>NC_141148.1:111195121-116210121 GCF_053477565.2 Lygodium microphyllum
CTATCAACATAATATCATCTATGCACAATAAGAGAAATATCCTAATACTTGCTAAAGGGTCTTTTCTATCTCCTCCCTTGGAGATATACTTTGAGATCTCATCAATGTGTAGTCCAATAATTATCACTTAGAGAGAATATCCTTGCTTCACTCCAATGGTGGAGTGAACATGATGTGTTTGCTCTTTGTAGATACCTACTCATATTGTCCTAGAATACCCAAATTGAGCTTTCTAGCTACTCCAATGTTATCTAACTTATGTATCAATTTGGCCCTTTAGCATTGTGTCAAAAGCTTTATGAAAATCCATGAAGTAATAATATATCCATCTACCATGGGCTTTTCCCTACTCAATAATGTCTTTAAGTGGAAAACCATGGGGTTAGCATTGAAAAGCATCTCTTGCATCTAGCTTGCACCTATTCCCTATGACTCATTCTCTTTGCCCATGGACTCAACTCTTGCCCAAGGATGGAGGCATAAAAATTGGCCAATGTATGGACAATCATGATAGTCCAGTGGTTATTAGAAGGTAAGATGGGATCACATGGCTTAATGATGGGCACAATGGTATTACTGCTCCAACTCTTTGGGAAACCTTCACATATGGCTCATTTAAACATGTATGCAAGGAGTCTTTCCACCACATCTCCATCTTATGTCATGTGATTAACTACCAAGCTTTTATGGTCTTGTGCCTTAATTGTGCAAAGTCAGCTAGTGACCTCCTTGACCATGCTCTCTATGAAGAAAGCAACTATTTGTGGGCAAGGTATTGCTCGAATAGGGAGGGAGAGTTGATTTGATACTTTTCAGGGAATCACTACATATTATCCCCATGTGTCAGCAAACATGATGGGTGTGGCTAGGGAGTGCTCTTTGAAAAGTCTCCAAGCCTCTCTATCATCCTAGCTCAAGAATGGCTAGTATGAATCTCTCTCCAACCGAGGTAGGAAAGCTCTATTCTTATATTGTGAGACATTTGAAGAGTAGCTTTGCTTGTTTGTGGTGGGTAGAAAATCCTATTGCCGCCTCCCTCTGTGCTAATTAGTTGTGATTATTCTTTTCAGCCATTAAGACTCTTTCAATTTCTTCAATGTACATGTTTTTCCTTTCACCACCGGTTGCACAATGGTGGGATGACATTGTTGTTAAAAGCCATAGTAGATGAGGGCCTTCGAGTCACAACAAAAGTATTCCATCATGTCCACTTATTATAAAGCCACCACTATCCTAGTGAGAATCCCCAAGTGGTTATTGAAAGATATTATAACAAGGAATATTGTTAATCAAGATTTCAATGCCTTTTCGTTGGAATGTGAAATTGAATCCTTAACCAAGGCTAATAAAGTTATCATGAAAGATCCCAAAATTAGAAGCTAAATCTCACAAAGGTGGGGACAACATTATAAACTATAGTAGGGCATTGACTTGTTTCATCACAGTTAGTATGCGTGTGCCCTTGTAGAATATTTTCAACTATGGTAGAGCATTGACGTGAGTCGTTGCAATCAATATGGGTATGCCCTTGCAAGATCTTCTGCCATCCAGGTTTGTAGTCAATCAGGGCTTCCCTTGAGGAGATCTTGCATAAAAATGATCAGTCAATCTCTCAATTAGTAGCGTAGATCTTGACAGAGAAAGAAGAGTCATACAAAGGGAAATAGAAAGTCTCAAAAGAGTCACTGTGATTTGAGACAACAACTCTTTGTGAGTTAATGACTCAATTGGAGAGTGTGAAATAAATAAGCTCTCCAAGGCAAAGGAAACCACAACAAGAAGTCAGGATAATGGACCATTCCTAGAAGAATTGTCCAAAAGCACCCATGAGCCACCTATTGGAGGATATAGTGCAACAAGTAGGATGCAAGCCTTGGAATGATTATGTAAGGAGTTGAGAAGAGATAAAGTTGAAGCCTTCATGGTGAGATAAGACTTGCAGAAAAGGCTAGATGAAAATTAGGATGCTTATAGGAAGTTTCAAAGTTATGTTAGAAGATTAAGTGACAAACCTCCAATCTCAGGTCAAGGAAAATGACTCAAAGCTACAAGGAGAAGGGTTTTGAGATTTGATAAAAAGACGAGGCACTTAGATTAAGAAGGAGGACATATAAAAACTAGGCAAGAAAATCTTGCATATGAACTAGAAAGGGATAAAGATTTCCCTTGAGTTGAACTAGGAAAGAGTTAAGATGATATTGCATGAAAAGCAAACATTAGAACATCAACAGGGGAACGACTACTCATATGAATAGCTAAAAATATTGCAATGAAATAGTTAGATCCCATACGTGTCACTGCTTATCAAAAATTTTGTAGACCTCAAGGAAGCACAAGAAGGTACCTAAAGATGAAGCCTAGAGAAATGTGTCCAAGCTTACTACAATGGTGATGTCCCACTCTAGAAAACAATAAGAGGTCTTAGAAAGCCTTCATTTACTCTGATAAATAAGAGGAGTAGATCCACTCTATTGCCTCTATCCCCCCTTGCCATGCTTGCATGGCCAAGAGTTTTAGGAGAATGAACATGGTAGGTATAACTTTCCAAAGATCTAACATCAAAGCAACCCATGCCAACAAAACCTACTTATTCTAAGCCAATGACCTAATCTCTTCTTTTGGTCATTTTGTAATTGAATTTACCAACTATCCTGGTCCTTCCTTCATCACCACCTATAATTACCTCAGACTCCTAATCAAGCTTTTACAATAATTGGTAACACCTTATAAAGACAAGTCACCACTAATATTTTTTTAATGTCAATGTATGAATCAATCAAGTGGTGATGGTATGCCTTCACCTCAAAGTCCTCCTACTACCAACATTTTGTTCTTAGTTACTTGATGACATGGTGGATAGCAGGTTTTCCATATGATGCATCTATTCTATGTGAAGTCATCACTGGTACAACACTTGTGTGAATTTGCCAAAGAATATCTTCTCAATAAGGGATGTATTTAGCGCACACATGCCACTTTCCGAGTGATTTGTTTTTTCTCATTTAATCACTTGCACTTTATTCATTATATCAAAGAAAAGAAAAATGAAAAAGGAAAAAAAGAGAAAAAAAGAAAAGCACATTGCATCCTCATTGCATCTAGGGCAATAATGTAGCCCACTCCCCCACATGACAATTTAAGAGCACATCAAGAGTGGGATATCTCGAGCTTGCTCAGATGACCGATTACCCTAAGAATAGCATAGCACCACAACATCTCACCAATTGGATCCTCAAGTGTGGGACAACATTTCAAGCTTACTTGGAATTTTACCCAACTCCTAATTGCACTTGCATGCGCATACACCATTGCACAAGTAAGGTAGACACACCCCATGGGTAGAGTATGAGTGACTTAATAAGTATAGTGGAGCTCTTCAAGACCCATCAACCTCAATGGCCATGATTGGTTAGAAAGGCCACAAAAGGGACAGGATGCCCAAGGGACACGGACAAATCCTAACCCTAAATTTCTTGTATTGAAAAATGAGAACTTATGGAAAAGGCTATTCATGTATGTGCAAACTTTGTTTTCTTGATTTCTTGTAACTATTGTCTTGAGAGTGAACAAGAGTGAGTTGAGAGCTTGTGAGAGTTTGAGGGACATGGAGTGTGAAGCTTTTTTTGCATGCTATCTTCTCTTCTCCATCCCATCATGATGAGTGACTTTATGAGCAAGAGTACATGACTTTGTGGGTAAGAATACATGAGTTGAGAGTCAAGAGGGTGAGGGATCTAGACTAAGCAATCATTTTCTTCTATTCTTCTCCTTGAGCTTACTATGGGATCTCCTCTTTATCACATCGATAAGGAAGTGACATCAAAGATGGAGCATGCATTTGGATCAAGAACAAGACGAACCCGATATGCGGAGTACAATGAAGGATGCAAGTATAGACAAGCGTGTTCTCCCATCTCATATGGATCCATCATGTGAGTAGGCTAGGTGAGAGCTAGTTGTGGGTTGCGTATTTCAAAGTCTTGGAATAATAAGAGTTATCCAGTGGTCCCAATGTCATAGAGCATGATAAAGACTAGGTTTCCTTACAAGATCTTAGAAACCAGTTGCATTTGCTTTGATCTTGAGATGGTAGCCTTCTTGTGAAATAATAGAGATAGTCTTGTTCGAGAAAGTGCTTTCATTCACTCCTCTAGATTGGGGTGATTACACCACATTTTTGCTTCTCTTTTTCTTGTGGCATGTTAAGAAGGCTTTGCTCTTCATGAAGCTTTTAATTGCTCTCCTATAGAATTTCATCTTCCATGTTTGCATCTTACAAAATTGATTTACCTAGGATGAACAAAGCAAGCCTTCATGCACCCACTTGCATGAAGAGGAGGACAATACATGACCTCCTCCACTAATTGTGTATCTCTAAAATCTAAAATATTATTTAGCAAGGTTCAACAAAGTAATTCCCAAAATTTACTTTAAAAAACATACATATCTCTCTCTCCATTTGTTTACTTGAGACACTCATGATCTACTATTTGAGGTTGGTTACACACCAAATTATCGATGCCCACTTTGTAAAGTTTTAACCAATCAAAGTAGTCATTAAGGGAGGCTGGGCATCTATAGTACTTTATACACTGGAGAGGATATGACTTCTTGTTTACTTGCTAAACAAGTAAACTCCCCACCTAGTTTTGGATGGGGAGTTTCCCCTATACACTTTGCAAAGTTTTCAAAGTGATGAACAAGGTGTTGAGAGTTTGGAAATCACACCCATTTGTATGCCTTTTTGTATGGAGCTATAAGGGCAAGAGACATGTTACTACTCCTGAATTCCACATGCACAGTGAGGTAGAATGTTGCTATCCAACTACTATAAAGCATTGTACTTGACTATCACTTTCAATGAATCGAATGAAATATATCATGATGCTTTCTTCTTTCAGTTATTGTCATTGTCATTGTTAGTCTCTTACATAAGATTGTGTTTAATAGTCCAAGCTTCCATCTTGGAAAGTAATTCACTTGTGTAACACAGTCAATCCATTGTCTATGTCATCATGAGTCTTGTATTCATCTTCCAACCTCCATAGCTCCTACCATGCTCTAGATTTGACTTTCTAACACAAGGATGCAATTTTTGCATTTGTAGCCAATCAAAAATATCATGTGCTCATTATTTCCACTTTTGTGCAAAATGTGTCATTTTGGTTTGTAAAGGTATCATGCCCATGTCTGTGCTACCCAATTTTCAAAAGTGCATGCCCATACTCTAGGTGGTGGTTGGGTGTCACTTGATGTGTAACTAGGATGAGTCATGCCCCAAGAAATTGGCATGTCATTGCTCTCTTGGTCATAAGTTATACAATTTTTAAAAATGTGAAGAGAATGTATAGTAACATCTACCGAAAAGGTAAAATATATAGCTGCACAAACGGAAGGTCTTAAAAAGGCTTGAAATACAAACGTTTACAAAACCTTCATTGAGGTTCTTGTAAGTGGCTTTGTAAGCACCACCGATAGGATCAAGAAACTTTAGACTAGTTGTGATAGCTCCTACAAATAGCCACTCGAGAAAGTGCTTCAACTTGATAGCTATCAAGAGGTAAATGCCTTGGATATAGCACCCTTGATGCCTTTAGTTTGAAAGTACCCTTGATAACTTTAGCTCGACTAAATGGGGTTTCTAATAAGCAGTCTACATTCAACTTCCTTTGTCACCAAGTAGAATCAAATATGTCAATTTGGGAGTGAGATCAAGTTTATTCATTAGGCTTATGAATTTTTTCCATAAAGGCCTAGTTTAGGATGCTCCTAGAAAAAATGAATGAGATCTTCCTCCTTACAAAGGAACAATGTGGGAAATTATGTTTGAAATGGCAAAATATGCCCTTGATAGGGTTTCTACATATCAAAACCCTCCCCAAGATTATATTGAAGTTGAACAAATGTGTAGATCTCCATACCCTGCAAATACATTTCTGCCAAGATCTACAAAGGCATTTGGAATATAGTATTTTACCAAATTATCGTATCTTTGTTCCAAATGGAATCATGTTAACCAAACACTTTCCTCTTTTTAGTTTAACGAGGAGTTTCCCATTCTTTTTTTTGTAAGTAGGATTTTCCCGACCATAGATACCCAAATCCTTTGCTTGCTTAAATTACAAAGTACTATAATTTCAAATATTTTTCCATTTTCTAGTTTACACGAATAATTGAGAGCTTTTAATTAATCTCTATAGAAGACTCTCAATTGAAAAATGCATATTTGTTGAACTTAATAACATGTAGAAGAGATGAATCACCAAAATGGCATTCTCTCCCAATCCATTACACTCCATTAAATAATGGTCATCAAGGATCCATAAGATTCTAACCAAGACTAGAACCCTTGGTGTTGACCTTAATTAGCAAGCACAAGGATTTTGTCTTCTAGAACATTAGATGAATTGATAGTCCAAAGCCATCTCACTTTATTTGAATGGGTATAAAGGTCTCATGTTAGAAAAGGAAGAAATGTGTGAGACCCAAAATCTTGACCTTTACTTCCCTATGAGACCTATGTTTTGTTCCACATTCAAAAAATGCTCTAAATCTCTTATCTATTCTTTGTTTATGCATGAAAACATCCTATGATGCTTGTAATGAGGAAAAGAGGTGATCCCCTAAAGGGGAATGTGAGAAGTTTAAGAGGATTGAAGGGTGGAAGAAGATAGAAAAATGAGATTGCTACATGTAAGAGAAATTAAATGCAAAAGGAGAAAATGTAGTCCCCTTGATAGGACCTTGGTTTGAGGGTACAATCCTTGCGATGGAATTCAAAATGCAGTAATAACAAACTCAAAATGACATTGCTTGTTTTAGATGGCCATCACCAATAATTCCACCTTACAAATTTTTGGCTTGCATATCTCTGTAGGCAAAGCAACCTATTCTTCTCTCTTCTTCTATGAGTCTTCCTTAGCTTTGATATCTTAATATGATGCAAGTTTAAGTAGGATCATCATAGGGATTAGGTTTGTGTAATTTAACATGTAATGGATTTGCAAGATCAAGAATCAAGCAATACATAGAATTGATCACCATCATACCACAATTGGACCACAAACAAAGAAGAAAAGACTTGTGAAGAAATGTATAGTTTCTTTATCAAATATTTTTTAATCTTTGTCTATTGCAATATCATTCTTCCTTATGTAAAGGTAGTATTATATTATATTAACAAAAGTAAAATATGTACAATAATGATGTAAGGCAATGCATCAAGGCTAATCCTAAGAAGAACATTTTGCTACCATTTTACAAAATAGTTTGAAAATTCTATGTTGAGAACAAAGTTTTGTAGTCAATAACAGTGAGGGAGGAAAAAGGATGTTGATTTTCCAAACAAACTTCAAGGTTGTAGCTCTAATTTGGTTTACTAGTTTCAAGGACTAATCATCAAGGCCTCCCTTATCTCAAAATAACTTGTTTTTCACAGTTGAGGTATCCTTTTAAGATTAGCAACTTTAAGCCAATACCTAATTTTTCTCCAAATAGGCACGAGTCTCAAAAGCAATGGACAATAGTCTCCTCTTCTCTCTTGTAGGAAACAATATTTCAAGATGGATATGATCTTCAAGAGTTGAATTTTTACAAGAAGCATGTTGACAACCACTTTCCTAATGAGGGTGCATAGTTTATTTAATGGCGTGCATCTCTAGAAATGCCTAATACTTTTTTCCCATGTGACCATCTAGGCTAGTGGAAATTGTTTTTTCGGAGAAGACCAAACTTGCATGAACATATGCAAGGACGAGCCAATAAGATCCCTACATTTTTTGTGGTTGGATCTTTTTACCATTTGGGATTTCAAGTATCTTGGCAAGGTGGAGGTCAACTAGTTCATATGTAATGGGCCAACTATCTTTGATTCTTTGAGACAATCTATGAATACATTCCATCTCTTTATCACTACACCTAGATTGATGTCACATCCAACCCAAGTCCCTCTAGGTGAGCTCTAGGCATGGGTTTCCTTGTTCTAGATGTAACCCATTGTCTAATCCCTTTCATGTGCGTAGCCTTAGGTAACATAGGCTTTTCTCTTGTTGGGGTTTATGGATTTAGGGTTGCAAGAATACACACACACAACTTGCAGAAGAAGAAGCTTGAGATATCACAACACAGTGTGTGCAATGGCATCAATAGAGAAGATCTAGAAGAGTGAGTATGCACTAAAGTTAACACACACGCATGCACTCATGCACGCACGCATGCACGTCCATGCCCATGCCCCCCCCCCCCCCCCCCCACACACACACACACGCACGCACTCACGCATGCACACACACACACACACACAAGGCTAGGGAAAAAACTCTAGAAAAATGTGCCTTGAATGTCCTAATTGCGTTCACACACATCATGACCAAAATATGGTAGCAAATCTCCCTTAGAAGTTATGCGAGTGGTGAACAAGGGGCTAGTACTCATGTATAGATAAGTGTCAAGATTGATGAATTATGATCAATCTAGAAAGGGTAGTGAGCCCAAAACTTTGCAAAAATCTTGGAACTTCTCATGAGGAAAATCTTGTGTTGCCACATAGGGCATGTTGATCTCTCTTGAGTGTATCCTTAACATAACAATAATGCACCTCAATGTGCTTAGTGCAAGCATAGAACATTGTGTTCCATGCAATTGCTAATGTATACTAACTATTAGTGAAGATGGTGGGGTGAAATGATTGTCCAATGCCCAATTAGCTAAAGTGCATTTGGGCCAAACACACTTAAGAGTAGGTATGAAAGCCACCCCATACTCAATTTTACAAATAGAAGTAGGCACAGTGGGATACTTCTTGCTCAACCACCACAACATGTTTAAGCCACCACACATTAACAGAAAGCCACTCTAGATATATGAGTTTTCTAGTACATAACTCAATTAAAATCCAAAAAATCATAAACATGTAGTGGCAATGATCTCACCTTGGGAAAAAGAGCCCAAGGTTCCACGTACGACTCAAGTAGTGAAAGGTACATAGTGTAACAATGTTTGGTACCTAGTCTATTCATAAACCCAATCATCATTGGGATTGCAAATTGAATATCGGACCTCATAATGCATAAACATGTCATGCATCTAATAGCTTGCTAATACATAAAGATACCAAAGTAGTCTCGAGCATCATGAAAGCTCAAGTTCAAACCTTTCTCCATAGTAGTAGGAATAGGCTTGTGGTCCTCAAGTCTAAATCATTGCAATAATGTCTCCATATGCTTTGTTTGACACACCATCACATAGCTTGAAGTAAATGGCCAAATAATGGTGTAATAGGCCCAAATTTGACATGTAAAAAATAAATGCAACTTATCCTTAAAATCACGAATACATGTCTCATTTAGACCGATGAGCACCATGCCATCAACACAAACTACAATGAGTAGAGACACATCACCCTCAAGTGTGCTATATAAGATGTTCTTAATTTAACTATTCTAAAAATACAATGCCATCATATGTGCACTTGTAATCTCATACCAAGCCCAAGGTGCTTATTTAGGCCATACAATGCCTTTTTCAATATGCACACTTTGTTTTTGTACCCTTGCTAAACAAAACCATGTGGCTAAAAAACATATGCTTTGCCATGTAAGGCATCATTTTGAACTGTAGTTTTAATGTGGCAAATCTTGGCCATGTAAGCCACCACACATGTAAGCCACCACACATTGTAACCATTATGATTTTTTGATGCACAAATGATACAAATTATTATCATACAATAAGTGATAGCCAAGGTCTCATCAAAGTTAATGCCTTTCTTCATACGATAAGTGGGAGTAAAGGTCTCATCAAAGCCAATGCCCTTTTGCTTAGCAAAACCCTTGCTACAAGTCCAGTTTTATGACGATCAATGGTATCATCTTGCTTATGCTTCTACTTGTAAACCCACTTAATACCAATGGCCCTTTTTCCAAGAGGCAAGTAACATAAGAAACAAGTACCATATTTAATAATATCATCATATTGAGATTATATAATAGCAACCATCCGATTTTTTAAATTTTATGCCTCTTTAAATGAAATAGACTCATACTCACCATAAACTAGAAACATCCAATTATGCATAACAATTTGCTTGTATAAGAGGCACTATGAGAGCCAAAATGAGTGCAAGTAGACAAATATGCATTGAATTTACTATCATGCAATGTGTGCACTAGCCATTTTGGCATAGTCCTATACTACTAAATCTTTACTCTCTCATCATGAAGTGCATCATTGATGTCTATAATAGGAATAGGTTGATATGTGGAATCATGAGAGACTTTCTTAAACTAAAAAGTGCCTTATTTGGTGCTACATATGATTGCCCATAATTGACAAAGAGACAATAGAGTGTCATAGATAATTTGTGAGCATACATATATCTATTTGTTACATGAAAGAAAAGGCTAAATAGCATCTTCTACAAAGAGAACAATATGATTGACCGAAATATGCTTAGTTTGTGGATGATATGAATTATAACATTTTACATTTTCTTTCAATATTATAACCGATAAAAGATGCAATTCACACCCTTGTCATCCAATCTTTTGTGTTGTTGCACTGGTGCTAATGCATAAGCTAGATAACCAACAACATAAAAGTGAGCAAAATATGGCCTTTATTATGCCAAGTCTCATATGGAGTCATAGATTGCAATGCCTTGGAACACTTGTTAAGTATATAAGCTGCACATTAAACAACTTCAAGCCAGAATATGTGGCAAATCTTGGCCTCTAATATCATGCTACCTCCATGAGGCATCTATTTTTTCCCTTAGTTATACCGTTTTGTTGTGGTATACATGATACTAAGTGTAATATCCCTACCGTGGCCCCATGCATAAAAGGGGGCTTAGAGGAGGGGAATTAAAACAAAGGTTATAAGCCTTGTTTTTTTTTTGAAAGATAGAAAAGAAGAAAACAAAAGTAGATATCATTAGCAATTAGTCCATTGCTATCACCACAAAATTATTAGTGCCTTCTCTTGGATCAAGAACAAGCTGGCCAACTCCTTGTGAACTAGTGTGGTGACTAATGAGTATCTTAGAGGTATCCAAAGGGAGAGAGAAATCAAAGGGGCAGAGAAACTATGAGAGGAGGACAAGTAGATAATAGTCTCTCATAAGTCTACATAAGACTTAGACTAAGGCTACAAAGGCTTTCCTTTGCCTTGCAATTTCTCACACACATGCACACATGCACGCACAGATGCACATGCACACACACGAAGAGAGAGAGAGAGAGAGAGAGAGAGAGAGAGAGAGAGAGAGAGAGAGAGAGAGAGAGAGAGAGAGAGAGAGAGAGAGAGAGAGAGAGAGAGAGAGAGAGAGAGAGAGAGAGAGAGAGAGAGAGAGAGAGAGAGAGAGAGTTATATTAACGTCTTCTAAAGACCAAAACTGGCCTATGAGACAAACTGTGATACAACCGATGAGGTCCAGCTATCCAAAATAAAAGTGCTGAATGAAAAGCTAAAAACTGGAAACTGAAAATACGGTGCTGTGAGTGTGATAAGTGTCGTATATGTGTATGTGCGTATGTAGCTCTGGTACTCCAGATAATGGCTACAAAAGGGGAACAAATGTCGGCTGTGATAGGGGAACAACTATCAGCTGTGATAAAGTGGTGCGATGTGTATATGTAACAGAGGCATGGAGATATACTATCCTGGGATGTAGTAGCAGTCTTCGAAGTCGCTAATAGCAGGTAATCCCTCCTGGATGCAGGATGTGGTACATCGGCGGTGGAGAAAGAGCAAACTGGAGATCTGAGATCCAATGTGTCGAGTGTCGTCGGATCTCAGTCTGTTGTCGATGTAGATCAAGAATCCTCCGGATCTCCTGTCGGTGTGGCTGTGGGGTTCGAAACCCCCAGATCCTCGTGCGGCGTCGGGTACGCTGGTCCTCAGCCTACTGTAGTGTGAGCCCAGAGGTTTGGCTGGAGGCTGGTATAGTAGCTCTCACTCTGTCTGTTTGAAAGAACTGTGTGATAGTCGTCTGGGTGGGCCCCTCTCTGACTGGGACTTAAGATGCATCATAGCTCCCAAGAGGAACACCTCAAATACAAAACACTCAATTGTGACTATGATATCTATTCCACCCACATTGAAAGTCTTCCACGTGCCTTTTATAAAGTTGGACTTTCTTAGAAGGATAAGCGATCTAGTAGTTGAAGACAAGCTATGATTGGGTAAAAGGAAATATTAGATTAGTATAAGGAAAGATTAGACTAGTATAACTAGTAGCACGAACTACTTAAAGAACATGATTTACTTGAAGAAAAACCTTATGAGATTGCATTTCTAGGAAAGGAAGAATGAGTTGTTGCGGATTGCATCTCCTTTTGGTGGTGTATCCAAAGGACATAGTTTTGGTTTGCTAAAATTTTATTTTTAAATAAAAAGCTAATTATTTTGGAATAGATAGCCTTGCTAGCCAAGAAAAGTCATTTGATAGAATATTCAAAGTGATTGATTAGTTAATGTCATGGAAAGGGGATGTTTCTTAGCTATCAATGGTAAGTTGATTGCTTGTTAATATACTTATACAAAGTTCTTGTGCCCTTAGGTATCACACTAAACCTCTCCCAAGGATAGTAGTAGGAGTTCTTCACCAAGGGGTTGGTTTGACCATGCTGGATGCTAGGATTGGCCCCAAGATGTGAGAGGTATCTTTGTAGGGAGGACATTAGGCTAGGAGGTGACAAGGGTGCTAGGGGGGGTTTGGCTATAAATCCCTTGAATTTGTATGTCTATGAGCCACATTTTTCTTCAAAGCTTAGTAGATAGTAGGATATTTCAAAGAACTTCATAAATCTTGAAGATTATCAAAGAAAGTTCTTAATCTTCATTCAAGGAGTCCACTACAACTATCATACTATAAGCATTAAGCAAGACTAAAAGCTTGGAAGCATTCTTAAAGTCTTGAAGCTATATTGGCACTTTGATTGAAGGGTTTTATTTCTAGAGGTTCAATTTCTTCCTTTTTAGCATTAAGATGATTTGTTGACTACTTAAGAAGGGAGTTATATTAGCCTTTGATCCTTTATTGCATGGGATTTGACTAGAATCAATGTATCAAGTCTACTACAAGCTTTTGAAGAGGTATTTTCTTGATTCTTGATCTCTCCTTCTTAACCACTTACTAACCTTGATCCACTTGCTAACGAAGTTGAAGCATTGAGTCTTCAATGGATTAGAGCTACTCTCTCTATTGTTAGGCTGCATGCTTCATTCCAATTATTAGCTTATTTGCTTCTTTCATAGTTCTTTTGAGTGTAATATTATTTGGGAATTTCTCTATTGTTGAGCCATTTCCTCTAATCTATAATCTTGATTGGATGTTGTGCTTGAGCATTGATAAAAATACAATACATTACAAAAAGGGTAAGTGGCAATGCAGTGAGCCACTAATTGCCCATGGTAGTCCCTCTTCTCCATCCATTTAATCTTTTCATTCTATACTATTGCATCTCATGAAATATTGAAAGTCTATTTTCAACAATGCATGTCATCCATGTTTGATTAGCTTAGCATTGAATTGCCATGTCAATTTCTTGATGAGAAAAAGGTTGGATGTTAGAAAAAGTAGTAGGACAATAGTGAGGTGATCCTCCCCTACTACTAAAGACTCCAAATGGGTGCACAACCATGGTTGGGGTGAAACTTTGCACACCCCTTGTTGGTCTTGAGCCCATTTAGGGAGGATGATATGTCCTTTACCATAGGTACTCAAGTGGATATTGAATACCTTTTGAATATCTATATAGTTGAAGGTAGTTTCAAAGCTTGTTAGAACGTTTTAAACATGGTACTATAGGACTATAAATGTTTACATGTGCATACATGTATTACAGGAATTATTGTGGGGTATTTTTAGTATTCTTTTGGTCCTCATAGATTCCTATAAATTCAAGTAGATGCTAACATAGTCCCTACAAGTGCCTACACTATTTCCTATGTGTTTGTAGGTATTAAATAGGGATTACAGGTCATTATAGGTGTCAAATGGGTCCCAATGAGTTGCTATCGTGTTCTATGCAATTTTGGAAAAGTAGTTATAGAATTTTGTAGGTTGATTGTAATGGAAAACTAAAGTAACCATCTTGAAGATGACACTGTATCCTTCTTTTAAAATAAAAGATCTTGCCATTTGGACACTCAAATTAAGAGACATAGTTGAGACACTAACAATGGGTCATATCGACACACTTTAATACCTATGGCAAAGAACAAGCAAAATGATTAAATGATAAATGCTATTTCATATGAATAGAATCTTTATAATGATGCCTGAACCATGAGTAAGAAGATATGGGAGCTAGTATGTGCAAAATGTCTATCATTTGGATGAGGGCAACAAATCATCTCATGATTCCAATTATTATCAACAACCATCAAATGAAATGAACATAAAGAAAGGGATTCAACAACTTGATAGGATATGGAATCAAAGAGTGACAAGCTAATTGATGCATTCACTTTGCTTAGTGACAAGTTTACTCTACAATAGTCCTTACTATTTCAAATGTAGCCCCAATTGAGCCCCTTTTGCCAAGATAAACAAATCAAGATCATGGACCTAATTTTAAGATAGATGAGCCATGAAGGTTGAGAGATTCTTGCCAATTACCTCAAATCCAAGCTAAGTATAAGACAAAATCTCAATTCACTCCAAGAAATAATGACGAACATGAAGGGTTCACTTCAACTCTAGGCAAGATGATGATTATCATAGATGCAATTCATTTTACAATTCATTCTACCCACATCTCTCAAGCATGCATAGAAGAGTTTAAGTCAATCAGTCCGTTCATGAAGACAAGCATGTATAGAAGAGTTGGAGTCATTCTACCCACAACCCTTAAGCATGCATAGAAGAGTTGAAGTCAATCAGTCCACTAATGAAGACAAATGGAAAGAGAGGATCATATCATGGTCAAGAAGCACCACTCTTTTGAACAACCATAAACTCATGGACATTGTCACAATCATTTTGGAAAGCAAATGCATATGCAATTCATGGAATCAAGAACCACCTAGACTACCCTCTTATGGACAACAAATAATAGTGGGGGCTGATCATATTATTTTGATGAGGAGTACAAAGAGACAATCAATATCTCGAACTTAAAGAGTGATAACCCATTCCCTTTTACAAAGTAAATATCTTTTGAATAAAGATCTTCATGGCTTTAGATTGAAAAAGTCAGTATCATAATATTCTTATGGTTACATGAAATATAGGTTCCCATAAAGGTGACAATGATTGACATAATGAAGATCCTACCTTCTCTTCATATAAGTGAAAGTGAATATACAATTTGAATTTGTTTTCACATTTGATTAGATGCCTCCATCCTCATTCTTCTCTTCTTTTCTCCTCCTTGTTGCTAGTCTCTTCCTCATTCTTCTTTGTTTTTGATTTCACATAATTTTTCCATTTGAAGTTTCAAATCAATTCCTTAGATATGGATTAATTATCCCATGATCTTTGTAGCACCGGTAAAAGAGCTCTTTAGCATCTTCACATTGGGTTAGAAAGTGAGTACGAACCAATTATGAATTGAATAAAACCCAATAATGTTACAGAGTCCATGAAATATATGTTTAGATTTTAAGGAAAGAAAAATTACGATCTTTGGTTGGATGGAAGACTATATCCCAAAAATCCCATAAAAAATAACATTTCTCCTTTCTACAATAACTCTTTATTTTTTATTAGGTTTATTGATGATGGTTACAATGGATCTTGAGATGTGAATCATAGGATAGAAGGCAGCATGATAGCAAAGAAAATTGGCAAAGACATGCAAAGGCAAAAAAAGAAAATAGAAGTACAAATTAAGCGAATGACGCAAGGAACACAATTTTTGATCAACACCTACAATATGCAATTAATTGTAATATTATTTTGAAAGTGGAGGCAAGGGCACGAGTAAGGGGAAGTACAAGTTGTAATATTTTCTATTAGTAGAAAACCCATGGGCACTAGCTTTCATTCACTTTCATGATGGTTAGTGTAATCTAAATATGTATGCATAAACTAGAAAAGACCAATCAAGAGCCAAATAGGAGAGATATATGGCCAACTAAAGTGGAAGCCCAAACTTAAAAACCCCATGTATAAAAATAAAAAAAGAGAATGGATAAGCTCATTTTTCTAGTGTGCATACTTGAGAGCATGAATTTTCTTCTTGCATCTACTCTATCTACTTGTGCTTCATCTTTAAAGTGAGGGATTTGAGAGATAAATCTCCTTCCTTGCATATGCTCTTCCCTTCTCCCCCTTCTTGGGTGAGGTGAATTGGAGGGGGGATCGACACTTTTTTCTTCTTTTTGTATTGTCTCTTGTATATCACGTGCTTTCAGATTGGATCGAGAGTTATGGAGTAGAGGATGCAGATCAAGTACCATCACATAGATTATGGAGCCACCATCAAGCTTTTGCTTCATGGTGTTAACGAGAGGGTAAGTCAGTGAGTTCACTATATCCTTGAAACAATAAGCATTCTATTAAGTTTGATTGGTCGAGCTTATGAAATATTGAATATTTTACTTTCATTTTTGGGACACGAGAAAATCACTCATGATAGTATATATTCTCATCTTCATGAGATGAATAAGAAAAACTCCTAAATGGAGTAGGAATAGGTACTTCGAAATAAACTAGAAGTACTTTTAAATCAAGTTTAGATAAACTATGTCATGAATCACGTTGTCGTGTCACTACGCACACATCGTGTGAAAAACTCTAGAGTGTGGCTTCCTTATAGATTTAGAGAGCCAATGCCATTTTAGACATTAGTCTTAGTGTCAATGGTTCAAAAATATTAGATTTTTGGACAAGTTTTAGCCAATTTTGATATTCTAATTATCTCTTGTAAAAATCCAACTTAGGATGACATGTAACAGAAAGCATGTAGCTTTCAGCCAATTTGAGAGGATTTTATGTAAAAAGAGAGATTGACAAAATCACGCGATGCGTGATCATTGTTTTCAGGCTGCAGTGAACAACACTCCAAAGTGGGAGATGAAGGAGTGATCTTTGGCCAAGTGTCACGGTATTTTACCCCCCTTTTGGAGCCAATGGAGGCATCAAATTGGCAATCTAAGCAGCATAGAGGAAGATATTATTTTATACGCGTTTTTGTCTACAAGAGTTTTATCTTCTCATAATGTAGGAATAAACTGACAGGCTTCATCTCTGTTAGTATTCTTCTACATTTACTAATTCTTTTTGGGAGTATTCTTCTACATCTTCAATTTCTTCGAACCCCTTCTCTTTCGTCTACTCCTCTCCCTGAATCTACCTTCATCCTATTGTCTCTTATCCTCGTGGTGGACTCTTGACACCAAACGCACTGACACCATGTTAGGGGAAGTTTATGCTATCATTAGAGGTGAATTTTGAAAGATATTTGGGATGATTTGGGGCTGATATCTTCAACCATATTCAGAGAATTATCTATAGCATTGTTCTTTTAATTCAATTCTTACTCTACAGAAGACATATTGTCAAAATATGAAGGTATTATGTGCCCCTATGGCAGAGCAATGTTTGTAGATCATTTATAGATGCTTTGAGTTGAATTAAGAGGAGATTTTTGTCTTATTTCTTAGCTGTGGTAACTTATCCTTATCAAGAACTCAATTTGAAGCTCTCTTGAAGCAAGTCTCTTTGCCCTACAAGCCTTGTAATTGACTCATAAGCTTTTGTCCCTAACAGTCTACATTGAATGTAATCATGCAAAGTTGATTCATGCTATGGCATCATGTATGAATGATGGGATGCATAGTAGTTTATGATATATGACAACATATTGTACTTGATTTTATAATTTGTGATTGCTCTTACAGTCAAGAGAGATGCCTTAGTCCATTCAAAGACAATCAGCAGCTTGTATAAATGTCTGGCTATCAATGCGTAATTCAACACAAACCGTCGATAGTATCCCGTATGGCCTAAGAAGCATTGAACGCCCCTGTAGTTGGTTGGGGGTGGGAGGTTGACAATAGCCTTAAGTATTCTAGAGCCTCCTAGAGTCTTTTGTTGCTTGATACTTGGAAGGTGACAGGCTTAGGTAGAAGGGTTCCTTCCATCATGCAAACTGGTACGGAGGGCATGCTGTCAGTCGTGCCCATCATCTTGATAGCTTGCTCATATGCCTCTTGATCCAAGAACGGCAGGTCGACTATAGCAAGGACATGCATCCAATCTCGCTCATCCTCTGGGCATGGGATATACTTGGTTAAGGGCCCATAAGACTTCTTGACCTGAGCATTACCTTTGAGCATCGTGGAGATGGCATCCAAGTTGACTAGTGAGGTCTTCCAAGTATCCATCTCTACCCTCACAGCTTCTGTTCTGTCGCCTACGAAGATCAAGCTGTTACCCCAATCTTCAATAGCTCTGGCATTGTGCATCTAGGGTCAGCCTAACAGGATATCGTAGTCCACCCCCTTCATGACTATAAAGTCAACAGAGGATTGGACACCCGCGATTATCACCGACCAATTTTTAAGTACCCCGAATGGCTTCACTCTCATGCCATTTGCTAACATGACATTAAACTGAGCGGTCTCGACAGGTGGGTTTTCCTAGGTCTATAGTATTGCATGGCTCAATACACTAACCCTGGCTCCTGTGTCTACAATCCCCTTTCTCGTTGTGTGGCCTAAGGCTAGGACTGGTAACACTACATGCATCTCGGTGCCTTCCCGGAGGAAGGCATTAACGTGCAAGGATTTTGGCACAGAGTGCAGCGTTAGACTTGATATTTGTGTTTCTGCATCATGGTCGTGTAGATTAGTAGCTTGTTCTTGTGACCCCTCAATCCATTGCTTAAGGTCTTGCCATAGGGTGGGATGCTGCTTAAGCAGGTCTCCCAGGCTTAACGTCACAGGGGTGGTCACTAACGTGGTAAGGAGGCTATCGACTGCTCGCTTCTCTCCTAAACCGGATTGTCTTGGTGGCCAACAGTTGTGACTGATTTGCGGGCCTATAGCATCAAGGCTTGGTCTAAGCAGTGCTACCTACAGTGCGGTTGCATCTCCTGAATTTGGTGGAGGGGGTGAGACCACCATGCTTATGCTGGGGAGATCATTGATCTCTTCCTCTAGGATGGGCTCAGTATCCCTTTAGTGCTCTTGGGTCTCTTTCACCTATTCCTTCTCTTTCTCTATGGCCTCGAGTTGGCGCTTCAGATGCAGGTATTCCCCTACCTTGGCACTTCCCTTTTCGGCCGTCTTGGGGGTTGAAGTTCTGCCTCTGCGTCCATGACCTTCTTTCCAACATGCAGAGTCATAGCACTCTTAATTTTCAGTGCGATCTTAGCTTCCGACCTATTCTTCCTTTGCCTGTGGCTCTTCTTCCCTATCAAGGTTGCATCAAGGTTGCTAGGTCATGGTAGTGATATGTCGGCCTGCTTCGTCTGGGCACGGGTCATGACCCGCAACGGGATGGGTGTGGCCTCCCCATCAAAGTTCTCGACACCAAACAATCCCAATGGAATAGATGGTACATTGGCTGAACTTGAAGAAGGTTTCTGTTTTGGGAAATCGACAAAGAGATGGGTGATTCTGCACTCAACACACCTTAGGTTAGCTTTGTCTCTGTTCTGCTCTGCTGCCTTTTGGGGCAACATGATGAGACATGTCCTAGGTGACCACAAGTCCAATAGATGATTGGATCCTGTGTCTGCCCCCTAGGCCTCTACCTCCTCCTCTCCCCAAAGCCGTTACCGATACTGGTCAATAATCCATAAGAACTGCGTTGCCCTCGTTGTCTTGAGAGACATAAGGGTATAAGTAAGTCTCTTTCTCATTTGGCTCTTCCACGTAGTGGACTTGAGCATCACTCGGTGGATGGGTCACATAGGGACCAGGCGGTCTAGGTATGCCTGTAGGGTTTATGTCTACCCTAGGGATAGGTAGCTTAATGTCGTTAGACGTAGGAAGGGCCAATGGGACTCCCCTTTGGAAGAGTGGCTGTGGCCTATTTGCTAGGTAAGACTGACCCTATGGTTCGGAGTACAGAAGTCTTTTGGGTAATCTGCAATGCACGATGTTGTGACCGAACCTGTCGTAGTCAGTGCAAGGCCTTGACCGAGGGTCTGGCAAATGGTTTTTGCCGTAGTACACACATTGGACATGTGGGCGCGTCGGTCGTCTCCACAAGTCTTGCAGCTTGGCTATCTCCATCTTGACATCAGCCATCTCGGTGGCTTTCCCCTTATCTTGGGATGATGGGGCTGGTCGTTCACTAGAGGTTGATGCTCTCTCTGAACTTAGCGAGTTGATCTCTTCTAGGTTGGAGCTCCTGGAGCTCCGCTCTTTCAGCTGATCATCAACTCTGACGGCTTCCTCAAAACCCTAGATAGCGCATCTCACTGCAAGCTCGAGTTGGCTGTCAAAGCCTTATATAGTTTCTTGTTTCGAATTCTACTAATGAATACAGTTGAAACTGCTTTCTTAGTCGGTCGTTCGCCCGTAGGGATTCTCTTGAAGAGGCTCCTCATGTGGGTTACATAATTGCGAATGTCCTCCTTCTTTTTCTGCTTGACATTCATCAGTTGTACTAGCAGATTGTCGGAGTATACAGGCTCGGCAAATATCTTGATGAAGAGATTCTTGAGGCTATTGAAATTTGCTCGCTCTGCGGTATCTAAGCTTATATACCAAGTCCTACCCTTGTCACTTAAGCAGAGCCCAAACACTTGAGAGCGCTGAGTTAGATTGCTGAGGTCGTTGGCTTCGCAAACTTGCTCGAAGCTCTCTACAAAGCTGTATGGATCGTCATGGGGTTGATACTTGTCAAGCTGCTTTGCAACTATTGGGATTTTAGACTGGCTCTTAGAGCCTTGGGTTGCTCCTAATCCTGCCAGTAGTGAGGTCGCCAATGTTGCAGCACTTTGCTCTGCTTCGGTGTTGTCTAACAGCCGCTTCATGAGAAGCTCGCTCAGTGTTATGTCTCCTTCTAGGGCTCTCTCGTGATTCGCTCGATTTCTACTGGCTAAGTTCAGCACTCGCTGGACCTCACACAACTCCGTGCTTTGCCTTTGACTCCTAGCCTCCTCTCTTTTGTATGCAGTTATGCTTTGCAATGCTTTGTGGGCTAGCTTTCTCTCTTCTTCTAAGTCTGTGATGATAGCATGTGCTGTCCAGCCGTGGTGCTCATACCAAGCATGCGCATCATAGCTGCTGACCAGCTCTGAATAGCCTCTAGGAAGATGCCTAGGTCGATTTCCTCGATGGATCTGTGGTCTGAATTTTCTTCTGCCATAGTTGAGTTCTTGTGCTCCACCAAGCTATCGATCAGGTTGAGTAAGTTTGTTAAATCCACTTCGTTTTTTTGTGCCGTTTGCTTGGTCCTACTTCGCGTGTTGATGGTTTATCTCCGTTTGAGGGTTCTCTTCTATTCGTGGGTTCCTTTAATGGTTTATCAAAGTGAGTTCCTTGACTTATTAAATACAGTCCTCAATTTATCTCCACTCAGTGCGTGTGTTCTTTCTAGTGCACTTGTGCTCAATCAGGCTTTTAGTTTTCCTTAAGTGCACTTCAAGTGTGGAAATTCAAGGCGAATGGGGCAAACAGCCTCCAAGTATCTTACGCACCTTCGCTTTGTTTTGGGCCTGATAGGCTTTGCCGATCAATTCTTTGGATGTCTTGATGGGATTTAGGGGTTTTCGGTTATGTTGCCTTGCCCGTTTTTGGGTCCAATCAGGGTTTTATGGCTCAGCGGGTTGCCTCTAGGTCTCTAGGTTTCTAGGTCTTGCGACAACTCACTCGAATTGTTAAGCAGCTATACCTTATGATTTTGTCTATTCCGCACGCCAGAATCAAGTTCTGAGCGTTAGGAGGGCTTGCAACAATTTGCGCTGCTGAGCTCTAGCTGGGTTAGGTCAAATTTCTGAAAAGTTGAGGCAAATACACACTCGGCCCAACTGGTTCGAATTGCATTAAGGGCCGAGTGGGTGACTTGGACGGGCCGAATCGCACTGGTCCGAGTACAAAAACTTTTCACAGGTCGAGGTCCAAGTAGCGTCACTCGGACGGGCCGAGTCAAGTGTTGGGCCGAGGGCCGAGTTGGGTCCTGGGTCGAGGGCCGAACTGGTAAATGGGGCCAAGTGGACTTCGGGCCAAGTTGGTAAATGGGGCCGAGTGTTGAGTTGGTCAAAGGGCTGAGTGGACTATGGGCCGAGGGCCGATTAGGGTTTCCAGTTTGAGCAGGCCGAATGGCAGGGTCCGAGGGTCGAGTTTGGGACTCGGTCTAACGCTCGATCGGGCCGAACGCGGCGCAACAAATGTTGTGCAACGACAATTTTGATCAAATCTTACTATTTAGGCAATCACTCCAAGCACAAACTTCCAGATCCCAACTAAGGCACCAAGGGAAGTGATTGGTATACCTGGGGTGAGCGGTAGGCTCTTCGATGACGATATCAAATCGAATCTTTGCGGGGACTCTCTCTCTCTCTTACACACACACTACAATGGTTGCAAAAGAGCTCTTCCTTGGTCTCTTGGCTCTTAAACCCCTTCCCGGGTAAGGTTTTGATGCTCCCAATCACTCACTTGCTGACATTTAGCATCCCAAGCAAGCTTTTTGCCATTTTTTGCATGATTTATGCCCTGTTTTGCCCTGTTTTGTAATAGTAAACCCTACTCTTTCTCGGTTCGATTTCCTAATCCTATCCTACACTAAATGCAACAAGAATCGAAAGCAACAAATTAAAATTATTTCTCCTTGTTTTCCAATCATCAAACAAATAAACTAACCCAAAATACTTACTTATTTCGAAGATCAAAACACCCAAACTTTCTGCCTATCTTAAGATTCGTTTCGGGGAAGAATTCCCTACTTCGATGCTCGATATGAGGCGCGCAAGTGCTCAAGCTTGAATCCATTTGTCCCGGCAATGGAACCAAAATGTGGGAGCTTTTGCTCAATGCCCAAGACCCACAGACCGCTTATTGTTTCAAGCATTCCAAGCGAGCTCTAATGGCTACCTCTCACATAGTCGACACGCCGTTGATCCTACGAGTGTAGTGAGCTTATCTTGATGCTGATATGAGTTGCCTTCTCTCTCGCACACCCCGGTAGCTCCACAATCCTAGATGCTAGCTCAAGCATCCTCAAGCCTCCTCCATCTCCAAGCTCCATCCACCATAGCCGCGCGCGCAAGAGAAGAGAAGAGGAGATGGTGAAGAGCTTCACCCTCTTGATCCCTCACTCTCACACTCTCACACTCTCACACTCTCTCAACACACACAAGAAAGAAGAGGAGAAGAAGAGAAGAAAATAAGAGCTCTTGTTAGTCACACACCAAAGAATGAGCTTCCATTCACTTTTTGAACTTTATATATACAAACCCTAAAAACCCCATGGGCGCCCATCCCTTTTTACATGACCGGCCATTGTGGCAAGGTCCTTTGTCTATTTCCCCCCTTTAGCCTTGTGCCTCTAACCTACACCCGTTTAATACTTTACAATTGGCACAGTCGGGATCTTGGTGCTCTTTTACAAGAGTTTTTAGAGTTTTTGAGGCACCTTTCATTTAAAATTATGCTTTTGGCCCCAGCTTAGCTTTAGAGGCCGCCTACGTGTCTTTGCTCTTTTTCCATATTCTTCCCGCTTTTTCATTAATTCTTTTGCCTTCTTGACTTGGGGTTAACACCTAACCTCATACCTGCTAATAGAACCATCTACAACTATGCTTAATTTTGTAGGCCCACTTAAAACAAATAGCTTTCTTATCCTTAGGCAATGGTACTAGTTTCCAAGTCTTATTGGCCTCTAATATAGCCATCTCCTTATCCATTGCTCTATCCCAATGAGCATGATTAACAACATCCTCAAAATAAGTGGGCTCAACATCCTCAACCACCTTTATTATATAATCATAATGGTGAGCTACAAAACTTTTATAGATCTGTGTAGCCTTTACATTATTATGTGCTCTCTATACATATGATGCCTTGACTAAAAGAATACCAAGCTTATCTTCCAAACTCTTTGAACCACTAGAATCTCCATCAAATCCCAAAAGACTAGTATGTGCATTATTACCATTTGACACTTTCTTATTTCCTTTGTGTTTATCTACAACACTTGTAGATGCACTTGAAGTTGTGGGATCGCTTCTTAGTTCCTAGACCAAGGGCTAACTGTAGATGTAGTACCAGATGATATTTTTGGTCCACAAAGGCTTTATGATTCTTGATTTTCTATATGCATATAACTATCATGGTTATCATCATTATCCAATGTATCAGCACTAGATACATACCAATTGCTCATCTAATTAAAAACAACATCCCTGCTCACTCTGAACTCACTTGTGATAGGGTTACAATAGTGATACCCTTTCTGCTCTAAAGAGTATCCAATGGAAATGCATTTTTTAGCCTTTGAATCAAGCTCCTTTAGCTGCTCATCTAGCATGAATATATACAATATAACCAAATACTTTCAAGTGTGGCACATTGGGTTCTTGCTTGTAAAACATTTTATGGGGGTCATTCCATGAATTGTAGTTGTGGGTATTATGTTCATAATATAGACATTATAGACAACTTTGGACAAAAAATGTTTCAACAAATTCTCTTCAACCACCATCAATGCTTGTGCAACTTTTTCAATATGCCTTATTTTTTTTCTGCAAGCTTGTTTTGCTCTAGGGTATATCTACAAGTAAAATGTCTCTTTATTCCATGAGACCTCGTCCACTGAAATCATTAGAGAGGAACTCTCCCCCTCCATTTGATCTCAAGCACTTAACTTTCAAGCCTATTTCTGTTTCAATAGTAGCCTTGAAAGTTTTGAAGATCAAACACATCACTCTTTTACTTCATGAAATATAACCGTAGCTTTCTTGAACAATAATCAATAAACATGACAAAATATTTGTTGCCACTAAGACACATGTTCTATATAGGTCCCCAAACATATGTATGCACAAAATCAAGTATATTCCTACTCACATCTCTATCATGCAAAAAAGGTTGTCTTGTCTCCTTAGCAAGCAAACATGCTTCATAAACTTTATGAAAGTCTGTAACTCTAGAAGGAGACAACCTTGTAATCAACCCTTTGAACTGGATTAATTTTAGCATTTGTACAGTTGCATGTCCAAAATGTTTGTGCCAATTTTGTAATATTTACAATCATTCTTTTACCTTTGGCATTTATAGTAATATTCATAGCAAGAATTCCAATATCTAAAGTGAACATGCAGCCGACTCTACGTCCTTTTGTGACCAACTTACACTTATCATTAAAGTCTTTCACAAAATAACTTTTTGTATTAAATCGAACTTGCAACCCTTGCTCTACCATCTGGCCATGCAATAGACACTAAATTCCTTGTGATGGATGACACATGTAATACATCTAATAGACTCTTTGTCTCACCATCATGTAAGGGCAATGAAACTTTTTCAATGTGTGAAATTAGATGGCATGAATTATCATCCATGTATACATAACTTGGATTTTGTAAATGTTGTATATCTCCAAATCATTCAGCATGGCTGGTCATATGATTAGATGCACTTGTATCAACATATCATACATCATCATGTGTTCTCTTTTCTATAATAGCATTCATCATATGCTACATAACAAACAAATGCTTATTTTTATTTTCATTTTCTCGTGAAGATGATTCATAATTTCCTTGATGTAATTTACCACTATGGATATCATCCTTCTTAGCATAACACTGGGTTACAGTATGATCTGTTTTGCTACAATAATGACAAACAATACTAGAATCAGTAGAACCTCTGTTGTTCTACCATCCATATTTTTCTCTAGAGCTCCTCTTACCTTTAAAGTTGCCAAGTATTCTAAAACTTACATTTCACCAAACTGCTAACTTGAGTAATATACTTGGACCTGTTCACCACTCATATGATTCACTCTGTAGGTTGATCTCTTTAGTAATCATGAGAGAGACCAACTTATTGAAATTTGGAAATGGCTTTTGTACATAAGTAGAAGTATCAAACAATTTCTAGGCCTTCTCATTATTAAGACCACCCAAAGTACATGAAACCAAATCATTATCATTAAGCATTGTATCAATAACTGCTACGACATCTAGAATACTTCCCACTTTCAAAACATACTTATTTACAGTCATTTTTCTTTTCTTCAAAGTA
Organism: Lygodium microphyllum; assembly: GCF_053477565.2. Taxonomy (NCBI): domain Eukaryota; kingdom Viridiplantae; phylum Streptophyta; class Polypodiopsida; order Schizaeales; family Lygodiaceae; genus Lygodium; species Lygodium microphyllum. Next base: position 111,221,279 of record NC_141148.1, read on the forward strand.
TTCAACTCTTACTTGAGTTGAATTTTCTATACCTTTGTATTTATTGAAAACATGCTCTTAAAAATTATCCATGCTATATGCGAAGTTTCTACATTTCTAATATGTCCTAACATATTATTTTCAATGATTGTACATAGCCAATATATTACCTTTTTGTCTTTTACATTCCATTCTTTTCATATCTTTAATTCTTATGCAGTCAAAGGGTTACTTTGCTCATGCTCCTTTTCTTCACATGAAACAAACTCGTAAAGGCATTTTCCAATAAGAAATCTTGTTACACGAAACTTCCATGATGGATAATTTGAGTGGATGTGGCCATCAATTTTTAGAGGTCGTTATATGTTGCAAAGCTGTTGATGTACGTTGATGCCTTTTGCCCAGCGACATTTGGCAATCTCATGTGGTTTGTTGTTATGTACCTGTGATTCTATATATTTGCAAGATGGTTCTCGATCTGGCATTGGGTATTCCTATGGTTTTGAATGTATAGTTGAAACATTTGTATACATAGGTCAATGTGGTTAGGTAAAGTAATATATTTGTAGTTTTATACATACTAGGTATCCTTTGGATTGTGCGTCTCTCATTCGAATTCATATTTTCCTTAATGGGTGAGATATATATGTAAATGAGAAAATGAGAAAAGCACATTAGCATGTTAATAAATTTATTAGTAGGGCAAGAAATTTCAAAAAATACATTAGTATATTAACAAACAACATTTGAAAAAAAGTTTAGAAGATTGCTTTATTACTTACTACAAGAGGCATATGAGATTGTTATGTGATGGAATGTGTTGTGTTTAATCTTTGTTTGTTTTTTATTGAACCGTGTTGTTTCTCTACTTGAGTCATGGTATTAGGAAAGGTGTCGGAGCGAAGGCAGATGGATCTAGAAGGCCAACAATATACAAATTTCTTCTTTTGGTTATGTGGGAGAGCATACGTAGACTAGTCTGAGCACGAACATGCTGTCATGCCGCTACGCAAACACAATGTGAAAAACCTTGGAGTGCATCATCATCCGACTTTTGTATTAATTTAGAGAGTCAATGTCATATTAGTCATTAGTGTTAGTGTCCATAGTATGGACAGTTTCAAAATACAATATTTTTGAATAATTTTAGTCTGTTTTTTATCTTATTCATTGTAAATATCCTAAAATGTACAGAGAACTTCTAGAATAGGGTGACATTCAAAAAGCAAGTGGTTTTTTAGCAAGTTTTGGGAGATATCATGAAAAAAAAGGGGCTTTCGAATTCACATGGTGTACAATTGCAGTTTTCAAGCAACAAATAGCACTCTAGGATTGGGAGGAAGAAGGAGTGATTTGGGATAATCCTAGAGTTTTACCCCCCCATTCGAAGCCAACATGACCATCAAATTTGTTGTCTGAGCAGTAGAAAAGAAGATAGTATATGGTGCACATTTTTGGTCTAACATGGAGCTCTAGGAGATCAAATGTTTAGATATTGTCTCCGAGTAGTCCCAGATAAGGATTTTGTTTATCTTCTCAAGTTCTATCAATACATAGTGCATTGATTTATTGAGCTTTGTCTTTATCTTTGTGTATCTATTGTCTATTCTTTTTCTTCTCTTCTACCTCATATTCTCTACTTTCTTCTCTCTTTGATCCCTAGTAGATACGACCTTTCGACTAAAATCCCTTTGACATTGGTGGATGTCATGTCGTGGACACAGTGTGAAAAAACTTGGAGCGCATCATCATCTAACTTTCTTATTAATCTAGAGAGTCAATGTCATATTACTCATTAGTGTTAGTATCCATAGTATAGATAGTTCTAAAATACAGGATTTTTGGATAAGTTTATGTAATACACCTCCCCGCCTCCCTTCGCATAGGAACCACCCGTCCTTTTTAATAGATTTAATTAAAAAAAATTAATCACCCCCTTGTCATCCTCGAACAAGTGGCAAGGGGAAGGAAGCTGATGACATTAATGTCGAGGAGGAAGGAGGCGATGATCACCAAGGGAAAAGGAAGAAGACGACGTGGCGGAGGAAGATGACGACGGTGATGATCATGAGGAGGGAGAAGGAGAAGAAGACTCAACAAGGAAGGAGAAGTTGATGATGACGATAATGGAGGGGGAAGGCCATGTGGCCAAACACCCCCCCTTCCCCCTTAGAGCATAACAACCAGTCCGCCAGTTGGCCACCTAGATTGGTGACAAGTGGTAGGTGGGGGCACCACCACCACTCCATCTACTCCCCACGCCCCCTCCCCCCATGGAAAAGAGGGGAGAGGCCTAAACGGCATGCTAAAGTGTTAAAATATTGAGAATGCATGCTATGGAGGATCACTGAGAGCAAATAGACAATCATAATGAGGTAGAAGCATTGACAAAGAAGAAGAACTACTATTATCCAAGCATGGTGCAAGTACAACTGAATGATAATGACTAATGGAATGAGTGCCTTTTATAGGCTTATAGTAGGTGGTATTGGTAGGTGGAAAAAAGTGGAAAGGGACCATGGTAATCACCAATCGTGGTTTTAATAAACCATGCATACATAACCTAGTCTAAGACTTTATTTTCAGTCTATTTCTTTGCCTTGTTTGTTCCAAACACAGAGGCTATGGTGGATGTGATTGCACATTTCTCAACACCCCTCCTCAATCACAACCAGAAAAGACACCGAGTATACAGAGGCTGTCGTAAATAGAACCTTGCTAAGTGTAAATATGAAAAAACCAACCATACAAAGCTAGAGGCTATTACAAGGCCTCACTAAGTGTGTAGATGCTCTAGTGTGCAAAGGTTACATGAGGAGTATAGGAGCTTATGGTGGGAACATTAGGCAAGTCCGCATTTTAAACTTAAAAAAGTCTATCAGAAAATGAGAGACTGGTGAGTCCTATCCTTTTGTTCTTGGGGTTCTTCTTCTCCTTCTTCTTCAATGTTGTTCTCATATTCTTTGACTGTAGCAAGTTATGCTCTTTGAGACCTTTTCTTAGCATAGCAAAATTTCTCAATATGCCCAGTTTTCTTACAAAAATCACAAACTATGCTCTTCTTCCCTTTCACATAGAGGAGTTGTTGGTCTCCTCTTGGGATGCTTGTTTCTCCCTTGTTCTTGATCTTCTTTTCCTCTTCCATGACAGAGGCTTTGATGTCCACAAGTTTCGGCTTTGGCATGTTGATTAATGTGGTGGACACATTATCAAACTCAGGTGGAAGACTCTTGAGAAGAACTCCAATGCAAATATCTTCATCCATCTTCAAGTTGATTCTTACAAGTTGTGTCAACAAGCTTTCCATATAATTCAAATGAGTTGCAAGTGAGGTATTACTTTGCATGTCAAGCCTAAAAAAATCAATCATCATTTTTATCCCATACGACTGAAAGTGCAGCTTCCCTTGGTTTCTTCTCTTGACCACTCGTGATTGACCATAAGCCTTTCTTCATTAGGATCAGTTTGATCCTAGTTTGCCATGTATGGAATCCAACAACATTGAATCGAGATGTCAATGAGTCCTTACCCATTTTGAGATTACAAGATCAGCAGTAAATCAGCTCCAAAAAGTTCAAATTTTAGTTGAGCACAGGTGCCAAGAAGCACTAGGTAATTAGTATCAAGAGATACTAGGTGATTTTGTGACTATTATACCCTTGAACTTGGAATCTTCAAGATCTTGCGATTCCGAGTCTTCCACTCCTTGATTTGATGCTGGAGTTGCAAAAAAAAAAACTGAGAGTAGTCTAGCAGAAGCGTTGAATTTGAGTGTGTCAAAGGACACAAGAGGATTAGTGTTAATCAACACTAGTATTAAGAGATACAATGTAGTTGGCACTTGATGTTGAATCTTCTTCTTGCTGATTTGAAGTGGTAACTTAGCTAGGAAATCAGTGTCTAGTAGATCAAAGGGTTAGTGACATTACTAAGCCAAAGGAAGTAGGAAAATGAAGAAAAAATTGAGCTTTGAGATTAATGGCTATGGAGTCTGCATTAGGGTTTCTGGGGGCAGCCTGATTTTTCAGCTCTTGTGAATTGAATAGTTGATCATTTTTAAAACTTTCTTTATAGAAATGAAGCTTAAGAGATCGGGTATCAAAGCCCTATGATGCTCGTTAGCATCGTGGCATATGTAGGTGGACTGAGCAGTACGAATTGAGAGGGTGCAAAAAATGGCAGCGCGAAGACTAAGTAAAGGCAAAATGTTGGATAGTAGAACCACCAATGTCAGGTTTTGACGTGATGGGAAGGAGTGGCTTGAGTAAGGGAAGAGTTCTTCAAGAGAGTGCAAGAGTTGATAATGCCAAGAAAGAGAGAATCAAGTCCTCCAATGAAGGTGGGTGGCTATGGAGGTAGGTGAGAGATTCATGGAAAAGTGGAGGGAGCCAGAAATTCAAACTGGAATGACCCAATCAGTGGCCTAATGGCTCAGTAACTTGAAACCCACTTTGATACCATGTTAAAATATTGAGAATGTATGCTATGGAGGATCATTGATGAGCAAATAGACAGTCATAATGAGGCAGAAGCATTGGCAAAGAAGAACAACTAATATTATCCAAGCATAGTGCAAGTACAAATGAATGATAATGACTGATGGAATGAGTGCCTTTTATAGGCTTACAATAGTGGTATTGGTAGGCGAACAAAAGTGGAAAGGGACCATGGTAATCACCAATTGTGGTTTTAATAAACCATGCACACATGACCTAGTCTAAGGCTTTATTTGCAGTATGTTTCTTTGCCTTGTTTTTTCCAAACAAAGAGGCTATGGTGGATGTGATTGCACATTTCTCAACATAAAGGATATATATATATATATATATATATATATAGAGAGAGAGAGAGAGAGAGAGAGAGAGAACCTTCTAAGAAGATTCTCCTTCTTGTCCCCTCCTTAGAGGGTGACCACACGCAATTACCCTTAGCCTCATCTTATCTCCCCCCATTGCAATAAAAGAGAGTCACCCAACATGCCATCTCTCTGATGAGAGAGAGAGAGAGAGAGAGAGAGAGAGAGAGAGAGAGAGAGAGAGAGAGAGAGAGAGAGAGAGAGAGAGAGAGAGAGAGAGAGAGAGAGAGAGAGAGAGAGAGAGAGAGAGAGAGAGAGAGAGAGAGAGAGAGAGAGAGAGAGAGTCATAAGTTGAAAGTATGTCCCTAAAACGAAGGGTGACACGCACCAATGGCAATCCCGCATCCAATAAAGAAGCCATTGGTCAAGGCGTTACCAATAATACAAATACAACATTGGGTATGGATAATTCATTTCCAAATACCCAAGTACTAATTGCCATCTTCTCTATTCATTGAGGCATAGGCATGAACATGAATTCATTTTAACAAGTAGCTTGAATTTATTTTTTGATAGTTAATGAAATCATAAGGGATCATTGGATAATTCTTTCCACAACCATAGATGACCTTGCATAGATTTATGCATATGGCACATTGAGGTTCGCACAAATTCTTGTACCCAAATACAATCATTGCAACCTAGTGCTACGTGAAAAAATCATACATAGCATGAAAAGTATATAAGGTTACCTTGAGGGTTATGCACATAGATGGTACATGCATGGGAAAGGTTATATGGAACATATTTCAATGGTACATGAAATTATCTTGCATTAAAGGTCTTGCATACATCCTATGAAGGTTTCACATTAAATAAGGGTTGAAGAGTTTACCTTATGCTGCTAAACCATGAATTGATTACAACTTGCGCAATAACTTAGGAATTATTTTACATTGAAGGATAGTCTTGCATCATATAAGAGCTTGTAATTGTTACAAATTTGTCTTGCATTCTTTGCCTTAGGGGAAAGGAAGATAAAGTCAAGTTAAAATTCTACATAGGATCGCTCTTTGATCCCAAGGGGGAGAGAAAATATACGATGGAAGGGCTATCTCGACTATTCTTGCAATATTTGGAAAAGAATACCCTTGTTTTTGTTGGTTGATCGAACAACACCCTAAATGCTTTTACATTCAATAGATTGTTGGTTTTCCGTGTGAATGATTATTTCATGTGCTTGTGTTTTATGGTAAATTCATGGCAGGAGTCTGTGATGACAAGTTGCCACCATGGGAATGAAGGAATTTCTTCTGAAAGATTATATTAGGGATGAATGCCCTTTTTGTGCTTGATTCTTAATTGGACTAATTAAGGAATGATATATTTGCATGGGTGGATCACCTCCAAGATCGCATCGCAAATAAACCCGGGAAGGGCACTGCTCGATTCATGAGCCGAAGGTCGAGTGGTGAAAAAGCTAACCAGATAGATGGTGTTTCACTCCTAGGCCACTTGTGGGTCAGGTGGAGCTTTGGGCACCCCTTGCCAGTGTGGAACAAAATTGAGGACGTCCGTGGCCCCAACGTCTGTGGCATTGGAAGATCCTATTTTAGATAAAGGATGGAAATTATGGTGCCATGTGATTTGGACCGGGTACTTCTGCATGGCAGAAAGGATATATAATTTCTCATGTATGGGCATGAGACAAAGATTAACTTGAAGATAAGTTAAGGAATTTGTTTGTCAAAAAAATTACTTGCTCTATTTTCGTGTCGGTGCTGTAAATTATGCGAACGAACCCTATTCCCTAAAAGGCTGAATTAAGGAAGCCGATTTTAAATATCACACATAAATGTGGTAGGACCTAATTATTAAATAACTAAAGAAAGCCTACCGAGGGAAGAGGGTGGGTGGAACCCCCTGACGGGTTTGTAGTCCTATGGCAGGGTGGTCCCAGAGAAGTGGGAGGCTTCTTACAAGGTTTTATGTCGTTCAACCCTTAGGAATTGTTAGGTTAGAACCTCAATTCATGCCGTTTTAGGGGACCAGAATGGGACTATGCCCTATGAGTAGAGAGGTTAAGCAGCGCATCCCTCTCATTTTCCATTTTCTTTGAATCAAGTACAGCATGGATTTGCTTTGGCTTGGGTATCTTTGCATAAAGTAGGATGTTGAGGACCCGATGCTAGAATGTTGTCAGGAGACCTTGCTTGGGTATCTTTGCATAAAGTAGGATGTCGAGGACCCAATGCTAGAATGTTGTCAGGAGACCTTGACCACTAGAAACCCAAATTTTAGGTCAATCCCACTGGGTTTGGCTGCAAATGTTACCTTGCGAGGCAGACTCAAGAAACCCTAGGTGACAAACCGTGTAACATTCCATGGGAGTGTTGGGGCGGCATTGGTTAGATTTGTCTCTCAATGGACTACTAAAAATGTGCTTGGATAGGGCACATTATAGTTTAGTATATTTTTTGATATTGTGGAGATTGTTTCTTGTAAATATCCTAAAAAGCTGTAGAAAACTTCTCGAATAGGGTGACATGCAAAAAGCAAGTGACTTTTAAGCCAATTTTGGGAGATCTCATGCAAAAAGATGGGCTTCCAAATTTGTGTGGGCGTGATCGTAGTTTTCAAGCAACAAATAACACTTCGAATTGGGGAGAAGAAGAAGGAGCGATCTAGGAGAATTCTGACCAGGTGTCCTGATGGATCCTCGAGTTTTACCCCCCTTTTTCGGAGTCAACAGAACCATCAGATTTGACATTTGAGCAACAGAGAAGAAGCTAGAATTTGGTGCACGTTTTTGGGCTACCAAGGAGCTCCATGAGATCTAATACTTGGAGATTGCTTCTGAATAGTCCTAGACAAGGATTTTGTTTATCTTCTCAAGTTCTATCAATACATAGTGCTTTGAATCATTAAGCTTTGTCTTTATCTTGTGTATCTCTTGTCTATTTTTTTTCTTCTCTTCTATATCCTATTCTCTACCTCCTTCTCTCTCTCTCTCATCCCAGATGGATACAATCTTTTGACTAAAACCCCTCCAACATTGGTGAACCTAACGTAAAAGGTTGTCGAAAGGAAAGACAGGATGGGAGAACGAGGGGAGAACCTTCAAGCACAATTTCTAGTGATGTTTTGCAGCAGTTAATGTAGAATATGAATATGCTTATGCAAGTACAACAACAACAGGTGATGCAAGCTTCTGCTCAAACAGAAAATGTTGTGATGAATGCTCTGCAAAAGCAGTAGAGCATGAGATGAAGTTGTTTAATGGTAGGAATGTATCTACATATTTACATGCTTATGCTCAAAAGATAGAGTTTTTTGGGGTGGCTCAACATGCATGGAGCTAGTATTTTGTATGGATCACTGTACATGAATTAAAAGCCCGAGTTACTGAATTGTACATGCAGGATGCTAACTGGGTAGCTTTCAAGAAAACACTCAAGGAAGAATTTTACATTGAAGACACCAGTTTGATTACCCGTAAGACTTTCCAAGAGTGGGTTCTACAACCCAATAAGGGTCTTGTGGCTACATAGTTATTGAGAGAATTTGAAAGTTGGTTTGAGCAATTAGATTTTGCAAGTCAAAAAATTGAATGTTTCTACAAGCGACAGATCCTAAGCTCCAAGAGAAGCTTGATGATTTGTTAAAGGATCGGACTAAAAAGACATGCCTTAAAGCAAAGTGGAGACATGTTAAGGACATTGTTATTGCACTGGTGAAAAAGCACAAAAAAATAGAAAGATTGCATGTATCTAGCTTGCCCACTTTTATGGGTAAAACAATTGAAGTATCCAGTAAGCCACTTGCTTCTGGCTAACTCTATGGCTCCACTTAGTGCTGTTCTCACTGTTAGCGAATATGTATTAGATGAATTGGTTAAAGGCATGCGAGATCTTCAGTTGATGGTTGCAAATTGGATAAGCAAAGACAAGAGAAAAGGAGATGGACAGTAGCCCCTAAACCAAGGAAAAGATATATGTTGTGTGATAGTTTGATACATGAAAGGAAGGATTGTGCTCCTTATCAAGAGGCCTTGGCAGAACATCTCATATTTTGGAATGATGGCAAGATCCATGCACAAGAAAGGGAATTGCCTCTTGCTTTGAATTTTAGAAAGGGAGGTATGCAAAAGTTGTTGGAAGACTTGGCTATTCGAAATGCTTATGCAATTGTACATGTTGCTACTTCTACTCTACAGTTGGATAGAATACCTAACCAAGTGATGGTTGTTCCAAATGCTATAGTATGGACACATGCTTTGTATGCATTTAAAAATAGGAAAGTTACTAATAGTGGAATGTGTCATGCAAGGCAAGAAATTCGTGACATAACTACTTGGGAATCACCGGTAGATGCATATTCAGTGGATGCGTAGTTAGCAGAAGTTCAAAACACATATATACTTGTGGAAGAGAAACGGAAGAGAGATGAAGATAATGTAGATACATCTAAGAGAGTGACAAGAAGAAGTGAGAATCAGCCTAAAGTTGCAAATCAACCACCTCTCGAGCATGTTATGAAAGAGGTTGGGCAAGAGCAGAAATAGGATAGCAAGCAAGAGGGAAAAAAGAAGGGCAAACAACAAGGATATAAGTTGCAATTTGATATTGAGACAGCCATGGATGCCTTGGAATATCCTATAGTGGAAGAGTCAGCCATTGCATTTGTAGATTTTCTTAGTGCATTTGAAGAGGTTTACGAAGCTCACGTTTTACTTGATGTAGGGACTCAAAGGGAGATTGGTGAAGTGTTGGATGCACATGATTTGCAAGATATAGTTATCATTTTTTAAGATAGCTCATGAGCTCAAGGATATGCCTTTAAAGGATATTAGATGTAATGCTCCACAATTGGTAATTGTTTCGGATGCTTTATTAAAGGGTTTGATAGGCAGTTTAAAGATGCTTCAAGATATGGACTACTTCACTATTTTTGGTGATGGTTAGAATGTGTTGGATGTAAGTGAGACTCAGTTGATATGGTACACAATTGTCATTATAAGTAGATTTTGATGTGTTGGACTCCGAAAGAGCAGGCATGTTGATGTGTATTTGTTGATGGGTGCATTGATAGCATGTATATGGAGATTCAATAATCTCTAGTATATGATAGCATGTATATGGAGATTCAATAATCTGTAGTATATGATACACACCCAAGGCCTGATGACCCTAGAGGGGGTACTAGGTGTGGCTCAAGAGTTGTACAAATACTGAGTATTTTGATGATAATCCAAGGGGATGTCTACTTATGTGCATGATGAGCAGCAAGTTGACACTATGGGTGTTTGACCCAGGTGGTGCATCGATAGCACACTGGAGGATGTGCACGTTCAGAGGGGGTGTACGTCATGTTGTTACACAGACACAGTGTGAAAACCCTTGGAGTGTATCATCATTCAACTTTATTATTAATCTAGAGAGTCAATATCATATTAGTCATTAGTGTTAGTATCCATAGAATGGATAGTTTCAAAATACGGGATTTTTGAACTTGTTTAGTTGATTTATGATATTTTAGATATTATTTATTGTAAATATCCTAAAAAGGTGTAGAAAACTTATAGAATAGGGTAACATGCAAAAAGCAAGTGACTTTTCAGCTAGTTTTGGGAGATCTCATAAAAAAAAGAAGGGGGTTCGAATTCGTGCAATGTGTGATCATAGTTTTTAGGCAACAAACAACACTCAAGACTGGGAGGAAGAAGAAGGAGAGATTTGGAAGAAACTTGAGCAGGTGTCCTAGAGTTTTTCCCCCTTTCAAAGCTAACAGAACCATTGGATTTGCCTGAGCAACAGAGAAGCTAGTGTTTGGTGCATGTTTTTGGCCTACCAGCTGGGAGATCTAATGCTTGGAGATTGCTTTCCAGTAGTCCTAGACTAGGATTTTGTTTATCTTCTCAAGTTCTATCAATACATAGTGATTTGATTCATTGAGCTTTGTCTTTATCTTGTGTGCCTCTTGTCTATTCTTTTGCTTCTCTTCTATCTCCTATTCTCCACTTTCTTCTCTCTCTGATCCCTAGTGGATACGACCTTTTGACTAAAACCCCTCCGACAACGCTTCTTATGTGTAGAAGTACTTTTTGGTTGATTTTGGCTTCTTGCACTTTGTGACCAATGATCGCATATGTGAGTGTTTAATGAGAATGTGGATTTATGGTACCACTTACTATTTAGTGCCTTGCGTTGGTGCTTGCGGCATCGTCGAGTGAGCTATTTAATGAGAATGTGGATTTATGGTACCACTTACTATTCAGTGCCTTGCGTTGGTGCTTGCCGCATCATCGAGTGAGCTATTTAATGAGAATGTGGATTTATGGTACCACTTACTATTCAGTGCCTTGCGTTGGTGCTTGTGGCATCGTCGAGTGAGCTATTGGTTCATTGACCGGATTGTGACATGGATTTCTAATATCATTTTGTCATTTGATGTGTTGATACGATTGATCTTACACATGCACCATTTGCTGCACCTATGGTGAGGTCAGTGTTCTCAGTTATCATTACAGTCACTCCAATTGCTATCTCCTCTATCTCATGGAAGTTCTTGTCATGTAGCTAGGTTTGCAATGCTGGCTCATCGTTTGCATTCATTTGAACTTTGATAGTATGGATCTGTTCAACTATGTAGTATTGTTGTATTTGTGAATATCTTCCTTGTGTATGCATATGATTGTTGTTTTTTGGTTGATAAAATCTAGGACGTCCTTGTCATCAATCATGCCCTAATGTAAGCATTCATATATCTCTTGCTTTGTTGGACAATGATGCTTGATCACTTGTAGAAACTATAGGAATGGTAGGTCACATGTGTGTTGAACTAAGGTTAGAAGAGTGTGTTGCTTTCGATGTGCCCAGTATGATGAGGAGGTGATGTGACATTGTTCACAGAACTCGATTTGATAGTTGTAGATATGTAGCAACTGTGCAAGATCACCAAATAGTATCATGAGCTTCTTGCTGAATGAACTGAGCAGTGAGCCTTGGTAGATGCTCACTATCTAGCACACTATTATATCGAATATTGTCCTTGTTAACATGTACATTTCATCATTGAGGCTTATGCCAGCTTTTCTTATTGCAATGTTGTGGTGGATAGGATGCATAGTCTAGTTGCAGTTGTTGCTGTGCTTGCTATTAACAGTACACTCTTATTTATGGCAATGAGGTTGTAATTGTAGTTACATATGAGGAAGTTGTTTTCATTGCCTAGTGTATTGCTAACAATGTGTAGCCCATATGTCGCACCAATGAGGTGGTTGTAGACAGCTGGTTGTTCTGTTGTTAGAGTAATGTCAAGAATTGTTTAGAGCTATAGCATCTTTGTTTGTATTGATGCAATGCTACTTTTGCAGTCAAAATTTGTTGAAGGTATTGTGAATGTCATTGGATTGTCTTTGATGAAAGGGATCTTTTGAATGATTATGTTCATCAGTTGTTGGTGGGTTCACGGCTGAGGCAAGCAAGTTTCTTTGCATGTGGTCCGTGATGAATGTTTCAAGCTTGGTCTTTCTCACATTGGCCACGAGATCACGGAGTCGGCAGTTGAAGTAGTATGATTGTGCCGAGTTCTTAGCGCTTATTAGTTCCCTCTCTGACCTAAAGATTGTTCGTTTTGCAATAACGTGTTACAACATAAACCTTTGTTTGGTGGCTTGGGTGAAAATCAATGAATCATACCAATCTTGTATGCTACTCCACGGTATTTCCATAAACATCATGGAGAGTGGGTTCAAGATCAGATACAATGGTGGTTTTGGTGATGCTATAGTTTTTGTGGTAGTGATAGAATGTTACATGCTCTAAGCTTAATGGATGGGCACAATTAAGGTCTATAGGGTGCATGATGATATTCCATGTCCTTGTGAGCTTCCGTTATTGTATTTGTGTGGGGAAGTTGTCGATATACTCGATAGACTCACTTCAGGTAAATATATAGTCTCTAGATTTGCAAGGCCATGCACTCTCTAGAATTTGGATGAAAAGGGATCAATTTGTGCACACCTTAGATTGACTTTATGATCTTTCTCCATCATGAAAGGTGTTGGATATGGAGTGGCATGTATTGCTTTATCAATGCCGATCATCTTCCCTATATTAGAACCAACCTTAAGTAGATATAATGGATGGAAAATCTAAAAGTTGTTAAATGTTTATTTTGAAGGAATCTAGGGTTAATCCTATTCTTTTTATAGGAGGACGAAAAATTAATCTAAATCATTATATTTGTTACAAAAAGTAACTAAAGTGATTCAACTGATAGAGTTACCATTCTAGGTTGCTCTCGCTGCCAAAATTATTGTAAAGAAGTTTATCTTGAGACCTTTCTTCCAAATACAAAAACCTAGAGGTTTTTACCAAACCTTAATTATACCATACTATTAATGTATCTAATTTCCATGGGTAAATCTTTATAATAGGATTCTTATCATGATGTAATGTCTCTTAGTTATTGGAATAGCTTAAATAAAAGATGACTCTTTACCTTCTACTTGTGCAAGCTCAATAGCTCCAAAAAATTTATGTTAAAATGTAAGAAGCTTTATATGGAATCTTAATTGTGTATATTAAACTAGTTCATTTGTGTTGTAAGAGAATGAAAACCACTTGGAAAAAAAGAATGAGAACAAAACCCTCTTGTTTATCATAATGTAGAGAATGAAAACCATTTGGAAAAAAAGAATGAGAACAAAACCCTGTTGTTTATCATAATGTAGACAAAATGGAAAACAATGATGGACGTGATGTCCAAGATCGCGAGGTGTATCTTAATCAGCGTGTTCTTGCTCTCAATGCAAGCTGGCAATTAGATGAAAGCATTGCTTCTCTATAGAACACATACGATGCTTTGGCAAGTTCCAATCAAAGATCATTACTTTGAGCAAATGGTAAGAAAAGTGTGTATCAATCATGCCTTACATTTGCAAACTAGCTGAATATCATATACAAAAACATTAGATGTGGCTATAAAATTTATATAGAGAGGCGATGTCTCATCCCAAGGAGGAATGCACCTATTGCGATCAGTTAGAAGATTTTGTGGGCATGCAATGGATGGAGTGCATGAGCCAATCCACCACTTGGAAGGCACAACGCAGTCTATACCATCAATATCAGAGGAGACATGTAGCCTTTCAGACCTTCCTCCAATCTTGGAGCCTGAGATGGAGGCAATTATTGATGCATTGGTGCCCACGGATGTCGAGGCGTCTAATCCGCTAAGAGAGGAAGCATCCATACCATTATATGATGGGTGCCAAGTATCTCACTTGAAGACACTGCTTGCACTCCTAAGTGTACTAGCAAAATACGGGTGGAGCGATGCGAGTGTGACCGAGTTGTTCATGTTAACACCACCAAAGCTGTATTAAGGCGGTTCCACCAATGTGGAAGCTCCATCTAGATGTTTTGTTGACCAATTTGTACTTAATCAAGCTCTATCATAGGTGAGTTGTCTCCATTATCCCCCCCATAGCTTGAGTCCAAGAGCTCTCCTATAAAAAAATATAGAGAATCTTCATAAAATAATAGAGAGAGAGTAGTGAGAGTTCATACTTTACTACTACGATTAAGGATGATTTGAGGGTGATTTAGGAGGGGAAATCTAATGATTTATTAGCTTGAGAGAGAGGAGAAGAGAGGGGAAAGGGTTGGGAGTCTAATGAATAATTTTTTATGGAAGTGTTAAGTGTGGGGAAGAAAGTATGGGTGTGTATAAAATTGGGAGGTGGTCTCCACCGCATTTGGAAAAAGTTGGCATCCACCGTTTTGACCATATAACGTCTCCTTATTACCATCACCATAGTCTCCTCATTCACCATCACTGTCATCTTCTCCCTAGTCATCGCTTCACCTTCTTTGTCACCTTCTTCAACCATTGTAGCCTGCCTCTTTGTCTCTGCAGGTCGCTCGCCCCTTCTTCGGCTTCTGCATCACCTTTGTCTTCAACTCATTCTTGCAGTGTTTGTTGATCGTTTCCTTGTCGTTGTCTTCTGCCTTCCGTTGTCTTCTGCAGAACTCACCGCTGTCTTTTCGTCTTCATTTGCAACTACTACTTCTTTTGTTGCATCTTCAGATTCATCTTTGTCTAGTTCTTCATTTTTGTCACCTTCTTCGTCTGTGTCTTTGTCTTCCTCACCTTCTTCGTCTATGTCTTTGTCTTTGTCACCTTCTTTGTCTGGTTCTTCAAATTCATCACCTTCTTTGTATGGTTCTTCAGATTCATCAGCTTCTTCGTATGTTTCTTCATAGAGGTCTCTGGTGCCTTTTATAATTGTCCTCCTCCTCGTAAAGTTTCCAAAAAAGCATTGTTCTTAATATTGTTCTGCTTTTTTTGCTTGAGGCGCCACAAAAGCATCCTTTAGTTTTGACTCTGATTGTCATCAGTGATTACGTTGTTGTTGTTGAATAGCATTCAAAAAAAGAAGTAGCCACATAGCAGGTTGGGTCTTCTTCTCCAACATTGTCATTTATTAAAAGCTTAAGCTTTTTTGCCACCCTGCTTATCAATGCCATCATAGTTGAAAATATTGTTAGATCTATAGTTGCAACTCTGCTATGCTTCATAATTCTCCTTTAGCCCTTTCTGTCGTTGTCTCTCACTCTCTAGCTTCTCTCTTCGTAAATTGTCATTAGAGTTTTTGATAAGAGTTTTGAGAGGGCACCCTTGCAAGCTACTCGGCTAGTTCTTGCTTTTCATCCAGATATTTGCTAACATCCTTTAATACCATATTGGGGAATATGGGAATTTTCCATAAGTTTGGGACACCTGGTCAAATCTTTGGATTTGTTATAACTTGAACACTATAACTCCAAATCAAGCGCTCTATAGCTCAATAGATTCCATTTTTCAAGTGCTTTCCAATGATAGGTCACGTCATATGGTTTTGAGAAACTTATTTGCATGTTATTTGGGTGCCACCTTTTTAGTATTCAAAATATGGGAATTGGGAGATTCCCAAACTCACTAATAATGTGTTCTTTCCAAATCTTCAATTTAATTCCTGGACATCAGCTTTATCAAAAATGCATCAGTCTCTTCTCAGCATAACTCTCTATTTTTGTCTTTGCAAGGGTTGAATCAGCCTCTTTTTGGACCCCTATGTAGCCTCTGCATTTTGTTCTGCTTCCGTATGGTGTTGCATTTCTTGTTGCAGCTTCAATTGAAGATCATTGCACCGTTCAAGTTGGCACATGAATTCTATCTTCAGCATGTTTCACTTCTGAAATATACTTCTCTTGAATAGCCTTTCCTTGTGCACTTGATGTTGCTTCCACTTGCTTCAACCTCTTGAAAGACTCCATTAAATATTGCTTCTCCATTTCAGCTATGTGAAGTGAATCTTGCAAAGGTTTAGTTTGAGATGAGAGCTCCAAAACTCTTCTCTCCTGGATATCAAGCTTCTACAGAATCTCACGCTTCACCATGTGGCGACACCGGTAGGTGCACTGCATACCATCAAGATCAGGCAATGCACAATCGAGGAGCTTGTCCCATGGGAAGGGTCATCTAGATGGTGGAGAGGATGGGTAAGGGTCACAGGCTTTGCTCCCCCCCCAACAGGTTAGGGGATGATGCCAAGAGACGAGGCCACTTTGAAGGAGGCCTCCTTAGTAAAAGCCCACTTACAACTTGTTTGCATGTGCACAACCTAGCTTACTACTTTGGCATATGGGAGGCTTGAGAAAAGGGAGTGTGGCTAATAAGGCAATTAGAAAAAGCCCACTAATGGAAATCAATTGGAAGTACAATACTGCCAAATATTGACCAAGGTGGGCCTCCCTCAAAAACCCTCAGATGTAGGACAAGAAGTATTGGCGCCTTGCCATTTATTAGAGTTGCTTGCGGCTGAAGAATCATCCTCATGAAGGACCTCAATGAGGTACAGTGCCAGATTGATAGAAGTGCCATAAAGAGATACATAGACAAGACCTGGATTGACCAAAATGAATATAGAAGCCTTGAAATCCCCTATCCTTCTTTTGAAAGCAGGCTTCCTTCTAAATTATACTATTTGCCCAATGACTCCATTACCAATTTGTTGCAAATAGTAAACTGTCTTTGCCTTGGATCCCACTCCATCAGATGACTAATATCAATGTATCCAGTCCATAGTCAAGATCATCACCCTATACCAATTGAGTCTCAAGGGAAGGTGCATCTTCTAAAAAGTATGCTTTGCCAATCTTGATGTTGGTAAATTGTAGTAGTAATTCTAACTTGCGAGCTTTTTCAATAGCTTCCTAGTTTGCATGGCCATCTTGAGCCTGTAAAACTTGAAACAAGACCCCATAATAGAGTAGGATAATGTCCAAGCCCAAAATGATCGTAAAGAGTATATAACTTTAGAGCACAATCAACCTATGCCAAGAAGACAATGCCAGAATGTGTAATCTTCTTAGCAGACAAAACCCATGTCTTTGAGCTTTCAACATGGATATCTTCTTATGAACCTGTTTTTCCCTACATTGTGCCCTATCAAAATTATGCTTTTGAAATAGAATTTCATGCCCAATCATTCATGCGGTTAGCAAATTAAAATCCATGCAATGCAATCAATCAAACGACGCTTCCACAAAAAAAAAAAGAATGCATTGAAGAAATTATGACTAGCCTAACTACACGTGATCGTGCGTCATGCAAATGCAAACAAAGAGACGCACATAATAGAAAATAAACTCCTAATGACGTTGAATAATGTGATCAATTTCTTGGTGGAAAAATCTGCCCTCAAATTTGCAGTGGTGGACGTGCAGTGTCACGATAACAGTATTCAATCATAGGGGTGCCTCCTTTTGTTGTATCACGTTGGTGTACTACACCAAGATGTGTGGAATCTCCCGCTGAGGAGTAAGGAAGGGCAATCGTTGGATGACATTCCACTACAAACGCAATATCCACAATAGCGATTAGGGCAGTGTCCCTGGACGCTCCTGGCCGTGAGGCCATGTGGCGTTGTCTTGTGAGTGTTAGAGAGGCACGTGGCTAGTATGTATAGCCAGTGTCGAGGTGCATTTTTGGTCCTGACATGGAGTAACATGCACTGTAGAAATGCTATTGGAAACAAATGTAGGCATAAGATGAGAATGTAAGCATAAAATTTTCCAATGAGGAGCATTTTTGAAGGAACAAGATTTACGCATTGGTGGTATCCAGTGCGAGTAGTAGCTCTACTTCATTTGCCTTTAGCACCTCAATGGATTGACATTGTATACTAATATGGTAAATTATCGGAGTACTGTAGAATTGAGAACCAATTGACATAAGAATGGGATAAAAACGTTTAATGCTTGCATATATAATGGAAAAAGTATAAATTACCAAAAGCTTCTTGCCATTCTCTCCAAAGAGCCCTTGCAAACTCCTCATATCTTTGATGTCAAATCAAACACCAACCATCTAGATTGTTGTCTGACATAGGCATGGTCTCCCCTCTAGGACCTACAATTAACACAAGGAAGTGTCCTATTATCTCAAGATAACTTATGGAATCAAAGGAAGGAATCAACCACTAGGCATCATCTATGGTAGATTTGACAACCTCATGAGCCACCAATCTACAAAGAGGCATAGGAGGAGGTATTCTTTTCCAACCTCATCCTCCTCTTGACCACTATCACCACTCACTTCATTATCATCTAGACTATCATGGTGCACATTAGTCTCTATAAATGCAAATGTTACTAAACAATAGTGAAAAATAGCAGAATTAAAGAAACCACATATAAATGAAAAATAATAAATAAAGAATCATGTATAAATGAAATGAATATATAAGTGACTACCTATGTGCTCGGCAACTTCGTTAATGGTATTGGAGTCCTAATCCACATGTGCTTCATCTTCTTCTTCAATGCAGTTACAAATTTTTCAATCACTTCCTTTCTTTGTTGGAGGAGTGTCCAAATATCTCACACATGATGATCCTTCTTGGTCTATGATCTATCTACGAACACATAATGAATGTAGCTCCATGCTCATTTTGTGGCTAGTATGAGGTGAGACATATTTGTTTCTCTCTTGCCAAGCACTCTTTTAGGTGCCATAATATGCAATCTGAGCTCAAAGCACAAAAAAAGTTAAAACCCATTATTTTACTATTCTATCAAGGTTTAAATAGTTATGAGGCTTTGTTTCATATATATCATGGATAGAGCAATATGGTTAATGCCAATTATGGCGGTAAAACAAGAACAAACAATTGAAAGTTTGTCAACTTGAAAGTTCAATGCTATACCTTCCCTTTACTACTCACAAGTATAAGATTTATCCTTTCTAAATGGATTAGTGCCTATGATTAGATTCAAAAGGGCTTAAAACTATTCTTCAAATTTTTATTAACTTATGTTGGTCAAAGCTTGACAAAATTTTAAAAGTAACTTGCACTAAAATTAACTTGAGTGTGCCGTGATTAATCTCCTTTAACCCATCTTTCTTCACCCTTTTAAATACCTACAAATCTTTTTTATGAGCCATTTCATAACATCCATGAATTCCTTAAGGAAATTAATTCATGGCATCTCAAGGTTGGATGGTCTGCAAGAACCTTTTTCTCCTTTGGATTGAGCAACATTTGGCTTCACCCCATTCTTGGCATACAATACTCAAAATATGATTTCCTCATATCCACTTTAGATAAAGCCTCCAATTCTAGATTAGTACAGAAGAAAACTCCTCCATAATTGCAAAAAACTTCTATTATGTGAATCCCTTCAACTGAAGTGGGTGAGAGCTTACCACCATATTCTTGCAATTAGCCACTAGTATATATATTGTTCTTGATCCCATCATGTTTGCTACAAGCTTGATGTTGCTAGGTTCTACCTAGAAGCTCTAGATGGGATCCATGTCTCATGGCTAAAACCACTAGTAATCCATCAAAGAAAACACGTGCGATTTCTAGAAAACACCACAAGTTATACCTGGCACATTAACTCAATATTGATCGAATTTAATCTTCACAAAAAATGAATATGCTCATATTTAGTTAGCAAAAGATCCTTAGATATTTGTCCAATAATTAGATACGCTATGGATCCACCATTTAGAGACATCCACTTCTACTCCACTAATAGAAAATGGAATAAATCAATGATCTAGAATACTTCATTAACTTTGGCTAAATGAATGGCTATTTCATTAGCATGTGAATTTCAAGAGTCAAAAGTACCGATATCCTTAAAGGTAATTGGAACTTTCAGTGTGAAATTGGTCAAACCTAATATTTTTTCTTTGTTTGAGATGCTTACAAAATAAACCTCCCATCATCCAAACAATATTTAAGACACTATTCAAGACATTGTTCACCATATCTCCATGCTCCAATTCCTTGCACTGCTACACACTACTCTTTTTGAGAAGAGTGCTATGCTACACAATATTATTGCATGATGTTGCACATGAAAATCTACCTATAATCACTATGATCCACATACATCTATGCAATCAAATAGTCCCCTTCGCTTCAAAAAACCAATCTACCTTTTGCAATCCTGCTTGTCCACCAATTTTTTTCACCTTCTTATCTTTACATATTGTTGTCCTTGCATGGACATGTACCAAATGAAATCCTATATGACTAAATGGAAATTTTGAGGCCCAAAAGGCCTATGCCTAATGTCTCTAAGGTCAAGATGGGCCTCTTCATATGAACATGTAGTGTCCCTCAGTAGGCCGACAGGCCCTCTTCTTTGTCAATATTGGCAAAACCATGAACTTGAGGCTTAAACTGCTAATGATCCAAGAACATGATCATTAACAATGGCTGATTAACATGAGCAATGCCCAAAATAGAGTTTATGATAACATTAATGCCAAAAAAGCCAATGTAGACTAGATTCGTCCAACTAAAAGAGGGCTTGACAGCTCAAAATGGAAGCCCTTTAAGTTGTTTCACCAAGGACGACACCAATGAGACACCAACCATGTCCACGTGATGTATTGAGGGCCCAAAATAGGGCAAGCAATGTGGCATCTAGCCAAGATTGGCCAAATGATCAAGAAGAGGAGCCATAAATGCCTGAATAATTAAGGCCAAACGGTCAATTTGGAAGGGTCTCAACTAAGATGTTGAAGAGGTAAGGGTGAAGGGGCCAAGGAGGGTCGACTGAACACGGTGCAAACAAAAAGAAGGTGACAGCCGAATGTGTAGAGGATGCCCAAGTGATCTCTCTCTCTCTCTCTCTCTCTCTCTCTCTCTCTCGTTATTCAAAATAAAAGCTTTTGGCAAGACGGTCAAATGCTCTTTAAGGGATTGTGGCAAGATGACCTAATGCTTCCCCCCTTTTAAGAATTTAAACAATTAATGAGGAAGAGGCCTTATGAACTTTGGCAAATCAAAACGGCCTATCAATGGTCAAATTTGTGCATTTAGGACCTAATGGCCTTTTGGTGAAGCGACAATGGTTGCCCCAAAGCCTTAAGGCCTTCAGCTGAACACAATATCTAAAACACATGAAAAGACCAATTAGCCCCTCAGTTGTTAATCAACAGCCAAACACTTAGTAAAGAGACCGATTAGCCAAATGGGTGAGCACTCACTAGAAAGGCCAATTGTCCATACGCACACCTCAGCCGTGCGCAAATTGTGAAGGTCTTATGACCAAACACCATTTGCAAAGGCCTTTCATCCCTTACCTTAGGCCTTTGGGCTACTTTATGGTTGAGAAAAATTTACAAAAATGCCAAAGGGTCTATCAAATGGTAGTATAGCCTAAGATTAGGTTGGTTTGACCAAATGCCAACTCAAACACGCTTATGACCCCTTCAATAGATTAAGATACAACAAAGGCACAAGGTTGATCAAAATACAACGAAGCCCCCTTATGCCTAAGGCTATTTAGCCTGAATCTCGCCTTAATGGGTTGCTTGAGCTCAAATGCAAAGACAATCACCTTTCATGATTTATGACTTGACAAGGTGAGATTAAGGATGTAGTAATGCTTCACAAAGATCCCCAACCCATTGTTCCCTTAAACCCCCTACTTCAAACTCACAAGTAAGCCCTTTAAAAGTTCCACATGATACTAAATAGAGGACCAAAAGCCTTTTGATTTTGGTGTAACTTTTAAGCTCATGGTTGCTTCCTGAGGTCGATTTAAACTCTTTATTCTACTCTAAACCAAATTCTTTTGATGAAATTCATCTAATCGCTCCTATTATGTATATCCTAGACTACCTTGCACTTATTTTGAGCTCCAATCCTAATTAGTTTCAAAGTATGCACTCCTATTCCATTTCAGAGTCATGTGTCTATTATGATGCATCATGGAGAGGATGTTTGCCTTCACAGATGATTCCATTGTGTCCCGACAACAGAACCAAAATATTGGAGCTTCTGCAAGCTTGACCATTGCACTTAATAAAACACTTATTGGTTCAAGCACTTCATCTAATTTGGCAATGACTACCTCTCAGATAGCCTATACATGCTCTAAACTCATTGATTAATCCATTCTCCCAAACCACACATAAGCAAGAATGAACTAATCGACAAGGGTGTACTAAACTCATCACCATACCTTCTCCTCAATGCCATGCTCTCGATGGTGGCTCCAAAATCTATGCAGTGGTACTCGATCCACCTCCTCTTCTCGGCCATAGATTCTGATCCGATCCATGAGTATCCGATCCAAGAGAGAAAATGTGAAGAAGAACAAAGACCCCCCGATCTCTCTTCCAATCTTCCTCTCACCCAAGGGTAAGAAGAGAAGAGCACACACGCAAGGAAGGATCTTCACCTCTCAAGTCCCTTACTCTCTTCGTCACTCTCTCACTCTCACTCTCCCTTACTCTCAAGTAGATAGAATAGAGGCAAGAAGAAGAAGCAAACTCCCAACTTTGCACACTGCAATAATAAGCTTATCCATTCATTTATTAGTTTTTATACATGGGATTTGTAGTTTAGGCTTCCACTTAAGTTGAGCACCTACTGCTTGTATTTGGCTCTTGGCCAATCTTTTCCAATTTATCCATACATATTAGATTACACCGACCATCAAGGAAGTGAACCGAAGCTAGTGCCCGAGCTACAGGTCTTTCTACACCCAATGGAAAATATTACAACTTGCATATGCACTACATTAGCTTTCAAAATAATATTACAATTAACTATATAATTGTGGGTTTCGACTAAGATCTATATGCCTTGCGCCCTTCATTGCACTTCTCTTTACTTTTTTTGCCTTTGTGTGTCTTTGCCAGTTTGCTTCGTTTTCTTACTACTTTCCATCCTATGATTAACAATACTCAGTACAAAGTTAAAGAGATGGTACATCATCACTTTTGGGAAGATGCATATGTGAACAAAGGTTTTTTTATAATTAGTAACAATGCAGTATCTACTCAATGTGACTATGAGATCACATGGTTGTGTAGCACTAGAGAGGAGAAAGTGAGAGCATGCTAATGCTCTTAGGTTTGGTTTGATGGACTATGTATTTTTTCCCTATTGTCCAAATACACACTATCCCAAGATGCATAAGGCCTTTGCAAAAGAGGTAATGCTTAACTCTTGAGGTTCCTTACTCTCAAGGAAAAGATCATGGTACACACATGTTAGTTTTATTCCCATGGTGGATATTGACATGGCAAGTTCTCCTACTCTCTTCACGGTGGGTCAATTAAGGCATCTAGACTCTTTGAGATCAGTAGTCGATTTTCATCTCACTAGCTTTCCTGTTGGATGGAATGGCAAGCGATTAGCTCACATGTTCATGGGGTAGTACTTTGGTTCTTTGGTGCTCATCAATAGTAGTGATCATTTTATGGTGCTTTACTATTAAGGTGTATTTGACAAAGTTAGTCTTCATCACTTATGGCTCATTATTGAGATGCATCCAACAGAGTGCACAATGATGGAGCATCCATCATGCAACTTGGCATACCTTTTTCTTGCTTTAGGGCATGAATCCAATAGAGTGCACATTGTGAGGTCCATTTTTCATATGCTTTGTGTTTACTTTAAATGTAACATATATGCAATATATGTGCATATTGGTAGTACTTTGCTCTTTCCTCTTGTTCTTAGGTGCTACTTTGTTGTTACCAAGGTGCATCCACAACATAGTGCACATTGTTGAAGTATCCATCGTGTAACTTGGGGCAATATTTTGTTCATGCTTTCCATGCTATCACCGAGAATCTCAAAGAAGGTGTTATCATACATGCTCATATATGATCCACTTCCACAAGACTTTGAGATTACTATTGCATCTTTCATCATAATATGCCTATATAAATGAGTGGGGCATGGGATACACCATATTATATTGTACAATTGGTATTGCATGAGTGAGAGAAGAAGAACCTGAGAAAATTGGGTGTGTGGATTCATTTCTCATTTCCCTTGTTTATATTGCATTATTACACTTTCGTTGATGGTGTTCATGTTCTTGTTCATTTGCTCCATAGTTTTTCATAGTTCTTGCACTTCTCGTTCTTTTTCTTCCATTGTTTTAAAGTTATCGTGTCATCCTTCAATAGAGAAAAGATGGAGGATGTGAGAGAAAATAGACCCACTAGGATATACATTTTGGAAAACACAAGAGACTACCACTCCTTGCCCATCATTTATGCACCCAACTAATGTAATCACAAGCACCTTTTTGGCACTTTGCTAAGTAGCATTTTCAATTTTATAATGTCATGGACTTGAATAACAATCATTGAGCAATCTCTTTCTAAAGGACATCCAAATTCAAAGATGGGTAAAAATATACTTGAAAAGAAAAACATATATTTGGGACTCTCCATTAGGAATTGTTAGATCCTAAGTGAGAACATTTCTATTTTGACTCCCTCCTTTTTGAACCCTTGTGAAGATGGGGTGAAGATTTAGGGGGATCACAAGTAGGATTTTTGCAAGTCAATACAAATTTCCTTATGAACATCAAGGAGCATTACACATGATCCTCACAAAGTAATACAATTTTCCTTCCACATTTGAATTGGTGTATTTATATTTCCCCAAATGAGTTGATGCTTTATGGCCAATTAAACCTAAACATTCTTGGGGGCCTAATTTGGAAATCTTACTTTGGAGTTCTTAAAATTTACTCAATAACGCCAAATTGATTAATTATCTTGTAAAATGTAGTGATGCATAGTGGCCTTGGGCCGTCTATACCCCACATTTCATGGATTGCCAAGCACCCACATGGATCCACATCATCCATGCTATATCCCTTTGGGCCATCTATACCCCACATTTCATGGATTGCTAAGCACCCTCATGGGTTCAGATAATCTATGCTATATCCTTTTGAACTTCATATTGCCAAGTGTTAAAGAAGGAGAGAGACAAAGATGATTATATTCTTGCATGTGCTCCCACTTTACAACACGCTATAGGATCCACGGGCCATATTAGTTGCAGCCAAAATCAAGTGCTTCTTCCATTTCATGGTTGAAGGATCAAATAATAAAATTGAAGACAAAGATTGGCAAGATGATTATTCAATACTCCCAAACAAGCCTTGGAACTCACGAAAATGAAGTACTAATTGAATATTGATTTAAAACATGTGGAAAAAAGTGGATGCTAATTTGAACAAATCTAGACCCCTCCAAAACCTTTTGCATGTGGACTAATGACTTGGCAATATTTCTCGGGGGGGTTCACTATATATATCTTTTATTCAATCTGTTAATAACCTCTTTATATGACACCCTTCTTTATGTAAAAAAGGTTTTTTAAAAACCCCTTATTTTGAATCCAAATGATACACACATATATTTATGAGTGAACCCCCCCCCCCCCCCCCCCCCCCCCCCCCTCCACACACACACACACACAAAAACAAGTTTTCAACCTACATGTAGCTAATTGAATAGAGCACATCATTTCAACTAGACTACCCTTCCATCTTTTTAAGACCTTGATAGTGACTAAAGAATGTTAGTCTTTGGAGGTCGTATGAAGAAATACAAAACAATATAAATGTATAAATGACAAAGTTTTTATTGCAAGAAGGAAATGGGACACTAAGAAATAATGAGGAGTTTCTTGGGTGAGTAGGCTTTATCAATGGAACATCCCGCTCATGTTATAGGAATACTTTTTGAAGGTTGTGGAGCTTGACATTAAGAGTAGAAGCTTTATTTGAACTTTGCATGATGTAATTGGCCAATATTATTTTCACTTGGAGGTGTCACTTTCAAACCGCTTAAAAAGAGGACTAGTGATGAGGGGTACTTAGGCTAGAGTATAAATGGAACCTTGAAAGGAGCAAAGGAAACATACATAGTGGGTGAAAAGAGAGATTGGAAAGACCCTAAGTTACATTTGGGACAAATGGGTTTGTTTTAGAGTGGTAGGAGGACTTTCCTTTGGGAAATTTGACCTTGAAAGAGATTTTGTTCCAAGAGTGGGAGAAGAAGTAAGATGTTTAGGACCACATTTCTTCAATTTGATTGATGGGAGGTTTTTGGGTAGGTTGTACATTGCAGGTATGAGAAAAGGAGTGCACCCAGGCACTTAAAAAGGCTTGTGACTTTTGTACCAATCTAAGCAGCTTCTTAAGCCTTCCTTTTCCTCCCTTTTGGTCCCTTCATATACAAGATGAGTGCTCTGGGGTTTCAAATATCCCCTTGCCCTCCAACTCTTCCCTTTCCATGACATGTTTGGCAAAGTACAATCCCCTTGCCATCCCTTTCCATTATATTTTTTGCCTCTTCTGCAGCTTTTGCATCATTCTTGTTTGCCACCCTCCAATTTTCTCCTTCTTCCTCCCACAAAATCGTTCTCCATTCTTACTGTTGGTTTGCTTTTGCACCCTTGCCCTCTTACCTTGATTGTAGAATTAACATACATATACTATCTATTTGGTCAATCCTTAAGGTTGTTAGTTAATCCTGGCCTCTTTAAATTGACTGTAGAAAGTAATGCATTATGTGGTTATCACCAATGAAACAGATATGTCTTGCAGGTTTTTCACATTCTTACTATTATGATTCTCTCTTTTGCATTTCAGTGTTCTTTCTCCTTATAATATCATAAAAGGAAAAAATCTCTGTCTCTTTCCAACTGTGCAGTTTGCCTTGGAAAAATAACATTCATTCAAAACTGAATAACATGACTCCATTTCATTCTGGAATTTGAGAGTGTGGCTTCTGCCTGAAATTACAGTGTGGAAAGAGTACAACCCACAGACTGAAACATATTATCAAATCGAACTTTGCAGGCAGGGTCTGCCCTCAGCTTTTATGAAAGGGGCCTTTGTTTAATTGCTTCTTCCTTTGCACAATTCATGAACCTGCTCTGCATATAGGGGCTACTCTGCCTCTGGGGATGCATGCCTCTGTGCATGTGAGGATCAAATTTGTTCTCTGAACGCAGCATCAGCTACGTAATGCAGCTAAGAAATTGCTCCTAACAATCTCTTTTAAGTCAAAATCTCTGAAGTCAGATTGAAACTTGAGACTGTGTGCACATACTCTGATGCATCTCAGAACAATTTCGGTCAGAAATATCTGAAGTCAGATTGAAACTTGAGATTGTGTATGCATATACTCTGATGCATCTCAGAACAATTTCAGTCTAAAATGACAGAACAAGACCTCCAAATTTTATTTTGAAGCTGATCACCTGACGTCCCCAAACCCTGCAAACAAATTGGCCAATAGAATCATTGGGCCTTCTGTCTGCTTGGCAGAAAAGGTGGAGGCGGCAGAGAGATGGCCTTTTATGGAAGCTGGGTACAGGCAGGGATTGGGTTCCAAGACATGGTGATGCATCTGGGGGTCGAGGGGGATGCGGAGCGGGTGAATGTGGTGGCCATCACTCTGTTTGTGTCCCTCCTCTGCGCGTGCATAGTCCTTGGCCACCTCCTCGAAGAAATCCGATGGATGAATGAGTCCATCACAGCCCTCACATTGGTATGCCTCTTCTTGCATTTGTTTCTGTTCAGCATTTTCAGTTCATGCGATCTATTGCATTGATCGTGAGCCTATTCTTGCATTTGTTTCTGTTGATCATGTTCTGCTTATTCAGGTTATTGAAATGATCAAATATATATGCTTTCTTGTGGGCTTTTTGTTCACATGTTTGTCAAAGCACTGGTAAGGCCAGATTTTTCTTGTTCAAATATGGGTGTATTTTCAAACGAATATGCATGTGCGAACTTCCTTTGGGCCTTTGATTTTACTCTGCTTTTGTTGAATCTCTTTGCATTGCAGTATATTTTTTTGTGCTGTTGGACATGTGTTAGTTGTGCTCCTGGCAAACTTTCAGCTTCAGTTTGATAGTACTTTCTGTGTGTTTTAAGAAGCTTTGGCAGTACCAGTTCTCACAGGCTCTCTCTTTAGTTGTGAATTTATGTGATTGGTATTTGATTAAAGGACCAAGGTCTGATAACTTCATGTTCACCTCATAAATAGCTGTACATAGCCTGCAGTCTTTACATGTGGGTGCAATGCCATTGACCAGGGATTTGATCTTGGTGGTGAACAGGGATGTATATCAGGAGTCATTGTGTTGGCTAGTAGCGGTGGCACTAACTCTCATGTTCTACAGTTCAATGAGGAGGTTTTCTTCATCTATTTACTACCACCAATAATATTCAATGCTGGGTAAGATCTTCTAGCAGGGTGATGCCTGCACATTGTCCAGCATGATCTATCTGAAATATATCTCTGATGTCTCCAAGTTTTGCTCCGTGTGTGGCAGTTTCCAAGTAAAGAAAAAACAGTTTTTCCACAATTTTGTCCCCATCATTCTCTATGGCATAGTTGGAGCCTTCATATCCTTTGTTGTTATAGCTGCAGGTAAGTCATGGCTTGTTACAGGGATAGTTTTATATGCTTTCCTTAATTCTCAAGCCCAAGACGAAGGAAAATCTGTCCATTTCCTCAGCAGACCGTTTTACAATTTGCTAGGTTGCAGATGGCTTTTGCCAAAATTTGGATTGACGACATTAACCATGAAAGACTACCTCGGTGAGGCATTTTTTATGTGTCTGAAAGTTAGATGCCCCGTGATGTCATCTCTTATCGTCTGATAGAACCTTCAATGGCAGCTCTGGGAACAATTTTTTCAGCAACCGATTCTGTGTGCATTCTACAGGTGAGGATCATCCAATTGAGATTATGAATTCTGATTTGTTGTGTTGAATCCACTCACATCCAGAGCTGCACTCTGCTCTATTTATTTGTGCCAGGTCCTTCACCAGGATGAAACTCCTTTGCTGTACAGCCTGGTATTTGGAGAGGGAGTTGTAAATGATGCAACTTCAGTGGTTCTTTATCGCGCAGTTCAAAAATTCAAAGTCAATGGCTTGACAGGGCTACATTTGATATTCAACTTCTTAAAACTCATATGCTTGAGTACCTTGTTGGGTTCTATTGTGAGTCTGATTCTGAAGCCCGTGACAGTTACTTTTCTAATTTCACACCTTTTTTTACCGAACTTGTTTTTAATGTGATCTCTGTATATTGTCTTAATGCATTATGGCCTTGTGGAGCAGGCATGCTTTGTAGCTCTGTTTTAATACGTAGTATCTATGGAAGGCTCAGGAATTTGATAACACACACATCTTTGCATTTTGCAGGTAGGTCTTTCATGTGCTTATCTTATTAAAATCCTCTACTTCGGAAGGTAGAAGTCTGTTTTATGGTCCTGGTTTTCGGTTTATTGTTGATCTGAGAATGATCTCTTTGATGGCCAATTTCAAGATTTGTTGCCTCTGCCCAACCTAGATGAACAAAATGTGATCACTATTTTATGTCAGCAGGCACTCAACTGACCGTGAGATAGCTCTCATGGCTCTTATGGCATACCTCTCCTACATGGTTGCAGAGGTTTGAGTTTCTATTGTGCCTCATCTATCAGGTTTTTTCTGTTCGGGTGTCGGTTCATGTCCTTGAGATCTCAAGTTCTAAGACTTCCCATTTCCTGTGTGTACACGCAGCTCTTCTCTTTGAGTGGAATTTTGACCGTTTTCTTGTGCGGCATTGTAATGTCTCATTATACATGGCACAATGTGACAGAGGGATCTCGTGTGACCACAAAGTACATGATTCTCTTGTTCCTTACATTTTCAGAAACAAGTAAACTTGCTGTCACATTGTCATTCTTTGTCATCTGTAAACTTTTGCCAACTGATGTCACATATTACAGACATGCCTTTGCAATGGTATCTTTTATCTGTGAGACCTTTATCTTTCTGTATGTTGGAATGGATGTGCTCGACATTGAGAAGTGGAGATTGACAGACGCAAGGTGAGAGAACAAGATGATGTTGCTCTTCACAACATGAACTTTGATGTCTTTTTGTGTTACATAAATCAGCTGCTAATGCAAATGGTATTCATGGGAATTTTCTCTAGTGTTGGAGAATGCTTTGGAATTCAAGGTGTAATTTTATCATCGATATTACTTGGGAGAGCTGCATTTGTGTTTCCACTTTCTGCCTTATCAAATTACTTGCGAGGAGCTTCAAGGCTAAAAATCACTGCCAGGCATCAGGTACTCCTATTACTTTGCATTAAGGTGAAAATAATAGTTGATGCTGATCGAGGTCAACATCAACTGTATAGTGCATTAGGAAATCATCTGTAGTTAATGGTGTGCATGGTGCATAAGATTCGAACTCAAAAAGTCACTGTATGCAAACTGCATTTCCACATGCAAGATTTCTTAGAGATTATCATATCAAAGTCCATGTTGTATTCCATGCAGATAATCATATGGTGGTCTGGTTTGATTCGTGGAGCTGTCTCCATTGCCCTTACGTTCAACCAGGTGGAGCATTTACAAAGTCTGAATGTTGTTAGAGATATGAAGATTCAAAATTTGCAGTAAACCTTGAAGCAAATCTTTGATAAGCTGAACAGCTTAGCAGATTGACTGAACTATTAGCCCTTTTGCAGTTTACTATTTCTGGAAGCACAAGGAGTCCTGAGCATGCCACCATTATTACCAGCACCATAATTGTAGTATTATTCACCACAGTCGTAAGTTTTAACTTGTTTTTGCCCAAAATGTTAATTTATCAATAACTGTTTGAGTGATAGTATATGACACTAAGGTATAACTACATGAGTAATGGCTGGAGCAGGCTTATGATATCGTTGCAAAGTGATTATGTTTTGATGTGATATCCTTGCAGGTGTTTGGTGTGCTGAACAAGCCTCTAATACATTGGCTTCTTCCCCACCATCTGTGCTTGATAAGCAGTGACACATCCGATCCCCCTTCTCCTAAGGATACGTTGACGAACTTGCAAGCTCCATTGCTTGTGAATGGTCACTTGGAGAATAATTCAGACAGAGTTCATACGACTAATCAACTTTCATTCTTCTTCCATAGACCCAATTGCACGATTCACCACCTTTGGCGCACTTTTGATGATAAATGCATGCGTCCTGTCTTCGGAGGCCGTGGTTTTGTGCCAGTTTATCCTGAACCAACTAGGGATGAAGAGAGAAGCAGTGCATAAAAATAGAGAACAACCATTTTTGGCTCCAGGCTTAGTAAAAATCAGAGGTGCATCATGGCACACACTACATGAGTCATGACCCAATCAATGATGCCGACACTAATGTTGAACACACCTTGCAAGTTCTCACTCCTAAACACCACAGCAGATGACAATCTTACCAGCAAAGGATAACATCTAACCTGCACAGATTGACATAACAGAAATACTTCCCCAGACCAAGGTTTGCTGACCTATGCAACATGCTATACTAACCTAACATACTCCCAACACTGGCAAGGGATATACATAGAGTGAACATGTTCAGACAACATATAACAAGACAGGATACACCAGACTTTTAAAGACCAAGTCACCTTCCCCTGCTTGAAGACGAGGGATACACAATTCATCACACGGCATGACTACTTAAATGAAGAAGTGGGACATGGAGCAGCATCCATAAGGGTCCGAAAGCGATGCTATTGAGAGCGGAACCTAAAGGCTTGTGCATTGTACTTGCCCAGCTGAAATCGGCAACTAGCAGTTGCAAGGTCTTGCGTAATCTCACATATTGCATGTTGCTACACTCTTCTGTACATAATCCTTACATTCAATGCATCAGAAGTAACAAGTAACCAATTGCTTTGAATCGCAGAGTCTGGAATCTGGCAAAAGACGGCTGGCATTGTAGCTGTGCTTCTAAACAAACATGGTTATAAATACAGTAATCCAAAATTAACATAATTGAATCCGAAGGTTGCATGTTCTTTGTTGATTCTGTCACAACATACCTGCTCTGTACGGGAAGCAAGGGAACTCATCGTGTCGATCGCAATTCATCTTGTAATTACTGCAGTTTTGGTATACCCTCCCCAGCTGCATCAATACCTCTATGTCCTATAGAAAGAGATAACTCCTTGCCGTTGCGTCGCGTAGCTGCCCCCCCCGCCTCCTCCTGATCTGTCGCCTGCGCCTAACCTCCCGCGCACCCCCCCCTTACGCCACTCCTCTCCCCTCCCCCCGCCCGCCCGCCCCCGCCCCTTAACACGGCGCGCGCCCCCCCCCCCCCCCCCCCCCCCCCCCCCCCGTGATAAACCTGCACTCGTTACGCACTCAACACGGCATAGAAAGGTAACACGATATGAGTTTAAGGTATACTCTTGTATTATTCAATCCAAAAGCGGGACAACATAGACACATCCCAGGACTACACCCTCGTGACGCTGCACATAAGAAGGTTCACCACTGGGCATAAGGAATCACACGTAGAGTGGAAACAAGGCAGGGCTTTGAGTCACTACTACTCCCTATATAGGTGCAGTGGTTCAAAGCAACCTCTCTCTCTCTCTCTCTAAACTAAAACTAAAACAAACAAACTAAACCTAAACTATTAACTAAATAAACTAAAACAAAAGAACAAACTAACCCTAAACTATTAACTAAATAAACTAAATAACTAACTAAATAAAACAACTAAACTAAATAAACAACCAAAACTAACTAAACTAACTAACCACAAATCTAACCAAACTAACTAACAACCTATTTTACTAACTAACTTACTATATATTTAACTAAATAAACTAACCCTAAACTAACACAACTAACCAAACTAACCAAGTAAACTAAATAAAATAAACTAACCCTAAACTAAATGCAAAGTAACTAACACAAAAAAATAATTCAAACTAACTTATCTAATCAACTAACTAAACAAACAAACAAAACTAAATAACTAACTAACCACAAATCTAACCAAACTAACTAACTAACTAAACTAAATAACTAACTTGCAAAGTATTATTATGGTGGATTACCGTAGCTTTTCCATGATACTATTCAATGTGCAGTGGTTCAAAGTGATACTTGGAGGAGCTGGAGCAATAGTTCGACGAGGTCCATCTGGATTTCCCGAAATAGATTTCGAAAAAAAATGGACGGATTTGTGCGACATCTTTGTGTTACCGGTCCATTGTGAACAAGTGCATGGAGTCATTTACTTGCTAATTGTATTACGACATGGTTTATGTCACAATGGTTTGAACTCTCTTGTACGTGTTTGTGAACATGTAATCTTCTATCCAAACCCCCGACAATCTCGATGGTGGTATGTTATACCTTCAACTCTCCAAAGTGCGAGAGTATATGATCAAAGCAATGTTCCGAGCATAGATGAAGATAATATGCAAATAGAGGGGTCGATATTGCAAGTGGTGGAGGCCGTCGAAAGCTTGAAGCCAGCATCGGCTAACAATGATGGAAATATAGGGGTCCAAGAATTCTTTGAGAACGAGGCGGACTTATTCTTTTGTGGTAACATGTCTAACGACCTTCCAGTGTATGCGGAGTTATGTCAGGAGATTAACATGGGACCATAGGATACTTCATACTTGGAGCATCCACTTACTCAATTCGTTGACCAATCTCTTATAAAGGTACATAAGATATGCATTTTAAGTGAGATTTTTTTAAAATGATTTATATTACTGTGCTTTGTATGATTTAAATTGATTATTCTAACATCATTTTTTATCTGTACAGGTGACATTTTCTGGATGAGTCGAGGGATGAGCGATGAGGAGTTACAGGACATGTTCGCATGCATGTCTCTAGACCAGCTCGCCAGATTTAGAGAGATGGCAGACCAAGAGCTTTCTCATTTTTCGTCAGGGCGCTCTGCTAGATCTGCTTCAGCGCGATCAGATGCTTCGGCTTCGAGCAGACGATCTCGACGCTCACGACTTGGACCAGAAGGATGGACTGCATCGGGATCAGGGGGATGCTGCTGTGGAGACACGGATGTGGTATCTCCGTCTCGTCGTTCAGCTGGAGCTGTGTCACCTCCAGGATTTGTCACACCTGTGGGAACGTCTGCTCCAGTTACTCCGGCTTTTGCGCAGCCGTCAGCAAGGTGGCACCCCTTTGGGTGCCACTTCAAGAGAGATTACCCCCGTCGGTACACCGAATGCAGAGGGGTCTCCTGGATATGCCCAGGAGCGTGGAAGTAGATGGGAGAGGATCCATCTTAGGCAGACTCCTAGGGGTTATGGATATCTGGTCGATAGTAGGTCAGGAGCCATCATCATGAATGATGAGGGGAGGAGGGTGATGGCTCGCATGAGAGAGTTGTGCCAACAAGTTTTTCGGCACAACGTCTTGGATCATTGGAAGAACCTACCAGGGGGGGGCAAGGACTACATAGTAGCATCCTTGCATGAGGAGTTTCCGGTGGCCGTAGTAGATAGATTCTCTACGAGCTGGATGATGGATTGTATGCATGCATACATGTTACATAGATGATTCGATGCACGCAAGGCAATCAATAGTGGGGCTGTAAAGCCCGAGTGGTTAGATCCAGACGACTGGCGCCGACTGAGGGAGGAGGCTACAGATTCTCCAGGACGTTGGAGTCAGCAGCGCGAGGCGGCGAGGGCATGACTCGAGGCCGGAGTGGTCCATCATCTTGGGAGTGGCAGCCACAGGACATATTTGGAGGACTTTGTAAGTTTTTATTTTGTTTTGCTTGTTTGTTTTTTTGAAATATTCTTTGTACTGACAATCATGTTTCTAATAGTTAGCATTTTGTTTTCTTTGCAGCACTCCATTACAAATCGCGATCTGACCGGCCTTGAGACTCGATATGCAGAGAGGCACGGTCTCAATGCATTAATTGACCGATTGTATAGACGCGGCGGCCCTGTAAGTCACTCATCTTTCTTGTTCGTAGTTACCATGAGATATTTGAATGCATTATTGTATGATGGATTGATGTATTATTTCTTTTTCTGCAGAGTCCGTTCGATGCTCCTTTGCGGCGGGACGAGCTTTCGGGGGACGAGGATGCATAGCTCGCCCTTGGATCCCTGGAGCTCACACACCTTTATTTTTGAGTCGCCTGATCTATGTAGATATGTTCTATGTATTAGTGATATCATATCACGACTATACCAATCGCTTTTTATGTGATCATGTATTTATTTCATGTATCAGTTTTATGATTTCAGTATACATTCTTTTTGTTTGCAAGCGCTTTGTACACAGTAGTGCAGAAACTATTTTGTATGGCTCTCATAAAATACATAGGCTGCCCTGCCACAAAATTTTTTTAATCCCTGTTACCGTCGCTATTAGCATCACAAATTTTACTGCTCGCGTCGCTATTAGCGTCGCTATGCGCATCGCAAATTGTTGTGTGACGCTAATAGCGACGCCAATAGTGACGCCAATATCGACGTTTCTATGGCGTCGTTAATAACGACGCTTTGTGCGACAATGGGGGCAAATTTTATTGTTTATATTTTCGTTGCTTTAAACGTCGGTATAAGGCCTATATCTTGTAGTGTTTGTTGTTGTTGTAGTAGTAGTTTTTTATTCTTTTCATGTTTATCGTTATAGTAGTAGTAGTAGTAGTAGTAGTAGTAGTAGTAGTTGTTGTTGTTGTTGTTGTTGTTGTTGTTGTTGTTTTTTCTTCTTTTCTTGTTTATTATAGTGGTAGTGGTAGTGGTAGTGGTAGTGGTAGTCGTCGTAGTCGTGGTTATAGTAGTAGTAGTGGTTTTCTTGTTTGTTGTTGTTGTTGTTGTAATAGTGGTAGTAGTAGTTTTTTCTTATTTTCTTGTTGTTAGTAGTAGTAGTAGTAGTAGAAAGATATATGTTTTGTTAAAGGAAATGAGAGAGAGGGAGAAAGAGAAAAAGGAAGAAGGAACGAGAGAGAGTGAATAAACATACAACATAATAAAGAAAGAGAAAAAGAGAGAGAGAGATGGAAGGAGAGGATATAATGAATGGATAAAAAACAAAGAGAGAGTTGTGGCAAGGTCTGGTGAGGTCTGGTGCAATACCACGAGATGAAAAACACTCCGACATACGTTAATTTGTGGGTGGGTGGGTGGAGACTTTACATATGTTGATTTTTGCTGAGTTACAAGAGAAGAAATCCCTTCTCAAACAATTTAAGAAAGAAAAAAAGAATGATAATAAAAACAAATTGTTTGCCGTAACGTAGATAAAATAGAAAACGATGAAGGTCTTGATGTTCAAGATCATGAGGCGTATCTTAATCAGCATGTCCCATGTCCTTGCTCTCAATGTAAGCTGGCAATTAGACGAAAAAGTCGATTGTCTCTAGAACACGTACGACGCTTCGGCGAGTTTCAATATGAGATCATTGATCAGGCGATCTTGGATTTGAGCAAACGTTAAGAAAAGTTAATATCAATCATGCGTTGTACTCGCAAGATAATTGAATACCATATACAAAAAGATTGGGTGTGACTGGCAAATTTTCTGTCCAGGGAGGTGACGTCTTGTCCCAAGGAGGAGTACACCCTTTGCGGCCAATTAGAAGAGTTCCTGGGAGTGCGATGGATGGAGTGCCTGAGCCAATCCACCACTTGGAAGGTACTACTCAATCTATACCGTCAATACCAAAGGAGACAGACAACCTTCGAGACTTACCTACAATCTTGGGGCGTGAGATGGAGGCAATGATCAATGCATTGATTCCCATAGACGTCGAGACTTCTGATCCGCTTAGAGAGGAAGCATCCATACCATTATATGATGGGTGCCAAGTATCTCACCTAAAGATACTGCTTGCACTCCTAAGTGTGCAAGCAAAATATGGGTGGAGCGATGCGAGTGTGACCGAGTTAATTAGGTACCTTGTACGTACGCTTCGTTGATTTCTTTTCATCACTATCATTAAAAAAATTTGTGCTTTTTCAAGGTGTTTTATGATTTTTTTCAGGTTACTGAAGTATCATATATTACCACTTGCAAATGCCATGCCCGAGTCTCGTGATGATACACGATATGTTTTACGAAAGCTTGGTATGGACTACAACATCATCCATGTATGTATCAATGATTGCATACTATTTCGAGGAGAATACGAGACTATGGAGACATGTCCAAAAGTATGGTTCTCACAGGTATCGACAGGACTTGCAAGGGCAAACCATCCCTCAAAAAGTTCTTAGATACTTTTCGCTTATCCCCTGCATAAACCACATGTTTCGTACATCCGGCATGGTAAGCTTGACAACATGGCATGCGCAAAATAGGTCCACAGATGGAGTTCAACAAATATCAGTGGATTCATGTGCATGGAGCTACATTGACTCTACCTTCCCAAGCTTTGCCCGAGAGCCAAGGAATCTTTGACTCAGTCTTGCAATGGATGGCGTGAACCCATTCAGTCTGTGCTCAACTTCTTACAGTGTGTGGCCTATTGTCCTTGTTAACTACAATATCCCTCCATGCCTTTCTATGAAGAAAGGACATCTCATCCTTAGCTTACTCGTCCCCGGCCACTACAAAGTAAAAAATATGAACGTGTATCTTCGTCCATTAGTCAATGAGCTTAAGACTTTGTGGGATGAGGGGGTCACCGTGCAAGATATGAGCAAGCGTGTGGTTGATGGTCTGCCAATATTTGAGCCATTCTCATATGGACGATGCATGACTTTCCGAGATTCGGAGAGTGCTCAGGTAAGTAGGCTTCCGTTTTCATTGGTTGGTACCTATCATAGCTCATTCAAGTTTGTTTTCAATGGATAGAGGTATTGGGACATGTTTGGTTACCTCAGGTTATCATGCATGTCCATTGTGCGGGCGGGCCACAGTTAGGCTCCCGAAGGTCACGAACCATGAAGAAGATGGTATATTAAGGACACACCACTTTCTTTCCAGAGGGTCATAAACTCAGGAAAGGTTTTCTTACACGATCTCCAACACGTATGAATGCCCAAAGCTGGTACAAGCTGAAAATGAGCCACACAGAGTCACATCCAAACGAAATGCGATGGTTCTCAGTTTTCTACGAGTTGCCATATTTGACCCACTTATAGATCAACCACTTATTGGATCCCATTCATATTTTCAAGAACGTGGGTAGCTTGCTATGGGATCACATCATGGGAAAGAGAGACACTATAGGGGCACGAATGGATTTGAAGGAGGTAGGTAAGATGGAGGTGCTTTGGCCACAGTTGAGTGCTGATGGTCGCTTGCAACTACCTTGCGCTCCTTGGGTTTTTTCCACTAAAGAAGAGCGCATTGTGAAGCAAATAGTCGTCTATCTGCACTGTGACGGGTATGATGCGTTCTCTCATGTCTGCGTTTTCTAAAGACAACCAATTATCAGGGCTAAAATCCCATGATTGGCATAAGATATGTTAGGTTTGTACTACGAATGGATTGTAATGGCTGGCGTATTTTGCTATTTGGAGTGTAGTCATTGTTCATAATGCTTTCTCATTTGTGGCAGTTTGTACTACCGATCGCCATCGTAGGATGCCTTACTCCATAAATACATGGGGCAATTTACAAGTTGTCAACTTTAGTACAATGGATCTCACAGAAGGAGATTAAGACATTCTCTATTGAATCTGCAAGGCGGGGAGCAGTGGAGACGGTCTGTCTCTTTGAGAAATACCTGCCTACTAGTATGCTCACGATACAAATCCACCTTCTTGTGCATCTTGTAGATGAAGTGGAGATTGTTGGACTTGTCTATACGTGATGGATGTTCTTCTTGGAGCGCTTCATGAAAACCTCGAAAGGCTTTGTGCGACAACGAGCTTGGCCAGAAGGTAGCATGGCTCAAGGTTGGTTGGTATCTGAGACACTAGTGTATATTTCACAATGGCTACCAACAGTGGATCTAAACAACAGTATGATATGGTTAGTGAAGGACGATGATAGACTGACCGGAGATGTGGTGGTTGGAAATGGGGTAGAAAAAAGAATGGATGCTGCAATGGAGGAGAAAGTGAATCGCTTTTGTATGTTGCACCATGTCTCTATGGAGACGTGGCTCGCTAGGTACCAGCAAGCTAGGCAAGATCGAGAGGAAGCACTATCTAAATTTTGACATAGTACGCGCCATCCACCGATTCGATATCCCGAGGGTATGGAGGAGATGCCGCGGTTTATGTCAATGCGATGGTTGCATGGAGCTTTGACCGCAGTGTCTTGCGAAGGGGCGGAGGTCTCAACCAAGGAGTGTAAATTCTCGAGGGGATATAAGCCAAAGGTGATGACGTGTTTAGGATTTGTCATATCTATATTTGTATGTGACAACTAATTGAGTGTTTCAATGTACAATACAAAATATATAGTGCAGCGTGGTCTCACGAACGGCATTTTCGCGTGGAGCGTATTGACAAAATGCACTCCACAACAAACTGTGGTATCATGGCAAGGTTCGAGCAAGAGAGCCGACGATGAGCAATGGATCCAAACACGATTATAGATAAGATGAAGTATTTTGGAAACTTGCAAAGTATTGTTACGGTGGATTACCATAGCTTCTCCATGATACTATTTGATGTGCAGTGGTTCAAAGTTGTACTTGAAGGAGCTGGAGCAATAGTTCGATGAGGTCTATCTGGATTTCTTGAAATAGATTTCGAAAACAAATGGACGGATTTGCGCGACACCTTTGTGTTGCCGGCCCATTGTGAATAGGTGCATGAACTCATTTATTTTTTAATTGTATTACAACATGGTACATGTCACAATAGTTAAATCTCTCTTGTACGTGTTTATGAACATGTAATCTTCTATCCAAACCCCCCACAACCTCGATGGTGGTATGTTATATCTTCAGCTCTCCGAAGTGCAAGAGTATATGATCAAAGCGATGTTCCGAGCATAGATGAGGACAATATGCAAATAGAGGGGTCGATATTGCAAGGGGTGGAGGCCACCGAAAGCTTGGAGCATGTAGAGGAGCCAGCATCGGGTAACAATGATAGAAATACAGGAGTCCAAGAATTCTTTGAGAACGAGATGGACTCATCCTTTTGTGATGACATGTCTATCGACCTTCAAGTTTATGCCGAGTTATGTCAAGAGATTGACATGGGACCATAGGATACTTCATACTTAGAGCATCCACCTACTCAATTAATTGACGAATCGCTTATAAAGGCACATAAGATATGCATTTTAAGTAAGATCAATTTTTAAAGATTTATATTACCGTGCTTTGTATGATTTAAATTGATTATGCTAACATTATTTTTTGTATGTGCAGCCCTTTGTGGATACTTAGATCATCAGGATGAGTTGAGGGATGAGCATGAGGAGTTGCAGGAGATCTTCCCGTACATCTCTCCACCAGATCAAATAGCAAGATTTAGAGACATGGCGGACCAGAAGCTGTCTCGGACATCGTCAAGCTGCTCTATTACATCTACTTTGGCACGATATGATGCTTCAGTTTTGAGTAGATGAGGTCGATGCTCTAGACTTAGGCTAGACGGAGAGAGAACTTCAGGGGGATGTTGCAGAGATCCGGATGCAGTGAACCTGAGGTCGGCTCGGGATACAGATGCTACTCCTCGCTCTCGTGGCAGTTCTAGAGAGCGTGGCTCAGGTGGTTGCTGTGGAGGCACAGACGCAGTGTCTCCGTGTCGTCGTTCTGCTAGAGTTGCGTCACCTCCAGGATTTGTCACACCTATGGGGACGTCTACTCCATTTACTCTAGCTTTTGCTCAGCCATCCGCAGAGGTAGCACCCCTATGGATGCTACTCCAATAGATACTACCCCAGTCGGTACACCAGGTATACAAGGGTCTCTTAGATATGCCTAGGAGCATAGTTGCATGTGGGAGAGGACCCATCTTAGGCATACCCCAGAGGGGTATGCCTACCTTGAAGATGATAGGTTAGGAGCTATCATCATGAATGATGAGGAGAGGAGGGTGATGGCTCGCATGAGAGAGTTGTGCCAACAAGTTTTTCGACACAACGTCTTGGATCATTGGAAAAACATACCAGAGGGGAGCAAGGACTACATAGTAGCATCCTTGCATGAGGAGTTTCTGGTACCAGCCCACAGTAGATAGGTTTTCTACGGGCTAGATGATGGAATGCATGCGTGCATATATGTCAAACAGACGATCGGATGCACGTAAGGCACTCAAGAGTGGGGCTGCAAAGCCCGAGTGGCTAGACGCAGGCGACTGGCGCTGACTCAAGGAGGAGGCTACAGATTCTCCAGGACGTTGGAGAGACAGTAGCGCGAGGCGGGGAGGGCATGACGACTAGAGGCTGGAGTGGTCCATCATCTTGGGAGTGGCGGTCACATGACATATCTGGAGGGCTTTGTAAGTTTTTCTTTTGTTTTGCTTGCTTATTTTTTTGCAATATCCTTTGTATTGACAATTGTGTTTCTAACAGTTAGTATTTTATTTTCTTTGCAGCACTCCATTCCAAATCGCGATCCGACCGGCCTTGAGACTCAATATGCAGAGATACACGGTCTCACTGTATTGATCGACCGATTGTATGGACACAGCGGCCTTGTAAGCCACTCATCTTTCTTGTCCGTAGTTACTATGTTTAATTAGAATGCATTATTGTATAATGGACTGATGTGTAGTTGTTTCTTTTTTGCAGAGTCCATTCGATGCTTCTCTACGCGGGATGAGCTTTTGGATGGTGATGATCTATAGTTCGCCCTTGGATCCCTGGAGCTCACACACCCTTCTTTTTTTGTCACGTGATCTGTATAGACATTTTCTATGTAGTAGTGATATCTTGCCATGATTGTACAAGTCACTTTCATTATGTGATCATGTATTTATTTCATGTATTAGTGTTATGATTTAAGTACACTTTGTCTTTATTTACACGAGCATTGTACACAGTGCAGAAACTATTTTGTATGGCCCAAATAAAGCACATAGTGCTACCACAAATTTTTTTTCCCTGTTATCGTCGCTATTAGCGTCGCAAATTTACTACACGCGTCATTATTAGCATCGCAAAGCGTCGTTATCACCGTCGTTATTATCGATGCAAATAGCGATGCTAATAACGACGCTAATACCGACTGTTCTATGGCATCGCCAATAACGATGCCTTTTGTGATGACGGGGGAAAATTTCTTTATTAATATTTTCGTCAATTTTAGCGTTGGTATAAGGCCTATATCTTGTAGTGTTTGAAAGGTCCATAAAATCTAGGTGCTAATTTAACAACATGGTGTTTCTCATTACTTTGCAATCTTCTCTTTTCAATGTGTAACCAAACATAATAATCAACTTTGAAACTCATGGCTTTTCTTTTCTTTTTAGCTTGTTTAGTGTATGATTGCTGGGCTTTCATAATTATATCTTTAACTTGAGCAAAAATAGTAGCATGCGTATTGGCAATATCATCAATAGCTTTAACTTTGTTTGATAATGATGTAACAGGTGTAGGCAATCTATGTCCATAAATTATTTCAAAAGGTGCTTTTTGTGTAGCTATGTGTGGTGTATTATTGTATGCAAATTAAAGTAGATGCAAGTGTGTATCCCATGTTTGTGGTTTTGAAATTGTGTATACACGCAAAAGATCTAGAATTGTGCTATTAGTAGCTTTTATTTGCCCATTGGTTTCAAGATGGAATGCAGATGAGAAATCAAACTTAGTACCCAAATTAGCAAACAAAGTAGTCCAAAAATTATTGCAAAATCTAGAATCACGATCAGAAATAATAACTTTTGGCAAACCATGGTTAGTGAAAACAGTCTTCAAAAACAATTG
Source organism: Lygodium microphyllum (assembly GCF_053477565.2). NCBI lineage: Eukaryota > Viridiplantae > Streptophyta > Polypodiopsida > Schizaeales > Lygodiaceae > Lygodium > Lygodium microphyllum. The sequence goes on from NC_141148.1 coordinate 111,264,032, forward strand.
TGCAGCTTGAGATGCAGTTAATGTTTTCTTGCATGGTAGAAAATATGATTGTTTGCTAAATCGATCTTCTATAGTCCAAATCATATCATGATTAGCTTGTGTGTTAGAAAAATTTGTTATAAAATCCATTGAAATATGTTCCCATGGACGTTCAAGAATTGATAAAGGCATTAACAAACCATATTGCTTACCATGGTGTCGCTTGACTCTTTGGCAAATTAAACACTCAGAAACAAAGTTAGAAACATCAAATTCCATTTGTGGCCAATAAAAATCTTCAATCAATGTTCTTATAGTGGAAATAATACCAAAAGAAAATGTAAGAATACCTAGGTAAGGGTTTACTATACAATTACGTAAGCATAAAATATCTTTAAAAATATATATCTAAATCATTTTCTCAATCAATTTATGTAGAATGTTTAAAATATCAATTGTGACATTTAATCTAACTAATTTATCTAATGGTAATTTATAAGCATATTTTTAAAAATATATTTGACTACTAATTGTGGTGCTAAAACAAAATCTAATTACATGTAAAAAATAATAGGACTTTAATATAAATATATATAAATCTATTATTCTATTAAAGATTTAACAAAAACTAGTAAATTTTAGACAATTGTTTAAAAAAAATGGAATATAGATTCTCGAACTTAGTATACATTGTCATAAATAAAATTTCATTTAATTTATTAACTAAGATCTCAATGTAAATAATGACATGCTAGTGTAGAACACTAAACAAAAGTTGTGTAAAATTGAAATGCATAACCTGGATTTGATTGAGGATTCATCGCTCTCCTCTAGTCACGTGCGAATAAGACCACCATGAACTTGCTTTGTTTATTTTGCAGTGCGAATAGTCTCTTTCAAACAAACTGGTTCTTCTTGTAATTTGGGTGTGAAGAGATCATTGAAGATATTGCTCCAAGAAGTTCTTTGATGAACTCACAATATGCTTTTGCTCTTACAATCTTGCTTTTTTTGCAGTTACAGCAATTGATGACAGTCTTCTTTCAAGCGAGAAATTCTTTCGTATAGATTGCATGTGACAATTTGCTTGTTGGAAATCAACTCTGTTAAATTGCATGTGTGAACAGAGGCTTGTTGAAGCTTGAAGGCCGGTTTGAGAATATAACAATAGGAACAACTACTATGTAGGAGATTTAGGATTGAAATTTTTAAGCCTTAATAAGACTTGAAAATTTTAAGCTTTAAAGAAAAATCTTGACTAATTATTTGATCTGCTACAGAATGATAGGATGTTTTCATTTGAGTCAAGGTCGATCAATACATGTTGCCACCACCAATTGTTAAACTTTGGAAAGCTTAAGCTTTTTTTTCAAAGCTTATTAAGCTTATTAAACTCAATCTTATTGAAAGTTTCTTATTTGCCTTCTCTGAGAATAAACGACTTGCAAAGGAGCTTGGGAAGTGGTCATCCGCCGCTTAGGAGTGGTCCTTCGTGATCTGACAGCATAGCAGGGGGTTCTTCATCACCAGGAACACACTGGTATTGAAGGTTCATGCCTATAGAACCCGTTCGTTCTAGGAGCTTCATCTTCACGCAAGATGGTAAGCAATTGGAAGCCCTTGATCTCAGCTTTGCTCTGATACCATCGGTGTGCAAGTGAAATGATGTATGCATGTGTAGTGAACGCCGGAAGGTCCCCAAGAACAAACAACTCTACAAAAGCTCATAAAGCAAGAAGAAGGTTTTGCATGACATGAGACAAAAAGACAAATTGGGTACAATCTCCCCCCAAGCCTTGTGTGAGCGCTCCACAAGGCATATATTTATAAATTTATTAATCTCCAAGGTAAAAAATAACCCAATTTACAATAAGCATGCTTTGAATTTTGTGTTTTCTTTTGTCCAAATAAAGAATAAAGTGTTTGGGCATCCCAAAAATCGGCCTGTGCCCAAATAGAATGTCCAATAATGAAATATTCAAATCGAGTGCCTATACACATACAAAATAATAAATGTTTGTCAAGTGCTTCAATAAATAAGAACGCCTAAATAAATATTAGTGCCACGCCTTTAATGATAAGGTATACACCCATAAAAAATAATAATTCTTCTAGGTAATCTGGATATATGCCATCACCCAATGCTTCCCAATGCCACTATTGCCTAGTCTACACATCAACTAAAGCATTCACAATTGTTAGAAAATAATAAAATTAAACCGACAAAAGTGAATATCTAGTAGTCTTCAGCTACAAAATAAATAAATAGATTGGAACTCTATCTGAACCTTAATTTAATACGAGTGCACTCTAAACTCATAAATATCCATTAATTTAAATATGTATTTTGTGGAATCACCCGCTGTGGAATCACTCGCGTGCACATTAAATTAATCTGATGCTTGAAAAGGACAGGCATCCCCGTCAACTTCTTGCACAAGGAATTCACCTTGTGTATGAGCCCTGACAAATAAATATAGTTTTACAAAACCCATCGAAAAACCTCACGGAATCCACCGTGGTCTCACGGAATCGATCGTGGAATATGCCTCTCCTAGCATCAGTTCCTCACCTAGGCTTCTCCTTATGAGCTCTTCGGGGTGGGAGACTTGCTCTACCAACAACCACAAGGCTAGGGCCATTTGCTCGTCTTCTTCTCTTTTTAGCCTTTCCTCACTTTCTATTTGGTTCCTTCTTCATTTCTCTTCTGCCCTTCTTGACTCCTCTTCCACCTTTCTTAATTGCTCCTCTTCCTCTTCCTGCTTCTTTCTCCATTCATATTCTAATTCTCTTTATTCCTTCCATGCAGCTTCTACTTCCTTGTTTCCTTCTACCATGGTTTTCTTCTTCTTCCTTAGGATGTTCAACTTGAATGTTCTTTTTTTTGCTTTGGCTCGATGGGATTGAGCATCCTTCCCTTCCCCAACACTGATGGTTCTCTCTTTTCGGGTGGCTACTTGGGGTCCTTCGTGAGTACTGGGGGGTTTCTTCCACCACTTCTTGTCTTTCCAAGTCCTCAACGGCCTCCTAGATGATGGTGGTGAGTATATCTCCAAAACCTATGTTGGAGGCCCTAGCTGCTGCCTTTTTCCTTGGCGTCTCCATTATGGAAGCTGAAGAGTAGTCCCCACTTGCTGCTACTTGCTACTTTGGCTCTTGTGGCTAGTGCTTTTGTTGAGGATTCCATGGTCTTACGTACGTAGCCATTCCAATTGATCTCATCTAGAGACTTGGCCACGAGGCTCTCAAACAGTGGCACTCCAATCCTGCTCATCAAGGCATTGTACCTTTGACTAGAGAATAGTGCATGGATTGTCTTTGTCTATTGTCTATAGCCTAATGTCAAGGTTGAGAATGTTAGCTAAGCTAACTCCATCATTCGTGTACACTTGGGCCTTGTCCATCCCTAGCATGATGTAAAGATCTCTTTTGGGCTACCTCTTGGGCTTGTTGACCAGCCCTAGAGCTCTTTCCACCATTTCGGGGGCTCAACTCCACTTCTACTCTGTGAGTTTCTCCTCCTTGTCTCACTATTATAGTGCCACGGTTCTTGTTCGCATCGAAAGTTTGCGGGAAATTTGCACACTTGCTATAGTCAATGGCTTGGCCAACCTTCTCCATATATTTGCTAAGATTACCCTGGACGACAATCTATTTTACCACTTGCTCTTTCATCACCATGCTTTCTAAGTTTTGGATGCTTCTGAACTTAAGCTGATTAAAGGCCCTTGTTTCTATTCTTAGGCCATATTTGGCATGCTCTTCTTCCATGAATGGGAGCTTGTTGCCTTTGTCGTGCCCGACCATCTCGTGTTCCTATCATGATGCAATAGCCTACTATTAGGGGATTATGAATATATACTATGGAAAGATGAAGTGCTCATGTATAGAATGAAATGTTTTTGCTTCAAGCGGTCCATGTAGTTCAATCAATAATTCCATGAAAATTTTCCTTAACTATAAATTGACTTGTATTTGTTCTTGCTTTGTAAAGTTTGGTTTAAGGTTCAACTCGTGTCTTCTTTTCCACCTTACCCCCTCCCCCTCGAGAGTGTTGAAAATCCTTCCTAGGATTGGAGGATGAGGGGTTAAGGCCAGTAAGTGCATGTTGATGTGCTTTACTTCGTCATGAGCCATTCATAAAAGTTTGGGTTATACTCCAAGTGGGCATGATGGTCCATGTCATGAGGTCTAATGCCTACGTATGTAATGTAGGTCAAGACATCAATCAAGAAGTCACTGGAGTTCATCCTACTAGTGATATATAGTTCTTCCTCGTTCACGATTTGATTGAAATAGGGGTGGGCTAGGACATGGTACTCTAATATGGTACTCTAATAGTCGATTGTGAGACTGAAGGCTAATACTCTAAACAAGGTAGGGGGGCACATAGGTTGGATCGTACATAGAGGTTTTGATTGCCCATCTCTGCTCGGTATTGGTCATAATTTGACAGCCTATTTGTTCCCATTGAAGATGAAGAGCATACCATTTATGCAAAAAAGAAGAGTTAGAGCCAGCTACATATGTCAGCTCTTCTAGCGCCTGACTTGTTGCAGAGACTTTGCTCCTACTATAGAATGTGATTAGCCATTGTTTGTGAGCTTGCTCTTGAGAGATCTTGTTGGAAATTATGGCTACCATGAGAATCTTAGCAAACATGAATTCAGATTCTTCCCAAGTGCACGACAGGGAGTGTGCATCTGTTGCAAATGGCTCGTCTCTAGGAGCCCTTAGTCTAGCCATTCATAGCTCCTAGCTAGCATGGTGAAGGTGGCGTCCAATCATCTAATGAAAGTGACTAAGTCATTATCCATATTTGTGGCTAGGTCCAAGGCCAATGTAAGGATAGATCGACGCTCGTAGGAGGGTTTGAGGCCTGTGGGTGGTTGGGATTTGGTTGGTGGATTGGATAACTTAGAAACAAATGCCAGCTTCGTGGATTGGTCAGTGGGGTGTTTAGCAGCCACTTGTGCAAAGGGTTGGTCTTGGGGCGGCTCAGATAATGTGCTGCTTTCTGCTTGGGGAGTCATTGGGACACTGGGAGTGTCAAGTTGAGTTGGTCTAGGGGCAACTGGTTGCAATTTTGGTTGATAGACTCATTGAGGCTCTATAGGTTTGAGGCTTTTCGAATCAAGTGGTTTCTCAGTCCTTGTTGACTTACCATTTTGTGGAGACAGGCTATAGGGATTAGATGGAGGGACACGCGTGCCATTCGTAGTCTTGGGCAACCAAATCCAGTTGTTGCCTTCGTAGTAGCCTTGGGCATGCAGCAGGTCTTTGGGCACCCATTACAGCTTAATCATTTGCTTGCTTCTATAGCACTAGCTTTGTCTCCTAGGCCTAGGGCATGAGGTTCTATGTGGATACGAGTTTGTGTGGTTTGGGTGCTGTTAGGGGGTTGGGGTTGCCATTTAAGTATCCATTTGAGTTGCTACTCAATGGTCTTGGGTGTGGCTCCTTTGGTTTGCAGCCAATTTATTTTGGTAGGGTGGGGGAAGTCATGACCCCCCTCGTTAGACCTTGCACTTGGTTTCTCTATTGGTGGCACTGTAGGAGGCTGCGATGGAGCTGTGATGCCCTTGTTGAATGACATCACTATCATTGTCAATGGTGAGGTGAATGTGCTACGAGTCATAGTGGACATTACAATAACTTTTTTTTTTGAATGAGCGTCCTAGCAACGATTCCTTACCAATGGCCTTGGCGTTAGACATCACATAGAATATCATAGGTAGTCTTTCAGTCTCGATAGAGAGATCGCTATTTTTCCTTTTCCTAGTAGTGGGTAGGACTATCCCCCAATGGGTTGAGTTTAGAATTAGCAGGCTGCAGTTGGGGCTAACCAATGAGGGTCCAATGATCATGTGTAACCAATGAGGGTTGAGTTTAGCATTAGTAGGCTGCAGTTGGTACTAACCAATGATAGTCTAATGATCATGTGTAAGAATATTAAAATTAGCTCCCTTGTCAATAAGTGCATCAAAGGCGTGCGTATTTTGGGCAGTTACTAATATGCATAGGTAGGTAGGTTCTATTACTTCCTCATCCTCGTCCTCTATCTTGGTGATGGTGGCTACTCTTATTGTTAGCCCTCAAACAAACAAGGTGGAAAAGTCAGAAAATCTAAAGCAGAAAACAAGGCCAAGGCAAAAGTGAAACAGAAGACGAAGGCGCACCAAGAAGAATGTGGAAACATAAGAAGTGCAAAAAAGTCCTAAAGCAAGGAGAAAGACGCACAAGAAAAAGTGCAAGTCAATACTTTTGTAAAAAAGGAGCAGGGCACACCATGATTTATTTTCAGAGTGCTGGGCTCTCACCCGTGCAATTCGTAAAGGTAGATGGGTGGTAGGAAGGAAGCTAGAAAGATAGGAGGACAATAGGAAAAAGGGGCCTAGACCACGACCGACCGTGTAAAAAAGGGGATAAGGGGATGATTGCCCAAAAGGGATTTAGGGTTTTGTATATAAAGTTGAAAAGTGAATGAGAAGCTCATTCTTGTGTGTGGCAAAAAGCTTCTTCTTCTTCTCTTCATCTTCTTGCCTTCTTGCTTGTGCTTGAGAGAGGGAGCGAGTGAGTGTGAGGGAGTGAGTGTGTGAGAGTGAGGAATCGAAGAGAAGAAGATCCCCATCTCCTCTCTTCATCTTCTTCTCTTCTCTACTCTTCTCTTGTCTCGCGTGGCTATGGAGGATGGAGCTTGTTGAAGAGGGATTGAGGTTGCTTGAGCTTGCCTCAAGGATCATGGAGCTACCGACGTGCACAGGAGAGGAGGGTACTCGATCGGGCATCAAGATAAGCTCACTACACCCCATAGGAAGGGAGGGTGCATCGGCTATGTGAGAGGTAGCCATGGCCACTCGGCTTGAAACGCTTGACCAATAAGTGGTCCGTAGGTCTCGGGGGTTGAGCTTGAAGCTCCCTTCATTTTGGTTTCGTTGTCGGGACCAACAAAATAGAGCCTTGAGCGTTGCACGCTTTGAATCAAGCATAGAAGTAGGGTTTTCAGCCTGAACCGGTGCTTGAGATAGATAGAAGATTTAGGTGGTTTGATCTTCAGAACAAGTAAGTATTTTGGTTTGTTGTTGAATAGGCAAGTAGGTAAATCAACCTTAGCCATTGTTTTTTATTTTTGTTGCGCTAGGATAGGATTAGGACCAAGAAATTAGGGAAAACAAAAGGGTTTTCTGCTACTAAAAACTGGGAGAAAGGGGCATAAAATCTAAATCTTGAGTACATGGGTGCAAGAGGGGTAGCCATAAGGTTGAAGGAGACTTGAGCAAGGAAATAAGAGGCTCAAAAGGTTAGGGGAAGCCTCATTTTGCAATCAAACATAGAGAGAGAGAGAGAGAGAGAGAGAGAGAGAGAGAGAGAGAGAGAGAGAGCTTGAGAGAGAGACTGTGAGTGCAGGTACAAAAGGGATTCGATCCGGTCATTTTGTTGTTGCCCAGCCATTCAAGGTATTCCTTGACCTTCTCTGAGTTGTGCTTGTTTGATCTGGAAAGTTGGAGCTTGTACCAGGACCCCCACACGTAGCATTCGTTATTCGTGCCCTCGCAACTACGCCAAGTCCCAGAATCAATCACTCGGATTGTCCGACTCTCGGAGTCGGACCGTCTACCAGTCAGACTACACTACTAGTCGGACCGTCCGATACGGACGCACCACCTGGTCCAATCAAGGACCAACTACACGATCGGACTGTTTGACTCTGCCAGTCGGACCCTACCACGTGGCAGTAGGACTACCCATTTTGAGACTCAAACCACCCGGTCCAATTGGATAGTCCGACTCTATCAGTCGAACCAGTTCCAGTCTAACCACCCAGACTCGGACGGTCTGACTCCTAGAATCGGACCACCATGGCAGAATATTTTAAATTGGTAAGTGAGCCACCTCCTTAGGCCAAGGCCACTCCAAACATATCCCCAACCATCCTTGAGTGTGACCCAACTCTCAGAAGCCAGAAATTGGAGAAGCCACACCTGGGTAGCCTAGAGTCAACCTCTAGTAGCATGCCATAGAATAGACGAGACTTAGAGTTGAAACTAACCCTCAGATTCCAATTCGGCCTTGACAGAGTGTAGAGTGTGTAGCATAGACCCTAGACAATACAAGAGGACATCCAGGAAATGCGCCTAGAGCCATATTAGGTTATGAACAAAAGGGGGAAATGCAAGAAGTGCATTGTTCATTTTTCATTCGCACTCCATGCTGATTTCATCATTTAAAGTGCACTACAAGGGAGAAAAACTAATTTGGCACTGTGCACTGGAAAAAGCACTAAGCACAAGTATGAATAAAACTGACAATTGCTTTCAATAACAAGGAACTCACATAGAATCATAATAATTCAAAGAACCCACTAGTAGGAGTAGGCCCTGAGACATGGTTGGGTGCCATAGAGTCCCGTTAATAGGACCTCGGACCCCTGCAGAGGGGGCTTTGCCCCTTTGCACCTCCCCCAAGTAGGTTGGAGAGAAAACATGCGCCGTGACAGGTCCTCCAAATTGGACTCGTGTAGTAATGGCTCTACACAAGCATGGATTCTCACTGGCAAGGGAGCAACCAAAAGCCCATACCCGAACAAAGAGATAACCTAGATCCTCAATGGGCCAATCTAGTCAACTAGGGCAAAAAGGCCACACCGCAAAAACACTAGTCAAAGTAGAATGGAGAAACATCAAGCTACAATTGCGAGGATGATTAAACATGACAGTCTTAATGATAGATGCACCTTGAACGACACTACACAGAAAACCCAAGAAATCAATGGAGAATCCACATCTGGTCGTGTAATTGGGGACTCAAGGGCATGTATCGAAGGCTTGAATTCACAAGCCAAGACCCTGAAGACAAAGACATAGTACCGGCTGTTACTGATCTTAGGGTCAAACTCACCACAAAAAGGGAGCATTGTGTTGATGCTCTCATCAATGAAGGAGCTGATTTTAATATCTTGACCTATGAAGCATGGACCCTACTAGGCCAACCAGAGCTCACACTGACTAATGCAACTCTTAACCCTTATGGGGGACATTCAAGAACTTATAGGGAAGTGCAACATCCTTGTAACCATTGAAACTGAAAGCTTGCCTATCCCATTCCATGTCCCTCCAAATAGTCCTATTTGTGGAAAGGAAACCCTCCTAGGATAACCCTTCAAAAGGGTGACGAAGTGTGAGGCCGATTATGTAGATAGAGGATACACTTGATGCTACCGGGTGTGAGGATAATCGCAACCTTTAGCAAGGGTGACCTCATTAAAGCTCGAGGGAAAGACAAGGAATGTTCTAACATACTAGGAAAGCCTAGTAACAAGAGTAAGGATTTGTTGAAAGAGTTGATACAAGCACATGTTGAGCAGAGAGAACTAGTGAGCGAGACCATGCTTGAAACAAGAAGGTTAGGAGACAATGCCAAGGACATGCTTTGGACTTACAAATATCCTAGAAGACCACAAAAGAAGCCTAGGCCTTACAGGTGAAGGCATTGATGGAGAGCCAACACAATGCCTCGATGGATATCCAAAGCATTGCTACGTGCTCAAGGGTATTACATAGGTAACCGATGGATTTTGGTACCAAAGCCCCTGACTAAACCACCTTTGTCAGCTAAAGGCCAGATCATATCGAAAGCAGGGAAGCGTAAGAGGAAATCTAAATGAAAAACCAAGTTTCGAGTCAAAACATTGGAGTGACTAAGTCCCTCATGATCGAAATCAAGAAACTAAACAAGACTATTGGAAGGGTAGATCCTCAGCCTAGCATGCTAGACAAGAAGATATCAGATGTAATCGTTGAGGGTACACAAAAGCCACTAGTGCCCAAGGAGCCTTTGATTTCCCAAGTGGATAACAAGCATCATAGGCACAACATTTCTCATGGCAAGGTTAAATGCTTAACAACGCAAATGACAGAATCATCTAACAACCATGAGCCCCATCTCCTAGCCAATGTCAAAGCCATTTAGGAGTCCCAAGTCTCCTACACCCTCTTTCCCTAAACGGACATAGGAAGCACAACAACAATCATCAAGTGCAGCCGCTCAATCCCAATCTCTATCTTCATCCAAGCTTCTAGATGTCCAAGAGGTAGGACATGACACCACCTGTAGCTCTCGACCTAAGGATATGACTGTGAAATCTAATGTGACTAGATCAATTGAGGCTTGATCTACACAAGTGAATGATCAAAGGGCAAAAAAAGACACAACTACTTCCTATCAGGAATCACAACAGTCACAGCCTTTGACCGTTGACGACACCTTTGGTGGAAGACGTCCTTGGCCATTTACCTGTGAAAGAGCTGTCGTAATCAACATCTTTGACACCCTTGGCACTGCCAAAGCACCTGAAGGAGGCTGGAGGAGAGATCTCTTGAAGAGGTCGCCAAGGAGAGGGTGCATCTGACCAATCAACCTAGCAAGGCTATTCGGCAAGCCGCAGTCATGCCCCATAAGGACACACTAGAGAAAGAGAATGTTGAGGCCCAACTTATCTAGTTCTTTGAGAAAAAACCTATTTATAAAGGAGCTTTTTGAGTAGTTCTCCACCTCCACAGAGTGGTCATTCATGATTTGACATCACATCAGGGGGTTCTTCACTGCTAGGAACACACTGGTATTGAGGGTTCGCCGCAAGACTACCTATAGAGCTTGTTCGTTCTAGAAGCTTTGCCTTCGCATGAGATGGTAAGTGATTGGAAGCCCTTGATCTTAGCTTCACTTTTGATACCAATGGTGTGTAAATCGAATGCTGTATGTGCAATGCACCGCAATTGCCCAAGAATAAGAGGAGAAAACAACGGCAGTTGTTGCTAGTGGCTGTAGACACCAAGAAGATTAGGACCAAGAGCACTGATGAGCTGAGGAATAAATTGTCGAGTCCATCTACCAATGAGCCCATTGTCATCTCTCCTAACAACGGTGAAACCTCAAACACATCCGTGTGCTCTGAAAAATCAAAACAACCATTACCATCAACGGTTTCTTGCAACACTCAATCCACCGACAACAAAATTTACACTGACCAATCAAGAGTGGATACAACATTGTCACAATAAGGTGACAAGACTATACCGGTCACATCCAAGGAGAACCATGATACAATAGTAGCAAGGCCTCAGGAGAAAGATGGGAACCTCGAGAGCATAATCAATCCTAGCATTGACCAATCTTACTCATCTAGGCCTGAGCCCCTAGCTATGCTAAAACCTAGGGAAACTCCTAGAACCTTGCATAAGATAGCAATTGAGCAAGCCCTCATTGAACATAGAAGTGTCGCAGAATGCTCAACTGAGTTGGATGCTAAGCTCAAAGCGTTCACACATGTCTATATCCTTGCAGACATAAATGCATTCCTAGGGAGTAGCTTGAGGAATAATTGCCATTTCCCCTATATCCTGGGAAGAGCAAGAACATCTTGACGAGCACTATGGCAAGCTCCTGCGTAAACACATGCAACTCATTTTTGATGAGGAAGTTGATGAACTACGCTTAACTGTGACATTCAATGATGTGCTCTATCAACCAAATTTCATAGAGATAGAGAAACTAAAGCAACAATCAGAGGGTCGAAGTCAATTTGAAAAGTGTTGGTTTGAAAACCGCATTACAATGGCCAAAGTGGGAGCCCAGATTATGACAGTCTTAGAGGAGCGATTGGCCAAATGGTGGTCTCAAAGAGATCCAACCTATGTGGCACCAACTTCCTTTTGAGTGTTGACTACCATTCGGGTTATGGACTTAGCCGAAACTAGCCAAGAAAACTCTCTAATTGATAAGGTTCTCAGTGAGGAGGAGCTACATGTTGCGAGTAGGCTCAGACAAGGTACCATGCTACTCGATGTTGCAAAATGTCTATTTTTATTGAGTAATCTGCCATGAGTGTATTGGGGATGCGTGTGCCACACTCTAGTACAATCCTGAGTTCTACAATTGGTTTTTATCCTCACGAAGCGACATGGATTTGTTAATATGTACATAAATGAACAATGAGTTTTGTGACCTTGTATAGATAATATCAACACACACAAGCAATGATAGTCAAGCACAGGGAGAAGATTTGGGTTTGATAGGTTGAGCTCCTAACGTTTTCCTCTCATCACACGTCTAGAAGTTGTGTGACCATTCCCACCTCTAGGTGGAGGGCATGCAACCCTCATTACCGCCATAGGAAGCCCTGACCAACATCTTTGACGACGTAGATGGGGTGCCATCCCCTTCTATACACCTTTTCCCTTTTCAGTCTATCCTTTTGGGGACGATCCTTGCTCCACTCCACCACAACTAGTCCATGCAACTTAGCATAAGACAAGATCTGCTAATGACTAGAATGCACTATGCAGTCAAAGCAAGACAAATATCATCACGGGGCCGTCCCTCTACAACAAACGCTGCATGCCTCACCTCACCCCTCCTCCTCATAAGCGCTTGATAATCCACTATTTAATCCCTTTCATTCAAATAATTCTATCCTACCTCAAAGCCCAACCTTGGTTCACATTTTGCATATTTTCCCACAGTAGCCGTCATGGAGCACATAATGTAGCTGGCTTGCAAGGAAGCTCTTCGCCATCGGAGGGAGCATAAGGCACTAGCACCTCCACCAGAATGCTATGTGCCTACTATAAAGAGGTACGCGTCGAAAAGAGGCCCCAAGAAACACTGCCCAAGATGCAGGCTGCCAAAAACTCCCCAAGCCAAGAGGACGAAGGCTCAAGGGAGCACTTGGAGTGTAGCAACACCGGCCGTGCAAGCCCCCACCAGACACTCGGGTATAGGTGCTCGAAAGAGGAGAAGGAAGCTAGAAATAAGAGGGAATTTGATGAATTGTTTAAAAGCATTCTTGAAACAACTACGGCCAGGGACTACACCATTCGGGTCCTAATCGATATCTTCCCTGCCCATCCTGATGGGAGCCCCTCATAGGCACAACCCCAGTTGCCTGACCACCCGAACTCACCCCACCTCATACAAATAGAATAGCCCCCATGTTGTATAAGCCGCTTAACAAAGGCCATCTTGCCATAACTTTTGTCCTTAAGTGGTTAAAGGGGCAGGCTCCCTAACTATACAAACCTCCCTTACCTACTACTAATACATGCCATGTCTTTAACAAGCACCGATGATATGCATCGCAGTCAACACCATAGGAATTGATAAAGTAATATCTTTTTGTGTTACATCTGTTCATTATAATCGATACATGTGACTTGCATATACTCTCATGAAGTATCAAGTGGATGCAAGATGACACAGGTCTTTGTATGAAAGTATTCAATGCCCAAGTCACTGCACGACCACCAACCTCGCAAAGAGCCATGACAAAGCCACACCGTTGAAGGTGAAAATAACCTTGGCCGATCTCCCATATTGCATGGCCCAAAGCATGATCAATGGTGGCCACTCTCTCCTTCTGGGTCAAACTCTACACTTGGCACTCACAATAGTTGTTACCTCAATTATACCAACATCGCATGTTTCAAAGAGGTTTTGCAAAATCTCCAGTGTCTCTCTCCATCTCAACAACTATTCCTATAGCAATAAGGCTAGGACACAATCATCATGTAATATCCAGTTTTGCAACCTTTGAATCTCTATATTTCCCAATCCAATTGAAAGGCTGATAGCCTCAAAGTATTGCAATGGTTGTACTCATGTTATTCTTAAAAAAAAGGAAAAAAAAGCACTCACAATCACAATACAACACCTAGGGGCCCTCAAATTAGGTACGCCCATTGACCTTGGTTGGCTAGCTTCATTGTTCCTAGTCCCCTAGCCCTCTACACACCCCCCACACTTGTTCAAGGCACATCAAGGGCAGGACATACCTAGGAAGCTTGTCTCGCCTATGGTTAGACCTGTCACCCTATTCCATTTGCACGATTCCTTTTTGCACTCTGCCTTAATACCATTGCAATTGATCATAGTAAGCACCACACGAATGGCCATGAAAAGTATACTTTACTCATTGAGCAAGCCCCATAGCTACCAATACCAAAAGTTTGGTGTTAATATGTTCAATTATGTTACATCGTGGTGTCACAATGCAAAGGATGTCTCATATACCTTTAGATGTACTTCTTGTGAACATGGAAAACTTTGATTCATCCACATGTTACGAGAAACCAGCCCGCGGTCTTCTAACTATGTAATATCTAAGTATGCACAAGAACTCACATAATATCTGCACCAAAATATATACATAGTTTGGGTCCTCAAGTGCAGGACAATACTCTCATCTTGCTTAGAGTTCGACTTGTCTCCCAAAGTAATTGAACGACATCTTGTGCATGATAAAGAAGACTAGCACTACTGCGAGAGAGAGACCACAAGGTTTTCAATTGTAGGTATTGAAGACTCCCATGAAAGTGCCGTTTGCTCTTCATCAACATTCAACTCTAAATTCTTATCCTTTATCATCATGCAAGCCCACCAAGAATCGTCGGTCACAGAATCCCCAGAACATCAACACCTGTGCCCACCCATGAGTGCGACTCCCAACCCTATCACCACCAACGTGCCCCTGATGACCTTCATCTACACCACCACCAAAAATCCTCCATGGCAAACCACAGATGTCCCTTCCACCCATGTCTTCGGTGCATGCCAAAGCCTGCTATCTATGACGGTGAGGGCCCTGGGACTGGCACTCGTTTAGGAGGGGCGTAACGAACAAGGTGGAAAAGTAAAAAAATCTAAAGCAAAAGACAAGGCCAAGGAAAAAGTGAAACAGAAGACAAAGGCGTGCCATGAAGAATGTGAAAATATAAGAAGTGCAGAAAAGTCCTAAAGTAAGGAGAAATGCGCACGAGAAAAAGTGCAAGTCAATACTTTTGTAAAAAAGGAGTAGGGTGCACCATGATTTATTTTAAGAGTGCCGGGCTCTCACCCGTGCAATTTTTGAAGGTAGATGTGCAGTAGGAAGGAAGCTAGGAAGATAGGAGGACAATGGGAAAAAGGGGCCTAGGCCATGACCGGCCATGTAAAAAAAGGGGATAAGGGGATAATTGCCCAAAAGGGATTTAGGGTTTTGTATATAAAGTTGAAAAGTGAATGAGAAGCTCATTCTTGTGTGTGGAAAAAATCTTATTCTTCTTCTCTTCATCTTTGTTCCTTCTTGCTTGTGCTTGAGAGAGGGAGTGATTGAGTGTGAGGGAGTGAGTGTGTGAGAGTGAGGAATCGAAGAGAAGAAGCTCCCCATCTCCTCTCTTCATCTTCTTCTCTTCTCTACTCTTCTCTTGTCTCATGCGGCTATGGAGGATGGAGCTTGTTGGAGAGGGATTGAGGTTTCTTGAACTTGCCTCAAGGATCATGGAGCTATCAGCATGCACGGGAGAGGAGGGTACTCAATCGGGCATCAAGGTAAGCTCACTACACCCCGTAGGTAGGGAGGGCGCATCGGTTATGTGTGAGGTAGCCATGGCTACTCGGCTTGAAACACTTGACCAATAAGTGGTCCGTAGATCTCGGGGGTTGAGCTTGAAACTCCCTTCACTTACGTTCACAAGCGGTTCTAGCATTGGAGGCTCATGTAGTGGACGCGTTGGAGGGTAGTACTTCTTGAGGTGACTACCATTGAAGAAGCCTATATGCTCTCCTTCTGGGGTCTCAAGCTCTACGTTGCAAGTTTGACTAATGTTGCTAACCTTGAAAGGCCCCAATCCTCTGAACTTCATCTTCTGCTTATGGCCCTTTACGGAGTATAGTAGCACTAGGTCACCTTGCTCAAAGTCACATTGTTTGACATGTTTGTCAAACCAACTCTTGTGTCTTTCCTTTTCGCAAGTTAGCACATGGGTAGTTAGGAGGGATCTCAAAAAGGCATTCTAGCACTACACCAGGCATTTCGTCCATGCCTCCTTTCCATCCAATCTCTCTTGCACTACCACTCTCAAGCTGGGAACAAAAAACTCCAATGGCAAGATTGCTTCTATGCCATAGGTAAACTTGAATAGTGTTTGCCCTACGGCCATCTTGTAGGTTGTCTTGTAGGCCCATAACACTGCCATGAGTTTATTGTCCCATGTTGATGCGTGAGGCAAAGATTACCTTAGTTAGCATGTTCACTAGGGTCTTGTTCATGGATTCCACCTGACCATTAGCTTGGGGGTAGTGTTAACCCCAATACAAAGAAAGCAAAAAGAAAATTAAAAAGGTGGGAAAAAGATGGCATGTCAACTGAAGAAATAGGAGATAAAAAGGCCAAAAGCACAAGGACAACCTTAAAATTTCAGGGCAAGCATAGAAGAGGAAAGGTGTTGTTAGCGAGTGGTGATCGAAAACAAGCCTCACTCATAACCCGATAACGAGACATTAAGGAGTGCCAGTGGAAAATTGACTTTGTTGATGAACAACACAAAATGGAAAAATTTTAATGTTTCACAAATACAACACAAGCCACACACAAACCAAACAACCAACAATGATCCCTATTGTAGCTTTGAAAAATACCTAAGAAGCACTTCTACAAGACTAATTGGTCCAATGAAGTCAATCCCCCCTTTTTCAAATGGTTGTCTTGCTATAATTGGGGTGAGCTCTGTCTTGTCCTTGCAAACATGCTGCCTATACACTTTCCTCCTCAGATGAAGATGGTGACAGTGTGATTGATGAAGATTTTGTTCCTATTAATCCACACAGATCACATGTCTCTCCAAATTTAGTACTTTGAGCTCATTTGAATGCTCATACTGTAAGTACAACACTTCCAAAGTATCTTGTCAATACTTCTACTACTGCTGTAAATGCTACTTCTACCTTCCTCTTCGAAAACATCTTATAATAATTTTTATAAAAAGAGTTTGATCTGCACTGTTTTGTTTTCATTAGATTTGCACACTACATCAATTGAACATTTTATGCACATCGAAAAAGTTGAAAGCCTGGTTTTGCATAGTGCACTTTGAGGAGCATAGTACTAGCATATGAGTGCATATAACATTGATGCTTTTTCTAAATAACAAGGAATTCACACAATATACAATAAGTTGAATGAACCCACTAGTAGGAGGACACCCCAGACATTGAACACTGGGTAAGGACCCCAATCACCGAGTACTGGGAGACTTGAATAGTCAAGCTAGCTAGGGAGAAACAACAAGAGGCATGATTGGGGGCATAGCTCTACCTAGCTTGATCAATTTGATAGACACCCTAATTGCTCGAGAAATCAGGAACATGTCAGGAGCTAGCACCAATCCATAAAATTACAAGCATGTGACTTGAAAGAATTTGCAATAGACATCTAGCAAATGATAACCTAGTATGACCTGCAAACTAAAATGGAGTGTCACAGTAAACCAGCCAAAGACATTAAAACCAATCTCGAGGAAGAGCAAAAGTTGGCAAGTAAAGCACTACAAGGCATAGTTTCCTACAATCAAGAGCAATGAGATCAAAAGATGAGGCAAGCCATAGAAATACATGAGGTCCAATGTGTCTTAGCGCTCGTATACTGAAATAGGACAGGACCAAATGTGGAGAGGGAGAGAGAACTAGAGACCAAGCTTAGAGCAAGCTGCTCAAAGTGACTCTTAGACAACATGGTTGTAGAACAGAGCAGAGTAACCATGGTAACTTTTTTGCAAGTAGGACTAGGAATCACCCCAAAATCTAAGAGCCAAACCAAGATACCTATTGTTGCTAAGTAACCCAAGAAGTATCAACCCAATAACACGTTGTATAGCTTTGTGGAGCAATTTGAGCAAGTATGCAAGGCTAATAGCCTCACAAACCTTGCTAAATGTGCACAAGCTTTTAGACTTTTCCTAGGAGACAAAGGACGGACATGGTACACTAGTCTAGACACTGCCAAACACAATAACTTCAATAAATTCAATAACCTTAAGAGTCTCTTCATCAAGAGATTCTCTGAGGCAAGATACTCTGACAACCTCATTGTTAGGTTGATGAATGTCAATCAAAAAGACAAGGAGGATATCCGAGACTATGTCACCCATGTGCGGAGTCTCTTTAAGAGAATACTAACCATAGAGTGACCTAGCAAATGAGAGGTCTCCAATGTGTTCAAAAGTAGAATCCAAAGTGCAGAGCTTTACAAGGCCTTGGTGAGCAACTCAAAACTGCAAAGGGACGTGTGTGCTAGCTAGGGTCTTTGAAGAAGCCATATGAGTGGATGACTTGATCAAGGAGAGGAGCTCAAGACCACAAACCAAGACATCACTACCTCTAGAACCTCAAAAGAAAGAGCTACGACTATTTAGTGAAAGATCTAGCTAGAGCGCCCAAGATAAGGGAAAGAGTGTCAACTAGAGCTTTTAAGAAAGATGTGAAGCTAGAGTTGGCTAGGCTTCAAGAGATGATGAGAAGGCTTGCATGACCTCATGTGCAATGCATGCATTGCAAAAGAAACCACCTTCCGACACCCAGTACATGGATCCTAGATCCAGACCCTATGCCAATTGCAATAGGTTTGGCCATGATGCAAGGCATTGCCAACTATCAAGGTGATTGCCATACTCATAGCCATACAATCAATCTAACTACCTAGGGAATAGATTGCAACTTTTCAGAAGGGGGACTCCACTAGCTCTCCCAACACCCAATGATTCAAAGCTAGCCATCCCTAGGATGGACATCAATCCCACAGGGATACCTAGATCACCTAGACCCATAGTGATCCATCCATTGAGCGATGATCCCATACATTGTGTAGAGGAGTTGAAGGAGGATGAGGCATACATGAACCTTTACATCTCGTGTGATGAAGAGGGTAATCCCACCTTGATGATTTTGAGACTAGTACTAGTGATGGCATTGGGTAGGGGAAGAGACAAAGGACTAGGAGAACAGAACTAGGAACCCATTGCACGCTGGACTTGTGGTTACCCCCATGACACATCTCACCTCGATGCCCTAAAAGGGAGCAAGCCAATTGCGACAAGGCTGATGTGAGATGCTCTGAGTGTGGGATCACACACTTCTATGTTGAGTGCCCTAGGTGGAAACCTTTCACTAGTTTGGCTATTGTGCTGTCTTTAGTACTATTGGGGCTATTTGGAGTTGAAATATTTCATGGCAAAGCCACCTCTATTCCACTGAATGTCATGACCTAAGCACAGGCAAAGTAGGCCAGTATTTCATTACCCAAACCTAGCAGCCTCAATGCACTTTCAATATAAAGAAAAGCCGTAGAAGAAGGAAAAAGAGAGTTGAGATGAAGCTTACACTTAAGACGGATAATGCCACCATGTTACCAAAGGGGAAGCAAGTCACAGCCACAAAAGCAGAGACATCTGCTCCTAAGATAGCAGAAAAGGAAAGTGCCAAGATTCGAGAATATCTGAATTCAAGGAACCAACTAGAAGTGGTTGACAATGTCAAGGAGTGGGCGAGAGAAACCCAAGCACACCTAAAGGATGTAGAACCCATTATTGAAGATGAGATTGATGAGCTCTCTAGTGTGAGCAACTCACACATTGGTCTTGTCTACTCAATTCAAATCAAGAGACACATCCCCGCCCCGTGTAACACTGCATAGACAGAGCCTAAATGTCATAGGTAGACAAATTAGCCAAGATCATTGGCAAAAGAGCATAGAGCCTAATAAAAAGAAGGTGGTTGGCAACTCACTCTTGAGGTTGATATCAGCCCCTATGACTCTGCCTTTGGGAGAACTGCTTAGGCAGAATCCAATCTTATGGCAAGTGCTAAAGCAATGGGTAGAAGGACCAAATGTGCATGGAGCAACTAATCGGCCTGTGCAGCCACATAGATACTGACGAAGGAAATTCGGTACGGCAGCCTCTATACTATGCCAAACTCCCTTCTGCCACAAAGTGAATGAGATAAGGGCACCACCTAGTCATGGAAGAGCGGACTAGGACGCTATGCAAGAGGGAGAGGAGATTGTAAGGGAGAAAAGATGGAAACTAAGAGAGGAAGAGAGAGAGAGTGAGTGAGAATGAGAGAACTACGAAAAAATAGATGAATCAATAAACTTAAGAGATGGAGAAACCTCAGGACATAACCAATATACACAATATGGACGCCAATATCCTGGGCTTATTACATTGTAGAGCAAACATAAGCTATAGTAAGAGAAGGAATTCCATAAGCTCATGAAGGTGAATGGGGAAGGCTCAATAGGGCTGAAGGAGGTCTCTTTGCTCTCTCTCTTCTTGCAAATTACAAAGGAGAAGGCCTCTTTATATAGGCCTTGAGGGTGTTTAGGGAGGAGGTTAAGATGTAATAGGAATTAACACCACCAAAGCTGCATTAAGGCGGTTCCACCAATATGGAAGCTCCATCTAGATGTTTTGTTGACCAATTTGTACTTAATCAAGCTCCATCATAGGTGAGTTGTCTCCATTCCCCCCCCATAGCTTGAGTCCAAGAGCTCTCCTATAAAAAAATATAGAGAATATTCATAAAATAAGATCATATCTAGCAATAATAGAGAGAGAGTAATGAGAGTTCATACATTACTACTACAACTAAGGATGATTTGAGGGTGATTTAGGAGGGGAATTCTAATGGTTTATTAGCTTGAGAGAGAGGATAAGAGAGGGGAAAGGGTTGGGGTCTAATGAATGGTGTTTTATGGAAGTGTTAAGTGTGGGGAAGAAAGTATGGATGTGTATTAAATTGGGAGGTGGTCTCCACTACAATTGGAAAAAGTTGGCATCCACCATTTTGGCCATATCTCCCGACTCGTAGCTCCAAAAAATTATAAAAAAATACCAGCCAAAACTTCAGCTCACGCGCTACAACTTTCATGTTGAAAAGTTTTTTTGGATCGGAGTGGAAGTATTTTTAAAAAATCTTACAAAATCATGTGCCTGATTTTTCTTCCACTAATGCTTTCAAGAAGGGTCCCATTTGGTTGAATTGTCATAAGGCTCCAAAGTCATGACATTATGAGCCTCACATGCCCTTTGGATGGCTCCAAATCCATTCCATATCTTTCCTTTTCACATTTTCCTTCACCTTCCTCCATTGATCTTTACTCTTCACCCCCCCTTGGTAAACCGGTCCATGAAATATTTTCATCCAGTGATGTCTTGGATTTCCCAAGAGGTTGTTCCCACCCTCTTCTTTATTTCAAAGCTCCAAATGTACAAAAAATCAACAAAGTGTTAGACAAATATTTTTTTGTGATTTTCTCGGATCATTTAGCCCCCCCCAACCTGGCTAGAGGTATTTATGCCTCTAGACACTCTTTGGTATCTTGAGCTAACCCCACCCTGATGTGATAGGGTTTTAAGCGCCATCCATTTACACTCGTCTTGTGAACTTTTCCCTCAATGTCTTGAAGTTTGTAGGAGCCATTGTTGAATTTTTTTGTGACCCAAAACGGTCCCTCCCACCGGTAGAGAAACTTGCCATCCTTTCTTTTATCAAAGCGATTGTCATATCGAAGCACTAAAGATCCCTCCTTGATGTTTTTATCTGTTAGCTTCTTGTTGAAATTTTCTCTACGCTTCTCAGCTTCCTGGGAGTAGTGGTTGATGGCTTCTTCATGATCCAATTGTAGCCTCTCTAGGTCCAGTAATCTTTGATGTAACTTCTCCTTTTGAGAGCCTACTGTGCCACCTAATACTCGAAGGCTAGCTAATTTTACCTCAATAGGCAAAAGAGCCTCTTGTCCATAAACTAGATGAAAAGGTGTAAACCCTAACATGGTTTTGAAGGAGGTTCTATAAGCCCATAGAGCTCCACTAAGGTGCTTGTCCCAATCTCGGGGCCTTGAATGTACCTGTTTGCTGATGATTTTACAAATCATTCCATTTACCTTTTCAACCAATCCATTGCATTGAGGGTAGTAAGGGGTAGAGTGTCGTCGTTGAATATTTAGCTTTTGCATGAGTTCACCCACCACATTAGCTCTAAACCTTGGTCCTCTATCTGATAGTATTTCAAGAGGGGTACCAAACCTACAACAAATGTGCTCAAAGATGAATTTACTCACTTCCTTAGCAGTGATTCTTCTAGTTGGCATAGCCTCGGCCCATCTAGTCATGTAATCTACCCCCATGATAATATACTCTTTTCCTGATGGAGTGCGTGGTAGAGGCCCTATGGCATCAATTTCCCACTTCTCAAAGGGTCCATAGACCTTGATTGGGGTTTGGGATTCTGCTATGAGCCGTCGTGGTCCTAATTTCTGACATTCTTCACATGTTTGACACCAATATTTGACATCTCGGTGTAGACTGGACCAAGTAAAGCGGACTTGTAGAACCTTTCTACTTGTGATGTCGTGTGCAAAGTGGCCTCCACACACATCATCATGGCAAGCTTTTAAGATTTCTTCAATTTCCCATTTTGACGGCACTTTCCTAAGCACACCATCCTTACCAAGACAATACAAACTGTCATTTACTATGTGATATCTTGTAGCCTTCCGAGCTAGCCATTGCCTTTCTCCCTTAGTCAGGTGTTTGGGAGCTTCTCCTTGTTCTAAGAGATGTAGAATATCTTCTAAGTCTTCCTTGCCTTGTCGAAGTGGGGGTTTGATAGCCACTGCTCCCACCATTGACTCATTCAGCTTTGATGATGCTAGATGGTCGGCATCTTTGTTCTGGTCTCTTGGCACATGATGTACTTGTGCCTCCCTAAATCTTCTCATAAGAGATTTGGCCTCTCTCATTTTACTAGAGAGGTTTGTATTTTTGCATGCCCATGTACCTTGCATTTGCCTTACCAATAGCATGGAGTCTCCAAAAGCATTCAATCTCTCGATTGAATTACTAAGACACCAACAAAGACCATGAATTAAAGCTTGATATTCTACCTCATTGTTAGAGTGGACACCTTCCAAGATGATTCCTTCACAATAGATTTTCTCTCCTAAAGGAGAGAAAACAACAATGCCTGCGGCTGCCTTATCCTTAGTTCTCTTGTATGCACCATCAAAATAAAGGCTATAAGCATCTACAAGAGTTTTTATGGATGGGGGTGGTGGAAGGTTCTTTCTTTTCACCACGAGTTTTTTCTCATAGCACCTATTTGTCAAAATATCAGCCAAGCATGCCCGAGTTGTTTTTTAACCTGCACTGTATAGTCAAACTCTTGAAGTCGGACCACCCACTTTGCTATTTTGTCAGAGATTTCCATATGTTGTAGTGCATAGGGAAACATATCCTCCACAGTGATGATCACAAACCTCTTTGGAAGTAAATATGGCTGAAATTTGGTTACTGCAAACATGAGGGCCAACACTAGTTGTTCCATGGAGGTGTAAGCCTTCTCTGAGGCTTTCATGAGGCGGCTGGCAAAATACACAGGCCTCATGAAGGATGTTTTTGGATCTTTTTGTAGGAGAGCAGCACCAATGGCCTCTTCTCCCACACTAGGGTTTACAAAGAATGTTTCTTCCCAACAAGGCTGGAGGATTATAGGAAGTGACCCCAACATTTTCTTTATCTCCTTAAAATGTCCTTCACTTTGTTCACTCCATACAAGTGTTTCTTGGCGTGTCAGTTGCTGCAGGGGGTATATGGCCTGAGAGAGTAAGTGTATAAATCTACCCAAATATCTTAGCTTTTGTAAGAAGGAGACCAATTGTTTGATGGAGGTTGGGGAAGGTAGTGCTAGCAATGTTTCTACCTTATTTGGATCTACCTCAATTCCTTCAATTGACACTACATGCCCTAGTAGTGTAACCTTGCTTTCCCCAATGTGACATTTATCCTTATTTAGTTGTCCACCCAACCTAGCTAAGCGAGTAAATCCTTCATCAACCTTGCGTAGATGTATGTTCCTTGGGCTGTAAATACAAAAGTCGTCTATGAAAACCCTTATGGACTTACCAAAGTAAGGTTGGAAAACCATATTCATGAATCGTTGAAAGGTTGCTGGGGCATTTGTGAGACCAAAGGGCATGACCCGAAAGGCAAAACAGCCCCATGGTGTGATGAAAGTGGTCTTCTTTTGATCCTCCTCTGCAATGCGAATCTAGAAGTAGCCAGAGTAGCCATCACACACCGTATACCGCTCATGTCCCGCTACTTCATTCAAGATTTCATCCTGAAATGGGAGAGGGAAGTGGTCCCTCTTTGTTGCAGCATTTAGTGGCTTGTAATCTATGCATACTCGCCACTTACCATTTTTCTTTGGCCTCACTACTACTGGGGAGACCCATTCTGAATCTTCCACTGGGTATATGAATCCTGCATTCAAGAGTCTCTTCACCTCCATCAACAGTGCATCCTGTTGCACAACTCCCAGTCTTCTCAATCTTTGTACTATAGGTTTGCTTCCTTCTTTGAGTTGGATGTGATGCTTCACTGCAGTGACACCTGTAATGTGAGTATAATCAGAAATAAACAATGATGCATGCTTCTTGAGAACATCCACATAACCCTCCCTTTCTTCATCCTTTATATCCTTGGATATCATCTTCTCTAGGCTAGCATCCCATACATCTTCTCCTTGGATTCTTGGGTTGTCTTCTGATAAGGTAGGTTCTTTTAAGGTGACGCCCATAACTTCGAGAGTGCTATCACTCTCTCCACTTGAACTCTCTTCCTCTTCTACTGATGAGGAACATCCACTTGAGCTCCACTCATCGGCAGACGTTTCTAGTTCAAGGTTCTCTTGACGCCCACTCTTCAAGTTGTAAACCACCTTTTGATCGTGGCCACCCACCTTACGTGACCTCAACTCCAGATCTCCTGTTGCCCAATCTTGCCTAGCTCCGATGCCCATGAGCCAAGGTCTCCCTAGGATGAGGGGATATCCTTCCCCCTTTACTGGCATCACATAAACATCCACTGCTGCAGTGATTCCAAAAACAAAAACTCTCAAAGCTTTCACTACACCCACACATGTGACCGCATCATTGTTGGCCATCTTTGCCCTGAAGGTTGAGGATTCCATTACTTCTAAACCTAATTGATGCATAAGTTTTTCTGTCATGACACAAACCTCTGCTCCACTATCGATGTATGTTTTTCGAATCCGTTGACCTTTAATTTGAGCCTCCACTA
The DNA here is from genome assembly GCF_053477565.2 of Lygodium microphyllum. Lineage (NCBI taxonomy): Eukaryota > Viridiplantae > Streptophyta > Polypodiopsida > Schizaeales > Lygodiaceae > Lygodium > Lygodium microphyllum. Next base: position 111,288,964 of record NC_141148.1, read on the forward strand.
TAGGCACTATATCTTTGAGTCCATATGCCTTGATTGCACTAACCATTTTACCTTGCCTTGCCCTTGTGCTTACCATTTTTGACCATTGTCGTCGTAACTTTGGAGAGGCATGAAGTAGTTGTGGCCAAGTAATTTTTGGCCCTTGAGAGCTCACGTCTGCTACTAGATCATAAGGTTGTGTCTGAGAACCCAAAGGGAAGTCAGAGATATCAACATCATTGTTGGCCATCTTTGCCCTGAAGGTTGAGGATTCCATTACTTCTAAACCTAATTGATGCATAAGTTTTTCTGTCATGACACAAATCTCTGCTCCACTATCGATGTATGTTTTTCGAATCAGTTGACCTTTAATTTGAGCCTCCACTATAGGCACTATATCTTTGAGTCCATATGCCTTGATTGCACTAACCATTTTACCTTGCCTTGCCCTTGTGCTTACCATTTTTGACCATTGTCGTCGTAACTTTGGAGAGGCATGAAGTAGTTGTGGCCAAGTAATTTTTGGCCCTTGAGAGCTCACGTCTGCTACTAGATCATAAGGTTGTGTCTGAGAACCCAAAGGGAAGTCAGAGATATCAATTTTAGACCTAGTTCGAGTCTTTCTCTTCTTCCCTTCATCTCCAGGTACCTGTGATGTACTTGCCTCATTGGTTGCTTCCTTGCTTGCCTCAGTTTGGACACGTACCCGCTTGATAGGCATGGTCTCTACTACATCTACCTTCATCTTACCTCTTGCTATTTCTTCTTGGAGTCTTCTATCCCTAACCACCTCCTCTATTTTTATGACATTAACATTTGGTTGAACAACAGGGGTTTCAGCTTGAACATAAGGTGGTTGTAAAATTGTAGGTCGTGATTGCTCTTGCTCTTGAGTCCTAGCATGAGGAGGGCTTACTTGTTGTCGAGGACCTCTGGCAGGGTGATCATATCTTCTAGGGTGAGGACAATTGTACATGCCATGTCCATTTTCTCCACAATTGTAACACAACATCTCCCTTTCTTGTCGCCGCATTTGTGGTCGATTCCCACCATTCCCCTCGATAGGTCTTCTTGCACCTTGCACAAGATTCACTCTCAAACCCTCTAGTTGATTAGTAAGATTGTTTATTTGTTGGATCATGTCTTCTTGACCTCTAACAAGGCCTGGTGCATTAGATACATTTGGGGAAACTTGAGAGACCTCCATAGTTGTGATGTTGTTTCCTAAACCTGCTTGGCTAGCTTGGGCTCGGTACAGAATCTTTCGATTCTTTTCCCTAGTGATTCTCAAAGCATCTTCAAAAGTGTTTGGAAATTTCACCTTTACCTTCTCCCTGAGCAAGGGATACAAACCTGAAATGAATCGATCCTTTTGAAGGCAGTTTGGAGCTCTCTCTCCAGGGTTCAGTGAGTCTGACCATTGGCCCCAAAGCTTCAAAAACCCTTCCTCATAAGTTGCATAACCATAAGGATCACTTTGATGGAGGGCCAAAAGCCGTTGCCATAACTCTTCGGCTGAGTTAGTTTGTTGAAATCTCTGTGGTTGTACGCAAGGGTAAGCAGCATTACATGGCGGCAGACCATATGTCCTGCATACCCATAAGAGAGGCTGTTGGACAAGGCATTCTAGACGACTTGCCTGATGCACACCTATTTAGACTATCCAATTTGAGAGAGATATTTTTAGGGCTGATCTAACGCCATATTGGGCAGATGACATAGTCCAAGTCCTAGAGTCTGGATTGCCTTAGAGACCTATCGAGCAGGCTAGGCTAAAGAGCCTTATCCTTAAGATTTATCCCTATCAATTAATTTTTTGCTAGCTCTATAGAGACTAGAACAGGATGGGTTATTCCAAAGGTGCATATGTGAGCATGAAATGCATGTTGTGCTTACTGCTAAAGCATGTGGTGGAATTGCTAGAGGACACTTCAGCGGAGAGACTACATCACGCAAGGTGCTACAATCTCAACTGTGGTGGTCCACCCTATTCTGCAATACTACTAAGTTTGTGAAGCATTAGGATGAATGTCAAAGAACCAAATTATCTATTTGTAAGCACAAGATGGAGTTGACCTTGATACTAACATGATAGTCCTTTGAAAAGTGGGGGACTGACTTTATTGAGCCAATCAGCCCTACAATGTAGTACTCACAAGCAAAGTACATCATTGTAGCAATGGATTATCTCACGAAATGGGCCAAAGCTCACCAGGCCACCCGAAAGAATGATGTTAGGACTACAGCTAAGTTCCTTTGGGAGAAATTAATCTTGCAATTCAATTGCCTAATCAAGCTAGTTAGTTATCAAGGCATACACTTCATTAATAAAGTGATCGTCCATTTATTGCTGTGGGAGCTTCTCGCTCAACTGCTAAGACCCATGAACTGCTTATTGTTTCAAGTGTTTCAAGAAAGTGCAATGGCTACCTCTCATATTTTTGTACGAGCTCTCATACCTATGAGTATAATGATCTTACCTCCATGCTCGATTGAGTTTCCTCCTCCCTCAAATGCTCCAGTAGCTCTATGATCCAAGATGTAAGCTTGATCCTCAAGCTCCAAGCTCTAGACTCCATTTCTGTGTATGAGACAAGAGAATAGAAGAGAAGAAGAACAGAGGAGAAGATGGAGAGCTTCTCCACCACCGTCCCTCACCCTCACACACTCACTCTCTCACTCCCTCACACTCCCTCTTTCAAGCACAAGCTCAAGCAAGAAGAGGAGGAGGAGGAGAGCTAGTTTTGGCCACACACAAGAATGAGATTTTTTATTCACTTTTTGCATGTTATACAAAACCCTAATTCCCTTTGGCCATCCATATCTTTTTTTACACGAATAGCCATTTTGGCCTAGGTCCTCTTTTCCTATTCCCTTCCTATTTGTATTGTACCTTTGATGTGACTTAGGGAGATAGGTCTAACCATAGGTGGGTGCAAAACTCCCTAGGTGTGCCTTGTTCTTAATGTGCCTTAAGGGTGAAGTGGGGAGACAATGAGGGCTAGGGGATTAGACCAACTGAGGCCACTAGATGTACCTAACTCAAGAATCCCTAGGTGTGGTGCTTGCAGCACTTTGATGTTACATGAGACGCTCTTTGTTCCTTCATTTTGCTTCGTATGGGTCTTTTCTTTGTTTTATCTTTTCTTTTTTTTCTTTTTTTTGTGAGATACATTGGGAGGAAGCACGCTAGACATCATCCTGATGCTCTTCATAGCTACACTTGGAGGGGGCCTAAGAGATTTGCTAAGGAATGCATAGCTTTGCATGTAGTCCTTTTGGTTAATCCTTATAGTGAGAGGGATAGTAGAGAGGAAAGAATGATTACATTTTGAGAACCTACTATCACTCATATCTTCTAAAAGGCTCATGCAAAAAGCTGGCAAGAGAGCAACCCTTAACATTAGGTGCACCATTGCATAGCTGTCTATCCCTACATTGATATCAAAATAGAGGGGTGGCAGGCGCTCTTCTTGAGCTACTAGTTTCTTTAGTAGAATTTTCAAGAGATAGAGGTAATTACAAGTGGTAAGAAAAGTAGGATTAGGGCATGCCAAGAGCTCATCCAAAATGTGGGTAATGGAAGGTCAGAGGTCTTGTGCTCCAAAGGTTAGGCATTTTTTCAAGAGTGGCAGCATTGACATTGTAGATCAAAGGGAACTCGTACTGTCATTCTTCCCTTGGTCAAAATCCACTCCATGGCACCTTGGGTAAGCCATGTAGGTGGGGTCATTCCTTTCGTATGGTAGTGTGTTACAAAAACCATCCATGCTTCAACATTGGTGTTGTAGATTCTTTGGCACCATTTAGATTGGGCTTCATAGCCTTTGACCTTTCTTGGCTCTTTTGTGACCTTATTCTCCCAGTATCTCGTAGGCTCTCTTCTCCATAAATAATGTGGGATTTCTAGCCCTCTCATCTAGCCACCGCTTTCCCAATCTCTTTGCAATTTGGATGGCTCCTTCAACCACTTGAGGGGGTAGCACTCAATTCAGGGTAGAAGGGTGGAAGAATTCAAATTCAAATGGCCTCCACCAATTCTCCCATTGCTCCCAATGGTTTAATTCCAATGCCCAATTAATAGGTAGTTGCTCCTCGATTTGTGGCATTTGGACATTGGGCATGTCTTGTGGTCTGGCATTAAAATTTCTCCTTGTGAATTCAACCAACTTTCTGTGTTTTATTTTGGCCTCGATGATTCTTTCTATGGTAGCAAGATGTTCTCCTTGGCCCTCTACTTTTGTTATCAGAGGTGGGGGAGGGCTTTGTTCACTAGGTTGTGCCTCTGTGTCGGCAAGTTACTTAAAATAGGGCCCTTTGTCCCTTGGTGGTTTTGTCTGGGCTACTATAGTTGGCTACTCTCGGTGCTCCTATTCTCCAATTTTGAGCTACTCCTCTACCAAGAGCCCCACTTGTAGCAAAATTTTCCTTTGTTGCACCAGGCTTGGTCCTTGGGGTGTGCCCTTGGAGTCCATATTTTATGGCTCTCCTTGATACCTCTAGCTTTCTCTTTAGCCCTTCCATAAGGTCATTATCCCCGGTTTGAGTTACATGAAGTACTCTATTGAGAAGGTGTGTTGCTAGATCTCTAGCCCTTCCTTCACTACTTTCGGCCTTTGCTTTCACCATGATTCTCCTGATTTCTGCTAGGGCAAGGTGTTTGGTGAGGTCCTTGACTCTTCCAAGGTTCCGCTCTCCCCAAGCCTTGGCCTTCTCCTCCATCTTGCCTTGACTCAGTGGTGGCAGCTCTTGTGATAGTGTAGTCTTGACCTCTTCTTGTTCTTTCCATATTGATAGCATCTTTTCTTTGTCATGTTTGTGGCAATTCAACTCTTCTTTTAGCTGTTCCTACTCTTGGAGGGTTCTGAGGAGTCAATTCTCCACCTTCAACAGCTTTTTTGTTGACTTCGTATCCTTTTGGGCCCTAATCTCTTGTAGTTCCTATATTCGTTCCTTTTGCCTCCTCTCCTTCTAGAACTCTGCATGGGCTTGTGTCTTTACCCTCTTCATCTCCTCTAGTAAGCTCCTCTCCTAGGTTTTTAAATTGTTTGAACTGCTCCTCCATATCTGTTCGCCCTTGTATGAGGCTTGAGAAGTCTGTTTCTAGTCCCATTTCTCCCTCTATCTTTTCCACTTGTAGCTCTTTTGCACTTTCTTCTTCCTTCTCCACTCCATTTTCTTTCTTCCTTCTAATTCCTTCTTTAGGTCATTCACATGCCTCTAATAGATGGTTAGCTGCTTTGTCTTCTCTAGTTGGTAGGAAAGGAATGTGTCATTTTCCATTTGCAACTCTGCCATGGTGGCCTTCTTGTCTTCCTTCATCTTTTCAAGTTGGCCTAGAAGCTCCTGCACATACTCGTTGTAGTTGGTAGATTTTGGCATGGCCAATCGCATGGACGTTGTGGATTCTTTAAAATTGGAATTCTTTGGGTCCTTTCTAGATTCGGCATCCCATGACAGCAGGTCTCTTTGTCCCTATTATTGGTGCTCCACCCCCACTGGGCACTAGGCCAAGCTCCTTCACTAAGTTCAACAGGTATTGTATCTACGCCACCACGTTGCTTTGGTCCACTTCCCCCTTTGAGGTCTCTTGAGTGGTGACTAGTGTGGTAATCAAGGCCAATGGTGGTGGGTTCGCCATTTGCCATCTTCTTCTCTTTTTAGCTTTTCCTTGTTTTCTATTTGCTTCCTTCTTCATTCCTTGTCCTCCGTTCTTAACTCCTTTTCCACCTTTCTTACTCATTGCTCTTCCTCTTCTTGCTTCTTTCTCCATTCATCTTCTAATTCTCTTGATTCCTTTTGTGCGGCTTCTACTTTCTTGTCTTCTTCTACCACAATCTTCCTCCTCTTCCCTAGAATGCTAAGCTTGATTTTTCTTCTTGTGCCTTGGCTTGATGGGACTGAGCCCTCCTTCCCTTACTAATGATTCTCTCTCTCAAGGGCTCTTGTTGATGTTGGAGCTTCCCTCTTTTCGGGTGACTACATTGGCAATCTGCACATGGGTAATCACTTGGGGGTTTCTTCTACCACTTCCTATATTTCCAAGTCCCCAACAGCCACCTAGATGATGGCGGTGAGCACACTTCCAAAACCTATGTTAGAGGCCTTAGTTGCTGGCTTTTTCCTTGCTGTTGCCGCTGTGAAAGCCAGAGAATCTCTGCCTGCTACTCTAGCTCTTGATGTGACTAGCTTTTTCACATTGAGATTTCCACAGTCTTGTGTATGTAGCCATTCCAATTGATTTCATCCCGCGACTTGGCCATGAGGCTCTCAAGCAGTGGCACTCCAATCTTGCTCATCAAGGTATTGTACCTCTGAAACTAAAGAATAGAGTATGGACTGTCTTTGCTTATAGTCTGATGTCGGGGTTGGGGATGTTGGCTAGGGTAACTCCATCATTTGTGTACACTTGGGCCTTGTCCATCCCTAGCATATTGTAAAAATCTCTCTTGGGCTCCTCTCTCGAGGCTTGTTGAGTAGCTCTAGATCTCTTTTTACTATTTTGGATCTCAAGTCCACTTCTACTCTGTAAGTCTCTCCTCTTTATCTTACTACCATAGTGCTATGGTTCTTGTTCGCATTGAAAGTTTGCAGGAACTCTATGCACTTGTTGCTGTAGTTGATGGCTTGACCAACCTTCTCCATGTTTTTGCCAAGTTTACCCTCATCGAATCTATTTTATCACATACTCTTTTATCACCACACTTTTGAAGTTTTGGATGCTTTTGAACTTAAGTTGATTAAAGGCCCTTGTTTTCATTGTTAGGCTATATTTGGCCTGCTCTTCTTCTGTGAATGGGAGCTTGTTGCCTTGATCATGTCCGGCCATCTGAAGTTCCATTCATGATGCAACAACTCACTATTAGTTTACTTGAAATGACTTTTTGTGAAAAGATGAGGGGGTTATGAATATATGCTATGGAAAGATGAAGTGCTCAAACAAAGAGTGAAAATTTTTGCTTCAAGCAATCCACATAGCTCAACTTAGAATTCCATAAACCCTTAAGTATGAATTGACTTTTATTAATCCTTTTTTCTATTTAAAGTTCAGTTTAAGGTTCAAGTCATGTCTTCTTTTCTGCCTTATCCCCACCCCCCGAGAGTGATGAAAATCCTTCTTAGGATTGGATGATGAACGGTTAAGGGCATGAAGTGCATGTGTACTGTGCTTTACTTTGTCATGAGACAATCATAGAAATTTAGGTTATACTCCAAGTGGGCATGACAGTCCATGTCATGAGGTCTAATTTCTACATGTGTAATGTAGGTTAGGACATCAGTGAAAAAGTCACTAGAGCTCATCCTGCTAGCGATATGTGATTCCTCATCAGTCAAGATTCGATCAAAATAGGGGTAGGCCATGACATGGTCTTCTAACGGTCAATTGTGATCGATAGCCAGTACTCTAAAAGAGGTAGGAGCTACATAGATTGGACCATACATAGAGGTTTTGATTGCCTGTTTGTACTCTACATTGGTCATAATTTGGCAGCCCTCTTGTTACCATTGGAGACGAAGAGCATGCCATGTGCGCAGAAAAGAAGAGTTAGATCTAGCTAGCTTTTTTAGCTCTTCAAGCTCCTAGCTTATTGCAGAGACTTTGTCCCTGCAATAAGATGTGATCAGTTGTTGTGTGTGAGCTTGCCCTTGAGAGATTTTGGTGGTGATCAATTCCTCAGCAGCTACCATGGGAATCTTGACAAACATGAATTTGAATTCTTCCCATGTGCATGGCAAGGAGAATACATTTGCTGCTAATGACTTGCTTAGGAGCCCTAAGTTTAGATGTTCATAGCTCCTAACTAACATGGCAAAGGTAGCATCCAATAATCTAATGCAAGTGACTAGGTTTTCCCCCGTATTAATGGCTAGGTCTGAGGCCAATGTAAGGATAGATTTGCACTCGTAGGAGGATCTAAGGCTTGCAGGAGGTTGGGGTTTGGTTTAGATGGATAACTCCACTACTGAGGCCTGCTTCCTAGGCTGCTCAGTGGGGTGTTTGTTGATCACTTGTGCGATGGATTGTACTGCAGCTTAGATAATGTGTTGCCTTCTACTCATGGAACATTTGGGATACTGGGAGTGTCAGGTTGAGTTGGTCTAGGGGCAGCTGGTTTTGGTTCTGGTCGATAGATTCTTTGAGGTTCTATGTATTTGGTGCTTTTGGAGTCAATTGATTTCTCATTCCTAACTGCCTTATCATTTTGTGGAGATGGGTTGGAGGGCCTGGATTGAGGGACACGCATGTCTCTCATAGTCTTGGGCAACCAAACCGCCTACTTTTTGTTAGGCTCTATACTCTTTTTCCAATGATCTTGGGTAATCTACCCACTTGTGGTGTCTAGGCTTTCTTTATGCAGTGCTACGTGGGGTTTGGATGCATCTCTTAATCTTAACCAAGTAGGCAAGACTGGTGTGCTCATTCTAGAGAGCTCATTGATCCCATGTTCAATAATGGGTTCCACATCCTTTAGGTATGCTTGGGCTTCTCTTACCCACTACTTGACCTTATCAATTTCTTCTAATTGGTGCCTCAGTTCAAGATATTCTCCAATCTTGGCACTTTTCTTTTCTATTGTCTTAGGAGCAAACGTCTCTACTTCTATGTCTGTGACTTGCTTTCCCTTTACTAATGTGGTGGCACTTTCCGTCTTAGGTGTAATATTCGTCTCAGCCCTCCTTTTTCTTCTTCTATGGATTTTCTTTCCTATTGAAGGTGCACCAAGGTTGCTAGGTCCAATAAATGAAATACCGGCATGCTTTGTCTATGCTTTGGTCATGACATCCAGCGGAATTTGCATGGATTCGCTATCAATTGTTTCAACTCCAAAGAGTCCCAATGATAAGGATGGCACAATAGCCGAACTAGTGGAAGGTTTCTATCTAGGACACTTGGTATACAAGTGTATGATCCCACACTTAGGACATCTCAAGTTGTCCTTCTCTCAATTGTCTTGCTCTCTTTTGGGGCATCGAGATGAGATGTGTCTTGGTTGACTGCAAGTTCAACATGCGATGGGTTCTTGGTTCTGTCCTCTTAGACCTCTACCACTTCCCCTATCCAACACCATCAGTAGAACTTGTCCATCAAGATGGGATTACCCTCTTCATTGTATGAGACATAAGGGTTCACATATGCTTTGTTCTCATTCAGCTCCTCTACATAATGTATTGGAGGGTTGCTTGATGGATGGTTCATGATGGGTCCAGGTGGTCTAGGTATCCTTGTGGGATTGATATCCATCCTAGGGATAGCTAGTTTTGAATCATTGAGTGATGGGAGAGCTACTGGATCTCCTGTTATGAAATAGGGCCATCTATTCCCTGGGTAGTAAGACTGATTGTATGGCTATGAGCATGGAAATTTCCTCAGTAATCGGCAATGTAGTGCATCATAGCCAAACCTATCGTAATTGGCATAGGGTCTAGATCTAGGATCTATGCACTCAGTCGAAAGGTGGTTTCCTCCACAATGCATGCACTGCATGTGAGATCATGTGGGCGTTTTCATCATCTCTTGAAGCCTAGCCAAATCTAGCTTTATGTCTGCCAACTCCTCGACACTCTTTCCCTTGTCTTGGGTCTTGTGATTAGTTCTCTCACTAATAGTCATAGCTCTTTCTGAGATTCTAGAGGGAGTGATGCCTTGGATTCTAGGTCTTGAGTTCCTCTCCGTGAGTCGGCCATCCACTCATATGGCTTCTTCAAATACCCTAGCTAGCACATCCGTTTGTAGGATTGAGTTGCTCACCAAGGCTTTGTAAAGCTCTTTTCTTTGAATTCCACTTATAAACACAGTAGAGACTACTCGTTCGCTAGTTCACTCTACGACTAGGATTCTCTTAAAGAGACTTTGCATGTGGGTGACATAGTCTTAGATATCCTCCTTGTCCATTTAATTGACATTCATCAATCTAATGATGAGGTTTCCAGAGCATCCCACCTCAAAAAAACTCTTAATGAAGAGACTCTTGAGGTTATTGAAGTAATTGCATACAACATTGTCTAGAATAATGTACCAGTTCATCCTTTGTCTCCTGGGCAAAGTCTAAAAGCTTGTGCACGTTGAGTAAGATCCATGAGGGCGTTAGCCTCACATACTTGCTCAAATTTCTCCACAAATTTATATGGGTCATTGTCGGCTGATATTTGTTGAGTTGCTTGGCAACCACATGTATCTTGGTTTGGCTCCTAGAATTTGGGTGATTCCTACTCTTGCTAGCAACAAAGTTGTCAGGGCTACTCCACTCTACTCTATAGGTAGTTTACCATGATGCTCCATTTTAGTTTATAGGTCACACCAGGTTATCATTTGCTAGATATCACTGGGAATGCTCTCATGTCAAGCTCGTCATTTTTAGGGTTGGTACTAGCTCCTAACATGTCACTAGTTTCTTGAGCAACTAGAGTGTCAATTAGATTGATCAAGTCATGTAGAGCTACATCCCTAATCATGCATGTCGATGTTGCTCTTAGTGCTCAATGATTGGTGTCCTTGGCTAGTGTTCAATGTTTGGGGTCTCCTCCTACTAGTGGGTTTGTTCAACTTATCTTATTCTGCGTGAATTCCTTGTTATTTAAAAAAATCCTCAATGTTATAGGAACTTAGATACTAGTGGTATGCTCCTCAAGTGTGATGTGTGAAATCAAGCTTTCAACTTTTCTAGTGTGAGTCAAATGTTCAATTGACGCAGTGTGCAAATTCAATGAAAATAACACAATGCATCATATTCTTTTCTTGATCCTTTCATACATTTAATGGCCACTCTTGTTGGTTCATTTTGGTGTCTATGGCATCCTAGACATGTGATGTGAGGGATAGCATGTTTGGTTAATTAGTCTACGCCTCTATTAGGGCACGGGGCTGCGATTCGTGAGTTTGGTGGCCCTATGAGCCCTTTCATGCATTTGGAGGCTATGGGCATGTTGTCTAGATTGGGCTTAGCCTTTGCCTCCCCTGGCTAGGTCTAATTTTCCAACATTTGGCTTTTGTGTAGTCAAGTCCATGTGGATGGTTGTTCGAGGCCGAATTAGGTCCAAGGTCCGAGTTCTAGTCTCAAACTTGGATGGTTTTTGGTAGTCTGAGTGGATTTATGACTCAGACTGTCAGAGTTTGCAGATGACGTCCCAGTGCAAGTGGCTTTTGTCCTAGTTTGAGTGGCCGACCTGAGTCTGAGTCTAGGATTCAGACCGATATGGTTCATGCGAATGGACTGAGGACTCAGATTGTCTGAGTGGCAGCAAGACTCAAATGATCGTGGAATCCATTCGAGCTCGGCGCCAAAAGTTTCAGAATGATAAGAATCATGTGACGAATCTCATACATGCCTTGATCAATCTCTCATCTATGATCCTCGAAGCAATTATCCAACACAAAGGCACACTCAAAGATTACTTGTGGGGCTTGAAGGCAAGGTGGTGAAGATTGCTAAGCATGAAATGGTTTCGAGCCTTGTAGCTCTCTCTCTCTCTCTCTCTCTCTCTCTCTCTCTCTCTCTCTCTCTCTATCAAGCTCTCTCTCTTAACTAATTGCGCACAAATGAGCTCTCTCTTTGCCCTCTTGGCTTCTTAAACCCCTCTTTGCTTAGTCTTTTACCTCCCCTTCTCTCTCTTTGCTATCTCAATGCCTTAAAGATTTTTTTTCCTTGTTGTTTTCCTGTGTTGGGCTTGCTATTATAGCAGAAACCCAATTGTGTATTTCTCTATTTTCCTTGTTTTTTTCCTTACCTAAATGTATCTAGATCACAAGAAACCACTTATACTAATCCAACCTACTTACCTAAATCCAAAAAACCAAGAAAAACCTACTTGTAAAGGAGATTGAAGACCTCTTCAACTCCCTCACCTGGTTCGGGGAAAAACCTACTTCAATTCTCAATTCGAAGTGCGCAAGCACTCAAAGCTTGAATCCATTGGTCCCAGTAGAACCAAAAGAGAAGAGCAGAGAAGAGAAGAAGAAGAATAAGAGAGGAGAAGATAGAGAGCTTCCCCACCATAGTTTCTCATCCTCACACACTCACTCCCTCACACTCCCTCTCTCAAGTACAAGCTTAAGCAAGCAAGAATAAGAAGAAGAAGAAGAGGAGGAGGAGGAGGAGAAGGAGAGCTAGTTTTGGACACACACAAGAATGAACTTCTTCATTCACTTTTTACCTTTCATACAAAACCCTATTCCCCTTTGGGCACCCATCTCTTTTTTACATGCTCAGCCATTTTAGCCTAGGTCTTATTTTCCTATTCCCTTCCTATTTTCATTGTGTCTTCACCCATGCCTTTCTACATCTACAAATTTCATAGGAGGGAGCCTGGTGCTCTTTTACAAGGATTAAGAGTGCGCTTTTATATTTAAAATATGATGTCAACCATTTTCATGAAAACAAAAAACCCCTAGTAAAACTATAGATAGGATGGAGTTTTGTTAGCTTAGTTATTTGTATGATTATTTGTTTTATTGTTTCATAGTTGGATTTTTTGTGGTTGTTTAGCTTAGGATTTGTTTATGTTATTATGGTTGGATTTTTTAGTATAGAAATCTTGATAGCCTTGGTCAAGTTTGGTAACTTTTTGGATAGGTTGGAGCTAAAGTTTGCCAGTATCTATCGAACAATGTGGAACATGTTTGTTTTCTTGCTTGCACATCACAAGGATTATGGATTCACGAGCACTTCATGTTGCACTTGTCTAATACACTACACTCGGGGATTGTCTCTTGATCTTATTAATTACTTCCATGCCATAGGTTGGGTTGATACACAATCTACACCATCACTGAGCACTAACATGGCATGAGACCCACTGCAGTTGTATATGTAGTAAATTTTAGTTGCACGTGCACTTGAGAGAGCACCATTCAATGAGCCTGCACTATTTCTTGCACACACGAGAGTTGGGATTTTCATCACTCAAATAGGAACCTCTGGTTGGGTGAAAAAGGTGGTTGGGTGAGTTTGAGGGTCGTGAAGGATGTCGCCAATTGTGAGATGGGTTGTTTTCTTGGTCAAAATCATGAGGACTAGTATTTTTTTGAGAGTCTGTGAGACTTGGATGGGGGTGGAGCGGAGTACAATACATTTTCTTTGTTGAGAGTAGAGAGGTGAGGTTAAGGATTTAATCGAATTAAGGAACTGTGTTTGCATCTTGCATTATGCACGGACACATGTATATAGGCTAGGCACAATTTTTTAGTGCATCCATTTTTTTTTTGTGAAACATCGTTTGTTTGATTACATAGCATGGATTCAACTTTGCATGTCTTCTTCAATTCATATGAATGATTGAGCACAACATACATTTTCAAAGCATATTCTTGCTAGGACACAATACATGAACAAAGGCAAGTACATCTAAAGCAACAAAATAGTTTTCAAAGACTTAAAGGATGTGGACACCATATTGGAATTTATGGAAGAATGCGAGTGAAGAATTATGAAGGAGATTTCAATTTGGCTTAAATACACAAGAAACTCAATCAAGTACCATGTCAAGGATATGTGGTGTGCAGATCGGACGCAGGTAGCTCACGTAGTGAATTCCCAAAGGTCCCCAAGAACAAAGTACTCTACTTTTTAGCACAAAAACCAATGTAAAAGCAAGCACGACATGAGACAAGAGACAAATTGGGTTCAATCTCCCCCATGCCTTGTGTGAGCGCTTCACAAAGCATGTATTTAATGTATATTTCCAATCTTTATGCTCAAAAATAGCCCAATTACAAAAATATGACAAGCTTTTAGCTTTTGAGTTTGCCTTCTACCAAAAATAAGAAAATAAAGCTAATGGACGGTGCCCATAGTGTCTGGCACGCCCGATCTCAATGTCCAAATAAAAATAACATATCCACGTGCATAAGCGCATACAAAATAATAATAAATAATCGATGTCTCTATAGACATAATCAAAATATAGGCGTGGCGCCTATCAAAATATAGTCCAAAGGTCGAAAACCCGCTAGACTCCAATGCTTTCCTCCGCCACTGCTGCTATCTCTACACATCAACTGAAGCATTCACAATCGTTAGTAAAATAACACAATTAAACCGACAAAAGTGAATACCTAGCAGTCTTCAGCTACATAAATAAATCAACTGGTTAGAAATAAATCCTAACCTTAATTTATTACGAGTGCGCACTCTAAACTCATAAACGTTTATTAATTTAATATGCATTTTGCGGAATCACCCGCTATGGAATCACCCATGTACACACTAAATTAATAAAACGCCCGAAAAGGACAGGCGTCCCCATCAACTTCTCACACAAAGAATCCTCTTTGCGTATGAGCCCCGGTCATCTAAGTTTACGGAATCCACCGTAAAACCTCACGGAATCCACCGTGGAATATGCCTCCTGGCATCATACCCCCGGGGTGGGATAGCAATTGACCTCAATTGCTATTAGCTCAATGTGGAGCTAACAGAGTGGGGAAAGCATTTAGGTCTCTAGCGTGCATCCATTGTGCTTCCTCTACAGGATGGTTCTTAAATTTCACTAGATATCTAGAATACCTTCGGCCAGTTCTAGTGGTCATATAGTCAGTGTCTATAATGGCTTCTGGTTCAAGTATTTCAGTCTCTTCTTCTAGTAAAGGTGGGTTTTCATAGACAGGGTGGATAGGTAATTGTCCTCTAAATGGTCTCAATAAACTAATATGAAATGTATTATGAATTTTCCAATGTGATGGGAGTTCTAACTTGAATGCATTGTCATTAATCTTATGAATGATTCTAAATGGTCCGTAGAATCTAGGGGCTAATTTAACAACTGGATGTCTATCTACACTTTGCAGTCTACGCTTTTCTATTCTAAGCCAAACATAATCATCAACTTTGAAATTCATGGCTTGTCTTTTCTTGTTGGCTTGTTTGGTATATGATTGTTGGGCTTTAGCAATCATATCCTTTACTTCATCAAAAATAGTGTTATGCATAACAGCAATATCATCGGCACTTTGTATTCTATTAGACAAAGAGGCAACAGGTGTAGATAATCTATATCCATACATAACTTCAAAAGGTGCTTTCTTTGTAGATGTGTGCGGTGTATTGTTATATGCAAACTGTAATAAATGTAAATGAGTATCCCATGTCTGAGGTTTAGAGATAGTATATGCACGTAAAAGATCTAGAATGGTGCTATTTGTGGCTTCTGTTTGTCCATTTGTTTCTGGATGAAATGCAGATGAAAAATCAATCTTTGTGCCTAGATTTGCAAACAGTGTAATCCAGAAATTATTACAAAATCTAGAATCTCTATCTGAAATAATCACTTTCGGCAATCCATGGTTAGTAAAAACAGTTTTCAAAAATAACTGTGCTGCTTGTGATGCTGTTAAAGTTTTCTTACATGCAATGAAATATGCTTGCTTACTAAATCTATCTACAATTGTCCAAATCATGTCATGGTTAGATTTAGTATTTGGTAAGCCAGTAATGAAATCCATAGATATATGTTCCCAAGGTTTAGATGGAATAGATAAAGGCATTAATAGTCCATACTGTTTACCATGATGTCTCTTTATTCTTTGACAAATCAGACATTCAGAAACAAAATTAGACACATCTGCATCCATATGCGGCCAATAAAAATCTTCAGTTAACATGCGTAATGTAGAAATGATACCTCTATGACCTTGATATGGGGGACAATGAATTTCATTCAAAACAAAAGATCGGAATGGAATAGTAACACACAGTCTCTTCTCAAAGAACATGAATCCATCATTATATGACAATGAATCAACAGGAATGAAATTATTTTGAACTAATTTTTGCCAATCAGAATGAAAAGTAATATCCTGGTGATATGTGTCTTTCATAGCAATCAAAGAATCAAAAGATATGATAGAAATGTTATGAATTGCAGGTGTTCTACTCAATGCATCAGCAACTACATTTTCTTTTCCAGGTTGGTATTGAATGATAGGATGGAAACTTTGAATGAATGAAGCCCATTTGATATGGCGGTCAGAAATTTGGGGTTGGCTAAGTAGATGTCTAATGCTTTGCTGGTCAGTCTTTATCATGAATTCTGAACCCATTAAATAATGCTTCCATTGTTTTAATGCTTGTACAACTGCTAAGAGTTCCTTGTCATAGGTGGAATATTTGAGCTCAGAGGGTTTCAGCTTAGAACTAGAATATGCTATTGGATGGTTGTCTTGCATTAGCACGGCTCCTATTCCTGATCCGCTAGCATCAGTCACAACTAAAAAGAATGGTCTATTAAAGTCAGGCAATTGTAGGACAGGGGCATTGGTCAATGCACGTTTAAGTAAATCAAAAGATTTCTGCTGGTTTTCAGTCCATTGATAAACAATACCTTTCTTAAGAAGTTTGGTCAGTGGTAAAGCAAGTAATGAGAAATTACGTACAAACTTCCTATAGAAACTAGCAAGACCAAGGAATGAGCGTAATTCATGGACATTTTTAGGAATAGGCCAATGCAATATTGCATCAATTTTCTTAGGATCAACTTTTATTCCTTCTTCTGATACAATATGACCTAGATATTCTATTTCTGTCTTAAAGAATTCACTCTTGTCAGGATTTGCAAACAATTGATTTTCTTTCAGTAATTGAAAAACTAATGATAAATGCTCATAATGCTCTTTTTCACTTTGACTGAATACTAAAATATCATCAAAGAAAACAATCACACAATATTGATATTTTAGAAAAATACGGTTCATCATTCTACTGAAAGTAGCAGGTGCATTAGTTAATCCGAATGGCATAACTAAGAATTCGTAATGGCCAAACTGTGTCCTGAATGCAGTCTTAAATATGTCGGATCTATCTAGCCTCACCTGATGATATCCAGATTTAAGGTCAATTTTACTAAATATAGAAGATCCTTGCAGTTTGTCCATAAGGTCATCAACTCTAGGTATAGGATACATATTCTTTACAGTGATCTTGTTTAATGCTCGGTAGTCAATACACATCCGATAAGTATTATTCTTTTTCTTGACTAAGAGCACAGGTGCACCGAATGGGGAACTGCTAGGTCGAATTAAACCTCTATTTAGTAATTCTTCTACTTGACTCTGGATTTCTTTTTGCTCTATTTGATTGTGCCTATATGGGGCTTTGCAAGGTGGTTGTGTGCCAGGTATTAGGTCAATCTTATGGTCTTCTGGACGTGATGGAGGTAAACCTGGTGGTAGGTCTTCTGCAAAACAATCCTTAAAATATGCAAGAAATTCCTTATGCCTAGGGTGCATATGAGTTTCTTTTGCGTGTAATTCATTCACCCAAATGAGATATGATTTAGTATTCTTGCGTAGTGCACGTTTTGCTTGAGTATGCGAAAGCAGTGGAAACATATGAGATGCATGCATACCAAACAATGTAATAGATTTTCCTTGAAAATTTATATTCATTGTGTGTGTGGAATAATCTATATTGGGATTATGTTGATGTCTCCATGGCATTCCTAGAATAATGTCGCTAGACTGTAATGGGACAACTAAGAAATTTCTTCTTTCAATATATGGACCAATTTGAATTTCTAAATCTTGAACTTCTTGTGTGCCATTGTACCTAGTGCCTAAAAATGCAGCTTTTATGCGATAGTGTGTAGGTACTGTATGCAATTTCAATTCCTTTACCATTTTTGCTGAAATAAAATCATGCGTACTACCGTCATCATGCAATATAATTCTTTCTTTTCCATGCACCATACATTTCATAGTCAACAATGAATGTAAAGTAGGCATACCTGGTAAAGTGTCGGAAGTAGTAGTAGGATCATCTTCATCTTCAGTGAAATCCGGCATATCCTCATGCTCGTCTTCGTCCATAGCTCCAAGGTAGTTGATATGTGCTGATGGCTTCTTTGAATGACAATTTGCTGCGAGATGGCCTGGCTGGTGACACTTGTAGCATACGATGGGCTTGGCTTTGGTCACATTATTTGCAATGGCTAGGAGTCTGGGTATATTTGGATTTGCTTGTTGGATAGGCTTAGGATTTGGATTGACAGTGGATGGTAATGCAGGTGGTTTAGGCCAATTCTTGCGGAAAGATGGTGATGAAAAACGACCTGGATTAAACCTTCTGAAATTGGAATTGAATTGTTTAGATCCATAATTACCGTTTGCTTGGAATGGCTGTGGTCGTCGATCTCTTCCGCGTAACTTATCTTCAGTGTCGTGAGCTAAGGAGATGGCGTCTTCAAGGGTAGCAGGCTTGAACATATTCACCTCAGCGTAGTAATGTCCAAGAAGTCCAGACATGTACTTCCGCTTATGTGTCGTCTCTGGTACGTCTTCAAGCATGCGTAGCTGTAAGAGTGCATTCCAAAAACGCTCTGTATACTGTGGAATAGGCTCACGATCGCGCTGTTGAAGTAAATCCCATTGCTTGATTGCCTTCTCATGAAATTGCGGTGGAAGAAAATTTTGCATGAACTTCTTCTTGAAATCTTCCCATGTAGCAGGACATTCTATACTCTTGCGGACTACAGTCCACCAAAGTGATGCTCTATCTATCAGATGATTAGTAACACACTTGATTTTATCTTTCTCAGGATAAGTTTCCTCATGGAAATAGTCATCAAACTGGCTAATGAATGATAAAACAGTCTTTCCTTCTCTTATGCCATTGAAAGTGCGAAACTTGAAACTTCGTTTACTTATCTTGGATTCCTTGCGAATGGTTTGTGCTTCAAGAGTGGCGTCGATGGTACGGCGAATCAGATCTTCAGCTTGGGATTCTTCTTTATCAGTGGACGCTCCTTGTAGCTTTGTCAATTGCGCTTGCAAGGCTTGCCTAGCTCTTCGCTCTTCATCCAATTGCAGCATGATAAGATCCAGCTTTTGCTCCATGGTAGGCTCGGGTAGGTCGTCTTCAGCCATAGGATCATCCATATGTGGGGTAGTCATCCTGTAAAACTCAACAAACCTTTCTCACTCAAAATCAGTTAGCGGGATGAGCGTAGCTCAAATTTGGGGTTACAAGGCTATGTATTTTTGGGTATTTTCTTCTTTAATTTTCAGAAATTCTGAAATATTTCTGTCTCCATTTGCTGAAAGTACTTCAACGAACTTGTAGATAGGTAAAACAGCTTGCTGCGAACAACTTTCCAGTTCAGAGTTTTTGCAAACGAACAAGTCTTCTATGAGTTTCGAGCGTTAGTCAGTTCTGATTTAGTCTGACTTGCAGAGTTGCAGACTTAGCAGACTTGCAGGGTTGTAGACTTGCTGAACTTAGCCGATTTGCAGGACTTGCAAGACTTGATTCCAAGTGACTTACTGAACTTGTCTTCTGTAGTGCGAGACCCGGAGTTTGCAGACTTATTTGCCTTCACTGACTTGCAGAGTATGGAGGGACTTAAGCTTAATTAGTTAAGCTTAAGCTTAATAAGCTTAAGAAACAGGCCGCCGTTTTTGAATCGTGGGGGGGGGGGGGGGGGGCGTTTTGACTGCGCGCGATTTTCGGGCTGATCCTCCTCTTGCCACGACTTGACGATTTGAAGCTTAGGCTTCTCTTAAGCTCTTAAGCTTTGTAATTAAGCTTTTAAATTAAGCTTTTTGAAGAAAGAGATATGGCTTCTTACTGTTTTATCACGACTTGTTCATGGAGTTGAGGGAGTGGTCCTCCGCCTGCAGAGATTGGTCCTTCGCGATCTGACAGTGGAAATAGGGGTTCTTGATCGCCAGAAGTCTGCCTGTATCGACGGTTCGCGACGAGATTGACTGTAGAGGCCGTTTGTTCCTGGAGCTCCGCCTTCGCCCGAGATTGGTAGCGATTGGAAGCCCTTGATCTCTGCTCCGCTCTGATACCACTGGTGCGCAGATCGGACGCAGGTAGCTCACGTAGTGAATTCCCAAAGGTCCCCAAGAACAAAGTACTCTACTTTTTAGCACAAAAACCAATGTAAAAGCAAGCACGACATGAGACAAGAGACAAATTGGGTTCAATCTCCCCCATGCCTTGTGTGAGCGCTTCACAAAGCATGTATTTAATGTATATTTCCAATCTTTATGCTCAAAAATAGCCCAATTACAAAAATATGACAAGCTTTTAGCTTTTGAGTTTGCTTTCTACCAAAAATAAGAAAATAAAGCTAATGGACGGTGCCCATAGTGTCTGGCACGCCCGATCTCAATGTCCAAATAAAAATAACATATCCACGTGCATAAGCGCATACAAAATAATAATAAATAATCGATGTCTCTATAGACATAATCAAAATATAGGCGTGGCGCCTATCAAAATATAGTCCAAAGGTCGAAAACCCGCTAGACTCCAATGCTTTCCTCCGCCACTGCTGCTATCTCTACACATCAACTGAAGCATTCACAATCGTTAGTAAAATAACACAATTAAACCGACAAAAGTGAATACCTAGCAGTCTTCAGCTACATAAATAAATCAACTGGTTAGAAATAAATCCTAACCTTAATTTATTACGAGTGCGCACTCTAAACTCATAAACGTTTATTAATTTAATATGCATTTTGCGGAATCACCCGCTATGGAATCACCCATGTACACACTAAATTAATAAAACGCCCGAAAAGGACAGGCGTCCCCATCAACTTCTCGCACAAAGAATCCTCTTTGCGTATGAGCCCCGGTCATCTAAGTTTACGGAATCCACCGTAAAACCTCACGGAATCCACCGTGGAATATGCCTCCTGGCATCAATATGGCAAATACTATTGTTTATGCAAATGGAAATGGTGTGCTTGTGGAGGTTCTTAATGGTTTGGAAGAGGCAATAAAGAATTTTAGATTAGTTCAGAAAATGGAAGATAGGGAAAGTGTTGAATCATAGACATGAGCTTTGCAATGCAGCTAATACTACCTTTGCAATTATTTGAGGTCACAGGAAAAACTTGGATGTTGCTATTGTTCTTCAAGGGCAAAGATGTTTTCAAAACATACTCCTACTTACTTGGGAGCACAAATGGGCAGTTATTGGCATAGCAAGATAGAATGGGGCAAAGAATCTTTGTAGTCTAATGATATTTTTTATCAGATGATAGGTTTTTGGCGCCTTTTTGCCCCATGAAGAGACATATGGATTCTTGATGTTGTAGGCCTTGTTAAAGGTTATTGTGCTGAGGAAGATCAAGGATGTGACGGTGAATGGTAAAAGGCTAGTTGGTTTCCAAAGAAAATAAAAAAGACTTATAATGTGGATTTGTCATAAAGATGGTCACATTGCCAGAGCAAACAATCGATGGGGAAGATTTAAATCACTTAGATTGTGTTTTTGAGTGCTATGATTTTGAAAATAATGGGATTGAAGTTATTAACTTCAGAGTTGTTGTAAGCACAGAGAAGTACAATGGAAGTAGATGATTAAATATCATAAAATTGATATGTCTGATGAGGTCATTAATGCAGGAGGCTTTGATCGAAGGACAGCATAAGAAGAGCTAGTGGCGGTGAAACACATTGCAAAACACGACACATTGGTGGAGATAAAAAATTATTTTTGGAGCATGATGAAAAGACAAAACATATTGAGAATATTAATCTTTTTATTTAAAAAATCCTCAGCTTTTAAGCCCTAAGCTTTTTTGGAAAGCAAAAGGCTTAAGTGTTTTAAAGCTCAACGTATAAAAAATCCTATATAAACTAGGATGTGTGAAGTGTTTAGGGCCTTTCCCCCTTGAATGGACATTTGGGGATTTGTGAGAGAAGGGACCCATATAGTTGTATGGTGGTTTGTGTGAGAAGTTCAATCTTGTGTAAACTCGGATATTGGAAGCGCACAGAGTTGTTTTGAACTTAAAAGATGTACAAAGTATTTATTTTTCATTTTGGACTCAAGAATTTGATTTTTGGTATTTGTCAATTGCTCTACCTAGAGTGCTTCTTAGGTATTTTTTAGAGCTACAAGAGGCATTGTTGGTCGTTTGGGTTCGTGTGTGGCTTGCATTGTGTTTGTGAAACATTATTATTTTTTCGTTTTGTGTTGTTCATCAACAAAGTCAATTTCCCACCGGCACTCCTTAACATCCTGTTATCAGGTTGTGAGCAAGGCTTGTTCTTGACAACCACTCGCTAACATCTCTTTTTTGGTGCCCCTGCTGAGGAATGCTGAAAAAGTTAACTTTGTTCATGATTTGTGGATTGAATTCTTTCTTGAGATTGTTTTCCTGATGACCAATTCATTTCTTGAATTTTATGGCAAAAAAGGAGAGGATTCTCACCAATTCCTCAAAAAATTGGAGCTTGGATGTATTATCCAGTGAATAAGTGACTCAACCGTTAAACTCCAAATTCTGAAATTTTAGTTGTTAGATGAAGGTCGAAATTGGTTTGAGGATTATGAGAAAACTCTCAGATTGAGAAATCCTCCTATTTCTATGGAATATGAAGCAACCAAGCAGACATTTCTTGATCGATATAAGAAAACTGAAACTTCCCAAGACCTTTCGAGAAAAATAGAAACTTGTCAGAGAAAAGAAGACCATACCATAGAATTTTTTGCCTTAGAGTACACCAGACTGTGGGATCATTGGAATGCATCTCTAGGCCTAGGAGAGAGAGAGAGAGAGAGAGAGAGAGAGAGAGAGAGAGAGAGAGAGAGAGAGAGAGAGAGAGAGAGAGAGAGAGAGAGAGAGAGAGAGAGAGAGAGAGAGAGAGAGAGAGAGAGAGAGAGAGAGAGAGAGAGAGAGAGAGAGAGAGACACCATAAATGTTGAAAATAAAACATTTTGTTGGAAATTTTCTAGGAGAGGTGAGAACAAATTTGGAAGTTAAGGAATCAAGTACTTTTGAGGAAGCTGTAATGATTGCCATAGAAAAAGAGAGAAATTTTGAGAAAATAAAAAAGAGAGAATAAGTTAGAACACCAAAAAATGAAGTCATAGACCAAAATTGGAAAGGGGATGGACAAAGTTTTAAGATTTTAACGAGATAGAATGCTCAAGTAGTAGCACCAAAGGTTGAAGATAAGTTGTCAAGACAAATGCAAAATATGATATTAGAAGCTTTGAGAGGAAGACATTGGGGAAGAGAAATCGAAGGACCACTCAGATAAACCAGTCAAGAAAACATAGGAAGTGGGAGGGGAGGAAATGGGAAATAATATTTTTGAAGACCAATGATTACATGTTTTTCCTATGGAGAGTTAGGTCATGTAAGCACAAATTGTCTTTATCCACCCTAGAGCAAGAGGAGATATATATCATTTACCTCAAAACTTGCCTAATAGACAAAATGATTTTGGGATAGAAATGAAAAATAACTCTACATCTCAAGTTCTTACGTTGATTGAAGAGGAGAAAGGAAAAACTGCCATTAATTGTATTCTTCTAGAAAATCAAGATGAGGAAAAGAGAACTGTTGATGTAATGCCAATAAAAAGAAGGAGAGATGCTGAGAAAGATGAACCTGAAACTAGTAAAGCTAGTGAAGAAAGAGGAAGGAAAATAAAGAGAGAAGAAAATAAATTGAGAGCACCTAGGAAACATTATCATATTGCTTATATTCCATTGGGGGAAGGAGAGAGTGATTATGACCTTAAAAGAGATATGATGGGTAAGAAAGCTAATATATCTTTTGCCCAGTTTATGGAGTTATGCCCAAATATGAGAGGACAGTGGAAGAAATTAGTGAATCCAAAGTATAAGGAAAAAAAGAAAGGAACTATGAGAGTTTTGAGTGTAGAAGAATTGCTTGAAATTTGTCCTATTGTGGATGCTTGGTATAAGAATCAGAATATAGGAGAGGCATATATTGATAGAATAGCATAAATTAATGTGATTACTCAAGCTTGTATAGAATAGTTTGGACTTCGAATTATTGAGGGGTCTAAGTTTCGAATCATGCTTGCTAATCATACTAAAGTGAGGTGCTTATGTATCATTCAGAATTTGGAAGTGAAGTTTTATTGTGTGTCAATGAAAATTGATTGTCATGTTATGCCAACAAGGTTGGGAGCTTTTCTGCTTATATTGGGAGCTTTTCTGGAAAGCAAGAGAAATACAAGATTGGGGGAAAGGAAACATATCAATTTCTGACTAAAGATGAGTAGCAAAGAAATTTGATATGTCTTCGAGAAAGGAACTGGTGAATGAGGATGATAGTGAAGAAGAAGAAGAGGAAGAGGAAGAGTGATAGTATTGAGGAAGAGGATAGTGAGGATGAGAGTTCAAAAAGTGATTCTAGTTGGGAGGTGTCATCTATTGCAGTTGAGTTAGTTAATCTTTAGAAAGATGGGGACAAACAAGAGAAATGAGAAAGTATTAATGAAAGACATAAGTGTTTGAGAGAAGAAGAGAAAATTGAGGAGGATTTCTTGAATCATCTAGAAGACCATGAGGGGGAGGGCTTATAAAGTGTAAGATTGATTGATGAAGTTAAGGTTTCACTTTTTTTGCCTAATGAGGTTGTTGAGATTTGTAGTGAGTTTGTTGGTCAAGAAAGTTTTGAGGTTATGGATTTGACTTTTGTTGTTTTGTTTTGGTGTTGTTGACTTTGATGAGTTTTGTGAGTTGGTTGATAATGGGCTGAGTATCCTTGGAGAGGCTTTTGTTTTTGTGGTGTTGTTGATGCTATTTTTAGTAGATCTAACCTCATGCTTCTTGATAGTTGTATGGATGACTGTATGGTTGATTTAGGCAACAACGAAGAAGAGAAAACTTCATCTGATAGTCTTGCAATTTCTTCAAGTTCTCTTAGAGAACTTGATAATGTTTGTGATGATTTTGATCAGGGCTCTAAAGATCCTGAGCGTGATATTGATGAGAATGTGAAATAAAATTTGAGTAAGGCTTTGAAAATGATTGAAATTTGAGGGAATTTGAAAGAGATTGTGAGGTAGAAGTTGAAGAGGATTGGACAATTGGGTGTTTGCATAAGGACTATGACCATAATGTGTTGACTGTTAGATATGATCAATGCCCCACCCTCATTAGGTACTACCAATGATCCATGGTGCTCAAAGTTGTAAGGCCCCCATTATGAGGAGAAGCCAAGTGTGAGCCCGGACATTGGTGGAGTCCTGACTTGTATATCAGATGAGGTCTATGTGACCGGATGGCAAAAAGGTGACCATTGTGGGTCTAATCTTTGGGTTAGACGGAGTGGTTAAGTTGGTAGCAACTCGAGGCACATTGCATTGAGTTGCGTGGTAAGGGAGTTAAAAGGGGCCCCTATTGTGGGGTCCGGGGGCCGCGGAAGCGGCCCCTGGCTGGGGGGTCCCAGGGGGGCCAGCGGCCCCCCTGGCGGGGGTCCGGGGGCAGCGCCCCCGGCCCGATGGTAAAGGGAATATTCCCTGGAATATTCCCTGGCCGACTAGTGGAGGCTCATATGGTAGGTCGGTCAGCAGGCCGACCTAACGACCTTCGCGAGCTATAAAAGCTAAACCCCTTCGCAGCCATCGGACACTTATCTTTCACCCAGTCAGAGTTGTTGTTCCAGCTAGCCTTAAGCTCTTCACCTATCTTCTGTCTAGATCGCCATCTAAGCTTCACACAGTGGAAGCGCACGGGTGGACAGAGCCATCTTTGTATCAGTTGTTTGGAGTTAAAGAATTTTACTGATTCTCCTCTTATCTGTTGTGTACTCTCTATCTCTTTCTCAGATTCTGTTCGCTGCGCCGTGTAATATTTTACATGGTATCAGAGCCCAGGGGGCTCTAGAGATCGGAGAGAGTGCAAGAGGCAAAGGCTTCAACAGCAAAGAGAAACGATGTCGACTCCGGGAAGCAGTTCTGGCGCATCAGGAAGCGGTGCAGGAGGTGGTGCTGCTGTACCGGCTATTCAAACACTGAGGATTCGTCCACCAACCTTCAGCGAAGGCAAGTTAGATGGTACAAACTACACCTTGTGGAAGTTCAAAATTACTACTATCCTTGATTCTTATGAGCTTCTGGAGACTGTGCTGGGGACTGACGCAGAACCACAGCCTACCCCCGACCCATCAAATCCTAGTGTGATGATTCCTCCGAATGCAGATCTTCTACGAGCTTGGAAACGAAGGAATGCAGATGCATTGTGTGCCTTAGTTACAAGCTGTTCTGACAGTGTTTTGACTCTGATTCAGCATACAACCAAAGCGTCAGAGGCTTGGAATGTACTAAGGAGTCAGTATGAAACACGAAACCAAACAAGGATTCAAAACTTGGAGAATCAACTAGCAGCGGAGAAGTTTGCTGAAGGAGAGACGGTTGAAGCATTCATCACTCGGATTAAGAATCTGCGCGACCAGATGGCTGGCGCTGGGATACAAAAGACTAGCGAAGAGCTAGCTCGGAGGTGTCTTCGGATTTGTCCACAAAAGTTTGATGGACTAGTAACTGCCCTTAATACTCAGGTGAGACCTCAAGCTTTGACTTTTGAGGAGTTTTGTGCATTATTAATGGAGGAGGAGTTGAGGCTGAAAGCCCGAGAAGGAAGCAACAATGGAGATGCTGCATTCTCTGCCAATGCAAAAGGCAAAGGTGTTTCCTCCACCAAAAATGATGGTGACAAAAAGAAAAAGGGCGGCAAGAAGAAGTTTCAAGGAGAGTGCTTCTACTGTAAGAAGAAAGGACATGCAATTGCAGATTGTCGTGTCAAGAAGGCAGATGAAAAGAATGGTACCCTTAAAACTAAAGGGAAAGAGACAGCCAATACGGCTGAAGCAGAGTTGGAATTATTCATGGCGACCATTGAGGAAGTGTGCTCCTCGGCGCAAGAAGAATCTACCACTGACTCTTGGGTGTTGGATAGTGGGGCCTCCCGTCACATGACCAACAAGAAAGGTCTATACAGTTCTATGCAGCCTCTACAAGAATCCATCACTGTGACGGTTGGAAATGATGCTAAATGCCCTGCTGCGGGCACAGGTACTATTTCTTTTGTTGCTGCAAATGGTGAAGTCAAAAAGCTTTCAAATGTGTTGTATGTTCCCGAAATCAGAAGAAATCTCTTATCAGTTGCTGCCATAACTGATCTTGGTCATGAAGTAAGGTTCAAGAAGACAGGTGCAGAAATTATTGATAGTGCTGGCACAATTGTTGGCAAAGGAGAAAGGAGGAACAACCTGTATGAGCTAAGTGCTCTTACAGCCACCGCTGGAGTGGGCACAAGTAAGCTTTGGCATGAAAGGTTTGGACACATCGGATTTGCAGTATTGAAGGAGATGCAAAAGCAAGGTATGGTTGCTCACCTACCTACAATAACTGAATTGGAGGAACCATGTGAAGCTTGTATGATGGGCAAGCAACAGAGAAAGGCATTTCCACAAGAAAGCAAGAATAGAGCACATGCTCCTCTAGAGTTGGTGCATGCTGACTTGTGTGGTAAGATGCCTACACAGGCCTTGGGGGGATCTTCTTATTTTATGTTGATTGTCGACGACTACAGTAGGAAGATGTGGGTGTACTTCCTTCGTGATAAGGCTCAAGCTTTTGGTAAGTTTAAAGAATGGCTAATACTTGTTGAGAATGAAACAGGGAAAAGTGTGAAGAAATTTAGAACAGATGGTGGTGGTGAGTTCAACTCAAAGGAGTTTGAAGGCTTTTGCAAGAGCAAAGGGATCAAGCGTCAATTGACGACGCCTCACACACCTCAGCAGAATGGTGTTGTGGAACGCAGGAATCGTACCATTGTGGAGATGGCAAGATGCATGCTAAAGGGCAAGGGATTGCCTAACCATTTTTGGGCTGAAGCTGTTAATACTGCAGTCTACATTCTAAATCGGAGCTACACAAAGGCTCTCAAGGGAAAAACACCTCATGAGGCTTACACTGGTAAGAAACCATCTGTTTCACATTTCAGAATTTTTGGATGTGAATGTTATGCACATGTTCCAGATGAGAAGAGAAACAAGTTACAACCAAAAAGCAGAAAATGTATCTTCTTGGGTTATAGTGATGAGCAGAAGGCTTACAAGTTATATGACCAAGAGGCAAAGAAGATCATCGCGAGCCGTGATGTGGTGTTCAAGGAGGAGCCGCATACAGTGGAGGAGGAGAAGGCAAGGTCTTCCACTTTATCATCAAGCGAAGAAGTAGTCCACTATGAACCTGTCCCGAGAGCTATCCCTATCCTTAAGGAGGAGGAAGCATCATCTTCAGATGATGAGGAAAAAGTTCACCAACCTGACATCACCCCACCGGAAAAGCCATTGCCGCGCTGGGTGAAGCAGCTCTATGACCACAATAATCCTATGCCTGCATCTGTTGAGGAGAAGGCAGACGGACCAAGGAGGTCTCAGAGAATAGAGGAGCAAAGGAGGGCTTCTGCTCACATAGTCAACATGGCCTTGATGGTTGAGATTATGAGAGAAGTAAAGGAGCCAACTGACTTAGAAGAAGCACTTGCAGATCCATCATGGAAGGCTGCTATGCAGGCGGAGTATGACAGCATAATGAAGAATGACACTTGGGAGCTAGTGGATCGGCCAGCAAAGCGGAAGATTATTGGCACCAAGTGGATCTGGAAGGTAAAGTACAAGGCTGATGGTACCTTAGAAAAGTACAAAGCTAGACTGGTTGCCCAAGGATTTTCACAAGTTGAAGGGTTTGATTTTCAAGAGTCATTTGCCCCAACTGCCAGAATGACCACTATTCGCACGGTACTTGCAGTGGCTGCCCACAAGAAGTGGCCAGTGTACCAAATGGATGTTAAGTCAGCGTTCTTAAATGGTGACCTCAAGGAGGAGGTGTACGTGGCTCAGCCACCAGGGTTTGAGGCCCCCCATTCTGAGAACAAAGTGTGTAAACTGAAGAAGGCATTGTATGGGCTGAAACAAGCCCCCAGAGCATGGTACCAGCGGATAGATAGGTTCTTTTTAAACCTAAACTTCAAAAGATGTGCCTCAGATGCTAACTTGTATGTTTACAGGGATGGTAAAAAGTCTGCAGTGATTGTCCTATATGTGGACGACCTTCTTATTACAGGTGACTATGAAGATATGATCAACCAAACTCGAAAGGCTTTGAGTTTTGAGTTTGAAATGACAGACTTGGGCTTGCTGCACTATTGTTTGGGGATTGAAGTCTGGCAAGAGCTAGGAAAGATCTTCATCTCTCAGAAGAAGTATGCATGGGAGATCTTGAAGGCATTTGGTATGACCGAGTGCAAGGAGATAGCTACACCTATGGAGGTGAATGTAAAGTTATCCGTTGAGGATACATCAGCACTAGCAGACATTGGGAGGTATAGGAGGTTGGTCGGCAGTCTAATCTACTTGTGTAACACCAGACCAGATATCAGTTTTGCTGTTGGTGTTTTGAGCAGGTTCTCAAACAAACCTCATGAGAGTCATTGGAAGGCTGGGATGCGGGTGCTCAGATACTTGAAGAAAACTCTTGACTATGGTATCACATACAGTTTCGGAACTTCTCTTGTGGGGAACTGTGACTCAGATTGGGCAGGAGACATTGATTCCAGGAAGTCAGTTTCTGGTTATTGTTTCTCTTTGGGTTCAGGAATTTTCTCTTGGATTAGTAAGAAGCAACCAACAGTGGCATTGTCTTCTACCGAAGCAGAGTACAAGGCAGCTTGTTTTGCTGCATGTGAGGCCGTATGGTTGAGAAGGATTCTATGGCATATGGGAGTGCAGGATGAAGAACCAACTGTGCTGAGATGTGACAATCAGAGTTGCATCGCCATTGCCAAAAATCCAGTGTTTCATGCACGCACCAAACATATAGAGATCCAGTATCACTATGTGCGTGATTTGATGGAGGATGGGATAGTGGAATTGGTCTACTGTCCAACAGAGGAGAATGGAGCAGATATCTTCACCAAAGCACTTACGAAGGATCTGCTTCAAGTTCATCTTCAGAGACTCGGCATTGGGCCGAGGAGATAGTTCACCTATGGGTGGACATTGAGGGGGGGTGTTAGATATGATCAATGCCCCACCCTCATTAGGTACTACCAATGATCCATGGTGCTCAAAGTTGTAAGGCCCCCATTATGAGGAGAAGCCAAGTGTGAGCCCGGACATTGGTGGAGTCCTGACTTGTATATCAGATGAGGTCTATGTGACCGGATGGCAAAAAGGTGACCATTGTGGGTCTAATCTTTGGGTTAGACGGAGTGGTTAAGTTGGTAGCAACTCGAGGCACATTGCATTGAGTTGCGTGGTAAGGGAGTTAAAAGGGGCCCCTATTGTGGGGTCCGGGGGCCGCGGAAGCGGCCCCTGGCTGGGGGGTCCCAGGGGGGCCAGCGGCCCCCCTGGCGGGGGTCCGGGGGCAGCGCCCCCGGCCCGATGGTAAAGGGAATATTCCCTGGCCGACTAGTGGAGGCTCATATGGTAGGTCGGTCAGCAGGCCGACCTAACGACCTTCGCGAGCTATAAAAGCTAAACCCCTTCGCAGCCATCGGACACTTATCTTTCACCCAGTCAGAGTTGTTGTTCCAGCTAGCCTTAAGCTCTTCACCTATCTTCTGTCTAGATCGCCATCTAAGCTTCACACAGTGGAAGCGCACGGGTGGACAGAGCCATCTTTGTATCAGTTGTTTGGAGTTAAAGAATTTTACTGATTCTCCTCTTATCTGTTGTGTACTCTCTATCTCTTTCTCAGATTCTGTTCGCTGCGCCGTGTAATATTTTACATTGACAAGTCTATAGAATTAGTTTGTGAGGGAATGCTATGGAAAAGGTTGACCATTTTGTGTGTGAAGTTGAAAATATGAAATCTTGTTTGTTTGAGGAAATGTGTAGTTCTGATGGGTGCTTTGGAAAAGTTTCTTTCTTTTATGAGTTTGGTTAGGAGATGATTGAGTTTGATGTGATTAATGGAGTGTTTAGATGTTTTATAGTGATAGAAAATATTTTTCTAGTATTTGTAAAGGATTTTCTTGATGTCTTTGTGGATGGAATTGAAGCTGGCATTGTAGAAAGGGTTAAAACCTTATTCCAGTACCCTAGAATTGTCATGTTTTTCTTTTGGGAGGATGGAAGGGGTATGAGGATTGTTGTGGATGATAAGATGTTTTGTTTTGACATTGTGGGTTGTTTTGAGAATTTTGGATTTGAAATTTTTAAAAAGATATTGGCGGATGATTTTTGTGTGTTCATTGAGGAGTTTTTTGAGAATGATGTGTCATTGATTTTTCTGATCTATGAGTTTGAAGAATTGAGGGATGGGGTATTGGATTCGATTTTTGATTGGCTTATAAATATAGCATCATTTTATGAAAGCAACTATTACACATGAATGCTTGTAGACTAGGGAAGGGCCAAATATGTCAAGTATTTTCATGAAAACCTCAAAACCCCTACTAAAACTGTAAGTAGGATGGAGTTTTGTTAGCTTAGTTGTCTACATGATTTTTTTTTTTTGTTTCGTAGTTGGATTTTTTGTGGTTGTTTAGCTTAGGATTTGTTTATGTTATTATGGTTGGATTTTTTAGTGTGGAAAACTTGATAGCCTTGGTCGAGAGTTTGGTATTCTTTTGGATAGGTTGGAGCTAAAGTTTGCTAGTAGTTTTGTCGAACAACGTGAAAAAAGTATGTTTTCTTGTTGAGATTTTTGTGCACATGTTAGCCCCAATGAGGGAAAAGAAAATAGAAAAGAAAAAATAAATCCAATTTTTTTTCAAAATGTGGACCCAATGAAGTCAATAAGAAGGAGAAAACGCAAAAGGTGCAAAGGCAACCTCAGAAAAATGCAAAAGATGGAAGGCACATTTTTAAATGAAAGACACCCTTAAAATTTTGTAAAACAGTGCCAGGCTCCCTCTTGTGAAATTTGTAAAATCTAGACGGGCATGGGTGAAGGGATAAGGTTAATAGAAGGGAATAAGAAAAGAGGACCTTGGCAAGATGCTTGGCCATGTAAAAAAGGGGATGGGTGCCCAAAGGATTTAGGGCTTGTATATAAACTCAAAAAGTGAATGAGAAGCTCATTGTTGGTGTGTGGAAAAAGTAGCTCTCTTCTTCTTTTCTTCTCTTCCTCTTGCTTATGCTTGTGCTTGTGCTTAAGAGAGGGAGTGTGAGAGTGTGAGGGAGTGAGTGTGTGAGGGTAAGGGACCATGGTGGAGAAGCTCTCCATCTTCTCTTCTCTTCTCTTCTCTTCTCTTCTCTTCTCTCATCTCGTGCACGTGGCTATGGTGGATGGAGCTTGAAGGTACAGGTTTGAGCTTGCTCAAGCTTGCATCACAGATCATGGAGCTATCGGCGTGCTTGACGAAGGATGCTACTCATTTGAGCAGCAAGGTAAGCTCACTATACTCGTAGAATTGGAAATGCATCGACTAGGTGAGAGATAGCCATTAGAGCTCCCTTGAAACAATAAGCGGTCCGTGGTGGTCGAACGTGAGAGATAGCCATTAGAGCTCACTTCAAACACTTGAAACAATAAGCGGTCGGTGGTGGTCGAACGTGAGCTCCCACTTCATCTCAATTTTGTTTTTACGGAACCAATAGATTCAACCTTGAGCATTTTCGCACTTCAAATCAAGTGTCAAAGTAGGGTTTCATCCCCGAACTAGTGCTTGATGTAGGTAGGAGATTTGGGAGTTTAATCTTCAAAGAAAGTAAGTATTTTGAGTTTTTAATGATTAGGCAAGTAGGATAAATCATTTCAGTACTTGATCTTTGATTTTTTTGCATTTAGAGTAGGATAGGACCAAGAAATCGAAGCAAATTGCTTTAGGGTTGCTGCTATAAATAGGCCCAAAATAAGGCAAAAACAAGGGAAAAAAGGGGTTGAAATCCATTGACAAGGCAAGAGTACGAATGGGGCAACACTCAGGGACTAGAATGAGGGTTTAAAACCCAAGGAGATGAGGGGGTGAAGGCTTAGTTTTAGTCTCAATAGTGTGAGCTTGAGAGCTTGAGAGCTTGAGAGAGTCCTAAGGCAAAGCAAGGATGGGTGTTTTCCACCTACATCAAGTATATAAAAACCTTGCCCCTTGTCTATTCTTGCATTCTAGAAGTCTGTGTAGCCTTGCATACCCAAAATTGTTCCCATCAATTCGATTTTCATCTTGTCTGGAACCATGGCCATTGGAATCGCATGCGCTTGGCAGAGTCTAATTCCCAAAACCAGACTTGAACGTCCGATTCTAGATAATTGGACATTCTGATTTTGGAAATCATACCACTCAAACGCCACCCAACCTATCCGATCATCGAACGATTTGGACACTTGAGAAATTGGATTCGAACGTTTATAATCGAACACATCACCACCCATATTTTGACGACTCAAACTTGGACCATCCGAGTGGGCCAATCAAACCAACCAAAATTGGACAGTCTAATTCTGACAATTGAACGCTTGCAAATCGAACACCAGAAAATCAAACTAAAAGCTGATAGGAAAAATTTTCCAGATCCAGTACATCCTAGGCTAGGTAGAGCACCTCTTGCAATAGGGAAACCTTCTTACAGCCTTCTAGATGCATTGGCCAGCTCCTAGAGCCTTGTGATTGTGGAAAGTGCAACTTGACGACCTAAAAGTGACAACTAGAAAACCAGTTAGCTATCTGCCAATTTAGAGTCCCAAATTGACCCATAGACCCTGATTACACCTCGGGCAACCTAAGAGACGCAGTAGAGGCCCTAGTGAATCTGTAAGAGTGGCCAACAATTGCACTTAGAGCCATATTTGGCCGAAAATGGAACAAGGGGAGAGCGAGAACTGCATTCATCATCCTGTATCTGCATCCCACATTGTTTGTCACTTGAAGTTGAGGGCTGCGCATGAAAAGATCACCACACACACAACGAGTGAACATAAGTTGAGGGTTGTTTATAATAAGAAGGAACACACTTGGACATAACAAGCGGAACAAACCCACTAATAGGAGATGACCCTCAGACTTAGACAGATGATTGAGAACCCTAGCCAGTAGGACCAAGAGAGAGCCATCACAGAATGCCAAAGGTATCGAAGGACTAACACCACTGGAGGCGCAACAGTGCCCAATCTAATCAGCCTCATCAATAGCCTAGTCGAGCAAGAAGTCACAGACATGTCAAGATCTAGCTCCAACCACGAGAATGACGTGCTTGACTTGGGAGATTTCCCAATTGACGTCCAATAGATGGTGAATAAATACGGCTTACAAACCAAGATGTAGCACCATGGTAGGCCATCTGAAGACATCATAGTAAACCTCGAGGAGAAGAGGAGATTAGCATGGCAAGCACTATAGAAGATAACAGCTTACAACCACAAGTAGGGAACTAGGAAGTTGCAATAAAACATTGAGATGTAGGAAGTTCAACGCATTTTAGCTCTAGCCAATAGGAATTGTACATGGCCTAACACGGAAAGAAAGAGTGCTAGAGGTGGACTTGATGTTGAGCAAGCTTCTCACAAAGTAGCTCATAGACAATATGTCTGTAGAGCAAAGTGCAGCAACCTTAGCAACCTCATTGCTCGTAGGGTTAGGAGTCACCCAAGGCTCCAAGAGCTAGTTGAAAATCCCCGCAATCGTGAAGCAACTAGATAAATACTAGCCGCGAAACTTACAGTTTTGTAGAGCAGTTCAAGCAAGTCTATGAGGCTAACAGCCTCATGGATCTTAACCAACACTCGCAAGACTTCATCCTTTGCCTATGTGACAAGGGT
This sequence comes from Lygodium microphyllum, assembly GCF_053477565.2. Classification (NCBI taxonomy): domain Eukaryota; kingdom Viridiplantae; phylum Streptophyta; class Polypodiopsida; order Schizaeales; family Lygodiaceae; genus Lygodium; species Lygodium microphyllum. Next base: position 111,323,430 of record NC_141148.1, read on the forward strand.
AGGAAATGGTACACCAACTTAGATGTGGCGGAGCGTAATAACTTCAACAACATCAAGAATCTCTTCATCAAGACATTCTCTGAGGCTAGGTATTCAAAAAGTCTCATTGTTAGGTTGATGAAGGTCAAGTAGAAGGACAAGGAGGACATCAGGGATTGCGTTATCCACATGCAAAGTCTCTTTAAGAGAACCCCAACTAACAGCTTTAAATTCGGTTATCATTTGTATGGCTCCTATCAATTCTGTTACTTGGTTTAATGGAAAATATTTCCATACCTGGCAGGTGCTTGTAAAATATAAAATGATGGAATGGGGCTACTCGCCCTTCATAAAAGGGACCAAAGTTATTGACCCATCAAATCCCCTTGATGTTGAAGACAATGAAAGAGCTCAGGTCATCATCATGCTTCATATGGATGAATCCTTAATTCATCATATTGACCAACTCTCCACTACAAACTCCACTACAAAGGAGAAGTGGGATGAGCTTGAAGTTTGAGTTTTTTAGCTTGGAGTATAAACAGGGAGAAGATCTAAGTGAGTTTATTTCACATATGAAGGGAGTCATGGCACAGCTGGCCTCTGTTCAAGCACCGATTCATGATGAAAATGTCATTTCCATCCTTCTGAAGTTTGTAAAGAAGGTCTTTCCAACCCTTGTTACTACCCTTACTAATATCTTAAACCCAACTTTGGCAAGTACCATTCAGTCATGCCTAGATGAAGAGAAGAGGAACCATAACGAAGTCTCTTTAGCATTTACTTCCCGTGAGTAAGTGTTCATCCATACAACTTCTACAAAGTGCTCCTTCTGTCATAAAAAAGGGCATATTGTAAGTAATTGCTGGAATAAGTATCCTGAAAAAATGAAGTGCAATAAATGCAAAAAGACTAGGCATATCACCAGTAAGTGTCCCGTGTTCCAGAAGTACCTGAGGAATTGGAGGCCAACTTTGTCTCCCAATCCACAGATGATTGACTCTTCTGAGTGCTGTATCCTTTCTACCTATAACCATCCTTGTAAGCATGTTGTATAAAGGCATCCAATTTAGGTTAAGGGGGGGCATTCTCTTATGGTTTGTATTCCAATGCCACTTGGCATTGAGGGGGAAGAGTATAGACATATGAACCCTCCTTATGTAGGAGTGGATAAGGGTAGGCAGGTGTGAATGGTCATGAGGGGAAGGGGAAACCCTAACCCTAGCCAGTGGGGCTATATAAACAGCCCAGGGGTCTACATAAACTTTTGAGTGAGAGTGACCCAAGTTGTACTTCATGAGCAACTGAATAAGCAAGACTTGTTCTTGTACTTGTGAGCTCTTCTCTCCCTCTTATGCACACTTCAATCCTTTCTTCCACTCTGATTTTCCACACATCCTAGGGCATGTGGTGTCCAAGAATGGCATTGCTACTGACTTCTCAAAAGTCAAGGTTTGTTGCCTTCCATCGCCATCCAACTACAAGGGAGTTCAGTGCTTTCTAGGGCATACAGGATACTATTGGCGATTCGTGTTGAACTATGCGTTAATCACTAGACCACTCTATAAACTACTATTTATATTCAAATGGATCGAGGAATGCCAATGCGCATACGAAGAGTTGAAAAAGGCTTTGACAACTATACCCATTCTACGAGCCCCAGACTGGACCATCACCTTTCACATACACATTGACGCCTCGAAGTTTGCCGTGGGAGCTATTTTGTGTTAGCCTGGAGAACACAACTTAGACTATCCTATGAGTTTTGCTAGCAAACAACTCATGGATACCAAGATGAACTATTCCATGACTAAGAGAGAGGATTTGTTGGCCATGGTGTTTGCCGTAAAGAAAATTTGACATTATTTTCTGGCTACACCTTTCATCTTCTTTGTTGGATATCAAGCCTTTCTTTAACTTGTGAATAAACCTTGCACTATAGACTCATTTCTCAATGGTTAATTATGCTTTTGGAATTTGACTTGTTTGTGGTGGTTGTACACAAAGGGAAGCAGTGTTGAGAATAAAGCTTGTGAACAGTATCACCAACATGAACCTTATCTAGACAATTTTCGTCTTAGCTGTCACTCTACATGTATGTTCTGATAACTGAGTCAATCAAACTTAACTTTAGTTAGTGGTACAATCAATTAGTGACCTAGTGTGTTTATTAGTTATGTGTGATTAGACTTTAGTAAGCATTATGGAATAATGAGAAGAAGACAACAATGAGAACTCACTACTCTCTGTTATAGCTCCATGTATTTGTCTGTCTCTCTCCCTTTGAATCTTGAACATGGTATCAAAGCTTGAATACTTGAAGCTTGAAGGCTTGGTAGTGACCATTTGACATTAAGACATCAAATCTGAAGAAAATATCATCAAAGGAGATTGTGCCTACATCCCTTTTTTTTTTGCAAAAGCTATATCTTGCTACACAAATGGATTTTGGAAAAATGGCCCATAATTCTTGACTATTTCGACGTGATCTACAACTTTGTAGAAAAAGGTTTTTAAAAATTCTTCACAGATTTTGAGATATTTAACATAGACATGTGCACACTAGCTATTTCCTACAATAAACAACAGGTGGTTCCCAAGCACTGGTGGCTTTCATCCTAACAATGTATATACTCTTTTTCTCATGCATTTGAGCATGGTTCTTGAGGGCTGAAATGATGAACGGGTTGCCTCTTACCCATCCAACCTCCAATCCTCACTAAGAGAACTAAAGAGGGGCACCACCTAGCTAAAGGGAGGATGGGCTAGGACATCCATTTTCTCAAAGAGAATCAAGAGAACCAAGACACAAATTTACAAGAGAGAATATGTGTACTAGACACCATATTGAAATATAAGAGAGAGAGATGAGAGGAGAGGGAGACAAGAGGAGAAGAGGTAGAAGAAGCTTGCCATTATGCTACATGGAATGAGAAGATGAGAAGAGAGGGAGATAATAGGAGAAGAGGTAGAAGAAGCTTGCCATTATGCTACATAATAAAAGAACTCACTCATAGCTTCCCTCAAAGAGATGAGGGTATTCTAAAATGCTCTCATGGACTTGTCATTATCCCCCCTTTCCCTCTCTCCATGGGCTCTTTATATAGCCTCCATGAGGGATTAGATTAAGCTAATCTTCTTGATTAACATAATCCTAGATGATGTATGGCATCTTTGAAAATATGGAGCATAGTGGATGGGACAAGTCCCCACCTTGGTCATCATGCAAGAAGCCAAGGGTGGTGGTAGACAAAATAGAGAAATTGAGCTAGATTACAAGAGGTGGGTGCCCAAAGCACATTATTATAATATATTTACAAGAAGGATAGAGTGGAAAGTTGGTGTGGTGAAAGAGAGAAGAAAATTGCATGTAGCCAGCAGTCTGCGCCTTCGTAACTTCAAATCCGTGAGGAATTTGGAAAAAGTTTCTTCTGCAACTTTGTAGATCAGGTCGAAACCGATCGGCCTTCGCGAGAATTTTCTTGAAATTCGCTTTTTCTTGGGAGTTATTGAGATTATAAAAAAGGGCTTCCAAAAGCTGCTTTGACTTTAGTATCCCATATGTATATAAATACATATAAGCATGTGACAAAAGGGGTCCATGCTTGTAAGCTTTTGTGCAAGATCCAAATGACACCATGATGTGGATATTGACTTGTGTGCAAGGGTGAGGTGTCCTCTAATGATGGTGATAGATTCCAAATCTTAGTGATGCAGACGGAGCCCATGTGTAGTTGGAGGCTAGTCCTTTGAAAAAATCTATGCATTCACTCAACTCCTAGGTGTAATCTATTTTCATCTTCACTAAGATAACCATCCCTTTGACCCTTTACATTGACATGCCTTCTAAGAACTTGTTCCCCCCATTTGCTAGAGTTATCATAATCGAGAAGCAATGTAGCATACCTAGTGCTTGAAGAGTAAACCCAAAGTGATATGGTAAGCTCTTGATAGGGGCTTTGGCCAAAATTTTGTGGTAATAATCCGGGTTGTAAAAAACCCGGATCATTAGCCCTCCCCTTAGGCTAGAGGTATTCATGCCTCTAGCTTGATAATGATGGTCCAATAGAGCAAGGAGGACTGCACCCCCTCATTGGTGGCTCTTCATTGAATGACTGCTCCAAAGTGTTCATATTTCTTTGAAAATAAGGCTTCAATCGCCATCCATTTACCCTTGTCTTGTGAACCTTCCCATCCATGTCACCTAGCTTATAGCTGCCATTTGGATATCTCCTTATGACCATGAATGCCCCTTCCCACTTGAACACAAGTTTAGCATCCTTTCTGTTATCGAAGCGGTTATCATAGCGTAGCACAAGTGATCCTTCCCTTATGTGTTTGCTAGCCAGCTTCTTATTAAAGGTCTTCCTCCTCTCTTCAGCCTGCATGGAATAGTGTTGGACTGCTGCTTCTCTATCTAACTCCAGCCTCTCTAGATCCAAGATCCTTTCCTCTAACTTCTTATCTTGATTCTTTTCTTGACTGGCTACTAAAATACGCAAACTGGCCAGTTCCACCTCTATAGGAAGCAAAGCTTCTTGGCCATAGACGAGGTGAAATGGAGTATAGCCAAGCGAGGTTGTAAATGAAGTCCTGTAGGCCCAAAGAGCTGCATTCAATTTTTTATCCCAGTGCTTGGGGTGCATGTGTACCTACTTGGTAATTATCTTACAAATCAGCCCATTCACTTTTTCGACCAAACCATTACACTGTGGATAGTAGGGAGTAGAATGCCTGTGCTTGATTTTTAGCCTTTCCATTAGCTCCCCTACTAGGTTTGCCCTAAAACCAGGACCCCGATCCGAGATAATTTCCAAAGGTGTGCCAAACCTGCAACAAATATTTTCAAACACAAATTCTCCCACTTCTTGGGCTGTGATTCTACTAGTTGCTGAAGCCTCTGCCCACCTCGTCATGTAGTCCACTCCCATTATGATGTATTCCTTGCCAGATTGAGTTCGTGGGAGTGGCCCTATTGCATCAATCCCCCATTTCTCAAATGGGCCATATGTAGTTATGGGATTTTGTTCCTCATGCACTAGCTTCCTTGGTCCAGCCTTTTGGCAATCATCACAAGTGCGGCACCAATGTTGCACATCTCGATGTAGACTAGGCCACACAAAACCGGCTTGGAGAATCTTTCTGCTGGTTATTTCTTGAGCAAAATGTCCACCACAAACCCCTTCATGGCAGCTCTTAATCACATCTATAATCTCCTTTGCTGTTGGCACCCTTCTAAGTACTGCATCCTTTCCTTTGCAATACAACACATCATTTATCAAGCGGTATTTAGTGGCCTTAGTAGCTAGCCACCTTTTCTCACTTTTACTCATATGTGTAGGTGCCTCACCTTGCTCGAGAAAATAAAGCACATCTTGTAGTTGAAACTTTCCTTGAAACAATGGAAGCTTTACGGCAATGATGCCCACCATTGCCTCTTTCAATTTTTCAGCTGCTAGAGCATCTGCGTCGCCATTTGTGCGCCTTGGCACAAAATAGATTTGGGCTTTCTGTAGCTTTCTCATGAGAGTTTTAGCTTCCCTTATTTTCACTGCTAAGTTATCATTTTTACAAGCCCAGACTCCTTTCATTTGCTTAACAATGAGCATAGAATCCCCAAAAACATTAAGCCGAGTGATACCATGTGAGAGACACCACTTCAAACCTAAAAGCAAGGCTTGATATTCTGCCTCATTGTTAGAATGGACATCCTCCAAGCTGATACCTTCTCCATAAAGTTTGTCACCTACGGGACTGAACACCACTATTCCTGCTGCCGCTCTGTCTTTAATACGCTTGTAGGCCCCATCAAAGTAGAGAGCATGGGCATTCTCTACCCGCGGCGGCTCCTCAAGAGGAGGTGTCTCCTCTTTTACCTTTCCCTTCTCTTTTTCCTTCTTTTGATGGCATCTATGGGTCAACAAATCAGCTAGGTAAGCTCGAGTAGAATCCTCCACCTTGAAGGTGTAGTCAAACTCTTGGAGTTGTATCACCCACTTAGCGATTCTAGCTAAAACATCCATGTGCTGTAAGGCATAGGGAAAATGCTCTTCTGTCGTGATCACTGTGAATGGCCTAGGGAGAAGATAAGGACGAAACTTTCTTATAGCAAACATTAGAGACAAAACCATTACCTCGACCTTCTTGTACCCTCGTTCTGATGCTGTCATTACTCTACTAGAAAAGTAAACTGGTCTCATTAGTCCATTTTTAGCATCCTTTTGTATTAGTGCTGCCCTTAGAGCATTGTCCCCAAAACTCGGGTTGAAAAAAAACTCTTGATCCCAACAAGGCTGTGAAATTATAGGAAGGGTGCTAAGAGCCTTCTTCACCTCGTGAAAGCACCTTTCGCTTTCGTCACTCCACAGGAGCTCCTCGGAGTGGGTTAACTGTTGCAGTGGAAATATTAATTGGGAGAGGAGATGAATGAACCGCCCCATATATCGCACCTTCTGAATGAAAGAGGTTAGTTGCTTCACAGAAGATGGTGATGGCACCGCCAATAGGGCCTTAACTTTGTTTGGATCAGCTTCAATGCCCCTCTCACTTACGACATGCCCTAACAAAGTTACATTGCTTTCGCCAATGCGACACTTCTCATGGTTTAACTGCCCCCCCATTTGTGCGAGTCGGTTAAAAGCTTCATCCACCTTCCCTAAATGTAGAGCCTTAGAACTATAAATACAAAAATCATCAATAAAGACCCTGATGGATTTCCCAAAATATGGCTGGAAGACATAATTCATGAATCGCTGGAAGGTAGCTGGGGCATTTGTTAATCCAAATGGCATTACTTTGTAAGCAAAACAACCCCAAGGTGTAATGAAGGTGGTCTTCTGTTGATCCTCCTCAGCTATTCGGATCTGGAAATAACCTGAATACCCATCACAAACAGTGTATCTCTCATGCCCGGCCACCTCGTTGAGTATTTCATCCTGAAAGGGAAGAGGAAAGTGATCTCTCTTAGTTGCGGCATTTAGCGGCTTGTAATCCACACAAATCCTCCATTTTCCATTCTTCTTGGGTATCACCACCACAGGTGAAACCCGCTCTGAATCCCCTATTGGATAGATAAAGCCTGCCTTTAAAAGTCGTTGCACCTCAGTGAGTAGAGCGTTTTGATGAACTACTCCCAATCGTCGTAGTCGCTGCACCACTGGCCGTGCTCCCTCTTTTAGATTAATGTGATGTTGTACTGCTGTCACACCTGTGATGTGTTCATAATCAGAAATAAAAAGTGCAGAGTGTTTTATCACCACTTCCATGTAGGCTGCCTTCTCCTCAACTGATAGATCCTTAGCCAACATTTTTTCTAACCCCTCCTTCTCGACCTTTGGAAGCTGTTGCGGAATTTCACTACTAGGAGGCCCTTTTAATGTAATCCCCATCACTTCTAGAGAGCTTTCTTCCTCCTCATTAGAAGACTCTCCCTCTGTCATAGATGACCAACCCTCGCTGGAACTCCATTCATCAGCGGTGGTTTCTAACACAAGATCCTCCTGTCGGCCCTCCTTCATGTTGTAGATAGTGCTCTTCCATTTTTTATGCAGCCCCTTTTGTGGCCTGAGCTCTAAAGCCCCTGTCTCCCAATCTTGTCTGGCTTTCATTCCCATTAGCCATGGTCGCCCAAGAATGAGCGGATAGCCATCCCCCTTCACTGGCATCACATACATGTCAAGCTCCAATTGCACTCCACACACCTTTACCTTGACTTTCTTTATAACTCCCAAACAATTTACTACCACATTGTTAGCCATTTTGGCCCCAAATTTAGTAGTTTCATTTACCTCTAATCCCAAACGATGCATCAACTTTTCCGTCATGACACAAATCTCTGCACCTCCATCCACATATGTCTTTGACACTCTCTGCCCATTGATTTCGGCTTCCACTAGAGGTACAATATCTTTCATCTTTCTAGCCTGGATTGCATTCACATGTCTATTCTTCATGGGTCTAATGCTTACCATCTTTGACCATTGTCGCCACACTGTTGGAGATAGATGTAGTAATTGTGGCCATGAAATTTTTGGCCCTTGATTCCTCACATCAGCAAGCAAATCATAAGCTCTAGTACCTTTACCCAAGGGAAAATCATCTGGCTCAATGTGTCGGCGTGAGCGAGCCCTCCTCTTTTTACTGTTGCGTGTCTTTGCAGCCATTGATGACTCTGCCTCCTCTTCCATATTTTCAACCTCCTTTGGTGGTGTAGGCTCCATTCTCTCAATTCTCCGGGCTTTCTTCACCGGCATTGCTTCAACCTCTACTACTTTGGCCTTCCCTTTGACATCACTCTCATCTAAACTAATTATCCTAACATCATGATTCTCTGGAAGTTGGACAGGCAAGGGCGGCATCTCTGCAAGTGGTCGAGGATGCTGGAGAACTTGAACTGGTGATGGAGGCCTTGGATTTGGTGGAACAAACCTTTCCCTAGGTGGTGTCACTTGTTGTCCCCTCCTTCTTGGTTGAAACCCATTTCCTGGAAAACGCCTAGGATGAGGGCAAAAGTACATACCATGGCCAGTCTCCCCACAATTATAGCAAACATACTCTCTTTCTTGTCTTCTTGGACCTCGATTGCCTTCATTTATGAGGGGAGGGGGCCGCACTCCTTGCACCAAATTTAATGAAAGGCTTTCGAGTTGATTAGTAATGCGTTGTAGGAGCTCTTGCTGTGGTATCTCTGGTTCAGTTGGGGCCTCTGCTATTTCTCTAGGCCTTGGCATGGTTGGTAAAACTTGTATGGGTTCAACTCCCCCCTTCAACTGAGCTTGATACTTCAATTTTCTATCTTTCTCCCTCGCATAAGTGACTCATTCTTCATAGGATGTGGGAAACTTTCCTTTGACCTTCTCCCTTAGTAGAGGATGGAGTCCGGCTAGAAAATAATCTTTCTTAAGGCAATCAGGTACTCTTTCTCCCTCGGCTAAAGAGGCTGTCCATTTATCCCACAATTTTATAAACATGCCTTCATAGGTTTGGTACTCCCCTGCTATGGTTTGGCGAAGATCTAAGAGTTGTCTCCAAATATCTTCAGGTGGCTCTGTATCTTGGTACTTGTGCATGAATGCGGTCTTGAGATTCTCCCAATTACCCCTTGTAGCCTCTGGGAGAGCTTGATACCACACTCGAGAATCACCCTTTAGAACTAAAGGAAAGGCCCGTACTTTGGTTGCTTCATCATCCCGGCCTGTGACTAGGAAGGCCATTTCTAAGTCATCCAAAAAGTCTAGAGATTTCTCCCCTTTGTGCCCAAAAAAACTTGGAAAAGCCATGATAGGAAGATGTTGGCCTAGCTCAATACAAAATAAAGATGAACACGTCTAGGCCCAAGTCATATCTTATTAAGGGTAGAATAAATGGATTTACAGATGCATTAATCTCAGCAAGACGACGAGGGCCCAATAAGCCCCTTATAATATTTTGAAACCTGATCTTTGTGCTAACGATTATATGCACGGTTTGTCTAGCAAGTGGACGGATAGGTCCGTACAAGTCCCTATGGTTCATGGGATACACTTAGAGTAGAATGAATATGCGCACATTAAAGGAGATGTTATAATCCAAAATAGGGAGTATTATGGAATCAGGAGACAACAAGATCTCTCTCAACCTCTCAGCTCCAAAATAGAAGACCAACCTTTGCTGGAAATGTATCTTTCTACTAATGCACACATCCACCCGAATGTTTTGAACCGATTGAAAGTTGTAGAAAGTAGGAGTAGTCATTTATGCATTAACTACAAATTTACACTACAAACTTTCATGAAGCGTGTCGTTGAAGCTATGGCCTCTTAGATCCCACCATTCGAGAGATGCGAAGGATTTGCTCACCACTAATTAGCGTAGCTTTTGTGTGACCATCATCAGCCTTGTAAAGTTCATAGGCTTCGATAGCTATCTTTTCAATTACTTTGAGTCTTCTTGCTAGTAGTAGTTGAAGCGCATCACCATATGTAGCCTCTTGCCAATACCGCACACCATTGATGTGTAACTCACCCTCCAAAAACTTGTTAATCCCCAAATTTGAAAGCGCCTTCACCACTTGAAGACGAAGCTCCGTAGGGAGTGTCTTTACACTAGACACCAAGCACTCAACACAATGCCTTGACGTAGAGACTTGATGAGAGCAAGATTTCTCATGAAGCAAAGAAGGATGTGTATAATTAACTTGCTTTACCCGCATATGTGCCGTTTGTTGATAAAGATCCTTCTTCTCTTGAGCTTCTTTTGGAGACCATTACGGTACTCTTGAGCGACGAATCCCTTGAATAGGGTTTCATGAAGATTCCTCCTTAGTAATTTCTTGACAAACACTCGTTGAAGAAGAGGACAACTCCTTAGATGTTTCTTTCTTCATGGAAGTTGTAGAGCATAGCTTGAGAACTCCTCAGCGGGGGCACCAAAAATGAGGGCTGAAATGATGAACGGGTTGCCTCTTACCCATCCAACCTCCAATCCTCACTAAGAGAACTAAAGAGGGGCACCACCTAGCTAAAGGGAGGATGGGCTAGGACATCCATTTTCTCAAAGAGAATCAAGAGAACCAAGACACAAATTTACAAGAGAGAATATGTGTACTAGACACCATATTGAAATATAAGAGAGAGAGATGAGAGGAGAGGGAGACAAGAGGAGAAGAGGTAGAAGAAGCTTGCCATTATGCTACATGGAATGAGAAGATGAGAAGAGAGGGAGATAATAAGAGAAGAGGTAGAAGAAGCTTGCCATTATGCTACATAATAAAAGAACTCACTCATAGCTTCCCTCAAAGAGATGAGGGTATTCTAAAATGCTCTCATGGACTTGTCATTCTCCCCCCTTTCCCTCTCTCCATGGGCTCTTTATATAGCCTCCATGAGGGATTAGATTAAGCTAATCTTCTTGATTAACATAATCCTAGATGATGTATGGCATCTTTGAAAATATGGAGCATAGTGGATGGGACAAGTCCCCACCTTGGTCATCATGCAAGAAGCCAAGGGTGGTGGTAGACAAAATAGAGAAATTGAGCTAGATTACAAGAGGTGGGTGCCCAAAGCACATTATTATAATATATTTACAAGAAGGATAGAGTGGAAAGTTGGTGTGGTGAAAGAGAGAAGAAAATTGCATGTAGCCAGCAGTCTGCGCCTTCGTAACTTCAAATCCGTGAGGAATTTGGAAAAAGTTTCTTCTGCAACTTTGTAGATCAGGTCGAAACCGATCGGCCTTCGCGAGAATTTTCTTGAAATTCGCTTTTTCTTGGGAGTTATTGAGATTATAAAAAAGGGCTTCCAAAAGCTGCTTTGACTTTAGTATCCCATATGTATATAAATACATATAAGCATGTGACAAAAGGGGTCCATGCTTGTAAGCTTTTGTGCAAGATCCAAATGACACCATGATGTGGATATTGACTTGTGTGCAAGGGTGAGGTGTCCTCTAATGATGGTGATAGATTCCAAATCTTAGTGATGCAGACGGAGCCCATGTGTAGTTGGAGGCTAGTCCTTTGAAAAAATCTATGCATTCACTCAACTCCTAGGTGTAATCTATTTTCATCTTCACTAAGATAACCATCCCTTTGACCCTTTACATTGACATGCCTTCTAAGAACTTGTTCCCCCCATTTGCTAGAGTTATCATAATCGAGAAGCAATGTAGCATACCTAGTGCTTGAAGAGTAAACCCAAAGTGATATGGTAAGCTCTTGATAGGGGCTTTGGCCAAAATTTTGTGGTAATAATCCGGGTTGTAAAAAACCCGGATCAGTTCTAAAGTGTTAAATGCTCAATTTTGGAGCTTATTTGCAGACTGGAAATAGTGAACTAGTTGTTTATTGTCCTGAATTTGGAAACAATATACATACAAGGTTGAAGTATCTATGACGCTTATTTGCTACTAACAAATGCTTGGAACATACCACTTGAGTGGTAGATGCTTTTTGGGATATTGTGAGTGCTAAAAGCCCAAAGTCTAGATTGATTTGTTGCTAGTTATACTAGGGTATTAACTTATTGTCTGCAATAGGAAGGATTTCTATTATCTTCACTTGACATGCATACAATATATTTTGACCAATTGGACATGTATCAACTCTTGCATAGAGTAGTAATTGAATGAGATATTTTGGGGCTATTTTGAGGTCTGAATACTCTTTTTTTAACAGAGAAATTATTGTTGGGTATAGTAGTGGATTGGTTATATTTGGTACAGCTACTTGCATATAGAACAAACATTGATGCTTGTTTGGTCACATATTGAATCCCCAATGTATTGGGACATGTCTATGGTGGGTTGAGGATATTTTTGAGCTAAGAATACCCTTATTATTGTAGATTTTATGCTACTGGTCACATAACAAGTTGCTTTCTTATCCCATAGACTGTGGGAAAGTCTAATGAATGTTAGCATCAGTTATATACATCTATTGATGCTTGTATGGATATAGTTTGCTGCTGGGATGTTTTGCCACTACCATAGAATGTTTTGAGCTTTTTTGAGCTTGGCTTATGCTCTGTTGGCTATGGTTTTTTATTGTTGTAATACAATTTACACCAAGTAGGTTGTTAGAAAACTGTTCTTGAACTGCTAGAAGACTATTCTTAAACTGCTAGAAGACTGTTCTTGAACTACTAGAAGACTGTTCTTGAACTGCAAAAAGTATATTCCTAAACTGCAGAAAGTTTGTTCCTGAACTGCAAGAAATTGTTCTTGATTGCAGAAAGACTATTTCTAAACTACAAAAAGTTTGTTCCTAAACTGTAGGAAAACTGTTTCTGAACTATAGAAAGTCTTTTCCTGAACTGCAGGGAGTCAAGCACTTACAGATTTCATATAGCATTGAATACCTTAGTTGCAAATATGGAAAATGCTCAAGGCACTGACAATATCACTCAAATTGTGGGAGAGAAGCTTGATAGCAAAAACTTTTATCTATGGAAGTTCAGGATGCAAAACTTTTTGATTGGTAGAGGTTATTGGGATTTATGTACGGGGGCTGAAGCTGGAACCCGAATTGCCTTAATAGAATCCTACACAAGAACAGTGGAGAGCTCACCAACAATGGTCACAAAGATCTAGTAAAGTACTCCATCGGTTTTCTTTATGCATTTCTAATGCGATGGCTATGCATATTACCAATTTTCTATTTCCCGAAGGATGCTTGGGATGCACTCATGACGAAGAATTATGGTAATGTCATGCATGCAAGGAAGATACAGTTGAAGCAACTCTTCAACAACATGTCTAGGAATGGCAGGAGCATTCAAGCATATACGACAGAAATAAAGACCATAGCTGACCAGTTGGCTACTATTGGATCTCATGTTTCAGAGGATGATATGATTGCAATGACATTGAATGGGTTAGGTAAGGAGTATAAGGCATTTGATACGTCCATTTTTGTGAGAACAAAACCCCCTAATTGGGATGAGTTACTTGCACTGCTGCTACATGAAGAAGTAAAGCTTGGCTTAAATACATGTTGAAGCACATCTCAGGGCGGCAAAGACATTGTCTTTTACTCTAATAAGCAAGGTAGAGGTGGTAGATCTCATGGAGCTTTTTGGGGTCGAGGAGACACTCGAAACACATATGGATAGCATTCAAAAAATGCTTGGCATAGCTCAAATACGCAAGGATAGCAAGAATCTAGATCCTTTAGAGGCAGAGGGAGATCACCTAGAGGAAGAGGTGGCTCCTGGAAGTCGCATAAGTAGTCTAAAAGGGATAAAGTCTATCATTATTGCAGAAGATATGGGCATATCACAAAGGATTGCCATAAAAATCAAGTTGATGTGAAGGAAAATGGCAAGCAACATGGGCATTATGCATCCTCCCCAATGGTACACACGATGACCAGGGAGATAGACTGTTTGCTATGCAGCATGTATCTAAGAATACGCCTAAGCAAGAAAAATATAAAAAATGGTACATAGACTCAAGAGCATCCAATCATATGACTCCTCATGGCGAATGGTTTGATGAGCTAGTAGCAGGGTCTCATGGATTTGTATGTACTGGTAATGATACACAACATGATATTCAACATACAGGTGTGGTTCTGTTGCTCATGTGCCTAATGGTAGAAAGAAGATCCTACATGATGTACTACATGCACCTTCTATTACCAAGAATTTACTATCGATTGGATAGATGGTAAAACAAAATCTACATGTTAGATTCAATAGGGATGGTTGTTTTATTGAAGAATATGGCAATGGCTATAAATTCATTGCCAAAGGCAAGAGAGATTGTAGAATATTTACTTTGGATGCATCTATCCTAGAATTGAAGGCTACCATGTTTGCCCATGATAATCAAGTAGTTCGGGATGTAAAAATCTGGCATAAATGCATCGGTCATGTTAATGTATAGAAATTGAAAAATATGCAGCAGATTGAGGTTGTACTTGGCTTGCTGAAGTTTAAGTACACTGATCTTGGACATGTATGCTCTACTTGTTGGTTTTGGAAAGTAAGCAAGATTCCTATTCATGAAACATGTCAGAAATAGTTCTCGACCTTTGCAGTTGATACATTTGGATGTATGGGGTTCTAGCCGTAGTGCGTCTTTTGGTGGTGTGGTGGAGAATATGTATCCAGAGAGTTTGGTAGTTACCTTGCTAAATATGGCATAAAAAGGCATCTCACATGTAGTTACACATCTCAACAGAACGGTGTGGTAGAGAGAAAAAATCGAGTGCTTATGGAAGCTTCCAGGGAAATGCTTAATGAAAAGAGTTTTCCAAATGCTTATTGGGTTGAAGCAGTGGTTACTGCGGTTTATGTGTTGAACTGAACACCTACAGCTGGGATTCATGATTTGACTTCGTATGAGAAACTGTATGGGCGCAAGCCTGATATTAGTCACCTAAAAGTATTTGGTTGCATTGCCTACGTACATGTGTCTGATGAAAAGTGGAAGAAGTAGACCCAAAAGTTGTCAATGCACAAGGGAGAAAGGCTTACAAATGCTATGATCCATCCACTCGGGAAACCCTGATTAGCAGGGATGTATTTTTTTATGAGATAGCCTCATGGTATGGTGATCTGAATGTAGTAGTCTCTGATGGACTAGCCAGCCCTACTTATGCTAGAAATTATTCTTGAGCCAATACGTCTATGAGTGGCCCAACAGGTGATGGTTCAAGTCCTTGGACAAGATGACTCCGCAGTTGTACTATTGCATCCACTGACATGGATATGTCAGTGAGAGGGACATTGGATAAAGGAAAAGAAAAAATGTTTAACAATTGACTGGCCCACTTACATCTGGATATGATCACCTAGTAGTGATAGTCTTGACAATGAATTGGGCATACCATCAGTTATGATGCCTGCTGATGAAAGGCAAAGTAGGTATGTGCCGCCTCATGAGAGGCAAGTCCAAAGTGCACTGCAGTTGAGAAGGTCTGAAAGGGTCAGAAAACTAGTTGATAGGCTAACATACAATGGTTATTCAACCAAACAAAGTACCCATTGGCTGTAAATGGGTTTGTAAAGTGAAATGCAAGTCAGATGGTTTGTTGGAAAGGTATAAAGCCCGGATGGCAAAGGGATATGCACAGCAATACAACTTAGATCATGAGGAGAGTTTCAACCCAATTGCCATGATGGCAATAGTGAGAACAATCATTGCATTAGCTAATTCTAGGGCTACAAATTATGGCAAATGGATGTCAAAAATGCATTCTTGAATGGTGACTTGCTTGAAGAGGTGTATATGGAGTAGCCTAAGGGTTATGTACACCACCCTGACTATCCGACATATGTATGTAAGTTGAAAAAGGCCTTATATGGGCTGAAACAAGCATCGAGAGCAGGGAATGCTTTCATAAGCACTTATTTGTAGCAGCTTGGTTTTCAGATAGGTCATGCAAATCATAGCCTATTTACAAAGAAGATAGAGCATGGTTATGTTTTCTTGGTGAGCTGAAGTACTTTCTTGGGATTAAGGTTGTGTCTACACCTTAAGGTGTATGGCTATTGCAAAAATAGTATGTTCATGATATGTTGTAGGAATATGGCATGATGGAGTGTAAAGCCATGGAAACACCATTGCATTTCATACATAAATACATGAACTTTAACCTTCAATATTTTCAAAGAAAAGTAAGGCACAAATTTGCAAGCTGAGGAATAGTACACCTCTGAATGAAAACATTGTCAATGCTCTCTCAAAATACAATGCAAAGAGTACATTTTAGACTAATGAAAGGCAAGTTCATTGACAAATATAGATGGATGGAATGATGTAAAGCTAAAAGTGCATTCAAACAATGCTATCATAAGCAGAATGTAGTAGAACTTAAAGAGAGGACAACAATTTCAAAAAGGAAGCTTAAAAAAGAAAAATCCGAAGAAAAATTGAGAGAAATCCAAGAAGCTAGGAATAAGAACAAGTTGGAAGGAATTGCCCTAAGTTAAGATCTTACTTTAATTGCCTCCCTATTTGTGTAAAAATATTGCTTGAGGAAGAATTGCTTATGCTTGGTAACAGTGCATAAAAGTCTAAATTCATGCACTTAAGAAGTTGATTGAATTGAATCAAAAGCCTAATGTACTAAGTTTGCAATAGGATAAAAAGGAAAGCAAGCTAGACCCCAAGGCTAGTTATGGATCCCTTTTCTAAGGGGGATTAGCTTTGCCACCTCAGAGAGTTTGAATTAACCTCTATGGCAAGAGATCACTCTGTAGAGGAGGATCCTTAGGCAAGAATTGAAAATGCTAGGGGGGCTCTGGCTAGTAAACTCTCAAGATGGACTTTCTAAGGCCGTAATACTAGTTAGGGGTAGAAATCTTGGAAAAATAAAGGCATTCGTACCATTCTTCTGCATGGGGAAAGGTAAGCACTTATATAAGAACCTCTATTAAATAAAGAAGTTGTTTTTCAAATGATTGTTTTCATTGTTTGTGTGCTATGATTTAAATTACGTGAACAAACATAGTGACTAAAATGATTAATTATGAAAGCTGATTTTTTTGTATGCAACTTCAATACGTTATGTAAGTAGACAATTAAAACTATCCAACCAAGGAAAGCAAGAGAGCGTGATTCATGACAAATCTAGCTTAAGGCAGGGTGGTCTCAATAAGCTGAGAGCTTATTTAGAAATTAGATTCATTATAGTATAGGAAATATTGAGCCATAGAATCAATTAGAACCTTGACTCCATATTGTTTTAGGAAAATGGAGTGAGACTTTGCCTTATGAGTAGAGGGGTTGACATACTCATACTTCCCTTTGTTTCTCACTCTCCCTGAACCAAGAGCAATATGAGTCAAGGGCAATCTAGTACAAGCAATTGCTCAAAGACCAACATTAGTGAACCTAGATAGCTAACCTTAGTTTACTTAGAACCCAAATTTCAAGTCAATTCCCGTGGGAATGACAAAGACCGTTTGTTTCAAAGTGAACTTAAGAGAATCTAGGCAGCAAACCTCATGTTATTCGAAAGAGTACCAAGTGGCATTGCCTAAAAAATCATCTCGATGGATTACTAAATTATATCATTGAGGATGTCTTAGAGCAGGTATGCCGCACATAGTATTAGAGCAAAATAGGATTAATGTATAGAAAGATTTATTTGTAACCTTGTTTAAGGAAACATTCGATGAAAAAATGATTCACCCTCTAACTATCCGTGGAATCTCTTTTAGAGTAAAGAAGATTGGTAAAAATTCTTGGTATTCCGAGCAATGTTTTCCTTAGCAATGCATTCCCTTAATTTTGATTAGCAAGATTGCTTCATGAGAATCTTGGAGCGTATATATGACCCTTTGCCACTGTATCGAAGCATCGATGGATGCAAAGTGGAGTTTATTACTTTATCAAATTTCTTATCTTCAAAACAAACTTAAAACAATCAAGTGATTAGAAGACCTTAAGTTGATCAAGCTATTTATCTTTGAAAAATCACATCTAAATCATATCCTCAAACATAGACAGAGAACGGGTTCGCTAGAATCATTATCTTTATGAACAAATGCTTCGTATTCTCCCAACTGAGTGCATTGCCATTCTAAAGTGCTTGCGTGCCACAAATTTTGTAAAGATGGTTTTCCAAATCTTTCCCAAAAATGAAAAATCCTAAATATATTTTATAAGCCTCCAATCTACAAAATTATGTCTCTGAATTTCACAATTAGAATTGGTATAACCCAAAAAACTCCTCAGCGTGATTTCAATTATCTACTTGAAGTAATAAGGAAACCCCGTTAGCCCTATTACGAGCCGTAAATAATAAAAGAGACTCAAATTTTTGCAAGATTATGTATTTCGTACTAACCTTATTCTTTAAATTTAAAATTTGTGGATTTAAATACTAAAAATATTAAAGAGAGGAGAATATTATAAGCAAACAAAACATGTAATTAATCTCACAAATGTTAACAAAACTAGGGTGTTACGTCTTCTATACCTATGATTACCCCAATTGAAGTGCAAGAGAAGAAATTCCTTCTGAAACAATTTAAACCACCCCAATTTCATGAAAAAGGAAATGATGTCACATTTGAAGTAGAAATTTGGATTGAATGTATGGAGGATTACTTTGTTTCCAATAGTCACTGCCCCTCAAAGGACCACAATGATATGTCAAAAGGATCTAAGGACAATACCAAACCCGTCAAAGGAAGAAGGCTAAGACAAGTGTAGTTGGAAACTTCATATTGATAGTAGTCAGTAACAAGGAGATACCAAAATGTTTCCATTGCAACAAACCTAGCCAGTTCAAAAGACAATGCTCAAAGTTAGGACAACGAATCTACCAATGACAATTTTGTGGCTAGAATCGAGCAGTTTCAACCACCAAATGGAAAGTTGTTGGAGTAACCTTCAAAGGGAGGAAAATAGGAATAGATGAAGGTGAAGATCCTTTTAGAAATAGACATGAAAAGAGTAACTGTACATGTTGCTCTCAACAAGAAGATCCCCAATTGCTAATTCTTAATAATCTAGACCCCAACAACATGCCAAGGTAAAACCTTTAAAATTTTGATTGATTGTGGAAGCACCCACTCATTTATCTCACCAAATTATGCAAAGAGGCTAGAAATAAACACTGAACCTACATCTAAGTTGTTAGTGGAATTGGCAAATGGAAAAGAGGCAATTTTTGCTCAATAGACTAAAAGAGTGGAATTTTAACTTTGGAGGCAATCTTTTCAACATAAGATTTAGAGTCATGAATTTAGGATCTTATGAGTGCTCACTAGAAATGGATTAGCTAACCCTCAATGATGCTCATATTCATTGTCGGAAGGATCAAATCACTTCCTGGATCAAAAAAGGAGAGTTAGTAACCACTCAAGGCGAAGCTGGAAACCCTAGAATCCAACTAGCAAAGCTTCTCACATAATGAAGGGACTAAAGAAAGGAGTGTCTATCTATCTAATCAAACTTAATAAGATTGAGCCAGAAAAGGAACCTTATGAAAAACCATATTAGCTAAAGGAATATGCAAATGTGTATCTTGAAGAGTTGACAGAAATTTCTCCACCAAGAGAAGTTGATCATAAGATTAAGCTAACACCAAGAGATGTGCCAGTAGCAAAGTGGCTCCATCATATAACCATTCCAAAAGCCATTGAGTTGAAAGAACAACTCAAGCAAATTTTGGACCAAGGATACTTCGGACCAAGCAATATACCATGGGGAGCAGTGGTGTTGTTCCAAAAGAAGAATAATGGAGCCCTTTGTCTTTATATCAACTACTGCGGGTTCAACCAAGTGACAATTAAGAATAAATATCCAATTCTAAGGATAGACGAATTACTCGACCATCTTCAAGGTGTAAAGATCTTCTCAAAGATTGATCTAAGATTAGGCTATTATCAAATAAGGATCAAAGAAGAAGACATTTCAAAAACTACAATTAACACAAGGAACGGCCATTATGAATTCATTGTGATGTATTTTGGATTAGTCAATGCATTCACAACCTTTAACAAGCCGATGCAAGACTTCTTTTGTCCCTATCTTGATGACTTTGTTTTTTTCTTCCTCAATGAGATCCTAACCTACTCAAAGAGGAATAAAGATCATGAATTGCAACTCTAAGTTGTCCTTAAAACAATGAGGATGCACAAGCTTTATGCCAAGAACAAGAAATGTTCCTCCTTTAAGAGGCAAATTGAGTACCTTGGATTTATAGTCTCTTACAAAGGCATTGCAATAGACCATGCTACCAAGGTTAAAGATATACAAGAATAGACACCCCCAATGATAGTTAAGTCCAAAGTTTTTTGGGCTTGACAAGATGGTACATGATTTTTATTAAGGACTATGCCTTGATTGTTGCACCCTTAACTGATTTACTCAAAAAGCAAATTTCCATTGTATGGACTCCCATTGAATAGTCTAGCTTTGAGAAGCTTAAACATAGCTTGATCATAGCTCCTATTCTAGACCACCTGACTTAAACCAAGAATTTGAAGTTGTCACTAATGTAAGATCTCTTGCATTAGGTTGTGTACTCATGTAAGAAGGCCATCCGATAGCCTATTTTTCTAAGAAGCTGAAGATTCATGAGAAAAAATATGCTATCCATAATTTGGAGCTACTTGCTATAATTCATGCTCTTAATTTATGGAGACACTATTTGCTTGGTAGCAAGTTTATCTTAGTCACTGACCATAAAAGTCTCAATTGGAACTAGACCTAAATATAAGGCAATGATGATGGATTAAAGTCTTGCAGGAGTATGGCTTCGAGATCAAGTCTCAAATGGAGCTAGAGCTAAACATGAGGCAATGACGATGTCTTAAAGTCTTGCACCAGTTTTATCTTAGTCACAACCATAAAAGTCTCAAATGGAACTAGACCTAAACATGAGGCAATGACAATGGATTAAAGTCTTGCATGAGTATGACTTCAAGTCAAGTATAGGCCATGTAAGGAAAATTCAATTGCGGATGCCCTAAGTTGCAAAAACAAGAGATAGGTTATACCAAACAACAAGATTTCTTAACACACTTATCTCAAAAGAACCCTCCAAGACAAGATCTCTAATAGCAATGGTGTCAATGCCTAGTAATC
Source organism: Lygodium microphyllum (assembly GCF_053477565.2). NCBI lineage: Eukaryota > Viridiplantae > Streptophyta > Polypodiopsida > Schizaeales > Lygodiaceae > Lygodium > Lygodium microphyllum. The sequence continues at coordinate 111,344,436 of NC_141148.1, forward strand.
CAACCATAGAAATGGCTAAGGAGCAAGCTAGGATCCAAGGTATCAATCGATGCTAAAAGAAGTCCTATCCAAGGAGATAAGCCCTAAGTTCAAGTTCAAGTATTTGAACTTCTCTACAAAAGGAAAACTTGTCTACTTCAAGATGAGGTTGTACATCCCAAGAAGCCAAGACCTCAAAAAGAAGATACTTTGGAAAGCCCATGATTCTCCTTTCTCAAGATATTCAAGCTATGCAAGGACTCTCAACACTGTAATATAAGAAGAAGCTTTCATTGGAAAAATCTCAGAGGAGATGTCCTTAAATATGTTACTGAATGTTTGAGCTACCAATGATGAGTGCATTAAGATGCAGGAAAGCTCCAACCACTTGACATCTCGCGGATGAAGTGGGAATTTATCACCATGGACTTTGTAGTTGGATTACTCTGTGTCCAAGGAGAATACAATTCAATATTATTCATTATGGATATGCTAACTAAGATTTCCCACCTTATGTCAATTAAAACCAACTATAAGGCTTCAAATATTGCAAGGATATTTGTGAAATAGATCTTTAAGCTGCATGGATTGCCGAAAAGGATCATTAACAATCGCAATTCTCTCTTCACTTTTCATTTTTGGAAGAGTTTATTTGAGGCCATTGGTATCCAACTTTGTTTCAGTACCACCTATCATCCTCAAACTGATGGACAATGAACAAGTTAACCAAGTCATTGAAGGCATACTTAGAGCTTACTATTACAAGGAACCTAAGCAGTGGATACAATACCTACCTTTAGTAGAGTTTGCTTACAATGCATCCTATCATCAAAGCATCTAGATGACCTCATTCCAAGCTTTGTACGTACAAGAATGCCTAATCCCACTAAACTTTTTTGACCCTACCCTAAATATAGAAGCTTCCAAGAAGATGTTGGAAGAGATGGATGAACAAGTTAAGGCTATTAGACAAGATATCCATGCCACTAAGGATCAACAAAAATCATGTGCTAATCTAGGAAGACAAAAATAAATCTTCAAGGAAGGGGAATGGTTTTTATTCGTGTTTGTCAATAAGAGTTCTTTCTCCTTGGGGAAATTCAAGAAGTTAGGCCCAAAATATTGTGGACCATACAAAATTCTTAAGTGTCTAGGACTCAATGCTTACAAGTTACAACTTCTAAAATACTTGAAAATTCACTATGTATTTTATGTTAGCCCTTTAAAAATTTTTGTATGCAATCCTAATCATGTTCTTTATGATCAATAAGTTGTAATTCCAAGGCAAGGAGTCATTGAGCTTTAACCTGATAACATCCTAATTAATGTAAAAGAACGTACCCTCTAAAGTTCAACCATCAAAGATTATCTCATCCAATGGAAAGACTGTCCTGAAGTGAATGCCACCTAGATGGAGGAGGATACCCTATATAAACAACATCCCCAGTTTCATGCATAATGAGGACTACCTTGCAATAGCTATTCTGCATTGTTCTTATAATCTTGGACTTTCAATGTTTGTGTGTAATCAGAGTAGCACCAAGAGAGCATGAGAAGTTCTAACCCATAAGTCCTACAATCCAACTTATCCCCTAACTACAAAATGAGGACATCTCAAATCATGTAAGGGGAAGAGGATGTAATGTCCCGAGTAATACCTCAGCCATTTAATACACCCACGCATGAAGGGGGACTTAGAGGGAAATTGATAAGCTCAAAAGCCTTAGAAAAAAAGGGAAAATAAAATAATCAACTAATTAATTGGGCCTGCCAACATCAACAAAAAAACCAACATTAATCACAATGATGTCTTCAACTTGTGATATTACTCGTCGCGTGACAAAGAATGTCCTCAATATCATCCCCTGCACTCTACGATACCATTGAAGCTTAATAGCATTTTGTAATTCAGGAAAATAATCACGAATACGAGAGACATCGTTCATTAAAAACTATAGCCTTAGCCTTAGCTTAGGCTAATGCTCTTTTGCCTTTCACCCACCATCAGTTTCCATTGTGTGCGTGTGCGTGTGCGTGCGTGCGTGCGTGTGTGCGTGCGTGTGTGTGGGTGTGTGTGGGTGTGTGTGTGTGTGTGTGTGTGTGTGTGTGTGTGTGTGTGTGTGTGTGTGTGTGTGTGTGTGTGTGTGTGTGTGTGTGTGTGTGTGTGTGTGTGTGTGTGTGTGTGTGTGTGTGTGTGTGTGTGTGTGTGAAGGAGAAGAAGAGAGGATGAGGAGAAAGGAAGAGGTGAATAGAAGGAGGAGAAGAGGAGAAGCAGTGAAGAGAAGAGGTGAAGAAGTAGGGAAGGGAAGGAGAAAAAGAAGAGAAGAGAAGAGAAAAGAAATAATTTAAGAGGGTAGGGAAGGAGGAGAAGAAGGAAGAAAGAGGTAGATGAAGAGACAATGAGAATAGAGAGGAAGAGAGCGAAAGAACGTGAGAGAGGGAGTGAGAAGAAGAAGAGCAAGAGGATGTTATCATCACCACCATGAAGGGGAGCACCAATCATGCCTGGCAAAAGACTCATCCACCCTTTGTGCCTCTAGTATTTGTGGAAAAAGCCCCTTCTCCTCTCTACAAAGTCTCTAACCATTTGGAGTTCTAATTAAGACCAAGTTCAAAGCTAGCATACCTAGAGTGCCTACTTGTGATGGCCCTAAAGAGATAATCACACCATCAAGTGCAACACAAAACCACGTTCTTCCTTAGATTAATGATCATTTATAAATACATGAGTAGAAACTTAAGTAAAAGAGTTTTATTATTCAGTGAAGAAGTTATATCTTAATGAGAATTCAACAAAAGGAAAAAAATATTAGAATAAGTGGAGGTTATTAACTTGGAGTTTTAAATTTTGAAAGGTAGGATAACTTGCATGACATTGTAATGCATTGAATAAATTCTCTCTAGTTGCATATAAATGAGAGCATCAAAGAAATCAATTTCTTTTTAAAAAAATTCTTCAAAGAGGATCATTGGAAAAATCCCCTAAAAAATTAGTAAGAATTAGGAAGCAAGGAATTGCATCAAGAATATTTTTTAAGCCATAGGAAAAGTGAAAATTGCATTAAGAATATTTCTTTAGTATTTCAAATTCATAAATATAAAGGATTATTTTCTTAGTATCTATAAATCATATAAACATAGAAAACTAGTTTCTTTTAGTATTTATAAATCGTATAAAGTAAATTAATATAATTAAAGTATGTGATTAAAATGATTGATTAGAAGTACTCTCTTTAGAGAAAAATTCCACCATTATTAATTAAATCAAAATTATGAAGTTGCATACGTAGTTCATTAGAAATTATTGAATTGAGTACATAATTGTTAGAGCCTAGGATATTAGAACCAATTCACTTTGCCAATATGACAAAGTGAAACACGAGTCCTAGGTCATGAAGTAACCAAAAGGATGACATATTTTTTCTTTGAGAAAAATAAAACTCTAAAAATTCCTTGCAAAAATACTTGCATTGTTGATTTATGTAACTTCTAATGTAAACGTCATGACTCAAAGGCTCCAACTTAGTTTCTAAAAATTAGGATAGATTTTAACCATTTTCAATATATAAATTTTAGAAAAATAATTGAGACTCGTAATAAGGTCAAGGAACTAACCTTTAACAAGGGTTATGTGAGTAAGAGTTTGAACAAGGACTAATAATAAACAAGGAAAGACCTAATGAAGGAAGACTAAAGATCTCAAAAAGGAGACTTAGAAAAGAAAAAGTCAAAGGGAACTAGAAGAAATCCAATAAGTTAAGAATGGGACCAAGTTGGAAAATTTACTACTAAGTTAAGATCTTGCCTTGATTGCCTAACTATTTATATAGAAACATTGCTTGAGGAACAATTACTTGTGCTTGTAATGGTGCATACAAGTTTAACTTGGTGTACTTAGAAAGTTGATTGAATTGAATCAAAACCCCAATGTACTAAGTTTGCAACATGATAAAAAGGAAAGCATGCTAGACTTCCCCCCAGGCTACGGATCTCTTTTCCAAGGGGGATTAGATTTGCCACCTCGAAAAGTTCAGACCTTGACCCGGATAGTGAGAGGTCGCTCCAGAGGAGGATCCTTGGGTAGGAGGAGTTGAGAGTGCTAGGGAGGCTCTAGCCAGTAAAATCTTAGACTCCTAGGAATCACCTAAACCCCTGTGCCATGCAAGATGGACTTCCTAAGCCTCAATACTAGTTAGAGACAAAAATCTTGAAAAATTAAAAGCCTTCATGTTGATCTTCCATATGGATGGAAGGTAAATACTTGTATAAGAAAATCTATTAAATAAGGAAGTTTTTTTTCAAAGTATTGTTTTCATTCTTTGTATGTTGTGATTTAAATTACATGAATGAACACAATGACTAAAAGGATTAATTAAGAAAGTTTTTTTTTTGGTAAACATTAAATACGTTAGGTAAGTAGACAACTAAAGCTACCCAATCGAAAGAAGCGGAAGGGCATGATTCTTGACGAATCCACCCTAAGGCAAGGTAGTCTCAATAAGCTGAGAGCTTCTTTACCTATTAAAAACCATTCACTTGGTCTCATTTTCATTTTCAACTCTACAACCATTTCTCCTCTTCAAGTACCCTTACACTTGCCTCCTACACCATCCTCCTATGATGGATCACACTATTGCCAGCTTTATGCAGTTCCTTTAGGACACTCAATTTGCTAGGAGATTACATCTCAACTAGAACCTAGTATTAGGGTTTATGGGGGACTCACATGTGGTTTACATACATGGCCATATTGACATTTTCCTTTGCCTTATCATGCACTATGCTACATGTGTATTCACTATAGATGTATTTTGCCACTTTTTTTTACTATACACTTAGATTTTTGCCTAAGAGATTTAGTTAATGCAATAGCCTTAGGATTCTCCGATGTAATGAACTGATCAAATGTACATCTATAAAACCAATTGAACATTTCTACATGTATCTTTTCTTGACATGGCTACCTCCATAGCGAGTGTTCTTGAAATTGCATCATGAACTTGATAATGAGACTTTTCCATAGCTTGGGTGCTCCACATATCCAAAGACCCATATTTCTCCAAAAAATGATCCATGATCATATAATATGTGTTGCAAAGGTATAGAGCATTGATATTAGATTTGGAATGTCAAATTATATAAATATAAAAGAACATACAAGTAGTAGACTTGAAGGCATTATATATTGGGTGATGTTAGTTTCTACCCATGCATTGATAACAACTAGCTTTGTAAAATCATTGACCACTTATGAAAATCAACTTGAGTGGATATTTGTTCATGGTTTTAGTATTGTACACACTAGCTTATCAAAAGAATGCCAAATTTTTGCTCGTTGAGCATTCTTAAGACTAGGGTTTCTTTCCAAATTTGTACTGCATTTATATAAATCTTTTCACATCTCCCACTTTAACTTTGATAGCTTGCCAATCATATTGCTCAAGAATCTATTCTCCTTTGTCCCACCATTGATATTATCTATGCTACGTCATAAGTTAGCCTTGACATTTTTTGGTCCTTTTAATCTTAATATTTCCTCCATGTACACCTAATGAATTTAATAGCCCCTTGACTCTCTTGATAGTTGCTTCATGTCTGGAGGGGGGATTCATTGTGCATATATAATTGATATGCAACTTTCACAACTTGTCAAATATGTATACAAGGCAATACAAAATGCAAAAATGGACATTCTCAATGTGAATTGAAAATATATCTTTACAATTCTCATCAAGCCATGACCTATTTGGTGGCCCTTTCTATTACAGCTAATCCTCCCTCTTCTATGCAACATTATCCACACCCTCAAAAGAATTATTGATTTTTTGAGATCACTACCCAAGTACCAATTAACATTGAATTCTTTGACTCCTTCCATGTAGAGCTTCTAACCAATTGTTTGTTTTGAAATTGTATCCGAATATGGAGTATGTTGAAAGATCCAAGAGATAAGATTATGGGTCTCCTTGGGCACTTCTATTGTTGCTAGCCACTAAATCTCCTTTTCCAAATACACACTAAATGGTTAGACAATTGTGCTATCTTTTGCATAGGCCATGGCATAATTCATCAAAGTAAGATGCAGCCTCTCCAACTTGTATCCCTTTACAATTTAGTATTCATCAAGCGTGATTACAAAATCCAAGATTGAAACAAAACCTAGCAATTATAGTTGGCATGAACTTGGTCAAAACAAGTGTACTATATTGAATCCATAATGCTACATTAGGACAAATCAATACCTTCCCAGCATTGCACCTTGTAGAAACAAACCATGGAATATTACAACTTAACCAAGTCAACAAAAATATTGTTGAAGCTATAATAGTCATAAGAAAGCTTTCAAGTAAAATTCCAGCCAAGCCCTTACTTTTAAGAATGCCTTTAGAAGCTTCATTTGTTAACCCTCACCTTGGCCTCCAATATTATCGAAAAATTTCCTTTAAAAAAAGAGACATTTTCAAGGAATGTAGTAGATTTAGATTATCTTTCAATAGAAAATGACAAACCTTAATGCTTGCATACATATTTTTCGTGCTTCACCATTCAAGGATATTGATAGCATTTAGTAATTGATACTTTTTTTCCTTATAACCCATGGGAGTTTTATTGCACATTTGCAACTTTACTTCTACAATATTCTTGAATTTAATGAAGCATTCTCCTCCTCCACTGTGTTTCCTTTTCCATCTCTTGTGTCTTACTTTATACTACTTCAATTTTTCTTTAAGCTTATGCATTTTGATTTCTTAATCTTGCAAGGCATTTTGTAACACATTTAAAGAACCTTGGGATTGTAACAAAGATTGATGAGTGCTATATAACATTGATTGATAATATGTATATGAATATATCCATCTAAGTACATTTGCAATAACCTAGTAGACCATTTTCACCATCCCTAACAAATGTGAGCAAAGAAGAAGTGGAATTGAAATGTGGATCTAGCCGACTGTTAGGGTCATTATAATATAAGGAACCATCTATTCAAAGATCAATAGTTTTCTTTCCCTCTAAACAATATCAAGAATTAATTATTACATCTAAGCCATGCTTGTATAAGGGGACTTTGCAATTTCATACTCTTCATATACATGAACATGCAAATCCACCTTCCTATTACGATTGCTTATGTCTCTAAGTTGTTCCATTAGGAAATGCAAGATAGGAGAGGAAATGGAGTAGATTAAGTTTTCAATATAATATTGATTTGTAAGGGTTAGAGGACAAAAGAGAGCATGAAAAATGCTTAGATACATGGATAATATGGTTAGGCACCACTAGAGATGAAAAAAACCATGTTTTCAAAGGGGAGAAAATTTTCACTTTTTGGGGTCATAATTAGTCAACTTGTCCGCCTTGTTGATGTGGCACTTAGGAGGAATAGTGGAGCATAAAGGGGGTATGTAACTACCTCCATAGGATCCCATATACCACATGTGTGTGTGTATTTACAAATATAAACTAATTTGAAGGGCTTTTAATGTAAAAAAGTATATAGAAATTGAGTTTTTAACTTGTAATGTGATTGGGTACCTTTTGAGAAAAATATTTTTTTTTGGTGAAAATTTTTAAAAAGTTATTTTTTGGGATAAAATAAATGCAAGTTACTGATATGACACCTTTGGAAGAGGAGTGGTCCCATCCTCGAAGTGAACTGATTTGGAAGGCATTTAATGCAAAAAATTTATACGAAAAATAAATATTTTAACTTATAATATTGGGTACCTTTTGAGACAAAGAAAACCACTTTCGTGAAAATTATGAAATTTCATTTTTTGGGGCAAAAATGAATCCAAGTTGCTAATGTGGCACTTTCGGAAGAGTGGTGGTTCAATCTTGGAGGATGAAAAATGCTAGTTACCAAGGTAAAAAGAAAGGGAGACCCCCTCCTTTCAAGGTAGGTTCTACTACAAAAAGTGGATGGATCCTAGGAATGTAGGAGTCCAAGGGACGAAAGGGCTTGCAATGATGACCATTGAAGAGGGACTAATCCAAAATTTGTTGAGATGTTGAGCTCTACATGAGCTGGCATCCATTATGTGCCTTGGTAATATGGCACAATATTATTCACTGGCATGTTAGGTGACCGACATGAGGATATGCTAGTGATGCTATAGACTACACCCATGTAGTCCATCCTTGGTTATGCCACATTCATTGTGCCACCTCTTCTTTCCTAGCAAGTTCACACTTAGTGACTACATATACGTACATTGTGGTACTTTCATATTAGTATTTTATCATATTATAGACTTAGTTCTTTTTTGTGAAAGAAGAAAAATAAGATTTTATTCCTATTTAAGAGTTATATGTATCTATTAATAACACACCTATTACATGCTTAAGATCAATAAATTGAAAATACCTAAATTTGCAACCACTCTTGATGCTTACATTGTAGGTTTCTTCAAAGTGTACATGGCAAAGACATAACTAGCTCCTCAACCATGCCTAATAAGGATTCACCATTATGTTGTGGCTAGAAGGCCATATAGAGACAACAAAGAAAAATGGATGGAAGCTACTGTCATGTTGGCCAATAGATCTATTGCTCATGACACTCCTATTGCTAATTTTGTATATACATGGCATTAGCTCACATCCAATAACTAGTAGACTCTCCTTTGAATGTTCAATATGTTTCTTGTACCTAATTATCAACTTACATGAAATTTGTAGCAAAACTCTACTTCACTTATTCCAATGTATCATTTTGCAATGGAACTCAGCATGGAACACACACACACACACACTCTCTCTCTCTCTCTCTCTCTCTCTCTCTCTCTCTCTCTCTCTCTCTCTCTCTCTCTCTCTCTCTCTCTCTCTCTCTCTCTCTCTCTCTCTCTCTCTCTCTCTCTCTCTCTCTCTCTCTCTCTCTCTCTCAAAGAGGCATATTCAAAAAGTTGGAAAAATATGCATAATCTATCATTTATTCAAATTATGAAACTTTTTAACACCCTTGTTAGCCTTAAAGCTACAATATGGGGATGCATATTTTTTAATACATAGCACTTACATCATATTGACTTGGTTTTGTGTGTATGATCAAAATAAGCATCTAGGAGAGTATGATAGATTTAGAGAACATGTAAAACACTAGCATGCAACCTTCTCATTCTTCCTTGCCTTTTTTGACAAATGTGTAACTTGCATAGATCTCCCTAGCTTTGAACTCATTATGGTGAGTGAAATTCTTGTGTTTCGTTTGTTTCTATTGGTTTCTTATTAACTAATGGTAAGATACATTTAATGGAGTCTAAACATTGTGAGAGGATTCACAGAAGTTAAAAATATGAAAGGTATATTCCATCAATGCACATTCACTGTTGGTGGAGAGGACCACTACTATTTTCTATATATTTCCCACTCTAATACATTTTGAAGTATTACATGTTTCACCTTTACCTTTCACTTTCATTAGTTGCCATTAAACCCAACTTGTAACCATGTCGTCTCGCTTGATGATTCGAGAATACCATATGTCACCACACAAGATTCCTTTAGGGTATTGAAAAGAAAAGCTATTTCAATCATGGTGAGACTTGTTTTAAAATCAGTTGAATTAATAGACGTTAATAGTTGTGAGATTATCATTTGTGACATTTGAATAATATTCTATGCGTACATTTAAGGTACTTGTTCAAAGTGTCCAATTCTCCCATATAGGATTTGTTATGTGTTTTATAATGATGCATAGGTGCATTGTTTTATATAAGGATTATGCCCAATCTCTTTTTCTCTCTAATTTCAAATGTGATGCAAGCAGGCTCTCAATATGACCAATGTAACGTGTATCAATGTTCAAACACTACCATGTAGGCCCATTCAAGTAGCTTTCTTTTTGCATTAGAAACAATACAATTGACCCATAATTAATGTACAATGTCTTGCACACTCATATATACCTTAGGATTTTAGTCTTGCATTATTGGGGAGGAACAAAGTAGATACATCTACCAGTTTTGGAAGCATTGAACCAACTCAATACCAAATGGATCCTCATGCCAACCAACTAAGTTGAGTTATTTGTAAATGACCATATAAGTTCATCTTATGTAATTAATATATGATTCTTTTGTGGTAAGATGATCTTATAGAATTTTCATAAATAGTTTCAATATAGCCCATAGACATTGGTGAACACATGGTCCAAAAGGTTCATGTGGACAATTATCTCCACCCCTCAATTATTGAGCATAAAAGACATTGAACATCAAGAACAAATGCATATGGGTGTCAATGTCACTTTTAAATATCAATCAATCATATCTTTGTTCCTATATTTCATGGAGTAACTTTATCCAATATGAGCATGTTGATAAAGTTATGAAAATATGCCATGACGTATCTTTCTATGATAATTTCTTTTATACCATGATTATGAGCAAATATGAAGATGTGATTTGTGAAATATTATGCAAGCATTTGATACCTCCACAGGTACTAAATCATCACGTTGGTTTGACCTCACAAATGGCAAGACTAGGTGACTTTGATCCCATTGGGGACACATTTTTTATCTTGTGAGAAATTTCCAACATGACATTCAAGCAAGAGATTCTCACACTTCAATCCATAAATTGGTTATCAAGCATTTAAAGTTGGACCCTTATACCAACCATTTGGTGGAGCAACTAATAATCTTTTCATAATTTACATTCAATTTGAATGATAGTTCCAAATGATAAGCAAATGAGCTTACAATAGTGTCTTGTCCATGGATGAAACATTCAATAATAAGTATAGGATACTATTGGTGTATGTGGTATTTTAACATTCAACAATAAGTATAGGATGCTATTGGTGCTTGTGGTATTTTAATGTCATTAAGTATGATTTTAAGTTATTTTCATTTCCCCAATATTCTACTATTTTATAGTTTCTTTTATATAACATGAATGGTGTGTTGGTTGCATGGGCTATCAATTCTTGCACCAATGATCCATCAACCAATACATGGCTTAAGTCCCTATCTGATTGGGTGCTTGATCATAATTAAGGTTGGGATCCAAATGCTTTCATGGTTGATGATGTGCAAATAGAAATAGATGTGATACAATAAGTGCTTTTTTTTCGCATAATTGAATATCTCCTTTGTGATGTGAACTAAACTAATTTTTTGCCTATTATAGGGAGATATTTGGCATGCCAAAATATACATGTATCTGGGATGTCTATAGGATTTGGCTAAAGAATCTAGTAAAAAGAAGTGTGTGATCCAAGCACCCATGCATCCGTGTTTCACCACCTTGGACACATCATACACATGCATGGAAAACTCATAATTAGGATATGACATGGTGAAGACAAAGGCTTGGAGCTCCTTTGAGAGTTCTATATTATTTGTGCCCAAGAAAATGACTTCTTGAAGTGCTTCAAAGGTGTATGGGGAAATCGCATAGGTATATTATTGAAGTGGTATGATTGTGAAATTTACTCTTTCTAGCATCTAAAACCATTATAATGTACATGCTACAGGAATGCTTGTACATGAAAAGTAAGATATGAGTGCTATTGCTTGCTAAGCCATACCACACATTGGTAAAGGTCTCTTTCTATCAAGTTATCGAATTGCACATTGTAAAAGGGTTGACTAGTTATTTCAAAAATTGGTACATATCTGGTGTTGCTATTATTGGTGTCAAGAGGTACTCAGATGCTAGATTTGAAAAATTTTTAATGTTTTTTATATCATAAAATAATCCATAGAAAAGGTTGCGAATACACCAAATGAGAATGTGCAATTTACGAATGGATGTCAATATGATATGCGTATCCATAGTAGCACACATGAACCTCATTGGTATCATGTTTGAAATGTAGAATGTAAATAGGATTGCTCTAATTGTGACTAGGCATAGCATGCAAATGTGTGTAATCATCAAGTCAAAGCTATGGAAATTGATGGTTTGCAAATTTACATTATCATAGAGAAGTCCATTGACCTTTACAATGCATGATTTCATAGTTACAAATGTGAGCTTTTAAGGCTTCCTCTTACAAGTATGATTTGATGTAAACCAAGTCCCAAACAAACTCGTGTACTTCAATGCTACTTTTGTCTATTTATAGTTTTAGAGCTATGATTGCATGCAAATATTTTGAGAACTTGGATGGTCATGAGGACATTGGCATAGCACATGCAAATATTGTAAGGGAAATTCCACCTCCTTCACCACAAATTGAGACCTTGGATGGTCTCAAGAACTTGGATGGTCACATGTGGCAACGTTTGTCAAATAACAGAAATGAAAACACAACAATATTAAGGGTTTAGTACAAGCTAGAGGTAGGAAACATTTGTGGAATAACACAAATGAAAACATGATAATATTAATGGTTTTATTATGATTTCCTTACAAAAGATGCCTTGCATTCCTTATTCTTTGCCATAATAGACTCAAACCAATCTTACTTCAGCATGCAAAAGTTTAGCTAGAGAAAGTCAAGAATGATACAGATCTTTCAAGGCTTCTCTCTCAAGCATTAGTAGTCATGTACAAAAAAAAAAACCCTAGATAATAGCATTAATCAATTGCAACAAGGCCTATTAGAAAAAATCGTAAAACTTGAAAGTGAAGTTGAAGAATGGAGGAATGAGAAGGCAACCGTGCTAACCAAAATCTAGCAACTAAAGAGGAGATTGTAACATTGAAGAGCAATGGATGAGAGGAAGAAGAGATCCAAAAGAATATGATCACTACCATAAAGGATGAAATCTCCAAAGCAGTGGACATCAAGCTTGAGGCCATGCAACAAGGGTGGGTAGAGATAGAGAAGAACATAAAAAAGGAGGTGGAAAAAGACAATTAAAAGGAGGAGAAACACATTGTGAATGCCACATTAGAAGAAGAGAGGATGAGATAAGCAAGGCAACTAAACATATGGGTAAATGGCATACTCAACAAATAGGGCTCATCACCCGAGGAGGATGGTAAAACCTTGTGCATACACATCAGATACAAAGAGGAAAAAGCACTCCCCTTTACAAAAGCTTGGAGAGTTGGGAAGGATCCATAAAATCACACTCTCATCTTGAGGTTTTGAAATGAAATGGAAAGGATAGCCTTCATGAGAAAGAAAGCCATATTACTCTGACTCCAAGGGGATCATATCTACCTTAGCGATAACCTTATCAAGATGCAAGTGGAACTTAGGCATGCAAACATGCCCAAAATAATCCAAGCTAGGAAGGAGGGTAAGAAGGTAGTATATAAGATGGCCAATTCATCATTGGTGGCAAGGTAGTTGAATAGGGATGTGTGGCCTATGAGATAGACACTTTGGACATCCATATGACAATATGGAATTATAATAGCTCATTATGGACACACCTAGGGAGGATGGAGGAGGTGATGGAGGATCATGAACTGATTTTGATCATAGGTAAATGACAATAGGATGAAGAAATGGCCTAGATCCGGAGCACTGACTTGCTTCCAGCTCACTGACTCTAACACATAGCCTATGTACTAGGCTCCATTGAGGCAATAGAACTAGTTAATTCCTTCACCATTGCCCCTATTCATCTAATTAGACCAGATCATACCTACCTATCTCTCACCCTACTTGCCAACTCACCTCCATCCTTCACTTGGATTATCTCCAAATATTTCCACACTCCACATACACTTGCAAATCCACCCAATCATGCACCATGTGTCAAGACAAATGCTATGATGATTAATGCAAAGAGCTATATAGACAAGTTCAGATTGAGAAAGGATTAGGGACCATTATAGAGAGAGAAGCCCATAGGTGAATGAAGACCTTGACTCATCATAAGTAGAGATGTAGCATTCATTCATGAGTAGAGATGTAGCAATAGCATGATGGCACAATTTGTGGGAGCCACATCACCCCACACCCATCAGTGACCCATCATGTATTCATGAGTAGAGATGTACCCATAGCATGGCACTAATTGCAAGAGCCACATCGCCTCACACCTATCGAGGACCCATCATTTATTCATGAGCAAAGATGTAGCCACAATATGGCACAGATTGGGGCATATACAATTTATTCATGAGCAGAGATGTAACCACAACATGGCACAGATTGCAAGAGCCACATCACCCCACACCCATCAGTGACCTAGAGACATGGCACTCCTATGTAGAGGGACTATATGATGTACCACACTAGCCACCAATTTTCCACCCAACAAAGCCCTACCCCACTATATCCACCTTCTTCACACATGAGATGGTCAGAAGAGCAATCGAGAATCTATAGCATGGACGATCAATGGATAGCACTAGTAGATAGAGTGAGCCCTTCATTTATATAGTGGATATTTTGGCTCCTCTCCTTGTTTTTATGTTCAATAGGGATCTAACAAAGGGCTTCCCTAGATGCATGGACCATGCATACCATTGTGCCCATCCACAAGTTAGAAGACCCCCTAGATCTAGGTAACTACAACACCATCATGGTGGGACACACATTGGCAAAGATATATGGAGTAGTAATAGAGGCTAAGCTTAGTGTATATGTAGAGAGACGGAGATTGAGAGCAGTAGGAAAGTTGGTTTCCGATGGGGGTTCTCTACACTCAACCACATCTTCACCTTGAGGAGCATGATTGAGCAAATGAAAATGAGAAAGAAGAGAGTTTATTATTGCTTTGTGGATTTCTAGAAAGCTTTAGATATGGTCCCACAAGATAGACTATTATAGAGGTTGTACACACTAGGGATCCCATCAAACATGATTTGGTAGGCCAAGTGAGATGCTCAAGAGGACTTTCAACATGGTCTCTAGCACCACTGGAGTGACGTAGGGATGTCCTCTCTCCCCTATACTCTTTGGTCTCTACATCAATGAGATAGATTATTACATCACATGAGGAGTCGATGATGGTGTGGAGATAGTAGGTAAACTTGTCTCCATTATGCTTTATGCTGATGATATTTTCTTGTCTCTGAATTACAGGAGGGTCTATAGCTACATCTCCACACCCTTCATGACTTTTACACTCAAAGTGGATTGATAGTTAATCTTGGGAAAACCAAGATCTTAATCTTCCACACATTAGCCCCCATGAGTTGGAGATTAGTCTTCACTCTAGGAGTTAGACATGTGGATGTTGTGGACACATATGTCTACTTAGGGATCGCTTTCATTACATCTACTAGGATATTCACCATGGCACAAGTAGAAGCATTGGCCATGATAGAAAGACAGTGCCACCAGGCACACTTCCAAAAGCCTTGGACACGAAGATGGCCAAGAAAAGGGAACAATGTCCACTTTGCCCTCCCAATACTCACAACATTCATTAAATTAAAAATGGCATATTGATAACCACCAAAGAAACAACCCAAATCTCAAAGCTGTCCACATCCTACATGACCGTAACTGACCTCCTCACTCTCTCAAACCAAAAATTGTAACAATTGGTAGAATATCCCAAAGTGAGTGCAAAAACAATGTATGCACAATGATAGGTGCTCCCTTATGTGCATGTGCGACCGAACACATATAGCTACAAGGGGCCTCATGCTGTGCACATTGTTGACACTTTGGCTAGTTTCTACTTAAGAACTAGAGGCTTGGCATCTCATTACTCTAATTGGACATCATGTAGAGCGAGGCCACACCGTCAGAGCTCACTAGTTTTCAAATAGTGACTACACAGACCACACCTCCGTATAGAGAGGGGTGAGTCTAGAGAGTTGAGGAGATTATAGCTATATGTTGATCGAGGGTACACAAGCATAGACTACACCAAAGAGAAGTGAAGGAGATCCATTGAAGGACATGAGTAGCACCTGACAGTCCAAATGTTATCCATACACTCTCATCAAGGATATATGACATATTGTACCTACCGATCTTGATTGGACGGAGCTAGATAGGATGGGGCCACATGGTGGTATCATTGTACCATTACTCAACACATAGCTAGTTGTGCAATATTCTATCTACTCACCCCCTCTTGTATCCCTATATGGGCATTATATTATACATCACTTGACTCCTTGTTTTGGACTATATATCACTAATTACCACTTGGCATGTCACAATTTGACGCACGATGTCTACTACCAATGTACTCAGTCTTGTCCCATAAGCCATTTTTGGCGTCAACATACATTTGAGCTTGTGCCACTCAAGGATCCACAGTGACATTCATTACTTGCACTGGGGCCCTTCAAGTGCCACACAAGGCATGGATCTGGCTGGCTTGAGTAGTACACACTTTTGTACTATCATCCATGAGGACACATCCACCTCTACGCCTACTACAGAGATTAGAATCCGAGTACGACCTTTCATGTACATAACTATTCTTAATCAAAGATGGCCCTTTTGAACTCTATAATTCAAATTGCACTTGTGTGTGAAACACAAGAAGCATGAACTCTAAACGTTGATAGCGTTTTGGGTCGAGTCTCAACATTAAAAGTTAAGGATGGTCACAAATCATGCCTTAAACCATGTGTAATGGTTTGTTTAAGTCTCAACATATATAGTCAATTGTAGGTCTTCAGGCATGCCTTAAATCATGTGCATAATGCGTTCGTCAGAATGTAGCATCTGAGAGTTTCCTAAAATGTCAGACCAGTACCGTACTGACATCACACAGTATTAGTCAGCTGCCATTGGACGTGACAACCATGGTAACAAAGACAGTGACTGTCACATTCACGCAGTATTAATCAACCGCCATTGGACGTGACAACCATGGTACCAAAGACTCTTGACTGGCGCATTCACTTGGGTGATATCTGCATGCAAATACTACCTTAGATTCGCCATCAAATTCTTCATGACTTCCTGGGAAACCAAAGCTCTTGAGGGTGTTGGTAATTCGTTTTATGCTGCGCGTTGAATCTGGCCAATCAGTTGCTTCAGCTTCTCGCATGCCTGAGAAGACATAGCAGGCATTTGGCCTAAGAAACCTGCGGCATTTTGTTTTGAGGTCATGCTGGCTCACAGCCCTCTCCTGAGGACAGCCCTCAACTGGTGCCAGACGTGATTGGGCCTTGGGGTTCCTCTCTGTTTCCTGTGTCTTTGGCCGATGTGCCCGATTGATAATAACGGCCTCCATAATAAAGACTTCATGCTCTTAAGTGCCAATGAGGTTTACAATGCGAATGAGGTTTCGAATT
Source organism: Lygodium microphyllum (assembly GCF_053477565.2). Classification (NCBI taxonomy): domain Eukaryota; kingdom Viridiplantae; phylum Streptophyta; class Polypodiopsida; order Schizaeales; family Lygodiaceae; genus Lygodium; species Lygodium microphyllum. The sequence continues at coordinate 111,361,538 of NC_141148.1, forward strand.
ATATGTAGAAGCAAAGAATCAGGGTTAAATTTGAACTGTAAGAAGTTTTGATACATTTACAGATTGAAATTACAGAATATCCATGATTTTACAATTGCGCTTTGGGCACTGCTATCCCTTCAATACAGTGCCTAACGCATCAATGTACACACCTAACGAATTCGGGCTTTCATGAATGATACAGCCTTACTTGACTGTCTAAAGGGGCTATTGCCATCTCTCACTATACAAATGAGGGCTTCAAGGAATGGAGAAGCCCTGTCCAAATTATCCACAGAAATATTCTCTACAGCCAATGGGTCTGCAAATTTTTTGGGGCATTGGTGGTAGTAAATACGCACTACATGGGCTCTGCAAAATTTGTGGCAAATTGACAAGATTTGCACTGCTCTGTGCAAGAATCCAGGCAGTTTATCGGAAATGACATTTATATGCTGCTTCCATTGGAATAAATTGCTCGTACTGCTGTTAGAAGATGCACTATCCTGAATAGAACCCAGCTGCAGAAGATCATGAATTGAGGGACCTCCCAGGTTAACAACCCCTTAGTAGTATCCATTCTCCCATTTCTCACATTCGAACTTCAACTATGTCCCCATCTCGAAGCTTCATATATGGAGGAGCAACTTGGCTATTGACAAATATGAACTTTCCATCCATTCCCATTCTCCAAGCTGCCTCAGCTGCTGTGCTACCAGAAGGCATTCGCATGATTTCCCCATCTGGCCACCTTATTACAAGGACCTCAGCTAAAACTGCAGTATCAGGGTGATGAGGATTCGCTATCCCTGGTTCTGAAGCAGCTTCAGAATACAACTGCTTCTCCCACTGCAGCATCGATCTAAGCAAACGGACCTGATAAAAAGAATGAAGCAACTAATCATTTTCTGACAATCGTTGGAGATGTGCTCTAAGATTTTAAGCTTAAAAATAGTCAATATATTTATTCAAGAGGGAGTGAAAAACAAGATATCCCATTATCAAATAGTGTAGTGTCCAGGAAAAAACTGGGAGCTGACTGCATGGTAACATTCTTTGGTAACATAGATAACCAAGTTGATATGTACCTTGTTGTTAAGACGAGCATCTGTTGAAGGCCTGGCTTGAATCACAGCTACGGACTTTTCAATATCTTGAGGACAATCAAATGTATTAATCTCCTCCCCCCTAAGAACCATATCCATTACATCCCAATATTCTGCTTCCTCCTGTTCATCCAGCTCTAGAAGCTGAATAAACGTAGGGAGTGACCTTTCAAACTGGTCTTGCTGCACATAACAGTGGGGAACCTGAATTAGAATCTAGAAAAATTGTGGAAATCGTTGTAGAGTTCAGGACATCAGTGAATGCAAGTTGAAAAATATCTGCCGGTAACTTTGCAGAAAACACATTTACAAACTTAGGCCTGTGTAGTTTCTACTATCTATTAAAAAGAAGAAATTTGTTCTAGATATTTGCACAAAGGATGGATATCACTTTTTGCATGTCTGCAGACAGGTTTCAATACAAGGACAAGTTTGAATCAATCAAAAGGAGCTTGTGTCTTCATGAAAATCATAAAATTGTTAGATGACATCATTGGCTTTAAAGAAGAGAGCCAACATCATGGGAAGATATTTCGACAGATGCAATATTCCATGATAATGTGATTACCTTTTCAAAGAAACTATCCAACACGCATCATGACTTTCACAGAAACGTTTAAAGAAGAGGGCCAGCATCTTGAGAAGGTAATTGAAATTTTCAATATAACATAAGCTTACAGAGGTGGCAAAAAAAAAGGTAGGCTCTTATATTATGGTCATCCTGGATGCATTGCCCGGCCACCAAAACTGGAGTCCACAGCATCACGCTCCCAGGTTCGGGAGATTACTGGGAGCCTCACATGGTGGCACACCTGGAAGGCATACTGCCAGATGATTTTGGTGGTGAAAGCCTCTCAGACTTCAGTATATCCAACCTTGGCAAAAGCTCCGGACATCCATTATCCACTCACTTCACGGCTGTTGGGACCAACAACAGGGTGAGTCCCAGGCCCATCAGGAGGTCCGACAACAATTCTTACTCACTTGGAGTGGCCATGATCTGCTTTCCATGATGCAAGGGGGCAGCCCTAGGTGTGGTACACCCCTCCATGCCTTCTTTACCCCATAACCCCCCAGACTGCCTTGAGAGGCTTCTACATATGATTGTTTTGAGAGCCTGCCTTCGTGCAGTCTATCGTGCCTGACTGTGCCGCCTTCCTGTCGCCTACCTCGTCACGTGCTGCCTAGCCCTTGCTCGCTGCGCCCGTCGATTGTAGAATCCGTGCCCGCTAATCCGACTTCCCCCGTCAGGCAGTCGACTGCTGCCAACTCTAACCTACACCTGCTAAACCTGCAAACACCCCACCCCAAAACAGGAGGCATCTGCCCTGCAACCTGCCTGATCGCCCTGCACTGTCGCCAAATTGCCCCCGTGACCTGTCTGACCTGTCACACCTGATTGCCTTGCACTGGCCTGCAAAGCCGGTTGTCTGCCTGTCAAGGCCTAATACTTGACCACAAAAATCTATTTTTTTTAAAAACCTAGTTGCTCCCTCTGTCTGCAGCAACATTCCCCTTGTATCGCAGCAGCTAGCTTGGTAGGTCCTCAGCAGTGACGCACAATGGAAACCTCTGGTCAGACGCCGGTGCATTCTGCGAGTGCCCCCCAGTTAAACACCTTGCGTGTCATCCTTTCTAAGGAACAACTCCTTTCCATCCGTGCCACAGAGCTGGAACTGAAAGAAACAACAATCTTTGGATAGGTCGTAGGACACTCTCCGTCCAAGGCCCAGCTTCGGGATTGGCTTCACTCCACACAACACATTGGCATAGTGCGAATTGCGGAGGCAGTTCTCATGGGTTCGGCTCACCTCCGCACAACACATTGGATCTTCATGGTTCGGCTCACCTCCGCGGATGCAGCCCGTGAGCTAGTGGACAACTCACCCTATGCCTCTACAAAGGGGGTCATCTATATGGTTCCTTGGTATAGTGGCTTCATAGTGGAGGAATGCACACTCCACAACAGGTTTCCTAGACACCCGGTCACCCTTCTATTCCTCGGACTAGCAGCAGAGTATCATGAGTTAGTGGAGGACTTTGGACAGCTTTTCGGCATAGTACTTCCTCCCTCCTTCGCGGATGCAGTGAAAACCATAGGAGTCCCCAAGGTACGGGTGGCTGTGAAAGATACAAAGAAAATACCTAAGTTTCTTGAGATTGAGGCATGCAGACCCTCTTTTAGGCAGTAGGTTATTGTGACAGGGTAGCCTGGTCAGTGCCTTCAATGCCATGACTTTGGGAATCCAGTAGATTGTACACATTTCGGAGCCAAGGCGGCTCAGCCGGCAGACCCACTGGTGGGCTGACGGTTTTACACAGGTCCAACGAGACAACAGAGGGAGACGGTGGGGGGGCCTCAGTCAACCCCTCAGACAGCCACGACAGCAGAGCAGGAAGGCGGCGGGCGACGGGGCAGAGCACCCTGTAGCAGTCCCCCCGCTCATCCCACCTAGCAAGATCACAAGCCTCCACCCCCACCACCCACTGAGGCGTCACAGCCCACCCCACCCGAGATCCCCCAGTCCCCCATGCTCACCCCCTCCTCATGGATTCCCCCCCGACCCGATCCCACAGCCCATTGAAACATGAACAAGAGCATGCAAAACCACTATAGGGCTCCTTCAATATTGCAAAAAAAATATCAATTGATGTCACATGGACTGGTCAGCAAGACTCACATGGCAATGGTATGATATTGACAAGCATTCAGTACAGTAGGCTGTTTCTAAAACTAAACCTCCTAGAACATATCACTTGGTACAAGATGGCAGTATGACAATCAAAAATATGGTCAATATAGATGGGCATGTTCATACTATTCCACAGACAAGCAAAGGTTTTGCCTTAAGATGCATGATAGGTCTATCTGGAGGAAGGTCAGAGAACAAATAATGCTTTTGCAGCTTTCAGAGGATATGAAGAAGAAAACTTCATACGAAACAAAATCTTTTTCTATGGAGATGCTTGTGGGAAAGGTCTTATAAAATTGCATTCACCCGGTGTAAGAGATGTCGAGCTGTGTGAGAAGAAACCTGTCATTTACTTTGAAGCTCAATAAAATCATTGCACTAGATCACTCAAATGTAGCTTCTGGAAATCTTTTGCCCTGAGGGCAATATGGGCAGCAGGCAACCACAACGAATTTCAGACTTCCTCTTTTGGGCCTCTCTTTCTTCTGTGATTCTTTACGAACAATCAGTATATAAGTGTGCTTCACTTGGTGATGTTGATGATTCTATGTTCCGTGTGTTATCCTAGTGGTTCTCGCACATTTTTCTAGAAACATCTGCCTTTAAATTAAATCGATTAGAACATTCATTTCACCCAAGAGGGGAAAAAGAATGTGTGAGCATTGAGAAATTTGTGATGGCTGTAGGATTGTATGTTAATTTCAGAAATCCAAAGTTCTGTGATTGAATCAAGGAATGGCACTGTTTGTTACGGCCAAGTGTGATTTGAAATCCAAATGTTGTGTGCAGACTTTGTGTTATCTTGTGGGTGGAATGTCACTATTAAGCTTTAGCAATGACAGAATGGGAGTCAAAGAAAATGGTAATCGAATGCGACTATTATCATTGCATGGGAGATTGAGAATGGTGCAACCTATAGTTATGGCATATATATCTTTGTGCTGAGAAAGCGAAGAGACACAAAAAGGGGTGATACTTTTGACTATACACAAAGTTTTCTCTCAAAAATGACATGGGAGATCAAATGTTCTTAACGTTATTTCCATGTCTTGGCCCATAAATCTGCACTTTTGCAAAAATCTTTAAAAAGGCAGCAACCTTAGACTAAATGTTGGCTGCCCTATGCACAAACCTTTTCATGAATTCCCTTTGAGACTATATCATAATGTGAGGATTGGATAATAGGACACATTTACGCATTCCCTACATGGAAATTGCCCTTCTGCTACAAAACTGGTTAGAGGCACTTACTAAGATCAAATGGACGAATAGGAGATACCAAGAGAAATCCACTGATATAGCTATCACAAGCAAGCTTTAAAAAGACGAGTATAAAAAGCAATCTAAAGAAAAGTAGATTCAGCTGCAACAGATTCTAGAACAGCTAACATGGCAGGCTGTTGGTTTAAGGTGGCATTTGGACAGCTATTCAACAAGTATTGGGCATGATAGAAAAGCAGTGACTGTCCCAAGAGTCCATGTGAGAAAAAGAATAAAATTGTTTCAAAAACTAAAGCCTGTCAAAACTGCCCTGTTCCACTGGCTTGCAAGAAAGAAAAGTTGCTTCTCAGTTGTCTTAGAAAATTGCAGCAAACAGTTGATTGCTCTGGCAACACTTTGAGAGAACTAACTCTACAATTTCTCGGTGCTTTTCCTCATCACTCACTAGCTTATGGATTTTTCTGCCAAGTTCATTCATTCCCATGTTTGAGTAAAATTGAAATTAGTGATCTGGAGATCTTTTTCATCCAAGGGATCCTAGATCACAATTATCCTTTCAAACAACAATATGATTGAAGAAAACAAACCTTATGGTAGATGCCATCACTGCAAAGTGTATATTTCTCCAGCCAAGTGCTCCAATCTCCATGTCCAGGAGCAAACCACCATTGATTGGACACCTGCTCTTTTCCGAGTTTTTTTATTATTATTAGTACAAACATTCATAGACCTACAGACTCACTTAAACAGGTACAGGAAACCTGTCAGAAATGACTAACATTAACTTCCACAACTTAACAAGTTCTCAATATTTCAACATGTGCGCTAAAGTAAAGGTACCATGATACAGCATAGTAACATCTGGAAAATTTATTTCACTGACAGCTTTAGAAACCTTGATCTGAAGATAGTGTCCAATCTTCAGAATCCATTCTTTGAACAATTTGAGGATACATGACAAGGAAAAAAACACTTCAGTTCTCACATTATTTGTTGACCATTACACAATCATACCTTAAACAATGGCCACTTCATTGACAATGGCTTCATTGAGCAGCTAGAGTCCACCAGGCCTCATGCTAAATTCCCTTGACCAGCATCCAATATACTGACACTTCTTGCTAGTAGAGATAAGTAGGGCTGAGAAAGTCAAGATGGAGCATCGACTACAAGGCCCAAAGATGAAAGAATTTGTGCATTCAGTAGTAGGTGGCCAATGTGACCTTTCTGGCTTCTTTGTGATGCATCACCTTGGATTTGCTAGATGGAGCATCTTATCAACAGTTCACCCTCAAGGGTCAGTTGGGGCCAAAGTAGCCTGATCAATGATCATTGGGATCTTTTGGCATGCAATAGGACCCATGGTTGGTATAGAGATGGGGTGATGCTTTGGTTATACCCGTTTCTTCCTTTTGTCGGTGGGAAAAAAATGGCTTACTATACTGCTTAAAAGAGCACTGACCAGTATGGACAAGTGCGAAGGCTCTCAATAGCACCTAAACAAAACTAAAACGGCTTTACATCAATGCTGGAGCACAAGTTGGGACCCCTCTCACAGTTCACTGGTACCCTTGTACTAAATCTACACATGCCCACTGCCCACTTAACAACCACTGTGGACAGCAGCTATGTAAAAGAAGAAGACCCCCCAAAAGGATAGCTCAAAAGGCTAACACTTCTAGAGGGTTAATGCTAGGTTGTCCTTTGGTGCCTCGTTAACCCCCAAAACGCCTTCTAGTTTGTTTCCTGCACTAGTTTGAGCAGTGCGCCCCTACAATCTACAGGTTTCTTTTTTTTGCTAAAATGTGGCTGATTATATTACTTTAAAAATAAAAAAAAAAATAAAAAAAACTGATTACAATGGAGTGTTCATGCTCAACAGACTAGCTAGAGATGATGCAAAATTACAAGTACATCATGTATACAAGCCTCTCAAGGTGGTCTGGGGGGAATGGGGGCAAGAAGCCATGGAACGGGGGAAGGGGGGTGGGGGGGCGGGCGCGTGGGGGGGCACTGATTTGTATATCGCCATCTGGGGCCACCTGCTTGCATCACGAAAAACAGTTCCTGGCCACCCCAAGTGCGCATAAAATTACAACGGAGCTCCTAACGAGCCCTAGACTCGCCCTGCACCTGATCCCATTGGACGTGGAGGGAGGATGGAGGTCCATAGCTTTGCTAAGGTCGCCTGTGCTAAGTGTCTCTCTTCGCCGAAAGCCTCCTGACACCGCGCCTTCTAGATATGCCATCCAATAAGACTCCCTATGATCTCCCATACCTCAAAGCGGTCTACTGTGGGCTCCAGTACCTAGCAGATGGGTAGAGCCTCCAAAGAGAACTCCGAGCGCCTGTCCTCAAGGCCAACAATGGCTGCTCGCGCTTGCACCTATTGTGTATGGAGGGTGGGATCTCTTGGTGCCTCCTATAATAATCTCTGTGTGGCTGCAAGGTCCCGCCGGAGTGCTCTCTCCTCCTCCCAGCTATGCTGCCTAACCTGTATGGCTACCTCTTGGCAGATTCTGCTCGACTCGGCTAGGACCTCTACAACCTCCTCTGCGATCCGATCCCTCCTACCCCACTCCCTGGTCCAAATCTGCTTTGTCTGTCTCGTCACCTCCTCCCTCCAATAGATCGAGTCAGGGATCCGGCAGGATCGTGTGTCGAGGGCAAATGCTGGGGATCAAGGGTCAGGATAACCAGGCAATGATCGGACAACCTGGTGCCCGCCAACTCCTCAATCTGGCCTCCACGAGAGCCTCCCCACTCTCCCACATAAAACTTGTCCAACTGCTCCAGCAAGACTCCACCTAGCTGCCTGCATCGCCAAGAAAAGTCCAGCGACCTTTCCCTCCTATGGAAGGCCGAGTCTCTCTAGGCATCGAATGCTCCTACTGCCAGTAGAAAGACCTCCCATGCTTCTTGCTCCTCGCCAGCCATGCCGTGGTAGTTTTTGTCTCTGCCCCGCTGGTCCTCCAAAGCCTCCAGGTTGTTGAAGTCTCCTCCAACAATCCAAGAGTCCACCTCTGGGAGTCCATCCGCGATCTCCACCCAGAACCTCCTACATGCCCTAACCTCCGTAGGAGCATAGACATTGAGGACTCCAAGGCACGAGTCCCCAATATCCAATCTGATTCATAGAACCCTCCCTGCCACTATCGTCCCGTGGTCTCGTACACAGGCAATGAGACTCGGGCCAATAGAGGTGCATACGCCTCCATTCCTACTGTGGGCACCTATGGCGTGCTCCCAGTAAGTGTGCGAGTTGCCCAGGAATACCTTCCCTACCTACTGGGCCTGGGTGGGAGTAAGCTTGTGCTTCTATAGAAGAAGTATGTTGATCCGTCCGGCAAGGGCAGGCTATAACTCTTGCCGAACAATCAACTTCTTGGAACCAAGTGCCCCACTGTAGTGGAGACTATTCACATTCTAGGATGCAAGGTGTAAGCTCATGGGAAAACCTATGACTTACGAAACAGGCATCTGTTCGGTGTGGAGGCTGCTAACGAGGAGGAAAAACTCTGGGGCATACAAGTACACTTTGCCGCATGTTTGGACGGCAAACTCCAATCCCCCATGGTGGCCCTTGGCTGGGACCATAGGGGTGATAGATGCTCCAGGTGGTACTATCAATGCATCTATCAATCATGCTAAGAGTCGTGACTCTGTACACTGGTAGAAACGGGCCGTCTATGCCAAGGGCCACTCGATCACATTCCGCGGAGCTCTCCACTGTGGGGGGCTCGAAAGATAATGCTCAAGTATGGGACCTTGGCACCAGCCCACCAGTTAATGTCCATCATGCAACCAAACCACTATTGTGCAAACAGTGCTAGTCCTTCTCCCATCCACTGGGAGGTGTGGTCCACCATCTGACTCTTTAGCTCCTCGATCTCTATCGTCATCCAATCCTCTAAGTGAGGGGACTGAAAGAAAAAAGCGTAGTTTGGTCCATCTAGTGGTGCTAGTAGATGGACCTTGCCGCTCCTTGACTTACGAACCACGAAGATTCCCACCTCAAGAGGTAGTGGGAACTCTCCGTGCTCTGCAACTCTCAGGTAGGACCATAGGCCACTGCAGAAGAACTCCTGTGGCAACAACTGTGCATATCTTAGGAAAGTGTGACGGGTGGTAGGGGCAGATGAGTTGGTGGCTCTGTGGGAGGGGGAGCACTACTGGTGCGAGGAGGATGTAGGCGTGTGTGGCTCATCACCACCTGTGGGAGGAGGGAGGGTGGATCTGGGGAGGATCACCTGAACCGAGTACGGATCAGGAGGGGTGCTCGGTAGGGGAGGTGGTGGGGGGAAAGAGGGGGGTCGGAGGATGGAGGGATGTTCGGAGTGTGTGGTAGGTGTGGGTGCTGTGGGCCAGGGTCTATGGGGGGGGAATGGGAAACGGGGGGGGAGGGGTGTGGAAACTCAGGTGAGGTGGTATGTGGTGCAGGTGATGGATGTGGGGGACTGCGGTCCTGCCGGGTGGGGTGGGCAGGGAGGGCTGTGGAGTGCTTGCCGAGGGGGCGTCACTTGCCCTCCTGCTCCTTGCTAAACAAGGCTGGGTCTGAGGAGCTAGCTGCGGCCCCCCCTGCCGTCTCCCTCTCTGTCATCTTTGGACTCGTGTGAAGCCGTCAATGTCCACCTGTGGGCCCGTTGCCGAAGCTGCCTTGGCCCCGAAACGCATACAATCTGCTGCCTGATGTCCAAAGTCATGGCAGCCCAGGCACTGCCCAGGTTGCCCAATCACAATGATCTGCTGCCTAAAGGAGTGACCTCCAACCTCAATCTCCAAGAACTTTGATATGCTTTTTGTGTCTTTCACGGCCACTTGTAAAAATTACACGGCACAATGAACAAAATCTGAGAAAGAAATAGAGATAGAGAGTATACAACAGATAAGAGGAGAATTAGAAAATTTCTTTAGCTCCAAACAACTGATACAAAAATGGCTCTGTCCACCCATGCGCTTCCACTGAGAAGCTTAGATGGCGATCTAGTCAGAAGGTAGGTGAAGAGCTTACGGCTAGCTGGAACAACTCTGACTGGGCGAAAGATAGATAATCGATGACTGTAAAGGGTTTTAGCTTTTATAGTCCGTGAAGGCGGTTACGTCGGCCTACCATATGAGCCACACTAGTCGGCCAGGGAATATTCCCTTTACCGTCGGATCGAGGACACTACCCCTGGACCCCCACTAGGGGGGCCGCTAGCCCTTATGGGACCCCCAAGCCAGGGGCTGCTTACGCGGCCCCTGGACCCCAAAATAGGGGCCCCTTTTAACTCCCTTGTCCCGCAACTCGATGCAATGTGCCTCGAGTTGCTACCAGCTTTACTACTCAGTCCAACCCAAAGATTAGACCCACAATGGCCATTTTTTTGCCATCCGGTCACATAGACCTCATCTAATATACAAGTCACGACTCAACCAATATCCGGACTCGCATTTGGCTTCTCCTCATAATGGGGGCCTTACAACTTTGAGCACCATGTATCATTGGTGGCACATTATGAGGGTGGGGCATTGAGCATATCTAACACTCGTACCTTTGAGACTCCTACAGCTGTCACTGCATCCGCGAACGAAGCAGGGAGAACTGTGCCAAAAAGCCATCCAAAGTCCTCCACTAACTGGCGGTACTCTACCGCCAGTCGGGAAAAGTAGAATGACTGGGTGTCTGAGAAAACTGTTGTGGAGCGCAAATGACTCCACTGTGAAGCCACTATACCAAAGAACCATGTAGATGGCCCCCTTCGTGGAGGCATAGGGTGAGCTTTCCACTAACTCACGGGCTGCGTCCGCAGAGGTGAGTCCAACCATGAAGATCCCTCGGCCCAAGAGGACTGTCTCTAAGATCTACAATGTACCATTGCGCAACGTGGAGTGAAGCCAATCCCGCAGCTGGGCCCTCAATGGGAAGTGTTCAACGACCTGACCAAAGATCGTTGTTTCTTTCAGCTCCAACTCTATGGCCCGAACGGCCAAGAGCTGTTTCTCAGAGAGGATGATGCACAAGGTGTTTGACTCGGGGGCACTCCTAGAATGCACCGGCGTCTAACCAGAGGTTTCCATTGCGCGTCCTTTACTGAGGACCTACCACTGATGTTGTTGCGCTGTCCGGGAGGGGGGGATGTTGCTACAGAGGAAGGGAGCAACTGGAGGGGAGGAGGGCCGATGGCGGGGGGGATATGCTTGTTTTACACGGTGGGGGAGGTGTTGGACACCACTGTAGTCCAGCTTGCAGCGAGGCGAATGTGTGTGTTAGGCCTATCGTACAGAGCCGCTGACCATAGTACGGGTGGAGGCCGGGGGGATGTATGAGGGGCAACGTTAGGGCGGAGGGGCAGGGAACCAAATCCTCAGGCAGGAGGACATGGCATGGGTTCCTTTGGGGGGGGGGGGGGGAGAGGCAGCACAGAAGGGGGGGTTTGGCAGGGAACTAGTGGTGCACACCATGGGACAGCAGGGGGCGCACTGGTGACGTCGAGGACGAGAGAGCAACGGCGTGTTGGTAGGAGCCGACAATCTAGTGGTTTCTTTGAAGTCATTTGTGCCTCATTCACATGGTAACATTTCTAGAAGGCTTAATGCTGGCAGCCTAGCCACCTTGGAAGCTCTAAACAAAGATTAACAGATGCACACAACTCTGAGGATGTAGCTTGCAAATAGACATTTGGATGACACAAGCACATATTGCTATGCATGATTAATTGCATGACAATCTTTCGCAACAGGCCCTTAATGATCATCACTGCCAGATTACATGGCATAATTTTACCACACCCACTTTAGGCTTTGTCTGTGGGAGAAAAGGGAAGAGGGAGAGACAAGGTAAAGATAAATAAAGGACCGTTTTTCTTTTCTTCTTCTTGTTGGGGGAGGGGGGGAGATGATGATCAGAATTTTGATGTCCTGAATGCAGGTTGGCTATGGCTGCCAAGGAAGGTCAAGTAGAGATAGAGGTTGAGATATGACTTCTAGAGAGAGATCCAAGAGCTTGAGGCAGGTAGGGTGCATGTTGGCTATGGCTGGCAAGGAAGGTCACGTAGAGATGGAGGTGAGAAATGGAGTCATGAGCTGACTTGAGGTTAAGATGAGCTGAGAGAGAGAGTAGAGGAGAGCTAAGCCATGCTCAGCTGCACTCTGATACCATGTCAAAGATGCAGATCTAGAGCATGGCAAAGCTATGAACAAAAGCTCAGAGTTGAAGCTTTATTGAAATAAGTTTAAACCAACACAAAAACCAATGTGAAACACAGCAAGAAAATGTTCATTTAGCTTTGGATAGCACAGCATTTCACTTCAGAAAAACATCAGGTCAAGACTTGCACATTATCTAAAGTGGAAGAAAACCTTTCTGTGAATCTCAGAATTTTGATGTCCTGAGAAAAAGCTCGGAGTTGAAGCTTTTATTGAAATAATTTTAAACTAACACAAAAACCAGTGTCTACTACAGGGAGAAAATGTTTATGTAGCTTTGGATAGCACAGTACATCACTTGAGAAAAACATCAGCTCAAGATTTACACAGAATCTGAAGTGAAAGAAAACCTTTTGGTAGAGTTGAGCATATGTAGCCCATTTTTCTTTCTGATTTCCAGACCGACTAGCTGCTACATCACTTCCATGAAGAGCAAAGCTCACAGCCACAAGAAGCTCCTTCCCATCATTATACACCCTTGAAAAGGAGAAAAGAGAACAATCAGATGCAACTTTCTAAAACATATATTTAAAGATGAACGCTATTAATTATCTTCATACATAGAGCCAAGTTGCATTTTTTCCCAAGAAGTGAAAATTCTATTAACAAACCCCTTAGTCCATCTAGCGCTCCCAACTGTATAAGTTTATGCAAAGCAGCATCCTACGTGTCTTTCCATGCCAACCTGCTCTGAGATGCGTGATGCCAACTAGCGGTACGTACCTGAAGGCAGCTTCTATATCTACGAGTGTTCATGACCACCTAGAAGACAGCCTTATTCACCATGGGGGTAGCAGATAGCTCCACTCCTGTGATTTCACACAGTAAAGATGGTTTGTTGTGTAGCATCCTAGAAAGCAACTCCCTACATCAGGGCTCAGGCGTCAAGTGTCTTAGAAAGCTATAGCTTAGCCTTTGACTCCTGCAACTGGATCTTGACAGATGCTCTCTCTAGGGCATGAATATCTGACTGCTAGTCTACTCAAGTGCTGAATCAAACATGGAGATGAAACCTACCTCAGACAAGATAACTCCTCGGGAACATACTTTCCTCATGCCAAGGGTCCATGAAAAATAGGCTCTAGCCTTTCTTTCCCCACATTATTGGAATCTTAAATCTCCATTCCTTACAAGAGCAGAAGATTACAAATTCCGAAAGGGCTGGTTATGGATCTATGCAGATGGAGACCTTTTCTCATGTATTTATCTTATTCACAAATGAGGGAGGTAATGGTTATATGCAAGTAGAGACCTTTGCTCATCTATTGGTGTGGCTGGAGGGTGAGATTATTTGGAGAAAATCCTCCAGCTCTCGAGTCACAAACTCACCTCCGTTAAGCTGTTCACACACGATGGCTCTAAATGGGTACTTCAGGGATCCCCAGCTCGACCTTGGCTGTCAGATTCATGACAGCAAGTGGCCCCTTAACTTTACAGTGGATCTAGATTCGGGTGATTGCTTATTTGGATCCGTCAGAAAGATTACCCAAGCCCCTTTATATCAAGTGAGAAACAACCTCTCTTAGAAGAGGTACTGTAACCACATTCTGATCTCATGGGATGAACGAGACTTCTAAAAGGTAATCAGTATAACTTGAACTTGATGCACACAACATGGTCGCTCTAGACATAGTTATGCTTCATGTACAAACAAATATGTCTATAAGAACACACATAAATCTCAATCATCTCCAAAAAGGAAGACTTAGTCATTGAACATCTAATCAAATCTTCTTTTCAATACATATTTTAGTATGAAACAACTCATCTTGTAAAATTCTCCATCCATGCACAACTTGAAGACGAAAGGTCCCACACATCAATCAAACCATGATCCCAAATGTAAAGCATAAGATCCTAAATAGAGTCCTAGCAGTATCTTCTCCAAGTACAATTATCAAGAACCTAAAGTTCCTTGTTTCTCCTCAAGTCTCCCCTTTCTGGCATGCTATACTTAAAACTGTCCCAGATCCAGGCATGCTGAAAGCTTAGATCAGGGTAAAATATGAGTAACCTTATGTCTGAATATAAACAAGTAGAAAGCACTATGTTGATAATCAACTTCTTGATACAAATGCCAACCTTATAATGACAGCTGCCAAAAGGCGTCCATGTTCAACCCTTAATGCTGGATGTCCTAATCGAATATATCTTACTGATGGATTCCTCCATTGCTCTGCAGCTGCTGCTTCACTCATACCAATAGATTTTTCTGTGGCAACAAGTTCCTGCACCTTCAAAGGATCTCTTTGTCCATTATCAACTCCAGGATATGTCAAAGTGGATGTCTTCTCAACATTGTCAGACTCCTTATAAAGCCAGTGAGCTGCATGTCCATACTCAGCAAATTCATGCATACCCTGTGCACATACAATACTTTAAAACCTCCACCATTTCTCAAGATCAGTATTTCATCTCAAAGAACAAGGAATAAAGTAAGGAACCAGGCCTAAATCAATAGAATTATGCAATCAGCTAGTGACAACTTACATAGCGCAACTAACTGACCTGAGTACGAATCTGCACTTCCAGTGGTGCTCCATCTGGTCCTTGAACAGCTGTGTGCAATGACTGTCACAGCACAAAACTTGATGAATGGGTTCCATCTTAATAACTGTTTAGATGCACTACCTAACATTTTCGGAAAAGACACTGTAGATGTGCTGATGTGCCATAATCTTTGAATCTTGTCATCTAAGCTTATTTTGACACTGTTTTTGTCAGACTTCTGTACCTTCACTAGAGAAATAGCTTGCCTCTACTTTGTTTTTCATTTTACAAGAACAAATTTCTCTTAAATCCAGCTAAGAATCGAAATAGAACCAATCTAATAATGGTAAAGGGTCATAGAACAGTCTGCCAGGCCAGTCACTCTCAAGAAGAACGTCCTACATGATGGGCCCAAGAAAGATCCAATCATGGGGTCAGCAGTATCAAGACATGGAAAATAAGTCTCAAAAAAGAAATGAAATCCACAGTAGCAAGAACGACCGCCTGTCTTTTTTTTTCAAAGATAAAAGAATGATTTATTAATGGACTGAGATGTAAACTGACATGTAAATTGATTAATGTGGCATTTTACTGGGAAAAACCTTAGAGAGCTGAACCCCGTATGTGTACTAGAGATAATACATATATGGGGTTACAATACCACATTAATCCACTTACACTTTAATTTTCGCATTGCATCTCTAGTATATGTACCAGGTTCAGCTCCTTAAGGTGTTTCCACACAAAATGTCACATTGATCAATTTACACTTTATTTACATGACATGGATCCCTTCATGGAAAAATATCCCGGAGGCGGACCCAAAGTGAGGGAATTCCAAAAAGTAAATATAAAACAACAATACATTGTGCATTGGAGCATTGCCCTTTCATTTCTCAAGAGAGCTCCAAGCATTACTTATGATTTCCAAAAGCAAGGGCTACATTTTCCCTCTCAAGGTGTAAATTTTCACTCATGATTCACCATGTCATTGTCCCATCGTATAAGCATATGCCCTAATGGGCAATGTTAACAGAAAAGGAAGTCTATTATAAGACTTGAATGAATAACCAATCCAAAGGCATATACTGCCAGATCATGCGTAACTCAGAAGGAAAGAGAGTGCCAAAAATCCCAAATCCTGAGAAAAGCCTCTCTCCTCAGTCTCCAAGTCACTGAATTGCATCTCCCACCTCCCTCAGAAGTGTGGACAATTCTCTATCCAAATCCTAGAGAGTCTCTGCAAAGGATATATATCCAGTAAATGTATGGAATGACAACATCTCACAGTCTAAATAAACCACCCAATGATACTAGCTATCAACTCTCATCTGTGACAATGTCGCTCAGTCCACTTGGCCTACAAATAATCGAGTGTGGCTATCCTCCTCAAGAGCTAGCCAAAAGATGAATTATGAGTGGCTCCCTTGAACATCCTCATGACCACAAGTTGGAACTTTGTCCATAACCTAACTAATAGTCCCTCATGTCACTATCAGTGTCTCATGTGCCATGAAAAACCATCCTATGGGCTCTCCTCCAAACCTCCTAAGCTCTGGGGTAGTCCCATAAACATGTCTCTACATCTCCTCCAGCTCTCCACATCTAACATAGGCAATTGGCTCCCTGCCATAACCAAGCCAAGTGACATGCATTGACAACCACAAAAAAAGAGAGATCTTTCTAGGTCCATAGCTAGCATCCAATCTCCTCCAGAAGACAGCTTGGAAAAGTCTTTATCTCCTCTGTATGCTCTCAGATCACATCTATCTTGAGGGTATCCATGATCCCTGTCCAAATTGCACAAAACTCGGATGATGTGGCAATCCGGAAAGGACCTTCAACCTGGCATAGTCTCCAACAGCCAACTGTCCTATGTCTTGGGTAGTCCCATGAACTGTCTCCTTTGGCTCTCCGCATTTAGGACAAGCAACCAAGTCCTTGCCATAACCCAGCCACATGATATGCACTCCGAACCACAAAAAGAGAGAAATCTTCCTGAGCCTAAAGTTAGCATTCAATCTCCCTCAGAAATCAAGTAGGAAAGGCCCTTTGTGAAGATATGCTAGGGTTTGCACTGAGAAAACACACACTGCACAAAAATGACTAAAACACAATAACCCAAACAAAAACCTAGGTGGTAAAAATAATGAGAAGAAGATAATACTCAATGAATAGTGAATGCTGAATGAATGTACGCAATGCTCAAAAGCAAAGCGATCCCACATCCATCGACTCTTGTGAAGGATCCCAAGTGCAGCAACCACCAATCAGAGCAGAAGCTGATGAAGAAAAGGTGCAAAAAACTCAAAACGCAGCAGCTGGTAGCAAGAGTGATGACGTTGCAATCAGGGCAGCCTGATCAGCGGTCTTCTGAAGCAGACCAGCAGCTAGATGATGATAGCCAAGGCTGCAAACAGCAAAAGCAACTTGATCTAATGATGGCAATGGGCAGCGACAGTGACCAGCAGGTTGGGTGGCACTGGGATGATGCAAATGCTGATGGAGAAGTCCTTGCAGCAGCTAGAGAGTATCAAGCAGGTGCTGAAGCAGTCATGGAGGCTGAAAACGATGATTAAAGGGCTATGGCAGGAGTTGCCAACTCCCTATGTGGTATGAGTGGGGATGCAAGAAACCTAGCACACACTATATTTATAGAGGTGGAACCAACCAAAGTTTACAGGTTTGCTTATGGGACACTTGAAGCACTCTTGTGCTTTTTATTTTAAGGGTTGTTAAACAAGCTTTGTGAAAGGTTCAATCTTAATGCACTTTCTTCAGCTTAACACCCCCTCTCAAGCCAAAACAAGAGCCAAGCTTGTCCTATGAAATTGTGCACAACCAATCAGACATACCTCCAGGTGTATTGCAAGGTGCTGCCTAAGGGGATTGTCCATATGCCACATGTCCAATAGTGCACCACTAAGGTAGGTGGGTACCATGAGGAATAGAAGTAGGTGTGTAAAGTTACACCACACAATGAGCAAAATAGTAAAGAATAGAGATAACAGAGCAAATCAGAGAACTAAGATCTCTTTAGCTGCAAACATAGTATTACAATTACGGCATTCTCGATCTTTGTGCTTCCACACTAGCACTTTGATGGCCACCTATACAAATTCTAGGAGGAGATTAAGGCTAGCTGCATGAACTCTAACTGGCTTAATGGATAATTATGGTTCTAGGAGGGTCTCCTTTTCATATTCCCATCACTGTTGGGTCACAGGTGCTACCCTCAAGCCCCACTAAGACGGCCCTTGGCTCCCGAAGACCCCCATCCAAGGGCACGACACGAAATCCACCCTTTGGGGCCAAAAATAGGGATCACCGATAGCTCTTACATCCAACAACTCGATAAAATGTGCCTCGTGTTGCTATCAACTTAACTACTCCATGGCAAAAATGAATTAGATGAAATGAGTGATTTCTTACTTGCCACTCCCATAGACTTCTTTTGACATACAAGTCAACACCCAACCCATGTTCAGGTTCACATATGGCTTGTCCTCACAATTACAACTTTGAGCACCATGGATCATTGGTAGCAATGTGGCACCTTATGAGGGTGGGGTGTTGAGCATATCTAGTACAACCCCCCCAAAAAAACCCAAACACCCAAAAAAAATTCACACCTGCAAGTGAATGCCATCCTCTAACCAACATCAAGTCTTTGAAGATAAACTCAAAGTAGACCTTTAGCTCTGAGACAATCCCATAGGCAATGTCTCTTTGTCTCCTCTAGCTCACCACATCTCATGCATGCCATTAGGTCTCTACCATATTCAAGCCAAGTGCCAACTACTAAAATCAAAATGAATCTAAAAACTGAAGACTATATATATATATATATATATATATATATATATAGAGGGTGGTCCATCTCTTAGAATCTCCATCCTAAAATGGTCCAAGGCCGCTTTGCTAATGTGTCAAGGGGTGAGTCTCTTGTGACTCTCAATAATGGATCTGATTTGATCATGGTATAGGCCTCTTAGACATTGGCCAGGTGGTCGGGGCTGTCATGCTCTGCAAAGTGTAAAGGCCTGGTCTAATGTGACTCCGCCGCATAATATAGATATGGTCTGAATAGATGGGGCTGAATCACTAGGCTAGTGGTACCTGCTGTGAAATCTGATCTATGCAAGAACTTTGTCATCATTGGCCTTTGCCTTGGTCCTTCTAGGCAGGGTGGTCTCCTATCTCGTAACAATGTTGTACAGTGCCTCTGGAGCTCCGGGAGAAAAATCCCTAAGCATCTTAGGTCCTCGTACTCCATAACATGCCAAAAGAGGACCGAAGCCATCACGGAAGAGATAGTGGTATCTCCCTCATATATCATAGTAGATTGTGCATCTACATATGTAATGTTCCTCCATCTCTAACTCTCGACTGCAGAGCTGACATATCCTCTCCTCTGCTGTAATATCCATCCATCTGTCTTCTCTAACCGTAGCTGGTGGGAGGAGGTATGTATCTGTCCAATAGCGGCTTGCATATCATGGGAGAGATGTGTGTCCATGTACTGTGGTTGAACAATGAATCCATCCTCCCAAAGGTGTAGAAAATGATCTTGGTAATGCTCCATCCTTGATCCTAGAGGGAAAGGTGTGGCCAGATCCAAGTTCTCCTTGTTTCCACTCTCAAAACGTCAACTCTAATGACTGAATTCAGCTCAGGTCAGGTAAGAGGGAGTTTAGGGCAATCCAAACTATAGTCAAATGGGGGGAGATGTCTAGCCCATGTAGGCTCATCCATGATGTCAACTATGAGTACCAACAGTCTCTCCCATTCCTGTGCTAACTTTTTGGAAGAGGCCAATGCCAATCTAGAGTATCTATGACATGGGAGTTCCCATATCCTGTGTATGAATGTCACTGCTCTGAAGAGTGCCTCTACAACCATGGGTGTTGCTCCTAGCTCCGCTCTAATGATAGGGTGTGGTGTAGAGGCCTTACTCTTGATCATACGTGATATCATCATTATCAGTGGTCTCTCTATGCGATCCCAATTATCATAGTGTTCTCTCTTTGGCCTTGTGTGATTTGTTAGGGTCAGTCATCTATGGTATTAGCTACAACCCCATATTTCAGCTCCATACAAGAGGGTAGGAGTGACTAAGGTGTCAAACAACCATTATTTGGTGCAGGGCTCTTGAAATTGTACATGAGCGCACTGACTCTCAAGGTTCCCAAAGTTTTGCAAAACCTCTTGCTAGCCAGGCTTCAGCTGCTCCCCTCAGTGAAAATCTCGAGCTAGAGAAGGTGACTCCTGAGTATACATATTCCCTTACATGCTCCATTGCATCCCCTCTCAATGTGAACTGATACATAGACCGGGTCACCCATGCTGATGGGGTATTGAAAACCATCACTTTGATTTTTCTAAGATTCACTGTGAGGTCTTTATCCCTGCAAAAAGTGTGGACTGCATCCGAGTGTTGTTGCAAGCCCTTCGGTGAATTAGAGATAAGTGCAATATCATCTGCATAAAGTAATATTGGTATCAATACTCCAGCTAAGTTAGCTCCAGTCCCTCCTCCCCTATCAATATATTTAGACACCTCATCTATATATAATCCAAATAATGTGGGCGAGAGTGGACATCCTTGTTTTACTCCTATGGTGCTATCAACTCTTTCAGACATCCCTCTAGATGTGCGTACATGGCCTGTCACTTTCTCATAGTGCATAGATGCTCCAGTGCATACCTTCTAGCACACCATGTCCTGTAGTCTCTGCATGAAACGTGCTCAAGGTACTGTGTCAAATGCCTTATGAAAGTCTACAAAGCAACAATAGATCTTCTTGCCCCGAGCCCGTCGTCCTTCCTCAATAATTGCTCTGAGTGAGAGGATGTGATCCAAAGTGGTGTATCCACGTCTGAAACCAGCTTGTCTTTGTGCTCCTTTTTCCTCCCTGTCTGCCCATGCATTAAGCTCATGTTCAAATATGAAGCCATATATCTTGGCCAGTGTATGGCCAACCATGATGGTCCTATACTTACTAGGGGTCAAAGGATCACCACTCTTAAATAATGGAACCATAGTATGATCTGACCAACTCTCAGGGAATCCCTCACAAACAGCCCTATTGAACATTTTAGCTTGTATGGGTGCTAGTATGTCAGATGCATGTGAGAAGTGCTCTGCTACTAAACCATCCTCATATCGTGCCTTTCCATTCTGCAGTCTATAGATTGCTTCTCTGACCATCTTACTGGTTAAAAATACCCATTGTTTTGGCCTGTAGGCCTGCAGAGGCTGTATGGGTGTCTGTCCTTGTACATAATACAGCTGTATTCCATAATGCAGCCAAGCATCAGACAATGTAATCTGTATAGGGGGTTTCCTTTCATGGAACATTCTCCCATGCCCTTTTGTTATCCCGCCCCAAGAATAGCTGATATATTTCTACATCAAGCTTTGCCAAGTAAGTACATTTCTTCTTCCGTACAAGGCATCTGAAAAGTGTTGTAGGTAGCAGGGTTATTGCCCACAGGTGCTGGGATGTCTCGCTCTGCATAGATCCATGACTCACTCCCAGGTAACTCTTCATGATGATGTTCTATCTCGGCCTAAGGAGTAGCCAACTGGGAAGGAATGGGGGACATCCAGGTACTCAATCTCTTTTTGAAAGACATAGTAAGGCAGCTTGTACCATATCGGTTATTTTATAAATTCTGTACTATCAATTAATTTCTTGCCCAAATAAATATCTGTTTACCCTTCCAATTTGATGGACATGTGCAAAAGTAGGTCCCTTCACAATATTATGTGACTATGCCACAAATAATGAATCAATAATTGAAATTAGATTGTGAGGAGGCATGTCTAAAATATAGCTTTAAGCCACCTGGTATCGACTTGGCTTTGGATTCAAAATGTAGTCATCAAACTCTCCCCCAATTGGAGTCCACAACCTGCAAACACAACATTATGAGTTATGCTAAAAACAATCTAGACTTTGAAACTCGCAATTTTGAATGAAGTTAAGAAGTTGATTAGAAAGGCTAACATCAACTTTAGAAAAGATGGTCTCCCTCTGGAAGCTTACATGGCTCAGTTCAAGCAGGAAATTTCAAGCATGAAAACATTTCATGTAAAATAACCTTTATAGGAATTTGGTAGGAAAACTAAGACAAGCATAACCTTTATAGAAGGTTGGTAGAAAAACTGATTCACTTGTCCTAACCTGGACATAGAGCATTCTGTCACAATATGATGGTGAAAAATGAACATTCCCTTGATTGTGTAAATTTATGTATGCAAGGGCACATGATTCATTCCCTCAAAGCTCTAATCAGATTGATTACAATGTTCTATTTCACCAGACGTGATTCATAACAAGAGATAGCCACACTCTGTTTACTCATATTACCAGCTGTTTCATAAATTACAGTAGCCCATTTCAGAAGCTTACCAGAAATCCCAGCTTTGATAGGATTAAGAATGTATAAAGAACCTTTACAATACTCAAATTGTTAGCAGAAATGGGTTAATGTGCCTTATCCTGTGGCAGTCTCCTGCTTGTAGGCCTCAGCTAGAGTCTGGAAAGGACATCTGGGGCTCAGACACCCAATTTGTCTGTCAATCTTGTTAATGTGACAGTCACCTTCATCATAAGCACACCTGTGGCAATCAGGGTCTCTCGCTTGTGCAGTCCTTTGTCTTTTCACATCTGTTCCAGCCTGTTGTCAGGAAGTCCATGTGGGACATCAGCAGGTGTTTCTTCCTTCTACTGCAGGTGACAGGTTTACAGGCTGTCATGCATGCTGGATGCATAGTTCTGACCTCTGTTCATGGGCAGCAGGTTGTTTAGTGGGCAGGATACCCTTTTTGATATGCAGTTCACCAGGGCGACCACATAATCCACATGGCACTTTTATTGATTTTCCTGCAGCAGGTCAGCCCATTTTTGGTGCAGTTGGCCAGTTCCTCCTGCATCCCCTATTTCAGGGGCAGCTCATTACTCTCCTCATCATTTTGTTCACTGTTCACCCTATCTTCACCCTCTCAGCCATCATTCATCTTCCTCTGTCTGATTTTTTTTTCCTGCTTTTGAGATTGCAGTGCCCTCACTGACATGCCAAGGCACACGTGCAAGGGCTGCTGTATCAGCTCTCTCCTATCCACTTGACTAGGATTTGAGCTTTGTTTCCTTCATCGTCTTCTGTGTTTTTTCTTTTCTTGCTTCATACTGCGCGCTCTTACACATAGGAGGATAATGACTTATGAGACACTCATCATTGGCGAACGAAGAGAAACAAGCTCATAAAGCAATTGTATTTAATCTATGTGTACAGAGGGGCAATGGCTCTCCTACTGTGCTAGTCTATCCAGAGTTCAACATGTCTCCGATGGTGGTGGTGCATATGCATGTGTGTGTGTGTGTGTGTTGGAGGGGGGTTGGTTTTTGGTGGTGGGGTAGGCGGCCGGGGGGGGGGGGGGGGGGGGTTGGGTTTGGTTTCAGTGCTGTTAAATCTGTACATAGGTACTTAATATATCAATCGCAACAACGACATTTACTCAAATTTTACACAAAACTTCCACCCTTCATGTAAATGATTCATAAGTTTGAACATGTTATAACTTAAATGCGAACAGTGACCAAAAGATCCCAAAGAAATATTAAAGTAATTAACTACTGGACTAACAGCAAGGCTCCTAATCGTTTAGGTTACTGCTTATGGTTCTCTTGAAAAAGGCATGTTTTGGAAGGGATGTCTTTCCACTGAAATGTAATCCATGTGCTAGTTAACAATACTCTACTGGTAAAGGAACTCTTCAGAATGACAAAAGCATGAGCAACTACCAACAAATAATATTTAAAACCATCGCCAACCCTCAAAAGCAGAAAGAGGTCACACCGGTGAACGACACTCAGAACATTGTAGCAACCTTCAACAGCAGGAACATGCAGACGGCCATTGCCATCTCCAACAACTACTCGCAAAGCCCTAGCATCATAAATTTTATCCACCGCAACACCTTTCCTTGTCATCTGCAACACATTAAACGAACAAGTAACATCAAGATAGCAGGTTTTGCTTAGCTTGAAATTCGAAATGCTAGCCAGCCGATGTGATGTGCAGAATATCATCAGCTAGCTTTCTAATGCACCAATAATCATAAAAACATCTGTATTGCACAACAAGGGTATTCCAAAAGCCAAACATGTAAAGAAAACTCTGTGTAATGTGTAAAGGTTGCCAAGCCTGATAAGCAAGCATTGACCCATAGATGAAAGATAATGCAGCACAGGGGTAAACGACTAAAATAAGTTCTCAATCATGACCTGGTGACAAAATTTACAGATTGACACGGTGAATACCATACACAGTAAGGGTGCCTACTCTTGTCGTTTCTATCTTCAAACCCTTGCATGATACAGGTTACAAAGGTAGAGCTTGAAAATCAATATTGCATAAGCCATGAGAGAAATTTGAGCTGATGCACACGAAAGGATCCTGTAGGTTATGCAACTGCTAGAACTTGTGATTTAGCTCACTTGACACAGATAAAAAACTGTTGTCACTGAGCAGACAGCCATTCATAGTCAAGAAGGACCTCCCCGCTGCGACATCCAACTACCCACAACTACAAAGTACAATAGGCTAATTCCCATACCCGCCCATCTATCGGTTCTGTTTTTGGCCCAAAAACCTTCAGCCAGTCCTCACCACTAGAGGCACCATTCAACCGTATTGTCCCTCGCCCAGCCTGGCACACTAGAATTACTCCGACAAAGTCTCTTTATGATGAGAGTGCACTTGTACAAGCTCTGTCACCTAAGACACCTCCCTCTTGCCAGCCATCCTTTTTGATGGTCTCAAACACATATATCCAACTCTCCTCCTAAGAGCAACCTGAGCCAGATCCACTTCTTCCAGAAAAATGAGCTCATCCAGCCATTAAATTTTCCCCTTCAAAGCTGGTTCTCTGCTGAAAGTGTAGAAAAGCTCCACCAAACTCTTTGATACCTCCCTTGTTAAGAATCATTGGTCACCTTTGCTGCTATGAGATATCTTTTCAAAAAACCCTTCCTCTTCAGCCACTTTACCAGCCATACTGACAAAACATCCAACAAAGGGTTTGACAAACATTTGTAAGTCACAATGACAAGCAATCAGTTTTTAAGCAGTCACAATCAGTTTCAAGCAACTTTGATCACTGCCAGGCTAGTGGGAACAGCCTTCAAATCAAAACCATAAGTCCATGAAAAGTAGGAAAGAGAGGTGATGATGTGTCTGCTGAGGGGACACATTAAACAGAAAGTCACAGCTGAAATATACAAAAAGTGACAGCTTTCTGAGTCATCTATTAATATCCACAGAGGAAGACTGCAAATTTTGCAGCCCCCAGTGATATCATTTATGCCCTAATACCCAATATTAAGAATCCTCACTCATGTTCACATGCAGTGGATAAAATTAGAGAACGTCATAACCTAAAAGAAAGAAGTTGGAGCGTATGCTCCAATACTTACAAAGAGACAAAACGCAATATTAAAGAAGCTGCATACCCTAGTACTTAGAGCAGCCTATCAGGACTTGGCCTGGCAAAACCAGCCGACCTACTTGTGTGGTTCCAAGTAGTGCCAATAGGGTAGTACCTTGCAGATCAACTAGAACTGGCTTCTGTGCAGCTAGATATGCCTGCTGAATTGCACCTAGTTGCAGGGATGCACATCTTACTACTGCCCAGTTTGCAAACAAATTACATCTTATCTGCATGTTCAAAATATAACCAAGCATACGGCTATCTAAGCTTTCTTATAGAGCAGATATTGACATGTACATTGCAGTTTCAGTTAATCAACTACTGGCTTTTGAGCAACTGGACATATCTACCATGTAACTGACAAAACTAGTCTGGCTTTGTGAGCTACAAAATTATCAAACACATACATAGCTAAGCTCTATCAGAAAACAACTACTAACTATGAAATAGCCTTATCCATTTCAGTTTTGACAGATTACTGAGTCACTTCTTTTTAAACATTAATGTAGCTTCACTAGCTCTCAGTGAGATACCTTGCTGTAAGTGCTATATAAACTCTTCAATCGTCCTGATAATGTGACTTCCATTCCTGGAACATATCTGCAAATGACACAGAAAAATAGCACCATTAAGAATTCATTCAACATGTCAAATTAAGAAATGACCAATGTATGCTGTCACATGTTTCTATTCATTATTACTCACTTTGCATGATGATGGGGTGATTAACAGTCTTGAGCATTGAGCTTACAATTGAATAAAATCAATCTCAAACTAGAAAAGCAAATTAACCATGCTGCTCCAAAAACACTGTTTGAACAGCCTTTGATGTTTTCTTTATTTCCATTATGATCGCATTATTGAGTCATTTATGGTAGCAAAGCAATTTCATTATGTGGTATCAAATTCATGGCTTCCCTAAGGCATCTGTTCTCCAGTGTGGGAGACAGGAGCAAAGGTCCTGTGCAAGGGACTTCTCTGCCACACACATCCAGGAACAGCATGAAGGAAGCAATGACACAGCAGCAACCAAAACTCAAAACTAATGTAAGAGGCATTGAAGAGGCAAGAAAATTAAAGTCAGTCTCTGGCAGCAACCAGGAGCATCACTCATCAAATGAAAAAGGAAACAAACCAATAGCAGGGGAAGCATGCCAAGTAGAACATGCAGCAAACAAGGCATCAAGAAAATGGACGTGTAGCATTGTGAAACCCAAGGTGACAAACAGGGCACCCCACTTTTACTGCATCTCTGCGTTACAGAGCATCAACACCACAGGAGGCAGACAGAGGTAATGTAACCATGGACAGAAAAGAAGCAGCAAAAGTCCAAAACAACCATGACAAGAGGAAGCATAATAACAGCACAGTTTCCTCAATGTCAGAGCCTTGCTAGCTGCTTTTAATTTCTAAGAGTGAGAAATGTTTATAGCCTTCGTGCATCCATGTCTGCAGGGAAAAACTTATTAAGGTGCATAATGACCGGTGGCCAGCATGGGTGCAGCATACAGAAAGTTCTCTGTAAAGCTTGTGTCAATGTAGCCATTGAGGAGATCCCTGTTGAGAAGGCTCCAAAGGTTGAACTTTATTTGCTTGAAGAAGAGACATCTGCTTTCTCTTTATCCAAGCATGGGAGTACATCCATCCATTTTGGGATAAAGGCCTGGTTTAACCTCCATGTATAGTACAAGCACATTATTTAGCCGTACATGTGAATGCACCCTTACGTGCCCTAAATATAAATACATTTTATTCTGTGTACCAACATTGGTACAATCAAATCTATTGTACTTTTCACTCTCTCTCTCACTCTTGCCGTCACGCTCACTCCTCATCGAACTTTTGCTGTCCCTCTCAACTGAGCTCCAACAACTTGTATCAAAGCACAGAGTGCACACTTCCCGAGATCAAACCTCGAGGCAAAAGGGCGTCAGTCAAGCAGGAGTCTCGGGCTCTTAGCTCACAATGGGTTGCAGACGAACTGTACGACAATCAATAGGTACTATTCGCCCAACCAACAGGCAATAGGGCGCGACAGGGCAGCAATCGTGGCACAGGGCGACAAGGCAGGCGCAAGCGCAGCGTGTCGGGCAGGACGGGGGACAGAGCGGGCTGCAAGCACGCAACTGGACAGGCGACCGGCCGCGTCATGTGACTGACGCGACAAGCTGGCGGGTCAACAGACCCCCCTCCCCCCCCCCCCCCCCCCCTGCCGCCGCTGCACAGCCGCTGTTCAATTTTCTGGTCAGAAAATTTTCTTAAATTTTTCTCATTGCTTACCCCTGATGAGAGTTCACGCACTGGAGGCACAGATCTCAAATTTGTGTAAAATCGAGCCCAAATTTGTGAGATGGAAGGATCGAGGTGCAGCTGAGAGTTCAGTAGACAGTGTGAGAGTGAGAGAGACAGAGTGAAGCACAACACCCAAGAGAATAGACCGAAAGAGTGTAGTCCAAAAGTACAAAGTACAACCCTTAAACCTTAGGGTTGTAGGGGGTGTTCACACCCGACACACACTAAGTGCCCATAAGTGTGTAACATATGCACATAAGCACATACGACAATAAGACTAAGTTTGGGGGAAAAAACCTCTCCTACCGAGAGTTAAAAGTGCCCCAGTGTCCTACTGATCACCGACACTCCCATATGAGCGCAGGCGTAAGTGAGGTGTGAGTCAAATACCCAACAAACCCCCTTGGAGTGAAGAGTGATCAAGAGTACAAGGATCATCCGCCACCAAAGGGTATCAAATTTAAAGCATCGCGAAATGCTTCAAATTTGTCACGAGGAAGAGCTTTGGTGAAGATGTCTACCACATTACTGGTGGTAGGACAATAGACAAGGCTGATATCACCTGCATGACAAAGTGATAATGGATCTCAATGTGTTTCGTGCGGGCATGAAACACTGGGTTCCGTGCCACTACAATGGCACTCTAACTGTCAGTGAACAAAAGAGTAGGCTCCGTAACAGATACATCCAGATCAGCTAGCAAGCATCTAAGCCATACGCATTCAACTGTGGTAGTGAAACCTGCCTTGTATTCAGCTTCACATGACGATGTGGCAACAGTGGATTGTTTCTTGCTAAGCCAAGAAATGCAAGAAGAGCCAAGAAAGAAACAATTGCCACTAGTGGAGTGACGTGTATCATAATCACCAGCCCAATTAGAATCACTGTAAGCATGTAACTGCAGTGGTCCCCCCTTGGCATAAAGCAACCCAAGAGATCGAGTACCTTGCAAGTAATGAAAAACACGCTTGACAGCTTGCCAATGTGACATACGTGGCTGATGCATATACCTGCTCAAAGCTGAAATTGCAAACTGTATGTCGGGCCTAGTGTTGCATAGATAGATAAGACATCCAACTGCAGGAGCATATGTATGTATATCAAACAAATCACTGTGATCATGTAATGACAGTTTCAGTCCAGGTTCCATGGGGGTACAAACTAGCTTGAAATCCTGTAAGCCAAACTTCTCAAGAAGCTGCCCAATATACCTTGACTGTGATAGCCCAATACCTCGAGCATCATGTATGAACTCGATGCCCAAGTAGTAATGCAAAACTCCCAAGTCAGACATGTCAAAAGTTTGCTGCAAATTTTTTTTGAATGCTGAAATCTGATCAGCACGTGTTCCAGTGAGCAAAAGGTCATCAACATAAAGACATATAATCAGCATAGATCCCCCTTCTTTACATACGTAAAGGGTAGACTCATATGAGCTGTTTAGAAACCCCTGACCAAGCAAGAAAGCATCTATTTTTGCATACCAAGCTCTAGGAGCTTGTTTCAAACCATATAGTGCCTTTTTGAGCTTGCATACCAAATGTTCTAAGCCTTCAATTGCAAAACCAATGGGCTGCTGTACATAAACTTCCTCCTGAAGTTCTCCATGTAAAAATGCAGTTTTGATATCTAGCTGATGCACTATCCAACCATAATGTGCAGCCAAAGCAATCATAGACCTGATGGTCGTCATACGGGAAGTAGGAGCAAATGTCTCCTCATAGTCAATGACCTTTTTCTGTGCGTACTCTTTAGCTACAAGCCGTGCCTTGTATTTATCAATGGATCCATCTGCTTTCCTTTTCAGTTTGTAGACCCATTTCGTTCCAATGGCTTTCTTCCCAAATGTCAAGGACACCAAATCCCAAGTTTGATTCTTAGTAATAGAATCTAATTCAGCTTGCATTGCTACCTTCCAATGCACATTGTGTTGTGCATCCTCATAACATTCAGGCTCTTCATTATCAAAAGTACTTGCTGCCATAACAAACTCCATGGTATGTGCTGAATCATGCAAACGAGTTTTCCTTCTAGTACGACCAGCCATGGGTGCATCCAAAGGACTATCTTGCATAGTCTACGAATACCATCTAGGTAACTGTCTAGCTTCCTGACTGTGTGCAAGCTCTTGCTGAATTTCAGTTTCAGCATTATGCTGAATATTCCGATCAGCCAATGGCTGAATTTCTGCACTTTCCAAAGAAGCAGCTGGCTGAACATTAGGTTCATTTTCTAAAGCTCCAGCTGAATCACCAAAAGTAATGGGCAGCAACCCTTCAAAAACATCACGGGCAGCCTGATACGTGTCCAAACCAGCCAAGGATAATTCTGATTTTTCATCAAAAACAACATCCCTGCTGACAAAAACCTCTAGCTGAACATTAGGTTCATTTTCTAAAGCTGCAGCTGAATCACCAAAAGTAATGGGCAGCAGCCCTTCAAAAACATCACGGGCAGCCTGATATGTGTCCAAACCAGCCAAGGATAATTCTAATTTTTCATCAAAAACAACATCCCTGCTGACAAAAACCTTTGGCTGAACATTAGGTTCATTTTCTGAAGCTCCAACTGAATCACCAAAAGTAATGGGCAGCAGCCCTTCAAAAACATCACGGGCATTTGTTCAAAATATGGCAAGCACACATGACTGCTTCCATCCAAAAACTATGAGGCAAGCTCTTTGCCTTCAGCATACATCTGGCCATCTCCATGAGTGACCGATTCTTCCTCTCTGCTACCCCATTCTGCTATGGAGTATAGGCAGTAGTGTATTGATGGACTATGCCTTTCTGCTTCAAAAAAGAATTCATCATAGAGGACATGTATTCCCCCCCTCGGTCCGAACGGAGAGTCTTAATTTTGCATCCAGATTGATTTTCAACAAGTGCACTGAAAGCCAAAAATGCATCATACACTTCTGACTTCTTTTTCAAACAATAGACCCAGCAAAAACGTGTAAAGTCATCAATGAATGTCACAAAATAATAACAACCGCCCAATGAAATGGTTTGCATAGGCCCACAAACATCTGAATGCACCAATTGCAATCTGGTTGTTGCTCTGAAAGCAACATCACGGGGAAATGAGAAACGATGCATTTTCCCCAAAATGCATCCCTCGCATAAGTGCTCAGGAGGTGTCTCCAAGAGAGGTAAGCCATCCAGCATCTAAGTACGCTGCAAAAGCATCAAGCTGCCAAAGTTTACATGCCCCAAACGAACATGCCATAACTCCGCCTGTATCATAGCAGGAGTAAGAGTGGATGTCAAGTATGCCGACTCATCTACTGAAAGATCATCCAACTCATATAAACCATGATACAAAGATCCTGTCAAGACCAAAGTCATGCGTTCTTTATCTCTAACCATGCAACAGTCATCATCAAATGTGACCGACAAACCACACCGTGCCAAAGAAGAAATAGAAAGCAAATTCTTCTTGATTCCAGGCACAAACAAAGCATCCTGCAGGTGGAGAATAGAGCCATCAATGGCTGTGAGCTTAATCTCCCCAATACCACGAACAGGGTATGATGCATTATTGACACACTGTACCGATTTCCCAACGGGAGGTGCACTAACTGAAGCATACAAATCTCTACGAGATGTAATATGTCTAGAAGCACCACTGTCAAAGAACCAAGTGTCAGCATCCTCTGTAGAGCTAAGTGCTCTATCGGCCCAAGAGATGTCATAACTGCAAGTGTAAAAACAATAGTCCCTGTCCACAACAAAGGACGCGGACTCACTAGCAGTGGAAGGAGTAGTAGAAACAGACATTCCTAACTCCTTCTTATTCTCTTTGGCAATGCGCTTCTTGCACTCAGTG
This sequence comes from Lygodium microphyllum, assembly GCF_053477565.2. Taxonomy (NCBI): domain Eukaryota; kingdom Viridiplantae; phylum Streptophyta; class Polypodiopsida; order Schizaeales; family Lygodiaceae; genus Lygodium; species Lygodium microphyllum. The sequence goes on from NC_141148.1 coordinate 111,392,833, forward strand.
ATATAGTGGCCTGGCTTCTTACAATAATGACATTTTCCCTTTTTAGCTTGCGTCCCCCCTTGTGTTTGATTCTGCGATGTGCCCGAAGTGCCAGAACTCTGTGGAGCATTTTTCACCTTGTTGTTTTTGCCTTTCTGTCTTGCCACAAAAGCCTGCTCAGAGACTATAGCATCCACACCACTATTTTTCCTTGTTTGCTCCTCCTCTAGAAGCAAACTAACCAGCTGAATAAAAGTGAGTGGGTGCTCGGCAATCCTCATGGTGAGGTTCAATGCAGTATGAAAAGACAAGTACGAAGGAGGTAAGGAATTCAAGGTGGTGGATATCAACTGTGCATCCGAAAAGTACTCATCAACATTCATGAGCTGCTCTCTCAAGTCCTGAATCTTATTCAAGTGATCCTGCATAGAATCACCCTCATTCATCTTCAAAGTCTCTAACTCTTTCTTCAAGAAAGAGATCCGAGTCTCATTCTTCCCTGCAAACATATGCTACAAAGTCAACCGTGCATCTCGTGAAGAAGATGCTGAACGAATATGAGGGATCATGGACCACTGAACTGCTAGAGCAATCAGCGACAAGGCCTGTGCATCACGTGTATCCCAAGCTTTTTGAGCTGCAGTTCTTGGAGGAAGTGGCTGAGGTGGAGCGGACTGAGGTCCCCGTTGTCCACGTGCTCCTTGAGGAAGAGGAGTAACGGGAGCTACAACTCCCGGTCGAGTTTCCTCTCCACTAACATAATCCCATAAATTCTTGGCCACTAATACATTCTTCATCATGAATGACCATAGCCAGTAATTGTTTCCATCCAATCTGTCTTCCTTGGATACATACGTAAATACATCACCTCCCTGATTTGCCATGACGACAAATTTCCAAAGACAAATGAGCAATGTCAAAGTAGTAAGGACTAGAAATCTGCAAATTTCCAGAAATTGCAGCAAGCACACTTCTGCAATTAATGTGCAAGGGCGTACTTTGTCAAAAACTGTCTTTTAATGCATGCTTCCCAAGGTGCAAACAGTGCTCAGCAACACTGTTATATCAAAATCCCCAAAATTTATGTCAAAATAGTCTTTCTGTGACTGTAACAGCAGTTCATATGCAACTGTCCTCAATATACATAAAAGCCCCAAAATTTCTGATGAACAAGTCCAGAAATTTGCATCAAATTTATCCCACACCTCTATCCTGTATGCTGTGCCTGCTGCGTATGAACCTCCTCTTCCAGAACTTTGTTCTAGACTAAAGGGATAAAATTTTTGTTAAAAAATACCTGACGTGGATTGCAGGCGGACGGGGCTCGAGCAAAGCTGGCGGCTGGAGGCAAACATTTGCAGGCAAATGTGCTGGAGCAGGCAAACGTGCTTGAGCAAGAGGCGGCGTCTGTCTCTGCGTGCTGCAGGCGGACGATCAGAGTGGCCCAGTCGTCAGGTCGCAAGTCAGACTGGGTAGTCGGGTGGGCGTTTGGAGCGGGCGAATAGGACGACGGGTTGCTGACGTGCCACAGGCAGGCGGCGCTTTAGAGAGGTGGCGCTGGAGCTGGCGTCGCCCTACAGACTGGTGGCTACTGTGCCTGTAGCTGGCGGACGTGCTGAAGACAGGCGGCGCTCAGGCCAACTGGCGACTGCACAGGCAGTTTAGAGAGAAACTAACGGGGGCTGGCGAGCAGGATCAGGCGGTGCTGGCGAGCAGACGAGCTGCTGAACTGGTCGACTGGGCAAAGCTAGCGGGGGCTTCAGATAGCAGACAAAAGGCCGCTCTGATACCAAATGTGAGATGGAAGGATCGAGGTGCAGCTGAGAGTTTAGTAGACAATGTGAGAGTGAGAAAGAGAGTGAAGCACGTCACCCAAGAGAATAGACCGAAAGAGTGTAGTCAGGAAGTACAAAGTACAACCCTTAAACCTTAGGGTTGTAGGGGGTGTTCACACCCGACACACACTAAGTGCCCATAAGTGTGTAACATAAGCACATAAACACATACGACAATAAGACTATAAGTCTGGGGGAAAAAACCTCTCCTACCAAGAGTAAAAAGTGCCCCAGTGTCCTACCGATCACCGACACTCCCATATGAGTGTAGGCGTAAGTGAGGCGTGAGTCAAATACCCAACAAAAATTTGGGGCTTTTCCCAGATTTGACCTCGTCTATGCTTGGCAGTGATATTCAGGTCAGAAATTGTAGACATTGCGTATGATGAGCTCAATTAAATTGGGGATTTTGCCAAATTTGTCAAAATTTTGCTCTTTTGAGAAATTTTCTTGACATTGGATCCCGGAAATTTGGGGCTTTTCATGTATTGGCAAAATTTTACTCAGCTAGGTCCTCAGATTGGCTGACATTTATGAAATTTTGGGGGTTTGTGCAGAATTTGGTAAAATTCTGCATTTTTGCCCGTGTGGTGGCTGGTTCATGTACAAACAGCACAAACTTATTTCTAGTTTAGGAAGAACAGCAGGGTGTTTGCTAGTTCAGCTTGTGCTTTTACATTTCAAGGACATTTACTCGTGTTCGTGATAAAATGGTTGCAACTTCTTCCAATTCAAACATCAAGAGTTTGATGGAAATTAAACGGTTTGATGGTCATGGCTTTGACCTTTGGAAAGACCGTATGCAAGGCATTTTGTTCCTAAAGGATTGTGAGGATGCTTTGCAGGAAGATAAACCCACACTAATGTCTGATGTAAATTGGTCCAGAGTAAACAAAAAGGCTGTGGTTTACATTAAGATGGGTATCACTGATAACATCTTGACTGACATTAAGGGTTTAGATACAAGTTATGCAATATGGGAGAGGCTGAAAAATACCTATGAGATCACCACAACTGTTAATCAGGTGCATTTAATGCGCAAGTTAGTAAATATGTGACTGGATGAGTCAAAGCTTGCAGCTAAGCACCTGAGTGCATTTACACAGATTTTAAATCAGCTCAAAGATGCAAATTTGGACTTTGATGGTAAGTTGAGGGCAATATTTTTTATCATGACACTACTTGACTCTTGGGAGACCTTGGTGGTTTCACTCAGCAATAACCCAAATCTCTTAAATGATGGGGTGAGGGGTTCTATCTTGAATGAAGAAATTAGACATATGTCTAGTGGGGAAGGCAGCAACTCAGCTTCTAATGTAAGAGGCAGGGCTGAAAAGAAAAATGCAAATGCAAGACGACAGAGAAACAGGAGCAAGAGCAAATTAACAATCAATGTGCACCCTTGGTTCAATGCCTTGGCTTCTTTGGGAATGGATGCCTTAGGATTTTTTGGGTTGAGCTATGCTTTGCAGTCCCTTGTGAGTTCCAATTTTGGCCCTAAGAGAGGGTGTTGGGTTTATAAACTTAAAACATTCCATGAACTCTTTAAAACAGCCCCAAAACCTGCAATTACTAAACTTTTCATTAAATTATCAAACTTTCCTAGAGAGTGTCTGTGTCCCATAAGCCAAACCCTTATTTTGGGAGAATCCACATCTACAAATAGAAGGTTGCTCACCACTGAGCCTTCACCTTGTCTGGCAATTGTTGGCACCCTGTCTATTGCCACCTACACCCCTCTCCAGGTGGATACCTCAGTTTGTGCTACTGTCTAGCATCCAGATGCCTACAGTTAGCCTCCACTGCTGCCATTGCAGTTGGCAGCCAGTTTGCAGCCTGTTCGATGTAGTCCACTGCCTGGCAGCTGCTGCAATCCCTGTGTTTGCTGCCAGACTGCTACCATATAGCTGCCATATCATCAGCCCAACTGTTGCCTTCATCTCAGCTGCTGTGCTTTCAGCCTTGCATCCACAATGTCTCCAAGAGCTGTTCAAGTATTTCTTTGCTCCATTTGCTATGCCTAGTGTGCTGCATTGGACCGAGGGCTCTCATTGTCAAACTGTCTATCTATTTTCTGTTATTCAATGGACATGTGATTAAATGGACAGTCTGGATATTTGCAATTATAACTTGGGTCTTTTTAAGGAAAGCAGGATTGTTTGATGTACAGTCAATCAGCCCCATATGCACACTAACCTGTACAAGTTGTAACATAAATCAGATAAAATCATAAATGATCATGCAACCTACCGTCTCCTCTCCTGAGAACTACTTGTCTTGCACTGAAACTTTTTGGATCTGATGCAACTGCACACACAACCCTTGGGCATCAACCCAATAACATTTTGCAGCTTTCCTGGTTTAACTTGCCTCTCAGGTTCTCATCATGTTGTAGACATTGAAGTGTACACAATCATGTGAGAAGTTTAGCACATTAATAAAAGACTTTAGACTGCAAGCAGTCCCTTCTGCCTACCCTCTTTATAACTACTGTTGCAAAAGCAAACATACCAAATCCCTCTTTGCGACATGAAAACTTTTCTGTGTGTACGAAGATAAAAACCTTTTCCTACATCTTGATACTCTAAAAGAATGAGATACTTACGATGTGGAAATCAATAATTCCCTTTCTAAAGCTTCCTCACAAGTGGCAAGAGAGGCAAGTGCAACTTCGGCATCATGCATAATCTTTGTTTTCTTTCTTCCAATATGTCCTGCTTTTGTAAGCATTCCAAGCATACGACGTCGCTTATCACGGTCTTCCAAAATGTCAAATGGGATTACAGATTCTAGAAGTTCCTGTAATGACAATAGGCCAATACAAATATTAAACACAAAGGAATGCTATACATACCCCATTCACTGCCACAACAACAAACAGATACACCAGCAAAAACAAGCTAAAACTTTTGACCATCTAATACCTCCATCTGAATTAAATGCAAATGTTTGTCACCATGCCACTCTAGACTGCACATATTGCTTTCAAATGTATGATGCATGTTCATGTGTAGAGAGGTGCATCTTGTGCCAAAACCGAATTCCTTTTTTTTTTCTTTTTTTTTTTGCAACACAACCCCAGTACATCCATAGAGAATAATGCACATTTTAGGCTTGCATGCTTTTTGATATGCACATACACTGCATTCTTACTTTCATTGTAGGCTCTGCTTCAACCATAAATTCATATTTCTTTTCGAGGTGTTCATTGGGGCTCTGTCCCTCTAAAAAAGCCTTTCTTTTTGCTCTTCTTGTAATCCTTCGAAAGTGTCTCCAATCCTTATCAGGGCTCCATATGGCAGCAAGTTCTGCTCGCAGCCTGCAAAAGGTTTGGGGCTGCATACATTAAAGCAGTGCTAAATTGTTTAGATTCAGTATATCAGACTCTTACAAGCCGAAACAAGGAGAAACTCAGCATGTAAAATGCGACTGCCAGGTTAATATTAAAGCCCTTACCTGAAGGACTGCAAAGCAGAGATCTTCAAGCTCTGCTTTGACTGCCCATACACCCAACCGTGAAGCCAACGAGCACCATATAGCCAGTGTCTCTTGTGCAACAGCAAGGGCTTTCGGGTGTGGCAATGCATAGCTACAGACAGTATAGCACTCAGAAATAAGATAGCATGATGTGAACAGCAGGAACATTATACCTAAACAAAGCAACAAGAATGCAAAGAATTAACCATTATGCAGGATCACATTAAATTGGGAGCCTCCACAAGCATCTTTTAGTAGATGTTCCACTTTTATTCTCTCCCTCTTGACTGCCATTTTGGTGCCCTGAACCTGCCATTCTGTCAGCTCAGCCCCTGTTATCTCACCTCCCAGCTTGTGTTACTGCTCTGACAGCTATAGAAGGTGGCAAAACCCTACCACAGAGGCCACAACCCTCAGTTGATTTGGCATCCACCTATTTGGCATCCACCTAACCATCAGCTTATGAAGTGCTCCTTTGACCACCATCGTCTCAACATTCACCAGGCCTCCATCACAATATGTGACATCTCATCCCTATCTATTTGTGGTGTGGGCACCATGCCAGGACTCACATGGGCTGCCTCATTCCCTACAACCACCAGCACACCATCCATTGCCCAAATTGCAGAAACTCGCTTTCTCCTCCAATCTCTGATTATTTCACTCTAGGCCCTGCCATCATGGTTTCATATAATCTTCTTCTCTAAGCCATGAAATCTTTACTTGCAGTATACTAATTGCACAAGAATATTGTAGATAACCCATCCCATTGAGTCATAATTAGCTCTAATATGCACATATGAATGGGGATTACCTCTAATATGGATCTATTGGAATACCCCAGCCCCACAGTCTCTCTGAAACACAAAACAAACTCAAGAATGAATAGGCTGAACAATTAAGGGAAGATATTGGGCAATAATACTATAAAAACTATGATGATGGAATTGACATGAGGGCTGCATATAAATATGATGAAAACAATGTCAATAGGTTGGATATGGGCCATCTTACAGCTAGTCCGGGCCTCAATCCAATTAGGCCAGCATCTGGTATGACCTGGATTGCACCCATCCACAAATAAACCTAGCACTGCCACCTAGCAATCTTCAACTACTATCCTCTTTGAAGCTACACCCAGATCTTTAATCCCCTCCTGCGCTTACGTATGTTTATCCCATAAAAATGATGAAGGAAAACCCTCTGTGCTCATCTCACAAATAGACCACATGATAATCTCCTCTGAAGATCAAAGAGGCCAACCATACCCTGCACATGATTTAAGATGATGATGTTACACCTGGTCCCTCGGTCATAGACCATATGAATAGTCTTGACTCTCACCATATACCTAACGGTGTTACATTGCCTAAAGTGCTGAGAAAATCCAGCTACTTCTGCACATCCTTAGTATTGGAAGCTAGAGAGAGTTGGAGGGGTCAACTTTTTTTCCCGTCTTTTTTCTTTTTTCTGTTTTTTTCCTCTCTTTTTTCCTTTTTTCTTTTGCTACAACCTACCACCTAGTAGGCCTTCAACACACGTGATACATAGGCTTTACATGTAGTGAACATCCTCCCTATCACCAAAATGAGAAATGCCCTTACTAATTTAATTAGAACGAAGCTCTTGGCATGGTGTCCGTTGTCACAGGGATGTGAAAATTTAGGATGCTTTCCGCTAACTTGATTAAGTTATTAATCAAATGTGCAAGGTTGTTTAGCACATGTGATGTACATGGCAATTATTTCATCGTAACAAACCAAGGATCTCACCCAAGACTAAAATTTTAAGATGCTTTAATCTTACCGGTAACATCTGATGAAGTTATTAATCAAATGTGCAAGGATGTTTAGCACATGTGATGCACATGGCAATTATTTCATGGTATTAGGTCAAGGAACTCGAGGATACAATGGGTGTCAAAGGCAAAAGTTGTGATAAGTCATGTCAACTGGGCTTTGGGGGTCAATTGGTATCAATTTTGACCCTCGGACAATTATTTGGCCAATAAGTGTCGATGGTGACACTAGGGACTAGCATTAGATAATTAATTAATGCCACTCTAAGGGTCAACATAGATTGAGGGCCACTCCAGGTTGCCAATGGCCTAGGCAATTTAATTATGAATGGGCACATTTAATTTTTGGCAAGTTAGAAGGGCTGAAATTAATTTTTAGGATTATTTAATCATGAAAATTAATTAAATGGCTAGATAATGCTGAAAAATGGGTTTAGAAGGCTACCACTTAGTAAAACTTGCCCATGCAAGTGAAAAAAACGTTTTTAGGGGCCAGTGGAAGTCTATTCCAGTCATTATGAGAGAGGAGGAGGATGTTAGAGAGCAAGGAGAGACTGTTGATGTGATTTCCAACCACTAAGGATCAATCCTACAGCATGTGACAGCAAATTGAAGCCCTCCAAGAGCAGGTGACAGCAGCCCAAGGTTCTTTTGGTATAGATGACAATATACATAGGGGGTACTAGTCTTGTGTTCCTAAGCTATAGGTGACAACTTCCATGGCTGTTTGAGTAGGACAACAGTACTTTTTTAGAATTTCTCGCAATGAAATCCTGAAATTTAAATTCTCTCTCATCCCCCAACCATTTCTCAAGTCATCTCTGCATTTTCTAACAATTTGAGTCATCAAAGAAAGATATTTCAAACAATCTCTTTTGTGAACCCTAATTTGCGGAAGAAATTAGGGTTTTGACAGCCACCTTGGGATGTGTGCTCAAAATTGAGGGCCTAAGACTTGAGTTCCAATAGCTGAAATTGAGAAATTTCAAGAGGATTCAAGAGGCCAACCAACCAATATCAGATTTGGGGCTGAATTTGTCTTTCAAGGAGTAAGGTGAAGGCCAATCCCTAAGCAAACCAAGGGGCAAATTTGTTTGGAGGCTTGCTACTCAATTTTGACAGCGAGAGACTTTTGGATGAGCAGAGAAGGTCAAAGGATCTCTGTTGTACTCCATTCATGTGCAATATAAGTTAAAGAAATACCAAAAGGGATGTCAATTTTGAGGCCAATGGGGTATCCAATGTCCAAGATAAAAGTGATAAAGTGTGTATTTTCAATTTATATGAATCTTACGCTTGCTGTAATTAGTGCTTAATCAGGTTATTTACCACCCTATCCAAGGAGGAAGGCTAGTTTCATGGTTCCATCACCGAGATACCATCAATTCCCTTGACTTGGTGGGCCTATGGCACATGATTGAAGGTCAAAAGCTTTGCTCTAGTGCTGAAATTGTATTTAGCTTGTTGAGAACTTAGACGATCACACCTAGTGTAGCCACTTTGTATGGAGCAGTTGGGCTAAGGATATGCAGGTTTACTAAATCCCATAAGCACAGTGGTGGAAAGTGCTACCTACCCAAAAGACTATAAAGCATTGTACATGCCTATCATTTGAATGGAATGTCATAGTACTTTTGTTCTTTGAGTTAAGTGTCATTGTCGACTTACACAAGATTGTGTTTATGAGTCCAAGATTCAATCTTACAACCTAATTCACTTATGTAACAACCAGTTGTCATATCTATGTCTTCATGAGTCTTGTCTTCATCTTCCATCCTCCATATCAATACTCTAGATCCATGCTTCTCAACATGTTATCAGAGTTATGATGAGTATGGCTCAGCTCTACAAACCACTCTCTCAGCTCCTCTTCACCTCTAGTCAGCTCATTGCCAGCTCCACTCTTTCTTTCATGGCAGTCATAGCCAACTTGCACCTACCCCACTTTGGGCTCCTAGATCTCTTCAACCAGGCCATGTCTTGACCAGATTCCTTTTGTGGACCTCTTCCCCACTTCAGGCACTCCATTGTGGCACATTGCTCAACGTACGCTCCAGCATTGCGTGAATTCGAAGTCGCTGCCAGGTCTGTGTCTACGGTGGTCGTACAACCAGTGCCACATCTCCAGGCCGCAATGTTGATGACTGACAAGGGGCTTTTGAAGACCCATACCTAAGATCTCTCCCACTCAAAGGGTTTTCCAAATGATCACCTCTATGAGCTGCAATCAGAAAAAAATCAGGCCCCTGTCTGCAAACCCTAAAGGGCAGCCATAGCCATTTCAACATTAAGCTCATTTTTCCTACATTTCCTTTCTCTTGCCACTTAAACCAAGCCAAAGCCACTCTGATCTGAAGTTCTCAGCAAGTATTCAATCATCAAATCAATGAGGAGAATCTGTGAAGATTTCTTGCAGATCATCAAGTCAAACTCAAGCAAATAACATTAAATTTCAAACTAGTATCTTTTGATACTACACTAACACTGCTTATGTCTCTTGACACATCCAAAGTTAGCTCATTTCTAAGAATTTTGGTGCTGATTTGCTGCTGTTCTAGTCACTCCAGAATGGGCAAAGACTCTCCGACATGTCGCTTCAAAGGAGTCAGCTTTCATACTTCGCAAACACGCATAAAGCTTATCCTGATAAAGAAGGGCCTATGGGCCATCACTAATGGACAAGAGAAGCGGCCTCACGATGTAACTCTTGCAGTTGCCTGGCAAAAAAGTGATGACAAAGCTCAAGACATCATAAAGCTTGAGCTAGATGACAATTATATTCACCATGTGGATACATATGACATGTCCCATGACACTTGGAAAGATTGGATACTTTGTTTGGAGCACAGTCAAAGTCTTCAAAGTATGGTTTATTAATTAAATTTTTCAAACTGGACATCAAACCTAAAACATCTATTGTAGCACATCTGAATTACATGAAAAATCTCTTAACCCAGCTTGCAGGGATCAACATTAAAATGGATGAAGATGTGTGCATTGGTGTTTTGTTAAAAAGTTTGCCTCTAGACTATGATAATGTCTCCACTACTTTAATCAACATGCCAAATCCTAAACTTGTTGGCATTCAAGCCTCTCTATTAGAAGAAGAAAAGAAGATCAAAAATAAAGAAGAGCCAAGTACTTCTAAGGATGAACAAGTGTTGTATATTAGTAACAAGTACAAAGGCAAAAAGGACCAACTAGTTTGTGACTTCTGCAAAAGGGACCGGACATACTGAAAAGTTATGTCATGCTAAAAAGAGGTATCAAAAGGCCTACCTTGTTGCCATGGAGGAAAAAGAAGATCATGAACCTAAAGCAGAAGAACAAGAAGACCATCAGGAGCAGAAGGACAAGCCTCACCAGTCCTTCTATTCACACTACTCTAATAGCATATTTACTTGGAATGGAGAACGGGAATGAGAATGGGACCCCTTGGAATGGGGGGAACGTCCAAGGTCGGGGAAGGGGAACGGGGGGAATGACACATGTCTTAAGTGCCCCAAATATGCCGTGCATGACCCAAATTGCCCCAATACCCTTCAATACTCCAAATTGTCCCAAATGTCCCAAAATTGACTTGATTACCCCCATAGCTCCAAATTGCCCTAAATTGTCTAGTTATCAAAATTTCCCTTGAAATTAGACAATATAATGGATGATTACCTTGGAATTGAGGATAGGCTGAAATTTGATTGTGATTTGTAAGAGTTGATAATGCATCAAATTTGAACTTTGCATGGACTCCTGATTGGCTTGTGGGTTGTCTTGGCACTTTGAATCTTCAACCAGAGAGAGAGAGAGAGAGAGAGACAGAGTATATTAACGTCTCTAAAAGGCCAATGTGGCCTATGAGACCAAAGCAATACATACAATGATGGTGTGTTTCTCATCTGGAACGAGAAAAGATGAAAAACACGCCTATAAGACTGAAAAAATGAAATAGTGTCCTATTAAAGGGAAACATGTCAATGATCTGAAAGTGAAAGTTGAAAAAGGAAAACTCTCCATCAATGAGATGTTTGTCCTCTAAAGAGGTGTATCTCTGCATGGCTGAGGCGTCTCGGCATCTGTCTCCTATGGCGCTCAATGATGGCTTTAATTTGTATGTGGTGTGGATGTATAGCCCTTTGTCCGGGTGGACGTGGGCGCCTAGACCGGCTGAGTGCCACTGCTCTATCCAAAGGGACACCTACAGAAGATGAGGTCCAATGATTATGTACTTCTGTAGGCTGTGTGGCAGTACTAGTGGTATCTGCCATACTCTGCCGTGTATCAATGAAAAAGTCAGTGACTGCTCTCTATCTATGTGAGCCGAGTTGTGGGAGCCTCCTACTCCGTAGAATTGTTGCTTTGCGCCTCTGGAGCTCCAAGAGGAAGAATCCCAAGCATCTCTGATCCTCAAACTGCATGATCCGTCTCAGGGATCCAAAACCCTCTCAAAACAGACAGTGGTATCTACCTCGTATATCATAATATACAGTGCATCGGCAAATGTAGTGTTCCTCTGTCGCATAGTGGGCATATGCATTCCTCTATCTCTATACCCTCCCATCTGCCTGTCTCAATCCTCAGGTGGTGGGATGAGGTGCGGATCTGGCCAATAACTGTGCGTAGTCCATGAGGCAGCTCTGTGTCCATGTAATTGGGTCGGGTGATGAAACCATCCTCAGATACCTGAAGGAAGTGGGTCTGGTAGTGTGCCATCCTCGTGCCATGAGGGGAGGGGGGTCGGATCCAAGTCTTCTCCGTATCTAACTTCAGTATGTCTGCTCTGATCACATGATTTAGCTCTGATCGGCTTAGGTCAAGTGTAGGGCAATCCAGGCTATAGTCAAAGGGGGGTAGTCTGTCAATCTACAGCCCATGTAGACTCATCCATGTACTCATCTGAGCATACCAACAATGTCTGTCACCATCTGCTGCTAGTTGTCTAGAAGAGGCCAGGGCTAGCCGTGGGTATCTATCTTGGGGGAGCTTCCATAGTCTATGTAAGAAAGTCACTGCCTGGACCAAGGCCTCAGCCACCATGGGTGATGCTCCCAACTCGGCTCTGATAATCTCATGTGGGGTCGAGCTTTTCGCTCGTATTATACATGAGATCATCATGACCAGTGGTCTTTTCATATGCTCCCACCCGTCATAGTATTCCTTCTCTGGTCCATCCTGGTCTCCCAAAGGCTGTCTCCTCGTGTGAAAGAGACTTGGACCCCAAATAGCTGCCCCATATAGGAGTGTGGGTGTAACCGGGGTGTCAAAAAGCCACACTTTGATGCACGGCTCATGAAATTGTATGTGAGCACATTGCCTCTCCAATGCACCTAAGGCTGCATATGCTTTTGCCAAACGAGCCTCTGATGTCTCTCTCCAAGAGAACTGTGGTCCCTTCAATGTGACCCCCAATAGACATACTGCCTAACCATCTCCACTGGCTCTCCATCAAAAGTAAACTAGTGCTCAGATCTTGTCACCCAAGCAGCTGAAGTGTTAAATACCATAACTTTAGTTTTCCCAAGGTTCACATTAAGATCTCTATTCTGCAAAAAGCTGATAATGCATCCAAGTGTCTATTTAGTCCCTCAAGTGAGTCAGATATAAGTACAATATCGTCGGCATAAAGCAGTAATGGTATCAACACTCCAGCTAAGCTGGCTCCGGCTCCACCACTTCTGTCCACATATTCTGAAATTTCATCTATGTACAACCCAGATAGTATCGGTGAAAGTGGACAGCCTTGTTTCACCCCAATGGTGCTATTGACTGTATCTGAGATGCCCTCAGGTGTTCGTACTCTACCCGTCACTGTCTCATACAAGGCATAGATACTCAACTGTATCTCTACAGGCAAATCAATGTTTTGCATTCTTCTCATGAGTCTAGCACGTGGCACTGTGTCAAAGGCCTTGCGAAAGTCCACAAAACAGCAGTAGATCTTTTTCTTGAATGCCTTGCCTTCTTCGATGATTGCCCTCAATGTAAAGATATGGTCTAGAGTTGTATATCCCCTCCTAAAGCCAGCCTGGCCTTTTGATCTCAGGCCATGCATCTCGGCCCATTCACTCAATGCTTGTTCCACGATAGAGCCATGTATTTTGGCGAGCATGTGTCCAATCATGATAGTTCGATAGTTACTAGGTAGCACGGGGTCTCCACTCTTAAAGAGCGGCACAATAATATGGTCTGACCAACAGGTTGGAAATCCCTCACAAACTGCCCTATTAAAGATGTGAGCCAGCGTTGGTGCCAAGATATCACAAGCATGCGCGAAATGTTCAGCTACTAAACCATCATGATCTTGGGCTTTTCCATTTTTCAATTTCCATATGGCATTCCTCACTTTTTTTTCTGTGAAAAAACTGCAATTTGCTGGTCTTGAGGTTGAGGGGAGTGGCATAGGCTCTTGGCCAGGAACATCATAGAGTGTGCAAGCTTATCCATGCCAATCATCCGGTCTAGTAATCTGTAAGGGTGGCTGGTTCTCATGCATCTTTTTCCATGCTCTCTTGCTGTCCTATCCCAAGAACATGGAATACATTTCTGTTTCTAGTCTGCTCAAGTATTCCCGCTTCTTTTTGCGTACCAATCGTCTGAAGAGTATTCGAGCGTGCTTATGTGTACATATGCCAAGTGCCACCTCTCGCTGAAAACGTGCTCGTGTCTCTTTGCACTCATCATCATACCAGCCATTTTGTGGGGCATTACCTCGTGGAGGTTTATCTGACGGTGTAGTGTGTGGGAAAGCGTAGGCTGCTGAAGTGTGTATTATCTCGGCCAACTGTCCTGTAAACTCATCCAGAGAGGCCTGTGTGTCTAGCTCCCTCAATGCATCTCGCACAGTAGTACTATATATGTGTGAGGTCGCTTCCACAAAATCATAGCGTGGTAATTTTGGTATGTGTGGCTGTGCTTCATGTATATGCCCATATTGCATTGTGAAAGCTAGAATAGCATGGTCTACTGCTAATCCAATTGGTTTGTCTGAGATTTCAAAGCTTTTTATGTCAGGTAGCAAGTTGGGTGATCCAATCAAATAGTCCACTTTGCTTGACCCTTTCTTGTTATTCCAACATGTGAAACCATTAGATCTTGGCCACTGTGGCAGCTTGTTAAGGATGGCCAAACCATGTGCACTTCCCAATGCCAGTAGGTGTGTTCCATATACTGTTCTCTCTCTATCTTGGGCTGATCTAACTAATCCCACTTTATCTAATGCAATATCTCTGAACATCTCATCACTAGTGTCAAAGAAAGCAGATTGGTTGCTTCCTATGCATGCATTAAAGTCTCTTGCTAGTAGAACATCCCCAATTCTCATAAATCTCAATATGTCCTCATATAGTGGTGTATGCGGGGATGCCTCTTTACGGGCAAACTTAGAGTATGCAGGGGAAAAGTAGCATATGGCAATATACATGTCTCGAGTTCTACTTGTACGTAACCTGATCCACATGTATCTTGCCTCCATCTCTATGTACCACTTGGACTGTATCTCAGAGCTCTTCTCTAAATAGAATTGCCACACCTCCTGATCCCTCGTCCCTCCAGGCCGCCTAGGCTGAGGGCGATATACACTTTCCCATCTATATCCATATACATCAGGCAGACGGTTGTCTTTACATTGATGTGTCTCAGTATACATAGCAATGTCTATCCCTTTGAAAGTATCCTCAAAATAACCTGCATCTGTCTTAAGGGAGCCATTGCAATTCCACAGTGTGAACTTCAGGGTCTCATAGGCCGCGCACCGTCATGCTATCCTTTTCTGTGTGATGATGACTCTTCCATCTCTGTAGACAGCCCATTTACCTGCTTTCTGTGCCTCTAGAACACGTGGCATATTTTCCCTACTGTGGGCTATCTGGGCTGGGGTGAGGTCTTCATCTAGGTAGATCTTTTCTCCTTTGAGAGCGATCCTCTTGGAAAGGAAGGCTCTCTTCTTTTCCAAGTCTCCAAACTTCAAGATGAGGACTTTTGTTTTTGTGTCAGCTTTCCCGACTCGCCAAGCCCCAATGATGGGTACATCTGTAGCCCCAATTTTGGTGGCAAGTGCTGTAGCATCTTCAATTGGGGAGCTTTTCTCAACTAGTCCAACCACTCTTACGTGGAGTGTGCGTGCCCGTCTTTTTGCCTCTTCTTCCATGGTAGCATTCATAACTTCCACTTTGTTACCATGCATTCCTTTGTTCTTTTTTGCCACATCTATCCATTCTGCATTTTCTTTGACAGTATTCTCAACATTCTCCATTTTCTTTTGGGTGCCTTCCACCACACTTGCATAGGTGTGCATATCCTTTTTTAAAACATCCATTTATTTTTGTAGTTCCGGTGTGATTTGTGGTTTCTTTTGTGCGTCCAGTTTCTTTTTGCATTCCTCTAGTTCTTCTTGTAGATTAGAGATCATTGAGTCTTTCTCCGCCATGTGTGCATCCAATGTTTGTTGCATCTCCTTCTTTAGTTCTTCCATCATTTCAGCTCGAACTTGCTCTTGTATATCATTTTCCATTTCTTTCCTCATGATAAGCATTTCAGCGCGGAGTATGGTCAACATCTCCTCATATAGTATTTCATTAATTTTGCGGGATGTCTTCCCATATCTACTTGACCCTGGAGAGACATTCCTATCTCGGGTTTTACGCGAGAGAGAGAGAGAGAGAGAGAGAGAGAGAGAGTAGCATGTGCACATTGGGCAATGGAGATGAGCGAACATGTGGTAGAAGGAGTGAGACATAAGCAAAAAGAAAAAACTGAAAAAAAACGTCATTTTTTGGTCAACACGCCTGGAACGGCCGTTTCAAACAAGAAACAGTAGGGGGAACAACAAGGAATGGCAAGGAACGTTTCACCTCGTTGGAGGGTTTGAAACGCGTTAGGCCATTCCTACAAGCCAGAACGGCCATTCCCTGTTTCTATGTCTGATAGACTTTTTTAAAGCCTTGTATAACCCTGCCCTAATATTCTTGTCATAAGCTTGTAAACTCCTCATGCAACCTCACACTCTAGCCTCTATACACTTTGTGGAGCCTGTAATACAGACTTTGGATGTCCACCATGTTTTTTGGTACCCATATTTAGCTTTATTTGCGACAGCCACCGGATGATTTCCGTGTTTGTGGTGCGCTCACACTTTGCAAGTGGTTTCTCACTAAAGCCTCTACACACTTTGTGCCTTTTTTATTGTGATTGAGGAGGGGTATTGAGAATTTCCGCAATCACATCCCAGTGTAGCCTCTTTGTATGGGAGCAGTTGGGCTAAGGATATGCAGGTTTGCTGAATCCCATAAACACAGTGATGGAAAGTGCTAGCTACCCAAAAGACTATAAAGCATTGTACTTGTCTATCATTTGAATGGAATGTCATAGTACTTTTGTCCTTTCAATCAAGTGTTATTGTCCACTTACACAAGATTGTGTTTATGAGTCCAAGCTTCAATCTTGGAACCTAATTCACTTGTGTAACAATCAATTGTCATATCTATGTCTTCATGAGTCTTATCATTAATGTATTTATACTGAGGATATGGTACACTTACACCCGCAAGGGTGAGTTTGCATGAGTAATGTAATATACACACAGGAGTAGCGTAAGGACATGTACACCCAACAACCTCGCACTTAAAGGTCCTAAGTGAACCTTTAACCAACTCCCACTAGTCGAATAAAATGCTCATGTTAGCCTTTGTAAGACTTTTAGTAAGAACATCTACAGGGTTATCCTGTGTTTTGATCTTAGTTAGTGTGACTAGACCATCACCAAGAACTTGTCTAATGAAATGATACCTAACATCAATATGTTAGGTACGTGCATGAAACATGGCATTCTTAGCCAAGCATACAACACTCGCTATCACATCCAAGTACAGATGTTTTGGTGGGCAGTCCAAAATCCTTGACCAAATGACCAAGCCAAACAACTTCTTTCGAAGCTTCAATCCAAGTACAACACTTTTGCTATCACATCCAAGTACAGATGTTTTGGTGGGCAGTTCAAAATCCTTGACTAAATGACCAAGCCAAATAGCTTCTTTCGAAGCTTCAGTGGCTGAAATATATTCAACCTTAGTTGTAGAAAGTGCTACTGTCTTTTGCAATCTAGAGCACTAAGAAACTGCCCCACCAATCAAGGTAAATATGTATCCGCTACTAGTAGACTTACAAGTATCCAAGTCACCTGCCATGTCTAAATCACAATACCCTTGCAAATCTCAAGTACCCTTACCATAGCAAATACATTTTCTTTTTGTGCCATTAAGGTACTATAAGATGCATTTCACTACTTCGCAATGTGCTTTGCCAAGATTTGACATGCTCACAACTCCCACTGCATGAGCAATGTCAAGTCTAGTGGCAACCATTGTATACATGAGTGAACCACAAGCTGAAGCATAAGGAACACCCTTCATAGAGTTGGCTGCCTTATCATCTTTTGGGCAATCTACTTTGCTAAGCTTAAGATATGGTGGTAAAGGAACACCAAGTGGCTTAGCATCAGCCATAGAAAAACGATCGAGTACTTTGCTGATGTACTTTTCTTGTGAGAGAAACAAGAGCTGGTGCTCTCTATTTCTCGTCACACGCATGTCCAAAATGTGTTCAATTGGGCCCAAGTCCTTCATGGAAAGGGATGAATTCGGCTGTTTTTTCAATAAATTAACCTGGTCTTTGTACTTACCAGCAATAAGCATACCATCCATATAAAGCACAAGTATAATAAGGCTTTCATCATCGGCCTTCTTGATATATAAGCAATGATTTGCATTACTTCTTTTAAACCCATATGAGACCATGAAGGCATCAAACTTTTTATATCATTGTCTAGGAGCCTGTTTCAAACCATATAAGCTTCTCTTAAGCTTACGCACCAAATGCTCCTTTCCTTGTATAACAAAGCCTTTTGGCTACTTCATGTACAACTCTTCTTCCAAATCACCATGCAAAAATGCAGTTCTAACATCCATCTGATCAAGTTCAAGATTCAAAGATGCCACAATAGCAAACAATACCCAACGAGTGGTCATTTTAACAATAGGTGAGAAGACTTCCTGGAAGTCAATTCCTTCTTTCTGTGTATAGCCCTTAGCCACAAGCCAAGCTTTGTATTTTGGTTTGCCATCCACACACTTAATTTTATAGACCCATTTGTTAGGAATAGCTTTCATGTCTTTGGGTAATGAAACCAAATCCCAAGTATCATTCTGATACAATGACTTCATTTCTTTCTGCACAACTAGCTCCCACTTTTTCTTTAACTCACATGATAATGCCTCTTTATACATAAGAGGCTCACCTTTGTCTATGAGCAAGTCTATGAGTAAAATGCAGTCCAAAGAGGGATCAAACCTTTGTATAGGTCTTCTGACACGTGTAGACTTTCTTACCCGATGATCTATGTTATCAGGCAATGGATCCACATCCTAAGGAATGTCAATGACCTCATTATTTGGCTGCTGAACTACATGTTTAGGTTGCTATAATGCATTTTTAAGCTGCTGTAATTCATTTTCAGCATACTGATTTTATTGCCCAAGCTAGTTTTCAACATCCCTTTGCTGCCCATTTTCATCTGGCTCAATGATGATACGTTGGTTATCATAACCAGCATCAAATGGAGCTGAATTTTCAGTGGCTAATGGCTGTTCAAGCGGCTAATCATGCTGAAATTTCATTTCAACTAACTAGAGAGTGTGACGAGCTGCAAGTGTAGCCAAAAAACCCCAAAAGCTCCTACCAACGCACGCGCTTTTGCTTCACCCCCCCATCGTACCAGTTTCCTCCGCCTTCTATTGCACCTACTCCCCCAACTACTCCCCCGCCTTCTGCTCCGCCTCCCCCTTGCCTTGTCCTTGGCACGACTCCCCCCCCCCCCCCCCCCCAACAGTGCTGACTCCGCCTCCTTTCGCTTGCTGCTCTGCCCGTCCCCTAGCACGCCCCCCCCCCCCCAGTGCTGTATCTGCCTATCCCACAATCGCATGTTGTTCCTCCTCACCCCGCCAGCTCACCCCCGCTTGAACTCGCCCTATCCCCTCCGGCTGAGGGCCTGAACCCCCGCCTCCTCCGCCCTAAACCCCCCCCCCCCCCCGGGGCCTCCTCTGCCCTAGTCCTCCGCCTCTTTCGTACTGCAGCCCCAGCCCCGCCCGACAGGCCCAACACCCATGCTATGGCCATTGTGAGCTGGCTCACATTGGTGCCCAACCACCACTCCCCCACCATGAAAAAGGGCATCCCCCCCCCCCCCCTCCTCGCCATCGCCCCCGTCCCCCTTCACTCTAGTTGCTCCCTCCCTCTGCAGCAACTTTCCCTCCCCCTCCAACAATGCAGTAGCATGTTTGGTAGGTTCTCAACAGGGACGCGCAATGGAAGCCTCTAGTCAAGACGTCAGTGCATTCTACGAGTGCCCCCCAGTCAAACACCTTGTGCGTCGTCCTCTCTGAGGAACAACTCTTAGCCGTCCATGCCACAGAGCTGGAGCTTAAAGAAACAACGATCTTTGGTCAGGTAGCAAGTCACTCCCCATGTAGAGCCTAGCTTCGGGATTGGCTTCATTCCACACTGCGCATCGGCACAGCGCAGACAGTGGAGGCGGTTCTAATGGGTCAAGGGATCTTCATGGTTTGACTCACCTCGATTGACGCAGCCAGTGAGTTACTGGCCAGTTCACCCTATGCTTCCACGAAGGGGGTCATCTACATGGTCCCTTGGTATAGTGGCTTCACAGTGGAGGCTTTTGCACTCCACAACAAGTTCCTTAGACACCCGGTTACCCTTCTCTTCCCCGGACTAGCGATAGAGTATCGCCACTTGGTGGAAGACTTTGGATGGCTCTTTGGCATTGTCCTTCTCGCCTCTTTCACGGACGCAGTGACAGCCTCAGGAGTCCCAAAGGTACGAGTGGCAATGAAAGAGACCAAGAATATTCCACAGCTCCTAGAGATTAAGGCAAGCAGACACTCCTTCAAGCAACAAGTCATTGTGACTGGGCAGCCAGGGCAATGCCTGCACTACCATGACTTTGGGCACCAGGCAGTAAAGTGCACGCGCTTTGGAGCTAGACCGGCTTCGCCGACAAGCCCACAGGTGGATGCGGACGCTTTCACACAAATACAAAGACGACAGAGAAGGAGACGGTAGGGAAGGCCGTAGGCAGCTCCTCAGACGACACAACCACGGTAGGGAGCAAGAGAGCGAGCGTCGCCCCCGTGGCAGAGCACCACGTGGCACCCCCCCCTCCTCGCCTTACCCGACAAGTCCACAGCTCTACACATCCACCCCCCACAGAGATGTCACAAGCTACCTCACCCAATGACCCACAACCCCCACCCCCTCCCTCCCCTCCCCTCCGACCCTAGTCCACACCCCCCTTTCCCCAGAGCTACTGCCCCCCCCCCCCTCCACACCCACCGGATGCCTCCGACCACCCTACCGTCCCTCGATCCCCCCCCCCTCCCTACCATTACCCCCACCGACCAGCCCCCTCCCTCCAATCCCCACCCAGTACAGGTGACCCCTCCCCTACCCTTCCCCCCCCCCCCCCTCCCGCAAGAGGTGAGGAGCCCCAGACGCCGACATCCTCCACCCACCATCAATCTAGCCCCCCCTCAATTAGCCACCAATTCATCTGTCCGTGCCGTCCGTCACACTTTCTCGAGACAGGCGCAATCGCTACCACAAGAGTTTCTTTACAGTGGGCCGTGGTCTTATTGAGAATTGCAAAGCGCGCAGTGTTCCCACTACCCTTGGAGGTGGGAATCTTCATGGAACGCAAGTCTACGAGTGGCAAGGTCCATCTACTAGCACCACCGGATGGACCAAACTATGCCTTCTTCCTTCAGACCTCTCACACAAGAGACTGGACGACGACTCAGATAGAGGAGGAGGTGAAGACCCAGGTGTAACGGGTTGCATGATGGACATCGAATGGTGGACTGGGGCCTAGGTCCCTCATCTGAGCATTATCTTTCAAGTCCTTCCACACTGGAGAGCGTCAACGGATGTGATCGAGTGGCTCCTGGCACAAGCGGCCTGTTTCTACCAATATACGGAGTCTCACCTCTTAGCCTGGTTGATAGATGCCCTGGTGGTACCACCAGGCGCATCCATCACCACCATGGTCCGCCGCTCAAGGGCTACCATGGGGGAATGGAGTTCACCATCCACACCAGCAATGAAGCGTATTCGCATGCCGCATAATTCGCCTTCTTCGTCAGCAACTTCTACACCGAACAAATGCTTGTTCGATTAATTACAAGTCTCCCTATGAGTTTACACCTTCCATCCTGGAATGTGAATAGCCTCCACTATAGTGGGGCACATGAATCCAAGAAGTTGATTGTTCGGCAGGAGCTGCGGCCTTTGCCCTTGCCAAACAGATCGACATCTTACTGCTACAGCAACACAACCCCACTCCCACCTAGGCCTAGCGGGTAGGGAAGGTACTCACGAGCAGCTCGCACACTTACTGGGAGCACGCCATCGGTGCCCACGGCAGGAGTGGGGGTGTATGCACCTCTATTGGCCCGAGTCTCACCGCCTGTGCACAAGACCACGGGATGATAATCGCAGGGAGGGTTCTATGGATCAGATTGGATATTGGGGACTCATGCCTTGGAGTCCTCAACATCTATGTCCCTACTAAGATTAGGGCATGGAGCAGATTTTGGGTGGAGATCGTGGATGGACTCCCAAAGGTGGACTCCTGGATCGTTGAAGGAGACTTCAACAACCTGGAGGCTTTAGAGGACCAGCAAAGTAGAGGCAGAAACTACCAGGGCATGGCTGGGGAGGAGCAGGAGGCGTGGGAGGTCTTTCTCCTAGTAATAGGAGCACACGATGCCTGGAGAGACCGTGCCTTCCACAGGAGGGAGAGGTCGCTAGACTTCTCTTGGCGATACAAGCGGTTGAGTGGAGTCCTGCTAGAGCGGTTGGACAGGTTCTATATGGGAGAGTGGGGATGCTCTCATGGAGGCCAAATTGGGCACTTGGGAGGCACAACGTTGTCCAATTGCCTGGTTCTCCTAACACTTGATCCCCCAGCATCTGCCCTAGATACAAGATCCTGTCGGATGCCTATCTCGATCTATAGGAGGAAGGAGGTGAAGAGACACATTGAGCAAATTAGGACCAGGGAGTGGGACAGAAGGGATCGGATTGCGGAGGAGGTTGTGGAGGTCCTAGCCGAGTCGAGCAGTATCTACCAAGAGGCAGCCATACAGGCCAGGCAACAGAGCTAAGGAGAGAGCACTCCGGCCGGACCTTGCAGCCACACAGAGATTATTAGAGGAGGTACCACGAGATCCCACCCTCAACGCACAGGAGGTGCAAGCACGAGCAGCCATTGCTCGCCTTGAGGACAGGCGCTCCGAGTTCTCTTTCCGCACCTTAGCACCCTTCTCGGTACAGAGGGGGACAGGAAGTACAGGGAGTTCTTCCAAGTGCACCAGCCTCGCACCCCACGAGAGCAGATACGCAGCCTTCGTGATCAGTATGGAGGGACTCGTTCTAGCCCAGACAAGGTAATGGAGATTGCCACCAACTACTACAGGTGCCTCTTCCAGCAGGAGATAGCCTCAGCTAGGGGACACCATTGTAGACAACAGGTCTAGGATCACATCCCATCCCTCGTCACAGAGGCGATGGGACGCTCCCTCTTAGCCCCCTTCCCAAAGAAGGAACTAGAGGAGGCTTTCCATACACAGGATGGACAAAAATGCCCGGGAGAGGATGGCCTCTCCAAGGCCTTCTTCACGACCTACTGGGAGGTGGTGAAGGACCCTGTATTGATGGCCTTCCAGGAGATTTTCACTTCAAGACAAATGCTAGGGAGTCTTTGGGTAGGCCTTATCAATCTTCTCCCCAAAGGGGGAGACCGGTTGCAACTTTCCCAGTGGAGACCAATCACCTTATTGTCAATGGCCTATAAGGCACTAGCAAAGATGATTGGTAGACGACTACGCCCCATGCTTACAGACATCATCCACAACACACAGACAGGCTTTGTCCCGGATAGGAGAATCCTAGACAATGTATTTACCTTCTTTGAGGCGACAGAGTGGGCTCAGCACAGTGGATAGAGACTGGCCGTACCACTACAAAGACCTCCTCTAGTTCACCATCCAGGCCAGCAATGAAGCATATACGCATACCGCATAGCTCGTCTTCATCGTTAGCAGCTTCCACACCAAAGAGATGCTTTTGTTCGATCAGTCACTGGTCTCCCTATGAGTTTACACCTTGCATCCTGGAATGTGAATAGCCTCCACTATAGTGGGGCACATGGTTCCATGAAGTTGATTGTTCAGTAGGAGCTGCAGCCTCTGCCCTTGCCGGACGGATCGACATCTTACTTCTACAGGAGCACAAGCCCACTCCCACCCAAGCCCAACAGGTAGGGAAGGTACTCACGGGCAGCTCATACACTTACTGGGAGCACGCCATCAATGCCCACAACAAGAGTGGGGGTGTATGCACCTGTATTGGCCCGAGTCTCACCACCTATGCACAAGACCACGAGACGATAGTCGCAAGGAGGGTTCTATGGATCAGATTGGATATTGGGGACTCGTGCCTTGGAGTCCTCAATGTTTATGTCCCTACTAAGATTAGGGCATGCACGAGATTCTAGGTGGAGATCGCGGATGGACTCCCAGAGGTGGACTCCTAGATTGGAGGAGACTTCAACAACCTAGAGGCTTTAGAGGACTAGCAGAGTAGAGGCAGAAACTACCAGGGCATGGATGGGGAGGAGCAGGAGGCATGGGAGGTTTTTCTACTAGCAGTCGGAGCACGCGATGCCTGGAGAGACCCTGCCTTCCACAGGAGGGAGAGGTCGCTGGACTTCTCTTGGGGATACAAGCGGCTGAGGAGCGGTTGGACAGGTTCTATGTGGAAGAGTGGGGATGCTCTCGTGGAGGCTAGATTGGGCAGTTGGCAGGCACCACGTTGTCTGATCATTGCCCGGTTCTCCTGACACTTGATCCCCCAACATCTGCCCTAGACACACGATCCTGTCGGATCCCTGTCTCGATCTATAGGAGGGAGGAGATGAAGAGAGATTGAGCAGATTTGGACCAAGGAGTGGGACAGAAGGGATCGAGTCACAAAGGAGGTTGCAGAGGTCCTAGCCAAGTCGAGTAGCATCTGCCAGGAGGCAGCCATACAGGCCAAGTAGCAAAGCTAGGAGGAGGAAAGAGCACTCCGGCGGGACCTTGTAGCCACGCAAAGATTATTACAGGAGGCACTAGGAGATCCCACCCTCCACGCACAGGAGGTGCAAGCGCGAGCAGCCATTGCTGGCCTCGAGGACAGGCGCTCGGAGTTCTCTTTCCGCACCTCAGCAACCTTCTGGGTGCGGAAGGGGGACACAATGTGCAGGGAGTTCTTCCAAGTGTACTAACATCGCATCACAGGAGAGCAGATACGCAACCTTCGGGATCAGTATGGGAGGACTTGTTCTAGCCCAGAAGAGGTGATGGAGATAGCCACCGACTACTACAGGCGCCTCTCCCAAGGAAACAGCCTCAACTAGAGGTCAACGATATAGATAGCACGTCTGGGATCACATCGCGTCCCTTGTCACAGAGGAGATGGGACGCTCCCTCCTAGCCCCCTTCACAGAGAAGGAACTAGAGGAGGCTTTCCATACACATGACGGGCAGAAATGCCCGGGAAAGGATGGCCTCTCTAAGGCCTTCTTCAAACCTACTAGGAGGTGGTGAAGGACCCTATATTGATGGCCTTCCAGGTGATTTTCACTTCAGGATAGACGCCAAGGAGTCTTTCGGCAAGCCTCATCAATCTTCTCCCCAAAGGAAGAGACCGGTTGGAGCTTTCCTAGTGGAGACAAATCACCTTATTGTCAATGACCTATAAGACACTGGCAAAGATGATTGGTAGGCCACTTACGCCCTGTGCTTCCAAACATCGTTCATGACACACAGACAAGATTTGTCCAAGATAGGAGCATCCTAGACAATGTATTCACCTTATTTGAGGTGACAGAGTAGGCGCAGCATGGTGGGCAGGGGCTGGCCGTACTACACTTAGATTTTGAGAAAGGTTATGACAGGGTGGACATGGATTTCCTAGAGGGCACCATGGTGAGGTTGGGCTTCCCACAGGCTTGGATCCACGGGATCTTTCCACTTTACAAATCAGCCACCAGCAAGGTTCTCATAGGTGGTAGGCGAGGGGAGGAGTTTTGGCTGGAGAGATCGGTCCGGCAGGGCTGCCCCCTGGCCCCGTACCTATTCCTAATCTTTGCAAAGGCGATGTCTCACTTCCTCAGGTCACATCTGAGTGGGTTACGCGGCCTTTAACTTCCAGTGAGAGAGGAGATTGAGTTGTTAGACTCGAGTATACAGATGATACAACACTCTACATAGAGGATGATGAGTTGATGCTGGAGAGAGTGAGCTTGTCTCTTGAGGTGTTCTATTCTGCAGCGGGAGCGAAAATCAACTGGCAAAAGTCGGTTGGTTTCCTCACAGACCCAGACTCTGGCACGAAGTGGGACGTCCACTTGGGATTTAGATGGGTGAGCAGAGGGCAGACCGTCTGTTACCTAGGGTTCCAGGTGGGACTCACATCACTCCCGCCCAGCAGTTTCTTCCAGTCCTCGACTCTATTTGGAGGAAACTGACCTACTGGAGCACTGCTCACCTCTCACTAGCAGGCTAAGCCCTAGTGGTTAACCAAGTCCTCCTAGCAACGGCCTGGTATATTGCCTCATGTTGCTGCTTCTCCTCATCATGTGTAGTGCAGCTTCGCCGCCTAATGCGGAACTTCCTTTGGTCTGGGGTCAACGGCTCTAGGGATTCCACGGCCAAGGTGGCGTGGACAACCATCATACGACATCAATCAGAGGGAGGGCTTGGGACCATAGACCCAAAGTATCAGAGTATGGCCCTCTTGGGCAAGCTAGTAGTCCGTGGTCTCACACCAAGAGGCCAGACCTGGAAGGTCCTATTGGAGGAGGGTCTTCAGGATTGTAGACCGAGACTTGGCGGTAAGTGGAGGCCGTCCGTGAGATGAATCTTCACGACTGCCCAGATCACCCCCCCCCCCCCAGATCACCTTTCCTAAGCAGCTTGCTCCGCGTGTGGCAAGGCCTCCCTAAGGCCCTAATCCAGAGGCCCCCAAGCTGCTAGGAGAAGATAGACCGTCAGCTGATGATTTGGAAACCCCAGGTTAGAGATCGGGAAGGAGCACATATTGGCGAGAGCCCCAACATCCAGTGGGCTGGTTGGGAGGCCGGCCCAGTTCGTACCATTAGGACATGGCAAGAGGTGCACAGGATGGTGAACGTAGAGGTGTTGCAGCAAGTATCAGGCTGCCAGAGAGAAGTGGAGTTGAGGAGAAGGGAGATAGATACAGCAATACCTTAAGAGTGGCTTGCTCCCCCGATACCAGAGCCGATAGAGCCTGGGGAGGTATGGGCCGTTAGGTTTTCGCCATCATGCATCCCCCTATAGGTGGCAGGTAGAGTGGGCAGCACTCCACTTAGGACCTTCTTCACTATGCAAGAGGAGGGGCGTCTGGCTCTTGACAAAGGGTAGCAGGATGAGGGGATAGCTGTCCTTTCATGGAGGAGGATCCGGGTGATTGGCCTTCAAGGAAAGACATGGCGGCTAGACCCTTCTGTCTTCTGGGAGGAGCTCAGGGAGTGGCGCCTCTGGATCTGGAAGGATAGGTCACTTGATGGGCTGGAGTGGGATCCGAGAGAGTGGCTACGGCCGGCCACTACCGTTACCAAGAAGCCACCGAGGTTCCTAGAGTACACCGCCAAGATTAGCAAACACGTATTGATACAGGAGGATATGGATTGGGCGCTGTCACGTAACAGGCACTAGGCGGAGCACAACATCACGAAGCCTTTCCGACGGACCTTTTGGTGCCACCTATGGGATAGCTAGAGACCAAGGAGAGTATCGTATTTCTTATGGCTAGTGGCACATGGAGGCTTAGCAGTGGAAAGTTGGCTTGCCCAGATGCAAGAGAGAGGTTGTAAGTGTTGCACACGACAGCCTCTGGAAACCCCAAAGCACTGCCTTTGCTCATGTGAGGCAGCGCAGCTCATGTGGAGAGGAGCATGCTGCATCCTTCGCCGTATAGCACCCAACCTTGGATGTATCTCATGGGGAGCTTTCTGTTGGCAGGCAGTCAGCCAGGGCCATCACCTTCTGTATGAGTCCGGATGTAGGACACGATATTCATTATTGAGGCAGGGTCATACGCAGTGGTCAGTTTGGAGGCTCTACCCATCCACCAATCACTGGAGCCCATAGCACACCGCTCTGAGGTATGGGAGATCATAGGGAGTCTTATTGGATAGCATATCTCAAAGGTGCAGTGTCAGGAGGCTTTTGGCGGAGAGACTTTCAGTACAGGCGACCTTAGCAGAGCTTTGGACCTCTATCATCCACTCCCTCCACGGCCGATGGGATCAGATACAGGAGGAGTCCACGGATCGTTAGGAGCTCCGTTGTCATTTCATGCGCACTTGGTGCGGCCAAGACCTGTTTTTTGTGATGCAGGCAGGCAGCCCCAGATGGCAATACACCCCCCCCTCCATGGCTTCTTGCCCCCATGCCCCCCAAACCACCTTGAGAAGCTTGTACAACTGATATATTTGTGACTCTACATCAACTCCAGCTAGTCTATTGAGCATGAGCACTTCCTTGTATTCAGGTTTTTTTTAAAGTAATACAATTTGCCACACTTTATTTGCAAAAAATAAAATAAAATCATGCTGAAATTTCACTTTCTTTTTGTCTAAGTCATTAGATGTGACATTTTTCAGCAACTTTGACTCATATCATATCCCGATTGTGGAGCACCTTTTTCATGCTTGGAACCCAAACTCTATAGCCCATTTCACCTTCATCTCCATAACCTATGAATATGCCTCTATGAGATTTCATGTCAAGTTTGGTTCTGCTATCAACAGGTACATATACATAACATTCACAGCCAAAGACCCTTAAGTAGTCATATGAAGCAAGCTTGCCAGACCAAACCTCTTCAGGGATACCACTTTCAAGTGCACGATATGGAGATCAGTCGCAAATATGCACTGCGGTTTTAAGTGCCTCTCCCCAAAATGATTGTATAATATTAGCTGTGGACAACATGCACCAAATATTCTCACATAACGTGTGATTCATTCGCTCAACCACACCATTAGATGATGGATTATAAGGAGCTGTAAGCTCTCGTTTAATCCCATTGACATCACAAAACTTATTGAATTGTTTAGATATATACTCTCCCCTGTTGTATGTTCTTATACATTTTAATTTGAAACCCTTTTGAGTACTAACAAATACATAAAACTTTTTAAAAGCATCCAATGCCTTGCTTTTCTCCTTAAGCAAGTAAACCTATAGCTTTCTAGAATGGTCATCAATAAAAGACAAAATAACGGAAACCACTATGAGTTTTTATTAGCATGGTGCATACATTAGAATGGACTAAATCCAAGATACGTGCCTTCCTAGAGGCTCCATGAGAATATGAACTCTTTACATGTTTTCCCAAAACACAGTCATCACAAAAGTCAAGCTTTGAGTCTTTCACATCAATTGTTCCAAATGAAGAAAGTGTTTGCAAACCCTTTTGGCTCGTGTGTACAAGACGCTTGTGCCATAACTCCATGTGTGACTCCACTTCAGCAACTGCAACAAACTTTCTAGGAAGTGCCTCGCAATAGAGATAATATAGAGTTCCTTTTTTACCACCTCTAGTGAGACCCTTTCTGCATCTTCCACATTCCACCGCCAAAAGTACTGAAGTAACCCGTGCTATCTAGTTGCCCAACAGAAAGTAAACTCTTCTTAATGCCAAGTACTTACCTGACATCATGAAGGATCAATTCTTGACAATTTTCAAGGGCCAAGTGTATGGTGCCCATTCCTTCAATATCACATGCATGGTTGTTGCCTAGATAGACTTTCCCAAGATTACCTTCTACATAAGAAGAAAAGCACTCCAAAGATAAGAGTTACATGAAATGAAGCACCGCTGTCAACAATCCACGGTTGTGAAAAACCATCATGAGCTGACAACAAAGCATCTATCACATCCTTTTTAGTGATATACATGTCCTCCAATATCATAGCATGTGGATCTCAAGATGCAACCAGCAAATCAGCATCTTTATCTTCTTCTATCTCCTCAATAACAATACTAGATACCACATTTGCTTTTTCTGTTTCTTTTGAGGTAGACTTGTCATCCTTTTCATTCTTTTTGCCTTTTGCATTAACCTGCTTCTTGCGTTCTTGTTCCTTTTTAAAGTACTTGCAATCAGGCTTTTTATACCCTTTGCGACCACACTAATAACAAGTGACATCTTGTTGTTTTTCCTTGCTTTTGCTGTGATTTTTGTTCTTATCTGCAACATTTGACCTTTTTTCAATTCTTCCTCTTGCATTGTAGGCTAATCCACTGTTTTCCACACTTGCCTTGTGTCTAATCTCTTCATTGAGAATAGAACCATGCACACCATCAAATGTCAAATTGAGGTTGTTGCTCAATGACACAACTAATTGTAAAGTCATGAGCAAAAAGATAAACCTCAATTTAGGATCCAAAATTGGCATACCTGCATCCTATAACTGACTCAAAATACCAATGAAAGCATTCAAATGCTCTGAGGCACGCTTAGACTCATCAAGCTTCAAGTTTACCAACTTTCACATGAGATGTACCTGATTGACAAGAGTTGTATTCTCATATGTACCCTTGAGTTCCTCCCAAACTGCATAGACAGTAGGAAGTCCCTTGATATCAACCAAGATATTATGTGTGACAACCATTTAAATATAAGTAATGGCCCTTTTATTTATTTTAGCCCAATCCTCATCTAACAAAGAAACAAGCTTATGTTCTGCTAAGGCATCATCACAATCCTTCAGAAAGAGTATACCCTGCATACGATCTTTCCAAAGATCAAAGCCATTGCCATCAAATTTACGAATCTCAAAGAGATTCTTTGTGTCAAATATCAATGCAGTGCTAGCCATCTTTAGCAATAAAAACTGCAATAGAATGTTGAATTCTTTCAGCCAACTAGCAAAGGAGACTCAAAGTGCATCACTAATGCGAAAAGCCCCAAATTTTTTGCTGTGAATCTGCCCCAATTGCATCAATACATCTTCCCAAGCATCAAATACCGGTAAATCTTGCAGAAATTTCACGAATTCTGCAAAAGCCCCAAATTTCAGGGTCCAAGAGTACAAAATTTCAATGAAATTGGGTCAACCAAGAAAATTTTCACTTATACATGAAAAGCCGCAAAATTTTTGAGGCATGTGCACCCAAGATCTGCAATTTATGAGTCAACAGACACTGTTATGCATGTCCGACACCAAATCTGGGAAAAGCCCCAAATTTTCAGGTGTAAATTCGCACAGATCTGCGTTCTGTGCTTGCCCACGCAAACACCCAGTAAAATAAGGGGTTATTCTTCAAGAAATTAAATGTATCAAAAAAATGTCTGAAAAAAAATGACAGAACGACCCCACCCATTGGGCTTCGCATGTCATACTGCCCATCACTTGTTGCTTGGGCCATCGTGTGCAGTCCACTTGACCCGTCGCTGTCTGCCTTGGGTTGACCAGCCATCGACAAGTCCGCCAGCCACCTGTTGCAGGCATTATCACAGCTTCCGCCTGTTGGTCACAATGATAACAACCGCACTATCTACAATGACTGCCAGTCACAACTGCTTGCACCGATTCTCGTGCTCTGATACCAGTTTGAAGAGTGTGAGCGCAAGCAAAACAAAGTATACGCGTCGATCAAGATGCAAGAGTAGTTGAGTGAACAATGAGTGAGTGTGAGAGTGAGAGTCGACAAAAAGGTGTGTACTAGTGTGGTACACACAAAGAATAAAAGAATGTATTTATACTTAGGATATGGTACACTTACACTTGCAAGGGTGAGTTCACATGTAAAGTACTATACACACGGGAGTAGTGTAAGGGCCTTTACACCCAACAACTCCATAGCCATGCTCTAGATCCATGCTTCTCAACACAGCTAAGCATTACAACAAGAATGTCTTCAAATAGTGAGATAGGATCAAGCAGGTATGATGACTCTTGATCTGAAAATTCACGAAGTATTGGGAAAAATACAATGTCTGATCTTGGATAAGGCACACAACATGGACAGCAAGCTGATAATGTTGGTTTAGACCAAAACGTGGGTCCTTCTACACCTGTAGAAGCTAATGATCAGCAAGAGGAAGAGGAATTCGATGACCAATTTAAAGATCACCTGAGGATAGCAGTTGAAATATTAATGCTATTGACAAATGATCCTTAGTTAATGCACTATTTGAACCCTTTAAGAAGGGCAGCAAAGGCAAGAAGAGAAAATCATCTTCGAGAGCTTCAGGACAGTAAGATGCACCAAAGAAAGAGCCAATACAATAGCATGATGCTCCAAACATGGATAGTACACATGAGCAAATGATGTCAGTCGAGCAATTGATGCATATGCAAGGCCAACTTCAAAGTGCCAATCCAACATTTTTTGGACAACAGCAGAGCATGCATGCAATGATGGGGCAACCATGATACTTTGGTGGTGGTACTAGTCCCCATGTTATGGTGGGTCAAGGACCGCATACAAGGATGTATGACACAACTCCTTTGTTGGGAATAAAGGGCCATCGTACCTTTTATATGTGCACGGGTGTGAACACACCCTTAGCACATTGTACTTTCATATATATATCTATCTAAAACCTAAAGTGGTACTCTTGTCATTGTACCGAAAAACATGTTCACTCTCTACTCTGCTCACTTACACTCTCTCTGTCTCCCTCACTGGTATCAGGTCTGTCTACCTTGATCTCCGTGCCTAACTTTGCCCTACAAACTGGTACCAGAGCTAGCAAGAAGCAGCCGACAGGAGCAACAGGCAGAGACAGTCGACGGCAGCAGGAGGAGCGACAGGTTAGTCGCGTGACGGCGGCACGCGACAGCATGGACCGGAGGGTGCGACATCTACAAGAAACACAATTGCACGGCGGGCACGGCAACCAGTGCTGCATAGCAACAGGTACCAAACGTGGCGAGCAAGACGGCTGCTCAACTACGTGACGGGCGACGGGGGCGACCAGCACGTGACGGCTTCAGCGGGCGCTGACGGCATGCCTGGGACGGGCTACTTTCAAACGACGTTCCACGGGGTCAACAGAACCCCGTCCCGTCACGTTCCTACTTTTCCTTTTTTTTGAAGGAAAAAATAAAATCAGATTCTACCCCTTTCTTGACGGGGTTTCGCGTGCCAAGCACAAAAAGGCTAGACTTGTGCAATTTTGGCCCACAAATTTGGAGCTTCTTCAGACTAAGTATTGTTCATGTAAAATTGAGGCATTTACGTCAGAAATTGCAGACATTGTGCGCATTTGAATTGGGGGTCTTGCCAAAATTATTGAAATTTTGCTCTTCTAAGTGAAATTTCTCAACATTGGACCCATAAACCCAGATATGGAGAATGTGATGCGAGACAAGAACATTTGCCAGCCAATTATTGCCCATGAAAATGAGCCATTGCATGTGCAGGAACAGCCAGGACAGCAAGCTGTTAATGCTGATTTGCAAGCTGAAATGCCAGGACAGCACGCTGAAAATGGAAATTTGCAGGAACAACCAGCAAACAATGACCATTAAGTAAGGAGATCATCTAGAGCTACTAGACAACCTGATAGATTTGTTCCTGGTGCAATTAATGTGGCTGAGTATGTCATGTTGACAAACTGTGGTGAACCGTCTTGCTTCAAGGAAGCAATGGAGAGACGGGACAGCAAGAAATGGTATAAAGCCATGCCATCAGAGATAGAATCTCTTGAAAAAAATAGCACTTGGGACTTGGTGCAGTTCCCTAAAGGGTAGAAAACCCTTCCATGCAAATGGGTTTACAAAATGAAAGTCACTTCTGGTTCCTCACCAAAATACAAAGCAAGATTGGTTGCAAAAGGGTACAACCAGGAGCATGGAATTGACTTTGATGAGATTTTCTCTCCTGTAGTCAAGATGACTACATTGAGAATCATTTTTGGCTTGGTTGCATTTATGGATATGGAGCTCATACAAATGGATGTAAAGACTGCGTTTTTACATGGTGATCTCTATGAAGACATATATATGCAGTAGCCTGAAGGGTTTGTTGAACAAGGGAAAGAAAAAATGGTATGTAAACTCAAAAGGAGTTTGTATGGGCTGAAACAAGCACCAAGAGAATGGTATCATAAGTTTGATACATTCATGCAGTCCCAAAGCTTTCATAGAAGTCAAGTGGATCACTGCTTGTACACCAAGAAGGCAACAAATGGCAGCCTGATTATCTTGGTTTTGTATGTTGATGACATGTTGATTGCTGGCAGGGATACTCATGCCTTGGATTCATTGAAGCAAAGTCTTCATGGCAGCTTTGACATAAAGGATCTAGGTGATGCAAATCACATTCTTGGCATGGGAATACTCAGAGATAGATCTAAAGGTTTACTCTATCTATCTCAACAGGAGTATATCTCCAAAGTTTTACAGTGTTTCAATATGGAGGGGGGGAAAGCAATTGGGGTTCCATTGCCTCCATATGTGAAACTCAGTGCAAAGGACAGCCCTACATCTAATGATGAGAAGGCTGAAATGGCCAATATACCATATGCTTCAACTGTTGGCAGTTTGATATATGCTATGGTTGCTACATGTCCTGACATTGCCTTTGCAGTGGGAGTGGTTAGCAGATACATGGCAACCCCTGGCAAGAAGCATTGGGATGCAGTGAAAGGTATTATGAGATACCTCAAAGGCACAAAGGAGTTGTGCATCTGCTTTGGAAAGCAAAAGGCATCTGTTGTTAGCTTTACGGATGCAAACTATGCTGGTCATGTGGACTGCAGGAAGTCCACTTCTGGGTATGTGTTTACTTTCACAGGAGGAGTGGTGTTTTGGATCTCCAGGCTACAAAAGTGTGTTGCATTGTCTACTACAGAGACAGAGTATATAGCTGCCACTGAGGCATGCAAGGAGGCTTTATGGCTTTCACGTCTGGTGGGAGAGCTTGGCATCACAGAGTTACCTGTTCTCCATTGTGATAGTCAGAGTGCTATCATGTTAGCACGGACTCCTGTCTTTCATGCAAAGACAAAGCACATACAGGTGAAGTATCACTTCATTAGAGATGTACTTGACAACAAGAGCATTGAGCTTGTCAAAGTGCATACAGATGATAATCCTGCAAACCTTCTCACGAAGGGTCTTCCAGCAGAGCGATTTGCTCATTGTCAACAGATGATGGGAGTTGGATAGATATATTTATTTCAGCTTTGTACATTCTTAGACTTAGCTGATTCTTTTCTTCTCTTAAGGCACATTGCCTTTAGGTGGGAGTTTGTTGGGAATAAAGGGTCATCGTGCCTTTTATATGTGCGCGGGTGTGAACACACCCTTAGCACATTGTACTTTCATACATATGTCTATCTAAAACCTAAAGTGGTACTCTTGTCATTGTACAGAAAACCGTGTTCACTCTCTACTCTGCTCACTCGCAATCTCTCTATCTCTCTCACTGGTATCAGGTCTGTCTACCTTGATCTCCGTGCCTAACCTTGCCCTATATACTTATCATATGTAGCAAACATGCGTGGTGTGCAAGGCCCAATGTATCTGGGTATGACTGATATAATATGTATAACCCCATGTATAGCACTATTGGTATGATGTTGGGGCACAAAGTGGCACGTTCGGTAATGCATATATGCAACTCACTGTGTTTGGAACTCATGGTATTAATGTTGGTTTTGTAAATGCTCTGTATAGTATTAATAATGAGGAAAAATGCTACTAGTAATGCATGCAATGTATAGGAAAATGTATCTTGGTATAAATGGTAGTATACAAATTCCCATGCACACTCACATTGCAATGGTCCAAAGTAGGTAGACAACAATGTTTCCTAATGCATATGATGCTCCTAGCATGTCAAGTATACATGAGGGGCTAGTCAACTGGATGCAATGTTGCATATTAGTTAAGTTGGAATTGCAACAATGTGAAAGTATCAAGACCGAAATGCATAACGAAAAGAAAGGCCTATAACCTAGTGGAGGTTTCGAGGCAAGTAAAGTTAGAGATAAAGTTTCCATATACTTCTTGGTGAAGCTTCAGAATTATTTCACCAATAGATGCAAAGTGGATGGAAGAGGATGACCAAATAGATCATTATCAGTTGTTGCAACTTTACCTAGATGCCTTTCAATTACAGCCAACTTTAGTTCAAGCTCAGTTAGGTTGAGTAGAGTAGGAGTCCGAAGTATTGCCTGATGCTCAACAGGAAAGTAGCACTTCCACTCCGCCACTTGTGGACAACTCTCATATGTAGTGGATCTCGGACACATTTAGCATGCATCCAAGGTATTGTGCAAATAGCATGTCTCAAACAAGCCCTTCCAAAATAAACTGGTCATCCGAGGGTCTCGATCACTAATGATCGACTCTAGCATACCATGATACTTAAAGATGTGCTGCAAAAATAATTGTGCCATATGATCAGCCTTTATTTTCTTCCTCACAGGAATGAAATGGGCTTGTTTGCTAAACCTGCAATTAATAGTCCATATCCCATCATTCCCTGTAGATGTCTTAGAAAGCTCGAAAATAAAGTCTATTGCAATGCTCTGCCAAGGCCTATCTAGAATAGGCAAGGGCTGCAACAAACCCAACTTCTTTTGCCTATCATGCTTTACCTTCTAGTATACGATGCATGTCTTAACAAATTCTTCTACATCATGCCTTAAAGCTAGCAAATAAAAGAAATGCTCCACTGCCTTGACTGTGGCATCAATACCTCTGTGTCGTGCATACGGAAGAGCACGACTTTCAGTGATAACTCTAGGCCTTAACTGCTTTGTGACACACAGTCGTCCATGCATCATCAAAAATCCCTCTCTTAGCACAAAGTGTCCATGCCTTTGGCCATTGCAAAGCTGATCATACACATTAGCAAAGTCTGAATCAACAACATATTGCTCTTTCATGGCATCCAACTCAGTGTGATAAACCATGCTAACAGCTGGAATTTGTGGCTTACGTGACAATGCATCAACCACAACATTTTTTAGCATTCAGCTTATTCCAAGCTGTCGTGATGTCCATTTCAAAGGTATTTGTCAACCAATTCGATGCAAACATTTGCTTGAATTGTACCCACGTTGACGGTGCTCTACCTTGCATCAAAAGAGTGGACCGCCATTGTAATGCATTCCCTTTCAAGAAAGTGGTTGCCTTTCGAATCTTTGAGGACTCCGTAAAGTTCCCCCCTGAATAGGCTCCATCAAACTGTTGAATGAAAGTCAAAGCTTTCAACCTATCTTATACACCGCTGAAGGACTCAAATTTCACTGCTTTTCCACCCTCATCATAGTCTTTTGCTGTCCCTTTGGGTGTCAAGTTGTCATAAACCGGCTGCTGCAAAAAGGATGCATTTACGAAATTTACATCAAAATCAATGCCAAACGAAGCATTTGCATGACCAACATTCATTCCTTGAGCTCTATGAGCATTTGGGGGTGCAAATACAGTACCAACTGTTTTATTTCATTAGTATCTTTAGGAGCTTCAAATAAAGAGTTTGGCATTATCTTCGATGTATCTTGTTGTCCCAAAGATATAGAAGACATCTTCTTCTTCTTGCCTTTGCTATCCTTCTTTGGAGCATTCAAAAATCGAGTAAATTGAGGATCCTTTGTCAATTCAGTAAATAGATTTGCTACTGTCCTCATCCAATTCTTGAACTGGTCATCAAATTTCTCTTCACTTTGCTGGTCATCAGCCTCCTTATGCCCTGAAGGCCGTGCATCTTGCCCAATAGCAACATTTTCAGCTTGTTGTCCATGGTCTGAGCCTTGTCTAAGGTCAGGTATTGCATTTCCTTCATTCCCATGTGAACGTTTATACTGAGAGGCATCATCATTGCTTGAGTCCATTTCACTGTATGAAGACATATTGCTGTAATTTCTCAGCTGAGAATAAAAATCAGCACTAGCACAAAGCTTTGACTTGCAATCAGGTGCCTCGCGCCCGCCAAATCAAGGGATTGAGTGGTACCTCGGCAAGGGAACCATGTATCCAACCTATCTCCTCAGATAGGGTGGTAAATAACCTAATTAAGCACTATTTATAGCAATTAACAAATTCACAAAACTGAAAAGTACACTTTACCATATAATCTAGGACATTGGACACCTTGTTGGCCCCAAAACTGGCGCCCCTTTCGGTATTTATTTAACTTAATTGAAGAAGTTGATGTACAATGGGATTCTCCCGATCCCTTTCAACATTCCAACTCCCCTTGTTGTTCAAATTGACCAGCGAGTCTTTAATCTGATTTGCCCCTTGATTCGGGCAATCAATTGGCCTTCATCCGCTTTGATGGAGATGGAAAATGTCCCAAATTCAATTATTTGCTAGTCCCTCCACTTGAATAGACTAAAAAAAACTTCAACCTTGTTGAATCTAAGTCTTGGAGCTTCCAATTTTTGGCACCCTTCCCAAGACTATTGCTAAACCCTAATTTCTGTTGCAAATTAGAATTTACAATAGAGAAATCTGACATTTCTCAACCTTTGATAATCTCAATGCTGCAATCTTTGGAGCAAGGGTGTAGAAAGACTGGGAGATGAGAGAGAACTCTGAGGAGAGAGAAAATTCAGACTTTCTTCGTGAAGAATCTGTCATTTATTGCTGCTGCCTTGTCTCAACAACTTGTAGATGCAAAGAACTGAAGAAAATCAGTCATTTACTGTTATTGCCCTGTCTCAACACCTGTAAATGCTATCACCTACTATTGATTGGTCTTTTCCTGCCCCTGGCTACCTCAGAAGGTCCTCCAATGGCTGCAAATTAGACTAGCAGCATCTCCTCCCTCACTCTTGCAAGCTAAGTACACTAAAAATGCCTCTCTCCAGCCTCTAAAGACGTTTTTCAATCTTGCATGGGCATTTTTAACAAGTGACAACATTTCCAAATGGTTTTTTCAATATTATCCATATTTAAATATTAATTTTCAATCTTTAAACACTGAAAATTAATCTAATAACTATTTTGGTGCCCTAAAAAATAATCTGGCTAGCCAATTATTAAATTAGCTAGGCAACTTTCATTCCCGAGTATCTCTACGTCCTCTTTGACCATCAGATTGGTGTTAGGTACCATTAAACGCCACTTCACTAGTGTCGCCAACTGGCACTTATGGCCAAATGAATTACCTAGGCCAACAACTGGCACCAGATACCACCAAGTACCTATGCGGCATAACTTATAGCAACTTTTGCCTTTGACATCCCGTGATTTCCTTGGATCCCAAGCTCGTAAATTTACTCTAACCCCAGTTATATCTCACATGTGCAACATTTACTTAACCATGTGTTTAAAAATTAATCCACATGTTAAGTGAGATTTCAAAAATACATGTCCTCATGATAGTTGTCTATCATCGCATTACTACTCAGTGTGCTAGTCACTGTGAAATGTATGCAGATGAGTATAGTTGCTACCACGGCTCTAAGACTACACTTCTGTATCAGTTTCAAATCAATTCATGATCAATTGGGCATGAGTGCTTGCGTCAAATTTAAGACCGAATTCTGATAAGTTTCGATTCAATTTTTGTTCGTGGACACTTTTGGGATCAATTTTTGCATCGATTACTGGTCAGTTTTTGCAATCAATTTGTGGACAGTTTGAGGTCACATTTGCAGTTATTTGTGATCAATTCTCAAATCAGCAAGTGATCAGTTTATGAACAAATTATGCTCAGTTTTCAATGGTTAATAGTCGGTTCCATGGACAGCAGCATGTTAGTAAATGCCATTGAAAGCTTCAACCATGGTTTATACTGAGAATATGCTTTACCATGGTTCTAAAGTCAAATCAATTGAGAAACATTAGTTATAGATACATCCTACGGGTTTCTAGTAGCAATTCTGGGCTAATTCTTAGTCTTATCTAATGTTTACGCTAGTTGGAAATTTTTAGTAAGGTTGGGGGTATGTGGCATGGTTGGACAACAATGGCCAATGTTGTGATTGTGATGCCTTATGGAAATTCCAGTGCAGTACACTTTTCTTTTAGCACAATGCAATGCAATCGAGGATGATTACAAGGATTTCAAGGGGGAGGTCTATTATGGAGAGATGCTTGAATCTTGTCAATAACATAACTTATCAAATGTACAAGGTTATTTAACACATGTGATGCACATGGCAGTTATTTCAAGGTAACACGCCAACAACCTTGAGGATGCAGTGGCGCCAAAGGCAAAAGTTATGATAAATTATGTCAACTGGGCTTTGGGGGTTGATTGGTATCAATTTTAACCCTAGCAAAGTTGTTTGGCCAATAAATGTCAATGGTAACACTAGGGACTACCATTAATTAATTCATTAATCCTAGTCTAAGGGTCAACAAAGGTTTGTGACCACTCCAAGTTGCAAATGGCCGAACCGATTTAATTATGAATGTGCACATTTCATTTTGGGAAAGGTTAGAAGGGCTGAAATTGAATTTCAAGATTATTTAATCTTAAAAATTAATTAATGGCTAGATAATGCTAAAAAATGGATTTAGAAGGCTGCCACTTGGCAATAATACCCATGCAAACTGAGAAACGTTTTTGGCAAATGAGTCTCAGTCGTTTAGTTAGTTTATAGCTTGGGAGAGAGAAGGGTTGGGGGAAGGCGGGGGAGCTATTGGTCCATTTTTTGCTCAGAGAACAGCAATTTGCTGCAAAAGACAGCCATCTGGGGGCCTCAGCAAGTAGAGGATAGCCGGGAGACGTCTTCCCGGGGTTGGCAACAGCATTGTTGATTAGGTGACAACATTTTGGAGGTGCTTGGCAGTGGGTGACTGCATTAAATGCAGGCTAGAGCAGGCAATAGGTAAATTTTAGGGTTTTCTCGCAAAGAAAATCAAATCTCTCTCTCATCTTGGCTTTCTCTCACCTTCTTCAGTAATCTCAAAAGATCTCAGTATTTCTCAGACATTTGGAGCAGATCTCAGCCATATTTGATGGACAACAAGAGG
The DNA here is from genome assembly GCF_053477565.2 of Lygodium microphyllum. Classification (NCBI taxonomy): domain Eukaryota; kingdom Viridiplantae; phylum Streptophyta; class Polypodiopsida; order Schizaeales; family Lygodiaceae; genus Lygodium; species Lygodium microphyllum. The sequence continues at coordinate 111,433,011 of NC_141148.1, forward strand.
ATTTATGCTGTGAACCCTAAATTCTTGTAGAAATTAGGGTTTGATAGCTACCTCGACACCCATGCTAATAGAAGAAAGCATCATACACTGAATTCAGCACCTGATATTTATGTAATTGTCAGGGAATTCAGATGCCAACCCATTCATTGTAAATTGGGACAGCATTTGGCTAGTTTGTTATTCAGATTGTGCAAGTCCTGGATAAAAAGTCAAGGGGAAAATGACCCAAATTGCTTGCTAGTTGTTATTACAGCAAGGGGCTTTTGGAACAACAAAGGAGATTGTGGAATCTCAGCTTGTATTCATTTCATTAGCAATCAAAGTTAAGGAAATATCAGAAGGGGCACCAATTTTGGGGCCAACAAGGTGTCCAATGCCCAAGATTATTAAGGTAAATTATGCATTTCAATTTATGTTTATTTGCTAATTGTTGTAATTAAGTGCTTAATCAAGGAATTGCCACCCTCTCCAAGGAAGGAAGGTTGGTTTCACCCATTGTGCCATCAAGGAAGGATTTGATGCCAAGCATGCAATGAAGAAGTGTAAGGGCCATGTGGTAAAAGGACATGGCAAAAGGAATGTGGAAAATTTGCAATTTTCAAAGGAACCTACAAAATGTGCAATTTTTATAAGGTTTAATGATCATATGAAAGTTTTACCTAGTAAGCAACTCGATTACGTTGCAAAACAAGAGTGGTGCTAAAGCCTAGTCTAGTGAGCAGCTCATTTATGACTAATCAGCCATCAATTGATTAGTCCTTAATCAAATGCGACTTTTCGATTTCAACCTTTGATTAAGAAGCAATCAGTTACTCACTTAGAAAGTTGGACGTGGCAGCTTGGATCTCTCTCTGAGTGTGCCATCAAACATGATATGGGGCATATATGCATTGTATAAGCAGATAGTGGGATGAGTTATGCCTTGGAAAAATATTTAGAGAAGTTTCTAGCACCATCGGAGTGACGAAAGGCTACCCATTATCACCCACCTTATTTGGGCTATACATTGATGAGATAACGAACTACATCACAAGAGGAGGAGCTAGCTTCGACCTAGCAAGTACTCATATCCACATTACGTTGTATGCCAATGATATTGTTTTGATTTCAAAGACACAAGAGGGACTCCAAAGACACCTCGAGGCCCTCCACCGCTTTTGCCTAGATAGAGGATTGTCAATGAACCTTGGGAAAACCAAGGTCCTCATCTTCCACACATCATCCCACATCCACAGGGGATTATCCTTTGCTCTAGATAGGCAGCCAATAGAGGTGGTGAGTTCATATGTTTACTTGGGAGTTACCTTTACTACCACATCATGCCGCCTTTCCATGGCATAGGCGGCACAAGATCATCTTACCGAGGGATATTCATCATTGGCACTTTTAGAAAGAGAGTGCCACCAAACATACTTGTAGGAGCCATATACCAAGCAATGGCTATCTAACACCATGGTCACTCCTATTCTCATCTATTCAGCAACTGTTTGGGCCCTTGGACTAGCCACATCAGTTTGGACACAATAGAGTGTCCTTAGATTATTTTCTCATCATGGATGATACGTAAAAAACCCTTAGTACCCCAAGAGATACTTAGAGCAGAGTTTGTTGTGACAACCATGGAGATAGAGACCCTTTTCCAAATCATCACTTTTATACAGCAACAAAAAGTGCATGACATCTAATAGATTGCCGTGGAGGGCATTGAAGGCCTCCAGACAGATGGCCCCTGAGGGATGTGAGAGCTCATGGTACTTCTAGGTGGAGCAACTATTGGCTAGGTATGACATACACATGATGAGCCTCCCTCTCTTCTAGTATAACCTTGATTCACCAACTCTTGGGACAAAGAGGAACATGATCATCAAGCAAGACTTGTGTCAGAGACATACATATAGCATAAGGGTGGCACCCTAGGCCCCTCTCCCCACTAAGATACAGCACTACAAAAGACCTTTTCATGAGCCTCACTGAGGATGGGTTTATTACTAGACCATTGTATATGGATTGCTACATGCCATAGGCCATGCGAGTTGCCATAGGCCAGCTCACAGTATCGTCACACCAACTAGAGAAAGAGACAGGCAAGGCCTCACAAGTACCCAAGGAGGAGAGGATATGTCGACTATGCTAGGAGGAGATGGAGTACGCAGCAATATCATATGTTGTTTTAAAGGCAGCAAACTATACAGTTGGTGATGAGCACATCAGATCAGCGATATTTGGGATGATAAATATTGAAGATCTAGAGTCAGAACATCCCTCCTAGCAATAGGTATAAGGGATAAAACACAATAGACAATCTTGATAGAGTTCTATTAGGAAGCCGCGCCAGTTAGGGGACATATATATCCAAGGATAGAGAGACCAAGAGGGCTGTTGCTACAAAGAGCACAAGAGATTAGAGCTGACGACCTAGTGCATTTAGCAAGAGGAGGCCATACTCCAACAGAGAGGAGCATGGGTTGTAAAAGAAAAATATCTTTTATTTAAAAACTATGCAAGCTATTTTTCTTTTACAACCCATGCTCCATCCCCTCGTCCTTGCACACCCCATAACCCGCTCCTCCATGTGCATCTCGTCCTCCTCCACATCCACCTAATCTCTTCTTCCTCCTCCACACTCTACTCCTCTCCTCCACCTGTTCCACATGCTCCTCCTTCACCTCATCCTCTACCTTGGGCATGCACCTACTCGAACATGATTTCTAATTTCTAAATAGGTAGCTGAAATGAATGTTTTTGGTTTAGGTTTTCTACTTTTGACTCTAGTATCTAGATGGAATGAACATTTTCATTTTATGGATCTATTTTCTTCCTCTGATATTACTATATATGGAACCCTTTTTCTTCATCTAATATGACTTATTATTGCACATTAGTTTTAATTAGTATAACTCATATTTTTCAAAACCCCAAAACCTCAAGGTAGCTAAGAAAATGAAATGCAAAATGAAGCCTTGCAACCTCAAAACATGAAACAAGACGAAACATTTTTAGGGACTATTTTTTTGTAAACACAAACTCACAGGTCCAATGTAGAAATTACATAGTGCAGCGAATAGAATTTGAGCAAGGAGTAGAGAACACACAGCAAATATGAGAAGAACGAAAACTACTCTAATTTCACATGAACTGATACAAAGATGGCTCTATCCACCCATGCCCTTCCACGTGAAGCTTAGATGGCAATCCAAACAGATGATAGACGAAAACTTGAGGATAGCTAGAAAAACTCTGACAAGGTAAAAGATAGATTGGATGGCTTTGAAGGGATCTTCATTTTATAGGTCGGGAAGGTAATCTAGTCGGCCTATCTAACCATATTCTGAACCTTTGCTAGTTCGCTAGGGAATAGTCCCTTTACTGTCGGGCCAGGGTCGCTACCCCCAAACCCCCATCTTCCACAACCGCCCGACCCCAACATAGGGGTCCCTAATAACTCTCACACCCTACAACTCAATGCATTGTGCCTCAAGTTGCTACCAACATAACTACTCTATCTAACCCAAAGGCTAGATCCACAAAGGTCACCTTTTTTCCATCCAGTCACATAGATCTCATCTGACATACAAGTAAGGACCCAACCAATATCCATGCTCACACATGGCTTCTCCTCATAATGGGGGCCTTACAACTTAAAGTACCAAGGATCATTGGTGACACCTTACAAGGGTGGGGCATTGAGCATATCTAACATCTAACATAGCCATACATAGTAGTAAATTTCCACTTTCTACAAGATTGGTTTATGGTAGACACAAATTCACATGTTCAACATAGCCCCACATATTGGTAGTTTTCCATTCCTTGCATTCCTTGGGGTTTCTAGCATAATTGGGCAATCAAAAACACATTCATCTTTGATTCTGGATCTGCACTGCACAATCATATTGGCCACTTGGGAGGTTTCCTTCATTGGCAGTTCACTGCCATGGAGTATCTTAGGCTTATAAATAAACACTTTGCTCTGACACGTGATGGAAACAAAGGCACAGCAGGAGTGTGGACAGACAAGAAATAATGAGCACAAGAATGATGAAGGTTGACGAACAACACTCCGAAGCTAAAGCTCCCATGCAAGAATCTGGTATATCAGAACTGTGAAAACCAAATCCATCTCTGCCTAATATGGGAAACCATATAAAAATGGTCACACCTGATCTCAAGGGAAATGTGGCTAACCTGATGACGTAGCAAGTGAAGAATCTAGACAACCTAAATGTGCCTGAGGGCAAGAGTTCCCGCTATACAACAATGGTCCCCTAAACAAAAGGCCATAATGCATGACTGTGTCCATACATAGAATTGGACATGCCCACTTTCAACATGAGGTGGAAAAGGACACCCTTGCCTTGTTTCAAGTTACCTTTCTTAGAGAATGGTGAATTCAAGTAGAAGACACCAGCTTCACAAGCCTACATTCTCACACATGGAAATAGAAAGAAAAAAGTAAGAAAACAAACCTTTTGTCACCAAAGAGTTCATAGAAGCTTCTCCAACAAGATTCACCTGAAATAGCTCCTACCACAAGTTTCCTCCAAACCTCCTCCTCAATAGCTTCTCTAACAAGCTTCCTCTAAACCGCCTCCTCAACAGCTTCTCCTAGAAGCTTTCTTTAAAGTAGCTTCTTTAATTATTCTTACCAGCCAATGGCTACCTCACTAAAGTAGTTTTTACCAGTAGCTTCCTTGACAAGCTTTCTTACTACCAACAGCTTCTTTGACAAGATTTCTACTAATATTTAAGCAATTGCAATGCCACCTAGAAAAAGCAACCCTTGCAGTTTTGTTTTGATTACAATTTACAATGTATTGCTTCAAAGCATGGATGATGAATATTGATGAGGAGTTTTCGAGGTGGATGAAGGGGTTCCCTTTTCACATTTGGATGTTCTTTTTCTTTTCAGCTTTTTCCTTGACCTTTTAATCCGTAATGCCAAAAGTTGGAGATGACTTATATTCTAGGTTTTGTTTCTCTTAATGGGGCCCAAAAGACGTCAAAATCAAAGAGTGCATACATGTAAACTCCAAACAGGCACTTATCCATGGTTTTTTGGAATAGTCGCCAAGATCTGCATCATTTTTTTTGAGGTGCTTCCATCTCTTGGAGGTTATAACCAAAACCTAAGTTTATTTAGGAATAATTTTGCCCTGGGAAACTCACTTTGTTCACCATCAAAGTACAACTTTGGACAATGTTTATATATCCAGGGAACAAAAGCATTTGTGCAGTATATTAATCCACCCTTTCAGAGTTTTCTGTCACGTAGGATCTGAAGCAAATGAATCAGGACTAACTCAATTGACCTTTGAGCCTAACACTTCACCCAGTCCAGACATGTAACAAGGTCTACCTTAATTAACCTTGAAACCCAGGTCTTGGTTCTCAATCAATTCTACCTCAAGTGAACCAAAGCCAAGGCCTAAATTTCCAAGCCAATAATGTACAGGATCAAGCTGCACAGGGCCCATGTAACAATTCACAATGCAATACCTCACCCTAAAGAGCCACACTCAAGGAAAAGGCTAATGAACAAGACTACAACTACAAGTACAGGATCAAGATGCACAGGACCCATGTAACAATTCACAATGCAATACCTCACCCTAAAGAGCCACCCTCAAGGCTAATGAACAAGACTACAACTACAAGTTAACTTATTTCCTACTGAACACTACTCTCAATCTAATAGAAGACACAAATGAGTCAAAGCATCATATTGGCTCAATTGATTGAACATCAATCTTGCAGGTACTTTTAACAATTCTGTGTGATATGGTAACTCATTCCTTTGTGTTACTGTCTCAAAAGACAACAGCAATGACAATGCAATTGTTCTTAACTGGAAAAGATAAAACTGAAAAACAGCAGTGCAATTGTTCTTAACTGGAAAGGAAAAACTGAATAACCTACATTGTCCGCATGTTGTGAAGACGATCGGCAAGTTTTATCAGAACAACACGTGGATCGTTTACCATGCCCAAGATCATCACACGCAGACTATTTACCTGTAAAATAATATCAATTCAACTTTGTTTGGCTCATTAAATCATCAACTTTTTTCAGAATCGGAATAGTATATTCAAGTTGAATGCCTCTGCAATACAAGATATCACTCATTTCCTCAAGCTATAAATCTGCAGTAGACATCATATGCAAACCTCTGCTTGGGTCAAACCACCATTTTTTGGTTCACTTCGGTGTATAGATGTTCTTCGGTGGCGTCGAAGCAACTGAAATGCAAAGTTGAAAGCCAGTAAGCCCATAACTTTTCTCAATAATCCAGAAAAAGAGTATATAAATAACACCCTCTTTAAGTAACTAACCTGGTTGATATGGCTCAGCCTTGACACCCCAGCCACTAGCTTTGCAACATCACTGCCAAATACCTCCCTTATATTTTGTAAATCTTGGCTAGTATCATCAACAACATCATGCAGTAACCCAGCCACAACAGTGTTGACTGCCTGTAATTAAAGACATGTTTATAAGCATCTAAAAATCAAACTAGACCAATTTAATGAAGCAAACATGAAACCACATTAGGAACTCACTGAAGCCAAAAACAGCTATTGGGAACCAAAACATGCATTTACATGGTGCGTGAACAATGAATGATGACTGTAGAGACTGAACTTAAGCCTGCCACTCTTGAAGAGGAATAACAAGGAAAGATCAAGAACTCTTCATGTGCCCATGTGTAGCATGAACCAAAACTTGGGGTGAAGAGGAATAACAAGGAAAGATCAATAACTCTTCATGTGCCCACGTGTAGCATGAACCAAAACTTGGGGTGAAGAGTTTGAAAATACTGTAAATTTTTTAATAGCAAACCTACATTGCGGCAGACTGGATGGTACCTGGACATACATGCTGCATTTTCACATGTCAAGGGCCTAGATAATTACACTTCTGCCGTTCACACGCTTCCAAGGCCAACTGACATCTCTCAAGATTTCAGTTTTACATTTTACTTCAGATTAGTCCCAAAAACCCCTGAACTTTGCACTTTCTTCCTGGGGGATTTGTTGAATCTATTCCTGCTTCATCCTACCCATTTACCCTGAGCCCCTTGCCTAAGTTTTTCCCACCGTGGCAGCAGACCCAGTTTAAGGTCCCAGTCCCCCTCATCATACACATGTCCAGCATGTTCACCTGGGGATGCTCTCCCTTTGATGACCATGGGTCCCTCATCGCCCATTTCCCCACCCAGTTGCACCCCTTCATTACTTCTTCACAAGGTTCACTTGCTAGCTTCCACTTGAGTACCCTCCAATGCACAAGAGTAGCAGACTTACCAGTTGGCACACCAAAAATTCATATTGCTTCCTTCTTTGAGACCAAAGATAGGAGCAATATCTTCTAATAAACCAACCTCTGTATAGAGCTCCCTTCATCATGTTTCCAGCCATATATCAAAAATTTACAGGCACTATTTCTAGCTTACTACGACCAATTCGACAACATTATCTAATGCTGGATCCCTTCACTTTTAGTTCATCCTTCCAGCCTGACCCTTGGTGCTTCTTCATCAGCAATTCACACATTCAAGGGTTCCAATTGGAAGTAACAAGGTTCATATGAGCACTCCATCACCATCCCTCACAACCTATTTTCCCTAAGGATGTATGTAGGTCTAATCTATTACCTCTACGCTTACTCATTTTACCCCTCTGAGAGGCGAAAGCTGCCTTTTGATCACTAATAGTGGCCAATTTATTAGGTTCATGCCTCTATGTCAAATTTCCCTTGTTGATGACTAAGGAGGAAAATTTCTTGAGGTTCTAGTGGAACAAGGTGATGCTCCAACTCAACCTTAGGGTTAGCATCTGCCACGGTTTTCTTTCCATACCAAGCCATAATGTTTCTTCATCAGTAGACAATTTCTAAGTCCACTTGGTAGTATTGACCACTGTACTTAAGAATTCCTCCTGATTCACTGCCTTACCAATAGGCTACAGCTGATCTTACCCCTCCTAAGAAGAGCTAGCATTGTATTACCAGCAGCAATATTTCAGTATCCTACAATGGAGTTCTATTTCCAACTAGTAGGACATTCACAGCCAAGAAGAAAAATAAGCTCCCAACATTTTCAAATGGCCCTGATGGCCTCCCAATGTAGGCCATCTCATGGGGTTCACATCGATGCCCTTTGATCCATATTCCAAGATTTTTAAGTATTTAAAATCTTATTGAAATTGTTGTTACACCTAGTGCCCTAGGACCCTAATGACACTAGGGTTAGGGTTTCCAATGATGGTGAAGCCATTTTAGGGTAAGGTCTTTGTATAAAAAAGTGGTTTGTGCAACCGTACCACACATTTGTGCATTTTACACACTCAATCATTCATGTGTGGTTCTCTCTTAATTTATTTCATTTGCCTTCATTTGTGATGGAGTATCATTGTGCATTGATTAATTTGCTCATTATCTTGTGAGAGTGTGCAACAGAAGGGAAACACAAACGTGGACAGAGAAGTAAAGAGAGAGACTAATATGAACACAGAGAATAGAAGGAAAAATTTGCACTAATCTGAAAAAGGAATGTTGAAGATGCAACGGATTGATCAGTCCTTGCATGTAGCCCACGGCACCAATGAGGGCACTAGATCAAGCTGATGACAAAAGAATGACACATTTTTGCAAGTAAAATGTGGCTGATTATATTACTCAAAAAAACTGATTACAACGGAATGCTCATGCACAACAAACTAGCTGGAGCTGGTGCAAGGTCATAAATACATTATGTGTACAAGCCTCTCAAGGGGGTCAGGGGGGATGGGGGAAAGAAGCCATTTGGGGATCACCGCTAGAGGATGCATAGTGCCCATGTTGTTTGCCCTTTGCCTTCATATCTCCCTACTTATTGTAACAATCCTTTGCAATGTGCCCATATCTGTCGCAGTAATGACATTCCTTATCTCTGTTTGACTGATCATTTTACTACCATGTACTAGATTGCCATTCCTAGATATGTTATTGAATTGTTTCTTTAGTTGAATCTTTCTTGCATGTGTTACATTTCCATAATTCTTCACGAGTATGTCCCATGCATCCTTTGGAGAACTGCATCCAGTAATCTATATAACCATAGCATCTAATACACATAAGGAAAACCAATGTAACACCTTGCACACTCTCTCAATCCATAGCTTATGAGCCCTTTTCTGATCATTTGTCAGATTCCTTTCATGCATTTCAGGTTCAGCCTCATCACCTGCACATAAGTCCCAATAACCTCTGCCAACCAAAAAATTCTTCATACGAAACTTCCATAAAGCAAAATTTTTGTTGTCCATCTTTTCTCCCACAATTTGAGTGATATTTTTAGTGCCATGAGCATTTTCCATAGTTGCAGCTTAGGTGTGATGCTGCCTGCCTGCATCATGAAGAATAGGTCCTGGCTGCCCCAGGCGCACATGAAGTGAAAATGGAGCTCTTGACGAGCTCGAGACTCGCCCTGCACCTGGTCCCATCAACCCCGGAGAGAGTGGATGATGAAGATCCAAAGCTCTACCAAAGTTGCTTGTACTAAAGATCTCTCCCCGCCAAAAACCGCCTAACAGTGCGCCTTCCAGATGTGCCATCCAATAAAGCTCCCTACGATCTCCCATACCTCAAAGCGGTCTGCTATGGGCTCCAGTACCTAGCGGATGGGTAGAGCCGCCAAGCCGACCACTGCGCACATACCAGCCTCAATGATAAAGATCGTGTCCTACATCCCCGCCTCATACAAAAGGTGATGGCTCTTGTTGACTGCTTGCCAGCACAAACCTCCCCACGAGATACATCCAAGGCTCTGTGCTAGACGGTAGAGTTGTGTGCAGCATTTACACCCTCCATTCTTCGGCATTTGGGCAAGCCAACTCCCCACCGCCAGGCTTCCATGTGCCAACAGCCATAATAAATACGATACCCTCCTTGGCTTCCAGCTGTCCCATAGGCGGTGCCACAAAGTCCGACGAAAAGCATCCGTGATCCTGTGCTCCGCCCACTATCTACTACGCAAAGGCGCCCACCAATCCATGTCCTCCTGCATCAGTACATGTTTGCCAATCTTAGCTGTGTACTCCAGGAACCTCGGTGGCTTCTTGGAGACCGCAGTGGCCAATCTCCAAGGTCCCACTCCAGGTCATCAAGTGGCCTACTCTCCCATATCCAGAGGCACCACTTCTGAAACTCCTCCCAGACACATAAGGGTCCAGGCGCCATGTCTTTTCCTAAAGGCCAACCACCGGAATGCTCCTCCACAAAAGGACAACTATCCCTTCATCCTGCTACCCTCTGTCAAGGACCAAACACCCCCCTCCTACACAGTGAAAAAAGCCCCATGTGGGGCATCGCCCACTCTACCCATCACCTATAGGGGGATGCCTGTTGATGAAAATCTAGCGACCCATACCTCACCAAGCTCTACTAGCTCTCGTATTGGGGGGTCATGCCACTCCTAAGGTATCGCCGCATCAATCTCCCTTCTCCTCAGCTCAACTCCTCTCTCACAACCTGATGCCTGCTGCAACACCTCCTGGACCACCTTCCTATACCCCTCCTGTCATGTCCTGATGGTACAAGAAGGGCCGGCCTCCCAACCAATCCACTGGATGTGGGCGCACTCACCAATCTGTCCCTATAGGAATCGATTAGGCACGGAGATCGAGGCAGACAGTCGTTACACGCAATGAGAGAGACAGAGAGTGCGAGAGAGCAGAGTAGAGAGTAAACACGTTTTTCGGTACAATGACGAGTGTACCACTTTAGGTTTTTAGATAGATATATATATATATATATATATATATGAAAGTACAATGTGCTAAGGGTATGTTCACACCCATGCACATATAAAAGGCACGATGACCCTTTATTCCCAACAACCTCCCACCTAAAGGCAATGTGCCTTAAGAGGAGAAAAGAATCAGCTAAGTCTAAGTATGTACAAAGCTGAAATAAATATATCTATCCAACTCCCATCATCTGTCAGCAATGAGCAAACTGCTCTGCTGGAAGACCCTTCGTGAGAAGGTCTGCAGGATTATCATCTGTATGCACTTTGACAAGTTCAATGCTCTTGTTGTCAAGTACATCTCTAATGAAGTGATACTTCACCTGTATGTGCTTTGTCTTTGCATGAAAGACAGGATTCCGTGCTAACATGATAGAACTCTAACTATCACAATGGAGAACAAGTAGCTTTGTGATGCCAAGCTCTCCCACCTGACGTGAAAGCCATAAAGCCTCCTTGCATGCCTCAGTGGCAACTATATACTCTGCCTCTGTAGTAGACAATGCAACACACTTTTGTAGCCTGGAGATCCAAAACACTGCTCCTCCTGTGAAAGTAAACACATACCCAGAAGTGGACTTCCTGCAGTCCGCATGACCAGCATAGTTTGCATCCGTAAAGCCAACAACAGATGCCTTCTGCTTTCCAAAGCAGATGCACAACTTCTTTGTGCCTTTGAGGTATCTTATAATACCTTTCTCTGCATCCCAATGCTTCTTGCCAGGGGTTGCCATGTATCTACTAACCACTCCCACTGCAAAGGCAATGTCAGGACATGTAGCAACCATAGCATACATCAAACTGCCAATAGCTGAAGCATATGGTATATTGGCCATTTCAGCCTTCTCATCATCAGATGTAGGGCTGTCCTCTGCACTGAGTTTCACATATGGAGGCAATAGGACCCCAATTGTTTTCCCCCCTTCCATATTGAAACGCTGCAAAACTTTGGAGATATACTCGTGTTGAGATAGATAGAGTAAGCCTTTAGATCTATCTCTGAGTATTCGCATACCAAGAATGTGATTTGCATCACCCAGATCCTTCATGTCAAAGCTGCCATGAAGACTTTGCTTTAATGAATCCAAGGCATGAGTATCCCTGCCAGCAATCAACATGTCATCAACATACATAACCAAGATAATCAGGCTGCCATCTGTTGCCTTCCTGGTGTACAAGCAGTGATCCACTTGACTTCTATGAAAGCCTTGGGACTGCATGAATGTATCAAACTTATGATACCATTCTCTTGGTGCTTGTTTCAGCCCATACAAACTCCTTTTGAGTTTACATACCATTTTTTCTTTCCCTTGTTCAACAAACCCTTCAGGCTGCTGCATATATATGTCTTCATGCAGATCACCATGTAAAAACGCAGTCTTTACATCCATTTGTATGAGTTCCATATCTTCAACTGCAACCAAGCCCAAAATGGTTCTCAATGTAGTCATCTTGACTACAGGAGAGAAACTCTCATCAAAGTTAATTCCATGCTCCTGGTTGTACCCTTTTGCAACCAATCTTGCTTTGTACTTTGGTAAGGAACCAGAAGTGACCTTCATCTTATAAACCCATTTGCATGGAAGGGTTTTCTACCCTTTAAGCAACTGCGCCAAGTCCCAAGTGCCATTTTTTTCAAGAGATTCCATCTCTGACAGCATGGCTTTATACCATTTCTTGCTGTCCTGTCTCTCCATTGCTTCCTTGAAGCAAGACAGTTCACCACAGTCTGTCAACATGACATACTCAGCCACATTAATTGCACCAGGAACAAACCTGTCAGGTTGTCTAGTATCCCTAGACGATCTCCTAACCCAATGGTCATTGTTTGCTAGTTGTTCCTGCAATTTTCCATTTTCAGCATGCTGTCCTAGCATTTCAGCCTGCAAATCAGCATTAACAGCTTGTTGTCCTGGCTGTTCTTGCATATGTAATGGCTCATTTTCATGGGCAATAGCTGGCTAATCATTTCCAACATCATTTCGTGCATTTACAGGTTCATTTACAGCAGGTATTTGCTGCTGTACAGCGGGCACATTTTGCTGTCCAAAAGGTATTTCTTCCCAAAATACAACCCTACGGACCTCCTCAGTCTTTTCGGGCTGTTGTGCATGCGAACTTCCCGAAAGATAACGTCATTGCTATGTACTACTTTCGTTTTCTCGGGATCCCATAATTTATACCCTATTTCACCCTTGTCACCATATCCTAGGAAAATGCATTTACAGGACTTTGGCTCAAGTTTGCTGCGTTTATCTTTACAAATGTGCACAAAAGCCTTGCAGCCAAACACTTTCAGATGAGCATATGAAGGTGGCTTGCCCGACCACGCTTCTTGGGGAACTCCCCCTCCCAAAGACCTGTTTGGTGACCAATTAATCAAGTGAACGGCTGTCATAACAGCCTCTGTCCAAAAACCATGGGATAATGCAGCATGAGACAACATCGTACGGACCTTATCCTGTATGGTCTGATTCATACGCTCTGCAACTCCATTTTGGGGTGGATTATGAGGGGCAGTGAGATCCCTCTTTATCCCTTTGTTGTCACAAAATGCCTAAAAGGCCTTGGACACATATTCCCCACCATAGTCAAAGCGAAGACACTTAAGTGTCTTATCTGTCTGATTTTCAGCCAATGCCAAGAGTTTTTTAAACTTGTCAAGCACTTCATACTTGCTACGAATAGGATAAACCCATACTTTCCATGTAGCATCATCGACAAAGGTGACAAAATATTTCTTTCCCCCTAAAGATAATCCTGGCATTTGACATACATCCTAATGTACTAACTCTAGAGGAGAAGATTTCAAAGAAAGAGACTTTTTGTGAGACGTCTGTGCATGTTTGCTATAAATGCAATGATCACAATGCTCAGAATCAGCATAACGAAGACAAGACAAGTAACCCAAACGAGAAAGCACTTTCATTCTTGTTTGACTGATGTGTCCCAACCGGCCATGCCACAAAGAAACCCTTGGCTGCTTGGTCACGGCAACAACATGGTCACGCACACTAGATACATGAAGTGGATACAAAGTATCACTCTTGCAACCTCTGGCAATAACCCTAGATCCCTTACAGATCTTCCATTTTCCATTACCAAAGGTGGTATGAAAACCATCATCATCTAGCTGCCCTGTGCTAATTAAGCTCTTCTTGAGCTAAGGTACATGTCATACATGCTGAACTGTAAAGACAAAGCCATGCTGAAACTATAACTGCACACTGCCAATACCTGCAATCTCACATGCATAGTTGTCCCCCAAATGGACAACACCATGTCGACCCCCCGTATAGGCGGAAAACCACTCACGATGAGGAGTGGCATGAAAGGAAGCACCTAAATCAAGAATCCACATATGCATGTCATCATCTGTATCTGCAAGTAAAACATGTGCACCAAAATGTGAAGAGACAAAGAGTACATCACTCCCACTGTCACTGTCATGAGTGACTACATTCACCTCTTCAATTTTTACACTGCTCTTCTTAGGCTAACTGTCCTTCTTCTCTTCCTTGCAATCATCTGTCTTCTTGCCTTTTCCTTTCTCTTTCTTCCATTTGTACCAGTCACGTTTAAAGTGACCCTTCTTACCACAATGATGGCATTCAACATCTTTGCCACGTGATTTACTACGTCCCTTTCCATCATATTTTCCCTTTTGTTGTGATCTGCCCCTAGTATGCAAAGCATTGGAAGACTTACTGGATGCATTGTTCTGCCGATTCATCTCTTCCATAAGTAGAGCACTCTCTACATCAGCATACAAAAGAATCACATTAGAATTGCTCATAGCAGTCCTAAATGTATCCCAACTCTCTGGTAGGGTGCAAAGCAAGAAAGTAGCCTTAAATTCCTCATCAATCATGAACTTAAAGGCAACCAGCTGGCTGAAAATGGAGTTAAACTCACTCAAATGAGTAGACATTGCTGTACCCTCTTTCATACGCAAATCCATAAGCTTTTTCAGCCAATACACTGCTTGCAGCACTCTTCTGTATATACAGTTCTTCTAGTCTAGTCCATATGAAGTCTCTCCATCTCTCAGAGGAAGGAATAGAGACCACCTCCTCTGAATCACCAAAGAACTGGTGATAAGACATCTTCGTATATATTTGCAATCACCAAACAATCTGCAACCAACAGACAATCAAGATGGAGCCGCCTATGTCAGAAAAGACCCAGAAGATGCTGTCGACTGCAAGAGGAGAGAGAAAATGCTGCCGCCTGGAGCAAAAAACTGTCACCTATCCTCCAGATGATGACGCCTTCTCATTTGCTGATGTTGACCACCTCTTGTTGGCTGCATTTGATGCAAACGCAGGCTGCAAACACCTAGAAAACTGTCGCCTACTCCTCCTGATGCTGCAAAACAACAAAACACAGGTATGGAAGGCTGCATTTCAGCCTGGACAGCACCGCCAAGGGCTGGAAAGGAGGGAAGAAAGGCTGCACTTGATGGTGTCCTCCTCTGCAATGGAAGCTCTCCTATGTGCTCTCAGGTAGGCGATGATACCATGTGAGAGTGCGCAACGGAAGAAGAAACATGAACACAAAAGGAAGAGAGAGAAAGCAGAAAATGAAGGAAGAAAATCTGCATTGACTGAAATGAATGCTGAATACACTGAAATGGACTAATCAGTCCCTGCATGCAGCCCGAAGCGTCAGTGAGGGCACCAGATCAGCCTGATGATGACAACAGCACCGAAGACGGAGGAAGATAACGGAGTCGGAGTGTGCACCTGCCAAGGAAGGAGGGAAGATGATAATACAACTGACTGCCAAGTGGGAAATGGCTATAAATAGCCAAAAAACCCAAAAATTGGCCGACCTGAAATTTGAGGGCATAAATATGTCCGACCAGCATTTAATGCTGATCCGACCAGCATTTAATGCTGGTAAAAATGCCAGGAATGCTCAGAAAAATCCTGGAAAGAGTGGACAATGTCCGACAGGTGAGGCAGGCTGAAGAATGCAGAAACTGCCCCGGGAAATGCACATAAAATCCCGACTGGAGGAGAAAATGCACTGAAATGCAATAAACTGAGTGCTCTAGAATTAGCTGCCTCCTCCGTCAAAACAAGTGATAGACAAGTCAGAGCTCCTAAAGTCCTCGTCTAACTCAGACTGAGGCTCGCACGCAGGAGATGACAAGACATGACAAACATGACTGCTAACAGTTTCTCCATACGCTCTTTGCGATAATTGAGAAGAAATACTCTAAACATGGAAAACACACAACCAATTGTATGACAAAGCAAAACTGATAGGAGACAATTAGGGTTAGGGTAACTCAGAGACAATGAACACAGAGAGTTTTGAAGTGAATGTCTCTGAAAATACAATGCTCATATAGTACTATGCACTTAATGAGTACTGAACCTTGAATTCCTATGTCTCAAGGACTAAGGCAGAGGTAATGAGTTGGAGAGTGGCATGTCGTACTCCAAACGGATCCCGAAACGCAGCAAGGCAGCCTCCAAGGGAGGAATACCAGCAAATGTAGCTATGGAAGCTGGATCTAATGACGGGCAATGAGGAGAGAGAGAGAGACTTGTAATCTTCATGAGAAAGTGCATCATCCGTGATCATCAGTTTCCCCTAGTCAGGAATATGCAACCGCCTTCACCACAATGGTCTCCAACGGCTGAGAATGGGCCCCAAAAGCAAGCAACAACAGCTCAATGTCTCTTCCCAACAGCTTCAAAATGCAAAAACAAGATTCCCCAAACTTACATGGGCAAGTTTTGCCAAGTGGCAACCTTCTAAACTGAATTTTCAGCATTATCCGGACCATTAAATTAATTTTCAGAATAGAAAATTAATTTGACAATTATTTCTGTGTCCAAAAAAATAATCTAACCAAGCAATAATTAAATTGGCTAGGCCACTTCATCTAATGAGTGTCCCTATGCCATTTCTAACCATTAGATCTGCATTAAGCCATTAAAGGCCACATCTCTAGTATCACCAACTTACACTTATGGCCAAATAAATGACTTAGGCCAATAAGTGACACTAGATACCACATAGTATCTATGCAACATAACTAACTGCAACTTTGCCTTTTACATCCACTGATTCCCTCAAGTCCTGGGCTCATTAATTTGCACTAACCTCAGTTGCACCTCACATGTGCAACATTTACTTAAACATGTGATTCAAAATTAATCCACATGTTAAGTGAGGCTTGCAAAAATACATGTCGTCATGACAATGTACATCACTTATGAGAGCCTTTCTCAGGCTAGCAAAAAAGAGACCATCAACATCCATTTGATAAACATGCCAATGATGGTGGGCTGCAAGAGCCAATATAGCCTAAATAGTAGACATGTGAGCCATCGAAGCAAAAGTCTTTAAGTAGTCCAACCCTATCCTCTGAGCAAAACTTTTAGCAACAAGCCCAGCTTTGTGCTCATCCAAGGTACCATCAACTAGATATTTGGTCTTGTAGACCCATCTCACACCAATCACTTTCCACTTGCCTGGACACAACACCAACTCCCAAGTCTCATTTCACTCGATGAAATTAAGCTCCTCATACATAGCATGGTGCAAAACATCCTATGCCAAGGCATCCCCAATGGTCAAAGGCTCTCTATCCTCTAAGATCCGAGCCATAAGGGCATAGTTCAAACAAAGTGAACACCCTTGTTGTGCATGTATCTTGGCTAACCATCGTGAGCTTGCAAGTGTCTCGAGAAAAGAAGTCACTCCCGACTCTTGTATAAGCTGTTGGAACCACCGTGGAATAACAATGGCCTTTTCCTCCTACAATGGGGACCTAGGGGCCTCTGTAATCGAATGGGAAAGGGACTCCAATCCATTCCGTAAAGAAGGCTTGCCCCTCATCGAGGAAGGAAGGCTCCCCTCATGACAGCTTTGTTGAGCTTAAAATGCATTACAACTAATTAGATCTTTTAAATGAACCCAAAACTCAAAGGTTAGCAAACTTTCATTAAAAGAAATGCATTCTAGAGAGTTATGTGTCCCATGATCAAAACCCTAATTTGCAAGGATCCTTCGACATCTATAAATAAACATGCTGCCCACCATTCAGCCTTATCTCTTTCTTGCAGATTATCACTCTCCACTACAGATTTCAGCCATCAGCCTTCTCTTCAATGGCTGTCTAGCCTTCTCAATTGCTGCCACATTTCCATCAGCATAGGTCACCCTGCTTGCAGCCTGTGTTTCAACCAAATTGATGACATAAGCTGCTGCCCTACCTGCACCACATTTGCAGCCTGCATTTTCTGCCTGATCAGGCCAGCCTGCATCAGCACCTTCTCTTGCCTGTCACCTTACTGTTTCCAACCTCCGATGATCAGCTGCCAGCACATTCAGGTGGTACACTCCTGCATTTTGCCAAATTCAGCCTCCAAACTCCTGCATTTTGGTTTCCAACCTATTGCTATTCCACATTCATCACTCTTTCAGCTCCAATCAGTGGTAAAATACTCGCAATCCATCTCTAGTGGACGTCACACTCCAACTACTCCCATTGCTCTACCTTTGAGCATCTTGTACACTCTTATCTATCATTTACAGCATTGGTTCATTCACTTCAAAGTTCTCTTTCTTCTCTGTTTGTGTTTGTGTTTTGTATTTTGTGTTTATTACCTTACTAAGTTATTGTGTTTTAGTTGTGCTCATACACATGGTATTTTCAAGTGCAAACCCTAGCATATCTTCACATGATATTAGAGTTGGTTTTCTTTTAAAGAGTTACCTAAGGCTATTGAGGAGGCCTGGTTTGTGCAAGATATACGAATGACACGTAGCTAATTTATGATGGCTCAAACAACTCCATCTTCGGATCCTCTGATGCTTCCTTAAGCTATCCTTCAACGAGGACTCTGTTGAGGCATTATGGTCTTGATTTGGAGGACAACACTCCATCTACAAACCTTTCTTTCAGGGATCATTCACAATGGCCCAGCTCTTCTTCATCTCATACTCCACACAGCACATCTCAATTGGAGCCCTCTGCTGATGATATTGATAATCTCTCAGTTAAGGAAAGACTATCCACTCAAGAAACATTTGAAAGTTCAAATTCTTCACAATCAAGCCCAATGGTAGGTTCATACGATCCATTTTTGTAAGAGTCTAGTTCTACCTATATTGTACCTTCAATTATGCAAAAACTAATTGTTAGACACCATGAAGATCCAAGTTGGTAACGATATGAAATCCTTCATTCCCTATTTCATTTCAATTAGATTAGTGCTTTCCATTCACCTTCACATTTCCCGCCCTTCCCTCCCGCTTTCACTTCACATTTAGATTCCTCTTCATTCAATCTAGACCCTTACTTTAGACCTATAATAGGTTATCTAGTCTTAGCGCACATTGTCTATGATACAAATCTAGATTTAATCCGTCACTAGACACTCAAAGGTATACCACTCTATACCCTGGTACATCGTGAGCGGGAATGCCACCCTTTAACATTGTGCCTTACACACACCCACAAGTGCATTACTCTCTTATCTTCTAGTCCTATTGTGTGGGGAAACCCCACTCCAGCACACTATACCACCCTCATCCGTTGCTCAAACATACAAATCCCCATCTTATGCTATGAATCATATGCTTCTTTGAAGGAAACAAGGAGTGGAAACAAATCACCTCCACATTTTGACCCTATTCCATCTTCCCCAATTGACCCTAAATGTTGAGCTAAAAATGCATTAGCCTGACTTAAACAGTCCCAAAACATGCTTAATTAATGAAGAAATGCAATCTTAGAGAGTTACTATGTCCCACATGCAAAACCCTATTTTGGGTGCCCCAACCTTTCTATAAATGCATCCCACCACTCTCCCTTATCTCATTTTTGCAGGTTTCAAGAGTCGTATCTCTATTGTCCACACCCTATTCGCAGAGGATATCGCGGTTCCAACCATCTACTATCATCTAGCGCCTCACTCCAACCTTCACCACCCATCTGCAAGTGACATCGTCTGGTACCCTGGAGTTATCGCCTAATACCTGAGCACTGCATTTCATGTTGCGTCAGCATCTGATGCTATTCCCAACAGTCCTACAAATAATTCTGCTCCCAAGCCTCCTCTGTGAGACCCATTACCTCACTGGTACCAGTAGACTATGCGGGATTCAGGGATCCTTCCACTGGATTTCACTTTAGAGCGCTATACAGGTCTACTCAACTCACCCCTCAAGTTTCATATGTATCGTTGTTTACAGCTAATTACATTGCACATTTTGAGCTAGACACTTGGCAAGAGGCTCTTCAAGACCCTCTATGGCGTGAGGCTATGGAGAAGGAATTGGATAGCATTGATCGCAATGGGACTTGGACATTGGTGGATTGTCCTTCGTCACAAGCCAATCATCGGGACAAAGTTGATTTTTAGGACCAAGCTAAAGGCTAATGGTACTTTAAACAAATACAAGGCTTGCCTTGTAGTGCAAGGTCTCAAGCAAAAGCATAGCATTGACTATAAAGAAACCTTCGCACCTACTGCTTGATTGACATCATTTCGTTTGTTGATTACACTCGTCGCTCACTATGTTTGGCTGATCTATCAGATGGACATCAAAAGTGTCTTTCTAAATGATATTTGGAGGAGGAAGTCTATGTGGAGCAACATCCAGCTTTTCTTTTGTTGATCAGACTAACAAGCTATTTTGCTTGTTGCAGAAAGCTCTCCATGGTCTAAAGTAAGTGCCAAGGTCTTGGTACCAAGACTCATGGATACGATTCTAACCCCTATGATACAAATCTATATGTGCACACCACTAGCGCAAGGGTCAGCTATATCCTCCTATATGTTGATGACATATTACTCACTAGCTTAGATTCTGCAACTATCACAAAAATTAAGGCACAACTTTGCTCTATATTTGAGATGATCAACTTAGGTTTGTTGTTTCATTTTTTGGGGATGGAGATTGTTAGATCCAAGGGAAGTATCTTACTATGATGTCCTACAGCTTGTGGAATAGTGTTGCGTTGATCAGACACAACCAATGGCCACATCTCTAGATCCCACTGTCCATCTGCACAAGGATACCTCAGGTCAGCCTTTCGATTCTCACACCTATCATTCTGCTGTAGGGAAATTACTCTAGTTGATTCATACTAGGCTAAATCTTGCATTCTTTGTTAGTTTGCTTAGCTGGCATTTTAATGCACTTAGAATGTCTCATTGGATAGCTTATCTTCGTGTGTTAAGATATTTACAAAGTTGCAAATATTTTAACCAGGGCGGTCAACAAGCCACGGTCAAGGGGCCGATTCTATAGTATCTTCTACCGCACATCGGCTTGGATACACTCTCCTCTACTTCTTTAGATTGACAAGGGGAGAATGCTTTCCTCTTACTTCTCCTTCCAATTAAAGAGAGGGTGGTTTCCTTCTCTTCATAATGACAATGATGATGTTTACAATTTTCACTTTCAAACATTTATTTATTATGATTGTATATTATGGATATTTGTAACTTCATCCACACTATTACGATGACGTGATTGTAAAAGGGTGCTTGGGCAAGTGAACAATTCTCCTGCGAGGGCACTATCCAAGTGACATCGTTGCATTGCATTCTGCATGAGCATGAAAACTTGCATCTTCCTTTGTATTACCCCATGTATTGGCATTCTATTCATGTAAACATGCATTTGTGCACATTTGTCCCTTTTTTATCACCCTTGGAGTAGTCGACTCTAGATTCACCATAATTGTGGCATTGAATATGGCAATCTCCAAATGCAATTTTTTCCTATTCTTGCATATTGGCTTTGCTTGTCTTGCTTATTCCCGTTGTTTTGCCTCTCTCTCCATATATTCTCCATATGATTGGCACACATGCTGACATCCACATCTAGTGCTATCACCAACAGTCTGGAGTTGTCACCCTGATCTTCTCTCTCCTCAACATGCTGCCTTTACAATTTCTAACTGCCGCCCTGATCTTCTCTCTCCCCCACAAGCTGCATTTGCACCTAATAGCTATTGCCCAGTTTTTCTATCTCCTCAGGTACATGCGTTTCTACTCTCTCTCTCTTACATTGTGTTCACTCTCTGAGTTACCCTAATTCTAACCCTAACTGTGTTCTGTGTTTCTCAGTCTGTGCTTTGTCGTACAATTGGCTTGGTATTTTCTGTGTTTAGAGCATTTCTTCACACTAAACATAGACCATATTCAGATGTTAATGATCAATCTCCTTCTTTGAAGAAAAAAGGGAGAGGTATACTCACACCCTCACAAAGACACTCCTAAAACTTCTTGACTCAAAAGAATAGGTTTTGAACATTTTTCCAAAGACTTGGGTCATGTAGATGACAATTGTCGATCAAAGGCTGTGTCTTGTATTGTCATCTCCTGCCTATGAGCCTCAGCCTGAATCAAACAACGACATTAGGAGCTCTAACATTGTCCTTGTCTATCATTTTATGTGCTTTAGGCACTTTAAATGGAGGATACACTAGTGCATTTCTTTTTGGGCACTATTGGCTGTCCTAGGTGCCCATATTTTAAGCATGGCTACTTTATTAGTATCCATCATTGATCCTTCACGATCAGTCAATCCTCCTCATTCTCTCATCCCCCTGCTACCATCTAGCGTGCACATTGATGACCGGCATTGGTTCTAGGATGGACCAAGAAGCCCTATGGCATTAGCTCAACTCTCAAGCTCAGTCCTCTCTTTATGAGCTTGCAAGATTTTGCCCTTGTGCATGTGTGCAAACTTCCATAGCACAGGTATGGACAAAGCCATCTTCTCTCTACCAGTTGAACACCTCTACTCACCGCATTACCACTAAGAAGAAACTTCATGTGCTTTCTATTGATTGTTCTCCTTCCATTTAGGAACACATCAACAAGATGGAGAAATTACATGATGAGCTTATACCCCTTGAAAGGATAATTTTATCGAAAGACATGGCTGTGATTCTCAAACCCATCTTCCATCTCCCAATTAAGTTGATCCTTCACAATCAGCCAACCCTCATTCTCTCATCCCCCTACTACCATCTAGCATGCACATTGATGACCGGCATTGGTTCTAGGATGGACCAAGCAACCCTATGGCATTAGCTCAACTCTCAAGCTTAATCCTTTCTCTTTTATGAGCTTGCAAGATTTTGCCCTTGTGCATGTGTGCAAACTTCCATAGCACAAGTATAGACAAAGCCATCTTCTCTCTACTAGTTGAACACCTCTGCCCACCGCATTACCACTAAGAAGAAACTTCACATGCTTTCTATTGATTGTTCTCCTTCCATTTAGGATCACTGTAACCGGCCTGTTCTCTGGAAAGGGTGGTAGTGTACAACCACAATATATATATATATGCTTTCACCCAATTCACAGTCGCCCACTTTACCTGAACTTAAAGACATAGAATCAAGAAGACATACAGGAAGCTAGAATGCTCCTGTTGTGACATAGACACCCTGTTGGCCCCTAAGTCAAGCGCCCCTTGCGGTATTTCTTTATTTTTAAAAAGAGAAAAAGTACAATGGGCTGTCTTTCACCTATTCTGGGTGAAATTTGGCAACATAACAGTACAATTACGAACCCAAAACAAGTTGACCAGGAGGGGAAACTCTGCCCAAGTCTGAAACTTCTGGTTGGAGTGCAGAATTGACCATTTCAGCCTGCTGTAATTACTGGTTCAGACCTGTTCTGAAACCTGTTTTCAGCTCATATTGTTCCCTATACTGTTCTCCAACATCTGTGCCAAATGCCCCTTGATTCTGACATCATTTGGGCTCTGAAATAACCTCTGAACAGTCCAGAATCAGTATTGATTTAGTGCTGTTTCAGACACTTGCTTGGTGAGGTTACCACCCTCACCTGTCCCTGTTGGGTGCAGCAAACAACTACTCCTATTCCTGGAGAAAAGAGGCTCTTGCCTCATGCAAAAACAGCATATTTCCACACAACTGTACATGAATCAGAAGAAAGGCCCTTGATTCTGAAGCATAACCATACTGTCAAGGAGAGAGAGAGAGAGAGAGTAGGGAGCAAGCTCAGCCCTCTGTGCATCATAGACAAGATAGGCAAGCTCTCAAATCTTCTCCATCAGCAACTGTTCCTCCCCTTTAAATGAGCCCCCAAAAGCCCAAAAACTGCACGCCGGCCCCTCTTTAAAGAGGAAAGTGCACAAATTTGTGCCAAATGGCAGCACTGGAAGGTGTTTCCCGTTCTAGCTTTCCGGTCTAAAATTCTCCATCCTCGGTGCAAAATTTGACCTCAGCACAGACCAGAGGATTAATCCTCGTGCAAAAACGAAGATAATGACACGAACAGATTCTGGGGTCCAAAAATAGTAACTCCCTAAATTTTAGGAGTTGCTTCCATTGCATCCCCACTAGTCTTCTGACCATCTTTACAGACAATGGCTACATCCAAATCTGTAGTGTAGCTCAACTGAAAGTGAATTTCCACTGATGACCCCACATGGACTAATCTCTTGGAGATTTATCCATCTTCACTTTGAACTAGTCTCTTCCAGGCTAGTTCTTCAACACACTTGTCCATATACACTTTCACAAGTCTCTTCCAGGCTTGTCAATCTACAGTGCCATCAGTCTCTTCCAGACTTGTACTGGACCTTAAGTGTCCAGTCTTGACTCACTAGACATTCCTGTCCGTTTCACATACTAGCCATGCAACTCAGGCGTTTAGATTTCAAGAGGGATCCTTCCAAAAAGAAAAAACAAATAAAGTAGTAATAAAGAAATCAGCAAAAAGATAATAGTCGTCACAGTCTTGTGACATACCTCCCTCTCGAAATCGCAAATGTCCTCGTTTGCATGAATGTTATACATGCTATCAGCTAACCCAGTGAACTTACACTTGGCAGCACATGTACAACACATACATGCTATCAGTCAACATTGTGTACTGAACACACTGTTAACACATATATGTTCTAACTGTGAAACATGGCAGACTATCATCATGTGACTCCACATCACTGTTTCCAGATATAGTGGCCGGTACACCACAATGATATCCCCATAGTGGCAGATTCTCATTTGATGACTCCACATCACCCTGACTAGAGATCTAGTGGCCGGTACATCAAAATGATATCCCCACTGAGTCAATTCACAGAATACATGCCCGATCGAGTAACCATTGTTACAACATGTATTCAATTCAATAGAAGTAAAATTTGTATTCTTGCAAGCAATACTTACTTCTTTAGCACTGAGAAAACCATATGGACACAATAAGTGTTAACCTGTATAAAATCTGTTTCTGTATATAATTTCTTTCTTGAGCAATTGTCACTTTGACAATCTATTTCAGCTTAGTGATACAAGGGGTCAAGGTAAGTTGTAAGCGAAATGCTTCAAGGTAAAGTTCCAACACATTAGGTAACTCTGCAAGTTCACCTTCGTCCATCCACTTAGCATCTATAGCTGGATAGTTCTTGAACTTAACCAAATACATTCTAGCAATCTTGCCTCTCACTTTCCTTTCCTTGTGTGTCAGTACTTGTTCTGGAACAAGAATTTCATCAAGTTCCTCAACTTCGGGCTGTTCCTCAACTGGCATATCTTCTGGCACATCATCCATATAGGGTCTAAGAAGACTTACATGGAAAGCATTATGAATCTTCCAATTGTCAGGCAATTTAAGCCTATAGCTGACATCACTAATCTTCTCTGTTACTTGAAAAGGCCCATAGTATCACATACTAAGCTTAGTGAAAAGACTTTCCTTGCCTTTCCCCTTCTTTAAGCGTGCCTTTTCAAACCGCAACAATACCCAATCACCAAGTGAAAATAACAATTCACGACGGTGATAATCAGCAGCTTTCTTTTGCTTTGCCCGAGTCCTTTCAAGGGCATGCTTAACTTTCTGATACATTTCACCCATACTCTGCACATACTGATCTGCCTGAAAGATCTTATCCTTTGTATGCAAAATGGGAGGAACCTTTTTACCTCCTTCAACAATTTCAAAAGGGGCTTTGCTTGTTGACAAATGCACAGTATTATTGTATGCATACTCGACCAAAGGCAAATACTGCTCCCACTTTGACTTGTGCTCTCATACATAGCACTTAAGCAGATCCAAGACAGTAGAATTTGCCTCTTCTGACTGCCCATCAGTCTATGGATGAAATGACGATGAGAACTTAAGCGTTGTGCCCATGTTCTCAAATATGCCTCTCCAGAATAGACTTGTCATCCGTGGATCACGGTCACTGACAATAGACTGTGGCATACCATGATACTTGAAGACATTGCACATAAACAAACGTGCCATCTGATCTGGTTTTGTCTTCTTTCTGACAGGAATGAAATGAGCCTGTTTGCTAAACCTACAAATAATAGTCCATATCCCATCATTTCCTGTCTGTGTCCTTGGAAGATCAAAGATAAAATCCATAGCTATGCTTTCCCATGGTTTATCCGGAATAGGCAATGGCTGTAAAATCCCTGGTGCTTTTTGCCTGTCAAACTTGACCTTCTGGCAAATCAAACACTGCCGCACAAAAGCATCCATGTCTCTTCTCAAAGTAGGCCAATAAAAGAATGTCTCAACTGCTTTGGCTATTTGTTAATTAAACATAATTGCGAGTTAACGTGAAAATATTTTTGTATTTTAATTGATGACGGCGTTCATTTATCTCCAAACAAAAAGGAGTTTTCATTTTTATTTTTTTGCTTTTGTTTGTTTTTTGGCACTTGGCCACTTTTCCGGTCGAAGGAAATGCCTGACTGTTGCATCAATACCACGATGCCCTGCATACGGTGGAGAGTCACTCTCTGTTATAACTTTCCGTCTCAATAGCATAGTCACACATAGTCTACCATGCATCGACATGAAACCATCCTTGAGAAGATAATGCTCATGATGTTGTCCATTGACAAGCTGATCAAAAATCCTTGCAAAATCTTCATCATCAGCATACTGTTCCTTCATATCATCAAGCTCATGATGATAAGGAATTGACACAGCTGAAATTTGTGGCTTCCTTGACAAAGCATCAACCACAACATTCTTTTTGCCTTCCACATGCACAATCTGAAAATGGAACATTGACAAAAAGTTTGCCCAACGCATATACTTTTCTGACAGCTTAGTCTGAGTTAAGAAATAACGCAATGTCTGATGATCTGTCTGGACAACAAAATCTGCCCCAAGTAGGTAGTGTTTCCAACTAGAAAGCGCATGAATCATAGCCAGCAATTCTTTCTCATAGACCTGCATAATCTGCTCTGACCCTCGCAAGATTCTGCTTTCATAAGCCACTACCCGGCATTCTTGCATTAGCACTGCACCAATGCTATTGCCACAGGCATCACACTGGACAACAAATGACTTTCTAAGATCTGGCAGAATGATCACTGGACTAGAAGTCATCTTTTCTTTAAGAAGATCAAAAGCTGAAATCTCTTTGTGTCCACTGGAAAGAGATTCCTTTCTTCTGTAAAGCGTGTAAAGGTGAAGCAATCTCTACAAAGTTGCGGATCAACCTCCTGTAGTAAGAACACAAACCCAAGAAGCTTCTAACATCATGGACAGTCTTCAAATCTGGCCATGTTCTAATTGCTTCAACCTTAGCAAGATCCATTCGGACACCATCCTTTGACACTATGTGCCCCAGGAACTGGATTTCTTCCAAGAAGAACTCACTCTTCTTGCCATTGATAAGCAACCTATTACTGCAAAGCTCATCAAAGACTCCTTTCAAGTGTTCTCTATGCTCCTGTTCATTCTTTGAAAAGACAATCATGTCATCAAAGAATGTACCAACAAACTACCTGCATGGACGAAAAATCCTGTCCATCATTCAATTAAACATAGCAGGAGCATTAATAAGTCCAAATGGCATTACCAAGAACTCATAGAGACCAAAGTGGTCCTAAATGCAGTCTTATGCACATCCTCTCGCTTAATTCTGATCTGATGGTATCCACTCTTCAAATCTATCCTGCTGAAGATTGACGCTCCTTCCAAATGGTCAAGGATGTCGTCAATTCTTGGAATGGGGAACCTGTTCTTGATGGTACTCTTGTTCAACGCTCGATAATCTATGCATATGCGCCAAGAGCCATCCTTCTTCTGCACTAAGAGCACGGGTGAGCAAAAGGGAGATGAACTTGGCTGAATCAGCCCTTTTTCTAACAGCTCATTCACCTGGCTCAATATCTCTTTCTGTTGGGCTGCACTAACCCTATACAGAGGTCTATTTGGTGGGCTACTGCCTGGCACCAAATCTATCGCATGATCCTCAGACCTCTCTGGTGGCAACTGTGATGGTAATGAGTCAGAAAAACAATCACTAAACTAAGACAAAAAAGCAGACCTGTCTCTATTTAACATAGAGAAATTTGACTCATCATTATCCTTGACATCACGTGCAAAAATCAAGTACGCAGAAAGATGATTCTTTATTACAGATGTAATGGCAGAAGATGATACAATAGGTACAAACTCTCCTTTAAGCTTCACATCAAGCACATGAGTCTTTCCCCTATGTTCCAAAGTCAATGTCTTGTTAAAGGCATCCAACACACCATGCTTTCTGAGCATCCATGGCATTCCCAACAAGACATCACAGCCTTCAAGTGGCATGATATCAAATTCTTCTGCATCAACATATGACTGTATATGAAGACGCAGCTTTCCAAGAATGGGTGTCACAGACTCTGAGTGGCCAAGACATGCCAACCCTGCCTCTGCTGTGTAGCCCATCTCATCTGCTCTAATGCCCAAAGTAGAAGCCAACTCTGGTGAGATAAAGTTTGCCTTAGCTCCAGGATCAAAGAAAATGAGTACATGTTGATCCCTAACTTTACCCCAAGCTCTGCAAAGCTCATTAGCATCCGAGTGTGGCTTGTCTCCCAGCATATCTGGCACTAAACCTGCTGAAGGTTTGGGCTTCTTTCCTTTCCTGTCCTCTTTATCATTATCAGCTGGTCTCTTATTCTTGTCCAGACAACTAGACGCAATATGACGAGTCTGCTCACAGATAAAGTACTTCCTCTCAGCCATTAAAGCCTTTCTCTCTTCAAGAGACTTGCGCACAAAAGGTTTCTTTTGGTCCTTTGACTGCTGTCCAAAGAATTTGGCTGGCTTCTTCTTGAACTACCAAGGTTTACCTGTGCTTTGAGAAATCTGGGAAACCTGTTTACCAAATGGCTTCTTTGCTGAAAATTTCTCAGATTTGTCATGTTTAATGCTACCCCCAAAACCACTTGATTGTCCCAACAATAATGCATTTCCTGTGCTGGCATTCTCAATTAACTGAGTCAAAGTGGTGACCTTTGTCTTTGTACAATAATTCCGGAGTTCCTTGGGCAGCCCACAGCAATATTTCTCTATCTACTCGGTCAATGGCACAACCCTGTAAGAAGTGACTAGAAGTAAAGCCTCCCAAAACTTCATGTTATAGTCTTCCAGATCCTTGCATTTAGATGCATCCAAATTGTGCCAAGCTGACATAACATCGATCTCAAATTCATTGGTCAACCAAGTAGAAGCAAATACTTGCTTAAAGTAAAGTCCAAGTGGCAGGAGCTTGTCCTTGCATCAACAGTGTACACCACCACTGACTAGCATTGTCCTTAAGAAAGGTGGCAGCTTTCCGGACCTTAGAAGGCTCTGTAAACTTCCCTCCTGCAAATGCGGCATCAATCTGCTGTAAGAAAGAGAGAGCCTTAGTCCTATCGTCAAATCCTTGAAAGATGTCAAACTGTACGGCTGCACCACCTTCCTTGTATGGCTTTGGCTTCTCATGAGCCATCAAAGGGTCCATAGGATACACCTGTAACATAGGAACACTAACAGGTGGCATGCAAGTTGCCGGACCATTGACTACAGGGCTTGTAGACACAATACTTGCTTGCTGATTTTGATAACCAGCCATACCAAAAGTGCCCTGTGGCATGCCAAAACTGCCCTGAACTCCCTGAAATCCAGGCTGCATGCCTATATTGCCATACATGGGGTTTGGCATAAAACCCTGTGTACCCCCAAACACTGTTCCTGATACATAAATCTGGTTTCCAGGTGCATAACCAGCCATACTCTGAAATACAAATCCACCTCCAAAGTACCCAGGATGCACAGAGGTCGATGGGAAAACCTGTGGTCAAGCCTGAAAACTGTTTCCCTATCCATTTAGGCCAACATTTGGCTGTTGTAAAGTGGCGGGCTGAACTGGCAATGCCTGTGTAACTAGCGTTTCCACCACCTGTTCCTGGACAGTCTGAACCAATCTTGGAGTCTCCATTGACTCTGCAAGCTGCCTTGGTGTTTCCTCTGAATTTGCAGCATGCTTACCCTTATCCTGGACCTCTACTGGATCCGAAATCTTTGCAGATTGCCCAACTTGCTGTAAAGGAAGGGAGGGCTGCAAAAATGCCAAAAACCTTGGATTCTGCATCACTTGAGTAAACATACTCACAACAGCAACTAACTGAGTCTTGAAAAAGTCTTCATCCATAGAAGAAGCCGTAAGAACTTGTGGCTCAACCATAATAGGAGGAATAACAAACTATGGAGGTCTAGAAGACTCTCCCACCTCATGAACAACAAGGATCTCCTGTGATGAAGACGCTTCCTCTCTGGTGTCTTCCATTCTATCAGCCATAATGCACAATTCTGTGTCTTACACCCAAACAAACCCTGGCTCACTCTTTAGGGAAAAAGTGATTCAAGTCCCGGCAACGGAACCATGTAACCAGCCTGTTCTCTGGAAAGGGCGGTAGTGTACAACCACTATATATATATATATATATATATATATATATATATATATATATATATATATATATATATATATATATATATATATATATATATGCTTTCACCCAATTCACAGTCGCCCACTTTACCTGAACTTAAAGACATAGAATCAAGAAGACATACAGGAAGCTAGAATGCTCCTGTTGTGACATAGACACCCTGTTGGCCCCTAAGTCAAGCGCCCCTTGCGGTATTTCTTTATTTTTAAAAAGAGAAAAAGTACAATGGGCTGTCTTTCACCTATTCTGGGTGAAATTTGGCAGCATAACAATACAATTACGAACCCAAAACAAGTTGACCAGGAGGGGAAACTCTGCCCAAGTCTGAAACTTCTGGTTGGAGTGCAGAATTGACCATTTCAGCCTGCTGTAATTACTGGTTCAGACCTGTTCTGAAACCTGTTTTCAGCTCATATTGTTCCCTGTACTGTTCTCCAACATCTGTGCCAAATGCCCCTTGATTCTGACATCAGTTGGGCTCTGAAATAACCTCTGAATAGTCCAGAATCAGTACTGATTTAGTGCTGTTTCAAACACTTTCTTGGTGAGGTTACCACCCTCACCTGTCCCTGTTGGGTGCAGCAAACAACTAGTCCTATTCTTGGAGAAAAGAGGCTCTTGCCTCATGCAAAAACAGCATATTTCCACACAACTGTACATGAATCAGAGGAAAGGTCCTTGATTCTGAAGCATAACCATACTGTCAGGGAGAGAGAGAGAGAGAGAGTAGGGAGCAAGCTCAGCCCTTTGTGTATCATAGACAAGATAGGCAAGCTCTCAAATCTTCTCCATCAGCAACTGTTCCTCCTCTTCAAATGAGCCCCCAAAAGCCCAAAAACTGCACACCAACCCCTTTTTAAAGAGGAAAGTGCACAAATTTGTGCCAAATGGCAGCACTGGAAGGTGTTTCCCGTTCTAGCCTTCTGGTCTAAAATTCTCCATCCTCGGTGCAAAATTTGACCTCAGCACAAACCAAAGGATTAATCCTCGTGCAAAAACGAAGATAATGACACGAACAGATTCTGGGGTCCAAAAATAGTAACTCCCTAAATTTTAGGAGTTGCTTCCATTGCATCCCCACTAGTCTTCTGACCATCTTTACAGACAATGGCTACATCCAAATCTGTAATGTAGTTCAACTGAAAGTGAATTTCCACTGATGACCCACATGGACTAATCTCTTGGAGATTTGTCCATCTTCACTTTGAACTAGTCTCTTCCAGGCTAGTTCTTCAACACACTTGTCCATATACACTTTCACAAGTCTCTTCCTAGCTTGTCAATCTTCTTTTTTTTTCCGTAAAAGGTAATTGTATTAATTACGAAAATGTACAAGATTACATGATTACATGATTACAAGAGACACGAGGGCCCTAGGCCAACGTGTGGGAAATCCCCGTACTAATGCACGAAAAAGGTTACACCAATCATGGCAACGACCCAGAGGCAATTGCCATATGCCAGGGAAGCAAATCCTCCCGAGGGAGCAAGTCAGAGTGCCGGATGAGATCTATCTGCCAATGCAAGAGCCCTTTAAGCCTGGCAATATGTCTCGGTACATTAGAGGCCGAATCAAAGAGAAAAGCATTGCGCGTGGTCCAAATGTGCCAGCATCCCCAGTATCTGAAAAAGTGAAATAAGATCTTCATATGTAACTGTGGCGGTGTGGGGTACTTTGGGCGCACAAAAACCCAATCGAAAGGAGTTAGTGAGGACCCCACCACTGCGCGCCAGATTTGCGACAAGAGTGACCAGATATTCTTGGCGAGCGGGCAAGAAAGAAATCGATGTCGGGCCGATTCCGCAGTAGTGGTACAGAAGAAACAATTGCCATTCGAGATTCTATGCTTGGAAAGGGCCGAGGCAAGATGAAGACCACCAATCATTACCCACCAAAGAAAGACCTTGCATTTGAAAGGTGCCCTATTCAGCCAGCCCTCCATCACCGTTGCCTGCCACCATGACTGCAATTTCCACAGTCCCCAAACAATATTAGCTTTCACACCCAGCCATTGGTGATCTTGAATGGGAAGATGATACACCTGATTAGTAGAGGCCTTTTCCAGACTCAACCGGCTTGCAAGGTCTCAGTCCTGCCAAGGACGATCCACAGCCAGGGCAGGGAAGGGTTGCCTACCCTGAAGCTCTGACAAAAGCTGTTCCCATAAACCACGGTATCTGCGCAGGATCCTGAAAAGTCTCCTAGCAGTCCGAAGGCTTGTCAATCTACAGTGCCATCAGTCTCTTCCAGACTTGTACTGGACCTTAAGTGTCCAGTCTTGACTCACTAGACATTCCTGTCCGTTTCACATACTAGCCATGCAACTCAGGCATTTAGATTTCAAGAGGAATCCTTCCAAAAAGAAAAACCAAATAAAGTAGTAATAAAGAAATCAACAAAATGATAATAGTTGTCACAGTCTTGTGACAATCACATCAACAAGATGGTGAAATTACATGATGAGCTTATACCACTTGAAAGGATAATTTTATCGAAAGACATGGCTCTGATTCTCAAACCCATCTTCCATCTCCCAATTAAGTTACCTTCAAGACTCAAGACACTGCTCTGTGGGAGGAGTTATCTCTGCTTGTTTTGAAACATAAAGAGAAACGCAAGGGGATTGGAGCCAATGGATATAGCTTGGATAAGCTTTTACTGCAAGTTTGGGAGGGGATAACAAGAAGGATAATAAAAAGGCAGAGAACAAGAACAAGAAGCAGGTTAAGTACTCAGAGTCTTCTTCAAGCCCTAACACAAATTCAAAGGGGAAGTCTTCATATCCACACTGTGGAAAGGACACTTATCTTGAGGAGAAGCCTTGGAAGAAATATCCTCACCTTTTTCAAAAAGCAAAGAATGGAGCTAAATTATCTAAGCTTTCCTATACTGCTACTTCAGTTGTTACTTATGAATCTATGCTCCTTCACATCCATGAGATGGAGGAGCCTCCTTCATCAACTATCTCCTCTTCAAAGCAACCATGACTCATTGATAGCAATGCTTCAAGTCATATGACTCCTCAAGGAGATTTACTATAAGATCTCCACCCATCAGAGGTATAGTCACTATCGGTAACATTCTTTGATGTCTATTAGTGGTGCCCACACTTTGCTGCTATTGCCTGACCATCCACCAAGCTCCATTTCAAAACTCCTACATGTTCTAGATTTCGGCTTTCCACTCCTCTCAGTTCATGGCCTTACTAGACTCAGTATCCAAGTTATATTCATCAAGCAAACCATCTTTGTTGATTGATTCTTCTACATGAGCCATGCTAGCAATAGGTTGGCAAGAGAGGGGGGTATAGTAGCTCCATTCCCTTACATCGTGCAAGGCTCTTTGGGCCGGTCTCCATTGTCATACCATTCACGTCTATAAACCACCCATCCCACAAGTTCCATTTCATCCCCCACAATCTCTTATGGTGGTTCCCTCATACCTTCCATCCCTTTTAGAGGGGGACAATATATGTGATGCGGCTAGGCTCCTTGTGTTGTAGAGGGCATTCCCAAGAAAATAAGGAGCTCCTTGATTGACAGACTACATCGTTGGACTTCATCAACATTGGTATTTATTTTGCCACCCTTAGATCTATTCCATCTTCTTTGGCCTTCAGCCACATCCAAGATTTGAGAGGAGGTGTTAACTGTCAAGCACAATTATCTCCAACCTACGAGCCTCAGTGTGAGTTAGATGGGGGCATTAGGAGCTCTGACATCTTGTCTATCTATAATTTCATGTGTTCCGACCAAGGAGGCAGCTCTTTCTAGATCGTGCATTTCTTTTTCAGTGAGTTTTTACTATTTAGTATGTTCACACTGCCGCGGTTTATTTGCAACCTTGCATTTCTTTCCAATAATGGTGGAGGGTGTTTTCACACCAGATTCGTGGGGCAAACAACACTTTTAGGAGATGATTGCATCATTTTATTGGTTTTTATGCAGTCTGCCAGCTTTATGGCACTTCTGCACAGCGGTCAACTAATTTATTTGATAATTAGCTATCCATAGCCATTGCAAAATTGCTTGTCAGACATTCATCTTCTGGAGGTTAAACATGTGAGAGTGCGCAACGGAAGAGGAAATACGAACACGGAGGAGAGGAGAGAAAGCAGAGAATGAAGGAAGAGAAATCTGCACTGACTGAAAAGAATGCTGAATACACTGAAATGGACTGAAATGAACTGATCAGTCCCTGCACGCAGCCCGAAGCGTCAGTAAGGGAATCAGATCAGGCTGATGACAATGGCAGCACCAAAGACGGAGGAAGATGACGGAGTTGGAGTGTGCACCTGCCAAGGAAGGAGGGAAGTTGATAATACAACTGACTGGCAAGTGGGAAATGGCTATAAATAGCCAAAAAACCCACAAACTGGCCGACCTGAAATTTGAGGCCATAAATATGTCCGACCAGCATTTAATGCTGATCTGACCAGCATTTAATGCTGGTAAAAATGCCAGGAATGCTCAGAAAAATCCCAGAAAGGGTGGACAATGTCCGGCAGGTGAGGCAAGCTGGAGAATGCAGAAACTGCCCCAGGAAATGCACATAAAATCCCGACTGGAGGAGAAAATGCACTGAAATGCAATAATCTGAGTGCTCTAGAATGAGCTACCTCCTCCGTCAAAACAAGTGATAGACAAGTCAGAGCTCCTAAAGTCCTCGTCTGACTCAGACTGAGGCTCACAAGCAGGAGATGACAAGGCATGACAAACATGACTGCTAACACCCCCTCTAAGATCGTGGATGTGGCTGAAGGCCAAGGGAGAAACGGATCCTGGGGTGGCAAGAGGAATGCCAAGGTCGATGAAGTCCGTCGATGTAGACTGCTGCTGCAGGAGCTCCTCACGATCCTGGGAATCCCCCTCTAAAACACTAGGGGCCAGGGAATCCACAGCCGCATCACCGAGATCGTCCCCCTCTGAAAGGGATGGGGGGTACGAGGGAACCACCGGAGGAGAAGGTGGGGGATGGGAAGGAACCTATGGAATAGAAGGTGCACAAGCAGGAACGGGTGTAGCAATAGACTGCCTCGGAGGACCCTGCATCAAAGAAGGGGAATGGAGCCTGTAAAGCCCGCTCTCCTGCCAACCTGTAGATAAGACAGCTCCTGTAAAAGAATCCTCAATAACAACGGCATGCTCGGTGAAGATCACTCGTGTGCCAAGCCTCGTAAGACCATAAACTGAGAGGAGGGGAAAGCCCAAATCCGGAACATGTAGGGCCTGTGAAAAGGAGCTCGAAGGTCGGTCCGTAAACAAAGGCAATGTGCCAACACCACTAATAGGCACCGATAAAATGTCACTAACAGTGACTGAACCCTTTGATGGACGGAGATCCTGTAACAAATCACCTCGAGGAGTCATATGACTCGAAGCACCACTGTCCACTAACCAAGGCTGCGCAGAAAACACTGCAGCCACGGAAGAAGGATCCTCCTCCAAAGCATGGATATGAAGGAACACTGACTCATGGGTAACAGCTGGTGTAGAGATAGAAGAAGGCTCCGATGTAGATCCACCCTTCGCTCTCGGACGAAGGTGAGGGTACTTCTTCCAACATTTCTCCTCTGGATGTGTCCCTTTCCCACAGTGTGGGCACTTCGGTCTCTCTGAATCTGAGTCAGAGCCTGAAGAACTATCCTTCTTCTTAGCCTTTGACTTCTTCTTCTTCTTCTGTCCTCCCAAACCTGCAATAAAGGCTCTAGTGGAGTCGGATCCACTAGCACTGACCTCTCTGAGTCGCTCATCATGCTCCAAGACAAGCGGGGATAGCTCCTCCCATAGAAGCTTCTCGCGGGTCCTCGATGTAAGAAGGCTGGTGTAGAAGACATCAAACCGAGGCGATGGCAGCTGAGTCAAAAGAATCATAGCCATGTCTTCAGAAGATATCGTCCGACCGAGGGATGCAAGCTCATCCCTCATATCCTGTAATCTGTTGATGTGGACCTTCATGGAAGGACTATCAGCAATAGCGAGCATCCGCAACTTCTTTTCAAGAGATATCCGGTGGGCAAACGTCTTCTGTTGATAGAGAGACGCGAGCTTGCTCCACATGTCTGCTGCAGTCTTCAACCTGTGAACATGAACAAGGACAGAATCCTGCAAACTCAAAAAGAGGAAAGATCTGGCTCTAGAATTAAGCCGATCCCATAAGGCTGCACGATCCATAGATGTCCCATCTGCGGGATCCACCTGAGGCCGGGGAATAGGAACAGAAACAAGCTCCCAAAGATCGAAGGAGTCCAAGATACACTCCACCTTGCAGGACCATAGAAAAAAGTTGGAGCCATCCAACCGGTCCTCTTTGGGCAGCTGAGGAAGTACGGGTACCTGTACAGGGGGTACCAAAGGCTGCATCGTCGGCCCAC
The DNA here is from genome assembly GCF_053477565.2 of Lygodium microphyllum. Taxonomy (NCBI): domain Eukaryota; kingdom Viridiplantae; phylum Streptophyta; class Polypodiopsida; order Schizaeales; family Lygodiaceae; genus Lygodium; species Lygodium microphyllum. The sequence goes on from NC_141148.1 coordinate 111,469,927, forward strand.
TGGAAGGGGATCGCCGAGATACATGAATAGAAGGGGGACGGGAAAGAGGAATAGACTCCGGACGACGGTCCTCGCGATAGAAATCACGCCTCCGTTCAGATGAATGTCGAGACAAAAGCTCATCATCTGAGCCATCAAAACCTGTAGACTGATGAGAAGACATCTTCCAATCTGCAAACACCAAAACACAACAAGGAAAGGTTGCCGGTGCCGAAACACAAACACCAGAAGCTCCTGAGCTGGCCGCCTTGCACAGAACGCAAGGATGATGTCAAACGCAAATGCTGACGATGCAATCACCACAGAAAAACAGCCGCCTGCCTGAAAACGCAGCCTGGGAAGAAGTCGCCAGCAGGAAAAGAGCTGCCGGACGAAGAAACAACAGCCAGAACAGCAAGGCGCAGGCTGGAAGGGTGTCGCCCAGCTGGAGGAAGGCCGTCGAGGCTGAAAACACAGGCAGGAAGAGAGTGGTGATGACGTGGCAGCCACTGGAGAAGGCGCCAGCAGCAAACGCAAATTTGTTGACACCAAAACAGGCCGCCCTGATCAAGGAGATGGTGCAGAGGATGACGCCTCAGCTGTTGGAGACGTCTTGACCAGCAAACGCAGAGTTGTGGGTATTCTCCCGCGTAAAACTCAGCTCCATGTACTCTCAGTTTGGCGATGATACCATGTGAGAGTGCACAACGGAAGAGGAAATACGAACACGGAGGAGAGGAGAGAAAGCAGAGAATGAAGGAAGAGAAATCTGCACTGACTGAAATGAATGCTGAATACACTGAAATGGACTGAAATGAATTGATCAGTCCCTGCACGCAGCCCGAAGCGTCAGTAAGGGAATCAGATCAGGCTGATGACGATGGCAGCACCAAAGACGGAGGAAGATGACGGAGTCGGAGTGTGCACCTGCCAAGGAAGGAGGGAAGTTGATAATACAACTGACTGGCAAGTGGGAAATGGCTATAAATAGCCAAAAAACCCACAAACTGGCCGACCTGAAATTTGAGGCCATAAATATGTCCGACCAGCATTTAATGCTAATCTGACCAGCATTTAATGCTGGTAAAAATACCAGGAATGCTCAGAAAAATCCCGGAAAGGGTGGACAATGTCCGACAGGTGAGGCAAGCTGGAGAATGAAGAAACTGCCCCAGGAAATGCACATAAAATCCCGACTGGAGGAGAAAATGCACTGAAATGCAATAAACTGAGTGCTCTAGAATGAGCTACCTCCTCCGTCAAAACAAGTGATAGACAAGTCAGAGCTCCTAAAGTCCTCGTCTGACTCAGACTGAGGCTCACAAGCAGGAGATGACAAGGCATGACAAACGTGACTGCTAACAAAACACGCTCCGACTTCTTGGACTCTCCCCATTTTCCAGTGCTGCCATTCGTCATCAACCTAATCCAATGATCTCACTGACACCTTGGACTGCATACAAGGACTGATCAGTCCATATTGTATTCAACAATTTTTTTGAATTCAATGCAGATTTATCACTTCCATTCTCTTCTTTCATTGCAATCTCTCCCTTCCATTCTCTCTCCATGTTCAGGTTCTTCCGTTGCGCACTCTCACATTTCATACCACTTTGTACTAGTAGGCTCTTAGATGCTTGATCTGTTTATGTCACACTAGGCCAAACCTTTAATTTATTGTTGTCAGAGTGCAGCGGTGCGGAAGCGTAGGACTAAGAGAGAGAGAACGCAGAGAGAGAAGAGAGAGAAAGAGACAGTGGAAGATGAAGATCTGCTGTATAAAGTGTGCTGAATACAAAGATATGCAGATATATACACGGGCGTAGTGCGCTGGACTGCGTGTCTCCACCTCGACGATGCAACCTGCTGTTCACCTCAAAGTCCGCTGCAGTCTGCACTGTCTCCTGTCTGAAATCTGCGAACAGAGATGGAATCTGCACGTGTCACCGGTCTGTAATCTGCAAGCAGAGAAGTGTGGGAGACTGCTGGGGATGTCGGCTATTTATAGCCAGAACCTGCCAAAAAACAGGGCGCAGAAAAATATCCTGTCGGCTGCATTTAATGCAGCCGACTGACTGCGCTGGTCGGACTGCCACGTGGCAGTCCGACTGTGCAGTCCGACTGCCTGTCCGACTGCACCTGCCTAACCTGCCTGCCGACCTGCCTGTGATCTCTAACACCCCCTCTCAGAGCCTGGGCAGGGCAGAAGCCTGACGGATCTGGAATGTCTCCGAAGTAGAGCCTGGGGAAGTGCCTTCGTACACAAATCCGCAAGATTGTCCTCCGTCTTGCAGTACTCCACAGTGATGGTCTCATCCAGAAGCTTCTCTCTGACGAAGTGGTACTGGATCTCTATGTGCTTCGTCCGGGTATGAAAAACAGGGTTCCGTGCCAAGGCAATGCAACTCTCATTGTCACATTGCAGCAAAGTACGACAAGTCTGGGGGCACCCAAGCTCCTCCAATAATCTCCAAAGCCACACAGCCTCACATGTGGTGGAAGACGCGGCCCGATACTCCGCCTCAGTAGACGAAAGGGCTACCGTGGGCTGCTTCTTGCTACTCCATGAGATAACACTTGCACCCAAGGTAAAACAGTAACCTGTAGTAGACCGCCTGTGGTCCACATCACCGGCCCAATCCGAGTCACTCCAACCTACAAGAACAAGATCTGAACCATCTATCCCTGCGGGGTAATGAATCCCTAAATCAGACGTCCCCCTCAAATACCGAAGTATCCTCTGAGCAGCCTGCCAATGCACCGTCTTAGGTTCACTCATGAACCCTGCCAACAACCCAACAGCAAAACATAGATCAACCCTAGTGTTGAGAAGCCAAATCAAGGACCCAATCAACTAACAATAGCGGGAAGCATCCGCCAAAGGAGAAGCTGAATGGGAAGTGGCCTTCCAGTTCGGATCCATAGGAGTAGAAAGGGCCCGACAATCCTCCATCTCAAAAGACACCAAGAGCTCCTGTACATATCTCTATTGAGAGATGAAGATCCCCCTCTGAGACAGATAAATCTCATGGCCCAAAAAGAAATGGAGTAGACCCAAGTCCGTCATCTCGAATGTCCGATGTAAAGCTGACTTCGTCTCTTGGACCTGCTGTGCAGCATCGCCTGTGATAATCAAATCATCAACATATAAGACAAAAAGCACACAACCATCCTCGGAAGTGTGAACATAAAGCTGCGGATCGGCCTTGGAACGCCGATATCCCAACTGAGACTGGAGGAACGAATCAATCTTCTCGTTCCATGCACGAGGAGCCTGCTTGAGGCCATACAAGGCCTTCTTCAACCTGTAGACTTTCCCATCTGAAGATCCAAAGCCAGGAGGCTGCTCAACATAGATCTCCTCCTTCAAATCACCATTGAGGAAGGCCGACTTCACATCCAACTGGTAAACAGGCCATCTCCTATGGCCAGCCAAGGCAAGAACAGCTCTAATGGTCGCCATACGAGCTGTGGGGGCAAAAGTATCATGACAATCAATCCCTGGGCGCTGTGCAAAACCTTTAGCAACAAGGCGAGCCTTGTGCTTATCCAAAGAGCCGTCGCTAAGGTATTTGGTCTTGAAGGCCCACTTGACGCCAATCACCTTCTTATTCGGGGGGCGGGGCACGAGTGACCAAGTGCCATTCCTCTCAATAGCCTCCAACTCGGCTTCCATAGCTTTCTTCCATGGTGCGGACTGTAAAGCCTCCTTCACGAAGGTGGGCTCTCGATCCTGCATAACACGGGTCATCAAACAATAGTTAGATCAAACAAGCTCCATAGAATGTGCCTGGTGCCGCCGTGACCGCCGCGGACCATTCTGCGGTCCCCACTCCTCAGGAACCCCCTCGATCCCTGAATCACGGAGTGTGTCAAGGGCCCAGCGAGGAGGAGGCCGAACCTCCCCTCGTCTCTCTCCATCAGCAGAAGACTCTGGAATATCCACCGATGGTATCTCCTCAGGGGTGACCGGTCGAACAGTAGACTCTGTGTCAGAAACAGAATCATAATCAAAAGGCACGAGCTCCAGTGGAACTATAGAAGGAGCCCAGCTCTCCCCTGGATCTCCAAGAACGGGATGCTCCTCACCCGTTGAGATAGTCGGAACCTCCACAAACCGCACATCGCGGCTAATGTACACATCCCGCTTGACAGGATCATACAATCGGTAGCCTTGGGACTAGGAGTTGTAGCCAACAAATACCTGTCTTCGGGAAGCTGCTTCAAATTTATCACGGTGAGCCTTGGGAATGTGAACATAGGCATCACACCCAAAGACCCGGAAGTAAGAAACATCTGGCTTCGTCCCAAAATAAACCTCAAACGGGGTCATCCCTTCCACGGCCGAAATAGGGGATCGATTAAGGATGTGGACTGCAGTAGCCACAACCTCGGCCCACAGAACCTGAGGGGTCTATCGGTGCTCCATCATGGTGCGCGCCATCTCGATCACACTGCGGTTCTTCCGTTCAAGAATGCCATTTTCTTGAGGAGTGTTGGTATTGGCAAACTCCTGGTGAATTCCTTTATCTGCACAAAACCGAGCAAACTCATTAGAAACAAATTCACCGCCCTTGTCGGATCGCAAGGTCTTTAACTTCCGGCCCGATCGGTTCTCCTCAAAGAGAAGCCAATCCTTGAAGTGTGAGAAAGCTTCGGACTTTAATGCCAAAAAGTAGGCCCATGTCATCCTGTTGTAGTCATCCACGATCAGCATGAAGTACAAGCTCCCACGCAAGGACTCGTTCCTCATAGGGCCACATAGATCCGTAGATACAAGCTCCATCGGTGAAGTAGACCGCTGCGAAGCTGTGTGGGGAATGGCATCCCTATGCTGCTTCCCCCGAATGCAGGAGACACATGGCTGCTGGCTCACCACTATATCCGGCAACCCTCGAACAAGCTGTCCACGTGACGCCCTCCGAAGATAATCATAGTTCAGGTGACCAAACCGTGCATGCCATAACTCTGACTGTGACTGAGAGGTAAGAAGAAGAGTAGAGAGGGCGGTGGAAGACTTCAGTTTATAAATACCGTTCTCCTCATATCCGGAAGATAAAACCTTTCTCGATCCACGATCAAGGACTCGCACCGTAGAACTGTCAAACTCCACCAAAAGGCCAAGGGAGCAAATCTTATGAACTGACAGGAGATGGTACCCTAAGCCTGGTACATGCAAAACCTCTGAGGTATGGGTACCACCCCGTCCATCTGGAATAAGCTGCATCTTACCCCGACCTGCAATAGATACTGAAGAGCTGTCTCCAATGAGAATCTACCCACGCGAGGGTCGCAACTGGGCAACACCATCTAATGAAGGAGTCATGTGCCGGGAGGCACCACTATCAACGATCCACTCTCGAGCCTGGGGAGCCGTCATCGCAGCATCAGAAGCATTCGGTGAAGTATCCTCAATGACAGCTAGATGAAGAAATGCAGCTGATGAGGGTGCAGCCACCGCTCCAGAATCCTTGGTGTCCTTCTTGTTGGTGTCCTTCTTGTCTTTGTCAGGGCAATCCTTCTTCCAATGGCCAGTCTTTCCACAAATATGGCATGTGGAGTCTTTGTCCTTGTCCTTCTTGGACTTGTTATCCCCCTTCTTCTTCTTTTGGTCCTTCCCCTTCTTCTGAGAGACTTGACCTGTCAGCACCTCTGACTTGGAAGCATTCTGTCCCTTTAACTGTTCCTCTTGGTCCAAGACCATAGGAACCAACTCTTCCCACCGAAGAGTAGACTCTCGCCCCGAAGCAATAAGGGCAGAGTAAAATGTACCGAATCGTGGCGGCAACTGGGACAAAAGTGTGATCGCCATGTCTTCGGAGAAAATCGGCTTTCCCGCATTCTAAACCTGCATCTGAAGCTGCCTTAGCTTGTTAATGTGCTCCCGTAGCGAAGAAGACTTGTTTACGGACAAGGTCCGCATCTATACCTCCAAAGAAACCCGCTTCATAAGGGTCATCCGATTGTACATCTGATCAAGCTCCAGCCATATCTCCCGAGCCATCGTCAAGTGCTCGATGTGAGCGATCACGGCTGTAGTACATAATAGAAAAAGAAAGGAACGAATCCTGGCATTCAGTTTGTCCCAATGAGACTGAGCCTTAGCCAACTCCGCACGAGCATCAGAAGAGAGTTTGGACTCATCTCTTACCGAGGGCCGGTCGATCTCCTCCTGTACCAGCTCCGCCAAATCATAGGACTCAAGGATGGCCAACATCATGACGCGCCAAATGCGGTAGTTGTCGCCGTCGAGCTTTTGATCTGCAGGAAGAGCCGGTAAGACAGGCACCTTCTGATCCATAATCGACTAGAACTCCAAGTCAATCTCTGTAGACATCTTCACCTGTAATGCCTTCACAAACGCAAAAGTAGCCCCCTCTGACTGTGAAAACTCAGCCTACTAAGGCTCTTCCGCGTCTTGAAGCTTCTTCACCCGCCGGAGGCGATGAAAAAGCAAAACCTGCACTTGTAGGCTGAAAACTCAAACTTCCTCCGCGTCAAACAACAGTAAACAGCAGCAAATCCACCACCTGGACTCCTTTCCTGCACGCCCACACTCGTTTCAGCCTTGTTCCAAGGCGCAGCCCTCCTGTCTGCCCTCAAACACAAAAAACGCAAATTTGTGTCACGATGGAAACTCCTCTTCAGGTTGATTCTGCAATCAGTCAGCCCTCTAACACTACTCTGATACCATGTCAGAGTGCAGCGGTGCGGAAGCGTAGGACTGAGAGAGAGAACGCAGAGAGAGAAGAGAGAGAAAGAGACAGTGGAAGATGAAGATCTGCTGTATAAAGTGTGCTGAATACAAAGATATGCAGATATATACACGGGCGCAGTGCGCTGGACTGCATGTCTCCACCTCGACAATGCAACCTGCTGTTCACCTCGAAGTCCGCTGCAGTCTGCACTGTCTCCTATCTGAAATCTGCGAACAGAGACGGAATCTGCGCGTGTCAGTGTGGGAGACTGCTGGGGATGTCGGCTATTTATAGCCAGAACCTGCCAAAAAACAGGGCGCAGAAAAATATCCTGTCGGCTGCATTTAACTGACTGCACTGGTCGGACTGCCACGTGGCAGTCCGACTGTGCAGTCCGACTACCTGTCCGACTGCACCTGCCTGACCTGCCTGCCTGCCTGGCTGTGATCTCTAACAATTGTCTCCCAGTTGAGCAAGTTTATGCACAATCCTTCAATACTTCATTGAAAGGCAGTGAAGCCCGTGTTTCAATATCTTAAAGGCACCTAGGATCTAGGCCATTTCTACAAGGCTGATTCTTCACTTTCCTTGTATGGATATTCAGAGAGTGATTGGACTGGATATTCAGATTCCAGTCTCTCATAGCGGCACTGTTTCTTCTTGGATACATCTCTTATCGCTTTGTTCAACAAGAAACAAATTACATTTGCTACTTCTAATTGTGACCCCTAGTGCCCTAGGACCCTTGTGACACTACGATTAGGGCTTGCAATGATGGTTCAGCCATTTTAGGGTTAGGACTTTGTATATATTAGTTTGCGTAACCCTAGCACACACTTGTGGCATTTTACACAGCCATTTGAGTGCAGTTCTTTCTTATTTTTATTATTGTTCATTTGCCATCATTTGTGATTGAGGATCTCTATACATTGACTAATTTGCTATTTATCTTTCATTCTCTATCAATTAATCACGCAATAACTCCAAACTTGGGCCAAGTTCCAACGCCCAATGCATATTTGCATATGCTAGAAGGATTATCTAATGCCTAAGGTACATTGTATGCCTGCTTACACCTTTCGATTGCAAAGTACCATCTGCAAGGCCATGTTAGTGTTTAGGTGTCTATACAACCAGCTTTTGGCCAAATATTCAAATGACACTCTACTGTAGCTCAAGGAAGGGCCCTTCCCATTGCCAAGGAGATCCCTCCTTCCACACCAATAGCTTAATAAGGAGAGTGTGTTTAAGAGTTCAAATCTCTTTTGGTGGCATTTTAAGTTTGGTGGTTCAGTGTAGGGCTGATGGTTAAAAGTTTGAATCTCTTTTGGTGGGTACAACATTGTCATATGCAATTGCACTTACCTAAAGCTAGAAGCTAATGCTTCTCTCCTATGGGGGATCTTTTTCTTTTTATGTTCACCTCTCTAAACTTCATGGAGACTATCTAGGAGGAAAGCAGCTCTCTCACATGAGTTTGTTGCCAAATATAGGAGAAATTTCTAGAAGTTCCACCTTTTTCTTTGCCAGAGTATGAGAACATACAGAGTTCATACATGGACATCAAAATCCATTTTGAGCACTAGTCCAATGCTTCCACCCAACTACAATGGAGCATTATGTGATTGGCAGACTCTCTGCACTAGCAAAGTCAAAAGAAAGTTAAGAAAAGACATGCCTCAAGTTCCAATGAAAATTCAGCCCTAATTGTTGACTCTAGATGAGCTAAAGGCTCGAAAGAAGGCACAATGGAAGCTTGCACGAATGCCTAACAAATCAAGCAGCAGAAAGAAGAGAAACAACATCAGTTTTCTCCAACTTCACATGTTAATGCAATGTACAAATCAACAACTGTTTGTCTATGCATCAGGTATTGTGATACCATTGCCACTATCACGAGGATGTACCAGCAAGATGTTTACATCTTACATGATGAATGTAACATCAACAGCTCATATTTTTTGCTAAGGCATCGATGGCCCACTTGACTTTCTCAGTGCCATGATACCATTGTCACTATGCCGAAGGTGCAAACAGTGATACTATTTATATCCCACATGAGTTAGGGCTAGACTGCAACAATGTCCAATCATATCGGATGATATAGGAACTGGCAGATGTATTGAGAAAGCAGTTCCATGCAGTGATGGTGATTACTTCAGTGGAGTCAGGTTTCATCATTCCCGTGACAGTGCTCTATGAGAATATTCAACATTTTCTTCTGAATATTTGTGCATGTCCCATCTGGGCTTGAATTCAAAAGTGATCCATTGATTTCCATGATAGACTTTGTCTTATTGCTGCAGGGCCTTACAGAACTATTGTTCTTCAAAGAGCACACAAGATACACAGCTGTGGGTATCATGATGAAGATCCTACCCTTGAGAAGATTTTTTTAACCCCTCCACAGAAGCAAAGGCATGCATTGGTATGTGAGGTGAGTTGCCAGACGTCAAGACCAGACATCAAGACCAGGCAACTGGAAAGTAGAAAGAGAGTTACAACCATTGTCTATTCTAGAAATGCCTTGGGACCAGATTTCAATCATTTTCCTGACCAGCTTTCAAAGACAAAAAGGTTCCTGATTGATGCTATCCTTACCTTGGTGGACAGTTTCAGCAAGCAGGTGAGGATTGATTCAATGCAAGTCTGATGTGGAAGAGAAGAGGTTCCAAGGCTCTTCATAAATAGATCTCAAGGGAGTATTGGTTGCTGGAGATGATCCTGTCCAAAATGGATTATAAACTCACCAATTGATTTGGAAGGCATTGTTCTATGGCTTTGGGATATAGCAAGCATTTTCCACAGCCTTCCATGCACAAAACAATTTGACACAGAGGATTCCAACTTCCAACCAGACATGATCGACATTCTTCAGTGCTAATTTCAAGATCATCAGGCAGCATGGAAGAAGTAAAATCACTTGTATTTTCCAAACCCTATGGTTCCACTACTTGGACAAACACTAAGGGATCATTGGGTAGACAACAGGAAGGACCTCCCAGCTGAATAATTGATTTCTCAAAAGTTTTTTTCTTCTTCTACACTTTCTAAAAAGTAGCAGCAGTTTTCCCCTCATCTCTGTGCTTTCGGCAGCAATATTCTGTTTATCAAAGGTCCCAACAATGTCTATCAAAACCCATCTGTCTACACAACAATCTATAAACCCCTGTCCTCCATCGTGTATCTAACAAGACAACATCTGAGGAGCACTCCTGGCTGTAATATAAATCAACCTGTGCCTCATTTTGAACCATGTTAGACACATATGTGTCTAAATCATCATACCTGCATTCCCACAAAGCACACCTTCAAAAGGTAACTTTCCTGTGCAATTATTGAAAAGAAGGGCACTGTTTTGATACGTTATACATATTCTACTGTGAATCACACCAAGTATTCTTTTGAGTTCATCATGCATGCAGGTTGACACCTTATTCATTTTTTACGGTGAACCACACCACTTTTGTGTTCATCATGCATACAACTACGTACCCTTTTACCCTGCTCTGGAACCAAGGCAGCAAGAATTTTGGCTGTGTGGATACAATGAGTCACGTACGGCTCTCCTGTCCTCCGCATCTGACCAGAATGGGCTTCTTTGGCAAAAGCGATAGCTCTCACGACCTGTAAAGTTCCAGCAAAGCAAAACACCTATGCCATGAATGGGAGACCAAAAAGGGAAGTGTACATACACATCCAGTACACAGGGGAATACCTCTGGTTCCCGAAAGATGTTATACCCAGTAACATCTACTCCTTCCAAAATCAGCTTTTCTGGAAGAGACATTTATGGTGAGGATGAAACACAGTCACTGAGAACAAGATATTCTAATGCAATGCAGCAAAACATAGACTCATGAAGGACACCTGGGCTTTCCTCGGGCTGGGGCCAGAGTGACTCAACCTGTGTTGACAAGCACGCTCCTGAGGCAATGGCAACTGCAGTCACGGCCAACTGGGTCAGGGTGGAGACCACAGCAGAGTGAGGAGCAGAGCCTGTAGTGGTAGCTCCACTAGCAGCCACCAATGCTCCAATGGAAGCAATGGGTGTAACAATAGAGAGGTGCCCAGAACCCTGAATCTTTTGCATTCCCAATTTCCTGTTCAAAGGGAAGGGCTTCCATCCCTCCACCATCAAATTGAGTTCTCTGAAAGGATATGAAGAAGAACTCATGCCTTTTAGACCAGAACATTGATCATATTCAAAGGAGCTCTTTCTTGCCAAGCAATGCTTTCCAATGGTTGCTCCCTTCACCAAGCTGTCATTTTGCTGAGAGAATCGCAACGTGCCTGCGATGATTGTCTGATGAAACCTGTGTGATTTAGAACTGAACATCTTCTTTGTTGGATAGACTGAATCAAAAATGCTGTGCCTAGAATATCCATCTGTAAAGGCCTCGTTTTTGGAGCTGAATTTTCGACCTGTAAGCTCTGAAGTTATGACCATTAGTCGGTAAGGATTGGATGTAGATATGCGAAACACAGATATTCCTCAGGTGATCTATTAGAGGAAAGGAATGGGGGCAAATGTTAGGATGTATGCCACTTTTCCTTCTTCTTCCTTACCCAACGCCGCCGCCGCTGCTGCTGCTGCTGCTTCTTCTTCCTCCTTCTCCTTACCCAGTGCTTCTTCTTCTTCTTCTTCTCAGGGATTATAAGACTGGATTCAAGGTGACAACAGACGAACAGAATTGCAGTCCGATTTTGTGTGCATTAGATTTTACCACAGCAAGTGCTGGTGGCAGGGAATGCCAGTGGCCTTTGTTTCAAGTGTGCTCCATCGTGTATACATACAAAGAATCTTCTTTTTCACCTCCCTGCCTGTGAGGCCCACATTCAGCCAAGTCACACAGTGGCCAAGATTCTCCTTCTCCCTCAGCCCTTCAATCTTCGAAATGATTCATATATTTATTATTTGTTTGTTTATCTATTTTGTTCATTACTTCTTTTTCCATCATGTCATGTTTCTAAAGGAAAACTGCTCTTCTTCCACACTCCTCAGCCTAGTGACGTGTCGGACTTCCTCCAATCAAGTCTCATCAATAATAAAGAGGGAGAAAGATCGAGAGAAGAAGAGAGAAATGCACACTTCACCACCTTCCTGGCCTCTTCCCCCACACTCTTTCCTTAGCCTTGCCATGTGTCTTGTTTTCTCATGCATGATCCCCACTACACACTCCCCAAAGGCCAAGACATGGTGGTGTTGTCTTTCATTATTACATTTTCATTTGCCAAGTTTGCACCTAGAAGCACCAGTTCACACCACTATTTGTGTGTTTGTCTGCACGTGCTTGTGTTGAGCACACACCATGCAACGCTACCCCCCCAAAAAAAACCTTCTTGTACAATGTATGATGTACCCATCAAGTCTGGTGGTAACCACAAATGAGAATTACCAAATTCTTTCTTAAACGTCATTATACAACCTTATGTACAACCCTAAAGCATATGCCTTCAATATTAAGATAGACTCCAAGCCGATGCTCATTTTGCAAGTTTATGAATAAGGTACACAAAGCATGAGGTTCAAGAAGTAGCAACTAAGACCTACATAATGATGTGAAATATTGTAAATATAGAAGAGAGAGAAAGCATATACTCATTGATCAAACACTTACATGATAGCCAGGGCCCAATATTGGTGCAACCGATGACATAGTTGCAAGATCATAATTGCAACAAATGTTGCCAATCCTTATGTTGAGCTAGAGCTTTATCGCTTCGATGCAGCCTTAAACTAGGTAAAAGAACAACGGCTTGCATTATTTAGCTTTGAGCCATACATTATGCTTGTGAGAGATTTGAGATTTACAATGACCATGAAAAATTCACATCACCGACTCTCTCTCTCTCTCTCTCTCTCTCTCTCTCTCTCTCTCTCTCTCTCTCTCTCTCTCTCTCTCTCTCTCTCTCTCTCTCTCTCTCTCTCTCTCTCTCTCTCTCTCTCTCTCTCTCTCTCTCTCTCTCTCATGTTCTCATGTTTCTGTTTGTCTATCTGTGCATGTATGTTTGCATGCATGTGTTCATAGACATGCGTACATGTGTATGCATGCATGCACATGTGTGTTTGCATTCTTGCTAATGTGTACTAGCTAGCCTAGCCGACATTACCAAGTAAGCTCGCTAACTATGCAAAGAGCGCACGGTTGGCATCATTGCAAAGCTTGTGAGATTAGGCCTCACTCGCTTTGCATTTTTGTCAACAAAGGGAAGAAACGACACTCTCACACAGTTGCTTACCTTTGCTCACAAAAACCCAATCAAACAACACACTTCAGATGCTACAAATAAAATGACACTACAAACAATGCACACCACACATGATGATGTAATTATTGTTTAATATCACAATATGGGCCTCTCATTGCCGATCCTACATTTGTGTGAAAAAGCATAATCATGAAGCTAATCGTGTCTCTTTAGCTTCTCTATCTCAAAATTATGCAATTTATACTATCAAAAGATGTGTTCCTTTGACCCAAAAGAACCTCACCTTCTAAGGAGTCATATTGAGACATTAAGCAGGCAGTGTATTTGATAGCATAGATTGACCCACAAGAACCTCACCTTTCAAGGAGTAGTGATGAAACATAGAGGAGGCAATTTATATATTATATACATGATGCAACGATGTGTAAAACTAGACAAATTAAAGAGGCAATAATCCTTAATTATCAATGCTCAAATTAATTATTAATATTAATATTCAAAGGGGGAAAATACACATTTCAAGGACTCCCAATAAAATCACTACTAAAGAATTATAAATGTGAAAACATAAATAATTGAATTTCAATCATTGGAAGGCAAATGCTAGAACAAAAGCATCGCAATGTAAAGCAAGTTGAAGTCGAGTGCAAAAAAAGCAACATAATAAGTGCATAATTTAACAAAGGGCATTTAAAAATACTTCTTTTTTGCAAATATGCTCTATTAGTAAGGTTGGTGCATCTAAGACATTATCCATGAAATATTTATTAGTGTGTTATTTGATCATTATCGATTTTAGAAATTCTCCCCACCCCAATAATTTGTAGTCTATATAAAAACAATACATCCATGCATACAAAAGAGATAAGTTGAGAAGAAGATAGAGTCAAGACTTATACCTTATAAACAGGGATATTGGAAAGTTGTACTACACACCTTTGTTTTCTTATTCATGGGCCTCAACTTCGTATAGAGAGCCCAACCAATTTAGGTGGAATTGGTGGGAGAGAGAGAGAGAGAGAGAGAGAGAGAGCCATATGATAATGTAGAAGATCCAATAGCCTCAAACACCCAATCTATCTACTTGTTATGAAGAGTATATTAATGAATCTTGCTTATAAAGGTTCTAGTAAGGCTTGTAGGCTCCTTTGAGACCTAAATTTCCCTCAAAAAGTTAGGACCTTATAATATACTATATTGTATCTAGCTTTCCTCATTGAGAATGAATTAGTAGAATATGGTTTGAAGCACTTTGTGCTTCCATTTAAGCCTCACTCCACTTGATGGAGGTGTTGACTAAATCAAAGACCCAATATGTCAAGTTAAAGACTTAATTATACTCATGAACATGGTAGTCAAGTTAAAATGTTTGATTAAGACCTATAACTACCTCAGTTTTGCTTTAGGAGTATTTTTTTAGACAATGTTTCATTTGTGCATCCCTTATATTATTGTTATTGCCTACATTGTGCACGATGCAAATTGCAAAAAGTTCTTGAAATGCTAATACCTAACTTTCCCTTTCCTATTTCATGTCACATTGTAATTTTAACATAGGGACAATGTTGCATTTTGTGCATCTCTTGCTTAATTCATGTCTAGACTACTATGGTACTCAACAACTTGGTGGGTAGCATTGTATGCCCAATGTTCGTGGGTTGTGAAGGGGATGGTAATGGGGAGTGATGGAAGGAGCTAATGTAGTGCTTGGTTTCTCGTTGTGAAAGAAGGAAGGAGGGCTAGTTGTCATAATGTATGTCATAGCTGAGGAGAGATAGGAGACAATGTTGCAAGGGCCACCAATGTTCTAGGTATCTTCTATCATCACCATGTTGTGAACATACAATCAAAATTTAACACTCCCTAGGGGGTCTAGCTATCTTATTGTGATGTGAGGATTTTGCTCATGAAAGTGCAACATGGAGATAGATCGAACTTCAAACAAGCTTGGAGCGTTGTCCCACACTTGAGAACCTAGTTGATGAAAAGTGAGGTCTTCAAGTGTTGTCCCACACTTGAGGATCCAATTGATGAAAAGTTAGGTGTGGTGCATTGCTGTGAGTGATGGGTCTCCTAGGTGACCCTGGGGTGTCCTACCACCCTAGTGTCTTGCCCTTGATGAGCCCTAAGATTATGTGGTGGAGGAAAGAGCTAGGAGGTTAGGAGTGGAACCTATTGACCAAGGCCACAAGACATGTCCAACCTAAGGACCCCTAGGTGATGTGATAGTGGACGCACCTATGCCTTCTAAAAATTTTCTTTCTTTCTCTTTTTATTTATTATTTTTTTCTTTCTCTTTTTTTAAATATATCATTTTATTTCTTATTCTCCTCTTTTTTATGTTGTTGGAGGGAGTGGCTTCAAATATTTTTTCAAGCAAGCCCGGTTGATCATGTAACTCTTAAGTGCTAGCCTTGCCTGAGTGGTGTTGTTGGAAGGAAGGGGTGGTTGCAATTAGTGAACAAGCTTGTGTTCATGTCCTCTAGCAACTCAAGATAGTAGGTCAGTAGCATTGTTGCTTGAAGAAGCGATCTGGCCATAGCATATCTATCTATTCTTGCATTTATGTCATAGAAAAGGGCATGTAAGCTTTCCTCTTTTGTGGCTCTTCTTTGGGTCAACAATGTAAGGAGTATCTGTAAATAGTTGTGAGTCATCATAATGGCTGGATTCAAGCAATCTGAAAAGTCTGACACGAATTGTTTGAAGAAGGGTACCAAGTTTCTTTCTGTGAACTTGAGGATTTCCTTCCCTTTAGACATTAACATTGAAAATAAGAGGAAAGTTATATTGCCCATGCTTTTTAGGGTCGATAACAACTCCATGCCTACATGGGTAGGGCATATAGGTGGGATCTCCTCTCACAAGGGGTAGTGCACTATAAAGGTGACCCAAGCCTCCACGCTAACATCCACAAGGTTTCTTCACTTTGGTCCACTTCGATTCGGATTCCTTACCTCCTATTGTTTTGGGTATCTCAAACACTTTGTCATGCTAGCAATGTGATGGTCTTGTTACCATAATCCAAGATGATGTACCTTATGCTCCAATCCACTTTTCCCTAGCCATGCTCCCACTCTAATATTTCCTATACTACCCCAATAGGAATTACTTTTTGGAGTCCCTTTGGGAGGTAGAAAGCAAACTGCATAGGTGTCTCTTGGGATCCCCATTGTTCTAGTGCATAAATATTGCTATCCCAATTGGTAGGAATAGATTCTTGCATTTTCAAAAAGGGTATATCTAGCACTTGTTAGGGTAATGCAACAAACCTCCTTTCGATTTTCATCGCTTCTTCCTTTTTTCTTTGCTTTGCCTTTGTCATCACTTCCAAGGAGGTGGGTGCTTTCATATGTTCATGCTCTTCTAGTGTTGAGCCCCTAACCTCTGTTGGGTCCCATTCTTTTGTCTCAAACATTGGAGGGGAATGTGGCTACTCTTTTGCGGTTGGAAATGGTTCTTTGACTACTAGGACCTATATGGAGAGTCCCACTCCCCTTAGCCGCAACACATAATCCTCCTTTTTCATCATGTAGTTTGGTTGAGGTTGTTGCCATACTTTGCTTGAGTTCTCTCATAGTAGTAAGTTGCAACTTCCTTTCTAGGTTCTCATTTGAGTCCCCTTCATCCTTTGCCATCAATTCTTGTAGGATATTGGCAAAGCTTTACTACTATAATAACATCATTTCTTCCATCACCCTCATTCTTTCTTTTGCCCAATTTGTCTCATACTCTAATTGGGCTAGTTTCATGGCTAGGTCTAGCACAAGGGTTGCATTCTTCTCTTTCCACTAGTCCATTTTCTCCTTATCCTACTCTAGTCCTCTATTTTGCCAAGTCATTAGGATTTCCAATGTGGAGTGTTGCTCCTTCCAAGCTTGACTCGACTCCATTCTTTGCTTCGGTTCATAAGCTAACTAGGTTTGGATTTGCTCGTAATTGTGTGACACTCTTGCAACTTCATTGGCCAACTCCACTACCTTTTTATTTCCTTGTTTAGCTTCATCATTCACTTTCTTTCCTTCCTCCAATTCCCTTTTTAACAGCTCTTGCAATTGTGTCATTTTACTTAGCTCCTTTTCCAACCAAACCTTCTCTTTGTTGACAACTACAAATTTGGTTTCTAGATGCACCTAATTCTCTCTCTCCACTCTCCACATTGTTCATGAAGTTCTTTATACACTTTTCCTACACCTTCCCTAGCTTTATGTTTTGCTAAAAATTTCAAGGTTGAAAGACTCTAATCTTCCTCTTTCAATATGCTACATGAGTTTGTTTTTATTTTTCAAGTGTGGCTAAGGTGACCTTTCTCTACTCATCTATCTAGTCTGGTTGATCCTCCAATTCTTTTAGCAGGGCTTTGAACTTTGGTGTAGGGCTTTGCAAGAGTAGAGACACAAAAGTCACAAGCATCCTTCAACCCTAGGTACCTTACGCATTCTTTGTTTAGAATCTACATTTATGATCAATGGTCTTTTAGCACTTGTGATAGTGACTTTCTCTAATCTCACCATTGAGAGAGTGCTAGGAGTTGCACTTCTAGTTTATACCATCCTTGGGAGAGTGCTGCGAGATGCATTTTTAGTTTATGCACCCTATCTTCTAATTTGTGCTTAGAGCTACCCTTGGTTGTGTTGCTAGAATGGATGGTGCAATGGTCCTAATTGGAGGCTATGGGGCTTCCAAAGGAGCTTCACCTTTGCCTACTACTGGTGGAGGCTATGGGGTTCTTGTTGCACTCAAATTTGCACCTTGGTTGGTGCTTTCTTTTGCAAAGATTCCTAGATTAGGGTCCATGAGTGCAACTTCTTTGGCCCTTTGGGCTACTCAACTAATCTTCTAATAGCTAGGGCTAGATCCTTTGCCTCTTTCCTCCTTAGCTCCTCCTCTTCCTCTTGTTGTCTCTGCTTTCATTCTTCCTCTTCCCTTCATGGTTCATCTTTAGCTTTTCTACAGCCTTCTCCTCCTCCGATGTGACCCTTCCTTATTTAGTAACTAGTTTAATAATGATATTTTTATCCTTCCTTCGCTAGAGGTGATTGATCTTGGTATCTCTAGCTGTGCTTTTTGCTATTGTTGTTGTGCTCTAAGTCTATCTTATTATGGATCTCGGAATCTTTTCCTTATCACCTCTATGGTCATGCTAGCTTGAGACTGAGAGGTTTCTATTGTTATGCATTTTGGTTGATTCACCCCCTTTTCTTTAGCTAGGCTTCTCCTTAAGGCTTAACTTGATGTCCTCTCCTAGATTCTTGTAGTGCCCTAAGATTTAGCTACATTTATGTAAGTTTCGTTGCAACTTCCTCTACTTTTTGCAACAATTTCCTCATCGCTCTTCCTCCTAGATCATTTGTGTGCTCTTGCTCAGATGCTTCTTCAAGTGTGGAAGATACTTCATGTACTAATACACTAGAAGGCTTTGGGAATGCTAATAATTTTTTTGCTTGTGAGATTTTGATGGCCTCCTCTATGATTGCAATTAGGATGCCACCAAACCCCACTAGCATGGCCTTAGTTGTAGCCTTTGTCATTTCTACCCCCTTGCTTGCATGTGGGTCTAGATTTTTCAGGGTCTTGCATTCTTGTGTTCAGTGTTTTGGTTGTGGTTTGGATGGTTTCCTTGTCATAAGCATTGCGGTTTCTTTTGTCCATAGTTCTTGCTACTACACTCTCAAGCATTCCCACTTGGATCCTAATCATTGTCAAGTTATAGTTGGTGCTAGAGAATAGTGTGTGTATTTACTTGGCTCTTCAAAGAAGGTTTCGAGATGTCTTTTATGTGCAAGTCCTCATTGGTGAACATCATGTGCTTACTCACACCCAACTTGGTGTACATGCCTATTTTGCTTCTTAGTATCCTTTCTCCTTTATCTAGCAAGCTTAGGGCCCTATGAACCACAATCTAATTGTAATGGTACTTTAACTATCCATTGGCCATTGGGATCCTCCACCATGATTACTTTGTTGTGCTTGCCTATCTAGATTGTAGGTTGTGAGAAACTCAGTACACTTGTTATAGTCCACCTCACCTTCAAACTTTTCCGCATATGTATTCACTCCACATCTATCCACTAGATCTTTTGCTTCAAGGTCCTTGGCTACTACTTTCATAAGGTTGTGGATCCGATGGTACCACAAGTGGTAACACCTTTTGATTTCCATCCTCAAATTGTATTTGGCTTGGTCTTTTTCCATAAATAGAAGTTGGGGATCAATGATTTTCTCATGCAAAACCTTTTCTCCTTGTTTTGCTATTTCAAAGAACCTAACATATCATGCGATGGTGAGAATTAAGAAAATACATTTTTTATTTATAGAACAAATTGTGTTTATTACACACAAATTATGCTTTAACTTACATTGAGTTCTAATTTTCCTATTTAATGAATTACTTTAGTTTTTTTGTTTCTATTCTAAGTTTTGCTTTATTTTGAGTCCGAGGAGTCCCTTCCACTACCCAATTGAATGTAATACTTCCTAGGATTGTGAGGGATGACTTATGGATATCTTTATTCCAAGGTATGCCCGTTTTTACTTACAATGTGCTTGCACACTTATTTATATACATTACAATATAATACACTATTAATAAGGCGACAACCAATCATAAAAGTGAGGGTTACACTTGAATGCCACATAATGATCCATATCATGTGAGCATATATCAACATACATTATGTAGGTTAAGATAACCGTTAGGAAATCGCATGAACCTATCTTGATGGCAACATAAAGCTCTTCCTCGATAAGAATTCGGTCTAGATAAGGGTGGACCATAATATCATCTTCCAATGGTCAATTTTTGGTCAAGGCAAGTACTCACATGATCATAGATGTTGCATAAGTTGAGCCGTATTCGATAGACTTGATAGCATGATATTGTTCAACATTGGTTAGATTTTGACAATGGAACCTTTCCTATTGTACATGTAAAGTGTACCATTTTTGTAAAAAGAAGGACTTGGATTTTGCAAGACCCTAAGTTGATCGGATCTTCTACCATTAATTCTATGTAACTACATTTGAAGGGGATAATGAGGCGTATTACAATTCCTTTTTTTCGTGATATTTGAGTAGCAATGAGCTCTTTGGCGATCGAGGGATGGTTAATGGAGATGAATTCAAATCCCTTCCATGAATATGGAAAAGATCTCACAACATTGGTTGTATTTTCATCTAGGAGACCTAGATCAAGTCTATTCTAGCTATGGGCAAAACTAGATGAAGAAGTTATCAAGTTGTTTAATAGATGTGATGATATCCTCATCTATGTCAATGGCCATATTGGCAGGTAGTTCCAATATGGTTTCAAATTGTGAGGCTGATTTGGCCTTGTAGACCTAACTTGATTTATGGGATAATTGAATTGGGTGGGATGATGAGTGCAACTTTAGGTTGTGATCTTTTGGAGTTAGTGTTGAGAAAGACATTGTTGCTTGGTGCTAGCTCCTTGTCACCATTGAGGGTGATAGAGGGATGTAAAGGCTCATGTACCACCTTATTGTTGGGGTTAAAAGCACATGTGCCTAACCACCTATGTATTAGTTACGCTGATAGTACCTTGATACCTGCACACCTATACACTACAGGTGACGGATGCCCATTCACTGTCACTTCATTCTTTATTCTTTCAGTGACATTTGAATAAAGGGAAGGCCAGACACACATGGTGACTATTGGAGTTACCACATTGTGTGTGTGTCTCTCTCTCTCTTGCTTTTGCTCCTTCCACCATAGCTATCGCTTCCACTCCATGCTTCCACTTTAGGACTCACCTCCCTTCAATTGATATTAGAGCCATCTTCCCCAAGAGCTTAGAACCCAACCCAGTATTAGCTTGAATTTGAAGGTTTCTTCATTGGTAATGGCTTCTCATTCGAAGGTATGCTTTTGAAACTCCGTGTCTTCTAGGCTACTTCCAACTACATTAGACTTCTTTCAGACCTTCCTTGGCAACCCTTGGAGCTTGCCTTGCTCCCCATTTGCCTTAGCACACCCTATAGCACCCCTAGGGAGAGGTTGTGTGATTTGCACCTATTCTTGGCCTAATCTCCCCAGACTAGTTTAACTACTCCTCAAGCCTCTAAAAGGCTCTTAGGACTCTTGGCAATCCTGGTGACAATTGGCAACACCTACCGGCACTTGTATTTGGCATTGGGCATCAATCTTAAGCTCTACATTCACTATCATTGATGTTCATAGTTTTGGGACAGCCTGCCCTGAGTTCTACAATGCCTCTACATGCTTATGTGATGCTTCTACTGATGCCCATTGGTCTCAGATCACTTGTGGATGTTATGTTAATGCATTGGAGATCATTTTGGGCTGATTAGAGCACTTCATTTGCTCAGTCTAGATAGAGATTTTCTATTGTTTATAACAGGGTTGAAGCTTACTTTATCAGTGAAAGCATATGCCTATTACTCTCAAGTGCTTGCTGACTATTTGGAGGATGTATTGATGCTTATGGATGATGTGCCATGCTTTATCATGGTTTCAGAATGCATTTGAGTTGGATTGAAGCCCATTTTGATTGCCATTGTTTGTCATTTACTACAATGGGCATCCACTTGAGATAGCTTATGCTTATTATCCTTAGATGATACTTGGGCTATCTCCTTGGATGTTAGATGTCTAATATGGGTGCTATATGTCTTGGCAATGTACATTAGACATTTGGGCTTCATCTTGACTTGCATTGAGTTATTCTAGACTTTTGGATAGTGATATTGGTATGTTAGTCATTGATTTGTTGACCATCTTGACTTGGATGCTCCTAGATATATGCTACTTGGAACTTGGATGTATAGA
This sequence comes from Lygodium microphyllum, assembly GCF_053477565.2. Taxonomy (NCBI): domain Eukaryota; kingdom Viridiplantae; phylum Streptophyta; class Polypodiopsida; order Schizaeales; family Lygodiaceae; genus Lygodium; species Lygodium microphyllum. Next base: position 111,491,628 of record NC_141148.1, read on the forward strand.
TGCCTTCCACGTGATGTTTTGAGCTTTGTTTGCTTGTCTAGCAATTGACTTTTTTTCTAGTGCATACTTGACACTTAGATATTACATTGATCATTTGGTTATGCAATTGGGTTTGATGGTCTTCTAGTGAGACCATGGGACTTGGTGACATATATATGCTCTTCTCATGCTATATGTACGTAGTTGATGCTTAGTGGACTAATCAGACATTCCTCTTGGGCCATCACCTATCTTTGTCACAATATTGTTAGTGATGTATACATCTAGGTTGGTTATGTATTGAGCTTTCGTTATATTGCTCAGTTTTTTGTGTGGTCTCTTTAGTTACCCATGAGACCCACTCTATGCCTGATGGTTCTACCTATGGGATGTATCTCACTTTGACACACTGATCCTTTGACAGTTCTTGGTGCCAATCACAATTACACTCTCACTACTAGTTGGAGCCATTCCATGTGGCAGTTGCAATTTTTCTTATATCAGTGATTGCCCATCTTTGGCATTGATTTCTTACTATTATACTTTATTTTTAGTGTGTTGTAATTGTAGTCTGCTACACTGTTTATGCAAGAAATCACCTCCATTTGATGGTTCTTTGCATTGAGTTTGTGGGATAGTTCATTACTTAGTCAGTATCCCTTGTTTTTAGCTTGGTTTAGCAATGGTTTTAAGGTTGTTTGTAGTAATTATAGCAGCCTACTTTGATTGTTTGTGCACTTGTTTGCCTTCACTATGGCTGGTGGCTTGAGTGTGATGGTGCTATCTTTAATATTGAAAAGATGGATGGCACCCTACTTTGACCATTTGTGCACTTTTTTTCCTTCACTATGGTTGGTGGCTCGAGTGTGATGGTGCTATTTTTAATATTGAAAAGATGGATGGCACTAACTACAACTACTAGAAGGCCCAAGTCTGGCAAGTTTTAGTGCAAAAATGCAGGTTAGTAGGCTTTTGAAACATAAGGGTGTCAAGTGAACCTATTGATATAGAGGATTGGACTGAATTAGACTAGCTATGTAAGTCCACCGTCATATTGTCCCTCTCTAAGTAGGTGTTCTGTAATGTTGTCTTTGATGGCCAGTTTGCATGGGACTTTATGGGAAAAGATTTGCAATGTCTATGACCAACAAAGTCCCAACAAAGTCCCGCTTCTCAGATGTATTAACTGAAGCAACTCATGGACCTTCGTATGAAGGAGGGCACTTCTATGTTAGTTCACTTAAATGAGTTTCATTCCATTATTAGTCATTTATCTTCTCACGAGATTGAATTCAAGGGTACTCTACTCCCTTTGTTCCTTTTAGTTACACTACCTGAATCATGGGATACCTTTCATATTGCTACGTTTGCCAACATGCCTATACTGATGGGGTAAAGTTGCAAGATGTAGAGGGTGCACTCTTGTGAAGAGGTTAACAAAAAGAATGTTAATGCTTTCCACACCTCTCATGCTTTGATAGTTAGAGGCAATACTGGTAGGGGTGGTAACACCTGCTATGGGAGAGACTCTCAATAGTCTCACTCTTAGTCACATGGATAGTCTCATAGTAAGTCCCGTGGCCGTAAGTCCTCATTGACCTATCATTATTGTGGGAAAGCAAGACATATTCAATCGTAGTGCCATAAAATGAGCAAAGAAGAATGTAAGAAAAAGGGCAAGGGTAAAGTAGGGGACAAAAATGATAATCCCAGCATTGTCCCTGGCAAGTTAGATGTTAAGATTAAAGAGATCAATGTTGTGCATAATGATTTTGATGATGATTTCATACTGGGAGCTTCCTCTCTTGATACTTTATAGTTGGCCGATGCTTTGTCGGGGTATACTTAGTGTTGCCTGATAAATTTAGGGGCTTCCTTTTATGTGACCCCTCATAGAGAGAGGTTTCACTTTTATCGCAATATGACTAGATTTTATCGCAATATGACTTGGCATTGTTGATAGTTGGTATTGGTGATGTAGCTTGGCTTTGTCACATGTTCACTCTTCATCATGTGCGTCATGTACCAACTCTCACAAAGAGTCTTATCTCTGTTGGCAATTTTAGATGATGTAGGTTATGTAGTTTCTTTTGGTGATTCCTCATGGATGATTACCCATGGGAATCTTGTCATTACATGTGGTGCTAAGTTCAATACTGTCTATCCCTTGCTTGTATATGGGTCAATTGACCATATTTTGGCAGTGGATGCAGTTTCACATATATCTTTGTGGCATCATCACCTTGGTCACATATTATTGAAAGGAATGAAAATGCTTACCTATTTGCAATATCTTCCGTCCCTTGACTATAAATGTTTTGAGTCTTGTGATCATTGTTTATATGACTGGTAGATGCATGATATACATAAAAAGCTTGATATGACATGCATGGGTGAGCCCTTGGCTCTTGTTCATTTGGATGTATGTGGTCCCATGCCTTACAAGTCATTAGGTGGCACGAAGTATTTCGTTACTTTCATTGACGACTATACACATACGGTCTAGGCATATTGTATTAAACACAAATTGAAAGTCTTGGCTACATTCAATGTTGGCTTGCTTAGGTTGAGAACCAAGTCTAGGTATAGGCTAAAAATTTTAAGGTCGGATAATGGGTGTGAGTTTGTCTCTAAATCCTTTGAGAAGTTTTGTGACAAGAGGGCTATCAGTCCCCATGCATTGCTCTTAACTATTAGGTTGCAAAGGAGGTATGGTTTGGAAAACCCCTCCCATATGCTCATTTGCATGTCTTTGGTTGTGAGAATTTTTTCCATGTATCCAAGTACAAGTGTGTTGAGATGGCAAGCTCAACACGTGCGGACTTTGATGATGGACCGCCTAGCCAGATGGGTCCGCACGTCTACACTTAGCACGTTGGTGGTCATTATGATACTCACATGGACACTAACTTATCACTTATTATATTTAGTTTGTTACACCTACCTACAGTTGGCAAAGACATAGTGCCAGTCGATTAGTGTAGTCAGTTATGCATTGTTTGACTTAGTAGGCCACTTTCCTTTATGTTGTACCTTATCTATACTTTGTGTACATTGTATAGTGTGTGGAAGAAGAAGAAGAAACCAGCAAGAAAACATTTTCGTCTCTATCTCTCTTCTTGTGTTCTTGAGTGAGCTTCCTCTTGTGTATACAGTGTGTGTTGGCGCAACAGCTCAAACAAGTCCCCCCACCACGCAATTCTTGACATGATATCAGAGCCGTGCCACTGAGAGAGACTGATTTCAAAGACTAAAGTGAAGGAGAAGAAGCAAGGTTCGAGCAAGCAAGCCACGGGTAAGAAGCTCTCCCATTCTTCCACTCTCTCTCTTGGATAGTGCCTGTGGAGGCACTAGAAGCAGGGTCGAGCAAAAATCTCAAATTGCTGTGAGATTTGGTGTGTAAGTAGATCAGTGTATATTTTGCAGATAGGCTGTTTTGATTTCCTGCAGTTATTTTGGGCATCTGAGGCCGTTTCAGGCCCCATTTTAGAGCCGCAAGGTTGCAGACAACAGTTTCAGGGTGCACTGTGATTTCGACTGTATTGACCGAAAGTAGGTGCACAGGTTACAGATTGCGAATCTGTAATTTTTGAGATGTTTGCAGGAAGCAAACATAAGATTTATATGCAAATAGGTTGTAGATTACATGTACTATTGAGCAATCAGTGAAAAAGGTTGATGATGTAGTGCTATGCACGTGTTGTGAAAGATTGCAAAAGTCTAGCTTGCTATGTTGTATCCTTGTTTGTGATAATGGCAGAGAACAGTGGAAATCCCATTATTGAGAAACTTGACAAGAACAACTACTCTTCATGGAAGTTCCGTGTGACAAACTTCCTCATTGGAAAGGGCCTTTATGAGTTTGTCTTAGGTGAAGAAAAGGAGCCAGAGCTGGGTATCCCTCCGACTGTAGATGAGTTAAAAGCAATGAAAGAGTGGTATGCGAAAGATAAAAAGGTGATGTACTGGCTATCTGCAGTCATTGATAATACTATGCTATGACATATCAGGAATGCAGAAACTTCACATGCAGCTTGGACAATTTTTGAGAGCATGTTTTCAGTAAATACAAAGGCACGAAAGATTCAACTCAAGCAAGAGTTGAATGCCTTGAAGAAAGGAAAAATGTCTGTCAATGAGTATGTGTTGAAGGTGAGGAGCATTGCAGATGCTTTAGCAGTGATTGATGCAATGCCGGATGATGATGATTTGGTTTCATCCACTCTGAGTGGTCTTAATAATGAGAAGGCATGGAAATCATTTGTTACTTTAGTATATGTACGAAAGCCATTTCCAGATTTTGATGAGCTGATCTCTCTCATGATTACTGAAGAGATCAATGTGTATGGTGATTCATCTAAAAGAAATGGTGAACAGGTCCAAGCATTTTACTCAAGTTCAGGAAGGGGACATGGTAGATCCTCTTCAAGAGGCCATGTTATGGGACGTGTTGGCGATAACCAGCAAAACAGGTTCAATCAACAATTTGGTAAAATGCAGGTTTCTGGAGGCAGAGGAAACTTTAGAGGTAGGGGGAGCTCTAGAGGAAGAGGTGGATGGCAGAATAGAGGTTCTGGAAATTCTGCTATTGTTTGCCATTATTGTGGCAAAATAGGCCATATTGCAGCCCATTGCTATTCAAAGAAGAATGACATTCGCAGTGGTAAATTGCAGCAAAGAAACTATGCATCCTCTTCATGACAGAATGAAGACAAAAATGAGCATCTGTTTGTTATGCAGCATATGATGAATGTAGTTACAGGAAAGGGGACACATGATGATGTATGGTATGTCGATTCAGGTGCATCTAATCATATGACCAGTCATGTTGAATGGTTTGGAGAGATGCAGGACTTAACTCAGGTTATGTGCAGATAGGTGATGATTCATGCCACCCAATTTCACACATTGGAAAGGTTCCCTTGTCCTTGTATGATGGCCAGACAAAGAGTCTGACATATGTATTACATGTGCCATTAATTATTACAAAGAATCTAGTGTCTGTTGGCCAAATGGTAGAGCAGGGGTTGTAGGTCTGATTCAATGCAAAAGGTTGTTTTATAGAAGACTTTAACTATAAGTGCATGTTGGTCGCAAAAGGAAGTAGAGTTGGCCAAATGTTCACTTTAGATGCTGGAATTCCTACAATGGATGCTGCTATGTATGCTAAAGGAAAAGGAGTAGTTGCAGATATTGAAATATGGCATAAATGTATTGGACATGCAAATGTGCAAAGGCTGAAATTAATGCAGTCCAGAGGATTGGTTACAGGGCTGCCTTCTTTTAGAGTTGCAGAATTGCATAAAGTCTGTGAAGCATGCCAGTTTGGTAAGCAGGCAAAACAACCCTTCTTGCATGATAGAGAAGTGAGTAGAAATATACTTGATGTGGTACATACAGATGTTTGGGGGCCTACACAGAATGTATCTCTTGGTGGCAGCAAATACTTTGTCACATTTATTGATGATTGTTCAAAAAAGCTATGGGTATACTTCATGAAGGAAAAAAGTGATGTATTTGAGAATATTAAATCTTTTAAGGCAGTTGTTGAAATAGAAACATGCTTAAAAGTGAAGTGCTTGAGATCAGATGGAGGGGGAGAGTACCTCTCTAATGAGTTCAGTGGCTTCTTAAGGACTCATGGGATAAAGAGGCAATTTACTTGTAGGTATACCCCACAACAAAATGGTGTTGCAGAAAGAAAAAACAGGCATATTGCAAAAGTTGCACGGGCATTAATGGCTGAAAAGAATATGCCCAAATTTTTTTGGTCTGAGGCTATTCATACTGCTGTCTACATTATGAATAGAACTCCCATAGCTGCAGTTCATGGGATGACTCCTGAAGAATGCTTTACTACAAGAAGCCTGATGTATCGCACTTGAAGGTATTTGGCTATGTTGCATACGTTCATGTGCCAGATGAGCTACGGAAGAAGCTTGATCCAAAGGCAAAAAATGTATTTTTATTGGATAATCTTTAGAGCAGAAAGGGTATCGCTATTATAACCCTGTCCACAGGTGAGTTCAGAGTGAGCAGGGATGTTATCTTTGATGAGATGGGAAGTTGGTATACACCCGCTGGTGATGTTTTGGATGATGATAATGATCAGGACAGCTATGTACAGAAAGATAAATAAGAATCACGGAGTCTTAGTAGACCAAAAACATCATCTGGTACTACACCTACAGTGAGCCCTTGGTCTGGGAGATTAAGGAGTAGCCCCACATCTTCAAGTGGATCTATAAGTGTTGCAGGGAAGGACAAAGGAAAGAAGAAAGTGTTGGATGGTAATGATGCATCTACCAGTCATTTTGGATTGGATGGAGATTCTAGTGGTTCGGAGAGTTTGGATGATGAGCTCGGTATTCCTTCAGTCAGGACACTAGGTGTACAGAGAGCTCATAGTAATGTAAAGGCTCCATTGAGTGATCCGATGGTACGCAGATCTAGTAGGGTCAGATACCCTATTAAAAGATTTGGCTTTGAAGGTTATGGAGCTCACCATTATGCTTATATGGTGAAACTAGTTGAGGATGTTGAGCCCACTTGTTTTGAGGATGCTGTTGGTCATGCTCATTGGGATGCAGCAATGGATGAGGAGATGGTTGCATTAGAAGCCAATAAGACTTGGGATTTGGTACCCTTACCTAAGGGTAAGAAAGCTATTGGCTGTAAGTGGGTTTACAAAGTCAAGCATAATGCAGATGGTTCAATTAGCAGGTATAAGGCTAGGCTGGTTGCAAAAGGCTATGCTCAAACATATGGCATAGATTATGAAGAGACATTCAGTCGAGTTGCTAGGATGGCAACTGTTAGGTGTGTGATTGCCTTGGTAGCAGCCAAAGGTTGGAGTTTGCAGCAAATGGATGTTAAGAATGCCTTCTTGCATGGTGAATTTCAAGAAGAAGTGTACATGGAGCAACTAGTAGGTTATGATAATTTAGAGCATCCCACATATGTGTGTAGGTTAAAGAAGGCACTCTATGGGCTAAAGCAAGCACCTAGAGCATGGTCTGACAAGATTGGAGAGTATCTTGTCAATATTGGATTTTGTATTTCTGATGCTGATCACTTACTTTATGTGAGAAAGGGAGATGCAGGTTTGGTCATCATAGTCATCTTTGTGGATGACTTGATTATTACAGGTGACAGTGACAATGGGATTGTTGAAATTAAGGACTTCTTGAAGAAGAAGTTTGAGATAAAAGATTTGGGTGAGCTGAGATACTTTCTTGGTATTGAGGTGATGAGATGTGATGATGGTATATGGCTATCCCAAAGGCAGTATGGCTTGGATATGTTATCCAAGTATGGTATGACAGCATGTAAGCCTCTTTCAGTACCATTGGAGCAAAGTGTGAAGTTGAGTGCTGACGTTGGGGATGAGATAGAAGACCCTACTATGTTCAAGAGGATAGTAGGGAGTTTGATTTACATGACTATCACAAGGCCAGACTTGAGCTATGCTGTTGGCCTTGTCAGTCAGTTTATGTAGATGCCTAGAAAGCCTCATTTGGATGCAGTCAGATGTATATTGAGGTATGTGAAGTCCACTTTACATTATGGACTTTTTTATGAGGCAGGTAAGGACATATATAGGTCTTTGGATACACAGATGTAGATTGGGCTGGTAGCATGTCAGACAGAAGATCTACAAGTGGATTCATGTTTTCCATTAGTAGTGCAGTAGTTACATGGAGCAGCAAAAAGCAACCTTCAGTTGCTTTATTGAGTATAGAGGTTGAGTACAGAGGTGCTGCTATAGCAGCATGTGAGGTGGTATGGTTGCAAAAGTTATTAGTAGATTTGGATGTGCAGGGAGATGGTCTAGTTGTCATTCATTGTGACAACATGAGCAGCATACAGCTAGCTAGGAATCCAGTGTTCCATGCTAGGACAGAACACATTGAGGTGCACTACCACTTTGTGAGAGAGAAGGTACTTGCAGGAGAGATTGACTTGGTATATGTCAGCACACAGGATCAGATAGCTGACATTTTCACAAAGGCGTTGGGTGTGAAAGGTGAGAAGGATCGAAGCTTGCACGCGAGCTATGGCGGGAGAGCAAGAGCAAGAAAGAGAGGGACAAGAAATGGGAACTCCAACAGTCACAATGTGTGACCGGGCCTTCCTTTTTTTACTAGTCACTAAAATGAATGTAAAGAATAAAGTGACGTGACGGGTGCCCGCCACCTGCAGTGTGCAGTGGCAGGTACTGTCAGTGTAGTAATACACGGGGCGGCACGGCGGAGGCGCCTTTACCCCAACAACCTCCCACTTAAAGGCGAATCGGCCCCAGTGAGAGAGAAAAGAAAAGAAACAGACAGTATAACTGTACATAGGTACAAGGGATGAGGAAAGGCAACATCTCATCCAACGTCCATCAATCTCCTGAGGAAGGCAAAACGCTCAATAGTGAGGCTTTTCGTGAGCAGATCTGCAGGATTCTCGTCAGTGGAGATCTTGACAAGGTCAACAGACTTGTCCTCCACGACACCACGTATGAAGTGATACCTCACCTCAATGTGTTTCGTCTTCGCATGGAAGACCGGATTCTTAGCCAACTGAATGGCACTCATAGAATTCGAATGCAGTGTAGGTATAGCATCAATCCCAAGGTCAGCAACTAGATGGCCTAGCCATATGGCCTCCTTGCAAGCCTCAGTGGCTGCAACATACTCGGCCTCAGTGGTAGACAAAGACGTACACTTCTGAACCCTGGACATCCAAGAGACAGCACCTCCAGCATAGGTGAATACATAGTCAGAAGTGGACTTCCTACTATCTGCATGTCCTGCATAATCGGAGTCAGTGTACCCCACGACCCCTGTATCCTGGCTGCCATAGCAAATACACATATATGTTGTGCCCTTTAGGTACCTCATGATACCCTTCACGGCATCCCAATGTTTCCTGCCAGGTGTAGCCATATAGCGTACCACAACACCAACTGCAAAGGCAATATCTGGACGAGTGGCTATCATGGCATACATCAAACTACCCACGGTTGAAGCATAAGGGATCTGGGCCATCTCGACCCTCTGCTCATCTGTCTGCAGACAATCGGCCTATGATACCTTTACATAAGAAGCAATGGACAGCCAACAGGCTTTACGTCCTGTATGCAGAAGCGCTCAAGGACTTTATGAATATACTCCCTTTGTGACAAGTAGAGGAGTCCCTGATGCTTGTCGCGTCTAATGTGCATACCAAGTATGTGAGAGGCTTGTCCCAAATCCTTCATCTCAAAGCTCTTCTTTAGCTGAGATTTAAGAGCATCTAGCTCATCATGAGGTTTCCCTGCTATCAGCATATCATCCACATAGAGTACCAAAATAAGCAATTAACCATCACGGGCTTTCTTCGTGTAAAGACACGGATCCATAGCACTCCTGCTGTAGCCCTGTGATTGCATAAAGGCATCAAACTTATGATACCATTCCCTAGGTGCTTGCTTCAAGCCATAAAGACTTTTCTTCAACTTGCACACTAGGTGCTCCCTGCCAGGTTCTGCAAAGCCCTTAGGCTGCTCCATATAGATCTCATCATGCAAGTCCCCATGTAAGAAAGTCATCTTGACATCCATGACCCTATGCTTGGTACTGGCTTTGATTGCTTAGCTTGACTTAAATCTTTATTAGATGGATATCAAGTGTGAAAATTACACGGTGCAGCGGACAGAATTTGGGAAGCGATAGAGAGTACACAATAGAAAGATGAGAAAAAAATTTCTTTAGCTCCAAACACTAATACAAAGTTATTCTGTCCACTCATGCGCTTCCACTATGAAGCTTAGATGGTGATCTAGATAGAAGATAGGTAAAGAGCTTAAGGCTAGCTAGAATAACTCTGATTGGGTGAAAGATAGATAATGGATGGCTGTGAAGGGGTTTAGCTATAGGATTATTGTGGTCATAGAGCTGCTTCACCCAACGTGGCAATGGCTTTTCTAGTGGGGTGATGTTAGGTTAGTGAACTTTTTCCTCATCATCTGAAGATAATGCTTCCTTCTCCTTAAGGATAGGGATAAATCTTAGGATAGATTCATAGTGGACTATTTCGTTGCTTGATGATAAAGTGGAAGAACTTGCCTTCTCCTCCTCCAATGTATGCGGCTGCTCCTTGAACACCACATCACGGCTTGCAATGATCTTCTTTACCTCTTAGTCATATAATTTGTAAGCCTTATGCTCATCACTATAACCCAAGAAGATACATTTTCTACTTTTTGGTTTTAACTTGTTTTTCTTCTCATCTGGAACATATGCATAATATTCACATCCAAAAAATCTGAAATGTGAGACAGATGGTTTTTTACTAGTGTAAGCCTCATGAGGCATTTTTCCCTTAGGAGCCTTTGTATAGCTCTGATTTAGAATGTAGATTGCAAGATTAACAGCTTCGGCCCAAAAATGGTTAGGCAATCCCTTGCCCTTTATCATGCATCTTGCCATCTCCACAATGGTGCAATTCCTGCGTTCCACAACACCGTTCTGCTGAGGTGTGTGAGGCATCGTCAATTGAGGCTTAATCCCTTTGCTCTTGCAAAATTCTTCAAACTCCTTTGAGTTGAACTCACCACCACCATCTGTTCTAAATTTCTTCATAGTTTTCCATGTTTCATTCTCAACAAGTTTTAGCCATTCTTTAAACTTACCAAAATCTTGAGCCTTATCATGAAGGAAGTACATCGATATCTTTCTATTGTAGTTGTCAGACAATCAACATAAAATAAGAAGATCCCCCCAAGGCCTATGTAGGCATCTTACCACACAAGTCATCATGCACCAACTCTAGTGGAGCCTATGCTCTATTCTTGCTTTCTTGTGGGAATGGCTTTCTTTGTTGCTTGCCCATCATACAAGCTTCACAAGGTTCCTTCAATTCAGTCTCACTGTAGGTAGGTGAGCAACCATACCTTAATTGTGCATCTCCTTCAACATTGCAAATCCGATGTGTCCAAACCTTTCATGCCAAAGCTTACTTATTTCCACTCGTGCGGTGACTGTAAGAGCACTTAGCTCATACAAGTTGTTCCTTCTTTCTCCTTTGCCAACAACTTTGCCAGCACTGTCAAGAATTCTGCACCTATCTTCTTGAACCTCACTTCATGACCAAGATCAGTTATGGCAGCAAACTAATAACAGATTTCTCCTAATTTCGGGAACATACAACACATTTTTGACTTCATCATTTGCATCAAAAAAATAAATAGTACATGTGCTACCTGCAGTAGGGCATTTTGCATCATTTCCAACCGTCACAGTGATGGATTCTCATAGAGGCTGCATATAATTGTATAGACCTTTTTTGTTGGTCATGTAACGGGAGGCCCCACTATCCAACACCCATGAGTCAGTGGTAGATTCTTCTTGAGCCAAAGGGCACACTTTCTCAATGGTCACCAAGAATAACTCCAACTCTGCTTCAGCCATATTGACTATCTCTTTCCCTTTACTTTTAAGGGTACCATTCTTTTCATCTACCTTCTTGACATGACAATATGTGATTGCATGTCCTTTCTTCTTACAGTAGAAGCACTCTCCTTGAAACTTCTTACCACTCTTCTTCTTTTGGTCACCAGCATTTTTGGTGGAGGAACCACCTTTGCCTTTGCATTGGCAGAGAATGCAACATCTTCATGGTTGCTTCCTTCTCGGGCTTTCAGCCTCAACTCCTCCTCCATCAATAAAGCACAAAACTCCTCAAAAGTCAAAGCTTGAGGTCTCACGTGAGTATTAAGGGCAGTTACTAGTCCATCAAACTTTTGTGGACAAATCTAAAGACACCTCCTTGCTAGCTCCTCGCTAGTCTTTTATATCCTAGAGTCAGCCATCTGGTCGCACAAATTCTTAATTCGAGTGATGAATGCTTCAACTGTCTCTCCTTTAGCAAACTTCTCCGCTGCTAGTTGATTCTCCAAGTTTTGAATCCTTGTTTGGTTTCATGTTTCATACTGACTCCTGAGTACATACCAAGCCTCTGGTGCTTTGGTTGTATGTTGAATCAAAGTCACAACACCGCCATAACAACTTGTAACTAAGACACACAATGCATTTGCATTCCTTTGTTTCCAAGCTCGTAGAAGATCTGCATTTAGAGGAATCATCACACTAGAATTTGATGGGTCGGGGGTAGAGGCTATGGTTTTGTGTCCAGTCTCCAAAAGCTCATAAGAATCAAGGATAGTTGTAATTTTGAACTTCCACAAGGTGTAGTTTGTACCATCTAACTTGGCTTCGCTAAAGGTTGGTGGATGAATCCTCAGTGTTTGAATAGCCGGTACAGTAGCACCACCTCCTGCATCGCTTCCTGATGTGCCAAAACCGCTTCCAAAAGATGACATCGTTCCTCTTTGCTATTGAAGCCTTTGCCTCTTGCGCACTCTTCGATTCCTAGAGCCCCTTGATACCGTATAAAAATTACACGGCACAATGAACAGAATCTGAGAAAGAGATAGAGATTACACAACAGATAAGAGGAGAAAAAAAATTGCTCCAAACAAGTGACACAAAGATGGCTCTGTCCACTCATGTGCTTCCACTGTGAAGCTTAGATGGCGATCTAGACAGAAGTCAGATGAAGAGCTTAAGGCTGGTTGGAATAACTATGACTAGGTGAAAGATAGATAATGGATGGCTATGAAGGGGTTTAGCATTTATAGCTTGCAAAGACGGTTAGGTCCACATGAACGATCTATCATATGAGCCTCCACTAGTCAGCTAGAAAATATTCCTTTTATCGTCGGGCCGAGGGCGCTACCCTCGGACCCGCACCAGGGGGGATTGCTGGCCCCCCTGGGACCCCCTAGCTTGGGGCTACTTCCAGGCCCACCGATGCTAAAATAGGGGTCCCTGATAACTCCCTTATCCTACAACTTGATGCAATATGCCTCGAGTTACTATTAACTTAAGTACTTCATCTAACCCAAAGATTAGACCCACAACAGTCACCTTTTTGCCATCTGGTCACATAGACCTCGTCTGACATACAAGTTGTTAGAATATCAAGCTCTCGTTACTCTTCAGTTAGTCTATCTTCATGTATGTGACCGGATACAGCTGTACATGTGTGTGACATTCAATAAGTCGGTGTAGTCAGTGACTTAACCACAGTTAGTCGTGGTCAGTCATACCTATGTGTGTAAGTCTCTTTCAGTTTGTATGATGGAAGAATAATGAAATAAGAACAACAATAAGCTGAGGCTCATCTTTTACTCCACTTTGTCTCTCTCCCTCTCTTCCAACATGGTATCTGAGCTTGAATGCCTGAAGCTTGAAGGCTTAATAATGGCCATTTGACATCAAGACATCAGATCTGAAGAAAACGTCATCAAAGGAGACTGTACTTGCTGTAGTCCCTTTTTTTTTTGCAGAAGCTATATCTTGCTACAGAAATGATTTTTGGAGAAACGGCCAATGTTATCTGACCATTTTGATGTGGTCTACAACTTTACAGAAGAAAGTTTTTTCAAATTCCTCACAGATTTTGAGATATTCAGCACAGACCTATGTAGACTGATTGTTTGATGTAGCAAACAGTAGGTGATTCCAGGGCACTGGTGGCTTTCATCCTAACAATGTATATGCCCTTATTATCATGCATTTGAGCATGATATTGGAGTATTAAATGCTCAGTTTTTGATCTTATTTGCAGGCTGGAAATAATGAACTGGTTGCTGTCCTGAATTTGGAAACAATATACCTACAAGGTTGAAGTATATGTGATGCTTATTTGCTATTGACAATGCTTGGATCATATCACTTGAGTGGTAGATGCTTTTTGGGATATTGTGAGTGCTGAAAGTCCAAAGTTTGGACTGATTTGTTGCTGGTTATACTAGGGTATTGATTGGTTATTGTCTGTAGGAAGGATACCTATCATCTTCACTTGACATGCATGCAATATATTATGATCGGTTGGGCATGTATCAACTTCTACATAGAGTGGAAACTGAATGAGATGTTTTGGTGCTGCTTTGAGGTCTAAATACTCTTGTTTTAATAGAGAAAATACTACTGGTTATAGTATTGGGCTGGCTGTATTTGGTATTGCTACTTGCATACAGTACAAATATTGATACTTGTATGGACATAGTTTGTTGATGGGATGTTTTGCCACTACCATAGAATGTTTTGAACTAATTTCAGTTGACTATGTTTTTTTCATTGTTGGAATACAGTCTACAACAAGCAAGTTGTCACGAAAATTGTCCTGAATTGTAGGAAACTGTCATGAATAGTAGAAAACTGGTCTTGAACTGTAGGAAAAGGAGTTAAGATACTTACGAGTTGTATACATCACTGAATACCTAAGCTGCAACTATGGCAAATGCTCAAGGCACTAACAATATCACTTAAATTGGTTGGCAGAGGTTATTGGGACTTATGTACAGGTGATGAGGCTGAACCTGAAATGCATAAAGGAATCTGACAAATGATTAGAAAAGGTCTCATAAGCTATGGACTGAGAGAGCATGCAAGGTGTTACATTGGTTTTCTTTATGTATATAAGATGCTATGGTTATACAGATTAGTGGATGCAGTTCTCCAAAGGATGCATGGAACATAATCATGAAGAATTATGAAAATATAACACATACAAAAAAGATTAAACTAAAGCAACAATTCAATAACATGTCTAGGAATGGCAAAAGCATTCAGGCCTACACTAGAGAGGTCAAGAACATAGTGGATAAGCTTGCCACCATTGGATCTTCAGTGTCTGAGGATGATATGATTGCAGTGCCATTGAATGGACTTGGCAAAGAGTATAAAGCATTTGATACGTCTATTTCTGTGAGAGCTAAATTCCCTGATTGAGATGAGCTGATTACTTTGCTGCTGCATGAGGAAGTTAAGCTTGGGCTGAATACAGGTTCTAGTATGTCTCAAAGCAAAGACATTGTTCTTTACTCTAGCCAGCGTGGTAGAGGTGGCAGAGGCCGTGGCTCTTTTCAAGGTCGAGGAGACATTATGAATAGCATCAACAGAATGCTTGGCATGGCACAAATACACATGGCTAGCGTGGATCTGGCGGCTTTAGAGGCAGGGGGAGATCACCCCATGGTAGAGGTGGCGGATCTGGCTCATGGTAGTCAAATGATCAGTCAAATAGAGATAAGGACTGTCATTCCTACGGCAGATATGGACACATTGCAAATGATTGTTACAAGAAGTAGGGAGATATGAAGGCAAAGGGCAAACAATATGGGCACTATGCATCTTCTAACGGTGCTCATGATGACTAGGTTGACAGGTTGTTTGCCATGTAGCATATGTCTAAGAATGCATCTAGGAAAAACAGAGATGAGAGATGGTACATTGATTCAGGGGCTTCAAATCTTATGACACCCCATGGAGAATGGTTTGATGAGATGGTTGCATGTTCACATGGACATGTTTGTATTGGGGATGACACCCAACATACTATTCAACATAAAGGAGTTGTACCTTTTTTTATGTTTGCTGGCAAGAAAAAGAGCTTGCATGATGTACTACATGTACCTATAATAACCAAGAATATTTTGTTAGTTGGACAGATGGCAGAATAGAATCTACAAGTGAGATTTAATAGAGATGGATGCTTTGTTGAAGAATATGGTAATGGCTTCAAATTGATTGTTAGAGGCCAAAGAGATGGCAGAATGTTTACTCTTGATGCGTCAATTCCAAAATTGAAAGCAGCCATGTTTGCACATGATGATGGTGCTATACAGGATGTTGAGATACGGCATAAGCGGATTGGCCATGTGAATGTACAAAAGCTAAAATCTATGCAATAGAAGGAGATTGTGCTTGGACTGCCTAAGTTCAAGTATCATGACTTTGGACATGTATGTGATGCATGTCAGTTTGGAAAGCAAGCACGGTTTCCATTTATGAGACATGTACGGAATAGCTCATGACCCTTGCAATTGGTACATTCAGATGTATGGGGTCCATCTCATAATGCTTCGTTTGGTGGTGCTCGTTACTATGTATCCTTCATTGATGATTTCAGTAAGTATACTTGGCTTTACATACTGAAACATAAGGATGATGTATTTGATGCATTCAAGGACTTCAAGAAGCATGCTGAAAATGAGTTGAGCTGTAAAATTTCATGTCTTAGATTAGATGGAGGTGGAGAATATGTCTCTAATTACTTTGATAGGTACCTTGCTAAACAGGGATCAAAAGACAGTTAACTTGTAGCTATACACTACAACAAAATGGTGTAGTAGAAAGGAAAAATAGGGTACTGATGGAATCGGCAAGTGCTATGTTGAATGAGAAGAGTTTGCCAAATGGTTATTGGAGGGAAGCAGTAGTGATTGCTGTCTGTGTGTTGAATAGAACCCCTATAGCAAGGATTCATGATGTAACTCCATACGAGAGGTTGTATGGTCATAAGCCTGACATTTCACACTTGAAGGTATTTGGCAGCATTGCATATGTGCATGTTCTTGATGAAAAGATGAAGAATTTGGATCCTAAAGCTGTCAAGAGTGTTCCTTGGTTATGCACAAGACCAGAAAGCTTACAAGTGTTATGTACCGTCTACACATGGGACATTGATTGGCAGAGATGTTGTTTTTGATGAGTTGGCATCGTGGTATGGTTATCCTATTGCAATGGCTACTGATGGATTAGGCAGCACTAGTAATGCTGAAAATACACCTACAGTGAGTACATCTATGAGTGGTTCTATAGGTGATGGGTCACCTATAGTAAGTCCTTGGTCAGGACGCTTGCGGAGTCGTATTCCTACGTCCACTAACACGGATATGTCAGTGAGGGGGAGATTGGATAAGGGAAAAGAAAAGATGCTTGAGGATGTAACAAGTTCGCTTATAGCAGGCTATGAGTCATCTAACATCGATAGTTTGAATAGCGAGTTGGGCATTTCGTCTATTATGACACTTGGAGCAAGGCAAAGTCATTATGTACCACCTCATGAGAGGCAAGCTTAGAGTGAGCCACAGTTACGGAGATATGAGAGAGTTAGAAAACCAGTTGACAGGTTTACATACACTAGTTATTCAACCCGCCATTATGCATATATGGCTAGTGTGACAGGTTACAAAGAACCTACAAAGTTTGATGATGTAGTTATAGATGATAACTGGTGTGCTGCCATAGATGAGGAGTATGCAACCCAAGCTGAAAATGAGACATGGGAATTGGTTGAGTTGACTGAAGGCAAAGTCCCCATTGGTTGCAAATGGGTGTACATGGTTAAGTGCAAGTCAAATGGTTCATTAGAATGCTATAAGACCAGGCTAGTTGCAAAAGGGTATGCATAGCAATATGATCTTGACTATGAGAAGACTTTCTGTCCGGTAGCTAAAATGGCAATAGTCAGAACTGTCATTGCTTTCGCAGCATGAAAAGGCTAGAAATTATGGCAAATGGACATCAAGAATGCTTTCTTGAATGGTGATTTGGTTGAGGAAGTATATATGGAGTAGCCTGAAGGCTATGTTCACTTGGACTTTCCTACACATGTATGTAAGCTAAAAAATGCTTTATATGGACTGAAATAGGCATCTAGAGCATGGAATGCTCGGATCAGTAGTTATTTACAGCTTCATGGATTTAGATTGGGTGATGCAGATCACAGTCTGTTCATAAAGAAGACAGATCATGGATATGCGTTTCTAATGGTTTATGTAGATGATCTTATCATCACTGGAGATTATGAAGAGGGCATTGCTGAAATTAAATCATATTTATAGGCTGAATTTAGAGTCAAAGATCTTGGTGAACTACTAAAGTATTTTCTTGGGATTGAGGTAGTCTCTACACCTCAAGATATATGGCTGCTACAGAAGCAATATGCTCATGACATGTTACAGAAGTATGGTATGGCTGAATGCAAGCCTATGGAGACAGCTCTTGATCAAAATGTCAAGTTGCAAATTGATGTTGGGAATGACATAGAGAATGTGACCATGTATCGACAGATGGTGGGTAGCTTGATATACTTGACTATTACCCTATCCTGACTTATGTTATGCAGTGGGACTGATTAGTAAGTTCATGTAGAAGTCTCGCAAACCACATTTAGATGTAGTCAGGAGGATCATGAGATATGTAAAGGGTACTACAGATTATGGGTTGTTTTATGCATATGGAAAATTTCTTGATTTGATAGGGTTTACTGATGCTAATTGGGCTAGTTGTGTCTAAGACAGGAGGTCAACCAGTGGTTATGCATTTGGATTGGGCAACATTATGATTAGTTTGTAGAGTAAGAAATAGCCTACTGTTGCATTGTCTAGTACAGAAGCTGAGTACAGAGGAGCTACCTTAGTAGCTTGCGAAGCAGTTTGGTTGATGAAACTATTGAAAGACTTGGGAATACAGCTGGAAAGCAGAGTGAGATTACATTGTGATAACCTCAGCAGTGTTATGTTGGCTAGCAATCCTGTCTACCATGCTAGATCCAAACATATTGAGGTTCACTACTATTTCATCACAGAAATGGTTCTTACAGGGAAGATTGACTTGATTCATGTGAAGACTAAAGACCAGGTAGCATATATATTTACCAAGTCTCTTGGTAAAGAAAAGTTCATATATTTCAGACAACTACTTGGAGTTTATCAGATGGTTTGAGCTTGAGGGGGAGTGTTAGAATATCAAGCTCCTGTTACTCTTCAGTCAGTCTATCTTTATGTGTGTGATCGACATTAGTTGGATACAATTGTACATGTGTGTGACATTCAATAAGTTGGTGTAGTCAGTGACTTAACCACAGTTAGTCTTGGTTAGTCATACCTATGTGTGTAAGTCTCTTTCAGTTTGTATGATGGAAGAATAATGAAAGAAGAATAACAATGAGCTGAGGCTCATCTTTGGCTCCACTCTGTGTCTCTCCCTCTCTTCCAACACAAGTTAGGACTCAACCAATATAGCTTCCAGCACAAGTTAGGACTCAACTAATATTCGGGCTTAGATATGGCTTCTCCTCATAATGGGGGCCTTATATTTTTTAGCACCATGGATCGTTGGTGGCACCTTATGAGGGTGGGGCATTGAGCATATCTAACATCAAGATGGATTTTCTTTATGGGGACTTGTATGATGAGATCTACATGGAGCAGCCTAAGGGCTTTGTAGATTTGGCAAGGAACACCTAGTATGTAGATTCGAAAAGAGTCTTTATGGCCTTAAGTAGGCATCTAGGGAACGGTATCACAAGTTTGATGCCTTTATGCATTCACAAGGATATTCTCGTAGTGATATGGATCTATTTTTATAACAAAGAAGGCTCATGATGGTGACCTTATGATTTGATCCTCTATGTGGATGATATGTTGATTGCAAGGAGTGCTCATGGTTAGTTGGATGCCTTGAAAGATCAACTCAAGAAGAGCTCTGAGATAAAGGACATGGGACAAGAGTCAGATATTCTTGGGATGCACATTATGCTGATCACTCTAAGGGACTCCTCTACTTGTCCAGAAGGAGTACATCCAGAAGATCCTTGAGCGATTTCATCTACAAGATGTTAAGCCTATTGGCTGTCCTTTATCTTCTCACATGAAGGTTAGTCAAGACGATTGTCCGCAATCTAACGAGTAGAAGGCCATGATGACCAAGATCCCTTATGCATTTGTAGTGGGTAGTTTGATGTATGCCATGATAGCCACTTGTCCTGACATAGCATTTGTAGTGGGAGTTATGGCACACTGTATGGCTACACCTGGCAGATAACATTGGGATGCCATAAGGGTATCATGAGATGCCTAAAGGGCACATTAGCTATGTGCATATGTTATGGTGGCGAGGACACAAGAATCATGGGGTACACTAATTTTGATTATGTAGGACATACAGACAGTAGGAAGTCCACCTCTTGTTATATCTTTGTTGGAGGTGTTGTATATTAGTTGTCCAAGGTGCAAAAATGCATGGCCCTATCTACTATAGAGGCAGAGTATGTTGCAGAGCCATTGAGGCTTGTAAGGAGGTTCTCTGGCTAGGCAGCATACCCTTGGTATTACTAATGTGGTCCCTACATTGCATTTGAATTCTATGAGTGCTACTTAGTTGGCCAAGAATCTGGTCTTCCATGCGAAGACAAAGCACATTGAGGTGCATTACCACTTTATTCATGAGGTCATTGAGGACAAGTCCATTGAGCTTATTAAGATCTCCACTGACCAAAATCCTATAGATTCACTCACTAGAATGTTGAGACGTCAAGCTCTTGTGTGTGATCGATAGTGTCTTAGCTATGTCCACCTATATCAAAAAGTGTGGGACATTAAATAAGACAGGTTAGTCGGTGTGACCTAACTAGAGTTAGTCCTGGTTAGTTAAACCTAATGTATGACTTACACTTGGGTAAGTGAAAAAGTATAATGGAATAATGAATGAGATGAGATGAGAGCATATAGCTCCTCTCCGTTGCCCTTCTCTTTGTCTCTATCTCTTAACATGGTATTAGAGCCATCTTGGATGGGCTCTTTGCAGCTTGACAAAGTGAAGAAGACCTGAAGATTGAAGAGGTAGGATCTCTATGAAGAGGAGTAGGTTGCCATTGTTCATGTTGAGTAAGTGTCAAGTCATTTATGTTTCTCTTTGCTATTGGAGTGTGCCTGGTCCTATCTCAAGCATTTGGAGGCTTCATTGGCCACATTAGAGAGAGCATTGATCATCATTGGGTTGGAGATTTTCTAGAATACATATCAGGCTACATCACGTGATTGCGTTTGCTATTCAAATGATTCCCCATGGCTACTAATCAATAAAATAATCGCTACTCAAGTGATCTACAACTTGCATACACACTTTGGAAGATACTTGAAGGTTCATGACATGGCAATGCATTGATGGAAGCTCAATTTGAAGGTTATGCACATGTACACAGACTTGGAACAGAGAATGAACTACTGTAAATAGTGAATATACAGCATACACTAGATCTTGGTTGAAGCATTGAAGCTATCTTACATGCATTCTTGGCTCCATTGAAGTGTAGATACATCATGGAAGACATATCTATTGTGGCTTATGCATTTGAGTTTCAATTTCTTGGAGAAAATACTCAGATCTGGAAGTATATGACAGGTTGGAAACTATCATAAAACTGTGGACAACAAGCACTCATTGGTCCTGAAGCATTACATAACATTGGTTAGCTTTTGTCAAATGTATGACATGGCATATGTTTGCTGAGTTTCTGGAGGACTAAGATGAGCATTGAATGCTCATGAAAGCTAAAGTTTGAAGTTGGAAACAAATGCATTGATGTTATCTTGGCTAGTTACAAACATGGAATGCATTCTATGACATTGTCTTTTGAAGATAGTGTGTTTATGGTTGTTTGTATGGCCATGTATTGACCCCTACATTTGATGGAACATGTATGAAGTACTTTGAGGAACTTTTGAATTGGAATAAACCTTGAGCTATGCATTGGTTGATTGCAATCTGCAAGCAAGATGTTTGACACATACACTTGATGTACATGAATTGAATTGTGCCCATATGATTATGTATGGACTCCTGCATGAAATAGCAAATGTCTTGGATGTTTTAAAGAATGTGTGAAATGTATACATCTTAGTTTTAGTCTTAAAAGAGCTGCTAGCTATTCACAGTTTGTAGATTTCAGACTACATGTTTGGTTGACAGCAATAAGGTTGCATGATACAGAGTTCCAGCAACTACATGGTCTATGTGTTGGCTAATGTATCTACAGGTTATGCCACATGTTTGTGGAGGATTTTGAGAAGTTAATGGACTGAAATAACCTAATTAGAGTAGACAATTAATTGCAAAAAACTGTCATAAACAATCAAAGACTATAGTTGGTCAGTTAGACTTGTTGGCTTGTAGGAAGTCAAGCATTGACTAGCCATTGTTTGTTACAATATGGCAAATGCAGACATGACTAAAAACATAACCCAGATAGTGGGGGAATATCTTGATAGCAATAAGTATTCCATATGGAAGTTCTGCATGGAGAACTTGTTGATAGGTAAAGGATATTGAGACTTGGTGATAGGTGTTGAAGCTGAACTTGAAATCCTAGAGAGGAATCCTACAACTAATCAAAGATGAGTGCATTGAGCTTGGTTGGAAAGAGCTCGTAGGGTGCTACATTGGTTATCTTTGTGTATCTTGGATGCCATTGTAATGCAGATCATGAAATGCAAGTCACCAGTAGATGAATGGAACATATTAATCAAGTATTATGGCACAACGACTAGTGCCAGGAAGATACAATTAAAGCAGAAATTCAATAACATGGAGAGAAAAGGAAGATCTATACATGATTATGTCATAGAGATTAAGACTATTGTGGATCAACTGGCATCCATTGGCGCACAGGTTGAGAATGAAGACATGGTTGCTGTGACATTAAATGGTTTGGGATTTGAATATAAGTCATTTGATACTTCCATCTCTGTGCAGGCTGAAATGTCGGGTTTCAATGAGCTTGTTGCATTGCTCATTCATGAAGAGGTTAAACTAGGATTGGCTACACGCTTTAGCAATTCCAAGAGCAAGGATGTTGTCTTCTATTTGAATCAATGTGGCCATGATAGCCGTGGTAGAGGTTATGGTTCTGGTAGAGGAGGCCAACAAAATGTATCTTATGGCAATAATAATCAGCAGGGTTCAAATGCAAGAGGAGGTGGAAATTTCAAAGGCAGGGGGAGATCTAGCCTTGGAGGCAGAGGCTCCTAGTAGCAGCAACATCCATTTGATGATCCTAATAAGGATAATGATTTTCACTACTATGGAAAGCGCGGTCATATTGCCAAGTACTGCTGGAAGAAGTAGGGCAATCAAAATGGCAAACAACATGGACATTATGCATCGTCCAGTCATAGATTGTTTGCCATGACTTATGTGAAAGACATGGTTGCTGAGAAGTCTACTGAGGATACTATTTGGTATATTGATTCAGAGGCATCAAATCATATGACCCCTCATGGTGACTGGTTTATTGACATGGTGCTTGAGAGGAATGGCTATGTATGCATAAGGGATGACACACAGCATAGCATTGAACATAAAGGCAAAGTGGCTTTGGTAATCCATGATGGCAAGAAGAAGAACTTGCATGATGTATTGCATGTCCCGTCAATTACTAAAAATCTATTGTCTATGGACCAGATGACTGAGCATAATTTGCAGGTTAGGTTTAATAAGCATGGTTGCTTCATTGAGGAGTTTGGTAATGGTTGCAAATTGATTACTCATGGTCATAGTAATGGCATGATGTTTACTTTTGATGCCACTTTGCCACAACTGAAATCAACCATGTTTGCCCATGGCTCTGGCACAGTTAGAGATTTAAAAATATGGCATAAAAGAGTGGGGCATGTTAATCTTCATCGACTGCAAATGATGCAAAAAAACAACTTGTTACAGGTCTACCCAAGTTTACTTACTCAGATATTGGTCATGTATGTGATGCTTGTCAGTTTGGTAAACAGTCAAGGTTGCCATTTTTCAAGCATGTAAGAAATAGTAAGAGACTGTTGCAGTTGGTTCACTCTGATGTGTGGGGGCAAGCCCATAATGCATCTATGGGTGGCTCTAGGTATTATGTGACATTCATTGATGACTTCAGTCAGTATATTTGGGTTTATATACTGAAAACAAAGGATGAGGTGCTTGCTGTTTTTCAACAATTTAAGCAACTAGTTGAAAAGAAATTCGATTATTGTATCTCTTGTTTGAGATCTGACAGTGGTGGAAAGTATGTGTCAAATGAGTTTGACAGTTTTTTGGCTAAAAATGGCATATGTAGGCAGCTTACATGCATTTACACTCCACAGCAGAATGGGGTAGCTGAATGGCAGAATAAAATCTTAATGGAAGATGCGCATGCAATGATGAATGAGAAGAAGATGCTACTCTATTATTGGGCCAAGGCTGTTATGACAGCCATGTATATCTTGAATAGGACTCCCACTGCAAGTATTCATGATATGACACTGTTTGAGAAACTGTATGGCTACAAGCCTGATATCAGTCACATGAAAGTATTTGGTTGCCTTGCTTATGTGCACATCCTTGATGAGAAAAGGAAGAAGTTGGATCTGAAAGCACATCAGTGTGTCTTTATTGGTTATTCGCAGGAGAAGAAGGCATATAAATGCTATGATGCCTCCACTCGGGAGACACCAGTTAGCAGAGATGTTATCTTTGATGAGATGGCCTCTTGGTATGCATCACCATCTATAGTGCCATTGGATATATCTTCTACACATGTTTCTACAGTTGACTTGCAACAGAGTACTGCATTGATAGGCCCTAGTGGTATGACGGTATCTCCATGGACACTTCTACACATGTTTCTACAGTTGACTTGCAACAGAGTACTGCATTGATAGGCCCTAGTGGTATGACGGTATCTCCATGGACAGGGATATTGTGGAGCTGTAGCTCACCGTCCATTGACACCACTATGTGAGTGAGGGGAGGATATGATATGGTGGACATCAAAGGGAAAGAAAACGTCATTGAGGATGCATCATCTAGTATGATGACACCTAGCATGATGACTTCAGGCTATGACTCAACTAACAGTCTAGATAGTGAGCTTGGTATTCCAATTGTGTATACACTTGGCAGTAGAGGTAGAATAGGTATGTTTCACCTCATGAGAGAGGGGAATCAAGTAGTGCACCACAACTTAGACGCTCATAGAGAGTCAGGTACCCTGTGGATAGGCAGACTTACAGTGGTTATTTTGCAAAGCATATGCTTACATGACAAAAGTGACGGAGGTCAAATAACCTGCTACATATGTTGAAGTAGTGATAGATAAAGATTGGTGCACAGCTATGGATGAGGAAGTATTAGACTTGGCTAAAAATAGAACATGGGATCTTGTGCCACTGCTAGAAGGAAAGAAGACCATTGGCTGCAAATGGGTCTGCAAGATTAAATGCAAGTCGGATAGTAGTGTAGAGAGGTACAAAGCTAGGCTAATTGCTAAAGGATATGCTCAACAATATGGGTTAGACGATAAGGAAACATTTAGCCATGTTGCCAAGATGGCAACCATATGAATAATGATCACATTGGTTGTTGCTAAAGGTTAGAAATTGCAGCAGATGGATGTTGGGAATGCATTTCTCAATGGTGATTTAGCAGAGGATGTTTATATGGATTAGCCTGAAGGGTATGTACACCTTGATTTTCAGAATTATATATGTAAGCTGAAAAAAGCATTGTATGCAGGCTCCAAGAGCCTGGCATGCAAGGATCAGTAATTACTTGCAGAGTTTGGGATTCATTGTTGGGAGGGTTGATCATATTCTATTTACAAAAAAGATAGGGTAGTACTTGTTATCTATGTTGATGGTTTGATAATCACAGGTGATAATGACTTGGGGATATAGCATGTTATGCGGAAGTTGAAATCTGAATTTGATATGAAAGACTTAGGTTAACTGAAGTATTTATTGGGTATTGAGGTGATCAAGGCTGAAAATGGTTTATGGCTGATGTAGAAATACTATGCCATGGAAATGCTAAAGAAATATGGCATGGCTGAATGTAAACCACTAGATACACCTCTTGATCAGAATGCCAAGTTGGACATTAGCACTGGAGCTAAAATTGATGATGTGACTATGTACAGGTAGATGGTTGGAAGTCTGATCTACTTGACCATCACCAGGTCTAACTTGAGTTATGATGTTGGGCTCATAAGTTAATTCATGTAGGAGCCTAGAATGCTACATTTGGATGCTGTTAGGCAGATTATGAGATATATAAAGTCCACTGTAGATTATCGACTCTTTTATGTGAAAGATAAGCCCTTGACACTGGTTGGATACACAAATGCAGATTGGGCAGGATGCTCATATGATTGTAGATCTACAAGTGGTT
This sequence comes from Lygodium microphyllum, assembly GCF_053477565.2. Classification (NCBI taxonomy): domain Eukaryota; kingdom Viridiplantae; phylum Streptophyta; class Polypodiopsida; order Schizaeales; family Lygodiaceae; genus Lygodium; species Lygodium microphyllum. The sequence goes on from NC_141148.1 coordinate 111,517,463, forward strand.
ATGCCTTTGGATTTGGAAGTGGAATGTTCAGTTGGAGCAGTAAGAAGCAACCTACCGTTGCATTGTCTAGCACAGTGAGGCAGAGTATAGGGGTGATGCATTGGTAGCATGTGATTGCATGGTTGCTCAAGCTTATGGCTGATTTGGACATACAAGTGGATGCTCTAGTGACCTTGTTATGCGACAATATCAATAGAGTACTATTGGCAACAGATCTAGTTTATCATGCCAGGACTAAACACATTGAGGTACACTATCATTTTATTAGAGAGATGGTTCTTACAGGGAAAGTAGATCTTATGCATGTGAAGACTGATGAACACGTTGCAGATATCTTTATCAAGTCTTTGGGTAAAGATAAGTTTAGTCGATTCCGAAAACTACTTGGTGTACATGTTTTATCTTGAGCTTGAGGGGGAGTATTGAGACTTCAAACTCTTGTGTGTGACCAATAGTTCTTAGTTGTGTCTGGTTGTATCAACAAGTGTGGGACATTAAATAAGTCAGGTTAGTCGGTGTGACCTAACTAGAGTTAGTCATGGTTAGTTAAACCTAGTGTATGACTTACACTTGGGTAAGTGAAGATGTAGAAGAGCGGGGTCAGATAAACTAAGCTCCTCAAGTCCGCCTCTCATCACACATTCAAAAACCGTGTGACCGGCCCCACCTCCAAGTGAAGGGCATGCAACCCACATTGCCGCCATAGGAAGCCTTGACCAACAACTCTGATGGTGTAGATAGGGTGTAGTCCCTTTCAATACACCGGCTTCCCTTTTTGGTCTATCCTTTCGAGGATGTGCCCTGTCCCACTCCACGACAACCAGTCTGCGCGACTTAGCATAAACTAATATCCGCTAATGACTGGAGGCAACGCGAACATCAGCATGGGGGCCATTCCTCTACAACAAACACCGCATGCCTCACCCCTCCCCTTCTTGTCATATGCGCTTGATAAACCACACTAAAATCCCTTCCATGCAAACAGTTGTATCCTATATCCAGGTCTAACCCTTGGATTGCGTCTTGTAGGCTTCCTTTTTTGGAGGAACACATGGAGAATCATGGAGATCTGGCATGCAAAGACGCTCTTCGCAAAAGACGGGAGCATGTGGCACGCACCCCTCGACCGGAGCGCTATGTGCCCACCATCAAGAGGTATGCCAAGAAGCGAGGCCCTAAGCGACACTGTCCAGGGTGAAGGCCGGAGAATCCTCAAGTCAAGAAAGTCGAGACTCAAAACGTACAATAGGTGGCAGCACTAGTGCCACGAACCCCCAGCTCACGCTTGGGCCCCAAATGCTCAAGGGCAGAAAGGGTAGCTCGGGAAAGAGAAGAATTTAATGAATTGTTTAAAGACATTCTGGAGACGGTAGTAGGCCGGGACTACACCATTCATGTCCCAGCCGACATGTTCCCTACCCAACCCCATAAGAGCCCCACACCAGCAGAGCCCCAATCACTCGGTCACCCAGACTCGCCCCGCCTCGTACAAATAGAGTAGCCCCATGCTGTAAAAAGGGCTTATCAAATGCTACCTAGCCATAACTTTTTGTCTTTAAAAGGTTAAATGTTGACATGTTCCCGAATTGTACGAACTATTCATATCTGCGTTTAATATATTCCACGTCTTTAGCAAAAGAAAAAGCTAATCAAGCACAGGTGATAAATGTCTAAGTCAACACCATAGAATTCAGATAAGTGATGTCTCCTTGCATTGCACTAGTTTATTATAGTTGCGGCATATACCATGCATGTACTCTCATGAAGCGACAAGTGGATACAGGATGAGATAGGTCTTTGAGCGAAAGTGTTCAATGCCTGGTCACCGCAAGACCATCGACTCCACAAGGAGCCGCGACAAAGCCACGCTGTCGAAAGCACGAATCACCCTTGCCAACCGCCCACATCACATGGGCCACGCTCCCTTTTTGGGTCAAGCTCTATAGTTGGCTCATGGCGGTCGTTACCTCAATTGTGCCAACATTGCATGTGTCGCAAGGAGGTTTGCAATATCTCAAGTGTATCTCCCCATTTCGCCAACTGCTTCTCTAACAACGAGGCTAGGGCGCAATCATCATTGTGTTAGAATATCAAGCTCGTACATGTGTGTTTGACCGACATGAGCTGGACACAGCTAGTCTGGCTAGATCAGTTAGGTGTATTAAATAAGTCGGTGTTACTTCTAGTGTGAATGGTCTTTATGACCTTAGGTTGTATATGCACTATGTGTGTGCAAAATAAATAATAAGAAGAATAGAGAGAGGAAGCATGTTGCTTCACTCCGTGTTGCTCTCCTTCCTGCTTCCATGAAATCTAACATGGTATCAAAGCCATGAATGGGCTCACTGGTGGAATGCACTGAAGAAGAAGACTTGAAGACTGACTTGAAGGGCTGGAAAAAGAAGAGGACTGACTGTCATTTCCATCAATGGTCACACAGAGGTATGTACTGTGAAGCATTGGAGTCTCATTGCTTGAAGCAGGAGTTATGGCTTGCTGAGGAGCCTTCCAAGGACTGATTGAGCACCAGTGAGTGCATTATTATTATAGTAATAAGCAAGATGTGCAGCAGCACAGATCTGCCCAGCCAGCGTGTTTGCGCCTGTTTTCAGGCTGAACTCCATGGCTGAGATTCAGCACATGGACTACTCACCAAGGCTCCATTGAGCATCACCAAGAGTGTGGCTTGTCTGGAGACTCACCAAAGCTCCATTGAGCATCAACAAGTGGGCAAATCTGATCTGAATATACTCTGAACAGTCTGTGTGGACTGTGCCTATTATCAGGCTGCTCTCATTGGCTGAGATTCAAGAAGTATAGCACTTGTCAGGTGGCATAGAGCTTGGATGCATACCAAGGAAGGTTCTTGAAGGGTATACCTTACTATTGCTCTTGTGGGAGCTCATGTGGGAGCTGTAATAGAGGTGTACAGGTCTGAATACATAGGGATGAACTGTCATTGAACTTATAGTGACATTATACACTTGGGAAGTCTGCATTTTTGGATGCTCTTTGGCATGTACATTGAACTTGAATGTAGCACTTGATGCTTGGTAGAAGACATGTCATATTTCTTGGGTATTTTGACATAAACTTGGAGCTTGGAATGGCCTGATCTGAGACCCTGTGATAGGCTGAAAACATTAAAAAATTTGCAGACATAAAGCACAAATTGGTTATTTTTGAAGAACTAGTTGGCTCGGTTTGTTCCACAGGTACTTGAAGACTTGGTCTATGACTGTTGAATGCTTGAGCATTGGAAACAGAAGTGATGCAAATGGTATATGGGTTTTTGGGACTGAAATTAATCCCTGTTGCCAGTGCATTGGTTGTTTGAAATCTGTGAATTTATTTACGATATTCATATATGCTGGTTATATACTGTTTTGTGGTTCTATGCCTATGCATGGCTTGACACATGTACTAGCAGGTATCCATGGAAGTTTGGGACATGTATGACATGTATACTACTCAGTTTTGGGCTTGAAATCACTGCTGGTCACTCACAGAATTACAGTTTTCAGACTGCATATATGTACCTTGGCAGTGAGGTTGTAGGAGTTCAAACCGAAGTGAATACATAGTATTTGCATTGACTGCTTTACTCACAGGTTAAGCCACTTGGTTGTGAGCTATTTTGGACTGTTAGTGGGCTGAAATACCTTGATTTTTTACTGCAATTAATTGCAGAAAATTGTCATAAATAGTTCCGGAACTGTTAAGAAGATCTTGGTTTGCAGGTAGTCAGGCAAGGTCTACAACATGGCAAATGCTGATAGAACTGATAATGTAACCCAGAGTGTGGGAGAAAAGCTTGATAGCAACAATTATGCAATATGGAAGTTCCGCATGGAGAACTTTCTGATAGGCAAAAGATACTGGGACTTAGTGACATGTGTTGAGGTTGAACCTGAAGTTCCAGATAGGAATCCTACAGCTGATCAAAGATGAGCGCATCGAGCTTGGACGGAAAGAGCTCGCAGAGTTTTACATTGGTTGTCATTATGTATCTCGGATGCTATGGTGATGCAGATCATGAACTGTAAATCCCCAGCAGATGCATGGAATATGTTGGTCAAATACTATGGCACAACTACAAGTGCAAGGAAGATACAACTGAAGCAGAAATTCAATAACATGGAGAGGAAGAATAGATCCATACAAGATTATGTCACAGAGGTTAAGACCATAGCAGATCAGCTGGCATCTGTTGGCTCACAGGTAGAAGATGAGGATATGGTTGCAGTGACCTTAAATGGCTTGGGTCCGGAGTACAAGTCTTTTAAATGGCTTAGCTACAGGGTCAAGCAGCTCAAAGAATAAGGATGCAGTTTTTTACTCGAATCAGCGTGGTCGTGGTAGTTGTGGTAGAGGCTATGGATCTGGCAGAGGAGGCCAACAGAATGCATCCTACAGTAATAGCAATCAGCAGTCATCAAATGCAAGAGGTGGTGGAAACTTTCGAGGTAGGGGGAGATCTAACTCCCGTGGGCAGAGGCTCATGGCAGCAGCAGCGTCAGTCAGACAATCCAAATAAAGATAAGGATTGTCACTATTGCGGAAAATATGGGCATATTGCAAAGGACTGCTGGAAGAAGCAGGGAAATCAGAAGGGCAAGCAACATGGACATTATGCTACGTCCAGTCAGGCAGATGACTCTAGTGATAGACTATTTGCCATGCAGTATGTCAAAGATAAGACTGCTGAAAAATCATCTGATGATGTAGTGTGGTACATTGATTTAGGGGCGTCGAATCACATGACCCCTCATGGTGATTGGTTCATGGATATGGTGGCTGAAAAGCATGGCTATGTATGCACAGGTGATAACACGCAGCATAGCATTGAGCATTAAGGCAAAGTGCCTCTTGTGGTCCATAATGGCAGAAAGAAAAATTTGCATGATGTATTGCATGTCCCTTCAATTATGAAGAACTTGTTATCTGTTGGTCAGATGACGGGAGCAGAACTTGCAGGTTAGATTCAATAAGCATGGCTGCTTTATTGAAGAATTTGAAAATGGCTGCAAGTTGATAGCTCATGGTCACAAGAATGGCAGAATGTTACTCTTGATGCTTCCTTGCCAGAGCTGAATTCACCTATGTTTGCCCATGGTTTTGGCACAGTTAGGGATTTGGAAATATGGCACAAGAGAGTGGGGCATGTCAATTTGCAAAGGCTGCAAATTATGCAAAAGAAACAGCTGGTTACAGGGTTACCAAAGTTCCAATATTCAGATATTGGTCATGTATGCGAGGCTTGCCAATTCGGTAAGCAGTCACGATTGCCATTTGTCAGGCATGTATGACAGAGTACACGTCCATTGCAGTTAGTGCATTCTGATGTTTGGGGGCTAGCTCATAATGTATCTATGGGAGATTCCAGATATTATGTATCCTTCATTGACGACTACAGTCGATATACCTGGCTTTACATATTGAAAACAAAAGATGAAGTCTTTGCTGTTTTTCAGCAATTTAAAGCACATGTTGAGAAGGAGTTTGAATGCTACATCTCTTGCTTGAGATCTGATAGTGGTGGGGAGTATGTATCAAATGAATTTGATGATTTCTTGGCTGAAAATGGCATTCGTAGGCAGCTCACCTGCAGCTACACTTCGCAGCAAAACGGAGTAGCTGAAAGGAAGAATAGAATTCTGATGGAAGCTACTAGGGCTATGATGAATGAAAAGCATATGCCACTTTACTATTGGGCAGAGGCTGTTATGACAGCCGTATACATTTTGAACAGGACTCCCACTGCAGGTATTCATGAGATGACACCGTTTGAGAAGTTGTATGGCTATAAGCCAGATGTAAGTCACATGAAAGTCTTTGGCTGTCTTGCTTATGCGCATATTCCAGATGAGAAAAGGAAGAAGTTGGATCCCAAAGCACATAAGTGTGTTTTCATTGGATATTCGCACGAGAAGAAAGCATACAAATGTTATGATCCCTCTACCAAGGAGACTTTGGTAAGCAGGGATGTTATCTTTGATGAGATGGGTTCTTGGTATGTATCACCAGTTGCAGTGCCAGCGGATACTCCTTCCACTCATGTCTCTACAATTGATTTACAGCAGAGTACTGTTATGACAGGACCTCATAGTCAGATAGTATCCCCATCGACAGGGAGATTGAGGAGCTCGCCGTCCACCGCTGACACCAATATGTCAGTGAGGGGGAGACATGATGTCTTGGACAGCAAAGGAAAAGAGAAAATTATTGAGGATGCATCTGGTATGATGACACCTGGCAGAATGACTTCTGGCTATGAGTCTGGTGATACTTTAGATAGCAAACTTGGTATTTTGACTATCTATACGCCTGGCACAAGGCAGAGCAGGTATATTCCGCCTCATGAGAGAGGGGAATCGAGTAGTGCACCACAGCTTAGACACTCTCGTAGAGGGTCAGATACCCTGTTGACAGGTTGACATACAGTGGCTACTCTGCAAAGCATTATGCGTACATGACAAAAGTGATGGAGGTCAAAGAACCAAGTACATATGCTGAAGCAGTGAAAGATGAGAATTGGTGTGTAGCCATGGATGAAGAAATGAATGCCTTGGCTGAAAATAAAACATGGGATTTAGTACCACTGCCTGAAGGAAAAAAGACCATTGGCTGCAAATGGGTCTACAAAATCAAATGCAAGTCAGATGGCAGTGTGGAGACATACAAAGCCAGGCTGGTTGCAAAGGGGTATGCCCAATAGTATGGACTTGATTATGAGGAAACATTCATCCCTGTTGCCAAGATGGCAACCATATGCACTGTGATTGCCTTGGCTGCTGCTAAAGGTTGGAAATTGCAGCAGATGGACGTTAAGAATGCATTTCTTAACGGTGACCTAGCAGAGGATGTCTATATGGTTCAGTCGGAAGGGTATGTTCACCCTGATTTTCAGCATTATGTATGCAGGCTGAAAAAGGCATTGTACAGGCTGAAACAGGCTCCGAGAGCTTGGCATGCTAGGATCAGTATCTACTTGCAGAGATTGGGTTTTGCTGTTGGCAGGGCTGATCGTAGCCTATTTACAAAGAAGATTGACAATGGTTTAGTAGTGCTGGTCATATACGTTGATGATTTGATAATCACTAGTGATGATGACTTGGGCATACAGCATGTAATGAAGATGCTGAAATCTGAATTTGACATGAAAGACCTGGGAGAACTGAAGTATTTCTTAGGCATTGAGGTAATTCCAGCTGACAATGGGTTATGACTGATGCAGAAGCACTATGCCATAGAGATGCTGAAGAAGTATGGCATGGCTGAATGCAAACCGCTGGATACACCTCTTGATCAGAATGTCAAGCTAGACATAAATACTGGGGCTGAAGTAGAGGATGTGACTATGTACAGGCAGATGGTTGGCAGTTTGATTTACTTGACCATTACTAGGCCTGACTTGAGCTATGCTATAGGGCTCATAAGCCAGTTTATGCAGAAGCCTAGAAAGCCGCACTTGGATGCAGTTAGACGCATTATGAGATATGTTAAGTCCACTGTAGAGTATGGACTGTTCTATGTCAGAGATAAGCCCTTGATATTGACTGGATACACGGATGCAGATTGGGCAGGTTGCTCATATGATCGTAGATCTACGAGTGGATATGCATTTGGATTTGGTAGCGGCATGATTAGCTGGAGCAGCAAGAAGCAGCCTACGGTTGCTTTGTCGAGTACTGAGGCAGAGTACAGGGGTGCTACATTGGCAGCATGCGAGATTTCATGGCTGCTCAAGCCTATGGCTGATTTGGACATACAGGTAGATGCTCCAGTGAAGTAACTATGTGATAATCTGAGTAGTATACTCCTGGCTATGAATCCAGTCTATCATGCCAGGACGAAACACATAGAGGTACACTACCATTTCATCAGAGAGATGGTTCTTGCAGGACGAGTTGATCTTATGCATGTGAAGACTGATGAACAGGTAGCGGATATCTTTACCAAGTCCTTGGGTAAAGATAAGTTTTGTGGTTTTAGACAGCTGATTGGAGTACATATGCTGTCTTGAGCTTGAGGGGGAGTGTTAGAATATCAAGCTCGTACATGTGTGTTTGACCGAGCTGGACACAGCTAGTCTGGCTAGATCAGTTAGGTGTATTAAATAAGTCGGTGTTACTTCTAGTGTGAATGGTCTTTATGACCTTAGGTTGTATATGCACTATGTGTGTGCAAAATGAATAATAAGAAGAATAGAGAGAGGAAGCATGTTGCTTCACTCCGTGTTGCTCTCCTTCCTGCTTCCATGAAATCTAACACATTGTACTATCCATTTTCTACACCTTCGAAGCTTGACATTGTCCAACCCATTGAAAGGCTAATAGCCTCAACATATTGTAATGGTTGTACTCAGGCAAGTCCAAAAAAAAAAAAAAAAAACGAATGAAAAGATAAGAAGCACCCACGATCACAGCACAGCACCTAGGGGTCCTCAAATTAGGTACGTCTAGTGATCTTGGTCGACTGGCTTCGTCCCTAGTCCCCTAGCCTTTTACCATCACCCACAATTGTTCAGGGCACATCAAGGGCAGGACATACCTGGGGAGCTTGTCTCGCCTATGGTTCGACCTGTCACCCTGACCCACTTGCACAATTCTCTCTTGCACTCTGCCGGAGTCCCATTGCTATCAGTGGTGATAAGCACCGCACAATTGGCCATGAAAAGTACACCGTACTCATCAAGCAAGTCCAATAGTTTCCAGCTACTACTGAGAAGTGCGATGTCCTTGTATTCAATCCTGCTACGTCGTGCGTCACAATGCAAAGGATGTCTCATATACCTTCACGTGTACTTCTTCTCCACATGGACAACTTTGCTTCATCTACGCACTGTTATGAGAAACTAGCCCGCAGTCTTCTAACTACGTAATATCTAAGTATGCACAAGCACTCACATAATATCTGCACTGAAGTATATCCACAGTTTGGGTCCTCAAGTGCAGGACAATGCTCCAGGCTTTCTTAGAGTTCGATCTGTGTCCTAAACTAATCAAAATATGTCTTGTGCACAATAGCGAAGACTGGCACTACCCTTAGGGAGAGACCACATGAGAGGTTTTCAATTACAGGTGTTGAAGACTCCAACGAAAGTGTCATTCGCTCCTCATCAACACCCAACTCTGAATGCTTATCCCTCACCATCCGACAAGCCCGCAAAGAATCTTCATGTGCAGAATCCCCAACAAACCAACACTTGTACCGGCCATCAATGCAATCCCCAACACAGACTAGCCCTACCACCAACTCCAACAACCTTCCACCAGTCACCTTGGCCACCAATAGGCCCCCAGGACCTTCTCCCACACTACCACCAACACTCCTCCACGGAAACCACAGGCGTCCTTGTCACCCACGTCTTCGGTGCATGCTATAGCCTGCTACCTACGACGGTGAGTGCCATGGGACTGGCACTCGTCTAGGAGGGGGGTAATGTTAACCCCAACACGAAGAAAGAAAAAGGAAATAAAAAAGACGCAGGGCAAAGGCGGAAAAAGGTAGCTTGACTAAAGAAAGAAGAGGAGAAAAGGCCAGAAGCGCAAGGGCAATCTTAAATGTCCAAGGCAAATGCAAAAGGGGAAAAGTGCATTTTAAGATACAAAGGCGCTCCCTAAGATCTTGTAAAAGAGAGCCAGGCGGTGGAAAATCCAGAAAGCCAAAACAGAAGAGAAAGACAAAGGCCAAGGCAAAGAGAAACAGAAGACAAAGGCGCACGAGGAAAAGCGCAAGTCAAACTATTGTAAAAGAGCGCAAGCGCATCATGGTTTAATTCAAGGAGCGTCAAGCTCTCACCCGTGCAATTTGTAAATGTAGACGGGCGGTGGAAAGGAAGCTAGGAAGATAGAAGGACAATGGGAAAAAGGGCCTAGGCTACGGCCGGCCATGTAAAAAGGGAAAAGGGGATGACCACCCAAAAGGGATTTAGGGTTTTGTATATAAAGTTGAAAAGTGAATGAGAAGCTCATTCTTGTGTGTGGCCAAAAGTAGCTCTCCTCCTCTTCTTCTTCTTCTTGTTCTTGCTTGCTTGAGCTTGTGCTTGAGAGAGGGAGTGTGAGAGTGTGAGGGAGTGAGTGTGTGAGGGTGAGGGACCGAGGAGGAGAAGCTCTCCATCTTCTCCTCTCTTCTTCTCTTCTCTTCTCTTCTCTTGTCTTGCTCGCGGCAATGGAGCTTGGAGTGTGGAGCTTGAGGATGGAGCTTGCTTGAAGCTTGCACTTGGATCGTGGAGCTATCGGAGTGCACGGGAGAGGAGGTAACTCAAACGGCACGGAGGTAAGCTCACTACACCCGTAGATATGGATGGCGCGTCGGTTATGTGAGAGGTAGCCATTAGTGCTCAGCTTGGAACGCTTGAAACAATAAGCGGTCCGTGGGTCTTGGCGGTTGAGTGAAAGCTCCCACACAACCCCTTTATTTTGAACACCCAATCCCTCAAAACTTCCTTGCTAGCTTTCCAAATATTCTAGAGTTGTCTAATAACCGATATGATATCTCTTTTTGCAACTATCTTTTTGTATCCCTCATGAATATATTGTTTTAAACTAGCACACAAGCTTGCATTTTTAGCCTCATTATTACTTTGATGGATGCTCATCCTGGAGTGGCTCATGTTGAAGATAACTTCCCCTTCTACAAGTTTGTGAAACCTTCTACAAGTTTGTGAAGGTATAAAAGGCTACATGCTATTTATGTACTCAAATGAGAATAAGAAATTATAAACAACATGCCATGATATTTTGTGCAAATTTTTGAGTTTCAAGTACATTATGAGCTTTGGTTTTTGTGACTTGATGATGCCTTGTGTGTGTAAATGGGTACAAAGGTTTGTATTGTTTGTCTCTCTACAAACTCTTGACATTGTTATCATTACTTTGTTTCCTTTATTAATCCTATAATGAATGTTCATATTTATTTTATAGTGTTTGTTACTTTCCTTTCTTTCTTTCTCTAAAGATGTTATAAGGACATTGAAGTATTGAATGCCTCCAAAGGTTCATTGGACCATTGTTTTAGTATGAAACTCATTGAATAGATTCACATCCATGAATGACCATCTTGTAACACCATGTTGTAAGAACATTCATAAAAAACCATCTTCATTACAAATTTTTTTACATAATAATAAGCATGACAATAATTAATTACATTGGAATCACATAAAGGAGACACATTATTTGGTAGATCAAATTAGGTATTAACTAACACTAATAAAGAATTCTGATATCAAAGATTAACATGGTTACTACATTCTTCAAATACTACTTGACACATGGCTTGACCCTTGTCACACTCAGACATTGTAACATTTCAAACAATACTTATATTTTTGAGGTGGATGTCAAAGTCATCCTCTTGATAATCATCATATGCATTCTTAGAAAACGGTGTAGAACAAAATAAGCAACAATATACATGAGCACATAATCTAGATTGACATCTATGTCTCTAAGAATGTACCAATGGTTCTTGAGCATCCCAAGTGCATTCTTGATGCATATAAATCCTAATTATAATGTATAAAAATGAATAGAGAGTTCATCATTGTTTATAAAATATTTGAGGTTTTACTCTCATGTCTTCTTGTCTACTATATCGTGGCAACGATTGCTTTTGAGTAAGGGGGAGAGAGTGTGTGAGAGTATGAGTATGAGTTGCATGAGCGACTAAGGGAGAGTAAATCCCATCTTTGTCTCCAGCTTCTATCCCTTCTTCCTATTGTGCTTCCATAGCCCCAAGAGAGAGAGAGAGAGAGAGAGAGAGAGAGAGAGAGAGAGAGAGAGAGAGAGAGAGAGAGAGAGAGAGAAGCTTTTCTCCATCCTCTCATTATTCTTCTCCTTCTTTATCTTCTTCTCTTTACATTGGAACTACACAATGTGGATGCAAAAGAGTAGAGGTGGCGATTTGAAGTGCAAGGTATTAATCATGAGACCATTGATGCCTTCCATTCTTTTAGACTATAATGTGGCTTTCTTTATTCTTCTATGTTGTTAATAATCCACATGAGTCCAAAATTGATAGGCTAACACAAGGGAAAATAGAGAGACAAATGCACAAAGAGAGACATGACTGAGATTGGGAATCTCCCCTCCATGCATTGGGAGGGCTCTCCCCAATGTATATCTTTATAAGTGTTGATTGATTGTGTACTCAAGATACCATCTTATATCCATGATTTATTCTCTTTTTGTGATGGCTCCCATTTCCCTAATATCTAAAAATTATTTAAAAACCTATATAACATCTTTGGACTCAAAAATTATCATAATGCCCAATCTTAGAAGCATACTGTAAAGATATCTAGTGCTTCAAGTGTGAAAATACATTGTAAAAATGCTAGACTATTTGTGATTAAAAGAAACAATTCAAGCTCTGAATCACTTTATAAAATTCTAGTTCGATCCTAAAACTCAAAAGTAATTTTATGGATGTGATAATCAATATCAATGTTGTATTGATGAGGAAAGGTATGCCTAAGATAATATCAGAAGACTTTAAAGAAGCTATTGAGAAATCATGTTTTTCTTTTCGAAAACCAATGGTTATTTTCAATTATTTTATTTCTCACATACCATTATATCAGATTGCTTGAAAAGTAGATTGAACATTGTACAAAGATAATTTGGTTTCTAAATGTAGTCTTTTAACCAAATTTTTGGAAATAAAACTATGTGAGCTACCATCATCATGTGCAATAATAATATTGGAATAATTGATAATTTTTATAAAAAGAAGAAATATATGTATAGATATAAAATTACTTGGTGATGGGTTTTCTTCATTGGCTACCCCTTGAAATGAATTTCTCTTCCGATTGGATACATAGTCTAGTACTTCTTCTATATTGTGAAGCTTTGCTATAGTATCTTCTTAGAAGACATCTTTATATGACAAGTAGCATGCACATAGCTAAGCTTCTTGCATCAATAGCAAACAACATAAAAAAATTTGCATTGAGCATTAATGTTGGTACTTCATGGCTTATCTTCTCTTTAGAAGGTCCATTTTAGCTCCATTTTAAAGTGATCTATCAAGTATACATGGAACTATGCTTATGCCATTATGAAAAGAATTAAAAGACGACTCTCTAAAAGGAACGATTATTACTTATAAACTGGTGATTCTTTCCTTGGTTGTTGCAAACAAGATGAGCTATGATTTGGTATTTTTGAGCATAGGAGATAGCTTCATAAAGCAAAGAAGGCTAAAGGATGTTTAATTTTGCTTAAATTCCTAGCTACAATCCATGTTCATATTTTCATTGTAGTGTATCTTCAAGAACATCTTCCAAGATGCTTATAAGAAGGAGGCATTGCCAAAATCACTCAATGCATGTGGCAAAAATATCTTCAAATTGCATCTAGCCTATAAATGGAATTACTTTTTAAAATAATTATCAAGCTGACTAAGTAATGAAAAAATAATTTTGTCATTTTTAGTGAAGATTCTTCAACAAAAGAATCATCAAATTGACTAAGCCATGATAAAATAAATTTACCATCCTTCTAGCCATTGAATTTTGTAAATTAAAAGGATGTATGGCTAATTCTTCTCTCCTTTTGTGCTTGCCCCACATTTGGAAACAATGAAAGGATATGTGCAATGCAATTATCCCCATCTTGGGATGCTCGGGATGTTCTTGTAGAATTCATGCGACCTCAACCAAATTATGTTGGAGTAACACCACATATTTCCAAAGGGTAATTTCGAGCAAAGGGGAATGGTCTTCATTGTTGTTGGGATTATTGTGTAGGAAAACTCTTGTTAGGGAACGTTTATTGTCTATAGAAGTGGTGTTACAACAATGAGTTAGTGAGATTTTAGAATAAAAACTTCTCTTTGCACGCACACAAGCTCTTTATTCTTCTTGTACTCGAACAATTAAAGTCACATTGAATAAGACACTTGATAGGTATGCTAAACAACAAGGAAGGGCAATAGAGGCCTTGTATGATTGCCAAAAATTAGATTGTCTAGGCTGAAGGTAGTAGGGAATGGACCTTATAAAGCTTCATGAAGCCTTGACGACTCATATGCTCTCAAATGATAGCTAGAATGTGATTCACCATGTGAAATAGGGGAAATATACTGTAATACCCTCCTCCCATGTACATACTATAGTGTTCCCCGCTTCTTCAATTATATGTAGTTAGGTTGGACAACAACACAAATTTTGGAGAGAGTTTAGATATAGAAGCTAGGCATTTTCCAGGATAGACATAGTGCCAAAAATTTGGAAGGATAAGGCAACCTAGTGTAGTCTAGATTATGGAAGCAAGTCAAGGAAATTTGATTGATTATGAATCTTTGGGATCTCTCCATATTGCAAGTCTTGAAGTTCATGGCCTTGAAGATTGTACTTCTCTCTCTCTCTCTCTCTCTCTCTCTCTCACCTAGAATAACATGACTCTTTCTTGAGGGGAAATAAGAAGAAATAAAAAATAAGCATTTGAGAGGAAGCCTTGGGTATAAAATAACCTCTCTCCCCTTAAGTAAAGGGAAGGAGACTTGGGTGTCATGGATAGAGAAGAAAGAGAGTGGATTGCCTCGTAAGAGACAAGTACAAGACCCCAAATAAAGAGGAGAAGAAGGCAGAGATTTAACAAGAGGGCACTCATGTTTTACACATTGGGCAAAAGGACAAAGCTTTGAGAATAGATATGGTGATGATGAAGGACAGCCTCATGCACGCGGTAGAACCATGATTGATGTTGATGATAGGTGCTCCAATCACTACTAAGCTCAGATACTAATGCTATGATTAATCCAACATGAATCCCAAATTCATAAACCAACACAATTTGATATTGAACACAAAGAAAAATAGAGAGACAAATGTAGAAAGAGAGGCATGAGTCAGATTGGGTGTGATCTTTCCTCCATGAATTAGGAGGGATCTCCCCAATGCATATATTTAAAAACATTTATTGACCTTGTACCCAAATTAGCATATTGTATCCATGCTTTGTTCTCTTTTGGTGGACTACTCCCCTTTCCATAATATTTAAATAATCTAAAACTCTATACATTATATTTAGGTTTATAAATAATATTAATGCCCATCTTAGAAGCATATAAGAAAAATGTCCAACACTTCAAGTGTGTAAATACATTGGAAAAATGCCAATACTAATTATTTGTGCTCTATTTAGCACTTCATGATTTTCTCCAATTCCTTGATCTAAATATCTATCCATGAATAACACAAAACACATTAATCCTCCTAATGTCCACCTTGCACAATGCGACCAATGCCACATGCACACGTGCAACAAGTCATGATTGTGTGGCAAATTGGTAGAAAAAAAATCCATGTAAGATATAAATATCAAATCACTTTAAATCAATAATCAATCAATCAAAGTAACATTCATAATATTCTGTTTCCCTACAATCTTCTTTATAATTCCCTTTTCCTTGGCATCGACAACATGTCCGATCTTTCAACCATGGAGATTACTCTTACTACTAAGATAACCTTCAACAAGGAGCAACTAGAAGCAACCATTTTTGACGCATGTATAAGACTATGTAAGCACGTTGTCGGAGGGGTTTTTGTCGAAAGGTCGTATCCATGGGGGATTAGAGATAGAAGGAAGTAGAGATAGGAGATGGAAGAGAAGAAAAAGAATAGACAAGAGGTAAACACGATAAAGACAAAGCACAATGAATTGAATCAATATGTATTGACAGAGCATGAAATCCTTTGTCTAGCACTACTCAGAAGTAATCTCTAAAGTAATTGTAAGTTGCTTTTTGTTGCTCCAACTAAGCGTTGCACTACCAAGAGAAAATATGAATTTGCTGATAGATATTTTATCATACATACTAGCAGCCCAACCTACATCTTTGTATCTAAATGCTTGTACATCCTTACCTGCCTCGTAAAAAAGTCAATAATGCAAGATGGACTTCACGTACTTGAATATGTGTTTGACTCCATCCAAATGAGGCTTTCTAGGTATTTGCATAAAATGACTCACAAGCCCAACATCATATATGACAAGCCTGCGGCCTTGTGATAGTCATATAAATCAAACTTCCTACTATTTGTTTAAACATAGCAGGGTCCTCTATCTTGTCTCCAACATCAGTATTCAACTTCACATTCTGCTCCAAGGGTACTGAAAGAGGCTTACATACTACTGTACCACACTTGGATAACATGTCTAAGCAATACTATCTTTGGAGCAGCCATATACCATTAAGGAATTGAATCACATATCTACTGTTCTCCGATTGAGAACTCTTATGAACTCCAACAAGTTCATGGAATATTCAATCGATTTTCCCAAGTGATGACAAATAGGTTTTGCTGGTTTAGCAATGCAAGCCACACATCATGTAGGTTGAAATTGCACGGGCACGCGCAAGTATAACCTAGCTACATGTGCCCTAGCTCTTAAGCTCCTGCTAGTGTTTGACGATATGTTCCATTATTGGGGGCTGTTTTCCAATTGGCCCCTCTACCTTGGGAAGTTTGAAGGGAAGGGTGTCCGGGGGGGGGGTGGTGGGGGCAGGGGCCAAATGGTGGGTGAGAGGCTAGGGACACCTAAGGAGAAGAAGCCCTGCACGCCACGAGAGCGAGCGAGAGAGTCCCATTCAAACCGAATGAGAGAGAGGGAGAGAGACTCTGAGAGAGAGACCAAAAATCAACGAGAGTATCTCCCGTATGGGCGTCTGCTGTCACGTGGGCTGATACCCTTGCACGCTCTCTCTCTCTGTCTGTCTCTCTCTCTCTCTCTAAATATCGTCGCCCTGTTTGAATCGGGCCTCGTCCTGGTTTGCTTTTAATTTTTGCTGTGGAAGATTAACCATGGCCAATTCCTCCTCCCTCATCAGAGCATCATTGCTCAAGCTCAGACCATCAGCCTCAGGGGACCAGAAACCTTCCAATTCCATCCCTAATTTCCTCCTGCTACATCAACCCGAGTGTAGGAAGCCTCTCTCTCTCAGGTCGTACACGCAGTAATTGCCTCATCTTGTCTAACTTCCCAAGTTGTCTGAATCAGGATGGTCAGGGTTTCCCGTTGCTTCTACAAATTCGGGCCTTAATTGGGTGAATTCGGGTTTTAGGATGGTCAGGGTCAGGGTTTAATTGCAGGAAGTGTTGATTTTATTAAGGGTTTGTAACATTTGGTTCTCTCATTAGAGTTGAGGGTTAATTTAGTTGATGTTTTGCTGGCTTTCAATCGAAGGATAGTAAGGTAGTTAAGGACATGTCTTACTGGTTAGGGAAGGATTTCTTAATTAGGGAAGGTAGTTAAGGACATGTCTTACTGGTTAGAGGAGGATTTCTTAATTAGGGGTTTCCCTTGTCGTTTAGAGAAGGGTTGTTCAAATAAGGGTTTCTCTTATTGGATTTGCATTGGATTCAATAGTTTCTCAATGGAGGGAATGTGACATTGGTATTCACTTGCTTCTAGTCATGTAGCTGATCATTGATATGCAATTACAGCTGATCATTGAGATGTTAATTGTAATTGCAGGTCTGGCAATGGCGTTGCTAGCTTTGCAATTGCAGTGACTACCATGGCAGGCATAACAATCATATGCTTGGAAGATCCGGCTTCTGCTGTGGCCTCTGATCACAAAACCTTGGAGGATGTGATGGTTTCTTACTCCTCTTCGAATTCTTCTTCGGCCTTGAGAACGGATCCCACCTTCAGCATGGCAATCCCCATACCAGATGAGCAAATCTGGATCTATGCCCAGAATGGATTCATTGCGCCTATGCCTCACCGCACCCCTGGTGATGGCTTCATCGCCCCAGCCCCTTTTGCCAGGGGCCGGCGGCCGTCGCAGTCGCATTCGCATTCAGAGCAGGCCATACAATGCCCGCAGTGGACCCCCAGCGAGCTCGAAATGGTGCTGCCTGATTTGCATGGCCGCCCTAAACCGTTCCCTCGGCAGGGACCGCAATGGCCTGCTGCTGCGCCAGCCGCGGAGAGGGGTCTCGCAGGTGAGGCGGCCATCCTGGCTCAGGCTTCCTTTCTGCAAGAAGAGATGGGCCTGCTTGAACTGGCCCCATATGAAGAAGAGATCAAAGGTGAGGAAAGCCCAGAGAAGGAGAGAGAAAATCAGGTCTCTCTGCCTAAAGAGCTGGGCAGGATCATCACAGGGAGCAAATTCATGTGCTTCAACATGTGATGGATGTGGGAGCTCAACAACAATCAAGGAGCATATTAGTGGAATTTGATCAATGGAGCAGTCTATAACTGATAATTGGTGATTGATGGGATTGACAGTTTACAGGTCCCCACTTGTACAGAAGTTAAAAGCTGGACTGATTGATCACTGGAGCAGTTTAAAGCCTTTGATCATGCACAGAGACTGGCAGTTGGGTGGTGATTAAAAGCCCAATTATAGACAGAAATGTAAGCAGTTATGCTGTACAGAGGAGAAATTGGCATGGTGGTTGGATTGTACAGAGGTCATTGGTTTCACGGGGGGTTACACAAATTTGTTTACAAACATTCCTTGCACTTCTAATGTTAGTGAGGTGCCGCGTACAATCGTTTCAATGGTCATTTGTTGTTAATTGGAACAAGAAAGAATGTTTCAATGGTTCATTTGTTGTGAATTGGAACAAGAAAACGTATGTACTACTTCCTTCCTGTAGTACAAGATCTCTTGTGCAGTACAACTCTCTCTCTCTCTCTCTCTCTCAACCCCCCCCCCCCCCCCCCCCCCCCCCCCCAAAATATTAAAAACATATTTATTGATGCATGTATAAAGACAAATTATAGACACACATTCAAAGTACATATGACATGGCAAGTGGGCTTGTAATATTAATTAGGCACTTCACATCGCGATTTGGTGGCCGAGTCTCCGAATTGGGTGAGCAAGTTCATGTGGGCACCATGGGGGTGGGTGGGTTAAAACAAAAACCTTCTAGTAATAAGAGTAGTAGATAGGTGTAAAACATCAATAAAAAATCTAAAATGTTTTGATGCTAAACGATCTTGAATTTAAAATAGTACGCATCATGGTTACAAAAGACTAGCCAAATTAGGCCTTTGGTAATTTAAGCTAGCTCACTAATTCTGACTTTACCCAGTTTATGCGATATTTCCCAAAAGCACAAGGCCTTAGATAAAACTTAGGATCAAGAGACCGCTGACATTTTGGATGCTAATTCTCACTTTTGAGCTTGTAGATTCTAACAAAGTGGAGCACTAGTTTTTCCTCCTTGCTTGACCCTACAAATAGGCCAAAGATACACACCACTAGTTTTCTTTGCTCATCCCCTTCAATTTTACATCGATTTGGCACTTGACTCCACACGTCCCTAGCTATATAGCCATTCCAAGAGAGAGGCTTAAGAGCCTCCTTGCTTCCACATGGGCATTGTCCATTGGCTAGTACCCTCATTTTCAACTTTACTCTCATTAATATTCCACGCACTATTCTTTTCCACATCAAGACCCTTTCTTTGAGTCAAAAATTCAATGCTTAATTATTTTCAATACATTAAGAAATGATTTTGTCCAAGATATCTACCTCCTAGTCCTTCCTACTAAAGAGCGATCCTAAAGTGTTAAAATAGCAGAGCTGCTTGATGGACTTGCTATGCAACTTTGCAACTAATTTCTCTTTTCCAATGACTAGCTCAGGACTTTCCATTGCAATGAGAGTGCAATGATTTGAGCTTGTGGGCCGAGACTTGCCAATTCTATTTGTGACAACCATCCATCCAATTTTGTGGCATGCAAATAAGCAAATCCCCATTTGGCTTCATCAAAGGTTTTCTAGTGGCATCTTTTGCCCATGCTTCAATGCTACTAAGATCCACTTTTAGCTAGTGAACTTTCCCATCTTTTGATTTGTTTTGGGGGGGGGGGGGGGGTATGCAAAAGCCCATAGCCAAAATGCATTAGTACTAGAATGTAGATGTGTGTCATCTTTGTTCCATTTTGATTTCCTCAAGGTTATTCTCTATGTCTCCAAGAGACCAGATATCAAATTAGATCCTCTTACACTCATGATGGCTTGAGAGAGAATGATCTATTTACCCGATAAATTCCATACCCTTGCATGGTTGCTCATTTGATTTCTCAAGAATCTCAATTATCCTTATAGACCAAGGAACTTCATGTGCCCAACATTTGCTCAAGAATTTGCTCTTAGTGCATTGAAGTTATGTTTGGGGCCAGCAGTTGTAAGTGCCCTTTAACTTTAGGATGCTTGAGAATTTGCATTGAGAGGGGAGCTAAGTATTTGTTGGCTGCCTCTTTTTCCCCATAGAAAGCTCCTTACTAGGGAGTCCCACTCTGTTTGGTGTTTTTCCCTCTAGCAAATTAGGGAAAGGTAGAAAATAATAATGGGGAAAATTGTGAAAATATTTAATACTTTGAACTTGGCATGTAAGGGCCAATTCGTTTGGCTCCAACTCTTGATTTTCTTCCTCACTTTGTCTAGCATCCATCTTGTTCCTTCCCCTTCATTAATCTCCACCCCTATGGGAAAGCCCCAATACCCAAAGATTCTTTCTTTTTCTATTGTATTCCTCCCCATATGAGGGAGTTTATGTCCTCTCTTTTGAAACACTAAATGAGTGAGGATTTGTTGAAGTTAATGGAAAACGTCACATCACTATAAACATTTAGCAACTCCATGGCTCTATCCAATTGTCTTTGGTCAGCCTTGAGAGTCATCACAAGATCGTCAGCATAGCCTTGTGCAATGAGTTACTTTCCCTTGAAGTGAATGCCCTCTAATGTGCCTTGATGTGCCAACAAATCCATCGTGTAGAATAGCAGATGAGTAGCAATGGCACATAAGAGAGGACTAAGTGGAGTAGCCTCGTCTTTGATTCCTTATAATAAAGATCCATTGAGAGGAATAAAAGTTGACCCCTACCCACCCACCAATAGGAACGATTAGCAAGGCAAGTATCAAAACCCATTTTTATAATTACATCTGATGTAGGGCCATTTGACATTATCAAATGCCTTCTTGATATCTAATTGAAAGAAGATGGCTTTTGACCCAAAGACTTGCACCATTCTATTGCAAACATAGGATTCAAAACATTGTCAATGAGATTCCTTCTTTTGATGAATCAACATTGATGCTTATTTACATGTTATTGAACTATTGGCCCCAATCTCCTAGCCACACCCTTTTGTGAATAACTTGTATATAACATTAATCAACAGGATGGCTCTCCAATGTGAGATCTTGGAGTAGTGTTGTTGCTTAGGAATGAGTGTTATGACACTTTTAGACTTGATTTTGCTCCTTTTTGTTATGGCCATGAACGAACTTTAGCTTTTGTTGTTGTATTGATTAGTTCCATCCGGCTAGAAGCAAGCTATATTTTTTCATCCATTCTTGGATATTGCATGTCCAGATGATTAATGGGTACTTTGTTAAGAGAGGCAAAAACATTGGCATGGGAGTGACTATTGTTAAGAATAGATGCTTTGCTCCAAAAATTTTAAATTTCTTGTGGATTGACTTTAGTTCTTTGTGGCATTGATGGGTTGAATTTTAAAGTGTTGTGCCTATCTTTATGATTCCCAACCACTTGCCAACACTTTCCTTCTTTCTTAGTATAAGTCATGGTCTTTTTCTATTTGTTCTTATCTTTGTTTGCCTTGGTAATCCTTGTCCAGGTTGATTTTCTTTACATCTAATTAACTGGGTGTTTCTTCTCCAAAGATCTAGGGCACTTTCTATAGTGGTGCCCCTAAGTACCATAATGATTGGAAGGGTAAAATTTTAGCTCTCAGACAAAGAAAGGTTAATTCTCACCTTGTAACAAAAGCATTGGCACATATATTCACGCAAAAGCAAAAGCAATTTAATGATATCTATGTGACTAATTGTCTAGTATTTATAGAAATATACCCTTTGGATTGTTGTGAGTGACAAAATGTCAAGATTTTCACAATTTCTTTTAAGTGTTACCACCTCAAAATCAATAGACTACTCTTTAAGAGATATACAACCAAGCAACTCATAAAGAACCTTGTATTTTTCTATGACTCCAAGTACATATTGCCCAAGTGCGGTCGAGAATATGGAACCCTTGAGTCTATATACATACCAAATCTCAATTGCATAGAATGGCCATTGTGTAGTAGCGACATTTTTCATGTGTAGCACAAAAATTTCGACATATGTATTGAACTCTATGAAGCCAAGAACTGGCTCAAATAATATACATCTAAGTTGGTTCATATTAATTGCAATTTTCGCACATATATTTAAGAAATTTAAGGGTTTGAGACATACCAAAAGCACCTATGTCATAAAAAGTGCATTACAGGATTACGTAATAAAGATTCTAAGCAAAACTTGGATATTGAAAATCACTTGTAGTCTTAACATGGTAGAGTATTGAGTCACAACAAGGGACATGGCTTTTAGGAAAAAATTTACTCTCTTGGTCGACTATATTTCTTGCTTTGGGATGGATTCAACTAACTTTCCTTCCCAATTGTAGCTACTTTGTCGCATGACAAACTTTATACCTAGTGTTAAAGTATCGTAGATGGAGGATGCTCAAGGGTGAATGGTAAAATGTAGTAAGAACTCACAATATTAATGGAGAATCCACGTACTAGTATTTGTTTTAAATTAGATGGTAGAAAGATTCGAAGGCAAGCTAAGGGTACTATTTATAGTGGAAAGTGTGTGACTCCACATATTTTAGGAATTGCAGAGTCTCCTTAAAATTAAAACTCCATGAATTGTAATATCCTATCGTGAGGGACCTAAAACGGGCTCGACACTAGTTTTGAGGCTCTAGCTGGGCCTCCTATGCTCACCAAACCACCCTCATGGCCTCATGGTTAAGATCGTCGGATGACTATACACTACTCTAAATGAATTAGGCATTTGTATCACTTGCAGTCCAATGGTTTTGCCCTTCTTGACTCCAACAGAGGGAGTATCTAAACATACAGGTGATCAATATCTCGATTTACACACATAAAGAGCTCCCCCACCAGCAGAATGCACTGGCTCCTATGGCTCTCCTACACCCAAGGGATTGGCCCTAAGATGCATCGTCTTACACATATAGAACACAAACATAATAGAGTCCTCTCATAATATAAACATAATGATCTAGGAGACTACATATATTCCTCACTTAATCGATTTTCCCAAGATATATAAACCATGGCCTAAATGCCAAGATATGCAAAGAGATCAACAACTTAATCAAACATCTTTCCATTCTAGCCCCACACCCTATACTGTTTACATTTAGATTGATTGCGCAAATGTAAGGAGATTTTGTGACAATTTTTTCATAGAAACAAGCCCTAAAACATGCACTTGAACATATAAATAAAGGCAAACAAAGATAAACTCTCATGCTTCACCTCATTATACGTTCCCAAATATTCTCATAATTTTTTTCATAAATTTTTCATGCACAAATCTATTTTTTCTAAAATTTTACTTATTTGAATATTTTAAAAAATGTATTTATTTCAACATAAATTATTGATTTTTCTAAAATTTTTAATTTTAATGACTTATATAAAGTGTGATCATCAGCGCATATTCAATTTCATGCCATATGAACATCATTTGATCCCCAAAACCTTGGGTTTTGTGATTTCATCATTTTTAATATACAAAAGAAAAAATGAATGATTTTTTGGAATTGTAGACATCAACAAACATATCTCAATCATATGCAACTATTTTTTCATCATATGTACAAATGATTTATCAAAAGAATTAAATAAAGATCACTTACTCAAATATTCTCATACGTATGTCTCATATTTCAAAGAAATGGAGCCACTGATGCAATTTTCCAGCACCATTGATGCATCCAAATCACCTGATCTACTTGACATTATGCTTCTAAACCATCGTTTATCACATCGATTTGTGGAATCACCCTACCCTCTCTCTCTCTCTGTCTCTCTCATAAACATCCATATGAACAAGGAACAAAGAGGAGAAGATTGATTTTTGATCTTGCTAATTACTATGCCATTCTAGGCAAGAATGGAGCATTGGAGAGCAAAAAATGATGCATCTAATGCCCAATAACATGAGGGAGATCATAATAGCAATAAAAAATCATTTTTACAGGAGGGGAAGAAGGAGGCGCCAAAAAAATGCCTCCCTCCCTCCAATGTCATTTGAATTTTTGAGTTTATGCCCTCTCTAATCAAGCTTAATCACAACCCCCCAAGTAACTAGTTCCATTTTGGCATTTTCACACTTGCGCGAAGTATTTCTAGTCCAGTTGGAGGGGTAAACAGTCTCAAAATTGCGATCTGATTGGAGGGGTGCCTTATTGGCATCAAAATCTATGACATCAGTCTCCGTCACATGCTTTTCGGCTTTCGGATCTAGTATTTGCTTCACAATGCCAAACCTTGTGGCCATTAAATGGAGGGTCAAACGAACTTCGATTGACGAATGGCCACTTATGTTGGCTTCTTGGTGTCAAAATGCAACAAGAAAAGCTGCAGCTCCTTGATCCACAATCATTTCATTTTGCACAAAAAATGCCTCTTTTACGAGTCTCGGGCTTCTTTTGCACTCGAAGTTCGACTTAAAATGTGCTCTCGTATCCAACACTTGTAAACTTTAGGGTTTTTTTGGCTAATGAAATATTATCACTTTACAAAATCATACATGTGTAATATTTTAATATTTTAATTTTAAAACTTATTATGTATTTATATAATTATATTCAAAACTTTTCAAACATGTGTATGTATACACACACTTTAAATTTTGAGATGAGATGTATGCGCCCAATTGCACACCAAGGGAGAGAAATGCCTACCCTAACCTTGATTCTTTTTAACACATATATACAAAATTTTTTATTGAGATAATACGCATACATCCAAGCATCCACATGGAGACGAGGAGAAGACACATCCCTCTCAATGTTAATTAATAGAGTGCATGCGTATTCTTGCAATTTACAATGAAATTTTTGAATGTGTATAATATTCTATTGTTGACGCATGATATACACCCGCACACCTATGTAATAGGAAGGGGCTCCTTCTAGATCATAGCTAATACAATGTACAATTGCACATCATTGCATTTACATATACATGTGAACTTTACAAATACCTTAAGTAAAGCTATAACTAAACATCATATGCAAATAATCCTTTAATGGTTTAAAACTTATGGTTTTTAAGGTGGAACTACTTTAGTTCTTGTTTCATTGTTTTATTTCACATATTTTCTCTTCATCTCTTTACATCCACCACACCCCTCCTCCTTGTTGCGATGGATGCTTGTGTGTATGATGAATGGATCCATAAGACTCTCTTTGCCAACTAGGGTGATGAGATCTTTGAGATCTTCTCAAAGAACTTGCTCTCACTATGATGCCAGGAGGCATATTCCACGGTGGATTCCGTGAGGTTTTGTGGTGGATTCTGTAAAATTATATTTATTGCCGGGGCTCATACACAAGGTGGATTCCTTGTGCGAAAAGTCGATGGGGATGCCTATCATTTTCAGGTGTCTTGTTAATTTAATGTGCAAGTGGGTGATTCCATAGCGGGTGATTCCGCAAAATACATATTTAAATTAATGGACGTTTCAAAGTTTAGAGTGCGCACTCGTAATAAATTAAGGTTAGGATTGAGTTTTAACCAATTTATTTATTTTGTAACTAAAGACTGCTAGGTGTTCACTTTTGTCAGTTTAATTTTATTATTTTCTAACAATTGTGAATGCTTCAATTGATGTGTAGAGCAGGAAGCGGTGGCGTTGGGAAGCACTAGGCGATAACATGTATTCAAGTTATTTAGAAGAAATTATCATTTTTGATGGGCACGCATCTTAGGCGTGGCGCCAATATTTATTTTGACGCGCTTATTTATTGAAGCACCTGACATTTATTTATTACTTTGTATGCGCATGGATGCACAATTTAAATATTTATTATTGGACACAACCCGACTCTTTGGGCGCCCAATAGCTTTAATTCTTTAGTGGGACAAAAGTAAACACAAAAGCTAAAGCATGCTAATTGTAAATTGGGCTATTTTTTGAGCTTGGAGATGAATAATATATCAGATACATGCTTTGTGGAGCGCTTACACAAGGCATGGGGGAGATTGTACCCAAATAGTCTTTTGCTTCATGTCTGAAGTCTTCTCTCTTGTTTTTTGTGCAAAAGTAGAGTTCTTTTGTTCTTGGGGACCTTCCGGCGCTCGCTACACGCGAATATAACATTCGATCTATGCACCAGTGGTATCAGAGCGAAGTTGAGATCGAGGGCTTCCAATCGCTTACCATCTCACGCGAAGGCGGAGCTCTTGGAACGATCGAGCTCTATAGTTAGTCTCGTGGCAATTCGTCAATACTAGCGTGTTCTTGGCAGTGAAGAACCCCCTGCTACGCTGTTGGATCGCGAAGGACCGGCCTCTACAGGTGGAGGACCTCGCGGGAAGCTTCTTCATTAACATGTTTTTTTTTTCAAGACTAGAGAAGACAGATAAGCTTAAAAGCTTAATAAGCTTTTTAGTAAATCTTAATCCTCCCAAATCTCAACGACGACGGCGGCGGTATGTACTCATGGGCGCCGAATCCATCGTCAACATCTTCTTGTCCCGATTCGATTCATAAAAAAATTCAAGATTTTTAAATAAAGCTTAATACTCTAAGGTTCCTAAAGCTTCAAAGTCAATCTTAAAATTTCTCCTTAGCTGGCGTTCACACTGGGTCAATCTTGAATTCGTCTTCAACCTCCTGCAAGCCCCTGTTCACACCTGTGGATTAACAGAGCCAAATTTCAGCAAACAGATTGTACCCGTAGTCTACACGCACGAATTATCTTCTTCGAAGATGGCCGTGATAATAAATTCCGCATACGCAAAGAAGAAATACTACAAAAAAGCCATTAAAAAACAAAAAAATAAGCCTTGTAAACCCGACTTTGAGCTATGCTCATCTCGCTAACAAGATTTCGAGTGTGTGAGGTCTTTTGGAATTTTGCAGGATGTCCGATCAAACCATGGAAGATTTTATGGCTGAAGATGGTCTACCCGAACCAATGATGGAGCAAAAAATGGATTTGATTATGATGTAGCTTCAAGAGGAACGAAAAGCACGTTAAAATTTGCAAGCTCAATTGACGAATCTGCAACGATCTATCGTCGACCAAGATGGACTGCAATCTGAAGATCTTATATGATGTACGATCAATGCAACACTTGAAGCGCAATCTATTCAGAAAGAAACTAAGATAAGTAAAAGAAATTTCAAATTTCGTACTTTCAATGGGTCACGTGATGGAAAGACTGTACTTGATTTTATCGGTCAATTTGATGATTATTTCCATGAAGAACAGTATGCTGAGAAAGACAAAATTAAGTGTATCCCTAATCATCTAGTGGATAGAGCATCCTTATGGTGGACTGTTGTCCGCAAGAGCATTTATTGTCCTACTACTTGGGAGACTTTCCAAAAGAAAATTTTGTAGAATTTCCTTCCACCCCAATTCCACAAAAAAACAATCAAACAATGGGATGTTCTGCAAACAGAGGAATCATGAGCCTATTTCACAATATACCGATCATTTTTGGAATGCTTTTGATGCTAGGAGGCATATTCCACGGTGGATTCCGTGCCACGGTGGATTTCGTGAGGTTTTACGGTGGATTCCGTAAACTTAGATGATCGGGGCTCATACACAAAGAGGATTCTTTGTGCGAGAAGTTGATGGGGACGCCTGTCCTTTTCGGGCGTTTCATTAATTTAGTGTGTACATGGGTGATTCCATAGCGGGTGATTCCGCAAAATACATATTAAATTAATAAACGTTTATGAGTTTAGAGTGCGCACTCGTAATAAATTAAGGTTAGGATTTATTTCTAACCAGTTGATTTATTTATGTAGTTGAAGACTGCTAGGTATTCACTTTTGTCTGTTTAATTGTATTATTTTACTAACGATTGTGAATGCTTCAGTTGATGTGTAGAGATAGCAGCAGTGGAGGAGGAAAGCATTGGAGTCTAGCGAGTATTCGACCTATGGATTATATTTTGATAGACGCCATGCCTATATTTTGTTATGTCTATTGAGGCATAGATTATTTATTATTATTTTGTATGCGCCTTTGCGCACGGATATGTTATTTCTATTTGGACATTGAGATTGGGCGTGCCAGACTCTATGGGCACCGTCCATTAGCTTTATTTCCTATTTTTGTAAAAGGCAAACTCAAAAGCTAAAAGCTTGTTATATTTTTGTAAATTGGGCTATTATTGAGCATGAAGATGGAAATATACATAAAATACATGCTTTGTGAAGCGCTCACACAAGGCATGGGGGGAGATTGAACCCAATTGGTCTCTTGTTTCTTGTCGTTCATGCTTTTACATTGTTTTTTGTGCAAAAAGGTAGAGTTCATTGTTCTTGGGGACCTTCCGGGATTCACTACGTGAGCATACATCGACTGATCTGCGCACTAGTGGTATTAGAGCGGAGCTGAGATCAAGAGCTTCCAATCGCTACCCATCTTGTGCGAAGGCGGAGCTCCTGGAACGATCGGGCTCTACAGTCAATCTCGTCGCGAACCGTCGATATAGGCAGACTTCTGGCGATCAAGAACCCCTGTTTCTACTCTCAGATCGCGAAGGACCAGGCTGTACAGGCGGAGGACCACGCATTCATCTCCATCATCAAGTTATCAAAACAGAGAGATAAGCTTTCTTCATATCATAGTTAATTACTTCAAAAAGGCTTAAGACTAAGCTTAGAAGCTTTAAAGAAGCTTCAAGCTTCAAATTTTTCGCCGTGGTACAAGAGGAGGTGTCCGCATTTTTCGTCGTGAAGAAAACCCCCCCCCCCCCCCCCCCCCCCGATTTGCGCCGTGCTGCCTCTATTAAGCTTAAGCTTAAGCTATTAAGCTTAAGACACTAAGCTTCTGCAAGTCACACAAGACAATCAAGTTCATAAACTCTGGGTCCTGCACTTCTGAAGTCAAGTCCTGCAAGTCGACTGTAATCAAGTTCTGCAAGTTCACTAAGTTCTGCAAGTCTGCAACTCTACAAGTCGGCTAAGTCTGCAACTCTGCAAGTCAGACTAGTCAACTGGAGTCAGAACTGACTAGTGCTTAAAACTCCTAGAAGGGTTGTTCCTGTGCAAAAACTCTGAACTGCAAAGTTGTTCGTGGCAAAGTATTCTACCCATCCACAGGTCCGTTGAAGTATTTTCAGCATACGAAGAAGGAAATACTGCAGATTTTCTGAAAATTGAGAAAGAAATACCCAAAAACACATAGCCTTATAACTCCGAATTTGAGCTACGCTCATCCCGCTAACCTAATTTTGAGTGAGAAAGGTCTTTTGAGTTTTACAGGATGACGACACCACATATGGATGATCCTATGGCTGAAGACGACCTACCTGAGCCTACCATGGAACAAAAGCTGGATCTAATCATGATGCAATTGGAAGAAGAACGAAGGGCTAGGCAAGCATTGCAAGCGCAATTGACAAAATTACAAAGAGCGTCTACCGACAAAGAAGAACCTCAAGCTGAAGATTTGATTCGACGCACCATCGACGCCACTCTTGAAGCTCAAACCATTCGCAAGGAATCAAAGATAAGTAAACGAAGTTTCAAATTTCGCACTTTCAATGGCATACGAGAAGGAAAGACTGTTTTATCATTCATTAGCCAGTTTGATGACTATTTCCATGAGGAAACCTATGCAGAAAAAGATAAAATCAAGTGTGTTACTAATCATTTGGTAGACAGAGCATCACTTTGGTGGACTGTAGTACGCAAGAGCGTAGAATGTCCTGCTACTTGGGAAGATTTCAAGAAGAAGTTCATGCAGAATTTCCTTCCACCGCAATTTCATGAGAAGGCTATCAAGCAATGGGATCTACTTCAACAACGGGATCGTGAGCTTATACCACAGTATACAGAGCGTTTTTGGAATGCACTCCTACAGCTACGCATGCTTGAAGACGTACCAGAGACGACACATAAGCGAAAGTATATGTTTGGACTTCTTGGACATTACTACGCTGAAGTGAACATGTTCAAGCCTGCTACCCTTGAAGATGCCATCTCACTAGCTCACGACACTGAAGATAAGTTACGCGGTAGAGATAGACGACCACAGCAATTCCAAGCCAATGGTAATTATGGATCTAAACAATTCAATTCCAACTTTAGAAGGTTTAATCCAGGTCGTTTCTCTTCACCATCTTTCCGCAAGAATTGGGCTAAACCACCTGCATTACCATCCACTGTCAATCCAAATTCTAAGCCTATTCCACAAGCAAATCCAAATGTACCCAGACTTCCAGCCATTGCAAATAATGTAACCAAAGCCAAGCCAATAGTATGCTATAAATGCCACCAGCCTGGGCATCTCGCAGCAAATTGTCATTCAAAGAAGCCACCAGTATATATCAACTATCTTGGAGCCATGGACGAAGACGAGCATGAGGATATGCCTGATTTCACTGAAGATGAAGATGACACTACTACTACTTCCGATACTTTACCAGGTATGCCTACTCCACATTCATTATTGACTATGAAATGTTTGGTGCATGGAAAGGAAAAGACTATCTTGCATGATGACGGTAGTACTCATGACTTTATTTCAGCAAAATTGGTAAAAGAATTGAAATTACAGACTGTACCTACGCATTATCGCATAAAAGCTGCATTTTTAGGCACTAGGTATAATGGTACACAAGAAGTCCAAGATTTAGAGATTCAAATTGGTTCATACACTGAAAGAAGAAATTTCTTAGTTGTTCCATTACAGTCAAGTGACATTATTTTAGGAATGCCTTGGCGACACCAGCATAACCCAAATATAGATTATTCCATACACACAATGAATATTAATTTTCAAGGAAAATCTATTACATTATATGGTATGCATGCATCTAATATTTTTCCACTGCTTTTGCATACTCAAGCAAAACGTGCATTACGCAAGAGTACTAAATCATATCTCATTTGGGTGAATGAATTGCAAGCAAAGGAAAATCATATGCACCCTAGGCATAAGGAATTTCTTGCATATTTTAAGGACTGTTTTGCAGAAGACCTACCGCCAGGTTTACCTCCTTCACGTCCAGAAGACCATAAGATTGATTTGATCCCTGGCACACAACCACCTTGCAAAGCACCATATAGGCACAATCAGATAGAGCAAAAAGAAATCCAGAGTCA
The DNA here is from genome assembly GCF_053477565.2 of Lygodium microphyllum. Classification (NCBI taxonomy): domain Eukaryota; kingdom Viridiplantae; phylum Streptophyta; class Polypodiopsida; order Schizaeales; family Lygodiaceae; genus Lygodium; species Lygodium microphyllum. The sequence goes on from NC_141148.1 coordinate 111,548,639, forward strand.
AATTGAAGAATTACTAAATAGAGGTTTAATTCGACCTAGCAGTTCTCCATTCGTTACACCAGTACTCTTAGTCAAGAAAAAGAATAATACCTATCGTCTGTGTATTGACTACCGAGCTTTAAATAAGATCACTGTAAAGAATAGGTATCCTATACCTAGAGTTGATGACCTTATGGACAAACTGCAAGGATCTTCTATATTTAGTAAAATTGACCTTAAGTTTGGATATCATCAGGTGAGGCTAGATAAATTTGACATATTTAAGACTGCATTCAGAACACAGTTTGGCCATTACGAATTTTTAGTCATGCCATTTGGATTGACTAATGCACCTGCTACCTTCAGTAGAATGATGAACTGTATGTTTTTGAAATATCAGTACTGTATGATTGTTTTCTTTGATGATATTTTGGTGTTTAGTCAAAATGAGAAAGAGCATTATGAGCATTTGTCATTAGTTTTTCAATTATTGAAAGAAAATCAATTGTTTGCAAATCCTGAAAAGAGTGAATTCTTTAAGACAGAAATTGAGTATTTAGGTCATATTGTATCAAAAGAAGGAATTAAAGTTGATCCTAAGAAAATTGATGCAATATTGCATTGGCCTGTTCCTAAAAACGTGCATGAGTTACGCTCATTCCTTGGTCTTTCTAGTTTCTATAGGAAGTTTGTACGCAATTTTTCATTACTTGCTTTACCATTAACCAAACTTCTCAAGAAAGGAATTGTTTATCAATGGACTGAAAACCAGCAGAAATCCTTTGACTTACTGAAATGTGCATTAACCAATGCCCCTGTTCTACAGTTGCCTGACTTTAATAGACAATTCTTTCTAGTTGTGACCGATGCTAGCGGATCAGGAATAGGAGCCGTACTAATGCAAGACAATCATCCAATAGCATATTCTAGTTGTAAGCTGAAACCCTCTGAGCTGAAATATTCCACATATGGCAAAGAACTATTAGCAGTTGTACAAGCATTAAAACAGTGGAAACACTACTTAATGGGTTCAGAATTCATGATAAAGACCGACCAGCAAAGCATTAGACATTTACTTAGCCAACCCCAAATTTCTGACCGTCATATCAAATGAGCTTCCTTCATTCAAAGTTTTCATCCTATCATTCAATACCAACCTGGAAAAGAAAATGTAGTTGCTGATGCATTGAGTAGAAGACCTGCAATTCATAATATTTCTGTCATATCTTTTGATTCTTTGATTGCTATGAAAGATACATATCACCAGGATATTACTTTTCATTCTGATTGGAATAAATTAGTACAAAATAATTTCATTCATGTTGATTCATTGTCATATAATGATGGATTTATGTTTTATGAAAAGAGACTGTGTGTTACTATTCCATTCCGATCTTTTGTTTTGAATGAAATTCATTGTCCCCCATATCAAGGTCATAGAGGTATCATATCTACATTGCACATGTTAACTGAAGATTTTTATTGGCCGCATATGGATGCAGATGTATCTAATTTCGTTTCTGAATGTTTGATTTGTCAAAGAGTTAAAAGACATCATGGTAAATAGTATGGATTACTCATGCCTTTGTCTATTCCATCTAAACCTTGGGAACAAATTTCTATGGATTTCATTACTGGTTTACCAAATACTAAATCTAACCATGATATGATTTGGACAGTTGTAGATAGATTTAGTAAGCAAGCATATTTCATTCCATGTAAGAAAACTTTAATAGCATCACAAGCAGCACAGTTGTTTTTGAAAACTGTTTTTACTAACCATGGATTGCCCAAAGTTATCATTTCAGATCGTGATTCTAGATTTTGTAACAATTTTTGGATTACACTGTTTGCTAATCTAGGCACAAAGATTGATTTCTCATCTGCATTTCATCCAGAAACTAATGGACAAACAGAAGCCACAAATAGCACCATTCTAGATCTTTTACGTGCATATACTATCTCTAAACCTCAGACATGGGATACTCATTTGCATTTATTACAGTTTGCATATAACAATACACCGCACACATCTACAAAGAAAGCACCTTTTGAAGTCATTTATGGATATAGATTATCTACACCTGTTGCATCTTTGTCTAATAGAATTCAGAGTGCTGATGATATTGCTACTATGCATAATAGTATTTTTGATGAGGTTAAGGATATGATTGCTAAAGCCCAGCAATCATATACCAAACAAGCCAACAAGAAAAGACAAGCCATGAATTTCAAAGTTGATGATTATGTTTGGCTGAGAATAGAAAAACGTAGACTGCAAAGTGTAGATAGACATCCAGTTGTCAAACTAGCTCCTAGATTTTATGGACCATTTAGAATCATTCATAAAATTAATGATAATGCATTCAAGTTAGAATTACCATCTCATTGGAAAATTCACAATACATTTCACATTAGTTTATTGAGACCATTTAGAGGCCAATTACCTATCCACCCTATTTATGAAAACCCACCTTTACTAGAGGAAGAGACTGAAATACTTGAACCAGAAGCCATCATAGACACTGACTATATGACCACTAGAACTGGCCGAAGGTACTCTAGATATCTAGTTAAATTTAAGAACCATCCTGTAGAGGAAGCACAATGGATGCACGCTAGAGACTTAAATGCTTTCCCCACTCTGTTAGCTCTACTTTGAGCTAATAGCAATTGAGGTCAATTGCTATCCCACCCCGGGGGTATGATGCCAGGAGGCATATTCCACGATGGATTCCGTGCCACGGTGGATTCCGTGAGGTTTTACGGTGGATTCCGTAAACTTAGATGACCGGGGCTCATACACAAAGAGGATTCTTTGTGCGAGAAGTTGATGGGGACGCCTGTCCTTTTCGGGCGTTTCATTAATTTAGTGTGTACATGGGTGATTCTATAGCGGGTGATTCCGCAAAATACATATTAAATTAATAAACGTTTATGAGTTTAGAGTGCACGCTCGTAATAAATTAAGGTTAGGATTTATTTCTAACCAGTTGATTTATTTATGTAGTTGAAGACTGCTAGGTATTCACTTCTGTCGGTTTAATTGTATTATTTTACTAACGATTGTGAATGCTTCAGTTGATGTGTAGAGATAGCAGCAGTGGAGGAGGAAAGCATTGGAGTCTAGCGAGTATTCGACCTATGGATTATATTTTGATAGGCGCCATGCCTATATTTTGTTATGTCTATTGAGGCATCGATTATTTATTATTTTTTTGTATGGCCTTTGAGCACGGATATGTTATTTCTATTTGGACATTGAGATTGGGCGTGCCAGACTCTATGGGCACCGTCCATTAGCTTTATTTCCTATTTTTGTAAAAGGCAAACTCAAAAGCTAAAAGCTTGTCATATTTTTGTAAATTGGGCTATTATTGAGCATGAAGATGGAAATATACATAAAATACATGCTCTGTGAAGCGCTCACACAAGGCATGGGGGGAGATTGAACCCAATTGGTCTCTTGTTTCTTGTCGTTCATGCTTTTACATTGTTTTTTGTGCAAAAAGGTAGAGTTCATTGTTCTTGGGGACCTTCCAGGATTCACTATGTGAGCATACAGCGACCGATCTGCACACCAGCTTTATTGCAACTTTGAATGCTCAAAGATATACCTGAGGAAACCCATAAACGCAAGTTTATGTCTGGCTTACTTGGACATTTTTATGCGGAGGTGAACATGTTCAAGCCAACGACTCTCGAAGATGCAATTTCCTTGGCCCATGACACTGAAGACAAAATTCGAGGATAGTGAAGCGACCACAACAATTTCAAACTAATGGTAACTTTGGTTCAAAACAATTCAATTTAAATTTTCGAAGATTCAATCAAAACCATTTCCTTCCATCTTCATTCCGTAAATCTTGGACATGACCCCTTGCTTTACCATCAAACACAAATCCAAACCCTAAGCCATCTTTCCAGCAAAATCCCAACATTCCTAAACTTTCCGCTATTACCAATAATGTGTCTAAAGCCAAACCCAGTCTATTACAAATGTCATCAACCTGGACATCTAGCGGTGAATTGTCAAACAAAAAAGGCAACTGTTCATATGAATTATTTGGGAGCGACAGAAGATGAAGAACATGAAGAAATGCCAGATTTCACGGAAGACGATGACGACATCGGTACTACTTCAGATACTTTACCAGGTATGTCAAATCCCCATTCTTTATTAACGATGAAATGTCTTGTGCATGGTAAAGAAAAGACTGTTTTACATGATGATGGGAGCACACGCGACTTTATTTCTGTAAAATTGGTCAAAGAATTGAATTTACATACTGTTTCTACACATTATCGTACCAAGGTTGCATTCTTAGGCACTAGATACAATGGAACACAAGAAGTGCATAACTTAGAAATTAAAATTGGTGATTATGTTAAACATAGAAGTTTCTTACTTGTGCATTTGCAATCTAGTGACATTATCTTAGGAATGCCTTGGTGTCATCAGTACAATCCCGATATAGATTATTCCACGCATTCAATGAAGATTCATTCTAATGGGAAACAAATCACATTACTTGGTATGCACACTTGGATAATTTTCCATTGCTTAGTCATACACAGGATAAACGTGCATTAGGAAAAGGTAGCAAATCTTACTTAATATGGGTGAATGAAATTGAAGCTAAAGAAAATCAGATGCATCCTAAGCATGTACAATTTCTTTCACAATTTCAAGACTGTTTTGCTGCTGACTTACCACCTGGCTTACCACCTATCCGTCTTGAAGATCACAAAATAAACCTAATTCCTGGATCACAACCACCATGTAAAGCACCATATAGACACAACCAAATCGAAGAGAAAGAAATTCAAGCCCAAGTTGAAGAATTGTTAACCCGAGGACTCATTAGACCTAGTAGTTCTCCATTTGGTGCACCTGTCCTATTAGTGAAGAAGAAAAACAATACCTATAGGATGTGCATGGATTATCGTGTCCTAAATAAGATTACTGTTAAGAATAGATATCTGATTCCTAGGGTAGATGATCTTATTGACAAACTACAAGGATCTGCAATATTTAGCAAGATAGATATTAAATTTGGATACCATCAAGTACGATTGGACACATTTGATATATTCAAAACTGCATTTAGAACACAATTTGGACACTATGAATTCCTTGTTATGCCTTTTGGTTTAACTAATACACCAGCCACATTCAGTCGTATAATGAATCACATATTTTTGAAGCATCAACATTGTGTCATTGTTTTCTTTGATGACATATTGGTTTTTAGTAAGAATGAGAATGAGCATTATGAACATTTATCCTTGGTTTTCAAATTATTGAAAGAGAATCAATTATATGCTAATCTTGAAAAGAATAAATTTTTCCAAACACAAATTGAATACCTAGGACATATTGTTTCATCTGAAGGTATTAAAGTTGACCCTAAAAAGATAGAAGCAATTTTGAAGTGGCCGATACCTACGAATGTGCACGAATTACGTTCTTTCTTAGGCCTTGTTAGCTTTTATAGAAAATTTGTGAGAAATTTTTCATTGCTTGCATTACCTTTGACAAAATTATTAAAGAAAGGCATTATGTATCATTGGTCCGATAATCAACAAAAGTCCTTTGATTTACTGAAACATGCTTTAACTCATGCTCTTGTATTGCAATTACCTGACTTCAATAGACCATTTTTCCTAGTAGTCACTAATGCTAGTGGATCTGGAATAGGAGCAGTCCTTATGCAAGATTCTCATCCCATAGCCTACTCTAGTTGCAAACTTAAACCCTCTGAACTTAAGTATTCTACATGTGATAAGGAATTGCTAGCTGTAGTACAAGCTTTACGTCAATGGAAACACTATTTAATGGGATCTGAATTCATGATCAAAACTGACCAACAAAGCATTAAACATCTCCTTAGTCAACCACAAATATCTGACCGGCACATTAAATGGGCTGCTTTTATTCAAAGTTTCCATCCACTCATACAATATCAACCCGAAAAAGAGAATGTTGTTGCCGATGCTTTAAGTAGAAGACCGACTATTCATAATATCTCTGTGATATCTTTTGACTCTCTTTTCCCTATGAAAGATACCTATGACCAAGACCCTACTTTTCAAGCTGATTGAAATAAATTAGTTGCAAATACCTGGATTCCCATTGATTCATTGTCTTACATTGATGGATTTATGTTTTATGAAAAAAGATTATGTGTAACTGTTCAATTTCGATCATTTTTTTTGCATGAAATTCATTGTCCCCCATACCAAGGTCGTAGAGGAATTATTTCTACTTTGCGTACATTGATTGAAGATTTTTATTGGCCACACATGGAATCTGATGTATCTAACTTTGTATCTGAATGCTTAATTTGCCAAAGAGTTAAAAGACACCATGGTAAACAATATGGTTTGTTAATGCCTTTACCAATTCCAAAACGACCATGGGAACAGATATCAATGGATTTTATCACTGGTTTGCCTGACACTAAAGCTAATCATAACATGATTTGGACTATTGTCATAGGTTTAGCAAACAAGCATATTTCATTCCATGCAAGAAAACGTTAACTGCATCTCAAGCTACTCAATTGTTCTTGAAAACTGTTTTCACTAATCATGGTTTGCCAAAAGTTATTATTTCTGACCGTGATTCTAGATTCTGCAATAATTTTTGGATTACTTTGTTTGCTAATTTAGGAACAAAGATTGATTTTTCATTTGCATTTCATCCTGAAAAAAATAGGCAAACAGAAGCTACTAATAGTACCATTTTAGATCTTTTGCGTGCATACATAATTTCAAAACCACAAACATGGGATACACATTCACATTTACTTGAGTTTGCATACAATAACACACCATATACAACTACACAGAAAGCACCATTTGAAATTATTTATGGATATAGATTGTCTACACCTGTTACATCATTATCAAACAAATTTCAAGCTGCTAATGTATTGCTAACATGCATGCTACTATTTTTCATGAAGTTAAAGATATGATTGCGAAAGCCCAGCAATCTTATACAAAACAAGCCAACAAGAAAAGAAAAGCTATGAGTTTCAAAGTTGATGATTATGTTTGGTTACGTATTGAAAAGCGAAGATTACAAAGTGTTGACAAACACCCTGTTGTAAATTTAGCTCCTAGATTTTATGGACATTTCAAGATCATTCACAAAATCAATGACAATGCATTTAAACTAGAATTACCACAACACTGGAATATCGACAACACTTTTCATATCAGTTTATTACGACCTTTTAGAGGCCAATTACCTGTTGTACATCCTGTCTATGAAAACCCTCCTTTGCTAGAAGAAGAAACTAAAATCCTTGGGCCTGAAACTATTCTAGATACTGACTTTATGACCATTAGAACTGGCCGTAGGTATTCTAGATATTTGGTTAAGTTTAAAAATCATCCTGTTCAAGAGGCCCAATGGATGCACGCTTGAGATCTAAGTGCTTACCCCTCATTGTTGGCTCCACATTGAGCTAATAGCAATTGAGGACAATTGCTATCCCACTCGAGGGGTATGATGCCAGGAGGCATATTCCACAGTGGATTTCGTGAGGTTTTGCGGTGGATTTTGTAAAATTATATTTATTGCCGGGGCTCATACACAAGATGGATTTCTTATGCGCAAAGTCGATGGGGACACCTGTCCTTTTTGGGCATCTTCTTAATTTAATGTGCAAGTGGGTGTTTCCATAGCGGGTGATTCTGCAAAATACATATTTATATTAGTGGACGTTTATGAGTTTAGAGTGCGCACTGGTAATAAATTAAGGTTAGGATTGAGTTCTAACTAATTTATTTATTTTATAGCTGAAGACTGCTAGGTATTCACTTTTGTCGGTGTAATTTTATTATTTTCTAACAATTGTGAATGCTTCAGTTTGATATGTAGACCAGGCAGCGGTGGCATTGGGAAGCACTGGGCGATAGCGTGTATTCAAGTTATTTAGAAGAAATTATCATTTTTGATGGGCGCGCATCTTAGGCGTGGCGCCAATATTTATTTTGACGTGCTTATTTATTGAAGCACCTGACATTTATTTATTATTTTGTATGCGCATGGGCGCATGATTTAAATATTTGTTATTGGATATTGTATTTGGGCACATCTCGACTCTTTGGGTGCCCAATAGCTTTAATTCTTTAGTGGGACAAAAGCAAACACAAAAGCTAAAGCATGCTAATTGTAAATTGGGCTATTTTTTGAGCTTGGAGATGAATAATCTATCAAATACATGCTTTGTGGAGCTCTCACACAAGGCATGGGGGGAGATTGTACCCAATTAGGCTTTTGCTTCATGTTGTGCAAGTCTTGTCTCTTGTTTTTTGTGCAAAAGTAGAGTTCTTTTATTCTTGGGGACCTTCCGGCGCTCACTACGTGCGCATACAGCATTCGATCTATGCACCACACTATTGGATCTTCCCTTTAGGTCTTGGAAGACTTTGTGACCACCTTTCCCACTTACACATATGCCATTGAGGGATGTGATATGATGGGTGCCTCTAGAATAGCTCATGGTATTTTAAGGAGGGAAGAACCACTAAAAAGTGGTGAATAGGTGTTTGGCCCATGTGGATCCTTCACATAAGGTATGTACTGTTTCCATGAACAATACACCAAGTACACCATCCTTTGGAGCTTGTGGAGCATGTGTGCATTGGTGATTTGTCTCCTTGCGTTTGATACACCCATAGAGAATGAGAGAAATGAAGATACAACTCCATAGGTTGTTGCTATCACATATAAGGAGGAAGAAGAGCCGATTAAAGAGCCAATAAATATTCTAGAGGAATGTTAGGTGGTGTCGGAGTTGGCTCTCATGGTACCATCTTCTTCAGAAGAGCCACAAGTCAACAAATCCAACCTTGTCTCCTTGACACCTATTGAAGTAGATGGCATATAGTACCTTCTTCTATTGGATGTGCTGCAATACTTGAAAATGAAGGAATAAGAGTGTCTCATCAAGGATTCCATGGAAAAACTCATTGATTATGATTAACTGGATGTGCATTCGACGATGGTGGCAGAGGCTATAAAATATGATGACACAAGCTTAAATAAAAGGAGTCCCAACATAGTAGCATAGAAACATATTAACTTGGTTGAAGAAAATTACCTTATGCCGGTAGATGTTGAGTTTAAAAAAGCACTAGAGCACGACCTATTCAGACCAAGGTTCCAACTTCTTACTAAGAAGTTTGTGGATTCCTTTGCCCAAAGAGGTGCCTTGTTGACATATGAGGAAATGAAGATACACAATGATTTGAAAAATGTGAGATTTCTAACTACCATACATTTTTATGCGATGAAACAGGAACCTAGGATGCATCGGGTCCCCCAACCATGAAATCATGATGCCTATAGTTGCCCTATCCAAAGTCATCCTATCCTACAACTACCTTGTTTGAAGTTTGAAAGTGGCCCCAGATGCTAGACTTCGGATAGGGCAGCTGTAGGTATCATTTTTTGCCAAGATTTCACTAGTGGACTTTGAGGGATCTGAGGCATCCTAGGTCAAGTTTTGTTATGCTTCGATACCTCTAGGTCAATTACTAATCATGTTATTTGATTCGTCTGTGTTATTTAGGATATATTGTATATAGATGAGTTTGGATTGAGGCAAGGAGGATCTCAGCATCATGCAGATCGATAGAAGGATTCATCTTTAAAGGAGTACATTGGCAATGTTTTTGCTAAATTTGTAGTCTTCCACAAGAAATGCTCACCATAAGGAAATGAAATAATCATGAAAATTCAGGCCCGCCTTTTTTAGCAATATCACTGAGATCTAGCTTGGAGAAGGTGGTGTTAGTGAAGTGATCAAAGCTTCTCTACCTGTTTGACAAACGAGCAATGTATTTACTTGCTACATTAGGTGAGCTTGCAAAAGTGTCAAATCCGCTTCTCTTGGAGGAAGAGTTGAAGGGAAAGTGTATCGTTTTTGTAGCAAAGAAGGAACTTCTTTTTTCATCGAAAGCTATCCCCTTCTCTCCACATCGATGAAAAAAGCCAAGGAATGAATGAGAGTTCTTGTTGGCTATATTAGCTCTTTGTATTTGTCATCATTATCAGTCTATTGCATGTATTTTTCTTGATGAATATAAGATATTTTGCTCAGCCTTTATGTTCAAATATGTAGTTTGTGTAAGTGTGACGATAATGTGTGGCACGTTAATGATATATTTGTATATGTTAACATAATTAGATTTAATTATGTCAATATATAGTATGCATATGTATAATTATGTGTAGGCGATAACGTAACTTGTATCCATATCTATTACTAGTTTTGATGCGCATCTATGTTAAAAAAAAATAAGTTTCATACATTTCAAGAAACAAAACAAAACAACTTTACTTAAACTAATTGAATTGAGTACACATCACATGAGATTAAAAAATATATATTATGATATTACACTGTATACTACGAATCAGGACTTCTTCCCCCTTCCCCCATCGCAAGGAAAAACAACACATTGGCACAAAGAGAGAGAGAGAGAGAGAGAGAGAGAGAGAGAGAGAGAGAGAGAGAGAGAGAGAGAGAGAGAGAGAGAGAGAGAGAGAGAGAGAGAGAGAGAGAGAGAGAGAGAGAGAGAGAGAGAGAGAGAGAGAGAGAGAGAGAGAGAGAGAGAGAGAGAGAGAGAGAGGATTCTAGAAGATTCCTCCCTTCCCCTAAAATGCCATATTAGAGAGTTTGGGAATTTCCCAGGTTTCACTTTCAAATAACTCATAAAGATTTGACGATGTGGCTAAATCTAAACCCATGTTTGAAAGTAGGACTTGGGAAGGCAACTTATATAGTACTTGGGATAGACTCCACTTGCAAGTAAGGAAACAAGATTTGACCATGTGGTTAAATATTACCTATATTGAAAATCTGCAAAGCGTATGAAAATTCCCAAATTCCCTAATAGAGTGTTCTCCTTAGCGGGTGGCCACACACATTTTCTCTTTTCCTTTTTCCCAAGCTCATCCCCTAACCCGCGAACCGATTCTTCCCAATTGCCCCTCTTCTTGAGCAAGTGGCTGTTGCTGACAACATCTAGAAACAATGCCTAACATTGCAAAATTTTTAAGCAAAATTGTACACAATTGGCACATTGTTACCAACTTGTTACATTAATTTAATGCAGATGCGGTCCATATTTCATCTTTGGAGGACGTGTCTTTGTAGTTTGGCAAGTGAAAAATCTTGGTTCGGAGGAGTTTTGTGCTAGAGGGTGGACTTTAGGAAAATACCAGGTAGAATTGAATAGTTTTATCTAATTAGAAGGGATTAGAATTTTGGCTTGGATGATCATTTGACCTTTCTTCCCATAAAGAATATATTTACAAATCCAAATGAGTTGTTTTTGAAAGCTTAGAGATGGTTGAGTGTATAGTCGAGTACAACTTGGCAAAAGCAAAAGACATGAATTCGATAGCACAAATTGGACAAGTGGTCTTGGTCGTTGATGATGATCGTAGATAGGAGTAGTAGAACTGGCAAAATTTTCACCACATCATACATAGGATAGACATTGGGATATGGTAGGGAGAGAGTTGTATTTCCAGGATGATCACATTAAAGATTAAAGAAGGGGAGGGACAAGTCAAAGAACAAAGGCAATGCTAGTGTGGACAAGGGGAGTCACTACTCTACAATGCCAAGTATATGAGACATCTTCGAGTAAGTGGAGTTAATGACATGGATATAACAATTAGTGGACCATGAGTATTTGAGTTAATGTGACAAGATACTAACATGGTTACTTATCCATGAAGAAATAAATGCAAATCAATATTAAGTCGTAGTGATCATCCATGCACTTGCCACCAACTTGATGTGCAACTTAGAGATTGGAATATGGAGAAAAAGGGTCACTTGCATTATTGTTTATAAATGTATCTACAACAAAAAAATGCAATAAAAATGTCAATTCTTGGTGGAAGAGGATTAGTAAGGGGAGAGGAAGTCCAAAGGGGACCAATTGGAGACGAGGAAGGGGGGAGTTTGTGGGAAATTGGAGAGTCGTGATGAAGAAAGGGGGTGCCATCAATTGGAGAAAGAGAAAGAGTTAAGAGGATTTTCGAAGCCATCCAAGCTAGAGGATTTGAATAAAAATTGTAGTTGGAGAGGGTAAGAGGAGATAATTGAAGCCAATGCCTCTTTCATAGCCATCGCCATGTCTTCTCCTCCCACCTCAAATTTTGGAGCTTCAATATACATGCCTAATCTGAAGTGATAGAGTAGGAGAATTCTCTGTTGCCTTCCAATCACTCTACTTCGCTCTTGATTCTGTGGTGGATAGATGATGGAGATATTTCATTACTCTCCTTCCCTCTCTTCGTCGCAAACATAAAACCATGGAGGCTAAGCTCTTAAGCTTGAAATTTATCAATTAATAAAGTCTTAAAAGAGTTACAAGTGGCTATTCCCATGGCAACAATGCAATTGGCCAATGGATCTCTTGGGAGAGGGAAAATGATGAAATCACCATTGGGAACGACTGGATAGACTCCCCTTGGCTAGACTGCAAAGGACACCACTTCCAAAGACGCAACTATGATTCTCGTTCTTCACATAAGTGCCTTAACTTGTTTAACATAAAAAAGTAATTCCATGTAAATATTTATTTGGTTTAGAATTTTTATAAAATGTATTTTGAACCTAAATTTCAACTTTGGATAGTTTTCAGAATTTATGTAGGTCTAATTTTATATTTTAAAAATAAAGAACAGTTAGAAATGCTTTAAAATGGCTTAAAAATAGTATATATAACTTTTTATAAAATATTTGGTTAAAAAATTATGAGATGTGTTATTTTTTTGATAAATTTTGTACTGTTGGAAGTATTTGAAATTTTTCTAGAATTTTTGAAAGATGTTTACTATGTCTTAAAAATAAAAAACAATTATTTTGGATGAACATTACAGTATTTATTGATAAAAATCCAACAAAAATTAGGATTTTCTATAGAAAACATAAGAATATAGTTTTGGATATTTTATGAAATTTTCTTGGGATTAAAGAAAGAGAAAATTAATTTGATGTTATTAATTTGAACATTATTAATATAAAATATGATGTGTCTAGCTTTATGCAAATTAAAATTGTTGACGAGCTATTAAGTTATATCAATATTAGAAAAGAAAAATATTTTTAAAATAAAATTAGAGTTTATGGAATGTAAGTTGATTTGATAATAAAAAGGAATTAGATAGAACTATTGAATTTATGCTCTGAAGTTAATTTCTGAAGGGATAAAAAATAATCATAGTTTTAGTATTTTAGTGTCTAGTATAGAGATAGAGATGAAGTGCAAGATTAAGCAGACTTACTGAGTTTTTCATATTAGATTAGTTGGACTGCTACGAACGAGTGCCGTAAATATTGAGGAAGGATAGGATAAATCATAGAAATGAGTTATCAATATCACCTATTCAATGCAACAACTCCTAGGAGTTGACTTGACAACCTAGTTAAAAGTGGCTTGGTCATTGATTGGTCCTTTTTTGGTGTGTTTGCCAGGAGCCAAGTGCACTTGAATAGGTGATTGATCTCCCTAGGATGGATATTAAATTCCTAGTTATTGATGAGTGAATACGAGGTCTCTTTTCTAAGGGACTATTTTCCGAATTTACCCCAAAATTGCTAGAGGAGAATATTGGATTTGGTAAGAGACATAGACTTAGTAGAGGGGGGTAGATATTTTGGCCCGAAATTAACTATAGACTTAGAACAGTTATCTTCTTGGAGCTGGGATTATAACGATTGCGTGCAAACCATAGTTTTATTAGCAGTGCACTTTGGGCTAATAGATGCACTGGAAATAAATACAATCAGTGTATTGTACCATTTTGATTGGTATTATCGTAATGCTTATCGAACTTTTAGAAGAGTGGTATGGGATGATGTGTTTCCTTGGATACATGTATCCATAGATTTAAAATTTACTTTCGACATAAAAGATGTTAGAGAGGTTGTTGAAATTTTAGGCCTAATTCCTGAGTAAGAAGAAAAGTTACCTTATTGAGAAATAAACCCAGAGTTACCAAGCATTTTAAACCTAAGCGCACATGCACACAAAATTTAACTCTATAGCTTCAAACAAAATGTGCGAAATTTTGGAATATGATAGGAATAACTACTTCTTTAATAGTGGATGAATTCAGAGGAGAGAAAGAGGCATCAAAATGAAGCTCGAGATCAACGAGCTAGAGAATGCAAGGCATGACAGGAGACTTGGCTATGAGATAGGCTTGAGAGGGTGAACACATTATTGAATCTGGGGATAGATGTTGTGTATAACTAAAACATAGAACCTTTTAGGCCTATTATATCATTCGATAGAACACCGTCAATGGGAAGTGAAGTAGACTCATATCAATGGGATCGAGTGGCCTCACACACCAGTAGTGTCACTTGGAAAAGAAGTAGACAAAGTAGTGAAAGTAGAGAGAGTGAAGCTAATGCTACAGTAGGGAGTACTGAACCGCCCTTTGACTGGGATTTAGAGTCGAATTTTGGATTGCACCAACTATTTAAGGAGCCTAAGGAACTTGAGTGGTTGGATATTACCCAAGAATTAGGGTTAGAGATATTATTTAGAGAAACAATGGCTCGTAATCCAGTCAGATTAGCTGACTTCACACAATATGGGGGATTGTGGGACGAGGATCCCCATATGCATTTGCAAAGATTTGAGGTGACTTGTGTCGCTAATGAGATAGTAGACAATGACCAAAAGCTCCATATCTTCCCTGCAACATTTAAAGATGAGGCAGCAAGGTGCTAGGGGAATCTAGATGCCCAACATAAAGTGACTTATGTGGCCTTATCAAGAGTGTTCTTGGAAAAATTTTGACGTTAAGGTTTCCAAGATAGACTAGCCCTTCAATTGGATTATTTGTCCCAATGAACAACCAAAAGTGTTGAACATTACATTGAACATATGGAGATAATTATTTGGAAGATGAATCTAGCTCCTGATGAACCTACGCAAAAGCGTAAATTTATTGATGGGCTTAACCCTGAAGTTCATTAGCATGTTAGCTTACAACGGCCAAGTACATTGGCATATGCTAAAATACATGCTAGATGGTGGGAAGAAGTGCAACTCGGCCAACAATGATGGAGGGACTTATTTAAAGAACCTCGGATGGAATATCCAAGCACTTCAAGCGGGATATCTAAGAACGTGACTTATGTGACCATTCCTTTACACTTCTATTCCAGCTTATATAATGCAACTGGGAATGCCTTGTATGCTGCAATCTAAATCCCCTCTTGATGAAGCGAAAGTAGCTGATATTATTGCAAAATCACTAGGAAAGTTGAAGGAGGAAATCATGGGTGCAATGCAAGGACCTTTGAAAGATATTTATTCGATAACAATATAGTCTTCTAGTGCACAACAATCCTTGAGTAGCTCAACTCCAAACCCACCTAAATCCAATATCTGGTGTGGTAAGTTTCATGGGTATGGCCATGTGGCTACAGAGTGTCCGATGCCTTCAACACTAATGCCTGACCATCCATCGTTCTCCACCTTTTGCCTTAAGGCATGGCATCTAGATACAAACAGTTGGCATAAGATAGGTCAAGAGCAACAACAAGCTCGTTTAATGCAAACGAATTACAATTACATGGATCATAATAATACGACTTATGCGATTGGATCACCTAATCAACCCTTTAGGCTGAGAGGATTGTCAACCCAAGGTAGACCCCCAGTGCCCCGAATTAATTACAATAATGATGGAAACAGAGGAAGAGATTATCCTTTTTGGAGAAATAATGGTACTCTTCGTAATCCAATGGGGCAAGGGGGACCACAAAGGCCTAGGGGACCAGTAATTTGTTATCGATGCCAACAGGAAGGTCATATAGCTACATATTGTCCAAATGCACAAAAAAATCAGGACTAGACTCCTTTATGCAGGAGGTGTAGTGGCAAAGGACATCACGAAGAGGATTGTCCCAAGTGAGAAGATAACCAACCTAATGACAAGGGTAAGCAAATTTTTAATGAACCCTCAACCTCATCCGCAAATTTAGTTTAAATAGAAACAACAAGGCAAGGGAACAGAGCTATAGGGTGACCTTTAAGATTGACCCCATGATTGGTGTGGTGACTAGAGCACAAAAGCAACAATGAGAGGAGCAAGGTCATGAGGAAGAAAGTTTGCAATTAAAAGAAGCAGTGAAGGATAAACCTAAGGATATAGATCCTAATGTAGAGCTACCTGAGTCAGATTCTCCACAACATTCCTCTGACCATCCATTATTACATGTGCCTTTAGTAAATCCTAAGATTCAAGCAGGGGTAGCTCCTTTTCCCGAAAGACTGATACCTCCTAAGGAAGGAAGTAAAGAGTAGGCAGAAGCAGTAAACAAGACCTATGATCTTTGGGCTACATTAGAGCAAGTATCTTTGACCATTAACCTTCAGTAATTGCTAGAAGAGCACCTACATGTTGAAATTAACTTTATTATAAATTAGTTCGGTGTTGAAAGAAGAGGATTGAAATTAATGTTCCTAAAGTAACCGTAAATTCTTCCAAAAGAAAAGCAATTAAGGACGTGAAAATAGTAGATTTGTTTATGGATCAAGGAGCTCTAGTTATAGATACTACTATTAATGGCCACTTGCTGAATGAAGTGCAATTAGATGGTGGCTCAACAGTTAATTTGATGATAGAACAAATGGTGCACAAATTAGGGTTGAAGAATCTAGAACCTACCAATATCGTTTTACATGTGGCTGATCAAAGGAAAGTGATTCCTTTGGGGTTACTTCGTAATGTGAAATCTGTAATTGCTAGCTTAGAATTTCATGAGAATTACTTAGTAGTTTGCTCATTGTCAAATAGCTCTTCATATTCTTTGTTTTTGGGTCGACCTTGGTTATACCAAGCAAAGTGCACTCAGGAGTGGTATAAAGGTTCAATTGTGATTGGTCCTTGAACTGATCAGGTTAACATACAAGTTATTTCAAAAGGATTTTTGAAAGAGTCAGGAGATGAGATGGTTAATGAAAGGGATGAGAAATCCAACAGTGAGTTTTATGATTTAGAAATGGAGAGGACCAATAATGAAGGGCCTTATGCCTGGTTATTTAGAACACAACGCCCAGCAAGAGTAGAAAAAGTGAAGGTAAATATAGTACATCAGTCTCATAAGGTAGAACAGATGGGTATTGGTGAATATGTTGTAATATTTTCATCAGACAATGATTTGGATAGTGAGATTACTCAGTGGTTGTCTACAACTAAAGATACAACCCTAGATTGCTTAATGCTCTCTACAGGGAAAGTGGAATACTTTGATGATTCACTTGAAACATATTCCCAATTATCCATGTGTCAAGAAGGAAATGATCAAGAAGATGCATTTTTTACGTATAGCAAGGCAGAAGCGGCTTCTATGGATGAATTAGAAGAGGAAGAGATGCTTGAGTCAGTGACATTTAATGTAGATGACATCTCAACAAACTCTTTGAAGAGTACGGACAAATTTGACATTACTGAGAAGAATAATGGCATACATGAGAGTAGGGTTTTTACTGTTTCCCCTTATGAGGAAAATGCTCTACCCTTTGGATTTGAACAATTGCTAGATATAGCTAAAAGAACTTATTGTTACCAGTTATTAGAAAGAAAGGAAAGAGAACGGAGGAGTAGGAATAGGTGCAAACCGTTACAAAGACCAATATGGCATGATGATGAGGATGACTCCAGCTTCGGCCTTGCGTAGGCTTGCTCAAACATCTAGAGAACATCCTGGTAATTATGATAGGATTATTAGAGAATTAAATGAGGCTTTGAAAGTAGAACATGAGGCAACAATGATGACTGCTGTAAATGAAGCAATGAAGAAAATTACTAAGTTATAAAAAGAAAAGGCAGAATTTCAATTTAGAGAAAGGCGATATTTAGATGAAATTTCACTTCTAGAGTTGTGTTTAGAGGAGCAGAGATCAAAATCTAGTAGTTGGGAGTTACAGATGGAACAAGCTTTATATATAGATAAGAACTATTGGGATGAATATGAAAAGACTAATCTATTTTGGGAAAAAGATAAGTCTAAGAGTCTTTTTGAAACAGAAACTCGAGGGAAAAAACCTACAAGTGCTTTGTATCATCCCTTTAAGCACTTCAATGGAAGTACATAGAAGATGTATCATTGTTCTAAGGGACCACTAGTTGGTTATCAATGAGTCCAATATAAATCTACTAAGATCAATATGGAAAATATGCCAGAGGTTGTATTACCTCATCCCAAAGAAAGAGTGATGGTTTTTACTATCTATGGGGATGGAAAGAAACCAAAACTTAGATGGTTTGAACCTGCAACACCTAGGGATTTTGTAGAACTTAAACAAGTCATACATTATCTAGGTTGTCAAATTCAAGGTGAGGAAAATGAGGATGTGCATTCATTAATTCTTAAGCTAGAGGGTAACCAATAGTCTTGGAGTTTAGATGATCAAGAATGTTTAGAAAAGAACAATAAAATCTTATGTCAATACCCTCGTAAGTTACATTATCAATATCCTCTCTTGCTATCCATGCAATCAACCCCCCAGTGTGATCCCCACCCTCGCTACTATCGGTAGAAGTCTGCCCACTTACCCTAGAAGGCCTTCCAATAATGGTAATCCAAATGGCACTCATGTGGCTTAGCTCAATCATGGGAAAGATGGCATTAATGGTCGGCATGGCATTCATGTTGGGCAGTATGACTTTTATGGGAAGTATGGTATAAATGCACATCATGGCTTTTATGGGCAGCATGGTGTAAATATGCAACATGGCTTTAATGGGCAACATGGTATAAATGCATCACATGGCTTTAATGGGCAGCATGGTGTGTATAGTAGCATGGCATTTATTGGTAGCAAGGTTTTCATGGGCAATATGGCCCTAATGACCTCCATGATAAGATCATTCTCACCAAGTACAATGGGGAATCACAATCCCCATCTGACTTGGAAAAATGGACACCTGATGATTAAAAAATCATATTTGCCTCTCTCCATTTGGAAGGATTTTTTTACAATGGTGGTGCTAGATAAATAAAGAAAATCAATAATTCATTCATTGGCAAGATTTTAAAATGCGCATGTTTTAAGTATTTGTATCCCTAGTGGTGGAAAAGGAGTAGTTGGTAAGGTGGTGGTACCGACTTGACCAATGGATACTCATAGTAAGAGAATACATAAATAAATTCATGAGCTCGACCATGCATGTTGAAAGTGTAAGTGATGATGCCAAGCTTTGCAAATATGTCTATGGCTTAGAGCCAAGCCTCTCTCCTAATGTAATGGATCGAAAATCACCTATCTTGTTTGATGCAATCGAGTTGGCTAAAAGATATTCAAGAAAGTACCACAAGAATAAGATATTTCAGCAAGGTTTTGGACATCAAAGAACCCCCATAATACAATGCCAATATGATGGTATTTATAGAGGAAATCCTATGTTGAGAGTCAAGATCATCTGATGTGATACTTATCTCGACATGATAGCTATAGACCTTAGCTATTAATATCCATGTGTGTGTCATTAATAAGTTGGGAAACTAGGTTAACTAGAGTTAGTAAACTATAGTGAAGAGTGTGAGAATGAGTGAAGTATAATGCAAGAAGAAGAGAGCATACTGCTCCTAGTTCCTCCTCCATCTCTACTACTATATCCTTTCTCTTATGTTTTCTATCATGGTATCAAAGCTAGTTTAGACCTTCATTAGTGGAAGGTAAGAGGAATTGGTGATTTCTCTCTTGATTAGCATTTTTGGAGATCAAAAAAAGGAAGAATAAAAGCATTCTTGAGTGTTAAGGACTAAGACATGACATCGGCAACATTCGTATGAAGATTTATAGTGATTGCACTTGCCCAAACAGTGTGGAAATCAATGTGAACTATTGAAAATGGTTTGCTACTCCAGCTCATTGTGTCTGACAATGGTTCCAGTTCTCAATCTTGAGCATAGATGGAAGGCATCCAATGCATTGTGAGAGGCTTGCAATAGCTACATCAAGCATTAAGAGAACAACAACAGGAGTAGATCAAGCCAACGTGAATTTGCACATGTTTGCCTACTGCTTGAAGACATCATTTGGTTCAATGGGTGTATGCTTAGTGTGACACACACATCCAACATTGAATGGTCAACAATCTTGTGGAAAAATACTCATGTCCATCTCAGCAATCTTGTGGCAAAATACTCATGTATCTAGTAGCATTTGGGTGAAATTTGATCACCTACTCCTCCCAACATGTAACAAACTATATGCAATCATACAAGCAGGAATCCTTAAAACTCTTTAATTGAATGCCTTTGTGGAGCTCAGGGTGTTGGTTATTGATGTTGGTATGGTGCTAAATGATTAGTGGTAGGCCCATGGATATTCATGAGCATTGAATGCTCATTCTTGGCTTATATTAGGATGGTTGTTGGCTAGCTATAGCCTAATTTAAGGTTGAAAAGTGTATGAGCATTGACACTCATATTAGGATGGTTGTTGGCTAGCTATAGCCTAATTTAAGGTTGAAAAGTGTATGAGCATTGACACTCATATGCATATGTATTGAGTCTCAGTGAGTGTGGAACATGTCTAAGATTTCATCGAGTTGTTTTTAAAGTGACAATTCCTTATTTGTAACAAAGAATTGATTGTTGTTATGTCACAGACTACTTGTCTACTATTCATTGTTGAATAGCTTTGTCTACAAAATGGCTATGTAGTAAATGATGTCTACAAGGGTATGATATCACTCCTAAATATCATGTCAGATGTCTAGAGATGCAAAGCAAGCTACTAAGATGATATACTATTGGTACATCAGAGATACTAGTACAGTCAATTTGAATTAGAATTGTCATAGTTGAGAAAAAGCATATCTATGTTATGCAACTAAGATCCTTGGATACCTTCTGATGTACTGATGGTTGCTTGATGACCAAAATTAGCTGAACTCCACTGAGTAAAAAATGTATGAGTATTTCTTGAGTGTTGTTATGTAGGAATTGAATCATTGAAAATACTATCATTTGTTTGCAAGGAACCAAGCATTGAAAGCTAGAATACTATAGTGAGTACATAGAGTTGTGACCATGGCAAATGGTGATAGGACTGACAACATCACTTAGATAGTGGGTGAAAAAGCGGGCAATAAAGAATACTAGAGTGAGTACATAGAGTTGTAACCATGGCAAATGGTGACATGACTAACAACATCACTTAGATAATGGGTGAAAAATTGGACATAAATAACTATTTTGTATCGAAATTTCGAATGAGAATTTCTTGATTCAAAAAGGCTATTAGGATCTAGTGATAGCTAAGGAGGCTGAACCTAAGCTTCCAAAACATAATTCCATAGTTAAACAATAGAGAGCACATTGTGCATGGCTTGAATGTTCTCACAGAATCTTGCACTAGCTTTCATTATGTATCTCTGATGTGCAATGGTCATGTAGATTATGAATTGCAATACACCAAAAGATATATGGGATAATTTGAAGTGGTACTATGGTACTACCACTAGCACACACAAAATTCAGTTGCAGCAGAAGTTCAATACCATGGATAGGAAAGGACAAACCATACAAGATTATGTAATAGAGATAAAGACCATTGGTAATCAGTTAGCATCTGTTGGAGCTAAGGTTCATGACAAGAATCTAGTTGTAGTTACATTGAATGGCCTTGGGGTAGAGTATAAGTCATTTGATACATCCATATCCATATGAAGAAATGCCTAAGTTCAATGAGTTGGTTTCCTTGCTTCTTCATGAAGAGGTTAAACTTGGCTTAGCTACAAGTTCAAGTAGCTCCAAAGGGAGAGATGTGGTTTTCTATTCGAATCAAAGAGGCCATGACAGTCATGGCAAAGGGTTCTCTCATGGATGAGGAACTCAATAGAACACATTTTAGAATGTAAACAATCAATAGGGACAAAATGCTAGAGGTGGTAGATACTTTTGAGTAAGGGGGAGATCCAACTCTAGCAGTAGAGGATCATGGCAATCACAGATTACGCATGAACATGAAAAAAAGGATAATGATTGTCATTATTGTGGAAAATATGGGCATATTGCCAAGGAATATTGGAAGAATCAAGCCAATCAAAAGCAAGCAATAGGGTCATTATGCTTCATCTAGTCATGTTGAGGATGCTTCTACTGATAGGTTGTTTGCTATGATGTATGTTCAGAATTGTGTTGCTAAAGAGAATTAGATTATGTATGGTACATTGAATCTGAGGCATCCAATCATATAACACCATATGGGAAATGGTTTATTGACATGGTTCAAGATAAGCATGGCTATTTTTATACTAGGGATGATCTTCAACACAATATTGAGCATAAGGATGTGGTACCCTTGGTAATTCATGATGCCCAGAACAAATGTCTACATGATGTATTACATGTGCCCTATATTACAAAGAATCTATTGTCAATTGGCCGAATGGCAAAGCAGAACTTACAAGTTTACTTTAATAAGCATGGCTATTTTATAGAGGAATTTGGGAATGGATGCAAATTAATTGCTTGAGGCAAAAAACATGGTGAGATGTTTACATTGGATGCTACATTGCCTCAACTGAAGTTAGCCATGTTTGCACATGGTTAGGGCACTATTAGAGACCTTGAAATTCAACACAAGAGGATTGGTCACATGAATATTCAAAGGCTACAAACTATGCAAAGAAAGCAGTTGGTGCCAAGGTTTGCATATATTGAGTTAGGTTATGTTTGTGACATGTGTTAGTTTGGCAAGCAAGCATGATTTCCCTCTATGAAACATGTACGGATTAGCTCTAGGTCATACATGGGTGTATATCTTGAAGCATAAAGATGAGGTGTTTGCTATTTTTAAGGACTCTAGAAAATAGGTTGAAAAGGAATTTGATCGCCCTATTTGAGATCTGAGAGTGGCGATGAATATGTATCTAATGAGTTTGATAGATACTTAGTAAAGAATGCATTTGTATAGGCAGCTCATAATGTAGTTATACTCCTTAGTAGGATGGAGTGGTTGTAAGAAAGAATTGAGTTCTTACAGAGACTACTTGTGCAATGATGAATGAGAAGAACATGCCACTATACAACTGGACTGAAGTTGTTATGATAGCAATGTACATGCTGAATCATACTCTGACCACATGCATTCATGACATGACAACATACTAGAAGTTGTATGGGTACAAACCAAACATTAGCCACTTGAAATTTTTTGGCTACATTGCATATATACATATTCTAGATAAGAAAAGGTGGAAGTTGGATCCTAAGGCACAAAAGTGTGTGTTCATTGGTAATGCTTAGGCGCGTAAGCCTACAAATGTCTTGATCCATCGACTCATGAAACTATCTTTAGCAGAGACATTATCTTTGATGAACTGGCTTCATGTATGCATTCTTGACTAATGTTCCTCTACTGATATGCCTTTAGATCATGTATCCATTATTACTCCCCAGTAGAATACTACTATGTCAAGTCTTATTGGTGATGTCTCTCCTAGCATATATCCTTGGATAGCAAGTTACAAAGCTAGTGATGCTCTTGGTTTTTTGACATCTGGATATGATTCGACTGATAGCCTGGATAGTGAGCTTGGAATTCCATCTTCTTCTTGGTATCAGATAAAGCATATATGTATTACCTCATGAAAGAAGGGAATCTAGCAGTGCACCGCAGCTATGAGTGAGATACCCAGTTGATAGATGTGTATATGGCTAAGGCCATGAAATAGAAAGAGCTAGTACATTTAGTGAAGTAGTCATGGATAAGAACTAGTACAAAGCAATGGATGAGAAAATGAATGCGTTGACTGAAAATTAGACTTAGGAATTGATTGCAGTGCTTGATGTAAAAGGTCTATTGGCTATAAATGGGTGTATAAAGTAAAGTGTAAGTCTCATGGCAGCATTGAAAGGTATAAGGATATGCTAGTGGCAAAATGGTTTGCACAATAGTATGCTTATTAGAATACAAGATGCAATGTCAATGCTAAAAAGTGAGTTTGACATGAAAGATTTAGGTAAGCTGAATTTCTTCTTGGGTATTGAAGTGGTAAATTCAGTCAATGGACTTTGGTTGATGTAGAGGTAGTATGCATTGGAAATGCTAAAAAAGTATGGACTTTCGCTGATGTAGAGACTCTATGCTTTGGAAATGCTAAAGAAGTATGGCATGACAAATTTTAAACCATTGGATACTCCATTGGATCAGAATAACAAGTTGGATATGGATATTGGAGCTGAAATTGTAGACATTACCATGTATAGGAAGATGGTGGGAAGTCTTATCTACTTGACCATCACTAGACCTAATCTTAGCTACTCAGTTGAGCTTATCAATCAGTTTATGTAGAAGCCTAGGAAACCCCATTTGGATGCAGTGAGAATAATTATGTGTTATGTCAAGGCAACAATAGATTATGGACTCTTTTATGAGAAAGATAAGGACCTAAAGCTCATGGGATATACTGGTGCAAAGATCGGGCAGGTTATCCTTATGATAGATGGTAATGACTCATCCCACTTATACCCTATTAGTAAGGGAAATTGTATTTGGCATCCCACACATTATGTGCTACACTCATTCTTGACTTACTCTTGGTTGATGCTTCACTCTTAGCCCTATCTTGTTGTGAGAGTTGTTGGTAGCTCACTTTGGAACAACTCTTGCATGGTCTCCATCATTATTGAGTTACTTTCCATTTGTCCTCATTATGAAGCTCACTAACCAAGGAATATAGTGGGGCACCCTATAGATCATGAATAAATCCCTTGACAAATAAATTTATATTTGGCCCATTGTGGAAGCTCCTCCTTAAAGGATATGTTTCCATGAAGAGAATTAATAATATCAATAGCCATAGCTTGAAATGCTGCTAGGTGGTTAGGCAAGGATTGATTTGTCACTTGGATTGTCTACTCATTGTTTATGTGGCTAAATGCTAGTTAGATGGTTAGGCAAGAATTGATTCGTCACTTGGATTGTCTATTTGGCTAAATGCTTGGGTCCCCTTCAAGGAGAATATATTTTTTGTTAATGAAAATCCTAAATTTTCCTATTATATTTCACAAAAGGGAATGAAATGCTGGGAGAACTTGTGGGATCACAAGAAATGAACTAGGTGCCATTGTAGCTAAATAATTATCATACTCCCTAATGTCATAGAAAATGGATTGATTAACCCAAATTATATCAAAGTTTAAGGAGATATTGTGCACCTTGCTTAGGATCAAGCTCAATCCTGGCTAACTTATTTGGGCTATCAAGGTATAGAAAATGCGAGAAAAATCAAAGACCCAAAGCAAATGACTAGTTTCTCAAGCCATATACATTTTGAGGCCAAAGTAGAAAAACTCATGTATGTGAGTGAATGCAGAAGTTTAATTTTCATAACATGGAATACCACACTTTTTGGTTAGTTTAATATGTTTCTTTGGAGGCTAGTTATGTTGATTTTTCCATAACTATTATAGTCTTAGTAAGTTGATGACTCTTTTAAACATTGCCCTTTGTGCCAGGTTGAAAAAGAGAATTCTTTAAATCTCTTTTGATATTGCATATGCATAAAAAAAGGTGTGGAAGAAGGTGCACAAATGGTAAACTACAATTGGTTCCTAGTTTCTACATGTATCGAGCTAGGTCAAATGGTGGTCTACATTAAATGCTTGATCAATTATAGTATACCTTCATAGGTCTTGGTATACCACCAAATAATATTTAGAGGTGTAAGAAGAAGAATTTGGCAAAATATCCGAGGAGGAGCAATGTTGTACCAAGTGCACATGAAAACGAATAGAAGAGATCCATGTAACTAGCATGGAATATTATTAAGGCCAAATTTGTATCCTAACTACTTCCCATGGTTTGAGAAAATACATATGCTTTGAGAAACCAAACCATTTTCCTTAAGGATTTGATCTCTATCACATTTTCCATTACAATACATTGGTATTTTTTACCTCAATTAGGCTGGATCATATGTGAGATCTATCCTTAAACACTAATTGAGCATGAATAAAGCCCTTTCCAATAAATGTATATTTGACCCATTGTAAAATCTCCTCAGGGGGTATTTACCCATGAAAAAACATGAAAAACAATAGCCATAGCTTGAAATACTCAAGATTGGCTAGGTGCCTTCATGTGAGGATTGATTCATTAGCTGGATTATCTAATTGATTGAATGCTTTGGGCTTCAAAGAGGATATATTTGTCATTAAGAAAAGTCCTAAATTGGCCTATCAATTCTCAGAAGGGAATGACATTTTAGAAAGCTTGTGGGATTACAAGAAATTAACTATATATCTTTGTAGCTAATTATTTTCAGGTACTCCTTAATGTCAAAGAAAGTGGGATAAAACATATTTGCCTTGAGAATCCAATCCATTTGACTCAGGGCTTTGATCTCCAAGTACACTTTGTCAATTACAATCCTTAATATTTTTAACCTCAATTAGGCTTGATTATAGGTGACATGGGCAATGTGTCCTTTAACTCAACCTCAAGTAGGCTTGATTACAAGTGACATGTGTAATATGTTTTTAAACTCTAACCTAATTTGGGATAATCATAGTAAGTGCAATAAACTTACATATGTGAGCAAAATGCAAAAAAGTAACCTTATCATATAGAATGCCACATCTTTCTATAAGTTTTAATATGTTCCTTTGGAATTTAGTTGTGTTGAAGTTTTTTCGAGGTGGACTTAGTATGTTAATGCTTATTTTAGGAAATTTACCTTATAAGAAAGAGGATCATTTTCATCTCTTTTTACTATGGACATGTATTGGAAATGTGTTGAAGAATATGCACAAATGGCACACTACAATTGGTTCCTAATTTCCATAAGTATTAAGCTAGGTCACATGGTTCTCAACATTAAATTATTGATCAACATAGTTACCTTTATAGTGTTGGTGCATCACCAATTAATCTTTAGAGAAATAAAGAGAATAATTTTGCAAAATTTTGTAAAAAATGATGAGAAGAAATGTTGTATTATTGAGTGACTAATGAATTTACGCCTAATTTGCTTGGCAACCATTTCCCATAAAATATTTGCAATTTTGCATGAAATATATATATGTTCTTGATATGGCTATTTGTAATTGCCCAGTATGAAATGTGAGGAACCAAGTTCCCTAGTTGTGTGGCCTAGAATTCCCTACTAAGTTGTATGGGAAACATGATTCTCTAGTTATATGAACTACAAATCCCTAGTTTAAGATGTGGGAAATTAAATTTCCTAGTTATATGACCTACAAATACCTAGTTTAAGATATGCACAATAAATTTCCTAGTTATATATAAGGAGTTCATACATGCAAGCCTAAGATTCCCTAGCATGGGATGTGGGGAAAGTAATTCCCTAGTTATACATAGGGAATCTATATACACGTACCTAGGAAAAGTTAGAGAATTTCCTACATTCTAAGAGTTTTCCTATGTAGGAACTATTCAAAAGCTCCTTGTGTATCAATTCCTACTGCACTTGATCACAATTGTACTGTAATGTATGAGATCACTCCAATCATAGAAAAATGCATATGGCAAGGTCCATAGATCTTGTGTATATTGTATCCTATTGCACCCAATTACAGCTAACATAGGAAACATGTTAGTTGGTCACCTTCCACATTTTTCCATGTCTTGTGTTGTGCCTTTGTTATTGCTGAGCAACTGACTTCTTTGTATTTTGGCATGGATCACAATGCCAAGTTTTTCTTATAGAACCTTATCAAGCCAGATAAGTTTTCTCACCAAGTTTGGGTATCACACAAAGCCAAGGAGAAGGCCTGATACCAATGAGTTGGCATGCAATGGCCTTGTGAACTTAGATGATGAGCAATGGGCATAGCATCAATGCATAATGACTCTAGAAGGTCAAGATAGAATTCTTGCATGTGACTTTTACTATTTTCTTGCATTCAAATGCACAAATAATAACAGCTTATTAGGTTCTCAAAACTGTGGCTCCAACTATGGCTCTAACTATGGCTCCAAGAATGTGCAGGCTATGGCTCCAACTATGGCTTCTTGCAGTACCTCTACGATATTAGCATATTGTGAGAGAGAAGTGGACCATGACAAAGGCACATGGAACAGGATAGCAGACATGCTCCCTTCAGTTCATTCCATTTCATCAATACACACAGTCACCAAAGTCAACTATGTACCACACACATACACAACAACAAGTAACCTAGTACTAACCATGGTTAAGTCTGTGTGACTTAACCTTATTCGCTAAGGTAAACAACTGACAGAAAACTAATGAGCTTGAATCTCAACACTCCCCCTCAATCTCAAGTGGGATACTTCACTCCAAGTAGCTCTCTAAAGTGCTCAAACTTATCTTTACCCAATGACTTGGTAAAGATATCTACAACCTAGTCTTTTGTCCTCACATGGACCAAGTCAATGTCTCTTGCAATCACTTTTTATCTAACAAAGTGATAGTGTACCTCAATGTGCTTAGTCCTAGCATGATAGATAGGGTTACTAGCTAGGATCACATTACTCATGTTGTCACAATAGAGTGTGACAGGCATGACTTCCTGCATGCCCAAATCATCAAGAAGCTTCATGAGCCATGCTGCCTCACATGCAGCTAATGTAGCACCTCTATACTCTGCCTAAGTACTAGAGAGTGCAACTATAGGTTGCTTCTTACTGCTCCGGCTGACCATACTACTACCGAGGGAAAATGCATACCCACTAGTAGATCTCCTGTCACATAGTTACTTCCTACCCAATCAACATTTGTATATCCTGTAAGCTCCAAAGGCTTACCATGCTCATAGAATAGACCATAATCTGATATAGCCTTCACATACCTCAAGATCCTCCTCACTGCATCCAAGTGCGGCTTGATAGGCTTCTATATGAACTGTCTAATCAGTCCAACTGAATAGCTAAGATCTGGTTTAGTAATGGTAAGATAAATCAGGCTACCCAACATTTGTCTATACATAGTGACATTCTCAATCTCATGTCCAACATCTGCAAGTAGCTTAACATTTTGCTCCAATGGAGTGCTCACAAACTTGCAATCCAACATACCATGCTTGGTCATCATGTCTTGTGCATACTGCTTCTGCAACAACCAAGTACCATGAAGTGTAGAGACAACCTCAATCCCAAGGAAATATTTTAGTTCACCCAAGTCTTTGACCTGAGATTCAGCATGTTACATAGTGACATTCTCAATCTCGTCCAACATCTGCAAGTAGCTTAACATGTTGCTCCAATGGAGTGTTCAAAGACTTGCAATCCAACATACCATACTTGGTCAGCATGTCTTGTGCATACTACTTCTATAACAACCAAGTACCATGAGGTGTAGAGACAACTTCAATCCCAAGGAAATATTTTAGTTCACCCAAGTCTTTGACCTGAAATTCAGTATGTAACATTTCGTTGATCTCTCCAATTCCTGTGACATCATCACCTATAATGATCAAGTCATAACCAGCCCTTGTCTTCTTTGTGAATAGGCTATGATTAGCCTTTCCCATAGTAAAACCAAGTTTCTGTAAGCATGCACTTATCTTAGCATTCCAAGCTTTAGGTACTTGCTTCAGCCCCCCATATAATGCTTTCTTCAATCTACACACATATATAGGAAAATCTGGATGTTCATAGCACTCGGGCTAATCCATGTATACTTCCTCAACCAAATCACCATTGAGAAAAGCATTCTTCACATCCATCTAATACATACTCCATCCTTTAGATGTTGCCAAAGCAATCACTCTCCTCACGGTTGCCATTTTAGCAACATGGCTGAATGTTTCCTCATAATCAAGGCCATATTGTTGTGCATACCCTTTTGCCACAAGTCTTGCCTTGTATCTTTCCAATGTGCCATATGATTTGCACTTCACTTTGTATACCCATTTGCAACCAATAGAAAATTTTCCTTCAGGAAAATCAACCAAATCCCAAGTGTCATTTTCAGCCAATGCTGAATATTCCTCATCCATTGCCTTGCACCCATGATCATCCAAGATAGCTTCAGAAAACTTTGTGGGTTCCTTGAAGCTAGTGACTTTTGCCATATATGCATAGTGCCTCACTGTGTAACCACTGTATGTAAGCCTATCCACAGGCTTCCTAACTCTTATTTATCTCCTCAACTGAGGTGCAGTATGAGACTCTCCTCTCTCATGAGGTGGTAAATATCTATGTCTCACACCAGGAGTCACAACTGATGGAATACCAAACTCACTATCCAAGCTATTAGTGCCATGTGAATCATAACTACTAGTGAGTGGCCCTATAACATCATCAAGTTTTCCTTTGCCTTTATCCACATTTCTCCCCCTCACTGACATACCCGTGTTAGTGGACAAAGATGCTGAAGTCCTCAATCTACCTGTCCAAGGACTAACTGATGAATTAGCATTTTTAGAAGGCCCAAAAATTTCTACACTTTTGTTTGTACCTGCATGCACATGAGTCTCCTGACACACATCATCATCATTCAGCAAGGTGATCTTCTTCTCATGCCATGATTTCAGATTATCAAATACCACATCTCTTGAGACTAATGTCTCATGAGTAGAAGGATTGTAGCATTTGTACGCTTTCCTATCTTGTGCATACCCAATAAAGATGGCCTTTTCTGCCTTTGGATCAAGATTCCTTCTCTTTTCATCTGGAACGTGTACATATGCCAAGCATCCAAAAACCTTAAGATGGCTTATGTCCGGCTTTATCCCATAAAGCCTCTCATAAGGAGTCACCTCATGTATACCTGCTATTGGTGTACAATTCATGACATACACACTATAGTCATTACAACCTCTGTCCAATATGCATTTGGTAGGCTCTTCTCATTCAACATGGCTCTTGCCGATTCCATGATCACCCCGTTTTTCCTTTCTTCCACACCATTTTGTTGTGGTATATACCTGCATGTCAATTGCCTTTTAATCCCATGAGTTGCCAAGAAGTGATCAAAGTCTTTAGAAACATATTCTCCTCCACTATCAGATCTCAAGCATGAGATGTAGCAAGCCAATTCTTTCTCCACATGTCTCTTAAAATCCTAAAAAGCATCCATGACATCACTCTTGTGCTTTAGCACATACAACCATGTGTACCTACTATAGTCATCTATGAATGACACATAGTAACGTGATCCCCCAAGAGATGCATTCTGTGAGGGTCCCCATACATCAGAATGTACAAGTTGTAATGGTCTGGTAGTAGTGCTTACATGCCTCATAAATGGAAGCCTTGATTGCTTCCCAAATTGACAAGACAGACATACATGTCCCAATTCCACATGCTTAAACTTAGGAAGTCCAAGTACAACTTGCTTATGCTGCATATTCTTCAACTTTTGAACATTTACATGACCGATCCTTTTATGCCATATCTCAATGTCCCTTATTGCAGCATTGTCATGTGAGTACATAGTAGTATTCAATGCTGGAATTTTCATATCCAATGTAAAAATCCTGCCATTTCTTTTGCCTTTAGAAATGAGTTTGCATCCTTGACCATACTCTTCAATATAGCATCCAGCTCTATTGAATCTAACTTGTAGATTCTGTTCAGCCATTTGTCCCATAGAAAGCAAGTTTCTGGTTATGGAGGGTATATGTAATACATAATAGAGACTCTTTTGCTGTCACCATATATCATCAAGGGATCAGTACCTATAAGCATAATGTCATGCTGCATATCATCCCCTGTGAAAACATATCCATGAGCACCTTGTACCAATGTGTCAAACCACTCTCCATGAGGAGTCATGTGGTTAGATGCCCCTGAGTCTATATACCATACATCATTTGCTTTGCCTTATGTAGGCAACCCTTTCTTCACATGTTGCATAGAAAACAACCAGTCATCCTCCTGCATACCACTAGAAGAAGCATAATTACCATGTTGCTTCCCTCTTGCTCTCTGATCATTCTGCTTCTTGTAGAAATCCTCAGCTACATGCCTATATTTGCCACAATAATGGCAATCCTTATTTGCATTCGATTGCTATCCATGACTCATTTGAGGCTGCTGCCAAGTGCCTCTCTAGGTGAATAACCTCCTCTTCCATGAGCATTTGAGGCACCTCTATTTACTTGAGGTTGCCTATTTTGCCATCCAGTAGCTTGCTGTCCATAGACTGCATATGCATTTCCAACACCTCTTCCTCTAAAATTTGATCTTCCTCTTCCACCTCTACCCCTTTGATTGGAGTAGAAGACGTTGTCCCTGCTGTTTTTAGACCCAATTGAACTTGTATTAAGTCCAAGTTTCACTTCTTCATGCAATAGAAGTGCCACAAGTTCATCAAAATCAGGCTGCTCCTGATGTACTGAAACGGAAGTATCAAAGTGCTTATATTCCTGTCCAAGTCCATGGAGGGTAGTAGCCACCACCAAATCATGATCGTCAACTTTAGCTCCAATTGAGCCTAGTTGTTCTGCAATGGATATGATCTCACTAACATAGTCTTCAATAGACCTTCCATTCTTGGATATGTGGCTGAATTTTTACTTCATTTTTGTCTTTCTCGCATGAGTGACATGCCCATAATTCTTCATCAATAAGTCCCAAGCAGCTTTTGGGGAAGTATAGTTTGCAATTTGCATAGCCTTTGTGTCTGACACACATAATGACAACCAATGCAAGACCTTGCTGGCCTTTTCCAACCAAGTCCTGTGTGCCTTTAACTGATCTTGTGTTGGAGGTCTATCCTCTGATAGCTTGGGCTCATCTTCAAGACCTGTAACTAGGTCCCAATAGCCTCTTCCAATTAAAAAATTAGACATCCTGAATTTCCATAAAACAAAATTGTTATACTCAACTTCTCACCAACTATCTGAGTGATAGTATCCTTCTCTCCTATGTTTGCCATTTTCAAGGTCTTCAGCTTTGCAAAACCAATAAATTTCAGTTCACAACAATGTCATACATATCCAAACATGTGGCAAAGCACCAATACTTGTCTAGCTCTTTAGGCAAGAATGCCACATATGCTTGCCACAAGTTGTTAACAATCAGCCCCACTGAAAAAACTGTAGTAATTCAATTCAAAACTGAACATTTAATGCTTACAACATTCCACCTTTACAAAACTAGTCAATTTCCCAAAAATGCCAACATGCAATATACTTCATTGACCTGTAATGCAACTAGTTTTTATTGTAATCAACAGTCTGTCAAATCAGCCTCATAGAAGTGAAGTTTGAGCATACAATGCTTTTGAGTATGCACACATCTATCATTGACCATTTAGTGCCACAGTACTGACATCTATGATGAGCACCCTTGAACTCCACAAATACATTCAATTCCAAAAACTGCACAGATTTCACTTTATATGATTGCATAAGATCCAATACATGTAGGAAATACACCCTAAAAAATCCTTCAGCTACACATTGAGACACCATGATATTGTGCCACAGAATTATCACATGACCATGAGTGATTTACTCAATCATCATACTCTCCACAAGTATGCCATTCATTAGCAATGGGTTGTTATTAATCACTACCAGTGCATAAGAAAGAATCAAGTACATTTCACGCTAGACTCAATGAGCTTCAAGCCTGCTTGATACATTCATTGCTGCTACAAACATGAGCCAAATACAGGCTTCAAATAGTATTCACTGATACCAATTTTACCCTTGAATTGGTATATTAGGACAAGGGAAGGCATTGACAAAAGAAATGATTGAAAATTTTACAGGCCCCAATGAGAAACCTCTTATTTTTCTCTCTCAAATCCAACATCACAGTCTAAATGTATAGCAAACATGGTTGATGTAGAACGACTGGCTATAGCAGAACCTCTGTTGAAGCAGTAGGAGACACACTACCTCCAACATCAGTGCCATCTTCTACTCCTCTTCAAGAAGACAGACTACCAGATTTGGATAGCTCACAGTTGTTGAATGGAAAATCTGAAGGAATCAAATTTTGTAGACAGTGTGAAAGAAAGGCAATGTGATAGTGAATTTTTATGTCTATAGCTTTGGGATGGTTCTATTAGAATTGATCATTGGAAGAAGAGCCATTGACAGTTCTCGATCTGCTGCAGAGCATAATCTTGTCCCTTGGGCTTGTCCTTTATTCAAATATCGAAAGAAGTTTCACCATATGGTAGACCCCTCAGTGCAGGGTCGATATCCTATGCGGGGGTTTTATCAAGCCATTGCTATAGCTTCCATGTGCTTACAAGACGATGCCACAACACGCCCATTGATTAGTGATGTGGTGACTACTCTAAACTATCCAATTTCTCAAAAACTATGATTTTGGGACGATTCATCCCATCAGTAGATTACACTTCGTCCACGTCAACATCTCAAAAACAACAAGGGTCTTCTCTGCAGTTTTGAGCATTCCTAGGTCATTGTGAAGGCAAGTGGTCAACCCCTTGAGCAATTTTGGATTCAGTAAGCACAGCGTGTGGGAAGGTGGAGTTGGTCTTTTCATCATCTCCGGTGTCGTGCTGCTTTCTTTGACAGTTGGATGAGCTAAAAGATTATCAGTTTTAGCCTTACGGACCCAAAAGTATCAGACAGTTCTAGATAGACTCATCACTCTCACTAGGAACTTGGAATATCTCGATGTGTTTGCTGCTCTTCAGAATATGCTAGTCACATAGCTCATTTGTTGAGCTCTATTGGAAGCCATTGAATTCTTGGAGCGCAACAGGCTCTGAACTTCAACAGCTAGCTTTGATACCATATTAGCATACTGAGAGAGAGGAGGCATCATATTTCACACCTGCCAATGAAGCATTAAGAGATTCAGAGGTGAGGCTTTTTGGATCGTAGATAATGACTCTGATTCTCATTCAATAAGATCATTTTACCACAACTAATTGAGTAGACCTATGTTATTGCAAGATCAAGCATGCTAATTTAGGATATACATTCAAACATGCTATTTTGAGATGAGTGAATCTAATTCATGATATACATTGTAGGTTAATTTAGGATATACATTCAGCCATGCTACTAGAAGATCAATGAATCAAATGAGCAAAGCTATGCTCAAGAGCATATGCTCAAGAGCATATGCTCAAGAATAATCTTCAAGGTTGGATTACAATTTTTTTGCATATCATATTGTTTGACTAGGGTTTTTCTCTTGAATGCAATCTATCAACAAAAGATGGAGGTACAACAATATGATGTTCTATTGAAAGGACATGAACATGCCATGGTTATTTTCTCATAGCACTAACCATGTCAAGAATGGTATCTCTTTTTCGTTGTGATATTGATCTGTTTAGGCATGCTATTGCAAGATATACATTCAAGCTTGATATTTCACACTTACTAATGAAGTATTAAAACATTCCTATGTGAGGACGACTAAGATCCCTAGTGGTGGTTCTTTTTCTCCTTCTCCTTCTTCTTCTTGTTGAGAAATGGAGAAATGATGTATGCTCCAGAAAGAGCTATACTGAATCCCATATGTATAGTGAGGAGAGTGGAACAACCCAACTTCTATAAAGCATTGTACTTGACTATCACTCTTAATGAAATGGATACAATGTCATGATGCTTTATACTTTAAGCTAAGTGTCTCGCCTTTTTCAGTCCTACACAAGATTGTGTTTATGAGTCCAAGTTGCCATCTTGGAACCTAATTCACTTGCTTAACAGTTTGTCTCTACTTGTCTATGTCATCATGAGTTTGGTCTTCATCTTCCATCTGCCATAGCATCTGCCATGCTCTAGATCCGTATCTTTTACATGGTATCAAAGCATAGTCGGGCATGGCATGACTCCCTTCCCTGCTCTCTCGTTAGTCCACAGCTAATGAGCTCATCTCTCAACTCATCTCCACTTACTTCACCTTGGCAGCCATAGCCAGCCTACACATCCTTGCATTTGAGCTTCCATAACTTTTTGTAGAGGGCATATCTCTCCAATCTTTCTTCTTGAGATTTATTCCTTGACTTCCAAGGCTTCTATATATCACATAGAACCCTGACATTGCCCTGACTCAAGCTCAACATTGCCTTTTTTTTTAGCTTCTGCCCTGTGTGACTCCATAGCCACGTTATACCTAGCTCACTTGGAGCTTCCCGATCTCCTCCTACAAGCTCATCTCAACACACTTTCTTCTAGGAAGTTATTTCCTAGGTCAAGGCGCATCATCTTGATACATTACAACTCGACATTGCGTACTCTATGCATCCGCACTGTTGAAATTCGTCGCTGCTGTCAGAACTGTGGCTTCTCCACTATCGTATGCTTCATCCTCTCTCTGTATAGTGCAATCCAACTTGTGATCATAGGTCTATTAAAGGTCCATATGTAAGCTAATTTCAACTCAAAGGGTTCGAGGATTAATTGCCTATACATGCTATGCCAAGCAAAAAACCAGTTGGCTAGGAAACCCTAGACAGACCCTCCATAGCCATTGCAACTTCAAGCTCTATTTTTCTTTCATTTTCTCTCCTTTGCCACTCAAACAAATGAAGGCCACACTAATTTGAGAGTCCTAGCAAATATTTGGGATATTTTGAAGATTTGTTTTGAAGTCTTGAAGACCTCAAGATGTAGCATCAACACCATATCTTCAAGCTTCTTTCTTTACTCCATTCTAAAATCCATTTGGCCAAGCCAAGTGCTGCCACTAAGATCTTCTAGCAAATATTTAATTGATTTACCATCAAGGAGGGGTTTCAAGCTAAAGGGGTAATATCAACCATCAAGCAACAAGAATCATCATCTTCAAAACCATATTATCTTTTGATACTACATAGTGGGATTTGACACTGCCCTATCACTTGTACTTGTTAGCACATTCAAGAAGTAACTCACCTTCTGATTCATGCTTCAAAGATTATTCTTAGTTTCTGTGATAATTTAAGGTCACATTGATGAAATCCCGTGTAAATCTCAATCTTCTTGTAAAAGGATAGACACTACCCGAGAGTTCTCGTGGTAAGTCCTTCTATTAAGATGACTGAAGTGGAACAGATAGTAAAGTTGAATGGTGAAGGCTTTCATGCTTGGAAGGAAAAGACCATGTACCACCTTATGCGGAAAGACTTGTGGGACTTGTTTGAAGATGAGGAAGAAGATGTAGATGACAAGAAAGAAGATACTGTAGAAGACCAGCCTAAAACAAAGGCATGGAAGAAGATGAACAACAAAGCTCTAGGTATTATTGCTTGGGGTCTATCAGATGATGTATTACATCATATCTCCACATCAGGGATGCAAAGAAAGCATGGGATGAACTTGACAAAATCTTTGGTACACAAGCAAATAACTCAAAGGTAAAATTATTTATGTAGTTTTATAAGTTGGATGTAAAAGACGGTTCATCTATGACTGTACACATCAATAAGCTTAAGAGCCTTATAACTCAGCTAGCAACTCTTAAAAAGAACATTGATGAGGATGAGGCAATAGCAGTGTTACTTCCTAGTGTTAATCATGAACCATATGAGAACCCTATTTCAACACTAAGTAATGTTCCCAGTCTCTCACTCAAAGATATTGAGCACTCATTGCTTGATGGAGAAAGAAAATTTAAAAGCAAAGATATAAAAGAGACTAGCTCAAGGGAAAATCTCTTATACACCAGAGGAGCTACTAGACCCAAGGGAAGAGGTCGAGGATTCAACACCGACAACAAAAGTTGAATGACATGTCATGATTGTGGTAAGATTGGCCATATTGCCAGTGAATGTTTTCACAAGAAAAGAGCACAAGAGATGCAGAATGACCACCACAAAGGTCAATTCATGAATGAAGAAGAAGATGCTTCCGCTACCATTAACAACTTTGACAGATTGTTCTAAGGAAAATTATTCCCATAGTGGATTTGATTTGTAAAAATCCTTGCCAAAAATGTAAATTCTCAAGCTTTAACTTGACTAGGCTGCCTATGAGCTAATCTCCCGGGCCATGTTATCTGTAGGGGGGGAAAAACCCAGCAAGTGTATGGACTCATCATTTGAGGGGGGTTTTGAGAAATGGACAAATGATGTATGCTCCAAAAAGAGTTGTACTAAATCCCATATGCATAGTGAGGAGAGTGGAACAACCCAACTTCTATAAAGCATTGTACTTGACTATCACTCTTAATAAAATGGATACAATGTCATGATGCTTTATACTTTAAGATAAGTATCTTGCCTTTGTTAGTCCTACACAATATTGTGTTTATGAGTCCAAGCTACCATCTTGGAACCTAATTCACTTGTGTAATAGTTTGTCTCTACTTGTCTATGCCATCATGAGTTTGGTCTCATCTTCCATCCGCCATAGCATCTGCCATGCTCTAGATTCGCATATTTCACACTTCTTACCTTCCTTCATCGTGTGAACGAACAAGAGTGGGGATGTAGAGATTTTTATAGAGGAGTGATTCAGGGTTTAGAGTTGAGAGAGACTCTCTTACTCTAGCTCTCCCGTGTAAGCTTTGATCCTTCTCATCTTTCAACTGGTATTAGAGCATGGTTGCTTGAGCGTTCAAGGTTGTTTTGTGACTCCTTCAGCATTCATTTGAATTCCTACACCATTGGTTCCCACTCTTGGCAACCATATCCCACTCCTTTGAGCTTCACTCGATCACGAACCAGCTTCTCGACGAGCACCTACCCAGCTTCTCGAGCACCTACCCGGCCCATTTGGGCACCCTCAAGGCATTTCTTCTTGACACAATAGAGTATCGAGTATTACTTTAAAAAATCCAAACTTGATTAAGGCCCAAATCTTCATGATTATTTTCTTCCCTTGTGGTTATTATTTCTTGTGAAAGACCACCATAGTAGCAACAAGGTTGTCAATATACTCCAAAGCTAAATCTTTCCATTGATTTATATGCCAAGTTCCTCCTTGGCATCATTTTAGCCAAAGATTTGATTAGTGGATTGGGGACTTGATGCACCCTACAATCAAGTTTTGTCACATGGAAATGTATGGTGGTTAGAAATCTCACTCTTTCTAACTTATTCTATATCTTCATTTCCTCTTGTGTCAATGAGGAATCCCCCTAAGTAGAAGGATCCACAAGTTCCTTGGTAGAAAGCTAGGGGCTTGGTTTGAACAAATCATGTTGTAGTGCTTCAAACTCAGCATCTAGCACAAGATAATCTATCTTAGGCATGGAAATGTACATCCATGTAATCATAATCAATCATCTTTTCCATTGAATCCCTAACTAGGGATAGATAATAGCTCTTCTTTCTTCATTTCCAAAGCATTGCAACACATCTGATAGAATCAAGTATTCCAATCCATCTATTTCAATGGGTTCCAAGGAGGCAAGGTTGGGTTTGTTGACTTTTGGCTCTTCTAAAGAGGATGGCACCATGAGAGCCAACCCTTCATCCATTACTATTCCATGTTCCTCTTTTGAACATTTATTAGCTTTTCATTTAGCTCTTCCAATCTATATGTGATAGCAACAACCTTTAGAGTTGTATCTTTATTTATCTCCCTATCTATGGGTGTATCCAAAGTAAAGAGGTAGATTAATAATGCATAATCATTCTCTACAAGCTCTATAGGTGTTGTACTTGGTGCACTCCCCATGGAAATAGTGCATACTCTATGCAAGGGATCCACATGGACTAAACACATGTTCACCACTCTTTGGTGGTTCTTCCTAAATTAAAATACTAAGAGCTCTTCTAAAGAGACCCAAGTCATGTCGCATCCCTTGATGGAGTATGTGCAAGTGGCAATGGCACTCACAAAATCTTCCAAGACCTAAAGAGGAGGATGTAGTGTGGTGAGAGTACATGTTCAAGATTGAATATCATTGAGAAAACTTCAAATATCTCATCACCTTGGCTAGTAAAGCAAGTTACATGGATCCACTCATCAAAGTGTATGTGAGCATCCATACCAATCGATAGGAGGAATCCATTAGATGTGAAGAGACAAAGAGAGAATGCATAAAATAAAGCAATGAAACTAAAACTAAACTAGTTTTACCTTGACAATGATAGGTTTTAAAAAATAAGTGCCTATTTACATATGATGTTTAGTTATGTTTTTATGTAATATCTTTGTGAAGTTGCACATAACCTAACATTTGGAATGAGTCCCTTCTTCTGACACATGGACATGCACATGTACGTATCACATATTAAGAAAATGATATAGACTATACATATTTTAAAAATTCATTGTAGATTGCTAGAATGCAAATATATTGTTGAGATAGCAAGCCCAATATGTGCAGACATTGATGATGGAATGCCTCATTAGATGGATCTGCACATCTATATTTATCATATCAATAGTCATTATGATCCTCACATGGCCACTCACTTATAACTTACTATACTTGGCTTGTTGCACCTACCTATAGTTGGCATTGTTATAGCACGAGTTGATTAGCATAGTTACACTGGGGATTCACTAGTAGTAATAAGGAGATGTCACTTGCGTGCAAGAAATATATGAAAATACCCCTTATCTACCCCCTACTTATGGGACCTTACCTTATAAAATGTACCTTCCTTTCCTTAAATAGCTCCCCTCCCTTAAACTCACGTGGTACCATACGATAAACCCTAGTGGACCCCCTAGGCATAGTCATTTATGCACTGTTTGCCTTCCTTCCCTTAAATAACCCCCCTCCCTTACACTCACGTGGTACCATACGGTAAACCCTAGTGGACCCCCTAGGCATAGTCATTTATGCACTGTTTGACTCAGTAGGCTACTTTTGCTTATGATATATCTTATCTATACTTTTTATACATTGCATTGTGTATAAAAGAAAAAGAAGAAAATAGCAAGAAAACTTTTTGGCATCCATCTCTCTTCTTGTGTTCTTGAGTGAGCTTCCTCTTGTGTGTATGGTGTGTGTTTGGTGTAGCAGCTCAAGCAAGTCCTCCCACCATGCAATTCATGACATGGTATCAGAGGAGTGCTAATAAAGAGGATGGTTTAAAGGATTTAAGTGAAGGAGAAGAAGCAAGGATTCTAACAACTAAGGAATGGGTAAGAGGCTCTCCCATTCTTCCACTCTTTCTCTTAGATAGTGCTTGTGGAGGCACCAAAAGAAATGCAAAACAAAAATCTCAAAGCGCTACAATATTTGGTGTGTAATCATAGCACTATATATTTGTAAATAAGCTATTCAGGTTCATCTTGCTGCTTTTTGGCCAATCTGAGACTAGCGGGCCCCACTTTAGACTCACAAGGTCGTGCACATTAGTTTTAGGGTATAGTGAAGTTTCAATTGTGTTGACTAAAAGTGGATGTATAGGTTACAAATTTTGAATTTGTAAGTTTTGAGGCATTTATCACAAAGTAGACACAATTTTTATATGCAAACAAGTTATAGATTACTTGTACTATTGAGCAGTCAACAAAAAATACTACTTGGTGTGTTGTTGTATATTTATTGTGAAAGGTTGAAGAAGAATTATTTGTTATTTTGTATCAATTTTATAATAATGATAGAGAAAAGTGAAAACCCCATCATTGAAAAGCTAGATAAGAAAAACTACCCATCATGTAAGTTACATATGATAAACTTTCTTATTAGAAAATGCATCTATGAGTTTATTTTAAGTAAAGAAAGGAAGTTAGAGATACGTAATCTTGTGACTATAGAAGAATTAAATGCATGGAAAGAATGGAATACAAAAGACAAAAGGTGATATATTGGCTATCTATAATCATTGATAATACTATGTTGTGGTATATTAGAAATGTTTCTACCTTAAAGAAAGTGTTGCTAGTCAAGTGGTGAAAGCTTCTCTACTTGTTTGACCAAGCATATGGTGGAGCAATAAATGTGCTCACTATGTTATATGAGCTTGCAAAAGTATGGACTCACTTCTCCTAGAGGACAATTTGAAGGTAAAGCATTTCATTTTTGAAGAAAAAGTATGGATTCACTTCTCCTAGAGGACAAGTTGAAGGGAAAGCATTTAATCTTTGCCATTGAAAACTAGAAAGAATCAATGAGAGTCCTTATTGGCTATTGGCTCTTTGTACTAGTCATTGCTATTAGATATCACATGTATTTTTGTTGATGAATATAAAATATTTTACTTTGTTCCAATAAATATAAATTTATTAAATAAATGTGTGGTTTGTGTAAGTGTGACGATAACGTATGATATATGAACAATGGACTGGTATATGTTGGCATAATATAATTAAATTATGTAAATACCTAGTAGGTACACTATAGTTCTATATAGGTGATAATGTAACTCATATGTGTATCTATTACTATTTCCAATGCATGTGTATGTTAAACATAAATTAGCAGTTGTACGTTTCAAGAAACAAAATAAACAACTTTACTTAGATTCAACTCAATTGAGTACACATTGCATGGGATAAAATATATACTATATACTTTATTATTACAAAGTATCTGAAAAAAATTTGCTTTCAAAGTTATTATGTTGTGCCACTCATGGCAAGACCTTGCATCATCAATGGCATAATCCTATAGAGAAGTTCCCTTGCCTTGTCAAAGCAGAATGATAAATTTTATATCTTTGTTGGTGATTGTGGCACACTTTGCATGGATGGCCGCCAATTGAGTATTATTGAACAAGAAAATGAGGAGTCCCTTCGCAGCTATTTGCAAGGCCTCCATAGCAACAACTATTCACTTGTGTAGTAGTGGGCAATTGGTTACCTGTGTCTTAAACCTTTCCAATCCCTTCAACTATTGTAGTCCTGCATAACTTCTTAAACCACCTTCTAGAAGGATGTTTTGGGGATAATGAGTTGGTACCCTTGTTGGATACATCTTATCTCCTACAAGGCAACAATGTTTGGTCTCCATCTCCTCTCTTTTATGGTGGTCTTTGTGCTCTAGTGGAGAGTACATGATGTTGCACCAGAGGTGCCTTCACGTGGCATCCTAGACAAGACTTGGCATGTGATCTTTAGAAAGAAACAATGAGTTGTTGTGTATCCCCTCCAACATATCTCCATATAGACACCAAACCAACTATTTTCATTTATCTCCATATAGACACCAAACCAACTATTTTCATTTATCTCCATATAGACACCAAACCAACTATTTTCATTTATCTTTTTACGTGTCTATCTCAATATCTCTACCCTAGTTTATCTCTATAAACTTAGTAGTCATATTCCTATTAATATATTAGTGTATCATTTGGCTTCTTTCTTATCTAACTCTCTAGATACTAAATGTGAGAGCTTTCGCTTGACCGCTAAGACCCATGGATCACTTATTGCTTCAAGCATTTCAAGCCAACTACAATGGCTACCTCTCACATAGCCGTACTCGCTCTCGTACCTATGAGTGTGGTGAGCTTACCTCCATGCTTGATTGAGCTACCTCTTGCTTCAAGCACTCTGGTAGCTCCATGATCCAAATGCAAGCTTCAAGCAAACTCGATCCTCACGCTCCAAGCTCCATGCTCCATTTCTACGCGAGTGAGATATGAGAAGGGAAGGGAAGAGAAGAGAAGTAGAGAGGAGAAGATGGAGAGCTTCTCCACCACGGTCCCTCACCCTCACATGCTCACCTCTCACACTCCCTCTCTCAAAGTAGCACAAGCACCATAAGCAAGAGAAAGAAGAGGACGAAGAAGAAGAATAAAGCTAATTTTGGCCACACACAAGAATTATCTTCTCCATTTCCTTTTTGCCTTTTTATACATGCCCTCCTCCTCTTTTGGGTGCCCATCCCTTTTTCCATGACCAGCCATTTTGGCCAAGGTCTTCTTTCCTTATTTCTTTCCTCTTTTCATAGTTCTTTTTCTTTCACATGTGCCTATCTACATTTACAAATTGCACACAAGAGGGGGCCCATCTACATTTACAAATTGCACACACAGGAGGAAGCCCATCTACATTTACAAATTGCAGACAGGATGGAGCCTCGCACTATTTTATAAAATGAATTACAATGTGCCTAGCACTTTCTTTGCTAGAATATTCGATACACTCATTATTGTGCACTCCCTTTTGTATTAAGGATTTTCCTATATTTTTCTGAGCTTGCTTTTCTTTTCTGCTTTTGTCGCCTTGGGCTCTCTTCCATTTTTGACTTTTTGGGTCTTTTCTATCTTGGGCTTCCTTGGGCTTCTCTTTGGGTTGTAACATTACCCCTGTTCTTAGCCGAGTGGGTTGATGATGGGGTTTTTTAAAAATGATTTCAGGCACCCATCCTCAATTTCCCAACAGTGCTAGACATTGCCTCTCATCCTCCTTTCGATCTGTCCACACTAGACAAACATCCTTCACCCCCCTTCCTTCTTGATTTTTTGCATATGATCAACCCCTTAGAGGAGAGAGGAGGAGGAGAGAGAAAGATTGAGTTTTGATCTCCACAACAGGGTAGCCATTACGCGAACGAACACTGGCAATCAGATGCAAAAAAATGCAGGAGTTCATGGCTGAGATCGGTTGGGGGGTTGCTTATAGGCCTAGAATGGCCTCTATGGAGAATTTGTCATGGATTTTGGGGGGGGGAGGGGGCGTTGTAGCATCACGCCATTTCAAAAAATGCCCCACCCCACAAATAAATTTTTTTAAAGGGGGCCCATGGCCCCTCCTCCCAAAGACCATGCCCAAAGTTTTTAAAATTTGGCCCTCTTGCTTTTGGCACTACGCCCGACTTGCAAATCTTGCCCATTTGGCCTCCGTTTTGAGTGCCAAAAATTTTTGCCAGCTCGTCTTGAGGTCCCAAATTTCCGGTCACTTGCTTTAGCTCGATTCGGAGTCTTGAAAAAGTATGAAAAATCTGCAACTATTCTTGGAAACTACTTTCAAATCTCGTCTTCCATGGCTTGTCAAATTTGCCAAATCTGTTGTTGGGTTGCTGCTTCCAATGACGTTAAATTCTTGGCTTGAATTTCACTTTTTGCTTCTTTCTCACACTTTAACGCGCTTTA
Organism: Lygodium microphyllum; assembly: GCF_053477565.2. Classification (NCBI taxonomy): domain Eukaryota; kingdom Viridiplantae; phylum Streptophyta; class Polypodiopsida; order Schizaeales; family Lygodiaceae; genus Lygodium; species Lygodium microphyllum. Next base: position 111,593,499 of record NC_141148.1, read on the forward strand.
AATTCCGCTCTCACTAAGTTTCTGATTCAATCTTTATTTTTGGCTGCCTATTCTTCTCCTTTTTCCTTCGTCTGCTCTAATTTTTGGTTTTGGTGTTGGGCTAGAGTGGCAATTACCTGCTCTTGCTCTTACCACACTATATGTATTTGCTCTTGTTCTTGGGTTTTTCTTTTCACTTTCTATTTAAGTACGTCTTTTTTGTGGAGAATAGTTTGTAGCTCATTGTGCAACTCCATTAGTTTTCTCTTGTTCTTCTCATCCTGTTGGTACCCTACCTCTTGTAGCTCCTTCGTAGCCTGCTCTTTTTGCCTCTTCAACTCTTTTATTTCTAGCTCTAGGTGTTTATTTTTGCGGGACTTGAAGGTGCACATGTTTTCCAAGGAGATGTGGGTCTCCCTCTCTTCATTATACAACTCCTTGAGGCCCTTCTCTCCCTCTCTTGCCTTCAAGGCCTCTTTTAATGAGATCATTTTCCTATTAATGTGATAATCATCACTCTTGCTTGGTCCATCCTATAGTCTACGAATGTAGCCTTTTCTTTTTTGAGCTCTACAAGCGTGTCCTTTTTGTCTATAATTTCCTTGTGGAGTTGGCTTTGAAATTCCTGCCCCAGTTCATCTTGATCTTCATTATGGTGCATGGCCAAAGGTAGCAAAGTGGTTGATACCTACCTTTGGACCTTGGCATGACTTTGCATCAGCTGCTGCTACTAGTCTCTTGGTTCCTGCAAGAGAGGCTCCTTCACTGGATGCAATTGCAAATTTGTGAATTTTGCTAACTAGGTACTACACCCAGGCCATAAGATTACTTTCATTAACTGGCCCTTCTATAGTACCTTGTATTGGGGTAATTGTTGGTATGGTCAAGACTGGTGGGATTGGGTGTAATGGAGATTTACCCTTGCCTTCCACCATCGGTCTTAATCCAGTTTCCTCCGCTACTGTGCTTGTGCTTGGCACATCCTCCCTTGCTTGGCTAATCATTTCCAATTCTTGAGATTGGGAGGGTTGCTCCATTGATATCTGAATGGCAAGTGCAATCTCCTCTTCTTCTTATCTTCTCAACCTTTCTTCCTCCTCTTCTTGCCTCTTTTTGTGCTCTTCTTCTAGCCTCTTTGACTTCTCCTTTACCTTTTGTAGCTTTGTTTTCTACAATGGTGGAGGGGGTCTTTTAAATGGGAATTTTGAGAGTAATCTTCCTACTTCCCCCTTGGCTCGAGAGTTTTGAGCCTTGTAGCTCACTAATTGTTCTCTCACGAGGCTTCTTGTAGTTGAGGTGGCTGGTCATTTTTCTTTCCGTTAGTGATTTTTGTAGTGTTGTCTTGTTGCTCTTTATGTGTTTCCTCTCCTCATGTTCTCTTCTTGAGGTCAAAATAGTCGGGCTTAGTAGGGTGGGAGAACGATGCTCCTCATGGACTGGTGACGACTCTAGTTGAATTGGTGATGGCTCTGGGGTTTCCTCTATCACTTCTCTCTCCTCCTCTAGAGCCTCCCAGATAATGGCTATCAATACTCCTCCAAAACCTATGGTTGATGCCTTGGAGGCAAGCTTTTTCCTTTTGGACTTTGCAGTGGTAGCCAAGGACTCTCCTCTAGCCACCCTTGGTGCTGCAGCTAGAACCTTTAGCGAGGCCTATATTGTTTTTTGGATGTATGCATTCCAATTCATCTCATCCAAGGTGTCGGCTACAAAGGCTTTTCAGCAAGGATATGCCAATTCTACTCATAAGAACATTGTATCTTTGGGTTCAAAACAATGTACGGATCATTTTAGCCTTCAACCAAATGGTGGGATCTAAGATATCGGCTAGGTTGATTCCATCATTGGTGTAGACTTTTCTTTTGTCCATCCCTAGCATTCCATAAACATCCCTCTTGGGTTTCCTTTTCAGCTTCTCTATTAGCCCTAGTGCCTTCTCTACAATTGTTGGATTAAGGGAAACCACCACACTTCTAGAGGTCTCGCTTTGCCTGAAGATCACGATTCCAATGTTCATTTGGATGTTGAAGATTCTCAGAAAATTTGGTGCACTTACTATGGTTGTCTTGTCCCACCTTTTCCAGGTACTTGCTGAGGTCGTATCGTTCTAGCATTTGTGCCATTGCCTCTTCAACTATCACCACTCCTTCCAGATTGTGGATGTTGCAATATTTCAATTGGTGGAATGCCTAGATCTCCATGGCTATTCCATATCTTCTATGCTCCTGTCCTTTGAGAAGGGAATCTTGTTAGCTTTATCTTGATATCTTGCCATTTAGGTTTCTGTTGCCACAATACATCCCACAATTAGTTCTCTTTAAAGGGCATCTCTTGCATGGAAAGAAAGATGACTAGAAAGATCAGTGTTCAAAAATAAGAACTCTCATATAATGAGGAATATAACCCAAAAAACCTAGAAGTTAAAAATTCACATACCGATCAATCCATACCTTTATTCTTTTCTTTTAGAATTCAATTCATATTTTGAGTTTTCATCCATTACTCCCTTTGATTTTTCATGCATTCCTCCCCTTCCCCCTAGAAAGGATGAAAATCCTTCGTAGGATTGTGGAAAGAAAGGTGTATGGGCATTCAACATACCCGTGATGTGCCTTACTTTCTCAAGAACCAATACTAAAACTTGGGGTTATATTCAAAAGTCACATAACATTTTAAATCTTGTGGCCGAATACTTACTTGCATGATGTAAGTCACTACATTAGTCAAGAGGTCATCTGAGTTGAACTGACTTGCAATGTGGAGTTCTTCCTCCATTAGAATCTTATTTAAGCATGGGTGAAGCATGATATTGTCTTTTAATGCCTAATTCTCGGTTATGAACGATACCCTAAATGAGATGGGGGCCACATAGGTTGGGTTGTACTCAGAAGACTTGATGGCACCTCTTTGCTCTACATTGGTGATGATTTGGTGTGAGGCCCATGAATCATTGGAGTTCAGCAAGTTCCCAAAGTGGCATGGAAATTTTACTTTTTTGATAAGATGTGATCAAACATTGGCTTTCAGCCTTTTCTCCTAAGATTTCATCACCAATCATCTCATTTGCAATAGTGGACATTTTAATAAAGATGAATTCATACTCTTCCCAAGAACATAGTAGGAAATGTACCTCATTTTCTATAGGCTCATCAAGTAGACCTAGGCCTAAATGTTCATAACTTTTAGCAAACAATGTGAAAGTTGAATCTAGCCATCAGATGCATGTGGCCAAATCATCCCCTATGGCCATGGTCATATTGGATGCCACTTCAAGAATGGATCATCGATGTGGTGGCAACTTAAGGTGTTCTGGTGGCTTGGGTTTGGTTGAGCAGGACAAGTTGACTCGAGACACTTCCACTAGAAGGTTCTCAGCGAGCTCGGGGAAGTTAGTATATGTATATCCTCTACATCACGTGTGTTATCTATTTATAAATATCCTTATCTGTGAATTTTTCCTAAACAAAACATAACCATTTTCTATTCAATCTAAAAATAATCCCTTTATATTACACCCTTCTGTATGTAAAAAATGTTTAAAAATACCTCATTTTGAACCCATATGCTGCACACATATATTCATGAGTAACTTACCCGAGTTAGCACATCTAGTAGGCTTAGATTGTGAGGTTTGCAACTCAATTGATGCACAGATGTTGGGGTTCTTGGTGATTATCTTAGGGCCTTTAGGCAAGGCCTTTTTTTAGTTGCTCATGGACTCTTGGTTGAACTTTGGATCAATAGACCATTTGAGCACTCAAGGATTGAACACCCTCCATTTTAGTTTTGCTCTTCCCCTGTTTTGAACATGCCCGAAGGCAAGGTGGATGTGTTGTTAGTCATAATCTACATTGCAATGAGCTTGTTTTTTGAACGCTCATCCCAACAGTGCAGGGTTTCCTTGCCAACACTTTACTTGTTGGATAGCACATAGAAAATGAGGGGTAGACTCTCAGTCTGAATAGAAACCATCAATTTTCATTTTTCTAAGAGTGGGTAGGATTGCCCCCTGAATGGGCTCAATTTCACATTGGTCGGTTGCAATTGGGGTTAACCCAATGCGTTCCAATGTTCATGCATTAGGATATTGGTATCGGCTCCCTCGTCAATTAGCATATCAAGGGTGCACATCATTTGGAGGTCATGGTGATCTGGAGGTACGCTAGTGCTACTGCTTCCTCATCTGCATTCTTGAGCTTTGTGGTGGTCGCAACCCTCACATTTCGATGGTGGGTCCATTATCCAAGGTTCATGAAGTGGATAATATGGGGGGTAGTACTTTTTGATGCAGATTCCCTTGAAGAAACCTATACCCTATCCCTCTAGGGTTTCTAGTTCCACATTCCTTGTTCTATTGATAGTACGGACCTTGAAGGGTCCCAATCCCCTAAACTTGATACAGAGTATAGCAAGACTAAATCTCCTTGCCCAAAGTCTCGTCGTTGCTTGAAACATTTGTGAAACCAACTCTTGTGGCATGCTTTTTGGCAAATTAGAGTGTGGGTTGCAATGCGATAGGTTTCAAAGAGGCATTCTAGCTCAACTCAACTAGGGAATTTCTCCATTCTTCTTGGCCCTCCCATTATTCTTGGGTTGCTATTCTCAAGCTAGGAACAAAGAATATTTCCACTGGCAAAAGAGCTTAAGTTCTGTAGGTCAGCCTGAGAATGGAGTCTATCCTCTGTCTATTTTGTATGTCATTTAGTATGCACATAAAGTTGCCATAAGTTTGTTATCCCAGTCATTGCATGAGGTAGAGACAATTTTCGTTAGAATACCCACAAATATCTTGTTTGTAGATTCAACTTAACCATTGGATAGTATGGAGAGGACTTCCTATGGATTATTAGGAAGGTGGATAACAAGTGGACGATCACTTCATTGAAAAAGTGTATGCCTTGGTCACTAATAAACTCTATGGGGTAGCCAAACTGCAAGATTACTTGCTTCGAAAGAAATTTGGCTATGGTCCTTATGTCATTTTTGCAAGTTGGCCAAGCTTCTACCCACTTAGTGAGTAGTCCATGGCAACAATGATGTATTTGGCTTGACAGTATTGAGCTGCAGGGCAACTAACTGGGCCAATGAAATTGATTCCCCACTTCTCAAATGGTTGATGCGCAATCAGTGGGGTCAACTCCATTTTCTCCTTATGAGTAGGGACTTTAGTTTGTTTTGGCACTCATCACAATGCTTTACAAACTTATCTGCATCACATAATAACATTGGCCACCAAAATTGGGACTAGAGCACCTTGCATGTGGTAGTGTCCCCGCCCTAAAGTGCCCTCTAGGTATTTCACCATGTTCTTCCTTGAGTATGTCATACATTTTGTGCTTGTAAACACATCTCCTTAATAGTTCATCCTACCCCACCACCCGATACAATTCTCCTCCAATTAATTGATACACTTGGATCTTCAAGATGAGTCTTTTTAATCTAGCTTTCTCCATTGGTCATTCTGGTAGTCCATTCTCAAGTATGTGGACTATGTCATCCACCCAATATGGCATGCAGTATACTCTAAACAGTTCTTGTTCATTAGACATTTTAAAAAGGTTTGCATTCAGTAGGTTGTCACACTTATTCCTTGTCCAACAGCGGCCTCTCCTATGGGTATGTGGGACATATGATTTGCCATATAATATTGCTTTCCCTTACATACCACCATACATAAGTCAAATTCCAAGAGAAAAATTAACCATCCAGTAACGTGTCCCATTGCACAAGGTTTATTCACAAGATAAAGCAATGCCTAATGGTCCACAAAGAAGGTGAAGGGTGTTGCTAGAAGATAGTGTCTAAACTTCTTTACGGCAAAAACCATGGCTAACCCTTCTCTCTCCATTGTGGAGAAGTTCATTTTTGTCTCAATGAGCTATCTGCTAGTAAAACTCATAGGATAGTCTAGGTTATGTTCACTAGGTTAGCACAAACACTGCTCCCACGATAAATTTTGAAGCATCAATGTGCACGTGAAACATGATGGATCATCTGGGGCTCTTAAGATAGGAGCTAAGTTTAGAGCCTTTTTAAGTCCTTCATAGGATTGTTGACATTCTTGGATCCTTTTGAATACTATTAATAGCTTGTACAAAGGCCTAAAAATCAATGCATAGTTGAGTACAAATTATCCGTAGTATCCTGTGTGACCTAAGAAACATTGAACTCCCTTAAAGTTAGTCAAAGGGTGAAGATCTACAATTACCTTAGCTTGAAAAAAGTCTGTGGTTATCCCATTATTTGACACAACGTGCCCTACAATGCAACCATGCTTTACCCAAAACTAGCACTTCAAGGGGCTCAATGAGAGACTGTATTGCCTGCATCATTCAAAGACTATTCGCAAATTTTCCAAGTGCTCATCCCAGGTTGGTGTGGATGCATAGGTCATCGACAAATAATTCCAACCATTTCCTAAGCATATCCATGAAAATGCACACTGTCATGAGACATTGGAAAGTAGCAGAAGCATTAGTTAATCTAAATGGCATGACTATGTAGGCAAACACCCCCCATTTGATGGTGAATGCTATCTTGTGCCTATCGTCTGGATGGATTTGCACTTGTTTATAACCTAAGAAGCCATTGAGAAAGCTGTAGGCTTTCTTTCCTACCACTCTCTCTAGCATGTGTTCCATGTATAACAACGGGTGATTATCTTGCTTGGTGGTTGGATTGACCTTCTTATAGTTTACACACACTCGTATCTTCCCAATCTTTTTTATGACTATGAATATGGGTGATACCTTGTCCGTATGCTCTATCTTGTAAATGAATCCTGCCTTCAATAGCTTATCAATCTCCTCCTTTACAGTGTGTGTATACTTAGGATTCATTCATATGGTCATTGCTTGATTGGTGTTGCATCGTAGGTCATGGGAATATTATAAGTCACAATACTTGGATCTATTCCCTTCAGTTCACCATGAAAACACATCAGTGAAATCCCTCTTAGGAGATTTATGAGATCATGCTATTACTTCTCAATTATGTCATATGCTATGTACATAGGTGGAGGCTTGTCCTCCCCTCTCACCAAGTTGACCTCCTTAACCTTGGTTGGTGGTCCTTTGATGGGTTCACTTGCTTACCCTTTCTACTTGGCTCCTTCTCAATTAGGTCAATCGCTATGTATACAGGTGGAGGCTTGTCCTCCCCTCTCACCAAGTTGACCTCCTTAACCTTGGTTGGGTCCTTTGATGGGTTCACTTGCTTGCCCTTTCTATTTGGCTCCTACCAACACCACTGTTCTATCACCCTTTTTATACCTCATGAAGCTGTTGAGTAGGCTGTGGGGTTTCTTCTATTGTTCAGCTTTTTTCAATTGTGATTGTCTCCATTTTTCTTCATTCAGTTTCATGCACTTAGGTGGACTAGAAGGTCCCCCTTGGTGCGTTAGGTCCCAAGTGGTTGAGGTATCTTAGGGTCACTATAGGAGCTGGCCTTTGACTCAGAATTGTACGCGTCCTCCTCGCTGGAAGAAGCTATCTCCCCTAGTGCTTGAAAATATGAAGCTATTTCAACTCCAAATAGTGGTGGGGGGTAAGCAGGAGATAGTCCTGCTTACTCATGATTTGCTACCTTGAGACACTCTAGCCAAGCTCGATCGCAGTCTACCTTAGCCACTCCTTTGCTCACTCGGAACATGCTCATCTCTTTGGGTTTAGAGTTTTACTTTCCTTGATTTGTTCAATTATCCTTCATTTTAAATCATATTCTATGGTCTATACTTCCTCCTTGCTCTCCTCACTATTGGAGCAACAATCCTTGTACTCATAATTAGAATTTTCAAACTAGGTCTGTAGATTGCTTGCATGGTTCCTACTCCCAGATGTGGTCTCACTTGACATGAGAGCTCAATTATATGAAAAATTTAGGTCATGCACCTTGGTCCATTTCCACTCTATGCTTTCCATAAGATCCTTTATGGCTTCAAGTTGGTGGCTGGGGTTGTCGGTCGGCTTTCTTAACAAGTGCTCAAGAATTCCGTGAAGTTCAAGTTTGTTTGCTTGGACATGATAGTAATTGACATTGGTTTTCCCATGGGCTTCTAGCCATCATGCACATAGGTACTATGGGCAGCTTAGGAGTGATGGCACTCTTATAGTTGCTAGTGGAGTCTATAGCTTGCATGTATTTCTCCTCTTCCTCCGAGAATGGGAGGTCAATGGTTTCCAACAAGTGCATCCAATCCTACTCATCCTCAAGGCAAGGAATGTACTTTGTTAGAGGCCCATAATCGCTTCTCAGTTTTGAGTCCCCCTTAGAGATGGCATCTAAATCCATGGGTAAGGTCTTCCAAGTGTCCATTTCTACTCGGATTGCTTCAAATCCATTGCCCAAGAATATTAGGCCATTGCCGCAATACTTTCTTACTATGGAATTTCTCATTCATGGCCTCCCTAGCATGATATCACAATCCACTCCCTTCATGACTATGAAGTTCACTGCGAATTAGATTCCCACTATCTTTAGTGGCCAATCCTTTAGGACTCCAAAGGGTCTAACCTTCATTCCGTTTGCTAGGGTGACATTGAACCTTGCAATTTCCATTGGTGGATTTCCCCAAGTTTGCAATACTACATGACTAAGTACGCTAACCCCTACTCCCATGACCACTATCCCCTTTCGTGTGGTATCTCATAAGGCAACGATAGGTAAGATTGTGTGCATCTTAGTGCCCTCCTAGAAGGTGTTTATTTGTGGAGACTTAGACATGGGATTCCATGTTAAGCTGGGTATGTGTGCCATGGCATCGTGGTTTGGAAAGTCTTGTAGATTATGGTCATTAATGTGTTCTATCCCCATCAATTCAAATCTTGCCAAAGTGTAGGTTTTTATCTAAGCCGGCATTTCTCTTTCCCTCCTCAGCTTCATAGATTTCTTGTCAATGTTCTTGAACTATTTGTGTATTCTTGGTCATCTCACTCTGCCTAAGTAGCCACTCACATGGTGGGGTTTCTCTCCTATCCTCAAATATGTGGGTGAGACTAGTGGGCTCATGGTTGAGAGTTCCTCAATATCTTCCTCAATTATAGGTTTGACATATCTTAAAGGTGATCCTGTACTTCTTTTATCCACTCCATGACCTTATATGCAATCTTTAGGTGTTGGTTGGGGTCAGGGCACTTTGCAACCTTAGCACTTCCCTTCTCTCTCGTCTTAGGAGCATATATTTTTGCTTTGGTATTTGTAACTTTCTTACCTTTGGTTAATGTGGTCTCACTCTTGGTTTTTAGTATTATTTTTTTATCAGTTCTCCTTTTCCTCTATCATTGATTCTTCTTCCCTATGGAGGATGCATCCAAGTTGCTAGGCTTGGGTAGTGAGATACTGGATTGCTTTGTTTGAGCTCGTGTCTTGACTTTTAGGGGTATAGGTGTGGGATTAGTGTCACGTGACTCGACAGAAAAGAGCCCAATCAACACATATGGTACAGTTACTGAGCTAGTGAATGGCTTCTGCCCTAGAGCAATCAACGAGACGAATAGATGTGTGACTCCACATTTGGGGCACCTCAAATCAGCCTTCTCTCTATTTCCTTGCTCCTTTTCAGGGTAGCAAGACAAGATATACCCTAGATGACCACACGTCCAACATGCTATGGGTTCCTAGTTCTGAGTTCCTCCTAGGCCTCCACCTCTTCCTCTACCTAAGGCCATGACAGGCACGTGTCTATAGTCCATCAATATTCTATTGACTTATTCATCGTAAGAAACATAAGGATTCAATAAGGATCTTCCTCTAGGGGTTCCTCCACAAAGTGCACTGGAATTTGCTCAGTGGATGGGTAATAATAGGTCCAGGAGGTCTAGGGATCCCTATAGGGTTGATATCTATCCTTCGTGCATCTAGCTTTGAACCATTGGATGCAAGGAGTGCCAAAGGGGCTCCCCTTCTGAAATATGGTTGTCTAACCCTCGGATAGTATGACTACGTGTAAGGTTGCTATACATGAAATCGTCTTGGCAATTGATAGTGCATGGCGTCATGTCCGAGTCTTCCACAATTGGTAGAAGGCCTTGATCTGGGGTCAAGGCATTCCAATGGTAGGTGATTTCCTCCACAGTGTACACATTGCATGTGGGGTCACGTAGGTCTTTGAATTTGACTCTTGCACGCTAGCTAGCTCTATTTTTAGGTCGGCTATAGCTTGGGTATGGTCAATACTCTTACCTTTCTCTTGTTTTTTTGGACACTACTCATTCACTACTTGTTGCAACTCTCTCAGTGTTCCTACTTGCATTGCTACCCTATTGCGTTGTCCGAGAGCTTCTCTCCCTAAGTAAGTTTTCTACCCATATGGATTTCTCAAAGACTCTCGCAAGCATATCCCTCTACATGTTCAAGTTGCTTGCCAGGGCCTTATATAATTCTTCGTTGTGGATTTCTTTAATGAAAAAAATAGAGACCGCTCTCTCATTAGGTCACTCAACTGTAGGGACCCTCTTGTAGAGACTCCTTACATGGGTAACGTAGTCTCGTATGTCCTCTTTGTCCTTCTGACTAACATTCATTAGCTTAACAATGAGGTTATTGGAGTATCCAGCTCTTGAGAATCTCTTCATGAAGAGATCTTTCAGCTAGGTGAACTAATTACATTTAGCATTGTCTAGACTGGTGAACCAAGTTCATCCCCTATCTTCTAGGCATAAACACCAAATGCCTATGCTTGCTAAGTGGGCTTTGTGAGGTTATTAGCCTCTCACACTTGCTCAAACTACTCAAGAAATATGTAAGGGTCATTCCCTACCTAGTATTTATCAAGTTGCTTCACAAATATGGGTACTTTCCCCACTCTATTCAACACTAGTAGTATCTAGCAATCTGTTGGTGAGTAGCTCACTCAATATAATATTGGCTTTTAGAATTCTCTACCTATTGGCTCCCATTATATTCCTACTCAATATGGCTAGGATCTTGTGAACCTCCTTGAGCTCCCTCTCATGAAGCAGCCTCTGAGCCCTTTGCTCCCTTGATTATAATTTGCCATGTGTTGCAATGTCATCCTTGCTAGTCTTCTCTTCCTCAAGGTTAGCGACAATGTTTGTCACTTGATCTATCATGGTGTGATATCCTTGTTAGAAATCAAGCTCACCATCAGTGTGTCTTTATCTATGACTGACATCTATGACAGCTAGTGTGTGCAGCTGTCTACATGTGACTACATTAAATAAGTCGGGTTGACTAGAGTTAGTCTGTCTAGTCTACACTTACACTAGATCACTTTATCTTTGTATTGTGTGTGCTTTTCAGTTTAGAGTGTGGAACATGAAGGAATGACCTTGAGAGCCTGAAGGCTCAAGACAATGGAGTTTCCCTGTCTCTCTCTCTCTCTCTCAACTTTGAACATGGTATCAGAGCCTTACTTGGTGGACCTCTTGGAGCAGGAGGGAGTGAAGATGATCTGCAGTTGAAGACTTGTGTTATTTTTTCAAACAGGCTGAATGCCATTGTAAACTGAAGGTATGCATTGAGTGATTGCCTACTCTATGGGTCAAGCTGCAGGTTGTGGCTTGTTTAGAGCCTTGTGAAGGGGGTATTGAGCACTAGTGTGTGCTCCATCAGCATCAAACTCAACAAATCGATCTGCTAGAGTAGAGGACAGATCTGCGTGAACTGCGCCTGTTTGCTGCTGTCAGTTGTTGGGCTGCACTTCATCAAATACTAGTGCATTTGGTCATCAAATGCTTGGTTAGTTTAGGTATGAAGTGCTTTGAGATGGCAAGAGGCAAAATGCTTGACCTTGAGCTCTGACATGAGCTGAGATCAGAGTGGGCAGATTTGAAAAAAGGGTAGCATTATTGTATACATAGTATACATGGTATATGCAACACATTCAAGAGCTTTGGAAGCTCTCTGATAAGCCTAGAAGCACTCTTGGAGCATAGGTATATGCTGGAGGTCATATGTACCTGTTGTGATCCATTGCAAGCTGATTTTGGTAATTGAAATACTCAGATGTGGAGCATTTCAGACAAGTTGAAAACTGTCATTTAATATGGACAGCAAGCATTTGTTCGTTACTGAAGCATAGTGTGACATTTGGTGACATCTATGAGATGCATGTATTGACATGTGTATGTCAGAATGTTCATGGGTTGAGAAAAGCATTAAGTGCTACTGAATGTTGAAATTTTTGGAGCTGAAGCAAATGCAATCTTGTCTTGTTGGCTGAGTACAACTTGCAGAAGTAATGTATGACTTTGCTCATTAGAGACAGACAGTCTATGGTCACTACATAGTCATGCATTGACCTTGTCATACTGGAGCAAATGTATGATTTGGTTTGAAGACACTTTGAAGCGGTTTGGAGCTTATTATGCTGAATTTTGGTTGACTGCAACCTGCAACTAAATTTGTTGACACTTGTACTTGCTGATTATGCACTGTTTCGTGCTTCTATGCTCATATCTAGAGTGACATATGTACTTGCAGTCATCTGAGAAGACTTGGGACATATATGACATGTATGCATGTTGTTTTTGGCATTGAAAGTGTTGCTGTTAATCACAGTTTACAGGTTTGGACTGCATGTTTTTGGACCCTGGCAGTGGATTTGCAAGAGTTCAATCTGAAGCAAGTACACGGCATATGTATTAACTGTTATTTCTACGAGCTGGACAACTTGATTGTGGACTATTTTGGGCTAATACTGGGCTGAAATTTACTAGTTTTTTACTGCAATTAATTGCAGAAAACTGTCATAAACTGTTACGGACTGAACTTGGTCAGTCATACTTATTGGTCTGCAGGGAGTCAAGCACTTGATAGACAGTCTATTGCATCATGGCTAATGCACATGGGACTGACAATATCACTCAGATAGTTGGAGAGAAGTTGGATAACAAGAACTTTGCATTATGGAAATTCAAAATGAAAAACTTTATGGTTGGCAGAGGTTATTGGGATCTATGTATAGGAGATGAAGTTGCTCCTAAGTTGCCTGCACACAATCCAACAAATGAACAGAAAAGAGCCTACAGGCTATGGAATGAAAGAGCATGCAAGGTGCTGCATTGGTTTTCTTTATGTATATCTGATGCTATGGTAATTCAAATCATTGGATGTGAGACTCCGAAGGATGCTTGGGACATATTGATGAAAAATTATGGAACCATGACACATGCAAGGAAGATCCAATTGAAACAACAGTTCAACAACATGTCTAGGAATGGCAAGAGCATCTAGGCATATACCACGGAGATTAAGACCATAGCTGATCAACTTGCTACTATTGGCTCAAGTGTATCAGAAGATGATATGATTGCTGTTGCCTTGAATGGCTTAGGCAAAGAGTACAAAGCTTTTGACACTTCCATTTCTGTCAGAGAAGAGTCCCCTAGCTGGGAAGAGCTAGTTGCTTTGTTGCTGCATGAGGAAGTCAAACTTGGTTTGAATACAGGTTCTAGTGCATCTCAGAGTAGAGACACTGTGTTATACTCTAGCCAGCGTGGCAGAGGATCTAGAGGTCATGGTTCATTTCAAGGTCGTGGTGACACTCGTAATGCTTATGGACAGCAGCAGCAGCAGAGTAATTGGCATGGTGCAAATACACAAGGCCAGCGTGGATCTGGTGGGTTTAGAGGCAGGGGGAGATCATCCCGAGGTAGAGGTGGTGGATTTGGTTCATGGCAGTCATCTGATCAGTCCAACAGGGACAAGGATTGCCATTATTGTGGCCGATATGGACATATTGCAAAGGATTGTTACAAGAAGCAGGGAGATATGAAGACAAAGGGCAGACAACATGGGCACTATGCATCTTCTAGTGGTGCTAATGATGAGCCAGTTGATAGACTCTTTGCCATGCAGCATGTATCTAAAAATGCATTGAGACATGATAGAGATGACATAGGGTACATTGACTCTGGAGCGTTAAACTACATGACACCGCATGGAGAGTGGTTTGATGAGATGGTTGCAGGTACACATGGTCATGTATGTACTGGGGATGACACCCAACATGACATAAAGCATAAAGGGATTGTTCCTCTTATGATGCATGATGGCAAGAAGAAAGGCCTGCATGATGTATTACATGTACCAACCATAACAAAGAATCTGTTGTCTATGGGTCAAATGGCAGAACAGAATTTGCAAGTGAGGTTCAACAAAGATGGGTGTTTCATTGAGGAGTATGGAAATGGCTGCAAGTTAATTGCCAAGGGCAGAAGGGATGGCAAGATGTTTACATTGGATGCGACCATTCTGGGACTCAAGGCAACCATGTTTGCTCATGATGAGAGTGCCATTCAGGATGTAGAGATTTGGCACAAGCGGATTGGACATGTCAATGTACAAAAGCTGAAATCTATGTAGCAGAAAGAAGTAGTACTTGGATTACCTAAATTCAAGTATAATGATTTTGGTCATGTATGCCCTGCATGTCAGTTTGGGAAGCAGGCACGGTTTCCTTTCATGAGACATGTAAAAAACAGCACTAGGCCTTTACAGTTGGTGCACTCTGATGTCTGGGGTCCTTCACATAATGCTTCTTTTGGCGGTGCACGGTATTATGTCTCATTTATTGATGATTTCAGCAAGGGTACACTTGGCTTTATATTTTGAAGCATAAGGATGATGTGTTTGATGCATTCAAAGACTTCAAGAAACACGCTGAAAATGAATTGGGCTGTTACATATCATGCTTGAGATCAGATGGAGGAGATGAATATGTCTCAAACTTCTTTGACAGGTATCTTGCTAAACATGGGATCAGAAGACAGCTCACATGTAGTTATACACCGCAGCAAAACGGTGTTGCAGAGAGGAAAAACAGGGTTTTGATGGAGTCAGCTAGAGCTATGCTGAATGAAAAATGTCTGCCAAATGGTTATTGGGCTGAAGTAGTGCATTAGGGCCAAAAACGCTTCAAAAAATGCACTTTTGTTAATCACGGGATTAAGGAAAGGGCCAAAGAGAGTTCGCCACGTGTGCAAGAATATGGTATTCTTGTCTCCTCTTTTTTAGAGATAGTGGAGTCCATTTCGTGATTCTCTCTTCTTTTTTAGCCAAAACCCCTAAAGTCTGACATGTTTTGGAGTCCCAAAGACGTTATTTACTTACAAATCTGACAAAATACATGACAGAGATGTGATGAAATTAATAATGAGTTTTTTGAAAGTCGGGAGATCTTTCAATATTGTTTTTGGCGCCCAATACATACTCGTTTGGGTTCTTGGCGCTACTTTTTAGTTCATTCACCCCTCTTTGAGCTTCTTTCTCTGCGCTTTCATTCTTTTCATGGCTTCCTCCAGGTGCCCTTCTCGTTTAATACACTCTTGCACAGTCTATAGCCAGGGAGTAGATGGAAATTTTGAGCCCAAAACCTTTGCTGTAAACGATTGGGTTACCATGCTGCCATCTTGCAAGGGCTCTCATAAGGTGAAAAGAAGGAAACGAGAAGATATAAAACATCACTGGAAGGGGCGTATCATTGCCTTCAAAATTATGCCCGAAGGCTGGTTTGTCAAGGTGCAACATGTTTACATGGCCAAGGATATGCACTTGCCTCCAAACGAACGTGTTTCCCAACAAACACATTGTAAGTTATAAGTTGAATAACGTATATAATTATTTTCCATTTATGCAAGTTCTAACAAACGGTTCGTCATTGTAGATATCTTTCCGTCAACAAGTATTGAATGGCAACCTGTGGAAAGCCTAAGTGGAACTTTCCATGCCATTCATAAGGGATTGGCAGACATTATTTATGCCGATCAAACTGTGTCTTTTTATAGTGAATGCAAGGTTTTTATATATTATGCACAGTATGTGGTTCCCTCTAAAGCGGATAGGTATGGGAATATCGAAGATTTGCCATTGCCAAGTCTTTCATCTCTAAATTGGGAGATTCCTGACAAGGTAACAGTGCAAAGTTTCAAATTCAAAATATCTCAGGATATTAAGAAGTCCATGACAGCTGGAAGGATCTCAAGAAGAATACGTTTATCATGGTTTGTACCCCTCCATATCTTCGTGGCTTGCTTCAAAACAGCAAATTTACAAAGAATGAAGGTATCCTGGTTAAGTAGAAACTTTTCGGAAGAGGATTTGGACAACACTATAGGGACGCATTGGAAATCTAGAGAGTGCGATCATAAAGGTGATATCTTGAGGTGCAGTGCATGCCCTCAATCCTTGGCTTTGGCTTACAGTATCCCTCGCCAAAATCTCGCTTTGGCCTTTGAGTACAGGTGATACAAACTAAGATTGGGTGTTTGGGTTCCCTTGGATTCTGATACAGAGAACACACCATATGAACTTGTGGTGCACGTTTTTCCGCATGAAGAAGTAAAGAAGGTGAGTGTTACTTCCAATTGGAGTCTAAAAGATGTGAGGGATACATTGGAATTGCTAGACAATATATCCCCTACATACAAGTTCAAAGTGAATGGTGTAACAATTGGTAAAAGAGCCGAGCGCTCTTTCTTTTGTACGAGTTGTTTGTCTCCCACAATTGTGAGTTTGGGGCCTTAAGAATGAAAACTTGGCAGGAATTTATCTCAATAGACTGTCCTTAAGATATTTTTAAATGGGAACTTCATAAGCTATCGTGAAGCAAGTCGCCTTTCGAATGTGTATAAATAAAATGTACATTGCATCCGATTTACAAGTGAAAATTTTCATTGCACAATGAGGTACAAAAATTGCATAAAAATGTAGAAGGCCAAAATAATAAGGCTCGTGTATAAAATGTACATTGCATTCGATTTACAAGTGAAAATTTTCATTACACAATGAGATACAAAAATTGCATAAAAATGTACAAAGCCAAAATAAAATGGCTCGTGTATGCTTATGTTTGCTATTTTCATTCTTTATCGATTTCTTCAAAGATATTTTTTCTCACGGGGCCTTTCTTTGATTGTTGGAAAAATTTGACCTTTACAGGTAGTCTCCTTTCTTGGGGCTTAAGAGGGGATGGATCAAATTTAAGAGGAGAGAGCACTGGCATTCCTTTTTTCTTAGACTCTGCAGCAGTGGTCCCACTGCCTTTTCCCTTGCCCTTGTCTTTACCATTGCCATTGTCCTTACCCTTTCCCTTGACCTTTCCCTTGCTTGTGCCCTTGGCCATTGATGTATTGGGAGGAAGAGGGGAGTCAGGATCATATGGTGTGATTGCTTTGTCTAGAATCAGCTCGATGCATCTCTCCCTTATCCACCAAATATATGATTCAGGATAGTCTCTACACTGTAAGAATAAATGTTATAAGTTAGTGAAAAGACATCATGATAAGGGTTACACAAACATCAAATGAAATAAACTTACATTCACTCCCTCTATTTGTAACAGCTTTGAATCCACTGTTCTGCAAATGTTTGAGATAACTCTCCATCCACAAGAATGCGCATCGCTTTGCAATGGGACTTCTTGTAGAAGAAAAGTATACGGCCTTTGAGGATCAGCAAGATCCTCGTATGTTGTATCCAAAAAGGTAGAAACGAGTCTAGCAGCACTGCAAAAGGAAGCTTTGTAAGTTCAAAATATTATTTATAAAAGAAATCAAAGAAAGTAATTTTCTTCCAACATACATCCGTGCTTGACCGTGAACACCGCTGAGAGAATTCATAAAGATAATTTCCCTTGAAAGACAATTAATGTAGATGAGACTCCAATGCCCTCTGCAAATTCATAAAAGAGGTGAGTAGAAGGGTGAAAGCAAATGAACATAAATTCTCCTCTACAGAAAAAGAAAAATACCTTTCTACATAAGGGAAAAAGATGTGGTAATTTCTCACACTATCGAAGCTACGAAAAAATGGTAAAATATTAGAACCAGATTTTGCAAAAAGTCCCACAGAGAGAAGTGGATCCACAATGTATATGGTTCTTCGGATATCGAGAGTGAGAGAGGACACCAATGCCCTGCAGATAATAGCAAAAGCTATTCAATACCAATTTCATCCAAAATATAATTGAAAAGACTTAACTTATGCAACAAAAAACCTTACCTTATGCAACAAAATACCACGGAGTCAGATAGTTGGACATCCCTTTTTTCCAACATGGGCTTGTCCTCGGGAGATATACTAAGATATTCCTCCTCAGATTCCCCAGCAACATTCACAAGAATTTGCCCATACACTTTGCCCATCCTCTCGCTGTTGACGGGAGCAAGTGATGCGGCTTTCCTCTTGTAAACATCCTCTTCAGTTTCAAACATCTCTTGATTTTCTTCACTCAAGAAAGCCTCCTACTGGGTGGCACCCTGCTGGGTGGGACCCCTTGTAGGGTAAAGGTCACTAACATCTTCAACTTTAAGCTTTTTCTCTTTCCTAGACAATTTTGGGGGAATGTTGAGGATTTCAAAGGCTTTTTGATCATTGAAAGGCAAGGGCCTCAGGACTTTGTCAAACCTATACCTCACTCTGCTAATGATGCTGAAATCTTTATTCATAAGGGTGATCCTATGAGCATGGGCGGCAGCAATGTAAGCGTCGTTCATGAAATCAATAACAAAATCTTATGCAGCCTCTTGCAGGGCAAGAATGGCTGAGAGTTGCCACCTCTTATTTAGACCAGAGACAGTTGCCACTTGAGACAATCTATCAGAGATCTCTTTAACCACCCTTATAAAAGCAGCTTTTGGAATGACATGCTGGGTAGCTCTTTGGGCTTTCCTGATTTCACTGAAACATCTTTGCATATAGAAGAACCTGGACTTCCTCTTTCTCTTTTCTGACTTGGGGTGTTCAGTGGCTTCAGCAGATGTGGGCTCAGGTACCATTGAAGGGAATGAATCTTTCACAGGGTAAGCCTCATCCTTTGCTTCCTCAACTTCAGGTGAAGTAACATTTATGGAAGATGTAAGGACAACACCTGGTGTAGGAGGGATTTCTGTTCTTGAATGCTCTGGAGCCTGTGATGGACCAGCTTCTTCTACCCCCTTAGATTCATCAAATTTTAACTTTCTTCTACCCCCACTGTCCTTCCCATCTAAATACACTCTTCTTGCAGTTTGCTTTGTCCTTGCCATCCAGAAAATGAAAAAAAACAACTAGGACAAGATGAGAAGATGATACGGCGCGAATAGGAGTCGGAGATGACAAGACGATACGGCGCGATGAGAAGCGAACGCACAGACTGCTTTAGCGCCCTCGCTCCGTATCGGAGATGTGAAGATGATACGGCGCGATAAGGAGATTGCGACCACACCGTTCCAGCGCCCTCGCTCCGTATCAGAGGTGAGGCGCCGATACGGCGCGATTAGGTGAAAGCGTGAAGGCCGTTTGGACGCACTCGCTCCGTATCAGAGGTGAGGCGCCGATACGGCGCGATTAGGTGAAAGCGTGAAGGCCGTTTGGATGCACTTGCTCCGTATCAGAGGTGAGGCGCCGATACGGCGCGATTAGGTGAAAGCGTGAAGGCCGTTTGGACGCACTCGCTCCGTATTAGAGGTGAGGCACCGATACGGCGCGATTAGGTGAAAGCGTGAAGGCCGTTTGGACGCACTCGCTCCGTATCAGAGGTGAGGCGCCGATACGGCGCGATTAGGTGAAAGCGTGAAGGCCGTTTGGACGCACTCGCTCTGTATCAGAGGTGAGGCGCCGATACGGCGCGATTAGGTGAAAGCGACAAGGCCGTTTGGACGCACTCGCTCCGTATCAGAGACGACACGCCGATACGGCGCGATAAGGAGAAAGCGACTACGCCGTTTGGACGCCCTCGCTCCGTATCGGCACACCTCTTTTTGCTTGCGGAAAAGTGTACACGTCAGATAAATGACCACTTATATACCCAGGTAAATCATGACACGTGTCAGACACGTTTCCGATACTGATTGTGCCACGTGTCTGCATTAATGGTCCGTATGCTACGTGTCAACTAATTACGGGTCCACTTGTTCGCCACGTGGTTTTCGCACACGTGTTACCCAACGGATACTGCCAGGTGGCATAATCCGCGCCTACATAAGGGTGTGTTTCGTATCTGTACGGTTTTTTTGGTTTCTGACCTTTGTCTGTTTTGCTGATACGGCGCGAGAGCGACCTTTGGCTTTCTTCGCTTTTCTCTCTTCGCTTCGTTTTGGAGGTTCTGTAGATCTAGTCTTCTTTCAGTGTTCCTAAAGCTCGTGTGACCACTTTTGTTGTGGCTGTAGCACTTCTTACTGGGATCGCCGATACGGCGCGAGGGGGCCTTTCCGTCTCAATCGTTTCTCTCTTATCGTGCCGTATCGTGAGAAGTTAGAAACATGTCTGAACCCATACTCTAGTCTTCTTTCAGCGTTCCTGAGGCTCGTGTGACTACTTTTGTTGTGGCTCTAGCACTTCTTACTGGGATCGCCGATACGGCGCGAGGGGGCCTTTCCGTCTCAATCGTTTCTCTCTTATCGCGCCGTATCGTGAGAAGTTAGAAACATGTCTGAACCCATACAATCCACGGTTTTTTCAGGAACTGGTAAAAGAAGAAGGCTTTCAAAAGGCTCAAGTTCATCAACAGCTGATCAGCCTATGCATTCCTTTTCCTCTCCATCCTCTACCACCAGTGTGAGAAAGCCAAGTACATCTCCAGGGAAGCGAACGCCAGTAGTGAGATGTCAAGGAGTATCAGAGCTCATTGATATCACTCCATCAGAGAGGCTACTTGATTTTATGCTTCAGAATGGAATGGATGTCTCATTCTATGGAGTTGTGAAAAATATTTTTAATCCTGATTGGGAACTTGACAAAGTTCTGAAATCTTGTGAAAATTTTATTATGGAGGACTTTTTGGAGTTTGAAACTCTTGCAGGTCCTTCTGTTGAAGTTGGCACAATTGAATATGTCCATATTCCCATTGGGTCAACAGGAAATGAAAAGAAAGTATTTACTAGAAAGTGCAGGGCTCACTCTCTGGAGAGGTTTCAATTAACAGACATATTTTGCTGCACTCATTCCAGAAACTGCAAGATGATGAGAAAATCTGCTGCTTTTATTGTATTCATCCTTGTCAAATACCCTATGAAAGCTGAGGAGCAACAGTTGGAAGGAGCAAAGACTGCCAGCTTTTGCATGTTGGATGATCTGGCAGATGAAAGGGAAACAGAGGAGGTTGTAGATACAGATTTTGAGGCTTCCATTGCTGAGAATTTGGATGTTGCTCACTTCAAAGCTGAGACTATCATTGAGGAGAGCCAAGGAGATACAAACCCTCAACCTGATGAGAGTTCTCACCATATTGTTCCTTCCCTGCCATGTATACCTTTCAAGGACAAGGAGTACATTTTACTCTCAGATATTCAAAAACTTTTTAAACTCAGGGAAGATTATTGTCTTGCAATTATTGCAGAAGCTTTTGATGCTGCTAATGGGATAATTGACACAGAAAATGAATCAAAGGAAGAGATTCTGAAGCTTGATAAAGAAACTCTAGATGATAAGTTTATTGATGCTGGTGAGGCATTCTCTCTTTGTTTTGAAAAGGCCAAAGAAGCTGAAAAAGAGTTGAGTATTACTGATGAGGACTTCGATCGCATTCAAAGCGAGCTCGGCATTTCCAATTTTGGAAGAGAGGAGTCTGAATATGTTAAAGAATTGACTAACACCAATGAGACAGCATCATCAATTAATTTATGGAATCCATTTAAATTGGAGTACGATGAAAATCAAGTGGTAAGATAATTTTGAATTTGCTTTTACACATTGGTAGGTTTACATTTCATGCTCATTCAGTATGGGTTTTATTTGCAGTTGGAGATTGCCGATACAGATAACTTCTTGGGGCGTGCCAAAGGATCGAGAATTGCTAGTAACACCACCAAAGACATTGCACTCGGCCACTACTTGGCCAGGATTGACCCTGAATCCTTTTTTGTACTTCATAGTAGTTTCTCAGAGGACGCAGCATGGCCGATACTTTGTATTAAAGCTCTTACAAGGCTTCTAGGTTTCTCAGGATTACAATATAATGCCCACAAAATAATGTTTTTGGAAAAGACTGCAGCAATTAGGATTTTTGGCTACGGTCCAGGTTACTCTGCTTCTAGAGCAGGATACTTTTTGGTGTTTTCATCCTACGCCTTAGCTGCAGGCAGAACTGATGTAAAATCTATAGCTGGCTACAAGAGAAAAAAATTTCTACGTTATAGAGGAAAGATTCCCGAGGAGGAAGAGAATGTTAGAGTTTTGGAAAGCTAGCTTTGTATATATTCTTTCTTATATATAAAAGTGCGATTGCTCATGTGTCATTGCCATCTTTTATTTGCATTCTTTGAAGTTGTCGTCGAAAAAACCAGTTGAATAGCTCCTCCAAAGCATTGCTTTTTGTACCTCCTCCCCCATGCCTTGTGCCTCGAAAATACATTGTGCGTGCTTGATAGTGGGATTTTTCCATGCCTTGGTTGCTATAAGTTGCTAAGGGGCCATTCTCCTCCACAAAGAAAGGTCCATGAATATGAAGAATATGCTGCAATACAAAGTAACACAAATTTTATACCAATTGAAAAACTTGTCAAAATAAGCCGATATTAAATAATTATTACTTTACCAGATAAAAAGTGATATCTTTTTCTCCCCATGCCTCTTTTATCGCTTGAACAAGCTTTGTGATTGATCTTTTGAACTCTTCCGCATATGTATATGTTGTCTTATGTTGCCTGAGGAGTTTCAGAAAAACATCAAGGTGTATCCAGACCTCCATTCTAAGAAACGCAAGCCTCGGCGTGCTTGCAACATTTGTTGTGATGTCACATAGCTCTCTCCAACACTCCCAAGCTGCATTCACCTGCTTTCCTGAATGGTTTCCTAAGAATCGTCTAGCTTTTGAGCCTCCCATAAAGACATCGGCCAATATATCTCTTGTTTTTCCTGAAAGTATTGGATCCTTTCTCAAGCGAACTTGGCCCCCATGAAATCCCATTTTCGATAGCAATGCCTCGCATTTATCAATACACTCATCTGATAAAGATAATGGCTTAATGGAATATGCATAGTCAAGATGCAACCTGAGAAGCTTATCGATTATTCTAATCTCTGCATGCAAAGTACAAATATGAACATTCTTAAGAGAGATGGAAAGAATGGGATCCCAGATGTCTTCTATGTTTTTAAATTTACTCAAATCTATAGAGTCTCTATTTGGGGCTCTTCTTACTGGTCGCAAACTACTCCAATCTTTGGATCCAACACTTTCCATGCAATAAATGCAAGGATATTTTGCATTTGCACCATTACATATTCCAAGCATACATTTGATAGTTTTCAAATCAGCACTCATATGCCATTCCACATTAAATTTACCAACCCCATCAACTACCAACATTTCGCCTTCACTTTGAGACTTAATGATATTTGGAATACCTGTATGGTTGAACAACCATTTCAACGTTTGATGATTTTCAATTGGTACCTGGGCTGCACCAATCCACCAAATCTCCATCTCGGATTGGATCTTATGCAATGGAGCTTTGCCCTCGCCATTGCCATGGTCCAATGCCATGTTCATGAGGCAAATGCTAATTCTTTCCATCTTTTGTCCCTTTTGAATCTGTGCTTCATCCAACTTCAAGGCAAACTTTAGAACACCATAACTTTCTTCTACTGTGATTTTATACATGTGAACCATTGCAATTTGCACCTTTTTTAGATCAAGCCATATATTGTTAAACTCATTGTAATCAAAAATTGCCTGTTTTTTTTGTTTTTCATAGGACATAGACCTTTCGATGTGAAAGTAATCTCCAAAAACATGTGGAATCTTGCGATTCATGGAAATTCTTGCAGTGGAAACTGCAAGGGCTCGGGGCAATCCAAATATAGTTACCCTATTGCGTTTAAGATTTTTAAACCATAATCCAGAGATAGCACGGTAACCTTTCCGACTTATACCCACAGTATCGCATGTCTCTACGATTTCATTTGCTTTCACTGTGCCTTTTAAATCCTTCACTAACTCTCTCAGAGTTGGACCTCTCAAATCCACATTTTCTGGTGACTTAAGAATCCTCAAAATGTCTTTCTTATTCATGGTTTCCTTCAAAAGTTTGATTCTTTCCTCATTCTCTCGGATATTTATGCCTAATATGTTAGAGACATATTTCTTTGTAAGATTTAGTCTTCTTTTCTTTGCTCTCTCACACAAGCTGGTTATATTTTTTAACGGTCTCTTCCTCTCTCTTAATCCTACTGGAGTTTCTCTCAAGCGTATTAGCTTATTCTGCAATGAATTGTTAACATTTTTCAAAATATCAATCTGACTTGTCAACTCTAAAATTTTTGTTTGTGTAGTTTCTAGTGCTTTTTTCATTTCGTGCACTTGAGCTATATATGTGTAAGATGCAGAGTATAACCTCATACAGTAGCCAAGCATTCCATTGTAACCTTCTCCAGCATATCTTATATAGTCATGGACATTCAAAAAAGGAGGTGGTTTACCTGTAGAAGGATCCCTGGGATAGATATTTCCATCCACCCACAAATCTATATGCTTCATTCCTTGTGTTCGCAACCTGTTGGCTTCAATCTCATCTATCAATACTCGATGATGTATACTTCTCCAAGATGTGTAAGTCGGATCTAGCTGAATAGATAGCTTGTATTTACGTGTGCTTGCGCCTGTGTTATTCGAAGTAGTATTGCTAGACATTCTGGCAAATGAACCGAGCAAGAATCTCACAGTGATAGAAAGCAAGTGCAGCAAAAGGAATGGTAAAAGAGAATAGTGTATAGAAAGAAAACGCGGGAGCAAACAAATGCGAAGTTCGTACGAAAATCTCGAAAATACAAAATCTCTCGAGTTCCAAGACAATAAACGGCCGAAAAGGTGACCCCTGACCCGGATTAAAAGATGAGGGCAATTAATGGCCGACCTCTTCAATGAACCAAATATTCTCTCATTAATCACATCTGGACAACCAAATTTAGAGGTTTTATTCTTCCTAAACCTCAACTAATTAGCAACTTAATCACTTTCTTACAAGTGCCATTTTTGAAGCGTTTTTGGCCCTAATGGGTGACTGCTGTCTATGTGCTGAATCGAACCCCTATAGCAAGGATTCATGATGTCACTCCGTATGAACGACTGTATGGTCATAAACCTGATATTTCACACTTGAAGGTATTTGGCAGCATTGCATATGTGCATATACCGGATGAGAAGAGGAAGAAGTTGTGGATCCCAAGGCAGTGAAAAGTGCGTTTATAGGATATGCACAGGAACGGAAAGCTTATAAGTGTTATGTACCTTCTACGCATGAGACACTCATAAGCAGAGATGTGGTATTTGATGAGTTAGCATCCTGGTATGGGAATCCTGTTGCAGTGCCTACTGATGGCTCACCTAGTATGAGTCATGCTAAAAATACTCTTGCAGAGAGTACTTCCATGAGTGGTTAGACAGGTGATGTATCATCTACAGTGAGTCCTTGGATAGGACGATTACGGAGTCGCACTACTGCATCCACTGACACGGATATGTCAGCGAGGGGGAGAATAGATAAGGGAAAAGAAAATGGTTTTGAAGATGTAACAGGTCCACTCACTACAGGTTATGATTCATCTAGCAGTGACAGCTTAGACAATGAATTGGGGATTCCGTCTGTTATGACGCTAGGTGCTAGGCAGAGCCGTTATGTGCCGCCTCATGAGAGGCAAGCTCACAGTGAGCCACAGCTTAGGAGATCAGAGAGGGTCATATGACCTGTTGATAAGTATACTTACACTGGATATTCAGCCCGTCATTATGCTTATATGACGAAAGTAACAGGTTTTAGAGAACCAAGTAAGTTTGATGAGGCAGTTTGCAGATGAGAATTGGCATGCTGCTATGGATGAGGAATATTCAGCTTTGGCTGAAAATGGTACATGGGATTTGGTACAGTTGCCAGAGGGCAAAACACCTATTGGATGCAAGTGGGTGTATAAGGTGAAATGTAAATCAGATGGATCATTGGAAAGATATAAGGCCAGGCTGGTTGCAAAAGGGTATGCGCAGCAGTATGGTCTTGATTATGAGGAGACTTTCAGCCCTGTAGCAAAGATGGCTACAATTAGAACTGTGATTGCTTTGGCAGCAGCTAGAGGCTGGAAACTATGGCAGATGGACACAAAGAATGCATTTCTCAATGGAGAATTACAGGAAGAGGTTTACATGGAACAACCTGAAGGCTATGTATATCCAGAATTTCCAGCACATGTATGTCGGCTGAAAAAGGCACTATATGGGCTGAAACAGGCACCCAGAGCATGGAATGCTCGCATAAGCAGTTATTTGTAGCAACATGGTTTCCGATTGGGTGATGCTGATCATAGTCTGTTTGTAAAGAAGACAGATAGTGGCTATGCTTTCCTAGTTGTCTATGTTGATGACTTAATCATTACAAGAGATGATGAAAATGGGATTGCTGAAATAAAGACATGCTTATAGGCTGAGTTTAAGGTCAAGGACCTTGGAGAGCTGAAATATTTTTTGGGGATTGAAGTTGTCTCTACACCTCAAGGCATATGGCTGCTACAGAAGCAGTATGCTCATGACATGTTATAGAAATATAGTATGGCTGATTGCAAGCCTATGGATGCGCCTTTGGAGCAGAAAATGTCAAGCTGCAGATTGATGTTGGGATAGAGATTGAGAATGTTAGTATGTACAGACAGATGGTAGGCAGCTTGATCTATCTCACGATCACTAGACCTGACTTGAGTTATGCTGTGGGGCTGATCAGTCAGTTCATGCAGAAGCCTCGTAAACCACACTTGGATGCAGTCAGGAGAATTCTGAGATATGTAAAGAGTACCACAGATCATGGGCTATTTTATGCATATGGGATACCCCTTGACTTGATGGGGTACACTGATGCTAACTCGGCTGGTTGCACGTATGATAGGAGGTCAACCAGCGGCTATGCATTTGGATTGGGGAGTAGCACGATCAGTTGGCAGAGTAAGAAGTAGCCTATAGTTGCATTGTCTAGTACGGAAGCAGAGTATCGTGGTGCGGCCTTAGCGGCATGTGAAGCTAAGTGGTTACAAAAGTTGCTGAATGACTTGGGAGTACACTTGGATAGCAAAGTCAAGCTGTATTGTGACAATTTGAGCAGTGTTATGTTAGCAAGCAATCCTGTTTATCATGTAAGATCAAAACACATTGAGGTTCACTACCATTTCATTAGGGAAATGGTTTTAGTAGATCAGATTGACTTGGAGCATGTGAAGATTGAAGACCAGGTAGCAGACATCTTTACCAAATCACTTGGTAAAGATAAGTTCATTCACTTTAGACAGCTACTTGGAGTGATGCAGATGATTTGAGTTTGTTTTTGAGCTTGAGGGGGAGTGTTAGAAATCAAGCTCACCGTCAGTGTGTCTTTATCTATGACCGACATCTATGACAGCTAGTGTGTGCAGCTATCTACATGTGACTACATTAAATAAGTCGTGTTAGTAGTCAGTTAATGACCTGACTAGAATTAGTCTGTCTAGTCTACACTTACACTAGGTCACTTTATCTTTGTATTGTGTGTGCTTTTCAGTTTAGAGTGTGGACATGAAGGAATGACCTTGAGAGCCTGAAGGCTCAAGACAATGGAGTTTCCCTGTCTCTCTCTCTCTCAACTTTGAACAATCCTTGTTTGCTTATCTTATTGTCCATTTTGAAGCTTGTCAAGCATCCCAAAGATTTTGCTATCTGCATATATGAAATAGTCCACCTTGAATGTCAACATGATGATTTAGCAAGAACTTACCATCACCAATCCACCCTTGAGCTTGATGTGAACATCAAGTTCACAACCTTATTGAGCAGCAAGACTCCTGAACCAACTTAGCACTTCCCACTAGTTGCAATGATATGGATGTTTTATCATCTATCTCTAACCTCACCTCTGTCTTCACATTCTATAAGTTTCTCTACAAGAGTGGTCGCGCTGGTAATAGCAACCAATCTAGAATCTGCACTTGTAGGAATCATATCTCTCAATATGCATTATTTAGCATTTCCAATGACTTTTTTGTAGAGATTATCAATCTAGAATCTGCACTTGTAGGAATCATATCTCTCAATATGCCTTATTTAGCATTTCCAATGGATTTTTTGTAGAGATTGGCATAGTTACTTGGGAGATTCTTTTGAGGAAGATGAGTGAAATAAACTTCTAGCTCATTGGCTGCTTTTGGATCCGATTAATCACACAACCATTGAGAGAAATCTAATCTCTATTGGCATGGTGGGATTAAGGGATCCTCTTCTTGAAGTAGTTTTCAAAGTAATCCATGACTACAAGGAGTTTTTCATGTATAAAGGAATTGTCTCACAAGGAAACAAAGATTGAAGAATGAGGTGAGAACCTTCCTTCCATCATAGCTTGAGCTATGTAGGTTGATTGCCTCATAGTAATTGAGAACTTTATTGCTTATTGCAATAGAATAGATACCAAGGGAAATAAGTGAAGCAAGGCACTAACATGACCACTTGCCCTAGCATAAGCTTGACTCATAAATCAAAGTGCCAACAAGGACGTAGTCAAAAGTATGGAGTTGATTTCTTGAAGGGCATTAGGTAGTAGCCATGGGTAAATGGGCAATAGAAATACAAGATCCAAAGAAAGCATCAAGATTATTGGTGAGGCACATTTGACATTGTTGGAGAAGTGGCCCAAGCCTATGATGTTGTTGGTCAAAAGACTTGGGGCCAAAAGAAAAGGTAAATTTCACAAAAGCACTCTTTTTGTTGCAACGGGTACCACCACAGATTCTAATGTGATAGCCAACATTGCAGCCAATCAATCCCTTTTGATGCATCTCTTCATCTAGGTCATAAGCTACTCTCCCAAACAAGAGCAAGAGATCTCTCTATAGTTATAACAATGTTAGGAACATATAGAAAATTCACAATTACTAATTTGGTATGATTGCAAAGTTCTTGAATCGCTTGCCCATCCCCAAGAATACCAAGGAGCAATCCATTCTTTTGAAAGATTAAATGATGGAGAGAGAGGTGAAGTTTTCTCATGCTAAAATCCATGGAAGGTCTCAAAAAGCTTGAAAGAAAAAGAAAAAGAACCTTCCTTTGAAAAGTAACTAGTGAAAAACCCTCTCCAAGTCCTATGAGCCTTCTTTTTCCAAGAACCCTAGATTTTTACTTTAAAGTTAGTGACAAGTTGCTAAAGATGGATATCATACCTCCAACTTGTCTATGGATCTTGTGAGATCTCTAATAAAGGCTTCCAAAACCATAGGGGGTACTCCATTAAAGTTTCTTACAACTCATGTCCTTGTACTTATCTGACTAGGGTGTCTTTTTGTTTATTTTTTGGTAACTAGATATGAGAAAAGTGAAAGAAGAAGGGACCAAAGACATAAGCTTTGATATGAATTGTAATGAAGGAGGCTAAGAGGAGAGAGAAAATGAGAGATAAATAGAGGAAGAAGAGGAGAGAGAAATACTAGGAGGAGAAATAGAAAGATAGGAAGGAGAGAAAATGCCAAGAAGAGGAGAGAGAAGGGAGAGAAAGACTAGGAGGAGAAAGAGAAAGATAGGAAGGATAGAAAATTCCAAGAAGAGGAGAGAGAAGGGAGAGGAATCCATGAAAGTTGGAAGAAAGGGTAAATAGAGACTTGATTATTGATCATTGATGTCGTAATTTGGTCTCTCAGTACCTTAAATACCCCATCAATACAACCATGTATTCTTGTGCTAACCCTTGTCCTACCCATCTATCCCCATTCTTTTACATGAATGGCATCTTATATGAGACTTGAAAATTTTTAAATGCATATGTGGAATCTCCAATGGTGCAAATGCAAAATATCCATGCTTATATTTCTTGACAAAGAGGGTAGAAAAGAAGCATGGGATGAAGAA
The DNA here is from genome assembly GCF_053477565.2 of Lygodium microphyllum. Taxonomy (NCBI): domain Eukaryota; kingdom Viridiplantae; phylum Streptophyta; class Polypodiopsida; order Schizaeales; family Lygodiaceae; genus Lygodium; species Lygodium microphyllum. The sequence goes on from NC_141148.1 coordinate 111,623,260, forward strand.
CTGGCAAAGGTGACAGTGGTATACTTACACATGATAAAAAAGATCCCACTTGAAAGCCCATCCTCAACATTTACTTGAATCATGTTCACATTTGTCTATTGTATGATTTTGTTATAATTATTTGAAAAAAACATGTACGATTATATTTGCTTTGCTTATAGGTTACAACTAGAAAAAGAAGCCATTGTAACATGTAAGAATGTGGAGTGAGTTCTATCAGAGATTGGGCTACACAGGAATCAAGTAACAATTGAAAATGATTACAAGAGATTAGTAAAATCTAGTAAATTCCCAAGAAAACCTTGCTTTGGAGGAGCAAAAACTAGGAATTTTTTTCAACACCTATCAATAAGGAAAAAAATATAACAGTTTATAGGCTCTAAGATTATGATGGGTGGAGAAAGCTATATGTTATGGTTCTTTATTGAAGTAATGGAGGAGAAACAAGGTTAGAAAAAACCAAGGTTTTTATTAGTCTTAATAAATTTACTCCCTTACTTTGAAATATGGTGTTTAATAAGGGAGATAAACAAGAATTTATTGATATTGTATATAGCTTCTATGAAAAGATGGTGCAAGCATGGGATAAAAGTTCTATCACACATTACATGGTGCACACTAAGACAAGGTTTTAGAATTCTGTAAATTGTATAAATTATTGAGCATATTTTTATTCATGTGTGATATGTGCCTTTGTAGGTTAACCTTGAGATACATGGGCCATACATTGCAAAAAACGGGAAAGCATCAGAGTTTGATCTATACAAGGAATGGAGATTTCACATTAGATAGCACATAGTGCTTACCAAATGAAAATCAATAATAGTGGAGGGGCTAATGGCACCAATCCAATGATCCAATTCCTGTCTTGGCAATAAAAGATCATAGTAGTAGATGAAGCTCAACTCTCGCAAAAGAAAGAAAATAAAAGTGCTGATGAATTGGTTGTAAACATGATCGAATCATGTTTTATCACTAGAAGAATGTGTTATGATGTCTCAAGTGCCAAAGAAAACAATCCCAATGGCTAGAAACAAGGCTTTGAGAAGGCATCAAATAGATTTAAAAAGGGCTAAGACAATAAGTTGAAGAATTCCTTCAATGTGAATGTGATTCATTATTTACAAGAGAGACAGTGTATGTATGTATGTGTGTGCTTGTGCAACTATGTGAATAAGCTTAAAGTTTAAGCACTATATATTAGGGTTCACTCTATCTTCTTCATGAATTTTTGAGATCTATTGCTATGTAGGAAAGATGGCTAGTAAGCCTAAGGTAGTTGTGAAGAAGATTCCTCTTAGAGTCCCATATAGTGATAGCTCAATGGATCATCTATTGGCTTAAATGTAGTCTTGGACAATGACATTTCATAGCATGTGAATGGGCCACTTTCTTCTCGACCTAACTCAACTTTTACAAGCTATCGTAGGAGGGGCCTTCCTCACCATCCCCACAAGAAACACAAGTGGAGTCCAAGCATAGTGGCCCTAAGATAAATCAAGAATATCAACGCTCTTTTGATCTCATTATTCCAGAAGCTAGTTTCTTGAGACTTATTTGTGAGATTATGCAAGACCTCTACTATTGAACAAAATGAAGGAGATGGTTTTTTGCACACGATCTTGATTTTTTAAAACACTATGATGCACTTAGACTAAACAATGGGCCTAAAAAATAATATAGTTTAAGATATGTGACTTTTGGGTTGTCCAATAGGAAGGCTAGATATTGACATCCGTGAAGGGTGAGTCTATTCTCTTCAAATCTTGGGTTTTTTATTTAAAAAAGGGGTAGTCAGGGATTTAAAAAAGGGAGAATGAATAGTATAAAAAATTTGAGTTTTTCTCATCTCATATTTTTTCATTTTTGAAAAGTAATAAGTTTTTAACTTTTTTCTTTCACAAAATTAGTATGATCCAAAAGTTGAGTAGTGGACCACTTTTCCTCTCTTCTTCATTTTGGTGAATTTTCATCTCTATTGAAGCTCTCTAGTGAGAGTAATTAGAGTTTTGAGGGTTTTTCTTATCTCTCCACTTTCTTATCCTTGGAGCTTCAAAATTTGGACAAGATACTTATGCCTATCTCTCTTTGTGTTTTCTCTTATTTGCTATTTTTTTAGTAGGATTTGATATAATTTCTTACTATTATTATTATTTTGTTGTAGAGGTTGTTTTGGGCAAGAGGTATAGGTGCTCATCTCTCTCTCTCTCTCTCTCTCTCTCTCTCTCTCTCTCTACATTGTTTCTCTTTTCTATTGTGTTTTAAATAGACCTTGATCTTGCTTCTAATTGTTATTCTTTTATTATAGAGTTTATTTGGAGCAAGAGGTAAAGGTACCTCTCTCTCTCTCTGTCTATGATTTTTTATTGTTGTTATCTTTTCAATATAGCATAATTTTGGTTTCTAATCCTTGGTATTATTTTATTGTAGATATCATTTTGGGTGAGATTACATAAGTGCTCATCTCTCTCTTTCTCTCTTATTTTCTCTATCTATGTTGTCTCTTTTCTTTTGTTTTTTTAGTATATCTTCATATAAATACTAAATCTTGCTATTGTCTTTTTGTAGAGATCAATTTGGGCAATATGTAGAAGGTGCTCATTGCTTTCTCTCTCCCACTCACTCACACACTTGCTTTCTACCTCTTTGTGTTTTTTCTTTTCTTTTGTCTTTAGAATAGGGTTTAATGCTAGTTCTAACTTTGGGGTTGATTGTTGTTGCAAAACTTAACATAAGGTAGAGTAGAGATTATATAGCTTAATTAATAAGCTTGCCATATTTTATGGTGTCAAAATTTATTCATTTGATTAGTTACTTTATGTTTATTAGGATTGATATTTTCTTTTGCCCATCATTTGTAATAGGTTTTGATAAAAGTAACAATTCAATCTCATCTTTATCAGATCAGCTTATAGGTAAATTCACCCTATTTTGTATTGCTTCTATTCATGCAACTATCTAGATATTTTTTGTTAAAAGTGATTTATCAATTGAAAAATTGAATTATTTTTGTCTCATATCAATGATTTTAATAGATTTTTATGTTCATAACTTTAGAATCAATTGTTGTTACTACAATCAATCTAGTAGTGTAAATATTTTACCTCATAAGTAGATTCTCTCTTTTATATTGTAAAAACTCATCAATAAATAGCTGTTAATTTGGTTTTATTAAAGCGTTATATTTTTGTGACATGAAAGTATTGTGCAAGGTTTAGGTGAAGCACAAAACTCTCGATTGACTTTTTCTCTAGTGAGTGATTCCATTGTGATAGATGCTATGGATCTACTAGAAGTCGAGGTAAAAAATCTTCTGATTTGTTATTCTCACATGTCCATTTGGATATCCATGGCAATTGGCAATGATTGATGAAACACTTGTATCATATCGTCTATATAATGCACAATGTGCCAAGTAATAGAATATCTTAGTGTATCAATCCAATTTGCTTATTCAAATTTGCACGCCAGATGGCTACCATCCTTGTAATAATTATTCTATATACCCACACTTGCATACAATCTTTTGAGTCAAAGAGACTCCTATTCATTATATTGTGATTTCTCTATATGTATATCCTTTATATTACACGTATTCAAGGTTTATTTATAAATATCCTTATTATTTGACTTTTCTTGAATAAAACACAACTCTTTTTAATTCAATCTATAAATAATCCCTTTATATTATAACCATATATATGAAAAAATATAAAAAATTTGTATTTTAAAAATCCCTTATTTTAAATCCATGTGACACACACACACACACACACACACACACACACACACACACACACACACACACACACACACACACACACACACACACACACACACACACACACACACACACACACACACACACACACACACACACACACACACACACACACACACACACACACACATATCCATGTGAGATCCCCCAAGGCTTAGTGTGATGTCTTGATATTGAGTTTTCACTTTTTGTTCATGTATATACCAATATGCACTTGATATCGATGATCGTTTCTATTTATAAAAGTGTAAACATCTCTTAATGCTATGTTGATTTGTGTGGCCTATATAATGATAAGTGTTTGGACATACAATGCTTACTATTTCGTATTGAACATATACTTATTTACATATTTTTCCTAGGTTATAATACTTGAGAGAAGGACAAGCATTCTCTTTATGAAAGTACATTATATGAAATATGAAGAAGGGGATTAGATCATTGATAAATATAATTGCTCATCTTGGGTACATATGAGTCTAAGTATGAAGAGAGCTTTTAGGGTGATGATGGAACCTAAAATGGGCCGGCACTGGCTATAGCACTAGCCGGACCTCTAACATGCACAAGACAACCCTATAGCCTTGCGGTTAGGAGCATCTATAGGACACATTGCTTTGCCATCGTACATACATTTTGCGTTTGTATCGTGTCTATAGTCCAACCCTTAACCTTCTTAGCTCCTCAGAGGGAGACCCTACACATTTTGGTGTAGTTGACCAAGTAGAACAACATAGGAGACACCCCTCGGCTGATTGCCGCGGCCCCACTGCGACCCTCCTACACCTTGGGGATTGGCCCCTCGATGTATCGCTAACACATATAACACATATGAAACAGATTTTGCTCTTAGTACCAATATTATATCGTTCCAGGAATGTACCAGTCGTCACTTACTTGTCCCCTTGGACCCACCATCTAGACCTACAGCTTGGGTGCCTTACTCCCTCTAATGTGGGTCATTTATAATACAACCAATTGCTATGCATGCCAAGAATAGATACCATGTGTATGATTCATGAAATGATGGATGCCTTATTTTGTGCACAAACAATTAGGGTTTGAAATCAGCCTATGTGTCGAGCAAAAATAGTCCTTTTAATGAATTTTCGCTAATACGCAATGCTTCATTGTAGGAACCTAGCACCAAGGCGAACCTTGTGCTGCTAGATCCATTATTTTCAAAATAAACTGAATCCTAAATGTTATGCATAAAGAAAAAAATTAGACTTTGTATTATTTCAGCATTTAAACTATTGTATAATATCATCCTCCCCCTCACCGTTTAAATTTTGCTGTGGTGCATAAGTGTAGAGGTTCTTTTATATCATTTTTTATATGTAAAAACAATAAATATACACTTTAACACAAAGGACAAGGGCCAAACTGAGGCTTAACCTCATGCTTCAGCCCCATCATACATTCACATACAGAGTTATTATTTTTTTAATTTTTTCGAACGCAAGAAACCCATGTTTTTCCTTTTTTTTCATATTTTTCCTATTTATTTTTAATAGAAAATAGGTATTTTTTGGGTTTTTTCTCATGACTGATCATTTGAAATGAAACTCATCATTTTTCCTTTATTTTATCCCATGTCCACTTATTTTTTCCCACTCAAAATCAAAGAAACTATCAATTTCCATCAAAATTAGTGTTTTTTTGGGTTTTGAAAATATATAATTATTGTAAATCAATATGGGTTCCACATAATAGTGATTGCAGCCCTCAAACATAATGCAAGGAACATTCAAATAAAATTTCAGCCCATATGCACACCATTTAGACCATTTAGACCTTTTTTGCGTGTTTCAGGTTTTTTGAATAATTAATTGGGACTATATATTGACCAATCAGCCATGGATTTCATCATAGTTTTTTAGCCTTCAGCCTCCTCAGCCGCTTAGAACAATCCGGTGCCTCCTAGACAAGCATCCATCACTCGATTCTCTTCTTGATTTACCACATGAAGTGCCTCTATGCAGGAGATAGAAATATTGAATTCTGATCTCCACAATCAGGCATCCATTCCACGTGCATCCTAGAGTGATAGGGAGTAAAGATAGAATGTAGTTCATTCATCTGGTCAGTTGGGGGGGTTGTTTACAGCCCCCATAGCCCCCTCTCCATCAAGCATTGCAAAATGGCGCCTTCTCCTTGCTCACAGTTGAAAAAATTGGCCCCCCACCCCCCCCCTCTCCCCCCCAAAAAAAAATTGTTTTTTTGGTGTCATGACTTTTGGCCTCTCTTAAGTCCTTTCCCACTTGCCATTTGGACTTGGCCTCCTGGGCATCCCCATTTCATTGTCCGGTACCCGAACTGAAGTCAATCCTAGGCGTCCGTCTTGAAGTCCTCCACTGCTAGGCATCTCCTAGGGTCTCGTCATCTAACACGTCAAAAATTTATGAAAATTCACCAACGGTCGTCTAGTGGGTTTTTTAAGCACTTTCAGGCATTGCCGCTTAAAATTGTACTGATTGCAACCGCTGCCTTCAACAAAGTCCCTTGAAATTCGAAATTTTTGGCTATTTTTAAGCACTTTTCGGCATTAAAAATCATATGTCATTGGCAACCACGGGATAGGGCGACTCAGCTCATCGAAACCCACAAACAGATTTGCGCAAAAACACAACCACAAAGAGCATCAAGCTGATACAAAATAAATACACATCAAAACACATCATAGCTCTCACCCTACCCCCTATCAAAACCAAGGCATGAAATACACGAGGAGTAGGCCTAGCATAATGTGACAGAAAGCCCAAGCTAGTCGTGGACCAACTGCTCCAACAAGCCAAGCTAAGTGGTGGTTTGAACTACCTACCTAACTAAGGACAACTCAACTAGGAGCTCCTACTAGGCGAGAACTCCTATAGCCTGATCAACAAATATTATCTTTTAGCACATTGCCTCTTTAGCCTCTTATTTTCCATACTCGGGCGTGTAAAAAGGAGGGAGCTGAGCATAGTGACCCAAGGAGCATCGGCCTCAGGTCCTGTCTCGATACCCAAGAACCTACCAAGCCCTCGCAAGGCGACACTTTAATATTTTTCGAGCATTCACTTTTATTTTTCCTCCAAACTTCTTGTATTCTTTGTTTTCAAGCTAGATGCCACCCCTCGGAAGACAAGGCATCAGCCCCAAGTCTTGTCTCAAGGATTTTTCTTTATTTCATTGTCTATTTTTATAGGGGTTAGAACCCCTTTTTACACACCTTCGTATATTCATATATATTCTTTCAGATATTTAGGGTTTTGCCTCTTTTCATCATTATTTTAGTAGGCTTCTCTAACTGCCTCACAACGAACGGGAACTCCTAGAATGGCTAGCTAGAAGGTCAGCAGAACAGGGTCAGTAGAATTGCCTTCTAAAATAGGTCTTTCAATGCCTAACAATGCCTTTGCAGAAGGCAATGACTACTCAGACCTCCCCCAGACATACAGAGCCTAAACCTGGGACTTCATGGCTCAAGTACCCGTCCCCAACAAACAAAAGAAAATAACCCTTACACGCACATATATCATTAATTGCTTAAGGGAAAAGACTCGGAAAGGGGACGAAACCACCTGGAATGGCTACAAGAAGCTCCTTCGCAGCAAAGGCTCCCTCCAACGACTTCATCAACCTGTATGATGCAATCACTACAACAAAAAAAACATTAACTGTACCTGCACCAAACAGACATAGGGCCCTCTTGGCCTAAAGAATAGCACATTTCAGTGCAAACTAGCTGGCCCTCTTGGCCTAAAGAAATAAAACATGACACGACAAAACTAACTGGCCCTCCTGGACTAAGGAAATAGATCATTACAACCTTAAAATAATTGGCCCTCTTGGCCTAAAGAAATCAAGAAAACCAACTCATATAGATCTCTCCTTGGAAGAAGGTAGATATACAAAAATATGCTCCATTCCAAGGGGAAAAATAGGGCTCTCAGCCCTAAACTAAATGCATCAAGTTGTGACCCATACCTCCTGCATATATAGTAAGAGGCATATGCATAACATGTCTTCTAATCAACCTATGGGTCCAGGATAATAGTGGTAGATGGGTCTCGGCCACTCTTCACATTACTCATATCAACCATCTCCTACCAGATAACGCGTGGTCTGATAACATTCCCCATAAGTGACTAGGTCCTAGATGTCCAAATAGTTGCAATGCATGGAAAGGAATTATGAACTTTGCAAATTGCATGCGATGATAGTTACATTTTACATTTCATCAAGTGCTAAAGGAAGGATTAAATCAATGATGGACTCATGGCATTCGCTCATGCATGGAGTTCTTTTATCAAAGTTTGAATGCATCTTCATTAAAAATATTAAAGCTTTGATTTCAATGCATCAACGTAGGGTTTATAAGAGTTAGCTCTGAATGTCAATCATTATAGCATAGGGCAAGGAAAAGAAAGATATATGTAGATTCTTTAAGTTGCATGAAGGCAAAAAGGTCTATGGTCTCGAAATTGCATGGAATGATGCATCTCACCTATCTTGCAGTTACTTACATCTTTTAGGGGAAAGTACTTGCAAATTTAGAAGAAAGTATTTGTATCTTTAAAAGGGAAGATCATCTTAAATGGTGGGTTGGTTAGATCAACTTAGTAATTCACATATAATTGAGTAGCTTACATGAGAATCATAAAGGTATGATTAGTTGGCATATGACGATCACCTCAATGTGCTAGGTTTGGTTAAGTTAGGTTAAAATTCTACCTAGTATTGCACTTAGGATGCCGATCTAATACTTCCAATCTTAAAGGTCCTACCTACATCTATGAAATGTTAGGGTTATTTAATCACCGTGCAAGAAAGATCTAGGGTTCTCACCCTAGGGATCAGTTGACCAAACGCTAGACCTCTGCAAGGAATTTAGGAACCCTAAGGCCAAAAAGTTTATCGGCCTAGTAGGGTTAGGGTTTTGGATTGGGTCAATCGGACTCTCAAGCCCTTATCTTGATCAAAGGTATTCTTGATCAAGAAAGACCGTACAAAGAAGATATAATCCCACAAGTCAGATGCTAACACCTATCTCGTGCAACAAGTTCCAACATCGTATGGTCTTGTGTCTAAACCACGAAATAGTATTGCCACTCCTTAGACCAAGTTTGGCAAGTTCTAAGTACAATTCTAATTTTCTAGAGGATGAGTAGTCATCCTGCTACATCACCCTTCCTTGGGACTGATTTGCCAAGCTAGGGGAGTTACGAATTGCCAAGAAAGCAGTTGAACAACCAAGTTAGAGCGATAAGGTTGTCCAGGATTTATTGACCACAAGATAAGGAAACCTAAAGTAGTGACAATTTGGGTCAACAGGGTATAAACCCTAACCCAAGGAGAAAAGGGTCAACAAGCAACTCAGCTTACGAAAACCTTGGGATCTTGCCAAGTCGCGATGGATCCAGGATCGAATGCTGGAAGCATTCGGGAAGAAGAAATCACACCTTGGCAGTTGTCCATACAAAGGACCACTGGAATGCTCGTGATTGTACATTTAGATGCACTGTTTGTACTTCTTTGCTCAAGGAACTAATTCAGGAAAAACAACTAATGCTTCAGGTTGAGAGCATGGAGGGAGAGGCAGCATCAGTTACCTTCGACTATCTGCCTGACCCTATTCAAGGGGGTTGTTAGCCGCACCGGATACGTGGACCAAACCCGCCGCGAGAGGTCTCTTGGTGGGTGCTACTTGGAGCAGGAGGATGCTTGGGTGCCAGGGGAGGCTCTGGTCGTAAATCCCTTGCCTCCAAATCCTGCACAAGAGGTCGACGTGACTCAAGATGGGATCTCAAGGCCCACATGCTAGTCAATGGGCGAAACTTGGAATAGTGATCCCTATGGATTGCTGGAATAGCCTTCGGGCAAGTTATTTGACGTATTCCAAAGACTGATAAATAAAGATCAAATGTTGAAAAAGGAACTTTCTTGTCATTGTTTTTCTGTGTTAGTGCCTAAGTTACATGAAGGAACCAGTGATTAATTGGTTAACTAAGGAAGCTGTTTTTGCTTGTCAAACTAAATGTGGTAGATAATTAGATAACTAAAGCAACTTGAGGAAAGTGCAGTGGATGTGACTCTGGGTCTGTCCTATGGAGGGGTGGTCCCAGGAACTTTTCTCAAAGGAATTGACCGTGAGGCAACAATGACCTAGAAACTATAAGAGCTTGAGTCTCGATTTATGCTGTTTTAGGGGAACGGAATGGGACTATGCCTTACGAGCAGAGAGGTCGAGCTTCACATCCCTCTGGTTTTCCATTCTCCTTGAACCAAGTGCAGTATAGATCCATTTCGACCTTGATGTTTCTACGCAAAGTAGTTCGTTTAGGGCTCAACGCTAGCTACCTCCTAGGAACTTGAATATTAGGAAAACCCTGATTCAGGTCGGTCCTAAGTGGGAACGGTCGGAATGCTTCCGCTTTGTGGCAGACTTGGGAAGACCTAGATCACAAACCCCATGACATTTCTTGAGAGTTCCGGGTGGCGCTTTCTAGACTCTCTTTCCGATGGCCTGCTAAGGCGTATCCTTCAAGTGGACAGGGGGACATGTTACATGCTTATACATGCTAACTGAACCATCTACATTATTCTTGACTTTGTAAACCCACTAACAACCAATAGCTTTCTCACCCTTAGGCAAGGGTACCAAATCCCAAGTCTTATTGGATTCTAATGTAGCTATCTCCTCATTCATTAGTGCATCCCAATGAGTATGACTAATAGCATCCTAAAAACAAATGGGTTCAACATCCTCAACTAGCTTTACTGTATAATCATAATGGTGAGTTGCATAACCTTCAAAACCAAATCTTTTAACATGGTATGTGACCTTGCTAGACCTGCATACCACTGGATCACTCAGTGGATCCTTTACACTAATATATGCTTACCAAACTAACATGTTTCACACACTTCATGAAATTATGAAACTCTAAAAGAAGGCAACCCTATAACCAATCCTTTGGACTACATTAATTTTAGCCTTTGCACATTTTCATGTCCAATGCATTTATGCTATATTTCAATGTCTACAACAACTCCTTTTCCTTTAGCATACATAGTAGCATTCATTGTAGGAATTCCAGCATCTAAAGTGAACATGTGGCCAACTCTACTTCCTTTTGCGACCAACCTGCACTTATCATTAAAATCTTCTACAAAAAAACCTTTTGTATCCAATCGAACCTACAACCCTTGCTCTACCATTTGACACCAACAAACACTAAATTCTTTATGATTGATGGCACATGTAATACATTTGCCAAACTCTTTGTGTGGATCTCATGCATGGACAAGGGAATCATTTAATGTGTGAAATTGGGTGGTATGAATAATCACCTGTCTCTACACATAACCTGGATTTTGTAAATCCTATATCTCTCCAAACCATTCAACATGACTTGTCATATGATTAGTGCACTTGAATCGACATACTATACATCATCATGTGTCCCCTTTCTTGTAACGACATTCATCATATACTTCATAACAAACATACACTTAATTTTGTCCTCATTTTGTCGTAAAGACGAGGCATAGTTTCATTACTACAATTTATGACTGCGGCGAATATCATCCTTCTTAGCATAACAATGGGCTGCAATATGACCTATTTTGCCACAATAATGGCAAACAATAGCAAAAATTTCAAAACCTCTATTCTACCATCCACCTCTTCCTCTAGAGATCCCCCTACCTCTAAAGTTTCCATGGACTCCTAAAACCCGAATTTCACTAAATTATTGATTTAACTTGTTTTGTTTTCTATCACCAACACATCCCATACCATGGCGTCTCCAAGAGAATCTACCATGTTCCCTTCCTGAACTTGAGTAGAATACTTGGACATGCTCACCATTTCTTTTAGATGAGTCACCCTGCATATTCATCTCTTTGGTAATCATGAGAGAGACCAACTCATAAAAATCTAGAAATGGCTTCCGTACATATACAGAAGTGACAAATGATTTCCAAGCCTTCTCATTATTAAGGCCACCCAAAGTAGATGAAACCAAATCATCATCATCAGGCATTGCATCAATTGCTACTAAAGCATTTGCAATGCTCCTCACCTTGAAAACATACTCATTGAGAGACATTTTTCCTTTCTTCAATGTATTCAACTCTTACTTGAGTTGAATCTTTGGAGCCTTTGTATTTACTGAAAATATGTTCTCAAAAGTTGTCCAAGTTGCATGTGAAGTTTTTGCATTTTGATATGTCCCAGCATAGTATTATCAACAATGACTACAGATAGCCAATACATCACCTTTTTGTCTTTTGTATTCTATTCTTTCCACATCTTGAATTCATCTAGAGTCACAGGGACGCTCAGCTCTCTGGCTCCTTTTCTTCACCTAAAATGAACTCATAAACACACTTTCCAATGAGGAAGTTTGTCACATAGAGCTTCCATGAAAGGTAGTTATTCTTGTCTAGCTTCTCAATGATGGGATTTTCACTCTTCTCTACCATAATCACACAAATGATACAGAATAGCAAGCAAGTCTTCTGCAACCTTTCACAACAAGTGCACATCAATATACCAATTTTTTTTTTCATTGATTTCTCAACAATACCTATAATTTGCAACCTGTTTGCAAATGATAAAACTTATGTTTGCTTCCTAGCAAACACCTCAAAAATTATAGATTTGAAATGTGCAACCTGTGCATCCACTTTTGGTTTCTATATTCAAAATCACAGTATACCATGAAACTACTGTTTGAAACCTTGCGACTCTAAAACAAGGCCCAAAAAAATGGCCTCATATGTCCAAAAAAGTAGCGGATAAGCCCTTAAGGGCTTAGCTATATAATATATAGTGCTCTACTCACACACCAAATCTCACAACAATGTGAGATTTTCACTCTGCCTTGCTTCCAGCACCTCCACGGGCACTATCCAAGAGAGAGAGTGGAAGAATAGGAGAGCTTCTTACTTGTTGCTTGCTTGCTTGAGCCGTTTCTTCTTCTCCTTTGTAGAAAATGTCAGATCTAGAGCATAGCTATGGAGGTTGAAAGAGGAAGAGTGAGCTCATGAGGTAGCAAACATCAAGACCAAATGTCACACAAGTGAATTAGATTCCAAGATGGATGCTTGGACTCATAAACACAATCTTATGTGTTGAAAATGACACAAACACTTTGCTGGAAGTACAAAAGTGCTATGACATTGCATTAAAAAAGAGAGCAAGTACAATGCTTTATAGGAATAGACTAGGTTGTACTTTCCTCCACTATGCATATGGGATTTTACATCCTGAGCCCAACACTGCTCCATACAAAGAGGCTAAGTTAGGTGTGATCACCAATATCTCAACACCCCTCCCCAATCACAACCAAAGGACTACAAAGTGTATAGAGGCTTTAGTGAGCAACCACCTGCAAATTGTGGGCACACCACAAATATTGTAAACAATAGAGGGGGAGTAGAGGGTGTTGTAGAAAAGGCTAAGTGTGGGTACCAAAGACATATTGGACATCTAGAGGCTATAACAGGGGCCTCACAAAGTGTACAAAGGCTATAGTACAAGGTTACATGAGGAGTTTACAAGCTTATATCAAAAGCATTAGGGCTAGGCAATACAATTAAAAAGTCTAGTAAAAATTTGGGTCAAGGACCGACATGCCCTTGTGGTTTTTAGCATTTTTAGATATGTCATTATGAATCTTCATGTTCTTCTTCATGTAGCTCTTTTTGGTCTTGTACTTTTCCTTCACTTTGCTTGCAGCTTTCATCTCCTCTTCTTCATGGTCTTTTTCTTTATTGACTTTTCTTGTATTAGTATTCATGTCCCCCTTAAGAAAATATATCATTATCTTTGAGGAAACATGAATATGTACAGAGTTTTCAAATAAGGTCATTGATTGTTCTTTGATGTAGACAACTCCATGTCTTCCTGCAAGTGGGTCAAACAAGTCTTCAATGTAGTGCAAATGGGAAACAAGAATAATGTTGCTTTTCATGAGTAGTAACCACTCAAGATACTTCATACTCGGCATAGAATTTGTGTCAAAAAACACAAGTGAAAGTAGTGTGAAAAATACACTATGTAGTATCAAGAGATACTAGTAAAACTTAATGTTGTTTGCTTGAGCTTTGAGTTCTCAAGATCTTCAAATTTTCATCAATCTTCTCACCTTCAAAATGGCTTCACTCATTTGTGGTTGATTAGTTAACCAAGTTGACTTGCAGTGGCTATGGAGGCTGAAAGAGGAAGAGTGAGCTCATGAGGTAATGAACATCAAGACCAAATGTCACACAAGTGAATTAGGTTCCAAGATGGAAGCTTGGACTCATAAACACAATCTTGTGTGTTGACAATGACACAAACACTTTGCTGGAAGTACAAAAGTACTATGACATTGCATTCAAAAAGAGAGCAAGTACAATGCTTTGTAGGAGTAGACTAGGCTTGCACTTTCCTCCATTGTACATATGGAATTCTGCATCCGAGGCCCACACTGCTCCGTACAAAGAGGATAAGCTAGGTGTGATTGCCAATGTCTCAACATCATTCACTTCAACCTTCAAAAACCGCCTCTCTCAATGGTGCTACTCTGATACCATGTCAAGAATCATGTGGTGGGGGGACTTGCTTAAGTTGTTGTTCCAAAAACACACTGTATACATAAGAGGAAGCTCACTCAAGAACACAAGAAGAGAAGTGGAGGCCAAAACGTTTTCTTTTTAGTTTCTTCTTCTTCTTTTACACATAATACAATGTACACAAAGTATAGATAAGATACAACACGATGGAAGGTGGTCTACTAAGTCAAACAATGCATAACTGACTATACTAATCGAGTGGCACTATATCTATGCCAGCTGTAGATAGGTCTAATAAATAAAATATAATAAGTGATAAGTCAATGGACATGTGAGGATCATAATGACCACAAATATGCTAAGTTTAGATGTGTGAACCCATCTAGCCAGGTGGTCCGTCATCAATGTCCGCATGTGTTGAGCTTGCCATCTCAGCAATGGGTTCATTTGTAGGTTGTAAAATGTTGTTATCTAAGATGGCATTTGAGCTAGTAGATGCTCCATAGAGTTGAACATGATATGGGGCTCTAAGGAGAAGCTTTTTTGTAGCTTTTCTAGGCCTAGCAATTTTTCCTACACAGTAAGAGATTTGAAAACTCAATGAATAAGATAGACACTAAAACCCCCTTATATAGTGCCTAAAATTTAAGACTCATTCACATAGATGTATACTTTCTCTTTCTCTCTTAAACAATGAATTATGTTTACACACTAAATACATTGTTCATCTTATGCATTCACTTGGCATGGTTTTCCTTGGTACTTGAGGCATCAGAACATGGTCTTTTAGTGGCAATAATTTAATTATATCTACAACTGATTCATTAGCAATTTTTCAATGCCCCCTTGGCTGTGATGAAGAAGTAGAGGGAGAGATAGAAGAAGAAGGGAGAGGGAGAGGAGAAGAAGAAGAAGAAGAAGGGAGAGAGAGAGAGAGAGGAGAAGAAGAGAGGAAGGGAGAGAGAGAAGGAGAAGAAGAGGGAGAGAGAGGAGAAGAAGAAGAAGAAGGGAGAGAGAGAGGAGAAGAAGAGAGGAAGAAGAGGGAGAGAGAGAGAAGGAGAAGAAGAGAAGAAGAGGGAGAGGGAGAGAAAGAGAAGGAGAATAAGAGTAGAAGAAGAAGAAGAAGAGGAAGGGAGAGAGAGAAGGAGAAGAAGAAGGAGAAGAAGAGGGAGAGAGAGGAGGAGAAGAAGAAGAAGGTGAGAAAGAAGAGAACTTGAAGAGAAATCAGAAGGCCAAGCATGAAGACTCGTTCATGGCCATCAAGAAATCAAGGACACTCAAGGTTATGCCGACGCATGAGACCGGAAGTCCTTGGATGGCTTGTGACACCTAGCAAGACGACATTGACCACCCACTCGAAAAGGGTGTCCTCTAACCCTCCCACTATTCTTATTGCTTATTGTTCATGGTTTTTCTTTCATACTTAAAGTGCATGATTATGAAAAGTCAAGTGCATGAGTTGCATGAAATATTGACTAGCCTAGTACATGAAATATTGTTGCACGAAATATTGCAAATACGGGATGATTACATGGGATTCAAGTGGACAAATAGAATGGATTCTGCATGGATTGATGCACATGAAATGATAAGGTTTTCATAAATTTTTACATAAAATGATAGACCTTCACGTAGAGCAATGCTTAAATTAACCAATAAAAATCACGATTTGCATCTGCATAAAAATTAAACACACCAAATGTTAGTTTCCATTCATAGGATGCAATTGCACCGATGGATAGAAACCTAGACTTTCATATACACAAGTCACATGAGATATAGTGCATTAGGAATAAGTATTCATTGCCACGTATGAAGAGAGTTAAAGGTCGTTTAGGATGTACTAATATATTAAACACATAATGTGCATGATGGGTAAGTTTGATTGGAGAATTCTGCATAGTACCGCACTAAGAGAGATGGAAGGGATGCTTGCATCTGGACTGTATCCTGAAGGCCTAGGTGAAAAGTCTTGCGTTGCCAAGTGTGTTAACTTTACTTGGTTAGAGAGAGATGAGTAAAGAACTGGAAGAATAAAAGGCTCTTGGATGGGTTGCAAATAAGGCTTGTCCGTTGTGCTAGGGTTGACCAGTTAATGCTTGAGTTGGGACTAAGTTACCACAAGGAAACGCCCAAGGAGAAGAGAGCTTCAAAAGAAGTTACGAGGCCAAGTATAATTGCCTGCGAATTTTTTTATCGATCTTGCTGTAGACTATCACAAATGGATACTCTCCTAACTTATTAGGAGCTGGTGACCTAACTCTAAATGGATTGTTGACCCAAGTTATGCTTGGTTGTTTGAAAAGGGTATCTCCAAGTGAACATCGATTGGTTGTGTTGGTAAGAGGAGAGAATCTTACTAAGGATAGGTGGATCATAAGCAAGGTGATTGCTTGATGTGGTTTTGGATGCTAATCCAAGTGTTTGTGATTGATAATTTCATGGCGGGAACTGTAAGGATAAATTTCCATGGGAACAGAAGGGATGTTTTCCCTAGTAAATGTTATTGGGCTGGTTGCTACAGCTGTGGATGATTTCCTAAAGGGATAATTAAGGAAGGATGGTGCTAGCTATCCCCGCAAACCGCCAAATCCTAACCAAGGGGGTTATGAATCCGTGCCGAGAATGTGGACCGAACCCGCTGCGAAAGGTCTCTCCGTGGAAATTATTTGGCGTAGGAGGACGCTTGGGTGCCAGGGGGGGCTCTGGCCGTAAATCCCAATGCCTCCAAACCCTACACACATATTCTACGTGACTCGAGATGGGATCTTGAGGCCTTGATGCTAGTTATAAGGCAGAATCTTAGTAGGATAAACCTTCGAGTTTTTTATTACTGGGAGACGAAAGGATTTTTCTGCGGAGGTAGAAAGGGACACTTAATTCTCTTGTATGGGCGGGAGACAAACATTAATCTGAAGATAAGTTAAGGAAGTGTTTGATCTTGTTTATCTTGTCTTTGTGGCTGTGCCCTAAATTACGTAAAGGAACTTGTGATTAACGGGTTAATTAAGGAAGTTGCTTTTATGTGTCAAACATAATGTGGTAGGTAATTAGATAACTAAAACAACCCCCGAGGGAAGCATGGTGGATGTGACCATCAGGTCCATCCTACGGCAGGGTGGTCTCGATTAGCTGAGAGCTTTCCTCAATGGAACTTATTTGATGAGAACGTTAGATAGACAAGGACCTTAGAACTTGTAAGTTAAAAACGTGATTCATACCGTTTTAGGGGACCGGAATGGGAGTATGCCTTATGGGAAGAGAGGTCGAGTGATGCATCCCTCTCATTTTCCATTCTCTTTGAACCAAGTGTGGTATGAGTCTGCTTTGGCCCAGTTGTATCTGCGCAAAGTGGAGCGGCTGTCGACTGACGCTAGAAGGCTGTTAGGAAGACCTGACTGCTAGGAACCTAGACTTCAGGTCGATCCTAGTGGGAACGATCGGATAAGTTCCGTTGCGAGGCAAACGCGAGAGACCCTAGTTGGCAAACCCCGTGTCATTCCTTGAGAGTGCCGGGTGGCATCTTCTAGATATATCTCTCGATGGACTGCTAAGATGTGTCCTACGATTTGAGGAGCGGGCACGCTATAGTTGGTATCAGAGCAAAACTTCATAATGATACATGATTGATTAATGTTCGATTCATAGATATATTCTAAACAGAAATAACCTAAGTGGTATGGCTTGATTGTCAGGCACCTTCTGCACCCATGAATGCTGACATCCAAGAGAAGAAATTTCTTCTCAAGCAAATTAAGGCACTCGAGTTTGATGGCAAGGGAATGACTAGCCATGCTCGACAAACTTAAGCTTACAAGCGAAGCAAGACTTTGGTGGAAACAGTGGTGCAGAGACCAAGCGATCTCCGAGGGGACAATCACTTGGGATAAGCTTAATGAAGCTGTGCGAGGGAGGTATCTGCCACCTGCCTACCGCACACAAAAGATGAATGAATTCTATGACTTGAAGCAGCTAGGATTATCCCTTGAAGCATATTATTCAAAGTTAATTTCACTCCTAAAGTATGCACCCCCAATGGATATGACACAACAGGTGTCAAAATTCTGTGGTGGGTCAAATCCACCCATAAACACTCGATTGGAATCAATGCGCCCAATGGACTTGCAAGATGCATTACTCTGAGCAAATCCAATCGTCCAAGAACTTAAATCAGGCAATAGTAGCAAAGATGACTATGGAGATCATGATAAGAGATGCCATACATGCGGAGAGATAGGGCACATCCGTAGGATCAGATGTCCCTACCGTCAATGCTTCCATGTAATGAGCTAGGACACATCCAAGCAAACTGCCCTGATCTAAGTCTAGAAGACATTGAGCCTCCAAGAAAACGAAGCCACACAGGCATAGTCTATGGATATATAGACAAATCAGATGAAGACAAAGATCTAGAGCCCACTAAACCTTATTGGGAGAACTAAAATTACTAGAAGCTTAATTGACATGTAACACAATTGAGAATAAATCATATTCTTGTACCTATGGTCAATTCAAATAATATAAGTGCACTACTTGAAACATTAAGAGTAGCGTTGTGGATGCATGGTGGGTCTTAACCCACAGGTCATAAGCCCCGTTAGCACTTGTCTTCCCCAGTTTCTCTCGACATGAGGACATCTCGATTCCTCTAAGGGGGAGAGGATGTAACATCCCCGTGCCCCCGTGCCTTCCCCATGCGAACCACCCCCCTTTAAATTTCTAATTTTTTTAAAATTTTTTAACTCTCACTCTCTCTTAGCCATCTGCATGGCAGGGAGAGAGAGAGAGAGAGGGTGAGTAAAGGGGAGAAGGGGGCATGCAGCCCCCAGGTGGGTGGTGACGGACAGTCATTTGCTCCTCCCCCACCTTATAAGAGCTTCCCCCCTCCCTCTGTTTAGAACAGCGCCCCCTCCTCCTTGGTGAGCATGCTTCCCTCCCCACCATCGTGGCCTTCAGCAACCTCTTCCCCGCCTCATCGACAGCCACGATACCCCCGTGATCAACAGTAATAGCGCCGCCCAGCTCCTCCCTTGCTCTGCCAGGACGCCCCCCCTTGTAATTTCAGCGCCCCCCTAGCCATGAAGAAGAAGAAGAAGAAGAAGAAGAAGAAGAAGAAGAAGAAAAAGAAGAAGGGAGAGAGAGAGGAGAAAAGAGAGGAAGGGAGAGAGAGAAGGAGAAGAAGAGGGAGAGAGACGAGGAGAAGAAGAAGAAGGGAGAGAGAGAGGAGAAGAAGAGAGGAAGAAGAGGGAGAGAGAAAAGGAGAAGAAGAGAAGAAGAGGAAGAGGGAGAAAAAGAGAAGGAGAAGAAGAGTAGAAGAAGAAGAAGAAGAGGAAGGGAGAGAGAGAAGGAGAAGAAGAAGGAGAAGAAGAGGGAGAGAGAGGAGAAGAAGAAGAAGAAGGTGAGAAAGAAGAGAACTTGAAGGGAAATTAGAAGGCCAAGCACAAAGACTCGTTCACTGCAATCAAGAAATCAAGGACACTCAAGGTTACGCAGACGCATGAGACCGGAAGTCCGTGGATGGCTCGTGGCACCTAGCAAGACGACATTGACCACCCACTCGAAAAGGGTGTCCTCTAACCCTCCCATTATTCTTATTGCTTATTGTTCATGGTTTTTCTTTCATACTTAAAGTGCATGATTATGAAAAGTCAAGTGCATGAGTTGCATGAAATATTGACTAGCCTAGTACATGAAATATTGTTGCACGAAATATTGCAAATACGGGATGATTACATGGGAGTCAAGTGGACAAATAGAATGGATTCTGCATGGATTGATGCACATGAAATGATAAGGTTTTCATAAATTTTTACATAAAATGATAGACCTTCACGTAGAGCAATGCTTAAATTAACCAATAAAAATCACGATTTGCATCTGCATAAAAATTAAACACACCAAATGTTAGTTTCCATTCATAGGATGCAATTGCATATACACAAGTCACATGAGATATAGTGCATTAGGAATAAGTATTCATTGCCACGTATGAAGAGAGTTAAAGGTCATTTAGGATGTACTAATATATTAAACACATAATGTGCATGATGGGTAAGTTTGATTGGAGAATTCTGCATAGTACCGCACTAAGAGAGATGGAAGGGATGCTTGCATCTGGACTGTATCCTGAAGGCCTAGGTGAAAAGTCTTGCGTTGCCAAGTGTGTTAACTTTACTTGGTTAGAGAGAGATGAGTAAAGAACTGGAAGAATAAAAGGCTCTTGGATGGGTTGCAAATAAGGCTTCTCCGTTGTGCTAGGGTTGACCAGTCAATGCTTGAGTTGGGACTAAGTTACCACAAGGAAACGCCCAAGGGGAAGAGAGCTTCAAAAGAAGTTACGAGGCCAAGTATAATTGCCTGCGAATTGTTTTATCGATCTTGCTGTAGACTATCACAAATGGATACTCTCCTAACTTATTAGGAGCTGGTGACCTAACTCTAAATGGATTGTTGACCCAAGTTATGCTTGGTTGTTTGAAAAGGGTATCTCCAAGTGAACATCGATTGGTTGTGTTGGTAAGAGGAGAGAATCTTACTAAGGATAGGTGGATCATAAGCAAGGTGATTGCTTGATGTGGTTTTGGATGCTAATCCAAGTGTTTGTGATTGATAATTTCATGGCGGGAACTGTAAGGATAAATTTCCATGGGAACAGAAGGGATGTTTTCCCTAGTAAATGTTATTGGGCTGGTTGCTACAGCTGTGGATGATTTCCTAAAGGGATAATTAAGGAAGGATGGTGCTAGCTATCCCCGCAAACCGCCAAACCCTAACCAAGGGGGTTATGAATCCGCATCGGGAATGTGGACCGAACCCGCTGCGAGAGGTCTCTCCGTGGAAATTACTTGGCATAGGAGGACGCTTGGGTGCCAGGGGGGGCTCTGGCCATAAATCCCAATGCCTCCGGACCCTACACAAGTATTCTACGTGACTCGAGATGGGATCTTGAGGCCTTGATGCTAGTTATAAGGTAGAATCTTGGTAGGATAAACCTTCGGGTTTTTTATTACCGGGAGACGAAAGGATTTTTGTGCAGAGGCAGAAAGGGACACTTAATTCTCTTGTATGGGTAGGAGACAAACATTAATCTGAAGATAAGTTAAGGAAGTGTTTGATCTTGTTTATCTTGTCTTCGTGTTGTGCCCTAAATTACGTAAAGGAACCTGTGATTAACGGGTTAATTAAGGAAGTTGCTTTTATGCGTCAAACATAATGTGGTAGGTAATTAGATAACTAAAACAATCCCCGAGGGAACCGTGGTGGATGTGACTGTCGGGTCCATCCTACGGCAGGGTGGTCTCAGTAGCCAAGAGCTTTCCTCAATGGAACTTATTTGATGGGAACGTTAGATAGACAAGGACCTTAGAACTTGTAAGTTAAAAACTTGATTCATACCGTTTTAAGGGACCGGAATGGGACTATGCCTTACGGGCAGAGAGGTCAAGCGAGGCATCCCTCTCGTTTCCCATTCTCTTTGAATCAAGTGCGGTATGAGTCTGCTTTGGCCCAGTTGTATCTGCGCAAAGTGGAGCGGCTGTGACGCTAAAAGGCTATTAGGAAGACCCGACTGCTAGGAACCCGGATTTCAGGTCTATCCTAGTGGGAACAGCCGAACAAGTTCCGTTGCGAGGCAGAATCGAGAGACCCTAGTTGGCAAACCCCGTGTCATTCCTTGGGAGTTCCGGGTGGCGTCTTCTAGATATATCTCTCAATGGACTGCTAAGACGTGTCCCACGATTTGAGGAGCGGGCACATTACATTAACATTCACGACTCATGAAACATGAAAACAATGGTTTAGACTGCCTCACAGTTTAGAAAATCACGTTTCACACATCACCTATACAAAAAAACTTAACGAATTCACATTTTATACATCCAAAAAATTTGAACAAAACAATGCGTCAAGAACATCAAAACCCCATCGTTTAACATGTGTACCATACCAATAGTGATAGGAAAACAAAGTAAAACCATTACAGAATTTCTAAGTTCCTGATGTATCTTTCTCCTCTTAAACCAACTAACATCTTCAATGCCTCAAAATTTAGGATTGTAGAGAAAAATATTAAGAAAAGTGTGATACCTGATATTTGCAGGCCTTGCTCCTGAGAATAAATGGTTTCTTGTAAGAATATGCTTGGTTTGACTTGTGATGCTTACAAGATAAATAGCTGGTCGAAGACAAGACATGACACATGAAAGAAATAGTAATCAAAACCCAAATGTGAGTGTTCATATATATATATATATATATATATATATGCCAACGGTCACTGCATGTTTGATCAAAAAGTACATTGCACTAATTCAAAGGAGGTGCACTTAAAATGAAAAAGAAAATAGTAAAAACTTAAAAATTGGTCATAAAAGTGCTATCATGCCAAAAAAGTAAGTGACATGTGGCACAACTTCCTAGGTAAAATGGGGGTCTACAGTCATGCCTATGAAATTAACTACGCATTATAGCAGCCACACATGTAAACCAACCTCCTTATAAACCTGATTTTTGAAACGCAAAAGAGTTTTTTCGAAGACAAAGCCCTCTCTATGCTCAACCACACCAACACAACACTTATTTGATCGCAGTACAAAGTCATTCTTCCACGCAATGCTAGTAAAGAAGGTTTCATCGCCCAACATACACACGGAACCCTCAAGAATGCAAGTCTTTTGCCAAAATATGAGTAAGCTCTGAATCACTTAAATAGTCGTACCAAATCATTCCCAAAAATGCCAAACGTATAAAATGCGATGGATGCTAGGTTTCTCTTGTCCATGCGAGGCCTCATCGTGTTTCGTACGACTAAGGCCTGCATTGTTTCTGTTGTGATGATGGACGTTTCATATGACATGCACATGCACATGCAAGTTATAGAACTTTGAATATCACTTCAAGATTCAAGTAAATAAATGAGTTGAAGTGAAATGATCTCTTTGAATCTTCCAAATGTGTCTGTTGAAACAACATATATTACAAAGTCAAAATTGTAAAAAAATTTCAATGAAGAGGGATAGAGATGGTTAGGGTAAATAGTGTTGCCCAAAAAGTAGTCTAAAAGCTTAGTGGAACAATAAAACTTCAAATATAAATTCTTTGAAATATAAATTTTGCTACCTGATAGTGAGATGGAAAATGTTGGTAGAAAGTACTAGGTGAATATCCCTTGTAGAATAGATGTGTTGAATGTTTGTATGTCATTTTTGAATCTAATAGCTTTTGAGGACCTTTACAAGAGAGAAGTATTAACATCCTATCATGGAACTTTTAAGTAATTGGATACCACATTTGTTCTTTAAATGTTATAGCATGAACATGCACATATGAAATGCGATGGGTGTAAGGTTTCTCTTGTCCATGTGAGGCCTCCTCACATTTCATATGACTAAGACCTGCATTATTTCTATTATGACGTTGTCGCAGCGCATAGGGTTGAAGGTCACCACAGAGGTTTGGCAAGAGAAGAATGTATGGGGGTTCAAGAGCTTAGACTCCAGAGATGGTAGAGATAAGAGAAGGGTTGAAGGTTTCTAGCCAAGTTCTTGAAGATAAGTGACAGCAGGGTGAAGATAGATTCAAGGAAAGGAGTAGACGGAAGAGAAGGGGTTCGAAGAGATTGAAGATGTAGAAGAATAATTTAAAAAAGAATTAGAAAATATAGAAGAATACTAATAGAGAAAATATAACTCTAATAGACAAAAACGTGTACAAAATAATACCTCCCTCTATGCTGCTCAGATCGCCAATCTGATCCTTCCAATGGCTCTAAAAGGGGGGTTAAATACATGACACCTGGCCAAAATCCTATAGATCACTCCTTCTTCATCTCCCACTTTTGGAGTGTTGTTCATTGCCTGAAAACAGAGATCGCGCGTCGCGTGATTTCGCTAATCTCTCTTTTTACATAAAATCCTCTCAAATTAGCTGAAAGCTACATGCTTTCTTTTACATGTCATCCTAATTTAGAAGTTGTCTATAGTTTTGTAGATTTTTTTACAAGAGATAATATCTAGAATATTAAAAATTGACTAAAATCTAATATTTTTGAACCATAGACACTAACACTAATGTCTAAAATGGCATTGGCTCTCTAAATTTAAAAGGAAGCTAGACTCTAGATTTTTTTACACGATGTGTGCGTAGCAGCACGACATCCACCCCCTCCTAATCTACACATCCTCTGGCATGTGTCAAATTCTTATGGATTTACAGAGTCAGAAGAAGTATCTTCTGCCATGTCAATGTCTTCATCTTCTGCCTCTTCTTCTTCCTCTATGTCTTCATGCTCTTGAATTATATTCAAGTCTTCTAGCTCATATGTTGAACTTTCTCTTCGTTTGAAGAGCTTGATTCTTTTTCCAGCTATGGGTATCTTCATGCTTGTTCCATCCAATTTAGCCAATGAATATGTGGCATTGTCATGAACGACCTTTACCACATATGGGCCAAACCAACGCTTCACCATCTTCCTAGAAGCTTTGTATTGATTGTCTAAGCTACTGTCATAGACAAGCACCCAGTCATTTTCTTGAATTGCTCTTGGCCAAAGTCGATGTTACTTATCAAATCTTCTTTTATTCTTTAGTCTTGCTGTCTTTAGCTTCTCAATAACTGCTTAAACATCTTCAAGCCTTCTTTCTAGCTGCCATATGTGTGAAGTCAACAACTCTTCTCTACTAATGCCTTCCTCCCAAGGTAGAAGACTCCATGTGAGAATAGATTTTTCAATTGGCAATTGGTTGTTGTCCATGCATAAGTTCAGCTGGCATATAGCTAGTCACTGAACTGTGAGTAGTCCGGTCAGTCCATAATGCAAAAGGTAGCATTTTAGGCTATTCTTTGATCTTTTCTCTACAAGACTTTGCTAGAGCTTTGAGAATAGGTTGATGGCCTCTCTCACTCTTTCCATTGCCTTCAGGGTTGTAGGCTGATGTTAAAGCCAACTTAATATCAAATTGAGCAAAGAAGTTGCATGCCTCATCAACATCCAACTCTCCTCTATCTACAATTACTTTACCCACACAACCATATCTACAAAACACTTCTTCAAGCAAAAAACGACAAACATCTTGAGTGGATTTGGTTGTTAAGACTTTGACTTCAACTTGATTGGTTAGATCCTCTCTTGCAAACACTAAATATCGCATATTCCATATTCCTATAGGCATGGTTATAAGATCAATAACCCATCTATAATTTATAGACAAGGGATAAGTTGGTTGTAACCCATCTCAATGCTTAACCATCGAATACATTTGACATACATAACAGGTTTCAACAAAATGTGCTATGTCTCGATACATGTTTTGCCACCAATATTTTTCTTTGACTTTACTAAAGGTTTCCCATATGCCTCTATGGCCAGCCCACAGGCTTTCATGAAATTCCTTCATTACCTGTTGTTACAATCTTTTGTTACCTAAAACTTGGATAGGCGCTCCTTTCTTCTTCTTTGCATGCTTCCATAGATGTCATTCTTTAAGAAAAAAGCCATAAGCTTTCCTCTTGATATGCTTGAACTCCTCATCAGTCCAAGTCTCCTTCTACTTCATTGTGCTCAAATATTGGCAGATCTTTAGCCAATCTTCTTCATAATTTTCTTCAAGGAAATGAACTAGAACTTGAGCAATGCAATGAGCATGCTGGCTTCTAGTTGACCATCATGTTGTTTGCAGCTTTAGACCAGTATATGCAGTAACTGAAAAGGTATTTTCAGCAACCATGGAATGAAATTCAGCAAGTATAGATTCTTCAACTTCATCTTCTTCCATCAGCTCTTCTTCATTGTCATATCTTGCACATGATAGCATGTCAGCAACTGGATTTGCCTTTCCTGCAATATGCTTTAATTCGGGGTTGAGAGATTTAATATATGCAATCCATCTTAGTATAGCAATGTCGGGTGTAGAGCAGCTGGCAATCATGCCTAAGAGTGGAAGAAAATCAATTTTTACCACTACGGAAGCACTTATAAAGTATTCACGATCACACTTTAATGTTGTTACAACTCCCCACAATTCCCTTTTTACTTGTGCATACCTTCTTTGACGTTCATTGATAACTTTCGCTCCAAAACAAATTGCATACCTGTTACCTTCAAGATCCTCTTGGCCAACAACCCACAACCCATCCTATCCCAATGGGACTTGTATCCATAGTAAGGATGATGGGTTCACCATTTGAATAATCAGCCCTTTTGAGAGTGGGGGATGTAATTAATAGCTTCTTTAATTTATGCATAGTGAGAGTATGCTCATTACCCCAAGAGAATCTTTGGCCTTTTCTTAATAATTGATAAAGATTTTCGACTGCATGAGCAAAATGTGGTATCCATATGAGATAGAATACAAATGTGCCAAGAAATCTTCTCACCTTTGAAACATTTGTGCATTTTTCTTGCATTCTACTCAAGGCATCTATCTTGATTGGAGAAGGTTTGTGTCCATAGGGGCCACATAGATGACTGACCACTAGGACTTCTTCTACTCCAAAAATTGACTTAGCTCCAGAAAGGGTAAGATGTACCTCTTCTAGCCTTGTCAAAATCCTGTCACAATCATGAATATGGTTAAATACAAATGTCCTACAGCCATCTTCATCAAGCTCCTCATTCTTTTCATTGACTTCACATCCCTGGTACATCATCAAGAAATGGAAGAGTAAGTTGTGGTATAAAGTCCCTTAAGACTTTGTGCATGGCATTCATCATATGGGCTATGGAGTTTGATGCACCTTGTGGTAGATTGCACATGAGGACCAATGCAAGAGGTGTCTTCATTGTGGTAATGTCTCAGCTTTCTAATGAAAGCTGAAATTGGTCATATCATGAATATAGGTCGCCCATAGAATAAATTTCTCTACCTGCAAAAGCTTTAGCAAACTCATCAATAATTGGACCCGAACCAACATTTCGGATTGTGACATGATAAGAGGCTGTAGATCTTGAATAAATCGTAAAGATCCATTTTTCTTGGGCATGATAAACCATCGATTTGAGTAGGGTGCTGAAGAAGGTTCTAAAATCTTCATTCTAATCTTTTCATTTAGAAGTTCCAGTAATTTGGGCAAATGCGCCCATGGAACAGGAATAGGCTCGAGGTTCCAAGGCACATGTGGGACCATAAGAATGACCATAGGAGCCACAATATTTGGATCCACACAACCTATTTTACTTTGTTGAAATGCAAAAGCTTTTCCATGTTTCATTAGCATTTGTAGAAAAGAGTGTTTTTCAGCCAGCGAAAGGAAAGAATTTTTACCTATTTTGAGCTCTTTCATACTTTCAGATGTGAATTTGTGACCAATGTTGAAAGGATCACGAAGAATTGGATGATTTTCCGCCCTATCAGCCAACCCTTCACTTTCAGGAGACATTGGGACTACCACAGGTTTGACTTTCTTATCCGCCGTCTTATATGTTGTCTCCCACTTGCGCTTCAACCTTGTTGAGTAAACCAATGTCTTCCTGCTCAATAAATTCTTGAATTGTTTGATAAAAATTCAATGTACATACTTCTATGGACTGATTTTCTGCCTGATTTTCTGCATGAGTAACTGCATATATTTCAGCCAATGTGTCAGTAGTAATCAGTCTAAAAAAAATGCCTGAAATATCTTCATTTTGAGCCATCATGTCATAAGTTTTCAGCTCCCTTTTTACATGACATAAATATTTTCTTTCAGCCCTAGTCATGGCCGAAAGAGACTTATAGCAGCCCATACTATTTGATGTACATACATACAATTTGCTAGAGACACAATTTCTGTAGCATAAGGAGGTTCAATCTTTTTACATGACGCACTACCATAGCCTCCTTTTATAATAGTACAGCCCGAAAACCCTTGAATTATCAGGCATTAGGAGGCACAGGATAATCACGCAGTCGATCTCTGTTTCGATGATGGTTAACACACATAGTAAGAAATTGGATAGCTCGTTTATTATCCTTGCTTCGGATTTGAGCATAGGAAGAACCATCATCAAGAGATTTTGTTTCCAAGCGGGCTTCAAAAACATGAGGTTTCCTAAGAATAATAGGGTAACTACAAGAGTCTTGAACAAAAAGTGAAAATTGTCTTTTATGTCTCCAATAGTTACTTGCACATTAGGACATGTAGCATATAACTCTCCAGAAGAGTTGTTTGTAGCTCTCATTCGCCATCCTAGATCAACATATATGGGCCATCCACCACTTTCATAGAGACTCCTTGCCATGACGTTTATCTCTGAGCCATGGTCTAAGAGTGCAATATATGGTGTTTCTTTTTCTCCAATTTTGACGATTGTCTCGATTGTTGCTCTTGCCCAATGTGTACGGGAGTAGTGACTGCTTGGAATGAACCGAGCCTCTTCCTCCTCATGCATGTGCTGTAGACAGCCTTCTTTTTTAGAGGTGGGCTGCCCAACTAGTTTGGACTAGCCGACCATTACATTTTTAGATTTCACTTCTTTAATTTTTGCATTCATGTTTTCTTTATCTTCAGCTTCAATTGTTGGAATTAATTCTATAACTGCTTCAAGATGAATTCCTTGTGAAGTTAGCTTATCTTCATCCTGCACAAAAACTCGAAGAACTTTCAAAAAATCATGCACTATTTATTCAGCTTCATCACCAACATATTGTCTTTTCCTTTTGATTACATTAATAATTACATCATGGAATTCACATTTGGCAATTCCAAGAATTTCGCCTAAGGTGAATTCAATTTTGCTTCCTAGAATTCGTTCTTCTAGGACTCGTTTGAGATCGGTTGCAGATTCTATGTCAGATTGCAATTTGTATCCTTGCTACTTGCCTTTCTTCTTTCCTTTGGTCTTCTTTGTTTGTGACACATCTTCCATCTCTCTTGATCTAGGGTTATATTTTCAGCAAGCTTTGGTTGTTCAGGCATTCTTCTACTTATCCATTTTGGAGGGCCAGAAGAGGAAGGCCTTGGTTCATCTTCTCTTCTTCTCTTTTCTTCAATCAAGACTTCTTTATGATTGATGTTAGCCAAATGTGCAAAGGCGGAAAAAGAATCTACCAGTTCTTTCCAACCAATTATTCCTTGAATGCACTGACTGGCGTTAGCCAAATCTTCTTTGGCTGCTTTACCACGTTCCATTTGATCTAGTGCATGCATCCATACTTTAGATTGCACATTAGCTTTACATGCTTTCAAACTTGATTTAGTTGGCTCAATTTGCAACCCATAGGTAGCTACATCAATTACTGCATAGGCATTCTTTACAGCTAAATCTTCTAATCTTTTCTTCATTCCACCATTGCCAAAATTTGGCTCTAGTGGAACACTAGTTTTAGATGCATGGGTTTTTCCGTCTTTCCAAAAGACGAGCTTCTATGCTTCAGCCTCACGAAAGGCAGAACACTCCCTCTTGTCATGTTGTTGCCTGTCGCACCAAATACAGTGCCTCTTAAAGCCTTCTCTCATGGGTCTTTGAGTTGATGATTGTCCTCATTTTTCAACTTTGACATCCATCTTCTCTACTTTGGAACTAATTTCTGTAAAATTCAAATGAAGGTCACGTATGCTTTTAATAAGTTCATCCATGACATCATTTTTAGAAGGAACATAAAAAGAAAGAGTTAGTTGATTAGTCAAAGGAATAGGGGATTTTGAAGATGGAACAAGCTCCATCAATGGAGTTGTTGAAGTTGAAGTAGAGCCCAATCTTAGTCGCATCTGCTCTCTTCAAGCAATCATGTTAACTGCATCAGTAACATCTATCCATCCAGTCTTGACTCCTGATTTGGAGGTAGCATCTTCTAGGCGATCAACAAGCTTTTCTTGCAGAATGGGATCTACAGCCTTAAGGAATAATTCAATCTTTTGACCTTCCATACTTTGTTAGTCTTCAGCATCAAGTTGTCCAAATTTACTTTCAAATTCATGGTATAGAGCTGTTGCAACTAAACCTTTGTTGGGTTTTTCAACCCATTCAGTGAAAACTTTCTCCGTCATAAGGCTAGAGTCTTCTAAGAAGAATTTTTCGCATAGAGCTTTGTTGAATGCAGCGCAATCTGTATCTTGTTAGAAAAGACCATGGATTCTTTCTTGAATACCATGCTTGGCTAGTCTGGCAAAATAAGGGCTCCATGCATGTTGCAGTACACCAAAGAAGAGCATTTTCTCAACATACAAACGAATGAAAAGAGAGATATTTTGACCATTAAATTGTTTTAATTCACACCCAAATTCTTCTAGGGCCTTGATAGCTATGGAATCAATATTCTCTTCTTCTTGCCTTTGTTGTTGTTGTTGTAACATTTGGATTTGTTGTTGTTGATTCTACTGTAGTATCCGCACCAATTGTTGTAGAGTATCTCCTGAAGAATCCCCCATCTTGGAGTTCTCTTACACCGACCTTCATGTCGGGTTCACCAATGTCGCAGCACGTAGGGTTGAAGGTCGCCACAGGGGTTTGGCAAGAGAAGAATGTATGGGGGTTCAAGAGCTTAGACTCCAGAGATGGTAGAGATAAGAGAAGGGTTGAAGGTTTCAAGCCAAGTTCTTGAAAATAAGTGACAACAGGGTGAATGTAGATTCAAGGAGAGAAGTAGACAAAAGAGAAGGGTTCGAAAAGATTGAAGATATAGAAGATTACTTCAAAAAAGAATTAAAAAATATAAAATAATACTAACAAAGATGAAGCCTGTCAGTTTCTTTCAGCATTATGAGAAAATATAACTCTAATAGACAAAAACGTGTACAAAATAATACCTTCCTCTATGTTGCTCAGATTGCCAATCTAATCCTTCCAATGGCTCCGAAAGGGGGGTTAAATACTAGGACACCTGGCTAGAATCTTGCCAGATCACTCCTTCTTCATCTCCCACTTTCGGAGTGTTGTTCACTGCCTGAAAACAACGATCGCGCGTCGTGCGATTTCGCTAATCTCTCTTTTTACATAAAATCCTCTCAAATTAGCTGAAAGCTACATTCTTTCTTTTACATGCCATCCTAATCTAGAAGTTGTCTATAGTTTTGTAGATTTTTTTACAAGAGATAATATCTAAAATATTAAAAATTGACTAAAATCTAATATTTTTGAACCATGGACACTAACACTAATGTCTAAAATGGCATTGGCTCTCTAAATCTAAAAGAAAGCCACACTGTAGCTTTTTTTACACGGTGTGTGCGTAGCGACACGACAACATATGAAACACAATTGGTGTTATGTTCTCTTTTCCATGTGAGGCCTCCTTGCGTTTCATATGACTTATGCCTACATTGTTTCCCTTGTGTCATATGAAACACAATATGGTGTTAAGTTCCATGGTCAAAAGGACCTCCTCATGTTTCATACATCTTATGCATTGTTTTATTGAAATTGGATTTAGACTATGTGATTAGTGTTTACTTGCTGCTTAGTGATTGTAGATAAATTGATATGAGAGATTTGAAGATCTTTCCTAATTTGTTTATATATATTTTTTGGATGTTTTAGATGGCTAGAACTAAGGCCACTCCAAGAAAGCAGAAAGTTGATCTTAGAGGTCTTGCTTCAAAGAACCATCAGTCCTCCAAGCCTTCCAAACTTACAAGAAAATCAAAGCCAAGAAGAAGGTTCTCACAGCATGTGAGGTGCCTTAAGGAGATTAGAAGTGCAATGAAGGCCTTGAATAATGCAATTCCAAAGCTGTCTTTTTAGAGGCTTGTCAGATATATTTGCGACAAGCATAGTCTACATAGTTTTAGATGGACTAGGGCAGATCTCAACTGTATTTAGGAGGCTACATAGGATTTTTTGATTGAGTTTTTCCAAGATTCTTATGTTTGTGCTGCTCATGCACATAGACTTACGCTTATGGATAAAGACATGATAATTCTTAGGAGATTGAGATACAGGTTTCAAAGGTCCTTGAGATAGTCTCTCTTTCTGATGTGAAGGCTTTTAATATTTTAAATGTGCCTCCATATAGAATGAAGAAAAATGATCATGGTCTAAAGGTTGAAGATGTTACACATGTAAAGGACACAAGAAAATATGAGAAAGAGGAAAATGCCACAGTAGAGTAGGGAGATAAATGGAGGGAGTGTAAAAGAAAGAAGGAAGAAGAACAATTCCCATCTTTTGAAGAGGAGTTATCTACCCTTCTTGAAAGGGCTGACCCTAAGGGCTTCAATATTTGTTACTTTTTACCTGGTGATATTAACAAAAGATCTAATATTGTATTTTTGGACTCTGACTATGTTTAAATTCTCAAGAATGAAGTGAGAGAAGTAAATGACTCGATTATTCTTGTTGGGATGATGTATAGTACACCAAAATTTGTTTTTACTCACCATATTTTTCTAGCAATAGACTTTCATGTTACTATCTATATTCCTTTGCTAGGTGTGTAATGCATAAGCTCCCCTTTGATGTACAACAAAAGATTAAGGTTCTTGATCTATCTATCTCATACTATATGAGGATGAGCTTGATGCAAGTGCTTTTGACCATTGGTTCAATTCAATTGACTTTGAATCTTTGGAGCTTTTTCTAATTCCATACAATGAAAAGTAAGTAATTTAATATTTTGTTAGATTTTATATCTTATTTTACTAGATTATTGAAATATTTTTATTTTTAGTTCTCATTGGAGCCTAATTGGAATAGACTATGTGGAGAGGCAATGTTTCCTCATCAATTCTATAAAAGGAAGCCATGAAAATGCCAAGTTGTAAGTTATATAATCTAGGGTCTCCTTGATATTTTGATCTTTTTGTTGCAGGTACTTTAAATATTTTGAGCTTTCTTTTGTAATAACTCTAAATTTTATTTCCTTTTTGGTACAGAGTTGTAAAAATATTGATTGAAGTGCTAGAGAAAAGGCCTCCCATGCCTTGTGACTTACTTGCAATAATGCAATATAGACAAGTTGTGGTAAGGTCTTGATTGATATGGTTGGAACATACTAAGAAAATTTATTCTAAAAACTACCATAAACAAGTTTTATAGTTTTACTTTATATTGTTGATTGCAGTGTCCTCGTCAGGATGATAGTTACTCTTGTGTGTGGAGAATAATTGTAAATGCCAGAAGATTAGTTCCGTTTATTTATTTTAATGATGATAAACTTATAAAGGTAATGTGAAACATACTAAACTTTAAGATAGATTTTTACTACAAAATAGTCCATTGTAAAAATAACAATGGGCTAAAAATATTTTCTTACAAATGTATGACAATTTACAAGGGATTGCTATACAAGTGAGCATGTTTGGTATATAAAAGCAAAGCTCATGAAGTACATAATGGCCAATTGTATACAACTAACAAGAATGGATAATAGTGGGAGCTTGGACATTAAAGGAGAGGAGGTGCATGTAACTACAATAGGTGAAGCTATGCCTTCAACACCCAAGGCAACCAAAGCATCAAAGGTAGGCAAAAGGAATCCTAAAAAGGATGTCCCTTCTTCTAAGAAAAATTCTCAAAACAAGTAGCTTTGCCTCAGATTGTAAGCTCTTGTGTATAAGTCATGGAGATGGCTGATAAAAATTTGTACATGTATTTTATATTGAAAGTAAAGAGATATTTTCTTCAATATCCTTGCATTGTATATTCTTCTCTCTCCTTGTTGATATTTGTAAAAAAAAAGTTACAAATGTTTATTAATCAGGAAGTGAAATCAGATATACACCTAAGTGGTTATTAAGTTAGAACACAAATGAGTATGGTAGTTCAATATCTTCATTTTGTAAATCCATCCTCACTTGATGTAGTGTACATGATGATCTAGCCTTTAGGATTGCAATAATGTCCTCATTGTACCAAACATCAAGATCCACTATAGGATCTTTGTTAAAATTATCAAGATTTTGGTCTAAAGTGACTAGACTAGCGCCAACATAATGCCATCTACTATAATAAAAGCTAAGAATGAAATTTTGAGTAGCAATCATATATTTACAAGCTATAGAGTCTTGATCTATCTTACATATAAATTTTCCTTCTATCCTAGTGTCCCATCCCTCATCAACAAATTGTATAACATGATCATATGATAGTCTCTTCACTGAAAGCATAGCCTTTGATTTTCTTATCTCGGCATTAGAAAAGAAGTCAACAAATATATTAATAGGCATGAACAAAGTAACTTTGCTTAGCCTACTTGAGATACTAGGTTTTAATGCGCTCTGTATCTTGGAAAATATTTTACATTTATAGCTCTCACTAGCAGCTAGACTTAGAAAAGGCCATCAAAGCTTGAAAAATCTGACAAAGGAAGGGGGGATATTGATCCCCATTGGCTACGTTGCATGGGGATAATATAATAATTATCATAGAAGAATATTCCATTCTCTGCAAGCTCTGTCTTCTTTCTACCTTTGTATATCTCTACTTCAATCAAGCCATGCATCACATTAATCACATCAACAATAGACTCGACCAGTTACCATTCCTTAAGATTAGAGGGATAGAAATCTACAAGACAAATGAACAAATATTATAATGGAAAACCTTAAACCAAGTTCAAGAAAATAAAAACTTTAAGAATCAAATCCTTACAATTTGGTTTATGCATTGGAAGATTTGAACTTTTAGGTTCCAAATATAGCTCTCTATGCATAAACACATGTTGCACCAGAACCTCTTTTATGCTATTCTTATTTATTCTAAGCTTGAAATCTCAAATTCTACCCTTCCAAGTAGAGATGAATGAGCTCTCATATCTTCCCCTTTTCCCACGTTTTTCCTATTGCACAGTGATCCAACTGCCTTTGCTAATGATTGTAGGAATCCATCTTCCATCTTTTTGGAATGAGTTAAACACTGATATGGATGTGATTTGGGAGTTTGGAAGCCTTGTTGAAGGTCAAATTTTTGTATCCATAGTAGAGAGAGAGAGAGAGAGAGAGAGAGAGAGAGAGAGAGAGAGAGAGAGAGAGAGAGAGAGAGAGAGAGAGAGAGAGAGAGAGAGAGAGAGAGAGAGAGAGAGAAGACTAGGCTACCAGAAAGAAGGGAAAAACACGAGAGGAACAAAAGAAAGGAGGGAAAAAAATATGTGCCAAGCTTTTTACTAATTTGAATTTAGAGTAAACCTCTCATTATCATTAATTTAGACATATCATTAAATAAAAGTGGCAGGAACTGTATATCATTAATGCAAAGAATGTCATAATCATGAATATAAGAGGCTAAAAATAGATATTGATAATACAAATTTGTAATATTATTAGATATGTATCTTTTTGTAAAATAGAATTTTTCTTTTTTAAAATAGAATCTCCGCTACAGAGGCTTTGGTCCTATTGGTTTAGAGCACTCTCTTTCTATCTCCTAAAAGGCATTTTCAAGACCTCAAAACTCCCCTAATGCTCATACACTCAGATGAGTGTACTTCATCTGAGTCTGAGCCAAATTTCTCAAACATCCGAGTTTTCGACTCAGACCAGATAACCAAAACCCTGTCTGACTAAG
Source organism: Lygodium microphyllum (assembly GCF_053477565.2). Taxonomy (NCBI): domain Eukaryota; kingdom Viridiplantae; phylum Streptophyta; class Polypodiopsida; order Schizaeales; family Lygodiaceae; genus Lygodium; species Lygodium microphyllum. Next base: position 111,659,007 of record NC_141148.1, read on the forward strand.
TTTTCAACTTTCCATGGGATAGCTAGGACCTACCGAACCAATGAAGGAACCCATATAAGTGGTTGCACCTAGAAAAAGAAGAACCTCAACCTAGCAGTCCGTGGTTGTTGAGAATAGCAAATGATGTATACCCATAGAGGCTGAATGTGTGCCCAAAAGAGGCTTGCCCATAAGTGGCTTTGTATGAGAGATTTGACAAAGATGTATGCTCTAGAAGCTCTAAGAAGAGATCTCCAAAATCCCATATGCACAGTGAGGTACAATGGTACTATCCAAAAAGTTATATAGGCATGTACTTGACACTCATTTCATGTAATGGCACTATCAATTTGATTCACTCAAGATTGTGTTTATGAGTCCAAGCTAATCTATCTTGGAACCTAATTCACTTGAGTTACAATTCCTTATTCTGATAATGTATCGTGTGTTTGACTTGCGTCCACCATAGCCGATCTAGTTCTAGGTCCATGTTTCTCAACATGGTATCAGAGCCATGGCTGAGCTAGATAGCTAGTGGGCGCATCTTACTTATTCCCTCCATACTTTAAATCCTTGCTATTTCGATTTTTCTCCTTGTACATGCCATCAAAATCCTATTTCCATCTCAATTTCCTTTCCACACATCCATTGTCTAGTACAAGGTGAAGGAGCTGAAGGAAGAAAGTGATGCTACTCAAGAAGATCAGTTTAGAGTTTATATTGAAGGGGCTATTTTTTTAAACAGAGAAATAGAGAGGAATGAATTGAAGATTGATTGGCAAAACCCAGAAATTTGAGGGCCTCGGAGGATTGCCCCAGGTGGCGCACTTGCAGTAGCACCTTGAAGCCCAAACAAAGGTGGCTCGGGGGGCTCGCTACCATTTCTCTGTGGCACTGCATTCATTCCAGCCCTAAGCGAGGCATCTGTATGCATTTCCAGTCTAGATATTTCTTTGTGAAGCTCGAGCTCCTCCTGTGAGAGGGAGCTTCGAGGGGAGAACAGGTCAGAGGAGGACGAAGACTGGCTGGAGGATGCGTCTGTTGCGCAGAAGGCACGCACGTGCTGGACAATAGGCACAGGTGCCAGGCGAACTCCTATCCACTGCCGCTACTGGCTGTCATATCCTCCATCACCCTCCTTACAAGCACCTAATCGGCCCCATCAAGCTCCCTGAAGGCGCCATATCTTCCCTGCAGAAAATGAAATCCTCCTCCTCCTCCTTAGAGCCTTACCTCTCTAATCGAACTAATAGCTACTTGTATGCCTTGAACGATGAAGATTCTATCATGTTAGCGTCTATGCAATACTTTGTTCTTGCAAAGAGCGGGCCGATGCCTGGATGAAGTTGTTGCTTGATTTGATCGAGGCTTAGGGAGGTGCTCGTACTTGCGGCGGTTCTGAGCGCACCTCTGCAAAACTGTGACCTACGCCAAGAATAGTGCCGCGGCTACTGAAGCAGCTCGCCATATTCGTCACCTACTACTCGACGTTATCCTTGTTTCCTTTCATCCTAAAGTCTAAACTTTAGGTTGAAAAAAAAAAGAACCCTAGCCTTAAAGTCCATTCACACTAGCTCATCCTTTCTCTCCCACACTTACTTATTCACACCTGCACTTCTCCAAAATCCATTGCCATGTCAAGCTCTTTCAGTGATTGTCTATCCATTAAAATCCAAGAAATTCATGTATCCCGAACTTCAATGTATGAAAGTTTGTCAAACCAAGCCCATGTACCCAATCAGTGTATCCATTTGTAAAAGCATGAAGCAGAAAAGAACTTGTCAAGAAGACTGGAGTAAAAAGCACGTACCACACATCGACAAAAGGGATAATGAGCACAACAAAAGCCAAGGAGCATGAAGATAAAGAAGTCCAAAAAGACGAAGAAGTTCAAAGGTTGCCAAAGAAGCAACAAAACAAAAAGAATGAAGAAAATATTTTCTGCTGCTACAAACCAAAAAAAATGTTTTACAAAAATTTTCCACAGAGGATCTCGAATTCCTTGAGTGGATCTGCTTCCCATAGTGGATGTAAAAACCCTACCAAGATGTAAAGTTTCAAGCCTTAACTTGACTAGGTTGCCAAAGAGCTAGTCTCCTGGTCCATGTTCACATGAAGGGGGGGCAAAAGCCAGCAAGGGTAGAGACTCATCATTTGAGGGGGGGTGTTGAGAATAGCAAATGATGTATACCCATAGAGGCTGAATGTGTGCCCAAAAGAGGCTTGCCCATAAGTGGCTTTGTATGAGAGATTTGACAAAGATGTATGCTCTAGAAGCTCTAAGAAGAGATCTCCAAAATCCCATATGCACAGTGAGGTACAGTGGTACTATCCAAAAAGTTATATAGGCATGTACTTGACACTCATTTCATGTAATGGCACTATCAATTTGATTCACTCAAGATTGTGTTTATGAGTCCAAGCTAATCTATCTTGGAACCTAATTCAGTTGAGTTACAATTCCTTATTCTGATAATGTATCGTGTGTTTGACTTGCGTCCACCATAGCCGATCTAGTTCTAGGTCCATGTTTCTCAACAGTGGTGGTGGGAAATGAAAAGACCTGACCTTTGGCCATTGCTAACTGATTAGAGACCCAAGTTGGCTCATAAGGTTGGAGGCCTAATAGACCACATGTAGTGACCCCTAGAGAACTTAGTCTCTCAACCAGTCAGGAGTAGTCAAAACCCCTTTTTCTAACCACATCAAGAGCAAGAAACAGATTGAAGCAGTTGAACCCATTAAAGATCACACTCGATAGTGTGGGCATGTAAGCATGTATGGAAACTAGAAAGCTTGATTTTACATAGCGCACATCAAGATGCATTACTAGAGTATAAGTGTTACACAATTATGAATGGGTGGATGAACAAGGAACACACTAAGTGAAATTAACCTAAAAATGAACCCACCAATAGGAGTACAACCCTAGAAATAAGAAGAAAACTATAAAATGAAGGAGAAAGACATAGAGGGGACCAAACCCTCACATTGCCAAGCAAAGAAAAGGCTTGCCAAGATTAGAGGGATACGTCTCTAGTCGGCTTAGTTGACCTCATAGATGCACTACTGGGTCAAGAGGCAACTGTTTATCAAGTTGGTAAAAGTTCCTTATTAGAGGAACAAGGTTACACTGCAAGACTAGAAGAGCTACCTACAAGACCAAAACATGTAAGGAGAAACATTAGAAAGAAGGAGGCATCAACAAAGAAGCAGTTGAAAATTTACAAGCTCCTTGTGCTATATCTAGCTCATAGGTTTGAAAACTAAAATGAAAACTTAAGTCAGCAAACTGTACCAAAATTCTAAACCCAATAAGTATGAGGAGTACCTCAAATGCATGCAACTTAGAGATTATACCATTAGCTATTTTCTTTTAAAAAATCTATGGGCATCTTATTGCATATGGTATACCGCATGAGCAACTTAAACACATTGAGATCAAGGTTTTCCTTGAGACCCAAGGGACTTTGAGCCACATTTGCACACCATAGTTGAAGCATTTGATTAGATTTGTTTATGTTGGAGGCTCCATTTTCTCATGCTCAAGGCATTTGAGAGTGATTATTAATGCAGAACTTGCAGTAATAGTTTTGGTGGATACATTGGTTTGAAACTTTCACACCATAGTTGAAGCACTTGATTAGATTTGTTTATGTTGGAGGCTCCATTTTCTCATGCTCAAAGCATTTACCATTTGAGAGTGATTATTAATGCAGAACTTGCAGTAATAGTTTTGGTGGCTACATTGGTTTGAAACTTGCAATGGCTTTGATCCTAGATAAGATGCATCAGTAGTAGAGCAGTAGCCAACAGTAGTGGCATCCTTGTTTGTGTATGCATAGTTTTGGAATCTTAGATGCTTTAAGCATTGGAACACAAACTAGCCACACTTCAAATATTGAGCTTGGAAATCCAACAATGGCACATGAGAAAATCTTGAGGATTTTTTTTGACTCAAATGATTATCTATAGTTCTACAAGATGGGTACCTATTGGTACTACCCTCCAACATAGGATCTAAAGAACTGTATTCTCAATTGTGAATGCTATAGTGACATACTTACTATAATAGTTGTTGTGTATTCACACTCATAATTCAAAAATCATATGAGAAGCTCAAATTTGAGACTAGGTTATTGCTAGAAGCACTTGCACAATTGCAATTGACATGCAACCATGAAGCACATGGCTACAAGAGCTTGATATATCCCATGCATAGGGTAACAACCTTGAAGTAGTGGATCTTCCATCTAAGGGAAATTTCTCCTATCTTTTTTTGAGAATAGCAAATGATACTTGCCCATAGAGGCTAGATGTATGCCCCTGAAAAGGCTAGAAGATAGAAAAATGATGTATGCTCCAAGAAGAGGTGTTCAGAATCCCATAAGCACAAAGAGGAAAAGTTGTACTATCCAAAAAGCTATAAAGGCATGTACTTGACACTCATTTACTATCATTCTGTATCACTCAAGATTGTGTTTATGAGTCCAAGTTAATCTATCTTGGAACCTCATTCACTTGAGTTACAATTCTTTATATCAATCATGTTTTATGTTTATAACCTTCGTCTGCCATAGCTAGCATAGCTCTAGATCCATGTTTCTCAATATCTTTGAGGCAACATCTTCCATAGATATAGGATTCACATATTGAGACACACTGTGGGCTAGTGCTAGGTTAAATAGTAGAGAGTTCCTTGTTGGGGTTCTAGTCTCTTCTCAAACTATCCTGACATATTGAGACCTCAATTTAGTGAAATAAGTTCAGAGACATTCAACAATGTTGATTTCTTTAAATTTTTTTACTTTGTCATGTATTGGTCACTTCTAGCCAAACACGTAGCATCCTCATCCCTTGAACTAATGCTCTAATGAAGATCAACATCACCAATCTAGGCCTCTGATGCTACCTCTCTGACAACAACTGCTATTATTGGCCACCCTTACTCTTCCATTTCCTATTTTCTTTGATCTTACTGATGGAAGGATCTTGGGAGTAGAGCAAGATGGCTAGATGCATGAAGGAGCCACACAAATTGTTCTATGTAGGTAGGATCTAAGCAAGTAGGTTGCACAAGTATGCTAAATTCTTTCCTTACAAACAAAAAGGAAGGTTATACACAATTAAAATGGTGTGACCATGAATAGTCATTATTCAATCTCAACATTGTTTACCTGTGAATATCATAGTAAAAATATTCTTTCTCTTGAGAGTAATCTCTAGAGCTAAGTGAAGTTGAATACAATGTTAGAGCTGAAGACAATATTGATAAACCCAGAGACTTGATACTTCTTTCCCTAGTCAGATCATCAAGAGTACTTGCATATGAAGAGGAAGATTCTACATAAGGCTTTATGCCATTGGAAGGGTTTATTTAAGGCATATTAGAGGCTCTTAACTTCTATTAGCTTGCAAAGATCCAAGTGACAAACAAAGAGGGATTCTGGGTAGATGAAGTAGCCTTAAAAATGTTTGCTTAATGTATTGATATTATGTTGATGACTTCATGCCACTACTTATGGTTTTCAACAATTCTTGAGCATTGATCTACACATCATCTTGAAGGCTTGCCAAAATTTCTTCAATCACTACTACTATGGGAAAGCTAACTTCTTGGAATAAATATTTATAGCCCATCTAGTTTCAGCAATGATCACAATGCTTGATGCACTCTCAATTTGATGACATGTGCCCCTTCTAAAAACCTAGGTGAAGCATTCAAGATTGCAGAGGCACACAAGATAGATAGAGCCATGAAAAATCTACAATTGCAACTTGCAAATTGAGGTTGCACACTTCTAGAAGAAGTGCTTATTGGAGGCATAACAAAAACCTTTGACTCATCATGGTAGTCTTCATTTTTCAATGCCTTGTTATAGGTATTAAACACTAAATGCAACAATGTATGAAAAAAAAAACTCAATCATGGCTCACAATTCTAGCTCCTTTTGTCACTCTTGGCATCCCAAATTGAATGCACTGAATGCTATGCTAGGGAAACAAGAAGATATCAGGGTGGAGGCACAACAAATTAATGACAATACATGGTAAATTGATGCTTAAGATGGACCAACTAATATCAGCCATGTCAACCACCAACACTCAAGCCCAATCAACCAATGAAAAACTTGTAGCCCTTACAACTATAGCTACTCAAATAGTTGCAATTAAAAAGGATGAATCAGCATAATTATGAGTAGCAACATGGGAATTCTCATAGAAATTATGAGTACCATGACCATTGGCATGGGTTTGATGTGCAATGATAGTAGTATGTGCTTATGGCGAGCATGCATATGATGATTGTGCATATTATGAGCAAGAGCATGCATCTAATAACTCGTAGCTATCGGATGGATCTCAAGGCAACTTAGTTTTAGCCCTTAAGGTCGCTGTTTGTGCTAACTATGCACAACATCAAGACTCCCAAAACATAAGCTTCTAATGAGAGCTCGGACAATGGTCTAGAGCTTTGATAATGATTCTTTTCTAGACTAAGCTATTTGCCATGCAATCCTTCCGGCATGCAAGTTGCAACATATACCTTCAAAGTGAGGAAAACACACCTACTATTGGGAGGACATGCTTGAAGCCTTAAATGCCGTTTATGAATTCATTGCATGGTATCTAAATACAATTGACTTATTTTGACACGAGCATTTGGGAAATTCAATCCTTCAAACACTTGCGATGCAGTTTATCATTTTTAATGTCCTATTCCTGTATGGCATAACATGGGTCTAATGCATCTCATGCGGGAATCAAAGTAAGCATTTAACAATCTGGAAATACATTACTTACGACCGGTACTGCGATTGGATGGGTAGTGAAGTCCTCGCCCAGGGCTTTGTTGCTTATTGTGGGGTTTTCAACCACGTGCATCATTTTTTGCTTGGGGCCCATCCTTGATCTTTGCAAGTTGCACAAGACTCCCGCACCTTATACTCGATTAGTGTGGCCAATAGGGGAGGGATTTGAGCTTGCAAGTGGGGGATAATCCCACGAGATGGGTATAAGTTTGTGGCTATGGGGGGGAAAGAAATGCGTGTGGCCACCCTCTTTAGAGGGGAAGGGAAAGAATCTCTCTCCCTCTCTCTCTCTCTCTCTCTCTTTCCTGTTTCCCTCTTCTTCTTCTTTCTCTCTCTTCTTCTCTCCTTTCTCTCTCCCTCTCTCTCCCTCTCTTCTTCTTCTTCTTATTCTTCTCTTCTTCTTCTCCTCATTCTCTTCTTTTCTCCTCTCTCTCTCTCTCCCTCTCTTCCTTTTCTTCTTCTTCTTGTCCTCTCTCTCTCCCTCTTCTTCTTCTTCTCCTCTCTCTGTTCCTCTGTTCCTCCTCTTCTTCTTCTTCTCCTTTCTCTCTCTCTCCCTCTTCTTCTTCTTCTTCTTCTTCTTCTTCTTCTTCTTCTTCTTCTTCTTCTTCTTCTCTTCTTCTCTTCTCTTCTTCTTCTCCTCTCTCTCTCTCTCTCTCCCTCTTCTTCTTCCTCTCTTCTCTTCTTCTTCTCCTCCTCTTCTTCTCCTCTCTCTCTCTCTCCGTCTTCTTCTTCATGGCAGCAAGGGGGAGAGAGAGTAAGGCCATCCTTTTCCTTTAGTTAACGGGAGGTTTTATAAGGGAAATAAGGTTTACTATGGGGGGGAACAGATAGTGGGGGGGGAGTGAGGTGGCACACGTGTGCCCCTCCCCCCATCTATTTGATTGTTGACTTTGTCCAGATCCTCCTCGTGCTCATCACCATCATCTACAACTCTGTCATCATCCTCTCCCTCATGATCTTCGTTGTCGGCACCATCCATTCCCTTTCCCCCCCTCACCACCTATCATCAGTGAAGATGGGGGGGGGCTCTTAACAGCGGCGGCTGAATACTACATCGGTGGTGGAATATTACAGATTCGCAGAAATCTCGATCCAAGTCACATGGCAAGCCACATAGTAAGTCTCTTGGGAGAAATACAAATTTGACTTATCATCATTGTGGGAAGAAAGGCTACAGTGTCATGAATTGCATAATGAAATGCGCAAAGGCAAGGGAGGGGAAAGACAAAGTGCAAGAAAAGTTTTCTGATTGCAGCATAGTACATGTTAAGTCAAGTGTTAAAATTGAAGAGATCAATGTTATGTAGCCCAAGGATAGTGATGGGGATTATATGCTTGTAGCAACTTCATCTAGTGATTTGCATATGTTAGAGATACACTCTATGCATGCACAGAGTTGGATCTTGGACTTAGGTTCATCCTTTCATGTGACACCTTGCCGGGAGTGGTTCCATTCATACCGTTCTGTTTGGGTTCTATGCAATATGCCATTGATTTAGTGTTGATTTTGTCCCTGTTTATGCTCAATTTGATAGTGAATTTACTGCTATAGTAAAGTAGGGTTGAAGCTATTTAGCTCAGGTTATGTTATGCCGATTGGTCTCTCAAGTGCTTCTCGAATGGTTGTAAATGACTATTTGGATGCAAATGGAGGCTGGAAAATGTCTTAGATGGTTCTTGAATGTATTTTGAGCCTTGTTTAAGCTCCATGTTGGTTGACACTTACTTAACATTAGTCTACAGTGGCATGCTTTGTGATAGAGGTTATATCTATGGTCTATGCATGACCCGTTGATACATGCTTTGAAGCATATGTCAGTGATGCAGGCTACCTACATTGTTTGAGCTTCTTTGCCATTTGGAGCTTTAGTTGGGCTTATACTTGGATACTTTGGAACCTCTTTTGGATGTTTCTTGGCTTGTCAAAGACTTACTTGGGTTCATACATGATGTACTTGGATGCTATCAGATGCTTGACTGCTTACATGCTCTTGGTGCTCTCATGATGTATGGTCTTTCTATGAGATGTCTTATGCATTTGCATGCTATCTCTAAGCTTGGTTGCTCATTTTCCATCAAATTTAGTGCCAGTGGAAGCTTTATGCTTATGGTCTTGGATTTACCCAGAGCTTGCGAGTTATGCATTTGAGCTATTACTTGAGATTTGAGATTGGCATCTCTTACACATCCTTGACTATGATATTTTCTTGGTAGATGCTGATTTGATCCGCCTTCATTGAGCATACACCGACAGGTCTTCCTAGTGGTGTGTACATCTTGCTTATTACTCAAGGGATATATTGGTTGTACTAACAAACTCTCTTCACACATTTAGGTGTTTGGATCATGTTCATTGGCTATCATAGTGCCTCTGTTATGCCCGCTTGATGCAAGATTAGACTTGGCAGTTGCTATTTTCATTGGATCTCTATTAGCTCACTATTTGCTCTCATTTACTCACTGTTGTCCTTTATTACATCAAGCTATTTTATGCAGTCTGTGATGTATTTATTGAGCTTAATCATGTCATTTTTATGTACTTTTGGTAATATTTGGTGGATAGTTGGTCATTCTAGCAGTTTCTCTTATTTTCATCTTTATTTTGGCTGTGGTTTTGGCTTGTTTACTGCTAATTACAGCAAGTTGTTTTCTACATAGTTTGCCCCTATTTGACTCATTATGGCTAGTCATCTCAAAGATATGGCTTTGCTTAAAATTTCCAAGTTGAATGGCACCAACTATGGCTATTGGAAATCTCAAATATGGTAGGTTTTGGTACAAAAATTATAGATTAAGCCTTTAAGAATCAAAGGTATTAAACCCAATAATATGGATGATGATGACTGGGTTGATTTAGATGCACTATGCAAGTCCATTATCATTTTTATCACTCTCTGAAGAGGTCCATAATAATATTATTCAAGATGAAGATCAGAGTGCATGAAATCTATGGGAAAAGATTCAGGAACTTTATGCAAAGCAGAGTCCTCCTTCACAGATGTATTGGCTTAAGAAGTTGATGGATCTCCACACGAAGGAGGGGACCCCATTGTCTGCTCGCTTTAGCCAGTTTCATTCTATCATGAAGAATCTGCTTCAACAGCGTATTGAGTTTCACGATAATCTACATCCTTTTTTTTCCTTGGCACTTTACCTAAGTCTTGGGATGTATTTCACACTGTGATCTATACAAATAAACTTGATGGGCTAAAATTGCAAGAATCTGATGTAGAGAGTGCTCTTTTGAGTGAAGAAATTAGCATGAAAAACAATGATGCTTCTCATCACAGTTCACATGCTTTATTAGTTAGAGGTGGCAGAAGTGGTAAGAAGGATAATGATCGTCATGGAAAGGACTCTCAGAAGTTCCGGTCTAAGTTACATGGACACAGTGAGTCTCGTGGACATAAGTCTGATCTGCCATTATTTTGGGAAAGCATGACACGTACGACCGCAGTGCACAATTTACCGCAGTGCCATAAATTGTGTAATGACAAGCGCAAAGGAAAGGGGAAAGAAAAAGTGCAAGAGAAATCCAATGATTGTAGCATTATAATTGCAAAGTCCAACGTAAAGATTGAGGAGATAAACATGCAGCCTAAGGAGTCCAATGGCGACTACATCTTAGGAGATGCCTCTTTAGCTGATCGAGGATCAGTCTATTCATGCACACTGTTGGATCTTGGATTTGGGTGTGTCTTTTCATGTGACCCCCTACTATTGTGAGTGGTTTCATATCTATCACAATGTATCTGGTACTATGTGCTTAGGTGATGATCGGTCACTTACTATTGTTGGCATTGATGATGTCACTTTATAGTTTCCCTTTGGGTAGCACTTTTACTCTGCATAATGTACGTCATGTACCCACAAGCACTGATTAAAAGCCTTATGTCTACTAGGAAGCTTGATGGTGCAGGTTATCATATATGCTTTGGTGATTCTGTATGGAAGTTAACTTGTGGCATGCTTGTTCTTGCAAGAGGTGCCAGGTCTAGTAGCCTCTACCTCTTTTTTGTATCTGGTACTATTGACCATGTTTTGTCAGTGGGTTCTATCCCACATGTATCTCCTTGGCATACTCATCTTAGGCATATGCCACTTATGGGAATGAAAATGCTTAGTGCTTTGTAGTATCCTTTGCCTTTTGACTATTCACATTTTGAGTCGTGTGATCATTGTTTATATGGCAGGTAGACTAGGAGTTCACATAAAAAGTCTAGTATTCGACGCATGGGAGAGCCTTTGGCTCTTGTGCATTCAAATGTATGTGAACGCATGTCCTGTCAATTATTAGGGAGTGCGAAGTACTTTGTCACATTTATTGACAATTATTCATGTAAGTTTTGGGCTTATCCCATTAGCAAAAATTTGATGTATTGACCATCTTTTATCATTGGCTTGCTTTAGTATAGAATCAATTTGGGTATAGGTTGAAATGCCTAAGGATTGATAACAGGGGTAAGTACGTCTTGCGTGCCTTTGAGTAGTTTTGTGACTAGCGAGGTATTAAGTGTCAATTGACCGCCCCTTACATCCCTCCCCAAAATGTTATGGTTGAGCGTACGAATAGGACTATTGAGGAGAGGGTCCGTAGTATGCTTAGCCAAGCAGACTTACCATAACATTTTTGGGCTGAGCCAATCTCTACTACTATGGATCTCATCAATAGGTCACCTTGCAGTGGTATTGACTTCCAGGTTGTAGAGGAGGTATGGATAGGAACGCCTCCCTCATATGCTCATTTACCTGTCTTTGGATGTGAGGCCTTTTGCCATGTGCCCAAGGATAAACACAATAAGCTGGATCCTAAAAGTGTGAAAAGTGTTTTCCTTGGCTATGGAGATACATGTGTGATGGGATATCGTCTTTAGTATCCACAGGCGTGGAAAGTGATTTGCAGCCATGATGTTGTGTTCCATGAGGAAAAAATGCATATGTAGCTTAAGAAAGTTGTTGAGATACGTAGGGTTATCTTTCAAGAGGAGCCCCTTTCTCCCACATAGCTAGCTAGACAACCTGCACCAAAGCTAGTCCTCATGGCCAAGATGTTAGATAGGATGTTACACAGGATGTTAGACACAATATTGGATAGGCATCATAGCCTACATTGATGCATTCTACTAGAGGTAGATGACCTCTTGATCACTATGAGCCCTCCATAAATTATATCTTGGTTTTACAAATGCAAGAGAGCCTCTCACCTATAATGAGACTATGCACATGGGTGATAGTCACTCCTAGGAGAGGGCTATGCAGTGTGAGATTGACTCATTGCATAAGAATTGTACGTGGGATTTGGCTTCCTTGCCTAGTGGCAAGAGTGTATCACCTTGCAAGTGGGCATACAAGTTGAAAAGTACCCCTGGACACCCTAGGCCAGCATACAAGGCCAGATTGGTAGCAAAGGGTTTTAAGCAAGAGCATGGTATTGACTTTGATGAGGTATTCTTTCTTATCGTTAAGATGACCACCGTATGCTTAGTCTTGGCTTTGGTTGAACAGCTTATGTAACCTGCCCACCTATCTATCCAAGCATGTTTGAGCAGTCCATCGAGAAACAAATCTAAGCGTTGGTGTCCGGCTCTCCCACGAAATGTTCTAGGGTTTGTTCCCTAGGGTTTTCCGAGTCCGCCTCGCAATGGAACATTCGCAGCCAAACCCACTAGGATCGACCTAAAATCTGGGCTCATAGTGCCCAAGGTCTCCTAACAGCATTCCAGTGTCGAATCTTGGACATCCTACTGTTGAGATATCGAGCTCCACTCGTAATATGCCAGGGTGACCATTGTGCATTTATGTCACCAACTTGTCAGTTGCAGATGCGGTTGGTACACCGCCCATGAATAATAGCTAGATGACAGCTATCCTTATCTACTCTAGTTCATGGCTCAGTTAGTATGCCACCTTAGTTAGTTGAGTTTGGTTTGAGACCCATATATAGGGTTCTTCTATTTCTATGTACTTGAGTTCTTCTGGCTTACACAACTAAGAAAAGGAAAACTGTTTTCAGCCTCCACCTTTGTGTGTATTCCCCCATTGTGCAAGCAAGAAAGCTACAAGTGAGACTCCTTCCTTCTCTCCCACAATCTTGACATGGTATCAGAGCCTTGTTCGTGGTAAGGAGCTCAAGAAAGCAAGCCAAGTTCGTGGTGTTCTGGTAAGAGGACCAGTGTTGCTTTCATTTTTCTGTTTTGGGAGCAAGTCTCTGTAGGTAGCATAGCCGAAAAGTGCAAGAGTGCATTGTCTCAGATTGAGACGCCATTCACGGTGTAGCAAGAGGGCAATATATGCTGCGGGGAAAGGTTTTAGCCCTTGGTTGCTTTGTTTTTTTGATTTGAGGCCATTTCAGGGCCTGTTTTGGAGGCGGAAGTTTTCTGCACGCACTCAGGAAAAGGCCCTGTTTTATGCTGTGCGACCACTGTTCTACAGGTCGGTGAAAAGTTACTATAGAAATTGCATCGTATGCCTGTGAGCAGAGACATTGGGAGTTACAGAATCATCCTTGTTGCCTGTTGATGCAAAATCGTCACTAGGAAGTGACTGTGTGGTCAAACACCACTTTCGTGAGTTTTGCAGATTTGTCCTTGTGAGACTGAAGCTGTGTTCTTTGCAGTGACAGAATTTTCTGCAGTGTTCTATAATGGCGTCTGATTCTCTTTCACAGATTGTCACTGAAAAGCTTGACAAGAACAACTTCCAAGCATGGAAGTTCAGAATGACGAATTTCCTTATGGGAAAAGGATATTGGGAATTTGTTGCAGGAAATGAAGAAGAACTAGTTCTTCCTGATGTTCCCAATCAATAGCAAATGCAGGCATTTAGAGCATGGCATGAGAGAGCCAGGAAAGTTATGTACTGGCTGTCTATCAGCATTTCAGACTCTATGATTGTGCATATTCAAGATGCAAGTACGCCAAAGGAGGCATGGGATACTTTGTCAAAAATGTATAGCACAAATACGCAAGCTAGGAAAATGCAGCTCAAGCAAGAGTTGCACAATGTGCAAAGAGAAAGTATGAGCATCAATGACTACCACATGAAGGTGAAGAAGATTGCAGATGCACTTGCTTCCATTGGGTCGCCAGTGGAAGATGATGATTTAGTTTCTGTGACCTTGAATGGTCTAGGAAAGGATTACGCACAGTTCCGAACATCCATTTCCGTCCGTGAAAGATTTCCTGATTTTGAGGAGTTGATTGCTCTTCTAATTTCTAAGGAGCAAAGAAATGGTGGTGCATCTTCTTCAGGAGGAACTTCAAAGGAAGCTGTCTTCTACTCAAATGCTGGAAGAGGTAGAGGCAGAGGTAGAGGAGGCCGATCTGGAGGCCGTGATAAAAATCAGAATATGCAGCAAACTCAAGAAAACTAGTCCTTTGGAGGAGGACGTGGTAACTCTAGAGGCAGGGGGAGCCAAAGAGGTCGTGGTGGATGGCAAAGAGGCCAAAATGCAAACAACAATGTTGAATGCTACTACTGTGGTAAAATGGGTCATATGGTTAAAGACTGCTATAAAAAGCAGAATGACATAATGAATGGAAAATTTCAACAAGGGAATTATGCATCTTCTAGTAGACACGGTGATGACAGAAATGAGCATTTGTTTATGGTGCAGCACATGACCAACTCTGTGACAAGTGCAGAAGAAAGCAACGATGTGTGGTATGTTGACTCAGGTGCATCAAAACACATGACAGGTCATGCAGAATGGATGCAGGATGCAAGGAAAATGGAAAAAATAGGATTTGTGAGATTGGTGATGATACTGCACATCCTATTGTGCAGATTGGAAAAATTCATTTTTCTATGCAGGATGGGAAAAAGAAATACCTCTCGGATGTATTTCATGCCCTGAATATCACCAAGAACCTAGTTTTTGTTGGTCAAATGGTTGAGCAGGGCTTGCAGGTCAGATTTAATTCTCATGGATGCTTTGTTGAGGATATGAAAAATAAAGGTCGCTTGATAGCAAAAGGAAAGAAGAAGGTCAGAATGTTTACGTTGGATGCAGACATGCCTGAATTGAGTGCAGCAATGTTTGCACATGGGATTGATGTAGTTGCAGATATTGATATCTGGCATAAACGCATTGGTCATGTTAATGTACAGCAAATTAAATTAATGCAAGCCCAAAATATTGTTGCAGGATTGCCTAAATTCAAGGTTGCAGAAATGCATAAGGTATGTGAAGCCAGTCAGTTTGGAAAACAGGCAAGGAAACCATTTCCTAGACATGTTCAAGAGAGTAAGAAGCCATTGGAATTAATCCACTCTGATGTGTGGACTACTAAAGTTGCATCTCTTGGAGGCTGTCATTATTTTGTCACTTTTATTGATGACTATAGCAGAAAAGTTTGGGTGTATTTTATGAAAAAGAAAAGTGAAGTTTTTGGGCATTTCAAAACTCTTAAGGCTATGGTTGAAAAAGAAATAGGCCTGCAAATAAAATGCCTAAGGTCAGATGGAGGGGGAGAGTACCTCTCAAATGAGTTTGCAAGGTTCCTGCAAGAGCATGGCATAAAGCAGCAATATTCATGCAGTCATACCCCACAACAAAATGGAATTGCAGAAAGGAAAAACATGCATATTGGAGAGGTATCTCGTGCCATGCTCAACAAAAAAGACTTGCCAAATTTTTATTAGGCTGAAGCAGTTGCTACAGCAGTCTACATAATGAACAGGACTCCCACTGCAGCAATACATGGGATGACTCTAGAGGAGAGGTATACTGGTAGGAAACCAGATATTTCTCATTTGAAAATTTTTGGTTGCATTGCCTATGTTCATGTGCCAGATGAGTTGAGATCCAAGTTGGATCCAAAAGTTGAGAAGTGTATCTTTATTGGTTTTCTCTGCAGCAAAAAGGGTATAGATGCTATAACCCTTCTACTCATAAGTTTACAGTGAGCAGAGATGTTGTTTTTGATGAGATGAGTAGCTGGTATAAACCAGTAAATGTGATTGATAATGTAGATGCACAAAATGGTAATGCTGCACAGAATTCACAGCAGTAGTCACAAGATATTAGTGGACCTGGAGTGTCCTCTAGCAGTGGTTCATATTCTTCGCCCCATGGACAGGCAGATTGAGATCAAGAGAATCTTCAAAAAGCAATGTAGATGGTGGTATGCAGGTATCACAAAAAGGAAAATAGAAGGTAGATCAGCCCATCTTTGATGTGAATGCAGGTCACTCTTATGTGGATGGTGAATCCAGTGGCTCAGAACAGAGCATTGATGATGAGTTGGGTATTCCTTCTATTGTTACACCTGGAGTAAGGAAGACCAGGGATGTTTTGAGAGCACCTAGGAGTGAATCTACTTTGCGCAGGTCTACCAGAGCTAGGTATCCTGTGGATAGGCTGAAATATGATGGATGTACAGCCATTCACTATGCCTATATGGTCAAAGTGATATAGGAACTAGAACCCACTTCTTTTGAGCAAGCCATGGGAAAAGAAAAATGGGAGAAAGCCATGGATGAAGAAATGGATGCCTTGGAAGTAAATGCTACATGGGAATTGGTACCTTTGCCTAAAGATAAGAATGCAATTGGTTGTAAGTTGGTTTATAAGGTGAAGCACAATTCAGATGGTTTTGTGAATAGATACAAGGCAAGATTAGTAGTCAAGAGGTATGCACAAACATATGGCATTGATTATGAAGAAACATTCAGTCTGGTTGCAAGGATGGCAACCGTAAGAGCAGTCATTGCTATGGCTGCATCAAAGGGATGGTCTTTATATCAGATGGATGTAAAGAATGCCTTCTTACATGGTGATTTGCAAGAAGAGGTATATATGGAGCAGCCACCAGGTTATGTGCATGATGTTCATCCCGAGTTTGTTTTCAGGTTGAAGAAAGCCTTGTATGGCTTGAAGCAAGCACCTAGAGCATGGTGTGACAAGATAGGACATTATCTTGTCACTATTGGCTTTCAGATTTCCAAGGCAGATTTTTCACTTTATGTGAGAAAAACAGAGAAATATATTATGCTGCTTGTCATTTATGTTGATGATTTGATTATGACAGGTGATAGTGATGAAGATATCCTTCATGTGAAAATGCTATTGAAGCAGAAGTTTGAGATGAAGGATTTGGGAGAGCTACGTTATTTCTTGGGCATTGAGGTGATTAGATCACCAAGTGGGATATGGCTCTTGCAGAGGCAGTATGGATTGGACATTCTGTCCAAATATGGGATGACAGGCTGTAAGCCTATTTCACTTCCTTTGGAGCAGAATATGAAGTTGAGCGCAGATGCAGGTGAGATTCTTGAAGACCCTACTATGTACAAACGCATAGTAGGAAGTTTGATTTATATGACTATTACCAGGCCATATTTGAGCTATTTGTTGGATTGGTAAGTCAGTTTATGCAGGCTCCAAGGAAACCACATTTGGATGCGGCTAGACGCATAATCAGGTATGTGAAGTCCACATTGCAGTATGGACTATTTTATGAGACTGGGGTTCAAATACAGTTGCATGGATACAGTGATGCTGATTGCGCTGGTAGTATTTCTAATAGATGATCTACCAGTGGATATGTGTTCTCTTTTGGGAGTGCTGTAGTCACTTGGAGCAGCAAGAAACAACCTACAGTTGCCTTGTCGAGTATAGAGGCTGAGTACAGGGGTGTAGCAATGGCTGCATGTGAGGTAGCTTGGTTGCATAAGCTACTTTATGATATGCATCAATCTATAAATGGGCCAGTTGTCATTTATTATGACAACATGAGTAGTATACACTTGGAAAATAACCTAGTCTATCATGCTAGAACAAAGCACATTGAGGTGCATTATCACTATGTGCGGGAGAGGGTTTTACTAGGTCTTATTGATCTAGTTTATGTCAGCACAGAGGATTAGGTAGCTGACATATTCACGAAGGCATTGGGTGCAGAGAAGCTGCGCAATTCAGAGACCTGCTTGGTGTCCAAGAATTGGGATTGAGCTCGAGGGGGAGTGTTGAGATATCGAGCTCCACTCGTGATATGCCAAGGTGACCGTTGTGCATGTATGTCACCGACTTGTCAGTTGCAGATGCGGTTGGTATACCGCCTATGAATAATAGCTAGATGATAGCTATCCTTATCTACTCTAGTTCGTGGCTCAGTTAGTATGCCACCTTAGTTAGTTGAGTTTGGTTTGAGACACATATATAGGGTTCTTCTATTTCTATGTACTAGAGTTCTTTTGGCTTACACAACTAAGAAGAGGAAAACTGTTTTCAGCCTCCACCATTTTGTGTATTCCCCCATTGTGCAAGCAAGAAAGCTACAAGTGAGACTCCTTCCTTCTCTCCCACAATCTTGACACCTACTTTATGTAGAGATACTAAAGCCAAAGTAGACCCATGCTGCACTTAGTTGAAAGAGAATGGGAAACGAGAGGGATGTGTCACTCAAGCTCTCTGGCCATAGGGCATAGTCTCATTCCGATCCCCTAAAATGGCATGAATCGAGTTCTAACTTAACCATACCTAAAGTCAAACGGTGATAAAACCTTGTGAGAAGCCTCCCAGTTCTCTAGTACCACCCTACCATGGGACAGACCCGTCGGGGTTCTGTCCACCCACTTCCCTTGATAGCTTTAGATTTCTAATTAGGTTCTATCACATTTATGTGTGATATTCAAAATCAGCTTTCTTAATTAGACCTTTTAGGGAACATGGTTCATTCACGTCATTTGCAGTACTGACACGAATACAGAGCAAGCAGTCATTTGACAAACAAGTTCAAACAAGTTCCTTAACTTATCTTCAAGTTAATCTTTGTCTCTTTCCCATACAAGAGAATTATGTATCCCTTTTTTCCAATAGAAGTCCCAGTCCAAAGCACATAGCACCATAATTTCCATCCCTTATCTAGAATAGGATCTTCCAACGCCTCAGATGTTGGCCTCATAGCAATCCACAACACCGTTTCGATCTAGGCAAGGGGTGTCCAGAGCTCCACTGACCCCAAGCGACCTAGGAATGAGACACAACTTCCGTGGTTGGCCTTTCCATCACTCAACCTTTGGCTCATGAATGGAGCAATGCTCTCTCGGGGTAGTTCGCGGTGCGATCTTGGAGATGATCCACTCGTGCAAAATATCTTTCCTTAATTAATCCACTTAGGAGTCAATGATAATCAATGCAATCAGCCTAATATCATTTTCCAGGGAAACATTCCTTTATTTCCCCATGGCTACTTGTCATCACTGACCCTTCCCATGCATAAACACAAGCACTTGGAATAATTATCCACATCCAACAACTAGTTTAATGCAAAAGAATTTAAGATGTTATTTGATCAATCATAAAAAACAAAGGTATCCTTTTCCAACCACTGCAGGAATAGTCATGATAACTTTTCCATCGCGTGTTTTCTCTTTCCCCCTTGAGATCAAAGAGCGATTCTACATAGAAATTACTTAACACTCCCTTCTTTTGAGTAAGGTTTCATTTCCTTAGGGTAAATCACTTATCATAACTTCCATCAAATGTGCAAGCTATGTCATACCAACGGTGTGGAGGAGGAAGCACACCTATTATCATGAGGATGGGAAGACTGCAATGCTTGAAGCCTTATATGTTGTTTATGAGTTTATCGTATGGCATCTAAATGAAATTAACTTCTCTTAATAGACACATTTGGGGAATTTGTTCCTTCAAATACTTACAATGTAGTTTATCCTTTTTAATGTCCTATTCTTGAGCAGCATAATATGGCCCTAATGTGTCTCATGCGATAATTGTGAAAGCATCTATTAATTTAGAAATGCAATACTTATGAACAGCACCACGGTTGGGTTGGCATTGTTGCCCTTGCCCAAGGCTTCATCGTCATGGTTTGTGGGATTGCCACCTCCACTCAACATTCTTTGCTTGGGGGACCATTCCCAATCTTCCTTGGTTTAGGTGTAATTCCCGTAGGAATTTTAAGCAGCCTCTTGAGCTGAAGAGGGGGGAAAAACTCTCAAGATAGGGATTAAGTTTGTGGGAAAGGCAATAAAATCTGGGGAAGAAGGAAGAGGAAACGAGTGTGGCCACCCTCCTCTAAGGAGGGGAAGAGGGAGGAAGCTTCTAGAAGGTTCTCTCCTTCTCTCTTTATCTATCTCTCTCTCTCTTCTTCTTCTTCTTCTTCTTCTTTTTCTTTTCTCTCTCTCCCTTTCTCTTCTTCTCCTCTCTCTCTCCCTCTCTCTTCTTCTCCCTCTCTCTCTCCCTCCTCCTCCTCCTCCTCCTCCTCCTCCTCCTCCTCCTCCTCCTCCTCCTCCTCTTCTTCTTCTTCTTCTTCTTCTTCTTCTTCTTCTTCTTCTCTTTTCTTCTTCTTCTCTCCCTCTCTCCCTCTCTTCCTTCTCTTCTTCTTCTCTTTCTTCTTCTCTCTATCTCCCTCTCTATCACCCTCTCCCTCTCTTTCTCTAGTGTGCCATGGCCTCTTCTAAGGCTTCCTATATGTCCTTCTTTTATTACGATCGGAGGGGGGGGGGGTTTATATAATGGGAGGAGGTGGTTATTATTAGGAGGGGGCATGATGGAGACCCTCTCCTTGCCTTCCATCTGGGCGGTCAAATTGGCCGCTATCATGCCAACATTAAGTTGGCAAAAGGGATAGTGGGGAGGGGAGGGAGGTGGCACACGTGTGCCCCTCCTCGCCATCATCATCCTTGTCTTTGCCTTCATTGAGGCCTTCTTCATCATCGCCTTGCCATCATTTTCTTCCTCCCTCCTCGATGTCGTCCCCACCTCCCACTACGTCGTGCTGATGGTGCCGTCCTTTGCAGTTCCCCCTCCACAACCTACCAAATTGGCAGCGTGGATAGGGGGTGAAAAATTTTCATTAAATTGGATTAAAAAGGGGGGGTCCCTATGAAGATCAGGCGGGGGATATTACATCCTCTCCCCCTTAGAGAACCTGAGATGTCCTCATCTCGAAAGAAACTGGTGATTCCATTCTAGAACCCTGTGGGGTATGGGCCCACCATGTATTCATTGTGACACTCTAATCACTCATAAGTATACAACAACTTATTGTATTTGATATATTTGAGTCTGGATTACAAGAGAAAATTTTATTGTAGTTACATCTCATGGATATCTTCTAGGTTTTTCCTAAGTACATGGTATACTTTGGATCGCTGGAGCTTATACAATTTCATTCTTTGTAAGTTCAAGTTGTCTTCGAGTCCTGTTGGGACAATTGACGTGGGTATGTCCAATGTTGTGGCACTCGGAGCATTGTTTAGGGTGCTTTGGACATTCCCTTTTGAAATGACCTAACTCCTTGCAATAGAAACATTACGGAACTTTATCACTTGTGGTCACAAGATTCTTGGTTGTCCTTATTAGTAGAATTTTCTTCTTTAGACAAAATTGCCCTAGGATGCTTTTAGTGGATTTGAGTGGTCCTTTATCTCAAAAACTGTGTTCCCAAATTTTCCTCTTCTTAGTTCGGGACTGAGGTCCATGAACAATCGGCTTTGCTTGTAATACTAAAGAATACTCCCAAACTTTGGCATTCTAGCAAGACCCAATATATATTAGTTGAAAAAAACAATTAAGGAAAATTCATTGCAAGCTATAATTGTTATTCCTTGCTAGAGTATCTCTAATCATTTGCAAGTTCTAGGACCAAAATAGATACAACTCATATTACTCAAGTTAACTGTAGTTTACAATAGTAAAGTTTATTCCAATACAAGTTGTATTTCATGTCCACAAAATTTCTAGGATTTCTAATCATCCTGAAGAGGTGTAGTGGATTCTAGGTCTTTGACTCCTCTATCTATCCATAGACTATGCCTGTGTAGCTTCGTTTTCTTGGAGGCTCAATATCTGCTGGGCTTAAGTTAGGGCAGTTTGCTTGGATGTGCCCTAGCTCATTGCAGTGGAAGCACTGACGGTAGCAACATCTCCTACAGATGTGCCCTATCCCACAAGTGGCATCTCTTGTCTTGATCTCAGGAAACATCTTTGCCTGATCCAAGTTTTTGGATGATTGGCTTTGCTCGAAGTAACACATCTTGCAAGTCCATTGGATGCATTGCTTCAAGACGGTGGTTTAGAGGAGTGTTCAGGCCATGGAAAAACTTGGATACCTGCTACGCAATATCCATAGGTGGCACATATTTTAGTAGGGTTACAAACTTTGAATAGTAGGCTTCCAAGGTTAATTCTAGCTGCTTGAGCTTGAAGAATTCATTCATCTTCAAAGTCTGATAGGTTGGTGGAATGTACCATCTACATACGACATCTTTCAGCTGAGCCCAAGTAACAGCGGCTTCAAAATTACATTCGTCTTTGCACCATTGCTTCCGCCACATCCAAGCTTGGGCAACTAACTTGATTCTGGCTATCATTGTTGAGATATCGAGCTCCACTCGTGATATGCCAGGGTGACCGTTGTGCATATATGTCACCGACTTGTCAGTTGGCAGATGCGGTTGGTACACCGCCCATGAATAATAGCTAAATGACAGCTATCCTTATCTACTCTAGCTCGTGGCTCAGTTAGTATGCCACCTTAGTTAGTTGAGTTTGGTTTGAGACCCATATATAGGGTTCTTCTATTTCTATGTACTAGAGTTCTTTTGGCTTACACAACTAAGAAGAGAGGAAAACTGTTTTCAGCCTCCACCTGTGTGTGTATTCCCCCATTGTGCAAGCAAGAAAGCTATAAGTGAGACTCCTTCCTTCTCTCCCACAATCTTGACATGGTATCAGAGCCGTGTTCGTGGTAAGGAGATCAAGAAAGAAAACCAAGTTCGTGGTGTTCTGGTAAGAGGACCAGTGTTGCTTTTATTTTTCTGTTTTGGGAGTAAGTCTCTACAGGTAGCACAGCCGGAAAGTGCAAGAGTGCATTGTCTCAGATTGAGACGTCCTTCGCAGTGTAGCAAGAGGTCAGTATATGCTGCGGGTGAGGGCTTTAGCCCTCGGTTGCTTTGTTTTTTTTATTTGAGGCCATTTCGGGGCCTGTTTTGGAGGCATAAGTTTTCTACATGCACTTAGAAAAACACCCTATTTTATGATGTGCGACCACTGTTCTACAGGTCGGTGAAAAGTTACTGTAGAAATTGCATCGTATGCTTGTGCGCAGAGACATCATTATACAGATTTGCCCTTGTGAGGCTGAAGCTGTGTTCTTTGCAGTGACAGAATTTTTTGCAGTGTTCTGTAATGGCGTCTGATTCTCTTTCACAGATTGTCACTGAAAATCTTGACAAGAACAACTTCCAAGCATGGAAGTTCAAAATGACGAATTTCCTTATGGGAAAAGGATATTGGGAATTCATTTGCAGGAAATGAAGAAGAACCAATTCTTCCTGCTGTTACCAATCAACAACAAATGCAGGCATTTAAAGCATGGCATGAGAGAGCTAGGAAAGTTATATACTGGCTGTTTATCAGCATTTCAGACTCTATGATTGTGCATATTCAAGATGCAAGTACGCCAAAGGAGGCATGGGATACTTTGTCAAAAATGTATAGCACAAATACGCAAGCTAGGAAAATGCAGCTCAAGCAAGAGTTGCACAATGTGCAAAGAGAAAGTATGAGCATCAATGACTACCACATGAAGGTGAAG
The DNA here is from genome assembly GCF_053477565.2 of Lygodium microphyllum. Classification (NCBI taxonomy): domain Eukaryota; kingdom Viridiplantae; phylum Streptophyta; class Polypodiopsida; order Schizaeales; family Lygodiaceae; genus Lygodium; species Lygodium microphyllum. Next base: position 111,682,366 of record NC_141148.1, read on the forward strand.
AAGATTGCAGATGCACTTGCTTCCATTGGGTCGCCAGTGGAAGATGATGATTTAGTTTCTGTGACCTTGAATGGTCTAGGAAAGGATTATGCACAGTTCCGAACATCCATTTCCATCTGTGAAAGATTTCCTGATTTTGAGGAGTTAATTGCTCTTCTAATTTCTGAGGAGCAGAGAAATGGTGGTGCATCTTCTTCAGGAGGAACTTCAAAAGAAGCTGTCTTCTACTCAAATGCTGGAAGAGGTAGAGGCAAAGGTAGAGGAGGCCAATATGGAGGCTGTGGTAGAAATCAGAATATGCAGCAAACTCAAGAAAATCAGTCCTATGGAGGTGGACGTGGTAACTCTAGAGGCAGGGGGAGCCAGAGAGGTCGTGGTGGATGGCAAAGAGGCCAAAATGCAAACAGCAATGTTGAATGCTACTACTGTGGTAAAATGGGTCATATGGCTAAAGACTGCTATAAAAAGCAGAATGACATCATGAATGGAAAATTGCAACAAGGAAATTATGCATCTTCTAGTAGACAGGGTGATGACAGAAACGAGCATTTGTTTATGGTGCAGCACATGAACAAGTCTATGACAAGTGTAGAAGTCAATGTCCGCATGTATTGAGCTTGTCATCTCAACACTCCCCCTCAAGCTCAACTGCATCTCTGCAACTCCAAGTAAGCTTCGAAACTTTTGAAGCTTCTCTGTACCCAATGCCTCCGTAAAGATGTTAGCTATCTGATCCTGTGTACTGACATACACCAAGTCAATCTCACCTGCTAGTACCTTCTCTCTCACAAAGTGGTAGTGTACCTCAATATGTTTTGTCCTGGCATGGAACACAGGGTTTCTAGCCAACTGTATACTACTCATGTTGTCACAATAAATGACAATTGGATCTTCCACCTGCATATCCAAATCAGCTAATAACTTTTGCAGCCATACTACCTCACATGCTGCAACAGCAACACCTCTATACTCAGCCTCTGTACTCGACAAAGCAACTGTAGATTACTTTTTGTTGCTCCAAGCAACTACTGCACTACCAAGAGAGAACATGTATCTGCTAGTAGATCTTCTATCAGATATACTACCAGTCCAATCTGCATCTGTGTATCCAAACACCTGTACATTTGTACCTACCTCATAGAAAAGTCCATAATGTAATGTGGACTTCACATATCTCAATATGCATCTGACTGCATCCAAGTGTGGCTTTCTAGGTACTTGCATAAACTGACTCACAAGACCAACAGCATAGCTCAAGTCTGGCCTTGTAATGGTCATGTAGATCAAACTCCCCACTATCCTCCTGAACATAGTAGGGTCTTCTATCTCATCCCCAACATCAGCACTCAACTTTACATTCTACTCCAATGGGACTGAAAGTGGTTTGCATGCTGTCATACCATACTTGGACAACATATCCAAGCCATACTGTCTTTGGAACAGCCATATACCATCATCACATCTGATCACCTCAATGCCAAGGAAGTATCTTAGCTCACCTAAATCCTTCATCTCAAACTTCTTCTTCAAAGAATCCTTGACTTCAGCAATCCCACTATCACTATCACCTGTAATAATCAAGTCATCCACATAGATGACTATGATGACCAAACCTGCATCTCCCTTTCTCACATGAAGTGAGTGATCAGCATCAGAAACATAAAAGCCAATATTGACAAGATACTCTCTGATCTTGTCAGACCATGCTCTAGGTGCTTGCTTGAGTCCATAGAGCGCCTTCTTCAACCTGCACACATACGTGGGATGCTCTAAATCTTCATAACCTGCTGGCTGATCCATATACACTTCTTCCTGCAAATCACCATGCAAGAAGGCATTCTTCACATCCATTTGCTACAACCTCCAACTTTTGGCTGCTGCTGCCAAAGCAATCACAAATCTGACAGTTGCCATCCTAGCAATTGGACTGAAGGTTTCATCATAATCTATGCCATATGTCTGGGCATAGCCTTTTGCAACCAGCCTAGCTTTGTACCTACTAATAGAACCATCTGCATTGTGCTTAATCTTATAAACCCATTTACATCCAATGGCTTTCTTGCCCTTCGGCAATGATACTAGATGCCAAGTCTTATTGGCCTCTAATGCAGCCATCTCCTTATCCATTGCTGCATCCCAATGAGCATGACCAACAGCCTCCTCAAAACATGTGGGCTCAACATCCTCAATTAGTTTCACCATATAAGCATAATGGTGAGTTGCATAACCTTCAAAACCAAATCTTTTAACAGGGTATCTGACCCTGCTAGATCTGCGTGTCACTGGATCACTCAATGGAGTCTTTGTATTAACGCGTGCTTTCTGCACACCTGGAGTCCTCACTAAAGGAATGCCAAGCTCATCATCCAAGCTCTCTGAGCCACTGGAATCTCCATCAAGAACTGCATCAATGCCTTCTGACACTTTATTCTTTTCTTTGTCTTTACCTGTAGTGCTACTAGATGCACCCGAAGATGTAGAGGTACTCCTTAGTCTCCCAGACCAAGGACTACTAGATGATGTCTCTGGTCCACTAAGAGTCCGTGATTCTTGCTTTTCAGCCTGCACATGAGTGTCATGATCATCATCATCATCCAATGCATAACCACTAGATGCATATCAACTGCTCATTTCATCAAAGATGACATCCCTGCTCACTCTGAACTTACATGTGGCAGGGTTATAATAGCGATACCCTTTCTGCTCTAAAGAGTATCCAATAAAGACACACTTTTCAGCCTTTGGATCCAGTTTCTTTCGCAACTCATCTGGCACATTAACATACGCAATGTAGCCAAACACTTTCAAGTGTGAAACATCAGGCTTCTTACCTGTAAAACATTCTTCGGGGGTCATACCATGAACTGCAGCTGTGGGAGTTCTGTTCATAATATAAACTGCAGTATGAACAGCCTCAGACCAAAAATGCTTAGGCATATTCTTTTCAGCCATCAAGGCACGTGCAACTTTTGCAATATGCCTGTTTTTCCTTTCTGCAACCCCATTTTGCTGTGGGATATACCTGCATGTGAACTGTCTCTTTATCCCATGAGACCTCAGAAAATCACTGAACTCATTTGAGAGGTACTCTCCCCCTCCATCTGACCTCAAGCACTTTACTTTCAAGTCTGTTTCTCTTTCAACTGCAGCCTTGAAGGTTCTAAAGTGCTCAAACGCTTCACTCTTTTCCTTCATAAAATATACCCACAGCTTTCTAGAACAATCATCAATGAATGTGACAAAGTATGAACTGCCTCCAAGAGATACATTTTGTGTAGACCCCCAAATGTCCGTATGCACAACGTCAAGGATATTTCTGCTTACATCTCTGTCATGTGAAAAGGGTTGTCTTGCCTGCTTACCAAACTGACATGCTTCGCATACCTTATGAAATTCTGCAACTTTAAATGTAGGCAAACCTGTAACCAACCCTTTGGACTGCATTAATTTCAGTCTTTGTACATTTGCATGTCCAATGCGTTTGTGCCAAATTTCAATGTATGCAACAACACCTTTTCCTTTGGCATACATAGCACCATTCATAGTAGGAATTCCAGCATCCAGAGTAAACATATGTCCAACTCTACTTCCCTTTGCTACCAACCTGCACTTGTCATTGAAGTCTTCTACAAAGCAGCCCTTTGCATTAAATCTGACTTGCAGCCCTTGCTCTACCATTTGACCGACTGACACCAAGTTCTTTGCAATAGATGGCACATGTAATACATCTGAAAGACTCTTTGTCTTACCATCATGCAAGGACAAGGGAACTTTTTCAATGTGTGAAATTGGGTGGCATAAGTCATCACCCGTCTGCACATAACCTGCATTCTGCAAATCCTGCATCTCTCCAAACCATTTTGCATGGCTGGTCATATGATTGGATGCACCTGAATCAACATACCAAACATCTTTATGTGTTCCCTTTCCTGTAACAGCATTCAGCATATGCTGCATAACGAACAAATGTTCATTTTTGTCTTCATTCTGTCGTGAAGAGGATGCATAGTTTCCTTGCTGTAACTTACCACTACGGATATCATCTTTCTTAGCATAACATTGGGCTGCAATATGACCTATTTTGCCACAGTAGTGGCACACAATACCAGAGTTGTTAGAACCTCTATTCTGCCATCCACCTCTTCCTCTAAAGCTCCCCCTGCCTCTAAAGTTACCACGACCTCCTGAAACCTGCATATCTCCAAATTGCTGATTCAATCTGTTTTGTTGGTTGTCACTACCACGTCCTGTACCACGGTCTCTTGAAGAGAACCTGCCATGTCCCCTTCCTAAACTGGAGTAGAAAGCCTAGACCTGTTCACCACTTCTTTCAGATGTCTCACTCTGCATCATTAGAGAGACCAACTCATCGAAATCTGGGAATGGCTTTCTAACATATACGGAAGTTACAAAAGACTTCCAAGCCTTTTCATTGTTAAGTCTACCCAAGGTTGACGACACCAAATCATCATCATCGGGCATTGCATCAATCGCTGCCAATGCATCTGCAATGCTCCTTACCTTCAATGCATACTCATTGATAGACATCTTCCCTTTCTTCAATGTATTCAACTCTTACTTGAGTTGAATCTTTCGTGCCTTTGTATTTACAGAAAACATACTTTCAAGTATGGTCCAAGCTGCATATGCATTCTCTGCATTTCTAATGTGTCCCAGCATATTATTGTCAATTACTGCAGAAAACCAATACATGACCTTCTTGTCTTTTGCATTCCATTCCTTTCCTGCCTTTGTCTCTTCTACAGTTGGAGGATCACTCACCTCCGGCTCCTTTTCTTCACCTGAAACAAACTCGTAGAGGCCTTTTCCAATAAGGAAGTTCGTGACATGAAACTTCCATGATGGGGCTTCCACTGTTCTCTGCCATTATTACAAAATTAATACCAACAGCAAGCAAATCTTCTGCAACCCTTGACCTGTAGTGCACAGCAATACACCAAGACAGCCTTTTTCATTGTCTGCTCTCAACAATACATGCAGTCTGCAACCTGTTTGCAGATAAACCTTGTGTTTACTCACTGATAAACACCTTTGAACTTACAGATCTGAAATCTATAACCTCCGCACCCACGTTCGGTCAATACAGTCGAAGTCACAGTGTACACTGAAATTGCTGTCCGCAACCTTGCGGCTCTAAAACGGGCCCTGAAACGGCCTCAGATGCCCAAAATAACTGCGGGAAAGCCCTAAAGGGCCTATTCGCAGAATATACAGTGCTCTTTGCGCACACCAAATCTCACTGCAATCTGAGATTTTTGCTCTGCCCTGCTTCCGGTGCCTCCACAGGCACGATCCAAGAGAAGGAGTGGAAGAATGGGAGAGATTCTTACTAGTGGCTTGCTTGCTCGAACCTTGCTTCTTCTCCTTCACTTTAGCCTTAGAAATCAGCCTCTCTTAGTGGCGCGGCTTTGATACCATGTCAAGAATCGCGTGGTGGGGGGAGTTGCTCAAGATGCTGCGCCGAACACACACAATGCACAAGGAGAAGCTCACTCAAGAGACAAGAAGAGAGATGGAGGCGAAAACGTTTTCTTGCTGGTTTCTACTTCTTCTTCCACGCACTTTACAATGTATACAAAGTATAGATAAGATGCAACATAAAGGAATGTGGCCTACTAAGTCAAACAATGCATAACCGACTACACTAGTCGACTGGCGCTATAACTATGCCAGCTGTAAATAGGTGTAACAACCTGAATATAATAAGTAATGAGTTAGTGGCCATGTGTGAGTCATAATGACCACCGACGTGCTAAGTGTAGACGTGTGGACCCATCTAACCAGGCGGTCCATCATCAATGTCCGCATGTGTTGAGCTTGTCATCTTAACAGATTGAGCCACCCCAAAGAATTCCATCTTCTAAGCATAGGTATGTACATATGAAGATGCATTCCTGCCATTGAATAACTTCACCTCACGCTCAATTGCTTGCAAAGCATTCATCACAACACTTTCTATTTGAGTAGAAGCTTGCATCACCTATTGTTGTTGTTGTTGTACCTGCATAAGCATATTCATATTTTGCACCAACTGTTGCAAAACATCATTAGAGATTGTGTTCGAAGATTCTCCCATCTTGTCTTTCATTCTTCTGAAAACCTTTTACGTTAGGTTCACCAATGTTGAGGGGTTTTTGTCAAAAGGTCCAATCCACCGGGGATCAGAGGTAGAAGAAAGTAGAGATAGGAGATGGAAGAGAAGAAAGAGAATAGACAAGAGGTAAACACGACAAAGACAAAGCACAATGAACTGAATCAATATGTATTGAAAGAACATGGAATCTTTGCACTACTCAGAAGAAATCTCTAGGCATTAGATCTCCTCGAGCTTCTTTGTAGAACAAAACGTGCATCAAAATTACAGCTCCTTTGTTGCTCGAAACCCAAATCTGATGGCTCGGTTGGCTCCTAAAGGGGGTAAATCCTAGGACACCTCTAGGACACCTAGTCAGGGATCTCCTAGATCACTCCTTCTTCTTCTTTTAGTTCAAAGTGTAGTGCTTCTTCACACTAATACTAATGACTCAGATCACATTGACTCTCTTGATCAATAAGAAGTCTAATGATGATGCATTCCAAAGTTTTTCACACCATGTCTGCGTAGTGGCATGACAACATGGATTACCCGAAGATGGCACTGCTCGATTCATGGACCAAAGGTCGAGTTGTGGAAAGGCCAACCACGGAAGTTGTGTCTCATTCCTAGGTCGCTTAGGGTCAGTGGAGCTCAAGACACCCCTTGCCTAGATCAAAACAGAGTTGTGGACTGCTGTGAGCCCAATGTCTGAGGCGTTGGAAGATCCTATTCTAGATAAAGGATGGAAATTATGGTGCCATGTGATTTGGACCGGGACTTCTGTTGGATAATAGAAGGGATACATAATTCTCTTATATGGGCAAGAAACAAAGCTTAACCAGAAGATAAGTTAAGAAACTTGTTTGAACTTGTTTGTCAAAGGACTGCTTGCTTTGTATTTATGTCAGTACTGCAAATTATGTGAACAAAACCTGTTCCCTAAAAGGCCTAATTAAGGAAGCTGATTTTGAATGTCACACATAAATGTCATAGGACCTAATTAGAAAACTAAATCTATCCAGAGAAGCAGGTGGGAAGAACCATGATGGGTCTGTCCTATGGTAGGGTGGTCCCAAAGAACTAGGAGGCTTCTCACAAGGTTTTATCACCATTCGACATTAGGTATCATTAAGTTAGAACCCGATTCATGCCGTTTAGGGGATTGGAATCAGACTATGCCCTATGGGCAGAGAGGTTGAGCAACACATCTCTCTTGTTTCCCATTCTCTTTCAACCAAGTTGGGCATGGGTCTGCTTTGGCTTCGGTATCTCTGTGTAAAGTAGGATGTCCAGGATCTGACGCTAGAATGCTATTAGGAGACCTTGGCCACTAGGAGCCTACATTTCAAGTCGATCCTTGTGGGTTCAACTGTGAATGTTCCATTGTGAGGTGGAATCGGGAAGCCTTAGGCGACAAACCCTGGAACATTCCACGGGAGAGCCGGGTAGCAACACTTAGGTTCGTTTCTTGATGGACCACTAAAACGTGCTTGGACAATCGACAAGCGGGTACGCTACAATTGGTATCAGAGCAAACCTTGTAATAATATGGGATTGTTTTATGTATAGGTCATAAGCATATCCTAAATAGAATAACCTAAATGGTATGGCTTGATTGTTAGGGACCTTTTGCACCCACAAATGTTGACGTGCAAGAGAAGAAAATTAAGGCACTCGAGTTTGATGGAGAAGGAATAGACGTCACAGTAGAGACGGAGATATGGATTGAGTCGATGGATGATTATTCATCTACTTCAAGAACTGCTGCTACCAATCACACAATGATTGTCAAGATTATGGGAGAGAAGGAAGGAGTCTCACTTGTAGCTTTCTTGCTTGCACAATGGGGGAATACCCACACAGGTGGAGGCTGAAAACAGTTTTCCTCTCTTCTTAGTTGTGTAAGCCAAAAGAACTCTAGTACATAGAAATAGAAGAACCGTATATATGGGTCTCAAACCAAACTTAACTACCTAAGGTGGCATACTAACTGAGCCACGAACTAGAGTAGATAAGGATAGCTATCATTTAGCTATTATTCATGGGCAGTGTACCAACCGCATCTGCAACAACTGACAAGTCGGTGACATAAATGCACAATGGTCACCCCTGGCATATCACGAGTGGAGCTCGATATCTCAACACTCCCCCTCGAGCTCAATCCCAATTCCTGCACACCAAGCAGGTCTCTGAACTTGCGTAGCTTCTCTGCGCCCAATGCCTTCGTGAATATGTCAGCTACCTGATCCTCTGTGCTGACATAAACTAGATCAATAAGACCTAGTAAAACCCTCTCCCGCACATAGTGATAATGCACCTCAATGTGCTTTGTTCTAGCATCATAGACGGGGTTATTTGCCAAGTATATACTACTCATAATGTCACAATAAATGACAACTGGCCCATCTGTAGGCTGATGCATATCATAAAGTAGCTTATGCAACCAAGCTACCTCACATGCAGCCATTGCTGTGCCCCTGTACTCAGCCTCTATGCTTGACAAGGCAACTGTAGGCTGTTTCTTGCTGCTCCAAGTGATTGCAGCACTCCCAAAAGAGAACGCATATCCACTGGTAGATCATCTATCAGAAATACTACCAGCCCAATCTGCATTAGTGTATCCATACAACTGTATCTGAACCCCAGTCTCATTAAGTAGTCCATACTGCAATGTGGACTTCACATACCTGATTATGCGTCTAGCCGCATCCAAATGCGGTTTCCTTGGAGCCTGCATAAAAATCCAACATCATAGCTCAAATCTGGCCTGGTAATAGTCATATAAATAAAACTTTCTACTATGCATCTGTACATAGTAGGGTCTTCCAGAAGCTCACCTGCATCTGCGCTCAACTTCACATTCTGCTCCAAAGGAACTGAAATAGGCTTACAGCTTGTCATCCCATATTTGGACACCATGTCCAATCCATACTGCCTCTGCAAGAGCCGTATCCCACTTGGTGATCTAATCACCTCAATGCCCAAGAAATAATGCAACTCTCCCAAATTCTCCATCTCAAACTTTTGCTTCAATAGCATTTTCACATGAAGGATATCATTCATCACTATCACCTGTCATAATCAAATCATCAACATAAATGACAAGTAGCATAATACCTTTCTCTGTTTTTCTCACATAAAATGAGAAATCTGCCTTGGAAATCTGAAAGCCAATAGTGACAAGATATTGTCCTATCTTATCAGACCATGCTCTAGGTGCTTGCTTCAAGCCATACAAGGCTTTCTTCAACCTGAAAACAAACTCAGGATGAACATCATGCACATAACCTGGTGGCTGCTCCATATAGACCTCTTCTTGCAAATCACCATGCAAGAAGGCATTCTTTACATCCATCTGATGTAAAGACCATCCCTTTGATGCAGCCATAGCAATGACTGCTCTTACGGTTGCCATCCTTGCAACTGGACTGAATGTTTCTTCATAATCAATGCCATATGTTTGTGCATACCCCTTGACTACAAATCTTGCCTTGTATCTATTCACAGAACCATCCGCATTGTGTTTCACCTTATAAGCCCAGTTACAACCAATTGCATGCTTATCTTTAGGTTAAGGTACCAATTCCCATGTAGCATTTGCTTCCAAGGCATCCATTTCTTCATCCATGGCTTTCTCCCATTTTTCTTTTTCCATGGCTTGCTCAAAAGAAGTGGGTTCTGGTTCCTATATCACTTTGACCATATATGCATAATGAATGGCTCTAAATCCATCATATTTCAGCCTATCCACACGATACGTAGCTCTGGTAGACCTGCACAAAGTAGGTTCACTCCCAGGTGCTCTCAAAACATCCCTGGTCTTCCTTACTCTAGGTGTAACAATGGAAGGAATACCCAACTCATCATCAATGCTCTGTTTTGAGCCACTGGATTCACCATCCACATAAGAGTGACCTACATTCACATCAAACATGGGCTATTCTACCTTCTCTTTTCCTTTTCATGATACCTGCATACCACTATCTACATTGCTTTGAGAAGATTCTCCTGATCTCAATCTGCCTGTCCATGGCGAAGAATGTGAACCACTGCTAGAGGACGCTCTAGGTCCACTAATATCTTGTGACTGCTGCTGTGAATTCTGTGCACCATTACCATTTTGTGCATCTACATTATCAATCACATTTACTGGTTTATACTAGCTACTCATCTCATCAAAAACAACATCTCATCAAAAACAACATTTACTGGTTTATAGATGCTATAACCCTTCTATAAACTTACGAGTAGAAGGGTTATAGCATCTATACCCTTTCTACTGCAGAGAGTAACCAATAAAGATGCACTTCTCAGCTTTTGGATCCAACTTGGATCTCAACTCATCTGGCACATGAACATAGGCAATGCAACCAAAAATTTTCAAATGAGAAATATCTGGTTTACTACTAGTATCCCTCTCCTCTAGAGTCATCCCATGTATTGCTGCAATGGGAGTCATGTTCATTATGTAGACTGTTGTAGCAACTGCCTCAGCCCAATAAAAATCTGGTATGTCTTTTTCATTGAGCATGGCACGAGATACCTCTCCAATATGCCTGTTTTTCCTTTCTGCAATTCCATTTTATTGTGGGGTATGACTGCATGAATATTGCTGCTTTATGCCATGCTCTTGCAGGAACCTTGCAAACTCATTTGAGAGGTACTCTCCCCCTCCATCTAACCTTAATCATTTTATTTGCAGGCCTGTTTCTTTTTCAACCATAGCTTTAAGAGTTTTGAAATGCCCAAAAACTTCACTTTTCTTTTTCATAAAATACACCCAAAATTTTCTACTATAGTCATCAATAAAAAGTGACAAAATAATGAAGCCTCCAAGAGATGCAGCTTTAGTAGTCCACACATCAGAGTGGATTAATTCCAATGGCTTCTTACTCTCTTGAACATGTCTAGGAAATGGTTTCCTTGCCTGTTTTCCAAACTGACAGGCTTCACATACCTTATGCATTTCTGAAACCTTGAATTTAGGCAATCCTGCAACAATATTTTGGGCTTGCATTGATTTAAGTCGTTGTACATTAACATGACCAATGCGTTTATGCCAGATATCCAATATCTACAACTACACCGGTCCCATGTGCAAACATTGCTGCACTCAATTCAAGCATGTCTGCATCCAACATAAATATTCTGCCCTTCTTCTTTCCTTTTGCTATCAAGCGACCTTTATTTTTCATATCCTCAACAAAGCATCCATGAGAGTTAAATCTGACTTGCAAGCCCTGCTCAACCATTTGATCGACAGAAACCAGGTTCTTGGTGATATTCAGGACATGAAATACATCCGACAGGTATTTCTTTTTCCCATCCTGCATAGACAAAGGAATTTTTCCAATCTGCACAATAGGATGTGCAGTATCATCACCAGTCTCCACAAATCCTGGTTTTTCCAATTTCCTTGCATCCTGCATCCATTCTGCATGACCTGTCATGTGGTTTGACGCACCTGAGTCAACATACCACACTTCGTTGCTTTCTCATTACTTATTATATTCAGGTTGTTACACCTATTTACAGCTAGCATAGTTATAGCGCCAGCCAACTAGTGTAGTCGGTTATGCATTGTTTGACTTTGTAGGCCACTTTCCTTTATGTTGCATCTTATCTATACTTTGTATACATTGTAAAGTGTGTGGAAAAAGAAGTAGAAACTAGCAAGAAAACGTTTTGGCCTCTATCTCTCTTCTTGTCTCTTGAGTGAGCTTCTCCTTGTGCATTCTGTGTGTGTTCGGCACAGTATCTTGAGCAACTCCCCCCACCACGCGATTCTTGACACAATCTGCATGGAGCCAGCATTTTGTACGTGCTACTATTCATGAACTGAAAGCATGGATTACTGAATTATACTTGCAGGATGCTGACTGGGTAGCCTTCAAGAAGACACTTAGGGAAGAATTTTACATTGAGGACACCAATTTGATTACGTACAAGACTTTTCACAAGTGGGTTTTACAACCCAATAAGGGTCTTGTGGCTACAAAATTGTTAAGAGAATTTGAAAGTCAATTTGAGAAATTGGATCTTGCAGAAAAGCAAGCTCTTGCAAGTCAAAAAATTGAATTGTTTCTATAGGCAGCTGATCCTGAGCTTCAACAGAAGCTTGATGATTTGATGGAGGATCAAACTACAGAGACAGGTTTGAAAACAAAGTGGAGACATGTCAAGGAAGCTTTTACTACACTTGTGAAGAAGCATAGAAGAAGAGAAAGATTGCATGTCTCTAGCTTGCCCACTGTTACGGGCAAGACAGTTGATGTATCCAGTAAGCCACCTACTTCTATGGCTAACCCTATGGATGTACCTGCTATTGTTCCCTTTGTTAGGGAAGATGTCTTAGATGAATTGGTCAAAGGCATGTAGAAACTTCAATTGAAGGTTGCAAAATTGGATGAAAAAGGACAAGAGAAAAGGTGACGGGGAGCAGCCCCTAAGCCAGGAAAAAGATGTATATGGTGTGATAGTTTGCAACATGAGAGAAAGGATTATACTACCTATCAGGAGGCCTTGGCACAACAGCTCATCTTTTGGAAAGATGGCAACATCCATGCACAAGAAATGGGATTGCCTCTTGCTTTGAATTTTGGAAAGGGAGGTATACAAAAGTTGTTGGAAGACTTGGCAGTTCAAAATGCTTATGCGGTGGTACATGCTTCTACGTTTGGTCTACAGTTGGATAGAATGCATGGCCAAGTGATGGCTGGTCCAAATGCTAAGATATGGATGCATGATTCACATGCAGCTGAAAAGAGAAAGGTTACTGATTGTGAAATGTCTCATGAAGGGCAAGACATTCGTGGCATAATTGGTTGGGAATCACTGGTAGATGCATATTCAGTGTATGCATATTTAGCAAAGGTACAAAAACACGGATGTACTTGTGGAAGAAAAATGAAAAAGAGATGAAGATATTGCAGGGACATCTAAAAGAATGACAAGAAGAAGTGTGGATCATCCTAAAGCTGCAAATCAGCCACCTCCCGAGCATGTTATGGAAGAGGTTAGTCAAGAGCAAAAACATGATAACAAACAAGAGGGCAAAAAGAAGGGCAAGCATCCAGGATATAAGTTAAAGTCTAACATTGAGACAGCCACAAATCTTAAGAAGGTTCTTGAAGAACGGATCTTAAACAGTCGGGTGGAATTCACCTTGGGAGAGGTGCTTGGCATTGGCAAGCAAGAATTTCATGATGAGATCATTGACATAATTAAGAGGAATCATCAGTTTCTTGGTGATACCACTAGTGCATTGCTGCAATTTGAAGAGGAAACCGGTTTGTTGGCCATTCGGGCTGAATATGATCATGAAGTAAGTATAAGATTGTCCATGCAGGATGCTACTAATCAGTGGATAGCATGTGGAAAAGAGAAGAAAGTGGCTAAAAATGTAGTCTTGTAGCAATATGCATGGTGGAGTAAGGCACATGCCACAATATGGGGAAGAGACTCTAGGATTTATTCCTCGAAGTCACTATGCAAGAAATCATTGGGCTAGAGCTACCACTGAAACGGTAGTGAAAATAGGGGAAGGTGAAACTCCTTGTGTTGCTTTACTTGACTATGGGTCTGAGATAAATGTCATTGAGCATGGATTGTATGAAAATGGTGCATGGCCTGTAGACACTAATCATGGTTGGCATATGAGGGCTACAAATAATTCTTCGAAAGAGCTTTATGTTGCATGTCCTAATGTAAAAGTGACAATTAGTGATGTACAAGAAGAGCAACACTTCTTTGTGTAAGATAATTCCTCATATGTAGTGATTTTGGGACAGCCCTATATTACAAGAGTGCATATGGAAACAAAGGTGCTTGATGATGGTCCTACTTATGCAAGAGTCAAAAGTAAGGATAGACAGAAAGCAATCCAATTTCTTACTGTATGTGTTAATCATCCTAGAAATCGGGATACACTTCGAGAGTCTCCTTTGGCTCCAAATGCAAGGGAATTCAAAGACCTGGATTTTCATTAAGCACTACTGTAATGCAGGGCTACAATAGTGTTGTTCAGAGAATGCACTTGTCTCTTGATGAAATAAAGCATGTATTTCCTATTGGTTATTCTCAGTTTACAACAAACAGTTCATGTTGGTTTAAGCCTATGGAAGCTATGTGCAAGGCTAAATGCATATCTATGAAATGGGCTACTAAGGAACTGAGAGCATTGGGGTTGTTAGCTGAAAATGATGGCATTTCAAGCATCTTTTATGGACTGAATATTAATGACACTATGGCTGAAATTTCAGCAACTATACATGTAGAAAATGAGGCTGAAAACAGAGTGTTGTCAGTATGTTCTTTGGATATGTATGATGTTATGGCATTGTTTGCTTAGCAGGAAGGATTACAATGGGCTAACACTTGTGGAGACAAAGTATAAGACATTTGACAAAAATGTGAAACCAATTGCTTTGCCACTTCCACTAGAGAGTGAGGGTTTGTATGAAAAAGTGTCAAGGCAGCCAAGCTTACAGGATCCTAAAGATATAGGTCATCAGTTTACATATGAAACATTACAGGGATTAAAAGTTGGTGAAGAAGGGTTTCTTTTGCCTGCTAAGAGGGACTATTTTATGTAGATGTTGGCTAGGCATGGAAAGGCATTTGCATTTCAACCGAGTAAAATAGGTTGTGTGGATCCAAATGTTGTCTCTTGTATGGTCATATTTACTGTGCCACATGTACCATGGAACTTGAGGCCTATTCCATTGCCTAAAGCTTACTTGCCAAAGCTGATGGACTTGCTAAATGAAAATATTTGCATGAAGAACTTGGAGCCTTCTTCAGCCCCGTACTCAAATCGTTGGTTTAATGTGCCCAAAAAGAATTGGTCTTTGAGATTTATTTAAGACATGCAACCGGTCAATAAAGTGACCATAAGAAATGTGGGTGCAGGTCCTGTGGTTGATGAATTTCCAGAGGCTTTTGCAGGCAGAGCGATCTATTCTTTGGGTGATCTTTACTCGGGGTATGATCAATTTCAGCTTGCAATTGAAAGCATGGATATCACAACCATGAAGACTCCCTTGGGGTTAGTACGGATGTGTACTCTCCCAGAGGGTGCAGCAAACTCAATGGCACACATGACAAATGCTATGAATAGGGTACTCATCGATTTTATACCACAATTGACTTTGCCCTTCTTGGACGATATTCCAATCAAAGGGTGTGCAGTGGATGAAAAGAATGAAGAGATGGATGCTCATGGATGCAGACATTTTGTTGCAGACCATATTGTGGATTGTGAGAGGATTTTGACGCATCTAGAAGAGATGCATTTAACTCTTTCTAGACAAAAGTATGTCTTTGGAATTGAAGAGGTTTTGATTGTTGGGCATATGTGTCAGCCTTATGGACAAATACCATCACCAGGGAAAATAGATGGGATTGATAGAATGCAAGATGTATGCACGAATGTATCAGAGGTGCGTAGATTCTTGGGTGCATGTGTGTTTTATTTGATATGGATTCCTCACTTTGCACATGTAGCCGATGCTCTTTATCAGCTTTTGAGGAAAGGTCAGAGATTTCATTGGGAAAGGAAGCATCAAAAAGCAATGAAGAAATTGAAGCATCTCTTAAAATCTACTCCTACATTGAGAAAGGCTAACTATTCACATGGAAAGCCTATCATTATTACTGTTGATACAAGCCCAATTGGGATTGGATGGGCAATTGGGCAAGATGATGAGGAAGGGCAAAGATATGCAATACGCATTGGTGCTAAAGTATTGATTGAACAACATAGAAGATATCCACAAGTAAAAAGAGAGTATGGGAAATTGTGACAGCCCTTAAATATGATAAGGAGTATTTTATGGGTGCTCATGTAGTCATTGAGACCGATTATTTGCTGGTATTGGGTATGATTACTAGTTGTGCTACCCCAGACATTGCTATGCTCTGGTGGATTTCATACATCAAATCTTTGAACCTTGAATTTCAGAATATTGCAAGAAGAGATAACCCAGTGGTAGACATGTTATCTCCGGCACGTTATGAGAATGAAGATGCATGGGATGATGGATGAGGAGGAAGATGATGACTTTCTCGTGGCTGAAAATGATGTTGCAAGAGTGAATTTAGCAATGAAAGGTGTTGCTACAGCATTAATAGAAGCTTGGACAACAAAGAGAAGACACTTTAGATGTTTTGCATCTTGTGTAGAAGTGTTTCTAGAAGACAAATATGTAGGAGAGTGGCTAAGAATTGGTCAATACCTCAGTACATTAACAAAGAAGATGAATGGTCAGATGAGGAGTTTAAGAAAATCAAGAGGAAAGTGTATGGGTTTTTCTTAAAAGATGGACACTTATGGAAACATGCTAAAAAGAAACAGGGTATGCCATTGCGAGTCTTGGGTGACAAAGCTTCAGAAGTAAATGTTATGCAAGAATTTCATGAAAGCTTGTGGGCTGGTCATAGAGGTGTTTGGGGTACTTTTGCAAAGATCAAAGAAAGATATTGGTGGCAGGGTATGTATAAGGATGTTGCTCACTTTGTGGAAACATGTACGACATGTCAAATGTATTCATCTATGAGACATCGGGATGGATTGCAGCCCACATATCCATTGTCTCTTCATTTTAAGTGGGTGGTGGATTTGGCCACAATGCCTACAGGTATTTGCCAAATGAGGTATCTTGTGCTTTCCCGTGGAGACTTGGCTAATCAAGTGGAAGGGAAAGCTTTACGTACTAAGACAACAAATGTTGTGTGTACTTTTCTCTTAGAAGAGATCTTTTGTCGGTATGGCTATGTGGGCAAAATTACAGCAGATAGGGGTGAGTTGGATGTAGATGAAGCTCATGATTTCTTTGCATGCAGTTGGGGATAAAGCTTGCTTTAACTTCAGCCTATAACCTTGAAGGAAATGGAAAAAGTGAAAGAGGTCATCCACCTATTGTGAAGGCATTGGAAAAAGCCTGTGGAGAGAAGGTAAAAGAGTGGCCACGATTGCTCCCTTATGCTTTGTGGGCTGACAGAACAACTCATAGTGCTATTACAGGATATATGCCTGTAGAATTGATGTATGGTCAAAAACCTATCACGCCAATAGAAAAGATGATAGTCACATGGAGTGTGCTACCTTGGGAAGAGGAGTTGAATCGAGAGGAGTTGTTGGCCTTGCACATTAGACAGTTGGAAAGAAAGTCAAAAGACATAGGGGCAATAATTGCGAAGTTAATGGTAGAAAGGATACATAACAAGAAACGGTTTGACAAAAGACATAAATTGAGACCAAGAACCATACAAGATGGGGATTGGGTATTGGTTTATGATAGAAGTTTAGACAACCAATATAGTGCCATGTGTAAAGTTTCCAAAAGATGGTTTGGACCCTATGTGGTAAGACAGGTGTTTGATAATGCTACTTATGCATTAAATGAACTGGATGGTACAGTCATAAAACTTCTAGTAGCAAGGTAAAGAATCAAATTATTCAAGAGGTGGGAATCTACTACCTATGAGTTGCTAGAATTGGAAGAAAATGGTGGCCATGATACAGGGGATAGCAGGAAGATATGGAAGATGAAGAAGCAAAGGATATGGTTACAGAGGATGAGGAGGACTCAGAATCCGGTGACAACTAGGATTTTGGTACATACTAGAGGATGTGCGGGTTCAGAGGGGGTGGATGTTGTGCCACTATGTGAACATGGTGTGAAAAACTCTGGAATGCATCATCATTCGACTTCTTATTGATCAAGAGAGTCAATGTGATCTGAGTCATTAGTATTAGTGTGAGTTGCATGGATTATAAAAAAATACTAGATTTTTGGATAATTTTAGCCTATTTTTTATATTATTTATCGTAAAAAATCTGAAAAAGTTAGAAAAGCTTCTAGATTAGGATGGCATGCAAAAAATTAGTTGCTTTTTCAGCCAATTATGGGTTTTTCATAAAAAAGATAGATTAACAAAATTGTGCGCGTCGCGATCGCTGTAAACAGGCTCAAAACTGCACTTTCAACTGAAAGAAGAAGGAGTGATCTAGGAGATTCGTGACCAGGTGTCTTAGGTGTCTTGCGGTTTTACCCCCTTTCGAAGCTAATGGAGCCATTAGATTTGGGTTCTGAGCAACAGAGAGGAGCTGTAATTTTGATGCATGTTTTGTTCTACGAAGAAGCTCCAAGAGATTTAATGCCTAGAGATTGCTTTTGATTAGTGCAAATATTCCAGGTTCTTTCAATATATATTGATTTAGTTCATTGTGCTTTGTCATTGTCGTGTTTACCTCTTGTCTATTCTCTTTCTTCTCTTCCGTCTCCTATCTCTACTTCCTTCTACCTTTGATCCCTGGTGGATTAGACCTTTCGACAAAAACCCCTCCTACAACGGTGCAATCTTGGAGATGATCCACCCATGTAAAATATCATTCCTTAATTAATCCACTTAGGAATCAAACACAATCAATACAATTAGCCTAATATCATTTTCCAGGGAAACATTCTTTTATTTCCCATGGCTACTTGCCATTACTGACCCTTGCCATGCATTTTACCATCAAACACAAGCTCTTGGAATAATTATCCAAATCACATCCAATAATCAATTTAATGCAAAAGCATTTAGAATGTTATTTGATCAATCATTAAAAAAAATGTATCCTTTTTCAACCACTCCAGGGATAGTCGTGATAACCTTTCCGTCGCATGTTTTGCCCTCCCCCTTGGGATCAAAGAGTGATTCTATATAGGAACTACTTAACACTCCCTTCTTTCAACTAAGGTTTCATTTGCTTAGGCTAAATCACTTATCATGCCTTCCATCAAATGTGCAAGCTATGTCATACCAACAGTGTGGTGGAAGCACACCTATTATTGTGAGGACAGGAAGACGGCAATGCTTGAAGCCTTATATACTGTTTATGAGTTTATCATATGGCATCTAAATGCAATTAGCTTCTCTTAATACACACATTTGGGGAATTCATCCTTCAAATACTTATGATGCACTTTATCATTTTCAATGTCATATTCTTGGGCGGCATAATACAGCCCTAACGTGTCTCGTGAGATAATTGAGCAACCATCCATTAATTTGGAAATACAATACTTACGACCAAAACCGTGGTTGGGTTGGCAGTGGTGCCCTTGCCCGAGGCATCATCGCGATTTGTGCAATTGCCACCTTCACTCAACATTTTTTTCTTGGGGCCATTCTCGATCTTCCTTGCTTTAGGTGTAATTCTCGCAGGAATTTTCAGTAGCCTCTTGAGCAGAAGAGGGGAGAAAACTCGCAAGATAGGGATTAAGTTTGCGGGAAAGGCAATAAAACTCGGGGAAGAAGGAAGAGGAAACGTGTGTGGCCACCCTCCTCTAAGGAGGGGAAGAGGGAGGAACCTTCTAGAAGGTTCTCTCCTTCTCTCTTTATATGTCTCTATCTCTCTTCTTCTTCTTCTTCTTCTTCTTCTTCTCTTCTTCTTTTCTCTCTCTCCCTTTCTCTTATTCTCCTCTCTCTCTCCCTCTCTCTTCTTCTCCCTCTCCTCTTCTTCTTCTTCTTCTTCTTCTTCTTCTTCTTCTTCTCTCTCTCTCCCTCTCTTTCTCCAGCATGCCATGACCTCTTCTAATGCTTCCTATATGTCCTTTTATTACGATTGGGGGGGTTTATATAATGGGAGGGAGTGGTTATTATTGGGGAAGGGGGCGTGATGGAGGCCCTCTCCTTGCCTTCCATCTAGGCGGCCAGATTGGCTTGCCGTCATGCCAATGTTAAGTTGGCAAAAGGGATAGTGGGGAGGGGAGGGAGGTGGCACACGTATGCCCCTCCTCCCCATCATCATCATCGTCTTTGCCTTCATCGAGGGACAATGGGGAGGGAAGGGAGGGGAGGGAGGTGGCACACGTGTGCCCCTCCTCCCCATCATCATTGTCGTCTTTGCCTTCATCGATGCCTTCATCATCATCGCCTTCCCATCATTTTCTTCCTCCCTCCTCGATGTCATCA
This sequence comes from Lygodium microphyllum, assembly GCF_053477565.2. NCBI lineage: Eukaryota > Viridiplantae > Streptophyta > Polypodiopsida > Schizaeales > Lygodiaceae > Lygodium > Lygodium microphyllum. The sequence goes on from NC_141148.1 coordinate 111,702,428, forward strand.
CCACCTCTGGCCACATCGTGCTGATAGTGTCGTCTTTTATAGTTCCCCCTCCACTTGCCAGATTGGTGGCGTGGATAGGGAGCGAAAAGATTTTGTAAAATTGGATTTAAAAAAGGGGGGGCCTATGCAAATCCGGTGGGGGATATTACAGCTTGACTTGGACTTGTATTAGTTGGATGTCAAAATAAGTTTCTTAGATGGGGACTTGCATAGTGAGATTTATATGGAGCAACCTAAGGGCTTTGTAGAGAAGCCTGACAGGGAACCCCTAGTGTGCAGATTGAGGAAAAGTCTTTATGGCTTGAAACAGGTACCTAGAGAATGGTATCATAAGTTTGATGCATTCATGCAGTCATACGGCTACAACCATAGTGCTATGGATCCATGCTTGTACATGAAGAAAGACCATGATGGATCTTTATTGATTTTGGTACTGAATGTGGATGATATGCTATTGGTAGGGAAAGCTCATTATGAGCTAAATGCTCTTAAGGCTCAGCTCAAGAAGAGCCTTGAGATGAAAGATCTAGGACATGCCTCTCATTTTCTTAGTATGCGCATTACGTGTAATAGGCAACAAGGACTACTCTATCTATCACAGAGAGAGTACATTCATAAAGTTCTTGAGTGCTTCTATATGCAGGATGTGAAGCCTATTGGTTGTCCATTGCCTTCTCATGTGAAGGTATTACAGGCTGATTGTCTGTGGACAAATGAGTAGAGGGCAGAGATGGCAAAGATTCCCTATGCATTACAGTAGTGGGTAGTCTTATTTATGCTATGATAGCCACTTGTTGTCGAGATATTGCTTTTGTAGTTTGGTGTTATGGCACATTATATAGCTACACCTGGCACGAGGCATTGGAATGTTGTAAGGGGTATCATGAGGTACCTGAAGGGCACTGATGATATGTGCATATGTTATGACATCTAGGATATAGAATTCATGGGATATACTGACTCTAACTATGCATGGCATGTAGATAGTAGGAAGTCCACCTCTTGCTATGCATTCAATGTTTTTGGAGGTGATGTTGCATGGATTTCTAGGGTACAAAAATGCACGGGCCCTTTCTACTACATAGAGGCCAAGTATGTCGTAGCCATTGAGGCTTGCAAGGAGGCCATTTGGTTGGGTCGTTTGGTTATTGACCTTGGTATTGCAGATGCTATCCCTACACTGCATTCAAATTCTATAAGTGCTATCCAGTTAGCCAAGAATCTAGTCTTCCATGCAAAGATAAAACACATTGAGGTGAGGTATCACTTCATTTGTGGGGTCGTTGAAGACAAGTCTGTTGACCTTGTCAAGATTTCAACTAACCAAAATCCTGTAGAATTACTTACAAAAAGCCTCTCTATAGAGTGCTTTGCCTTTCTTAGGAAGTTGATGGGCGTTGGATGAGATGACATCTTTCATCATCCTCTTATATCTATGTATATGTTGTACTGTCTTTTTTAACTTTTTCTTCTCACTCCTCTCACCGAGGCAAATTTGCATTTAAGTGGGAGGTTTTTGGGGGTAAAGGTGCCTCCGTCTAGTCGCCTGTTTATTACTACACTAATAGTACTCGCACCTACACATTGTAGGCGGTGAGCTCCCATCATTGTCACTTAATTCTTTATTATTTCAGTGACATTTGAATAAAGGGAAGGCCGGTCACACATTGTGACTGTTGGAGTTCCCACTTTTGGAGTCTCTCTCTTTCTTGCTCTTGCTCCATCCACCATAGCTCTCACCTCTGTGCTCTCTTGCTCAATCTTTCTCACCTTTCACATGGTATTTTTTGCAAACATTTTTTAGAGAGCGAGAGAGACTACTACTTTGAGAGGGAGAGAAGCAGAGCTCCTCACCACCATCATTGTTTCCACCACCATACACAAAGAAGAGGGAGAAGTGTGCAAGGGAGAGAGAAGGTATGACGTGAAGAGGAGGCAATCTTGGAGCCTTTGAGGTAGGTACATTGCCTTTTCTTTCTTTGTTTTTGTGTTTTTTTTCTTTTTTCTTTTTTCTTTGTAATGAGATACATTGAAATAGATGGAGAAAGAGAGGAAAGGAGGGAGGGAGAAGAGGAGGTGAAGAGGAAGAGAGAATAAGAGAGAGAAAGGGGAGAATAGTAACAAAGAGAGAGAGGAAGAAAGAAACAAGATATGAAGGAAGGGAGAGGAAGACAAAAAGAGATAGACAAAGGGGGAAAGGTAACAAAGAGAGAGAGGAAGAGTGAAACAAGATATGAAGGAAAGGAGAGAGGAGGATGAGTAAGAGAAATAATGAGGAGGGGAGAAACAAAGAGAGAGGCAACAAAGAAAGAGAAAAAAAAGTGTATCAATCATGGTTTACATTCTCAAAGTAATTGAATATCATATACAAAAATATTAGATGTGCCCTAAAAATTTGTACAGAGAGGTGATTCTTCATCCTAGGGAATGCTTCTATTATGGCCCATTAGAAGAGTTCATGGGTGTGCGATGGATAGAGTATTTGAGCTGATACACCAATTGGAGGGCATGACGGAGACTACAACCTCATTACTAGACGAGACAATGGACCTTTTGAACCTTCCTCCAATCTTGGAGCCTGAGATGGAGGCAATGATTGATAAATTATTACCCATGGATGCCAGTTCTCTGATCCACTGAGAGAGGAAGCATCTACACCATTGTATGATGGGTGCCAAGTATCTTGCTTGAAGACATTGCTTGCTCTCCTAGGGGTACAAGAAAAGTACAAGTAGAGAAATGCGAGTGTAACCAAGTTGTTTAGAATCATTCTATGATCCATTGATTTTTTTGATTCAATTATAAAAAACACTTCTTATGCTCTTCAAGGGTGCTTCGGGTTTTTTCAAGTTGTTGAACTATTACATATTACCACTTGGAAATAAGATGCCTAATGTCCATACCTAAAATAGACCCGACACTAGCTCTGACACTAGCTCTATGGCACTAGTTGAGCCTCTACTATGCACCCAAACCACCCCTTGTCCTCGCGGCTAGCCCGAGGGGTCCACTAGGTGTATGGTACCACGTGAGTGTAAGCGAGGGAGGTTATTTAAGGGAAGAAAGGTACATTTTATTAGGTAAGATCTCATAAATAGGGGGTAGATAAGAGGTATTTTCATATATTTCTTGCACGCAGGTGACGTCTCCTTATTACTACTAGTGAATCCCCTGTGGCAACTAAGAGCATCTAAGGGATATACTACCCTAACCTCTAATGTAGAACTTCACATTTGTATGGATTCTAATCCAATGGATAACCCTTCACACACTCCTCAAAGGGAGTCCCTACACATATCACTGTAATAGACCACGTAAGCATAGACAAAGGGAGCGCCCCTCATCTGATTATTGTGGCCTCACTATGGCTCTCCTACACCTAAGGGATTGGCTGTAAGATGCGCCTCCCATACATAGAACACATATGATTCATTCTCCACTCATTTAATCAATTGATCAATGAAATCTAATATATTCCTCACTGCACACTCCCAAGGAGATCGATCACTAGCCCTATAGTTTAGGGTAACTCACCTCCTCAACATGGATCATTGTTCATGAAAATAAGTGTTGTGCATTTACAGGATGGTACCATGTGTTGCATGCAATGCAATTGTGTATGATTCATAGTGCTCTAACATTTTTTTTATAAAAAACCAACATTGTGAAGGAGTAAAAACATTTCTTTTCATGTCTTTACTCTAAACATAATTGTTGTATTGCAGAACACCAACATGCTCGTGCTACTGGACCTTCTTAATTCAAAAAAATCTACATATCATATTTGCCATACATCAGAAAAATTAAAATTGTGCATTCGATGGTAGGTTTAGAGAGTATTTTTAATGTAATATTTCTTTATGAAAGCAGTAAATACCCACTTTAATATAAAGATAGGGCTAAAATGAGGTGCACCCTCATGCCTCAACCTTATCATACATTCCTAAACACAGATTTGATTTTTTTTAATGAGATGCAAAAAACTTATTTGTCTTATTTTTTCTATATTTATTTATTAATAAATTTTGATATTTTTTATTTACTGACTTGGATTGATTAATCTTGATGTGAATTATTTCTATATCACATTTCATTCCATAAGAGCACCATATACACAACAAAACCCTAAAAACTCATGATTTTCCTTAAAACTGCAATGTTGAAAGTTTTTCGTGTTTATAGAGAAATTATTAGATTACTAATGTTTTATGATTTCCTTAGTGTTTCTTATAGATCACAACATTGATAACCAAGAACAATCATTTTCAACCATTTACAAACAGAATTTATCATAAAATAATTAAATTTATGACTTACTCATAGAATCCCACTTTATATCATATATGCATCTCATGATTGGAGGTTCGTGAATCTTCCCAATAGCTGATGACACTCCTCCAAACCTTGATCCATGCTCCTTCATGCTCCAATATCATCCCACGATCCATATCTTGCATCTCAGTGCACCCCCTTCTCTCATAGATTGATACATGGAAACACACATCAAGAGGAGAGAAGATAGAAAGACTAAAAATTAAACTTTTCATTTATTGAGTCATTTTCTGATTTGTTTTAAGCAATTGAAAGTGTGATGCCAACAGGTGCAATCATCCATTTTTAAAATAAAAAATGGGGCGTAAAAAAAAGACACCCCCTCCACGTCATGTGAAATTTGGGCTTAAGGCCCTTAAGCAAGTCATTGAGCTCTTAAAAATTAAAATAATGGGTTCAATTTTGAGTGTTCACATTGTAAATGAAGTGGTTTTAGCCGATTTGGATGGGTAAACAAGCTTGGATTCATGAAGGAATTGGATAGGCGACTTCGTGGCATTGAAATCTATCAATTAGGGCCCTACCCTGACCTTTTTGGCTCCAAATCACATAGATTTTTTATAACGTGAAATGGGGACTCAAATGACCTCCGATTGATGAATCAAGACTTACATCGAGTTCATGGCATTGAAATCCACCTAGGAAAATTCTAGCTTGGCCATCCACCACCATTCAATTTCCCATGAATTGGTCTTTTACATCTCCTGGCTACTTTTGTGCTTCAATCCTGCTCTCATTGGCAACCATGAGATAGGGTGACAGCTCATTGAGTCCCACAAATTGATCTGCATAAACAACAACCATAAAAAGCATCAAATTGTCATTGAATACACAACAAAGTACAAACATAGCTCTCATCCTACCCCCTGATAAAAATCAAGGCATGATACTCACAAGGAATAGGCCCAGCATAATCTGACAAAAGTTCGGAGCTAGTCACTAACCAACTGCTCCAACATAGAAGGCTAGCTAAGAAGAACCATCAAAGAAGTCAACCTAGGTGGTGACCTAAACTATTGACCCAACTAACAACAACTAGATCAGTAACTCCTGCTAGGCAAGGACTCAGGTCTTGACTCGGTACCCAAGAACTTACCAAGCTCTCACAAGGTGAAACTTAATCCTTTTTTATTCCGCTCACTTTTATTTTCACTCCAACCTTCCTTAGTATTTATTTTCCATCTAGATGCCATCCCTAGGAAGAGGAGACATCGACCCCAGCCATCCCCACAAACCTACCAAGCCTTTACAATGCGATAATCAACTAGTCTTATGATTTTTGATTTTTGTTTTTTCTTTCTATTTTAGGAGTTAGAACCCCTTTTTACACACTTCCATATTTTTATATTTTAAGGAGATTCAAAATTTTCTATTCTTTTATTTTGGTAGGCTTCTCTAACTGCCTCACAGTAACAAGGACTCCTGGAATAGCTGCCTAGCATGCTACAAAATAGGGTCACTTGGGCTACCTTCTAAAAACAGGTCTTTCAATGCCTACTAACAATGTCTTTATAGGAGGTAGAAAACTAAAACCTCACCCTTGATATACCTAGCCTAACCTTAGGACTTCATGCCTTGATTGTCAATCCTCAATGAAAGAACAATTTTTCTCAAGTACATAAACACATATATCATAAAAGAAAAGTATTCATAAAGGAAGAACATCACCTAGACTTAGCCACAAGAGGCTCCCTCCCAGTTCCACTAAATCTATCTAGCATAGCACTAAAACAAAACCCATTAACCACACCCGCACTAAACAAACACATGGCTCTCTTGGCCTAATGAAATGTGATATTTCACTATAAGATAACTAGCCCTCTTGGTCTAATGAGATAATCCACAAAACAACCACTCAACAATGTAGTGTTGAAATAAACCCTTGGTCTCAACATAACTCCACTAAAGCACAAGAACAACCAAGGATAAGGGCTCCTCATGCCCTACACTAAGTGCATCAAATTATTAGCTAACCCCTTGCATAAATAGCAAGGGGTGTCCGATAAATATGACGATAAACGATCCTATGCATCCATGACAAAATAGAAAGGTACTCAATTGCTATCTGACTCATAACCTAAACTAGCCATCGACGGCCAAAATAGGACATGTTAGCAAGAAGACCCCAAATTAGTCTTGGGCTAATATTAGAAGGTAATTGTAATACCATCCCTAGACCACAATTGAAAAAGACATCTTCAATAAAAGCATAATTGGCCAAGAAATCTGCAAAGCAATTCCATTATCGAGGAACTAGCTGACAAGTCACCGCCTCAAAAATATGTAGCATATCCAAGGTTGCATGATGGTACATCTGTAGGATGGGATTTTGCATACTATAGGTCCCATTCAACTAGTTGATCACTAAATCGCAAGTCACCTTTCATCAATAACCACTGGATACCACCATGTCAGGCTGCATTCAGCCCCATAATCAAGTCCTTGTATTCTACCATATTATTAGTAAAACATTGTCCTAAATATACTCCCATTTTCATAACAAACCTATATCGAGGATCTTTAATGACCACACCAACACTTGCATGTTTAGTAGACCCTCTAGAAGCTTCGTCAAAATACAAAGTATAGACCCACTCTTTATTGATAGGCCACGCTATATGAATAAGCTCACTTGTACTTATGATAATCAATGTGAAGCTGAGAGAGAGGATGTATAATAGGTACAATCCCTTCTTCCTTGCTAAACTTGATAGGAACACTAATCAGAATTCTATGACAGTGGTTGTAGCATACCTTAATATCCCAGGTAAAAGGTCTGTCTTGCCACTCAATAACTTGATAACCTTTACTCCACCAGATCACTATGCCTTGGTAGTAATGCTACTCTAAATATGTATGCTTAAGATAAGGAATTATTCTTCCCATCCGATTATATTGGTACCTATTGCAAGTTAAAGTTGAATCATGAAGGATTTGCACAGGCACTAAGTCCAACATCAACCCTTACACATAGTAAGGCTTCAACTTATTAAAGTTAACTTTATTTTTAAACTCTACCCCCTGCAAGTCTAGTAAAAGGGTTGTAGAGTCATTCTTTCCTATACGCATAATTTTATATGGCCCATCCCATTTTGGGTTCTATTTTATCAGAAAATAGCTCACGGCAAGTATCATAGTACATCACCAACTGACCTTTCACAAATTTATATTTCTTAGCCCAAAGGTCATGAGGTGCTTTCATTCTCTTCTTCTCTACCTCTTCATGTAACAAAATAATGTAATCAAATTTCATCAAGATGTGAAAGAGAAATAAATATTCCATGGAATGCTTCTGCCTCACCTAGGAGAGAAAATCACACAATGGGCACCTCTATTTCCAATTGCAAGACACACTCTTCCCCATACACCAATTGGAATGGGCTGTGGCCCATGTTACTCTCTTAAATGTTTTATTGTAAGCTTGAACCACCACATACCATTTCTTATCCCAATCTCGCTTACTTTCAGAGACACTATCTTGGATAAGATCCCTACAAGTTGTTTATTCGCACTCTCAACTTGACCATTTGCTTGCATATTATATAGGGTAATCTTATTGTGTTTAATCTTCAGAGCTTTTGTTAAGGCTAGTATAACCTTATTCAAAAAGTGTGTCCCTCGATCAGACACTAACTCCTTAGATGGACCAAAATGGCAAACATTTGCTCCATAATAAAACTTGCCTTTTCCTTAGCATTATCCTTCATTGTTGCTAAAGCTTCAAACTACTTTGTAAACTAGTCTGTTGCTACAATAATATAATGCTTCCACGTAGTCGATGAAGGGTATATTTGTCCAACAAAATGGATACCCCATTTTTCGAAGGGTACTGTAACTAAAATAGGGTTTAGCAAATGCTTACGATTCTCCTTGGTGTTGTGTATTTGACATACATCACAACACTAAACATAATTGAAAGCATCCTGGAAATTGATGGCCACCAATATCCAACACGTAGAGCTTTCTATGCAATAAGCCATCTAGAAAAATATCCCCCACATGCCGAGTCATGGCATTCCTCAAGAATAAATGGTACCTCATCATGTACCACATATCACTGATAAATATCATCCACACCTTTCCAATACAAGACAACTGCTATAATCGAAAAGCATAGTGCTTACTGCTTAATCTTTCTCTTCTCAGACTTTGATAGAGCAACCCAAAATCCCCCTATAGATAGATAATGCATTATAGCTGCATATAAGGAAGGGATGGAAGCTATATCAATTTTAAATAAACCTTTGATGTCATTACCTTTAGCCAAAATTTCATTTGGCTTCTGAAAATCCATAAGACATTCCACAATGCCCTGTAGCTTTGGTGGATTACTCTTAATGTCATAATCAAACTCCTCCAAAGTGATTAACCACTTTACTAAACAGTGAAGCAGTTATAACTTATTCATCAATAGTCTAAGTCACTTTGCCTTCATTAAGAATACCACCTTTTCATAGAGATTATAGTGCATGAATTTCTTTGTTGCGAAAATCATTCCAATATATAATTTCTTCATATAAGTATAATTTATTCTAGATATTACCAATTTATGACTAGCAAAGGTAATTGAATGATACCATTTTTCCCTTTCAAATTTGGGCTAAATAGTAGCTAATACTATGCACTATTGTTGCTAAAAATATATAAAAGATCTCAACTCTTTTGGGTGCTTTTAGGGTTGGCACTTTTGCTAGTTCTTGCTTCACATCCTCAAGGGATACCTAACAGCTTTGCTTCAATGAAACAAATAGTTAAAAGATAATAGGTTCATCAATGGCAACATTCTTTTTGCCAATGTGTTGATAAATCTCTGATAGACTCCCACTAATGACCGAAATTCGTGTACCTCTTTTAGAGTGCGTGGTGGACTCATAGCGACTATAACCTTTATATTTTTTGAGTTAGTTGCGATCCCTACTAAGCTAGCCACATGGCCCAATAACAACACATAGGGCACCCCAAAGATGCACTTTCGTGGGTTAAGAGCAATGTAAAGCTATCTGTAAGGCTCAAAACATTTCCTTAAAGTAATCAGTTGTCTTTCCCTTATGGTGACTGCCCCTAGATCATCGATAAAAACTTTTAACTCCTTTGAGGAGATGTCACCAAAATTATTATCAATTGTACGTTGCTAAGACCCTAGCATGTTGCATAACCCAATGGCCATCACATGATATGCAAAGGTATCGAAGACAATGATAAAGATCATTTTCAGCTTATCTTCCTCTATAATAATCAGTTGGTTGTATCCAGCAAAGTAATCCATAAATGAATAGGCTTCACTACCTTCTAATTGGTCTAAAATCTAATCAATGAATGGTAATGGATAGTAATTCCTAACCATCTTCTTATTAAGCTCTATGAGATCTATGCAAAGCCGAATCTGAGTATTATTCTTCTTATTGATAACAACTAGTGAACACCACTCTATGTGTTGTACCAAAAATATCAGGAAAACTTTCTCAAATTTTGTCAACTCCTCAAATAGCCCATCCCTTAGCTCGAAAGGCATACGCCTTATGTTTTGGCATATAGGGCAGCTACCTTCCTTTAAGGGAATGATATGAATAGCTAGGCTAGGAGGAATACCTCTCAACTCATCATAACTCTAAGCAAAGATGTTGCGGAATTCCTAAATCAAGGAGACATAGTCCTTCCTTTCTTCCAAACTAAGCATGGACCACTCAATTATGATCATATCTCTTATCCTCTCCTAAGCCTCCATTGGCTCATTCAAAGTTATCTGATACATATCCTCTATAGTGGACCTCTCGTTGGATTTCTCACTTGATGAGGTCTCACGACTGATTGCATCCTCTAATGTATCTATCTCTATAGCGGATAAAGTAACTCTCTTACTTTCAGAAGATTCAAGTTAGGCATCTTCTACTACACGTCTAGCACCTCTGCCAAAGATCAATCGACCAGTAGGTATATCAACCTGACAGCCTGCTTGTAAGATCCATGACTTGCCTAGTGATACTTGATAGCTAGGCCACCCCACAAACCTGATCACCCTAAATTCTAAAATGCATTCACATTGGCAACAATCACATGGACTTTATTGGTGCAACCTTCAGGTTGTCTTAAACTATCATCATCCATTCAAAGAATTGTGGAGGCATCTTTTTGGATTTCTAACCCTAGCCTCTCCATCAACTCTAAACTCACAATGTTGACAGAGGATCCTGTGTCTACAACAGCATGATCTAGCAATATTCCATCAAGATATGCTGCTACCCTTAGACAATGCTTTTCAATATGCTCAAACCAATCATCTCCTACTTGTGTTATGTTACACAAGGGCTCCATGATATACCATGTGCACAAAATCTTTTAAAATTCCTTGCAAAATCCCGGAGACAACTTAATCAACTAGAGGAGGTTTACATCTTCACAAAGAGAACTCACTAAATCAAATTCAAGATAGTTAGCAATAGCTCTATTCTCCTGCCAAACCATTCTCTCCTTTGGTCTTTGGATAGGTGTTGGTGTCTCTTTCTTGGCTTTTGCCTTCTTATTTGGAAATATCTTATCCTTCTTGGGGTAAGTTTACTATCAATAGCTTTTAGAGATCCACCTTCCATGTCGAGACTTGTGTCCCCTTATCATCTTGCTTAGGGTTTTCCTCAATAGGCTTTACATTGTCTTTGTCACCTTCTCTACCCTTTTGACCTCTTGTAATGGCATGTAGATTAGAAGTTTCAGTTTCATTGACATGTACAGCTTCAATAAGGCTTTAATAAGGTGAGTCCACTACCACTAGGTAGCTCCTCTATGCTATCTTTCTCCCTTTGTAACATTTATTTCTATCCCTCATCTTGCTGGAGATTATTATTGTGCTTGATGGTTGACTAGACCTGGTTGTTTACTTTCTTACTGTAGAGAGCTAATCTTGCTCCAACAGGTACTAGCTAAGTAACCAAACTTTTCACATATGTCACAATCAACACTTGGACAATTCCTACAAAAGTGTTAGCCTCCACACCACTTACAACAACTGAATCTTGAAGGGGGTACCCTCTTCAGGGCATCAACTCCCTATCAAATTCTACTACTTCTTAAGAAAATTGACATGAAGAGCTATTTTCCTATATTGTTCAGTGATCATGTGAGTATAGTGTTTCACTAACTTCACCAAGGGCATTCAAGACACTTGACTCATATTCACGATTGTCAACATGTCATTCCATTGGTCTAACCACTTGGCCTCCAACACTTGGTGGAGCCATCTAACAAGCCATAGGCATGGTCGCACTAGGAGGAGTTGGCCACATGGGCACATTTTGAATCATGCTTCCTCTCCCATTAGAAGTACTCATGGACCTGCTCTACCTCCTTTGCTCATGTAATATCCATATCAATCTTAGCAAGAGCAACACTGCTCAAATACACCTGAATATTAAAGTCCAGCCTATGCAAAAAGTATAGTAGAGCGGTAACTGTAATGGGAATATAGGTGTGCAACTTATGAAATACTTCCTTCAATTTCTTGGCATATCCTCGAATATTCTTGTGAGGTTCTTAACATGTTACATTAAGAACACATAGCCAATACCCTTTAGGGGAAAACTCTCTTCGAAAGGCCACAAAAAATAAATCAATTGTAGTTATGGTTCCAGCCTCTAGGCTGTGATACCATACTACAACTCATGCTTTCAGAGTCATACTAAAGAACATAATCAAGTGTCCTGCATCTTGGATTTGATTTTGGAAGTCATTAATATGAAGTTCCGCATCTTCCTATACTAACACATTAAAAATGGGTAAAGGAAATCCTAAGGCAGTTGGCAAGTTTGGCATTCTTGCTGGGGTTGCAATGGGTTGTGCCATGATAACAATCAGACTCACCAAAGGAGTTTGAACGGATGGCAATACTACCCCACTCGAAGTGGGCTGGCTAACTGGGAGAGGGAAAGTACTAGAACTTCCTTCTCCTCCTTCTAACGGACTATGTGTGGGGCCAGGGTTACTAAGACCCCTCCCTTGTAGGGATATTGGACCACTCCTTTGTGGAGAATATCTCCTAATGATTTCATGTTAGAAAACATGGATCTAAAGCATAGCACTGACTATAGAGGATGAAAGTCGATAACAAGACTCATAGTGACATAGACAAGAGGAGAACTACTGCTCAAGTGAATTAGATTCCAAGATGTAGGCTTGGACTCATAAACACAATCTTGAGTTGACCATAATAGAGACACATAATGAAGTACAAAGTACAAAAAATAACATTGCCTTTAAAAGTGAACCAAGTACATGTCTTTATAGTCTTTATAGGTTTTCAGCTTCCCCACTCTCCTCACTGTGCATATGGGATTCATGACATTTCTTCCTAGAGCATACATCATTTGTTATTTCTCAACACCCCCCCTCAAATGATGAGTCCCTACACTTGCTGGCTTTTGCCCCCCTACATGATAACGTGGCTCGGGAGACTAGCTCATACGCAGCCTAGTCAAGTTAAAGTTTGAGACTTTACATATTTAGCAAGGGTTTTTACAAAGAAAATCCACTATGGGAAAAAATTTCTTAGAAAAGTATGTCAGAGTTGTTGATGGTAGCAAAAGCATCTTCTTATTCTTCTTCATTCATGAATTGACTTTGGTGGTGGTCATTTTGCATCTACTGTGCTCATTTCTTCTGAAAACATTTACTAGCAATATGGCCAGTTGTACCACAATAATGACATGTTATCCGACTTTTGTTGTCCGTGTTGAATCCTTGACCTCTTCCTTTGGGTCCGGTAGCTCCTTTGATGTATAGGAGATTTTCCCTTGAGCTAGTCTCTTTTACATCTTTGCTTTTAAATTTGCTTTCTCCATCGCAGTGACTGCTCAATGTCTTTGATTGAGAGACTAGGAACATTACTTAGTGTTGAAACAAGGCTCTCATACAGTTCATGATTAACACTAGCAAGTAGCACTGCTATTGCCTCATCCTCATCAATGTTCTTTTTAAGAGTTGCTAGCTGAGTTTTAAGGATCTTGAACTTATTGATGTGTACATTCATAGATGAGGTGTCTTCTACATCCAACTTATAAAATTGCATAAGTAATTTTACATTTGAGTTCTTTGCTTGGGTACCAAATATCCTGTCAAGTTCCTCCCAAGTAGTTCTAGCATCTCTAATGCCAGAGATATGATGTAGCACATCATCGCTTAGTCCCTAGACAATGATGCCTAGTGTCGTGTTATTTATCTTCTTCCATTCTTTGGTTTTTGATGAAGTTACTACAAGGATATCACTTTTTGAATATTTTTCCATATCATCTACATCGCCTTCATCATTTTCAAAGAGATCCCAAAGGTCTTTCCTCAGGAGGTCGTACATGGTCTTTTCCTTCCAGGCATGGAAACCTTATCCATTAAAATTTGCTATTTGCTCAAGTTTTGCCATGTTGATAAGCTTCAATTATTCAGCAAAAGAGTTGTATTTCGATGTGTCAAGAGACACAAGTGCAAGGTAATGTTACTGCACACTATGTAGTAACAAGAGATACTATGTCTAGTCTTTAAGTTTGACTCTTCTTTCTTCTTAATGGTGATTATTTCATGCTTGTCTTTTCCTTCAACTTTAGTCCTTGCTGGAAACTGATTTGGGAGCTCAGATCAGACTAGCAAAACCTTCCAATGGAGTGAGATGGAAGAGGAGATGTACGACAGCACGCAAGTGCAAATAGCGCAACGAGTTCCAATTTCTGCAATGCTAGAGTTGTAGAGCAGCAATGTCATCGATTGAGGTACCAAGAGGAAGCAGCTTGAGCAGAGGAAGATATCTCCAGAAGGAATCACTAGAAGATATGACATGTAGAGAGAGATCTAGAAGCTCCAAGGTGGGTAAGTGCAGTCTAGCTATGGCTGCCACAAGGTCTAGCTGAGATTTGAAGTTGAAACTAGAGACATGAGCTGAATGTGAGTTGGTTAGAGATCACCAGAGGTGAAGGGAGACCAGAGAGTCAAAGTATGAGCTGTGCCATGCCCAACTAGGCTCTGATACCATGTTAGAAAACATGGATCTAGAGCATAACACTGACTATGGAGGACGGAAGTTCATAACAAGACTCATAGTGACATAGACAAGAGGACAAACTATTGCTCAAGTGAATTAGGTTTGTAGGCTTGGACTCATAAACACAATCTTGAGTAGCTGATCATGGCAGAGACACAAAATGAAGTACAAAGTACAAAAAATAGCATTGCCTTTAAAAGTGAACCAAGTACATATCTTTATAGCTTTTCAACTTTTCCACTCTCCTCACTGTGCATATGGGATTCATGACATTTCTTCCTAGAGCATACATTATTTGTTATTTCTCAACATTTTAGCCCGCTGTCGAGCTCTCTTAGCTCTTTCTTGCTCCTAAAGCTTGGCTTGACGGTCTTTTGGATCTGTTGTACTGTCTTTTGGCATACACTAATAAACTGGTCCCTATTGATTGAAATTCGGGAACTATCACTTATTAGTGGATCTTGGAAAATGCACCACCTATTTGGAACCTTAAATGAGCTCAATATTGGATCTATGGCACTAGTCGGTGGGCCTATACTACGCACCCAAACCACCCTTCGGCCTCGTGGTAGGAGCATCTATTAAGGGATATACTATCCTAACCTCTAATGTAGAATTTTATATTTGTATGGATTGTAATCCAATAGATAACCCTTTCCACACTCCTGAGAGGGAGTCCCTACACATATCGATGTAATACACCACGTAAGCACAGAAAAAGGGAGTGCCCCTCGGCTGATTGCCATGGCTCCACTATGGCTCTTCTACACCTCGGGGATTGTCCCTAAGATGCACCACCCATACATAGAACACATATGATATATGCTTCACTCTTTGAATTGATTGATCCAAGAGATCTAATATATTTCTCACTGCACACTCCCAAGGAAATCGATCACTAGCTCTACATCTTAGGATACCTTACCTCCTCAAAGTGGATCATTGTTCATGAAAACAAGTGTTATGCATCCAAGATGGTATCATGTGTTGCATGCAATGTAATTGTGTATGATTTATAATGCTCAAACACTTTTTCATTAATAACTAGCACTATGAATGTATAAAAATATTTATTTTCATGCCTTTACTCTAAACATAATTGTTGTGTTACATAGGGTCACCAGCGCACCGAGCTAGCATGCTCATACTACTGGACTCTCTTAATTATTAAAAGACCACATGTCTAATATGCCATGCATCAGACAAAAATCAAAATTCAGCATAGTATTAGCCCTTAACACCCCCCTTCTCCCTATTGCTTAAGATTGTGCATTTGATGGTAGATTTAGAGAATATTTTTACATGTAATTTTCCTTTATAAAAGTAGTAAATATCCACTTTAACATAAAGATAGGACTAGAACTAAGGCTCCCTCTCATGCCTCAGTCTTATCATACATTCACAAATACAAATGCCATTTTTTTCTATTTTTTATACATTAAAAACTATTTTATTTTTTCTTATTTATTTATTTATAAATTAAAATATTTTTTATTTACTAATTTGGAAAAATTAGGCTTACTGATAATTATTTTTATATCATATTCTATTCCATCATAGGAACACCAGATACACAACAAAACCTTAAAAACTCATAATTTTTCATAAAATCACAATGTTATAAG
The DNA here is from genome assembly GCF_053477565.2 of Lygodium microphyllum. Lineage (NCBI taxonomy): Eukaryota > Viridiplantae > Streptophyta > Polypodiopsida > Schizaeales > Lygodiaceae > Lygodium > Lygodium microphyllum. The sequence goes on from NC_141148.1 coordinate 111,718,400, forward strand.
TTTTGTGCGTGTTTATAGAGAAATTATTAGATGAGTATTTTTTAAAAATTTCTTAATATTTTTTATAGATCACAACATTGACAACAAAAAATAACCATTTACAAACGGAATTTATCATAAAACAATTAAATTATGACTTACTCATAGATCTGCGCTTTATATGGTATGCATCTCGTGAATGGAGGCCCTCATGCTTCCCAATAGCCACTTACACTTGTGCAAATCTTGATCTACTCTCCTTCACGCTCCAACATTATGCCAAGATCCATATCTCTCATCTCAGCCCACCCCCTTCTCTTATTGATTGATCCATGGAAACACACATCAAGAGGAGAGAGGAGAGAGAAAGACTAGAAATTGAATTTTTCATTTATCAGTAATCTATTTTAAGCGATTGAAAGCATGAAAAATTAGCATCTCAACTCCTTCTTATCTCCCCCTGGATATGCCAACGGATTTAATCATCCATTTTTAAAAATAAAAAGATGGGCCACAAAAAAAACGACGCTCCCCTTCCCAAGTCATGTTCCCCTTGCCAAGTCATTGGCACATGGAGACATATTCGAAGTGTGGTGCTTACAAGTATTGACAAGACTTGCAAGGGCAAACCATCCCTTAGAATATTCTCAAACGTGTTTCACTTATACGGCATATATGTCACATGTTTTCTACATCAGGCATAGTGAGCTTGACAACATGGCATGCACAGAATAGATCCATAGATGGAGTCCAACAAATATCAGTAGATTCAGATGTATGGAGCCACATTGACTCCACTTTTTGAGGCTTTGCACGTGAGCCAAGAATGTTTGGCTTAGTCTTGCTATGGATTGTGTGAATCCATTCTATGGCATGTAGTCCTTGTTAACTACAACATTCCACCATGACTTTTTACGAAGAAAGGACACCTAATCCTTAGCTTGCTCATTATTGAGTGCTATAAAGTCAAAAACATGGGCATCTATCTCCATCCATTAGTTGATGAGCTCAAGATTTTGTGGGAGGAGGGAGTCACTGTGGAAAATATGAGCAAGCACAATGGTCAACGGTTTGTTGCCATTTTCATACAGACTATGCATGGATTTTTAGGATTTGGGGATTGTTCATGTTAGTGGGCTTCCATTCTTGTTTTGTTGATATCTAACATGGCTTGTTCAAGTTTTTGTTGACTAGATAGGGATATTGTGACAAGTCTAGTTACCTCAAGTTATTATGCATGTCCATTGTGTGTTAGACTCCCAAATGTCATGGACTATGACGAAGATGGTATATCAGGGACACGTCGATTTCTTGTCGGAGGGTCATGAATTGAATGCCCAAAGTTGGTATGAGTTGAAAATAGTCCACAAGGAGTCACGTCCAAGTAGAATGTGATAGCTCTCAATGATGCCAAGAGGCATATTTCACGGTGGATTCCGTGAGTTTTTTATTCCACGGTGGATTCCATGAGGTTTTGCGGTAGATTCTGTAAAACTATATTTATTTTTCAGGGCTCGTACATAAGGTGGATTTCTTGTGGGAGAAGTTGACAGGGATGCTTGTCTTTTTCGGATGTCATGTTAATTTAATGTGCACGTGTGTGTGTCCATAGCGGGTAATTATGCAAAATACATGTTTAAATTAATGGACGTTTATAAGTTTAGAGTGCACTCATATTAAATTAAGGTATTCACTATTGTTTTTTTATTTTATTTATAAACAATTGTGAATGCTTCAATTGATGTGTATAGTAGGTAGCGGTGGCTTTGCGTAGCACTAGGCATTAGCGTAAATCCAAGAGTAAATTTCATTATTAAAATTATTACTCTATTTGTAAGTTATAAGTTTAAACTTCTTTAGTAATAATTAGATCATTGTCCTTAGTACTATTAATTTATTTATTTTTAAATATAAATTATTTTAAAATATGAGATTTAAGAAATGCTTTTATTGAAATAAGCTTTCTTTATGGAATACTTGTTATTTTCTTAATGTGGTTAAGTTTAGAAGGCTTTTCTAGCTTTCTTTATAAAAGCAAGAGGATCGCACGCAAAATAGGAGAACATGGTGAAAACTTGGTTTTTCATTTCTCCCTCATGCGGAATCGGAATTCAGAGCTTAAAGAGTCATTTTGGGAGTTTTGGCACACTCTTGATGCGATGGTGATGTCAAAATGTCAAGATTCAGAGCACAAAATTTTTTGGAGCAACTGCAGTATGTTACATGATACCTCTTAACTCTTAAAACTCTGTATTTCAATTGATATTTGTACTTTCTTTGTAATTATATGTAAGATATGTATACAAATATCCATATAAAACTATAATATATAATTAATGATAGCAAACCATGGCTTTTGCCATGGGGGAGGTTGGGCCCAATAATGCATTTTTCTCTTGTCTTTCTCAATTTATTGAGTTATTCAAATTCTCTTATGTATCTCTTCTCTCTTTTTTTTTCTCTTTTCTTTACTTCTCTCTTTCTTTTTGTTGATAAAGATTGTATAGAGAGAAGAAGTGAGAGAGATCAACGTGCGCAAGGGAGATTGTGAGATAGAGAGAGAGAGAGAGAGAGAGAGAGAGGTCGCTGCCACCACCAATCCACCACAAAAAGAGAGGGGACAACTGCAAAGAAGAAGGAGGAAACCCGTGAAGGAGAAGAAGAAGAAGGAGAGAAGCGCGAAAGAATTCTTCTTCAAGCTTTAAGGTAAGTGCATTATCTCTTCTCTCTTTGTTTTTCTCTTTTCTTTACTTCTCTCTTTCTTTTTGTTGATGAAGAGTGTATAGAGAGAAGAAGTGAGAGAGATCAATGTGTTGAAGAGAGAGAGAGAGAGAGAGAGAGAGAGAGAGAGAGAGAGAGAGAGAGAGAGAGAGAGAGAGAGAAGTCACTGCTATCGCCAATCCACCACAAAAATAGAGGGGACAACTACAAAGAAGAATGAGGGAACCCATGAAGGAGAAGAAGAAGAAGGAGAGAAGCGCGAAAGGATTCTTCTTCAAGCTTTGAGGTAAATGCATTATCTCTTGTCTCTTTGTTTTTCTCTTTTCTTTACTTCTCTTTTTCTTTTTGTTGATGAAGAGATGTATAGAGAGAAGAAGGGAGATAGATCAACACAAGGAAGATTGAGAGAGAGGGAGAGAGAGAGAGAGAGAGAGGCTACCACTGCTACTACCATTGCCATTGTATCCACTAAAAGAATGCGGACAACTACAAAGGAGAAGGAGGGAACCCCCAACCTCTGTCTCTTCTCCATCTTGCCCTCCTTGAGCTTGCATGGCAGGCACCAAGCAAGCATGTCCCCGTTTCTCAGCCATGGGAAGGCCTCATGCCAAAGCCCGCCACCTGGAGCACAAGGTGGAGCCTCACCTAGTGCAGCAACACGTGCTCCCCATAGAGCACAACGACCACCAGAGAAGAAGAGGATATGGAAATCGGGCACTATCGCCTTTCGGGAGATAAGGAGAATGCAGTGCAGATACGAGCTTCTCATCCCGAAAAGATCTTTTCATAAGGACATTGTTCGGGAAGTCATGCAAGACTTGGAGCTGAAAGGGATGGAAAGATTTTGGGCACGAGTGCGAGACAACCCACCAGTAGGAAGGTAGACTGCTACAACTATGACGATAGAAAGAAGAGCCTACATGATGTACTACATGTACCTTTTATTACCAAGAATCTATTGTCAATTGGACAGATGGCAAAACAAAATTTGCAAGAATCTATTGTTGGTTGGATAGATGATTTCAACGGATACACATGGATGTACATTCGGAAGTACAAGGATGAGGTACTCGATGTCTTTAAGAAAATGGATTTATAAAGAGAAATGCAAGTCAGATGGTTCGTTGGAAAGGTACAAAGCCTGGCTCGTTGCAAAGGGATATGCACATCAATACGGCCTAGATTATGAGAAGGCTTTCAGCTCGGTTGCCAAGATGGAAATGGTGAGAATAATCACTGCATTAGCGGCTTCTAAGGGCTGAAAATTATGAAAAATGGATGTCAAAAATGCATTCCTGAATGGTGACTTGCTTGAAGAGGTATATATGGAGTAGTGTGAGGGTTATGTACACAACCTAAGGTGTATATGGATGCTAGCTAGCAACCCCGTCTATCATGCTAGATCCAAACACATAGAGATTCATTACAATTTCATCAGAGAAATGATACTTGTAGGATAGATTGATCTACTTCATGTGAAGACAAAAGAACAGGTAGCCGATATCTTTACCAAATCACTTGGTAAAGAGAAATTCATTCATTTCAGGGATCTACTTGGAGTACAGCAACTAGTATGAGCTCAAGAAATGGGGTTTGAGAAGGGGGAGAATGAGCTTGATTCTTTTGATCTTAAAACAACTCCATCCATTGAGATTGAGGGTGAAGACAAGAAAGAAGAGATAGAAGATGACTTAGATGTAGGTAAAAACAAAAAGGAAGAAGAAGAGCTTAGAGACACTACCACTCCCTACATAAGTGTTTATGGCTCCAACACCATGGTATAACTCTTACAGATGTCCAGATGCTCCCCCAAAAAGACTTGAACAAGTTTGGAATAAGCTGGAGTGAGCAGAAGATCAATGGGACTTATTCATACCTCAGGGTCCTGACTATAATGAAAGCTTGAAGTGAAGCTCTTCTTCTTGGGCCTAACAAGTGATAAGATAGCTCCTTGAGTAATACTTTTTTAAATTGATTATATCTAGCTTTTGCAATCACAAGCTCTTTTTCTTCTCGGGCCTAAGCAAGTGATGAAAAAGCTCATTGCAAAATATATTTTTGAATTAATTATATCTAGCTTTTGCAATCAAAGGATTTAGTTTTTTTTATAAAAATATGATACAATTTTTAGACATTAAGTGTAGGTGACATTCACAAATGAATTATGCAAGAATATTCAGTGCATATAGCTAGAAGGGTGGCAGGGCTGCATGCCCTGCCACCTAACTTTTTTCCCCTTTGTAACCATCGCTATTTGCGTCGGAAATTTATTCTACAACCGTCGCTATTAGCGTTGCTAACCCAATTAGTGACGCTAATAGCAACGCAAATAGCAACGCTAATAGCGACGCGAATAGCGATGACGGGGGTAATTTTTTCCATGAATAATTCCGTCGCTTTAAACGTCGCTATTGGGTCTATATGTTGTAGTGATATGCATAGTTTATATATTTGGTCAACACCTAGAGGACTTGGTTATCACTTTTAATACTAATCCTATAGTTCATTAAAATAGAATTAGAAAATATTCTTAAAAAAGAAATATGTTTGTACAAAGAATGCAAGAGCCCAAAAAAGGGATGCTTTTAAATTATCTTTAGCATAAAAGCTTCATGCAAATTCATAAGTACATGCATAGAGTAGGTGTTCTCCCATGCGTGGGGGGGGGGGGGGAGGGAGATTATACCCAATCTTATGTTCTGCATGATTTTCTTATTTCTCTTCTCTCTTGCAAATTGTGTTGTCTTGAACTTTGATGTATGATGAAGGATCTCAACATTGGTATCACAGCGAAGGTAGTTGGTAGATGCATCAATATCACAGTGAAGGCATACACCCATCCTAGAAGAATACATCACTACCAATATCTATCATTAAGGAGTGCTAATTTATTCATTAGACTAAAGCATTACACAAGGTTGTTGGTCCAATTTTCTTTCTTTATCCACATTAAAGGTGTATAATTCTAGAATTTATTGGAGAAGGGGACTATCCAATGGGTCACTTTTTATTGGAAAAGGGGGCTATCCATTGGGTCATTTTTTATCTTTTCTTTCAAAAAGCCATGAATACCTAGGGTAAAACCACTCTCATAGTGGTATTAAAGGGAAATATGTTTTTCTTGTAGAGGTAGAGAGGGAAAGATGAACCAACACTAGTATGTTTGTTAGGCCTTGGTGCTTCTTAAACTACCTTCTTTCTCTTGAACTGTAGTTGAATCTACCCCTCAACCTCCTTGTGACTATCCTCACACTACCATTCAATGTTATGGAGATAAGAAGAAGCTTCATAAGATAAAGCCTAGAGTTTAAAACTCTAATGCAAAATTTTATAATTTTTTAAAAAATAGGGATTATTTGAGATTCAAGTAGATGTTAACACTTGTCTTGTAATTTGACACAAAAGTGGCTACAAGCACTTTATTGGTTCAAGTCCTAATTCACTACATTTGAAGTAATACATGCATATAATATCGACATTCGAAGGGACATTTCCAATATTTAAAGATAATATAATAAAATATTTGAAACTAGTTTCAAGTAGAAATTGTTTTTCTACAAAATTTGGATTTCAAAAGTGCATTAAAATTAGTTAAAAACAACATCATGAATGCTATTTGGAGCTCTTTAAAATGTTCACAATTCTCATCTAATAGCAATTATCTTAAATCTAATGGGCATACATGCTATACATATCAAAATATTTTTCATGAAAGTTTTAGTATGATAAGATGTATTTAAATATATTTTCAATTAGAAAGATTAAAAGTTCTCAATTTTCTTTGAAAATGGTCTCAAATGTTGACATAGAAATATACACTTTGAAGCTTGTTTTGATCCTTTCTATTTTTTAAAGCTACTATCTTGTGTTGATCACAATTTCTTAATACTATTTCTTCTTAATTTAGCTTATTGATGAGAAATATACTTTTTTATCAAGGGTCACAATTGCCCCAAAAGTGGCTTTTGGGCTACAAGACTAGTATTAATTTGTAAGAACGGGGATGGAGAATATTAATTACCCTCAAACATAACCATACTTTCTAAGGTTTTAGAACTATCTCAAAATACTTGTTCCTCTTCAAGAGAATCTCAAAAGCCATAAATCATTTTAGCAAAAGCATCACATTACCTGCTTTTTCTAAAGACATTAAATCCTTTTTGAAACTTGTTCATATGTAGGAGTTTTATTTTGCAGGATCTTTAAGAAAATCTTGTTCTTATGCATGTTCATATGCATAGGCTTTAATCTTCAACAGTGTCAGAACCTTTTAATATGTATAAAGTGACTATGGAATCTTCTCTTCATGAGATTACCTTGGAGTAACAAATTGATATTTTTGAATATAATTTGAATGAAGTCATAAAAGCACCATTTGCATAAGATGAAGATAATCATATTTCTTGCAACTTGAAAGGCATCTTTAAAGCACAAAAAACCAAGAAAGACTAGAAAATGAGCCATATGTCTTTTCAATTTTTTAGTTTTAATGATAAAAATGATGGAAAATGTATCTTGCCTTGGTTCACAACCAATTCAATGACTTCTTCAGGATGAAGATTTTTGGGAGAAAGATAAAATAAATTGTGTCAACAATTATTTGAGAGTTGAGCCATCACTTTGATGGAACATTCTTCAATGTAGCATAAATTGGCCAAAGACTTGGTATGAAAGTAAGAAAAAGTCAAAGAATCTTTCCTTTCACCTCAAGTTCATCTTCAAACAAGGAAAATTTTGGTAAATTTACCATGACAAGAAAGCGATAATATATTTACATACATTAAAAAATTTGGCAATTACTTTTTTACTTAACATGATTGAAGAAGTTTTTGAGAGCATGGTGCAATGGAGTTAACATTTGCATGGATGATGAATAAATACTTTTAGGTTATCAGGGTTTTGTAAAAATTTTAAATGATATAGCTATTATCAATAAGTTAAAAGAAAAACATACAAGATATCTTAGAACTATGCTTGATTTACCATACAAAAATTATGTTTATGAAAATCATAAAAAGAATTTATTATTTAAAAATTAGATTGAGTATTCACAACATATGCTTTTTGTTAAAGAAATAACTATAGACCCAAAGAAAATTCATAGCATAAAATAATTGGATGAAGTAAGGTCTTTCCTTACATTATGGAGTTTCTACCAAAATTTTCTTGGAAAATTTTCATTGTTTGCTTTGGCTTTAACCATAATGTTGTACAACACTATTTTTAGCTAGGGTTGAGGGCCAAGAGAAATCTTTCAACACCTTAAAATACCTATTAACCCATGCATTATACTTCAATTGCCAATTTATTCTTAGTCATTCTTTATACTAGTGCTTAATGCTAGTGTTTTAGGTATAGGTATAGTTCAATGCAGATCAATCACCCTATTGCCTACAAAAGCCAAAAGTTTAAACCCTCTAAATAGAAATACAATACCTATTCTAAATAAGTATTGATTGTAGTGCATATGTTAGATATTTGGATGCATTATCACTACAAGATATAGGCCTTATATCAACGTTTAAAGCAACGAAAATGCAAATAACAAAATTTGCCCCCATCATCGCAAAAAGCGTCGTTATTAGCGATGCCATAGAACAGTCAGTATCACCATCGCTATCAGCATTGGTATTGGTGACGCCATAGAACAGTTGGTATCACCGTCGCTATCAGCGTCGATATTGCGATGCTGATACCGACACCAATACCGACGCTGATAGCAACGGTTTGCGACATATATAACGACACCAATAACGACGCAAGCAGTAAAATTTGTGATGCTAGTAGCGACAGTAATAGGGGAAAAAAATTTTATGGTAGGGCAGCAAGCTGCCATGCCACATATAGCACTATGTGTTTTATGAGAGCCATACAAAATAGTTTCTGCACTGTGTACAATGCGCTTGCAAACAAAAACAATGTATACTGAAATCATAACACTGATACATGAAATAAATACATGATGCATAATAAGCAATTGGTACAATCATGACAAGATATCACTAATACATAGAAAATGTCTACATAGATCAGGCGACTCAAAAATAAAGGTGTGTGAGCTCCAGGGATCCAAGGGCGAGCTACATATCCTTGTCCCCCGAAAGCTCGTCCCGCTGCAAAGGAGCATCGAACGGACTCTACAGAAAAAGAAACAACACATCAGTCCACCATACAATAATGCATTCAAATATCTCATGGTAACTGCAGACAAGAAAATTGAGTGACTTACAGGGCCGCCGCGTCTATACAATCGGTCGATCAATGAAGTGAGACCATGCCTCTCTGCATATCGAGTCTCAAGGCTAGTCGGATCGCAATTTGTAATGGAGTGCTGCAAAGAAAACAAAATGCTAACTGTTAGAAACATGATTGCCAGTACAAAGAATATTTCAAAAAAATAAACAAGCAAAACAAAAGAAAAACTTACAAAGTCCTCCAAATATGTCCTGTGGCCGCCACTCCCAAGATGATGGACCACTCCAGCCTCGAGTCGTGCCCTCGCCGCCTCACGATGCTGACTCCAACATCCTGGAGAATCTGTAGCCTCCTCCCTTAGTCGGCACTAGTTATCTGCATCTAACCACTCGGGCTTTGCAGGCCCATTCTTGATTGCCTTGCATGCGTCAGATCGTCTATGTGACATGTATGAACGCATGCAATCCATCATCCAGCCTGTAGAGAATCTATCTACTGAGGTTGGCACCGAAAACTCCTCGTGCAAGGATGCTACTATGTAGTCCTTGCTTCCCTCCGGTATGTTCTTCCAATGATCCAAGATGTTGTGCCGAAAAACTTGTTGGCACAACTCTCTCATGCGAGCCATCACCCTCCTCCCCTCATCTTCATGATGATGGCTCTTGACCTACTATCGATTAGATATCCATAACCCCCTGGAGTCTACTTAAGATGGGTCCTCTCCCATCTACGTCCACGCTCTTGGGCATATCCAGGAGACCCCTTAAAAACGGGCCGGCACTGGCTCATGCACTAGCCGGACCTCGTCACTATGCACAAGACAACCCCTCGGCCTCGCGGCCAGGAGCGTCTATCAAAATCTCTGCCTTCCTAAACATTGCGTTTGTAATACGTTGTAGTCCAACTGATCCTAACCCAATATTGCTCCTCAAAGGGAGTCCCTTTCACATAGCCAAAAGGCTCGAATCACATACACATGGGGTTCCTCCTACGGCTGAATGCCGTCAACCCTCTGCGACTCTCCTACACCTTGGGGATTGGCCCCTCGATGCGCCGCTCAACATTTAGACATTTCGCACAAACGTCACTCAAGGTACCAAATAAACGTATCCAGGAATGTACCATTTCCTCACTTGACTTCCCCTTTATGATCCCACGACTAGCCTACGACATAGGAACCTCACTGCCTCTCAACGTAGGTCATATCCCAAAAACAATTGCAATGCATATCCAGGAGCTAACTCTGATACTTTTAATTTCCTCTAAATGATCATGCAAAGAGGTGGATGCCTAGTGCTCAAACATCTTAAAAATCAGCAGCGTGCAAGTGCAAATCATCTCTTTCATGCTTTTCTTTCTAACCGCTTTGTGCTTCGTTGCAACACCTAGCACCGAAGTGATCTTCGTGCTACTAGGTTTTAATTCTTATCATTATTATTCCGTCCTAGATGCGATGTATATAAAATCAGCAAATTATTCCTCATGCTCAGTGTCATTTAACCATTTTTCCACAACTCTACCCTTCCCCGTTGATAGTGCATCATTATATTCATTTCTTTTAGGGTTTCCTTGTCATTTTATGTGGAGAAAGAAAGGAAACACGCACCAAAACATATAAACAAGGCTGAACTGAAGCATAACTTCATGCCCCAACCTTGCTATACATCAACAAACATAAATCCTATTTTTCTGTATTTTTCGTAGCCCCAAATGCCTTTTTCCCCTATTTTTCATGGTGTTTTTATCATTTTTCCCCATTTTCTTCATTTTCTTGTATTTTTTAAATTGCTGAAAATGAAAACCAGTTTGTGGGCTGTGGCCCTTAGTTCATTTGCAACAAAATTGAAAGATTAGTTGATGTGTATCGACGGTTTTCCCCATTTATATGCCCAAAACCCTTGTTTTCCTTCATTTTTATGGTTTTTCGTGTCTCGGTTCCCTATTTTCTGCTATCCCACACATGTTTTCCAGATTTTTAAATGATGAACAGCTAGAAACCAACTCAAAGCACGACATACTCAAAACTCAATCCATATGAACACATTTTTATCAACCAAATTTGCATCAAAAGACCATTTTCCTTGAAAAAACAATTATTACCGTGTCTTGCGGGTTTTTCCATTAAATTTGGCACGTCCCACGATTGATTTCCAGCCATGAATTCTGCTTGGAATCAGCAATCTACAATGGTTTTGCATTGCTCTTTCATCCCGTCAAGAATCGGCATCCATCCGGCCGTCCATCTTCATCCTATTCCTTCAAGCACGAACGGGGGCTAAGAGGAGAGAGAGAGAGGAGAGAGAAAGACTGGTTTTCTCTCTCTTCAACCAGTCCACCATTGCGGGAGCGGAGACCGGCGAATTGATCGGCACATCATCTTCATCAGGCCTGGAGGTCCATAACCATGGCTTCTTTGTGAGCCAGCAATCGATTGTGGGGGGGGGGGGTCGCGTTTTTTTCGGCGGCTGTTTTCAGCCGCCGCCCCCCCTCCATATCCACGATTTTTTGAGGGGGGGGTGCCAAAGGTCACCCCCCCTCCTTCACACCTTTTCAAATTTCCATTTTGGACCCCCTCTTGGGCACCCCGGCCGGTTTCGGGCCATCTTCCGCACCCGGACTCGGAACTTCGATCTGAAAATTCCTATGAGCTCGTCTCAACATCCCGGACAGGCCTGCAGCTTCACTGACTGGCACAGGCGCACGGAAAAATTATGAAAATTCACGGAGTGTCGCACGGGCGCCCGTCAAGCACTTAATGCTTAAAATCGTCCTAGGTCGAGCTGCCGCCTTCGTGGTTGAGCATTTTCCCCCGCATTTCCATATTTTTCCCCTATTTTTAGGCATGTTCCGGGGCCTAAAATCCATCCTTCATTGGCGACCACGGGATAGGACGACTCAGTCCGTCGAACCCACGAACATATCTGCACATAAACAACCAAAGAAGCATCAAACTGATACAAAACAATTATCATCATAAAACTCAGCACAATGCTCCCTCTACCCCTGACAGAACCAAGGCATAACATCCACAAGGAGTAGGCCTAGCATCATCTAATAGAAGATCCGAAGTGAGTCACGAACCAGCTGCTCCAACACAGCCAAACTAAAAAGAACTGTCAAAGAGGTTGCCCTAAATGGTAGTCTGAACTACTTACCAACTAAAGACAACGCAACTAGGAGCTCCTACAAGGCGAGGACTCCTATAGCCTGAGCAAAGGATATTTTCTTTCAGTATATCTCTTCTTTGAGGGTTTTGATTGGATGAACATACTTGGCATGTAAAAAGGAGGGAGCTGAGCGTAGTGACCCAAGGAGAACAGGGCATCGGTCTCAGGACCTGTCTCGGCACCCAAGAACCTACCAAGCCCTCGCAAGGCGACACTTAATCCTTTTCTAACGCTCACTTTTATTTTCGCTCCAACCTTCCTTGTTTTGATATTATTTTTCCAGCAAGAAGCCACCCCTAGGAAGACAAGGTATCGGCCCCGGGTCTGACTCGTCCCCAGGAACCTACCAGGCCTTCACAAGGCAATGATCAACTGCTTATATATTTTTATTTCATTGCTTTTCTGTGATAGGGGTTAGAACCCCTTTTTACACACCTTCGTATTGATATTCATCTTTTGGGATGTTCAGGATTTCTTGGCATCATTATTATTATCTTCTAGCAGGCTTCTCTAACTGCCTCACTACTAACAAGAACGCCTAGAACGGCTGCCTAGCAGGCTGGCAGAACAGGGTCACTAGGACTTCCTTCTCAAACAGGTCTTTTAATGTCTAACAATGTCTTTACAGGAGGTAATGACTACTCCAACCTCCCTCAAACATACTTAGCCTAAACTTGGGACTTTATGCCTTGGTCGCCGGTCCCCAACAAAAAGTATCCCCTCAACAAGTACAAATACACATATAACAGGAAAGAAAGGTACTTGTAAAGGAGAAATATCACCTGGAGTGGCCACAAGAAGCTTCCATCGCAGCAAAGGCTCCTCCAGGCTCCACCAAATTCCACGAACCACGAAACCTGTCCAGCACAACACTCAACAAAAACCCAATTAAACGCACCCGCACTAGACAGGAAAATGGCCCTCTTGGCCTAATGAAATCATACATGACTTTGCTACAAAACTGAATCGGCCCTCTTGGCCTAATGAAATAAACCAATATTATGCAGAACATCCACCTGGAAACAACCATGATAGACATCAAAGCATACCATTCCCAGGGAAACAAAGGCTCGTAGCCCTAAACTAGGTGCATTAAATTATGACCTATCCCCCCTGCGTATATCGCAAGAGGTGTTCGCATCACATGGCGTCGAATCAGTCTATGGGTCCCCGATAATAAAGGTAGATGAGTCTCGCTTACCCTCTGCATCACCCAAATCAACCATCGTCTGCCAAAGAGGGCATGTTCAGAAAGCATACCCCACAAACGACCAGGTCCTGTATCACCATCAATAGATATATCGGGACAAGGGCCACAATTAAAGAAGAGGTCCTCTTCATACGCAAGATTAGCCAATGAATCGGCAAACTGATTCCAATTCCGTGGAATCAGCTGAAAAGACACTCTATCGAATTCGTCTAGCAGGGCTATGGCAGTATGATGGTACATACAAAGGATGGGGTTCCGTACCATGTACGTCCCATTGAGTTGATTTAAAACCAACTGAGAGTCCCCTTTCACCAACAACTGGCGGATACCACCCTTCTTTGCAATATTCAAACCCATAATCAGGGCTTTGTATTCTGCCATATTATTGGTAAAATTCACCCCGAGATAAGCAGCTAACTTCATGACAATGCGTCGTCGGGGGTCGCGGATGACAACTCCTACACTTCCTTTTTTGCATGCACCCCTGGACGCCCCATCAAAGTACAAGGTGTACGTCCATAAAGGGTTTACATATCCCGCCATCCAGAACTCTACTCGTAATTATGGTAATCGAAATTCAGCATTTTCAACGGGTGGACTGTAGGCTCCATCCCTCCATCATCATTGAATTCAACAGGGATGCTCGTCAAAAGTTGTAGGCAGTGATGGCAGAAGACCTTGATTTCCCAAATGAATGTCCCGCCTTCTTGCTCAATCACCTTGTATCCTTTGCTCCACCAAATGAGCTTTCCCTGATGATATCTTTGTTCCAAATATGGGTGTTCTAAATAAGGGATCAGACGACCCATCAACCTCTATCACGATTTCCTTGCAGATGTTTGATCGATCTTGCCTAGACCTGCAAGGCAGTCATAGCATTAGTGTAATCAGAAGTAATAAGGTTTAATCTTATTAAGATTAACCTTATTTTTAAATTCTATCCCCTCAAGGTCAGCTAACAATACTGTAGATTTATTCTTTCCTATCCTAACGATCCTATAGGGCCCATCCCATTTGGGCTCTAACTTGCCTGGAAATAATTCTCGTCGTGCATCATAATACAGAACAAGCTGTCCTTTCTTGAAGGTGTATTTCTTGGCTTTGAGGTCGTGTAGCTGCTTCATTCGGCGCTTCGCCACTTCTTGGTGCAACAAGCTCTGCAACTTAAGCTCATCTAAATGTGCCAATGTCGTCAAGCGCTCAAAAAGAGCGTCTTCATCGCTCAAAGAATGATTGATGGCAAACCGAATAGTCGGCAGCTCAATCTCTAAAGGCAAGACACACTCCTCCCCATATACTAACTTGAACGGGGTATGGCCAGTGGCTCGTTTGAAAGTCGTATTATAGGCCCACACTGCCACATATAACTTTTTATCCCAATCCCGTTTCTTTTCCGACACAGTTTTGGACAGGATGCCCACAAGCTGCTTGTTGGTACTTTCGACTTGCCCATTGGCTTGCGGATTATATGGGGTTGTCTTGTTATGCTTGATGTTCCACAACTCTGTCAAACCTTTGATCACCTTATTCAGGAAATGAGTTCCGCGGTCCGACACTAATTCTTTCGGTGGACCAAACCGGCATATTATCTGCTCTAAAAGGAAACTAGCAGTTTCTTTAGCATCATCTTTCCTTGTTGCACGTGCTTCTGACCACTTTGTGAAGTAGTCAGTTGCTACAATGATGTACCGCTTTGGCGTAGTCGATGACGGAGTAATAGGACCCACAAAGTCTATTCCCCACTTCTCAAATGGAAGTATCGCCATAATAGGGGTGAGTGGTCGTTTCCTATTCTCTCGACTATCATGTCGTTGGCAAATATCGCATCGCTTAACATACGCAAACGAATCCTGGAAGATGGCAGGCCACCAATAACCTGCTCTTAAAGCCTTTTGTGCTGTAAGCCGTCCAGCAAAATGGCCACCGCAAGCAGAATCATGGCACTCCTCCAAAATGAATGGCACCTCGTCAGGCATCACACATCGGCGATAGATATCATCAACCCCTTGCCGATATAATGTACCTGCGATCAAAGCAAACTTTAACGCTTGCTGCTTAATTTTCCTTTTCTCAGCCTTAGATAATTCGGATCCCGCCTCTCCTGTTGATAAATAATGCGTTATTGCAGCATACCAGGAGGGAATAGATGCCGTATCTATTTTAAATATCATCTCCATGTCACTACCTTCAGCCACAGATTCTTTCGGCTCCCCAAAGTCCACTAGACATTCCACGATGCCTTGCAACCTTGGTGGCTTACTCTTGATTTCATAATCAAATTCCTGCAAAGTGATCAACCACTTCGCTAAACGATCAGGCGGCTGTAACTTATTCATCAATAGTCGAAGTCCCTCCGCCTTCGTATAAAGTACAACTTTCTCATAGAGAATGTAATGCCTGAACTTCTTGGCCCCAAAGACCATCGCTAGACACAGCTTCTCCATGTAGGTGTAATTGATTTCGGATACCCCCAGCTTCCGACTAGCAAAAGCAATCGGGTGGTACCACTTCTCTTC
Organism: Lygodium microphyllum; assembly: GCF_053477565.2. NCBI lineage: Eukaryota > Viridiplantae > Streptophyta > Polypodiopsida > Schizaeales > Lygodiaceae > Lygodium > Lygodium microphyllum. Next base: position 111,734,188 of record NC_141148.1, read on the forward strand.
CCAAATTTGGGCTAAACAGCAGCTGATACTATACATGGTGGCTGCTGAGAATATATAAAACACCTCACCTCTCTTAGGTGCTTTTAAAACGGGCGCTCTGGCTAGCTCTTGTTTCACATCCTCAAATGCTACCTTACAAGGGTCACCCCATACAAACGAACAGCTAAAGGACAATAAATTTGTAAGTGGCAACGTTCTTTCTGCTAAGGCGTTAATGAATCTACGGTAGTAACCAACCGAAGACAGAAAGCTATGAACTTCTTTCGGAGTGCGTGGTGGACCCATGGCAATTATAACTTTGACCTTTTCGGGGTCTGTCGCAATTCCTACCGAACTAACCACATGACCCAACAATAGCCCATAAGGTACTCCAAAAACGCACTTCCGTGGGTTTAGGGCGATGCAAAATTGTCGACAGCGCTCAAAGCATTTTCTCAAAATGATCAACTGCCTTTCTCTCACGGTGGCGGCCCCTAAGTCATCAATAAACACCCTCAACTCTTCAGGGGATATGTCACCGAATGTCTTATCGGCTGTTCGTTGCCACGAACCAGGCGCATTGCATAAACCAAAGGCCATCACATGGTACGCAAAAGTGCCAAATACAGTGATGAAAGTTGTTTTCAACTTGTCCTCTTCTGCAATTGCCATTTGGTTGTATCCTGCAAAGCAATCCATAAACGAATATATCTCCCTACCCGCTAATTGATCCAAAATCTGGTCAATAAATGGCAATGGGTAGTAGTCCTTAACTGTCTGCTTATTCAGCTCTCTAAAGTCTACACATAAACGGATCTGATTATTCTTCTTCTTTCTAATCACAACTGGCGAACACCATTCCGTGTGTTGTACAGGGAAAATCAAACCCGCTTTTCGAAGCTTCTGTAACTCTTCAAACAACCCGTCCCTTAATTCGAAAGGCATACGCCTGACTTTCTGCCGTACAGGACGACTGCCCTCTTTCAACGGAATTGTATGAACAGCAAGACTGGGAGGGATGCCTCTCAACTCATCATAACTCCAGGCAAAGATATCACGGAATTCCTGGATCAAGGCCACATAGTCCTCCCTTTCTGCTGTACTGAGCATAGACCCTAGTTTGATTGGCCGCGAATCATCAAGCGTACCAAGGTCTAGCTCGATAACATCTGCATCTCTTATACGATCTTGGGCCTCTATCGGCTCGTTCAAAGTGATCTGATAGATGTCCTCCGTGGTGGATCCCTCTTTGGACTCATCACTCGATGATGTCTCACTAGCAGATAAATCTTCTAATGTCTCCAATTCTGTAGAAGATAGAGGAGCTCTCTCACTCTGCGGGGACTCAGGATAAGCATCAACCACCACACGCTGGGCACCTCTGCCGAATAACAATCGACCGGCGGGTATATCCACTTGGCAATCCGCTTGCAAGATCCAAGGTCGTCCAAGTAATACTTGGTAACTTGGCCGCCCTGCAAAACGAATCACCCTAAAGTCCAACAGGCATTCTACATTTGCAACAGTGACATGGACCTTAGTAATGCAGCCTTCCGGCTGTCTCAAACTGTCATCTGCCATTCTGAGAATTGTGGAAGTATCTTTCTGAATCGCAAGACCCAACCTTTCCATCAGTTCAGAACTCATAATGTTAACAGATGATCCCGTGTCGACAATGGCATAATCTACTAATATCCCATCGACATAGGCTGCAACCCTTGGGCAATGCTTCTCAGCATGCTCGAACCAGTCATCACCAACTCGCGCAATACCCAAAGGTTCTACAATATACCCGGTACGTAGGATCTTTCTAAATTCCTTACGTACTCCTGGGGAAAGCTTAATAAGCTGCAAAAGGTTCACATCCGGCTTGACTTCGCAAAGAGAGCCCGCCAAATCGAATTCATGATAGTTCGATAGGGCTCGCTTTTCACGCCAAACCATCCGCTCTTTAGGTCGCTGAACTGGCTTCATTGCCTCTTTCCTAACTTTCACCTTCTTCTTTGGTGCTTCCTTATCGGCTTTACTCTCTACGGGCTTCAAAGGTCCCCCTTCTAGGGCAGGATCCAAAACTTGCGTTCCTTTGTCGCCTTGTTTAGGGTTTCCGTCGACAGGCTTATCCATGTCGGCTTCTCTACCCTTTTTACCTCTTGTAAGGACAGCTCGTAGATTAGAGGTTTCAGTATCATTAACGCGTACAGCCTCAATCAAACTAACCCCACTTCCACTTGGTAGCTCTTCCACTGTAGTCTTTGGTCGTTGAAGTATTTGTTTAGGCCCATCCTCTCGCTGGGAATCATTTCCTTGGGCACGATGATTAACAGGCCCTGGTTGCCGACTACCCTGCTGGAGGGAACTGATCTTACTCCAGCAAGTAGCTGCTAGATGGCCGGATTTTCCACAAATGTCGCACTTAACATTTGGGCAATTTCTTGGATAGTGCTGCCCGCCACACCATTTGCAACTAAACCTCGACGGTGCACCCTCCTCCGGGTATCTACTTCCTATCAAATTTTGTTGTTTTTTAAGGAAGTTGACATCAACAGCTATTTGTCGATACTGCTCCGTAATCATGTCGGTATAATGCTTCATCATGTCCTTAACCTCGCCAAGAACATTGGAAGAACTCGACTCATAGCCTTGGTCATTACCATGTCGCTCCATCGGCCTAACAATTCGATTAGGCACTGGTTGTTGAACCACAGGCATGGGATTAGAATTGACCGCCTGGCCTCCACCACTTGGAGCCATTTGACTGCCCGTAGGCATCGACATGCTAGGGGGAGCTGGTAATAAAGGCACATTCTGCATCATGTTCCCTCTCCCATTAGGGTTAGCCATCGCTATCCCTTGGCCACTACTGCCATTGGCTATTGCCATATTGTTTCCCAATACTAGACCCATGTTCGAATTGCCTCTAGAAGCATAGGCTGCTTGTAGTCGGGATTCCACCTCTTGTGCTCGTGTAATGGCAGTATCTATATCCCCCAAGGGAACACTACTCAACTGCAATTGGATATTAAAGTCCAAACCATGTAGGAAATATTGCAATTGGGCAGCTGCGGGGATAGGAATAGAGGTGTCCAACTTACGGAAGACCTCTTTTATCTTCTTCGCATAAGCACGAATATCCTCGTGTGGATCTTGGCGGGTCACGTTGAGTACACGCAACCAATATTGCCCACCCCTTTCAGGGGCAAACTCCCTTCGAAAAGCTCCATAAAATGCATCAATGTTCAATATGGTTCCGGCTTCTAAACCATGATACCATATAGCGGCTCTTCCTTTGAGAGTCATGTTGAAGAACATCATTAAATGCCCTTCTTCTTGAATGCGACAGTTAAACATCAGCTTTTGAAACTCCCTAATGTGGAGTTCCGCATCTTCCTCAACTAACCCATTAAAAATGGGTAGCGGGTAACCTAGAGCCGGCAAATCCGTCGTTCCTGCTGGAATTGCAATAGGCTGCGCCATGACGAGGATTGGGTTTGCACTAGGAATAGGGGACGGTGGGGTTACACCTCCCGTACTTGACGTGGACTGGCTTAAGGAAAGAAGGGGAGCACTAGAGCTTCCACCTTCTCCTAACTTACTGCTTGGGGTCCTAAGACCACTAGATCCACTCCCTCGTAAGGGTTCAGCACCGCTACGCTTAGGGGAATATCTCCTAAAAATTTCAGCACGTCGCCTAGCTCTTTCGTCTCTTTCTTGCTTTTGGATTTCTGCTAGACGATGCTTATCAATAAATAACGGATCAAGCTCAGTATCCTCTGGCATAAACTACTAGTTGGTCCTTAAACAACCAGGATTCGAGAACCGCCACTTTTAAGCAGCTCCCGGCAGACGCACCACTGATGGACCTAAAAACGGGCCGGCACTGGCTCATGCACTAGCCGGACCTCGTCACTATGCACAAGACAACCCCTCGGCCTCGCGGCCAGGAGCGTCTATCAAAATCTCTGCCTTCCTAAACATTGCGTTTGTAATACGTTGTAGTCCAACTGATCCTAACCCAATATTGCTCCTCAAAGGGAGTCCCTTTCACATAGCCAAAAGGCTCGAATCACATACACATGGGGTTCCTCCTACGGCTGAATGCCGTCAACCCTCTGCGACTCTCCTACACCTTGGGGATTGGCCCCTCGATGCGCCGCTCAACATTTAGACATTTCGCACAAACGTCACTCAAGGTACCAAATAAACGTATCCAGGAATGTACCATTTCCTCACTTGACTTCCCCTTTATGATCCCACGACTAGCCTACGACATAGGAACCTCACTGCCTCTCAACGTAGGTCATATCCCAAAAACAATTGCAATGCATATCCAGGAGCTAACTCTGATACTTTTAATTTCCTCTAAATGATCATGCAAAGAGGTGGATGCCTAGTGCTCAAACATCTTAAAAATCAGCAGCGTGCAAGTGCAAATCATCTCTTTCATGCTTTTCTTTCTAACCGCTTTGTGCTTCGTTGCAACACCTAGCACCGAAGTGATCTTCGTGCTACTAGGTTTTAATTCTTATCATTATTATTCCGTCCTAGATGCGATGTATATAAAATCAGCAAATTATTCCTCATGCTCAGTGTCATTTAACCATTTTTCCACAACTCTACCCTTCCCCGTTGATAGTGCATCATTATATTCATTTCTTTTAGGGTTTCCTTGTCATTTTATGTGGAGAAAGAAAGGAAACACGCACCAAAACATATAAACAAGGCTGAACTGAAGCATAACTTCATGCCCCAACCTTGCTATACATCAACAAACATAAATCCTATTTTTCTGTATTTTTCGTAGCCCCAAATGCCTTTTTCCCCTATTTTTCATGGTGTTTTTATCATTTTTCCCCATTTTCTTCATTTTCTTGTATTTTTTAAATTGCTGAAAATGAAAACCAGTTTGTGGGCTGTGGCCCTTAGTTCATTTGCAACAAAATTGAAAGATTAGTTGATGTGTATCGACGGTTTTCCCCATTTATATGCCCAAAACCCTTGTTTTCCTTCATTTTTATGGTTTTTCGTGTCTCGGTTCCCTATTTTCTGCTATCCCACACATGTTTTCCAGATTTTTAAATGATGAACAGCTAGAAACCAACTCAAAGCACGACATACTCAAAACTCAATCCATATGAACACATTTTTATCAACCAAATTTGCATCAAAAGACCATTTTCCTTGAAAAAACAATTATTACCGTGTCTTGCGGGTTTTTCCATTAAATTTGGCACGTCCCACGATTGATTTCCAGCCATGAATTCTGCTTGGAATCAGCAATCTACAATGGTTTTGCATTGCTCTTTCATCCCGTCAAGAATCGGCATCCATCCGGCCGTCCATCTTCATCCTATTCCTTCAAGCACGAACGGGGGCTAAGAGGAGAGAGAGAGAGGAGAGAGAAAGACTGGTTTTCTCTCTCTTCAACCAGTCCACCATTGCGGGAGCGGAGACCGGCGAATTGATCGGCACATCATCTTCATCAGGCCTGGAGGTCCATAACCATGGCTTCTTTGTGAGCCAGCAATCGATTGTGGGGGGGGGGGGTCGCGTTTTTTTCGGCGGCTGTTTTCAGCCGCCGCCCCCCCTCCATATCCACGATTTTTTGAGGGGGGGGTGCCAAAGGTCACCCCCCCTCCTTCACACCTTTTCAAATTTCCATTTTGGACCCCCTCTTGGGCACCCCGGCCGGTTTCGGGCCATCTTCCGCACCCGGACTCGGAACTTCGATCTGAAAATTCCTATGAGCTCGTCTCAACATCCCGGACAGGCCTGCAGCTTCACTGACTGGCACAGGCGCACGGAAAAATTATGAAAATTCACGGAGTGTCGCACGGGCGCCCGTCAAGCACTTAATGCTTAAAATCGTCCTAGGTCGAGCTGCCGCCTTCGTGGTTGAGCATTTTCCCCCGCATTTCCATATTTTTCCCCTATTTTTAGGCATGTTCCGGGGCCTAAAATCCATCCTTCACCTGTGCATCCAGTGTACCGACCAGGGTAATATCTCTCGGAGTGGCACCCACGGGGGTGCCACTTGCTGACAGCTGAGCAAAAGCCAGAGTAACTAGAGTAGACGTCCCCACAGGTGTGACAAATCCCTGAGGTGACGCAGCTCCAACTAAACGATGAGACAGAGACACCGCGTCCGTGCCTCGACAGTATCCACCTGAGCCTGAGCCATGCTCCTTGGAAGGGCCACAAGAGCGAGGAGTCAAACATGTATCCCCTGTCGACCGCGGGCTCACTGCCTCTGTATCTCTGCAGCATCCCCTTGATCCCGATGCACTCCCTCCCTCTGGCCCAAGTTGTGAGCGTCGAGCTCGTCTGCTCGAAGCCGAAGCATTCGATCGTGCTGAAGTAGATCTAGCAGAGCGCCCTGACAAAGACCGAGACAGCTCCTGGTCTGCCATCTCTTTGAATCTCGCGATTTGGTCTGGAGACATGTGTGTGAAGATGTCTTGTAACTCCTCATCGCTCATCCCTCGACTCATCTTGAAAATGTCACCTGCACAGATAAAAAATGATGTTAGAATAATCAATTTAAATCATACAAAACACAATAATATAAATCATTTTAAAAAATCTCACTTAAAATGCATATCTTATGTACCCTTATAAGCGATTGGTCAACGAATTGAGTAAGTGGATGCTCCAAGTATGAAGTATCCTATGGTCCCATGTTAATCTCCTGACACAACTCCGCATACACTAGAGAAGGTCAATAGACATGTTACCACAAAACAATGAGTCCACCTCGTTCTCAAAGAATTCTTGGACTCCTATATTTCCATCATTGTTAGTCGATGTTAGCTCCAAGCTTTCGATAGCCTCCACCCCTTGCAATATCGACCCCTTTATTTGCATATTATCTTTATCTAGGCTCAGAACATCGCTTTGATCATATACTCTCGCACTTTGGGGAGTTGAAGGTATAACATACCACCATCGAGGTTGTTGGGGGTTTGGATAGAAGATTACCTATTCACAAACACATACAAGAGAGTTCAAACCATTGTGATATAAACCATGTCGTAATACAATTAGCATGCAAACGAGTCCATGCACCTATTCACAATGGGCTGGCAACACAAAGGTGTCACACAAATCCGTCCATTTTTTTTCAGAATCTATTTCGAGAAATCTAGATGGACCTCGTTGAACTGTTGCTCCAGCTCCTCCAAATACCACTTTGAACCACTGCACATCGAATAGTATCATGGAGAAGCTACAATAATCCACCGTAACAATACTTTGCAAGTTTCCAAAATACTCCATCTCATCCACAACTGTGTTTGGATCTGTTGCTCATCGCCGGCTCTCTTGCTCGAACCTTGCCATGATACCACAGTCCATTGTAGAGCGCATTTTGTCAATACACTCCATGCGAAAATGTCGTCCGCGCGACCATGCTGCACTATATATTTTATATTGTACATTGAAACACTCAAATTAGATGTCACATATAAAATTTAGATACTACAGATTCTAAACCCCTCATCACCTTTAGATTACATCCCCTCGAGAATTCCCACTCCTCCATTGAGACCTCTGTCCCTTTGCGAGGCGTTGCGGTCAAAGCTCCATCAACCATCGCGTTGACATGAACCATGGCATCTCCTCATGCCTTTGGGATATTGAATCAGTCGATGATGCATACTACGTCGGAATTGAGCTCACGCTTCCTCTCGATCTTGCCTAGCGATCTAATACTTGGCGAGCCACGTCTCCATAGAGGCATGGTGCAACATACAAAAGCGATTCTCCTTCTCTTCCATTGAGACATCCATTCTTTTTTCTACCCCATTTTCAACCACCACATCTCCAATCAGTCTATCATCATCCTTCAGTGAGACCATAGCATTTCATTGTCTGGTTCCACCGTTGGTAGCCATTGTGAAATATGCACTAGCACCTCAAACACCAACCAACCTTCAGCCATGCTACCTTCTGGCCGAGCTTGTTGTCACACAAAGCCTTTCAGGGTTTTTATGAAGCACTCCAAGAAGAACATCCATCATGTATATGGACAGGTCTAGCAATCTCCACTTCATCTACAAGATGCACAAGAAGGTGGATTTATATCGTGAGCATGCTGGTGGGCAGGTATTTCTCAAAGAGACAGACCGTCTCCACTGCTCCTCGCCTCGTGAATTCAATAGAGGACGTCTTAATCTCCTTCTGTGAGATCCATTGCACCAAAGTCGATAACCTGTAAATGGCCCTGCGTATTTCTGGAGTAAGACATCCTGCGATTGCGATCGATAGTACAAACTGCCACAAATGAGAAAGCATTATGAATAAGGGCTACATTCCAAATAGCAAAATGCCCATGCCAATTACAATCCATTTGTAGTACAAACCTGACATATCCTATGCCAGTCATGGGATTTTCTTGATAACTGGTTGTCTTTAGAAAATGTGGACCTGAGAGAACGTATCATACCCATCGGAGTGCGGAGAGACTTGATTACTTGCTTCACAATGCGCTCTTCTTTCATGGACAAAACCCAAGGAGCGCGAGGAAGCTGCACGCAACCATCAGCACTCGATTGTGGCCAAAGCGCCTCCATCTTATCTACCTCCTTCAAATCCATTCGTGCCCCTATAGTGTCTCTCTTTTCTGTGATGTGGTCCCATAACAAGCTGCCCACATTCTTGAAAATATGCATGGGATCCAACAAGTGGTTGACTTGTAAGTGGGTCCAATATGGCAACTCGTAGAAAACTGAGAACCGTCGCATTCCATTTGGATGTGATTCCGCATGGACCATTTTCAGCTCGTACCAGCTTGCGGTGTTCATATGTGTTGGAGATTGTCCAAGAAAACCTTCCTTGAGTTCATGATCCTCTAATAAGAAAGCAATGTGTCCTTGATAGACCATCTTCTTCATGGTTCGTGACCTTCGGGAGTCTAACTGTGGCCCACACAATGGACATACATAATAACCTGAGGTAACGAGACTTGTTCCAATACCACGACCTAGTGAATAATTGCTTGAACGAGATAAAATATAGATATTACCAGTGAGAATGGAGGCCTGCTCACCTGAGCACTCTCCGAATCCCGGAAAGTCATGCATCGTCCACATGAGAATGGCTCGAATATTGGCTGACCGCCGACCATCGCGCCTGCTCATATCTTGCACGGTGACCCCCTCCTTCCACAAAATCTTAAGCTCATCGAATAATGGATGAAGATACACGTCCATATTTTTGACTTTGTAGCAGCCAAGGACGAGCAAGCTAAGGATGAGATTTCCTTTCTTCATAGAAAGCCATGGAGGGATATAGGTCTATAGGCCACACACTGTAAGAAGTTGAGCGTAGACCGAATGGGTTCACACCATCCATTGCAAGACCGAGCCAAAGATTCCTTAGCTCTCAGGCAAAGCCTAAGAAGGTATAGTCAATGTGGCTCCATGCGTGTGAATCTGCTGATATTCGTTGAACTCCATCCGTGGACCTATTCTGTGCATGCCACAATGTCAAGCTCGCCATGCCGGACATACGAAACATGTGGTTTATGCGGGGGATAAGCGAAAAGTGTCTGAGAACTTCTTGAGGGATGGTTTGCCCTTGCAAGTCCTGTCGATACCTATGAGCACCACACTTTGGACATGTCTCCATAGTCTCGTATTCTCCTTGAAATAGTATGCAATTGTTGATACATGCATGGATGTTATTGTAGTCTATGCCAAGCTTCCGTAAAACATGTTGTGCATCATCACGAGACTCGGGCATGGTATTTACAGGTGGTAATATATGATATTTCAATAACCTGAAAAAATCATAAATCACCTTGAAAAAGTAAAATTTTTTGTAATAATAGTGCCGAACAAGCAAAATCAATGAAGCGTATATACAAGGTACCTGAACAACTCGGTCACACTCGTATCGCTCCACCTGTATTTTTCTTGCACACTTAAGAGTGCAAGCAGTGTCTTCAGTAGAGATACCCGGCACCCATCATATAATGGTATGGATGCTTCCTCTCTAAGCAGATGAGAAGTTTAGACATCCATGGGAATCAATGCATCAATCATTGCATCCATCTCAGGCTCCAAGATTGAAGGTAGGTCTGGAAGGTTGCATGTCTCCTCTAGCATTGACGGTATAGATTGGCCTTGCGAGTGGTGGATTGGCTCCTGCACTCCATCCATCGCACGCCCATGTACTCTTCTAATTGGCCGAAAAGGGTGCACTCCCCCTGGGACAAGACATTACCTCCCTGGATAGAAAATTTGCAAGCGAGACCCAATCTTATTGTATATGGTATTCAATTAGCTTGTGAGTACAATGCATGATTGATATTAACTTCAAATTACCGTTTGCTGAAAATCCGCAATTGCCTGATCAATGATCTCAAATTGAAACTCGCCAAATCATCGTATGCGTTCTATAGACAATCAGTGTTTTTGTCTAATTGCCAGCTTGCATTGACAGCAATGACATGGGACACGTTGATTAAGATACGCCTCGCGATCTTGAACAACATGACCTTCTTCATTTTCCATTTTGTCTATGTTACAACAAACAATTTGTTTTTGTTATCATTCTTTTCTTTTCTTAGATTGTTATCCTCTCCTTCCATCTCTCTCTTTTTCTATGACCTAGCATATAGTATCATAGAACACTAGTATTTAGTACCTAGTACTCAGTACCTAGCACATAATATTTCGTTTTCTCTCTTCCTCTCCCTCTCTCATTTCCTCTCCCTCCCTCACCCTCACCCTCTCTTTCTCTCTTTCCCTATTAGGTTTAATGATTTTTCTATTTTTCTCTCTCCTCTCCCTCTCATTCCTCTCCCTCCCTCTCTCCTCTCTCTCTCTCATTCCTCTCCCTCCCTTGCCCTCTCTCATTCCTTTTTCTCTCTCCTCTCCCTCTCTCATTTCCTCTCCCTCCCTTGCCCTCACCCTCTCTTTCTCTCTTTCTCTATTAGGTTTAATGGTTTTTCTCTCTTTTTCTCTCTCCTCTCTCTCTCATTTTTTTTCTCTCTCCTATCCCTGTCTCATTTCCCTTTCTTTCTTTCTCTCCCTCTCTCATTTCCTCTCCCTCCCTCGCCCTCACCCTCTCTTTCTCTCTTTCCCTATTAGGTTTAATGGTTTTTCTTTCTCCTCTCTCTCTCTCTCTCATTTTTTTCTCTCCTCTCCCTCTCTCATTTTCTTTTCTCTCTTCGTCTCCCTCTCTCATTTCCTCTCTCTCCCTCGCCCTCACCCTCTCTTTCTCTCTTTCCCTATTAGGTTTAATGATTTTTCTCTCTCCTCTCTCTCTCATTTTTTCTCTCTCCTCTCCCTCTCTCATTTCCTGTCCCTTCCTCACCCTGGCCCTCTCTTTTTCTCTTTCTCTATTAGATTTAATAAAATTCTCTTTTTCTCTCTCCTCTCCCTCTCTCATTTTTTTCTCTCTTCTCTCCCTGTCTCATTTCCCTTTCTTTCTTTCTCTCATTTTCTCTCCCTCCCTCACCCTGACTCTCTCTCTCTCTCTATTTTTCCATTAGGTTTAATGATCTTTCTCTCTTTTTCTCTCTCCTCTCTCTCTCATTTCTTTGTCTCTCTCCTCTCCCTCTCTCATTTCCTTTTCTCTCTTTCTCTCCCTCTCTCATTTCCTCTCCCTCCCTCGCCCTCACCCTCACCCACACCCTCTCTTTCTCTATTTGCCTATTATGTTTAACATATTATCTCTTTTTCTCTCTCCTCTCATTCTCTCTTTTTCTTCTCTCTCCTCTCCCTCTCTCATTTCTTTTTGCTCTCTCCCCCTCCCTCTCTCATTTCTTCTCCCTCCCTCTCCCTCTCTCATTTCCCTATTTTGTTTTCGTCTCCCCCCCTCTCCCTCTCCCTCTCTCATTCCCTCTCCCTCTCCCTCTCTCATTTTCTCTCTCTTCCTCCCCCTCCCTCTCTCACTTCCTCTCCCCTCCCTCTCCCTCTCCTATTTCCTCCCTCTCCCTCTCTTTAATTTCCCTCTCTTTCTCCTGCTTCCTCTCCCTCATTTCTTCTCCCTCTCTCATTATATACAAATTATATAAAAAATAAATAAAAAAGAGAGAGAATACACTCTCCCTTCCTCTCATTCTCTCATTTCATCCCCCTCCCTCTTCCATTTCCTCCCTCTCCCTCTCCCTCTCTTTCTCTCTCTCTCTCTCTCCCTCTCTCCCTCCCTCTCCCTCTCTCATTTCCTCCCTCTCCCTCTCCCTCTCTTTCTCTTTCTCTTTCTCTCCCTCTCTCATTTCCTCCCCCCTCCCCCTCCCTCTCTTTCTCTTTCTCTTTCTCTTTCTCTCTCCCTCTCTTATTCCCTCTCCCTCTCCCTCTCCCTCTCTCATTTTCTCTCTCTCTTCCTCCCTCTCCCTCTCTCATTTCCTCACCCTCCCTCTCCCATTTCCTCCCTCTCCCTCTCTTTAATTTCCCTCTCTTTCTCCCTCCCCCTCTCCCTCATTTCTTCTCCCTCTCTCATTATATACAAATTATACACAAATTATATAAGCAAAAGTAAAAGAGAGAGAGAGAATGCACTCTCCCTCCCTCTCACTCTCTCATTTCCTGCCCATCCCTCTCCCTCTCCCTCTCTTTCTCTTTCTCTCCCTCTCTCATTTCCTCCCCCCCCCTCCCTCTCTTTCTATTTCTCTTTCTCTTTCTCTCCCCCTCTCTTTCTCTTCACCAAAGAGATATGGCGAGGGTTTGGCAGCTCCTCTTTGCGATGAAGGCTCCTCCTCTCCTTCGCGAACAGGGGCGGCGGCGGTGCAGCGACAAGCCTTCTTCCTCTCCCTCTCTCACCCTATGCAAGACGGTCGCTCTCTCTCGCTCTCGCTCTCCCTCTCGAGACGTTTGACGAAAATGCGCGAAGTGAACCGCGCTCGGGTTTCGGCCTATTTTTTTTCCCTGTGGGGCGTCGCTATTTGCATCGCAAATGCGTCGCAAATAGCGACCCGCCGTCGCTATACGTTACAATCCTTGTAGTGTATCTTATGGGATACAAAGTTCTTAGCAAAATAGACCAACAAGCCATCAAACATTACAGTCCTTAGCAAAATAGCGACGTTACAATCCTTGTAGTGTATCTTATGGGATACAAAGTTCTTAGCAAAATAGACCAACAAGCCATCAAACATTTAGTAAACCAATCACTTATCTCTAAACATCCTATTAAATAATCTTCTTTCATTCAAAACATTCATATGAAGATCTAACACCAATCTAGTCATGCTAATGTGATTGCAAATACATTGAGTTTTATTCCTGCATAAAATATTGCATCCCATTATCTACTTAGTTTTGACCTAATAAGCAATGCATATTTGAATCATATTTCTGTTGAAGTCCAAACATTTGATACCATGATTTCTATGCATGCGATGTCGTATGGGATTTACGCAGGGGTTCATAAAAGTCACTCGCTGCAAGGACGCTTTGAGATGAGAGAAGAAATCAATGAAATAAAACTTATTCAAAAGAATTTTGAATGAGAAAACAAATGCTTGATTTAAAAATATAGGCAAAATACAGGTTCATATATTTCGAACTGAGAGAGAAGAGAAGAAGGTGAGATGCCATGATTTGTGGAAAGATCTTTAAGGAAGGTGAGGAGCATCGAGCTCTCAACTCAAGCCAATCTTCATAGTAACTCATGATGATGGAAGCTTTGATGTAGACAAGAGTCTTAAAGCTCATCCTCAAGCCTTCTCTCCAAAATTTGATGACAATCCTTGAAGAAGTGAAGGGATACAAGCTCAATCTCTAGCCTCTCTCCCTTGCTTTGATGGCCCTCCTTCTCTCCTTGTCCTCTCTTTTATGGTTTTTCTCCACTCCCTTTCACTGATAAAAGCCTAAGCCATTTAGCTTTAAATCTTATGCTTTTTTACTGATTTTCATTATTTTTGTTTTTTCTGCCATGTGCTTGTTTTCAACTTATTTGGATCATAACTTCATCATATGAACTCCGAATGTAGTCATCTAGGTACTAAAAATGATCGGAATACATTTGGTCTCAACAAGCTAATGCAAGAAAATTTGCAAAAATCCATCAAAAATAGGTAGAAATGTTGATTTTTGTAAATCATGTTATTTTTGTCCATCTTTTGTCTTGCACGACTTATTCCCTTCAAAATAAGTCGTAGTATATGTTCGGATCCATCTAAAGTGGAATTTAATAAATTTAAACATAATACTAGAGATTTTAGACTATTTTAGTAAACCAGTCTTGCTTCTTGTAGATCCTGTAGAGATTTTGTAGTTTTTCCATGTGTGGATGTGCAACACCATGACATCCATCCCCTCCAACTTGCACATCCTTTGACATGTGCCAGCTTGTTTATTACTTATAATATTGTTCCCACTAGGATCATATGGGTAATATGACAAGTAACTAAGTTGGCACAGGTTATCACAGCATCCTCTTGGATCATATGGACGAATCAAAGTTGGTAAGTTTTCGTAGATCATCATAGCATCTAGTGGCTTGGTATTCTCTCACGAAAAAATCTTATGCATAACATACAAATCTTTATTGGTTGAACTTTAGAAAATCTCATGACTCCAATCTTATCCATATTCATCTCCTTAAATGACATAAGCATTGACAAATCCTCATCACTGTCCAAAGGTATTTTAATCTTTTTGTTAACTGTCTTATATTTTGATTGTACTCTGGCTTCTTTGTTACAATCTACAAATTTGAGCTTTTGTTGTAAATACCCTAGTAAGCACAAATTGTGCTATGTATAAATAGCACCCAACTCTTTTGATTGACAAAAATCAACCATAACTTTTTCAGACTGAATATCAATAGCCCAACAGTGAGGCTCACAACTTACTTTAGCTGTAAATCCTATTTGCTACTGTAAATTGGCATTTGTAAATCTTTTTGTTGAAATATTTCAGCAAAAAAATACTATTTGCTGAGAATTCTCAATACCCAATTTTTCTTGTTGCATGAAATTAGCAAAATCACAATTCATCACTAGAGAATTGACTTGTAAGACATATGATAACTCTTGATTTTTAGTTTTCAGCAATATTGAAAGATTCTCTATAGTATATAAGCATAATAGCCCATCATAAAGACCATCAGTAATCTCCTCATCAGAATCATTCTCCTCAATCTTTTTCAAGTCCATAGTCATCTCAATGTCAAAAAGCAACTTCAATCCAAGTTGCTTTTCTGGCTTGAGATCCTTTGTCTTTGAGGCTTTTTGATAATCTTGTACTTTTAGCTTCTGAACATCAACCATTCTTTACTTTGGTTGTTCTGAAGAGGAAGGCTAAAAATTTGGATCATTATCTCTTTTTCACCTCTCCTCAATAAGCACTTCAACTCCCTTAGAATTTGCCATCTTGGAAGAATTTGCAGGTGTAGATAAAGTTGGGGCTGAAATTGGAGCTAGTTGCTACTATCTTCTAGCCATCTTGTTTTGCAGGTCTTTCAAGTTCTTTAAAATCTCCTCCATTATATCTTCAACAATCAGGTTTGCAGATGGTCTGGCAACCGCAGCAGGAATAGGCATAGGCAAAGACATAAGATGAGAAATAGGAGAAGTGGAGGATGGAGCAATAAGAGAAGTAGGAGAGATCATGGTAGGTGATGGCATCATTGGAGGTGATTGCATGCCGTTTTAAAAGCGAGCCTTCCATCTCTACGTCTTTGTAAGTGTAGAAACCACATCGACAGTATCATGCCAATCAGTCTTCAATCCCATAGGCTGCGTACGGTCTTTAAGAAGCTCTTCCAACTCGTCCTGAAATACAAGATTAGTCGCCTGCAAGAATAACTCCACTTTCTTCGGGTTTTTGAGCTCTATGCTCTAATGCATCCAACTGGTTGTATCACTCTTCAAACTCCCGCAACAACTCAAAAGCAACAAGTTCTTTGTTGGGTTGGTAGACCCACTCTCTAAATGTCTTCCATGTAGCAATACCATAATCTTCCAGAAAAGATTCATCATTGAGTGCTTTCTTCAAAACATTCCAATTGGAATCTTGCATAAACAAATCGGTCACTCTAACCCGCAAAGAAGGCATCTGGTCGAAACTCTAGTTGGTCGGAACTCCGAAGAAATGCATCTGGTAATTAACAACTTAAAGATAGATTGAAATATTTTAGCCATCAAATAATTTGCGCTCACTAACCATAGCCTCAATCACTTTGGTTGCACCATGCATATATTCTTGTTCTTGATGTAGCATTCGTTGTTGATCCAATTGTTACTGATGTAACTACTGTTACTGTTATATAGATAACTACATCTGCTAATTCTGCATCATAATGGCTGAAGAAAGAGTTTGCAATAAAGTCTTCATCTCATCAATTGAAAAGGAAGAAGCAATCAATGAAGTGGGTTGATTATTTGAAGAGTCTCCCATCTTGATGATTAGAAGCAATGCTTTCATGTTGGGTTCACCAGATGTCGCACGGGATTTGCATGAGGTTCGTGAAAGTTGCTCACCGTAGGGATGCTTTGAGATAAGAGAAGAACTCAACGAAATAAAACTTATTCAAAAGAATTTTGAATGAGAAAAATAAACTCTTAATTTAAAAATATAGGTAAAATACAGCTCATAGATTTCTAACTGAGAGAGAAGAGAAGAAGATGAGATGTCATGATTTGTGGAAAGATCTTCAAGGAAGGCAAGAAGCATCAAGCTCCTTGACTCAAGCCGATCTTCATAGCAACTTGCGATGATGGAAACTTCGATGTAGGCGAGGGGCTTAAAGCTTGTTCTCAAGCCTTCTCTCCAAAATTCGATGACAGTCTTCAAAAAAGGTGAGGGATACAAGCTCAACCTCTAGCCTCTCTCCCTTGATTTGATGGCCCTCCTTCTCTGCTTGTCCTCTCTTTTATAGTTTTTCTCCACTCCCTTTCACTCATAAAATCTTAAGGCACTTAGCTTTAAGCTTATGCTTTTTTTTACTGATTTCCACTATTTCTGTTTTTTCTACCTTTGCTTGTCTACAACTTGTTTGGATCATAAATTCATCATATGAACTTCGAATATAGTCATCCAAGTACTCAAAACAATCAAAAAGCATCTGGTCAACAAGAAATTGCGGGCAGAATTGCAAAAATCCATCAAAAATAGGTGAACATGTTGATTTTCGTAAATTGTGTTATTTTTCTTCATCTTTTGTCTTGGATGACTTATTCCCTTCAAAATAAGTCACATTATATGTTTGGATCCATCTAAAGTGGGAATTAAGCTATCTAAACATGATACTAGAGATTTCAGACTATTCTAGTAAACTAGTCCCGCTTCCTTTAAATCATGTAGAGATTTTGCAATTTTTCCATGTGTGGACATGCAACACCACAACAACAATATGTTCTATTCTTTCTACCATTTGCTAAAGATTTTAGAATACTAACAGCAATGTCTTCAAAAAGTATATACATTTCAATGGATTTTTGTATTTATCAAAGAGAGATATGTGTTACTGGACCTTTTAGGGATGTTGCAATGATTGAAAGGCATGCATGAACTTACATGGGACATTGAGTAGTTCAGTCCGCTATATCTATATGTATCCTTACTACTGTTAAATGATGTGGATCTAGGACATGACACAAGCTACGGTGGATTAAAGATGTAAACCAAGTTCATAATGACATGGACAAGTAGAGACAAACTATTACACAAGTGAATTAGGTTCCAAGATAGATTAGCTTGGACTCATAAACACAATCTTGTGTAGAATCGACAATGACAGACACTTAACTGAAAGTACAAAGCATCATGATATTGTGTTCATTTCATAGTCAAGTACAATGCTTTATAGGCTTTGAGTTGTTCCACTCTCCTCACTATGCATATGGGATTCAGAACAACTCCTCTTGGAGCATACATCATTTGTCTATTTCTCAACACCCCCCCTCAAATGATGAGTCTCTACCCTTGCTGGCTTTTGCCCCCCCTACATGTAGACATGGACCAGGAGACTAGCTCTTTGGCAGCCTAGTCAAGTTAAGGCTTGAAACTTTACATTCTTGGTAAGGGTTTTAAATCCACTCTAGGAAGCAGATCCACTCAGGGAATTCCAAATCCTCTATGGGAAAAACATATGAAAGATATAATGAAAGTTCTTCAAAACAATCTGCCAGAGTTGTTGATGGTAGTGGAAGCATATTCTTCTTCTTCTCTTTCTTCCATGTATTGGTTTTGGTGATGATCACTTTGCAATTGTTGGGCTCTCTTCTTGTGGAAACATTCACTGGCTACATGGCCAGTCTTACCACAATAGTGACATGTAATCCGATCCTTGTTATTGTTGTTGATGAATCCTCGACCTCTTCCTTTAGGTCCAACAGCTCCTTTGGTGTATAAAAGATTGTCCCTAGATGATGAGACATTGTCTTTTGCATTCTTGGTTTTTACTTTGCCTTCTTCATCGAGTAGTGAGTGCTCAATATCTTTAAGTGTGAGGCTTGGAACATTACTCAAAGTGGACACAAGATTTTCATATGGATCCTTGTTTACACTTGCAAGCAGTACGGCTATTGCTTCATCTTCCTCAATATTCTTTTTAAGAGATGCAAGTTGAGTTTTTTAACTCTTAAACTTATTAATGTGTATGGTCATAGAAGCACTTTCTTTGATATCCAGTTTATAAAACTGCACGAGAAGTTTTACCTTTGAATTCTTTGCTTGAGTACCAAACATTTTATCAAGTTCCTCCCAGGCGGTTTTAGCATTTCTAATGCCAGATATATGATGTAGCACATCATCACTTAATCCCCAAGCAATGATGCCTAGTGCCTTATTATTCATCTTCTTCCATTCTTTGGATTTGAACTAGTCTTCTTCAACGAACCCGTCTTCATCATCTTCCTTCTTGTTATCTGCATCATCTTCAAACAAGTCCCATAAATCCTTTCGCATCAGGTGGTACATGGTCTTTTCCTTCCAGGCATGGAAGCCTTCTCCATTGAACTTTGCTATTTGCTCAAGTTCTGCCATGTTGAGCAGCTCCAATTAACTTAGAAAAGACCAGCAAGGGGATTTGTGAAGTGTCACAAGGAGGTTAGTGTCAACTGACACTAGTTGAGTATCAATAGATACTATTCTTGAGCTTAGTATTGAATGTCGGTGCTTGATCTTCTTCTTGCTTGTTGATTTGAAGTGTTAATCTTGCTGGGAATTGAGTTCAAACTCAGATAAGAGTGGCAGTGTGTGCCCTAAGTTGAAGGGAATGAGAAATTGAAGAAAAAATGAGCTTGCACCTTGATGGCTATGGCTTCCTAGATTAGGGTTTTGACCTAGGCCTGGTTTTTTCCAGATATCTAGAGCTAGAGTTGATCATTTTGAAAACTTTTTTTATGGAAATGTAGCTTACTCCATGCTCTACAAGATCCCCATGATAATCGTCAAGATCGGGTACAACAGTATGCGCACAGATCAGTGAAACGTAACCAGGCGTAGTTACGGCAGCGACATTGAATTTCAGCAATGCCATGCTTGTAGGTATCCAATGTCAGGCTTAGATGTGATAGGCAGAAGCTCCTTGAGTAGAAGAACAATCCTCCTGAAGAAAGCACACTCAAATATTGTTTGGTTTGAGAGATATGAGAGCTCAAAGTGAGGTATGTCCTGCAGGCCACAAACTAGGGCTATGGCAGCAACTGACAATAGTGATAATGCTGAGGTCCAGATAGCCAAATCTCATGGATTGATGTGATACAGGGAAGCTTTGTGAGGTGGAGAACAACTTTCCAGAAGGAAGCTTGGAGAGATTTGGTATGTGGAGTGAGATATAGGAGCTTCAAGATGACAGGGTGCTGTTGGCTATGGCTGCCACAAGGTCCAACTAAGATTTGAAGTTGAAACTGAAGATATGAGCTGAATGTGGGCTCGTTAGAGATCACAAGAGATGAAGGGAGACTAGAGATTCAGAGTGTGAGCTGTGCCATGCCCAACTGGGCTCTGATACCATGTTAAATGATGTGGATCTAGGACATGACACAAGCTATGGTGGATCAAAGATGTAAACCAAGTTCATAATGACATGGACAAGTAGAGACAAACTATTACACAAGTGAATTAGGTTCCAAGATAGATTATCTTGGACTCATAAACACAATCTTGTGTAGAATTGACAATGACAGACACTTAACTGAAAGTACAAAGCATCATGATATTGTGTTCATTTCATAGTCAAGTACAATGCTTTATAGGCTTTGAGTTGTTCCACTCTCCTCACTGTGCATATGGGATTCAGAACAGCTCCTCTTGGAGCATACATCATTTGTCTATTTCTCAACAACTACATCTTTTAGGGATGTTGCAATGACTAAAGTGCATGCATAAAATTACATGGAGCATCTAGCAATTCAGTCCACTATAGCTACTGTTGAGATATCGAGCTCCACTCATGATATGCCAGGGTGACCGTTGTGCATTTATGTCATCGACTTGTTAGCTGTAGATGCGGTTGGTACACCGCCCATGAATAATAGCTACATGACAGCTATCCTTATCTACTCTAGTTCGTGGCTCAGTTAGTATGCCACCTTAGTTAGTTGAGTTTGGTTTGAGACCCATATATAGGATTCTTCTATTTCTATGTACTAGAGTTCTTTTTGGCTTACATAACTAAGAAGAGAAAAATTATTTTCAGCCTCCACCTTTGTGTGTATTCTCCCATTGTGCAAGCAAGAAAGCTACAAGTGAGACTCCTTCCTTCTCTCCCACAATCTTGACATGGTATCAGAGCCTTATTCATGGTAAGGAGCTCAAGAAAGCAAGCCAAGTTCGCAGTGTTCTGGTAAGAGGACCAATGTTGCTTTTGGGGCCTGTTTTTGGAGGCAAAAGTTTTTTTTATTTGAGGCCATTTTCGGGGCCTGTTTTGGAGGCGGAAGTTTTCTGCATGCACTCAGGAAAAGGCCCAGTTTTATGCTGTGCGACCAGTGTTCTACAGGTTGGTGAAAAGTTACTGTAGAAATTGCATCGTATGCCTGTGCGCAGAGACATTGGGAGTTACAGAATCATCCTTGTTGTTTGTTGATGCAAAATCGTCACTAGGAAGTGACTGTGTGGTCAAATACCACTTTTGTCAGTTTTGCAGATTTTCCCTTGTGAGGCTGAAAATGTGTTCTTTGCAGTGACAGAATTTTTTGCAGTGTTCTGTAATGGCGTCTAATTCTCTTTCACAGATTGTCACTGAAAAGCTTGACAAGAATAACTTCCAAGCATGGAAGTTTAGAATGACGAATTTCCTTATGGGAAAAGGATATTGGGAATTTGTTGCAGGAAATGAAGAAGAACCAGTTCTTCATGATGTTCCCAATCAACAGCAAATGCAGGCATTTAAAGCATGGCATGAGAGAGCCAGGAAAGTTATGTACTGACTATCTATCAGCATTTCAGACTCTATGATTGTGCATATTCAAGATGCAAGTACGCCAAAGGAGGCGTGGGATACTTTGTCAAAAATGTATAGCACAAATATGCAAGCCAGGAAAATGTAGCTCAAGCAAGAGTTGCACAATGTGCAAAGAGAAAATATGAGCATCAATGACTACCACATGAAGGTGAAGAAGATTGCAGATGCACTTGCTTCCATTGGGTCGCCAGTGGGAAGATGATGATTTAGTTTCTGTGACCTTGAATGGTCTAGGAAAGGATTATGCACAGTTTCGAACATCCATTTCCGTCCGTGAAAGATTTCCAGATTTTGAGGAGTTGATTGCTCTTCTAATTTCTGAGGAGCAGAGAAATGGTGGTGCATCTTCTTCTTCAGGAGGAACTTCTTCAGGAGTAGAGAAATGGTGGTGCATCTTCTTCAGGAGGAACTTCAAAAGAAGCTGTCTTCTACTCAAATGTTGGAAGAGGTAGAGGCAGAGGTAGAGGAGGCCGATCTCGAGGCCGTGGTAGAAATTAGAATATGCAGCAAAATCTGGGAGCCAAAGAGGTCGTGGTGGATGGCAAAGAGGCCAAAATGCAAATAGTAATGTTGAATGCTACTACTATGGTAAAATGGGTCATATGGCTAAAGACTACTATAAAAAGCAGAATGACATCATGAATGGAAAATTGCAACAAGGGAATTATGCATCTTCTAGTAGACAGGGTGATGACAAAAATGAGCATTTGTTTATTATGCAGTACATGAACAATTTTGTGACAAGTGCAAAAGAAAGCAACGATGTATGGTATGTTGACTCACGTGCATCAAACCACATGACAGGTCATACAGAATGGATGGAGGATGCAAGGAAAATGAAAAAACCTGGATTTGTGGAGACTGGTGATGATACTACACATCCTATTGTGTAGATTGGAAAAATTCCTTTGTCTATGCAGGATGGGAAAAAAAAATATCTATCCGATGTATTTCATGTCCCGAATATCACCAAGAATCTGGTTTTTGTTGGTCAAATGGTTGAGCAGGGCTTGCAGGTCAGATTTAATCCTCATGGATGCTTTGTTGAGGATATGAAAAATAAAGGTCGCTTGATAGCAAAAGGAAAGAAGAAGGGCAGAATGTTTACGTTGGATACAGATATGCCTAAATTGAGTGCACCAATGTTTGCACATGGGACCGATGTAGTTGCAGATATTGTTATCTAGCATAAACGCATTGGTCATGTTAATGTACATCGACTTAAATCAATGCAAGCCTAAAATATTGTTGCAAGATTGCCTAAATTCAAGGTTGCAAAAATGCATAAGGTATGTGAAGCCTGTCAGTTTGGAAAACATGCAAGGAAACCATTTCCTAGACATGTTCAAGAGAGTAAGAAGCCACTGCAGCAATACATGGGATGACTCCAGAGGAGATGTATACTGGTAGGAAACCAGATATTTCTCATTTGAAATTTTTTGGTTGCATTGCCTATATTCATGTGCCAGATGAGTTGAGATCCAAGTTGGATCCAAAAGCTGAGAAGTGCATCTTTATTGGTTACTCTTTGCAGCAGAAAGGGTATAGATGCTATAACCCTTCTACTCGTAAGTTTACAGTGAGCAGAGATGTTGTTTTTTATGAGATGAGTAGCTGGTATAAACCAGTAAATGTGATTGATAATGTAGATGCACAAAATGGTAATGTTGCACAGAATTCACAGTAGCAGTCACAAGATATTAGTGGATTTGGAGTGTCCTCTAGCAGTGGTTCACATTCTTCGCCATGGACAGGCAGATTGAGATCAGGAGAATCTTCTCAAAGCAATGCAGATAGTGGTATGCAGGTATCACGAAAAGGAAAAGAGAAGGTAGATCAGCCCATGTTTGATGTGAATGCAAGTCACTCTTATGTGGATGGTGAATCCAGTCGCTCAGAACAGAACATTGATGATGAGTTGGGTATTCCTTCTATTGTTACACTTGGAGTAAGGAAGACCAGGGATGTTTTGAGAGCACATGGGAGTGAACCTACTTTGCACAGGTCTACTAGAGCTAGGTATCCTGTGGATAGGCTGAAATATGATGGATTTACAGCCATTCACTATGCATATATAGTCAAAGTGATACAGGAACTAGAACCCACTTCTTTTGAGCAAGCCATGGGAAAAGAAAAATAGGCGAAAGTGATGGATGAAGAAATGGATGCCTTGGAAGCAAATGCTACATGGGAATTGGTACCTTTGCCTAAAGATAAGAATGCAATTGGTTGTAAGTGGGTTTATAAGGTGAAGCACAATGCAGATGGTTTTATGAACAGATACAAGGCAAGATTAGTAGTCAAGGGGTATGCACAAACATATGGCATTGATTATGAAGAAGCATTCAGTCTAGTTGCAAGGATGGCAATCGTAAGAGCAGTCATTGCTATGGCAGCATCAAAAGAATGGTCTTTACATCAAATGGATGTAAAGAATGCCTTCTTGCATGGTGATTTGCAAGAAGAGCTCTATATGGAGCAGCCACCAGGTTATGTGCATGCTGCTCATCCTGAGTTTATTTGCAGGCTGAAGAAAGCCTTGTATGGCTTGAAGCAAGCACCTAGAGCATGGTCTGACAAGATAGGACAATATCTTGTCACTATTGGCTTTTAGATTTCCAAGGCAGATTTCTCACTTTATGTGAGAAAAACAGAGAAATATATTATGCTACTTGTCATTTATGTTGATGATTTGATTATCACAGGTGATAGTGATGAAGATATCCTTCATGTGAAAATGCTATTGAAGCAGAAGTTTGAGATGAAGGATTTGGGAGAGCTACATTATTTCTTGGGCATTGAGGTGATTAGATCACCAAGTGGGATACGGCTCTTGCAGAGGCAGTATGGATTGGACATGCTGTCCAAATATGGGATGACAAGCTGTAAGCCTATTTCAGTTCCTTTGGAGCAGAATGTGAAGCTGAGTGCAGATACAGGTGAGCTTCTAGAAGACCCTACTATGTACAGACGCATAGTAGGAAGTTTGATTTATATGACTATTACCAGGCCATATTTGAGCTATGCTGTTGGATTGGTAAGTCAGTTTATGCAAGCTCCAAGGAAATCACATTTGGATGCGGCTAGACGCATACTCAGGTATGTGAAGTCCACATTGCAGTATGGACTACTTTATGAGACTGGGGTTCAGATACAGTTGCATGGATACACTGATGCTGATTGGGATGGTAGTATTTATGATAGACGAATATGTGTTCTCTTTTGGGAGTGCTGCAGTCACTTGGAGGCATTGGGCGCAGAGAAGTTGTGCAAGTTCAGAGACCTGCTTGGTGTGCAGGAATTGGGATTGAGCTCGAGGGGGAGTGTTGAGATATCGAGCTCCACTCGTGATATGCCAGGGTGACCGTGGTGCATTTATGTCACCGACTTGTTAGCTGTAGATGCAGTTGGTACACCGCCCATGAATAATAGCTACATGATAGCTATCCTTATCTACTCTAGTTCGTGGCTCAGTTAGTATGCCACCTTAGTTAGTTGAGTTTGGTTTGAGACCCATATATAGGGTTCTTCTATTTCTATGTACTAGAGTTCTTTTTGGCTTACACAACTAAGAAGAGAAAAACTGTTTTTAGCCTCCACCTTTGTGTGTATTCCCCCATTGTGCAAGCAAGAAAGCTACAAGTGAGACTCCTTCCTTCTCTCCCACAATCTTGACAGCTACATGTATTCTTACTAGTCTCCAATGAAGCATGATATTACAAAGTTTATGTGTAAATGAATTGTGTTTTAATGAATTTAACATCATCATTGAAAATCTTACGGATTACTTGGATTACTTATGCCTTTACCCCTACCTAATGGACCATGATAATAAATGTCACTTTTGCTTAACGGACCATAGAAGAAAATATAATGCTCTATAAACTTGCCATTGAGACAATAGGACAATTCCTTATTAATTTAAATAGTTCTATCTATGAAGTGCATGGCTATCTCTCACCTAGCCTTCTCACGTGCCACATGAATCCACAACTAAATATGATGAGATAACATTCTTACCTATAGTCACCATATTGTAGTTGGTGTATCAGTGATGAGCTATGTCCTCAATCCACACACATGCTCCTTCACCAGTGATCTTTCTTCCATTATTTCCAAGAATGAGATAAAATGACAACTAAGACCTCAAGGAGATGAAGAGAAAAAGAAGGCTTTATGAAACATATCCCTCACTCTCAACTCTCACACACATTTCCTCTCATTTTGCACTCTTCAAGGAAATGGGGTGGATAAAAAGGAGAAAGGATGCAAGGAGATTCGCATTGCCATTTCCCTCACTCCATAGATACACTCATAGTCTCTCTCCTTCATTCTTACTCTCAAGACAATAGAGTAATAAGAAGGCAAGAAGGCAAAGTTTGTAGGTACATGAATAGCTTGTTCCATTAGTTTTCATCTCTTTTGTACATTAGTTTAGGTTAGGGTTTCATGAGCTTGAACCTATAAATAGACAACAATGCGAATTCATCAAACCATATCAAACTATATGTGCATACATTCAAGCTATACATTAAAAACCAAAGGAATACACAACACTAAACTGAGCACCATTTTCTTGACCCACAACATTGTAGCTACCTAACAACAAACTAGATCAAAATTACAAACATTACTTGGCAAAGACAATCGACATATATTTATGACTTTACAAACTACAATGTACTCCAAGATTTGATGGATATATCCAAGTGTATACTCAACAATGATCCACTTGGAGAACATAATAGAATTGTAAATAATACAAATCTTACTAGAACCTTTTAAATCTTTATTTTTTTACAATCTAATTGAACTAATGCAAACACATTTCATATACAAGACTCTTAAAAATACGACATCGAATGGAAAACTATTGATGACATTATCAAACTACATGAATGCACACCACACTCTCAGGAAGTGATCATTTTGGAGCTTTGAACTCCTTGTTGAGCACCAAATTAATATATTTCATCTCTTCTTTCTTTGTCTCATAGATAAGAAAGTCCCCTACTTGTTTGAATAGCCTACCCTTACTTCTTAAGTACAAGTAGTCCTTTTAAGTTGGGGGCTTAAGCATAGCCCTTAAGTAGGCCCTTTGTGTAAGCAATGGCATCCCGAAATCCCAACTAATTGGACTTGAAGCTAGCCCTCCAATGGTTATAAAATCTTTCTTCTCTCATAATGACACCCTTAAAAATGAATCAAGGTATGAGAATGAGAAAATGGGGAAATCTATCTCAATGCCTTCTTGAATGATAGTCCCTTCACAAGCTTCAACTAGACTCCACACATCCAATGCACTTGATACTCTTGGCAACCATTAAACTTAAGCCTTGAACTTCTTTAGGCAACACCTCCTTCATTGCCTTGATCTTCTTCAAGTTCATGCACAATCATGGATGCTTCTTTACCTCACAAGCCTCAAGAATGAGACTCTAATACCGTGTTAGAAAACATGGTTTGAGAAGAAAGAGAGAATTAATGGAGTATGTGGTAAAGAAGAACAACAAGAATGAAACCATGATGGTATGAAAATCTTGATTGCTCTAATACTTGAGCCAGGTACATTCTCTTATAGATTTTCAAATGACACACTTTCTCCCCTTGCTTATGGGTTACAACACTTCATCATACTTTTTTTGTGCCTCTAGTACCATACAATCTTTACATTGGTGTGTGTAATGAGTGAGGGGGTTGTTTCCCATCTACCTATCTTATGATGGATACATCGGATCATTCATCGATATTGTCTAAGTAGCATTATTCACCCCGAGTAATGAATTTCAAACATATTTTACATCGTTATTCACTATTTGCCTAAATATGGGCAAATAGGTGAATAAAACATGTTTTGATAGAAAATTATTTTAATCAAAATATTTTTTTTTGAAAATTTGTGAGTATAAAAATAGTTCTCCAAAGCATTTTACCTCATTTGAAACATTTGCAAATTGATATCTCACCTCTTCCTCCTAGTATAAAGACCTTCAATTAGTGCTTTTCTTGCAATTGCTATTTTTATAAGTAGTTTTTATTACTCTTTTAAATATTTAAATATTACTAATTATTTTTAAATGCAATTTTTGTGTAAGAGTTTATCTTATACTTTAAAGTCTTATTATTACTATATAATTCTTTTGTTGAGTTAGAGGTTTACCTTACAATTTAAACTTATTTTTCAAAATATTATTTGTATTCATTCTTTTTTAATAATTACATTATGTTATATATTTACGTCCTATTTTCAAAATATTTTTGAATTTAGCTCTCTTATTATATATTAGAGGCTTGCCTCATACTGCAAAATTGAGATATTAGGATTAATCATTTGTGTTGTGTTGTATTAGAGGGTTGTACTCACATTCAAAGCACAAGCATAAGACTTTGTTGGATTTGCTATTGCTAGTGCTTAACACTTGCATTTTCACTACAATAGTACTAAGCAATACAACATTCTTTTTTATGTGTTTTGAGCTTGCATTACACTCCAAAAACAAATTTAAAATTTCTCATGTAGATGGAATGTAATTTGGTCAATCAGGAGGAGTGTCAAGTGGCTTAGGTCAAGAGTAACTTTTTAAAATAGCAATTGCATAACTAAAAAATGGTAGAAATTTCACATTATTTTCTAAACCCCACATGGTGGATACCTAGGGAGTTCACTCTTTGTAAAAGAGACACGCGACCTGTGAGCAAAGAATCTTGGAAAACCCCCTATTTATGACTCATGCAATAGTCATAGGACCCGCCTTTTTACCCTTATACAATGTAACAAAAAGCTTTTATTGCATACCCCTTTTTAAATATAAGATTTTGTATTCTACTTGATTTCTCATATTGACTAAGCATAAAATTTTAGAACGTTTCTTACACTTATACAAAATTTACACATTGCATTGTTAATGAGGCATCATTTTGTGCCTTCTTTGCCATGAATTATTGAGGCCAAGAGTAGGTTGATGATGATACAATGCATAATAAATGGTGATGCTACTGAATTTGTAATTATAAAAGCTCCTAGATACCGAAAGAAAGGGCTATATTAAGAATGGAAATCTATATGCAATCGCCTCTACTCCCCTTTTTCTCCCCCCCCTCCCCCCCTCCCCCCCTTCTATCATTTTTCTCTGCCTCCTTTCCCACCTCACCCCATATTGCATCCCCTCCCCTTTCAATGTTGGAGGGAAAATTAATGGGGGCCAACCCCTAATGTATATGCTTATCCACTGTTAGAAAAAAACCCCTCCCCTATACTTATGTGATGCCATAAGATACCCACAATGAGCTCCCTAGGTGTGGATAAAGGTAACACAATTAATCCACGTTTCAAAGTCTTGTATTGTTTATGGGGAGTGCTTAGACTCTTCCTATATGGTTGCTTCTTTCATGCTACTTCTTGCATGGTACCAATATGAACCCCTTCATTTCATTGCCACCCTCATTGACAAACAACAGTACTTATGTGAAAGCTAGATCTAGTTAGTGACTCTTCAAAGTGGCCATGAGTTAGGATCACAACCAACATCTCTCAAAGAGTAAGAACTATCTGCTTTTGTTTTATACTATCTATCTTATTCTTTTTTTTCTTATTTATAATGGGCCATCTTGTTGAAATGTGTAGTTTATGAGGTGAATATGGAGTATGTAAATAACCATGCTATAGACAATGACTCAATGGGTAGACATGACCTTGATGTTCTAGAACATGGAAGAGCTCCAAGGGATTAGTCACCCCCCCCAAAATCCTGGGTGACAGGGATGAAGCTTCTTGAGTACTGATGAAACGATCCAACGACTGCGGTGGAGAGAAAAGTAACGACCAATAATTATGCGCGGCTTCAATAACTAGGTGGATGTGTATCATAAGCTTCTTCTTTTCCTGGGATTTGTCTCGTCAGCCCTGTTTGCCGCCAAGTACTGATCAGTCGCCAACCAGCTCTTCGTAATTCAGCCTCCCGACAATCCACGATCATCCTTCTTGAATATCTCGCTCTCAAACGTTCTTCAAAGCTAAAAAGCCTCAACGAGTTTCTCGTATTAGTCTTTAGCTTTTTTTGATGTATTGCTTTCGATAATTCTCTCCAAGCAAAACCTAAGGTTTGAGTATACACCCTTAGACTCGCTCATGAAAATGTAGAAATCTTAACTAAACTTAAAAATGTACAAATCTTAACTAAACTTAAAAATGTACAAATCTTAACTAAACTAAGCACTACATGTCTCTCTAAATAGGTACATTGATCCTTCTTTGCTCCGAAAGCTTGAAGCAACTCAACCTTTTTCATTGCAGTGTGATGAATGAAAACATGTGACATGGGGTCCAAGCTTAGAAACATTTAAGGACACATAGTACATATGCTTACATGGAATGGAAACTTGATACTTTCTTTCTCTCTTCTAAAAATTAATGCAGATGCAATGAGTAAAATCTGATACAGAGTAATTAATTCCTAGAGGAAACAAGCTTTGCTTCCTTCTGCACTAACATAGAACAAATGTCACTTATTTCTCAACATAATGGCCAAACACTTGATATTCACATCAAGAATCTTGCCCTTTTGAATATGTTTTTGAAATTCCATTATCAACCTTTATCTCCATTTAACTAGCTTAATGTTTTGATATTTCAATTAATATCTACTAGCAACACTTGCAAAAATAGATACACATGGAGAGTGGCTACAAATAGGGCTAGCATTTTGCAAGACGTTCATTATTTTGAAGTTGTGGTCCCACAATATCATACTTAGAAACCATCTATTATTGCGTATTTGAGATGTTGCAAAACCAAGTGAGCCCTCACTTGTTTATGGTCATAGAGGCGTACGAGTCTCGGTCCAATTCATGAAGCACATTTGGCTTGGTTTCTTTTCATTCAGCCCAGGTCCACGAACGGTGACCTGATTTCTTTAGGCTCCCTCCAAGCTCAAGAGCTAACATTTTTACATTCTCTCATGTCAAGAATTTTGAGAGAATGTGGGGATTCCCTTTGGTGTCATTGGATTGAGGTGCATCACGCTTAAGCAAGAGGTAACTTGCATAAGTCTACATGAAAGCATACCAATTTTGTTTACGATTGACCTCTCCTATGGTATTAGTGTTGCAAAGAGGACGATGATGTATTACACGTATACATGCAAGAAATTTAGGTAGCCATCACTCAAAATTTTATTTCACCGTGCTATTTCTTTGGGAGACTTTTTTGGATCAACAATACTTGGACACATTTGGAAAGCATATTTCTAGACAATAGGGATAATAGAGGCATCACATATATTTCTTCCTATTCCATCATTTATGCTACTACAGGTTGGGATGAGGATTCTCTATATGGTTGGTATGATACTTCAAACACCTACTCCAGGGCTAGTCCATATCCCAATGTCTGAAGAACTATTTTGCGATTTGGAATCCCTCAAGGGTCAGCAATTGGAATTTGAGGAATTTTCAAAGATTTTAAGAAGCCAACCAATCCCCTATTAAATCAAGGGACAAATTGACAAGAAGTCTTGCTAGTTATTCTTGATAGCAAGAGGCATTGGAAATTAAAGGAGATTAGAGCCAAATCTAGTGTGCTCCATCCAAATGCAATAGAAGTTAAAGAAATACAAAGAGGTGCCAAATTTTGGGGCCAATTAGGTGTGTATTATCCAATATTAAGAGGTAACATTTGTATTTTAATATGTGTGACATTATTGCTTACTAAGATTGGTGTAAAATCAGGCCATTACCACCTTTTGATAGTGAAGGTTTCATTAAACCTTCACTACCAAGGGTATTCTACCTGTGAAAAAATCAAATGATCACATAAACCATCCTCAATCCCTCAAAGCAATGAGATCATTACTCCATGGTTGCCAACCAACACTTCATAATCTAATCTTCAATTTCAACCTCCTGACAGTCAACGATCATACTTCTTAAATATCTATCCTCCAATGCAATTGCTTTCCCAATCGCTTTTAGCTTTCAAACGTTTTTTAAAGCTAAAAAACCTCAACGAGTCTCTCATACTAGTCTTCAGCTTTTTTCATGTATTGCTTTCAATAATTCTCTGTAAGAAAAACCTAAGGTTTGAGTATACACCCTTCTTCGTCATGTTCAACATATCCAAGTATGCCTTTATCTTGAAAACAATAAGGATTTCCAGTATTCAATATAGAACAAGTAATACCACCACATTATAAAATCAATGTCAAAACCATTAAGATTCTTCAATCACGCAAAAAAAAAATCCTTCACTTCCAAATATTTGAAAAAAGCAAGTTCCCTATGTTTGGCTTAGAAGCTAAACAATGCTTGCTTCACTTCATCGAGATAACATTTCAAGCTTGTTTGAGGTAGATCTACTTTTCACAAAAATACCTGACAAAAAAAATGCATGACACCATTATACAACACATTCAAGATGTGCTAGATGATCTGCAAAAGGACATTTCAAATTTAGACAAGGGCCCCGATATAGGACTTGATAAAAATGCACATCAACCTTACAGTGACTCCCACTCCCTGGTCATTTTTTATGTGCATGAGGAGGTGTTGGGTGCAAATGACTCCTTGATTACACAGTCTTGTGATGAGGTGATGATCGATGTAGATGTATAAAGGAATTATGGTATGCATGATGTAGAGCCAAAGTTCAAGATGGATGGAGTCAGGGAGGGAAAGGGAGAGCTTATTGATTGTGAAGTGTAGAATGGGGGCCTGGAGAGAGAGAGAGAGAGAGAGAGAGAGAGAGAGAGAAGGAGCCGAGTAAGCCTACTATCTATGAAGTGCAAAAGACTTCAAGAGAAAAAAGAAACCCACTAAGCTTGCTATCTATAAAGAACAAAAGGGGGAGCTGGAGGAACCGAAGGAGCCCACTGAAGTTTCTATCTTTGAAGGAAACATTGCAAGGAGAGAAGAAGCTTATTGTAGGACATACAATAGCAGAAAATAAACAATAGCCAAGTGAGTACGAAGCTTCTTTGGCATAGCTTTTTTCTATAAAACAGACAAAGTGCTCCTATGTGTGTATGCCTAAGATGTATGCATGCAAGATATAGTGTATTTGCATGCAGTACATGGCCTTATAACTTGGCCTTTTATTATGAATCTTCTATTATACTTGATTTTTGGTGTACTTTTAGTTCAACTATTTGTTTTATCTCTTGTATATGTCTTGTTGATGCCATTTTTTAGTTCAATTATCAGTTTTGTCTCTTGCACATATCTCATTTGCTAGTTTCTTTTGTAGCCACAAGACCTTCATGGCTTGATGACCATAATGCTTTGGAATGCAAGCTTCTAAATGATCTTCCTATAACAATATGTAGATTGATAATTGTTGATTTGCGTGACACGTTTGTGTTGCCAACCTATTGTGAATAGGTGCATGAACTCTTTTTTTTTTCCGACATGGTACATATCACAAAAGTTAAATCTCTCTTATATATGATTTTGAACAGGTAATTTTCTATCCAAACCCTCGACAACCTCAATGGTGGTATGTTATACATTTAGCTCCCCAAAGTGTGAGAGTATATGATTAAAGCAATGTTCCGAGTGTAGATGAGGACAATATGCAAATAGACGGGTCGATATTGCAAGGGATGGAGGCCACCGAAAGCTTGGAGCATATAGAGGAGCTAGAATCGCATAACAATAATGGAAATATAGGAGTCCAAGAATTCTTTGAGAATGAGGTGGATTCATCCTTTTGTAGTGACATATCTATTGATCTTCCAATGCTGTATGCGGAGTTGTATCAGGAGATTGACATGGGACCATAGGGTACTTCATACTTGGACCATCCACCTACTCAATTCGTTGACAAATCACTTATAAGGATACATAAGATATGCATTTTAAGTAAGATCATTTTTAAAAGATTTATATTACCGTGCTTTGCTTGATTTATATTGATTATGCTAACATCAATTTTTGTTTGTGCAAGTGACCTTTGTAGATATTTAGATCAGCACGATGAGTCGAGGAATGAGCGACAAGGAGCTACAGGAGATCTTCACACGTATGTCTCTAGATCAGATAGCTCGATTTGGAGATATGGCGGACCAGGAGTTGTCTCAGACACCATCAAGTTGTTCTATTAGATCTACTTTGGTGCACTCTAGTGCTTCAGTTTCCAGTAGAGACGAGATCGACGCTCCAGACTTGGGTCAGATGGAGGGAGTGGTTCTGAGGGATGCTAGGGAGACATGGATGCAATGAGCCCATGGTCGGCTTGGGATATAGGTGCTACTCCTCGCTCTCGTGGAAATTTGAGAGAGCATGGCTCAGGTGGTTTTTGTGGAGGTACCGATGTAGTGTCTCCGTCTCGTTGTTCTGTTGGAGTTGCGTCACCTATGGGATTTGTCACACCTATGGGGACATCTACTCCAACCACTCTAGCTTTTGCTCAGTCGTTTACAGGTGGCACCCCTATGGGTGCTACTCTTAGAGATACTACCCCCGTAGGTACACCAGACGTACAAGGGTCTCCTAGATATGCCCAAGAGTTTGGTCTCGCAGATGGGAGAGGACACATCTTAGGCATACCCCAGAGGGGTATGGATACCTTGTAGATAATAGGACATGAGCCATCATCATGAATGATGAGGGGAGGAGGGTGATGGCTCGTATGAGAGAGTTGTGCCAACAAGTTTTTCGGCACAACGTCTTAAATCATTGGAAGAACATATTGGAGGGAAAAAATGACTACATAGTAGCATCCTTGCATAAGGAGTTTCCGGTACCTACCGTAGTAGATAGGTTTTCCACAAGCTAGATGATGGAGTGCATGTGTAGGTACATGTTACACTCACGATCGGATGCACGCAAGGCACTTAAGAGTGGGGCCTAAAAGCCCGAGTGGCTAGACATGGATGACTCGCATCGACTCAGGGAGGAGGCTATAGATTCTCCAGGATGCGGGAGACAGCAATGCGAGACGGCAAGGGCACGACTGGAGGCAAGAATGGTCCATAATCTTGGGAGTGGTGGCCACATGATATATCTGGAGGAATTTGTTAGTTTTTTTTTTTTTTTGCTTGTTTATTTTTTGCAATATCCCTTGTATTGACAATCGTGTTTCTAACAGTTGTATTTTTTTTCATTTGCAGCACTCCATTACAAAACGCGATCCCACCGAGACTCGATATGCAAAGAGACATGGTCTCACTGCATATGCGGCGGCCCTGTAAGTCACTCATCTTTCTTGTCCGTAGTTACTAATTTTAATTAAAATGTATTATTGTATGGTGGACTTATGTGTAGTTGTTTCTTTTTTTGCAGAGTCCATTCGATGCCCCTTTGTGGTGGGACAAGGTTTCGGATGGCGAGGATCTATAGCTCGCCCTTCGATCCGTGGAGCGAATATGCTCTTTTTTATCGGTCATGTGATTTGTATAGGCATTTTCTATGCACTATGTATCTTGCCATGATTGTACTATCGCTTTCATTACGTGATCTTGTATTTATTTTATGTATCTGTCTTATGATTCAAGTACACTTTGTCTTCATTTAGAAGAGCATTGTAAACATTGTTGAAACTCTTTTGTATGGCCCAAATAAAGCACATAGTAATTTTTTTTTCCCTGTTACCGGCACTATTAGCGTCGCAAATTTACTACACACCGCTATTGCGATTTTCTTTTTCTATATTACCGTCGCTATTAGCGTCGCAAATTTATTGCACACCACTATTAGCGCCGCAATATGCGTTGCAAAGTGTCTCTATCAATGTCACTATTTGTGTCGCTATCAGTGTCGCAAATGTGATGATGATAGTGATTATTCTACAGTGTCGCTAATACCGACATTTTTGCTGAGGTGTAAGTCATTGTGGTGAATCGTGAGGTTGTAACTTGTGAACCTAATGTAGATTGTAGCTTCTGCTCATTGCTTCTTCGGTGGTTTACCCATATAAACTCTTTAGACTCAAGCTGCATCTCTAAACAGTGAACTGTGAGGGAGCAGGCTGCGAGTGCAACAGTGCTGCGAGTGCCAAGCATTGTTGTTTGTGGTATCTCTATACGAGCACTACTTTGGAGTCTCATTGACATTGCTCGGGAGTCGACGGACTGCAGAAACCAGCCTCCCTGCTCTGCCGAGGGGCCAGTGCGCGCTGATAGCCTCTAGCTGCCAGTGATTTGTAAAACCTCCAGTAGCCAGCCTACGAGTGCTAAGCGGCAAGCACCAACCGCCCTGTTGACCAGCGCGCCAATGCAGCCTCCAAATTCCAAAATCCAGTATAGCGGGCTGTGTCATGCCACCTGTGACTGAACGCTTGCTACCAAGTGAACCTTCAGGCTCTAGCATTCGATGTTCTACCCCCCAAACTCCACGTGTGGTAGTGTGGCAAGCACTTGCCACCAGTGCCACACTCCAGTGGCCAGACTGCTGCCTCGGCCCTAAGCCTACACCAGCCGCTAAATAGTCGGCTGCTGAATCTCCACTGCTCTAGCAGCATCCAATATCCAGCCTCCGCCCCAGTGACTTGAAGTGATAAACTGGTCACTGCAGTGTTGTCACATGTGGAGTGAACTATGAGAGTAGTTTTGCAAAGTAAGTATTCCAAGCTTGCAGGTATACAAAATGCCTAGGCTACAGCATTGCACAATGTAATGATCATACTTCATTGATGCATTAGACTTTATATTTTAGTGCATCAATAAACTACAAACTTTCAAAACACTCAAGTCTTGACTCTTGGCGTTCGAATTTCGAGCTTTGCATAGGGAAGTAGTGCTGCAACTTCCAACTGCGCAGGTGGCACTGGATAGCAAGGCCGGCCTCTCCATTCTTGAGTCTCGACTTAGTAGCCATACTCAAGCCTCCATTTACCATACAATTATCAACAATTTAAAATCATAATTAGAACAACTTTGAAGTTTATAGAATGAACAATTATTACTTACAAAGGATATATAAAATTAGAGACATGTATTTTTTATTGTCTTAAAATAGGGGAAGATTTTGTTTTAAATGTGCATGCAATTTATATTTTTATGCACCTTTAAATCTATTGATTTAGGCAAAATGTCAATTAGGGTGAGTTGCTCCAAATTCCAATGGCTTTCAGGACCTTGCTTTCCACTTGGTTTCATAAGAGTTAATTTCTTGTATGGAGAATAAGAACTTAAGTATTTGTATGAATCCAATAGACACTCATGGAGGTATATGTTGTTGATTTGTTGAATTAGAACTTAGTAGTGTTGCATACTTAGAATATGTCACTCATGATGATAAATGCATAGGTGAAACAAGTTAAATTTTGACCCTAATCCATCCAGCTTTCTCAAAGGATAATAGATTAAATGTCCTTCTTGTCACCATTATTCTCTCAAATGGGTATAATTAGACAACACTTTGTGCTATTTTGTAAACACTTAACCATTGATCACTAAAAGGTTCAAACCATCTCTAACAAATAGTTCATGTAGCTTGATGTCAAAAGAAGTGGTTAAAGCTTACATTGTACTTCTTAGATAGGTAATAGCCTGACCTATCATATATTCTTTCATAATTTTTTATACAGTATATGGATATCTAGGTGTGCTCTTCATCTTTCTAAAGGGCCTTTTCCATCCATGCTTACAGACCATTGCATGCACATGTTAATATTGGCATTAATAGGCCTATGAAGTACAATACAACCATATTTATTCCACATCACTTTGAGATGACAACATCACCATAGAGTATATATATATATATATATATATATATATATGGGTGTGCTCTTCAATGTTCATCTTTCTAAAGGGTTTTTCTCTATCCATGGTTAGATATTTTTGTCCTATTTTCTATATCCTAATTAAGCATAAGAAAAAAGTTTAAGCAATGTGAATCAAACTCTATGCTCAAATTATTTAGTAATATTAAATTTTTATAGTCGTAGGTCAACACATTGATAATTGTTCAATGTATGCAACATGGACAATGAGCTTGTAATGTAAATTTAAAATTGATATTGCCAAGGATTGAAATCATAATAGATTGTGCTATTGCTACCATTAGATGTAGCAAGGAACCCTCTTTACAAAGCCATGCTTTTGACGACAATCAGAGCCTTTATTTTAGTTATTCTTTGTGAATGCAACTTAGACAATGTCGCAAAGAACACTCTTTGCAATGCCATGATTTAGACAACAATTAGACCCTTCAAAAAAAGGGAAAAAATAAGCGAGTGCAAAGAGAGGTATCTCCAAAGGGTACTAGTCAAATATCTTGCTATAATTAGGCTAAGGATTATGACCTTCAAAAGGAAGAAAAATATATTTGTCAAAGGGCTTGGAACGCTACATGGGCAAGCACCTTTGAGTGGGTGTACTTTGATGATGTAATAGTAACAATGTTTTGCACATATTGTAAATACGACAAGAATAACAAAAGTGATTTTTTAAAAAATGGTTTAAAAACATACATAATGGTTCTTTGACTAAGCACTCTCATATTAGATCTTAGGTAAATGTGAAATATATTTGTGTAGCTAAGAAGGGAATTCAAAAGTATAAGGGTATTGTGGAGGATACAGTGATAAATCTTTTTAGGAATGTGTATTATGGTGCGAAAGAGGATCATGCATTTTCATACTTTCCAAGGACCTTGGGTCTCCTTGAGAGGCATGTGGGTATCCAAATATCACTAGGAATATGTACCATAGTGATAAAGCTTGTGCTACATTTGTCCAATATATCAGTGAGATACTCTTGCAACATATTGTGAATTGACTATGAGTATCTTAGTATTTTAGCTTCATCATGGATGAGTCTATATATATTAAGCTAACATAGCATATGGTGGTTTATGCCTCATTTTATTGAGGATTATGAGACTTTCACTGTATTCGTGAGTTTGCTTGACATTTAGGATGGCATGTATTCACATTTATTTGAGTCATCCATGTATTTGTTGGGGGTAAAGGCACCTCCGCCTAGCTGCACGTGTATTACTACACTGACAGTCGCTGCCACTACACACTGTAGGTGGCGGGCGCCTGTCACCGTCACTTTATTCTTTATTCTTTTAGTAACAGTTTGAATAAAGGAAGGCCTGGTCACACATTGTGGCTGTTGGAGTTCCCATTTCTTATCTCTCTCTTTCTTGCTCTTGCTCTCCCGCCATAGCTCTCGAGTGCAAGCTTCGATCCTTCTCATCTTTCAATTGGTATCAGAGCATGACTTCCTGACCCTTGAGCCTGGCTCATGGCATTCTCAACTTCCCATCGACTCTCCACTCGCATTGGGTCTCCTTCCCAACAGCCATAGCTCATTCTCTTGAGCTCCCGTCACTCCCCGGTTTCCCGAGCTTCTTCCCGGCCTATTGAGGCACCATCAGGGCATTGACATTGAGGTATTGCTTCATTATTTCAGAGATTTATCTCAGTCCACAAGTCTAGGTAAACAGGGTTTTCACAGGTTGTGGGCAGCCATAGCTCACACCTCTTGGAGCTTCCTTCACCTGGATCTTGCTTCCAGCCTATCGAGGCTTGCTAAGGCTTGGTATAGGCCTTCTTTGGCCCCCATTTGTGCCCCCTTTGGACCCCATTGTTGACATGTGGGACAGCAGACCCCCCCAGCCAGCTCACGTTTTTTTTTTTGTGCCGGTTTCAAAATCTGGCCCAAAAATCACTGTTTTTGTCATATCTCGGGCATTCGGAACCTGATTCAAGCAAGGTAAGAGTCTAAGTTGGGGTTTTGGCACACTTCGGACACGATGATGATGTTGGATTTTCCAAAGTCTGATGACAGAATATTCTGCAACAGATTTCAGGGCTGAAAATACTCAGTTTATAACAGTAAATGCATGCTAAATACTCTTGGACTGAAGCTATCTTTCATGCTTTGACATATGCCTATTGGTTTCAGGTGTATGTCTTGGGTTATGCTATGATGTATTGATCTTCGAGGGATGACTTTGAGCTTGTCATTGGATCTGGATGCTTTTGGAAGCTTGAGCTTATTTCAGCCCACACTTATTGACATTGGTCTATGCTTGACAGTGGTCAGTGCTTTAATAGCTATATGCTATTTGGGTACATGCTTACCCGACGCCTACGCCTTGATGCATTTGTCTTGGCACAGTGTACCATGTACTTGTTGAGCTTTAGTGCTCTCTAAAGACTTGGCTTGGATTCTCATTTGCTATTATGGAATTTTTGTATTGGCTGTTATTTTGGTTGTCAGAGATATTTATTGGGATGTATGTCTTGCTCATGGATGCTACCTATAGTTGCTTTGTAGCCGTCATGCTCTTGGGATGCTATTGAGGCATTGTCTTGGTTACCTATCTTTGGTACTCTGACTTGGTTTGATTGAGTTCTTGAGCTCGTTTATCTGCCTCTTGTGCCAGTGGGAGAATCTTGTATGCTTGACCGACATTGAGCAGGAGGTTTCTGCTATTTTGAGCATTTTGTAGATATTTGAGACTTTGGGATCTCTTACACTTAAATGTTGCATGGTTCATGCACTGATATCTTGGAGTTGCTTTTGACCTGAGCTTGGGCTTTGCACTCTTGTGAG
This sequence comes from Lygodium microphyllum, assembly GCF_053477565.2. Taxonomy (NCBI): domain Eukaryota; kingdom Viridiplantae; phylum Streptophyta; class Polypodiopsida; order Schizaeales; family Lygodiaceae; genus Lygodium; species Lygodium microphyllum. The sequence continues at coordinate 111,774,030 of NC_141148.1, forward strand.
TATACACCTACTGGTGTCAGGTCTTGCCAATGTTATGTATACTTTGCCCTATTGTCCAGGGGGTATGCCTACTCACTGAGGATTCTTTGGTGACATGTTTGGGTGTTTGCTCAGGGTCTTGATGACTGTTTGGTGCTGATTTATGCATGTTTATGGCTGGTCATGTCTTGGCTGTCATTTCTTGACTTGGTGTAGTGATTTGGTTAGCAATTGCTTCTCACAGTATCCTGCTGTCATTTATTACAGCAAGCATATAACTCCGCACTAACATGGATTTTTCATGCTGAAATATTCTGAAACGATGTACTTTTGGAGCCCCAAGAGGAACACCAAGGAAAAGGGGATTCTACTACAAGAAAATCTATCCTGTAACATCAACAAGCTTTTATTTCATTCTTTTGATGACCAAAACAAAGAAAACAGCAATTCTTCATGTAGCGTCATAGTAGATTTCTCCCACGGATTTGTTAGAATCAACCATAATCTTTAACATCTTCATAGAATTCTTCAATAGAACAATGAACACAAAGGAATACACCATCTTTGAATGGAAATCAATCACATAGTATTCATCTTCAATGTCTTCATAGTTCTCTCTCTCAATCTCTCATACACAGTTACACTGTTTTGATAGAATTGACTATCTCTGGCTCTCCCTCTCTCTCTCTCTCAATAATACATCATATCCTCACTACAATACTCTCATAATAACTCTCAATAATCCTTCTTAGGTCGTGGATGCACCTCCCAAGAGGTATGTCTGATATGAAGAGTCACCAGAGCCACTACAGTGTCTTTTCACAGCTCACTATTGTCACTGCCACTCAGTCGTCTCTTTAGTCTTCAGCAGAGGTGCTTTTTCCACTTGTTTTAGCTCTTTTGAACTTAGATTCATCCTTTCCAAAAGTTAAAAAACTTTTCCAAAGTCACACATACATTCTACAGAACACTTACAGAAGGTCTACAGAACAGTTACAGTACAGTACCAAAGCAGCTACAGTATAGTTACAGTACAGAGACAAAGCAGAGACAAAGGCTCTACAAAAGGTCTACAAAGGGTTACAGAACCTCATAACTCATACTCAAACAATTCCATACTATCAAAAACTATTCAATAAGCTTTCAAAAGATCTCAATCTTCATCAATCATCAATCCATGCTTCATACAGAAGAAAATCTGAACAAAACAGAAGCTATACATAAGGTATATAGAACCAATCAGAACCTTAACAGAACATCATAGAGTTTCATATCTCCACTGAGAATCATCATGAACTTCCAAAACATAATCAATATCATCCAAAACACTCTCAAACACTTACATCAACAACCATACATCACTCTAAATCCATCAAAAATCAATCATTTAATCCTCAAAAACAACAAAAATCAGTCAAAAATTCAGTCTTTTTCCACTCTTAACATATCCCCACACTTAGAAAGGAAGCATCTTTGCGACCTAAGGAAAAGAAGAATATAAGTTCATTAAAGAGCTCAATTTTATCTTCCATCGGATCTTCAATAATCTCTTCAAAACACAACCCCAACTTATTACCTGTATCTGATAGAAAAATACTACTAAAGGAAAACTTCGTTATTCATTAACTCATCTGATAATCATTTAAAAAGTCATAACAAATTTGTAAAGGATATGAGAGGTTTTCTTCAGCTTTGCACCATAGGCTTTCCATCCTCCCTCAATCATTTGAAAAGAGCTCTCGAACAAATTGTTCTCAATCAGCACGAACTCATCACATATAATTATTACAGCACATACACACAAACACGAACACAACCATTTGAATGACACCTCCAAAAAGAGAGAGATATATATAATTAAGAATAATCTAAAATACATTGCAAAGGCATCAATGAAGATGATCCCTTTTGAAGGCTTGGTGGTTTCGAAAACGATCCATGGAGAAGGATTCATCTACAAATATCTTTGGAGGATTTTGAAAGAACTGTAGGCAACACATCCTTTCTAGCAAAACAAGATATTTGCTAGGTAGACATAGGGCATGAAAATAGAGGACATCCAACTGGTGGGAGTCAATGTTCACATTGACATTCATACAGAGCTTTGGAATGGCCTTTTGATCATTATAGGAATGCTTATGCATATATGCTAGATACCAAGCAAAATGAGCTGTCAATCTCATTGAAGGATCTAGAGATTGTGAAAATTGGTGAGCAAAATGAAGGTAGTTCTAGTATGCTTGACTAGCAATCCCCTGGAATTATTGGCCAGTTAATTTGGGGTCCTATAAGAGAATCAGTCAACCTCCATCCTCTTCTTCTTGGAATCTGCTGATCAAATCCTTCATATTCACTAACCAACTGAGGGGGTTGAGAAATAGAAGTGGCAGGAGATGGAAGTGGAATAAGTAAGAGAGGATGAAGAGATGGGTAAGAAAAACCATAAAAGGAGGAATAAGTTAAAGAAGGAGTGGCTAAAAATTTTAGGAAATTAGTTAGGAAAGGTGTTAATTGATAAGCATGAAAAGTAGAAGGTATATGGATAGATGGAGAAGGGCATGGTGGAGAAGGAGAAAATACTCTATCTTTGATAAAAGAGCAATAAGTAAATAATATGGGAATTTGAGGAAAAGATTGAGGTTGGAAAAGAAGAGGTAAGATTGCTATTGAATTGGTTTGATAAAGTGAAAGATAAGTATCATAACAATGAGCCATTTGTTGATAGTACAATAGGTTAGAAACAGAGGGACCTAAGACAGATATTCTCTCATAGGCATTAAAAATTTTTGAATCAAACGGATGGTTTTTGGAAAGTTGAGCTAAGAGATCCACCCTCAGTTGGCTCTGCACATAGGTAGAAGCTGTGTTCTGATGTTGATTCATGATTACAGAATCAATCATTGAGTGCTAGGAATTGTCAGGGCAAGTAGCCACTTTTGAGGAGTAACACTGGAACATGTCATCTATCCGCAACTCCAAATAGTTGACATACAAAACAGCTTGCAAAACCACATCCCCCACATACCAGGCCATATCTACTTCATCTAGAATCAATAGATCACATCGTAGATACATATAAGATAGCAACATGGTATCCATCGTCATAGAATCTTCAAATACCATACATATCACTTCTATCCAGTAACTCAAAAGACCAAGCCCCACTCCAACCATCCTCTGGAAGAGAAAGATCCATCATTGAAAGCTTCATGTAAAAGGCCAACTTTTGCAACTAATAGTGGACAAAGAAAGAATGGTCCGAAGGAACATACTTCCGAAAGTGCTGAAATGTGGACCATAACAAATCCATCCAGGACTGCAATCTTTCCACTTTATCTTGGAACAATGGACACAAGGTGGCTTGTCTCTGGAGAACTGCCAAGTCCTACTTAGAGATAGAAGGAATCAGAGGAACATTGGGGCTTGGAGGAACAGACTGTGACTATGTCAGTTGGTCTTACAACTGCTTAATTTGGGAAGCTTGTGATTCCACTGTGTTATGAGCAGTCTGTAAGGCTGAGAGTTTTGTATCTAAAAGAGTCTGAAACTCTTGAGCTTCTTTGGACATTCTCTCTTTCTCCTCTGAGATTTTAGTGACCTCTGACTGAGCTTCTGTTAACTGAATCATTTGGGTTTGCTACTCCACCTGCTTAAATAGATCTACAAGTGTGTCTTTAGTAGAGGCTAACTCTGAGGTTGCCTTATGCAACTAGTCTTTGGACTGCATCAGTTCTTCATAAAAGGAAGCATACAGCTGTTGAGCACAGGCTATCACTGAAAGTTCAATCGAACTCTGGATATCTCGACACTAAACTATTCAGGGAAGGGACTGATATGTCCAAGGAACCCTCTCTATGTGCCTTGAACAAATTGTTACATGTGAGGTAAGCAGGGAGGTCACTGCCAGATGTAGCAGGAATTGTGGCTGAAGGAAGAACTGAAGGAGTTTTATCTGCCACACGCTTCAAGTGCTTTCGCTGAATGACCAGTGGAGGAGGGAAATCAAGTTCCTTTATATCAATAGGTTATGACTCTTCTGAAGGTGGTGGAGGAGGTACTGGATTAGATGGAGGAGGTGGTAGCACACCCTTCTTTAGGCTAGAGTATGTCAAGAAAGCATACATGTAGGATCCATAGGTAACATTTGTGACATTTCCCTTGGTTACTTTGACAAAATGTTGGTCCATCTTTGTAAGCATGTAAGTACTCCAATCAATGGCCACTCCTTTTAATACCATCTTGGAAGTTGTAAAGAGCTCTTTGGACAAGTAATGGGATGGTGTTTTGGCAGGCATAAACCTGTCTTGGAGAAACTGGCAGACTAACTTCCAAAGCGGATCAATGATCATGGAAAAAGATACTCCTGAAGTGTTGATCACTTTCTTGACATCCAGAATTTCCTTGGTCTGCTTCTGTAACAGCTTGAAAATCTCATCGTTGGAGAATAATTGTCTAGCTGTAACAAAGGGCTCTCCTTTGTAGGGAAGAGACAAAGCCTTCCCTAACCCTCGGGGTGTCAATATCATGGAAGCACCATGAACCAGGCCCGACTTCTTGCTATATGATGCAAGGAACTCATCACACATGGATGGATCATCTGGAATCAGTGGGAATAAAGCAGCCACGAAAGTTACAAGTCTTGCTTTCTCTATAGACTCAAAAGCCAATAGGGAAGAATAATCCCTACTGAGCAACGAGACATACCAGATAGGAGGAGGAGTGTGAGGTGCTATTCAGATGTAAAACACACACACCACAACACAGAAAATCACAAAGAATGCCTGCAAAATAACCAAAGGGCTATAAAAAAGAAATCAATAAAAAAGAAGGACACACACGCAGACGTAACTAACCAATTTACTATCCCAAATAACCCACATCCTAGAAAAAATTCAGCATGACCGCTACACATATGTGACCGAAAACTTCATGCGATGCAACAAACAGGCACCCAAAACCCCATATCAGACAAGAAAGAAAGAAAAAACTACAAACCGTACCCGTCATCGTAACACATAAACAAACCATAATACCATAAAAATGTACATCAAGACTTGACCATAACCTTGACCATCAATTTTAACTAAGAGGACTTTACGTGCCCATCCCACGAAGCGTGTTTATTAAAAAGGGAAACAAGTACAGTGAGGGGAAATTGTTTTAATGAAGGGCTCATTTTAAGAAATTATTAACAATGGGTGACATTTTATTAGGTGATAAATCTTAATAAAAAAACGACGGTTCCTTCTTAAAAATTTAATTACAATTTATTAGGGTAAAACAGTGCTTTATCGAAACCCGGACTACAATTTTCAAACTGGGTCTCTAAATGCAAACTCATTAATAAAAATTTAATAGTGATGTGGAGCATTTTTTTGCCAAGGTGTGCTTTTTTGTGATAGCTGGTTCATTTTTATTAAAAATTAAGGTGCCTCTTAAGCGCACGTAGCGCATGCAAAGTGAACGGTTGGTTAATTTTAAATTATTAAATTGTGTGTTTAGCGCGAATGCGCATGAAAAAGGTGGGTGAAAAACAGTTTATTTTAGCAATTAATTGTGGTTAAGGGGTAATGAAAATACATAAAGCTTACAAAATAAATGCCTCGCAGGGGTGTGTATGCAATGGACTGAAGGAGCACGGAGTAGTATCCCAAAATGCAATAAATCCAATCAAATAAAAACAAACACCACCACTGAGACTGAAAAAAAATAAAACACCTTAGTGTTTTTATTTTATTTAGATTTGATTTTTTAAAATTTATTTTTTTGTGTTTTTTTTCTCATTTATATTTTAGGCGTGTTTGTTTTGTGTTAATTATTTAGTTTGGTTTATTTATTTTGTTATTATTTTGTTGTTTTTTTAAATAATTAAATAAGGATATATGACACATATGAGTAAGTGATCTTTATTTAATGTTGATAATAAATCATTAGTACATATGATGAGAAAATGCTTTAAATGATTGAAACATATTTGATGATGTTTGTACTATTTGAAACTCATTCATTTTTCAGTTTTATATTAAAAAAATAAAATTACAAAACTCAAAACAAAGAATTTAATGAGAAATGGGGTGGTTTTTGGATTTTGGAGGTTCAAATGATATTCATATGGCATGAAAATCAATATGCTGATGGATTACACATCTCATACGACATAAAAATAAAAAAACTCAAAAAATCAATAATCTATGTTGAAATAAATATTTTTAAATAAAAATAGTGAAATAGAAGAAAAAGTAGAAAAAAATTGTCTAGAAAATTATAAAAATTTATGAGAATGTTTGTGAATGTATAATGAAGTTGAAGTATGAGCATTTGCCTTAGTTTTTCTTTGTTTTTATGTTAAAGTGGGTGTTTTAGGATTCGTTTCTATGAAAAATTATCATGAAATCTCCCTACACTCGTGTAATCAATCTAAATTTGAACGATAGGGGGTGTGGGCCTAGAATGAAAAAATATTTGACTAAGTTGGTGATTTATTTGCATATCTTAGCATATAGAGCATGGTTCCTATAAGTTTTAAAAGGTTTAAAATAGCATGGATTAGCATAGGACTTTTTCTTAGCAACGTAACATAACGCGATTAGAAAGAAATCATAAAAATATTATTTATACACTTCACATTGGCTTGATTTTAGTTAAGTTCTTTCAGCATGGAATGCCTTACACTTTGCATGTGCAATTTAAACATCATAATTTAAAGATCATATCAAAGTATAAAATCTTTGATGCATTGCAAGTGTATATCTAGGTGATGACCGATGTTGAGAGTGTAAGATTTCCCTTAGTTGTAGGTTAGTTGTGATATTTATTTGGGGGAAATTGATTAAGTGAGGAATATATTTATTTGGGGGAAATTGATTAAGTGAGGAATATATACAATCTCCTAGATTGCTATGATTATATTATGAGAGGACTCTATTAGGTTTATGTTCTACGTATAAGACAATGTTGTGGGGTCAATGCCTAGGGTGTAGGATAGTCGTAGGAGCCACAATATAATGCTTGGGAGAGGTCTTTATATATAGGAATTGAGGTGTTGGTCACTTGTATGTTTGGATACTCCCTTTGTGGAGTTGGAAAGGGCAAAAACATTGGATTACAATCAATACAAACATGTTATTTATTTAGAGTAGTGTATGACCTCCAGACGCTCCTAGATGTGAGGGTGGTTTGGTGAGCATAGGAGATCTACCTAGATCCTTAGAGCCAGTGTCCGACTTGTTTTAGGTTTGAAAGGTGGTGTGCTTACCAAAATCCACTAAAGAGTGGCAATTTTTTAGCCTTTTATAAGGAGCCTACTATTTCTAGTCTCTAATTGAGTGCCACCTTGAAGCGATGGATGTTGAATTAGGCTGATTAAAACCTTGGTCATTAGCATGATGATTAATCCAAGGCATCCCCATAATTTGAAAGATACTTTTTTCATCCTGAATGGTTTACTTGGGTCTTTGGTTAGTCATGTGGTTGACTATTTTATCCCAAATGGTTTATTGGGGTCTTTGGTTAGTCTTGACTATTTTATCATTTGCCTCAAAAGTGACACCATGCTCAAGTTTGGGCTACTATGAGGAAGTACCCATGGAGTGGACTTTGTGAGTAACAATCCATTTGATGCTAGGATGGCATAATTTTCTATGATATTTTATAATGATATGAAGATATATTCGATGCTAGTGCTTGGCATAGGTGGATATTGAAGTGCAATTTCTAAGTTCCATAAAGCATTGGATGATATGTATGTATGTGGGAAACCATTGTTAGAGAGGAAGGTTCTATTGGGACCTATATTTGGTTCTAGGGAAATGGTGGTAAATGGGAATAGACTTGCTAAAGTACCATCATTAGGTGATAGGATAGACTCCCTATTGCATAGCATAGGACTCCCTAGACCACTTTACGAGTTAGAAAAAGGTTATGCCAATGGAAATATTAACCTTCCTACATTGGTAAAGGTGAAAATGGAAGAGATTAGAGGCCCTAAGATAATGGGATTAGGTCAAGATGAATATAAAGATCTATAGGATCCAATGTTGATCCCAAAGAAGAGGACTAAATTCTCTCCTACTTATAGGGATCTCCTAGTGTTTTATAGGTTATCAAATGAGGATCCAATGCTACATTTAAAAGAGTATGGCTAACTTGCCTTGTGAGTAGTTTTTTTATATACATCGAATGCTCATGTTTTACTCTAAAGAAAAAGGTCAGGAAACGGTATTGGAGCCTCCCAAGAGGGTCAATTCAAACCTTTGAGGAGCTATGTGATAAATTCCTAGACAAGTATGAGAAGAAGGTTTCCATGAATCAAGTCTTAGGGTACCTTATGTAGATTGGACAAAAGTTATATACCTCGGGGTTAAAGAATATGCTATAGCCTTTGTATTGGGGGTAACGACACCTATGCCTAGCCACTCGTGTATTACTACACTGACAGTACCCATAATGCACATTGCATACAATAGGCATCCATCATTATCACTGCATTCTTTATTCTTTCAGTGACATTTGAATAAAGGGAAGGCCGGTCACACATTGTGACTGTTGGAGTTCCCACATTGTGTGTATCTCTCTCTCTTGCTCTTGCTCCTTCCACCATAACTCTTGCTCTTACTCGTGCTTCCACTTCACGGCTCACCTCTCTTCAATTGGTATGAGAGCCTTCTTCTTCTTAAGCTCAAGTAGCTTGGTTGGGAACACTCTTAACTTCCATTTGAATACCTACAACAATCATCTCTTTATTGGCAACCATAGCCACTCTGTTCAAGCTTTCTATATATTGCATTCTTCTTGGGCACTCTTTGAGCCTTCTTGAGCAAGTTGGAGTAGTCCTCCATAGCCCTCACCCTATTGGTGCAGCTCAGGTTTTTGGAAACATGCCCTTTTTTTAGTAGTAGCTCAGGTTTTTCATCTCCTATAGCATATCTTCTTCATTGGGTAGCTATACAAGCACTTATACACTTGGTTTGATACTTGGCATTGATCCTTTCACTCTTGGCATTCCATTTGAGTGCTAAGCTTCAGTTTTGGACTATTATAATAGTCCTCAAACTATCATAAAATAGGGCAGCACTTATCTTTTATGTCTACACTCATTGCTATCGGTTGGATGATGCTCGGTTATGCTTGGTTGATGCTTATATATTCACGGATGCTCCATGTAATTGCTGCACTACTAAGGGAAAACATGAATCCACTTGTAGATCTTCTGTCTGACATGCTACCAGCCCAATCTGCATCTATGTATCCAAAGATCTATACGTCCTTACCTGCCTCATAAAAAAGTCCATAATGTAAAGTGGACTTTACATACCTCAATATACGTCTAACTGCATCCAAATGAGGCTTTCTAGGCATCTACATAAACTGATTGACAAGACCAACAACATAGCTCAAGTCTGGCCTTGTGATAGTCATGTAAATCAAATTCCCTACTATGATTCCTTATGTATTCACATGCTATCTTTGAGCTTGGTTTCTCTATTGACATTGATCTTTCTACCAGTGGGAGCTTCATGCTATCTCTAGATATTGCAGAGCTCGTGGTTTATGTAGTTGAGCTTCTTGAGTAGATGAGACAGGGATCTCTTACATGTCTATGATCTTGATAGATACTTGTCTACATTGGATGCTTTTGGGCTGATTTGATTTGTTTTATTTTTAAGCATACACTAACCTTTGTCAAGTCCTATCAGTTAGGCATACACCTAGCTTGGCTTAGTCCTTGAGTTCTTTATGCCCACGGCTTGTATCCTTTTACTACTGACATCGATTGCTCTGACACATTTGGGTGCTTGGTTCATGGTTCTTGGCATCTACAACATTTGTTACATGCTTGCTTCATGCACGATCTGACCTGTAGTCATACTTGCTTTGGGTCACTATTAGCTCATAGCATGCTCTCTTTTTCTCACTACTCTAATTTATTACAGAAAGTTGTCTTATGTGGACTGTGATGTATTTGTTGAGCTTAATCATGTCATTTTGATGTACTTGGACATGCCTCTCTTATACTTGGTATGCACATTATGCATGACAGGTCTTAGGGAGGACTACTCTATCTATCATAGAAGGATTATATCCATAAAGTCCTTGAGCACTTCCGTATGTAGGATGCGAAGCCTAGTAGTTGTCCATTGCCTTCTCATCTCTGATGGGACCTAAAATGGGCCGATACTGGCTAAGGCACTAGCTGGACCTCATGCACTCAACAGACAACCCCACCTCACGGCCTCGTAGACCAAGAGCATTTGTCAAGTGATACACTATCCTAAATACTAATCAGTACGTGTTTATAGTCTGTAATCCAATGGATGTTCCCTTTATTGTCTCCTCAGAGGGAGATTATACATATATCGGCGTTAAATGCCACACATCACACACACAAGGGCACCCCACCAACAGTTGATTGTCGTGGCCCTATTGCAGCTCTTCTACATCTTGGGGATTGACCCCTCGATGTGTTGCTTCCACACATAGACACATTCAAAACAAACTCCCCTCTTAGTGCCAATATATTTAACGTTCCAAGAATGCGCTTATCCTCACTTATCCATCCCCTTTTGACCCACTGTCTAGACCTACAACCGGGTTGCTCACTCTCTCTACGTGGGTCAAGTCCTAAAGAAACTAAGTGCTATGTATCCAGGAGCTTGTAATTGATACCATTTAACAATGGTTAATGCAAATGTGTATATGATTAAGTGCTCAAACAATTGAAAAATGACCTCATGCATTGTGCAAATCCATTCTTTTCATGTTTCCATACACTAATGCATAATTATTTATGAGAGAAGACACCGAGCTTTACACTCCTGCTGTACTTCCCTTTATTTAACTTATCGTCCTCCTATATGAATAATGTAGCAAATGAATCAGATTTTATATTATATTTTAACACTCAAACTTCCCTCCTCCCCTACTGTTTAGAGTTTTGCTTGCGGTGATAGGTAAAAGGGTAATTTCATGTATATTTTGCACAAAATAAGTAGTAAATACTCACAAAAACATATAAATGGGGATCACCTAAGGCAAACCCTCATGCTTTATTCTCATTATACACTCACAGACACATCCATAAATTTTCATAATTTTCCTTGTCCATTCCTTATTTTTTCCCTTTTTAAAAAGCATTTTTTCATATTTTTCTATATTTTTTCTTATTTTTAGTCAATAAAAATGGAAAAAAATTAGCATTATTTCAAAGCTATGGCTCTTGAGTCTTTAAACAGCAACCACGTACATTTTATTGGTGTTTTGTTTCATGTTTTTTTTCATTTTAAGCCCAAAAATCCAATTTTTACTCTAAAAGCCATGCTTTTCGGATTTTTTTCATATATTTCTCACACTTTAAGTGTATATTTTCTAATTTTTTTATTATGAAAGACTAAAACCAACATGAAACAACATGTCCATCAATTTTCAGCCCATATGAATATCACTAACCTCATCAAATGCGAGAAAAGAGCCATTTTCTTTATAAAAATGTCATTATTGTGTATTTTTTTAATTATTTTGGGTTTTGAAACTTGTTGCGGGTCTACAAATTAGGGCCTGCAGTCCGCCTCCAACTACCATCTTCAGCCCACCTTCGGTTTGAAAGCAATCCGGTACCATGCCGGACGAGCATTCACCAACCGAGCTTCATTCTTCTTCACACACAGTAACAACCCCTTGCAAGAGAGAGAGGGAGGAGAGAGAGAGATACTAAAAATCAAAATTTCATTCCCTTCATCATATTGCACGTGGTTACCATCAAAATCTTGCCCTTTCTGCATGGATCATGGATCTTCCCTTCTCTCTCTACATGATTGAGTATCCAAGAGGCACATACATCCCCAAAAAATGGGGCGTCAATAAAAAAACGCCCCTCCCTGCATCACGACATGTTTTTTCATATTTTTTTATTTAGAGTCTCATTTCATTTCATTTGTAAAAGGTCCACTTAAAAAAAAAAACCACTTTCACATTACTATGGAAGGGTTTTCAGCGTGTTTGGGGGTGCAAACAGATTTCGATTTGCAATCCGATTGGACGACTGGCTTTGTGACGTCGAAATCTATAAACTTGGGCCATGTCATGCACTCTTTGACTCCCGGATCCAGTAGCTGCTTTACAATGTCAACCCTTGCGGGGATTAAATGGGGGATCAAACGACCTCTGAGTGATCGACGAACCGAGACTTGCGTTAGATTCTTGACGTCGAAATGCATCTAGGAAAACTCTAGCTTGGCCATCTGCCACCATTTGATTTTTCATGAAAATTGGCTCTTTACCGCCTCTCAAACACTTTTCGACTCCAAAAATGGGCTCCATCGCTTCAAGAATGGGTCCAAATCGAGTCCTAAACCTAGTTCTCATCGGCGACCACGGGATAGGGCGACTCAGCCCGTCGAATCCCATGAACTAATTTGCACATAAACACAACCACGAAGAGCATCAAGCTGATATAGAATATACACAACAAAACACATCACAGCTCTTACCCTACCCCCTTGTCAAAACCAAGGCATGAAATCCATGAGGAGTAGGCCTAGCATAATCTAACAGAAAGTTTAAAGCTAGTCATTAACTAATTGCTCCAACACAGTCATGCTAAAAAGATCTATCAAAAAGGGTCATCCTAAGTGGTGGTCTGAACTACCTACCTAACTAAGGACAACACAACTAGGAGCTTCTACTAGGTGAGGACTCCTATAGCCTGATCAACAAATATTTTCTTTTAGCACATTGGGTCTTTAGTCTCTTATTTTTCATACTCGGGTATGTAAAAAGGAGGGAGCTGAGCGTAGTGACCCAAGGAGAGCAAGGCATCGGCCTTAGGTCCTGTCTTGTTACCCAAGAACCTACTAAGTCTGTGCAAGGCGACACTTAATCCTTTTCTAATGCTCACTTTTATTTTTGCTCCAACCTTCTTTTATTCTTATTTTTCTACTAGAAGCCACCCTGAGGAAGACAAGGCATCGGCCCTGGGTTTGACTCGTCCCTAGGAACCTACCAGGCCTTTGCAAGGCGATGAACAACAGCTTAAAGATTTTTCTTTCTTTCCATTTCTTATTTTATAGGGGTTGAAACCCCTTTTTACACATCTCCGTATATTCATATATTGTCTTTCAGATATTTAGGGTTTTTTTTCCATCATTAATTTACTAGGCTTCTCTAACTGCCTTACAACTAATAGGAACTCCCAGAATGGCTGCCAAGTAGGTCAGCAGAACAGGGTCACTAGAACTCCCATTTAAAATAGGTCTTACAATGCCTGACAATGCCTTGCAGGAGGTAATGACTACTCAGGCCTCCCCCAGACATACAGAGCCTAATCCTAGGACTTCATGCCTTGAGTGCTGGTCCCCAACAAACAAAAGAAAGTAACCCTTACACACACATATATCATTAATCGCATAAGGAAAAAGACTCGAAAAGGGGACGAAACCACTTGGAATGGCCACAAAAATCTCCTTCACAGCAAAGGCTCCCTCCAATGACTTCGGTAACCTGTATGATGCAATCACTGCAACAAAAACCATGAACTGTACCTGCACCAAACAGACGAATGGCCCTCTTGGTCTAAAGAAATAGCACATTTCACTGCAAACTAGCTAGCCCTCTTGGCTTAAAATGGATAGTTCATTCTAATTCATGCAATATATGATCTCCTTGGCATATACAACACATTTTATCAAACTAATCAGGATACCGAGGATAGCATAAAATAGGAGGACTAGCCTCATGCTACTCATACGAGTCAGCTAAAAGCTTAATCTTGGGCTTTTATAGATCCATTAGCCCAAGCCTTTCTATCGATATCTCAGTAATAAGGGCCATCTCTTCTTGGATACAATGAGATAAATGAATGACCTCATTGGGCTCATGAATCACAACTCCTTGGTTTTCATTCAAATGGATCGGTTGTCTCGACTTTCCAGTAACTCCTTCTACAGGGAGAATCATGGATTTATGATCATTCAACTCTTCTCTAATTGGACCATTACATATGTCAATGATATGATCCAAACTAGACAGAGCTTCAAGCCTAGACCCATCACATAGATGCATCTCAGGGCAGTGGTCCCTATTGTTAGATGTCACATTATGCCCTTTAGTCGCATCCTCTTGGGAATCCATCAAAGCATGTCCACACGCAATTCTTGGCCCTTCATCTGACACACCAACAGCATTTTTAAGGGTTTTGGGCCTCCAAACCCATCTCATATTCCTTTTCATATTCTTAGACTACCTCATTTGCCCACATTAGTCCAATGGACTCACTGTGGATTTATCACCATTACCAGATGGCCTCATAGCCTTATGGCTTCTATTTAGTACATGTGGACCTTTGGCATGCCGCATCTTCTCTACACGAGATGTCTTTACTTGCCTTTGTCCACTCTACAACAACTGCTTAGCCATAGGAACCATGCTTTTACTAAAAGGAATAGCATCTACTCGAAAGCATGATTCATCTCTAAATTGGAAAGGTCTCTCGAGATCCTTACTAGAAGCACAACTAGAACCACTCATAGAATGCTTATCTAAGCTTGTAGACCTAATGGTTCTATCAATTCCACCATCACAACTACCTCTCATGGAAGTGTTGCAAGCCTTGATGGGACTTACTGGGCTTGGAAACTTTTTATCCCCAGGGGGTATATTATCCCTACTATATTGTCATTTTCTGCTTGGAGATTTTGGCTACCAAGGTTCCTCTCATAGGTTGCCTTGGTATCAACAAGTGAGTTGTCTCCTTGTAGAAATGGTTGGAAGCTAGGATGCACTTGTACTGAGCGGGGAAAACTCCAAAAGTTTTCCCAAAATCTCTGAATATGTCCCTCATAATAAATGGCATGCATCTTTGCTTCGCTTAACGACTTAGGATTCCACAGTCCCACTTGGATTTGCATGTTAATCTCTAAGCCACTCAAAAAGAGCTCACATAGCACATCACATGGCAATGCAATAGCTCTTCTTGGCCAAAGCCTCAGAATATCATCAAAGGCTCTAGCATATTCTTTAACGGAAGGATAGGACTCTTGCCTAATCTGCATCAGTTGCCCTAAAACTTGGATCATAGGCACCTTCTTTTCATATTCATCTAAAAATCGATCACTCAACTCCTCAAAGGATTTAATAGAGCCCCTTGGGAGACTCCAGTACCATTTTCTAGCCTCCCCCTTTAGGGTACTTGAGAATATAAGCATTTGATGAATATCATTGAACCCACTTGCAAGGCAAGTTAGGCCGTATTCTCATAAATGCACCATCGGATCCTCATTAACCAGCACATAAAACACTGGGAGATCCCTATAAGAAGGAGGGCATTTCGTCCTCTTTATTGGGATCAACACTGGGCCATTAAAACCTTCATATTCATGACCTAACTCTAGTGTCTTGGGGTCTCCAACCTCTTCCATTTCCACCTTTACTGGTGTAGGAAGGTTAATATCATCCTTGCTATCCCTTTCTGCCAACTCATAGAGTGGTCTAGGGAGTCCTATGCTACGCAATAAGGAGTCTACTCCATCGCTTGATGTTGGTGTTTTAGTAATTCTATCCTCATTTGCTATTGTTTCCCTATAATCGAAGGTAGGTCCTAATAGAACCTTCCTTTCTGATAAGGGTTTTCCACATATGTAGATATCGTCCAATGCTTTATGGATCTGCAAAATTACGCTTTAGAACCCAATTGCATCAGGCCCTAGCATCGGAGGTATCTCCTGCTCATAGCCATATATTACTTTGACTAGTGGCATCACGGTCTTTTCCTTAAAAAACTTATCACTTTTGAGGATCACAAACGACTGTGCCATCCTAACATCACTTTTGCTCTCTAATATTTCCTCTAGCTCCCATGGACTATCTCTCATGATTACTCCATGGGTATTTTCCCATAGTGACCCAAACTCTAGCATGGTGTCACTTTCAGGGCAAAGGGTAAAGTAATCGGCCACATTTCTAGCCGAAGGTCCCACTAAACCATTTAGAATGGACAAGGTATCTTTATGGTTACAGGGATTCCTTGGTTTCATCATCATGCTCATGGCTGAAACTTTAATTTGCCTATTTTAGCATCCACCGCTTCAAGGCGGCTATCAACTCTATAATAAAGCTAACAGGTCCCTTATAAGACCAAGATTCGAAAACCACCACTTATAGGCAGCTCTCCATAGATGCACCACTGATGGGACTTAAAATGGGCAGGCACTAGACCTCATGCACTCAATAGACAGCCCCACCTCACGGCCTCACAGACGAGGAGCGTCTGTCGAGGGATACACTATCCTAAACACTAATCACTACGCGTTTATAGTCTATAATCCAACGGATGTTCCCTTTCCTGTCTCCTCAGAGGGAGATTATACATATATCGGCATTAAATGCCACACATCACACACACAAGGGCACCCCATCGGTTGATTGCCATGGCCCTACTGCAGCTCTCCTACATCTTGGGGATTGGCCACTCGATGCGTTGCTTCCACACATAGACACATTCAAAACAAACTCCCCTCTTAGTGCCAATATATTTAATGTTCCAGGAATGCACTTATCCTCACTTATCCATCCCCTTTTGACCCACCATCTAGACCTACAGCCGGGTTGCTCACTCTCTCTATGTGGGTCAAGTCCTAAAGAAACCAAGTGCTATGCATCCAGGAGCTTGTAATTGATACCATTTAACAATGCTTAATGCAAATGTGTATATGATTAAGTGCTCAAGCAATTAAAAAATGGCATCGTGCATTATGCAAATCCATTCTTTTCATGTTTCCATACACTAACACATAATTGCTGCGATGAGAGAAAACACCGAGCCTTACACTCGTGCTGTACTTCCCTTTATTTAACTTATCGTCCTCCTATATGAATAATGCAACAAATGTATCAGATTTTATATTATATTTCAATACTCAAACTTCCCTCCTCCCCTACCGTTTAGAGTTTTGCTTGTGGTGATAGGTAAAATGGTAATTTCATGTGTATTTCACACAAAATAAGTAGTAAATACTCAAAAAACATATAAATGGGAATAACCTGAGGTAAAACCTCATGATTTATCCTCATTATACACTCACAGACACATCCATAATTTTCCTCGTCCATTCCCTATTTTTTTCCTTTTAAAAAGTAAATTTTTTTCTATTTTTCCTTATTTTTAATCAATAAAAATGGATGCAAATTAGCATTATTTCAGAGCTGTGGCTCTTGAGTCTTTAAACAGCAACCATGTACATTTTATTGGTTTTTTGTTTCATGCTTTTCCCATTTTAAGCCCAAAAATCTCATTTTTACTCTGAAAACCATGCTTTTTGAGTTTTTTCCATATATTTTCAACACTTTAAGTGTATATTTTCTGATTTTTTAATTACAAAAGACTAAAACCAACAATAAACAACATTTCCATCAATTTTCAGTCCATATGAACATTGCTAACCTCATTAAATGCGAGAAAAGAGCCATTTTCTTTGTGAAAATGTCATTACTGTGTATTTTTTAATTATTTCGGGTTTTAAAACTTGTTGCAGGTCTACAAACCAGGGCTTGTTTGATGCTCAATCCACCTCCACACTACCATCTTCAGCCCACCTTCGGTTTGGAAGCAATCCAGTACCATGCCGGACGAGCATTCACCAATCGGGCTTCATTCTTCTTCAGACGATGCAGGAACAACCCCTTGCAGGAGAAAGAGCGAGGAGAGAGAAAGACTAAAAATCAGAATTTGATTCCCTTCATCATATTGCCAAGAAGGGAATATCTCGTGGTGGTTGTTGATATATCTTGCCAAGAAGGGATCGCCGACAACCCCTTCTTGGGTGAAAAAAGAAAGACATAAGTCGATTTTTTACCTTTCTTTTTCGCCCAAGAAGGTGTCATTGGTAGTCCCTTCTCAAGCTAAAGAAAAATTCAAAAGTGGATTTGTGGTTTTGTTTTTCACCCAAAAAGGGGCTATTGATGGCAATCCCTTCTTGGCAAAGAAAAATCCACAAGTCCAATATTCTCTCTCCATGTGTGTGTGTGTGTGTGTGTGTGTGTATGCGTCTGTAATTTAATTAAATTAGTATTATTCAATTAATTCTTTGTAGTATATATGATTTATTATTAGATATAACTATTTACATTCATATTAATTAAATTATATAAGTATTAATTTAAATAGTATTAATTATTAATATTTGATGGTAATAATTAAGTATTTAAGTTTAATTATTCATCTTATTTATTTTTAGTAATAATAATAATAATAATAATAATAATATATTATATATTTGTTAAGTATTAATAAATTAAGTATAATTACTATTTTATTAATTATTACTAATTATTAAATAAATAAATAAATAATAAATTAATAAATTAATAAAATTTTTCAATTTTTAGATTAGAATTACTAGTATTATTTAGTTATTAGATCATTATTATAAGTATTATTTATTAGTATTATAATTATTAATATTGTTAATTACTATCATTTAATTATTAAATAAATATTATTTAATCATAACTAAATAATTATTTCTAATTTATAATATTTAACTACCTATTATTAATTACTACATTATTAATAAACTAGCTATTAATTACTAAGCAAATAATAAACTAATTACTAATTAATTATAACCATTAATAAAACTTTTAGGAGGAGGGGGAGGGGAGTAAATGTCCCCTCCCCCTCCCCTTGTCCCCTTCCCCCATAAGAACACATACACATATGCTCCTCCCCTTACTTGGGTTTGGCCTTTGCCGTTACACCTCCGCCATCTACACCTTCCTCACCACAAGCTCTCTCTCTCTCTCTCTCTCTCTCTCTCTCTCTCTCTCTCTCTCTCTCTCTCTCTCTCTCCAAAGTGAGTGCATTAATTATCAGTTAATTAATTAAATTATTAAAATATCTTATTAATATAAAATAATATCAATTAACTAATGTATAACTTATTAATAACATATTTAAAATAAATTATTATTAAAATAATTGATATTGCTTATACATTAACATTAAATTCATTAACGTTAACTTATTAATATTAATATTAAAATCATTGATATTAACTTATTAACTAACATGAAAATTAGTTAATACATTAGTCAAGGAGGGGTCACTCATGAATACATATGTATATCACATGGATTTAAAATTAAAAAAAATTAAAATATTATTTTCATATATTTTTATATACAATAGAAGGGTGCCATATAAAGGGATTATTTACAAATTGAATAAGAAAGGATTTTGTTTTACTTAGAAAAAACTTACAGACAAGGATATTTATAAATAGGGCTTGAACGCAAGTGATATAGAGGATATATATACATTGAACCCCCTAAGATTATGTATTCCCATTAAGAGTTTTGAAGCTAGATAAAGATTGTCAACTCTTTTAAGAGCTGTAAATAGCATTATTGAGTGCTATTTTGACCAATTTTCATGCACATTTGAAAATTTGATATTTGTAAAAAATAAATTTTTACTTGAAGCTTATTTCAAACCTTTTACTCTATTATCTTACAATATTGGTAAAATCCCATCCAATTTTGGTATCATATATATATGTTATTTCAAATATAGTGAAATAGAACTTGAGCCATTAAAGTGGATTACATCCACTTTCATGGAAAATTACAAGATTAGTGTTGAGAGGCCTAACCCATGTATGCAATGCTCTCTTCACACATCACACCTCTTGTTTGAATGGAAGGGAAAGGGTTAATCACTCGCCCTACCCTTTGTCTCACACTTTGTTGATAAATACAAATGGCAACCTAGATTCATATCCCCATCCTATTAGGATGAATCTCAAGTCACTTAGTGATTGTCAATAAAGATCAACTTATCAATAATTTTAAATAGTTTCTATTGATAAAAAAGCATACCCAAGGAGGTATTTGATAGATTAAGAATCGGTTGTATATAAGAAATTCCATTTGTTGTAGCAATCAAATGTCCTATGGAGTCACGCAACACGTCACATTAAGAAAGGTAGCTTTGGAATTGTATCCTCAAAATATCAACAGATTATACAACTAGTCTAGTTTGCAAGGTATTGAGGATGTTGCCATTTTTTTAAAGAGTAAGGCCTGTTATGATAGAGTATTTTTCTATTCTCCCGTATTTGCTTTTGCTATTTTCATTTTCTTCCTCCCTACTCTCAATGATGTTTCCACCTTTTCTCAAAGAGTATGTCTATCTATATCATGGATTGAAGTCCTTTTCTTCCATAATGAAGATATTTATAAACAAAATTCAAAATAGCACCAACCCCATGTGTGAAAGCCATCCTCGCCATGTCTATAGGATTGAAGGAGAAACCCAAGGAGCAATGGTGGATATTGGAGATGAGAGATCAAAATAATTATGCCACCTCCTCAAAATAAGAAGGATAGCTATCATCAATAGCAAGGAAAGTAGTAATGAGTGACACCCAAGGGGGAGAGAGACTAGCCACTGTGATTGTCAATATCCCTTGGAGGGGAGTACTTTTCATGTTATAACTATTAATTAGGAAGGGATCATCAAAAGCATCAATGACTTGTACTTGGATAGAGTCATTAGGGTTGACAAAGAGTACCTTATAAGGGCCCATTTGGCATTTTTAAAGTTTTGTTGGAAACTTCTCAAAGCATGATTCATATGCTTGGATGACCTCACCTTCCTTAAATTTTGTATGCTTGATGAAGCTCTCATGGTAAGCTTTGCGACAAGCTTGCATAGCTTCCATGCAATGTAAGGCATTTGTTAGATCTCATCCAAGCATTCCAAATGTAGGAGATGGCATTGTAGGGACTCTTAATCTTTTAAGTGCTTCTCAATAGCCAATTGCAAAGATGGCAATTCAATCTCAACACAAAAGACAACTTCTATGCCATACACCAACTGAAAGGGGGTCTATCCTATTGTGGCCTTGTGGGCAGTTATATACAACCAAAGGGCCTCTCTAAGTCTATCATCCCAATCAAGACTATGGGAAGTAATTGTCTTTATAAAGTATCGAGTACAGAATGTGATTAGTAACTTTGACTTAGCCTTTAGCTCTGGGTTTGTATGTCATTTGGCTACTAGGTACTAGATTGTTTCCATAACTATGCCTTGGCTATAAACAAGAGTTGTTTTGGTACCAAGTGTAATAGACTTACACTTAACTCACTCTATCTCTCCCACTCACTCAGCATGCTATATGAAGAACACATGAAATGTGAGAGCAAGGTATACTCTTGTATTACTCAAAAGAAAGAAAGATACAACATAGACATATCTTTAAAGTATACCCTTGTGATATGGCACATGTAAGAGCTCACCCATAAAGTCTAGCGATTCACATGTTAAATGCCTTAGTTGAATCCACCACTAGTCCACATAAGTGCATTTGATTCCAATGTTAATGCATAGCTATAAAAGGACCAAAATGGGGAAGGGGAAAGTGGGACCTCAATCTAGGAGTCACACATAGAAGACCTCACTTGAGTGTGCTACTACTTCATGTATAGATGCCTTTGGCTCTAATGTCAATAGATGCCTTTTGCCAACCCTAGATAGTAAATCATGATAGATAGTGCTTTAAGAAAATGCCCTTACTATGTAATTGTAACAGTTAGGGTTGGCAAAAACCAGTGTTCGAGATTCAATGCCCTTGTTTTCAACTATCTAAAAATTTGGGTAATTAGTTTTATAATTGGTTTTCACTCCTAAATACCCTTAGAAAAAAGGCTAACTCTAATCTATACCTTTGAGAAGAAGTCTCATATACCTATATATACTATGTAGGTATAGGTACAAACACTAATATAAAACACACACACACATGTATTATGTGCATACATAATATATATAATACATATGTTATGTGGATTTTGAATTTATTGGTACACATTACTTGAAACTCCATGAATCATAGCTGTAGATTCCTGGCATGTGCCAGGTGGACAATGGACATTTTGCTGAGGTGTAAGTCGTGGTGGTGAATCGTGAGGTTGTAACTTGTGAACCTAATGTAGATTGTAGCTTCTGCTCACTGCTTCTTCGGTGGTCTACCCATATAAACTCTCTAGACTCAAGCTGCATCTCTAAACAGTGAACTGTGAGGGAACAGGCTGCGAGTGCAACAGTGTACTGTGAGGGAGCTGCGAGTGCCAAGCATTGTTGTTTGTGGTATCTCTATACGAGCACTGCTTTGGAGTCTCATTGACATTGCTCGGGAGGCGGCGGACTGCAGCAACCAGCCTCCCTGCTCTGCCGAGGGGCCATTGCGCGCTGATAGCCTCTAGCTGCCAGTGATTTGTAAAACCTCCAGTAGCCAGCCTACGAGTGCGAAGCGGCAAGCACCAGCCGCCCTGTTGACCAGCGCGCCAATGCAGCCTCCAAATTCCAAGATCCAGCATAGCGGGCTGTGGCATGCCACCTGTGACTCAACGCTTGCTACCAAGTGAACCTTCAGGCTCTAGCATTCGATGTTCTACCCCCCAAACTCCACGTGTGGTAGTGTGGCATGCACTTGCCACCATTGCCACACTCCAGTGGCCAGACTGCTGCCTCGGCCCTGAGCCTACACCAGCCGCTAAATAGCCGGCTGCTGAATCTCCACTGCTCTAGCAGCATCCAATATCCAGCCTCCGCTCCAGTGACTCGGAGTGATAAACTGGTCACTGCAGTGTTGTCACACGTGGAGTTAACTATGACAGTAGTTTTGCAAAATAAGTATTCCAAGCTTGCAGATATACAAAACGCCTAGGCTACAGCATTGCACAATGTAATGATCATACTTCATTGATGCATTAGACTTTATATTTTAGTGCATCAATAAACTTCAAACTTTCAAAGCACTCAAGTCTTGACTCTTGGCATTCGAACTTCGAGCTTTGCATAGGGAAGTAGTGCTACAACTTCCAACTGCATAGGTGGCACTGGATAGCAAAGCCGGCCTCTTCATTCTTGATTCTCGACTTAGTAGCCATTCTCAAGCCTCCATGTACCATACAATTATCAACAATTTAAAATCATAATTAGAACAACTTTGAAGTTTATAGAATGAACAATTATTACTTACAAAGGATATATAAAATTAGAGACATGTATTTTTTATTGTCTTAAAATAGGGGAAGATTTTGTTTTAAATGTGCATGCAATTTATATTTGTATGGACCTTTAAATCTACTGATTTAGGAAAAATGTCAATTAGGGTGAGCTGCTCCAAATTCCAATGGCTTTCTAGACCTTGCTTTCCACTTGGTTTCATAAGAGTTAATTTCTTGTATGGAGAATAAGAACTTAAGTATTTGTATGAATCCAATAGACACTCATGGAGGTATATGTTGTTGATTTGTTGAATTAGAACTTAGTAGTGTTGCATACTTAGAATATGTCACTCATGATGATAAATGCATATGTGAAACAAGTTAAATTTTGACCCTAATCCATCCAGCTTTCTCAAAGGATAATAGATTAAATGTCCTTCTTGTCACCATTATTCTCTCAAATGGGTATAATTAGACAACACTTTGTGCTATTTTGTAAACACTTAACCATTGATCACTAAAAGGTTCAGACCATCTCTAACAAATAGTTCATGTAGCTTGATGTCAAAAGAAGTGGTTAAAGCTTACATTGTACTTCTTAGATAGGTAATAGCCTGACCTATCATATATTCTTTCATAAATTTTTATACAGTATATGGATATCTAGGTGTGCTCTTCATCTTTCTAAAGGGCCTTTTCCATCCATGCTTACAGACCATTGCATGCACACGTTAATATTGGCATTAATAGGCCTATGAAGTACAATACAACCATATTTATTCCACATCACTTTGCGATGACAACATCACCATAGAGTGTATATATATATATAAGGTTGTGCTCTTCAATGTTCATCTTTCTAAAGGGTTTTTCTCTATCCATGGTTAGATATTTTTGTCCTATTTTCTATATCCTAATTAAGCATAAGAAAAAAGATTAAGCAATGTGAATCAAACTCTATGCTCAAATTATTTAGTAATATTAATTTTTTATAGTCGTAGCTCAACACATTGATAATTGTTCAATGTATGCAACATGGACAATGAGCTTGTAATGTAAATTTAAAATTGATATTGCCAAGGATTGAAATCATAATAGATTGTGATATTGCTACCATTAGATGTAGCAAGGAACCCTCTTTACAAAGCCATGCTTTTGACGACAATTAGAGCCTTTATTTTAGTTATTCTTTGTGAATGCAACTTAGAGACAATGTCGCAAAGAACACTCTTTGCAATGCCATGATTTAGACAACAATTAGAGCCTTCAAAAAAAGGGAAAAAATAAGCGAGTGCAAAGAGAGGTATCTCCAAAGGGTACTAGTCAAATATCTTGCTATAATTAGGCTAAGGATTATGACCTTCAAAAGGAAGAAAAAGATATTCGTCAAAGGGCTTGGAACACTACATGGGCAAGCACCTTTGAGTGGGCGTACTTTGATGATGTAATGGTAACAATGTTTTGCACATATTGTAAATACGACAAGAATCACAAAAGTGATTTTTTTAAAAATGGTTTTAAAAACATGCATAATGGTTCTTTGATTAAGCACTCTCATATTAGATCTTAGGTAAATGTGAAATATATTTGTGGAGCTAAGAAGGGAATTCAAAAGTATAAGGGTATTGTGGAGGATATAGTGATAAATCTTTTTAGGAATGTGTATTATGGTGCGAAAGAGGATCATGCATTTTCATACTTTCCAAGGACCTTGGGTCTCCTTGAGAGGCATGCGGGTATCCAAATATCACTAGGAATATGTACCATAGTGATAAAGCTTGTGCTACATTTGTCCAATATATTAGTGAGATACTCTTGCAATTTATTGTGAATTGACTATGAGTATCTTAGTATTTTAGCTTCATCATGGATGAGTCTATATATATTAAGCTAACATAGCATATGGTGGTTTATGCCTCATTTTATTGAGGATTATGAGACTTTCACTGTATTCATGAGTCTGCTTGAGATTTAGGATGGCATGTCTTCACATTTATTTGAGTCATCCATGTATTTGTTGGGGGTAAAGGTGCCTCCGCCTAGTTGCCCATGTATTACTACACTGACAGTCACTACCATTACACACTATAGGTGTGGGCGCCCATCACCGTCACTTTATTCTTTATTCTTTTAGTGACAGTTTGAATAAAGGAAGGCCCTGTCACACATTGTGACTGTTGGAGTTTCCATTTCTTATCTCTCTCTTTCTTGCTCTTGCTCTCCCGCTATAGCTCTCGAGTGCAAGCTTCGATCCTTCACACCTTTCAACTGTTATCAGAGCACGGCTTTCCGACCCTTGAGCCTGGCTCGTGGCATTCTCAGCTTCCCATCGACTCCCCACTCGCATTGCGTCTCCTTCCCGGCAGCCATAGCTCATTCTCTTGAGCTCCCGTCACTTCCCGGCTTTTCGAGCTTCTTCCCGGCCTATTGAGGCACCATCAGGGCATTGATATTGAGGTATTGCTTCATTATTTTAGAGATTTATCTCAGTCCACAGGTCTAGGTAAACAGGGTTTTCACAAGTTGTGGGCAGCCATAGCTCACACCTCTTGGAGCTTCCTTCACCTGGATCTTGCTTCTAGCCTGTCAAGGCTTGCTGAGGCTTGGTGTAGGCCTTCTTTGGCCCCCATTTGTGCCCCCTTTGGGCCCCATTTTTGACACGTGGGACATCAAACCCCCCTAGCCAGCTCACGTTTTTTTTTGTGCCCGTTTCAAAATCTGGCCCAAAAATCACTCTTTTTGTCATATCTCGGGCATTCGAAACCCGATTCAAGCAAGGTAAGAGTCTAAGTTGGGGTTTTGGCACGCTTCGAACGCGATAATGATGTCAGATTTGCCAAATTCTAATGACAGAATATTTTGCAACAGATTTCAGGGCTGAAAATACTCGATTTATAACAGTAAATGCATGCTGAATACTCTTGGGCTGAAGCTATCTTTCATGCTTTGACATATGCCTATTGGTTTCAGGTGTATGTCTTGGGCTATGCTATGATGTATTGATCTTCGAGGGACGACTTCAAGCTTATCATTGGATCCGGATGCTTTTGGAAGCTTGAGCTTATTTCAGCCCACACTTATTGACATTGGTCTATGCTTGACAGTGGTCAGTGCTTTGACAGTTATATGCTATTTGGGTACATGCTTACCCGACGCCTACGGCTTGATGCATTTGTCTTGGCACAGTGTACCATGTACTTGTTGAGCTTTAGTTCTCTCTGAAGACTTGGCTTGGATTCTCATTTGCTATTCCAAAATTTTTGTATTGGCTGTTATTTTGGTTGTCAGAGATATTTATTGGGATGTATGTCTTGCTCATGGATGCTACCTACAGTTGCTTTGTAGCCATCATGCTCTTGGGATGCTATTGAGGCATTGTCTTGGTTACCTATCTTTGGTACTTTGACTTGGTTTGATTAAGTTGTTGAGCTCATTTATTTGCCTCTTGTGCAAGTGGGAGCATCTTGTATGCTTGACTGACATTGAGCAGGAGGTTTATGCTATTTTGAGCATTTTGCAGATACTTGAGACTTTGGGATCTCTTACACTTAAATGTTGCATGGTTTATGCACTGATATCTTGGAGTTGCTTTTGACCTAAGCTTGGGCTTTGCACTCTTGTGAGCATACGCCTACTGGTGTCAGGTCTTGCTAGTGTTATGTATACTTTGCCCTATTGTCCAGGGGGTATGCCTATACTTTGGTGACATGTTTGGGTGTTTGCTTAGGGTCTTGATGACTGTTTGGTACTGATTTATGCCCATTTATGGCTGGTCATGTCTTGGCTGTCATTTCTTGACTTGGTGTAGTGATTTGGTCAATAATTGCTTCTCACAGTATCCTGCTGTCATTTATTACAAGTATATAACTCCGGAATGACATGGATTTTTCATGCTGAAATATTCTGAAATGATGTACTTTTGGAGCCCCCAGATGAACACCAAGGAAAAGGGGATTCTACTGCAATAAAATCTATCTTGTAACATCAACAAGCTTTTATTTCATTCTTTTGACTAGAACAAAGAAAACAACAATTCTTCACACAGCATCATAGTAGATTTCTCCCACGGATTTGATAGAATCAACCATAATCTTCAATATCTTCATAGAATTCTTCAATAGAACAATGAACATAAAGGAATACACCATCTTTGAATGGAAATCAATCACATAGTATTCATCTTCAATGTCTTCATAGTTCTCTCTCTCAATCTCTCATATACAGTTACACTGTTTTGATAGAATTGACTATCTCTGGCTCTCCCTCTCTCTCTCTCTCTCAATAATACATCATATTCTCACTACAATACTCTCATAATAACTCTCAATAATCCTTCTTAGGCCGTGGATGCATCTCCCAAGAGGTAAGTCTAATATGAAGAGTCACCAGAGCCACTACAATGTCTTTTCGCAGCTCACTACTGTCACTGTCACTCAGTCTTCTCTTTAGTCTTCAACAGTTGCTTCTTCCACTTGTTTCAGCTCTTTTGAACTTAGATTCATCCTTTCCAAAAGTTAGAAAACTTTCCCAAAGTCACACATACATTCTACAAAACACTTACAGAAGGTCTAGAGAACAGTTACAGTACAGTACCAGAGCAGCTACAACACAGTTACAATACAGAGATAGAGCAGAGACAAAGGCTCTAGAGAAGGTCTACAGAGGGTTACAAAACCTCATAACTCATATTCAAGCCATTCCATACTATCAAAAACTATTCAATAAGCTTTTAAAATATCTCAATCTTCATCAATCATCAATCCATGCTTCATACTGAAGATAATAAGAACAAAACAGAAGCTATACATAAGGTATACAGAACCAATCAGAACCTTAACAGAACATCATAGAGCTTCATATCTCCACTGAGAATCATGAACTTCCAAAACATAATCAATATCATCCAAAATACTCTCAAACACTTCCATTAACAACCATACATCACTCTAAATCCATCAAAAATCAATCATTCAGTCCTAAATAACAACAAAAATAAGTCAAAAATTTAGTTTTTTTCCACTCTCAACATATCCCCACACTTAGAAAGGAAGCGTCCTTGTGACCTAAGGAAAAGAAGAATATAAGTTCATTAAAGAGCTCAATTTTATCTTCCGTCGGATCTTCAATAATCTCTTCAAAACACGACCCCAACTTATTACCTGTATCTGATAGAAAAATACTACTAAAGGAGAACTTCGTTATTCATTAACTCATGTGATAATCATTTAAAAAGTCATAACAAATTTGTAAGGATATGAGAGGTTTTCTTCAGCTTTGCACCATAGGCTTTTCATCCTCCATCAATCGTTTGAAAAGAGCTCTCCAACAAATTATTCTTAATCAGCATGAACTCATCACATACAATTATTATAGCACATACACACAAACACGAACACAACCATCTGAATGACACCTCCAAAAAGAGAGATATATATATCATTAAGAATAATCCAAAATACATTGCAAAGGCATCAATGAAGATGATCCCTTTTGAAGGCTTGGTGGTTTCGAAAACGATCCATGGAGAAGGATTCATCTACAAATATCTTTGGACGATTTTGAAAGAACTGCAGGCAGCACATCCTTTCTAGCAAAACAAGGTATCTGCTAGGTAGACATAGGGCATGAAAACAGAGGACATCCAACTGATGGGAGTCAATGTTCACATTGATATTCATACAAAGCTTTGGAATGGCCTTTTGATCATTATGGAAATGCTTATGCATGTATGCTAGATACCAAGCAAAATGAGTTGTCAATCTCACTGAAGGATCTAGAGATTGTGAATATTGGTGAGAAAAATGAAGGTAGTTCTAGTATGCTTAACTAGTAGTTGTCCAATCCCTTGGAATTATTGGCCAGTTAATCTGGGGTCCTGTAAGAGAATCAATTGACCTCCATCCTCTTCTTCTTGAAATCTGCTAATCAAATCCTTCATATTCACTAACCAACTAAGGGAGTTGAGAAATAGAAGTGGCAGGAGATGGAAGTGGAATAAGTAAGAGAGGATGAAGAGATGGGTAAGAAAAACCATAAAAGGAGGAATAAGTTAAAGAAGGAGTGGCTAAAAATTTTAGGGAATCAGTTAGGAAAGGTGTTAATTGATAAATAGGAAAAGTAGAAGGTATATGGATAGATGGAGAAGGGCATGGTGGAGAAGGAGAAAATACTCTATCTTCGATAAAAGAGCAATAGGTAAATATGGGAATTTGAGGAAAAGATTGAGGTTGGAAAAGAAGAGGTAAGATTGCTATTGAATTGGTTTGATAAAGTGAAAGATAGGTATCATAACAATGAGCCATTTGTTGATAGTACAATAGGCTAGAAACAGAGGGACCTAAGACAGATATTCTCTGATAGGCATAAAAAAATATTGAATCAAATGGATGGTTTTTGGAAAGATGAGCTAAGAGATCCACCCTCAGTTGGCTCTGCACATAGGTAGAAGCTGTGTTCTGACGTTGATTCATGACGATAGAATCAATCATTGAGTGCCAGGAATTGTCAGGGCAAGTAGCCACTTTTGAGGAGTAACACTAGAACATGTCATCTATCCGCAACTCCAAATAGTTGACATACAAGACAGCTTGTAAAACCACGTCCCCCACATACCACGCCATATCTACTTCATCTAGAATCAACAGATCACCTTGTAGATACATGTAAGATAGCAACATGGTATCCATCGTTACAGAATCTTCAAACACCATACGGATCACTTCTGTTAGTAACTCAGAAGACCAATCCCCACTCCAACCATCCTCTAGAAGAGAAGGACCCATCGTTGAAAGCTTAATGTAAAAGGCCAACTTTTGCAACTAATAGTGGACAAAGAAAGAATGGTCCAGAGGAACATACTCCTGAAAGTGCTGAAATGTGGACCATAACAAATCCATCTGGGACTGCAACCTTTCCACTTTATCTTGGAATAATGGACACAAGGTGGCTCGCTGGAGAACTGCCAAGTCCTGCTTAGAGATAGAAGGAATCAGAGGAACATTGGGGCTTGGAGGAACAGACCATGACTACGTCAGTTGGTCTTGCAACTACTTAATTTGGGAAGCTTGTGATTCCACTATGTTATGAGTAGTCTGTAAGGCTGAGAGTTTTGCATCTAAAAGAGTCTGAAACTCTTGAGCTTCTTTGGACATTCTCTCTTTCTCCTCTGAGATTTTAGTGACCTCTGATTGAGCTTCTGTTAACTGAATCATTTGGGTTTGCTGCTCCATTTGCTTAAACAGATATGCAAGTGTGTTTTTAGTAGAGGCTAACTCTGAGGTTGCCTTATGCAACCAGTCTTTGGACTGCATCAGTTCTTCATAAAAGGAAGCATACAGCTGTTTAGCATAGGCTATCACTGAAAGTTCAATCGAACTCTGGATGTCTTTACAGAGGAATGGAATAGCATATCTCAACACTAAACTATTCAGGGAAGGGACTGATATGTCCAAGGAACCCTCTCTATGTGCCTTGAATAAATTGTTACATGTGAGGTAAGCAGGGAGGTCACTACTAGATGTAGCAGGAATTGTGACTGAAGGAATAACTGAAGGAGTTTCATCTGCCACACGCTTCAAGTGCTTTCGTTGAATGACCAGTGGAGGAGGGGAATCAAGATCCTTTATATCAATAGGTTCTGACTCTTCTGAAGGTGGTGGAGGAGGTACTGGATCAGATGGAGGATGTGGTAGCACACCCTTCTTTAGGCCGGAGTATGTCAAGAAAGCATATAGGTAGGATCCATAGGTGACATTTGTGACATTTTCCCTCGTTACTTTGACAAAATGTTGGTCCATCTTTGTAAGTAGATAAGTACTCCAATCAATGGCCACTCCTTTTAATACCATCCTGGAAGCTGTAAAGAGCTCTTTGGACAAGTAATGGGATGGTGTTTTGGCAGGCATAAACCTGTCTTGGAGAAACTGGCAGACTAACTTCCAAAGAGGATCAGTGATCATGGAAAAATATACTCCTGAAGTGTTGATCACTTTCATGACATTCAGAATTTCCTTGGTCTGCTTTTGTAACAGCTTGAAAATCTCATCGTTGGAGAATAATTGTCTACCTATAACAAAGGGCTCTCCTTTGTAGGGAAGAGACAAAGCCTTTCCTAACCCTCGGGGTGTCAATATCATGAAAGCACCATGAACCAGACCCGACTTCTTGTTGTATGATGCAAGGAACTCATCACACAGGGATGGATCATCTGGAATCAGTGGGAATAAAGTAGCCATGAAAGTCACAAGTCCTGCTTTCTGTATAGGCTCAAAAGCCAGTAGGGAAGAATAATCCCTACTGAACAGCGGGACATACTAGATAGGAGGAGGAGTGTGAGGTGCCATTCAGATGGAAAACACACACAGTACAACACATACAATTACAAAGAATGCCTGCAAAACAACCAAAGGGCAATAAAAAAGAAATTGATCAAAAAGAAGGACACACACACAGATGTAACTAACCAATTTACTATCCCAAACAACCCACATCCTAGAAAAAATTTGGCATGACCTCTACACATATGCGACCGAAAACTTCATGCGATGCAACGAACAGGCACCCAAAACCCCGTATCAGACAAGAAAGAAAGAAAAAACTACAAACAGTATCCGTAATCGTAACACATAAACAAACTATAATGCCATAAAAATGTACATCAGGACCTGACCATAACCTTGACCATCAATTTCAACTAAGAGGACTTTACGCGCCCATCCCACGAAGCGTGTTTATTAAAAAGAGAAACAAGTGCAGTGAGGGAAAATTGTTTTAATGAAGGGCTCATTTTAAGAAATTATTAATAATGGGTGACATTTTATTAGGTGATAAACCTTAATAAGAAAACGACGGTTTCTTTTTAAAATTTTAATTACAATTTATTAGGGTAAAATGGTGCTTTATCAAAACCTAGACTACGATTCCTAGACTGGGTCTCTAAATGCAAATTCATTAATTAAAAATTAATAGTGATGTGGAGCACTTTTTTGCCAGCGCGTGTTTTTTTGTGACGGTTGGTTTATTTTTATTAAAAATTAAGGTGCCTCTTAAGCGCATATAGCACGTGCAAAGTGAACGGCTAGTTGATTTTAAATTATTAAATTATGTGTTTAGCGCGAATGCACGTGAAAAAGGTGGGTGAAAAATAGTTTATTTTAGCAATTAATTGTGGTTAAGGGGTAATGAAAATACATAAAGCTCACAAAATAAATGCCTGGGCAGGGGTGTGTATGCAATGGACTGAAGGCGCACGAAGTAGTCCCCCAAAATGCAATAAATCCAGTTAAACAAAAACAAACACCACTGAACTGAAAAAAATAAAACACCTTAGTGTTTTTATTTTATTTAGATTTGATTTTTATCTTTTAATTTAAATTTTGTTAGTTTGTGGTTTTTTTTTCTCATTTATATTTTAGGTGTGTTTGTTTTGTGTTTATTATTTAGTTTGGTTTATTTATTTTGTTATTTTTATTTTTTGTTGTTTTTTTAAATAATTAAATCTGGATATATGGAACATAAATATGTATAAAGTGTAAGAGTGAATTTTCAGCCATTTAGCAAGTGTCAAGAATGTGTGTTAATTCATCCATGATTTTGAACTGATTTTTAGGATTTAAAATGAATTTTTATGAAGTGAAGGATTAAAATTAGGGTTTTTTGGCTTCTAATAATATTTTTGCCTTTTATGGAATAATTTTTACTTGAGAATTTAGTAGCAAAAGGGATAGGGGGTTTGTGAATTTTTTTGGATTTTTTTGGAATTTATTTCCAAATTTTTACTAATTTTAAATGAATTTTACTCATTTTACATGTAATTTTGAATGAATTTTTGGAATTTAAATTTTTTGCAATTTATTTTTTAAAAAAAATTTCCACTTTAAAAATATTCCAAATAATCTCAACAATCTTTGTAAAATTTCAAAAAAAATGTATTTTTTTAAATTTTAAATAAAATGTTAGATTTTTAAATGTGTTTTCTATTTATTTTTATGTATTTTTATGTAATTGCGGGTTGGAAAATAAAAGGCGGTATCCGGACTGCGTGTGAACAGCAAAGGATGACTGCGCGTGAATGGCTGACTGCAATACTCCACCACACGGACAAGTCGGAAGCGCGTCCTCGCGCGTGAACGCCTGCTAGCACACCTGTACTCAATGGGAAAATAACGTAAGAGAAAAGGCAGGAACGGGGGCTAACTGAGTAGATTAAGTGAATTTAGTTAGCTTAGTCTGAGAAAGTCAATTAAGTTAATTTAGTTGAGTAAATCAAATAAGTTAGTTAGGTTATTCAGGTTAGTCAGGTTAAGTATGGTAAATTAGGTTACTTAGGTTAAGTCTAGTAAATTAGGTTAGGCCAGTTAATCAGGTTAACTAGGTTAGGCTAGTTAGTCAGGTTAACTAGGTTAGGCTAGTTGGCTAGGTTAAGTCTGGTTAGGTTCAGTAAGTCTAACTAGGGTTAGGTGTCTAACTAAAGGTCAGCTAATCTAACTAGGGTTAGGGAGGCTAACTGTGGTTAAGTTAGACTAACTAGTCTGATGTTAGGGTAACTAGGGGTTAGGTTAATTAAATGTGGGTTCGTCAATCTAATTAAGGTTAGTTAATTGAACCAAGGGTGAGTCAGCTAACTAGGGTTAATGTAGACTAACTAAGGGGGAGTTAGACTAATTAGGGTTAGGGGTCAATTAACTAGGGTTAGTGGGGGACTAACTAGGGTTAGTTTAGGTTGGGTTAGTGGGAACTAACTAGGGTTAGTGGTAACTAACTAGGGTTAGTTAGCTATTAACTAAGGTTAGGTGAGTTATTAACTAGTGTTAGATTAGTGACTTTAACTAGTGTTAGAAACTAACCTAGGGTGGTTGGAGGAGGAGGAGGTTGGTGGTGGAGGAGGGGGAGGAGGAAGAGGAGGAAGAGGAGGAGGAGGAGGAGGAGGAGGAGGAGGTGGAGGGTAGTGGAGGAGGGGGAGGAGGAAGAGGAGGGGGTTGGTGGTGGAGGAGGGGGAGGAGGCTGTGGTCGAGGGGGCAGGGCGGCGTCACAGGAGGTGACGAGGTCGAAGGGCGGCTGCACAGGGGGCGAGGCCGAAGGGTGGCGGCACAGGCGATTGGAGCGGCCGAGGGAAGAGAAAGAGGAAAGAAAGAAGAGAAAGAAGAAGAGGTGACAGGGAGAAGGGGAGGAGGAAGAAGAAGGGAGAAGGCAGGACGGGACGCGGGGACAACAGCAAACATGTATTTTGTTTTTCTTTATTTATTTCTTTTTTTTATTTATTTTTATTTTTTTCTCTTTTTTTTTCTTTCTTTTTTTTCTTGCTTTGTTTTCTTTCTGGGTTGTTATTTTTTTCCTTTTCTTTTGGTGTTGCTTTGTTGTGTCTTTTAAATTTTTTTTATTCTTTTGGATTTATTTATTATTATGATTATGTATTCGGTTGTGTTTTTTTTTCTTCGTTTTGTGTCCTTGTTATTTACTTTTTTTTTTCTTTTTTCTTTCGAGGTGGGTTGTTTTTTTTTCTTTTACTGTGTTTGTTTTTTTTCATGGAAAAAGAAAAATAAAATAAAAAATGGAAAATAGAGTGGCAAGAAACACACCCTCGTCCTGTGCGCATGCGCGGGTAGGGGTAAAAAAAATTTGCAGTGACGGGGTTAATCGGCAGAGACGGCAATGTGCAAACCACAAATGCCATGGGGGCGTCCCGAGGCGTGTAAAACCAGAAACAGGCGCGTTCACGCACGACACGAGAAACACGGTCACACGAGAAAAATTAATAAAATGCGAATCACAGATGCCATGGTGGTGGAGGAGGGGGAGGAGGAGGAGGAGGAGGAGGAGGGTGGTGGAGGAGGAAGAGGAGGAAGAGGAGGTTGGTGGTGGAGGAGGGGGAGGAGGCTGTGAAGGAGGCTGTGGTTGAGGGGGCAAGGCGGCGTCACAGGAGGTGACGAGGTCGAAGGGCGACTGCACAGGGTGCGAGGCCGAAGGGCGGTGGCAAAGGCGACTGGAGCGCCCGAGGGAAGAGG
Source organism: Lygodium microphyllum (assembly GCF_053477565.2). Taxonomy (NCBI): domain Eukaryota; kingdom Viridiplantae; phylum Streptophyta; class Polypodiopsida; order Schizaeales; family Lygodiaceae; genus Lygodium; species Lygodium microphyllum. Next base: position 111,809,012 of record NC_141148.1, read on the forward strand.
AAGAGGAAAGAAAGAAGAGAAAGAAGAAGAAGAGGTGACAGGGAGAAGGGGAGGAGGAAGAAGAAGGGAGAAGGCAGGATGGGACGCGGGGACAACAGCAAACATGTATATTTTTTTCTTTGTTTCTTTCTTTTTTGTTTTTTTTTAATTTTAATTTTTTTTCTCTTTTTTTAAATTTTTTTTCTTGCTTTGTTTTCTTTCTGGATTGTTATTTTTTTTCCTTTTCTTTTGGTGTTGCTTTGTTGTGTCTTTAAAAAAAATAATATTTTTTGGATTTATTTATTATTATGATTATGTATTTGATTGTGTTTTTTTTTCTTCGATTTGTGTCATTGTTATTTGCTTTTTTTTTCTTTTACTGTGTTTGTTTGTTTTCATGGAAAAATAAAAATAAAATAAAATAAAGAAAAATGGAGGGGCAAGAAACACACCCTTGTCCCGTGTGCATGCGCGGGCAGGGGTAAAAAAAATTTGCAGTGACGGGGTTAATCGGGGCAGAGACGGTAATGCGCGAACCACATATGCCATGGGGGCGTCCCGAGGCGTGTAAAACCAGAAACAGACGCGTTCACGCACGACACGAGAAACACGGTCATACGAGAAAAAAAAGAATAAAAATTAATAAAATGCAAACCGTTCGCCGATTCAAAATTTGTAAAAAGGAAAAATGTGCCGGGAGACGAGAGAAAAATGATGGAAACATGCAATACCGGGTCCGTGGCAAAATCAGGGTGTTCACATGGAAAAAATGCAAAAAAAAAACCCGAAAACACATACGGGTATTAATATCGGAAATTCCGCGCATTGGAACAAAGTACAGAAAGAAGGAAAACTAGGCAGAATAAGGTGTCCTATAAGCCTATCACGACAAAACATAGTTCTGATTGAGATAGGATGCGTTTACATGGGAAAAACCCCAAAAACAAACCCAAAAATGGACTCGAAAATTAATACGGGAAGAACTGTGCACTGGAATAGAGGACAGTAAAAAGGAAAAATATTTGAAAAAAAAAGATTCACAGGAATGACGTAACAAAACTCAGTTGGAAGGGAATTAGGAGGGTTCATGTGGAAAAAACGTGAAAAACACACAAAAAAACACTCGAAAAAATTAATAACTAAAAATTTGGCAGTCAAAAGAGGGGGGAGGAAAAAAGAAAAAGTGGGGGAAAGACTGGCAAGACACGACTGTCAAGTTAAACTGGAAGTCCAGTGAAAATAGGGCAAGTTCACATGGAAAAATGTGAAAGATATGCACGAAAAGGACCTGAAAACCCGCAAAAATTAATAATGGATGAACCATGCATCGGAATGATATGGATTAAGAAGAAAAAATGTCAGGGGGAAGGGGTAGGACATGGCTGGTATATCAGATGAGGGTTCTGAAGCAATGAAGATGCGTTCACATGGAAAAATTGTCCAATTTGTGGAAATTACTTCAAAAATTAATAACTTGAGAATCGTTTGTCAGAACAGGGGTTGGTAAAAAGGAAAAATAGGCAGTTTAAATGGACAAACATGGTTGTAATGTTGGATGTGAGTCTCAGTGAACGTAGGGTGCGTTCGTATGAAAAAGTCACTAAACAAAGAATAAAGGAAAACGATCAAGAGACAACCCGAGGACACGGTGAAATAGCACGGAAGAGGGGGGAAGGGACCCCATCAGGATAAAATGAAGTCATGGCATAGATGCATAATCAGAACAGGATATATACATGGGGGTATACAACATAGACACACAGGGACACGTCCCCACACTTAAGACCTTAGCAGGAAGGAAAAACTAAACATCAAGGACCTGGTACCTCACATCAGACCAACCAGGACATCCCCACACTTAAGACATAACCGTCACTAAAAAAACAGAGGGTGTAGGGTTAGAAAAACTTTTCCCATATTGCCGAGGAGGAATGTTGACTATCGAGGTTGCGTCTGGTGTCGTTGTGTCGACTGGAGGAGGTAACAAGGTGTCTTCACAGCGCTCATCCAACAAACTTTGTGGTAGGGACCACACGGCAGCACCGAAGGAGGTGGCTGGTTGAAGGAATCACAGGAAATTCATCGATGACAAGGGATAGTGCACTCAACTCACGATCACTCCAATGGAATGAAAGAGCAGTCACTCGTCCCATTACTAACATCACTCGAGGAAATAATGATGAAAGCCCAGAGCTCACACTGGGTTTAAGAATTGACAAGGGAATGGTGCAGAGAGAGTATGCCATGGTGCACAATTGATGGTGCCGCAGTGCGTCCAACCCCGTCTGGCATAAGTGCAAGGAGGAATGCCAAGGAACCTTGTAGTGTAGTGTACAGAACAAAGTGACGTGTCTTGTATTGATGGCAAAAAACCTAGCCTGTGGGTGCATAGGGAAATGAGAACGTACTTGACTCCAATGGTCGCAACGTCCCTCAATCCTCACCTCTCGATAATTGATTGAATAACACTAGTTACACTCAGCCCACCCTCTGTCTCATGCTCTGTTGAAAGATACAGAGGGCAACCCATTCCTAAAACCCATTGATGTAATCCTTACCGTCACTTGTGCAGAGGTTATATGCCTTGTGCGCATTTGATGGTGCAATTGTGTATCCCACCCTGTGCCGGTATACAGTGCAAGAAGGAAGGCCAAGGAGCCTTATGGTGCAGTGCACATGAGTAGATCGTGCTGTGTGTATGGAGAGGCCCATCCCGTGCGTGCAACACTCCATTCACACATCTCACCTCTCATTTGATTTGAAGGGAAAAACTGGTCACCACCCCACCCTCTGTCTCACGTTCTGATAGATTAAGAGGGCAGCCCATACTCACATCCCCATCCTGTTAGGATGAAAGCTCACATCACTCAAAGGATGGGTGATGAAGTTCATGGTGGCTGTTGTTGTCATCAGGATCTTGAGGAGGAGGCGTACCCAAGGAGGCAGCCTACAAGTTTCATACTTCAATGATTTTTAAGAAGGGTCGTCTGTTAAGAAGGGTAGACGGACTGATATTGCAGAGACAACGCAACAAGGGAGGTGGCTTCAAATTACTTGCTAAAGAGGTTCCGCTGGTGAGTCAGCTATCCTGAATTGCGGGGTGTTACCACCTTTTCCATAGTTAGCTTCCCACCCAAGGGTGTTTCCGCCTTTTCTTGAAACGAGACCTATTATAACAGGGAATTTCTTCCTTTTCTCCCATAACAGTTTTTTTAATTTTTTTTTCTTTTCTTTTTCCATTTCTTTTTTTTCATTAAGAAAGAGAATGGTAGAAATACCATATGTCAAGACCAACCTCGCCACCGTTGGATTAGACGAGAAGAGAACAAGGTCAGGTTGAGAGGTATCTATGAGGGGCTAGCAGAACGAGACCACCTCATGAGGAGAATCATAAGGGATATCAGAAGCACGACGAGAAGGATAGTGCGATGTCCAAAAGGGAAAGGGTAGGTCGACTGTGATTGCCAAGATCCCTAGGGAGAAAAGTCCATCTTCAGGCGATAGCCATTGATCAGGAAAGGATCATCAAAGGCATCAACGGTTTGTACCTGAACAGAGCCGTTAGGATTGATAGCAAGTACCTTGTACGGGTCCATCCACCGTTGTTGAAGCTTGCCAGGAAACTTGCCAAATCTCGAATCATAAGCCAGGACAAGATCACCTTCTTTGAACTCCTTGTGCTTGATGAAATTGTCATGATAGGCCTTGCCTCACGCTTAAGTAGTTTCCATGAACTGTAGGGCCATCTGCCGTATCTCATCCAAGCATTCCAAGTGCAGGAGACGTGATTCATTATCTCCCAAGCATTCTTTAATTGCCACGCGCAAAGAGGGCAATTCCAGCTCAACAGGGAAGATGGCCTCTATACCATACACTAGTTGGAAAGGGGTTTGTCTTATAGCTGCCTTATGAGAGGTTCTGTATGCCTAGAGGGCCTCTGTAAGTCGATCGTCCCGGTCGCGACAATGTGCAGCAATCGTTCTTGTCAAAATCGAGCAGAGAATGCGATTGGTGACTTCAACTTGGCCATTGGCTCTGGAGTAATAAGGAGTGGATTTGCGAGGCAGATCTTATATAGTTCCATCAGCTCCTCCATGATTTTGTTAAGGAAATGAGTACCTCTGTTACTTACTAGCTCAAGGGGACTACCAAAATGGATGATAATATTCTCGTACATGAATAGGGCTACACTGTTACCATCATCCCGCTTCAAGGCTTTAGCTTCACACCACTTTGTGACATAATCTGTACATACTAAGATGTATTTGTTCTGCTTCCGTATGGTAGGTGGATCAATGGGATCCACAAAATCAATCCACCACTTCTCGAATGACTGTAGGGAAAGAATGGGTTGCAGTGGCATGGCACTTGTTTTGGTGGGTTTTCCCATTCGCTGACAAGCATCACATCTCTTACAGTAATCATATGCATCCTTATGGATGGTCAGCCACTAGTATCCTGCTAACATAGCCTTCCTGGGTGTCGCTTCTCCTGCAAGGTGTCCACCACATGGTTCATCATGGCATGCTTTCAATACTATGCCGATTTCATCCCCTGCAACACATCTTCACATCACTTCATCTTTGTCTGTCTTGTACAGTGCACCGCTTAGCAAAGTGTAGGAGGATGATTCTAATAGAAGCTTCTTCTTCTCACAGCTTGAGATGCCAGGAGGATACTGTTGAGTTGCCAGGAGGTTGGCTATGTCTGCATATTAGAGAGCTCGGGGGGGGGGGGGGGGGGAAAGGTCACTCATAAATATATGTATATATAACGTGAGTTTAAAATAAGGGGTTTTTAAAATACCATTTTTATACATTTTTTACATACAGAATGGTGTCATATAAAGGGATTACTTACAGATTCAATAGAAAAGGGTCGTGTGTTGTTTTAGATTGGTCATCTTCTGCAATTTGGACTTGGTTATATCTGCTGAATCCATCCAAGAGGGAATACAGCTCATGACCTGTCACTGTGTCCAACAGTTGGTCTGTAAAAGAGATAGGGAAATGATCATTCTTCGTCTTCGAATTGAGCTTTCGAAAGTCGACACATATTTGAAGTTTCCCGTTCTTCTTCGGTACTACCACAATGGGCGAAACCCATTCACTGTTAACCATAGGATAAATGAACTCTGCTTCAAGAAGTTTCAATAATTCGACCTTCACCAGAGCAGAGTAATTAGGATTCATACACCTTTGTCTTTGCCTTACAGGTTTGGAATCAGGCTCTAGGTCAATGTGATGCTGGCATACTATGGGATCAATCCCCTTTAGATCTTTGTATGACCAAGCAAACACATCTAAGTTCTCTTTAAGTAGGTCTTGCAGGACTACTAGTTCTCCCTCTGGAAGATTGAGACCCACTTTTAGGTGACGTTCCGTACCGTCAATATCCAAGAATGTTACTTGTCTTTCACCTTCCACTTCACGGATAAATGTCCCACGGATTGCTTCTAGGTAGAGGTTAGACTCTTTCAAGAGAGTAGTATCCTCATTTGATGTTCCACTAGAACCAGTGTTCTCCTTTTGAACAAATGACTCATTTGTCTGTTGAGGTTGTTGGAAGGGTATCAGAGCTTTGTTTGCTTCTGTATGAGTAGTAATTTCTTCTGGACTTAGGTATTCATATTCAGAGGATGCATCTAGGAATGTCACATAGCACGGACCTTCTAGAGACCGAGGCTTTGAGAGCTTTGGCTTCAGTTGACAAGGAGCATCATCATCATCTTGTCTCTAGAATGAATGGTCAGGGCAACAAGAGCCATTGGTGAACTTAATTTTTATGCTTCTAATCCATTGCTTATACAGATTCTGCATACTTTGTGGTCCATTAATAAACCCAAATGGAACCATAGTCATTCCATCCAGCACCCTGAGATCTTCGGCTTCTGAGGTCTCTATAGGGACATCAACAAGATCATCTGCTATTAGAGAAAATTCTTCATCTGCACTTTCATAACCTGCTTCATTTTCTTCCTCATCATTTTCATCCTCTTCCTCTGGAGGCTCTGTCTTTGCTTCTGTAGAGGCTTTGTAAGAGAAGAACAGATATTCTGCCTCTGCATCTACTTCTACTTATGTCCAGCTTCTGACTCTGCTTCTGCCTATCGCTCTGGCTTTGGCTCTATGTTTGTTATTGTCTTTGTGATTGTCTCTGTATCCACTCTGTCTGTGTTCTATATCTGCTGTATCTGCTCTGCCTCTGTACTGTCTTTGCTCCTGTAACTATACTGTCTCTATACTGTCTCTACTCTGTAACTGTACTGTCTCTGCGACTGTCATGTAACAGGGAGAATAGTACATCCATGTTTCTATTTCACTATCAGAGGTGATTTCAGAAGTTAATTCTAGTTGAGACAAGAGCTATTCACCCATGGACAAGGATTTTACTTCCCTTGGCAGTTGGCTTACAGTGCCCATTGTTAGGGACTATGCCTTTGTTTTCTTAGGAAAGATATGCTTAACAGCCTCTTCATCTCCTGATGTACCATCTGTTACCTCATTGGAGGAGTCAGTTATGACTTCAATGGATGTGGATCCATTGCCTTTTTGTGATCCATACAGCTTTAATAGCGCTTTGTTGGGTCCTCTGCCTAGGGTTAGGGTTCCTTTGAACCAGTCCGTCTTGGCTCTTGCTTCAAAAAGCCAAGGTCTTGCCAACAGTAGAGGGTATGAGGTCCCATAAGAATTTGGTTTGACCACCAGGTATGTCAGCCAATAGTCTCTTCCTGCAAGGGTTGTTTTTACGTATGGGAGGATGCCCAACGGTTTGACTCTGCTTTGGTCTGCCAATCTAATAAGCCACTGTGTAGGTTGAATTCCTTGCAACCCTAAGTCCTTCATTGTCACATCTATCATTATATTTTATTGATGAGAATCCATCAATCAATGCATCTGAAATAAAGCATCCTTCTATCCATACACTAATCTGTGGGGTTCCAGGATCTAGGAAGGCATTAGCCACATCGACTTCCTTTACAGGCTCCGGGGCGTTATTGGTCTTGGTCGCTATTGATGGAGCGATACTTAATCCACGTCTTCTTGTCAAGATGATTTTGAATTTCTTTCGGTAGCTAGGAGACAACATCAACAACTGTCGAAATGTTAGGTTTGGTTTAAAAGTGTCTAGGTCTTTGACCAAGTCAGAATCTTTAATAGGATCCAAATGCTTCTCCAACCGGCTGGGGAATGGGGCTATATCCATTTTCATTTTTCATTTTTCTTCTAATAATTGCAGCATCGGCACTTCTTCTATTTCTGGAGGTGCTTTTGTATCATCTATCTCTTGGACCTTTGGTCTTGTCTCTTGGACTGTCTCTGTGACTCTTTGTGGTACTACAGTGCTCTATACTGCACTGTTCTGTTTTGTATTGCTCTGTCCCTTTGTTGGAAGGTTGAACTTCACAGTCTTGGCAGGAGAGTTATTTTCGTTCTGAACAACTGGTTCCTTTTTCTTAGTGCGCGTGATAGCGGTAACTTTCAACTCTACCAAATTGGAGGCATGTTCTTGTACATTCTGTTGGCTATCAGTGCCATTGGCCTTTACAGGGTCTGGGCTTGGACAGTCCTTTGCAGTGTGGCCTTCTCCTTTGCATTGGCTGCATAAGGGCTTGTAGTCCACAGATCGTCTAGGGTTTGGACAATTCAGGGAGATATGACTCTTTTCTCCACACCTATAACATTCCACCTTTGATCTCTGACCACTGCTAGACTGTTGTTCTCTGTAACTTTGAGAGGGAAATCTTCCTTGACCAAAATTAGGACCAAACTCCCTAGGCTTTGGTCCAATATCCTATGTTGTCATTTTGGATTCCAACAAGTTGAATCTTGTATTTTCATCCTTCTGTCTTCGTTCATGCATCTCTTTTAGAGAGAAAATATCCTCTGTATGGTTATTCCGCAAATAGTAGGAACAGAAGGCTCCAGGAATGGTTGGTTTTCGAGTACATTCAGTGGCTAAATGTCCCGCTTGATGACACTTTCTGCACCATGTATTAGAGCGCATCACATCTCTTCTAGCTCTCGCAGGAGTGGATATATTGGCTGTATTCACCTTTAGCGTTTGTAGCTGCTCTGTAATCACATCCAGAAGCTCTTTCTTGATACTTGCAACTGAGTTGGATAAGTACTTCTTTAGATTTTCACCTCCTAAAGTGCTTGTAGTAGGATTTTGGGAAGCTTCTGTAATTACTGCATACATTGATTGGGTCGATACAAAGGGTCCTCTGTTCTGGCTTTGATTCAAAGCTCCTGTTGAGACTTGGGGTTGTTGATTCTAGTTGGTAGGGTTCCACTGTTGTTGAGTCGCCATTGGAGGAATTTTTTGAGGCCACTGTTGCTGTGGTCGAACCATCATTTGAGGCACTGTCATTTGTGGTGACCACACTAGATTAGGTGCATTATACTGCGGCACTGTTTGCATCTGGGGATAGGAATAGGGAATTGTCCATGAGACTGCATTTGGTGGGTATACCATTCCTGACATAGGAGGAGGTAAGACTCCTCTTCATGGAGTCATTGACAGCCTTACTTCAACTTCGTCATACAATCTTGCACCTTCCACTGCAGCTTGCAAATTGACTAGTCTTCTCAATTCCTCGAACTTGCAAACTTTTGGTTATAGGCCTCTAAGGAATACTCCTTTCTAGATGCCTTCATCTAGATGATGGTTAGTCCATCTCTTCAGGATGGATTCCATTCGCGAGACATAAGCTTCTACTCTTTCTCTAGAGGACTGACTTAGGTTCATAAACTCCTCTCACATCCGCTCTTCAAAACCTTCACGCTTGAATTTAGTAAGGAAGGCTAACTTCAGATCGTCCCATGTGCCAAAAGTTCCTACTGCTTGTCTCTCATACCACTGAAACACCATGCCCTTGAAAGTGGCGGGGAATATTGCTAACCAATGCTCAGGGGTTTTGGCATTGTTAGCCACACACGCTACCATGAATTCTGCTAGATGAAGATCAGGGTCTTCATTGTACTCTCCCTTAAAAACTGGCAATGGGATTACATTTACTAGCCTGTCATCAATATTTCTAGGACGAATCTGACTAAGAAGGGGACCTTGAGTCGCCATGGGGACTTCTGTAAAGAGTGCTTTTAGGGCGTCAAAGGAGGCTTCCGTTGCTAGCTCGTTCTCAGCTTGGAGTTCTGCCTTCTCTCTTCTCACATACCTCTGGACTCGTTCTAACACTTGTCTCTTTATTGTGTCATTCATCAAGGGGTTGGCTCCTATCAGTTGGTCTATACTCAACAGGATAGTATCACAAATGGCTTCAGTCTCTGAGGGATTCTTTGGCCAATATCTCCTCTACTTCCTTCTTTTCAACATCTCTGGATTCGGCTTTCAAACCACTACAGAGGGGAAGATATTCCATTCTGAAAGTATCAAAACTCATTCTTCTTAGAATCATTGTTGTGTCATTATAATAATGCTAGCTTTTGAGGGTTTCAATAGTGTATGTTGTGAAAAACACTCTGTCTACCAGCTTCCAATGGGTTGCTAATTGGACAAACAGAAGATTGTCAGTGCACCAAGCATCCCACGTATCTTGCTGTTGAGCATCCACGAACAAATTCCAACTCTTTTCCTTCTTATTTTCATGAACCTCCATAGACCACGACTCTTAAAGCTTCTTCACAATCTCCCACTTGATGATGTCTGGAAACTTCTCAATGAATGCCAAATCTTCCATGGATGGTCATTCTCTCTGTTTCTGCTCTTCAGTTTGTTCCCAAACAGTTTGCCACCAAGATGCAAGTTTCTGCTGCTTCAATCAGGAAGAGGAAATAGTCCACCACATAGAGCATGCATCATGATGGTAATATGTTTCCGCCATTGTGGGATGAACTTCTTGTGGAAAGTGGCTTTGATAATGAGAATCTCCAACTCTTCAGTGGAAGAAGAAACTTTGCAAACATCCATTAAATTCACCTCTTCTTGACAATGCCATTTTCTTCATTTTCAATCTCTTTTGATGTTTGTTGATGGCAAGTTTCCCTGGTTGCGCACCAAAAACATGGAGCCCCAAGAGGAACACCAAGGAAAAGGGGATTCTACTGCAAGAAAATCTATCTTGTAACATCAATAAGCTTTTATTTCATTCTTTTGATGACAAAAACAAAGAAAACAACAATTCTTCACATAGCATCATAGTAGATTTCTCCCATGGATTTGATAGAATCAACCATAATCTTCAACATCTTCATAGAATTATTCAATAGAAAAATGAACACAAAGGAATACACCATCTTTGAATGGAAATCAATCACATAGTATTCATCTTCAATGTCTTCATAGTTCTCTCTCTCAATCTCTCATATACAACTATACTGTTTTGATAGATTTGACTATCTCTGGCTCTCCCTCTCTCTCTCTCTCTCTCTCTCTTTCAATAATACATCATATCCTCACTAAAATACTCTCATAATAACTCTTAATAATCCTTCTTAGGTCGTGGATGCACCTCCCAAGAGGTATGTCTGATATGAAGAGTCACCAGAGCTACTACAGTGTCTTTTCACATCTCACTACTGTCACTGTCACTCAGTCTTCTCTTCAATCTTTAGCAGCTGCTTCTTCCACTTGTTTTAGCTCTATTGAACTTAGATTCATCCTTTCCAAAAGTTAGAAAAATTTTCCAAAGTCACACATACATTCTACAGAACACTCACAGAAGGTCTACACAACAGTTACAGTACAGTACCAGAGCAGCTACAGTACAGTTACAGTACAGAGATAGAGCAGAGACAGAGGCTCTAGAGAAGGTCTACAGAGGGTTACAGAACCTCATAACTCATACTCAAACCATTCCATACTATCAAAAACTATTCAATAAGCTTTCAAAAGATCTCAATCTTCATCAATCATGAATCCATGCTTCATACAGAAGAAAATCAGAACAAAACAGAAGCTATACAGAACCAATCAGAACCTTAACAGAACATCATAGAGCTTCATATCTCCACTGAGAATCATCATGAACTTCCAAAACATAATCAATATCATCCAAAATACTCTCAAACACTTCCATTAACAACCATACATCACTCTAAATCTATCAAAAATCAATCATTCAGTCCCCTCAAAAACAACAAAAATTAGTAAAAAATTCAGTCTTTTTTCACTCTCAACAACTTTCACTAGTACTTGGTGGGCAGCAGCTTTGGTTACACTTTTCTTGCCATTTTCTCTCGATTTTGGTGATTTTTTGGTCATTTTCTGCAGTAAATAGCAAACAATTTTGAATTGTCTACAATATTCTAGCCTGCATTATGGCGAGTTCGTCTAATGATCATGCTATTTTCAACATCACTAAGCTTGATGGTATGGATTAATCTTATTGGAAGAGCCATATTTAGCAGGTGATGGTGCAAAAATCGCATATCAAACCTTTGAGGTTGAGCGGGCATCCGTCTGCAACTATGCCAGATGAGGAATGGCTTGAGCTTGAGCTTGATGAGTTATGCAAGTCCACTATTGTATTATCTCTCACATAACAGGTTCATTACAATGTATTTGAGGAATAATAGAGTACATGGCAATTGTGGGATAAAATCAAGAATCTCTATGACAAGAAAAGTCCAGCGAGTTAGATGTATTGGCTGAAGCAGCTTATGGATCTGTGCATGAAGGAGAATGTGACTATGTCTGCTCACTTGAGCCAATTCCATGCTATACTCAAGAACTTGACTTCGCAGGATATCACTTTTGCAGAGGATGTCAATCCTCTTTTCTTGCTTGGTACTCTTAATAAGTCATGGGATGTATTCCGCACTGCATTATGTGCCTCTACTGCTACCTTGAAATTATCTAGTGTTGAGAGTGCTCTTCTACAAGAAGAGGTTAACCATAAGAATTTGGATGCCTCTCATGTGTCGCATGCTATGAAAGTTAGAGGCAAGAATGATGGATATGGAAAGCATGGCAGTGCCAGTGGTTGTGGATGGGATTATCAAAAATCTCAATCCAAGTCTCATGGGAAGTCACGTAGCAAATCCCGTGGCAGGAATGCAGATGTTACTTGTCACCATTGTGGAAAAAAGGGCCATATAAGGCCACAATGTCATGATCTGTGCAATGAAAGGCGCAAAGATAAGGGGAAAGACAAAGTGTAGGATAAGTCTTTTGATCACAGCATAGTGCCTGCAAAGTCTAGTGTTAAAATTGAAGAGATCAATGTTATGCAGCCTAAGGATGTTGATGGTGATGATTATATCCTTGCAGCTTCTTCTAGTGCTTTGCAGATGATAGAGATACACTCTATGTATGCATAGTATTGGCTCTTGGACTCAGGTGCATCCTTTCATGTGTGACACCTTATCGAGACTGGTTTCATTCATACCGTATTGTTTCGGGTTCTATGCACTTGGGTGATGACAGCTCTCTTGACATTGTGGGCATTGGTGATGTTAGACTGTAGTTTCCTTCTGGTAGTAGTTTTGTTATGTAGGATGTATGTCATATACCTGCTTTGATAGCAGTCTCATGTCAGTTGGACAGCTTGATGACATAGGTTATCATGTATCTTTTGGAGACTCTGCATGGAAGATCACTCGTTGCAAACTTGTGATTGCGAGAGGTGTCAAGGCTGACAGCCTCTATCCCTTGATTGTATCCACTTCTTCCATCATGTTTTGTCTGGGATTCTATCCCACATGTATCTCTTTGGCATGCCCGTTTGGGCCATATGTCTTTGAAGGGAATGAAAATGCTTTTTGGTTTGCAATATTTACCACCCCTTGATTATGCATGTTTTGATTCATGTGAGCATTGTCTTTATGGCAGGCAGACTAGGTCTACACGTAAGAAGTCTGGTAGGCCATGCATGAGTGAGCCCTTGGCATTGGTACATTCGGATGTCTGTGGGCCCATGCCTTGTCAGTCTATGGGTGGTGCAAAGTATTTGTTACATTCATAGATGATTTTTTACGAAAAGTTTGGGCTTATCCCATTAAGCTAAAATTTGATGTCTTGGCTATGTTTCAGAGATGGCTTGCATTGGTTAAGAACCAGTCTGGGTATAGGCTAAAATGCCTAAGAAAAGATAATGGAGGTGAGTATGTCTCACATGCTTTTGAGCAGTTATGTGATAAGAGGGGTATTAAGCGTCACTTGACCGCCCCCAACACCCCCCCAGAATGGTTTGGCTGAGCGGATGAATAGAACCATCTAGGAGCGTGTATGCAGTATGCTTAGCCATGCAGGCCTACCACAGATCTTCTGGGCTTAGGCAGTTAGTACAACTGTGCATGTCATAAACAGATCACCTTCTAGTGGTTTGGATTTCCAGGTTGCAGAGGAGGTATGGACTGGAAAACCTCTCTCTTATGTGCATATCCGTGTCTTTGGATGTAAGGCATTTTGCCATGTGCCTAGGGACAAGAGAAGTAAGCTGGATCCTATGAGTGTCAAATGCATTTTCCTTGGTTATGGGGATGCAGGCGAGATGGGTTACCATCTCTGGGATCTGCAGGCGTGGAAAGTCATCCGCAGTCATGATGTAGTCTTCCATGAATACAAGATGCATCGGCAACCTGAGAGAGTTGTTGAGATCTGCAGGGTCATATTTCAGGAGGAGCCGAGAGCTCTCGCACAGCCAGTTGGACAGCCTACATCTGCAGCAGCAGATGCTCATGGTTAGGGTGTTGGACAGGCAACTGGGCAGGCAGTAGAGCCTGCTGTGAGATGGTCTACTAGAGATAGACGTCCACCTGATAGATTTCAGCCCTTGATGCACTATGTCTTGGTTACAGATGCAGGAGAGCCTTTCACTTATGATGAGGTTATGCACAGGGGTGATAGTCACTCCTGGGAGAGGGGTATGCAGTCTGAGATAGAATCCTTGTATAAGAATGAGACTTGGGATTTGGTTTTCTTGCCTAAGGGCAAGAAGGTTTTGCCATGCAAGTGGGTGTACAAGCTGAAAAGTACCCTTGGATACCCCAAGCCGGCATACAAGGCTAGATTGGTAGCAAAGGGTTTTAAGTAGGAGCATGGTGTGGACTTTGATGAGGTATTTTCTCCTGTGGTTAAGATGACCACCCTGTGCTTAGTCTTGGCTTTGATTGCTCAGCTTGACTTGGATTTATACTAGATGGATGTCAAGATGGCTTTCTTACATGGGGACTTGCATGATGAGATTTATATGGAGTAGCCTAAGGGCTTTGTAGAACCTGGCAGGGAGCACCTAGTGTGCAAATTGAAGAAAAGTCTTTATGGCTTGAAACAGGCACCTAGGGAGTGGTATCATAAGTTTGATGCCTTTATGCAGTCATAGGGCTAAAGCAGGAGTGATATGGATCTGTGTATTTACACGAAGAAAGCCTGTGATGGTTCTTTATTGATTTTGGTACTCTATGTGGATGATATGCTCATAGGCAGGAAAATTTCATGATGAGCTAGATGCTCTTAAGGCTTAGCTCAAGAAGAGCTTTGAGATGAAAGATCTGGGACATGCCGCTCACATACTTGGTATGCGCATTAGATACGACATGCATCAGGGACTCCTCTACTTGTCAGAGAGGGAGTACATTTATAAAGTCCTTGAGCACTTCCGCAAGGACGTAAAGCCTATTGGCTGTCCATTGCCTTCTTATGTGAAGGTATCACAGGTTGATTATCCGCAGACATATGAGCAGAGGGCCGAGATGGCCAAGATTCCCTATGCATCCGCAGTGGGCAGTCTTATGTATGCCATGATCGCCACTCGTCCAGATATTGCCTTTGCAGTTGGTGTTGTGGCACACTATATGGCTACACTTGGCAAGAAGCATTGGGATGCCGTGAAGGGTATCATGAGGTACCTGAAGGGCACTGTAGATATGTGCATATACTTGAAAGGGATGAGAGGATCGAAAGACCATGCACGAGCTATGGCAGAGAGCAAGAGCAAGAAAAGAGAGAGAGAGACAAATGGAAACTCCAACAGTCACAATGTGTGATCGAGCCTTCCTTTATTCACTAGTCACTGAAAGAATAAAGAATAAGTGTAACGATGATGGGCGCTTGCCACCTGCAGTGTGCACTGGCGGGTACTATCAGTGTAGTAATACACGGGGTGGCACGGCAGAGGTGCCTTTACCCCAACAACCTCCTATTTAAAGGCGAATCTACCCCAGTGAGAGAGAAAAGAAAAGAAAAGACAGTAAAAATGTACATAGGTACAAGGGATGAGGAAAGGCAACATCTCATCCAACGCCCATCAATCTCCTAAGGAAGGCAAATCACTCAGTAGGTGAGGCTTTTCGTGAGCAGATCTGGAGGATTGATGTCAGTGGAGATCTTGACAAGGTCAACAGACGTGTCTTCCACGACACCCTGAATAAAGTGATATCTCACCTCAACATGTTTCGTCTTCGCATGGAAGACCAGATTCTTAGCCAACTGAATGGCACTCATAGAATTCGAATGCAGTGTAGGAACATCATCAATCCCAAGGTCAGAAACAAGATGGCCTAGCTAGATAGCCTCCTTGCAAGCCTCAGTGGCTGCAACATACTCGGCCTTAGTGGTAGACAAAGCCATACACTTCTGCACCCTGGACATCCAAGAAACAGCCCCTCCAGTATAAGCGAACACATAGCCAGAAGTGGACTTCCTACTATCTGCATGTCCTGCATAGTCGGAGTCAGTATAACCCACGACCCCTATATCCTGGCTGCCATAGCATATAGACATATCTGTAGTGCCCTTCAGGTACCTCATGATATCTTTCACGCCATCCCAATACTTCTTGCCAGGTGTATCCATATAACGCGCCACAATACCAACTGCATGCACACTATTTGGGCAAGTGGCTATCATGGCATACATGAGACTATCCATTGCTGATGCATAAGGGATCTTGGCCATCTCAGCCCTTTGCTCATCTGTTTGCAGACAATTGGCCTATGAAACCCTCACATGAGTAGGCAAAGGACAGCCCACAGGCTTTATGTCCTGCATGCGGAAGCGCTCAAGGACTTTATAGATGTACTCCCACTGTGAGAGATACAAAAGCCCCTGATGCCTATCATGCTTAATGTGTATCCCAAGAATATGTGAAGCTTGTCCCAGATCCTTCATCTCAAAGCTCTTCTTGAGCTAAGCTTTCAGAGCATCAAGCTCTGCATGAGCTTTCCCTACTATCCGCATGTCATCAACATAGAGAACCAAAATCAGTAAATTGCCATCACGAGCTTTCTTCGTGTAAAGACACGGATCCATAGCACTCCTGCTGTAGTCCTGTGACTGCATAAAGGCATCAAACGTATGATACCATTCCCTAGGTGCCTGCTTCAAGCCATAAAGACTCTTCTTCAATTTGCACACTAGGTGCTCCCTGCCATGTTCTGCAAAGCACTTAGGTTGCTCCATATAGATCTCCTCATGCAAATCCCCATGCAAGAATGCAGTCTTAACATCCATCTAATAAAGATCCAAGTCAAGTTGCGCGACCAAGGACAAGACCAAGCGTAGGGTAGTCATCTTGACGACAGGAGAGAAGACCTCATCAAAGTCAACTCCATTCTCCTGCTTAAAACCCTTAGCTACAAGTCTAGCCTTATAGGCCAGCTTGGGGTGCCCAGGGGTACTTTTCAGCTTGTACACCTATTTGCATGGCAAAGCCTTTTTGCCCTTAGGCAAGGCAACAAGATCCCAAGTCATATTCCTATGTAAGGAGTCCATCTCAGACTGCATAGCCCTCTCCCAGGAGTGACTATCACCCTTGCGCATAGCCTCGTCATAGGTGAGAGGCTCTCCTACATCGGTCAACAAGACATACTGCATAGAGGGCTCATAGCGATCAGATGGATGTCTATCTCTAGTAGACCGTCTCACCGCAGGCTCTGTTGCCTGCCCAACTACCTGTCCAACACCTTGGCCCTGTGTAGGAACTGCTGCAGGCTGTACTATTGGCTGTGCTGGAGCCTAAGGCTCCTCCTGAAAGATCACTCTGCAGATCTCAACCACCTTCTCAGGCTGCTTATACATTTTGTGTTCATGAAAAACTACATCATGGCTGCGTACTATTTTCCGTGCCTGCAGATCCCATAGACGATAGCCCATCTTTCCTGAATCACCATAGCCAAGAAAGATGCATTTAATGCTCTTTGGATCCAACTTACTCCTCTTGTCCTTGGGCACATGGCAGAATGCCTCACATCCGAAGACACGGAGATGCGCATAAGAGGGTGGCTTACCAGTCCAAACTTCCTCTGCAACCTGGAAATCCAAACCATTAGAAGGCGATCGGTTTATGACATGCACTGCCGTACTAATTGCCTCAGCCCAAAAGCTTTGTGGTAGGCCTACATGGCTAAGCATAGAGCACACACACTCCTGAATAGTCCTGTTCATGCGCTGAGCCAAACCATTCTGGGGTGGGGTGTAAGGGGCGGTCAACTGTGACGCTTAATACCCCTGTCATCACACAACTACTCAAAAGCACATGAGACATATTCTCCCCCATTGTCAGTCCTAAGGCATTTCAGCCTATACCCAATCTGGTTCTCAACAAGAGCAAGCCAACGCTGAAAGACTGCCAAGATATCGGACTTTTGCTTTATGGGATAAGCCCACACTTTCCTAGAAAAATCGTCAATGAAGGCAACAAAGTACTTCGCACCACCCATAGACATACAAGGCATGGGCCCACAAACATCAGAATGCACCAAAGCCAAGGGCTCAATCATGCATGGCCTACCCGATTTCTTATGCGTAGACCTATTCTGGTTACCATAAAGACAATGATCACACGAGTCAAAACACGCATAGTCTAAAGCGGAAGATATTGCAAAACCAGAAAGCATTTTCATTCCCTTCAAAGACATATGCCCCAAATGGGCATGCCAAAGTGATACATGTGGGATAGAACCCACTGACAAAACATGATCAACTATAGGACCATCCACTACAAGAGGATAGAGGCTGCCAGCCTTGGCACCTTTCGCCAGTACAAGTCTGCCTCTGGTAATCTTCTAGGCAGAGTCTCCAAAACCAATGTGAAACCTTGCATCATCCAGCTGACCTGCAAACATAAGGCTATGCGTAAGCACACGTACATGACATACATCCCTGAGCACAAAAGAACTGCCAGTGGAAAACTACAACTATATGTCACCACTGCCCACAATAGCCAAAGACCTGTCATCTCCAAGCCTGACTGACCCTGATACAGTGCGGTAGGAGTGGAACCACTCACGATAAGGCGTCACATGAAAAGACGCGCTTGAATCCAAAAGCCAACACTGTGCATATATGCTAGGAGTCTCAGTCAACTGTGAGCTGTCAGATGAACTAGCTGCCAAGATAAACTCATCACCGTCAGATGGCTCCTTAGTTTGTGTAACATTGATCTCTTCGATCTTTACATTGGACTTCGCAGGTACAATACTGCGATTAGAAGACTTTTCTTGCACTTTATCCTTCCCCTTGTCCTTGCGCTTCTTATTGCGCAACTCATGACACTGTGGTTTGATATGGCCCTTTTTCCCACAATGATGGCAAGTGACATTAGTGTTGTGCCCACGCGACTTACTACACGAGTTTCCACGAGATTTGGACTGACCCTTTTGAGAGTCACGGCCACGGCCATTCCCATGGTCATTCCTTTCATTCCTACCTCTAACTGTCAAAGCATGAGAATCACGAGAGGCATCCAAGTTCTTCCTGTTGATCTCTTCCTGCAGAAGAGCACTCTCTACATCAAACAATTTCAGCTTAGTAGCAGGAGCACACAAGGCAGTATGAAAGACATCCCACGACTCTCCAAGAGTCTCAAGCAAAAAGAGTGGGGTCGCCTCATCGGGAAATGTGATACCCTGCGATGTCAGATTCTTCAAGATCACATGGAACTGGCTCAAATGAGCAGACATCATCGCATTCTCCTTTATGCGCAGATCCATGAGCTGCTTGAGCCAATACATCTGACTAACCAGGCTCTTCTTATCATAAAGATTCTTGATCTTTTCCCATAATTGCCATGCGGTCTATGCCTCATCCACTACATTGTAATGAATCTGCCCCAGTGAGAGAGAAAAGAAAAGAAAAGATAGTACAAATGTACATAGGTACAAGGGATGAGGAAAGGCAACATCTCATCCAACACCCATCAATCTCCTAAGGAAGGCAAAGCACTCAGTAGTGAGGCTTTTCATGAGTAGATCTGCAGGATTGATGTTAGTGGAGATCTTAACAAGGTCAACAGACTTGTCTTCCACGACACCCCGAATAGAGTGATATCTCACCTCAATATGTTTCATCTTCGCATGGAAGACCAGATTCTTAGCCAACTGAATGGCACTCATAGAATCCGAATGCAGTGTAGGAACAACATCAATTCCAAGGTCAGAAAAAGAGGATCGAAAGACCATGCACGAGCTATGGTGGAGAGCAAGAGCAAGAAAAGAGAGAGAGAGACAAATGGGAACTCCAACCGTCATAATGTGTGACCGGGCCTTCCTTTATTCATTAGTCACTGAAAGAATAAAGAATAAGTGTGACGGTGACAGGCGCCAACCACCTGCAGTGTGCAGTGGCGGGTACTATCAGTGTAGTAATACACGGGGTGGCACGACGGAGGCGCCTTTACCCCAACAATGCTATGGCAGCTAGGATACAGGAGTCATGGGGTACACTGACTCTGATTATGCAGGACATGCAGATAGTAGGAAGTCCACTTCCGGCTATGTATTCACCTATGTTGGAGGTATTGTTTCTTAGATGTCCATGGTGCAGAAATGCATGGCCTTTCTATTGTAGAGGCTGAGTATGTTGCAGCCACTGAGGCTTGCAAGGAGGCCATTTGGTTGGGTCTTTTGGTTGGTGACCTTGGTATTGATGCTATCCTTACACTGCATTCGGATTCTATGAGTGCTATTCAGTTAGCCAAGAATCCGGTCTTCCATATGAATACGAAACACATTGAGGTGAGGTATCACTTCATACATGGGGTCGTTGAGGAAAAGTCTGTTGATCTTGTCAAGATCTTGACTGACTAGAATCTTGCAGATCTGCTCATGAAAAGCCTCTCTACAGAGCGCTTTGCCTTTCTCAGGAGGTTGATGGGCGTGGGATGAGATGACGTCTTTCCTCATCCTGTTGTACATATGTATATGTTGTACTGTCTTTTTTTTTCTTTTTCTTTTCACTCCTCATTAGGGAAGATTTGCCTTTAAGTGGGAGGTTGTTGGGGGTAAAGGCGCCTCCGCCTAGATGCCCGTATATTACTACACTGACAGTCACCGCCACTGCACACTGCAGGTGGTGGGCGCCCGTCACCGTCACTTTATTCTTTATTCTTTTAGTGACAATTTGAATAAAGGAAGGCCCGGTCACACATTGTGACTGTTGGAGTTCCCATTTCTTGTCTCTCTCTTTCTTGCTCTTGCTCTCCCGCCATAGCTCTCGAGTGCAAGCTTCAATCCTTCTCACCTTTCAAAAGTAGTTGCAGCTTGACATTTTGAAAATGATGTGATTGGGAATAGATGGTGCAGCAGCTATGATAAAAAATGTGAATGGATTGACCACCAAATACAAGAGATTGAATCCATATATGACATTCCTTTTAGTGAGTTGCACATAGAATTAGTTTATACCTTGAAGATGCAATAAAGAAATCTTCTTATGCACAAAGCATTCACTACAAGGAAATGGAAGTATAGTGACAACCATTTTGGATGTGATTAGGTGGTATTGCCATAGTGACAATGCTTTCAGATGTAATTAGGTAGTGTTGTTATATGCGTGACGTATATAGTGCCTCAAAAAGCGACGCATATAATGATGGCATGGTGGGAAAACAAAGGGACCAAAACGTGAGGATGGCATTTTATAGGTAATTTGTAAATGAGCAAGAGCAAGAGAGCAAAAGAGAGAGGGAGATAGCTGAGAGAGAGAGAGAGAGAGAGAGAGAGAGAGAGAGAGAGAGAGAGAGAGAGAGAGAGAGAGAGAGGCTACCACCACCATCACCATCCCCACAAAGAGAGAGGAGACATGTGTAAACTGTTGGAGCTATATGTAGCTCACCCTATCTAGACTAGGTCTTACCTATATGTATGTAGATTTTAATAAATATAAGATAGTATTTGGGAGTGTACATGGTGCATCTCTTCTCTCTCTCTCTCTCTCAGGTCTACATATCTTCTCTCTCTACATTTCAATATGGTATCAAAGCTATCACAAAAATTGATTAGGGAGGATACCTATGTAGTATCTCTTCAGTTCTTGATTCATGTTCTTTTCATGCTTAAAGTTGGTGTATTGTGTATGTTATGAGCATCTTATGTTATGAATTTTAAGCATAGAAGAAGTTTACTTGATCATCATTTAGATTGCAGATATGTTGAATTGTAGATATGTCTTGCTTGGATTAGGGCTTTATTCTTATGGTCTTGGATTTACCTAGAGCTTGCGAGTTATGCATTTGAGCTATTACTTGAGATTTGAGACTAGGATCTCTTACACTTCCTTCACTATGATATTTTCTTGGTAGATGCTTCCATGTTTACTCTTGGATGCTTATGAGCTGATTTGATCTATCTTCATTGAGTATACACCAACCTTTGTGAGGTCTTGCTAGTGTGTACATCTTGCTTATTACTCAAGGGATGTATCGGTTGTACTGACGGACTCTCTTGACACATTTGGATATTTGTCTCATGTTCATTGGCTGTTATAGTGCCTCTATTATGCTAGCTTGATGCAGGATTGGACTTGGTAGTCATTATTGTCATCTTTATTAGGTCATTGTTTGCTCTCATTTACTCACTGCTGTCATTTATTACATCAAGTAGTATTTGGTGGGTAGTATCATTGATCACTTGTACTTTGCCATTTTGTCTTGATTTTCTTGTGGTTTTTGATTGTTTACAGCAGTATACAACAGGTTGTTTTGACTGTTTACACTGTTTTCAACTTGCATTATGGCTAGTGCTTCCACTAATAATGCTATATTCAACATCACTAAGTTGGATGGTACAAACTATGGCTAATGGAAAAGCCAAATATGGTAGGTGTTGGTGCAGAAATTGTAGGTTAAACCACTGAGATTGAATGGGCAGCATCCCACAATGATGCCTAATGATCAATGGCTTGAACTTGATGAATTGTGCAAGTCCACTATCATATTGTCTCTCACAAAATAGGTACACTACAACATAGTTGAGGAATCACAAAGTACATGGGATATTTGGGAGAAAATTAAGAACTTGTATGACAAGGAAAGTCTTGCTTCCCAGATGTATTGGTTGAAACAACATATGGATCCCCGCATGAAGTAGAATGTGACTGTGTCTGCTCATTTGAGCCAATTCCATGCTACTCTGAAACATTTGGTTTTGCAAGGCATTGATTTTATTAAGGAGGATGTGACTCCCTTGTTCTTTCTTGGCACTCTTAATGACACTTGGGATATCTTTCATACTTCTTTGTGTGCCTCTACTACTACACTTAAGCTATCTGATGTTGAGAGTACTCTTCATTAGTAAGAGATAAACATAAAGATTTTGGATGCCTCACGTGTCTCTCATGCATTGACAATTAGAGACAGGAATGATGGAAATGGAAAGAATGATAGTGGCAGTGGCGTTGACCGTGGACGGGATTCTCACAGATCCAACTCCAAGTCCCATGGGAAATCACACAGTGAAACCCGTGGCAGGAACTCAAATGTTACATACCATCATTGTGGGAAAAAGGGCCACATTAGGCCACAATGTCATGAACTGCACGATGAAAGGCGCAAGGAAAAGGGGAAAGAGAAAGTTCAATAGAAGTCCTCTAGTAGCAATATTGTACCTGCAAAGTCCAATGTTAAGATTGAGGAAATTATGTTATGCAGCTTGAGGACTTTGATGGAGATTATATTCTTGCAGCTTTTGGCTTTTGGATTTGGGTGCATCCTTTCATGTGACACCTTGCAAAGACTAGTTTTATACAGACCACACTATTTCTGGTTCTATGCATCTTGTGATGATGAGTCTCTTGATATTGGGAGCATAGGTGATGCTATGATGTAGTTTGCCTTTGATAGCACTTTTCTTATGCATGATATATGCCATGTACCTGCATGGACCCACACTCTTATGTGAGTTGGATAGCTTGATGATGCAAGATATCATGTGTCTTTTGGAGGATTTGCATGGAAATTTACTCGTGGTATACTTGTACTTGTAAGAGGTGTCAAGTTTGGTAGCCTCTACCCCTTGGTTGTATCTAGTTCTACTCTTGATCATGTTTTGGTAGTGGGTTCTATCCCACATGTATTTCTATGGCATGCTCGTTTGGGTCATATGCCTCTTAAAGGAATGAAAATGCTTTGTGCTTTGTAGTATATCCTGCCTTTTGACTCTTCTAACTTTGCATCATGTAATCATTGTTTATATGGTTGGAAGACTATGAACTCACATAAGAAGTCTTGTATGTCACACATGGGTGAGCCATTGGGTATTTGTATTCGGATGTTTGTGGACCCATGCCTTCTTAGTCACTAAGGGGTGCAAAGTAATTCATTACATTTATTGATGACTTTTCACATAAGGTTTATCCTTCAAGCAGAAGTCTAATATCTTGGCAGTATTTCAGCGGTGACTTACTTTAGTCGAGAACCAGTCTAGGCATAGGCTAAAATACTTAAAAGCAGATAGTGGGGGTGAGTATGGTCCACGCACTTTTAAGCAATTTTGTGATGAGCAGGATATTAAGCATTAGTTGACCGCCCCTTACACCCCTCCCCAGAATGGTATGGATGAGTGCATAAATAGGACTCTCCACCAAGAGAGTGTACGCAGTATGCTTAGCTATGCATGCTTACCACAACATTTCTAGGCTGAGGTATTTAGGACTGTAGTGCATATTATTAATAGATTGCCTTGTAGTGGCATTGACTTCCACGTTGCAAAGGAGGAATGGATAGGAAAGCCTCCCTCTTATACTCATTTGTGTGTCTTTAGATGTGAGACATTTTGCCACGTGCCCAAGGACAAGTGTAATAAGCTGGATCCTAAAAGTGTGAAATGCATATTCCTTGGCTATGGAGATATAGGTGAGATGGGATATCGTCTCTGGGATCCACAAGCACGAAAAGTCATCCACAGCCATGTTGTTGTGTTCCATGAGGACAAAATACATAGGCAGACTAAAAAGGTAGTGGAGACATGCAGGGTTATCTTTTAGGAGGATTTGCCTACTCCCATATAGCTAGCTAGGCAGCTTGCAATAGCAAGTGTTGGTACTCATGGCTAGGATGTTAGACATGATGTTGGACAGGTAGTGCAGCCTGCACTGAGGCATTCTACTAGAGACAGATGCCCTCTTGATCGCTTTGAGCCCTCTATGCACTATGTCTTGGTTACAGATGCAAGAGAGACTCTCACCTATGATGAGGCTATGCGCAGGGGTGATAGCCACTCCTAGGAGAGGGCTATGCAGTTTGAGATAGACTCATTATATAAGAATCATACTTGGGATTTGGTTTCCTTGCCTAGTGGCAAGAAGGTTTTTCCATGAAAGTGGGTGAACAAGTTGAAAGGTATCCCTAGTTAGCCAAAGCTAGTATACAAGGCCACATTGGTAGCAAAGGGTTTTAAGCAGGAACATGGTGTTGACTTTGATGAGGTCTTGTCTCCCATTAGGAGAAATATGGACTCTCTTTTTTGCCCCTTAAGAGGTTTCTCTCACCTCTTTCTCTCTCTAAAAAGAGATTCCAAAATAATATTATAATAAGAGATCTTCTACCATCAAGCAAATCTCGTATTTATATTTTCAATAGATTTCACCTATTATTTTATTCCCAAACTATAGGATAAGGCTATTTTTTCTCAAAATCCTCATAACATAAAAAATACAATTTTATTTTCTCTAAAAACGGAGCCAAACATTAACATGCAACTCTTTAATGCTCTCACGACTTTTCAACATGAAAATATGTTAGAATCATTCTTATTTTTGCTTCTTAAGTTAAAAAACGATATAAAATAACATACTCATCATATTTGAAGATTATTTTTTACCCAGAGATATCTTTTTGACTTGAAAGTTTCCTTGTAAAATTTTATCTTTTTTGGACAAGTACATGCCTATTTCTGGTCATTTTTTCATTCCCTCTCAAAGCTCTAGTTTTGTCCGAAATTTTGTGTACTCTTCTCCTTCCCTCCAGAATATGGTTTCTTGCATACGAATTCTTTTAAAGCAACACTTAGTATTATCTACAATACTCTCTACCTTGCTACAAGCAATCTTAGGAGTGGTTTTGATAGCATTTGTTGAAATTAAATAATCTCTATCTACAACACTCTCTACCCTACTACAAGCAATCTCCCTTTTCAGTACTATGCTATAAGATATCTTTCTCTTCAACACTCTATACTACAAGCAATCAAGTGATAATGGAGGTATCTTTATTTTTTAAATCTCTGTGATGTATGATTCTTCATAGTTGTTTTATCCTTAAGTTTCAATTCATAGAGAGAGAGAGAGAGAGAGAGAGAGAGAGGACTGTGTGAGATTAACTAAGAAAATAAGTGATAGGGTGATAGAGAGTAAATTAGGGTAGAAGATAAGATGATGTTATTATTCTCCAATAGCCAAGCTTCTATATAAATGTGTTTAAATATATTTAATCAATTCTTTTTGTGTGTGCGTGTGAGAGAAAGAGAGAGAGAATATTTTTGATAAAACATAAGATAAGATTGGATGCTAATTAGTGGTAGATTAAAAGCTAACATTATAGGTAGATTAAGGGTTTATTAGGGTCTATCATGATTGAAATCAAGAGAAAGAAACAAGATGCAACTAGGTAAAAAAGAACACAGATATAGTGAATCAAAGGGATGTAATTGTGTGATTTGAATGTTAATCCAAGTTAAAATTGGCATATATTTTTCTTTACAAGATATAGGCGCAGGACATACCAAGAGAAAGAGAGATATTTACTTTCAATTGGAGGATGAATATGCACCAATGTTCAAAAGAACTATGGAAAGGGATGATGCAATAAGATACACGATGCAACAATAAAGAAATGGAGGGGAAAAAAATGTGGACCTTTGGGTTGATGGGTGCATTTATACACTTGATCCAGTCACTTAAAGGCCACCACAATTTGAAAGGATTATATCATTTGTAAAGTTTGTTTGTGAAGTAATGAAGGATTGTATGGATACACATGTAGACTTGTCACACAAGGATTAGCACATGTTCATCAAGCCTTGACAAATATGCAGATAATATTACAAGGGAATATATAGTCTTTGATGGAAAATGATACATTATTGGCTGAGAAGGATAGGGAGAACCAAAGTGTACAACAAGCAATGCTTGTCATTGAAGATGCTATGCATGCTACACATGTGCAAAATATAGAGTTACAGTCTAAAGTTATGGACTTGGAGAAGGAGAATCAAAACATAAAGAGGAAGTCCACAAAAACTTTGGATATTGGGCCTAGTTTAAAAGCCAAAGAAGCACGTCGACACATTCGATTAGTTAAACCAATTCACCAATTAACCAAAGGAAGTGGACAATGCCATAGACGTATATATGGTCAATCTACTACAATGAGAAATATGTTCCCTCATGCAGAGAATGATACTATTGCCAAAGTCCTAAGCAAGGATATGGTCAAAAATGCATTGGAAAATTGTAAATTCACGGACATTGTAGATGGTGTCACAAGTGAACATCTTAGGGATGGTGTTTTTACATGCAGAGAATGATACTATTGCCAAAGTCCTAAGTAAGGATACGGTCAAAAATGCATTGGAAAATCGTAAATTCAGGGACATTGTAGATGGTGTCGCAAGTGAAGGTCTTAGGGATGTGAGCAACTTCTTTACTGCTACAGATGCTCAGGGATTATGTGACAAGGTGAGAATGAGTTTTGAGTTATATAGTATGCTCTATCAACAATTGGATACAGGTTTTAAGCAAGTCTTCAAAACTAAGCGAGTAATGCCTCTACCAAAACCATTTTTACGTGAAGAAGGCTTGAAAAAAACTAAATGAGAAAGTTTTAGAACTAATTGGTGAGCCAACACATCTAGAAAAATCACACATATTGAAGTATGGTTCCAAAGAAGTTGCATTTGTATTGAATGTATCCAACAACTTTGTATTAGATATATATAGGGTTTAGATTGCTATGGTCAAGTTCTACAATATGTCTATGGAAGAATGTAGGGCCAAGCTTTGTCCTCAAACTTGATGAGAGTGAGATTATTAAGGAGCAAAAACTTGAGCATGTGAGTATAATACTTATGAATCGAGCATTGGATCCCAACATCAATGAAAACCATCCTTTATATTTTAGTATACAATCATATAATGAAATATGGTGGCTTGTAGCATTTGAAGTACCAAAGAAGGACCATGAAGTACTTAAAGTTTTTTTAAACCTCACTAATATACCCAGTGTTATTCAACAACAAAATAATTGAGAAATTTTACACTTCGAGGGGTTTGGGGACTATCATGTTGAATGGCATCTTACAGGAAATTTAAAAACATCAAAGTGTATATTTGGTTTATCAAATGTAGCGAATGCAAAATTTCCATGCATATATTGCATGCAAAGTAGGAAGAAAGGAAAAGATGGAAAGAAGGAATGGCTTGCCAAGGCAGGACAACAAGGTGCTCCAACACGTGATAAAAAAGTAATGAGAAATGGAATGCTGGTTCTAGTGGATTCAAACTGGCATCCTATTTTGGAAATACCGCTAACAAGGGTTCACTTTTGCACATTACATTGTTTGGTTAGAATAATTGAGAAGCTAGTATATGAAGATATATGATTTGCATACAAGATGTAGCTTATGTCAGAAGCTAATGCTGCATGCAAGAAGGTAAAACAAGTCCTCTCTAAAATTTGATTGCACGGGGGCCAAGTAGAAATAAAAAAGGACGATAAAAAATCAGAAAGAGTGGAAATATCCCTTGTAAACCATGCTTTGGTGGACCCAAGACTAGGAAGTTTATATCTCCACCTCGAGATGAGGAAGGAAATATACTTGTAAAACAACCAGAGAGGTATGAAGCATGGAAAAGGTTGCACCTTTCTATTCCAGATTGGAGCAATGGGGGACGAATGAGGATTTCAAATGCAGAAGTGTGGATACACCTAGATAGATTAGCAGCTCTCTTACAAAAGTTGAGATTTACAGATGGTAATGCCAATACATTTAAAGAGACAGCTGCTAAATAAGTCCATTCTGGAGGCATGGACTAGAAATAGCATAACACACTACATGGTAAATATTTTCACCATTTCAAAAAAATATCATCATGTCAAATTAGTTTGTGTTTCTAATCTCTCTTCTTGTGCATCATATACTTGAAGCATATGGTCCATACTTTGATCAAGGAAGTTTGGCAGTATGGTCAACTCAAGGCATGGAACAATCTCATTGGCAAGCTTGTTGTGCTTTTCAAAAGGCAATTGGTCATGGAGGTGGTATCAATTATTCCAATTCTATGAGGCAATTATTACAATGGTGGTATAAGAGATTAGAGATATGATATGAGGAAAAAGAAAAGAAGTCCAAAACCTCTCAAGAAGAATTTATATGTAGGGCAATATATGAAGTCAGAAAAGCAAGATATGAAAACAACACAGCTAGACAACGCCAGACAGGATAGTTAGCAACCCAAGAGAGAGATGACAAGAAATGGAGACCTAGATAAAGATTGAAAGGTGAGAAGGATCGAAGCTTGCACTCGAGAGCTATGGTGGGAGAGTAAGAACAAGGAAGAGAGAGACAAGAAATGGAAACTCCAATAGTCATCTGTCCCAGATCTTTCATCTCAAAGCTCTTCTTGAGCTGAGCCTTAAGAGCATCTAGCTCATCATAAGCTTTCCCTACTATCAGCATATCATCCACATAGAGTACCAAAATCAATAAAGAACCATCACAAGCTTTCTTTGTGTAAAGACACGGATCCATAGCACTCCTGCTGTAGCCTTGTGACTGCATAAAGACATCAAACTTATGATACCACTCCCTAGGTGCCTGCTTCAAGCCATAAAGTCTTTTCTTCAATTTGCACACTAGGTGCTCCCTGCCAGGGTTCTGCAAAGCCCTTAGGCTGCTCCGTATAAATCTCATTATGCAAGTCTCCATGTAAGAAAGCTGTCTTGACATCCATCTGGTATAAATCCAAGTCAAGCTGAACAACCAACGCCAAGACTAAGCACAGGGTGGTCATCTTAACCACAAGAGAAAATATCTCATCAAAGTCCACACCATGCTCCTGCTTAAAACCCTTTGCTACCAATCTAGCCTTGTATGCTGGCTTGGGTGTCCAGGGGTACTTTTCAACTTCTACACCTGCTTGCATGGCAAAGCCTTCTTGCTCGTAGGCAAGGAAACCAAATCCCAAGTGTCATTCTTATGCAAGGAGTTTATCTCAGACTGCATACCCCTCTCCCAGGAGTGAGTGTCACCCTTGCACATAGCCTCATCATAAATGAAAGCTCCCCTGCATTTGTAACCAAGATATAATGCATTGAGGGGGGCTGAAATCTATCACGTGGACATCTGTCTGCTGCCTGCCCAGCTATCTGTCCAATACCCTGACCATAAGCATCTACTACAGCTGTAGACTATCCAACTGGATGTGTGGGAGCTCTGAGCTCCTTCTAAAATATGACCCTGCGGATCTTAATAACTCTCTCAGGCTGCCGATGCATCTTGTCTTCATGGAAGACTACATCATGACTGCGGATGACTTTTCGCACCTGCAGATCCCAGAGATGGTAACCCATCTCTCCTGCATCCCCATAACCAAGGAAAATGCATTTAACACTCTTAGGATCTAGCTTACTTCTCTTGTCCCTGGGCACATGGCAAAATGCCTCACATCCAAAGACATGGAGATGCGCATAAGAGGGAGGTTTTCCAGTCTATACCTCCTTTGCAATCTGGAAATCCAAACCACTAGAAGGTGATCTGTTTATGACATGTACAACTGTACTAACTGCCTCAGCCCAAAAGCTGTATGGTAGGCCTATATGGCTAAGCATACTACGTACATGCTCCTGGATGGTTCTATTCATTCGCTCAGCCAAACCATTCTGGGGGGGTGTAGGGGCAGTCAACTGATGCTTAATACCCCTCTCATCACATAACTACTCAAAACCACGTGAGACATACTCACCCCCATTATCCGTCCTTAGGCATTTTAGCCTATACCCAGACTGGTTCTCAACCAATGCAAGCCATCTCTAAAACATAGCAAAGACATCAGATTTCAGCTTAATGGAATAAGCCCAAAATTTTCGTGAAAAATCATCTATGAACGTAACAAAATACTTTGCACCACCCATAGACTGACAAGGCATGGGCCCACAGACATCCAAACGTACCAATGCCAAGGGTTCACTCATGTGTGGCCTACCAAACTTCTTATGCATAGACCTAGTCTGCCTACCATAAAGACAATGCTCACATGAATCAAAACATGCATAAATCAAGGGGCGGTAAGTACTCTAAACCAGAAAGCATTTTCATTCCCTTCAAAGACATATGGCCCAAATGGGCATGCCAAAGAGATACATGTGGGATAGAACCCACAGACAAAACATGATCAAGGGAAGAAGCGGATACAATCAAGGGATAGAGGCTACCAGCCTTGGCACCTCTCGCAATCATAAGTCTACCACGAGTGATCTTCCATGCAGAGTCTCCAAAAGATACATGATAACTTGCGTCATCAAGTTGTCCAGCTAACAGGAGATAGTGTGTCAAAGTAGGTACATGACGTACATCCTGCATAACAAAACTGTTGCCAGAAGGAAACTGCAGCCTAACATCACCAATGCCCACAATATCAAGAGAGTTGTCATCACCCAAGCGCACAGAACCCGAAATAGTACGATATGAATGAAACCACTCTTGACAAGGTGTCACATATGAAAGGATGCATCTGAGTGCAAGAGCCAACACTGTGCATACATAGAGTATATCTCTGTCATCTGGGAAGCACTAGAATAAGCTGCAAGGATATAATAATCATCATCAACATCCTCAGGTTGCATAACATTGATCTCTTTAATTTTAACACTGGACTTTGCAGGCACTATGCTGCGATTAGAAGACTTATCCTACACTTTGTCTTTTCCCTTATCTTTGCGTCTTTCATTGCGCAATCATGGCATTGTGGCCTAATATGGCCCTTTTTCCCACAATGGTGACAAGTAACATCTGCATTCCTGCCACAGGATTTGCTACGTGACTTGGATCGAGATTTCTGAGAATCCCGTCCACGGCCACTGCCATTGCCACGCTTTCCATACCCATCATTCCTATCATCAGAATTTGGCAAATCTGACATCACCATTTCATTCAGAGCATGCCAAAACCCCAACTTAAACTCTTACCTTGCCTGAATCGGGTTCCGAATGCTCGAGATATGACAAAAAGAGTGATTTTTGGACTAGATTTTGAAACATGCGCAAAAAAAAGTGAGCTGGCTGGGGGAGTCTGCTGTCCCACGTGTCAATAATAGGGCCCAAAGAGAACACAAATGGGGGCCAAAGAAGGCCTACACCAAGCCTCAGCAAGCCTTAATAGGCTGGAAGCAAGATCCAGGTGAAGGAAGCTCCAAGAGGTGTGAGCTATGGATGCCCACAACCTGTGAGTCAAAACCCTGTTTACCTAGACCTATGGACTGAGATAAATCTCTGAAATAATGAAGCAATACCTCAATGTCAATGCCCTGATGGTGCTTCAATAGGCCGAGAAGAAGCTTGGAAGCCAGGGAGTGACGGGAGCTCAAGAGAATGAGCTATGGCTGCCGGGAAGGAGACCCAATGCGAGTGGGGAGTTGATGGGAAGCTGAGAATGCCATGAGCCAAGCTCAAGAGTTGGAAGCCGTGCTCTGATACCAGTTGAAAGGTGAGAAGGATCGAAGCTTGCACTCGAGAGCTATGGCGGGAGAGCAAGAGCAAGGAAGAGAGAGACAAGAAATGGAAACTCCAACAGTCCAATGTGTGACTGGGCCTTCCTTTATTCAAACTGTCACTAAAAGAATAAAGAATAAAGTGACGGTAGCGGGTGTCCGCCACCTACAGTGTGCAGTGGCGGTGATTGTCAATGTAGTAATACACAGGCGGCTAGGTGGAGGCGCCTTTACCCCCAACAAAGATAACACTTTTGATGCATTTAGAGTCCACAAGAAAGCACAGGTACTAAGGATATGACACATCAATACTCCTACCTTTAACATGAGATGTCTTGCAAATTTTGTTTAAAATTTTGAAGGTTTGTGACCATGTTTTTTGAAGTCAATTTTAAACTATGTTTTCTAGTTATGAAAAGTTGATTTTGAAATCTTAAGACAGAGATATGAAAATTTCAAACTTTGGAACATTCACTATCCTAAACAGAGAGGGGCATGAGGGGGGTAGTAGTAGGAGAGAGAGAGAGAGGTAGGGATGGGGTGGAGAAATGAAATAAAATGATAATTTTAAAGTTCATTTACACCACAATAAGCTTAAAAGTTTCACACTTAAGTCAAGTCTCTCCTTTTATTTTTTCCCATGACTCTTCATTGTACCCCCCACATTTCTATCCTTCATCATCACAACCATGGCACATTCCAAGCTTCCTATAAGGGGCCTGCAAGAGCAAGAGCTCAATACTCTTTTGAATCTAGTGAGTGTACTATGAGTAACAAAGGTCACCTAGTGGATGACAAGGGCGGCCCCACTGCATCTAATAATGGTGGTGCTACTGTGTCCAACAATGTGGCCCTAGTGTGGTCAATAATGATGGTTTGCCACTGTCCAGAAATGGCTGTCCACATGCTCCAAATACTCCACCTTCCACTACTACTCTAGCTAGTAATACACGTCCTCCAACACATAAGAAGCGAAGATGGAAACCAAGCACAACTGTGCTATGTGAGATAACGAAATTCTAGAAGAGTGTCAGAGGCACCATTCTGTAGGTTGGTGCGAGAAATATTGCAAGGTCTGTAGGAACCAGGCAAGGAATGTGAGGTGATAGTCAAGCCAATCCTTGCTTTCTCTCCAAGAAGCAGTTGAAAGTTACTTAATTGATCTGATGAGTGATCGCCAACTTTTAGCCATTCAGGCCCAACGTATCACTATTAAGCCCATAGATATGGTTCTTGTTCGTAGGATCCACAACAACAAGGATTAATTTAATCTTAATGTCAACAATACGTTCGAGAAGCTTAGTTTGTAATGAGCTTAGTTTTGGGTTATCTTTCCATTAGACCTTCAAGTATTTGATAGTAGTGGCCTGCAAAATGGAGCTAAATTTTGCCTAGCTCTAGTTGTACTTAGTGCGATGCACTATCTACCATGTATTCATGGTTTCGTAATGCCAAATTCGATATTTGATATTCTATTTTTCCATGATTTACATTGTGTGTATTTTCAAGTGTCTAATTTTTAAAGTAGTTTCGTTGAGGATAAATTCAATGTGCAATCACACACGCATCAGTGATCACTTGTACATTGGTCGATGTACTATATCTTTATTGTATTGATTGGTTTGGCAACACTATATCTGATATGTGAATATATTCCATTTGAACCATGACTTATTCACTACAAGGATTTGAGCTAGTAGCGACGCTGATTAGCGACGGCGGATAGTGGCATCGCTATTGGTGTCGCTAATAATTGCGACGCAAATAGCGACGCTCCACAGGGAAAAAAAGTGGCCGAAACCGAGTGCGGTTTTCATTTCGCGTTTGCGGCTTGTGAATTTGAGAGCGAGAGCGAGGGAGAGAGCGACCGTCGTGAGAGAAGGAGAGGAAGAAGACTTGCCGCTGCCATCGCCGCCGTTATTCGCGAAGGAGAGGAGGAGGCTACATCGCAAAGAGGAGCTGCCCCACGCTCGCCATATCTCATCGATGAGTCTCTCTCTCTCTTTCTTTTGCTTGTTTAAGGTTTAAATCACTCTCTTTTGCTTGTTTAGGAGAGGAAATGAGAGAGAAAGAGAGGGAGAGGGAGAGAGAGGGAGAGAAAGAGAAAGAGAGGGAGAGGGAGAGGGAGAGGAAGGGGGAGGAAATGAGAGAGGGAGAGAAAGAGAAAGAGAGGGAGAGGGAGAATGCATTCACTCTCTCCCTCTCCCTTTTGCTTGTTTAATGTTTGAATCACTTTATTTTTTGCTTGTTTAGGAGAGGAAACAAGAGAGAAAGAGAAGGAGAGGGAGAGAGAGGGAGAGAAAGAGAAAGAGAAAGAGAAAGAGAAAGAGAAAGAGAGGGAGACGGAGAGGGAGGGGGAGGAAATGAGAGAGGGAGAGAAAGAGAAAGAGAGGGAGAGGGAGGGAGAGTGCATTCTCTCTCTCCCTCTCCCTTTTGCTTGTTTAATGTTTAAATCACTTTATTTTTTGCTTGTTTAGGAGAGGAAATGAGAGAGAAAGAGAGGGAGAGAAAGAGAGGGAGAGGGAGAGGGAGGGGAAGGAAATGAGAGAGGGAGAGAAAGAGAAAGAGAGGGAGAGTGCATTGTCTCTCTCCCTCTCCCTTTTGCTTGTTTAATGTTTAAATCACTTTATTTTTTGCTTGTTTAGGAAATGAGAGAGAAAGAGAGGGAGAGAAAGAGAGGGAGAGGGAGAGGGAGGGGAAGAAAATGAGAGAGGGAGAGAAAGAGAAAGAGAGGGAGAGGGAGGGAGAGTGCATTCTCTCTCTCACTCTCCCTCTTGCTTGTTTAATGTTTGAATCACTTTCTTTTTTGCTTGTTTAGGAGAGGAAATGAGAGAGAAAGAGAAAGAGAGGGAGAGGGAGAGAGAGGGAGAGAAAGAGAGGGAGAGGGAGGGGAAGGAAATGAGAGAGGGAGAGAAAGAGAAAGAGAGGGAGAGGGAGAGGGAGAGGGAGGGAGAGTGCATTCTCTCTCTCCCTCTCCCTTTTGCTTTTGGAGAGTGTTAAGATATATTGTGAGAGGGAGAGGAAATACGAGAGAAAGAGAAAGAGAGGGAGGGAGAGGGAGAGAAAGAGAAAGATAACATATATTGGAATGATAGCATATCCATGATTAAGGTAATGGTATCCACTTTACTTTTTTTATGGGTACCATTACATCGACTCCTTAAGGGGGCTAAAAATTAGTCATATCATTTATAAAGTCTAATTAGGAGATTTAAGATGCACGATAATAGACTTATCAATAATGGTATGCAATGTGCTTTGCCATGGGCCACGTATATTGGTGACTCTTTAAGATGGCTTAAAATTAGTCATGTCCTTTGTAATGTCCAAGTAGGGGATCTAATTGTGATATGCATAATTCATTGTTTTTGTATTAACTTTATAGGCATAACAAATTAGAAATCATGCCAACTAGTCAACGGAAGGACTAAAAGAAAATGATACCCTAGCTAATGGTCAGTACGGTACTTCATCAAAATGAACCCAAAAGTATTGTTATAGAAGAAGAATCCCTTAAATTGAGTATAAGATATTTTCTCTTAGGTCTTATGACTATGAGTAGAATTGATTGAAATAAATTTTATTACTATAGTTGATAAATTTCATAGATGGTATTAATTTTAATACGTGATCCTAGGATAAAAAAACCACATTTCTAAGATGCTTTTTGTTGAGACTGATTTATTATTAAACTAAGAGATCCTCAATGATGCTCATAAATGGATTACTTATACTCAAAGCCCTCTAGTGCAGTTTTTTACAATAACGAATAATTATCTACCGGGACAAACAAATCCTTGAGCATGATACAAGGCCGAGATATAACATCAAAAAATCTCTCAACTACTATGTACAATGCAAGATTTATGGTCAACTTGCAACTTGACGTACATCTCCATAAAGCTATCCATTTAAGCCTCGTTTGCTGTAATGTAGATAAGATGGAAAACGAAGAAGGTCTTATTGTTCAAGATCGTGAGACGTATCTTAATCAGCGTATCCCATGTCCTTGCTCTCAATGCAAGTTGGCAATTAGACGAAAACACCGATTGTCTATAGAACACGTACGACGATTTGGCGAGTTTCAATCTGAGATCATTGATCAGGCGATTGTGGATTTTCAACAAATGATAATTTGAAGTTAATATTAATCATGCATTGTACTCGCAAGCTAATTGAAAACCATACACAATAAGATTGGGTCTTGTTGGCAAATTTTCTATCTAGGGGGTGATGTCTCGACCCAAGGGGGAGTGCACCCTTTGCGGCCAATTAGAAGAGTTCGTGGACGTGCGATGGATGGATTGCAGGAGCCAATCCACCACTCACAAGGCCCATCTATACCGTCAATGCCAGAGGAGACAGACAACCTTCCCGACCTACCTACAATCTTGGAGCCTGAGATGGAGGCAATGATCGATGCATTAATTCCCATGGATGTTGAGACATCTGACCCGCTAAGAGAGGAAGCATCCATACCATTATATGATGGGTGCTGAGTATCTCGGTTGAAGACATTGCTTGCATTCTTAAGTGTGCAAGCAAAATACGATTGGAGCGATATGAGTGTGACTGAGTTATTCAGGTACCTTGCATATAGGCTTCATTGATTTTTTTTTTAAACAGTATTATTGCAAACATTTGTGCTTTTTCAAGGTGTTTTATGATTTTTTTCAGGTTATTAAAATATCATATATTACCACCTATAAATACCATGCATGAGTCTCTTGATGATGCACGACATGTTTTACGGAAGCTTGGCATGGACTACAATAACATCCATGCATGTATCAACGACTGTATACTGTTTTGAGATGAATACGAGACTATGGAGACATGTCCAAAGTGTGGTGCTCACAGATATCGATAGGATTTGCAAGGGCAAACCATTCCTCAAAAAGTTCTCAGACACTTTCCGCTCATCCCCCGCATAAACCACATGTTTCGCACGTCTGGCATGGCAAGCTTGACAACGTGGCATGTGCAGAATAGGTCCACGGATGGAGTTCAACGAATATCAGCGGATTTGCACACATGGAGCCACATTGACTCTACCTTCCCAGGCTTTGTGCGAGAGCCAAGGAAGCTTCGGCTCGGTCTCGCCATGGATGGTGTGAACCCATTCAGTTTGCGCGACTTCTTACAGTGTGTGGCCTATAGTGCTTGTCAACAACAACATCTCTCCATGGCTTTCTACGAAGAAAGAACATCTCATCCTTAGCTTGCTCGTCCCGGGCCGCTACAAAGTAAAAAATATGGACGTGTATCTTCGTCCATTAGTCGATGAGCTTAAGATTTTGTGGGAGGAGGAGGTCACTGTGCAAGATATAAGCAGGCGCGATGGTCGGCGGTCAGCCAACATTCGAGCCATTCTCATGTGGACGATACATGACTTTCTAGGATTGGGAGAGTGCTCAGGTGAGCAAACTTCCGTTCTCGCTGGTAATATCTATATTTTATTTCATTCAATCAAGTATTCACTAGGTCATGGCTCGCCTTACAGGTCTGGTTACCTCAGGTTATCATGCATGTCCATTGTATGGGCCACAGTTAGACTCCGGAAGGTCACGAACCATGAAGAAGATGGTATATCAAGGACACGCTGCTTTCTTGCCGGAGGATCATGAACTCAGGGAAGGTTTTCTTGGACGACCTCCAACACGTATGAACGCTGCAAGTTGGTACGAGAGCTGAAAATGGTAAACCCGGAATCACATCCAAATGGAATGCGACAGTTCTCAGTTTTCTACGAGTTACCATATTGGACCCACTTTTTATAGGTCAACCACTTGTTGGATCCCATGCATATTTTCAAGAATGTGGGCAGCTTGCTATGGGACCACATCACAGGAAAGAGAGACACTATAGGGTCATGAATGGATTTAAGGAGGTAGGTAAGATGGAGGCGCTTTGGCCCGCAATCAAGTGCTAAAGGGGGAGTGCAGCTTCCTCGCGCTCCTTGGATTTTGTCCACCAAAGAAGAGCGCATTGTGAAGCAAGTAATCAAGTCTATCTGCACTCCGATGGGTATGATGCGTTCTCTCAGGTCTGCATTTTCTAAAGATGACCAATTGTCGGGGCTAAAATCCCATGATTGGCATAAGATATGTCAGGTTTGTTAACAAAATGGATTGTAATTAGCATGGGCATTTTGCAATTTGAAAAGTGGCCATTATTCATAATGCTTTCTCATTTGTGGCAGTTTGTCCTACCGATCGCGATCGCAGGATGCCTTACTCCAGAAATTCGCGGGGCCATTTACAAGTTGTCGACTTTGGTGCAATGGATCTCACAGAAAGAGATTAAGACTTCCTCTATTGAATCCGCAAGGCGGGGAGCAGTGGAGACAGTTTGTCTCTTTGAGAAATACCTGCCCACTAGCATGCTCACGATACAAGTTCACCTTCTTGTGCATCTTGCGGACGAAGTGGAGATTGCTGGACCTGTCCATACGCGATGGATGTTCTTCCTGGAGCGCTTCATGAAAACCCTGAAAGGCTTCGTGCGACAACGAGCTTGTCCAGAAGGTAGCATGGCGGAAGGTTGGTTGGTGTCAGAGGCGTTAGTGCATATCTCACAATGGCTACCAACGGTGGAACCAGACAATGAAATGCTATGGACGCTGAAGGACGATGATAGACTGACTGGAGATGTGGTGGTTGGAAATGGGGTAGAAAAAAGAATGGATGCCTCAATGGAAGAGAAGGTGAATCGCTTTTGTATGTTGCACCATGCCTCCATGGAGACGTGGCTCGCCAAGTACCAGATTGCAAGGCAAGATTGAGAGGAAGCGCGAGCTTAATTCTGATGCAGTACACGTCATCGACCGATTCGATATCCTGAAGGCATGGAGGAGATGCCGCGGTTTATGTCAACACGATGGTTGCATGGAGCCTTGACCGCAGCATCTAGCGAAGGGACAGAGGTCTC
The DNA here is from genome assembly GCF_053477565.2 of Lygodium microphyllum. NCBI lineage: Eukaryota > Viridiplantae > Streptophyta > Polypodiopsida > Schizaeales > Lygodiaceae > Lygodium > Lygodium microphyllum. The sequence continues at coordinate 111,847,802 of NC_141148.1, forward strand.
AATGGAGGAGTGGGAGTTCTCGAGGGGATGTAGTCCAAAGGTGATGAGGGGTTTAGAATATGTCGTATCTAAATTTTATATGCGACATCTAATTTGAGTGTTTCAATGTACAATACAAAATATATAGTGCAGCATGGTCGCGCGGACGGTATTTTTGCGTGGAGTGTATTGACAAAACGCGCTCCACAATGGACCTTAGGTGTCATGGCAAGGTTTGAGCAAGAGAGCCAGTGACGAGCAACGGATCTGAACACGGTTGTGGATGAGATGAAGTATTTTGGGAACTTGCAAAGTATTATTACGATGGATTACCGTAGCTTCTCCATGATACTATTCGATGTGCAGTGGTTCAAAGTGGTACTTGAAGGAGCTGGAGCAACAGTTCGACGAGGTCCATTTGGATTTCTCAAAATAGATTCCAAAAAAAAAAGGACGGATTTGCGCGACACCTTTGTGTTGCCGGCCCATTGTGAGCAGGTGCATAGAGTCATTTGCTTGCTAATTGTAATACGACATGGTTTATGTCACAATGGTTTGAACTCGCTTTGTACGTGTTTGTGAACATGTAATCTTCTATCCAAACCCCCGACAACCTCGATGGTAGTATGTTATACCTTCAACTCCTCGAAGTGCGAGAGTATATGATCAAAGCGATGTTCCGGGCATAGATGAAGATAATATGCAAATAGAGGGGTCGATATTACAAGGGGTGGAGGCCATCGCAAGCTTGGAGCCCGCATCGGCTAACAATGATGGAAATACAGTAGTCCAAGAATTTTTTGAGAACGAGGCAGACTCGTTCTTTTGTGGTGACGTGTCTATCGACCTTCTAGTGTATGCAGAGTTGTGTCAGGAGATTAACATGGGACCATAGAATACTTCATTCTTGGAGAATTGCATTACTCAATTCGTTGTTTAGACCTTCCATAAAGGTACATAAGATATGCATTTTAAGAGAGATTTTTCAAAAATGATTTATATTACTGTGCTTTGTATAGTTTGAATTGATTATTCTAACATCATTTTTTATCTGTGCAGGTGACATTTTCAGGATGAGTTGAGGGATGAGCGATGAGGAGTTTCAGGACATGATGGCACGCATGTCTCCAAACCCTCTCGCGAGATTCAAAGAGATGGCAGACCAGGAGATGTCTCGTTCTTCGTCAGGGTACTTTGCTAGATCTGCTTCAGCGTGATCAAATGCTTCAGCTTCGAGTAGACGCTCATGACTTGGCCTAGAGGGAGGGACTGCATCGGGTTCAGGGGGTGCTGCTGTGGAGACACGGATGTGTGTCTCCGTCTCGTCGTTCAGCTGGAGCTGCATCACCTCCAGGATTTGTCACACCTGTGGGGATGTCTACTCCAGTTACTCTGGCTTTTGTGCAGCCATCAAGCAGGTGGCACCCCTTTGAGTGCCACTCCGAGAGAGGTTACCCCCGTCGGTACACCGGATGTAGAGGGGTCTCCTGGATATGCCTAGGAGCGTGGACGGAGATGGGAGAGGACCCATCTTAGGCAGACTCCTAGGGGTTATGGATACCTGGTTGATAGTAGGTCAGGAGCCATCATCATGAATGATGAGGGGAGGAGGGTGATGGCCCGCATGAGAGAGTTGTGCCAACAAGTTTTTCGGCACAATGTCCTGGATCATTGGAAGAACAAACCGGAGGGGAGCAAGGACGACATAGTAGCATCCTTGCACGAGGAGTTTCCGGTGCCAGCCGTAGTAGATAGATTCTCTACAGGCTGGATGATGGATTGCATGCATGCATACATGTCACATAGACGATCCGATGCACGCAAGGCAATCAAGAGTGGGGCTACAAAGCCCGAGTGGTTAGATGCAGACAAATGGCACCGATTGAGGGAGAAGGCTACAGATTCGCCAGGACGTTGGAGTCGGAGGCGGCAAGGACACGACTCGAGGCCGGAGTGGTCCATCATCTTGGGAGTGGCGGCCACAGGACATATTTGGAGGACTTTGTAAGTTTCTCTTTTATTTTGCTTGTTTATTTTTTTGAAATATTCTTTGTACTGACAATCATGTTTCTAACAGTTAGCATTTTGTTTTCTTTGCAGCACTCAATTACAAATCGCGATCCGCAAGGCCTTGAGACTCGATATGCAAAGAGGCACGGTCTCAATGCATTGATCGACCAATTGTATAGACGCGGCGGCCCTGTAAGTCACTCATCTTTCTTGTCCGTAGTTACCATGAGATATTTGAATGCATTATTGTATGGTGGATTGATATGTTGTTTCTTTTTCTACAGAATCTGTTCGATGATTCTTTGTGGCGGGACGAGCTTTCGGGGGACGAGGATTTATAGCTCGCCCTTCGATCCTTGGAGCTCACACACCTTTAGTTTTTAGTCGCCTAATCTATGTAGACATTTTCTATGTATTAGTGATATCCTTTCATGATTGTACCGATCACATTTTATGCGATCATGTATTTATTTCATGTATCAGTTTTATGATTTTAGTATACATTCTTTTTGTTTGCAAGCGCTTTATATGCAGTAGTGCAGAAACTATTTTGTATGGCTCTCATATAGCACACAGTGCTATATGAGGCAAGGTAGTTTGCTGGCCTGCCACAAATTTTTTTCCCTGTTACTGTTGCTATTTGTGTCGCAAATTTACTGCTCATGTCGCTATTGGCCTCGCTATGTGCGTCGCAAATTTACTGGTTGCATTGCTATATGCGTCGCTATTTGCGTCGCGACGCATATAGCGACGCCAATAGCGACGTTTCTATGGCGTCGTCAATAACGATGCTTTTTGCGACGACGGGGGAAAATTTTGTTGTTTGTATTTTCATCGCTTTAAACGTTGGTATAAGGTCTATATCTTGTAGTGATTTTTTGTGAATTTTTAAGTTTCAAATATTTCATGTAGTTTGGTTGACAATACAGTTAATATACAGTTGCGCACACTCAGTGGTGAGTTTTTCTTTTAGTGACGTATAATACAGTTAATGCATTTTCAAAAAATGATTGAACCGTCAATTTTATAAATCAAAATCAGGTGAAACTTCACCCACATGCCGGGCATTATAAAAACTCATGGATATTAAAAAATTAGCCTCATCAGAAGCCTCTAGGACACCTATTTGGAGGCTCGCGGCTGTGAATGTTGAGGCCAAATTTTTTTGGGTAGTTGATGTGTCATAGAGGAGTTCATAGGTAAATTTTCATGTCTATTGGATCACTAGTTATATTTTTCCAAAGCCTAGATACATTAATTCAAGTTTAAGGGTTTTTGAAAATTTTTGCTATAATGTTCCACCCCCTTGATGATGATAGCAATGAGAGAAGCGAGGGGTGGCTCATGGTTTATCAACGTCTCATCAGGGCAAGGAGGCGGGTGCACAATGCCTAAGCTTTGTGTTGCCTCTATGCTCGGATTAAGTGCGATCTCTTCGGGCTTCCTCTCGAAATACTCTACCTATAGCCAAGAAGGTGTGTCGTTCTCTTCGTCACTATCCTGTTGCAACCACCTCAGTGCACAAAATATATATGCCAAATGCTGCATCACGCTCAATGAGATTCATCGTGGTGTGGTCCTAGGATGAGGTGGTGGTGTACAGATGCTGCCCCACATGCACGAGGTCTCAATTAATCACCTTTACATGGCTCAATTGAGCACATAAACAAAATAAGAAATCTGTGGGACCCATCTAAGAGTAGAGTCTGGAATAGAGTAGGTGAGAGGGTTTGCCGCATCACAAAACGATGCCACTATACTAGAGCTAGGGTCTACGGTAGAAAGCGAGCTCTCTAGACTCAAGGTCATGCAAAACCTAGGGTATATCTAGTCTCCTATGTGTGCTTAGTCTTCTATATCGAAAGTGAATGCACAGAGTTTGTCTAGCGATGAAATACCTATAATTAAAAAAATTATAATGATAAATAAATATAACTAACACAATAATTCAACTCAGTAAGACCTATGTCAATTAAATCAAGGCATTCAAAGTAGTAAAAAAGCTTTATCTAAATGTGAGATCAGATTGGTTGACGTTGCACTCAATGGTCTTATCAAAATGTGTTCTTTTGACTTGCGAAGACTCACCCAATAGCTGACTCATCCATTCCTCAGATGGACACTTATTGATAAGAAATATTTGTTTTATTCAAAACATCACATGAACCAAACAAATGTGCAAATAATGAGAATGGAATAAACCAACTAAGATGCACATCTTTGGAGCCTGTGGTGGTTTTTATAATATTATTGATGTTAGATTTTATATTGGACTTACATGCTCTTGACAACTTCAAGCTACCAATCAACCATTCACCACCACTAGATAATGGCGTCAATGAGACATGTTGCAACCTCTGGCTTTCTACTACATACAATGAAATATTAAAAAAGTTATTTTTAGTTGCAAGTTGACTTGCAAAGTTATTATCATAGATCAAAGTACCTATGTCTTCATGCCAAACATGTATCTTGCTGCTCAAACATTCCACATTCTGCTATTCATGCAAAGTTGATGGATATAGAGCTGTTAGTAAAGCAAGATTGAATTAGAACACTGCAAAGATTTTTAAAAATAACTTTGATGCAAAAGAATAAACAATGATAAAATTTAAAAACTTACTATTTTGTTTATAATTTGCATTAATGATGTTCTTGTCGTGTATAGAGATTTGTTTGTGCATATAAACATGTTGGATCAACACTTCTGTTACTCTACTTATTCTATTTAACACTTTTTTGAACTCTAAAATTCTACCTTTTCAATGTTTTCTAGGGTTTGCAACATCCTTACGCTTGATCTTGAAACTCCCTCAAGTACTTGGGTGCATCAAAATGCAATCCAACTTATGGTACTTATCACAAATCCAATTACCTCCACTATCTTTCCTATTGAAGGCATCCACTGCAAGTATTTTACTGATGTTTTTCTTCTGTAAAGACATTTATAATAACCAAATAGAAAAGTTACCTATCAGCATGTGTATAATTTGCAAATGTTCTCTCCAAATGAAATGAAATTTAAATGGAGCAATTTAAAAAAATATTATACCTCTAATTATTTTCACAAAGAAGCCCAGAGATGTTGAACAAGAAGTTGACGTATAATAAGACCATTGTTCCTTCATTAACAAATTCCTAGAGTACAAAAACAAAAGAAATCTCGAGTCAAAGGATACATATAACTTACATAGGATTTGTCAAAATGAGTTGGAACTTAACCATGGACAAATAGAAAAAAGTGACAATATACATGTGGCTCTCTTTGCAAAGAAGCCCAAAGATGTTGAAGAAGTTGAGTTTTTGAAAAATCATTGTTCTCCACCCTCGGAGACTCTTGGAGTAAAAAAACAAAGGAAAGCTCAGTATACATAGAGCTTGCATACATTTTACATGGAGCAACCTAAGGGCTTTGTAGAGCATGGTAGGGAACACCTAGAGTGTAGATTGATGAAAAGTCTTTATGGCTTGAAGTAGGCAGCTAGGGAATGATATCATAGGGTTCAATACATTTATACAATCATAGGGCTACAAACGTAGCGCTATGGATCCATGATGGATCTTTATTGATATTGGTACTCTATGTGAATGACAAGCTTTTGACAAGGAAAGCTCATGATGAGCTAGATACTCTTAAGGCTGTGCTCGAGAAGAGCTTTGAGATGAAAGATCTAGGATAGGCCTCTCATATTCTTGGTATGCGCATTACACATGAAAGGCATCAAGGACTACTCTATCTATCATAGAGAGAGTACATTTAGAAAGTCCTTGAGCGCTTCTGTATGCAGGATGTAAAGCATATTGGCTATCCACTACCTTCTCATGTGAAGGTATCATAGGCAAATTGTCCATAGACAGATGTGAGTATAGAGCCGAGATGGCCAAGATTCCCTATGCATTCACAATGGGTAGTCTTATGTATGCCATGATAGCCACCCGTCCAAATATTGCGTTTGTAGTTTTTGTTGTGGCACGTTATATGGCTACACTTGGCAAGAGGCATTAGGATGCCGTGAAGGGCATCATGAGGTACCTAAAGGGCACTGTTGATATGTGCAGATACAGGAGTTGTGGGATACATTGATTCTAACTATGTAGGACATGCAAATAGTAGGAAGTCCACCTCTGGCTATGTGTTCACTTTTGCTGGAGGCGATGTTGCATGGATGTCTAGGGTGTAGAAATGCATGGCCCTCTCTACTATAGAGGCTCAGTATGTTGCAGCCAGTGAGGCTTGCAAGAAGGCTATTTGGTTGGATCGTTTGGTTACTAACCTTGGTATTGTAGATGTTATTCTTAAGCTACATTTGGATTCTATGAGTGCTATCCAATTAGCCAAGAATCCACTCTTCCATGCAGAGAAAAAAAACATTAATTTGAGTTATCAATTCATTCATGGGGTTGTTGAGGATAAGTTTGTTGACCTTGTCAAGATCTCAACTAACCAAAATAATGAAGACTTGCTCATGAAAAGTTTCTCTACAGAGCAATTTACCTTCCTTAGGAAGTTGATGGGCGTTGGATGAGATGACGTCTTTCCTCATCCTCTTGTACTATCTTTTTTTTTCCTTCTCACTACCCACTAAGGTAGATTTGCCTTTAAGTGGGAGGTTCTTGGGGGTAAATATGTCTTTACCTAGCCACTCTTGTATTACTACACTAACAATACCCGCACTTGCACACTACCAGTGGCGGGCACCCATCATTCTCGCTTCATTCTTTATTCCTTCAATGACATTTGAATAAAGGGAAGGCCAGTCACACATTGTGACTATTGGAGTTTGCACATTTGGAGACTTTCTCTTTCTTGCTCTTTCTCCATCTGCCATAGCTCTCACCTCTGTACTCTCTTACTCGATCCTTCTTGCCTTTCATCTTTGAGTTTTAAGATAACTATATTCTCTCTTCTCTCTTTGTTTTTCTCTTTTCTTCACTTCTCTTTTTATTTTTGTTGATGAAGAGATGCGTGGAGAGAACAAGGGAGAGAGAGAGAAATAGATGGAGAACAAAATAGAGACTCGAAGAAAGAAAAAAAGAGAAGAGGAGGGATGGATTATATATATATATATATAAGAGAAATAAAGACATGGACGGGGAGGGAGAAAGAGAAATAGAGAGAGGGAGAGAAATAGATATAGGGAGGGGGAGGGAGAGAGATAAAAATAGAGAGAGAGAGAGAGAGAGAGAGAGAGAGAGAGAGAGAGAGAGAGAGAGAGAGAGAGAGAGAACCCATGAAGGAGAAGAAGAAGCAGAAACACAAAAGGATTCTTGTTCAAGCTTTGAGGTAAATGCATTCTCTCCTCTCTCTTTGTTTTGAACTTTTCTTCGCTTGTCTCTTTCTTTTTGTTTATGAAGAGATGCATAGAGAGAGGAAGGGAGAGAGGGATAGTGATACAGAAGAGAAAGAAAATGGGAGAAATAGAGAGAGAGAGAGAGAGAGAGAGATAAAAGGAAAGGATAAATACATTTCATCTTTATTTTCATAGAGTAGAATACTCTTGCCATGTATATACCCACCAAGGAAAAACATAGATGCCAACAAGGGACCCTCCCTCACTACTACTGAAGATCCCAAAGGGGTGTAACCAACTGACCTAAGGGGGACTTTTCTCTCCTGTTGGTAATTTGGAGCCCATCCCACTAGTTTATCCCTCACATAGGTATCGCGGGTGGAAAAATTTAAGACTTGAAGATTTCAAATAAAAAACATTCAAACAACGCTGACCAAGTTTTAGGGATTACATATGGTTCCTAGGTTCTTTTGGCATTTATTAGCACAATATAGGTTATTGTAGAGAAATAAGATGCTAGGGGCCATTTTGGTGGCATTATTCACTTTTTTGTTATAGATGCCACTACAGGATATCTCAGAGTTTATATAGGGTTTATGCATATGATTGTAGGTGGTACTCGCAACATACTATAGGTCATATCCAAGTTGTTATAGGGTTTAGAGACTTACTTTGGAGGAATTCGATAGCGCTTTGAGAGGAAAAAACAATGAATCTACAAGGTGTTATAGTGTTCTATATAGCAGAGAAATAATATTTTCAAAATAATCTGATTCAATTCTAAAGTAAACTATGATAGCTCATCTCAAAGAGCTCTTTCTTACCTTGGTTTTGAATACAAAATTTCCTCATTTCGATATTGAGGTGAAAAGTCATAGCCATTTTTGTGATAGGAGGTATACATAGACTGCATATTGATACTGAGTAGAAATGGCTACAAATAAGAGAAAGAATAAAGCGAGTGAGGATGTTTAGCAAAAAATGAAAGGTTTGAAGCTTGGAGAGGTCAGTCATAAATATATGTATGTATCACATATGTTCAACATAATAAATTTTAAAAATACAAGTTTTACACATATTTTATATATATAAAAGGGTCCCATATAAAGGGCTTACTTACAAGCTCAATAGAAAAGGGTTATGTTTTATTAAGAAAAAATTCACAGATAAGGATACTTATAAGTAGGCTTTTAATTAGGTACATGATATAGAGGGTATATATATAGTGAACTACTAAGGGTGTGAAGCAATACTTGAGCAACATCATGGTAAAGAGGAATCACATGAATATGGTGCACATAGTATACTAAATGCCACACTTTGTCAGCATGACAATAGGTGTTCCACCAGATATAATGATCTTATTCCAAAGTTAGATCTAGTGGTTGAGGAGATAGTTCAATTAAATGTCCGAATCAAGGAAGTCAAAGTTTAGAAGGTTATGCTTGTGGTAGCACAAATGTGTAAAAATGTCCAATTTAGAGTATGGTATGAGCTATGGAAATTGAAAGGTGAAGACTAAATTCATGTTGACATGGAGCTAGTCTTGCCATAGTAATGACATATAATCCAATCCTTGTTGTGGTTGGTGTTGAATCCTCAACCACGACCTTTTGCTCCATAAGTGCCCTTGGTATACAAGAGATTTTTTTTGGTGGTGTATTCCTTTGCATCCTTGCTTTTAACTTTACTTTCTCCATCAAGTAGTGAGTGCTCAATATCTTTAAGTGAGAGACCTGGAACATTACTTAGGGTGGACACAAGATTCTTTTATGGATCCTTATTTACACTTGCAAGCAGTACATCTATGGCTTCATCTTCATTAATATTCTTCTTAAGAGTTGCAAGCTGGGTTTTTAGGCTCTTGAACTTGTTAATGTTCATGTTCATGAAAGCACTATCTTTTATATCCAGTTTATAAAATTGTACGAGTAATTTTACTTTTGAATTCTTTTCTTGGGTACCAAAGATCCTATCAAGTTCATCCCAAGCAATTCTAGCATCTCTGATGCCAGAGATATGATGTAACACATCATCACTTAGTCCCTACGCAATGATGCCTAGTGTCTTATTATTCATCTTCTTCCATTCTTTGGTTTTTGGTGGAGCTACTGCAAGGATCCCACTTTCTGAATCTTCTGTCCCGCCACCTATATCACCTTCATCATTTTCAAATAGATCCTAGATGTCTTTCCTCCATGAGGTGGTACATGGTCTTTTCCTTCCAAGCATGAAAGCCTTCACCATTGAATTTAGCTATTTGCTCAAGTTCACTCATTTTGAAGGAGGTCTTACCATGAGCGTACTTGAGCAGTGTCTATCCTTTTACAAAGGGGTTAAGACTTACAAGAGATTTGAACAATTAGGGCATTACAATAAGAAGTTGAGATGGGATAAAAAATGAGTTGTTCTTGAGTAAGCTGATGATCAAAGTGCTAAGAAGCACTAATGGAGTATCAAGAGATACTATGCCTTGAAGATTTGATGTTGAGCTTGATAGTTGATGCTTGATATTCCAAATCTTCTTCTTGAGAATTTCTCTTGCTGGAAACTAATCAAACTTGAGTGTTTGAGGCTTCAGTGTGTTGGAATGAAGTGGAAAATGAAGTGAAAAAGGGCTTGAGTTATAATGGCTATGATGGAGTGTTTAGGGTTTTGGACAGACCACTAGTTTTTTATGTACTGCAATGCATTGTTCGAGTAGCCATTGGCAGAGATGCTTGGTGAGGGAGAAGCTCTTCTAGTGGGCTTTCATTGTCCTATAGCTATAGAATAGATCGCAACCTATGCATGGAGATCCGGATGTATGACAAGGACATGCACAGATTTCAACAGCGAGCTCCAATATTTGAAATTCTAGTGCATAGAGTGGCTAATATCTTGTTGTTATGTGCCAGGAAGGAGGGCCTCGAGTAGGAAAAGAGATATCTAGAAAGAAGCTTGCCAAGATTTCCCATGGATGAAGAGATTCAAGTGCTCAAACAGAGGTGGGTGCTATTTTGGCTATGGATGCCACAAGGCCAAGTGGAGATGGAAGGGAGAAATGGAACCATGAGCTAGATTTGAGTTGACATGAGGTTAAGAGGGACCAAGAGAGCAAAGAGGGGAGTTATGCCATGCTCATGTGAGCTTTGATACCATGTAAAAATGTCAGATCTAGAGCATGGTAGGAGCTATGGAGGTTGGAAGGTGAAGACTAAATTCATGTTAACATGGACAATGAGAAGACAATTGTTATATAAGCGAATTAGGTTCCAAGTTGGAAGCTCGGACTCATAAAGACAATCTTATGTATTGGAAAAACAATGACAATGATACGAACTGAAAGAGGAAAGCATCATGATGTTGTATTCATCATTATGAAAGTACAATGCTTTATAGTAGTTGGGTTTTTCCACTCTCCTCATTGTGCATACGAGATTCATGACATCTCTTCTTGGAGTATACATCATTTGTCTATTTCTCAACAAAATGCCTAGATCAAGTTGATTCTCTCATTAACCACATTTATTATACATACTAATATTCCATCTTTAAATTACGTGTTAAGAGTAACTCCATGGCATGCCATCATTCTAGGTCTTGGGATGACTTGTCACTCCATCATGAAGTACAACAATCATTCTAGGCCTCATGAAATGACCAACAATCCATATATGTATCTTGGATCACTACAAAAGATGACCCCCTAATCTTCATAAAGATAGGGAATTCAAAGCTTTATTGTTGTATGTAGTCTCTTCCATACCTATATTTTCCATCTTTACCCTACCTAACGAGAGTGTTTTTCCCCTTATTTAGTGTAGATAAAGTTTGCAAGAAAATGGAGGATAGCTAAGATAGCCAAGTCATATGTCATATAACACAAAATCACATTGGCTATCTTGGAACTTTTACTGATGTGGATAATGGAGTGAGGCACAATGGGGCTCTCATAAATGCCTAAATGCTTCCCTAGACAGACTTGAACAAGTTTGGAATAAGCTGGAGTGAGTAGAAGATCAATGGGACTTATGTATATCTCAGGGTTTGATTGGCACAAAAGCTTGAAGTGAAGCTCTTCTTCTTGGGCCTAAGCAAGTGATGAAAAAATTCCTTGAGTAATACTTTTTTGAATTGATTGTGTCTTTCCTTTTCAATCAATGGATTCCTTATTTTTAGAGAATCGTGATGTATAATTTTTGGATGATAGGTATGCATTACATTGGTAAATGAGTTATGCAAGAATATTTAGTCTATATAACTAGAAGGGTGGAAAGGTTGTATGCCCTCCTACTTAAAATTTTCCCGCTCTATAACCTTTGCTATTTGCATTGGAAATTTACTTTGTATCTATCGCTATTTGCGTTGATATTAGCATTGCTATTTGCATCATCACAAATAGCAACACAAATAACAATGCTAATAGCAATGCATACAACAACGAATATAGTGATGTGTATAGTGACACAAATAATGATAGATTTATCGCATCACCAATAGCAACACAAATAGTGATGACATGGGCAATTTTTTTCATGAATAATTCTATGGCTTTAAACATTGGTATTCTTTGTAGTGATTGATAGTATTGTGAGTGATATTACAAGAATATTTAACAAAATCTCTAAGAGGAACAAGTTGCCTGAGGCCTTGGAGATTGAATTTCGATATGCTATTCTTCATATGAGTCACATTGATAGTGTGAGATGGTTGAGTCATTCCACTACTATGTACAAAGTTTGTGAGTCATTTGAGCCTTTACTAGTGTTTCTAAATGAACACAATGCTCGTTAATTTCAAAAGTCAATGTTTTGAGTTTACGTATAGTCTTTATTTTATGGGTAATATATTTGGACAAGCTTGCCTTCTTGAGTAGGATGTTTTAAAGTGACTTTGGAGATGTGTAAGTATAGTTGGGAGTCTCATAGAGATTGAGATCACACTTAAGAAGTCACAATTTTTTGAGTCACCCATCTTTGATGTGAATGCAAGGACCATTGATGATATGGATTATCACATCATTTTAGATTATGGGCCAATAGATGGCCAACTTACTACATTGCATGCTTCAATGCATGGCAACATGTATACATCAATGGTTGTTCAATGGGATTTGGAAGAATTGGATATGAAAAAGTAATTACTTCCAAAAAAAAAAGACAAATTATGTGATTGAGAATTTGATGGAGTGTTTTCTTGATAGAGGTATTACTTCAAGCTTCAAATCAGCACTAGTTCCATGCATATTAATTTCTATTGGTTTGGAAATGAAGATTTATGGCTTCAAAGAGATTGATACACTTGCTAAATTCTATGGGAAACAAAGAGAATTAGAGAGTTGTGAGCTACTTGATGCTAAGATTAACATAGTTGTAGTTAAAAGGGAGTATCAATACTTCAAAGCACATGCATCATTTGAATGGAAAGAGCATAGTCTAAGGGATAATTGGGTTGCAATTGGGAGAAATTCTACTACTCGAGAGAAGTATCCAATTCTATTAAAGTTAGATCATATTTCTATGCTCCAATACTCAAGTACTACTGCATGTGAAAGGGGCTTTAGTGTACAAAATTTGATTAAGTTTTTGAAAAAGCACTAACTATTCACAACAGTTGGTTCGTTGGCTGATGTACATAATTTCACATATTAATATTATTCTTGCATTGTAAAAGAAAAAAGAGTTTACATTTGATGATGCTCTAACAACTTTGGAAAAGTGGAGCCAAAACAAGTTGTCACATTTATGGAGAAAGTATAAGGTACACTAACATTACCTTAATAAACAAAATGCTACTTTTATGATGAAACTTTATTGCTTTTATCTAATCTCTTTATGCATATGTTTTGGAGGGTTGATGGTATACTTCATAGTTGAGGCATGCGTTAGAGCATTTATATAAAAAATCAAAGCATTTTTGTACCATGACTTATTTCTTAGTGTGAAGGGTGTAAAGACAACTTGGCAACACTTGTGCTTTCTCCCGGCGCTTTGCGCCGAAATGTGAAGCACAAATGTTTTAATTTGTTCACAAATTCTTCCACTTAGTAATGAATCAAATAGTCTTGCAATTTTTTAACTTCATTATAAAATCTAACAATTCAATACAATAACATTGATTATCTCAACCATAATAATTGAAAAAGATAACTGAAGCAAAAGTGATTTTTAAATATCACTGAAAGAATTCCAACTATAACAACAGGTAAATGGAAAAGAAAGTATATAATGTTTTCGAAAAGATAGTTGTACTGTCGAAAATCAACTATTGAAAAGAAAGCTTTCTCTTCTTAGATGAATTATCAACAGTGGATCTAGCATGGGGAACATGTGTGGGTGAAGCTGTGATACGCCCCGCCCCAGATTGTGCTGCAACATCTAAAAATAAAAAAAAAGACTTTAGAAATAACAAAAACATTAATGAAAATGGTGAGTAAGTATTACTTGGGGACGTGATATGATTGGCTCTAACATTAGTAGAGCAGTCGTCGACGGAATTTGGATGAAATTGATGCAAAGTCACAAAACATGATAAACCTTGAAACTCCCATTTACTCCAGTCATTTGATATGTGTCTAGTGTGGGACCGAGATATGAAGTACTCAACATCTGTTTGTCCAGCATAGTAGCATTGGATCCATCCAACATATAAAATTTCTACATATAAAGGAGTGTTTCCATTAGTAAATCCATCATTGGGTAATCTTTGGATTACCCTAGCCAAAGTTCTATGGATAATATAATATGTAGCAATAGTTCGCAATGCTTCTTGAAATCTCATTTGATAAGGAGAGGTACGATAATATTCGAACATTGTTTGGGCCATCTATTAATAAAATTTAGAAAACATAAAAAATAGTAATATTGATCAAATTTTAAAAAAGAAAAAAAAACGAGATTACAATATTGAAATTAGAATACCAATTTAGAAGAGAAAAATAGTTTGTAATGCATATTGTATAAAAGAACTTTATACATGATAATTTCTCAAAACTTACTTTTGTATAAATGCAAACAAAATTTCATAGAAAATAAGTCAAACATGGTTTTATTCAAGGAATGTAATATTTCAAAAGAGCATGAGAGATTAAAACATTTCATTTTTTGTTAAAGGAAAAAAGTTGAACTTACTTTTCTTTGAAGACCTTAATACTTAAAAAGAACAGGAGACAATAAAATAGTTCATTTTCTGAAAATATATGATAAAAAAAGAATAAATAAACTTTGATGATATTGCACCAAAAATATTATGCAAATATAATATGAGAAAAAAACATTACAGTTATGATAGAAAGTTCAAATAACTTTTTATGGTAGAAATAATTTAAACACTATGTTCTCATGTAGTAAAACAATAACTCTACATAAAATCATGAATATCTATCCATACATGAGAGATATGATTAAAACATTAAAGTATTAAATCGGAGAAAATAAGTCAAACTTACTTTTCATCGACGAAGAACTCACTATTGAAAAAGAGCATAAGAAAGTACAACACTACATTTTATAGATATGTGAACAAAGAAGAAAAAAAGGCTTTGATTGTATTGAAATAAAAATATTATGCAAATATAATATGAGAGAACAAAGATTACACTTTTGAAAAAATAGAGGTTACAATACTTTCTGTAAAACTTCTTTATATACAATATTGATGGTACCATTTACCATGTCCTCTTTCTCATCAATCAAGACTTTCAATCTGTCCGGGGACTTTACTCTTGAGAAAGCAACATAGAGTTGGCCATGAGTAAAGACTGGGGTTTTTAGATATATCCCCAAACATGATAATGTTTGGCCTTGAGATTTGTTGATTGTCATTACAAAGGCCAAACAGACTAGGAATTGCAAGCATTTCATTGACAAAGGAAGTTCCAGTGTAGTTGGGATGAAAGTTATCCTCGGGATAAAAACTTTGTCACCAATATTGGTCCCTGTAATTATCTCTATATCAATGACCTTGTTATTGAAAGCCTTGCATACCAGCCTAGTACTATTGCATAAACCTTTAGAAGGATTCAAGTTCCTGAGCAATATTATTGGAGCATTTACTTTGAGCAGCAAGATGTGAGGAGGAATACCTCCATCGAGGTCAAGGAAGTTTAGATATTCCACAGAATAGAGGAATGAGTTCTCCTTAGTTCTATCCACAGAATCAGCACTGTAGTATTGTTTAACCTCTCCCGGCATCAGCTGTAATGCATGATTGTTTATCATTTCCACATCATTGTTTCGAGGTGCAAGAATGGGACGTCCACTAAAGAATGTTTTGTAATCAATTACACAATTCATTTCACAATAGAGAAAATTGATCAAGTCTTGCATAGATCCTCCATTTAACAAGAATGCAGGTGGAATTTGCAATATGTTATTAGTATGTGTCAAATCTTTTCCATCTCCAATGTCTTGCAACCATGCAACAAACTGATCCTGATCTGATACGACCTGCATATTCTGTGTAAGTTTCAAAACATTGAAATATTGCCACAAATTGGAACAACATATAGTAGCACCGACAATATCCTCACGGGTACCCTTTGGTACAACAGGTAATATTTGCCTAAAAATCTCCACCTAAATAACTTTACCACCAAATGGCATATCACACTGCATTGTATCCTTTAAAGTTCTGTCCAATGCATCAAAGGTATTACGATGCAACATAGGAGCTTCATCCCACAAAATAAGACTTGCCTCTTTTAACAGTGCCGCAAGGTGACTTTGAACATGTATATTGCATGTAGAATTATTATCTGCTTGTAATGAAATTTTGAACTTTGAATGGGCAGTACGACCATGTTGTAAAAGCAATGCAGCAATACCAGAGGATGTTGTAGCTATGGCAATGCGACCTTGACTGCAAAGCTTTGCAAGCAAACATTTGTATATGAATGTTTTTCCAGAACTGCCTGGGCTATCTAAGAAAAATGGTTTACCCAAACCACTATCAATAGCATTCATTATGGCCATAAAACAATTTCTTTGTCCATCATTCAACATAGCTTGCATTGTTAAGAAGGTATTCTCTTGTTCTACCTTATCATATAATTGTTCATCAAGGATCAAAGGATTTGTGTACTCTTGTATTGCCACCTCAGGCAATCCATGATACTCTGCCAAATTGCGTCCATGTTGATCTAAAAGTTTTTAAATATGCATCAACGCATGATTATTGGCCTCATCTTGCATATCAACATTTCACCTATTTTGCAAGGAGAGTCAATGTTTTATAGCCTCTGTCAGCGGAACTAAGAACTCTTCCCATAGAGCCTCAGGTCAGGCAGGCGAATAAAATACCAAGATGGATACACACAAATTTCTTAATTGAGCACCGGTTTGCATCAATGCAGCTTCACGCAAACACATTTGCCATTCATCATCTGTTTCCAACATTCCTTTTGCAATGCAAGCCTCCTTAAAAGTTGAATATACCACATTATCAACTGTATGCAATGCCTCAAAGGATGTATACCCCTTGCATACAGTGTAGTAGGCGCAAATAGTATTTTTCTCCACACATAGGTGAAACAAAGTATGTTCGACCACATGTGTTTCCTTGCTTTCTCTTTGTCCACATTTTTTTGTGTGCATTCCAAACCTAAAACATTGGAAAGTCTTGATAGAGAACTGTATTAGCGTACTCAAGGTGCAAACAATTGCATGTAAACCATTTTGTGAGAGTTGTTTTTTGAGCATTTTCATTTTGCACCACATCACAAATGTTATCAGAGTCACGAAAGGAAACAATATTCTCTCCAGGTAAATGTATTTGCAATCGTTGAATATCGGGTTTCTCATCATGAAGTTTGAATTCAAATATTCGCCAACATGCTTCAGAAGCTGAAAAAAAAGTGCATCTAAGTACCTCTCAATCTCATCAATATTTTGTGCATTAATATTTTCTGTGTCAATATCATTGGATTCAGAACCACGCGTACTTGTAAATTGAATGGTTGCTCGATCATGGCCCTTATATACATATTTATATAAATATTTGACAGCTACAATTGTCGAGCAAACCTCAACATTTATGTGAGCACTATACTTGGAACTCAAATAAGGATTGTAAGGCACTATCCATCGGTTATCCAAGAGGTTACCATTAGCATTATGAGTCCTTCCATCCTCTTGACGTCTGTATAAAGGATAACCAGTTTTATCAACTGTAGTTGTATGTATAAACTTTTTTGGATAATCCTTTATACACTTTTCGTCCACCATGCAAGCACTTTTTGGATTGAATTCACCACATGGACCATGTATGTTACATTTAGTAATAATTTTATACAAATCTGAAAACCTTTCCTTATCAAGTAGCTCAGCGCCGCACACCAGTCTATCATAATGATGTGCTTCTAGTGGCTTAAAGCGTGGTTCTAATATCAAGAGCATATGTGAATGAGGCAAGCCTCTCTTTTGGAATTCTATGATGGACACATATCCAACAACTTTACCAAACAACTCCTTTTTCACTATCGACTGCATCATGTCCTTATGTTTCAAATGAAAAACTCTAGCAGTTATATCTGGTCGATCATGTGCAGTTTGACCAGGCAACATAACATCAATAATTTCAAACCACTTAGGATTGCATGTCACAGTGATAAACAAATCAGGTTTGCCTTTGCTACGCACAATTGCCATAGCATCTTGATATAATTGGTACATGAATCTTGGTCCACCTACTATAAAGCTAGATGGCAATACTATTCTCCTGCCCACACCAATCCCAGCGATATTAGTATCAACTGCATCTGAACCATTGACCATATCAGCTAATCCCCTATACATTTCAGCTCGCAATGTTGCTTGATTACGACGACACCAAGCCAATCTACATTGTTCAATGCTACAATAAGCATCGACAATGTACTGTTGCGAGAAAGCAGAGAAATTTGTTAAAACCCATTTGCTGTCAGCGGGGTGACCAGGTTTACCTCTGGTTTCCAATGATTCAATCATCCCAATTCCCAAAAAGCCGCTCGGAAATGATTGCGCTAGGCCCCAGTTACCAGTAAGGACTCAGGAGGCCACCTGTTGTGTCTTACTGTACTTCCTTGTTGTTGTGAGGGACGAATAGGATCGATTCGAGATGTCGTATTATCAGCAATAATTAGGGACAAGCAGAAATAATTCCATTATCTAAGGAACAAAGAGAGCCAAGACTCGCCGCACACACAGTCACACTGACAGCCTTCTGCTCCCCCACTCATTCTGCGCTTTGATCTCAGTTATCATTCATCTCTGCTCCCTCTGGACGTCATATATATATATATCTTCTTTATGTATAGATCACATACATAGCTTACGATTCATCTCTGTCTGAGCTCGACATAGATACACAGCTCACGATTCATCTCTCTCTGCGCTCGACATAGATACGCAGCAAACAATTCGCCCAGTATTGATACAGTACAGACCCAGACAGTATCAGTCTCCCCATCGGTGTTGTGATCCCCGCCATGATGTCATCAGTAGAGGTTGCTGCAGTTATCCGTGCCTTGATGATCATGGTGATGATGATATTGATAATCCTTTGTTGGAGGTTCGGTATGATGTGCGTGGTGAGACCCTGGCTTATCTCCCGACGACTGCAGCAGCAGAATATCAAAGGCCTCAGCTATCGCTTCCTCCATGGCAACATCCCCGAGTACACCGCCCTTTATGAATTGGCTAAGTCCGCTCCCATGCCCACCATCTCCCATGATATTGTCCCACGGGTGATGCCTCACTATGCCGAGTGGTCTAAACTGTACGGTAAGCATCTCAGTTGGTCCTATCTTGTAGGCAGTGTATTAATAAGCTACCAATATGCCTCAACATACTAAAGTGACCTAAACTTTATGATAAGCATCTCTTTGTGTATGGAATCATGCTTCACTATCATACTAAAATACTCTAAACTCTATGGTCTGCATCTCAATATACAAATTCATGCTTCGCTACGTTATGTTGTCTAAAGTCTATGGCCTTAAGCATCTTGATTATCCCTATGTTTATCAATACAACACCTGCCCCACAATATTGAGGCGATCTCACAACTCGTTGACAAACATCTTTTATGCCATGCTAAAATGGTCTATCATGTGTTGTCGGCCACTCAAAGAGCCCCATTGTATTAATAAACTACCATGCTTCATAAAGTGACCTATTTAACCTTATGGTAATCATCATCTAGGTCTATAATGAACCTTATGCTAAAATGTTCTAAACTTCATGGTATGCATCTTGTAGAGTATTATACTAATTACATGCTGGCTCTCTATGCTAATCAATGATTCAGGTAAACATGATATCAATTATTGTTATGAGTTGTTCTTTGGAGTAGTGGTATTATAAAAGTTGGTACATTGAGTGTCTTACAAAGATTGGAGATCATCTAAATGATACACATATATTGTTTGAATGTCTATTTAATGGTGTTTTGCCATTAAAGTAGTTCTTTGAGTGTTTCATCACACAATGAAGAAATCACTCTTGAAGTATGTTGTAGTAAAAGGGAGGTGAAAGGTGAAGAATTACAAATAGTTGTTAAAATTAAGGTAGTTGATTTTGCTTCTTTGTATTCTTATGGTTTTCATGCTTTGAGCAGGAGAGGAGTTCTATCATTGGTATGGTTGGATAGCTAGGTTGTTTGTGCTTACACCCGATCTTATAAAACAAGTATTGAATGACAAATCATGGGACTATTTTAAGCAATCTGCTAGACCAGAACATGTGGATCTCCTAGGTCAGAGCCTCCCTTCACTAAATGGGGACATGTGGGAAGCTCATCGTAAGGTGGCAAATCATGCCTTCCGCCTTGACAAGCTTCAGGTAGCACTTGAACTAAATAAAAGACCCATTGTGCTTCCAAAACACTTGTAAAATTAGTCACAATATGGTGCAAACTATACTTGTTGACCTAAAAATTGTTGCCTGGTTATATATGTCTTCACCTTTTGATATAAGTAGTGTATACACATGCAATTTTTTATTGAGGGTTTTTATGGGCCATGGAAATATTTCTTTTGGTGTTTTGCAAAAGTGCACTCACATGCATCACATGTAGTATAGTTAAGTACTTGCTAAGGAAACCAAGTATACATGTTGAAAGTCAAGGATTGGATTTTTGATCTCTATGTAACTAGAATCATTTAATTCATTAGCTACAAATTTTTTCTTCAAGTTGAAGATACATGTGAGAAGTACAATGATACAGTCTTGAAGTTGTTTATGTTTTGTGTAGAGATTGAAAATAGTTATGACATTACTACTTTTTTCTTACATTATAAATTTATACAACTATACTAAAATACCATATTAGAGAATTCGGGAGTGTCCTAAGTTTCACTTTCAAATAAGGAGTAAAGATTTGACCAAGTGGTTAAATCTTAACCCCATATTTGAGAGTGGGACGTGCAGGGATTACTTATATAGTATTTAAGAAAATTTTCACCTTCAAGTAAGGGGATAAGATATGCATTTTGCCGAATCACCCGCTATGGAATCACCCATGTACACACTAAATTAATGAAACGCTCGAAAAGGACAGGCATCCCCATCAACTTCTCGCACAAAGAATCCACTTTGTGTATGAGCCCCGGTCATCAAAGTTTACGAAATCCACCGTAAAACCTCATGGAATCCACCGTGGCACGGAATCCACCGTGAAATATGCCTCCTGGCATCATACCCCCGGAGTGGGATAGCAATTGACCTCAATTGTTATTAGCTCAATGTGGAGCTAATAGAGTGGGGAAAGCATTTAAGTCTCTAGCGTGCATCCATTGTGCTTCCTCTACAGGATGGTTCTTAAATTTAACTAGATATCTAGAATATCTTCGGCCAGTTCTAGTGGTCAGAAAGTCAGTGTCTATGATAGCTTCAGGTTCAAGTATTTCAATCTCTTCCTCTAACAAAGGTGGGTTTTCATAAACAGGGTGTACAGGTAATTGGCCTCTAAAGGGTCTTAATAAACTAATGTGAAAAGTGTTGTGAATTTTCAGTGAGGTGGTAATTCTAACTTGAATGCATTGTCATTATTTTTATGAATAATCCTAAATGGTCCATAGAATCTAGGTGCTAATTTCACAACTGGATGTCTATCTACACTTTGTAGTCTACGTTTTTCTATTCTCAACCAAACATAGTCATCAACTTTGAAATTTATTGCTTGTCTTTTCTTATTCGCTTGCTTGGTATATGATTGCTGGGCTTTGGCAATCATATGTTTAACCTGATCAAAAATAGTATTATGCATACTAGCAATATCATCAGCACTCTTAATTCTATTTGACAAAGATGCAACAGGTGTAGATAATCTATAACCATAAATCACTTCAAATGGTGTTTTCTTTGTAGATGTGTGTGGTGTATTGTTATATGCAAACTGTAATAAATGCAAATATGTATCCCATGTCTGAGGTTTAGAAATAGTATAAGCACGTAAAAGATCTAGAATAGTGCTATTAGTGGCTTCTGTTTGTCCATTAGTTTCAGGATGAAATACAGATGAGAAATCAATTTTTGTGCCAAGGTTAGCAAACAGAGTAATCCAAAAGTTGTTACAAAATCTAGAATCACGATCTGAAATAATAACTTTTGGTAATCCATGGTTAGTAAAAACAGTTTTCAAAAACAATAGTGCTGCTTGTGATGCTGTTAAAGTTTTCTTACATGGAATGAAATATGCTTGTTTACTAAACCTATCTACTATTGTCCAAATCATATCATGGTTAGATTTAGTATTAGGTAGGTAAACCAGTAATAAAGTCCATAGAAATGTGTTCCCATGGTCTAGACGGAATAGACAAAGGCATAAGTAATCCATACTGTTTACCATGATGTCTCTTAACTCTTTGACAAATCAAACATTTTGAAACAAAGTTAGATACATCAGTGTCCATATGCGGCCAATAAAAATCTTCAGTTAATGTACGTAAAGTAGATATGATACCTCTATGACCTTGATATGGGGGACAATGAATCTCATTCAAAACAAAAGATCGGAATGGAACTGTAACACACAATCTCTTTTCATAAAACATAAATCCATCATTATATGATAATGAATCAATAGGAATCAAGTTATTTTGAACTAATTTATTCCAATCAGCATGAAAAGTAATATCCTGATGATAAGTATCTTTCATAGCAATCAAAGAATCAAAAGATATAATAGAAATATTATGAATGGCAGGTATTCTACTTAATGCATCAGCCACTACATTTTCTTTACCGAGTTGATATTGAATGATAGGATGAAAATTCTGAATAAAGGATACCCATTTGATATGTCGGTCAGATATTTGGGGTTGGCTAAGTAAATGTCTAATACTTTGCTGATCGGTCTTAATCATAAATTCTGAACCCATTAAGTAGTGTTTCCACTGTCTTAAGGCTTGTACAACAGCTAATAGTTCTTTGTCAATGTGAAATATTTCAATTCAGAGGGTTTCAGCTTACAACTAGAATAGGCTATAGGATGATTGTCTTGCATAAGTACGGCTCCTATTCCTGATCCACTAGCATCAGTCACTACTAAAAAGAATGGTCTATTAAAATCAGGCAACTGTAAGACAAGGGCATGGGTTAATGCATGTTTGAATAAGTCAAAGGATTTCTGTTGATTATTGGACCAATGATAGACAATACCTTTCTTCAGAAGTTTAGTCAGTGGTAAAGCAAGTAATAAAAAATTACGCACAAACTTCCTATAGAAACTAGCAAGACCAAGGAATGATCGTAACTCATGCACATTTTTAGGTATAGGACAATTCAATATTGCATCTATTTTCTTAGGGTCAACTTTAATTCTATCAAATGATACAATATGACCTAAATACTCAATTTCTGTTTTAAAGAATTCACTTTGTTCAGGATTTGCATATAGTTGATTATCTTTTAATAGCTGAAAAACCAATAAAATATACGGTTCATCATTCTACTAAATGTAGCAGGTGCATTAGTCAGTCCAAAAGGCATCACAAAAAATTCATAATGACCAAACTGTGTCCTAAATGCAGTCTTGAATATGTCTTATCTAGTCTCACCTGATGATAACCAAACTTAAGGTCTATTTTACTAAATATAGCAGATCCTTGCAGTTTGTCCATAAGGTCATCAACTCTAGGAATTGGATACCTATTCTTTACAGTGATCTTATTTAAAGCTCGATAGTCAATGCACATACGATAGATATTATTCTTCTTCTTGACTAACAGAATAAGTGCACCAAATGGAGAACTACTAGGTCTAATCAACCCTCTATTTAGTAATTCCTCAACTTGACTCTGAATTTCTTTTTGCTCTATCTGGTTATGCCTATATGGTGCTTTACAAGGTGGTTGTGTGCCAGGAATCAAATCTATTTTATGGTCTTTTGGACGTGAAGGAGGTAAACGAGGTGGTAGATCTTCGGCAAAACAGTCTTTAAAATGTGCAAGAAATTCTTTATGCCTAGGGTGCATATGATTTTCTTTAACTTGCAGTTCATTCACCCAAATGAGATAAGATTTACTACTCTTGCGTAATGCACGTTTATCTTGAGTATGCGAAAGCAGTGGAAAAGCATTAGATGCATGCATACCATACAATGTAATATGTTTTCCTTGAAATTTAAAATTAATTGAATGCATGGAATAATCTATATCTGGGTTATGCTGATGACGCCAAGGCATACCTAAAATAATGTCACTCGACTATAATGGGACAACTAGAAAATTTCTTCTTTCAGTGTATTGACCAATTTGAATTTCCAAGTCATGCACTTCCTGTGTACCATTATACCTAGTGCCTAAGAATGCTGCTTTAATGCGATAATGCGTAGGTATAGTCTGTAACTTCAATTCCTTTACTAACTTTGCAGAAATAAAATCATCAGTACTACCGTTGTCGTATTGCTGCGCATTCGAGGTGTGAAACCACCCAAAAGTCGTGTGTGTGATTTGATACTTTGTACATACTTAGTTATTATGTTTGCTCTTTCATTCTATGCCGAAGACGGAGAAGAATAAGGAATTTTGGTAGACTGGTAACTTGAGATGCAATCTCATGGACCACTTTTATTGTGACCAAGGGTTCGTTTAAAAGCTGTGGCAGCATAGGAGCATTCCCAATGGGCCAAGAGATACATGCTGAGATCATCCTAAGGGGCTTAGAAAGAGACTGTATTGTTGGTGACATACTTATGGACATGTATGAAATATGTGACAACTCGTGATTGGGCAACGAGAGTTGATATAACAAAACTACCGATTTCTATTCTCTACAGGAAGGATCTTATGAAACTAGATGGTACAGATACCATGCTGTTGTATGGATATGGATCATATGAGTATCTAATTGAGCCAGAATTTGATCAAATAGATTAGCGTTGGTTGATAAAGGATTTGTGTATGCTGTTGCACACATACGCGGAGGGGGAGAGATGGGAAGAAAATGGTATGAAGATGGAAAGCTATTGAAAAAGGAAGAACACATTTATTGACTTTATTGCCTCAGCAGAACACCTATTGGCACACAATTTTGGTGCTAAGGACAAGTTATGTATCCATGGGAGAAGTGCAGGTGGTCTGTTGATTGGTGCTGTGCTAAATATGAGACCAGACTTATTCAAGGGTCGCATACTGGGAACCTGCTAAATATGAGGCCAAATCTGAGGGACGCTAATTTGGTGTGGAACGAAAAGGAAGAAAAAAGAGGTTTTTTTTTTGGGAAAAAAAAAGAGGAGCTTTTTTTGAATCGGAAGGGAGGGAAATAGATGGTACTCTGCGGCTCAATCGGGGAGGGAGAGACTGGTTTTTTTTTCCGACGACTTCAACGAGCAGTATTTTTTATTCGACGGAAAGAAGGTAGGCAACTGCTGCGGAAACAGGGGAGAACTTCGAATGAAGGAAAAGAGGATGCAGCAGTTGTGGCCGCAATGACGATGAATGACAGACCCAACAACGTTTGACTGATTGGCAGAAGAGACGAAAGACTGATTTTTTTTGTGAAGACGAAGTGGAGTGCCAAGCGATTGATAGTAACAAAGCCGACGACGAAAGACTTATAATCAAGGGTGATGTACTGCTTGTCTAGCTCAACTATCACAGAGGGAAGGATGTTCGTTGTCGGATGGATCAGGATTATGAAGAAGTAGACAAACTCTGCCACTGGACGAGGAGAAAAATAGACGAAAGGAGAAGGAAAGAAAGGAGCCGCTTTTGGGGAAACGCACAAGAACAGAGGAGCTGATGCCGTAGAGCCATGTCTTGGTTAGAAAATTGGGAGCCAAGCTTATGCAGGTGATGGTGGAGTATAAGAATGATGGAGGCGCCATGGTTCCTTTGCGGGTGCACACTGTGCTCATCTCCACACAGCACGATGAAACGGTGACAAACGATGAGATAACGATGGATCTGAAGGAGCATGTGATTAATTCAGTGATTCCTGCAAAGTACCAAGATTGTGAGAGACACTTGCAGGGAGATCGGCTTTGTGTCTGATGATGTCGGTCTGGATGCCGATAACTCTCCTCTTCGAAGATGGGCACCAACAGATTCCATACCATTTCTTTGATGGGAATACATGGAGCGAATGAAGCTAATCAATGAAATTGACAACAAAAATGGAACCTTTACTATTGCTTCACAGAAGTTTACTTTTTGTCTTGTCCAATTCCAACAGCATCCACACAATCGATGTTCAAGTCAAGAGTGTCCATGTTCCAAAGGTCCTCCCATGAATTTCAGTCATAGTGGTTTGAGAGAACACGGCCAATCGCAGCGCCCAGATATTGACAAACCTGAACCATACCGATGACAGACGGATCAATTCTACGATCGTGAGCCACTATTTTCCGCTTCCCTCTCCCAGCTGCAAAACTTTCAAAGAGTAGGGCTGAGAGCTAACAAAGCGACATCATCTGGACATAATAGCATTCGGACACATCAGGTTTCAAAGAGGTTTAAGCTCAGGGCTTCATTGGACTTCATGCCAATCAGCGAACCCTTCTCACCTTAAAACGGCCTTTGGACAGAATGAAATCTTATTTTCCAACTACTCCACACTGCCTCGACATGATCTTTGGTTTGTTTCCACTCTCAGGAAAGAGACAAGATTGAGCATGTGAATTTTAACCATAAGCAGCAGGTCATTCATTCTTATGATAAGACCACTGGAAGATCCGAGGACTCCCGTGGCTTTTTTTTTGGGTCCAAATATATGGTAGTAGAAGAGTCTAGCTATATCAAGTCAGCTTCTTCAACACATGTAAATGGCAAATCTAGGAACCTAAACACAGGAACATCACTTGAAGAGGAAGCTTGGGATTTTCTGAGAGCTGCAAATTGTCATTTATTGTGGTAATCCTGTTGGTACAAATGCTGCCAATGACCCAACAGAGTCAAATACACGTAAATATGATCAGGTTTTTTTTTATTAGAGACTTCATCCCATCAGCAATGGCATTCTTACTTAATGGTGAACATGAAATAGTGCGGAACTTCTTGCTTCACACTCTTCAATTGTAGTCATATAGATTTGACTTCATTCTCTTGCCTGATCTTCTAGCCTGAAATTTATCAAGGACTTCTGAAGTTGCGACATTGCTTTCGAAACCCTTCGACATCTTTGGTGAGCCCGACGTGAAAGCGTCGCAGAAATTTCAGGATGGGAGATACTTCAGCCTCTATTTCAGCTTCTTCTACAATTCTAGCTGCATCTACTTCAGCTCCATCAATGATTGCTGCGTCAAGTACTTCAACAGAGGATCTAAAGCAGATTTTGCAGAATATGTCCATGTATATGCAGCTCCAAAATCAGCAAACACAATTGTATATGCAGCAGCAACAACAATTCCATCAACAGCAGTTGTCTTAGCAAAGGCAACTCTATTCGGAGCAGGAGAATGGAAACATCGTGACTAAGGCTATTGAAGCAGTTGAGAATGAGAAGAAGCTATTTGACGGCCGTAATGTTTCAGCATATTTGAAGACATATGAGATCAAGATGGGGTTTTTTGGAGTTCCAGCTAGACTTATGAGTAAGTACTTCCTTCGTCTTGTCACACCTGCTTTGAGGACAAAAGTGACTGATCTTTTTATTCAAAATACACATTGGCAAGATTTTAAGAAGGCCCTGAAAGAAGAATACTTCCTTGAGGACTTTGGTATGGCTACTCGGCGGTCATTCCGAGAGTGGGTCTACATGCCAAACAAAGGTCTAGCTGCTTCGGAGTTGATTCGAGAATTCAAAGAGAGGTATAGTTAGCTTGATGCCATTGAACAAAGAGCATTGGATGTTGAAAAAGTTGAGCTTTTCTTGTAAGCTGCAGATCTTGCTCTTCAAGAAGAATTGGGTGAGCTTCTTGAAGATTGCACGAAGCCTATGGGTCTTAAAACTGATTGGCAGGATGCTCAGGATGTAGTCTCGACTTTGACCAAGAGGAGGATATGGAAGACTCGCCTACAGAATGGTTCCATGACACCTACACCATCATCAGCTCCTATGCCTGCTTCTATCCCTGTTATTTCTTCTCCTCCTCAGCCAGTTTCTTGGCCTATGCCAGTGCCTACTGTTTCCACTCCACCTATTCCTCCTGTTCCACGACCGATGCCTACACCTTCTGCTCCAAAACCATCCGCTCCATCGGTGCCTACTTCTCTTGATGACATAATCAAAGGCATCACAGATTTGACACTGGAGTCAGTCAAAGCGGAGTTGGTGGATAAGTTGAAGAAGCAGTTTGCTTCGACTGTGCCTACTACTTCTTCTAGTGCTCCTACTGCACCTAGGAGTGCTCCTAGTGCACCTAGGAGAGATCGAAGATGTATTTGGTGCAATAGTACGGACCATCAGCATTGCAGGGATTGTGAGTCTTTTCAGGATGCAAGGAGGAATAATTTGGTATATTGGGGGCAAGATGGTAAGATTTGGTTGACTGAGACAGGAGCTCCACTTGCTATCAACTTTGGTAAAGGTGGAATGAAGAAGTTAGTGGAGGACATGGCTGCGCGTACTTCTTATGTGACAGCTAGAGGTGATGCTTCTGCATATGGAGTCGAGATTGAGAAGGGTTCAGAGACTCAGTCAGCGCTATGGACTTATGCTATGGAGACTGCAAACAAGGGAAAAATTCAGCAAACTGTTTTGACTAGTGCAGGCTCTAGCATCAGATCAGAGACAAGTTGGGACTCGCCTGTTGACAGGTATTCTATTTATGCTTATTTGGCTAAGTCTCATGGTGCAGATGTACTTGTTGAGGAGAAGCGTAAGAGGGATGAAGAAAATCCAAGTGCAACTAAGAAGACTAGAGGGGGTGAGTTTGTTACTCCACCTACTGCAGGACCGTCTTCAAGACTAGGGCCAGATCGGCAGATGGAGGATGCTCAAAAGAGAGAAAAGAGGCAAGAGCCTAGAGAGAGAAAGCAGCCACGATGTCTGATATTGAGACATCTACAGACATGAAGAAAATTTTTAATGATAAGATACTTGGCAGTGAAGTGACTTTCACTATTTCTGAGATTTTGGGCATCTCGAAAAGAGAGTTTCAGGATCAGTTTCAGGAGGTCCTGAAGAGGAAAAGACATGCATTGTCTACCACTGATACACAGGGAGTTTTGATTGGGGAGTTGGATGAGGATGAGGATGAGGTTATGGTTGATAATGCTTCTGTTTTTCCGCAGGTAGAGAAGAGAGTTCAGCCTATGCATTATGCTGAAATTGATGAGCCTGTCATGATACCACGTAGTCATTTTTCGCGGAGCCATTGGGCTAGGGCAACTACAGAGACGATGGTAAAGTTTGGAGAGAAACAGGTGCCTTATGTTGCATTGGTGGATCATGGTTCAAAGATTAATCTCATAGTTCGTGGAGTTTATGAGAGTAACAGATGGCCTATGGATGTAGAGCATGGGTGGCGTATGAGAGCTGCCAATAACACTGCAGGTGATTTGTATGCTGCCTGTCTTAGTGTCAGGGTTTCTATTGGTGATGTAGAGGAGGATTTTCATTTCTTTGTGCAGGATTCATGCTCTTATCCCATAATTCTTGGTCAGCCATTCATTACAGAGATGCGCATGGAAACAAAGGTCATGGATGATGGATCTGCTTATGCACGGATTCGCAGTAAAGATGGTATGAGAGTAGTTCAGTTTATGACTGTATGCATGAACCATGTTAGAAACAAAGATACTCTCAGAGATGCACCTTTGCCCACTGTGAGGGATTCGGGTTTTCATTAGGTACCGCCGTTTCGCGAGACAACGGTGGTACAGAGGAGAGGAGATTGGAGTTCTCGCCTCCTGGTAGCGGTGTTTTCTCCTCCGGTTTTTTTGGGATTTCAGCAAATAGTTCGATGAGTTATCAGAAGACTTCTAGGTTGCCTAGAGCTGCCAGGCAGTATATATGCAGGAAGGAGAAAAATTTGAAAAATGCAGGAATTTTGGAGGATGATGAGCACATAGATGGGATGTATGACAGTGTGATTTGTGCAGATACGATGAGAGAGATGGGAGATATGTTGAAAACTGATATGCTGAACTGTCACAGTAATGTATTAGTGCAGACCCTGGACATGTTTCATGAAATTGCAGATTTTATGTCACAGATTGAGTCAGAGGCTGAGGTAACTCAGCAAAGAGTGTTGAGTGCTGAAGAAATTCAGCAAACAGGGTTTCCAGCTGGTTATGATCAGCTTTCAGAGAGACAGAGGGCTGAAAACTTTCAGCCAACAGAGTTTACTGCTGAAATATTTCAGCATTCAGAGTTTGGGGCTGTTTCTATGCAGTCCATAGAGCAGAGGGCTGAGAATATTTAGCCATTGGTGTGCAGAATTGCTGATTTATAGCAAGATTTGTGTAATGCAGAAGAGCATAATGAAGCCAGGGTTGACACGAAATACAAAACTGTGGATAAGAAGGTGAAACCGGTTGCTGTACTGCTTCCACCTGACAGTGATCAGCAAATAGAGAGGGCTGCTAAACATCAAATTTTGAGGAATCCGGAGCATATTGGTCATAAATTTTCAGCAGAGACTCTTGCTAAATTGAAAATTGGAAATGGTGATTTCTTGCTACCCATAGAGAAGCAATGCTTTCAGGAGATGCTTGAGTGCCATGGAAGGGGATTTACTTTTTTCCCACATGAGATTGGATGTGTGAATCCTGATATTGTTGCTCCTATGGTCATTTTTACTATTCCTCATATTCCATGGAATCTCCGACCTATTCCAGTGCCTAAGGCACACCTGCCAAAGCTGATTGATTTATTGAATGAGAAAATCAGGATGGGAATCCTTGAGCCTTCATCTGCACCATACTCAAACAGGTGGTTTACAGTTCCAAAGAAGAATGGTACTCTCCGATTTATTCAGGACATGCAGCCAGTGAACAGAGTTACTATCAGGAATGTTGGTATAGGTCCAGTTGTGGATGAGTTTGCAGAGGCATTTGCTGGATGTGCCATCTATTCTTTGGGTGATTTGTATTCAGGATATGATCAGTTTCAGCTGGCTTTGGAAAGCAGGGACATAACCACCATGAGAACTCCTATTGGGCTTGTCAGGATGTGTACCTTGCCTCAAGGTGCCACTAATTCTGTTGCGCATATGATGAATGCCATGCATAAGGTCCTTCGTGATTACATACCTCAGCTTACTATGCCTTTCTTGGATGATGTGCCCATTAAGGGGTGTGCAGAAGAAGAGAAAAATGAGAGTCTAAATGAGCAGGGATGTAGATACTTTGCGGCTGATCATATTTCAGCATGTGAGAAGATTTTGGCCAGGTTAGAAGAAGTGAACTTGACACTTTCAGGGCAAAAATCTGTTTTTGGAGTGAATGAGGTTGTCATTGTTGGACATATGTGTGGATATTATGGCAGAAAACCCTCACCTGATAAGGTGAATGCTATAGGCAAGATTGCGGAGTACTGTTCTACTACTTCAGAGGTATGGAGATTCATTGGTGCTTGTGTGTTTTATATGATTTGGATACCTCATTTTGCACACATAGCAGATTGTTTGTATCAGCTGCTTCGAAAGGGGCAGAAATTTTATTGGGATGAGAGCCACACTAGAGCCATGCGGAAATTGAAGAAGTTATTGCAAAATGCTCCTACTCTCAGGAAAGCGGATTATAATTGTGAAAGGCCTATTGTATTGACAGTTGACACTAGTCCAATTGGCATAGGTTGGGCTGTGGGTCAAGATGATGCAGATGGAAATAGGTATGCTATTCAGTTTGGGGCGAAAGTCCTAAACGAGAGACAGAGGAGATATCCGCAAATCAAGAGGGAGTTATTGGGGATTGTCACGGCTCTCAAATGTGACACGGAGTACTTTATTGGAGCTTCAGTTGTGGTAGAGATAGATTGCTTGCCATTGATTGGTATGATTACGAGTTGCTCTACTCCGGATATAGCCATGTTGAGATGGATTGCATACATCAAGTCATTAAATCCGGAATTTAAACACATAGCAGGGAAGGATAATCCAGTGGCAGATATGTTGTCTAGAGCCAGATATGATGATGAGGAGACTCTACTTGTAGAAGAGGATGATGCAAAAATTTCAGCCACTATGGTTGATCATGTTTGTCATGTCTATGATATTGTGGCTTTCACAGAAGAACTCTATGTTGGAGATTGGTTGCAGATTGGAAGGTACCTTAGTACACTAAGCAAAAGAGATGAATGGACGGATGAAGAGTTCAAGCAGATCAGAAGGAAAGCCTATGGTTATTTTCTCAAGGACGGATTTCTTTGGAAGCATCCGAAGAAAAGAGGTGGATTACCTTTGTGGGTTGTCTGCGATAGAGAGACACAGTTACAGGTGATGAGGGAGTTTCATGAGAGTCCTTGGGCTGGTCATAGAGGAGTGTGGGCTACTTATGAGAAAATCAAGGAGAAATATTGGTGGAAAGGCATGTATAGAGATGTTTCTCACTTTGTTGAGACTTGCAGAGACTGCCAGATGTATTCAGTAGTGCATCATCGAGATGAGCTTCATCCGACCTATCCGCTATGCATTCATTATAAGTGGGTAGTTGATTTGGTTACCATGCCTATGGGTCTATGGCAGATGAGGTACATTGTTTTGGCTAGAGAGGATCTTACCAATCATGTTGAGGGCAGATCTTTGAGAACGAAGACCACTAGTGCAGTGTGTAAGTTCTTATTGGAGGAAATTTTCTGCAGGTATGGTTGTGTGGGTAAGATCAATGCGGATCGTGGTGAATTGGATGCAGATGAAGCTAGGGAGTTTTTCTCTCAGCTAGGAATCAAGTTGACTCTAACCACAGCATACAATCCAGAGGGAAATGGGAAGAGTGAAAGAGGGCATTCGCCGATAGTGAAAGCATTAGGCAAAGCATGCAGAGGACGGATTGGAGAATGGCCGAGACTTCTACCATTTTCTTTGTGGGCTGATCGTACGACTCATAGTGTTACCACAGGATATATGCCTGCAGAGTTGATGTATGGTCAGAAACCTGTTATGCCGATTGAGACTTGTGCTTTGACTTGGTCAGTTTTACCTTGGCAGGAGGATTTGACGAGAGAGGAGCTCTTAGCTCTTCGGATTCGACAGTTGGAGAGGAGACCTGAGGATATTCAGCTAGCTATTGACAGGTTGAAGGTTGCTAGACTAAGAAATAAGAACAGGTTTGACAGCAGGCATCGCTTGCAGCCAAGAGCAATAGAAGAGGGAGATTGGGTATTGGTCTTTGATAGCAGCCTTGAAAATCAACATACTGCACTTCGGAAGATGGTGAAAAGATGGTTTGGGCCGTACATAGTCAGACATGTCTTTGATAATGCAACATATGAGCTGACTGAATTGGATGGGACAGTGCTTAGAGTGCCTATTGCTAGAAAAAGAATCAAGATTTTCAAGAAAAGAGATGATGAGGATTATGCATTGGAAGAATTTTTAAGAGAAGAGCAACGACAAGAAACTCCAATGGAAGAGACAGATGATATGACAGATAATCTTGTTGATCTACCGGAAATGCATAATGAAGAGATTGATCTGTTTGTGGATCTTGATGATAACGATCATGGGTAGTTGGCCCATCTGGAGGATGCGCAGGATTAGAGGGGGTGGATGTTGTATTGCTGCGCATTCGAGGTGTGAAACCACCCAAAAGTCATGTGTGTGATTTGATACTTTGTACATACTTAGTTGTTATGTTTGCTCTTTCATTCTATGCCGAAGACGGAGAAGAATAAGGAATTTTGGTAGACTGGTAACTTGAGATGCAATCTCATGGACCACTTTGATTGTGACCAAGGGTTCGTTTGAAAGCTGTGGCAGCATAGGAGCATTCCCAATGGGCCAAGAGATACATGCTGAGATCATCCTAAGGGGCTTAGAAAGAGACTCTATTGTTGGTGACATGCTTGTGGACATGTACGAAATATGTGACAACTCGTGATTGGGCAACGGCAGTTGATATAACAAAACTACCGATTTCTATTCTCTACAGGAAGGATCTTATGAAACTAGATGGTACAGATACCATACTATTGTATGGATATGGATCATATGAGTATCCAATTGAGCCAGAATTTGATCAAATAGATTAGCGCTGGTTGATAAAGGATTTGTGTATGCTGTTGCACACATACGCGGAGGGGGAGAGATGGGAAGAAAATTGTATGAAGATGGAAAGCTATTGAAAAAGGAAGAACACGTTTATTGACTTTATTGCCTCAGCAGAACACCTATTGGCACACAATTTTGGTGCTAAGGACAAGTTATGTATCCATGGGAGAAGTGCAGGTGGTCTGTTGATTGGTGCTGTGCTAAATATGAGACCAGACTTATTCAAGGGTCGCATACTGGGAACCTGCTAAATATGAGGCCAAATCTGAGGGACGCTAATTTGGTGTGGAACGAAAAGGAAGGAAAAAGAGGTTTTTTTTTTGGGGAAAAAAAAGAGGAGCTTTTTTTGAATCGGAAGGGAGGGAAATAGATGGTACTCTGCGGCTCAATCGGGGGGGGGGGGACTGGTTTTTTTTTTCGGCAACTTCAACGAGCAGTATTTTTTTTTCGACGGAAAGAAGGTAGGCAACTGCTGCGGAAACAGGGGAGAACTTCGAATGAAGGAAAAGAGGATGTAGCAGTTGTGGCCGCAATGACGATGAATGACAGACCCAACAACGTTTGACTGATTGGCAGAAGAGACGAAAGACTGATTTTTTTTGTGAAGACGAAGTGGAGTGCCAAGCGATTGATAGTAACAAAGCCGATGACGAAAGACTTATAATCAAGGGTGATGTACTGCTTGTCTAGCTCAACTATCACAGAGGGAAGGATGTTCGTTGTCGGATGGATCAGGATTATGAAGAAGTAGACAAACTCTGCAACTGGACGAGGAGAAAAATAGACAAAAGGAGAAGGAAAGAAAGGAGCCGCTTTTGGGGAAATGTAGAAGAACAGAGGAGCTGATGCCGTAGAACCATGTCTTGGTTAGAAAATTGGGAGCCAAGCTTACGCAGGTGATGGTGGAGTATAAGAATGATGGAGGCGCCATGGTTCCTTTGCGTGTGCACACTGTGCTCATCTCCACACAGCACGATGAAACGGTGACAAACGATGAGATAACGATGGATCTGAAGGAGCATGTGATTAATTCAGTGATTCTTGTGAAGTATCAAGATTGTGAGAGACACTTGCAGGGAGATCGGCTTTGTGTCTGATGATGTCGGTCTGGATGCCGATAACTCTCCTCTTCGAAGATGGGCACCAACAGATTCCATACCATTTCTTTGATGGGAATACATGGAGCGAATGAAGCTAATCAATGAAATTGACAACAAAAATGGAACCTTTACTGTTGCTTCACAGAAGTTTGCTTTTTGTCTTGTCCAATTCCAACAGCATCCACACAATCGATGTTCAAGTCAAGAGTGACCATGTTCCAAAGGTCCTCCCATGAATTTCAGTCATAGTGGTTTGAGAGAACACGGCCAATCGCAGCGCCCAGATATTGACAAACCTGAACCATACCGATGATAGATGGATCAATTCTACGATCATGAGCCACTATTTTCCGCTTCCCTCTCCCAGCTGCAAAACTTTCAGAGAGTAGGGCCGAGAGCTAACAAAGCGACATCATCTGGACATAATAGCATTCGGACACATCAGGTTTCAAAGAGGTTTAAGCTCAGGGCTTCATTGGACTTCATGCCAATCAGCGAACCCTTCTCACCTTAAAACGGCCTTTGGACAGAATGAAATCTTATTTTCCAACTACTCCACACTGCCTCGATAGGATCTTTGGTTTGTTTCCACTCTCAGGAAAGAGACAAGATTGAGCATGTGAATTTTAACCATAAGCAGCAGGTCATTCATTCTTATGATAAGACCACTGGAAGATCCGAGGACTCCCGTGGCTTTCTTTTTTTTTGGGTCCAAATATATGGTAGTAGAAGAGTCTAGCTATATCAAGTCAGCTTCTTCAACACATGTAAATGGCAAATCTAGGAACCTAAACACAGGAACATCACTTGAAGAGGAAGCTTGGGATTTTCTGAGAGCTGCAAATTGTCATTTATTGTGGTAATCCTGTTGGTACAAATGCTGCCAATGACCCAACAGAGTCAAATACACGTAAATATGATCAGGTTTTTTTTTATTAGAGACTTCATCCCATCAGCAATGGCATTCTTACTTAATGGTGAACATGAAATAGTGCGGAACTTCTTGCTTCACACTCTTCAATTGTAGTCATACAGATTTGACTTCATTCTCTTGCCTGATCTTCTAGCCTGAAATTTATCAAGGACTTCTGAAGTTGCGACATTGCTTTCGAAACCCTTCGACACCGTCATCATGCAAAATAATATTTTCCTGTCCATGCACTAAACATTTCATAGTCAATAAAGAATGTGGAGTTGGCATACTTGGTAAAGTATCCGAAGGAGTAGTAATGTCATCCTCATCTTCTGTGAAATTAGGCATATCTTCATGTTCGTCATCTTCCATTGCTCCAAGGTAGTTGATATGGGCAGGTGGCTTCTTTGACTGGCAATTTGCTGCTAGATGTCCAGGTTGGTGGCATTTATAGCATACTATAGGCTTGGATTTGGTTACATTGTTTGCAATGGCAGGAAGTCTAGGTACATTAGGATTTGGCTGTGGAATAGGCTTAGGGTTTTGATTGACATTGGATGGTAAAACAGGAGGTTTTGCCCAATTTTTGTGGAAAGATGATGAAGTGAAACGACCTTGATTAAATCTTCTAAAATTTGAGTTGAATTGCTTAGATCCATAGTTACCATTGGCTTGGAATTGTTGTGGATGTCTGTCTCTACCTCGCAACTTGTCTTCAGTGTCGTGAGCTAATGAAATTGAATCTTCAAGAGTTGCAGGCTTGAACATATTAACTTCAGCATAGTAATGCCCAAGGAGTCCAGACATATACTTGCACTTATGTGTCGCTTCAGGTATGTCTTCAAGCATGCGTAACTGGAGTAATGCATTCCAATAATGCTCTGTGTACTGAGGAATAGGCTCACGATCCCGTTGTTGCTGAAGAAGGTCCCATTGCTTTATAGCTTTCTCATGAAATTATGGAGGAAGGAAATTCTGCATAAACTTCTTCTTGAAATTCTCCCAGGTAGTGGGACAATCTATACTTTTACGTACTACAGTCCACCATAGAGATGCTCTATCCACTAAATGATTAGTGACACACTTGATTTTATCTTTTTCTGCATAGGTTTCCTCATGAAAGTAGTCGTCAAACTGACTAATGAATGCAAGAACAGTTTTTCCCTCTCGAGTGCCATTGAAAGTACGGAATTTGAAATTTCTTTTACTTATTTTTGATTCCTTGCGGATGGTTTGAGCTTCGAGAGTCGCATCAATGGTACGTCAGATAAGGTCTTCAGATTGAGGTTCTTCTTTATCGGTAGACGATCTTTGTAAATTTTCCAATTGAACTTGCAATGCTTGCCTAGCCCTTCGTTCTTCATCCAATTGCATCATAATTAAGTCCAGCTTTTGCTCCATCGTAGGTTCAGGTAGGTCGCCTTCAGCCATTAAATCATCCATATGTGGTTCCGTCATCCTGCAAAACTCAAAAGACCTCTCACTCTAAAAATCAAGTTAGCGGGATGAGCATAGCTCAAGTTCGGGAATACAAGGCTTATGTATTTTTGGGTGTGGCTTTCAAATCTTCGAAAAATCTGTGTTTTATCCTTCTTCATATGCTGAAAATGCTTCAGCAAACCTGCGTAAGTGTAGAGTACCTTCCAATAAACAACTTTGCAGTTCGGGGTTTCT
Organism: Lygodium microphyllum; assembly: GCF_053477565.2. Lineage (NCBI taxonomy): Eukaryota > Viridiplantae > Streptophyta > Polypodiopsida > Schizaeales > Lygodiaceae > Lygodium > Lygodium microphyllum. The sequence goes on from NC_141148.1 coordinate 111,885,322, forward strand.
ACGCAGGAACAACCCTTCTATGAGTTTTGAACAGAAGTCAGTTTTGACTCCAGTTGACTTGTCTGACTTGCAGAGTACCAGACTTATGTGACTTGCAGAGTTTGTAGACTTGCAGAACTTAGTTGCTTTGTCGGACTTGTAGAACTTAACTTGAAAGAACTTGCAGAATTTGATTGGTTGTGTGTGACCTGACTGATTGATGATTAAGTAACTTAGATCTTAGGTGATTAAGCTTGGCTTAATCAACGACAAAATCGTGGGGAGGGGGCCGTTTTTTTAAAGGCGGCGAAAAATTTGGAGGTCTTCTGACAACTCGCGATGACGTTTTTTCTTAAATTTTAAAGCTTTAGGCTTCTCTAAAGCTTTCTACGCTTTAGTTTTTTTTAAAGCTTGAAGATATGGAGTTTATGACTTATCTCTATTTTTTTTAAACGACTTGATGAAGAAGAGATAGAAGTGGTCCTCCGCCTTTGCAGACCGGTCCTTCGCAGTTTGATGATGGAAACAGGGGTTCTTGATTGCCACGAATCTGCCTGTATCGACGGTTCGCGACGAGATTGACCGTAGAGCCCGATCGTTCCAGGAGCTCCACCTTTGCACAAGATGGGTAGCGATTGGAAGCTCTTGATCTCAGCTTCGCTCTGATACCACTGGTGTGCAAATCAGATGCTATACGCTCGCGTAGTGAATGTCGGAAGGTCCCCAAGAACAATAGAACTCTACTTTTTGCACAAAATTCAATGTAAAAATCATGAATGACATGAACAAGAGACCAATTGGGTGCAATCTCCCCCCATGCCTTGTGTGAGCGCTCCACAAAGCATGTATTTTATGTATTATTCATCTTCAAGCTCAAATAATAGCCCAAATTACAAAATAGCAAGCTTTTAGCTTTTGTGTTTGCTTTAGCACAAAATAGGAATAAAGCTAATGGAGGGTGCCCAAAGAGTCTGGCATGCCCAATACAATGTCCAAGTAGAAATAACATAAGCGTGTGCCCATGCGCATAGAAAATAATAATAAATATCCAACGCCTCAATAAATAGGCGTGACAAAATATAGGCATGGTGCCTATCAAAATATAAATGATAAATCGAATACTCGCTATCCTCCAATGCTTTCCTCCACCACTGCTGCTATCTCTACACATCAACTGAAGCATTCACAATCGTTAGTAAAATAATACAATTAAACCGACAAAAGTGAATACCTAGCAGTCTTTAGCTACATAAATAAATCAACTGGTTAGAAATAAATCCTAACCTTAATTTCTTACGAGTGCGCACTCTAAACTCATAAACGTTTATTAATTTAATATGTATTTTGCGGAATCACCCGCTATGGAATCACCCATGTACACACTAAATTAATGAAACGCCCGAAAAGGACAGGCGTCCCCATCAACTTCTCGCAAAAAGAATCCACTTTGTGTATGAGCCCCCGTCATCAAAGTTTACGGAATCCACCGTAAAACCTCACAGAATCCACCGTGAAATATGCCTCCTGGCATCATCCAAAGATGTTGTATCTAGTGTGATAGCCTACAGCATGATAAGAGGGAGTGCAGTGCATTCCGTGAAGTTGAGCCACAAAAATTAGTCATTTGGAAGGATGGTAAAATTCATGCAGCCCAAACCGGCTTCCTCTTGAGCCAAATTTTGGTAACAGTGGCATGAAGAAAAGACTGGAGGATTTGGCAACAAGAATACCTTTTGTAGCTATTGATGCAACTACCTATGGGCTGCAAATTGAGCCAACTAATGAAATTGTTAAAGCATGTAAAGCTGATGTAAAATCTAAAGTGTGGATGCAGGCCTTAGATTGCATGGAGCGAGGCAAGGCAACCAAAGATGATTTAACTATTGCCAGTCAATGCATCTGAGGAAGAACCGGATGGATCGAGCTAGCTGATTCATTTTCAGCTTTTGCTCTGTTGGCTGAAATTAATAATCATGAAGCTATGATAGAAGAAAAGAGAAGAAGAGATGAAGATGTCGTCGGTCCCTCCTCTTCGGGGCCAACCAAACGTGTGACAAAAAGTAAACCGGATCAATAGAAGGCTGCTGAAAATCCACCACCGCCAGAGCATGATATGGGAAATGCCCCACAATCAAAGAAGACGGAAGGAAAGAGAAAAGGTAAACATCCCGTCTACAAGCTGCAGTCTGACATAGAGACTGCGACGGATCTCAAGCGGATCCTAGAAGAAAGGATTCTAGGAAGCATAATTGAATTTACTTTGGGTGAAATTCTCGGAATTGCAAAATGAGGATTTCATGATGTAATAATTGATGTAATTAAACAAAAACGACAATATGTTGGTGAGGAAACTGAAGAATGTGTGCATGCTTTTTTGCAAGCACTTCATGTGTATTTGCAGGATGAAGAGAAGTTGAATACTCAAGGGATTTGATTGGAGGCAATCAAAGAATGGATTGTAGCCAAACCATAGAAGCCAAAGATGAAGATATCTATGAAGCAGAAATTGAAGAAGCTATTGCAAAGAATGTTATGATGGGGTCTTCTCAATCCAAAGAGCAACCCATGCATAAGAAAGAAGCTCGTCTTCACAACATGCAATAAGAGATTGATGCTCATTTTATTCCTAGTAGTCACTACTCTCATACCCATTGGGCAAGGGCAACCATCGATACCGTTGTCAAGATTGGAGAAAGAGAGACTCCATGCATTGCCCTTATAGACCATGGCTCGGAGATCAACGTCATGTTAAGAAGTCTCTACGAGAATGGCGGATGGCCCATAGATGTGGACCCAAGATGGTGCATGAAAGCAGCCAATAATTCCTATGGTGATCTCTATGCAGCATGTCCTTATGTACGGGTTACTATTGGTAATGTAAAAGATGAATTTAATTTCTTTGTTCAAGATTCCTGCAGCTATCCTATCATTCTTGGTCAACCTTTTATTTCTGAGTCTCATTTGGAGACAAAGGCCCTTGATGATGGTTCATCATATGCTCGGATAAGAAGTAAGGATAATGACAAAGCTGTCCAATTTTTGACTGTATGTGTAAATCATCACCGGAATAGAGATTGATTGAGAGATCATCCTGTACCTTCTAATCCTCGAGAATTTAAGGGTTTTCGGGTAGCATTGTTATAAGTGGAGGCTATGGCAGTGCTTCATGTCATAAAAATTTTCCTACATGTGTAAAGGGGGCTATGACAAAAGCTGACTTGCAGGTATTTACGGCCAACAGTGTGCGCTGTTATAGATAGTTTTCAGCCCCATGAATAGGACTAAAAGAAAGCATTTATGTCATGTGGAATGAGAGCTGAAGCAAGTTGATGTTTTGGCTGAAAATGAAGAAATTTCAGGGCTATTTTATGGGCTGATTTATAATGATGCATTGGCTGAATAAACCAATTCCGGTACTAAGGGATCATTTGCCTAAGTTATTGGAGATTTTAAATAAAAAGATAAAGATGCGAATATTGGAGCCATCTTCAGCTCCGTATTCCAACCGATGGTTTACCATGCCTAAGAAGAATGGATCTTTGCGATTCATTCAATATTTACAGCCTGTCAATAAAGTCACTATTAGAAATGTTGGTTCAGGGCCAATTGTTGATGAATTTGCTGAGGCTTTTGTAGGTAGAGCAATTTATTCCATGGGTGATTTATATTCGGGTTATGACTAATTTCAGCTTCCTTTGGAGAGCCGAGACATTACCACAATGAAGACACCTCTTGGTTTAGTCCGCATGTGTACTCTATCTCAAGGAGCTACTAGCTCACATGATGAATGCCATGCATTAAGTATTGAGAGATTATATTTCACAACTAACTCTTCCTTTCCTTGATGATTACCGATCAAAGGATGTGAAATTCATGAGAAAAATGAAGAACTCAATGAGCTTAGATGCCGCAAATTTGTTTCCGATCATATTAATGATTGTGCTCAAATCTTGTTTAAATTGGAAGAATTTCATCTTACTCTTTCAGGTGCTAAATCTATTTTTGGAGTCGACGAAGTTATTGTGGTAGGGCATACATGTGGTCCATATGGCCGAAAGCCTTCTCCAATCAAGATTGATGCTATTTGCAAAATGCGGGAAATATGCACAAATGTTTCGGAGGTGAGAAGATTTCTTGGAACATGTATTTTCTATCTTATTTGGATCCCACATTTCGGTCACGTTGCTGAAAATCTTTATCAACTTTTAAGAAAAGGCCAAAGGTTTATATGGGAAAAAGAGCATGCTCAAGCTATTCGAAAATTGAAGAAATTGCTAATTTCTGCCCCCACCTTAAAGAGGGCTAATTACTCTAATGGACAGCCTATCATACTCACAGTAGACACAAGTCCTATTGGGATAGGATGGGTAGTCGGTCAAGATGATCTTGAGGGCAATAGATATGCAATTCGCTTTGGAGTGAAGGTTCTCAATGAACATCAAAGAAAGTATGTTCAAATTAAAAGAGAACTTTGGGGAGTTGTAATTGCATTGAAGTGTGACCGGGAGTACTTCATGGGCACACATGTAACAGTTGAAACAGATCGCCTTCCACTCTTGGGCATGATTGCCAACTGCTCCACTCTTGACATAGCTATGCTAAGATGGATAGCCTATGTTAAATCATTAAATCCTGATTTGAAACATATTGCAGGAAGATATAATCCAGTTGCTGACATGCTTTCACATGCCAGATATAAGGATGAAGAAGAGATGATGGATGAGGAAGAAACAGAGTCTATATTTGCTAAAAATGATATTGTAATTGCACATTTAGATCTGGAAACAACAAGTACAACTGTTCCTAATGATGGTACAGCTGTCAAAAATGCAGATACATCATTAATTACAGCAAGTACAATAGGTTTAGCTACTGTAACAAAATTTACAACAACAAAGAAAGAAGAAACAACCATGGAAGGATAGTGGGAAGCTGAAAGACAGCATGCTCAATGTTTTGTTTTGGTTTGTTCACACTTTAAAGAAGAATATTATGCAGGTGATTAGCTAAAAATTGGCCAATTTCTGAGCACTATGACAAAGAAGGAAGATTGGACTAATGAAGAGTTCAAGAGAATCAGGAGAAATGGCTTCTTTCTCAAAGATGGCTACCTTTGGAGGCAAATGAAAAAGAAAGGAAGAGTGCCTGTTCGTGTCTTAGGAGATAAGAAGACTAAAAAACAGGTCATGCAAGAATTTTATGAAAGCTTATTGGCTAGCCATAGAGGCATGTGGGACACTTTTGCCAAAATAAAAGAGAAATTTTGGTGGCAAAACATGTATAAAGACATTGAGCATTTTGTCGAGACTTGTCATGTTTGTCAAATGTACTCTATGGTTAAGCATAGAGATGGGCTTCAGCCTACCTTTCCTTTAACTATTCATTACAAATGGGTTGTTGATTTAGTAACCATGCCTACAGGAATTTGGAACATGATATATCTATTGCTTGCTAGAGAAGATCTTACAAATCAAGTGGAAGGAAAAGCCTTGACAATTGGTACACAGATTAGATGTTGTATGCTCGCGTAGTGAGCGCCGGAAGGTCCCCAATAACAAAAGAACTCTACTTTTTGCACAAAACTCAAGATAGAAAGCAAGCACGACACGAACAAGAGACCAATTGGGTGCAATCTCCCCCTACGCCTTGTGTGAGTGCTCCACAAATCATGTATTTTATGTATTAATCATCTTCAAGCTCAAATAATAGCCCAAATTACAAAATAGCACGCTTTTGGCTTTTGAGTTTTCTTTAGCAAAAAATAGAAATAAAGCTAATGGGCGGGTACCCAAAGGGTCAAGCATACCCAATACAATGTCCAAATACAAATATCATAATCGTGCGCCCATGCGCATACAAAATAATAAATAAATATCCAACGCCTTAATAAATAGACGCGACAAAGTATAGGCGCCATGCCTAAGGTATGCGCCCATCAAAATATAAGTGAAAACTTGAATATACGCTATCCTCCAATACTTTCCTCCGCCACTGTTGCTATCTCTACACATCGACTGAAGCATTCACAATCATTAGTAAAATAATACAATTAAACCAACAAAAGTGAATACCTAGCAATCTTCAGCTACATAAATAAATCAACTAGTTAGAAATAAATCCTAACCTTAATTTATTACGAGTGCGCACTCTAAACTCATAAACGTTTATTAATTTAATATGCATTTTGTGGAATCACCCGCTATGGAATCACCCATGTACACACTAAATTAATGAAACGCTCGAAAAGGATAGGCGTCCCCATCAACTTCTCGCACAAAGACTCCACTTTGTGTATGAGCCTTGGTCATCAAAGTTTACGGAATCCACCGTAAAACCTCACGGAATCCACCGTGGCACGGAATCCACCATGAAATATGCCTCCTGGCATCATACCCCCGGGGTGGGATAGCAATTGACCTCAATTGCTATTAGCTCAATGTGGAGCTAACAGAGTGGGGAAAGCATTTAAGTCTCTAGAGTGTATCCATTGTGCTTCCTCTACAGGATGGTTCTTAAATTTAACTAGATATCTAGAATATCTTCCACCAGTTCTAGTGGGGTCAGAAAGTCAGTGTCTATGATAGCTTTAGGTTCAAGTATTTCAGTCTCTTCCTTTAACAAAGGTGGGTTTTCATAAATAGGGTGTACAGGTAATTGGCCTCTAAAGGGTCGTAATAAACTAATGTGAAAAGTGTTGTGAATTTTCCAGTGAGGTGGTAGTTCTAACTTGAATGCATTGTCATTGATTTTGTAAATGATCTTAAATGGTCCATAGAATCTAGGTGCTAATTTCACAACTCGGTGTTTATCTACACTTTGTAATCTACGTTTTTCTATTCTCAACCAAACATAGTCATCAACTTTGAAATTCATGGCCTGTCTTTTCTTATTGGCCTGTTTTGTATATGATTGCTGGGCTTTGGCAATCATGTCTTTAACCTCATAAAAAATAGTAGCGTGCATATTAGCAATATCATCAGCACTCTGAATTCTATTTGATACAGATGCAGCAGGTGTAGACAATCTATAACCATAAATCACTGCAAACGGTGCTTTCTTTGTAGCTGTGTGTGGTGTATTGTTATATGCAAACTGCAGTAAATGCAAATGTGTGTCCCATTTCTGTGGTTTAGAAATAGTGTAAGCACGTAAAAGATCTAAAATAGTACTGTTAGTGGCTTCTGTTTGTCTATTAGTTTCACGATGAAATGCAGATGAGAAATCAATCTTTGCTCCTAGGTTAGCAAACAAAGTAATCCAAAAGTTATTACAAAATCTAGAATCACGGTCAGAAATAATAACTTTTGGTAATTCATGATTAGTGAAAACAATTTTCAAAAACAATTGTGCTGCCTGAGATGCTGTTAAAGTTTTCTTGCATGGGATGAAATATGCTTGTTTACTAAACATGTCTACTATAGTCCAAATCATATCATGGTTAGCTTTAGTATTAGGTAAACTAGTAATAAAATCCATAGAAATCTATTCCCATGGTCTTGATGGAATAGATAAAGGCATAAGTAAACCATACTATTTACCATGATATCTCTTAACTCTTTGACAAACCAAACATTCAGAAACAAAGTTAGATACATCAGTGTCCATATGTGGCCAATAAAAATCTTCAGTTAATATACACAAAGTAGATATAATACCTCTATGACCTTGATATGGAGGAGAATGAATCTCATTCAAAACAAAAGATCTAAATGGAACTGTAACACATAATCTCTTTTCATAAAACATGAATCCTTCATTATAAGACAATGAATCAATAGGAATCCAGTTATTTCCAACTAGTTTATTCCAATCAGCATGAAAAGTAATGTCCTGATGATAAGTATCTTTCATAGGAGTTAGAGAATCAAATGATATAACAGAAATATTATGAATGGTCGGTCTTCTACTTAATGCATCGACCACTACATTTTCTTTACCTAGTTGATATTGGATAAGGGGATGAAAACTCTGAATAAAAGCTACCCATTTGATATGTCAGTCAGATATTTGAGGTTGACTAAGTAGATGTCTAATACTTTGTTGGTCAGTCTTAATCATAAACTGAGAACCCATTAAGTAATGTTTCCATTGTCTTAAAGCTTGTACAATAGCTAACAATTCTTTATCATATGTAGAACATTTAAGTTCGGATGGTTTCAGTTTATAGCTAGAATAGGCTATGGGATGATTATCTTTAATAAGTACGGCTCCTATTCCAGATCCGCTAGCATCAGTAACTACTAAAAAGAATGGTCTATTGAAATCAGGTAGTTGTAATACAGGAGCATGGGTTAATGCATGTTTCAATAAATCAAAAGATTTCTGTTGATTATCAGACCAATGATAAATAATACATTTCTTTAAAAGTTTAGTCAAAGGCAAAGCAAGTAATGAAAATTTTTGTACAAACTTCCTGTAAAAACTAGCAAGACCTAGAAAAGAACGTAACTCATGCACATTTTTGGGTATAGGCTAGTTCAATATTGCTTCTATCTTCTTAGAGTCAACCTTAATACCTTGTGATGACACAATATGACCTAAATATTCAATTTCTGTTTGAAAGAACTCACTCTTTTCCGGATTAGCATACAATTGATTATCTTTCAACAACTTGAAAACCAAGGACAGATGTTCATAATGCTCTTTCTCATTTTTACTGAATACCAAGATATCATCAAAGAATACTATAACACAATGCTGATATTTCAAAAATATGGGATTCATCATTCTACTAAATGTAGCAGGTGCGTTAGTCAATCCAAAAGGCATCACTAAAAATTCATAATGACCAAATTGTGTTCTAAATGCAGTCTTGAATATATAAGATTTATCTAATCTCACCTGATGATAACCAGTTTTAAGATCTATTTTAGTAAATATAGCAGAACCTTGTAGTTTATCCATAAGATCATCTACCCTAGGAATTGGATATCTATTCTTTATAGTAATCTTATTTAGGGCATGATAATCAATGCACATACAATAAGTATTATTCTTCTTCTTTACCAATAAAACAGGTGCGCCAAATGGAGAACTACTAGGTCTAATTAATCCTTTGTTTAATAATTCCTCAACTTGATTTTGAATTTATTTCTGCTCTATCTAGTTATGCCTATATGGTGCTTTACAAGGTGGTTGTGTACCAGGAATTAAATCTATTTTGTGGTCTTCAGGACATGAAGGAGGTAGTCCAGGTGGTAGATCTTCAGCAAAACAATCTTTAAATTGTGCAATGAATTCTTTATGCCTAGGGTGCATATGTTTTTCTTTAGCCTGAAGTTCATTCATCCAATTTAGATAAGATTTACTACTTTTGTGTAATGCACGTTTAGCTTGAGTAGGAGTAAGCAGTGGGAAAGCATTAGATGTGTGCATACCATACAATGTAATGCTTTGTCCTTGAAAATGAATGTTAATTGAATGTGTGGAATAATCTATGTGAGGATTATGCTGATGACGCCAAGGCATACCTAAGATAATATCACTGGACTGTAATGGTACAACTAGAAAATTCCTTCTTTCAGTGTATTCACCAATTTGAATTTCTAAATCATACACCTCTTGTGTTCCATTATATCTTATGCCTAAGAATGCTGCTTTAATGTGATAATGCGTAGGAACAGTTTGTAATTTCAATTCTTTCTCTAACTTTGCAGAAATAAAATCATGTGTACTACCATCATCATGCAAAATAATATTTTCTTTTCCATGCACTAAACATTTCATTGTCAACAAAGAATGTGGAGTTGGCATACCTGGTAAAGTATCCGAAGGGGTAGCAATGTTGCCCTCATCTTCCGTAAAGTTAGGCATTTCCTCATGTTCTTCATTTTCCATTGCTCCAAGATAGTTGATATGGATAGGTGGCTTCTTCGATTGGCAAATAAGGCATTCTCGTGGATCATAGATCAAAATACTTAGTATATGCATAACTCTTGAACCATACCTAGTATCCCCTCTAGGTTCATAAGGCCTTGGGTGCGTATCATACACTAGAGGTTGTTGAATCTCCATATACATGATATCAATGGATCCATCAACAAATACATAGTAACATGCTTGCTCTTTCAAAGTCCAGCACATAGAAATCTTCTTATACTGAAAATTGTAAACCACATCAAATACAAACTCAGCCTCACTTGCATCCAACACATTCTCACCATCATAAAAAATAGTAAAGCAGTCCATATCTTGAAGCATCTTTGAATTGCCTATCAAGACCTTTGATAAATCATTTGCAATAGTTTCCAATAATGGAGTATCATATCTAACATCCTCTCAAGGCATATCCTCAATTTCATGAACTCTCTCATAGATAATAACTTTATCATGTAAATCATGTGCATCCAACAAGTCACCAATCTCTATTTGAGTCCTTGCATAAGTAAAACATTATCTTTGTTAACCTCCTCAGATGCATTAAGAAAATCTGCTCATGCAATGGCTGACTCTTCCACCACATGATCTTCCAAGGCACTCATGGTTGTCTCAATATCAAACTGTAGCTTATATCCTAGCTAGGACGTAAACAAGGAGAGCTAGCGCAATTGTTGGTGCTAAATAAGGGCGCATGCTGGGAGAAGATGATCTACAGGATTTGAATCATGTATGTGCTACACAAAGTGGAATTTTACAATGCAACTCAATCTTGGGAGTAAAGGAGTGGAGAAACCTTCATCCCTTTCTAGGTAAGTGGAACTTTTATTCATGCAATAGTAGAGAAAGAGTAGTATTTGTGGCTATCCAAACAAGGCAAGCATTGTGTATTGAAAGGGTAGTAGCCCATACATACAAGAGCTCTCTTATGGATTCTTGAAGAAGGTTTATTCCTCTATGTGTTGAGCCTGATCTCCCATGTCAAGAGAGACATCAAATTCACTCTCTTGAGTCCTATAAGAGTTGAATAAAGACTGCTATTGGTCTTCCAAACCTATAACCTGAAGAGTTGAAGTTCATCTACTTGCTTTATTGATTAATCCTGTCACAAAGGGCTTATTTTTGCTCTTGGAAGCTTAATGTAAACTACCATTGTGGAAGCCTGAAGAGAGGTGTGTCAAGAAGCCTTCTTGACTTTTTTATGTGAAGAAAGTGGGCTGAATATTTCAGCCCAAACAAAGGATTGTGAGCAGATTCACTTATCTTTCTCCTCTTGAAGATTCATGTTCATTTATTAGTTCCACTTACATTGATATGCTTGATGCAAGTTGATATTGCATAAGCATCGCAGAAGGGGTATTAAGAGAGCATTTTGTTTGCTCCATGTACATGCTTGGGTCTAAAATACGTAGGCAAGAACAGGGTTGACAAGGGCATCAAGATTTCCTTCTTCTCTCCTACTTCTACATGCTTATTGCAAGTTACCTATTGCTTGTTACATGTTCTTGAATATAGGATTGCTTGTGTACTTCATCAAAGTGTCTTCTTGGAAGGTAGATGCCATGTATATGGGCTGAAATAGGTAGCCCACATAGTGATTTTGTTGAGAGTAGTCCCTTTTCTTCTCTATTGCTTCTTATGGTGTGATAAACACTTGTATTTGGTTGATCTATGCACTTCGTGTTAGGGGAAGTTTATGTTATCATCAGAGGTGAATTTTGAATGTTTTTTTTGGGTTGATTTGGGCTGCAATCTTTAGCCATATTCTGAGATTTAACTACAGGATTGTTCTTTTAATTCATTTCTTGCTCTATAGAAGACATTGTGTGAAGGATCTTTACTTAAAGCTCTCTTGAAGCAAGTCTCTTTCCCCCACAAGGCTTGTAATTGACTCATAAGATTTTGTCCCTTACAGTCTACATTGAATGTAATCATGCAAAGTTGATTCATGCTATGGCATCATGTATGAATGATGGGATGCAGAGTTGATTGTGATACATTACTTGATTTCATAATTTGTGATTTCTCTTACAGTCAAGAAAACAAGCTTGATTCGAGCTAGATCTTATGAGGTAATACACTTCTAATCTTTGCTAAGAACATGCAGTTGGAAGCTTTGCTAACAGCTTCAAGGACTTGGCTTAATGAAACCTTCAACTCTTCTCTTATCTCTACCATCTCCGAAGTCAAAGCTCTTGAACCCCAATACAATCTTCTCTCCTAAACCCTTGTGATTGATCGTGAAGTACCTCTTGAACCTGTAAACATTCACTATAATCTACTTATCTCTTGAAGATACATCTCAATCTATCTTGTCCAATTTTCTTGCCAAGCCCCTGTGGTGACCTTCAACCCTACGCGCTGTGACAACGTGCTATGTTACATGTTTTATCAGGTGGACCCCTAGGGTTTCTTCCAACTTTGCCTTGGACCATTTCTTGATAACAGCTATGGGACTTGCCCTTGGTGTTAATTTGTGTATTAGCATCCTCATATATAGCACAAATAGGAAGAATGGAACTCTGAAAGTCTCAAGCTTCATGTCTTTAGCTCATATAAGTAATTTCAGGAAGTCAAGCCTATACATAGGAGTCCTCACTAAGATGGAAGAATATATTGGTTACCGAGGAGAGAAGAGATGGTAGAAAGATTCCATCCAAGACTTGAAATGGCATATAAGATTAAAGCAAAAGAAAAGTTCACATATAGCCACCACTATCCACATGTTCAAACTATTAGATTTCGATATAATGATTGGGCTTTCCATTGTTTGTTCATTTTTCATTCCAACTTTTTGTTAGGAAGGTTTCTTTAAACTTCAAATGCATAAAAAAGAAATACTAACCTTGCTTCAAGATTGCTAGAGAGAACCAAAGGGATGGACTAAAAATGGTTATGATTTTTGTACCACCAAACCATGTTTTCACCAAAGCTAAAATTTACACTCTATACTTTGATGGGGCTTTTCAAAGTCCATTTAGGTATTCTATAATTGGTGTAGCGATAAGTTACGAATTTTGGTGCTTATTTAGGTGCTAGTGTCACTAACAATATCTTAGAGTAAAATGCCTTGTTGATGGGTTGAAATATTACAAAATGCAAAGGCATATATAATTTATTAGCAAAATGTGACTTGTAATTGGTAACTAATAAGTTAAATGGGACTTATAGTATTATAGAATTGTTATGAAAATAAGATGATTTTATACTAATTTTTAAGGATTTTGTTTGTCTAATTTTTCCATGATGATAACTTGTTATATATGGACCCTCATGTAACACTAGTCACATTATGCTTGATAGATAGATGGCAAGGAAGTAATGTGTGTTGTGTTGTGGTAAGAAGATTATTAAGAGCTACGCAAATTGAATATTTTGAGAAAATGAATTTTAATGCATAAATATTATTTATAATTTAATTCTCTATAACATGTAATTATGTATTTTATGTATTTTTGGACACTCATTAGTACTAGGATATTGTATGTGTATATGCATAGTTTATATATTTGGTCATCAACACCTAGAGGGCTTGGTTATCACTTTTAATACTAATCCTATAGTTCATTAAAATATAATTAGAAAATATTCTTAAAAAAGAAATATGTTTGTGCAAAGAATGAAAGAGCCCAAAAAAGGGATGCTTTTAAATTATCTTTAGCATAAAAGCTTCATGAAAATTCATAAGTACATGCATAGAGTAGGTGTTCTCCCATGCAAGGGGGGGGGGGGGGGGGGGGGGGAGATTATACCCAATCTTATGTTCTGCATGATTTTCTTATTTCTCTTCTCTCTTGCAAATTGTTTTGTCTTGAATTTTGATGTATGATGAAGGATCTCAACATTGGTATCACAGCGAAGGTAGTTGGTAGATGCATCAATATCACAATGAAGGCATACACCCATCCTAGAAGAATACATCACTACCAATATCTATCATTAAGGAGTGCTAATTTATTCATTAGACTAAAGCATTACACAAGGTTGTTGGTCCAAATTTATTTCTTTATCCACATTAAAGGTGTATAATTCTAGAATTTATTGGAGAAGGGGATTATCCAATGGGTCACTTTTTATTGCAAAAGGGGGCTATCCATTGGGTCATTTTTTATCTTTTCTTTCAAAAATCCATGAATACCTATGGTAAAACCACCCTCATAGTGGTTTTAAAGGGAAATATATTCTTCTTATAGAGGTAGAGAGGGAAAGATGAACCAACACTAGTATGTTTGTTAGGCCTTGGTGCTTCTTAACATACCTTCTTTCTCTTGAACTGTAGTTGAATCTACCCCTCAACCTCCTTGTGACTATCCTCACACTACCATTCAATGTTATGGAGAAAAGAAGAAGCTTCATAAGATAAAGCCTAGAGTTTAAAACTCTAATGCAAAATTTTATAATTTTTTTAAAAATAGGGTTTATTTGAGATTCAAGTAGATGTTAACACTTGTCTTGTAATTTGACACAAAAGTGGCTACAAGCACTTTATTCGTTTAGGTCCGAATTCACTACATTTGAAGTAATACATGCATATAATATCGACATTCGAAGGGACTTTTCCAATATTTTAAGATAATAGAATAAAATATTTGAAACTAGTTTGAAGTAGAAATTGTTTTTCGACAAAATTTGGATTTCAAAAGTGCATTAAAATTAGTCAAAAACAACATCATGAATGCTATTTAGAGCTCTTTAAAATGTTCACAATTCTCATCTAATAGCAATTATCTTAAATCTAATGGGCATATATGCTATACATATCAAAAGATTTTTCCTGAAAGTTTTAGTATGATAAGATGTATTTAAATATATTTTCAATTAGAAAGATTAACAGTTCTCAATTTTATTTGAAAATGGTCTCAAATATGGACATAGAAATATACACTTTGTAGCTTGTTTTGATCCTTTCTATTTTTTAAAGCTACTATCTTGTGTTGATCACAATTTCTTAATACTATTTCTTCTTAATTTAGCTTATTGATGAGAAAAATAATTTTTGTCAAGGGTCCCAATTGCCCCAAAAGTGGCTTTTTGGCTACAAGACTAGTATTAATTTGTAAGAACGGGGATGGAGAATATTAATTACCCTCAAACATAACCATACTTTCTAAGGTTTTAGAAGTGTCTCAAAATACTTTTTCCTCTTCAAGAGGATCTCAAAAGCCATAAAACATTTTAGCAAAAGCATCACATTACCTGTTTTTTCTAAAGACATTAAATCCTTTTTGAAACTTGTTCATATGTAGGAGTTTTATTTTGCAGGATCTTTAAGAGAATCTTGTTCTTATGCATGTTCATATGCATAGGCTTTAATCTTCAACAGTGTCAGAACCTTTTAATATGTATAAAGTGACTATGGAATCTTCTCTTCATGAGATTACCTTGGAGTAACAAATTGATATGTTTGAATATAATTTGAATGAAGTCATAAAAGCACTTCAAGATTGTGTTAGGGTAGCAAAAACCATTTGCATAAGATGAAGATAATCATATTGCTTGCAACTTGAAAGGCATCTTTAAAGCACAAAAAACCAAGAAAGACTAGAAAATGAGCCATATGTCTTTTCAAATTTTTAGTTTTAATGATAAAAATGATGGAAAATGTATCTTGCCTTGGTTCACAACCAATTCAATGACTTCTTCAAGATGAAGATTTTTGGGAGAAAGATAAAATAAATTGTGTCAACAATTATTTAAGAGTTAAGCCATCACTTTGATGGAACATTCTTCAATGTAGCATAAATTAGCCAAAGACTTGGTATGAAAGTAAGAAAAAGTCAAAGAATCTTTCCTTTCACCTCAAGTTCATCTTCAAACAAGGAAAATTTTGATAAATTTACCATGACAAGAAAGCGTTAATATATTTACATACATAAAAAAAAATGGCAATTACTTTTTTACTTAACATGATTGAAGAATTTTTTGAGAGCACGATGTAATGGAGTTAACATTTGAATGGATAATGAATAAAATATTTTTAGGTTATTAGGGTTATGTAAAAATATTAAATGATATAGTTACTATTATCAATAAGTTAAAAGAAAAACATACAAGATATCTTAAAACTATGCTTGACTTACCATACAAAAATTATGTTTATGAAAATCATAAAAATACTTTATTATTTAAAAATTAGATTGAGTATTCACAACATATGGTTTTTGTTAAAGAAATAACTATAGACCCAAAGAAAATTCATAGCATAAAATAATTGGATGAAGTTAGGTCTTGCCTTACATTATGGAGTTTCTACCAAATTTTTTTTGGAAATTTTTCATTGTTTGCTTTGGCTTTAACCATAATGTTGTACAACAACACTATTTTTAGCTAGGGTTGAGGCCAAGAGAAATCTTTCAACACCTTAAAATACCTATTAACCCATGTATTATACTTCAATTGCCAATTTATTCTTAGTCATTCTTTATACTAGTGCTTAATGCTAGTGTTTTAAGTATAGGTATAGTTCAATGTAGATCAATCACCCTATTGCCTACAAAGCCAAAATTTTAAACCCTCTAAATAGAAATACAATACCTATTATAAATAAGTATTGATTGTAGTGCATATGTTAGATATTTGGATGCATTATCTTATGGGATTCAAAGTTCTTAGAAAAATAGACCAACAAGCCATCAAACATTTAGTAAACCAATCACTTATCTTTAAACATCCTATTAAATAATCTTCTTTCATTCAAAACATTCATATGAAGATCTAACACCAATCTAGTCATGCTAATGTGATTAAAAATACATTGAGTTTTATTCCTACATAAAATATTGCATCCCATTATCTACTTAGTTTTGACCTAATAAGCAATGTGTATTTGAATCATATTTCTGTTGAAGTTCAAACACTTGATACCATGATTTCTATGCATGAAATGTCGTATGGGATTTACGCGAGGGTTCGTAAAAGTCACTCTCCGCGGGGACACTTTGAGATGAGAGAAGAACTCAATGAAATAAAACTTATTCAAAAGCATTTTGAATGAGAAAACGAATTCTTGATTTAAAAATATGGGCAAAATACAGGTTCATAGATTTCGAACTAAGAGAGAAGAGAAGAAGGGGAGATGCCATGATTTGTGGAAAGATCTTTAAGGAAGGCGAGGAGCATCGAGCTCTCAACTCAAGCCAATCTTCATAGTAACTCATGATGATGGAAGCTTTGATGTAAGAGAGAGTTTTAAAGCTCATCCTCAAGCCTTCTCTCCAAAATTTGATGACAGTCTTTGAAGAAGTGGAGGGATACAAGCTCAACCTCTAGCCTCTCTCCCTTGCTTTGATGGCCCTCCTTCTCTCCTTGTCCTTTGTTTTATGGTTCTTCTCCACTCCCCTTCACTCATAAAAGCCTAAGCTGTTTAGCTTTAAATCTTATGCTTTTTTTGACTACTTTTCATTATTTTTGTTTTTTCTGCCATGTGCATGTCTGCAACTTATTTTGGATCATAACTTCCTCATATGAACTCCGAATATAGTCTTCTAGGTACTGAAAACGATCAGAATACATTTGGTCAACAAGCCAGCGCAAGAAAATTTGCAAAAATCCATCAAAAATAGATAGAAATGTTGATTTTTGTAAATCACATTATTTGTGTCCATCTTTTGTCTTGAACGACTTATTCCCTTCAAAATAACTCGTAGTATATGTTTGGATCCATCTAAAGTGGGAATTAATAAATTTAAACATAATACTAGAGATTTTAGACTGTTTTAGTAAACCAGTCCTGCTTCTTGTAAATCTTGTAGAGATTTTGTAGTTTTTTCATGTCTGGATGTGCAACACCATGACATCCATCCCCTCCAACCTGCACATCCTTTGAAATGCGCCAACTTGTTTATTACTTATAATATTGTTCCCACTAGGATTATATGGGTAATATGACAAATAGCTAAGTTGACACAGGTTATCACAGCATCCTCTTGGATCATATGGACGAATCAAAGTTGGTAAGTTTTCGTAGATCATCAAAGCAACCAAATGGCTTGTTATTGTCTCATGAAAAAATCTTCTGCATAACATACAAATCTTTATTGGTCAATCTTGTGACTCCAATCTTATCCAGATTCATCTCCTTATGACATAAGCATTGACAAATCCTCATCACTGTCCAAAGGTATTTTAATCTTCTTGTTAACTACCTTATATTTTGATTGTACTCTAGCTTCTTTGTTACAACCTACAAATTTGAGCTTTTGTTGTAAATACCCTAGTAAACACAAATTCTGCTGTGTATAAATAGCACCCAACTCTTTTGACTGACAAAAATCAGCCATAAAATTTTCAGGCTGTATATCAATAGCCCAATAGTGAGGCTCACAACTTACTTTAGCTGTAAATCCTGTTTGCTACTGTAAATGGGCATTTGTAAATCTTTTGTTGAAATATTTCAGTAAAAAAATAATATTTGCCGAGAATGCTCAATGCCCAATTTTTCTTGTTGCATGAAATGAGCAAAATCACAATTCATCACTAGAGAATTGACTTGTAAGACATATGATAACTCTTGATTTTTAGTTTTTAGCAATATTGAAAGATTCTTTATAGCATCTAAGCATAATAGCCCGTCATAAAGACCATCAGTAATCTCCTCATCAGAATCATTCTTCTCAATCTTTTTCAAGTCCATACTTGTCTCAATGTCAAAAAGCAACTTCAATCCAAGTTGCTTTTCCGGCTTGAGATCCTTTGTCTTTGGGGATTTTTGATATTCTTGTACTTTTAGCTTTTGAATCTGAACATCAACCATTCTTTACTCTGGTTGTTTTGAAGAGGAAGGCTAAAAAATTGGATCATCATCTCTTTTTCACCTCTCCTCAATAAGCACTTCAACTCCCTAAGAATTTGCCATCTTGGAAGAATTTGCAGGTGTAGATAAAGTTGGGGCTAAAATCGGAGCTGGTTGCTACTATCTTCTAGCCATCGTGTTTTGTAGGTCTTTCAAGTTCTTTAAAATCTCCTCCATTATATCTTCAACAATCGGGTTTGTAGATGGTCTGGCAACCGCAGCAGGAATAGGAGAAGTAGAGGATGGAGTAATAAGAGAAGTAGGAGAGATCGTGGTAAGTGATGGCATCCTTGGAGGTGATTGCATGCTGTTCTACAAGTGAGCCTTCCATCTCTGCGTCTTTGTAAGTGTAGAAACCGCATCAACAGTATCCTGCCAATCAGTCTTCAATCCCATAGGCTGCGTACGGTCTTTAAGAAGCTCTTCCAACTCGTCTTGAAGTGCAGGATTAGCTGCTTGCAAGAATAACTCCACTTTCTTCGGGTTTTTGAGCTCTTTGACCTAATGCACCCAACTGGTTGTATCACTCTTCAAACTCCCGCAACAACTCAAAAGCAACAAGTCCTTTGTTGGGTTGGTAGACCCACTCTCTAAATGTCTTCCATGTAGCAATACCATAATCTTCCGAAAAAGATTCATCATTGAGTGCTTTCTTCAAAACATTCCAATTGGAATCTTGCATAAACAAATCGGTCACTCTAACCCGCAAAGAAGGCATGACAAACCGTAAGAAGTAATTACTCTAGTTGGTCGGAACTCTGAAGAAATGCATCTGGCTTTTAACAACTTTAAGATAGACTGGAATATTTCGGCCATTAAATAATTTGCGCTCACTAACCATAGCCTCAATCACTTTGGTTGCACCATGCGTATACTCTTGTTCTTGATGTAGCATTCGTTGTTGATCCAATTGTTACTGATGTAACTACTATTGTTGTTATATAGATAACTGCATCTGCTAATTCTGCATCATAATGGCTGAATAAAGAGTTTGCAATAAAGTCTTCATCTCATCAATTGAACAGGAAGAAGCAATCGATGAAGTGGGTGGATTATTTGAAGATTCTCCTATCTTGATGATTAGAAGCAATGCTTTCACGTTGGGTTCACCAGATGTCGCACGGGATTCACACGGGGTTCATGAAAGTTTCTCACCGTAGGGATGCTTTGAGATAAGAGAAGAACTCAATGAAATAAAACTTATTCAAAAGAATTTTGAATGAGAAAAATAAACTCTTAATTTAAAAATATAGGTAAAATACAGCTCATAGATTTCTAACTGAGAGAGAAGAGAAGAAGATGAGATGTCATGATTTGTGGAAAGATCTTTAAGGAAGGCAAGGAGCATCAAGCTCCTTGACTCAAGCCGATCTTCATAGCAACTTGCGATGATGGAAACTTCAATGTAGGCGAGGGGCTTAAAGCTTGTTCTCAAGCCTTCTCTCCAAAATTCGATGACGGTCTTCGAAAAAGGTGAGGGATACAAGCTCAACCTCTAGCCTCTCTCCCTTGATTTGATGGCCCTCCTTCTCTGCTTGTCCTCTCTTTTATAGTTTTTCTCCACTCCCTTTCACTCATAAAATCTTAAGGCACTTAGCTTTAAGCTTATGCTTTTTTTATTGCTTTTCACTATTTTTGTTTTTTCTACCTTTGCTTGTCTATAACTTGTTTGGATCATAAATTCATCATATGAACTTCGAATATAGTCATCCAAGTACTCAAAACAATCAAAAAGCATTTGGTCAACAAGAAATTGCGGGCAGAATTGCAAAAATCCATAAAAAATAGGTGAACATGTTGATTTTCATAAATTGTGTTATTTTTCTTCATCTTTTGTCTTGGATGACTTATTCCCTTCAAAATAAGTCACATTATATGTTTGGATCCATCTAAAGTGGGAATTAAGTTATCTAAACATGATACTAGAGATTTCAAACTATTCTAGTAAACTAGTCCCACTTCCTTTAAATTGTGTAGAGATTTTGCAGTTCTTCCATGTGTGGACATGCAAGACCACAACAACAATATGTTCTATTCTTTCTACCATTTGCTAAAGATTTTAGAATACTAACAACAATGTCTTCAAAAAGTATATACATTTCAATGGATTTTAGTATTTATCAAAGAGAGATATGTATTACTGGACCTTTTAGGGATGTTGCAATGATTGAAAGGCATGCATGAACTTACATGGGACATTGAGTAGTTCAGTCCACTATATCTATATGTATCCTTACTACATCTTTTAGGGATGTTGGAATGACTAAAGTGCATGCATAAAATTACATGGAGCATCTAGCAATTCAGTCCACTATAGCTACATGTATTCTTACTAGTCTCCAATGAAGCATGATATTACAAAGTTTATGTGTGAATGAATTGTGTTTTAATGAATTTAACATCATCATTGAAAATCCTACGGATTACTTATGCCTTTACCCCTACCTAATGGACCATGATAATAAATGTCACTTTTGCTTAATGGACCATAGAAGAAAATATAATGCTCTATAAACTTGCCATTGAGACAATTGGACAATTCCTCATTAATTTAAATAGTTCTATCTATGAAGTGCATGGCTATCTCTCACGTAGCCTTCTCACGTGTCCACATGAATCCACAACTAAATATGATGAGAGAACATTCTTACCTATAGTCACCATATTGTAGTTGGTGTATCAGTGATGAGCTATGTCCTCAATCCACACACATGCTCCTTAACCAGTGATCTTTCTTCCATTATTTCCAAGAATGAGATAAAATGACAACTAAGACCTCAAGGAGATGAAGAGAAAAAGAAGGCTTTATGAAACATATCCCTCACTCTCAACTCTCACACACATTTCCTCTCATTTTACACTCTTCAAGGAAATGGGGTGGATAAAAAGGAGAAAGGATGCAAGGAGCTTCTCATTGCCGTTTCCCTCACTCCATAGATACACTCACAGTATCTCTCCTTCATTCTTACTCTCAAGACAATAGAGTAATAAGAAGGCAAGAAGGAAAAGTTTGTAGATACATGAATAGGTTCCATTAGTTTTCATCTCTTTTGTACATGAGTTTAGGTTAGGGTTTCATTAGCTTGAACCTATAAATAGACAACAATGCGAATTCATCTAACCATATCAAACTATATGTGCATACATTCAAGCTATACATTAAAAACCAAAGGAATACACAACACTAAACTGAGCACCATTTTGTTGACCCACAACATTGTAGCTACCTAACAACAAACTAGATCAAAATTACAAACATTACTTGGCAAAGAGAATCGACATATATTGATGACTTTACAAACTACAATGTACTCCAAGATTTGATGGATATATCCAAGTGTATACTCAACAATGATCCACTTGGAGAACATAATAGAATTTTAAATAATACAAATCTTACTAGAACCTTTAAAATCTTTATTTTTTTACAATATAATTGGACTAATGCAAACACATTTCATATACAAGACTCTTATAAATACGACATCGCATGGAAAACTATTGATGACACTATCAAACTACATGAATGCACACCACACTCAACAAGTGATCATTTTGGAGCTTTGAACTCCCTCTTGAGCACCAAATTAATATATTCTTTCTTTGTCTCATAGATAAGAAAGTCCCCTACTTGTTTGAATAGCCTACCCTTACTTCTTAACAAGTAGTCCTTTTAAGTTGGGGGCTTAAGCATAGCCCTTAAGTAGGCCCTTTGTGTAAGCAATGGCATCCGAAATCCCAAGTGATTGGACTTGAAGCTAGCCCTCCAATGGTTATAAAATCTTTCTTCTCTCATAATGACACCCTTCAAAATGAATCAAGGTATGAGAATGAGAAAATGGGGAAATCTATCTCAATGTCTTCTGGAATGATAGTCCCTTCACAAGCTTCAACTAGACTCCACACATCCAATGCACGTGATACTCTTGGCAGCCATTAAACTTAAGCCTTGAACTTCTTTAGGCAACACCTCCTTCATTGCCTTGATCTTCTTCAAGTTCATGCACAATCATGGATGCTTCTTTACCTCACAAGCCTCAAGAATGAGACTCTAATACCGTGTTAGAAAACATGGTTTGAGAAGAAAGAGAGAATTAATGGAGTATCTGGTAAAGAAGAACAACAAGAATGAAACCATGATAGTATGAAAATCTTGATTGCTCTAATACTTGAGCCAGGTACATTCTCTTATAGATTTTCAAATGACACACTTTCTCTCCTTGCTTATGGGTTACAACACTTCATCATACTTTTTTTGTGCCTCTAGTACCATACAATCTTTACATTGGTGTGTGTAATGAGTGAGGGGGTTGTTGCCCATCTACCTATCTTATGATGGATACATCGAATCATTCATCGATATTGTCTAAGTAGCATTATTCACCCCAAGTAATGAATCTTAAACATATTTTACATCGTTATTCACTATTTGCCTAAATATGGCCAAATAGGTGAATAAAACATATTTTGATAGAAAATAATTTTAATCAAAATATTTTTGTTTGAAAATTTGTGAGTATAAAAATAGTTCTCCAAAGCATTTTACCTCATTTGAAACATTTGCAAATTGATATCTCACCTCTTCCTCCTAGTATAAAGACCTTCAATTAGTGCTTTTCTTGCAATTGCTATTTTTATAAGTAGTTTTTATTACTCTTTTAAATATTTAAATATTACTAATTATTTTCTAATGCATTTTTTGTGTAAGAGTTTGTCTCATACTTTAAAGTCTTATTATTACTATATAATTCTTTTGTTGTGTTAGAGGATTACCTTACAATTTAAACTTATTTTTCAAAATATTATTTGTATTCATTATTTTTTAAATAATTATATTATGTTAGATATTTACCTCCTATTTTCAAAATATTTTTGAATTTAGCTCTCTTATTATATATTAGGGCTTGCCTCATACTGTAAAATTGAGATATTAGGATTAGTCCTTTGTGTTGTGTTGTATTAGAGGGTTGTACTCACATTCAAAGCACAAGCATAAGAATTTGTTGGATTTGCTATTGCTAGTTCTTAACACTTGCATTTTCACTACAATAGTACTAAGCAATACAACATTCTTTTTTATGTGTTTTGAGCTTGCATTACACTCCAAAAACAAATTTAAAATTTCTCATGTAGATGGAATGTACTTTGGTCAATTAGGAGGAGTGTCAAGTGGCTAAGTCAAGAGTGACTTTTTAAAATAGCAATTGCATAACTAAAAAGTGGTAGAAATTTCACATTATTTTCTAAACCCCACATGGTGGATACCTAGGATTTATCTCGTAAGCCCTATTTCAAGCATTCTCCTTCTGCGGCTACTAAGTACTGATCAGTCCCCCAAGTCGCCAACCAGCTCTTTGTAATTCAGCCTCCCAACAATCCACGATCATCCTTATTAAATATCTATCCTCCAACCCAATTGCTTTCTTGGACCAAATTGCTTCTAGCTTTCAAACTTTCTTCAAAGCTAAAAAGCCTCAATGAGTTTCTGGTATTAGTCTTTAGCTTTTTTGATGGATTGCTTTCGATAGTTCTTTGTAAGAAAAACCTAAGGTTTGAGTATACACCCTTAGATTCGGTCATGTTGAACATATCTGAGTATGTCTTTATCTTGAAAACAATAAGGATTTCCAGTATTCAACGTAGACCCAGTAATACCACCACATTATAGAATCAATGTCAATACTGCTAAGATTCTTCAATCAAGCCAACAAATTTCCCTTCACCTCCGAATATTTGAAAAAAACGAGGTTCCATGTGTCTGTGCTTACAAGCTAAACGGTGCTTGCTTCACTTCATCGAGAAAATATTTCAAGCTTGTTTGAGGTAGATCTAGCTTTCACAAAAATGCCATACAAACCGAAATGCATGACACCGTTATACAATAAATTCAAGATGTGCTAGATGATCTACAAAAGGACATTTCAAATTGAGTCGAGGGCCAAGCTGCTATAGGACTTGATAAAAATGCACATCAAGCTTGTAATGACTCCCACTCCCTAGTCGTTTTTTATGTGCATGAGGAGGTGTTGGGCACAAATGACTCCTTGATTACTAAGTCTTGTGATGAGGTGAGGGTCGATGTAGATTGAGCAATCCGTGCCTCCTTTAAAGACGTTGTGAGGCTGATAGAGAAGCTTACCGAATAAAAGAAAGAGAAGAAACAATGAATATATCTGAAAAAACATATAAAATCAAGAGGTGTGTAAAAAGGAGTTTTAATTCCTAAAATAAGAAACTAAAGGAAGAAATTTTCCAAGAGTAGATGATCATTTCAGTGAGGCCCTTACAAAGATCTATTGGACCGATATGTCTAGAGATATTCTCCTTCACCATAGTCTTGAGATATGCATGTAGATCTTTGCCTCCTCCCTTCAACTATAACAAAGAGGGGTGCAACCATTCAAAATCCTAAAAACCTTGATATGTCAATTCTGCAATTTATTTCATAGTAGAGAGGTAGATAGGGAGAATGTCTTTGCCATAATCTTCCCCTTTACTCTAAAATGAGGTGGTGGACAAGTAGTACAACCAATTTCTGAAGAACTATTTTGCGATTTGGAATCCCTCAAGGGTCAGCAATTGGAATTTGAGGAATTTTCAAAGATTTTAAGAAGCCAACCAATCCCCTATTGAATCAAGGGACAAATTGACAAGAAGTCTTGCTAGTTATTCTTGATAGCAAGAGGCATTGGAAATTAAAGGAGATTAGAGCCAAATCTAGTGTGCTCCATCCAAATGCAATAGAAGTTAAAGAAATACAAAGGGGCTCCAAATTTTGGGGCCAATTAGGTGTGTATTATCCAATATTAAGAGGTAACATTTATATTTCAATATATGTGACATTATTGCTTACTAAGATTGGTGTAAAATCAGGCCATTACCACCTTTTGAGAGAAGACATGCTGATTTCATTAAACCTTCACTACCAAGGGTATTCTACCTGTGAAAAAATCAAACGATCACATAAACCATCCTCAATCCCTCAAAGCAATGAGATCATTACTCCATGGTTGCCAACCAACACTTCATAATCTAATCTTCAATTTCAACCTCCTGATAGTCGACGATCATACTTCTTAAATATCTATCCTCCAATGCAATTGCTTTCCTAATCGCTTTTAGCTTTCAAACGTTTTTTAAAGCTAAAAAACCTCAACGAGTCTCTCATACTAGTCTTCAGCTTTTTTCATGTATTGCTTTCAATAATTCTCTGTAAGAAAAACCTAAGGTTTGAGTATACACCCTTCTTCGTCATGTTCAACATATCCAAGTATGCCTTTATCTTGAAAACAATAAGGATTTCCAGTATTCAATATAGAACAAGTAATACCACCACATTATAAAATCAATGTCAAAACTATTAATATTCTTCAATCAAGCCAAAAAAATTTCCTTCACCTCCAAATATTTGAAAAAAGCAAGTTCTCTGTGTCTGGCTTAGAAGCTAAACAATGCTTGCTTCACTTCATCCAGATAACATTTCAAGCTTGTTTGAGGTAGATCTACTTTTCACAAAAATGCATGACACCATTATACAACACATTCAAGATGTGCTAGATGATCTACAAAAGGACATTAACACCATATTGGGAAATATGGGAATTTTCGATAAGTTTGGGACATGTGGTCAAATCTTTGGATTTGTCATAGCTTGAACACTATAACTCCAAATTGAGCGCTCTATAGCTTAATAAATTCCATTTTTCAAGCACTTTTCAATGATAGGTCACATCATATAGTTTTGAGAAACTTATGGGCATGTTATCCGAGTGCCACCTTTTTAGTATTCAAAAAATGGGAATTGGGAGATTCCCAAACTCACTAATATTGTGTTCATTTCAAATTTAGACAAGGGCCCCAATATAGGACTTGATAAAAATGCACATCAACCTTAAAGTGACTCCCACTCCCTAGTCATTTTTTATGTGCATGAGGAGGTGTTGGGTACAAATGACTCCTTGATTACACAGTCTTATGATGAGGTGATGATTGATATAGATGTAGAAAGGAATTATGGTATGCATGATACAGAGCCAAAGTTCAAGATGGATGGATTCAGGGACGGAAAGGGAGAGCTTATTGATTGTGAAGTGTAGAATGGGGGCCTGGAGAGAGAGAGAGAGAGAGAGAGAGAGAGAGAGAGAGAGAGAGAGAGGAGCCGAGCAAGCCTACTATCTATGAAGTGCAAAAGACTTCAAGAGAAAAAAGAAACCCGCTAAGCTTGCTATCTATAAAGAACAAAAGGGGGAGCTGGAGGAACCGAAGGAGCCCACTGAAGTTTCTATCTTTGAAGGAAACATTGCAAGGAGAGAAGAAGCTTATTGTAGGACATACAATAGCAGAAAATAAACAATAGCCAAGTGAGTACGAAGCTTCTTTGGCATAGCTTTTTTCTATTAAGCAGACAAAGTGCTCCTTTGTGTGTATGCCTAAGATGTATGCATGCAAGATATAGTGTATTTGCATGCGGTACATGGCCTTCTAACTTGGCCTTTTATTATGAATCTTCTATTATACTTGATTTTTGGTGTACTTTTAGTTCAACTATTTGTTTTATCTCTTGTATATGTCTTGTTGGTGCCATTTTTAAATTCAATTATCAGTTTTGTCTCTTGCACATATCTCATTTGCTAGTTTCTTTTGTAGCCACAAGACCTTGATGGCTTGATGACCATAATGCTTTGGAATGCAAGCTTCTAAATGATCTTCCTATAACAATATGTAGATTGATAATTGTTGATTTGCATGACACGTTTGTGTTGCCAAGCTATTGTGAATAGATGCATGAGCTCTTTTGTTTTTTTCGACATGGTACATGTCACAAAAGTTAAATCTCTCTTATGCATGATTTTGAATAGGTAATTTTCTATCCAAACCCCCGACAACCTCAATGGTGGTATGCTATACCTTTAGCTCCCCAAAGTGCAAGAGTATATGATCCAAGCAATGTTCCGAGCGTAGATGAGGACAATATGCAAATAGACGGGTCGATATTGCAAGGGGTGGAGGCCACCGAAAGCTTGGAGCATATAGAGGAGCCAGAATCGCGTAACAATGATGGAAATATAGGAGTCCAAGAATTCTTTGAGAACAAGGTGGACTCATCCTTTTGTAGTGACATATCTATTGACCTTCCAATGTTGTATGCGGAGTTGTATCACGAGATTGACATGGGACCATAGGGTACTTTATACTTGGAGCATCCACCTACTCAATTCGTTGACAAATCACTTATAAGAATACATAAGATATGCATTTTAAGTAAGATCATTTTTTAAAGATTTATATTACCGTGCTTTGGTTGATTTATATTGATTATGCTAACATCAATTTTTGTTTGTGCAAGTGACATTTGTAGATATTTAGATCAGCACGATGAGTCGAGGGATGAGCGACAAGGAGCTACAGGAGATCTTCACATGTATGTCTCTAGATCAAATGGCTCGATTCAGAGATAGGGCAGACCAGGAGTTGTCTCAGACACCATCAGGTCATTCTATTAGTTTTACTTCGGTGCGCTCTAGTGCTTCAGTTTCCAATAGATGAGATTGACACTCTAGACTTGGGCCAGATGGAGGGAGTGGTTTCGGGGGATGTTGGGGAGACATGGATGCAATGAGCCCACGGTCGGCTTGGGATACAGGTGCTACTCCTCGCTCTCGTGCTGATTCGAGAGAGAACGGCTCAGGTGGTTTTTGTGGAGGTACTGACGCAGTGTCTCCGTCTCGTTGTTCTGCTGGAGTTGCGTCACCTATGGGATTTGTCACACCTATGGGGCAGGTGGCACCCCTATGGGTGCTACTCTTAGAGATACTACCCCCCTAGGTACACCAGACGTACAAGGGTCTCCTAGATATGCCCAGGAGTTTGGTCGCAGATGGGAGAGGACACATCTTAGGCATACCCTGGAGGGGTATGGATACCTTGTAGATGATGGGACATGAGCCATCATCATGAATGATGAGGAGAGGAGGGTGATGGCTCATATGAGAGAGTTGTGCCAACAAGTTTTTCAGCACGTCTTAAATCATTGGAAGAACATATCGGAGGGGAAAAATGACTACATAGTGGCATCCTTTCATGAGGAGTTTCCGATACCTACCGCAGCAGATAGGTTTTCCACAAGCTAGATGATGGAGTGCATGCGTGGGTACATGTCACACTCACGATCGGACGCACGCAAGGCACTTAAGAGTTGGGCCTCAAAGCCCGAGTGGCTAGACGTGGACAACTCGCATCGACTCAAGGAGGAGGGTATAGATTCTCCAAGATGTGGGAGATAGCAACGCGAGACGGCAAGGGCATGACTGGAGGCAAGAGTGGTCCATCATCTTGGGAGTGGTGGCCACATGACATATCTGGAGGAATTTGTTAGTTTTTTTTTTGTTCTACTTGCTTATTTTTTGCAACATCCCTTGTATTGACAATCATGTTTCTAACAGTTGTATTTTTTTTTTCTTTGCAGCACTCCATTACAAACCGCGATCCCACTAGCCTAGAGACTCGATATGCAGAGAGACATGGTCTCACTGCATTGATCAACCAATTGTATGGACGCGGCTGCCTGTAAGTTACTCATCTTTCTTGTCCGTAGTTACTAATTTTAATTAAAATGTATTATTGTATGGTGGACTGATGCGTAGTTGTTTCTTTTTTTGCAGAGTCCATTCAATGCTCCTTTGTGGTGGGACAAGGTTTCGGATGGTGAGGATCTATAGCTCGCCCTTCGATCCATGGAGCGCACATGCTCTTCTTTTTTGGTCATGTGATTTGTATAGGCATTTTCTATGCACTATGTATCTTGCCATGATTGTACTATCGCTTTCATTATGTGATCTTGTATTTATTTTATGTATCAGTCTTATGATTCAAGTATACTTTGTCTTCATTTAGAAGAGCATTGTAAACATTGTTGAAGCTTTTTTGTATGGCCCAAATAAAGCACATAGTGTGTTGCCCTGCCACAATTTTTTTTTTCCTATTACTGTCACTATTAGCGTCACAAATTTACAGTACACTGCTATTGCAATTTTTTTTTTGATGTTACCGTCGCTATTAGCATTCCAAATTTACTGCACACCGCTACTAGTGTATCAATATGCGTTGCAAAGTGTCTCTATCAGAGTCACTATTTGTGTTGCTATCAGCGTCGCAAATGTGACACTGATAGTGACTATTCTATGATGTCGCTAATACCAACATTTTTGTTGAGGTGTAAGTCGTGGCGGTGAATCGTGAGGTTGTAACTTGTGAACCTAATGTAGATTGTAGCTTCTGCTCACTACTTCTTCGGTGGTCTACCCATATAAACTCTCTAGACTCAAGCTGCATCTCTAAACAGGGAACTGTGAGGGAGCAGGTTGTAGCCTCCAAATTCCAAGATCCAGCATAGCGGGCTGTGGCATGCCACCTGTGACTCAATGCTTGCTACCAAGTGAACCTTCAGGCTCTAGCATTCGATGTTCTACCCCCCAAACTCCACGTCTAGTAGTGTGGCATGCACTTGCCACCATTGCCACACTCCAGTGGCCAGACTACTGCCTTGGCCCTGAGCCTACACTAGCCGCTAAATAGCCGGCTGCTAAATCTCCACTGCTCTAGCAGCATCCAATATCCAGCCTCTGCTCCAGTGACTCGGAGTGATAAACTGGTCACTGCAGTGTTGTCACACATGGAGTGAACTACGACAGTAGTTTTGCAAAATAAGTATTCCAAGCTTGTAGGTATACAAAACGCCTAGGCTACAGCATTGCACAATGTAATGATCATGCTTCATTGATGCATTAGACTTTATATTTTAGTGCATCAATAAACTACAAACTTTCAAAGCACTCAAGTCTTGACTCTTGGCATTCGAACTTCGAGCTTTGCATATGGAAGTAGTGCTGCAACTTCCAACTGCACAGGTGGCACAGGATAGCAAGGCCGGCCTCTTCATTCTCGATTCTCGACTTAGTAGCCATTCTCAAGCCTCCATGTACCATATAATTATCAACAATTTAATATCATAATTAGAACAACTTTGAAGTTTATAGAATGAACAATTATTACTTACAAAGGATATATAAAATTAGAGACAAGTATTTTTTATTGTCTTAAAATAGGGGAAGATTTTGTTTTAAATGTGCATGCAATTTATATTTGTATGCACCTTTAAATCTACTGATCTAGGCAAAATGTCAATTAGGTTGAGCTGCTCCAAATTCCAATGGCTTTCTAGACCTTGCTTTCCACTTGGTTTCATAAGAGTTAATTTCTTGTATGGAGAATAAGAACTTAAGTATTTGTATGAATCCAATAGACACTCATGGAGGTATATGTTGTTGATTTGTTGAATTAGAACTTAGTATTGTTGCATACTTAGAATATGTCACTCATGATGATAAATGCATATGTGAAACAAGTTAAATTTAGACCCTAATCCATCCAGATTTCTCAAAGGATAATAGATTAAATGTCCTTCTTGTCACCATTATTCTCTCAAATGGGTATAATTAGACAACACTTTGTGCTATTTTTTAAACACTTAACCATTGATCACTAAAAGGTTCAGACCATCTCTAACAAATAGTTCATGTAGATTGATGTCAAAAGAAGTGGTTAAAGCTTACATTGTACTTCTTAGATAGGTAATAGCCTGACCTATCATATATTCTTTCATAAATTTTTATACAGTATATGGATATCTAGGTGTGCTCTTCATCTTTTTAAAGGGCCTTTTCCATCCATGGTTACATACCATTGCATGCACACGTTAATATTGGTATTAATAGGTCTATGAAGTACAATACAACCATATTTATTCCACATCACTTTGAGATGACAACATCACCATAGAGTATATATATATATATATATATATATATATATGGGTGTGCTCTTCAATGTTCATCTTTCTAAAGGTTTTTTCTCTATCCATGGTTAGATATTTTTGTCCTATTTTCTATATCCTAATTAAGCATAAGAAAAAAGATTATGCAATGTGAATCAAACTCTATGCTCAAATTATTTAGTAATATTAATTTTTTATAGTCATAGGTCAACACATTGATAATTGTTCAATGTATGCAACATGGACAATGAGCTTGTAATGTAAATTTAAAATTGATATTGCCAAGGATTGAAATCATAATAGATTGTGCTATTGCTACCATTAGATTTAACAAGGAACCCTCTTTACAAAGCCATGCTTTTGACAACAATCAGAGCCTTTATTTTAGTTATTCTTTGTGAATGCAACTTAGACAATGTCGCAAAGAACACTCTTTGCAATGCCATGATTTAGACAACAATTAGAGCCTTCAAAAAAAGGGAAAAAATAAGCGAGTGCAAAGAGAGGTATCTCCAAAGGGTACTAGTCAAATATCTTGCTATAATTAGGCTAAGGATTATGACCTTCAAAAGGAAGAAAAAGTTATTCGTTAAAGGGCTTGGAATGCTACATGGGCATGCACCTTTGAGTGGGTGTACTTTGATGATGTAATAGTAACAATGTTTTGCACATATTGTAAATATGACAAGAATCACAAAAGTGATTTTTAAAAAAATGGTTTAAAAAACATACATAATGGTTCTTTGACTAAGCACTCTCATATTAGATCTCAGGTAAATGTGAAATATATTTGTGGAGCTAAGAAGGGAATTCAAAAGTATAAGGGTATTGTGGAGGATACAGTGATAAATCTTTTTAGGAATGTGTATTATGGTGCAAAAGAGGATCATGCATTTTCATACTTTCCAAGGACCTTGGGTCTCCTTAAGAGGCATGTGGGTATCCAAATATCACTAGGAATATGTACCATAGTGATAAAGCTTGTGCTATATTTGTCTAATATATTAGTGAGATACTCTTGCAACATATTGTGAATCGACTATGAGTATCTTAGTATTTAAGCTTCATCATGGATGAGTCTATCTATATTAAGCTAACATAGCATATGGTGGTTTATGCCTCATTTTATTGAGGATTATGAGACTTTCACTATATTCGTGAGTTTGCTTGAGATTTAGGATGGCATGTCTTCACATTTATTTGAGTCATCCATGTATTTATTGGGGGTAAAGGCACCTCCGCCTAGCCGCCCGTGTATTACTACACTGACAGCCACCACCACTACACACTGTAGGTGGCGGACGCCCATCACCGTCACTATTCTTTATTCTTTTAGTGATAGTTTGAATAAAGAAAGGCCCGTCACACATTGTGACTATTGGAGTTCCCATTTCTTATCTCTCTCTTTATCGCTCTTGCTCTCCCGCCATAGCTCTCGAGTGCAAGCTTCGATCCTTCTCACCTTTCAACTGGTATCAGAGCACGGCTTCCCGACCCTTGAGCCTGGCTCGTGGCATTCTTAGCTTCCCATCGACTCCCACTCGCATTGGGTCTCCTTCCTGGCAGCCATAGCTCATTCTCTTGAGCTCACGTCACTCCCCGGCTTCTTGAGCTTCTTCCGGCCTATTGAGGCACCATCAGGGCATTGACATTGAGGTATTTCTTCATTATTTCAGAGATTTATCTCAGTCCACAAGTCTAGGTAAACAAGGTTTTCATAGGTTGTGGGCAACCATAGCTCACACCTCTTGGAGCTTCCTTCACCTGGATCTTGCTTCTAGCCTATCAAGGCTTGCTGAGGCTTGGTGTAGGTCTTCTTTGGCCCCCACTGGTTTAAGGGTTTATAATTTCTCAGGGATACTTGGAAGACAAATTGGCCTATCCATTTAAATATTAGATGGTGAAATTGATTTTTTGAGCACTAGAATAATTATTAAATTAATTTTCAAAATTAGTTGGATAATGTTGGAAAATGAGATTAAAAGGTTACCACTTGGCAAAACTTGCCCATGCAAGTGGGAAAAACATTTAAAGAGGTTGGTGGAAGTCTATTTCAGCCATTGTGAGAGAGGAGGAGGTTGTTAGAGAGCAAGGAGAGGTTGTTGATGTGATCTTTTCTCCCATAGTAACTTTTCCTTTTTTTTCTTTGAAAATTAGAATTATTGTATTATTGTTCAAAGCCATTCATGCTACAATTGTAGAAGTAAAGGATAAGGTAGGAGGACAATGGTAGGTACTAGAGAAGAGGGTACAAAAGGACTAACACTCCATCAAGATCATTGTGATCAATGAATCAATTCCAAAAGAGAGAAGATATGGGCTATTGTGACTATCAAGATCCCCAAGGAGGAAAGTACTTCTTTGGTCAATCTTCATTAATTAGGAAGGGATCTTTAGAATCATCAATCACTTGGATTTAGACTAAGCCAATAGGTTTTTCATCAATAAGCTAAATTAAGAGGAAATAGTATTAAGAAATTGTAATCAACACAAGATAGTAGCTTTTAAAAATAGAAAGGATCAAAACAAGCTACAAAGTGTATATTTCTAAGTCCACATTTGAGACCATTTTCAAATAAAATTGAGAGCTTTCAATCCTTCTAATTGAAAATATATTTAAATACATCTTATCATACTAAAACTTTCATGAAAAATATTTTGATATGTATAGCATGCATGCCCATTAGATTTAAGATAATTGCTATTAGATGAGAATTGTGAACATTTTAAAGAGCTCCAAATAGCATTCATGATCTTGTTTTTGACTAATTTTAATGCATTTTTGAAATCCAAATTTTGTCGAAAAACAATTTCTACTTCAAACTAGTTTTAGATATTTTATTCTATTATCTTAAAATATTGGAAAAGTCCCTTCGAATGTCGATAGTATATGGATGTATTACTTCAAATGTAGTGAATTAGGGCCTGAACCAATAAAGTGCTTGTAGCCACTTTTGTGTCAAATTACAAGACAAGTGTTAACATCTACTTGAATCTCAAATAAACCCTATTCTTCAAAAAATTATAAACTTTTGCATTAGAGTTTTAAACTCTAGGCTTTATCTTATGAAGCTTCTTCTTATCTCCATAACATTGAATGGTAGTGTGAGGATAGTCACAAGGAGGCTGATGTAATATATTGAATAAGTAAAAGAAAAAACAATTGCGCCTTCATGGCGGTGCATGAGCTGAGCCGTGACACCGCGATCTGATAAGGGATAGAGGGGGGGGGGGGGGGGGCAGCAACCTCCTCGCTGGAGCTTGCTCAGGCCCCTCACCATGCAAATTGACAGGCAAGGGGGGGAGGATTCCCTCCCCTCCCCTATATAAAGGGGAAGGGCCGTAGTTGCAAGGGAGGAAGAGAGGAGGGAGGAAACTAATGCTGCTGCCGTCGACGTGCTGTGAGAAGAGGGGGAGGTCCACCATATCGCCACCGCCCACTGAGGAGGAAATCGCCTTGCATCCAATCGACAGTCCGCAGCGCCGACTCCATCGACATCGACGTCATCTCCCCACGTGGCTTCAGAGATTCCAGAGAAGCTCAAGAAGCTTCTTGAAGCTTCTAAGGGGGACCACCCTCAAGCCCCCCTTCCTGTGCTTTTTCATTCCCCCTCCTCTTGGGTTTTTAAAACCCTCAAGCCCCTTCCTGTGTTTTTTCCCTTCACACCCATATCTTTTTTTTACACTAAAAACCCCCTCCCCGGTTTTTCATAGAACCCTTTTCAACCCCTCCCGATTTTTACCCCTTAAAAATCCTTTCACCCCGCCTAGTCTTAAATCCCTTAACCTTTTTCCATGGGCCATTACTCTTCCACATCCTTTGGCCTCGTAAAACCGCAAATTTCCTTCTCCCCGTACCTAAATCTATAAGTCCCCTCTTGTGAACCCGTATTTCACCCTATATTCCTTTTAAAACACCCCTAAGACCTTTCTAACCCCGTGTTCCCTTTTCCCTCTCCTCCCTACTATAAACCTTTCCCTCTCCGAAGAAGCTAAGAACCTAAATGTCTTATTATCCCTTCTCGAGGTCAATCATTTAAACAGCTCCTTCCCTCGAAAGAGAGACAGTGGAAATCCGAAAAGGAGAGTAAAAGCTGCCTTCACATCCGAAGGGTAACAATTGCGATGCCGCCTAAGAAAGTCTAAGGAGTAGCTGCGGGAGGGTCGTCTCCCGGTATCCATGTGGATATTTCACCCCAAAACCACGTTTTTCCTTCTTGGTTTTTTCGATTTTAAGTCAATCATGCAAAGGTGAATTGTTCGAGATAGGATATATTTTTTCGAGTTATTTACAATGAAGGAGTTTAGTTTAATTGAATAAATGATAATGTATAGGACATAGTTTCCTTCGAATAGCATCATGCATTTATAACGAATTACGAACAAGATTATCTACTTACTATAGTAGTATATTTCAATTTAAATTCCTGAAGGTATAAAAGCTGCATCTTGCACCATTAACCCTATTCTTTTTGCAACAAGTCATGTTGAAATTCATGAAAGGTTTTTTTTACGTTGTTCAAATTACTAGGAAATTATCATTGCTAATTGCATATCTTAGCAAGGAAAAGAATGTTAATTGGCATAAGTTTCATTTGCAATGAAAAAGGAAGATTAAATTGAATTTACCTACCACAAATCAATAAAATTTAGGACTGAAAAATCAATTGTCACAAGGATAACAAATCGTGCCGAGGTGATCAATATTTTCTTCCAAAAGATAGCCAAATCAATCTAAATTTAGAAATACCATGCTGCAAAATATGCCTTGGAAATGATTTAAAGACCAAAGAAATGTTTATACCTTAAGCACTTGACTACCTTCCCTAATTGTAGGGTCAATTAATTTCATAAAGGTAAAAGAACTAGAGTTGTCCCTAAGGTTCTTAAAAAGAGACCCTAGGTCCGACGTACGTCAGCTTAAAGAATGTAAAACAGATTATTTCATCGCAAGACTTGCGCAGCAAGTACGAAGTCATTTAGTCTTGTGATTTATTCATAAGGAGAAAGGGTAAACACCCTCAATAAGGATGGCAGATCCTTACGCAAGTTATCTTCCAAAAGGACGTATTCTTGGATATCCTTCTAAATAAGGAAAGTTATAAACCGGAAACTAAAGTATCTAATGAACTTTAGGGTTGACCAAGTTGGGTTAATAAGGTACGCAGTAACTCGGAATAAAAAGGATCTCGCCAAGTTTCAAGACACCTTGGAACGAGTGCTGATATACTCAAAAGGAAAGAATAATTCCTTAGCAGTTTGCCAAGCAACACAGTCGATTAATGGAAATGTTTTTGCTTGCTAGAGATTTTAGAGCACTGTTTGAATTATGAATTACAAATTAAATGAATACCTATACTTTGGGTTAAAGGCCTGAAGGGAGAGGCAGTTTAAGTTACCCCCGACTGCCTGCTTGACCCTAACCAAGGGGGTTGTTGACCGCACCGGGAACGTGGACCGAACCCGCCACGAGAGGTCTCTCCGTTGAGCTCTACTTGGAGCAGGAGGACGCTTGGGTGCCAGGGGGGGCTCTGGTCGTAAATCCCTCGCCTTCCAGGTCCTGCACAAGAGGCTAACGTGACTCGGGATTGGATCTCGAGGCCCGCATACTAGTCTACGGGCAGAAGCTTGGAATAGTGATCACTATGGATTACTGGATCGCCTTAGGGCAGATTATGGACAAGCCTATAGGCGGAACTCCTTGTATTTCAAAGATAACAATGATGATATGTTAATAAAGAACTTGTTTGATATTGTTTTTCTATGTCACGCGATAAGATTACGTGAAGGAACCAGTGTTTAACGGATTAATTAAAGAAGCTGGTTGTTACATGTCAAATTAATGTGTTAGATAATTACATAACTAAAACAAATCGAGGAAAGTGCAGAGGATGGGCCATAGGTCCATCCTGCGGTTGGGTGGTCCCAGTTAGCCAGGAACTTTTCTCAAAGAACAGCAGGATGATCGTCAAAGAAAACGAATAACGAAAGCGATGACCTAGAGTTATATCTTAACCGATTTACGTTGTTTTAGGGGAAATAGAATGGGACTATGCCTTATGGCAGAGAGGTTGAGCTTTTCATCCCTCTCGTTTCCCATTCTCCTTGAATCAAGTGCAGCGTGAATCCGCTTTGGACTTGGCGTTTCTACGTAAAGTAGTTTGCTTGGGTTCGATGCTAGTTACTGTTAGTTAATGACTAGTCAAGAAAACCCTAATTCCAGTTGATCCTAAGTGGGAACGGCCAGGATACTTCCGCTACGTGGCAGACGCGGAAAGACCTAGATCACAAATCCCCTAACATTCCATGGGAGTGCCGGGCGAAGCTTTCTAGACATCCTTTGCGATGGACTGCTAAGACGTGTTCTGGATGATACAAAGAGGACACATTACAGTTGGTATCAGAACCGACCAATAACAGAATTGCTTTTAAAAAATCTAAATTAAATGAAGTAAAGAAATTGTTGTTGTTCAAACATTTCCTTACCTTCAATGCTATCTTGCAGAATTATGAAGCGTGGAACAAGTTTTTGGTATTTCAAGTCATGTTTATGACTGCAATGCATTCTCCGCTTTATAGAAAAAGAATTTGGATGATGAACATCTTGGAGAGCAGATTTATAATCCATCACCTCTATACATAGAACAAAGATGGACGGGGTCTTCTGGAATCTACTATATAGCCGCCCACCGGTTTGCTTATCTACAAACCAACCTAAAAAGGATCAAGTGGTTGGAAGACTTGAAAGTCGTGAAGCTGTTCGTCTTTGTGGAAGTTCACGTAAATTCGACTTTACATATCCAGGGTCGGAGGGTTGAGATGAACTCATATGTATATGAGGAAGTAACCTGTGTAATCCCAGCCGACAGGATTAAAGTGTTGGGCCGCCATGAGAAGTATGGATTCCAATGGAAAGGGTATCCTAAACTTCCAATGACTTATCAATTCCTAAAGATCCATGATCCAAAACCCTACTATTACTCAGTTCCTATAGATAAATACAATACAACGTTGTTCTCCCCAAACTAAATGTAACAACTGACTTATCATCACACGGAACGTTGTATTCAAAAGGGCTATGCCCATGTAAATACAAATAAAGACTTCTTTTTATCAATATCTGGCTCTGCATAAGAGTTGTTAAAAAGTTAAGTAGCTACATTGTTTACGAGATAGCTGAACTAAAAATGAAAGATAAGCTAATGTCGATTATCATATAATAACATTAAGAAAACCTTTATTCAGGCACAACCCGAGGTACAGGTTCCAAATTCGCCTCCTACATCAAGTACTATTGTGATCCACGAGAAGAAGTTCCTCCTCAAGCAGATAAAGCCACCCGAGTTTGACAGGAGAGGTAGGTTTGTTCAGGCTGATATTGAAATTTGGATTGAATCCATGGAGGATTACTTCGAAGCAGCCGGTACTGCACCCGCCAATCAGGCTATGCTCACCAAGCTAAAGCTCACCGACGAAGCCAGACTTTGGTGGAAGTAATGGTGCAGGGATCAAGGGATTTCAGAGGGATCCGTTACCTGGGAGAAGCTGAATAAAGCCGTGTAGGGAAGATACTTACCACCTACATATCCCACGCAGAAAATGAACGAGTTCTACGAGCTAAAACAGCTAGGACTCACTCTTGACGCATACTACTCTAAATTCGTCTCACTTTTAAAGTATGCGCCACAGATGGACATGACGCGGCAGGTGTCCAAATTTTGTGCGGGCTTAAATC
The DNA here is from genome assembly GCF_053477565.2 of Lygodium microphyllum. Classification (NCBI taxonomy): domain Eukaryota; kingdom Viridiplantae; phylum Streptophyta; class Polypodiopsida; order Schizaeales; family Lygodiaceae; genus Lygodium; species Lygodium microphyllum. The sequence continues at coordinate 111,924,535 of NC_141148.1, forward strand.
CACCAGTAAATACCCATCTCGAATCTATGCATCCATCAGATCATCAAGATGCACTCATTCGAGTGGTGCCTATAATTCAGGAGGTGCAAGCTAGACCAAGGGGTAACAAAACTTGGTCTTATAATGACCCGAACAGAGGTGCATTCAAACCTCAAATAAAGAGAGTTCAAGGTCATAATCAGGGACAAAGAAAGAAAGCAAGGACAAATAACGTCAACAACTTTATTCCTACTCAAAGTAATGGCCGAAACCTCCATTGTTTCCACTGCAACGAACCCGATCACTTCAAGAGGCAATGTCCCATGCTCAGCGGAGGACATCGCCAAACGCCTTTCCAAGAAGCAGGCCGCGGTCAAGGAGCCACCACTCGTGGAAGAGGAAGAACCACCTGCATTGCCAATAGGAAAAGATGCAAAGAAGAAGAAGAGGAAGATCCGACTATGGAAGCAGAATTCGAAAGAGCGACAGTCCATGCCGCTTTACACAAGAAAGGGCCGAATCGCCAGTTCTCGGTGATTCAGACATCATCGAACTATCAAGGTAAAGGTTTCAAAACCTTGATTGATTGTGGCAGTACACATTCCTTTATCTCACCAGCATTGCAAAAAGATTAGTAATAGCCACAGTAGAAGCACCTACACTACTTGTGAAATTGGCAAATGGTCATGAGGTAACTTGTACCAAGCAAACTGCTACGGTGGAATTCTTTCTGGGAGGAAAGAAGACTTCAGTCAAATTCAGAGTCATGAATTCAGGTATCCATGAGCGTCTACTCGGAATGGATTGGCTTAAGCCCAATGATGCCCACATTCACTGTGAAAAGGGTCAAGTTTCTTTTCGAAACTCTAAAAGGGAATTTGTCACAACTCAAGGTGAGGCAGGAGTGCCAAGAATCCAATTGGCCAAAGTATCTCGGATCATAAAAGGAGTCAAAAAAGAATTACCCGTTTACCTGATCAAACTCAACAAGTTAGATCAAAAGCAAGAGTCTCATGAAGGACCTTCTTGGCTAAAGGAATACGCTGACGTATTCCCTAAAGAATTGATTGAACTTCCGCCTCAAAGAGAAGTAGATCATGAGATTAGGTTAGTACCTGGAGCTGCGCCAATTGCAAAGAGACCTTATAGAATGTCCATACCAGAAGCAATAGAGTTGAAGGAACAACTCAAGCAACTGTTAGATCAGGGCTACATCTGGCCTAGCAATTCACCGTGGGGAGCTCCAGTACTATTCCAAAAAAAGAAAGATGGGACACTTCGACTATGTATTGATTACCGAGGGTTGAACCAATCAACAGTCAAGAACAAGTATCCCATTCCTAGAATAGATAAGCTTCTTGATCGTCTTCAGGGTGCAAAGATCTTTTCCAAGATTGATCTCACGTCAGGTTACTATCAGATAAGGATCAAGGAAGAAGATATCCCAAAGGCGGCCTTCAATACAAGATATGGGCACTTTGAGTTCCTGGTTATGTCATTCGGACTTACAAATGCACCTGTCACCTTCAATAGATTAATGCAAGATATCTTTAGACCATATCTTGATGATTTCGTGCTTGTCTTCTTCGATGACACTTTAGTCTATTCTAAATAGGAAGAAGATCATGAATCTCAACTTCGGATTGTCCTTGAGATGATGAGGTCACATAAGCTGTATGCAAAAATGAAAAAGTGTGCATTCTTCAAGAGTCAGATTGAATATCTGGGATTCATAGTATCATCAGAAGGAATATCAGTAGACCCAGCCAAGGTCAGAGATGTGCTTGAATGGCCAATACCAGTATCCATCAAAGAGATACGTAGCTTTCTTGGATTGACAGGATGGTATAGGGTCTTTATCAAAAACTATGCTTTGATTGTAGCACCTCTTACAGACTTACAAAAGAAGCAGACTTCCATTACATGGTCAACTTCCGAACAAAATAGCTTCGACAGATTGAAGCAAAGTTTGGTATCAGCACCTATTCTAAAACTTCCTGACCTCAATAAGGAGTTTGAGGTAGTAACTGATGCTAGAATTCTTGCCTTGGGGTGTGTACTTATGTAGGAACGTCATCCAATAGCATACTCTTCAAGGAAATTGAAGAGTCATGAAAAGAATTATGCCACGCATGATCTGGAATTACTAGATGTCATCCATGCTCTAAATCTTTGGAGACACTACCTGTTGGGTAACAAGTTTACTTTAGTAACCGATCATAAGAGTCTCAAATGGATTTTTACCTAGAACGAGCTCAACATGAGGCAACATCGGTGAATTGAAGTGTTGGAGGAATATGATTTTGAAATCAAGTACCGACCAGGGAAAGAGAATGTAGTCGCCGATGCACTCAGTCGCAAGGCATTCCTAAATTCCCTAATCTTGCAAAATCCATCAATGGCCAGATCTCTGGCTACAAAAGTATCTATGCCAAACAACCCTATACTTGAACTAGCTAGAGAGGAAGCATGCCATGATTTGGCCTACCAAGCAATGCTAAATGAGATTTCTACCAAGGAGCAGAATCAAAAGTTGCAAGCTAAATATCAGGAAATTTCCATTCATAATGGGCTTGTCTACTACAAAACAAGGCTATGTATACCAGCAAGCCAATCACTTAAGCAGAAGATAATATAGGAAGCTCATGATTCCCCTTTCGCAGGACATCCTAGCTATGCTAAGACTCTTAATGCAGTTAGGAAGAGCTACCATTGGGAGAGGCTCAAAGGTGACATTCTCAAATATGTCACTGAGTGTTTGTCTTGCAAACGTATCAAAGCCGAACATGTCATGACGCCAGGGAAACTACAACCGCTTGACATTCCCCAAATGAAATGGGAATTCATCAGTATGGATTTTGTTGTAGGCTTACCTCAAGTCCAAGGAGGATACAATTCCATTATGGTTGTGGTTGACATGCTTACCAAGGTTGCACACCTGATTCCAGTAAATACAAACCATAAAGCCTCCGACATTGCAAGATTGTTTATCAAAGAGATATTCAAGCTACATGGTTTACCCAGAAGAATCATTAGTGATTGAGATTCTCTCTTCACATCACACTTCTGGAGAGCTATCTTTGAAGCTATTGGGACTCAACTCTATTTTAGCACCGCCTACCATCCCCAAACGGATGGCCAAACAGAGCGAGTAAATCAAGTCATCGAGGATATGCTTAGGGCATACTGCTCTCGAGAACCCAAGAAGTGGATTCAATACTTGCCTTTGGTAGAGTTTGCCTACAATGCTTCTTACCAACAAAGCATTCAGATGACCCCTTTCCAGGCATTGTATAGTCATGATTGTCAAAGTCCCCTAAACTTTTCTGATCTAACCCTAAGGTTTGAAGCGTCAAGATAGATGTTGAAGACATGGATAATCAAATAAAGTCAATAAGACAAGACATACAAGTGGCCAAGGATAGACAAAAGGCATAATCAGATTTGAAGCGTAAAGAAAGAGTCTTCGAAGAAGGAGACATGGTCTTCATTCGCGTACGCCCTAAAAAGAGTTCTCTATCCCTAGGAGATTGCAAGAAGCTAAGTCCAAGGTATTGTGGGCCGTACAAAATCCTCAAATGCCTAGGACCTAATGCTTATAGATTGCAACTCCCTGAGAACCTAAAGGTTCACAATGTATTCCATATCAGCCTATTGAAAAAATATGTACCCAACCCTAACCATGTACTTGATGACCAACAAATTGTAATGCCTAGTTAAGGAGTCCTTGAACTAAGGCCGGATAGGATCTTAGATGTTAGGGAGAGACAGTTAAGATCTAGAACCTTGAGGGAATGCCTCGTCCAATGGAAAGATTATTCCAAAGAGGATGCCACCTGGGTAGATGAAGGCACTCTCAACCATCAATATCCCCAGTTTATCTCAAGATGAGGACATCTCGATTCTTCTAAGGGGGAGAGAATGTAATATATTGAATAAGTAAAAGAAAAAACAAATTTGTGCCTTCATGGCGGCGCATGAGCTGAGCCGTGACGCCGCGATCCGATAAGGGACAGAGAGGGGGTAGCAAGCTCCTTTGCTGGAGCTTGCTCAGGCCCCTCGCCATGCAAACTAACAGGCAAGGGGGGGAGGATTCCCTCCCCTCCCCTATATAAAGGGGAAGGGCCATTGTTGCAAGGGAGGAAGAGAGGAGGGAGGAAACTAATTCTGCTACCGTCGACGTGCTGTGAGAAGAGGGGAGGTCCGCCATATCGCCACCGCCGTTGAGGAGGAAATCGCCCTGCATCTAATCGACAGTCCGCAGCACCGACTCCATCGACATTCGACGTCATCTCCCCACGTGGCTTCAGAGATTCCAGAGAAGCTCAAGAAGCTTCTTGAAGCTTCTAAGGGGGACCACCCTCAAGCCCCCCTTCCTGTGCTTTTTCATTCCCCCTCCTCCCGGGTTTTTTTAAACCCTCAAGCCCCCTCCCGTGTTTTTTCCCTTCACACCCATATCTTTTTTTTTACACTAAAAACCCCCTCCCCGGTTTTTCTTAGAACCCTTTTCAACCCCTCCCGATTTTTACCCCTTAAAAATCCTTTCACCCCGCCCAGTCTTAAATCCCTTCACCTTTTTCCATGGGCCATTAATCTTCCACATCCTTTGGCCTCGTAAAACCACAAAATTCCTTTTCCCCATACCTAAATCTATAAGTCCCCTCTTGTGAGCCCGTATTTCACTCTATATTCCTTTTAATACACCCCTAAGCCCTTTCTAACCCTGTGTTCCCTTTTCCCTCTCCTCCCTACTATAAACCTTTCCCTCTCCGAAGAAGCTAAGAACCTAAATGTCTTATTATCCCTTCTTGAGGTCAATCATTTGAACATCTCCTTCCCTCGAAAGAGAGATGGTGGAAATCCGAAAAGGAGAGTAAAAGCTGCCTTCACATCCGAAGGGTAACAATTGCGATGCCGCCTAAGAAAGTCCAAGGAGTAGCTGCGGGAGGGTCATCTCTCGGTATCCATGTGGATATTTCACCCCAAAACCAGATTTTTCCTTCTTGGTTTTTTCGATTGTAAGTCAATCATGCAAAGGTGAATTGTTCAGGATATGATATATTTTTCCGAGTTATTTACAATGAAGGAGTTTAGTTTAATTGAATAAATGATAATGTATAGGACATAGTTTCCTTCGAATAGCATCATGCATTTATAACGAATTACGAACAAGATTATCTACTTACTATAGTAGTATATTTCAATTTAAATTTCTGAAGATATAAAAGCTGCATCTTGCACCATGAACCCTATTCTTTTTGCAACAAGTCATGATGAAATTCATGAAAGGTTTTTTTTACGTTGTTCAAATTACTAGGAAATTATCATTGCTAATTGCATATCTTGGCAAGGAAAAGAATGTTAATTGGCATAAGTTTCATTTGCAATGAAAAAGGAAGATTAAATTGAATTTACCTACCACAAAGCAATAAAATTTAGGACTGAAAAATCAATTGTCACAAGGATAACAAATCGTGCCGAGGTGATCAATATTTCCTTCCAAAAGATAGCCAAATCAATCTAAATTTAGAAATACCATGCTGCAAAATATGCCTTGGAAATGATTTAAAGACCAAAGAAATGTTTATACATTAAGCACTTGACTACCTTCCCTGATTGTAGGGTCAATTAATTTCGTAAAGGTAAAAGAACTAGAGTTGTCCCTAAGGTTCTTAAAAAGAGACCCTAGGTCCGACATACGTCAGCTTAAAGAATCTAAAATAGATTATTTCATCGCAGGACTTACGCAGCAAGTACGAAGTCATTTAGTCTTGTGATTTATTCATAAGGAGAAAGGGTAAACACCCTCAACAAGGATGGCAGATCCTTACGCAAGTTATCTTGCAAAAGGACGTATTCTTGGATATCCTTCTAAATAAGGAAAGTTATAAACCGGAAACTAAAGTATCTAATGAACTTTAGGGTTGACCAAGTTGGGTTAATAAGGTACGCAGTAACCCGGAATATAAAGGATCTTGCCAAGTTGCAAGACACCTTGGAACGAGTGTTGATACACTCAAAAGGAAAGAATAATTCCTTAGCAGTTTGCCAAAAAACACGGTCGATTAATGGAAATGTTTTTGCTTGCTAGAGATTTTAGAGCACTGTTTGAATAATGAATTACAAATTAAATGAATACCTATACTTCAGGTTAAAGGCCTGAAGGGAGAGGCAGTTTCAGTTACCCCCGATTGCCTGCCTGACCCTAACCAAGGGGGTTGTTGACCGCACCGGGAACGTGGACCGAACCCGCCACGAGAGGTCTCTCCATTGAGCTCTACTTGGAGCAGGAGGACACTTGGGTAACAAGGGGGCTCTGGCCGTAAATCCCTCGCCTTTCAGGTCCTGCACAAGAGGCTAACGTGACTCGGGATTGGATCTCGAGGCCCGCATACTAGTCTACGGGCAGAAGCTTGAAATAGTGATCACTGTGGATTACTGAATCGCCTTCGGGCAGATTATGGACAAGCCTACGAGCGGAACTCCTTGTATTTCAAAGATAACAATGATGATATGTTAATAAAGAACTTGTTTGATATTGTTTTTCTATGTCACGTGATAAGATTACGTGAAGGAACCAATGTTTAACGGATTAATTAAAGAAGCTGGTTGTTACATGTCAAATTAATGTGTTAGATAATTACATAACTAAAACAAACCGAGGAAAGTGTGGAGGATGGGCCATAGGTCCCCGTCCTGCGGTTGGGTGGTCCCGGTTAGCCGGGAACTTTTCTCAAAGAACCGCAGGATGATCGTCAAAGAAAACGAATAACGAAAGCGATGACCTAGAGTTATGTCTTAACCGATTTATGCTATTTTAGGGGAACGGAATGGGACTATGCCTTATGGCAGAGAGGTTGAGCTTTGCATCCCTCTCGTTTCCCATTCTCCTTGAACCAAGTGCAGTGTGAATCCGCTTCCGACCTGGCGTTTCTGCGTAAAGTAGTTTGCTTGGGTCCGACGCTAGTTGCTGTTAGTTAATGACTAGTCAAGAAAACCCTCATTCCGGTCGATCCTAAGTGGGAACGGCCAGGATACTTCCGCTACATGGCAGACGCGGAAAGACCTAGATCGCAAATCCCGTAACATTCCATGGGAGTGCCGGGCGGAGCTTTCTAGACATCCTTTCCAATGGACTGCTAAGACGTGTCCTGGATGATACGAAGAGGACACGTTACAGTTGAGGGGTAGATTCAACTATAGTTCAAGAGAAAGAAGGTAGTTTAAGAAGCACCAAGGCCTAACAAACATACTAGTGTTGGTTCATCTTTCCCTCTCTACCTCTATAAGAAAAACATATTTTCCTTTAAAACGGCCACTATGAGGGTGGTTTTACCATAGGTATTCATGGCTTTTTGAAAGAAAAGATAAAAAATGACCCAATGAATAGCCCCCTTTTCCAATAAAAAGTGACCCATTGGATAGTCCCCTTCTCCAATAAATTCTAGAATTATACACCTTTAATGTGGATAAAGAAAGAAATTTGGACCAACAACCTTGTGTAATGCTTTAGTCTAATGAATAAATTAGCACTCCTTAATGATAGATATTGGTAGTGATGTATTCTTCTAGGATGGGTGTATGCCTTCACTGTGATATTGATGCATCTACCAACTACCTTCGCTGTGATACCAATGTTGAGATCCTTCATCATACATCAAAATTCAAGACAACGCAATTTGCAAGAGAGAAGAGAAATAAGAAAATCATGCAGAACATGAGATTGGGTATAATCTCCCCCCCCCCCCGCCACGCATGGGAGAACACCTACTCTATGCATGTACTTATGAATTTGCATGAAGCTTTTATGCTAAAGATAATTTAAAAGCATCTCTTTTTTGGGATATTTCATTCTTTGCACAAACATATTTCTTTTTTAAGAAATTTTTCTAATTCTATTTGTAATGAACTATAGGATTAGTATTAAAAGTGATAACCAAGCCCTCTAGGTGTTGACCAAATATATAAACTATGCATATACGCATACAATATCCTAGTACTAATGAGTGTCCAAAAATACATAACATACATAATTACATGTTATAGAGAATTAAATTATAAATAATATTTATGCATTAAAATTCATTTTCTCAAAATATTCAATTTACGTAGCTCTTAATAATCCTTAAAAATTAATATAAAATCATCTTATTTTCATAATAATTCTATAATACTATAAGGCCCATTTAACTTATTAGTTACCAATTACAAGTCACATTTTGCTAATAAATTATATATGCCTTTGCATTTTGTAATATTTCAACCCATCAACAAGGCATTTTACTCTAAGATATTGTTAGTGAAACTAGCACCTAAATAAGCACCAAACTTCGTAACTTCTCACTGCATCAATTATAGAATACCTAGATGGACCTTGAAAAGCCCCATCAAAGTATAGAGTGTAAACTTTAGCTTTGGTGAAAACATGGTTTGGTGGTACAAAAATCATAACCATTTTTTGTTCATGTGGATAGTTTGAACATGTGGATAGTGGTGGCTATATGTGAGCTTTTCTTTTTCTTTAATCTTATATGCCATTTCAAGTCTTGCATGGAATCTTTCTACCATCTCTGCTCTCCTCGGTAACCAATATATTCTTCCATCTTAGTGAGGACTCCTATGTATAGGCTTGACTTCCTGAAATTACTTGTATCAGCTAAAGACATGAAGCTTGAGACTTTCAGAGTTCCATTCTTCTTAATCATGCTATATATGAGGACGCTAATACACAAATTAACACCAAGGGCAAGTCCCATAGCTGTTATCAAGAAATGGTCCAAGACAAAGTTGGAAGAAACCCTAGGGGTCCACCTGATAAAACATGTAACATAGCACATTGTCGCAGCACATAGGGTTGAAGGTCACCACAAGGGTTTGGCAAGAAAATTGGACAAGATAGATGGAGATGTATCTTCAAGAGATAAGTAGATTATAGTGAATGTTTACAGGTTCAAGAGGTACTTCACGATCAATCACGAGGGTTTAGGAGAGAAGATTGTATTGGGGTTCAAGAGCTTTGACTTCGAAGATGGTAGAGATAAGAGAAGAGTTGAAGGTTTCATTAAGCCAAGTCCTTGAAGCTGTTAGTAGAGCTTCCAACTGCATGTTCTTAGCAAAGATCAGAAGTGTATTACCTCATATGATCTAGCTCAAATCAAGCTTGTTTTCTTGACTGTAAGAGAAATCACAAATTATAAAATCAAGTAATGTATCACAATCAACTCTGCATCCCATCATTCATACATGATGCTAGAGCATGAATCAACTTTGCATGATTACATTCAATGTAGACTGTAAGGGACAAAATCTTATGAGTCAATTACAAGCCTTGTAGGGCAAAGAGACTTGCTTCAAGAGAGCTTCAAATAAAGATCCTTGACACAATGTCTTCTATAGAGCAAGAAATGAATTAAAAGAACACTCCTGTAGTTAAATCTCTGAATATGGCTGAAGATTTCAGCCCAAATCAACCCAAAAAAAACATTCAAAATTCACCTCTGATGATAGCATAAACTTCCCCTAACAAGGAGTGCATAGATCAACCAAATACAAGTGTTTATCACACCATAGGAAGCAATAGAGAAGAAAAGGGACCTACTCTCAACAAAATCACTGTGTGGGCTGCCTATTTCAGCCCATATACATGGTATCTACCTTCCAAGAAGACACTTTGATGAAGTACACAAGCAATCCTATATTCAAGAACATGTAACAAGCAATAGGTAGCTTGCAATAAGCATGTAGAAGTAGGAGAGAAGAAGGAAATCTTTATGCCCTTGTCAACCATGTTCTTGCCTATGTATTTCAGCCCCAAGCATGTACATGGAGCAAACAAAATGCTCTCTTGATACCTCTTCTACAATGCTTATGCAATATCAACTTGCATCAAGCATATCAATGCAAGTGGAACTAATAAATGAACATGAATCTTCAAGAGGAGAAAGATAAGTGAAGTTGCTCACAATCCTTTGTTTGGGCTGAAATATTCAGCCCACTTTCTTCACATAAAAAAGTCAAGAAGGCTTCTTGACACACCTCTCTTCAGGCTTCCACAATGGTAGATTACATTAAGCTTCCAAGAGCAAGAATAAGCCCTTTGTGACAGGATTAATCAATAAAGCAAGTAGATGAACTTCAACTCTCTAGGTTATAGGTTTGGAAGACCAATAGTAGTCTTTATTCAACTCTTATAGGACTCAAGAGAGTGAATTTGATGTCTCTCTTGACATGGGAGATCAGGCTCAGCATATAGAGGAATACTTAGGTCAAGAATAAACCTTCTTCAAGAATCCATAAGAGAGCTCTTGTATGTATGGGATGTTGCCCTTTCAATACACAATGCTTGCCTTGTTTGGATAGCCACAAATACTGCTCTTTCTCTGCTATTGCATGAATAAAAGTTCCACTTACGTGGAAAGGGATGAAGGTTTCTCCACTCCTTTACTCCCAAGCTTGAGTTGCATTGTAAAACTCCAATTTGTGTAGCACATACATGATTCGAATCCTGCAGATCATCTTCTCCCAACATGTGCCCTTATTTAGTGCCAACAATTGTGCTAGCTCTCCTTGTTTACGTCCTAGCTGGGATATAAGCTACAGTTTGATATTGAGACAACCATATTGAATGCCTTGGAAGATCCTGTGGTGGAAGAGTCAGTCATTGCATGAGCAAATTTTCTTAATGCATCTGAAGAGGTTAACAAAGATCATGTTTTACTTGATGTAGGGACTCAAATAGAGATTGGTGACTTGTTGGATGCACATTATTTACATGATAAAGTTATTATCTATGAGAGAGTTCATGAGATCAAGGATATGCCTTGAGAGGATGTTAGATATGATACTCCATTGTTGGAAACTATTGCAAATGCTTTATCAAAGGCCTTGATAGGCAATTCAAAGATGCTTCAAGATATGTACTGCTTTACTATTTTTTATGATGGTGAGAATGTGTTGGATGCAAGTGAGGCTGAGTTTGTATTTGATGTGGTTTATAATTTTTAGTATAAGAAGATTTCTATGTGCCGGACTTTGAAAGAGCAAGCATGTTACTATGTATTTGTTAATGGATCCATTGATAGCAAGTATATGGAGATTTAACAACCTCTAGTGTAGGATACACACCCAAGGCCTTATGACCCTAGAAGGGATACTAGTATGGTTTAAGAGTTATGCATATAATAAGTATTTTGATCTATGATCCAGGAGAATGCCTTCTTATATGCATGATAAGCGACAAGTTGACGCTATGGGTGTTTGACCCAGGTGGTGCATTGATGGCACATATCAGATGATGTGCAGGTTCAAAGGGGGTGGATGTTGTGCCACTACACAGACACAGTGTGAAAAACTCTGGAGTGTATCATCATCTAGCTTTCTTATTGATCTAGAGAGTCAATGTCATCTGAGTCATTAGTGCTAGTGTCCATGGCATGGATAGTTCAAAAATACTAGATTTTTGGATAATTTTAATCTTTTTTTAATATTTTGGATATTATTTATTGTAAATATCCTAAAAACCTAAGAAAACTTTTAGAATAGAGTGGCATGAAAAAAGCGAGTTACTTTTTCAGCTAGTTTTGGATTTTTCATAAAAAAAAGATGGGCAAAATTGTGTGGGTCGCAATCACAATTGACAGGCAGCAAACAACACTTGGAACTAGAAGAAGAAGAATGATGGATCTTGAGAGACTTCTAACCAGGTGTCTGGTATTCTGGGGTTTTATCCCCCTTTCGGAGCCAACGGAGCCATCAAATTTGGGTTCTGAGTAGCGAAGAGGAAGCTATTGTTTGATACACGTTCTTGGTCTATGAGAGAGCTCCAGAAGATCTAATGCTTGGAGATTGCTATTGAGTAGTGCCATATGAGGGATTTTAGGTTCTATCAATACATATTGATTTGATTCATTATGCTTTGTCTTCATCGTGTTTACCTCTTGTCTATTCTTTTTCTTCTCTTCCATCTCCTATATCTAATTCCTTCTATCTTGATCCCTTATGGATATGAACTTTCGATAAAAACCCCTCCGATATTGGTGAACCTGATGTGAAAGGTCATTAGAAGGAAAGACAATATGGAGGAATCTTTGAATACAATTTCCAGTGTTATTTTGCAGTAGCTAGTGCTAATATTATTTATTGTAAATATCCTAAAAAGCTAGGAAAACTTCTAGAATAGAGTGACATGCAAAAAGCAAGTTACTTTTTTAGCCAATTTTGGATTTTTCATGAAAAAAAAGATAGGTGAAATTGCACAGGTTGCGATCGCAGTTAAGAGACAGCAAACAACACTTCGAACTAGAAGAAGAAGGAGTGATCTAGGGAGATTTCTGACTAGGTGTCTGGTACCCTAGGGTTTTACCCCCCTTTTGGAGCCAATGAAGCTATCAAATTTGGGTTTTGAGCAATAGAGATGAAGTTGTTATTTGATACATTTTTTGGTCTACGAGGGAGCTCCAGGAGATCTAATGCTTGGAGATTTCTTCTGAGTAGTGCCAGACAAGGGATTTCATGTTCTATCAATACATATTGATTTGATTCATCGTGTTTTGTCTTTATCGTATTTACCTCTTGTCTATTATTTTTCTTCTCTTCCATATCCTATCTCTACTTCCTTCTATCTCTAATCCTTGGTTGATACAACCTTTCGACTAAAACCCCTTTGACAACGTCACCTTCTTGTATAAATTTTATGGCCATGACTATTATTTTTGTATATGATATTCAATTAGTTTGTGAATGTAAGTTATGATTAATACACACTTTTTTGACCATTTGCTCAAAGTTTGAGATTGCATGATCAATTATCTCCGATTGGAACTTTTTCAAGTGTTGTATGTTATCGTGCCACTACGTGGACACTGTGTGAAAAACTCTAGAGTGTGGCTTTCTTATTGATCTAGAGAGCCAATGCCATATTAGTCATCATCATTAATGTTAGTGTCTATAGTGTGGATGGTCCAAAAATATTAGATTTTTGGACAAGCTTAGCTAATTTTTGATATTTTAGATATTATATCTTGTAAAAATCCAAAAACTATAGAAAACTTCTAAAATAGGATGACATGTAAAATAAAGCAGATAGCTATCACCCATTTTGAGAGAATTTTATGTAAAAAGAAGGATTGGTGAAATTGCGCGATACACGATCGCAATGAACAACACTCTGAAGAACTAGGAGATGAAGGAGCGATCTGTTAGCATTTTGGCCAAGTGTCTTGGTTTTCTACCTCTCTTTTGGAGCCAATGGAGGCATCAGATTGGCGGTCTGAGCAGCATACATGAAGGTATTGTTTTATACATGTTTTTGTCTACAAGAGATTTATCCTCTCATAATGCAAAAATAAAATGATAGGCTTCAACTCTATGAGTATTCTTCTACATCTTCTATTTCTTTCAACCCCTTCTCTTCCGTCTACTCCTCTCCCTGAATCTCCCTTCACCCTATTGTCTCTTATCCCCACGGTAGAATTTTGATTCCAAACATTGCTCCAACAACGTATTCTATAGACAAGCAATACTTTCCTCTGATTGCTAGCTTGCATAGAGAGCAAGGACATGGGACATGCTGATTAAGATTTGCCTTGTAATCTTGAACATCACAACCATCATCGTTTTCCATTTTTTCTACGTTATGACAAATAATTGGTTTTTGTTTTCATTCTCTTTTACTTTTTTAATTTTTTTGAGAATGGATTTCTTCTCTTATAACTCAATAGAATTAACGTCAATTGAAAAGTCTTGGTTTACAACACATAACAAACTAGTTTAATATACATTATAAAGATTCCATATAAACTTTCTTACATTTTAACATAAATTTTTAGGAGCTATTGAGCCTACACAAGTAGAAGGCAAAGAGTCATCTTTTATTTAAGTTTTTCCAATAGCTAAGATACATTACATCATGATAAGAATCCTATTGTAAAGATTTACCCATGAAAATTAGATACATTAATAGCATGGTTAACCATAGATTCCTTCAAAATAAACATTAAATAACTTTTAGATTTTCCATTCACTGTATCTACTTAAGGTTGATTCTAATATAGAGAAGATGATCGGCATTGATAAAGCAATACATACCATTCCATATCCAACACCTTTCATAATGTAAAAAGATCATAAAGTCAAATTGAATCTAAGGTATGCACAAATTGATCATTTTTCATCCAAATTCTAGAGTGTGCATGGCCTTGCAAATCTAGAGACTATAGTCATATCTAGGTGTATATCTATATTTGTAACATGTCTATCCACCAAATCCTAATGGCACAAATTTATCAAGAGGTAATCAATGTAACTTCTACTCAAAACTCCCTTATAATAATCAAACTACATTACCTTAGACTACTTAAGTCTACCCTCGGGGGGTTTACTATATATATATTCTCTATATAACGTGCGTTCATGGCCTATTTATAAAAATCCGAATCTGTGTATTTTTCTTGAATAAAACACAACCCTTTTCTATTCAATCTGTAAGTAATCCCTTTATATGACACCCTTCTGTATGTAAAAAATGTATAAAAATGGTATTTTAAAAACCCCTTATTTTGAACTCATGTTATACATACATATATTCATGAGTGACCCCCCCGAGAGTCTACCTCATAGGGAAAGTTCTACCTCAACCCCACAAGGATCGACCTAATGCAAGCCTTAATTGTGACTATACTCTCCTACCATGGTTATCTAACATTAGCTTAATATAACTACTTTGCTATCATTTCTCAAACTTAAGTAGAACATTGCATTGCTTTAAACAGAGTGAGAAATCACGGGGAGCAATATATATCAAACCACTTTATTAATAAGGTATAGTCTCAACTCAAGCCCCCTGAAATAACATTGATTTGAATCTAGGATAACACACTAGGATAGTTGATATTCGATCATTCCTAACTTGACCTAATCTAGCATTTTAGATTTTTAATGGAATTCTCTTGGCTAACCAAGATCACTTTGCTGTATAAAAAATCCATGGGAAATTTAAACACCCTCTTCCCTCGAAGAGTAGCTTTAGTTTTCTAACTAACCCAACACAATTTATCCACCTCTTTCTGTACTCTTTGTTTCATGTTCTCTCCCCCTTCTCTTTCTTTCTTTCTCTCTCTCTCTCTCTCTCTCTCTTTCTTTGTTGACCCTCACTTTGTTTCTCTCCATCCCCTTGTGTTTTCTCTCATTCTCCTCTCTCCCTCCCTTTCTCTCTCTCTTTCTCTCTTTCTTTGTTATCTTTCATATTTATTCTCTCTCTCTCTCTCTCTCTCTCTCTCTCTCTCTCTCTCTCTCTCTCTCTCTCTCTTTTTCTTTTTCTTCTTCCTCTCCCATTTCCTCTCTTCCTCCCTCAATGCACCTCATTCTTAAGAAAAACAACCAAAAGAAAAGAAGAAAGAACAAGAACAAACCAAGAGGAGGCAATGTACTCATCGCAAAGGCTGGAGGATGGATTCTTCGTCTCCTCTTCGTGATAGCCTCTCTTTTTCCTTTTTTCACTTGCTCCTCTTCTTTGCGAATAGCAGTGGCGACGGTGAAGACCTCCTTCTTTGTCTTTCTCTCTTTCTCTCTTCCTCTCCCTCTCCCTCCCAAAGCCAGGATCTCTTTCGCTCTCTCTCAAACTCTTTGCAGCAAAATGTTGTGCTCAAGTTTCAACCACTTTTTTTTTCTCAGAGTACCGTCGTTATTTGCTTCGCTAATTTGTGTTGAAAATGCTCGTCGTTAATACCCATGTTCCCTTGTAGTGGCACTACTTCTTGGATGTCTAGGGTGTAGAAATACTTGGCCCTCTCTACTACCAAGGTCAAGTATATTGTAGCCACTGAGGCTGGCAAGGAGGCTCTTTGGTTAGGCTATCTGGTGGTCCTTACACTGTATTTGGACTCTATGAGTGCTATTTACTTATCCAAGGATCCGATCTTGCATGTGAAGACAAAACACATCAAGAAACCTATACCTAGCTACTCATGTATTACTATAATAATATTATCCATACACCTATATATTATAGGTGGTTGGTTCCCATCATTGTCACTTCATTCTTTAATCTTTCAATGGCATTTGAATAAAGGGAAGGCCAGTCACACATGGTGATGTGTCTCTCTCTCTCTTGCTCTTGCTCCTTCCACTATAACTCTTGCTTTTGCTTATGTTCTTTCACTCCGAGAGTTGACTCCCTTTATCCGAGAGTTGACTCTTGCTTTTGCTTATGTGCTTCCACTCCGAGAGTTGACTCCCTTTATCCATTATATGGCTTTAATAATTGGTTTTGAGTCAAGTACATTGGCATTATATGGATTTTGTGATGAACTGTAGTAAGGTTTCAACATGGTCAAAATATAAGTATGCACCTTCCTACCTATAAGATGCCTTATGCTCATGATCACTAGACAAAGAAAATAATAAGATATACATATATATTTTTTGTGTGAATGCTTTCAAGAGGATGGATGGATATTCTGGGGAAGAAGCTATGCGTTTCGGAAATATGCTTTGCTTTTTGGAGGAATTTACGATATCATGATATGCAAGAGAGGACTCTTATTCTCTCATTCTGTTATTCATGGGTTTTAGTCATCGCATGCAATAATAGCATTTTAGCGTGAAGGAGAGCTAGTATGCCAACTCCTACAATAGGGTAGTGATCAATTTTGAAAATGATGGTTTTTCATTACAACTAAGGACAGAAGTGGAGTTATTTTATGTTATCCCCGTCATTTTAATTACTCTCATTCTTGGCTTCAACGTTTTGGTTGCGATCCATGTGCTTGGGGTCGAGTTATTTGTCTTCTATATTCTTGTGGTTTCTTTTCTTTACTCTTAGATTGCTTTCATGATGTGTTTGTCTTAACAAGATGAGTTTATGGATTCCATAGCCTGGTTCATCCTATCCAGACAATGAGAGCATATTTTCCAAACCATTTCTTATTCATTTTTACAACATTTTAAAATATCCATGAAAATATGCAACTCATTCAAGGTTTAAAGTGAAGGGAAAAGACATGAAGATGACATGTTTTACTAGGCAAAAAAGTGCATTTTATGGAGCATTTTAAATCCAAAGGTAGGATAGAGCACTAGTTGGCATTGTGGGTAGTAGTGGATAATATGCTCTCATTGTGGGTAGTTGTCATTACAGCAAAATGTATTTCACTCTACTTTATAAGGAAAAGGGAGGGGGACACTTGACTGGTCAAAAAGTGGGGGCAAGAATTGGAGGGACATGACCAGAGGGTGAAAAGCACAAAGATTAAACAAGAAAAAAAACAAAATCATAGAGAAAATGAAAGAGGAATTCATAATTTGCATCTTCAAGTTGTGATGCAACCTAAGGCCATGATCTTGTCCCCTTAACTCTTAACCAAATTCATCAAATGAATGTAGAACTTGAGCCTATTTGTTGAGAGGAACACAATGCTACCAATCTTGCATGATATTACAAAGTATTTTGAAGTATTACAAAGAAAAATATTTCAAAGTGTTTTGAATTTTGGCTTTTTAGTATTACTCTCTTCTCTCTACTTTATTCTTTATTTCTTCTCCTTTTCCACATACATGACGAGTGTTCATGTGCACAAGCGAGGTGGTTAAGCATAATAATTTGAAGCAAAGAAGTTAAGAAGATGCTGATGGATTGAAGTGTTTTAGCATATTCAAGCCTTATTCAAGTGTTTTAGTATCCATCAAAAGCATCAATGGCCCTGGAGAGACTATATTCTTACATGTAAGTAGACTTGTTTTAATAATAGTTTGAGAAAATGATAAGACATGGTTGAAATATGATATTATTCTTTAATTTCATGCTTTCATGGCTCAATCTATTACAATTTTAAATTATTTATGAAAATATGAAGAAAAATATTAAATAATTCTTTAAAATGTAAATTAAATATAAAAAGCATAAATAAATAATGAAAAATCAAGGAATGGCCCCTAACATTTAAAATTTTAGAAATATTCATAAGACATCATGAAATGAAAAATTTTCCAAACTTCCTATGGAAACTATAGATTGGTAGTACAAAATTCATTTGATATATTTTCATTCAAGGTAGCAAGAGACCATAAGTCTCAATTCCTTGAGTGTGTATATCAACGTTACGATATGTGTAGATGCACACTCATGAAAAGCAACACTGCAATATGTATAGATGTATTCATGGAATGTAAAATAAACAATTTTGCACTATCATAATGATTAGTTCAACATTTTTTGAGTGCATTTCATACACTTATGGTATTGGATTGTTTGAGCACATTTCATACACTTATTGTATAATTGTATATTTCATCTTGCATAGATTATTGCATGACACTTGTATTATTAAGACTAAGCGTGTGAGAATATTCTAATTGTAGGATAGTAACATGGGATTCTTTTGGGTCTTTGTGACATTTATAGGAGCATTATTGTGATGTTTTATGAGCAAATATGGGGGTGTAAAGAATCATCTCTAACCATATACAATGCATGTTGTGTTTTTTCTTGACTCAAAGTACCTACGTTCCATTAACTTGTGCAATAGATTGGAATGATGATTCAATGATAAAGATACCATTCAAGTATTATCTACTAAAGGTTCATTGTTAGATTCTAAAGTTTGTTGTTTAATAATCAATAATGAGAAGCCAAATCTTTCATAAATATTTCAATTAGATCATTACAAAAATCAATCATAAATTAACATCTTCAATTCACGTCAAAATCATTGTGAATTTTGATAGTATAAATGTAACTCAAGTATTTTACACCATGATAGATTAGACGACTAATGTTATTGTTGATTTTTCCATTTTGCAAAAAATAGAATTTCTCTTTGTGTATTACAAGATAAGAACAAGTGCATAAAGCATCCTATATGTGAAGATATCTCATTGATATAGAAGTTTCCAAAAAGTCACAGTAGTACCTCTATATCTACAAAGAAGAGAAAGAAAAGAACATGAAATAAAAATAAAGTGCAAAGAATATGGCATGGCATAAGATTGGTAAGCATTGTCTTCCCCATATAAAAGTAGAAAAAGCTCCAACATGCTAGATAGTAAACCATGTAGAAACATGCTTCCCCTTCTAGAGCCCTTCTTCAATCCTTGGTCTAAAAACCCAAAACACTTGGAGGCTTATACTACTGCAATGAAAAGACGACATCATACACTTAGTGTCACACATTGAAATAATCATTTATCATCATGCATAAAAAATTTATTGCCATAGATTGATATAATGATGTTAGTTTTCATGCTTCACAGGAATCTAAGAAGTGAAGAGGAGAAAATAGGAATAAGATGATATACATTTTAAATATATGTTAATAAATACTTGCTCTCAAGATGGCACAACTATATAAGTTGTAAGAGGTCATTCAATCATTATCAATTTCAAACAATAAGACAAACTCCTCTTTCATCTCCAACCTTCTTCTCTCATCTTCCATGGCTTTCTTTACCTCTCTCTTATCTTTCTAGTCTTTCTCTCTCCTCTTTTCTCTCTCTTTTGCACTATTCTCTCTCCTCTCTAGTCCTCTTCTTGAGAGATAATGTGACATGAGGCCAACATGTTCTCCCCCAAGCGCAGTCACCACAAGTAGCTATTTATACATAGGTAACCATAGCACATGGATAATCCAAATGTTTATTAAATTCCCTCCATTTAACAAAATTGTTACTAACAAAAGGACACCATTTGATGGGGTCATATCACCTTGTCTTAATAGAAAAAGGGTTGAAAAGATAATAAAAAAGGTCTTCTTAAATTGGAATAGTGCAACATCTAAAAATAGGCTTTCCATATCATCTCCTTCACATTAATACCTTTCTTCTAAACTTTGAGAAAAATTAAGGGCTTGATTATGCATGTGAAAAGTCATCTCACACTTATTGCAAAGCAAACTAATAATTAGATTCTCCCACCCTTATAACATGAAATTCTAATTGTGATCTCACATAATGAGTAACATGACCATCCTCAAATCCTACTCTTAGCCACTACAAACCATCTAGACTCACAGAAAAATGTCAAATCCACATATGATATTGTGGACTTGTAGAAACAAAAGATAATGAGAAATACAAGATCCTAAAAATGGAAGAAAAGGATCCAAATCTTGGGTATGGTCCTACCATATATGAGGAGAGCAAGTAAAGAGTAGAGAATGTAACCTAAGCAAACATTTTGTTCCTTTCAAAAAGTAAAAGTAATAAAGGAAATGCAATTATAAATAGTTGAAGCATGGAATGGAAAAGGAGTCTAGAAGAAGACATAGAAGATCTCTATACCTAATATGTAATAATTGTAACCATCTCATTTAGTATTTAGAAAAAATAACCAACAAAAATCTATCAAATACAACAAAATAAGTACCAAAATATCTTAATAAATGATGATATTTAATCAAATATTTCCATGTAAGTGTTTAAATATTGATCTTTGTTAACATCAATGTATTTTGCTCACTTAGGGGTAGACTATGCTTGTGTCTTACCTTTTTGGTAGAAATAATAAATAATGTTACCAATGGTCATATGGACTATGGCTAGTCATTTATTCCCTTATGGACAACTCAAGCATTGGTTAGTTTTTCCAAACTTAGATATGTGTTATACACCACAACTAGAAAATGATGTTCAGGGCTTCGTTACTAAAAGACCAAAGATACCAAATCAATTGCATTAGGAATGATAATATGTGCCACAACACAAATTTTTTGGCATCATAATGTATGTGCATTCCTCAACTTCAATTATTGATTTTCAAAATGTTGATGATGAAAATCTACATGTTATCTTCTATATTGCACAACATAATTTGATGGCTTTTTAATTTCTAACACATTAGTTCATAGAGGTACTCCAATTTTTCGTAGTTTGATTGATCAATATGTTGAATAATATTTGTCCAAATTTGATCAAGTAATAGAGTTGAAATGACATGAAGAAAAAAAAATGAAAACTTAATTTTATATGAATACACTTGCATATCAGAGTCAATGTTGCAGTTTGCTTGCCTCTAGAGTGGGAAACTATGTAATTCAAGCAATTGAAAATGCCAAAAAGACAATCTTATAGCATAACAAGTTATTGTGTTGTAGATTCCTTTATTATTAGAGAATGTCTGAGTGACATCTCTATGTTTGAAGCTTTTAAATATTTTATCATTTTTATTTTTCATTGTATTTATTGCAACTCACAAATCATATATAACTATTATCTTTCAGATCTCGACTTAGTTAGAAGTCTTAAATCCACATTCAAATTGAAAAGGCTCTCAATGAACATCATTTCATGTGTTCATGATTCAGAATAGCAAGATCTTTAAAGTTCCATACCTAACTATCCAATCTTCATGGAAAAAATTCACATTATGAGACCCATTACATAAATGGATGGATACAATTTAGAAGTCTTAAATCCACATTCAAACTGAAAAGGGTCTCAATGAGCATCATTTCATCTATTCATGATTAACAATAGCTAGAGCTTTAAAGTTCAATACTACGTAACTATCCAATCTTCATGGAAAAACTTCCCATTATGAGACCCATCACATAAATGGATGGATACAATCTATTGTACAATATAAAATTTTAATGGACTTCGACTAGAGAAAGTACACTTGTAAACGTTTTATGCCACAATAGGCTTTACAAGGTAAGTTTCATAATGAAAGATAGTATTTTCCTATCAATTATAATTGTGCACAAGAGTTGTGACTCAAATGTACACCAAACACAATCTTTGCCTTTTTCTACATGCTAACTAGTAGGGATGAACATAGATCAAAGAGGATGGAGAATAATTTGCATCCCATGTTGGGGTTGAATAGTGATGAGTTGGATAGGTGCATGCTTGTAAGATGGCGAAATATGAAATTCGAAACGTTGCAATAAGGATGCAATGACAATTTTGGCTTCCAAGAGAGCAAATTGTTGTCCAATGCACACCCTTGGACCAAAAGCAAAAGGCATGAAGGCCATTGGATGTTTTGTTGCACTAGCCACCCCTCTTGCAAATCTTTCTGGCTTGAACTCATCGGCGTCATCTCCCCATATGTCTTTTCTATGATGCATCACAAGTGTTGGGAACAATAAAGCCATCCCTTTTGGTAGATCCAGCTTTATTTCCCTATTTAGATATCTTGTCAGAGACACCACCGGTGGATACAACCTTAGTGACTCATACAATATCATTGTCACCTAAAATAACACAAGAGAAAAAATTTTAATATCCAATTTGTAGTCAAGAATCTCATTTTACATGCAAAATGAAATTTGTTTTGGGTATCCAAGCACACATGTGTACCATGCACATGTAACTATTTTATAATTCAAGTTTGGTTAATGCTTTGTAGGTCTTCTACCATTAGAAAGAGTTCACCCTAAGGGTAATATTTATTGTAAGTTTAAAAACATCATACATAATTTGCATTTCACAATGAGTCAAAAAACTCTAATATTCTTCTTTCCTCCTATCAAAGAAGGTGATTGTTCCTTAGTTTGTGTCATAAAGGCTTGCAACATCTAACATATCAACCAATCTAAAATTTAATTAGTGCTTACATAGAAGAAGTTCCTATGACAATTTGAGTAAGGAAAGACAACCACAATAAAGAAAATACTTACTATTTAGTACTTTGTTTAACTTAAGTACTTCATGATGTCAAGAGGCAATTGATTTTCATTAAGATTCCATTTGGCAAGCAAACACTTACATGTATATTCTAAGAGTAAAAAATAGGCATGTTATATATGATTATATGGTCTTCACTTTGACATCTGAATTTATTTGCCACTAGACTTTTTAGAAAAGAGTGCTCTATTTGAGTGAAGAATACACATATACAATTTTTGGTAGGCAAGCATGGTGTGAAGAATACACATCCATGATGTTTAGGAGACATGCATGGTGTGAATAGTGTTGCATTTATTATGTTCTTTGTCCTATAATTGTACTAGCAAAACTATATATGCTTTTTGCTTTTATCGCAACTCATTGCAGTGAGTTTCTCTTTGAATGCAAGAGTCATGCTAGCATATTTATGGTTGATGCATGATTGTTTTATTGCATTTACCACACAAGAAGTACGAAGACGTGTCATTACTAAGTCCACATGTGAAAAGGAAGCACACATCAATTAATAACTACTCAAAACAAGTCAACTTTGTGTGTGTCTCCCCAAGGATTCTAGTGTACACATCCCCAAGGATTCTAGTGCACATGTTCCCCGTATAAAATAAATGAAAAATTTAATTTGGAAGTTAGTGACACTCTTGTTAAATGTGACATGCACTTAGTCCATCCTTTGAAAATCAGCATAAGCCTCAGGTAGAATGATAAAGGAGTTGGTTTACATATGGGAATTTATATGTAAGGGTTTTCTTAATTACCCATTGAATGTACATATGCATTATTACTTAGAAATATACCCATCAAAGCCTGCACATTGTGTACATAAGGGTGAAGCCTTAACCAAATCCTAAAAGTAAGGGTGTGTAAGAAAAAGAACAATGCCTAAGGTAGTGAAAGAATGATCTTATAAAGGAAAATGGGAGAAAGAGGTATCCATTTTAGGTGAGTGATAGATATGAGGCTCCATAATGCATATGCAAGAGTGTAAAAATAATGCAGTTTTTTAATGAGACATGAATCGCAAAAGTTTCTCAACTCTAACACTCATTTCTATAACCTCTAAATTTTACAAGAAAAATAGGACCATCGACTCACTTCTCAAGAATTAAAATATGCAAAAAGTTAGGTTAATACGTACATCTTTAAGTTGACCCAATGCCACAGCCTCTGCTAGGGGCATGTTTCTGCACACTTGCAAAACTTCAGCACGTGCTTTGGCCTGCCACTTGGTGTGATGTGCAAGCAACATTGTTGTCCATGTGAGCAAGCTAGAAGATGGCTCATGGCCAGCAAAGAGAAAGGCCTTACACTCATTCACAACATCTTGTTCACTCAAAATTGGTGCCACACATCCTTTGGAAATATAAGACTTTTCATCACCATTACTTCTAATTTGTTTCTTGTGGTTAGCCATGAGCATGAGACTTAACAAGTCTCCCTTATGTGCGTTTCCTTGGTCTTGAATTGCCTCAATTAATGTCTTCCTATCTTTCACAATCTTATGAAGCTCCTTTTGCACTTGCCTATCAAGCCGCCATCGTAAGCGATTTTTACATGTGGGCAAGAACCTGCATGCATAGTAAAAGGCATTGAGATTCAAGCTACATGCACTAATCCATTAAAAACTTCTAATGTAAAACATTAAGTAATAATAGTCTTTGGCTTGCCTGCTCCCTGGTATGTATGCAGCTTGATCAAACTTTAGTATGAGAGCCTCTTGTTGCCTTTGCATATCAAATACTTTCTTGCCTTGGGTATAACCATCATCACCAAAGGTTGTGCAAGAAATAATATCAGCCGCTAACTCAACATATTCCGCATTGACCTCTACTTCTGCTCTGCTTGAGGGGCTATTATAGCATGATCTTTCCCATTTGTCAAATAAGGTGTGGACAATATCTAGTATAGGAGGAACCATGACCTAGCATAATATAACTTTCATTAAATGCCAATTTTCATAAATATAACCCTTTTATGTTAAAAAGACTATGTACTTAAGGACATGTATGTTTCACTTAGAGCCACATATTTAGAAATTTGGGAATTCCTAATGTGATTAATATTTGGACACATGGTTAAATCTTATCCCCTTACTTGAAGGTGAAATTTTTCTTAAATACTGTATAAGTAATCCCTGCACGTCCCACACTCAAATATGGGGTTAAGATTTAACCACTTGGTCAAATCTTTACTCCTTATTTGAAAGTGAAACTTAGGACACTCCCGAATTCTCTAATATGGTATTTTAGTATACTTGTATAAATTTATAATGTAAGAAAAAAGTAGTAATGTCATAACTATTTTCAATCTCTACACAAAACATAAACAACTTCAAGACTGTATCATTGTACTTCTCACATGTATCTTCGACTTGAAGAAAAAATTTGTAGCGAATGAATTAAATGATTCTAGTTACATAGAGATCAAACATCCAATCCTTGACATTCAACATGCATACTTGGTTTCCTTAGCAAGTACTTAACTATACTACATGTGATGCATGTGAGTGCACTTTTGCAAAACACCAAAAGAAATATTTCCCTGGCCCATAAAAACCCTCAAGAAAAAATTGCATGTGTATACACTACTTATATCAAAAGGTGGAGACATATATAACCAGGCAACAATTTTTTAGGTCAACAAGTATAGTTTGCACCATATTGTGACTAATTTTACAAGTGTTTTGGAAGCACAATGGGTCTTTTATTTAGTTCAAGTGCTACCTGAAGCTTGTCAAGCCGGAAGGCATGATTTGCCACCTTACGATGAGCTTCCCACATGTCCCCATTTAGTGAAGGGAGGCTCTGACCTAGGAGATCCACATGTTCTGGTCTAGCAGATTGCTTGAAATAGTCCCATGATTTGTCATTCAATACTTGTTTTATAAGATCGGGTGTAAGCACAAACAACCTAGCTATCCAACCATACCAATGATAGAACTCCTCTCCTGCTCAAAGCATGAAAACCATAAGAATACAAAGAAGCAAAATCAACTACCTTAATTTTAACAACTATTTGTAATTCTTCACCTTTCACCTCCCTTTTACTACAACATACTTCAAGAGTGATTTCTTCATTGTGTGATGAAACACTCAAAGAACTACTTTAATGGCAAAACACCATTAAACAAACATTCAAACAATGTATGTGTATCATTTAGATGATCTCCAACCTTTGTAAGACACTCAATATACCAACTTTTATAATACCACTACTCCAAAGAACAACTCATAACAATAATTGATATCATGTTTACCTGAATCATTGATTAGCATAGAGAGCCATCATGTAATTAGTATAATACTCTACAAGATGCATACCATGAAGTTTAGAACATTTTAGCATAAGGTTCATTATAGACCTAGATGATGATTACCATAAGGTTAAATAGGTCACTTTATGAAGCATGGTAGTTTATTAATACAATGGGGCTCTTTGAGTGGCCGACAACACATGATAGACCATTTTAGCATGGCATAAAATATGTTTGTCAACGAGTTGTGAGATCGCCTCAATATTGTGGGGCAGGTGTTGTATTGATAAACATAGGGATAATCAAGATGCTTAAGACCGTAGACTTTAGACAACATAACGTAGCGAAGCATGAATTTGTATATTGAGATGCAGACCATAGAGTTTAGAGCATTTTAGTATGATAGTGAAGCATGATTCCATACACAAAGAGATGCTTATCATAAAGTTTAGGTTACTTTAGTATGTTGAGGCATATTGGTAGCTTATTAATACACTGCCTACAAGATAGGACCAACTGAGATGCTTACCGTACAGTTTAGACCACTCGGCATAGTGAGGCATCACCCGTGGGACAATATCATGGGAGATGGTGGGCATGGGAGCGGACTTAGCCAATTCATAAAGGGCGGTGTACTCGGGGATGTTGCCATGGTGGAAGCGATAGCTGAGGCCTTTGATATTCTGCTGCTGCAGTCGTCGGGAGATAAGCCAGGGTCTCACCACGCACATCATACCGAACCTCCAACAAAGGATTACCAATATCATCATCACCATGATCATCAAGGCACGGATAACTGCAGCAACCTCTACTGATAACATCATGGCGGGGATCACAACACCAATGGGGAGACTGATACTGTCTGGGTCTGTACTGTATCAATACTGGGCGAATTGTTTGCTGCGTATCTATGTCGAGCGCAGAGAGAGATCATGAATCGTGAGCTGTGTATCTATGTCGAGCTCAGACAGAGATGAATTGTAAGCTATGTATGTGATCTATACATAAAGAAGATATATATATATATATATATATGACGTCCAGAGGGAGCAGAGATGAATGATAACTGAGATTAAAGCGCAGAATGAGTGGGGGAGCAGAAGGCTGTCAGTGTGACTGTGTGTGCGGCGAGTGTTGGCTCTCTTTGTTCCTTAGATACTGGGAATTATTTCTGCTTGTCCCTAATTATTGCTGATAATACGACATCTCGTCGTCTCGAATCGATCCTAATCGTCCCCAACAACAACAACGAAGTACAGTAAGACACTACAGGTGGCCTCCTGAGTCCTTACTGGTTGGTAACTGGGGCCTAGCGCAATGATTTCTGAGCGGCTTTTGGGAATTGGGTTGATTGAATCATTGGAAACCAAAGGTAAACCTGGTCACCCCGCTGACAGCAAATGGGTTTTAACAAATTTCTCTGCTTTCTCTCCCAGTCGCTGTTATTTTAATTTTTATAAATATCTTTTATCGAGAGGCGGAGTCTGAGAGAAACATTGATACTAAGAGCGCTGGGACTAGACGCAGGCTGTGCCGCTGTAGCCTGTCCTCCCGATCACCGCTGCCTAGCTGGCACTCCGATACAGACTCTGCCTCGCATTCATAAATATGCTGTTTGCAGCACGTGATTGAATACAGCATGGGCCCGGGCGCCGACACGTGGACGGCCGCGTGGCTGTCGCCGCTGTCATTACTCAGAACCCGCCGTTAACTTTGTCGGCGGCGTGCCTCATCGGCTTTCCCTTTGCGGTGCGTGACATTTTTATTCGTCGAAATCCTTTATTTCAGGTATCCAGCGTTCGTATTGGCGCTTATTGGGCTCACCAAAAGCATGAATTGGATTCACCCATCGCCCATGCTCACCAAAAACCTTATTATCACCCAACCATTCGAGATGCATAATTACACAAACTTTTAGCCAGGATTTTGAAATGTCAATCGGTTTCTAAAGGCATTGAACATTTTGTCATGGTTTTTTAATGGCAAAAAAATACGAATGCCTTTCTTTTAAAGGTTGAGCTTAATAAACAAGAAAGGAAAGGCCAAATTTATGTTGGTTAATAAACAAAATGTCAAAAACATAGATGAAATGCTACCTTATGTACCAAGTACATCTCTTCTTGAATAGAAATTATAATTTCTTGTCTTGAGCATAACTAAGAATATCAAAGTGTTGCCAAGTTGTCTTTACACCCTTCACACTAAGAAATAAGTCATGGTACAAAAATGCTTTGATTATTTATATAAAAGCTCTAAAGCATGCCTCAACTATGAAGTATACCATCAACCCTCCAAAACATA
This sequence comes from Lygodium microphyllum, assembly GCF_053477565.2. Lineage (NCBI taxonomy): Eukaryota > Viridiplantae > Streptophyta > Polypodiopsida > Schizaeales > Lygodiaceae > Lygodium > Lygodium microphyllum. The sequence continues at coordinate 111,952,688 of NC_141148.1, forward strand.
TGCATAAAGAGATTAGATCAAAGCAATAAAGTTTCATCATAAAAGTAGCATTTTGTTTATTAAGGTAATGTTAGTGTACCTCGTACTTTCTCCATAAATGTGACAACTTGTTTTGGCTCCACTTTTCCAAAGTTGTTAGAGCATCATCAAATGTAATTAACTCTTTTTTCTTTTACAATGCAATAATAATATTGATATGTGAAATTATGTACATCAGCCAACAAACCAACTGTTGTGAATAGTTAGTGCTTTTTCAAAAACTTAAAGTAGGCCCTAAAAATAGGCTTCCTTTCCCAAGCCCCTTGAACGCTACAAGCACTTCTTCCTTACATCCCTTACATCTCATTACATTACTGCTTCTACTAGAAGGGTTATAAAAAAGGTTTATGTTTCTAAATCTCCATATATTCCGGATTACTATTGCCCTCAAAACATCCCACAACTCTGCTATGGATTCATTAAGATCTCGATAGTCTCCAAAAAGAGCTGATTTGAAATCAATCTTGCTATAAAATTGAGCCCTCGCTACCTAGTTCATGACCATTCTCCATAGGCTTCTCAGTTCTGGACACTCCTAGAACAAATGTTGGATCGATTCAACATGCCTTTTACACAATACACACAATGGGGAACACCTGCCAATTTTGGAAAGGCGCTCCCAATTGGGCCACTTGTTCATTATTGTTTTCCAAAGCACCATATTAAGTCTAGGAGAAGGAGTACTCCCCCGAAATCTCCTAATTCTCCTTTTTCAGGTCCTGATTTTAGTCCTAGGGGACTGACTTTCATTATTGTTTTCCAAAGCACCATATTAAGTCTAGGAGAAGGAGTACTCCCCCAGAATCGCCTAATTCTCCTTTTCCAGGTCTTGATTTTAGTCCTAGGGGACTGACTTTCTTCCATTGCTTGTAGAACTTGAGAATGTGTCTTATGTCCCTTCCCTTGAAGTCACCTCTCTTTCTTGTGACATCTACGGTAACACCCCTGTCAGTTTGAAAGCATCTTAATAGGTTTCCTTCTCGAGGGGTGTGGGAAGTTGGCCAAGATTCCTTGTGCCTTGAAGAGCTTCTTCTCAGCCACAACAGTTCCCTATCAATGAGGTCAAAGAGTCTTTTGGCTTCATTCTCAAACAACCAATGAGATTCATTCTTCTCCCACAAGTTGCAGTAGCAACGAATGCCCTTCAGATACATGAATTGTGCAGCCCTTGGTTGGTCTGTAATTGGCAGGTAATTCCCTTCAAAAGCTTCAGGAGACATCCATATGACTCTAAATGAACTTGGATCACCACGTCCATCTTGAATTCCAATCCAGTTTGCCTCCCTAAGGAGTCGTTTCCATTCTTGTACCGACCTCTGGAAGAGATCAAACCCCTCAATTTTGACCTGCAATCCCTTACAGAAAAGGATGTCTGACCATCCAAGACCGTCCCACTGACCTCCTGGAATCTTGCTATGGGCCATCCAATATCTTACTGCAGCAGCCCAAGACTGATAGGAGTCAATACATTTCAAAAGCTTTAAAAGGAATCGTCTGGCCTTGTCTCTCAGGGGTGGACTCTCAATGTGTATGCACATCAATGCATACACATCAATGCATCCTACTCAAATGTAAACTCTTGAAGTGGTGGACCCTCAATGTGTATGCACATCAATGCATCAATATTTTTTATATTAAGACAATTTTGTAGATTTGTCTTAATCAAATTTTGTACACTAAAGCCCCTTTCACATGCAGTAGTACTTGAGTATTGGAGCATAGAAATATGATCCAACTTTAATAGAATTGGATACTTCTCTCGAGTAGTAGAATTTCTCCCAATTGCAACCCAAGTATCCCTTAGACTGTGCTCTTTTCATTGAAATGATGCATGTGCTTTGAAGTATCGATACTCCCTTTTAACTACAACTATGTTAATCTTAGCATCAAGTAGCTCACAACTCTCTAATTCTCTTTGTTCCCCATAGAATTTAGCAAGTGTATCAATCTCTTTGAAGCCATAAATCTTCATTTCCAAACCAATAGAAATTAATATGCATGGAACTAGTGTTGATTTGAAGCTTGAAGTAATATCTCTATCAAGAAAACACTCCATCAAATTCTCAATCACATAATTTGTCTCTTTTTTTTTTGGAAGCAATTACTTTTTCATATCCAATCCTTCCAAATCCCATTGAACAACCATTGATGTATACATGTTGCCATGCATTGAAGCATGCAATGTAGCAAGTTGGCCATCTATTGGCCCATAATCTAAAATGATGTGATAATCCATATCATCAATGGTCCTTTCATTCACATCAAAGATGGGTGACTCAAAAAATTGTGACCTCTTAAGTGTGATCTCAATCTCTATGAGATTCCCAACTATACTTACACATATCCAAAGTCACTTTAAAACATCCTACTCAAGAAGGCAAGCTTGTCCCAATATATTACCCATAAAATAAAGACTATATGTAAACTCAAAACATTTGACTTTTGAAATTAACAAGCATTGTGTTCGTTTAGAAACACTAGTAAAGGCTCAAATGACTCACAAACTTTGTACATGGTAGTGGAATGACTCAACGATCTCACACTATCAATGTGACTCATATGAAGAATAGCATATCGAAATTCAATCTCCAAGGCCTCAGGCAACTTGTTCCTCTTAGAGATTTTGTTAAATATTCTTGTAATATCACTCACAAAACTATCAATCACTACAAAGAATACCAATGTTTAAAGCCATAGAATTATTCATGAAAAAAATTACCCATGTCATCACTATTTGTGTTGCTATTGGCGATGCGATAAATCTATCGCTATTTGTGTCACTATATGCATCACTATATTTGTTGTTGTATGCATTGCTATTAGCATCGCTCTATGTGTTGCTATTTGTGATGATGCAAATAGCAATGCTAATAGCAACGCAAATAGCGATAGATACAAAGTAAATTTCCAACGCAAATAGCAAAGGTTATAGAGCGGAAAATTTTTAGGTAGGAGGGCATACAACCTTTCCACCCTTCTAGTTATATAGACTAAATATTCTTGCATAACTCATTTACAAATGTAAGTTGAAGGTTGGTTAGTGTCGGAGGCCTTGGTGTACATTTCTGAGTGGTTGTCCACTGTGGACCGGGACAAAGGCTTGATATGGTCACTTAAGGAGGATGATCATCTGAATGGAGATGTCCTAGTGGGAAACGGAATAGAGAAGAAGATGGACACATCCATGGAGTCCAAGGTGAACCGATTTTGTATGCTGCATAGCGCTACGATGGGGAAGTGGCTGCAATGGTATGAGGATGCTTGAGTTGAGCAAGAGTCTGCAAGATCTAACTTTCAACGGAGTACGCGGCAACGGTCCATTCGATATCCAAAGGGCTTAGAGGAGATGCCTCTACTCATGTCCACTAGATGGCTACATGAGGCCCTAACCAAAGCATCTCAAGATGGAGAAACAGTTACTGAAGAAGAGTGGGACTTCTCACGTGGATGCAATCCCAAGGTATGTATGCAATCCCAAGAAATTACAATCTATACTGCAAATCGCAACTAATATACTTGTTCTTCTCCCAATATAAGATCCATAGTGTAGCATGGTCACGTGGACGACATTTCAGAGTAGAGCACATCGACAAGTTACACTCAACAATGCATTGTGGAGTGATGGCAATGTTTGAGCAGAAAAGCCGACGACGTGCCACAGATCCAAACCGTGTAGTTGCAGAGATGGAGTATTTCGGATGTTTACAGAGTATCCTTGCAGTGGACTATCGAAGTTTCTCCGTGACCATATTTGATGTGCAATGGTTCAAGGTTACTCTCGAAGGAGCAGGTGCAACTGTTTGGCGAGGGCCAAGTGGCTTTGTTGAGATTGACTCAACGAAGAAGTGGACCAATTTTAGTGATACATTAGTTTTGCCAAATCACTATGAGCAGGTAAGAGTCCCTAATACTTGATGCGCTTTAGCAATCTCAAAGTGGACTTTTATACTAATCGTAATATGGATCAGGTCGTCTTTTTCCCTAATCCGCAACAACCTCAATGGTGGTATGTCATTCCCATGACATCTAGGAGTATCCTTGTGTTTGCTAGAACCCCCGTACCGATCGTAGAAGAGACACCTTTAATAGCGACAATGATAGAAGGCATACAAGAAACTAGGATGAACCGCCTGGAGGACCATGACATCTCACCTATGGAGATAGAAGAGATAGAGAATGGGTTTTTTGAAAATGAAGCAGAGTCCTCATTTTGTGGAGAATTGTGTATAGATCTCCCAATGTATACTGAGCTATGTCAAGATGAGATTGTGGAACCCTAAACAAAACTGACTTGATCAAAACGTTCCTCCCACTACACCAATGCCACTTTTTGCAAATCGGTTAGGATAGTTTGTATGTTTTTGGAGTATGGTGTTTTGTATTATCTAATTTTTTTTATTATTTTAAAATGAAGTCTTGCAAATTAAGTCTTAGTTTTATTATGTCTTTCAATTCGTTATTTAATATTATTATTTTTCATTGTACGTACAGGTTTAGGATTTGGGCACGGACAGCAGGATGAGTTGCGATTTTATAGATGATGACATTGATGCGATGCTAGCGCATTTCTCACCAGAACAGCTAGCACGGGTGAGAGATAGAGCCGATGCACAGCTTTCCCGTTCCACCTCAGCACGATTGGCAGACTCTGGACGTCCAATGCTTTGGTCTCCAGTAGACGCAGTCGCAGGTCTCGCTTTGTTTCAGAGTCACGTAGTTGAGGAGGAGGCAGCTCCTGTTGTTGGAATATAGATGTAGTCTCTCCCACTCACACTACCACCAGGGAGTCGACACCGTCTTTCACTAGCGGTGGTGGGCAGACGTCTACTGCTCCCACTCCTTCACGCACCCCACCAATCACTCCTAGCGCCGACAAGAAGTACACGAAACCCACTCCTCCAGGTATGTATTTTTGCATCCTTTTTCGCAGTAGCACTTATCAATTCAAGTTGTGATTGACACATTTGTATTAATGTCATGAAAGTACCTGTTTGCAAAATCTTGCAGGTTACTCTTATCTCATAGATAAGGACACTATCCATTTATACATGAATGATGAGGGAAAAGCTGTCATCTCTAGGATGCATGAGTTGTGCCAACAAGTATTTCGGCACAACATTATAGACAAGTGGAAGGAGATCCCAGATGCCAGCAAGGAGTACATAATTGATACATTGTATCGAGAGTTCCCTCATCCCTCTAGCAATGATAGATTTTCAAGAGGGTGGATGATGACGCATATGCGTGACTATCAGTCGCATAGGTGGTCTAATGCACGCAAAGCAGTCAAGCAGGGCAAATCGAAGCCGGAGTGGTTGAATACAGAGGACTGGAGTAATCTCCAGGATGAGGTGACATCCACTCCAGACAAGTGGAAGCAGCAGAAGGATGCAGCAAAGGTGCGCTTGGACGCAAGATCGGTGCATCACCTTGGTAGCGGTAGCCACGCAACATTCCTGGCAGATTTCGTAAGTATTAATAGGGTAGAGTACTCTAATTTAATGACATCCATGTTTATGTATGTATTTCGAACATGAATCTCAAGTACGTTGTTTTTCAATGTTTGTGTGCCACAGCAAGGTTTTACGAATCGCGACCCGAGTGCACTAGAGATGACATACGAGGAGAAGCATGGCTTGAGTGCCCTGATCAAGAAGCTCTATGCTAGCGGAGGACCAGTAAGTAGTAATAAATATCATTCCTAATTTGAGAAATCTGTCATTATATGTCAGTTTGTATTTGGTACTCACAATTATATATGTATTTGCTGTTGTAGGCTCCCTTCGGTATGCCACTACAACGAGAGGAGTTGTCTGATGCGGATGAGTCATAGAGAGCAGATTAGGCTACATAGGATTACTCCCTATCTTGTATTATGTAAGGCCTTATGGCCTCTATTATCCATATGTAATAGCTAAGTGTATATGATTCGGACTTCTATGTTGTAGCATGACTCCATATACACATCTCCATGTTATTCACCACATATTGATGTACAGGTGTATACATATTTGCTTTGTCACAATAGCACTTATCAATTTAAGTTATGTTATTTTCTTTATCAATGCAGTGCACATTTGTGTTAATTAATGTCATGAAAGTACTTGTTTGCAAAGTCTTGTCATTATTAGGAATCGATTGTCTAACTTTTTTGACAGTAGGAATTGTCTCTTAGCCCTGTGTAGCTCTAACTGTGGCAGGGCTGCATCTGTAGCTTTGCCACGAATTTATTTTTTTTTCTGCAACGGTCAGTATTAACGTCGCAAAATAATTCTGCAATCGTCGGTATTAGCGTCGAAAATTCCTCTGTAACTGTCGCTATTTTTGTCGGTAATAGTGACGCTAATACCGATGAAATTAGCGATGAAAATAGCAAGGCAAATAGCAACGGTTTTGTAGCGATGCTAATAGAGACGACAGGGTTATTTTTCATATATAATGAAAATGTCGTTATAAATGTCATTATAGCATGTATATGTTGTAGTGCTCGTTAGGTAGGGTAGAGATGGAAAATATAGGTATGGAACAGACTACATACAACAATAAAGCTTTGCATTCCCTATCTTTATGAAGATTAGGGGGTCATCTTTTGTAGTGATCCAAGCTACATATATGGATTTTTGGTCATTTTATGAGGCCTAGAATGATTGTTGTACTTCATGATGGAGTGACAAGTCATCCCAAGACCTAGAATGATGGCATGCCATGGAGTTACTCTTAACATGTGATTTAAAGATGGAATATTGGTGCGTATAATAAATGTGGTTAATGAGAGAATCGACCTGATCTAGGCATTTTGTTGACAAATAGACAAATGATGTATACTCCAAGAAGAGATGTCATGAATCGTATGCACAATGAGCAAAGTGGAATAACCCAAGTACTATAAAGCATTGTACTTTCATAATGATGAATACAACATCATGATGCTTTCCTCTTTTAGTTCGTATCATTGTCATTGTTATTCCAATACACAAGATTGTCTTTATGAGTCCAAGCTTCGAACTTGGAACCTAATTCGCTTGTATAACAATTGTCTTTTCATTGTCCATGTTAACATGAATTTAGTCTTCACCTTCCAACCTCCACAGCTCCTGCCATGCTCTAGATCTGACATTTTCAGATGGTATCAAAGCTCACATGAGCATGGCATAACTCCCCTCTTTTCTCTCTTGGTCCCTCTTAACCTCATGTCAGCTCAAATCTAGCTCATGGTTCCGTTTCTCCCTTCCATCTCCACTTGGCCTTGTGGCATCCATAGCCAAAACAGCACCCACCTCTGTTTGAGCACTTGAATCTCTTCATCCATGGGAAATCTTGGCGATCTTCCTTCTAGATATCTCTTTTCCTACTTAAGGCCCTCCTTCCTGGCACATAACAACAAGATATTAGCCACTCTATGCATTAGCATTTCAAATATTGCAGCTCGTTGTTGAAATCTGCGCATGTCCTTGTCATACATCCGGATCTCCATGCATAGGTTGCGATCTATTCTGCAGCTATAGGGCAATGAAAGCCCACTAGAAAAGCTTCTCCCTCACCAAGCATCTCTGCCAATGGCTACCCGAACAATGCATTGTAGTACATGAAAAACTAGTGGTCTATCCAAAACCCTAAACACTCCATCATAGCCATTATAACTCAAGCCCTTTTCCACTTCATTCCAACATACTGAAGCCTCAAACACTCAAGTTTGATTAGTTTCCAGCAAGAGAAATTCTCAAGAAGAAGATTTGGAATATCAAGCATCAACTATCAAGCTCAACATCAAATCTTCAAGGCATAGTATCTCTTGATACTCCATTAGTGCTTCTTAGCACTTCGATCATCAGCTCACTCAAGAGCAACTCATTTTTTATCCCATCTCAACTTCTTATTGTAATGCCCTAATTGTTCAAATCTCGTGTAAGTCTCAACCCCTTTGTAAAAGGATAGACACTGCTCAAGTATGCTCATGGTAAGACCTCCTTCAAAATGAGTGAACTTGAGCAAATAGCTAAATTCAATGGTGAAGGCCTACATGCTTGGAAGGAAAAGACCATGTACCACCTCATGGAGGAAAGACATCTAGGATCTCTTTGAAGATGATGAAGGTGATACAGGTGGCGGGAAAGAAGATTCAGAAAGTGGGATCCTTGCAGTAGCTCCACCAAAAACCAAAGAATGGAAGAAGATGAATAACAAGGCACGAGGCATCATTGCCTAGAGACTAAGTGATGATGTGTTACATCATATCTCTGGCATCAGAGATGCTAGAATTGCTTGGGATGAACTTGATAGGATCTTTGGTACCCAAGAAAAGAATTCAAAAGTAAAATTACTCGTACAGATTTATAAACTGGATATAAAAGATAGTGCTTTCATGAACATACACATTAACAAGTTCAAGAGCCGAAAAACCCAACTTGCAACTCTTAAGAAGAATATTAATGAAGATGAAGCCATAGATGTACTGCTTGCAAGTGTAAATAAGGATCCATATAATAATCTTTTGTCCACCCTAAGTAATGTTCCAGGTCTATCACTTAAAGATATTGAGCACTCACTACTTGATGGAGAAACTAAAGTTAAAAGCAAGGATGCAAAGAAATACACCACTAAAAAAAATCTCTTGTATACCAAGGGCGCTTATGGAGCAAAAGGCCGTGGTTGAGGATTCAACACCAACCACAACAAGGATTGGATTATATGTCATTACTCTGGCAAGACTTGCCATATAGCTGTTGAGATATCGAGCTCCACTCGTGATACGCCAGGGTGACCGTTGTATATTTATGTCACCGACTTGTCAGTTGCAGACGCGGTTGGTACACCGCCCATGAATAATAGCTACATGATAGCTATCCTTATCTATTCTAGTTTGTGGCTCAGTTAGTATGCCACCTTAGTTAGTTGAGTTTGGTTGAGACCCATATATAGGGTTCTTCTATTTCTTTGTACTTGAGTTCTTTTGGCTTACACAACTAAGAAGAGGAAAACTGTTTTCAGCCTCCACCCTTGTGTGTCTTCCTCCATTGTGCAAGCAAGAAAGCTTCAAGCGAGACTCCTTCCTTCTCTCCCACAATCTTGACATGGTATCAGAGCCTTGTTCGTGGTAAGGAGCTCAAGAAAGCAAGCCAAGCTCGCGGTGGTCTGGTAAGAGGAGCAGTGTTGCTTTCATTTCCTGTTTTGGGAGCAGATCTCTGCAGGTAGCACAGCCGGAAATTGCAGGAGTGCATTGTCTCAGGTTGAGACGCCCTTCGCGGTGAAGCAAGAGGGCAGTATATGCTGCGGGGAGGGCTTTAGCCCTTGGCGACCTTGTTTTTTTTATTTGAGGCCATTTCAAGGCCTGTTTTGCAGACGGAAGTTTTCTGCACGCACTCAAGAAAAGGCTCAGTTTTATGCTGTGCGACCACTGTTCTACAGGTCGGTGAAAAGTTACTGTAGAAATTGCATCGTATGCTTGTGCGCAGAGACATTGGGAGTTTCAAAATCATCCTTGGTTCCTGTTTATGCAAAATCGTCACTAGGAAGTGACTGTGTGGTCAAATACCACTTTCGCCAGTTTTGCAGATTTGCCCTTGTGAGGGTGAAGCTGTGTTTTTTGCAGTGACAGAATTTCTTGCAGTATTCTGTAATGGCGTCTGATTCTCTTTCACAGATTGTCACTGAAAAGCTTGACAAGAACAACTTCCAGGCATGGAAGTTTAGAATGACGAATTTCCTTATGGGAAAAGGATATTGGGAATTTGTTGCAGGAAATGAAGAAGAACCAGTTCTTCCTGATGTTCCCAATCAACAACAAATGTAGGCATTCAAAGCATGGCATGAGAGAGCCAGGAAAGTTATGTACTGGCTGTCTATCAGCATTTCAGACTCTATGATTGTGCATATTCAGGATGCAAGTACGCCAAAGGAGGCATGGGATACTCTGTCAAAGATGTATAGCACAAATACGCAAGCCAGGAAAATGCAGCTCAAGCAAGAGTTGCACAATGTGCAAAGAGAAAATATGAGCATCAATGACTACCACATGAAGGTGAAGAAGATTACAGATGCACTTGCTTCCATTGGGTCGCCAGTGGAAGATGATGATTTAGTTTCCGTGACCTTGAATGGTCTAGGAAAGGATTATGCACAGTTTCGAACATCCATTTCCGTTCGTGAAAGATTTCCTGACTTTGAGGAGTTAATTGCTCTTCTAATTTCTGAGGAGCAGAGAAATGGTGGTGCATCTTCTTCAGGAGGAACTTCAAAAGAAGCTGTCTTCTACTCAAATGCTGGAAGAGGTAGAGGCAGAGGTAGAGGAGGCCGATTTGGAGGCCGTGGCAGAAATCAGAATATGCAGCAAACTCAAGAAAACCAGTCCTATGGAGGAGGACGTGGTAACTCTAGAGGCAGGGGGAGCCAAAGAGGTCGTGGTGGATGGCAAAGAGGCCAAAATGCAAACAGTAATGTTGAATGCTACTACTGTGGTAAAATGGGTCATATGGCTAAAGACTGCTATAAAAAGCAGAATGACATCATGAATGGAAAACTGCAACAAGGGAATTATGCATCTTCTAGTAGACAGGGTGATGACAGAAATGAGCATTTGTTCATGGTGCAGCACATGAACAATTCTATGACAAGTGCAGAAGAAAGCAATGATGTATGGTATGTTGACTCAGGTGCATCAAACCACATGACAGGTCATGCAGAATGGATGGAGGATGCAAGGAAAATGGAAAAACCAGGATTTGTGGAGACTGGTGATGATACTGCACATCCTATTGTGCAGATTGGAAAATTTCCCTTGTCTATGCAGGGTGGGAAAAAGAAATACCTGTCCGATGTATTTCATGTCCCGAATATCACCAAGAATCTGGTTTCAGTTGGTCAAATGGTTGAACAGGGCTTGCAGGTCAGATTTAATCCTCATGGATGCTTTGTTGAGGATATGAAAAATAAAGGTCACTTGATAGCAAAAGGAAAGAAGAAGGGCAGAATGTTTACATTGGATGCAGACATGTCTGAATTGAGTGCAGCAATGTTTGCACATGGGACCGGTGTAGTTGCAGATATTGATATCTGGCATAAACGCATTGGTCATGTTAATGTACAGCGACTTAAATCAATGCAGGCCCAAAATATTGTTGCAGGATTGCCCAAATTCAAGGTTGCAGAAATGCATAAGGTATGTGAAGCCTGTCAGTTTGGAAAACAGGCAAGGAAACCATTTCCTAGACATGTTCAAGAGAGTGAGAAGCCATTGGAATTAATTCACTCTGATGTGTGGACAACTAAAGCTGCATCTCTTGGAGGCTGTCATTATTTTGTCAGTTTTATTGATGACTATAGCAGAAAAGTTTGGGTGTATTTTATGAAAAAGAAAAGTGAAGTTTTTGGGCATTTCAAAACTCTTAAAGCTATGGTTGAAAAAGAAACAGGCTTGCAGATAAAATGCCTAAGGTCAGATGGAGGGGGAGAGTACCTCTCAAATGAGTTTGCAAAGTTCTTGCAGGAGCATGGCATAAAGCAGCAATATTCATGCAGTTATACCCCACAACAAAATGGAATTGCAGAAAGGAAAAACAGGCATATTGGAGAGGTATCTCGTGCCATGCTCAATGAAAAAGACTTGCCAGATTTTTATTGGGCTGAAGCAGTTGCTACAGCAGTCTACATAATGAACAGGACTCCCACTGCAGCAATACATGGAATGACTCCAGAGGAGAGGTATACTGGTAGGAAACTAGATATTTCTCATTTGAAAATTTTTGGTTGCATTGCCTATGTACATGTGCCAGATGAGCTGAGATCCAAGTTGGATCCAAAAGCTGAGAAGTGCATCTTTATTGGTTACTCTCTGCAGCAAAAAGGGTATAGATGCTATAACCCTTCTACTCGTAAGTTTACAGTGAGCAGAGATGTTGTTTTTGATGAGATGAGTAGCTGGTATAAACCAGTAAATGTGATTGATGATGAAGATGCACAAAATGGTAATGCTACACAGAATTCACAGCAGCAGTCACAAAATATTAGTGGACCTGGAGCGTCCTCTAGCAGTGGTTCACATTCTTCGCCATGGACAGGCAGATTGAGATCAGGAGAATCTTCTCAAAGCAATGCAGATAGTGGTATGCAGGTATCACGAAAAGGAAAAGAGAAAGTTGATCAGCCCATGTTTGATGTGAATGCAGGTCACTCTTATGTGGATGGTGAATCCAGTGGCTCAGAACAGAGCATTGATGATGAGTTGGGTATTCCTTCTATTGTTACACCTGGAGTAAGGAAGACCAGGGATGTTTTGAGAGCACCTGGGAGTGAACCTACTTTGCGCAGGTCTACAAGAGCTAGGTATCCTGTGGATAGGCTGAAATATGATGGATTTACAGCCATTCACTATGCATATATGGTCAAAGTGATACAGGAACCAGAACCCACATCTTTTGAGCAAGCCATGGGAAAAGAAAAATGGGAGAAAGCCATGGATGAAGAAATGGATGCCTTGGAAGCAAATGCTACATGGGAGTTAGTACCTTTGCCTAAAGGTAAGAATGCAATTGGCTGTAAGTGGGTTTATAAGGTGAAGCACAATGCTGATGGTTCTGTGAACAGATACAAGGCAAGATTAGTAGTCAAGGGGTATGCACAAACATATGGCATTGACTATGAAGAAACATTTAGTCCGGTTGCAAGGATGGCAACCGTAAGAGCAGTCATTGCTATGGCTGCATCAAAGGGATGGTCTTTACATCAGATGGATGTAAAGAATGCCTTCTTGCATGGTGATTTGCAAGAAGAGGTCTATATGGAGCAGCCACCAGGTTATGTGCATGCTGTTCATCCTGAGTTTGTTTGCAGGTTGAAGAAAGCCTTGTATGGCTTGAAGCAAGCACCTAGAGCATGGTCTGACAAGATAGGACAGTATCTTGTCACTATTGGCTTTCAGATTTCCAAGGCAGATTTCTCACTTTATGTGAGAAAAACAGAGAAAGGTATTATGCTGCTTGTCATTTATGTTGATGATTTGATTATGACAGGTGACAGTGATGAAGATATCCTTCATGTGAAAATGCTATTGAAGCAGAAGTTTGAGATGAAGGATTTGGGAGAGCTGCGTTATTTCTTGGGCATTGAGGTGATTAGATCACCAAGTGGGATACAGCTCTTGCAGAGGCAGTATGGATTGGACATGCTGTCCAAATATGGGATGACAGGTTGTAAGCCTATTTCAGTTCCTTTGGAGCAAAATGTGAAGCTGAGCACAGATGCAGGTGAGCTTCTAGAAGACCCTACTATGTATAGACGCATAGTAGGAAGTTTGATTTATATGACTATTACCAGGCCAGATTTGAGCTATGCTGTTGGATTGGTAAGTCAGTTTATGCAGGCTCCAAGGAAACCACATTTGGATGCGGCTAGACGCATACTTAGGTATGTGAAGTCCACATTGCAGTATGGACTATTTTATGAGACTGGGGTTCAGATACAGTTGCATGGATACACTGATGCTGATTGGGCTGGTAGTATTTCTGATAGACGATCTACCAGTGGATATGTATTCTCTTTTGGGAGTGCTGCAGTCACTTGGAGCAGCAAGAAACAGCCTACAGTTGCCTTGTCGAGCACAGAGGCTGAGTACAGGGGTGCAGCAATGGCTGCATGTGAGGTAGCTTGGTTGCATAAGCTACTTTATGATATGCATCAGTCTACAGATGGGCCAGTTGTCATTTATTGTGACAACATGAGTAGTATACACTTGGCAAATAACCCAGTCTATCATGCTAGAACAAAGCACATTGAGGTGCATTATCACTATGTGCGAGAGAGGGTTTTACTAGGTCTTATTGATCTAGTTTATGTCAGCACAGAGGATCAGGTAGCTGACATATTCACGAAGGCATTGGGTGCAGAGAAGCTGCGCAAGTTCAGAGACCTGCTTGGTGTGCAGGAATTGGGATTGAGCTCGAGGGGGAGTGTTGAGATATCGAGCTCCACTCGTGATACGCCAGGGTGACCGTTGTATATTTATGTCACCGACTTGTCAGTTGCAGACGCGGTTGGTACACCGCCCATGAATAATAGCTACATGATAGCTATCCTTATCTATTCTAGTTCGTGGCTCAGTTAGTATGCCACCTTAGTTAGTTGAGTTTGGTTGAGACCCATATATAGGGTTCTTCTATTTCTTTGTACTTGAGTTCTTTTGGCTTACACAACTAAGAAGAGGAAAACTGTTTTCAGCCTCCACCCTTGTGTGTCTTCCTCCATTGTGCAAGCAAGAAAGCTTCAAGCGAGACTCCTTCCTTCTCTCCCACAATCTTGACAATAGCTAGTGAATGTTTCCACAAGAAAAGAGCACAGCAAGTGCATAGTGATCACTACCAGAACCAGTTCATGAAAGAAGAAGAAGAACAAGAAGAACAAGAATAATAATAATAATAATAATAATAATAATAATAATAATAATAATAATATGAAGATGCTTCTGCTACCATCAACAACTCTAACACATTGTTCTAAAGAATTTTCATTGTATCTTTCATATGTTTTACTAGATTTGCTTTGTAAAACCCCTTGCCAAAGATGTTACAGTTTCAAAATTTAACTTGACTAGGCTCTCTATGAGCTAGTCTCTCGGGCCATGTCACCATGTAGGGGGAGCAAAAGCCATCGCGTGTAGGCACTCATCATTTGAGGGGGGTTGTTGAGAAATAGACAAATGATGTATGCTCCAAGAAGAGATGTCATGAATCCCATATGCACAATGACGAACATGGAACAACCCAACTACTATAAAGCATTGTACTTTTATAATGATGAATAGAATATCATGATGCTTTTCTCTTTCAATTAGTGTCATTGTCATTGTCAGTCCAATACACAAGATTGTCTTTATGAGTCCAAGCTTCCATCTTGGATCCTAATTCACTTGTGTGACAGTTGTCTACTCATTGTCCATGTCAACATGAATTTAGTCTTCACCTTCCAATTTCCATAGCTCCTGTCATACTCTAGATTGGACATTTTTACACATTTGTGCTACCAAAAGCATAACCTTATGATCTTTGACTTACTTGATTCGGACATTTAATTGAACTATCTGCTCAACCACTAGATCTAACTTTGGAATAAGATCATTATATCTGGTGGAATGTCTAATGTCATGCTGATAAAGTGTGGCATTTAGTATACTATGTGCACCATATTCATGTGATTCCTCTTTACCATGATGTTGCTCAAGTATTGCTTCACACCCCTAGTAGTTCACTATATATATACCCTCTATATCATGTACCTAATTCAAAGCCTATTTATAAGTACCCTTATCTATGAATTTTTTCTTAATAAAACATAACCCTTTTCTATTGAGCCTGTAAGTAAGCCCTTTATATGGGACCCTTTTATATATATAAAAATGTGTAAAACTTGTATTTTTAAAATTTCTTATGATGAACATATGTGATACATACATATATTTATGACTGACCTCTCCAAGCTTCAAACCTTTGATTTTTTGCTAAACATCCTCACTTGCTTTATTCTTTCTCTTATTTGTAGCCATTTCTACTCAGTATCAATATGCAGTCTAAGTATACCTCCTATCACAAAAATGGCTATGACTTTTCATCTCAATATCGAAATGAGAAATTTTTGTATTTAAAACCAAGGTAACAAAGAGCTCTTTGAGATGACCTACCATACTTTACTTTAGAATTGAATCAGATTATTTTGAAAATATAATTTCTATTCTATATAGAACACTATAACACCTTGTAGATTCATTGTTTTATCCTCTCAAAGCGCTATCGAATTCCTCCAAAGTAAGTCTCTAAACCCTATAACAACTTGGATATGACCTATAGTAGGCTGTGAGTACCACCTACAATCATATGCATAAGGCCTATATAAACTCTGAGATATCCTATAGTAGCATCTATAACAAAAAGTGAATAATGCCACCAAAATGGGCCCCTAGTAACTTATTTCTCTACAATAACCTATATTGTGCTAATAAAGGCCAAAAGAACCTAGGAACAATATGTAATCCCTAAAACTTGGTCAGCGTTGTTTGAATGTTTTTTATTTGAAATCTTCAAGTCTTCAATTTTTCTACCCACGATACCTATGTGAGGGATAAACAGTACTGGGATGGGCTCCAAATTACCAACAAGAGAGAAAAATCCCCCTTAGGTCAATTGGTTACACCCCTTTGGGATCTTCAGTAGTGAGGGAGGGTCCCTTGTTGGCATCTATGTTTTTCCTTGGTGGGTATATACATGGCAAGAGTATTCTACTCTATGAAAATATAGATGAAATGTATTTATCTTTTCCTTTTATTTCTCTCTCTCTCTCTCTCCCCTCCTCCCTCTATTTCTCCCATTTTCTTTCTCTTTTGTATCACTATCCCTCTCTCCCTTCTTCTCTCTATGCATCTCTTCATAAACAAAAAGAAAGAGACAAGCGAAGAAAATTTGAAAACAAAGAGAGAGGAGAGAATGCATTTATCTCAAAGCTTGAACAAGAATCCTTTTGTGTTTCTATGCTTCTTCTTCTTCTCCTTCATGGGTTCCCTCTTTCTCCTTTGCACTTCTCTCTCTTCTCGCTCTATTTCTCTTTCTCCCTCCCCGTCCATGTCTTTATTTCTCTTATATATATATATATATATATATATATATATATATATATATATATATATATATATACAATCCATCCCTCCTCTTCTCTTTTTTTCTTTCTTCTAGCCTCTATTTCTCTCTCTCCCTTGTTCTCTCCATGCATCTCTTCATCAACAAAAAGAAAAAGAGAAGTGAAGAAAATAGAAAAACAAAGAGAGAAGAGAGAATATAGTTATCTTAAAACTCAAAGATGAAAGGCGAGAAGGATCGAGCAAGAGAGTACGGAGGTGAGAGCTATGGCAGATGGAGCAAGAGCAAGAAAGAGAGAGACTCCAAATGTGCGAACTCCAATAGTCACAATGTGTGACTGGCCTTCCCTTTATTCAAATGTCATTGAAAGAATAAAGAATGAAGTGAGAATGATGGGTGCCCGTCGCTGGTAGTGTCCAAGTGTGGGTACTGTTAGTGTAGTAATACACGAGTGGCTAGGTAAAGACATATTTACCCCCAAGAACCTTCCACTTAAAGGAAAATCTACCTTTAAGTAGTGTGCAAGTGCGGGTACTATTAGTGTAGTAATACACGAGTGGCTAGGTTAAGACATATTTACCCCCAAGAACCTCCCACTTAAAGGCAAATCTGCCTTAGCGGGTAGTGAGAAGAAAAAAAAAAGATAGTACAAGAGGATTAGGAAAGACGTCATCTCATCCAACACCCATCAACTTCCTAAGGAAGGCAAATTGCTCTGTAGAGAAACTTTTCATGAGCAAGTCTTCATTATTTTGGTTAGTTGAGATCTTGACAAGGTCAACAAACTTATCCTCAATAACCCCACCCCATGAATGAATTGATACCTCAACTTAATGTTTTTTGTCTCTGCATGGAAGAGTGGATTCTTGGCTAATTGGATAGCACTCATAGAATCCAAATGTAGTGTAGGGATAACACATACAATACCAAGGTTAGTTACCAAACAACCCAACCAAATAGCCTCCTTGCAAGCCGCACTGGCTGCAACATACTGAGCCTCTATAGTAGAGGGGGCCATGCTTTTCTACGCCCTAGACATCCATGCAACATCGCCTCCAACAAAAGTGAACACATAGCCAGAGGTAGACTTCCTACTATTTGCATGTCCTACATAGTTAGAGTCAATGTATCCCACAACTCCTATATTTGCACATATCAATAGTGCCCTGTAGGTACCTCATGATACCCTTCATTGCATCCTAATGCCTCTTGCCAAGTGTAGCCATATAATGTGCCACAACAACAACTACAAAAGAAATATTTGGACGGGTGGTTATCATGGCATACATAAGACTACCCATTGTGGATGCATAGGGAATCTTGGCTATCTCGGCTCTCTACTCACATCTGTCTATGGACAATTTGCCTATGATACCTTCACATGAGAAGGTAGTGGATAGCCAATACACTTTACATCCTGCATACAGAAGTGCTCAAGGACTTTTTGAATGTACTCTCTCTATGATAGATAGAGTAGTCCTTGATGCCTTTCATGTGTAATGTGCATACCAAGAATATGAGAGGCCTATCCTAGATCTTTCATCTCAAAGCTATACTTGAGCAGAGCCTTAAGAGTATCTGGGTCATCATGAGCTTTCCTTGCCAAAATCTAGTCATTCACATAGAGTACCAAAATCAATAAAGATCCATCATGGATCCATAGCACTACAGTTGTAGCCCTATGATTGCATAAATGTATCGAACCTATGATATCATTCCCTAGCTGCCTACTTCAAGCTATAAAGACTTTTCATCAATCTACACACTAGGTGTTCTCTACCATGCTCTACAAATCCCTTAGGTTGCTCCATGTAAAATGTATGCAAGCTCTATGCATACTGAGCTTTCCTTTGTTTTTTTACTCCAAGAGTCTCCGAGGGTGGAGAATAATGATTTTTCAAAAACTCAACTTCTTCAACATCTTTGGGCTTCTTTGCAAAGAGAGCCACATGTATATTGTCACTTTTTTCTATTTATCCATGGTTAAGTTTCAACTCATTTTGACAAATCCTATGTGAGTAATTTGTATGCTTTGACTCGAGATTTCTTTTGTTTTTGTACTCTAGGAATTTGTCAATGAAGGAACAATGGTCTTGTTATACGTCAACTTCTTGTTCAACATCTCTGGGCTTCTTTATGAAAATAACGGTCTTGTTATACGTCAACTTCTTGTTCAACATCTCCGGGCTTCTTTGTGAAAATGAAGGAACAATGTGTAATGTGTCCGCTTGTATTTTCACGACACGTCTTAGCAGTCCATTGGAAAGGATGCCTAGAAAGCTTCGCCCGGCACTCTCATGGAATGTTACGGGGTTTGCGATCTAGGGCATCTCGCGTCTGCCACGTAGTGGAAGTATTCCGGCCATTCCCACTTAGGATCGACGTGAATTAGGGTTTTCCTTATTGGTCATTTCCTAACAGCAACTAGTGTCGGACCCAAGTGAACTACTTTTCGCAGAAATGCCAGGTCTGAAGCAGATTCACGCTGCACTTGGTTCAAGGAGAATGGAAAACGAGAGGGATGCAAAGCTCAACCTCTCTGCCATAGGGCATAGTCCCATTCCGTTCCCCTAAAACAACATAAATCGGGTTTACTCATAACTCTAGGTCACCGTTTTAGTTGTTCGTGTTCTTTGACGATCTTCCTGCTGTCCATCATGAATTTGAGAAAAGTTTCCGGCCAACTGGGACCACCCATCCATAAGACGGGCCTATGGCCCATCCTCCGCACTTTCCTCGGGTTGTTTTAGTTATTTAATTACTAACACATTAGTTGGACATGTAACAACCAGCTTCTTTAATTAACCCGTTAGGCACTAGTTCTTTCACATAATCTTATCACTTGACATAGAAAAATAATATCAGAAAAGTTCCTTATTAACAAGTCATCATATTTATCTTTGAAATACAAAGAGTCCAGCCCATAGGCTTATCCACAATCCGCCCGAAAGGCTATCCAACAATCCACAGGGATCACTAATCCAAGTTTCTGCCCGTAGACTAGTATGCAGTCCTCGAGATCCAATCCCGAGTCACATTAGCCTCTTGTGCAGGACCCGAAATGCGAGGGATTTACGGCCAGAGCCCCCCTGGCACCCAAGCGTCCTCCTGCTCCAAATAGCGCTCAACGGAGAGACCTCTCGCGGTGGGTTCGGTCCACTTTCCCGGCACGGTCAACAACCCCCTTGGTTAGGGTTAGGCAGGCAGTCGGGGGTAACTAAAGCTGCCTCTCCCTTCAGGCCTTCAACCTAAAGTATAGATATCCATTTATCTTTTAATTCATTGATCAAACAAAGCCAAACAGTGCTCTAAATTCTGTAGCAAGCACAAACATTTCCATTGATTGTTTTTTTTGTTGGAAAACTACTAAGTAAAAAATCCTTCCTTTCGAATGCATCCAACACTTGATCCGGGATGACTTGCAACTTGGCAAGATCCCCTATATCCTGGGTTAGGGCATACCCTATTAACCCAACCTGGTAAAACCTTAAGTTCATTGGGTACTTTAGTTTATCCGCTGGTCTTTAGTTTTCAATCAATCTTCTTTACTCAAGAAAGTCCACTAAATTAGGATGATTATTCATCCTCTTGCAAGATAACTTGCGTAAGGACATGCCAACTTCATTGCAAGAACTTGGGCATCCCCTTGTGATCCAATCACAAGATCATATAACTCGGCACTTGTTGCGCAAGTGTTGCATCGAACTATGAGACTATGGAGTCACGAAACAATCTGTTTCAGGTTCTTTAAGCTGACGTCGTTAGACCTAGGGTTTCCAAGTTTCATCTTTGTAAGATTCTCAGGGACAAACCCTAGTTCACTTTACAATTACAATTCACTGTCCCTACATTCAATGAATGTGGGTAGGTATTTAAGGTATAGGCATTTCTTGGAATTTAACTTATTTCGAACGAGTACTCTGCGGTTTAGGTGTTTTAGGTTTATGCCAATTTGGTTAACTCTAGAAGATAATTTCGAGATTACTTCCACATGATTCGTTGTCTATGCGTAAATTGATTTTTCAACCTTAACTTATCAGTTTGAGGTCAGCAGGCATAGGTTAGGTTAATTTCAACTAATCTTCCCTTTTCTTTGTGAACAAAATTCATGCTAAATAAGCAACCTTTTTCTTGCTTATTCTTGCTAATTTATGCAGTTGACAACAATAATTTCATAGAATTTATGCATTGTAAGAATCGTTTCATGCTTTGCACTTTCCATGATGATTCATTGTGATATGGGTTAATAGTGCGAGATGCAGTTTATACTTCTAGGCTTAATCGAAGTATCCTATTTTAATGGACAATAATCTAGTCTTATAATTCATTTTAATGCATAAGCTATTTGCTAGAAATGCGTTTATACTTTCTTTATTTTGCATGTTCCATTAAATGTATTAATAACTAAGCTCCTTCATCGTGAACAACTAGGACAAAAAATATATCCTATTGCTAACAATTAACCTTGCACAATATCAAATAAAAATTAGGAAGAAAAACCTGGGTTTGAGGTGAGATATCCACATGAATGCTGGGAGACGACCCTCTCGCGGCTACGCCTTGGACTTTCTTAGGAGGCATTTCCATCGTGGAAGCAGCTTAACAAATTCTTTTTGATATTCCACCGTGGCTCTCTTTCGCAATAACTTGCACTGTCTGTCGAAAGCAATTTTAGAAGGCTTCCTCCTTGGAGTCGAGAGTTCGAAAGGGGATGTTTTAGAATCCTTCACAACTAAGACCCATTGAAGCCATGGGGAAGGCTTAATGGCCTTTGAAAACTCACACGAACGGGGAATAGAAAGGTGTGGGAAAGAAACAAGGTGCGGAAGCAAGATGCAGTCCAAGGGTTAGACCTTGATACAGGGTACAACTATTTGCATGGAAGGGATTTTAGTGTGGTTTATGAAGCACATATGACAAGAAGGGGGGGGTTGAGGCATGCAGTGTTTCGTCGTAAATGGATGGCCCCCATGATGATGTTCGTGTTGCCTCCAGCCATTAGCCAATATTGGCTTATGCTAAGTTGTGTGGACCGGTTGTCATGGAGTGGGATAGGACACATCCTCGGAAGGGTAGACCAAAACGGGAAGAAGGTGTATAGAAAGGTACTGCACCCTGTCTACAACATCAGTGTTGTTGGTCAAGGCCTCCTATGGCAGTAATGTGGGTTGCATGCCCTTCACTGGGAGGCGGGAATGGTCACACAGCTTTTAAATGTGTGATGAGAAGAGGACTTGGGGAGCTTAGCCTGTCAGACCCAACTCTTCTGCCTGCGCTTGACTATCATTGCTTGTGTGTGTTAATATTGTTTATACAAGGTGACACAAGAATCAGTGTTTATTTATATACATATTTATGAATCCACGTCACTTCACGAGGATAAGAACCAAGTGTAGAACTCGGGGTTGTACCGGAGCGTGGCACATGCATCCAGTATTCGCGGCAGCTTACTTAATACTGATAGGTATTTTGCCACATCGAGTAGCATGGAACCTTGATCGAGTCTACTAGAAATATGTAACTCCTCCTCAGTGAGAACCTTATCAATTAAAGGGCCCTGTAGCCTAGTTCCAGCTAAGTCCGTACACCGAATGTCAGACAGCACTCAAAGGGAAGTCGGTGCCACATAGGTTGGGTCTCTCTGAGACCGCCATTTGGCCAATCGCTCTTCTGAGACCGTCATGATCTGAGCCCCTATTTTGGCCATTACAACGCGGCTTTCGCACCAACGCTGCTCGAATTGACTCTAGCATGTTGACAGTCGCTTTAATAGCTCTATGTCTGCGAGATTCGGTCGGCAGATCACTTCATTGAACATGATGGTTAAGCGCAGTTCGTCAGCCTCCTCGTCAGGGATGAGTCGCATATGTTCATGCAGGAGCCTGTCATAGTGCCCGTTAAGATGTTATTGTTCTTCCCATGATAGAGGAAAGGTCAAGTAATCTCCAAGCTGCTCCTTGGGGATAGTGCCCATGTCTGCAAGGACATAGACATGTGTGACCACTTTGAGCTTAGCCTCCAACTCAGTTAAGCATTCTGCGACACTTCTATGTTCAACGAGGGCTTGCTTGGTTGCTATCTCATGCAAAGTTCTAAGAGTTTCCTTAGGCTTTAGCATAGGTGGGGGCTCAGGCCTAGATGAGCAAGATTGGTCAACGCTAGGTTTTCTTATGCTCTTGGGGTTCTCACGTTTCTCCTGAGGTTTTGCTGTTATTTCGTCATGGTTCTTCTCGGATGTGACTGGTATAGATTTGTCACCCTGTTGTGACAGCGTTGTATCCACTCTCGATTGATCAATGTGAGTTCTATTGTCAGTGGATAGAGTGTTGCAAGCAACTGTTGATGGCAACTGTTGCTTTAGTTTATCAGAGCACACAGATATGTCTGAGGTTTCACCGCTATTAGGAGAGGCATCAGTGGGTTCATTGGTGGATGGACTCGATGCTTTATTCATCAGCTCTCTAGCGCCCTTCGTCTCAATGATCTTTGGGTCCACAACCACCTGCAACTATTGCTGTTTTCTCTGCTTTCTCCTCTTTTTCTTGGTCAATGAAGGTGCTTCTCTCAATGACTCAGGACCCTAGGCTATATCGACCGTTGATGTGCTCGATCGGGCCTCAGCATTTCCCTTCTCTAGTGTGTCCTTATGGGACATAGCCGTGGTTTGCTAAATAGCCTTGCCCGGTTGTGAGGGCACAACTGCCGCTCTTTTCAAAGAGTCTAGCTTTTCAACCAACTCCCTCGCGTTTAAATCCTCCGTCCTAGGCTTTAGGCACTTTGAAAGTGCTGGAGCTGTCGAGGGATTTGGTTGCGACACCTCCTCCACAGGTAGACTACTAAGGACACGTTTCACAAGGGGCATTGTCACAGCCAAGGGCTGTGACTGCTGTGGTCCCTGATTGGAAGTAGTAGCAGCTAGTTTAGTGGGCTGGCTACCCTTGGTGGATTGCGGTGTCAAGCCCCTAGGGCGATCAGAAGTGGTTGTGTCTTTTGTTGCCCTTTGAGCACTCATCTGTGTAGATCGAGCATGAGTTGATCTGGTCACATTAGGTTGCTCATGCATATCCTTGGGTCGAGAGCTACAGATGGAGTCATGTCTCACCTCTTGGACATTTGGAAGCTTAGATGGAGATAGAGATTGGAATTGAGCAGTTTCCCTTAACAACCGCTGTTGTGCTTCTTGTGTCCGTTTGGAAAAAGAGGATGTAGGAGATCTAGGACTCTTAGGTGGACTTGGCACTCGCTGAATGACTTGCTCGAGGCTATTAGACGATTGTGCCATTTGCTTTGTTGAGCGATCAGCCTTGCTTTGAGTAATGTTGTTCCTATGATGCTTGTTCTCCCCTTGGGAAATCAAAGGCTCCTTGGGCACTAACGGTTTTTGTGCCTGCTCAATGGCTATGTATGACATCTGTCTATTTAGCATGCTAGGCTGGGGCTCCTTCCTTCGAACAATTATGCCTAGTTCCTTGCCTTGAGACCTAGAGCTTGTCTTAGATCTCCTCTTGTGCCATGCTTTTGATGCATTCTGGCCTTCAGCTGATAGAGGTGGTTTAGCAGGGGGTTTTGGTACCCAAATCCATTGGTTGCCTGCATAATATCCTTGAGCATGAAGCAACGCTTTGGATATCCATCGCGACGTTGTGCTAGCTCTCCATCGAAGCCTTTGCCTATAAGGCTTGGTATTCTTTCGTGGTCTTCTACGATTTTTGTGAGTCCAAACCCTGTCCTTGGCCTTGTCTCTTAACCTTCTTGTTTTTGGCATGGCCTCACTCACTGGTTCTCGTTGTTCGACCTGTGCTTGCATCAACTCTTCCAACAAGTCCTTGCCCTCGTTTGTAGGCTTGACTATTATGTCATCACCTTCCTTGCCTTTCCCTTGAGGTTCGATGAGGTCACCCTTGCTAAAGGTGGTGACTATCCTCACACCCAGTAGTGTCAGGCATATCCTATGTGCTACATAGTCAGCCTCACATTTGGTCGCCCTTTTGAAGGGTCTTCCTAGGAGGGTTTCTTTCCTATAACTAGCACTTTTTGGAGGAACGTGAAATAGGATAGGCAAGCTTTCTGTTTCAATTGCACAAGGATTTTGCACTTCCCTATGAGTGCTTGTGGGTGCCCCCCATAAGGGCTAAGAGTTGCACTAGTCGGTGTGAGCTCTGGTTGGCCTAGTAGGGTCCATGAGTCATAGGTCAAGATGTTAAAATATGCTCCTTCATCAATCAGAGCATCGATAGTATGCTCTCTTTTTGCGGTGAGTTTGACCCTAAGATAAGCAGGTGGTACTATGTCTTCATCTTCCGGGTCCTGGCTTCTTGTAAATTTAAGCCTTCTGACAGATGCCCTTGAGTTCTCGACTGCACGATCAGATGTGGATTCTCCACTGCTGTCTTGGATCGTTAGTGCAGCGCCATTCAAAGTACATCTCTCGTCAAGAGTGTCATGTCTAGTCATCTTGGCATTTGTAGCTTGCTGAAGTTGCATTTTGCTATGACTAGACATGGTTTGAACACAATGTCTTTGTGTTCTCGTGGTGTGGCATTTTTGCCCTTGATGGCTAGATTAGCCCATTGATGTTCTAGGGTCTCTGTTTCTCTCTGTTCGGGTATGGGCTTTTGGTTGCTCTATTGAAAGTGAGACTCCATGCTGGTGTAGAGCCATTACTTCTCTAGAGTCCAATTTGGAAGGCCTGTCACGGTGCGTGTTTTCTTTCCAACCTACTTGGGGGAGGTGCGGAGGGGGCAGAGCCCCCTCTGCGGGGGTCCGGGGGGGCAGTCCCCCCCCAGCCCGCAGGGCCATTACAGTAAAAGCCATGCACAATTTGGAGGACCATTTATAGCCAAATTTTGAACTACGTGCTCTAAATTTTAGCCCGATGATGGATCTGTGATGTGCCTTTAGCTCTACGTAGCCTTCGGGGTCAATCTCGGGGTTTAGATGTGTCAAAATTTGTGTTCTAGCTACCTGTCCGATTTTGACAGTTTTTTGTCCGATTCTCAGATGTCCGATTTTCAGGAGTCTGATTATCAGAATTGGACGTCCAATTTTGGGTTGGTCCGATCGGCCCAATGGTCTGATTTTGCTCATGTTCGATTCTGGGAATCGGATCGAAAAAGTGGTCTGATTTTCAAAGTGGTCCGATTCTGGGAATCGGATCGGACAAGGTGGTCCGATTCTAGGTGGTCCGATTCCGATTTTGGACTGGTCCAATTTTGGACTTGTCTGATTCTGGGTGGTCCGAGTATCCGAGTGTCCGAGTCGGACAGGTTGGTCCGATCGGACGGTGTTGGTCCGAAGTCCAAGTGTCCGAGTCCGAGCGTCCGAGTGGTCCGATCTTCTGGTGATTATGGGTGGTCCAATTCTGGACTGGTTCGATTCTGGGACTCGGACGGCCTGGTTCGACTACACGGCCGACGGCCCGCGAGTTGCACACGATGCCTCTAGACTGATGTCTACTACAACGAATCGGCCAACACCTTCCAGATAGGTACAAAACACTACCAGGAAGTGCCAGACATGCCTGGAATCACTATGGTGCTCGAATCGAGCAGCACTCCAAGGATCTGTGCCCCTATTTTCCTATTCAGCCTGTTATACAGCAATAGAGAACCCTACTGTTCGTTTCTTTTTTTTTCTTATCCTACATGCATACAAATCACAAGCAATTACCTACACTACTCCAACATGCTTTTCCAAATCCAAAAACCAAAAACCTACTTGCTAAGGAGATCGAATACATCTTCAAACTCCCTCGCTTCCTACCTATCTACCTCAAGCACCGGTTTGGGGAAAACCCTACTCCAATGCTCGATTTGAAGCGCGCAAGCGCTCAAGGCTTGAATCCGTTTGTCCCGGCAACGGAACCAAAATGTAGGAGCTTTCACTCAACCACCAAGACCCTCGGACTGCTTATTGTTTCAAGCGTTCCAAGCCGAGCACTAATGGCTACCTCTCACATAGCCGACGCGCCATCCATATCTACGGGTGTAGTGAGCTTACCTCCGTGCCGTTCGAGTTACCTCCTCTCCCGCGCACTCCGGTAGCTCCACGATCCAAGTGCAAGCTTCAAGCAAGCTCCATCCTCAAGCTCCACGCTCCCAGCTCCATTGCCGCGAGCAAGACAAGAGAAGAGAAGAGAAGAGAAGAAGAGAGGAGAAGATGGAGAGCTTCTCCTCCTCGGTCCCTCACCCTCACACACTCACTCCCTCACACTCTCACACTCCCTCTCTCAAGCACAAGCTCAAGCAAGCAAGAACAAGAAGAAGAAGAAGAAGAAGAGGAGAGCTAATTTTGGCCACACACAAGAATGAGCTTCTCATTCACTTTTCAACTTTATATACAAAACCCTAAATCCCTTTTGGGCGGTCATCCCCTTTTCCCCTTTTTACATGGCCGGCCATAGCCTAGGCCCTTTTTCCCATTGTCCTTCTATCTTCCTAGCTTCCTGTCCACCGTCCGTCTACATTTACAAATTGCACAGGTGAGAGCCCGGCGCTCTTTTACAAGATTTCAGGGTGCGCCTTTTTATTTTAAAATGTGCATTTCCCCTTTTGCCTTTGCCTTGAACTTTTAAGGTTGCCCTTGCGCTTTTGGCCTTTTCTCCTTTTCTTTCTTCAGTCGAGCTACCTTTTTTCCGCCTTTGCCCTACGTCTTTTCCACTTCCTTTTGCTTTCTTCGTATTGGGGTTAACAAGTATTGATGTGTCATATCCTTAGTACCTGTGCTTTCTTGTGGACTCTAAATGTATCAATAGTGTTATCTTTGTTGGGGGTAAAGGCGCCTCTGCCTAGCCACCCATGTATTACTATACTAACAATCACCACCAGTGCACACTGCAGGTGGCGGGCGCCCATCACCGTCACTTTATTCTTTATTCTTTTAGTGACAATTTGAACAAAGGAAGGCCCGATCACACATTGTGACTGTTGGAGTTCCCATTTCTTATCTCTCTCTTCCTTGCTCTTGCTCTTTTGCCATAGCTCTCGAGTGCAAGCTTCGATCCTTCTCACCTTTCAACTTGTATCAGAGCATGGCTTCTAACTCTTGAGCTTGGTTCGTGGCATTCTCAGCTTCCCATCGACTCCCCACTCGCATTGGGTCTCCTTCTTGGTAGCCATAGCTCATTCTCTTGAGCTCCCGTCACTCCCCGACTTCCTGAGCACTGCCTATTGAGGCACCATCAAGGTATTGAAATTGAGGCATTGCTTCATTATTTCAGAGATTTATCTCAGTCCACAGGTCTAGATAAACAGGGTTTTCACAGGTTGTGGGCAGCCGTAGCTTACACCTCTTGGAGCTTCCTTCACTTGGATCTTGCTTTCAGCCTGTCAAGGCTTGCTGAGGCTTGGTGTAGGCCTTCTTTGGCCCCCATTTGTGTTTCCTTTCGGCCCTATTGTTGACACGTGGGATAGTAAACCCCCCCAACCAGCTTACGTTTTTTTTGCGTCTGTTTCAAAATCTGGCCCAAAAATCACTCTTTTTGTCATATCTCGGGTATTCGGAACCCGATTTAGGCAAGGTAAGAGTCTAAGTTGCGGTTTTGGCATGCTCCAGACGTGATGGTAATGTTAGATTTGCCAAATTTTGATGATAGAATATTCTACAACAGATTTTTGGTCTGAGACAGCATGTATGTGTATGCCTATGGCTTATGTGATGCTTCTACTGATGTCTATTGATACCGGATCACTTGTGGATGTTATGCCTCTTATGTGAGATGCATTTGGAGCTGATTTATCTTAGCCATTGACTGTTTTGAATAATCCTAGATTTATCCAAAATAGGGCAGCCACCTGTTACTTCAATTTTATGCTTACCGGTCTTGGCATTTGATGCTCGGTTGATGCCTATACATACGGGTATGTATGCCTATGGATTTGAGCTTGGATTGACACTGATTTTCTCAGTTTACAGAGGTTATATACTGCTGAAAACTTCAGGGCTGAAGCTATTTATGCTACAGTTGGTTTATGCCTATTGGTCAACGGGGTGCTCCCGACTACTCAGTATGATGTCATGATGTATTTGGACTATGCCATGTATCTTGTTTATGCTCCAGAATGTTTTTGAGCTGAGATTAGAGCTCGATTTGAATTTGATTATCACTTCTTTGCAGTTGGCATTTCATCTATGACATGGTTTATGCCTAGGCTACCCAGTACGGGTTATGATGTCTTGGTGAATGCTTTATGCTTTGGCTGTGGGGATGGCAATTGTTTGAGCTCGTCTCGACATTCATTTGAGTATTCCCTTGTGCAGTTGGACATTGACTTGGATTTTTCCATTACGACTTGGCTTTTTCCATTACGACCTTGGATGCTATTGAGGCATTGTCTTGGTTACCTGTCTTTGGTACTTTGACTTGGTTTGCTTGAGCTGTTGAGCTCATTTATCTATCTTTTGAGCTAGTGGGAGCATCTTGTATGCTTGACTGACATTGAGCAGGAGGTTTATGCTATTTTGAGCATTTTGCAGATACTTGAGACTTTGGGATCTCTTACACTTAAATATTGCATGGTTCATGCACTAATATCTTGGAGTTGCTTTTGATCTGAGCTTGGGCTTTGCACTCTTGTGAGCATACACCTACTGGTGTCAGGTCTTGCCAGTGTTATGTATACTTTGCCCTATTGTCCAGGGGGTATGCCTACTCTCACTGATGGATACTTTGGTGACATGTTTTGGTGTTTGCTTAGGTTCTTGATGACTATTTGGTACTGATTTATGCATGTTTATGGCTGGTCATGTCTTGGCTGTCATTTCTTGACTTGGTGCAGTGATTTGGTCAGCAATTGCTTCTCACAATACCCTGCTATCATTTATTACAGCAAGCATATAACTTCGGACTAACATGGATTTTTCATGTTGAAATATTTTAAAATGATGTACTTTCACTTGTACTTAGTGGGCAGTAGCTTTGGTTACACTTTTCTCACCATTTTCTCTCAATTTTGGTGATTTTTTAGTCATTTTCTACAGTAAACAGCAAGTAGTTTTGAACTGTCTACAGTCTTCCAACCTGCATTATGGCAAATTCATCCACTGATCATGCCATTTTCAACATCACTAAGCTTGATGGTAGGAATTACTCTTATTAGAAGAGCCAGATTTGACAGGTGTTGGTGCAAAAATTGCAAATCAAACCATTGAGGTTGAGCAAGCATCCGCCTGCAACTATGCCAGATGAGGAATGGCTTGAGCTTGATGAGTTATGCAAGTCCACTAGTGTATTATCTCTCACAGAACAGGTTCATTACAATGTATTTGAGGAAGAGCAGAGTGCATGGCAATTGTGGGATAAAATCAAGAATCTCTATGACAAGAAAAGTCCAGCGAGTCAGATGTATTGGCTGAAGCAGCTTATGGATCTGCGCATGAAGGAGAATGTGACTATGTCTACTCACTTGACCCAGTTCCATGCTATACTCAAGAACTTAACTTCGCAGGACATCACTTTTGCAGAGGATGTCACTTCTCTTTTCTTGCTTGGTACTCTTAATGAGTCATGGGATGTATTTCGCACTGCATTATATGCCTCTACTGCTACCTTGAAATTATATGATATTGAGAGTGCACTTCTGCAGGAAGAGGTCAATCATAAGAATTTGGATGCCTCTCGTGTGTCACATGCTATGATAGTTAGAGGCAGGAATGATGGGTATGGAAAGCGTGGCAGTGGCAGTGGCCGTGGACGGGATTCTCAGAAATCTCGGTCCAAGTCTCGTGGAAAGTCAGGTAGCAAATCCCGTGGCAGGAATGCAAATGTCACTTGTCACCATTGTGGGAAAAGGGCCATATTAGGCCACAATGCCATGAACTGCACAATGAAAGACACAAAGATAAGGGGAAAGACAAAGTGTAGGATAAGTCTTCTGATCGCAGCATAGTGCCTGCAAAGTCTAGTGTTAAAATTGAAGAGATCAATGTTATGTAGCCTAAGGATGTTGATGATTATTATTATATCCTTGCATCTTCTTCTAGTGCTTCGCAGATGATAGAGATACACTCTATATATTCACAGTGTTGGCTCTTGGACTCAGGTGCATCCTTTCATATGTGACACCTTTCCGAGAGTGGTTTCATTCATATCGTGCTGTTTTGGGTTCTGTGCGCTTGGGTGATGACAGCTCTCTTGATATTGTGGGCATTAGTGATGTTAGGTTACAGTTTCCTTCTCACAGCAATTTTGTTATGCAAGATGTACATCATGTACCTGCTTTGACACCTAGTCTCCTGTCAGCTAGACAGCTTGATGACGCAAGTTATCATGTATCTTTTGCAGACTCTACATGGAAGATCACTTGTAGCAGACTTGTGATTGCGAGAGGTGCCAAGGCTTGCAGCCTCTATCCCTTGATTATATCCACTTCTTCCCTTAATCATGTCTTGTCTGTGGATTCTATTCCACATGTATCTCTCTTTGAAGGGAATGAAAATGCTTTCTGGTTTGCAGTTCTTACCGCCCCTTGATTATGCATGTTTTGATTCATGTGAGCATTGTCTTTATGGTAGGTAGACTAGGTCTACGCATAAGAAGTTTGGTAGGCCACACATGAGTGAGCCCTTGGCATTGGTACATTCGGATGTCTGTGGGCCGGTCTATGGGTGGTGCAAAGTATTTTGTTACGTTCATAGATTATTTTTCACTCCTAAATACCTTAGCCTAGAAATGTTGTGGTAAGCATGCATAGCTAAGCATACTGCATACACTCTCTTGGTGGATAGTCCTATTTATGCACTCATCCATACCATTTTGGGGAGGGGTGTAAGGGGCAGTCAACTAATGCTTAATACCCTGCTCATCACAAAATTGTTTAAAAGTGCATGAACCATACTCACCCCCACTATCTGCTCTTAAGTATTTTAGCCTATGCCTAGACTGGTTCTTGGCTAAAGTAAGTCACTGTTAAAATACTGCCAAGATATTAGACTTATGCTTGAAGGATAAACCTTATGTGAAAAGTCATCAATAAATGTAATGAATTACTTCGCACCCCCTAGTGACTAACAGGGTATGGGTCAACAAACATCCGAATGCAAATACCCAATGGCTCACCCATGTGTGACATACCAAACTTCTTATGTGAGTTCCTAGTCTGCCAGCCATATAAACAAAGATTACATGACGTAAAGTCAGAAGAGTCAAAAGGCAGGATATACTACAAAGCACAAAGCATTTTCATTCCTTTAAGAGGCATATGACCCAAATGAGCATGCCATAGAAATACATGTGGGATAGAACCCACTACCAAAACATGATCAAGAGTAGAACTAGATACAACCAAGGGATAGAGGCTCCAAACTTGACACCTCTTACAAGTACAAG
This sequence comes from Lygodium microphyllum, assembly GCF_053477565.2. Taxonomy (NCBI): domain Eukaryota; kingdom Viridiplantae; phylum Streptophyta; class Polypodiopsida; order Schizaeales; family Lygodiaceae; genus Lygodium; species Lygodium microphyllum. The sequence continues at coordinate 111,984,665 of NC_141148.1, forward strand.
TATACCACGAGTAATTTTCCATGTAAAGTCTCCAAAAGACACATGATATCTTGCATCATCAAGCTATCCAGCTGACATAAGAGTGTGGGTCCATGCAAGTACATGGTGTATATCATGCATAAGAAATGTGCTATCAAAGGCAAACTACATCATGACATCACCTATGCTTCCAATATCAAGAGATTTGTCATCACAAGATGCATAGAATGAGAAATCGTGTGGTCTGTATGAAACTAGTCTTTGCAAGGTGCCACATGAAAGGATGCACCCAAATCCAAAAGCCAAAAGCTGTAAGAATATAATCTCCATCAAAGTCCTCAAGCTGCATAATATAATTTCCTCAATCTTAGCATTGGACTTTGCAGGTACAATGCTGCTACTAGAGGACTTCTCTTGAACTTTCTCTTTCCCCTTTTTCTTGCATCTTTCATTGCGTAGTTCATAACATTGTGGCCTAATGTGGCCCTTTTTCCCACAATGATGGTATGTAACATTTGTGTTCCTACCATGGGATTCACTATGTGTTTTCCCATGGGACTTGGAGTGGGATCTGTGAGAATCTCATCCACGGCCAACGCCCCTGCCACTGCCATTCTTTCCATTTCCATCATTCTTGTCTCTAATTGTCAATGCATGAGAGACATGTGAGGCATCCAAATTCTTTATGTTTATCTCTTCCTAATGAAGAGTACTCTCAACATCAGATAGCTTAAGTGTAGTAGTAGAGGCACACAAAGAAGTATGAAAGATATCCCAAGTGTCATTAAGAGTGCCAAGAAAGAACAAGGGAGTCATATCCTCCTTAATAAAATCAATGCCTTGCAAAACTAAATGTTTCAAGGTAGCATGGAATTGGCTCAAATGAGCAGACATAGTCACATTCTCCTTCATGCGGGGATCCATATGTTGTTTCAACCAATACATCTGGGAAGCAGGACTTTCCTTGTCATACAAGTTCTTAATATTCTCCCAAATATCCCATGTACTTTGTGATTCCTCAACTATATTGTAGTGTACCTGTTTTGTGAGAGACAATATGATAGTGGACTTGCACAATTCATCAAGTTCAAGCCATTGATCATTAGGCATCATTGTGGGATTTTGCCCACTCAATCTTAGTGGTTTAACCTACAATTTTTGCACCAACACCTACCATAGTTGGCTTTTCCATTAGCCATAGTTTGTACCATCCAACTTAGTGATGTTGAATATAGCATTATTAGTGGAAGTACTAGCCATAATGCAAGTTGAAAACAGTGCAAGCAGTCAAAACAACCTGCTGTATAACACTGTAAAGAGTCAAAAACCACAAGAAAACCAAGACAAAATGGCAAAGTACAAGTGATCAATGATACTGCCCACCAAATACTACTTGATGTAATAAATGACAGTAGTGAGTAAATGAGAGCAAACAATGACCTAATAAAGGTCCAATGACAACAACGACTACCAAGTCCAATCCTGCATCAAGCCAGCATAATAGAGGCACTATAGCCAATGAACATAAGCCAAATATCTAAATGTGTCAAGAGAGTCCATCAGTACAACCGATACATCCCTTGAGTAATAAGCAAGATGTACACACACTAGCAAGACCTCACAAAGGTTGGTGTATACTCAATGAAAATAGATCAAATTAGCTCATAAGCATCCAAGAGTAGACATGGAAGCATCTACCAAGAAAATATCATAGTGAAGGAAGTGTAAGAGATCCTAGTCTCATCCAAGACCATAAGAATAAAGCTCTAATTCAAGCAAGGCATATCTACAATTCAACATATCTGCAATCTAAATGATGATCAAGTAAACTTCTTCTATGCTTAAAATTCATAACATAAGATGCTCATAACATACACAATACATCAACTTTAAGCATGAAAAGAACATGAATCAAGAACTGAAGAGATACTACATAGGTATACTTTCTAATTGTCTTCTTCAAGGAATTAGTTGTAATTGATTGTGATAGCTTTGATACCATATTGAAATGTAGAAAGAGAAGATATGCAGACATGAGAGAGAGAGAGAGAGAAGAGATGCACCATGTACACCACTCCCAAATACTATCTTATATTTATTAAAATCTACATACATATAGGTAAGACCTAGTCTAGATAGGGTGAGCTACATATAGCTCCAACAGTTTAGACATGTCTTCTCTCTCTTTGTGGGGATGGTGATGGTGGTGGTAGCCTCTCTCTCTCTCTCTCTCTCTCTCTCTCTCTCTCTCTCTCTCTCTCTCTCTCTCTTTAAGCTATCTCCCTCTCTTTTGCTCTCTTGTTCTTGCTCATTTACAAATTACCTGTAAAATGCCATGCTCAAGTTTTGGTCCCTTTTTTCCCCACCATGCCATCATTATATGCAGCACTATTTGAGTCACTATATGCGTCACGCATATAACAACACTACCTAATTACATCTAAAAGCACTGTCGCTATGGCAATACCACCTAATCACGTCGAAAACGGTTGTCACTATACTTCCATTTTCTTGTAGTGAATGCTTTGTGCATAAGAAGATTTCTTTATTGCATCTTCAATGTATAAACTAATTCTATGTGCAACTCACTAAAAGGAAGGTCATATATGGGTTCAATCTCTTGTATTTGGTGGTCAATCCATTCACATTTTTTGTCATAGCTATTGCACCATCTATTCCCAATCACATCATTTTCAAAATGTCAAGTTGAAGCCACTTTAAGAAATACTGAAAGGTAAGAAGGATTGAAGCTTGCACTCGAGAGCTATGGCGGGAGAGCAAGAGCAAGAAAGAGAGAGACAAGAAATGGGAACTCCAACAATCACAATGTGTGACCGGGCCTTTCTTTATTCAAACTGTCACTAAAAGAATAAAGAATAAAGTGACGGTGATGGGCACCCGCCACCTGCAGTGTGCAGTGGCGGTGACTGTCAGTGTAGTAATACACGGGTGACTAGGCAAAGACGCCTTTACCCCCAACAACCTCCCATTTAAAGGCGAATCTTCCCTAGTAAGGAGTGAAAAGAAAAAGAAAAAGAAAAAGACAGTACAACATGTACACATGTACAACAGGATGAGGAAAGACATCATCTCATCCCACGCCCATCAACCTCCTGAGAAAGGCAAAGCACTCTATAGAGAGGCTTTTCATGAGCAGATCTGCAGGATTCTGGTCAGTCAAGATCTTGACAAGATCAACAGACTTGTCCTCAACGACCCCACATATGAAGTGATGCCTCACCTCAATTTGTTTCATCTTCACATGGAAGATCGGATTCTTCGCTAACTGAATAGCACTCATAGAATCTGAATGCAGTGTAAGGGTAGCATCAATACCAAGGTCAGCAACCAAACGATCCAACCAAATGGCCTCCTTGCAAGCCTCAGTGGCTGCAACATACTTGACCTCTGTAATAGAAAGGGCCATGCATTTCTACACCCTGGTCATCTAAGAAACAGTATCTCCCGCATAGGTGAATACTTAGCCGGAAGTGGACTTCCTACTATTTGCATGTCCTGCATAATCAGAGTCAGTGTACCCCACGACTCCTGTATCCTGGCTGCCATAGCATATGCACATATCTACAATGCCCTTCAAGTACCTCATGATACCCTTCATGGCATCCCAATGCTTCTTGCCACGTGTAGTCATATAGGGTGCCACAACACCAGCTGCAAAGGCAATATCTAGACGAGTGGCGATCATGGCATACATAAGACTGCCCACATCGGATGCATAGGGAATCTTGGCCATCTCGGCCCTCTGCTCATCTGTCTACGGAAAATGAGCTTGTGATACCTTCACATAAGAAGGCAATGGATAGCCAATAGGCTTTACGTCCTGCATGCGGAAGCGCTCAAGGACTTTATGAATGTACTCCCTCTATGACAAGTAAAGGAGTCCCTGATGCCTGTCGCATCTAATGTGCATACCAAGTATGTGAGCGGCCTATCCCAGATCTTTCATCTCAAAGCTCTTCTTGAGCTGAGCCTTAAGAGCATCTTGCTCATCATGAGCTTTCCCTACTATCAGTATATCATCCACATAGAGTACCAAAATCAATAAAGAACCATCATGGTCTTTCTTTGTGTAAATACACGGATCCATAGCACTCCTGCTGTAGCCCTGTGACTGCATAAAGGCATCAAACTTATGATACCACTCCCTAGGTGCCTATTTTAAGCCATAAAGACTTTTCTTCAATTTGTACACTAGGTGCTTCCTGCCAGGTTCTGCAAAGCCCTTAGGCTGCTCCATATAAATCTCATCATGCAAGTCCCCATGTAAGAAAGCCATCTTGACATCCATATGGTATAAATCCAAGTCAAGCTAAGCAACCAAAGCCAAGACTAAGCACAGGGTGGTCATCTTAACCACAGGAAAAAGAACTCATCAAAGTCCACACCATGCTCCTGCTTAAAACCCTTCGCTACCAATCTAGCCTTGTATGCCAGCTTGGGGTGTCCAGGGGTACTTTTCAGCTTGTACACCCACTTGCATGGCAAAACCTTCTTGCCCTTAGGCAAGGAAACCAAATCCCAAGTCTCATTCTTATGCAAGGAGTCTATCTCAGACTGCATAGCCCTCTCCCAAGAGTGACTGTCACCCCTGTGCATAACCTTATCATAAGTGAAAGGCTCTCCTACATCTGTAACTAAGACATAATGCATGGAGGACTGAAATCTATCAGGTGGACGTGTGTCTCTAGTAGACCGCCGTCTCACGGCAGGCTCAGCTGCCTACCCAACTGCTTGTCCAACACCTTGACCATGAGCATCTGCTACAGATGTAGGCTATCCAACTGGCTGTGCAAGAGCTCTCGGCTCCTGAAATATGGCCCTACAGAACTCAGCAAAAACTGTCTCGGGCTGTCGATGCATCTTGTCTTCGTGGAAGACTACATCATGACTGCGAATGACTTTTCACGCCTACGGATCCCAGAGATGGTAACCCATCTCGCCTGCATCCCCATAACCAAGGAAAATGCATTTGACACTCTTAGGATCCAGCTTACTTCTCTTGTCCCTAGGCACTTGGCAAAATGCCTCACATCCAAAGACATGGAGATGTGCATAAGAGGGAGGTTTTCCAGTCCATACCTCCTCTACAACCTGGAAATCCAAACCACTAGAAGGTGATATGTTTATGACATGCACAACTATACTAACTGCCTCAGCCCAAAAGCTTTGTGGTGGATCATAAAAATGTTAAAATATGTGTTCTTCTATCATACATAAGATTGGAATGATTTTAATGTACTCATTATAATAAGGGTGATATTGAAGCTCTATAATGCCTATGATGCTTCATCGTGCCTTCTTTGGAAACTTATTGAAAGTGGAAACGTTTACATTACTCCATACAATGACAAAGTACATGTGAGAGTTTTGTTTTGTTGTGATGGAATATGGTGCACCTTTTTTTCAAATTATAAAGGTCAATGCTAAGGTATGAAGAAAATTTGGTGCCTTTGAGACTTCATGTGGAACAATCTTTTGATCATACAATGAATAGTCTTTTCCTTGAGATGCATACAATGCTCTATACCTCATGTGGCAAATGTGATATATATCATGTGGTGATGTCTAGCTACTAGTTGGCTTAGTGAGTTGTTGCCATGTCCAAAATTTCTTTTGGTTCAACTCTTAAAAAAGAGAAAGATTAGTATCTTGAATTAAGAGAGTGATGACTCTTTACTTGAGGGATTGATTGCACGAAGAATATTGTGAGAATCAAGAATAACCTACTAGTTCTAGGTGTTTTGACTTGAGAATGTTCTTACATGCTGACAAAACCTAAGAAAAGGATGATATCATCTAGAGTTTGAGTTGAGTCTAATAACATTAGATTCGATGATAGAAGGATCCTCATTGGATAGAAAGATTTAAGACTACTTCTTGGAGGAGAGTTCAATTATCTATGTTGGTGGCTTAGGGTTGTAGCACTTGTCAGATATCCTCACAACTTGAAAAGGGATTTTGAGGGAGGTGAGATGTCTGTAAGAGTACTCCATCATTGGGCAAAGGGAAATTAAGGCATAGGAAAGTTGCTTCTTTGTAGTTTGATATGAAGATTGTTTCCACTTGAGCATGTAGTTGATGTTGCTAGTTTTATCACGTAAGTCTATCAACCCCCAAGTTGATGTTGAGTGTAAATATGGTGAGTGGATGAGAGAGCCGCTATAGGTCAAGCAACACTCGAGTTTTTAGCGTAGTTGCAATTCTTTTGGGTAAGTTGCATGTTTCTCCCAAGGAGATTTCCTAAAAAATCATGAAAAAACTACTCATTTTCAAAAACTGGGTTCAATGTTAACATGTGCTTTTTTTAAAAATCCCAAATCTAGTAGTTTTTTAATTATACTTCTTTAGTGATAAATATTGTTAGTAAATTGGATATTTTTAAGTAGTTTATATTCACATTAGTACATGGTTAACTATCAAGAGTTTTATCCATCACAAAACTATGCATTTTGTTTATCTTCACCTTAGTTTTAAACAAATTTTGATCTTAAAGCTGTCAACTATTTTGACCCCTTAAATAACTCTTTAGATGTCCAATGGAGTTTCTACACTTGATATTTGGGATAATATTAATATATATTCTAGGATGTACATATTGATATATTAATACTTAGTAGTATTGCCTAATGAAAACAAGTATTGTATACTAAGTTTTCTACATCTCAATGAGATACTGACTTTAAGATGCCATATGTGAAGTGAATGCAGTAATTTTTCAATAAGATATTAACTTACACTTATGAAAGTAAGTGCTACATAAGAATTTATCACATACTCTTTGCATGAGAACTTGATTCTAGACCATCAACACATTTATTTGATTTCATAAATAGGAATACCTCATACTAGAGGACCCTCTAAATAGAAGTTATGTGGAATAATTGTCAAATGATTTATGAAGCTTTTGGGCACAAGATCCAAACTTGGTCTAGTTTATCAAATCATATTCACAAGATGAAACTTGCTCTACTTTTTCAAATCTCAATGCAAAAGTGGGCATCAATATTGCAAATCCAACAAAATTAATCGAGTTGATTAAAAAGGGTTGCAATATTAAGGAGCTACAATGAACAATAAATAAAGGATTCAAATTTAATAAAATGCATCGAGGTAGATTGTAAGAATTATATTAAATAATCTATATTTTCCAAGGAAAAATTCTCATACTGTGTAACTTTTCACTAAGTAATAGGGTTAAAGATACATGGCTTATAATCATGTTGTGCAGTATTTAAATGTATGTTACAAATATATAAACTCATAAACATGACGACCTACAACTTATAGAAAATATATGATTTCCAAATCTATGTAGGCTTTTTATAAGTTATACATCTATAAAGTACCTTTAATCACATCCTTATAATTCCTTATGTAGGGATTTTCAAAGGAATGTGGGGAATGCTCTATATTCCCTATTATAAGATGTAGGGAACGTAGGGACTTTCAAAGGAATGTATGGAATGCTCTATATTCCCTATTATAAGATGTAGGGAATGCAATTTCCTAGTTATAGATGGGGAATACGTACTTGTCTACATAGGAAATATTGGAGAATTTCCTATATTTCACCAAATTGCCTATGTGGGGAACAATTGAAAGTTCCTTGTGAATGTCAACACTGCTAAGATTCTTCAATCAAGCCAACAAATTTCCCTTCACCTCTGAGTATTTGAAAAAAACGAGGTTCCATGTGTCTGTGCTTACAAGCTAAACGGTGCTTGCTTCACTTCATCGAGAAAATATTTCAAGCTTGTTTGAGGTAGATCTAGCTTTCACAAAAATGCCATACAAACCGAAATGCATGATAACATTATACAATAAATTCAAGATGTGCTCGATGATCTACAAAAGGACATTTCAAATTGAGTCAAGGGCCAAGCTGCTATAGGACTTGATAAAAATGCACATCAACCCTGTAATGACTCCCACTCCCTAGTCGTTTTTTATGTGCATGAGGAGGTGTTGGGCACAAGTGACTCCTTGATTACTAAGTCTTGTGATGAGGTGATGGTCGATATAGATTGAGCAATCTGTGCCTCCTGTAAAGACATTTTTTGGCACTTTGAGAGCTATTTTTCGAGGTAAACTTAGTGATCCTATTCTGCTAGCTTGCTAGGCAATTATTTCTAGGAATGTCTATTAGTTGTGAGGCTAATAGAGAAGCTTACCAAATAAAAGAAAGAGAAGAAACAATGAATATATCTGAAAAAACATATAAAATCACGAGGTGTGTGAAAAGGGGTTTTAATTCCTAAAATAAGAAACTAAAGGAAGAAATTTTCCAAGAGTAGATGATCATTTCAATGAGGCCCGAACAAAGATCTATTGGACCGATATGTCTAGAGATATTCTCCTTCACCATAGTCTTGAGATATGCATGTAGATATTTGCCTCCTCCCTTCAACTTTAACAAAGAGGGGTGCAACCATTGAAGACCCTAAAAACCTTGATATGTCAATTGCACAATTTATTTCATAGTAGAGAGGCAGATAGGGAGAATGTCTTTGCCATAATCTTCCCCTCTACTCTAAAGGGAGGCAGTGGACAAGCAGTACAACCAATTTCTGAAGAACTATTTTGCGATTTGGAATCCCTCAAGGGTCAGCAATTGGAATTTGAGGAATGTTCAAAGATTTTAAGAAGCCAACCAATCCCCTATTAAATCAAGGGACAAATTGACAAGAAGTCTTGCTAGTTATTCTTGATAGCAAGAGGCATTGGAAATTAAACGAGATTAGAGCCAAATCTAGTGTGCTCCATCCAAATGCAATAGAAGTTAAAGAAATAGAAAGGGGTGCCAAATTTTGGGGCCAATTAGGTGTGTATTATCCAATATTAAGAGGTAACATTTGTATTTCAATATATGTGACATTATTGCTTACTAAGATTGGTGTAAAATCAAGCCATTACCACCTTTTGGTAGTGAAGGTTTCATTAAACCTTCACTACCGAGGGTATTCTACCTGTGAAAAAATCAAACGATCACATAAACCATCCTCTATCCCTCAAAGCAATGAGATCATTACTCCATGGTTGCCAACCAACACTTCATAATCTAATCTTCAATTTCAACCTCCTTCTGACAGTTGACAATCATACTTCTTAAATATCTATCCTCCAATGCAATTGCTTTCCCAATCGCTTTTAGCTTTCAAACGTTTTTTAAAGCTAAAAAACCTCAACAAGTCTCTCATACTAGTCTTCAGCTTTTTTCATGTATTGCTTTCAATAATTCTCTGTAAGAAAAACCTAAGGTTTGAGTATACACCATTCTTCGTCATGTTCAACATATCCAAGTATGCCTTTATCTTGAAAACAATAAGGATTTCCAGTATTCAATATAGAACAAGTAATACCACCACATTATAAAATCAATGTCAAAACTATTAAGATTCTTCAATCAAGCCAAAAAAAATTCCTTCACCTCCAAATATTTGAAAAAAGCAAGTTCCATGTGTCTGGCTTAGAAGCTAAACAATGCTTGCTTCACTTCATCGAGGTAACATTTCAAGCTTGTTTGAGGTAGATCTACTTTTCACAAAAATACCTGACAACAAAAATGCATGACACCATTATACAACACATTCAAGATGTGCTAGATGATCTGCAAAAGGACATTTCAAATTTAGACAAGGGCCCCGATATAGGACTTGATAAAAATGCACATCAACCTTAAAGTGACTCCCACTCCCTGGTCATTTTATTATGTGCATGAGGAGTTGTTGGATGCAAATGATTCCTTGATTACACAGTCTTGTGATGAGGTGATGATCGATGTAGATGTATAAAGGAATTATGGTATGCATGATGCAGAGCCAAAGTTCAAGATGGATGGAGTCAGGGACGGAAAGGGAGAGCTTATTGATTGTGAAGTGTAGAATGGGGGCCTGGAGAGAGAGAGAGAGAGAGAGAGAGAGAGAGAGAGAGAGAGAGAGGAGCCGAGTAAGCCTACTATCTATGAAGCGCAAAAGACTTCAAGAGAAAAAAGAAACCTTCAAGCTACCAAGTGAACCTTCAGGCTCTAGCGTTCGATGTTCTACCCCCCAAACTCCACGTGTGGTAGTGTGGCATGCACTTGCCCCACCATTGCCACACTCCAGTGGCCAGACTGCTGCCTCGGCCCTGAGCCTGCACCAGCCGCTAAATAGCCGGCTGCTGAATCTCCACTGCTCTAGCAGCATCCAATATCCAGCCTCCGCTCCAGCACAAGGAACTTTCAATCATTCCCCACATAGGCAATTTGGTGAAATATAGGAAATTCTCCAATATTTCCTATGTAGACAAGTACGTATTCCCCATCTATAACTAGGAAATTGCATTCCCTACATCTTATAATAGGGAATATAGAGCATTCCCTACATTCCTTTAAAAGTCCCTACATTCCCTACATCTTATAATAAGGAATATAGAGCATTCCCCACATTCCTTTGAAAATCCCTACATAAGGAATTATAAGGATGCGATTCCCTACTTTTATGTAATAGGGAATCAAAGGTACAATGAGGATAAGATAAAGATGATGTTTATCACAATTCTCTATTTCTCAATTCAAGTTGATAATGATGGTTTCGAGAAGGTAAGGACAAAGGTCACAAGAAACTCTAAACCACTTACTATATAGAAAGTTCACATTATAACTAGGAAGATTACTAACCAAACTAGGAAGAATGTAGAATTTTCTAGTTATAACTAGATAATTTTGCCATCACTAGTCTCTTCTAACTAGTAACATCATTTTCCTAGATAGTATCTAGAAAATTGAAGCCCTATCTAGCAACATTATCTAGCAAGTTATTGTATAACTAGTAATAATATCAACCTAATTAGAAAATTTTACTTTTTAGTAGTCATAACTAGCAAGTACTATCCTCTAACTAGGGAATTATAGATATTCTATCAAGTTAACTTGGAACTCATGATTTTTCTAGGTATAATTAGTAAATAAATATTCATTGATTAGACATTTACATTTGTATAATACTTACTCATAGCTAAGCTTTTCACATTGACACAAAAGCAAGATCACAATTGTTGAAAGGTAATCACAATAACAAAAAAGAAAATTAAAAGAAAGATGTTTAGTACACATGAATAACACAAACTGTGTGGTCCCAACAACAGAGTCATTGCATTTAGCAACAATAACACTTACAATGTTGAGCAAAGTACATGGCCACATTGACCAAGCATATATCATGGCCATGACATCCGTCTTATTGCAAAGCTCATGATTATATTAGTGAGAAAAAAACATATTGCACCAATGGATCAAATAGAAACTCCACACACTAACATCATATTCCCTACTGTCCAAATAAGCAACAAGAGCAAACATTCAAAGTGCATGGCAAGAAAACCACACAATCATATATACCCCATCATGAAAATTAGATAGCCATATTAAAAAGGAAAGCACATTACCAAGTGCATGACCATATTGGTCATGGAAGTACACATGGAAAAAAAGAACCACCAAGGCTAAGCGCGTATCCATATTGAGAAAAAGCTAAATTGCATTGCCCAAAACATGTGGCTATAGAAAATAAAGCAAACTACATTGTTAGTTGTATAATGAAATATTATCACCTTTCAAATTAGCACTAAACTTATAAACTTCATGTCTTAACACAAACATATAAGTACCAAGGATTCTAGTGATTGCCAACTATTGTAGCTAGCTCTATGTGGAAGCTTGCAACATGATAGATGGGAAGCTACTTTAAGGTTCACTATGAGGTGACTTGAATAACAAGAAGGCTACACCTAAATAGCCTTACAAGGGTGGAAGTATATTACCTTTACAAAGAACTAGTGCTCCAAAACAAAGAAATCCTCATTGGATATTCTCATTTTATTAGGGTTTGAAGTTGAGAAATTCCATAGAAAAGTATCGATGGGAGCATATCAAATTCTCACCAATCTCAAAGGTAGGTGAAATAATTCAAAAAATGTAGAAACTCTTGCAAATTCTCAATGGAACATTGAAAGTGCATCATAATAAAAGGAAAACACAAGAGGAAAAGAAGAACAAATTAAGATTGGAAAAATTTTGAATTTATCTTTTGAGAAAAAATAAGAGAGCTAAAAGAAAAGCATGCTTTTTATGCTAAGAACATGCTCAACAAGGCCAATATTAAAATAAAGTACTATAAAAAGCAAGGAGGGGAGGAAAGCATGTTGGGCTATTCTCTCCTATACATCTGAAACCTTCCATGTTGGGTAAAAAACCATAGGTTTGAATCTCTACACGAGAGGGTGAACCCCTAGAGGATCTTAATGTACTCTCCGTGAGGATTTCAATCATGCTATGCATTTGGCAATTCAAAAATTATGATGTGTGCAATCTTGTGTAGCAACTTCTCCTATAGGCACCTATTTGGCTAGTATCATATTTTGGTCATAACAAACATCAAGTGTAACATCCATGACAAGTCTATTTATGGTACCCTCTAATCCCTCCTAACTTGCTCTAGCCCTTATTCCTATAAGTCAAGCCTTAGAGGTAATTCAAAGCTCCCAAAAATCTTGGAACAACTCAAGAAAATTCATGAGCACTATCATATCCCTTCTCTACCCTTAGAAATAATAGACACATGAATTTTTAGCAAGACCATTCATATATACTTGTGAAGATCATATCCCAATGACTATATTTATGGCCCCAAAAAACATTATTACGAATATTTTAAAATTACTCTATGAAATTATCATTTTGTCTAATTATAACAAATATTTTGAAATTATTCTCTAAAACTATTGTTTTTCATGGAACAATCTGACAAATTTTTAATCATTGTAGTTCAAGCCATTGGCATTTCCATCCCAATATGTCTTAGCATCCTATAAGATGCCAAAATACTCACTAGTGGGTTGGGATCCCATGATCTTTTAGGAGATAGGTGTTTTTTATTACATGAGTGCTTGAGAAGGCAAAAGGCCAAGTGACCCTATTATATAGGATACCTTTAATGCTGAGGGAAGCTTATCATGGCTCTAAGTTAATAAGTTCCCTACTGTGTGTTGTTGTGACAGAAGTAGTGTAATCACATACAACCCAATCTTATGGGGTTGGAAGCTCATATCCTAGGCTAGACAATTGTTTTCTCTGTAGGGAGATGGATTTTATACTACTTCATGGAATGGTGTTTTTATATATTATCTTTTGTGCAATAGAATGTTGTTTTCCAAAGTGTTTGTCATGTGCTAGATGTTGTGTTAATGGACCCTATGTAACATGATAATAAAAGGAAGCTGCTTTTTTATGTTGTAATAGTATGGTACCTTTGCTAATTAGATAAGTAAAATAAATCCCATCAAGGAACGTGAGAATACCTCAATCCTGATGACCAATCATCTATGGGTAGATGGACCTAATAATTTGGGTAGCTTTTCTAAACATTAGATGGAGTTATTAATACATGATCCTCCAAATTCAGTAGGATATATATGAGGCTCAACTTCATTTTTGGGGGGCTAATGTGAGATTATGCCTTATTGGCAAGGGGATCAACATTTTATTCTCTTCCACTTCTCACTCTCTTTGAACCAAGTCCCAAGGTCATTCACCTTCTTATGTGCAACCAGATGGTGCGAAGCTGCAGAGCAAGAAGGATGCAATTCCTGCTATATATGTTGATTGCCTCCAGATTTTCGCCTCCAAATTGCTGAGCTGTGCAACCTCATCCAGAGTTTGGAACGTACCATACATCCATAAGCCTGTTGACAATAGATTATTCAAAGGCAGCACAGGTTGGTTGTATCTTTTGAGAAACTTTGCTACAATCTTCACGCTCAAGGTGTGCCAGTGGCCAATATTAAATGAAGATCATTGTAACTTCAGTTATGCTTTTGCATGTCTTAGACATTGTGGATTTATGCAGCTATTGTGACTTGTACATTCATAGTCTATCATTCCTTTGTCAACATGGTGGTCATTTAATTCACTTTCAAAGTTCATGTTTTGGAGGTAGATATATTTTTTGTCTTATGCTATTGAAGAGTTTGTCTTATAGAGTACTTCTTTGAGCACGCTTGATTTTTGAATTTAGGAACTTTGATGTCATCGAGACATGAGATGATCATTCAGCTTCAATCAGTGCAGCAAAATTTGCAAATTTGCTTGTGGTGGTTTCAATTTGCTGAGTGCCAGTGCGGACAAGTATGGCTTCCTCCTAAAGTCATGGTTTTTACTTTGAATTTTTAGATTCTCAAGTCTATTTTGTTTTGACTCAATTGTAAAACCACTTACCTGTAGATCAGTGGTGTTTTGCAACATAGAGGCAACAACAATGGGCATCAAGAGTACACATTATCATCAAGAAATGGCTTCTCGTGGCATAGTTTATGATATGGATATTGATCCATACAACAAGATAGCAGTAACTGTTGGACAGGTTGGAAGTTCTTTTCATGGAAGGTTACCACAAGTTTTATATTGAAACAAGATTGGCTAATATGTTAAGTTATTTGTCTTGTATGGTTTCAGGATAAGAAGCTGAACATGCTCAATCTTGCTAGTGGGAAGTATTAGCTATATATAGTTTGTCTATATATAGCATCCCTGGTCCCCTTTATATATTCCAACTATGTGTGCTCACTTGATGCACTTCTGGGGTTCCACTTCTGGTGTCTCATGTCTCTCTTGTCTTCTCTCTTCCTCCGTTCCTTGTCTCCCTCGCGCACTGTTCAACATGGTATTAGAGCGAGGTTGTTAGTTGCTAAGTTTCTAAGATCTTAAAGACTTCAAAGTCTTATTCTTGGCTTGTTTCTCAGAGTGTTTCTGATGCCACGGTTGTTGTTCTCATCACACCACCACATGTTCACGAGGAAAGTCTAAGAATAACAACCTGGTATGGCAAATCATGTAATGGTTTTCTTGGGGGCTTTTCATGTACATTGCTTGAAACTTGATCGTTCTTTTAGTGTTAGGAAAAAGTATGGTGCTAATGCTGAAGACCTTCCTTCACGAGTAAATGATGTGATAGGGACCTATGCTCAAACTCCTTCTCGCCCTCCTTTGCCCCTGACCACTGCCCCTGCCCCTACCTGCCCTGTTCTGCCTCCCCTGTCCTGTCGGCGAATATGTGAAGTCGCTACACCCGAGCGTGCGCACAACAACCAAGATCGGCAGGTTGCGGCATGGCAGGGCTGTGAGAGAGGAGAGACCATTGCCTCCCTTTCTTGTTGGCAAATATGTGAAGTCGCTGCGCCCTCCTCTGCCCTGACCCCTGTTCTGCCTCCCCTGTCCTGTCGCCATGGCCGCAGACGACGACACCTCCCAGCATCACCACGGCCACGAGGAGGAGGACGATGCCCACCTCAACAAGCCCCCCCACAAGGAACTTTAGACACTAAACTAGATGGTAAATAGCTTTATATCTAGTAAATGCACAATTTTTTCTAGTTAGTAACTAGGATTTTTTAAATTGGAACTAGGTTTTTAATTTTACTAGATAGATATAAAGCTATAACTAGTAAAATAAGTGTCTATATGGTAAAGCATGGCAAATTTCTATATATCACCTGATATAGCCATGTTTATTGGACAAATTTATGAAGCTATGGATCATAGGATAATGTGCATGCACAGTAAATCAAAACAAATTTGTATATAACATCTAACATAGTCATGCTTATATAGTCATGTTAAGTAATAACACATCACAATTGATAGGCTTAACCATTAGCCATGTAGTAATCCTCTTGAGTAGCTTGGTACAAGTAAGTTGTTTTGGGTTTCAATAGGCATCCATCTTAAGTAGCAACTATGCCCTAGAATCTCATGTCAAGAAGCATATTAGACTCAACTTGGGAGTGTATTGTGGTGGTGGTCATGTACCTAAATACCAACCAATTATTTGAAGTCGTTTCAATGCATATATTCTATCTTACCAATTTGAGCAACACTCTGATTAGCAATGTTCCAAAGTGGTTGGGTGTTTTGCATAAACTCTAGGGTCTAAACATATCTTTCAATAGGATTGAAGGTGAAATAACAAACTACTGAAATATATTAAAGCAAGAGAAATACTTAATGACATTGATCAACCTAGCTATAAAATACTAGTTGCTTGCCTAGGTGTCATAGTAGTTCAAAGCAAGCAGATTGCCTAGTGTTTTAGAGATGCGCATTAGACTTACCCTAGGATTAGCTATGGAGCTCTTCATTAAGAAGTCATTCTAAGGTATATACATCTTATTACTCTCTAGCGGCTAAAAGAATTCTAAGGTATGCGAACAAAGAGTCGAATGGTGCTAATCTGACGTACCTGTGCATGTTGCGCTGCAGGTTTCTGGTGGGCGGGGTGCCCATCCGCGGCTTCGTCAACAGCGAGGCTGCGGGCGTGCCGTACCTGAAGCAGCAGCCCCTCCGCGTCTTCTCCAGCATCTGGAACAGCGACAGCTGGGCCACGCAAGGCGGCTGCGTGAAGATCAACTGGGCGCACGCCCCTTTCATGGCATCCTACCGCAACTTCCAAGCCCGCGCCTGCGTCGCCTCCCCGTCCTCTCCCGCTTCCATCTTCTCCTGCGCCTCCGGTCCCATGGCTAATTCCACTTAGTAGCGCTAAAGGATTCCCAGGTATGTCCCTCATTCTTTTTCCTTAAGTTACAGAGCACATTGATAATTATTTTACCCTAGAAGCTCTCAGTGTTGAGATTATGCATTTTACATATCCCTCCTGTGTTGGCATTATCATCATCAAGAGGGCCTAAGACGGAGAGGGCTATTGTTGATCAAATCAGGAGCATTATGTGGAAAGAACATCAGCTTGCACCCAACAATACTACTCCTACTAGCACAGAACCAAGCCCGTTGCAAAATTCATCATCATCTCAACAGGTGCGCGTCATTAATCACAAATATCATATCGCTAATTGAGGGCCAGTTGCCAAGTTTTATTTTAATCGTCAGTTTCAGCAAGCTACTCCGATTAGTCCTGATCAAAGCATAAACAGCTCAATATCCACCAGTGGTGGCATAACTTCCCTATCTAATCAGACAGAGTCTAGCAAGGGTACCTGCTAGAATATTATGAATTCCTATAGCGACAAGTAAGTTCTCGATTGAATATGATTTTGCATATGATTTTGATCTATTCTCTGTGTTACTTCAATTATCTGGTTAATTTAATGGTAACTTGAATGGTTTCTTTTTGCATTCACAGTTCTGCTTTTAATGGCTTTGACCCATGCTTGTTGACTACAGGGAAATTAGAGATGGCACTAGAGACTCCTGGTTCACTCCTCTTACGACACAAGTAAGCTTTTTTTCTAAGGTATTCCAATCCTCCATCTGTAGTCTGCTTGAAGACGATTGATTTTTTTGTGCTTAGAGGAATGGCCTGTTATTCAGGATGAATGAAGGATGCAGGCAAAA
Source organism: Lygodium microphyllum (assembly GCF_053477565.2). NCBI lineage: Eukaryota > Viridiplantae > Streptophyta > Polypodiopsida > Schizaeales > Lygodiaceae > Lygodium > Lygodium microphyllum. Next base: position 112,002,045 of record NC_141148.1, read on the forward strand.
TTAATGCATACTCACAGTGATGGAGTGTGTCAAGAAGACATTGATCTTCACAAGTAGGTTGGAACCTACTTATGGCAAAGAACTCTTTAATCTACATTTAGGACTTGGGTTTTGTGTATGATTTTATATGAGCAGGTACTATCTCCCAGTTATATGTTTATTACTCAATATCAGATTCTCTAAGAATCTTCAAAAGCAGGGATTCTTTTCTTTGGGCTCTAGGAGAACCATCCAATGCTAGCCTTTGCAAAGAGGAGAGAGCAGTAGGAAGGATCAAGATAGATCTTTTAACTTCTCCTCCTTCATTCTTTCACAAAGCCAAGAGGACTGCAGTAGAGTTCTCCTTCCCTTTGGTGGACCCAAATGTTAACAGTTTTACTAGCAAAGGTATGGACCTAGTCTTCCTTATAGCCATCAGGCCCTTTGCACATGGTGCTAATATGGCCAACACTACCAGGGCATCATTAGTTAAGCTTGCATTGCCATCAGTTAAGAGACTGACAAGCTTGCCCCATCTACTTGTAAATTTTTCAAATTGCCTGCAACAATGGAGGGAAGACAGTGGCCTTCTTAGCAGACACATAGGGTTGTAACAAAAGGCCAAGACAACCCAAAGTGATCTTTTGGCATTTACTTCTCTTCTTATTCATTGTTTAAGAACATACACTCATGCTCAATACAGCCCATGGAACCTCATTCAAAAGATCACAATCACACCCAAAAGAGCTTGAATGACAACCCCATTCCCTGAAAGCTTGAAATATATTCTGACATCAGCAGTTTCTGAGCAGTTGCTTTGCCTCCAAACATCTCAAGGGAAACAGCTTTCTCACTGACTATGGAGAATAATCATGACCTTCTTTAGGCTCATGCTGCAAGTCGGATTGTTGTGTATGCCCTTGACATCATTGTTCGGCTAGCTTCTCAGGAAGCAGGACATGCTGTAAGGTAGCAAGGGATTTCCTTCTATCTTCCTATATGTCCTTTCTAATTGATCAGTGTTTTGTATTTTGCTCCTGGTAAAAGGTAGAAGCCTCAGGTAAGGAATTCTACAGTTGGCAAATGAAACTTGATTCTGCTCAAGCTAGAAAGAAGACATCTCTGAAAGAGTTGACTAGTTTTTTTTACCATTGTAGTTCAAGGTACAATGCTGCACTTGCTGCACATTAGCAAGAAATGGATCCCTTTTAAAGACTTTAAATTAGGCTTATTGGCCACTTGTTGCTTAAAGGCTTTACAAATAGCATCTCAATAATATCAGATGCTCTTTAAATCATGAGAGGAAGTGTAACTCTGCCAAGACCACAGCAAATACATATTGTTTTTTGTATTTTAGATGACTCATGGAGTTAGATATAGAAATAATGAAAATCTTGAAGGAGCTTGAAGGAGACTGATGATGAAGTACTGAAACAGCAAAACACGGATCATGAAGTGATGTAATTTGCACATGAAGCAGGGCAGATCTGAAATGCAGCAATTGAGATGCTACATGGCAGTCCACAATAAGTGGTCAGCAGGCCTGGAGTGGAAATGCAGCAGCTCGACAGGTCATGTTGGTTGTAGCTGACTTGAAAGATCTCAAACAGTAATAGCTGAGGTGAGGATGATGAATTAGGAGAAAAACTAGTAGATAGAACCACATGTAGACTGTCATCAGTAGATGGAGGGCAATGAATAGGCTGCAGCAGCCCCTGGAGTAGGTTGTGATGGTTGGCAGAGAGAGGAGCATCTTTGGCTACCAGCCCAGGGTGGGGGCTAGGAGCCCCTTACCCTCGATGGCAACTAGTGGCAACTAGCTAGATATGCGGTGGCTTCCAAGTAGAAGCTCATGTTATTGAACACTATTAGGGGAAACCAAGGGAAAAAAAGTTCCCTTTTCCACATGGGAAAATTATGTCAAACAAACTTCTTGTGATTGACTATATTCCATCTTGACATTTGATTTGTAGGCTACAGGAATAGAGAGATCATGAAGAATTTGTGTGCTCACTTGATGCACGTCTGGGGTTCCACTTCTGGTGTCTAGTGTCTCTCTTCTTCTCTCTCTTCCTCCCTTTCTTGTCTCCCTCATGCACTGTTCAACACGGTATCAGAGCATCGTTCATGCAATGTGCATCGATCGCCCTCTCCTTCCTTCCTTTCCATGCACGGCTATGGCGAAACCCCCCAACACGTGTGCTTCTGCTCCCCCCTCACAACAGCAGTAACAGCACCAAGACCCATAGCTCATCACCGACATCCTGTAGCAGCACCTCTCGGTCCTCGGCATCTCCACCTCACCCATCGCCATTGTCCCCCTGGGTGAACCCACTGGGGCACCATCTCTCGCGGGTCTCGCTCCCATTGCCTCTCGCCCCTCTAGCTTTTACCATCGGCCGCTCTCATGCTATCATTGATTAGCAAGAAAGAAATCACGGCCTCGGACTTCCTAGTAGGGACCTGCACGCCGCAGTGCCTCATCTCTGAGGCATGGGCTCTTACATCACTGCACGCCGCAGTGCCTCATCTCATCCACTCACATTCCGCACACACCTCCAGTCAGTTGTTAACAGGGGACCCTGTGTTAGTGCAGACAAATCAATACATCACAGTGGAAGACATTGCCTGTGTCCAGCTAAATCATCTGTCCATGCACTGGAATACAGTGTTAATCCTCTGGTTGATCCAGAGTATTTAGATACATTAAGGTTGAAGTACTTTGCCAGACCCCTCATCAAAAGAAGACATACAGAGGTTATTGTCATGGAGGAATCTGAGGAAAAAGAAAAACGTAGTAAAGTGTTTGTCATCAGAAAGCTGACATGGACAGCTTCTGTCCTAATAGGCATCTTGGAGTGGCTATATTTAGGAGTTCGCCATATCAATGTGGTTGATCTTCCAGGTGTATATGATGCTCCATACAGAGCTGTAATGACTGGATTGATGTGGTGCATAAGGCGCCATCGTATGCCAGAATATCTGAAATTGGCTCTGCATGATTTTAATTATTGTCAATCACTGCTTAAGCTAAGTGTGATTGCAGATTGCTCAGAGCTGAATAGCTTGAGGTCATTTTGTGAAGCCTTGCAAGCTGTCAATGGGCAGCCCAAAATAGTTATGTTTGAAACAAAAGATATTAAAGGAAGACAGGGGGATTTTGTTGGAGAAGGGTACTATAATTTGCATGGCCACCCTTTATGTATTCTGAAATCATCAACATGGAAGGACTCAAGTTCAATGGATACTGCATAGGAAGAGGATCAGCTTTACATGAGAGAACCAGCACCATTTGTTACATTTGCAAGGCACCTGCAGAACCCATCTTGCCTGGCAGTTGAGACATATGGTTTCACAGAACGGTGAGAATGCATGCCTCAAGAGCCACAGTAGTGTTTGTTTGGAACTTCAAGATTGTAGTTAGACCGTATCCTTTAGGAAACTCTGTGGTCTATGACTGCTATCAATGCATATTTGGCATGGAGAAGACATACAGCTCTAGCACAAAGCGTGATTCCCTTAGGCATAGCAGTGGATCAAGGAAAAGGTACTGCAGATCCCCGGAGGCATTGGAGGTCTCTAATAAGCATAGAAGAGGGGACATTGATTCGCACCAAAAATCGCGCAAAAGATATGTAAGCAAGGTCATTCACTTTCTTATGTGCAACCAGATGGTGCGAAGCTGCAGAGCAAGAAGGATGCAGTTCCTGCTATATATGTTGATCGCCTCCAAATTGCTGAGCTGTGCAACCTCATCTAGAGTTTGGAACGTACCATACATCCATAAGCCTGTTGACAACAGATTATTCAAAGGCAGCACAGGTTGGTTGTATCTTTTAAGAAACTTTGCTACAATCTTCAGGCTCAAGGTGTGCCAGTGGCCAATATTAAATGAAGATCATTGTAACTTCAATTATGCTTTTGCATGTCTTGGACATTGTGGATAAGTAATCCAATGCTTCTTCCAGCTGATTTTTGGCTCTTCATGCTACGTTTCATATCATTTCATCTATATTACAACTAATGTGTTGAAATTATTCCACGCTTTGTTTATTATAAATGTTTTGAGCTGATGGGATGATATTTCATTTCATTCTTATTCTAGCTGTTGAAATGTTCCAGTTGATGTTTCATTATTATTCTAGCTGTTGAGTTGTTCCAGCTAATGTTTCATTCCTTATTCTAGCTATTGAGTTATTCTAGCTCATGTTTCGTTCCTTATTATTATTCCAACTGTTGAGTTGTTCCAACTAATGTTTCGTTCTTTATTGTAGCTGGTTGTTGAGTTGTTCCAAACCGTGTTTCGTTCTTTATTCTTCTTTATTCTAACTCTTGAGTTGTTCCAGCTAATGCTTCATTCTTTTCGTTTTCTATTCTAATGTTTGTCTATTCTAGCTTATATACGAGCTGATGTTTCGTTGTTTCTAGTATGTTCATCTATTCCAGCTGATGTTTCATTGTTTTCAACTATTGTTTGTCTATTTTCAGCTGATTCATCTATTCAAGCTTATGTTTATTCTACTTGATATTTTATCTATTCTAGCTGAGGAGTTGATGTTGCAGCTAATGTTTTCGTCTTGATAATGCTCATCTCGTCCATTCTTCTTTTCATTTGCTAGTGGTATGCCAGCTGCTATTTCGTATATTCTAGCTGATGAGCTAATGAAATTTTTATCGTATATTCTACCTGTTGAGTTGATTTATGACATTGTGATTGTGTTCTAATGTTGATATAACATTTTCTATTAAGTTTTTGATGTCACAGATTATGCTGCATAGCCGATTATATCCACACTCAAGATAAAGCAATTTCATGGCCCTTTCCTTCGATTCCTTCATCTATTGTAATTCAAGATTGATGTAGCTCCTTCGATGCCTACAAATAGGCACTCGTATATTCAGGAGTGATTTAGCTCCTTTCAACTTTGTAATAATATCTTTTCAATATTAATATAGCAATAGGGCTATATAGAGCTGTGGGTTTTTCCCTTGATCCTGAAAGGGTTTTGTCATCCACAGTTAGGGACCTTCATTTGAGCAGGGATATTAGCTATATATAGTTTGTCTATATATAGCATCCCTGGTCCCCTCTATATATTCCAACTGTGTGCTCACTTGATGCACGTTTGGGGTTCCACTTTTGCGTCTAGTGTCTCTCTTCTTCTCTCTCTTCCTCCCTTTCTCGTCTCCCTCTACTGGTCCCCTCTATATATTCCAACTATGTGTGCTCACTTGATGCACGTCTGGGGTTCCACTTCTGGTGTCTAGTGTCTCTCTTCTTCTCTCTCTTCCTCCCTTTCTCGTCTCCCTCGCACACTGTTCAACAGAATTTGGTCACTTCATGCGATAATCATCATGGCGAATTTGGTCAAGATATCCTAAACAGCAGCAACCTCCTCGAGATTAAGGCCAACATGACTGCAAAGGATTCTGATCCATCTGATCAACCTAGCCATATCATGAATCAAGTAAATCAAGTTGATATTTCAAGGTTAAAAATTTATTGTGCAATTTCTTGTTTGATATTAGCATGTCTAAGAGGAAGGGCAAAGTAGATAAAGTGATAAGGAAAAAAGAGAATTTCCACGGAATTCCCTAGTTGAAAGTACATATAAGTAGGGAATGTAAAAAATAGGAAAAATGAGAGATTTCCTAGTGAGAGTACCTAGGGAATCACCTCTAGAAATTTTTTCCTATATATGAAATATTTCCTGTATAGGAATTATTCCCTATATAGAAAATTTTGTATTTTCCTATGTAGGAAATATTTCCTATGTAAGAAATATTTCCTACATAGGAAAGGTCTTATGTGATTCCCTGCTTATTCTCACTAGGAAATGTCCCATTCTCCCTAGTTTTTACTTTCCCCACTTATATGTATTTTCAACTAGGGAATTCCATGGGGAATTCTCTTTTTTTCCTATATGGGGATCGATTGAAAGTTCCTTGTGCAGTGACTCGGAGTGATAAACTGGTCACTGCAGTGTTGTCACACGTGGAGTGAACTATGACAGTAGTTTTGCAAAATAAGTATTCCAAGCTTGAAGGTATACAAAATTCCTAGGCTACAGCATTGCACAATGTAATGATCATGCTTCATTGATGCATTAGACTTTATATTTTAGTGCATCAATAAACTACAAACTTTCAAAGCACTCAAGTCTTGACTCTTGGCATTTGAACTTCGAGCTTTGCATAGGGAAGTAGTGCTGCAACTTCCACAGGTGGCACTAGATAGCAAGGCCAGCCTCTCCATTCTTGACCCTCGACTTAGTAGCTATTCTCAAGCCTCCATGTACCATACAATTATCAACAATTTAATATCATAATTAGAACAACTTTGAAGTTTATAGAATGAACAATTATTACTTACAAAGGATATATAAAATTAGAGACATGTATTTTTTATTGTCTTAAAATAGGGGAAGATTTTGTTTTAAATGTGCATGCAATTTATATTTGTATGGACCTTTAAATCTACTGATTTAGGCAAAATGTCAATTAGGGTGAGCTGCTCCAAATTCCAATGGCTTTCTAGACCTTGCTTTCCACTTGGTTTCATAAGAGTTAATTTCTTGTATGGAGAATAAGAACTTAAGTATTTGTATGAATCCAATAGACACTCATGGAGGTATATGTTGTTGATTTGTTGAATTAGAACTTAGTAGTGTTGCATACTTAGAATATGTCACTCATGATGATAAATGCATATGTGAAACAAGTTAAATTTTGACCCTAATCCATCCAGCTTTCTCAAAGGATAATAGATTAAATGTCCTTCTTGTCACCATTATTCTCTCAAATGGGTATAATTAGACAACACTTTGTGCTATTTTGTAAACACTTAACCATTGATCACTAAAAGGTTCAGACCATCTCTAACGAATAGTTCATGTAGCTTGATGTCAAAAGAAGTGGTTAAAGCTTACATTGTACTTCTTAGATAGGTAATAGCCTGACCTATCATATATTCTTTCATAAATTTTTATACAGTATATGGATATCTAGGTGTGCTCTTCATCTTTCTAAAGGGCCTTTTCCATCCATGCTTACAGACCATTGCATGCACACGTTAATATTGGCATTAATAGGCCTATGAAGTACAATACAACCATATTTATTCCACATCACTTTGCGATGACAACATCACCATAGAGTGTATATATATATATATGGGTGTGCTCTTCAATGTTCATCTTTCTAAAGGGTTTTTCTCTATCCATGGTTAGATATTTTTGTCCTATTTTCTATATCCTAATTAAGCATAAGAAAAAATATTAAGCAATGTGAATCAAAATATATGCTCAAATTATTTAGTAATATTAATTTTTTTTATAGTCGTAGGTCAACACATTGATAATTGTTCAATGTATGCAACATGGACAATGAGCTTGTAATGTAAATTTAAAATTGATATTGCCAAGGATTGAAATCATAATAGAAATTTGTGCTATTGCTACCATTAGATGTAGTAAGGAACGCTCTTTACAAAGCCATGCTTTTGACGACCGTTAGAACCTTTATTTTAGTTATTCTTTGTGAATGCAACTTAGGCAATGTCGCAAAGAACACTCTTTGCAATGCCATGATTTAGACAACAATTAGAGCCTTCAAAAAAAGGGAAAAAATAAGCGAGTCGAAAGAGAGGTATCTCCAAAGGGTACTAGTCAAATATCTTACTATAATTAGGCTAAGGATTATGACCTTCAAAAGGAAATAAAAGATATTCGTCAATGGGCTTGGAACGCTACATGGGCATGCACCTTTGAGTGGGTGTACTTTGATGATGTAATAGTAACAATGTTTTGCACATATTGTAAATACGACAAGAATCACAAAAGTGATTTTTTAAAAAATGGTTTAAAAATCATACATAATGGTTCTTTGACTAAGCACTCTCATATTAGATCTCAAGTAAATGTGAAATATATTTGTGGAGCTAAGAAGGGAATTCAAAAGTATAAGGGTATTGTGGAGGATACAGTGATAAATCTTTTTAGGAATGTGTATTATGGTGTGAAAGAGGATCATGCATTTTCATACTTTCCAAGAACCTTGGGTCTCCTTGAGAGGCATGTGGGTATCCAAATATCACTAGGAATATGTACCATAGTGATAAAGCTTGTGCTACATTTGTCCAATATATTAGTGAGATACTGTTGCAACATATTGTGAATTAACTATGAGTATCTTAGTATTTTAGATTCATCATGGATGAGTCTATATATATTAAGCTAACATAGCATATGGTGGTTTATGCCTCCATTTATTGAGGATTATGAGACTTTCATTGTATTCGTGAGCTTGCATGAGATTTAGGATGGTATGTCTTCACATTTATTTGAGTCATCCATGTATTTGTTGGGGGTAAAGGCGCCTCCGTCTAGCCGCCCGTGTATTACTACACTGACAGTCACCGCCACTACACACTGTAGGTAGTGGGTGCCCGTCACCATCACTTTATTCTTTATTCTTTTAGTGACAGTTTGAATAAAGGAAGGCCTGGTCACACATTGTGACTATTGGAGTTCCCATTTCTTGTCTCTCTCTTTCTTGCTCTTGCTCGCCCGCCATAGCTCTGGACTGCAAGCGCTTCGATCCTTCTCACCTTTCAACTGGTATTAGAGCACGGCTTCCCAACTCTTAAGCTTGGCTCGTGGCATTCTCAGCTTCCCGTCGACTCCCCACTCACATTGGGTCTCCTTCCCGGCAGCCATAGCTCATTCTCTTGAGCTCCCGTCACTCCCCGGCTTCCCGAGCTTCTTCCCGGCCTATTGAGGCACCATCAGGACATTGAAATTGAGGTATTTCTTCATTATTTTAGAGATTTATCTCAGTCCACAGGTCTAGGTAAACAGGGTTTTCACAGGTTGTGGGCAGCCATAGCTCACACCTCTTGGAGCTTCCTTCACCTGGATCTTGCTTCCAGCCTATCAAGGCTTGCCGAGGCTTGATGTAGGCCTTCTTTGGCCCCCATTTATGCCCCCTTTGGGCCCCATTGTTGACACGAGGGACAGCAGACCCCCCTAACCAACTTAGATTTTTTTGTTTTTGTGGCTGTTTCAAAATCTGGCCCAAAAATCACTCTTTTTGTCATGTCTCGGGCATTCGGAACCCGATTCAAGCAAGATAAGAGTCTAACTTGGGGTTTTGGCACGCTTCGGACGCGATGGTGATGTCAGATTTGCCAAATTCTAATGACAGAATATTCTACAATAGATTTCAGGGCTGGAAATACTCAGTTTATAACAGTAGATGCATGCTGAATACTCTTGGGCTGAAGCTATCTTTCATGCTTTGACATATGCCTATTGGTTTCAGGTGTATGTCTTGGGTTATGCTATGATGTATCTATCTTCAAGGGACAAGTTTGAGCTTGACATTGGATCCAAATGTTTTTGGAAGCTTGAGCTTATTTCAGCCCGCACTTATTGGCATTGGTCTATGCTTGACAGTGGTCAGTGCTTTGACAGTTATATACTATTTGGGTACATGCTTACCCGACACCTATGGCTTGATGCATTTGTCTTGGCACAGTGTACCATGTACTTGTTGAGCTTTAGTACTCTCTGAAGATTTGGCGTGGATTCTCATTTGCTATTCCAGAATTTTTGTATTGGCTGTTATTTTAGTTGTCAAATATATTTATTGGGATGTATGTCTTGCTCATGGATGCTACCTACAGATGCTTTGTAGCCATCATGCTCTTGGGATGCTATTGAGGCATTGTCTTGGTTACCTATCTTTGGTACTCTGACTTGGTTTGATTGAGATGTTGAGCTCATTTATCTGCCTCTTGTGCCAGTGGGAGCATCTTGTATGCTTCACTGACATTGAACAGGAGGTTTATGCTATTTTGAGCATTTTCCAGATACTTGAGACTTTGGGATCTCTTACACTTAAATATTGCATGGTTCATGCACTGATATCTTGGAGTTGCTTTTGACCTGAGCTTGGGTTTGCACTCTTGTGAGCATACACCTACTGGTGTCAGGTCTTGCCAGTGTTATGTATACTTTGCCCTATTGTCCAAGGGGTATGCCTACTTACTGAGATTGCTTTGGTGACATGTTTGGGTGTTTACTCAGGGTCTTGATGGCTGTTTGGTGTTGATTTATGTCCGTTTATGGCTAGTCATGTCTTTGCTATCATTTCTTGACTTGGTGCAATAATTTGGTCAACAATTGCTTCTCACAATACCCTATTGTCATTTATTATAGCAAGCATATAACGCCGAACTGACATGGATTTTTCATGCTGAAATATTTTGAAATGATGTACTTTCACTAGTACTTAGTAGACAATAGCTTTGATTACACTTTTCTTGCGATTTTCTCTCGATTTTTGTGATTTTTTTTTCATTTTTTGCAATAAACAGTAAGCAGTTTTGAACTGTCTACAGTCCTCCAAGCTGTATTATGGCGAGTTCATCCAATGATCATGCTATTTTCAACATCACTAAGCTTGATGGTACGAATTACTCTTATTGGAAGAGCCTGATTTTGCACGTGTTGGTGCAGAAATCGCATATCAAACCTTTGAGGTTGAGCGGGCATCCGCATGCAACTATGCCAGATAAGGAATGGCTTGAGCTTGATGAGTTATGCAAGTCCACTATTGTATTATCTCTCACAAAACAGGTTCATTACAATGTATTTGAGAAAGAACAGAGTGCATGGCAATTGTGGGATAAAATCAAGAATCTCTATGACAAGAAAAGTCCGGTGAGTCAAATGTATCGGCTGAAGCAACTTATGGATCTACGCATGAAGGAGAATGTGACTATGTCTTCTCTCTTGAGCCAGTTCCATGCTATACTCAAGAACTTGACTTCGCAGGATATCACTTTTGCTAAGGATGTCACTCCTCTTTTCTTGCTTGGTATTCTTAATGAGTCATGGGATGTATTTTGCACTGCATTATGTGCCTCTATTGCAACCTTGAAATTATCTGATGTTGAGAGTGCTCTTCTGCAAGAAGAGGTTAACCGTAAGAATTTGGATGCCTCTGGTATGTTGCATGCTATGATAGTTAGAGGCAGGAATGATGGATATGGAAAGCATGGCAGTGGCAGTGGCCGTGGATAGGATTCTCAGAAATCTCAATCCAAGTCTCATGGGAAGTCATGTAGCAAATCCCGTGGCAGGAATGCAGATATTACTTGTTACCATTGTGGGAAAAAGGGCCATATTAGGCCACAATGTCATGAACTGCACAATGAAAGGCTCAAAGATAAGGGGAAAGACGAAGTGTAGGATAATTCTTCTGATCGCAGCATAGTGCTTGCAAAGTCTAGTGTTAAAATTGAAGAGATCAATGTTATGCAGCCTGAGGATGTTGATGGTGATGATTATATCTTTGCAGCTTCTTCTAGTGCTTCACAGATGACGGAGATACACTCTATATATGCAGTATTGGCTCTTGGACTCAGGTGCATCCTTTCATGTAACACCTTGCCGAGATTGGTTTGATTCACACCGTACTCTTTCGGGTTCTGTGTGCTTGGGTGATGACAACTCTCTTGACACTGTGGACATTGGTGATGTTAGGTTGCAGTTTCCTTCTGGCAATAGTTTTGTTATGTAGGATGTACGTCATGTACTTGCTTTGACATGCAGTCTCATGTCAGCTGAACAACTTGACGATGCAGGCTATCATGTATCTTTTGGAGACTCTACATGGAAGATCACTCATGTGGCAGACTTGTGATTGCGAGGAGTGCCAAGGCTGGCAGCCTCTATCTCTTGATTGTATCCGCTTCTTCCCTTAATCATGTTTTGTCTGTGGGTTCTATCCCACATGTATCTCTTTGGCATGCCCGTTTGGGCCATATGTCTTTGAAAGGAATTAAAATGCTTTCTGGTTTGCAGTACTTACCGCCCCTTAATTATGCATGTTTTGATTCATGTGAGCATTGCCTTTATGGCAAGCAGACTAGGTCTATGCATAAGAAGTCTGGTAGGCCACACATAAGTGAGCCCTTGGCATTGGTACATTTGGATGTCTGTGGGCCCATGCCTTGTCAATCTATGGCTGGTGCAAAGTGTTTGTTATGTTCATAGATGAATTTTCAGAGAAAATTTGGACTTATCCCATTAAGCTGAAATCCGATGTCTTGGCTGTGTTTCAGAGATGGCATGCATTGGTTGAGAACCAGTCTGGGTATAGACTAAAATGCCTAAGAATAGATAATGGGGGTGAGTATATCTCACGTGCTTTTGAGCAGTTATGTGATGAGAGGGGTATTAAGCATCAGTTGACCGTCCCCTACACCCCCCCGAATGGTTTGGCTGAGCAGATGAATAGAACCATCTAGGAGTGTGTACGCAGTATGCTTAGCCATGTGTAGGCCTACCACATAGCTTTTGGGCTAAGGCAGTTAGTATAGTTGTGCATGTCATAAACAAATCACCTTCTAGTGGTTTGGATTTCCAGGTTACAGAGGAGGTATGGAGTGGAAAACCTCCCTCTTATGCACATCTCCGTGTCTTTGGATGTGAGTCATTTTTCCATGTGCCCAGGGACATGAGAAGTAAGTTGGATCCTAAGAGTGTCAAATGCATTTTCCTTGGTTATGGGATGCAAGCGAGATGGGTTACCATCTCTGGGATCCACAGGCGCGGAAAGTCATCCACAGTCATGATGTAGTCTTCTATGAAGACAAGATGCATCAGTAGCCTAAGAGAGTTGTTGAGATCCGCAGGGTCATATTTCAGGAGGAGCCGAGAGCTCCCACACAGCCATTTGAATAGCCTACAGCTATAGCAGATGCTCATGGTCAGGGTACAACAGGCAGCTGGGTAGGCAGCAAAGTCTAGACGGTCTACTAGAGACAGATATCCACTTGATAGATTTCAACCCTCGATGCATTATGTCTTGGTTACAGATGCAAGAGAGACTTTCACTTATGATGAGGCTATGCGCAGGGGTGACAGTCACTCCTGGGAGAGGGCTATTTAGTCTGAGATAGACTCCTTGCATAAGAATGAGACTTGGGATTTGGTTTCCTTGCCTAAGGGCAAGAACGTGTTGCTATGAAAGTGGGTGTACAAGCTAAAAAGTACCCTTGGACACCCCAAGCCGGCATACAAGGCTAGATTGGTAGCAAAGGGTTTTAAGCAGGAGCATGGTGTGAACTTTGATGAGGTCTTTTCTCATGTGGTTAAGATGACCACCCTGCGCTTAGTCTTGGCTTTGGTTGCTCAGCTTGACTTGGATTTATACCAGATGGATGTCAAGACGACTTTCTTGCATGGGGACTTGCATGATGAGATTTATATGGAGCAGCCTAAGGGCTTTGTAGAACCTGGCAAGGAGCAACTAGTGTGTAAATTGAAGAAAAGTCTTTATGGCTTGAAAGAGGCACCTAGGGAGTGGTATCATAAGTTCGATGCCTTTATGCTGACACAGGGCTACAATAGGAGTGCTATGGATCCGTGTCTTTACACGAAGAAAGCCTGTGATGGTTCTTTATTGATTTTGGTACTCTATGTGGATGATATGTTGATAGCAGAGAAAGATCATGATGAGCTAGATACTCTTAAGGCTTAGCTCAAGAAGAGCTTTGAGATGAAAGATCTGGGACATGCCGCTCACATACTTGGTATGCGCATTAGACACGACAGGCATCAGGGACTCCTCTACTTGTCACAGAGGGAGTACATTCAAAAAGTCCTTGAGCGCTTCCGCATGCAGGACGTAAAGCCTATTGGCTATCCATTGCCTTCTTATGTGAAGGTATCACAGGCTGATTGTCCACAGACAGATGAGCAGAGGACAGAGATAGCCAAGATTCCCTATGCATCTGCAGTGGGCAGTCTTATGTATGCCATGATCGCCACTCGTCCAGATATTGCCTATGCAGTTGGTGTTGTAGCACGCTATATGGCTACACCTGGCAAGAAGCATTGGGATGCCGTGAAGGTATCATGAGGTACCTGAAGGGCACTACAGATATGTGCATATGCTATGGCAGCAAGGATATAGGAGTCGTGGGGTACACTGACTCTGATTATGCAAGACATGCAGATAGTAGGAAGTCCACTTTCAGCTATGTATTCACCTATGTTGGAGGTGCTGTTTCTTGGATGTCTAGGGTGTAGAAATGCATGACCCTTTCTACTAGAGAGGCCGAGTATGTTGCAGCCACTAAGGCTTACAAGGAGGCCATTTGGTTGGGTCGTTTGGTTGCTAACCATGGTATTGATACTACCCTTACACTACATTCGGATTCTATGAGTGCTATTCAGTTAGCCAAGAATCTGATCTTCCATGTGAAGACGAAACACATTGAGGTGAGGTATCACTTCATACGTGGGGTCGTTGAGGACAAGTATGCTGATCTTGTCAAGATCTTGACTGACCAAAATCCTACAGATCTAGTCATGAAAATCCTCTCTATAGAGCGCTTTTCCTTTCTCAGGAGGTTGATGGGCGTGGGATGAGATGACGTCTTTCCTCATCCTGTTGTATATGTGTACATGTTGTATTGTCTTTTTTTTTCTTTTTCTTTTCACTCCTCACTAGGAAAGATTCGCCTTTAAGTGGGAGGTTGTTGGAGGTAAAGGCGCCTCCGTCTAGCCGCCCGTGTATTACTACACTGACAATCACCGCCACTGCACACTACAGGTGGCGGGCACCCACCAGCATCACTTTACTTTTTATTCTTTTAGTGACAGTTTGAATAAAGGAAGGCCTGGTCACACATTGTAACTGTTGGAGTTTCCATTTCTTGTCTCTCTCTTTCTTGCTCTTGCTCTCCTGCCATAGCTCTCGAGTGCAAGCTTCGATCCTTCTCACCTTTCAGTATTTCTTAAAGTAGCTTCAGCTTGACATTTTGAAAATAATGTGATTGGGAATAGATGGTGCAGCAGCTATGACAAAAAATGTGAATGGATTGACCACCAAATACAAGAGATTGAATCCATATATGACCTTCCTTTTAGTGAGTTGCACATAGAATTAGTTTATACCTTGAAGATGCAATAAAGAAACCTTTTTATGCATAAAGCATTCACTACAAGGAAATGGAATTATAGTAACAACCATTTTCGACGTGATTAGGTGGTATTGCCATAGCGACAATGCTTTCAGATGTAATTAGGTAGTGTTTTCATATGCGTGACGCATATAGTGACTCAAATAGCGACGCATATAATGATGGCTTTATAGGTAATTTGTAAATGAGCAACAGCAAGAGAGCAAAATAGAGAGGGAGATAGCTCAAAGAGAGAGAGAGAGAGAGAGAGAGAGAGAGAGAGAGAGAGAGAGGCTACCGCCACCATCACCATCCCCACAAAGAGAGAGGAGACATGTGTAAACTATTGGAGCTATATGTAGCTCACCCTATCTAGACTAGGTCTTACCTATATGTATGTAGATTTTAATAAATATAAGATAGTATTTGGGAGTGTACATGGTGCATCTCTTCTCTCTCTCTCTCTCTCATGTCTACATATCTTCTCTCTCTACATTTCAATATGGTATCAAAGCTATCACAAAAGATTACAACTAATTCCTTGAAGAAGACAATTAGGAAGTATACCTATGTAGCATCTGTTCAATTCTTGATTCATTTTCTTTTCATGCTTAAAGTTTATGTATTGTGTATGTTATGAGCATCTTCTGTTATGAATTTTAAGCATAGAAGAAGTTTACTCGATCATCATTTAGATTGCAGATATGTTGAATTGTAGATATGCCTTGCTGGGATACCCTAAAAGTTTCTATTTAGGAAACTCTCAAGGAAACACCTTTCTCAAGAAAACTAATTTTTGTGATATGCTAGGACTCACAAGTTTTCTTCATAGCAAATTCCTGCTGAATTTGGAGTTCTGTGTCAAAAGTTATGTTAGTTCAGGTAAACTGGACTTGAAACAGGAAAAGAAACAAGACAATACCTTTTCGTACAGACTTTTATAGCACAAGTTTTATCACGATTAGTCACTCTTGATTTTTTGCCAAAATTAGCATGATCATCATCTATTCTTGGCCAAAAAGTAAAGAGATAATATTTTGATCGTTGTTTATATTTTTCATCTATGTTGGGCTGATTTATTGTCGAACATTTTTTGTCTATTTTGGGTCACTTTATTCTTGCCCACATTTTATCTATCTTGGATCTCTTTCTTTTGGAGTATGCTTTTGAATTAACAATATTTCTTTATAACATAGCTTCCGCATATGACTTGTTGTGTTGCACTTTCATCATCATTTCGTATATGGTGTGTAGATTCTATGATCTCCTATTGTACATATTCTCTCAGCCAATATGTCAAAATCTATAATCATTAAACAGATTTCCTTTTAGACAACATTCTATCCTCACTTTCAAGGACAAGGATTCCTTGGATGGAAAGTAAAGATTTTGCAAATTCTTGAAGGCAATGGCTTGCATGATATTGTTCTTAGTAATTATGAATGTTTGCCTCAACTAGTTGATCAGGCTCTTGATAGTACCCTTGTAACTGAAGGATCTATCTTTGAAAAATGAAAATTTGTTTATAATGAGTGGGTCAGACACGACAGAACAGCTCGTCAGTATATTCTTTCTACTCTTCAAGAATCTCTTATGCTTGATGTATGTAATCTTTAAACCTCACAAGCTATATGGGAGAATTTGATAGAAAATTTTGAGAAGAAATCTATTATAGAAATACTTTATCTTTGCAGTCAACTCATTGTGTTACAATACAACATCAAAACTTCTATGACAACACATATTGAATCGTTCAAGAACATTATCAATTAGCTTGCTGCTATTGGTGATGCAATTCCACAAAAGCAATTTGTAGTATAACTTCTTGACACTATAAAGGATCCTACTTATGATAATATTGTTACTATATTATCTAACAAAGATGGGATCAATTTTGACCGAGCTTGTATATCTTTGATTGAATATTCACAATGACATGAACGATGATATAGAAATCAAGAAATAGTTATGATCTCACAAAAGAGGATACATAGTTAAAAAAAGTTAACCAAGGTTTACATGCTCCAAGGCATCCCTTTCCATGCTTTACACGTAGGATTTGTACTGGTGGTAACCTCTTGTCTCAAGTTTCCTAATGGGCATTGTTCTTATTGTAGTAAAAAGGTCGCACTAGAGATGACTACTCGGTAAAATAATATGATGAATAACATGGTATTACAAATAAACAACCACATTTATCTAGATATTATTCTCCTTATGACTACTGCAAAAAGAGTAATCATCCAACCCATCTACGTTTTAAGAGGCTTTTTGATTCAGATCGTAATAGAGCATACACTGCTACACATGACAACACTACTGAAGAAGAAAATTATGTGAGTTATTCTATCCCTCCGGAAAGGATACTTAATGTTCGTGATGGATCTCTTGTTATTATCGATTCTGGTGCTACACAAAATATGACATATCAGTTCCAATGGTTACATAATTATCATTCTATTCCTGTCAAGAGATTGGTTTATCTTGGTGATGACACAACATGTCAAGTCAAAGGTATAGGTAATTTATATATCGGCACTCTTTCTTCAATAAGAATTCTACGTGGACTTTTATATGCCCCAGATCTACAAAGGAATCTTCTTTCTGTTGCAAGAATTGTGAATCTTGGTCTCTTTATCAATTTTGACCATATCAAGCATCGCATTGAGAAAGACAGCCAAACCATACTCAAAATGGTAATCTTTTTTAAGTATCTTTAAATGAAGATGTTGCAAATGTTGTTGCAGCTCCTGGTAATCTTAACAATAAAATATGTCATCATTACTTTTTTCACTTTGATTTTTGTAAGCTTGTTAATCTTTTTTGGCATTACCTTGTTCAAGGTTTGGAATTCAAAGCTCATCCTCACATAGGTATTTGTGAATATTGTGCACTTGGAAAGCATTTTTGCAAACCCTTTTTCATTTCCACCACAACTAATTTTAGAGATTTACTTGATCTTATTCACATTGATATTTGTGGAAATTTTTCTCCTTTGAAATCTCAATATCGGTATTTCACAACTTTATTTGATGACTTCTCAAGACACATCACTATTTTTCTCTTGTGACACAAATTAGAAGCTTTATTATATTTTAACCAATATCAAAAATTTGCAAAACTTCATACTGGTCGTCACATCAAGAAACTTTGTAGTGATAATGGTAGAGAATACATTTCAAATAATTTTGATGATTATTGTAATAATCACGGTACTCATCATGAATATACAGTTTCATACTCTTCTCTATAGAGTGATATTGCTAAATGTAGAAATAGGACTATCCTCAATGCCATGCAATGTATGCTATGAAGAGATATACATGGAGAAACTAGAGGAAATTGTAGTTAAACATAAGGAAAATATTGCTTGTAGACTTCATCGGGCACTCTATGGTCTCAAACAATCTTCATGAGCTTGGTATCAAAATATTGATCTCTTACTTACAAAAATAGGTTTTATCTCTTGTTCTTTAGATTGCAACTTATATGTCAAGTCGTGCTACAATGATAGTTTTTCTATTCTTGCTCTATATGTGGATGATACCATACTTGTTTTTAACAATCTCGACTTTCTTCAACAAGTAAAGAAGGTTTTATCTTATGCATTTGACATGGTGGATCTTGGAGACATACACTCATGTCTTGGTATTTAGATTCAATGCTATCAAGAAAAGGTGTTTTATCAATACATCAAATAAAGTTCATTCAAAATATTATTCAAAAGTGTGGTTTGGATTTTGCACATCCTTCTAATACTCCTTGTCTTAGGAGCTCTACTAAAAACCCTCACTTTTTGCAAATGATGGACAATTAGCATTATATCAACCTTATGCTAATCTTGTTGGATGTCTTCAAATTTTTGGCTTAAATTCTCACCCTGAAATTCTTTTTGCTACAAATTTTCTCACACGACATCTTAGTTCTCTATCCCTTAAACATTGGACTACAACTAAACAAGTTTTGAAGTCTTTGAATGGCATAAAGATTTTTGTTTGATTTATCAACACCAAAAAAACTCACACTGTCTACATTCACTTCAACTTTTGAATTATACAGATGTAGATTGGGTAAGCTCTCACTTATCTATGCATTCTACAAGTGTAAATTGTTTCTTGATCAATGGTTGTCTTGTTCCTTGAACTAGCAAGAAACAACGTTGTGTTGTGGTTTCCATTACAAATGCTGAATATATAGCTGCATCTTTAGCGGCTTGAGAGTTAGTATAGATTCGACAAGTTCTATCAGATACTGGCCATCCTCCTCTCTCTAGCATATCACTTTAATGTGATAACCAAAGTGCTATTAGTCTTGCTAAAGACTATGCTCAACATAACAAGTCTAAGCGTATTGCAATGCATTATTATTATGTTCGATATAAAGTAAAGAAAGGCACGATCATATTTGAACATTGTCCAAGTAATTAGATGATTGTAGATATATTCACCAAAGAACTCAATGAAGCATGCTTCACTCTGTTGTGCTTAAAACTTGGAGTTGTCTCAACTTCAATCTTTGGGAATTAATCTACTATGACATTGTAGTTCCATTGTACATACTCCTTCTAGGCACCATACACTTCATGCATGCACATACACCTTAGACCTTGTGGTTACCTTTGTATATACATATTTAGTTTCACTTCACATTCATGGATTTACTTTACATGCACACAATAATCCCTTTTTATATGTTTATGTATTTCTATACATGAGTTTGGGGTTTTCCCTTGTTTATACCTTAGACCTTTGTTTGAGTTGGAGCTATATATAGCTCACCCTATCTAAACTAGGTCTCATCTATATATATGTAGATTGTGATCAATTTGAGATAGTCTTTGGGAGTATGTATGGTGCATCTCTCTCTCTCTCTCTCTCTCTCTCTCTCTCTCTCTCTCTCTCTCTCTCTCTCTCTCTCTCTCTCTCTCTCTCTCTCTCTCTCTCTCTCTCTCTCTCTCTCTCTCTCTCTCTCTCTCTCATCTCTACATATTCTCTCTCTACATTTCAACATAAAGGAGAAGGAATTAGGAACCCAGGAAGGAGAAGAAGAAGGAGGAGGGAAGTGTGAAGGGATTCTTCTTTTTGTTGGGGGTAAAGGTGCGTGCGCTTAAGTGCCCGTGTATTACTACACTGACAGTACCTGTACCTACACATTGCAGGAAACAAGTGCCCATTATTATCACTTCATTATTTATTGTTTTAGTGATATTTGAATAAAGGGAAGGCTAGTCACACATTGTGACTATTGGAGTTCCCACATTTGGAGCCTCTCTCTTTCTTGCTCTTGCTCCATTTGCCATAGCTCTCACCTCCATACTCTCTTGCTTGATCCTTCTCACCTTTAAACTAGTGTCAGAGCTTAGCTTTTTGAGGTCTTGAATGTGATCGAACAACATTCGTTTGAATACCTACACTCTTGTCTTCACTCTTGGCAGTCATAGCCACACCTTTTGAGCTTTCAGTCGGTCTCATCCTTCTTGGGCAAGCATTAAGACTTCTTGGGAAACCTCAGAAAATCCATCAAGTATTGGACCTCTCATTCCACTCTTTATTTTAGTCCATAGGGTTTAAAGAACAGGGTAGTCATGGCTCATCCCATGAAGGTTTAATTGAGTTGTCTCTCTTCTATACCTATTGAGGCCTCTTGGGAAGTTTCCTTGGGAGCCATAGAAGCTCCCTAATCATCAAGTAGTGCCTAGCTCCCTTAGCAATATCAAAAACATGATTTTAGTACGTTGCACCATTTTCTTTGCCTATAAAAAAAGTGGCCTTTATCTCGAGCACCTCTTTAGGCCATTGGCACTACACTAAGGTCTCATTTAAGGCATAAGAGCATGCTTCAACCATGGCATTGAAGGCTTGAGCTTGGCATTGACATTTGGTTCTGATATACTTTAGTTTAGGACTATAATAATAGTCCAAAAGCATCCCCAAATAGTGCTACATTAGCATTTGTTGTTTATGCTTGCTTGGTAATAATGCCATTTGGTACCCAAATCATGCCTGGATGTTATGGGAAGCTATGCAT
This sequence comes from Lygodium microphyllum, assembly GCF_053477565.2. Lineage (NCBI taxonomy): Eukaryota > Viridiplantae > Streptophyta > Polypodiopsida > Schizaeales > Lygodiaceae > Lygodium > Lygodium microphyllum. The sequence continues at coordinate 112,023,028 of NC_141148.1, forward strand.
ATGATATGACGTTGATTTGGTCCTGATTTTGGCCTTGTTTATGCTCAGTTTTGGCAGTGAATTTTTTGCTATAATAGAACAGGGCTGAAGCTATTTAACTCAGGTTATGTAATGCCTATTGGTATCAAGTGCTTCCCGAATGCTTGTTATGACTATTTGGATGTGAGTTGAGGTTTGCGAATGTCTTGGATGGTTCTAGAATGTAATTTGAGCCTCATTTGAGCTCTGTATTGGTTGACACTTACTTGACATTGGTCTACATTGGCATGCTTTGTGACAGAGGCTATACCTATGGTCTATACATGACTCCTTGGTACATGCTTTCAAGCATATGTTTGTGATGCATGCTACCTACATTGTTTGAGCTTCTTTGCCACTTGCAGCTTCAATTGGGCTTGTACTTGGATACTTTGGAACCTCTTCTGGATGTTTCTTGGCTTGTCAAATATTGACTTGGGTTTATACATGATGTACTTGGATGTTATCAAATGCTTGAGCTCTTATATGCTATTGGTGCTCTCATGATGTACGGTCTTGGCTATGAGATGTCTTATGCATTTACATAATATTACTAAGCTTGGTTGCTCATTTGCAATCAAATTTTGTGCCAGTGGGAGCTTTATTCTTATGGTCTTGGATTTACCTAGAGCTTGCAAGTTATGCATTTGAGCTATTACTTGAGATTTGAGACTAGGATCTCTTACACTTCCTTCACTATGATATTTTATTGGTAGATGCTTCCATGTCTACTCTTGGATGCTTATGAGCTGATTTGATCCGTCTTCATTGAGTATACATCAACCTTTGCAAGGTCTTGCTAGTGTGTGTACATCTTGCTTATTACTCAAGGGATGTATCGATTGTACTAACGAACTCTCTTAACACATTTGGATATTTGGCTCATGTTCATTGGCTGTTATAGCTATTATGCTGGCTTGATGCAGGATTGGACTTGGTAGTCATTGTTGTCATTGGATCTTTATTAGCTCATTGTTTGCTCTCATTTACTCATTGTTGTCATTTATTACATGAAGTTGTTTTATGTAGACTGTTATGTATTTATTTGACTGAATCATGTCATTTTGATGTACTATTGATAGTACCTGGTGGGTAATATCATTGATCACTTGTACTTTGCCATTTTTTCTCGGTTTTCTTGTGGTTTTCGACTATTTACAGTAGTATACAGTAGGTTGTTTTGACTGTCTGCACTATTTTCAACCTGCATTATGGCAAGTGCTTCCACTAATAATTCTATATTCAGCATCACTAAGTTGGATGATACAAACTATGGCTAATGGAAAAGCCAAATATGGTAGGTGTTGGTGCAGAAATTGTAGGTTAAACCACTGAGATTGAGTGGGCAGCATCCCACAATGATGCCTAATGATCAATGGCTTGAACTTGATGAATTGTGTAAGTCCACTATCATATTGTCTCTCACATAATAGGTACACTATAATATAGTTGAGGAATCATAAAGTACATGGGATATTTGGGAGAAAATTAAGAACTTGTATGACAAGGAAAGTCTTGCTTCCCAGATGTATTGGTTGAAACAACATATGGATCCCTGCATGAAGGAAAATGTGACTATGTCTGCTCATTTGAGCCAATTCCATGCTACCCTGAAACATTTGGTTTTGCAAGGCATTGATTTTATTAAGGAGGATGTGACTCCCTTGTTCTTTCTTGGCACTCTTAATGACACTTGGGATATCTTTCATCCTTCTTCGTGTGCCTCTACTACTACACTTAAGCTATCTGATGTTGAGAGTACTCTTCATTAGGAAGAGATAAACATAAAGAATTTGGATGCCTCATGTGTCTCTCATGCATTGACAATTAGAGAAAGGAATGATGGAAATGGAAAGAATGGCAATGGCAGTGGCATTGGCCGTGGACAGGATTCTCACAAATCCCACTCCAAGTCCCATGGAGAATCACACAGTGAATCCCGTGGCAGGAACGCAAATGTTACATACCATCATTGTGGGAAAAAGGGCCACATTAGGCCACAATGTCATGAACTGCGCAATGAAAGGCGCAAGGAAAAGGGGAAAGAGAAAGTGCAAGAGAAGTCCTCTAGTAGCAGTATTGTACCTGCAAAGTCCAATGTTTGGGGAAATTATGTTATGCAGCTTGAGGACTTTGATGGAGATTATATTCTTACAGCTTTTGGATTTTGGATTTGGGTGCATCCTTTCATGTGACACCTTGCAAAGACTAGTTTCATACAGACCACACTATTTCTGGTTCTATGCATCTTGTGATGACAAGTCTCTCGATATTGGGAGTATAGGTGATGTTATGATGTAGTTTGCCTTTGATAGCACTTTTCTTATGCATGATGTATGCCATGTACCTGCATTGACCCACACTCTTATGCCAGCTAGATAGCTTGATGATGCAAGATATCATGTGTCTTTTGGAGACTTTGCATGGAAAATTACTCGTGGTATGCTTGTACTTGTAAGAGGTGTCAAGTTTGGTAGCCTCTATCCCTTGGTTGTATCTAGTTCTACTCTTGATCATGTTTTGGTAGTGGGTTCTATCCCACATGTATCTCTATGGCATGCTTGTTTGGGTCATATGCCTCTTAAAGGAATGAAAATGCTTTGTGATTTGTAGTATATCCTGCATTTTGACTCTTTTGACTTTGTGTCATGTAATCATTGTTTATATGGCTGGCAGACTAGAAACTCACATAAGAAGTCTGGTAAGTCACACATGGGTGAGCCATTAGGTATTTGCATTCGGATGTTTGTGGACCCATGCCCTGTTAGTCGCTAGGGGGTGCGAAGTAATTCATTACATTTATTGATGACTTTTCACATAAGGTTTATCCTTCAGGCAGAAGTCTAATATCTTGGCAGTATTTCAGTAATGACTTACTTTAGTCGAGAACCAGTCTAGGTATAGGCTAAAATACTTAAGAGCAGATAGTGGGGATGAGTATGGTTCATGCACTTTTAAGAAAATTTGTGATGAGCGGGGTATTAAGCATTAGTTGACCGCCCCTTACACCCCTCCCCAGAATGGTATGGATGAGTGCATAAATAGGACTATCCACCAAGAGAGTGTACGCAGTATGCTTAGCTATGCATTCTTACCACAACATTTCTAGATTGAGGTATTTAGGACTATAGTGCATATTATTAATCGATTGCCTTGTAGTGGCATTGACTTCCACGTTGCAGAGGAGGTATGAATAGGAAAGCCTCCCTCTTATACTCATTTGTGTGTCTTTAAATGTGAGACATTTTGCCATGTGCCCAAGGACAAGCGCAATAAGCTGTTTCCTAAAAGTGTGAAATGCATATTCCTTGGCTATGGAGATATAGGTGAGATGGGATATCGTCTCTGGGATCCACAAGCACGGAAAGTTATCCATAGCCATGATGTTGTGTTCCATGAGGACAAAATACATAGCTAGATTGAAAAGGTAGTGGAGATATGCACGGCTATCTTTCAGGAGGATTTGCCTACTCCCATACAACGAGCTAGACAACCTGCAATAGGAAGTGTTGGTACTCATGGCTAGGATGTTAGACATGATGTTGGACAGGTAGTGCAGCCTACAGTGAGGCATTCTACTAGAGATAGACACCCTCTTGACCATTTTGAGCCCTCTATGCACTATGTCTTGGTTACAGATGCAGGAGAGCCTCTCACCTATGATGAGGCTATGCGTAGGGTTGATAGCCACTCCTGGGAGAGGGCTATGCAATTTGAGATAGACTCATTACATAATAATCACACTTGAGATTTGATTTCCTTTCCTAGTGGCAAGAAGGCTTTGCCATGAAAGTGGATATACAAGTTGAAAGGTATCCCTAGTTAACCAAAGCCAGTATACAAGGCCACATTGGTAGCAAAGGGTTTTAAGCAGGAACATGGTGTTGACTTTGATGAGGTCTTCTCTCCCATTAGGAGAAATATGGACTCTCTTTTTTGCCCCTTAAGGGGTTTTTCTCACCTCTTTCTCTCTCTAAAAAGAGATTTCAAAATAATATTATAATAAGATATCTTCTACCATCAAGCAAATCTTGTATTTGTATTTTTAATAGATTTTACCTATTATTTTATTTCCAAACTGTAGGATAAGGTTATTTTTTCTCAAAAACCTCATAACTTAAAAAATACAATTTTATTTCCTCTAAAAATAGAGCCAAACATTAATATGTGACTCTTTAATACTGTTACGACTTTTCAACATGAAAATATGTTAGAATCATTCTTATTTTTGCTTCTTAAAAGGGCAGAAGTTAAAAAACAATATAAAATAACGTACACATCATATTTTAAGATTATTTTTTACCCATAGATATCTTTTTGACTTGAGAGTTTCCTTGTAAAATTTTATCCTTTTTGGACAAGTACATACCTATTTCTGGTCATTTTTTCATTCCCTCTCAAAGCTCTAGTTTTGTCCAGAATTTTGTGTACTCTTCTCCTTCCCTCCAGAAATATGGTTTCTTACATACAAATTCTTCTATAAGTAATACTTAGTATTATCTACAACACTCTCTACCCTGCTACAAGCAATCTCAGGAGTGGTTTTGATAGCATTTGTTGAAATCAAATAATCTCTATCTACAACACTCTCTATCCTATTACAAGCAATCTCCCTCTTCAGTACTATGCTATAAGATATCTTTCTCTTCAAAACTCTATACTACAAGCAATCAAGTGATAATGGAGGTATCTTTATTTTTTAAATATATGTGATGTATGATTCTTCATAGTTGTTTTATCCCTAATTTTCAATTCATAGAGAGAGAGAGAGAGAGAGAGAGAGAGAGAGAGAGGTGAGAGAGGGCGGGAGAGAGGGAGGGAGAAAGGGGGGGAGAGAGAGAGGACTATGTGAGATTAACTAAGAAAATAAGTGATAGAGTGACAAAGAGTAAATTAGGGTAGAAGATAAGATGATGTTATTATTCTCAAATAGCCAAGCTTCTATATAAATGTGTTTAAATATCTTTGATCGTTTCTTTTTGTGTATGCGTGAGAGAGAGAGAGAGAGAGAGAATATTTTTGATAAAACTGAAGATAAGATTGGATGCTAATTAGATGTAGATTAAAAGCTAATATTATAGGTGGATTAAGGGTTGATTAGGATCTATCATGATTGAAATCAAGAGAAAGAAACAAGATCCAACTAGGTAAAAAGAACACAAATATAGTGAATCAAAGGGATGTAATTGTGTGATTTGAATGTTAATCCAAGTTAAAATTGGCATATATTTTTCTTTACAAGATATAGGCGTAGGACATACCAAGAAAAAGAGAGATATTTACTTTCAATTGGAGGATGAATATGCACCAATGTTCAAAAGAACTATGGAAAGGGATGATGCAATAAGATACACGATGCAACAATAAAGAAATGAAGGGAAAAAAATGTGGACCTTTGGGTTGATGGGTGCATTTATACACTTGATTCAGTCACTTAAAGGCCACCACAATTTGAAAGGATTATATCATTTGTAAAGTTTGTTTGTGAAGGCAATGAAGGATTGTATGGATACACATGCAGACTTGTCACACAATGATTAGCACATGTTCATCAAGCCTTGATAAATATGCAGAAAATATTACAAGGGAATATGTAGTCTTTGATGGAAAATGATAGATTATTGGTTGAGAAGGATAGGGAGAACCAAAGCGTACAACAAGCAATGCTTGTCATTGAAGATGCTATGCATGCTACACATGTGCAAAATATAGAGTTACAATCTAAAGTTATGGACTTGGAGAAGGAAAATCAAAACATAAAGAGAAAGCCCACAAAAACTTTGGATATTGGGCCCAGTTTAAAAGCCAAAGAAGCATGTCGACACATTCGATTAGTTGAACCAATTCACCAATTAACCAAAGGAAGTGGACACTATCATAGACGTATATATGGTCAATCTGCTACAATGAGAAATATGTTCCCTCATGCAGAGAATGATACTATTGCCAAAGTCCTAAGCAAGGATATGGTCAAAAATGCATTGGAAAATCCTAAATTTAGGGAAATTGTAGATGGCGTTACAAGTGAACATCTTAGGGATGGTGTTTCCTCATGCAGAGAATGATACTATTGCCAAAGTCCTAAGTAAGGATAGGGTCAAAAATGCATTGGAAAATCGTAAATTCAGGGACATTGTAGATGGTGTCGCAAGTGAACATCTTAGGGATGTGAGCAACCTTTTTATTGCTACAGATGCTCATGGATTATGTGACAAGGTGGGAATGAGTTCTGAGTTATATAGTATGCTCTATCAACAATTGGATACAGGTTTTAAGCAAGTCTTCAAAACTAAGCGAGTAATGCCTCTGCCAAAACCATTTTTACATGAAGAAGGCTTGAAAACAACTAAATGAGAAAGTTGTAGAACTAATTGGTGAGCCAACATATCTAGAAAAATCACACATATTGAAGTGTGGTTCTAAAGAAGTTGCATTTGTATTGAATGCATCCAAGAAATTTGTATTAGATATATATAGGGTTTAGATTGCTATGGTCAAGTTCTACAATATGTCTATGGAAGAATGTAGGGCCAAGCTTTGTCCTCAAACTTGATGAGAGTGAGATTATTAAGGAGCAAAAACTTGAGTGTGTGAGTATAATACTTATGAATCGAGCATTGGATCCCAACATCAATGAAAACCATCCTTTATATTTTAGTGTACAATCAGATAATGAAATATGGTGGCTTATAGCCTTTGAAGTACCAAAGAAGGACCATGAAGTACTTAAAGTTTTTTTAAACCTCACTAATATACCTAGTGTTATTCAACAACAAAATAATGGAGAAATTTTATACTTTGAGGGGTTTGGGGACTATCAAGTTGAATGGCATCTTAAAGGGAATTTAAAAACATCAAAGTGTATATTTGGTCTATCAAATGTAGCGATTGCAAAATTTCCATGCATATACTGCATGCAAACTAGGAAGAAAGGAAAAGATGCAAAAAAAGAATGGCTTGCCAAGGCAGGACAACAAGGTGCTCCAACACGTGATCAAAAAGTAATGAGAAATGGAATGTTGGTTCTAATGGATTCAAACTGGCGTCCTATTTTGGAAATACCACTAACAAGGATTCACTGGAAGCAAAAAAGGACGAGAAAATATCGGAAAGAGTGGAAATATCCCTTGTAAACCATGCTTTGGCGGACCCAAGGCTAGGAAGTTTATATCTCCACCTCGAGATGAGGAAGGAAATATACTTATAAAACAACCAGAGAGGTATGAAGCATGGAAAAGGTTGCACCTTGCTATTCCAGATTGGAGCAATGGGGGATGAATGAGGATTTCAAATGCAGAAGTGTGGATACATCCTAGATAGATAAGCAACTCTCTTACAAAAGTTGAGATTTATAGATGGTGATGCCAATACATTTAAAGAGACAGTTGCTAAATAAGTCCATTGTGGAGGCATAGGCTAGAAATAGCATAACACACTACATGGTAAATATTTTCACCATTACAAAAAAATATCATCATATCCAATTAGTTTGTGTTTCTATTCTCTCTTCTTGTGCAGCATATACTTGAAGCACATGGTCCATACTTTGCATATCAAGGAAGTTTGGTAGTATGGTCAACTCAAGGCATGGAACAATCTCATTGGCAAGCTCGTTGTGCTTTTCAAAAGGCAATTGGTCATGGAGGTGGTGTCAATGATTCCAATTCTATGAGGCAATTATTACAATGGTGGTATAAGAGATTAGAGATATGATACGAGGAAAAAGAAAAGAAGTCCAAAACCTCTCAAAAAGAATTTATAAGTAGGGCAATATATGAAGTGAGAAAAGCAAGATATGAAAACAACACAGCTAGACAATGCCACACAGGATGGTTAGCAACCCAAGAGAGAGATGATAAGAAATGGAGACCTAGATAAAGATTGAAAGGTGAGAAGGATCGAAGCTTGCACTCGAGAGCTATGGTGGGAGAGCAAGAGCAAGGAAGAGAGAGACAAGAAATGGGAACTCCAACAGTCACAATGTGTGATCCGGCCTTCCTTTATTCAAACTGTCACTAAAAGAATAAAGAATAAAGTGACGATGATGATGGACGCCCGCCACCTGCACTGTGTAGTGGCGGCGGTGACTGTCAGTGTAGTAATACACGGGCGGCTAGGCAGAGGTGCCTTTACCCCCAACAACCTCCCACTTAAAGGCGAATCTGCCCTAGTGAGGAGTGAAAAGAAAAAGAAAAAGACAGTACAACATGTACACATGTACAACAGGATGAGGAAAGACGTCATCTCATCCCACATCCATCAACCTCCTGAGGAAGGAAAAGCGCTCTGTAGAGAGGCTTTTCATGAGGAGATCTGTAGGATTGTGGTCAGTCGAGATCTTGACAAGATCAACAGACTTGTCCTCAATGACCCCACATATGAAGTGATACATCACCTCAATGTGTTTCATCTTCGCATGGAAGACCAGATTCTTGGCTAACTGAATAGCACTCATAGAATCCGAATGCAGTGTAGGGATAGCATCAATAACAAGGTCAGCAACCAAATGACGCAACCAAATGGCCTTCTTGCAAGCCTCAGTTGGCTGCAACATACTCGGCCTCTATAGTAGAAAGAGCCGTGCATTTCTGCACCCTAGACATCCAAGAAACAACACCTCCAGCATAGTTGAATACATAGCCGCAAGTGGACTTCCTACTATCTGCATGTCCTGCATAATCAAAGTCTGTGTATCCCACAACTCCTGCATCCTAACTGCCATAGCATATGCACATATCTGTAGTGCCCTCCTTTAGGTACCTCATGATAACCTTCACGGCATCCCAATGCTTCTTGCTAGGTGTAGCCATATAGCGTGCCACAACACCAATTGCAAAGGCAATATCTGGATGAGTGGCGATCATGGCATATATAAAACTACCCACTGCGGATGCATAGGGAATCTTGGCCATCTCGGCCCTCTGCTCATCTGTCTGCAGGCAATCAACCTGTGATACCTTCACATAAGAAGGAAATGGACAGCCAATAGGCTTTACGTCCTACATGCAGAAGCACTCAAGGACTTTATGAATGTACTCCCTCTATGACAAGTAGAGGAGTCCCTAATGCCTATCACGTCTAATACGCATACCAAGTATGTGAGCAGCCTGTCCCAGATCTTTTATCTCAAAGATCTTCTTGAGCTGAGCCTTAAGAGCAGCTACCTCATCATGAGCTTTCCCTGCTTTATCAGCATATCATCCACATAGAGTACCAAAATCAATAAAGAACCATCACGAGTTTTCTTCTTGTAAAGACACGGATCCATAGCACTCCTACTGTAGCCCTGTGACTGCATAAAGGAATCAAAATTATGATACCACTCCCTAGGTGCCTGCTTTGAGCCATAAAGACTTTTCTTCAATTTGCACACTAGGTGCTCCCTGCCAAGTTCTGCAAAGCCCTTAGGCTTCTCCATATAAATCTCATCATACAAGTCTCCATGTAAGAAAGTCGTATTGACAACCATCTGGTATAAATCCAAGTCAAGCTGAACAACCAAAGCCAAGACTAAGCGCAGGGTGGTCATCTTAACCATAGGAGAAAAGACCTCATCAAAGTCCACGCCATGCTCTTGCTTAAAACCCTTTGCTACCAATCTAGCCTTGTATGCCGGCTTGGGGTGTCCAGAGGTACTTTTCAACTTATACACCCACTTGTATGGCAAAGCCTTCTTGCCCGTAGGCAAGGAAACCAAATCCCAAGTATCATTCTTATGCAAGGAGTTTATCTCAGACTGCATAGCTCTCTCCCAGGAGTGACTGTCACCCCTACGCATAGCCTCATCATAAATGAAAGGCTCTCCTGCATTTGTAATCAAGACATAATGCATCGAGGGCTGAAATCTATCAGGTGGACATCTATCTCTAGTAGACCATCTCACGGCAGGCTCTGTTTCCTGCCTAGCTGCCTGTTCAACACCCTGACCATGAGCATCCGCTATAGCTATAGGCTATTCAAATGGTTGTGTGGGAGCTCTCGGCTCCTCCTGAAATATGACCCTGCGGTGTCAAAGAGTTTACTGTCCATGATATAAATCATGGGATTCTTACGAACTCAGAAGAGTTTCACTCGGAATTATATGAGATATTTTGAGGCATTGTTATCCAATATTTACCTTAGTTATACAAGCTCTTTTGTATTTAGCATATAATTTGCAGATATACCATGAACATTTATGAAAAATAAGTCTATGGAAACCTAAAACTTGGACATCTGGAAGTAATTGACAGTGTGTTGAATAAATCACATTAATTCAGGTACAAAAATATGGACAAAAACCCAAAAATGTTGCCAAAAACTGTCAAAAGTCCACTAGGTCCACACAGGACCAAAAGTAACTGACTAAGGTGACAAGCAGGTGACCTAGGCTGGTCAAAGAGTAACCAGGGTTGGAGCAGAGAGCAGCCCGCATTTTTCGGCTCAAAATGTGGGCTGCTCTGCCTGAGGGAAACTAGGAGAAAGCTGGAGCTGAGATGCATGGAATGGAGCATGCAAACTAAAGATTGACAGGCCAACAACTGAAGATGTTAACTTGGTGAGAGCTCCACTTCTCTGCCTCTTTGGTCTGACAAAAATGCATGCTGAAATTGTCTATAAAAGAGGGGAAATCTGAGAGAAGAGTATTCAGCCTACTCTTATGCACGACTTCTCTCATCTTCTCTACCTTATTCTTGGTCCAATGAAGCCGACTTGTGCCCAAGTACTTGAGTGACTTTGGGGCAAGCAAAGGGTGAGGATATTGAAGACTTATGGACTGTTATGGGATGGAATAACCAGTCATAAACAGGGCAGCCCACTATTTTGATCCATTTTTATGAGCAAACATGGGTTTTATATGGTTGTAATAGAGGAAAATGACCTCTTTTCTTCAGGACATTGTTCATAGATGATCCAGAGTGCTTCTTCTTGAGTTTATGCACTCATTTTGAATTTTTTTATGGGCTGGAATTTTCTGTTTTAAAATAGGGCTGAAGCTAAAATTATTCTTTTTCAATCCATTTCATGTGTCTTTGGCCCAAATCTTGGATGTATTTGATTCTAGCATCAATATATTTGACCCAAAGGATTGAAATCCATCTTTGTACATGTAATAAAAACCATTAGAGCTTGCATTTTACATTCATAAATGAATTGGAAATCTGAAAATATCATTTATGAAATGATGAATATATCCTAAAGCATTTGATGTATTCAAGTTAGTCTTAAACCTCCTATTCATGTATGCTAAGTACAAAGTGAGAAGGCTTGAATTCCTCTTCCGTACCTAAATTATTTCTAATTCCCAAATCTTATCAAAACCCAATCCATTTATCCTTTCGGAATCTTGAATCCCAAACCCTTCTTCTGCACTAAAAGCCCTGGTGGTAGACCTTCAACTCTTAACGTGACAACAGTGGTGAACCCGACGTGAAGGTCCGCTGTAGAAGAAGAAGACCAATGGGAGAATCATCAAGCTCGAGAGGAGATGCCTTGCAACAGTTGGTTCGTCTAATGCAAGAGAGCCAACAACAACAGCTGCAATTTCAGCAGCAATTGCAGTTGCAACAACAACGGAGACAAGAAGAAGAATGGATTGATACTGCTGCCATTAAGGCCTTAGAAGGAGTTGGGCATGAGCTCAAGCAATTTAATGGGAAAAATGTGTCCTCTTTTATCCGTCTCTACACTGACAAGATGTTCTTTGGAGTTCCTCAACATGCCTGGAGCCATTACTTTGCCTGCCTGGTTGTGCATGGCCTCCAAGACCGAATTCATGGTCTTTCCCAAAAAGATGCTGGATGGAGTGTGTTCAAAAAGGCTCTCCGAGAAGAATTTTTCCTTGAAGATTCTAGCCTTATGACAAAGAAAATCTTCACCGAATGGGTCGAGAGGCCCAATAAGGGTCTAACTGCTACTACTGCTCTTCACCGAGAGTTTGAAAGCAAATTTGCCCAACTAGATCCTGATGACCAACAAGGTATGGAAAGTCAAAAGATTGAGTTATTTTTAAAAGCTGCAAATTCTTCTCTTCAGGAGAAATTGATTGACTGACTTGAAGGCCTTGACTCTGAGTCGGGATTAAAGACTGCTTTGAGTGATATCACTGAAGCAGTTAATATGATTGCTCGAAGAGAGCGATTGCGCCTAAGATGGGGATCAACCCCTGTAACAACTGATTTTATGAAGGAGCCTGTTCCAGCTTCTCGGCCTCCTGTCTCTATGGCCGAGCAACCAAGAAATTCTGTTGTTCCTTCTCCAAAGAAGGATGTCATGGATGAATTAATTAAAAGTATACAGGATCTCCATCTTAATTTAACAGAAATTAATTCTAAAGTAGAGAGGCTTGATGTTAAAGTAGAAGAAAGGGGTCGGTCAACCACCCAAAGACCTGCACGAGATGGCTTTAAAAGACGCTGCATTTGGTGTGATAGCCTTCAGCATGACAAGTGGGAGTGCTGATCATTCCGTAAAGCCGAAGCACAAAAATTAGTCTTTTGGAAGGATGGCAAAATTCATGCAACTGAAACCAGGCTTCCTCTTGAGCCAAACTTCGGTAACGGCAGCATGAAGAAAAGATTGGAGGATTTGGCAATAAGAACAGCCTATGCAGCTGTTGATGCTGCAACTTATGGGTTGCAAATTGAGCCAATTAATGAAATTGTTAAATCATGTAAAACTAATGCAAAATCTAAAGTGTGGATGCAGGTCTTGGAACGCATGGAGCAAGGCAAGGCAACTAAGGATGATTTAACCACTGCCAGTCAATGTATTCAAGGGAGAACTAGATGGTCCGAGCCTGTGGATTCATTTTCAGCTTTTGCCCGGCTAGCTCAAATTAATAATCAAGAAACCAGGATAGAAGAAAAGAGAAGAAGAGAAGAAGATGTTGCCGGTCCTTCTTCTTCAGGACCGACTAAACGCATAACAAGAAGCAAACCAGACCAACAGAAGGCTGCTGAAAATCCGCCACCACCAGAATTCAACATGGGAGATGCCCCTCAAGCAAAGAAGACAAAAGGAAAAAGAAAAAGCAAACATCCCAGTTACAAGTTACAATCAGACATAGAGACTGCAACGGATCTTAAACAGATCCTAGAAGAAAGGATTCTTGGAAGTAGAATTGAATTTACATTAGGTGAAATTCTCGGTATTGCAAAACGAGGATTTCATGATGTAATAATTGACATAATTAAATGAAAAATACAATATGTTGGTGAGGAAACTAAAGAATCTGTACATGTTTTTTTGCAAGTACTTCATGTGTATTTGCAGGATGAAGAGAAGCTGAAAACTCAAGGGATTCGATTGGAGGCAATCAAAGAATTGATTACAGCCATAGAAGCCAAAGATGAAGACATTTATGAAGCAGAAGCTGAAGAAGCCATAATGGTGGAAACTTCTCAATCTAAAGTGCAACCCATGCAAAAGAAAGAGACTTTTCTTCACAACATGCAGGAAGAAAGTGAAACTCACTTTATTCCAAGTAGTCACTATCCCCGTACCCATTAGGCAAGGGCGACTACTGACTATTGTTAAAATTAATGTTATGTCAAGAAGTCTCTATGAGAATGGTGGATGGCCCATTGACGTGGACCCAGGGTGGCGCATGAAGGCAGCCAATAACTCTTCTGGCGATCTTTATGCAGCATGTCCTTATGTACAAGTTACTATTGGTAATGTAAAAGATGAATTTCATTTCTTTGTTCAAGATTCTTGCAGCTATCCAATCATTCTTGGACAACCATTTATTTTCGAGTCTTGTTTAGAGACGAAGGCTCTTGATGATGGTTCATCATACGCTCAGATAAGAAGCAAGGATAATGACAAGGATGTTCAATTCCTAACTATTTGTGTTAATCACCATCGGAATAGGGATCGATTGAGAGGTCATCACGTTCCTCCTAATGCCCGAGAATTTAAGGGTTTTCGGGTAGCGCTGCTATAAGTGGAGGCTATGGCAGTGCATCATGTCATAAAAAATTGCCTCCACATATGAAGGAGGCAAGGTCTAAAGCTGCTTTGCAGGTTTTTTCAGCCAATGGAGTGGGCTGTTATAAACAATTTTCAGCCATGAACAGGGCTGAAAGAAAGTATTTGAGTCATATGGAGCAAGAACTGAAGCAAATTGATGTTTTACCTAAAGATGAAGAAATTTCAGGTCTATTTTATGGGTTGAATTATAATGATACAATGGCTGAAATTTATACAGCCATTCATGCAGAAAATCAATCTAAAAATCAGTCCATACAAGTATGTACAATGGATATGTATGACATAATTCAAGATTTTTGGAGCCCCAAGAGGAACACCAAGGAAAAGGGAATTCTCTTGCAAGAAAATAGCATTTGTAGATCTCCCACGGTTTTGATAGAATCAATCATATTCTTCAATATCTTCACAAAATCCATCAATAGAACAAAGAAAGCAAAGGAATACACCATCTTTGAATGGAAATACATCACATAGTATTCATCTTCAATATCTTCATAGTCTTCTCTCTCAATCTCTCATATACAATCACTCTGTTTCAGTAGAATTGGCTATCTCTGACTCTCTCTCTCTCTCTCCATCAATAATACATCATGTCCTCACTACAATCTCTCAAAAATCACTCTTAATAATCACTCTTAGGTCGTGGATACCCCTCCCAAGAGGTATGTCTGATATGAAGAGTCACCAGAGCCACTACAGTGTCCTTTCATAGCTCACTACTGTCACTTCACTCCAGTCTTCACTTGAGTCTTTGGCAGCTACTTCTTCCACTTCTTTCAGCTCTTTTGCACTTGTATTCACCTCTTTCCAAGGCTAGAAAACTTTCCCAAAGTCACACATACATTCCACAGAACACATACAGAAGCATACAGAACAGTCTACAGAACAGTACCAGAACAGCTACAGTACAGAACAGAATAGAAGTAGAAGCTCTACAGAAGACCTACAGAAGGTTACAGAAGGTCATCAAAACCACATAACTCATTCTCAAACCATTCCAAACTCTCACAAACCATTCAATAAACTTTCACAATATCCCATTCTTCATCAATCAATACTCCATCCCTCTTTACAGAAGACAATCAGAACAAAACAGACCAAAACAGAGCAAAACAGAAGGTATACAGAACCATTCAGAACCTATCAGAACATCACAGAACCACCAACAAACATCATGAACTTCCAAAACACCATCATTACCATCCAAAACACTCTCAAACCACTTCCAAACCAATCAATCATCTCATAAAATCAACCATTCAGCTTTCAAAAACAACAAAAATCAGCCAAAAAACAAGTCATTTCAACACTCAACATATCCCCACACTTAGTAAGGAAGCGTCCTCGCGACCCAAGAAAAAGGGAATACAAATGCATTTAAAATCGCAACTTTGATCTTCAATATATCCTCACAATGAATCCATCCACCACGACCCCAACTTATA
The DNA here is from genome assembly GCF_053477565.2 of Lygodium microphyllum. NCBI lineage: Eukaryota > Viridiplantae > Streptophyta > Polypodiopsida > Schizaeales > Lygodiaceae > Lygodium > Lygodium microphyllum. The sequence goes on from NC_141148.1 coordinate 112,038,465, forward strand.
ACCTGTTTCTGATATAAAAATACAAAGAAAGGAAAACCCTTTATACATTAACACCTCTTAGCAAACAAGAAAATCACAACAAATTTGTAAAGGATATAAAAGTTTGCTTCTTCTTCATCAGCATCAGCTTCAACTCTCCATCCACGACCCCATTACCACAATTCTCCAAAATGTAGCTTGCACACGAAATCCAATAGGAAACCACCACGTTCGTTTGACATAAATAAACTCACAACACAAACACTAATACACAACACAACCATCTGAATGACTCCTTCAAAAAGAGAGATTTTCATTAGAAAGCTTCCACCATGCATTGGAAAGGTATCAATGAAGATGATCCCTCTTGAAAGATTGATGTTGTCGGAAACGATCCATAGATAAGGATTCATCTACAAAGTTTTTAGGAGGATTTTGAAAAAATTGGAGACAGCACATTCTTTCCAACAGGACCAAGTATCTGCTAGGCAAACAGAGGGCATGAAAATACAATATGTCCAGCTGCTGGGAATCAATGCTTACATTGACATTCATGCACAACTTTGGAATAGGCTTGGAATCATTATGAGAGTGCCTATGCATATACGCCAGGTACCAAGCAAAGTGAGCAGTTAATCTCACTGAGGGATCTGCAGACTGGGAATACTGCTGGGCAAAATGAACATAGTTCTGATAAGCTTGACTGGAAGCTGTCCATTCTCCTGGAATTACTGGCCAATTGATCTGCGGTCCTGTAAGGCAATCATCCGAACTCCATCCCCTTCTTCTGGAAATCTGATTATCAAACCCGTCACAGTCACTAACCAACTGAGGTGGTTGAGATATAGAAGTGTTAGGAGAGGGTAGTGGAATAAGGAAGAGTGGATGTAGGGAAGGATAGGAAAAATCATAAAAGGAAGAAAATGTTAAAGAAGGAGTGACAGAAATTTGTAAGGAATCACTAAGGAACGGTGTTAACTGATAAATAGGAAATGTGGAGGGTACATTAATGGAGGGAGAAGGACAGGGCGGAGAAGGGGAAAATACCCTATCCTCAATAAAGGAACAATAAGTAAAAATAGAAATTTGAGGGAAAGATGAAGGTTGGAAAAGAAGGGGTAAAATAATGGTGGAATTAGATTGACAAAGGGAAAGATATATAGCATAGCGGTGAGCCATTTGTTGGTAATAGAGGAGGGTAGGAGCAGAAGGTCCTAAGAGAGATCGTCTATGATAGGCATCAAAGAAGGGAGCATCAAATGGATTATGTTTTGAAAGATAGGTTAAGAGATCCATCCTCAGTTGATTAGTACTCTGGGCAAAGGTAGGAGCTGTGTGTTGTCTTTGATTTAGGACCACCGAATCAATCATGGGATGCCACGAATTATCATGACAGTCAGCCACTTTGGAGAAATAACTCTGAAACATGTCAGCTATGCGCAACTCCAAATGATTGACATACAAAACAGCCTGTAAGACCACATCCCCCACATACCATGCCATATCCACCTCATCTGGAATTAACAAATCTCCTCGTAGATACATGTAGGACATCAACATGGTATCTGGTGTGACAGAATCTTCAAAGACCATTCTTACTACCTCTGTCAACAACTCAGCAGACCAAGCCCCACGCCAGCCATCCTCTGGAAAAGGTAAATCCATCGTGGAAAGCTTCATGTAGAAGACCAACTTCTGTAAGTGGTAGTGGACAAAGAAAGAATGGTCTGGTAAAACATATTCCTGAAACTGCTCAAATGTAGACCATAACAAGTCCATTCTGGATTGCAATCTTTCCACTTTATCTTGGAATAGAGGGCACAAAGTAGCCTGTCTCTGAAGAGCAGCCAAGTCCTGCTGTGAAAGAGAAGGAATCAATGGAACATTAGGGCTTGGAGGAACAGAGCGGGACTTTGCAAGTTGATCTTGCAACTGCTGGATTTGGGGGGCGTGGTTGGCTACTGTGTCATTAGCAGTCTGTAAAGCTGAAAGTTTTTCATCTAAGATAGCTTGGAATTCCTTCGCTTCGCTGGACATCCTCTCCTTCTCTACTGATAGGCTAGTAACCTGTGATTGAGCCTCTAGTAACTGGGTCTTCAATGAAGAAATCTCATCGCTTTGGGTGGCAACCAGTTGGGTTTGCTGTTCCATTTGCTTAAATAAATCTGCTAGGGTATCCTTAGCAGAAGCTAACTCAGATGTTGCCTTATGCAACTGGTCCTTAGACTGCATGAGCTCTTCATAAAAAGACGCGTACAGCTGTTGAACACAGGCTGTCACTGACAACTCAATGGAACTTTGAATATCCTTGCAGAGGAAAGGAATCGCATCTCCTGAGACTAGATTGTTCAGGGAGGGAACTGAGATGTCCAATGATCCTTCTCGATGTGCTCTGAACATGTTATTGCAAGTGAGATACCCAGGGAGTTCACTGCCATAAGTAGCAGGGATAGGCACTGAAGGAAGTACGGAAGGAGCTTTATCCGCTACCCTCTTCAAGCGTTTGCGCTGTATGACCAGGGGAGGCGGAGAATCATCATCCTCGATGTCAATGGGTTCTGACTCTTCTGAAGGTGGAGGAGGAGGTACTGGATCGGATGGAGGAGGTGGAGGCATAGTCTTCTGTAAACCTGAATAGGTCAAGAAGGTAGACAAATAGGATCCATATGTGACATTGGTAACATTACCTCTGGTGACTTTGACGAAATGCTAATCCATTTTAGTGAGGAGGTAAGTGCTCCAATCAATAGCAACTCCTTTCAACACCATCCTGGAAGCTGTAAAAAGCTCTTTGGACAAATAGTGGGATGGCGTTTTGGTAGGCATAAACCTGTCCTGAAGAAACTGACAGATCGTCTTCCATACGGGATCAGTGATCATAGAAAAGGAAACTCCTGAAGAGTTGATCACCTTCTTAACATCGAGGATTTCCCTTGTCTGCTTTTGCAACAGCTTCAGAATCTCTTCATTAGAGAAAAGCTGACGAGTGGCCACAAAAGGTTCACCTTTGAAGGGTAGAGACAGAGCCTTCCCTAAACCTCGAGGTGTCAAAGTCATAGAAATTCCTTGGACTACGCCTGTCTTCTTGCTGTAAGAGGCCAGGAACTCATCACATAACGACGGATCCTCTGGAAGCAGGGAAAAAGGAGTAGCCACAAAAGCAGCGAGGCCCGCCTTCGTGGGGGGCTCAAAAGTAAGTAGGGAAGAGTAATCCCTACTAACTAATGGGACGTACTGGATAGGGGGAGGAGCATGAGAAGGCGCCATTCAGATGGTTACACACACACCACAAACACAGACAATCAAAGAGAATGCCTGCAAAGCAACAGACAAAAAACCAAGGATCAGAGAATAACTAAACAAGAAAACATGACACGACCAACTAACCCCAAGCAAACCACATCCTAGAAAAAATTTGACATGACCTTGAGACAAATGCGACCAAAAGCTTCATGCGATGCATCAGACAAATACCCAGAACCCCGTAACAGGCAATAAAAGAAAAAAAACTGCATACCATACCCTTAACCGTGATAAAGACAGTAAACCAAAACAATACCATATCCGACACATATCAAGACTACATCGGTGATAAACCAAGACTGGACCAAGAAAAATAACTCTAAGGACTGTGCATACCCATCCCACGAAACGGTTCATTAAAAAAAAGGGAAGTAAGTGCAATGAGGGGGAATTAATTTAATGAAGGGTTGATTTTAATAAATTATTAAGAATGGGTGAATTTTTATTAGGTGATAAACCTTAGCAAGAAAACGGCGGTTCCTTATTATAAATTAAATTACCAATTATTAGGTTAAAACGGTGCTTTTATTCGAATCCCGACTTCGATACCCGACTGGGTCTCTAAATGCAAGTTCATTAATTACAATTTAAGGTGATGTGGAGCGCTTTTTTGCCAGCGCGTGCTCATGTGACGGCTGGTTTATTTTAAATAAAAATTAAAGTGCCTCTGTAGCGCACGTAGCGCGTGCTAAGTGAACGGCGGGTTTATTTTAATTAAAAAGTATGTGTGTTTAGCGCGAATGCGCGTGCCATAGTGGTAGTTAGGTTTGATTTATGTTAATATTGGTTTGTTTGTTTGTGTTTTTTTTTTTGTTGTTATTTATTGTTTACTTTTATATTAACCGTGGGTTTTGGGATAGCATGTGTGTTTTTGTTGTTTTTTGTATTGAAAAAAAAAACGAATAAAAGGGAAATACCTGGTAGTGGGTGTATGAAAATGCAAAGAATGCGCTCTCCTCAATCCAAAAAGATCTGGATTTTTTTGCTAGACGGTTAGTTGGGGTGTTGGATGAAAAATGTTGTTTTTTGGTTTAAATGTTATGGATGTGTGTGATTTAGTGTGAAAGAATTTAAGTGTGAAAGAAAATATTATGACAACTTAGAAAAATATGCCAAAAATAAATAAAAATGGGAAGAAAAGGAATAGGAATTTTTCAAAAATTAATTGGGAATATTTTAGTATTTTTAATGAATTTTTATCATATTTTGGGGTAGTTTGAAAGATTTTAGAATTTTAAAATTGGCAAAAATAGTTTTTTCTGTTTTTTGTTTTTTTTTTTAAATTTACAGGTTGAGAAAAAGATGGCCATGGATTGCAAAAATAAAAGGAAAGTTTTCGAGATTTTTCTGGATTTTTTCAGAATTGAAATGAGTTTTTAATGATTTGTTTTGTATTTTACAATGTTTTTATATTTTGTGTTTTGTGTGTGTGTGTGTTTTTTTTTATTTATTTATTTTTTAAATTAATTAATTGGTTGTAAATATAGGTTCCATGTGTAAAAATATTGTAAAGTGAAAAAGGAATGGAAAAAAGGTCAAGGGGGGTGAGAGGAATTTTGAATTTTTTTTTTTTTGGTATTTTTGACTAATTTAAAATGAGTTTTTGTTTGTTGTTTGTTTGGTTTTTTTTTTTTCTCTGTTTTTTCAGGTAATGTTGAATAAATTTGGAAAATATGGAATTATTTGGAATTTTGAAATAAGAAATTTCAGGCTATAAATATATATATATAATGGTGGAAAAAGGTGTCAGGAATTTTTAATAAAATTGCAAAATGGTTGTCAAATTCGTTTATGATGATTTTTTAATTTTAAGTGTGTTGAATGGAGGTGTGGATGTTTTAAAAAAATGATATTCGAGATGCCAAAAGGAATACCCGAACACTCGTGACAGCTGCACATGCATGAACCAGCACGCACCACCTCAATCAACAAATCCAAACGCGCGTCCCGCGCGTGAACAGCAGCTAAAAGATACGTCCGCATTCACGCACGCGAAGAACCGCAAGGAGACAAGATAAAACCCACCGCACAGATTGCGTTGCGAGAACCATAGGTATTTGGGGTGTTGATATGGGTGAGTTGACACGTGGGATTGTTGCGGGGAGGGGTGAGCCGGAGTTAGGGTAGGGAGTGAGTGCGTAGGAAGGGTGGTGGGAATGGGGATTTGGGTAGGGGTGTGTGAATAAGGGGGGAATAGAAGGGTGTGAATGGGGGTTTGGAGGTGGGAAGGTGCGTGGGTGGGAATGGGGGTGTGACTGGGGAGGGTATATGGGTGGTAGGAAGGGGGGTTAGTGAGGGGTTAATGGGAGGTGGGTTTAGAGTGGGTGGGAAGGGGGTTAGTGTGGGGGGTTAATGGGGGGGGGAAGGGGTGGCACGTGGCAGCAGGAGGGCGTGGAGGATAGGAGGTCAACGACGGGCATACTTGGCGACGTCAGCGAGGAAGGCAGCCACAGGGCACGTGGCAGCGGACGTCGTCGGCAGCCAGGCGACGGCGGCGTCACAGGTGGATGGCGGGATGCAGGGAGGTCGCCAGCGGAGAGGACAGGCGACTCGGGTGGAGGGATGGGCGACGAGCAAGGGAGGAGGGCGCTGTCAGGCGGCGCGAGAGCACCACGTGGCGAGAGGCGGCCCGACGGGGAGGACTGCACGAGAGGGATGACGGGCCACAGGCAGCATGGGGCGCAGGGCTCCTCGTGGTGTCGTGGGCGTGGTGGGGAGAAGGCACAGACAGGGCGAGGCAAGGCGTGGGCTTGACGACTACAGCGGGGCCACAGGGCACTGTCAGGCGAAGAAGAGGTAGGGGAAGGAGGGTAGGAGTAAGAGAAGAAACAGAGGAGGAGGGGATGGAGAAGAGGGTGGAGAGGGAGGAAGAGGGGAGGACACAGGGAAGAGGGAGGGAGAAAAAGATGGGGGAGAGGGAGAATGGCAGGGAGGCGGTTGGGGGGGATGGGTCGTGAGAGGGGAGAGGGGATAGGGAAAGGCCGGAAGGGGAGGGGTAACGGGCGGGGTAGGGGTAGGGGTAGGAGTAAGGTAAGTGTAAGGGTGAGGGTAGGGTAAGGGTAGGGTAGGGTAAGGTAGGGTAAGGTAGGGTAAGGGTAGGGTACGGTAAGGTAGGGTAAGGTAGGGTAAGGGTAGGGTAGGGTAGGGGTAGGGACCGAAAAAGGAGGCGGTCCCTCATTCCGCGCGTGTGCGCGGAGTGGGGTAAAAAAATTTGCCGTGACGGGATTGAAATGGCGCTGGGATGACGGTACGGGTCATGTGAACACGACCGGGGCACGTGGAGACATGTAAAATCGAAAAAGGACGCATTCACGCGCAAAACGGGTGCGCGAATATACGTAAAAATAAAGAAAAATTAATAACTCCCAATCCGGGCATCAAAACGAAATAGCGTAAAAACAAAAAGTGGGCAGGACGGCAGAGGGAAAACAAGAAAAATATATGACGGAGATTCCGGGATGGGTAAAGGGTGGTCACATGCAAAAAACCCAAAAACCGAACCAAAAAACGCAAGTAAAAATTAATATCGAAAAATCCCTGCATCGGAATGAGGTGCAGAAAAAAGGAAAACTGTGCAAAAAGATGTGCCCGGCAATCCTATCTCATCAAAACATAATTCCAACGGAGATAAGACGCGTTCACATGGAAAAAACCCAAAAAACAAACCCGAAAATGGGATCGGAAATTAATATCGGACAAACCGTTCACCGGAATGACATGTAGTAAGAAGGAAAAATGTCCGCAGGAAGGAGTGGCACAGGGTTATCACGTTAAAGCGCAGTTCCGGTGGAAGTAGAAAGGGTTCACATGCGAAAAACACCAAAAATACTCCCGAAAACACATTTAAAAATTAATAATTAAAAATCCAGAAGTCGAAAGAGGGGGGAGGAAAAAGAAAAAAGGTAGGGGAAGACACAGGGGACACGGCTGGTAGATCAAATTGGAATTTCGATGCAAACAGGGCAGGTTCACATGGAAAAATGTCAAAAATACGCATGAAAAAGTCGTAAAAAAACCGGAAAAGTAATAACGGACAAACCGTGTATCGGAATGATGCAGAATAAAAAGAAAAAATGTCAGGGGAAAAGTGGTGGTCAGGGCTATGATGTCAGAGCAGGGTTCTGAAGCAAAAAAAGCGCATTCACATGAAAAACCGGTGAAATTGCGCAAAATGCTTCAAAAATTAATAACACAAAAACCGTGCACCGGAACAGGGGTAGGTAAAAAGGAAAAATGGTCAGTTCAATGGGAGAAACAGGGCTATAAGGTTGGATTTGGACTTTGGTGAACGTAGGGTGCATTCACATGGAAGGACCTCAAAATCAGGGAATGAAGGAAAACTGCAAGGGAAGAGCCCCAAGGGTGGGTGGAACATAACCGGGTGGGTGGGAAGGGATCCCCAACAGGGTAAAAGCAAGTCATGGCAAACATGCATGAACAGGTTAAGGCATATGCGGAAGGGTATGCAATGTAGACGCGTAGGGACGCGTCCCCACACTTAAGACCTTAATGGATAGGGTTAACCGAGCAATAGGGACCTAGGACCACGCCACAGACCATCCACTAACGTCCCCACACTTATAACATGACCATCACTAAGAAACCAAAGTGGGAGGGTTAGAAAAACTTGGCTCATTTCATCAAAAATCAAGGTTGAGTGTCGATGGCACGTCCAGTGTGGTTGTTAGCGCTGGAGGGACCAAGACATCTTCTCGGCACACGTCCGTCATGGCAGGGACCACGCGGCAGTACCCAGGGAGGTAGCTGGTTGAAGGAATCGCAGGAAATTCGTCGATGATGAGGGATACTACACTCAACTCACAATCACTCAATTGAAATGAAAGAACAGTCACTCGCCCCATGACTAATATCACTTGAGGAAAAAGGATTGAAATCCATATCTCATACCCGGTTGAGGAATCGACAAGGGGGGAATGGTGCAGAAGGAGTATGCCAGGGTGCACAGTTGATGGTGCATTAGTGCGTCCAACTCGTCTGGCATAGGTGCAAGAAGGAAGGCAAGGGAACCTTACAGTGCAATGTACAGAACAGGGTGGCGTGTCTTGTGATGACGGCAAAGACCCATCCCGTGGGTGCACAGGGAAACAGGAACATACCTGACTCCAAGTGTCGTAATGTCCCTCAATCTCACCTCTCGGTAATTGATTGAAGAAACTCCAGTCACACTCATCCCACCCTCTGTCTCACGCTCTGTTGAGAGATACAAGAGGGCAGCCTTTCCTGAAACCCGTTGATGTAATCCTCACGGTCACTGGTGCAAAGATTGTATGCCTTGTGCGCATTTGATGGTGCAACGGTGCATCCCGCCCTGTGCCGGCATACGGTGCGAGAAGGAAGGCCAGGGAGCCTTATGGTGCAGTGCACAGAAACAAATTGTGCTTGGTGCATTGAGAGGCCCATCCCGTGCGTGCAACATTTCATTCACACTACTCACCTCTCATTTGATTTGAAGGGAAAAGACTGGTCTCTCGCCCCACCCTCTATCTCACTCTCTGGTGATAGATACAAGAGGGCAACCTTACTCACTTCCCCATCTGGTTAGGATGAAAGCTCACATCACTCGATTGTTTGTCAATGAAGATCGTGTCATCAGTTGTTGAAGAGGCGTACCCAGGGAGGTAGCCATCAAATGGAACGTTGTGTTGAATAGGACATGTCATCTGCTAGAGGACAGTTAGACACTTTGCAGAGAGTCCCAGGACACAACGTACCAAGGGAGGCAGCTTCGGAATTGGATCCTGGAGATATCAATTAATGAATCCACTTTCTGGACTGCTGGGTGTTACCACCTTTTCCACAGCCAGCTTCCCGCCCAAGGGTGTTTACCACCTTTTCCTGGAACGAGGCCTGCTATGACAGGGAATTGCTTCCTTTTCTCTCATAACAGATTTTATTTTTTTCTTTTCTTTTCTTTTCTTTTTTTTTTGAATTGAGCAAGGGAATGGTAGAACTACCATTTGTCAGAACCCACCTCGCCACTGTCGCTGGGGGAAAATAGAGGATAAGAAATCAAGGCTGGAAGGGGGGTTTGAGGAGACAGAGGGTTGCGTCCACTTCATTAGGAGTGATTGAAGAACGGCTATCAGAAGTAGCATCATAAGAAGGATAGTGCCGCGCCAATGAGGGAAAGGATCAAGTGTCCGTAATTGTCAAGATCCCCAAGGAGGGAAGTACTTCTCCGGGCGATATCCATTGATCAGAAAGGGATCATCAGAGGCATCAACGGTCTGCACTTGGACAGAACCATTAGGGTTGACTGCAAGTACCTTATAGGGGCCCATCCACCGCTGTTGAAGCTTGCCAGGAAACTTGCCAAAGCGTGAATCATAGACTAGGACCAAATCACCTTCTTTGAACTCCTTGTGCTTGATGAAGCTATCATGGTAAGCCTTACATCGAGCTTGCGTGGCTTCCATGCACTGTAGAGCCATCCTACGAATTTCATCCAAACATTCCAAGTGCAGGAGACGACGTTGCAGTGAATCATCATCCCCGAAACGCTCTTTGATAGCCACTCTCAAAGAGGGTAGTTCCAATTCAACAGGAAAAACAGCTTCTGTTCCATACACCAACTGGAAGGGTGTTTGTCCTGTTGCGGCTTTATGGGAGGTTCTGTATGCCCAGAGGGCCTCGGTAAGTCGATCATCCCAATCACGACGATGTGCGGCAATTGTTCTTGTCAAAATCGAGCAGAGGATGCGATTGGTGACTTCGGCTTGGCCGTTGGCTTTGGGGTAATAAGGAGTGGACTTGCGATGGCGGATCTTATACAACTCTGTCAACTCTTTCATGACTTTATTGAGAAAATGAGTACCTCTGTCACTTACCAGCTCTAAGGGACTGCCAAAACGGGTGATGATATTCTCGTACATGAACAGGGCCACGCCGTTACCATCGTCCCGCTTTAGGGCTTTAGCTTCACACCACTTTGTAACATAATCCGTACATAGAGGATGTATCGGTTCTGTTTCCTTCTGGTAGGAGGATCGATCGGACCTACGAAGTCAATGCCCCACTTCTCAAACGGCTTCAAAGGAATAATAGGTTGTAGTGGCATGGCACTTGTCTTCGTGGGTTTCCCCATTCTTTGACAAGCATCACATCTTTTACAGTAATCATAGGCATCCTTATGAATGGTAGGCCACCAATAACCTGCTAGCAGAGCCTTCCTGGCTGTAGCTTCACCTACAAAGTGACCTCCACATGGCTCGTCATGGCAAGCCTTCAGAACAATCCCAATCTCTTCTCCTGCAACACATCTTCTAATCACTTCATCTTTGCCTTTCTTGTACAGTGCACCGCCTAGCAGGGTGTAGGGGGTTGATTCTAGCATAAGCTTCTTCCTTTCCCGACTAGAAATGCCAGGAGGATACTGTTGGGTTGCCAGCAGATTGGCAATGTCTGCATACCAGGGAGTTACAGTTTCTACCAAAAATAGCGAAGCATCAGGGAGGTCTGGATCATCTTGTTCCTCGTCTGCAGTTTGCGGGATACGCGACAGATGATCAACCAGAACATGGGAACGACCAGGCTTAGTAATCACCTCAAAGTCGAACTCCTGAAATAGAAGGAGCCATCTCATCATTCGTCCTTTCACATCGGCTTTGTTCATCAAGAAGGACAGGGCCTCATGATCCACATAAAATTTAAAGTGGGTAGATAGGAGGTAATGGCGAAACTTCTCTAGGGCAAATACCATTGCCAAGCACTCCAGCTCTGTCACTGTATAGTTCCGTTCCCTATCAGTGACTTTTCGGCTTGCGTAATAGATCGGTTGATCCAACTTTGAGGAGCCCTTTTGGCAGAGGACAGCACCTAAGCCTTCAATTGATGCATCAATGTGTACATGGAACTCTTTCGTCCAATCAGGAGGTTGCAGAATGGGTGCCTCTATCAGACACTACTTCAGAGTGTGAAAGGCTTTGGCACATTCTTCCGTCCAAGTAAACTCTGCATCTTTCCTCAGAAGCTTATGCAAGGAAGTTGCCTTTGTCGCAAAATGGGCTATAAACCTTCTGTAGTAACCCACATGGCCTAGGAATCCCCTCAAGTGTTTGAGGTTGGTGGGTGCTGTCAGAGCTGCGATCTTTTCGATCTTTGCAGGGTCTGTTGATATCCCTTGTGCAGAGACAATGTGGCCCAACAGAACTCCACAAGAAACCCCAAAGATGCATTTGTCGGGGTTGAGGAAAATCCCATACTCACGGCATCGGTCAAAGCATTGTTCCAGGTGTTCCCAGTGTTCACGGATCAAACTATAGACACAGAAGTCATCCAAATATACCTCAATAAAGTCGTGCAGATGATTTTGAAATGCAGCCATCATGACTCGCTGGAAAGTAGCAGGGGCATTGCAAAGTCCAAATGGCATCACTCGGTAAGCGTCGGTCCCCCATTCTGTGGTGAAGGTTTTTTTGGACTGGTCTTCTTCTGCGATTTGGACTTGGTTGTATCCACTGAATCCATCCAGAAGAGAATAAAGCTCATGTCCTGCCACTGTGTCCAACAGTTGGTCTGTGAAAGGGATAGGAAAGTGATCCTTCTTTGTCTTGGAATTAAGCTTTCGGAAATCCACACATATTCGCAATTTGCCATTCTTCTTGGGTACAACCACGATGGGTGAAACCCATTCACTATTTGCCACTGGATAGATGAACTCGGCTTCCAGAAGCTTCAACAGCTCTGCTTTCACCAATGTGGAATAATTTGGATTCATTCGCCTCTGTCGTTGCCGTACTGGCTTGGCATCAGGCTCCAAGTCAATATGATGTTGACATATTGTGGGATCAATCCCCTTTAGGTCTTTATAGGACCACGCAAACAAGTCCAAATTTTCTTTCAACAAGTTGTACAAGGTTGACAACTCCTCTTCTGGAAGGCTACTACCCACCTTCAAGTGGCGTTCAGTGCCTTCTGTATCCACAAAGGTTAACTGCCTTTCACCTTCCACTTCACGGGTGAAGGTCCCACGGACTGCTTCTGGATACAGATCCGACTCCTTCAAGGGAGTGGTGTCCTCTTCTGATGTCCCACTAGAACCAGCTTCTTCTTTTGGTGGAGACTTAGATTGCTTTTTGAGATGTTGAAATGGGATTAGAGCTGTTTCGGGTTTGGTTTCAAGAGTAATTACCTCTTGGCTTGAAGACTCATCTTCTGATGATACATCCAGGAACATCACATAACAGGGACCCTCTGATGCCGGTTGGGTTTGTCGGACTGGTGCTTGTTGGCACGATGCATCATCATCATCTTTCTTTGGCAAGGATGGGTGAGGATGGCATGAGCCACTGCTAAAAGACGGCTTGTTCTCCTTAATCCATTTCTTATAAAGGTTTTGCATATGAGAAGATCCATTTACTAGACCAAATGGTACCATCACCATGCTGTCCCATAGCATGAGCTCGTCGGCTTCTGATGCTTCTGGAACTTCTCCCTCAAATGTATCCTCTTCAGGTGGGATAGATTTTTCTGGCTCACTTTCATCTCCTTCTTCGTCCATATCATATTCATCCTTTTCTGTCTCTGTCTCTGCTTCTGCTTCTGTCTCTGCGTCTGCTTCTGCTTTTGCTTCGGTCTCTGTCTCTGTAGGAGCTCTGTAACAGAAGAACAGATTCTCTGTTTCCTCTTCTGCCTCTGTCTCTGCTTCTGCTTCTCTCTCTACTATGGCCATGTAACAGGGAGAGCAGTACATCCATGCTTCTATCTCACTGTCAGAAGTGATTTCAGAAGTCATGCCTGGTTCAGGCAGGAAGTATTCACCCATTGATAATGGCTTTGCATCTTTTGGAAGTCGGCTTACAATATCCACTGTTAAGGAATGTGCCACTGTTTTCTTGGGAAGAATCTGTTTAACAACATCTTCGTCTGCTGACGTTCCATCTGTAGCCTCATTAGGGGAGTCAGAAGATAATTCCAAGGAGGTGGATCCATGTCCTTTTTGAGAACCATATAGTTTCAGCACCACTTTGTTGGGTCCTCTACCCAAGGTCAAGGTTCCTTTGAACCAATCCGTCCTTGCTCGGGCTTCAAAAAGCCATGGTCTGCCCAGTAACAGAGGATAGGATGTACCATAAGAGTTTGGCTTCACCACCAGATAGGTCAACCAATAATCTTTTCCAGCCACTGTAGTCTTCACATATGGGAGAATGCCCAAAGGCTTGATTCTACTCTAATCCGCCAGTCTGATGAGCCATTGGGTGGGTTGCACACCTTGTAGGCCTAGATCCTTCATTGTAACATCCGTCATAATGTTCACTGATGAGCCACCATCAATCAGTGCATTTGCAATAAAGCAACCTTCTATCCATACGCCAGTCTCTGGAGTACCTGGATCTAGGAAAGCATTAGCCACATCCACTTCTTTTACAGGCTCTGGAGCCTTGTTGGACTTTGTTGCTATTGAGGGAGCAATCCTTAAACCACGTCTTCTTGTCACTATACTTTTGAACCTTTTCCGGCAACTGGAAGACAACATCAATAATTGTCAGAATGTAAGATTTGGTCTAAAGGTATCTAGATCTCTAACTAGATCGTATTCCTTAATAGGATCCACTGGCTTCTCTAACCGGTTAGGAAATGGGGCAACACCCATTTTCATTTTCCCTCTTTCTTCCAACAGAGGAATTACAGGAACTTCTTCTGCCACTTGTGGCACTTCCTCCTCTTCTGTCTCCTGGACCTCTGGTCCTGTCTCTGTAACTCTCTGCGGCACTGTAGAGCTCTGTACGGCACTGTTAGGCTCTGTTCTGTTCTGTTCTTTTGGTGAAAGATTGAACTTCACTGTTCTGGCAGGAGGGTTATTTTCTTTCTGGATAGGTGGTTCCTTCTGCTTTGCACGCGTGATGGCAGCAACTTCCAATTCCACTAAATTGGAGGTAGGCTCTTGAGCCTTGGAAGGACTATCAGTAGCACTGTTTTTCACTGGGGCTGGGCTTGGACAGTCTTTTGCAGTGTGGCCTTCTCCTTTGCATCGACTGCATAAGGGCTTGTAATCCACTGACCTTCGAGGATTTGGACAATTTGGTGAGATGTGTCCCTTTTCTCCGCATCTATAACACTCCACTTCTGATCTCTGACCACCGCCAGACTGTCTTCCTCTGTAACTTTGGGAGGGAAATCTTCTGGATCCGAAATTAGGACCAAACTCTCTAGGCTTGGGTCCAATATCCTGTGTTGTCATTTTGGATTCCAGCAAGTTAAATCTTGCGTCTTCTTCCTTTCTTCTCCTATCATGCATCTCCTTCAGAGAGCAAATGTCCTCTATATGGTTCTTCCGCAAACAGTAGGAACAGAAGGCTCCAGGGATAGTTGGTTTTCGTGTACATTCACTGGCTAAATGGCCTGCTTGATGACACTTACCACACCAAGTATTTGACCGCATCACATCTCTTCCTGCTCCTGCAACGTTGGATATGCTTGCTGTGTTCACTTTCAGCGTCTGTAGCTGCTCTGTAATCACATCCATCAACTCCTTTTTTATGTTCGCAACTGAGTTGGATAAGTAGTCCTTCAAGCTTTCTCCTCCTGAGGCACTGGCAGGAGGGTTTTGAGGAGTCTCTGTAATCACTGCATAAACGGGTTGGGCTGGTATAGAGGGGTCTCTGTTCTGGTTCTGATTCAGAGCTCCTGTTTGAACTGTTGGCTGTTGGCTCCAGTTGGTAGGATTCCACTGTTGCTGCTGATTTGGCATTGAGGAAATTGGTTGGGACCATTGTTGTTGTGGTTGAACCACCAATTGAGGCATGGATTGTGGCCACTGTGGATTTGGTGCACTGTACTGTGATACCGGGGACATCTGTTGGTAGGGATAGGAAACAGTCCCTGGAACTGCATTTGGTGGATACATCATTCCTGACATCAGAGGAGGTAGGACTCCTTTTCCTGTATTCATCGCTAATCTAGCTTCCACTTCATCGTACAGTCTTGCACCCTCTGTTGCAGCTTGTAGTGTGGCTGGTCTTTGCAGCTCCACAAACTTACGGACTTCTGGTTGTAATCCTCTGAGAAACACCCCCTTCTGAATGCCATCATCTAGATTATGGTTAGTCCATCTCTTCAGGATGGATTCCATTCGTGAGACATAAGCTTCTACTCTTTCTCTAGAGGATTGACTTAGGTTCATAAATTCCTCTCGCATCCGCTCTTCAAAACCTTCACGCCTAAATTTAGTGAGAAAGGCCAACTTCAGGTCGTCCCATGTGCCAAAAGTTCCTATTGCTTGTCTCTCATACCACTGAAACGCCGCGTCCTTGAAAGTAGCGGGGAATATCGCTAACCAATGCTCAGGGGTTCTGGCATTGCTAGCCACACACGCTACCATAAACTCTGCTACATGAAGATCGGGGTCTTCATTGTACTCTCCTTTAAAAACTGGCAATGGGACTACATTCGCTGGCCTGTCATCAATATTTCCAGGACGGATCTGACTTGGAAGTGGACCTCCAGCAGGAGGAAGGGCTTGATGTGCCATTGGGACTTCTGTAAAGAGTTCCGCAAGGGCGTCAAAGGCGGCTTCTACTGCGAGCTTGCTCTCGGCTCTGATTCTTGCTTTCTCTCTTCTCACGTACCTCTGGACTCGTTCTAACGCTTGCCTCTTTATTGCGTCATTCATCAGGGGTGTGGCTCCACTATGTTGTTAGTGCTCCACAGAGGGTTAACAGAAGGCTTCAGTCTCTGGAGGACTCTCTTGCCAACATTTCTTCGACTTCTTTCTTTTCAACGTCCCTAAATTCTTCTTTCATGCCACTGCACAGGGGAAGGTATTCGGTTCTGAAGGTGTTATAATGCATACGTTTGAGTATTGTGGTAGTGCCATCATCATAGTAATGCCAGCTTCTGATGGTTTCAACAGTGTATGTTGTGAAAAACACTCTGTCTACCAACTTCCAATGGGTTGCTAATTGAATAAACAGAAGATTATCAGTACACCAAGCATCCCATGTATCTTGCTGTTGAGCGTCCACGAACAAATTCCAACTCTTTTCCTTCTTGTCCCTGTGAACCTCTACAGACCAAGACTCCTGAAGCTTCTTCACAATCTCCCACTTGATGTTGTCTGGAAAGTTCTCAATGAATGCCAAATCTTCCATGGATGGTCATTCTCTCTGTTTCTGCTCTTCAGTTTGTTCCCAAACAGTTTGCCACCAAGATGCAAGTTTCTGCTGCTTCAATAGGAAGAGGAAACTGTCCACCACATAGAGCATGCATCATGATGGTGATGTGTTTCCGCCAGTGTGGGATGAACTTCTTGTGGAAAGTGGCTTTGATTATGAGAACTTCCAACTCTTCAGTGGAAGAAGGAACTTTACAAACATCCATTGAACTCTTCTCTTCTTAGCAATGCCATTTCCTTCATTTTCAGCCTCTTTTGGTGCTTGTTGATGGCAAGTTTCCCCGGCTGCGCACCAAAAACATGGAGCCCCAAGAGGAACACCAAGGAAAAGGGAATTCTCTTGCAAGAAAATAGCATCATGTAGATCTCCCACGGTTTTGATAGAATCAATCATATTCTTCAATATCTTCACAAAATCCATCAATAGAACAAAGAAAGCAAAGGAATACACCATCTTTGAATGGAAATACATCACATAGTATTCATCTTCAATATCTTCATAGTCTTCTCTCTCAATCTCTCATATACAATCACTCTGTTTCAGTAGAATTGGCTATCTCTGACTCTCTCTCTCTCTCTCCATCAATAATACATCATGTCCTCACTACAATCTCTCAAAAATCACTCTTAATAATCACTCTTAGGTCGTGGATACCCCTCCCAAGAGGTATGTCTGATATGAAGAGTCACCAGAGCCACTACAGTGTCCTTTCATAGCTCACTACTGTCACTTCACTCCAGTCTTCACTTGAGTCTTTGGCAGCTACTTCTTCCACTTCTTTCAACTCTTTTGCACTTGTATTCACCTCTTTCCAAGGCTAGAAAACTTTCCCAAAGTCACACATACATTCCACAAAACACATACAGAAGCATACAGAACAGTCTACAGAACAGTACCAGAACAGCTACAGTACAGAACAGAACAGAAACAGAACAGAAGCAGAAGCTACAGAAGGTTACAGAAGGTTACAGAAGGTCATCAAAACCACATAACTCATTCTCTAACCATTCCAAACTCTCACAAACCATTCAATAAACTTTCACAATATCCCATTATTCATCAATCAATACTCCATCCCTCTTTACAGAAGACAATCAGAACAAAACAGACCAAAACAGAGCAAAACAGAAGGTATACAGAACCATTCAGAACCTATCAGAACATCACAGAACCACCAACAAACATCATGAACTTCCAAAACACCATCATTACCATCCAAAACACTCTCAAACCACTTCCAAACCAATCAATCATCTCATAAAATCAACCATTCAGCTTTCAAAAACAACAAAAATCAGCCAAAAAAAAGTCATTTCAACACTCAACAATTTTGTAGATTATGAAGCCTTTGGACAACCAAACAAGGATGAAGCAAGAGTAGAAACAAAGTATAAAACAGTTGATAAGAAGGTCAAGCCGGTAGCTACTCCTCTACCACCTGAAAGCGAAAGATTGGCAGAAAGGGTATCCAAACAACCAAGCCTTCATGATCCTAAAGATATTCGTCATCAATTTACAGCTGAAAGTCTTCAAAAGCTGAAAATTGGTGAAGACTCTTTCCTCTTGCCGGCTGAAAAACAAATCTTCATGCAGATGTTAAAGAATCATGGTAAAGCCTTTTCATTTCAGCCGCATGAAATCGACTGTGTGGATCCAAGCATTGTGGCTCCAATGGTAATATTTACGGTTCCACATGTGCCTTGGAATCTTAAACCAATTCCGGTTCCAAGGGCTCATTTGCCTAAGTTATTGGAACTTTTAAATGAAAAGATAAAAATGCGAATATTGGAGCCATCTTCAGCTCCATATTCCAATCGATGGTTTACCGTACCTAAGAAGAATGGATCTTTACGATTCATTCAATATTTGTAACCCGTTAATAAAGTCACTATTAGAAATGTTGGATCAAGACCAATTGTGGATGAGTTTGCTGAAGCTTTTGTAGGAAGGGCAATCTATTCCATGGGAGACTTATATTCAGGCTACGACCAATTTCAGCTTGCTTTGGAAAGCCGTGACATTACTACAATGAAGACACCTCTTGGCCTAGTCTGCATGTGTACTCTACCTCAAGGGGCTACGAATTCAGTAGCTCACATGATGAATGCCATGCATAAAGTATTGAGGGATTATATTCCTCAATTGAATCTTCCTTTCCTTGATGATGCTCCAATTAAAGGATGTGAAGTTCATGAGAAAAATGAAGAACTCAATGAACTTGGATGTCGAAAATTTGTTTTTGATCATATTACTGATTGTGCTCAAATCTTGTCTAAATTAGAAGAAGTCCATCTTACTCTTTCAGGAGCTAAATCTATTTTCGGAGTTGAAGAAGTTCTTGTGGTTGGTCATATGTGTGGTCCATATGGCCGAAAGCCTTCTCCACCTAAAATAAATGCAATCAGCAAGATGCAAGAAGAATGTACAAATGCTTTAGAAGTGAGAAGATTTCTTGGTGCATGTGTCTTCTACCTTATTTGGATACCACATTTTGCTCATGTTGCTGAAAGTCTTTATCAGCTTCTAAGAAAGGGCCAAAGGTTTCTATGGACAAAAGAACACACTCAAGCTATTTGAAAACTGAAGAAAATACTGACTTCGGCTCCCACTTTAAAAAGGGCTAACTACTCTAATGGACAGCCCATTCTACTCACAGTGGACACAAGTCCTATTGGAATAGGATGGGCAGTCGGTCAAGACGACCTTGAAGGCAACAGATATGTGATCTGCTTTGGAGCAAAGGTTCTTAATGAATGACAAAGAAGGTATGCTCAAATTAAAAGAGAGCTTTGGGGAGCAATAACTGCATTAAAATGTGATAGGGAGTACTTCATGGGCGCACATGTTATAGTGGAGACAGATTGCCTACCACTCTTGGGCATGATAGCCAACTGTTCCACTCCTGACATAGCCATGCTAAGATGGATAGCCTATATTAAATCCTTAAATCCTCATTTGAAACATATTGCAGGTAAAGAAAATCCAGTTGCTGACATGCTTTCACGTGCCAGATATATGGATGAAGAAGAAATGATGGATGATGAAGAATCAGAGTTTATAAATGAAGCTGTTAATGCAGGTACAACAAAAAGAACAGCAAGAACAATAGGTTCAACTGATAATACAACTTTTACATCAGCCATGATGGATGCATCAACCAAAGAAGGACAATGGACAGCTAGTAAACAGCATATTCCATGTTTTGTTATGGTTTGTTCACACTTTAAAGAAGAATATTATGCAGATGATTGGCTAAAAATCAGTCAATTTTTGAGCACTATGACAAAGAAGGAAGAATGGACTCATGAAGAGTTCAAGAGAATTAAGAGAAAACCCTATGGTTTTTTTCTTAAAGATGGCTACCTTTGGAGACATGCAAAGAAGAAAGGAAGAGCTCTTGTTTGTGTCTTAGGTGACAAAAAGACACAAAGACAGGTCATGCAAGAATTCCATGAAAGCCTATTGGCTGGTCATCGAGGCATATGGGGTACTTTTGCCAAAATAAAATAGAAATTTTGGTGGCAAAACATGTATAAAGACATTGAGCATTTTGTTGAGTCCTGTCATGCTTGTCAAATGTATTCCATGGTAAAACATAGAGATGGGCTTCAGCCTATCTATCCTTTATCTATTCACTATAGATGGGTTATTGATTTAGTAACCATGCCTACAGGAATTTGGAACATGAGATATCTAGTACTTGCTAGAGAAGATCTCACAAATCAAGTGGAAGGAAAGGCCTTGACAACAAAGTCCACTCATGCTGTTTGCAGATTTTTACTTGAAGAAGTATTTTGCAGGTATGGATGTGTTGCTAAAGTAACTGCTGATAGAGGAGAATTGGATGCCGATGAAGCTCGCCATTTCTTTACTCAATTGGGGATTAAGCTATCTCTTACTTCAGCCTACAACCCTGAAGGCAATGGTAAGAGTGAAAGAGGTCATCAACCAATTCTTAAAGCTTTAGCAAAATCATGCAAAGGAAAGTTGAGGGAATGGCCTAAAATGCTACCATTCGCATTATGGGCTGATAGAACAACCCATAGTGCAGTGACATGATATATGCCAGCTGAACTCATGTATGGACAGCCACCTATTATGCCTATTGAGAAATCCATTGTCACATGGAGTATCTTGCCTTGGGATGAAGGCATGAACAGGGAAGAATTGATGTCTTTACGCATAAGGCAACTTGAAAGAAGGCCAAAGGATGTTAAAATAGCCATTGAAAGACTAAAAACAGCAAGATTAAAGAATAAGAAGAGGTTTGATAAGCACCATCGACTCCGTCCAATAGCTATTCAAGAGAATGACTAGGTTCTTGTTTATGATAGCAACCTGAATAATCAATATAGTGCTCATAGGAAGTTAGCCAAGTGATGGTTTGGACCATATGTTGTAAAAGTAGTATATAATAATGCTACTTACTCTTTGGCTGAAATGGATGGGACCATGATAAAGACTCCAATAGCTGGGAAACGAATCAAACTCTTCAAACGAAGAGAATCTTCAAATTATGAACTTGATGACTTTGATACAAGCCCTTTACTTGAAAACATGCAGGAAGACGAAGACTTAGAGAATGAAGATGATGAAGAAAAAGAGCCTCCTTAACTTGTAATCTTATGAAATGGCACATGCCGAAGGATGTGCAGGTTAGGAGGGGGTGAATGTCAAAGAGTTTACTATCCATGATATAAATCATGGGATTCTTATGAACTCAGAAGAGTTTCACTAGGAATTATATGAGATATTTTCAGGCATTGTTATCCAATATCTACCTTAGTTATATAAGTTCTTTTGTATTTAGCATACAATTTGCAGATATACCATGAACATTTATGAAAAATAAGTCTATGGGAACCTAAAACTTGGACATCTGGAAGTAATTGATAGTCTACTGGATAAATCACATTAATTCAGGTACAAAAATATGGACAAAAACCCAAAAATGTTGCCAAAAACTGTCAAAAGTCCACTAGGTCCACACGGGACCAAAAGTAACTGACTAAGGTGACCAGACAGGTGACCTAGGCTGGTCAAAGAGTAACCAGGGTTGGAGCAGAGAGCAGCCCGCATTTTTCGACGCAAAATGCGGGCTGCTCTGCCTGAGGGAAACTAGGAGAAAGCTGGAGCTGAGATGCATGGAATGGAGCATGCAAACTGAAGATTGACAGGCCAACACTGAAGATGTTAACTTGGTGAGAGCTCCACTTCTTTGCCTCTTTGGTCTGACGAAAATGCATGTTGAAACTGTCTATAAAAGAGGGGAAATCTGAGAGAAGAGTATTCAGCCTGCTCTTATGCACGACTTCTCTCATCTTCTCTACCTTATTCTTGGTCCAATGAAGCCCCAAGTACTTGAGTGACTTTGGGGCAAGCAAAGGGTGAGGATATTGAAGACTTATGGACTGTTATGGGCTGGAATACCTAGTCATAAACAGGGCAGCCCACTATTTTGATCCATTTTTATGAGCAAACATGGGTTTTTTATGGTTGTAATAGAGGAAAATGACCTCTTTTCTTCAGGACATTGTTCATAGATGATCCAGAGTGCTTCTTCTTGAGTTTATGCACTCATTTTGAATTTGTTTATGGGCTGGAATTTTCTGTTTTAAAACAGGGCTGAAGCTAAAATTATTCTTTTTCAATCCATTTCATGCATCTTTGGCCCAAATCTTGGATGTATTTGATTCTAGCATCAATATACTTGACCCAAAGGATTGAAATCCATCTTTGTACATGTAATAAAAACCATTAGAGCTTGCATTTTACATTCATAAATGAATTGGAAATCTGAAAATATCCTTTATGAAATGATGAATATATCCTGAAGCCGACCTATTGTGAATAGGTGCATGAACTCTCTTTTTTTTCGACATGGTGCATGTCACAAAAGTTAAATCTCTCTTATACATGATTTTGAACAATTAATTTTCTATCCAAACCCCCGACAACCTCAATGGTGGTATGTTATACATTTAGCTCTCCAAAGTGCGAGAGTATATGATCAAAGCAATGTTCCAAGCATAGATGAGAACAATATGCAAATAGACGGGTCGATATTGCAAGGGGTGGAGGCCACCGAAAGCTTGGAGCATATAAAGGAGCCAGAATCACGTAACAATGATGGAAATATAGGAGTCCAAGAATTCTTTGAGAACGAGGTGGACTCATCCTTTTGTAGTGACATATCTATTGACCTTCCAATGTTGTATGTAGAGTTGTATCAGGAGATTGACATGGGACCATAAGGTACTTCATACTTGGAGCATCCACCTACTCAATTTGTTGACAAATCACTTATAAGGATACATAAGATATACATTTTAAGTAAGATCATTTTTTTAAGATTTATATTACCGTGCTTTGCTTGATTTATATTGATTATGCTAACATCAATTTTTGTTTGTGCAAGTGACCTTTATAGATATTTAGATCAGCACGATGAGTCAAGGGATGAGCGACAAGGAGCTACATGAGATCTTCACACGTATATCTCTAGATCATATGGCTCGATTCGGAGATATGGCGGACCAGGAGTTGTCTTAGACACCATCAAGTCATTCTATTAGATCTACTTCGGTTCGCTCTAGTGCTTCAGTTTCTAGTAGACGAGATCGACGCTCTAGACTTGGGCCGGATGGAGGGAGTGGTTCCGGGGGATGTTGGGGAGACATGGATGCAATGAGCCCACGGTCGGCTTGGGATACAGGTGCTACTCCTCGCTCTCATGGCGATTCGAGAGAGCATGGCTCAGGTGGTTTTTGTGGAGGTACCGACGCAGTGTCTCCGTCTCATTGTTCTGCTGGAGTTGCGTTACCTATGGGATTTGTCACACCTATGGGGACATCTACTCCAACCACTCTAGCTTTTGCTCAATCGTTTGCAGGTGGCACCCCTATGGATGCTACTCTTAGAGATACTACCCCCATAAGTACACCAGACATACAAGGGTCTCCTAGATATGCCTAGGAGTTTGGTCGCAAATGGGAGAGGACACATCTTAGGCATACCCCAGAGGGATATGGATACCTTATAGATGATAGGACATGAGTCATCATCATGAATGATGAGGGGAGGAGGGTGATGGCTTGTATGAGAGAGTTGTGTCAACAAGTTTTTCGGCACAATGTCTTAAATCATTGGAAGAACATATCGGAGGGGAAAAATGACTACATAGTAGTATCCTTGCATGAGGAGTTTCCGGTACCTACCGCAACAGATAGATTTTCCACAAGCTAGATGATGGAGTGTATGCGTGGGTACATGCCACACTCACGATCGGATGCACACAAGGCACTTAAGAGTGGGGCCTCAAAGCCCGAGTGGCTAGACGTGGACAACTCACATCGACTCAGGGAGGAGGCTATAGATTCTCCAGGATGTGGGAAACAGCAAGGGAGACGGCAAGGGCACGACTAGAGGGAAGAGTGGTCCATCATCTTGGGAGTGGTGGCCACATAACATATCTGGAGAAATTTGATAGTTTTTTTTTTATTTTTCTTGCTTATTTTTTTCAATATCCCTTGTATTGACAATCATGTTTCTAACAGTTGTATTTTTTTTTCTCTGCATCACTCCATTACAAACCGCGATCCCACCGGCCTAGAGACTCGATATACAGAGAGACATGGTCTCACTGCATTGATCGACCAATTGTATGGATGCGGCGGCCCTGTAAGTCACTCATCTTTCTTGTCCGTAGTTACTAATTTTAATTAAAATGTATTATTGTATGGTGGACTGATGTGTAGTTGTTTCTTTTTTTGCAGAGTTTGTTCAATGCTCCTTTGTGCTGGGACAAGGTTTCGGATGGCAAGGATCTATAGCTCAACCTTCGATCCGTGGAGCGCACATTGTGGGAGCTTTCGCTCAACCGCCAAGACCCACGGACCGCTTATTGTTTCAAGCGTTCCAAGCGAGCTCTCATGGCTATCTCTCACCTAGCCGACACGCCGTCGATCCTACAAATGCAGTGAACTTACCTTGATGCTCGATCGAGTACCCTCCTTTCTCTCACACTCAGGTAGCTCCACGATTCTCGATGCTAGCTCAAGCCTCCTCCATCTCCAAGCTCCATCCTCCATAGCTGAGTGCGCAAGAGAAGAGAAGAGAAGAGAAGAGAAGTAGGGGAGAGGAGATGGTGAAGAGCTTCACCCTCTTGATCCCTCACTCTCACACACACTCACTCCCTCACACTCTCACACTCCCTCTCTCAAGAGCATACACAAGCAAGAAGGAGAGAAGAAGAGAGGAAGAAGAAGACTAGTTTTGCCACACCAAAGAATGAGCTCTTCATTCACTTTTCAACTCTATATACAAAACCCTACTTCCCTTTTGGGCGGTCATCCCCTTTTTCCCTTTTTTACATGGCCGATCATAGCCTAGGCCCTGTTTTCCATTGTCCTTTTATCTTCCTTGTTTCCTTTTCACTACCCTTCTATATTTACAAATTGCACGGGTGAGAGCCTGGCACTCTTTTACAAGATTTTAGGATGCGCTTTTTATGTGCCTTTCCTTTTTCGTGTTTGCCTTGGCCTTTTAAGGTTGTCCTTGCGCTTTTGGCCTTTTCTCCTTTTTTTTCCTTCCGTTGGACTACCTTTTTTCCGCCTTTGCCCTGCGTCTTTTCCACTTTCTTTCGCTCTCTTCGTGTTGGGGTTAACATTACCTCCCTTCTAGACGAGTGCCAGTCCCATGGCACTCATTGGCGTAGGTAGCAGGTTGTAGCATGCACTGAAGACTCGGGGGACAGGGGTGCTTGGGGCATGTACTGGTGACCGGTTCGCGTGGGGTTTGTTGGGGATGCTGCGTAGGACGATCTTTCCGGCTGTCGGATGCTCGGTGGGCAATTATCATTGGGCGTTGATGAAGAACGAATGCCACTTGTGCTGTGGTCGTCAACACCTGCAATTGAAAACCTGTCAGACGGTCTCTCCCTAAGGGTAGTGCTAGTCTCTGTATTGTGCACAAGACATTTTTTTAGGAGTTTGGGAGACAGGTCGAACTCTAAGCAAGCTGAGAGTATTGTCATGCACTTGAGAACCCAAACTGTGAATTAGTTCTGTGTAGGTATTATGTGAGTGCGGTGCTTGTGCATAGTTAGATATTACTTAGCTAGAAGATTGATCGGCGTGGGGCCGTGTAGAGCAGAAATGTGGTAATGAGAAGATGAAGTACACCTTTGACGCCTGCTTGGAGACATCGTTAGGGGTTTGCCATTGTCATCAAAGCTTTGCTTTCTTTTTTCTTTCTTTCTTTCTTTTTTTTTTTTTTTTGAATGATGTGGGTACATGGAGGCAGCGGTACAAGGGATAACGGGAGTTTTACTCCTCATCATCCGAATGGTGGGTAAGGGTGGGCGGAGGGCGGGGGGCCTTGTTAAGGAATTTTCGGCTTAGCAAGTAGCCCTTAATGTGGAGGCGGGTTTTGAGGGTGGTGGTGGAGAGAAAGGGGTGGTTGCACTGTGTGAATTTGCTGTCATTCATGTCTTCTAGCAGTGCACCACAGAAGGATGGCAAAAGAGCAGCACGCATCATGAGACGGGTCATGGTGGTGCTGTCTATGGCATTGGGGTCAAAATAGAGGGGTGGAAGGTGGCATTCTTGGGGTGCGGATTCCTGGTGTACTAGGATTCTAATTAACCTAAGGTAGTTACAGGTGGTCATGAATGCTGGGTCAGGGCAAGAGGTGAATTCGTTAAGGAATTTATCTATAGAGCTGTACAAGTCGAGAAGGGTGAAGAGAAGAGCATTCCTATGGGAAGTGGTATTGGCATTATAAATGACGGGGAAGTCGAACCTGCCGTGGATGGATGGGTTAAAATCCACTCCTACCCTTCGAGGATACGGCATAAAGGTGGGGCCGTTCCTCTCTGAAGGGAGGGTATTGCAAAACGCCATCCACGCCTCCAGGTTGACTCAAAAATGCGCCGCCTCCAGGTGGGTTGGCAATTATAGCCTTCCACTATGCGAGGTACCTGGAGGACTTTGTCTTGCCAAAACTCGCGGTCCTCGGCCCCCCAAGCAGTTGGGTGGGCCTCACGCTCTACTAACCATTTAGCCTTGAGCCGAGCCCCCATGGCGATGACATCCTCCACCAACTGAATGGACAGCACCCTATTCAAGGCGGTGGGAAACTCGAAGCGTAGATCGAAGGGGTCTCGGCTATACTCTTGCTGCTCCCAAATAATCATTTTAGCACGGTATTCAGCGGGGGAGTCTTGGGTGCGCAGCGGGAAAGGGGCAGGCTGTTTCTAGGTAGGTCTGGCCTTCAGCTTTCTTCTTGCCTTCTCCACCATCTCCTTCCTTCAGGTGGTGTGGGCCGCTCTTCGCTCGGCAGATGTGTCATGGGGTGGCACTTCGGTTTGTTGGGGTTGAGGGGGTGGTGGGACATATTCCTCTCCTTGAGGCCCTAGGTCAAGCTCTGACTCACCCCCTTCCGCTTGCTCCTCCTCATGTGTTTTCTCCTTAGTGAACCCAAGGTCGTCCATCTCCTGTGTTGTCAGTCCTACTTGTGCTAGATATTTTCTTTGTTCTTCTAGGCTCTGCGGCGGGCCTCCTAGCTGCAGTGGTACGTGCAGGCCTGCTGTGAGGGCCCTGCGCGCAATGGTTAGCTTTCTCTACAGTAGCTGATCATTGTCCTCATCTGTTTTTTATTAGGTGGTGTGGAGCAGCGTATTGATAAAAGTGCGCTGGTAAGCTATCATAGCGAGCTGGGCTGCCTCTGCCTGGTTTTCAGCCATCACCCTGTCTCCCTCAGCCTTGGCCAGCCGGCGTGCTAAGTCCCACACTCTCTGCTCGTTATGATTGGACCATTCCTTTGCCCGCCTCTCCAAGACTTCCAGGCTTTCCCCCTGTTGGAGGGTGATCGTCATAAATTGTTGTTGCTGGGCTTCAAGCTCATGGCGCAAGTGGGACTGCTCTCGGTGCTCCTCTACGATCTGCTCGTTGAGTTGGTCCCGCCTTGCCTGCAACCTGCGCACCTATTCTGCCCTTAACTGTTCCAGCTCTGCAACCTCTTGTCTAATTTTCTCAAGCTGACTCTGCGCCTCCAAGTTGGCTGCAGATAACTGGTCATTCTTGCACTGAAGGTGGCCAGTTGTCTCCCTCTCCCTGGTGAGTCGCTCCATTAGGATTTTCCTTCTTCCCTCCCAGGCAGCGTCGTGCTCCTTCAGGGCTTTTAGCTCCTCCGCTTCCTTTGCTTCTCCCTAAGCACAGCAATTTCCTTTTGATATTCTGTTATCTGCCTCACTCTATCCAGTTGGAGGGCGGCTTGTGATTCGCGTTCCGCTGCTAGCTCCTCCACCGCCATCCTCCTTTCTTGACTAGCCATTTGCAATTGCGCGAGCAGCTCCTTCACGTAGTCATCGTAGTGGCTTGTTGGAGGTGAGGAGTGGGACATGATCGTAGTGGTGGCAATCTCCTCCACTTTTTGTCTTTTCACTTCTGGCCCTGGCTCCAACTCGGCTGTCGCTGCCCTTTTGGCACCTGAAAGTGGGGTGGCCCTAGCCGCTTCCCTTGCCAACTCTCTTTCCACCAAGAATTGCAACCAGGTGACCACGTTGCTTTGATCGATCTTTGGGGTGTGCCCCAAGGCGGCGGTGGTAGGGGGTGTCACCCTGAGGGGGGTGGCTTGCATGGGTGGTACGAGGAGAGGGGAGACGGGCCTGACTGGGTCTTTTCCTTTCCCTTCTGCAGGAGGCAGCTGCACAGGTTCTGGCATACCAGTGCTGGGGCCGGGTGCTTCAGGTTGGTATGGACTGCCTGCTCCTTCCACGTCTTTTCTCTGATGTTCCTTGATGGAGCGACGGGTCACCAGCTCCATTTCTTCTTCTTCGCTTCTCCTCAGCTCCTCCTCAGCCCTCTTTCTTCTTTCCTCCTCTTCCCTTACCGACTCTCTTCGGGCCCATTCGAGCTCTTCCTTCTCTTTTCTCCTTCGCTCCTCCTCTCTCTTTCCATGCAGGGCTTTAGTCCGTTGCTCTGCCTTCCTTTTTGGTGCAGCCTAGGGTTCTCCCTCCTCGTCGGTGTCCGTTTCTGTTTCATCAGACTGCTCTTCCGCCTAAGGTTGGGATTGCGACGGCGATTCGCCCCCTTTTCCGCCATTTCCCTGTTTGTCCTCTCCCGCTCATCCCTGCCCTATTGCCTCATGGATGATCGCAGTGAGGGCACCTCCAAAACCTATGGTGGAGGCCTTGGAGGATGAGGCTTTGCGGGTTGATCGAGGTGAAGGGGATTCTCCTGCTACGGCCCTTCATCCTGTTGCCAGGGCCTTTTCCGAGGCCTCAATTGTCCTTCTCACGAACCCGTTGAGGTTCACCTTATCCAGTGCCTGAGCAGCGATGCTTTCGAGTAGAGGCACATTGATCCTAGACATGATGCTATTGTACCGCTGACTCGAAAATAGGGTATGCATCATTTTTGCCTGCACTTGAATCTCTGGATCAGGGATGTCTGCCAGGTTGACTTCGTCGTTAATGTGGACCTTCACTTTGTCCATTCCCAACATGGCATAGACGTCCCTTTTTGGTTTCTTCTCCGCCTTGTTTGGAAGCCCCAGTGCCTTTTCTATCAATTCAGGGGGTCTGGTGGCTTCCCTGTCCCGCACCATGACGGTGACCCTGTTTTTGTTGAAGGTGCGCAGGAACTCGACGCACAGGGTGTAGTTTATCCTCTGGCCCACTGCGTCTAGATACCTTTGTAAGTGGCATTGCTCTACGATCCGTCGTACCGCTGGTTCCTCAATAACACACATCTTCCAAATTGAATATGTGGTAGAACTTCAGCTAATTGAATGCTCTGGTTTCCACAGTGAGGCCGTACCGCACCTGTTCTTCCTCCGAGAAAGGGAGTTTGCCAGCTTTGTCTTGACCTGCCATGGTCGCCACCTGTACATTCAGTCAATTCACTTTTTAGTATTTTTGGCAACCAATTTGTTGGACGACCATAGCAGATTTTATCGTTCATAACTGTGATTTTTCCTTTCAAACTTCTATCACATATTTCTGCATGGCATTTCAATTTGGAGCCTTTTCATGCTTAGTTCACTTTTTAGTTTTAACTTTCATGCCTGGTTTACTTTTTAGTTTTAACCCCATTTACTACCCCATCCCCCTTGTGGAAAAGAAAAATCCGTCCTAGAATTGGAGGTTGTGGGCCCAAGGCGTTCATGTTTATTTGTGGAGGAGCCAATCGTACAAGTTGGGGTTATATTCTAAGTGTGCAAAGTAGTCCGTGTCACAGGGTCGGATGTCTACATGGGTGATGTATGTGAGGACATCTATGAGAAAATCACCGGAGTTAACCCGACTTGCAATGTGGAGCTCTTCTTCTGTCAGGATGCGGTCGAGATAGGGGTGCCCTAAGATATGATCCCGACCTCGAAGAGTGGTTAACACTCGATACGAGGTGGGCGCGACGTATGTGGGGTCATACTTGGCCATTTTGATGGCTCGGCGTTGTTCGGCGTTGGTCATTATGCGGCATCCCTCAACTGCCCATTTCAATCGAAGAGCGTACTACTGCTTCAAGAAGGGTGATTTCGTGTCCGCCAGGTGGGACAACCTTGCTGTTTCTTGGCTAGTGAGGGCGGACGTCGTGCGTGGGTCAAATGATGGGATGAGGCATTGCTTAATGGCTTGCTCTTTGGAGACCTCGCGAGCGAGCAGCTCAACGGCAGAGCGAGAAGCTTGTGTAAAGGCGAATTCAAAAGTCTCCCAAGAGCAAGGCATAGTGCGCACGTTAGTTGCAAGGGGTTCTGCTAACAGTCCCAAGTCCAGGCGGTCATAGCTGAGAGCCAGTGCAACAAAGGTGGCATCGAGCTATTTGATGCAGTCCACGACATCATCCCTCGTGTCCTCGGCGAGGTCAGCGCGGCCAGCGTTAGAAATGACTTCTGTTCATAGGAAGGCTTAAGGCCGGCGGGTGGTTGGGGTTTGCTGGAGCTGGAGGTTCTGTCAGTACAGAGCTGTAGATGGGGGCTTGTTTGAGTCAGCAACTCAGGCGTTGGTTGGACGGATGGGTCAGGTTTGATCTTAGGGGCTATGCTACTGCGATCAGCAGGGTTGCTGAGCTGCAGGTTGGGTTGGTTGGGTGATGCCTCCTGTGGTGATGGCCATTGCTTGGGTCGTTGGGCGTGTGTGGCGCCCGTGGGTTGACTCGCAAAGGAGTCGAATGACTGGGGTGGACCCTGCGATTCATAGTCTTGAGGTGTCAGGGGACAAGGCCTTGAGGTTGACATAGAACCAGGGCCTGTGTCAGTTGGGATTTTGGGGATCCACAGCGAGGCATTCCCCTCATAGTAGCCTTGTGCACGCAGGAGGACTTTAGGGACCCATATTTGTTTTAATCACGCGGCACTTGTGATGATGGCGTATTGGTCTCCCAAGTTTAGGTTTGTAGGTGCTCCGTGGACACGCGCGTCTGGTTCTAGGCCGGTCTCGAGGCTTCTTAGGCACCCATTGCAAGCGAGTTTGTTGGGGTTTTGCTTTGGGTGTGGCGGGCCGCGGTGCGTGGGGATCTGGGTGTAGTAGATATGCATGGCCCTCTTCCTTAGCCCTAGGTGCGGCTATTTCTATCGGTGGCCCCATGAGCGGTGATGGGGTTACGAGGCCCTTACTGAAAGTCGTAACAATAGGCACACTCTCGATTGTTAGGTGGATGCGTTGCGACTCATAATCAACATTGCAATGGGTCTGCTTTTTAAAAGTTTGCTTGAGCAATGACTCTGTGCTTGCATTCCTGGCATCGGGTAAGACATAAAATAGCATGGGAATAGTTTCAGTCTCGATAGAAACGGCAACTCTGCACGTGACGAGGATCGAGTAGGATTGGGCCCCGTATGGGTTCAATCTGGCTGTTGTGGGATGAAGCATTGGTGTGCCAAGTTGGGTCCAATGCTCATGCGTCAAAATGTTAAAATCCGCCCCCTCGTCAATCAGGGCGTTGAAGGAGCACGTCTGCTTGGCCGTGACCGTGATGCAGAGGTAGGCGGGTTCTACAGGCTCTTCCTCATTCTCGCAGATTTCCGTAAGTGTGGCTACTCGTATTTTAATGGGCGTTTCCACCATTGGTTGTTCATGCAGCGGATGAGTGGGCAGATAGTACTTCTTGATTCGACTGCCGTTGAAGAAGCCCATTCCCTCAACATCCAGTGTTTCCAGCTCGACATTACTAGTTTGGCTAATTGTGCGGACCTTAAAGGGTCCGAGACCTCTGAATTTCATCTTTTGCTTGTGTCCTTTAACTGAGTAGAGGAGCACTAGGTCACCCGGCTCAAACTCTCGTTACTTGACATGTTTGTCAAACCAGCTTTTGCGTCTGGCTTTCTCATAGATAAGCGCATGGGTGGCGAGGAGACGAACCTCTGACAAGCGTTCTAGCTCGACCAAGCGTTGCGTCCATGCCTCCCTCCCTTCCCATCGTTCTTGGAGTGCTATCCGCAAGCTAGGGACGAAGAATTCTAATGGGAGAATAGCTTCAGTCCCATAGGTTAGCCTAAAAGGCATTTGTCCGACGGCCGTCTTATAAGCTGTTCGATAGGCCCACAGGGCTGCCATCAACTTGTTATCCCAGTCACTTCGTGAGGCTGAGACTACTTTGGTTAGGACAGTGATGAGAATTTTGTTGGTTGATTCAGCCTGGCCATTAGCCTGAGGGTAGTATGGTGAGGATTTGCAATGGATGATGAGGAAGGTGGATAGGAGATGGGCTATCACTTCGTTGATGAAGTGCGTTCTCTGGTCGCTAACCAATTCGATGGGGCAACCAAAACGTGAGATTACTTGCTCCCATAAAAACTTGGCAGTTGTCCTAGCATCGTTTTTCCGCGTGGCCCTCGCTTCCGCCCATTTGGTGAGGTAATCCGTGGACACCACGATGTATCTAGCCTGTGAATATTGTGCCACGGGGCTGATAGGTCCTATGAAGTCAATCCCCCATTTTTCGAAGGGTTGGCGAGCGATAACCGAGGTTAACTCCACCTGATCTTTACGAACCGGGACCCTTGTCCGTTGGCACTCGTCGCAATGTTTGACAAATTGTGAGGCATCACGGAAGAGTGTGGGCCACCATAGCTGGGACTGCAACACCTTTTGTGCTGTAGTGTCCCCGCTAAAGTGTCCTCCTGCAATACCATTGTGCGCCTCTGAGAGCACATCGTGCATCTCATGCTCACATGCACATCTACGTAGCAGACCATCTTGCCCCAGCCTATAGAGCTAGCCTGCAATCAACTGATAGGGCTGGATTTTCTGGATTAAGCGCCTAAGCCGTGCCCATTCTATTGGTCGTTCGGGCAGCCCATGCTCGAGCACTTGGACTATGTCGTCTGCCCAGTATGGTGTCAGATCGGCCCTGAATAGGTCTTTTTCACTAGATACGTGGAATAAGTGGCTGTCTGGTAACTCGTCCACGATGCCTTGTCCAGCAGCTTCTCCTGTGGGTATACAGGATAGATGGTCAGCCATGTAGTGTTGTTTTCCCTTCCGTACCACCACTGAGAAGTCGAACTCCAGGAGCAAGAGAAGCCATCGGGCTATACATCCTGTAGCACAAGGTTTGTTGACTAGATAGAGTAGGGCTTGATGGTCTACGAAGAAGGTGAAGGGGGTGGCCAGTAGGTAATGCCGGAACTTCTTCACGGCGAATACCATGGCTAATCCCTCCCTTTCCGTTGTCCAATAATTCATCTCTATCTCAGTGAGCTGCCTACTAGCAAAACTCACTGGGTAATCTAAGTTATGCTCACCAGGTTGGCACAACACTGCCCCCATGGCAAACTTAGAGGCGTCAATGTGCACGTGAAAAGTCATAGTCCAATCTGGGGATCGTAGGATAGGTGCCATTGTTAGGGCTTTTTTCAGTTCCTCGTAGGCTCATTGGCATGCTTCAGTCCACTCGAATACAATTAGCAGTTTGTACAATGGCCTAGCGATCAGTGCGTAGTTCAATACAAACCGTCGATAGTATCGTGTGTGACCTAAGAAGCATTGAACTCCCCTGTAATTACTTGGGGGTGGAAGGTCCACGATGACCTTGACCTTTGAGAAGTCCGTGGCAATGCCATTCTTGGACACCACGTGTCCCAAGATGCATCTGTGCTTCATCCAAAACTGACATTTCAGGGGGTTGAGGGAGAGACGGTATAAACGACACTGTTCAAAGACCGCGCAGAGTTTTTCGAGATGTTGGGTCCACGCCGAATGGACACACAGGTCATCGAAGAAGACCTCTAACTCCTTGCGAGGCATGTCCTTGAATATGGTGCACATGAGGCGTTGAAAGGTGGCGGGGGCGTTGGTTAGCCCGAATGGCATGACTACGTATGCAAAGACGCTCCACTCAGTGGCGAAGGTGGTCTTGTGCCTATCCGCAGGGTGCACTTGCACCTGATTGTACCCCGAGAAGCCATCCAGAAAACTATAGGCTTCCTTACCTGCCACCCTCTTAAGCATGTGCTCGGTGTACGGTAAGGGGTAGTTGTCTCTCTTTGTCGCGGCGTTTACTTTCTTGTAATTGATGCACACTCGAATCTTGCCGTTTTTCTTCATCACAATGACTATGGGTGACACCTAGTCCGTGTGCTCAATTTTGTAAATGAATCCGGCTCTCATCAGCTTGTCAATTTTCTCCTTGATAGCATGAGCATGCTTTGGATTCATGGGGTATGGTCGCTGCTTAACCGGCGTTGCATCTATTGTCATGGGTATGTTGTGAGTCACAACACTCGGATCTACCCCTCGTAGCTCATCTAAAGACCAAGCAAATACGTCTCGGTTCTCCCGCAAAAGAGTGACAAGGCTGGACTCTTCTTCCGTGGTCGAGTCCTCGGCAATGAGCACTGGTCGAGGTACTTCCCCTTCCAGGGCTAGGTTTACCTCCTTGACCTTGGCTGGCCCTTTGATTGGTTCGTGGGTTTGCCCTTGGCGCTTGGCACTTAGCAGAACCACCACCCTGTCCCCTCTTTTGAATTTCGAAAAGCGCTTAGGGAGGTCTTGTGGCTTCCTTTGTTCCTCTGATTGCGCATCGTTGGGATGCTTAGCTTCATTCTGCCGTACCCGTCTGCACCTCAGGTGGATGGGTAAGTCTCCCTTGGTGCATCTGGTCATGGGTGGCCTAGGGATTTCTGGGTCATCATCTGAAGTAACTTCAGATTCAGAGTCGAATTCCCCATTTTCACTAGAGGAGGTGGTCTCCCCTGGAGGCCGCAGTTCGGATGGCGATTCGGTTCTAAGCATTGCTGTCGTTCCTGGTTGGGTCAAGCTAGCTTGCTTAAAATCCACAGCTCGCATATGTTCCAACCAAGCACGATCGCATTTCGCACACATGACTCCTTGGTCCATTCTAAGGGCCGGTCTAGTCTGCGGCTTAGCATCTGCCCGGATTTGCTCAATCTCTCACCCTTCGGTGTCATATTCTACGGTGTCCATCTCACCCTCACTTCCTTCATCAAAGGGTTGGCAATCTTAGTATTCTCACCGGAATCTGCCTCGCTAGACTGCTCATCGTCCCCCAAGGCCTACTCTGCCTCATCTTGTTGGTCAGGGACCAACGCCCAGTTGTACCTGAGGTTCAGTTCGTGTACCCTGGTCCACTTCCACTCGGGTTCTTCCAAGAGGTCTTGGAGAGGCTTGAGATTGGCAGCTCCGTTGCATGCCAGTCAGTCCGTTAAGTGCCCCAGTATTCCCTGGAGTTCTCTCCTGTTGGTAGGCACTTGGAAAGTGAAAGGTTTAGGCCCTTCATGGAGGCTTGCTGCCATCATGTAGACAGGTGTAGGCAGTGTTTCTCTTGGCTTGCCAACTGTTTTGACAGCCTGCTCGTACGCCTCATGATCTGAGAACGGCAGGTCGAGTGTAGCAAGAACATGCATCCAGTCTCGTTCGTCCTCTGGCAAGGAATATACTTAGTTAAGGACCCATAGGGTTCCTTGTCCTGGGTGTTTCCCTTGAGTAGAGTAGAGATGGCGTCTAGGTTGATTGGCGAGGTCTTCCACGTGTCCATCTCTATTCTCACAGCATTAGCTCAGTTGCCCAGGAAGATCAAGCTGTTACCCCAGTCTTCGATAACTCTAGCATTGCGCATCCAGGGTTGACCCAACAAGATATCATAGTCCACTCCCTTCATGACGATAAAGTCGACAAAGAACTGGACTCCTGTAATCTTCACTGGCCAATTCTTCAATACCCCGAATGGTTTCACTCGCATACCGTTTGCTAGCGTGATGTTGAACCGAGCAGCTTCGACAGGCGGGTTTCCCCACTTCTGTAACACCGCATGGCTAAGCACACTAACCCCAGCTCCTGTGTCTACAATCCCCTTTCTCGTTGCGTCTCCCAGGGCTAGGACTGGCAGGACTACGTGCATCTCCGAGCCCTCCCAAAAGGCTTTGACGTGCAAGGATTTAGGCCCGGAGTGTAGCGTCAAACTTGGTAAGTGCGTTTTTGCATCCTGGTCTTGAGTATCTGCCGGAGCTTGCTCGTGTGGTCTCTCAACCCAATGCTTGAGGTCCTGCCATAGGACAGAGTGCTGCCTGAGCAGCTCTCCCAGGCCAACCGTTACAGGGGTGGTCACTAGTGTGGTTAGAAGATTGCTAAACACCAGTCCTTCCCTTCGTTCAGACTGTCCGGGCCAATGGCCGCGGCTGTCCTACAGGTCTGTCACGTCTAGGCTTGGCCTTGACGGCACTGCCTGTGGCGTAGCAGCCTCGACATGTTGGGGTAGTGATAACGGCGCACTCATGCTGGAGAGATCATCAATCTCGTCCTCCGTGATGGGTTCGACATCCTTGAGGTGCTGTTGAGCCTCCCTCACCCATTCCTTCACCTTTTCTATGGCTTCTAATTGCCGCTTGGGGTGTGGGTATTCCCCTACCTTAGCGCTCTCCTTTTGGGTTGTTTTAGGGGTTGAAGTCTCTGCCTCTGCGTCTGAGACTTTCTTTCCCTGGGGTAAGGTCGTAACGATGTCGGTTTTCAGTGCGACCTTAGCCTCTGATCTCTTCTTTTTCCACCTACGGCTCTTCTTTCCTACTGAGGTCGCGTCAAGATTGCTAGGTCCTGGCAGAGAGACGCCGGCCTGCTTCATTTGTGCTCGGGTCATCACTCGTAGGGGGATAGGTGTGGCCTCCCCATCGGGGTTTTCAACACCAAATAGTCCCAGCGGGACGGACGGCAAATTAGCTGAACTAGAAGGCGGCTTCCGTTTTGGGCAGTCTATGAAAAGATGGGTGATTCCGCACTCCGCGCACCTTTGGTCAGCTTTGTCCCTACTTTGCTGCTCTCTTTCTGGGTAGCGTGATGAGATGTGACCGGGATGTCCACACGTCCAACAAGTGACCAGATCGTGTGGCTGCCCTCCCAGGCCTTTACCCCGTCCTCGTCCTAATGCCATCACCGGCACCGGTCGGTAATCCATGAGGATTGCATTGCCCTCATCATCATGCGAGACGTAAGGGTATATGTAGGTTTCTTCGTCACTGGGTTCCTCTACGTAGTGCACGGGAGCATCGCTCGGTGGGTGGGTCACATAGGGACCAGGTGATCTAGGAATACCGGTAGGATTTATGTCCAACCTAGGGACCGCTGGCTTCATGTCATTAGGCGCTAGTAGGGCTAGCGGGGCTCCCCTTCTGAAGAATGGCTGTGGCCTGTTAGTCGGGTAGAGCTGGCCGTAGGGTTGCGTATATGGTAGTCTTTGTGGTAGTCTACAGTGTGCGGCATCGTGGCCGAACCTTCCACAGTTAGTGCAGGGTCTTGACCTAGGGTCCTGACATTCTGCTGGTAGGTGGTTTCCTCCACAGTACACGCACTGGACGTACGGACGCGTCGGTCGCCTCAACATGTCTTTTATTTTGGCCAACTCTGTCTTGACCTCGGCCAAGCCGTGGTCCATCTCGGTGGCCTTCCCCTTATCTTGGGACAATGCGTTGGATCGCTCGCTAGAGGTTACCACTCGCTCTAAACTCCGTGGGTTGATTTCTTCTAGGTTTGAGCTCCTGGAGCTCCGCTCTTTCAGCTGGTCATCAACCCTAATGGCTTCCTCAAAAACCCTAGCCACTACGTTCCGTTGCAAGCTCGAGTTGCTTGCTAGTGCCTTGTACAATTCTTCATCCCGAATCCCACTGATGAATATGGTTGACACTACCCTGTCAGTCGGTCTTTCGCCTAAGGGGATTCTCTTAAGGAGGCTTCTCACGTGGGTCACATAGTCGCGGATGCCCTCCCTCTTCTTCTACTTGACGTTCATCAGGTGCACTAGCAGGTTGTCAGAGTATCCGGGTTCAGCAAACCTCTTGACAAAAAGGTCCTTGAGGTTATTGAAGTTGGCTCGTTCTATAGCATCTAGGCTCGTATACCACGTCCTACCCTTATCGCTTAAGCAAAGTCCGAATGCTTGCGAACATTGGGCCTGGTCGTTGAGGCCATTGGCTTCGCAGACTTGCTCAAACTGCTCGACAAAGTTGTACGGGTCGTCTGGTAGCTAGTACTTGTCGAGTTGCTTGGCGACAATAGGTATTTTGGCTTGGCTCTTTGAGCCCTAGTTTGCCCCTAGCCCTGCAAGTAGCGAGGTTGCTAGCGCAGTGGCATTCTGTTCCACCGCGGTGTTATCGAGCAGCCGTTTCATGAGGAGCTCACCCAGCGTCAGGTCTTCCTCTAGTGCTCTTTCCTAGTCTGTCCGGTTTCGGCCAGGCAAGTTCAGCACTCGCTGCACCTCATGCAGCTCCATGCTCTACCTTAGGCTCCTGGCTTGTTGGTCCCTGTTGTACTCGGCTATGCCCTGCAATGCCTTGCGGGCTAGCCTCCTCTCCTTCTCTAGGTCCGCAATGATTTCCTCTGCCGTCCTGCCATGGTGTTCGTACCTGGCATGCGCATTGTAACTGCTCACCATTTGTTGTATGGCTTCTGGAAATGCGCTAACATCTAGCTCCCCTGTAAACCGATGATCTGAGCCTCCCTCTGTCATGGTTGGATTCTTGTGCCTGATTGTAAATCAGATCCTTGTCGTTGTTGCTCCTTGTTTGATCCTACTTTGCGCTCCGTGCGTTTGCATACACCTTGGGTCTTCTCCTATTGGTGGGTTTTTTGGGCGATTTATCTGAGAGAGTTCTTTTAATTTTTGAATGCAGCACTCAACTTATGGTCACTCGTGAGTGTGTTGTTCCTCGTGCACTTGTGCTCAATCAGGCTTTCGGCTTTCCTAAGTGTTCTTCAAGTGCGGAAATTCACCTCGAGTGATGTGAGTGATTCCCCGGCATTTTACTCACTCTTGCTCGTTTTGGGCCTGACAGGCTTTGCTACTCTAGTCCTGGACGCTCTACGGGTCCCAGGGTCCTATGCTACTTCCTGTCACTCACGTGGGGGTGGGTCGCTGGGGGAGTGCCCCAGTGTGTCCCTGGATGGGTCAGGTTTTGTTTTGGTTTGACTCTAGGAATCGAACGTTCGATTTACTAGTGGTCCGATTTACCAGTGGTCCAATTGTGGGAATCGAACCAGGTACGTTAGGGCGGAGTGGTAGTCTTAAGGTCCGCGTGTCCGATTCTCAAGAATCGGATGGGCAGGTGTTCGAGGAATCGGCCAAGAGGGTCCGATTCTTGGCGGTCCGATTCTAGGCGGTTCGATTCCGGGTGGTCCGATCGGACCGGGTGATTCTGGGTGGTCCGATCGGACTGGGTGATCCGATTCCTAGTGGTCCGATTATGGATGGGTCCGATTCTGGGAATCGGACCGGACAGGTGGTCCGATTGGTGACCTGTATTACTTCGTCCGATCGAACAGGGTGGGTCCGAGTCAGAGCGTCTGAGTGGTCCGAGTGTTTGAGTCGGACAAGTTGGTCCGAGCGTCCGATTCTAAAAATCGAACGGTTGGTCCGAGTGCCACATGGCACGTCCGATCGGACCAATTGGTCCGAGCCTAGTGATTGGACGGGTCGTTTCGATCGGACGGTTGTCCGAGTGTCCGATTCTAGGAATCGGACACTGGGTCGGACGTTCGATTTTGCCGGTCCGATGAGTTGTGCACACAGATTTGCTCGATTTTCACTAGGTGTTTTATCCTATTGGTCATGCGATTAACCAGCGACGGAGTTGAAGTGGTGCGGAGGAGATCGGTTACCTGGGAGTCGCCGAATGCGATGTCCTCTTAGCTCTGGTCGATCAGACGGCTGCCCAGCTCGCTCACTCTCTCACTCTCTATCTCACTCACTCTCCGTCAGTTGGAAATGGGATCCTCTTGCCCTCCCAGAGTTTATACCCTGCTAGTTCTGCCCTACACACTACAAATTCCTTCCCTGGCGTTTCCTATGCCGTTACCTTTTCATTTACTCCATTTTTCCTTTCGTTTCCTGTGGTTTTCCCCCTATTTCACAATAGCAGCCCTCTGCCTCTTCGTGTGTGATTTCCTACTGCTAATCTATCCTAAACACATCGTGAATCGAAAGCAGAACACTGAAGTAATTTCTCCATGTTTTCCAGTCATTAATAACCAGATTATTCCAAAATACTTACGTGTTCTGAAGATCAAAAACACCCGACTTCCTACCTATCTCAAGCTCCGTTTCAGGGTGAATACCCTACTTCGATGCTCGATATGAGGCGTGCGAGTGCTCGAGCTTGAATCCGTTGTCTCGGCAACGGAACCAAAATGTGGGAGCTTTCACTCAACCGCCAAGACCCACGGACCGCTTATTGTTTCAAGCGTTCCAAGCGAGCTCTCATGGCTATCTCTCACCTAGCCGACGCGCCGTCGATCCTACAAATGCAGTGAACTTACCTTGATGCTCGATCGAGTACCCTCCTTTCTCTCACACTCCGGTAGCTCCACGATTCTTGATGCTAGCTCAAGCCTCCTCCATCTCCAGGCTCCATCCTCCATAGCCGCACGCGCAAGAGAAGAGAAGAGAAGAGAAGAGAAGAGAAGTAGGGGAGAGGAGATGGTGAAGAGCTTCACCCTCTTGATCCCTCACTCTCACACACACTCACTCCCTCACTCTCACACTCCCTCTCTCAAGAGCATACACAAGCAAGAAGGAGAGAAGAAGAGAGGAAGAAGAAGACTAGTTTTGCCACACCAAAGAATGAGCTCTTCATTCACTTTTCAACTCTATATACAAAACCCTACTTCCCTTTTGGGCGGTCATCCCCTTTTTCCCTTTCTTACATGGCCACAGGCCCTGTTTTCCATTGTCATTTTATCTTCCTTGTTTCCTTTTCACTATACCCTTCTATATTTACAAATTGCACGGGTGAGAGCCTGGCACTCTTTTACAAGATTTTAGGGTGCGCTTTTTATGCGCATTTCCCTTTTCGTGTTTGCCTTGGCCTTTTAAGGTTGTCCTTGCGCTTTTGGCTTTTTCTCCTTTTTTTTCCTTCCATCGGACTACCTTTTTTCCGCCTTTGCCCTGCGTCTTTTCCACTTTCTTTCGCTCTCTTCGTGTTGGGGTTAACACACATGCTCTTCTTTTTCGGTCATGTGATTTGTATAGGCATTTTCTATGCACTATCTATCTTGCCATGATTGTATATCGCTTTCATTACGTGATCTTGTATTTATTTATATGTATCAGTCTTATGATTCAAGTACACTTTGCCTTCATCTAGAAGAGCATTGTACACATTGTTGAAACTCTTTTGTATTGCCCAAATAAAGCACATATTGCTGCCCTGCCACAAAAAAAAAATTCCATGTTACCATCACTATTAGCATCGCAAATTTACTGCACACTGCTATTGCAATTATTTTTTTCCATGTTACCGGTGCTATTAGCGTCACAAATTTACTGCAGACCACTATTAGCATCGCAATATGCGTTGCAAAGTGTCTCTAGAATTCGATGTTCAACCCCCCAAACTCCACGTGTGGTAGTGTGACATGCACTTGCCACCATTGCCACACTCTAACGGCCGGACTACTGCCTCGGCCCTAAGCCTACACTAGCCACTAAATAGCCGGCTACTGAATCTCCACTACTCTAGAAGCATCCAATATCCAGCCTCCGCCCCAGTGACTTGGAGTGATAAACTGGTCACTACAGTGTTGTCACACGTGGAGTGAACTATGACAGTAGTTTTGCAAAGTAAGTATTCCAAGCTTGCAGGTATACAAAATGCCTAGGCTATAGCATTGCACAATGTAATGAACATACTTCATTGATGCATTAGACTTTATATTTTAGTGCATCAATAAACTACAAACTTTCAAAGCACTCAAGTCTTGACTCTTGGCATTCGAACTTCGAGCTTTGCATAGGGAAGTAGTGCTGCAACTTCCAACTGCATAGATGGCACTGGATAGCAAGGCCGGCCTCTTCATTCTTGATTCTCGACTTAGTAGCCATTCTCAAGCCTCCATATACCATACAATTATCAACAATTTAAAATCATAATTAGAACAACTTTGAAGTTTATAGAATGAACAATTATTACTTACAAGGGATATATAAAATTAGAGACATGTATTTTTTATTGTCTTAAAATAGGGGAAGATTTTGTTTTAAATGTGCATGCAATTTATATTTGTATGGACCTTTAAATCTACTGATTTAGGTAAAATGTCAATTAGGGTGAGCTGCTCCAAATTCCAATGGCTTTCTAGACCTTGCTTTCCACTTGGTTTCATAAGAGTTAATTTCTTGTATGGAGAATAAGAACTTAAGTATTTGTATGAATCCAATAGACACTCATGGAGGTATATGTTGTTGATTTGTTGAATTAGAACTTAGTAGTGTTGCATACTTAGAATATGTCACTCATGATGATAAATGCATATGTGAAACAAGTTAAATTTTGACCCTAATCCATCTAGCTTTCTCAAAGGATAATAAATTAAATGTCCATCTTTTCACCATTATTCTCTCAAGTGGGTATAATTAGACAACACTTTGTGCTATTTTGTAAACACTTAACCATTAATCGCTAAAAGGTTCAGACCATCTCTAACAAATAGTTCATGTAGCTTGATGTCAAAAGAAGTGGTTAAAGCTTACATTGTACTTCTGAGATAGGTAATAGCCTGACTTATCATATATTCTTTCATAAATTTTTATATAGTATATGGATATCTAGGTGTGCTTTTCATCTTTCTAAAGGGCCTTTTCCATCCATGCTTACAAACCATTGCATGCACACGTTAATATTGGCATTAATAGGCCTATAAAGTACAATACAACCATATTGGGTATGCTCTTCAATGCTCATCTTTCTAAAGGGTTTTTCTCTATCCATGGTTAGATATTTTGTTCCTATTTTCTATATCCTAATTAAGCATAAGAAAAAAGATTAAGCAATGTGAATCAAAATCTATGCTCAAATTATTTAGTAATATTAACTTTTTATAGTCGTAGGTCAACACATTAATAATTGTTCAATGTATGCAACATGGACAATGAGCTTGTAATGTAAATTTAAAATTGATATTGCCAAGGATTGAAATCATAATAGATTGTACTATTGCTACCATTAGATGTAGCAAGGAACCCTCTTTACAAAGCCATGCTTTTGACGACAGTCAGAGCCTTTATTTTAGTTATTCTTTGTGAATGCAACTTAGACAATGTCGCAAAGAACACTCTTTGCAATGCCATGATGTAGACAACAATTAGAGCCTTCAAAAAAAGGGAAAAAATAAGCGAGTGCAAAGAGAGGTATCTCCAAAGGGTACTAGTCAAATATCTTGCTATAGTTAGGCTTACGATTATGACCTTCAAAAGGAAACAAAAGATATTCGTCAAAGGGCTTGGAACGCTACATGGGCATGCACCTTTGAGTGGGTGTACTTTGATGATGTAATGGTAACAATGTTTTGCACATATTGTAAATACGACAAGAATCAAAAAAGTGATTTTTTAAAAAATGGTTTAAAAATCATACATAATGGTTCTTTGACTAAGCACTCTCATATTAGATCTCAAGTAAATGTGAAATATATTTGTGGAGCTAAGAAGGGAATTCAAAAGTATAAGGGTATTGTGGAGGATACAGTGATAAATCTTTTTTCGGAATGTGTATTATGGTGTGAAAGAGGATCATGCATTTTCATACTTTCCAAGGACCTTGGGTCTCCTTGAGAGGCATGTGGGTATCCAAATATCACTAGGAATATGTATCATAGTGATAAAGCTTGTGCTACATTTTTCCAATAT
The DNA here is from genome assembly GCF_053477565.2 of Lygodium microphyllum. Classification (NCBI taxonomy): domain Eukaryota; kingdom Viridiplantae; phylum Streptophyta; class Polypodiopsida; order Schizaeales; family Lygodiaceae; genus Lygodium; species Lygodium microphyllum. The sequence goes on from NC_141148.1 coordinate 112,082,008, forward strand.
ATTAGTGAGATACTCTTGCAACATATTGTGAGTTGACTATGAGTATCTTAGTATTTTAGCTTCATTATGGATGAGTCTATATATATTAAGCTAACATAGCATATAGTGGTTTATGCCTCATTTTATTGAGGATTATGAGACTTTCACTGTATTCGTGAGTTTGCTTGAGATTTAGGATGGTATGTCTTCACATTTATTTGAGTCATCCATGTATTTGTTGGGGGTAAAGGCGCCTCCGTCTAGCCGCCTGTGTATTACTACACTGACAGACACCACCACTACACACTGTAGGTGGTGGGCGCCCGTCACCATCACTTTATTCTTTATTCTTTTAGTGACAGTTTGAATAAAGGAAGGCCCGGTCACACATTGTGACTGTTGGAGTTCCCATTTCTTGTCTCTCTCTTTCTTGCTCTTGCTCTCCCGCCATAGCTCTCGAGTGCAAGCGCTTCGATCCTTCTCACCTTTCAACTGGTATCAAAGCACAGCTTCCCGACTCTTAAGCTTGGCTCGTGGCATTCTCAGCTTCCCATCGACTCCCCACTCGCATTGGGTCTCCTTCCTGGCAGCCATAGCTCATTCTCTTGAGCTCCCTTCACTCCCCAGTTTTCCAAGCTTCTTCCCGGCCTATTGAGGCACCATCAGGGCATTGACATTGAGGTATTGCTTCATTATTTTAGAGATTTATCTTAGTCCACAGGTCTAGGTAAACAGGGTTTTCACAGGTTGTGGGCAGCCATAGCTCACACCTCTTGGAGCTTCCTTCACCTCAATCTTGCTTCCAGCCTATCAAGGCTTACTGAGGCTTGGTGTAGGCCTTCTTTGGCCCCCATTTGTGCCCCCTTTAGGCCCCATTGTTGACACATGGGATAGCATACCCCCCTAACAAACTCACATTTTTTGTTTTTTGCGCCTGTTTCAAAATCTAGCCCAAAAATCACTCTTTTTGTCATATCTCGGGCATTCGAAACCTGATTCAAGCAAGATAAGAGTCTAACTTGGGGTTTTGGCACGCTTCGACGCGATGGTGATGTCAGATTTGCCAAATTCTGATGATAGAATATTTTGCAATAGATTTCAGGGCTAAAAATACTCAGTTTATAATAGTAAATGCATGCTGAATACTCTTGGGCTGAAGCTATCTTTCATGGTTTGACATATGCCTATTGGTTTCGGGTGTATGTCTTGGGTTGTGCTATGATGTATTGATCTTCGAGGGACAAGTTCGAGCTTGTCATTGGATCCGGATGCTTTTGGAAGGTTGAGCTTATTTCAGCCCGCACTTATTGACATTGGTCTATGCTTGACAGTGGTCAGTGCTTTGATAGTTATATGCTATTTGGGTACATGCTTACCCGACGCCTATGGCTTGATGCATTTGTCTTGGCACATTGTACCATGTACTTATTGAGCTTTAGTGCTCTCTGAAGACTTTTACTGCTGAAGCCAATCACATCCCAATACAATATCCACGGGGCCCATATCAAGGGTAATCAAGTCCACCTTTGCTGTGTAATTTTCAGCTAGCACGAGAGACACTTGTGTGCATACATGGGAGCTCACTTCCTCATTTCCATTGGCCACTTGAACGCGAAGGGGTTGCTGTAATTCAGTGGGAACACATGCCAAACGGCTAAGAGTTGATTCATTTACAAAGCTGTGTGTGCTGCCACTATCAATGAGGATGTATACACTCTTGCCATCAATGTTACCATGCACCCGTAAGGTGTTCGGACTCCTAGAGCCGGTCCATGAATCCATGGAGATTGAGCAGGCTGATATAGCAGTGGATGAGTGGTGCCAAGGGTCATTCCCAAGCATGTTATCAACGGGGCAGCCACCGGGGTCAAAAGGGAATCCATCCGGTGAGTCATAAAATTGATCGGGATCAATATCCTCCTCATATTCAGCATTTTTAGCAAGTGTCATTATTTGAGAGCTGTCATGCATGTCCTCTTCCAGCTTGTCACTATCTTCCAACACATACATGCTATTAAACTTGACAGTGGTGTTCTTAAAGGGGCATTTGGATGCATGATCAGTTGTGTACTTATCCCCGCATTTGAAACACAAGCCTTTGGCTTTTCTATCCTTGACAACTTCAGGAGGAATGAATTTTTGACCGTTGGAACTGAAGCCATTCCTGGCCCTATTTTCAGCATACTTTGGGTCACTTTTGAAGGGTGGTGCTATCCCAAAACTACCATATTTCCTTTCAGCATTAAAAGTGGGGTAAGTAGGAATTTTGGGGCTGCCATTCCCTGCATTATTGCTACGATAATTAGTAGCATATGGGGGTTGCCTACTAGGGTATCTTTGCTGTCCAGCAATGGGTTGCGTGCTCTCATTGCGGGGGTACTTTCGACCATAGCGTTCGGCCAACTCTATGGCTGCAAACAGGGTGGCTGGCTTTTGAGCCATTACATCAGCTGAGAGATGCGCATCCAGCCCATAGATGTATTTATGCAATTTGGCCTCATCACTAACTGCCTCAACATACATGGATAGGTTCATAAACTGGCTGGTGTACTCACTCACGGTGAGATTTTGCTGATCAAATTGATACCATTGCCTAGCCAAGCGTTCTTTTTCCACCGGGGAGACAAAAACTTGGATCATATGCATCTTGAACTCTTCCCAATCACGAAACTGATGTTTTTCTCACTGAACAAATCTCCACCATGTGTGGGCAAAACCTTCTAAGTGAAGGGAGGAAAAAATTATATTTGCTTCATCGGTATAGGGGTAGATGAGAAAATAGGCTTCCAATTTAGAGGTCCATTCCTCTAGTTCAGCTGGGGATGAGGATTGCCCATTGAATTTTGTAAACACGATCTTGTCACTCGGCTCATTTGGGTCTGGTTTCCCGTGAATGCCATGTGCTACATGCTGCCCATACATGCCTTGCTGTCCAAAATTCCCATGGGGGCCATGCTGCGCGTGCATTACATGAGGACCAAATTGCCCATTAGGACCTTGCTGCCCATGCACTCCGTGCAATCCATGCTGCCCAAGGTTTGCATTGGGGCCATTCCCTTGAGTGTGCAAGTAGCTTCCGTTATGGGGGAGTTGGGGTGCCAATGATGGGCTGGAAGGATTCGGGACGGGGGAGGGAAGGAGGGGCTCATCATTCTAGTGCTATGGGGAATGCCATGGGTACCACCAAGACCTTGTGGGCTGCGTCCGGTCTCCAAGGGGGGAGGGCGGTTAGCCTCACGGGGAGGGACATACTCCTTAGGTCGATCCGAGGAGGGGGCAATGGCGGGAATGAGGGCGTCCATGCGCTCTATGAGTAAGTCCATCTTAGCCATCATCTCGGAATGACACTAATCTTGGCGGGTTTCCCTCTCCCTGTGGCGTTGCTCCATCTCTCGATGTCGATCAGCATGGTGGGTCTCATGTTGGCATAGGGTTTGGTTGAGCAGAGACAAACGATCTATCTCGAGGGCACCTTCTTCAAACAAGTCTTCACTATCCTCCTGGGCTGAGCTAGGATCATTCATCGAGGCACGGGAGTCCCTTATTTCACGCTGAAATTCCTCCTGGGCCTTTGCTTTACCCTTGTGGCCTGCCACTACCAGACCCCCGTTTCAGAAATGACAATAACTTGAGTTAGGGAACTTCGATTGCCAAAATTTTTGATTCAAATGAAAGCCCTCGATCCCCTCTACGAGGCTATGTAAAAATATCTCTGACAATAAATGATCAGGGCTTTGCTGTAATCACTTTTTGTGGGCTGACTGTGTAGGACTGTTGCCTATCCCACAGTACCTTTGGGCACAAAATTGAGTGTAACTCCCAAACCATAGGGCGGAATGGAGAGGGTTTTAGCTCAAATCGAAGGGGAAAATTCCCTCTTCAAATCAAGATATAGAGATCATGCTCAGTCACACGAGAAGGCTTTGCTGTAATCAGTTCTTGCGGGTTGACTGTGTAGGACTGCTGCCTGTCCCACAGTGCCTCTGGGTACAGAACTGAGCGTATCTCCCAAAGCATAGGGCAGAATGGGGAGGTTTTTAGCTTAGATCAAAGGGGAAAATACCCTCTTTGAGTCGAGCTATAGAGCTTGCGCTCAATCACACAAAGAGGCTTTTCTGTAATCAATTCTTGTGAGCTGACTGTGTAGGACTGGCTGTATGCAATACCCTGCAAAGGCTCCCTCAAGAAGCATTCTTTACCCCAATGGTGAGGGTCTTATCCCAAACATCCAAGGCCTCAATGGTGGCTCTCAATGCCCCATAAAGCCATACATTCATTGCATCCATATCTTATTGCTTAGACCAGTTCCATATTGCATTCCCTGCCCTTCTTGCATTGCATCCACCATACATTACCAAGCGGTTTATGACATTACCAATACATGTGGGGGTTTGTAGGCTCAATTGATCAGGGTTCGGGCTATTCCATCAAATGTACCTGCACCTGCAATAATTCTTTGGGCTCCAGATCACCGGGAGGTGGGCAAAGTTTCCCCTGGGCCGGGTTGTGCACCCCTTCAGGGTCTTTGATAGCAAGGGGGGTCACCCCTCTTTTGTCTTGCCACCTCGCCTGGCATCGGGCTTTTCCTCACCTGGAATATATATGGCAAACATTTATTAATTAAACAACTAGCATGAGATGCATTTCTGGAATCAAAATTTTGGGCTTTTCATGAAGTGCATGGAATTGGAATGGGAAATAGGGATAGGGAGCTTACCAGCAGTGATTCACTGCCTACTCACCCTTATACAATGGATTTTTATCACTTCTTGGCTTAGCCAATTTACAAAAAGCCAAACGGGTTATAGGTAAGCAAAATATAATCACAATGAAGCTTCAACATGAGTAAAATCCATTTCAGCACTATAAGATCAAGGAGAAATGACTGGGGCCATTAATCAACATGCATTCAAGGTCTGGGTCTCCTATTATGTACTTGGACTCATACATTCTCTCAAACAAATGGATGGGATTTAACAAGAGGCTTAAACGGAGAGAATGAGAGCCAAGAAACAGTTACCTTGAGTCTTTTGGAGAAGAAGGCAGCCACTGATGCCACCTCAGTCCTCCATGAGAGCTCCATTTGATCCCGAATGCTCCATGGCTCCAAAATGGGAATGCGTCTTCAAGAAAGCTTGGGGCAGGATGGTTCAGGACCTCTCCATGAGAGTTCTTGCTGAAATGGAGGTCCTACTCCATAGCCATGGCTGCCCACAAGAGCATGCCTTCAATTCTTGCTTATAATCTTCTTCCTGTTCTTCTTGATGGCTAAAATCTTGAGCAATGTTCAAGAGGGGACTCCCGGGGACCAAGGAGAGACCAAAATCTTCAGGATTTCTGAGCTTGATGCCAAGGTTTCATGGCTGCCATGGACTGCACTAGACCAGGTCTCTTGAGTGCCAAAGGGGAGTCCAAGGGCTGAAGAAAATGCCACTGGTGCTGCCCAAGAAGGTGGCCAATGACCAGGATTGAAGTCAGGAAGGAGAGGAGGGCTAGGGGGGCTGCCCTGCAGGCCAAGAAGCTGTTGAGATATCGAGCTCCACTCGCGATATGCCAGGGTGATCGTTGTGCATTTATGTCACCAACTTGTCAGTTGTGCAGATGCGGTTGGTACACCGCCCATGAATAATAGCTAGATGATAGCTATCCTTATCTACTGTAGTTCATGGCTCAGTTAGTATGCCACCTTAGTTAGTTGAGTTTGGTTTGAGACCCATATATAGGGTTCTTCTATTTCTATGTATGAGAGTTCTTTTTGGCTTACACAACTAAGAAGAGGAAAATTGTTTTCAGCCTCTATCTTTGTGTGGATTCCCCCATTGTGCAAGCAAGAAAGCTACAAGTGAGACTCCTTCCTTATCTCCCATAATCTTGACATGGTATCAGAGCCTTGTTCGTGGTAAGGAGCTCAAGAAAGCAAGCCAAGTTCGTGGTGTTCTGGTAAGAGGACCAGTGTTGCTTTCATTTTTTCTGGTTTGGGAGCAAGTCTCTGCAGGTAGCATAACTAGAAAGTACAAGAGTGCATTGTTTCGGATTGAGACGCCCTTCGCGGTGTGGCAAGAGGGCAGTATATGCTGCGAGCAAGTGCTTTAGCTCATGGTATCCCTGTTTTTTTTATTTAAGGCCATTTCGGGCCCTGTTTTGGAGGCGGAAGTTTTCTATACGCACTCAGGAAAAGGCCCTGTTTTATGCTGTGCGACCACTATTCTACAGGTCGATGAAAAGTTACCACAGAAATTGCATCGTATGCTTGTGTGCAGAGACATTGGGAGTTACAAAATCATCCTTCGTTCCTATTTATGCAAAATCGTCACTAGGAAGTGACTGTGTGGTCAAATACCACTTTCGCTAATTTTGCAGATTTGCCCTTGTGAGAGTGAAGCTGTGTTTTTTGTAGTGACAGAATTTTTTGCAGTATTCTGTAATGGCGTCTGATTCTCTTTCACAGATTGTAACTGAAAAGCTTGACAAGAACAACTTCCAAGCATGGAAGTTTAGAATGACGAATTTCCTTATGGAAAAAGGATATTGTGAATTTGTTGCAGGAAATGAAGAAGAACCAGTTCTTCCTGATGTTCCCAATCAACAACAAATGCAGACATTTAAAGCATGGCATGAGAGAGCCAGAAAAGTTATATACTGGCTGTCTATCAGTATTTCAGACTCTATGATTATGCATATTCAGGATGCAAGTACGCCAAAGGAGGCATGGGATACTCTATCAAAAATGTATAGCACAAATACGCAAGCCAGGAAAATGCAGCTCAAGCAAGAGTTGCATAATGTGCAAAGAGAAAGTATGAGCATCAATGACTACCACATGAAGGTGAAGAAGATTGCAGATGCACTTGCTTCCATTGGGTCACCAGTGGAAGATGATGATTTAGTTTCTGTGACCTTGAATGGTCTAGGAAAGGATTATGCACAGTTTCGGACATCCATTTCAGTTCGTGAAAGATTTCCTGATTTTGAGGAGTTGATTGCTCTTCTAATTTCTGAGGAGCAGAGAAATGATGGTGCATCTTCTTCAGGAGGAACTTCAAAAGAAACTGTCTTGTACTCAAATGCTGGAAGAGGTAGAGGCAGAGGTAGAGAAGGCCGATCTGGAGGCCGTGGTAGAAAACAGAATATGCAGCAAACTCAAGAAAACCAGTCCTATGGAGGAGGACGTGGTAACTTAGAGGCAGGGGGAGCCAAAGAGGTCGTGGTGGATGGCAAAGAGGCCAAAATGCAAACAGCAATGTTGAATGCTACTATTGTGGTAAAATGGGTCATATGGCTAAAAAATGCTATAAAAAGCAGAATGACATCATGAATGGAAAATTGCAACAAGGAAATTATGCATCTTCTAGTAGATAGGGTGATGACAAAAATGAGCATTTGTTTATGGTGCAGCACATGAACAATTCTGTGACAAGTGCAGAAGAAAGCAATGATGTATGGTATGTTGACTCAGGTGCATCAAACCACATGACAGGTCATGCAGAATGGATGGAGGATGCAAGGAAAATGAAAAAACCAGGATTTGTGGAGACTAGTGATGATACTGCACATCCTATTGTGCAGATTGAAAATTTTCATTTTTCTATGCAAGATGGGAAAAAGAAATACATGTCCGATGTATTTCATGTCCCGAATATCACTAAGAATCTGGTTTCTGTTGGTCACATGGTTGAGCAGGGCTTGCAGGTCAGATTTAATCCTCATGGATGTTTTGTTGAGGATATGAAAACTAAAGGTCGCTTGATAGCAAAAGGAAAGAAGAAGGGCATAATGTTTACATTAGATGCAAACATGCCTGAATTGAGTGCAGCAATGTTTGCATATGGGACCGGTGTAGTTGCAGATATTGATATCTGGTATAAATGCATTGGTCATGTTAATGTACAGCTACTTAAATCAATGCAGGCCCAAAATATTGTTGTAGGATTGCCTAAATTCAAGGTTGCAGAAATGCATAAGATATGTGAAGCCTGTCAATTTGGAAAACAGGCAAGGAAACCATTTCCTAGACATGTTCAAGAGAGTAAGAAGCCATTGGAATTAATCCACTCTAATGTGTAGACTACCAAAGCTGCATCTCTTGGAGGCTATCATTATTTTGTCACTTTTATTGATGACTATAGCAAAAAAGTTTGGGTGTATTTTATGAAAAAGAAAAGTGAAGTTTTTGGGCATTTTAAAACTCTTAAAGGTATGGTTGAAAAAGAAACTGGCCTGCAAATAAAATGCCTAAGGTCAGATGGAGGGGGAGAGTACCTCTCAAATGAGTTTGCAAGGTTCCTGCAGGAGCATGGCATAAAGCAGCAATATTCATGCAGTCATACCCCACAACAAAATGGAATTGCAGAAAGGAAAAGCATGCATATTGGAGAGGTATCTCGTGCCATGCTCAATGAAAAAGACCTACCATATTTTTATTGGGTTGAGGCAGTTGCTACAGCAGTCTACATAATGAACACGACTCCCACTGCAGCAATACATGGGATGACTCCAGAGGAGAGGTATACTGGTAGGAAACCAGATATTTCTCATTTGAAATTTTTTGGTTGCATTGCCTATGTTCATGTGCCAGATGAGTTGAGATCCAAGTTGGATCCAAAAGCTGAGAAGTGCATCTTTATTGGTTACTCTTTGCAGCAGAAAGGGTATAGATGCTATAACCCTTCTACTCATAAGTTTACAGTGAGCAAAGATGTTATTTTTGATGAGATGAGTAGCTGGTATAAACCAGTAAATGTGATTGATAATGTAGATGCACAAAATGGTAATACTGCATAGAATTCACAGCAGCAGTCACAAGATATTAGTGGGCCAGGAGCGTCCTCTAGCAGTGGTTCACATTCTTCACCATGGACAGGCAGATTGAGATCAGGAGAATCTTCTCAAAGCAATGTAGATAGTGGTATGCAGGTATCATGAAAAGGAAAAGAGAAGGTAGATCAGCCCATGTTTGATGTGAATGCAGATCACTCTTATGTGGATGGTGAATCCAGTGGCTCAGAACAGAGCATTGATGATGAGTTGGGTATTCCTTCTATTGTTATACCTGGAGTAAGGAAGACCATGGATGTTTTGAGAGTACCTGGAAGTGAGCCTACTTTGCGTAGGTCTACCAGAGCTAGGTATCCTGTGGATAGGCTGAAATATGATGGATTTACAGCCATTCACTATGCATATATAATCAAAGTGATACAAGAACCAGAACCCACTTCTTTTGAGCAAGCCATGGGAAAAGAAAAATGGGAGAAAGCCATGGATGAAGAAATGGATGCCTTGGAAGCAAATGCTACATGGGAATTGGTACCTTTGCCTAAAGGTAAGAATCCAATTGGCTGTAAGTGGGTTTATAAGGTGAAGCACAATGCAGATGGTTCTGTGAACAGATACAAGGCAAGATTAGTAGTCAAGGGGTATGCACAAACATATGGCATTGATTCTGAAGAAACATTCAGTCCGGTTGCAAGGATGGCAACCGTAAGAGCAGTCATTGCTATGGCTGCATCAAAGGAATGGTCTTTACATCAGATGGATGTAAAGAATGCCTTCTTGCATGGTGATTTGCAAGAAGAGGTATATATGGAGCAGCCACCAGGTAATGTGCATGCTGTTCATCCTGAGTTTGTTTGCAGGTTGAAGAAAGCCTTGTATGGCTTGAAGCAAGCACCTAGAGCATGGTCTGACAAGATAGGACAGTATCTTGTCACTATTGGCTTTCAGATTTCCAAGGCAGATTTCTCACTTTATGTGAGAAAAACAGAGAAAGGTATTATGCTACTTGTCATTTATGTTGATGATTTGATTATGACAGGTGACAGTGATGAAGATATCCTTCATGTGAAAATGCTATTGAAGCAGAAGTTTGAGATGAAGGATTTGGGAGAGCTGCGTTATTTCTTGGGCATTGAGGTGATTAGATCACCAAGTGGGATATGGCTCTTGCAGAGGCAGTATGGATTGGACATGCTATCCAAATATGGGATGACAAGCTGTAAGCCTATTTTAGTTCCTTTGGAGCAGAATGTGAAGCTGAGCGCACATGGTACAGACGCATAGTAGGAAGTTTGATTTATATGACTATTACCAGGCCAGATTGAGCTATGCTGTTGGATTGGTAAGTCAGTTTATGCAGGCTCCAAGGAAACCGCATTTGGATGCGGCTAGATGCATACTCAAGTATGTGAAGTCCACATTGCAGTATGGACTACTTTATGAGACTGGGGTTCAGATACAGTTGCATGGATACACTGACGCTGATTGGGCTGGTAGTATTTCTGATAGATGATCTACCAGTGGATATGTGTTCTCTTTTGGGAGTGCTGCAGTCACTTGGAGCAGCAAGAAACAGCCTACAGTTACCTTGTCGAGCACAGAGGCTGAGTACAGGGGTGCAGCAATGGCTGCATGTGAGATAGCTTGGTTGCATAAGCTACTTTATGATATGCATCAGCCTACAAATGGGCCAGTTGTCATTTATTGTGACAACATGAGTAGTATACACTTGGCAAATAACCCAATCTATCATGCTAGAACAAAGCACATTGAGGTGTATTATCACTATGTGCGGGAGAGGGTTTTACTAGGTCTTATTGATCTAGTTTATGTCAGCATAGAGGATCAGGTAGCTGACATATTTACGAAGGCATTGGGCGCAGAGAAGCTGCGCAAGTTCAGAGATCTGCTTGGTGTGCAAGAATTGGGATTGAGCTTGAGGGGGAGTGTTGAGATATCGAGCTCCACTCGCGATATGCCAGGGTGGCTGTTGTGCATTTATGTCACCAACTTGTCAATTGCAAATGCGGTTGGTACACCGCCCATGAATAATAGTTAGATGACAGCTATCCTTATCTACTCTAGTTCGTGGCTCAGTTAGTATGCCACCTTAGTTAGTTGAGTTTGGTTTGAGACCCATATGTAGGGTTCTTCTATTTCTATGTATAAGAGTTCTTTTTTGCTTACACAACTAAGAAGAGGAAAATTGTTTTCAGCCTCCACCTTTGTGTGGATTCCCCCATTGTGCAAGCAAGAAAGCTACAAGTGAGACTCCTTCATTATCTCCCACAATCTTGACAGAAGCAACCCGTTTTTTACGCCGCAAATTTCGAGCTGCTCCTGGGGGCCACATGCTGGGCTGAACCACGTGGTGCTGCTGCTCATTGTGCTCCTCTCACTGAGGGGAACACCTCAGGACCAGCCCAACTTGTTGAGGAAGAGGAGGGGGAGAAGAATTCCTGAGATTCTTGAGCTGGAGCTTCCATGGCAGCTTGGGAAAAGAGGAGAGAGAAGGTTTTCTTGAAAAGTAACTGAGTCTTTGGCCTTCTCTAACTGTGTTGCCCTCCTTTTTGCCAAGAGCCCTAAAAAACTTGCATGAAAATTAGTGAGACGACCTGTCAAATTTGTCTGCCCACCTCCAGATTTGTCCATGATTCTTGGGAAAGCTCCAAGAAAGGCTGCCACAGACTTCAAGAGGGCTGACAGCCTGCCTGAGTACTCCTGTGTACCTGTGAAAGAGATGTAACTGGAGCTTTCTAACTGTGGGAAACTGTGAGAACCCTAAATCTATGGGAAAAGAGAAGGATCAAGGACAAAGCTCTGATACCACTTGTAATGAAGGAAACCTAACTGTCCTAACTAAGGGAAAAGAGAGAGAGAAGGACTGCAGAAGAAGAGGGAGAGGAGAGAGAAAGGCAAGAAGAAGAGAGAGAAAGAGGGAAAGAGGAAGAAGAAGAGGAAGCCATGAAAGCTTGAGAAGGTTAAAAGAGAGTTTCTTGATAATTTCTGTGATGCTTCAAAATACCCTCTTACACCTTATATACCATCAGTGTGACTGGTATGTTCCCATGCCATATTCCCGTGATCCTCGTTCATTACACTACTTGACTGAAGATCTCTAAATTGAGTCTTTCTTTCTCCTCTTGATGCATGTTTCTATGTCTTAATATATGATAGAAGGAGATGGGCTGATTCGAGAGATTTCGATTGGGAGATGAGAGCGATCAGCAGTAAATGACACTATTCTAAGCAACCATTTGGAGATTGGGGATTGTGAACAATCAACCAAACTAATCATTGCAATGAAATATCCAATTTTCTCACTCTTCATCGTTGCCTTTTGCACATAAAATGGCTCCTTGATTGAAGATCTCTAAATTCAATCTTTCTCTCTCCTCCCTCTCTCTCCTCTTGATGCATGTTTCTATACTTTAATCTATGAGAGAACGAGGTGGACTGATTGGAGGGATTTCGATCAGAAGATGATGCTGAGACATGATGGAGCATAGATTGATGTTTATAAGAGCATTAGCAGTTGTTAAGGAGCAGAAGGGGCCTTGCAAACACGAGATACATATGAGATAAATCGTGGTTTTATGAGTAAGTGATAAATTTCATTATTTTATGATAAATCTAGATTGCAATTGGTTGGACATGGTTGCTATTGATTATAAATTATTTGTTTTATGAGAAACATGAAGAAAATCAGCAATACTCGATTGTTTATTAATTTTTCTATAAACATGCAAAATCCGCAAAATTACGATTTTAAGGTAAATTATGGATTTTGGGGGTTTTGATGTGTTAATGGTGTTCACATGGGATGAAAATAATTCTCAGCAAGTCTAGTCAAGTCACATTAGAAAATCAAGAGATATCAGTATTCATTGATAAATAAATAGAAAAAAATAGATAAATTAGATAAAATTAGATTTTTCAAATTTAAAAATAGAAAAAATAATATGTGACTGTGGTGGATGTATGGTATGACTGAAGCATGAGGTTTAGCCTTATATTTATGTTAAAGTGAGTATTTATTGCTCTTTATGAAGAAAAATACATCAAAACTCTCTCTAAACCTACCACCGAATGTACAACCTTAAATGGTAGGGAGAGAAGAGGGTAATGAGTGCTTATTTACTAAATCTAATTTTTTCTTATGCATTTTACATATAGGAACGTGTTTTTTGAGAATTAGAGGGTTCATTAGCATGAGCATGCTTGGTGTAACACAACAATTATGCTTAGAACAAAAGCATGAGAAGAGATGGTTTCGCATTGTCCCAAGGTTGTTTTAAATGAATAAAAATGGTTGAGTATTATGAATCATTCATAGTTGCATTACATTCAACACATGGTATCATCTTGGATGTATGGCAATTGTCTTCCTAAGCATTAACCCACATTGAGAGTGAGGTATCCCAAGCATAGGGCTAGTTGTTCATTTTCTTCCTTGGGGAGTATTCAGTGATGACTATATTTTATCTTCTAGAATGATTGTTTAAAAAAGAGAACTATGTAATGTACATGCTTTATGTGTTCACAGTACATCTGGGGGGCCAATCCCTGAGGTGTAGGAGAGTCGTAGTGGGGCCACGGCATTTAACCAAGGGGTACTCCCTCTATCTGTTTTAGGAGGTGTATAACACCAATATATGTAGGGTATCCCTGTGAGGAGTTTGGAAAGGGTTATCCGTTGGACTATGCACCATACAAACGCTTATTTGGTCATCAGTGTGTAGCCGCTGAATGCTCCTAGTCATGAGGCCATGGGGTGTTTTGGTTGAGCATAGAGGCCTCACTAGAGCCTTAGAGCCAATGTCAGGCCCATTTTAGGTCTTGATACAAAAACACAACAACACTTAGAAAAACACAAAAACACAAAAATGCAAAACGCAAAACTCAAAACTCAAATTGCTTAAACAAACCATGTGACATTATTATGGATTGAAGATACATCATGCTTGTCATAAATTTTGGGTTGTGTGTATATTGGAGTGAAAACACAAAAATGCAAAATGCAAAACTCAAAACTTTAAAACTCAACTCTTTTTACTTGACCAATCTATGTATCAATATTATAGATGCAACGATGATTGGTAGTTGTGAGCATTGAAGGAAAAAGAGTGACCAAAACTCAAAAAACACAAAACATAAATGGTAAGGACAAAACTTAAAACATAAACTTCTCTTACATGAACAATTTGTGGCATACTATTGTCGATTGAATCTACATCATGCTTGGCATAGTTCTTTGGTTGCATATGCATTGAAGGAAGAGAAGTGATCAAAACTCAAAAAACTCAAAATACACAAGGCAAGAATCAAATACATGGCCATTGTTTCATTGTTTGGTTGGTTGTTGCTTGTTGCCATTTGATAGTTAGGATTCTTCACACCTAGATTTAGCATTTGTTTACACTAAAAGATCATCATCATGATAGCTCATACTCATACTAAAAGTTTACTCACATCCATAATTTAGTCACATCCTACTTTACTCACATTCAAACTTTACAACCCACACATACATCACATTAATCCACTCACTCCCATACCTCATCCACACTAGGCACCCATTACACTACCCTTATACACTAACTTTTGCATTAGACTCGAGTACACATGCACTCGCACCACTCACTTGCACATAAACTCACTCGTTTGCACTCACCCTATACTTCGCATCCCTACTTTAGACCCTAAAGTACTCGTCCTCACACTTCCACTAATTTCTAGTTCACTTCCACTAACCCTACAAAATCACTCCCACTAATCTTAAGTTCCTTTTCACTGGAGAAATCCATATGTCCACTTTCACTAAGGAACCTCTCCTACTTTCACTAGGCATCTCCACTTCCATTAAGATAAACAACCTCCACTTCCACTAACACTAACCACTTCCATTTCCACTAACACTAGTCACTTCCACTTCCACTAACCTCCACTTCCACTAGGTCACTTCCACTTTCACTAGCACTAGTCACTTCCACTTCACTAGGTCAATTCCACTAAGCCACTAAGGAACCACTTCCACTTTCACTAAGAAACTTCTTCCACTTCCACTAAGCACTTTCACTTTCAAAGAACCTTACATAACTCCCACTTACATACAGAAAGATTCAGCTAAAGCAACAATTCAATAACATGTCTAGGAATGGCAGAAGCATTCAAGCCTACACTACAAAGATCAAGAACATAGCGAATCAGCTTGCCACCATTGGGTCTTCAATGTCTGAGGATGATATGATTGCAGTGACATTGAATGGACTTGGCAAAGAGTATAAAGCATTTGATACGTCTATTTCTATGAGAGCTGAATCCCCTGATTGGGATGAGCTGATTGCTTTGCTACTGCCTGAAGAAGTTAAGCTTGGGCTGAATATAGGTTCTAGTATGTCTCAAAGCAGAGACACTGTTCTTTACTCTAGCCAACATGGTAGAGGCAACAGAGGCTGTGGCTCTTTTCAAGGTTGAGAAGGCACTTGAAATGCTTATGGATAACATCAGCAAAATGTCTAGCATGGCATAAATACGAAGGGCCTAGTAGCTTTAGAGGCAGGGGGAGATCACCCCATGATAGAGGTGGTGGATCTGGTTCATGGTAGCCAAATGATCAGTCAAATAGAGATAAGGACTGTCATTACTACGGTAAATATGGACACATTGCAAAGGATTGTTACAAGAAGCAGTGAGATATGAAGGCAAAGGGCAAACAGCATGGGTACTATGCATCTTCTAGTGGTGCCCATGATGACCAGGTTGACAGGTTGTTTGCCATGCAAGATGTGTCTAAGAGTGTATCTAGGCAGAATAGAGATGAGAGATGGTACATTGATTCAGGGGCTTCACATCATATGACACCCCATGGAGAATGG
Organism: Lygodium microphyllum; assembly: GCF_053477565.2. Lineage (NCBI taxonomy): Eukaryota > Viridiplantae > Streptophyta > Polypodiopsida > Schizaeales > Lygodiaceae > Lygodium > Lygodium microphyllum. Next base: position 112,097,637 of record NC_141148.1, read on the forward strand.
TTTGATGAGATGGTTGCAGGTTCACATGGTTATGTGTGTACTGGGGATGACACCCAACATGGCATTCAACACATAGGAATTGTTTCGTTGTTGATGCCTGATGGCAAGAAAAAGAGTCTGCATGATGTACTACATATACCTACAATAACCAAGAATATTTTGTCAGTTGGACAGATGACAGAACAGAATCTGCAGGTGAGATTTAATAGAGATGGATGCTTTATTGAAGAATATGGTAATGGCTGCAAATTTCTAGATGCCGAAGAGATGGCCGAATGTTTACTCTTGATGCATCAATTCTAGAATTGAAAGCAGCCATGTTTGCACATGATGATGGTGCTATATGGGATGTTGAGATATGGCATAAGCAAATTGGCCATGTGAATGTACAAAAGCTGAAAATCCATGTAGCAGAAGGAGATTGTGTTTGGACTGCCTAAGTTCAAGTATCATGACTTTGGACAAGTATGTGATGCATGTCAATTTGGAAAGCAAGCACGGTTTCCATTTATGAGACATGTATAGAATAGCTCACGATCCTTGCAGTTGGTACATTCAGATGTATGGGGTCCGTCTCATAATGCTTCATTTGGTGGTTCTCATTACTATGTATCCTTCATTTATGATTTCAACAGGTATACTTGGCTTTACATACTGAAACATAAGGATGATGTGTTTGATGCATTCAAGGACTTCAAGAAGCATGTTGAAAATGAGTTGAGCTGTAAAATTTCATGTCTTGGATCAGATGGAGGTGAAGAATATGTCTCTAATTACTTTGACAGGTACCTTGCTAAACATGAGATCAGAAGACAGTTAACTTGCAACTATACACCACAGCAAAATGGTGTAGCAAAGAGGAAAAATAGGATAGTGATGGAATCGGCAAGAGCTATGCTGAATGATAAGAGTTTGCCAAATGGTTATTGGGTTGAAGCAGTAGTGACTGTTGTTTATGTGCTGAATAGAACCCCTACAGTAGGGATTCATGATGTAACTCTATATAAGAGATTATATGGTCATAAGCCTAACATTTCACACTTGAAGGTATTTGGCAGCATTGCATATGTGCAAGTTCCTGATGAAAAGAGGAAGAAATTGGATTCTAAAGCTATCAAGAGTGTGTTCCTTGGCTATGCACAAGACCGAAAAGTTTACAAGTGTTATGTATCGTCTGCACATGAGACATTGATTAGCAGAGATGTTGTTTTTTATGAGTTGGCATCGTGGTATGGTAATCCTGTTGCAATGGCTACTGATGGATCAGCTAGCACTAGTAATGCTGAAAATACACCTATAGTGAGTACATCTATGAGTGCTTCTATAGGTGATGGGTCACCTATAGTAAGTCCTTGGTCAGGACGCTTGCGGAGTCGTACTCCTACGTCCCCACTGACACGGATATGTCAATGAGGGGAAGATTGGATAAGGGAAAAGAAACGATGCTTGAGGATGTGGCAGGTCCACTTACAATAGGTTATGAGTCATCTAATAGCGACAGTTTGGATAGTGAGTTGGGCATTCCGTCTATTATGACGCCTGGAGCAAGGCAGAGTCGTTATGTACGGCCTCATGAGAGGCAAGCTCAGAGTGAGCCAGAGTTACAGAGATCTGAGAGAGTCAGAAAACTAGTTGACAGGTTTACATACACTGGTTATTCAGCCCACCATTATGCATATATGGCTAGTGTGACATGTTACAAAAAACCTACAAAGTTTGATGATGCAGTTATAGATGATAATTGGTGTGCTGCCATGGATGAGGAGTATGTAGCCCTGGCTGAAAATGAGACATGGGAATTGATTGAGTTTTCTAAAGGCAAAGTCCCCATTGGCTGCAAATGGATGTACAAGGTTAAGTGCAAGTCAGATGGTTCGTTAGAACGCTATGAGGCTAGCTGGTTGCAAAAGGGTATGCACATCAATTGGCCTTGACTATGAGGAGACTTTCAGTCTAGTGGCTAATATAGCAACAACGAGAACTGTCATTGCTTTGGCTGCATGTAAAGGCTGGAAATTATGGCAAATGGATGTCAAGAATGCTTTTTTGAACGGTGATTTGGTTGAGGAAGTATATATGGAGCAGCTTGAAGGCTATGTTCACCCGAACTTTCCTACACATGTATGTAAGCTGAAAAAGGCTTTATATGGACTGAAACAAGCACCTAGAGCATGGAATGCTTGGATTAGCAGTTATTTACAGCTACATGGATTTAGATTGGGTGATGCAGATCACATTCTATTCACGAAGAAGACAGATCATGGATATGTGTCTCTAGTGGTTTATGTAGATGATCTTATCATCACCGGAGATTATGAAGAGGGCATTGTTGAAATTAAATCATGTTTACAAGCTGAATTCAAAGTCAAAGACCTTGGTGAAGTAAAGTATTTTCTTGGGATTGAGGTAGTCTCTATGCCTCAAGGTATATGGCTGCTACAGAAGTAGTATGCTCATGATATGTTACAGAAGTATGGTATGGCTAAATGCAAGCCTATGGAGACACCTCTTGATCAGAATGTCAAGCTACAGATTGATGTTGGGAATGACATAGAGAATGTGACGATGTATCGACAGATGGTGGGCAACTTGACATACTTGACTATCACCCGGATCCTGACTTATGTTATGCAGTGGGGTTGATTAGTCATTTCATGCAGAAGCCTCGCAAACCACATTTAGATGCAGTCATGAGGATCACAAGATATGTAAAGGGTACTACAAATTATGGGTTGTTTTATGCATACGGAAAATCCCTTGACTTGACAGGGTTTACTAATGCTAATTGGGTTGGTTGCGCCTATGACAGGAGGTCAACCAATGGTTATGCATTTGAGTTGGGCAGCAGTATGATTAGTTGGCACAGTAAGAAACAGCCTATTATTGCATTGTCTAGTACAGAAGCTGAGTACAGAGGAGCTGCCTTAGCAGCTTGCGAAGCAATTTGGTTGATGAAATTGTTGAAAGACTTGGGAATACAACTAGAAAGCAGAGTGAGATTGCATTGTGATAACCTCGGCAATGTTATGTTGGCTAGCAATCCTGTCTACCATGCTAGGTCCAAACATATTGAGGTCCACTACCATTTCATCATAGAAATGGTTCTTACAAAGGGAAGATTGACTTGATTCATGTGAAGACTAAAGACTAGGTAGCATACATATTTATTAAGTCTCTTGGTAAAGAAAAGTTCATATATTTCAAACTGCTACTTGGAGTTTATCATATGGTTTGAGCTTGAGGGGGAGTGTTAGAATATCAAGGTCCTGTTACTCTTCAGCCAGTCTATCTTTATGTGTGTGACCGACATTAGTTGGATACGCCTATACACATGTGTGACATTCAATAAGTCGGTGTAGTCATTGACTTAACCACAATTATTCTTGGTTAGTCATACCTATGTGTGTAAGTCTCTTTTAGTTTGTATGATGGAAGAATAATGGAAGAAGAACAACAATGAGCTGAGGCTCATCCTTCGCTCCACTCTATCTCTCTCCCTCTCTTCCAACATTTATTTCATTAAAAGAGATGGGTATATCATTTCTTCAACCCAAAGTCAATGGTTAGTTGTATGAAGTTCATTTGGAGTTACCAAAAGATCAACATCTTAAGCTCAAGTGCAACAAAACTAGTTATGGCTACCCTATAGGAGGTGCATTACTAATAGAGTTTATTTCATCGCTAGAGAAAGAATTTTGGCAAGCATATTCTCTTCACTTCATCTTCTTTTGAGTGCTTCTAAGCTACGAAGAGTCATTCCTAAATATTTCCAAGTCTGTATACACTCTCATTTCTCTTCTCCAAGTCTCATCATGGATTCCAAGTCCATCAAATTTTTTGGAACATCCTTTCATACTTGACAAGCCAAGATGAAGATTTATCTCATTAATAGCTATTAGTATATTATTTCTTCAGCCCAAAGTCAATGGTTAGTTGTATCGAGTTCATTTGGAGTTACCAAAAGATCAACATCTTAAGCTCAAGTAACTCAATGAACTCCTAAGCAAATTAAAAAAGAGAAAAAAGGAGTTATTGTAACCAATCTTAAAGATGAGCTTGTCCATCATTTGGATGGAGCCAAGAATGCATTTACAGCTTGGCATACATTGGAGACTACATTTGGAACCAAATGTAAATACTCCATTTAAAGTCTTAAGATTGATCTTTATTCACTAAAAATGGAAGATGGACAATCTATAATTATATTTAATGAACAACTTACCCAACTATCCAATGTTGGAGAACCTATAAAAAATTCAAATGCATGCCATCCAATTTTGACCAAAGAGTCAAAATTCTAAAATCATGCCATCTTATTGCTTTAATATGAAAAGTAATGCCACCTAATTTTGACCAAAGAGTCAAAATTCTAAAGGAGAAGAAGCCCATACCAAGTTTGGAGAGTGAAATAAATTCTCTCTTTAGAAGAAAAAAAGAGCATGGGACTTACATTCTATGGTGAAAAAATGACATATGTAAGGGGAAGGAGGCCACTCATGAATACATGTGTATATCACATGGATTCAAACTAAGGATTTTTTAAACTGTCAATTTTTATACATTTTTCATATAAAAAAGGGTATCATCAAAAAGAAAATTTTACAAACTAAATAAAATAGGAATGTATTTTATTCATAGAAAATTCACAAATTAGGATATTTATAAATAGGCCTTGAATGCACGTGATATAGGAAATATACATATTGTGAACCCCTCAGGGAAGATGGACCTATGGAAGCATGGCAAAATGACCTCTCATAAACTATAGTTTTGCTACCTAAAGAATCCTTGAAATTTTTATGAAACAAGTCTAGGACATGAAACAAAGTTTAATAGATTTGCAAAGGATCCTAGTACAACTCGTTTGGGGGGGAAATAAGAAAAAGGAAAAAAACAAATAGTAGCATATACTCACGCATTTGACTATGCATTTTGATCTAAATGGTTAGTTTTATAATTTGGGCATCTTCTCCACTTTGTACTCCTCTTTGTTTATATTTGTTTTAGTGTTGGTTACCCTGGATATTGGAGAACCTCTATACACTCTAGATATTTGGTTCTTCTTTCTTATTGAGATTCCAAATGCTAAAGAGACTCCAAATCCTTCAAATCTCAACCAAAAAGTATCATGATCATGCTTATCACGGAGGAGAGAGATTTACAACAATGGGCTCCTATGAATTAGTCTTGAAATACCATGTTTTCTTTTAGCCATAGAAATCAATTCAAAACGCTCCAGAGATCTATGCTATTTTATCCCAAAGTAGCCTTGTTCATATCCTGCCTTAATTAGTCCAAAGTATATCCCATATGACTTGTAGATGGCAAGATAAGAAGCAAGCACCATGCAATTCAAAAAATCTAGTATATCTCCACTCCTCCATTCTTTTTATGTTTCTCTTTTCTAATACTCTTGCCTTTTTTGTAAAATATTACACGGCGCAGCGAACAGAATCTGAGAAAGAGATAGAGAGTACACAACAGATAAGAGGAGAATCAGTAAAATTCTTTAACTCCAAACAACTGATACAAAGATGGCTCTGTCCACCCGTGCGCTTCCAATGAATGAAGCTTAGATGGCGATCTAGACAGAAGATAGGTGAAGAGCTTAAGGCTAGCTGGAACAACAACTCTGACTGGGTGAAAGATGAGTGTGAGATGGCTGCGAAGGGGTTTAGCTTTTATAGCCCGCGAAGGTCGTTAGGTCGGCCTGCTGACCGACCTACCATATGAGCCTCCACTAGTCGGCCAGGGAATATTCCAGGGAATATTCCCTTTACCATCGGGCCGGGGGCGCTGCCCCCGGACCCCCGCCAGGGGGGCCGCTGGCCCCCCTGGGACCCCCCAGCCAGGGGCCGCTTCCGCGGCCCCCGGACCCCACAATAGGGGCCCCTTTTAACTCCCTTACCACGCAACTCAATGCAATGTGCCTCGAGTTGCTACCAGCATAACCACTCCGTCTAACCCAAAGATTAGACCCACAACAGTCACCTTTTTGCCATCCGGTCACATAGACCTCATCTGATATACAAGTCAGGACTCAACCAATGTCCGGGCTCACATTTGGCTTCTCCTCATAATGGGGGCCTTACAACTTTGAGCACCATGGATCATTGGTAGCACCTAATGAGGGTGGGGCATTGATCATATCTAACACCCCCCCTCAATGTCCACCCATAGGTGAACTATCTCCTCGGCCCAATGCCAAGTCTCTGAAGATGAACTTGAAGCAGATCCTTTGTAAGTGCTTTGGTGAAGATATCTGCTCCATTCTCCTCTGTTGGACAGTAGACCAATTCCACTATCCCATCCTCCATCAAATCACGCACATAGTGATACTGGATCTCTATATGTTTGGTGCGTGCATGAAACACTGGATTTTTGGCAATGGCGATGCAACTCTGATTGTCACATCTCAGCACAGTTGGTTCTTCATCCTGCACTCCCATATGCCATAGAATCCTTCTCAACCATACGGCCTCACATGCAGCAAAACAAGCTGCCTTGTACTCTGCTTCGGTAGAAGACAATGCCACTGTTGGTTGCTTCTTACTAATCCAAGAGAAAATTCCTGAACCCAAAGAGAAACAATAACCAGAAACTGACTTCCTGGAATCAATGTCTCCTGCCCAATCTGAGTCACAGTTCCCCACAAGAGAAGTTCCGAAACTGTATGTGATACCATAGTCAAGAGTTTTCTTCAAGTATCTGAGCACCCGCATCCCAGCCTTCCAATGACTCTCATGAGGTTTGTTTGAGAACCTGCTCAAAACACCAACAGCAAAACTGATATCTGGTCTGGTGTTACACAAGTAGATTAGACTGCCGACCAACCTCCTATACCTCCCAATGTCTGCTAGTGCTGATGTATCCTCAACGGATAACTTTACATTCACCTCCATAGGTGTAGCTATCTCCTTGCACTCGGTCATGCCAAATGCCTTCAAGATCTCCCATGCATACTTCTTCTGAGAGATGAAGATCTTTCCTGGCTCTTGCCAGACTTCAATCCCCAAACAATAGTGCAGCAAGCCCAAGTCTGTCATTTCAAACTCAAAACTCAAAGCCTTTCGAGTTTGGTTGATCATATCTTCATAGTCACCTGTAATAAGAAGGTCGTCCACATATAGGACAATCACTACAGACTTTTTACCATCCCTGTAAACATACAAGTTAGCATCTGAGGCACATCTTTTGAAGTTTAGGTTTAAAAAGAACCTATCTATCCGCTGGTACCATGCTCTGGGGGCTTGTTTCAGCCCATACAATGCCTTCTTCAGTTTACACACTTTGTTCTCAGAATGGGGGGCCTCAAACCCTGGTGGCTGAGCCACGTACACCTCCTCCTTGAGGTCACCATTTAAGAACGCTGACTTAACATCCATTTGGTACACTGGCCACTTCTTGTGGGCAGCCACTGCAAGTACCGTGCGAATAGTGGTCATTCTGGCAGTTGGGGCAAATGACTCTTGAAAATCAAACCCTTCAACTTGTGAAAATCCTTGGGCAACCAGTCTAGCTTTGTACTTTTCTAAGGTACCATCAGCCTTGTACTTTACCTTCCAGATCCACTTGGTGCCAATAATCTTCCGCTTTGCTGGCCGATCCACTAGCTCCCAAGTGTCATTCTTCATTATGCTGTCATACTCCGCCTGCATAGCAGCCTTCCATGATGGATCTGCAAGTGCTTCTTCTAAGTCAGTTGGCTCCTTTACTTCTCTCATAATCTCAACCATCAAGGCCATGTTGACTATGTGAGCAGAAGCCCTCCTTTGCTCCTCTATTCTCTGAGACCTCCTTGGTCCGTCTGCCTTCTCCTCAACAGATGCAGGCATAGGATTATTGTGGTCATAGAGCTGCTTCACCCAGCGCGGCAATGGCTTTTCCGGTGGGGTGATGTCAGGTTGGTGAACTTTTTCCTCATCATCTGAAGATGATGCTTCCTCCTCCTTAAGGATAGGGATAGCTCTCGGGACAGGTTCATAGTGGACTACTTCTTCGCTTGATGATAAAGTGGAAGACCTTGCCTTCTCCTCCTCCACAGTATGCGGCTCCTCCTTGAACACCACATCACGGCTCGCGATGATCTTCTTTGCCTCTTGGTCATATAACTTGTAAGCCTTCTGCTCATCACTATAACCCAAGAAGATACATTTTCTGCTTTTTGGTTGTAACTTGTTTCTCTTCTCATCTGGAACATGTGCATAACATTCACATCCAAAAATTCTGAAATGTGAAACAGATGGTTTCTTACCAGCGTAAGCCTCATGAGGTGTTTTTCCCTTGAGAGCCTTTGTGTAGCTCCGATTTAGAATGTAGACTGCAGTATTAACAGCTTCAGCCCAAAAATGGTTAGGCAATCCCTTGCCCTTTAGCATGCATCTTGCCATCTCCACAATGGTACGATTCCTGCGTTCCACAACACCATTCTGCTGAGGTGTGTGAGGCGTCGTCAATTGACGCTTGATCCCTTTGCTCTTGCAAAAGCCTTCAAACTCCTTTGAGTTGAACTCACCACCACCATCTGTTCTAAATTTCTTCACACTTTTCCCTGTTTCATTCTCAACAAGTATTAGCCATTCTTTAAACTTACCAAAAGCTTGAGCCTTATCACGAAGGAAGTACACCCACATCTTCCTACTGTAGTCGTCGACAATCAACATAAAATAAGAAGATCCCCCCAAGGCCTGTGTAGGCATCTTACCACACAAGTCAGCATGCACCAACTCTAGAGGAGCATGTGCTCTATTCTTGCTTTCTTGTGGAAATGCCTTTCTCTGTTGCTTGCCCATCATACAAGCTTCACATGGTTCCTTCAATTCAGTTATTGTAGGTAGGTGAGCAACCATACCTTGCTTTTGCATCTCCTTCAATACTGCAAATCCGATGTGTCCAAACCTTTCATGCCAAAGCTTACTTGTGCCCACTCCAGCGGTGGCTGTAAGAGCACTTAGCTCATACAGGTTGTTCCTTCTTTCTCCTTTGCCAACAATTGTGCCAGCACTATCAATAATTTCTGCACCTGTCTTCTTGAACCTCACTTCATGACCAAGATCAGTTATGGCAGCAACTGATAAGAGATTTCTCCTGATTTCGGGAACATACAACACATTTGAAAGCTTTTTGACTTCACCATTTGCAGCAACAAAAGAAATAGTACCTGTGCCCGCAGCAGGGCATTTAGCATCATTTCCAACCGTCACAGTGATGGATTCTTGTAGAGGCTGCATAGAACTGTATAGACCTTTCTTGTTGGTCATGTGACGGGAGGCCCCACTATCCAACACCCAAGAGTCAGTGGTAGATTCTTCTTACGCCGAGGAGCACACTTCCTCAATGGTCGCCATGAATAATTCCAACTCTGCTTCAGCCGTATTGGCTGTCTCTTTCCCTTTAGTTTTAAGGGTACCATTCTTTTCATCTGCCTTCTTGACACGACAATCTGCAATCGCATGTCCTTTCTTCTTACAGTAGAAGCACTCTCCTTGAAACTTCTTCTTGCCGCCCTTTTTCTTTTTGTCACCATCATTTTTGGTGGAGGAAACACCTTTGCCTTTTGCATTGGCAGAGAATGCAGCATCTCCATTGTTGCTTCCTTCTCGGGCTTTCAGCCTCAACTCCTCCTCCATTAATAATGCACAAAACTCCTCAAAAGTCAAAGCTTGAGGTCTCACCTGAGTATTAAGGGCAGTTACTAGTCCATCAAACTTTTGTGGACAAATCCGAAGACACCTCCGAGCTAGCTCTTCGCTAGTCTTTTGTATCCCAGCGCCAGCCATCTGGTCGCGCAGATTCTTAATCCGAGTGATGAATGCTTCAACCGTCTCTCTTTCAGCAAACTTCTCCGCTGCTAGTTGATTCTCCAAGTTTTGAATCCTTGTTTGGTTTCGTGTTTCATATTGACTCCTTAGTACATTCCAAGCCTCTGACGCTTTGGTTGTATGCTGAATCAGAGTCAAAACACTGTCAGAACAGCTTGTAACTAAGGCACACAATGCATCTGCATTCCTTCGTTTCCAAGCTCGTAGAAGATCTGCATTCGGAGGAATCATCACACTAGGATTTGATGGGTCGGGGGTAGGCTGTGGTTCTGCGTCAGTCCCCAGCACAGTCTCCAGAAGCTCATAAGAATCAAGGATAGTAGTAATTTTGAACTTCCACAAGGTGTAGTTTGTACCATCTAACTTGCCTTCGCTGAAGGTTGGTGGACGAATCCTCAGTGTTTGAATAGCCGGTACAGCAGCACCACCTCCTGCACCGCTTCCTGATGCGCCAGAACTGCTTCCCGGAGTCGACATCGTTTCTCTTTGCTGTTGAAGCCTTTGCCTCTTGCACTCTCTCCGATCTCTAGAGCCCCCTGGGCTCTGATACCATGTAAAATATTACACGGCGCAGCGAACAGAATCTGAGAAAGAGATAGAGAGTACACAACAGATAAGAGGAGAATCAGTAAAATTCTTTAACTCCAAACAACTGATACAAAGATGGCTCTGTCCACCCGTGCGCTTCCAATGAATGAAGCTTAGATGGCGATCTAGACAGAAGATAGGTGAAGAGCTTAAGGCTAGCTGGAACAACAACTCTGACTGGGTGAAAGATGAGTGTGAGATGGCTGCGAAGGGGTTTAGCTTTTATAGCCCGCGAAGGTCGTTAGGTCGGCCTGCTGACCGACCTACCATATGAGCCTCCACTAGTCGGCCAGGGAATATTCCAGGGAATATTCCCTTTACCATCGGGCCGGGGGCGCTGCCCCCGGACCCCCGCCAGGGGGGCCGCTGGCCCCCCTGGGACCCCCCAGCCAGGGGCCGCTTCCGCGGCCCCCGGACCCCACAATAGGGGCCCCTTTTAACTCCCTTACCACGCAACTCAATGCAATGTGCCTCGAGTTGCTACCAGCATAACCACTCCGTCTAACCCAAAGATTAGACCCACAACAGTCACCTTTTTGCCATCCGGTCACATAGACCTCATCTGATATACAAGTCAGGACTCAACCAATGTCCGGGCTCACATTTGGCTTCTCCTCATAATGGGGGCCTTACAACTTTGAGCACCATGGATCATTGGTAGCACCTAATGAGGGTGGGGCATTGATCATATCTAACATTTTTAACTACTGTACTCCTAGCTCTAAACTCCATTTAGACAAATTTACACAATGTCTTCTAATTTCTTCCACTCTTCACACATGCATGTAAGATAGTCGGTGTAATCTATTGCCTATCCAGACCCTTCAATTAAGTGGTATTCATATTTCAAGATCTATCTTCAAAGCCATATGCCAACAATATAGTAGTCATATTTAAACTCCAATAGTTATAAGAAAGTAGCAAGTAATTGTGTGCTGATAATATGGATGGTTGGAGGTAGGCAAGCCTTTTTATCTTCTATTTGTGTGCCTTCTTTTTGCATCTCCATGTTTCAAGAGGCAAGACATAGAGATCAATAGAAGATGAGATGGATACCTACACTTAAAAGCAATCAACCAAAGCTCAACTAGAAAGAAGGAAGCAAGAAGTGCCCCTTTACTCTGATAATAGGTAATCTTTTATGCAAGCCATCTCTAGCTTGAGCTTCTCCTCTCATTCTATAGATGAGTCTGCTCCTCTTGCATCGATGTACCTATTCCTTCCTTTTTTTTTTTCATTGTCTCTATCAATGCCAAGTGTCCTCAATGCGATCGATATACGCCAAATGTACAATCATGACAACTCCTTGGCATAATTCTACCTTCTTCAAATGAACTTATTATTTTCTACTAAATACTAACTCTTGCTAGATACGAACTCTTGCTAAAAGCCTATACATTGACATGTCCTTTATTGTTTGGAATATTAAAATTAGCCTTCATTAGAATTGTCTACTAAGTTCACCCATGTACCGTAATACATACTCAATGTCTCATCCTTGAAAGGTATCACCAATAATCCATGGTGCTCAAAGTTGTAAGGCCCCTATCATAAGAACAAGCCATGAATAAGCCCAAACCTAACTTATATATCAAATAAGGTCTATATAATCGCATGGCAAAAAGACGGCCTTTATAAGTCTAACCTTTGGGTTAGAATAATAGAGCTAATAGTAACTCGAGGCACTCCATCAAATTGTGGGATATAAGAGTTATCAGGGACCCCTATCTTAAGATCCAAGGGCCACAAAAACAACCCCTAACTATTCCTTGTAACATTTTCTAACCAATTAGCAACAATTCATAATATGGAAAGTCAATCAACCTAACCACCTTCACAAGCTATATAAGTGAGATCCCCTCAAAACCATGATCATCTATCTTTTGCCTATAGTCAAAAATTCAGCCAACTAACCTTGAACTCTTCACCTATCACCTATCTAGATTGCCATCCTAGCTTCATAGTATTCCTTGCTCAAATTCTATATCCTGCACCATGTAATTTTTACAAGCCATGAAAAACTTCATATGTAGATAAAGTTTACACCTCAAGTATCACATCTTGAAATCATTGTTTGTTCTAGTCAAAGAGTTTGACTTTCTTGTGTTCATGGTTTGCATAAGAAAAAAATACCAAATTGCACGATCCCAAACCAATGGAACTTATTGGGTTGCTCCTTTCATAACTTGTTGGCTTGCTCCTTTGATATTTGTATGCATAATTTGCTTGCTTGATTCTTAGGTACATTAATTCATTGTTCTGTATACATCACTTACTTTTAGTCAATTGTTGTTTCATGGTGTAAATGTTCTAGGCTCTTTTAAGGGATGCAATCTCAAGTATATAGATATGCATTTACATCCAAGAAGGATGGCCATTGCCAAAGAGGGTGGTAAGTCAAACTTGGCTCCCACAGCTAATCATTGTATTGAAGGGTGAATGCCCTGTAAATCAACCAGCTGCACACCTCCTTTGACGTGCAGTAGTAAGTTCAGCAGGCCACCTAAACAGCACAAAATACTGCGTAGACACTGTAGAGATTGTTGCAATAACACCATCTAATACTCTTCCCAAAACTGCACTGGCAAAGTAACATATACAGACTGATCCTTTCCCTGCACAGATTGCCTTCACAAATGGTTTGCCTCACCTTCCTCTGTGCAAGCAGAACAATTAATGCCAGATACTGCAACACATTCACATGCACCTGGAAAAGAGCAAATTGCCGGCGTCAAGCATTCATAAGTAGTGTGTTCTTAGACCAGGGATTTGATGGCAACATGACAACAAAATCCATCAATTGCCCCAAATAAGTTCCAGCCGTTTAACGAACTCTCAAATAGATTTCCACTTTATTTAAAGTTCCATGAGGCTTTCTGTATAAAAATCACCTATACAATTCCACTTAACAGTAGAGGATTGGTAGAAACGTGGAACGCCCGAGTCAATCTAAAAAATAATGGGTTTGCATTGATTGATCACCAATTCAACTGGGCAGTAAGGGCACTTAAAAGAGTGGTGCTTAGAAAGCTTCTGAAGGGATTGCTTGCAAAGTACATGACCACATGGCATCAGCATAGGAGGATTATCTGCCGTGGTTTGCTCTTTAGAGACAGGACAGGCAAAAATTGAATGAAACTGATATTCTTTGTCTAGTTCAATCTCAACAGGAAGCTGCTTTAACCCCAGCCAATCTTGGTTCTTGGTTGTAAGCACTGAAACTAGTTTCAATAATGTGGGAAGTGCCTGTGAACCTGCTAAGAGAGTCACTTGCAAGGCGCTCTCATACGACTGTCCCAAGAGAGAACAATGTACCCGTGTAAATTCATCTGCCATGTGATCCAAAATATGAGGAGGTGAGAGGTCAGAATAAGGTGACGATTCCAGCCGCCCCACATAGAGAAGGCTACCCATCAGCCGCTGTATCTTCGCCATGTGTAGAGCCGCAAAAGGTGAAAAGTGTTCCCTCGCATACTGAAGTGCCGAAGTACGCAACCCATGTTGAAGAAGCTGTACAAACTGGAGTTGGTGCAGCTTGAACTCCAGAGAAGAACCCTTTTGCAGAAGTGCATCATGATGTGACTTTGCCCACAAGAGGGCTGGCTCCAGATTACCAGATTTCAAATGTTCAAGGATCTGATACATCTCATAGAAAGGGGCCCTCAATGCAGCACACAATGGTTCCTGAGCTTCATTTACAAAGCAGTCACCTAGATCAAATCGTCCCTGCCGATAGAAGTGTGATGCAATAATCCTGTTTACTAAATGCTCATCAAAACGTACATCTCTGCATGCTTTTCCAATGTCTGTGTGGAAGACTTTATCCAATGCCTTGCCATACTTATTTAAACCTATATTCAGCTCCTTCTGTGGCATTCCAACTTGATTCAGGCATCCAGTCTCACTTAAGCTTGCCTGCAGATCTATCAGAACCGACTTTATCTGTGAGCAGTTGCCTTCACCAAAATCATCCAGCTTCTTTGAGGCCAGTTCAATTTCCTGGGACAATTGTTTGATGACAGTCTGTGCCTTGGCGTCTGAAAGCTTTTGCTTTTTGAATGCCCGGTCAAATGTGTCTCGCACAGGCAGAAGGTCCATTTTTGCTTGCACTTGATCTGCACTCTTCTCAATACCAGACTATTGAACTCATCTCACTGCAAGTATAGAGCATGCAGGCCATTTATTGATTGGAATTAGGGTTTTCTTGCAGTTAAAATCTCTACAAATCAATGCAAATCAAGCAAACCTGAAGCTACGACTACTGTAAAAGAATTGATTGGAACAAGCATATTAAGGCACATTTATGTATAGAGAATTGATTGAAACAAACATATGATAGTAGATTGAAAGAAACAAACATATGAAACGTTGTGTATTGTACAATTTATGCATGCTTATGGATATTTTTCAACTGGCATATGCTGAAGCTATAGCTCCTGTGCAAGGACTGTATGAGATAAAAATTTTGATTGGAACAGATTAACACCTTTTAAGCGACATACTGCAAAATGTACGTTATTTATGCCTACGTATACATGTTAAGCTGATCCTTGGCAAATTCAGGAAAAAAGGAAATAAAGACAATATGCAGACCTGTCTGAGACAGAGGAGAAGACGAACAGACCTGCAATGCGATCGACGGGAAACTCGATAAGGGAACGGAGAAACCATGGCTTCGGCTGCATACCAAACCCTAGATATGCGAGTATGTGTTTTGCTTCGGAACAACGCGGCCACGACAGTTGAACCACACATACCGTGACTTCTTTGTTAACTAAAACGCGATGGATTGCATGTAAATACAGGGGTTAACGCTCTGCTTCTCTTAGAAGGAGGGCAAAGCTCTTTTGGCGTGCCTTAGTGGGAGATAATTCGTGTTAATTTTTCGATGGGGCTTCCATGATAGGAACCGTCACATTTACATTAGATTTTTTACTAAGAGGTATTTTATTATTATAGTTTTATTATTATATTATTTTAATCATAGGTTTGGAAAACCCAAACTTTTAGATGGCTTCTCGAATCTATTTTTGTTTTCCAAACCTCTTTTTTTTTTAAATTAAAACTCTCTCCCCTCTCTCTCACGTGTTTTAAATGGGAAGCCCTGAACCTCCAGACGGTTTCTCGAACGCACCCCCCTTTTCTAAACCTCCTTTTTTAAAATTAAAACCCCCTTCTCTCTCTCAAATATAATCTCTCTTTCTCTTTCCCCTCTCCTTTTTAATTAAATCTCTCCCTTCCTCCACATCCCCACCCCCTCCGGAGTATGACCTAAAATTTATTTCTCTCTCTTTCTCTTTTCCATCTTCCTTTTTTAATTAAATCAAACTTCTTTATAAATCAAAAGTTTCACACACACACACACACTCTCTCTCTCTCTCTCTCTCTCTCTCTCTCTCTCTCTCAAAACTTTTTTTAATTAAACATTTTTAAGAAGAGAAAGAGAGAAAAGATAAATTTTAAAAGAGAGAAAGAGAGGAGAGATAAAGAAGAAGAAAAGGGAAGAGACAAAGAAGAAAAGAATAAGCAAAAGAGAAAGAGAGAGAGAATTATAGAGAGGAATGATTTTTTTAAAAGAGAGAACAAAAAAAGGAAAAAATAGGGGGAGAGAGAGAGAAGAAAAAAGAGGAAAAGGTGGAGAGAGAGGGTCCAAGAAAAGAGGAAAGAGAATAGTCTTTTCTCAATTAAACTATTTTTAACATAAATTTTGACTTAGAGAGAGAGAATAGGGAGAGAGAAAATAGAAAAATAGAGAGATAAAAATATATATAGAGAGAAAAAAGAGAGTGAAAAAAACTTGAAAGAGAAAAAGAGAGAAGAAGAAAATTGAGGAGAGAAAGAGAGAACAAAAAGTCGAGAGAAAGATATAGACAGGGAAGAAAAGAAATAAGAGGAGAGAGAGAGAGGGGAAATAAAGAAAGAATTATAGAGAGAGAAAATATAAAATTTAAAAGAGAGAGAAGAAAAAAAAGAAAAAAAGAGGAGAGAGACAGAGAGAGAAGAATAAGAAGAATAAGAGATAATATGAACACGCACACACACACACACAAAATTATACAAAGAAAAGATTAAATTAGAGTGTGTGAAAAGAAAAAAATTAAAGAGAGAAGAAGAAGGAAAAAGAAAAAAAGAGGAGAGAGAGAGAGAGAGAGAAGAAGAAAAAGAAAAAGAAAGAGAAAAAGAGGGAGAGAGAGGGAAAAAAGAGGAAAGAGAATAGTCTTTTTTAAATTAAATATTTTTTGAATTAGAGAGTGAGAGAGAGATAGAGGAAATATTTAATTTGAGAGTGAGAGAGAGAGAGAGAGAGAGAGAGAGAATATGGGTAAAGAAAGAGAAAGAGAGGAAAAAGAAAAATAGAGAGAAAAGAGAGCGAGAGAAAAAAACTTGAAAGAGAAAGAAAGGAAAAGAAAAGTGAGGAGAGAAAGAGATAGAGAGAGTGATAAAGAACACAAAACTAAGAGAAAGATATAGAGAGAGGAAAATAAATAAGAGGAGATAAAGGGGAAACAGAGAGAGTGAATTATAGACAAAGGAAACATAAAATTTAAAAGAGAAGAAAAAAAGCAAAAAAGAGGAGAGAGAAACAGAGAGAGAGAGAAAGAGAAGAAAAAGTGATGAGAGAGAGAGAGAGAGAAGAAAAAGAGGCGAGAGAAGAAAAGAACAAAGAGAGAGAAAGAAAAGAAGAAGAAAATAAAAGAGAAAAGGAGGGAGAGAGGGGGGAAAGAGGAAATAGAATAGTCTTTTTTAAACTAAACCTTTTTGGACAATTTTTAACTTAGAGAGAGAGAGAGAGAATATATAATTTAAGAGAGAGAGAGAGAAGGGAAGAAAGGAAAGAGAAAAATAGAAAGAAATGAAAATATATAGAGAGCGAAAAGAGAGTGAGAGATCAAACTTGAAAGAGAGTGTGCTTATGAAATGCTAGGCTTGTCGTACTACCACACAGCTCAATAATCCATTTGTCCTCTTTCTCTATCCTCTTTTCCCTCTTTGTTTCTAATTTTTTCTCCTCTCTCTCTCCCCCAATTTCCTATGTTTAATTCTCTCTCTCTCTCTCTCTCTCTCTCTCTCTCTCTCTCTCTCTCTCTCTCTCTCTCTCTCCTTTTCTTCTCTCTCTCTCTCCTCTCTTTTCATTCTCTCCCTCTCCTCTTTTTCCGTTTTTTTTCTTCTTCTTCTTCTCTCTTTTTTTTTCTCTCTCTCTCTCTTCATTCTCTCTTTAAATTTTTTTCTTTTCTCTCTCTCTCTCTCTCTCTCTTTTTAATTTTAAATTTTCTCTCTATATCATCCTCTCTCTCTCTCTCTCTATGTTTATATTCTCTCTTCTTCTCCCTCTCTCTCCCTCTCCCTCTCCCTCTTCTTCTTCTTCTTATTCTTATTCTTATTCTCCCCTTAGTCTCTCTTAAAGTATGTAAACTTTATCTTTCCCCCTGTATAATTCTCTCTTTCTCTTTCTCTCTCCCTTTTCTTTACCTCCCCTTTCTCCTCTTTTTTCCTTTTTTTCTTCTCTCTCTCTCTCTCTTTTAAATTTGATCTTCTCTCTCTCTCTCTTACTCAAAAAATATTTAAATTAAAAAAAGACTTTTCTGTTTCCTCTTTTTCTCCATCTTTCTCCCTATTTTTCTATTTCTTCTTCTTCTTCTTCTTCTTCTTCTCATTTTCTTCTTTCCCTCTCTCTCCTCGCTTTTCTTCTCTCTCCCCCTCTCTCCTCTCTTTTACTTCTCTCTCACTCTCCTCTTTTTCTTCTCTCTCTCTCTCTTTAATTTTTTTCCTTCCCCTCTTTCTTTTAAATTTTATCTTTCCTCTCTCTGTAATTCTCTGCGTTCAAATTCTCTCTCTTCTTATTTTTCTTCATTCTCTCATTTTCTTCTCTCTCTCTCTCTCTCTTTCTCTCTCCCCCTTTCCTTCTCCCCCTCTTTCCTCTCTTGTCCTTCTCTCTCTCTCTCTCTCTCTTCGTTTTTTCTTTCTAGTTCAAGCAATTGAATTAGAAACTAGGGAATGTCTTTACCCCCATTGAAACCTACATCCAAAAGTGAGGGATCAAGAAAATATTACCAATTTTTTTCTTTTGTAATATATTGTGCTTTGACTAGTGTTCTTGACATTAATTTTTATACAAGATACCATGAACTTGGAGTGGTAACATCCATGCACAAGTTTTCCATCTAATGGGATAGTCCAAAAGAAGAGAGAATGACCGAACGAGAAGAAAGATTCCAAAGCCAATATGTGCAAAACTAAATGATGGTCAACCTCTTGCTTTGAGGGATGTTGGGTATGAGAATCAACTCATACAAGTTACCCTAAGGAGCCTTGTATCAGATATATCCTTCAACATCATCCAATATTGCCTAAATAGTTTTGTTGTTATTGGGCTACCTTGGCTAGACTTACATAACCCCAACATCGATTAGGGTTCTACCAAGGCTAGTGCAAAATAATAAAAGGAAGAATTTTCGACCAATATACATTGGGGCAAAGGTGTTCATGCATCAAGCAAAGAAGAATCCATCAAGCTCATATATGTAGAGTTCAAGGATGTGTTTGAAAAGAATAATGTAGGTATGCTATCAGAATACCAATCTTATGGTTATGTAATATATTTACAAGAATGAGCTCAACCTTATTTTGGCCCTGAGAAGAAATGTTGTGAGACAACAGTCAAACGATGGACTGAGAGGGCGAACATGAAGGTGATGAAGCTAACAATGAAAGCTGCTACAATGTAAAGGAGAAGATTTCTTTGCAGGGTATTTGAAAGGTTTCCATGCGCTCTACTAATCGAGCATCTTCAATCATGTGCGTGTGCCATACCGCCTCCTGACGCTGCCCAGGGTTTGCAAATCATGGAGCTGCTTCCTGCAGGATGAGCCCGCTTGCTGGCAAGACGTGTACCTTGACACCCTACTTCACTCTTTGTTTCAATATTTTAAATGGAAGAACTGTCAAGGCAGTTGGCCGTATGGATTATCCGAATATGCTGAGATGTTGTGCCAAGTGGTGCTATAGAGAAGTTGGGTTGTCTTTGCCAGTTAAAATTTCCCTTCTTTTGTAACAACGCGTTATTTTCTATTCACTGAAGAGTGTCTAGGGAAGGTTTCTCTATGCATGTACCACCTTACCCATCTCGATATTTCTGGTTGTCACCTACCTACGACTAAGATGCTTGAAGCTTTCGGAAGCTGTCCTTCCATCACCATGCTGGAGGTTTTATGGAAAACTAGTCTTTCTTATGATGTTCTAACTTTTGTTATTGCAAGATATTTCATGCGCCTCAAGAATCTGGTCTTAGCATCTAACATCCTAACAAGAGAAGGGCTCTGATGCATCCTTGACAACTTGATGCCAGGAGGCATATTTCACGATGGATTCCATGCCACGGTGGATTCCGTGAGGTTTTACGATGGATTCCGTAGACTTTGTTAACCGGGGCTCATACACAAAGTGGATTCTTTGTGCGAGAAGTTAATGGGGACACCTATCCTTTTCGGGCATTTCATTAATTTAGTGTGTACATGGGTGATTCCATAGCGGGCGATTCCGCAAAATGCATATTAAATTAATAAACGTTTATGAGTTTAGAGTGCGCACTCATAATAAATTAAGGTTAGGATTGATTTCTAACCAGTTGATTTATTTATGTAGCTAAAGACTACTAGGTATTCACTTTTGTCGGTTTAATTGTATTATTTTACTAACGATTGTGAATGCTTCAGTTGATGTGTAGAGATAGCAACAGTGGCAGAGGAAAGCATTGGAGGATAGCGAGTATTCGATTTATCACTTATATTTTGATGGGGGCATACCTTAGGCATGGCGCCTATATTTTGTCGCGCCTATTTATTGAGGCGTTGGATATTTATTTATTATTTTGTATGTGCATGGGCGCACCATTATGTTATTTGTACTTAGACATTGTATTGGGTACGCCTGACTCTTTGGGCACCGCCCATTAGCTTTATTTTTATTTTGTGCTAAAGCAAAATCAAAAGCCAAAAGCTTGCTATTTTGTAATTTGGGCTATTATTTGAGCTTAAAGATGATTAATACATAAAATACATGCTTTGTGGGGCTCTCACACAAGGCATGGGGGGAGATTGCACCCAATTGGTCTCTTGTTCATGTCGTGCATGCTTTTTACCTTGAGTTTTGTGCAAAAAGTAGAGTTCTTTTGTTCTTGGGGACCTTCCGGCATTCACTACGCAAGCATACGGCATCCGATCTGCACACCAGTGGTATCAGAGCGAAGCTGAGATCGAGAGATTCCAATCGCTACCCATCTTATGCGAAGGCGGAGCTCCAAGAACGATTGAGCTCTACGGTTAATCTCATCGCGAACAGTCGATACGGGTGGATTCCTGGCGATCAAGAACCTTTGTTTCCATCATCTAATTGCGAAGGACCAGCCTGCAACGACAGAGGACCACTCCTACATCCTCTTATACAAGTCATCAACAAACAGAGAGATAAGTCTTCAAAATCCATAAGCTTAAAAGCTTAAGTAAGCTTCATAAGCTTAATAAGCTTAGTTTAAGCTTAAAAAGCTTATATTTTTCAATTCGTCAATAATCGGCAACAGGGCGGCATCCTGGTAGAAATTTCGCGTGAGAAAACGCCCCCCCCCCCCCTACAATTTGACGATTTTCACTACAAGATATAGACCTTATAGCGACATTTAAAGCGACGAAAATACAAACAACAAAATTTGCCCCCGTCGTCGCAAAAAGCGTCGTTATTGACGACGCCATAGAATCGTCGCTATATGCGTCGCTATGTGCGTCGCTATATGCGTCGCAATATTTGCGACGCATATAGCGATGCACATAGCGACGGTTACAGAGAATTTGCGACACTGATAGCGACGG
The DNA here is from genome assembly GCF_053477565.2 of Lygodium microphyllum. Lineage (NCBI taxonomy): Eukaryota > Viridiplantae > Streptophyta > Polypodiopsida > Schizaeales > Lygodiaceae > Lygodium > Lygodium microphyllum. The sequence continues at coordinate 112,118,908 of NC_141148.1, forward strand.
CAATAGTGACGCGTGCAGTGATTTTGCGACGCAAATAGCGACGGTAACAGAGAAAAAAAAAAATTTGTGGCAGGGCAGCAAGCTGCCCTGCCACATATAGCACTGTGTGCTGTATGAGAGCCATACAAAATAGTTTCTGCACTGCTTCATACAAAGCGTTTGCAAACAAAAAGAATGTATACTGAAATCATAAAACTGATGGATGAAATAAATACATGATATCGCATAAAATGCGATTGGTACAATCATAAAACAATATCACTAATACATAGAAAATGTCTACATAGATCGGGCGACTAAAAACTAAAGGTATGTGAGCTCTAAGGATCCAAGGGCGAGCTACAAATCCTCGTCCCCCGAAAGCTCGTCCCGCCGCAAAGGAGCATCAAACGGATTCTGCAGAAAAAGAAACAACATATCAATCCACCATACAATAATGCATTCAAATATCTCATGGTAACTACGGACAAGAAAGATGAGTGACTTACTGGGCCACCGCGTCTATACAATCGGTCGATCAATGATCTGAGACCATGCTTCTCCGCATATCGAGTCTCAAGGCCTTGCGGATCGCGATTTGTAATGGAGTGCTACAAAGAAAACAAAATGCTAACTGTTAGAAACATGATTGTCAGTACAAAGAATATCTCAAAAAAACAAATAAGCAAAACAAAAGAGAATCTTACAAAGTCCTCCAAATATGTCCTGTGGCCGCCACTCCCAAGATGATGTACCGATCTGGCCTCGATTCGTGCCCTCGCCGCCTCCCGCTGCTGACTCCAACGTCCTGGCGAATTTGTAGCCTCCTCCCTCAGTCGGTGCCAGTCGTCTGCATCTAACCACTCGGGCTTTGGAGCCCCACTCTTGATTGCCTTGCGTGCGTTGAATCGTCTATGTGACATGTATGCACGCATGCAATCCATCATCCAGCCCGTAGAGAATCTATCCACTGCGGCTGGCACCGGGAACTCCTCGTGCAAGGATGCTACTATGTACTCCTTGCTCCCCTCCGGTATGCTCCTCCAATGATCCAAGACGTTGTGCCGAAAAACTTGTTGGCACAACTCCCTCATGCGAGCCATCACCCTCCTCCCCTCATCATTCATGATGATGGCTCTTGACCTGCCATCCACTAGGTATCCATAATCCCTAGGAGTGTGCCGTGTATGGGCCCTCTCCCATCTCCGTCCACGCTCCTGGGCATATCCAGGAGATCCCTGAACATCCGGTGTACCGACGGGGGTACCCTCTCCCAGAGTGCCACACAAAGGGGTGCCGCCAGAGGGTGTGCCACCAAAAGGAGTGCCACCAGAGGGGGTGCCACCAAAAGGAGTGCCACCAAAAGGCGTGACATCTGCCGACGGCTGCGCAAAAGCCGGAGTAACTGGAGTGGACGTCCCCACAGGTGTGACAAATCCTGGCGGTGACCGAGCTCCAGCTGAACGATGAGACGGAGACACCGCATCCGTGTCTCCACAGCAGCACCCCCCTGATCCTCTTGCAGTCGCAGTCCCTCCCTCTGGCCCAAGTCGCGAGCGTCAAGATCGTCTACTCGAAACTGAAGCATCTGATCGCGCCGAAGCTGATCTACAAGAGCGTCCTGACGAAGAACGAGACAGCTCCTGATCTGCTATCTCTCTGAATCTCGCGAGCTGATCTGGAGACATACGTGCCATCATCTCCTGAAACTCCTCATCGCTCATCCCTCGACTCATCCTGAAAATGTCGATACCTGCACAGATAAAAAATAATGTTAGAATAATCAATTTAAACTATACAAAGCACATTAATAAAATCATTTTTGAAAAATCCCTCTTAAAATGCATATCTTATTTACCTTTATGGAAGATCTAAACAACGAATTGAGTAATACAATTCTCCAAGAATGAAGTATTCTATGGTCCCATGTTAATCTCCTGACACAACTCTGCATACACTGGAAGGTCGATAAACATGTCACCACAAAACAACGAGTCTGTCTCGTTCTCAAAAAATTCTACGACTTCTGTATTTCCATCATTGTTAGCCGATGCAGGCTCCAAGCTTGCGGTGGCCTCCACCCCTTGTAATTTCGATCCCTCTATTTGCATATTTTCTTCATCTATGCCTGGAACATCGCTTTGATCGTATACTCTCGCACCTCGAGGAGTTGAAGGTATAACATACCACCATCGACGTTGTCGGGGATTTGGATAGAAGATTACCTGTTCACAAACACTTACAAACCGTCTTCAAACCATTGTGACATAAACCATGTCGTATTACAATTAGCAAGCAAATGCCTAGTTGCACCTGTTCACAATGGGCCGGTAACACAAAGGTGTCGCGTAAATCCATCCATTTTTTTTCGGAATCTATTTCGAGAAATCCAGATGGACCTCGTCGAACTGTTGCGCCAGCTCCTCCAAGTACCACTTTGAACCACTGCACGTCGAATATTATCATGGAGAAGCTACGGTAATCCACCGTAATAATACTTTGCAAATTCCCAAAATACTCCATCTCATCCACAACCGTGTTCGGATCCATTGCTCGTCGCCAGCTCTCTTGCTCAAACCTTGCCATGACACCACAGTCCATTGTGGAGCGCATTTTGTCAATACGCTCCACCCGAAAATGCCGTCCGTACGACCACGCTGCACTATATATTTTGTACTGCACATTGAAACACTCAAGTTAGATGTAGCAAGCAAATTTAGATACGACACATTCTAAACCCCTCATTACCTTTGGACTACATCCCCTCGAGAACTCCCACTCCTCCATTGAGACCTCTCTCCCTTCGCTGGATGCTGCGGTCAAGGCTCCATGCAACCATCGTGTTGACATAAACCACGGCATCTCCTCCATGCCTTCGGGATATCGGATCGGTCGGTGACGCGTACTGCGTCGGAATTCGGCTCGTGCTTCCTCTCGATCTTGCCTTGCAATCTGGTACTTGGCGAGCCACGTCTCCACGGATGCATGGTGCAACATACAAAAGCGATTCACCTTCTCTTCCATTGAGGCATCCATTCTTTTTTCTACCCCATTTCCAACCACCACATCTCCAGTCAGCCTGTCATCATCCTTCAGCGTCCATAGCATTTCATTGTCTGGTTCCACCGTTGGTAGCCATTGTGAGATATGCACTAACGCCTCTGACACCAACCAACCTTCCGCCATGCTACCTTCCGGACGAGCTCGTTGTCGCACAAAGCCTTTCAGGGTTTTCATGAAGCGCTCCAGGAAGAACATCCATCACGTATGGACAGGTCCAGCAATCTCCACTTCATCCACAAGATGCACAAGAAGGTGAACTTGTATCGTGAGCATGCTAGTGGGCAGGTATTTCTCAAAGAGACAGACCGTCTCGACTGCTCCCCGCCTTGCGGATTCAATAGAGGACGTCTTAATCTCTTTCTGTGAGATCCATTGCACCAAAGTCGACGGCTTGTAAATGGCCCCGTGAATTTCTGGAGTTAGGCATCCCGCGATCGCGATCGGTAGGACAAACTACCAAAAATGAGAAAGCATTAAGAATAATGGTCACTTTTCAAATTTCAAAATGTCCACGCTAATTAAAATCCATTCTGTTCACAAACCTGACATATCTTATGCCAATCATGGGATTTTAGCCCAGAAATCTGGTCATCTTTAGAAAATGCGGACCTGAGAGAACACATCATACCCGTCGGAGTGCGGATAGACTTGATTACTTGCTTCACAATGCGCTCTTCTTTGGTAGACAAAACCCAGGGAGCGCGAGGAAGCTGCACTCTCCCTTCAGCACTCGACTGCGGCCAAAGCGCCTCCATCTTACCTACCTCCTTTAAATCCATTCGTACCCCTATAGTGTCTCTCTTTCCTGTGATGTGGTCCCATAGCAAGCTACCCACATTTTTGAAAATATGCATGGGATCCAACAAGTGGTTGACTTGTAAGTGGGTCCAATATGGCAACTCGTAGAAAACTGAGAACCGCCGCATTCCATTTGGATGTGAATCCGGGTTTACCATTTTCAGCTCGTACCAGCTTGCAGCGTTCATACGTGCTAGAGGTCGTCCAAGAAAACCTTCCCTGAGTTCATGATCCTCCGGCAAGAAAGCGGCGTGTCCTTGGTATACCATCTTCTTCATGGTTCGTGACCTTCGGGAGTCTAACTGTGGTCCACACAATGGACATGCATGATAACCTGAGGTAACGAGACCTGCAAGGCGATCCACGACCTAGTGAATACTTGATTGAATGAAATAAAATATAGATATTACCTGCGAGAATAAAGGTCTGCTCACCTGAGCACTCTCCCAATCCCGGAAAGTCATGCATCGTCCACATGAGAATGGCTCGAATGTTGGCTGACCGCCGACCATCGCGCCTGCTCATATCTTGCACCGTGACCCCCTCCTCCCACAAAATCTTAAGCTCATCGACTAATGGACGAAGATACACGTCCATATTTTTTACTTTGTAGCGGCCCGGGACGAGCAAGCTAAGGATGAGATGTCCTTTCTTCGTAGAAAGCCATGGAGGAATGTTGTAGTTGACAAGCACTATAGGCCACACATTGTAAGAAGTCGAGCGCAGACCGAATGGGTTCACACCATCCATGGCGAGACCGAGCCGAAGATTCCTTGGCTCTCGCGCAAAGCCTGGGAAGGTAGAGTCAATGTGGCTCCATGCGCACGAATCTGCTGATATTCGTTGAACTCCATCCGTGGACCTATTCTGCACATGCCACGTTGTCAAGCTTGCCATGGCAGACGTGCGAAACATGTGGTTTATGCGGGGGATGAGCGGAAAGTGTCTAAGGACTTTTTGAGGGATGGTTTGCCCTTGCAAGTCCTGTCGATACCTGTGAGCACCACACTTTGGGCATGTCTCCATACTCTCGTATTCATCTCGAAACAATATGCAGTCGTTGATACATGCATGGATGTTATTGTAGTCCATGCCAAGCTTCCGTAAAACATGTCGCGCATCATCACGAGACTCAGGCATGGTGTTTGCAGGTGGCAATATATGATATTTCAATAACCTGAAAAAATCATAAAACACCTTGAAAAATCTATCCACGTTTGCAATAATACTGTTTAAAAAAAAAAACAATGAAGTCTGTGTGCAAGGTACCTGAATAACTCAGTCACACTCGTATCGCTCCAACCGTATTTTTCTTGCACACTTAAGAGTGCAAGCAATGTCTTCAACCGAGATACTCGGCACCCATCATATAATGGTATGGATGCTTCCTCTCTGAGCGGGTCAGATGTCTCAACATCCATGGGAATCAATGCATCGATCATTGCCTCCATCTCAGGCTCCAAGATTGTAGGCAAGTCGGGAAGGTTGTCTATCTCCTCTGGCATTGACGGTATAGATGGGCCTTGCGAGTGGTCAATTGGCTCTTGCAATCCATCCATCGCACGTCCACGAACTCTTCTAATTGGCCGCAAAGGGTGCACTCCCCCTTGGGTCGAGACATCACCCCCCTGGATACAAAATTTACCAACAAGACCCAATCTTATTGTGTATGGTTTTCAATTAGCTTGAGAGTACAATGCATGAAAAATGCTAACTTCAAATTACCGTACCGTTTGCTGAAAGTCTGCAATCGCCTGATCAATGATCTCAGATTGAAACTCTTCAAATCGTCGTACGTGTTCTATAGACAATCGGCGTTTTCGTCTAATTGCCAACTTGCATTGAGAGCAAGGACATGGGACACGCTGATTAAGATACGACTCGCGGTCTTGAACAATAGGACCTTCTTCGTTTGCCATCTTATCTACATTACAGCAAACAATGCTTAAATTGATAGCTTTATGGAGATGTACGTCAAGTTGCAAGTTGACCATAAACCTTGCATTGTATATAGTAGTCGAGAGATTATCCGATGTTATATCTCGGCCTTGTATCATGCTCAACGATTTGTTTGTCCCGGTAGATAATTTTTTGTTATATCTCGGCTTTGAGTATAAGTAATCCATTTTAAAATTAATGCGCGCCATCTATGAAATTTTATAACTATAGTAATAAAATTTATTTCAATCAATTCTACTCATAGTCATAAGACCTGAGAGAAATTATCCTATACTCAATTTAAGGGTTTCTTTTTCTATAACAATAATTTTGGGTTCATTTTGATGAAGTACGCGGCTGTATGCAAAGCACATTGCATACCATTATCAATACGTATATTATCTTAAATTTTCTTCCCTTCCCTCTCCCTCTCTTTCTCTCCCTCTCCCTCTCCCTCTCTCATTTCCCTCTCCCTCTCTTTCTCTCACCCTCTCTTCCTCTCCCTCTCCCTCTCCCTCTCTTTCTCTCTTCTCTTTCTCTCCCTCTCCCTCTCCCTCTCCCTCTCCCTCTCTCATTTCCCTCTCCCTCTCTTTCTCTCTTCCTCTCTTTCTCTCACCCTCACCCTCTCCCTCTCCCTCTCGTTCTCTTTTTCTCCCTCTCTCATTTCCTCCCTCCCCCTCCCTCTCCCTCTCCCTCCCTCTTTCTCCCTCTCCCTCTCCCTCTCCCTCTCCCTCTCCCTCTCCCTCTCCCTCTCTTTCTCTTTTTTTCCCTCTCCCTCTCTATCTCTCTTTCTCTCTCATTTCCTAAACAAGCAAAAAATATTCTCTTTCTCTCCGTCTCCCTCTCTTCCTCTCTTTCTCTCACCCTCACCCTCTCCCTCTCCCTCTCGTTCTCTTTCTCTCCCTCTCTCATTTCCTCCCTCCCCCTCTCTCTCCCTCTCCCTCCCTCTTTCTCCCTCTCCCTCTCTCTCCCTCATTTCCTTCCCCTCCCCCTCCCTCTCCCTCTTCCTCTCCCTCTCCCTCTCTTTCTCTTTTTTTCCCTCTCCCTCTCTATCTCTCTTTCTCTCTCATTTCCTAAACAAGCAAAAAATAAAGTGATTTAAACATCCTCCAAGCAAAAGGGAGAGGGAGAGATACAATGCACTCTCCCTCTCTTTCTCTTTCTATCCCTCTCTCATTTCCTTTCCCTTCCTCTCCCTCTCACTCTCTTTCTCTCTCTTTTCCTCTCCTAAACAAGTAAAAAATAAGGTGATTCAAACATTAAACAAGCAAAAGGGAGAGGGAGGGAGAGAGAGAATGCATTCTCCCTCCTTCTCCCTCTCTTTCTCTTTCTCTCCCTCTCCTATTTCCTCCCCCTCCCTCTCCCTCTCCCTCTATTTCTCTTTCTCTCCCTTTCCCTCTCCCTCTCCCTTTCTCTTACTCTCTCGTTTCCTCTCCTAAACAAGCAAAGAAGAAAGTAATTTAAACATTAAACAAGCAAAAGGGAGAGAGAGAGAATGCACTCTCCCTCTCTTTCTCTCCCTCTCCCTCTCTTTCTCTCACTCTCTCTCCCTCTCCCTGTCCTTCTCTTTCATTTCCTCTCCTAAACAAACAAAAGAGAACGATTTAAACCTTCAACAAGTAAAAGAAAGAGAGAGGAAGACTCACCAATGAGATATGGCGAGCGTGGGCGGCTTCTCTTTGCAACGAGGGCTCCTCCTCTCCTTCACGAACAACGACGGTGGCGGCGGCGGTAAGTCTCTTCCTCCTCTTCTCCCACAAAGCCTTGGCTCTCTCCCTCGCTCTCTCCCTCGCTCTCGCTCTCAAAAGGCGAAGAAAACAAAATGAAAACGGCGCTCTGGTTTCGGCCGCGCTTTTTTTCCCTGCGGCGTCGCTATATGCGTCGCATTTGCGACGCAAATAGCGACGCATATAGCGACGCATATTGTGACGCAAATAGCGACGCATATAGCGACGCCGATATCCGCCGTCGCTAATCGGTGTCGCTATTGCCCCATTCCCTTGTAGTGTTTGTTTTACTAAGCTTAAAGCTTAGTCTATTAAGCCTCAAATCACATAAGGCTTCAAAGTTCATCAAGTTTCCTAAGTTCTGCAAGTCTTTAAAGTCTACAAATTCTGCAAGTCTTCTAAGTCACTCAAGTTCTGCAAGTTCTCGTACTTTGCAAGTCACATAAGTCTACAACTTTGCAAGTCAGACAAGTCACTTGAAGTCAGAACTGACTTGTGCTCAAAACTCCTATAAGGGCTGTTCCTGTGCAAAAACTCCGAACTGCAAAGTTGTTCACTAGAAGGTACTGTTCGCATACGCAGACTTGCTGAACCAGTTTCAGCACACGCAGAAGGTCAAAATGCAGATTTTTCAAAGGTTACAAATCCCGCAATAGCCAAAGACGAAGATTGTGAAAGCCACACACAAAAATATATAAGCCTTGTATACCCGATCTTGAGCTATGCTCATCCCGCTAATTGGATTTTGAGAGTGTGAGGTCTTTTGAAGTTTTGCAGGATGACGGAACCGCATATGGATTATTTAATGGCTGAAGGCGATCTTCCTGAACCTACGATGGAGCAAAAGCTGGATTTAATTATGATGCAATTGGATGAAGAACGACGAGCCCGACAAGCATTGCAAGTTCAATTGGCTAATTTACAAAGATCAACTACCGACAAAGAAGAACCACAATCTGAAGATCTTATCCGACGTACCATCGACGTGACTCTCGAAGCTCAATCCATCCGCAAAGAAACAAAGATAAGTAAAATAAATTTCAAATTCCGTACTTTCAATGACACTCGAGATGGAAAAACTGTTCTTGCATTCATCAGTCAGTTTGATGATTACTTTCATGAGGAAACATACGCAGAAAAAGATAAAATCAAGTGTGTCACTAATCATTTAGTGGATAGAGCATCTCTTTGGTGGACTGTGGTTCGTGAGAGTATAGATTGTCCCACTACTTGGGAGAATTTCAAGAAGAAGTTTATGCAGAATTTCCTTCCTCCACAATTTCATGAAAAAGCCATAAAGCAATGGGACCTTCTTCAGTAAAGAGATCATGAGCCTATTCCTCAGTACACAGAACGTTTTTGGAATGCATTACTCCAGTTACGCATGCTTGAAGACGTACTTGAATCGACTCACAAGCGCAAGTATATGTCTGGATTGCTTGGGTATTGCTATGCTGAAGTCAATATATTTAAGCCTGCAACTCTTGAAGATGCAATTTCTTTAGCTCATGACACTGAAGACAAGCTTCGAGGAAGAGACAAGCGTCCACAGCAATTTCAAGCCAATGGTAACTATGTATCTAAGCAATTCAACTCAAATTTTAGAAGATTTAATCAATGTCGTTTTCCTTCATCATCTTTCCGTAAGACTTGGTGATGCCAGGAGGCATATTCCACGGTGGATTTCGTGAGGTTTTACGGTGGATTCCGTAAACTTAGATGACCGGGGCTCATACACAAAGAGGATTCTTTGTGCGAGAAGTTGATGGGGACGCCTGTCCTTTTCGGGCGTTTCATTAATTTAGTGTGTACATGGGTGATTCCATAGCGGGTGATTCCGCAAAATGCATATTAAATTAATAAACGTTTATGAGTTTAGAGTGCGCACTCGTAATAAATTAAGGTTAGGATTTATTTCTAACCAGTTGATTTATTTATGTAGCTGAAGACTGCTAGGTATTCACTTTTGTCAGTTTAATTGTATTATTTTACTAACGATTGTGAATGCTTCAGTTGATGTGTAGAGATAGCAGCAGTAGCGGAGGAAAGCATTGGAGTCTAGCGGATTTTCGACTCTTGGACTAGATTTTGATAGGCGCCACGCCTATATTTTGTTATGTCTATTGAGACATCGATTATTTATTATTATTTTGTATGCGCTTATGCGCCTGGATATGTTATTTCTATTTGGACATTGAGATTGGGCGTGCCAGACTCTATGTGCACCGTCCATTAGCTTTATTTTCCTATTTTTGTAGAAATCAAACTCAAAAGCTAAAAAGCTTGTCATATTTTTGTAATTGGGCTATTATTGAGCATGAAGATTGGAAATATACATAAAATACATGCTTTGTGAAGCGCTCACACAAGGCATGGGGGAGATTGAACCCAATTTGTCTCTTGCCTCTTATCGTGCATGCTTTTACATGGTTTTTTTTGTGTAAAAAGGTAGAGTACTTTGTTCTTGGGGACCTTCCGGGATTCACCACGTGAGCTATCTACGACCGATCTGCGCACCAGTGGTATCAGAGTGGAGCAGAGATCAAGAGCTTCCAATCGCTACCAATCTCGGGCGAAGGCGGAGCTCCAGGAACAAACGGCCTCTACAGTCAATCTCGTCGCGAACCGTCAATACGGGCATACTTCTGGCGATCAAGAACCCCTGTTTCCACTGTCAGATCGCGAAGGACCAAGCTCTGCAGGCGGAGGACCACGCAAACATCTCCATCAACAAGTCGTTGAAAACCAGTGAAAAAGCTCTTAATCCTCTTCATTAAAAGCTTAATTACAAAGCTTTAAAAGCTTAAAAGAAGCTTAAGCTTCTTCAAAATCACCTCGGCGTCTCAGTAGATGGATCCGAAATTTCCGCGTCATAAAAAAAAATGGCCCCCCCCCTCACGAAAAAAAACGGCGGCCTGTTTACTCCACCATTAAGCTATTAAGCTTAATTACCTAAGTCAAATTAAGCCAAGTTCTGCAAATCACTCAAGACAAGGAAGTCCACAAACTCCAGGTCCTGCGCTGTCAAAGTCAAGTTCAGCAAGTCGACGGTAATCAAGTTCTGCAAGTTCTGCAAGTCGGCCTAAGTCCAGCAAGTCAACAACTCTGCAAGTCTGCTAAGTTTGCAACTCTGCAAGTCAGACTAAATCAGAAATGACTAGTGCTTAAAACTCATAGAAGACTTGTTCGTATGCAAAAACTCTGAACTGAAAAGTTGTTCGCAGCAAGCTGTTCTACCTATCTACAAGTTCCTTGAAGTACTTTTAGCAAACGGAGACAAAAATATTGCAGAATTTCTGAAAATTGAAGAAGAAATACCCAAAAATACATAGCCTTGTAACCCCAAATTTGAGCTACGCTCATCCCGCTAACTGATTTTGAGTGAGAAAGGTTTGTTGAGTTTTACAGGATGACTACCCCACATATGGATGATCCTATGGCTGAAGACGACCTACCCGAGCCTACCATGGAACAAAAGTTGGATCTTATCATGCTGCAATTGGAAGAAGAGCGAAGGGCTAGGCAAACCTTGCAAGCGCAATTGACAAAGCTACAAAGAGCATCCACCGATAAAGAAGAACCTCAAGCTGAAGATTTGATTCGCCGTACCATCGACGCCACTCTTGAAGCACAAACCATTCGCAAGGAATCCAAGATAAGTAAATGAAGTTTCAAGTTCCGCACTTTCAATGGCATAAGAGAAGGAAAGACTGTTTTATCACTCATTAGCCAGTTTGATGACTATTTCCATGAGGAAACTTATCCCGAAAAAGATAAAATCAAGTGTGTTACTAATCATCTGATAGATAGAGCATCACTTTGGTGGACTGTAGTCCGCAAGAGTATAGAATGTCCTGCTACTTGGGAAGATTTCAAGAAGAAGTTCATGCAAAATTTCCTTCCACCGCAATTTCATGAGAAGGCTATCAAACAATGGGATCTACTTCAACAGCGAGATCGTGAGCCTATTCCACAGTATACAGAGCGTTTTTGGAATGCACTTCTACAGTTACGCATGCTTGAAGACGTACCAGAGACGACACATAAGTGGAAGTATATGTCTGGACTTCTTGGACATTACTACGCTGAAGTAAACATGTTCAAGCCTGCTATCCTTGAAGACGCCATCTCCTTAGCTCACGACACTGAAGATAAGTTACACGGAAGAGATCGACGACCACAGCAATTCCAAGCAAACGGTAATTATGGATCTAAACAATTCAATTCCAATTTCAGAAGGTTCAATCCAGGTCGTTTCTCATCACCATCTTTCCGCAAGAATTGGCCTAAACCACCTGCATTACCATCCACTGTCAATTCAAATTCTAAACCTATTCCACAAGAAAATCCAAATATACCCAGACTCCCAGCCATTGCAAATAATGTGACCAAAGCTAAGCCAATAGTATGCTACAAGTGTCACCAGCCAGGGCATCTCGCAGCAAATTGTCATTCAAAGAAGCCATCAGCACATATCAACTACCTTGGAGCCATGGACGAAGAAGAGCATGAGGATATGCCAGATTTCACTGAAGATGAGGATGATCCTACTACTACTTCCGACACTTTACCAGGTATGCCTACTTCACATTCATTGTTGACTATGAAATGTATGGTGCATGGAAAAGAAAGAACTATATTGCGATAGTACCCATGACTTTATTTCAGCAAAATTGGTAAAGGAATTAAAATTGCATACTGTACCTACGCATTATCGCATAAAAGCTGCATTTTTAGGCACTAGGTACAATGGCACACAAGAAGTTCAAGATTTAGAAATTCAAATTGGTCCATACATTGAAAGAAGAAATTTCTTAGTTGTCCCATTACAGTCAAGTGACATTATTCTAGGAATGCCATGGAGACACCAACATAATCCCAATATAGATTATTTCACACACACAATGAATATTAATTTTCAAGGAAAATCTATTACATTATTTGGTATGCATGCATCTCATATTTTTCCACTGCTTTCGCATACTCAAGCAAAACGTGCACTACGCAAGAATACTAAATCATATCTCATTTGGGTGAATGAATTGCATGCAAAGAAAAATCATATGCACCCTAGGCATAAGGAATTTCTCGCATATTTTAAGGACTGTTTTGCAGAAGACCTACCACCAGGTTTACCTCCATCACGTCCAGAAGACCATAAGATTGACCTAATACCTAGCACACAACCACCTTGCAAAGCCCCATATAGGCACAATCAAATAGAGCAAAAAGAAATCCAGAGTCAAGTTGAAGAATTACTAAATAGAGGCTTAATTCGACCTAGCAGTTCTCCATTCGGTGCACCTGTGCTCTTAGTCAAGAAAAAGAATAATACTTATCGTATGTGTATTAACTACCGAGCATTAAATAAGATCACTGTAAAGAATAGGTATCCTATACCTAGAGTTGATGACCTTATGGACAAACTGCAAGGATCTTCTATATTTAGTAAAATTGACCTTAAGTCTGGATATCATCAGGTGAGGCTAGATAGATCCGACATATTTAAGACTGCATTCAGGACACAGTTTGGCCATTACGAATTCTTAGTCATGCCATTCGGATTAACTAATGCACCTGCCACTTTCAGTAGAATGATGAACCGTATTTTTCTAAAATATCAGTATTGTGTGATTGTTTTCTTTGATGATATTTTGGTGTTCAGTCAAAGTGAAAAAGAGCATTATGGGCATTTATCATTAGTTTTTCAACTACTGAAAGAAAATCAATTGTTTGCAAATCCTGAAAAGAGTGAATTCTTTAAGACAGAAATAGAATATCTAGGTCATATTGTATCAAAAGAAGGAATTAAAGTTGATCCTAAGAAAATTGATGCAATATTGCATTGGCATGTTCCTAAAAATGTACATGAACTACGCTCATTCCTTGGTCTTGCTAGTTTCTATAGGAAGTTTGTACGTAATTTCTCATTACTTGCTTTACCATTAACAAAACTTCTTAAGAAAGGCATTGTTTATCAATGGACTGAAAATCAGCAGAAATCCTTTGACTTACTCAAACGTGCATTAACCAATGCCCCTGTTCTACAATTGCCTGACTTTAATAGACCGTTCTTTCTAGTTGTGATTGATGCTAGCGGATCAGGAATAGGAGCCGTATTAATGCAAGACAACCATCCAATAGCATATTCTAGTTCTAAGCTGAAACCCTCTGAGCTTAAATATTCCACTTATGACAAGGAACTCTTAGCAGTTGTACAAGCATTAAAATAATGGAAGCATTATTTAATGGGTTCAGAATTCATGATAAAGACCGACCAGCAAAGCATTAGACATCTACTTAGCCAACCCCAAATTTCTGACCGTCATATCAAATGGGCTTCATTCATTCAAAGTTTCCATCCTATCATTCAATACCAACCTGGAAAAGAAAATGTAGTTGCCAATGCATTGAGTAGAAGACTTGCAATTCATAACATTTCTATCATATCTTTTGATTCTTTGATTGCTATGAAAGACACATATCACCAGGATATTACTTTTCATTCTGATTGGCAAAAATTAGTTCAAAATAATTTCATTCCTGTTGATTCATTGTCATATAATGATGGATTCATGTTCTTTGAAAAGAGACTGTGTGTTACTATTCCATTTCGATCTTTTATTTTGAATGAAATTCATTGTCCCCCGTATCAAGGTCATAGAGGTATCATTTCTACATTACGCATGTTAACTGAAGATTTTTATTGGCCGCATATGGATGCAGATGTATCTAATTTCGTTTCTGAATGTTTGATTTGTCAAAGAATAAAGAGACATCATGGTAAACAGTATGGATTATTAATGCCTTTGTCTATTCCATCTAAACCTTGGGAACATATATCTATGGATTTCATTAGTGGTTTACCAAATACTAAATCTAACCATGACATGATTTGGACAATTGTAGATAGATTTAGTAAGCAAGCATATTTCATTGCATGTAAGAAAACTTTAACAGCATCACAAGCAGCACAGTTATTTTTGAAAACTATTTTAACTAACCATGGATTGCCAAAAGTGATTATTTCAGATCGTGATTCTAGATTTTGTAATAATTTTTGGATTACACTGTTTGCAAATCTAGGCACAAAGATTGATTTTTCATCTGTATTTCATCCAGAAACAAATGGACAAACAGAAGCCACAAATAGCACCATTTTAGATCTTTTACGTGCATACACTATCTCTAAACCTCAGACTTGGGATACTCATTTACATTTATTACAGTTTGCATATAACAATACACCGCACACATCTACAAAGAAACCACCTTTTGAAGTTATTTATGGATATAGATTATCTACACCTGTTGCATCTTCGTCTAATAGAATTCAGAGTGCTGATGATATTGCTGTTATGCATAACACTATTTTTGATGAAGTAAAGGATATGATTGCTAAAGCCCAACAATCATATACCAAACAAGCCAACAAGAAAAGACAAGCTATGAATTTCAAAGTTGATGATTATGTTTGGCTTAGAATAGAAAAGCGTAGACTGCAAAGTGTAGATAGACATCCAGTTGTTAAATTAGCTCCTAGATTCTACGGACCATTTAGAATCATTCATAAGATTAATGACAATGCTTTCAAGTTAGAACTGCCATCTCATTGGAAAATTCATAATACATTTCATATTAGTTTATTGAGACCATTTAGAGGTCAATTACCTATCCACCCTGTCTATGAAAACCCACCTTTACCAGAAGAGGAGACTGAAATACTTAAACCCGAAGCCATCATAGACACTGACTACATGACCACTAGAACTGGCCGAAGGTATTCTAGATATTTAGTAAAATTCAAGAACCATCCTGTAGAGGAAGCACAATGGATGCACGCTAGAGACTTAAATGCTTTCCCCACTCTGTTAGCTCCACATTGAGCTAATAGCAATTGAGGTCAATTGCTATCCCACCCCGGGGGTATGATGCCAGGAGGCATATTCCACGGTGGATTCCGTGAGGTTTTACGGTGGATTTCGTAAACATAGATGACCGGGGCTCATACACAAAGAGGATTCTTTGTGCGAGAAGTTGATGGGGACGCCTGTCCTTTTCGGGCGTTTCATTAATTTAGTGTGTACATGGGTGACTCCATAGCGGGTGATTCTGCAAAATGCATATTAAATTAATAAACGTTTATGAGTTTAGAGTGCGCACTCGTAATAAATTAAGGTTAGGATTTATTTCTAACCAGTTGATTTATTTATGTAGCTGAAGACTGCTAGGTATTCACTTTTGTCGGTTTAATTGTATTATTTTACTAACGATTGTGAATGCTTCAGTTGATGTGTAGAGATAGCAGCAGTGGCGGAGGAAAGCATTGGAGTCTAGCGGATTTTTGACTCTTGGACTAGATTTTGATAGGCGCCACGCCTATATTTTGTTATGTCTATTGAGACATCGATTATTTATTATTATTTTGTATGCGCTTATGCGCCTGGATATGTTATTTCTATTTGGACATTGAGATTGGGCGTGCCAGACTCTATGGGCACCGTCCATTAGCTTTATTTTCCTATTTTTGTAGAAAGCAAGCTCAAAAGCTAAAAAGCTTGTCATATTTTTGTAATTGGGCTATTATTGAGCATGAAGATTGGAAATATACATAAAATACATGCTTTGTGAAGCGCTCACACAAGGCATGGGGGAGATTGAACCCAATTTGTCTCTTGCCTCTTGTCGTGCATGCTTTTACATGGTTTTTTTTGTGCAAAAAGGTAGAGTACTTTGTTCTTGGGGACCTTCCGAGATTCACCACGTGAGCTATCTGCGACCGATCTACGCACCACTTGGGCAAAACCACCTGCTTTACCATCCAATACCAATCAAAACCCCAAGCCAATGCCACAGCCAAATCCTAATATTACTAGACTTCCCGCCATTGCAAACAATGTATCTAAAGCCAAACCTATAGTGTGTTACAAATGCCACCAACCTGGATATCTAGCAGCTAATTGCCAATCGAAGAAGCCACCTGTCCACATCAACTACCTTGGAGCAATGGAAGATGAAGAACATGAAGAAATGCTTGATTTCATGGAAGATGAAGACGACATTACCACTCCTTTGGATACTTTACCAGGTATGCCAACTCCACATTCTTTATTGACAATGAAATGTTTAGTGCATGGAAAAGAAAAGATTATTTTGCATGATGATGGTAGTACTCATAATTTTATTTCTGCAAAGCTAGTAAAAGAATTGAAATTACAAACTGTTCCTATGCATTATCGCATTAAAGCAGCATTCTTAGGCACAAGGTATAATGGAACACAAGAGGTGCATGACTTAGAAATTCAAATTGGTGAATATACTGAAAGAATGAATTTTGTAGTTGTACCATTACAGTCCAGTGATATTATTTTAGGTATGCCTTGGCGTCATCAGCATAACCCTGATATAGATTATTCCACACATTCAATTAATATTCAATTTCAAGGAAAACATATTACATTGTATGGTATGCATGCATCTAATGCTTTTCCACTGCTTTCTCATACTCAAGCTAACGTGCATTACACAAAAGTAGTAAATCTTATCTAATTTGGGTGAATGAACTACAAGTTAAAGAAAATCATATGCACCCTAGGCATAAAGAATTTCTTGCACACTTTAAAGACTGTTTTGTAGAAGATCTACCACCTGGTTTACCTCCTTCACGTCCAGAAGACCACAAAATAGATTTGACTCCTAGTACACAACCACCTTGTAAAGCACCATATAGGCATAACCAGATAGAGCAAAAAGAAATTCAAAATCAAGTTGAGGAATTACTAAATAGAGGTTTGATTAGACCTAGTAGTTCTCCATTTGTGCATCTATTTTGTTGGTAAAGAAAAAGAATAATACTTATCGTATGTGCATTGACTATCGTGCTTTAAATAAGATCACTGTAAAGAATAGATATCAAATTCCTAGAGTCGATGACCTTATGGATAAACTGCAAGGTTCTGCCATATTTAGTAAAATAGACCTTAAATCTGGTTATCATCAGGTGAGGTTAGATAAGTCTGACATATTCAAGACTGCATTTAGAACACAATTTGGTCATTATGAATTTTTAGTAATGCCTTTCGGATTAACTAATGCACCTGCTACATTTAGTAGAATGATGAATCGTATATTTTTGAAATATCAGCATTGTCTTATTGTCTTCTTTGATGATATCTTGGTGTTTAGTCAAAATGAGAAAGAACATTATGAACATTTGTCCTTGGTTTTCAAGTTATTGAAAGATAATCAACTGTATGCTAACCCGAAAAAGAGTGAGTTCTTTAAAACAGAAATTGAATATTTAGGTCATATTGTATCATTTTATGGTATTAAGGTTGACCCTAAGAAAATAGAAGCAATATTGAACTAGCCTATACCTAAAAATGTGCACGAGTTACAATCTTTCCTAAGTCTTGCTAGTTTTTACAAGAAGTTTGTGCGAAAATTTTCATTACTTGCTTTGCCTTTGACTAAACTTTTGAAGAAAGGTATTGTTTATCATTAGTCTGATAATCAACAGAAATCCTTTGACTTATTGAAACATGCATTAACCCATGCTCCTGTATTACAACTACCTGATTTTAATAGACCATTCTTTTTAGTAGTTACTGATGCTAGCGGATCTGGAATAGGAGCCGTACTTATGCAAGATAATCATCCCATAGCCTATTCTAGTTGTAAACTGAAACCCTCCGAACTTAAATATTCCACATATGACAAAGAATTATTAGCTGTCATACAAGCTTTAAGACAATGGAAACACTACTTAATGGGTTCTGAGTTTATGATTAAGACTGACTAACAAAGTATTAGACATTTACTTAGCCAACCCCAAATATCTGACCGACATATCAAATGGGCAGCCTTTATTCAGAGTTTCCATCATATCATTCAATATCAACCAGGTAAAGAAAATGTAGTGGCCGATGCATTAAGTAGAAGACCTACCATTCACAATATTTCTGTTATATCATTTGATTCTCTAACTCCTATGAAAGATACTTATCATCAGGACATTACTTTTCATGCTGATTGGAATAAATTAGTTGGAAATAACTGGATTCCTATTGATTCACTGTCTTATAATGATGGATTCATGTTTTATGAAAAGAGATTATGTGTTACAGTTCCATTTAGATCTTTTGTTTTGAATGAGATTCATTGTCTTCCATACCAAGGTCATAGAGGTATCATATCTACTTTACGTACATTAAAACTGAAGATTTTTATTGGCCATATATGGACACTGATGTATTTAACTTTGTTTCTGAATGTTTGATTTGTCAAAGAGTTAAGAGACATCATGGTAAACAGTATGGATTACTTATGCCTTTATCTATTCCATCAAGACCATGGGAACAAATTTTTATGGATTTTATTACTGGTTTACCTAATACTAAAGCTAACCATGATATGATTTGGATTGTAGTAGATAGGTTTAGTAAACAAGCATATTTCATTCCATGTAAGAAAACTTTAACAGCATCTCAGGCAGCACAATTGTTTTTGAAAACTGTTTTCACTAACCATGGATTACCAAAAGTTATTATTTCTGATCGTGATTTTAGATTTTGTAACAACTTTTGGATTACTTTGTTTGCTAACCTAGGAACAAAGATTGATTTCTCATCTGCATTTCATCCTGAAACTAATGGACAAATAGAAGCCACTAATAGTACTATGCTAGATCTTTTACGTGCTTACACTATTTCTAAACCACAGACATGGGACACACATTTGCATTTACTACAGTTTGCATATAACAATACACCACACACATCTACAAAGAAAGCATCGTTTGAAGTGATTTATGGTTATAGATTGTCTACACCTGTTGCATCTTTATCAAATAGAATTCAGAGTGCTGATGATATTGCTACTATGCATGCTACTATTTTTAATGAGGTTAAAGACATGATTGCCAAAGCCCAGCAATCATATACCAAACAAGCCAATAAGAAAAGACAAGCAATGAATTTCAAAGTTGATGACTATGTTTGGTTGAGAATAGAAAAACATTGATTACAAAGTGTAGATAAACATCCAGTTGTGAAATTAGCCCCTAGATTCTATGGACCATTTAAGATCATTCACAAAATTAATGACAATGCATTCAAGTTAGAATTACCACCTCACTGGAAAATTCACAACACATTTCATATTAGTTTATTACGACCCTTTAGAGGCCAATTACCTGTACACCTTGTTTATGAAAACCCACCTTTGTTAGATGAAGAGACTGAAATACTTGAACCTGAAGCTATCATAGATACTGACTTTATGACCACTAGAACTGGCCGAAGATATTCCAGATACTTAGTCAAATTTAAGAGCCATCTGGTAGAGGAAGCCCAATGGATGCACGCTAGAGACTTAAATGCTTTCCCCACTCTGCTAGCTCCACATTGAGCTAATAGCAATTGAGGTCAATTTCTATCCCACCCTGAGGGTATGATGCCAGGAGGCATATTTCATGGTGGATTTCGTGCCACGGTGGATTCCGTGATGTTTTACGGTGGATTCCGTAGACTTTATTGACCGGGGCTCATACACAAAGTGGATTCTTTGTGCGAGAAGTTGATGGGGATGCCTATCCTTTTCAGGCGTTTCATTAATTTAGTGTGTACATGGGTGATTCCATAGCGGGTGATTCCGCAAAATGCATATTAAATTAATAAACGTTTATGAGTTTAGAGTGCGCACTCATAATAAATTAAGGTTAGGATTGATTTCTAACTAGTTGATTTATTTATGTAGCTGAAGACTACTAGGTATTCACTTTTGTCGGTTTAATTGTATTATTTTACTAACAATTGTGAATGCTTCAGTTGATGTGTAGAGATAGCAGTAGTGGCAAAGGAAAGCATTGGAGGATAACGAGTATTCGATTTATCACTTATATTTTGATGGGCACATACCTTAGGCATGGCGCCTATATTTTGTCGCGCCTATTTATTGAGGCGTTGGATATTTATTTATTATTTTGTATGCACATGGGCGCACCATTATGTTATTTGTACTTGGATATTGTATTGGGTACGCCTGACTCTTTGGGCACCGCCCATTAGCTTTATTTCTATTTTGTGCTAAAGCAAACTCAAAATCCAAAAGCTTGCTATTTTGTAATTTGGGCTATTATTTGAGCTTGAAGATGATTAATACATAAAATACATGCTTTGTGGGGCGCTCACACAAGGCATGGGGGGAGATTGCACCCAATTGGTCTCTTGTTCATGTCGTGTATGCTTTTTACCTTGAGTTTTGTGTAAAAAGTAGAGTTCTTTTGTTCTTGGGGACATTCCAGCATTCACTACGCAAGCACACGGCATCCGATCTGCGCACCACAACTGCACCAACTTGGAGAGCCTACACTTGTGAGATCCATGTTACCTTCGGTTGGGCTTGTGTGAAAGAAGGGTTCCAAAGTTTTTCCCACCCCATATTAAGGTGTTAGAAGACATTTTGATTTTGCAAGAAGTAGATCTATAGAGGGTTATGCCGATCTCTTCACGATTTGCTCCACTGTTGTTGCAGTACTTCTTTTAAATAATGATTATGATAAAAAACCACTACATTAGCAACATCTTGTACCTAGTTGTGTTGATACAACGAAGAAGTTCAAAAGTCATCTCTTTCGTGGATATTCTTAATGCCAAGTTCAAAAATCGACAACCCGAGTTTGTGAAGGGTTTACGTAGCTCAAAGATGGGTATTCGTAATGCTGCGAATTCGATCATTTATATGTCAACATATGTGAAAGCACCATGTTTTGGTTCTTGATCCATAGAACATCAAAGAAGATTTGCATGAATTTGTCGACATATATGAAAGTCCAAGTTTTATGAATGGAGGAGTGTGTCTTTTTGTCAATTTGTGCCTTGAAGGGAACATATATGGCTTTATCTTCTTATTCAAACAAAGTTATTCCTAGCTCATGAACTTTTGAGAATTCTTATTGCATCTAATCTTCTTTTCCTTTGAGAATTTGACCTGAGTTAAGTACTCTTAATCATCTTCCTCCTATCTCAAAGTGTCCTTGTGGTGAGCGACTTTCACGTACCCCTCCCCCCCCTCGCGTGAGTTCCATGTGACACCTAGTGAACCCGATGTGAAATTGTCGCTATTGATTGTTGAGATGGGAGACTCTTCAAATACTCCACCCATTTCATCATTGAGTGCTTCTTCCTTTTCGACCGATTAGATGAAGAATTTATTGCAAACTCTTTCTTCAGCCATTATGATGCAGAATCAACAGATGCAGTTATCTATGCAGTAGCAACAACAGTTACATCAGCAAACAATTGGATCAACAATGAATGTTGCATCAAGAACAAGAACATACACATAGTGCAACCAAGGCGATTGAGGCTATGGTAAGTGAGCGTCAGTTATTTGATTGCCGCAATATCTCAGCCTATCTTAAAGCTTTTGACAGCTAGATGCACTTCTTCAGAGTTCCTACCGATTGGAGCAACTATTTCCTACAACTTGTCACGCCTCTTTTGCGGATAATAATGACTGATTTATTTATGCAAGTCTCAAACTTGAATGTTTTCAAGAAGGCACTCAAAGATGAATATTTTTTGGAGGATTATGGTATTGCTATGCGGAAGACATTCAGAGAATGGGTCTATCCGCCCAACAAAGGACTTGTTGCTTCCAAGTTATTGCACGAGTTTGAAGAACATTACAACTAATTGGATGCACTTGAGCAAAGAGCCCTAAACTCGGAGAAAGTGGAGTTATTCTTGCAGGCAGATGATCCTGCACTTCAGGACGAGTTGGGAGAGCTTCTTAAAGACCGTATGTAGGCTATGGGATTGAAGACAGATTGGCGAGATGCTGTTGTTGCGGTTTCCGCATTGAAAAAGAGGCAGAGATGGAAGGCTCGCTTGCTGAACAAAATGCACTCACCATCAGCATTGTCTTCTCCTACCATGACCTCTCCTACTTCTCTTGTTGCACCATCCACTTCTTCGCCTATTTCTCATCCTATGTCTATGCCTACTTCTATACCTATGCCTATTCCTATTGCAATTGTTAGCCCAACTGCAAAACCAACTATTGAAGATATGATGGAGAAGATTTTAAAGAACTTACAAGACCTACAAAACAAGATGACTGGAAGGGAGTAGCAACTAGCTCTAGTTTCAGTTCCAACTTCATCTATCCCTGCAAATTCTTCCAGGATGGCAAATTCTTAGGGAGTCAAAGTGCTTGTTGAGGAGAAGAGATGATGATCAATTTGAAGGTTTGAAGAGGGTGACTAGGAGGAGTGATCCAATTTCTCAACCTTCTTCTTGAGAGCTAGAGCAGAGTATGGCTGAAGTTCAAAAGCCAAAAGTACGGAAGATCAGAAAGCCCCGAAAACAAAAGATCCAAAGCCAGAAAAGCAACCAGGATTCAAGCTGCTTTCCGACATTGAGACGACTATAGACTTGAAGAAGAGTGAGGAGATTGATTCCGATGAAGAGGTTATTGATGGTCTTTATGATGGTCTATTATGCTCGAATGCTATGGAGAATCTTTTAGCATTGTTGAAAACTAAAAATCAAGAGTTTTCATATGTCCTACAAGTCAATTTTCTGGTGATGAATTGCGAATTTGATGATTTTATGCAATAAGAAAATTTGGGTGCTGAGAAATCTCAGCAAACAGTGTTCTTTTTTGAAATATTTCAACAAAAAGATTTTTAGAGTGTTGATTTACAGTAGCAAACAGGATTTACAGCTAAAATAAGCTGTGAGCCTCACTATTGGGATGTTAATATGTAGTCTAAAAAATATATGATTGATTTTTGTTAGTCAAAAGAATTGGGTGCTCTTTATACACAGCAAAATTTGTGTTTACCAGGGTATTTGTAGCAAGAGTTGATATTTGCAGGTTGTAGCAAAGAAGCTAGAGTATAGAGATAATATGTTGACCAGAAGGTCATATTACCTTTGGACAATGTTAATGATTTTCCAATGATGGATATGAATAAGATTGGAGTCACGAGATGGTCTGATGATGAACTAGCCAAAGAAGATCTGAAAGCTATGGAGCAGATTTTTACAGGAGACAAGACTATGCCATTGGATGTTGTTATGATCTGTGAAAACTTACCTACTTTGATTTGTCCATATGATCCAGGAGGATGCTATGATAACCCATGCCAAATTACCTACATGTCATATTACCCAGATGATTTCCCATATGATCCTGGTGGGAACAATGTTGTAAGTGGTAAACAAGTTCACACATGCCAGAGGATGTGCAGGTTTGGAGGGGGCGGATGTCATGATGTTGCACATCCACCACTACAAATTTGAGGGTGGAGTTTTCCACTAAGAATTTGAACACATTAGTTAGTGTCATTAAGGCCTTTATCTCTCATTGTATTTTTTGTGTTTGCATTTGCATGACACATGAGCACTTGTAGTTAGGCTAGGCACATTTTCTTCAATGCATTCATAATTTTTGTGTGAAGCATCACTCAATTGATTGTAGAACATGGATTCTAATTTGCAAACTGCATGAGTGATCGGGCGCGAAGTTCTTTCCCAAAGCATGTTCATGATAGGGCACAATGCATGGAAAAATAGCTTCACATGAAGGTTTCTATTTTTGAAGACTCAAGTGACAGGGTTTTTCTGTTGGAATAACATAAACTTGACTAAAATTTTGCTCTCTTATGAGAAAAACCATGGATGAACTTACAGAGACCCAAATATTATTGTACCCAGAAGCTGCATTTGAAATAGAGATACAGAGGCCCCCTAACTCGCATACATATTATAACCTTTACATTGGGCATGGCAAGCCCACTTTTTGGGATACATCATGGGTTGATGTTAAAGTTTCCTACATTAGCTTTAGAGTTAGCTCATGCCTTCTAAGTGAAGCTCCAAATTCACTCTTTATTCTTTTCTCAAAGAAGGAGATTAACACAGAATTTGAGGTGAATGGTGGTAGAATCCTTCCTTTTGAGAGAGCTTGATTTTCCTTTCACAAGGATAGAGACGATTCTGAATCGGCAGAAGTGACATATGAGATCTTGCATTTGAAGTGAATGACAGAGATGAGTTTATACTTTCTGGTATGCTCTCTTGTACTAATTGTGGGAAGGTCCATCACTTGTGGGAATGTTGCCTTTGAATAATGAAGTAGGGTGGAATATGGACTGCATTTGTGGCATAAGATCACAAGACAGAACAGACTTTTCTATGTGCGGAGGAGGAATAAAAGGCATTCTACATTCGACACTATTCCATAAGAGGAAGCTGTTGATCATAATAAAAGTTGTGGCTAAACAGGCTGTTGAAGATGAATTCTATGCTAAAATTGTAACACACTTATTAATGGGTGACTTGCCACATAAACATCTATTTCTCTGATGTGAGGTAGGATGGCAAAAGCTTTTAATAAACATCGATGAAACCAACGGCCCACTTCTTTTACGTAATCACTCATGACAATCGATAAGGATTTTTTGAGGCACCGCAAAGAAAGCAGAACGATATCCTTTTGATTCGAAGCTTTACGAAGCATGAGATGATGATAAAAGGAAGCATCAAAGGTGGAGGCTGATGATGTTCGGCAAGGCTTAAGAAAGGGTGGTGACGAAGCGGAAGAAGAAAGGGTGGAGGCTGATGACGTTCGACAAGCCTCTACTGAAGACGTGTGAAGTGAAGACGAAGGAGATTGATGAAGGCTACAGAAGATGACGGCTAGTCAAAGGGAACGTAAAAATCTGCAATGGGGAGACGAAGGAGAAGGAATGTTGTGAGACGACAATCAAATGGTGGACTGAGAGGATGAGCATGACGGTGATGAAGCCGACAATGAAAGTTGCTATAGTGCAAAGGAGAAGCTTTCTTTGTGGGGTATTCGAAAGGTTGCCATGCGCTCTATTGTCGAGCATTTTCAATCGTGTGCTTGTGCCTCACTACAACAGACGCGCATGTTAGACGCACAAAGTCAGGCGCGTCTATCATTGTGTCTATATGTGCGTGTAAAAGTGCGTGTAAATAGACACAAATTTTGCATCTATATATCTGCACAAACAGACGCCAATATAGACGCGCCAGCAGATGCACAATTATTTAACCACCTAAAATTGGAATTCACATAATTAAAAAACCAAAGTTGATAATTATTTAACCACCTGAAATTGATTCTTGAGCATGCACGTGTGCGCATGATAAAAACCATAGAAGTAAGAATACACATTGAATCATTGAATTAAAAAAATAGAGTTAATAATTACTTTTTCATTGCTCTGTAATGAATGGCAATTCCTCCAGTTGACAAGCCTGATATAAGTAATTAGCGACAAGCGACAGAAACCTTAGAATTAGTAGCAAGCATTGCAATATGTATCTCGTAATTTCTCTACTTGAAGATGATAAAAAATACTTCCTTTTTATTATGGAAAATTCAATTTAGCTTTAAACTTGACTATTGATTCTTGAGTATGCACGTGTGCACATGATAAAAACCATAGAATTAAGAATACACATTGAATCATTAAGCAAATTAAGTATGTTATAGTGAATGATCCATCTCATCTTCAATGAGATCAGCCCTTGCTAAACTATCTACTTCTAGGTCTATGTTACCAAGAGGTAACGAAACAAATAAGTCTATCCCACTATCAGATGTGTTGCTATATTACTCAATAACTTCATCAATATCATCGACAATCACATTATTTTCTTCTTCTGCGTCTCCTTGAACATCCTTGCAAGGTTCATCTTGTACTATATCACGCATATCATCCATTATGGTGTCATCATGCACATCATCATTAATTGTTGGATTGTCATCTGCTATCTCCATGTCGGTAATATTACCATATATTGGTTTTGAATGATTAGATATA
The DNA here is from genome assembly GCF_053477565.2 of Lygodium microphyllum. Taxonomy (NCBI): domain Eukaryota; kingdom Viridiplantae; phylum Streptophyta; class Polypodiopsida; order Schizaeales; family Lygodiaceae; genus Lygodium; species Lygodium microphyllum. The sequence goes on from NC_141148.1 coordinate 112,145,275, forward strand.
GGGATGACATACCACCATCGGTTATTGTTTACCATTGGATGATACACAACCTTATTTGAAAAACAAAAGCAAGAACCTTAAATACTTATTATATTGTGTATATCTATTATATGTATACGTATTAAAAAATTAGCCTTTGGATATACCTGCTCGCATTGTTGAGGTAGTACTAATGTGTCATTCAATGATTACAAAACCACTTGGATGACGTCTGATTGTGCAATGCTCACCATTTGTTACCACTTCTTTAAACCACTTCACATCCAATACATATATAAAGAATCGTCTGAAGTTAAGCTTCAGAATATATTGGATCAAGCCACAATAACCTTCCATGGTACCATTAGCATCCTTGAAGTGAGCAAGGACACCACAATCTTGGGTATTTCTCTTTTCATCTATACATTGAGTTCGAAGATGTTTACCCTCACACCAAAGTGCATTGAATAATGTGCACTAGTAGTAAAAGATAAAAGATCAAACATGTCAATTATTTATATAAAATAAAACTTATAGAAACAAATTAATTGATAGTATGTCTCACCTTTGATAAGCAACCTCGTGCGTATTCCCACTCTTCTTGAGATATATTAATTTCCTCCTCTTTTTCCATTCTTTCTATTTCCTCATGTAACCAATCTATATCAATATGACGTGGGAGCGTATTTAGATGATTTGGAAATGAGACATTACCTCCATATCTAGTGCAAAATTCTTGACTTTCTCTTTTTCTTCTTGTCCTTGCTTCATTATATAGTGTCACCCATTTGCTCATTACATCACTATTGAGCACACAAAAACTATTTAACTTACGAAGTTCTTCTTTTGTTAGCACTTTACTCATTCCTTTTCCTTGAGGTACTATAGAGGTCATCCTCAAGTCTTCATCATCTTTCCATAGTCGTGGTTGAGTGGGATCCACTTTAGCAAGATATTCAGAGATATAAACAAGGGATGATTGCACTAACCAACCCTCAGCCATGCTTCCCTCAGGCCGTGCTTTTTGCTTCACAAAATGTTTCAAGGTTTTCATGAAGCGCTCAAGAAAAAACATCCACCTTACATGAACTGCCCCAGAAAGTGCGATCTCATCAATCAAATGTATGAGTAAATGTAATTGAGTAGTCAAAATGGATCGAGGAAAAATTTTCTCCACCAAACAAACCACCTCAATAGATAATACTCGAGTATCTTGCAATGTGTTTGGATCAATTTCCTTCGAGCTCACGTATCTGTCAGGATGTATTTGAGAATTGTTTATTTTTGTGAAGAAATTCAAAGATATATAATGAAAAATAACAATGTATACACACCTCATAAGCTCTCGCATCTTGTAAATGATATCACGTACATCTTTGGAAACACAATGGGATATGCTAGTAGGAAGTACGAACTGAATGTAAACAATATTCATAGATCAAATGATTAGTTGGGAAAAAAGTCATCATACCCCAAAGTTTACACATAGTTACTCCACTAATTACTATATTCATGGTTAGAGATACCCTTACTTGAATCATTTTATGCCAATTGTGGGACTTCAAACTAGATAGTTGCTCCACACCTCTTTTCTTTTTCTTTATGAAGGCTCCCTTGAGGCATCTCATACATCCTGTGGGTGTTCGAAAGCTATATATTTGTTCCTTCACTATTTTTTCCTCGTTCTTTGACAACATCCAAGGTGCATGGGGTAGCTCAATCTTTCCTCTGGGTCCAATGCATGGCCACGCTCGTCTCATGCGACCAATGTTACGTAAATCCTCCCTTACATTAACTGAATCACGAGCCCCTATCAAGTGATCCCATAATGTAGATACAACATTTTTGAATATGTGCATGGGGTCCAACATGTGATTGATCTTGAGTTCAGTCCAGTACGGAAGATGAAAAAATAAAGAGAACCTAACAAACAAACAATATATTATGTAAACAATTCATTATGCTAAATACTTTAAAGTCAATCGAGAGAAATGCACTTCTTACCAACTCATGCCGAGTGGAGGGTGGCTGTCGACATTAATCCATCTCTCCTTCCAATCTCGAATGGTTAGAGATTGTGGAGTCATTCCATTAGTAGGGAGAACATATTTTTGGATGGTCAATAGGAAGAAATCGATCATGATTGTCGTAGATAACCTTCTTTAAACATGCCAACCTAGAGGAAACTAGAGAGGGACTGCAAATAGGACATGCATGATATCCTGATGTGGTTAAACTTGAAAAAACAAGTGAATTAATAAAATGCAATTGATTCAAGACTTGAATTTCAAATATAGAGTTATATACATGTACCTGAACACTCTCCGTATCCTAGAAAGTCATGCATGGTCCACAACAACATGGCCTTCAATGTGAAATCTCTAGAGGATGCAGATGCACTTGTATCTTGCACCTCAATACCTTCCCATAACATTTCTAACTCTTCAATCAAAGGCTCTAAGTAAATGTCCATGTTTTTTACATTGTGCTTTCCAAGAATCAGAAGGGACAACATTACATGTCCCTTTTTAATTGCCATGGATGGAGGAATATTATAGTTCACCAATACCACTGGCCATACACTGTATGATGTGCTTTTGATGCCAAATGGATTGATTCCATCCATACCTAAACCAAATCTCAAATTTATTGGCTCTTTTTTGAAAACGGGTCACAAATTATCTATATGTTGCCATGCCGGTGTGTCTGCAGGGATCCTCCATTTTCCATCACTTGAACAATGACTAGTATGCCATGACATGAGCTTTCCAATAGACTTACACTTGAACATAAGTTTTATACATGGAACAATTGGAAAATGTCGCAAAACCTTACGAGGCATATCCATTGACTTCATCTCCACTTCGTATCTTGATTCGCCACAAACAGGACACTCTCGTGCGAACTCATGAATCCCACGAAATAAGACACAATCATTGACACATACATGGATCTTGACATAATCGAGGCCTCCTAGAGATGTCAAGTAATGTCTTGCTTGCTCTCTTGCTCTCTCTTAGTTGGCAATTTGTTTCCTTTTGGAAGCATTTGTGATAATAACCTACATATATTTTTAAAAGTGAGTTAAAAAACCACCAACATATATTTCTGTCTGATTTTAAAATAGAACAATTAATATTATGATTCATAAGCCAAACTGAATTGATACCTACTTCAATAATGCATCCAAACTGACATTACTCCATCCATAAATTGTTTGCAAGTTAAGTATCTCGAGGGACGCACGAAGAACAGAGTACGTACAACCTTCATACAATGGAGTAGATGATGCTACATATAGTGGATCATTTGGCTTCGTAGAGTGACCTTCTCCTTGAACCGGTTACGAAAATAGATGGTGTACCATGTCCAAAATCTCATCCTCTACGACTTGATGGGGCATTTCATGAGGGCTACTATCATGGTCATTAGTCTCTACTCTTCTTGAAGACTTTGCCTCCTCGCGTCGACATTTTGCAGCCTCTCGACGCCCGGGAGGGAGCATCTGAGAATGTGGCACCGCATCCTACTCAACCACAAAAGGGAGTTTCATGTACTTTGATATATAATTCTCGTAACATAGACTAGCAATCTTAGTGGTAAAAAAAACAATGAACACCGGTGTTTTTTCTCGGTCCCATTCTCCATACAAGCTGAGGTGTGACATTGCAATTCGAAGTGCTCAAAAAATACACCCTCGACAACGATCACACATGCATTTAATTTTTCGTCGTAGCCATGCATCTCGATTATGAAGACGCAATGTTTCATCCTCACTTGAGGATGTGCTCATTGACTCATCAGCATGCACCGCACTAGGTGATGACGATGACATGATTAAACCTAATTCCTGACAACATCAAAATATTTGTCATTCATATGTTTACATAAAAACTTAAAGCTAGCGTATTAATTATTCTAAGATCTCAATTTTAAGTACACAAAAATCATCATAAATACATTAAAACTTATGATAAGAATTCACTATCAAAACTTATCTTAAAAACAAAAAATTATGATAAAGCCTAAATGTGCGTCTATATCTGCGTTTACATACGCATCTACATTAGCGTCTATTTCCGTGTCTATGTTTGCGTCTATACTCGCGTCTACCTGAACAATAGATGCGCATATACACGCAAAAATAGACACACATGTCAAAATTCAAACCATAGTTAAATCATTTCTTTTTAAACTGCGCCTTTCCTTTCCTGTGTTTTTTGCGGTTCTGAAGCTTGAGTTTAGCCGACATGCAGTCTCTTCATGCCTCACCTCCTCATGACTCACCTCTTCTTTCATTTCAAACACACAAGAAGGGAAAAAGAAAAGCCAAGGAGAGGAAGAAAGAGAGAACAAGAGATAGGAGAACAAGAAGAAGCAACAAGCAAGCAAGCAAGCATCAAGGGAGGGTAACTTACCAAGGAGAGAAAGAATGAGAAGGAAGAAGCGCTACCACCCGCCACACTAAACACCCAAGGTGAGTCTCTCTCTCTCTCTCTCTCTCTCTCTCTCTCTCTCTTTGTTTCTCTCCTTCTCTCTCTGCTCTGTCTATGTATTTAGGATTTTTGATTCCATTATGTATTGCATTTTGTAAATTATCAATGGCGGTCGTCGGGCTAAAATCAGCCGACTGAGCGTGTCTACATTTTAGTGTAGACGTAGGTATAGACGCAAAAAAATGTTTCCTCTCATTGCATTTGAGGGCGCGTCTTAGAGCGTGTGTGCTGGCGCATGTGCAGGTCAATCTACACGCGATGATACACGCGCGTGCAGATTGACCTGGAATTTACATCTGACAGCGCGTATGTACTGTATCTTAGATGTGAATATAGACGCGCTGGTGAACAGAAGGTTGACTTTAGGATCACATCTGAGGGCGCGTCTAACATGCAATTTAGACGCAGTTATACACACGCCAGCTCTCCCACCTCTGATAAAAAACAATATATTTTTGCAATGATGAATGTGACCAATCCCATGTTTGTGTTTATTAGTTTTCTTGTTTATGAGAAGCGTTAGCACTTAAGTTTTATGCTCTATGTCTAAAGAAAGCTCTTTGAAAATGTAGGTAATATATGATTTTTTGTATGCAAACAAATTTGTCTTTTTCCTGTGTTTTTTTTGCAGATGTCATATCTTGGTTCATCTAGCAATGACCCGGATTTGGATTGCATGAATGATACATTGGCCTCGTTTGGAAGGGGGGTCAATGCATTTTTTGGAGGTTTTCCTAGTAGGGAAGACTTCATGGGAGAGATGACCAGACACCTTGGCTGCTCTCCCACAGCAGACGAGGTGTTCAGTGTCATGTCTAGAACACCTCTAACGTCTTTGCTTAGCACTACTTCCCAAACTCCAATTGTAGGTACTCCACATGCAGGTACTCCATATGCAGGTACTCCATGTGCAGCACCTGTACATGCATCGGTTGAAGCACAAGCATATGCAGAAGCACGTGCATCTGTAGAAGCATGTGCATCCAGCGAGGCAGAGGGTAGTCAATAGAGAGGGAGGAAGGAGTGTCGAGGGGGAGGACAAGGCTTGTGTGGGGGTTGCCTAGGAGGTGGCGAGCGATCACCCTCACCAGTAGATCATGTAGAGGAGGTTGTACGCCAGTATAGAGTTACAGATGCTGGTGGCATCTTCCATGATGATGAAGGAAGGGATATAATGGCGTACATGAGGAGCGTCGTGCATGTGACGCATAAAGATTGTTTCATTGCCTTCAAAAATCAGAAAAGCAGCTTGTGGCAGGAGGTGTTGAGGGCAGTCCATAGGAGATACCCAAATCTTGAGGGTCAGCGATTCTCGAATGATTGGGGACGCACAAAAGTGAGCGATATGCTTCACAACAAAAGATCCCACCTCATGACATGCGCTAGGGACTCACTGCGGAGGTAGGAGGAGGGGCGTGGAGCCTATAGCCAACCACCTATGTGCCACCGCATAGAGTGGAAGAAAGCCAAGAAGAAAGCAGCAGAGAAAGTGAAGAGTCACCAGCACGTAGAGGCGTGACGAATCCAAATGGAAACAATGGGATCGTCGCATTACGGATCAGGCGGCAAAGAGTCCTGGGAGGCAGAGTTTGTAAGTATATTTTGATTTCTAGTTTTTTAAAATTTATATTTCTTTCAATTCTTTATATAATTTGTTCTAATACATTGTGTCTCATAATTGTTTGTATATATCATAATTGTTTTGCAGACTACTACCATTGGTAGGATACCTACTCCTAGAGAGGTAGGTTACCATCGAGGCCATAACCGCGTAGCCACATGGCTTCACTTCTATGAGGAGGGTCTCATCACTGAGGACCAATACAACCGGGCTATGAGGATTCAATAGCCAGAGGAGGTATGTTTTTCTTACTTTCCTATTAAAAGTATAGCTAATTATGACTTTTTCTCCACCATGTTTATGAAAGCAACCTTGATCTTTTGTGTGTGTAGGCGAACTCGGATGTGGAGGATAGCAAGGAGGGGGATAGCGGCGCTAGTAGCCATGGTGGTACTAGCGAAGATGTTTCTTCTTCAGATTCATAGAGGAGCACCATACCTCCTCATGAGGCCTTGTTTTCTTGTATATGTATGATCCATCTTTGAGCCTATTGCTTGTGGCCACGCTTTAGGTCACCAGCACTTAAACTTCCCATGTAAATGCTTTTGATCTATAATGAATAGATGGACTTTTATTTCTCGTGCTCGTAAGATACATTGTCTTTTTCCCAAATGCACAATCTGATGTATGGGAGGGGAAAAAAAAAACCAGAGAGCATGTGGTTGCTCTCTGGTTTTTTTTTCCAGTTCTGTTTTGCGCATCTATCCGCGCGTCTAAATTGCAGAAAATGTGTGTTTATACGTGCGTCTACAGTGCAGAGTACAAGCGCTTATATATGCGCTAGATAATTCAAATTTAAAAAAGAAATTAAATATCTTTTAAAAAAGGAGATTTTTTGTTTTCCGTTCGCGTCTACCGGTGCTTGTAAAAGCACGTCTATAAGCGTGTCTATATGCCCGTCTAACTGCAAAATAGACGCACTAATAGACGCGCAAAATGAATTAAATAAATAGCAATTTTGGTTTATTATGTGCATGTATTCATGCGTGTATATGTGCATCTATTGCGCATCCATTTTTGTGTGTAAATTCGTTCATACATGCGATTATAGACCCGACACAATAGACATGCAAATAGACGGGTGGATAGACGCCCCTGTAAGATTTTCTCTATATTCAAAAATCGCGTCTAAAAGTGCGTCTATGAGGCCTTTTTGTTGTAATGCTTGACGCTGCCCAGGGTTTCCAAATCATGGAGGTGCTTTTTGCAGGATGAGCCCGCCTGTTGGCAAGACGTGTACCTTGACACCCTACTTCACTCTTTGTTTCGGTATTTTAAATGGAAAAACCGTCAAGGCAGCTGTCCGTATGGATTATCCGAATATGCATAGATGCTGTGCCAAGTGGTGTTATATAGAGAAGTTGGGGTTGTCTTCGCCAGCTAAAATTTCCCTTCTTTTGTAACAACATGTTATTGTCTGTTCTCCCTGAAGAGTGTTTGCAGAAGGTCACTCTATGCTGTCCCACCTTACCCATCTCGATACTTTTGGTTGTTGCCTATCTACGATTGAGATGCTTGAAGCTTTTGAAAAATGTCCTTCCATCACCAAGCTGGAGGTTTCATAGAAAACTGGTCTTTCTGGCGATGTTCTGTCTTTTGTTATTGCAAGATATTTCATGTGCCTAAAGCATCTAGTCGTAGCATCTGACAGCCTGACAAGTGAAGGACTCTGATGCATCCTCGACAGCTGCACCAACTTGGAGAGCCTGCACTTGTGAGATCCATGTTACCTTAAGAAGCTGGGCTTGCATGAAAGAAGGGTTCCAAAGTTTTTCCCACCCCATATTAAGGTGTCATAAGACATTTTGATTTTGCAAGAAGTGGATCTATAGAGGATTATGCTGATCTCTTCATAGTTTGCGCCACTGTTGTTGCAATACTTCTTTTGAATAATGATTATAATCAAAAACCACTACATTAGCAACATCTTGTACCTAGTTGTGTTGATACAACAAAGAAGTTCAAAAGTCATCTCTTCCGTGTGGATATTCTTAATGCCAAGTTCAAAAATCAACAACCTAAGTTTGTGAAGGGTTTATGTAGTTCAAAGATGGGTATTCGTAATGCTGTGAATTCAATCATTTATATGTCAACATAATATGTGAAAGCATCATGTTTTGGTTCTTGATCCATAGAACATCAAAGAAGATTTGCATGAATTTATCGACATATATGAAAGTCCAAGATTTATGAATGGAGGAGTGTGTCTTTTCGTTAAATCTGTGCCTTAAAGGGAACATATATGGCTCTATCTTCTTATTCAAATAAAGTTATTCCTAGCTCATGAACTTTTGAGAATTCTTACTGCATCTAATCTTCTTTTCCTTTGAGAATTTGACCTGAGTTAAGTACACTTAATCATCTTCCTCCTATCTCAAAGCGTCCCTATGGCGAGCGACTTTCACGAAACCCCCCCCCCCCTCCCACGAATTTCGTGCGACATTGCTTAGGTTTTGCTTTTGTACATAGGTATAATAAAAGGATCTTACCGTCATTTTTTGTATGAATAAGCATTAAATATGCACTCTTTACACATAAATGGAGGTAGGTTGAGACAAATACTCATGCTCTATCCTCATTGTTCATCCACATACACAATCTTACTTTTTTGATCATTTTTAGCACATGAGAAAGTACTAAACTTTCTCTAATGTTTCCCTCAAAAAGATTATTTTTCATGGTTTTTTCCATTTATTTGAACATTTTTTTAAATTTATATGACTAGTATGGATTGTGATCCATCTGCATATTATTTATTATTTCATGTGAACAATATTAAACCCTCAAAATCTAATAAAATATTAATTTTCACATTAAATCCTATATCTCAATTTTTTTATTTTGATCTTTTTTATGTGACTAAGTTTTTTATGATTTTAAATAGAGATAAATATAACTCAAGCATTCTCAACCATTTTTCTCGATAGAGATAAGAGATACAATATAATATGTAATAAATCGCCACTTATGCAAAATATCGCAAACGCCATGTGACACCCATTCCCTCTCATCCTCTCAGCCCATACGAATAGGAATCATAGCAAGAGAGAAAGAGGAGAGAGAAGGGTTAAAATTTGAGCTGTCCATTTAGTGCATCATTTCTCTTGCTTGTTGTAGCAAAATGGAGTTAAAATTTGCAAGAAGCCATGGCCGTAGGTGTTCCTCATTATTCCACTAAGTAGAAATTACCAATTTTGGGGGCATAACGGGGTGTACCAAAAAATAATCCCCCCCTTTGGTTCAATTTTTTGTTGTTTGAAGCTTCTAAGCTTCATTAAAATACTAATTACCAAATTAATTGATTTATCTCCTTCGTGTTGGCACTAACAGCAAATGGTTTAAGGCCAAACTTTTACATGCAAAAGAAACATTACTTATAGCTGGGGTGAAAAATTTCCCTCGCTCTCTAGTCTCTTATCACCCTCCACAACCCCACTAGAACACAAATAATTTTGTTGAGTATAAGAAACAACTAGAAATGTGGATAGGATGGCCCCAAGGTATTCTAGTTTCATAAGCTAGGACCCTCCCATGCCTTGCCATCCCCGGTACAAACCATCTAGCTTCGAGCATTGTATCAATGAGACACATATTTGTATTATGTGTATATGTCTTGTAGATTCGAAACTAGTGCTACTACATATGAAAATCCATTGCTAGACGGCCCACATTGTTATATTTGGAATAGTATAGGATCTTCATCATATCTGTAGGCCTTTTTGTTCTTTTTGTACTTTTTGGTCTTCTTAGCACCCTCCTCCTCAAAGCCCTTGTCCTCACACTACTACTTCCTTCCTTCGAGTCATCCTTTAGATCCAAATCACTAGACTTCAACTTGCAATTTTTGTCAATGGACTTCATAGTATTTTTGTTTTTCCCTTTGTGATCATGCACAAGGACCATGGTTGCCCTAAGAGCATGCTACTAAAAATATGTTAAAGTATTAGTAGGCACATCCTTCATGCCCAAATCCTTCCAAAGGTCCCAATTCAAACTACCAATATATAAATCATGAAGCATCTCTCCAATTGGCACATTGGGCTTATGCAATGTGTCCCAACATAAATTTGAATTGAATAGTATAAGCCTACACAATAGAATCTCCTTACTTTTAGTTGACACAACCGTTCTAGCTTTTAAGCATTAGTCAAATCTTGCTAGAACCGATTTGCAAAGGCTACTTGAGCCACATCCCAAGTAGCCCAACCATGTTCTTATGTCAACCATGTTGTTGCATTATTTTATAGGGTTGTGATTCAAACACCACCACATTATGAGCATCATCCACCACCCCAAGGAAGTTCACTGGATTGGTCACCTCAAACTACCACATGAATGCATTTAAATCTTTTGAGGAAGATCCAAAAAAGGTTGGAAAAGCCAAATGATTGGGTTGAGCGTGAGCCACCATCTAGGCAATAATAGGAACTCTAGGTGGTGGGATAGAGAATAACAACCTTTCAAAAGAGGATACTACTTGGTTAGGCGAGGAAGATACTTGGATATATGAGGACACTTTATGCAAATATCTGCCCCAGTTTCTATTGAGATGAAGACATCTCGATTCCCCCACATGGTATAGGATGTAATGTATCGATTCAACTTTTTCAACCACACTTGGTCATTGGAATGTGATCGTTGATACAATGTAATGATAGCAAAAAGTAAATCTATCTCATGATTACATCTATTGCTCTAGGTTTGATTTTATGCCACATTCTATCATTAACTTATCTTGGAAGACCCCATAGTAAATGTTAGATTATACTTTACATATTGGTGCTTCTAACAAGTTTTAGCTAGCACATAATAGTAGGGGCGAGCAAATAACACAATATAAGAAAAATAGAGTGAGTAACATACTCATAATAGTAATCATAAGTATAGTACTTATATTACAAAGCTTATAAGTTCTATAAAAAGTCTATACATGAGAGTTATGGCAAGAAAATACTCTTACCTTGAATTGGCACAATCTAGAAAGCCGCACAATCTACAAAACAAGAAGTAAATTGTCTATAAATCCACTTTCTCTTGATCTTGGACACTTCATCACTCAATCAACTCCTTCAGAGTAGCACAATAATCTTCATAAACTAATCTACAACAAAAGAGAAGGGTAAAGAAAGCTATGAATAATAGTAGAGAGTAGCCTATAGTAGAATAGTGGAGTTAGAAGCAATCCCAGCCTTTAAAATCAATTGTAGCTAGCTCGTTCTGTGAGAAATAACAACATTCTCCTACTTCTAAAATACCCCTAATTTGACAAAGAGGATTAAAAGAAGGGCCTAGACTCACCTTATAAATCTACAGGAAAACCCCATGGCAATATAGAAAAGTTGAGAATTGGCCCATGTTAGAATAATTTTGTAAGTCAATTCCTTGCTCATACATATCCATACTCTACTGGAGTGACCCTAAACCCATCCCTTTTGGATAGACACGAGGGATAACTAGTTACTCCTCTTGCAAGATAAAATCCCTATAATTTTTATAATTGTAGCAAGCACATTTGCTAGATTTCATCTATAGTTCATCCATAATCATGTGAATTCACTTGACCTCTACTCTATCCAATTCATCCAACTTCATCACTATAAATTTCCTTATCTAATCTACATTCTAGCAACTATTGAGGGTGAAAATTTGGATGCTTTGGAGAAAATAATTTGTGATAAGAAGATGAGAGTATTCTCTACCCAATCTGAGGACTCCATAAGAGGAGTTGTTTATACTTGGAAATAGCAAGAGCTTCTATTAAGAAAAGAGGTGGATGGCTAAAAGGTTCATTCTACCAAAACAATGAGCACTATCACAATACTTTTTTAGCACCTTTCCATTGCCTTTTACTAACTTTAGACTTATTAAGAACTAATTTTAAAAATCTTAAAAAATTGTTTAAAAGTGCTTCAATGGTACTTTTAAAGTGGTTGGATGGTGCATTAAGGTACTTCCACAAGTCTTTAAAGCACTCATGATGTGGTAAAAAGTACTTTAGATAGAATTGCATGTTCAATAAAGAGAAATAGTAAAATGCATTGAGATGAGAGTAAGGTAGTGGTACAAGTCTTAATCAAATCTAGAATGGATCGAGAATAAAAGCTTAATAGTAGTACAAAAGTAGTTATTTAGGATAGAAGGGTAGATGTGGCTACTAAATACATGTGGTGGGATCAGATCAAGACCCTAAATTAATAGAGAGGATCTTAATTTGCTCAAATACAATGATAGATAGAATTTAGAGAGTGTGGGATACACTTGACACTCCTCAATAGTATGCCCCTATGGTGGCTATTGTCTACTATAATCTACTATCACTCTCACAGTCTCTCACAGGCTATGTTGGGATTGTACTCTAATTTCTCAAAAATATTTATATAACTCTCTTCTATGAGTGAATCTCATGCTACCCTTTGGTAGGTGGATATTTCATTAAGTGGAGAACAACTCTTCTTCATGCTTCAACATTGGATAATGGTTTTGTAGCTTCTAAGGTGGCCTAATTAGCTACCTAAAATAGAATTTAAGGAATGGTGGCTAAAAGATGCCATCAATTCTCATGAAAATAGCTTAGTAATACAAATTAGTGAATAAAATATGGATTATGGTAGATGGACTTCATAAAAGCATGGGCACCAAAAGATATAAAAGGATCAGAGAAGAAATGATATGTTCTCTTCTTCTTCGCTCTTTTCTCATCTCTCACTCTTCCTTCTTCCCTCGGGGGCTTCACTATATATATATTCTCTATATAACGTGCATTCATGGCCTATTTATAAATATCCTAATCTGTGAGATTTTCTTGAATAAAAAACAGCCCTTTTCTATTCAATTTGTAAGTAACCGCTTTATATGACACCCTTCTGTATGTAAAAAATGTATAAAAATAGTGTTTTAAAAACCCCTTATTTTGAACTCACGTTATATATACATATATTCATGAGTGACCCCCCCAGCTTCTTCCTCTTTACTTCCTCCTTTGACCCACTATTTGGGTCTCTATTTAGTGCAAAGCGAAGAAAGCAAAAAAAGAGGCATCAAGAGGAAAAGTACAAGGTAAAAAGGGGATGAATGGCCATGGGATTTTAGGGCATGTATATAAAGTTCAAAAAGTGAATGAGAGCTAATTCTTATATGTGGCTAAAAGTAGCTCTCCTCTTCTTTTTCTTCTTTTTGTTCTTGCTTGCTTGAGCTTGTGCTTGAGAGAGGGAGTGTGAGAGCATGAGGGAGTGAGTGTGTGAGGGTGAGAGACCATGGTGGAGAAGCTCTTCATCTTCTCCTGTCTTCATCTCTTTTCTTCTCTTCTCTTCTCTTCTCTTGCTCGTGGAAATGGAGCTTGGAGCATGGAGCTTGAGGATTGAGCTTGCTTGAAGCTTGCACTTGGATCCTGGAGCTACGGAGTGCTCGAGACAGGAGGCAACTCGATCGATCATGGAGATAAGCTCACTACAGTCATAGAGAGAGATAGCGAATCAGCTATGTGAGAGGCTATGTGAGAGGTAGCCATTAGTGCTTAGCTTGAAACATCTGAAAGAATAAGCGGTAAGTGGGTCTTGGCAGTTGAGCTAGCCCCTACATTTTGGTTCCGTTGGCTTGGACCAACACATTCAAGTCTTGAGTGCTTGTGTGCTTCAAATTGAGCATTGAAGTAGGGTTTTCCTTGAGCTAGATAAGTAGGAAGTGAGGGAGTTTGAAGAGGTATTCAATCTCCTTAGCAAGTAAGTTTTTGGTTTTTTGGATTTGGAAAAGTAGGTTGGAGTAGTGTAGGTGTTTTCTTTGTGATTTGGATGCATTAGGCTAGGAAAAAACAAAGAAAAGAAAGGAAAACAAGCATTGGGATTTTTGCTATCATAACAAGGCAAGAGGGTTTGATTTGTTTGCCAATTTGTATTTTGGAGTTTATTTGCTATTCCAAGTATATACAATCCTTCATTAGGGTCTATTCTTACATTCTGGAAGTTTAACCAAAATAATTAGAATTGAGTTGATTTTCGTCATCCCTGGAAACTCGTCCATAGGAATCAGACACTATTACCAGAGTTCGATTCCTAGAATTGGACTCGGAAGATCCAATTCCTAGAATTGGATGGTCCGATTTTTTGACTCGAACAAGCCCATCCTCTCCGATCAGACATACCCTGTCCGATTATGGAAATCGGACCAACTCATAATAAGACACATAGAATCAGACCCACCACTTTGTCCAATTGAATGCTCCACTCGTTTGTGACAACCTAGAAATTTGAAAAACCTCGGCCAACAATGAGTATGACCTGCACCAAAAGAACTCACCTCATACCTCACACATAGTTATAGACTTAGAAATCATGACCGAATAGTTAGGAATCGTGCAGTAGTGCATTTCCACAAGCTTGACGTGTCTAGTGTTGTGGGCTGGTTATAAGACTCCAACTTGACTCTGAACAAGCTGAAGAAAATATTGCGGCAAAAAACCCTATAAGCCGGCAAGCATAGCTAGAAATTGAACATATACCCTATTAAGCCAAGAGTGCTAGAGCTATGTATACACTTTGTTTTCTCACTCACTCTAATTTCCAGCACCCAAAACACACACTTAAAGAGAGTGAAGACCCTAGTTGTGCACGGTGCACTGAAAAGAATACACCTACACATACAAGAACAGAGTGAAGGTAAGTTGAGGGTTGGTTGTAATTAACAAGAATCTCACTCAAACATAAAACCTCGAAGGAATCCACTAGTAAGAGAAGATCCCAAGACATAGAAGGGTGATCAAATCCCTAAAAGTAGGACCAAGTGAAGAACACATCTAAAAAATGGAATGCAACAAGGATAGACACTATCATGGAAGTGGATCTACCTAGCCTTATCAACTTGATCAACAACTTGGCAAAATAGGAAGTCTTGGACATGGAAGAGGGCACCTCAAGCCGTAGAAGCAATGAAGAATTTGACCTAGGAGATTTTCCTGAGGCCATCCAGTAGTTAGTGAGCTAATACGATGCTCAAACCCAGCTAGAACACCGTGGTAGACCAGTAGAGAACATCATGGAAGATCTCGTTGAGGAGAGGAAGCTGGCACGCAAGGCTTTGCAAGGCCTAGCTACATACAACCAAGATAAGCAAACTAGGAGCTTAGGCCAGCAAAGCATGGAAATGCAAGAGTAGCCCTAGCAGGCAGAAATTGGTCGGAGAGCAAGAAAGCGCTAGAAGGAGACCTCACACTGAGTGAGCTTCTGACGAAGTGGCTGCTAGATAACACGGTAGCAGAGCAAAGCATTGCAAGCATTAGCAACATCACTACTAGCGGGGTTAAGAGAAAGGCAAGGTTTTAAGAGCCAATCGAGGATTCCTGTGGTAGTGAAGCAATTGGACAAATACCAAGCAAATGATTCGTATAGCTTTCTGGAGCAGTTTGAGCAGATTTGTGAGGCCAATGGCCTCAATGATCCCATGCAACACTCATAAGCTTTTGGACTGTGCTTGGGTGATAAGGGTCGGTAGACTTGGTATACGAGTCTGGATGCTGCGGAGAATGCCAATTTCAATGGCTTGAAAAATCTCTTCATTAAGAGATTTTCGGAACCTGGGTACTCCAATAACCTCCTCGTGCGACTCATGAACATTAAGTAGAAGGAGAAAGAGGATATTCGAGGTTATGTGACCCATGTGAGGAGCTTCCAAATGGACACACAATACTATAGACTTCATAACCGGCCTATCAATGACCAAGAAGGGGTGGAACAACATCTATGTAGTTGTGGACAGACTCAGCAAGACAGTCCATTTCATTTCTACAAAGACTCAATATAATGCTTCTCAAGTAGCTAGCCAATTCATGGAACATGTTTTCAAATTACATGGCTTACCATAGGTCATTATGTATGACCAGGATGCTAAATTCATGAGCAACTTTTGGCTGGCAGTCTTCAGCTCTATGGACACTCAATTACCCCTTCCACTGCTTATCATCCACAGACTGATGGCTAGACAGAGAGGGTTAACAAGTGCCTAGAAATTTACTTGAGGCATTTCTGTTATGATGTGCAGAATGCTTGGGACTCATGGTTGCATTTGGCTGAGTTTGCCTATAACAACTCTACACACTCTAGCATTGGAGTTTCACCCTTCGAGGCATTGTACAGCTATAAGGTGCCCCTCTTCATGGTTAAATGATAAAATAAACCCACAAAGCAAGGAGGATTTGGATAGAATGCAGGCCTTACTGCAATAGTGCAAAGTCAACTTGAAGAAAGCTCAGGATCAAATGAAGCTTTATGCTAATGAAAAAAGAAGGGATGTTGAATTCCAAGAAGGGGATTTGGTGCTTTTGAAGGTGCACCAAATCCCAAGAAGGGGATTTGGTGCTTTTGAATGTGCACAAGTCCAAATATGCCACCCTTAAGGATGGGTCCAACAATAAGTTGGCTCACAGGTTCTATGGGCCATATCAAATTGTCAAAAGAGTGGGAGACTTGGCATATCAGTTAGCATTATTCCCATCCACGAAAATTCATAATGTCTTCCATGTGAGTCAATTGAAGCCCTTCATTGGATCATCAGTGGATTATGTTGAGGAGTTACCACCGAAACATGAAGAAGGCATCATTCAATACATACCCAAGCAAATCATAGGACAAAGGGAAAAGAAGCTTCGCTCTCACTCCATCATGGAATACTTGATTAAGTGGCAAGGTTTACCACTTGAGGAAGCTTCTTGGAGGCCAGCTTCAGTTTTGGAAGAGTTCTCATACCTATTAGAAGCAGATTTGAATCTAGCTAGCTATGGCCCTGTTTTCTCTCAGATTGATTGTAGACATCTCTATGTTTCAAAGCAGATTTTATTCTACACTATGGACAACAATGGACACCATACATGGGCTCAAAGTACTCCTTGAGAGCTCCGTTTTGATATATGGCCCACCTCGATCGGAGTCTCCTACAGAAAGTTATGATAGATTTACTATAGCAGGGCCCTGTAGTAAACAACTTGTTGCCCACTGTCTGCAACTCACATTTACTCAAGACAATTGGGTCAAAATTCATTTTTATAATTTCCCAATAAGGCCCATGTAACATACATACCCCAATGATCCATCATACGCAATAATACCTCTTCGTTCATTTGTATACCCCTGTAATAATGCAGCAAAGTAGTACTCTGATCTGCTCCTGCCCAATTATCATAAGTGCCCAAATTATTTTTGAGGGCAAAAACCTTCGGGTGAGGATGGAATGTAAGAGAGGGGGATTTAATAATGCAAAAATACTAGCTACATTGGCTGGTATATAAGGTGTTAGGGACTTGATTTTTGACCATCAAATTATACTACAAGTCTCCTTTCATCTTCATCTCCTTCTCCAAGCTCTCATGGCTTATTTCTCTCTCTTTCTGTCTTTCTCTCTCTTTTTCTAGTCTTTTTCTCTAATCACTCTCTTTCTCTCTCTTCTTGCAATCTTTCTCTCTCTTTTGCACCCTCTCTCTCTCCTCTTCTTCTCTCTCTCCTGTCCTCTTCATGACATTCCATCATCGCATGCAATGATAGCATTTCAACTTGAAGTAGAGGCAGTATCCCAACTGTGCGATACGTAGGAGGGGGTAATGATCAGTTTGGAAGAGGGTGGTTGTTCATTACAGCTGAGGAACGGTGTAACAGCAGGCCGTGCAATTCACATTGATAACGAGAGATGCTATGCATATCTAATGGATTCTGTGCTGATTAACTATTGTACTAGACGCCATTATATGGAGGCTCTCGGGTGGAAGAGAGAGAAGCAGATGGACTGTATTGGAGCTATGATGCTGGCGCCGCTAGTTGTTGACGCTCATGCTTCAGCAAGGCTTGCTGGTCTGTACAAGCTGCAAACCATCTTGAAAATATCTCCTTCAGTTTCCAATCAGGTATGATTATGGTGCAAGTCAACAAGCTTTGTCACCTATTCTTCAACAAATCTATCATGAGTTGGAACTGTCGGCGACTATATACATACCTGACACGTTGAGAAGCATTATGCATAGATGAATGCACTGAAGATGGTGGAGGCAACCTTCTTTGGACTCATAAGATCCACAAGGAATTAGGAGACTTTGCTAAGAGCTGCATCTCTTCTCTCTTATTTCCCTTAGTTACTCATGTTTTTTTTGTTTTATCCCTATTAAGGTCTCATATCTTATCACATACACTCTTGAGCTTTTGATATTAGAAGATAGAGGAATAGAACCACTTATGTCAATTCAAACAAGCTGGGTTTTTGAGCGGATGCTGCCAATGTGTTGTTGGGGCCATGTTTATGTTATAGGATGACGGATGTATTGTGAATAACTAAAAGGGTTTAGGGGTTTGGTCACCATGGATGTACCAAGGATTGCATTTATGTATATACGGGTTTTACATAGTGTTTGTGGCTTATATGTTTGATTTTATCTTTTTCTTTTCCTTCCAATTGTGAACCTTCTTCACAAGACCATGCATCTTTGCTGCTTATGCATGCATTTTTTTTCGACATTGTGGTGAATCCAATGTGAAAGCTATGTCAAGATTGTAGGATGGGGGACTAGAGGAATCATGTTGTTGATAGGGACTTTATTCAAGGATGTACTAGGAAGCGTATGTAGTTATTGGAAAAGTGTATAGAGATAGTTAAGCGTGAATATTTGGAGATGAAGTGCAAGGTACAAGTAGCTCAAATATTTATGGAGGTAGTGCAATTGTGGTGACCACACCAAGTCGTCATAGATATGCAAGAGTAGGAAGTTATTGGGCAAGAATATAAGCATATGCAAAATTTCACCTTTGAAGCACTTCACCTAATTGTAGAGGAATTGAGATTTTTTATTAGACATGATACATCTAGCTATCTTATAATTTTTAATGAGAGAATATAGCAGTCTGATATCCCAAAGGACTATTGGATTGGATATTTTGAATGGATTGATGTAAGCGAGTTAAAGAATAAGTTTAAGGGATACATTGTACAACCTAGGGTGAATATAAGCAAGCTCTTAAAGTGTGGGAAGAATGTATCTATGCTCAAGAAACTAAGGTTTGTATGCAAGATTATGACTTGGCAATTAGATTATCTAAGTTTCCTTTGCTAGATGTCGAAGAGTCAGAGAATAACACAAATATAAATACAAAGCCAAAAATAACCAATGATGCTTGCCTAGAGATGCTTCTATACTATCTGACATGTAAGTTGATGCTTCAGTTTATGACTGTATTACATATCGTTGCTGGAAACATAGTGCTTGAGAGTCATATAAATATTGAGGTTTGATTAAAGATGTTACTATGATTTCTAATATTTAAAAGGGTGTTCACAACATAGATGCCTTGATTGATAAAGTGAACGATGTTAAAATGTTGTGGATGCTAATGTGCACTACAAGATACAAGCCACATACCAACGTTCAAAGCAGCACAAATATTCATTAAAAAATGTGCCTCTGTCATCACTAAAAGTGTCGATATAAGCATTTCTACAAATTCATCTCAATATGTGGTTTTTTGATATTCAATACAAGTAAGTATTTTGGTTATTTTGGTTGTTTGATGATTAGAAAAGAAGGGAAAATCATTATAGTTATTTACTTTCAATTCTTGTTGCATTTAGTGTAGGATATGATTAAGAAAGCATATTGGAAAAGTGTAGGGTTTATTGTTGTAAAACATGGCACAAATCGGGGTAAATGGGAAAAAAGAGTGTTGAAAATGATTAATGTCGACAAGTGAGTGATTGGGGATAGCAAGACCTTGCCTAGGAAGGGATTTAAGGGCCAGGAGACCATAGAAGAGCTCCTTTTTCACCCAAGCATTGAGAGAGAGAGAGAGAGAGAGAGAGAGAGAGAGAGAGAGAGAGAGAGAGAGAGAGAGAGAGAGAGAGAGAGAGAGAGAGAGAGAGCTTCAATTGGTGATTCTATTCGATCTTTCCATCGGGGAGTTCTTCGCACAAGTCAAGTATATCAAACCATTCCTCCTATAGTCTTGTAGTGATCTGGAACTTTGTGTGCCTTGTGATTGTTTGGATTGCTAGATTTAACAAAATCATCATCGGTGTTGTTGTCATCGTGCATGACTCGACCCGCCGTCCGAGGAGTGGCTTGGTTCTGGGTCAAGTCCCAGAATCGGCCCTCGGCCCACGTTTGAGTCGAACATTTGGACCAACCCAATATTTGGCCCTTGCGCCTCGGCCTGTCCAAACGTTCCATTTGGCCCTGTCCGGATTCGGCCCTTGGCCAACTTAATTCGGCCCAAACCAACTCGGCCGTTCTTATTCAGCCCCCTCGGTCCTTAGTCTCATCCGTTCGGCCATCCAAGCCGCAAATTTGGCCACTGTTCCTATTCAGCCCTCAGCCCTCGGCCTCGTCCGTTTGGCTGTCTAAGCCAAAAATTTGGCCATTGTTCCTATTCGGCCCTCGGCCGTTTGAATCCACCACTCAACCCACTACAATTCGGATGAGTTGGGCCGAGTAAGATTTTTGTAAATTTTTGGAAAATTGCTCCAAACCTAGCTAGATTTCAACCGCGCAACCCTTTGTGAGCCATCCCGATGCCTAGAACTTGATTATGGCGCAAGGAATGAGATAATTTGCAAGACACAGCTGCTTAGCAATTGGAGTAGGTTGTTGACGGAGTCAATGCCTTAACGATAGCCAGTGGAGTCATAGACCCCAAAAAAAACCTAAAACGTGTGAGACAATGCAGCAAGAAACCCTACAACCTATCAAGACGGCTAGAAATCCATCAAACAAGCCTAGTAGGTCTAAGATGAGATGAGAGTGCATAAGCTAGTTAGACACTTGTTCTTCGCACTCACCTTGATTTTCAATACTTGAATTACACCTAAGAAAAATAAAAAACGTGATTGAGCACAAGTGCGCAAAAAAGAAAACACACACACACACACACACACACACTGAGTGGAGGTAACTTGAGGATTAGATGCAATAATTAAGGAACTCACTCAAATAAAAGAACTTGAAGGAACCCACCAATAGGAGAAGATCCCAAGACATAGATGGGCAACCGAAACCCAGCTTAGGACCAAAGCGAATAGCGATAGAGATGTGTATCTACCCTACTTGCTTAATCTTATCAATAGCTTGGTGGAGCACGAGAATGTGACCACGTCAGAGGAAAGCTTAGATCGCAGGTTGAATGATAAACTTGCCTTAGGCGTTTTCTTAGAAGCGATCCAATACAACTATGATTCTCACGCTCCATGTGAGCACCATGGTAGAATGGTAGAAGCCATCATAGCTGACCTAGAGGAGGAAATGAAGCTAGCCCAGAAAGCACTGCAAGGCATAGTGAAATACAACCAAGGCTAGCAGACTAGGAGCTTGAGGCAGAATGCAAAGATGTAAGAGGTATAGCAAGTGTTGAACCTAGTAGGCAGGAATCAAACTAACCATGAGAGAGCACTAGAAGGAGACTTGACACTAAGTGAGCTTCTCATGAAGTGATTGCTAGACAACACAATAGTAGAGCAGAGCATTGCAGCGCTAGCGACATCACTACTAGTAGGGTTAGGGGTAAACCAAGGCTCCAAGAGCTAGTTTAAGAGACCAGTTGTTGCTAAGCAGCTCAATAAGTACGAGCCCCATGATGATCCATATAATTTCATAGAGAAGTCTGAGCAGTTCTATGAGGCCAATGGTCTCACTGACTTGACTTAACGCTCTCAAGCATTCGGGCTTTGCCTAGGCAACAAGGGACTTGGTACACAAGTCTAGATGCCATAGAGTGAGCAAACTTCAATGGCCTCAAAGACCTCTTCATTAAGAGATTTTCCAAGCCTGGATACTCTGACAACCTATTAGTACAACTTATGAATGTCAAGCAGAAAGAAAACGAGGACATCCGCGACTATGTGACCCACGTGAGGAGTCTCTTCAAGAGAATCCTGATGGGCCAACCAAAAGAGCAGTGTGGATGCTATTCATTAGTGGAATACAAAACGAGGAGCTTTATAAAACCTTGGCTGGCAACTCGAGCTTGCAGCGTGGCGTGCTAGCTAGGGTTTTTGAAGAAGCCATTTGAGTAGACAACCAACCGAAGGAGAGGAGCTCCAAGAACTTGAACCAAGAAGAGACCAACTCTCAAAGTTCAGAGACAGCTTCAGCATCTAGCAAGTGATCAGGAACAAGTACCCAAGATAAGGGGAAGGCCATGGACACCAACCAAGAATTGTTGACATGAAAATAAAAATAGCCAAGATGCAGGAGATGCTAAGATGACCAATGCGCCCGCATGTTCATGCATGTGTACTGTGGCGGAAATCACTTGCCCCAGCAGAGTGTCAAGACCCCAGGTCACAACCTTGCGCAAATTGCGATAGATTTGGTCCTAACGTTGTGCATTGTAGATTATCTAGAAGACTTTCTTACTCCCAACCATACGGTCAATCTCACCTAGCGATTAGGCCACAACAATTATTCAGAAGGGGAGCCCCATTGGCCCTTCCCGCGCTAAACAATGTTAAGCTGGATGTTCTTGTAATGGACATAAATCCTATTGGAATACCTAGATCATGTGGTCCTTATGTGACCCATCCACCAAGTGACACTCCAATCCACTACATGGAATAGTCAAATGAGGAAGAAACTTATGTATACCCTTATGTCTTGCACGAGATGAGGGCAACACAGTCCTTATGGAATATCAACTGGTATCGGTGATGGCATAAGGTATGGGTCGAGATAGAGGCCTATGGGTCGAGATAGAGGCCTAGGAGGGTTGACCCAAGAACCAATCATGTGTTGGACTTGCAGTCACACCATGGACATGTCTCATCATGATGTCCTGAAAGAAAGTAACAAAATAGAGACAAGACTAACCTAAGGTGCCCTGAGTGCAGAATCTCTCATCTCTTCGTTGAATGTCCAAAGCGGAAACCATCCTTGAGTTTGGCGAACGTGCCATCTATCCCATTGGGGCTATTCAGTGTCAAGAATCTTGATGGGGAGGCTACACTTATCCCATTGTGTGTCATGACCCATGCACAAACAAGTAGGCCGACATATCACTTCCATGTCCTAGTAATCTTGATGTAGCTTTGATAGGAAAGAAGAGCCATAGGCAAAGGAAGAAGAGACCCGAAGCTAAAGTCATGCTAAAAAATGAGAGTGCCACAATGCTACCTACTGGAAAGAAAGTCATTGATGCTGAGGCAGAGACATCAGCCCCAAAGACTACTGAAAAGGGAAGTACTAAGGTCAGGCCAAAGCACCAAATAGAGGCCATCGAGAAGGGAAATGAGTGGGTAAAGTAGACCCAAGAAAGCCTAAAAGATATTGAGCCCATCTTGGAGGACGAGATCAAGGATCTCTCCAGCATAAGCATCCATGTCTCACCCCTTTGACCAAAATCAAGAGATGCGACTGTGCCACAAGCAGAACCGCTTAGGCAAAACGTTAACAGTACGGGCTAGCAAACCAGTCATGTCCATTGGCTAGGATAATTTGGAATAGGAGAAAGATAAGCAGCCACAACCTCCTCACCACTCTAGTGACCACCCCTATGACGTTACGCCTGGGAGATGTGCTTAGGCAGCATTCGACCCTATGGCAAGACTTGAAGTAGTGGGTTGAAGGATCATGAGAGCAAGCTCCTGTAGACTTAGAAGAACATGATGCAGAGACTTAGATACCAAGTTTGACGTTGCACTTCGTACCTAAGTCCTTGCATATCAAAGCTTTTTAGGAAGGCACTGAGATACATGTGGTCTTAACGATCTTAGCCCTAGGCAACGCAACAAGGAAAGGGATTGTAGACATAGGGGCAGGAGTTAGTGTATTGAGCCATGTAGTACTCCAGACTTGGGGCAACCCACCTGTCGAGACTACTAGGTTCAATGTCACATTAGCTAATAGAATGAAAGTGAAGCCATTCGAGGTGCTAAAAAACTGGCCAGTGAAAATCGCAGGAGTTCGATTCTTGGTTGACTTTATAGTCATGAAGGGAGTGGACTACGATGTTGAGATGGCAAGCTCAACACATGCGGACATTGATGATGGACCGCTTGGCTAGATGAGTTTGCATGTCTATACTTAGCATATTGGTGATCATTATGATACTCACATGGCCATTGACTTATCACTTATTATATTTAGTTTGTTACACCTACCTACAGTTGGCAAAGATATAATGCTAATTGATTAGTGTAGTCAGTTATCCATTGTTTGACTTAGAATGCCACTTTCCTTTATGTTGTATCTTATCTATACTTTGTGTACATTGTGTAGTGTGTGGAAGAAGAAGAAGAAACCAGCAAGAAAACGTTTTGGCCTCCATCTCTCTTCTCGTGTTCTTAAGTGAGCTTTCTCTTGTGTATATAGTGTGTGTTTGGCACAGCAGCTCAAGCAAATTCCCCCATTATGCAATTCTTGACATGGTATCAAATCCACGCCATTGAGAGAGGCTTATTTTGAAGGCTGAAGTAAAGAAGAAGAAGCAAGGTTTGACATGGTATTAGAGCCACGCCACTGAGAGAGGCTTATTTTGAAGGAAAAGAAGCAAGGTTTGAGCATGCAAGTTTTGACATGGTATCAGAGCCATGCGACTAAGAGAGGCTTATTTTGAAGGCTGAAGTGAAGGAGAAGAAGAAAGGTTTGAGCAAGCAAGCAATGGGTAAGAAGCTCTCCCATTCTTCCACTCTCTCTCTTGGATAGTACATGTGGAGGCACCGGATGCAGGTCAAGCAAAAATCTCAGATTGTTGTGAAATTTGGTGTGTAAGCAGATCACTGTATATCCTAAAAACAGGCCCTTTAGGGCTTTTCCACAGTTATTTTGGGCGTCTGAGGCCATTTCAGGCCCCGTTTTAGAGCCTCAAGATTGCGGACAATAGTTTCAGGGTACATTGTGATTTTGGCTGCATTGACCGAAAGTGGGTGCACAGGTTACAGATTGCGAATCTGTAATTTTTGAGATGTTTGCAGGAAGTAAAAATAAGGTTTATCTCCAAAGAGGTTGCAGATTACATGTACTATTGAGCAATTAGTGAAAAAGGTTGCTTGGTATAGTGCTGTGCACGTGTTGTGAAAGATTGCAAAAGACTAGCTTGCTGTGTTGTATCCGTGTTTGTGATAATGGCAGAGAACAATGAAAATCCCATTATTGAGAAGCTAAAAAAGAACAACTACCCTTCATGGAAGTTCCGTGTGACGAACTTTCTCATTGGAAAGGGCCTTTATGAGTTTGTTTCAGGTGAAGAAAATGAGCCAAAGTTGGGTATCCCTCCGACTGCAGATGAATTAAAAGCACGGAAAGAATGGAATGCAAAAGACAAAAAGGTGATGTACTGGTTATCTGCAGTCATTGATATATATGTTGGGACATATCATGAATGCAAAAACTTCACATGCAGCTTGGATAATTTTTGAGAGCATGTTTTTAGTAAATACAAAGGCACAAAAGATTCAACTCAAGCAAGAGTTGAATGCCTTGAAGAAAGGAAAAATGTCTGTCAATGAGTATGTGTTGAAGGTGAGGAGCATTGTAGATGCTTTAGCAGCGATTGATGCAATGCCGGATGATGATGATTTGGTTTCATCCACTCTGAGTGGCCTTAACAATGAGAAGGCATGGAAATAGTTTGTTACTTCAGTATATGTACGAAAGCCATTTCTAGATTTTGATGAGCTGATCTCTCTCATGATTACTGAAGAGATCAATATGCAGGGTGATTTTTTTGAAAGAAATGGTGAACAGGTCCAAGCATTTTACTCGAGTTCAGGTAGGGGACGTGGTAGATCCTCTTCAAGAGGCTGTGGTATGGGACGTGCTGGTGATAACCAGTAAAATATGTTCAATCAACAGTTTGGTGAAATGCAGGTTTCTGGAGGCAAAGAAAACTTTAGAGGCAAGGAGAGCTCTAGAGGAAGAGGTAGATGGTAGAATAGAGGTTCTAAAAATTGTATTATTGTTTGCCATTATTGTGGCAAAACATGCCATATTGTAGCCCATTACTATGCAAAGAAGGATGATATTTGCAATGGTAAATTACATCAAAGAAACTATGCATCGTCTTCACGACAGATTGAAGACAAAAATGAGCATGTGTTTGTTATGCAGCATATGATGAATGCAGTTACAGGAAAGGGGACACATGATGATGTATGGTATGTTGATTCAAGTACATCTAATCATATGACCAGTCATGTTGAATGGTTTGGAGAGATGCAAGACTTACAAAACCCAGATTATGTGCAAATGGGTGATGATTCATACCACCCAATTTCACACATTGGAAAGGTTCCCTTGTCCTTGTATGATGGCGAGACAAAGAGTCTAACAGATGTATTACATGTGCCATCAATTACAAAGAATCTAGTGCCTATTGGCCAAATGGTAGAGCAGGGGTTGTAGGTTCATTCAATGTAAGAGGTTGTTTTGTAGAAGACTTTAATGATAAGTGTAGGTTGGTCACAAAAGAAAGTAGAGTTGGCCGGATGTTCACTTTAGATGTTGGAATTCTTGGAATGGATGCTACTATATATGCTAATGGAAAAGGAGTAGTTGCAGGATATTGAAATGTAGCATAAACGTATTGGACATGCAAATGTGCAAAGGCTAAAATTAATGTATTCTAGAGGATTAGTTAGAGGGTTGCCTTCTTTTAGAGTTGCAGAATTGCATAAAGTCTGTGAAGCATGCCAGTTTGGTAAGCAGGCAAGACAACCCTTCTCACATGACAGAGAAGTGAGTAGAAAAATACTTGATGTAGTGCATACAGATGTTTGGGGGCCTACACAAAATGTATCTCTTGGTGGCAACAAATACTTGTGTCGCATTTATTGATGACTATTCAAGGAAGCTATGGGTATACTTTATGAAGCAAAAGAGTGATGTGTTTGAGCACTTCAAATATTTTAAGGCAGCTGTTGAAACGGAAACAGGCTTAAAAGTGAAGTGCTTGAGATTAGATGGAGGGGGAGAGTACCTCTCTAATGAGTTCAGTGGCTTCTTGAGGACTCATGGGATAAATAGGCAATTTACTTTCAGGTATATCCCATAGCAAAATGGTGTTGCAGAAAGAAAAAACATGCATATTGTAGAAGTTGCATGGGCATTAATGGCTAAAAAGAATATGCCCAAACATTTTTTGTCTGAGACTGTCCATACTCCTGTTTACATTATGAACAGAACTCCTATAGCTGCACTTAATGGGATGACTCCTGAAGAATGCTTTACTAGTAAGAAGCTTGATGTATCAGACTTGAAGGTATTTGGTTGTGTTACATACGTTCATGTGCCAAATGAGCTACGGAAGAAGCTTGATCCAAAGGTAGAAAAATGTGTTTTTATTCAATACTCTTTAGAGCAGAAAGGGTATCGTTGTTATAACCCTTCACAGGTGAGTTCAGAGTGAGCATGGATGTTATCTTTAATGAGATGGGAAGTTGGTATACACCTGCTGGTGATGTTTTGGATGATGATAATGATCAGGACACCTATGTGCAGAAAGATAAACAAGAATCACGGAGTCTTAGTGGACCAAAAACATCATCTGGTACTACATCTACAGTGAGCCCTTGGTTTGGGAGACTAAGGAGTAGCCCCACATCTTCAGGTGGATCTATAAGTGTTGCAAGAAAGGACAAAGGAAAGAAGAAAGTGCTGGATGGTAATGATACATCTACCAGCCATTTGGGATTTGATGGAGATTCTAGTGGTTTAAAGAGTTTGGATGATATGCTTGGCATTCCTTTAGTCAGGATGTTAGGTGTACAGAGAGGTCATAGTAATGTAAAGGCTCCATTAAGTGATTCGGTGGTACGCAGATCTAGCAGGGTCAGATACCTTGTTAAAAGATTTGGTTTTGAAGGTTATGCAGCTCACCATTATGCTTATATGGTGAAACTTGTTGAGGATGTTGAGCCCACTTGTTTTGAGGATGCTGTTGGTCATGCTCATTGGGATGCAACAATGGATGAGGAGATGGCTGCATTAGAAGCCAATAAGACTTGGGATTTGGTACACTTACCTAAGGGTAAGAAAACTATTGGCTGTAAGTGGGTTTAAGAAGTCAAGAATAATGCAAATGGTTCAGCTAGTAGGTACAAAGCTAGACTGGTTGCAAAAGGCTATGCTCAAACATATGGCATAGATTATGAAGAGACATTCAATCCAGTTGCTAGGATGGCAATTGTTAGATGTGTGATTGCCTTGGCAGCAGCCAAAGGTTGGAGTTTGCAGCAAATGGATGTTAAGAATGTCTTCTTGCATGGTGAATTGCAAGAAGAAGTGTATATGGAGTAGCCAGTAAGTTATGAGAATTTAGAGCATCCCACATATGTGTGTAGGTTAAAAAAGGCTCTCTATGGGTTGAAGCAAGCACCTAGAGTACGGTCTGACAAGATTGAAGAGTATCTTGTCAATATTGGATTTTGATTTATGATGTTGATCACTCACTTTATGTGAGAAAGGGAGAAGTAGGGTTGGTCATCATAGTCATCTATGTGGATGACTTGATTATTACAGGTGACAGTGACAATGGGACTACTGAAGTTAAGGAATTCTTGAAGAAGAATTTTGAGATGAAAGGTTTGGGTGAGCTGAGATACTTTCTTGGTATTGAGGTGATCAGATGTGATGATGGTATATGGCTATCCCAAAGGAAATATGACTTGGATATGTTATCCAAGTATGGTATGACAACATGTAAGCCTCTTTTAGTACCATTGGAGCAAAATGTGAAGCTGAGTCCTGATGTTGGAGATGAGATAGAAGACCCTACTATGTTCAAGAGGATAGTAGGGAGTTTGATTTACATGACTATCACAAGGCTAGACTTGAGCTATGCTAGTGGTCTTGTCAGTCAGTTTATGCAGATGCCTTAAAAGCCTCATTTGGATGCAGTTAGACGTATATTGAGGTATGTGAAGTCCACTTTACATTATGGACTTTTTTATGAGGTAGGTAAGGACGTACAAGTCTTTGGATACACAAATATAGATTGGGCTGGTAGCATGTGAGACAAAAGATCTACAAGTGGATTCATGTTTTCCCTTGGTAGTGCAATAGTTACATGGAGCAGCAAAAAGCAACCTACAGTTGCTTTATTAATATAGAGGCTGAGTACAGAGGTGCTGCTATGGCAGCATGTGAGGTAGTATGGTTGCAAAAGTTATTAGGTGATTTGGATGTGCATGGAGATGGTCCAATTTTCATTCATTGTGACAACATGAGTAGCATACAGTTAGCTAGGAATCCAGTGTTCCATGCTAGGACAAAACACATTGAGGTGCACTACCACTTTGTGAGAGAGAAGGTACTTGCAGGAGAGATTGACTTGGTATATGTCAGCACACAGGATCAGATAGATGACATTTTCACAAAGGCATTGGGTGCAGAGAAGCTTCGAAAGTTTCAAAGCTTACTTGGAGTTGCAGAGATAGAACTGAGCTCGAGGGGGTGTTGAGATGGCAAGCTCAACACGTGCGGACATTGATGATGGACCGCTTGGCTAGATGAGTCCGCATGTCTATACTTAGCACGTTGGTGGTCATTATGATACTCACATGGCCATTAACTTATCACTTATTGTATTTAGTTTGTTACACCTACCTACACTGGCAAAGATGTAATGCCAGTCGATTAGTGTAGTCTGTTATGCACTGTTTGAGTTAGAAGGCCACTTTCCTTTATGTTGTATCTTATCTATACTTTGTGTACATTGTATAGTGTGTGGAAGAAGAAGAAGAAACCAACAAGAAAACGTTTTGGGCTCCATCTCTCTTCTCATGTTCTTGAGTGAGCTTCCTCTTATGTATACACTGTGTATCTAGTTGCTATTATCCCATGTAGGAAAGAAAGATATTACACTCTTGATCAAACAAGTTTAAATAATCAATACATGTATTAATTAGTGAGAGGAGCGACTAGGCACTAGAATCAAAAAAATAAGAAGAAGAATTTGCAGTTAAACTGAAGAGCACCAAAGTTTTTAAAGCAAAATAGGTGGCTCAGAATGTGTTAGAGGCGTCCATTTAGCAATCAAATCTCATTATGTGGCCCACTTAAAGACGCACATCTTTACAATTACAAAGCAGCTAATTAATCTAGAGGGTAAAAATAGCACCTAAGAGGCCAAGTCAGGAGAAAACCATGCCACAAATGCTATTGTACCTTCAGATCTTGAATCGAAGCTCATTTTTCCCTATGATTTTATGAAAACCATGTTTAGATAGTGTAACTGTATAGGAAGTGAGCTAAATAAGTGGTACTTAGTGATTAAAGAGCTTAAAGCTCTCAAAATTCTTTATGATTAGAGGGGAGGATACATTTTTTCAACTTTGCCTCATTTATCTAAAAAATGAGATTTGGAACTATTAGAGATTGAAGGAGCATTCTTGGCCATGCCTCTTGAAAAATTTCAGCTCAAATTGCTATAAGAAACATGGAAAATGATGCATTCTATGAAAATATTGATTTTGAGTATTTGTCTCTCGTCCTCTCAAAGAGAGAGAGAAAAGGGATTCTGAAACATAATAAAAAATAAATTAGTTTTATAGAATATCTTACAGTACATAAGTGGGTGGCTTACTGAATACATGATCTATTTTGCCCATAAAAGTGAGCAAGCCAGAGACATGCAATCTTTTCTTCTTCTACACTTTTTCGCAAGTGCAGTAATAGCTTCCTTGATGTGTCTCCACTCTGTTTTAAGACATGTCTCTATAGTTTGATCCTCTAGCAAATCATCAAGCTTCTCTTGAAGCTCATGATCTGTTGCTTGTAGAAACAATTCAATTTTTTGACTTGCAAGAGCTTGTTGTTATACAAGATCTAACTACTCAAATCAACTTTCAAATTCTCTTAACAATTCTGTAGCCACAAGACCCTTATTGGGTTGTAAAACCCACTCCTAAAAAGTCTTGCACGTAATCAAAATGGTGTCTTCAATGTAAAAATCTTCCCTAAGTGTCTTCTTGAAAGCTACCCAGTCATCCTACATGTACAATACAATAATTCATGCATTCAATTCATGTAAAGTGATCCAAAAAAAATACTAGCTCCATGAAAGTTGAGCCACTCCAAAGAATTCCATCTTTTGAGCATAGGTATGTACATATGTAGATATATTTCTGCCATTGAGAAACTTCATCTCACGCTCAACTGCTTGTAGAGCATTCATCACAATAGTTTTTGTTTGAGTAGAAGCCTGCATCACCCGTTGTTGTTGTTGTACATGCATAAGCATATTCATATTTTGCACTAGCTACTACAAAATATCACTAGAAATTGTGATTGAAGATTCCCCCATCTTGTCTTTCCTTCTGACAACCTTTCAAATTGGGTTTACCAATGTCAGCGGGGTTTTTGTCAACAGGTCGTATCCATCGGGGATCAAAGATAGAAGGAAGTAGAGATAGGTGATGGAAGAGAAGAAAAAGAATAGACAAGAGATAAGTATGACAAAGACAAAGCACAATGAATCAAATCAATATGTATTGATAGAACTCGAAATCCCTTATCTGGCACTACTTAGAAGCAATCTCCAAGCATTAGATCTCCTAGAGCTCCCTTGTAGACAAAAAATGTGTATCAAACAACAGCTTCCTCTCTACTGCTCGGAACCCAAATCTGATGGCTCCGTTGGCTCCAAAAGGGGGGTACAATCCCACAGACACCTGGTTAAGAATCTTCGAGTTCACTCCTTCTTCTTCTTCTAGTTCAAAGTGGTGTTTACTTCCTATCAACTATGATCGTGATGCGTGCGATTTCTTCCATCTTTCCTTTTTTATGAAAAATCCCAAAACTGGCTAAAAAAGTAGCTTGCTTTTTGCATGCCACCTTATTCTAAAAGTTTCCCTAGATTTTTAGGATATTTACAATAAATAATATTAAAAATATTAAAAATAGACTAAAATTATCCAAAAATCTAGTATTTTTGAACCATCCATACCATTGATACTAGCACTAATGACTCAGATAACATTGACTCTCTAGATTAATAATAAAGTCACATGATGATGCACTCCAAAGTTTTTCACACTATGTGTGTGTTAGTGGTATGACAGTGTCTCATCCTAAGGATGAATGCACCTATTGCGGCCAGTTAGAAGAGTTCGTGGGCATGCAATGGATGGATTGCCTGAGCCAATCCACCACTTGGAAGGCATGACTCAATTTATACCATCAATACCAGAGGAGACAGACAGTCTTTTGGACCTTCCTCCAATCTTGGAGCTTCAGATGAAGGCAATGATCGATATATTGATGCCCATGGATGCTCAAATTTTTTATCTATTAAGAGAGCAAGCATCCATACCATTATATAATGGGTGCCGAGTATCTCACCTGAAGACGATGCTTGCACTCTTAAGTGTGTAAACAAAATATAGATGGAGCGATGTGAGTGTGACTAAGTTTTTTCAAGTACATTCTACATATGCTTCATTGATTTTTTTTAAGGCACCATTATAAAAAACAATTGTGCTTTTTCAAGATGTTTTATGATTTCTTTTCAGGTTGTTAAAGTATCATATATTACCACTTGAAAATACCATGCTTGAGTCTTGTGATGATGCGCAACATGTTTTACGAAAGCTTGTCATAGACTACAACAACATCCATGCGTGAGTCAATGATTGCATGCTGTTTTGGAGAGTATAGGACTATGGAGACATGTCCAAAGTGTGGTGCTCACAGGTATCGACAGGACTTGCAAGGGACAACCATCTCTTAGAAAGTTTTTAGACACTTTTCACTTATCCCCCGTATACGTCACATGTTTCGTATGTCAAACATGGTGAGCTTAGCAACATGGTATGCACAGAATAGATCCACATATGGAGTCCAAAGAATATCAACGGATTCACACGCATGGAGCCACATTGACTCTATCTTTCCAGGTTTTGTATGAGAGCCAAGGAATCTTCGTCTCGGTCTTGCTATGGATGGCATGAAATCTTTTTGGTCTCTGCTCAACTTCTTACAATGTTTGGCTTGTAGTCCTTGTTAACTACAACATCCTACCACCATGGCTTTCTACGAAGAAAGGACACTTGATCCTTAGCTTGCTCATTCCTGGCCGCTAAAAAGTCAAGAATATGGACATCTATCTTTTTCCATTAGTCAATGAGCTTAAGATTTTGTGGGAGGAGGGGGTTGCCATGGAAGATATGAGCAAGTGCAATCGTCGACGGTTTGCCAATATAGGAGCCATTCTCATGTGGACCATGTATGACTTTTCAGGATTGGGGGAGTGTTCAAGTAGGTAGGCTTCCATTCTCCTTGGTGATATCTATCATAGCTTGTTCAAGTTTGTGTTCATTGAATAGGGATGTTGGGATAGGTCTAGTTACCTCAGGTTATCATGCATGTCCATTGTGTGAGCCATAGTGTTAGACTCCCGAAGGTCACAAACTATGAAGAAGATAGTATATAAAGGATAAGCCACTTTCTTGCCGGAGGGTCATGAACTGAGGGAAGGTTTCCTTGGATGACCTCTAGCATGAATGAACGCCCAAAGCTGGTACGAGTTGAAAATGGTCCACATGGAGTCACATCCAAACAGAATGCAATGGTTCTCAAATTTCTAAAATTCCCATATTGGACCCACTTACAGATCAACCACTTGTTGAATCCCATGTATACTTTCAAGAATGTGGGCAGCTTACTATGGAACCACATCATAAGAAAGAGAGACCTGCAGGGGCATGAATGGATTTGAAGGAGGTAGGCAAGATGGAGGCACTTTGGCCATAGTCGATTGGCCACAGTTGAGTGCTAATAGTCGCTTGCACCTATCTCATGGTCCTTGGGTTTTGTCCACTAAAGAATAGCACATTGTGAAGCAAATTATCTGGTCTATCTGCACATCGGATGGATATGATGCATTCTCTCAGATTCTCTTTTTCTAAAGAGGACCAACTATTAGGGCTAAAATCCTATGATTGACATAAGATATGCCAAGTTTGTACTTGCCTTGATTGTAAGTAGCTTGCCTATTCTAATATTTGGAGTCTACTCAATGTTCCTAATTATTATTCATTTGTGGTGGTTTGTACTACCAATCGCGATCACATGATGCTTCACTCCAGAAATACATCAGGCGATTTACAGGTTGTCAAATTTAGTGCAATGGATCTCACAGAAGGAGATCAAGACATCCTCTATTGAATGTGAAAGGTGGGGATCAATGGAGACGGCTTGTCTCTTTGAGAAGTACTTATCCACTAGCATGCTCATGATACAAACCCACCTCCTGGTGCATCTTGTAGATGAAGTGGAGATTGCAGGACATGTCCATACATGATGGATGTTCTTCTTAGAGCACTTCATGAAAATATTAAAAAGCTTTCTGAAACAATGAGCTCGACGAAAAGGTAGC
Organism: Lygodium microphyllum; assembly: GCF_053477565.2. NCBI lineage: Eukaryota > Viridiplantae > Streptophyta > Polypodiopsida > Schizaeales > Lygodiaceae > Lygodium > Lygodium microphyllum. Next base: position 112,179,693 of record NC_141148.1, read on the forward strand.
ATGGCTGAAGGTTGGATGGTATTGGATATGTTAATGTATATTTCACAGGGGCTACCAATAGTGGATTCAGACAACAGCATGCTATGGTTACTGAAGGACAATATCAGAGATGTGGTGGTTAGAAATGGGGTAGAAAAAAGGATGGATGCTACAATGGAGGATAAAGTGAATCGTTTTTATATGTTGCACCATGCATCCATGGAGACATGGCTCACTAGGTACGAGCAAGCTAAGAAAGATTTAAAAAAAGCATGATTGGAATTTCGACACAGTATCTGCCATCAACCAATTCAATATCTTGAGGGCATGGAGGAGATGCCACAATTTATGTCTATGCAATGGTTACATGGAGCTTTGATCGTAGCCTCTCGCAAAGGGGTGGAGATCTCTATTGAGGAGTAGAAATTCTAAAGGGAATGTAGTCCAAAGGTGACCACATGTTTTATAAGCTATTCTATCTAGATTTTATATGTGACAAATAATCTAACCATTAGAATGTATAATACAAAATATACAGTGTGGTGTTGTCAGAGCATTCGGAGTCAAAAGTCTACCACGAGGGTAAGAGAGACAGCAGGGTGAAGGGAGATTTAGGGAGAGAAGTAGATGGAAGAGAAGGGGCTCAAAGTATTAGAAGATGTAGAAGAATACCCACAAAGACAAAGCCAGTCATTTTATTTCTGCATTATGAGAAGATAAATCTCTTATAGATAAAAATGTGCATAAAACAATACCTTCCTCGATGTTGCTCAAATTGACAATCTGATGCTTCCATTAGCTCTGAAAGGGGGGTAAAATACTAGGTGACCTGACCAGAACTCTACCAGATCAATCCTTCTTCATCTCCCATTTCGGAGTGCTATTCATTTCTTGAAAACAATGACTGCGCATTGTGTGATTTATCCAATCCTTGTTTTTACAAAAAGTCCTCCTAAAATGACTAAAAGCTACCTACTTTATTTTACATGTCATTCTATTCTAGAAGTTGTCTACAACCCTTGGACTTTTACAAGAGATAATATCTAAAATATAAAAAATTGGCTAAACTTGTCCAAAAATCTAGTATTTTTGAACCATCCATACTATGAACACTAACATTAATGACTAAAATGGCATTGGCTCTCTAGATCAATAAGAAAACCGAATGACAATGCATTCTAGAGTCTTTCACACTATGACCATGTAGCAGCATGACATCCACCCCCTTCTAACCTGCACATCCTCTCGCATGTGCTAGAGTCTTATGGATCTGCAATGTCAGAAGAAGAATCCTTTGCCATGTCAATGTCTTCATCTTCTTCCTCTTCTTCTTCATATTCTCATGTTCATGCTCAGTATCCAACTCCTTCAACTCATATGCTAAAGATTCCCTACGTGTAAAGAGCTTGATATGTTTTCTAGCAACTGGAATCCTTAGAGCTATTGCATCCATCTCATTTAATGCATAGTGGCATTGTCAAAAACAAATCTTATCACACATGGAATAAACCACCACTTTTCCATCTTCCAATTGGAACTATGCAGATTTTCTAGGATGCTATCATAAGCCAACACCTAGTCCCCTTCCTATATAGCTCGTGACCAAAGTTTGTGTCACTTGTCAAACCTCTTCTTGATCCTTGTAGTCTTCAGCTTTATCATGGCTATCTCAATGTCTTTAGGCCTTCTTTCTAATTGTCTAATGCGTAGGACAAGCAACCCTTCTCTATTCAATTCCTCTTCCCATGGTAGAACACTCCAAGTGGCAATAGTCTCCTCAATAGGCATGATTGGCTATTATCCATACATTAATTGAACAAGCATATACCCTATAACTACACTATGAGTATTTCTATTAGATTTCTTCCAATAAGAACATGAAAATTGCTTGAGTAGACTTTGTACTAAGAGATCAACCTTCCGCTTGATTTTTCAAGTCTTCTCGTGTAAGCACAAGATATCTCATATTCCATAAACTTGTAGGCATAATAACCAAATCAACTACCCACTTGTAATGCATAGACAATGGATAGGTCGGTTGCAACCCATCTCTATGCTTTTGATAGACATTGCATGATTCCACATAATGCTCCACATCTTTATACAGGTTTTGCCACCAATACTTCTCTTTGATCTTAGAAAATGTGCCCTAAACTCTATGTCCAGCCCGTAAGCTTTCATGAAACTCCTACATCACCTATTGTTGAGAAGCCCTATCTTTTAATACATGCACTGGAGATCCTCTCTTTTTCTTTGCATGATATAAATATCCATCTTTCAAGAAAAATCCATAAGCCTTTCTTTTAATCCTTTTGAATTTAGCTTCAGACCATTCAGTCTTCTTTATCATCATGAGGGTGAGATATTGGCTTATTTTCAGCCAATCATCCTCATACAACTCTTCCAAAAATTATGTTCTCACTGAAGCATAACATTGTTGATGCTTTCTCTCTACTACCAATCTCTTCTTCATGGCTGTAAGTTCTTTTCTTACTATTGAAATCCTTGTTACAACAGTTGTACTTGCAGTAACAACATATTCATTCCCTGTTGTCACAAAGTTGTTTTCAGTACATATCACATCATCCTCTTCATCTTCCATTAGTTCCTCTTCATCTTCAAACCTTGCTTGTGAAAGCATGTCAACCATGGGGTTTTCTCTACTTGCAATATGCTGAAAATCAAGGTTAAGTGACTTTATATATGCAATCTGCCGTAACATGGCAATATTAGGAGTTGATTAATTTACTATCATGCCCAATAGAGGTAGAAAATCAGTCTCTACCACCACATGAGCTCCCATAAAATACTCCCTATCACACTTAAGGGTTTTCACTACACCCAAAGCTCTCTTTTGACTTGAGAATAGTGTCATTACCATTCATTGAGGACCTTTTCTCTAAACCAAATGACATAAACTTTCAGCCACATGAGCAAAATATGAAATCCATATCAAGTAAAAGACACATGCACCCAAAAATCTTCTCACTTTGGATACATTCGAACAAGTGTCTGGCATCTTGCTTATGGCATCAATCTTTACTGGTGAGGGCTTTTTCCCATATGGTCCAAGACAATTCAAAATCTTATCACAATCAACAATATGATTAGCCACAAATGTTCTACATCTTTGCTCATTCAGCTCTTTATTCTTCTCATGGATATCACACCCTTTTATTGGCACATCATCAAGAAAGGATAAGGCCAACTAAGGAATATACTCCCTTAAAACTTTATGCGTAGCATTCATCATATGCTCCACTGAATTGGTTGCTCCTTGTGGAAGCATTCACATCCTAACCTATCCAAGTGGTGTCTTCATGGTAGTGATATCCCAGTTTTCTAATGCAAGTTGAAGCTGGTCATATCTTGAATATAAATCTCCCATAGAGTAAATTTCCTTGCGTGCATTTTATGCTTCTACAAATTCATCCAATATCAGACATGATCTGACATTCCTTATAGTAACCTTATTAACTGGTTGTAAATCCTATATAAACCTCAAAGAACCATTCTTATTTGGAACAATAAACTACTGATTTGAATATGGAACTAAAGAGGGGCTTCAAAATTCGCATCTTGATCTTCTTGTTCAAAAGCTCCAACAGGTTAGGCAAATATGCCTGAGGTACTGGAATAGGCTTTAAATTCCATGGCACATGAGGTACTGTAAAGATTACCATAGGTGCAACTATGGTCAGATCAACACATCCAATCTCATCTAACTGAAATGCAAAGGCTTTCCCATGCCTTGCCAACATCTACTAGAAATAAGCTCTTTTTGCAGACAAAATAAATCTTGTATCACCAATTTTCATCTTTTGTAAAGTTTCAATTGTAAATTAATGTTCTACTCCATGTGGATTACACAAATTAGGCTATTGAGACACTTTTTCAACCAACCCATCACTTTCACATGGTAAAGGCAAAGCCACAAGCTTAACCTTCTTTGCAACTGTTTTGTACTTTGTATCCACTCTTTCTTCAGCCCTATTTTGCAGTCCATATTGCAGCCCATAACATTCATGCTTAGGAAACTCTTGAATGACTACATACATCTCTAAAGTGTCAACATAAATAATATCTTTTTCTACCCTATTTTCAAGATTAATTGTTGCAAAAATTTCAGCCACTATATCAACATCAACCAACCCTGAAATACCTTCATTTGCACCCATCAAACCATATGTCTTCAGCTCTTTTTTCAACCCATCCTACATATTTCTTTTCAGCCCTACACATGGCTGAAATATTCTTAAAACTGCCAAGACTACATGCTATCCATTCCTACAATCGAGACACAAACACAGTTTGCCCCTTTCTTGGAGACATAATTATCTACCTAGAGGCACTGCCATAGCCTGCACTTACAACATTGCTGTCCAGAAACCCTTAAACTCTCATGCATTAGGTGGCATGGGATTATCCCACAGCTTATCCTGATTGCGGGGATGATTCACACAAATAGTGAGAAACTGTAGTGCCTTTGTATTATCTTTACTCTGAGCCCAGAGCATATGAAGAACCATCATCCAAGGACCTTATTTCTAGCCTTGATTCCGAAATATAGGGTTGCCCCAAAATCACTAGATAACTATATGAATCCTCCAAAAAAAAATTATATTCATCCCTAACATCTCCAATAGTCATGGATACATTTGGAAAAGCTACATAAAGGTCCTCCAATGAATTGTTTGTTGCCTACATGCGCCATCCCAGATCTACATCAATCAGCCAACCTCCATTCTCATACAAGCTACATGCCATAACATTGATTTCGGGACCATGATCTAAGAGAGCTATGCAAGGTGTCTCTCTTTCTCCCACTTTAACAATTGTCTCTATTGTAGCACAAGCCTAATGCATTCGTGAATAATGATTGCTTGGAATGTAATGAGCATCTTCTTCTTCATGTGCTTATTGCTGATGGACATCCCCATTATACATAGCCTTCTCTTTATGGTTGGTGCTACCCATAAGACCAATTTCAGCCCCACAAGCTTGTTGTCTACACTTCTATTATTTTCAACATAAACTTGCTTCAAATCAACATTACATGTATCATCATATTTTCTCTAAATTTCTTTCTCTATGTCTTTGTCAACTTGCATCAAAGCTTGCAAAACTTCACTATCAAACTGTCTTTTTCGTTTCAACATATCAATGATTGCATAATGAAATTCATGCTTTGCAATTCCAAAAACTTTGCCAAGTGTGAATTCCTCTCTACTACCAAGTATGCAATCTTCCAAGACCCTTTTAAGGTTTGTGGTAGTCTCAAGATGTGATTGTAACTTGTAACTAGGCTGCTTGCTCCTTTTCTTTCCTTCTTGTTTCTTCTCTTAAGATGCATCCTCCATAACATGCTCAAGTATGGCTTTTTCAGCCTCTTTCTGTTGCTCCGTTTTACTTCATGTTATGCATTTAGATAGGCATGAAGAGGAAGGATTAGCATTGTTCTCATCTCTTCTTCTCTTTTGTTCAATAAGATCTTCTTGATTATGAACCTCAACCAAATAAGCATAGGCTAAAAATGAATCTGCTGGTGCACTCCACTCTGTTCTCCCTCATATACTCTGACTTGTATCAGCTAATTTAGACTTTATCATTTTTCCCTTTTCCATGCAATCTAATGCTTGTATCCAAACATAGATTTTTCTTTAGCCATACCTTCTTTTTGAGCTCCATCAATCCTTTCAATTCTCAACCCATATGTGGCTGCATCTATGGTAATAAATATTGTTCTTACATCCACATCTTCCAACCTCTTCTGCATGCCACCATTTCCAAAATTTGGCTCTATTGGAATACCAGTTTTTGTTACAAGTATTTTTTCATCTTTCCAAAAAACTAACATTTTTGCTTCCACTTCATGGTATGATGTACAATCTCACTTTTCATATTGTAAACTATCACACCAAATGCATCTCCTCTTTTACTCTTCTTTGTATGATCTTTGGGCTATTGCCCGAGCCTTCTTTTCTACCTTAACATCCAAATTTTTGAGCTTCGCATAGATTTCTGTCAAATTTAGCCTCAAATCACGCATACATTTGATTAATTCATCCATACCATTACCTTTAAGAGCCGAACCAACAAGCATAGCTAGCTCTTCCACCTTAGCTACAGCCGCCTTGATTGTAATTTCAACCCCCTTCTGAGCAATGGCAAGTGTGGTGCCTGTATCCCATCTTAATTTCATTCGCTTTCTCTTTACCAACATATGCAGTGTCTTAGTTATATTAGCTCAATCTGATTTCAGTCTCATTTTAGAATATGAATCTTCTAAACGATTAGTCAGCTTCTCCTTCAAGATAGCATCTACAGCCTTCAGAAACAAATCATTTTTTGGACTCTCCAATGATTGCTGCCTCATTGCTATCCAACTGCGCATACCGACTTTCAAATTCTTGGAGAAAAAAAGATGTAGCAACCAACCCTTTATTGGGATTTTCAATCTTATCTATAAATATCTTTTTAGTTACCAATCCTGCATCTTTCAAGAAAAGCTCTTATCTCAAAGCTTTCTTAAAAGCTACCCAATCAACATCTCTTATATGTGACTCATCAATTCGATCATGCAATGCATGCATGGCCAAATGGGAGAAATACCAAATCCATGCATACTGCGGTACCCTATGAAACAATATCTTTTCTTCATACAATCGGATGAAGGCCAAAACATTTTGACCCTCAAATTGTTTCAATTCTTGTCCCACTGCTGCCTACAATACATTCACAACTAAGGAATCAATTCTTTCTACTTCCTGCCAAGTTTATGTTTGTTATTGTAATAACAACTACTGTTGTTGTTGTTGCTCTAACAAAGAAATCATATGTTGTTGTAAAGTATGAACTTGCAGAATCCCCCATGTTTACATACTTGTTGTTGACTTTCACATTGGGTTCACCACTGTCAGAGCAATTGGGTTAGAAAGTCTACCACGGGGGTAAGAGATAGTAGAGTGAAGGGAGTTTCAGGGAGAGGTGTAGATGGAAGTGAAGGGGCTCAAAGTAATAGAAGATATAGAAGAATACTCACAGAGATGAAGCCTATCAAGTTATTTCAGCATTATGAGAAGATAAATCTATTGTAGACAAAAATGTGCATAAACCAATACCTTCCTCTACGCTGCTTAGACCGCCAATCTAATGCTTCCATTGGCTCCAAAAGGTACGTAAAATACCAGGACACTACCTGGCCATAATTATGTCACATCACTCCATCTCCCAATTCGGAGTATTGGTCACTATCTAAAAACAACGATCGCGCATCGCATGATTTGGTCAATCCTTCTTTTTACATAAAATTATCATGAAATCGCTGAAAGCTACCTACTTTATTTTACATGTCATCCTATTCTAGAAGTTGTCTACACTTCTAGGATTTTTACAAGAGATAATATCTGAAATATCAAAAGTTAGCTAAACTTGTCCAAAAATCTAGTATTTTTGAACCATCCACACTACAGTTCTTATTGATCCAAAGATCCACACTATTGACACTAACATAAATCTAGTATTTTTGAATCATCCACACTACAGACACTAACACTAATGTCTAATATGGCATTGGCCCTCTAGATCAATAAGAACTGTAGTTTAGATGTTCAAAAATATTAGATATTTTAACAAGTTTAGCCAATTTTTGATATTTTAAATAATATCTCTTGTAAAAATCCAAGAACTGTAGATAACTTCTAGAATAGGATGACATGTAAAAGAAAGTAGGTAGCTTTCAACCATTTTGGGAGGATTTTATGTAAAAAAAAGGATTGGAAAAATTGCATGACACACGAACACTGTTTTTAGGCAGTGAACAACACTCTGAACTAGGACATGAAGGAGTGATTTGGCAAAATTTTGGGCAGGTGTCCTAATATTTTGCCCCTCTTTTGGAACCAAATGAAGCATTAGATTTCTAGTCTAAGAAATATAGAGGAAGTTATTGTTTTATGCACGTTTTTGTCTACAAGAGATTTATCTTCTCATAATGCAGAAATAAACTGACATGCTTTATCTATGTGAGTATTCATCTACATCTTCTATTATTTTGAGTCACTTCTCTTCCCTCTAATCCTCTCCTTGAGTCTCCCTTTCACCCTATTGTATCTTACCCCTATGGTAGACTTTCCACCCCAAACACATCGACAGCACATTGCCAAAATGCGCTCGACAATGAATTGTGGTATCATGGCAAAGTTCGAGCAAGAGAGCCGATGGGAAGCCATGGATACAAATAGTGTTATAGATGAGATGGAGTATTTTGGAAACTTGCAAAGTGTTATCTTAGTGGATTACTGTAGCTTCTCCACGATCATATTCGATGTGCAATGGTTTCAAACTGGTATTGGAAGGGGCCGAGGCAAGTATTTGGTGAGGTCCATCTAGATTTCTCAAAATAGATTTCGAGAAAAGATGGATAGATCTACATGACACGTTTATCTTGTCGACTCAAATAGGTGCATGAAATTTATTTTTTTAAATTTTTCACAACACAGATATGTCATAAATGTTAAATCTCTCTTATATGTGATTTTGAACATGTAATTTTCTATCCACACCCTAGACAATCTCGATGGTGGTATGTTGTGCCTTTAGCTCCTCGGATTGCGAGTGTATGATGAAAGCAATGTTCCCAGCATCGATGAGGATAGTGTGCAGATGGAGGGGTTGATATTACAAGGGGTGGAGATTGAAGATGGCTTGGAGCATGTAGAGGAGGCAGAATCGAGTAACAATGAGATGGAAAGACAAGAGGCCAAGAATTATTTGAATATAAGATGAACTCATCCTTTTGTGGTGACTTGTCTATCAACCTTCTTGACTTGTCTATCAACATTCTAGTATATGCGGAGTTGTGCCAGGAGATTGACATGGAACCATAGGCTATGACATACTTGTAGCATCCACCTACTCAACTTGTTGATGAATTGCTTATAAGGATACTTTAGAATATGCATTTTAAGTAACATCACTTTTTTCAGAGTTTTATTACCATGCCTTGCTTGAATCTTTATATTGATTATTCTAGCATTAATTTTTGTCTATGTAGGTGACTTTTGATGATATTTGGAGAGTAGAATGAGTCAAGATATGAGCAAAGAGGAGTTGCAGGAGATATTCACACGTATGTCTCCATATCAGATGGCTCGATTTGGAGATATGGCAGACTAGGAGTTGTCTTGGACACCATCAAGCCATTCTGTTAGACCTACTTTGGCATGCTCTAGTGCTTCAATTTCTAGTAGATGAGGTTGATTCTCTAAACTGGGCCCGGATGGAGGGAGTGGTTCTTTAGGGAGGCGCTATAGAGACGTGGATGTTGTGAGCCCATGGTCGGCTCAAGATACATGTGCTACTCCTTGCTCTTGTGCATGTTGGAGAGAGGGCGGTTCACTTGGTTATTGTGGAGGAACTGATGCAGTGTATCCGTCTCATTGTTTTGGTGGAGTTATATCACCTATAGGATTTGTCACACCTGTGGGGACATCTACTCTAGTGACTTTAGGTTTTGCTCGGTCATCTATAGGTGGAACCCCTATGGGTGCTACTCTGAGAGATACCATCCCCATGGATACATCACATGTATAGAGTTCTCTTGGTTATGCCTAGGAGTGCACTTGTAGGTGGGAGAGGACACACCTTAGACATACCCTAGAGGGGTATGCATACCTTGTAAATGACAGGATAGGAGCCGTGATCATGAATGATGAGGGGAAGAGGGTGATGTCTTGTATGAGAGAGTTGTGCCAATCAGTTTTTCGGCACAATGTCTTGGACTATTGGAAGAACATACTCGAGTGAAGCAAGGACTACATAGTAACATCCTTGCATGAGGAGTTTTTGATATCCACTGTGGCAAAGAGGTTTTCCACAGGGTGGATGATGGAGTGCATGCGTGCGTACATGTCACACCAGACAATCGAACGCACATGACGCACTAAAGAGTGACACTTCAAAGCCCAAGTGGCTAGACACAAATGACCGGTGGGAACTCAGGGAGGAGGCTACAGATTCTCTAGGACATTAGCGATAGTAGTGAGAGGCAACGAGGGCATGACTGGAGGTATGGATGGTCCATCATCTTGGGAGTGGCTGCTAAAAGACTTATCTAGAGGACTTTGTAGCTTTCTTATTTGTAATATCACTTGTACTGAAAATCTTGTTTCTAATAGTCGTATTCTATTTTCTTTGCAGCACTCCATTACAAACTGTGATCCCACCGGCCTAGAGACTCGATATGCAGAGAGACATGATCTCACTATATGTTGTGATCTAGAAGTTTTGTACCTTGTGGTTGCTTGGATCGCTAGATTTAACGAAATCATCCTCAGTGTTGCCATCGTCATGCGCAACTCTGCCCATCCGAGTGGCTTAGTTCTAGGCCGAGTCCTAGAATCGGCCCTCGCTCTCTTGCATTAGGCACATTTGGCCATTTGAACATACCATTCAGCCCTATTTGGGTTTGTTGGCCCTTGGCCAACTTGATTCGGCCCAAACCAACTCGACCATTTCCACTCGTCCCTTTTTGACTCAGTCGTTTGAACAATTGACTCAACCCACTAACCTGACTCCGGCCACCTCGGTCACGTCCATTCAGCTGTCCAGGCCACAAATTTGGCCACTGTTCTTAATCGGCCCATCTGAATCCACCACTCGACCCTTGTAATTCGGACAAGTTTGGCCGAGTCAAATTTTTGCAAATTTGCACCAAATCTAGCTATATTTCAACCACGCAAACCTTTATGAGCCATTCTGACACCCATAACTCGATTCTGGTGCAAGGAATAGGCAAATTTGCAAGATGCAACCGCTTAGCAGCTTGAGTAGGTTGTTGAGAGATTGAGCACCTTAACGGCAACTAATGGAGTCATAGACCCCAGAACAGACCTAAAACGAGTAAGACAACGCAACAAGAAACCCTAAAACCTATCAAGATAGCTAAAAATTAATTGAACAAGCCCATCAGGCCTAAGATGAAACGAGAGTGCATAAGCCGCTTAGACACTTGTTCTTCATACTCACCTTGAGTTCTAGCACTTGAAGTATACCTAAGAATAGTCAAAAGCTTGATTGAGCACAAGTGCATGGAAAAGAACACATACACACACACACACACACACACACATACACTAAGTGGAGGTAATTTGAGGATTGTATGTAATAATTAAGGAACTCACCAGATAAAAGAACTTGAAGAAACCCACCAATAGGAGAAGATCCCGAGACATAGATGGGCAATCGGATCCCAGCATAGGACCAAGCAAACAGTGACAGAGGCATGGATCTACCGGACCTGCTTAACCTTATCGATAGCTTGGTAGATCACGAGAACACAACCATGTCAGAAGAAAGCTTAGACCGCAAGCAAAATGAGGAACTCGACTTGGGAGTTTTCCTAGAAGCGATCCAACAGTTGGTTATGATTCTCATGCTCGGTATGAGCACTGCGATAGAATGATATAAGCCATCAGAGGTGACCAAGAGGAGGAAAGGAAGCTAGCCTACAAAGCACTTCAAGGCATAGTGGAATACAACCAAGACTAGTAGACTAGGAGCCTGAGGCAGAACGCATAGATGCGAGAGATACAACAAGTGTTGAACCTAGCAGGAAGGAATCGAATTGACCATGAGAGAGCACTAGAAGGAGACTTGACTCTGAGTGAGCTTCTCATGAAGCAATTGCTAGACAACATAATAGCAGAGCAGAGCGCTGCAGTGTTAGTGACGTCACTACTAGCAGGGTACAAGGCTGCAAGAGCCAATCTAAGATACTAGTTGTCGCTAAGCAGCTCCATAAGTACCAGCCCCACGATGATCCATACAGCTTCATAGAGCAGTTTGAGCAAGTCTGCGAGGCCAATGGTCTTACTGACTTGACTTAGCATTCTTAAGCATTCGGGCTTTGCTTAGGTAACAAGGGTTGGACTTGGTACACAATTCTATATGCTGCATAGTGAGCAAAATTCAATGGTCTCAAAAACTTCTTCATAAAGAGATTTTCCGAGCTTGGATACTTTGACAATCTACTAGTACGGCTTATGAATGTCAAGTAGAAAGAAAAAGAGGACATCTGCGATTATGTGACCCATGTGTGGAGTCTCTTCAAGAGAATCCTGATGGAATGAAAGACTGAAAGAGCAGTGTTGGCGGTATTCATCAATGGAATACAAAATGAGGAGATTTATAAAGCCTTGGCTGGCAACTTGAGCTTGCAACGAGATGCACTAGCTAGGGTGTTCCTCGGGTAAGTTACTCATGAATATATGTGTGCATCACATGGGTTCAAAATAAGGTATTTTTTAAATACTATTTTTATACATTTTTTACATTAAAAATGGTGTAATGTAAAGGGGCTTTTTACATATTGAATAAAAAATGGTTTTTTTTCTAAGAAAAAATCACAAATAAGGATATTTATAAATAGGCCTTGAATGCACCTGATGTAGAGGATATACAATAGTAACTTCCCCAAGGGGTGTTCGAAGAAGCCATTGGAGCATATGACTAACTGAAGGAGAGGAGCTCTAAGAAATGAAACCAAGAAGAGACCAAATCTAGAAGTTTGGAGAGAGTTTCAACAAGCGATCATGCACAAGTACCCAAGATAAGGGTAAAGCCATGGACACCAACTAGGAATGGGCTGACATGAAAATGGAAATAGCCAAGATGCAGGAGATGCTAAGACGATCAATGTAACGTGTCCACTAGTATCATCCAGGACACGCCTTAGTAGTCCATCGGAAAGGATGTCTAGAAAGCTCTGCTCGGCACTCCCACTGAATGTTACGGGATTTGCGATCTAGGGTTTTTCCGTGTCTGCCACGTAGCGGAAGTATTCCGGCCGTTCCCACTTAGGATCGCGACTTGGATTAGGGTTTTCCTGACTGGTCATTTCCTAACAGCAAACTAGCATCGGACCCAAGCGAACTACTTTACGCAGAAATGCTAGGTCCGAAATGGATTCACACTACACTTCGTTCAAGGAGAATGGGAAACGAGAGGGATGCAAAGCTCAACCTCTCTGCCATAAGGCATAGTCCCATTCCTTTCCCCTAAAACAACATAAATCGGGATAAGACATATCTCTAGGTCAACGCTTTTGTTGTTCGTGTCCTTTGACGATCATTCCGTTGTTCCTCGTGATTTGAGAAAAGTTCCTGGCCAACCGAGACCACCCATCCGTAGGATGGACCCATGGCCCATCCTCCGCACTTTCCTTGGGTTGTTTTAGTTATGTAATTATCTAACACATTAGTTGGACATGTAACAGCCAGCTTCTTTAATTAACCCATTAAGCACTGGTTCCTTCACGTAATCTTATCACTCGACATAGAAAAACAATATCAGACAAGTTCTTTATTAACAGGTTATCATGTTTATCTTTGAAATACAAGGATTTCCGCCCGTAGGCTTATCCACAATCCGCCCGAAGGCTATCCAACAATCCACAGGGATCACTATTCCAAGTTTCCGCCCGTAAACTAGTATGCGGGCCTCGAGATCCAATCCTGACTCACGTTAGCCTCTTGTGCAGGACCCGGAAGGTGAGGGATTTACAGCCAGAGCCCCCCCTGGCACCCAAGCGTCCTCTTGCTCCAAGTAGCGCTCAACGGAGAAACCTCTCGCGGCGGGTTCGGTCCACGTTCCTGGTGCGGTCAACAACCCCCTTGGTTAGGGTCAGGCAGGTAGTCGGGCATAAGTGAAGCTGCCTTTCCCTTCATTCAACCTGAAGTGTAGATATTCATTTAATTTGTAATTCATTGGTCAAACAAGTCAAACAGTGCTCCAAAATCACTAGCAAGCACAAACATTTCCATTGATCGATTTTTGTTGTTGGCAAACTGCTAAGGAATGAATCATTCCTTTCGAATGCATCCAGCACTCCATCCGGGGTCTCTTGCAACTTGGAAAGATCCCTTATATTCAGGGTTAGGGCGTACCCTATTCGCCCAACTTGGTCAAACCTTAAAGTTCATTGGCTACTTCAGTTTTTGGTTTTTAATCTCCAATTAATCTTCCTTACCCAAGGAGGATATCAAAGTACACATCTTCATGCAAGATAACTTTGCATAAGGATCCACCATCCTTGTTGCGAGAATTTGGCATTCCTTCTTGTGATCGAATCACAAGACCATATGACTTCGTACTTGTTGTGCAAGTGCCGCATCATACTATGCGATAATGGAATCACGAATCAATCTGTTTCAGGTTCTTTAAGCTGACATTGTTAGACCTAGGGTTTCGTAGCTTCATTCTTGTAAGAATCTCAGGGACACCCTAGTTCCTTTTTCGATTACAATTTACTGACCCTACATTCAGGGAATGTGGACAAGTATTTAAGGTATAGACGTTTCTTGAAATTTTAACTCATTCCCAACGAATATTTCGCAGCATAGGTATTTTTAAGTTTAATTTGATTAACTCTAGAAGGTAAGTTCGAGATTACTTCCGTATGATTTGTTATTTACGTGTCCATTGACTTTTCAATCCTATACTTTATCCATTTGAGGTTAGGTTAAATCCAACTAATCTTCCCTTTTCTTTGCGAACAAAATCATGCTAAATAAGCAACCTTTTCCTTGCTAAGTTAGCAGTTAGCAACGATAACTCCCTAGAGTTTATGCATCTTAAGAATCCTTTCATGATTTGCATTTTCAATGCATAAAGCTATTTGAAAAAAAATATATGTTTATGCTTTATTTATTTTGCATGTTCCATTAAACTAAATTCCTTCGTTGTGAACAAGTAGGACAAAATATATCCTATCCCTAACAATTCATCTTACATGATTGAATTAAAATGATATAAAATTAAGAAGAAAAAAACCTAGGTTTGGGGTGAGATATCCACATGGATACTGGGAGATGACCCTTCCGCGACTACGCCTTGGACTTTCTTAGGAGGCATCGCAATTGTAGTCCTTCGGATGTGGAAATAGCTTTACACTTCTTTTTCAGAATTCCACCATTGCTCCCTTGCACCGCAATACTTTTCTTCTCTTTTTCGAGTACGGGAAAAAAATCAAAGTCCCAAGGGTATTTTGAAAAGGTAAAGAACGGCTAAGGGTTTTAACCATGGGAGAAATGGGGAGTAATTCCTAAGTCCAAGAGAAAGGCTTAAAGAATTTTATAAAGCATGCGGATTTTTTAAAACCCACGGGAAACATGGGAGGGTTAAGGAAAAAGAAACCTTAAGAGCTTTAAACATGAGGGGGTCTTCAATATGTCACAAGGGAAGGGGGATGAGGAATTTTACACACACGAGGGTGTTTTTGGCTTAAGGGATAAGAGGGATGATAGGACACGGGGGAAAAGGGTTTCAAAGCTCAAAACAAAGAGCTTAAAGGTTAAGTCACGGGAAGGGTTTTGAAAGGTACGAGAAGGGGGTGAAAAGGATCTTAGGAGATTAAAAGTCCGCGGGGGGGGGGGGGGGGGGGGTTTTAAAAGGGAAGGTTTACAAGCCCATAAGAAAAAGGCGTAAGGGTCTTTAAAAAAAAAATGGGGGGAATAAATGGGGCTTAAGGGTCTTTAAAAAAACTGGGGGAAATAAATGGGGCTTAAGGTCTTAAAAACTCGAGGGGGGGGGGGTGTAAATAAAAGGGGTCTTAAAAGGGAACACGAGGGGGGTGAAAGGGGGCTTAACTAGCCCCCCCTTAGAAGCTTCTCATTAGAAGCTTCCACAGCTTCTAGGTGGTAGGGGGTGGATTTTAGCGCCGTGTTGGCGACGCAGATAGCGGTACTCGAGGGAGACGACGAGGGCTTGCGACTGAAGACGGCGGTGCTGGACGATCCTACAGAGGGTATCACACCCTCACGAAGGAGATGGCTCACTCCCTCCTTTCGGCATTCGTACGGCATTCAACGTCATCTGTCCCCCCCCTTCATGGAGGCAACCCCCTCTATTTAAATAGGGGAAGGGAGGGGGATCCTCCCTCCCGACGTGGCGAGAGGAGCTTTCACTTCTTACTATTCCCCTCCCCTTCTAGCACATCAGTCGACTGGGGAGGGGAATTAATTTTTTTTTATATTATCCCTTTTAAAAAAAAGAATTATGTTTTATGCAAATGTTACATTCTCTCCCTCTTAGAGGAATCGAGATGTCCTCATCTCGAGGTAAACCGAGGATATTGATGGTTGAGAGTGCCTTCATTTATCCAAGTGGCATCCTCTTCGGGATAATCTTTCCATTGGATGAGGCATTCTCTCAGGGTTCTGGATCTTAGTTGTCTCTCCCTAACATCTAAGATCCTATCAGGCCTTAGTTCAACGACTCCTTGACTAGGCATTACAATTTGTTGATCGTCAAGTACATGATTAGGATTAGGTACATACTTTTTCAATAGGCTAATGTGGAATACATTATGAACTTTTAGGTTCTCAGGGACTTGTAGTTTATAAGCATTAGGTCCTAGGATTTTGAGGATTTTGTATGGCCCACAATACCTTGGACTTAGCTTCTTGCAATCTCCTAAGGATAGAGAACTCTTTTTAGGGCGTACGCGAATGAAGACCGTGTCTCCTTCTTCGAAGACCCTTTCTTGACGCTTCAAATCCCCGTATGCCTTTTGTCTATCCTTAGCCACTTGTATGTCCTGTCTTATTGACTTAATTTGGTCATCCATCTCTTCCAACATTAGCCTTGAAGCTTCAACCCTTAGGGTTGGAACAGAAAATTTTAGGGGACTTCGATAGTCATGTCCATACAATGCTTGGAAAGGGGTCATCTGAATGCTTTGCTGGTAAGAAGCATTGTATGCAAATTCTACCAAAGACAAGTATTGAATCCACCTCTTCGGCTCTTGACAGCAGTATGCCCTAATTAAGCATATCCTCGATGACTTGATTTACTCTCTCTATTTGGCCATCCATTTGGGGATGGCAGGCGGTACTAAAACATAGTTGAGTCCCAATAGCTTCAAAGATAGCTCTCCAGAAGTGTGATGTGAAAAGAGAATCACGATCACTAATGATTCTTCTGGGTAAACCATGTAGCTTGAATATCTCCTTGATAAACAATCTTGCAATGTCTGAGGCTTTATAGTTTGTCTTTACTGGAATAAGGTGTGCAACCTTAGTAAGCATGTCAACCACAACCATGATGGAGTTGTATCCTCCCTGGACTTGGGGTAGGCCTACAACAAAATACATACTGATGAATTCCCATTTCATATGGGGAATGTCAAGCGGTTGCAGTTTCCCTGGCATCATGACATGTTCGGCTTTGATACGTTGGCAAGACAAACACTCAGTGACATATTTGAGAACGTCACCTTTGAGCCTCTCCCAATGGTAGCTCTTCCTAACTGCATTAAGAGTCTTAGCATAGCCATGATATCCTGCGAAAGGAGAATCATGAGCTTCCCACAATATCTTATGCTTAAGTAACTTGCTTGCTGGTATACACAGCCTTGTTCTGTAGTAGACAAGTCCACTATTAATGGAAAATTCATGATACTTAGCCTACAACTTTTGGTTCTGCTCCTTGATAGAGATCTCCTTTAGCATTGTTTGGTAGGCCAAATCATGGCATGCTTCCTCTCTAGCTAACTCAAGCATAGGGTTGTTTGGCATAGATACTTTTGTAGCTAGAGATCTGGCCGTTGATGGATTCTGCAAGATTAGGGAATTTGGGAATGTCTTGCAACTAAGTGCATCGGCAACTACATTCTCTTTCCCTAGTCTCAGTACTTGATTTCAAAGTCATATTCCTCCAACACTTCAATCCACCGACGTTGCCTCATGTTGAGCTCGTTCTGGGTAAAGATCCATTTGAGACTTTTATGGTCAGTTTACTAGAGTAAACTTGTTACCCAACAGGTAGTGTCTCCAAAGCTTTAGAGCATGGATGACACCTAGCAATTCCAGATCATGCGTAGCATAATTCCTTTCATGACTCTTCAATTTCCTTGAAGAGTATGCTATTGGATGACCTTTCTGCATAAGTACACACCCCAAGGCAAGAATGCTAGCATCAGTTACTACCTCGAACTCCTTGTTGAGGTCTGGAAGTTTTAGAATAGGTGCTGATACCAAACTTTGCTTCAATCTGTCGAAGCTATTTTTTTCGAGAGTTGACCATGCAATGGAAGTCTGCTTCTTCACCAAGTCCGTCAGAGGTGCTGCAATTAAAGCGTAGTTTTTTATGAAGACCCTATACCATCCTGTCAATCCAAGAAAGCTACATATCTCTTTGACAGATACTGGTATTGGCCACTCAAGCACATCTCTGGCTAGGTCCACTGATATTCCTTCTGCTGATACTATGAATCCCAGATATTCAATCTGACGCTTGAAGAATGCACACTTCTTCATTTTAGCATACAGCTTATGTGATCTCATTGTCTCAAGGACAATCCGAAGTTGAGATTCATGATCTTCTTCTTGTTTAGAATAGACTAAAGTGTCATCGAAGAAGACAAGCACGAAACCATCAAGATATGGCCTAAAGATATCCTGCATTAACCTATTGAAGGTGGCAGGTGCATTTGTAAGCCCGAATGACATAACTAGGAACTCAAAGTGCCCATATCTTGTATTGAAGGCCGTCTTTGGGATATCTTCTTCCTTGATCCTTATCTGATAGTAACCTGACCTGAGATCAATCTTGGAGAAGATCTTCACACCCTGAAGACGATCAAGAAGCTCATCTATTCTAGGAATAGGATACTTGTTCTTGACTGTTGATTGATTCAACCCTCGGTAATCAATACATAGTCGAAGTGTCCAATCCTTCTTTTTCTGGAATAGTACTGGATCTCCCCACGGTGAATTGCTAGGTCGGATATAGCCCTGATCTAGAAGTTTCTTGAGTTGTTCCTTCAGCTCAATTGCTTCTGATATGGACATTCTATAAGGTCTCTTTGCAATTGGCGCAACTTCTGGTACTAACATAATTTCATGATCCACTTCTCTTCGAGGTGGAAGTTCAATCAACTCTTCAGGGAATACGTATCCTTTAGCCAAGAAGGTCCTTCATGAAACTCTTGCTTTTGATCTAATTTGTTGAGTTTGATCAAGTAAACATGTAATTCTTTTCTGACTCCTTTTATGATCGGAGATACTTTGGCCAATTGGATTCTCGACACTCCAGTCTCACCTTGAGTTGTGACTAATTTCCTTTCATAGTTTCGAAAGGAAACTTGACCCTTTCCACAGTGAATGTGGGCGTCGTTAGGCTTAAGCCAATCCATTCCAAGTAGACACTCATGGATACCTAAATTCATGACTCTGAATTTGACCGAAGTCTTCTTTCCTCCCAGAAAGAATTCCACCTTAGCAGTTTGTCGGGTACAAGTAACCTCACGACCATTTGCCAATTCCACAACCAGGGTAGGTGCTTCTACTGTGCCTATTCCTAATCTTTTTGCACATGTTGGTGAGATAAAGGAATGTGTACTGCCACAATCAATCAAGGTCTTGAAACCTTTATCTTGATAGTTCGACAGTGTCTGAATCACTGAGAACTAACGATTCGACCATTTCTTGTGTAAAGCGGCATGGACTGTTGCCCTTTCAAATTCTGCTTCCATGGTCGGATCTTCTTCTTCTTCATCATCTTCTTCTTCTTCTTCTTCGCACAATTGCCTATTGGCAATGCAGGCGGTTCTTCCTCTTCCTCGGGTAGCGGCTCCTTGACCACGGCGATGTCCTCCACCAAGCTTGGGACATTGCCTCTTGAAGTGACCGAGTTCATTGCAGTGGAGAAAGTTCCCCCCGGGTTGATTGGTTACACCCCTTTGGGATCTTTAATAGTGGGGGAGGGTCACCTCTCTATTGTCCCATTATCTCCCCTAACATCCACCTTTTTCCTTGTCAAAAATATCAACATGGTAGTAGCATTCTAATTAATAAATCAAGGATGAAATGCATAATTGAAAATTTCTTTTAGCCTTCAATGATATGCATGATTGATTAATGAAAGATTGGAATGAAGAAATAACTATTGGCTCTAAGAGTCTTACCACTGTAATTCGGTGACTCATCATTAATTGCTAGTACTTACCCTTTACAATATTTCAATCTTGGGCAAAGAAAATCATACAACCACATTAGGGTTATGTATCAAGACATTGTAAATGATACCCATGATGAAATAGGATTGAAATGAATACTAAAACTCAATGAAATAGGCTTTTTCTTATGACATTTGATGCTACCATAGTTTCTCTATAGTTCCTTAGGGTTGTGCTCATTTAGCTCAATGGACATCTCCTTTTTTCTAGGGTATCTCCTATTACATTGGTCTTGAGGCCAAGCTAGTTGTAAAGAAAAGTACTGTTGAAAATTTATAATCACAATAGTCATTTGTCCATAGCCAAAACATCATTGTGCATGGATATTGTATTATCTTACCTATGAAATTCAATATTTTCATTATGTCTACACATAGTGAGCCATCTAGTTTGAGTACGAAGGTGAGCTATGAATCATTGCCTCATTTTTAATTTCTTATTATTTGACTAATTATTATAAGTCGATGTACACAATGCATGCCAACTACAACCTTATAATTTTTTTATGAATAATGTTTATTTTAGAAATTCAATTTCTAAATACTAAAACTTTTTCCACAAAAGCTAAAGTTTTACATCCTTTGGTTGAAAAAACACCCTAAATTTTTTTAATGCAAATACCCTTTTGTTTTTAAACATTGCCATCCATGAAAGTATACTTTTTGCCATAAGTGCCCATCTATGCTTCATCTTTGCAATGGGAGAAGTTAGTGGATACCTCTTCCAAGTTTGAGATCATGAGTATAGCTTATATTCCCATGGACTCCATTGTTGATTTTATTAAGGGTGAAAATGAGAGGCTTGATGTCCACATAGACTTTGGTCACAAAAATAGGGAATATGTGTAAACATCAAATCAAGGTCCTTATGCTAATTGGAATAGAAGTGGAGACCATTGTTGGAAGGTCCATGGAGCTATATGGTACACAACTTCATAAGCACCAAAGTATGCATTCAATATGTCATGACACTGCTGATTTAGAAATTGTCTAGTCATTTCCTAATATCTATGTCTCAAATCTATGTTTTAAGTTACATCTTATTTTGGGGATACATAACAAGTTCTAGCTGCGAAGGAGATTGGATCACATGTTGACTCACTAGATATACATACTATAGAGGATATTGGTGTGACTGATATTGACTAATCAACTATCATGGGTGAAGAACGTGTTCCCTCCATGCAAGTTATGGATGCATTATACATGCTAATTTGTGTTAATATAGGTATGTAAGACTCATACCTTTAGTTATCCTTCTTTATGCAATCAAATGTAACATAGTCTTTAAATGAAGGGGATGATACAAGAGGCCAAACCTATGCCCATATTCTTTTAATACGTCTGGAAAAGGAGATTCAACAATACAAAGCAGCCTTTCCAAATATATGTGCACAACAACGGAGGTTTCGGCCATTACTTTGAGTAGGAACAAAGTTGTTGATGTTATTCGTTCTTGCTTTCTTTCTTTGTCCATGATTATGATCTTGAACTCTATTCATTTGAGGTCTGAATGCTCCTCTGTTTGGGTCATTATAAGACCAAGTTTTGTTACGCCTTGGTCTAGCTTGCACCTCCTGAATTATAGGCGCCGCTCAAATGAGTACATCCTGAAGATCTAATGGATGCATAGATTCGAGACGGGTATTTACTAGTGGATTTAAACCCGCACAAAATTTGGACACCTGACTGCTGTGTCATGTCCATCTATGGCGCATACTTTAAAAGTGAGACGAATTTAGAGTAGTATGCATCAAGAGTGAGTCCCAGCTGTTTTAGCTCGAAGAACTCATTCATTTTCTGCGTGCGATATGCAGGTGGCAAGTATCGCCCCTGCATGGCTTTCTTCAGCTTCTCCTAGGTAACGGATCCCTCTGTGATCCCTTGATCCCTGCACCATTGCTTCCATCAAATTCTGGCTTCGCCGGTGAGCTTTAACTTGGTGAGCATAGCCTAATTGGTGAGTGCAGTACCGGCTGCTTTGAAGTAATCCTCCATGGATTCAATCCAAATTTCAGCATCAGCTTGATGAATCTGCCTCTCCCGTCAAACTCGGGTGGCTTAATCTGCTTGAGAAGGAACTTCTTCTCCTGGACTACAGCAGTACTTGCTGTAGGAGGTGAACTAGGAACTTGTACCTAGGGTTGTGCCTAGATAAAGGTTTCTTAATGTTATTATATGATAATCGTTATTGATTTATATTACATCTTTAATTTAGCTATCTCATAAACAATGTAGCTACTTAACTTTTTATCAACTCTTATGCACAACCAAACATTGATAAAAAGAAGTCTTTATTTGTATTTATATGGGCATAGCCCTTTCGAATACAATGTTTCATGCGTTGATAAGCCAACTGTTACATTTACTTTGGGGAGAACAACGTTGTATTACATTTATCTACAGGGACTGTATAATAGTAAGGTTTCGGGTCATGGATCTTCAGGAATCGGTAAGTCATTGGAAGTTCAGGATATCCTTTCCGTTGGAATCCATACTTCTCATAGGGGCCCAACACTTTAATCCTGTCACAGCGGGGATTACATGGGTTACTTCCTCATATACATATGAGTTCATCTCAACCCTCCGACCTTGAATATGTAAAGTTGAATTTACGTGAGTTTTTACAAAAATGAATAGCTTCACGACTTTCAGGTCTTCCAACCACTTGATCCTCTTTAGGTTGGTCTGTAGATAAGCAAACCGGTGGGCGGCTATATAGTAGATTCCTGAAGCACCCGTCCATCCATGCTCAATGTACAAAGGTGATGGATTATAGATTTGCTCCAGGATGTTCATCATCCCAATCCTTTGTCTATAAAGCGGAGAATGCATTGCAGTCATAAACATGACTCGAAATACCAAGAACTTATTCCACGCTTCGTAATTCTGCAAGATAGCATTGACGGTAAGGAAATTTTTGGACAGCAACATTTTTTTTATTTCATCTTATTAAGATTTCATAAAAACAATTCCGTTGTTGGTCGCTCTGATACCAACTGTAACGTGTCCACTAGTATCATCCAGGACACGTCTTAGCAGTCCATCGGAAAGGATGTCTAGAAAGCTCCGCCCGGCACTCCCATGGAATGTTACGGGATTTGCGATCTAGGATTTTCCACGTCTGCCACGTAGCGGAAGTATTCTGACCGTTCCCACTTAGGATCGACCTGGATTAAGGTTTTCCTGACTGGTCATTTCCTAACAGCAACTAGCGTCAGACCCAAGCAAACTACTTTACGCAGAAACGCTAGGTCTGAAACAGATTCACACTGCACTTGGTTCAAGGAGAATGGAAAACAAGAGGGATGCAAAGCTCAACCTCTCTGCCATAAGGCATAGTCCCATTCCGTTCCCCTAAAACAGCGTAAATTGGGATAAGACATATCTCTAGGTCAACGCTTTTGTTGTTCGTGTCCTTTGACGATCATTCCGCTATTCCTTGTGATTTGAGAAAAGTTCCTAGCCAACCGGGACCACCCATCCGTAGGATAGACCCATGGCCCATCCTCCGCACTTTCCTTGGGTTGTTTTAGTTATGTAATTATCTAACACATTAGTTGGACATGTAACAACCAGCTTCTTTAATTAACCCGTTAAGCACTGGTTCCTTCATGTAATCTTATCACTCGACATAGAAAAATAATATCAGAAAAGTTCTTTATTAACAGGTTATCATGTTTACCTTTGAAATACAAGGAGTTTCGTCCCTAGGCTTATCCACAATCCGCCCGAAGGCTATCTAGCAATCCACAGGGATCACTATTCCAAGTTTCCGCATGTAAACTAGTATGTGGGCCTCGAGATCCAATCCCAAGTCACGTTAGCCTCTTGTGCAGGACTCGGAAGGCAAGCGATTTATGGCCAAAGCCCCCCTGGCACCCAAGCGTCCTCCTGCTCCAAGTAGCGCTCAACGGAGAGACCTCTCGTGACGGGTTCGGTCCACATTCCTGGCGCGGTCAACAACCCCCTTGGTTAGGGTCAAGCAGGCAGTCAAGGGTAACTGAAGCTACCTCTCCCTTCAGGCCTTCAACCTGAAGTATAGATATTCATTTATTTTGTAATTCATTGGTCAAACAAGTCAAACAGTGCTCTAAAATCTCTAGCAAGCACAAACATTTCCATTGATCGATTTTTGTTGTTGGCAAACTGCTAAGGAATGAATCCTTCCTTTCGAATGCATCCAACACTCCATCCGGGGTGTCTTGCAACTTGGCAAGATCCCTTATATTTTGGGTTAGGGCGTACCCTATTAGCCCAACTTGGTCAAACCTTAAAGTTCATTGGCTACTTCAGTTTCTGGTTTTTAATCTCCAATTAATCTTCCTTACCCAAGGAGGATATCAAAGTACACATCCTCATGCAAGATAACTTTGCATAAGGATCCGCCATCCTTGTTGCGAGAATTTGGCCTTCCTTCTTGTGATCCAATCACAAGACCATATGACTTCGTACTTGCTATGCAAGTGCCGCATCGTACTATGCGATAATGGAATCACGAATCAATCTGTTTCAAGTTCTTTAAGCTGACGTTGTTAGACCTAGGGTTTCGTAGCTTCATTCTTGTAAGAATCTCAGGGACAAACCCTAGTTCCTTTTTTGATTACAATTTACTGACCCTACATTCAGGGAATGTGGCCAAGTATTTAAGGTATAGACGTTTCTTGGAATTTTAACTCATTCCTAACGAATATTTTGCAGCATAGATATTTTTAAGTTTAATTTGGTTAACTCTAGAAGGTAAGTTTGAGATTACTTCCGTATGATTTGTTATCTACGTGTCAAATCACTTTTCAATCGTATACTTTATCGATTTGAGGTTAGGTTAAATCCAACTAATCTTCCCTTTTCTTTGCGAACAAACTCATGCTAAATAAGCAACCTTTTCCTTGCTAAGTTAGCAGTTAGCAACGATAACTCCCTAGAGTTTATGCATCATAAGAATCCTTTCATGATTTGCATTTTCCATGCATAACGCTATTTGAAAAAAAAATTACGTTTATGCTTTATTTATTTTACATGTTCCATTAAACTAAATTCCTTCGTCGTGAACAACTAGGAAAAAATATATCCTATCCCTAACAATTCATATTGCATGATTGAATTACAACGATATAAAATTAAGAAGAAAAAAACCTAGGTTTGGGGTGAGATATCCACATGGATACCGGGAGATGACCCTTCCGCGACTGCACCTTGGACTTTCTTAGGAGGCATTGCAATTGTAGTCCTTCGGATGTGGAAACAGCTTTACACTTCTTTTTCAGAATTCCACCGTTGCTCCCTTGCACCGCAATACTTTTCTTCTCTTTTTCAAGTACGGGAAAAAAATCAAAGTCCCAAGGGTATTTTGAAAAGGTAAGGAACGGCTAAGGGTTTTAACCATGGGAGAAATGGGGAGTAATTCCTAAGTCCAAGAGAAAGGCTTAAGGAATTTTATAAAGCATGAGGATTTTTTAAAACCCACGCGAAACATGGGAGGGTTAACGAAAAAAGAAACCTTAAGAGATTTAAACATGAGGGGGTCTTCAATATGTCACAAGGGAAGGGGGATGAGGAATTTTACACACACGAGGGTGTTTTTGGCTTAAGGGATAAGAGGGATGATAGGACATGGGGGAAAAGGGTTTCAAAGCTCAAAACAAAGATCTTAAAGGTTAAGTCACGGGAGGTATGGAAGGGTTTTGAAAGGTACGAGAAGCGGGTGAAAAGGGTCTTACGAGATTAAAAATCCGAGGGGGGGTTTTTGAAAGGGAAGGTTTACAAGCCCATAAGAAAAAGGCTTAAGGGTCTTTAAAAAAAACCGGGGGGAATAAATGGGGCTTAAGGGTCTTTAAAAGACCAGGGGAAATAAATGGGACTTAAGGTCTTAAAAACCCGGGGGGGAGGGGGGGGGGGATAAAAGGGGGTTTAAAAGGGAACACGAGGGGGGTGAAAGGGGGCTTAACTAGCCCCCCCCTTAGAAGGTTCTCATTAGAAGCTTCCACAACTTCTAGGTGGCAAGGGGGGTGGATTTTAGCGTCGTGTTGGTGACGCAGACAGGCGGTACTCCAGGGAGACGACGAGGGCTTGCGACTGAAGGCGGCGGTGCTGGACGGTCCTGTAGAGGGTATCACACCCTCACGAAGGAGAAGGCTCACTCCCTCCTTTTGGCATTCAGACGACGTTCAACTTTATCTATCCCCCCCTCCTTCATGGAGGCAACCCCCTCTATTTAAATAGGGGAAGGGAGGGGGATCCTTCCTCTCGACGTGGCAAGGGCATGGCCTCCTACACCAGCAAGCTTGCAGCGAGGAGCTTCCACTTCTTGCTATTCCCCTCCCCTTCGAGCACATCAGTCGACTGGGGAGGGGAATTTTAAAAAAATTATATTATCCCTTTTTTAAAAAAATAATTATGTTTTATGCGAACGTTACAACCAACGTGCCCACATGTCCAATGCTTGTACGATGGTAAAAACCACTTTCCAGCCAAGTGTCAAGACCCTGGGTCACAACCTTGTGCTAATTGTGGTAGCTTTCGTCATGATGTTGCACATTGTAGATTGCCTAGAAGACTTCTGTACTCACAACCATACAGTCAACCTTACCTAGCGAATAGGCCACAATAGTTCTTCAAAAGGGGGGCCCCAATGGCCCTTCCCATGCCAAAGGATGTTAATTTGGTTGTTCTTAGAATGGACATAAATCCTACTGGAATACCTAGACCGCATAGTCTCTTATGTGACCCATTCACCGACGCTCTAATCCACTACGTGGAAGAGCCAAATGAGGAAGAGACTTACATATACCCTTACGTCTCGCACAACAATGAGGGAAATGCAGTCCTTATGGACTATCGACTAGTACCGGCAATTGCATTAGGTAGGGGACGAGGTAGAGGCCTAGGAGGGTAGACCTAAGAACCAATCATAGACTTGCGGTCACCCAGGACATGTCTCATCATGTTGTCCTAAAACGGAGCAACAAAATAGAGACAAGACTGACCTAAGGTTCCTTAAGTGCGGAATCACTCATCTCTTCCTTGACTGTCCAAAGTGAAAACCATCCTCAAGTTTGGCTAACATGCCATCCATCCATTGGGGCTATTGGGTGTTGAGAATCTTGATGGGGAGACTACACCTATTCCATTGCATGTCTGACCTATGCATAAATGAAGCAAGCCGGCATATCACTCTGAGATATCATTGCCAGGTCCTAGCAATCTTGACGTAGCCTTGATAGGAAAGAAGAGATGTAGGCAAATGAAGAAGAGACCCAAAGCTAAATTCACGCTCAAAACTCAGAGTGCCGCAACACTACCTAATGGAAAGAAAGTCACTAACACTGAGGCAAAGACATCAGCCCCAAAGATGGTTGAAAAGGGAAGTGCTAAGGTCCGGGAGTACCCAATCCGAGGCGCCAAATAGAGGCCATCAAGAAGGTGAAGGAGTTGGTAAAGAAGACCCAAGAATACCTAAAATATAAAGAGTCCATCTTAGAGGACGAGATCGAGGATCTCTCAAGCATAAGCATGCCAGTCCCACCTCCTCGACCAAAATCAAGAGATGTGACTATGCCACAAGCAGCACCGCTTGGGCAAAGCCTTAATGCTACGGGCCAAAAAATCAGTCATGGACGTTGGCCAAGAAAATCCAGAATATGAGAAAGAAGAGCAGCCAAGGACCTCTTCACCACTCTAGTGACCACCCCTATGATGCTAAGACTGGGAGATCTACTTAGGTAGCATCCGATCCTATGGCAAGACTTGAAGTAGTGGGTTGAAGGATTACAAGAGCACGTTGTTGTAGATCTACAAGAACATGATGCAGAGACGTAGATACCGATTTTGGTGTTGCACTCCGTACCTAAGTCCTTGCATATTAATGCTTTTTGGGAAGGCACCAAGGTGCATGCGGTCTTACTGGCCTTAGCCACAAGGGATTGTAGAAACAAGGGTGGGAGTTAGTGTATTAAGCCACGCAACAGGGAAAAGGAATGTAGAAAACAAGGAAAGGGATTGTAGACACAGGGGCGGGAGTTAGTGTACTGAGCCACACAATGCTCTAGACTTGGGGCAACTCACCTATCAAGACTACTAGGTTTAATGTCACATTACCTAACCGAATGAAAGTGAAGCCATTCGGGGTTCTAAAAAACTGGCCAGTGAAAATTGTAGGAGTCCAATTCTCAGTTGACTTTATAGTCATGAAGAGAGTGGACTACAATATCCTATTGGGTTGACCCTGGATGCGTAATGCCAGAGTGATCAAAGATTGGGGGAATGGTCTCATCTTCCTAGGCAATAGAACAGAAGCCGTAAGGGTAGAAATGGACTCCTGGAAGACTACACCAGTCGACCTTGATGCCATTTCCTCGATGCTTAAGGGTGACTCTCAAATCAAGAAATCCTACGGGCCCTTGACTAAGTATATCCCATGTCCTGAAGACAAGCCATATTGGATCCATGTCTTGGCTACCATCGACCTGCCATTCTCGGACAATGAGGAGTACGAACAGGGCATTAAAATGATCGGCAAGCCCAAGGCTACACCCTCAGTACCGGTCTGCATGATGGCACGGAATCTTTGTAGAAGATCCTACCCTGTCACTTTCCAAGTGCCAAACAACAAGAGAGAACTCCAGGAGATTTAAGAGTATTTGAATGACAAGCTAGCTGGCAATCCAATAGCAAATTTCAAGCCACTCCAAGATCTCTTAGATGAACCAAGGTGGCAATGGACTAGGGTGCATGAACTTACCCTCATGTATAAATGGGCCCTAGTCCCCAATCAAAGACACAAGACATACCAAGACCTAGGAGACGACGAGTAGTTAGATTAAGATGCTTCCAATGATGAATACAAAGATTGCCACTCCTTCACAAATGAGAGTGAGGGTGAGATAGATACCATAGAATACTACATTGAAGGACGAGAGACATAATGAATATGAGCAGACTCCAAGCCATAGATAAATAACACCTTCAGGATAGAGCGAGGGGTTATGCGCGTGGATTGTGACCATGCTTTGTTTGAACATATAGGAGCCATATACTTTGAACAAGTAAGCCTAACCCAACCAGGTGCCACGCGAGTGCTTACAACAGAGTCACTCTTTGAGCTGACTGGGAGAGACTACCTCTTCTAGCATTGACGGGGAGTTTGATTCTGAGTCGGAAGTGATTTCAGAGAGCAAACCAAAAATACCTAGGCCTTCCAAGACTAGACATACCATGGGGAACCTACCCATCCACCTGAGGCATAGACGGTTGAAGGAAGAAAGGGTAAAATAACCTAAGGATGCATGAGTAGACGAACAACAAAACCATAGGACCTCCCTAAGAGATTTACAAAGTTCAAGAAGGGTGAAAGGGTAGTGATCCTGATGGGTGTCAAATGTTAAGGGTAAGCAAGTGAACCCATCAAGGAACCAGCCAAAGTCAAGGAGGTGAACCTAGCCCAAGAAGGGGAGACACCCTGACCTTTCTTTATTGTTGATGACTTGACAGAGGAAGAGGAGACAAGTCTCATTGCTCTCTTTCAAGATTATATAGATATATTCGCTTGGATCTTAGAAGAGCTTAAGGGAGTAGATCTGAGCTTAAGGGAGTTCAATGCTTCTTAGGTCATACGGGTTATTACCGGCTATTTGTGTCGAATTATGCATTGATTGCTAGACCTCTATACAAACTATTGATTATATTCAAATGGATTAAAGAATGCCAACGAGCATACGAGGAGTTGAAAAAGGCTCTGACCACATCATCGATTCTATGAGCCCCAACTTGGACCATTACCTTCCACGTGCATATTGATGAGTCAAATTTTGTTGTGGGGGCAGTGTTGTGCCAACCTGGAGAATACAATCTCAACTATCTAGTGAGCTTTGCTAGCAGACAACTCACTGAGATCAAGATGAACTACTCGACGATAGAAAGAGAAGGTTTGGTCATGGTATTTACCGTGAAGAAATTTTGGCATTATTTATTAGCCACGCCTTTCACTTTCTTTGTGGACCATCAGGCATTGCTATATTTAGTAAACAAGCTTTGTGCTACAGGATGCATAGCTTGATGGCTCCTTCTGCTTTTAGAATTCAACTTCTCCGTGGTTGTATGAAAGGGAAAGTAGCACTACACGGTCAACCACATGTCACACATCCCCACGGGAGAGGCCGCTGGACAAGGCATTGCCGATGAGTTGCCAGGCGCACACTTGTTTTGCATATCGAGCGAGAGAGATTTATTTCGAGCTGACTTGATGCCATATTGGGCAAATGACATAGTCCATGTGCTTGAACATGGACTACCTGAACGATCGATAGAGAAAGTCTAACCCAACCCTATCAGTTGATAGCATGCCAGCTATATAGGCTAGGACAAGATAGATTGTTACATAGATGCGTATGCGAGCATGAGATGCACAATGCACTCTCAGAGCTGCATAGCGGAATCATTGGAGGAAACTTTAGCGAAGGTACGACAGCCCGCAAGGTGCTGAAGTATACACTGTGGTGGCCCAGATTTTTTTGCGACGCAACATGATTTGTTAAGCACTATGACGAGTGTTAGCGAACAAAGGTCCCGATTTGCAAGGATCAAATGGAGCTAACCCCAATAATTGCATGACAACCCATTGAAAAATGGGTAATTGACTTCATAGGACCCATTAGTCCTGTGGCACAATACTTGTAAGCCAAGTACATCATTGTAGCCATTGACTATCTAACAAAATGGGCAGAAGCAAGAGCTACGAGAAAGAATGATACTAGAATGACTGCCAAGTTCCTATGGGAGCAGGTAATCTCACAATTTGGATGCCCCATCAAATTGGTTAGGAACCAGGGCACACACTTCATTAATGAAGTGATTACACATCTTCTATCCACCTTTCTAATTATCCATCAGAAATCCTTGCCATACTACGCTCAGGCTAACGGCTAGGCGGAATCCACAAATAAAATTCTAGGAAACGTCCTAACCAAGGTAGTCTCTGCTTCGTGTAGTGATTGGGATAACAAGTTGATGGCATCCTTGTGGGCTTACCGCACAGCCTATAAAATGGCGATAGAGGTCAGATGCCTTTTAGGTTGACCTATGGAACTGAAGCAATTCTACTTGTAGAGTTCTTCGTTCCTAGCCTGAGGATTGCACTTCATGAACAATGGGAAGGGAAGGAGGCATGGACAAAACATCTAGTTGAACTCGAATGCCTCTCAAAAACTCAACTTCTAGCTACTCATGCTCTCATATGCAAGAAAGCATGACGTAAAAGCTAGTTTGACAAGCATGTCAAGCAGCACGACTTTGAACATGGAGACTTGCTCTTGTACTCCATTAAGGAGCATAAACACAAAATGAAGTTTAAAGGTCTAGGGCCTTTCAAGGTTCGTGCCATCAGTTGAACTAGTAATATCAAACTCGAGACTCTAGAAGGCGAGGGCATAGAATTATTCAATGGCAGTCGCATCAAGAAGTACTACCCTCCCACGCATCCTCTACATGAACCACCAATGTTAGAACCCCCTCTCAAGGTATGAGTAGCCACAATCACGCAGATTGACGATGAAAATGAGAAAGCCATAGAACTTTCTTACCTCTACATCACAGTCATTACTAAGCAGACATGCACTTTCAACACCTTGATCGATGAGAGAGTACACTTCAACGTCTTAACCCATGATCATTGGACCCACATTGGCAACCCACAAAAATAGCCCACTATTGCCAAACGAAGCCCATAAGGGGGACTGATCATATGCACTCCTAGGGAAGTGCAAGGCCATAGTTTCTATCGAGTTTTAGAGCATACCAATGATCTTTTATGTGTTGCCAAACACTAAAGATGTAGGCACGAAGTCGATGCTAGGTCAAACCTTTAAAAATCAAGCTCGCTGTGTTGAGATGGTAAGCTTAACACGTGCGGACATTGATGATGGACCGCCTGGCTAGATGGATCCACACGTCTATACTTAGCACGTCAGTGGTCATTATGACTCTCACATGGCCACTAACTCATTACTTATTATATTCAAGTTGTTACACCTATTTACAGTTGGCATAGTTATAGCGCCAATCGACTAGTGTAGTTGATTATGCATTGTTTGACTTAGTAAACCACTTTCCTTTATGTTGTATCTTATCTATACTTTGTGTACATTGTAAAGTGTGTGGAAGAAGAAGAAGAAACTAGCAAGAAAACGTTTTGGCCTCCATCTCTCTTCTTATCTCTTGAGTGAACTTCTCCTTGTGCATTCTGTGTGTGTTCGGCGCAGCATCTTGAGCAAGTCCTCCCACTACGCGATTCTTGACATACTCTACGGTTTTACCTGTGTCTGCCGTATACAAGTGCACAGGTTACAGATTTCAAATCTGTAAGTTCAAAGGTGTTTAGCAGTAAATAAACACAAGGTTTATCTATAAACTAGTTACAGATTGCATGTATTGTTGAGCAAACAGTGAAAAAGGCTGTCTGGAGTATTGTTGTGCACTACAGGTCGAGGGTTGCAGAAGATTTGCTTGCTGTTTGGTATTAGTTTTGTGATAATGGCAGAGAAAAGTGAAAACCCCATCATTGAGAAGCTCGACAAGAACAACTACCCTTCATGGAAGTTCCGTGTTACGTACTTCCTTATTGGAAAAGGCCTCTAAGAGTTTGTGTCAGGTGAAAAAAAGGAGCCGGAGGTGAGTGATCCCCCAACTGCAGAAGAGATAAAGGCACGGAAGGAATGGAATGCAAAAGACAAAAAGGTCATGTATTGACTGTCTGCAGTAATTGACAACAATATGCTGGGACATATCAGAAATGCAGAGAATTCATATGCAGCCTAGACCATACTTGAAAGTATGTTTTCCGTAAATACAAAGGCATGAAAGATTCAACTCAAGCAAGAGTTGAATACATTGAAGAAAGGGAAGATGTCTATCAATGAGTATACACTAAAGGTAAGAAGCATTGCAGATGCCTTGGTAGCAATTGATGCAATGCCCGATGATGATGATTTTGTGTCCTCTACCTTGGGTGGACTTAACAATGAAAAGACTTGGAAGTCTTTTGTAACTTCCGTATATGACAGAAAGCCATTTCCAGATTTCGATGAGTTGGTCTCCCTTTTGAACTGAAGAGATCAACATGCAGAGTGAGACATCTGAAAGAAGTGGTGAACAGGTCCAAGATTTCTACTCCACTTCAAGAAGGGGACGTGGCAGGTTCTCTTCAAGAGGCCGTGGTACAGGACGTGGTAGCGATAACCAGCAAAACAGATTGAATCAGCAATTTGGCAATATGCAGGTTTCAGGAGGTCGTGGTAACTTTAGAGGTAGGGGGAGCTTTAGAGGAAGAGGTGCATGGCGGAATAGAGGTTCTAACATGGTATTGTGTGTCACTACTATGGTAAAACATATCATATTGCAGGCCAATGTTATGCTAAGAAAGATTATATTCGCAGTGGTAAGTTGCAATAAGGAAACTATGAATCGTCTTCAGACAGAATGAAGACAAAAATGAACGTCTGTTTGTTATGCAGCATATGCTGAATGCTGCTACACGAAAGGGAACACATGATGATGTTTGGTATGTTGATTCAGGTGCATCCAATCATATGACCAGCCATGCAGAATGGTGTGGAGAGATGCAGGATTTGCAAAATGTAGGTTATGTGCAGATGGGTGATGATTCATGCCACCCAATTTCACACATTGGAAAAGTTCCCTTGTCCTTGCATGATGGTAAGACAAAGAGTCCTTCAGATGTATTACATGTGCCATCTATTACAAAGAACTTGATGTTAGTCGGTTAGATGGTAGAGCAAGGGCTGCAAGTCAGATTTAATGCAAAGGGTTGCTTTGTAGAAGACTTCAATGACAAGTGCAGGTTGGTTGCAAAGGGAAGTAGAGTTAGACGTATATTTACTCTGGATGCTACAATTCCTACTATGAATGCTGTTATGTATGCTAAAGGAAAAGGTGTTGTTGCAGATATTGAAATTTGGCACAAACGCATTGGACATACAAATATACAAAGGCTGAAATTAATGCAGTCCAGAGGATTGGTTACAGGGTTGCCTTCTTTTAGAGTTGCAGAATTGCATAAAGTCTGTGAAGCATGCCAGTTTGGTAAGCAGGCAAGATAACCCTTCTCGCATGATAGAGAAGTGAGCAGAAATATACTTGATGTACTACATACATATGTTTGGGGGCCTACACAGAATGTATCTCTTGGTGGGAGCAAATACTTTTTTACATTTATTGATGACTATTCAAGGAAGCTATGGATATACTTCATGAAGAAAAAGAGTGATGTGTTTGAGCACTTCAAATATTTTAAGGCAGCTGTTGAAACAGAAACAAGTTTAAAAGTGAAGTGCTTGAGATCAGATGGAGGGGGAGAGTATCTCTCTAATGAGTTCAGTGGCTTCCTGAGGACTTATGGGATAAAGAGACAATTTACTTGCAAGTACACCCCATAGTAAAATGGTGTTGCAAAAAGAAAAAACGGGTATATTGCAAAAGTTGCACGGGCATTAATGGCTGAAAAGAATATGCCCAAACATTTTTGGTCTGAGGATGTCCATACTGATGTTTACATTATGAACAGAACTCCCACAGCTGCAGTTCATGGGATGACTCCTAAAGAATGCTTTACTGGCAAGAAGCCTGATGTATTGCACTTGAAGGTATTTGGCTATGTTGCATACATTCATGTGCCAGATGAGCTACAAAAGAAGCTTGATCCAAAGGTAGAAAAATGTGTTTTTATTGGATACTCTTTAGAGCAAAAAGGGTATCGCTGTTATAATCTTGTCACATGTGAGTTCAAAGTGAGCAGGGATGTTATCTTTGATGAGCTGGGAAGTTGGTATACACTTGCTGGTGATGTTTTGGATGATGATAATGATCAGGACAGCTATGTGCAAAAAGATAAACAAGAATCACGAAGTCTTAGTGGACCAGAAACATCATCTGGTACAACACCTACAGTGAGCCCTTGGTCTAGGAGACTAAGGAGTAGCCCCACACCTTCAGGTGGATCTGTAAGTGTTGCAGGGAAGGACAAATGAAAGCAGAAAGTGTTGGATGCTAATGATGCATCTACGAGTCATTTGGGATTTGATGGAGATTCTAGTGGTTTGGAGAGTTTGGATGATGAGCTTGGCATTCCTTCAATCAGGATGCCAGGTGTACAGAGAGCTCATAGTAATGTAAAGGCTCCATTGAGTGATCCGGTGCTATGTAGATCTAGCAGGGTCAGATACCCTATTAAAAGATTTGGTTTTGAAGGCTATGTAGCTCACCACTATGCTTACATGGTGAAACTAGTTGAGGATGTTGAGCCCACTTGTTTTGAGGATGATGTTGGTCATGCTCATTGGGATGCAGCAATGGATGAGGAGATGGCTGCATTGGATTTGGTACCCTTGCCTAAGGGTAAGAAAGCTATTGGCTGTAAGTGGGTTTACAAAGTCAAGCATAATGCAGATGGCTCCGTTAGTAGGTATAAGGCTAGACTGGATGCAAAAGGCTATGCTCAAACATATGGCATAGATTATGAAGAGACATTCAGTCTAGTTGCTAGGATGGAAACTATTAGGTGTGTGATTGCCTTGGCAGCAGTCAAAGGTTGGAGTTTGCAGCAAATGGATGTTAAGAATGCCTTCTTACATGGTGAATTGCAAGAAGAAGTGTATATGGAGCAACCAGCAGGTTATGAGGATTTAGAGTATCCTACATATGTGTGCAGGTTAAAGAAGGCGCTCTATGGGCTGAAGCAAGCACCTAGAGCATGGTCTAACAAGATTGGAGAGTATCTTGTCAATATTGGATTTCATATTTCTGATGCTGATCACTCACTTTATGTGAGAAAGGGAGATGCTCATCTATGTGGATGACTTGATTATTTCAAGTGACACTAACAATGGGATTGCTGAAGTTAAGAACTTCTTGAAAAAGAAGTTTGAGATGAAAGATTTGGGTGAGCTGAGATACTTCCTTGGTATTGAAGTGATCAGATGTGATGATGGTATATGGCTGTCCCAAAGACAGTATGGCTTGGATATGTTGTCCAAGTATGGTATGACATCATGCAAACCACTTTCAGTCCCGTTAGAGCATAATGTAAAGTTGAGTGCTGATGTTGAGGATGAGATAGAAGACCCTACCATGTTCAGGAGGATAGTGGGGAGTTTGATCTACATGACCATTACAAGGCCAGACTTGAGTTACACTATTGGTCTTGTGAGTCAGTTTATGCAAGTACCTAGAAAGCCACATTTAGATGCAGTTAGACATATATTGAGGTATGTGAAGTCCACTTTACATTATGGACTTTTTTATGAGGCAGGTAAGGACATACAAGTCTTTGGATACATAGATGCAGATTGGGCTGGTAGCATGTCAGATAGAAGATCTACAAGTGGATTCATGTTTTCCCTTGGTAGTGCAGCAGTTATATGGAGCAGCAAAAAGCAACCTACAGTTGCTTTATCGAGTACAAAGGCTGCAAAAGTTATTAGGTGATTTGGATGTGCAAGGAGATGGTCTAGTTGTCATTCATTGTGACAACATGAGCAGCATACAGCTAGCTAGGAATCCAGTGTTCCATGCTAGGACAAAACACATTGAGGTGCACTACCACTTTGTGAGAGAGAAGGTACTTGCAGGAGAGATTGACTTGGTATATGTCAGCACACAAGATCAAATAGCTGACATTTTCACAAAGGCATTGGGTGTAGAGAAGCTTCAAAATTTCTGAAGCTTACTTGGAGTTGTAGAGGTAGAGTTGAGCTTGAGGGGGAGTGTTGAGATGGCAAGCTCAACGCGTGCAGACATTGATGATGGACCGCCTGGCTAGATAGATCCATACATCTACACTTAGCATGTCAGTGGTCATTATGACTCTCACATGGCCATTGACTCATTACTTACTATATTCAGGTTATTACACCTATTTACAGCTAGCATAGTCATAGCGCCAGTCAACTAGTGTAGTCGGTTATGCATTGTTTGACTTAGTAAACAACTTTCCTTTATGTTATATCTTATCTATACTTTATGTACATTGTAAAGTGTGTGGAAAAAGAATAAGAAACTAGCAAGAAAACGTTTTGTCCTCTATCTCTCTTCTTGTCTCTTGAGTGAGCTTCTACTTGTGCATTCTATGTGTGTTCGGCGCAGCATCTTGAGCAAGTCCCCCCACCACGCGATTCTTGACACACTGTAATTTAAATTATGAGTCATAGCGTATCTACCTAGCCATTAGCAATGTCTGCACATTAGCAACATTTAGCAAGGGCTGCATGACTCCTATGAGATCTGCAAAGCCACTAGTAGAAACACTTGCAGTCAAGTATAAGGAGCGGGGTTGTGACTTGTTACAACCCCCAAGCCTCTATGTCAGCAACCCACTAAGGCCAAAGCCAATGACCATGAACCCCATTTCAGATGGGTGCCTAAACGTGAGAGCCTTCCACCGAGGAGCAATCATCCACGCCTTTGCAAGTCTAAGAATGCAACCTAAAACCTAAGAGGACAAGATAAAGCTAGAGATAGCGACGTCGTACGGTCAAGCCACGATGGGTTCCTAAGACCCTATTGCAAGTGCAAGGCTATTATGAAGGTAATGCTTGGATATGGATCCCTAAGGCTAAAATAGCCAATGGCACTGATCAAACATGGCCCTCACTCTTAACCATACCCAGCCATACAATGTGTCAAGGCCTAAAGCTGCATAAACCTCAAAACACCAAGCCCATAGACTCACAACTGATTAGGCCCATGAAGAGTGACCAAGTCTATCGGCCCAAATCTCAGCCTACTACTCCCAAACCAGTACCATGTAACTCTACCAAGAATCAAGAAGTTGCATCCGCAAGTAGCAATGCCCTATTTGCAGTCGACCCTAGCCCATTGTACAAGGGACCAACCACAATCTCAAGAACAACCGAAACTGCAACCATCTGCGAAACCAAAATCTCTAGTTCTGTCAAACCCCAACCACCCGCAGGCCTTAGACCCTCCTATGAGTGGATATCATTCCTTGACACTGGCCGTGCATCTAGTCGAAGACACATGAGATGATGTGATTGCTTGCCTTAGACGCTTAGATGCCAGATTCATGTCATTGGCTCTGAGCTATGACTACTTGGACTTGGACCTATTGTAAGAGCCCTTAGCAACTGAAGTTCATATGATGCCTTCTTCATGGGATACATTCAAATTCACATTCGTCAATGCACCCCACTCAGCCTATAGAGTTGCTCAACACTGAGATATCTAGAGAGCAAGCCATCAAACATCGTCTCATTAGGTCATACGATAAGCGAGCTACTTCTACTTGTTGAGATATCGAGCTCCACTCATGATATGCCAGGGTGACCGTTGTGCATTTATGTCACCGACTTGTTAGCTGTAGATGCAGTTGGTACACCGCCCATGAATGATAGCTAGATGACAACTATCCTTATCTACTCTAGTTCGTGGCTCATTTAGTATGCCACCTTAGTTAGTTGAGTTTGGTTTGAGACCCATATATAGGGTTCTTCTATTTCTATGTACTAGAGTTCTTTTGGCTTACACAACTAAGAACAGGAAAACTGTTTGTCAGCCTCCACCTTTGTGTGTATTCCCCCATTGTGCAAGCAAGAAAGCTACAAGTGAGACTCCTTCCTTCTCTCCCACAATCTTGACACTACTATTACTGACCAAGAAATCAAGGAGTTGAAATAGGTTGCCAAAATCGAATCCTTGTTCTTACGGAACTGGTCTTCGATTGCAATGGGAACTTGAAGGATGCCAAATAATGACCAACTTTGAGCAAAATGTGTAATCAAGACATCAGAGTATAACCCAACTTATGTCTCTCCAACCTTGTATAGGGTATTAACAACTATTTGTGGTTGACCCATGGAAGAGCACATCAAAGGACACCCTTGCCTTGATCACCTCCGCCTGATCGAGGAAGAGTTACATATTGCTATCCGTATTGATTTTTGTGACTTCCTAATGGATGCCCTTACTTACATCACACATGTAGGGAGTCGATCCTTTGATCTAGACTGTGAGGCTCAATTGGATTACAATCCAAACTTCTATGCTTGGCTCATGCAAAGGTAAATACTCGACCGGTACGTTGAATGCGCTTAGCTCGCTAACCTTCAATCCTAGGAAGGATTCATCTCAAATCGGGAAGGGGAGGAGGTAAGGTGAGTCAAATTTGAACCAATAAAAATCAAGAAAATGCATAAACACATAAGAAAAAATATACCACTGTGAAAACCTCAGTCTACACTTAAATGCAGAAAATAAAGAAATATGTTAACTTGTGATTGAGGAAAAATGTCACAAAAATTTTGAAATAAAGGGTGAAAAGTCTAAAAGGAAAGTTTATTTTGAAGCTTAAATGTTTTCATTTAACAAACATGAAATCCTTCTTTTTAGAAAATAGTTGTTCTGAAAAAAGTAATGGGAATCATGGTTCATGACAAGAACAAAAGATGTCGCTGATGCCAGGAGGCATATTTCACGGTGGATTCCGTGCCACGGTGGATTCCGTGACGTTTTACGATGGATTCCATAAACTTTGATGACCGGGGCTCATACACAAAGTGGATTCTTTGTGCGAGAAGTTAATGGGGATGTCTATCCTTTTCGGGCGTTTCATTAATTTAGTGTGTACATGGGTGATTCCATAGCGGGTGATTTCGCAAAATGCATATTAAATTAATAAACGTTTATGAGTTTAGAGTGCGTACTCGTAATAAATTAAGGTTAGGATTTATTTCTAACCAGTTGATTTATTTATGTAGCTGAAGATTGCTAGGTATTCACTTTTGTCGGTTTAATTATATTATTTTACTAACGATTGTGAATGCTTCAGTTGATGTGTAGAGATAGCAACAGTGGTGGAGGAAAGCATTGTAGGATAGCGAGTATTCGATTTATGGATTATATTTTGATGGGCGCATACCTTAGGCATGGCGCCTATATTTTGTCATGCCTATTTATTGAGGCGTCGGTTATTTATTATTATTTTGTATGTGTATGGGCGCACGATTATGTTATTTCTACTTGGACATTGTATTGGACGTGCCAGACTATTTGGGCACCATCCTTTAGCTTTATTCCTATTTTGTGTTAAAGCAAACTCAAAAGCTAAAAGCTTGCTAT
The DNA here is from genome assembly GCF_053477565.2 of Lygodium microphyllum. NCBI lineage: Eukaryota > Viridiplantae > Streptophyta > Polypodiopsida > Schizaeales > Lygodiaceae > Lygodium > Lygodium microphyllum. The sequence goes on from NC_141148.1 coordinate 112,219,830, forward strand.
TTTGTAATTTGGGCTATTATTTGAGCTTGAAGATGAATAATACATAAAATACATGCTTTGTGGAGCGCTCACACAAGGCATGGGGGGAGATTGCACCCAATTGGTCTCTTGCTCTTGTCGTTCATGCTTTTTACCTTGTAATTTGTGCAAAAAGTAGAGTTCTATTGTTCTTGGGGACCTTCCGGCATTCACTACGCGAGCGTACAGCATCCGATCTGCGCACCAGTGGTATCAGAGCGAAGCTGAGATCAAGAGCTTCCAATGACTACCCATCTCGTGCGAAGGTCGAGCTCCTGGACGATCGGGCTCTACGGCCAATCTCGTCGCGAACTGTCGATACAGGCAGATTTCTGGCGATCAAGAACCCCTGTTTCCATCATCGGATCGTGAAGGACCGGTCTACAGAGGCGGAGGTCCTACATCTTCTTTATCAAGTCGTCAAGAACAAAGAGATAAGTCATAAACCCCATAACTCAATATCTTCAAGCTTTAAACACTAAAGCTTAAGAAGCTTAGCTTAAGCTTTAAGAAGCTAAAAGCTTCAATTCGTCAACGTGAGGTATTTTAATACCTCCGATTTTTGCGCCATTGCTGAAAACCCCTCCCCCCCCCCCCCCCCACGATTTTACGTTTTGGTAGTAAGCTAAAGCTTACTTACCAAAACAACAAGTTACCTAAGCTTCAGTTAGTCAGGTCACACAATCAGATTCAGCAAGTCTATCAAGTTGAAGTACTGCAAGTTCCATAAAGCAAGCAATTCTGCAAGTCAACAAACTCTGCAAGTCATATTAGTCTGGTACTCTACAAGTCAGACAAGTCAACTGGAGTCAAAACTGACTTCTGTCCAAAACTCATAGAAGGGTTGTTCCTGCTCAGAAACTCCGAACTGCAAAGTTGTTCATTGGAAGGTACTCTACGCATACGTAGGTTTGCTGAAGCATTTTCAGCATACGAAGAAGGATAAAATGCAGATTTTTCGAAGATTGTGAAAGCCATACCCAAAAATACATAAGCCTTGTATTCCCGAACTTGAGCTATGCTCATCCCGCTAACTTGATTTTGAGTGAGAAAGGTCTTTTGAGTTTTGCAGGATGATGGAACCACATATGGATGATCTTAGCTGAAGGCGACCTACCTGAACCTACAATGGAGCAAAAACTAGACTTAATTATGATACAATTGGATGAAGAATGACGGGCTAGGCAAGCATTGCAAGTTCAATTGGCAAATTTACAAAGATCGTCTACCGACAAAGAAGAACCTCAATCTAAAGATCTTATCTGACGTACTATCGACGCAACTCTCGAAGCTCAAACCATCCACAAGGAATCAAAGATAAGTAAAAGAAATTTCAAATTCTGTACTTTCAATGGCACTCGAGAGGAAAAAACTGTTCTTGCATTCATTAGTCAGTTTGACGACTACTTTCATGAGGAAACCTATGCAGAAAAAGATAAAATCAAGTGTGTCACTAATCATTTAGTGGGCAGAGCATCTCTTTGGTGGACTGTAGTACGCAAGACTATAGATTGTCCCGCTACCTGGGAGAATTTCAAGAAGAAGTTCATGCAGAATTTTCTTCCTCCACAATTTCATGAGAAAGACATTAAGCAATGGGATCTTCTTCAGCAACGGGATCATGAGCCTATTCCTCAGTACTACACAGAGTGTTTTTGGAATGCACTACTCCAGCTACACATGCTTGAAGACGTACCTGAAGCGACACACAAGCGCAAGTATATGTCTGGACTCATTGGACATTACTACGCTGAAGTTAACATGTTCAAGCCTGCTACTCTTGAAGACGCCATTTCACTAGCTCACGACACTGAAGATAAGCTGCAAGGTAGAGACAGACATCCACAGTAATTCCAAGCCAATGGTAATTATGGATCTAAATAATTCAACTCAAATTTTAGAAGATTTAATCAAGGTCGTTTCACTTCACCATCTTTTCGTAAGAATTGGGCAAAACCACCTGCATTACAATCCAATGTCAATCAAAATTCCAAGCCTATTCCACAACCAAATCCCAATCTCCCTAGACTTCCTGCCATTGCAAACAATGTAACCAAAGCCAAGCTTATAGTATGCTATAAATGCCACTAGCCTGGACATCTAGCAGCAAATTGCCATTCGAAGAAGCCACCTGCCCATATCAACTATCTTGGAGCAATGGACGATGAAGAACATGAAGATATGCCTGATTTCACAGAAGATGAGGACGACATCACTACTCCTTCGGATACTTTACTAGGTATGCCAACTCCACATTCTTTATTGACTATGAAATGTTTGGTGCATGGAAAGGAAAAGATTATTTTGCATGACGACGGTAGCACTCATGATTTTATTTTAGCAAAGCTAGTAAAAGAATTGAAATTACAGACTGTACCTACACATTATCGCATCAAAGCAGCATTCTTAGACACTAGGTATAATGGTACACAAGAAGTGCATGACTTAGAGATTCAAATTGGTCAATACACTGAAAGAAGAAATTTGCTAGTTGTTCCATTACAGTCGAGTGACATTATTTTAGGTATGCCTTGGCGTCATCAGCATGACCCAGATATAGACTATTCCACATATTCAATTAATATTAAATTTCAAGAAAAACCTATTACATTGTATGGTATGCATGCATCTAATGCTTTTCCACTGCTTTCGCATACTCAAGCTAAACGTGCATTATGCAAGAGTAGTAAATCCTATCTCATTTGGGTGAATGAATTGCAAGTAAAATAAAATCATATGCACCCTAGGCATAAAGAATTTCTTGCACATTTTAAAGACTATTTTGCCGAAGACCTACCACCTGGTTTACCTCCTTCATGTCTAGAAGACCATAAAATAGATTTGATTCCTGGCACACAACCACCTTACAAAGCACCATATAGGCTTTTTCAGATAGAGCAAAAAGAAATTCAGAGTCAAGTTGAGGAATTATTAAATAGAGGATTGATTAGACCTAGTAGTTCTCCATTCGGTGCACATGTTCTGTTAGTCAAGAAAAAGAATAATACATATCGTATGTGCATTGACTATTGAGCTTTAAATAAGATCACTGTAAAGAATAGGTATCCAACTCCTAGAGTCAATGACCTTATGGACAAACTGCAAGGTTCTGCCATATTTAGTAAAATAGACCTTAAGTCTGGTTATCATCAGGTAAGACTAGATAAGTTAGACATATTCAAGACTGCATTTAGGACACAGTTTGGCCATTATGAATTTTTAGTGATGCCATTTGGATTGACTAATGCACCTGCTATGTTTAGTAGAATGATGAATCGTATATTTTTGAAATATCAGTATTGTGTAATTGTCTTCTTTGATGATATTTTGGTGTTTAGTCAAAATGAGAAAGAACATTATGAGCATTTGTCATTGGTTTTCCAGTTATTAAAAGATAATCAACTGTATGTAAACCCTGAAAAGAGTGAATTCTTTAAAACAAAAATTGAGTATTTAGGTCATATTGTATCATCTGATGGAATTAAAGTTGACCCTAAGAAAATAGATGCAATATTGAATTGGCATGTACCTAAAAACGTGGATGAGTTACGCTCATTTCTTGGTCTTGCTAGTTTTTATAGGAAGTTTGTGCGTAATTTTTCCTTACTTGCTTTACCATTAACCAAACTTCTCAAGAAAGGTATTGTCTATCATTAGTCCGAAAATCAATAGAAATCCTTTGACTTATTAAAACATGCCTTAACCCATGCCCCTGTCCTACAGTTGCCTGATTTTAATAGACCATTCTTTTTAGTAGTGACCGATGCTAGTGGATCAGGAATAGGAGCTGTACTTATGCAAGACAATCATCCTATAGCCTATTCTAGTTGTAAGCTGAAACCCTCTGAACTGAAATATTCCACATATGACAAAGAATTATTAGCTATTGTACAAGCATTAAGATAGTGGAAACACTACTTAATGGGTTCAGAATTTATGATTAAGACCGATCAGCAAAGTATTAGACATTTACTTAGCCAACCCCAAATATCTGACCGACATATCAAATGGGCATCTTTTATCCAGAGTTTTCATCCTATCATTCAATACCAACTCGGAAAAGAAAATGTAGTGGTTGATGCATTAAGTAGAAGACCTGCCATTCATAATATTTCTGTTATATCTTTTGATTCTTTGATTGCTATAAAAGATACTTATCATCAGGATATTACTTTTCATGCTGATTGGAATAAATTAGTTCAAAATAACTTGATTCCTATTGATTCACTATCATATAATTATGGATTTATGTTTTATGAAAAGAGATTGTATGTTACAATTCCATTCCGATCTTTTGTTTTGAATGAGATTCATTGTCCCCCATATCAAGGTCATAGAGGTATCATATCTACTTTACGTACATTAACTGAAGATTTTGATTGGCCGCATATGGACACTGATGTATCTAACTTTGTTTCTAAATGTTTGATTTGTCAAAGAGTTAAGAGACATCATGGTAAATAGTATGGATTACTTATGCCTTTATCTATTCTGTCAAGACCATGGGAACAAATTTCTATGGATTTTATTACTGGTTTACCTAATACTAAATTTAATCATGATATGATTTGGACAGTATTAGATAGATTTAGTAAACAAGCATATTTCATTCCATGTAAGAAAACTTTAACAGCATCACAAGCAGCACAATTGTTTTTGAAAACTGTTTTCACTAACCATGGATTGCCAAAAGTTATTATTTCAGATCGTGATTCTAGATTTTGTAACAACTTTTGGGTTATTCTGTTTGCTAACTTAGGCACAAAAATTGATTTGTCATCTGCATTTCATCTTGAAACTAATGGACAAGCAGAAGCCACTAATAGCACTATTCTATATCTTTTACGTGCTTATACTATTTCTAAACCTCAGACATGGGATACACATTTGCATTTATTACAGTTTGCATATAACAATACACCACACACATCTACAAAGAAAGCACCGTTTGAAGTGATTTATGGATATAGATTATCTACACCTGTTGCATCTTTGTCAAATAGAATTCAGAGTGCTGATGATATTGCTAGTATGCATAACACTATTTTTGATGAGGTTAAAGATATGATTGCCAAAGCCCAGCAATCATATACCAAACAAGCCAATAAGAAAAGACAAGTAATGAATTTCAAAATTGATGACTATGTTTGGTTGAGAATATAAAAACGTAGACTACAAAGTGTAGATAGACACCCAGTTGTGAAATTAGCCCCTAGATTCTATGGACCATTTAGGATCATTCATAAAATTAATGACAATGCATTCAAGTTAGAATTACCACCTCACTGGAAAATTCACAACACATTTCACATTAGTTTATTACGACCATTTAGAGGCCAATTACCTGTACACCCTGTTTATGAAAACCCACCTTTGTTAGAGGAAGAGACTGAAATACTTGAACCAGAAGCTATCATAGACACTGACTTTATGACCACTAGAACTGGCCAAAGATATTCTAGATATCTAGTTAAATTTAAGAACCATCCTGTAGAGGAAGCACAATGGATGCACACTAGAGACTTAAATGCTTTTCCCACTCTGTTAGCTCCACATTGAGCTAATAGCAATTGAGGTCAATTGCTTACCCACCCCGGGGGTATGATGCCAGGAGGCATATTTCACGGTGGATTCCGTGCCACGGTGGATTTCGTGAGGTTTTACGGTGGATTCCGTAAACTTTGATGACCGGGGCTCATACACAAAGTGGATTCTTTGTGCGAGAAGTTGATGGGGATGCATGTCCTTTTCGGGCATTTCATTAATTTAGTGTGTACATGGGTGATTCCGCAAAATGCATATTAAATTAATAAACGTTTATGAGTTTAGAGTGCGCACTCGTAATAAATTAAGGTTAGGATTTATTTCTAACCAGTTGATTTATTTATATAGCTAAAGACTGCTAGGTATTCACTTTTGTCGGTTTAATTGTATTATTTTACTAACGATTGTGAATGCTTCAGTTGATGTGTAGAGATAGTAGTAGTGGCGGAGGAAAGCATTAGAGGACAGCGAGTATTCGATTTATCACTTATATTTTGATGGGCACATACCTTAGGCATGGCGCCTATATTTTGTCGCGCCTATTTATTGAGGTGTTGGATATTTATTTATTATTTTGTATGCGCATGGGCACACCATTATGTTATTTGTACTTGGACATTGTATTGGGTACGCCTGACTCTTTGGGCACCGCCCATTAGCTTTATTTCTATTTTGTGCTAAAGCAAACTCAAAAGCCAAAAGCTTGCTATTTTGTAATTTGGGCTATTATTTGAGCTTGAAGATGAATAATACATAAAATACATGCTTTGTGGAGTCCTCACACAAGGCATGGGGGGAGATTGCACCCAATTGGTCTCTTGCTCTTGTCGTTCATGCTTTTTACCTTGTGATTTGTGCAAAAAGTAGAGTTCTATTGTTCTTGGGGACCTTCCGGTATTCACTACGCGAGCGTACAGCATCCGATCTTCCCACCAGTCGACTCTCTTTCACGGAGGAGGAGAGGACGCATTGCGGCATCGGATTAGAAGAGCATGCTTATAATGAGCTGAAATTCCATAGTATCCACAACCTCGAGAAGGTTGTAGCCAAGGAGGAGGCTGCAAGGAGAGTGGTGGAACAATGTAACCTCTCGAAGTACCTAGAGATGTTTTCGTAGGAGCTTCACCACACAAATTGTGTGGAAATTTTGAGAACGTAAAACCCCAATCAAGAATGCGGAACCGTGACTATGGAAAGAGGGGAGAATGCTAAACAAGTGCAGGTACCATTTAACCAGGCCTTGGTGGAGAAGGCACTGGGGTTGAAACCTAAGGTGGAGAAGAAACATAAGAGAAATGTGTATGCTATACTAAAGATGAAGATGAAGGATTTTTTGACAAATGACGGCATCAACATACAGGATATCCTTGATGCTGAGGCCCACATGCAGGAAAAATTGGTGCACTCACTCTTCTCTAGCCAGCGCTATAACTCCCTCATGCACCGAATCACTATGCATGTGTTGGAGAATGTGCCAATCCACACCTTGGATGAGGTAGACTGCAATGGCTACGTACAAAATACTATAGACTAAGCAGTCAAAGAACTAGCCCTAGGCAGTAGACTAGTAGGTGAAGAGTCCCTAGCCTCTAAAAGTAATGAGAGAAAGAAACCTTCCTCGAAAGCCTTTTTCATCAGATATGGAAGTATGCTGATAGCCATCATCTAGGAGGCTATAAAAGAAGCTCAGCAAGGAGAAGAAGGAGAGTATGCGACTCCAGATAGGTCACCGATCCACTAGGAGAAAGAGCCATCGAGCGTGACAGGATAGAAACTGAGAAGGAGAATCAGGAGGCTCAATTCAGAAGGAAAAAAGTAAAGAAGCCCACTAAAAAGATGGCCCAGAAAAAGAAACACGATGAGGGCAGGAAGAAGGAAAAATAAGATCTGGAGAGAGCCAAAAGGAAATCCCTAAGAGAGGCTGAAGAGAGGGAGAATAAGAAAAAGCAAGAGGCAAAGGAGTCAAAAGAGGAAGCCAGAAAAGCCAACATAGGAGGAAGGTTTTGATATACTTGACACATGCGAAGAACTCCCCAATGGCAAGATCAAATCAAATCACAAATGAAAGCTCTCTCTCTCGATTTGTCTCAATGCTAGGGTGAAAAAATGATCTCTTTTATGGTCTCTTGGCCCTTAAACCCCTTCCCGGGAAAGGTCTTGCTATCCCCAATCACTCACTTGCCGATATTAATCATTTCAAACACTCTTCTTTTCCCATTTACCATGATTTGTGCCCTGTTTTGCCATGTTTTATAGTAGTACACCCTATGCTTTTCTAATCTGATTTCTTAATCCTAACCTATGCTAAATGAAACAATAATTGAAAATGATTTTCTCTTTTTTCCAATTATCAAACGACCAAAGTAACCAAAATACTTACTTGTATTGAAGATTAAAAAAACCCAAACTTCCTACCTATCTCAAGCTCCATTTTGGGGATGAATCCCTTACTTCAATGCTCAATATGAGGTGCGCAAGTGCTCAAGCTTGAATCCGTGGTCCCGACAATGGAACCAAAATGTGGAGATGGCTCATGATCAACCGCCAAGACCCAGGGATTGCTTATTGTTTCAAGTGTTTCAAGCAAGCTTGAATGGCTATCTCTCACCTAGCTGACGCGCCTTCAAGCCTACGAGTGTAATGAGCTTACCTCAATGCTGAAATGAGTTTTCTCCTCTGTCGCACACACTAGTAGCTCCACTATCCTAGATGCTAGCTCAAGCATCCTCAAGCCTCCTCCATTGGGCTCCATCAACCATAGCCACACGCGTGCAAGAAAAGAGAAGAGAAGAGGAGATGTTGAAGAGCTTCACCCTCTTGATCCCTCCCCATGCACTCACTCCCTCACACTTACACTCCCTCTCTCAAGAGCACACACACAAGCAAGGTGAAGAGAAGAAGAGAAGAAAAGATGACTCTTGTTAGCCACACACCCAAGAATGAGCTTCCATTCACTTTTTGAACTTTATATACAAGCCCTAAAGTCCTATGGACACCCATCCCTTTTTACATAACCGACTGTTTTGGCAAGGTCATTTTTCCTATTTTCCTCTTCTTGCCTCATGCCTTAAGCCTACACCCATCTATTCTTTTACAAATGGCATAGGAGGGAGCCTGTGCTCTTTTACAAGAGTTTCTACAAGCACCTTCCATTTAAAATTGCACTTTTTGCCTCAACTTAGCTTTAGGGGCCATCTCTATGCCTTTACTCTTTTTCTGTCATTTTTTCACTCTTTGCTTCATATTTTCGCCATCTCGAATTGAGGTTAACAGTGAGGTAAAGAGAGAAAGAAAAGGAAAAAGAAAAGAGAGAGAAGGGAAGAAAAAGAGATAGAAAAAAAGATAGAAAAAGAGAAATAGAGAGAAAAACAAATAGAGAGTGTGAGAGGGGGAGAGAGAAATAGGGAAACAATAAGAGAACTAGAGAGAATGGAAAGATAGAAAAATAAAGGGACAAGGGGAAGAGAGACACAAAGAGAGGTGGGGAAAGAGGGTCTTTCAATATCCTTGTTTTTTAAGTTTCTTATTTTCTATATTTGATTTTGATTGTTACGAGATGCATTGAGTGAGAGTGGAGAGGGAAAGAGAGAAAAATAGAGGAAAAGGAAGAGAGAGAAAAAATGAGAGCGGGTAGGGAAGATAGGGGGAGAGAGGGAAACAATGAGAGAGAGAGGGGGATAGAGGAACAAAGAAAGTTGGAGGCAAATATACAAAGGGAAAGAGAGGGAGAAAAAGAGATGGGGAGGGAAATAGAGAGCGGAATAGATAAAGATAGAGAGATAGGGAGAGAAAAGAAATGGACAAAGAGAGATGGAGGGAGGCAAACAAAGAAACAGAGAGAGGAGTGGGGAGAGGAATAGTGAGTGGAATAGATGAAAGTAGATATAGGTAAAGAGAATGGGAGAGACAAGGAACAGAGAGAAGTAGAGAGATGGCAAAGAGAGAGAAAAAAACAGGGAGAGAGAGGGGGAGACAAACAAGGAAAGAGAAAGTGAGAGAGAAAGAGGGATGTGGAGAGAAATAAAGGAGGGGAGAGAGAAAGGAACGGAGAGAGGTAGAGACATGGTAGAGAGAGAAAAAATGAGAGAGAGAGGGGGGAGAGAGACAAACAAAGAGATGAAAGGAGGAAAACAAAGAAAGGGGTGGGGAGAGAAATAAAGTGGAGAGAGAGAAAGGAATGGAGAGAGGTAGAGACATGGTAGAGAGAGTGAAATGATAAGAGAGAGTGTAACGTGTACGCTCGTCCACTTGTGGAACACGTCTTAGCAGCCCATCGGGAAGTGAGTCTAGAAAGCGCCGCCAAGCACTCGCAAGGAATGTCACAGGGTTTGCGATCTAGATATTCCCGAGTTTGCCCCGAGTGGAAGTATTCGGCTGTTCCCACTTAGGACCGACTTGAAGTCAGGGTTTCTCTCCTATCAGCAAAGTCTCTAGGAACTAGCTAGCGTCGAGCTCCGAAAGACCCACTTTGAGTAGGAACGACAGAGTCGAAGTGGATTTATGCTGCACTTGGTTCATTGAGAATGGGAAACGAGAGGGATGCTAAGCTCAACCTCTCTGCCCATAAGGCAAAGTCCCATTCCGCTCCCCTAAAACAACATAAATCGAGATTCTAACTCAACTGATTCTAGGTCTTCATAGTATCGTTATCTCTTCTTTTGAAAAAAGTTCCCAGCTAACCGGGACCACCTTTCCATAGGACGGACCCAAGTCTCGTCCACCGCACTTTCCTCTGGTTGCTTTATTATCTAATTACCTACCACATTATGTTTGACATGCAAAAGCAACTTCCTTAATTAATCAATTTAAACACAGGTTCCTTCACGTAACTTAGGCACTGACACAAAAACAATGTCAAGCAAGTTCCTTTTTTCAAATATCTGATCTTTATTTATCATAGTCCTGGAATACATCAAGTAGCATGCCCGAAGGCTATCCCAGCAATCAACAGGATTGCTGCTCCAAGTTTCACCCGTAGACTAGTACACGAGCCTCAAGATCCCATCTCAAGTCACATCGACCTCTTGTGCGGGATCCGGAGGCAAGGAATTTACAACCAGAGCCTCCCCTAGCACCCAAGCATCCTCCCGCTCCAAGCAGTACCCATGGAGAGACCTCTCGCTACGGGTTCGGTCCATATACCTGGTGCGGCTATAACAACCTCCTTGGATAGGGCCAGTCAGGCAGTCGGAGGTAACTGAACCTGCCACTCCCTTCAGGCCTTTAACCTAAAGCATTAAGTGTTTTGCCTTGAATTAGTTCCTTAAGAAAAGAAGTTCAAACAATGTACCTAAGTGTACAATCACGATCATTTCAGCGGTCATTCGTATGACCAACTGCTAAGGTGTGATTTCTTTTTTCCGAATGCTCCTAGCATTCGATCCTAGATCGTTTGCGGCTTTGGCGAGATTCCAAGGGCTTGGCAAGCTAGGTTGCTTGTTTCCCCTTTTTCTTTGGGTTAGGGTTTGTACCCTACCGACCCTAATTATCCTTACCTTAGGTCTCCTTGTAAGATGGATCATGGACAACCCCGTCGTCCTCGATTAGTCAACTTGCTGTCTCCTAGATCCCTTAAAGTACCTATGTATCTTTATCTTTGATCTTAATTGATCAAGATTGTTTATCCCCTTGACCACAGTTGGTTAAGATGGTTCTGTTTAGAACACTTCCTACCCGTCTTAAGTATAATTTCTTCTTAAGCCCTCTTAATAATGCTCACATGCACTTAAGCTTTTACCTATCTCTCTTGAAGTCACCAAGGACTTTGACTTGGGACTCATGGATCTCAGTCCCATTTGGTAGATTACAAACAACGTTGAATTTTCCCAATAACTTTAATGCATGCAATGTAATGCCATGTCTTCATTTCAATGCTTACAATTTTGATATAATCCATACGATATTTTATGCCACACATGTGAAGGTACTTTCTATGCATGCAATCTTGACATTATCCTCTATGTAATTATTTACACGATCTATAACCTTCTTGAATGATCTAACTTCATGTGATCATTGTATGAGTCTAGCTGCACTTTAATCTTTTCTGCAACTTATTACAAGTACCTTAGAATCCTTCTTGTGATACGGAGATGCACTTTGCTTCTTTCGATGTCCTTTGAGATGTATTTTGCAAGAACTTGTGCAAGGAGCAACACACTTTATGCAAGAATTCATACAAGAATTTTTGGTAAATTACGATGCAATTATCTAATCAATTCAATCTATTATGATGACATCTTACAATAGAAGTTATCTTGCTTGTTACATACATCACAACTAAGTTCATACTTAGGAAATTATCAAACACGCAATTAATGTGATGCATGTGAATATGACTTTTCACCGTGATAATTATAACCTATGATTTAATAATAGAGCAACCTGAGTTTGGAGTGATGCCTTGATTCTAGCGATATTGATGCCTGATGAACCGTTCGCGGTTGTGGTGCCACCTTGTTTCGAACCTCCATCCACACTTGCAAGGTTTCCGGCCATCTTTGTGTGGAACTACGCTTCGGTGCCATACTCGAAGACGCGTGTACGAGAGATAGAATTTTCACACTCTCCTATGCAAAATTATTGCTGCCTCTCTTCGAGTGGAGAAAAGATAATGAAGGGGAGAGGTGTATTTTCGGCAATATAGAGGGGTGTGTGACCTCTCTTTAAGGAGGGGGAAGAAGAAGCTTCTAGAAGCTTCTCTCTCTCTCTCTCCTCAAGTGGAGAAAATATAATGAAGGGAAGGGGTGTATTTTCACACTCTCCTATGCAAAATTCTCACCGCCTCTCCTCAAGTGGAGAAAAGATAATGAAGGGGAGGGGTGTATTTTCGACAATATAGAGGGGTGTGTGACCTCTCTTTAAGGAGGGGGAAGAAGAAGCTTCTCTCTCTCTCTCTCTCTCTCTCTCTCTCTCTCTCTCTCTCTCTCTCTCTCTCTCTCTCTCTCTCTCTCTCTCTCTCTCTCTCGATCACAGGGGGGGTTCGTTCCAGCCCACAAGGGTAGGGGGCGTGATGCATCAGGCGACGAGGGAGGGGGGGTCACTGTCCAAGGCCACGAGGGAGGGGGGGTTGCCTTTTGTAGAGGGGGGAGGAGGTGGCTTATGGGGGGGAGTCGGCCGCTATTGGTGGCCACCCCTTCCACCTGGGGGGGTCTGCATGCCCCCTCTCTTCCTCTTTACTCACTCACTCTATCTCTCTCTCCCCACCATGCAGTCGGTAGGGGGAGAGAGGGAGAGAGTGAAAATTTTTAAGAATTTTAATTTTTTTTTAAATTTGGCGTTCTTATGCTGGGGGCACGGGGGGCGGGATGGGGGAGAGATACAAACAAAGAGATGAAAGGAGGAAAACAAAGAAAGGGAAAGGGAGAGAGAAAGAGGAGTGTAGAGAGAAATAAAGAGGGGAACAAGAAAAGGAATGGTGAAAAATATAAGAATGGAGATTGGGAAAGATAAGTAGATATTAAAATGGAGAAAGATCATCAATCAGGAAAATAAAAAAATATTGTTTGTCATAACATAGACCAAGTGGAGAACAATTATAGTCGTGACATCTAAGATCATGAGCCGTATCTTAATCAGCATGTCCCATATCCTTACACTCGGTGCAAGCTAGTAAAGTGTCGCTTGTCCATAGACCCTATATGATGTTTTAGCAAGTTTCAATTGGAGATCATTGACCAGGAACTTTGAGTGAATGGTAAGAAAAGTGTATATCAAACATGATTTACATTTGCAAAGTACCTAAATATCACATACCAAAATATTCGACGCATGCCCTAGAAATTTGTATAGAGAGGTGACGCTTCATCCAAAGGAATGCACCTATTGCAACCCACCAGAAGAGTTTGTGGGGATGCGATGGATGGAGTGCTTGAGCCAATACACAAATTCAAGGGCATACCACAAACTATACCCTTGATACCAAAGGAGACACTAGGCCTTTCAAACCTTTCTTCAATCTTCGAACCTGAGATGGAGGCAATGATCAATGCATTACTATCCATGGATGCTAATTCATTTGATCCATTGAGAGAGGAAGTGTCCATACCATTGTATGATGGGTGCTGAGTATCTCGCTTAAAGGCATTGCTTGTACTCCTAAATGAGCATGTCTAAGTTGTTTAGGTACATTCTATGTTCCATTGATTTTTTTTAGCTCTATTATTAAAAACACTTATTATGCTCTTCAAGGGTGCTTTATCTTTTTTTTAGGTTGCTAAAATATCACATATTACCACATGGAAACACGATGCCTAAGTCCTATGATGATGCACGATTGGTGTTACAAAAGCTTGGTATAAACTACAATAGCATCCATGCATGTGTCAATGATTATGTGTTGTTTCGAAGAGACTATGAAACTATGGAGTCTGTCTAAAGTGTGGTGCTCACTGTTATCAACAGGACTTATAAATGCAAATCTTCCCCAAGAAGGTTCTCATACAATTTTTACTTATATTGCATATACATCATAATATACATCATATGTTTCGTACGTCAAAAATGGCAAGCTTGACAAAGTGGCATGCGTAGAATAAATCCACAGATGGAGTCCAAAAAATATCAATAGATTCACATGCATGGAGCCACATTGAATCCACCTTTCCAGGATTTTCATGAGAGCTAAGGAATTTTCAGCTTGGTCTTACCATGGATGGCATGAATCCATTCAATCTCTGCTCAACTTTTTTTAGTGTGTGACTTGTACTCATTGTTAACTACAACATCCATCATGGCTTCCTACAAAGAAAGAAAACCTAATTGTTAGCTTGCTCATTCTTGGGTGCTACAAAGTCAAAAACATGAATGTCTACCTCTGTTCATTAGTTGTTGATGAGCTCAAGATTTTGTGAAAGGAGGGGTTCACTGTGGAAGACATGAACAAGCCATTGGGAGAAATATGGACTCCCTTCTTTTCCCTTTAAGGAGTGAATAAAAAATTATAGGTCTAACCAATGAGAGAGCTAGGATTCCATATTCATGTAACATGAATCTTCTAGCCATATCTTGGCCCAAATCTTCCCTCAACAATAAAATAAGGGAAAATGTTGGGAATACAATGTTGTCACTTCTTGGAAGTTTGTGTCTCAAATTTTCATTTTCTTATTTTTTTATGTTTGAATTTTTATTTCTTCCATTTTCAATTTTTGCCTCTTTCTTAGGTGGAACTTAAATTTATCATATCTCTTTCCCTACTTCTTTCGTGACGAAATTTTACGTATCATTGTTGCTTGTCCTATTTGTAATCCTGTGAAATTTCATTTCCTCTACACAAATGCAAAGTGAATTTCACATATTTAATGAGAACAGAGCTTGTTTTACCAAAGCCCTAATATTTTCTTCACAAAACTTTATAGGTATATTGTTCTCTTCCATGGATGTTCTATGGTAAAGTTTTATCTCATTTGGACAAAACCTATACAAGTTATGTGCATTCTTTGACATGTATTTTCTTTTGTTTTGGTACTTTAGAGGTCTCTTACAGTCAAGAACAATGATCTTTTGAACACTCAACTTCTTCTTCAACATCTTAGGATTTCTTTGTAAACAAAGTTACATATATGTTGACTTGTTTTTATGTTGCTCCATAGTTAAATTTTATCTCGTTCGAACAAAATGTATACAAGCTATATGAATACTGATCTTTTCTTTGTTTTTGTACTCCAAGAATCTCTGAGGGTGGAGAGCAATGATTTTTTAAAAACTCAACTTCTTCAACATGTTTGGGCTTCTTTGCAAAGAGAGCCACATGTATATTGTCTTTTTTTTTTTTTTGCTCCATGGTTAAGTTTCAACTCATTTAGACAAAGCCTATTTAAGTTATATGTATTCTTTGACTCAAGATCTCTTTTGTTTTTGTACTCTAGGAATTTGTCAGTGAACGAACAACGGTCTTGTTATAAGTCAACTTCTTGTTCAATATCTCTAGGCTTCTTTGTGAAAATAATTTTAGGTACAATGTTTTTTCTTAAAATTGCTCCATTTAAATTTCATTTCATTTGGAGAGAACATTTGCAAATTATACACATGTTGATAGGTAACTTTTCAATTTGGTTATTATATATGTCTTTACGGAGGAAAAACATCAGTAACATACTTGCATTGGAGGTCTTCAATAGGAAAGATAGTCGTGGTAATTGGATTTGTGATAAGTACTATAAGTTAGATTGGATTTTGATGCACCCAAGCACTTGAGGGAGTTTCAAGGTCTAGTGGAAGGATGTTGCAAATCCCACAAAAACATTGAAGAAAGGTAGAAATTTAGAGTTCAAAAAAGTGTTTAATGGAACAAGTACAATAATAGAAGTGTTAATCCAACATGTTTATACAAAACAAATCTTTCTACACGACGACAACTACATTGCAAATTATAAACAAAAGAGTACATTTTTAAATTGTTATCAATTTTTATTTTTTTACATCAGAGTTGTTTTTAAAAATATTTGTAATGTTCTAATTCAATCTTGTTTTACTGACATCTCTATATCCATCAATTTTGCATGAATGGTAGAGTTTGGAATGTTTGAGTGGCAAGATACATATTTGGCATGAAGACATAGATTCTTTGATCTATGATAATAACTCTACAAGTTAACTTGCAACTCAAAATATCTTCTTTTATAATTGAATAATGCTATGAAACCCACCAAAGGCTGATGTGAATCTTAGTTGATTTATTCCATTCTCATTATTTGCACATTTGTTTGGTTCATGTGATGTTTTGAAGAAAACAAATATTACTTATCAATGCAAGTGTCCATTCGAGGAATGGATGAGTCAACTTATTGAGTGAGACTTGGTAAGTCAAAAGAACACATTTTGATGAGACGATTGAGTGCAGGGTCAACCAATCTTATCTCACCTTTTTAGATGAATTATTGTGTTAATCGCATTTACTTACCATTATTATTTTTTAATTATAGGTATTTCACTGCTAGACAAACTCTGTGCATTCACTTTCAATATAGAAGATGGGGACTTTTGCGAGGGGAGTGGATTAGCTTCGATTAAGATTCTCGAGATGACATACATATAGCTCTCATAGATATGGTTATCTTATGGAATGGTCATAATCCTTTTGTGATCAGTGCTGCAGAGAGTCATTGGCCCATTTCTTTTCTCAGACAAGAAATTTAATTAATGTCCAATGATCCCCTCTACAACTTCTCTTTCAAGTTAGATAATAGGAAAGTCAGGACTTATAGTGAGCAATTCATGACATATAATCAATGTGCTTCTCCACATATCCTTGAGATAGTGGAATTATTGTAAATTTTTTAAATAAAGAATTAATACAAACCTTTTTTGAACTTTTGAGTACTTTCAATTTTGATCATCTTAGTTTATTTTGATCCAAGCATGCGATAATACATAATGTAATTAGTCAATCGTGTTGGTTAAAATCATAATTAAATTGTAAGCTAGAGTTCTATAATCTATGGAATATTGTCTTTGCATAATGATATATTGTAGCTCATCTCTTCTACTCATTTCTTAAATTTCAATGTTAAATTGGATCTAAAAGGATTTTGAATATCTTTTAGATTTCTTTTCTTAAAATTTTTCTATATTTTCTCTAGTTGGACTTGAATATACTCCAAAATCCAAGCATATTCGAGGATATAATAATATAGAATGAAGTGTTTGTCTGTATGTGTAGTTTTAACGGTGACTTTAAAGTATTGAGATAAAGAAACTAAGGTAAGAGTTTTAATTTGAAACTTTAGGGCTAAAAATTTTATAAAAACCTTTATTTAAAACCATAGATACATAAAAGCTATAGCTCTAAACTCATTTTCACTTTCATTCTCTACTTCCCTACACTTGTGCTCTCCTTCATTCTCTCTTTGTGTGCCATGGCTACCACTCCTACCTTCACCACATGGATTTTCTCCATGCGCTACATGCACATAGGAGACCACATATACCCTAGATTTTGCATGACCTTGAGTCTAGAGAGCTTGCTTTCCACCGTAGACCCTAGCTCTGGTATAGTGGCATCATTTTGTGATGCGATAAACCCTCTCACTTGCTCTATTCCAGACTCTGCTCTCAAGTGGGTTTCCATAGATTTCTTGTATAGTCTACGTGTCCGATCGAGCCATGTAAAGGTGGTAAGTCAAGCCTTGGTGCATATGGAGCAACATCTCTGAGGTAGAGCAATGCCCATCATGTGTCCCAGGACCATGCCACGATGGATCTCATCGAGCACAATGCAACCTTTGCCATATATGTTTTGTGCACTAAGGTGCAAGAGGACAGTGACGAAGACATCGATTCACCCTCTTGGTCACAGCTAGAGTATTTCAAGAGGGAGCCTGAGGAGATCGCTATCGATCTAAGTGTAGATGCATCACAGAGCTTAGCAATTACGCACCCAACTCCCTATGCTAATGAGAGCCGACGAGCGATAAGCCACCCCTCGCTTTTCTCCATGCTATCACCCTCGAGAGGGTGGAATATCTACTCATGCAAGATGTATGAGAAATTTTGGAGCTAAGAGAAGAAGAACTATATTGTATCATGGTGTGTGATGCACTTGATGATTTTATAGATTTTGATATACACGATGCCCCAAGACATATTGATGAGATGGCTTGATATAATGGCACGAGCGTCAATGACATCTCTGCCATTGTGCGCATCCAAGAGTAGATTGAGGATGCAGTGCCATAGTATGAGATATCTGATGAGGAGTTTGAGCAGTTGCAAGAAAGCCTTTTTGGTCCTCGACTCAACTACAAAGTACCTTCCCAGGAGAGAGACGATGGTGGCCCTTGCAGGAGTAGACGTGGATGCTCCATTATTGCAAAGCAGATAGATGATGAAGAGAAGGCAATGTTATCAATTTCCTGTGCAACTTCACTAGCAGGGCCTCTAGGGCATCAAAACCCTCTGTGTCAATTTTTGTCGGGATAGAGTAACCCTGGCTAGAGGCTCGCATCTGAGGGTAGGCCTATAGATTCAAGCCCTTAGACAAGGATTCTGTAGCCTAGGATGCTCTAGGGGCTCAATTGTGACAAAAATTGACAGAGAGGGTCCCAATGCCCTAGAGTCCCTACTGGTGAAGTTGCATGTAAATCCGATATATATATCTTTAGCACACTTCATACATAGTGAGTCTAACACTGAACTTGTGTCATGTAGAATATTGTCTATATAGATGAGCTTTCATCTAAGCAAGGTGGCCAATCTGGTAGCCAAGGAAGGTTGCATGACTTGGCATTGAAGGGGTACATTTGCTAGCTTATCAATGACATTGTTGTATTTCATAAGACATGCTCTTTAGCTTTTGTCGAAAACTTTTGAAGTTGAGGGCACTAACAAGGATGGGCCCTTCAAGACCATCCCGACCAACTCTAGCCTTGGAGAAAGTAGTGTTACTTCAACATTCAAAGCTCCTCTACTTATTCACTAGTACTAGGTTTGGGCTACTTCTTTCCACAGTGGGCCGTGGTATGGTTACTGATATTCAAGATCCCAATGTCATTAGGCAAGAACTACTAGGGCAAAATGTATTGCTGCCAATGACCAAGAATAGCTCTAACCATGGGGAGTGTAGTTAGAAGAAGTCTAGGAGAGAATAAATATACTTATTACCTAATGATATCTCATCACCAATGTAATGCACTTTGTAATCTTCTCTTGAAGTATGAAAACTTATGTTTGTTGGATTTGTGTGCAATGTAGTTTGTGATATGTGTCGCTTATTAATATTTTTTACTTGAATGTTACGTTTATTTGTCGGATTTATATGCAATGAAATTTGTACCCTAAATTTAATATGGACTGCTTTATCGAATTCATGCACAACATGTATTCATTCGAATGCATGTAATGATAACTCAAAGACATAAATAAAACAAATAAGAAGTGACTAAACAAAAATAAGATGCACCAAAAAATTTGTATTCATATTCATAACATTTTACATGTGATCCATTACTTGCTTAGTTTTGAAGACTTGCTTAAAGCCTGTATCCAAATGTTCATAGATCATACTACATGACTCAAAACTCATTCCCGCCTTGTCACACAATCATTGAGCATCTATGGTAGTAAACTAGTTGCTCACATCCCTAGGATGTTCACTTGTAACACCATCTACAATGTCTCTAAATTTACGATTTTCCAATGCATTTTTTACCATATCCTTGCTTAGGACTTCAATAATAGTATCATTCTTTGCATGAGGGAACACATTTCTCATTATAGCAGATTGAGCATATATCTATCTATGATATTGTCAACTTCCTTTGGTTAATTGGTGATTTGGTTCAACTAATCAGATGCACCGATGTTTATTCAAGTCTCTGTAGTCAATGCACATGCAAAAGGAGCCATCTTTCTTTTTGACTAAGAGGATGGGGGATGCATAGGGGGAAGAACTTGGTTCAATAAAACCCATCTCTAACAACTCCTTGATTTTCTTTGCAACCTCTTCACACTCACACTTGGAGAGTCTATAAGGAGGTTTATTCACTGGCCTGGAATGGGGCTCTAAGTCAAGTGGGTGGTCCACTTGTCTCTTGGGGGGAAGGGATGTAGGCATCTGAAATAGGTCATTGTATTCCTCAAGTAAGGCCTACAAGGCTAAATCATTAGACACTGCAGAGGGTTGATCAGAATTGTCCTTATTTAATTGCAAAACAAAGATTTGTGAGCATTTCTTAAAATCCCGTTTGAGTTTCTTTGTTGTAATGGAATGAAAATCATCATGATCTTGAACTCCCTCTAGGTGGATAGGTTGTCCATGCATCATAAACTCCATGTAAAACTGAGATAAGTCCATAAAAATCTTCCCCAATTGTTTCAGCCAATCGTAGCCCAAGAAAATGTCAATGGGGCCCATATCTAGGGCAATCAGATCAACCAGTGCCACATAATTTTCAGCCAAGCATAAGGGAACTGTAGGACATACATGTGTGGTAATTTCTTCTTCTCCATTTTCTAATTGGACCTTCAAGCGGTGGTGTAATGCCATAGGGGTGCATTTTGACCGATCAATGGCTGATTTATTGACAAAATTGTGAGTGCTTCCACTATCCACAAGGATAAAAACATGCTTTCCATTGATATTGTCTTGAATGTGAAGGGTGTTGGGGCTACGGGAGTCTTTCCAGGCATTCAAGGAGATCGAGCAAAGGAAAGTGGGAGGTAGGTGGGATGTTAAATCAAGTATCAGTGATGGAGCACTGTCGGGGTCAAAGGGAAACCCATCCTTGGGGTCATGGAGCTGCTCGTGATCAACATCCTCTGTAGGCTCAGCGTGGTCAATGGGCAAGTCATCCTCCTTAGTGTGCCAATCTTCCATGACATACATGCTATGAACTTTGACCTTAGCTGTCTTGTGCGGGCATTTGGAGGCATGATAAGCAGTGTACTTATCTCCACACGGCCCTTTTCCTTTCGTTCCTTCACAACATCTAGGGAGATGAACCCTTGGCTACTGGATCCATGGGAAGGTGATGTAGTGGACTATTTATTTTCAGCATGCTTATTCTTAGCATTAGAGCCCAATATTATCCCAAAAGTGTTCATTTTTCTTTCAGCGTGGAAGGCGGGGTAAGTGGGTATCTTGGGGTTGTCATGGGCATAGAAGTGCCTCAAAAAACACCTTCGTATGGGGCTGATCATGAAGGAGTGCGGGGCTATCTGAAAATGTTCATTCTTACGATACTTTCTTGCATATCTCTTAGATAGTTCAATTGCATCAAATAGTGTGGTAGGTTTTTGGGCCATGACATCTACGGATAGGCTCAGTTTCAACCCATAGATATACTTATGCAATTTAGCATCATCGCTAATGCTCTCCACTTACATGGTCAAGTTCATGAACTGATTTGTGTATTCACATACAATGAGCTTACATTGGTCAAGAGTGTGCCATTTTCTTGCCAACCACTCTTTTTCCACTAGGACACAAAAACTTGGACCATATGCATTTTAAAAGCTTCCCAGTCAATGAACTGTTGATACTCTCGATTAATATAGCACCACCATGTGTGGGCAAATCCTTCCAAGTGGATAGAAGCAAAAAGTATTTTCTGATCGTCAGTGTCGGGATAGATATTGAAGTAGGACTTCAACTTGGACGTCCATTTCTCCAAGTCGGATGGTGAGGGGATTGCCCATTGTACTTTGTTAGGATGACCTTGTCACGCAGATCGTTGGGGCCATGCTACCCATGAAATCTTTGTTGTCCATACATCCCGTGGAGGCCATACATGCCTTGATGTCCATACATCTCATGTGGTGCATTAAGCCCATGTTGTCCATTATAACCATGTTGTCCATGATTACAGGGCTGGTCATTTGTACAATATTGTCCTTGATGGAGCTAATTCATATGGGGTGCATGAGGGCTCCTAGGGAGAGCGGGGGAAATTCAACCAAGGGTGGGAGAAGGCCTCAAATGGATGTTGGTTGCATGGTGGACAGGGGAATTCAATAGGGGCTCAACGTGTGCATGAGAGGGTTCACTGATCTTTTAGGTAGAAGGGAAAATTCCCTTAGTGCCAAGTATACCCTGTGGACCATGCAACTGTTCCTGATGTGGAGGATGTCTAGACTCATGCCTAGAGTCATTGGTCTTCTCTTGGGATGAAATGGTCACTAATTGAGAAACAAGAGTAGTGAGCTTCTCCAAGGTTTGTTGAGTCTTTGAGTTTGTGAGAGCCATGTGTTTGATCGCTTCATCAAACTTGGACATCATTTGGTGGTGGTTGGTGACCATATCATTATGTAGTTCCATGTGACACTGACAGAGGGTGTGGTTGAGAAGGGTGTACGGGTCTATTTCAGGCATTTCCTCCTATATGTCACCATGGTAATCTTGTGCCAATCTTGGTTCCTCATTCATGGAGGTCTAGGAGTCTCTAATCTCCCTCTGGAGTTCCTCTTGGGCCTTGTTTTTACCTTTGTTCTAGCTATTACTATTTGCATCGCTAATTTACTAAACATGTCACTCTCTCAATTGCTATGTATGTTGCAAAGCATCACTATTACTATTGCGAATATGAAAATTGTCTCGACAAATCTGCAATGCATCGCATTGTGGCCAAATCTACTGCAATTAGCACATGGTCTTGACCTAAGATCCAAGCACTTAGTTGGGAGGTGATTTTCTCCACAATGCATTCATTGGATGTGAAGTCGTGTAGGCCTTCTTATCATCTCTTGAAGCTTAGCTAACTCTAGCTTCATGTCTACCAACTCTTGGTCAATACTCTTTCCCTTGTGCGCTTTGGCTAGACCTCTTGCTAATGGTCATGCTAGAGGCAATGCCATATTGGATCCTGGTTCTAGAGCTTCTCTTCTTGAGCAAGTCATCCATGCATATGGCTTCTTTAAAGACCCTAGCTAGCACATCTCTTTGCAGGTTTGAGTTGCTCACCAAGGCCTTATAGACCTCTTAGCTTTGAATTCCATTTATAAATACAATGGATACCACTCATTCCTTGAGTCATTTTTCCACTCGGATTCTCTTTAAGAGACTCCACATGTGGGTGACATAGTCTTAGATATCCTCGTTATCCTTTTGGCTGACATTCATCAACCTAACAATGAGGTTGTCGAAGTATCCCGCTTTAGAGAACCTCTTAATGAAGATACTCTTGAGGTTACTAAAGTTATTGCATTTGGCATTGTCTAGGCTAGTAAACCAAGTTCATCCTTTGTCTCCTAGGCAATGTCCAAAAGCTTGTTCTCATTGAGCAAGGTCCGTGTGAGACTGTTTGCCTTGCATACTTGCTCAAATTTCTCCATGCAGCTATACAGGCCATTCCTGGGTTGATATTTGTCGAGTTTCGTATCAATCATAAGTATTTTGTTCTCGCTCTTAGAGTTTGGTGTGATTCCTAGCCTTGCTAACAATGTAGTCACGAGGGCTACTCTGCTTTGCTATGCAGTTGTATTGTCTAAGAGTCACTTCATGAGAAGCTTGTTCTCAGCATTTGGCCCTACTCTAGTTCTATTAGTGAGAGATAAGATGTGCTAGACCTCACACATTTCTATGTCTTGTCTCGATTTCTGAGCTCATTGCTCTTGGTTGTAGATGGCTATGCCTTGCAGCACTTTTCTTGCCAACTTTCTCTCTTCTTGAAGACCAGCTATGATGTCCTCAACTAATCTACCATGGCGCACCATTTCGGTTCACAGGTTGTACTAGTTTACCATTTGTTGAATGTCGACTCAGAATTCTTCCAAGTTGAGCTCGTCATCTGTAGGGTTGGTGCTAGTTACCGACATGTCAGCAGTTTCCTGAGCAACTAGCGTGTTGATTAGATTGATCAAATTGAGTAAAGATGCATCCCTAATCATGTTGATTCTCAATTATTTGCTTCAAGTTTGTGGTTCTCAAGTTATCTAGCTTCTCAAGGTTTGCTTCTTTTAGTGGATTCATTCCTTACTTAAACCTCATTAGTGTGTTACTTGTTATATAGATCAGTTTGCAATGTTACTTGAATTGGACATATGAGTGGTGGAGTAGACTTGTGCCAAATCAAGCTTTCTCTCTTTCCTTGTGTACTTCAAGTGGTTGCGTGATGAAGTGTGTGAGTTCAATCATAATCAATGCAAATCACACTCCCCTCAATTAATTTTGACTAGTGCTAGCTCTCTTGTACAAGTAGCAACGACTTGTAGTGGTCTACTCTAGGTCCCTACTGTATGCTTGATGCGTTGTTTGAAGGGTAGCAAGTTCAAGTTGTCAGTTTGGACCTCTATTGGGGTATAGTCAATGATTGTAGTCGCCCTTGGGCTATCGGGGTCCCAACCCTTGAGTCTGTCAACTCTATTGTCCTATCTACTTCTTAGGGATCTATTTGGTTTGGGCCATGTAGGGTCTGGGAAGGCCATGTAGGGTTTGGGAAGGTCAAAAACTACCAAAAACTGATGCTCTATTCTCCTTTCTAATTTGTAGGTTTTGGTTTGATTCCAAGAATTGGGCATCCGATTCTGGCATGTTCCTTTCTGAGTCTTGTGTCCAATTTTGGACTATCCGAGTTTGATTTGTCCAAAATGGATTGTTAGAGCTGTCGAATTTTGGTTGGCCAAGTGTTGTCCAATTAGAAAATCCGATGTGTCCGAATATGAAAATTAGACAACTTTTGATAGTCAGATGGTCCAATTCTAGAATCGGACTACTGGGACTGCAAAAACATGCATAGACTCGACACAATTTTGACACAACACTTTCAATGTGTCTTCCTAGTCCCTGGCAAGCTTGAGAATCAACCAATAAGGTGTGAATGATCTCAACAACTCACTTATAGCCTACAAATGCATCCAATCGCACAAATCAAAGCTCTTCTTAAATAAGTTTTGGTTTCATTGCATATTATGGCATATAGGCTTCAGTTTATTTAAGTTTAAAGAGGAATACTAGCATAGGTTAGTCCAGTACTGTGCCTTTGTAACATAGCATAATGTTAGAGAAAAATAATAATGGAAAGATTGTTTTCGCATAACACTTGGCTAATTTTTAGTTAAAATTTTTTGAGCACAATGAGTCATACACATTGCATTTGTATTTAAGCATGGTATCAAAAGGAAAAATCCTAGATGTGTAGCACTTATATGCCTAATTCTGGCCAATATTAAGTGTGTGAGGTTCCTTTGTTAGAGGATAGATAGTAATATTTGGGGAGACGTTATGTGAGGTTGAAATATTCATAGATTGTTATATATATCATGAGAGGATTTTGTCATGTTTCTTGTTTATGTTTGAGAGGACACAGCTTGGGGCCAATCCCTAGGGTGTAGGAGAGCCGTAGGAGCCACACCAATTAGATGGGGGATGCTCTCCTTGTGTGTATAATGAGCTGTTAGTGACCTATATGTATGGAATAATCACTCTACTTGGATGAAATTCCTGTCTATAAATGCATTCATTAGATAAATCATCTTGTAGATCCCAAACACTCTTGGCCGCAAGGAAATGGGGATTGTTTGGAGAGTGTAGAAGCCCTAACTAGAGCCTTAGAGCCAATGTCAGACCTGTTTTTGGTCTTGACAGGTGATGCATTTGTCAAGGGCCGCTAATAAGTAGCAGTTTTTGAACATTGGCTAATAAGGACCTGGTTAGTTAGTGCATGCTAGAAAGTATAGAGATAGATCCAATATATCTTAAAATTGTCAAGCCAAGATTCAAAGTCAAGAAAGAGCTAAAAGGGCTAGACATAGGGCAGAGATCCAATAGTCCAATATCACTAAAAGTGAGAGATCTTATTGACCCAAATAATATCCCGATTAGTCTGTTAGGGGAAGGAGGAAGCTCCAACGTCCCTTTCCCCAAAAAGTCAGTCTACTCCAAGTGGGAGTATAATCCTCTAATACAATCTCCTAGAAAAAATCCAATCATTACAATTTTACAACCAATTGCAATACCTACAAGAACAATGCATTTGAGCTAAGCAAGTCTCTTTTTGAGAAATTGATGCATCTAAGAAAGGCAAGTTTGATCTTTCTTGTTGAACACATTGATTGTGCTCACTGGTCGTGATAAGGGAGAAGAAGAATAATAAAATCTGCCTATGCGTAGATTTTAAGGAGTTGAATAAGCTAACAGTAAAGGACTACTACCCTATACTCTTTATTGACCAGATTTTAGATCAGTTGTTTTGTAGGGCAAGAAATGTACTCCTTCATGGATTAATTTGTGAGCTATAATTAGGTGTCCATAGTAGCTAAGGAGGATTAGTTGAAAACAATGTACATTAGAGTCTTTGGTACCTTTGCATACCATGTCATGGCTTTTGGTCTAGGCAAAGCTCCTAAATATTGGCAAAGAATGGCTGTCAATACATTTTCTAATATCTCCCCTAAAGAACTTAAGATTTTTA
Organism: Lygodium microphyllum; assembly: GCF_053477565.2. Lineage (NCBI taxonomy): Eukaryota > Viridiplantae > Streptophyta > Polypodiopsida > Schizaeales > Lygodiaceae > Lygodium > Lygodium microphyllum. Next base: position 112,246,235 of record NC_141148.1, read on the forward strand.
TAGATACTTTGGGGATGGCTACCACAACCCGTGATAGACAACTCATCTTTTTACATAAGTGCTTTGAGCATTGTTGTGAGTATTACAACATTTAAAAGAGCAATAGGCCACACCCCTTTCAAATTAGTATATGGAAAAGAGTGTGTTTTACCTTTGGAGATTGAGCTATTGACAATAACCATTCTTTGGGAGAAGAGAAAGCATTGCAAGGAAGGTTTACTTCCCTTGCATATCTTGATCATATTACATCATGTAGGGAAGAAGTGGATGAAAATACTTCATGATCTTTATGCTAGGAATTATAAATTTTGTAAGGGTTAGTTGGTCTTATATTATGATGCCCTTCATGAGCTATTCCCTAGTATGTTAAATCCCAAGTGGGATGGCCCTTATAAGGTTTTTTGTATAGGACAAAGTGACTCTACAGTTCTTTTAGCGAATTTGCAAGGGTAGAGTTCAAAACTAAAGTAAACTTCAATAAACTAAAGCCCTATTATATATAGGGGCTGATGTCAAACTTGGTGCCTTTGCAGGTCCAAGATTTTTCTTAAACTTGTAGAGGATACTAAGAATATTAAATGGGAAAAGTTATTATTTATCTCGAGCATCCATATTTAGAGTAGTGTTACCACTCAGGCAAAATGATTTGGTGGAGTAAGGGTTGTCGCATTACTGAGTGGCAAGATGGATATTTTATGTGGGACATTCGACCCTATTTCCATCATTGTCATTGAGTTCTCACTAGCATCCCCATTAAGTTTAGTAAGGAAGGAGGGATTGATCTATCTTACATCCCCTCTCTAGGTTTGACTTTGACTATCATAAGTATGAGTATATTGATTGTTATGGTATGTTACATCAATGAAGCATTGGTTTGTACATTATATTTTGATGGAGCTTCTCAAGGGCTTGCTATGCGTGCAAGTGTTGGGGTTGTCATAAAAGATCCCCATCATCAAGTGGTTTTGAAAATGGGAGTATATTTAGGTATTGCTTTTACTAATAACATGGCGGAATACAAGGCTTTACTTATGGGGCTAAATATTGCTAGACGTGGTGGTATTCACTGGTTATTGCTAAAAGATGACTCGCAATTAGTAATCAACTAATTGAATTGGACCTATAGTGTGAGGGATCCCATTCTAAGGATGCACCATAATGCAACCTTGGACATCGTTGAGATCTTTGAGGCATTGACTTGGCAGTTGATTCCCTATCAATAAAATTCCTTTGTAAACCCCCTAGTTAATTATGCCTTTGTTGAAGATGTCTTTCTCAACTATGGTCCTAAGGGGCTTTTATAATTGTCTACTAATATCAGCCCAAGGCTATTATGGGGGCTACTTATTACTGGCATGTCCTATTTTAGTGGTCGTTGATGGTTAGTATGGGTTATGAGCCAAATAGGAATTGTGCATCTTCCTATTCTTTCATGGACGCATCATATCATCCAACTACATATTCGTCAGACTCCCCTTGTCATTTATGTCAGGGACTTAGCTAATAAGTTGATGCATTTAGTGTAGGGCTCAAGCAATCCATCCCCTTGGTCTAGTTTTGTGCTTCAATAGGGTTATGTGGGGACCAAGGGTTTCCTTTCAACCAAAGGTTGCTGATTAGTGTGAAATATTATATTTTGTTAAGCTGAGAGGGCCAATCAATTTGGATATAATGTTCAATTTCATTAGATGAAAAGGGCTATTTCTTTGATAAAGAAATGATTTATCTTGTTAGGTAAGAGGGCCATATGTCTATTTAGTGCAAGTGTATTTAATGGTTCTTTGTTTAAGTGCTACACTAGACATATTTGAAGGAGCACCCAGAGGGAGTCAATTGTTGCATGGAAGCTTTTTGCACCTAGTCCAAGTGATATCTTTCCTTTCCAAGTTCTTTTCCCTTGAGCAGAATGTATTATGTGTATTTTGGAGATTCTTCTTTTTTGTGTTGGGGACCGATAGTCAAAGCATGAAGTTCTAGGATTAGTTAGGTATGTCTAGGAAGGTTTCAACCTGTTGTTTGTCTCCTATGATGAAGACATTGTCAGGTATGTAAAGAGCTATTTTAAAGGGTAGCCCTAGTGACCCTATCTTACTAGCCTACTAGGGAGCTAGTTCTAGGAATCCATGTTAGTTGTGAGATAGCTAGGCAAGCCTAACAAATAAAATTAAAAAATAGTAAATATATCTAAAATATATATAATACAAAGGTGTGTAAAAAGGAGATTTAGCCCTACATTAAGGAAAAATAAAGAAAGAAACATTTCAAAGACCTAATGTTTATCACCTCACAAAGGCCTTAGTAGATTCCTAGGGAGGAGTCAAACCCAGGGATGACATTTTGCCAAAAAGAAAACAAGGATGGTTGGAGTGAAAATAAAAGCGAGAATAAATAAAAAGAAAAATTGTGTCACCTCGTGAGAGCTTGGTAGATTCTTAGGTACCGAGACTAGCGAGTGGTACCATGTTCTCCTTGGGTGACAATACACTAAGCTCCTTCCTTTTTATGCATCTAAGTACAAAATGATAAATAATAGAGACTGAGATAATGGAAATAAATATATAAATGAGACATGCTATAGGAGTACTCGTCTAGTAGGAGTTCTTGGTCTAGTTTTCCTAGGTTAGGTAGAAAAGTCAAATCACCACTTAGGATGACCCCTTTGATAGATAATTTAGCCGGCTTGTGTTTGAGCAGTTGGGTAACATTGGATAATAGAGTTTTTGGAAGCCTAAGTTTATGATGATGCTCAAACACTGGGTCTAAGACCACCGACTTATTTAATGTCAGCATGTTGTATAGCTGAACATGTCAGGTGTCAGGTACACACAACCTAAGTAAATGAGCTTGAAGTCTTAACACAATTAACAATACTCTTGGGCTCAACTTTGGCTAGCACTGAGAGATTCTTGTGGAAAACATTAGCATATCCTAGTTAGTATTCATCAATAAAGGTGCAGCTATTTTTGTCCTAAATCTTTGATGCTAAGATTTGAGATAGTTGAAGTAAAATTTTGCTAACACACAATGATAAGTAACAATGTCAATCAAGAGGTTGGGACCCTCAAGTGCTTAGCTCTGCGCAACTCCTTCTCGAGTAGGGTTTTATACAAAAGGGGGTGATGCTCTAATTTTGGATGTAGACTAGGTTACATTAGAGAATGATGGAGAGCACAGAGATATTGTTGTAGTGAGTTGGATTCAATTGAATTTTTTTGGTGGTACATTGCTACTCTACATTGCTCATGAGTCATGATTTGACAATCCCTATAGGCACTTGTCAACTCGATGCATGTATGATTTCTTCTAAAACAAGCATTGAGAGTTGCATTTTTATTTGATTTATTTGCCTTGGAATTGATCTTGAATTTCTTTGGCAAGTGCACAACTAGGGCTAAGCCTAAGTGCTCTAGCATTCTTCTTGGCCAACATCTTAAGTACGACTCATCGTGACTAGCAGTTGCATATGGGGCATCCTTCAATATGTATAGGCATGTGGTTCACAAGCAAGTGCATGAGGACTTGATTTTTAGGAAGGATGTCCATCATTTTTTCCACATTTGCCATTTGGATTGAGACAAAAAATGTTGGAGTACTAGGGAATTTGCCTTCTTATGCACATACTTCAAGATAAGTTGAGTAACGCCTTAGTAGGATTGAGATTCATGCTCTATGCTGGGGTGATAGTTGTATGAACACAAGCATTTGTAGTACATGGTGCAAGTGAAACTCACAAGTCCCTACATGGTCTAGGGACCAAAATAGATGTAGCTAGTTTTCCAAGCAGCTCAACAAGATAGAGGTACTCTAGTGTTACCTTTTTCAATGACATTTGTATATGTGGTGGTATTACTTTTTGATTATAAGTCACTTATGGATAAGGGAAGGAGAAATTTGACACAAAAGAAAAAGTCTTGTAGGTGATATGTCTAGCAAGAGATGTTGAAGACTTTTAGAGCTAGCAATGTAGGCCGAGAGCTGGAAGTTGTACTTTAGGTGCGAAGCAAGAGATGTTGAAGACTTTTAGAGCTAGCAATGTAGGCCGAGAGCTAGAAGTTGTACTTTAGGTGCGAAGCAAGAGATGTTGAGGACTTTTAGAGCTAGCAATGTAGGCCGAGAGCTAGAAGTTGTACTTTAGGTGCGAAGCACTAACCTGAGTGCATAGAACCGAGTAAAAGCATTCACAAGTATAATCTTTATATGAAAAAAACTTACATGACTATTGATTAATAGATGTGTGAACCCATAATGTTCTCCTAATGATAGTAACTCCATGGCTTCTTTGTGATCAAAGGTAGAAATATCTTCTACATATGCTTCCTATTGGCCTTGAAGTGTAGGAGCTCATTCCAAGTGAGTAATACTTATACATGGCAAAATCAATGATCATGTTGATGCCATTTGCTGATCATCTTGAAATGTGGTGTACTCTCTCAAGTGCCTCTTGTTGGATATAAAAAATGACAACAATAGCAAAAATGGCATTTGAAATGTTATGTAGTTACTCCAAAGCAACATTGCACCTTATTTTCCAAAGAGTAATGTTTATGTAGATTTTGATTATACAAATGGAAATGATGATAGGCAAGAGAATGTTTATGTAGATTTTGACTATAAAAATGGAAACGATGATAGGCAAGAGAATGTGGGTGAGTTCAAAGCTTCACAAGAGACAAAGTAAGTATTTTATGAGCTAGATTACTATTTTTGGATTATGCCATCACAATTTTTTATGCATTTCTCTTGAGATAATGAATATTCCCGTGTAACGTTGCCACCATACTTTTATTTAAGTGTGAGTTGAGAAGGTTTGATGTGGATATGAGATAAGTGTGTTACAATCTAAGGTTCATAGGTTGGGGCTAATAGAAAAATGGTGATTTTGTGCTAGGCAAGCAGTGCATTAGGGAGCATGTATGCTAAGTGTGCTATGCTTGTAAAAGTGCAAGAAGTGTTCAAAAAAATCTTATAGCACCACATATAGTCTCTTGGATTGTCCTAATTGCTTGATATCTCCACATGAACATCATGATAAAGCTTTGAAATGCTCTAGGCACATCCAAATGAAGGTCTCTCTCTAAAATTTAGATGCTCTTGTGTAGGTTTACTCGGCCTATAAGTCAACGAACATAAACACACATTGTCTAAATTAGTTCTCAAAAGTGGGAAATGCAAGGGAAGAGAGATAGATAGATAGATAGATATGAGAGATAAGTCTTTGAATGAACAAATATAAACACACATTGTTTAAATTAATGTTCAAGTAACATGGAAAATGCAAGGAAAGATAGATCTATAAATGTGTGCATATTGAACTTTCTTGTGTGTGTGCGCACATGCACACACACACACACACAAACATGGAGAAGTGAGCTACCCATTCTTGCAAGTTGCAATGGTGGCCCTAAGGCTATTGAGCATGAAAAACCAAGATAGCGTGCAACATGAAAATTAGGTGCTCCTCTGCACTTCTCCAATCTTTGGAAGAATCTTGACAAGATTCATCGATCAACTACCACCCAATGATAAGCTCCAACAAAGCCATCCCAAAGCTTACAACATCGAGTTCAAAGATCCCTCACAATGGTGGGACAATCGCAACAGCAAGGTTAGTTTTCCCCATTATATTTTATTATAAGTCATGATGTATTCCACATCTGCAAAACATGAAATCTTGTGAGCTCTCATAGGGATATGGCTTTCTCTTTCACCCCTCTTTAACCGCTGGCCAATGCAAGGTCTCCAGTTTTCAAGTACAAAGTGATAGTAGATACCTTGTGGTTGGATTGCCGATACATCCAACCTAGGTTTTTGAAGAGGTCAAAAAATTTGAATCAATGTCTACACTTAAATTAAGTGAAGGGGAGCCGCAAGAGGAAAAGGAGGTGTCTTTCCAAAGGAGACTACTCATGTTGTGGCACTGATGAAGGCTTGTGCAAAGCAAAAGGATCTATTCATGGGCACAAGGTTACGTGAGGACATTTGCAAATAGGGGTTTCTTGAAAGAAGCCCCTATGTTGCAAGAACTTTAATAACTATGTATGCTAAATGTGGTGCTCTTGTAAAAGCACAACAAGTTCTTGACAAATATATTGTTCATGATGGATTCTCTTGGACTGCACTGATTGTTGCAAGAAATGCACAAAATGGTCACGAGTGATGAAGCTCTAAAATGCTTTGATAAGATGTGGCATTACCTTTCTCCATCTCAAAGCCAACATAGGCCCATAACTAGCATGACCGGCACACATAGGGGGAGTCGAAACCCATGTGTGTATTTATCCACAACCCACTACATGGGTGCCATAATATCATCTTGCTTCATCATGATTCATAAAAAATACCCCTCTCTCTATACAATAATCAACCCATACACTCCCTCTCTCAAAATTAAAGAACATGAATTAAAAACTCTCTCTCTCTCTCTCTCTTTCTCTCTCTCACAAACATATACAAACACACACACATCCCTCTCTTCTTCCTTCTTTTTCTTTTTTCGTAAAGTCTTCCCCCCTTTTCTCAAAACCAATCTCTCTCTCTCTCTCTCTCTCTCTCTCTCTCTCTCTCTCTCTCTCTCTCTCTCTCTCTCTCTCTCTCTCTCTCTCTCTCTCTCTCTCTCTCCCCCATGCCTAGCCATGCATTACTTTTGATGTGCTGGTGGTCTTCACACTGACTCAATATTCACCATGTCGTTTTCTCAAGGTTGGAAATATATCATATTCGGATCATTTTTTGCTACCCTCCCTGTTATGTAGTCCTGTGTGCGGTCTTCCTTAGCCAATTCTTTAGGATAAAGCCTACGTGGACGAGCTACCTTGTCAACCTCTAGCATGCCCCAACCACCCAATAGCATGCCCCCATGTCTTACATCGAGTAGTGTGCCCCCACATACAACATTGAACAACTTCATTAATCAAAGCAAGCAAGGTAAGATTTCAAAAAACTTGGACTATACGCCTTCAGTGATAAGCTTTTCTATTGCAGTATAAATAGCAACTCACTCTAAAAATTGGCTACCATGTTTCTATCATTTTGATTATAATGACAACAGTAGCACACCGAGGCTATATGCCATCACTGTTTAATCATGCAAAGGCTTCTACTCTATGAGAATATTATCTATTGAGGGGCTTGGAAGGGGATTTGTATGTGGCCACTAAATTTGTGGACATGTACTACAAATGCTACTCCCTTGCAAAAGCACAACTAGTATTTGACAATTTACTAGTTCCAAATGTGGTCACATGGACTGCCATGCTCGCTAGGTATGTAGAGCATGGGCCTTGTGAAGAAGCATTGAGATGTTACAAAATGCTAACTGCAAAGCATACATGCAGATGCTATTACATTTGTCATGTATTTGAAAGCTTATGGGACCTTGGGGGCATTAAGACAATAGGCTAGGAAATACATACTGAGATCAAGAACTCATGCTTAGGAAATGATCCTACAATAGGAAATGCATTGGTGGACATGTATTGGAGGTATGGTTCTGTTGCAAAAGGTCACATGTTTTCAACAACATGCTGACAAGAGATGTTGTATCACGGACTAATATGATGAAGGCATATTGTGAGAATCATGAGGATGACAAGGCTTTACAATGTTTTGAGGAGATGAAAGAGCAAGATATGTTTGTGGATGATGTAATTTTTGTCCTTTTCTTGAAGTCTTGTGGCATTTCACATGCCTAGATAAAGGATAACGTGTGCATGATGAAGTTTTTCAGAGTGGGTTTGACAAGGAGCTATCTACGAGTAGTGCGATGGTTGGTATGTATGGTAGATGCGACTCTCTTGCAAAAGAAGAACAAGTATTTGATAAGCTGTCAGTTTGCAAATGGATTCTCCTAGAAGGCACTCATGGCTAGATATGTTGACCATGGGCATGGTGAAGAGGCCATTGTCATAGATTAGATATGCCTTGAAAGCATGTGCTACCATAGGAGTGGCTGAGAAGGGTTCAAAAACTCATAATGAGATTGTTAGACTGCGGATGTTGGAGGGCAAGATTGTGTTCATAAATGCTCTTGTGGAAAGGTATGCCAAATGTGGTGCACTTGCAAAAGCACAAGAAGTCTTGGACTAGCTTTTTTCTTGGGATGTAGTGTCTCACTGTCTTGGAGTGCTTTATTACAGAGTATTTTATAGGAATTGAGATAGTATTAAAGTATTAAAGTCCCTTGCAACGGTGGAACAATCACAACAACAGGCTTAGTTTTCCCCAATTGATCTAATTATGACATATTCCACATCTACAAAGCATAAAATCTTGTGATCTCTCATTGAGATATGGCTTTTTCTTTTGCCCCACTACAATCACAAGCCAATGCAAGGTCTCCAGATTTCAAGCACAAAGTGACAGCAAATACCTTGTGGTTGCATTGCCGATACATATATATATGAACTTATCAAAGCAGTTCACAAGAGAAAGGAGCTGTCTTTCTAAAGAAGACTACTTAGTCCTCATGTTGTGGGACTAATGAAGGCTTGTGCAAAGCAAAGGGATCTATTGAAGGGCAAAAGGCTACATGAGGACATTTGCAAACGGGGGTTTCTTGAAAGAAGCCTGTATCTTGCAACTTGCAAGCACTTTAATAACTATGTGTGCTAAATGTGGTGCTCTTGCAAAAGCACATCAAGAGTTTGACAAACATATTATTCATGAATTATGATGGATTCTCATGGACTGCACTAATTGCAAGAAATGAAAAAAATGGTCATGTTGACGAAGCTCTAAAATGCTTTGATAAGATGCAGCTTATTTGTGCATTGAAAGCATATGCCAGTGTAGGAGCACTCGTTAAAGGTGAACAAAATCATAATGCGATTGTCACATTAATGTTGCTGGAGAAATATAACATTTATGGCAATGCTTTGGTGCACGTGTATGCCAAGTGTAGCGCATTGGGAAAGGGACAATGAGTGTTGGATGAGCTTCTCGTTCAAGATGTAGTCATTTGGAACTGACTAATTGTAGGGTATGCACAGCATGGCCAAGTCGAAAAAGCATCAAGATATTTCGATACGACACAACATGAGGGGCACAATCCCACTACAACAATGATCTTTATTTTTGGCTTGAAAACATGTGCCAATGTAGGCGCACAATACAAGGGCTATTTAAGTCAAGAGATTGGGAAACACAAACTTTAATGAGCTTTAATGTGAGTTTTGTGGTCATGATGGAAGAGAGTAGCCATCACTTTTACTCATGGCCCCGGCCCCCTCCTCTCCTTCCCTCTCTTTCATTGGGCCTTTTTTTTCTGCATGGCAGGTCAAGGCCAAATGGGCATTGGGATCCGGCTCTTCTGCAGGTTCCTCTCTCTCTCTCTCTATCTCTCTCTCTCTCTCTCCCTCTCAGATGTTCACCCTAGCCTCTTTCAATCGTCCTGACTCCTCTCCCAGTCGTTGAGTAGCAATCATTGCCTCATCTAGTCAAGCAGCAGCCTGTGCCATAGCCTACAATAGCCTGTGCCTTAGCCCTCTTTCCCTCACCAGCTCACCGTTGCAGTCGCCATGTTGCCTCAACCCTCTTCCAATTCGTCGCTCACAGCTCGACAATCTCCAATCACCAAACGTCGCCAGTCGCCTCGGCCCTCTTCCAGTTGTTGCCATGTCACTGCTCTCAACAGTCTCCAGACGCTCGCCAATCACCACTCGTTCAGTGCTACTAATCATTGCCAGTTGCTAGTTGCTAGTCGTTAGTGCCAATCGTCAGTGCTGCCAATCGTCACCAGTCGGCCAGTCGTTAGTGTTGCTAGTTGTCAATTCACTGCAGTCGTGAATGCCCCCTGTCGCCAACTCACTTAGTTAGCAGTTTTCCAAGGCCTTTTTGGTTGCATTTTTCTACTCACATGCTTCCTTGGCTTTGATGACAGCCCTAGTAGGCACATGGTATCCCATGCGGCTATGTTTTGCAGCTCTTGCTCCATCTGATGTGCGATTTCTTCATCTAGTAGGCCGTCATGTCCTTCTTCACCATTTGGAGTTCTCTTAATAGTAGAGTTAATGATCTTTTGGCAGGCTCTAACAACTGAGAGGATTGTGGTTTTCTCCCTCCACAATTTTCTTTCATCTTCAGGATTTACTTCAATATCCTATTGCCGAAGGATACCTCCTAGTTTGAGATACACTCAATTGTTTGATATGTGTAGGACTATGTAGTTGAAATTTGATGCTTTTATCAACAGTACATGTGAATAAACATTGGCATCTTCCATTCTATGCATTCTAAATCAGGAATTACAAGTGCACATATCATGTTAGGGCCATAATGTATATCCCAAAGCTAAATGCAATTTCTATCTTGTATATGTGATCATAATCTAGTTGAATACAAAACTTATTTTGCCTAGGTTAGATAATTGTTAGATTTGAATATACTAACAAAGGTAAATTATTGAAAAGGAAGGTTGGAAGGTTCATGATGCCTATGAAGGACTACTGAATTGACTATTGTTTTATTTTGGGTATCTAGGCTCATGAAGTATATAAAATGAGGCAAGCATCATAGAGGAGATTGGATGTCAATGTTGCTGCAGAAGTTATTCCTTTGAGGATCTAGATTTTTATCCGTACCTTAATGACAAAGGGCTAATAAAAATTTGTAGTTTGCTAGATGCAAAAGCTAGTTTTTATGTAATCTTCAATCATGAGAAAATGCTACACTACATTGGTATCTCAAGGTAGGTGTGCAACGTTCCATAAAAGCTCATGAGTTGTGCTTTGATTTCTCAGCTTGATGTCTATAGGATTTATTACGTGGATGTTCAGCCATAGGCTCTTTTCTAGGATCCTAATTCCTAGGTAAGCAAATAAGAAAAAGTATAATCCATGTGTATGATGGCTCTAGTAAAAGTGTTATCTTCCCCGATGGAACACTGAATGATCTTCTCTTTCTACTTTTGATGGTTTCTCCCTTTTCTTCAATATGTATTAAAAATCTTAATAAAATAGCTACACATACCTAGTACCAACTCCAAAGGCGTCCCATGAAAGTGTGACACATCAATGGAAGCATGAATTCAATGTAGCTTTATAGAAGGAATAGCTAGTTGCTTCAATGTAAGTGTACAAATACCATATGCCTAATGTCTAATTCAAGTAGTTGCACAAGTGAGGATGTGCCAATCTTGAAATTGTGCATTGTGACATTTTTTAGCAAGCCTAAATCCATATAATCATGAACCTCACCTTATCTACGAGGAAATGTTTAGCTAGAAATCTGTGTGTGTGTGTGTGTGTGTGTGTGTGTGTGCTCCCGCGCGCGTTAGAGTTTGTGTTTTGGGTGTGATTTGTATTTGGGTGTGACTTGCTTAGATGGATTGTAGCTCACACTTTTTTCTTTGTGTTGGCAACCAATTTCATTTAAGGTAGCAACGATTCTAAAAAAGTATTGTTAGCACAAATTCATTCTAGGCTATTCAAAGGAAAGGGATTCTTGAAAAAACTTTAAGTATAAGCAAGCATTTTGAAGCAAACCACATAGGGATTGGATTGGGACTTAATGTTGATGCAAGAGTGTTTGCCATTGATAGTAGGATACCTTACCACATGCCAATTGTTTTCAAGAATACCATTAAAAAAATATTAGAGAGTAGGTGGTATGGTGTGTGTGATAGGAGAGGCCCATTGATTGACATGCGTCGTGAATTTGGCATATGCATGTCATGAGATAGTCCTTTCTTGTCACGATATGTGCATGTATATGTGTGTGTATGTGTGCACACATCCACGTGTGTGACAGGAGAGGTTTTTTGACTAGCATGCACCGTGAATTCAAGATATGCATGTCAAGAGAACTGATAAGGCAATCCTCTCCTATCACTCACTGTGCAAAGGTGTATACTCTTCACAACCACGTGTATGGCAAGGGATCGTTGACTAGCATGTGTGTCATGAGATGGGTCTCTTGCTATGCATTATTTGTATCTTTGATTCTTTCTGCATATGTATGTTGTAGTCACTTGTGAGATCTATAAATGAATAAATAAGTGATGGGTATTTGGTCTTGTTTTTGGCTACATAATGTCCTGACATGCTAGTTATTTGGTGTTGCTTGATGGGATGGGCATTTAGGTCGTACACTCAATCATAAAGTATCATCATGTGTGTAAATCTTTAAAAATCGAGCAATATTTTTGTGTATTTATGCTTTTATGAGAAAAAAAACTTGATGCAATCTATGTTGCATCTTCATTGTTCAATGTCTAAATGATATCATGTAATTTTAACTCAATTGAAGTTTATATACAACACTAGTATAATCGAAGATTGGTATCATATAATTTTGTTTTTAAACGAGGATTGTATATCAAATGTTTTTATTCAAGTGATGTAATCTAACTTATGATTGGGAGACAAGGTCTCAGGTGCCATGCTTATATGCTTTTTTTCCTTTGTCACAGATTGGGGGAATTGGCCTTATTGAGATGGCTCTTAACATTGCCAAAGCACTCCGCATTTTCTTAATAGAGGCCATATCGTCCAGTATAGAAGAGAAAATATCATTCACTAATAGCAACGATGTTGCATTTGTCAACTTTTGCAATTGAGCATGTATAGCTATGCGTGCCTTGTTACAGTAATAAGGGCTTTCACACTTAGTTACTGATGTAGTCATGGATCCTAAGAAAAACTTTCACCTTTGTCACACATTGCTCAGAAACGCACCTAGGATGCTTGAAGATCTTGGGGAGTTAGCACCATCATTTGTATCAAATGAGAAGTTGGCCTTGTGGAACACAAAGTGAAGAGAGGAGTTGGCACATTCAAAGAGAGCGAAGGACTTGTTTGGTGCCTCCTCTCTGCCAAAGCGTTTGAAGACTGCAATAGGTGCAAGTCCTAGTCCCAGTTCTATAGGGTAGCAAGATGATCCATCAAGGGCAAGAACTATGTAGCAGACATTGAGGAATCACCAATGTGCGTGAATAATTGGCATTCCTTTTGATGCAATCAAGCCAGGCAAAGACATCGGTGAAGGCTCCTTCGAGCAGTGTGTGGAAGCCACAATAGATAATATAAGTTATTTTCCTTCAAATTTAAAATTTTGTGCCGAAATGTACAAGGGATCTAATAATGCCAAGTTGCAATAGTTTCAAGTGGAGTGTGGGATGCAAAAGGTCAATGCATCGATTGTGTGATGCATTGCCTTCACTTTTGAGCCCCCCTTGGGTTACATTCTTCTCCTTATTCAATGGTGGTACATTGAATGATGTATTGATGTGGGGTCCTTTCAAGGAATGTAGATATAGAAGAACAATTGAGCACTTGCGTAAGACATTAGTGGGATTCAGCCCTAATCCTGACAAGGTGCCCAATGCAGAGGAGAACGCTAGGATTGTGAGCGTTATCAATAATATGCTAAATATTTTTCATGCACTAGTGGATGGGATGAAGGCCGTGCCAGCATCATCCATTCAAACTTGCATGCTAAGAACATGGTACTAGACTTTACCAAAGAGAACATCCCGAGGGTTGGCATCATAGATGGGGTCTAATGCTCATTTCTGGCATGACAAGATCAGCAATCAACTATGGGGGTCCAAATGATCCCATGCACCTCATAGATGAGGGTTGGCAGAAAGGAGAGTTGGAAAGGAGAAGACAACCTTGTATTGCACCTGAGATCTACGACCCACTGTGCCAGTCTGCCTATAGCAAGGAGTCTGATGTATAGCCAAGGGATGCCCTAGATGAAGTGATCATACATTTGATAGAGTTAAAGGCAAGTGATTGCATGTTGGTAGATGATAGGGTTGTACGTATATCCTTTGTAGACCTCGATGACTTTTTGAGGGTAGAATGTGGGATTGATCCTGCAAAGGCACAGAGACCCCTTGTAGAGCTTGGTCCTATTTTAGCTCACCCCTTTTGAATAACCCGACTCCCACAATGTCTACTTGCATTTTGTAAAATAATCTATCAATTTTTGAACTTTCCATGACTTGTGAATCCAAACTTGTCTTGAAAATATTGGCAACTTAAAACTCTATACTCCATGGAATGGGACTCGTAATTTGTGCCTATGGATTAAGTTAGTTAAGTAAATTTAATTGTTAGAAGTATTTATTCCAAGATTTCGTGTCTATCTTATTCACGATTTGTTTTGTATGATTTATGGTTTTTTCAAGTTTTGAAATTCGATATTTGCATTGTGTCGTGTTTAATGTCATGGTGAAGATTTTATATCTATAAATTGTTTCTTGTTAGCAAATGTGAAACACTAGTGAGTATTCTAATGCATACACAAGGTTTATGAGTGCGAATAATCATATATTGATATTTATATATCATAGACCACAATGCTTATCATAATGCACTTAATAAAGGTAACACTTAAAAAATCTCATATTCATTAAAACCACTGAGAGATTTTTATCAACCTTTGATAGCTATTTTGCGATTGATTCCATGATAAACTTGGGTATCAAATTATTAACTATATCGCATTTTATCTCCATTGAGCTAGTGTCATTATTTAGTAAGGTTTTTTAAAATGTGCAACGATGTATGTGTACATGCACGTGTATGTGTTTGTTATTCCTTGCAAATAAGATGCTTTAATCTAAAATCTTGAAACCAATATTTTATGGATCATAGTTAAGTTGGTAATGATCCATATATTTCTTTCAATTTCAAGTTATATTTGCTTTTATATGCAGCTAGTACAAAATGTGCAAGGATGTATATGTGCACACATTTAAGGGTGTTGTTTCTTGTTGCAAACAAGGTGATTTAATCTAAAGACTTGAAACCAATCTTTAATGGGCCATGGTTAAGCTGGTAATGGTTTATATGTTTCTTTAAATTCCAAGTTATATTTGGGTTTATGTGTAATTGGTATGAAATGTGATCATCTGTGTGTGTGCACGAGTGTGTTGTGTGTGTTGTTTCTTGCAAACAAGTTTCTTTGATCTAAAATCTTGAAGCCAATCTTTTCTGAGTCATAGTTAAGTGGTAATTGTTTGTACGTTTCTTTGATTTTCAAGTTATATTTGGATTTATGTGCAACCGGTATTCTTTAAAAGCTGATATAATTTTGTAGTAGCATTGTGAAGAAATAAAATCTTAGGTATTGTTTTGTGTGTTTTTCTACAGGCATGGATAGATTGAAGAAACAAAAAATTTTTGAGGTTTCAAAGGGAGATATTGCAGCATTTTTTGGCCATCCAATAAATACCCCTGCAACCAGAAATGTTATAAATGATTCGCAGACATCAACAAATCAACTATATACATCTATTCTTGGAAATGAAGCAAATAATGAGACTAAAACGCCATATCAAATAGCAAGAGATCAACAAATTTGTGCCACTACTAGTGTTGGAGTAGTTGAAACACAAGTTACACCAACTGTACAAAATGCTCCATGTTAACCTATACAAACAAATGAAGAAGAGATGTCAAGTTCCTTGAAAAGCACACAAGCTAGTGAGAAGAAAAATAAAAGAATTTGGAGCCTTGCAAAGCATACATTTTAGCTAGATTGGGTTAGTAAATTTCCATTCATTGAGCCAGTTATACCAACTAATGATTCTACTCCAAAAAAGGCTCGATATATTAGTTGCTCATGGAAAAAGGGAGCTGATTACACACTTCAACTCAAAATTGACACTATAGAGAAGCATGTAGGCAAGGTATATGAAAAAGCCATTGTTGATGGGCAAGTAAGTCAAGTAAGATGGAAGTCTAGTGAAAAGTGTCTACATCTAAAGAATGCACGACTATATGAGAAACATTTGTTTAAGCAAGCACAACATGATAAGTTATCAATAAACAACATGTTCAAAAAAATACAAGATGAGACCTTGTAAATTAAAATTCTACAATTAAAGGTATTTTTTATACTTTATATTTATTGATATATTCATAATATGTTTTGTATTGTGTGTAATATCAAATTGTAATGGTTTTTTTTTACGTATAGACTATTTTTTATATCTTAAGGTGAGGAAGACCAATGGTGGACTATCCCGAGTATAAGAAATTCTTGTCACAATTTCCTTTTGATAAGTTTCCACAATCGCATTGGTCACGGAGTAGTGGATGGGATTTGGTGGAAGCATTAGATGAGGTTGTCAAGCAAGATTTGAGAGAAAAAATCAAATGTTCTTAATTTTTTGCTCTCTCATTAGATGAGGCCACATCTAGAGATAATACTAGTTGGGTTTGCATGACTATTTATATTGTGGAAAATTATGTTCGTTGTGCATATTTTCTTACAATAAACAAAATGAAAAAAGATGCCACAGCAGAGAACCTATTCTTGTTAGTTGAAGAAAGCTTGATGAGTATGTTGCAATTATCAAGGGTTGAGATAGCAAAAAAACTAATTTGTGTGGGAGTAGATGGAGCAATATTTATGCAAGGCCATCGCTCACAAATTTGTGTCCGCCTATGAGCCATCTGATCTTTCCCATGCACCTAGATCTGCATATGCATGTGCTTGTAGGGTCTATCAGAGGATGTCTAGCCTACGTTCTCATGGTGATCTAGGAATGAGTAGTGGCATTGTTTTCCTTCTTCTAAGGAAACTTCATTCCTTAGTGATGATGATTTTGGAGCAAAGTAGTCAACAATGCATTCCAACAAATAGTGCCCTACTCTATCCCTAGACCTAGGGATATACACCTTTTGCCACCAATTGCTCCTATGACACCACTAAAGCTAGTAGGATGGCTATTTGCATCAGCACAAATGGTAGTGGTTTTACCCATTCTAAGCTTGTACTAGTATCTTAGTAAACACTTAGAGTTTTGTTTTCAAAGTTTGCTAGCTTATTAGATAAGGACCTAGATGCCTTTCTTGGGCAATTTGAGGTGGTATATACGGTCAATTTCCTCACCCAAGTAGATCAACCTCCCTAAGATGGTTGTATTTGAGTCATCAATGCAAAAAGTAACGATATCTTGGCTCATGAGGGAAAACAATTGGGCAATGTTTGATGCTACCTAGAAAGCATTTCATTTGCAATTCTAGCTAAATCAGATTGATGCCCAAAAATTAGAAAGACAATGTAGGCTAAAATAAGGTAGTGCCATATTCTAGAGCTATACATGTCACTTTAAGGTCTTGAGAGAACAAATGTCCCAAAAGATCCAACCTAGTGGTGAAATGTTGCATTCTCTGCATATGCAAGGCTTGAACATGGATATACAAAAAGCCTTACCCACAAAAGTCCTATCCATTAATACCCTAGGTTACTTTTACTAGTGTGCTCTTTGCATTAAGATGCTTTTGGCCCAAGGAAAAGTTAGAAAAAGGGAGAAATTTAGCCAAAATCATTGGCAAACCCCATCAAATGGAGCCTAGTGACTTTGATACACATTCGGACCTAGAGGAAGAACTTTACAGTGAAGAGAAGGACTCTAAGGAAGATGAATGTTGAAAGCCAATTAAGTCCAAGAGAAAGGACAAGGCCTGGAAACCCTGAGAGGACACTCAACAACCTACCATCCAAACCCTCTAATGTACCAAGTGTAGTAATCTTGGTCACCTAGCTAGCAAGTGTGGTCTAAATCAGCAATTGTGGCATTTGTCATATGATTATCTAGAATACCAAAGTTTATTGGTATAGTGCTTGCAATTAGATGTCAAAAGATGGGTCCTAGCAAGGTACACATGTATTTGGCCCATTGGAATCACCCCAGACTATTTTCTATCGTGGCTCTAGCACTGCCATACACACAATAAGATTATTGGTCTCCCAACATAGGCCACACAGGAGGACAAGGAAGACAACAGAGAGGTAGAGGAGGATATTATTTTCCCCCCAAATGAATAATATTTCTTTTGTATTTAGGAAAGCCATAGGAGATTCGAGTGCCTCATAGTGGATGGCCTCAACGATAATGAAAAAGTTGCATTCTTAAAGCTAATGCCCACTTGGAACCATTTCGTCTAGTGGATATGTTGTAGATTAGTTAGTAGTACTTGGATCTGCACTCCCCACTTCACCTTGCCTAGGATCCAGCATCAATTGAGGACTAGAGTCATGATGATACAAAAATCTAAAATCTAGACTTTAAGACAAAAGGGGCTCAAGTTATGGCTATCATTGACTCCTAAGCTTTTAATATGCTCAAACAAGAGCAAGAATTTGAATCTCAAATATAGAAAGTCAAAAGAGTCGAGGAGGATGCTCTCACCATAGTTTACCTTCGTCTAGAAGAGACAATGTTGATAAAGATTAGTGCTCACTTCCACGGCCAGCTAGTTGCCCTCTTGACAGAATGCAAATACATTTTTGCCTAGGATTACTCTAAAATAAACTGACTACATCATTGATTTTACCAACACCAAATTTCCCTCAAGGCAGATGTTGTGTCGATCTGCATGCAAAGATACCAAATGAGTCCCCACATGGGAAAGCTAGTCAAGGGCTGCCTCCTCTGTAAGTTGGCTTCATCACTGTAGTGGATTGGGTATAGTAGATCTCGCTCATTGTCATTGTTGCCAAGAAAAATAAAAAGTTGGTAATCTATGTAGATTAGAGGAAGCTAAATATTGCAACCATTCCAAATCTATTCCCCATTTCTTATCTTGACAACCTACTCGATGAGGTTATTGGTCATAAGATGTATTCCTTTTTGGATGGATTTAGTGGGTACAATCTAGTGAGGCTTGCTCTAAAGGATCAATCCAAAACAAGTTTTATCACATCACGAGGTGTGTTTATATGTATAGTAATGTGGTCTGGGATGAAGAATGCCTCAAGTTCTTTTCAGTGGGACATGCAAGAAATATTTGGACCCTACTTAACAAAACTTCATATAGTTATTCTTGGATGACTTCAATATCTTCAACACACTCTTGCTTCACTTGGATCATCTTTGGCTCTATTTCACTAAATATTAGGAAGTTAGTCTAACTGTGAATCCCATGAAAATTGTCTTTGTGACCGATGAAAGGTGGTATCTTGCTGGGTCACATTATTCCAATGATGGCATTATTGTGGATACCAACAAAGTAGCTTCCATCGTCCAAGCTCCCATTCTCAATTTCCCGATTCTAATGCTATGGTTCTTAGGACAAGTCTATTAGCACAAACGACATTTTTGACTCCTAGCCCATGTGGCTATTCTCCTCAATTGGTTAGTCCCCACTCCCAAGAAAGATTTCCATTGGAATATGGCCGTATAACTTGTATTCTGACCTCTCCAACTACTACTATTCAAGGTGCCAATCTTGATCCCATTGGATTGGACAAAGCCTTTTCATGTCTTTGTGGATTCTCAAATATGGCAATATGTAGTGTGCTTATGCAATAGGATGCCAGTGGTTAGATCCGACTAAATTTCTATGGTAGCAAATAGTTCTCCGCTTGTTTAGAAAAACTATTTTGGAATAGAAAGGGAATGCCTCAGAATGATCTATTTCGTGAAGAAATTCAACCATTATCTACTTGGCCATTCTTTTTTCTTTCATGTGGATCGCTCTCCTCTAGTCTATTTGGCCAAACGTTAGAATGTCATAGGGAGACTTGCCTAATGGATTCTATAGCTCTAATAATTTGATTTCAAGGTTGTGTACCCGTTTGGAGCAAAGCATGTGATTGCCAACATCCTATCCTAGATAAATTTCAAAGAACCTTCAATCGGAGAAGATGATGACTTTTTAGATGCCCAAATGTTTCATGCAACAGTTAATAATCCCAAACTAGACCCACCCAATCATCCATGGGACATGGTATGAGGAATTGCTAGTCTTTCAAGACTCATGAGAAGTCCCTGATTACATTCCAATGGACCATCACAAATGAGTGGCTCCTTGAAGCTAGTGTTTTAAATCCCTCCTAGGCCAAGTCTACCATAGAACACTATCTAGAGTGTTACAACATGTCATTCTCCCTATAGAGAAAGATATGGTCATGGAAGAAGCTTACTAGGGTATCACTAGAGGCCACTTTGTAGAAAACTTCACAATCCAAAAAATCCAACAAGATGGACTATGGTGGCCTATACTATGTAGGGAGATGTCTACAAATTTGTCCAAAAGTGTGATGCTTGCTAGTGGCTTGATCAATCTCTATTGTGGGATCAATTGCCTCTACACGTAATCTTGCTATTGTTGGAACCCTTCCAAAAATGGGGGACTATGTGGCCCTATCAAACTTGTAGCATGCTACACCAAAACAAGTATAACTTGATAGCAACCACTATTGCACTAAGAGGGTTAGAGCATGGGCACTGTCAAATCATTCAGCACAGGAAATAGCAAAGTGTCTCTTCAAAGACATCTTCACCCTCTATGATTGTCTAATAGAATTGGTTAATGAACAAAGAGGTCATTTTGCAAATAAAGAGAAACTCGTCAAGGTTGAGGATGTTACCCATGGTATATCAAAAGGTATGTAGCTGACTAGAATAGCATACATGATGAGAAGGTTGGCAAACTATATGGCAAGTTACTTGTGAATGTGTTTCTTGTTCTAGAGGAGAAGGAATATCTAATTTGAGTACAAAGGAATGTTTTAGAAAAGAGATATCCAATTATCCAATTTAGTGGTATATTATTGAATTAGGTAAACCCTTTTACCTTTCCCTTATATATGGATGATCTATTTAATGATCGTTATCCTCGTATCAAATCATTCCTTTGTAATTTATTTATTTTGTGTGCAAGTATACTTTGCTTCTCTCAATAACGATATTTCAAGTAGCATAACAAAATATCACATGTTTTTAGCTTATGTTGAAAAGCAAATAAATCTTTTGAGTATAAAGTTTTTTCTATGTAACTTCTTTTCTTATTATGTTACTACTATTTTTATTTGCAAAGGATATTGGAACCTAATTTATGTTCACATTTTTGCTAGAGAAGTCATCCTTATGAATTATTTACTTGGAACATGTGGCAATGCTAAGCTATTATCTTTCTTGTTCTTCTTATCTAGTAATTTGGGTCTTCTTTACTACTTGTGCTAATGGATTCTACTTTGTAATCCAATAGACTTGGCAACCTACATAGAGAAGATCTATGAAGACATTGCACAAGTACTTGATAAGCCCTTCAAGTATGTGAATCAATAGATCTTGTTGTAGAGTCACACACAAAGTTGTGAATGGAGAGTGATTGCAAAGTTTTTTCTTAAAAATAGATGGAAAGTCCTTAAACAAAGATGGAGTGATTTTGAGATCCCCTATCTTTTGTTGCATCATTAGAAATGCCTCTATTATGCAACTAACTTGTGATATGCTTTGCTACAATGTAAAGAATATGTTGAGTCATATGTGTGGTGGATTAGGGAGAGGTGTATTGAGTGGGACTTGGACAAGCCAATTAAATAGTCATTCCCTTTCTCAAAGTTATATACCTTGACATGACTATTGTTGGCCAAGTTGCACAATTGTGGATCCTTTCTTAGAGTCATATTTTATTTCTTGATTGTGCATAGCTCTTTTCTTGGGTATGTATGTCAAAATGAAGCTTGGCCCTAGGATTTGGCCCAAAAAGGAAGAATAGGAATAAGAATAAGAACTATTTCAGCACAATGTTTCCATGAAACAATTTGCGCTATTAAAATTTCTTGTCTTTGTATATGTAATGGTGCTGTGGCATAGGAAGCTATAGATATGCCATCACTAGCGATGACATTAAACTAACATGGATGTGGCTAGTAATAATGGCATTAATCTTTGAATTTTGGATGTAGTTATCAACCATGGCAATATTATAACCTTGCTATCTTGGGTGGTTTATTGAGAGTATCATCCCCTATCATGATAGAGCTCCCACCACCCATCATCATTGAGTTGCTATCACTTCTCGAATGAGCTGTGATGATCAAATTGTGCCCAAAGGTTGCATTATAACCCTACAACATTGCAATACGCTTTGTAAGCCTTTAAACATTGGCCATGCAGTTTCCAAGACCGCTCTCATAGAAAGATGCAATTTCTGCAATTCATGCGTCTACAGACGATGATATATCAATTCTAGTTGCTCCTCAATCTGGGCACCTCGTCGAGCGACCTCTACTCATCCACAAGGAAATTTGGACACTTTCCCATATGGCAAAAAAAGAGAAATTTTCTACATACTTATCAAAGTATCTAGAAAAAGTCTCAACTAGTAAAAGTCGAACCTTTACAAGTTAGCAATATGGTAAAATATTCCCATATAGAAATTCCAAAAGTTTCTAGTTGTTGATATAGTAAAATTTTCCTATATAAGAAAACTAGTTAGAACCAATAATATAGTAATTTTTTTCTATATAAGAAAACTAATTAGAGTCACCAATATAGTAAAACATTTTCATATACTATATGATAAAAGTTAATTATACTTTACTATATGTTACCAAATAAAAATTAATTAATAAAATTGAGTCTATATTTTTAAGACAACTAAATAGCATAAATATGAAGTCCTTAATAGTGGCTCCAAGAATACAACAGTATGAGATCCATCAAGTTCTCACAACATCAAAACCATGAGATCCAGACAACTAATAGACCCAATCAAGATTGCTATTCATTGAAGATTCCCAAAGGAAAAAACTACATGAACCAACCAATAGAGGGCACATTAAGGAAAGTTTTCATCCACCCCTCCAAAAGTTCGTGGGTAGCTAAGCCCGTCTTGGTCAAGGGAGAGAGGAAAAATACTGAGTCTATGTGGACTACAAGCTACTCAATAAAGTAACAATCAAGGATGCGCATCCTCTACCTATGATAAATGATCTCTTAGATCAACTTGGGTAGCCAACATATCTTGCATTCATTGGCATGGCTTCCACCTATTGGTAAATACCTTTAAATCCCTTTAGATTAGCTAATGCCATTTGGATTAACTTTGAGCACTTTTCAATGCATAGGCAATATAATTTTCCATGAATTACTGAAAAAGCAAGTCCTAAGTATTTACCTTTATGTCAGATTCACACGAAGACTTATTATGAGTATCTCTTATGTACTTTGGGGAGCTCTCATCTTTAAGAAGATAATCTGTCAATCCAATTCAAAAAATGTAAGTAGGCCAAAACATCATCAAAATTTGTAGGCTATATAAATTTTAATATAGGAGTCTAAATAGATCCAAAAAAGTACTGGCAATCCCAAGAGTATCCCATGCACATCACTCAAGCAAATACAACAATTTCTTGGATTGGTTGCAGGTGCCATTACTCATGTCACCACCATCACAAACCCTTTAAAGACCTTGCTAAAGAAAGGAAACAAAAATAAAATGAGAGAATAGTGGGCCCACACAGCATTTGTAAAAGAGTGGGACGCTCTTGCTTCTTCCACCATAGCTCTTACTTCAACTCCCTGCTTCCACTTCAATGCACACTCGCTTCAATTGGTATCAGAGCAAGATTGCCGAGCTTGACCCACAGATAGCATTCAAATATCTACAACAGAGGTTTCATGGCAGCCATGGCTTCAATCCAATACACTGTCTTTACCCTCCCCACTCCCTAACTTGTTTGGCATTGCTTCAAACCATTGTTGAGGCTACTTTGAAGCCTTCTTGAGCATCCAATGACCAGCCAACATAGCAACAACTCGACGTGTTCTCAAGTTGCTAGCGCCTAATCATTGGATAGTATAAGAGAATTCTACAATTGCTTTGGTTGACATTTATGCTACTTGAACTCATTGTCTTCACTTTAAGGCTTGTTTGGAGTCCACATTGGCCCTCCCTTGTGCTCTCCCTACTCTTCAACATATGCTATGACCTTCATCAATCAGTGTGAGCTAAGAAATTTGTGCCTACTGTTCGATTGATCCTCTCGATTATAAATTGTAGCTCTTGCTCATCACTTATAGTTTGTGAAACCTTTAAGCATTGGTCAGTACTCTTGGGCATTGAGTCTTGGGCTTCTGGCATTATATGTATTAACTTTGAGCTCATGTACTTCAATACGTTGTTGTATATAATAGTTACATTGCTTAAACCTATCCATGTTTGGAGCTCATATAATGATGCCATTGCCTCCCATATACAGTTTCCTTGATGATAGGATGTTATGGTAAATTTTTTCCATGCTTTTGGTACTGATCGGAGCCCACATTTGGCTCAGTCTTACACAGATATCATTGCTATAAGCAGGGCAACATAGTGGTTACCCACAAGGACAACCACCACTAATTTATGTCACGAGCTTCATTGATGCTTATTGTGAACAGGGCTATGATGTTGGATGTTATGATAAGGCTTGGATATGCTTTGAGCTTCATGTTGGGTTGACATATGTTAGTTTATATAGAGATTTCTACTGCTGGTCATTGCTTCCAGCCTATACTTACTTGGGCAACTCTATGTATTGAAGCACTTATGCCATTTGGGGGTTACATTGGATGCCATTGCTACCACACGCTTGACTATGCTATGGTAAAAATGTGGGCTTTATATTTGGGCTACATTTGCATGTTTGGAGCTGGAATACATTGCCTTGGATGTCATGGGGACTGCCACTTCTTACATGGGTTATGTTTTAATGCTACATTGGTTTACAGTTACAAGCTTGAGGTTACCTTGAGGTCTACAATCCTATCACATGATACATGATCTTGGATGTATCAATGCCTTCCCCATGATGTTTTGAGCTTTGTTTGCTTGTCTGGCATTCGACTTTTGTTCTAGTGGGAGACGCTACTTGACATTTGGATATTACACTTGGATAGAAGAGTGATCTATGTTGACACTTGTCTCAGCCTTACAGTGACCTCTGTGAGATCTTATCAATTAAGCATACACCTATCTTGGCTTCTTATTGATCTTCTACTACCCCGTTCAGTCTGATGTGCCTTCAGCAAGTTCCCCTCAGTTACCCCAGGGCCTTGCAATACTTGCAATACCTTAATTTGCTTGAGAATAAAGCGGATGATTTGTCTGCCTCATTTGTAAAATCCAATTCCAAGCGGCTACTTATCTTGTATTCCTAAATCCTGAAATTGTTCAGGATGAGGTGGACTTTTAGGCTTTGGAACAACTTCTGACAAGGTGCATGAACTTGAAAATCTTGAAACTAAGTAGGTCTGTATCATTAGAATTGTTGTAGGAGTTTCTTTTTAGAGCTCTCCAGCTATCACCTCATTCTCAAATGTTGATTCCAGATTACATTTTTGAGTTAGCTATTTTGGATTGTTAAAAACACTTAATGCCCTTCCATTTCTGCTAGTGTCCAGATTCTAATTGTCTAGCTTGACTTTTCCATCAGTGACATTCCCGGATGGCTCTGACCTATAGTAGTCTAATTCATCATCTGAATCTCCAATGCCTGCTATAGACCTAAGTTGATAACTCTCTGAAGTGGCATCATCCTCCAAACAGTCCTCTTCATCAAAGAATAATGTGTGCACAGTTTTCCAAAACCTTTTTTGCCAAAGTAACCAAACATCTTAACTTGTTTTTAAACAATATTTAAACCTAAATGGAAAGGAAAACAGAAAGGCCCAATGAAACAACATACCTCTCCAAAGCTTTTGGACTTGAACAAGAAGTCCCACTAGGCTGGGAGTCCAGAGAGCTCTGCGGTGCATGATGATCCTTGACTGATGTCCCAACAGGCTCACACACTGAACTTGAATGCAGGAGTTGTACTGCTTACAAGCTGAGGTCTAGTAGTAACAAATTCTATTATATTTCCAAGTCAATTAGTATACTCAAGGTACAACTTATATCCTATTTCCAAGTCAGTTGGTATATTGCATATTTCATTCAAAAAATGAGCATAATAGCAGCACGCTAGTTCATAGTTCAAATGCAAAAATAGTATTAGTGAAATGCATTTGCAAGTAGTGATTTCACATCAATTCCTTGATCTCAACATGCATACCCATCATGACAAATGTGAGGATATTCAATGAAAAGCATTTCAAACCTGAAATTTAAAAGTACCAGTGTAAACCAGTTTGATTCTTCTCTGCATTATGAGTCACCCTAGAATTATTGCAGTTCATGCAAAAATTTCAAATGAAGTTCTTTTCTGTAAAAAGAAATTGCATGCCCAAGTGTACTCCTTGATGTAGCCCCTCCTCTGTAAAGAATTATCATTGCTGGTGCTATTATAATATGAACCTGCCTGTTCATATAGACCTGCAATTTCACTATTATTACTGCACTGAACTTCAAACTTCCCCAGGACATGGCCTGATCTCTCTTACTCCTTACTGCATCATCCATACCTATAATTTTTGCTCTGGCAGTCTAGTCCTTCACTATTACTATTGTCTACATATCTGCAATTGCTTCTTTACTTTCATGATAGAGACATTTTGACCTCTCATTGCTAGTGGCAATACCTATTAACCTTCAAACCAGATATCTAGACATGTGATTCCTGTGCTGCTGTGCTGACAAGGGTTTTGGTTTATGTATACAAAACCTTTGCTCACATAAATGCTCACAAACCTACTGCAGTGCACAGATTCACTACTGTACACATGATCTTAGCTGCTGTTAATTCAAATTTTTAAACTGCAGTTTGTGAAAAATTCTGAGGCAACAAGACTTTTGAGAACCCCCAATTTTTGTTTCCATTGGATATCTTACTTTTCTTATGCTACCTCCTTATATTTGTAGACGATGCCACAAATCCTGGCCATCTAGTACAACACTGATCATTGATTGATAGAGACAAATCCTGGCCATCTGAGTCATTAGTCAAATTCAAACAAACTGCCATTAAAAAAACCCTCTCTCTTGCAACTGCACAACCCATCTACCAGAGAAGACATCAACAAAAAATAAGCATACAAAAATAACCATCCTTATCTTATATCTTCTACACATTTTGTTATTTATAACACTCACTAAACATCATATGCATACAATTATAGTCTATGAATCCGACAACAATTATGAAGGGTACCTTTAGCTATTACAAAGCCCCCCAAAGGAAAAATAACCATAAGTGCAAAAGATCCAAATGTGTTAGCCGCCACAGTTAAGTTCCTTCCAGCATCACCCAAAAACCAGAAAAGCCCTTATGCCATTTGAGATATAAGAAACAAAAGGAACAACTATTGAAAAAGCCTGTACAAGCCAGTTTTCATTCGTTAGAAGATGCAGCTGAGAAAGACCCATGTAAAAAAACAGCTTAAGGCGTTTTTTTGAGCAAAAGATCAGTGTAGACCTGCTAGCCTCTGGTACAAACCCCCTTCAAAATGGGGCTCCTGCTATTCTCACTAAGTAGATACATGTCAACTGCTCATAATCTCATGCTTCCCTGCAGTTCTAGCTCTCATGCTTCCAAATTTGCTCATTGCTTCCATGCTAGTGTTGCCATCTTGAGCTGTAACCAAGGATTGGTCATACCTATTCATTGCAAAAGTTTATGTTTTTGTACAACTCAAGCCTTTTGCAAATTGATTGCGTGTCTTTTCCCTGAACTACTGACAAAGTGGCAGGAGCTCATTTCAAACATGTAAAAAAGCATCTGCTTCATTGAAGTCCACGAGAGAGAGCCTTCATATGTGACTGCAAAACACGGATGTTGATCTTTCCTTCCTTCTACTGCAGTCGATCCCACAAAGCCTTCCTAATACAGCACCTCCTTTATTCCCTTCAACGATTTTGCTACAAAACTGTGCAAAAAACCTTGAAAATAATCCCTTACCTCTTCTTGCCACCATTGTTTCTTCACCTCCACCTCTGTTAACAACGATTGCTGCACCATTGTACCTACTAATATCATAAGAGGTAGCTGTTCCTGTAGAGTCAGAGCTCGAAGCCCTATGTCCCAAGTGTGGGACCTCAACAGTCCTATCACATGCTCATTAGAGACACAGATTCCGTAAGGCGCTTTCAAAGTAGGATCGACCCTGCTCAGCATTTCGAGGACGAAATATGTAGTCTTGCCGGACCCATTCTGAGCCCGTGCAATAAGATGGTGGTATGGTGGAGTGCATCATAAGCAGAGTAACTAATTGGATTTTGGTAGGTCTCACAAAGTTCATCTCGGAGTAGGGCGTCTGCAGGAGCTCGCGTGACACATTCAGATCCTCAAATGCATTCACAGAAGCCTAAATTGTATTTTTGTCTACCGCCAGGACCTGACATGTATCAGGGACAAGGATCTCAGCTTGGATGTAAACTCCTCATCTTCCGGCCCCTTGTCACGGAAGGCTCTTCTTTTTCTTTCACTCCCTCTCTGTCTGTGCCATGTGGGCTCGAAGGCTTTTGTGCTTCTGTGTCCGTACTATTGCTGCTGGAAGGCAGGATAAATTGTTGCAAAAACATTATGACCAAAAGCTTTCCTTAAACCCATCCCCAATATAAATTGTTGCAAAAACATTCTAAGCAAAAGCTTTTTCTCGCCTATCCCTAACCCATCCTATTATTTGTATGCGTTACCTTCCTTTGGAATTCCTTTTGAACAAAAGTAAGTTGTACTATTTTAGAAGCAAGTGCATGCCTCTACATCTTTTCACTACAAGGATTTGAGCTAGTAGCGACGGCGGATAGCGGCGTCGCTATTTGTGTCGCATTAGCGACGCTCCACAGGGAAAAAAAGCGAGCCGAAACCGAGCACGGTTTTCATTTCACGTTTGCGACTTGTGTGTTTTGAGAGCGAGAGCGAGGGAGAGAGCGACCGTCGTGAGAGAAGGAGAGGAAGAAGACTTGCCGCCGCCGCTGCCGCCGTTGTTCGCGAAGGAGAGGAGGAGCCTTCATCGCAAAGAGGAGCCGCCCCACGCTCGCCATATCTCATCAGTGAGTCTCCCTCTCTCTTTCTTTTCCTTGTTTAAGGTTTAAATCACTTTCTCTTTTGCTTGTTTAGGAAAGGAAATAAGAGAGAAAGAGAGGGAGGGGGAGAGAGAGGGAGAGAAAGAGAAAGAGAGGGAGAGGGAGAGGGAGGGGGAGGAAATGAGAGAGAGAGAGAGAGGGAGAGGGAGAGGGAGAGGGAGAGGGAGGGAGAGTGCATTCTCTCTCTCCCTCTCCCTTTTGCTTGTTTAATGTTTAAATCGCTTTATTTTTTGCTTGTTTAGGAGAGGAAATGAGAGAGAAAGAGAGAAAGAGAGGGAGAGGGAGAGGAAGGGGAAGGAAATGAGAGAGGGAGAGAAAGAGAAAGAGAGGGAGAGGGAGGGAGAGTGCATTCTCTCTCTCCCTCTCCCTTTTGCTTATTAAAGGTTTAAATCACTTTCTTTTTTGCTTGTTTAGGAGAGGAAATGAGAGAGAATGAGAGAAAGAGAGGGAGAGGGAGAGGGAGGGAGAGTGCATTCTCTCTCTCCCTCTCCCTTTTGCTTTTGGAGAGTGTTAAGATATATTGTGAGAGGGAGAGGAAATGCGAGAGAAAGAGAAAGAGAGGGAGGGAGAGGGAGAGGGAGAGAAAGAGAAAGATAACATATATTGGAATGATAGCATATCCATGATTATGGTAATGGTATCCACTTTACTTTTTTTATGGGTATCATTACATCGACTCCTTAAGAGGGCTAAAAATTAGTCATATACTTTATAAAGTCTAATAAGGAGATTTAAGATGCACGATAATAGACTTATCGATAATGGTATGCAATGTGCTTTGCCATGGGCCACGTACATTGCTGATTCTTTAAGATGGCTTAAAATTGGTCATGTTCTTCATAATGTCCAAGTAGGGGATTTAATTGTGATATGCATAATTCATTGTTTCTATATTAACTTTATAGGCATAACAAATTAGAAATCATGCCAACTAGTCAACGGAAGGACTAAAAGAAAATGATACCCTAGCTAATGGTCATTACGGTACTTCATCAAAATGAACCCAAAAGTATTGTTATAGAATAAGAATCCCTTAAAAAATTGAGTATAGGATATTTTCTCTCAGGGTCTTATGACTATGAGTAGAATTGATTGAAATAAATTTTATTACTATAGTTGATAAATTTCATAGATGGCATTAATTTTAATACGTGATCCTAGGACAAAAAAACCACATTTCTAAGATGCTTTTTGTTGAGACTGATTTATTATTAGACTAAGATATCCTAAATGATGCTCATAAATGGATTACTTATACTCAAAGCCCTCTAGTGCAGTTTTTTACAATAACGAATAATTATCTACCGGGACAAACAAATCCTTGAGCATGATACAGGGCCGAGATATAACATCAATAAATCTCTCAACTACTATGTACAATGCAAGATTTATGGTCAACTTGCAACTTGACGTACATCTCCATAAAGCCTCGTTTGCTGTAATGTAGATAAGATGGAAAACGAAGAAGGTCTTATTGTTCAAGATCGCGAGACGTATCTTAATCAGCGTGTCCCATGTCCTTGCTCTCAATGCAAGTTGGCAATTAGACGAAAACGTCGATTGTCTATAGAACATGTACGACGATTTGGCAAGTTTCAATCTGAGATCATTGATAAGGCGATTGCGGATTTTCAGCAAACGGTAATTTGAAGTTAATATTAATCGTGCATTGTACTCGCAAGCTAATTGAAAACCATACACAATAAGATTGGGTCTTGTTGGCAAATTTTCTATCCAGGGGGGTGATGTCTTGACCCAAGGGGGAGTGCACCCTTTGCTGCCAAGTAGAAGAGTTCGTGGACGTGCGATGGATGGATTGCAGGAGCCAATCCACCACACGCAAGGCCCATCTATACCGTCAATGCCAGAGGAGACAGACAACCTTCACGATCTACCTACAATCTTGGAGCCTGAGATGGAGGCAATGATCGATGCATTGATTCCCATGGATGTCGAGACATCTGACCCGCTTAGAGAGGAAGCATCCATACCATTATATGATGGGTGCCAAGTATCTCGGTTGAAGACATTGCTTGCACTCTTAAGTGTGCAAGCAAAATACAGGTGGAGCGATACGAGTGTGACCGAGTGATTCAGGTACCTTGCACATAGGCTTCATTGATTTTTTTTTGACACTATTATTGCAAACATTTGTGCTTTTTCAAGGTGTTTTATGATTTTTTTCAGGTTATTGAAATATCATATATTACCACCTGCAAATACCATGCCTGAGTCTCGTGATGATGCACGACATGTTTTACGAAAGCTTGGCATGGACTACAATAACATCCATGCATATATCAACGACTGCATACTGTTTCGAGATGAATAGGAGACATGTCCAAAGTGTGGTGCTCACAGGTATCGACAGGACTTGCAAGGGCAAACCATCCCTCAAAAAGTTCTCAGACACTTTCCACTCATCCCCCGCATAAACCACATGTTTCGCACGTCCGGCATGGCAAGCTTGATAACGTGGCATGTGCAGAATAGGTCCACGGATGGAGTTCAACGAATATCAGCGGATTCGTACGCATGGAGCCACATTGACTCTACCTTCCCAGGCTTTGCACGAGAGCCAAGGAATCTTCGGCTCGGTCTCGCCATGGATGGTGTGAACCCATTCGTCGACTTCTTACAGTGTGTGGCCTATAGTGCTTGTCAACTACAACATCCCTCCATGGATTTCTACGAAGAAAGGACATCTCATCCTTAGCTTGCTCGTCCCGGGCCGCTACAAAGTAAAAAATATGGACGTGCATCTTCATTCATTAGTCGATGAGCTTAAGATTTTGTGGAAGGAGAGGGTCACTGTGCAAGATATGAGTAGGCGCGATAGTCGGCGGTCAGCCAACATTTGAGCAATTCTCATGTGGATGATGCATAACTTTTCGGGATTGGGAGAGTGCTCAGGTGAGCAGACCTCCATTCTTGCTGGTAATATCTATATTTTATCTCATTCAATCAAGTATTCACTAAGTCGTGGCTCGCCTTACAGGTCTGGTTACCTTAGGTTATCATGCATGTCCATTGTGTGGGCCACAGTTAGACTCCCGAAGGTCACGAACCATGAAGAAGATGGTATATCAAGGATACGCCGCTTTCTTGCCGGAGGATCATGAACTCAGGGAAGGTTTTCTTGGACGACTTCCAACACGTATGAACGCCGCAAGCTGGTACGAGCTAAAAATGGTAAACTCGGAATCACATCCAAATGGAATGCGACAGTTCTCTGTTTTCTACGAGTTGCCATATTGGACCCACTTACAGGTCAACCACTTGTTGGATCCCATTCATATTTTCAAGAATGTGGGCAGCTTGCTATGGGACCACATCACATGAAAGAGAGACACTCACGATCAGATGCTTCAGCTTCGAGCAGACGATCTCGACGCTCACGACTTGGGCCAGAGGGAGAGACTACATTGGGATCAGGGGGATACTGCTGTGGAGACACAGATGTGGAGTCTCCGTCTCGTCATTCAGCTAGAGCTGCGTCACCTCTAGGATTTATCACACCTGTGGGGACGTCTACTCCAGTTACTTCAGCTTTTACGCAATCGTCAGCAGGTGGCACCCCTTTGAGTGCCACTCCGAGAGAGGTTACCCCCGTCGGTACACCGGATGTAGAGGGGTCTCTTGGATATGCCCAGGAGCGTGGACGGAGATGGGAGAGAACCCATCTTAGGCAGACTCCTAGGGGTTATGGATATCTGGTTGATAGTAGGTCAGGAGCCATCATCATGAATGATGAGGGGAGGAGGGTGATGGCTCGCATGAGAGAGTTGTGCCAACAAGTTTTTCGGCACAACGTCCTGGATCATTGGAAGAACATACTGGAGGGGAGCAAGGACTACATAGTAGCATCCTTGCACGAGGAGTTTCGGTGCCAGTCGCAGTAGATAGATTCTCTACGGGCTGGATGATGGATTGCATGCGTGCATACATGTCACATAGACGATCTGACGCACGCAAGGCAATCAAGAGTGGGGCTGGAAAGCCCGAGTGGTTAGATGCAGACGATTGGTGCCGACTGAGGGAAGACGCTACAAATTCGCCAAGACATTGGAGTCAGCAAGCAGGAGGCGGCGAGGGCACGACTCCAGGCCAGAGTGGTCCATCATCTTGGGAGTAGCGGCCTTTCTCTTTTGTTTTGCTTGTTTGTTTTTTTGAAATATTCTTTGTACTAACAATCATGTTTCTAATAGTTAGCATTTTGTTTTCTTTGCAGCACTCCATTACAAATCGCGATCCGCAAGGCCTTGAGACTCGATATGCAGAGAGGCACGGTCTCAATGCATTGATCGACCGATTGTATAGACGCGGCGGCCCTGTAAGTCACTCATCTTTCTTGTCCGTGATTACCATGAGATATTTGAATACATTATTGTATGGTGGATTGATGTGTTGTTTCTTTTTCTGCAAAATCCGTTCGATGCTCCTTTACGGCGGGACGAGCTTTCGGGGGACGGGGCCTTGGATCCTTGGAGCTCACACACCTTTAGTTTTTAGTCGCCTGATCTATGTATATATTTTCTATGTATTAGTGATATCCTGTCATGATTGTACCAATCGCATTTTATGCGATCATGTATTTATTTCATGTATCAATTTTATGATTTCAGTATACATTCTTTTTGTTTGCAAGCGCTTTGTATGCAGTAGTGCAGAAACTATTTTGTATGGCTCTCATACAGTACACAGTGCTATATGTGGCAGAGCAGCTTGCTGCCCTGCCACAAATTTTTTTTTCCCTGTTACTGATGCCAGGAGGCATATTTCACGGTGGATTCTGTGCCACGGTGGATTCCGTGAGGTTTTACGGTGGATTCCGTAAACTTTGATGACCGGGGCTCATACACAAAGTGGATTCTTTGTGCGAGAAGTTGATGGGGATGCCTGTCCTTTTTGGGCGTTTCATTAATTTAGTGTGTACATGGGTGATTCCATAGCGGGTGATTTCGCAAAATGCATATTAAATTAATAAACATTTATGAGTTTAGAGTGCGCACTCATAATAAATTAAGGTTAGGATTGATTTCTAACCAGTTGATTTATTTATGTAGCTGAAGACTGCTAGGTATTCACTTTTGTCGATTTAATTGTATTATTTTACTAACGATTGTGAATGCTTCAGTTGATGTGTAGAGATAGCAACAGTGGCGGAGGAAAGCATTGGAGGATAGCGAGTATTCGATTTATGGATTATATTTTGATGGATGCATACCTTAGGCACGGCGTCTATATTTTGTCGTGCCTATTTATTGAGGCGTTGGATATTTATTATTATTTTGTATGTGCATGGGCGCACGATTATGTTATTTCTACTTGGACATTGTATTGGGCATGCCAGACTCTTTGGGCACCGCCCATTGGCTTTATTCCTATTTTGTGTTAAAGCAAACTCAAAAGCTAAAATCTTGCTATTTTGTAATTTGGGCTATTATTTGAGCTTGAAGATGAATAATACATAAAATACATGCTTTGTGGAGCGCTCACACAAGGCATGGGGGGAGATTGCACCCAATTGGTCTCTTGCTCTTGTCGTTCATGCTTTTTACCTTGTAATTTGTGCAAAAAGTAGAGTTCTATTGTTCTTGGGGACCTTTCGACATTCACTACGCGAGCGTACAGCATCCGATCTGCGCACTAGTGGTATCAGAGCGAAGCTAAGATCAAGAGCTTCCAATCGCTACCCATCTTGTGCGAAGGCGGAGCTCCTGGAACGATCGGGCTCTACGGTCAATCTCGTCACGAGCGGTCGATACAGGCAGATTCCTGGCGATCAAGAACCCCTATTTCCATCATCAAACTGCGAGGGACCGGTCTGCAGAGGCAGAGGACCACTCCTACATCTTCTTCATCAAGTCGTCAAGAACAGAGATAAGCTCTCTCTTAATCCCAAAAGTTTAAAAGTTAATCAAGCTTTAAAAGCTTGAGAAGCTTAACTTAAGCTTTAAGAAGCTTAAAAATTCGGAATTTTCGTGGCGCCTCTGAGGATGTCAGCGCAAATTTCGCCGCGCCGAAAAAAACGGTCCTCCCCCCTAAAAATTCGACGTTTTTGCTGCCCTTTGATTAAGCTTAATCACTTAAGCTTCAATCAGTCAAGTCATAACAAACTTTAAGTCACACACAATCAATCAGATTCAGCAAGTTCAGCAAGTTCTATCAAGTCAAAGTTCTGCAAGTTCCATAAAGCAACTAAGTTATACAAGTCAATAAACTCTGCAAGTCACATTAGTCTGGTACTCTGCAAGTCAGACAAGTCAACTGGAGTCAAAATTGACTTCTGTCCAAAACTCATAGAAGGGCTGTTCCTGCGCAGAAACTCCGAACTGCAAAGTTGTTCATTGGAAGGTACTCTACCCATACGCAGGTTTGCTGAAGCATTTTCAGCATACGAAGAAGGATAAAATGCAGATTTTTCGAAGATTGTGAAAGCCACATCCAAAAATACATAAGCCTTGTATTCCCGAACTTGAGCTACGCTCATCCCGCTAACTTGATTTTAAGTGAGAAAGGTCTTTTGAGTTTTGCAGGATGACGGAACCACATATGGATGATCTTATGTGGCTGAAGGCGACCTACCTGAACCTACGATGGAGCAAAAGCTGGATTTAATCATGATGCAATTGGATGAAGAACGAAAGGCTAGGCAAGCATTGCAAGTTCAATTGGCAAATTTACAAAGATCGTCTACCGATAAAGAGGAACCTCAATCTAAAGATCTCATCCGACGTACCATCGACGCAACTCTCAAAGCTCAAACCATCCGCAAGGAATCAAAGATAAGTAAAAGAAGTTTCAAATTCTGTACTTTCAATGGCACTTGAGAGGGAAAAACTGTTCTTGTATTCATTAGTCAGTTTGACGACTACTTTCATGAGGAAACCTATGCAGAAAAAGATAAAATCAAGTGTGTCACTAATCATTTAGTGGACAGAGCATCTCTTTGGTAGACTGTAGTACGCAAGAGTATAGATTGTCCCACTATCTGGAAGAATTTCAAGAAGAAGTTTATGCAGAATTTCCTTCCTCCACAATTTCATGAGAAAGCCATAAAGCAATGGGATCTCCTTCAGCAATGGGATCATGAGCCTATTCCTCAGTATACAGAGCGTTTTTGGAATGCACTACTCCAGTTACGCATGCTTGAAGACGTACCTGAAGCGACACACAAGCGCAAGTATATGTCTGGACTCCTTGGGCATTACTACACTGAAGTTAACATGTTCAAGCCTGCTACTCTTGAAGACGCAATTTCGCTAGCTCACGACACTGAAGACAAGCTGCGAGGTAGAGACAGACATCCACAGCAATTCCAAGCCAATGGTAACTATGGATCTAGGCAATTCAACTCAAATTTTAGAAGATTTAATCAAGGTCGTTTCACTTCATCATCTTTCCGTAAAAATTGGGCAAAACCACCTGCTTTACCATCCAATGTCAATCAAAATTCCAAGCCTATTCCACAGCTAAATCCTAATGTCCCTAGACTTCCTGCCATTGCAAACAATGTAACCAAAGCCAAACCTATAGTATGCTATAAATGCCACCAGCCTGGACATCTAGCAGCAAATTGCCATTCGAAGAAGCCACCTGCCCATATCAACTACCTTGGAGCAATGGAAGATGAAGAACATGAAGATATGCTTGATTTCACGTAAGATGAGGACGATATTACTACTCCTTCAGATACTTTACCAGGTATGCCAACTCCACATTCTTTATTGACTATGAAATGTTTAGTGCATGGAAAGGAAACGATTATTTTGCATGATGACGGTAGTACTCATGATTTTATTTCAGCAAAGCTAGTAAAGGAATTGAAGTTACAGACTGTACCTACGCATTATCGCATCAAAGTAGCATTCTTAGGCACTAGGTATAATGGTACACAGGAAGTACATAACTTAGAGATTCAAATTGGTCAATACACTGAAAAAAGAAATTTCCTAGTTGTTCCATTACAGTTGAGTGACATTATTTTAGGTATGCCTTGGCGTCATCAGCATAACCCAGATATAGATTATTCCAAGCATTCAATGAATATTAATTTTCAAGGAAAACATATTACATTGTATGGTATGCATGCATCTAATGTTTTTCCACTGCTTTCGCATACTCAAGCTAAACATGCATTACGCAAGAGTAGTAAATCCTATCTCATTTGGGTGAATGAACTGCAAGTAAAAGAAAATCATATGCACCCTAGGCATAAAGAATTTCTTGCACATTTTAAAGACTGTTTTGTTGAAGACCTACCACCTGGTTTACCTCCTTCACGTCCAGAAGACCATAAAATAGATTTGATTCTTGGCACACAACCACCTTGTAAAGCACCATATAGGCTTTTTCAGATAGAGCAAAAAGAAATTCAGAGTCAAGTTGAGGAATTACTAAATAGGGGATTGATTAGACCTAGCAGTTCTCCATTTGGTGCACATGTTCTGTTAGTCAAGAAAAAGAATAATACCTATCGTATGTGCATTGACTATCGAGCTTTAAATAAGATCACTGTAAAGAATAGGTATCCCATTCCTAGAGTTGATGACCTTATGGACAAACTGCAAGGATCTACTATATTTAGTAAAATAGACCTTAAGTCTGGTTATCATCAGGTGAGACTAGATAAGTCAGACATATTCAAGATTGCATTTAGGACACAGTTTGGTCATTATGAATTTTTAGTGACTCCATTTGGATTGACTAATGCACCTGCTACATTTAGTAGAATGATAAACCGTATATTTTTGAAATATCAGTATTGTGTAATTGTCTTCTTTGATGATATTTTGGTGTTTAGTCAAAATGAGAAAGAACATTATGAGCATTTGTCATTGGTTTTTCAGTTACTAAAAGATAATCAACTGTATGCAAATCCTGAAAAGAGTGAATTCTTTAAAACAGAAATTGAGTATTTAGGTCATATTCTATCATCTAATGGAATTAAAGTTGACCCTAAGAAAATAGATGCAATATTGAATTGGCATGTACCTAAAAATGTGCATGAGTTACGATCATTCCTTGGTCTTGCTAGTTTCTATAGGAAGTTTGTACGTAATTTTTCATTACTTGCTTTACCATTGACTAAACTTCTGAAGAAAGGTATTATCTATCATTGGTCCGAAAATCAACAGAAATCCTTTGACTTATTGAAACATGCATTAACCCATGCCCCTGTCTTACAGTTGCGTGATTTTAATAGACCATTCTTTCTAGTAGTGACCGATGCTAGTGGATCAGGAATAGGAGCTGTACTTATGCAAGACAATCATCCTATAGCCTATTCTAGTTGTAAGTTGAAACCCTCTGAACTGAAATATTCCACATATGACAAAGAATTATTAGCTGTTGTACAAGCCTTAAGACAGTGGAAACACTACTTATGGGTTCAAAATTTATGATTAAGACCAATCAGCAAAGTATTAGACATTTACTTAGCCAACCCCAAATATCTGACCGACATATCAAATGGGCATCTTTTATCCAAAGTTTTCATCCTATCATTCAATATCAACCCGGTAAAGAAAATGTACTAGCTGATGTATTAAGTAGAAGACTTGCCATTCATAATATTTTTGTTATATCTTTTGATTCTTTGATTGCTATGAAAGATACTTATCATCAGGATATTACTTTTCATGCTGATTGGAATAAATTAGTTGAAAATAACTTGATTCCTATTGATTCATTATCATATAATGATGGATTTATGTTTTATGAAAAGAGATTGTGTGTTACAGTTCCATTCCAATCTTTTGTTTTGAATGAGATTCATTGTCCCCCATATCAAGGTCATAGAGGTATCATATCTACTTTACGTACATTAACTGAAGATTTTTATTGGCCGCATATGGACACTGATGTATCTAACTTTGTTTCTAAATGTTTGATTTGTCAAAGAGTTAAGAGACATCATGGTAAACAGTATGGATTACTTATGCCTTTGTCTATTCCATCTAGACCATGGGAACAAATTTCTATGGATTTTATTACTGGTTTACCTAATACTAAATCTAACCATGATATGATTTGGACAGTAGTAGATAGGTTTAGTAAACAAGCATATTTCATTCCATGTAAGAAAACTTTAACAGCATCACAAGCAGCACAATTGTTTTTGAAAACTGTTTTTACTAACCATGGATTACCAAAAGTTATTATTTCTGACCGTGATTCTAGATTTTGTAACAACTTTTGGATTACTCTGTTTGCTAACCTAGGCACAAAGATTGATTTCTCATTTGCATTTCATCCTGAAACTAATGGACAAACAGAAGCCACTAATAGCACTATTCTAGATCTTTTACGTGCTTATACTATTTCTAAACCTCAGACATGGAATACACAATTGCATTTATTACAGTTTGTATATAACAATACACCACACACATCTACAAAGAAAGCACCGTTTGAAGTGATTTATGGATATAGATTGTCTACACCTGTTGCATATTTGTCAAATAGAATTCAGAGTGCTGATGATATTGCTAGTATGCATAATACTATTTTTGATGAGGTTAAAGTTATGATTGCCAAAGCCCAACAATCATATACCAAACAAGCCAATAAGAAAAGACAAGCAATGAATTTCAAAGTTGATGACTATGTTTGGTTGAGAATAGAAAAACATAGACTCCAAAGTGTAGATAGACACCCCGTTGTTAAATTAGCACCTAGATTCTATGGACCATTTAGGATCATTCATAAAATTAATGATAATGCATTCAAGTTAGAATTACCACCTCACTGGAAAATTTACAACACATTTCACATTAGTTTATTAAGACCCTTTAGAGGCCAATTACCTGTACACCCTATTTATGAAAACCCACCTTTGTTAGAGGAAGAGACTAAAATACTTGAACTTGAAGCTATCATAGACACTGACTTTATGACCACTAGAACTGGCCGAAGATATTCTAGACATCTAGTTAAATTTAAGAACCATCCTGTAGAGGAAGCACAATGGATGCACGCTAGAGACTTAAATGCTTTCCCCACTCTGTTAGCTCCACATTGAGCTAATAGCAATTGAGGGGGGTATGATGCCAGGAGGCATATTTCACGGTGGATTCCATTCCACGGTGGATTCCGTGAGGTTTTACGGTGGATTCCGTAAACTTTGATGACCGGGGCTCATACACAAAGTGGATTCTTTGTGCGAGAAGCTGATGGGGACACCTGTCCTTTTCGGACGTTTCATTAATTTAGTGTGTACATGGGTGATTCCATAGGGGGTGATTCCGCAAAATGCATATTAAATTAATAAACGTTTATGAGTTTAGAGTGCGCACTCGTAATAAATTAAGATTAGGATTGATTTCTAACCAGTTGATTTATTTATGTAGCTGAAGACTGTTAGGTATTCACTTTTGTCGGTTTAATTGTATTATTTTACTAACGATTGTGAATGCTTCAGTTGATGTGTAGAGATAGCAGCAGTGGCGGAGGAAAGCATTGGAGGATAGCGAGTATTCGATTTATGGATTATATTTTGATGGGCGCATACCTTAGGCATGGCGCCTATATTTTGTCACGCCTATTTATTGAGGCGTTGGATATTTATTATTATTTTGTATACGCATGGGTGCACGATTATGTTATTTCTACTTGGACATTGTATTGGGCATGCCAGACTCTTTGGGCACCGCCCATTGGCTTTATTCCTATTTTGTGTTAAAGCAAACTCAAAAGCTAAAAGCTTGCTATTTTGTAATTTGGGCTATTATTTGAGCTTGAAGATGAATAATACATAAAATACATGCTTTGTGGAGCGCTCACACAAGGCATGGGGGGATATTGCACCCAATTGGTCTCTTGCTCTTGTCGTTCATGCTTTTTACCTTGTAATTTATGCAAAAAGTAGAGTTCTATTGTTCTTGGGGACCTTCCGGCATTCACTACGCGAGCGTATAGCATCCGATCTATGCACCAATTACTGTCGCTATTTGCGTCGCAAATTTACTGCTCGCGTCGCTATTGGCGTCGCTATGTGTGTCACAAATTTACTACTTGTGTCGCTATATGCGACGCATATAGCGACTCCAATAGCGACGTTTCTATGGCGTCGTCAATAACGATGCTTTTTGCGACAACGGGGAAAAATTTTGTTATTTGTATTTTTGTTGCTTTAAACGTCGATATAAGGTCTATATCTTGTAGTGTTTCTTGCACAACTTGCATAAAGTGCCCCCATGGATGCTCCTAAAAGCTACAAAGCTCATCTAAAGATCAAATTACATAACGTGTGCCAAAAATACTTCAAGTTGTGGCTCACATAAACATATTGGTCAATTAAAATCAATGATTAAGAAGTGTACAACTACCTCATATTAACACTCTATGGTAAGTCCTTTCTTTTGTGTAGCCATTAAAATACATGAAAATAACAACCACTATAGGCAAGGACTTAGCAACCATGGCTAGCATCTAGGCATGCTTATGACACTAGTTAGGTAGACAATGCAGTAGGCCAAGAGAGTCTCCAACATTGATGAAGTTCAACCATAGGCCTTATAATTAGAGCTTACTAATTGGAGGGCCATACCATTGATCAAGGAAAACATCAAAAAATGAGATAAGTCCCGATTTAGGAGGGATCAAATAAATGAGGAGATGGGGTGTATTGTGGAGGACAAATGAGAGGTCAATGTTGAGGGTCAAGGCTACTAAAGACTGTAACTATGTCAAGGGAAAATAGCCTAGCATGGATTGAGCCCTTCTTGTTGATTGAGATTCCTCCTTTCTTCCTATTCATCCAACTATTGAGATGCCATTGCTTTAGTTGCTTTAGTTGCCATTGTTTTGATTGAGCTTCCTCCTTTCTCAAAGTGATGCGTTCACAAGTTTTTTTGGTAATATGTTGCCATAGCTTTTTATTGTGGAACATCGCTTGAAGACCCCGAGGGCACCACAAAGAGAGAGAGAGAGAGAGAGAGAGAGAGAGAGAGAGAGAGAGAGAGAGAGAGAGAGAGAGAGTCCTGCTACCATGCAGCCAACTAGATAGCCTATAACAACTAATGCTCAAGTGGCCCAGGCTCCATCTGTTGTTGTGTACTAGATTTTCTAGAATTATCTAGGATGCCTACTCTAAAAAGAAATGGTCTCTCCTCATACTACACCTGCTCTAAAAATAGTAGGTAAGTTGCCTACTTTGAGATTTTCTGCTCTATGCGTCTACTTATCATCACACCTAGGTTGCCTTCTCTAAAAACAATTGTTTGTCCTCCTACTTCACCTACTTTGAAATGACTTCAAATAATTAGAATATATATGCATTGGAATGACTTCAAATAATTAGAATATATATGCATTGGAATGACTTCAAATAATTGGTTGGTATTCTCAGGTAAGTTACTCATGAACATATGTGTGCATCACGTGGGTTCAAAATAAGATATTTTTAAAATACCATTTTTATACATTTTTTACATACAAAAGGGTGTAATATAAAAGGGTTATTTACATATTGAATAGAAAAGGGTTATGTTTTATTCATGAAAAAATCATAGATAAGGATATTTAAAAATAGGCCTTGAACGCACGTGATGTATGGATATACATATGGTAACTTCCATGAGTTGGTATTTAGGTACATGAACACCACCACAATACACTCCCTAGAGTCTAATATGCTTCTTGACATGAGATCCTAGGGCATAGTTGCTACTTAAGATGGATGCCTATTGAAACCGAAAACAACTTACTTGTACCAAGCTACTCAAGAGGATTACCACATAACCTACTTGTACCAAGCTTTTAAAGATGATAGGCTGAGGAGTATACTAGATAGCCTCCATGAACCGAGCTTAGAGGACTATGCCAGGGGACTATGTTCAAAGGACTATGCAATGGGGGTAAGTCTCCTCCTAAGGATCTAGAATTGTACACATGCTTTAGTCATTTACTAGAATTTCTTCAAACTATTTTGATAGAAAAAGATATAGATAATTGCATGCTAGGCTTTAGATTTGCAAGCATAATCACTACATAAAGGGCATCATTAAAGTTTTTGGTTGTTACATTTAAGATAACATACAAATTTAGGTGTGTCCGTGGTCTGGATCAACTCAAGGTGGCATTGACCATCCTTCTCTCATTGTTGGCCATTACCTTGGTTACAATGCGAGAAACAAGAGTCCTAATTCACTTCTAGTGTCTTATATGATAATCTAGGTTATGGGAGCTTTCGCTCAACCGCTAAGACCCACAGACCGCTTATTGTTTCAAGTGTTCCAAGAGAGCTCTAATGGCTATCTCTCACCTAGCTGACGCGCCGTTGATCCTACGAGTGTAGTGAGCTTACTTTGATGCTTGATCGAGTACCCTCCTCTCTCTTGCACTCCAGTAGCTCCAGGATTCTTGATGCTAGCTCAAGCATCCTCAAGCCTCCTCCATCTCCAAGCTCCATCCTCCATAGCCGCGCGCGCAAGAGAAGAGGAGAAGAGAAGAGAAGAGAAGAGAAGAGAAGAGAAGAGAAGAGAATAGAAGAAGAGAAGAGGAGATGGTGAAGAGCTTCACCCTCTTGGTCCCTCACTCCCACACATGCTCACTCCCTCACACTCCCTCTCTCAAGAGCACACACAAGCAAGAAGGAGAGAAGAAGAGAGGAAGAAGAAGACTCTTTTTGCCACACACCAAAAGAATGAGCTTCTCATTCACTTTTCAACTTTATATACAAAACCCTAAATTCCTTTTGGGCGGTCATCCCCTTTTTCCCTTTTTTACATGGCCGGTTGTAGCCTAGGCCCTTTTTCCCATTTCCCACCACTCTAATTTCATCCTATTCCTAAGTAATGCGTACAATTTGCACAGGAGCGAGCCTCGCGCTCTTTTGCAAGGATTCAGGAGTGCTTCCATATTTAATGGTGCGCCTTTTACTCTTTTGTTGCCTCGGGGCGACACTGAGACTTTCTGAGGGTCGTGCCCAAACATTTAAATTTTTCAGGGTCTAGTTACCGGTCAAGGCGCCTTTTTCTACATTTATCCTGCGCCTTTTTTCCTCTTTCCTTTTTTCCGTTTTCCGCTCCTCTATGCTACGGGAAACACGGTAACATTACCCCCTCCTAGCCAAGCGCCAGTCCCATGGCACTGCGGTGGGAAGTAGTGGCTAGTTAGGTTTGCTGCTAGACGGAACTGGTGGGTGAATGACACCGCTTCCAAGGTGGTTGTGTGAATGAGAGTTGATGGAGTTTGATGACGATGACTAGGAGAGATTCTTGCGTGCTTTAGGCTCCATGAAAATGCTCGGCATTTTTCACACAATTGTGGTGTTCGTTATGTAGCCCGGTCATCCCTTGAGCATCAGGAATGCTTGAAGCAATAAGCAATTCCTTAAGCGGATGGTATTGGAGGGATTTATTCTGGAGAACCCCCCCCTCCCCCCCGAAACTCTGTCTTGACAAAGATATGGTTTGTCTTCTCATTGAAAATCTTTGTCTTTGATTTGAAGATCTTTGTCTTTGAGTTGAAGGTCTTCAGTACTGTGTTGAAGATCTTCAACTCTGCATTGAAATTCTTCAGGCTTGTGGAATCAATAAGCGATCCGTAGATCTTGAGGCATTGGGCATGCATCTTTGGAAGATGAGGTTCCAAGATCTATGCCAATGGCAGATCTATCTTGACTTGGT
This sequence comes from Lygodium microphyllum, assembly GCF_053477565.2. Taxonomy (NCBI): domain Eukaryota; kingdom Viridiplantae; phylum Streptophyta; class Polypodiopsida; order Schizaeales; family Lygodiaceae; genus Lygodium; species Lygodium microphyllum. The sequence continues at coordinate 112,290,564 of NC_141148.1, forward strand.
TCAATCATGGTAGCCATCAGCAGAGCAGGCAGATGGCTGGACATCGGCACATAGAAAAAGTTTTGGTCATTAAAGGGTGCCGTGGGTGATCCTCTTTAGAGGAGTAGTCATTTCTTGAAACTTGAACATAACCTGCAAGAAAAGTTGTGCACTCTCTAAGGGGTGTGTCTGCCTCTCCGTGTAGTGCATGGTGCCCGTGGCAATGGAACTGGGAGATGGGTCTAACCTTGGGAAGGCCCTTCGTAATGTCCCACACTTGAGGACCCAGTTCATGTGTCGTTGGAGGTGTGGTGCAAGTCTTAGGGTGACAGGCCTGAAAGTCCTGCCCTTGATGTGCCCTAAGTGTGAAGTGGGGAGGGGGATAGGGAAAGCCCTAGGTGGAGTGACTATGGTGCACTTGTCTTTTTTTTCGTTGTCTCTTTTTCTTTTTTTTTTCTTTTTTTTTTCTTTTTTTTTTTGGAAATGATAACCAGGCCTAATTTTCTTCATCGGAATGAGGAGGGGAAGGGGGTTGGATAGATTTGCTCAAAAACTGGCGACTTTGCATGTAATCTTTCAGATTCATGCGGACATGAAGAGAAGTGGTGGAGAGGAAAGGGTGATTGCACCTAGTGAATTCGCTGTCATTCATATCTTCTAGGAGGGCTAGGCAAAAAGAGGGAAGGAGACTAGCCCTCATCATAAGACGAGCCATGGCGCAGTTGTCTATAGTGTTAGGGTCAAAGAATAGGGGAGGTAGGCCACGCTCTTGTGGAGTCGGGTCCTGCTTAAGGAGTAGCCTAAGCAACCTGAGATAATTACAGGTTGTTACAAAAGCGGGGTCAAGACATGAGGAGAAATCCACAAGAAAGCGCGTCATAGACTCATCTAGGCTTTCGACGATAAAGAGAAGGGCATGCTTGAAGGATACTACAGTGGAGTTATAAATAATAGGGAAGTCATACCGCCCATGGAGGGTGGCATCAAAATCCACCCCTACCCTTCAAGGGTATGCCATGTAGGTAGGGTTGTTCCACTCGAATGGTAGGGTGTTACAAAACGCCATCCAGGCGAGCATGTTGATGTCGCATACTCGACTCCTCCACAGGGGTTGGCTTTTGTAGCCCTGTACAGTGTGTGGGACTTCAAAAACTTTATTCTACCAGTAGTTAGCTACTTCTATGCCCCAAGAGGTCGGGGTCTTTTCTCGCTCTTCTAGCCATCTTTGCCCCAATCGGCCACCGACCGCGATTACCTCGTCCATCACCTTGAGGGGCAGGACCCTCCGCAGACTGTTGGGTAGGAGGAAACTAAAGGTGAATGGATCCTTTCCTTGTTCCTGTATCTCCCACAACACCAGTTTTGCGTGGAATCCTGCGGGAAGATCATCAGGGCATGGTGGGAGAGGTACGGATGGTAGCACGGCTGGTTTGGCTCTCAGCTGTTTCCTGGCTTCCTCTACCAGCTTTTTGCATTTTTCCCTAGAGGCGGCTTTTCTTTCCGCAGATGGGTGCTCTTGTGGTGGCTCTTGAGACTGCGGTGAGGGGGGTTGTGGGACTACATCCTCCTTGAATCGGTTCATGTCGATTTCCAGTTCTGCTTCTTCCCCCTGCCTGTGCTGCTTCCTCCTCGAATCCGAGGGCATCGATTTCCTGGGGGGTTAGGCCGGCCAGCAATAGATATTTTCGTTGCTCATCCAAGCTCAACCTAACCTCCACGGGTAAGGGTGGCATCTGCAATCCAGCATATAGGGCTCTCCGCGCCATGCCGAGCTTTCTCTGCGTCACCTCCAATGACTCTTCTGACGCTGCATGGGTGGTGTTTAGGATGGTGTCGAGGAAAGCCTTCTGTTATGTGCTAAAGGCCACTTGGGTTGCTTCTGCCTTGCTCTCTGCGATGATTTTCTCCTTCTCTACCAGAGCAAGGCGTCGCGCCAGTGTCTTCACCCTATTTTCATTGTGCGCAGCCCACTCCTCTGTTCTTTTGTTCATTTTTTCCAAGCCCTCTCCTTGCTTTAGGGTTAGTATCATAAGTTTCTGCTCGTGGTCTTCCAACTCCCTGACTAGCCTCTCTTGCTCTTCTTTTTCAGAGTTTAGCTGATCTATCAGGCGCTCGATTTCCTCTTGCTGTTCTTTTATGCCTTGTTATCTCTCTTCGTCCCTGGCATTCAGCTCAGCCACAAGCGCATCAACCTGAGCAGATTTCGTAGCAAGCTCCTGGTATTACACTATCAGGAGCTTGTGCTCTCTTTGCATTTTTACTAGCTCATGTGTCTCATTTTCGAGCTACTGTCTCCAGTGCTCCTCCCTTTCATCCTTGGCCTTCATTTCTTGTTTGAGATCTGCGATCTCCCTCTGCTGCATGGCTATCATTCTTGTTTTATCTAGCTGGAAGGAAGCCCACTGATTCCTTCTCGGCTGCCAACTCAGCCATGGCTATCTTGCGTTCCTCCTTAGCTTTCTCCAATTGGGAGAGCAGCTCAGCGACGTATTCGTCGTAATTAGCCGATGGCATCATCATTGTATGGATAGGCGAGGTTGAGGCTTCTACCTTCTGCCTTTTGGGATCTTGCCTGGATTCCACATCCGTAGCTGGCCTCTTTTGTCCTGTGACCATGGTTTCTGTGCTCTGTCCCTGTCCCATCTCTTTGTTGATGAAGTACTGCATCCATGCCACGAAGTTTGACACGTCGACACTAGTCAGGATGCTAGGGGTGATGGTGGTGGGTTCAGTGGAAGGCACCACAGGGGGGTAGGAATTAGATGAATCGGGGCCTTGCCCTTACCCTCTGGGACTGGAGGTGGCACAAACTTCGGCACTTGTGTGCTAGACCCTGGCCCCTCTTCTCTACGCGGGCTCAGGCTTCTCAGTTCATCTGCTCGGCTCTATTGCTCGATGGGCCGGCACGTGGCTTTCGCCAGGTCCTCCTCCTCCTTCCTTCATAGCTCTTCCTCTTCCTCATCCAGCTTTCTTTTCCTTTCCTCCTTTGCTTTTCTCTGCTCTTCCTTCTTCTTCCCTTTTTCTTCTTTTTCCTTCCTTTTCTTCTACTTTGCTTCTTGTTTCGACGCCTTCTTTGCTTTCTGCAATTCTTCTTTTCCTTCTCCTCCTCCTGTCTCTTTGTTCTCTCTCTCTCTCCTTGGCCTCTTTTAGGGACTCTTTCTTTGCCCTTTCCAAGTCTTCTCTCTCCTTCTTTCTGCCTTCGTCATCCTACTTCTTTCTCTGCGTTGTCTTCTTCTTGGGTCTCCTGGTTGTTTTTTTGCTTGTCTGTCCCTCCCCTTCTTCTTTTGTTTCAGTTTTGTCGGTGGACTTATCCTTGTCCTGGCGAGGAGGCGACCTCTCTGGTGTTTCTCCTTCTCCTTCTTCTACCTCCTGTGCTTCCTTCACTGCCTCCTAGATGAGTGCAGTCAAGACACCTCCATACCCGATGAAGGAGGCTTTGGAGGAGGCTTTCTTTCTTTCCGTAACTTTAGAAGCCGGAGATTCTCCTCCTGCTAGTGCACTTCCTGGGGCCAACGCTTTGGCCGCCTAATCAATCGTTTTTCACACGTACCTGTTCCAATCCACTTCGTCTAGGGTATGGGCTGCTACATTCTCCAGAACCGGTACGCTAATTCGATGCATTAATGAATTGTAACGCTGGCTGGAGAAAAGCACATGTATCAACTTGGCCTGCATCATGGCTTCTATGTTAGGGATGTCCTGGATGCTTATGCCGTCATTTGTGAGCATCTCTTCCTTCTTCATTTTCAGCATGGCATAAACATCCCTTTTTTGTTTCGTCTCCGTCTTTGGTACCAATCCCAAAGCCTTCTCCACCAAGGCTGGATCTAATCGGACATGTACCTGCTTTGCACCTTCTCCTCTGCCCACTGTTACAATACCACATTCTTAGTCTGGGTTGTATGTTCTGAGGAACTCCACACACTTTAGGTGGTCCGGCTCCTACGAGAACTTTTCGAGATACTTCGCAAGGTTGCATTGTTCCACCACCCTCCTGGCTGCTTCCTCCTTGGCCACCACGGCTTCTATGTTGTGGATGGTTTAGAATTTGAGCTAGCTGAAGGCGCGATTCTCTAGATGGATGCGGTATTGCTCCCTTACCTCGTCCGTGAACGGGAGTCGATGGGTGCGGTCTTGCTACGATATTTTATACTCCTGCCATAAATCGTAACTTTCATTAGTATTTTCCACATATCAATTCGCTAATTGCAGGAAAAGAAAAACTCTATGCTTTTTGAATGAATTCCTTAGGAAGCCATGTAGATTTTCCTTTTTAGACTTGGACTTTTGCCCTTTTGCTTCGAAGTTTCTTCTGCCCATTTTCCTACGCCATCCATTTTTTTTCATACTACATGCTTATGCTTTTCACTAACTTTACTTTACTATATCCCTTTTGATTCATTTCTCATCTGATTCATTTCACCTCATACTACATGCTTGTGCTTTTCACTAACTTTACTTTACTGTATCCCTTTTGATTCATTTCTCATTTGATTCATTTCACCTTACCCCCTTCCCTTCCACCTTGAAAAGAATCCTTCCTAGGATCGAGGGTCAAAAGGTTAAGGGCTTTCGGCAAGTTGGGGAAGGAAGCACTGCGGCTTATGGTTTTGAGGTGTTACGGGACGTGGGCTGATCAAGCTTGAGGATGGCGTATGAATAGTGCCTTTGGCCATGGGGGCCTTAGGGATCCACAGTGAGGTATTTTCCTCGTAGTAGCCTTGCGCATGTAAGAGGGCTTTAGGGACCCATCTTTGCTTGATCATGCAACTCTTCCTTTGATTGCATCTTGGCCTCCTAGGTTTAGAGTTCTGGGTCTTATGAGGATAGGAGCATAGACTCCTAGGCGGTTGTTGCGGCTGTTTAGGCACCCACTGGAAGCGAGGCTGTTGGGCCTTCGCTTTGGTTGCTGCGGGCTGCAGTTTATGGAAGTCGGGGAGTGGCAGCCGCGCACTACCCCCCTCCTTAGTCTTGCCTATGGATGTTTCTACCTGTGGTTTTGCGGACGGTGATGGTGTCGCACAGCCCTTGCCGAAAGTTGTGACAATGCACACGTTGCCTATTGCTAGGTGGATGCGCTGCGACTCATAATCAACATTGCAGTGAGTCTGCTTTTTGAAGGTTTGCCCCAGTAGGGACTCCGTGCCTGCGTCTGTAGCACTTGGCAACATGTAAAAAAGCATTGGAACAGTCTCAGACTCGATAGAAATGGCGACTCTGCACTTGCCAAGAAGTGCGTATGATTGAGCCCCATATGGGTTTAATTTGGCAGTTGTGGATTGAAATAGTGGTTTGCAAAGTTGGATCCAATGATTGTGGGTTAAGACATTGAAGTCTGCTCCCTCGTCAATCAAGGCATTGAAAGCGCATGGTTGCTTGGCAGTGAGACCGTGACATGGAGGTAAGCGGGTTCCACGGTTTCCTCATCCTCTTCGTTGCTTTTGGTGATTGTAGCTACCCGTACTTTGACCGGTAGTTCTAACAATGGTGGCTCATGCCAAGGATGCGTGGGGGGTAGTACTTCTTGACATGACTACCATTGAAGAAGCCTATTCCCTCAGTGACTAGTGTCTCAAGATCGACATTGCCGGTTTGGCTGATTGCACGAACCTTGAAGGGTCCGAGACCCCTAAATTTCATTTTTTGCTTATACCCCTTAACGGAGTAAAGTAGCACTAAGTCACCCTGTTCGAATTTGCGCTGCTTGACATGCTTGTCGAACCAGCTTTTGCGTCGGGCTTTCTCACAAATCAGCACGTGGGTGGCTAGAAGACGAATTTCTGATAGGCATTCCAGCTCGACCAGGCATTGCGTCCATGCCTCCTTCCCTTCCCATCATTCTTGAAGTGCTATTTTTAGGCTAGGAACGAAGAATTCTAACAGTAGAATTGCCTCAGTTCCATAGGTCATCCTAAAGGGGGTTTGGTCGACAGGCGTTTTATAAGCTGTGCGGTAGGTCCATAAGGCTGCCCATCAGCTTGTTGTCCTAGTCACTACGTGAGGCTGAGACTACTTTAGTCAGGACATTGATAAGAATCTTGTTAGTTGATTCTGCTTGGCCATTAGCCTGAGGGTAGTATGGTGAGGATTTGCGATGGATGATGAGAAAGGTAGATAGGAGATGTGCTATCACCTTGTTGATGAAGTGTGTGCCTTGGTCGCTAACCAGTTCGATGGGACAACCAAAGCACGAGATCACTTGCTCCCATAAGAACTTGGTAGTCATCCTAGTATCGTTTTTTCGTGTGGCTCTTGCCTCTTCCCATTTCGTGAGGTAATCTGTGGCCACCATGATGTACTTGGCTTGTGAGTACTGCACTGCAGGACTGATGGGTCCTATGAAGTCAATTCTCCATTTTTCGAAGGGTTGGCGAGCAATAATTGTGGTCAACTCCATTTGATCTTTATGAATCGGGACTTTTGTCCGTTAGCACTTGTCACAATGCTTGACGAATCGCTTGGCGTCGTGGAAAAGTGTGCGCCACCATAGTTGAGACTGCAGCACCTTCCATGCTGTCGTGTCTCCACTAAAGTGTCCTCTCGCAATGCCGTTGTGTGCCTCCGAGAGCACATTGTGCATCTCATGCTCACACACGCACCTACGCAGCAATCCGTCTTGCCCTAGCCTATAGAGTTAGCCTGCAATCAATTGGTAGGGCTGGATTTTCAGGATCAAGCGCCCAAGTCGGGCTTTTTCCATTGGTCACTCAGGTAGTCCGTGCTCGAGCACTTGGACTATGTCGTCCGTCCAATATGGCATTAGATCAGCCTTAAATAAATCTCTCTCGGCTGGATAGGTGGAATAAGTGGGTGTCAGGTAACTCATCAACGATGCCTTGTCCAGCGGCTTCTCCTGTGGGTATGCATGACCACCACGGAGAAATTGAACTCTAGAAGCAGGAGGAGCCATCGAGCTATGCGCCCTGTAGCACAAGGTTTGTTTACTAAATAGAGCAGGGCTTGATGGTCCACAAAAAAGATGAAGGGTGTGGCCAATAGATAATGCCGTAATTTCTTCACAACGAACACCATGGCTAATCCCTCTCTTTCTGTTGTCGAGTAGTTCATCTCCGTCTCAGTGAGTTGTCTGCTAGCAAAGCTCACTGGATAATCTAAGTTGTGCTCACCAGGTTGGCACAACACTGCCCCCACGACAAACTTAGAAGCATTGATGTGCACGTGGAAGGTAGTGGTCCAATCTGGGGCTCGTAGAATTGATGTTGTTGTTAGAGTCTTTTTCAATTCTTTGTATACTCGTTGGCATGCCTCGGTACACTCGAAGACAATCAGCAGCTTGTACAATGGTCTGGTGATCAGCACATAGTTCAGTACAAACTGTTGATAGTATCCTATATGGCCTAAGAAGCATTGAACTCCCTTGTAATTAATTGGGGGTGGAAGGTCCACAATAACTCTGACCTTTGAGAAGTCAATGGCAATGCCGTTCTTCGACACCACATGTCCTAAGATACATCCATGCTTTACCCAAAACTGACACTTCAAGGGGTTCAAGGAGAGGTGATATAAGCGATACCGTTCAAAGACTGCACGGAGTTTGTTGTCTAAGTGTTAGATCCAGGTCGAATGGACACACAGGTCATCGACAAAGACCTCTAACTCCTTGCGAAGCATGTCCTAAAAGATGGTGCACATGAGGCATTGGAAAGTGGCATGAGCATTGTTCAACCCGAAGGGCATGACTATGTATGCAAAGACGCCCCACTCAGTGGCAAAGGCAGTCTTGTGCCTGTCCGTAGGATGCACTTGCACCTGGTTGTACCCTGAGATTGGCTCGTCTGCCCTTGACGTTTGGCACTTGGTTGCACCTTGGTTCGCTTGTCTGCCCTTGACGTTTGGCACCTGACAGAACCACTACCCTATCCCCTTTTTTGAATTTCATGAAGCGTTTAGGGAGGTCCTGCGGCTTTCGCTGTTCTTCTGTTCGTGTATCTCTGGGTTGCTTTGCCTTTTCCTGCCTTAACCGTCTGTGCCTCAGGTGGACGGATAGGCCCCCCTTGGTACGTCTGGTCATGGGCGGCCTATGGATCTCTGGATCACTATCTGAAGTAACTTCTGATTCAGAGTCAAACCCTCCATCTTCGCTAGAAGAGGTGGTCTCCCCTAGTGGTCGCAGTTCAGATGGTGATTCAGTCCTAAGTATTGACGTCGTTCCTGGCTGGGCTAGGCCTGCTTGCTCAAGGTCTATGGCTCCTATGCATTCCAACCAAGCTCGATTACATTCCATGCGCATGACTCCTCCCTCCACTCTAAGGGCCTGCCTTTTCTGCGGCTTGGCGTCTGCTCGTATTTGCTCAATTTCTCGTCCTTCAGTGTCGTATTCTATGGTATCTACTTCACCCTCGCTCTCATCACTGAAGGATTGGCAGTCTTCGTATTCGTTGCTGGAATCTTTGTCATCCGACATCTGACTGCTCGTCATCTCCTAGGGCTTTTTATGCCTCGTGTCGTTGGTCAGGAACTAAGGCCCAGTTATACATGAGGTTCAAATCGTGCGCCCTGGTCTATTGCCACTTGGGATCCTCTAAGAGATCCTAGAGTGGTTTGAAATTGGCAGCTGGGTTGCCAACTAGCTGGTCCATTAGGTATTCCAGTACCCCTTGGAGTTCCCTTTTGTTGGATGGCACTTGGAAGGTGACAGGCTCAGGCTTTCCCCGGTGGCTCCCTGCTATCATGTAGACTGGTGCAGAGAGTGCTTGGTTAGACTTGCCGATCATTTTGATGGCCTGCTCATATGCCTCATGATCTGAGAATGGCAGGTCGATTGTAGTAAGAATGTGCATCCAATCCCGCTCATCCTCTGGGCATGGGATATACTTGGTCAAGGACCCATAGGGCTTCTTGACCTGAGTGTTCCCCTTGAGCATAGCAGAGATGGTGTCTAGGTCGACTGGTGAGGTCTTCCAAGTGTCCATCTCTATTCATACAGTGTCCGTTCTATTGCCAAGGAAGATCAAGCCGTTACCCCAATCTCCGATGACTCTAGCGTTGCGCATCCAGGGTCGGCCTAATAGGACATCGTAGTCTACTCCCTTCATGACTATAAAGTCGACAGAGAACTGGACACCTGCGATCTTCACTAGCCAATTCTTCAGTACCCCGGATGGCTTCACTCTCATACCGTTTGCTAGCGTGACATTAAACCTAGCAGCTTTGACAGGTGGGTTTTCCCAAGTCTGAAGCACTGCATGGCTAAGCACACTAACCCCAGCTCCCGTGTCTACGATTCCCTTTCTTGTTGTGTCACCCAGGGCTAGGACCGGCAAGACCGCATGCATCTTAGAGCCTTCCCAAAAGGCGTTGATGTGCAAGGATTTAGGCACGGAGTGCAGCATCAAACTTGGCAATTGCGTTTTTGCATCATGGTCTTGAGGGTCTGCCATGACCTGCTCTTGTGATCCTTCGATCCACTGCTTAAGATCTTGACATAGGGTAGGATGCTACTTAAGCAGATCTCCCAGGCTAAGTGTTACAGGGGTGGTCACTAGCGTGGTCAGGAGATCGTTGGATACTCGTCCTTCCCCTAACCTAGATTGTCCGCCAATGGCCCGGCTGATCTGCGGCTCTGTTGTATCTAGGCTTGGTCTTAGCGGCACTGCTTGTGGCGCAATTTCTTCTGCCGACTTAGGTTGAGGCGGTGATATTGGCGTGCTTACACTGGAGAGGTCATCGATCTCGTCCTCTATGATGGGCTCAGCATCTTTGAGGTACTGTTGAGCCTCCTTCACCCATTCCTTCACCTTTTCTATGGCCTCTAATTGTCGCTTCGGATGCGGGTATTCCCCTACCTTAGCGCTTCTCTTTTCAGCCGTCTTAGGGGTTGAAGTCTCTGCCTCTACGTCTGAAACCTTCTTTCCCGCAGGCAGAGTCATAGCACTCTCGGTTTTTAGTGTGACTTTAGCTTCCGATCTCTTCTTCTTCTGCATGCGGCTTTTCTTCCCTATCGAGGTTGCGTCGAGATTGCTAGGTCCTGGCAGAGAGATGCCAGCCTGCCTCGTTTGGGCTCGGGTTATGACCCACAATGGAATAGGTGTGGCCTCCCCATCGGGGTTTTCGACACCAAACAGCCCCAATTGGGCAATCCATGAAAAGATGAGTGATTCCACACTCTGCACACCCTTGGTCAGCCTTATCTTTGTTTTGCTACTCTCTTTCCGGGCAGCGTGATGAAACATGACCGGGGTGACCACAAGTCCAACAAGTGACTGGATCCTGTGGCGGCTGCCCTCCTAGGCCTCTATCTTGTCCTCGTCCTAATGCCATCATCGGCACGGGTCGATAATCCATGAGGACCGTGCTTCTCTTGTCGTCGTGCAAGATGTAAGGGTATATGTAGGTCTCTTCATCATTCGGCTCCTCCACATAGTGTATTGGAGCGTCACTCGATGGGTGGGTCACGTAAGGACCAAGCAGTCTAGGAATGCCTGTAGGATTTATGTTCATTCTAGGGACGGCTGGTTTCATATCGTTAGACATGGGAAGAGCCAATGGGGCTCCCCTTCTGAAGAATGGCTGCGGCCTGTTTGCTAGATAAGGCTAGCCATAGGGTTGCGAGTATGGAAGTCTTCTTTGTAATCTACAATGTGCGACATCATGGCCGAACCTACCGCAGTTAGCGCAAGGTCTTGACACTCGACCGGCAAGTGGTTTTCGCCACAGTACATGTATTGGATACGCAGGCGCATTGGTCGTCTCAACATGTCTTGTAACTTGGCTAATTCCATCTTGACCTCAGCCAAGCCTTGGTCTGTCTCGGTGGCCTCCCCCTTATCTTGGGATGATGGGATTGACCGCTCACTAGAGGCTGACGTTCTCTCTGAGCTTCGTGAGTTGGTTTCTTCTAGATTCGAGCTCCTAGAGCTCCGCTCTTTTAGCTGGTCATCGACTCTGATGGCTTCCTCAAACACTCTAGCCACCACGTCCCACTGTAAACTTGAATTGCCTGCCAAAGCCTTATACAAATCCTCATCTCGAATTCCGTTGATGAATATAGTCGAAAATGCTCTGTCAGTCAGTCGCTCGCCTAGAGGGATTCTCTTAAAGAGACTCCTCACATGGGTCACGTAGTCGCGGATGTCCTCCTTCTCTTTCTGCTTGACGCTCATTAAACGTACTAGTCAGTTATCGGAGTATCCGGGCTCGGCGAATCTCTTGACAAAGATATCCTTGAGATTATTGAAGTTGGCTCCCTCTACAACATCTAGGCTCGTATACCACGTCCTACCCTTGTCGCCTAGGCAAAGCCCCAATGCTTGCGAGCGTTGAGTTTGGTCGTTGAGGCCATTGGCTTCGCAGACTTGCTCAAACTGCTCAACAAAGCTGTATGGGTCGTCATGAGGTTGGTACTTATTGAGTTGCTTAGCAAGAATCGGTATTTTGGCCTGGCTTTTTGAACCTTGGTTTGCCCCTAATCCTGCAAGCAGCGACGTTGCTAGTGCGGTGGCACTCTGCTCTACTGCAGTATTATCAAGCAGCCGTTTCATGAGGAGCTTGCTCAACGTCAAGTTTCCCTCTAGTGTTCTCTCATGGTCCGTTTGGTTTCAGCCAGCCAAGTTCAACACTCGTTGCACCTCATGCAGCTCCATGCTTTGCCTTTGGCTCCTAGCCTACTGCTCCCTATTGTACTCGGCTATGCCCTGCAATGCTTTGTGGGCTAGCCTTCTCTCATTCTCTAGATCTGCAATGATTGCGTCTGTTGTTCTGCCGCGATGCTCGTACCAGGCGTGCACGTCGTAACTGCTTACCAGCTGCTGAATAGCGTCTGGGAATACATTCAAATCGAGCTCCTCACTAGACCAATGGTCAGAGCTCTCTTCCATCATGGTCGAGTTCTTGTGCTCCACTATGCTGTCGATTAGGTTGAATAGACTTGACAGATCCTCGTCGTTGGCACTCCTTGCTTGGTCCTATTCTGCGCTTTGATAGTTTGTCTATGTCTTGGTTCTCTCCTACTGGTGGGTTCCTTGAGTGGTTTTATCTGGGTGAGTTCATTGACTTATTGAATACGGTCCTCAATTATTGTTCACTCGGTGCGTGTGTCGCTTCTCGTGCACTTGTAACCAATCAGGCTTTCAGCTTTCTTAAGTGTACTTCAAGTGCGGAAATTCAATGTGAGTGCAGCAAGCAATTCCTCAGCGTCTTACACACTCTCGCTTGTTTTCGGCCTGATAGGCTTGTAGATCCATTTTTCGATCGTTTTGTCAGGGTTTAGGGTTTCCTTGTATGTTGCCTTATTCGCTTTCGGTCGATTAGGCTTTATGGCTTAGCGGCTTGCGTCTAAGTCCTTGGGTCTCGCAACTGTCCACTTCTAGCTGCTAAGCGGCTGCGCACTACAAATCCTCTTATCACGTGTGCCAGAATCAAGTTCTAGGTGCTCGAAGGGCTTCGATAGTTTGTGCTGCTGCGTATTTGCTAGGTCAGGTCAAATTTTTGACAAATTTGACAAAAAGTTGCACTCGGACCAATTGGTCCGAAATGCAGGGTCCGAGTAGGTCACTTAGATGGGCCGAGGCATAGAGTCGAGGGCCGAATTTCTGGGTTTGACTCAGACGATTTTGATTCGGACGGGCCGAATGGCGAATTCAAATAGGGTGATTTGGACGGGCCGAATGGTGCTTGGCTGAGGGCCGAATTTGAGACTCGGACAGGTCACTCAGACGAGCCGAGATCGGATGTGCCATGTGGCAAAAAGCTTTGACTCGGACGGCCGAGTGGGTTGACTCGAATAGTTGCCTCGGACGGGGTTCGAGGGCCTGGCCGAGTGGGTCGAGGGCCGATTCTGGGACTTGGCCTAAGAGAGGCCACTCGGATTTGCCGAATGCAGTGCGCGTAACCCGCGCAAACGCGATTTTGATTGTTTCACCAAATGTAGGCCAGCGCCATGGTCATGCACTTCTAGATCCTATCTAGGGAAGTAGAGGGAGAAATTCGCATACTTGAACGGGCCGGTAAGTGCGTCGGTGATGCGATCGAATCGATACGGGCTGGAGCTCTCTATCTCTCTCTCTCTCTCTCTCTCACTAAAATGGCACAAATGAGCTCTCTCTTGGCCTCCTGGCTCTTATATGCCTTCCCAAATGTGGCATTGACGCCCCCAATCACTCACTTGGCGATCTTAGGCATCACTAGCGAGTATTTTTCCCATTTTGCATGATTTTTGCCATGTTTTGCCCTGTTTTGAAACATTAAATCCTACCCTTTTCCGGTTTGATTTCCTAACTCTAACCTACGCTAAATGCAACAAAGATCGAAGGCTTTTGAAATAGATTCTCCATGCTTTCCAATCATCAAACAACCAAAATATCCCAAAATACTTACTTGTTCTGAAGATAAAAAACACCCAAACTTTCTACCTATCTCAAGCTCCCTTTCAGGGATGAATCCCCTACTTCGATGCTTGATATGAGGCGCACAAGTGCTCAAGCTTGAATCCGTTGGTCCCGGCAACGGAACCAAAATGTGGGAGCTTTCGCTCAACTTCCAAGACCCACGGACCGCTTATTGTTTTAAGCGTTCCAAGCGAGCTCTAATGGCTATCTCTCACCTAGCTGACGTGTCGTCGATCCTATGAGTATAGTGAGCTTACCTTGATGCTTGATCGAGTACCCTCCTCTCTCTTGCACTCCGGTAGCTCCACGATTCTTGATGCTAGCTCAAGCATCCTCAAGCCTCCTCCATCTCCAAGCTCCATCCTCCATAGCCGTGCGTGCAAGAGAAGAGAAGAGAAGAAGAGAAGAGGAGATGGTGAAGAGCTTCACCCTCTTGATTCCTCACTCCCACACACGCTCACTCCCTCACACTCTCACACTCCCTCTCTCAAGAGCACACACAAGTAAGAAGGAGAGAAGAAGAGAGGAAGAAGAAGACTCTTTTTGCCACACACCAAAAGAATGAGCTTCTCATTCACTTTTCAATTTTATATACAAAACCCTAAATCCCTTTTGGGTGGTCATCTCCTTTTTCCATTTTTTACATGGCCGGCCGTAGCCTAGGCCCTTTTTCCCATTTTCCACCACTCTAATTTCATCCTATTCCCAACTAATGCATACAATTTGCACAAGAGCGAGCCTGGCGCTCTTTTACAAGGATTCAGGAGCGCTTCCATATTTAATGGTGCGCCTTTTACTCTTTTGTTGCCTCGGTGCGACACTGAGACTTTCTGAGGGTCGTGCCCAAACATTTAAAATTTTCAGGGTCTGGTTACCGGTCAAGGCGCCTTTTTCTGCATTTATCCTGCACCTTTTTTTCTCTTTCCTTTTTTCCATTTTCCGCTCCTCTGTGTTGCGGGAAACACGGTAACATAGGCTATGGATCTTCAGCTTCATTAATCTCATTGGATTCATGATACCAAAATTAGGCCTTTCCTGTGCATGCAATTGGTCACTGTTGCATGTTACTTGACTCACAGCATACAAAATGTACAAGATAATCAAATAAATAAGGTCTGATGCTAGAAATCTTAAAATCACCCAAATTCTTTAGAATCAAGAAACTACAAAGCTAGATAATCGGGAAAGGTAAAAGAGATAACTTTGACATAGAAATCCAAAGCATGGAATCAAACATCACTTACAATCTCTGATCAAATACACATTATCTTTTAGGAGTGCCACAAAAACTTGAAACCAATGTTCCAAAAATTCCCTCGTGTTGTAGCTTTTAGAGAAACAAGTGTCTCAGAATTGCTCTCATGTTGTGCCTTACAATTCTCTGATGCAATACAAATGATTGATTACAACTTGTTGATAATCAGAGTATTGCCAAGAAAAGTGTCCTTCAATGCTTGATAACAAAACTTGTAGTGAGCAGCTGATGACTACAACACACGTATGTATCCCAAGCAATCGAGGGTTGTGGTGAATAAGGATGAGATTGTGTGCATGCGAGAAGATGGACCTAGTCGTGTGCGAGAGAATGGACAATGAGATTGTGTGAATGTGAGAAGCTGGGACTTGGTCGTGCGACAGGAGAATGGACCTTTCTTGAATCAAATAATTTTTTTCTATTTTCTTGAATCTTGGAGGAATGTTTAGCTCCCATTTAAGAAAATGGCTAATTTTATTTGCATCTTTCTTTTTCTTCCCTTACATTGCCCGAGGTTTAATGACCTTTTACATGTGTCTTACTACATATGCCTAATGCGCATCCTAATCACCTAATCCCTTGCTCCAATTCTACTACTTGGAAGCTTGGCTCCCCTAGCAACTTTGCTGACTCATTCAATACTAGTTAAAGAAGCTTGCTTTTGCTCACATTAGTCACAACCCTAGATAGCTCTAGAAAACTTTCATACACATTCATCAAATACATCTACTAGTTACTTCTCTACTTGCACAATATTGGTTAGTTATTGTTGGCAAAGAATTGGGACACTAAGTGTTTTCTTAATGGTATAGGAAGCCCCTTGCTTACTCCATGTTGCACCTTCAAATCCAAATTCCTAAGCAAAGGGTTGGTGATTATGGTGGCAAAGAGTAAGGGGCAATGGGATACCCTTTCGCATCGACCTCTTTACCTCAAATGGACCTAAGCATAGACCATTTACAAATACATTTTAAAGAGATTGAAAAATCCCTACAGAAATTCCACAATTCCTCCTCCATCATCTATCATAGTGATGAACTCTTGTTGCTTCTTTTGCTTCATCAAATTATAAAATTAATTGGTCAAAGTACCAACCCCATAAGATACCATTTCCCTTAGACTAAATTTTGGCAACTTCAACTTTATGTTTTTGCAAATCCTCAGTGTAATGCTCCACTTCTTTGAGAAGTTGAGAAAACATCCCATTACTAGAATACTGAACAAGAGTTGTAATAATATACTCCGTGCATTGCTAACTACTAACATGCAAACCCTCTTTGAAGTATATCATGATCTTTGCCATACATCTTGGTAATCTCAATGATGATAGCTATGGATGTCATCTAGTTCTATGTTGGATTAGCCATTGGATTGCTGGTTTGTGTCCAAGCATCCTTTAACTAGAGGTTGAATCCTTCCCTTTCTAGAAATGAGTGTTGAAAGAGAGGGGCTTCCATTTCTTTCTCCTACTAAACACAACCTTCTTGGATGGACTTCTTAGGCACCTCACATTCCAAGAGATCATAGTGAGCCAACTAATTAACATTATATATTTGTTCGAACCTCCATAATCCAAAATAGCAAAATAGCCTTGTCAACAAAACATTTGCAAGAAGCTTTTAAAGGGAAAGTTTTAATTTATTACCTCCATTAGACTTCAAAGAATTTGGTGGTTGAATTTATTTGTTTCCATCCTGCTTAAACTTTAGCAACTCTAGGATCGGGACTAATAATTAGGTTGCTTCTTAGGTTCCTCCTTCTGAGGCTTGTTTGTTTCCTTGAATTTACCCTTCTCAACCTATGCTTTTTTCTTTTCTCTTCTTTTGAAGTTTTTCCTTATCTCCACTATTTTCTCCTTGGGTTCTTCTTAGTTCAATTCCTTTTTGGGCATTCCTTTGCAAAGCACCCATCTTCTTGACATCAACCAACAAATCAATCCCATTAGGATTAAAAAAATAGAGTATCTCAAGGATCTTCTTTCTCGTATCCCAAAGTACGAGAGGCTACTTGCTCCACTAGTTGATATTATTGTAAGAACATAGAGCACTCTACCTAGAACTTCTACTAGCACATTAACTTCTCCATCTAGCAAAGTAGGAAGTCCATGAAAACTAGCCCATATTAGGCATTCAATTTGCAAGACCTCCTCTTAGGAATAAAATCAACATGCCATGAAACCATGTAAACAAGGCTCACTTTAAGCCAACACTATAAGATATAGGCCTTATACCGACGTTAAAAGTGACGAAAATGTAAATAACAAAATTTGCCCCCATCCTCGCAAAAAGCGTTGTTATTGGCGACACCATAGAACAGTCGGTATAAGCGTCGGTATCAGCATCGATGCTGATACTGACAGTATGTGATGCTAATAACGACACCAATAATGATGCATGTAGTAAATTTGCAACGCTAATAACGATGGTAATAGGAAATCTGTGTGCCTTATTTGGGCCATACAAAATAGTTTTTGCATTGTGTACAATGCACGTGTAAACAAAAACAAAGTATACTAAAATCATAACACTGATACATGAAATAAATACATGATCGCATAATGAAATCGACTGGTACAATCATGACAAGATATCATTACCACATGGAAAATGTCTACACAGATCAGCGACCAAAAAAGAAAGGTATGTGAGCTCTAGGGATCCAAGGGCGAGCTACATATCCTCGCCATCCGAAAGCTCGTCCCGTCGCAAAGGAGCATCAAACGGACTTTGCAAAAAAAGAAACAACAACACATCAGTCCACCATACAATAATGCATTCTAATTAAACATGGTAACTATGGACAACAAAGATGAGTGACTTACAGGGCCGCCGCGTCTATACAATTGGTCCATCAATGCAGTAAGACCATGCCTCTCTGTATATCGAGTCTCAAGGCCGGTTGGATCGCGATTTGTAATGGAGTGCTGCAAAGAAAAAAAATACTAACTATTAGAAACATGACTGTTAGTACAAATGATATTGCAAAAAAATAAGCAGGCAAAACAAAAGAAAAACTTACAAAGTTCTCCAGATATGTCCTTGGTCGCCACTCCCAAGATGATGGACCACTCCGGCCTCTAGTCGTGCCCTCGCCGCCTCGCGCTGCTGACTCCAACGTCTTGGAGAATCTATAGTCTCCTCTCTCAGTTAGTGCCAGTCGTCCGTGTCTAGCTACTCGGGCTTTGCAGCCCCACTCTTGAGTGCCTTGCGTGCATCCAATCGTCTGTGTGACATATATGCATGCATGCAACTCATCATCCAGCCCGTAGAAAATCTATATGTTGAGGCTGGAACCGGAAACTCCTCATGCAAGGATGCTACTATATAGTCCTTGCTCCTCTCCGATACATTTTTCCAATTATCTAAGACGTTGTGCCGAAAAACATATTGAAACAACTCTCTCATGCGAGCCGTCACCCTCCTCCCCTCATCATTCATGATCATGGATCCTTACTTATCATCGACAAGATAAGCATATCCCCATGGGGTATGCCTAAGATGGGTCTTCTCCCACCTGTGTCCACGCTCCTGGGCATATCCAAGAGACCCCTATGCATCTTGTGTACCGACCGCTGTCGGAGTGGCACCCATAGGGGTGCCACTTGCACACAGCTAAGCAAAAGCTGGAGTAACTGGAGTAGACGTCCCCACATGTGTGACAAATCCTAGAAGTGACGTAACTCTAGCAGAACGACGAGACGGAGACATGGCGTCCGTACCTCCACAGCATCCACCTAAGCCACGCTCCCTGGAACCGCCACGAGAGCGAGGAGTCACACTTGTATCCCATGCTGACCGCGGGCTCACTGCCTCTGTATCTCTACAGCATCCCCCCTGACCCTGAAGCACTCCCTCCCTGTGGCCCAAGTCTAGAGCATCGACCTCATTTGCTCGAAGCTGAAGCATCCAATCGCGCCGAAGTAAATCTAGCAGAGCGGCCTGACGATGTCCGAGACAGCTCCTGGTCTGCCATGTCTCTGAATCTTGTGATGTGATCTAGGGACATGCTCGTGAAGATATCCTGCAACTCCTCATCGCTCATCCCTCGACTCATCCTGAAAATCACCTGTACAAATAAAAAATGATGTTAGCATAATCAATTTAAATCATACAAAGCACGGTAATATAAATCCTTAAAAAATGATCTCACTTAAAATACATATCTTATGTACTCTTATAAGCGATTAGTCAATGAATTGAGTAAGTGGATGCTCCAAGTATGAAGTATCCTATGGTCCCATATCAATCTCCTGACACAACTCCGCATATACTAGAAGGTTGATAGACATGTCACCACAAAAGGATGAGTCCATCTTGTTCTCAAAGAATTCTTGGACTCTTGTATTTCTATCATTGTTAGCCGATGTTGGCTCCTCTACATGATCCAAGCTTTCAGTAGCCTCCACCCCTTGCAATATTGACCCCTCTATTTGCATATTGTCCTCATCTATACTCGGAACATCACTTTGATCATATACTCTCGCACTTCGGGGAGCTGAAGGTATAACATACCACCATCAAGGTTGTCGGGGGTTTGGATAGAAGATTACCTGTTCACAAACACGTACAAGAGAGATTAAACTATTGTGACATGTACCATGTCGTAATACAATTAACAAACAAATGAGTTCATACACCTGTTCACAATAGACCGGCAACACAAAGGTGTCGCACAAATCCGTCCATTTTTTTTTAGAATCTATTTCGAGAAATCTAGATGGACCTCGTCGAGCTGTTGCTCCAACTCCTTCAAGTACCACTTTGAACCACTGCACACATTGAATAATATCATGGAGAAGCTACGGTAATCCACCGTAACAATACTTTGCAAGTTTTCAAAATACTCCATCTCATCTATAACCGTGTTTGGATCTGTTGCTCATCGTCGACTCTCTTGCTCAAACCTTGCCATGATACCACAGTCCATTGTGGAGCGCATTTTGTCAATACGCTCCACGCGAAAATGCTGTTTGCGCGACCACGCTGCACTATATATTTTGTATTATACATTGAAACACTCAAATTAGTTGTCACATATAAAATATAGATATGAGAAATCCTAAACACCTCATCACCTTTGGACTACATCCCCTGGAGAATTCCCACTCCTCCATTGAGACCTTTGCCCCTTCACGAGATACTGCGGTCAAAGCTCCATGCAACTATCGCGTTGACATGAACCACGACATCTCCTCTATGCCCTCGGGATATTGAATTGGTTGATGACGCGTACTACATCAAAATTCAGATTGTGCTTCCTCTCGATCTTGCCTAGCAATCTGATACTTGGAGAGCCACGTCTCCATAGAGGCATGGTGCAACATACAAAAGTGATTCACCTTCTCCTCCATTGCAATCCATTCTTTTTTCTACCCATTTCCAACCACCACATCTCCGGTCAGTCTATCATCATCCTTCAACGACCATAGCATTTTGTTGTTTGGATCTACCGTTGGTAGCCATTGTGAAATATGCACTAGTGCCTCAAACACTAACCAACATTAAGCCATGCTACCTTTTGGCCGAGCTCGTTGTTGCACAAAGCCTTTTAGGGTTTTCATGAAGCGCTCCAAGAAGGACATCCATCGCATATGGACAAGTCCAGTAATCTCCACTTCATCTACAAGATGCACAAGAAGGTGGATTTGTATCGTGAGTATGCTAGTAGGCAGGTATTTCTCAAAGAGACAAACCGTCTCCACTGCTCCCCGCCTCGCTGATTCAATAGAGGACATCTTAATCTCCTTCTGTGAGATCCATTGCATCAAAGTCAACAACCTGTAAATGGCCCCGCATATTTCTGGAGTAAGGCATCCTGTGATTGCGATCGATAGTACAAACTGCCACAAATAAGAAAGCGTTATGAACAATGGCTACACTCCAAATAGCAAAATGCGCACGCCATTTACAATCCATTCGTAGTACAAACCTGACATATCTTATGCTAGTCATGGGATTTTAGGCCTGATAATTGGTCGTCTTTAGAAAATGCAGATCTAAGAGAACGCATCATATCCGTCGGAGTGCGGATAGACTTGACTACTTGCTTCACAATGCACTCTTCTTTAGTGGAGAAAACCCAAGGAGTGCGAGGTAGCTACATGCGACCATCAACACTCGACTGCGGCCAAAGTGCCTCCATATTGCCTACCTCCTTCAAATCCATTCGTGCCCCTATAGTGTCTCTCTTTCCTGTGATGTGGTCCCATAGCAAGCTGCCCACATTCTTGAAAATATGCATGGGATCCAACAAGTAGTTGACCTGTAAGTGGGTCCAATATGGCAACTCGTAGAAAACTGAGAACCGCCGCATTCCGTTTGGATGTGACTCCGCATGGACCATTTTCAGCTCCGCACCAGCTTGTGGCATTCATACGTGCTGGAGGTTATCCAAGAAAACCTTCCTTGAGTCCATGGCCCTCTGGCAAGAAAGTGGTGTGTCCTTGATATACCATCTTCTTCATGGTTCGTGACCTGCGGGAGTCTAACTGTGGCCCGCACAATGGACATGCATGATAACCTGAGGTAACCAGACCTGTTCCAATATCACGACCCAGTGAATACAAGCTTGAACGAGATAAAATATAGATATTACCAACGAGAATGGAAGCCTATTCACCTGAGCACTCTCCGAATCCCGTAAAGTCATGCATCGTCCACATGAGAATGGCTCGAATATTGGTAGACCGTCGACCATCGCGCTTGCTCATATCTTGCATGGGGACCCCCTCCTCCCACAAAATCTTAAGCTCATCGACTAATGGACGAAGATACACGTCCATATTTTTGACTTTGTAGCGGCTGGGGACGAGTAAGCTAAGGATAAGATGTCCTTTCTTCGTAGAAAGCCATGGAGGGGTATTGTAGTTGACAAGGACTATAGGCCCTACACTGTAAGAAGTTGAGCGCAGACCGAATGGATTCATGCCATCCATTGCAAGACCGAGCCGAAGATTCCTTGGCTCTTGGGCAAAGCCTAGGAAGGTAGAGTCAATGTGACTCCATGTGCGTGAATCCACTGATAATCGTTGAACTCCATCTCTGGACCTATTCTGTGCATTCCACATTGTCAAGCTCGCCATGCCGGACATACGAAACATGTGGTTTATGCAGGGGATAAGTGGAAAGTGTCTGAGAACTTTTTGAGGGATGGTTTGCCCTTGTAAGTCCTGTCGATACATGTGAGTGCCACACTTTGGACACGTCTCCATAGTCTCGTATTCTCCTCGAAACAGTATGTAATCGTTGATATATGCATGGATGTTGTTGTAGTCCATGCCAAGCTTTTGTAAAACATATCGTGCATCATCACGAGACTCAGGCATGGTATTTGCAGCTGGTAATATATGATATTTCAATAACCTGAAAAAAATCATAAAGCACCTTGAAAAAGCACAATTTTTTTTAATAATAGTGCCGAAAAGAAATCAACAAAGCGTATGTACAAGGTACTTGAACAACTCGATCACACTCACATCGCTCCACCCGTATTTTGCTTGCACACTTAAGAGTGCAAGCAGTGTCTTCAGGCGAGATACTCGGTACCCATCATATAATGGTATGGATGCTTCCTCTCTAAGTGGATTAGAAGTCTTGACATCCATGGGAATCAATGCATCGATCATTGCCTCCATCTCAGGCTCCAAGATTGTAGGTAGGTCTGGAAGGTTGCCTATCTCCTCTGGCATTGACAATATAGATTGGTTAGTGCCTTACAAGCGGTGGATTGGCTCATGCACTCCATCCATTGCATGCCCCCACGAACTCTTCTAATTGGCCGCAAAGGGTGCACTCCTCATTGGGATGAGATGTCACCTCCTTGGATAGAAAATTTGCCAGCGAGACCCAATCTTATTGTATATGGTATTCAATTAGCTTACGAGTACAATGCATGATTGATATTAACTTTTCTTACTGTTTGCTGAAAATCCGCAATCGCCTATGAATGATCTCAGATTGAAACTCGCCGACGTATGTGTTCTATAGACAATTGACGTTTTCGTCTAATTGCCAGCTTGCATTGAGAGTAGGGACATGGGACACGCTGATTAAGATACACCTCACAATCTTGAACAACAAGACCTTCATCGTTTTCCATTTTGTCTACGTTATGACAAACAATTTGTTTTTTATATCATTCTTTTTTTCTTTCTTAAATTGTTCTCCTCTCCTTCCATCTCTCTCTCTTTTTTTCTTTCTTAAATTGTTCTCCTCTCCTTCCATCTCTCTCTCTTTTTCTACGTTACGACTACGACTACGACCACAACCATGACTACGACTACGACTACGACCACGACCACGACCACGACTATGACTATGACTACAACTACGACTACGACGACCATGGTCGACTACGTCCATGACCATGACTAAGACTATGACTACGACTACGACGACCACAACCATGACCACGACTACCACGACCACGACCAAGACCACGACCACGACCACGACCACGACCACGACCACGACCACGACGACCACAACGACCACGACTATGACTACGACTAAGATTATGATTACGACCACGACTACAACTACGACCATGACCATGACCATGACCAAGACTATGACTACGACTACTTATATAGAGATGAAGAGAGAGACAAGAGTTAGGAAGAGAGTAAAGTTAGAGAAGAAGAGGAGAGAAGTGAGAGAGGTAGAAATAGAAAGAGAGATAGAGAGAGAAAAGAGATAGGGGGAGATAGAAGGATCTAGGGAGAGTATAGGAAGAGAGAAAGAGGGAAGATTGAGGGAGAGAGAAGGGTTGAGAGAAGAGAGAGGAGAAAGAGAGAGAGATCCGACTAAAGCATTTGACACCCATAGTCAACACACGGTGGAAAACACAAGCACAAATTGACATTGAATTATGGCAAGAAAATCCACCACAAAACAATAGTTATAATACTCGAGGTAGGATTTCAAAGTCTTACTGATTTCAATCGATCATGGATGCCATACTATGGGTAGGTTGTACTCACTAAGAATAGAATTGGCAATTCACCTCATCTTCTCTCCATCATCAATAGAATTCTTCTTTACCATTTACAACTCACCCACCTTCTTTCCACACTATTGCACACTACAATCTCTATGAGGGCATGAGATTGGGATCTCCACAGATACAAAAGCATAATCTCTAGCTTGATGGTTGCATATGTACTACTACTACTCATAGAATAAACCTTAAAATAGTTATTATGCTCAAATATATGCTTGTTAGAGCAGAAATTTGTTCCAAAGACTATTCTAAGGAAGAAAGAGGGTTAATGATAAAAGAGTGCCCTTCCTTGCAAGTGATTTTATATTATATTTTTTAATTAAAATTGATAGTTGAAGATGAGTTTTAGTTTTGCGAAGCATATGAATAATGCTGTTTTAGATTTTTGTATTTGTCTTTTTAAGAAGAGATTGATTTTTATGGAATATCCAAAGCTATTTTTGGATTTATGTTATGAAAAATGAATATTTTTCTACTGATAGGCTAATTGCCTTCATTGTATACTTGCGTGGTGGAGGCTAGGACAAGTCCCATGTATGAGAGGTCTCTTTGTAAGAAGAACATTATGCTAGGAGGCACAAGTGTGCTAGGGTTCTCTAGCCATATATCCCTTATCCCTTAGGTTTGTTGAGGATCGGCCTAACCCCTATGAGCGTAGGATGAGCTTATTGTAAGGTCTTATTTCCTTTTCTCTCTTTCTCTCCATCTCTCATTTCCTCTCCCTCCCTCACCCTCACCCTCTCTTTCTCTCTTTCCCTATTAGATTTAATAATTTTTCTATCTTTTTCTCTCTCCTCTCCCTCTCTCATTTCCTTTTCTCTCTTCCTCTCCCTCTCTTATTTCCTCTCCCTCCCTCATCCTCACCCTCTCTTTCTCTCTTCCCCTATTATGTTTAACATCTTTTCTCTCTTTTTCTCTCTTCTCTCATTCTCTCATTTTTTCTCTCTCCTCTCCCTCTCTCATTTTCTTTTTCTCTCTTCCTCTCCCTCTCTCATTTCTTCTCCCTCCCTCTCCCTCTTTCATTTCCCTATTATGTTTAATGTCTCCCTCCCTCTCCCTCATTCTCTCTTTCCCTATTATGTTTAACATCTTTTCTCTCTTTTTCTCTCTCCTCTCATTCTCTCATTTTTTCTCTCTCCTCTCTCCTCTCCCTCTCTCATTTTCTTTTTCTCTCTTCCTCTCCCTCTCTCATTTCTTCTCCCTCCCTCTCCCTCTTTCATTTCCCTATTATGTTTAATGTCTCCCTCCCTCTCCCTCTCCCTCTCTCATTTCCTCTCCCTCCCTCTCCCTCTCCCTCCCCCTCTCTTTCTCTCTCCCTCCCTCTCCCTCTCCCATTTCCTCCCTCTCCCTCTCTCTCATTTTCCTATTATGTTTAATGTCTCCCTCCCTCTTCTTTTCCCATTTCCTCCCCCTCTCCCTCTCCCTCTCTTTCTCTCTCTCTCCCTCTCTCATTTCCTCCCTCTCTTTCATTTTCCTATTATGTTTAATGTCTCCCTCCCTCTCCCTCCCCCTCTCTTTCTCTCTCCCTCCCTCTGCCTCTCCCTCTCTCTTCCTTTCCCATTTCCTCTCCCTCTCCCTCTCTTTCTCTCTCTCTCCCTCCCTCTCCCTCTCCCTCTTATTCTCTCTCATTTCCTCTCCCTCTCTCAATATACATAAATTATACAAAAAATAAGTAAAAGAGAGAGAGAATGCACTCACCGTAAAGACTCGAAGAAGGGTTTGGCGGCTCCTCTTCGTGACGGCAACTCCTCTTCGCCCTCCGTACACCTCCTCCTCTTCTTCGCGAACGGCGGTGCCGGCGGTGGCGGTGAGAAGCCTTCTTTCTCTCTTTCTCTCTCTCTCAGCAAGACAGTCACTCTCCCTCTCGCTCTCTTTCGTGAATGCGTGAAATGTAACGCGCTCGGGTTTTGGCCCGCATTTTTTTGCTATGGGTAGCGTTGCTATTAGCGTCACAACTATCTCTTTTTGCTTTAGATGAAAGCAAGACCCAAAAGAAACCTCATGGGAAGCAAAACAATGTGAGCACCATGTTGATCTAGAGGTGAGCCAAAACAATCTAGCAAACTCATCCTCAAGAATGACCTTCCCTTAAAATACATGCACATGTTGCATAGAGAATACTTAACATTGCTTTGCTGAATGCATGACAACAAGGATACCACTCATGCACATAGCACTTGCTCCCCAAATTCTATTGTGACTCTGTTTTAATTCTCATTGAAATATTATTGGTCACCCCACATCTTCTTCCCTAGCTCTTCCATGTTTATGCTAGCAATGACAATGTTAACATACTCCATCTCCATCCCATTTCCTTGCTTCTATTGCTTTATGTTTGTGCTATGTGTTCCATCATCTCTTACTCATTGTTCAAACCCCCTGAATATGCTACATGCATGAAAGAGGGAGCATATGCCACATGTTGAAAGGAAATGTTGTTTTTTTAATGAACTTAATATAGCTACCCTAGTTAATAGACCATGTGCCATGATTGTCTATTGAGAGCTCCCCTTCTCAAGTTTCCACATACTCAAGAGGTTCTATGTCTTTCATTTAAGGAAAAGGCTATTACAGTTTGAACTGCTTTTATTTTGCTAATGGATGGATATGCTCCTAGTTTGTAAGGGGCTCAAATAACCTTTGATAATTATTTGCGCTTGTATGGATGCTACATATATCCCACACTTTAGGGAAAATTTGAGGGGAATTTCAGGATTTAGGGCCATGGCATTGAGTTGAATTGAATGAGATTCTTATTTGTTTTAATGTGACAAGGAAATATTTATATTGTTAAAAATAATATTTTATTTGTGGATGCGTAAACTATTTATGCTATGTGAATAATAATTAAAAGTTATCAAAATGCACAAATGTATCTTACAGCACATGTACATTTTGGATGCATACAAACATATCCATTACAAGTGTGTTTCAACATTGTCTTATTTGAGATTGACTACATGGCTGATGGTTAGGCCTATCAATTGTGATGTATATTACTTAACTTGACTATATAAGCATGACTATGTTAGATGTTATATACAAATTTGTTTTGATTTATTGTGCATGCACATTATCCTATGATCAATAGCTTCATAATTTTATCCAATAAACATGGCAATATTACGTGATATATAGAAATTAGCCTTGTTTTACCATATAGACACTTATTTTACTAGTTATAGCTTCACATCTATCTAGTAAAATTTAAAATCTAGTTCCAATTTTAAAAACCCTAGTTACTAAATAGAAAAAAATTGTGCATTTACTAGATATTAGCCCATTTACTATCTAGTTTAGTGTCTAAAGTTCCTTGTGATCACAAGAGCAACCCCTCCATCAAACTTCAAAAGCAAAGCAGAGCCTCTTCCCCTTCCACTTTGGAATTGAAGGCATTACCAGTCCACGCCAATGCTTAATTGAGAGGAATATCGTGAAGGAGGCATCAGTCTTAGTGTCCTATTATTGAGGCTTTCAAGACGTTGGTGGCCAAAACTGGCCATGAAAGTTGGATCAAGCCATAGGGTTTGGGGTGATGCTCTTTACCCCTATCGTTAAGAGAGGTCACATATTTTGATTTCATATCTATCTATGTATATGTATACATATATGTGTGTGTGTGTTCAGATGTATGTATATATGTATGTCTTGCTTCATGCTTGACACACACACACACACACACACACACACACACACACACACACACACACGCACGCACGCACGCACGCACGCACGCACGCACGCACGCACGCACGGAGAGAGAGGTTTGTTGTACATCTACCTCTATGCATGCCTTGGTGATGACTAAAACATTAATCAATGGGAATGAGTGAAGCTCTCCTCCTTAATCCTTTCGTCTCAATTCGATCTCAATCCTATCATGGTCCTATCCTTAATTAATATAAAATACACTCCAAGCATTGAGCTCTCAATGTGGAGCTATCAGAACTTTATCATCAACCAAGAGAAGCATATGTTAATTCCTTTAGCATTCTTGCATTGTGAGAGAACACACATATCTCATAGAGAGTGGCTAAGTTTTCCTAATGCAATAAAGATGGATAAATTTGGTCAAATGACAATGTGGATTACTTCCATATGTATAGAATACTTATCCTTAAATAGAGAAATTTCATTCTGTATCATTTATATAGAGATTGTTTTTCCAACGAAGCTTGGATTTTTGGGTTAGCTCAAAAAACTCACTTGGTGAATGATTCTCCTCATCGAATCATTCTTGTAAATACTTTGATAACCTATCTTATTGTCACACACACACACACACACACACACACACACACACACACACACACACACACACACACACACACACACACACACACACACACACACACACACACACACACACACACACACACACACACACACACACACACACACACACACACACACACACACACACACACACACACACACACACACACACACACACACACACACACGTGCACACGTGCACGCACGCACACACATACGAATTTCGTGACTCATCATGGAATGAAACCATATTGGATATGTAAATCAAATACTTTGTTAGCATTGCCCTTTAGGGCATATACATATACAATTCTATTTTGACAAGGTTGTGTATGTCCCCAATAAGTTGCCCACTCTTAACTTTAGTTAAGTGATCCAATTAGCAAAAATTTATCATGTTTTGCTAAGAAACTCTAGTGGATCTCCAATATCTTCTTATGCTCATCAGGGAGCAACATTGATTTGCATTCTTTCTTCATGTGAAAGCTTGTAGCTCAAGATTAAAAAGCATTCAATCTACATTAGAATCTCACATATACTGTAGTGAAACCCTTTTTGACATGTAAATCAAATACTTTGTTTATGAATGCATATTGCACAACATTTTTGCCAAATGTTTTTTTTCATGATAATACCAATGAGAAAGAACAAATTGTCGTTTATTTATACATTCATGGTGCAAAACTTACAATGGTGGTAGGTAAACAACTCATACAAGATAAAAGCATTTAGCTATTTTTCTAATTATATTATTATTGACTTTTGAACATATAATTAGGAGTTGTGTTGTCAAGATACTCTAAGGATCTCTTTTCTCATCGAAGTCATCAAGCACATTGAGCAAGTGGTACTCCATCTCTATCAAAGACTTACAATCACATTATAAAATTTGTATTTTCATGTTGGGATGCTTGAGCAAAGGGAAAACCAGTTACACCCTACAAACGAAGATTGTAGATGTCTTGCACATGTGGTGGAAGGCCCAAAAACAACAATAAGATCACATTCTTCACAAAAAGTACTAGATGAAAAATGGAACTTGATGTCTAAGGCTTTCTGTATAGTAGGCTAGAAATATCATAGCCAATGACTCATTGGATAGTTTCTTAGCTCATGTAACCAATATGTATTTTGCAAGTTGTATCCAAATCCCATCTATTCCTCGGTTTATCCATGACTTGTATAATTTAATTATATATTCCAATGCATACTAAGAGATTTGTTATCAGTCTTCACATGTAGGGAGGTTAGAGCTTGTTGTGTTCTATTATATATGCTCAGTGAATGTAACCATGATGCAAAATTTATTTTTTTCAATCATTCACTTTGTGATAAGATGTTAGAAATAAAAAATCCTTTAATGGAAAGTGTCTTAGAAGTTATCTCCTAGGGTGAGTGATTGCAAATATGAGTGCATTGATACAGTACATTCTTTCTTACTACTAGAGCAAGTCTAAAGAGACATTTGTCACTAGTAAAAATATGTTGTTATCATTGTGGCATAGTCTAATTAATTGGATAGTATAATGTAGTAGATATGCGGTCAACAAAGATTCATTACACCAACATTGAATACACATCTTTATGACCATCTTAAAAGTGAAAATGGTGTACTTGGATAAAGTGAAGAGAAGTGAATATACAATTTCTCAGGATATGACATAGTACACTTGATAAGACACAATGAGAAATGACAATCGTGTCATTTTGTGAGACATATCAACGTGAATGTGTCAAAAAGAGTAGCATATCTTGAATGTTCCCACTCTGTGTGCCCTTTGCACATAAGACAATCCCTTTTAATAGGATACCAATATCAAGTGCATTTGATTCTCAAGATAAGAATCAACCATATGAGCTTTTAAGGCTACTTCTTGAATGTTCCCACTCGGTTTGCCCTTTGCACATAAGCAAATCACTTTTAATAGGATACCAACATCCAATGCATTTAATTCTCAAAAAAAGAATCAACCATATGAGCTTTGTAGTAAATGAGTGGGACATGCAATGTTTACTAATGAATTTTGAACGCATGCATTTTTTTCTTATGAGTAGTCACCAATTATATGGAAGAACTTTCATAACTGCATTCCTTTACACCTTACAACACATAAGAAAAGATTGACTTCAAGACAAGCAATATGTAACTCAAATGTATTTAATTATATAAGTCAAATGTAAGAAACATTTGATGTAGTTATGTTAAGAAATGATTGACTTGAGAGATAAGCATTATATAACTCAAATGTATCAAAATTTTTGTAATGATAAAAGGAGCTTATCCCAATACAATTTTCTCAAGTAAAAGGAGAAGACTTTGGATGCCTTTGAGAAAAAAGAAAAAGTTGCTAAGACAACCCAAATTACAACAAACTATCATTTAAAGATGCATCACCATTCTTTTTCAATTCAACCATTGTGACCCCATATTATTTAAATTTACAAGCTATTATTGTTTTAAATTTTGTATTTTCTAAGAGAACTAAAAGCATGCAACATATCTTACTACTATATCTATACTATTAGTTAAGGAAAGGTGGGGGGCGGGTGCCACGTGGTAGCCCCCCACCTCCCCCACAAAAAAACAAAGAGAACGCGGGGGCGGGTGCCACGCGTCCAGCACCCGCCCCCTGCGCAAAAATCGTGCCTGCCCCTGCTCAAAGCGTCGGGGCGAGCCTAGGCGCGAAGCGCCTAGTATTACTTTATCTATAGGTTTGGAAAGCCCCGAAACTCCAGAGGGCTTCCCGAACCTACCCCCTTTTCCAATTTCCATTCTTTAATCAAAACCCCCTCCCCTCTTTTCTTTCTCATGTGTAATATCTCATTTTCTCTTCCCCTTCCCTTTTTTCATTAAAGCCTCCCCCCCTCACATCCCTTTTTTAAATTAAAACCCCCTCCCCTCTCTCTCACTTATAATCTCTTTCTCTCTTTTCCCCATTCCCTTTTTAATTAAATTCCTCCCCCTCCCCTCCCTCTCTCTCATGTGTAGGGCCTAGGTTTTTTTTTCTCTCTCTCTCTCTCATAGTTAGATTAAACTTTTTAATTTAAATATTTTTTAATTAAATATTTTAAAAGTTTTTTTAAATTTAAAGTTTTTCGAACATAGTTTTTCACACACTTTGAGAAGGAGATAGAGAGAGAGAGAGAGAGAGAGAGAGAGAGAGAGAGAGAGAGAGAGAGAGAGAGAGAGAGAGAGAAGAAGAAGAAGAAGAAGAAGAAGAAGAAGAAGAAGAAGAAGAAGACAGAGAGAGAAGGGGGAGAAAGAGGGAAGAGAATAGTCTTTTTTTAATTAAACATTTTTCTTCTCCCCCTCCCCCCTCTCTCTCATGCATAGGGCCTAGGTTCTCTCTCTCTCAGATTAAACTTTTTAATGTAAACTTTTTGTTTAATTAAAATAAGGAGAGAGAGAGAAATATATAAATAGCAAAAAAGAAAGAAGAGGAGAGGGAGAGAGAGAGAGAGGGGGGAACATCTTACTACTATATTATTTTAGCTATAGGTTTGGAAAGCCCCGAACCTCCAGAGGGCTTCCTGAACCTACCCCCTTTTCCAAACTTCCTTTCTTTAATCAAAACCCCCTCCCCTATCTCATTTTCTCTTCCCCTTCCCTTTTTTCATTAAAGCCTCCCCCCCTCACCTTCCTTTTTTAAATTAAAACCCCCTCCCCTCTCTCTCTTTCTTTTCCCCATTTCCTTTTTAATTAAATTCCTCCCCCTCCCCTCCCTCTCTCTCATGTGTAGGGCCTAGGTTTTCTCTCTCTCTCTCTCTCCTAGTTAGATTAAAGTTTTTAATATAAATATTTTTAATTAAATATTTTAAAAGTTTTTTTTAATTTAAAGTTTTTCGAACATAGTTTTTCACACACTTTAAGAAGGAGATATAATAAAAGAGTGAGAGAGAGAGAGAAAAGAAGAAGAATAATAAAAATAAAAAGAAGAAGACGGAGAGAGAAGGGGAAGAAAGAGGAAAGAGAATAATCTTTTTTTAATTAAACATTTTTCTTCTCCCCCTTTCCCCTCTCTCTCATGCATAGGGCCTAGGTTTTTTTTCTCTCTCTCTCTCTCTCAGATTAAACTTTTTAATGCAAACTTTTTGTTTAATTAAAATAAGGAGAGAGAGAGAGAGAAATATACAAATAGCAAAAGAGGAGAGGGAGAGAGAGAGGGGGGGGGAACATCTTACTACTATATTATTTTAGCTATAGGTTCGAAAAGCCCAGAACCTCTAGAGGGCTTTCCAAACCTACCCCCTTTTCCAAACCTCCTTTCTTTAATCAAAACCCCCTCCCCTATCTCATTTTCTCTTCCCCTTTCCTTTTTTCATTAAAGCCTCCCCCCTCACCTCCCTTTTTTAAATTAAAACCCCCTCCCCTCTCTCTCACTTATAATCTCTCTCTTTTTTTTTTCCCATTCCCTTTTTAATTAAATTCCTCCCCCTCCCCTCCCTCTCTCTCATGTGTAGGGCCTAGGTTTTCTCTCTCTCTCTCTCTCTCTCTCTCTCTCATAGTTAGATTCAACTTTTTAATTTAAACGTTTTTAATTAAATATTTTTAAAAATTTTTTAAATTTAAAGTTTTTCGAACATAGTTTTTCACACACTTTAAGAAGGAGATAGAATAAAAGAGAGAGAGAGAGAAAAAGAAGAAGAAAAAGGATAAAAAGGAGAAGACGGAGAGAGAAGGGGGAGAAATAGGAAAGAGAATAGTCTTTTTTAATTAAACATTTTTCTTCTCCCCTTCCCTCCTCTCTCTCATGCGTAGGGCCTAGGTTTTCTCTCTCTCTCTCTCTCTCTCTCTCAGATTAAACTTTTTAATGTAAACTTTTTGTTTAATTAAAATAAGGAGAGAGAGAGAGAGAGAGAGAGAGAGAGAGAGAGAGAGAGAGAGAGAGAGAGAGAGAGAAATATACAACTAGCAAAAAAGAAAGAAGAGGAGAGAGGGAGAGAGAGAGAGAGGGGGAACAGAGAGAAAGAGAATTATAGAGAGAGAAAATATAAAATTTAAGAGAGAGAGAGGAAAAGAAAAAAGGAAAAGAGAGGAGAGAGGGGGAGAGAGAGACAGAGAGAAGAAAATGAGAGAGAGAAAATAAAAAGAGAAAGAATTTGAACATAGTGGGAGAATTATAGAGAGAGGAAAGATAAAATTTAAAAGAAAGAAAGAGAATTATAAAGAGAGAAAATATGAAATTTAAGAGAGAGAGAGAGAGAAAGAAAAAAGGAAAAGAGAGGAGAGAGGGGGAAGAGAGACAGAGAGAAGAAAATGAGAAAGATAAAATAAGAAGAAGAAGAGAAAGAATTTGAATATAAAGAGAGAATTATAGAGAAAGGAAAGATAAAATTTAAAAGAAAGAGAAATAAAAAAGAAAAAGAAAAAAAAGAAACTTTCTTTTTAATTAAAATAAGGAGAGAGAGAGAGAGAGAGAGAGAGAGAGAGAGAGAGAGAGAGAGATACAAAGAGCAAAAAAGAAAGAAGAGGAGAGGGAGGGAACAGAGAGAAAGAGAATTATAGAAAGAGAAAATATAAAATTTAAGAGAGAGAGAGAGAAAGGAAAAGAAAAAAGGAAAAAAGAGGAGAGAGGGGGGATAGAGAAAGAGAGAAAAAAATGAGAGAGAGAGAAAATAAGAAGAAAAAGAGAGAGAATTTGAACATAGAGAGAATTATAGAGAGAGGAAATATAAAATTTAAAAGAAAGAGAAAAGAAAAAAATTTAAAGAGAGAAGAAAAAAAGAAAAAAGAGGAGAGAGAAGGAAAGGAGAGGAGAGGGGGGGAGAGAGAGAGAAGAAGAAGAATAAGAAGAAGAGAGAGGAAAGGAGGAAGAGAGATGGGGAAAAAGAGAAAAGAGAAAAGAGAAAAGAGAAGAATAATTTTTTGAGAGAGAGAGAGAATATAAAATTTAAAAGAGAGAATGAGAGAAGAAAAAGATAAAATTTAAAAGAGAGAGAGGGAGAGAAGAAAAAAAGGAAAATTAGGAGAAAGGGGAGAAGAAGAAAAGGGGACGGAGAGAGAGAGAGAGAGAGGAGAAGAGAGAGAACATAAACATAAAGAGAGAATTATATATAAGGAAAAGATAAAATTTACATACTTTAAGAGAGACTGAGGGGGGGAGGAAGAAAGTGAAAGAAGAAAAATAAGAGAGAGAACATGTAGAGAGAATTATAGAGAGAGAAAAGATAAAATTTAAAAAGAAAGAGAGAATAAAAAATAGAGAAAAAAGAGAGAAGGAAAAGAGAGAGAGAGAGAGAGAGAGAGAGAGAGAGAGAGAGAGAAAAGAAAAAATTTAAAAAGAGAATGAAGAGAGAAATCAGAGAGAGAAGAAGAAAAAATGAAAAAAGAGGAGAGGGAGAGAGAAGGAAAAGAGAGGAGAGAGGGGGGAGAATAAAAGGAGAGAGAGAGAGAGAAGAAAAGCGGGAGAGAGAAAAGAGAGAGAGAGAGAACTAGGAGAGAAAAAAAACTAAAATAGAAGGCAAAGAAAGAGAGAGAGAGAGAGAGAGAGAGAGAGAGAGAATTAGACATAGGGAATTTGGGGGGGGAGAGAGAGAGAGAGGAAAAAGAGGAGAGAGAAAGATGAGAAATGGATTGTAGGGGATGCACGCTACGAAAATGGGCTTGTTCCCATGTAATAGTTAGAAATTCTTGTTGGTAACGAACCGGTACAAGTTCTTCCTCTCGGGTCCTCCATCTTTTTTGTCGAACTTGTATAAACACAACTGGCCCTCCTTTGGGGGAGTTTTTGAAAGTTACTCCGTTTCCCCTGTTGCTATTGACCCAATTCCAACAGCCGCCCCCGGTAAACGGCGGCAGTAACTCTAACTGTCCTAAGGTAGCGAAATTCCTTGTCGCATAAGTAGCGACCTGCATGAATGGTGAAAATATTGCCTATTCCTTCGAAGATAAAAGAGGTGTTGGGTTGAGTCCCATGTTGCCGTTGATATTGTTCGCATGGCAACTTCGCTTGCCGCTTCGAGGCAGCAAAGTGGCCGCGAAGCAGCCTAGCGTTCTGTGCGCGCGAAGTGCAGGCGGAACGCTAGTTGTATATATTGAACCATAAAAACAATTTATTTTTAACATGTTCAACCAATAAATAGTCTCATAATAGTAGTAAACGGATAAATCTAAAACCAGAAAAATAGGTTGTATAAAGTATCTTGAATACTCATTAGTACTAGGTATTTCTATGACTCTACCTATGGTTCATCTCAATTTAAACCATTTTATTTCCTTACAACTTCTACTAGTAAGCAAGATTTTATTACCATATTATGCTTGGTCATAGTGTTTCAAGAATGCAAGCTTTTAATTGCACATCTTTGATCTATTATGTCGAAGATATATTGGTTTGATAATATTTGGCTAGACAATTTTTGTCACTACAAGGGTCCTATTTGTAAGAAAGCTCAATCATAATGCCAATAACAAGCAATGGGCTAACATGCTAAGGTGTTAATGGGGTTAAGGGATTAAGAGATAGATTACATTGAAACATAGGATAACAACAAATGAGCACAAAGTTATATGGACCAAATGGTCAAGGGATGAGTGATTAGTGTGAATGGACTCAGAATATCAAGCTAAAGTTAGAGTCCATAGATCTATCGAAAGACACCAATGTGGTGCTAAAATAGGCCATTGTCTTAAGTGACATGGAAGTTAGTCAAGCTTTTCTTAACTTCGATGCTCATTAGAGGCTATGGCTTCCATGTGAGAAGGCAAGGTATACATGCAATGCATGACATTGGTATCAAAGTGGGTTGCAACAAAATATCAGAGAGCATATGTATGAGAGGCCTAAAGCCAATAGGCTATTGGACTCTTGAGTGGATGGGGGTTAATCAATCTTTTCCTAACTTCTATATTCGATAGAAGCTATGTCAACCATACTAGAAGGCAAGGTGCATGTGTAAATGACATTGGTATCACAGCAAGTTGCATCAAAAGACTACAAAGTAGCATGTAAGGGGCTTTTGACTAATCAACACCAAAACTACGTCATCCAACGTATTTTTTGGATCCTCTACTTTGAAATATACCTTAAGATTTGGTGATCAAAGCTCATTTGTCATGTAAACTTGTTGTACGTTGTCATGACACTGAGCATCCACTTGCAGAAGACCTTGGGGAAACAGCTAAATGCATCATGCATCTAATAAGCCAAAAACAAAGTTATCTATATGGATCCCTTCTTCAAAGTAGATATGTGATAGTAGGTGAAAGAGGTAATAAATCTTAGCATTTCTCTAAAGTATGAAAGGCATTAAGTTGCCACTTATGGCATGTTGGAGATGTATGTAATTAATCTCAAATTTCTATAGCGATCAATGGATGATGATGTTTATTCTAGAGGAGAGCTACTTTGTTTTTGAAAAAGAAAAGGGCAAGCTTTACAAGGATTGCATGAGAGGGGAGGAAGGAGACTGTGATGGTGGGGAGAAAGAAAAGCCGAGGCTGATGTCGCTTATAGAAGTTCAGAGACCATGTTTGGTTACTGGGCAATTTGAGAAGACTGCTACAAGGCTCAATCGCTAAATCACAGGAAGTGCAGCAGAAGTCTAAATCACAGGAAGGTAGCTCTGACGAAGAAAAAGATGCAGAGAGGCGCAGCATCGCCGAAGACGTGAAACCAGCTGATAGGAAGGTGAAACTATATTATTGTTAGAAGGGATCATCATGCATTAGAAGGTTGCAGTCCGCTTGGGCAACACTGTGGGTGTCAGCTTTGCATGCTCGAGTATGGTCGCAAGGAGTAAGCATATGATAGCAGAACTTAAGCACCAACTGGCAGTGCTGCATGTGGCACTTTGACGCTTCAAGCTGGGAAAGCTTGAAGTAGCCGACGAGCCCCAGCCTCTCGCCACTTGCGTTGGGCGGCCCCACGAGACCTTCCCAGCCTGTAGTCTGCGACGCCCTGCCCTACCAGCACAGACAGACAGACAGACACAGAGACAGAGAGAGAGACAGAGTCCCGCCAGGCGCATCCATGTGTTGAGCGCCTCGCCGCGCCAGCTAGACCTTTACACACATTGCTCGTATATTGCCTCATATGCATTTACTGAGAATTCCTATATTGCATTATATATACATTTACTGTGAACTCGTATATTGCCTTACATATACATTTATTGATAATGGCCAGGCATGATGTTTTGACTCAACTGATCTTTTGATAAGGCCAAAGATTTTACGTATCACACAATCGAAAAATCGCGAATGGGCACCATTGATGTATAATTATTTATCCAATTTAGTCTAATTTAACTCATTATCAAACTATTTATTTGTAAAAATTATGATACATACCAAGCAAATATCTAGTTTCTGCCATAGAAATATGGAGCTCTTGAAATGCAATATGGATAAAATGGTGATTGTTGAGTTGTATGTCAGCTATGAAATTCGAAGTAACAACCACTCAATAAATAGATAGATGATGGCAAAAATCTAATGTGTTGTTTTAGATAACATTGCAAACGTCACACATTTATTAGGAGTTGCTAGAGTTAAGCTCATCTAACCAAGCATATAAGGACCATACTAAAAAAAAGTGAATTTCAGCTACTTTCTAAACAAGTGAGGATTGCGAGAATTAAGCTCATCTAACCAAGCATATAAGGATAATGTAGAAAAAAATGAAGCATTAAGAGATTATTTGGTTCAAAGAATATAGAAGATTGACATGTTTTCAATTTGGCCTCCCAAAATACATGAAATAAATTGATACACAAACTTCTATAAGAGAAGACACGGTGATAAAATGGAAATGAATAAACCATGAAACAGAGCACAACAACATATGTGTGTTGAGGGAAAACTTGTCGGTTGAGGGCCCCATTGCCAGTTAGGTGATGGGGACATGTGATATAGCCTAAGCCATCACATCTACCATTACACTTTACAACCTATAGCATTTGCTAGTAGCATTGCCCTTACACTATACCTTGCACCCTTAGAGCTTCAGAACACACACCTTCAAAAATCATATCTTTACAACTCCCTTGCATCCCTAAAGATTTACAAAAAAATTTCCAAACGATAATGTTGTTCCACTTGCACTGTTACTTTAGAAAATAATAATATTAAAAGGCTTTTCTGTGGTATGCATCATTCCTTATACCACACACCTCACACCATGCATACCCCTTATAGCTTGCACCATAAATTGATACCTTATGTTGACATCTAGGCTTGCACCTCAATACCTTACAAAACTCTTTACATGTCAGCACATCCCTTACACATGCATACACCATACCTTACACATTTATACTTAGAAGAGACTTTTAGACTTTACAACTTCCTTTGCATACTATAGAAGCACACTTTAAATATTTGTGATCATGATGAGTTCTATCATATGGAGCCTAAATTGGAGCATTGTCCCATTAGGGGAGTTTTGAGGTCTTGAAAATGCCCTGTAAGAGATCCTAGAGAGAGAAAACAATTTATGAAATAAAATCATTTTATAGAATTTTTAAAAGGTTTATATTTTGGTAAGTTAAAATATCAAAATTCGTTAATAAGTCATTGTCGTGATATTCTCGTAGTCACATCAAACCTAGAAATCTAGGTCGCCATAAAGTTGGCAAGGTTGTCATAATGAAGATCTTACCTCTCCTCATTAAAGTGAAAAGTAATATTCAATTTGAATTTTGGTGGATACTCGATTGCCTCCCTCCATCGTTTCTCCATCGTTTCTCTCTTCTTTTTTTCTCCTCCTTATTAGTCTCTTCTTTGTTTTCGTTCTTGCTTCTAATCATATCCTTAGCTATGGATTAATCACCCAATGATCTCTGTAACTCAGCTATGGATCAATCATCTAATGATCTCTGTAGCTCTCATAAAAGACCTCTCTATCATCTTCATATTGAGTTGGACAGTGAGTATGAACCGATAAGAAAGAGAACAAAATCTATCACGGTTACAGAGTCTATGAAACATATACTGAGGTTTGAAGGAAAGAAGAATATTGATCTTTGGTTAGATGGAAAGCTATATCCCAAAGATCCTAGCAGAAATAGCACTCCTCCTTTCTATAATAGCTCGTCATTAATGAGGTTTATTGGTGATGGCTACAATGGATTTTTAGGTTATACACTTAATCTTGTTGCAGAAAAGGATATCCTTGGACTAGAGAATCATCTTTTGATGAAACACAATATAGAGTTGTTGCAGAAGCTAGAGGATTGCCAACAAAAAATTCATTCATTGGAAAAGCATATCAAAGCTTATCAACAAAAGCAAACTTTATTAGGCCTTCGAAATCGACAAAGAGCTCTTAAAAATATTGAGAATCTCAAACGAGGAGGATGAGGCTGTGGTAAAAGAATCCAAGCAGCAAGGTATATTTTTTTTCACTTGAAAAATCTTAAATATGGCTTTATTTAAACTACTTGCATTGATTTGTGATGTTAATTTTGCTTAGATCTCTTCTACAACCAAATGCAAGTGAAAGAGATTCTCTAAAAGCAGCTCAGTTTTATTATCATCTTCTTCCTTTAGTGGTTTCAAAGGATATTTTGGAGAAGAAGAAATTTAAAAAGGCAAAGAAACAATGCTTGGAGTCATTTGTGAAGGATTATTCTTTGGATTCTGAGTTGGTACAGAAGACACTGGATAGTATTGGTATCAGTCGAGATGCTTATATGCAACTTTTCCAACTTTTACAA
Source organism: Lygodium microphyllum (assembly GCF_053477565.2). Classification (NCBI taxonomy): domain Eukaryota; kingdom Viridiplantae; phylum Streptophyta; class Polypodiopsida; order Schizaeales; family Lygodiaceae; genus Lygodium; species Lygodium microphyllum. The sequence continues at coordinate 112,330,077 of NC_141148.1, forward strand.
TCAAATACGAAGCAAGGACAGGTACACAATTGCATACTTCCGAAACCATTTGTGGTTAGGACTATCAGACAGAGAGTTAATAACAAAGTGATGGAGATTCTAGGTGAGCCTTTTCATATCAAGGCTAGCTTCAAGGGCAAGAAAAAGGAGGTTACATTCAATGAATTTAACAATATTTTCCTTGACTTGCCCACCCTACAATGCTTAATGATCAAATTTTATGACTTGTCAGTAGAGCAGAGGCACATGGAGTGGCTAGATTTGTGATTAAACTTGATGAAAGTGAGATTCTGAAATGTAAAAAATTGGAGAGAATCTCTATCACCTTGATGAATAGAGCACTTTCATCAAGTCATTGCAATCACTCAACATCATTTAGTGTTCAATCTGAATATAACATCTGGTGGCTAGGAGCATTTGAGGTAGATACTGAGAATTTTGATATACTATATTGGGTTTTTCATCAAACATCAATACCTAATGTTATTCAAAGGCAACAAGCAGGAGAAGAGCTATTTGTTGAAGGATTAGGGAACTACAGGATTGAGTGGCATATAGCTGGTGACCTAAAGACACTCAAATGTATGTATAATGTATCAAAGGGAGCTAACTCGAGATCTCCTTGCTTATACTGCATGTCACCAGCTGTAGAGTTAAACTCAAGCAATTGGAATAGAGCTCCCTCTAGGCACAATAAAGATCCACAGTTTAAACCAGTCTTGGACATTTCTTTAGCGAATGCCCATATTTGTACACTTCATGCACTTTGCAGGATAATCGAAAAGCTTGTTCATCTCTATATAGGATTTGCATGGAAGTTGAAGCCATTATCAACTAGAACAGATGCTATAGCAAAGGTTGAAAAAGTTCTCTCTACAATTGGTTTGCATGGTGGCAATGTTGTTATTGAACCAGATCTTCAAAAGTCTAAGGATGGTAATTGTGTCCCAAAAAAACCATCTATTGGTGGAGTGAAGTCTAGAAGGTTTCTAGGCTTTCATGGGAGACTTGGCAAGATAAACTCGAGAAATGGTGGCTCAACTATTAAATTTAATCAGTGGAAATCCCTACATAATGCAGTTAAGGATCACACTGATAATGGGCAAGCTTGAAATAGAAAAGCTAAAGTTTGGGAAACACTAGACAAAGTGTTTTTTTATTGTGATAAGACTGAATGGAATGATGATGATCTCAAAGACTTTAAAAACCAATTGAACCTTTTCAAAAAGGCGATGACAGAAGCTTGGGGTGATCAACACTTTACTCACTATATGGTAAGAAGTTTGTATATGTTTGTTTCTTCATTATCAAACTCATATAATGTTTTTTAATAACTTTCCTTATTTGTTGACTATGCAACATATTCTGTACAACCATGCTCCATACTTTATTAAACAATATGGATCTCTATCTATCTGGTCAACCCAAGGTATGAAAAAATCACATTATCAAGCAAGAACAAAATATTTCAGACATACAAGACATGGAGGTGGAAGACACAAAGCCAACAGTTTATTAGAGGTCTTTCAATGGTTCTATCGACAAATTTGGCATAAATTCAAGCTTAAAGATACAACCACATCAAGCAATACATCATCTTTAGCAAGGACTATACAAATTGTTACCCAAAGAAGAAAAGATAGATATTTAAATTCTTGCGCAAAGCAAAGATTTACAGAATGGTTACAAACCAAACAAAGAGTTGGGAAAAGATGGGTTTCAAGAAACCCTTAATCTTTGGCATCTTCTAGTCTGATTGTGTTGCAGAAGAGTCCTTAGTTTCAGGCACCTCAACAGGGCCTTTAGAGGAGTCCTTGGTTTCAGGTAGCTCGACAGGGCCTCTAGAGGAATCTTTTGTTTCATCCCACTCAATAAGACCTCTATATTTCAAAAACTCTTGTTTCCGATAGCCTGGAAGAAGCTTCAAATTCTTACTATCTCCTATATAACAGAGCAAATAGGAGCCAAGAACTCCAAAATATCCAGCTCTAGATCCACTGTATCCAGGGATAAAGCCAAAAACTCTTATGGCTTCTTCCTTCTCCACCAAAATGATCTTGTCCAAACCTCAGCTGAAAACTTGAGATCCAATTACCTTTGAGATAGCTCTCAAAGCCATCATTGGTAGACTTGGAGAGCTTGACAATCTACTATGATATATTACAATTGTTTGATTGTTTAAGTTTCCAATATAATGGCCAAGGCTTTGATTTTTTCCAAGCTTCATTGGCCTAGAGCCCTTGGCCCTTCCAAGAAAGTTGTCCAGATCTTCAATCTCAATCTATAGAACAAACCACAACAGTACAAGATATAAGATATTTATCTATAATGCATAATAAAGTCTAACATAAACTCAATGGGTAACTTTGAATTATATTTCATACCTTAGGGTGTTCATCTTCTTCAAGAAGACTATCATCATAAAGATTTATTGAACTCTTGGGCTTCTCATATGATAGAGACTTCAATCTCTCTTCATACCCTACATCATCAATATAAAGTTTCTTTTGGACCTGCAAGAACTCTTCTTCTGTAGGTAGCCCCCCCTTTTCATATTCTATGATCTGATTAATACATGTATGTAAGGCTATAGAGCTATCTTGGAAATTCTCTCCCTCAACATCAAGACTTGCTAGTGGTTCTTGTTCATAACCTATAAAATTCATGTCGTTTTTGCCCCAACCTGCAAGGATTGCTAAGCAATAATCTTCTCTAAGATAAAAAAGATGTTGAATATCATTCAGCAACACATATCTCTTCTTGTTGATAAGATAAGTGGGAAATGTTCGACCACAGGCAAGAGAACCTTCTTCATCAACCTGTACACTTGGCTCAATCTCCTTTTCTTCCACCATTGTGATATTGTCACTCTTGAATAAACCTACATCAAAACCTTGGACAAGTTGATTCTCAACATCTTCTTGGAACATCTCCTCCTTCTCTTCGACCTCCTTATCCATACTTGCAATATCCTCTAGCTTTCTCTATTGGTCTATATCTGGAGAAGAATTTTCCATGTATTGAAGATACACAATAAATCCAACGTCCTTGTGGATCAGAAGGCATTGGTGTTGGTACCTATGGAAAGGGCAACATGTTTCTTTCTTTCTGAATTCCTAATCAATGAGGTTGAACCTGCCGAGCAAAGTTGACCTGGATGTATTGGTGGCTCCCATGACATCACTATAATGAACAAATCCATTGACTTCCAAACCTTGCACATGTCTATCATAAAAACATATGTACTCCTTAAGTTTATCATCAAGATCCTCCAATAACTCCTTCAAATCAAAAGGAACATTGAAAATTTCCCTGGTATAGCAAAACTTGGAAGAATTTCCAGTGGTGTGTAAAAAATCAAAGAGCCTATCATCAGATGTCTCAATTATCTCCTCCTCATTCATTCCTTCCAGAGATAGCTTCCTCTTTGTCATCTTGACCAGAAAAATATTTATCCCTGAAAAACAAAAAGCAAAATAGAACCAATATCCAATAAAACAAGATGATATCATGGAAAGAGGCCCCAACATTGATTTTCCAAGACAAAAAAATCAAAACATGAGATTTTTTTTAGTTGACCGGTGAAACGCGAAAAATCAAGTATGTAAGGCAAATGCCTATGAAGAAATCGCATTTCATCGGACACTAGCTTGAAGACAAAAATTATTCTAATATGTGGCGGTGAAACGCGATACTAAGCAAAATATCATCAACAGAGACATTGTCTCGCGTTTCAATGTCAAAAATTGCAAATGAAGAAAAAAAACATGAACAATAAATAAATTCTATGGAAATACACAAATTGATGATATAATCATTTTTGAAAAAGCTATGCTGCTTTTGAAAGATAGAAAGCACATAGCATATTTAATTGTTCAAGTGTTATAAAACATTCTTTCTATATTAATCAAATTTATTTTGTTAAAATGCTTGTAATAAAAAAATTTGTTACCTATCAAAGATTGTTGAACTGCTCTCCACACAGGATGCAGGGATCTTGAAGGGAAGTCGAGACGAAATTTTGGCAGAGAAGAAGACAATGTTGGAGAAATGGGTTTGAAATGCTTTTATATCGACCGTTAAGTATGTGGTGATAGTTCCAACGAAAAAGTTTGTGTAATAATGGAAAAATACGTGTACACGTGTCTGACTTAACACAGCGTAATAAACTCCTCAGAAGACATGCGCATTCTCTTTTTCCAAAAATACGTCACACGTGTGTTAAATAACCCTTTTCCAACTAAATAAAAAATTCCGGTAAGCAAGAGTACGTCACACGTGTGTTATTAACACTTTGCGAAGAACGTTGAGTCCATGCAAATTCACCGCCTTCACCTTTCATCGCATTTCATCGCTACTCCATCTTTGTTTTTGGTGTTCCTTCCAGTCTCCAAGCATTTCCTTCCAATCTCCAACCATTTCACTCGTTCCCCAACAAAGCAAACCTTCAAGCATATTGTCATCTTTAGGCTGAGATTGTGAAGAACAAGCTAAAAAGAAGGTATGATTTCTGCATCTTGCTTTTCAATAACAAGCTCTATTCAATGCATTGTTTTGATATTTTTCCTTAATCCTTTATGTTATTATTAGCTCTAGACCACTACAAAAGAATTTTTTCCACAGTGAAAGCATTCCTTAATATTGTGGATATTTAAGGAAATCTTCAAATTTCCTCCCTAATTCTGTGGATATTTTAAGTAATCTTAAAAGCTTTCCTTGGATCAAAGCTCTTTTTTCTTGGTTTTGTCAATTTTTATGCTATTCATGAGCTGTCCGGTGAAACGCGAAAATAAGGTACTTTAAGCAGGTTTCCTGGCTTAAGTTTGCGTTTCACTGGACACAATGGACAACAAGTCCGGTGAAATGCGAAAAGAAGCAGTTGCAAGGAGGCACCTTGCTTGACACTCGCGTTTCACTAGACAGCTCGAGAAAAATTCAGCTGATACGAGAAAACGCCATGCAGCATAGATAACTCTTGTCTGGGACTCGCGTTTTGCTTTACATGCTGGAGAAGAAGTAACATATGTTTTTTTGGCAGATGGCTAGGACTAAGGCAACAGCAAGAAAAGAGAAGATTGATCCTAGGGATTTAGCATCAAAGATTTATCAGTCTTCAAAGCCTCAGAAGCTCTCTAGAAAATCAAAGCCAAGGAGAAGGTTTTCTCAAAATGTCAGGTGTCTAAGGGAGATTAGGAAGGCAGTAAATGCTCTTGACAATGCAATTCCAAAGTTGTATTTTCAGAGGCTTGTCAGGGAAATTTGTGACAGATATAGTTTGGATAGTTTCAGATGGACAAGAACAGCTCTTAGTTGTATACAAGAAGCCACAGAGGATTTTCTAATTGAGTTTTTCCAAGATGCCTACATTTGTGCTGCTCATGCTCATAGGCTCACACTCATGGACAAGGACATGGTAATTCTTAGGAGGCTAAGATATAGATTTTCAAAGGTCCTTGAGCCAATTCCCCTCACTGATATGAAGACATTTAATATCCTTAATGTGCCCCCAGCTAGAAGAAAGAAAGATGATTCTGGTGTCAGGGTTGAGGATGTCACCCATGAGAAGGATACAAGGCAACATGAAAAAGAGGAGAAGGCTAAAGAGGAACAAGTAGATAAATGGAGAGATTATAGGAGGCAAAGGGTTGAAGAAAGGGAAATAGAGCAACTAGAGTCCTTTGAAAATGAGCTAGCCACCCTTCTTGAAGCAGCTAATCCAAAAGGATTCAGTATGTTTTGTTTCTTACCTGGTGACTTAGGCAAAAGAACTGAGGTTATCTCCTTTGATGCTGCATGTGTTCAGATTCTTAAGGATAAAAGAAGAGAAGTAAATGACAGTCTTATTCTTGCTGGCCTAAGGTATGTCTATCCATAATTACTTATACTTTTTGATATTTTTTTAGCAATAAGATTTTTCTTGTTTATACTCACTATTTCTATGCCTTTTCTAGGTGTATAATGCATGAGTTTCCTTTGGATATACAACAAAAAATTGAGGTTTTTGATCCATCTATCTCATTCTTTATGAGGAATGAGCTTGATGCAAGTTTTATTGAGCACTGGCTCAATTTGATTGACTTCGATACTTTGGAGCTGCTTATAATTCCATATAATGAAAAGTAAGTGATTCAATATTCTATTAGAGTTTTTGAGATTTTATCCTACTAATTTGTTGATATATGATTGCTTTTAGTTCTCATTGGAGCTTGATTGCAATAGACCTTGTGGATAAGCAATGCTTTTTAATCAACTCTATGAAAGGAAGCCATGGAAATGCTAAATTGTAAGTTATATTATCCAATGGCTCCTTGATATTTCAATTCTTTTTTTTGTAAGTACTCTAAATTTCAACATATTTTATATACAGAGGTGCCAAAAGATTAATTGAAGAGCTAGAAAAAAGACCCTCTATGCCATCTGATTTTCTTGCAACAATGCAATATAGACAAGTTGCGGTAAGTTATTCATTAAAATAATTGAAACATGAGTTTATTCTATGAACTACCATTCATCCTCTTTATAGTTTTACTTTGTGTTGGTGGTTGTAGTGTCCCCATTAGGATGATAGCCATTCTTGTGGCTGGAGGGTGATTGCAAATGCTAGAAGAATGGTTAACTTTGTTTATCTTAATGATGATAAACATGTAAAGGTAATATGAAAGATGCTAAACTTTAAGATAGATATTAATTGCAAATAGTCCATTGATGATAAAAATATAGTCTATTGTAAGAACAATAATGAACTAAAACTCTTTTTTCTATAAATGTGTGACAGTTTTCGAAGGATTGCTATACATTTGAGCATGTTTGGTACATCAGAGCAAAGCTCTTTGAAGTATATGATGGTCAATTGTATACAACCAACAACAGAGATTGGTGGGGATTTGCACCATGAAGGAGATGCGGTGCCTATAACCACGGAAGGCAAATCCATAGCTTCAACACCTTCTATACTGAAGACATCAAAGAAAGGCAAAAGGACTCCTAGAAAGGATAGTTCTCCAAAAAAGAAATAGCTTTGCCATATCGCCTTGTAGGCCTTCATATATAGAAATTTGCCCTTTAGCCCTTGTATATCTCATAGAGATGGCAGATAGACATCTGCTACAAAATTTGTATATGTATTTTATATTGATAGTAAAGATATCTTTTCTTGAATGTCATTGCAGTGTACTTTATTTTCTCTCCTTTTCGATATCTGCAAAAAATAAATTACAAATGTTTGTTAGTTAGAAAGTGAGATCTTGATATACATCTAAGTAGATATAATATGATGTGAAAACTTACTTGTTTCTTGTCAAGTTGGAATACAAAGGAGCATGGTAGTTCAATGTCTTCATTTTGTAAATCCATCCTCACTTGATGTAGCGTACATGATTTTCTGATCTTTAAGATTGCAATAATATCCTCGTTGAACCAAATATCAAGATCCACAATAGGATCCTTGCTGAAATCATTAAGATTATGGTCTAAAGCAACTAGACTACTACCAACAAAATGCCATCAACTATAGTAAAAGCTAAGGATAAAATTTTGAGTAGCAATCATATATTTACAAGCTATAGAGTCTTGATCTATCTTACATATAAATTTTCCTTCTGTCCTTGTATCCCATCCTTCATCAACAAATTGTATGATATGATCATATGTTAGTCTCTTCACTGAAAGCATGGTTTTTGTTATTCTTATCTCCATATTAGAGAAGAAATCAATAAATATATTAATAGGCATAAATAAAGTAACTTTGCTTAGCCTACTTGAGATATTAGATTTTAGTGCTTTCTGGATCTCAGAAAATATCTTACATCTATAGCCCTCACTAGTAGCTGGACTTGGCAAAGGCCACTCAAAGCTTGAAAAATCTGGCAAAGGAAGGAGTTTTATTGATCCCCATTGGCAACGCCGCATAGGAATAACATAAGAATGGTCATAAAAGAATATTCCATTCTCTGCAAGCTCTGTTTTCTTTCTACCTCTATACATTTCTTCTCCAATTGAACCATGTATAACATCAATAACATCAATAATAGATTCCACTGGTTGCCATTCCTCAAGATTAGAGGGATAGACATCTACAAGACATATGCATTGGAAGCTTTGAAGATCCAGGTTTCAAACACAGCTCTTTATGCATGAACACATGTTGCACTAGTACCTCTTTGATACTATTCTTATTTGCTCCAAGCTTAAAATCTCGGATTCTGCCCTTCCAAGCAAAGATAAACGAGCTCTCATGTCTTTGCCTTTTTCCACGTTTTGCTTGTTGCATGGTGATCCAACTACCTTTGCTAATGATAGTAGGAATCCATCTTCCATCAGTTTGGAATGAGTTAAACACTGATATGGATGTGATTTGGGAGCTTGGACGCCTTGTTGAAGGTCGAATTTCTGTATCCATGGTAGAAGAGAGAGATACATGCACAGAGAGAGAGAGAGAGAGAGAGAGAGAGAGAGAGAGAGAGAGAGAGAGAGAGAGAGAGAGAGAGAGAGAGAGAGAGAGAGAGAGAGAGAGGACTAGGCTATCATAACGGAGGGAAAAACAATAGAGGAATAAAAGAAAGGAGGGAAAAAACTGAGCGCCATGCTTTTCACCAATTTGAATTTCGATTACATCAGTCATTATCATTAATCTAGAAACATCATTAAATAAAAGTAGCCGAGACTCTATGCCATTAATGCAAAAGATGTCATAATCACGAATATAAGAGACTAAAAATACATAATAAAAATACAAATTCGTAATATTATCATATTTATATATTTTTGTAAAATGATTTTTTATTTATTTTTAAATAGAAGTTCCGTTACGGAGGCTTTGCTCTTATTGGTTTAGAGCACTCTCTCTCCACATCCTAAAAGGCATTTTCGAGACCTCAAAACTCCCCTAATGCATATAAGAGAAAAGGTGTTATGTTTGCATTGCAAATGTGATGTTTCATTTATGTGGTGGTAAATAGTCATGGCATTGCATTAGAAGTAAACAAGGGAAGTATATAGATTATGATTGCTAAACAAGAAAAGTATATAGATTGTGATTGGTAGACCTAACCTTGAAAGAGAGACTAATAAGATCAACACCATTGAGAGCTTCTTCCTTTAATACTTTGAAAACATATCATTTAGATTGTGAAAGAAGTATGGAAGAACCAAGAACAATATCAACACCATCGAGAGATTTCTTTTATTACTTTTAAAATATCCATACGCAAGGACTATGGTGTATATTAGCCCAAGTTGCATATAAACCCAAGTTGAAAAAATCTTTCAAAAAGTATGCAAAAACACAAAAGAAAAATTAATATGGTCTAGTAAAATCAATACAAATGTATTGAGTGGATACATATATTAGTGATTGTACTATTTATCTTCACATCTAACTCAGTGGTAGTGATGGTACTATTTTTAGAACTCTATTTCTCAGTAAAGACATTTTACCTATCTTAGCATTACTAGTTCACAATGTTCCTCTAACAACTCTTTTTCTTTTATAAAACTTTTATGAAGTCAATAAAATAGGCCTTCATAGCTAGACCTTTTTATTTCATCAATAAGAATTTCAAATAAGGAAAAGAGATAACATGTCTTACAAACCATTTCTAACATATTAAAGACAAGAGATATAATATATTTGGAATGATGGAGGTATTGAGCTAGGACAACTACTCTTTTGAGGAGAAACTACATGCTTATTATTCATGCCACACACACTTCAAAGTCACCCTATATGTTTTTGTTTGAGATCACAAAGATGTCCTACCTTGTGTTGTGGCAAACTTTGCATTAGTAATTGTCACTATCATGTAGAACTAGGCCTTCTCCTTTGGCATATGATGGTTCTCGAATCTATTTTTGTGTGATGTTCCAAAACTTTGTTATTTCCCCATGTTTTTCCTCTTTAGCATGGGCAATCTTCCAATTGGCGTACTCCTAACTCTCTCATAGTGATTTCACCAAAGCATGATAAAAAATAGTACCATCAACTAGCTAGGAAGAAGTTGTTGAGCCAGCAAAAGGGTGGTTGCACCTCTAGCTCCAACGTGTGCAAGGCATTGCACTTCTTGCAGCTCGCCTCTAGACCTTTGCTTGATCTTTGTTTTGAATTTTTGGGCTCATTAGTGTGGAAAAGAGGCAAGTTTGAAAGGGTGCATTTGCAAGAATGGGTAGATTAGTGCAATCAAGAAGCAAGTTTGCAAGGGCATACTAGCAATAGCAGTGAAGCAAGAAAAGGTGATCTAACAAGTCCAAGGTGAGGGGAATGGGCTGTGACAGTGAGAGTGATAGATGTAAAAAGTTGTCACATGGAATACGTTATCATGCCGCTACATGCACATTGTGTGAAAAACTTTAAAGTGTGGATTTCTTATCAATCTAAAAGCCCATGCCATACTAGTCATTAATGTTAGTGTCCATAGTGTGGATGGTCCAAAGTACTAGATTTTTGGACAAGTAATTTAGCCAATTTTTGATATTTTAGATATTATCTCTTGTAAAAATCCAAGAACTGTAGACAACTTCTAGACTAGGATGACATGTAAAAGAAAGTAGGTAGGTTTCAACCATTTTTGAGCGGATTTTATGTTAGAAGAGGGATTGGCAAAATCATGCGACGCGCAATCAGTAGTGAACAACACTTCAAAGTGGGAGATGGAGTGATCTGGCAAAATTCTGGCCACGCATCGTAGTGTTTTACCCCCCTTTCGGAGCCAATGGAAGCATTAGATTGGCAATTTGAGTAACATAGAGGAATGTATTATTTTATGCATGTTTTTGGCTACGAGAGTTTTATCTTCTCATAATGCAGAAATAAACTCACATGCTTCATCTCTATGAGTTTTCTTTTATATTTTCTATTTCTTTCTGTGAGTATTCTTCTACATTTTCTTTTTCTTTGGACCCCTTCTCTTCCATCTACTCCTCTCCTCCCTAAAGCTCCCTTCACCCTGCTATCTCATACCCTCGCGCACGGTAGACTTTCGACCCCAAAGGCTCCGATAGTGGTGAACTCAACATGAAAGTCAGTAGTAGAGGAATGTAAAGATGGGGGATTCTATTGGATCCAATGGTGGTGATTATTTACAATAGATAATTACTTTATTGCAGCAACAACAACAACAATAGTTGTTGTATACAACAACAAATGAAAGCTCATCAAGAAGGAGAAATAATTGATTCCTTAGTCGTGAATGCATTGCAGGCACTGGGACAAGAATTGAAGTAGTTTAAAGGTCAAAGTATTTTGGCCTTCTTCAGGTTGTATGAAGAAAAGATGTTGTTTCATGGGGTATCATAGTATGCATTGAGTCGGTATTTCTCCTGTTTGGCCATGCATGCATTGCATGATCAGATTTATAGGTTACATAGAAGAGATGTTGATTGGGCCGCTTTCAAGAAAGCTTTGAGAGAAGAGTTTTTCTTGGAAGATGCAGGATTGGTAACTAAAAAAACACTTATAGATTGGATTGAAAAGGCCAATAAAGGGTTGGCTGCTACAACTTTGCTCCGTGAATTTAAAAGGCAGTATGCGCAGTTGGATCTCGATGAGTAGCAATCATTGGAGAGTTAAAAAATTGATGTGTTTTTGAAGGCTATAAATCCTGTTTTGCAGGAGAAGCTAACTGATTGTTTAGAAGATGCCTCTTCTGAAACGAGATTGAAGTCAAATTGGGCCAATGTAACTGAGGCAATGCATATGTTGGTAAAGAGAGAGCAGATGAAATTAAGATGAGGTACAGGCACTACACCTGCTAGTGCTCAGAAGGGGCCTAAAATTGGAGCCAATGCGCCTATAGCTATGGTCGAAAAATCGGCTATACCTGTTGGTTTGGCTCTTAAAAGTGATGATGTGGAGGAATTAATCGAAGGCATGCGCGATTTGAGGATGAATTTGATAGAAATCTATGCAAAGGTAAAAAATTTGGACGTTAAGGTAGAAGAGAAGGGTCGAGCAACAGCCCAAAGACCATATAGAGAAGGATACAAGAGAAGATGTATTTGATGTGATAGTTTTTAGCATGAAAATTGAGATTTTACAGCTTAGCGTTAAGTGGAAGCAAAAAGGTTAGTCTTTTGGAAAGATGGCAAAATACATGCAACAGAAACTGGTCTTCCAATAGAGCCAAATTTTGGAAATGGTGGCATGCAGAAGAGGTTGGAAGATATGGCTACAAGGACATCATTTGTTGCCATAGATGTAGTCATATATGGGTTGAGGATTGAAAGGATTGATGAAGCTCGTAAAAGAGGCATGGATGAAGCAAAATCTCGTGTTTGGATGCAAGCATTAGATTGCATGGAAAAGGGAAAAACAACAAATTCAGAATTGGTTGATGCAAGCCAGAGTATACGAGGGAGAACAGGATGGAGTGCACCAATGGATTCATTTTCAGCCTTTACTTATTTGGCTGAGGTTCATAATCAAGAAGCTCTTGTGGAAGAAAAGACAAGAAGAGATGAGGACACTGCTGGTCCTTGCTCTTCAAGCCCATTTAAATGCATAACACGAAGTAAAATGGAGCAACAGAAAGAGGCTGAAAAAGCTATACCTGAGAATGTTATGGAGGATGCATCTCAAGAGAAGAAACAAGAAGGAAGGAAAAGGGGCAAGTAGCCTGGTTACAGGTTACAATTGGATCTTGAGATTGCCACAAACTTTAAAAGGGACTTGGAAGATTGCATACTTGGCAATAGAATGGAATTCACACTTGGCGAAGTTCTTGGAATCATGAAGCATGAATTTCATGATGAAATCATTGATATGCTGAAATGAAAAAGAGAGTTTGATGGTGAAGTTTTGCAAGCATTGATGCAGGTTGACAAAGACATAGAGAATCAAATTCAAAGGGAATATGATAATGCATGTAATGCTGATTTGAAGTAGGCTGATGTTGTAAAATAAGGGGAGGATAGCAACAAGCTTGTGGTTGAAATTGGTCTTATGGGTAGTACTAAGCATAGAGAGAAGGCTATGTATAATGGGGATGTCCATCAACAAGCACATGAAGAAGAAGATGCTCATTTTATTCCAAGCAATCATTATTCACGAACGCATTGGGCTTGTGCTACAACAGAGACAATTGTTAAAGTGGGAGAGAGAGAGATGCCTTGCATAGCTCTCTTGGATCATGGTTCCGAAATCAATGTTATGGCACGTAGTTTGTATGAGAATGGAGGATGGCCAATTGATGTAGATCCAGGATGGTGCATGCGGGCAACAAACAATTCATCAGGGGATCTTTATGTGGCTTGTCCGAATGTACTTGTGACTATTGGAGATGTTAGGGGTGAATATCATTTTTTTGTGCAGGATTCATGTAGTTATCTAATGAGTTTGGGGCAGCTCTATGTTTCAGAATCAAGGCTGGAAACAAAAGCCTTGGACGATGGTTCTTCATATGCTCGGGTTTGGAGTAAAGACAATACAAAGGCGGTATAGTTTCTCACTATTTGTGTGCATCATCCACGCAATCGGGATAGGCTGTGGGATAATCCTATGCCACCTAATACACGAGAGTTTAAGGGTACAATACTGATGTAAGTGGAGGCTATGGTAGTGCATCTATGAAGATAATTATGCCTCCAAGAAAGGGGAAAACTATATTTTTGTGTGGATTGCAAGAATGGACATTATTTAGTCTTGGTAGCTTTAAGAATATTTCAGTCATGTGCAGGGATGAAAAGAAATATATAGGATTGGCTGAAAAAGAGCTGAAGACATATGGTTTGATAGCTGCAAATGAAGGTATTTCAGGGCTATTTTTAGGGCTAGTTGATGTTGATACAATGGCTGAAATTTCTGTAAAAATTAATGTTGAAAATAGGACAGAAAAAGAGGTTATTTATGTTGACACTTTAGATATGTATGAAGTCATTCAAGAGTTTGCTGAGCATGAATGTTATGGGTTGCAAAATAGGTTTGAAGCAATGGTGGATACAAAGTACAAAACTATTGCAAAGAAGGTTACACATGTGGCTTTCCAATGCAAGCAAGAAATCATCATATCCTGAATATAAATCACCCATAGAGTAAATTCACTGTATGCCCAACCAATGCCTATTGAAGCAACCAATTCGGTGGTGCATATGATGAATGGTATGCATAAAGTTTTGAGGGAGTATATTCCTCAGTTGACCTTACCCTTTCTTGATGATGTGTTGATTAAAGGATGTGATATTTATGAGAAGAATGAAGAGTTGAATGAGCACGGATGTAGAAGATTTGTGGCTGATCATATTGTTGATTGTGACAAGACTTTGAGTCATCTTGAAGAAGTGCTTTTGACTCTAGTAGGAGAAAATTCGGCTTTTGGAGTAGAGGAAGTATTAGTTGTTGGGCACATGTCAGGACCATATGGGAGAAAGCCCTCACCAGTAAAGATTGGTGTCATAAGTAGGATGCGAGAGACATGTTTGAATGTATCCGAGGTGAGAATATTTTTGGGTGCATGTGTCTTTTACTTGATACGGATTCCACATTTTTCTCATGTGGCTAAAAGTATCAGCTCTTGAGAAAATGACAAAAAGTTTTGGTGGGGGAAACAGTATATGAAGGCAGTTCAAGAGTTAAAGAGCTTATTGATTTCAGTCCCAACACTAAAGAGAGAAAATTATGAGAATGGACAGCCTATTATTCTCACTGTGGATACAAGCCCAATAGGCATTGGTTGGGCAGTGGGTCAGAATGATGCTGATGGGAATAGGTATGCCATTCGTTTGGAGCAAAGGTCCTCAATGAATGGCAACGATGGTATTCTCAAGTCAAAAGGGACCTTTGGGGTGTAGTGACAACCGTTAAGTGTGGGAGTACTTTATGGGATCTCATGTAGTGGTAGAGATTGATTGTCTATCTCTATTGGGCATGATAGTGAATTGCTCAACTCTTGATATTGCCATGTTATGGTGGATTGCATATATAAAGTCACTTAACCCTGATTTTCAGCATATTGCAGGTAGAGAAAATCCTATGGCTGACATGCTTTCATGAGCAAGGTTTGAATATGAAGAGGAGCTGATGGAAGATGAAGAGGATGATGTGATAGGTGCTGAAAATGACTTTATGACAACAGGGAATGAGTATGCAACCGCTATTACTACAGGTACAACTGTTAAAATTAGGGATTTTAGTGGTAAGAAAAGAGCTTACAACCATGGAGAAGAGATGGGTAGTAAAGAGAAATCATCATCAATGTTATGCTTTAGACATATCACAATTTTTGGAAGAGTTTTATGAGGATGATTGGTTGAAAATAGGCCAATATCTCAGCCTCATGACCAAGAAGGCTGAGTGGTCTGAAGTTGAATTCAAAAGGATTAAAATAAAATCTTATGGGTCTTTCTTGAAAGATGGATATTTATGGAAGCATACAAAGAAAAAAAGAGGAGCTCCAGTACATGTATTAGGAGATACGGTTTCTCAACAATAGGTGATGGAGGAGTTTCATGAGAGCTTATGGGTTGGACATAGAGGAGTTTAGGGCACATTTGCTAAGATCAAAGAGAAGTATTGGTGGCAAAACATGTATAAAGATGTGGAGCATTATGTGGAATCATGCAATATCTGTCAGATATATACCATGGTAAAGCATAGAGATGGGTTGCAACCAACCTATCCATTGTCTATGCATTACAAGTGGGTAGTTGATTTGGTTACTATGCCTACATGTTTATGGAATATGAGATATATTGTGCTTGCACGAGAAGACTTGACAAATCAAGTGTAAGTTCGAGCTCTTAATACAAAGACTACTCAAGCAGTTTGCATGTTCTTATTAGAAGAAGTCTTTTGCAGGTATGGTTGTGTTGGTAAAGTGGTTGGTGATAGAGGAGAATTGGATGTGGATGAGGCTTATGAATTCTTTTCGTGATTATGTATCAAATTGGATTTAATTTCAACCTATAATCCTAAAGCAAATGGAAAAAGTGAAAGAGGTCATCAACCAATCATTAAGGCATTATCAAAATCATGCAAGGGCAGGATGAAAGAGTGGCCAAGAATGTTACTCTTTGCCTTTTGGGCTGATAGGACTACTCGTAGTGCACTTAAGGGTATATACCTGCTGAACTAATGTATGGTCAACATCCAATCATGCCTATTGAGGAGACTATTGCTACTTGGAGTGTTCTACCATGGGAAGAGAGTTTGAATAGAGAAGAGTTGCTGGTCCTACACATTAGAGAGTCAGAAAGAAGACCTGAAGACATTGAGACAACCATGAAAAAGCTGAAGATTGCAAGGATCAAGAACAAGAAGAGGTTTTGACAAGCGACATAGACTTCGATAACAAGCTATACAAGAGGGGGGTTGGATATTGGTTTATGACAGCAACTTGGAAAATCAACATAGTGCCAGCAAGAAGATGGCAAAGCAGTGGTTTGGTCCATATCTGGTAAGGTTTGTTTTTAATAATGCTACCGATGCATTAAATGAGATGGATGGGATAGGTCTAAGGATTCAAGTGGCTAGAAAACATATCAACCTCTTTAAAGATAGGGAGTCTTCAACATATGAGTTGAAGGAGTTGGATACTGAGCATGGATATGAGAATATGGAAGAAGAAGAGGTAGAAGATGAAGACATTGACATGGCAGAAGATGCTTCTTCTGACACTGCAGATACGTAAAAATTTGGCACATGCTAGAGGATGTGCAGGTTAGGAGGGGGTGAATGTCGTGCCGTTACATGCACATTGTGTGAAAAACTTTAGAGTGTGGATTTCTTATTAATCTAAAAATCCAATGCCATATTAGTCATTAATTTAGTGTCCATAGTGTGGATGGTCCAAAGTACTAGATTTTTGGACAAGTTTAGCCAATTTTAGATATTTTAGATATTATCTCTTGTAAAAATCCAAGAATTATAGACAAATTCTAAAGTAGGATGACATGTAAAAGAAAATAGGTAGCTTTCAGTCATTTTTGAGAGGATTTTATGTTAGAAGAGGGATTGGAAAAATCACGCAATATTCGATCACTATTTTCAAGCAGTGAATAGCACTTCGAAGTGGGAGATGAAGGAGTGATCTAGCAAAAATCTAGCCAGGTGTCCTAATATTTTACCCCCCTTTTGGAGCCAATGGAAGCATCAGATTGGCGATCTGAGCAACATAGAGGAAGGTATTATTTTATGCACATTTTTGTCTACAAGAGTTTTATCTTCTCAAAATGCAAAAATAAATTGATATGCTTCATCTATGTGAGTATTCTTCTACATCTTCTATTTCTTTCTATGAGTATTCTTCTACATCTTCTATTTCTTTGGACCCCTTCTCTTCCATCCACTTCTCTCTTTCATGAATCTCCCTTCACCCTGCTGTCTCTTACCCTCATGGTAGACTTTCAACCCCAAACACTCCGACAATGTGTAGGAGTTCGCAAAAGTCACTCATCGCAGGGATGCTATGAGAGATGGAAGCAAGATGAAGATCAATTCAAGACAACAATTTTGATGACAAAGGTCTAGTATATTGTAGTTCTATTCTAAGTAAAATCCAAAGCCAGATTACAAAACCAAAGCTCAATCAGGAGAGTTAAATCCCCATAATCTTAAAGCTTAAATGCTTTAATGATAGCGGCCCTCCACTCTCCTCACAAGATACAATTAGTTTTCTTGTGGTAGGGCCTTTGCTGCCATGACCTAGTTGACACTCCTATTTCTCTCATGTTATGATGCTTGGCATTCTCAGGTGGCCTTTTGGTCTTTGCATTAGCTTGGCGTTTCTATTGTCCTACCCATGCACTATCACATACTAAGAACAATTTGAATGTTTCTTGCTGTGAGATTGATGTTCACCCAATAGAGAAAGTTTGGCTATAGATAAAATGCACAGATGAACGAGGAAAGACATAGAGCTCTCTTACCTACAGAAGGTCTGGTGACACCTTCTCAAGCAAAGAACTCGACTAACAGATCCCCTCCCTTTGCATCTCATAGTTATAGTAGTGGCTACCACCTTCTGTAGGCAATAACACAACAACTGCCTTCACTTTCCCTATCTTCCTTCTTGAATATGTAGTAATTATCCTTCTTCTTTATGGATGTAAGGTATGGATGTAGGCTAATCTCACATTGATGATGATTATCACCTCCCAAACAGACTCCTTGACCCCACAAAGCATACAATTAATCTTCTCTATGTCACCCTATGATTGTAGGTAATGATGTGACACCTCTACTACTTGATACAAAGCTTTCTGAGTCACAACTAGTGCATCTCAAAGATGCGCTCAGAGTGGTGTTTCCAACTACCCATCGTAACTTGAAGCCTTCTTGTCCCCTGTTTCAGCTATAATGGCTTCAATAAAACAAGCAAAGCTGCACTGATTGCTCTTCTAACTATAAATCAAAATTTGCCTCTCCATGTATTAGATCATATTTGCTCTTCCCATGGGATTCAACACTTCTTCCTCCCCTCCAAAGATCACTTCCACTATAAAGCAAACGATAATGGTGAATTGCGATGTGATTTGCTCTTAAGTCAGCAGCATGGGAGCATCAAGCTGTTTGTGAAGCTTTTTCCTCCACCCTCCTCTCGACCACACATCTAGCATTCAAGGGGCTACTCTCTCTGATTGGATTTTTAGGATGATGATCTTCTTGTCAAGTCCTATCCTCCAAAAATCATGTCATGCTGCCCAAAATTAGCCTTATCATAAGGATACCTTTAACTACCCCACTATATATCAATGCTTCCTTTTTCTCATCTAATAATAGCCTCCTCTTTCGGTAAATCTTGGAGACATGCATTAAAAGCATGCCATGTGTAAAGCTTGAGTTAGGTGTTAAGATCATGTCTCCTCCATATATTCCACAATGCAGGACAAGAATCTTTGCTCTCTCCTCCACTTTCTCGATTGCACACAAGTGTAAGGTCAATGGACACCCTTTTCTAAGGGTCCCAAGCATGTTGGTATTCAAGACCACAAAGTAGGAAAGCTCGTAAATGAAGATATGCTTCCCAAATGCTAATATATACTTCCTGATGCTTAGATTTATTAGCTCCCTCTCTTCTAATGATACTGTCACATTGTCCACATCATCTTGAAGTTGGTCCAACATACGCTTACATCACGCATTCCTGCTTGTCTTGATATTAAACTGCATATACTAAAAACCATTATCATCATTTTAGAAGTTTCTGAATAGATAAACAACGTAGACACACAAGCAAGAATTCATATGAGCTACCATAGACACATACATACATGTGGGTTATTTGTGCATGAGTACTACTTAGCGAATACAAAAGATTTAGGATAGAACCAAGCAATCAAATCTTCAAACTATTAGTTTAAACTGAACATCAAACAAAAAGATACACACAACGTAAAACAAATTCCTAATGACGCTGATTAATGAGTTCAAATTCCTAGTGAAAAACTCCACCCTCAGGTTCCTCGAGTAAGTTACTCATAAATATATGTGTGCATCATGTGGGTCCAAAATAAGGTATTTTTAAAATACAATTTTTATACACTTTTTACATATAGAAGGATGTAATATAAAGGGGCTATTTACAGATTGAATAGAAAAGGGTTATGTTTTATTCAAGAAAAATATATAGATAAGGATATTTATAAATAGGCCTTGAACGCACATGATGTAGAGAATATACATATAGTAACTTCCTCAATTTAGGTTCACATTGGTGGACACATAGCATCATGACATCTACCCCTCCTAACCTGCATCCTCTTGATGGGCCACAGCTACACATCCTCATCACGCCAAGCTCGACGATCAGTGTGATCTCCTCATCTTCTGCAAAATCATCTCCAATATCCACATCCTCATCTACATCATCTCCTGCCTCAAGTCCATCATAAAACTCATTATCCAACTCCTCAATTGCATAGGCTATATCATCTCTCCTCTTGAACAATTTGATTCTCTTTCTTGCAATTGGTATCCACAAGGCCGTACCATCACGCTCTGCTAAGGAATACGTAGCAATGTCATAGACATACTGCACCAAATAAGGCCCAAGTCATTGTCTCAAAACCTTTCAGATAGTATTGTGCTCGTTGTCTAGGCTATTATCATAGACTAACATCCAATCTCCTTCCTCAATCTCTCTATGTCTTTATCTATGTCTGCTATCAAATCGGTCTTTGCTTGTGTCAACTTTGGCCTCTTTGAGCTTCTGGACAACTCTGTCAATATCCTTAGATCTCCTCTTCAACTGACAAATACGAAGAGCCAAAATATCCTCTCTAGCCATCTCATCCTACTGCCACGGCAAAGCACTCCAAGTGAGTGTGAAAGTCTCTAAAGGCATGAGTGGTTTCTGTCCATACATCAACTCAGTTGGCATAGAACCTATGGTCACATTCTAGGGAGTGCGACCAGCCCATAAGGCATAAGGCAAAAATATAGGCCACTCCCTGACCCATCCACTACATGCTTTGGCCAACGCTTTCACAAACTGTGGATGGCCTCTCTTACTCTTCCCATTACCTTATCGATCCTATGCTAAAGTCAACGCAATTTTAATGCCAAAGCGAGAGAAAACCTCCCTAGCCTCATCATCATCCAAGTCACCTCTATATGCAAATACTCTTTTGTATACAAAGACTCATAAAAGCTCTTCAAAGTAGATACATGACAAGTATGATCAACATGTATGGCTGAAAGATCAGCCCCATCATCAACATCATCAATGCAAGAAGAATCCATATCATCATACCTCACTCATGAAAGCATATCAACTATTGGGTTGTCTTTACATGCTATGTGCATGAACTCAAGATTCATGGATTTGATGTACCCAATCCACCTAAGCATGGCAATGTCTAGAGTAGAACAACTTGTGATCATACCTAGAAGAGGCAAGGAATCAATCTCAACCACCACAATAACACCAATGAAGTACTCTTTATCATTCTTAAGAGTTGTGATGATGGGACCTAAAACGGGCCGACACTAGCTATGGCACTAGGACCTCATGCATACGATAGACCACCCCACCACACGGCCTCGTGGGCCAGGAGCATCTAAGGCTCACTTTGCACTAAATGCTTATGACGATTTTGCATGTGTATCCAATATGTAGTCCAACGTTCACATTTCCTTCTCCTCAGAGGGAGATCCCATAACATATAGGCATAATGTCTCATAATACACACATAGGGAAGCACCTCTCGGCTGGTTGCCACGGCTCCACTAGGACTCTCCTACAGCTCGGGGATTGGCCCCAAGATGCGTCGCTAACACATATAACATTTGCACAAACTCCACTCTTTCGTAATTTAGTGTTCCAGGAGATTTCGATTTGTCTCACAACGGAAACGGCCGTCTAACCGACAGCTTGGGTTTTGTGTCCCCTTAGCATTGGTCAAAGTTTATCAATCAATTGCAATGCATTCCAGGAGATACCATGTGGCATGCTTGATGCAGGGTATATGAAAATTGTGTACAACCATTTTATGATTAAAAAAACCAGCCATGTGAGGTGCGGAAAATAGTCATTTCGTGAATTTTAACTAAGCGTTACGTGAAATCAGAGTTTGTATCTTTTCGACAATTAGATCGTCACACAAACTTCCTTCCCCCTCATCGTTTAGGTGTTGCTGCGGTGCATAGGTGTAAATGGTTGTTTTGTGTCATTTTTGTATGTAAAAAAAAATAAACACATACTAAAACACAAAGGACGAGGCCAAACTAAGGCTTGACCTCATTCTATAACCTCACCAAACATTCACACACATAAATCTTATTTTTAAATATTTTTTTAGCATGAAAATCCTAATTTTCTCTATTTTTTGGCTATTTTTTAATTTATTATTAATGGAAAATAGGTATTTTTTGATTTATTTTTGTTGGCTTATTATTTCGGCTAAAACTTAATATTTTTCTGAGTTTATTCCATTTCCACTCCTTTTTTCCAACTCAAAATCGGAAAGAATCACTAATTTCCATTAAAAATGACATTTTGCAGGTTTTAAAGAATTAATAACGACTCTAAAACATTACGGGCTATGCATTTTTGTAGTTACATCCCTAAAAAATGATGGAAACAAGGTTCAGACAAAAATTCATCGCATATGAATAACATTTGGACCATGAAACAACAAAAACAAGCAAATTTCTTCATAAAATTGGAGCATACCATGTGTCTTGCGTGTTGCGGGTTTTCTAATAAATATTCTAGGTAGGCCACAGATTGAGAGCAACCATTCTTCAGTGCTGAACCTCTTTCCTCAGCCTCCTCTTCATCTTAGAGTAATCTACTGATCACAGCCGGATAAGCATCCTTCAGCCCCTCTTCTTCTTGATTTCTTGCACATGAATTGCCTCTATGCAGGAGAGAGAGGGAGGAGAGAGAAATACTGGTTTTTTATCTCTTTGCTCAGTGCATCATTCCTTGATCCGTTTTTGGCAATGGAGGGCAAAGGATAGAAGCATCTCAGGGCCAAGAGGATTCCTCTTGCCTCTACCGATCAGAAAATCCATAAAAAATGGGAGAAAAATGGCGCACAAAAAACTCACACCCTCCCTCCCCCCCCCCCCCCCCCCCCCCCCCCCCCCCAAACGTTTCATTTCGAGGCTACTAAGCTCTTTGTTAAGAGCTATTAAGCTTTTAATCAAATTATCTAGTTTATGCCTTTTGCTTTCACACTTCTGGCAAGTGGTTTTTTCGCTTCTGAAGGGGCAAACGACATCGGATTTGAGATCCGTCTAGATGGGCAGTTCCGTTGCATCAAAATCTACAAATCTGGGCCCTGTCACACTCTTCTTGGCTTCCAGATCCAGTAGCCACTTCAGAATCCCAAACGTTGCAGGGATTAAATGGGGAATCAAATGACCTCAGAATTGAGATCCGAGACTTGCGTTGGATTCCTGACATCGTTTTGCATCTAGGAAAACTACAGCTTGGCCATCCGTCATCATTTGATTTTCCATGAATATTAGCACTAGCACTTTAGGGAATTGCCGCTTAAAATCGTACTAATTGCCACCGCTGCCTTCGATGAAGTCTATTTTTCCCCTGATATTTGTAATTTTTGGCTATTCTTAAGCACTTCTCGGCATAAAAAATCATCTGTCATTAGCAACCACGGGATAGGGCGACTTAGCCTGTCGAATCCCATGAAAAGATCTGCACATAAACAAAAAAAAGGAGCATCAAGCTGATACAAAAAACACACAACACAACACAACACATCACAACTCTCAACCTACCCCCTGTCAAAACCAAGGCATGAAATCCACGAGGAGTAGGTCTAGCATAATCTGAAAGAAGGCTTGAAGCTAGTCACTAACCAACAGCTGCAACACAGCCAAGCTAAAAAGAACGATCAAAGAGGTCTTCCTAAGTGGTGGTTTGAACTACCTACCTAACTAAGGACAACTCAACTAGGAGCTCCTCCTAGGCAAGGACTCCTATGGCCTGATCAAAATGTATTATTATTTTCAGCACATTTCTTCTTTTAGGCTTTTATTTTTCCTTACTCGAGTGTGTAAAAAGGAGGGAGCTGAGTGTAGTGACCCAAGGAGAACATGCATAAGCCTAAGGTCTTGTATTAGTACCCAAGAACTTACCAACCCCTCGCGAGGCGACAATGAATCATTTTCTAACACTCACTTTTATTTTCGCTCCAACCTTCTTATATTTTCTTTATTTTATGGCAAGATGTCACCCCTCGGAAGAAAAGGCATCGGCCTCGGGTCTTGTCTCATCCCCAGGAACCTACCAAGCCTTCGCAAGGCGATAAGCAACAACTCAATGATTTTTCTTTCTTTCCTTTTCTATTTTTATAGGGGTCAAACCCCTTTTTACACACCTTCATATATTCATATATTGTCTTTAAGATATTTAGGGTTTTGTCTCTTTCCATCATTATTTTAGTAGGCTTCTCTAAGCCTCACAATTAACAAGAACTCCTAGAATGACTACCTATCAGGTTAGCAAAACAAGGTCACTAGAACTCCCATCTAAAACAGGTCTTTCAATGCCTGACAATGCCTTGCAGGAGGCAATGACTACTCAGACCTCCCCTAGATATACAAAACCTAAACCTGGGACTTCCTGCCTCAATTGCCAGTCCTCAACAAACAAAAGAAAGTAATCCTCACCCGCACATATTTCATTAATTGCTTAAGGGAAAAAACTCAGAAAGGGGACGAAACCACCTAGAATGGCCACAAGAAGCTCCTTCATAGCAAAGGCTCCCTCCAGCAACTTCATCAACCAGTATGGCACAATCACTAAAACAACAAAGCATTAAACATACCGGCACCAAATAGAGATAGGGCCCTCTTGGCCTAAAGAAATAGCCTTTTTCACTGCAAACTAACATCCCTCTTAGACTAAAGAGATAGATTATTAAAACTTGAAAACAAAGGGCCCTCTTGGCCTAAAGAGATCAGACATTAACTACTTAAAGCTACTGGCCCTCTTGGCCTAACGGAATCAAACAAAATAGCTCATAGAGATCCCTCCTTGTAAGAAGGTAGATATACACAAATATGCTCCATTCCAAGGGGGAAAAATAGGATGCTCAGCCCTAAACTAAATGCATCAAATTATGGCCCATACCTCTTGCATATATAACAAGAGGCATACACATAACATGTCGTCTAATCAACCTATGGGTCCAAGATAACAACGGTAGATGGGTCTCGGCTACTCTTTGCATTACCCATCTCAACCATCGCCTACCACATAACGCGTGGTCGGATAACATTCCCCACAAGCGACTGGACACTGTCTCATTATCAATAGCAACATTCGGACTAGGACCACAATTGAAAAAGAGGTCATCTTCATAAGCAAAATTAGCTAAGGAATCCGTAAACTGATTCCAATAACGTGGAATTAGTTGAAGAGATATGCTCTCAAATTCATCAAGTAGGGTTATAGCAGTTCGATGATACATACGAAGGAGAGGATTCCAGACTATGTATGTCCCATTGAGTTGATTTAAGATCAGATGGGAATCCCCTTTTATTAACAATCACCTAATACCACCTTTCTTAGCAATATTCAATCCCATAATCAGGGCTTTATACTCAGCCATGTTGTTAGTGAATCCTACCCTGAGGTAAGTAGCTAATTTCATTGTAACTCTATGTCGGGGATCTCGGATAACTACCCCAACACTTCCTTTTCTATTAGGGTCCTTGGATGCTCCATCAAAGTATAATGTATACGTCCATAAGGGGTGTGCACAGCCAGCCATCAAGAACTCCCCTATTCGTAATTATGATAGTCAAAGTTCAACATATTTAGAGGATGAACTGACGGCTCCATCGCACCTTCTTCATTAAACTCAACAAGGATGCTTGTCAAGATTTGTAAGCAGTGATGGTAGAAAACTTTAATTTCCCACACAAAGGTACCGTCTTCTTGCTCAATCACTTTATATTTCTTGCTCCACCAGATAAGCCTCCCTTGTTGATATCTTTGCTTGAGATATGGGTGCTCCAAATAAGGATTTAACCAACCCATCAACCAATTTAAGCTCTCGTGCAAGTCTCCAATCAGCCCTAGCATGGATCTGCAATGCATTTTTCCGCATTAGCATACTTAGAAATAATAAAGTTTAATATTATTAAGATTAACCTTATTCTTAAACTCCACTCCTTGTAGATCAACTAATAGAACTGTGGACTTATTTTTTACTTATCCAAACTATCTTGTAAGGGCCATCCCATTGAGGTTCCAACTTTCTTGGAAATAGCTCCCTACGTGCATCGTAATATAGAACTAACTGTCCTTTCTTAAAGGTATATCTCTTCGCTTTTAGATCATGCAACCACTTCATTCGAGGTTTAGCTACCTCGTGGTGCAACAGGCTTTGCAGTTTGAGCTCTCTAAGTGGGCTATAGTCATAAACTGCTCAAATAGGGCATCTTCATCACCCACAGAATGATTGATTGCAAATCTAATGGTCGACAACTCAATTTCTAACGGCAATACACACTCCTCCCTGTAAACTAATTTGAATGGGGTGTGGCTAGTGGCTCGTTTAAACATTGTATTATACGCCCAAACCACCACATATAATTTTGTATCCCAGTCCCGCTTCTTTTTGGAGACTATCTTGGATAGGATACCCACAAGCTGCTTATTGGTACTTTTGACTTGTCCATTTGCTTGCGGATTGTAGGGGGTCGTCTTATTATGCTTGATTTTCCAAGTTGCTTTAGTCACACTTTTAATCACTTTATTTAAAAAGTGAGTTCCACGGTCCGATACTATTTCCTTTGGCGGACCAAAACGGCAGATGATTTTCTCAAGTAGGAACCTGGCAGTCTCTTTTGCATTGTCTTGCCTCGTCACCCGTGCTTCTGACCATTTTGTAAAGTAATCAGTTGCTACTATAATGTACCTCTTCTGAGTAGGAGACGATGGGGTAATAGGACCACAAAGTTGATGCCCCACTTCTCAAATGGAAGGATAGCCATAATCGACGTAAGTGGATGCTTTCTGTTCTCTCTTATGTTATGCCTTTGACAGATATCACATCTCTTAACGTACTCAAAGGAATCTTGGAAGATGGACGACCACCAATATCCAAATCTTAAATCCTTCTGGGCCGTTAACCACCCAACAAAGTGCCCTCCACAAGCAGAGTCATGGCACTCTTCCAAAATAAAGGGAACCTCGTCAGGCATCACACATTGGCGATAGATATCAACAACACCCTACCGATATGATGTGCCTGCGATCAAGGAAAATTTAAATACCTACTGTTTAATTTTTTGCTTCTCCGATTTTGATAAAGTAGGTCCAGTCTCTCCCGTAGAAAGATAGTGCCTTATAGCAGCATACTAGGAGGGAATAGACGCCATATCAATCTTGAACAAAGTCTTCATGTCACTTCCTTCATCCACGACCTCTTTTGGTTCTTCGGAATCCACAAGACACTCTACTTTGCCCTGAAGCTTTGGCGGCTTGCTCTTAATCTCATAATCAAATTCTTGCAAAGTGATTAACTACTTTGCTAAACGGTCAGGCAGTTGTAACTTATTCAACAACAATCGAAGCCCTTCTGCCTTTGTATAAAAAACCACCCTCTCATAAAGAATATAGTGCCTGAATTTTTTGGTCACAAATACCATCACAAGGCACAACTTCTTCATATAGGTGTAGTTAATTTCTGATATGCCCAACTTTCGACTAGCAAAAGCTATTGGATGGTACCACTTTTCCTCCCAAATTTGGGCTAAACAACCAGCTGATACTATACATGCTTGGTACTGAAAATATATAGAATATTTTGCCCCTTTTTGGTGCTTTTAAAATAGGTTCTTTGGCAAGCTCCTGCTTCACATAATCAAAAGACACTTTGCAAGCATCACTCCAGGTAAATTGATAGTTAAAGGACAATAGGTTTGTCAATGGCAACGTTCTTTCTGCCAAGGCATTGATAAACCTCCGATAATACCCTACTAATGACAGAAAACTATGCACTTCCTTTGGAGTATGTGGCGGACTCATGGCGACTATGACCTTGATCTTTTCAGGATCAGTCGCAATCCCTACGGAACTAATCACATGGCCTAACAAGAGCCCATAAGGGACTCCAAAGACGTACTTCCATGGGTTAAGAGCTATGCAAAATCGTCTGCAACACTCAAAACACTTCCGCAAAATGATCAATTGTCTATCCCTTACGGTGTGGTTGTCCCTAGATCGTCAATGAATACTTTCAGCTCCTTTGAGGAGATGTCACCGAAGGTATTGTCGGCTATTCTTTGCCACGAACCAGGTGCATTACACAACCCAAATGCCATCACATGGTATGCAAAGGTACCGAAGACTGTAATAAATGTCATTTTTAGCTTGTCTTGCTCAGCAATCACCATTTGGTTATACCCTATAAAGCAGTCCATAAATGAATAGATTTTCCTACTCGTTAGTTGATCCAAAATTTGGTCGATAAATGGCAACGGGTAGTAATCTTTAACAGTCTGCTTATTCAACTCTCTAAAATCTACACAAATCCGGATTTGATTATTATTATTCTTCTTGATCACTACTGGTGAGCACCATTCATTATGCTGAACAGGGAAGATCAAACCCACTTTCCACAACTTCTGTAGTTCCTCGTACAACTCGTCCCTTAATTCAAAAGGCATACGCCTTACTTTCTGACGTATAGGGAGGGTACCTTCCTTTACACGAATAGTATGCACAACTAGACTAGGAGGAATACCTTGAAGTTCATCATAGCTCCAAGCAAAGATATCGGGGAACTCTCGAATTAAGGACACATAATCCTCTCTTTCTTCCGAACTAAGCATGGACCCTACTTTAATTGGCCGCGAATCATTTAGTGTACCAAGGTCCAGCTCAATAACGTCCGCGTCTCTTATTCGATCATGAGGCTCTATCGGCTCATTCAAGGTTATCTGAAAAATATCCTTTGTAGTGGACCCTTCCTTAGATCCATCGCTTGTTGATGACGTCTCACTACCAGATGGATCATCTACTATTTCTAGTTCAGTGGAGGATAAAGGGGCTCTCTCACTCTGAGGAGACTCAGGGTAAGCATCCACTATTAGAAGATGGGCACCTCGACCTAGAATCACTCGACTAGTGGGTATATCAACTTGACAGTCTGTCCATAGAATCTGTGGCCTGCCTAGCAAAACTCGATAGCTAGAACGTCCTGTAAACCTTACCACCCTAAAGTCCAGATAGCATTCCAAGCTCACAACTGTAATGTGGACCTTAGTAATGCAACCTTCTGGTTGTCTTAGAGTATCATCAGCCATCCTAAGAAGTGTGGAGCCGTCTCTTTGGATCTCTAGACCTAACCTCTCCATCAAGTTTGAACTTATGATATTGACGGAGCATCTAGTGTCCATGATAGCGTGCTCCACTAATATTCCATCCACATATGCTGGAACCCTAGGGCAATGCTTTTCAGCATGATCGAACCAATCTTTCCCCACTCTAGCTATGCCCAAAGGTTCTACTATATACCCTATATGCAGGATTTTCTAAAATTCCTTGCGTACTCTTGGATAAAGTTTAATCAATTGCAAGAGATTCACGTCTGGTTTGACTTCACAAAGGAAACTTGCTAGATCAAAGTCGTGGTAATTAGCCAAAGTTCTCTTCTCTCACCAAACCATTCTCTCCTTTGGTCTTTCAATCGGCTTTGATGTCTCTTTTTTAGCCTTTGCCTTCTTTCTTGGCAATCCTTTAATATCCTCCTCGGGATCAACTTTACTACCAACACGTCTTAACGGTCCACCTTCCATATTAGGATTTAGGACTCGCTTTTTCCTAGCATCTTGCTTAGGGCTTCCCTCAAAGGTTTTATAATTCCTTTTTCACCCTCTTTAATCTCTCTACCTCCTGTTACGACTCATAGATTAGAAGTTTCAGCATCATTGACACGTACAACCTCAATAAGGCTGCTTCCACTGCCATGAGGTAACTCCTCTACAACAACCTTTCCTCTTTGCAGTATTTGCCTTGGTCCATCTTCTTGCTGGAGATTATTCCCTTGTGCGCGATGGTTAATTGGACCTGGTTGTTTTCTCCCTTGTTGGAGAGAACTGATCTTACTCCAACAGGTAGCGGCTAAGTGGCCAGACTTCCCGCAAATATCACATTTGATATTTGGGCAATTCCTAGGGAAATGTTGGCCCCCACACCACTTACAACTGAATCCTGAGGGGCCACCCTCTTCAGGGCATCGGCTCCCTATCAAATTCTATTACTTCTTAAGAAAATTGACATCCATAGCTATTTGTCGATACTGTTCAGAGATCATATCGGTGTAGGGCTTCATCATATCCTTAACTTCACCAAGGACATTAAGCACTTGACTCATAGCCATGATCATCAATTTGTCACCTCATGGGCCTAACCACTTGATTAGGAATTATCTGCTGACCAACTGGGACAACATTTGGATTCATTGTTTGGTTTCCACCAATATTTAGTAAGGCCGCCTAACTAGCCATAGGCATAGTCATGCTAGGAGGAGCTCGTAACATAGGCAGATTTGACATAATACTCCCTCTGCCACTTGTATTTAACATGGGGTCCCCTTGACTCCCATTGGTCAAGGCCAAATTATTACCATTCAAATTTATCCTTGCTGCATAAGCTGCTTGCAAGCGCGACTCTGCTCCTTCTGCTTGGGTAATGGCAGTGACAATATCGGCCAAAGCAATACTACTCTGCTACACCTGGATATTAAAATCCAATCCATGTAGGAAATATTGCAATTGTGCAGCCCGCTGAAATGGAAATATAAGTGTTAAGTTTGCGAAGAACTTGCTTTAGTTTCTTGGCATATGCCTGGACATTCTCATTTGGCTCTTGGCGTGTTACATTCAAAACACGCAACCATATTGTCCACCCTTCTCAGGGGCAAACTCCCTACGGAAAGCCGTTAAGAATTGGGCACTGTTAGTTATGGTTCGAGCTTCTAGACCGTGATACCACAATGTCGCTCTTCCTTTTAACGTCATGTTGAAGAACATCATTAGGTGTCCTTCGTCTTGGATTCGATAGTTGAACATGAGCGTTTGAAACTCCTTAATGTGGAGTTCTCTATCTTCATCTGCTAGCCCATGGAAAATGGGCAATGGTACTCCTAATGCCGGTAAATCCGATGTACCTGCTAGAATTGCGATAGGCTGTGCCATGGCTGTAACTGAATTGACAATAGGAGTTTGTGTAGGCAACACTACACCCCCACTTGTTGTGGGTTGATTAATTGTAAATAGGAAAGTACCAAGACTTCCACTTGCACTCGAAGAGCTACTCGTAACACCTAGGTTACTAGAACCACTGCCACTTATGCGTAATGGGCTGCTCCTTTGAGGAGAGTAGCGTCTTACAATCTGCAACTGCCATCTAGCCCTCTTAGTACGTTCTGCTTTTTGTATTTCAGCTTGACAGTCCTTGTCAGAGGACATAAACCAACTACTTGGTCCCTAAAAACCCTAGATTCGAGAACCACCACTTGTTGGCGGCTCCCGGCTAATGCACCACTGATGGGACCTAAAACGGGATGGCACTGGCTATGGCACTAGCTGGAGCTCATGCATACAACAGACAACCCCACCACATGGCCTCGCGGGCGAGGAGCATCTAAAACTCACTTTGCACTAAATGCTTAAGACGATTTTGCATTTGTATCCAATATGTAGTCCAATGTTCACCTTCCCTTCTCCTTAGAGGGAAATCCCATAACATATAGGCATATTGTCTCGTAATACACACATAGGGAAGCACCTCTCGGCTGATTGCCACGGCTCCACTACGACTCTCCTACACCTCGGGGATTGGCCCCAAGATATGTCGCTAACACATATAACATTCACACAAACTCCACTATTTCGTAATTCAGCGTTCCAGGAGATTTTGATTTGCCCCACAAAACTTTCCCCAACGGAAGCGCCCATCTAATCGACAGCTTGGGTTTCCTGTCCCCTCAGCGTTGGTCAAAGTTTATCAATCAATTGCAATGCATTCCAGGAGATACCACGTGGCATGCTTGATACAAGGTGTATGACAATTATGCACAACCATTTTATGATTAAAAAAACCAGTAATGTGAGCTGCAAAAAATAGCCCTTTCATGAATTTTAACTAAGAGTTACGTGCTGTGCTACTTTAGGGACTAGCACCAAAACTTCTGTGCTACTAGTCGCCTATATTTAATTATGGAACGATCCCTAAATGCTATGCACAAAGAGGGAAATCAGAATTTGTATCTTTTCAGCAATTAGATTGTCGCACAAACTTTCTCCCCCCCACCGTTTAGGTGTTGCTGCGGTGCATAGGTGTAAATGGTTGTTTTGTGTCATTTTTGTATGTAAAAAATAATAAACACGTACTATAACGCAAAAGATGAGGCCAAACATAGGCTTGACCTAATGCTTTAACCTCTCCAAACATTCACACACATAAATCTTATTTTTTCATATTTTTGGAGCTCAAAAATCCCAATTTTCTCTATTTTAAACTATTTTTCTCTATTTATTATTCATGGAAAATAGGCATTTTCTGATTTATTTGTGTTGGCTTATTATTTCGACTGAAACTTAACATTTTCTTTGAGTTTATTCCATTTCCACTCCTTTTTTCCAACTCAAAATCGGAAAGAACCACTAGTTTCCATTAAAAATGACATTTTGTGGGTTTTAAAGAGTTAATAACGACTCTAAATCATTACGGGTTCTGCATTTTTGTAGTTACGACCCTCAAACATGATGTAAACAAGGTTCAAACAAAAATTCATTGTATATGAACAACATTTGGACCATGAAACAACAAAAACAAGCAAGTTTCTTCATAAAATTGGAGCATACCACGTGTCTTGCATGTTGTGGATTTTCTAATAATTATTCTGGGCAGCCCACAGACTAATCAGCAACCATTCTTCAGTGCTGAACCTCTTCTTCTTGATTTCTTGCACAACCGATGCATCATTCAACCCCTCTTCTTCTTGATTTCTTGCACATGAATTGCCTCTATGCAGGAGAGAGAGGTAGGAGAGAGAAAGATTGGTTTTTTATCTCTTTGCTCAATGCATCATTCCTTGATCCATTTATGGCGATGGAGGGCGAAGGATAGAAGCATCTCAGGGCCAAGAGGATTCCTCCTGCCTCTACCGCGATCAGAAAATCCATAAAAAATGGGGCGCAAAAAACTGACGCCCCCCCACCCTCTAGGATGTTTCATTTCGTGGCGATTAAGCTCTTTGTTAAGAGCTATTAAGCTTTTAATCAAATTATCTAGTTCATACTTTTTGCTTTCACACTTTCGAAAAGTGGTTTTTCCGCTTTTGGAGGGGCAAATGTCATCGGATTTGAGATCCATCTGGATGGGCGGTTCCATGGCATCGAAATCTACAAAGTTGGGCCCCGTCATGCTATTCTCAGCTTCTAGATCTAGTAGATGCTTCACAACTCCGAACCTTGCAGGGATTAAATGGGGGATCAAATGACCTCGGAATT
Organism: Lygodium microphyllum; assembly: GCF_053477565.2. Classification (NCBI taxonomy): domain Eukaryota; kingdom Viridiplantae; phylum Streptophyta; class Polypodiopsida; order Schizaeales; family Lygodiaceae; genus Lygodium; species Lygodium microphyllum. The sequence goes on from NC_141148.1 coordinate 112,363,006, forward strand.
GAGATCCGAGACTTGCGTTGGATTCCTGACGCCATTTTGCATCTAGGAAAACTCCAGCTCGGCCATCTGTCATCAGTTGATTTTCCATGAAGATTAGTACCAGTGCTTTAGGGACTTGCCACTTAAAATCGTATTGATTGCCACTACCACCTTCGTCCCTAATATTTGTAATTTTTGGCCATTTTTAAGCACTTCTCGGCATCAAAAATCATTTGTTATGTGACAAATCCCAAGAGCTCCCTCTTAATCTATGGATACATGCACTGCCGCTCATTTAGGGCTTTTGCCCTAAACCGAATGGCATACCTATTCCCATTTGCATCCTCCTTGCCAACATTCATCCAATGCCAATATAGGGCTAGTATGAATAGTGAGTACAATAGGTCTCCCACACTCATAATCTACTTTTCAAAGAGTCGGAGAAGCTCTCAACAATCTTGTCATGTTCTGCATAGCTCTAGTGTGTCTCATGTCCAAAGAAAAACGTTGCCCTTTTCTCAAGATTTGGTAAAGATCATTTGCAATATGAGAAAAATGAGGAATCCAAATAAGATAACATACACAAGCCCTAAGAAACATGTGAACCTTCGTAGCAGAAGAGCAAGTCTTTGTAATCTTCTCTATGGTATCAACCTTCTCACACCAAGGGAAGGCCTCCTACCATAATAACCACATACTGATGGAAGAGAGAGAGAGAGACAGAGTGGAGTGGAAGATGAGCCTTAGCTCATTGTTGTTCTTCCATTATTCTTCCATCATACTAACTGAAAAGAGACTTACACACATAGGTATGACTAACCAAGACTAATTGTGGTTAAGTCACTAACTACACCGACTTATTGAATGTCACACATGTGTACAGCTGTGTCTAGATCACACACATAAAGATAGACTGACTGAAGAGTAATGCAAGCTTGATATTCTAATACTCCCCCTTAAGCTCAAACCATTTGATAAACTTCAAGTAGTTGTTTGAAGTATATGAGCTTTTCTTTACCAAGTGACTTGGTAAATATGTCTGCTACCTAGTCTTCAGTCTTCACATGAATCAAGCCAATCTGCCCTATAAGAACCATTTCTATGATGAAATGGTAGTGAACCTCAATATGTTTGGACCTAGCATGGTAGACACGATTGCTAGCCAACATAACACTATTGAGGTTATCACAATGCAATCTCACTCTTCTTTCTAGCTGTATTCCCAAGTCTTTCAGCAATTTCATCAACAAAACTACTTCACAAGCCGCTAAGGCAGCTCTTCTGTACTCAGCTTCTGTACTAGACAATGCAACAGTAGGCTATTTCTTACTCTACCAACTAATTATATTGTTGCCCAATCCAAATGCATAACCACTGGTTGACCTCGTGTGATAGGCACAACCAGCCCAATCAGCATTAGTAAACCATGTGAAGTCAAGAGATTTTCCTGTTAAAATATCAAGCTCATATTATTCTCCTGTTAGTATGTATGACCGACATTAGCCTTGTCCAGCTATATCAGCAACAAGTGTGGGAAATTAAATAAGTCGGTGGTCTTAGACCCAGTGTGAATGGTCCTATGGACCTTAGTACTATTGTATACACTTATTCTATGTGTGTGGATAGGTGATAATGAATGGAAGAAGAAGAGAGCATGCTTGTTCCTCACTCTATCTCTACCTCTCTCAATCTCAACATGGTATCAGAGCACCCATGGCTGGGCTCTGTGAAAAGCATTTGTGAAGAAGGCTAGAAAATTGAAGCTTTAAGGCTCTTGAGAAGAAGGGCTAACTGCTCATGCTCCTCTAGAGGTATGCATCTACTCATTGTGAGGTCTATGGTTGATATAAGTACTTGAGGCCTGTATGGAGCCTATGGGGAGCTCTATTGAGCATAAATAAAGTGCTCATTACCATCATTGTCACTAGTATAGGCTGCTGAATACATCAGCAGATTTGCGTGAACTGCGCCTATCCAAAATGTGGACTCAGATGCTTGCAAATGATGATTATGATCAGTCACTGATTGGTAAAGAGATTGTGTGAACCCTTTGAAGGGTGATTGAAGGCTTGGAACCATTCTTATTTGCTGTGAGCTCATCTGGGAGCTGAAATCACTGATTGCAGGTTTGGGATTTTTTTACTGGTTGCTGTATACAGGGTACATACAGCAAGAATGTATGGTTAACATGAGTCTGGAGTTCTCAAACACATCCAAAACGACCATTGGAGCATGGGTACATGTAAAGAAGACATATAAACTAGATGTTATGCATTGAAGCTGAAATTTCTTACTGAATATACACAGATGTTGAAGTCTAAAGCAGGCTGAAAAACTGTCAAAAAGTGTGGGCAGCAAGCATTGGCATACTTGAAACATTACATGACATTGCTTGGTTCATGTCAAATATATGACTTGGGATATGTCTACTGAATGTCTGGAGGACTAAGACAAGCATTAAATACTATTGAAAACTAAAGTTTGGAGTTGGAAATTAATACAGTTACATTGTCTTGGCTGGGTACAAACTGTAAATGCAATCTATGACTTGGATTTGTAAAGACAGGATGTCTATGGTTACCCGAATGCTCATGTATTGAACGTAACACTTCAAAGTGAATGTATGACATGATTTGAGGCTGTTTTGGAGTTGGATAGACAAGGTTTTATTGAGCATTTGTTGACCGCAATCTATGAGCAGGAAGTTTGACACCTATACTTGTTGTCTATGCACTGATTTGTGCCTGTATGGTTATGTTTGGACTGCTACATGTACTAGCAACTGTCTATGAAGGTTTAGGACATGTTTGACATGTATATGACTCAGTTTTGGCTTTGAATAAGCTGTTGGTCACTTACAGTTTACAATTTTCAGATTGCATGTATGAACCCTGGCAGTAAGGCTGCATGTTACAAACTTGAAGCAACTACTTTTCTAACACTCACTATTATTTTCGCTCCAACCTTCTTATATTTTCTTTATTTTATGGCAAGATGTCACCCCTCGGAAGACAAGGCATCGGCCTCGGGTCTTGTCTCATCCCCAGGAATCTACCAAGCCTTCGCAAGGTGATAAACAACAACTCAAGGATTTTTATTTCTTTCCTTTTCTATTTTTATAGGGGTCAAGCCCTTTTTTACACACCTTCATATATTCATATATTGTCTTTAAGATCTTTAGGGTTTTGTCTCTTTCCATCATTATTTTAGTAGGCTTCTCTAACTGCCTCACAATTAATAAGAACTCCTAGAACCACCACCTAGCAGGTCAGCAAAACAAGGTCACTAGAACTCCCATCTAAAATAGGTCTTTCAATGCCTGACAATGCCTTGCAGGAGGCAATGAATACTCAGACCTCCCCCAGATATACAAAACCTAAACCTGGGACTTCGTGCCTCAATTGTCAGTCCTCAATAAACAAAAGAAAGTAATCCTCATCCGCATATATTTCATTAGTTGCTTAAGGGAAAAAACTCAAAAAGGGGACGAAACCACCTCGAATGGCCCCAAGAAGCTCCTTCATAGCAAAGGCTCCCTCCAGCAACTTCATCAACCAGTATGGCACAATCACTAAAACAACAAAGCACTAAACGTACCGGCACCAAACAAAGATAGGGCCCTCTTGGCCTAAAGAAATAGTCCTTTTCACTGCAAACTAATGGCCCTCTTAGACTAAAGAGATAGATTATTAAAACTTGAAAAAAAAGGGCCCTCTTGGCCTAAAGAGATCAGACATTAAGTACTTAAAGCTACTGGCCCTCTTGGCCTAACGGAATCAAACAAAATAGCTCATAGAGATCCCTCCTTGGAAGAAGGCAGATATATGCAAATATGCTCCATTCCAAGGAGGAAAAATAGGACACTCAGCCCTAAACTAAATGCATCAAATTATGGCCCATACCTCTTGCATATATAACAAGAGGCATACACATAACATGTCGTCTGATCAACCTATGGATCCAAGATAACAGTGGTAGATGGGTCTCGGCTACTCTTTGCATTACCCATCTCAACCATCGCCTGCCACATAACGCGTGGTTGGATAACATTCCCCACAAGCGACCAGACCTTGTCTCATTATCAATAGCAACATTCGGACTAGGACCACAGTTGAAAAAGAGGTCATCTTCATAAGAAAAATTAGCTAAGGAATCCATAAACTGATTCCAATAACATGGAATCAGTTGAAGAGATATGCTCTCAAATTCATCAAGTAGGGTTATAGTAGTTCGAGGATACATACAAAGGAGAGGATTCCAGACTATGTATGTCCCATTAAGTTGATTTAAGATTAGCTGGGAATCCCCTTTTATTAACAACCACCTAATACCACCTTTCTTAGCAATATTCAGTCCCATAATCAGGGCTTTATACTCGGCCATGTTGTTAGTGAATCCTACCCTGAGGTAAGTAGCTAATTTCATTGTAACTCTATGCCGAGGATCTCGGATAACTACTTCAACACTTCCTTTTCTATTAGGGCCCCTGGATGCTCCATCAAAGTATAATGTATACGCCCATAATGGGTTTGCATAGCCAGTTCTAGCCATCAAGGGAAAAAAGGCCGCACTACAAGGACAGATGAGCATTGTGTTCAAACTACGTCTAATCAAAGCGGAATATAACATCGTGAAGCTACCAATGCAGAGGTGACTAGACATGATAGTTCTGGCGATAGATGTACCCTGAGCAGCGCTGCATAGACAACCAAAGATTTTCGTGGAGAATCCGCGTCTGACTGTGCAGCTAGGGACTCAAGGGCATGTATCAGAGGGCTTGAAGCTGTAAATCAAGACCCAGACGATGAAGGCATAGTACCACCTACTTATCTTAGGGTTGAACTCACCGCAAAAAGAGAGCATCGTGTTGATGCTCTCATTGATGAAGGAGTAGATTTCAATGTCTTGACTTACGAAGCATGGACCCTACTAGGTCAACTAGAGCTCCAATCGACTGATGCACCTCTTAAGCCTCACGGGGAAAGCCCATTGACACTTCTAGGGAAGTGCAGAATCCTGGTTATTATTGAAACAGAGAGCTTGCCAGTCCTATTCTATGTTACTCCAAATAGTGAGAAGTATGGGAAGGAAATCCTCCTAGGAAGGCCCTTCAAGAAGGCAATGAAGTGTGAAGCCGACTATGTAGCACAGAGGATACACCTAGCACTACCAAGTGTGAGGATAATCGCGACCTTTAGTAAGGGTGACCTCATCAAACCTCGAGGGAAGGGCAAGGAGCATTTTGACATACCAAGCAAGCCCAGTAATGAGAGCAAGGAGTTGTGGGAAGAGTTGATACAAGCGCAGGTTGAACGGAGAGAACCAGTGAGTGAGGCCATACTTGAAACAAAAAGGTTAGGAGACAAGGCCAAGGATGGGATTTGGACTTACAAATATAGTAGAAGACCACGAAAGAACCCCAAGCCTTATAGACAAAGGCGTCGATGGAGAGCTAGCACAATGCCATGATGGATATCCAATGCATTGCTTCGTGCTCAAGGGTATTATGCAAGCAACCGATGGATTTGGGTACCAAAACCCCTTGCTAAACCACCTCTGTCAGAAGCCCAAATTATGTCAAAAGCAAAGAGGCGTAGGAGGAAACCTAAACGAAAATCCAAGTCTCGAACCAAAAATATTGGAGTGATTGAGCCCCTCACAATTGAAATCAAGAAACCAAACATGACCTATCAAAAATTAGATCCTCAGCCTAGCGTGCTTAGCAAGAAGATATCAGAGATAATTGTCGAGCGTGCACAAGGTCCACTAGTGCCCAAGGAGCCTTTGACTTCCCAAGGGGACAAGGAGCACCATAGGCATAATGTCGCTCATGATGGGGCTGATTGCTCAGCAAAGCTAATGACAAAATCCCCCAACGATCACAAGCAAATCATTCAACCAGGGCCAGGTCCGCCTAAGAGTCCTAGGCCCCCTACGTCCTCTCTTCCCAAACGGACCCCGGAGGCACAACAACAGCCGTCAAGGGCAAGGGCTCACTCCCAACCTCTGTCTCCATTAAAGCTTCCAAATACCCGAGGAGAAACAGGACAATGGTTGCAACTCTCCGCCCAAGGATGCTCCTATGCGACCCAATGTGACTGGATCAACACAAGATCAATCCACGCAGGTGAGTGTTCAGAGGAAAACAAAAGACACATCCACGTTCGATCACCCCAAGGACTCCACACTGATATCCACCAAGACTACCCAATCCACTGGACTCAACGCCGCCGCTCCCAACCAGGGATCGCAGTTGTCATAGCCCTCGGTTGTGACCATGCCCCTTGCAGAGCATGTCCCAGACACTTCATCTGAGGAGGAGGTGCCACAACCAATAGCCTTGAAAACTCCCATCCATCCCAAGCACTTGAAGCCTAGGCTCGAGGAGAAACCCCTCAAGGATGTTGCCAAGGAAATAGTGTACCAAACCACTCAACCCAACGAGGCTATTCAGTGGGCCACAGCGATGCTCCATGAGGGCACATTAGAGAAGGAAAATGTTAAGGCCCAACCAGGCACATCAATGGTTGACCTAGCTCAAGGTCCTAAACAACTAAGAGATATGCCCTCACTGACCAAGAGAAAGAGGAGAAAACAGTGCAAACAACAGCAATTGCAGGTGGTCATGGACCCCCAGAGCGTTAAAACCAAGAGCGCTGGTGAGCTGGGGAATAAAGCATCATGTCCGCCCACCACTGAACCCATTGATGTCTCTCCTGATGGCAGTGAAAACTTAGATATATCCGTGTACTCTGACAAATCAAAGCAGTCGTTACCATCAATGGCTGCTTGCAACACTCTATCCACTGACAATAGGACTCGCATTGACAAATCAAGAGTGGATACAACACTGTCACAACAAGGTGATGAATTCATACCAATCACATCCAAGGATAACCATGACGCAACTATGAAGCCTCAAGAGAAACATGGAAACCCCAAGAGCATGAGCAATTCTAGCTTTGACCAATCTTACTCATCTAGGCTTGAACCCCCAGCTATGCTACAACCCAGGCAAACTCCCAGAACCTTGTATGAGATAGCAAATGAGCAAGCCCTCGTTGAACAGAGAAGTGTCACAGAATGCTTAGCTGAGTTGGATGCTAAGCTCAAGGTGTTTGCACGTGTCTATGTCCTTGCGGACATGGGTGCATTCCCTAAGGAGCACCTAGGAGACTACTTGCCCTTCCCTCTATCTTGGGAAGAGTAGGAACACCTTGACGAGCACTATAGCAGGCTCTTGCACGAACGCTTGCAACTCATCTTGGGCGAGGAAGCAGACGAACTATGCTTAACTATCATGTTCAATGAGGTGCTCTAACAATCGAATCTCATAGACATAGAGCAACTAAAGCGATTGTCAGCAGGCCAGAGTCGGCTTGAGTAGCGTTGGTGTGAAAGCCGTGTGGCAATGGCTGAACTAGGGGCTCAAGATCATGACAGTCTTTGAGGAGCGATTGGCCAAATGACGATCCCAAAGAGACCCAACCTATGTGGCACCAACTTCCCTTCGAGTGTATTGATTGCCTTTCAGGGCAAGGACTTGGTTGAACCAAGCCAAGAAAACCCTCTGTTTGATAAGGTTCTCGCTGAGGAGGAGTTACATGTCACCAGTAGACTCGGACAAGGTTCCATGCTACTCGATGTGGCAAAATATTTATCAGTATTGAGTAAGCTACCACGTGTGCTAGATGCGTGTGGCACACTTTAGTACAATCCCAAGTGCTACCATTGGTTTCTATCCTAGTGAAGTGACAAGGATTCGAAAAAATGTATGTACACATATATATATACAATGATTTTTGTATCACCTTGTATAAACAATATCAACACACACAAGCCATAACAAGTCAAGCGCAGAAAGACAAATCGGGGCTAACAAGCTATGCTAGGGTCCCCCGTTCACCATATCATGTCCGCCTTCAGGCAAAGGGCATGTGCCCCGCATTACCACCAGGGTAGCTCTGACCAACATCCCTAATGATGTAAGCAGGGTGCAGTCTCTCTCTCTCTGCACACAATCCCCTCCCAGTCTATCCTTCGGAGGAGGAGCCTTCCAAACACAACACCACCAACCAATGCAATTCGGTGTGAGTCAAGATCTGCTCGTAGTTAGAGGCCAGAGGGACACCATTACAAGAGTCCAGCATGTTCCGCACCTTCTCTTCTAGTCACATGCATTTGACAACCCACACCGAGTCCCTCCTATGGGAACACTCTTATCCCGTATCAAGGCCTAACTCTTGGATTGCATTGTGCAAGTTTCTAGAAGGAAAACATGGAGAACCACGGTCAGCTGGCGTGCAAGGACGCTCTTTGCACATGAGGGGAGCATGTGGGACACGCCCCTCCATCGGAGCGCTATGTGCCCACACTCAAGAGATACGCAAAGAGGCTGGGACCTAAACGGCATCGTCCCGGATGAGGGCCTAAAGATCCTTGGGCCATCAAAGTCAGAGCTTGTTTGAGCGTGCAACCTGTGGAAACACCGGTTGCACAAACCCCCCACGAGCGCTCGGGCACCAGATACCCAAGATCAGAAAAGGCAACCAGGGACAGGGAAGAGTTCAATGAGTTGGTTAAAAGCATTTTGGAACTGGCGGCGGCATGGGACTATACCATCCACGTCTCAGTCAACATGTGCCCCACCCGACCTCACGACAATCCCGCACCAGCACCAGCCAGTCGCCCAACCAATCGGACTCACCGCGCCTAATAGAAATCAAATAAGCCTTGTGATGTACGAGTAGCTTGACATTTTTGTCTTTTTGATGGGTGAAAGGGAAACTCCCCACTAATGCCACTTCTGCTACCCATAGCTAATGTATGCCGAATCTTTAACAAGCGATCGCCTATGCAGTGCGATTAACATCATAGTGGTTCGGAAAGTCATGGTTTAACTCAACTGCATCTGTTGAATTACTTAACGAAATCAAGCATGTGCTCTCACGCCGTGACAAGTGGATGCAGGATAACATAGGTCTTCGTGCAAACATGTTCAGTGTGCCTGGGTCACTGCAAAACCACAACAAAGTCACGCTGTTGAACGCGAACCATCACCCTCGTAAGTGCACACATCGCATGAACCCACGCGTAGTCAAGAACTTTCTTGGGTCACGCTCTGCGCTCACGACGGGTGTCATCGCAATTGCACCAATGCCGCAACAATGGCTCCCCTAACAACGAGGCTAGGGAAAAATCATCACGATCATATCCATTTCCTGATCCTCCGAGGCTTGACATGTCTCGACCCATTGAAAGGCTCATAGCCTCCGCATATTGCAAAGGTTGTATTGTGACAAAAAAAAAAAGACAAGAGAAGAAAACAAAAGAACGATAAATAAAATGCACCCCCAATCACAGCACCGCACATAGGGGCCCTCACATTAAGTGTGTCCAGTGCCCTTGGTCGGCTATCTCTGCCCCTAGTCCCCTAGCACCCCCCCACAATTGTTCAGGGCACCTCAAGGGCAAGACATACCTAGGGAGCCTGTCTCGCCTATGGTTAGACTTGCCACCCTGACCCACTCCCACAATCCCCCCTTGCACTCTACCTTAATCTCATTGCAATCAATTGTAATCATGCAATCACAATGTATAGGATGTCGCATATGTCTCCACGTGTACTTCTTTCCATCCGGGACGACTTTGCTTACTCCACATGTCATTCGGTAAAACCAGCCCGCGGTCTTCTACCTACGTAATATCTAAGTATACACGGACACTCACATAATCTCTGCACCCAAGTATACACATAGTTTGGGTCCTCAAGTGCATGACAATACTCAAGGCTTGATTCGAGTTCGACCTGGCTCCCAAACTAATCAAAATATGTCTTGTGCACGATAAGAAGACTAGCGCCACCCCTTAGGGAGAGACCACATGAGAGGTTTCCAATTGTAGGTCTTATAGACTCCAACAAACACGCCGGCATCTCTATATCAACCCTCCACCCTAACCTCTTGTCCTTTACTTCATCATGCAAACCACCAGAGAATCATCACAAGCAAAATCCACCATGAGCATCCCCTGACGACCAACCCCCGTGCCAGCTATGAGTGGCCATTCCCAACACCGAATAGTCCTATCGCCATCATATCACCAACCATCGGGACACCACAGTGCCACCAACGACCTTCATCTGCACCAACATTAGAACTCCCCTAAGGCAGACCACAATAGTCCCTTCCACCCACGTCTTCGGTGCAAGCTCCTCATGCTACCTTCGATGAAGAGTGCCATGGGGCTGGCACTCGTCTAGGAGGTGGGTAATGTTAACCCCTACATGAAGAATGCAAAAGGAAATAAAAAATATGCAGGGCAAAGGCAGAAAAAAGGTAGTCCACCAGAAGAAAGAAGAAAAGAAAAGGCCAAAAGCGCAGGGGCAACCTTAAAAAGTCCAAGGCAAATGCAAAAGGGAAAAGATGCATTTTAAAATACAAAGGCGCACCCTGAAATCTTGAAAAAGAGTGCCACGTAGTGGAAAATCCGAAAAGCTAAAATAGAAGATAAAGACAAAGGCCAAGGCAAAGAGAAACAGAAGACAAAGGTGCACAAGGAAAAGTGTAAGTAAAAACTTTCGTAAAAGGGCGCAAGTGCATCATGGTTTAATTCAAGGAGCGACGGGCTCTCACCCGTGCAATTTGTAAATGTAGTAGGGCGGGGGGAAGGAAGCTAGGAAGATAGAAGGACAATGGGAAAAAGGGCCTAGGCTACGGCTGTGGCCATGTAAAAAAGGGAAAAGGGGATGACCGCCCAAAAGGGATTTTGGGTTGTGTATATAAAGTTGAAAAGTGAATGAAAAGCTCATTCTTGTGTGTGGCAAAAAGTGGCTCTTTTCTTCTTCTTCTTCTTCTTGTTCTTGCTTGCTTGAGCTTGTACTTGAGAGAGGGAGTGTGAAGGTGTGAGGGAGTGAGTGTGTGAGGGTGAGGGACCGTGGGGTGGAGAAGCTCTCCATCTTCTCCTCTCTTCTTCTCTTCTCTTCTCTTTTCTTCTATTGCTCGCAGCTATGGAGCTTGGAGTGTGGAGCTTGAGGATGAAGCTTGCACTTGGATCTTGGAGCTACCGGAGTGCGCGGGAGAGGAGGTAACTCGATCGGCATGGATGTAAGCTCACTACACCTGTAGATATGGATGGCACGTCGGCTATGTGAGAGGTAGCCATTAGTGCTCGGCTTGGAACACTTAAAGCAATAAGCGGTCTGTGGGTCTTGGCGGTTGAGCGTGAGCTCCCACAGGATCATTGAATAAAAATAGGCCAATATCTCAGCCTTATAACAAAGAAGGTTGAGTGGTCTAAAGAAGCTGAATTCAAAAGGATTAAAAGAAAAGCTTATGGGTTTTTCTTGAAATATGGATATTTATCAAAGCATGCAAAGAAAAAGAGAGGAGCTCCAATACATGTCTATGCATTGTTTTGCCACCAACCTATCCATTGTTTTGCCACCGATCTAATCCCATCACAGTTTTGCCACCAACCTATCCATTGTTTATGCATTAAATCTGGATAGTTGATTTGGTTACTATGCTTACAAGTTTATAGAATATGAGATATCTCGTGCTTGCATGAGTAGACTTGAGAAATCAAGTGGAAGGTTGAGCTCTTAGTAGAAAGACTACTCAAGCAATTTGCAAGTTCTTATTGGAAGAAGTCTTTTGCAAGTATGGTTGTGTTGACAAAGTGGTTGCAGATAGAGAAGAATTGGATACAAATGAGGCTTGTGACTTCTTTTTACGATTGGGTATCAAGTTGGCTTGAACTTCAGCCTATAATCTTGAGAAGGAAATGACAAAAGTGAAAGATATCATTAGCCGATCATGAAGACATTAGCAAAGTCATGCAAGGGTAGGATGAAAGAGTGGCCAAGAATCTTTGTACATTGTTTTGCCACCGACCTATCCATTGTCTATGCATTACAGTTGGGTAGTTGATTTGGTTACTATGCTTACAGGTTTATAGAATATGAGATATCTTGTGCTTGCACAAGAAGACTTGAGAAATCAACTAGAAGGTCGAGCTTTTAGTACAAAGACTAGTCAAGAAGTTTGCAAGTTCTTATTGGAAGAAGTCTTTTGCAAGTATGGTTCTATTGATAAAGTGGTTGTAGATAGAGGAGAATTGGATGTGGATGAGGCTTGTGACTTCTTTTTACGATTGGGTATTAAGTTGGCTTGAATTTCCGCCTATAATCCTGAAGGAAATGGCAAAAGTGAAAGAGATCAACAACCTATCATTAAGGCATTAGAAAAGTCATGCAAGGGTAGGATAAAAGAGTGGCCAAGAATGTTACCCTTTTCTTTGTGGGTTGATAGGACCTTCCATAGTGTGGTTATAGGGTATATGCCTACTGAATTAATGTATGGAAAATAGCCAATCATGCCTATTAAGGAGACTATTGCTACTTGGAGTGTTCTACCATGGGAAGAGGGTTTGAATAGAGAAGAGTTGCTGACCCTATGCATTAGACAGTTAGAAAGAAGGCCTGAAGACATTGAGATATCCATGAAAAAGCTGAAGATATCAAGGATCAATAACAAGAAGAGGTTTGACAAGCAACGCAGACTTTGACCACGAGCTATACAAGAAGGGGATTGGGTGTTGGTTTATGAAAGTAGCTTGGAAATCAGCATAGTGTCAATCCAAAGATGGCTAAGCAGTGGTTTGGTCCATATGTGGTAAGGTTGGTTTTTGATAATGCTACCTATGCATTAAATGAGATGGATGGGACAACTCTAAGGATTCTAGTGATTGGAAAACATATCAAGCTCTTTAAACATAGGGAGTCTTCAGTATATGAGTTGAAGGAGTTGGATACTGAGCATAAACATGAGAATATGGAAGAAGAAGAGGTAGAAGATGAAGACATTGACATGGCAGAAGATACTTCTTCTGACACTACGGATCCATAAGACTTTGGAACATGCCAAAGGATGTGCAAGTTAGGAGGGGTTGGATGTTGTGCAGCTACACGATCATAGTGTGAATAACTCCAGAGTGCGATAAGAAAGAGGTTTTACTTGTTGGGCTGCCATATGCATACAATCTATCGATAAGTGCAATGAGAATGTGTCTCTCTACCTATTGAGTCTCCAAACCTATGGGATTGGGGTTTGTGATGGAGTGCTGCAAAGAAAATAGAATAGCACTATTAGAAACAAAATTGTTAGTACAAGTGATATTCCAAATAAGAAATCAAGAAGAACCAAAAGAAAAATTACAAAGTTCTCCAAATAAGTCATGTGGTCGCTACTCCCCAGATGATGCATGACCCTTATCTCCCATTGTGCCCTCCCTACCTCCTACTATTATTGCCATCATCCTAGAGAATTTGTGGCCTCCTCCTTGAGTCTCCGCCAATCCTCAAGGTCTAGCCACTCAAACTTTAAAGTGCCACTCTTGATTTTCTTATGTGCGTTTGATAATTTATGTGATGTATGTATGAACGCATACACTCCATCATCCACCCAGTGGAAAACCTCTCTACTGCCATAGGTACCCAAAACTCCTCATGCAAATACACTACTACATAGTCCTTGCTCCCCTCTGGTATATTCTTCGAATGGTCCAAAACCTTATGCCTAAGTACTTGTTGGCATAACTCCCTCATGCTAGACATCTCCCTCCTCCCCTCATCATTTAGGATTATAGCACATGACATGTCATCTATGAGGTATCCGTACCCTACTAGGGTATGTCTAAGGTGTGTCCTCTTTTACCTATGACCACGCTCTTGGATGTAATCATGGTACATCTATATATCTAGCATACATGCGGGGTAGCATCCCTCAAAGTAGCACCCATAGGGGTGCCACCTATTGTGTATGACTGAGAAAAGCCCAAATTCATGGGAGTAGATGTCCCTATAGATTTGACAAATCTTGGAGGTGACAAGTATCCACCAAATTGATGAGACTATAGACACTGCATCAGTGCCTCCACAACACCCACATATTTCTTCAAGCTATCTATTTTTGAGCTTTTATTCATCATTCTCCAAGATTGAAAAACATCCCCAAGCTAAAAATTCACCCATCAAAACATTTACAAAGGCACACAATGTCTTACAAAAGGCATGCAAGAGCTTATTAGAACACTACAAAAGGTCTATAAAAAGCACAAAAACTATATAGCTCAACCCAAAACAAATCCAATCCATTAAAAACCATTCAACATGTACTCAAACACACTCAAACATAAGAATTCACAATCTCAATCTCTTAAAAAAAAAGAAAATATACCAAAATAGAGCCAAAACAAACCTATTAAAATCAAACAATGATAAGATAAAATGCATAAGCAAATCATAAATCATTCAAAAACCATCAAGAGCTAATAAATTGTATTCAAAACATACCAAAACACTCTAAAATATCTCAAATAACATTCAAACCCATCAATTCCATCACAAAATAAATCATTTAGCATCCAAAAAAAATCATTTAAAAAGTCCAATTGTTTCAGCCCTTAAAGTATTCATGGCATACCATGTGTTGATGTGCATGTCATGCCATGTGGCATCCCATTGTAACATGTATCCCCCTTAACCTCCATCAGTTATAGTATAAATAGAAGTCATGGGCTACAAGCTCATCAATCTTACCAACACCAATTGTGAGGCTCTTATGAGGTAAGTCCTATTCCACTTCTTGTCTTGTTCTACTCTTTTCTTGTATTGAGTCTTGTCTTGTAATCAAGCTATGCTCTTGTAAGCATTCTCTTATAATCAAGTTTCCTTTTAATCGAGTTATCTCATAATCAAGTTCTAGTTCAATTTCTCTTTCAATTTCTTCTGTTGTAAGTTGTGAGAGAAAACTTCTCACTCTTGAAGAGTGATTGCCATGCTCATAATAGTTTGGCAAGACTACCCTACTACGATCTTGCTTAGTTGTGATGGAATCTATGATGGAAGGTATTGTTGCTTCTTTAAAAAATCATCCAACATCAAATCCAAGAGCTTCAAGAGAGTAATGCAAGGCTACAAATAGAGCAACCACAAGCTTTTGGCTTTATTGTGCAAGACCTACAATGCCAACTTTAAGAAATTCAACAGACAAGCCTACTTCAAGACTCTGCGTATGATACAATGGCAATAAGCAAGGGCGGCAGGACAGAGAAGAGAAATGGGGCACCAAGGGCGTGAGGTATGGGAGACCATATGATGGAATCCACAAGAGCTATGCTGAATGAGAAGAGTTTGCCAAATGGTTATTGGGCTAAAGCAGTAGTGATTGTTGTCTATGTGCTGAATAGAACTCCTACAGTAGGGATTCATGATGTAACTCCATATGAGAGGTTGTATGGTCATAAGCCTGACATTTCACACTTGAAGGTATTTAGCAGCATTGCATATGTGCAAGTTTCTGATGAAAAGAGAAAGAAATTGGATCCTAAAGCTGTCAAGAGTGCGTTCCTTGGTTATACACAAGACCCGAAAGCTTATAAGTGTTATGTACCATCTACACATGAGACATTGATTAGCAGAGATGTTGCTTTTGATGAGATAGCATCGTGTATGGTAATCCTATTGCAGTGGTTACTGATGGATCAGCTAGCACTAGTAATGCTGAAAATACACCTATAATCAGTACATCTATGAGTGGTCTTACAGGTGATGGGTCACCTATAATAAGTCCAGGACACTTGCGGAGTCGTACTCCTACGTCCATTGACATGGATATGTCAGTGAGGGTGAGACTGGATAAGAAAAAAGAAAATATGCTTAAGGATGTGACAGGTCCATGTACAATAGGTTATGAGTCATCTAAATGCAACAGTTTGGATAGTGAGTTGGGCATTCCGTCTATTATGATGCTTGGAGCAAGGTAGAGTCGTTATGTACTGCCTCATGAGAGGAAAGCTCAGAGTGAGCCATAGTTACCGGGTCAAAAAACCAGTTGATAGGTTTACATACACTAGTTATTCAGCCTGCCATTATGCATATATGGCTAGTGTGATAGTTTACAAAGAACCTAAAAGTTTGATGATGTAGTTATAAATGATAATTGGTGTTCTGCCATGGATGAGGAGTATGCATCCCTGGCTGAAAATGAGACATGGGAATTAGTTGAGTTGCCTGAAGGCGAATTCCCCATTGGCTACAAATGGGTGTACAAGGTTAAGTGCAAGTCAAATGGTTTGTTAGAATGCTATAAGGCCAGGCTGGTTGCAAAAGGGTATGCAAAGCAATATGGCCTTGACTATGAGGAGACCTTTATTTCGATGGATAAAATGGCAATATTCAAAATTGTCATTGCTTTGGCAGCATACAAAGGCTGGAAATTATGTCAAATGGACGTAAAAAATGCTTTCTTGAATGGTGACTTGGTTGAGGAAGTATATATGGAGCAGTCTAAAGGCTATGTTCACCCGGACTTTCTTGCACATGTATGTAAGCTGAAAAAGGATTTATATGGACTGAAACAAGCACCTAGAGCATGGAATGCTCGAATCAGTAGTTATTTACAGCAACATGGATTTAGATTGGATGATGCAGATCATATTCTGTTCATGAAGAAGACAGATAATGTATATGTGTTTCTAGTGGTTTATTTAGATAATCTTATCATCACTAGAGATGATGAAGAGGGCATTGCTGAAATTAAATCATGTTTACAGGATGAATTTAGAGTCAAATACCTTGGTAAACTAAAGTATTTTCTTGGGATTGAGGTAATCTCCACACCTCAAGGTATATGGCTGCTACAGAAGCAGTATGCTCATGACATATTACAGAAGTATGGTATGGATGAATGCAAACCTATGGAGACACCTCTTGATCAGAATATTAAGCTACAAATTGATGTTGGGAATGACATAGAGAATGTGACGATGTATCAACAGATGGTGGGTAGCTTGGTATACTTGACTATCTCCTGTCCTCACTTATGTTATGTAGTGGAGCTGATTAGTCAGTTCATGTAGAAGCATCGCAAACCACATTTAGATACAGTCAAGAGGATCATGTGATATGTAAAGGGTACTACAGATTATGGGGTTGTTTTATGCATATGGAAATGTTGAGATTGAGAGAGGTAGAGACAGAGTGAGGAGCAAGCCTGCTCTCTTCTTCTTCCATTCATTATCACCTATCCACACACATAGAATAAGTGTATACAATAGTACTAAGGTCCATAGGACCATTCACACTGGGTCTAAGACCATTGACTTATTTAATGTCCCACACTTGCTGATATAGCTGGACAAGGCTAATGTCGGTCATACATACTAACAGGAGAATAATATGAGCTTGATATTCTAACACTCCCCCTCAAGCTCAAATCATTTGATGAACTCCAAGTAGTTGTCTAAAACTACTAAACTTATCTTTACCCAAAGACTTGGCAAAGATATCTGCAACTTGTTCATCAGTCTTCACATGCATAAGATCTACTCTCCCTACAAGAACCATCTCTCTGATAAAATGGTAGTGTACCTCTATGTGTTTTGTCCTGGCATGGTATACTAGATTCGTTGCCAGGAGTACACTACTGAGATTGTCACATAATAAGGTCACTGGAGCATCCACCTGAATATCCAAATCAGCCATAAGCTTGAGCAGCCATGAAATCTCATATGCTGCCAATGCAGCACCCCTGTACTCTGCCTCAGAACTCGACAATGCAACCATTGGTTGCTTCTTGTTGCTCCAGCTGATCATGCCACTTCCAAAGCCAAAAGCATAACCACTCATAGATCTGTGATCATATGAGCATCCTTCCCAATCCGCATATGTGTATCCAACTAGTTTCAAGGGCTTATCTCTCATATAGAACAGCCCATAATCTACAGTGGACTTAACATATCTCATAATCCGCCTAACAGCATCCAAATGTGGCTTCCTGGGCTTTTGCATAAACTGACTTATGAGCCCAACTGCATAACTAAAATTTGTCCTAGTGATGGTCAAGTAGATTAGACTTCCAATCATCTGCCTCCTGTACATAGTCACATCCTGAATTTCAGCTCCAGTGCTAATGTCCAACTTGACATTCTGATCAAGGGGTGTATCCAATGGTTTGCATTTAGCCATGCCATACTTTTTTAGCATTTCCATGGCATAATGTTTTTGCATCAGTCATAAACCATTTTCTTAGCCTTGATTACCTCAATACCCAAAAAATACTTCAATTCACCTAGATCTTTCATGTCAAATTCAGATTTCAGCATCTTCATTACATGCCGTATGCCCAAGTCATCATTACCAATGATTATCAGATTATCAACATATATGACCAGCACTACCAAGCCACTGTCAGTCTTCTTTGTAAATAGGATGTGATCAACCCTACCAATAGTAAATCCCAACCTCTGCAAGTAGTTACTAATCCTAGCATGCCAAGCTCTCGGAGCCTACTTCAGCCCGTACAGTGCCTTTTTCAACTTGCATACATAATGCTAAAAATCAGGGCGAACATACCCTTCTAGCTGAACCATATAGACATCGTCTGCTAAGTCACCATTAAGAAAGGCATTCTTCACATCCATCTACTATAATTTCTAGCCTCTAGCAGCAGCCAAAGCAATCACAGTGCGTATGGTTGCCATCTTGGCAACATGGCTGAATGTTTCCTCATAATCAAGTCCATAATGTTGGGCATACCCCTTAGCAACCAGCCTGGTTTTGTACCTTTCCACACTGCCATCCGACTTGCATTTGATTTTGTAGACCCATTTGCAGCCAATGGTCCTTTTTCCTTCAGGCAGTGGCACAAGATCCCATGTCTTATTTTCAGCCAAGGCATTCATTTCTTCATCCATGGCTATACACCAGTTCTCATCTTCCACTGCTTCAGCATATGTACCTGGTTCTTTGATCTCCATCACTTTTATCATGTAAGCATAATGCTTTGCAGTGTAGCCACTATATGTCAACATGTGGGAGCTCACGCTCAACTGCCAAGATCCATAGACCGCTTATTGTTTCAAGCGTTCCAAGCAAGCTCTAATGGCTATCTCTCACCTAGTCGACGCGTCGTTGATCCTACGAGTGTAGTGATCTTACCTTGATGCTTGATCGAGTACCCTCCTCTCTCTTGCACTTCGGTAGCTCCACGATTCTTGATGCTAGCTCAAGCATCCTCAAGTCTCCTCCATCTCCAAGCTCCATCCTCCATAGCCGCATGCGCAAGAGAAGAGAAGAGAAGAAAAGAGAAGAAGAGAAGAGGAGATGGTGAAGAGCTTCACCCTCTTAATCCCTCACTCCCACACACACTCACTCCCTCACACTCTCACACTCCCTCTCTCAAGAGCACACACAAGCAAGAAGGAGAGAAGAAGAGAGGAAGAGGAAGACTCTTTTTTCCACACACCAAAGAATGAGCTTCTCATTCACTTTTCAAATTTATATACAAAGCCCTAAATCCTTTTTGGGCGGTTATCCCCTTTCCCTTCTTTACATGGCCGGCCGTAGCCTAGGTCATTTTTCCCATTTCCCACCATTCTAATTTATCCTATTCCCAACTAATACATACACTTTGCACATGAGTGAGCCTGGCACTCTTTTACAAAGATTTGGGGGCACTCCCACATTTTAATGGTGCACCCTTTTACTCTTTTGTTGTCTGAGGGTGACACCAAGGCTTTCTGAGGGTTGTGCCCGAACATTTAAATTTTTCAGGGTCTGGTTACCGATCAAGGTGCCTTTTTCTGCTTTTATCCTACGCCTTTTCTGCTATTTCCATTTTTTTCATTTTTCGCTCCTCTGTGCTGTGGGAAACACGGTAACATTACCCCCCTCCTAGCCAAGTGCCAGTCCCATGGCACTGCGGTGGGACGTAGTGGCTAGTTAAGTCGGCTGCGAGGTGGAATAGGTAGGTGGATGACACTGCTTTCAAGGTGGTTGGGTGAATGACAGGTGATGGAGTTGAAGGGCGATGACCAGGAGAGATTCTGGTGTGCTTTAGGCTCCATGAAGATACTCGGCATCTTTCACACTGTTGTGGTGCCCATTATGTAGCCGGCCGTCCGTCGAGTATTAGAAACGCTTGAAGCAATAAGAAATCCCTTAGGAGGATGGTATTGGAGGGATTTATTTTGGAGAAGCCCCCCAAACTTTGTTTGCATTGAAAATTTGTGTCTTTGATTTGAAGATCTTTGTCTTCAAGTTGAAGGTCTTTATCTTTGAGTTGAAGGTTTTCAGGCTTGTGGAATCAATAAGCGATCTGTAGATCTCGAGGCGTTGGACATGCATCTTTGGAAGATGAGGTTCCAAGATCTATGCCAATGGCTGATCTATCTTGGCTTTGTGCAATCATGGTAGCCATCAGCAAGCAGATGGCTGGACACCGGTATAGGGAAAAAGTTTTGGTCGTTAAAGGATGCCGTGGATGATCCTCTTCAGTGGAGTAGCCAATTCTTGAGACTTGAACATAACCTGCAAGAAAAGTTGTGCACTCCCTAGGGGGTGTGTCTACTTTGTCGTGTAGTGTGTGGTGCCCATGGCAGTGGAACTGGGAGATGGGTCCAACCTTGGGCAGCCCTTGGTAATGTCCCACACTTGAGGACCCAGTTTGTGTGTCGTTGGAGGTGCGGTGCAAGTCTTAGGGTGACAGGTCTGAAGGTCCTGCCCTTGATGTGCCCTAAGTGTGAAGTCGGGAGGGGGCTAGGAAAAATCCTAGGTGCAGTGACTGTAGTGATGTTCTTTTATTTTATTTTCTTTTCTTTTTTGGAAATGATAAATAGGCCTAATTGTCTTTATTGGAATGAGGAGGAGAAGGGGGTCGGATAGATTTACTCAAAAATTGGCGACTTTGCATGTAATCTTTTAGATTCATGCGGACATGAAGAGAAGTGGTGGAGAGGAAGGGGTGATTGCATCTAGTGAATTGGCTGTCATTTATATCTTCTAGGAGGGCTAGGCAAAAAGAGGGAAGGAGACTAGCCCTCATCATGAGACGAGCCATGGCGCAGTTGTCTATAGCATTAGGATCAAAGAATAGGGGAGGTAGGCCGCGCTCTTGTGGAGTTGGGTCCTGCTTAAGAAGTAGCCTAAGTAACCTAAGATAATTACAAGTTGTTACAAAAGCGGGGTCAAGACATGAGGAGAAATCCGCAAGAAAGTGCATCATAGACTTATCTAGGCTTTCGGTGGTAAAAAGAAGGGCATGCTCAAAGGATACTATAGTGGAGTTATAAATAATGGGGAAGTCATACCGCCCGTGGAGGGTGGCATCAAAATCTACCTCTACCCTTCGAGGGTACACCATGTAGGTAGGGTTGTTCCTCTCGAATGGCACGGTGTTACAAAATGCCATCTAGGCGAGCATGCTGATATCGCATACTTGCCTCCTCCACAGGGGTTGGCTTTTGTAGCCCTGTACAGTGTGTGGGACTTCAAAAACTTTATTTTGCCAATAGTCGGCCGCTTCTGTGCCCCAAGAGGTCGGGGTCTTTTCCCGCTCTTCCAGCCATTTTTGCCCCAACCGGCCACCGACTGCGATTACCTCTTCCATCACCTTAAGCGGCAGGACCCTCCGTAGACTGTTGGGTAGGAGGAAACTAAAGGGTAATGGATCCTTTCCTAGTTCCTGTATCTCCCACAACACCAGTTTTGCATGGAATCCTGCGGGAAGATCATCAGGGCATAGTGGGAGAGGTGCGGGTGTCTTGGCTCTCAGTTTTTTTATGGCTTCCTCCATCAGCTTTTTGCGTCTTTCCCTAGAGGTGGCTTTTCTTTCCGCAGATGGATCCTCTTGAGGTGGCTCTTGAGACTGCGGCAAGGGGGTTGTGGAACTACATCCTCTCTGAATTGATTCATATCGATCTCCAGTTCTGCTTCTTCCCCCTGCCGTTCTATGTGTGCTGCTTCTTCCTCGAATATGAGGGCATCGATCTCCTGGGGGGTTAGGCCGGCTAGCATTAGGTATTTTCGTTGCTCATCCAAGCTCAGCCTAACCTCTGCAAGTAATGGTGGCATCTGCAATCAAGCGTGTAGGGCTCTTCGTGCCATGCCGAGCTTTCTTTGCACCACCTCCAATGGCTCTCCTTGCACTGTGTGGGTGGCGTCCAGGATGGTGTCGAGGAAGGCCTTTTGTTGAGTGCTGAAGGCCACTTGGGCTGCCTCTGCCTTGCTCTCTGCGATGATTTTCTCCTTTTCTACCAAAGCAAGGCACCGCACTAGTGTCTTCACCCTCTTTTCGTTGTGCGCAGCCCACTCCTCTGCTCTTTTGTTCATCACTTCCAAGCCCTCTCCCTGTTTTAGGGTTAGCATCATAAGTTTCTGCTCATAGTCTTCCAATTCCTTGACTAGCCTCTCTTGTTCTTCTCTTTCAGAGGTCAACTAGTCTGTCAGGCGCTCGAGTTCCTCCTACTATTCCTCCATGCCTCGTTTTCTTTCTTCGTCCCTGGCATTTAGCTCAGCCACAAGTGCATCAACCTGAGCAGATTTCGCAGTAAGCTCCTGGTATTGCACTATTAGGAGCTTGTGCTCTCTTTGCATTTTCACTAGCTCCTGTGTCTTGTTTTCGAGCAGCTGCCTCCAGTGCTCCTCCCTCTCATCCCTAGCCTTCATTTCTTGTTTGAGATCTGTGATCTCCCTTTGCTGCAAGGCTATCATTCTTGTTTTATCTAGCTGGAAGGCGGCCAACGATTCCTTCTTGGCTGCCAACTCAGCCACGACTATCTTTCGTTCCTCCTTAGCTTTCTCCAATTGGGAGAGCAGCTCCGTGATGTATTTGTTGTAATTAGCCGATGGCGTCATCATTGTGTGGATGGGCGAGGTTGATGCTTCGACGCTTTGCTTTTTGGGCTCTTGCCTGGACTTCGCATCCGTAGCTGGCCTCTTCTGTCCTGTGGCCGTGGTTTTTGTGCTCTGTCCCTGGCCCATCTCTTTGTTGATGAAATACTGCATCCATGCCACGAAGTTTGACACGTTTGCACTGGTTGGGATATTGGGGGTGATGGTGGTGGGTTCAGCAGAAGGCACTAGGAGGGTAGGAATCGGATGGAGTGGGACCTTGCCCTTGCCCTCAAGGACTAGAGGTGGCACAAACTCTGGCACATGCGTGCTAGACCCTGGCCCCTCTTCTCTATGCAGGCTCAGGCTCCTCAGTTCATTTGCTCGGCTCTGTTGTTCAATGGACCGGCGGGTGGCTTCCGCCAAGTCCTCTTCCTCCTTCCTTCGTAGCTCTTCCTCTTCCTCCTCCGCTTTTCTCTGCTCTTCCTTCTTTTTTCTTTTTGTTCTTTTTCCCTCCTTTTCTTCTCTAGTTCTGCTTCTTGTTTTGATGCCTCCTTTTCTTTCTATAACTCCTCTTTTTCCTTCTTCTCCTCCTGTCTCTTTATCCTCTCCCTCTCCTTTGCTCGTCTTCTTCTTGGTCTTCCTGATTGTCTTTTTGCTAGTCTGTCCCTCCCCTTCTTCTTCTGTTTTAGTTCTGTCGGTGGACCTATCTTTGTCCTGGTGAGGAGGCGACCTCTCTGGCGTTTCTCCTTCTCCCTCTTCTTCCTCCTGTGCTTCCCTTACTGCCTCCTAGATGAGTGCAGTCAAGACTCCTCCATACCCGATGGAGGCTTTCTTCCTTTCCATAACTTTAGAAGCTGGAGATTCTCCTCCTGCCAGTGCACTTCCTAGGGCCAGGCGCTTTGGCTGCTTGATCAATTGTTTTCCGCATGTACCCATTTCAATCTACTTCGTCTAGGGTATGGGCTACTACATTCTCCAGTACATGTACATTAATTCGATGTATCAAGGAATTGTAACACTGGCTGGAGAAGAGAACATGTACCAACTTGGCCTGCAACCTGGCTTTTGTGTGTCAGGGATGTCCTGGATGCTTATGCCGTCATTTGTGAGCATCTCTTCCTTCCTCATTTTCAGCATGGCATAAACATCCCTTTTTTGTTTCCTTTTTGTCTTTGGTACCAATCCCAAAGCCTTCTCCACCAAGGTTGGATCCAATCGGACTTGTACTTGCTTTGCACCCTCTCCTTTGCCCACTGTTACAATACCACTTTCTTGGTCTTGGTTGTATGTTCTAAGGAATTCCATGCACTTTAGTTGGTTCGGCTCCTGCAAGAAATTTTCAATATACTTTGTGAGGTTGCATTGTTCCACCACCCTCCTGGCTGCTTCCTCCTTGGCCACCATGACTTCTATGTTGTGGATGGTTCGAAACTTGAGTTGGCCGAAGGCGCGGTTCTCTAGATGGATGCGATACTGCTCCCTTTCCTCGTCTGTGAATGGGAGTCGATGGGCACGGTCTTGCTGCGACATTTTATGCTCTTGCCATAATTCATATCACTTCGTTGGTTGCGCGAGAATAAAAACTCTTGAATGAATTTCTTAGGAAGCCATTTTTTCATACTATATGCTTATGCTTTTCACTACCTTTACTTTACTGTGTCCCTTTTGATTCACTTCCTATCTGATTCCTTTCACCTTCACCATACCCCCTCCCCTTCCAACTTGAAAAGAATCCTTCCTAGGATGTGGGGTCAAAAGGTTAGGGGCTTTCGGCCTGTTGGGGTAGGAGTTACTTGTGAAGGAGCCAACTGTAGAAATTTGGATTGTATTCCAGTTGAGCGGCGCGGTCCAGATCAAAGGCTCAAATTCCTACGTGTGTGATGTATGTGAGGAAATCTATGAGGAAGTCACCAGAGTCGACCCGACTCGCAATGTGGAGCTCTTCCTCTATTAAGAGGCGGTCAAGATAGGGATGTTCCTTGATATGCTCGTCCATGGGTCGGCCCCAAAGAGTGGTTAATACTCTATACGAGGTAGGCGCGACGTAAGTGGGATTATACTCTGTAGTTTTGATGGCTCGGCATTGCTCGGCGTTGGTCATTATGCGGCATCCATCAACCTCCCATTGCAACCTAAGAGCGTACCACTGCCTCAAGAAAGGTGATCCAATCTTAGCAAGGTGGGATAACCTTGCGATCTCTTGGTCAGTGATAGCAGAAGTGGTCCGTGGATCGTATGACATGATGAGACGTTGCTTAATGGCTTGCTCTTTGGAGACCTCGCTACCGAGCAACTCAGTAGACAGCAGAGCGAGAAGCCTTTGCAAAGGCGAATTCAAAAGTCTCCCAAGAGCAAGGCATATTGCACACTTCCGTTGCAAAGGGTTCTGCTAATAGACCCAAGTCCAAGAGGTCATAGTTGAGGGCGAGTGACACGAAGGTGGCATCGAGTCGTTTGATGCAGTCCACCACATCATCGCCGGTGTCCTCGTCAAGGTCAGCGGTGGCTAGTGCTAGAAATGATTTTCGTTCATAGGAGGGCGTAAGGCCGATGGGCGGTCGCTAGAACTAGAGGCCTTGACAATACATAGTTGCGGTTGGGAGTTTCCTTGAGCTTGCGATAGGGCTGTTTGGGACATGGGTGGATTAGGGTCAGCCTTAATAGATGGATTGCTACATTTAGCTTTGCTTTGGGGAGTGGGATTGACTTGGTCGGGTGATGCCTCCTGTGACAGTGGCCGTTGCTTGGCCCAATAGGTTTGTGCGACTTCCTTGGGCCGAAGCATAAATGAGTCAAATGGTTGGGGCTCTGGAGAGCACTGTGGCCTACGGTTTCGTGGTGCTGAGGGATGTGGGCTGATCAAGCCTGAGGGTGGCGTACGACTAGTGCCTTTGGCCGTGGGGGCCTTGGGGATCCACAGTGAGGTATTTCCCTCATAGTAGCCTTGCGCATGTAAGAGGGCTTTAGGGACATCTTTGCTTAATTACACGGCTCTTCCTGTGATTGCATCTTGGCCTCCTAGGTTTAGAATGCTGGGTCTTATGAGGATATGCACTTCTAGTCCTAGGCAGTTCTTGAGGCTGTTTAGACACCCACTGGAGGTGAGGCTGTTGGGCCCTTGCTTTGGTCATTGCGGGCTACGATTTAAGGAAGTCAAGGAGCGGTAGCCGTGTACTACCCCCCTCCTTAGTCTTGCCTACGGATGTTTCGATGGGTGGCTTTGTGGACGGTGATAGTGTCACGCAGCCCTTGCTGAAAGTTGTGACAATGCGCACGTTGCCTATTGCCAGGTGGATGCACTGCGATTCATAATCAATATTAAAATGAGTCTGCTTTTTGAAGGTTTGCCCCAGCAGTGACTCTGTGCCTGTGTCTGTAGCACTTGGTAACACGTAAAAAAGCATTGGAGTAGTCTCAGACTCGATAGAAACGATGACTCTGCACTTGCCGAGAAGTGAGTATAATTGAGCTCCATATGGGTTTAACTTGGCAGTTGTGGGTTGAAGCAATGGTTTGCCAAGTTGGCTCCAATGATTGTGGGTTAAGACATTGAAGTCTGCTCCCTCGTCGATCAAGGCATTGAAAGCGCATGTTTGCTTGGCAGTGACCGTGACACAGAGGTAGGCGGGTTCTATGGCTTCCTCATCCTCTTCGTTGACTTCAGTGATTGTGGCTACTCATACTTTGACTAGCGGTTCTAACATTGGTGGCTCATGCAAAGGATGAGTGGGAGGGAAGTACTTCTTGACATGACTACCATTGAAGAAGCCTATTCCTTCACCATCTAGGGTCTCAAGCTCAACATTGACGATTTGGCTGATTGCCCGAACCTTGAAGGGTCCGAGACCTCTGAATTTCATCTTTTGCTTATGTCCTTTAACTGAGTAGAGGAGCACTAAGTCACCCCGTTCAATTTCTCACTGTTTGACATGCTTGTCGAACCAACTTTTGCATCAGGCTTTCTCACAAATAAGCGCGTGGGTGGCTAGAAGACAAGTTTCTGATAGGCGTTCAAGCTCGACCAGGCGTTGCATCCATGCCTCCTGCCCTTCCCATCATTCTTGAAGTGCTATTCTCAGGCTAGGAACAAAGAATTCTAATGGTAGAATTTCCTTAGTCCCATAGGTTAGCCTAAAGGGGGTTCGCCGCCAACAGCCGTTTTATAAGCTGTGCGGTAGGCCCACAAGGCTGCCATCAACTTGTTATCCTAGTTTCTTCATGAGGCTGGGACTACTTTAGTCAAGACGTTGATAAGAATCTTGTTAGTTGATTCTGCCTAGCCATTAGCTTGAGGGTAGTATGGTGAGGATTTGTGATGGATGATGAGAAAGGTGGATAGGAGATGTGCTATCACTTCATTGATGAAGTGTGTGCCTTGGTCGCTAACCAGTTCGATGGGGCAACCAAAGCGTGAGATCACTTGCTCCCATAAGAACTTGGCGGTCATCCTAGCATCGTTTTTTTATGTGGACCTTGCCTCTGCCCATTTCGTGAGGTAATCGGTGGCCACTACGATGTATTTGGCTTGTGAGTACTGCGCCGCAGGACTGATGGGTCCTATGAAGTCAATTCCCCATTTTTCAAAGGGTTGGCGAGCAATGATTGGGGTCAACTCCATTTGATCTTTATGAATCGGGACTTTTGTCTGTTGGCACTCATCACAATGCTTGACGAATCACGTGGCGTCACGGAAAAGTGTGGGCCACCATAGTTGAGATTGCAACACCTTTCATGCTGTCGTGTCTCCACTAAAGTGTCCTCCCGCAATGCCGCTGTGTGCCTCCGAGAGCACATCGTGCATCTCATGCTCACACACGCACCTACGCAGAAATCCGTCTTGCCCTAGCCTATAGAGTTGGCCTGCAGTCAGCTGGTAGGGCTGTATCTTCAGGATCAAGCGCCTACATTAGGCCTTTTCTATTGCTCACTCAGGTAGTCCGTGCTCAAGCACTTGGACTAGGTCGTTCGCCCAATAGGGCATTAGATTAGCCTTAAATAAATCTCCCTCGCTAGACAGGTGGAATAAGTGGGCGTCAGGTAACTCGTCAACGATGCCTTGTCTAGTGGCTTCTCCTGTGGGGATGCGTGACATGTGATTAGCCATGTAATGTTGTTTTCCCTTTCGTACTACCATAGAGAAATCAAACTCTAGGAGCAAAAGGAGCCATCGGGCTATGCGTCCTGTAGCACAAGGTTTGTTTACTAAATAGAGCAGGGCTTGATGGTCCACAAAGAAGATAAAGGGTGTAGCCAATAGATAATGCCAAAATTTCTTCACGAAGAACACCATGGCTAATCCCTCCCTTTTTGTTGTCGAGTAATTCATCTCCGTCTCAGTGAGTTGTCTGCTAGCAAAGCTCACCCGGTAATCTAAGTTATGCTCACCAGGTTGGCATAACACTGCCCCCACCGCAAACTTAGAAGCTTCGATGTGCACGTGGAAGGTAATGGTCCCATCTGGGGATCGTAGAATTGCGGCTGTTGTTAGAGCCTTTTTCAATTCTTCAAATGCCCGTTGGCATGCCTCGGTCCACTCGAAGATAATCAGCAGCTTGTACAATGGTCTGGTGATCAGCACATAGTTCAGTACAAACTGTTGATAGTATCCTCTATGGCCTAAGAAGCATTGAACTCCCTTGTAATTAATTGGGGGTGGAAGGTCAACAATAACCCTGACCTTCAAGAAGTCAGTGGCAATGCCATTCTTCGACATCACATGTCCTAAGATGCATCCGTGCTTTACCCAAAACTGACACTTCAAGGGGTTCAAGGAGAGACGATATAAGCGGCACCATTCAAAGACTGTGCGGAGTTTGTCTGAGTGTTTGATCTAGGTCGAATGGACACACAGATCATTGACAAAGACCTCTAAATCCTTGTGAAGCATGTCCTTAAAGATGGCGCACATGAGACATTGAAAGGTGGCGGGGGCATTGGTCAACCCAAAGAGCATGACTATGTATGCAAAGATGCCCCACTCCGTGGCAAAGGTGGTCTTATGCCTGTCTGCAGGATGCACTTGCACCTGCTTGTACCCTGAGAAGCCATCCAGAAAAGTAGGCTTCCTTGCCTGCCACCCTCTCAAGCATATGCTCGATGTACGGCAAGGGATAGTTGTCTCTCTTCGTAACAGCGTTCACCTTCTTGTAATTGACGCACACTCGGATTTTGCCATTCTTCTTCATTACAATGACTATGGGTGATACCCAGTTTGTGTGCTCAATTTCGTAAATGAATCCAGCTCTCATCAACTTATCGATTTCCTCTTTGACAGCATGAGCGTGTTTTGGATTCATAGGGTATGGTCGTTGCTTGACCGGCGTTGCGTCCAACGTCATGGGTATGTTGTGAGTCACAACACTCGGATCTACCCCCTGTAGCTCTTCTAAGGACCAGGAAAACACGTCTATGTACTCCAGCAAGAGAGCGACAAGACTCAATTCTTCTTTACTAGTCAAGTCATTGGCAATGAACACTGGTCGGGGTGTCTCCCCTTCCAGGGCTAGGTCTATCTCTTTGACCTTGGTTGGTCCTTCGATTGGTTTGCTCGTCTGCCCTTGACGTTTGGCACCTAACAAAACTACCACCCTATCTCCCTTTTTTGTATTTCGTGAAGTGTTTAGGGAGGTCCTGCGACTTTCGCTGTTCTTTTGATCGTGTATCCCTGGGGTGCTTTGCCTTATCCTGCCTTAACCGTCTGCGTCTCATGTGGACGGGTATGTCCCCCTTGGTGCGTTTGGTCATGGGTGGTCTAGGGATCTCTAGGTCACTATCCAAAGTAACTTCCGTTTCAGAGTCAAACCCTCCATCTTCGCTAGAAGAGGTGGTCTCCCCTGGTGGTCGCAGTTCAGATGGAGATTCGGTCCTAAGTATTGATGTCATTCCTGGCTGGGCTAGGCCTGCTTGCTCAAGGACTATGGCTCCTATGCATTCCAACCAAGTACGATCACATTCCATGCGCATGACTCCTCACTCTATTCTAAGGGCTTGCCTTCCCTACGGCTTGGTGTCCGCTTGTATCTGCTCAATTTTGCATCCTTCAGTGTCGTATTCTATGGTATCTACTTCACCCTCGCTCTCATCACTGAAGGGTTGGCAGTCTTCGTACTCATCGCTGGAATTGTTGTCATTTGACTGCTCGTCATCTCCTAGGGCTTGGTATGCCTCGTGTTGTTGGTCAGGAACTAGGGCCCAGTTATACATGAGGTTCAAATCGTGCACCCTGGTCCATTGCCACTTGGATTCCTCTAAGAGATCCTGGAGTGGTTTGAAATTTGCAGCTGGGTTGCCAGCTAGCCGGTTTGTTAGGCATTCCAATATCTCCTGGAGTTCCCTTTTGTTAGAAGGTACGTGGAAGGTGACGGGCTTAGGTTTTCCATGGAGGCTTGCTACCATCATGCAGACTGGTGTAGAGAGTGCTTCGTTGGTCTTGCTGGATCATTTTGAGGGCTTGCTCATACGCCTCATGGTCTTAGAATGGCAAGTCGATTGTGGCAAGAACATGCATCCAATCCCACTCATCCTTTGGGCATGGGATATACTTGGTCAAGAACCCATAGGGCTTCTTGACTTGAGTGTTCCCCTTGAGCATAGTAGAGATGGCGTCTAGGTCGACTGGTGAGGTCTTCCAAGTGTCCATCTCTATTCTTACGGCGTCCGTTCTATTGCCAAGGAAGATCAAGCCGTTAGCCCAATCTTCGATGACTCTAGCATTGCGCATCCAGGGTCGGCCTAATAGGATATCGTAGGCCACTCCCTTCATGACTATAAAGTTGACAGAGAAATGGACACATGCGATCTTCACTGGCCAATTCTTCAGTACCCCGAATGGCTTCACGTTCATACCGTTTGCTAGCGTGACATTAAACCTAGCAGCTTTGACAAGCGGGTTTTCCCAAGTTTGAAGCACTGCATGGCTAAGCACACTAACCCCCGCTCCTGTGTCTACGATTCCCTTTCTTGTTGTGTCACCCAGGGCTAGGACCACCAGCAGGACCGCGTGCATCTCAGAGCCTTCCCAAAAGGCGTTGATGTGCAAGGATTTAGGCACAAATTGCAGCGTCAAACTTGGCAATTGCATCTCTGCATCCTGATCTCGAGGGTCTGCCGCGACCTGCTCTTATGACCCTTCGACCCACTGCTTAAGGTTTTGCCATAGGGTAGGGTGTTGCTTAAGCAGATCTCCTAGGCTAAGTGTTACACGGGTGGTCACTAGCGTGGTTAGGAGATCGTTAGATACTCGTCCTTCCCTCAACCTAGATTGTCTGGGCCAATGGCTGCGCGGCTGATCTGCAGCTCTGTCGTGTCTAGGCTTCGTCTCAACGACACTGCTTGTGGCACAGTTGCTTCTGTCAACTTAGGTTGAGCTGGTGATATTGGCATGCTTACGTTGGAGAGACCATTGATCTCATCCTCTATGATGGGCTCAATGTCTTTGAGATGCTGTTGAGCCTCCCTCACCCATTCCTTCACCTTTTCTATGGCCTCTAATTGTCGCTTCGGATGCGGGTATTCCCCTATCTTAGTGCTTCCCTTTTCGGCTTTCTTAGGGGCTGAAGTCTCTGCCTCCGCGTCTAAGACCTTCTTCCCTGTAGGTAGAGTTAGCACTCTCGGTCTTTAGTGCGACCTTAGCTTCTGATCTCTTCTTTTTTCACCTGCGGCTTTTCTTTCCTATCGAGGTTGCG
This sequence comes from Lygodium microphyllum, assembly GCF_053477565.2. Taxonomy (NCBI): domain Eukaryota; kingdom Viridiplantae; phylum Streptophyta; class Polypodiopsida; order Schizaeales; family Lygodiaceae; genus Lygodium; species Lygodium microphyllum. Next base: position 112,394,344 of record NC_141148.1, read on the forward strand.
TCAAGATTGCTAGGTCATGGCAGAGAGATGCCGGCCTGCTTCGTTTGGGCTCGGGTCATAACCAACAATGGAATAGGTGTGGCCTCCCCATTGGGGTTTTCGACACTAAACAGTCCCAATGGGACAGATGGCAAGTTGGTTGAACTAAAGGATGGCTTTTGCTTTGGGAAATCTATGAAAAGATGGGTGATTCCACACTCTGCGCACCTTTGGTCAGCCTTGTCTCTGTTTTGCTGCTCTCTTTCAGGGCAGCGTGATGAGACATGACCGGGGTGACCACAAGTCCAACAAGTGGCCGAATCCTGCAGTGCTCTCCTAGGCCTCTACCTTGCCCTCGTCCTAATGCCATCACCGGCACGGGTTGATAATCCATGAGGATCGCGTTGCCCTCGTCGTCGTGCGAGACATAAGGGTATATGTAAGTCTCTTCATCGTTTGGCTCCTCCACGTAGTGTACTGGAGCATCGCTCGGTGGGTGGGTTATGTAAGGACCAGGCAGTCTAGGAATGCATGTAGGATTTATGTCCATTCTAGGGACGGTTGGTTTCATATTGTTAGGTGTGAGAAGAGCCAATGGGGCTCCCGTTACGAAGAATGGCTGCAGCCTGTTCGCTAGGTAAGGCTGGCCGTAAGGTTGCGAGTATGAAAGTCTTCTTGGTAATATAAAATGTGCGACATCATGGTCGAACCTACCGTAATTAGCGCAAGGTCTTGACCTAGGGTCTTGACACTCGGCCGACAAGTGGTTTCCACCACAGTACAGGCATTCGACGTGTGGGTGCGTTGGTCTTCTCAACATGTCTTGTAACTTGGCTAATTCCATCTTAACCTCAGCCAAGCCTTGGTCCTATCTCGATGGCCTTCCCCTTATCTTGGGATAATGGGATGGATCGCTCACTAGAGGCTGACATTCTCTTTGAGCTTCACGAGTTGGGTTCTTCTAGATTTGAGTTCCTAGAGCTCCGCTCTTTCAGCTGGTCGTCGACTTTGATGGCTTCCTCAAACACTCTAGCCACCACGTCCCGCTGCAAGCTTGAATTGCCTGCCAAAGCCTTATATAACTCCTCGTCCCAAATTCTGCTGATGAATACAGTTAAAACTGCTCTGTCAGTCGCTCGCTCACTTAGAGGGATTCTCTTAAAGAGACTCCTCACATGGGTCATGTAGTCGCGGATGTCCTCCTCTTTCTGCTTGACGTTCATCAAGCGCACCAGCAGATTATTAGAGTATCCGGGCTTGGCGAATCTCTTGACAAAGAGATCCTTGAGATTATTGAAGTTGGCTCGTTCTACGGCATCTAGGCTTACATACCACATCCTACCCTTGTCTCGCCGAGGCAAAGCCCAAATGCTTGCGAACGTTGAGTCTGGTCATTGAGGCCGTTGGCTTCGCAGACTTGTTCAAATTGATCAACAAAGTTGTAGGGGTCATCATGAGGTTGGTACTTATCGAGTTACTTGGCAACAATGGGTATTTTGGTCTAGCTCTTTGAGCCTTGGTTTGCCCCTAATCCTACAAGCAACGACGTTGCTAGTGCGGTGGCACTCTGCTCTACTGCGGTATTATCGAGCAGCCATTTCATGAGGAGCTCGCTCAACGTCAAGTCTCCCTCTAGTGCTCTCTCATGGTCTGTTCAGTTTCGGCCAGCCAAGTTCAGCACTTGTTGCACCTCATGTAGCTCTATGCTTTGCCTTTGGCTCCTAGCATGCTGATCCCTATTATAATCAGCTATTTCCTACAATGCCTTGCAGGCTAGCCTTCTCTCCTCCTCTAGATCTGCAATGATTGCGTCCGCTGTCCTGCCGCGGTGCTCGTATTGGGCATGTGTGTCATAATTGCTCATCATCTGGATAGCATCTGGGAATACACTCAAATCGAGCTCCTCATTAGATCGATGGTCTGAGCTTTCTTCCGTCATGGTTAAATTCTTACGCTCCAGTGCGCTGTCGATCACGTTGAATAGTCTTGACAGATCCTCATCGTTGGCGCTCCTTGCTTGGTCCTACCCTGTGCTTCAATTGTTTGTCTATGTCTTGGGTCCTCTCCTATTGGTGGGTTTCTTGGGTGGTTTATTTGAGTGAGTTCCTTTGGTTATTGAATACAAACCTCAATTTATGGTCACTCGATGAGTTTGTCATTCCTCATACACTTATCCCTAATCAGGCTTTTAGCTTTCTTAAGTGTACTTCAAGTGCGAAAATTCCATGTGAGTGCAGCGACCAGTTCCTCAGTGTCCTACACACTATCGCTTGTTTCGGGCCTGATAGGATTCTAGGTCCATTTTCTGGCCGTTTAGTCAGGGTTTAGGGTTTCCTTGTATGTTGCCTTGTTCGCTTTTGGTCAATCAGGTTTTACGGTTCAGCGGCTCGCGTCCAAGTCCTTGGGTCCTGCAACTGTCCACTTCTAGCCGCTAAGCGGCTGCGCACTACAATTTCTCTTCTCACATGTGCCAGAATCAAGTTCTGAGAGCCCGAAGGTTTTTGACAGTTTGCACTAATGCGTATTTGCCGGGTTGGGTCAGACTCGGAGGGTCACTTGGATGGGCCGAGGTCGGATGTGCCACGTGGCAAAGAGCTTTGACTCGGATGGCCGAGTGGGTTGACTCGGACAGTTGCCTTGGACGGGTCCGAGGTTGGCCAAGTGGGCCGAGTGACAAGGGCTGAGGGCCGATTCTGGGACTTGGCCTAGGAGAGGCCACTCGGATGGGCCGAATGCGGGGCACGTAACCCTCGCGAACACGATTTTGATCGTTTCACCCAAATGTAGGCCGGCACCATGGTCATGTACTTCGAGATCCTATCTAGGGAAGTAGAGGGAGAGGTTTGTATACCTAAATAGGCCGGTAAGTGCGTCGGTGATGAGATTGAATCAACACAGGCTGGAGCTATCTATCTATCTCTCTCTCTCTCTCTCTCTCTCACTGAAATGGCACAAATGAGCTCTCTTTTGGCCTCCTGGCTCTTATATGCCTTCCCAAATGTGGTGTTGACGCCCCCGATTACTCACTTTCCGATCTTAGGCATCATTAGCGAGCATTTTACACGTTTTGCACAATTTTTTCCCTGTTCTGCCCTGTTTTGAGACAGTAAACCCTACCCTTTTCCGGTTCGATTTCCTAACTCTAACCTACGCTAAATGCAACAAAGATCGAAGGAAAAAAATTGAAATAGATTCTCCATGCTTTCCAATCATCAAACAACCAAAATATCCCAAAATACTTACTTGTTTTGAAGATCAAAAACACCCAAACTTCCTACCTATCTCAAGCTCCGTTTCAGGGATGAGTACCCTACTTCGATGCTCGATATGAGGCACGCAAGTGCTTAAGCTTGAATCCATTGGTCCTAGCAACGGTGTGGGAGCTCACGCTCAACCGCCAAGACCCATGGACCGCTTATTGTTTCAAGCGTTCCAAGCGAGCTCTAATGGCTATCTCTCACCTAGCCGAGAGTGTAGTGAGCGTACCTTGATGCTTGATCGAGTACCCTCCTCTCTCTTGCATTCCGGTAGCTCCACAATTCTTGATGCTAGCTCAAGCATCCTCAAGCCTCCTCCATCTCCAAGCTCCATCCTCCATAGCCGCGCGCGCAAGAGAAGAGAAGAGAAGAAGAGAAGAGGAGATGGTGAAGAGCTTCACCCTCTTAATCCCTCACTCCCACACACACTCACTCCCTCACACTTTCACACTCCCTCTCTCAAGAGCACACACAAGCAAGAAGGAGAGAAGAAGAGAGGAAGAAGAAGACTCTTTTTGCCACACAGCAAAGAATGAGCTTCTCATTCACTTTTCAACTTTATATACAAAGCCCTAAATCCTTTTTGGGCACGGTCATCCCCTTTTCCATTTTTTACATGGCCGAATGTAGCCTAGGTCCTTTTTCCCATTTCCTACCATTCTAATTTATCCTATTCCCAACTAATGCATACACTTTGCACAGGAGTGAGCCTGGCACTCTTTTATAAATATTTGGGGGTCCTCCCACATTTTAATGGTGCGCCCTTTTACTCTTTTGTTGTCTCGGGGTGACATCGAGGCTTTCTAAGGGTCGTGCCCAAACATTTAAATTTTTCAGGGTCTGGTTACCGGTCAAGGCGCCTTTTTCTGCTTTTATCCTGCGCCTTTTCTGCTATTTCCCTTTTTTTCATTTTTCGCTCCTCTGTGCTGCGGGAAACACGGTAACACAACCCATCAACATGGTATCTAACCCTCTATGAGGGTCTAGGGTGTGGGCACTGCTTGATTCCCCTCTCTCATGAGGCAAAATGTACTCCTCTGCCTTGCGCCAGGCGTATAGACACTCGGAATACCAAGTTCACTATCTAAAGTGTTAGCAGACTCATATCCAGAAGTCATTCTACTAGGTGTCATCATCCCAGATACATCGTCAGTAACTTTCTCTTTTCCTTTGCTATCCACGACATCATATCTCCCCCTCACTAACATACTGTAACATCTGGGGTTAGTGGTGGATGGTGAGCTCCTCAATCTCCTTGTCCATGGGGATACTGTCTAACTACTAGGTCCTGTCATAGCAGTGCTCTGCTGCATATCAACTGTAGATACATGAGTAGAAGGCATATGTGATGGCACTGTAGCCGATGATATATACCAAGAACTAATCTCATAAAAAATAACATCCCTGCTCACCAAGGTCTCCCTGGTAGAGGGATCATAGCATTTGTATGCCTTCTTCTCCTGCGAATATCCAATGAAAACACACTTATGCACTTTTGGATCCAGCTTCTTCCTTTTTTTATCTAGAATATGCACATAAGCAAGATAGCCAAAGACTTTCATGTGACTTACATCTGGCTTATAGCCATACAACTTCTCAAACGATGTTATCTCATGAATACCTACAGTGGGAGTCCGATTCAAGATATACATGGCTGTCACAACAGCCTTAGCCCAATAATAGAGTGGCATCTTCTTCTCATTCATCATGGCACGAGCAGCTTCCATCAAGGCTTTGCTCTTTCTTTTAGCTACCCCATTTTGTTGAGGAGTGTAGCTGCAGGTAAGTTGCCTACGTATGCCATTTTCAGCCAGAAAGTTGTCAAACTCATTTGATACATACTTCCCACCGCTATCTGATCTCAAGCAAGAGATATAGTAGTCAAATTCCTTTTCAACCTGCTTTTTAAACTACTGAAAAAAAGCAAACACCTTATCCTTTTTCTTCAGAATGTAAACCCAAGTATAACGACTGTAATCATCAATGAATGTCACATAGTACTTCGAGCTTCCCATGGATGCATTATGGGATGGCCCCCAAATATCAGAGTGCACTAACTGCAATGGATGTGTACTCTGCCTTACATGCCTGACAAATGGCAACCTTGACTGCTTACCAAACTAGCAAGCATCTCATACATGACCAATATTTGAATATTGGAACTTGGGTAAACCTGTAACAAGCTATTTTTTCTGCATAATTTGCAGCCTTTGCAAATTTACATGCTCCACTCTCTTGTGCCAAATTTCCAAGTCTCTGATAGTGCCAGAACCATGGGCAAACATAGTTGAATTCAGCTTTGGCAAGGTAGCATCAAGAGTAAACATTCTACCATTCCTATGGCCATGAGCTATCAACTTGCATCTATTGCCAAACTCTTCAATAAAGCAACCATGCTTGTTGAATTTAACATGCAAGTTCTGCTTCGTCATCTGACCAATAGATAGTAGGTTCTTCATAATCGAAGGAACATGCAATACATCATGCAAATTTTTCTTTCTGCCATCATAAACCACAAAAGGCACATTGCATTTATGCTCAATGCTATGCTGTGTGTCATCACCTATACAGACATAGCCATGTTTTTGAACCACCATATCAGTGAACCAATCACTGTGAGGAGTCATGTGGTTCGATGCCCCTGAATCAATGTACCAAATTGCATCATCAGTGCATTTTTCAGCAACTCTGTCTTTTACATATTGCATGGCAAACAATCTATCTCCTGAAGTATCATCTGTCTAACTAGATGTAGCAAAATGTCCATGTTGTTTGCCTTTCTGATTGCCCTGCTTCTTCTAGCAGTCCTTGGCGATATGCCCATACTTCTCGCAGTAATGACAATCCTTATCCTTGTTCAGATTGTCAGATGGACACTATTGTTGCCATGAGCCTCTACCTCTAGGGCTAGATCTCCCCTGCCTCTAAAGTTTCCACTACTTCTTGCATTCGATACCTGCTAGTTGTTATTGCCATAGGATGCATTTTGTTGGCCTCCTCTGCCAGATCCATAGCCTCTACCACGATTTCCACAGGCGCTTTGATTGGAATAGAAAACTGTATCCTTGTTTTTAGAACTGCAAGATCTTATAGCCAAGCCAAGCTTAGCCTCTTCATGGATAAGAAATGCAACTAGCTCATTGAAATCAGGCATTTCAACCCGCACAGATACAGAAGTGTCAAAAGACTTATACTTAGGCCCCAAGCCATTCAAAGTCATAGCAACCATGTCTTTATCTTCAACCTGTGAATCAACAGATGCCAACTACTGATCCGCAATGGTCTTAACCTCCGTGACATAATCTTGTATAGATCTGCTCTTCCTCTCCATGTTGTTGAACTTCTGCTTCAATTGTATCTTCCTGGCACTTGTGGTTGTGCCATAATACTTGACCAAAATGTCCCATGCATTCTTAGGAGAGCTGCAGTTCATTATCTACATTACCATGGCATATGAGATACATAAAGAGAGCCAATGCAAGACTTTACGAGCTCTTTCTGTCCAAGCTCGGTGTAATCGTCTCTGATTAGCCGTAGGTCAATCTGGGAGCTCAGGTTCAGCTTCTGCTCGAGTCACCAACTCCCAATAGCCTTTCCCTATTAAGAAGTTCTCCATGAGAAACTTCCACATGGCATAATTATTACTGTCAAGCTTTTCCCCCACTATCTGGGTTATGTGTCAGTCCTCTCTGCATTAGCCATGTCGTATGCTCTATTTAACTACCTGCAAGCCAACAAGTGTCCCCGACTCACTGCAGTTCTTGACTGTTTTTGACAATTTTATGCAACAAATTTATTGTCAAAACTAGGGTATTTATGCCCTTTTATTGCTCAAAAACATCCAGAAACATGTGGTCCCACCTGTAGATACATTTGCCAATACATATGCTATGTAGTTGCTTCAAGTCTGTAACATGTAGCCTTACTGCCAAGGTTCATACATGCAATCTAAAAACTGTAGCAGCTTATTCAAAGCCAAAACTGAGTCATATACATGTCATACATGTCCTAAACCTTCAGAGACAGCTGCTAGTACATGTAGCAGTCCAAACATAACCATACGGGCACAAATTAGTGCATAGACAGCAAGTATAGGTGTCAAACTTCCTGCTCATAGATTGCAATCAACAAATGCTCAGTAAAACCTTGTCTATCCAACTCCAAAACAGCCTCAAATCATGTCATACATTCACTTTGAAGTGTTACGTTCAATACATGAGCATTCGGGTAACCATAGACATCTTGTCTTTACAAATCCAAGTCATAGATTTCATTCATAGTTTGTACCCAGCCAAGACAATGTAACTGTATTAATTTCCAACTCCAAACTTTAGTTTTCAATAGTATTTAATGCTTGTCTTAGTCCTCCAGACATTCAGTAGACATATCCCAAGTCATACATTTGACATGAACCAAGCAATGTCATGTAATGTTTCAAGTAGGGCAATGCTTACTGCCCACACTTTTTGACAGTTTTTCAGCCTGCTTTAGACTTCCAGATCTGTGTATTTTTAGTAAGAAATTTCAGCTTCAATGCATAACATCTAGTTTATATGTCTTCTTTACATGTACCCATGTTCCAGTGGTTGTTTTGGACATGTTTGATAACTCCAAACTCATGTTAACCATGCATTCATGCTGTATGTACCCTGTATACATCAACTAGTAAAAAATCCCACACCTACAATCAATGATTTCAGCTCCCAGATGAGCTCATAGCAAACAAGAATGGTTCCAGGCCTTCAATCACCCTTCAAAGGGTTCACACAATCTCTTTACCAATCAGTGACTGATCATAATCATCATTTGCAAGCATCTGAGTCCACATTCTGGATAGGCGCAGTTCACGCAGATCTGCTGATGTATTCAACAGCCTATACTGGTGACAATGATGGTAATGAGCACTTTATTTATGCTCAATAGAGCTCCCCATAGGCTCCATACAGGCCTCAAGATCAACCATAGACCTCACAATGAGTAGATGCATACCTCTGCAGGAGCAGGAGCAGTTAGCCCTTCTTCTCAAGAGCCTTAAAGCTTCAATTTTCCAGCCTTCTTCACAAATGCTTTCCACAAAGCCCAGTCATGGGTGCTCTGATACCATGTTGAGACTGAGAGAGGCAGAGACAGAGTGAGGAACAAGCATGCTCTCTTCTTCTTCCATTCATTATCACCTATCCACACACATAGAATAAGTGTATACAATAGTACTAAGGTCCATAGCTCCATTCACACTGGGTCTAAGACCATCGACTTATTTAATGTCCCACACTTGCTGATATAGCTGGACAAGGCTAATGTTGGTCATACATACTAACAGGAGAATAATATGAGCTTGATATTTTAATAGGAAAATCTCTTAACTTCACAGGGTTTACTAATGCTGATTGGGCTGGTTGTGCCTATGACAGGAGGTCAACCGGTGGTTATGCATTTGGATTGGGCAACAGTATGATTAGTTGGTAGAGTAAGAAACAGCCTACTGTTGCATTGTCTAGTATAAAAGCTGAGTACAGAAGAGCTGCCTTAGCGGCTTGTGAAGCAGTTTGGTTGATGAAATTGCTAAAAGACTTGGGAATACATCTAGAAAGAAGAGTGAGATTGCATTGTGATAACCTGAGTAGTGTTATGTTGGCTAGCAATCGTGTCTACCATGCTAGGTCCAAACATATTGAGGTTCACTACCATTTCATCAGAGAAATGGGTCTTATAGGGCAGATTGGCTTGATTCATGTGAAGACTGAAGACCAGGTAGTAGACATATTTACCAAGTCACTTGGTAAAGAAAAGTTCATATACTTCAAACAGCTACTTGAAGTTTATGAAATGGTTTGAGCTTAAGGGGAAGTATTAGAATATCAAGCTTGCATTACTCTTCAGTCAGTCTATCTTTATGTGTGTGATCAACATTAGATGGACACAGTTGTACACATGTGTGACATTCAATAAGTCGGTGTAGTTAGTGACTTAACCACAATTAGTCTTGGTTAGTCATACCTATGTGTGTAAGTCTCTTTTGCGTTAGTATGATGAAAGAATAATGGAAGAACAAGAATGAGCTAAGGCTCATCTTCCACTCCACTCTATCTCTCTCCCTCTCTTCCAACAATACGTGGTTTTTATGGTAGGAGACCTTCCCTTGGTGTGAGAAGGTTGATGCCATAGAGAAGATTGCAAAGACTTGCTCTTCTGCTGCGAAGGTTCACATGTTTCTTGGGGCTTGTGTATGTTATCTTATTTGAATTCCTCATTTTTCTCATATTGTAAATGATCTTTACCAAATCTTGAGAAAAGGGCAACGTTTTTCTTTGGACATGAGATACACTAGAGCTATGCAGAACATGACAAGATTGTTGAGAGCTTCTCCGACTCTTTGAAAAGTAGATTATGAGTGTGGGAGACCTATTGTTCTCACTATTCATACTAGTCCTATATAGGCATTCGATGAATGTTGGCTAGGAGGATGCAGATGGGAATAGGTATGCCATTCAGTTTGGCGCAAAAGTCCTAAACGAGCGGCAGTGCATGTGTCCATTAATTAAGAGGGAGCTCTTGGGAGTTGTCACATGACAGATGATTTTTTATGTCGAGAAGTGTTTAAAAATGGCCAAAAATTACAAATATTAGGGACGAAGGCGGCAATGGCAATCAGTACGATTTTAAGTGGCAAGTCCCTAAAGTGCTAGTGCTAATCTTCATGGAAAATCAACTGATGGGGGCAGATGGCCGGGTTGGAGTTTTCCTAGATGCAAAACGACGTCAGGAATCCAACACAAGTCTCGGTTGTCAATTCCGAGGTCATTTGATCCCCCATTTAATCCCCCCAAGGTTTGGGGTTGTGAAGGAGCTACTAGATCTAGAATCTAAGAATAGCATGACGGGGCCCAGCTTTGTAGATTTCGATGCCACGGAACCGCCCGTCCAGATGGATCTCGAATCCGATGTTGTTTGCCCCTCCAAAAGCGAAAAAACCACTTGCCAAAAGTGTGAAAAAAAAAGGCATGAACTAGATAAATTGATTAAAATCTTAATAGCTCTTAACAAAGAGCTTAATAGCCACAAAATGAAACATTCTAGGGGGGGGGGCATCAATTTTTTGCGCCCCATTTCTCCCCCATTTTTAATGGATTTTCTGATTGCGGTAGAGGTAGGAGGAATCCTCTTGGCCCTGAGATGCTTCTATCCTTCGCCCTCCATCACCATAAATGGATCAAGGAATGATGCATTGAGCAAAGAGATAAAAAACCAATCTTTCTCTCTCCTCCCTCTCTCTCCTGCATAGAGGCAATTCATGTGCAAGAAATCAAGAAGAAGAGGGGCTGAAGGATACTTGTCTGCCTGTGATCGGCTATGCAAGAAATCAAGAAGAAGAGGTTCAGCACTGAAGAATGGTTGCTGGTCAGTCTGTGGGCTGCCTAGAATAATTATTAGAAAACCTGCAACACGCAAGACACGTGGTATGCTCCAATTTTATAAAGAAATTTGCTTGTTTTTGTTGTTTCATGGTCCAAATGTTATTCATATACGAATAATTTTTGTTTGAACCTTGTTTGCATCATGTTTGAGGGTTGTAACTACAAAAATGCAGAACTCGTAATGATTTAGAGTCGTTATTAATTCTTTAAAACCCGCAAAATTTCTTTTATAATGGAAATTAGTGGTTCTTTCTGATTTTGAGTTGGGAAAAAGGAGTGGAAATGGAATAAACTCAAAGAAAATGTTAAGTTTCAGTCAAAATAATAAGCCAACACAAATAAATTAGAAAATACCTATTTTTCATGAATAATAAATAGAGAAAATAACAAAAAATAGAGAAAATTAGAGTTTTCGTGCTAAAAAAATATAAAAAAATAAGATTTATGTGTGTGAATGTCTGGAGAGGTTAAAGCATGAGGTCAAGCCTTTGTTTGGCCTCATCTTTTGTGTTATAGTAGGTATTTACTATTTTTTACATACAAAAATGACACAAAACAACCATTTACACCTATGCACCGCAGCAACACCTAAACGATGGGGGGGAGGGGGGGGGAGAAAGTTTGTGTGACAATCTAATTGCTGAAGAGATACAAATTTTGATTTCCCTCTTTGTGCGTAGCATTAAGCGATCGTTCCATAATTAAATATAGGCGACTAGTAGCACGGAAGTTCTGGTACTAGTCCCTAAAGTAGCGCAGCACGTAACTCTTAGTTAAAATTCATGAAAGGGCTATTTTTCGCACCTCACATTGCTGGGTTTTTTAATCATAAAGTGCATAATTGTCATACATCTTGCATCAAGCATACCACGTGGTATCTCTTGGAATGCATTGCGATTCATTGATAAACTTTGATCAATGCTGAAGGGATAGGAAACCCAAGCTGTCGGTTAGATGGGCGCTTCTGTTGGGGAAAGTTTTGTGAGGCAAATCAAAATCTCCTAGAACGCTGAATTACGAAATAGTGGAGTTTGTGCGAATGTTATATGTGTTAGCGACACATCTTGGGGCCAATCCCCGAGGTGTAGGAGAGTCATAGTGGAGCCGTGGCAATCAGCCGAGAGGTGCTTCCCTATGTGTGTATTACGAGACATTATGCCTATATGTTATGGGATCTCCCTATGAGGAGAAGGAAAGGTGAACGTTGGACTACATATTGGATAAAAATGCAAAATCGTCATAAGCATTTAGTGCAAAGTGAGTCTTAGATGCTCCTGGCCGGCGAGGCCATGTGGTGGGGTTATCTGTTGTATGCATGAGCTCGAGCTAGTGCCATAGCCAGTGCCAGCTCATTTTAGGTCCCATAAGTGGTGCATTAGCCGGGAGCCGCCAAAAAGTGGTGGTTCTTGAATCTAGGGTTTTTAGGGACCAAGTAGTTGGTTTATGTCCTCTGACAAGGACTGTCAAGCTGAAATACAAAAAGCAAAACATGCTGAGAGGGCTAGACGACAGTTGGAGATTATAAGATGCTATTCTCCTCAAAGGAGTAGCCCATTACGCATAAGTGGCAGTGGTTCTAGTAACCTAGGTGTTACGAGTAACTCTTCGAGTGCAAGTGGAAGTCTTGGTACTTCCCTATTTCCAGTTAATCAAGCCACAACAAGCGAGGGTGTAGTGTTGCCTACACAAAATCCTGTTGTCAATCTGGTTACAGCCATGGCACAACCTATCACAATTCCAGCAGGTACACCGGTTTTACCGACATTAGGATTACCATTGCCCATTTTCCATGGGCTAGTAGATGAAGATAGAGAACTCCACATTAAGGAGTTTCAAATGCTCATGTTCAACTATCGAATCCAAGACACAGGACACCTAATGATGTTCTTCAACATGACGTTAAAAGGAAGAGTGACAGTGTGGTATCACGGTCTAGAAGGTCAAACCATAACTAACAGTGCCCAATTCTTTACGGCTTTCCGTAGGGAGTTTGCCCCTGAGAAGGGTGGACAATATTGGTTGCGTATTCTGAATGTAACACGCCAAGAGCCAAATGAGAATGTCTAGGCATATGCCAAGAAACTAAAGCAAGTCCTTTGCAAACTTAACACTTATATTCCCATTTCAGCGGTTGCACAATTGCAATATTTTCCACATGGATTGGATTTTAATATCCAGGTGCCGCTGAGTAGTGTTGCTTTGGCCGATATTGTCATGCCATTACCGAAGTAGGAGCAGAGTCGCGCTTGCAAGCAGCTTATGCAGCAATGATAAATTGGAATGGTAATAATTTGGCCTTGACCAATAGGAGTCAAGGGGACCCCATGTTAAATACAAGTGGCAGAGGGAGTATTATGTCAAATCTGCCTATGTTCTGAGCTCCTCCTAGCATGACTATGCCTATGGCTAGTCAGGCGGCCTTGCTAAATAGTTGTGGAAACCAAACAATGAATCCGAATGTTGTCTCAGTTGGTCAGGAGATAATTCCTAATCAAGTGGTTAGGCCCATGAGGCGACAGACTGACGATTGCAGCTATGAGTCAAGTGCTTAATGTCGTTGGTGAAGTTAAGGATATGATGAAGCCCTACGCCGATATGATCTTTAAACAGTATCGACAAATAGCTGTGGATGTCAATTTTCTTAAGAAGCAATAGAATTTGATAGGGAGCCGATGCCTTGAAGAGGGTGGCCCCTCAGGATTCAGTTGTAAGTGATGTGGGGGCCAACATTTCCTTAGGAATTGCCCGAATGTCAAACGTGATATTTGCGGGAAGTCTGGCCACTTAGCCGCTACCAATTGGAGTAAGATCAGTTCTCTCCAACAAGGGAGAAAACAACCAAGTCCAATTAACCATCGCGCACAAGGGAATAATCTCCAGCATGAAGATGGACCAAGGCAAATACTGCAAAGAGGAAAGGCTATTGTAGAGGAGTTACCTCATGGCAATGGAGTCAACCTTATTGAGGTTGTACGTGTCAATGATGCTGAAACTTCTAATCTACGAGTCGTTACAAGAGGTCGAGAGATTAAAGAGGGTGACAAAGGAATTATAAAACCTTTCGAGGGAAGCCCTAAGCACGATGCTAGGGAAAAGCGAGTCCTAAATCCTGATATGGAAGGTGGATCGTTAAGACCTGTTGGTAGTAAAGTTGATCCCGAGGAGGATAAAGGATTGCCAAGAAAGAAGGTAAAGGCTAAAAAAGAGACATCAAAGCCAATTGAAAGACCAAAGGAGAGAATGGTTTGGTGAGAGAAGAGAACTTTGGCTAATTACCATGACTTTGATCTAGCAAGTTTCCTTTGTGAAGTCAAACCAAACGTAAATCTCCTGCAATTGATTAAACTTTCTCCAGGAATACGCAAGGAATTTAAGAAAATCCTGCGTATAGGGTATATAGTAGAACCTTTGGGCATAGCTAGTGGGGAAAGATTGGTTTGATCATGCTGAAAAGCATTGCCCTAGGGTTGCAGCATATGTGGATGGAATATTAGTGGAGCATGCTATCGTGGACACTGGATCCTCCGTCAATATCATAAGTTCAGACTTGATGGAGAGGTTACGTCTAGAGATCCAAAGAGATGGCTCCACACTTCTTAGGATGGCTGATGATACTCTAAGACAACCAGAAGGTTGCATTACTAAGGTCCACATTACAGTTTTGAGCGTGGAATGCTATCTGGACTTTAGGGTGGTAAGGTTTGCAGGACGTTCTAGCTATCGAGTTTTGCTAGGCAGGCCATGGATTCTACGGACAGACTATCAAGTTGATATACCCACTGGTCGAGTGATTCTAGGTCGAGGTGCCCATCCTGTAATAGTGGATGCTTACCCTGAGTCTCCTCAAAGTGAGAGAGCTCCTTTATCCTCCACTAAACTAGAAATAGTAGATGAACCATCTGGTAGTGAGACGTCATCAAGCGATGGATCTAAGGAAGGGTCCACTATAGAGTATATTTATCAGATAGCCTTGAATGAGCCGATAGAGCATCATGATCGAATAAGAGACGTGGACGTTATTGAGCTGAACCTTGGTACACTGAATGATTCACGGCCAATTAAAGTAGGGTCCATGCTCAGTTCGGAAGAAAGAGAGGATTATGTCTCCTTAATTCGAGAGTTCCCCGATATCTTTGCTTGGAGCTATGATGAACTTCAAGGTATTCCTCCTAGTCTAGTTGTGCATACTATTCGTGTAAAGGAAGGTACCCTCCCTGTATATCAGAAAGTAAGGCGTATGCCTTTTGAATTAAGGGACGAGTTGTACGAGGAACTACAGAAGTTGTGGAAAGTGGGTTTGATCTTCCCTATTCAGCATAATGAATGGTGCTCAGTAGTGATCAACAAGAAGAAGAATAATCAAATCCGGATTTGTGTAGATTTTAGAGAGTTGAATAAGCAGACTGTTAAAGATTACTACCCGTTGCCATTTATCGACCAAATTTTGGATCAACTAACGTGTAGAAAAATCTATTCATTTATGGACTGCTTTGTAGGGTATAACCAAATGGCGATTGCTGAGCAAGACAAGCTAAAAATGATGTTTATTAGAGTCTTCGGTACCTTTGCGTACCATGTGATGGTATTTGGGCTGTGTAATGCACCTGGTTTGTGGCAAAGAATAGCCAACAAGACCTTCGGTGACATCTCCTCAAAGGAGCTGAAAGTATTCATTGACAATCTGGGGACAGCCACCGTAAGGGATAGACAATTGATCATTTTGCGGAAGTGTTTTGAGTGTTGCAAATGATTTTGCATAGCTCTTAAACCATGGAAGTACGTCTTTGGAGTCCCTTATGGGCTCTTGTTAGGCCATGTGGTTAGTTCCA
Source organism: Lygodium microphyllum (assembly GCF_053477565.2). Lineage (NCBI taxonomy): Eukaryota > Viridiplantae > Streptophyta > Polypodiopsida > Schizaeales > Lygodiaceae > Lygodium > Lygodium microphyllum. The sequence continues at coordinate 112,409,824 of NC_141148.1, forward strand.
TAGGGATTGTGACTGATCTTGAATAGATCAAGGTCATAGTCGCCATGATTCTGCCACGTACTCCAAAGGAAGTGCATAGCTTTCTGTCATTAGTAGGGTATTATCGGAGCTTTATCAATGCCTTGGCAGAAAGAACGTTGCCACTGACAAACCAATTGTCCTTTAACTATCAATTTACCTGGAGTGATGCTTGCAAAGTGTCTTTTGATTATGTGAAGCAGGAGCTTGCCAACGCACCTATTTTAAAAGCACCAAAAAGGGGCAAAATGTTCTATATATTTTTAGTACCAACCATGTATAGTATCAGCTTGCTATTTAGCCGAAATTTGGGAGGAAAAGTGGTACCATCCGATAGCTTTTGCTAGTAGAAAGTTGGGCATATCGGAAATTTATGAAGAAGTTGTGCCTTGTGATGGTATTTGCGACCAAAAAATTCAGGCACTATATTCTTTATGAGAGGGTGGTTTTTTATATGAAGACGGAAGGGCTTCGATTGTTGTTGAATAAGTTACAATCGCCTGACCGTTTAGCAAAGTAGTTAATCACTTTGCAGGAATTTGATTATGAGATTAAGAGAAAGCCGCCGAAGCTTCAGGGCATTGTAGAGTGTCTTGTGGATTCCGGAGAACCAAAAGAGGTCGTGGATGAAGGAAGTGACATGAAGACTTTGTTCAAGATTGATACGGCGTCTATTCCCTCCTGGTATGCTGCTATAAGCACTATCTTTCTATGGGAGAGACTTGAGCTACTTTATCAAAATTGGAGAAGCGGAAAATTAAACAACAGGCATTTAAATTTTACTTGATCATAGGCACATCATATCGGTAGGGTGTTGATGATATCTATCGCTGATGTGTGATGCCTGATGAGGCTCCCTTTATTTTGGAAGAGTGCCATGACTCCGCTTGTGGAGGGCACTTTGCTGGGTGGTTAACGGCACAGAAGGCTTTAAGATCTGGATATTGGTGGCCGTCCATCTTCCAAGATTCCTTTGAGTACGTTAAGAGATGTGATATCTGTCAAAGGCATGACAATAGAGAGAACAGAAAGTGTCCATTTATGTCGATTATGGCTATCCTTCCATTTGAGAAATGGGGCATCAACTTTGTGGGTCCTATTACCCCATTGTCTCCTACTCAGATTAGGTACATTATAGTAGCAACTGATTACTTTACAAAATGGTCAGAAGCACGGGCAACGAGGCAGTACAATGCAAAAGAGACTGCCAGTTTCCTACTTGAGCAAATCATCTGCCATTTTGGTCCATCAAAGGAAATAGTATCAGACCATGGAACTCACTTTTTGAATAAAGTGATTAAAAGTGTGACTGAAGAAGCTTGGAAAATCAAGCATAACAAGACAACCCCCTATAATCCGCAAGCAAATGGACAAGTCGAAAGTACCAATAAGCAGCTTGTGGGTATCCTATCCAAGATAGTCTCCAAAAAGAAGCGGGGCTGGGATACAAAATTATATGTGGCGGTTTGGGCGTATAATACGATGTTTAAACGAGCCACTGGACACACCCCATTCAAATTAGTTTACAGGGAGGAGTGTGTATTGCCCTTAGAAATTGGGTTTTTGACCATTAGATTTGCAATCAATCATTCTCTGGGTGATGAAGATGCCCTATTTGAGCAGTTTACGACTATAGCCCACTTAGACGAGCTCAAACTGCAGAGTCTGTTGCACCACGAGGTAGCTAAACCTCGGATGAAGTGGTTGCATGATCTAAAAGCAAAGAGGTATACCTTTAAGAAAGGGCAGTTAGTTCTATATTACAATGCGCGTAGGGAGCTATTTCCAAGAAAGTTGGAACCTCGATGGGATGGCCCTTACAAGATAGTTTGGATAGGTAAAAAATAAGTCCACAGTTCTATTAGTTGATCTACAAGGAGTGGAATTTAAGAATAAGGTTAATCTTAATAATATTAAACCTTATTATTTCTAAGTATGCTAACGCGGAAAAATGTATTGCAGGTCCATGCTAGGGCTGATTGGAGACTTGCACAAGAGCTTAAATTGGTTGATGGGTCGGTTAAATCCTTATTTGGAGCACCCATATCTCAAGCAAAGATATCATCAAGGGAGGCTTATCTGGTGGAACAAGAAATATAAAGTGATTGAGCAAGAAGATGGTACCTTTGTGTGGGAAATTAAAGTTTTCTACCATCACTGCTTACAAATCTTGACAAGCATCCCTGTTGAGTTTAATGAAGAAGGTGCGATGGAGCCGTCAGTTCATCCTCTAAATATGTTGAACTTTGACTATCATAATTACGAATAGGGGAGTTCTTGATGGCTGGCTGTGCAAACCCATTATGGACATATACATTATACTTTGATGGAGCATCCAGGGGCCCTAATAGAAAAGGAAGTGTTGGAGTAGTTATCCAAGATCCTCGGCATAGAGTTACAATGAAATTAGCTACTTACCTCAGGGTAGGATTCACTAACAACATGGCCAAGTATAAAGCCCTGATTATGGGACTGAATATTGCTAAGAAAGGTGGTATTAGGTGGTTGTTATTAAAAGGGGATTCCCAAGCTGATCTTAAATCAACTCAATGGGACATACATAGTTTGGAATCCTCTCCTTTGTATGTATCATCAAACTACTATAACCCTACTTGATGAATTTGAGAGTATATCTCTTCAATTGATTCCATGTTACTGGAATCAGTTTACGGATTCCTTAGCTAATTTTGCTTATGAAGATGACCTCTTTTTCAAGTGTGGTCCTAGTCTGAATGTTGCTATTGATAATGAGACAGGTCGGTCGCTTGAGAGGAATGTTATCCGACCACGCGTTATGTGGCAGGTGATGATTGAGATGGGTAATGCAAAGAGTAGCCGAGATCCATCTACCATTGTTATCTTGGACCCATAGGTTAATCAGACAACATGTTATGTGTATGCCTCTTGTTATATATGCAAGAGGTATGGGCCATAATTTGATGCATTTAGTTTAGGGCAGAGCGTCCTATTTTTCCCCCTTGGAACGGAGTGTATTTGCATATATCTGCCTTCTTCCAAGGAGAGATCTCTATGAGCTATTTTGTTTGATTCCGTTAGGCCAAGAGGGCTAGTAGCTTTAAGTAGTTAATGTCTGATCTCTTTAGGCCAAGAGGGCCCTTTGTTTTCAGGTTTCTAATAATCTATCTCTTTAGTCTAAGAGTGCCGTTAGTTTGCAGTGAAAAGGGCTATTTCTTTAGGCCAAGAGAGCCCTATCTCTGTTTGGTGCCGGTATGTTTAATGCTTTGTTGTTTTAGTGATTGCGCCATACTAGTTGATGAAGTTGCTGGAGGGAGCCTTTGCTATGAAGGAGCTTCTTGTGGCCATTCCAGGTGGTTTCGTCCCCTTTCTATGTTTTTTCCCTTAAGCAATTAATGAAATATGTGCAGGTGAGGATTACTTTCTTTTGTTTGTTGAGGACTGGCAATTGAGGCATGAAGTTCCAGGTTTAGGTTTTGTATATCTGGGGGAGGTCTGAGTAGTCATTGCCTCCTGCAAGACATTGTCAGGCATTGAAAGACCTGTTTTAGATTGGAGTTCTAGTGACCTTGTTTTGCTGACCTGCTAGGTGGTCATTCTAGGAGTTCTTGTTAATTGTGAGGCAGTTAAAGAAGCCTACTAAAATAATGATGGAAAGAGACAAAACCCTAAATATTTGAAAGACAATATATGAATTTACGAAGGTGTGTAAAAAGGGGTTTGACCCCTATAAAAATAGAAAAGGAAAGAAAGAAAAATCCTTGAGTTGTTGTTTATCACCTTGCGAAGGCTTGGTAGGTTCCTGCGGACGAGACATAACCTGGGGCTGATGCCTTGTCTTCTGAGGGGTGACATCTTGCCATAAAATAAAGAAAATATAAGAAGGTTGGAGCAAAAATAAAAGTGAGTGTTAGAAAAGTAGTTGCTTCAAGTCTGTAACATGCAGCCTTACTGCCAGGGTTCATACATGCAATCTAAAAACTGTAAACTGTAAGTGACTAGTAGCTTATTCAAAGCCAAAACTGAGTCATATACATGTCATACATTTCCTAAACCTTCATAGAAAGTTGCTAGTACATGTAACAGTCCAAACATAACCATACGGGCACAAATCAGTGCGTAAACAGCAAGTATAGGTGTCAAACTTCCTGCTCATAGATTGCAGTCAACAAATTCTCAGTAAAACCTTGTGTATCTAGCTCCAAAACAGCCTCAAATCATGTCATACATTCACTTTGAAGTGTTACGTTCAATACATGAGCATTCGGGTAACCATAGACATCCTGTCTTTACAAATCCAAGTCATAGATTGTATTTACAGTTTGTACCCAGCCAAGACAATGTAATTGTATTAATTTCCAACTCCAAACTTCAGTTTTCAATAGTATTTAATGCTTGTCTTAGTCCTCTAGACATTCAGTAGACATATCCCAAGTCATACATTTGACATGAACCAAGCAATGTCATGTAATGTTTCAAGTAGGCCAATGCTTGCTGCCCACACTTTTTGACAGGTTTCAGCCTGCTTTAGACTTCTAGATCTGTGTATTTTCAGTAAGAAATTTCAGGTCCAATGCATAACACCTAGTTTATATGTCTTCTTTACATGTACCCATGCTCCAGTGGTTGTTTTGGACATGTTTGAGAACTCTAGACTCATAATAACCATGTATTCATGATGTAAGTACCCTGTATACAGCAACCAGTAAAAAAACCCAGACCTGCAATCAGTGATTTCAACTCCCAGATGGGCTCACAGCAAACAAGAATGGTTCCAGGCCTTCAATCACCCTTCAAAGGGTTCACACAATCTCTTTACCAATCAGTGACATTGATCATAATCATCATTTGCAAGCATCTGAGTCCACATTCTAGACAGGCACAGTTCACACTGTCGTCGCGTTAAGAGTTGAAGGTCTACCACCGGGGCTTTTAGTACAGAAGAAGAGTTTAGGATTCAAGATTCAGAAAGGGACAATGGGTTGGGTTTTAATAAGATTCGAGATTTAGAAAGAATTTAGGTTCAGAAGAGGAATTCAAGCCTTCTTACTTTGTACTTTGCATACATGAACAGAAGGATTAAGACTAACTTGAATACATCAAATGCTTCAGGATGCATACATCATTTCATAAAGGAGATTTTCAGATTTCTAATTCATCTATGAATGTCAAATGCAAGCTCCAATGGCATTAGCTCCAATGGCATTTATTTCATGTACATAGATGGATTTCAATCCTTTGGGTCAAGTATATTGATGTTAGAATCAAATACATCCAAGATTTGGGCCAAAGATGCATGAAATGGATTGAAAAAGAATATTTTTAGCTTCAGCCGTGTTTTGAAATAGAAAATTCCAGCCCATAAACAAATTCAAAATGAGTACATAAACTCAAGAAGAAGTACTCTTGATCATCTATGAACAATGTCTTGAGGAAAAGAGGTCATTTTCCTCTATTACAACCATAAAAAATCCATGTTTGCTCATAAAAATAGATCAAAATAGTGGGCTGCCCTGTTTATGACTAGTTATTCTAGCCCATAACAGTCCAAAAGTCTTCAATATCCTCACCCTTTGCTTGCCCCAAAGTCACTCAAGTACTTGGGCACAAGTCGGGCTTCATTGGACCAAGAATAAGGTAGAGAAGATGAGAGAAGTCGTGCATAAGAGCAGGCTGAATACTCTTCTCTCAGATTTCCCCTCTTTTATAGACAGTTTCAGCATGCATTTTCATCAGACCAGAGAGGCAGAGAAGTGGAGCTCTCACCAAGTTTACATCTTTAGTGGTTGGACCAGTTAATCTTCAGTTTGCATGCTCCATTCCATGCATCTCAGCTCCAGCTTTCTCCCAGTCTTCCTCAGGTAGTGCAGCCCGCATTTTGCACCGAAAAATGTGGGTTGCTCTCTGCTCTAACCCTGGTCACTTTTTGACTAGCCTAGGTCACTTGTTGGTCACCTAAGTCAGTAACTTTTGGTCCCATGTGGACCTAGTGGACTTTTTGATAGTTTTTGAAAACATTTTTGGGATTTGCCCATATTTTTGTACCTGAATTAATGTGATTTATCCAGTAGACTATTAATTACTTCCAGATGTCTAAGTTATAGGTTCCCATAGACTTATTTTTCCATAAATGTACATGGTATAACTGCAAATTATATGTCAAATACAAAAGAACTTGTATAACTATGGTAGATATTGGATAACAATGCCTGAATTCTGTATGCAAATATCTCATATAATTCCCAGTGAGACTCTTGTGAGATCATAAGAATCCCATGGTTTATATTATGAACACTAAACTCTTTGACATTCACCCCCTCCTAACCTACACATCCTCCGGCATGTGCCATTTCATAAGAGTACAGGTCAAGGAGGGCCTTCTTCTTCATCTTCATTCCCTAAGTCTTTTTCTTCCTGCATGTCTTCAAGTAAAGGGCTTGTGTCAAAGTCATCAAGTTCATAAGTTGAAGATTCTCTTCGTTTGAAGAGTTTGATTCGTTTCCCAGCTATTGGAGTCTTTATCATGGTCCCATCCATTTCAGCCAAAGAGTAAGTAGCATTATTATGTACTACTTTTACAACATATGGTCCAAACCATCGCTTGGCTAACTTCCTATGAGCACTATATTGATTATCCAGGCTGCTATCATAAACAAGAACCCAGTCATTCTCTTGAATAGCTCTTGGAGGGAGTCGATGGTGCTTATCAAACCTCTTCTTATTCTTTAATCTTGCTGTTTTTAGCCTTTCAATGACTATTTTGACATCTTCTGGCCTTCTTTCAAGTTGCCTTATGCGTAAAGATAGCAATTCTTCCCCGTTCATGCCTTCAGCCCAAGGCAAGATACTCCATGTGACAATGGATTCCTCAATAGGCATAATAGGTGGCTGTCCATACATGAGCTCAGCTGGCATATATCCTGTCACTGCACTATGGGTTGTTCTATCAGCCCATAATGCGAATGGTAGCATTTTAGGCCATTCCCTCAACTTTCATTTGCATGATTTTGCTAAAGCTTTAAGAATTGGTTTATGTCCTCTTTCACTTTTACCATTACCTTCAGGGTTGTAGGCTGAAGTAAGAGATAGCTTAATCCCCAATTGAGCAAAGAAATGGCAAGCTTCATCGGCATCCAATTCTCCTCTATCAGTAGTTACTTTAGCAACACATCCATACCTGCAAAATACTTCTTCAAGTAAAAATCTACAAACAGCATGAGTGGACTTTGTTGTCAAGGCTTTTCCTTCCACTTGATTTGTGAGATCTTCTCTAGCAAGTACTAGATATCTCATGTTCCAAATTCCTGTAGGCATGGTTAATAAATCAATAACCCATCTATAGTGAATGGATAAAGGATAGGTAGGATGAAGCCCGTCTCTATGCTTTACCATAGAATACATTTGACAAGCATGACAAGACTCAACAAAATGCTCAATGTCTTTATAGATGTTTTGCCACCAAAATTTTGTTAGATATGATCAATGCCCCACCCTCATTAGGTGCTACCAATGATCCATGGTGCTCAAAGTTGTAAGGCCCCCATTATGAGGAGAAGCCAAATGTGAGCCCGGACATTGGTTGAGTCCTGACTTGTATATCAGATGAGGTCTATGTGACCGGATGGCAAAAAGGTGACTGTTGTGGGTCTAATCTTTGGGTTAGACGGAGTGGTTAAGCTGGTAGCAACTCGAGGCACATTGCATTGAGTTGCGTGGTAAGGGAGTTAAAAGGGGCCCCTATTGTGGGGTCCGGGGGCCGCGGAAGCGGCCCCTGGCTGGGGGGTCCCAGGGGGGCCAGCGGCCCCCCTGGCGGGGGTCCGGGGGCAGCGCCCCCGGCCCGATGGTAAAGGAAATATTCCCTGGAATATTCCCTGGCCGACTTGTGGAGGCTCATATGGTAGGTCGGTCAGCAGGCCGACCTAACGACCTTCGCGGGCTATAAAAGCTAAACCCCTTCGCAGCCATCTCACACTCATCTTTCACCCAGTCAGAGTTGTTGTTCCAGCTAGCCTTAAGCTCTTCACCTATCTTCTGTCTAGATCGCCATCTAAGCTTCACACAGTGGAAGCGCACGGGTGGACAGAGCCATCTTTGTATCAGTTGTTTGGAGTTAAAGAATTTTACTGATTCTCCTCTTATCTGTTGTGTACTCTCTATCTCTTTCTCAGATTCTGTTCGCTGCGCCGTGTAATATTTTACATGGTATCAGAGCCCAGGGGGCTCTAGAGATCGGAGAGCGTGCAAGAGGCAAAGGCTTCAACAGCAAAGAGAAACGATGTCGACTCCGGGAAGCAGTTCTGGCGCATCAGGAAGCGGTGCAGGAGGTGGTGCTGCTGTACCGGCTATTCAAACACTGAGGATTCGTCCACCAACCTTCAGCGAAGGCAAGTTAGATGGTACAAACTACACCTTGTGGAAGTTCAAAATTACAACTATCCTTGATTCTTATGAGCTTCTGGAGACTGTGCTGGGGACTGACGCAGAACCACAGCCTACCCCCGACCCATCAAATCCTAGTGTGATGATTCCTCCGAATGCAGATCTTCTACGAGCTTGGAAATGAAGGAATGCAGATGCATTGTGTGCCTTAGTTACAAGCTGTTCTGACAGTGTTTTGACTCTGATTCAGCATACAACCAAAGCGTCAGAGGCTTGGAATGTACTAAGGAGTCAGTATGAAACACGAAACCAAACAAGGATTCAAAACTTGGAGAATCAACTAGCAGCGGAGAAGTTTGCTGAAGGAGAGACGGTTGAAGCATTCATCACTCGGATTAAGAATCTGCGCGACCAGATGGCTGGCGCTGGGATACAAAAGACTAGCGAAGAGCTAGCTCGGAGGTGTCTTCGGATTTGTCCACAAAAGTTTGATGGACTAGTAACTGCCCTTAATACTCAGGTGAGACCTCAAGCTTTGACTTTTGAGGAGTTTTGTGCATTATTAATGGAGGAGGAGTTGAGGCTGAAAGCCCGAGAAGGAAGCAACAATGGAGATGCTGCATTCTCTGCCAATGCAAAAGGCAAAGGTGTTTCCTCCACCAAAAATGATGGTGACAAAAAGAAAAAGGGCGGCAAGAAGAAGTTTCAAGGAGAGTGCTTCTACTGTAAGAAGAAAGGACATGCAATTGCAGATTGTCGTGTCAAGAAGGCAGATGAAAAGAATGGTACCCTTAAAACTAAAGGGAAAGAGACAGCCAATACGGCTGAAGCAGAGTTGGAATTATTCATGGCGACCATTGAGGAAGTGTGCTCCTCGGCGCAAGAAGAATCTACCACTGACTCTTGGGTGTTGGATAGTGGGGCCTCCCGTCACATGACCAACAAGAAAGGTCTATACAGTTCTATGCAGCCTCTACAAGAATCCATCACTGTGACGGTTGGAAATGATGCTAAATGCCCTGCTACGGGCACAGGTACTATTTCTTTTGTTGCTGCAAATGGTGAAGTCAAAAAGCTTTCAAATGTGTTGTATGTTCCCGAAATCAGGAGAAATCTCTTATCAGTTGCTGCCATAACTGATCTTGGTCATGAAGTGAGGTTCAAGAAGACAGGTGCAGAAATTATTGATAGTGCTGGCACAATTGTTGGCAAAGGAGAAAGAAGGAACAACCTGTATGAGCTAAGTGCTCTTACAGCCACCGCTGGAGTGGGCACAAGTAAGCTTTGGCATGAAAGGTTTGGACACATCGGATTTGCAGTATTGAAGGAGATGCAAAAGCAAGGTATGGTTGCTCACCTACCTACAATAACTGAATTGAAGGAACCATGTGAAGCTTGTATGATGGGCAAGCAACAGAGAAAGGCATTTCCACAAGAAAGCAAGAATAGAGCACATGCTCCTCTAGAGTTGGTGCATGCTGACTTGTGTGGTAAGATGCCTACACAGGCCTTGGGGGGATCTTCTTATTTTATGTTGATTGTCGATGACTACAGTAGGAAGATGTGGGTGTACTTCCTTCGTGATAAGGCTCAAGCTTTTGGTAAGTTTAAAAAATGGCTAATACTTGTTGAGAATGAAACAGGGAAAAGTGTGAAGAAATTTAGAACAGATGGTGGTGGTGAGTTCAACTCAAAGGAGTTTGAAGGCTTTTGCAAGAGCAAAGGGATCAAGCGTCAATTGACGACGCCTCACACACCTCAGCAAAATGGTGTTGTGGAACGCAGGAATCGTACCATTGTGGAGATGGCAAGATGCATGCTAAAGGGCAAGGGATTGCCTAACCATTTTTGGGCTGAAGCTGTTAATACTGCAGTCTACATTCTAAATCGGAGCTACACAAAGGCTCTCAAGGGAAAAACACCTCATGAGGCTTACACTGGTAAGAAACCATCTGTTTCACATTTCAGAATTTTTGGATGTGAATGTTATGCACATGTTCCAGATGAGAAGAGAAACAAGTTACAACCAAAAAGCAGAAAATGTATCTTCTTGGGTTATAGTGATGAGCAGAAGGCTTACAAGTTATATGACCAAGAGGCAAAGAAGATCATCGCGAGCCGTGATGTGGTGTTCAAGGAGGAGCCGCATACAGTGGAGGAGGAGAAGGCAAGGTCTTCCACTTTATCATCAAGCGAAGAAGTAGTCCACTATGAACCTGTCCCGAGAGCTATCCCTATCCTTAAGGAGGAGGAAGCATCATCTTCAGATGATGAGGAAAAAGTTCACCAACCTGACATCACCCCACCGGAAAAGCCATTGCCGCGCTGGGTGAAGCAGCTCTATGACCACAATAATCCTAGGCCTGCATCTGTTGAGGAGAAGGCAGACGGACCAAGGAGGTCTCAGAGAATAGAGGAGCAAAGGAGGGCTTCTGCTCACATAGTCAACATGGCCTTGATGGTTGAGATTATGAGAGAAGTAAAGGAGCCAACTGACTTAGAAGAAGCACTTGCAGATCCATCATGGAAGGCTGCTATGCAGGCGGAGTATGACAGCATAATGAAGAATGACACTTGGGAGCTAGTGGATCGGCCAGCAAAGCGGCAGATTATTGGCACCAAGTGGATCTGGAAGGTAAAGTACAAGGCTGATGGTACCTTAGAAAAGTACAAAGCTAGACTGGTTGCCCAAGGATTTTCACAAGTTGAAGGGTTTGATTTTCAAGAGTCATTTGCCCCAACTGCCAGAATGACCACTATTCGCACGGTACTTGCAGTGGCTGCCCACAAGAAGTGGCCAGTGTACCAAATGGATGTTAAGTCAGCGTTCTTAAATGGTGACCTCAAGGAGGAGGTGTACGTGGCTCAGCCACCAGGGTTTGAGGCCCCCCATTCTGAGAACAAAGTGTGTAAACTGAAGAAGGCATTGTATGGGCTGAAACAAGCCCCCAGAGCATGGTACCAGCGGATAGATAGGTTCTTTTTAAACCTAAACTTCAAAAGATGTGCCTCAGATGCTAACTTGTATGTTTACAGGGATGGTAAAAAGTCTGTAGTGATTGTCCTATATGTGGACGACCTTCTTATTACAGGTGACTATGAAGATATGATCAACCAAACTCGAAAGGCTTTGAGTTTTGAGTTTGAAATGACAGACTTGGGCTTGCTGCACTATTGTTTGGGGATTGAAGTCTGGCAAGAGCCAGGAAAGATCTTCATCTCTCAGAAGAAGTATGCATGGGAGATCTTGAAGGCATTTGGCATGACCGAGTGCAAGGAGATAGCTACACCTATGGAGGTGAATGTAAAGTTATCCGTTGAGGATACATCAGCACTAGCAGACATTGGGAGGTATAGGAGGTTGGTCGGCAGTCTAATCTACTTGTGTAACACCAGACCAGATATCAGTTTTGCTGTTGGTGTTTTGAGCAGGTTCTCAAACAAACCTCATGAGAGTCATTGGAAGGCTGGGATGCGGGTGCTCAGATACTTGAAGAAAACTCTTGACTATGGTATCACATACAGTTTCGGAACTTCTCTTGTGGGGAACTGTGACTCAGATTGGGCAGGAGACATTGATTCCAGGAAGTCAGTTTCTGGTTATTGTTTCTCTTTGGGTTCAGGAATTTTCTCTTGGATTAGTAAGAAGCAACCAACAGTGGCATTGTCTTCTACCGAAGCAGAGTACAAGGCAGCTTGTTTTGCTGCATGTGAGGCCGTATGGTTGAGAAGGATTCTATGGCATATGGGAGTGCAGGATGAAGAACCAACTGTGCTGAGATGTGACAATCAGAGTTGCATCGCCATTGCCAAAAATCCAGTGTTTCATGCATGCACCAAACATATAGAGATCCAGTATCACTATGTGCGTGATTTGATGGAGGATGGGATAGTGGAATTGGTCTACTGTCCAACAGAGGAGAATGGAGCAGATATCTTCACCAAAGCACTTACGAAGGATCTGCTTCAAGTTCATCTTCAGAGACTCGGCATTGGGCCGAGGAGATAGTTCACCTATGGGTGGACATTGAGGGGGGGTGTTAGATATGATCAATGCCCCACCCTCATTAGGTGCTACCAATGATCCATGGTGCTCAAAGTTGTAAGGCCCCCATTATGAGGAGAAGCCAAATGTGAGCCCGGACATTGGTTGAGTCCTGACTTGTATATCAGATGAGGTCTATGTGACCGGATGGCAAAAAGGTGACTGTTGTGGGTCTAATCTTTGGGTTAGACGGAGTGGTTAAGCTGGTAGCAACTCGAGGCACATTGCATTGAGTTGCGTGGTAAGGGAGTTAAAAGGGGCCCCTATTGTGGGGTCCGGGGGCCGCGGAAGCGGCCCCTGGCTGGGGGGTCCCAGGGGGGCCAGCGGCCCCCCTGGCGGGGGTCCGGGGGCAGCGCCCCCGGCCCGATGGTAAAGGGAATATTCCCTGGAATATTCCCTGGCCGACTTGTGGAGGCTCATATGGTAGGTCGGTCAGCAGGCCGACCTAACGACCTTCGCGGGCTATAAAAGCTAAACCCCTTCGCAGCCATCTCACACTCATCTTTCACCCAGTCAGAGTTGTTGTTCCAGCTAGCCTTAAGCTCTTCACCTATCTTCTGTCTAGATCGCCATCTAAGCTTCACACAGTGGAAGCGCACGGGTGGACAGAGCCATCTTTGTATCAGTTGTTTGGAGTTAAAGAATTTTACTGATTCTCCTCTTATCTGTTGTGTACTCTCTATCTCTTTCTCAGATTCTGTTCGCTGCGCCGTGTAATATTTTACAAATTTTTCTTTTATTTTGGCAAAAGTACCCCATATGCCTCTATGACCAGCCAATAGGCTTTCATGGAATTCTTGCATGACCTGTCTTTGTGTCTTTTTGTCACCTAAGACACGAACAAGCACTCTTCCTTTCTTTTTCGCATGCCTCCAAAGGTAGCCATCTTTAAGAAAAAAACCATAGGCTTTTCTCTTAATTCTCTTGAACTCTTCATGAGTCCATTCTTCCTTCTTTGTCATAGTGCTTAAAAATTGGCCAATTTTTAGCCAATCATCTGCATAATATTCTTCTTTAAAGTGTGAACAAATCATAACAAAACATGGAATATGTTGTCTACTAGCTGTCCATTGTTCTTCTTTAGTTGATTCATCCATCCTTGCTGATGAAAAAGTTGTATTATCAGCTGAACCTGTTATTCTTGCTGTAATTTTTGTTGTACCTACATTAACAGCTTCATTTATAAACTCTGATTGTTCTTCATCCATAATTTCTTCTTCATCCATATATCTGGCATGTGAAAGCATGTCAGCAACTGGATTATCTTTACCTGCAATATGTTTCAAATCAAGATTTAAGGATTTAATATAGGCTATCCATCTTAGCATGGCTATGTCAGGAGTGGAACAGTTGGTTATCATGCCCAAGAGGGGAAGGCAATCTGTCTGAACTATAACATGTGCGCCCATGAAGTAGTCCCTGTCACATTTTAATGCAGTTACTACTCCCCAAAGCTCTCTTTTAATTTGAGTATACCTTCTTTATCATTCATCAAGAACCTTTGCTCCAAAGTGGATTACATATCTGTTGCCTTCAAGGTCATCTTGACCAACTGCCCATCCTATTCCAATAGGACTTGTGTCCACTGTGAGTATAATGGGCTGTCCATTAGAATAGTTAGCCCTCTTTAAAGTGGGAGCCGAAGTTAGCATTTTCTTGAGTTTCCGAATAGCTTGAGTGTGTTCTTTTGTCCATAGAAATCTTTGGCCCTTTCTTAGGAGCTGATAAAGACTTTCAGCAACATGAGCAAAATGTGGTATCCAAATAAGGTAGAAGACACATGCACCAAGAAATCTTCTCACTTTCGAAACATTTGTACATTCTTCTTGCATTTTGCCGATTGCATTTATTTTAGATGGAGAAGGCTTCCGGCCATATGGACCACACCCGACCACAAGAACCTCTTCAACTCCAAAAACAGATTTAGCTCCTGAAAGAGTAAGATGAACTTCTTCTAATTTAGACAGGATTTGAGCACAATCGTTAATATGATTAAAAACAAAATTTCGACATCCAAGTTCATTGAGATCTTCATTTTTCTCATGAACTTCACATCCTTTAATTGGAACATCATCAAGAAAACGAAGAGTCAATTGAGGAATATAATCCCTCAATACTTTATGAATGGCATTCATCATGTGAGCTACTAAATTCATAGCCCCTTGAGGTAGAGTACACATGCGGACTAGGCCAAGAGGCGTCTTCATTGTAGTAATGCCACGGCTTTCCAAAGCAAGCTGAAATTGATCATAGCCTGAATATAAGTCTCCCATGGAATAGATTGCCCTTCCTGCAAAAGCTTCAGCAAACTAATCCACAATTGGTCCCGAACCAACATTTCTAATAGTGAATTTATTAACAGGTTGCAAATCTTGAATGAATCGTAAAGATCCATTCTTCTTAGGTACGGTAAACCATCGGTTGGAATATGGAGTTGAAGATGGCTCCAATATTCGCATTTTAATCTTTTCATTTAAAAGTTCCAATAACTTAGGCAAATGAGCCCTTGGAACCGGAATTGGTTTTAGATTCCAAGGCACATGTGGGATCGTAAAAATTACCATTGGTGCCACAATGCTTGGATCCACACAGCCAATTTCATGTGGCTGAAATGAAAAAGCTTTACCATGGTTCTTTAACATCTGCATGAAGATTTGCTTTTCAACCGGCAAGAGAAAAGAGTGTTCACCAATTTTCAGCTTTTGTAGACTTTTTGCTGTAAACTGGTGACCAATATCTTTAGGATCATGAAGGCTTGGTTGCTTGGATACCCTTTCTGCCAGTCCTTCGCTTTCGGGTGGTAGAGGAGTAGCTACCGGCTTGACCTTCTTATCAACTGTTTTATACTTTGTTTCTACTCTTGCTTCATCCTTGTTTGGCTGTCCAAAGGCTTCATAATCTGCAAATTCTTGAATTATGTCATACATATCCAATGTACATACCTGTATGGACTGATTTTCAGCTTGATTTTCTGCATGAACGGCTGTATAACTTTCAGCCATTGTATCATTATAATTCAGCCCATAAAATAGACCTGAAATTTCTTCATCTTTTGGTAAAACTTCAATTTGCTTCAGTTCTTGCTCCATGTGACATAAATACTTTCTTTCAGCCTTGTTCATGGCTAAAAACCGTTTATAACAGCCCACTCCATTGGCTGAAAAACCCTGCAAATCGGCTTTTGGCCTTGCCTCCTTCATATGTGGAGGCAATTCTTTGTGACATGATGCACTGCCATAGCCTCCACTTATAGCAGCGCTACCCGAAAACCCTTAAATTCTCGGGCATTAGGAGGAATAGGATGATCTCTCAATTGATCCTTATTCCGATGGTGATTAACACAGACAATTAGGAATTGAACAGCCTTATCATTATCCTTGCTTCTTATTCGAGCATATGATGAACCATCATCAAGAGCCTTTGTCTCTAAACGAGACTCGGAAATAAATGGTTGTCCAAGAATGATGGGATAACTACAAGAATCTTGAACAAAGAAATGAAATTCATCTTTTACATTACCAATAGTAACTTGTACATAAGGGCATGCTGCATAAAGATCGCTAGAAGAGTTATTGGCTGCCTTCATGCGCCATCCTGGGTCCACATCAATAGGCCATCCACCATTCTCATAGAGACTTCTTGACATAACATTAATTTTTGATCCATGGTCTATGAGGGAAATACATGGAGTTTCTTTCTCACCAATTTCAACAACAGTTTCAGTAGTCGCCCTTGCCCAATGGGTACGAGAATAGTGACTACTTGGAATAAAGTGAGTTTCACTTTCTTCCTGCATGTTGTGAAGAAAAGTCTATTTTTTTTGCTTGGGTTGCACTTTAGATTGAGAAGTTTCCACCATTATGGCTTCTTCAGCTTCTGCTTTATAAATGTCTTCATCTTTGGCTTCTATGGCTGCAATCAATTCTTTGATTGCCTCAAATCGAATCCCTTGAGTTTTCAGCTTCTCTTCATCCTGCAAATACACATGAAGTACTTGCAAAAAAGCATGTACAGATTCTTCAGTTTCCTCACCAACATATTGTCTTTTTCATTTAATTACATCAATTATTACGTCATGAAATCCTCATTTTGCAATACCGAGAATTTCACCTAATGTAAATTCAATTCTACTTCCAAGAATCCTTTCTTCTAGGATCCGTTTAAGATCCGTTGCGGTCTCTATGTCGGACTGTAACTTGTAATTGGGATGTTTGCTTTTTCTTTTTCCTTCTGTCTTCTTTGCTTGAGGGACATCTCCCATGTCAAATTTTGGTGGTGGCGGATTTTCAGCAGCCTTCTGCTGGTCTGGTTTGCTTCTTGTTATGCATTTAGTCGGTCCTGAAGAAGAAGGACCGGCAACATCTTCTTCTCTTCTTCTCTTTTCTTCTACCATGGCTTCTTGATTGTTAATTTCAGCTAGCTGGGCAAAAGCTGAAAATGAATCCACAGGCTCGGACCATCCGGTTCTTCCTCGAATACATTGGCTGGCAATGGTTAAATCATCCTTAGTTGCCTTGCCTTGCTCCATGCGTTCCAAGGCCTGCGTCCACACTTTAGATTTCGCATTAATTTTACATGCTTTAACAATTTCATTAGTTGGCTCAATTTGCAACCCATAAGTTGTAGCATCAACAGCTGCATAGGCTGTTCTTGTTGCCAAATCCTCCAATCTTTTCTTCATGCTGCCGTTATCGAAGTTTGGCTCAAGAGGAAGCTCGGTTTCGGTTGCATGAATTTTGCCATCCTTCCAAAAGACTAATTTTTGTGCTTCGGCTTCACGGAATGCTCCACACTCCCTCTTGTCATGCTGAAGGCTATCGCACCAAATGCAGCGTCTTTTAAAGCCTTCTCGTGCAAGTCTTTGGGCAGTTGACCGACCCCTTTCTTCTACTTTAACATCAAGCCTTTCTACTTTAGAATTAATTTCTGTTAAATTAAGATGGAGATCCCACATGCTTTTAATTAACTCATCCATGACATCCTTCTTTGGAGAAGGAACAACAAAATTTCTTGGTTGCTCGGCCATAGAGACAGGAGGTCGAGAAGCTGGAACAAGCTCCTTCATAGAACAGTTGTTACAGGGGTTGATCCCCATCTCAGGCGCAATCGCTCTCTTCGAGCAATCATATTAACTGCTTCAGTGACATCACTCCAAGTAGTCTTTAATCCCAACTTAGAGTCAGGGTCTTCAAGTCGATCAGTCAATTTCTCTTGAAGAGAAGAATCTGCAGCTTTTAAAAATAACTCAATTTTTTGACTTTCCATACCTTGTTGGTCATCAGGATCTAGTTTGGCAAATTTGCTTTTAAACTCTCGATGATGAAGAGCAGTAGCAGTTAGACCCTTATTGGGCCTCTCAACCCATTCGGTGAAGATTTTCTTTGTCATAAGGCCAGAGTCTTCAAGGAAAATTTCTTCTCGAAGAGCCTTCTTGAACACAGTCCATCCAGCATCTTTTTGGAAAAGACCATGAATTCGGTCCTGGATACCATGCACAGCCAGGCGAGCAAAATAATGGCTCCAGGCATGTTGAGGAACTCCAAAGAAGACCATCTTGTCAGTGTAGAGACGGATAAAAGAGGACACATTTTTCCCATTAAATTGCTTGAGCTCATGCCCAATTGCTTCTAAGGCCTTAATGGCAGCAGCATCAATCCGTTCTTCTTCTTGTCTCCGTTGTTGTTGCAATTGCAACTGCTACTGAAATTGCAGCTGTTGTTGTTGGCTCTCTTGCATTAGATGAACCAATTGTTGCAAAGCATCTCCTCCTGAGCTTGATGATTCTCCCATTGGACTTCTTCTTGCAGCGGACTTCACGTCGGGTTCACCACTGTCGTCGCGTTAAGAGTTGAAGGTCTACCACCGGGGCTTTTAGTGCAGAAGAAGAGTTTAGGATTCAAGATTCAAAAAGGGACAATGGGTTGGGTTTTAATAAGATTCGGGATTTAGAAAGAATTTAGGTTCAGAAGAGGAATTCAAGCCTTCTTACTTTGTACTTTGCATACATGAACAGAAGGATTAAGACTAACTTGAATACATCAAATGCTTCAGGATGCATACATCATTTCATAAAGGAGATTTTCAGATTTCTAATTCATCTATGAATGTCAAATGCAAGCTCCAATGGCATTAGCTCCAATGGCATTTATTTCATGTACATAGATGGATTTCAATCCTTTGGGTCAAGTATATTGATGTTAGAATCAAATACATCCAAGATTTGGGCCAAAGATGCATGAAATGGATTGAAAAAGAATATTTTTAGCTTCAGCTGTATTTTAAAATAGAAAATTCCAACCCATAAAAAAATTCAAAATGAGTACATAAACTCAAGAAGAAGTACTCTTGATCATCTATGAACAATGTCTTGAAGAAAAGAGGTCATTTTCCTCTATTACAACCATAAAAAATCCATGTTTGCTCATAAAAATAGATCAAAATAGTGGGCTGCCCTATTTATGACTGGTTATTCTAGCCCATAACAGTCCAAAAGTCTTCAATATCCTCACCCTTTGCTTGCCCCAAAGTCACTCAAGTACTTGGGCACAAGTCGGGCTTCATTGGACCAAGAATAAGGTAGAGAAGATGAGAGAAGTCGTGCATAAGAGCAGGCTGAATACTCTTCTCTCAGATTTCCCCTCTTTTATAGACAGTTTCAGCATGCATTTTCATCAGACCAGAGAGGCAGAGAAGTGGAGCTCTCACCAAGTTTACATCTTTAGTGGTTGGACCAGTTAATCTTCAGTTTGCATGCTCCATTCCATGCATCTCAGCTCCAGCTTTCTCCCAGTCTTCCTCAGGTAGTGCAGCCCGCATTTTGCACCGAAAAATGTGGGTTGCTCTCTGCTCTAACCCTGGTCACTTTTTGACTAGCCTAGGTCACTTGTTGGTCACCTAAGTCGGTAACTTTTGGTCCCATGTGGACCTAGTGGACTTTTTGATAGTTTTTGAAAACATTTTTGGGATTTGCCCATATTTTTGTACCTGAATTAATGTGATTTATCCAGTAGACTATTAATTACTTCCAGATGTCTAAGTTATAGGTTCCCATAGACTTATTTTTCCATAAATGTACATGGTATAACTGCAAATTATATGTCAAATACAAAAGAACTTGTATAACTATGGTAGATATTGGATAACAATGCTTGAATTCTGTATGCAAATATCTCATATAATTCCCAGTGAGACTCTTGTGAGATCATAAGAATCCCATGGTTTATATTATGAACACTAAACTCTTTGACAACGCAGATCTGCTGATGTATTCAGCAGCCTATACTGGTGACAATGATGGTAATGAGCACTTTATTTATGCTCAATAGAGTTTCCCATAGGCTCCATATAGGCCTCAAGTACTTATATCAACCATAGACCTCACAATGAGTAGATGCATACCTCTACAAGAGCAAGAGCAGTTAGCCCTTATTCTCAAGAGCCTTAAAGCTTCAATTTTCCAGCCTTCTTCACAAATGCTTTCCACAAAGCCCAGTCATGGGTGCTCTGATACCATGTTGAGATTGAGAGAGGCAGAGACAACGTGAGGAGCAACCATGCTCTCTTCTTCTTCCATTCATTATCACCTATCCACACACATAGAATAAGTGTATACAATAGTACTAAGGTCCATAGGATCATTCACACTGGGTCTAAGACCACCGATTTATTTAATGTCCCACACTTGCTGATATAGCTGGACAAGGCTAATGTCAGTCATACATACTAACATGAGAATAATATGAGCTTGATATTTTAACAGGAAAATCTCTTGACTTTATAGGGTTTACTAATGCTGATTGGGCTGGTTGTGCCTATGACAGGAGGTCAACCAATGGTTATGCATTTGGATTGGGCAACAGTATGATTAGTTGGTAGAGTAAGAAACAACCTATTGTTGCATTGTCTAGTACAAAAGCTGAGTACAGAAGAGCTGCCTTAGCGGCTTGTGAAGTAGTTTGGTTGATGAAATTGCTGAAAGACTTGGGAATATAGCTAGAAAGAAGAGTGAGATTGCATTGTGATAACCTGAGTAGTGTTATGTTGGCTAGCAATCGTGTCTACCATGCTAGGTCCAAACATATTGAGGTTCACTACCATTTCATCAAAGAAATGGTTCTTATAGGGCAGATTGGCTTGATTCATGTGAAGACTGAAGACCAGGTAGCAGACATATTTACCAAGTCACTTGGTAAAGAAAAGTTAATATACTTCAAACAACTACTTGAAGTTTATAAAATGGTTTGAGCTTAAGGGGGAGTATTAGAATATCAAGCTTGCATTACTCTTCAGTCAGTCTATCTTTATGTGTGTGATTGACATTATATGGACACAGCTATACACATGTGTGACATTCAATAAGCCGGTGTAGTTAGTGACTTAACCACAATTAGTCTTGGTTAGTCATACCTATGTGTGTAAGTCTCTTTTGCGTTAGTATGATGGAAGAACAAGAATGAGCTAAGGCTCATCTTCCACTCCACTCTATCTCTCTCCCTCTCTTCCAACAATACGTGGTTTTTATGGTAGGAGACCTTCCCTTGGTGTGAGAAGTTTGATGCCATAGAGAAGATTGCAAAGACTTGCTCTTCTGCTGCGAAGGTTCACATGTTTCTTGGGGCTTGTGTATGTTATCTTATTTCGATTCCTCATTTTTCTCATATTGCAAATGATCTTTACCAAATCTTGAGAAAAGGGCAACGTTTTTCTTTGGACATGAAACACACTAGAGCTATGCAGAACATGACAAGATTGTTGAGAGCTTCTCCGACTCTTTGAAAAGTAGATTATGAGTGTGGGAGACCTATTGTTCTCACTATTCATACTAGTCCTATATAGGCATTCAATGAATGTTGGCTAGGAGGATGCAGATGGGAATAGGTATGCCATTCGGTTTGGGGCAAAAGTCCTAAACGAGTGGTAGTGCATGTATCCATAGATTAAGAGGGAGCTCTTGGGAGTTGTCACATGACAGATGATTTTTGATGCCGAGAAGTGCTTAAAAATGGCCAAAAATTACAAATATTAGGGACGAAGGTGGCAATGGCAATCAGTACGATTTTAAGTGGCAAGTTCCTAAAGCGCTGGTGCTAATCTTTATGGAAAATCAACTGATGGCATATGGCCGAGCTGGAGTTTTCCTAGATGCAAAACGACGTCAAGAATCCAACACAAGTCTCGGATCTCAATTCCGAGGTCATTTGATCCCCCATTTAATCCCCGCAAGGTTCGGGGTTGTGAAGCAACTACTAGATCTAGAAGCCGAGAATAGCATGACGGGCCCCAGATTTGTAGATTTCGATGCCACGGAACCGCCCGTCCAGATGGATCTCGAATTCGATGTTGTTTGCCCTCCAAAAGCGAAAACACCACTTGCCGAAAGTGTGAAAGCAAAAGGCATGAACTAGATAATTTGATTAAAAGCTTAACAGTTGTTAACAGAGAGCTTAATAGCCACGAAATGAAACATTCAAGAGGGTGGGAGGGGGGGGGGGGGGGGGGCGTCAGTTTTTTGCGCCCCATTTCTCCCCCATTTTTAATGGATTTTCTGATTGCGGTAGAGGCAGGAGGAATCCTCTTGGCCCTGAGATGCTTCTATCCTTTGCCCTCCATCGCCATAAATGGATCAAGGAATGATGCATTGAGCAAAGAGATAAAAAACCAATCTTTCTCTCTCCTCCCTCTCTCTCCTACATAGAGGCAATTCATGTGCAAGAAATCAAGAAGAAGAGGGGCTGAAGGATACTTGTCCGCCAGTGATCGGCTATGCAAGAAATCAAGAAGAAGAGGTTCAGCACTGAAGAATGGTTGCTGGTCAGTCTGTGGGCTGCCCAGAATAATTTGCTTGTTTTTGTTGTTTCATGGTCCAAATGTTGTTCATATACGAAGAATTTTTGTTTGAACCTTGTTTGCATCATGTTTGAGGGTTGTAACTACAAAAATGTAGAACCCGTAATGATTTAGAGTCGTTATTAATTCTTTAAAACCCGCAAAATGTCATTTTTAATGGAAATTAGTGGTTCTTTCCGATTTTGAGTTGGGAAAAAGGAGTGGAAATGGAATAAACTCGAAGAAAATGTTAGGTTTCAGTCAAAATAATAAGCCAACACAAATAAATCAGAAAATACCTATTTTCCATGAATAATAAATAGAGAAAAATAGCAAAAAATAGAGAAAATTGGGATTTTCACACTCAAAAAATATGAAAAAATAAGATTTATGTGTGTGAATGTTTGGAGAGGTTAAAGCATGAGGTCAAGCCTCTGTTTGACCTCATCTTTTGTGTTATAGTATGTATTTATTATTTTTTACATACAAAAATGACACAAAACAACCATTTACACCTATGCACCGCAGCAAGACCTAAACGGTGGGGGGGAGAAAGTTTTTGCGACAGTCTAATTGCTGAAAAGATAGAAATTTTGATTTCCCTCTTTGTGCATAGCATTTAGGGATCATTCCATAATTAAATATAGGCGACTAGTAGCATGGAAGTTCTGGTGCTAGTCCCTAAAGTAGCACAACACGTAACTCTTAGTTAAAATTCATGAAATGGCTATTTTTCACACCTCATATTGCTGGTTTTTTTAATCATAAAATGGTTGTGCATAATTGTCATACACCTTGCATCAATCATGCCACGTGGTATCTCCTGGAATGCATTGCAATTGATTGATAAACTTTGACCAACGCTGAGGGGACAGTAAACCCAAGCTGTCGGTTAGATGGGCACTTCCATTGGGGAAAGTTTTGTGAGGCAAATCAAAATCTCTTGGAACACTGAATTACAAAATAGTGGAGTTTGTGCGAATGTTATATGTGTTAGCGACACATCTTGGGGCCAATCCCCGAGGTGTAGGAGAGTCACAGTGGAACCGTGGCAATCAGCCGAGAGGTGGTTCCCTATGTGTGTATTACGAGACATTATGCCTATATGTTATGGGATCTCCCTCTGAGGAGAAGGGAAGGTGAACGTTGGACTAAATATTGGATAAAAATGCAAAATCGTCATAAGCATTTAGTGCAAAGTGAGTCTTAGATGCTCTTAGCCCGCGAGGCCATGTGGTGGCGTTGTTTGTCGTATGTATGAGCTCCTACTAGTGCCATAGCCAGTGCCAGCCCGTTTTAGGTCCCATGAGTGGTGCATTAGCTAGGAGCTGCCAACAAGTGGTGGTTCTCGAATCTAGGGTTTTTAGGGACCAAGTAGTTGGTTTATGTCCTCTTACAAGGACTGTCAAGCTGAAATACAAAAAGCAGAACGTGCTGAGAGGGATAGACGACAGTTGGAGATTGTAAGATGCTATTCTCCTCAAAGGAGCAGCCCATTACGCATAAGTGGAAGTGGTTCTAGTAACCTAGGTGTTACAAGTAACTCTTCGAGTGCAAGTGGAAGTCTTGGTACTTCCCTATTTCCAATTAATCAACCCACAACAAGTGGGGGTGTAGTGTTGCCTACACAAACTCCTGTTGTCAATTCGGTTACAGCCATGGCACAACCTATTACAATTCTAGTAGATACACTGGATTTACTGGCATTAGAAGTACCATTGCTCATTTTCCATGGGCTAGCAGATGAAGATACAGAACTCCACATTAAGGAGTTTCAAACGCTCATGTTCAACTATCGAATCCAGGACGAAGAACACCTAATGATGTTCTTCAACATGACATTAAAAGGAAGAGTGACAGTGTGGTATCACGGTCTAGAAGGTCGAACCATAACTAACAGTGCCCAATTGTCTACGGCTTTCCGTAGGGAGTTTGCCCCTTAGAAGGGTGGACAATATTGGTTGCGTATTCTGAATGTAACACGCCAAGAGCCAAATGAGAATGTCCAGGCATATGCCAAGAAACTAAAGCAAGTCCTTCGTAAACTTAACACTTATATTCCCATTTCAGCGGTTGCACAATTGCAATATTTTCCACATGGATTGGATTTTAATATCCAGGTGCCACTGAGTAGTGTTGCTTTGGCCGATATTGTCACTGCCATTACCGAAGTAGGAGCAGAGTCGTGCTTGCAAGTAGCTTATGCAGCAATGATAAATTGAAATGGTAATAATTTGGCCTTGACCAATGGGAGTCAAGGGGACCCCATGTTAAATACAAGTCGCAGAGGGAGTATTATGTCAAATCTACCTATGTTCCGAGCTCCTCCTAGCATGACTATGCCTATGGCTAGTCAGGCGGCCTTGCTAAATAGTGGTGGAAACCAAACAATGAATCCGAATGTTGTCCCAGTTGGTCAGCAGATAATTCCTAATCAAGTGGTTAGGCCCATGAGGCGACAGATTGACGATTGCGGCTATGAGTCAAGTTCTTAATGTCCTTGGTGAAGTTAAGGATATGATGAACCCCTACACCGATATGATCTCTGAACAATATCGACAAATAGTTGTGGATGTCAATGTACAGGGCCACACATTGTAAGAAGTTGAGCAGAGACCAAATGGGTTCATGCCATCCATAGCAAGACTGAGCCAAAGATTCCCTAGCTCTCATACAAAGCCTAGAAAGGTAGAGTCAATGCGGCTCTATGCGTGTGAATCCGTTAATATTTGTTGGACTCCATCTATGGATCTATTTTGTGCATGCCACGTTGCCAAGCTCTCCATGCTCGACATACGAAACATGTGATGTATATGAGGGATAAGTGAAAAGTATCTAAGGACTTTTTGAGGGATGGTTTTCCCTTGTAAGTCCTATCGATACCTCTGAGCATCATACTTTGGACATGTTTCCATAGTCACGTACTCTCCTCGAAATAGCACGCAATCATTAACAAATGCATGGATGTTGTTCTAGTGTATGCTAAGCTTTCATAAAACATGTCAAACATCATCACGAGACTCAAGCATAGTATTTCCAAGTGGTAATATATGATACTTTAGCAAACTCAAAAAAAATCATAAAAAACCTTAGAAAAGCACAATTGTTTTTTTATAATGGTGCCAAAAAAAAATCAACAAAGAGTATGTAGAAAGTACCTGAACAACTTAGTCACACTCGCATCGCTCAACCTATATTTTGCTTACACACTTAGGAGTGCAAGCAGCGTCTTCAGGTGAGATACTTGGCACCCATCATATAATGGTGTGGATGCTTTCTCTCTTCGCAGATGAGAAATCTCAGCATCCATGGGTATAAATGCATCGATCATTGCCTTCATCTCATGCTCTAAGATTGGAGGAAGGTCGAAAAGGCTATCTGTCTCCTCCGATATTGATGATATAGATTGAGTTGTGCCTTCTAGTGATGGATTTTCTTAGGCACTCCATCCATCGCATGCCCACAAACTCTTCTAACTAGCTGCAATAGGTGCATTCCTCCTTGGAATGAGATGTCACCTTCCTGTATAAATTTTATGGCCATGTCTAATGTTTTTGTATATGACATTCAATTAGTTTGCAAATGTAAGGCATGATTGATACACACTTTGCTGGATGTTTGCTCAAAGTTTGAGATCGTCTGATCAATGATCTCAGATTGGAACTCACCAAAAGCATCGTACGTTGTCGTGCCGCTATGCAGACACAATGTGAAAAACTCTAGAGTGCGCCTTTTTGATTGATCTAGAGAGAAAATTCCATATTAGTCATTAATGTTAGTGTCCGTAGTGTGGATGGTCCAAAAATATTAGATTTTTGAACAAGCTTAACCAATTTTTAATATTTTAGATATTATCTCTTGTAAAAATCCAAAAATTATAGAGAATTTCTAGAATAGGATGACATGTAAAGGAAAGTAGGATACCTTTCAACAATTTTGAGAGGATTTTATGTAAAAAGAAGGATTGGCAAAATTGTTGAAGCGAGATTGTAGTTTTCGGGCAGTAAACAACACTCCAATGAACTAGGAGATGAAGAAGGAGCCATCTGGCAGAATTCTGGGCAGGTGTCATGAAATTTTACCCCCATTTTTGAGTCACTGAGGGCATCAGATTGGTGGTTTGAGAAACATAGAGGAATGCATTATTTTATGCATGTTTTCTTATACAAGAGATTTAGCTTCTCTTAATGCAAAAATAAACTGATAGGCTTCGTCTCTGTGAGTATTCTTCTACATCTTGTATTACTATGAGCCCCTTCTCTTCCATCTACTCCTCTCCTTGAATCTCCCTTCACCCTGTTGCCTCTTACCCTGTGGTAGACTTTCAACCCAAACGCTCTAATCGTGGTGAACCTGACGTGAAATTTGGCAATAGGTATGTAAAGATGGGGGATTTTGCAAGTTCAAGTGGTGGTGATGCTTTACAATAGATGATTACAATGTTGCAGCAACAAGAATAATAGTAGTTGTTGTTACAACAAGAGATGCAAACTCGGTAAGAAGCAAAAAGAATTGATTCCTTAGCTGTGAATGCATTGCAGGCAATGGGACAAGAATTGAAAATGTTTTCGGCCTTCATCCAGTTCTATGAAGAAAATATATTGTTTTATGGAATACCGCAGTATGCATGGAGTCGATATTTCTCCTGTTTGGTTGTGCATGCATTGCATAATCGGATTGATGAGTTACATAGAAGAGATGTGATTGGGAAAATTTTAAGAAAGCTTTGAGAGAAGAGTTTTTCTTGGAAGATGTAGGATTGGTAACTAAAAAGACATTTATAGATTGGATTGAAAATCCCAAAAAAAGAGTTGACTACTATAGCTTTGCTCTGGAATTTGAAAGTTTGTATGCATAGTTGGATACTAATGAGTAGCAATCATTGGAGAGTCAAAAAATTGATTTGTTTCTAAAGGTTGTAGATTTTGTCTTGCAAGAGAAGTTGACTAATCGTTTAGAAGATGCCTCTTCTAAAATGGGGCTGAAATAAGATTGGGCTAATATAATTGAGGCACTGCATATCTTGGTAAAGAGAGAGTGGATGAAATTAAGATGTGGTACATGAACCACACATGCCAGTGCTCAAAAGGTGGCTAAAATTACAGGCAAGGGACTTGTGGCTTTGGTGGAATAGCTGGCTATGCTTGTTGGTCCAGCTCTGAAAGGTGATGGTGTGGATGAATTAATCAAATGCATGCGTGATTTTAGGCTAAATTTGACAGAAATCTATGCAAAGGTTGAAAATTTGGATATTAAGGTAGAAGAGAAGGCTCGTGCAATAGCCTAAACACTGTACAAAGAAGGGTACAAAAAGAGATACATTTGGTATGACAGTTTACAGCATGAAAAGTGAGACTATATAGCCTACCATGAAGTGAAAGCAAAAAGGTTAGTCTTTTGGAAAGATGGAAAAATACATGCAATAAAAACTTGTCTTCTAGTAGAGCCAAATTTTGGAAATGGTGGCATACAGGATAGGTTGGAAGATATGGATGCAAGGACAATATTTGTTGCCATAGATGTAACCACATGTGGATTTAGAATTGAAAGGATTGATGAAGCTCAAAAAGGAGGCATGGTTGAAGTAAAATCTCCATTTGGATGCAAGTATTAGATTGCATGGAAAAGGGAAAAATAGCAAAGTCTGAATTGACTGGTGCAAGTCACAATAGACAAGGGAGAATAGGGTGGAGTGCACTAGTAGATTCATTTTAAGCATATGCTTATTTGGCTGAGGTTCATAATCAAGAAGATCTTGTGGAAGAAAAGAGAAGAGGAGATGAGAACAATGCTGGTCCTTCCTCTTGAGGCCCATCTAAATGCATAACACGAAGTAAAATGGAGTAGTAGAAAGAGGCTGAAAAATCCATATCTGAGCATGTTATGGAGGATGCAATTCTAGAGAAGAAACAAGAAGGAAAGAAAAGGAGAAATCAGCCCAGTTACAGGTTACAATCAGATCTTGAGACTATCACAAACCATAAAAGGGTCTTGGAAGATCGTATGCTTGGTAGTAGAGTAGAATTCTAACTTGGCAAAGTTCTTGGAATCATAAAGCGTGAATTTCATGATGCAATCATTGATATATTGAAATGAAAAAGACACTTTGATGGTGAAGTTTTACAAGCATTGATGTAGACTGACAAAGACATAGAAAAATAACTTCAGAGGGAATATGATGATGCATGTAATGCTGATTGGAAGAAAGCTGATGTTGAAAATAACAGAAATGTGGACAGTAAGCTTGTGGTTGAAATTGGTCTTATGGGTAGCACTAAGCATAGAGAGAAGGCTATGTATAATGGGATGTCCATCAACAAGGACATGAAGAAGAAGATGTTCATTTTATTCCAAGTAGTCATTATTCACAAACGCATTGGGCTTGTGCTATAATAGAAACAATTGTTAAAGTGGGAGAAAGAGAGACGCCTTGCATAGCTCTCTTGGATCATAGTCTCGAAATCAATGTTATGGCACATAGCTTGTATGAGAATGGAGGTTGATGGATTGATGTAGATCCGGGATGGCATATGCGGGCAGGGGATCTTTATGCAGCTTGTCCGAATGTAACCATGACTATTGGAGATGTTAGGAATGAATATAATTTTTTTGTGGAGGATTCATGTACTTAACCACCCAGTGATTTTGGGGTAGCCCTATATTTTAGAATCAAGGCTAGAAACAAAAGCCTTGGATGATGGTTCTTCATATGCTCAGGTTAGGAGTAAAGACAATACAAAGGCAGTAAAATTTCTCATTATTTGTGTGATTCATCCCCACAATCGGGATATGCTATGGGATAATAAAATGCCACCTAATGTACAAGAGTTTAAGGGTTTTTAGATAGCACTGCTATAAGTGGAAGCCATGGCAGTGCCTCTAGGAAGATAATTATGCCTCCAAGAAAGGGGAAAACTGTGTTTGTGTCTGGATTGCAAGAATGGATAGCATGTGGTCTTGGCAGTTTTAAGAGTATTTCAATCATGTGCAAGGTTTAAAAGAAATACATAGAATGGGTTGAAAAGGAGCTGAAGACATATGGTTTGATGGATGCAAATGAAGGTATTTCAGGGCTGGTAGATGTTGATAAAGTGGCTGAAATTTTTTCAGCAATTAATGCTAAAAACAGGGCAAGAAAAGAGATTATTTATGTTGACACTTTGGAGATGTATAAAGTCATTCAAGATTTTCCTAAGAATGAATGTTATGGGCTGCAATATGGGCTAAAAAATAGGGCTAAAGCAAGGGTGGATACAAAGTAGAAAACAGTTGCAAAGAAGGTTAAGCCTATGGCTTTGCCTTTACCACGTGAAAGTGATGGGTTGGCTAAAAACGTATCTCAACAAGCTAGTTTGTGGGTTCCATATGGAGTAGGAAATAAATTTACAAGTGAAACTTTATAAAAGCTGAAAATTGGTGATACAAGATTTCTTTTGCTTGTAGAAAGATTTTGTTTCTTGCAGATGTTGGTAAGGCATGGGAAAGTCCTTGCATTTCAGCTAGATGAAATTGGATGTGTTGATCTTACCATAGTTGCACCTATGGTAATCTTTACAGTACCTCATGTGCCATGGAATTTAAAGCCTATTCTAGTACCTCGAGAATATTTGCCTAAGCTGCTGGATCTTTTGAATGAGAAGATCAGGATGAAGATTTTGGAGCCTCTTTAGCTCCATATTCAAATCGGTGGTTTATTGTTTATAAGGAATGTTGGATTAGGCCCGATAGTGGATGAATTTGCAGAAGCATTTGCAAGCAAGGCAATTTACTCTATGGGAGATTTATATTCACGATATGATTATTTCCATCTTGCATTAGAAAGTTGTGATATCACTACCATGAAGAAACCACTTAGATTGATTAGGATGTGTATGCTTCCACAGGGAGCAACCAATTCCGTGGTGTATATGATGAATGCTATGCATAAAGTTTTGAGGGAGTATAGTCCTTAGTTGAACTTACCCTTTCTTGATGATGGGCCAATAAAAGGGTATCATATCCATGAGAAGAATGAAGAGTTGAATGAGAAAGGATGTAGAACATTTGTGGCTGATCATATTGTTGATTGTGATAGGATTTTGAGTCAACTTGAAGCACTTCATTTGACTCTGTTAGGAGAAAAGTGAGTTTTTGGAGTGAAAGAAGTATTAGTTGTTGGGAACATGTGTGGACCATATGGAAGAAAGCCCTCACTAGTAAAGATTGATGCCATAAGCAGGATGTGGGAGACTTGTTTGAATGTATCCGAAGTGAGAAGATTTTTGGGTACATGTGTCTTTTACTTGATATGGATTCTGCATTTTGCTCATGTAGCTGAAAGTTTATATCAGCTCTTGAGAAAAGGGAAAAAGTTTTGGTGGGGTAAACAACATACGAAGGTAGTTCAAAAGTTAAAGAGCTTATTGATTTTAGTCCCAACACTAAAGAGAGCAAATTATAAGAATGGGTAGCCTATTATTCTCATAGTGGATATAAGCCCGATTGGCATTGGATGGGCAGTGGGTCAGGATGATGTTGATGGGAATAGTTATACCATTCTCAAGTCAAAAGAGAGCTTTGGGGTGTAGTGACAGCCCTTAAGTGTGATAGGGAGTATTTTATGGGAGTTCATGTAGTGGTAGAGACTGATTATCTACCTCTATTGGGCATGATAGTAAATTTCTCAATTCTTGATATTGCCATGTTACGGTGGATTGCATATATAAACTCACTTAACCCTAAATTTCAACATATTGCAAGTAGAGAAAATTGATGGAGAGGAACTGATGGAAGTCCTATGCATTAGATAGCTAGAAAGAAGGTCTCAAGACATTGAGATAGCCATGAAAAAGCTGAAGACTACAAGGATCAAGAACAAGAAGAATTTTGACAAGCGACACAAACTTTGGCCATGAGCTATACAGAAATGGGAGTTGGTGGTGATTTATGATAGCAGCTTGGAAAATCAGCATAGTGCCAGTCAGAAGATGGAAAAGTGTGTTAGAAGATAGAGAGATAGAGAGAAGGGTTGGAGTACTTAAGAGGAGCCGTATGCTCTCCACTCATTTTCTTCATATTCAATTACCCATATAACTAAAGTGATTACAACACTCTAAGGTCTATAAGACCATTCACACATAGTCTTAATCCACTAATTTAATGTCCCACACTTCTTGATACAACTGGACATAGCTAAGACTCTATCGGTGGTCACACACACAAGCCTGAAGTCTCAACACTCCCCCTCAAGCTCAAGACAGCCTTTTCACACCAAGTAGATGTCAATAGTTCAGGACTAAATTTCAAATTTGTACATTCATGTTTCAGCTCATAAGTGAGCCCTCTCCAAGGTATTTTGCATGTAGCAATCTTCAAGCTCCTTTCAAAGGATATGGGCTAGCATTTACCACTTATTAGCCACTTTATGTGGTGTCTTTGCAATCGTTGAGGTTCATCCTCCAACAAGCATAGTTCACGTAGCCTGGCAGGTCGTGTTCATAGCAAACCAATAGCACATGGTGCTCATTGACAGCTTATAAATGCTCTATGGAGCCTTGCTGCACTCCTAGACAATGCTTCAGCAATGTCAACCTCAATGTTTCAATGCATACCTTCAAGAAATAATGGGAGGCTGCTTCTCTTCTTCTTAGATACAATGGTCCTCAAATTCTTAAGGTCTTCTTCATAGCCTCTTGCTCCAAAGAGCCCATTCATAGCTATGATACCATGTTAGAAGATAGAGAAATAGAGAGAAGGGTTGGAGCAATTGAGAGGAGCTGTATGCTCTCCACTCATTTTCTTCATATTCAATTACCCATACAACTAAAGTGATTACAACACTCTAAGTTTTGTAAGACCATTCACATGTAGCCTTAATCTGCCAACTTATTTAATAACCCACACTTGCTAATACAGCTAGACATAACTAAGACTCTCTCAGCAGTCACACACACAAGCTTGAAGTCTCAACAAAGCGGTGGTTTGATCCATATGTGGTAAGGTTTACTTTTGACAATGCCACCTATGCATTCACTGAGATAGATGGGACAATTCTAAGGATTCTAGTGGCTAGAAAACATATCAAGCTCTTTAAACGTAGGGACTCTTCAGCATATGAGTTAAAGGAGTTGGATATTGAGCATGAACATGAGAAAATGGAAGAAGAAGAGGAAGAAGATGAAGACATTGACATGGTAGAGGATACTTCCTCTAACACTATAGGTCCATAAGACTTTGGCACATGCCAGAGGATGTGTAGGTTAGGAGGGGCTAGATGTCGTGCTGCCACATGGCCATAGTGTGAAAAACTCTAGAAAGCATTGTAATTAGGCTTTCTTATTGATCTAGAGAGTCAATACAATTTTAGTCATTAATGTTAGTGTCTACAGTATGGATGGTTCACAAATCCTAGATTTTTGGACAAGGTTAGCAAAATTTTGATATTTTTGATATTATCTTTTTAAAAAATCCAAAAGTGTAGATAAATTCTAGAATAGGATGACATGTAAAAGAAAGTAGGTAGCATTTCACCATTTTGGGAGGATTTTATATAAAAAGAAGGATTGTTGAAATCACGTGATGCACAATTGCTATTTTCAGGCAATGAATAGCACTCCGAACTAGGAGATAAAGAAGGAGTGTTATGGTAGAAATCTGGTCAAGTGTCCTAGTATTTTTTCCCCCCTTTTGGAGCCAATGGAAGCATCAAATTGGTGGTTTGAGCAGCATAGAGGAAGGTATTGTTTTATGCAGGTTTTTTTCTACAAGAGATTTATCTTCTCATAATGCAAAAATAAACCAATAGGCTTTGTCTCTATGAGTACTCTTCTACATACTCTATTACTTTGATCCCCTTCTCTTCCATTTGCTTCTGTCCCTAAATCTCCATTCACCCTACTGTCTCTTACCCCTGTGGTAGACTTTTCACCCCAAATGCTCCGACAACACCACACTGTATATTTTGAATTATACATAAAAATGGTTAGATGACTTGTCACACATAAAATCTAGATACAATAGCTTATAAAACATGTGGTCACCTTTGGATTACATCCCCTCGAGAATTCCAACTCCTCAATAGAGACCTCCACCTGCTTGCAAGAGGGTATGATCCAAGCTCCATGTAATCATCACATAGACATAAACTATGACATCTCCTCCATACCCTCAAGATATCAAATCAGTCGATGGTACATACTGCATCAAAATTCCTATTGCACGTTTTTTCGATCTTTCTTGGCTTCCTTGTACCTAGAGAGCATGTCTCCATGGATGCATGGTGCAACATACAAAAATGATTCACTTTCTTCTCCATTGTAGCATCTATCCTTTTTTCTATCCCATTTTCAACCATCATATCTCCGATCAGTCTATCATCATCCTTTAGTAACCATGGCGGCATATTGTTGTTTGAATCCATTGTTCGTAGCCATTGTGAAATATGCATTAACACCTTTGACACTAGCCAATCTTCAGCCATGCTACCTTTCGGCTAGGCGCGCTGTCCCACAAAGCTTTTCAGTGTTTTCATGAAGTGCTCCAAGAAAAACATCCATCACGTATGGACATGTCTGACAATCTCCACTTCATTTGCAAGATGCACCAGGAGGTGGGTTTGTATCGTAATCATGCTAGTGGGTAAGTATTTCG
Source organism: Lygodium microphyllum (assembly GCF_053477565.2). Classification (NCBI taxonomy): domain Eukaryota; kingdom Viridiplantae; phylum Streptophyta; class Polypodiopsida; order Schizaeales; family Lygodiaceae; genus Lygodium; species Lygodium microphyllum. The sequence goes on from NC_141148.1 coordinate 112,443,695, forward strand.
CAAAGAGATAGACCATCTCCACTACTCCCCTGCCTTGGAGATTCAATAAAGGATGTCTTGATCTCCTTCTATGAGATCCATTGCACTAAATTTGACAACCTATAAATCGCATCATGTATTTTTGGAGTGAGGTATCATGTGATCGCGATCAGTAGAGTAAAAACTACCACAAATGAAGAAGCATTACGAATTGATTAGACTCCAAATATCAAAATATGCAAGTGACTTACAATCGAGGAAAGTACAAACCTGACATATATTATGCCAATAATGGGATTTTAGCCCTAATAGTTGGTTGTCTTTAGAAAAAGAGGATTTGAGAGAATGCATCATACCCATTGGGATGCAGATAGACCTAATAATTTGCTTCACAATATGCTCTTCTTTTGTGGACAAAACCCAAGGAGTGTGAGGTAATTGCAAGTGACCATCATCACTCGACTTTGGCCAATCAACTGTGGTCCAAGCGCCTCCATCTTGCCTACCTCCTTCAAATCCATTCATGCCCCTGTAGTGTCTCTCTTTCCTATGATGTGGTCCCATAGTAAGCTACCCACATTCTTGAAAATATGCATGGGATCCAATAAGTGGATGATCTGTAAGTAGGTCCAATACGCCAACTCGTAGAAAATTGAGAACCATTGCATTCCGTTTGGATGTGACTTCGTGTGGACCATTTTCAACTTGTATCATCTTTGGGCATTCATTCGTGCTAGAGGTCATCCAAGGAAACCTTCCCTCAATTCATGACCCTCTGACAAGAAAGGAGCGTGTGCTTGATATACAATCTTCTTCATGGTTTGTGACCTTCAGGAGTCTAACATTGTGGCCCACACCATGGACATGCATGATAGCCTAAGGTAACTAGACTTTTTCCAACATCCCTATTTAGTAAACACAAACTTGAACAAGTTGTGATAAATATCACCAACAAGAACAGAAGCCTACTTACCTAAGCACTCCCCGAATATCAAGAAGTCTTACATGGTCCACATGAGAATGGCTCGTATATTGGCAGACCGTTGACCATCGTGCTTACTCATATCTTCCACAATGACCCCCTCCTCCCACAAAATCTTAAGCTCATCGACTAATGGACGGAGATAGATGTCCATATTCTTGAGTTTGTAGCAGCCAGGAATGAGAAAGCTAAGGATCAGTGAAGGATGGATTTTAGGCCCCGGAACGTGCCTAAAAATAGGAGAAAAATGTGGAAATGCGGGGGAAAATGCTCAACCAGGAAGGAGGCAGCTCGACCTAGGACGATTTTAAGCGTCAAGTGCTTGACGGGCACCTGTACGACACTCCGAGAATTTTCATAAATTTTCCGTGCACCTGTGTCAGTCAGTGGAGCTGCCGGTCAGTGCGGGATGTCGAGACGAGTTCATAGAAATATTCAGACGGACGATCGAAGTCCGTACGCGGAAGATGGCCCGAAAGTGGCCGGGGTGCCCAAAGGGAGGCCCAAATTGGGAAATCCCAAGAGGTGTAAGGGAGGGGGGGTGACCTTTGGCACCCCCCCCCCTCCAAAAAACGTGATGTAGGGGGGGGGGGGGGGGGGAGGCGGCTGTTTTTCAGCCGCCGAAAAAATCGCCCCCCCCCCCCCCCTCCCCCCAATCATGATGAGGCTTCATACACAAGCCATGAAGATGATCAGGCCGGGCTTCTGCCTCTAGTCTACGCTTCCTATCGCCGGTCTCCGCTCCCGCAATGGTGGATTGTAGAGAGAGAGAGAAAATCAGTCTTTCTCTCTCCTCCCTCTCTCTCTGCTTAACCCCCGTTCATGCATAGAAGAGTAGAATGGAAATGGATGGCCGGATGGATGCCGATTCTTGACGAGACTGAAGGGCAATGCCAAATCATTGTAGATTTCTGATTCCAAGCAGAATTCATGGCTGGAAATCAATCGTGGGACGTGCCAAATTTAATGGAAAAACCCGCAAGACACGGTAATAATTGTTTTTACAAAGAAAATGGTCTTTTGATGCAAATTCGGTTGATAAAAATGTGTTCATATGGATTGAGTTTTGAGTATGTCGTGCTTTGAGCTGTTTTCTGGCTGTTCATCATTTAAAAATCAGAAAAACATGTGTGGGATAGCAGAAAATAGAAAACCGAGACACGAAAAACCATAAAAAATGAAGGAAAATAGGGGTTTTTGGGCTAAAAATGATGCAATAAATTAATCCACACCGATGGGAAAATTTGCAAGAAAATGGTGGAAAAAACCCTAAAAAATAGGGGAAATTTATATTTTGGGCTTCGAAAAATTAGGAAAATTATGAGTAATGTCCGTGAATGTATAGTGAGGCTGAGGCATGAAGATTTGCTTCAGATCAGCCTTGCTTCCGTGTTTTAGTTCGGTTTTGTCTGCTTTTGATATGAAATTTAATGGAAAAAGCCGTAAAATGCCATGCAACGAAGCATACAATCGTTAGAAAGAAACCATGAAAGGGATGTTTTTGCACTTGTGCACGATACTGTTTTGCTAAATGTTTGAGCACTAGACATCCACCAAATGCATGGAGCATGGAAAAGAATTTAAAAGTATCAGTGATCAGCTCCTCGACATGCATTGCAATTGGTTTATGAGGACATGACCTACATTGTGAGGCAGTGAGATACCCATGCTGTAGGCTAGTCGTGGGATCCTAGAGGGAAAATCAAGTAAGGACAATGGTACATTCCTGGACACGTTTATTTGGTACCTTGAGCGACGTTTGTGCGGAATGTCTAAGTGTTGAGCGACGCATTGAGGGGCCAATCCCCAAGGTGTAGGAGAGTCGCAGAGGGTTGACGGCATTCAGCTGTAGGAGGAACCCCATGTGTATGTGATTCGAGCCTTTTGGCTATGTGAAAGGGACTCCCTCTGAGGAGTAGTGGGCTAGGATCAGTTGGACTACAACGTATTACAAATGCAATGTTTAGGAAGGCAGAGATTTTGATAGACGCTCCTGGCCGCGAGGCCGAGGGGTTGTCTTGTGCGTAGTGACGAGGTCCGGCTAGTGCATGAGCCAGTGCCGGCCCGTTTTTAGGTCCATCAGTGGTGCGTCTGCCGGGAGCTGCTTAAAAGTGGCGGTTCTCGAATCCTGGTTGTTTAGGGACCAACTAGCAGTTTATGCCAAAGGATATTGAGATTGATCCGTTATTTATTGATAAGCATCGTCTAGCAGAAATCCAAAAGCAAGAAAGAGATGAAAGAGCTAGGCGACGTGCTGAAATTTTTAGGAGATATTCCCCTAAGCGTAGCGGTGCTGAACCCTTACAAGGGAGTGGATCTAGTGGTCTTAGGACCACAAGCAGCAAGTTAGGAGAAGGTGGAAGCTCTAGTGCTCCCCTTCCTGCCATAAGCCAGTCCACATCAATTGCGGGAGGTGTAACCCCACCGTCCCCTATTCTTAGTACAAATCCAATCCGCGTCATGGCACAGCCTATTGCAATTCCAGCAGGAACGACGGATTTGCCGGCTCTAGGTTACCCGCTACCCATTTTTAATGGGTTAGTTGAGGCAGATGCGGAACTCCACATTAGGGAGTTTCAAAAGCTGATGTTTAACTATCGCATCCAAGAAGAAGGACATTTAATGATGTTCTTCAATATGACTCTCAAAGGAAGAGCCGCTATATGGTATCATGGTTTAGAAGCCGGAACCATATTGAACATTGATGCATTTTATGGAGCTTTTCGAAGGGAGTTTGCCCCTGAAAGGGGTGGGCAATATTGGTTGCGTGTACTCAACGTGACCCGTCAAGAACCACACGAGGATATTCGTGCTTATGCGAAGAAGATAAAATAGGTTTTCCGTAAGTTGGACACCTCTATTCCTATCCCCGCAGCTGCCCAATTGCAATATTTCCTTCATGGTTTGGTCTTTAATATCCAATTGCAGTTGAGTAGTGTCCCCTTGGGGGATATAGATACTACCATTACACGAGCACAAGAGGTGGAATCCCGACTACAAGCAGCCTATGCTTCTCGAGGCAATTCGAACATGGGTTTAGTATTGGGAAATAATGTGTCAATGGCCAATGGCAGTAGTAGCCAAGGGATGGCGATGGCTAACCCTAATGGGAGAGGAAACATGATGCAGAATGTCCCTTTATTACCAGCTCCCCCTAGCATATCGATGCATACGGGCAGTCAAATGGCTCCAAGTCGTGGAGGCCAGGCGGTCAATGCTAATACCATGCCTGTGGCTCAACAACCAGTGCCTAATCAAATTGTTAGGCCGATGGAACGACAGGGTAATGACCAAGGCTATGAGTCGAGTTCTTCCAATGAAGCCCATAGAAAGTAAAGCCGATAAGGAACCACCAAAGAAGAAGGGGAAAGTTAAGAAAGAGGCATTGAAGCCAGTTCAGCGACCTAAAGAGCGGATGGTTTGGCGTGAAAAGCGAGCTCTATCAAACTATCATGAATTCGATTTGGCGAGCTCTCTTTGCGAAGTCAAGCCGGATGTGAATCTTTTATAGCTTATTAAGCTTTCCCCAGGAGTACGTAAGGAATTTAGAAAGATCCTACGTACCGGGTATATCGTAGAACCTTTGGGTATTGCACGAGTTGGTGATGACTGGTTCGAGCATGCTGAGAAGCATTGCCCAAGGGTTGCAGCCTATGTCGATGGGATATTAGTAGATTATGCCATTGTCGACACGGGATCATCTGTTAACATTATGAGTTCTGAACTGATGGAAAGGTTGGGTCTTGCGATCCAGAAAGATACCTCCACAATTCTCAGAATGGCAGATGATAGTTTGAGACAGCCAGAAGGCTGCATTACTAAGGTCCATGTTACTATTGCAAATGTAGAATGCATGTTGGACTTTAGGGTGATTCGTTTTGCAGGCCGGCCAAGTTACCAAGTATTACTCGGACGACCTTGGATCTTGCAAGCGGATTGCCAAGTAGATATACTTGTCGGTCGGCTAATATTCGGTAGAGGTGCCCAGCGTGTGGTGGTTGATGCTTATCTTGAGTCCCCGCAGAGTGAGAGAGCTCCTCTATCTTCTACAGAATTGGAGACATTAGAAGATTTATCTGCCAGTGAGACATCATCGAGTGATGAGTCCAAAGAGGGATCCACCACGGAGGACATCTATCAGATCACTTTGATCGAGCCAATAGAGGGTCAAGATTGTATAAGAGATGCAGATGTTATCGAGCTAGACCTTGGTACGCTTGATGATTCGCGGCCAATCAAATTAGGTTCTATGCTCAGTACAGCAGAAAGGGAGGACTATGTGGCCTTGATCTAGGAATTCCGTGATATATTTGCCTAGAGTTATGATGAGTTGAGAGGCATTCCTCCTAGTCTTGCTGTTCATACAATTCCGTTGAAAGAGGGTAGTCGTCTTGTACGGCAGAAAGTAAGGCGTATGCCTTTCGAATTGAGGGACGGCCTGTTTGAAGAGTTACAGAAGCTTCGAGAAGCGGGTTTGATTTTTTCCTGTACAACACACGGAATGGTGTTCGCCAGTTGTGATTAGAAAGAAGAAGAATAATCAAATCCGTTTATGTGTAGACTTTAGAGAGCTGAATAAGCAGACAGTTAAGGACTACTACCCGTTGCCATTTATTGACCAGATTTTGGATCAATTAGCGGGTAGGGAGATATATTCGTTTATGGATTGCTTTGCAGGATACAACCAAATGGCAATTGAAGAAGAGGACAAGTTGAAAACAACTTTCATTACTGTATTTGGTACTTTTTCATACCATGTGATGGCCTTTGGTTTATGCAATGCGCCTGGTTCGTGGCAACGAACAGCAGATAAGACATTCGGTGACATATCCCCTGAAGAGTTGAAGGTGTTTATTGATGACTTAGGGGCTGCCACCTTGAGAGAAAGGCAGTTGATCATTCTAAGAAAATGCTTTGAGCGCTGTAGACAATTTTGCATCGCCCTAAACCCACGGAAGTGTGTTTTTGGAGTACCTTATGGGCTATTGCTGGGTCATGTGGTCAGTTCGATAGGAATTGCGACAGACCCTGAGAAGGTTAAAGTTATAGTTGCCATGGGTCCACCACGCACTCTGAAGGAGGTGCATAGCTTTCTGTCTTCGGTTGGTTACTACCGTAGATTCATCAACGCCTTAGCAGAAAGAGCATTGCCGCTTACAAATTTATTGTCCTTTAGCTGTTCGTTTGTATGGGGTGACCCTTGTAAGGTAGCATTCGAGGATGTGAAACAAGAGCTAGCAAGAGCGCCCGTTTTAAAAGCACCTAAAAGAGGTGAGGTGTTTTACATATTTTCAGCAGCCACGATGTATAGTATCAGCTGCTGTTTAGCCCAAATTTGGGAGGAGAAGTGGTACCACCTGATTTCTTTTGCTAGTCAGAAGCTAGGGGTATCCGAAATCAATTATACCTACATGGAGAAGTTGTGTCTAGCGATGGTCTTTGGGACCAAGAAATTTAGGCATTACATTCTCTATGAGAAAGTCGTGCTTTATACGAAGGCGGAGGGGCTTCGACTATTGATGAATAAGCTACAACCGCCTGATCGTCTAGCAAAGTGGTTAATCACTTTGCAGGAATTTGATTATGAAATCAAGAGTAAGCCACCAAGGTTGCAAGGCATCATGGAATGCCTTGTGGACTTTGGGGAGCCGAAAGAATCTGTGGCTGAAGGTAGTGACATGGAGTTGTTATTTAAGATAGATACGGCCTCTATTCCCTCCTGGTATGCTGCAATAACGCATTATTTATCCACGGGAGAGGCGGGATCCGAACTATCTAAGGCTGAGAAAAGGAAAATTAAGCAGCAAGCGTTAAAGTTTGCCTTGATCGCAGGTACATTATATCGGCAAGGGGTTGATGATATCTATCGCCGATGTGTGATGCCTGACGAGGTACCATTCATTTTGGAGGAGTGCCATGATTCTGCTTGCGGTGGCCATTTTGCTGGACGGCTTATAGCACAAAAGGCTTTAAGAGCAGGTTATTGGTGGCCTGCCATCTTCCAGGATGCGTTTGCGTATGTTAAGCGATGCGATATTTGCCAGCAGCATGATAGTCGAGAGAATAGGAAATGACCACTCACCCCTATTATGGCGATACTTCCATTTGAGAAGTGGGGAATAGACTTTGTGGGTCCTATTACTCCGTCATCAACTATGCAAAAGAGGTACATCATTGTCGCAACTGACTACTTCACAAAGTGGTCAGAAGCACGTGCAACAAGGAAAGATGATGCTAAAGAAACTGCTAGTTTCCTTTTAGAGCAGATAATATGCCGGTTTGGTCCGCCAAAAGAATTAGTGTCGGACCGCGGAACCCATTTCTTGAATAAGGTGATCAAAGGTTTGACAGAGATGTGGCAAATCAAGCATAACAAGACAACCCCATATAATCCGCAAGCCAATGGGCAAGTTGAAAGCACCAACAAGCAGCTTGTGGGCATCCTGTCCAAAATTGTGTCGGAAAAGAAACGGGATTGGGATAAAAAGTTATACGTGGCAGTGTGGGCTTATAATACGACTTTCAAACGAGCCACTGGCCCTACCCCGTTCAAGTTAGTATATGGGGAGGAGTGTGTCTTGCCTTTAGAAATTGAGCTGCCGACTATTCGGTTTGCCATCAATCATTCTTTGAGCGATGAAGACGCACTTTTTGAGCGCTTGACGACATTGGCACATTTAGATGAGCTTAAGCTGCAGAGCTTATTGCACCAAGAAGTGGCGAAGTGCCGAATGAAGCAGCTACACGACCTCAAAGCCAAGAAATACACCTTCAAGAAAGGACAGCTTGTTCTGTATTATGACGCACGACGTGAATTATTTCCAGGCAAGCTAGAGCCCAAATGGGATGGGCCCTATAGGATCGTTAGAATAGGAAAGAATAAATCCACAGTTTTGTTAGCTGACCTTGAGGGGATAGAATTTAAAAATAAGGTTAATCTTAATAAGATTAAACCTTATTACTTTTGATTGCACTAATGCTATGACTGCCTTGCAGGTCTAGGCGAGATCGATCAAACATCTGCAAGGAAATCGTGATAGAGGTTGATGGGTCGTCTGATCCCTTATTTAGAACACCCATATTTAGAGCAAAGGTATCATCAGGGAAAGCTCATTTGGTGGAGCAAAGGATACAAGGTGATTGAGCAAGAAGGCGGGACATTTATTTGGGAGATCAAGGTCTTCTGCCATCACTGCCTACAAATTTTGACGAGTATCCCTGTTGAATTCAATGACGATGGAGGGATGGAACCTACAGTCCACCCGTTGAATATGGTGAATTTCGATTACCATAATTACGAGTAGAGTTCAGGATGGCAGGATATGTAAACCCTTTATGGACATACACTTTGTACTTTGATGGGGCGTCCAGGGGTCCATGCAAAAAAGGAAGTGTAGGAGTTGTCATCCGAGACCCCCGACGACGCATTGTCATGAAGTTAGCTGTTTATCTCGGGGTGAATTTTACCAATAACATGGGAGAATACAAAGCCCTGATTATGGGTTTGAATATTGCGAAGAAGGGTGGTATCCGCCAGTTGTTGGTGAAAGGGGACTCTCAGTTGGTTTTAAATCAACTCAATGGGATGTACATGGTACAAAACCCCATCCTTTGTATGTACCATCATACTGCCATAGCCCTACTAGACAAATTCGATAGAGTGTCTTTTCAGCTGATTCCACGGAATTGGAATCAGTTTTCCGAGTCATTGGCTAATTTTGCCTATGAAGAAGACCTCTTCTTTAATTGTGGTCCTTGTCCCGATATATCTATTGATGCTGAGGCAGGACCTGGTCGTTTGTGGGGTATGCTTTCTAAACATGCCCTCTTTGGCAGACGATGGTTGCTTTGGGTGATGCAAAGGGTAAGCGAGACTCATCTGCCTTTATTATCTCAGACCCACAGACTGATTCGACGACATGTGATGCGAACACCTCTTGCGATATACGCAGAAGGGATAGGTCATAATCTAATGCACCTAGTTTAGGGCTACAAGCCCTGTTCCCCTGGGAATGGTATGCTTTGATGTTTATCATGGTTGTTTCCAGGTGGATGTTATGCGTAGTCAGTGTCTGATTTCATTAGGCCAAGAGGGCCGATGCAGTTTTGTAGTGAAGTGTTTGATTTCATTAGGCCAAGAGGGCCGATGCAGTTTTGTAGTGAAGTGTTTGATTTCATTAGGCCAAGAGGGCCATTTCCCTGTCTAGTGCGGGTTCGTTTAATCGGGTTTTTGTTTTAAGTGTTGTGCTAGATAGATTTTGTGGTTCGTAGACTTTGGTGAAGCTTGGAGGGAGCCTTTGTCGCGGCATCGATGGAAACTTCTTGTGGCCAATCCAGGTGATACCTCTCCTTTACGAGTATCTTTCTTTCCTATTATATTTGTATTTGTACTTGTCAAGGGGGTACATTTTGTTGGGGACTAGCAACCAAGGCATGAAGTCCCAAGTTTAGGCTAAGTATGTTTGAGGGAGGTCGGAGTAGTCATTGCCTCCTGTAAAGACATTGTCAGGCATCGAAAGACCTGTTTTAGAAGGAAGCCCTAATGGCCCTGTTCTCCTAGCCTCCTAGGAAGCCGTTCTAGGAGTTCTTGTTAGTAGTGAGGCAGTTAGAGAAGCCTGCCAGAAGATAATCATAATGATGCCAAGAAATCTTGAATATCCTAAAAGATGACTATAAATACGAAGGTGTGTAAAAAGGGGTTCTAACCCCTATCAAAGAAAAGAAAAGGAATGAAAATATATAAGCAGTTGCTCATTGCCTTGCGAGGGCTTGGTAGGTTCTTGGGTGCCGAGACAGGTCCTGAGACCGATGCCCTGTTCTCCTTGGGTCACTACGCTCAGCTCCCTCCTTTTTACATGCCCAAGTATGTTAATAAAATAAAAACCCTAAAAGAAGAAATGTACTGGAAGAAAATACTCCTTGATCAGGCTATAGGAGTCCTCGCCTTGTAGGAGCTCCTGGTTGTGTTGTCTTTAGTTGGTAAGTAGTTCAGACTACCACTTAGGGCAACCTCTTTGATAGGTTTTTTTTAGTTTGGCTGTGTTGGAGCAGCTGGTTAGTGACTCACTTCGGATCTTCTATTAGATGATGCTAGGCCTATTCCTTGTGGATGTCATGCCTTGGTTCTGTCCAGGGGTAGGGGGAGCATTGTGCTGAGCTTTATTATATATTTGTTTTGTATCAGTTTGATGCTTCTTTGGTTGTTTATGTGTAGATATGTTCGTGGGTTCGACGGACTGAGTCGTCCTATCCCGTGGTCGCCAATGAAGGATGGATTTTAGGCCCCGGAACGTGCCTAAAAATAGGAGAAAAATGTGGAAATGCGGGGGAAAATTCTCAACTAGGAAGGCGGCAGCTCGACCTAGGACGATTTTAAGCGTCAAGTGCTTGACGGGCGCCCGTACGATACTCCGAGAATTTTCATAATTTTTCCGTGTGCCTGTGCCAGTCAGTGGAGCTGCCGGTCAGTGCCGGATGTCGAGACGAGTTCATAGAAATTTTCAGACGGACGATCGGAGTCCGTACGCGGAAGATGGCCTGAAACCGGCCGGGGTGCCCAAAGGGGGGCCCAAATTGGGAAATCCCAAGAGGTGTAAGGGAGGGGGGGTGACCTTTTGCACCCCCCCCTCCAAAAAACGTGATGTAGGGGGGGGGCGGCGGCTGTTTTTCAGCCGCCGAAAAAATCGCGCCGCCCCCCTCCCCCCCCCCCCCCCCCCCCCCAATCATGATGAGGCTTCATACACAAGCCATGAAGATGATCAGGCCGGGCTTCTACCTCTAGTCTACGCTTCGTATCGCCGGTCTCCGCTCCCACAATGGTAGACTGTAGAGAGAGAGAGAAAATCAGTCTTTCTCTCTCCTCCCTCTCTCTCCTCTTAACCCCCGTTCGTGCGTAGAAGAGTAGAATGGAAATGGATGGCCGGATGGATGCCGATTCTTAACGAGACTGAAGGGAAATGCAAAATCATTGTAGATTGCTGATTCCAAGCAGAATTCATGGCTGGAAATCAATCGTGGGACGTGCCAAATTTAATGGAAAAACCCGGAAGACACGGTAATAATTGTTTTTACAAAGAAAATGGTCTTTTGATGCAAATTCGGTTGATAAAAATGTGTTCATATGGATTGAGTTTTGAGTATGTCGTGCTTTGAGCTGTTTTCTGGCTGTTCATCATTTAAAAATCAGAAAAACATGTGTGGGATAGCAGAAAATAGAAAACCGAGACACGAAAAACCATAAAAAATGAAGGAAAATAGGGGTTTTTGGGCTAAAAATGATGCAATAAATTAATCCACACCTACTAAAATTCTTTTTCTGCTGAAATGAACTAAGGGCCACAGCCCATAAACTGAACTTAATTTTCAGCAATTAAAAAATGGGAGAAAATGGAAAAATTTGCAAGAAAATGGTGGAAAAAACCCTAAAAAATGGGAGAAAATTATATTTTGGGCTTCGAAAAATTAGGAAAATTATGAGTAATGTCCGTGAATGTATAGTGAGGCTGAGGCATGAAGATTTGTTTTAGATCAGCCTTGCTTCCGTGTTTTAGTTTGGTTTTGTCCGCTTTTGGTATGAAATTTAATGGAAAAAGCCGTAAAATGCCATGCAACGAAGCATACAATCGTTAGAAAGAAACCATGAAAGGGATGTTTTTGCACTTGTGCACGATACTGTTTTGCTAAATGTTTGAGCACTAGACATCCACCAAATGCATGGAGCATGGAAAAGAATTTAAAAGTATTAGTGATCAGCTCCTGGACATGCATTGCAATTGGTTTATGAGGACATGACCTACGTTGTGAGGCAGTGAGATACCCATGCTGTAGGTTAGTCGTGGGATCCTAGAGGGGAAATCAAGTAAGGACAATGGTACATTCCTGGACACGTTTATTTGGTACCTTGAGCGACGTTTGTGCGGAATGTCTAAGTGTTGAGCGACGCATCAAGGGGCCAATCCCCAAGGTGTAGGAGAGTCGCAGAGGGTTGACGGCATTCAGCCGTAGGAGGAACCCCATGTGTATGTGATTCGAGCCTTGTGGCTATGTGAAAGGGACTCCCTCTGAGGAGTAGTGGGCTAGGATCAGTTGGACTACAACGTATTACAAACGCAATGTTTAGGAAGGCAGAGATTTTGATAGACGCTCCTGGCCGCGAGGCCGAGGGGTTGTCTTGTGCGTAGTGACGAGGTCCGGCTAGTGCATGAGCCAGTGCCGGCCCGTTTTTAGGTCCATCAATCAGTTGTCCTTTCTTCATAGAAAGCCATGGTGAAAGCCTAGAAAGTTTAGTCATTTGACTCCATCTGTGGATCTATTCTGTGTATGCCATGTTGCCAAGCTTGCCATGCCCGACATACGAAACATGTGATTTATATGGGGGATAAGTGAAAAGTGTCTAAGAACTTTCTGAGGGATGGTTTTCCCTTGCAAGTCCTATTGATACATGTGAGCACCACACTTTGGACATTTCTCCATAGTCTTGTACTCTCCTCGAAATAGCACGCAACCATTGACACATGCATGGATGTTATTGTAGTCTATGCCAAGCTTTCATAAAACATGTTACACATCATCACAATACTCATGCATGGTATTTTCAAGTGGTAATATATGATACTTTAGTAACTTGAAAAGAAATCATAAGAAGCACAATTGTTCTTTATAATGGTGCCGAAAAAAAATCAATGAAGCGTATGTAGAATGTACATGAACAACTTGGTCACACTCGCATCACTCCACCTGTATTTTGCTTACACACTTAGAAGTGCAAGCAGTGCCTTGAGGCGAGATACTTGGCATGTTAGATATGCTGAATGACCCACCCTCATAAGGTGCCACCAATGATCCATGGTGCTCATAGTTTTAAGGACCCCATTATGAGGAGAGGCCATATGTGAGCCCGGATATTGGTTGAGTCTTGACTTGTATGTTAGATGTGGTCTACGTAACCAGATGGCAAAAAAGTGACTTTGTGGATCTAATATTTGGGTTAGACAGAATAGTTAAGCTGGTAGCAACTCGAGGCACATTGCATCGAGTTGCGGAGTAACGAAGGTATTAGGGGCCCTAGCCAATGGTAAAGGAAATATTTTCTAGAATATTCCCTAGCCAACTAGTGTAGGTGCATATGAAAGGTCAACAAACATATGGACACATGGGCACATGGAAGGTCAGCAGACACATGGGCACATGGAAGGTCAACATGCATAGATGCATATGGAAGGTCATGCATCATGACCCCTTCACATATTATAAAAGTTAAACTCATTCACACACTCATCCATCTATCACCGAGTGAGAGTTCTTCCAACTAGCCTTAATCTCTTCACATATCTTCTGTCTAGATCGCCATCTGAGCTTCATAGTGGAAGTGCACAGGTGGACAGAGCCATCTTTGTATCAGTTGTTCGAAGCTAAATAATTTACCTATTCTCCTCTTATCTGTTGTGTACTCTCTATCTCTTTCTCGGATTTTGTTTGTTGCACCTTGTAATTTTTATAGGGTATCAGAGCCCAGGGGGATCTAGGGATTGAAGAGTGTGCAAGAGGCAAAGGCTTCAACAGCAAAGAGGAACTATGTTGACTTTTGAAAGCAGTTTTGGTGCATCAGAAAGTGGTGTAGGAGGTGGTGCTACTATACCGACTATTCAAACACTGAGGATTTATCCACCAACCTTTAGCAAAGGCAAGTTAGATGGTACAAACTACACCTTGTGGAAGTTCAAAATTACAACTATCCTTGATCCTTATGAGCTTTTGGAGATGGTCCTAGGGACTGATGCAGAACCACAACCTACCCTCGACCCATCAAATTCTAGTGTGATGATTCCTTTGAATGCAGATCTTCTACGAGCTTGGAAATGAAGGAATGCAGATGCATTGTGTGCCTTAGTTACAAGCTATTCTGGTAATGTTCTAACTTTGATTCAATATACAATCAAAGCATTAGAGGCTTGGAATGTACTGAGAAGTTTGTATGAAACGCAAAACCAAACAAGGATTCAAAATGTGGAGAATCAACTAGTAGTAGAGAAGTTTACTGAAGGAGAGATGGCTAAAGCATTTGGTGCGCAGATCGGACGCAGGTAGCTCACGTAGTGAATTCCCAAAGGTCCCCAAGAACAAAGCACTCTACTTTTTAGCACAAAAACCAATGTAAAAACAAGCACGACATGAGACAAGAGACAAATTGGGTTGAATCTCCCCCATGCCTTGTGTGAGCGCTTCACAAAGCATGTATTTAATATATATTTTCAATCTTTTTGCTCAAAAATAGCCCAATTACAAAAATATGACAAGCTTTTAGCTTTTGAGTTTGCTTTCTACCAAAAATAGGAAAATAAAGCTAATGGACGGTGCCCAAAGAGTCTGGCACGCCCAATCTCAATGTCCAAATAAAAATAACATATCCAGGCGCATAAGCGCATACAAAATAATAATAAATAATCGATGTCTCTATAGACATAATCAAAATATAGGCGTGGCGCCTATCAAAATATAGTCGAAAGGTCGAAAACCCGCTAGACTCCAATGCTTTCCTCCGCCACTGCTGCTATCTCTACACATCAACTGAAGCATTCACAATCGTTAGTAAAATAACACAATTAAACCGACAAAAGTGAATACCTAGCAGTCTTCAGCTACATAAATAAATCAACTGGTTAGAAATAAATCCTAACCTTAATTTATTACGAGTGCGCACTCTAAACTCATAAACGTTTATTAATTTAATATGCATTTTGCGGAATCACCCGCTATGGAATCACCCATGTACACACTAAATTAATGAAACGCCCGAAAAGGACAGGCGTCCCCATCAACTTCTCGCACAAAGAATCCTCTTTGCGTATGAGCCCCGGTCATCTAAGTTTACGGAATCCACCGTAAAACCTCACGGAATCCACCGTGGAATATGCCTCCTGGCATCATACCCCCGGGGTGGGATAGCAATTGACCTCAATTGCTATTAGCTCAATGTGGAGCTAACAGAGTGGGGAAAGCATTTAGGTCTCTAGCGTGCATCCATTGTGCTTCTTCTACAGGATGGTTCTTAAATTTCACGAGATATCTAGAGTACCTTCGGCCAGTTCTAGTGGTCATGTAATCAGTGTCTATGATGGCTTCTGGTTCAAGGATTTCAGTCTCTTCTTCTAGTAAAGGTGGGTTTTCATAGACAGGGTGGATAGGTAATTGTCCTCTAAATGGTCTCAATAAACTAATATGAAATGTATTATGAATTTTCCAATGAGATGGCAATTCTAACTTGAATGCATTGTCATTAATCTTATGAATGATTCTAAATGGTCCGTAGAATCTAGGGGCTAATTTGACAACTGGATGTCTATCTACACTTTGCAGTCTACGCTTTTCTATTCTAAGGTGGATTCCGTAAACTTAGATGACCGGGGCTCATATGCAAAGAGGATTCTTTGTGCGAGAAGTTGATGGGGACGCCTGTCCTTTTCGGGCGTTTCATTAATTTAGTGTGTACATGGGTGATTCCATAGCGGGTGATTCCGCAAAATGCATATTAAATTAATAAACGTTTATGAGTTTAGAGTGCGCACTCGTAATAAATTAAGGTTAGGATTTATTTCTAACCAGTTGATTTATTTATGTAGCTGAAGACTGCTAGGTATTCACTTTTGTCGGTTTAATTGTGTTATTTTACTAACGATTGTGAATGCTTCAGTTGATGTGTAGAGATAGCAGCAGTGGCGGAGGAAAGCATTGGAGTCTAGCGGGTTTTCGACCTTTCAACTATATTTTGATAGGCGCCACGCCTATATTTTGATTATGTCTATAGAGACATCGATTATTTATTATTATTTTGTATGCGCTTATGCGCCTGGATATGTTATTTTTATTTGGACATTGAGATTGGGCGTGCCAGACTCTTTGGGCACCGTCCATTAGCTTTATTTTCCTATTTTTGGTAGAAAGCAAACTCAAAAGCTAAAAGCTTGTCATATTTTTGTAATTGGGCTATTTTTGAGCAAAAAGATTGAAAATATATATTAAATACATGCTTTGTGAAGCGCTCACACAAGGCATGGGGGAGATTCAACCCAATTTGTCTCTTGTCTCATGTCGTGCTTGTTTTTACATTGGTTTTTGTGCTAAAAAGTAGAGTGCTTTGTTCTTGGGGACCTTTGGGAATTCACTACGTGAGCTACCTGCGTCCGATCTGCGCACCAGCATTCATCACTCAGATTAAGAATCTGCATGACTAGATGGCTGGTGATGGGATACAAAAGACTAGTGAGGAGCTAGCTTGAAGGTGTCTTTGGATTTGTCCACAAACATTTGATGGACTAGCAACTACCCTTAATACTCAGGTGAGACCTCAACCTTTGAGTTTTGAGGAGTTTTATGCATTATTGCTAGAGGAGGAGTTGAGGCTGAAAGCCGAGGAAGCAACAATGGAGATATTGCATTCTTTACCAATGCAAAAGGTAAAGGTGGTTCCTCCACCAAAAATTATGGTGAAAAAAAGAAGAAGGGCGATAAGAAGAAGTTTCAAGGAGAGTGCTTCTACTGCAAGAACAAAGGTCATGCAATCGTAGATTGTTGTGTCAAGAAGGCATATGAAAAGAATAGTATCCTTTAAAGTAAAGGGAAAGAGACAGCTAATACGGCTGAAGCAGAGTTGGGGTTATTCATGGCGACCATTGAGGAAGTATGCTCCTCCGTGCAAGAAGAATCTACCACTGACTCATGGGCATTGGAGAGTGGGGCCTCCCATCACATGACCAACAAGAAATGTATATATAGTTCTATGTAGCCTCTACAAGAATCCATCACTATGATGGTTGGAAGTAATGCAAAATGCCCTGTTGTGGGCACATGTACTATTTCATTTGTTTTTTAAAATGATGAAGTGAAAAAGCTTTCAAATGTGTTGTATGTTTCAGAAATTAGGAGAAATCTATTATCAGTTTGCTGCCATAACTAATATTATTCATGAAGTGAGGTTCAAGAAGTTAGGTATGAAATTCTTGATAGTGCTGGCAAAGTTGTTGGCAAAGGAGAAGGGATTGCCTAACCATTTTTGGGCTAAAGCTATTAATACTGCAATGTATATTCTAAATCAAAGCTACACAAAGGCTCTCAAGGGAAATACACCTCATGAGGCTCACATTGGTAAGAAACCATCTGTCTCACATTTTAGAATTTTTGGATGTGAATGTTATGCACATGTTCCAAATGAGAAGAGAAACAAGTTAAAACCAAAAAGCAGAAAATGTATCTTCTTGGGTTATAGTGATGAGTAGAAGGCTTACAAATTATATGACCAAGAGGCAATTTAGATGATTATCGCGAGCCATGATGTGGTGTTCAAGGAGGAGCCACATATAGTGGAGTAGGAGAAGGCAAGTTCTTCCACTTTATCATCAAGCAAAGGAGTAGTCCACTATGAACTTTTCCCAAGAGTTGTCAGTATCCTTAAGGAGGAGGAAGCATCATCTTCAGATGATGAGGAAAATTTTCACCAACCTTAGATCACCCCACCAGAAAAGCCATTTCCGTGTTGGGTGAAGCAACTCTATGACCATAATAATCCTATGCCTACATCTATTGAGGAGAAGGGAGACGAGACCAAGGAGGTCTCAGAGGATAGAGGAGTAAAGGAGGGCTTCTGCTCACATAGTCAATATGGCCTTGATGGCTAAGATTATGATAGAAGTAAAGATCCAACTGACTTATAAGAAGCACTTGTAGATCCAGGATGGAAGGTAGCTATGCAAGCCGAATATGACAGCATAATGAAGAATGACACTTGGGAGCTAGTGGTTTGACTAGCAAAGCAGAAGGTTATTGGCACCAAGTGGATCTGGAAGGTAAAATACAAGGTTGATGGTACCTTAGAAAAGTACAAAGCTAGACTGGTTGCCCAAGGATTTTCACAAGTTGAAGGGTTTGATTTTCAAGAGTCATTTGCCCCAACTTTCAAAATGACCACTATTTGCATAGTACTTACAGTGGCCACCCACAAGCAGTGGCCAATTTACCAAATGGATGTTAGGTCAATGTTCTTAAATGATGACCTCAAGGAGGAGGTGTACGTGGCTCAAGCACCAGGGTTTGAGGCTCCCCATTCTAAGAACAAGTTGAAAAAGGCATTGTATGGGCTAAAACAAGCCCCCACAGCATGGTACCAATGGATGGATAAGTTCTATTTTTAAGCTTAAACTTCAAAAGATGTGCCTCTGATGCTAAGTTGTATGTTTACATGGATGGTGAAAAGTCTATAGTGATTGTCCTGTATGTGGATGACCTTCTTATTATAGGTGACTATCAAGATATGATCAACCAAACTCGAAAGGCTTTGAGTTCTGAGTTTGAAACGACAAACTTGGGCTTGCTACACTATTGTTTGGGGATTGAAGTCTGGCAAGAGCCAAGAAAGATCTTCATCTCTCAAAAGAAGTATGTATGGAGATCTTGAAGGCATTTAGCATGATTGAGTGCAAGGAGATTGCTACACCTATGGAGGTGAATGCAAAGTTATTCGTTGAGGATACATCTCACCTCCAAAGTTATTCGTTGAGAATACATCAGCAATAGTATACATTGGGAGGTATAGGAGGTTGGTTGACAGTATCTACTTGTGTAACACTAGACTAGATATCAATTTTGTTGTTGGTGTTTTGAGTAGGTCCTCAAACAAACCTCATGAGAGTCATTGGAAAGCTGGGATATGGGTGCTCGCATACTTGAAGGAAACTCTTAACTATGGTATCACATACAGTTTCAAAACTTCTCTTGCGAGGAACTATGACTCAGATTGGGCGGGAGACTGTGATTCTAGGAAGTCGGTTTCTGGTTATAGTTTCTCTTTGGGTTCATGAATTTTCTCTTGGACTAATAAGAAGCAACCAACGATGGCATTGTTTTCTACCGAAGCAGAGTACAAGGAAGCTTGTTTTATTGTATGTGAAGAAGTATGGTTGAGAAGGATCCTATGAAATATGGGAGTGCAGGATGAAGAAGCACGCACCAAAGTTGCATCACCATTGCAAAAAATCTAGTGTTTCATGCATGCACCAAACATATAGAGATCCAATATCACTATGTGCATGATTTGATTGAGGATGAGATAGTGGAACTGGTCTACTATCCAATAGAGGAGAATGGAGCAGATATCTTCACCTAAGCACTTACAAAGGATCTGCTTCAAGTTCATCTTCAGAGACTCTACATTGGACCGAGGAGACAGTTCACCTATGGGTGGACATTGAGGGGGGGGGGGGGTGTTAGATATGCTTATAGAGGCAATCAATTGCCAAGAGCCATGGACCGCTTATTGTTTCAAGCGTTCCAAGTCGAGCACTAATGGCTACCTGTCACATAGCCAACACGCTATCCCATGCCCGATCAAGTTGCCTCCACTCTCGAGTACTCCGGTAGCTCCATGATCCAAGTGCAAGCTTCAAGCAAGTTCCATCCTCAAGCTCCATGCTCCAAGCTCTATTTCTGTGAGCAAGACAAGAGAAGAGAATAGAAGGGAAGAAGAGAGAAGAAGATGGAGAGCTTCTCCACCACAGTCCCTCGCCCTCACACACTCACTCCCTCACACTCTCACACTCCCTCTCTCAAGCACAAGCTCAAGCAAGCAAGAAGAAGAAGAAGAAGAAGAAGAAGAAAAAGAAGAGAGCTACTTTTGGCCACACACAAGAATGAGCTTCTCATTTACTTTTCAACTTTATATACAAAATCCTAAATCCCTTTTGGGTTATCATCCCCTTATCCCCTTTTTTACATGGCCAGCCATGGCCTATAGGCCCTTTTTCTCATTGTCCTCCTATCTTCCTAGCTTCCTTCCCACCACCCTTCTGCCTTTACAATTTGCATGGGTGAGAGCCCAATGCTCTTAAAATAAATCATGGTGTGCCTTGCGCTCTTTTACGAAAGTATTGACTTGTGCACCTTTCTCATTGATTTAGGTATTTTGCACTTCTTGTGTTTCTAGATTCTTCTTTGGCGCTCCATCTTCCATTTCACTTTTTCCTTGGCCTTGTCTTCTGCTTTAGGTTTTTTGTATTTTTCACCTTGTTTGTTTGAGGGTTAACATTACCCCCCTCCTAGACGAGTGCTAGTCCCATGGCACTCACAATCCTATGTTGCAGGCTTTGGCATACACTGAAGACGTGGATATAAGGGACATTGGTGGCACTTTGTTGGCTTGATTGGCTGGTGATAGGGTGATTTTAGTTGGTGATAGGGTTGTTCTTTGTTAGGAGTTGCACGCTTTGCTGGCACATGTATTGGTGTTATGGAGATTCTGCGCATGACAAGTCTTTGGAGGGCTTGCATGATGATAAATGATAAGAATTCAGAGTTGTGTTGATGAAGAGGTGATGATGATTTCATTGGAGCCTTCAATACTTGCAATTGAAAACCTCTCACATGTAGTCTCTTCCTAGGGGTTAGTGTTAGTCTTCTTATTGTGTCCACAAGACGTAGTTTGATTAGTTTGGAAGACAAGTTGAACTCTAAGCAAGTTGAGAGTAATGTCCTACACTTGAGGACCCAAACAGTGTATAGATTGTGGTGCAGATATTGTGTAAGTGCACATGCATACTTAGATATCACATAGTTAGAAAACTGCTAGTCCGGTTTCTCGTAGCAATGTGTGGATGAAGGGAGGGCTCAATGGGGTGGAAAAAATTGCCGATGCTGAGTATACTTGAAGGCTTCTTGAGACATCATTTGTGATTTTGACAATACAATGTAGCATAATTGAGCTCATTGATGCCTTAATTTTTGGTCACTGGTGGCTACTTGTAGTATTTGAAGAGTAGGTGTACTTTCTATGGTCTTTTATGCCTTCCTTACCACTATTGATTGCAATGGTATTAGTGAGATGGAGTGCGAGAAAGAATTGTGCAAATGGCTCAGGGTGACAAGTCTAACCATAGGTGAGACAAGCTCCGTAGGTATGTCTTGCTCTTGATGTGTCATAAATAATTGTGGAGGATGTGTAAAGGGCTAGGGGACTAGGGATGGGGCAGGGATGGGGCCAGTCGACCAATGTCATTAGATGTACCTAATTTGAGGACCCCTAGGTGTTGTGTTGTGATCGTGGATGCCTTTTTTATTTTATTTTATTTTTTAAATAACATGAAAACAACCATTTTAATACCTTGAGGCTATCAGCCTTTCATTTGGATTGGGAAATGTCGAGATCCATTAAAGGCTGTGAAAATGGATATTACAACAATGATTGTGTTACTAGTCTTGATGCTAGATGAATAGTTGTTGAGATGGAGAGATACACTTGAGATTTTGCAAACCTCTTTGTAACATGTGAGATATTGGTACAATTGAGGTAGCAACTGCAGTGAATCAAATGTAGAGTTTGGCCAAGAAAAGGAGAGCAGCCAATGACTATGCTTTGACCATGCTCAAATGCAATGTGGATTTTCTGCCAAGGGTGATTTTCTCTTCCAACAGTGTGGGGCTTCCGTCATGACTCTTTGTTCTAGGTATTTCTACTGCTTTTTCTGTAGTGGCTCTTTGTGGGGTTGGTGGTCTTGTGGTAACTTGGACATTGAACACTTTTGTACAAAAACCTGTGGCATCCTGCGTCCACTCGATAACTCGTGAGAGTATATGCAAATCATATGCTTCAATCACAATGAACAGGTCAGCTCAAAAAGACATCACTTATCTGAATTCCATAGTGTTGACTTGGATACGTATCACCTGCACTTGATTATCATTGCTTGTGTGTATACTGGCTTTGCCTCTTTTTTTTTGTATTATCTATACACAGTCACAAAAAACATTGTTTACTTATATACACATTTATAAATCCATGTCACTTCATAAGGATAAAAACCAATTGTAGAACTCAGGATTGCACTGGAGTGTGTCACATGCATCTAGTAATCACGGTAGCCTACTCAATAACAACAGATATTTTGCAACATTGAGTAGCATGGTACCTTGTCCAAGTCTACTTGCAACATGTAGCTCTTCATCTGTGAGAATCTTATCAACCAGAGAGTTCTCTTGGCTAGTTCCAGCTAAGTTCATACCCCAAATGGCAGTCAGTATATTCAAAAGGAAGTTGATGCCACATAGGTTGGGTCTCTTTGAGACCACCATCTGGCCAATCGCTCCTCTGGAGATTGTCATATCTGGGCTCCAAGTTTGGCCATTGTAGCACGATTTTCAAACCAACATTTTTCAACCCTTTGATTGTTGCTTTAGCTGCTCTATCTCTAAGAGATTTGGTTGGCAAAGTGCTTCATTGAATATCACAGTTAGGTGCCCTGCTCTTCCTAAAATAGAGGAAATGCAAAGTATTCCTTAAGCTACTCCTTAGGGAATGTACACATGTCTTCAAGGATGTAGACACGTGCGAATAATTTGAGCTTAGCATCCAACACAATCAAACATTCTGTGACACTTTTATGTTCTATGAAGGCTTGCTCGGTTGCTTTCTCATGCAAGGTTGTGGGAGTTTCCCTAGGCTTTAGCATAGCTGGGGGCTTTGGCCTAGATAAGCAAGATTGGTGAATGCTAGAATTGCTTATGTCCTTGGGGTTTTCATGTTTCTTCTGAGGCTTTGTTGCTCTTGCATCATGGTTTTCCTCGGATGTGACTGGTATAGTTTTGTCAACTTGTTGTGACATGTATCCACCCTTGATTGGTCAATGCAAGTTCTATTGTCAGTGAATTGAGCGTTGCAAGCAACCGTTGATGGTAATGGTTGCTTTGACTTATCAAAACACATGTATATGTTTGAGGTTTCACCGCTATTAGGAGAGATGGCAATGAATTCATTCGTTAGTGGACTTGATGTTTTATTCCTCAGCTCTTCAACACTCTTGGTCTCAATCTTCTTGGTGTCTACAACCACTTGAAACTACCATTATTTTCATTGTTTCCTCCTATTTTTCTTGGGCAATTGAGGTTTATCCCTTGAAGACTTGAGACCTTGAACTAGGTTAGTTGTTGATGTGCTTGGTCGGGCCTCAACATTCTTTATTTTTGGTGTGTCCTCATGGGACACAGTCGCGGCTGCAACTAGTTAAATAGCCTCGCTAGGATGTGAGGGTACAACTGCCTCTCTTCTTGGAAAGTCTAGCTCTTCAACTAATTCTCTTTCGTTTAGCCCCTCATGCGTTTGCACTAGCAATTGCTCCTGGTCAGGTGTTTGCTCTAGACTCTTGCCCTTACCCATTGAAACATGCCTCCATTGCTTCTTATCAGTGCATATGTTGTGTTTAGAGTTGTTTTTCTCTTCCTCAAGAGGTTTGGGTGACTCTAGTGTAGAACCAAGAGATGGTTTAGGATTCTTGTCATGTAGGCTTGAACGACAAAAACAACTAAAGAAGTTAGGGTTGTATTGATGGGAAGCATAGAGATCTAGGATTGCAAGGTCTTGAGTGAGGCATAAGACATATGCGCTAACATCAAGAACCATGCCCCCTACTCCTAACCTGCTAGCCATGTGTAGATCTTCTTCCAGAAGCAATTTATTGTACAAGGGATGTTTTTGGACAGTGGTAGAAGGCTGAACCTTATGGACCACTACCAACACTTGTAATGAGGTTGGGGCAATGTACGTGGGATCTTTGATTAGAGTACCATTTCTGTCCAAAATTTCCTAGTCCTTTTCCTTTTCGCTTGGTTGCTTTGAGCTTTTCCTCGTTTATCTCACATTGGGTAGTATAGAGTGAGGGTATCAAGCGCAATTCTCTAGCTGTGGCTTTTGGGATGTCCTTTATGACTTCTTTAGTGTGATGACAACTACATAGCGGGAGTAAACATGTTGTTGCTCATCCCAAGTCAGGGGTTTGGCTATGAGCTTTGTGTGTTTTGGATTTGGCATTCCAATGTCCACATGGACGTATGCACGTGTGATGGTTGTCAGCTTGTGATCAAGCTTCATCAGGTTCTTCATCTCTAGTTTATTGGTTAGATGCACTATCTCTTTGGCCAAATCTTTGAGAGATTTCTCCTCAGGCCTAGGCTTTAGGTGCTTTGGCAATGCTAGAAGTGTCAAGGGTGTTGGTTGCAACACCTCTTCCATAGGTGAATTGCTAAGGACATGTTCCACAAGAGGTATTGTCACACGACCAATGGGTGTGACTGTTGTGATTCGTGATTGGAAGTAGTAGCAGCTAGTTCAGTGGACTAGCCACTATCAGTAGACTGTGGTGTTAAGTTCTTAATCAAATGAGAAGTATTCGTGTCTTTTGTTTCCCTTTGT
This sequence comes from Lygodium microphyllum, assembly GCF_053477565.2. NCBI lineage: Eukaryota > Viridiplantae > Streptophyta > Polypodiopsida > Schizaeales > Lygodiaceae > Lygodium > Lygodium microphyllum. The sequence continues at coordinate 112,467,880 of NC_141148.1, forward strand.
GCATTCACTTGTAAGATTGAGCATTAGTTGAGCTAGTCACAATGGATTGCACAAGCATATCCTTAAGTTGAGAGCTAAGGGTGGTGTTATGTCCCACCTCTTGGACATTTGGAAACTAAGATAAAGATAGAGATTGGGATTGAGTAGCTGCACTTGACAACTTTTGTTGTGCTTCCTATGTATGTTTAGGGAAAGAGGGTGTAAGAGATTTGGGATTTCTAGGTGGACTTGGCACTAGTTGAAAGATTTGCTCATGGTTATTAGACGACGCTACCATTTACTTTATTGAGCAATGGCTTTTGTGCACACTTGATGGTCACATCTGATATCCGCTTGTTAAGCATGCTAGGTTGAGGATCTACCTTTCAAATAGTCCTGTTTGATTTCTTGATATCAATCGTGAGGGGCCTAGCCACTCCAATGTTGTTTACTCGAGACTTGGTTTTTCATTTAGATTTCCTCATGCACTTCTTTGCTTTTGATACAATCTGCAGTTCAGCTGACAGAGGTGGTTTAGCAGGGGGTTTTTGCACCCAAACCATCGGTTAGCTATGTAATACCCTTGAGGATGTAGCAATGCTTTGTATATCCATTGCGGCGTTGTGTTGGCTCTCCATCTATTCCTTTGTCTATAAGGCTTGGGCTTCTTTTGTGGTATTCTACAATATTTATAAGTCTAAAGCCTATCCTTGGCATTGTCTCTTGATCTTCTTATTTCAAGCATGGCCTTGCTCATTGGTTCCGTCTCTGTTTGTCTTTGTTCGGGTATGGGCTTTTGGCTGTTGTTTTGTAGGTGACAATCTATGCTTATGTGGAGTCATCACTACACTAGGATCTAAATTTGAGAACTTTTCACAGCATGCATTCTCTCTCCAACCTACTTGGGGGAGGTGTGGAGGGGGTAGAGCCCCCTCTGCAGGGGTTGGGGGGGAGGGGAGGGTAGTCCACCTCGGCCTGCAGGGCCATTACGCTAAACACCATGCACAATTTGAAGGACCGATTTTAAACTACTTGCTCTAGATTTCAATCTAGTGATAGATCTATGATGTGATTTTGACTTTATATGGTCTTTGTGTCGGTTTTAGGGTCTACAAATTGAATATTTGAAAAAATCCAAATTCAGTTAAGCATATCCAAATTGGAGGGGCCAAATGTCCAATTCGGCCCATTCGAATGGTCAAGGGCCGAATGAGAAAGGGCCCAATGTAACTGGTCCAAATGTCAAGTTTGGCTAGTCCAAATGTGGTTGTTGGAGGGTTGAATGGCCGAACGGCCAAGGGCTGCCAGTCAGGTGGGCCGAGTGCAAAGTTGGTCCGAATGGTGAATTCAACCAGGGCCGAATGTGAGCTTGTCCAACTGAGGACCGAATTATCAAGTGTCTGAGTAAGATGGGACAAATGGTTGATTCGACCAGGCCAAGTACTAAGTGTCCAAGTGGTCCATTTGGACGGGCCAAGTGGTGGGCGTCCAAGTGGTAATGGGCCAAATAGCAGAATACAGGAGGTCCAACGGCTGATTTTGGGGCTCGGCCCAAAATCGCCATCACTCGAACGGGAGGAACACAGCGCGATTTTGGCCGACGCAATGATAAATCACTTGAATCACACGATTCAAGTCACGATGTATCGCACATACCTCCAAGTCAAAGCTATGGATGAAGGAGAAGAGTTGTATATACCTAGAATAGCAAATAAAACTCCATAATGCAAATTGCAAACAAATCAAACCCTCATACCTTGTTATGACAACAAAAACCCTATTGCTTATTTTCCTTTGTTTTTGTGTGTTTTTTCCTACCCTAATGCATCCAAATCACAAAAAAAATACCTACACTAATCACACATACTTTTTCAAATCCAAAAAACCAAAAACCTACTTGCTAAGGTGATCGAATACCACTTCAAACTCCCTCGCTTCCTACCTATCTACTTCAAGCATCGGTTCGGGAAAAACCATACTTCAATGCTCGATTCTAAGACCGCAAGCACTCAAGGCTTGAATCCATTGCTCCTGATAACAACGGAACCAAAATGTAGAGGCGATCAACTGCCAAGACCCATGGACTGCTTATTGTTTCAAGCGTTCCAAATAGAGCACTAATGTCTACCTCTCACATAGCTGACGTGCTATCTATCTCGAAGTGTAGTAAGCTTACCTCCATGCCCAATCGAGTTGTCTCCTCTCCCGAGCACTCCGGTAGCTCCACACGATCCAAGTGCAAGCTTCAAGAAAGCTCCAACCTCAAGCTCCATACTCGAAGCTCCATTGTCATGAGCAAGACAAGAGAAGATAAGAGAAGAGAAGAAGGGAGGAGAAGATGGAGAGCTTCTCCACCATTGTCTCTCACCCTCACACCCTCACACCCTCACCCTCTCACACTCCCTCTCTCAAGCATAAGCTCAAGCAAGCAAGAAGAAGAAGAGAGCTACTTTTGGCCACACACAAGAATGAGCATCTCATTCACTTTCCAACTTTATATACAAAACCCTAAATCCCTTTTGGGTGGTTATCCCCTTATCCCCTTCTTTACATGGTCGACTGTGGCCTAGGCCTTTTTTTTCCATTGTCCTCTTATCTTTCTAGATTCCTTCCCACCGCCTATCTACCTTTACAATTTGCACAAGTGAGAGCCCGACACTCTTAAAATAAATTGTGGTACGCCTTGTACTCTTTTGCAAAAGCATTGACTTGTGCCTTTTCTTGTGCGCCTTTCTCCTTGATTTAGGACTATTTTGCACTTCTTGTGTTTCCAGATTCTTCTTTGGTGTGCCTTCATCTTCCATTTCACTTTTGCCTTGGCATTGTCTTCTGCATTAGATTTTTTAGATTTTCCACCTTGTTCGGAGTTTGAGGGTTAACAATGCTCAATGACCCACCCTCATAAGGTGCCACCAATGATCCGTGGTGCTCAAAGTTGTAAGGCCCCCATTATAAGGAGAAGCCATATGTGAGCCAAGATATTGGTTGATTCCTAACTTGTATGTCAGATGAGGTCTATGTAATCGAATGGCAAAAAGGTGACCGTTGTGGGTCTAATATTTGGGTTACACGGAGTAGTTAAGCTGTGAGGTAAGGGAATTATCAGGGGCCCTAGCAAATGTTAAAGCAAATATTCCCTAGCCAACTATTGGAGGTGTATATGGAATGTCAAGAGACACATGGGCACATGGAACGTTAACAGACACATGGGCACATGGAAGGTCAATATACACAAGTGCATATGGAAGGTCATCCATCATGACCCCCTTCACAGGCTATAAAAGCTAAACCCCTTCACAGTCACTCATCCATCTATCACTCAATTAGAGTTGTTCCAACTAGCCTTAAGCTCTTCACCTATCTTCTATCTAGATCGCCATCTAAGCTTCATAGTGAAAGCCCATAGGTGGATAGATCCATCTTTGTATCAGTTGTTTGAAGCTAAAGAATTTACCTATTCTTTTCTTATCTGTTGTGTACTCTCTATCTCTTTCTCAAATTCTGTTCACTTCACCATGTAATTTTTACACATCATCCATCATATAATTGTATGGATGCTTGCTCTCTTAGCGGATCAAAAATCTCAGCATCCATGGGCATTAATGCATCGATCATTGCCTTCATCTCAAGCTCCAAGATTGGAGGAAGGTCCAAAAGGTTGCGTGTCTCCTCTGGTATTCACAGTATAGACTAAGTCATACCTTCCAAGTGGTGGATTGGCTGAGGTATTCCATCCATTGCACGCCCACAAACTCTTCTAACTAGCTGCAATAGTGGTGTTCCTCCTTGGGATTAGACGTTGTCGTGCCACTACAAGAACATAGTGTGAAAAACTTTGGAGTGCATCATCATGCAACTTTCTTATTGATCTAGAGAGTCAATGTCATTTGAGTCATCAGTGCTAGTATTAATGGCATGGATGGTTCAAAAATACTAGATTTTTTTATAATTTTAGCTTATTTTTTATATTTTAAATATTATTTATTGTAAATATCGTAAAAATCTAGGAAAACTTCTAGAATAGGGTGGCATGCAAAAGGTAAATCACTTTTTTAGTCAGTTTTGGGATTTTTCATGAAAAAGGAAAGATGGGTGAAATTGCATGCATTGCGATCACAATTGACATGCCACAAACAACACTTTAGAAGGAGAAGAAGGAATGAACTAGGAGATTCTTGATCAGGTGTCCTATGGTTTTACCCCCTTTTGGAGCCAACGGAACCATCATATGTGGGTTCCAAGTAGCAAATAGGAAGGTATTTTTTAATACACGTTTTTGGTCTAGTAGGGATCTCCAAGAAATCTAACACTTGGAGATTGCTTCTAAGTAGTGCCATATAAGGGATTTCAGGTTCTATCAATACATATTGATTTGATTCATTGTGCTTTGTCTTTGTCGTGTTTACCTCTTGTCTATTCTTTTCTTGTCTTCTATCTCCTATCTCTACTTCATTCTATCTCTGATCCCTAGTGGATATGGCCTTTCGACAAAAATCCCTTCGACATTGGTGAACCCAATGTGAAAGGTCATCAAAAGGAAAGACAAGATGGGGGAACCTTCGAACACAGTTTCTAGTGATATTTTGTAGTAACTAGTGCAGAATAGGAATATGTTTATGTAGGTACAACAATAACAATAGGTGTGATGTAGGCTTCTACTCAAACAGAAACTATTTTGATGAATGCTTTGCAAGCAGTTGAGTGTTACATGAAGTTGTTCAATGCTAGAAATGTATCTACATATGTACATACCTATGCTCAAAATATGGAATTCTTTGGAGTGGCTCAACTTACATGGAGCTAGTATTTTGTTTGGATCACTGTACATGAATTGAAAGCACGAATTATTGAATTGTACATGCAAGGTGTTGATTGGGTAGCTTTCAAGAAGACATTCAGGGAATAATTTTACATTAAAGACACCAGTTTGATTATACGCAATACTTTTTAGGAGTGGGTTTTACAACCCAGTAAGGGTCTTGTGGCTACAAAATTGTTAAGAGAATTTGAAAGTTGATTTGAGCAGTCAAATCTTGTAGAACAGCAAGCTCTTGCAAGTCAGAAATTTGAATTGTTTCTATAAGCAGCAAATCCTGAGCTTCAAGAGAAGCTTGATGATTTGCTAGAGGATTAAACTATAGAGATAGGACTTAAAACAAAGTAGAGACATGTAAAGGAAGTTGTTACTACACCTATGAAAAAGCATAGAAGAAGAGAAAGATTGCATGTCTCTAGCTTGCCCACTTTTATGAGTAAAACAATTTATGTATCCAATAAGCCACCCACCTTTGTGGCTAACCCTATGGTTGTACCTACTATTGTTTCCACTGTTAGGGAAGATGTATTTGATGAATTGGTCAAAGGCATGCGAGATCTTCAATTGAAGGTTGCAAAATTGGATGAAAAAGGACAAGAGGAAAGAGAATGGGTAGCAACCCCTAAGCCAAGAAAAAGATGTATGCAGTGTGATAGTTTACAACATTGGAGAAATGATTGTGCTGCCTATTAGGAGGCCTTGGCATGACAGCTCATCTTTTGGAAAGATGGCAAGATCCATGCACAAGAAACGGGATTCCCTCTTGCTTTGAACTTTGGAAAGGGAGGTATGCAGATGTTGTTGGAAGACTTGGCTGTTCCAAACGCTTGTGCGGCTGTACGTTCTTCTACTTTTGGTCCACAATTGGATAGAATGCTTTGCCACGTGATGGTTTTCCAAAGACTAAAATATGGGCATATGCTTTGCATACAGTTGAAAAGAGAAAATTTATTGATAGTGAAATGTCTCATGCATGGCAAGACATTCGTTACATAACTAGTTGGGAATCACCAATTGATGCATATTCAGTGGATGCATATTCAGCAAAAGGGAAAAACATGGATGAGGGATATCTAAGGAAGTAACAAGAAGAAGTGTGGATTTTCCTAAAGTTGCACATCAGCCACCTCTTGAGTATATTATGGAAGAGATTGGGCTAGAACGAATAGTAAGCAAGCGGGCAAATAGCTGGGATATAAGCTATAGTTTGATATTGAGACAACCATGAATGCCTTGGAAGATCTTGTGGTGGAAGAGTTAGCCATTGCATGAGCAGATTTTCTTAATGCATTTGAAGAGGTTAACAAAGATCATGTTTTACTTGATGTAGGGACTCAAATAGAGATTGGTGACTTGTTGGATACACATAATTTATAGGATAAAGTTATTATCTATGAGAGAGTTCATGAGCTCGAGGATATGCCTTTAGAGGATGTTAGATATGATACTCCATTGTTGGAAACTATTGCAGATGCTTTATCAAAGGCCTTGATAGACAATTCAAAGATGCTTCAAGATATGGACTGCTTTACTATTTTTTATGATGGTGAGAATGTGTTGGATGCAAGTGAGGCTGAGTTTATATTTGATGTGGTTTACAATTTTCAGTATAAGAAGATTTCTATGTGTCGAAATTTGAATGAGCAAGCATGTTACTATGTATTTGTTGACAGATCCATTGATAGCATGTATATGGAGATTCAACAACCTCTAGTGTATGATACACACCGAAGGCCTTCTAACCCTAGAGAGGATACTAGGTATGGTTCAAGAGTTATGCATATACTGAGTCTTTTGATCTATGATCCAAGAGAATGCCTTCTTATATGCATGATAAGCGACAAGTTGACACTATGGGTGTCTGACCCAGGTTGTGCATTGATGGCACATACTGGATTATGTGAAAGTTTAAAGGGGGTTGATGTCGTGCCACTACAGGGACACAGTGTGAAAAAATCTGGAGTGTATCATCATCTAGCTTTCTTATTGATCTACAGAGTCAATGTCATCTGAGTCATTAGTGCTAGTGTCCCTGGCATGGACGGTTCAAAAATACTAGATTTTTGGATAATTTTATTCTTTTTTAATATTTTGGATATTATTTATTGTAAATATCCTAAAAACCTAAGAAAACTTCTAGAATAGAGTGGCATGAAAAAATCAAGTTATGTTTTCAGCCAATTTTGGATTTTTCATTAAAAAAAGATGGGCAAAATCATGCGGGTCGCAATCACAATTGACAGGCAACAAACAACACTTGGAACTAAAAGAAGAAGAATCATTGATCTCGAGAGACTTTCTGACCAGGTGTCTGGTATCCTAGGGTTTTATCCCCCTTTCGGAGCCAACAGAGCCATCAGATTTGGGTTCTGAGTAGCAAAGAGGAAGCCATTTTTGATATACATTCTTGGTCTACGAGGGAGCTCCAGAAGATCTAATGCTTGGAGATTGTTATTGAGTAGTGCCATATGAGGGATTTTAGGTTCTATCAATACATATTCATTTGATTCATTGTGCTTTGTCTTCATCTTGTTTGCCTCTTATCTATTCTTTTTCTTCTCTTCCACCTCCTATCTCTAATTCCTTCTATCTTGATCCCCCGTGGATATGATCTTTCGATAAAAACCCCTCTGACATTGGTGAACCTGATGTGAAAGGTCATTAGAAGGAAAGATAATATGGAGGAATCTTTGAATACAATTTCCATTGATATTTTGCAATAGCTAGTGCAGATATTATTTATTGTAAATATCCTAAAAAGCTAGGAAAACCTCTAGAATAGAGTGACATGCAAAAACCAAGTTACTTTTTCAGCCAATTTTGGATTTTTCATTAAAAAAAGATGGGCAAAATCACATGCGTCGCAATCACAATTGATAGGCAGCAAACAACACTTGGAACTAGAAGAAGAAGAATGATTGATCTCAAGAGACTTGCTGACCAGATGTTTGGTATCCTAGGGTTTAATCCCCCTTTCGAAGCCAACAGAGCCATCGGATTTGGGTTCTGAATAGTAAAGTGGAAGCTATTTTTTATACACGTTCTTGGTCTACGAGGGATCTCCAAAAGATCTAATGCTTGGAGATTGTTATTGAGTAGTGCCATATGAGGAATTTTAGGTTCTATCAATACATATTCATTTGATTCATTGTGCTTTGTCTTCATCGTGTTTACCTCTTATCTATTATTTTCTTCTCTTCCATCTCTTATCTCTAATTCCTTCTATCTTGATCCCCCATGGATACAATCTTTTGATAAAAACCCCTCTAACATTGGTGAACCTAATGTGAAAGGTCGTTAGAAGGAAAGACAATATGGGAGAATCTTTGAATACAATTTCCACTGATATTTTCCAATAGCTAATGCAGATATTATTTATTGTAAATATGCTAAAAAGCTAGGAAAACTTCTTGAATAGAGTAACAATATGAAAAAAACAAGTTACTTTTTTAGCCAATTTTGGATTTTTCATGAAAAAAAAGATGGGCAAAATCGCACGGGTTGCGATCGCAGTTGACAGACAGCAAACAACACTTCGAACTAAAAGAAGAAGAAGGAGTGATCTAGGGAGATTTCTAACTAGGTGTCTGGTGTCCTAGGGTTTTACCCCCCTTTTGGAGTCAATGGAGCCATCAAATTTGGGTTCTGAGAAACACAGATGAAGTTGTTATCTGATACATTTTTTTGGTCTACAAGGGAGCTCCAGGAGATCTAATGCTTGGAGATTGCTTCTGAGTAGTGCTAGACAAGGGAATTCATGCTCTATCAATATATATTGATTTGATTCATTGTGCTTTGTCTTTATCGTATTTACCTCTTGTCTATTATTTTTCTTCTATTCCATCTCCTATCTCTACTTTCTTCTATCTCTGATCCTTGGTGGATATGACCTTTCAACTAAAACCCCTCCAACAACGTTACCTTCTTGTATAAATTTTACGCCCATGTCTATTGTTTTTGTATATGATATTCAATTAGTTTTCGAATGTAAGGTATGATTAATACACACTTTTCTGACCATTTGCTCAAAGTTTGAGATTGCATGATCAAGTATCTATGATTGGAACTTTTCCAAGTGTCATATGTTGTCGTGCCGCTACGTGGACACTGTGTGAAAAACTCTAGAGTGCAGCTTTCTTATTGATCTAGAGAGCCAATGCCATATTAGTCATCATCATTAATGTTAGTGTCTATAGTGTGGATGGTCCAAAAATATTAGATTTTTGGAGAAGCTTAGCCAATTTTTGACATTTTAGATATTATCTCTTGTAAAAATCCAAAAACTATAGACCCAAAAACTATAGACAAGTTCTAGAATAGGATAACATGTAAAAGAAAGCAGGTAGCTATCACCCATTTTGAGAGAATTTTATGTAAAAAGAAGGATTGTGAAATCGTGTGGTGCACGATCGCAGTGAACAACACTCTGAAGAACTAGGAGATGAAGAAGGAGTGATCTGTCAACATTTTGGCCAGGTGTCTTGGTTTTCTACCCGTCTTTTGGAGCCAATGGAGGCATTAGATTGGCAGTCTGAGCAGCATACAGGAAGGTATTTTTTAATGCATGTTTTTGTCTACAAGAGATTATCTTCTCATAATGCAAAAATAAGCTGACATGCTTCAACTTTATGAGTATTCTTCTACATCTTCTATTTATTTCAACCCCTTCTGTTCCATCTACTCCTCTCCCTGAATCTCCCTTCACCTTGTTGTCTCTTATCCCCACGGTAGACTTTTGATCCGAAACATTGCTCCAACACAATGTGTTCTATAGACAAGCAATACTTTCCTTTGATTGCTAGCTTGGATAGAGAGCAAGGACATGGGACACGCTGATTAAGATATGCCTTGCGATCTTGAACATCATGACCATCATCGTTTTCCATTTTGTCTACGTTATGACAAATAATTGGTTTTTGTTCTCATTCTCTTTTTCTTTTTTAATTTTTTTGAGAATGGATTTCTTCTCTTGTAACTCAATGGAATTAATGTCAATTGAAAAGTCTTGGTTTACAACACATAACAAACTAGTTTAATATACATTATAAAGATTCAATATAAACTTTCTTACATTTTAACATAAATTTGTAGGAGCTATTGAGCTTACACAAGTAGAAGGCAAAGAGTCATCTTTTATTTAAGTTTTTCCAATAGCTAAGATACATTACATCATGATAAGAATCCTATTATAAAGATTTACCCATGGAAATTAGATACATTAATAGCATGGTTAACCATAGATTCCTTCAAAATAAACATTAAACAACTTTTAGATTTTCCATCCATTATATCTACTTAAGGTTGATTCTAATATAGGGAAGATGATCGGCATTGATAAAGCAATACATACCTTTCCATATCCAACACCTTTCATAATGTAAAAAGATCATAAAGTCAAATTGAATCTAAGGTGTGCACAAATTGATCCTTTTTCCTCGAAATTCTAGAGAGTGCATGGCCTTGCAAATCTAGAGACTATAGCCATATCTAGGTGTATATCTATATTTGTAACATGTCTATCCACCAATTCCTAATGGCACAAATTTATCAAGAGGTAATCAATGTGACTTCTGCTCAAAACTCCCTTATAATAATCAAACTACATTACCTCAGACTACTTAAGTCTACCTCGTAGGGAAAGTTCCACCTCAACCCCACAAGGATCAACCTAACGCAAGCCTTAATTGTGACTATAGTCTCCTACCATGGTTATCTAACATTAGCTTAATATAACTACTTTGCTATCATCTCTCAAACTTAAGTAGAACATTGCATTGCTTTAAAGAGAGTGAGAAATCACGGGGAGCAATATGTATCAAACCACATTATTAATAAGGTATAATCTCAACTCAAGCCTCCTGAAATAACATTGATTTGGATCTAGGATGACACACTACTAGGATAGTTGACATTCGATCATTCCTAACTTGAACTAATCTAGCATTTTAGATTTTTAATGGAATTCTCTTGGCTAGCCAAGACCACTTTGTTGTATAAAAAATCCATGGGCAATTTAAACATCCTCTTCCCTCAAAGAGTAGCTTTAGTTTTCTAACTAACCCAACACAATTTGTCCACCTCTTTCTGCACTCTTTGTTTCATGTTCTCTCCCCCTTCTCTTTCTTTCTCTCTCTCTCTTTCTTTGTTGCCCTCTCTTTGTTTCTCTCCATCCCTTGGTGTTTTCTCTCATTCTCCTCTCTCCCTCCCTTTCTCTCTCCCTTTCTCTCTTTCTTTGTTATCTTTCATATTTATTCTCTCTTTCTCTCTCTCTTTCTCTCTCTCGTTCTCTCTTCCATTTTCTTTGTTCTTCTTCCTCTCTCGTTTCCTCTCTCTTCTTTGTGAATAGTGGTGGCAGCGATGAAGCTCTCATTCTCTCTCTTTCTCTCTTCCTCTCCTTCTCCCTCCCAAAGCCACGATCTCTTTCGCTCTCTCAAACTCTTTGTGGAAAAATGCTGTGGTCAAGTTTCAACTGTTTTTTTTTTTCAAAGTATCCTCGCTATTTGCTTCCCTAATTTGTGTTGGAAACACCCATCGTTATACCCATGTTCCCTTGTAGTGGCACTACTTCTTGGATGTCTAGGGTGTAGAAATACTTAGCCCTCTCTACTACCAAGGTCAAGTATATTTCAGCCACTGAGGCTTGCAAGGAGGCTCTTTGGTTAGGCTATCTCATGGTCCTTACACTATATTTGGACTCTATGAGTGCTATCTACTTATCCAAGGATTCGATCTTGCATGTGAAGACAAAACACATCAAGAAACCTATACCTAGCTACTCATGTATTACTATAGTAATAGTATCCATACACCTATATGTTATAGGTGGCTGGTACCCATCATTGTCACTTCATTCTTTAATCTTTCAATGGCATTTGAATAAAGGGAAGGCCGATCACACATGGTGATTGTTGGAGTTTCCGCATCTTATGTGTGTGTCTCTCTCTCTTACTCTTGCTCCTTCCACTATAACTCTTGCTTTTGCTTATGTGCTTCCACTTCAAGAGTTGACTCCCTTTATCCATTATATGGCTTTAATATTTGGTTTTGAGTCAAGTACATTGACATTATATGGATTTTGTGATGAACTATAGTAAGGTTTCAACATGGTCAAAAGATAAGTATGCATCTTCCTGCCTATAAGATGCCTTATGCTCATGATCACTAGACAAAGAAAATAATAAGATATACATATATATATTTGGTATGCATGCTTTCAAGAGGATGGATGGATATTCTGGGGAAGAAGCTATGCGTTTGAGAAAGATGCATTGCTTTTTGGAGGAATTTACGATTGCATTATATGCAAAAGAGGATTGTTATTCTCTCATTCTGTTCTTCATGGTTTTTAGTCATCCCATGCAATAATAGCATTTTAGCTTGAAGGAGAGCTAGTATCCCAACTCCTACAATAGGGTAGTGATCAATTTTCAAAATGATGGTTGTTCATTACAACTAAGGACATAAGTGGAGTTATACTATGTTATCCCCCTCAGTTTAATTACTCTCATGCTTGACTTCAAAGTTTTGGTTTTGATCCATGTGCTTGGGGTCGAGTTATTTGTATTCTATATTCTTGTGGTTGCTTTTCTTTACTATTAGAGTGCTTTCATGATGTGTTTGTCTTAACCAGACAGCCTGGTTCATCCTATCCTCTAGACAATGAGAGCATATTTTTCAAACCATTTCTTATTAATTTTTAAAACATTTTAAAATATACATGAAAATATGCAATTCATTCAAGGTTTAAAGTGAAGGAAAAGGACATGAAGATGACATGTTTTACTAGGCAAAAGAGTGCATTTTATGGAGCATTTTAAATCCAAAGGTAGGATAGAGCACTAGTTGGCAATGTGGGTAGTAGTGGATAATATGCTCTCATTGTGGGTAGTTGTTATTACAACAAAATGTATTTTCACTCTAATTTATAAGGAAAAGGGAGGGGGACACTTGACTGGTCAAAAAGTGGGGGCAAGAATTGGAGGGACATGACCAGAGGGTGAAAGGGCACAAAGATTAAACAAGAAAAAAAACAAAATCACAGAGAAAATGAAAGAGGAATTCATTTGCATCTTCTAGTTGTGATGCACCCTAAGGCCATGATCTTGTCCCCTTGAATCTTAACCAAATTCATCAAATGAATGTAGAACTTGAGCCTATTTGTTGAGAGGAACACAATGCTACCAATCTTGCATGATATTACTAAGTATTTTGAAGTATTACAAAGCAAAATATTTCAAAGTGTTTTGAAATATTTTGAAATATTACAAAGCAAAATATTTCAAAGTTTTTTGAAATATTTTGAAATATTACAAAGAAAAATATTTCAAAGTGTTTCGAATTTTGTCTTTTTAGTATTATTCTCTTCTCTCTACTTTATTCTTTCTTCCTTCTCCTTTTCCACATACATAACGAGTGTTCATGCGCACAAGTGAGGTGGTTAACCATAATAATTTGAAGTAAAGAAGTTAAGAAGAGGCTGATGGGTTGAAGTGTTGTAGCATATTCAAGCCTTTTTCAAGTGTTTTAGTATCCATCAAGAGCATCAATGGCCTTGGAGAGACTATGTTCTTACATGTAAGTAGACTTGTTTTAATAATAGTTTGAGAAAATGATAAGACATGGTTGAAATATGATATTATTCTTTAATTTCATGCTTTCATGGCTCAATCTATTAAAATTTTAAATTATTTATAAAAATATAAAGAAAAATAGTAAATAATTATTTAAAATGTAAATTAAATATAAAAATTATAAATAAATTATGAAAAATCAAGGAATGGCCCCTAACATGTAAAAATTTAGAAATATTCATAAGATATCATGAAATGGAACATTTCCAAACTTCCTATGGAAACTATAGATTGGTAGTACAAAATTCATTTGATATATTTTCATTCAAAGTAGCACGAGACCATAAGTCTCAATGCCTTGAGTGTGTATATCAATGTTACGATATGTGTAGATGCACACTCATGAAAAGCAACATTGCAATATGTATAGATGTATTCATGGAAAGTAAAATAAACAATTTTGCACTATCATAATGATTAGTTCAAAATTGTTTGAGTGCATTTCATACACTTATGGTATTGTATTGTTTGAGCACATTTCATACACTTATTGTATAATTGTATATTTCATCTTGCATAGATTATTGCATGCCACTTGTATTCTTAAGACTAAGTATGTGAGAATATTCTAAATGTAGGATAGTAACATGGGATTCTTTTGGGTATTTGTGACAATTATAGGAGCATTATTGTGATGTTTTATGAGCAAATATGAGGGTGTAAAGAATCATCTCCAACCATATACAATGCATGTTGTGTTTTTTCCTCACTCAAACTACCTAGCTTCCATTAACTTGTGCAATAGATTAGAATGATGATTCAATGATAAAGATACCATTCAAGTATTATCTACTAAATGTTCATCATTAGATTCTAAAATTTATTGTTTAATAATCAATAATGAGAAACCAAATCTTTCATAAATATTTCAATTAGATAATTACAAAAATCAATCATAAATTAACATCTTCAATTCACGTCAAAATCATTGTGATTTTTGATAGTATAAATGTAACTTAAGTATTTTACACCATGATGGATTAGATTACTAATGTTATTGTTGATTTTGCCATTTTACAACAAATAGACTTTATCTCTGTGTATTACAAGATAAGAACAAGTGCATAAAGCATCCTATATGTGAAGATATCTCATTGATATGGAAGTTTCCAAAAAGTAAGAGTAGTACCTCTATATCTACAAAAAAGAGAAAGAAAAGAACATGAAACACTACAAGATATAGGCCTTATACCGATGTTAAAAGCAACGAAAATGTAAATAACAAAATTTGTCCCCGTCATCGCAAAAAGCGTAGTTATTGGCGATGCCATAGAACAGTCAGTATCAATGTCGTTATCAACGTCGTTATGCTGACGCAAATAATGACGCTGATAACGACGCTCTACAATGCTAATAACGACGCAAATAACAATGCGTGCAGGTAAATTTGCGACACTAATAGCGACGGTAACAGGGGAAAAAAAATTGTGGTACAAAATAGTTTCTGCATTGTGTACAATGCTCGTGTAAACAAAAACAAAGTGTACTTAAATCATAACACTAATACATGAAATAAATACATGATCACATAATGAAAGTGACTGGTACAATCATGACAAGATATCACTACTACATAGAAAATGTCTAAACAGATCAGGCGACCAAAAAAGAAGGGTGTGTGAGCTCCAGGGATCCAAGGGCGAGCTACATATCCTCGCCATCCAAAAGCTCGTCCTGCTGCAAAGGAGCATCGAACAGGATTTGCAAAAAAAGAAACAAATACACATCAGTCCATCATACAATAATGCATTCTAATTAAACATGGTAACTACGGACAAGAAAGATGAGTGACTTACAGGGCCACCGCGTTTATACAATCAATCGATCAATGCAGTGAGACCGTGCCTTTCTGCATATTGAGTCTCAAGGCCGGTCGGATCGCGATTTGTAATGGAGTGCTGCAAAGAAAACAAAATACTAAATGTTAGAAACATGATTGTCAATACAAAGGATATTGCAAAAAAATAAGCAAGAAAAACAAAAGAAAAACTTATAAAGTCCTCCAAATATGTCATGTGGCCGCCACTCCCAAGATGATGGACCACTTCAGCCTCTAGTCCTGCCCTCGCCACCTTCCATTGCTGGTAACTCCAATGTCCTAGAGAATCTGTAGCCTCCTCTCTCAGTCGGCACTAGTCATCCTCGTCTAGCCACTTGGGCTTTACAGCCCCACTCTTGAGTGCCTTGCATGCATCCGATTGTCTGTGTGACATATATGGATGCATGTAGTCCATCATCTAGCCCGTAGAAAATCTATTTGTTGTGGCTAGAACAAAAAACTCCTCATGCAAGGATGCTATTACATAGTCCTTACTCCCCTCCGGTATGTTTTTCCAATGATTCAAGACGTTGTGCCAAAAAACTTGTTGGCACAACTCTCTCATGCAAGCCGTCACCCTTCTCCCCTCATCATTCATGATTATGGCTCCTAACCTATCATCAAAAAGATAGGCATATCCCTCTAGGGTACGCCTAAGATGGGTCCTCTCCCACTTGTGTCCACGCTCCTGGGCATATCCAGGAGACCCCTGTACATGTGGTGTAGCGATTGGGGTAGTATCTATCCATGTAGCACCCATAGGGGTGCCACTTGCAGCCGGAGTAACTGCAGTAGACGTTCCCACAAGTGTGACAAATCCTGGAGGTGATGCAACTCCAGCAAAACGACGAGACGGAGACACCGCGTCCATGCCTCCACAGCAACTACCTGAGCCATGCTCCCTGGAACTGCCACCAGAGTGAGGAGTCACACCTGTATCCCATACTGACCGTGGGCTCACTACCTTTGTATCTCTACAGCATCCCCCTGACCCTAAAGCACTCACTCCCTCTGGCCCAAGTCTAGAGCATCGACCTCGTCTGCTCGAAGTTGAAGTATCTGATCGCGCCGAAGTAGATCTAGTAGAGCGGCCTGACGATGTCTAAGACAACTCCTGGTCCACCATGTCTCTGAATCTCGCCATCTGATCTAGAGACATGGGCGTGAAGATATCCTACAACTCCTCATCGCTCATCCCTTGACTCATCCTGAAAATGTCACCTGCACAAATAAAAAATGATGTTAGCATAATCAATTTAAATCATACAAAGCACCATATTATAAATCCTAAAAAAGTAATCTCACTTAAAATGCATATCTTATGTACCCTTATAAGCGATTAGTTAACGAATTGAGTAAGTGGATACTCCAAGTATTAAGTATCCTATAGTCCCATGTTAATCTCCTAGCACAGCTCCGCATATACTGGAAGGTCGATAGACATGTCACCACAAAAGGATGAGTCCACCTTGTTCTCAAAGATTTCTTGGACTCTTGTATTTCCATCATTGTTAGCTGATGCTCGCTTCTCTACATGCTCCAAGCTTTCGGTGGCCTCCACTCCTTGCAATATCGACCCCTCTATTTGCATATTGTCCTCATCTATGCTCGAAACATCTCTTTGATCATATACTCTCGCACTTCGGGGAGCTGAAGGTATAACATACCACCATCGAGGTTGTCGGGGGTTTGGATAGAAGATTACATGTTCAGAGACACGTACAAGAGAGATTAAACTATTGTGACATGTACCATGTCGTAATACAATTAACAAACAAATGAGTTCATGCACTTGTTCACAATGGGCTGGAAACACAAAGGTGTCGCGCAAATCCATACATTTTTTTTCGGAATCTATTTTGAGAAATCCAGATGGACCTCATCAAACTGTTGCTCCAGCTCCTTCAAGTACCACTTTGAACCACTGCACATCGAATAGTATCATGGAGAAGCTACGGTAATCCACCATAACAATAGTTTGTAAGTTTCCAAAATACTCCATCTCATCTATAACCGTGTTTGGATCCGTTGCTCGTCATTGCCTATCCTGCTCGAACCTTGCATGATACCACAGTCCATTATGGAGCATATTTTGTCAAGACACTCCATGAGAAAATGTCGTTTGCACGACCACGCTGCACTATATATTTTGTACAGTATATTGAAACACTTAAATTAGTTGTTGCATATAAAATATAGATATGACAAATCATAAACACGTCATCACCTTTGGACTACATCCCCTCGAGAATTTCCACTCCTCCATTGAGACCTCCACCCCTTCGCGAGACGCTGTGGTCAAAGCTCCATGCAACCATCGCGTTGACATGAATCGCGGCATCTCCTCCATGCCCTTGGGATATCGAATCGGTCGATGGCGCATACCATGTCAAAATTCAGATCGCGCCTCCTCTCGATCTTGCCTAGTGATCTCGTACCTGGTGAGCCACGTCTCCATAGAGGCATGGTGCAACATACAAAAGTGATTCACCTTCTCCTCCATTGCACATCCATTCTTTTTTCTACCCCATTTCCAACCACCACATCTTCGGTTAGTCTATCATCGTTCTTCAGCGACCATAGCATTTTGTTGTCTGGATCCACTGTTGGTAGCCATTGTGAAATATGCACTAGAGCCTTGGACACCAACCAACCTTCAGCCATGCTACCTTATGGCCGAGCTCATTGTCGCACAAAGCCTTTCAAGGTTTTCATGAAGCGCTCCAAGAAGAACATCCATCGTGTATGGACAGGTCAAGCAATCTCCACTTTATCTATAAGATACACGAGAAGGTGGATTTGTATCGTGAGCATGTTGGTAGGCAGGTATTTCTCAAAGAGACAGACCGTCTCCACTGCTCCCCACCTCGCGGATTCAATAGAGGATGTCTTAATCTCCTTCTGTGAGATCCATTGCACCAACGTCGACAACCTGTAAATGGCCTCGTGTATTTCTGTGTAAGAAGCTGGGAATAACAAATAAGTGTTAATAATGTTGATATTATGCCATGTCACACTGACATTGGTATAAAAGGAGAGGATGTAATTTTTCACATCTTTTTGACACATTAATACAATTACATTCTTTCTCTCCCTTCTTGCTCACAGCTTCTATGGCTTCCCCTTCTTTCTTGTCTTTCTCTCTCTAAATCTAGTCTTTCTCTCTCCTTGTCACTCTTATTCTCTCTCTTCCTGCAGTCTTTCTCTCTCCTCTGCAGTATTCTCTCTCCTCTTTCTCTCTCCCTAGTTCTCTCTCTGACAAGTGGTATCAGAGCTTGAGTCTTTGATCCATTATTTTCTTCCATTTTCAGTCCCATTTTCCTATTTCAAAATCAATTTCAGACAAAAATGGTACAAGAGAGTGACTAGTGGAGTGCTGCAGGACATCTACAGTTAGCAAGAGACTACATCTGGAGATATCCAAGGTCAGATATGGCGGATAAAGGCTTAAATGGCTAGACGTCATCAAATTTCATGCAAAAATGGAGGTAACTAGGGTAAAGGATGGTTAACCGGGCTTAGTTAGAGACTAAACTACAGTTAATTTTCAAAAGAGGTCTTCCTTTCCTCTTTTTTCAAGCTCTGCCCAAGCTTCCATGGAGTTTGCTGGCTGAGATCTCTTCTTTTCTCACTGATCCTTGCTCTCCATCAACAATGGCTTGCATAATGGCACTCTAAACATCAAATGCAACATGTAGAGCACCATTTCATGCCCTATAGAAGCTGCCACGTGGCCTGGACAGCAGCTCGAAAATTGCGCTGATTTTTTTCAGTCTATTCTTCATCTTCCCTCAGTTAATCCTCAGCTATGGAGCTTCTAATTGATCCTTAGCAATGATTCCTTCAACTTCCTTGTGTGTTTACTCCAAAAATAGAGCTATATTCCTCAGCTTTTCACTCTCTTGAAACCCTACATGAATAGTCCATGGGCAGCCATGAAAGCTTGAGCCCAAGCTTTCATTTCTTAACAATTTCTTGAAGATTCTTCATCCTTTTAGCCCGTGGAATCATTTCAGCAAGGATTCTTTAACAAATTGCAAGGATTAAGCACGGAATGGTTAAAGATTGAAGATCAAGAGCTTCTATGGAGCAAAAATTTGGGGGAAACGGGTTTAATGCTTCAATTTCAAGCATTTGAGGCTTCAAGATTGTTCTCAAGCACCGGATAAGCAAGCCTTATGGATTATTTTACCAACATTGGACAACTGGGGGCTCTATCAAGCATTTGAGATTGATTAAGTCATCTTCAGCCATGTCAAAGGTACTTCTCTTTAATTCTTAATCTCTCTCATTAATCCAATCGCTGAGCTTAATCCATTTGATTGAGAGATTAAACAATTGAACATTATTTGTCAAATTCTCAGCCAACCTTTGCTTGAATCCATCTATTCATGAATGCAATGTTTGCTTTATGCATATTAGCTCCAATCAGTGAATTAGAGGCTTCAATCTGAAATTTCAGCATAATACTTGAATCCTATTGATTGATGCCTTTGTTTACTCTAATCCAATTGATTGGCTGAATTTCTTTTGCCCAAATTGAAATATTGTAAAAGGGTAAGTACTAGCAATCAGTGAGTCACTGAATTGCATTAGTAAGACCCTTCTCCTATCCCAATTTTTCTAATCTCAATCAATTGCATCTCATGAAAGGCTGAATGAATATTTTTGAGATGCATATCATGTTGATTGCTTAGAATACTAGCCTCTGCCATGTTGATATTCCCACCGAGGAAAAAGGTGGATGCCGGGGAAGATAGTGGGACAAAAGAGAGGTGACCCTCCCTCACTATCGAAGATCCTGAAGGGGTGCAACCAACCGATCCGGGGGAAACTTTGCCCACCTCCCGGTGATTCGGAGCCCGTGTAGGGAGCCTGTCATGCCGTTTTATCCCTCACACAGGTACATCGAGTGGAGGATTGAAGATTGAAGACTTTCCAAGGACTCAAGTACCTACAGGGCCAAACTAGGGTAAATCAGGGAATTTACAGGTCACTTACAAGGTATTTACATGTGGTTACAGGTACACCATTCATTGCTGAAGCACAGGTGCAGGTACTACAAGATACCCATAGGTACTATATACCCTTTTGCAGGGTTTGGTAGCCATTTGGGGTTACTATCTTGCATTACAGGGTCAAAATAGGGCACTTACAGGTCTAGACAGGTTGCAGGACTGGACAGTTCAGACTCTGAAATCCAGCTACAGAATTTTTTGTCCTAAACCTGTTATAGCGTGCTATAGCTCATCTTGAAGAGGGCATTCTTAGCTTCAATTCTCACAAAAAAGTTCTGAAATTAGAGTTTCCTAGCCAAAGTTATAGCCGTTTTACTTACAGCGGGTATTGCAGGACTGCACTAGTATGGCAGAACATAAAGGCAAAAATAAGGTCCAGGAGGATTATGCTCAATAAATCAGGGATTCCATGATGAATAGCACACTTCAAGAGAACCCTAAAGAGCTTCAACAACAAGGATAAATCAGTATACTCAATGATACTTTGTGTGCCTATGAACAAAGACATAGGGAACGACATGAGGCTATCTTGTCAAGAATGGAGCAGATGGTTCTATCTACCGACCAGACCAAGGCTTCTATTAATAAGTTGGTAGAATCCAATGACCAACTCATTGCAGTTGCAAATGGCATCAAAAGAAGTTAATGAGAAGGCTTGTTCAAACAGTGGCCCTTCAGCCCCACTTCAGCCATCTAACCAAAATGGTCATGGAAATGGGATTATTGGAAGAAGAGGCATTCCAAATAGTCAGTATGAAGTATGAGAAGCTTCACAAAGGCATGATTACTATTTGGGCAGTTTGAATGGGGCCAATACTCAAGATTTTGGAGCATACTCAAAATTCCAGGGGTACTTTACCAACAGGAAGATTACATAGTAATTATCAGCCACCTGTTGGAAGATTTCAGTCTCAATTTGGACGCTCTGTACTTGGTAATCCTGATCAGCCAATTTTGGGACAGCAACCCTTTCATGAAAGGGAGTTTAAGGACAAAATTGTTTTAGCCAAATTTAATGGTCATTCATCTTCACCATCAGACTTAGAGGAATGGTCCTCTAAGATGGAGTCCTACTTTGATATATACCCTAAAACTGATGATATGAAGATTCACTTTGCTTCCTTGCATCTAGAAGGATTTGCCCATACTTGGTGGAGGTATATCAAGAAAGAGAATATACTTGTAGAGAATTGGGAAGCTTTCAAGGCACTTATGGCTGAAGTCTTTGTTTCGCCTCTTGAGAAAGAGAAGCTAGCACGGAGATGGTATGGTTTGGAACAAAGCGGCCTAAGTGTAAGAGAGTACACAAACCAATTCCTCAACTTGACCATGTATGTGGAAAGCATCAGTGATGAGACCAAGCTTCACAAGTTTATGTATGATTTAGAGCCATCTTTGTCAGATGATGTTATGGCGCAAAATCTTACTTCACTTTTCAAGGCTATTAAGCTTGCGGAGCGCTATGGAAGAAAGTATATGAAAGAGTCTTCATTTTAGCCAAGTTATGGACAGCCAAGGACTGTTTTAAAGCAGTGACAAGTTGGTAACATTTATGGCAGCAATCATGTGCCTAGTGGGAGATTACGGGTACCAACTTATCCTCCATTCAATGCTTCTAGGTCTCAAAGTAATTTTAGGACAACAAACAGTCCAAAGATTGAATTTAAACAAGGTGACAACAAGCCTAAGTCCACTTCAGCTAATACAAATCCCAAATCTATTCCCATGGATCTTTACAAGGAAAGGAAGGACAAGGGCTTATGTTTCAAGTGTGGAGAAAAGTATACACCTGATCATGCTTCAAAGTGTGTATACAAAAATGTCAAGCCAAAGCTTCAGAGTATGCTAGTTTTTGAGGACTTTGAAGATGACATAGATGAAGCTAATGCAGTGGCAATCAATGCTAAAAATGAAGATTTTGAGGAGGACGTTGGACAGGAGTACTTTTATGATCTAGCCGACTCTTTTCCTTTTGATCCAAGTGGAAATGCTTTTTTTTACCCTGGTGGATCTTGTGATGAGTCACTTGCTACCACTAATTGTTATATCTCTATGGATGCTTGGATGGGATCTAAGAGCCCTAATACACTTCGTATGAAGGGAAGCATATGTGAAAAGCTAGTGTTCATCCTGATAGATAGTGGCAGTACTCACAGTTTTGTCAATAAGTCCATCATGGACAAGTTAAATTGTGTTCCCATAGACTTACAGCAGCCCATTAGAGTACAAGTGGCTAATGGTGAAGAAGAAATCAACACACAGATTTGCCCACAGGTTTCTTTGCAGTTGGCTGAAAATTTTGAAGTCAAAGTAAACCTGATCACTTTGGAAATGGGGCCCATAGATATTGTACTTGGTTATGATTGGTTGATGACATTAGGAAGGATCACTATGGATTTCTCACAGTTATATATTGAGTTTATCTCCAATGGACAGCTCATCCATTTACAGGGAATTCCTAGTAGATCTGATTTTCAGCTTATCACCATTCAACAACTCAAAAGAGAGTACAAGAAGCGCCCACAAATATTTGTTTTGCATTTGAACAAAGAAACACAGGATCAGCCCAATAATTTAGCAAACCATCCATCCTTGACAGCTCTTCTTGAGGAGTATAGAGATTTGTTTGAAGTTCCTACTTCATTGCCTCCTAAGAGAGCGGTAGATCACCCCATTGATTTGGAGCCCAACTCAATGACAATCAATAAGCCACCTTACAGATTATCAAAATGTGAACGAGAGGAAGTAGCCAAGCAAATCGATGAGCTTCTTGAAATGGGATTCATTGAACCAAGTTCTTCACCTTATGCATCTCCAGTCCTGTTAGTAAAAAAGAAAGATGGATCTTTCAGAATGTGCATTGACTACATGGATCTCAATAAGATAACAATGAAGAACATGTATCCTATACCCAAGATTGATTATTTGCTTGATGAGCTTAAGGGGGCTCGATTCTTCACGAAGATTGATTTGAGATCAGGGTATCATCAGATTTGCATGCGAGAGGGTGATGAGGTCAAGACTGCTTTTAGGACTGATCGTGGGCTATATCATTTTTTGGTAATGCCATTTGGGCTTACAAATGCTCTAGCTACCTTTCAAAGCCTGATGAATAAGATCTTGCAACCTTTCCTCTTTCAGTTTGTCTTGGTGTTCTTTGATAACATTTTGATCTATAGCAAGACTTTACAGGATCACTTGGCACATATGAGGAAGGTTTTTGATGTGTTGAGACATCATAGGCTTTTTGCTAAGGAGAAGAAGTGCTCTTTCATGCAGACTGAAGTGGAATACTTGGGACATATAATCAGTAAAAAAGGAATATAGGCTGATCCCAAGAAGATGCAATGCATAAGAGATTGGCCAACGCCTACTACTACTACTTCTCTTAGAGGATTCCTTGGTCTATCTTCATTCTATCATCGATTTATAAAGCATTATGCGGCAATTGTAGCTCCTTTGATTGATAGGTTGAAGAAGGAGGCTTTCTTTTGGGATGCTCTTACAGATAGCAGCTTCAACCAGTTAAAGGAACTACTTACTTCTGCTCCTATCTTAGTATGCCCGGATTTCTCCAAAGAGTTTACTATACAGTGTGATGCTAGTGGCCGTGGCATTGGGGCTGTTTTGCTTCAGGAGCATGGAGTAATTGCATTTGAGAGCCGTAAGCTTACAGATAAGGAGATGGCCATGAATGTTTATGACCAGGAAATATTGGCTATCCTGCATGCAATCAAGAAATGGCACCATTACTTATATGGCAGCTGATTCAGAGTACATAGTGATCATCGGGTACTCAAGTATTTCCTTACTCAGTCAAATCTCACTCCAAAGCAATGTCGATGGGTAGCTACATTACAGAATTATGACTTTGACATCACCCATACAAGGGGCAAAGATAACATAGTGGCTGATTCTCTTTCTCGTATGTGGGCCTGCAAAGTGTCAGCCATGACAGAACTACATAATGATTGGATTGAAGAACTAAAGGAGGCCTATCTTTTAGATGAGGAATTCAGCCAAATCTTTCAGAAATTACAGCAAGGTCTTATGGAAGAAAACTCACATTACCAGCTTAAAAATGCTGGCAAGATTGTTATTCCCTCTACTTCTTCTTTTAAGCCGAAAATTATGGAGGAGTTACATTCTTCGCCTTTAGCTGGACACTTGGGAGTTTTCAAGACTTATGACAGAATCAACAAAAGCTTTTCTTGGAAAGGACTATAGAAAGATGTCAAGGACTTCGTTATGAAGTGTATGCCTTGTCAGCAAAATAAGGTTAGCACCCATAAGCCAGGAGGTTTGTTACAGCCATTGCCTATTCCTACGGGTAAATGGACTCATATTACTATGGACTTTATCACTGGCTTACCTACTACTAAGAAGGGGTGGAGTAGTATTTATGTGGTGGTTGACAAACTCACCAAAGCAGCTCATTTTATCCCAACAAAAATTCAGTTTACTGCTTCTCCAGTGGCCAACTAGTTTATGGAGTATATTTTTAGACTACATGCATTACCACAGGTGATTGTCCATGATAGGGACTCAAAGTTTATGAGTAACTTTTGGCAAGTGGTATTTACATCTATGGGCACTAAGTTGGCTCCATCTATGGCTTATCATCCTCAAACTGATGGACATACAGAGAGAGTTAATAAATGGTTGGAGACTTATCTTCGCCATTTTTGCTATGATGTCCAAACCTCATGGGATTCTTGGTTACACCTAGCTGAGTTTTCTTACAACAATTCCACTCATGCGAGCATAGGAGTTTCACCCTTTGAGGCTTTGTATGGTTACAAGGTGCCCTTACCCACAGTCATCTTTAATGAAAAGATCAATCCTCATGGGAAGGAGGAGTTGGAAAGAATGCAGACCCTTCTTCAGCAATGCAAGGTGAATCTAAGGAAGGCTCAAGATCAAATCAAGATGTATGCTGATGAGAAGAGGAGGCCTTTAGAGTTCCAAGAAGGAGAGCTGGTTTTTTTGAAAGTGCCCAAATCCAAGTACTCTACGTTAAAAGATGGATCCAGTAATAAGCTTGCCCACAGGTTTTATGGCCCTTACAGGATCCTTAAGCGGATTGGAGATTTGGCATACAAACTAGAGCTTCCCTCTTCTACAAAGATTCATAGTGTCTTCCATGTTAGTCAGCTCAAGCCCTATTATGGTGATCCAGTGGATATAGTTGATGAGCTGTCACCTATTGATGAAGATGGTCTTGTTCAGTACATCCCAGAGGCTGTTATAGGTCAGCACGAAAAGAAGCTTCAATCGCATTCTATTGTGGAATATTTGATCAAATGGAGAGGTTTACCAACTGAAGAGGTTCTTGGAGACTTGATTCTATATTGGATGAGTATCCATACTTGAGGGATACATTGGTGGCTGAAGCCTATTGCTTATGGAGCTAGTAATGATGCAGACTGGTTCAGGACGGCACGCTGTTTTAGAACATTTTTTATTATACCTAATTTTCAGAATTAAGCTATATATATAGGATTAAAGTACTCTTCAATAGCTTCATTTTGAAATATGGTACATCTCATTTGGACACTTCTATCAAAAGTTATGGCAGATTTGGTCCAGCAGGGGGACTGTTTATTCAGCAAGCTGTCTACTTTGTTATGGGACTATTTGTTGAAAACTTTATGGCTCCATTTGCTTCTGAAGTATTTCAAATCATGTATATAGTTGGGCCTTACTTCTGTTCTTCAAATTCAGCTCTTGTAATGGTCATTCTTAATTCATTTCCCATTTGTAAAGCTGTAAAATAGAGTAGTACTCTATTCTATCTATCTCCTTTCTAGTTGTTTCTAGGTTTGTTTTTTAGGACAAAAACTTTTGGGAAGGGATGGATTGTAAGAAGCTGGGAATAACAAATAAGTGTTAATAATGTTGATATTATGCCATGTCACATTGACATTGGTATAAAAGGAGAGAATATGTAATTTTTCACATCTTTTTGACATATTAATACAATTACAGTCTTTCTCTCCCTTCTTGCTCACAACTTCTATGGCTTCCCCTTCTTTCTTGTCTTTCTCTCTCTAAATCTAGTCTTTCTCTCTCCTCCTCACTCTTATTCTCTCTCTTTCTGCAATCTTTCTCTCTCCTCTGTAGTCTTCTCTCTCCTCTTTCTCTCTCCTTGGTTCTCTCTCTGATATTCTGGAGTAAGGCATCCTGCGATCGCGATCAGTAGTACAAACTGCCATAAATGAGAAAGCATTATGAACAATGGCTACACTCCAAATAGCAAAATGTGCATGCCAATTACAATCCATTCATAGTATAAACTTGACATATCTTATGCCAGTCATGGGATTTTAGCCCTGATAATTGGTGGTCTTTAGAAAATCCAGACCTGAGAGAATGCATCATACCCGTCGAAGTGCGGATAGACTTGACTACTTGCTTCACAATGCACTCTTCTTTAGTAGACAAAACCCAAGGAGTGCGAGGTAGCTGCACGCGACCATCAGCACTCGACTGCGGCCAAAGAGCCTCCATCTTGCCTACCTCCTTCAAATCCATTCATGCCCCTATAGTGTCTCTCTTTCCTGTGATGTGGTCCCATAGTAAGCTGCCCACATTCTTGAAAGTATGCATGGGATCCAACAAGTGGTTGATCTGTAAGTGGGTGCAATATGGCAACTCGTAGAAAACTGAGAACCGTCGCATTCCGTTTGGATGTGACTCCGCGTGGACCATTTCCAGCTTGTATCACTTGCGGCATTCATACGTTGTCATGATGTTATGAGGACACAGTGTGAAAAAGTATGGAATGCATCATCATCCAACTTTTTTATTGATCTAGAGAGTCAATGTGATCTGCGTCATTAGTATTAGTGTGAATTGCATGGATTATCCAAAAATACTAGATTTTTGGATAATTTTAGTCTATATTTGATATTATTTATTATAAACATTTGAAAAAGTTAAAAAAGCTTCTAGATTAGGATGGCATGCAAAAAGCAAGTTGTTTTTTCAGTCAATTAGGAGATTTTTCATAAAAAGGACAGATTGACAAAATCGCGCGCATCACGATCACTGTAAACAGGCTGAAAACTGCAGATTGAACTGAAGAAAAAAGGAGTGATCTAGGAGATCCATGAAATATGTCTTGGGATTTTACCCCCCTTGCGGAGCCAACAGAGCCATTAATTTTGGGTTCCGGGCAGTAGAGAAAGAGCTGATTTTTCTAATCCACGTTTTTGGTCTACGAAGGAGCTCCATGAGAACTAATGCCTAGAGATTGCTTCTGAGTAGTGCAAAGATTCCAAGTTCTTTCAATACATATTGATTCAATTCATTGTGATTTTTTTTTGTCATGTTTACCACTTGGGTATTCTCTATCTTCTCTTCCATCTCCTATCTCTACTTCCTTCTACTTCTGATCCCCGGTGGATTCAACCTTTCGACAAAAACCCCTCCAACATTGGTGAACCCGACGTGAAAGGTCGTCACAGAAGAAGAAAAGATAATATGGGAGAACCTTCGAATACAATCTCCAGTGATGTTTTGCAACAGTTGGTGCAAAATATGAATATGCTTATGTAGGTACAACAACAACATGTGATGCAAGCAAAGTATACTGAAATCATAACTCTGATATATGAAATAAATACATGATCGCATAATGAAAGTGACTGGTACAATCATGACAAGATATCACTACTACATAGAAAATGTCTACATAGATCAGGTGACCAAAAAAGAAATGTGTGTGAGCTCCAGGTATCCAAGGGTGAGCTACATATCCTCGCCATCCGAAAGCTCGTCCCACCACAAAGGAGCATCAAACAGACTCTGCAAAAAAAGAAACAACAACACATCAATCCACCATACAATAATGCATTCTAATTAAACATGGTAACTATGGACAAGAAAGATGAGTGACTTACATGGCCACCGCGTCTATACAATCGATCGATGAATGCAGTGAGACCGTGCCTCTCTGCATATCGAGTCTCAAGGCCGGTGGGATCACGATTTATAATGGAGTGTTGCAAAGAAAATAAAATACTAACTGTTAGAAACATGATTGTTAGTACAAAGGATATTGCAAAAAATTAAGCAAGAAAAACAAAAGAAAAACTTACAAAGTCCTCTAAATATGTCCTATGGCTGCCACTCCCAAGATGATGGACCACTCCGGCCTCTAGTCATGCCCTCGCCACCTCACGCTGCCGACTCCAACATCCTAGAGAATCTGTATCCTCCTCCCTCAGTCGATGCCAGTCGTCTACGTCTAGCCACTCGGGCTTTGCAGCCCCACTCTTGAGTGCCTTGTGTGCGTTCGATCGTCTATGTGATATATATGTACGCATGCAGTCCATCATCCAGCCCGTCCAAAATCTATCTACTGAGGTTGGAATCAAAAACTCCTCATCCAAGGATGCTACTATATAGTCCTTGTTCCCCTCCGGTATGTTCTTCCAATGATCTAAAACGTTGTGTCGAAAAACTTATTGGCACAACTCTCTCATGCGAGCCATCACCCTCCTCCTCTCATCAGTCATGATGATGGCTTCTGACCTATCATCGACTAGATAGGTATATCCCCCTGGGGTATGCCTAAGATGGGTCCTCTCCCACCTGCATCCATGCTCCTGGGCATATCTAGGAGACCCCTGTGCATCCGGTCTACTGATCGGGATAATATCTTTCAGAGTGGCACCCATAGGGGTGCCACTTGCAAACGGCTGAGCAAAAGCCAACTAGAGTAGACGTCTCCACAGGTGTGACAAATCCTGGAGGTGACGCAACTCCAGTTGAACGATGAGATGGAAACACTACGTCTGTGCTTCCACAGCATCCACCTGAGCCTGAGGCACGCTCCCTGGAACTGCTACAAGAGCGAGGAGTCACACCTGTATCCCGTGCCGACCGCGGGCTCACTACCTTCGTATCTTTACAACATCCCCCTAACCTTGAAGCAGTCCCTCCCTCTGGCCCAAGTCTGGAGCGTTGACCTCATCTGCTCGAAGCTGAAGCATCCAATCGCGCTAAAATAGATCTAGCAGAGCGTCGTGACAATGTTCGAGACAGCTTCTAGTCTGCTATGTCTCTGAATCTTGTGATCTAGTCTCGAGACATGCACGTGAAGATATCCTGCAACTCGTCATCACTCATCCCTCGACTCATCCTAAAAATGTCACTTGTACAGACAAAAAATGATGTTAGCATAATCAATTTAAATCATACAAAGTACGGTAATATAAATCCTAAAAAAATGATCTCACTTAAAATGCATATCTTATGTACCCTTATAAGCGATTGGTCAACGAATTGAGTAAGTGGATACTCCAAGTATGAAGTATCCTATGGTCCCATGTCAATCTCCTAACACAACTCCGCATACACTGGAAGGTCGATAGACATGTCACCACAAAAGGATGAGTCCACCTTGTTCTCAAAGAATTCTTGGACTCCTATATTTCCATCATTGTTTAGTTGATACTGGCTCCAAGCTTTCGGTGGCCTCCACCCCTTGCAATATCGACCCCTCTATTTGAATATTGTCTTCATCTATGCTCGAAATATCGCTTTGATTATATACTCTCGCACTTCAGGGAGCTGAATGTATAACATACCACCATCGAGGTTATCAGGGGTTTGGATAGAAGATTACCTATTCACAAACACGTATAAGAGATTTTAAACTATTGTGACATGTACCATGTCGTAATACAATTAACAAACAAATGACCTGTTCACAATGGGCCGGCAACACAAAGGTGTCGCGCAAATCCATCCTTTTTTTTTTTAAATCTATTTTGAGAAATCCAGACGGACCTCATCTAAATGTTACTCCAGCTCCTTCAAGTACCACTTTGAACTACTATACATTGAATACTATCATGGAGAAGCTACGATAATCCATCGTAACAATACTTTGCAAGTTCCCAAAATACTCCATCTCATCTATAACTGTGTTTGGATCTGTTGCTCGTCGCCGCCTCTCCTGCTTGAACCTTGCCATGATACCATAGTCCATTGTGGAGCGCATTTTGTCAATACGCTCTACACAAAAATGCCGTCCGTGCGACCATGCTGCACTATATATTTTCTACTGTACATTGAAACACTCAAATTAGATGTCGCATATAGCATATATATACGACAAATCCTAAACACCTCATCATCTTTGGACTACATCCCCTCGAGAATTCCCACTCCTCCATTGAGACCTCTGTCCCTTTGCGAGACACTGCGGTCAAAGCTCCATGCAACCATTGCGTGGACATGAACCATGGCATCTCCTCCATGCCCTTGGGATATCGAATTGGTCGATGACGTGTATTACGTTGGAATTCAGATCGCGCTTCCTCTCGATCTTGCCTAGCTTAGGAAGGTAGAGCCAATGTGGCTCCATGCGCGTGAATCCGTTGATGTTCATTGAACTCTATCCGTGGACCTATTCTACGCATGCCACATTGCAAGCTCGCCATGTTGGACGTACGAAATATGTGGTTTATGCGGGGGATAAACGGAAAGTGTCTGAGAACTTTTTGAGGGATGGTTTGTCCTTACAAGTCTTGTCGATACCTATGAGCACCACACTTTGGACATGTCTCCATAGTCTCATATTCTCCTCGAAATAGTATGCAATCGTTGATATATGCATGGATGTTGTTGTAGTCCATGCCAATCTTTCGTAAAACATGTCATGCATCATCACAAGACTCAGGCATGGTATTTGTAGGTGATAATATATGATACTTCAATAACCTGAAAAAAAATCATAAAATACCTTTAAAAAGAATAATTTTTTAAAATAATAGTGCTGAAAAAAATCAACGAAGCCTATGTATAAAGTACCTGAACAACTCGGTCATACTCGCATCGCTCCACCCGTATTTTGCTTGCACACTTAAGAGTGCAAGCAGTGTCTTCAGGTGAGATACTCGCCACCCATCATATAATGGTATGGATGCTTCCTCTCTAAGTGGATCAGAAGTCTTGACATCCATGGGAATCAATGCATCGATCATTGTCTCCATCTCAGGCTCCAAGATTGTAGGTAGGTCTGGAAGGCTGCCTGTCTCCTCTGGCATTGACGGTATAGATTGGCCTTGCAAGTGGTGGATTGGCTTATGCACTCCATCCATCGCACACCCACGAACTCTTCTAATTGGATGCAAAGGGTACACTCCTCCTTGGGATGAGGCGTCACCTCCCTGAATAGAAAATTTGCCAGCTAGACCAAATCTTATTGTATATGGTATTCAGTTAGCTTGCGAGTACAATGCATGATTGATATTAACTTTTCTTACCGTTTGCTGAAAATCCGCAATCGCCTGTTCAATGATCTCAGATTGAAATTCACCAAATCGTCGTTCGTGTTCTATAGATAATCAATGTTTTTGTCTAATTGCTAGTTTGCATTGAGAGCAAGGACATGGGACACGCTGATTAAGATACACCTCCTAATCTTGAACAACAAGACCTTCATCGTTTTCCATTTTGTCTATGTTACGACAAACAATTTGTTTTTGTTATCATTCTTTTTTTCTTTCTTAAATTGTTCTCCTCTCCTTCCATCGCTCTCTTTTTTTTTCTTTCTTAAATTGTTATCCTCTCCTTCCATCTCTCTCTCTTTTTCTACATTATGACTACGACTACAACCACGACCACGACCACGACTATGACTACGACTACAACCACGACCACGACCATGACCACGACTACGACCACAACCACGACCACGACCACGACCACGACCACGACCATGACCATGACCATGACCACGACCATGACCACGACCACAACCACGACCACGACCACAATGACCACGACTACCACTACCACTACCACTACGACCACGACCACGACCAAGACTAGGATGCGATAACCACTACCACCACCCACGACCAGGATCACGACTATGACGACCACGACCACGACTACAACCACGACCATGACCACGACCATGACCATGACCATGACCATGACCATGACCATGACCACGACCATCATGAGCACGACTACGACTATGAATACAACTCAACTGTGACCACGACCACGACCACGACCATGACGACCACGACCACGACCACAACCACGACCACGACTATGACTAGGAAGACCACGACCATGACCATAACTATGACTACGACCATGACTACAACGACCATGACCACGACTACAACCATGACCAACACCATAAGCACGAGCATGAGCAGGACCACGACTACGACTACGACGACCACGACTACGACTACGACCATGACCACGACCACGACTACGACTATGACTACTTATATAGAGATGAAGAGAGAGACAAGAGTTAGGGAGAGAGTAAAGTTAGAGAAGAAGAGGAGAGAAGTGAGAGAGGTAGAAGTAGAAAGAGAGATATAGAGAGAAAAGAGATAGGGGGAGATAGAGGGATTTAGGGAGAGTATAGGAAGAGAGAAAGAGGGAAGATTGAGGGAGAGAGAAGGGTTGAGAGAAGAGAGAGGAAAAAGAGAGAGAGATCCGACTAGAGCATTTGACACCCATAGTCAACACACCGTGGAAAACACAAGCACAAATTGACATTGAATTATGGCAAGAAAATCCACCACAAAACAATAGTTATAATACTCAAGGTAGGATTTCAAAGTCTTATTGATTTCAATCAGTCATGGATTCCATACTATGGGTAGGTTGCACTCACTAAGAATAAAATTGGCGATTCACCTCATCTTCTCTCCATCATCAATAGAATTCTCCTTTACCATTTACAACTCACCCACCTTCTCTCCACACTATTGCACACTAAAATCTCTATGAGGGCATGAGATTGGGATCTCCACAGATACCAAAGCATGATCTCTAGCTTGATGGTTGCATATATACTACTACTACTCGTGAAATAAACCTTAAAATAGTTATTATGCTCAAATATATGCTTGTTAGAGCAAAAATTTATTCCTAAGACTATTCTAAGGAAGAAAGAGGGTTAATGATAAAAGAGTGTTCTTCCTTGCAAGTGATTTTATATTATACTTTTAAATTAAAATTGATAGTTGAGGATGAGTTTCCTAAGAGATCTTGTGGTGATGATGTTTTAGTTTTGCGAAGCATATGAATGATGTTGTTTTAGTTTTTTATATTTGTCTTTTTAAGAAGAGATTGATTTTTATGGAATATCCAAAGTTATTTTTGGGTTTACATGATGAAAAATGAATGTTTTTCTAACTGTTGATTGTCTTTGTTGTATACTTGCATGGTGGAGGCTAGGGCAAGCCCCATGTATGAGAGGTCTCTTTGCAGGAAGAACATTATACTAGGAGGCACAAGTATGCTAGGGTTCTCTAGCCATATATTCCTTAGGTTTGTTGAGGATCGGCCTAACCCCTATGAGCCTAGGATGAGATTATTGTAAGGTCTTATTTACTTTTCTCTCTTTCTCTCCCTCTGTCATTTCCTCTCCCTCCCTCACCCTCACCCTCTCTTTCTCTCTTTCCCTATCAGGTTTAATGATTTTTCTCTCTTTTTCTCTCACCTCTCCCTCTCTCATTTCCTCATCCTCCTCACCCTCACCCTCTCTTTCTCTCTTTCTCTATAGGTTTAATGATTTTTTCTCTTTTTCTCTCTCCTCTCCCTCTCTCATTTTTTTCTCTCTTATCTCCCTCCCTCATTTCCTTTTCTCTCTTTCTCTCCCTCCCTCACCCTGACCCTCTCTTTCTCTCTTTCCCTATTAGGTTTAATGATTTTTCTCTCTTTTTCTCTCTCCTCTCATTTCCTTTTCTCTCTTCCTCTCCCTCTCTCATTTCCTCTCCCTCCCTCACTCTCACCCTCACCCTCACCCTCTCTTTCTCTCTTTCCCTATTATGTTTAATGTCTCCCTCCCTCTCCCTCTCCCTCTCCCTCTCTAAGAGTGGAATTTTGGTGCCGAGAAGTACTTAAAAATAGCTAAAAATTATGAATATCAAGGGAAAAATACTCAACATCGAAGGCAGCAGCTCGATCTAGGACGATTTTAAGCGCCAACGTGCTTTAAAGGTGCTGGAGCAACACTTGTTGATTTTTCATAATTTTTTAGATAGCTCTGCGGGTTGACTCGAGTTACTAGCCAATGCGGGATGCCGAGTCGGACGCCCAGGATTTTTCAGAGCTCAATTCCGAGTCCAGACGAGGAAATGGCCAAGAATTGGTCAAGATTTGAAAAGGTGGGGGCTAAATGGTAAGTGACCTTTGGGGTCTTGGGAGGCATTTTATGCCACAAAAAATCATGGCATGAAAGAGAAGACCAAAAAACGTGAAGAGAGGGAGAGACAGGCTGCGCCCGAAAATCACACCATGTGGGAGGATGAGGGTGATGGGGGCTGTAAGCAACCCACCCAAGTGATCTTGGCCTTGTCTTCCTTCTCCCTGCTAGTCATATCGCCGCCTCTCCCCTGTCAAATGGTGGCCTGAATGCTGAGATAGAAATCTAGTCTTTCTCTCTCCTCCCTCTCTCTCCCCTAAAGGCACATTCATGTGGTGAAGAGGAAGAAGAAGAATGGATGATGGATGCTTGTCCAATGAAGACCGGATTGCTTCATAGTGCAAGAAGATTGAAGATTGCTGATTGTGGACTATCATGAGCATTAATGGTGGCTAGAAATCAGTCTTGAGATATGGCAAATAAAAACCTACAACCCGCAAAGAACGGTAATCTCATTTTTACAAAGGAAAATGGTATTTTTATGCAATTTGCTTCATGAATTCTTGTTCCCATGAGATGATTATGCATTATAATGTTGTTTGGAATGTCTTTCAATTGTTTATGCTCAGAAAATGAAGAAATCATAAGTGTTGTGGATGAAATTAGTAGTGAAAAATCCGTAAATATGCAAAATAGGGGAAAATCGGGTGTTTTTGAGACATCAATGGAAAATATCATAAGACACACCAACTAAGCTTGTCTTTTTACTGCAAATGAACATAAGGGCCATAGCCCACAACTCATTTTGAATTTTTAGTCATTAATTATTGCAAAAAATACAAGAAACATAGGAAAAATAAGAAAAAAATAGGAAAAAAATGGATTTTGAGTACCGAAAATTAAAGAAAAATAAAAGTCATGTTTGTGGATGTATGGGGGGTCTGAAGTATGAGGTTTAGCCTCAGTTCAGTCCTACCTCTATGTTTTAGTGAGTTTTATGGCTTTTTATGCAATAAAAATGTGGAAAATGAACCCTAAACCTATGTAATATGCACAACCTAAACGGGTGAGGGGGTAGAGTGTATAAAAAGTGTATGGTGTAGGTCCTGTGGTTGATGAATTTGTAGAGGCTTTTGCAGGCAGAGCGATCTATTCTTTGGGTGATCTTTACTCGGGGTAGAATCAGTTTCAACTTGCAATTGAAAGCAGGGATATCACAACCATGAAGACTCCTTTGGGGTTAGTACGGATATGTACTCTCCCACAGGGTGCAACAAACTCAATGGCACACATGACAAATGCTATGAATAGGGTACTCAAGGATTTTATACCACAATGAACTATGCCCTTCTTGGATGATGTTCCAATC
The DNA here is from genome assembly GCF_053477565.2 of Lygodium microphyllum. Taxonomy (NCBI): domain Eukaryota; kingdom Viridiplantae; phylum Streptophyta; class Polypodiopsida; order Schizaeales; family Lygodiaceae; genus Lygodium; species Lygodium microphyllum. The sequence goes on from NC_141148.1 coordinate 112,503,648, forward strand.
AAATGGTGTGCATTGGATGAAAAGAATGAAGAGATAGATGCTCATGGATATAGAAAGTTTGTTGCAAACCATATTGTGGATTGTGAGAGGATTTTGACACGTCTAGAAGAGGTGCATTTAACTATTTCTATACAAATTTTGTCTTTGGAGTTGAAGAGGTTTTGATTGTTGGGCATATGTGTGGGCCTTATGGGCGAAAGCCATCACCAGCAAAAAATAGATGGGATTGATAGAATGCAAGATGTATGCACGAGTGTATCAGAGGTGCGTAGATTCTTGGGTATATGTGTGTTCTATTTGATATGGATTCCTCACTTTGCACATGTCGCCGATGCTCTTTATCAGCTTCTAAGGAAAGGTCTGAAATTTCATTGGGAAAGGAAGCATCAAAAAGCAATGAAGAAATTGAAGCAACTCTTAAAATTTGCTCCAACGTTGAGAAAGATTGACTATTCACATGGAAAGCCTATCATTATTACTGTTGATACAACCCCAATCAGGATTGGATGGGCAATTGGGAAAGATGATGAGGAAGGGCAAAGATATGAAATACACTTTGGTGCAAAAGTATTGACTGAACGACAGAGAAGATATCCATAGGTTAAAAGAGAATTGTGGGGAATTGTGACAACCCTTAAATGTGATAAGGAGTATTTTATGGGTGCTCATGTAGTCATTGAAATCGATTGTTTGCCGATATTGGGTATGATTACTAGTTGTGCTAATCTAGATATTGCTATGCTATGGTGGATTACATACATTAAATCTTTGAACCCTAAATTTTTCAGCATATTGAAGGAAGAGATAACCCAGTGGCAGACATGTTATCTCGAGCATGTTATGAGAATGAAGATGGGATAATGGATGAGGAGGAAGAAGATTACTTTCTTATGGCTGAAAATGATGTTGCAAGAGTGAATTTAGTAATGCAAGGTGTTGCTACAGCATTAACAGAAGCATGGACAACAAAGAGAAGACACTTTAAATGTTTTGCATCTTGTGTAGAAGTGTTTTTGGAAGACAAATATGCAAGAGAGTGGCTGAGAATTGGTCAATATCTCAGTACATTAACAAAGAGAGATGAATGGTCAGATGAGGAGTTTAAGAAGATCAAGAGGAAAGCCTATGGATTTTTCTTAAAAGATGGATACTTATGGAAACATGCTAAAAAGAAATAGGGTATGCCATTGCGAGTTTTGGGTGATAGAGCTTCACAAGTAACTGTTATGCAAGAATTTCATGAAAGCTTGTGGGCTGGTCATTGAGGTGTTTGGGGTACTTTTACAAAATCAAAGAAAGATATTGGTGTGCACGGTATATATAAGGATGTTGCTCACTTTGTGGAAACATGTACAATATGTCAAATGTATTCAACTATGAGACATCGAAATGGATTGCAACCCATATATCCATTGTCTCTTCATTTTAAGTGGGTGGTGGATTTGGTCACAATGCCTACAGGTCTTTGGCAAATGAGCTATCTTGTGCTTGCTCGTGAAGACTTGACTAATGAAGTGGAAGGGAGAGCTCTACTTACTAAGATGACAAATGCCGTATGTACTTTTCTCTTTGAAGAGATCTTTTGTCGATATGGCTATGTAGAAAAAATTACAGTAGATAGGGGTGAGTTGGATGCAGATGAAGCTCATGATTTCTTTGCACGATTGGGGATAAATCTTGCTTTAACTTCAGCCTATAACCTTGAAGGAAATGGCAAAAGTGAAAGAGGTCATCCACCTATTGTGAAGGCATTGGCAAAAGCATGTGGAGAGAAGATAAAAGAGTGGCCATGAGTGCTCCCTTATGCTTTGTGGGTTGACAAAACAACTCATAGTGTTGTTATAGGATATATGCCTGCAGAATTGATGTATGGTCGAAAACCTATCATGCCGATAGAAGAGATGACAGTCACATGGAGTGTATTACCTCAGGAGGAGGAGTTGAATCAAGAGGAGTTGTTGACCTTACGCATTAGACAGTTGGAAAGAAAGTTAGAAGACATAGAGGCAACAACTACAAAGTTAAGGGCGGTAAGGATACAAAACAAGAAATGGTTTGGCAAAAGAAATAGATTGAGACCAAGAACCATACAAGATGGGTATTGGGTATTGGTTTATGATAGCAGTTTAGATAACCAACATAGTGCCATATGTAAAGTTTCCAAAAGATGGTTTGGACCCTATGTGGTAAGACAGGTGTTTGATAATGCTATTTATGCATTAAATGAGCTAGATGGGACAGCCATAAAACTTCTAGTAGTAGGGAAAAGAATCAAATTATTCAAAAGGCGAGAATCTATTGCCTATGAGTTGCCAAAATTGGAAGAAAATAGTGGCCATGATACAGGGGCTAGCCAGGAAGATATGGAAGATGAAGAAGTAAAGGATATGGTTGCAAAGGATGAGGAGGACTCAGAATCCAGTGACAATTAGGATTTTGGCACATACCAAAGGATGTGCAAGTTCAGAGGGGGTGGATGTCATGATGTTATGAGGACACTGTGTGAAAAAGTATGGAATGCATCATCATCCGACTTCTTTATTGATCTAGAGTGTCAATGTGATCTGAGTCATTAGTATTAGTGTGAGTTGCATGGATTATCCAAAAATACTAGATTTTTGGATAATTTTAGCCTATATTTGATATTATTTATCGTAAAAATTCAAAAAAGTTAAAAAAGCTTCTAGATTAGGATGGCATACAAAAAGCAAGTTGCCTTTTCAACCAATTAGGAGATTTTTCATAAAAAGGACAGATTGATAAAATTGCACGCATTGCGATCATTGTAAACAGGCTGAAAACTGTAGATTGAACTGAAGAAAGGAGTGATCTGGGAGATCCGTGATTAGGTGTCCTTGGATTTTACCCCCCTTTTGGAGCCAACAGAGCCATTAGATTCGGGTTCTAGGCAACAAAGAAAGAGCTTAATTTTTTTATCCACGTTTTTGGTCTACGAAGAAGCTCCAAGAGAACTAATGCCTAGAGATTGCTTCTGAGTAGTGCAAAGATTCCAGGTTCTTTCAATACATATTGATTCAATTCATTGTGATTTGTTTTTGTCATGTTTACCAGCTGGGTATTCTCTATCTTCTCTTCCATCTCCTATCTCTACTTCCTTCTACTTCTAATCCTTGGTGGATTCAACCTTTCGACAAAAACCCCTCCGACAACGTGTTGGAGGTCATCCAAGAAAACCTTTCCTGAGTCCAAGAGCCTCTGGCAAGAAAGTGGCGTGTCCTTGATATACCATCTTTTTCATGGTTCGTGATCTTCGGGAGTCTAACTATCGCCCGCACAACGGACATGCATGATAACTTGAGGTAACCAGACCTGTTCCAACACCTCTATCCAGTGAATACAAACTGGAACGAGATAAAATATAGATATTACCAACGAGAACGTAAGCCTATTTACCTGAGCACTCTCTGAATCCTCGAAAGTCATGCATTGTCCACATGAGAATGGCTCGAATATTGGTAGACCATCAACGGGACGAGTAAGCTAAGGATGAGATATCCTTTCTTCGTAGAAAGCCATGGAGGGATATTGTATTTGACAAGGACTATAGGCTTCACACTGTAAGAAGTTGAGTGCAGACGGAATGGGTTCACGCCATCCATTGCAAGACAGAGCCGAAGATTCCTTGGCTCTTGGGCAAAGCTTGGGAAGGTAGAGTCAATGTGCCTCCATGCGCGTGAATCTGCTGTTATTAGTTGAACTCTATCCATGGACCTATTCTACACATGCCACGTTGTCAAGCTCGCCATGTTAGACATACGAAACATGTGGTTTATGCGGGGGATAAACGGAAAGTGTCTATGAACTTTTTGAGGGATGGTTTGCCCTTGCAATTCCTATCGATACCTATGAGCACCACACTTTGGACATCTCTCCATAGTCTCGTATTCTCCTCGAAACAGTATGCAATTGTTGATAAATGCACGGATGTTGTTTTAGTCCATGCCAAGCTTTCGTAAAACATGTCATGCTTCATCACGAGACTCATGCATGGTATTTGAAAGTGGTAATATATGATATTTCAGTAACTTGAAAAAAATCATAAAACACCTTGAAAAAGCATAAATGTTTTTAATGATAGTGCCGAAAAGAAATCAACGAAGCGTACATACAAGGTACTTGAACAACTTGGTGACACTCGCATCGCTCCACCCGTATTTTGCTTGCACACTTAGGAGTGCAAGCAGTGTCTTCAGGCGAGATGCTCGGCATCCATCATATAATGGTATGGATGCTTCCTCTCTAAGTGGATCAGAAGTCTCGACATTCATGGGAATCAATGCATCGATCATTGCCTCCATCTCAGGTTCCAAGATTGTAGGTAGGTCTAGAAGGCTGCTTGTCCCCTCTGGTATTGATGGTATAGATTGGGTAGTACCTTCCAAATTGTGGATTGGCTCAAGCACTCCATCCATCACACGCCCATAAACTCTTCTAATTAGCTACAAATGATGCACTCCTCCTTGGGACAAGACGTCACCTCCCTGGATAGAAAATTTACCAGCCACACCCAATCTTCTTATATATGATATTCAATTAGCTTGCGAGTACAATGCATGATTGATATTAACTTTTCTTACCGTTTGCTAAAAACCCAAGATCGCCTGATCAATGATCTCAGATTGAAATTCGCTGAAGCATCGTACGTGTGCTATAGACAATCGATGTTTTCATCTAATTGCCACCTTGCGTTGAGAGCAAGGACATGGGACACATTGATTAAGATACACCTCACGATCTTGAACAACAAGACCTTCATCGTTTTCCATTTTGTCTACGTTACGACAAACAATTTGTTTTTGTTATCATTCTTTTTTTCTTTCTTAAATTGTTTGAGAAGGGATTTCTTCTCTTGTAACTCAGCAAAAATTAATGTATGTAAAGTCTCCACCCACCCACCCACAGATTAACATATATATGTCGGAGTGTTTCCCGTCTTGTGGTGTTGCACCGACCTTGCCACCACTGTCTCTTTGTTTTTTATTCATTCATTATCTCCTCTCCTTCCATCTCTCTCTCTTTTTCTCTTTCTTTATTATGTTGTATGTTTATTCCCTCTCTCTCGTTTCTTCTTCTTTTTTCTCTTCCTCCCCCTCTCTCATTTTCTTTAACAATCATGGCTATGACTATGTTGAAGTCCATGACCACGACTACGACTACGACTACGACCACGACCACGACCACGACCATGACCACGACCATGACCACGACCACGACCACGACCACGACTACGACTACGACTACGACTACGACTACGACCACGACTACGACCACGACTACGACTATGACCAGACCACGACCACCACCACGACCACAACCATGACCACAACTACGACCATGACCACGACCACGACCACGACCATGACTATAACTACCACGACCACGACCGCGACCACGGCCACGACCATGACCACAACCATGACTACGATGTCGTGCTGCTGTGTATCCAAGGTGTGGAATCCACCAAAAAGGTTGTGTATGTGACATTCGTGTTTTGTGTATATCTAGTCGTGTTTGCATTTTTGTTCTACGTGTGGCTTGCATGTCTGTGTGTATGAAACCTAGTTTTCTTATAAGTGTGTTTCCAGTTATCGTCTCAAACCCGTGTGTGTGCTGGGACTTCGTTCCATTGTAAATAATATTACATGTGTGCATTTATCTTTGCGCGTGTGTGAATGAATGCTTGTGTGTATGTGTGTGACAAAAATATTATAAAAAAACTGATGCCAAGGTAGTTTGTTGAAGCTATCAAAGCGGTATAAGAAATCTCGGATCTAAGATAAGAAGAAATACAAGAATGCCCTACAAGTGGACAACTAGGAGACTTGATGAATGGGTGAAGCTGGATTAGTTGGAACTTGATTCTATCGAATATGAGGGAGATGAAAAAGTTGATGATAAGGCTGGGAGCTTATCTATAGAGAGATACTTGAGTACCATCTACATATGTTGAAAGAGTATTTGAACGAATGACAACATGCCTCTTCACTGCTAAGTAAGAATGTAGTACATCAGCTAGAACTCATAACAGATTTGTTGGGCACTTCATCCTCAGAAGTGATAGCAAGGGTCCTGAATGAAAAGGCAAGGAGGTATTTTAGCACCGTGCCAAAAAAGGCACCTGTACAATTCTCTCAAAAGTTTCCCAGTGCTGACCCTTCTACTCTTAGGCTTCTTGAGAGACTTCTTTCCTTTGATCCAAAGGATCGACCATCTGCAAAGGAGGCTCTGGCAGATCCTTATTTTAAAGGTTTGGCCAAGGTGGAATGGGAGCTGTCTGTCCAACCTATTAGTAAGTTGGAGTTTGAATTCAAGAGGCGAAGGGTGTCCAAAGAAGATGTTAGGGAGCTTTCCTATTAAGCCTCTTGTTAAAGCTTAAGCAGGCGGATAGCATGTTTTTTATTTGTAAAAAAAATTGCGCTAAACCCGGCTTGCCCTACGATTAGTGTTGATTGATCCTCAGTTCCGTCAATCCAGTAAAAAAAAAACACACTCTGATATGTGGAAAAAGCAGTGGCCATCTAAGAGGACGGGACGTAGCAAAGGAGTTCTCCCAGTCGATGTAGCTGAGGAGAAGAGAAGCGACGACGAAGCTAAAGACAGCAACGAATTGTGATGACAATGCAGGACATGGAGGTGATAAAGACAAAGCTGAGCTGTTGCGAAGACAATGTAGGCCGAGTGTGACTCTGAAGGAGAGGTCAATAAAGCTGAGAAAAATAAGAGAAGATTGTAACAGAGTTGAACTTGCCGCTTTAGAATTCTCAAAAATTTACAGAGAGGAAGTTTACATCCTCCCACAAACTTAGTCAGAGGCACGAGCTTCGCTACCAGCACCCGGTTGAGTGCAAAGATGGCCTTCGCTTCCAAGATGAATGCATGGAAGATTGTTGCTGTTGGTCCAGGTGGCCGAGCAAAAGATGGATCACTTATTCCAATACTTGTGAAGGAAGGGGCAATAGTGCTTCTTCCAGAATATGATGGGAATCAGCTAAAGCTAGGGGAAGAAGAATATGTATTGTATCGTGATGAAGAGCTTTTGGGGATAATACAGGACTGATTGATAACAGTCATCCAGATGTTCAAGGATTGATGATTAAAGAGAATGGATACTGTAGGATGATTAGAAAATCTGTTCACAAATTAGGGAATTGTAAAATGTAACTTGAGGACGCTCTACTCTATTTTCTACAAAAGGCAGCAAGAACAATCCAACATGAGGACAGAGTTGCTAGACAGAAACATTGTTGCAAATCAAACATCAACTTCAGGAAGCACGAGAGACCGAGTTGTCAGGACTAAAGCAATAGGCCTGGACTCAATTAGAGGAGGGGATCTACATCAATATTCACTTATTCGTTACTCATAAAAATCAGAGCTTTGAACAAAGGGGAATACTCTTGAGTTTGAAGCAGTGTATTAAACCTTGAAGACTCTGCAAAGCGAGTTCGAAGAGGATATTCTTGTTGGAAGATACTAGCAGTTGGATTAGCAAATTTTCTTGTCTTGATCATTTATTGGAGTTGAAGACATTCTCTTGAAGATTGGGTGACTTATTTGAAGCTCTTGTATTCTGATATAGATCTTGATGTGGTTTTCTTGAGAGGATTGACTCTCTTGATTGATCATTATATTTGTAATCTGTCTTGCCGCTTATACTTGAACCAAAATTTTAATACACTTAAACCTTGTCATCAAAGTCTCGTCTTGTAACTGTCTCAATCTGATCTTTCGTCTTGGAAATTCTCAAGGACCTTTGTGGTCTCGACTTTGTTTTCAAAAACCCTTCGACAACGACGACTACGGCCACGACTATGACTACGACCATGACCATGACCACGACCACTACCACTACCACTACCACTACCACTACCACTACCACGACTACGACCACTATAATAAACAAGAAAAGAAAAGAAAAAAAAAAGAAAAAAAAAACAACTACTACTACTACTACTACTATAATAAACAAGAAAAGAAGAAAAACTACTACTATTACAAAAAAAAAAGAAACTAAACAACAATAAATAAGAAAAGAAAAGAAAAAACTACTACTACTACTATACACAACTATTAATTTCCTTTTCTCTCTTCCTCTTCCTCTCTCATTTCCTCTCCCTCCCTCATCCTCTCCCTCTCTTTCTCTCTTGCCCTATTAGGTTTAATGTTTTTTCTCTCTCCTCTCCCTCTCTCATTTTTTTCTATCTCCTCTCCCTCTCTCATTTCCTTTTTCTCTCTTTCTCTCCCTCTCTCATTTCCTCTCCCTCCCTCACCCTCTTCCTCTCTTTCTCTCTTTTCCTATTATGTTTAGTGTATTTTCTCTCTCCTCTCCCTCTCTCATTTCCTTTTCTATCTTCCTCTCCCTGCCTCACCCTCTCCCTCTCTTTCTCTCTTTTCCTATTAAGTTTAATGCTTTTCCTCTCTTTTTCTCTCTTCTCTCCCTCTCTCATTTTTTCTCTCTCCTCCCCCTCTCTCATTTCTTTTTCTCTCTTTCTCTCCCTCTCTCGTTTCCTCTCCCTCCCTCACCCTCCCTCACCCTCTCCCTCTCTTTCTCTCTTTCCCTATTAGGTTTAATATTTTTTCTCTCTCCTCTCCCTCTCTCATTTCCTTTTCTCTCCCTCTCTCATTTTTTTCTCTCTCCTCCCCCTCTCTCATTTCCTTTTCTCTCTTTCTCTCCCTCTCTCGTTTCCTCTCCCTCCCTCACCCTCTCCCTCTCTTTCTCTCTTTCCCTATTAGGTATATGGGTTTTTTCTCTCTTTTTCTCTCTCCTCTCCCTCTCTCATTTTTTTCTCTCTCCTCTCCCTCTCTCATTTCCTTTTCTCTCTTTCTCCCCCTCTCTCGTATACGCTCCCTCCCTCACCCTCACCCTCTCTTTCTCTCTTTCCCTATCAGGTTTAATGTTTTCTCTCTCTTTTTCTCTTTTCTCTCCCTCTCTCATTTTTTTCTCTCATTCTCTCATTTTTTATCCCTTTCTCATTTTTTTCTCTCTTTTTCTCATTTTTTTCTCTCTTTCTCTCCCTCTCTCATTTCCTCTCCCTCTCTCACCTCTCCCTCTCTTTCTCTCTTTCCCTATTATGTTTAATGTTTTTTCTCTCTCCTCTCTCTCTCTCTCATTTCCTTTTCTCTTCCTTTCCCTCTCTCACTCACTCTCCCTGCCTCACCCTCACCCTCTCTTTCTCTCTTTCCCTATTACGTTTATTGTTTTTCTCTTTTTTCTCTCTCCTCTCTCTCTCATTTTTCTCTCTCCTCTCCCTCTCTCATTTCCTCTCCCTCCCTCACCCTCACACTCTTTTTCTCTCTTTCCCTATTAGGTTTAATGTTTTTTCTCTCTTTTTTTCTCTCCTCTCCCTCTCTCATTTCCTCTCCTTCCCTCACCCTCACCCTCTCCCTCTTTCTCTCTTTCCCTATTATGTTTAACATCTTCTCTCTCTTTTTGTCTCTCCTCTCATTCTCTCATTTTTTCTCTCTCCTCTCCCTCTCTCATTTCCTTTTGCTCTCTTCCTCTCCCTCTCTCATTTCTTCTCCCTCCCTCACCCTCTCCCTCTCTTTCTCTCTTTCCCTATTATGTTTAATATTTTTTCTCTCTTTTTCTCTCTCCTCTCCCTCTCTCATTTCCTTTTCTCTCTTCCTCTCCCTCTCTCATTTCCTTTTCTCTCTTCCTCACCCTCACCCTCTCTTTCTCTCTTTCCCTATTATGTTTAACATCTTTTCTCTCTTTTTCTCTCCAGTCTCCTTCTCTCATTTTTTTCTCTCTCCTCTCCCTCTCTCATTTCCTTTTGCTCTCTTCCTCTTCCTCTCTCATTTCTTCTCCCTCCCTCACCCTCTCCCTCTCGTTCTCTCTTTCCCTATTATGTTTAATTTTTTTTCTATCTTTTCCTCTCCCTCCCCCTCTCTTTCTCTCTTTCAATGTTACCCTCCCTCTCCCTCTCCCTCTCCCTCCCCCTCCCCCTCCCCCTCTCTTTCTCTCTCCCTTTCTCTCCCTCTCCCTCCCTCTTCCTTTCCCATTTCCTTCCTCTCTCATTTCCTCTCCCTCCCTCTGCCATTTCCTCCCCCTCCCTCTCCCTCTCCCTCTCTCAATACATACGAATTATACCAAAAACAAGTAAAAGAGAGAGAGAAAACTCCCTCTCCCTCTCTCATTTTCTCTCCTTTCCCCTCTCCCTCTCCCTCTCTTTCTCTCTCTCTCTCCCTCCCTCTCCCATTTCCTCTCCCTCCGTCTCCCTCTCTCCCTCCCTCTCCCTCTCTTTCTCTCTCATTTCCTCTCCCTCTCTCAATACACACGAATTATACCTCATTTCCTCTCCCTCCCTCTCCCTCTCCCTCTCCCTCTCCCTCTCTCAATACACACGAATTATACAAAAAATAAGTAAAAGAAAGAGAAAACTCCCTTTCCCTCTCTCATTTTCTCTCCCTCCCCCTCCCCCTCTCCCTCTTCCTCTCTTTCTCTCTCCCTCCCTCTCCCATTTCCTTCCTCTCTCTCTCCCTCTCTCATTTCCTCTCCCTCCCTCTCCCTCTCCCTCTCTCAATACACACGAATTATACAAAAAAAAAGTAAAAAAGAGAGAGAAAAAACAAAAACAAAGCAAGAATGGACTATGCACTCACCATAAAGGCTCGAAGAAGGGTTTAGTGGCTCCTCTTCGCGACGGCTCCTCTTCGCCCTCCGTACACCTCCTCTTCTTCTTCGTGAACGGCAGTGGCGATGGTGGCGGTGAGAAGCCTTCTTTCTCCTTCTTTCTATCTTTCTCTCCCTCTTAGCAAGATGCTCGCTCTCCCTCTCACTCTCTCTTTCATGAATGTGTGAAAAATGACGTTGTCAAAGAGTTTACTGTCTTCTTATGAACTCAAAAGAGTTTCATTGGGAATTATATGAGATATTTTCAGACATTGTTATCCAATATCTACCTTAGTTATACAAGTTCTTTTGTATTTAGCATATAATTTGCAGATATACCACGTACATTTATGAAAAATAAGTCTATGGGAACTTAAAACTTGGACATCTGGAAATAATTGACAATCTGCTGGATAAATCACATTAATTCAGGTACAAAAATATGGACAAAACCCAAAAATGTTGCCAAAAAACTGTCAAAAGTCCACTAGGTCCACATGGGACCAAAAGTAACTGACTAAGGTGACCAGCAGGTGACCTAGGCTGGTCAAAAAGTGACCAAGGTTAAAACAGAGAGCAGCCCGCATTTTTTGGCGCAAAATGCGGGCTGCTCTGCCTGAGGGAAATTGGGAGAAAGCTGGAGTTGAGATGCATGGAATGGAGCATGCAAACTGAAGATTAACAGGCCATTAACTAAAGATGCTAACTTGGTGAGAGCTCCACTTCTCTACCTCTTTGGCCTGACGAAAATGCATGCTGAAACTGTCTATAAACGAGGAAAAATCTGAGAGAAGAGTATTCAGCCTACTCTTATGCATGACTTCTCTCATCTTCTCTACCTTATTCTTGGTCCAATGAAGGCCGAGTACTTGAGTGACTTTGGGGCAAACAAAGGGTGAGGATATTGAAGACTTATGGACTATTATGGGCTGGAATAACCAGTCACATAAACAGGGCAGCCCACTATTTTGATCAAATTTTTTAAGCAAACATGGGTTTTTTATGATTGTAATAGAGGAAAATGACCTCTTTTCTTTAGGACATTGTTCATAGATGATCAAGAGTGCTTCTTCTTGAGTTTATGCACTCATTTTGAATTTATTTATGGGCTGGAATTTTCTATTTTAAAATAGGGCTGAAGCTAAAATTATTCCTTTTCAATCCATTTCATGTATCTTTGGTCCAAATCTTGGTTGTATTTGTTTCTAGCATCAATATACTTGACCCAAAGGATTGAAATCCATCTTTGTACATGAAATAGATGCCATTAGAGCTTGCATTTGACATTCATAAATGAATTGGAAATCTGAAAATATCCTTTATGAAATGATGTATGCATCCTGAAGCATTTGATGTAATCAAGTTAGTCTTAATCTTTCTGTTCAAGTATGCTAAGTACAAAGTGAGAAGGCTTGAATTTCTCTTCCGTACCTAAATTATTTTCAATTCCCAAATCTTATCAAAACCCAATCCATTTATCCTTTCTGAATCTTGAATCCCAAACCCTTCTTCTGCACTAAAAGTCCCCGGTGGTAGACCTTCACCTCTTAACACGACGACAGTGGTGAACCCGACTTGAAGGTCCGCCTGCAGAAGAAGAAGTCCAATGGGAGAATCATCAAGCTCGGGAGGAGATGCTTTGCAATAGTTGGTTTGTCTAATGCAAGAGAGCCAACAACAACAGTTGCAATTTTAGCAGCAGTTGCAATTGCAACAACAACGGAGACAAGAAGAAGAACGGATTGATGCTGCTGCCATTAAGACCTTAGAAGCAGTTGGGCATGAGCTCAAGCAATTTAATGGGCAAAATGTGTTCTCTTTTATCCGTCTCTACACTGACAAGATGGTCTTCTTTGGAGTTCCTCAACATGCCTGGAGCCGTTACTTTGCCCGCCTGGCTATGCATGGCCTCTAGGACCGAATTCATGGTCTTTTCCAAAAATACACTAGATGGACTGTGTTCAAAAAGGCTCTTCGAGAAGAAATTTTCCTTGAAGATTCTGGCCTTATGACAAAGAAAATCTTCACCGAATGGGTCGAGAGGCCCAATAAGGGTCTAACTGCTATACTGCTCTTCATTGAGAGTTTGAAAGCAAATTTGCCCAACTAGATCCTGATGACCAACAAGGTATGGAAAGTCAAAAGATTGAGTTATTTTTAAAAGCTGCAGATTTCTCTCTTCAGGAGAAATTGACTGACCGACTTGAAGACCCTGACTCTGAGTCGGAATTAAAGACTGCTTGGAGTGATGTCGCTGAAGCAGTTAATATGATTGATCAAAGAGAGTGATTGCGCCTAAGATGGGGATCAACCCTTGTAACAACCGATTCTATGAAGGAGCCTGTTCCAGCTTCTCGACCTCCTGTCTCTATGGCCGAGCAACCAAGAAATTTTGATGTTCCTTCTCCAAAGAAGGATGTCATGGATGAGTTAATTAAAAGCATGCGGGATCTCCATCTTAATTTAACAGAAATTAATTCTAAAGTAGAAAGGCTTGATGTTAAAGTAGAAGAAAGGGGTCGGTCAACTGCCCAAAGACCTGCACGAGAAGGCTTTAAAAGACGTTGCATTTGGTGTGATAGCCTTCATCATGATAAGAGGGAGTGCGGAGCATTCCGTGAAGCTGAAACACAAAAATTAGTATTTTGGAAGGATGGCAAAATTCATGCAACCGAAACCCGGCTTCCTCTTGAGCCAAACTTCGGTAACGGCGGCATGAAGAAAAGATTGGAGGATTTGGCAACAAGAACAGCCTATACAGCTGTTGATGCTGCAACTTATGGGTTGCAAATTGAGCTGACTAATGAAATTGTTAAAGCATGTAAAACTAATGCAAAATCTAAAGTGTGGACGTAGGCCTTGGAACGCATGGAGCAAGGCAAGGCAACTAAGGATGATTTAACCACTACTAGCCAATGTATTCAAGGAAGAACCGGATGGTCCGAGCCTGTGGATTCATTTTCAGCTTTTGCCCCAGCTTTTGCCCGCCGGCTAGCTGAAATTAATAATCAAGAAGCCATGATAGAATAAAAGAGAAGAAGAGAAGAAGATGTTGCTGGTCCATCTTCTTCAGGACCGACTAAACGCATAACAAGAAGCAAACCAGACCAACAAAAGGCTGCTGAAAATCCGCCACCACCAGAAGTTGACATGGGAGATGCCCCTCAAGCAAAGAAAACAGAAGGAAAAAGAAAAAGTAAACATCCCAGTTACAAGTTGCAGTCAGACATAGAGACTGCAATGGATCTTAAACGGATCCTAGAAGAAAGAATTCTTGGTAGTAGAATTGAATTTACATTAGGTGAAATTCTCGGTATTGCAAAACGAGGATTTCATGATGTAATAATTGATGTAATTAAACGAAAAAGACAATATGTTGGTGAGGAAACTGAAGAATCTGTACATGCTTTTTTTCAAGTACTTCATGTGTATTTGCAGAATGAAGAAAAGATGAAAACTCAAGGGATTCGATTGGAGGCAATCAAAGAATTGATTGCAGCCATAGAAGCCAAAGAAGAAGACATTTATGAAGCAGAAGCTAAAGAAGCCATAATGGTGGAAACTTCTCAATCTAAAGTGCAGCCCATGCAAAAGAAAGAGACTTTTCTTCACAACATGTAGGAAGAAAGTGAAACTCACTTTATTCCAAGTAGTCACTATTCCGGTACCCATTGGGCAAGGGCGACTACTGAAACTATTGTTAAAATTGGTGAGAAAGAAACTCCATCCATTGCCCTTATAGACCATGGTTCAGAAATTAATGTTATGTCAAGAAGTCTCTATGAGAATGGTGGATGGCCCATTGACGTGGACCCAGGATGGCGCATGAAGGCAGCCAATAATTCTTCTGGCAATCTTTATGCAGCATGTCCTTATGTACAAGTTACTATTGGTAATGTAAAAGATGAATTTCATTTCTTTGTTTAAGATTCTTGCAGTTATCCAATCATTCTTGGACAACCATTTATTTTCGAGTCTCGTTTAGAGACAAAGGCTCTTGATGATGGTTCATCATATGCTTGGATAAGAAGCAAGGATAATGATAAGGCTGTTCAATTCCTAACTGTCTGTGTTAATCACCATCGGAATAGGGATCGATTGAGAGATCATCCAGTTTCTCCTACTACCCGAGAATTTAAGGGTTTTCAGGTAGCGCTGCTATAAGTGGAGGCTATGGCAGTGCATCATGTCATAAAGAATTGCCTCCACATATGAAGGAGGCAAGGTCTAAAGCTTATTTGCAGGTTTTTTCAGCCAATGGAGTGGGTTGTTATAAACAATTTTCAGCCACAACAGGGCTGAAAGAAAGTACTTGAGTCATATGGAGCAAGAACTGAAGCAAATTGATGTTTTACCTAAAGATGAAGAAATTTCAGGTCTATTTTATGGGCTGAATTATAATGATACAATGGCTAAAATTTATACAGTCGTTCATGCAGAAAATCAAGCTGAAAATCAGTCCATACAGGTATGTACATTGGATATGTATGACATAATTCAAGAATTTATAGATTATGAAGCCTTTGGACAGTCTAACAAGGAAGAAGCAAGAGTAGAAACAAAATATAAACAGTTGATAAGAAGGTTAAGCCGGTAGCGACTCCTCTACCACCTGAAAGTGAAGGATTGGCAGAAAGAGTATCCAAACAACCAAGCCTTCGTGATCCTAAAGATATTGTCCCCATCAATTTACAGCTGAAAGTCTACAAAAGCTAAAAATTGGTGAAGACTCTTTCCTCTTGCCGGCTGAAAGACAAATTTTCATGCAGATGTTAAAAAACCATGATAAAGTCTTTTCATTTCAGCCGCATGAAATCGGATGTGTGGATCCAAGCATTGTGGCTCCAATGGTAATTTTTACGGTCCCACATGTGCCTTGGAATCTTAAACCAATTCCCGTTCCAAGGGCTCATTTGCCAAAGTTATTGGAACTTTTAAATAAAAATATAAAAATGCGAATATTGGAGCCATCTTCAGCTCCATATTCCAACCGATGGTTTACCGTACCTAAGAAAAATGGAACTTTACGATTCATTCAAGATTTGCAACCCGTTAATAAAGTCACTATAAGAAATGTTGGATCAGGACCAATTGTGGATGAGTTTGCTGAAGCATTTGCAGGCAGGGCAATCTATTCCATAGGAGACTTCTATTCAGGCTACGACCAATTTCAGCTTGCTTTGGAAAGCCGTGACATTACTACAATGAAGACACCTCTTGGCCTAGTCCGCATGTGTACTCTACCTCAAGGGGCTACGAATTCAGTAGCTCACATGATGAATGCCATGCATAAAGTATTGAGGGATTATATTCCTCAATTGACTCTTCCTTTTCTTGATGATGTTTCAATCAAAGGATGTGAAGTTCATGAGAAAAATGAAGAACTCAATGAACTTGGATGTCGAAAGTTTGTTTTTGATCATATTAATGATTGTGCTAAAATCCTGTCTAAATTAGAAGAAGTCCATCTTACTCTTTCAGGAGTTAAATCTGTTTTTGGAGTTGAAGAAGTTCTTGTGGTCGGTCATATGTGTGGTTCATATGGCCGAAAGCCTTCTCCATCTAAAATAATGCAATCAGTAAGATGCAAGAAGAATGTACAAATGTTTCAGAAGTGAGAAGATTTCTTGGTGCATGTGTCTTCTACCTTATTTGGATACCACATTTTGCTCATGTTACTGAAATTCTTTATCAGCTTCTAAGAAAGGGCCAAAGATTTCTATGGAAAAAAGAACACACTCAGGCTATTCGGAAACTCAAGAAAATGCTGACCTCAGCTCTCACTTTAAAGAGGGCTAGCTACTCTAATGGGCAGCCCATTTTTCTCACAGTGGACATAAGTCTTATTAGAATAGGATGGGCAGTTGGTCAAGACAACCTTGAAGGCAACAGATATGTGATCCGCTTTGGAGCAAAGGTTCTTAATGAACGACAAAGAAGGTATACTCAAATTAAAAGAGAGCTTTGGGGAGTAGTAACTGCATTAAAATGTGACAGGGAGTACTTCATGGGCGCACATGTTATAGTTGAGACAGATTGCCTACCACTCTTGGGCATGATAGCCAACTGTTCCACTCCTGACATAGCCATGCTAAGATGGATAGCCTATATTAAATCCTTAAATCCTGATTTGAAACATATTGCAAGTAAAGATAATCTAGTTTGCTGACATGCTTTCACGTGCTAGATATATGGATGAAGAAGAATCAGAGTTTATAAATGAAGCTATTAATGCAGGTACAACAAAAAGTACAGCAAAAATAACAGGTTCAGCTGATAATACAACTTTTATATCAGCCAGGGTGGATGAATCAACTAAAGAAGAACAATGGATAGCTAGTAAACAACATATTCCATGTTTTGTTATGGTTTGTTCACACTTTAAAGAAGAATATTCTGCAGATGATTGGCTAAAAATTGGCCAATTTTTGAGCACTATAACAAAGAAGGAAGAATGGACTCATGAAGAGTTCAAGATAATTAAGAGAAAAGCCTATGGTTTTTTTCTTAAAGATGGCTACCTTTGGAGGCATGCAAAAAAGAAAGGAAGAGCGCTTGTTCGTGTCCTAGGAGACAAAAAGACACAAAGACAGGTCATGCAAGAATTCCATGAAAGCCTATTGGCTGGTCATAGAGGCATATGGGGTACTTTTGCCAAAATCAAAGAAAAATTTTGGTGGTGAAACATGTATAAAGACATTGAGCATTTTGTTGAGTCTCGTCATGCTTGTCAAATGTATTCCATGGTAAAACATAGAGATGGGCTTCAGCCTACCTATCCTTTATCTATTCACTATAGATGGATTATTGATTTAGTAACCATGCCTACAGGAATTTGGAACATGAGATATCTAGTACTTGTTAGAGAAGATCTCACAAATCAAGTGGAAGGAAAGGCCTTGACAACAAAGTCCACTCATGCTGTTTGCAGATTTTTACTTGAAGAAGTATTTTGCAGGTATGGATGTGCTGCTAAAGTAACTGCTGATAGAGGAGAATTGGATGCCGATGAAGCTTGCCATTTCTTTGCTCAATTGGGGATTAAGCTATCTCTTACTTCAGCCTACAACCCTGAAGGCAATGGTAAGAGTGAAAGAGGTCATCAACCAATTCTTAAAGCTTTAGCAAAATCATGCAAAGGAAAGTTGAGGGAATGGCCTAAAATGCTACCATTCACATTATGGGCTGATAGAACAACCCATAGTGCAGTAACAAGATATATGCCAGCTGAACTCATGTATGGACAGCCACCTATTATGCCTATTGAGGAATCCATTGTCACATGGAGTATGTTTCCTTGGAATGAAGGCATGAACAGGGAAGAATTGTTGTCTTTACGCATAAGGCAACTTGAAAGAAGGCCAGAGGATGTTAAAATAGCCATTGAAAGACTAAAAACAGCAAGATTAAAGAATAAGAAGAGGTTTGATAAGCACTATCGACTCCGTCCAAGAGCTATTCAAGAGAATGACTGGGTTCTTGTTTATGATAGCAGCCTAGATAATCAATATAGTGCTCATAAGAAGTTAGCCAAGCGATGGTTTGGACCATATGTTGTAAAAGTAGTATATAATAATGCTACTTACTCTTTGGCTGAAATGGATGGGACCATGATAAAGACTCCAATAGCTGGGAAACGAATCAAACTCTTCAAACGAAGAGAATCTTCAACTTATGAACTTGATGACTTTGATACAAGCCCTTTACTTGAAGACATGTAGGAAGATGAAGACTTAGAGAATGAAGATGAAGAAGAAGAAGACCCTCCTTGACCTGTAATCTTATGAAATGGCACATGTCAGAGGATGTGCAGGTTAGGAGGGGGTGAATGTCAAAGAGTTTACTGTCCATGATATAAATCATGGGATTCTTATGAACTCAAAAGAGTTTCATTGGGAATTATATGAGATATTTTCAAACATTGTTATCCAATATCTACCTTAGTTATACAAGTTCTTTTGTATTTAGCATATAATTTGCAGATATACCACGTACATTTATGAAAAATAAGTCTATGGGAACCTAAAACTTGGGCATCTGGAAGTAATTGACAGTCTGCTGGATAAATCACATTAATTCAGGTACAAAAATATGGACAAAACCCAAAAATGTTGCCAAAAAACTGTCAAAAGTCCACTAGGTCCACATGGGACCAAAAGTAACTGACTAAGGTGACCAGCAGGTGACCTAGGCTGGTCAAAAAGTGACCAGGGTTGGAACAGAGAGCAGCCCGCATTTTTTGGCGCAAAATGCGGGCTGCTCTGCCTGAGGGAAATTGGGAGAAAGCTGGAGTTGAGATGCATGGAATGGAGCATGCAAACTGAAGATTAACAGGCTAACAACTGAAGATGCTAACTTGGTGAGATCTCCACTTCTCTGCCTCTTTGGCTTGACGAAAATGCATGCTGAAACTGTCTATGAAAGAGGGGAAATCTAAGAGAAGAGTATTCAGCCTGCTCTTATGCACGACTTCTCTCATCTTCTCTACCTTATTCTTGGTCCAATGAAGCCCGACTTGTGCCCAAGTACTTGAGTGATTTTGTGGCAAGCAAAGGGTGAGAATATTGAAGACTTATGGACTATTATGGGCTGGAATAACTAGTCATAAATAGGGCAGCCCACTATTTTGCTCTAATTTTATGAGCAAACATGGGTTTTTTATGATTGTAATAGATGAAAATTACCTCTTTTCTTCAGGACATTGTTCATAGATGATCGAGTGCTTCTTCTTGAGTTTATCCACTCATTTTGAATTTGTTTATGGGCTGGAATTTTCCGTTTTAAAACATGGCTGAAGCTAAAATTATTCCTTTTTAATCCATTTCATGTATCTTTGGTCCAAATCTTGGTTGTATTTGATTCTAGCATTAATATACTTGACCCAAAGGATTGAAATCCATCTTTGTACATGAAATAAATGCCATTAGAGCTTGTATTTGACATTTATAAATGAATTGGAAATATGCAAATATCCTTTATGAAATGATGTATGCATCCTGAAGTATTTGATGTAATCAAGTTAGTCTTAATCCTTCTGTTCAAGTATGCTAAGTACAAAGTGAGAAGGCTTGAATTCCTCTTCCGTACCTAAATTATTTCTAATTCCCAAATCTTATCAAAACCCAATCCATTTATCCTTTCTGAATCTTGAATCCCAAACCCTTCTTCTGGACTAAAAGACCCGGTGGTAGACCTTCAACTCTTAACGCGACGACAACGCGCTCGGATTTCAGCCCGTATTTTTTTCCTTTGGGTATCATTGCTATTTCAATCGCTATTAGCGACGTTAATATCGACATTGCTATTTCTCGTCGCCAACTTGCATCGATATACCCTCATATCCTTGTAGTGAAACAAAAATAAAGTGCAAAGCATATGGCATGGCATAAGATTGGTAAGCATTTTCTTTCCCATATAAAAGTGGAAAAAGCTCCAACATGCTAGATAGTAAACCATGTAGAAACATGCTTCCCCTTTTAGAGCCCTTCTTCAATCCTTCTTCTAAAAACCTAAAACACTTGGAGGCTTATAGTACTACAATGAAAAGAGGACATCATGCACTTAGTGTCACACATTGAAATAATCATTTATCATCATGCATAAAAAATTTATTGCCATAGATTGATATAATGATGTTGGTTTTCATGCTTCACAAGAATCTAAGAAGTGAAGAGGAGAAAATAGAAATAAGATGATATACATTTTAAATATATGTTAATAAATACTTGCTCTCAAGATGACACAACTATATAAGTTGTAAGAGGTCATTCAATCATTATCAATTTCAAACAATAAGACAAACTCCTCTTTCATCTCCAACCTTCTTCTTTCATCTTCCATGGCGTTCTTCATCTCTCTCTTATCTTTCTAGTCTTTCTATCTCCTCTTTTCTCTCTCTTTTGCACTATTCTCTCTGCTCTCTAGTCCTCTTCTTGAGAGATAATGTGGCATGGCACAGTCACCACAAGTAGCTACTTATACATAGGTAACCATAGCACATGGATAATCCGAATGTTTATAAAATTCCCTCCATTTAACAAAATTGTTACTAACAAAAGGACACCATTTGAGGAGTCATATCACCTTGTCTTAATAGAAAAAGGGTTGAAAATATAATAAACAAGATCTTCTTCAATTGGAATATTGCAACATCTAAAAATAGGCTTTCCATATCATCTCCTTTACATTAATACCCTTCGTCTAAACTTTGAGAAAAATTAAGGGCTTGATTATGTATGTGAAAAGTCATCTCACACTTATTGCAAAGCAAACTGATAATTAGATTCTCCCACCCTTATAACATGAAATTCTAATTGTGGTCTCACATAATGAGTAACATGCCCATCCTCAAATCCTACTCTTAGCCACTACAAACCATCTAGACTCACACAAAAAATGTCAAATCCACATATGATATTGTGGACTTCTAGAAGCAAAAGATAATGAGAAACACAAGATCCTAAAAATGGAAGAAAAAGATCCAAATGTTGGGTATGGTCCTACCATATATGAGGAGAGCAAGTAAAGAGTAGAGAATGTAACCTAAGAAAACATTTAGTTCCTTTCAAAATGTAAAAGTAATAAAGGAAATGCAATTATAAATAGTTGAAGCATGGAATGGAAAAGGAATCTAGAAGAAGACATAGAAGATCTATATACCTAATATGTAATAATTGTAACCATCTCATTTAGTATTTAGAAAAAATAACCCAAAAAAATCTATCAGAAACAACAAAATAAGGACCAAAAATATCTTAATAAATGATGATATTTAATCAAATATTTCCATGTAAGTGTTTAAAGATTGATCTTTGTTAACATCAATGTATTTTGCTCACTTAGGGGTAGACTATGCTTGTGTCTTACCTTTTTGGTAGAAATAATAAATAATGTTACCAATGGGCATATGGACTATGGCTAGTCATTTATTCCCTTATGGACAAATCAAGCATTGGTTAGTTTTTCCAAACTTAGATATGTGTTATACACCACAACTAGAAAATGATATTTAGGGCTTCATTACTAAAAGACCAAAGATACCAAATCAATTGCATTAGGAATGATAATATGTGCCACAACACAAATTTTTTGGCATCATAATCTATGTGCATTCCTCAACTTTAATTATTGATTTTCAAAATGTTGATGATAAAAATATACATGTTATCTTCTATATTGCACAACATAATTTGATGGCTTTGACTAATTTCTAACACATTAGTTCATAGAGGTACTCCAAGTTTTTGTAGTTTGTTTAATCAATAGGCTTTGAATAATATTTGTCCAAATTTGATCAAGTAATAGAGTTGAAATGACATGAAGAAAAAAAAATGAAAACTTAATTTTAGATGAATACACTTGCATATCAAAGTCAATGTTGCATTTTGCTTGCCTCTAGAGTGGGAAACTATGTAATTCAAGCAATTGAAAATGCCAAAAAGACAATCTTATAGCATAACAAGTTATTGTATTGTAGATTCCTTTATTATTAGAGAATGTCTAAGTGACATCTCTATGTTTGAAGCTTTTGGATATTTTATCATTTTTATTTTTCATTGTATTTATTGCAACTCCCAAATCATATATAACTATTATCTTTTAGATCTCGACTTAGTTAGAAGTCTTAAATCCACATTCAAATTGAAAAGGGTCTCAATGAACATCATTTCATATGTTCATGATTCACAATAGCAAGATCTTTAAAGTTCAATACCTAACTATCCAATCTCCATGGAAAAACTTCACATTATGAGACCCATTACATAAATTGATGGATACAATCTAGAAGTCTTAAATCCACATTCAAACTGAAAAGGGTCTCAATGAACATCATTTCATCTATTCATGATTAACAATAGCAAGAGCTTTAAAGTTCAATACTATGTAACTATCCAATCTTCATGGAAAAACTTCACATTATGAGACCCATCACCTAAATGGATGGATACAATCTATTGTACAATATAAAATTTTAATGGACTTCGACTAGAGAAAGTACACTTGTAAAAGTTTTATGCCACAATAGGCTTTACAAGGGAAGTTGCATAATGAAAGATAGTAGTTTCTTATCAATTATAATTGTGCACAAGAGTTGTGACTCAAATGTACACCAAACACAATCTTTGCCTTTTCTACATGCTAACTAGTAGGGATGAACATAGATCGAAGAGGATGGAGAATAATTTGCATCCCATGTTGGGGTTGAATAGTGATGAGTTGGATAGGTGCATGCTTGTAAGACGGTGAAATATGAAATTCAAAACGTTGCAATAAGGATGCAATGACAATTTTGGCTTCCAAGAGAGCAAATTGTTGTCCAATGCACACCCTTGGACCAAAAGCAAAAGGCATGAAGGCCATTGGATGTTTTGTTGCACTAGCCACCCCTCTTGCAAATCGTTCTGGCTTGAACTCATTGGCATCATCTCCCCATATGTCTTTTCTATGATGCATCACAAGTGTTGGGAACAATAAAGCCATCCCTTTTGGTAGATCCATTCCTCCAAGCTTTATTTCCCTATTTAGATATCTTGTCAGAGACACCACCGGTGGATACAACCTTAGTGACTCATACAATATCATTGTCACCTAAAATAACACAAGAGAAAAACTTTTAATATCCAATTTGTAGTGAAGAATCTCATTCTACATCCAAAATGAAATTTGTTTTGGGTATCCAAGCACACATGTGTACCATGCACATGTAACTATTTTATAAGTCAAGTTTGGTTGATGCTTTGTAGGTCTTCTACCATTAAAAAAAGTTCACCCTAGGGGTAATATTTATTGTAAGTTTTAAAACATCATACATAATTTCCATTTCACAATGAGTCAAAAAAATCTAATATTCTTCTTTCCTTCTATCAAAGATGGTGATTGTTCCTTAGTTTGTGTCATAAAGGCTTGCAACATCTAACATATCAACCAATCTAAAATTTAATTAGTGCTTACATAGAAGAAGTTTCTATGACAATTTGAGTAAGGAAAGACAACCACAATAAAGAATATACTTACTATTTAGTACTTTTTTTAACTTAAGTACTTTATGATGTCAAGAGGCTAATGATTTTCATTAAGATTCCATTTGGCAAGCAAACACTTACATGTATATTCTAAGAGTAAAAAATAGGTATGTTATATATGATCATATGGTCTTCACTTTGACATCTCAATTTATTTGCCATTAGACTTTTTAGAAAAGAGTGCTCTATTTGAGTGAAGAATACACATATACAATTTTTGGTAGGCAAGCATGGTGTGAAGAATACACATCCATGATGTTTAGGAGACATGCATGGTGTGAATAGTGTTGCATTTATTATGTTATTTGTCCTATTGTACTAGCAAAACTATATATGCCTTTTTCTTTTATTACAACTCATTGCAGTGAGGTTCTCTTTGAATGCAAGAGTCATGCTAGCATATTTATGGTTGATACATGATTGTTTTATTGCATTTACCATACAAGAAGTACGAAGACAAGTGTCATTACTAAGTCCACATGTGAAAAGGAAGCACACATCAATTAATAACTACTCAAAGCAAGCCAACTTTGTGTGTGTCTCCCCAAGGATTCTAGTGTACATGTCCCCAAGGATTCTAGTGTGCATGTTCCCCATATAAAATAAATTTTAATTTTAATTTGGAAGTTAGGGACACTCTTGTTAAATGTGACATGCAATTAGTCCATCCTTTGAAAATCAACATAAGCCTTAGGTAGAATGATAAAGGAGTTGGTTTACATATGGGAATTTATATGTAAGGGTTTTCTTAATTACCCATTGAATGTACATATGCATTATTACTTAGAAATATACCCATCAAAGCCTGCACATTGTGCACATGAGGGTGAAGCCTTAACCAAATCCTAAAAGTAAGGGTGCGTAAGAAAAAGAACAATGCCTAAGGTAGTGAAAGAATGTTAATGAATGATCTTATAAAGGAAAATTGGAGAAAGAGGTATCCATTTTAGGTGAGTGATAGATATGAGGTTCCATAATGCATATGCAAGAGTGTAAAACTAATGCAGTTTTTTAATGAGACATGAAATGCAAAAGTTTCTCAACTCTAACACTCACTTCTATAACCTCTAAATTTTACAAGTAAAATAGGACCATCTACTCACTTCTCAAGAATTAAAATATGCAAAAGTTAGGTTAATACGTACATCTTTAAGTTGACCCAATGCCACAGCCTCTGCTAGGGGCATGTTTCTACACACTTGCAAAACTTCTGCACGTGCTTTGGCCTGCCACTTGGTGTGATGTGCAAGCAACATTGTTGTCCATGTGAGCAAGCTAGAAGAAGGCTCATGGCCAGCAAAGAGAAAGGCCTTACACTCATTCACAACATCTTGTTCACTCAAAATTGGTGCCACACATCCTTTGGAAATATGAGACTTTTCATCACCATTACTTCTAATTTGTTTCTTGTGGTTAGCCATGAGCATGAGACTTAACAAGTCTCCCTTATGTGTGTTTCCTTGGTCTTGAATCGCCTCAATTAATGTCTTTCTATCTTTCACAATCTTATGAAGCTCCTTTTGCACTTGCCTATCAAGCCACCATCGTAAGCGATTTTCACATGTGGGCAAGAACCTGCATGCATAGTAAAAGGCATTGAGATTCAAGCTACATGCATTGATCCATTAAAAACTTCTAATGTAAAACATTAAGTAATAATAGTCTTTGGCTTGCCTGCTCCCTGGTATATATGCAACTTGATCAAACTTTAGTATGAGAGCCTCTTGTTGCCTTTGCATATCAAATACTTTCTTGCCTTGGGTATAACCATCATCACCAAAGGTTGTGCAAGAAATAATATCAGCCGCTAACTCAACATATTCTGCATTAACCTCTACTTCTGCTCTGCTTGAGGGGCTATTATAGCATGATCTTTCCCATTTGTCAAATAAGGTGTGGACAATATCTAGTATAGGAGGAACCATGACCTAGCATAATGCAACTTTCATTAAATGCCAATTTTCATAAATATAACCCTTTTATGTTAAAAAGACTATGTACTTAAGGACATGTATGTTTCACTTAGAACCACATATTTAGAAATTTGGGAATTTCTAATGTGATTAATATTTGGACACGTGGTTAAATCTTATCCCCTTACTTGAAGGTGAAAATTTTCTTAAATACTATATAAGTAATCCCTGCACGTCCCACTCTCAAATATGGGGTTAAGATTTAGCCACTTGGTCAAATCTTTACTCCTTATTTGAAAGTGAAACTTAGGAGACTCCCAAATTTTCTAATATGGTATTTTAATACAGTTGTATAAATTTATAATGTAAGAAAAAAGTGATAATGTCATAACTGTTTTCAATCTCTACACAAAATCTAAACAACTTGAAGACTGTATCATTGTACTTCTTACATGTATCTTCAACTTGAAGAAAAAAAATTGTAGCGAATGAATTAAATGATTCTAGTTACATAGAGATCAAACATCCAATCCTTGACATTCAACATGTATACTTGGTTTCCTTAGCAAGTACTTGACTATACTACATGTGATGCATGTGAGTGCACTCTTGCAAAACACCAAAAGAAATATTTCCATGGCCCATAAAAACCCTCAATAAAAAATTGCATGTGTACACACTACTTATGTCAAAAGGTGAAGACATATATAACCAAGCAACAATTTTTAGGTCAACAAGTATAGTTTGCACCATATTGTGTCTAATTTTACAAGTGTTTTGGAAGCACAATGGGTCTTTTATTTAGTTCAAGTGCTACCTGAAGCTTGTCAAGGCGAAAGGCATGATTTGCCACCTTACGATGAGCTTCCCACATGTCCCCATTTAGTGAAGGGAGGCTCTGACCTAGGAGATCCACATGTTCTGGTCTAGCAGATTGCTTAAAATAGTCCCATGATTTGTCATTCAATACTTGTTTTATAAGATCTGGTGTAAGCACAAACAACCTAGCTATCCAACCATACCAATGATAGAACTCCTCTCCTGCTCAAAGCATGAAAACCATAAGAATACAAAGAAGCAAAATCAACTACCTTAATTTTAATCACTATTTGTAATTCTTCACCTTTCACCTCCCTTTTACTACAACATACTTCAAGAGTGATTTCTTCATAGTGTGATGAAACACTCAAAGAACTACTTTAATGGCAAAACACCATTAAACAGACATTCAAACAATATATGTGTATCATTTAGATAATCTCCAACCTTTGTAAGACACTCATACCAACTTTTATAATACCACTACTCCAAAGAACAACTCATAACAATAATTGATATCATGTTTACCTGAATCATTGATTAGCATAGAGAGCGAGCATGTAATTAGTATAGTACTCTACAAGATGCATACCATGAAGTTTAGAACATTTTAGCATAAGGTTCATTATAGACCTAGATGATGATTACCATAAGGTTAAATAGGTCACTTTATGAAGCATGGTAGTTTATTAATACAATGGGGCTCTTTGAGTGGCCGACAACACATGATAGACCATTTTAGCATGGCATAAAAGATGTTTGTCAACGAGTTGTGCGATCGCCTCAATATTGTGGGGCAGGTGTTGTATTGATAAACATAGGGATAATCAAGATGTTAAGGCCGTAGACTTTAGACAACATAACGTAGCGAAGCATGAATTTGTATAATGAGATGCAGACCATAGAGTTTAGAGCATTTTAGCATGATAGTGAAGCATGATTCCATACGCAAAGGGATGCTTATCACAAAGTTTAGGTCACTTTAGTATGTTGAGGCATATTGGTAGCTTATTAATACACTGCCTACAAGATAGGACCAACTGAGATGCTTACCGTACAGTTTAGACCACTCGGCATAGTGAGGCATCACCCGTGGGACAATATCATGGGAGATGGTGGGCATGGGAGCGGACTTAGCCAATTCATAAAGGGCGGTGTACTCGGGGATGTTGCCATGGAGGAAGCGATAGCTGAGGCCTTTGATATTCTGCTGCTGCAGTCGTCGGGAGATAAGCCAGGGTCTCACCACGCACATCATACCGAACCTCCAACAAAGGATTACCAATATCATCATCACCATGATCATCAAGGCACGGATAACTGCAGCAACCTCTACTGATAACATCATGGCGGGGATCACAACACCAATGGGGAGACTGATACTGTCTGGGTCTGTACTGTATCAATACTGGGCGAATTGTTTGCTGCGTATCTATGTCGAGCGCAGAGAGAGATCATGAATCGTGAGCTGTGTATCTATGTCGAGCTCAGACAGAGATGAATTGTAAGCTATGTATGTGATCTATACATAAAGAAGATATATATATATATATATATATGACGTCCAGAGGGAGCAGAGATGAATGATAACTGAGATTAAAGCGCAGAATGAGTGGGGGAGCAGAAGGCTGTCAGTGTGACTGTGTGTGCGGCGAGTGTTGGCTCTCTTTGTTCCTTAGATACTGGGAATTATTTCTGCTTGTCCCTAATTATTGCTGATAATACGACATCTCGTCGTCTCGAATCGATCCTAATCGTCCCCAACAACAACAACGAAGTACAGTAAGACACTACAGGTGGCCTCCTGAGTCCTTACTGGTTGGTAACTGGGGCCTAGCGCAATGATTTCTGAGCGGCTTTTGGGAATTGGGTTGATTGAATCATTGGAAACCAAAGGTAAACCTGGTCACCCCGCTGACAGCAAATGGGTTTTAACAAATTTCTCTGCTTTCTCTCCCAGTCGCTGTTATTTTAATTTTTATAAATATCTTTTATCGAGAGGCGGAGTCTGAGAGAAACATTGATACTAAGAGCGCTGGGACTAGACGCAGGCTGTGCCGCTGTAGCCTGTCCTCCCGATCACCGCTGCCTAGCTGGCACTCCGATACAGACTCTGCCTCGCATTCATAAATATGCTGTTTGCAGCACGTGATTGAATACAGCATGGGCCCGGGCGCCGACACGTGGACGGCCGCGTGGCTGTCGCCGCTGTCATTACTCAGAACCCGCCGTTAACTTTGTCGGCGGCGTGCCTCATCGGCTTTCCCTTTGCGGTGCGTGACATTTTTATTCGTCGAAATCCTTTATTTCAGGTATCCAGCGTTCGTATTGGCGCTTATTGGGCTCACCAAAAGCATGAATTGGATTCACCCATCGCCCATGCTCACCAAAAACCTTATTATCACCCAACCATTCGAGATGCATAATTACACAAACTTTTAGCCAGGATTTTGAAATGTCAATCGGTTTCTAAAGGCATTGAACATTTTGTCATGGTTTTTTAATGGCAAAAAAATACGAATGCCTTTCTTTTAAAGGTTGAGCTTAATAAACAAGAAAGGAAAGGCCAAATTTATGTTGGTTAATAAACAAAATGTCAAAAACATAGATGAAATGCTACCTTATGTACCAAGTACATCTCTTCTTGAATAGAAATTATCTCTACTATTAGTTAAGGGGAGGTGGGGGTGGGTGCCATGTGGCAGCCCCCAACCTCCCTCCCCTTAACTGAATCGCGGGGGTGCCACGCGTCTAGCACCCCCTCCCCGCGAAAAGGGCACCGGTGCCGACGACCATCCTCCTCGACCTGTGCCCCCGCCTCGATCAGTATGCCATCGACCCTCCTCCTCGACCTGTGCATGAGGCCCCTGCCTCAATCAGTACCGCATCAGCCAATGACCCTCCTCGAGCTGCGCACAGCGAGCTGCGCAGCTCTATATAAAGAGCAAGACTTTCCCGTGCTCCTCCAACGAATAGAGATTTTGCCTGCCCAGCTAATGATCATCAATACGATTGATAATCAATACAATTGATACTACAGTGCATGAGCTACAACAGGAGCTTACCATTCTGCTTCTGTGTGTGTGTGTGTGTGTGTGTGTGTGTGTGTGGCGAGTAGCGATTACAAAGGCAGTACTGTGCTGAATATAACATGTCATATACTATTCATATTGGCAAGAAGAAGTCTATAGATATATATGCAACAATTCGACGCGGATGAGTTATTAATGTACACATATCATGTGAGTGTGTACACGTGTGAGTGTGTGAGTGTATGTGCATGTGTATGTGTGTGTGTGAGTGCAAGTGCGTGCGTGTGTATTGTGTGCATGCCATTGTGAAGAATGAGAGAGGGGGATGTATGTAGGCATGTTAATAATTAATGTGCATTATTACATTGCCAACGTTTATGATGCACTTAAATATATTTGACGTTACTCTCTAACATCATTTCCATTTTTCCATGCAGTTTTTGTACTTTTGCTTTCGTCATCGTCAATATTTCTCAGGTGCATCTCTCTCTCTCTCTCTCTCTCTCTCTCTCTCTCTCTCTCTCTCTCTCTCTCTCTCTCTCTCTCTCTCTCTCTCTCTCTCTCTCATAAAGTT
The DNA here is from genome assembly GCF_053477565.2 of Lygodium microphyllum. Lineage (NCBI taxonomy): Eukaryota > Viridiplantae > Streptophyta > Polypodiopsida > Schizaeales > Lygodiaceae > Lygodium > Lygodium microphyllum. The sequence goes on from NC_141148.1 coordinate 112,533,641, forward strand.
AATTAGAAAGTTGAAATTGTAGCACTTTGATCATGTGTCTCATTTAAGTATTCATGTAAGCATCTCTCTGTCTCTGTCTCTGTCTCTCTCTCTCTCAAAGTTATAAAAGTTAAAATTGCAATATTTTAATTTATTGCATGTTTAATTTTTTAATGTATGCATGTCATGTCTTTTGATATGAAAGTGTGTTAATATTATTTCTTAATGTGTTTATGCGTATTATTAATTAATGTGTTATGTGTGTCATTACATTGTTAAGGTGTATTACATGTTTTAAGTGTGTTATTAATTAATGTGTGTTATGTGTTTTAGTATAAATGTGCGATAACATTATTATATTTGTGTTAATAGTATGTATTCATATGTATATATGTGCTAATAATTAATGTGTATTATGCATTTAAAAATGAATGTGTGTTATTAAATAATGTGTATTATGCGTGTTATTAATGTATGCATGTCATGTCTTTTGATATGAAAGTGTGTTAATATTATTTCTTAATGTGTTTATGCGTGTTATTAATTAATGTGTTATGTGTGTCATTACATTGTTAAGGTGTATTACGTGTTTTAAGTGTGTTATTAATTAATGTGTGTATATATTTTAGTATAAATGTGTGATAACATTATTATGTTTGTGTTAATAGTATGTATTCATATGTATATATGTGCTAATAACTAATATGTATTATGCATTTGAAAATGAATGTGTGTTATTAAATAATGTGTATTATGCGTGTTATTAATGTATGCATGTCATATCTTTTGATATGAAAGTGTGTTAATATTATTTCTTAATGTGTTTATGCGTGTTATTAATTAATGTGTTATGTGTGTCATTACATTGTTAAGGTGTATTACGTGTTTTAAGTGTGTTATTAATTAATGTGTGTTATGTGTTTTAGTATAAATGTGTGATAACATTATTATATTTGTGTTAATAGTATGTATTCATATGTATATACGTGCTAATAATTAATGTGTATTATGCATTTAAAAATGAATGTGTGTTAAGTGTGTTATGGAGAGGATGTGTGATAATATTGTTATGTTTGTGTTAATGTTATATATTGATATGTGTATATGTGCTATTAATTAAGGTGTATTATGTGTTGTCTAAAAGTTACAAAGTTGAAATTTAAATATTGTAATTTATTGCATGTAAAATATTTTTCTTTATCGATACACACTTTGTCTTTCTCAAATACTTGTGGAAATTTCATGGTTTAATATAGAGTTAAATATGTGTTAATATTGATGAATAAAGTAATTAGATTGTTTATTAAAACTTTAAAAACTTAATATTTTGTTCATTTAAGTTTTAATTAATGCTTGAATACTTTAATAGTTTAATGCTTTTATGATGTCCCTCATGTGTGTATCGATATTCATGTTTTGATGTGGAGAAAAAGATGTGTCAAATATTTTCTCAACATAGTCTCATTGTGTCTCTCTCATGTATGCATAAATATTGTAATACTTTGGTGTGCCTAGGTCATGAAAGTATTCAATTACTTTTTAAAAATGTTCTGTGTGTGTGTGTGTGTGTGTGATCTCTTAATACTTTGTGTAACCATGGCAGTATGGAGCATGCTGAAACATCTGATGCAAGAAACAATGTCCATGTACCAGACATTGTTTTGTGTACTCCCAATGCACGAATGAATGTGCGTAAAGTCAAAGACATGGCTAGGAGGAAGTCAGTATGGTGTGCCCTCAAACATGTCAAAGGACACAACACTTCCATCGTATCCCTAAAGCTCATGCATCGGTTGGATGCAATTGAGAAGCAAATCAAGAGTTTAAACAAACATCAAAGAGCTCCGAGCTCCTTCTGTCAAAACTTTGGTGATCACCTTCAAAGGATCGAAAAAATATTGGCAGAAAAATATGAAGGAGGCTTGGCTGATGGGAGAATTTGCAAGACGAGATAGATGAAATAAAGGGCTATATAGGAGAAATCTATGAGTTGGTTCACAAGCACTAGCCACGATGTGCTTTGGAAGACCATGCAGAAAAGCTACGAGACCTTGCTAAGAGCAATGATCGTATAGAGGATCGAGTGTGTGAATTACTAGCTCAAAAGAATGCAAGCGTGCTTGCACCTGAAAGCATTTGCCTCGATGTGCATGTCACATCTCCAAAATTTTGCCTCAATAGGTTCTCTGCAATGTTGAAACTATTGAATAGTCGCATGAGTTCATCATCCAATGCATAGTTATCTTAGCATATCTAAGGATTTCAATAACTTTTTGTCGGATCCTCTGATAGATATGTCATTCTATTGTTGGGTTTGAGAATTTTCATATGATTTGGACTTTTGTATCCCCCATGATAATGACATAATAGGCTCTTTTAATTTATATTCTTGCATATGTAAGATTATATTGTTGCTTATGTGATATTATAATCTTCAAATTTTATATTGAAATAGTGGTTAGAACAAATTTATCTTGAGGTATATCTTTGCTAAAGTCTTCGCTAAGAGATAAGAAGAAATTTTAGTACGCCTAGGTCATAAAAGTATGCAGTTACTTTTAAAAAATGTTCTCTCTCTCTCTCTCTCTCTCTCTCTCTCTCTCTCTCTCTCTCTCTCTCTCTCTCTCTCTCTCTCTCTCTCTCTCTCTCTCTCTCTCTCTAGAGCTATGTCTGTCTCTCTCTCTCTCTCTCTCTTTAAAAATACGTTGTATAACGATGACCATATGGAGTGTGTTGAAACATCTGATGCAAGAAACAATGTTCTTGTACCAGACATCATTTCGTGCATTCTCAATGCACGGATGAATGTCCGTAAAATCTAAGGCATGGCAAGGACGAAGTCAGTTTGATGTGCCCTCAAACATGTCAAATGACACAACAATTGTGTTGTATCCCTAAATCTCATGCATCGGTTGGATACAGTTAAGAAGCAAATGAAGAGTTTAATCAAACTTCAAAGAGCTTCAATCTCCTTCTGCCAGAACTCTGGTGTGAATCGTCATACGAGTTCATCGTCCAATGCATAGTTCTCTTAACATATCTAATTCCTTCAAGATGTTTTGGAAAAATCCTCCAATAGATATGTCATTCTATTGCTGGGTTTGAGAAATTTCATGTGATTTGGACCTATGTATCCCTCACGACAATGACGTAATATGCTATTTCAATTTATATTCTTGCCTATGTGAGATTACATTGTTCCCTATGTGAAATTATAATATTTATCATAGTATAGACTATAATAACGTTTCAAAAAATTTCGCATTTGTAAATACTAATATCAAAGTACATTTTTCTTTTTATCTCAGGTTTTTCTCGACAATGGTACTTCCAACACATTCTGTGCCTAGAGATCGTGTATTATGTGCACGTAGGAAAATGCTCAAAATTACTAGACATAAACGTAGGCACATTGCAAGAGTTAGGATTGAATTACATGTTCATGACCATGCAAGAGATATGTATGAACAACATCATGCAAATGGAAACAATATGAATGTTCAAATCCCAAATTAGCTATATCAAACCAATCAATTTCGCACTGCATCTTGCTCTGCTGCTCAGGATTTGGTATCCTTTCAGGTTCAGATGTCTACCACAACTCGACAATACAATCCTAATGGTGGCTTGAGTGTGCGTAAGCAAATGCTTAATGTTACAAGAGCTAAACGTATGCACATGGTAAGAGTTAGAACAGAATTACAACAACTACATCATGCTACCATAGATAGAGATAGATACAATGGCATCCAAACTACAAGTGTCCAAATGCCAGTTGCACCATTGTTGCCGTTGAAAGTTCAACCACCTCCTATTCGTCAAGGAGACAATGCAACTATCCACAATATAGATGTTGAGATGTTGGATAAGCATGAATTGCTACCCTTCGGAGTGGGGGTACGTAGCACAAGTCGACAAAGAAATTGAAACACAAATAATCCAGATGATGGATTATGAAATTGTAGGCAAATGCTTGATGCTACTAGAGCTGAACGTAGACACAGGGCAAGAGCAAGAACGCAATTACAACAATTGCATCGCACTACAACAAATACAATTGATATAAGTGCTCAAATGCCTGGTGCGCCATTACTGTCCTTAGATGTTCAATTGCCTCGCATTATTCAAGAAGAGAATGAAGCTATCCATAATGCAAGTGCAAGTACTGAGATGGTACATGACCAGTACAGGATTCAAGCTCCTATATTTCTACCTCAAAATGGTGGATTTTGTTCAATTCTCCATGACATGCCACCTAATTTGGATATTCATCCATCAGTAACAATTTTGCTCTTCCAAAAACCAAATTTACATGCAATTGGTACCCTTTGCAAGGTTTGTCACCATTGCATGGCTAAGTTGTGGCACGGTGAAACTAAAACCTATTGCCAAGTGAGGATGGACAACGAATACCAAAGTTTGCACAACTTTATATTTATGACACTGATCATGAGTTATTGAATCGCATGGGGTTTTTACCTGGGCTTTTGCCGACTTACTACAAGAGCTTGAACAAATGATGCATGATCACAATGCTTACGCTCAGGTCTTTATAGCAGTTGGTGCAAGCTTGCAACGCAATCCATCAATAGAAATAAGAATATCCATTTTTCAAAATTGATCCACATCTAGACGATATTCAATTCCCACTGCAAGTGAGGTTGCTGCGATCATGCCTAGACAAGGTGATGATGATTTACTCAATCATCGTAGCATTCAAGTTCGCACATGACAAGGCCATTTGATTTATATTTCTAACTTACACAAGGCATATATGCCACTGTTATATGTTCTTCTTTTTCCAAATGGAGAGGATGGATGGCATACTAAAGTTCCATATGCATTTATGGATGCTCATATTAATGCCAATAGTCTTGCAAATAAACATTGTGTCACTCAAATGCAGTATAACGCTTTTTGACTTCAAATTCGAGATGATACTAATGCATGTCTTTTGCGTGTGGTGGTCACTTGCTACAACAATACATTATCGATGCTTATTGTAGCATTGAACAATGTAGATTGGCTTGGTGTCATCATAATCAAGCAACATTGCAAGTTGAAATGTATAGGGGATTGGCTAATATGGTCAATGGTCTAGATGCAGTTGATACTAATATCGTTGGGATTGGTGTGGGTAGGAGAATAGTATTGCCATCTAGCTTTATAAGTGGACCAAGATTCATGTACCAATTATATCAAGATGCTATGACAATTGTGCGTAGCAAAGGCGAACCTGATTTGTTTATCACCGTGACATGCAATTCTAAGTGGTCTAAAATTACAGATGCTTTGTTGCCTGGTTAAATTGCACATGATCGACCAGATTTAACTGTTAGAGTTTTTCATTTGAAACATAAGGACATGATGCAGTCGATAGTGAAAAATGAGTTGTTTGGAAAAGTTGCTAGATATGTGTCCATCATAGAATTCCAAAAGAGAGGCTTGCCTCATTCACTTACACTCTTGATATTAGAACCATGCTTTAAGCCACTAGAAGCACGTCATTATGATAGACTGGTGTGCGCTGAGCTACCTGATAAGACAAGGTTTTCGGATTTGTATCGAATTATTACTAAATGTAACATACATGGTCCGTGTGGTGAGTTCAATCCAAAAAGTGCTTGCATGGTGCACAAAAAGTGTATAAAGGATTATCCAAAAAAGTTTATACATACAACTACAGTTGATAAAACTGGTTATCCTTTATATAGACGTCGAGAGGATGGAAGGACTCATAATGCTAATGGTAACCTCTTGGATAACCGATGGATAGTGCCTTACAATCCTTATTTGAGTTCCAAGTATAGTGCTCACATAAATGTTGAGGTTTGCTCGACAATTGCAGTTGTCAAATATTTGTATAAATATGTATATAAGGGCCATGATCGAGCAACCATTCAGTTTACAAGTATACGTGGTTCTGAATCCAATGATATTGACACAGAAAATATTGATGCACAAAATATTGATGAGATTGAGAGGTACTTAGATGCACGATATATGTCAGCTTCTGAAGCATGTTGGCGAATACTTGAATTCAAACTTTATGATGAGAAACCCAATATTCAACGATTGCAAATACATTTACCTGGAGAGAATATTGTTTCCTTTCGTGACTCTGATAACATTTGTGATGTGGTGCAAAATGAAAATGCTCAAAAAACAACTCTCACAGAATGGTTTACATGCAATCGTTTGCACCCTGATGCTAACACAGTTCTCTATCAAGACTTTCCAATGTTTTGGGTTTAGAATGCACACCAAAAAAATGTGGACAAAGAGAAAGCAAGGAAACACATGTGGTCGAATATACTTTGTTTCACCTACGTGTGGAGAAAAATAATATTTGCGCCTACTACTCACTGTATGCAAGGGGTGCACATCCTTTGAGGCATTGCGTACGGTTGATAATGTGGTATATTCAACTTTTAAGGAGGCTTGCATTGCAAAAGGAATGTTGGAAATAGATGATGAATGGCAAATGTGTTTGCGTGAAGCTACATTGATGCAAACCAATGCTCAATTAAGAAATTTGTTTGTTTCTACCATAAAAAGTTATTTGAACTTTCTATCATAACTGTAATGTTTTTCTTCTCATATTATATTTGCATAATATTTTTGGTGCAATATCATCAAAGTTTATTTATTCTTTTTTTATCATATATTTTCAAGAAATGAACTATTTTACTATCTCCTGTTCTTTTTAAGTATTAAGGTCTTCAAAGAAAAGTAAGTTCAACTTTTTTCCTTTAACAAAAAATGAAATGTTTTAATCTCTCATGCTCTTTTGAAATATTATATTCCTTGAATAAAACCATGTTTGACTTATTTTCTATGAAATTTTGTTTGCATTTATACAAAAGTAAGTTTTGAGAAATTATCATGTATAAAGTTCTTTTATACAATATGCATTACAAACTCTTTTTCTCTTCTAAATTGGTCTTCTAATTTCAATATTGTAATGTCATTTTTTTTTCCTCTTTTAAAATTTGATCAATATTACTAATTTTTATGTTTTCTAAATTTTATTAATAGATGGCCCAAACAGTGTTCGAATATTATCGTGCCTCTCCTTATCAAATGAGACTTCAAGAAGCATTGCGAACTATTGCTACGGATTATATTATCCATAGAACTTTGGCTAAGGTAATCGAAAGATTACCCAATGATGGATTTACTAATGGAAACACTCCTTTATATGTAGAAATTTTATATTTTGGATGGATCCAATGCTACTATGTTGGACAAACAGATGTTGAGTACTTCATATCTCGGTCCCACACTAGACACATATCAAATGACTGGAGTAAATGGGAGTTTCAAGATTTATCATGTTTTGTAACTTTGTATCAGTTTCATCCAAATTCCGCCGATTGCTCTACTAATGTTACAGCCAATCATATCACGTCCCCAGGTAATACTTACTCACCATTTTCATTAATGTTTTGCTTTATAAATTTAATATTGTTATTTCTAAAGTCTTTTTTTTCGTTTTTAGATGTTGCAGCACAATTTGGGGCGGGGCGTGTCACAGCTTCGCCCACACATGTTCCCCATGCTAGATTCACTGTTGATCATTGATCTAAGAAGAGAAAGCTTTCTTTTCAATAGTTGATTTTCGACAGTACAACTATCTTTTTGAAAACATTATATACTTTCTTTTCCATTTACATGTTATAGTTGGAATTCTTTCAGCGATATTTAAAAATCACTTTTGCTTCGGTTATCTTTTCCAATTATTATGGTTGAGATAATCAATGTTATTGTATTGAATTGTTAGATTTTATAATGAAGTTAAAAAATTGCAAGACTATTTGATTCATTACTAAGTGGAAGAATGTGTGAACAAATTAAAACATTTGTGCTTCACATTTTGGTGCGAAGCGTCGGGAGAAAGCTGGCGCGTAGCGCCGGCCCCGGTGCGAAGCGCCAGACTGAGTCTAGGCGCGGAGTGCCTAGTAATTTCTTATCTTGAGCATAACTAAGAAGTACAAAGTGTTGCCAAGTTGTCTTTACACCCTTCACACTAAGAAATAAGTCATGGTACAAAAATGCTTTGATTTTTTATATAAATGCTCTAAAGCATGCCTCAACTATGAAGTATACCATCAACCCTCCAAAACATATGCATAAAGAGATTAGATAAAAGCAATAAAGTTTCATCATAAAACTAGCATTTTGTTTATTAAGGTAATGTTAGTGTACCTCATACTTTCTCCATAAATGTGACAACTTGTTTTGGCTCCACTTTTCCAAAGTTGTTAGAGCATCATCAAATGTAAACTCTTTTTTCTTTTACAATGCAATTATAATATTGATATATGAAATTATGTACATCAGCCCCAATGAACCAACTGTTGTGAATAGTTAGTGCTTTTTCAAAAACTTAAAGTAGGCCCTAAAAATAGGCTTCCTTTCCCAAGTCCCTTGAACGCTACAAGCACTTCTTCCTTACATCCCTTACATCTCATTACATTACTGCTTCTACTAGAAGGGTTATAAAAAAGGTTTGTGTTTCTAAATCTCCATATATTCCGGATTACTATTGCCCTCAAAACATCCCACAACTTTGCTATGGATTCGTTAAGATCTCGATAGTCACCAAAAAGAGCTAATTTGAAATTGATCTTGTTATAAAATCTAGCCCTCGCTACCTAGTTCATGACCATTCTCCATAGGCTTCTCAGTTCTGGACACTCCTAGAACAAATGTTGGATCGATTCAACATGCCTTTTACACAATACACACAATGGGGAACACCTGCTAGTTTTGGAAAGGCGCTCCCAAGTGGGCCACTTGTTCATTATTGTTTTCTAGAGCACCATATTAAGTCTAGGAGAAGGAGTACTCCCCTAGAATCACCTAATTCTCATTTTCCAAGTCTTGATTTTAGTCCTAGGGGATTGACTTTCTTCCAGTGCTCGTAGACCTTGAGAATGTGTCTTATGTCCTTTCCCTTGAAGTCGCCTCTTTTTTTTGCGACATCTATGATAACACCCCGTCAGTTTGAAAGCATCTTAATAGGTTTCCTTCTCAAGGGGTGTGGGAAGTTGGCCAAGATTCCTTGTGCCTTGAAGAGATTCTTCTCAGCCACAATAGTTCCCTATCAATGAGGTCAAAGAGTCTTTTGGCTTCATTCTCAAACAACCAACGAGATTTATTCTTCTCCAACAAGTTGCAGCAGCAACGAATGCCCTTCAGATACATGAATTTAGCATCCTTTGGTTGGTCTGTAATTGGCAGGTAATTCCCTTCAAAAGCTTCAGGAGATAGCCATATGACTCTAAATAAACTTGGATCACCACGTCCATCTTGAATTCCAATCCAGTTTGCCTCCCTAAGGAGTTGTTTCCATTCTTGTACCGACCTCTAGAAGAGATCAAACCCCTCAATTTTGACCTGCAATCCCTTACAGAAAAGGATGTCTGACCATCCAAGACCGTCCCATTGACCTCCTGGAATCTTGCTATGGGCCATCTAATTCTTACTACAGCAGCCCAAGACTGATAGGAGTCAATACATTTCACTAAGCTTTAAAAGGAGTCGTCTGGCCTTGTCTGTCTCAGGGGTGGACTCTCAATGTGTATGCACATCAATGCATATACATCAATGCATCCTACTCAAATGTAAACTCTTGAAGTGGTGGACCCTCAATGTGTATGCACATCAATGCATCAATATTTTTTATATTAAGACAATTTTGTAGATTTGTCTTAATCAAATTTTGTACACTAAAGCCCCTTTCACATGCAGTAGTACTTGAGTATTGGAGCATAGAAATATGATCCAGCTTTAATAGAATTGGATACTTCTCTCGAGTAGTAGAATTTCTCCCAATTGCAACTCAAGTATCCCTTAGACTATGCTCTTTCCATTCAAATGATGCATGTGCTTTGAAGTATTGATACTCCCTTTTAACTACAACTATGTTAATCTTAGCATCAAGTAGCTCACAGCTCTCTAATTCTCTTTGTTCCCCATAGAATTTAGCAAGTGTATCAATCTCTTTGAAGCCATAAATCTTCATTTACAAACCAATAGAAATTAATATGCATGGAACTAGTGCTGATTTGAAGCTTGAAGTAATACCTCTATCAAGAAAACACTCCATCAAATTCTCAATCACATAATTTGTCTTTTTTTTTTGGAAGCAATTACTTTTTCATATCCAATCCTTCCAAATCCCATTGAACAACCATTGATGTATACATGTTGCCATGCATTGAAGCATGCAATGTAGCAAGTTGGCCATCTATTGACCCATAATCTAAAATGATGTGATAATCCATATCATCAATGGTCCTTGCATTCACATCAAAGATGGGTGACTCAAAAAATTGTGACTTCTTAAGTGTGATCTCAATCTCTATGAGACTCCCAACTATACTTACACATCTCCAAAGTCACTTTAAAACATCCTACTCAAGAAGGCAAGCTTGTCCCAATATATTACCCATAAAACAAAGACTATACGTAAACTCAAAACATTTGACTTTTGAAATTAATGAGCATTTTGTTCGTTTAGAAACACTAGTAAAGGCTCAAATGACTCACAAACTTTGTACATAGTAGTGGAATGACTCAACCATCTCACACTATCAATGTGACTCATATGAAGAATAGCATATCGTAATTCAATCTCCAAGGCCTCAGGCAACTTGTTCCTCTTAGAGATTTGGTTAAATATTCTTGTAATATCACTCACAATACTTTCAATCACTACAAAGAATACCAATGTTTAAAACCATAGAATTATTCATGAAAAAAATTACCCATGTCATCACTATTTGTGTTGCTATTGGCGATGCGATAAATCTATCGTTATTTGTGTCACTATACACATCACTATATTCGTTGTTGTATGCATCGCTATATGTGTTGCTATTTGTGATGATGCAAATAGCAATGCAAATAGCGATAGATACAAAGTAAATTTCCAACTCAAATAGCGAAGGTTATAGAGTGGGAAAATTTTAGGTAGGAGGGCATACAACCTTTCCACCCTTCTAGTTATATAGACTAAATATTCTTGCATAACTCATTTACCAATGTAATGCATATCTATCATCCAAAAATTATGCATCATGATTCTCTAAAAATAAGGAATCCATTGATTGAAAAGGAAAGATACAATCAATTCAAAAAAGTATTACTCAATGAATTTTTTCATCACTTGCTTAGGCCCAAGAAGAAGAGCTGAATTCACTTCAAGCTTTTGTGGCAATCAAACCTTGAGATATGCATAAGTCCCATTGATCTTCTACTCACTCCAGCTTATTCCAAACTTGTTCAAGTCTTTTTGGGGAAGCATTTAGGCATTTATGAGAGCCCCATTGTGCCTTACTCCATTATCCACATCAGTAAAAGTTCCAAGATAGCCAATGTGATTTGTGCTATATGACATATGACTTGGCTATCTTAGCTATCCTCCATTTTCTTACAAACTTTATCTACACTAAATAAGGGGAAAAACACTCTCATTAGGTAGGGTAAAGATGGAAAATATAGGTATGGAAGAGACTACATACAACAATAAAGCTTTTCATTCCCTATCTTTATGAAGATTAGGGGGTCATCTTTTGTAGTGATCCAAGCTACATATATGGATTGTTGGTCATTTCATGAGGCCTAGAATGATTGTTGTACTTCATGATGGAGTGACAAGTCATCCCAAGACCTGGAATGATGGCATGCCATGGAGTTACTCTTAACATGTGATTTAAAGATGGAATATTAGTTCGTATAATAAATGTGGTTAATGAGAGACTTGACCTAATCTAGGCATTTTGTTGACAAATAGACAAATGATGTATACTCCAAGAAGAGATGTCTTCAAGGCATCAACTATCGAGATCAACATCAAATCTTCAAGGCATAGTATCTCTTGATACTCCATTAGTGCTTCTTAGCACTTCGATCATCAGCTCACTCAAGAACAACTCATTTTTTATCCCATCTCAACTTTTTATTGTAATTCCCTAATTGTTCAAATCTCTTGTAAGTCTTAACCCCTTTGTAAAAGGATAGACACTACTCAAGTACGCTCATGGTAAGACCTCCTTCAAAATGAGTGAACTTGAGCAAATAGCTAAATTCAATGGTGAAGGCTTTCATGCTTGGAAGGAAAAGACCATGTTTCACCTCATGGAGGAAAGACATCTAGGATCTATTTGAAAATGATGAAGGTGATATAGGTGGCGGGAAAGAAGATTCAGAAAGTGGGATCCTTGCAGTAGCTCCACCAAAAACCAAAGAATGGAAGAAGATGAATAACAAGGCACTAGGCATCATTGCCTAGGGACTAAGTGATGATGTGTTACATCATATCTCTGGCATCAAAGATGCTAGAATTTTTTGGGATGAACTTGATAGGATCTTTGGTATCCAAGAAAGGAATTCAAAAGTAAAATTACTCGTACAGTTTTATAAACTAGATATAAAAGATAGTGCTTTCATGAACATACACATTAACAAGTTCAAGAGCCTAAAAACCCAGCTTGCAACTCTTAAGAAGAATATTAATGAAGATGAAGCCATAGATGTACTGCTTGCAAGTGTAAATAAGGATCCATATAAGAATCTTGTGTCCACCCTAAGTAATGTTCCAGGTCTCTCACTTAAAGATATTGAGCACTCACTACTTGATGGAGAAAGTAAAGTTAAAACCAAGGGTGCAAAGGAATGCACCACCAAAAAAAATCTCTTGTATACCAAGGGCACTTATGGAGCAAAAGGCCGTGGTTGAGGATCCAACACTAACCACAACAAGGATTGGATTATATGTCATTACTATGGCAAGACTGGCCATATAGCTAGTGAATTTTTCCACAAGAAAAGAGCACAGCAAGTGCATAGTGATCATTACCAGAACCAGTTCATGAAAGAAGAAGAAGAAGAAGAAGAAGAATAATAATAATAATAATAATAATAATAATAATAAGATGCTTCTGCTACCATCAACAACTCTAACAGATTGTTCTAAAGAATTTTCATTGTATCTTTCATATGTTTTTTCTCATAGTGGATCTCTATTTTTCCCTTACTAGATTTGCTTTGTAAAACGCCTTGCCAAAGATGTAAAGTTTCAAGATTTAACTTGACTAGGCTCCCTATGAGCTAGTCTCTCTAGCCATGTCACCATGTAGGGGGAGCAAAAGACATCAAGTGTAGGCACTCATCACTTGAGGGGGGTTGTTGAGAAATAGATAAATGATGTATGCTCCAAGAAGAGATGTCATGAATCCCATATGCACAATGACGAACGTGGAACAACCCAACTACTATAAAGCATTGTACTTTTATAATGATGAATAGAATATCATGATGCTTTCCTCTTTCAATTAGTGTCATTGTCATTGTCAGTCCAATATACAAGATTGTCTTTATGAGTCCAAGCTTCCATCTTGGATCCTAATTCACTTGTGTGACAATTGTCTACTCATTGTCCATGTCAACATGAATTTAGTCTTCACCTTCCAATTTCCATAGCTCATGCCATACTCTAGATTGGACATTTTTACACATTTGTGCTACCACAAGCATAACCTTCTAATCTTTGACTTCCTTGATTCGGACATTTAATTGAACTATCTGCTCAACCACTAGATCTAACTTTGGAATAAGATCATTATATCTGGTGGAACGCCTACTGTCATGCTGACAAAGTGTGGCATTTAGTATACTATGTGCACCATATTCATGTGATTCCTCTTTACCATGATGTTGCTCAAGTATTGCTTCACACCTCTAGTAGTTCACTATATATATACCCTCTATATCATGTACCTAATTCAAAGCCTACTTATAAGTATCCTTATCTGTGAATTTTTTCTTAATAAAACATAACCCTTTTCTATTGAGCCTGTAAGTAAGCCCTTTATATGGGACCCTTTTATATATATAAAAATGTGTAAAACTTGTATTTTTAAAATTTCTTATGCTGAACATATGTGATACATACATATATTTATTTGACCTCTCCAAGCTTCAAACCTTTAATTTTTTGCTAAACATCCTCACTCACTTTATTCTTTCTCTTATTTGTAGCCATTTCTACTCAGTATCAATATGCAGTCTATGTATACCTCCTATCACAAAAATGGCTATGACTTTTCACCTCAATATCGAAATGAGGAAATTTTGTATTCAAAACCAAGGTAACAAAGAGCTCTTTGAGATGAGCTATCATACTTTACTTTAGAATTGAATCAGATTATTTTGAAAATATTATTTCTCTACTATATCGAACACTATAATACCTTGTAGATTCATTGTTTTGTCCTCTCAAAGCGCTATCGAATTCCTCCAAAGTAAGTCTCCAAACCCTATAACAACTTGGATATGACCTATAGTATGCTGTGAGTACCACCTACAATCATATGCATAAGCCCTATATAAACTCTGAGATATCCTGTAGTAGCATCTATATCAAAAAAGTGAAAAATGCCACCAAAATGGCCCCTAGTATCTTATTTCTCTACAATAACCTATATTGTGCTAATAAATGCCAAAAGAACCTAGGAACAATTTGTAATCCCTAAAACTTGGTCAGCGTTGTTTGAATGTTTTTTATTTGAAATCTTCAAGTCTTCAATTTTTCCACCCGCGATACCTATGTGAGGGATAAACTAGTGGGATGGGCTCCAAATTACCAACAGGAGAGAAAAATCCCCCTTAGGTCAATTGGTTACACCCCTTTGGGATCTTCAATAGTGAGGGAGGGTCCATTGTTGGCATTTATGTTTTTCCTTGGTGGGTATATACATGGCAAGAGTATTCTAGTCTATGAAAATATGGATGAAATGTATTTATCCTTTCGTTTTATCTCTCTCTCTCTCTTCCCTCCTCCCTCTATTTCTCCCATTTTCTTTCTCTTCGGTATCACTATCCCTCTCTCCCTTCCTCTCTCTATGCATCTCTTCATAAACGAAAAGAAAGAGACAAGAGAAGAAAAGTTGAAAACAAAGAGAGAGGAGAGAATACATTTACCTCAAAGCTTGAACAAGAATCCTTTTATATTTCTCTGCTTCTTTTTCTCCTTCATGGGTTCCCTCTTTCTCCTTTGCACTTCTCTCTCTCTCTCTTTCTCTCTCTCTCTCTCTCTCTCTCTCTCTCTCTCTCTCTCTCTCTCTCTCTCTCTCTCTCTCTCTCTCTCTCTCTCTCTCTCTCTCTCTCTCTCTCTCTCTCTCTCTCTCTCTCTCTCTCTCTCTCTCTCTCTCTCTCTCTCTCTCTCTCTCTCTCTATTTTTATATCTCTCCCTCTCTCTATTTCTCTTTATCCCTCCCCATCCATGTCTTTATTTCTCTTTATATATATATATATATATAATCCATCCCTCTTCTCTTTTTTTCTTTCTTCTAGTCTCTATTTCTCTCTCTCTCCCTTGTTCTCTCCATGCATCTCTTCATCAACAAAAAGAAAAAGAGAAGTGAAGAAAAGAGAAAAACAAAGAGAGAAGAGAGAATATAGTTATCTTAAAAAACTCAAAGATGAAAGGCGAGAAGGATCGAGCAAGAGAGTATGGAGATGAGAGCTACGGCAGATGGAGCAAGAGCAAGAAAGAGAGAGACTCCAAATGTGCGAAGTCCAATAGTCACAATGTGTAACTGGCCTTCCTTTTATTCAAATGTCATTGAAAGAATAAAGAATGAAGCGAGAATGATGGGTGCCCGCTGCTGGTAGTGTGCAAGTGCGGGTACTGTTAGTGTAGTAATACACGAGTGGCTAGGTAAAGACATATTTACCCCCAAGAACCTCCCACTTAAAGGCAAATTTGCCTTAGTGGGTAGTGAGAAGAAAAGAAAAAGATAGTACAAGAGGATGAGGAAAGACGTCATCTCATCCAACGCCCATCAACTTCCTAAGAAAGGCAAATTGCTCTGTAGAGAAACTTTTCATGAGCAAGTCTTCATTATTGTGGTTAGTTGAGATCTTGACAAGGTCAACAAACTTATCCTCAACAACCCCATGAATGAATTGATACCTCAACTTAATGTTTTTGGTCTCTGCATGGAAGAGTGGATTCTTAGCTAATTGGATAGCACTCATAGAATCCAAATGTAGTGTAGGGATAACATCTACAATACCAAGGTTAGTAACCAAATGATCCAACCAAATAGCCTCCTTGCAAGCCTCACTAGCTGCAACATACTGAGCCTCTATAGTAGAGAGGGCCATGCATTTCTACACCCTAGACATCCATGCAACATCGCCTCCAGCAAAAGTGAACACATAGCCAGAGGTGGACTTCCTACTATTTGCATGTTCTACATAGTTAGAGTCAATGTATCCCACAACTCCTGTATCTACACATATCAACAATGCCCTTTAGGTACCTCATGATACCCTTCACGGCATCCTAATGCCTCTTGCCAAGTGTAGCCATATAATGTGCCACAACAACAACTACAAAAGCAATATTTGGATGGGTGGCTATCATGGCATACATAAGACTATCCATTGCGGATGCATAGGGAATCTTGGCCATCTCGGCTCTATACTCACATCTGTCTATGGACAATTTGCCTATGATACCTTCACATGAGAAGGTAGTGGATAGCCAATACGCTTTACATCCTGCATACAGAAGCACTCAAGGACTTTCTAAATGTACTCTCTCTATGATAGATAGAGTAGTCATTTATGCCTTTCATGTGTAATGCGCATACCAAGAATATGAGAGGCCTATCCTAGATCTTTCATCTCAAAGCTCTTCTCAAGCAGAGCCTTAAGAGTATCTAGCTCATCATGAGCTTTCCTTGCCAAAATCTTGTCATTCACATAGAGTACCAAAATCAATAAAGATCCATCATGGATCCATAGCACTATGGCTGTAGCCCTGTGATTGCATAAATGTATTGAACCTATGATATCATTCCCTAGCTACCTACTTCAAGCCATAAAGACTTTTCATCAATCTACACACTAGGTGTTCCCTACCATACTCTACAAATCCCTTAGGTTGCTCCATGTAAAATGTATGCAAGCTCTATGCATACTGAGCTTTCCTTTGTTTTTTTACTCCAAGAGTCTCCGAGGGTGGAGAACAATGATTTTTCAAAAACTCAACTTCTTCAACATCTTTGGGATTCTTTGCAAAGAGAGCCACATGTATATTGTCACTTTTTTCTATTTGTCCATGGTTAAGTTTCAACTCATTTTGGCAAATCCTATGTAAGTTATATATATGCTTTGACTCGAGTTTTCTTTGTTTTTGTACTCTAGGAATTTGTCAATGAAGGAACAATGGTCTTGTTATACGTCAACTTCTTGTTCAACATCTCTAGGCTTCTTTGTGAAAATAATTAGAGGTACAATATTTTTTTAAATTGCTCCATTTAAATTTCATTTCATTTGGAGAGAAAATTTGCAAATTATACACATGTTGATAGGTAACTTTTCTATTTGGTTATTATAAATGTCTTTACAGAAGAAAAACATCAATAAAATACTTGCAGTGGATGCCTTCAATAGGAAAGATAGTGGAGGAAATTGGATTTGTGATAAGTACCATAAGTTGGATTGGATTTTGATGCACCCAAGTACTTGAGGGAGTTTCAAGATCAAGCGTAAGGATGTTGCAAACCCTAGAAAACATTGAAAAGGTAGAATTTTAGAGTTCAAAAAAGTGTTAAATAGAATAAGTAGAGTAACAGAAGTGTTGATCCAACATGTTTATATGGACAAACAAATCTCTATACACGACAAGAACATCATTAATGCAAATTATAAACAAAATAGTAAGTTTTTAAATTTTATCATTGTTTATTCTTTTGCATCAGAGTTGTTTTTAAAAAACTTTGTAGTGTTCTAATTCAATCTTGTTTTACTAACAGCTCTATATCCGTCAACTTTGCATGAATAGCAGAATGTGGAATGTTTGAGCGGCAAGATACATGTTTGGCATGAAGACATAGGTACTTTGATCTATGATAATAACTTTGCAAGTCAACTTGCAACTAAAAATAACTTTTTTTATATTTCATTGTATGTAGTAAAAAGCCAGAGATTGCAATATGTCTCATTGACGCCACTATCTAATGGTGGTGAATGGTTGATTGGTAGCTTGGAGTTGTCAGGAGCATGTAAGTCCAATATAAAATCTAACATCAATAATATTATAAAAACCACCACAGGCTCCAAAGATGTGCATCTTAGTTGGTTTATTCCATTCTAATTGTTTGCACATTTGTTTGGTTCATGTGATGTTTTGAAGAAAACAAATATTGCTTATCAATAAGTGTCCATCTGAGGAATGGATGAGTCAGCTATTGGGTGAGTCTTGGCAAGTCAAAAGAACACATTTTGATGAGATGATTGAGTGCAATGTCAACCAATCTGATCTCACATTTAGGTAAAGCTTTTTTACTACTTTGAATGCCTTGATTTAATTGACATAGGTCTTACTGAGTTGAATTATTGTGTTAGTTATATTTATTTATCATTATAATTTTTTTAATTATAGGTATTTCATCGCTAGACAAACTCTATGCATTCACTTTCGATATAGACGATGGCAACTTTTGTGATCGGAGTGGATTAGCTTGGATCAAGATACCCAAGATGAGACACATACGACTCGCATAAATGTGGTTATCTTATGGAATGGTCATAATCCTTTTATGGTCAGCGCCAGAGAGCCATTGGCCCATTTCTTTTCTGAGACAAGAAATCCAATTAATGTCTAATGAGCCCCTCTGCAACTTCTATTTCAAGTTAGATAATAGAAAAGTCAGGATTCCTAGTGAGCAATCCATGACATGTAAATAATGTGCTTCTTCACATATCCTTGAGATAGTGGAATCCTTGTAATTTTTTTAAATAAAGAACGAATGTAAACTTTTCTTAAACTTCTAGGTACTTTCAATTTAGATAATCTTAGTTTACTGTGATCCAAATATGTGATAATACATATTGTAATTAGTCAATCGTGCAGGTTAAAATTATAATTAAATTGCATGCTGGAGTTCTATAATCTATGCAATATTGTCTTTGAATAATGATATATTATAGCTCATCTCTTCCACTCAAATTTCAATATTAAATTGGATCCAAGTGATTTTTAAGGTCTTCTAGATATATTTTCTTAAAAAGTTTCTATATTTACTCTAGTTGGACTTGAATATACTCAATGATCCAAGTATATTTGAGGATATAATAATGTAGAATGAAGTATTTGTCTATATGATTAATTTTAAGAGTGACTTTAAAGTATTGAAATAAGGAAACTAAGGTACGAGTTTTAATTTGAAACTTTAGGGTTTTAAAAAAACGTTTATTTAAAACCCTAGATACATAAAAGCTATAACTCCAAACTCATTTTCACTTTCATTCTCTACTTCCCTATACTTGTGCTCTCCTTTCTTCTCTCTTTGTGTGCCATGGCTACCACTCTTGCCTTCCCCGCATGCACTAGCTCTACACACTAAGCACACATAGGAGACTAGATATACCCTAGGTTTTGCATGACCTTGAGTCTAGAGAGCTTGCTTTCTACCGTAGACCCTAGCTCTAGTATAGTGGCATCATTTTGTGATGCGGCAAACCCTCTCACCTACTCTATTCCAGACTCTACTCTTAGATGGGTCCCACAGATTTCTTATTTTGTTTATGTGCTCAATTGAGCCATGCAAAGGTGATTAATTGAGACCTCGAGCATGTGGGGCAGCATCTGTACACCACCACCTCATCCTAGAACCACACCACGATGAATCTCATTGAGCGTGATGCAGCATTTGGCATATATGTTTTGTGCACTGAGGTGGTGCAAGAGGATAGTGACGAAGAGAACGACGCACCTTCTTGGCCACAGGTAGAGTATTTCGAGAGGAAACCCGAAGAGATCGCACTTGATCTGAGCATAGAGGCAGCACAAAGCTTAGGCATTGTGCACCCACCTCCTTGCTCTGATGAGACGTTGACAAACAATGAGCCAGCTCTCGCTTCTCTCATTGCTATCATCATCAAGGGGGTGGAACATCTACTCATGCAGGATGTACTAGAACTTTTGGAGCTAAGAGAAGAATAACTACATTACATCATGGTGCATGATGCACCTGATGATTTTATAGATTTTGATGTACAAGATGCCCTAGCACATGTTGATGAGGTGGCTCGATATGATGGCACAAGTGTTGATAACATCTTTGCCATTGTGAGCATCCAGGAGCAGATTGATGATGCAATGCCACAATATGTTATTTTAGGTGAGGAGTTCGATCAGTTTTGCAAGAAAGTATTTTTGAACCTCGACTCGACTACACAGTACCTTCCTGAGAGACAAATGAGGGTGGCCGAGTTGCAGGACCAGACCTGGAACTGGGCCACCCTTGTTGCAGGACCAGACCTAGAACTGGCCCAGTTGTTGTAGGACCAGACCTGGAACTGGTCCATTATAGCAACAAATAGATGATGGAGAAAGGTTAATGTTATCACATTAACATTATCAAATTCGCGCGAAAATTTACTAGTAGGGCCTCTAAGGCATCGGGAGCATGGAGATAAAATTTTGTTGAGGTCAGTCTAGCTAGAGGCTCACATCTGGGGGCCTGAAGCTGGCCAGGACTGCTCTAGGGGCCTAAACACGGTAAAATTTTATCTCTATGCTCCTAATGCCCTAGAGGCCCTACTGGTAAATTTTTACATGAATCTGATGTATATATCTTTAGCACACTCCATATATAGTAAGTTTGACATTGAAACCGTGTGATGCAAGATGTTGTCTATATAGATTAATTTTCATCTAGACAAGGTGGCCGATCTGGTAGTCAAGGAAGGGTGCAGGACTCGGCATTGAAAGAGTATATCGGCCAGCTTGTGAGTGACATTATTGTATTTCATAAGACCTGCTCTCCGGCTTTTGCTAAGAACTTCTTGAAGTTGAGGGCACTAACGAAGGCTAGGCTCTACAAGGCCATCCCAACAAATGCTAGCTTGGAGAAAGTAGTGTTGCTTTGATGTTCAAAGCTCCTCTACTTATTCTCTAATACTAGGTTAGGCCACTTTTTTTCATGGTCACCCGTGGTATCATCACTAGTGTTCAAGACTCCAATGTCATTAGGCATGAACTACTAGGGCAAAATGTGTTGCTACCTATGATCAAGAATAGCTCTAACCATGGGGAGTGTAGCTCAAAGAAGCCTAGGGGAGAGTAGATATACTTAGTGCCAAATGATATCTCATCGCCAATGTATTGCACTTTGTAATCTGCTCTTGAAGTA
Source organism: Lygodium microphyllum (assembly GCF_053477565.2). Classification (NCBI taxonomy): domain Eukaryota; kingdom Viridiplantae; phylum Streptophyta; class Polypodiopsida; order Schizaeales; family Lygodiaceae; genus Lygodium; species Lygodium microphyllum. The sequence goes on from NC_141148.1 coordinate 112,554,841, forward strand.
ATGAAAATCAATATTTGTTGGATTTTTCTACAATGTAGTTTGTCATACACATCATTTATTACTGTTTTTTACTTAAATGTTACATTTATTTATCATATTTATGCGCAACACGATTCGTACCCTAAATTTAATACGTAGTGCTTTATCAAGTTCATGCGCAACATGTATTCTTTCGAACCCATGTAACGATAACTCAAGGATATAAATAAAATAAATAACAAGTGAATAAACAAAAATAATATGTGTCCAAAAATTTGTATTCATATTCATAACATTTTACATGGGATCCATTACAACTAGGGTTTTACAAAATCTCTTTGGAAGCTACATTCCGTATATATTTTAGTAGTACACCCCTATCGTTGTTGATCTCCACGAGGACTATCCTTCCATATTTGAAAGAACCTCACTATCCACAAATCCCTATCAGTGATGGTGACTCTCCTTGCGTGCACTGCCACATAGACCGAATCTCCAAACAAGTTGATGAGGTAAGCTTTGGTAGCCTCCTGTAGTACAAGGAGGGCTTGGGCAGTCCATCGATTAGGTTGTTGCAAGCATGGTCCATTTGGAAAGTGTCTCCTGTTGTTCTCCATCAGTATGTCATTCATAACCTCCTGCACTAGCTTCTAGAATGGAGCCTTTGGTATCAGGAGATGCATGGTCTTTTGGTAATGGCAGATCTCATGAAGAGCCAATGTGCCTGGCCTCCATCAATGCTTGCAATGCTGTCATGGTAGTGGTGGTGGTGGTGAAGCTGGGGGAAGGTGGCTTGTGCATGGGATTTCTAGGAGGTGTTTCCGTACCATTGCTTGGTGTGTGCCACGTCTTCTAGGAGAGAAAACTTAAAAGTCATAAGTAAAATGTGTAAAATGAGATGAAAGTCTAAACTTATAGCAAAAATTTTCAAAAACCCTTAAACTTGAATTAATGTATCTAGGCTTTGGAAAAATATGACCAGTGATCCAATTGACATGAAAATTTACCTATGGACTTCTCTATGACACATCAACTATCCAAAAAAATTTGGCCTCAACATTCACAGCCGCGAGCCTCCAAACAGGTGTCCTAGAGGCTTCTGATGAGGCCAATTTTTTAATATCCATGAGTTTTTATAATGCCCGGCATGTGGGTGAAGTTTCACAAGATTTTGATTTATAAAATTGATGGTTCAATCATTTTTTGAAAATGCATTAACTGGATTATACTTCACTAAAAGAAAAACTCACCCCACTGAGTGTGTGCAACTGCATATTAAATGTATTGTCAACCAAGCTACATGAAATATTGGAAACTTAAAAATTCACAAAAAATAAGTCATGGATCAAATGGAATATATTCGCATATCAGATATAGTATTGCCAAACCAATCAATACAATAAAGATATAGTGCATCGACCAATGTACAAGTGATCACTGATGTGTGTGTGATTGCACATTGAATTTATCCTCAACGAAACTACTTTAAAAATTAGAAACTTGAAAATACACACAATGCAAATCATGGAAAAATAGAATATCAAATATCGGATTTGGCATTAGGAAACCATGAAATACATGGTAGATAGTGCATCGCACTAAGTACAACTAGAGCTAGGCAAAATTTAGCTCCATTTTGCAGGCCACTACTATCAAATACTTGAAGGTCTAATGGAAAGATAACCCAAAACTAAGCTCGTTACAAACTAAGCTTCTCAAAGCATATTGTTGACATTAAGATTAAATTAATCCTTGTTATTGTGGATCCTACGAACAAGAGCCATATCTATGGGCTTAATAGTGATACGTCGGGCATGAATGGCTAAAAGTTGGCAATCACTCATCATATCAATCAACTTTCAGCTGCTTCTTGGAGAGAAAGCAAGGATTGGCTTGACTATCACCCCACATTCCTTGCCTGGTTCCTACAAATCTTGCAATATTTCTCGCACCAACCTACAGAATGGTGCCTTAGGAATAATCAAGTTGACACTCTTCTGGAATTTCCTTATCTCACATAGCACAGTTGTGCTTGGTCTCCATCTTCACTTCTTATGTGTTGGAGGACGTGTATTACTAGCTAGAGTAGTAGTGGAAGGTGGAGTATTTGGAGCATGTGGACCACCATTTTTGGACAGTGGCGAACCATCATTATTGACCACACTAGGGCCACATTGTTGGACACAGTAGCACCACCATTATTAGATGCAGTAGGGCTGCCCTTGTCAGCCTCCACTAGGTGACCTTTATTACTCATAGTACACTCACTAGATTCAAAAGAGTATTGAGCTCTTGCTCTTGCAAGCCCCTTATAGGAAGCTTGGAACGTGCCATGGTTATGATGATAAAGGATAGAAATGTGGGGGGTATAGTGAAGAGTCATAGGAAAAAATGAAAGGAGAGACTTGACTTAAGTATGAAACTTTTAAGCTTACTGTGGTGTAAATGAAATTTAAAATTATCATTTCATTTCATTTCTCCATCCCATCCCTACCTCTCTCTCTCTCCTACTACCACCCCCCTCATGCCCCTCTCTGTTTAGGATAGTGAATGTTCCAAAGTTTGGAATTTTCATATCTTTGTCTTAAGATTTCAAAATCGACTTTTCATAACTAGAAAACATAGTTTAAAATCGACTTCAAAAAACATAGTGACAAACCTTCGAAATTTTAAACAAAATTTGCAAGACATCTCATATTAAAGGTAGGAGTATTGATGTGTCATATCCCTAGTACCTGTGCTTTCTTGTGGACTCTAAACGCATCAAAAGTGTTATCTTTGTTGGGGGTAAAGGCGCCTCCGCCTAGCCGCCCGTGTATTACTACACTGACAATCACCGCCACTGCACACTGCAGGTGGCGGGCGCCCGTCACCATCACTTTATTCTTTATTCTTTTAGTGGCAGTTTGAATAAAGGAAGGCCCGGTCACACATTGTGACTGTTGGAGTTCCCATTTCTTTTCTCTCTCTTCCTTGCTCTTGCTCTCCCGCCATAGCTCTCGAGTGCAAGCTTCGATCCTTCTCACCTTTCAACTGGTATCAGAGCACAGCTTCCGGCTCTTGATCTTGGCTCGTGGCATTCTTAGCTTCCCATCAACTCCCCACTCACGTTGGGCCTCCTTCTCAGCAGCCATAGCTCATTCTCTTGAGCTCCCATCACTCCCCGAGTTCTCAAGCTTCTTCTCGGCCTATTGAAGCACCATCAAGGCATTGACATTGAGGTATTGCTTCATTATTTCAGAGATTTATCTCAGTCCATAGGTCTAGGTAAACAGGGTTTTCACAGGTTGTGGGCATCCATAACTCACACCTCTTGGAGCTTCCTTCACCTGGATCTTGCTTCCAGCCTATCAAGGCTTGCTGAGGCTTGGTGTAGGCCTTCTTTGGCCCCAATTTTTGTTCCCTTTGGGCCCTATTGTTGAAACATGGGACAACAGACCCCCCCAACCAACTCACGTTTTTTTTGCACCTGTTTCAAAATCTGGCCTAGAAATCACTTTTTTTGTCATATATCGGGCATTCGAAAACCGATTCAGGCAAGGTAAGAGTCTAAGTTGGGATTTTGGCATGCTCCGGATGCAATGGTCATGTCAGATTTTCCAAATTCCGATGATAGAATATTTTACAACAGATTTCAGGTTTGAGACAGCATGTATGAGTATGCCTATGGCTTATGTGATGCTTCTACTGATGTCTATTGATACCGGATCACTTGTGGATGTTATGCCTCTTATGTGAGACGCATTTGGAGCTGATTTAGCTCAGCCATTGACTATTTTGAACAATCCCAGATCTGTCCAAAACAGGGCAGCCACCTGTTACTTCAATTTTATGCTTACCAATCTTGGCATTTGATGCCCGATTATGCTCGGTTGGTGCCTATACATACGGGAATACATGCCTATGGTTTGCCTATGGATTTGAGCTTGGATTGAGCACTGATTTGCTCAATTTACAGAGGTTATATGCTATTGGAAACTTCAAGGCTGAAGCTATTTATGCTACAGTTGGGTTATGCCTATTGGTCACGGGGTGCTCCCGGCTACTCGATATGATGTCATGATGTATTTAGACTATGCCACATATCTTGTTTATGCTCTAGAATGCTTTTGAGATGAGATTAGAGCTCGATTTTGGATTTGACTGTCACTTCTTTACAGTTGGCATTTCATCTATGACATGGTTTATGCCTAGGCTACCCAGTATGGGTTATGATGTCTTGGTGAATGCTTTATGCTTTGGTGGCTGTGGGGATGGCAGTTGTTTGAGCTCGTCTCGACATTCATTTGAGTATTCCCTTGAGCAGTTGGACATTGACTTGGATTTTTCCATTACAACTTGGCTTTTTCCATTATGACCTTGGATGCTATTGAGGCATTGTCTTGGTTACCTGTCTTTAGTACTTTGACTTGGTTTACTTGAGATGTTGAGCTCGTTTATCCGCCTTTCAAGCCAGTGGGAGCATCTTGTATGCTTGACTGACATTGAGCAGGAGGCTTATGCTGTTTTGAGAATTTTGTAGATACTTGAGACTTTGGGATCTCTTACACTTAAATATTGCATGGTTCATGCACTGATATCTTGGAGTTTCTTTTGACTTGAGCTTGGGCTTTGCACTCTTGTGAGCATACACCTACTGGTGTCAGGTCTTTCTAGTGTTATGTATACTTTGCCCTATTGTCCAGGGGGTATGCCTACTCACTGATGGATGCTTTGGGTGTTTGCTCAGAGTCTTGATGACTGTTTAGTGCTGATTTATGCCCATTTATGGCTGGTCATGTCTTGGCTATCATTTCTTGACTTGGTGCAGTGATTTGGTCAACAATTGCTTCTCACAGTACCCTATTGTCATTTATTACAGCAAGCATTTAACTCCGGACTGACATGGATTTTTCATATTGAAATATTTTGAAATGATGTACTTTTATTAGTACTTGGTGGGCAGCAGCTTTGGTTACACTTTTCTCGCCATTTTCTCTCGATTTTGGTGATTTTTTTGTCATTTTCTGCAGTAAACAGCAAGCAGTTTTGAATTGTCTACAGTCTTCCAGCCTGCATTATGGCGAGTTTATCCACTGATAATGCTATTTTCAACATCACTAAGCTTGATGGTAGGAATTACTCTTATTGAAAGAGCCAGATTTGGCAGGTGTTGGTACAGAAATCACAGATCAAACCATTGAGGTTGAGCGAGCATCCACCTGCAATTATGCCAGATGAGGAATGGCTTGAGCTTAATGAGTTATCCAAGTCCACTATTGTATTATCTCTCACAGAACAGGCTCATTACAATGTATTTGAGGAAGAACAGAGTGCATGGCAGTTGTGGGATAAAATCAAGAATCTCTATGACAAGAAAAGTCCAGTGAGTCAGATGTATTGGCTGAAGCAGCTTATGGATTTGCGCATGAAGGAGAATGTGACTATGTTTGCTCACTTGAGCCAGTTCCATGCTATACTCAAGAACTTGACTTCGCAGGACATCACTTTTGGAGAGAATGTCACTCCTCTTTTCTTGCTTGGTACTCTTAATGAGTCATGGGATGTATTCCGCACTGCATTATATGCCTCTACTGCTACCTTGAAATTATATGATGTTGAGAGTGCTCTTCTGCAGGAAGAGGTCAATCGTAAGAATTTGGATGCCTCTCGTGTGTCACATGCTATGATAGTTAGAGGCAAGAATTATGGGTATGGAAAGCATGGCAGTGGCAGTGGCCATGGACGGGATTCTCAGAAATCTCGGTCCAAGTCACGTAACAAATCCCGTGGCAGGAATGCAGATGTTACTTGTCACCATTGTGGAAAAAAGGGCCATATTAGGCCACAATGCCATGAACTGTGCAATGAAAGACGCAAAGATAAGGGGAAAGACAAAGTGTAGGATAAGTCTTCTGATCGTAGCATAGTGCCTACAAAGTCCAGTGTTAAAATTGAAGAGATCAATGTTATGCAACCTGAGGATGTTGATGATGATTATTATATCCTTGCAGCTAGCTTCTTCTAGTGCTTCGCAGATGACAGAGATATACTCTATGTATGCACAATGTTGGCTCTTGGACTCAAATGCATCCTTTCATATGTGACACCTTGCCGAGAGTGGTTTCATTCATATCATACTGTTTCGGGTTCTGTGTGCTTGGGTGATGACAACTCTCTTAATATTGTGGGTATTGGTGATGTTAGGCTGTAGTTTTCTTCTGGCAATAGTTTTGTTATGCAGGATGTACGTCATGTACCTACTTTGACACACAGTCTCCTGTCAGCTGGACAGCTTGATGACGCAAGTTATCATGTATCTTTTGGAGACTCTGCATGGAAGATCACTCATGGTAGACTTGTGATTGCAAGAGGTGCCAAGGCTGGCAGCCTCTATCCCTTGATTGTATCTACTTCTTCCCTTGATCATGTTTTGTGTGTGGGTTCTATCCCACATGTATGTCTTTGGCATGCCCGTTTGGGCCATATGTCTTTGAAGGGAATGAAAATGCTTTCTGGTTTACAGTACTTACCGCCCCTTGATTATGCACATGTTTTGATTCATGTGAGCATTGTCTTTATGGTAGGCAAACTAAGTCTACGCATAAGAAGTTTGGTAGGCCACACATGAGTGAGCCCTTGGCATTGGTATATTTGGATGTCTGTGGGCCCACACCTTGTTAGTCTATGGGTGGTGCAAAGTATTTTGTTACGTTCATAGATGAATTTTCACGAAAATTTTGGGCTTATTCCATTAAGCTGAAATCCGATGTCTTGGCTATGTTTCAGAGACGGCTTGCATTGGTTGAGAACCAGTCTGGGTATAGGCTAAAATGCCTAAGGACAGATAATGGGGGTGAGTATGTCTCATGTGGTTTTGAGCAGTTATGTGATGAGAGGGGGTATTAAGCATTAGTTGACCGCCCCCTACACCCCCCAGAATGGTTTGACTGAGCGGATGAATAGAACCATCCAGGAGCATGTACGCAGTATGCTTAGCCATGCAGGTCTACCACAGAGCTTTTGGGTTGAGGTAGTTAGTACAGCTGTGCATGTCATAAACAAATCACCTTCTAGTGGTTTGGATTTCCAGGTTGCAGAGGAGGTATAGACTGGAAAATCTCCCTCTTATGCCCATCTCGATGTCTTTGGATGTGAGGCATTTTGCCATGTGCCCATGGATAAGAGAAGTAAGCTAGATCCTAAGAGTGTCAAATGTATTTCCTTGGTTATGAAGATGCAGGAGAGATGGGTTACCTTCTCTGGGATCCGCAAGCGCAGAAAGTCATCCGCAGTCATGATGTAGTCTTCCATGAAGACAAGATACATCAGCAGCCTAAGAGAGTTATTAAGATCCGCAGGGTCATATTTCAAGAGGAGCCAAGAGCTCCCACATAGCCAGTTGGACAATCTACAGCTGTAGCATATGCTTATAGTCCGGGTGTTGGATAGGCAACTGGGCAGGCAGCAGAGCCTCTCTTGAGACGGTCTACTAGAGACCATATCACGACAGAGCCTGTCGTGAGACGGTCTACTAGAGACAAATGTCCACCTGATAGATTTCAGCCCTCGATGCATTATGTCTTGGTTACAAATGTAGGGGAGCCTTTCATTTATGATGAGGCTAGACGCAGGGGTGACAGTCACTCCTGGGAGAGGGCTATGTAGTCCGAGATAGACTCCTTGCATAAGAATGACACTTGGGATTTGGTTTCCTTGCCTACGCGCAAGAAAGCTTTGCCATGCAAGTGGGTGTACAAGTTGAAAAGTACCCCTGGACACCCCAAGCCGGCATACAAGGCTAGATTGGTAGCAAAGGGTTTTAAGCAGGAGCATGGTGTGGACTTTAATGAGGTCTTTTCTCCTGTGGTTAAGATGACCACCCTGCACTTAGTCTGGGCTTTGGTTGTTCAGCTTGACTTGGATTTATACCAGATGGATGTCAAGACGACTTTCTTACATGGGGACTTGCATGATGAGATTTATATGGAGCAGCCTAAGGGCTTTGCAGAACCTGGCAGGGAGCACCTAGTGTGCAAATTGAAGAAAAGACTTTATGGCTTGAAGCAGGCACCTAGGGAGTGGTATCATAAGTTTGATGCCTTTATGTAGTCATAAGGCGACAGCAGGAGTGCTATGGATCCGTGTCTTTACACGAAGAAAGACCGTGATGGTTCTTTATTGATTTTGGTACTCTATGTGGATGATATGCTGATAGCAGGGAAAGCTCATGATGAGCTAGATGCTCTTAAGGCTCAGCTCAAGAAGAGCTTTGAGATGAAAGATCTGGGACAGGCTGCTCACATACTTGGTATGCGCATTAGATGCGATAGGCATCAGGGACTCCTCTACTTGTCATAGAGGGAGTACATTCATAAAGTCCTTGAGCGCTTCCGCATGTAGGACATAAAGCCTATTGGCTGTCCATTGCCTTCTTATGTGAAGGTATCACAAGCTGATTGTCAACAGACAAATGAGCAGAGGACCGAGATGGCCAAGATTCCCTATGCATCCGTAGTGGGTAGTCTTACATATGCCATGATCGCCACTCGTCTAGATATTGCCTTTGCAATTGGTATTGTGGCACGCTATATGGTTACACCTGGCAAGAAGCATTGGGATGCCGTGAAGGGTATCATGAGGTACTTGAAGGGCACTGTAGATATGTGCATATGCTATGGCAGCCAGGATACAGGAGTCATGGGATACACAGACTCTGATTATGCAGGACATGCAGATAGTAGGAAGTCCACTTCCGGCTATGTATTCACCTTTGCTAGAGGTGTTGTTTCTTGGATGTCCAGGGTGCAAAAATGCGCGGCTCTTTCTACTTCAGAGACCGAGTATGTTGCAGCCACTGAGGCTTGCAGGAGGCCACTTGGTTGGGTCGTTTGGTTGCTGACCTTGGTATTGATGCTATCCCTACACTGCATTCGGATTTTATGAGTGCTATTCAGTTAACCAAGAATCCAGTCTTCCATGCGAAGACGAAACACATTGAGGTGACGTATAACTTCGTACGTGGGGTCATTGAGGACAAGTCTGTTGATCTTGTCAAGATCTCAACTGACCAGAATCCTGTAGATCTGCTCACGAAAAGCCTCTTTACAGAGTATGTTGCAGCCACTGAGGCTTGCAAAGAGGCCATTTGGTTGGGTTGTTTGGTTGCTGACCTTGGTATTGATGCTATCCCTACACTGCATTCGAATTCTATGAGTGCTATTCAGTTAGCCAAGAATCCGGTCTTCCATGCAAAGATGAAACACATTGAGGTGATGTATAACTTCGTATGTGGGGTCATTGAGGACAAGTTTGTTGATCTTATCAAGATCTCGACTGACCAAAATCCTGCAGATCTGCTCACGAAAAGCCTCTTTGTAGAGTGCTTTGCCTTCCTCATGAGGTTGATGGGCGTGGGATGAGATGACGTCTTTCATCATCCTGTTGTACATGTGTACATGTTGTACTGTCTTTTTCTTTTTCTTTTCACTCCTCACTAGGGCAGATTCACCTTTAAGTAGGAGGTTGTTGGGGGTAAAGGCGCCTCCATCTAGCTACCTGTGTGCATTACTACACTGATAGTCACCACCACTGCATACTACAGGTGGCGGGCGCCCATCACCGTCACTTTATTCTTTATTCTTTTAGTGACAGTTTGAATAAAGGAAGGCCCGGTCACACATTGTGACTATTGGAGTTCCCATTTCTTGTCTCTCTCTTCCTTGTTCTTGCTCTCAAGCATAGCTCTCGAGTGCAAGCTTCTATCCTTCTCGCCTGTCAATCTTTATCTAGGTCTCCATTTCTTGTCATCTCTCTCTTGGGTTGCTAACCATCCTGTGTGGCATTGTCTAGCTGTGTTGTTTTCATATCTTGCTTTTCTCACTTCATATATTGCCCTACTTATAAATTCTTCTTGAGAGGTTTTGGACTTCTTTTCTTTTTCCTCGTATCATACCTCTAATCTCTTATACCACCATTGTAATAATTGCCTCATAGAATTGGAATCATTGACGCCACCTCCATGACCGATTGCCTTTTGAAAAGCACAACGAGCTTGGCAATGAGATTGTTCCATGCCTTGAGTTGACCATACTGCTAAACTTCCTTGATATGCAAAGTATGGACCATATGTGCTTCAAGTATGTGCTGCACAAGAAGAGAGATTAGAAACACAAACTAATTTGGCATGATGATATTTTTTTGTAATGGTGAAAATATTTACCATGTAGTGTGTTATGCTATTTCTAGTCCATGCCTCCAGAATGGACTTATTTAGCAATTGTCTCTTTAAATGTATTGGCATCACCATCTGTAAATCTCAACTTTTGTAAGAGATCTGCTAATCTATCTAGGTGTATCCACACTTCTGCATTTGAAATCCTCATTCATCCCCCATTGCTCCAATCTGGAATAGCAAGGTGCAACCTTTTCCATGCTTCATACCTCTTTGGTTGTTTTACAAGTATATTTCCTTCCTCATCTCGAGGTGGAGATATAAACTTCCTAGCCTTGGGTCTGCCAAAGCATGGTTTACAAGGGATATTTCCACTCTTTCTGATTTTTTCTCGTCCTTTTTTACTTCTACTTGGCCCCCATGCAATCAAATTTCAGAGAGGACTTGTTCTACCTTCTTGCATGCAGCATTATCTTCTAACATAGGCTACATCTTGTATGCAAATCATATATATTCATATACTAGCTTCTCAATTATTCTAACCAAATAATGCAATGTGCAAAAGTGAACCCTTGTTAGTGGTATTTCCAAAATAGGATGCCAGTTTGAATCCATTGGAACCAGCATTCCATTTCTCATTACTTTTTGATCAAATGTTAGAGCACCTTGTTGTCCTGCCTTGGCAAGCCATTCCATCTTTCCCTTTCTTCCTAGCTTGCATGCAGTATATGCATGGAAATTTTGCATTCGCTATATTTGATAAACCAAATATACACTTTGATGTTTTTAAATTTCCTATAAGATGCCATTCAACTTGATAGTCCCCAAACCCCTCAAAGTGTAAAATTTCTCAATTATTTTGTTGTTGAATAACACTAGGTATATTAGTGAGGTTTAAAAAAACTTTAAGTACTTCATGGTCCTTCTTTGGTACTTCAAATGCTACAAGCCACCATATTTCATTATCTGATTGTACACTAAAATATAAAGGATGGTTTTCATTGATGTTGGGATCCAATGCTCGATTCATAAGTATTATACTCACACGCTCAAGTTTTTGCTCCTTAATAATCTCACTCTCATCAAGTTTGAGGAGAAAGCTTGGCCCTACATTCTTCCATAGACATATTGTAGAACTTGACCACAGCAATCTAAACCCTATATATATCTAATACAAAGTTGTTGGATGCATTCAATACAAATGCAACTTCTTTGGAACCATACTTCAATATGTGTGATTTTTCTAGATGTGTTGGCTCACCAATTAGTTCTAAAACTTTCTCATTTAGTTGTTTTCAAGTCTTCTTCACTTAAAAATGGTTTTGGTAGAGGCATTACTTGCTTAGTTTTGAAGACTTGCTTAAAACCTGTATCCAATTGTTGATAGAGCATACTATATAACTCAGAACTCATTCCCACCTTGTCACATAATCCTTGAGCATCTGTAGCAGTAAACAAGTTGCTCACATCCCTAAGATGTTCACTTGCGACACCATCTATAATGTCCCTGAATTTATGATTTTCCAATGCATTTTTTACCATATCCTTACTTACCAATTTGGCAATAGTATCATTCTCTGCATGTGAAAACACCATCCCTAAGATGTTCAATTGTGACACCATCTACATGTCCGTGAATTTATGATTTTCCAATGCATTTTTTACCATATCCTTGCTTAGGACTTTGGCAATAGTATCATTCTCTGCATGAGGGAACGTATTTCTCATTGTAGTAGGTTGACCATATATACGTCTATGATATTGTCCACTTCCTTTGGTTAATTGGTGAATTGGTTTAACTAATCGAATGTGTCGACGTGCTTCTTTGGCTTTTAAACTGGGCCCAATATCCAAAGTTTTTGTGGACTTCCTCTTTATGTTTTGATTCTCCTTCTCCAAGTCCATAACTTTGAACTGTAACTCTATATTTTGCACATGTGTAGCATGCATAGCATCTTCAATGACAAACATTGCTTGTTGTACACTTTGGTTCTCCTTATCCTTCTCAGCCAATAATGTATCATTTTCCATCAAAGACTACATATTCCCTTGTAATATTATTTTCATATTTGTCAAGGCTTGATGAACCTGTGCTAATCCTTGTGTGACAAGTCTGCATGTGTATCCATACAATCCTTCATTGCCTTCACAAACAAACTTTACAAATGATATAATCCTTTCAAATTGTGGTGGCCTTTAAGTGACTGGATCAGGTGTATAAATGCATCCATCAACCCAAAGGTCCACATTTTTTTTCCCTCCATTTCTTTATTGTTGCATCGTGTATCTTATTGCATCATCTCTTTCCATAGTTCTTTTGAACATTGGTGCATATTCATCCTCCAATTGAAAGTAAATATTTCTCTTTCTCTTGGTATGTCCTGCGCCTATATCTTGTAAAGAAAAATATATGCCAATTTTAACTTGGATCAACATTCAAATCACACAATTACATCCCTTTGATTCACTATATCTATGTTCTTTTTTACCTAGTAAATGGAAGTAGAGAAAGAAATGGGATTTTCATTTATGATACAAGTTGAATCTTGTTTCTTTCTCTTGATTTCAATCATGATAGACCCTAATTAACCCTTAATCTACCTATAATATTAGCTTTTAATCTACCTCTAATTAGCATCCAATCTTATCTTATGTTCTATAAAAAATATTCTCTCTCTCTTTCTCTCACACGCACACACAAAAAGAATTGATCAAAGATATTTAAACACATTTATATAGAAGCTTGGCTATTGGAGAATAATAACATCATCTTATCTTCTACCCTAATTTACTCTCTGTCACTCTATCACTTATTTTCTTAGTTAATCTCACACAGTCCTCTCTCTCTCTCCCCCTCTCTCCCTCCCTCTCTCTCTCTCTCTCTCTCTCTCTCTCTCTCTCTCTCTCTCTCTCTCTCTCTCTCTCTCTCTCTCTCTCTCTCTCTCTCTCTCTATGAATTGAAACTTAAGGATAAAACAACTATGAAGAATCATACATCACAGAGATTTAAAAAATAAAGATACATCCATTATCACTTGATTGCTTGTAGTATAGAGTGTTGAAGAGAAAGATATCTTATAGCATAGTACTGAAGAGGGAGATTGCTTGTAGTAGGGTAGAGAGTGTTGTAGATAGAGATTATTTGATTTCAACAAATGCTATCAAAACCACTCTGAGATTGCTTGTAGCAAGGTAGAGAGTATTGTAGATAATACTAAGTGTTGCTTTAGAAGAATTCGTATGCAAAAAACCATATTCTGGAGGGAAGGAGAAGAGTACACAAAATTTCGGACAAAACTAGAGCTTTGAGAGGGAATGAAAAAATGACCAGAAATAGGCATGTACTTGTCCAGAAAAGATAAAATTTTACAAGAAAACTCTCAAGTTAAAAAGATATCTCTGGGTAAAAAATAATCTTAAAATATGATATGTACATTATTTTATATCGTTTTTTAACTTCTGCCCTTTTAAGAAGCAAAAATAAGAATGATTCTAACATATTTTCATGTTGAAAAGTCATGAGAGCATTAAAGAGTCGTATATTAATGTTTGGCTCCGTTTTTAGAGAAAATAAAATTGTATTTTTTATGTTATGAGGATTTTGAGAAAAAATAGCCTTTTCCTATAGTTTAGGAATAAAATAATAGGTGAAATCTATTGAAAATATAAATACGAGATTTGCTTGATGGTAGAAGATCTCTTATTATAATATTATTTTGGAATCTCTTTTTAGAGAGAGAAAGAGGTGAGAGAAACCTCTTAATGGGCAAAAAAGAGAGTCCATATTTCTCCTAATGGGAGAGAAGACCTCATCAAAGTCAACACCATGTTCCTACTTAAAACCCTTTGCTACCAATGTTTCCTTGTATACTGGCTTTGGCTAACTAGGGATACCTTTCAACTTGTTCACCCATTTTCATGGCAAAACCTTCTTGCCACTAGGCAAGGAAACCAAATCCCAAGTATGATTCTTATATAATGAGTCTATCTCAAACTGCATAGCCCTCTCCCAGGAGTGGTTATCACCCCTCCGCATAGCCTCATCATAGGTGAGAGGTTCTCTTGCATCTGTAACCAAGACATAGTGCATAGAGGGCTCAAAGCGATCAAGAGGGCGTTTGTCTCTAGTAGAATGCCTCACTGCAGGCTACGATACCGTCCAACATCATGTCTAACATCCTAGCCATGAGTACCAACACTTGCTATTGCAAGCTGTCTAGCTGGCTGTATGGGAGTAGGCAAATCCTCCTGAAAGATAATCCTGCATGTCTCCATTACCTTTTTAGTCTACTTATGTATTTTGTCCTCACATGGAACACAACATGGAACACAACAGTATGGCTGTGGATGACTTTTCATGCTTGTGGATCCTAGAGACAATATCCCATCTCACCTATATCTCCATAGCCAAGGAATATGCATTTCACACTTTTAGGATCCAGCTTATTGCGCTTGTCCTTGGGTACATGGCAAAATGTCTCACATCTAAAGACACACAAATGAGTATAAGAGGGAGGCTTTCCTATCCATACCTCATCTGCAACGTGGAAGTCAATGCCACTACAAGGCAATCTATTAATAATATGCACTACAGTCCTAAATACCTCAGCCTAGAAATATTGTGGTAAGCATGCATAGCTAAGCATACTATATACACTCTCTTGGTGGATAGTCCTATTTATGCACTCATCCATACCATTCTGGGGAGGGGTGTAAGGGGCTGTCAACTAATGCTTAATACCCCGCTCATCACAAAATTTCTTAAAAGTGTGTGAAACAAACTCACCCCCACTATCTGCTTTTAAGTATTTTAGCCTATGCCTAGACTGGTTCTCGGCTAAAGTAAGTCACCGTTGAAATACTGCCAAGATATTAGACTTCTGCTTGAAGGATAAACCTTATGTGAAAAGTCATCAATAAATGTAATGAATTACTTCGCACCCCCTAATGACTAACAAGGCATGGGTCCACAAACATCCAAATGCAAATATCCAATGGCTCACCCATGTGTGACATACCAGACTTCTTATGTGAGTTCATAGTCTGCCAGCCATATAAACAATGATTACACGATGCAAAGTCAAAAGGCAGGATATACTACAAAGCACAAAGCATTTTCATTCCTTTAAGAGGCATATGACCCAAATGAGCATGCCATAGAAATACATGTGGGATAGAACCCACTACCAAAACATGATCAAGAGAACTAGATACAACCAAGGGTTAGAGGCTACCAAACTTGACACCTCTTACAAGTACAAGTATACCTGAGTAATTTTCCATGCAAAGTCTCCAAAAGACACATGATATCTTGCATCATCAAGCTATCCAACTGACATAAGATTGTGGGTCCATGCAGGTACATGGCATATATCATGCATAAGAAAAGTGCTATCAAAGGCAAACTACATCATAACATCACCTATGCTCCCAATATCAAGAGACTTGTCATCACAAGATGCATAGAACCAGAAATTGTGTGTTCTGTATAAAACTAGTCTTTGCAAGGTGTCACATGAAAGGATGCACCCAAATCCAAAAGCCAAAAGCTACAAGAATATAATCTCCATCAAAGTCCTCAAACTACATAACATAATTTCCTCAATCTTAACATTGGACTTTGCAGGTATAATACTACTACTAGAAAACTTCTCTTGAACTTTCTCTTTCCCCTTTTCCTTGCACCTTTCATTGCGTAGTTCATGACATTGTGGCCTAATGTGGCCCTTTTTCCCACAATGATGGTATGTAACATTTGCATTCCTGCCACGGGATTCATTGTGTGATTTCCCATGGGACTTGGAGTGGGATCTGTGAGAATCCCATCCACGACCAACGCCATTGCCACTACCATTCTTTCCATTTCCATCATTCGTGTCTCTAATTGTCAATGCATGAGAGACACGTGAGGCATCCAAATTCTTTATGTTTATCTCTTCCTAATGAAGAGTACTCTCAACATCAGATAGCTTAAGTGTAGTAGTAGAGGCACACAAAGAAGTATGAAAGATATCCCAAGCGTCATTAAGAGTGCCAAGAAAGAACAAGGGAGTCACATCCTCCTTAATAAAATCAATGCCTTGCGAAACCAAATGTTTCAAGGTAGCATGGAATTAGCTCAAATGAGCAGACATAGTCACATTCTACTTCATGCGGGGATCCATATGTTGTTTCAACCAGTACATCTGGGAAGTAAGACTTTCCTTGTCATACAAGTTCTTAATTTTCTCCCAAATATCCCATGTACTTTGTGATTCCTCAACTATATTGTAGTGTACCTATTTTGTGAGAAACAATATGATAGTGGACTTGCACAATTCATCAAGTTCAAGCCATTGATCATTAGGCATCATTATGGGATGCTGCCCACTCAATCTCAGTGGTTTAACCTACAATTTCTACACCAACACCTACCATATTTGTCTTTTCCATTAGCCATAGTTTGTACCATCCAACTTAGTGATGTTGAATATAGCATTATTAGTGGAAGCACTTGCCATAATGCAAGTTGAAAATAGTGTAAACAATCAAAACAACCTGCTGTATACTACTGTAAATAATCAAAAATCACAAGAAAATCAAGAAAAAATGGCAAAGTACAAGTGATCAATGATACTGCCCACCAAATACTACTTGATGTAATAAATGACAGTAGTGAGTAAATGAGAGCAAACAATGACCTAATAAAGATCCAATGACAACAATGACTACCAAGTCCAATCCTGCATCAAGCTAGCATAATAGATGCACTATAACAGCCAATGAACATGAGACAAATATCCAAATGTGTCAAGAGAGTCCGCCAGTACAATCGATACATCCCTTGAGCAATAAGCAAGATGTACACACACTAGCAAGACCTCACAAAGGTTGGTGTATACTCAATGAAGATAGATCAAATCATCTCATAAACATCCAAGAGTAGACATGGAAGCATCTACCAAGAAAATATCATAGTGAAGGAAGTGTAAGAGATCCTAGTCTCAAATCTCAAGTAATATCTCAAATGCATAACTCGCAAGCTCTAGGTAAATCCAAGACCATAAGAATAAAGCTCTAATCCAAGTAAGGCATATCTACAATTCAGCATATCTGCAATCTAAATGATGATTGAGTAAACTTCTTCTATGCTTAAAATTCATAATATAAGATGCTCATAACATACACAATACATCAACTTTAAGCATGAAAAGAACATGAATCAAGAACTGAAGAGATACTACATAGGTATACTTCCTAATTGTCTTCTTATATTTATTAAAATCTACATACATATAGGTAAGACCTAGTCTAGATAGGGTGAGCTACATATAGCTCCAACAGTTTACACGTCTCCTCTCTCTTTGTGGGAATGGTGATGGCGGTGGTACTCTCTCTCTCTCTCTCTCTCTCTCTCTCTCTCTCTCTCTCTCTCTCTCTCTCTCTCTCTCTCTCTCTCTCTCTCTCTCTCTCTCTCTCTCTCTCTCTCTCTCTCTCTCTCTCTCTCTCTCTCTCTCTCTCTCTCTCTCTCTCTCTCTCTCTCTCTCTCTCTCTCTCTCTCTCTAAGCTATATCCCTCTCTCTTTTGCTCTCTTGCTCTTGCTCATTTACAAATTACCTGTAAAATGCCATCCTCAGGTTTTGGTCCCTTTTTTTCCCCACCATGCCTCATTATATGCGTCACTTTTTGAGTCACTATATACGTCACGCATATAACAACACTACCTAATTACATCTGAAAGCATTGTTGCTATGGCAATACCACCTAATCACGTCCAAAATGGTTGTCACTATACTTTCATTTCCTTGTAGTGAATGCTTTGTGCATAAGAAGATTTCTTTATTGCATCTTCAAGGTATAAACTAATTCTATGTGCAACTCACTAAAAGGAAGGTTATATATGGATTCAATCTCTTGTATTTGGTGGTCAATCCATTCACATTTTTTATCATAGCTGTTGCACCATCTATTCCCAATCACATCATTTTCAAAATGTCAAGCCGAAGCTACTTTTGAAAGGTGAGAAGGATTGAAGCTTGCACTCAAGAGCTATGGCTAGAGAGCAAGAGCAAGAAAGAGAGAGACAAGAAATGGGAACTCCAACAGTCACAATGTGTGATTGGGCCGTCCTTTATTCAAACTATCACTAAAAGAATAAAGAATAAAGTGACGGTGACAGGCACCCGCCACCTGTAGTGTGCAGTGGCGGTGACTGCCAGTGTAGTAATACATGGACAGCTAGGCGGAGATGCATTTACCCCCAACAACCTCCCACTTAAAGGTGAATCTTCCCTAGTGAGGAGTGAAAAGAAAAAGAAAAAAAAAAGACAGTATAACATGTACACATATACAACAGGATGAGGAAAGACGTCATCTCATCCCACACCCATCAACCTCCTGAGAAAGGCAAAGTGCTCTATAGAGAGGCTTTTCGTGAGCAGATCTACAGGATTCTGGTCAGTCAAGATCTTGATAAGATCAACAGACTTTTCCTCAACGACCCCATGTATGAAGTGATACCTCACTGTTTCGTATTCACATGGAAGACATGGATTCTTGGCTAATTGAATAGCACTCATAGAATCCGAATGCAGTGTAAGGGTAGTATCAATACCAAGGTCAGCAACCAAATGACCCAACCAAATGTCCTCCTTGCAAGCCTCAATGGCTGCAACATATTCGGCCTCTATAATAGAAAGGGCCGTGCATTTTTGCACCTTGGACATCTAAGAAATGGTACCTCTAGCATAGGTGAATACATAGCTGGAAGTGGACTTCCTACTATCTGTATGTCCTGCATAATCAGAGTCAATGTACCCCATGACTCCTGTATCCTAGCTGCCATAGCATATGCATATATCTGCAGTGCCCTTAAGGTACCTCATGATACCCTTCACGGCATCCCAATGCTTCTTGCCAAGTGTAGCCATATAGTGTGCTACAACACCAACTGCAAAGGCAATATCTGGACGACTGACGATCATGGCATACATAAGACTACCCATTGCAGATGTATAGGGAATCTTGGCCATCTTGGCCCTCTACTCATCTATCTATGGATAATCAACCTATGATACTTTCACATAACAAGGCAATGGACAGCCAATAGGCTTTACGTCCTGCATGCGGAAGTGCTCAAGGACTTTATGAATGTACTCCCTCTCTGACAAGTAGAGGAGTCCCTGATGCCTGTCGCATCTGATGCACATACCAAGTATGTGAGCGGCCTGTCCTAGATCTTTCATCTCAAAGCTCTTCTTGAGCTGAGCCTTAAGAGCATCTAGCTCATCATGAGATTTCCTTGCTATCAGTATATCATCCACATAGAGTACCAAAATCAATAAAGAACCATCACATGATTTCTTCATGTAAATACACGGATCCATAGCACTCTTGCTGTAGCCCTGTGACTGCATAAAGGCATCAAACTTATGATATCACTCCCTAGGTGCCCGTTTCAAGCCATAAAGACTTTTCTTCAATTTGCACACTAGGTGCTCCCTGCCAAGTTCTGCAAAGCCCTTAGGTTGCTCCATATAAATCTCATCATATAAGTCCCCATGTAAGAAAGCCGTCTTGACATCCATCTGGTATAAATCCAAGTCAAGCTGAGCAATCAAAGCCAAGACTAAGCACAGGGTGGTCATCTTAACCACAGGAGAAAAGACCTCATCAAAGTCTACACCATGCTCCTACTTAAAACCCTTTGCTACCAATCTAGCCTTGTATGCTGGCTTGGGGTGTCCATGGGATACTTTTCAACTTGTACACCCACTTGCATGGCAAAACCTTCTTGCCCTTAGGCAAGGAAACCAAATCCGAAGTCTCATTCTTATGCAAGAAGTCTATCTCAGACTGCATACCCCTCTCCCAGGAGTGTCTGTCACCCCTGTGCATAACCTCATGATAAGTGAAAGGCTCTCCTACATCTGTAACCAAGACATAATGCATCGAGGGCTGAAATCTATCAGGTGGACGTCTGTCTCTAGTAGACCGTCTCACGGCAGGCTCTGCTGCCTACCCAGCTACCTGTCCAATACCCTAACCATGAGCATTTGCTGCAAATGTAGGCTGTCCAACTGGCTGTGCGAGAGCTCTCGGCTCCTCCTGAAATATGACCTTGCGGATCTCGACAACTCTCTCAGGTTGCCGATGCATCTTGTCTTCATGGAAGACTACATCATGACTGCGGATGACTTTCCGCGCCTGTGGATCCCAGAGATGGTAACCCATCTCGCCTGCATCCCCATAACCAAGGAAAATGCATTTGACACTCATAGGATCCAGCTTACTTCTCTTGTCCCTAGGCACATGGCAAAATGCCTCACATCCAAAGACACGGAGATGCGCATAAGAGGGAGGTTTTCCAGTCCATACCTCCTCTACAACCTGGAAATCCAAACCACTAGAAGGTGATCTGTTTATGACATGCACTGATGTACTAACTGCCTAAGCCCAAAATCTCTGTGGTAGGCCTGCATGGCTAAGCATATTGCGTACACACTCCTGGATGGTTCTATTCATCCGCTCAGCCAAACCATTCTGGGGGGGTATAGGGGGCAGTCAACTGACGCTTAATACCCCTCTCATCACATAACTGCTCAAAAGCACGTGAGACATACTCACCCCCATTATCTGTTCTTAGGCATTTTAGCCTATACCCGGACTGGTTCTCAACCAATGCAAGCCATCTCTGAAACATAGCCAAGACATCGAATTTTAGCTTAATGGGATAAGCCCAAAATTTCTGTGAAAAATCATCTATGAACATAACAAATACTTTGCACTACCCATAGACTGACAAGGCATGGGCCCACAAACATCTGAATGTACCAATGCGAAGGGCTCACTCATGCGTGGCCTACCAAACTTCTTATGTGTAGACCTAGTCTGCCTGCCATAAAGACAATCCTCACATGAATCAAAACATACATAATCAAGGGGCGGTAAGTACTGCAAACCAGAAAGCATTTTCATTCTCTTCAAAGACATATGGCCCAAACGGGCATGCCAAAGAGATACATATGGAATAGAACCCACAGACAAAACATGATGGAAGAAGCAGATACAATCAAGGGATAGAGGCTGTCAGCCTTGGCACCTCTTGCAATCACAAGTCTGCCACGAGTGATCCTCCATGCACAGTCTCCAAAAGATACATGATAACCTGCATCATCAAGCTGTCCAGCTGACATGAGACTGTGTGTCAAAGTAGGTACATGACATACATCCTACATAACAAACCTGCTGCCAAAAGGAAACTGCAGCCTAATATCACCAATGCCCACAATGTCAAGAGAGTTGTCATCCCCCAAGCGCATAGAACCCGAAACAGTAGGGTATGAATGAAACCAATCTCGGCAAGGTGTCACATGAAAGGATGCACCTGAGTCCAAGAGCCAATACTGTGCATACATAGAGTGTATCTCTGTCATCTGCGAAGCACTAGAAGAAGCTGCAAGGATATAATCATCACCATCAACATGCTCAGGCTGCATAACATTGATCTCTTGAATTTTAACACTGGAATTTGCAAGCATTATCCTGCGATCAGAAGACTTATCATGCATTTTGTCTTTCCCCTTATCTTTGCGTCTTTCATTGCGCAGTTCATGACATTGTGGCCTAATATGGCCCTTTTTCCCACAATGGTGACAAGTAACATCTGCATTCTTGCCACAGGATTGGCTACATGACTTCCTACAAGACTTGGATTGAGATTTTTGAGAATCCCGTCCACAGCCACTGCCACTGCCATGCTTTCCATATCCATCATTCCTGCCTCTAACTGTCATAGCATGCGACACACGAGAGGCATCCAAATTCTTATGGTTAACCTCTTATAGAAGAGCACTCTCAACATCAGATAATTTCAAGGTAGCAGTAGAGGCACATAATGCAGTGCGGAATACATCCCATGACTCATTAAGAGTACCAAGCAAGAAAAGAGGAGTGACATCCTCTGCAAAAGTGATGTCCTGCGAAGTCAAGTTCTTGATTATAGCATGGAATTGGCGCAAGTGAGCAGACATAGTCACATTCTCCTTCATGCGCAGATCCATAAGCTGCTTCAGCCAATACATCTAACTCACTGGACTTTTCTTGTCATAGAGATTCTTGATTTTATCCCACAATTGCCATGCACTCTATTCTTCCTCAAATATATTGTAATGAACCTATTCTATGAGAGATAATACAATAGTGGACTTGCATAACTCATCAAGCTCAAGCCATTCCTCATCTGGCATAGATGCAGACGGATGCCCGCTCAACCTCAAAGGTTTGATCTGCGATTTTTACACCAACACCTACCAAATATGGCTCTTCCAATAAGAGTAATTCATACCATCAAGCTTAGTGATATTGAAAATAGCATGATCAGTGTGGACGAACTGGCCATAATGCAAGCTGGAAGATTGTAGACAGTTCAAAATTGCTTTGCTGTTTACTGCAGAAAATGACAAAAAAATCACAAAAATCGAGAGAAAATGTCAAGAAAAGCATAACCAAAGTTACTGCCCACCAAGTACTAGTGAAAGTTATTGAGAGTGGAAAAAGACTGAATTTTTGACTGATTTTTGTTGTTTTTGAGGACTGAATGATTGATTTTTGATGGATTTAGAGTGATGTATGGTTGTTAATGGAAGTTTTTGAGAGTGTTTTGAATGATAATGATTATATTTTGGAAGTTCATGATGATTCTTAGTGGAGATATGAAGCTCTATGATGTTCTGTTAAGGTTCTGATTGGTTCTGTATAGCTTCTGTTTTGTTCTGATTTTCTTCTGTATGAAGCATGGATTGATGTGTATGAAGCATGGATTGATGATTGATGAAGATTGAGATCTTTTGAAAGCTTATTGAATATTTTTTTATAGTATGGAATGGTTTGAGTATGAGTTATGAGGTTTTGTAACCCTCTGTAGACCTTTTGTAGAGCCTCTGTCTCTGCTCTGTCTCTGTACTGTAACTGTACTGTAGCTGCTCTGGTACTGTACTGTAAATGTTCTGTAGACCTTCTGTAAGTGTTCTGTAGAATGTATCTGTGACTTTGGGAAAGTTTTCTAACTTTTGGAAAGGATGAATCTAAGTTTAAAAGATCTAAAACAAGTGGAAGAAGCAGCTGCTGAAGACTAAAGAGAAGACTAAGTGACAGTGACAATAGTAAGCTGTGAAAAGACACTGTAGTGGCTTTGGTGACTCTTCATATCAAACATACCTCTTGGGAGGTGCATACATGACCTAAGAAGGATTATTAAGAGTTATTATGAGAGTATTTTAGTAAGGATATGATGTATTATTGAGAGAGAGAGAGAGAGAGGGAGAGCCAAAGATAATCAATTCTATCAAAACAGTGTAACTGTATACGAGAGATTGAGAGAGAGCTATGAAGACATTGAAGATGAATACTATGTGATTGATTTCCATTCAAAGATGGTGTATTCCTTTGTGTTCATTGTTCTATTGAAGAATTCTATGAAGATGTTGAAGATTATGGTTTATTCTATCAAATCCGTGGGAGAAATCTACTATGATGCTGTGTGAAGAATTGTTGTTTTCTTTGTTTTGGTCATCAAAAGAATGAAATAAATGCTTGTTGATGTTACAATATAGATTTTCTTGTAGTAGAATCCCCTTTTCCTTGGTGTTCCTCTTGGGGCTCCACATTTTTGGTGCGCAGCCGGGGAAACTTGCCATCAACAAACATCAAAAGAGGCTAAAAATGAAGGAAATGGCATTGTCAAAAAGAGGTGAATTCAATGGATGTTTGCAAAGTTTCTTCTTCCACTGAAGAGTTGGAGATTATCATTATCAAAGCCACTTTCCACAAGAAGTTCATCCCACAATGGCGGAAACATATTACCATCATGATGCATGCTCTATGTGGTGGACTGTTTCCTCTTCCTGATTGAAGCAGCAGAAACTTGCATCTTGGTGGCAAACTGTTTGGGAACAAACTGAAGAGCAGAAACAGAGAGAATGACCATCCATGGAAGATTTGGCATTCATTGAGAAGTTTCCAGACATCATCAAGTGGGAGATTGTGAAGAAGCTTCAGGAGTCGTGGTCTATGGAGGTTCATGAAAACAAGAAGGAAAAGAGTTGGAATTTGTTCGTGGATGCTCAACAACAAGATATGTGGGATGCTTGGTGCACTGATAATCTTCTGTTTGTCCAATTAGCAACCCACTGGAAGTTGATAGACAGAGTGTTTTTCACAACATACACTATTGAAACCCTCAGAAACTGGCATTATTATAATGACACAACAACGATCCTAAGAAGAATGAGTTTTGATACTTTCAGAATGGAATATCTTTCCCTCTGTAGTGGTTTGAAAGCCGAATTCAGAGATGTTGAAAAGAAGGAAGTAGAGGAGATATTGGCCAGAGAATCCCTCAGAGACTGAAGTCCTCTCTAATACTATCCTGTTGAGTATAGACCAAGTGGTTGGAGCCAACCCCTTGATGAATGATGCAATAAAGAGGCAAGCGTTAGAACGAGTCCAGAGGTACGTGAGAAGAGAGAAGGCAGAAATCAAAGCTGAGAACAAGCTAGCAACAGAAGCCTCCTTTGACGCCCTAAAAGCACTCTTTACAGAAGTCCCCATGGTGACTCAAGGTACCCTTCTTAGTCAGATTCATCCTAGAAATATTGATGACAAGCCAATAAATGTAATCCCATTGCCAGTTTTTAAGGGAGAGTACAATGAAGACCCTGATCTGCATGTAGCAGAATTCATGGTAGCATGTGTGGCTAACAATGCTAGAACCCCTGAGCATTGGTTAGCAATATTCCCCACCACTTTCAAGGGCGTGGCGTTTCAGTGGTATGAGAGACAAGCAGTAGGAACTTTTGGCACATGGGACCTCACTAAATTCAAGCGTGAAGGTTTTGAAGAGTGGATGCAAGAGGAGTTCATGAACTTAAGTCAGTCCTCTAGAGAAAGAGTAGAAGCTTATGTCTGGCGAATGGAATCCATCCTGAAGAGATGGACTAACCATCATCTAGACGAAGGCATCCAGAAAGGAGTGTTCCTTAGAGGCCTACAACCAAAAGTTTGCAAGTTTGTGGAATTGAGAATACTAATCAATTTTCAAGCTATAGTGGAAGGTGCAAGATTGTATGACGAAGTTGAAGTAAGGCTGTCAATGACTCCAAGAAGAGGAGTCTTACCTCCTCCTATGTCAGGAATGGTATACCCACCAAATGCAGTCCCAGGGACAATTCCCTATCCCTATCCCCAGATGCAAACAGTGCCACAGTATAATGCACCTAATCTAGTGTGGTCACCACAGACGACAGTGCCTCAAATGATGGTTCAACCACAACAACAGTGGCCTCAAATAGTTCCTCCAATGGCGACTCAACAACAGTGGAACCCTACTAACTAGAATCAACAACACCAAGTCTCAATAGGAGCTTTTAATTAGAGCCAGAACAAAGGACCCTCTGTATCGATCCAATCAGTGTATGCAGTAATTACAGAAGCTCTCCAAAATCCTACTACAAGTACTTCAGGAGGTGAAAATCTAAAGAACTACTTATCCAACTTAGTTACAAGTATCAAGAAAGAGCTTCTGGATGTGATTATAGAGCAGCTACAGATGCTGAAGGTGAATACTGCCAATATATCCACTCCTGCAAGAGCTGGAAGAGATGTGATGCGCTCTAATACATGGTGTGGAAAGTGTCATCAAGCGGGACATTTAGCCACTGAATGTACCTGAAAACCAACCATTCCTGGAGCCTTATGTTCCTACTGTTTGCAGAAGAACCATACAGAGGATATTTGCTCTCTGAAAGAGATGCATGAACGAAGACAGAAGGATGAAAATACAAGATTCAACTTGTTGGAATCCAAAATGACAACATAGGATATTGGACCAAAGCCTAGGGAGTTTGATCCTAATTTTGGTCCAAGGAGGTTTCCTTCTCAAAGTTACAGAGGATGACAGTCTGGCAGTGGTCAGAGATCAGAGGTGGAATGTTATAGGTGTGGAGAAAAGGGTCATATCTCCCCAAATTGTCCAAACCCTAGACGATCTGTGGACTATAAGCCCTTATGCAGCCGATGCAAAGGAGAAGGCCACACTGCAAAGGACCGTCCAAGCCCAGCCCCTGTAAAGGCCAATGGCACTGATAGCCAATAGAAGGTACAAGAGCCTGCCTCCAATTTGGTAGAGTTGAAAGTTGCCGCTGTCACGCACATCAAGAAAAAGAAACCAGTTGTTCAGAATGAAAATAACTCTCCTACCAAGATTGTGAAGTTCAATCTGCCAAGAGAGGGATAGAGCAATACAGAATAGAACAGTGCAGTACAAAGCACTGTAGTGCCACAGAGAGTCAGAGAGACAGTCCCAGAGACAGGACCAAAGGTCCAGGAGATAGATGATACAAAAGCACCTACAGAAACAAAAAAAGTGCCAATGTTGCAATTATTAGAAGAAAAAGGAAAAATGAAAATGGATGTAGCCCCATTCCCCAGTCGGCTAGAGAAGCATGTGGATCCTATCAAAGATTCTGACTTGGTCAAAGACCTAGACACTTTTTAACCAAACCTAACATTCCAACAGTTGCTGATGCTATCTCCTAGCTGCCGAAAGAAATTCAAAAGCATCTTGACAAGAAGACGTGGATTAAGGATCGCTCCTTCAACAGCGACCAAGAGCAATAAGGCCCCGAAGCTTGTAAAGGAAGTCGATGTGGCTAATGCCTTCCTAGATCCTGGAACCCCAGAGATTAGTGTATGGATAGAAGGATGCTTTATTTCAGATGCATTGATTGATGGAGTCTCATCAGTAAATATAATGACAGATGTGACAATGAAGGACTTAGGGTTGCAAGGAATTCAACCTACATAGTGGCTTATTAGATTGGCAGACCAAAGTAGAGTCAAACCGTTGGGCATCCTCCCATACGCAAAAACAACCCTTGCAGGAAGAGACTATTGGCTAACATACCTGGTGGTCAAACCAAATTCTTATGGAACCTCATACCCTCTGTTGTTGGGAAGACCTTGGCTTTTTGAAGCAAGAGCCAGGACGGACTGGTTCAAAGGAACCCTAACCCTAGGTAGAGGACCCAACAAAGCGTTGTTAAAGCTGTATGGATCACAAAAAGGCAATGGATTCACATCCATTAAAGTCATAACTGACTCCTCCAACGAGGTAACAGATGGTACATCAGGAGATGAAGAGGCTATTGAGCAAATCTTTCCTAAGAAAACAGAGGCACAGTCCCTAATACTGGGCATTATAAGCCAACTACCAAGGGAAGTAAAATCCTTGTCCATGGGTGAATACCTCTTGTCTCAACTAGAATTAACTTCTGAAATTACCTCTGACAGTAAAATAGAAGCATGGATGTACTGTTCTCCCTGTTACATGACAATCGTAGAGACAGTACAGTTACAGAGCAGAGACAGTACAGAGACAATACAGTTACAGAGCAGAGACGGTACAGAGACAGAGTAGATATAAAGCAGATATAGAATAGAGACAGAGCGGATACAGAGACAGTAACAGACATAGAGCCAGAGCCAGATCCAGAGGCAGAAGTAGAGTCAGAAGCTGTGACAGAAGTAGAAGTAGATGCAAAGGCAGAAGATTTATTCTTCTCTTACAAAGCCTCTACAGAAGTAGAGACGGAGCCTCCAGAGGAAGAGGATGAAAATGATGAGGAAGAAAATGAAGCAGGTTATGAAAGTGCACATGAAGAATTTTCTCTGATAGCAGATGATCTTGTTGATGTCCCTACAGAGACCTCAGAAGCCGAAGATCTCAGGGTGCTAGATGGAATGACTATGGTTCCATTTGGGTTGATCAATGGACCACAAAGTATACAGAATTTGTATAAACAATGGATTAGAAGCATAAAAATTAAGTTCACCAGTGGCTCTTGTCGCCCTGACCATTCATTTTGGAGAAAAGATGATGATGATGCTCCTTGTCAACAGAAGCCAAAGCCCTCAGAGCCTCGTCCTCTAGAAGGTCCGTGCTATGTGACATTCCTGAACACATCCTCTGAAGATGAATATCTAAGTCCAGAAGAAATTACTACTCATATAGAAGCAAACAAAGCTCTAATACCCTTCCAACAAACTCAACAGACAAATGAGTCATTTGTTTAAAAGGAGGACACTGGTTCTAGTGGAACATCAAATGAGGATACAACTCTCTTGAAAGAGTCAGCTGACCTCTACCCAGAAGCAATCCATGGGACATTTATCCGTGAAGTGGAAGGTGAAAGACAACATTCTTGGATACTGACGGTACCGAACGTCACCTAAAAGTGGATCTCAATCTTCCAGAGGGAGAACTAGTGGTCCTACGAGACCTACTTAAAGAGAACTTAGATGTGTTTGCTTGGTCATACAAAGATCTAAAGGGGATTGATCCCACAATATGCCAGCATCACATTGACCTAGAGCCGGATGCCAAACCTGTAAGGCAAAGACAAAGGCGTATGAATCCTAATTACTCTGCTCTGGTGAAGGGCGAATTATTGAAACTTCTTGAAGCAGAGTTAATTTATCCTGTGGCTAATAGTGAATGGGTTTCGCCCATTGTGGTATTACCCAAGAAGAACGGGAAACTTCAAATATGTGTCGACTTTCAAAAGCTCAATTCAAAGACGAAGAAAGATCATTTTCCTATCTCTTTTACAGACCAACTGTTGGACACAATGGCAGGCCATGAGCTGTATTCCCTCTTGGATGGATTCAGCGGATATAACCAAGTCTAAATTGTAAAAAAGGACCAATCTAAAACAACCTTCACCACAGAATGGGGGACCTATACCTATAGAGTGATGCCATTTGGGCTCTGTAATGCTCCTGCCACCTTTCAATGAGTAATGATGGCTACCTTCGAGAATTATCTTCATGATTCCATTGAGGTGTATCTTGATGACTTTTGTGTCTATAGTTTGATCCATTGAGCACTGGGGACACCTAGAGTAATGCTTTGACAGATGCCGAGAGTATGGGATTTCTCTCAACCCTGAGAAATGTGTCTTTGGTGTCTCATCAAGAGTTCTCTTGGGCCATATTGTCTCGACACAAGGGATTGCAACGGACCGACGAAGATTGAAAAGATTGCCGCTTTAACAATGCCAACAAACCTCAAGCAATTGAGAGGATTTCTGGGCCATGTGGCCTACTACAGAAGATTTGTTGCACATTTTGCAACCAAGGCAGCCCCTCTGCACAAGCTCCTAAGGAAAGAAGATGATTTCCTTTGGACTGATGACTATGAAGAAGCCTTTAATACCTTGAAATAGTGCCTTATCCAAGCACCTATCTTGCTGCCTCCTGATGACTGGACGAAGGAGTTCCATGTGCACACAGATGCATCAGTTGAAGGGCTAGGTGTTGTCCTATGTCAAAAGGGCCCCTCTAAGTTAGATCAACCGATATATTATGCAAGCCTAAAGGTCACTAATAGGGAACGGAACTACACAGTGACAGAGCTTGAATGCTTGGCAATGGTGTTTGCATTAGAGAAGTTTCGACACTATTTATTGTCAATGCATTTCAAGTTCTACGTGGATCATGAAGCCCTGTCCTTCCTAATGAACAAAGCAGATGTTACAGGACGACTGATAAGATGGTTACTCATATTCCAAGAGTTTGATTTTGAAGTGGTCACTAAGCCTAGCGATTCCCATGTTCTAGCTGATCATCTATCATGGATCCCTCAACCAAAAGAAGAGGAACGGGATGATCCAGACCTTACTGATGCTTCCTTATTTCTAGTTGAAACAGTTACTCTCTGGCTCTGGAGGTTCACTATATATATATTCTCTATATAACGTGCATTCATGGACTATTTATAAATATCCTAATCTGTGAATTTTTCTTGAATAAAACACAACCCTTTTCTATTGAACCTATAAGTAACCACTTTATATGACACCGTTCTGTATGTAAAAAATGTATAAAAATAATATTTAAAAAATATCTTATTTTGAATTCATGTTATATATACATATATTCATGAATGACCCCCCCGAGCTCTTTGGTATGCAGACATAGCCAATCTCCTGGCAACTCAACAGTATCCTCCTGGCATCTCAAGCCGTGAGAAGAAGCAGCTTCTGTTAGAATCAGCCCCCTACACTTTGCTAGGCGGTGCACTGTATAAGAAAGGCAAAGATGAAGTGTTGCGAAGATGTGTTGTAGGGGATGAAATCAACATAGTATTGAAAGCATACCATGACGAACCATGTGGTGGACACTTCACAGGAGAAGCGACAACCAGGAAGGCTCTGTTAGCAGGATACTAGTGGCCGACCATCCATAAGGATGCATATGCTTACTATAAGAGATGTGATGCTTGTCAACGAATGGGGAAACCCACCAAAACAAGTGTCATGCCACTTTAGCCCATTCTTTCCCTAAAGCCGTTCGAGATTTTGTTGGATTTCAAGGATCAAATGTTGTTTACATGAAATAATAATTGATATATTAATGGATTGTAGTCTATACTAGTCACATAAATCAAGTATTAGAAAATAATAATAATTTATATTCCAATAAATTTAAAAATCATGAAAAATAGTCTTTTTGAAGGAAAAAAAAGAGAAAAGTTAATTTTAACGTGCAAAAATTTACCAAAAATTAAGATTGTATAGGGTGGCTATATCCAACTCTATCATAGCTTCCATAAAGAAAGACAACACTCAATTATGTAGTTTTATTCAATATTATGGTTCAGATGAAATTGGACCGACTAAAAATGCCATGGTTTCAAAAAGAATAAAGCTCAGATCACGACCAAGGTTTGGAAATCACTTTAGTGATGCGCATATGATGCTTTAGCAGAAAATGATTGACAACACTCAACAAAAGGACATGGAAGATGACGTGAGATCAAAATGATAAAGCTTTAAAAATCTTTATGATTAAAGTTATAAGGCTTTTGTGTTTGTAACGTTTTAAGCTTTTGAGTTTTATTAATGATTAAAAGCCTAAAGCTTCCAAAAACACAAATGTGTGTTATGAGAAACCTATATAATGAAGAGAAGGTGAAGAGCAAGGGACCTTTATATAGGTCATTAAAGCATATGGCTTGGTTTAGAACCTTGTTAAGGTTGGATCTATCCAACATTAAAATGCTGGCCAATGCCTTATAAATCTTCCAAACTTGAATGTCCTTTATAGCCATTTTATTAATGGATTTTGGATTAGGCCCCTCCATAAGGAAAATTCATTGATATAGGCATTGAACCTTGGAGACATAGTCTTACATACTATCTCCCTCTCTTATTGTTATAGGTTTATGAGTCATATAAAGAGGTTTTCCCCACATCTAAGCTTTTCAAACTACAAAATGAGCAAATCCTTTAGGGACATGAAGAGAGAGACTTCTCATTGTCATCAAAAGGTCCATGTCTTCTTTGAGTTGAAGGTCAGAGTATTGTCCTCATATACCCTCTTAAATTTCCCTATGAAGTTGTAGGACCATCCTCTACTCTATACTTCTCTATTTTCTTAACAAGTATGGGAAGTTTTTTATCAGTGCTTAGAACCAAATGCATCAACAAGTCCTATAAATAGAAAGTGAGTGACTCATTCTAATAGGAAGGGCATAGGAGTTATCGAGTACTCTCGACTGTACTAAGTCAATGACTAATCCACTCAAAGATTATTATAAGTGTAGCATGGGAGCCTTGAGTAAGAAAGGGTGTGTGAGGGAAGATAATGTGTGAATGAATTGAAGGGCAAGAGAAATCCTAACCCTAGCCTAGAGTGGACTATATAAATATCATGGATGTCACTCTCAACTGTAGAGAGAGTGTACCACTTTCTTGGGGAAGTTACTATCTGTATATCCTCTACATCATGTGCATTCAAGGTCTATTTATAAATATCCTTAACTGTGATTTTTTCTTGAATAAATTGTAACCCTTTTCTATTCAATTTGTAAATAACCCCTTTATATTACACCCTTTTGTATGTAAAAAATGTATAAAAATGGTATTTTTAAAATACATTATTTTAAACCCACGTGATGCACACATATCTTCATGAGTAACTTACTCGAGATCAGTTGTATTTTGAGAAACTGAATAAGCAAGATATTGTTCTTGTCCTTGAGCTATTTTTTTCCCTCTTGTGCACATAGCTTTATGCAGTCACTTTGCTTTCCAAACATGGTATCAGAGCATCTTTGGCCGAATAAGCTCCTTCCAACTCCATCTTAACTTAAGTGCACATGAGAAGTTCATTTCGTAACCATACCTCTTGACCTCCATAGCAACCAATCCAGAATAACACTTAGTGGAGGACATAGTGAGGGCAAAGGAAGGCATTATAGCCCAAGAGTTCTTCTAGAGACTTCTTCTTTGGCTCATGATGCAGTATTCTAGTGATTCAAAACCCAACATTGGCAGCAAAGAGACTAGCATTAAAGAAAACACGAAAACTTGCATGAATTTGGTAGCATGGATTTAATCTTGTTACTTTGTGCCTTGGACGATGCAATCACTCAAGCTTCCATGGGGCTTTGAATTAGCCCCCAAGTGCATTATCTCCACCTCAAAGGTTTTGGAAAATTCCCTCTTTATTGGCTACAAATTATAGTGAAACCCTAACCATGAGTCTGATAGCAGCCATAGCCAACAAGCTTCAAGCTCAATCATTCCAACCCTAATCATCATGGAATTCATTAATAGTGATTCTAATCACTGATTGATCTTCTCTAGAGTTTATTGCAAACTTGAAAACCTTATCTTTGGGCAGGACACACCTAATGGACATCAAGAAGTCCATCAAAGGATGACATTTCACATCCCAGGTGAAAACCTTGTCTTTGGGTAGGACACACCTAATGGACATCAAGAAGTCCATCAAAGGATGACATTTCACATCCCAGGTGAGGCATAAATTTGAGATGAGTGCTTGTAAGCACTAATGCTCCACTTCCTAGTCATAATCTTGGTTTAAATCAGTTGTGGAAGATATTCAAGAGATTAAGTGTTTCATCTTCCCCTAAATTCTTAACTCTCATCATCTCACTTTTGATCACTATAAGCATATGTGTCAGATATAAAGACATAGATGGTTTCCTTCTCTTCATCTAATCTTATTTTTTTGAATACACATAAGTTTTTTTTAGCCTACTATTCACTTGGATTAAAATACTATTTTAATTGCTTATACTTGTATTGCTTATCTTCTTTTAAAGGATTTGACACATTGCCATTGCCTTGTGCAATCAGTAAGAGCTTCCTTTCATGGCCTATGTTTATGTAAAGCCTAAAATTTGCATGTTTGATGGTAGAGACCCCCACTCACTACAGGTGCTAGTAAAATATAAAATGATGGAGGGGGATTACTAACCCTTCATCAAAGGGACCAAAGCCATTGATCCATCCAACCCTATGGATTGAAGATGATGAAAGAGCCTAAGCCATAATAATGTTGCACCTAGATGAATCCTTAATTCACCATGTTGACCAGCTGCAACTACAAAGGAGAAGTGGGATAATCTTGAGAAACTATAAGAGGAAAGAATTCCAAAATCTTTCTCAAAGTAGAGTTCTTTAGCTTGGAATACAAGCAAGGAGAAGACCTAGGAAAGTTGATTTTCCACATGAAGGGTCTCAATGCTTAGTTACCTTTAGTCTAACCTTTGGGTTTTGATGAAGGAGATGCCATGCATATACTCTTAAAAGCAGTAAGGAAAGTCTTTTTAACTTCTATCACTAACCCAACAAATGTACCAAATCCTACACTTGAAGATATCATTCAGTCTAGAATGGATTAGGGGAAAAGAAACCAAAAGCAAATGTTCCTTTTGCAATGAACAAGGACATATTGTAAGCAACTACTAGAAAACATATCCCAACAAGATGAAGCGTAACAAATGTAAACAAATAGGACATACACTAAAAATTTCCAAACTCTCTTGAAGTACCCAAATAATTGGAGCCTAACTATGTCTCCAAAGCATGTGATGATCAAATTTTGTAGTATTTTTTGTATCATCATTCCATATACATCATTGTAGCCTATTTTATAAAGGAATCTCACTGATTCATTGAGGGGGGAAACCATTTACATGCTATGTAATCCAATGCCACCTTGGCATTGAGGGGCGTGTTAGAAGTGTAGCATGGGAATCCAAAGTAAGCAAGGGTACATGAGGGAAGATAAGGTGTGAATGAATTGCAAAGCAAGGAAAACCCTAACCTAGCCCATAGTGAGGCTATATAAATAGCTTGGATGTCACTCTCAAGTGTAGAGAGAGTGTACCGGTTGTACTTTGAGAAACTAAATAAGCAATATCTTGTTATTGTACTTGAACCCATTTCTTTCTCTTATACACATAGGTTTATGCTCTCACTCTACTTTTTCAACAAATATCCTTGAAGGCCACCATTTTTCAGTAGCCTTCCAATGTTGTCTATCTCTCAATATATGTTATCCTTCTTATGTTGTTAGGAGTTATTAGATCAAAGGCCTTAACTATGGGAGTTTAAGAGAGAAGGATAGAGAGTACAAGTTGACATGAATAAAAGAAGATTTAATCAATTTGAGAATAAAGAAACTTTGATTGAAGCAATAAAAAATCCATTTGATTCGTATGATGTGCAACAAAGCAAGTCCAATACGGGCACTCAATGTATGAGTACAATGCGCTCGGTTAGGAGGATTGCCTAAAAACTTTGAGATAAGATTTGAGAGATAGCCCTGCTATAGGACAACATCTTGCTATATATAGGCTTTATGCAACCGCAAATGCTTCAAAACTCATATCCATTCCAAGAAAACTTGTAACATATAGTAGCTATCATTAATGGGGGACGATACCAAGCGATGGTAAATAAAGAAACCTATGAAATTCCTATATCGGCATCAATGGATGAGCTCAATAATGTTTTCACTATTATGTATAGCAATTAAAAAATCCATATTTATGCTGCCCTAAGATCACCCTAAAGAGGGCTCTTTGCATACTTCAAGCATCTACTTGTCATAGACAAGCATAAGCAACAAGTTGTGAACCTTGAGATCAAAGATTCATGCTAAAATTTTGAGACATCAATATTTAGCCCAAATATTGTGGTCTATACTTTCTTACAATTCTTGAGATCCATAAGATCACTTTTTTGCTACCCTAATCAACACCTTGAATGTCTAGGAGTATGCAACCTTCTTCCTTGGTTTCCAAAGCTACCCTTTGCATGAGTTTTCCCTTGCATGTTTTCCCATGTTTGATACATGATAGGATAGTTTGTGCTTAATTTCCTCATGCTAAGATGTTGCCCCTTTTCTCAACTTTCCCTTGTCCACAATAGTCCCATAAGTCCCCACTTATTCCCCTACATAAGGTCACATGCATTCAAACTCTTGGTCATTGACTTAGTTGAGTTCCCTGTCTCCTCTTAAGTCCAACATCATTGCTTGTGATTGAGACACTTAAAAAAAACTATGCACTCAAGATGCCATATAACTTCTCTAATCATGTTATCTATATAGACCTCTAAATGCATGGAGTTATCTGATCTCATATGTCTTCATAGTATGGATATAAATTTTTATGGTATATATCCCCTCCAAAGATGTACATCATATAACATGTGTTAGACTATCATTCTTATGTAGGTTTAGGACCTTCATCCACCTCGATGTCATCGTCATCCTCATTTTCTTCACATTGTCTGAGAAAGTACATGTATCCAACCATTCTACCTCATATGCATTAGACTCAAGTCTCTTAAAGACTTTATCTCCTTCCTGCAATCAAAATCCTCAATCCTATCCCATGCAACTCATTGCGAGAATAGGTAGCATTATCGTATACATGTCTCAACATGTGCAAACCAAAGTACCATTTTGAGACCTTGCAAATAGTGTTATGCTAATTACGTAGACTTATGTCATAGACTAGCACCTAGTCTCGTTCCTATATTGCCATTGTATTGAATCTATGGTTCTTGACAAATATTTTCTTATTGTGAAGCCTTATTGCTATCAACCTTTTAACTCTTGTCTCAATGTCTTTTCTGGTCTCCTCTCTAACTATCAAATTCATAGAGCAAGTAGTGCTTCTTTACTCAACCCTTATTTCCAAGGTAACACACTTCATGTGGTAGCCACCTCTTCAATAGGTATAGTAGGCTTTTGTCAAGATATTAATTCAATAGTCATATACCTAGTCACTAAACTATGTGTCTTTGGAACCTAGCCATAACATATATGGTAATAATAGTGGCCACTCCTTTACTTTGCCTCTACATGAATTTGCCAATGTCTTCATAATAGGTAGCATATGGTCCCTCTCACTCTTCCCATTACCCTCTAGATTATATGTTGAAGTTAAGATGAGCTTAGTTCCCAACTGAGAGAAGAATAAATGAGCCTCATATGCATCTAGTTCCCCTCTATTAGCTCTATTATTGCCTACACAATCATTGTAGAAAATACCTCTTCCAAGAGAAATTTGCATATATCCTACATTGTCTTAGTGTGTAGAGCTCTCGTTCCACTTGATGAGTCAAATACTCATGTGCAAGCACAAGGTATATAATCTGCCAAAGTCTTGTAGACATGGTGACCAAATCGACCACCTGTTTTATGAAGAGACAAAGGATATATTGATTTTGGTTACAACCCATTGTTAGGCAAGTGGTGATCAAGACTAACCTCTCTCACAACTCAATAATGAGACGTTTAAGGAGTGCTAGTTAAAGTAATTGACTTTGTTGTTAAACAACACAAACATGGGAAAATTTAAAGTTTCACAAACACCACACAATCCACACATGAAAACCAATGACACACAAATGCATCTTGTAGCTCAAATGTGTTCGAAATAAAGCTCAAAATAGAGCATCAAGAGCATTCCAACATAAAAATATTGAGCTCAAAACAAATAATTTTCTTCATACATCTGATGCATCAAGCGTGAACTCTGTAGCATCCAAAAACTTCCGTAATATCCAACAAACTTCTACACAAAAATTCCACACTCACGTTTGGGACCCTCTTCTCACATGACAAGAAATTTCATACAAAGGGGGAAGATTGAGAAATTAAGACAAGAAAGATGCATTAGGAAGTGGTGACATGTCCTCAAGGAAAATTTCAAAACCTAGCATGACAGAAGACTTGCTCTCACTTCTTATAAAACATCCATTGTGTGCTCAAAACCTCCATCAGTTTGCACAACTTGTGGATGCTTTAGGTATGAAGCAACTTATTGTTGATCTCTTAAACATTGGCCCTATCCAAATCCACACAATAACAAGGAATACTGACAATGGAATAGGATGCTTTACTATTCTAGGCCTCTAGTGTTAGCTTTTCTAGCTCCCATTGAGTAGAAAGAGAGTACATATTATTTGTTAAGCCATATCTATCCCTAGCTCCATTTTCACATATCCTTTGAGTGATGTTCTAGTCTATTACAGGGAATGGTCAATTGCAAAGTCATGGTATAACAATCCATACATCACACATATAATGAGGATGGTAATGCAACCCTCATGCATTACCAACCCATAGCCACATGATGTTAGGGTGGGAAAGAGAGAGAATACCAATATAGCCTAACACCCCATTGAGTATTGGGCCAATGATATCCCAAATATGTATCCTCAAGATGCTTGCAAAAAGTTGAACCACCTAAGGATATTTAAGTAGATCAATGATGCATTGAATGTTGAATAATCCATATATATCTTGATTTCTCCAAGTGGAAAGGTAGCATAGGGAAGGCCATATTATTCTGATCTAACCATAAGGATACTATAACAAATCTCTTGAATCACATTAAATGAGCTCAAAGAAATAAGGCTAAAACCACCATCTAGGAACCCTCCACCACTTATGGATCCATCATAGGATAGAAGACTACTAAGAAGAGAAAAAAAAGAGTTGCAAAGCTAAAGTAGCACTTCAAGGAAAAAGAATAACTACGTTACTAACCAATAAGGGTAGAGAAAGCACTAAAAAGTGCCACCACAACTCCTCAAATGGAGAAAGTCACAACCTCAAAAGAGAAATAACATCCCATATCAAATGCCAATTCACAAAGAAAAGTTAAGAAACAGCTCATAAATGGGTATAAGAAGATCTAGCAACTCCACTAGGTGATGTTGACGTGCCTTAGTGCCTTTCCATGATTCATGGACAATGATGCATAGACTAGGAATAAAAAATTCTACCAGAATGATGGCATTAATGTTCAAGTAACTTGGAATGGATTTTGGCTTGTAGTAGTCTTACAAGCCATGCAATAAGCCCAAGATCTAGCATGAGTTTGTGATCCCAATCAAAGAATGATACTCAGATAGTTTTGTAAAGACTCTAATAACAAATGTATTTTTAGCCTCTACGTGGACATTTATCTAAGGATAATAAGGGTTGGAATTTCTATGGATGACCAAGAATAAAAATAAGAGGTGTTGAATCACTTTGTTGATGAAGTGGGCCCCTTGATCATTGATGATCTTGATGGGGCATCCAAAACATAAAATGATCCTTCGAGAGAAATCAAGTAGTGGCTCTTGCATCATTTTTTTGAGTAGACCAAGCCTCCTCCCATTTAGTTATGTAGTCAATGGATGCATTTATATATCAAGCCCACAAATATTGAGCTTCTAGATTTATGGAACTTATGAAGTCTATACCCCACTTTTGGAAGGATTAGTGGCCAATCACTTGTGTGAGATCCATTTTATCCTATTTATAGAGGGAACTCTATTTGTTGGCATTCATCATAGTGCTTGACGATTCCGATAGTATTTTTAATAGAGTGTGCAACCATAACCGTGATTGAAGCACTTTTTTGGTCATGGTAGTTTCATAGAAGTGTCCTCCAACAATGCCATCGTGTGCCTCTTATAACATAGCCTCAATTTCATGTTCTGAGATGCATCTTCTAAGAATACCATTTTACCCTAGATGATACAATTGACCAGCGATCCATTGGTACGGCCAAGTTCTCTTTAAGAGACATGTGAGTTGTACTTTCTCAATTGGTCATTTTGATAGACATGGACATAGACTATATTTTCTACCCATTGAGGTGTCAAGTCAACCTTAAAGAGCTAAGCTTTCTAATGAATGTATATTAAGTGACCATATAGGAGTTTCTCATCAACTCGTGTGGCCTTTTCACTTGGTGATAAGTAATCTACAATGAAGTAATGTTTTTTCTTATGTAAAACAATAGAAAAATCAAATTTCAATAACAAGAGAAGCTAACAAGCAATGCTTCTTATAGCAGCACAAGGCTTATTCACAAGAATAAGCAATGCTTGATAGTCCACAAAGAAGATGAAAGGTGTAGCAAGAAGATAATTGCAAAATTTATTTACAACATAAATTGCTAATCCTTCATGCTACATGTTTGAATAATTCTTAGTGAGTTTTTAACTAGCAAAAATCATTAGAAAATCCATGTTATGTTCACTGGGCTAGCATAATATGGCTCCAATCGCAATTTTGAAAGTGTGGATATGTAGGTGCAATGTAGTTGTCTGGTTTGGGACTCTTAAAATGGAAAGAATCATTAGTTCCTTTTTAAAGGCTTCATAGGAGGCTTAGCATTTCTTTATCCATGCCCAAGTGACTAGTAGCTTATAAAGTGGCTCGGGGGGTTCTCTATATATATATTCTCTATATAACGTGCGTTCATAGTACATTTATAAATATCCTAATCTGTGAGCTTTTCTTCAATAAAACACAACCCTTTTCTATTCAATCTATAAGTAACCCCTTTATATGACACCCTTCTATATATAAAAAATGTATAAAAATAATTTTAAAAACCCTTTATTTTGAACTCACATTATATATACATATATTCATGAGTGACACCCCCGAGTAAAGTGGTCAAGCAATTATTGTATAATTAAGCACAAAGTAACATAGTACCTAGTATGGCTAATAAAACATTGTATCTGCTTCGGATTGGTGGGTAGATAGAGATTTATAATAACCTTGATCTTAGCTATATCGATGGCAATGCTATTTTTGGGTACAAGTTGACCCAAGATGATACCATGCTTTACCGAAAATTGGAACATCAGAGGATTCAAGGACAAGTGATACTATTGACATCTCTCAAAGAAAACTCTGAGTTTCTCAAGCTACTCCTCCCAATTAGAATGGATGCATAGATTGTCTATGAAAAAAATGGGGGGAGAGAGAGGGAGATTGTATTGAACAAAAAACACACAAAGAGGACATACACAAGATAGGAAGCTAAACCCTAGTCTTCTTCTTCTTCTTCATCATCATCATCATCATCATCATCATCTTCTTCTTCTTCTTCTTCTTCTTCTTCTTCTTCTTCTTCTTCTTCTTCTTCTTCTTCTTCTTCTTCTTCTTCTTCTTCTTCTTCTTCTTCTTCTTCTTCTTCTTCTTCTTCTTCTTCTTCTTCTTCTTCTTCTTCTTCTTCTTCTTCTTCTTCTTCACTATGTGAGTCTATCAAAAAATAAGAGAGAGTACAGTATACATAATATGCCAGAAGTCCATAGTGTAAGCATGCTAAGTAGATAGATGACTAGATAGATATCCTGTAATTTGGGTAGGTAGATTAACTGATATTTAATTGTAAAGTATCATTGAAATTATATATCAATGCATGCACCAACCACATCATTGATATGAATGAGGAAACTATCATTCACGTACATGAGTATTAGCTTGTATTGAGCTTGATATCTCAACACTACCCTCTAAGCTCAACTCCATGACTTATACTCCAAGTATGCTTTAAAATCATCAAAGGTTTTTTTCTCCTAGGGCCTTGTAAAAATATATGCAACTTTCTCCTCTATGCTCACATATATGAGATCAATGTCGCTTGCCAAGACCCACTCTCTAATGAAATGGTAGTGAATCTCCATGTGTTTCATGCATGCAGGAAACATTGGACCCTTAGGCAATAAGATACTACTTATATTATCATAATAAATGAAAATCCTTATATCTATTTGTTTCCCCAATTCATCAAGCAACTTTCACATCCAAGCTACCTCACATGTTGCCATAGAAGCACCCTATACTCTACCTTTCTACTTTATAGTGTAACAATGGCCTATTTCTTATTGCTTCACAATCATAACCCTACTCCTAGAGAAAAATACATAGCCACTAGAGTGAACTTCCTACAAAAAATACTACATGTCCAATCTTCATCATTGTAACCAAATAAGTACACCACAAAGTCAACCTTATAAGAGATACCATAATCCAATATAGCCTTAAGATATTGAAAGGTACATCTCTCACTGTTCAAATGAGGCTTATAAGAGGCACTTTTATAAAGTGATTCTTTAAGCCAATTGTGTGGTTACGATCTAGCCTAGTGATAGTTATGAAGTTCAAACCTTTCACCATCTTTCTGTATATCTTGGGATCTTCTAATATCTCACCCACATTAGCACTTAGATTCACATTTTGATCTAGTGGCACTGATATTGGCTCACCTCTTGCACATTATCACCCCCAACAATCAAATCATTGACATACAAGGTAATCACAACAATACCCCCTATCACTCCGATGAGAAGAAAGCAAGTGACAAGGTACTATGCTATATTTTCATGCCATGCTCTCTATGCCTATTCTAGTCCATATAAGGCTTTGTGTAGCCTTCTATACACATAATCGGGTTGAACCATGCTCTCATAACCATGTCACTACTCCATGTATACTTATTTTTACAATTCTCCATGCAAGAATGCATTATTTATATCCATTTGATGCAAAACCCAACCATTGTTGTAGTCATTGCAATGACACCTCTTACATTTTCCATCTTTTCCATTGGAGAAAATATCTCCCCATAATCAATCCCATTAGTTTTGGCATAACCTTTGGCAACTAGTCATACCTTATATCTACTCACACTACCATCTACATTATATTTCACTTTCTAAATTCACTTATAGCCTATAGCTTTCCTTCCCTTAGGTAATGTTACCAAATCCCAAGTTTGATTTACATCCAATGTGGCCATTTCTTCATCCACGGGTTCCTTCCAATGTACATGACCAATATCTTTCTCAAAACAAGTGGACTCAAGTGATTTTATAGCCTTTTCCATATACCCATTATATGACAATCTATTTACATGATATCTTACTCTCATTGGCCAACATACTTGTGGAGAACTTTGTGATCATTTCACATTTGCCTTGGTTTTCCTCACACCAACAAGTGTACAATTACTTGAAGTACAAACATCGTCATCGATACTCTAGTTTGAGCCATCAAACTTACCATCTATATATAAATAGCATACATAAACATCTGGCACACCAAGTCAGTCAATCACCTTTTCTTTTCACTTGTGTGATACATTTTTTACATTTACATGAGTACTATTTTCATGCAATCTGCCACTCCATGGTCTCTCAATAGATCTACTAGAAAAGGACGCTCTTAGCCCAATCAATATCTATGATTATGGATCTGTAATCACCTTTTCTTTTTCATTATCTATTTGCAAAAATATATCTTTGAGTAGAATATATTAGTAACTCATCTCATCAAACATATCTCTGCTTACCTATAACTGAATTATAACACATGTAACCCTTTTTCTTAAGGGAACTTACCAAGAAACATGAAATTTTCAGCTTTTGGAGTCAACTACTTTCTTAGCTCATCAAGTTCATGTACATATGCAATGCATCCAAATTA
Source organism: Lygodium microphyllum (assembly GCF_053477565.2). Taxonomy (NCBI): domain Eukaryota; kingdom Viridiplantae; phylum Streptophyta; class Polypodiopsida; order Schizaeales; family Lygodiaceae; genus Lygodium; species Lygodium microphyllum. The sequence continues at coordinate 112,597,622 of NC_141148.1, forward strand.
ATATGTGATAATGTGGTTTCTTGCCAATAAACTTCTCATGTGGTATCACATCATGCACTACAATAATGGGAGTCTTGTTCACAATATACACAGATGTAGAGACATCTTCAATCCAATACTAATCATGCATTTTCTTTTCAGCCATCATCAAAACTCGTGCAATTTTTGCAATGTGTGTGTTCTTCCTTTTGGCAACACCATTCTATTTTGGAGTATACCTGCATGTAAACTACCTTCAAATTCCATTCTATTTTAGAAAATTACTAAAGTTGTTAGAGAGGTGCTCTCCCTCTCCATCTAGCCTCAAGTACTTAATCTACAAACATATTTGTTTCTGAATCAGATTTTTAAAATATTGAAAATGAGAAAACACCTTACATTTCTTCTTCATGAAATACATTGATATCTTCCTTGGATGATCATCAATAAAGATTACATCATACTTATATCCAAGCATTGATGCAGTATTTGTATGAGAGCTGGATTTTAAGGCCCATTTTTTGAGTACAAAAGTAGCTTGGGAAACGTAAAAGAGTAATTTTTCATGGAAAATGAGTTGAGCACAAATCAATGAGCTAGAGTTTTCCTAGATGGATTTTGATGCTGGGAATCCAAGGCAAGTGTCCATTCATCAATTGGAGTCTGTTTGTCTCCCCATTTAATCCACGCAAGGTTTTTCTTTCTAAAGTGGCTACTGGATCCGAGGGCTGAAAAGTGCATGAGGGAGGCTAGATTGATAGATTTTGATGCCACAAAGCTAGCCGTCCAATTGGATCAAAATTTTGAGTCCATTTAGCCCTCTGACAAGGTCGAAACCACTTCAGGGAAGTGTGAACATGTAGGACTTGAACCAATTAATTCCATATGTTAATGATTAAGCTTTAAAAGCTTAAAATTTTCATAAAATATCAATGTGAGGGGGGAAGGAGTGGCACAATTTTTTCGCGCCCCTTCGATTTCTTGATTGTGTCTCTCTTCATTGGGTAAGAAGGTTAGGATATGGAAGACAATCCTCCAATCTATGCATCAAGGGCCTCAATATTACTATATGCACATGCAATATGATGAAGGGAATGAAAATCTATGATTTCAGTCTTCCTCCCTCCTCTCTGCACCTTGTTCCCATGGCTCAATCTATGTAAGAGAGGGTGGGCTAAAGCAATAAATTTTTGAAGTATGATGATGATGAAGTGTTATGGAGCATAAATCAAAGTTTGAGGATGTATCAGCAGCCATGGAAGAGCATCTGCAACTTCCTCACTTTGAAATATGAGCGGATTTGTATTAAATTAAACATGTAAGAGCTCGATTTTACCATTTTATGATGAATGTTTTGCACATATTATGGGAAATGGTCTAGAATGTTTGATTATGATTTCTAATGCTTCAAAAATCAGAATTCTCAGTTGGTTCTTTCTGTTCACATAATTAAAATGAAAATTGAGGAAACCTACAATGTGGAAATTTTGGGATTTTGAAAATTTTGAGGGTTTTATGCATTTTTATGGTTCTTTTGTTGTTGACATGGGGTCATATAAGGTATAATGCTGGTTCTTTGTTCATGCAAGCACTATATGTCTGAAAATTATTTAAAAATAATAAATAATAATATAAATCAAGAATAAGAAAATAGATTTTATGTGCCAAAAATTTACAAAAAATTATGAATGTGTCTATGAGTGTATGGTAGGGCTAGGGCATGAGGTTTAGTCTTAGCCTATCTCCATTTTTATGTTAAATTTCTTATTTATTATTTTAATATACAAAAAACACATAAATATTTGCACCTACCAAAGAATGCAAAACCATAAACAGTTGGGAAAAAGGATTGTGAGGAGTTAACAATCCATTGAAAATAAATTTTATGCATATATTGGTATATAAGATTCATTCATTTTAAGTTTTTAAAGAAGGGCAGTATCAGAAGTACTTTGGTGCTGCCTTAGCAACGACACATCGCATTAGGGTGAAATCGTGAAAAGAATTGCTTGCGTACAATCCACGTTGTTTGATCTATAAGTTTACATGTTTGTACACTTAAGAGCATTCACCTTTGAATTGCATTACATATACATGGTGTTGAAAAAACAATTCTTGGATGCATAGCACTTATTTTTTAGCAATTAACATACATTGAGTGTAAGGAGTCCTATGTTGAAGGATAGTACTTTTTTTTCTTTGGGGAGGGATGTGGTAAGGATTATATTTTCTTTTAGAATGCTCTATAAAAAAAGAGAGGACTATGATGCATATGTGCTATATGTTTAGACAATGCATCTTGAGGCTAATCCCTAAGGTGTAGGAGAGCCATAGTGGAGTCAGACCACTAAGCTAGGGAGGTGTTCCCCTATGTTTGTGCTATGAGGTGTTGGTCATCATTATGTTCGAATACTACCTATGCGGAGTTGGGAAGGGATTCATTGGACTATGAATAGTACAAACGTGTGTCTAAGTTAGATCAATGTGTGTAACCTCTAGATGCTCCTGGCCATGAGGATGTGGGGTGTCTTGGTTGAGCATTGAGGCCTTAACTAGAGCCTTAGATCTAGTGTCAATGGGCCTATTTTTTGGTTTCGACATTGTAGGATCTCATAGATGTGAATGTACAACATCAAGTATATGCATGCTTGCATGTTTATCATGAGAAAATGCAATGCCTTGACTCTTTTTTTCAATTGGCATGCTTGATGCACTTTCTACGTATGAGCCACTTTCAACATAGACAAGTTTGCACAATATCATATGATTGCATATATTTCAACCACTACACATTTATGTGGCCAATAGTTTATGTCAAATGTCCAACATCAACCACCACAACTTCTACACCTTGTCCAAACATAGCAACTTCACCTTGATAATATTTACGTTCAGAGTAAACATTCTTCCCACATGCTTACTTTTTTCAACCAAGTTGGATTTATCTTTGAAATCTTCTACAAAGCAACCATTATGATTGGACTTTTACTTACAATCCCTACTCAACCATTTTTCCAATAGAAACCAAGTTATTTGTGAAACATTAATAGTTAGAGGCACCTAAGTCTGCATACCATGTATAATCAATTATTAATGTTGATGCATCTGTATTTTTTGGATTCATCATGTATTGCATAACAAATCATTATTAGCTTGAGTACTAGTAGATGCATAATTATTATGTTGTCTTTTTGTTATTTCCACCTCTTCTCTTTTTTAGAAAGTCATATCAAATATGATATTTTTAATGACAATTGTAGCATTCTCTGTTATTATAGCCTACATTATATTTATCATGTCCTCTATGGCTCCCCTACCTTGAGACTAGCCTCTTTTACTTGTATGTGACTGCTCCTGTGAGTCATGAAATTGCCCTTGATTTTACCCAAAACAACTGCCACCATGGCATCTACTACCATGATCTCTACCTCTACTTGTACTAGAGTAGAGCACCTATTCTAAATTATTCTTGCTTTGTGATAATGATGTACCATCCTAAGGAGGGTACTGATACATTCCGACATGCTGCCATGATACCTACCCAATCGCATCAAGGAACTTAGGTCCGAACACTCAAGTGGGTTCTAGCATTAACCACAGTCTTACAAATGGTGAAATAGTGGAAATGAGTAGTTTGCATGCCTCATCCTCTAGGCCTAAATGGTGGAGTTGGAACTCCCATAGTGCACATGTGAGTGAGCAGTGTTGTGTTCCAAAATCCGTGTTGCGAGCCCAAGGGTACCATGAGGGTAGCACCTCATTGTGGTTGCACAAACTCGCGAATGCTAAGTCAAATCTTGAATCTCAAGCCTCATAAACCAAGATTCCACAATATCAATCAAAATAGGGGATAAGCAGAACTAAACAAAGGGTGTTCAATCCTTGAGTGCTCAAATTGTCTATCAACCCAAAGTTCAACCAAGAGTCCATGAGAAACTGAACAAGGCCCTACCTAAAGGTCCTAAGATAATCACCAAGAACCCCAACGCATATGTATCAATTGAGTTGCAAACACAGGGGATTCACTAGTAGTAATAAGGAGACGCCACCTGCGTGCAAGAAATATATGAAAATACCCCTTATTTATGGAACCTTACCTTATAAAATGTACCTTCCTTCCCTTAAATAACCCCCCTCCCTTACACTCACGTGGTACCATACAGTAAACCCTAGTGGACCCCCCCCCCCCCCCCCCCCCCGTTGCAAACCTCACAATCTGAGCCTACCACACCTACTAAGAAGCTTCCAGTGGAAGTGTCCCAAGTCAACTTGTCCTACTCAACCAAACCCAAGCCACCAAAACACCTTAAACCACCATCACCACGATGATACATTCTTGAAGTGGCATCCAATATGGCCATGGCCATAGGGGATGATTTGGCAACATGCATGTGATGGCTGGATTCAACTTTCATACTATTTGATAAAAGTTATGAACGTTTAGACCTAGGTCTACTTGATGAGCCTATAGCAAATGAGGTACGTTCCCTACAGTGTTCTTGGGAAGAGTAAAAATTCATCTTTGTTAAAAATTCCACTATTGCAAGTGAGATGATTGGCGATGAAATCTCATGAGAAAAGTCTGAAAGACAATGTTTGATTACATCTTATTAAATAAGAAAAAATTCCATGCCAATCCAAGAACTCTTTGAACTCCAATGACTCGTTGAATCAAAGTCCAATTTCATACATAAGTGGTATAATTTGTGGCTTTCATGGGCCCGAGAGAAACACCAAATCATGACCAATGCGGAGCAAAGATGTGCCATCAAGACTTTAGAGTACAACCCACCCTATTTGGCTCCTCCCACCTCATTTAGAGTGTTGGCCATAACCAAGAATTAGCCATTAGAAGACATTGTCATGCTTCACCCATGCTTGGATAAGATTCTAATGGAGGAAGAACTCCACATTGTGAGTCGGCTCAACTCAAGTGACCTCTTGATTGATGTATTGACTTACATCACACAGGTAAGTATCCAACCACAAGATTTGGAGTGTTATGCGACTCTTGAATAGAACCCTAGGTTTTACGACTAGTTCTTGAGAAAGTAAGGCATGTCATAGACACTTTTAATGCCCATACACCTTGCTTTCCACAATCCTAGGAAGGATTTTTATCCTTTCTAGGGGGAAGGGGAGGAATGAATGAAAACTCAAAGGGAGTAATGGATGAAAACTCAAAATAGGAATTGAATTCAAAAAGAAAAGAATGAATGTATGGATTGATTGGTATATGAATTTTTAACTTCTCAGTTTTCTAGGTTATATTTCTCATTGTATGGGAGTTCTTATTTTCAAACACTGATATTTCTAGTCATCTTACTTTATGTGAGAGAGACATCCTTTAAAAAGAACTAATTGTGGGATGTTGTGTGGCAACACGGACCTAAATGGTAGGACAGAATGATAAAGCCAACTCGCTTCCTTTCTCATAGGAGGAACATAGAAGATATGGACTAGCCATGGAAATCTGAGCATTCAACCAATTGAAATATCGCAGCATTCACAATCTAGAAGGAGTGGTGATAGCCAAAGAGGCTGTGGTGCAAATGCTGGAATGATACAACCTCACTAAGTACCTGGAAAAGGTGGGACAAGGCATCAACTATAGTAAATGCAAAGAATTTTTGAGGACCTTTGACGTCCAAGGGAACATTGGAATGGTGACCATTAGGTGAGGTGAGACCTCTAGAAGTGGGGCAATTCCTCTTAATCCAAGGATTGTAGAGAGGACACTGGGGCTAGCAAAGAAGATGGAAAGGAGACCCAAGAGGGATGTGTATGGAATGCTAGGAATGGACAAAAGAAAAGTCTACACCAATTATGGAATCAACCCAGCCGATATCCCGGATCCCACCATTCGATTGAAGGGTAAAATGATCCATTTACTATTTTCAAGCCAGAGATACAATAATGTAGAATTGATGTAACCCTTACTAGAAAGCCTTGCAAAGCAAACGCCTTGGATGACGTGAATTGGAGTGCCTATGTCTAAAAAACAATACATGCCTCACCAAAAAGGTGCTAGCTATAGCACCAAACAAGGGTAGTAAGAGGAGAGTCCCGAGCTACCACTATAGAGTCCGAAAGGAAAAAACATGCCTCCAAAGCCTCAACCATAGGTTTTGGGGGAGTATTGACAACCATTATCTAGGAGGCTCTAGAGGAGGAGGAGAGAGAAGTGGTTGAAGAAATCGCAAATCCATCTCCAATTCACCTAGAGGAGGAGGAGGAGAGAAAAGTGGTTGAAGAAATCGCAGATCCATCGCCAATTCACCTAGAGCCATCACCAATCCATGAGGAGCGTCGTTCTCCCACCCCAGCAAGCTTGCCCATCTGGATCTAAAGAAGAGAACAAGATGGAGAAGAAACCCATAAAGAGCAACAAGACAACATTGCAAAAATCACTAATGAAAAGAAGAATGACCAACCACCTCAGCTATGTTAGAAATGCGGATCTAGAGCATGGCAAGAGCTATGGAGGATGGAAGATGAAGACAAGACTCATGTTGACATAGACAAAGAGAGACTAATTGTTACACAAGTGAATTAGGTTTCAAGATGGAAGCTTGGACTCATAAAGACAATCTTGTGTAATGGACTGACAATGACAAATACACTAAGTGAAAGTACAAAGCATCATGATATTGTATTCATTCCATAGTAAAGTGATAGCAAATACAATGCTTTATAGAAGTTGGGTTGTTCCACTCTCCTTACTATACATATGGGATTCAGGACATCTCTTCTTGGAGCATAAATCATTTTTCTATTTCTCAACACCCCCCTCAAATGATGAGTTCCTACACTTGCTAGCTTTTGCCCCCCCTACATGATAACATGGCCCGGGAGACTAGCTCATAGGTAGCCTAGTCAAGTTAAAGCTTGAAACTTTACATATTTGGTAAGGGTTTTGTTCTACAAAGAAAATCCATTAAGGGAAACAAAAAATACACTATGGGAAAGATAATTTCTTTAAAATAATCTGTCAAATTTGTTGATGGTAGCGGAAGCATCTTCTTCTTCTTCTTCATTCATGAATTGGTTCTAGTGGTGATCATTCTACATATGATGCATTATTTTCTTATGGAAGCATTCATTGGCTATATGGCTAGTCTTACCACAATAATGACATGTCATCTTATTTTTGTTGTCGGTGTTGAATTCTCGACCTTTTCCTTCCAGCAGCTCCTTTTGTGTATAAGAGATTTTCCCTAGATGATGGAATACCATCTTTTAACACCATATTAGGGAATATGGAAATTTTCCATAAGTTTGGGATACGTGATCAAATCTTTGGATTTGCCATAACTTAAACACTATAACTCCACTTTGGATTTGCCATAACTTAAACACTATAACTCCACTTTGGATTTGCCATAACTTAAACACTATAACTCCAAATTGAGCACTCTATAGCTAAATAGATTCCATTTTTCAATCTCTTTCCAATGATATGTTACATCATATGGTTTTGAGAAACTTATGGGCATGTTATTCAGGTGACACCTTTTTAGTATTCAAAATATGAGAATTGGGAGATTCCCAAACTCACTAATATTGTGTTTTTTGCATTCTTGTTCTTATGTTTGTTCTCTTCATCAAGAAGAGAGTGCTCAATATCTTTAAGTGAGAGACTTGGAACATTACTTAGGGTGGACACAAGATTCTCATATGGATCCTTATTTACACTTGCAAGTAGTACTACGACTATTACTTCATCTTCATCAATATTCTTTTTAAAAGTTGCAAGCTGGGTTTTTAGGAACTTGAACTTGTTAATGTGTATGGTAATGGAAGCACTGTCTTTTATATCCAGTTTATAAAACTACATGAGTAATTTTACCTTTGAATTCTTTACTTGAGTACCAAAGATCCTGTCAAGTTCCTCCCAAGCAGTTCTAGCATCTCTGATGCCAAATATATGATGTAGCACATCATCACTTAGTCTCCAGGTAGTGATGCCTAGTGCCTTGTTATTCATCTTCTTCCATTATTTGGTTTTTAGTGGAGCTACTGTAGGGATCCCACTTTCTGAATCTTCTTTCCCGTCATATGTATCCCCTTTATCATCTTCAAAGAGATCCCAGAGGTCTTTCCTCATGAGGTGGTACATGGTCTTTTCCTTCCAGGCATGAAAACCTTCTCCATTAAACTTTGCTATTTGTTTGAGCTCTGCCAGTTTTTATCAGTAGCAAATCAGCCAACAAAAGAGTTGTACCTCAATGTGTCAAGAGACATAAATAATAGTAGTATTAAACAACACTAGCTAGTATCAAGAGATACTATGTAGTGGAAGTTTGATGTTGAATCTTGACTGTTAATGCTTAAGCTTCCAAATATTCTTTTTGGAGATTTCCCTTGTTGGAAATTGAGTAAATCTGAGTGGTAGTAGTCTCAGTGTACTGTAAACAATGAGAGAGTGAGATGAGAAATGAGCTTGTAGTTGAAGTGGCTATGGTGGATTTAGGGTTCATCAGGTAGACGACTAGTTTTCCACTTGGGGAAACTCGTAGACGCACTTATATGATGAATCATTTGATTAGGAAGAAGTTTATGAGAAAAGCTTCCAAATCCCTATGGTTACAGGGCATCTAGCAGTGCACATAGGGAGATTTGACTGTACGACAGCCTACCATCGTGATTCTAGTAGCGAGCTGCAATTTCTACAATGCAGGGTGTTGGGACACACAATGTCTTACTATGACATGCTAGGAAGGGGCACATGGATTTGAGGGAGAGAACTCCAAAAGAAGGTGTGAAGAGATAATTCTTGGAGAGAGAGATACAAGTGCTCAAAGTGTTGCAGACCCTGTTCTGGCTATGGTAGCTGCCAAGCAGGGTAGTGAGAAGGAGTAGGAGATGGGGTTCTAGACTTTTCTTGAGCTGCTCAAACTAAGCTAGATGAGAGTGAAACAAAGCTAGAGGAGTAGTGCCATGCCCAACTGGGCTTTGATACCATGTTAGAAATGCAGATCTAGAGCATGGCAGGAGCTATGGAGGATGGAAGATGAAGACAAGACTCATGTTGACATAGACAAAGAGAGACTAACTGTTACACAAGTGAATTAGGTTCCAAGATGGAAGCTTGGACTCATAAAGACAATCTTGTGTAATGGACTAACAATGACAAAGACACTAAGTGAAAGTACAAAGCATCACGATATTGTATTCATTCCATATGAAAGTGATAGTCAAGTACAATGCTTTATAGAAGTTAGGTTGTTCCACTCTCCTCACTATGAATATGGGATTCAGGACATCTCTTCCTAGAGCATACATCATTTTTCTATTTCTCAACAAGCTACACGAAGCCTCTAGCAAGAGAACAATTAGTGAGCAACAAGGCTCAAAACTCTCAAGCCAAGGGGGAAGAAGGAAGATTACTCTCAAAATACCCATTCAAAAGACCCACTCCACCTTTGAGGAAAACAAAGAGCTGCAAAATGTGGAGGAGTCAAAGATGTTGAAAGAAGAGCATAGAAAGAGGCAAGAAGAGAAGGAAGAAAGGCTAAGAATACAAAAAGAAGAGGAGATTGCCCTTGCCATTTGGAGATTAGTGGAGCAACCCTCTCGATCTCAAGAACTACCGATGGTGAGCCAACAAGGGAGGACATGCCAAGCACAAGCACACCAACAGAGAAAGCTAGACCAAGACTGGTGTCGGAAGGTAAGGCTAAAGCCCCATTACACCCAATCCTACCAATCTCGACCACACCAACCCTTACCCCAACACAAGATACTGGAAATGGGGTGGTGAATGAAAGCAATCTCATGGCCTAGGTGTAGTATCTAGTTAGCAAAGTCCATGAAATTGCACTTGCACCTAGTGAAGGAGCCCCTCTTACAAGAATCAAGAGACCAGCAGTAGGCAGTTGATGCAAAGTCACGGCAAGGGCCAAAGGTACCCCACTTAGAAATATCAACCACTTCAGTACCTTTAGGTATGCACCATAATGAGGATCAAGATGAACTAGTGAAGAAATTTCAAAGTCAACTCCACAAGGCAACTGAAGACAAGAAGGCCGTACTTGTAGAGCTCGATAAATAAAAGGCTGTGTTCATAGACTATAGGATGGATCAAGCAAGAAAGAGTGATGAAGATCATTAATAGGGAAATGGTCTCATTAAAAGAGGCCTTGAAAGCAAGCAAGGGAGAGGAGGGCCTCAAGAAGTTGTATGATGAAGAGAGGAAGACCCGCATCTCCTTGGAAAACATGTGTGCCTTCAACTCCCATGAAAATAAATGCCTAGAGCTAGAAATAAAAGAGCTAAAGAGGCAAAAAGAACAAGCTACCCAGGAGCTGCAAGAGTCAAGGAACCAACAAGATGAAGATGGAGCTACACAACCAGCTGCAATCTGTTCTCCATGAACAAGACATACTTAAATAGCATGTGAAAAGAAAAACCCAAGAACAAAAGCAAATGCATATATTGTGGTTGGAGCAAGAGCAGGTAATTGCCACTCTAGCCCAGTACCAAAACCAAGGATTAGAGGGGATGAAGTAAAAAAACAAAACAATGGGTGGCCAAAAATGAAGATCGAATCAAAAAACTAGTCTATAAGCTGGCCCACACAAAGGGTGAGTGCCTTCTAGCAAAAAGCAAAACCTCGGCTCTATCAAGATAGGAATGCTGAAGCTACAACACTCATTCTTATGAATAGTATTGAATGTCATGCAACCACGGGGAGAAGAGACAGCGGAGATGCTCAAGAGAAAGTTAGAATTGACGAGGACTCGACAGCATGGACTCCATGACCAAGGCACCCGAGACTAGCACCAGTTTGGGACTAGAGGAGCAACACGCTCAACTACTCTCAACTAGCTTAACTACACAAAAACTCACTTTGCTAGGGCTTGGGGAGCCAGAATGGCCAATGAAACCACAACAGGAGACACTAGAGCCAGTCCAATAAGGACCTGATTTCAAACTAGACCATTAAGAGGAGGAATAAACACAGGAATCAAGTCCCCCCTATGTAACCACAAGTGGAATTAGAAGAGCAAGGGAGGAAGCAAGGCCACTCAAACAAGTGATGGAGGCAAGGTAGAAGTGCAAGGAGCAAGTGGAACGTGCCTACAAAAATTTTCAAGCTAGGACACCACCGATTCCTCAAGTGGCCATCCCTCAACGTGAGGAGTGTAATCCTATCAACTAAGGCTAGGAACTTGCAATGTGGGAGCAATGGGAAAACCACAGCCCCTTTGATTTCTCTTTCACCTTCCCTCACTCGTTGGATAGAGTACTATCTCCTAGGGTGGTAGAGGATGTCATCAAACTCTCAGCTAGTCTAGGAAGAAGATGGCTACAGAAACGAAGGAGGCACCCCATAAGGTGGCGGTACAAGGGTGTGGTGTAATGTGTGTTACATAGGATTCATCATTTAAAGTATGCAAGGTGTATCATTGTGTGTGTATTTGTGCAACTAGTGTGCACAAGGTATTTAGTGTGTTGTGTGCTATCATTAACATGGAAACTAAGATACACACCAATGTGATGCATGTATGCTCACATGCACCTACATGTGGCAATGGTGCATTAGAGATTAATCTTGTCTTGCCAATCCAATCAATCCTTTCTCCTAGTAGATTAGATGGCTAAGTGTACAAGAACATGGGTTCTATGCTCGCATGACCACAATTGGGTGCAAAGAACACTAGTTGTAATTAGTTCATTAAAGATTGAAGAAGCATCCAACAACATCAGTAAGCCATTGATCCTGGTCACTCATTCTCTAGGATGACTCTACATTAATGAAATCCTCATCAACATCCTTAAGCTACCATTGCCAGAGCCACAAAAAGAACCTTACTATGTCATCAAGAACTACAACTTTTCCAATAGGACCATCACCTCATGACCATCCCCAGCATGAAGATCCATGATGTTGTGTGCAAGGGACTAGTACTCATCTAGGCAAGGATAGGATAATGTTAGTCTCATTTTGGAGAGCAGAAGTTAGATAAGAAAAAAAGTGAAAATTTTTAAAGATTTGATTCTATGGACACATCTAATGAGATATTTATCAAACAAAATTTAGAATCCTTATGATTTTCGAAAGTTATTGCATTCCACTTATATTACTTGAGAGCCCATTTAAATTATATCACTTCTTAGTTAGGAGAGACTCCAAGATTAAACCTCTAAATATGGGCATGCAACAAAAAATTGGTCAAGATCCTAAGAAAGGGAGAGGGTGCCCAAGATTTTGGGAAATTTTCTAAAACTTGAATGCATGCATAAAAGGTTAAACAATATATTCTTATGTGTACAAACTATGAGCTCTTTTTCTTACCTCAATCTTATCCATTAAAATGCATAGAGAGAGAGAGAGAGAGAGAGAATGTGTGTGTGTGTGTGTGTGTGTGTGTGTGTGTGTGTGTGTGTGTGTGTGTGTGTGTGTGTGTGTGTGTGTGTGTGTGTGTGTGTGTGTGAGGGAGACTGAATGGCCATTGAAAAATATCATCTCTACTTGTGCCATTTTCTTCTTCTTCTCTTCATTCATAATCACATGGAGCATGTGTGGATCAAGTTGAAGCCATCAAGTAGTGGATCAAGAGAAAAAACTTGAATCATGGATCACTTGCAAGCCCATCAAGCAACAAAGATGACAACAATTTAGAAAAGTAGTTGAGCTCACTACATCTTGAATCTAGTCATGCATTTATCTTCCGGTAGATTGATAAGTGTCTGGCTAGGTGAAAGATAGTATAGCCAACATGTTGAAAATTCTTCAAATAAAAATCCTTAAAAAATAGGATGCTAGCATTCCACATGCATACCAATGCATCCAAGTTTGCTATTTGAGCAATGTTGTGCTTACATAGCAATTAGAACATGGATTTTCTAGAGCTATGCTAGTATATGCAACTTACTAATGCAGAGATAAATTACTTCACTATTGAAAGGGATGTTAGATATGCTCAATGCCCCACCCTTATAAGGTGCCACTAATGATTCATGATTCTCAATGTTGTAAGGCCCCCATTATGAGGAGAAGCCATGCATAAACCTATGGGTTATGACTTTTATGCCAAATGAGATCTATGTGACCTGAAGGCAAAAAGGTGATCTTTGTAGGCCTAGCCATTGGGCTAGATATAGTATCTAAGCTAGTAGCAAATCAAGGTACACTAAATCAAGTTGCAGGATATGGAAGTTGCCAATGACCCTAGTTTTGAAGTCTAGGGATGGTAGAAGTGGTCCTTTGCTAGGGTCTTAAGGGGGCTAGTGGCCCTACTATAATGGGAGTCCAAGGAAAACACCCCTAGCTTGAAAATAAAAAGAATATTTTTTAAAATATACTTAGATCCATTAGGAAATGTTCATAATATGGTGAGTTCCATAGGCCAACATGACTACCTTTCAAGTCTACTTAAAAGGAAGACCCCTCCAAAGACATCATAAAATATTAGTTTATTTTGAATTAAATAATTTTATAATTTTCTCTTATTTTGTTACGAAGCGGAATACATGGCAAATCTAGCAAATCAAATCACAATCATAAACAAAGAACTTAGTGGAAAAATCTAACAAATCAAACACCTCAACTATTAAATAGAAACAACATTATAATACATAAGAGGATTTGAATAACTCAATAGATTGAGAAAGATAAGAGAAAAAATGCACGATTGGGCCCAACCTCCCCCATGGCAAAAGTCATGGTTTGCCATCCTTAATTATATATTATAGTTTTACATGGATATTTGCATTCATATCTTACATATAATTACAAAGAAAGTACAAATATCAATTAAAATACAAAGTTTTAAGAGTCAAGAGGTATCTAGTAACATGCTACACTTGCTACAAAAAATTATGTGCTCTGAATCTTGATGTTTTGACATCACCATTATGTTCTGAGAGTGCCAAACCCCCCAAAACGACTCTGGAAGCTCTGAATTCCTATTCCGGATGAGGAAACAACGAAAAAACTCAATTTTCATCCTCTTCTCCTGTTTTGCGCGTGATCCTATTGCTTTTACAAAGAAAGCTAGAAAAGCCTTATAAACTTAACCACATTAAGAAAATAGCAAGGTATTCCATAAAGAAAGCTTATTTCAATAAAAGCATATCTTAAATCTCATATTCTAAAATAATCTATATGAAAAATAAATTAATTAATAGCAATAATAAAATTATCTAATTATTATTAAATAAGTTTAAATGTATAACTTACAAATAGTGTAATAATTTTAATAATACAATATCATATAAATATATAATATTATATATTATTCTTAAGATAACTAATTATAATTATGAAATTTACGTTTGAACTTACACTAACGCCCAATGCTACCCAAAGCCACCGCTACATGCTCTACACATCAACTGAAGCATTCACAATTGTTAGAAAATAATAAGATAAAACCGACAAAAGTGAACACCTAGCAATCTTTAGCTATAAAATAATTAAATACGTTGGAACTCTGTCCTAACCTTAATTGAATTTGAGTGCATTCTAAACTCATAAATGTCTATTAATTTGATATGTATTTTACAAAATCACCCATTGTGGAATCATCCACATGCACATTAAATTAATATGACACCTAAAACGGGCAGGTGTCCCCGTCAACTTCTCACACAAGGAATCCACCTTGTGTACGAGCCCCGGCAAACACATATAGTTTTACAAAATCCACCGAAAAACCTCAAGGAATCCACCATGGAATATGCCTCCTAGCATCATATTTTCTCTTTACTCACTATTCCTTGCACAGATTCTTTGCACTACACCATGTAATGTTTACATGGTATTAGATCCCAAGAGTCTCTAAGAAGGGATGAGTATATGAGAGGAAAGGGCTTCAACAACAAAGAAAGTCAATGTCAACATTCACAAATGGTTATGGCCAATTAGACTATTGTATTAAAAAATTGAACATTGAGGATTTGTCCATCAACCTTTGGTAAATGAAAGTTAGATGGTTTAGATTGTATTCCATGAAAGTTTACAAATAAAACTATCCTTGATTCTTATGAACTCCTAGACACAACAATAGGGACTAATCTAAAATCACAATCCACCCCCATCAATTTTGATTGTTGTGATTTCTCTAAATGCATATTTGATAGACTTGAAAACAAAGAAATGTAGATATATTGTATACCTTAGTTACAAACCTTTGTTGCAATCTATTTCAATAATGCTTTAACCTTGGTTGAGTATAGAAGCAAGACATCAAAGGCTTGAAATGTATAGAGAGGTTACTATGAAATATAAAACTATGATTGTGATTTAAAACTTGGATAACTAACTAACAATGAGAGGTCTATTAAGTGAGAGACAATTAAAGAATTTATCACTCGGCATTACGAATTTATATGACGATATGGTTGGCATTGGGATACAAAAGACTAACAAAAGTAGCTAGCATGGAAATATCTTTGGATTTTTCCATTGAAGCTTAATGGGTTAGTAAACTGCCCTAAACAATCAAATGATAATCCAATCCTTGATGTTTAAGTAATTTTTTGTACTACTAATGGAGGAGAATTTGTGGCTTAAAGTTTAAGATTATGGCAATACTCAAGATGAAATAACAAAACAAAGGAGTGTAGTAAGAAACATTTTCAAGGAGAGTATTTCTATCTACTATAAGAAAAAAAAGGCACCAAATCTCACATTGTCATGTCAAGAATGCAAATAAGAAGAATGATGTTGTAAAAAGTTAAAGGAAGGAGACAACTAGTACAGGAGCTAGAGGTATTCATGGTGACCATTAAGGAAGTGTGCTCCTTGGTGCAAGAAATGTCTAGTACAAATCCATGGGCATTGGATAGTGATTCCTCCTATTGCATGATTAACACAAGTGAGGTTCACCAAGAGCGATATAGAAATTATCAACATTGCTAGAAAAGTTATTGTTGGCAAGGGAGAAAGAAAAAATAAGTCATATGATCTAAGTGCTCTTATAGACACAATTGGAGTCAGCACAAATAAGATTTGGCATGAAAGGTTTGGTCACATTAGATTTGTGATATCGAATGAGATGCATAAGTAGGGTATGGTCTCTCACCTGCCTAGTGTGAGAGTTAAATAAAGAAATCATATGAAGCTTGTATGATGGACAAGTAAGAAAGAAAGGCATTTTCATAAGAAACCAAAAACAAAGTGAAGAATCCTCTAGAGTTACTGCATTCAATTTAGTGGGATCTTCTTATTTTATGTTAATCATTAATAACTATAGTAGAAAGATATGGACATATTTCCTTTGTGATAAGGATCAAGCTTTTGGTAAGTTTAAACAATAGATAAGACTTATTGTGAATGAAATAGGAAAAAATGTGATGAAATTTAGAATAGATGGCAAAGGTGAGAACAACTCAAAAGTATTTACAAACTTTTGTAAGAGCTAAGGGTTTAAGTGTTAACAATTGATGACAGCTCATATATATACCTAAGTGAAATGGCACTATTGAATGTCAAAATTGCTTCATTGTGAAAATGGTGGTGTATGCTTAGGGGAAATGTCCAATTTGAAAAGAAGTTGTCAGTACTAAATTCTACATTCTCAATTGTAGCTATGCAAAAGCTCTTAAGAGAAAAACTCCTCATTAAGTCTATACTAGTAAGAAGCCATATGCCTCACACATAAAAAATTTTGATGTGAATGTTATGCACACGTTCTAGATGTTAAGTGGAACAAGTTAAAAGCACCAAATATATGGGCTTATAAATTGTATAATCAAGAGGATAAGAATATCATAGCTGTAATAAAGTAAAATAATACCTTAGCCAATATTTAGCCTTAGGTATAGGGTTAGATATAAAAAGCTAATTTGTAGCTTGCCAAGCATTTTTTTGCCAATTCTAAATATTTTTTATTTGAGGTTTCCACCTCCCACCATCCATTGAGGGTGTATACTCTTTGGCCACCATGGCACTGGGGTGGATTCCATGCCCCTCCATAACATGAGGAGGATATCATACTATAGCCTCTCATGAGTGATTCTCAACCATTATATCAAGTGGTAACATGTTTCATGGTAGCCTAGCTACCTTGACTATGACTTTCTTGGCATTTAGTGTATTTTTTTTGTTTTCAATATTTTTAGCTTACTATGGAAATTAGATTCTTTACAATGGTATCCGAACCTTGAATTTGATTCTTAGAAATGTTATTTTCAAGTCCAAATCTCATTATTAGAACCATCCAAGGTAATTGGGTTCAAGATTTGGTTATAAGATAGTACAAACTGTGACTAGCCGTGATTTCTTGCAATACACCGAGAGGATTGACCCCTTGATACATTGCTCTAACATAAAGAACATACGAACAGTCTCCACTCTTATATATTTTGAACCATCCAAGAGATTTGATATTTCCTTACCAAGCTTGCCCCAAGAAGCCGTTCATCTACCCTACAACTCAAGTTTCCTTACACACTCCATGCAGGTCATATGTTTGGAAAACAATTGCAATGCATACAGGTTTAATACCATGTTATGCTCAATGCAATTGTGGATAACCATTGTGGTCAAGCATTTTATCATTAAAAACAAGCTAGGTGGTGCAAAACCAATCCTTCAATGATTTTCCAACTAATCATAGGTGTGGTGTTGATAGAGACTAGCACTAAATTTCTTCGTGCTACTATTCTCCTTAACTCAAATGATAGTCCATCCTATATGTTATGCACAGACAACTAGATCCAAATTTGAATCATTTTCAACAACTAATCACTTTCACAATCCCTCTTCCCTTCTGCTGTTTAGGTTTTGGATTAACTGAGGCTTGATCCTCATGCTCTAGTCTTGTTCTATATTCACGAACATAAAATGTATTTTTCTCTAATTTTTTAGATGCAAAAACTAATTTTTTCCTTATTTTTCCTATTTTTTCACATTTATTTGTTCATAAAAATGTGCTATTTTTTTATTTATGTGTCTTGACTTATAATATTGAGCAAACTCTAATTTTTATCAGTTTTTAATACCATATGCCTTCCATTTCCCAACCCGAAATGGAAGAAATAATCATTTTTCCTCATTTATGACACATTTCATGTTTTAAATTATTAATTATGACTATGTATGACTATTGGTTCTAGATTTTATCATGTACAGCCCTCAAACATACTCAAACATGATTCATACAAATTTTCTTTCCATGCGCACATTATTAAAGCCATCAAATATCAAAACAATGCAATTTTCTTTGTAAAATTTGAGCATACCACTTACTTGCATGGTGTGTTTTTTGTGAAATGGTTTCATGTAGCCAACAGACCCGTCATTTGTTCTCCAACCACGGTGGACATTGCCTCTCATCCTCCCTTCGATCTTGGAGCAATCGGTCCATGCCAAACAAGCATCCTTCATCGCATCCTTGATTTTCTGTGTGTGATCAGCCCCTTAAAGGAGAGAGGAGGGGGAGGAGAGAGAAAGACTGAGTTTTGATCTCTCCCATCAGCCAACTATCTCACAAGCGAAGACAAGTATTGGAGAGAGAGAAATCAAAGAATTTCATTACCAAGATCAAAATGGGGGGTTTGTTGTAGGCCTGTGATGGCTCCCATAAAAAATTGGTCACCGATAATGGGGGGCGGCAGCATGACGATGCACCATTTCAAACGGCGCCCCCCCCCCCCCCCCTCCCCCCAAAAGTCTTTCTTTTAAAAGGGGCCTTTGGCCCCCCCAAAAGGTCCATGCTCAATGTTCAAGATTTGTTGCCCTTTGGCCTTTTTTGGCTTTGTCTTGTTCGACCTCCCGCATTTCGACTTTCTGCCTCCGTTTCAATTTTTGAAAATTTATGCCTACTCGGCTCGGGGCTCGCACTACTGATCACTTACTTTGGCTTGATCCGGCGTCTGGAAAAATTATGAAAAATATGCAAGTGCTCTTCGAAACCACTTTGAAATCATGTCTTCCTTGGCTCGTAAGAATTCCCAAATTCGTCTTTGCTGCTTCCGACGAGGTCCAATTCTTCGTGTCTTTCCCACACTTTAATGGTCTTTAAATCCCGCTCTCATTGGCAACCATGGGATAGGGTAGCTCAGCCCATCATGTCCCACGAATAGATCTACACATGCATAATCACAAAGAGCATCAAGATGATACAAGAAATAAACAACAAAACATACCATAGCTCTCACCCTACCCCTTGACAAAACCAAGGCATGAAAATCCACAAGGGATAGACCGAGCATAATCTGATAGAAATCCAGAGCGAGTCTCTAACCAACTGTGCGAACACAGACTAGCTAAAAAGCCGATCAAAGAGGTCATCCTAGTGGTGGTCTGAACTACCTACCTAACTTAGGACAACTAGACCATGACCTCCTACTAGGTGAGGACTCCTATAGCCTGGTCATCATATTCTTCTTGTAACACATTTTCCATTTATGGTTTCCATACTCGAGCATGTAAAAAGGAGGAAGCTGAGCATAGAGTGACCCAAGGAGAATAGGGCATCCGTCTCGGGTCTTGACTCAGTACCCAAGCACCTACCAAGCTCTCATGAGGCGACACTTAATCCTTTTTTAACGCTCACTTTTATTTTCACTCCAACCTTCCTTTCTTTTCTTTTCAACTAGCTACTACCCCTAGGAAGGCAAGGCATTGCGGCCTCAAGTCTGACTCATTCCCAAGAACCTACCGGGCCTTTACAAGGCGATAATCAACTGCTTATAGGAATTTCTTTCCTTTTCCTTTGCTTTTTCTTATTGAGGGGTTAGAAACCCTTTTTGCACACCTTTGTAATTTTTATTCTTAGATAAATTCAGAACTTTCTCTTCTCTTGATATCTTGGCAAGCTTCTCTAACTACCTCACACTAACAGGGACTCCTAAGGCAGCTGCCTATCAAGCACGAAGGATAGGGTCACAAGGACTACCCTCTAGTATAGGTTTTTATTGCCTAACAATGTCCTAACTAGAGGTAGACAACTATTCAAATCTCCCCTAGATATACCTAACCAGCCCTAGGACTTCATGCCTTGATTGTCGATTCCCAACAAACCAAAAAGAAATTAACACCTACATACACATAGAACATTGTATGCTTAAGGGAAAAACTCAAAAAGGGGACGAAACAACCTGGAATGGCCACAAGAAGCTCCTCCGTAGTAAAGGCTTCCTCCAGTGATTTTGTTAACCTATGTGATGCAATCACTAAAACAGAAAACCATTAAACATACCAACAGCAAGCAGACATATGGCCCTCTTGGCATAAGGAAATATCACATTTCACACCCAAAAAAATTGGCCCTCATGGCCTAAAGCAATAAATCAATTAAACTCTTTGACA
Source organism: Lygodium microphyllum (assembly GCF_053477565.2). Classification (NCBI taxonomy): domain Eukaryota; kingdom Viridiplantae; phylum Streptophyta; class Polypodiopsida; order Schizaeales; family Lygodiaceae; genus Lygodium; species Lygodium microphyllum. Next base: position 112,617,867 of record NC_141148.1, read on the forward strand.
AAACCCAACCCTCTTGGCCTAATGGAATCAAACAAAACAACTTGTATATATTCCCTCCCTTTTGAAATCTTGCTAATATACAACAAGATGCTCCATCCCAAGGAGGAAATAAGGCTCCTACCCTAAACTAAATGCAGAAGATCGTGACCCATACCTCCTGCATAAATAGCAAGAGGTGTACACATAACGTGTCATCGGACCAACCTATAGGTCCAAGATTACAAAGGTAAATGGGTCTCGACCACTCTTTGCATCACCCATACTAACCATCGCCTGCCATATGAGGCATGTCCTAATAAAAGCCCCCATAATCGGCTGGGTCCTATCTTATCGTTAATAGAGATATCCAAACTAAAACCATAGTTGAGGAAAAGGTCCTCTTCATAAGCAAAGTTTGCTAGCGAATCCGCAAACTGATTCCAATAACGTGGAACCAACTGAAGAGACACTCTCTCAAACCCGTCGAGCAGGGTCATAGCAGTGTGATAATACATAAAAAGAATGGGATTTCGTATTGTGTAGGTCCCATTTAGTTGGTTCAATCCCAATTGGGAATCCCCCTTTACTAACAACTGACAAATACCGCCCTTCTGAGCAATATTCAAGCCCATGATTAAAGCTTTGTATTCCACCATGTTAGTGGTAAATCCAACCCCGATATAAATAGCTAATTTTATCACAACTCTACGTCGAAGATATCTAATAACTACCCCTATACTCCCTTTCTTGTTGGTGTTGGGGGTAAAGGCGCCTCTACCTAGCCGCCCATGTATTACTACACTAACAGTCACTGCCACTGCACACTGCAGGTGGCGGGCACCCATCACCGTCACTTTATGCTTTATTCTTTTAGTAATAGTTTGAATAAAGGAAGGCCCAGTCACACATTGTGACTGTTGGAGTTTCCATTTCTAGTCTCTCCCTTTCTTGCTCTTGCTCTCCCGCCATAGCTCTCGAGTCCAACCTTCGATCCGTCGCTCCCTTTCAACTGGTATCAGAGTTTTGCTTTCTGACTCTTGAGCTTGGTTCGTGGCATTCTCAGCATCCCATCGACTCCCTACTTGCGTTGGGTCTCCTTCCCGGCAGCCATATCCAACTCCTTCGAGCTCCCATCACTCCCCGGCTTCACGAGCACCTTCCCGGCATTGTTGGACACCTTCAAGGCATTACATCAGAGGTATTTGATCATTTTCTTTAGGGTTTACTTCAGTTCTCAGGTCTCACAGGCTATAAACAAGTTGTGGGCAGCCATAGGTCACACCTCTTGGAGCTTCCTTCACCTGGATCTTGCTTCCAACCTATCAAGGCTTGTTGAGGCTTGGTATAGGCCTTCTTTGGCCCTCATTTGTGCCCCCTTTGGGCCCCATTGTTGACATGTGGGATAGCAAACCCCCCAGCCAACTCACATTTTTTTTGCTCCTGTTTCAAAATCTGGCCCAAAAATCACTCTTTTTGTCATATCTCAGGCATTCAAAACCCAGTTCAGGCAAGATAAGAGTCTAAGTTGGGATTTTGGCACACTCCGAACACGATGGTGATGTCAGATTTGCCAAATTCTGATGACAAAATCTTCTACAATGGATTTCATGTCAGAGACAGCATGTATTTCTATACATATGCTTATTTGGGCATGACTACATAACCGGTTTTATGCCTATTGCATCCCGATTGATTGGGGGATTGAAGCTACATGTAATGCTATGATTTTGGCCTGATTTTGGCACTGGAAATATACAGTTTATAACGATAAATGTATGCTGAATACTCTTGGGTTGAAGCTATCTTTCATGCTTTCACATATGCCTATTGGTTCCGGATGTATGTCTTGGGTTATGCTATGATGTATTGATCATCGAGGGACGACTTTGAGCTTGTCATTGAATCCCGATGCTTTTGGAAGCTTGAGCTTATTTCAGCCGTGCACTTATTAACATTGGTATATGCTTTGACAGTGATGCTTTGATGCCAAGAGACATATTTCACGGTAGATTCCGTGCCATGGTGGATTCCATGAGGTTTTACGGTGGATTCCGTAAACTTTGTTGACCGGGGCTCATACACAAAGTGGATTCTTTGTGCGAGAAGTTGATGGGGATGCCTATCCTTTTCGGGCGTTTCATTAACTTAGTGTGTACATGGGTGATTCCATAGCGGGTGATTCCGCAAAATACATATTAAATTAATAAACGTTTATGAGTTTAGAGTGCGCACTCGTGATAAATTAAGGTTAGGATTGATTTCTAACCAGTTGATTTATTTATGTAGCTGAAGACTGCTAGGTATTCACTTTTGTCGGTTTAATTATATTATTTTACTAACGATTGTGAATGCTTCAGTTGATGTGTAGAGATAGCAGCAATGGCAGAGGAAAGCATTGGAGGATAGCGTGTATTCGAATTATCACTTATATTTTGATGGGCACATACCTTAGGCATGGCACCTATATTTTTTTGCACCTATTTATTAAGGCGTTGGATATTTATTTATTATTTTGTATGCGTGTGGACGCACGATTATGATATTTGTATTTGGACATTGTATTGGGTATGCCTGACTCTTTGGGCGCCCGCCCATTAGCTTTATTTCTATTTTGTGCTAAAGCAAACTCAAAAGCCAAAAGCGTGCTATTTTGTAATTTGGGCTATTATTTGAGCTTGAAGATGATTAATACATAAAAATACATGCTTTGTGGAGCGCTCACACAAGGCATGGGGGGAGATTGCACCCAATTGGTCTTTTGTTCATGTCGTGCATGCTTTCTACCTTGAGTTTTGTGCAAAAAGTAGAGTTCTTTTGTTCTTGGGGACCTTCCGGCGCTCACTACGCGAGCATACAACATCCGATCTGTGCACCAGTGGTATCAGAGCGAAGCTGAGATCGAGAGCTTCCAATCACTACCCATCTTGCGCAAAGGCAGAGCTCCTGGAATGATCGATCTCTACAGTCAAATTCATCGCGAACAGTCGATACAGGTGGATTCCTGGCAGTCAAGAACCTCTATCTATAGCCTCTGATCGTGAAGGACCGGCCTGGGGAAGCGGAGGACCACAAGGAAAGTTCCTTCTACAAGTCGTTTATTTCTCAACACTCTGACAGTAACTCCATAGCCAAAAGCTTAAAAAGCTTAATTAAAAGTTTAGAAAGCTTAATAGTAAGCTTTAATAAAGCTTACTCCATCAAATTTGTCAATCGGCAGCGTCAGTATACCTTCACCGTGATTTTTGCGGCAAAAAAATGGCCCCCCCTCTAAAATTCGACGTTTTCTTCAGACTAAGCTTTAAGCTTAGTCAACCAAGTCTCAAGTCATACAAATCTTCAAGTTGAACAAGTTCAATAAGTTCTGCAACTCTGCAAGTTCTGCAAGTCAGCAGAGGTCAAAATTGACTTATGCTAAAAACTCTCATAAGGATTGTTCCTGCGCAGAAGCACTGAACTGCAAAGTTGTTCCCTAGAAGACTCTGTTCGCATACGCAAACTTGCTGAACTAGTTTCAGCACACACAGAAGGTCATATGCAGATTTTACGAAGACTTTAAATCCCGCAACCGCAAAAGTCGAAGACCGTGAAAGCCAAACAAAAATCTATAATCCTTGTACACCCGACTTTGAGCTATGCTCATCCTGCTAATTGGATTTTGAGAGTGTGAGGTCTTTTGAATTTTTTACAGGATGACAGAACAAAATATGGATGATTTAATGGTGGCTGAAGGCGATCTTCCTGAACCTACAATGGAACAAAAATTGGATTTAATTATGATGCAACTGGATGAAGAATGAAGAGCCCAACAAGCCTTGCAAGTTCAATTGGCCAATTTACAACGATCAACTACCGACAAAGATGGACCACAATCCGAAGATCTTATCCGACAAACCATCGATGCGACTCTCGAAGCTCAATCCATCCGCAAAGAAACAAAGATAAGTAAAAGAAATTTCAAATTCCGTACTTTCAATGAAACTCGAGATGGAAAGACTGTTCTTGTATTCATCAGTCAGTTTGATGGTTACTTTCATGAAGAGACATATGCTAAAAAAGATAAAATCAAGTGTGTCACTAATCATTTAGTGGATAGAGTATCTCTTTGGTGGGCCATGGTTCGTAAGAGCATAGATTGTCCCACTACCTGGGAGAGTTTAAAGAAGAAGTTTATGCAAAATTTCCTTCCTCCACAATTTCATGAAAAAGCCATAAAGCAATGGGACCTTCTTCAGCAAAGAGATCGTGAGCCTATTTCCCAGTACACCAAACGCTTTTGGAATGCCTTACTTCAACTACGCATGCTTGAAGACGTACCTAAAGCGACTCACAAGTGCAAGTTTATGTATAGATTACTTGGGCATTACTACGCTGAAGTCAATATGTTCAAGCCTGCAACTCTTGAAGATGCAATTTCTTTAGCTCATGACACTGAAGACAAGATTCGAGGAAGAGACAAGTGTCCACAACAATTTCTAGCAAATGGTAACTATGATTCAAAGCAATTCAATTCAAATTTTAGAAGATTCAATCAAAGTCAATTTCCTTCATCATCTTTCCGTAAGTCTTGGAAAAAACCACCTCCTTTGCAATCAAATACCAATCAAAACCCTAAGACATCCTCACAACCAAATCCTAATACTCCTAGACTTCCTGCCATTGCAAACAATGTATCTAAAGCCAAATCTATAGTGTGTTACAAATGCCATCAACCTAGACATCTAGCAGCCAATTGTCAATCGAAGAAGCCACCTATCCATATCAACTATCTTGGAGCAATGGAAGATGAAGAACATGAGGAAATGCCTGACTTTACAGAAGATGAGGACGACATTACTACTCCTTCGGATACTTTACCAGGTATGCCAGCTCCACATTCTTTGTTGACAATGAAATGTTTAGTGCTTGGAAAAGAAAATATTATTTTGCATGATGATGGCAGTACATATGATTTTATTTCTGCAAAGTTAGTGAAAGAATTGAAATTACAAAGTGTTCCTACGCATTATCGCATTAAAGTAGCATTCTGAGGCACAAGGTATAATGGAACACAAGAGGTGCATGATTTAGAAATTCAAATTGGTGAATACACCGAAAGAATGAATTTTCTAGTTGTACCATTACAGTCCAGTGATATCATCCTAGGTATGCCTTGGCGTCATCAGCATAATCCTGACGTAGATTATTCAACGCATTCAATTAAAATTCATTTTCAAGGAAAACATATTACATTGTATGGTATGCACGCATCTAATAATTTTCCGCTGCTTACTCATACCCAAGCTAAACATGCATTACGCAAAAGTAGTAAATCTTATCTAATTTGGGTGAATGGACTTCAAGCTAAAGAAAAACATATGCACCCTAGGCATAAAGAATTCCTTACACAATTTAAAGATTGTTTTGCCGAAGATCTACCACCTAGACTACCTCCTTCACGTCCTGAAGACCACAAAATAGATTTAATTCCTGGTACACAACCACCTTGTAAAGCACCATATAGGCATAACCAGATAGAACAGAAAGAAATTCAAAATCAAGTTGAGGAATTATTAAACAGAGGATTAATTAGACCTAGTAGTTCTCCATTTGGCGATCCTGTTTTGTTGGTAAAGAAGAATAATAATACTTATCTCATGTGCATTGATTATCGTGCCCTAAATAAGATTACTGTAAAGAATAGATATCAAATTCCTAGGGTAGATGATCTTATGGATAAACTACAAGGTTCTGCCGTATTCAGTAAAATAGATCTTAAATCTGGTTATCATCAGGTGAGATTAGATAAATCTAATATATTTAAGACTGCATTCAGAACACAATTTGGTCATTATGAATTTTTAGTGATGCCTTTTGGATTGACTAATGCACCTACTACATTTACTAGAATGATGAACCGCATATTTTTTAAATATCAGCATTGTGTTATATAGTATTCTTTGATGATATCTTGGTATTCAGTAAAAATGAGAAAGAGCATTATGAACATTTGTCTTTGGTTTTCAAGTTGTTGAAAGATAATCAATTGTATGCTAATCCAGAAAAGAGTGAGTTCTTTCAAACATAAATTGAATATCTAGGTCATATTGTTTCATCAGAAGGTATTAAGGTTGACCCTAAGAAGATAGAAGCAATATTGAACTGGCCTATACCTAAAAATGTGCATGAGTTACGTTCTTTTCTAGGTCTTGCTAGTTTTTACAAGAAGTTTGTGCGAAATTTTTCATTACTTGCTTTGCCTTTGACTAAACTTTTAAAGTTTATCATTGGTCTGATAATCAATAGAAATCTTTTGATTTATTGAAACATGCATTAACCCATGCTCCTGTATTACAACTACTTGATTTTAATAGACCATTTTTTTTAGTAGTTACTGATGCTAGCGGATCTGGAATAGGAGCCGTACTTATGCAAGATAATCATCCCATAGCCTATTCTAGCTGTAAACTAAAACCATCCGAACTTAAATATTCCACATATGATAAAGAATTGTTATAGCTGTTGTACAAGCTTTAAGACAATGGAAACATTACTTAATGGGTTCTAAGTTTATGATTACGACTGACCAACAAAGTATTAGACATCTCCTTAGTCAACCCCAAATATCTGACCAACATATCAAATGGGCAGCTTTTATTCAGAGTTTTCATCCCCTTATCCAATATCAACCAGGTAAAGAAAATGTAGTAGCTGATGCTTTAAGTAGAAGACCCACCATTTATAATATTTTTGTCATATCATTTGATTCTCTAACTCCTATGAAAGATACTTATCATCAGGACATTACTTTTCATGCTGATTGGAATAAATTAGTTGGAAATAACTGGATTTCTATTAATTCACTGTCTTATAATGATGGATTCATGTTTTATGAAAAGAGATTATGTGTTACAGTTCCATTTAGATCTTTTGTTTTGAATGAGATTCATTGTCCTCCATATCAAGGTCATAGAGGTATCATATCTACTTTATGTACATTGACTGAAGATTTTTATTGGCCACATATGGACACTGATGTATCTAACTTTGTTTCTAAATGTTTGGTTTGTCAAAGAGTTAAGAGACATCATGGTAAACAGTATGGTTTACTTATGCCTTTATCTATTCCATCAAGACCATGGGAACATATTTCTATGGATTTTATTACCGGTTTACCCAATACTAAAGCTAACCATGATATGATTTGGACTATTGTAGACAGGTTTGGTAAACAAGCATATTTCATTCCATGCAAGAAAACTTTAACAGCATCTCAGGCAACACAATTGTTTTTGAAAACTGTTTTCGCTAATCATGGATTATCAAAAGTTATTATTTCTGACCGTGATTCTAGATTTAAGATCATTCACAAAATCAATGACAATGCATTTAAGTTAGAACTACCACCACACTGGAAAATTCACAACAGCTTTCACATTAGTTTATTACGACCCTTTAGAGGATAATTACCTATACACCCTGTTTATGAAAACCCACTTTTGTTAGATGAAGAGACTGAAATCCTTGAGCCTGAAGCTATAATAGATATTGACTTTATGACCACTAGAACTGGCCGTAGATATTCTAGATATTTGGTCAAGTTTAAAAACCATCCTGTTGAAAAGGCCCAATGGATGCACGCTAGAGACTTAAATGCTTTCCCCACTCTGTTAGCTCCACATTGAGCTAATAGCAATTGAGGACAACTGCTATCCCACCCCGGGTGGACGCACGATTATGATATTTGTATTTGGACATTGTATTGGGTATGCCTGACTCTTTGGGCGCCCGCCCATTAGCTTTATTTCTATTTTGTGCTAAAGCAAACTCAAAAGCCAAAAGTGTGCTATTTTGTAATTTGGGCTATTATTTGAGCTTGAAGATAATTAATACATAAAAATACATGCTTTGTGGAGCTCTCACACAAGGCATGGGGGGAGATTGCACCCAATTGGTCTTTTGTTCATGTCGTGCATGCTTTCTACCTTGAGTTTTGTGCAAAAATTAGAGTTCTTTTGTTCTTGGGGACCTTCCGGTGCTCACTACGCGAGCATACAGCATCCGATCTGTGCACCATGCTTCTTGGGTTTATGCATACCCATTGCCTACGACTTGATGCTCATGTCATGGTTGATTACCCTATGCATATGTTGAGCTTGAGTGCTCATTGAAGCTCCACCTTGGATGCATTTTGGATTATCTGGAGTAGTCTTGGATGTTACTTGGCTTGTTAGAGTTTGGATTGGGATGTATTTGATGTCTTACATGCTTACGGATGCTACATATGGATGCTCTACTGCCTACATGTTCGAGATGTACTATTGATGTATTGTCTTGGACTTATGTCATTGGCATTGTGTCTTGCCTTGGCTTGAGCTCTTGAGCTCGTACATATGACTTTTGTGCCAATGGGAGCATTCTTGAATGCTTATCAGACATTGAGCAGGCGGTACTTTTATGCATTGAGCCGTTACATGCCATTGAGCAGTTACAGACACTTGAGACTTTGGGACTTCTTACCTTTTGGGATGATACGTCATATGTCTTGGTTCATTGTATACTTATGAGCTAAGTCTCAATTTTGGATCCGTATCTTTGTGGACTGACACCTACTTGTGTCAAGTTTTGGTAGTGGAAGGAACACTTTGCCCTGTTGACTGGGGGGTGTGCCTACTCACTGCAGATGTTTGTATGACATACTTGGGTGTTGGATTCATGCTTATCGATCGTCATATGCTTATGCTATGCCCGCATGATGTTAGCTTTGGTCTCAACAATATCTGATTGCCTTGGGATCCGATTTTGGCACTATTAACTCTCTTTTACTGAAATCTAAAATTTATTATAGCAAGTATATATGTATGGATTGACATGGATTTTTCATGCTGAAACACTCTGAAATGATGCACTTCCACTAGTACTTGGTGGACAGTAGCTTTGATTCCACTTTCCTCGCCATTTTCCCTTGATTTTGGTGATTTTTTTGTCATTTTCTGCAGTAAACAGCAAGCAATTTTGAACTATCTATAGTCTTCTAGCCTGCATTATGGCGAGTTCGTCCACTGATTGTGCTATTTTCAACATCACTAAGCTTGATGGTACAAATTACTCTTATTGGAAGAGCCAGATTTGGCAGGTGTTGGTGCAGAAATCGCATATCAAACCTTTGAGGTTAAGCGGGCATCCATCTGCAACTATATCAGATGAGAAATGGCTTGAGCTTGATGAGTTATGCAAGTCCACCATTGTATTGTCTCTCACAGAACAGGTTCACTACAATGTATTTGAGGAAGAACATAGTGCATGGTAGTTATGGGATAAAATCAAGAATCTCTATGACAAGAAAAGTCCAGTGAGTCAAATGTATTGGCTGAAGCAGCTTATGGATCTACATATGAAGGAGAATGTGACTATGTCTGCTCACTTGAGCTAGTTCCATGCTATACTCAAGAACTTGAGGACATCACTTTTGTAGAGGATGTCACTCGTCTTTTCTTGCTTGGTACTCTTAATGAGTCATGGGATGTATTCCGCATTGCATTATGTGCCTCTACTGCTACCTTGAAATTATTTGATGTTGAGAGTACTCTTTTGCAAGAAGAGGTTAACCGTAAGAATTTGGATGCCTCTCGTGTGTCTCATGCTATGACAGTTAGAGGCAAGAATGATGGATATGGAAAGCATGGCAGTGGCAGTGGCCGTGGACGAGATTCTCGGAAATCTCGGTCCAAGTCTCGTGGGAAGTCACGTAGCAAATCCCGTGGCAGGAATGCAGATGTTACTTGTCACCATTGTGGGAAAAAGGGCCATATTAGGCCACAATGCCATGAATTGTGCAATGAAAGGCGCAAAGATAAGGGGAAAGACAAAGTGCAGGATAAGTCTTCTGATCACAGCATAGTGCCAGCAAAGTCCAGTGTTAAAATTGAAGAGATCAATGTTATGCAGCCTGAGGATGTTGATGATGATGATTATATCCTAGCAGCTTCTTCTAGTGCTTCGCAGATGACAGAGGTACACTCTATGTATGCACAGTGTTGGCTCTTAGACTCAGATGCGCTCTTTCATGTGACACCTTGCCGAGAGTGGTTTCATTCATACCGTACTGTTTCAGGTTCTGTGCACTTGGGTGATGACAGATCTCTTGTTAACCCCAACACAAAGAAAGCAAAAGGAAATGGAAAAGACGTAGGGCAAAGGAGGAAAAAAGGTAGCCCGACTGAAAAAAGAAGAGGAGAAAAGGCCAAAAGCTCAAGGGCAACCTTAAAAGTCCAAGGCAAAAAGCAAAAGGGGAAAGGCGCATTTTAAAATAAAAAGGCGCACCCTGAAATCTTGCAAAAGAGCGCCGGGCTCTCACCTGTGCAATTTGTAAATGTAGACGGGCGGTGGAAAGGAAGCTAGGAAGATAGAAGGACAATGGGAAAAAGGGCCTAGGCTACGGTCGGCCATGTAAAAAAGGGGAAAAGGGGATGACCGCCCAAAAAGGGATTTAGGGTTTTGTATATAAAGTTGAAATGTGAATGAGAAGCTCATTCTTGTGTGTGGCAAAAGCTTCTTCTTCTTCTTCTTCTCTTTTTTCTTGCCTTCTTGCTTGTGCTTGAGAGAGGGATTGAGAGAGTGTGAGGGAGTGAGGGAGTGATTGTGTGAGAGTGAGGGATCTTGGAGAAGAAGCTCTCCATCTTCTCTCTTCGTCTTCTCCTCCTCTCTTCTCTTCTCTTGTCTCACGCGTGGCTATGGAGGATGAAGCTCATGGGAGAGGGATTGAGGTTGCTTGAGCTTGCCTCAAGGATCATGGAGCTACCGGTATGCGAGAAAGAGGAGGGTACTCGATCGAGCATCAAGGTAAGCTCACTACACCCGTAAGGTAGGCATTGCGCGTCGGCTATGTGAGAGGTAGCCATGGCCACTCGGTTCGAAACACTTGAGCAATAAGTGGTCCGTAGGTCTCAAGGTAGAGCTTGAAGCTCCCCTCCATTTTGGTTCCATTGTCGGGACCGCCAGAGGAATCGAGCCTTGAGCGCCGCATGCATTAGATCGAGCATGGAAGTAGGGTTTGCAGCTTGAACTAGTGCTTGGGATAACTAGGAGATTTAGGAGGTTTTAATCCGTGGAACACGTAAGTATTTGGGTTTGTTGGAAGCATCAGATTAGGACTACTGTTCTGCATTTCTGTTTTTCATATTGCCTGTACTAGATTAAGGTTAGATTAGGGTAAGAAAAGAGAAAACAGTGGTTATGGCTGATGTTGAAAACAAGAAAACAGGGGACCAGATTCAAGTTTCTAGGTGAAACAAGGTCAGGGAACTGGTTGTGAGGTTTTGCAGTGCTAGGAAAGGACCTTAAGAGGCTTGGGAGGCCAAGACAGACCTCATTTCTTTAGTTGGCCTTGTGAGAGAGAGAGAGAGCTTTGGTTCACAGGACGAGGAAACGCGACCCCGATTCTAGGCGCATTCAATTCGTGCTGCTTCAAGTGAGTCCGGTGTGTTCCATTAATGCTCTAATCAGTCATGCGGAGGCTATGGTGATTGAGTGCAGCATGCATTAGGAAGGATTCAAACGCGTCGGAATCGCACCCACCGCCAACGCAGTCGGACCAACCCGCAGTGGTCCGATCCCTAGAATCAAACCACCCGAGTTCTGGAGTCGGACCGCCGTCCAACTCCCAAAATCGGACCAACCCGGTCCGATTCCCAGAATCGGACCGCCCGACTGAGAGAGTCGGACCAGACCGGTCCGATCGCAAGAATCGGACCAATCCGATCGAATGTGCCACGTGGCACTCGAACTACCCATTAGAATCGGACCATTGTAGTCGGACCACTAGGGCCGGACTTGGACGACCAACTCGAAAATAGGACCACCCTCCTGGTCCGATTCCCAGAATCGAACCAACCCCATCCGACTCCCAAAGTCGGACCAGCCCTGTCCGATTCCCAGAATCGGACCATCTTGCCAAAACAAAAAGATAAGGATCTTTTGCTAACCTTGCCGCAGACCGGACCCCAGGACGCAACCCTGAACACCCCCAAGACCCAGTTTGACCATTAGGACCACAGAGACTAATCGAACTTAGGGTGCGGAAAGACCATAGGGTAGGTGGGAACTGAGTTGAAAAACTCAAATTGGGCTGGGAACGTGGGTAGAAACAAGGTGGAGTTTGCATTAAACGCTTTCTGCATCGGCATTTCACTCTTGTACTCCACTAAATCTGCATAGCAAGAAAAGAGAAAAGCATGTATTCGCACCAAGCACCACAAAAGCACTAAGCACAATGTGTTAGTAAGGATCACCGCTGCTTTTGAATAACAAGGAACACATCTGGATACCTAATAACGTTAAGAAACCCATTAGTAGGAGAAGACCCCAAGACTTAGACAGGTGCCTGAGCGCCCTACTAGTAGTACCTGGAGCGAAGACACGGGAAGCAACAAGATAGAGAGTGGAAGCTGCCAGAGCTGATTGGATTTATTGACAATCTTGTGGAGCTGGAAGCAGAAACAATATCGGGATCAAGAGGCGACCAAGGGGAAGACCAATTAGACTTAGGAGAATTTCCAGCGCTGGTCCAGGAACTGATCCACGACTACGATCTACTCACCAGGACTGTGATCCAAGGTAGACCTGTAGAGGAAGTGGTGGCTAACCTGGAAGAAGAGAGAAGAGCTATCAAGAGAGCGCTGCAAGGTATAATTGCCTACAACCATGAGCAAAGGGCTGAAAGGCTGCAGCAAGACATGGACATGTACGAGGCTAGATGAGTACTGGACCTAGCTGGGGCAGCCAAGTCTGGACCGAACGTAGAGAGGGAATGGGCAGCAGAGGCTGGCATGACGTTGAGAGAACTGGTGGCAAAGCGACTCATGGACAATACATCTGTGGAACAGAGTGCTACTACCCTAGCCACCGCGCTACTGTCAGGATTGGGAGTCACGCAAGGGGCTAAAGGGCAGGCTAGAATCCCCATAATAGCAAAACAACTAGCTCGATACGAACCTAGCAGTGACCCATACAACTTCATGGAGCAGTTCGAGCAAGTATGTGAGGCAAACGGTCTTACTAACCATGCGCAGCGAGCTCAAGCCTTCGGCCTATGCTTAGGCGACAAGGGGAGGACATGGTACTCTAGTCTGGATGACGCAGAACGTACAAACTTTGCTCGCCAAGAGGTTTTCGAAGGCAGGGTATTCGGATAACCTCATTGTTAGGTTGATGAATATCAGTCAAAGGGAGAAGGAGGACGTTAGAGATTACGTTACTCAGGTGCGTAGCCTCTACAAGAGAATCCCTGCCAATGAGTGACCTACCGAGAGGGCAGTGTCTACAGTGTTCATGAACGGGATTCGAAGTGAGGAGCTCTACAAGGCTTTGGCCAGTAACTCCACCTTACAACGAGACATGCTAGCTCGAGTCTTTGAGGAGGCAATACGCGTAGATGATCAACTCAGGGAACGTAGCATGAGGACTACCAACCGAGATAGTGCGAGCCAGAGGGACCCTGAGAGATCAACCACCTTAGAGGAAAAAGCAACTGCTAGCGCGCAGGACAAGGGAAAGAATGTAGACCACGACCAAGGGATGGCAAAGATGAGAATGGAGATTGCACAGTTGCAAGAGCTCGTTAGAAAGCCTGTGAGATCGCATGTACAATGTGTGTACTGCGGCGACAATCACCTTCCAGTGGAGTGCCAAGATCCTAGATCTCGGTCATGCTCAAATTGCAGTAGATTCGGACATGATGCAGTGCATTGCAGAATGCCGAGGAGATTCCCATACACGCAGCAGTACAACCCTTCATACTTAGGTAATAGGCCACCTAATTTCTTTGGCAAGGGAACCCAGTTAGCTCTTCCAACACCAACTAACTCAAGACCTATCATGCCTAGGCTGGAAATGAACCCAACTGGTATACCCAGGCCACCAGGGCCTTTTGTGACTCACCCACCTAGCGATGCTCCTGTTCACTTTGTGGAGGAGCCTAATGAGGAAGAAACCTATGTCAATCCGTACATATCCTACGACGAGGCGGGCAACCCAGTCCTGATGGACTATCGGCCAGTGCCGATTATGGCTTTAGGAAGAGGATGATGCAGAGGCTTTGGAGGGCCTAGCCAAGATCCAGTCACATGCTGGACTTGCGGCCACCCAGGCCACATTTATCGCGCTGCCCAGAGCGAGAACAAGCTAACAAAGACAAAGCGGATCTCCGATGCACAGAGTGTGGAATCACACATCTGTTTCCTGACTGTCCTAGGCGCAAGCCATCAACGAGCACTGCCAACATGCCATCAGTGCCTTTGGGGCTCTTTGGAGTTGAAACTTTCGGTAGTGAGGATACGCCCTCCCACTACATGCTATGACGTGAGCTCAAACGAAACAAGCAAGCATCTTCTTGCCAGGGCCAAGTAACCTTGATGCAACCTCAATAGGGAAGAAAAGCCAGAGGAGACAGAAAAAGAGAACCGATGCGAAGATAACCCTTAAAACTGAGGAAACGACTACGTTGGTAATAGGAAAGAATGTCACAGACGCAGAGGTAGAGACCTCAGCTCCTAAGACAGCAGAGCTAGGGAGTGCCAAGGTAGGGGAATATCCCCATCCCAAACGGCAACTTGAAGCTATAGCCAAGGTCAAGGAGTGGGTCAAGGACGCCCAAAAGCACCTCAAGGATGCTGAACCCATATTGGAAGATCCTATGGACGACTTCTCCAGTGTTAGTACACCAGTTTCACCATCAAAACCAAAGGCTGGGAGCATACATGCACCACTAAGAGTGACTCAGCAGCAAGGCCGGGGGAAAGCTTACCAGGGCAGACAGAATGCATGGCCTAGAACTGCTAGCTTCAAAGGAAGACAAGGGTCCAGTAGCCTCCTCGCAACCTTGTTGTCCACTCCAGTAACTCTAAGCTTGGAGAATCTACTTAGGCAAAATCGTTCCCTGTGGCAAGAGTTAAAAGACTCGATCGAGGGACACGCAGAACTTGCGGGTGCTGATCCGCAAGATCATGATGCAGTTACACGGATCCCAAGTCTATCTCTACACTCAGATCCTAAGTCTTTGCACATCAATGCTTTTTGGGGAGGCACTGAAATGCACGCAGTTTTGCCCGTCCTAGCCTTAGGAGACATGACTCGGAAAGGAATTGTAGACACAAGCACCGATGTTAGTGTGCTAAACCATGCGGTCCTAGAGGCATGGGAAAACCCTCCTGTAGAGACTACTAGATTCAATGTCACGCTAGCAAACGGAATGAGGGTAAGACCATTTGGGGTCTTAAAGAATTGGCTGGTAAAGATTACCGGTGTGCAATTTTCAGTAAACTTCATTGTCATGAAGGGAGTGGATTACGACATACTATTAGGACGACCTTGGATGAGGAATGCACGAGTCATAGAGGACTGGGGCAATGGATTGATTTTCCTAAGGAACAAAACTAGTGCAGTAAGGGTAGAGATGGACACTTGGACGATGACACCTGTTGACCTTGCTGTCATCTCGGCTATGCTAAAAGGCGATACTCAAATGACCAAGCCTTATGGATCGCTCGCTAGATATATTCCTTGCCCTGAGGATGAGAGGGATTGGATGCACGTTTTGGCAACCATTGACCTACCATTCTTGGAGGAGGAAGGGCCACATCAGCAGGTTGCTAAAGCTGCAACCATGCCAACTGAGGAGCCAGTTGTGCCGCTTTGCATGATGGCAGGAAGCTCACTCAACCCAGGCAAACCAGCCTCGTCTCGCATCCCCAACAACAAATTAGAGCTTTAGGAAATCATAGAGTATCTGAACGATAAATTGGACGGCAATTTGGCTGCTAACTTAAAACCTCTACGTGACCTTTTAGCTAAACCAGAATGGAAATGGACCAAGGTCCATGACATGAACTTGTTATATAACTGGGCTTTAGTTACTAACGACAAGGAGATTGAAGAGGGAAGCTTAGGGGATGATAAGCAGTCAGAAGGACAGGATCCGGATGATGAGGAGTATGAGGACTGTCACTCTACGAGAGAAGAGAGTGAAGAAGAGGTAGACACAATAGAATATGACACGGAGGGAAAAGCGATAGAGCAAATCAGGGCAGACTTAAGGCCTAGGAAAGAAGGAATCAGTTGGAACGAAAAAGGAGTCATGCTAATGGAGTGTAACAGATCCTGGCTAGAACAAATAGGAGCCGTGGATTATGAGCAAGTCGAAGTAGCACAACCATGGGTAATCCCAGTGCTCAAGACAGATTCACCTTCGGAACTATGACCCCCCTAGGGAAACACCTTCCTCAAGTGAGGGATGCGAGTTCAACTTAGAGTCGGAAGTTAGAACTGAGAGTGATCCCGAGATACCGCAACCCTCTAAGGTCAAACGCACCAAGGGAGACTTGCCAGTCCACCTGAGGCGCAGGAGGCTAAAAGAGGAGGCCAGGGAGCAAGCAAGGGACTCAGAAGTGGAAAGGCAGAGGAAACCACAGGATCTACCCAAACGGTTTACAAAATTTAAAAAGGGTGACAGAGTGGTGGTTCTATTAGGTGCAAAAAGACAAGGTCAGACTAGTGGACCGATCGAGGGACCCGCCAAAGTCAAAGAGGTTAACTTGGCTGGGAAAGGTGAAAACCAAGACCGGTGTTCGTTGCAGATGACTTGGGGGAGGAGGAAGAGACCAAACTTATTGTGCTCCTGCAAGAGTACGTTGACGTGTTTGCTTGACATTGGACGAACTTAAGGGAGTCGACCCTAGGGTCGTGACTCATAACATCCCAATGGTTCCAGATGCAATGCCAACAAAACAACGACCTTACGCCATGAATCCCAAACACGCCCATGCAGTGAAGGAGGAGATTGATAAACTCATGAGGGCAGGTTTCATATATGAGATCGAGCACACGGACTGGGTATCACCTATCGTGATTGTCATGAAGAAAAATGGAAAAATCCGAGTGTGTGTAAACTACAAAAAGGTGAATGCCGCTACGAAAAGGGATAACTATCCTTTACCTTACACCGAGCACATGCTTGAGAGGGTAGCAGGGAAGGAAGCCCACAGTTTTCTAGATGGTTTCTCGGGTTACAATCAAGTGCAAGTGCACCCCGACGACAGGCACAAGACTGCCTTTGCCACGGAATGGGGCGTGTTCACCTACATTGTCATGCCTTTTGGGCTAATGAACGCACCTGCAACTTTCCAACGCCTAATGTGCACTATCTTTAAGGATATGCTTAGGCGCGAATTGGAAGTGTTCGTAGATGACCTATGTTTACACTCTAGTTGGGCCGAACACTTGGAGAAATTGAGAGCTGTCTTTGAAAGGTGTAGGCTGTACCACCTCTCATTGAACCCCTTAAAGTGTCAATTCTGGGTAAAACACGGATGCATCTTAGGGCACGTAGTGTCAAGGAACGGCATTGCTACAGACTTTTCCAAAGTCAGAGTCATTGTTGACCTACCGCCACCCAACAACTACGAGGGAGTTTAGTGCTTCTTGGGACACACTGGATATTATCGACGATTTGTGCTAAATTATGCATTAATAGCTAGACCTTTGTACAAGCTATTGATAGTGTTTGAGTGGACGGAGGAATGCCAGCGCGCATATGAGGAGTTGAAAAAGGCTCTTACGACTGCACTAATCATGTGAGTCCCAGACTAGAACGTAACATTCCATGTGCACATAGACACCTCTAAGTTTGCTATTGGAGCCGTGCTATGCCAGCCTGGTGAGCATAACTTGGATTACCCGGTGAGTTTTACCAGCAGGCAACTCACAGAGACCGAGATGAACTATTCCACGACAGAAAGGGAGGGGTTGGCCATGGTATTTGCAGTAAAGAAATTTAGGCATTACCTGTTGGCCACTCCCTTTGTCTTCCTTGTTGACCATCATACCCTACTATATCTGGTGAACAAGCCTTGCGCTACAGGATGCATAGCTAGATGGTTACTCCTTTTACTGGAGTTTGACTTCTCTGTGGTTGTACACAAAGGAAAGCAGCACTACATGGTTGACCACATGTCCCACATACCCACAGGAGAAGCCGCTGGGCAAGGCGTGCTTGATGATCTGCCGAACGCCCATCTTTTTAACTTGTCTAGTGAGCAAGAATTATTTAAAGCGAATCTGACGCTGTATTGGGCCAATGACATAGTGCAAGTACTAGAAAATGGATTACCAGAGCAACCCATTGAGAAGGCCAAGCTGAAAAGACTTATCTTGATTCCACGATGCAGCTAAATTTGTAAAGCACTGCGATGAGTGTCAAAGGACCAAAGTGCCTGTGAGAAAGGACAAGATGGAGTTGACCCCTGTCATAGCCCGATAACCCTTCAAAAAATGGGGCATCAATTTTATTGGACATGTCAGTCCTGCAGCACAATATTCCCAAGCTCGATACATCATAGTGGCGACCGACTATCTAACGAAATGGGCAGAGGCACGAGCCACAAGGAAGAACGATGCTAGGACCACCGCAAAGTTCTTGTGGGAGCACATCATTTCACGGTTTGGCTGTCCAATCGAACTTGTAAGCGACCAAGGGGCACACTTCATTAAATCGAACTTGTAAGCGACCAAGGCAATCACTTCATTAATGAAGTGATTGCCCACTTGCTCTCTACCTTCCTAATAATTCATCGAAAGTCCTCTCCCTATTACCCTCAGGCTAATGGCCAAGCCGAATCCACAAATAAAATCCTAGTCAATGTGCTTACAAAAGTCATGTCTACTTCGAGAAGTGACTGGGACAACAAGCTAATGGCGGCCTCGTGGGCCTATCGCATAGCTTATAAAACGGCTGTAGGACAGACGCCCTTTAGGCTGACGTACAGAACTGAAGCCATTTTGCCCTTAGAATTCTTCATCCCTAGTTTGAGGCTAGCAATCCAGGAGCGTTGGGAGGGAAGAGAGGCTTGGATCAACCACTTGTGGAACTCGAGTGCTTAACGGAGACCCGACTCCTCGCCACTCACTCTCTGATTTGTGAAAAGGCTCGATGAAAGATGTGGTTTGACAAGCATGTCAAGCAGCGAGACTTCGAACAAGGGGGCCTTGTTCTACTCTACTCGGTAAAAGGACATAAACGGAAGATAAAGTTTCGGTGGCTAGGGCCTTTCAGAGTACGCATGATCGGTAGGACCGGGAATGTCGAGTTGGAGACACTTGACGGTGAAGGAATAGGCTTTTTTAACGGCACTCGCATTAAGAAGTATTATCCTCCTTCACATCCATTACATGAGCCACCCATGCTAGAACCCCCACTGAACGTCCGCATGGCTACTGTAACTGACCTTACGGATCAAGACGAAGAAGCAGTGACACCGGCGTACCTACGGATCACAGTAGTAGCAGGAGTGGTGTACTCTTTCGAAGCCTTGATTGATGAAGGTGCCAACTACAACATCTTGACACATGACCATTGGACATGCATTGGTCAACCGAAACTATAGCCCACTAATGCTAAACTCGCCCCGTTTGGGAGTATCGCTTATCCACTCCTAGGGAAGTGCAAGGTGGTCATTTCCATCGAGTCTGAAAGTTTACCAGCCTTCTTCCATGTGTTACCTGACACTAAAGGAGCTGGCAATGTGTCACTATTGGGTCGCACTTTCAAGAAGCAAACCAATTGCAATGTGGATTACAACCTGAACCGCATACATCTTGCTATCGGCGATGTGCGCATAGTGACGACCTTCAACAAGGGCTGTCTTAATTCCCCCACCTTTACGAAGCCACCGGTAGAAACCCCTACGACCACACTTCAGACCAAGTCTGAACAGACGGAAACTACGGCCTCGTGTTGGGCTCCCGACCCCAGGCCCAAACCCACCAAGAGCGCTCACAAGGCCGAAAAGTCCAAGTATCTATGGGTGCCAAAACGGAAAAAACCACATCTGAGTAGACCACCCAAGTATGATCCTAAACGTCAAAATTATCAACCATCCCAACCTAAAAGGCAGTCTAGGTGCTATCGCCGTAGACACACAACCACGCCGCGCTGGATTCCCAAAGATCTCTTGCGGGCACAAGGATACTACGAGGGCAATCCCTGGATTTGGGTGCCTAAAAATGGCCAGCTAAGAAGCTCATCTACAAGCAATCTCACCCTAATGAGAGAGGCTTGCACAAGTGGCGCCCAGAACATAATTAGCAGGCCATGGCCAGCTGTGGCTAGCAAGCCTCAGCTCATCTATCGACCAAAGCAAATACCACAGGCCTTAAACCTACCTAATCCAGAGAACTTACAAACCACTATGACTGCTCACTCAGAACCTAGCACAACCCCCATGCCTCCGGAGCTTCCTGCAGCATCTCAAAGTGCTTCAGAATGCAAGGCCCAACTTGTGACACCGATGAGGAAGTCACAACTATCCAGTCCAGTTGCACCACCCCCGCCAGCGGGTCTTAAACCTTCATACGCAATACAACCTTTCCTCTCTTTGGCTAAGGACCTTGCTGCAACTTCTAGGGATGACTTAATAACCTGCATTAAAATGTTAGATGAAACTTTCATTACATTTGCTAGAAGCTATGAGAGGCTAGACCTAGGCCTTCTTGACGAAATGCTTGCTTCGGATGTTCGTGCATTACCATGCACTTGGGAGGAATACTAACTTATGATCACTAAAGTACCCAAAATTGCTGCCGAGCTCATAGCAAACGAGGAAATCTCGAAGGATCAAGCTGCCCTCAGAAGACTTATCACTTCGTATCGTAAGCCTCCTCGTTCTGCCCCTGAACAGGAGTTACAAGAGCTCACGTAGATGGCAAGCTCACCTTCCATGTTCTTGCAGCAATGGTTTACGCTAAGGATCCAATGGGAGAAAAAAGGTTGTCGAATAATGACCAATGATGAGCAACGCAGGGTAGTTAAAACTATCGCATATGACCCCACTTATGTGGCACCTATCTCGTTTAAGGTCTTGGCCATCACCCGTAATCAGCATTTGGATGACCAGGTGCTCGCCCACCCCTACATTGACCAATTTCTCACCGAAGAGGAATTACATGTCGCCAGTCGCCTCAATACTGGAGATCTCTTCCACAATGTTTTGACCTACATTTTCCAAGTCTCCATCCAACCATCTACTCTAGATTGTCATTCCCAACTTGAATACAATCCAAGCTTCTATGATTGGCTATTGGCTAGATAAGTCAACCCACGCGAAACAACGCTTACCTCGTCCTTCCTGTGCTAATCCTAGGAAGGATTCTTTGAAAGATCCCCGACAAAGGGGGGAGCAATGTGAGCAGGAGCAATGTAAGCAAGAGCAAAGCAAAAATGAAAAGTTATGCTATCTAGCTAGCAAATTGTTATAATTAAGTAAGTTTCTATGGAAGAATATTGCAGAGTAAAACAATAGCAATGGTCAAGCCTCTAAGCAAGTGTACCCATTTTGGGCACATATATTTTTCTCTCAAATTGAGTTCTGATTTGAAATAAGCCGATTGTTAGGCATTAATGTTGGCATGGTGTGTTGACAAGTCACCACCATGGCAGTACATGACAAAGGGGGCAAACTCCCATTCTCTGAAGAGGAAATGACCAAATTCGGCATCATCATCGAGACACGAGGATTCAGTCAGTTCACTTTCAAGCACACACTGAATCTGGACGAGGCCATCCTAGAGGAACCCGCAATCAAAGACTTGGTGGACAGATGCCACCTCCACAAGTACATGGAAAAGGTGGGGCAGGCTGTGGATTACAACATGTGTGTGGATTTCCTGAGGAACTTCGACAAAAGCAGGAATTGTGGCACCATCACAGTAAGGACAGGGGAGCAAGAAAGAAGAATCGAAGTGCCCCTCAATGCAACAATCATAGAAAAGGCCCTGGGGCTTGTGCCCAAGAAAGAGAGACGGCCGAGACGAGATGTTTACACCATGCTGGGGGTCAAGAAAGAAGCGGTGCATATCATGGATGGAATCAGCTCGGCTGACATCCCGGACCCAGCGGTGAAATTACAAGCAAAGATGATCCATACCCTCTTCTCCAGCCAACGGCACAATGCGCTGATGAACAGGATCGGGGTCCCACTGTTGGAAAGCATAGCAGTAGGAGTTCCTGAAGAGATAGATTGGAATGGATTTGTACAAAAGACCATTCAAAGTTTAGTTGCCCTCCTCACTCCGGTGGAAGCACCAGCAGGAGGAGAATCCCCTGCCTCCATCGTGCGCTCCGCAAGGAAAAAACCTAGGTCAAAGGTAGCTACAATCAGATATGGGGGTATCCTAACAACCATCATAGATGAAGCAATAAAGGATGAGGGCGTCATGGATGAGGAAGCTGCGCATCAAAGCCCACCTCACCACAAAGGAGGGGAATCTAGCGAAAGAACAATAAGTGACAAGGGAGAGCAGGAGGTGCCGCCTCCACAAGTGAGCAAACTCAAAGAACAAAGCAAAAGTGATAGGAGACAGAAGGAGAAGAAAGAGAAATTAAGTAAGGAAGAACGGGCTGACATCAAAAGGGCTCAAAAAGAGTTTGGAAGGGTTGAGGAAGAAAGGAGGAGGAAAGAGGAGGAGGAGCTTGCCAGGATAAGAGAGGAGTCAAAGAAAGCAGAAGAGGACAGGAAAAGAAGGGCAGAGGAAGAAGCCAAGGAGCAGTGACTAAAGGAATTGGCCGAACTGGCGGAAGCTACATGAAGACCGGTGGAAGAGACCCATGGGGGCAGAGAACTCGAACCCGCAAGCCCTGGCCATAAAGCCGAAGCCAGCGCAAGTGTGGAAGCAGCTCCGGTGGTCGTAGGCAAGGGCAAGTCCCTCCTATATCCACTCCCTCCCTCCTTTGTGCTGACAACGGCTGAAACTACGACTGCAACTACTGCACAACCCACGCCTCCCCTCGACACAGCATAGCTCATGACCATGGTGCAGATGCTCGTGAGCAAGGTGGTCGAAATCGTCCGTGAAATTAGATTGAAAAGGCCCACCGCTTCCGCAGATGCAGAGTCACGACAAGACCCCAAAAGACAAAGGCTGGAGGCATCGACCACCACGCCCAATACTCCCATGCCTGCCGATACAGACTATGACGCATATGTGGCCGAGTTACTAACACAATTGGACAAGGCAAAAGAAGAGAAGAAGGTGGCCCTGCTGGAACTTGAGAAAGAAAAGGAGACGTCAGCGGCCCTCACGCTACAGGTCTCAAGGCAGGAAGCCGACAGACAGAGAGAAATAAAGGCCCTGCAGGACCAGCTAGCAGAAAAAACGAAGGAAGCCCAAAACAATGAAAGCCGCCCTAGGCAAAGGCTAGAGGACGAGGAGCAGAACCTGGTGGCGGAACAAAGGAACCTAAAACTACTGATGCAGCAATACAATGATCTACAACAAAGGGTTGCCCAAGTGGAAATGCTCTACCGGGAGGTTCAGGAAGGCGAAGCAACTATTCCACAAGAACATGCCGCGGAGCCCCAGTCATGGCAGGAGCTGGAAGAACAGAACAAGCTAATAAGGGAAATCAAATTCCTGAAAAATGAAGGGCCAGGAGTCTCAGCAGCTGAAGCAAAACGGCTACAGGATGAAGTGCAAAGATTGCAAGACGCGCTGCAGACCTCCCAAGAAGATGTAGAAGCCCTCATGGCCATGACCTTTAATCAAAAAAGGCTATTCCTCTCGTTGAAATCCAAAGCCAAGAGCAGTTGGTGCAAGAGAAATCAGAAATTTTGGCCGAGGCACACCACAGGCTCAGCATTATCGATCAAGCAAGAGGGATTGCTGAAGAACAGCTCGCTCAAAAATTAAGAGAAAGAAACCAGTTATGGTTTTTATCAAATGAGCAGCAACAAGTAGTAACCACCCTGGCGAGCCAACTGGAGGAACAAAGGAAAAGGATGGAGGAGAGAGCCATGGAGTGGGAAAGGAAAAACTTTGATAGGATAAGGGACTTAACTGAATGCCTGGCGGTGGCAGAATGCGAAAGAATGCTTGTCGAAGCTAGGGTTGAGGCTGCAGAGATAACCACTAAGACCCATCGACAGGCCTTTCTCAACATGATGCTCCATGTGACACAAGCCGAGGGCGATGATATAGTGGAAAAGGTAAAAAGAAAGTTGGAGCTAACCACCCGGGCTCTAAGATACAGTCTTCAAGAGCGGAAGCTTCCAATAAGTACAGGAATAATTAAAGAGCAACAATTCTACTACCTGCGCTGTACGGGCCTTTCCACTGTGGAGCTCAAGGAGTTAGGTTTTCAGGAGCAGGAGCAGCCACCGCCACCACCACCAGTCATTCCTCCTGTGGTTGAGTAAAATGTCGAAGAGGGCCCCATGGACTTCGAGCAAGATGATGACAAAGAGCCACAAAGGATGCCAAGTCCACCTCAACCCGAGATCCCACAAGAGGAACCTGCCAATGCCGAGCTACCTGAACACATAGTTGCAACAAGAAGGAGACAAGAGTTAGCTGAGGAGGCCCAACGCCGAGCACGCACACATCCACGACAACTTCCTGAGGAGCCCATGCCACTGAGGAGTGATACACATCCGGTAGACTGGCCCTAGGAGTTGGTCATCTGGCACCAGCGAGAGCTACATAAGAGGCCATTCAAGCTTTCATTCACTTTCCCATGCTCTCTGGACCGGGCCCTACCTTTAGGAGTCGTAGCCAAGATCAAAGATCTAGCTAACGAACTTGCAAACAGATGGATGGAAGAAAGAAGCATGATAATGACTAGGTGGAGATAAGAGCCACGAGAGTACTGGGAACACAAGGTCAATCTGGTTCCCAAATCCATCCAAGGCTATGAGGCACAGCCAAAATGGCAGAGGAGAATTTGGGACACCAATTTTGATGCCTGGACCGCATTTTGTAGCTCCCTCCCCAAAGAGCATAACGATCCCATCTACATGCCCTACCCCTGTAGGCATGGAGTGGACTACAACAGAGATTTAGATGGGGATTATGACTTTCCGAAAAATCTATAATGTAAATGCTAGAAGCTCGGAGGAGTGCTTAATATTTAGGATAGAAGATATACTTCCCTCCATAAATCGTTTTCTTGTAGACTTCTCTTGCTGCCCCGATCCAGCATTCTTAACCACTTGTAATTACCTCCGACTTCTCAAATTCCTGCTACTCCAGAAACCTGCAGCAGAGGAAGCCTATCTCCCCCCACTCTTTTTTTATATTAACCTAGGAATAGATAGTAGAGCCATGACACGGTTGATGATGCGCGCTACTCTCCTCCCTGCCTTCTGCTTAGAGCTATTAGAAAATATGAGTGACACCCGTTTTGCAAGGTGTAATCACCCCTTTTTGTCCACCACTCCTCTAAGAGCTAAAGCCGGCATTAAAGAATACCTACAAAGTCGCACATTTTTATCACAATGCATGCGACCGCCCCATGACTAAATAGGTGCCACATACCTTGCCCAATGTACTCTCTCCCATTCAAAAAAAAAAAGTGCTTGCAGTCTTCCTTCACTATTATGGTGCACCACACTCACTGCATCTAGAGTCCTCTCTAGCCCCTCCCCCACTTCACTTAGGGCATATCAAGGGCAGGACTTTCAGACCTATCACCCTAAGTTTTGCACCACACCTCCAACGCCGCACGAAGTGGGTCCTCAAGTGTGGGACATTACCAAGGGCTGCCCAAGGTTAGACCCATCTCCCAGTTCCACTGGCACGGGCACCATGCACTACACAGTGAGACAGACACACCCCCTAGGAAGTGCACCACTTTTCTTGCAGGTTATGTTCATGTTTCAAGAACGGGCTGCTTGGTTGAAGGAGATCATCTACTACATCCTCCAATGACAAGGAATTTTTCCAGGAGTCGGACATGACCCCATTACTGCAACTTCAGGAGCTTCGATGTGAAGGTTTAAATGACTCAACAAATTTCATGTTGCCAATCATCCGCCTACTGATGGTTGGCTGCCATGTGACTGAACCAAATCAAGCAGAAGGAAAACCCCGTGATGGGCTGCCATTGGCATAGATCTTGGAACCTCATCGTCCGATGATCCATGCCCAATGCCTCAAGATCTACAGATCACTTATTGATACCACAAGCCTGAAGACTGGAAATCCAAACCACTAGAAGGTGATCTGTTTATGACATGCATAGATGTACTAATTGCCTCAGCCCAAAAGCTCTGTGGTAGGCCTGCATGGCTAAGCATATTGCGTACACGCTCCTAGATGGTTCTATTCATCCACTTAGCCAAACCATTCTGGGGGGGGGGGTGTAGGGGGCGGTCAACTGACGCTTAATACCCCTCTCATCACATAACTGCTCAAAAGCACGTGAGACATACTCACCCCCATTATCTGTCCTTAGGCATTTTAGGCTATACCCAGACTGGTTCTCAACCAATGCAAGCCATCTCTGAAACACAGCCAAGACATCGGATTTCAGCTTAATAGGATAAGCCCAAACTTTTCGTGAAAAATCATCTATGAACATAACAAAATACTTTGCACCACCCATAGACTGACACGGCATGGGCCCACAGACATCCAAATGTACCAATGCCAAGGGCTCACTCATGCATGGCCTACCAGACTTCTTATGTGTAGACCTAGTCTGCCAGCCATAAAGACAATGCTCACATGAATCAAAACATGCATAATCAAGGGGTGGTAAGTACTGCAAAAACCAGAAAGCATTTTCATTTCCTTCAAAGACATATGCCCCAAACGGGCATGCCAAAAAGATACATGTGGGATAGAACCCACAAACAAAACATGATCAAGGGAAGAAGCAGATACAATCAAGGGGTAGAGACTACCAGCCTTGGCACCTCTCACAATCACAAGTCTGCCACGAGTGATCTTCCATGTAGAGTCTCCAAAACATATATGATATCCTGCATCATCAAGTTGTCTAGCTGACATGAGATTGCGTGTCAAAGCAGGTACATGACGTACATCCTGCATAACAAAATTGCTGCTAGAAGGAAATTGCAACCTAACATCACCAATGCCCACAATATCAAGAGATGGAGGGGAGCTTCAAGCTCTACCCCGAGACCTATGGACCACTTATTGCTCAAGTGTTTTGAATCGAGCGGCCATGGCTACCTCTCACATAGCCGATGCGCAATGCCTACCTTATGGGTGTAGTGAGCTTACCTTGATTCTCGATCGAGTACCCTCCTCTTTCTGGCACACCGGTAGCTCCACGATCCTTGAGGCAAGCTCAAGCAACCTCAATCCCTCTCCCATGAGCTTCATCCTCCATGGCCACGCGTGAGACAAGAGAAGAGAAGAGAGGAGGAGAAGATGAAGAGAGAAGATGGAGAGCTTCTTCTCCAAGATCCCTCACTCTCACACAATCACTCCCTCACACTCTCTCAATCCCTCTCTCAAGCACAAGCAAGAAGGCAAGAAACAAGAGAAGAATAAGAAGAAGCTTTTGCCACACACAAGAATGAGCTTCTCATTCACTTTTCAACTTTATATACAAAACCCTAAATCCCTTTTTGGGTGGTCATCCCCTTTTCCCCTTTTTTACATGGCCGACCGTAGCCTAGGCCCTTTTTCCCATTGTCCTTCTATCTTCCTAGCTTCCTTTCCACCGCTCATCTACATTTACAAATTGCACGGGTGAGAGCCCGTCGCTCTTTTACAAGATTTCAGGGTGCGCCTTTTATTTTAAAATGCGCCTTTCCCCTTTTGCATTTGCCTTGGACTTTTAAGGTTGCCCTTGCGCTTTTGGCCTTTTCTCCTCTTCTTTCTTCAGTCGGGCTACCTTTTTTCTGCCTTTGCCCTGCGTCTTTTCCATTTCCTTTTGCTTTCTTTGTGTTGGGGTTAACATTACCCCCCTCCTAGACGAGTGCCAGTCCCATGGCACTGTGGTGGGAAGTAGTGGGATAGATGATGCTATTGCTAGGTGGAACTGGTGGGTAGATGACACTAAGGCTTGTGAATGAGAGGTGATGGAGTTTGATGACAATGACCAAGAGAGATTCTGACGTGCTTTAGGCTTCCTGAAGATTCTCAACATCCTTCACATTGTTTTGGCACCCCTATGGAGCCGGTCGTCTTTTGACTATCCAAAACGCTTGAAGCAATAAGCAATCCCTTAGGAGGATGGTATTGGAGGGATTTATTCTGGAGAGACCCCCCAAACACTGTTTGCCTTGAAAAGCTGTGGCTTGGGCTGAAAACCCTTGTTTGGGAGTAGAGGATCTTCAATTTTGAGTTGAAGGTTGCAGAGGAGGTATGGACTAGAAAATCCCCCTCTTATATGCATCTTCGTGTCTTTGGATGTGAGACATTTTGCCATGTGCCTAGGGACAAGAGAAGTAAGTTGGATCCCAAGAGTGTCAAATACATTTTCCTTGGTTATGGGGATGCAGGCGAGATGGGTTACCATCTCTGGGATCCACAGGCGCGGAAAGTCATCCGCAATCATGATGTAGTCTTCCATGAAGACAAGATGCATAGGCAACTTGAGAGAGTTGTTGAGATCCACAGGGTCATATTTTAGGAGGAGCCGAGAGCTCCCGCACAGCCAGTTGGACAGCCTACAGCTGCAGTAGATGCTCATGGTCAGGGCATTGGACAGGCAGTTGGGCAGGCATCAGAGCTTGCCGTGAGACGGTCTACTAGAGACAGACATCCACCGGATAGATTTCAGCCCTCGATGCATTATGTCTTGGTTACAGATGCAGGAGAGGCTTTCACTTATGATGAGGCTATGCGCAGGGGT
The DNA here is from genome assembly GCF_053477565.2 of Lygodium microphyllum. Classification (NCBI taxonomy): domain Eukaryota; kingdom Viridiplantae; phylum Streptophyta; class Polypodiopsida; order Schizaeales; family Lygodiaceae; genus Lygodium; species Lygodium microphyllum. The sequence continues at coordinate 112,646,476 of NC_141148.1, forward strand.
GACAGTCACTCCTGGGAGAGGGCTATGCAATCTGAGATAGACTCCTTGCATAAGAATGACACTTGGGATTTGGTTTCCTTGCCTACAGGCAAGAAGGCTTTGCCATGCAAGTGGGTGTACAAGCTAAAAAGTACCCCTGGACACCCCAAGCTAGTATACAATGCTAGATTGGTAGTAAAGGGTTTTAAGTAGGAGCATGGTGTGGACTTTAATGAGGTCTTTTCTCCTGTGGTTAAGATGACCACCCTACGCTTAGTCTTGGCTTTGGTTGCTCAGCTTGACTTGGATTTATACCAAATGGATGATGTCAAGACGGCTTTCTTACATGGGGACTTGCATAATGAGATTTATATGAAGCAGCCTAAGGGCTTTGCAGAACCTGGCAAGGAGCACCTAGTGTGCAAATTGAAGAAAAGTCAACAGGCACCTAGGGAGTGGTATCATAAGTTTGATGCCTTTATGCAGTCACAGGGCTACAGCCGGAGTGCTATGGATGGCGCCTCTATCTAGTCGCCCGTGTATTACTACACTGATAGTCACCGCCACTGCACACTACAGGTGGCGGGCGCCCATCACCATCACTTTATTCTTTATTCTTTTAGTGACAGTTTGAATAAAGGAAGGCCCAATCACACATTGTGACTGTTGGAGTTCCCATTTCTAGTCTCTCCCTTTCTTGCTCTTGCTCTCCATAGAGAAGCCTACCAAATAAAAGAAAGAAAAGAAATAATGAATATATCTAAAATATATAAAATATGAAGGTGTGTAAAAAGAGGTTCTAATCCCAAATAAGAAAAAAAAGAAAAAATAACAATATTCCAAGAGCAAATGATCATTGCCTTATGAAGGCCTAGTAGGTTCTTGCAGGCGAGTCAACCCAAGGCCGATGCCTTGTCTTCCCAAGGGTGATACCTGGCTGAAAAATAAATAAGGATTGTTGGAGCAAAAACAAAATTAAGTGAAAGAAAAAATATTTTGTATCACCTTGCAAGAGCTTGCACTACAAGATACAGGCCTTATACCGACTTTCAAAGCGACGAAAATGTTCATAAAGAAATTTGCCCCCGTCGTCGCAAAAACATTGATATTAGCCATGTTATAGAACAGTCACTATCATCGTCGTTATCAGTGTCACTATTTGCATCGGTATCAACGTTGCATTTGTGATGCTGATACCGATGCAGATAGCAACAATGATAGAGATGCTTTGCAATGCATATTGTGATGCTAACAGTAATGCGTGCAGTAAATTTGCGACGCTAATAGTAATGGTAACAGGGAAAAAATATTTTTGTGGCAGGGCAGATAGCACTATGTGCTTTATTTGGACCATACAAAAGAGTTTCAGTAATGTGTACAATGCTCGTATAAATAAAGGTAAAGTGTACTTGAATCATAACACTGATACATAAAATAAATACAAGATCACGTAATGAAAGTGACAGTACAATCATGGCAAGATACTACTACTACATAGAAAATGCCTACACAAATCACGTGACCAAAAAAGAAGAGCATGTGAGCTCCATGAATCCAAGGGCGAGCTATAGATCCTCGCCATCCGAAACCTCATCCTACCGCAAAGGAGTATCAAACGGACTCTACAAAAAAAGAAACAACTACACATCAGTCCATTATACAATAATGCATTTTAATTAAATTTAGTAACTACAGACAAGAAAGATGAGTGACTTACAGGGCCGCCGCTTCCATACAATCGGTTGATCAATGCAGTGAGACCGTGTCTCTCTACATATTGAGTCTCGAGGCCGGTGGGATCATGGTTTGTAATGGAGTGCTACAAAGAAAACAAAATACAATTGTTAGAAACATGATTGTTAGTACAAGGTATATTGCAAAAAAATAAGCAAGTAAAACAAAAGAAAAACTTACAAAGTCCTCCAACTATGTCATGTGGCCGCCACTCCCAAGATGATGGATCACTCCTGCCTCCAATCGTGCCCTCGCCGCCTCGCGCCACTGTCTCCAATGTCCTGGAGAATTTGTATCCTCCTCCCTGAGTCGGCACCAGTCGTCTGCGTCTAGCCACTCGAGCTTTGAGACCCCCCTCTTAAGTGCCTTACGTGCATCCGATCATCTATGTGACATGTATGCACGCATGCACTCCATCATCCAACCTATGAAAAACCTATTTGCTGTGGAAGGTACCAGAAACTCCTCATGCAAGGATGCTACTATGTAGTTCTTGCTCCCCTCTAGTATATTCTTCCAATGATCCAAGATATGCCGAAAAACTTATTGGCACAACTCTCTCATACAATCCATCACCCTCCTCCCCTCATCATTCATGATAATGACTTTTGTCCTATCATCTACAAGGTATCCATACCCCTCTAGGGTATGCCTAAGATGTGTCCTCCTCCCACCTACAACCACGCTCCTAGGCATATCTAGGAGACCCCTGTACATTTGGTGTAGCTATAGGGGTGGTATCTCTCAGAGTAGCACCCACAAGGATGCCACGTGCAGACAGTTGAGCAAAAGCTGGAGTGACTGGAATAGACATCCCCACAAGTATGACAAATCCAATAGGTGATGCAACTCCAGCAGAACAACAAGACAGAGACACTGTGTCGATACCTCCACAACAACCACCTGAGCCATGCTCTCTCAAACCGCCATGAGAGCGATGAGTAGCACCTGTATCCCGAGACAACCACAGGCTCACAACATCCATGTCTCCACAACATCCCCCAGAACCACTCCCTCTATCTGGCCCAAGTCTAGAGCATCGACCTTGTCTCCTGGAAACTGAAGCATTAGAGTGCACCGAAGTAGATCTAACAGAAAGGTCTAATGGTGTCCGAGAGATAACTTTTGGTCTACCATATCTTTGAATCGAGCCATCTGATCTAGAGACATACACGTGAAGATCTCCTATGGCTCCTTGTAGCTCATTCCTCGACTCATCGTGCTAATCTAAATATACACAAAGATTACCTACATAGACAAAAATTGATGTTAGTTTAATCAATATAAATCATACAAATCATAATAATATAAATCTTTAAAAAATGATCTTACTTAAAATGCATATCTTATGTACCCTTATAAGCAATTCGTCAATAAATTGAGTAGGTGGATGCTCCAAGTATGAAGTATCCTATGGTCCCATGTCAATCTCTTGACACAACTCTGCATACACTAGAAGGTCAATAGACATATCAACACAAAAGAATGAGTCAACCTCGTTCTAGACTCTTGTATTTCCATCATTGTTACCCGATTCTGGCTCCTCTACATGCTCCAAGCTTTCGGTGGCCTCCACGCCTTACAATATCGACCCCTCTATTTGCATATTCTCCTCATCTATGCTCGAAACATTTCTTTGATCATATACTCTCGCACTTCAAGGAGTTGAAGGTATAACATATCACCATCGAGGTTGTCAGGGGTTTGGATAGAAAATTACCTGTTCGAAATCATATACAATAGAGATTTAACTTTTGTGACATATATCATGTCATAATAAAATTTAAAAAAATATGAGTTCATGTACGTGTTCACAATGGGCCGGCAATACAAACGTGTCACGCAAATCCGTCCATCTTTTTTCGAAATCTATTTTGAGAAATCCAGATGGACCTCGTCAAAATGTTGATCCAGCTCCTTCAAGTACCACTTTGAACCACTGCACATCAAATAGGATCCTAGAGAAGCTACGGTAATCCATCGTGATAATACTTTGCAAGTTCCCAAAATACTCCATCTCATCTATAACCATGTTTGGATTCATTGCTTGTCGTCGGCTCTCTTGCTCGAACTTTTCCATGATACCACAATCTGTTGTGGAGCGCATTTTGTCAATATGCTCCACGCAGAAATGCCGTCCGTGCGACCATGCCACACTATATATTTTATACTATACATTGAAATACTCAATTAGTTGTCACATATAAAATATAGATACGACAAACCCTAAACACGTCATCACCTTTGGACTACATCCCCTCGAGAATTCCCACTCCTCGATTATTGAGATCTCCGCCCCTTCGCGGGACGCTGCGGTCAAAGCTCCATGCAACCATCACGTTGACATAAACCACGCCATCTCCTCCATGCCCTCGGGATATCGAATCGATCGATGACGCATACTACATTGAAATTCAGATCATGCTTCTTCCCAATCTTTTCTAGCTGGCTCTCGTATCTAACGAGCCACGTCTCCATGGAGGCATGGTGCAAAATGCAAAAGTGATTCACTTTCTCCTCCATTGCAGCATCCATTCTTTTTTCTACCCCATTTCCAACCACCACATCTCCGGTTAGTCTGTCATCGTCCTTTAGCGACCATAGCATAATGTTGTCTGAATCCACCATTGGTAGCCATTGTGAAATATGCACTAGCGCCTCAGACACCAACCAACCTTTAGCCATGCTGCCTTCTAGCCGAGCTCGTTGTCGCACAAAGCCTTTTAGGATTTTCATGAAGTGCTCCAAGAAGAACATCCATCGCGTATGGACAGGTCCAGCAATCTCCACTTCATCTACAATATACACAAAAAGATGGATTTGTATTGTGAGCATGCTGGTAGATAGGTATTTCTCAAAGAGACAGACCGTCTCCACTACCCCCCACCTTGCGAATTCAATAGAGGACGTCTTAATCTCCTTATGTGAGATCCATTGCACTAAAGTTGACAACCTGTAAATCGCCACGTGTATTTTTGGAGTAAGGCATTCTACGATCGCGATCGGTAATACAAACTACCACAAACGAGGAAGCATTATAAACAACCACTATACTCCAAATAGCAAAATACGCAAGTCTTTTACAATCCATTCATAGTACAAATGTGACATATCTTATGCCAATCATGGGATTTTAGCCTTGATAATTGGTCGTCTTTAGAAAACACGGACCTGAGAGAACGCATCATACCCGTCAGAGTATGGATAGACTTGACCATTTGCTTCACAATGCGCTCTTCTTTAGTGAACAAAACCCAAGGAGTGCGAGGTAGGTGCAAGCAACCATCAGCACTCGACTACAGCCAAAGCGCCTCCATCTTGCCTACCTCCTTCAAATCCATTCTTCGTGACCCTATAGTGTCTCTCTTTCATGTGATGTGGTCCCATAGTAAGCTACCCACGTTCTTAAAAATATACATGGGATCCAACAAGTGGTTGATCTGTAAGTGGGTCCAATACGACAACTCATAGAAAACTGAGAACCGTGGCATTCCATTTGGATGTTTTTGACTTTGTAGCAGCCGGGAACGAGCAAGATAAGGATGAGATATCCTTTCATCGTAGAAATCCATGGAGGAATATTGTAGTTGACAAGGACTATAGGCCACACACTGTAAGAAGTTGAGCGTAGAGTGAATGGGTTCATGCCATCCATAGCAAGACCAAGCCAAAGATTCCTTGGCTCTCAGACAAAGCTTGGAAAGGTAGAGTCAATGTGGCTCCATGCGCGTGAATCCGCTGATATTTGTTGAACTCCATATGTGGATCTATTCTCTGCATGCCACATTGTCAAGCTCGCCGTGCCGGACATATGAAACATATTATTTATGCGGGGGATAAGCGGAAAGTGTCTAAGAACTTTTTGAGGGATGGTTTGCCCTTGCAAGTCCTATCGATACCTATGAGCACCACACTTTGGACATGTCTCCATAGTCTCGTATTCTCCTCGAAATAGTATACAATCATTGATACATGCATGGATGCTGTTGTAGTCCATGCCAAGCTTTCGTTAAACATGCCACGCATCATCACGAGACCCATGCATGGTATTTGCAAGTGGTAATATATGATACTTTAGTAACCTAAAAATAAATAATAAAACACCTTGAAAAAGCACAAATGTTTTTTATAATAGTTCCGAAAAGAAATCAACGAAGCGTACGTACAAGGTATCTGAACAACTTAGTCACACTCCATCACTCCACCCATATTTTGCTTGCACACTTAGGAGTGCAAGTAGTGTCTTCAGGCAAGATACTCGGCACCCATCATATAATGGTATGGATGCTTCCTCTCTAAGCAGATCAAATATCTCGACATCCATGGGCATCAATGCATCGATCATTGCCTCCATCTCAGGTTCCAAGATTGTAGGAAAGTCTGAAAGGCTACCTGTCTCCTCTGGTATTGACGGTATAGATTGGGTAGTACCTTCCAAGTAGTGGATTGGCTCAAGCACTCCATCCATTGCACGCCCACAAACTCTTCTAATTGGCCACAAACAGTGCACTCCTCCTTGGGACAAGATGTCACCTCCCTGGATAGAAAATTTGCCAGTCACACCCAATGTTTTGTATATGATAATCAATTAGTTTGTGAATATAATGCATGATTGATATACACTTTTCTTACCGTTTACTCAAAATCTAAGATCTCTTAATCAATGATCTCTGATTGAGATTCACCGAAGCGTCGTTCTATTCTATAAACAATCGACGTTTTCGTCTAATTGCCAGCTTACATTGAGAGCAAGGACATGGGACATGCTGATTAAGATACGCCTCGCGATCTTGAACATCATGGCCTTCATCGTTTTCCATTTGGTCTACGTTGCTGCTGCTGCTGTTGCTACTGCTACTGCTACTACTACTACTACTACTACTACTACTACTACTACTACTACTACTACTACTACTACTACTACTACTACTACTAAAACCTCTTCTTGTTCTTGATCCTACTAATAGTCTTCAGCTTTTTCATGGTTTTCTCAATGTCTTCATTCCATCTTTCTAACTGTCTAATGCGTAGGACCAACAACTATTCTCTATTCAAACTCTCTTCCCATGGTAGAACACTCCAAGTAGCAATAGTCTCCTCAAAAGGCATGATCGGCTATTGTCCATACGTTAATTTAGCAAGCATATACCCTGTAACTGCACTATGAGTGGTCCTATCAACCCATAAAGCTAAGGGTAACATTCTTGGCCACTCTTTCATCCTACCCATGCATGACTTTGCTAATGCCTTAATGATAGGCTGATGACCTCTTTCACTTTTTTCATTCGCTTCAAGATTGTAGGCTGAAGTTAAAGCCAGCTTGATACCCAATGGTGAAAAGAAGTCATGAGCCTCATCCGCATCCAATTCTCCTCTCTCTGCAACTACTTTACCAACACAACCATACATGCAAAAGTCTTCTTCCAATAAGAACGTGTAAAGTGCTTGAGTAGTCTTTGTACTAAGAGCTCGACATTCCACTTGATTTGTCAAGTCTTCTCGTGTAAGCACAAGATATCTCATATTCCATAAACCTGTAGGCCTAGTAACCAAATCAACTACCCATTTGTAATGCATAGATAGTGGATAGGTTGGTTGCAACCCATCTCTATGCTTTACCGTGGAATACATCTAACAAACACTGCATGATTCCACATAATGCTCCACAACTTTATACATGTTTTACCATCAATACTTCTCTTTGATCTTGGAAAATGTACCCCAAACTCCTTTATGTCCATCTCATAAGCTTTCATGAAACTACTTCATCACCCATTGTTGAGAAGCCCTATCTCCCAACACATGTAATGGAGCTCCTCTCTTTTTCTTTGCATGCTTCCATAAATATCCGTCTTTCAAGAAAATCCCATAAGCTTTTCTTTTAATCCATTTGAATTCAACTTCAAACCACTCAGCCTTCTTTGTCACGAGGCTAATATATTTGCATGTTTTCAACCAATCATCCTCATACAACACTTCAAAAAATTGTGTTCTCACTGAAGCATAATACTGATTATGATTTCTTGCTACCACCCATCTCTTCTCCATGGCTATAAGTTCTTTTCTTACTGTTGAAATTCCTATTACAACACTTGTACTTGTAGTAACAATAGTTGCATACTCATTCCTTGTTGTCATAAAGTCATTTTTAGCACCTATCACATCGTCCTCTTCATCTTCCATCAACTCCTCTTCATCTTCAAACCTTGCTCATGAAAGCATGTCAACCACGGGGTTTTCTCTACCTCAAATACATTCAAACATGTCTCATGCATCTTGCGTATGGCATCAATTTTTATTGGTGAGGGCTTTCTCCCATATGGTCCACACATGTGCCCAACAACTAATACTTCCTCCACTCCAAAAACTGACTTTTCTCCTGATAGAGTCAAATGTACTTCTTCAAGATAACTCAAAATCCTATCACAATTAGCAATATGATCAGCCACAAATCTTCTATATACATGCTCATTCAACTCTTCATTATTCTCATAGATAGCACATCCTTTGATTGGCACATCATCAAGAAAGGGTAAGGTCAACTAAGGAATATACTCCTTCAAAACTTTATGCATAGCCTTCATCATATGCACCACTAAATTGGTTGCTCCCTATGGAAGTGTACATATCCTAACCAATCCAAGTGGTGTCTTCATGGTAGTGATATCCTAGCTTTCTAATGCAAGCTCGAACTAATCATATCCTAAATATAAATCTCCCATTGAGAAATTGCCTTGCCTGCAAATGCTTCTGCAAATTCATCCACTATCGAGCCTGATCCAACATTCCTTATGGTGACTTTATTAACTGATTGTAAATCTTATATAAACCTCAAGCACCATTCTTCTTTGGAATAGTAAACCATCGATTCAAATATGGAGCTGAAGAAGGCTCCAAAATCCGTATTTTGATCTTCTCATTCAAAAGCTCCAACAACTTAGGCAAATATGCCATAGGTACTAGAATAGACTTTAAATTTCATGGCATATGAGATACTGTAAAGATTACCATAGGTGCAACCATGGTCAGATCAACACATCCAATTTCATCTAGCTGAAATGCAAAGGCTTTTCCATGCCTTGCCAACATCTACAAGAAACAAGCTCTTTCTGCAGAGGCAAAAGGAAGCTTGTATCACCAATTTTTATAATGTTTCAATTGTAAATTTATGTCTACTCCATGTGGATCCCGTAAACTAGGCTGTTGAGTCACTTTTTCAGCCAACCCATCACTTTCTAGTAAAGGCAAAGCCACAAGCTTAACCTTCTTTGCAACTATTTTGTACTTTGTATCCACCCTTGCTTCAGCCATGTTTTGCAGCCCATAACATTCATGCTCAGAATAACTTCATATATCTCTAAAGTGTCAACATAAATAACCTCTTTTTCTATCCTATTTTCAGCATTAATTGATGCAAATATTTCAACCAATGTATCAACATCAACCAGCCTTGAAAATGGCCCTAAAATGCATTCATTTGCAGCCATCAAACCATATGTCTTCAACTCTTTTTCAACCCATCCTACATATTTCTTTTCAGCCCTACACATAGCTAATATATTCTTAAAATTGCCAAGACTACATGCTGTCCATTCTTACAATCCAGGCACAAACACAATTTCCCCCTTTCTTGGAGGCATAATTATCTTCCTAGATAGGCACTGCCATAACCTCCACTTATAGTAGTGCTATTTAAAAATCATTAGACTCTCGTGCATTAGGTGCCATGGGATTATCCCACAGCATATCCCGATTGTGGGGATGATTTACACAAACTATCAAAAACTGTATTGCCTTTGTATTGTCTTTACTCCGTACTTGAGCATATAGAGAACCATCATCCAAGGCTTTTGTTTCTAGCCTTGATTTCAAAATATAGGCCTATCCCAAAATCACCGGATAACTACATGAATCATGTACAAAAAATTAATATTCATCCCTAACATCTCTAATAGTCATGGGTACATTCGAACAAGCCGCATAAAGATCCCCTGATGAATTGTTTTACGCTTGCATGTGCCATCCCGGATCTACATCAATCGGCCAACCTCTATCTCATACAAGTTGTGTGCCATAACGTTGATTTCATAACCATGATCCAAGAGAGTTATGCAAGGGATCTCTCTTTCTCCCACTTTAACAATTGTCTTTGTTGTAGCATGAGTCCAATGTGTTCGTGAATAATGACTGCTTGGAATAAAATGAGCATCTTCTTCTTCATGTACTTGTTGATGGGCATCCCCATTATACATAGACTTCTCTCTATGCTTACTATTGCCCACAAGATCAATTTTAGCCAGAAAATTGATGTCTACACTCCCATTTAACCCATTTTCAACATCAGCCCGCTCCAAAACATGTATCATCATATTCTCTCTGAAGTTGTTTCTCTATGCCTTTGTCAATTTGCATCAATGATTGCAAAACTTCACCATCAAACTATCTTTTTTGTTTCAACATATCAATAATTGCATCATGAAATTCACGCTTCATGATTCCAAGAACTTTGCCAAGTGTGAATTCCACTCTATTGCCAAGTATGTGATCTTCCAAGACCTTTTTAAGGTTTGTGGCAATCTCAAGATCTGATTGTAACCGTAACTGGGCTACTTGCCCCTTTTCTTTCCTTCTTGTTTCCTCTCTTGAGATGCATCCTCCATAACATACTCAGGTATGACTTTTTTAGCCTCTTTTTGCTACTCCATTTTACTTCGTCTTATTTGTTTAGATAGGCCTAAAGAGCAAGGATCAGTAATGTCCTCATCTCTTCTTCTCTTTTCTTCCACAAGAGCTTCTTAATTATGGACCTCAGCCAAATAAGCATAGGCTGAAAATGAATCCATTGGTGCACTCCATCCTATTCTCCCTCGTATACTCTGACTTGCATCAGCTAATTCAAACTTTGTTGTTTTGTCTTTTTCCATGCAATCTAATGCTTGCATTCAAATGTGAGAATTTGCTTCAGCCATGCCTCCTTTACGAGCTTCATCAATCCTTTCAATTCTCAACCCATATGTAGTTGCATCTATGGCAACAAATGCTATCCTTGCAACCATATCTTCCAACCTCTTCTGTATGCTATCATTTCCAAAATTTGGCTCTATTGGAATACAAGTTTCTGTTGTATGTATTTTTCCATCTTTCCAAAAGACTAATCTTTTCGCTTCCACTTTACAGTAGGCTGTACAGTCTTACTTTTCATGTTGTAAACTATCACACCAAATGCATATCCTCTTGTATCCTTCTTTCTATGGTCTTTAGGCTGTTGCCCAATCCTTCTCTTCTACCTTAACATCCAACTTTTCGACCTTTGCATAGATTTCTGTCAAATTCAGCCTCAAATCATGCATGTCTTTGATTAATTCATCCACAGCATCACCTTTAAGAGACGAATCAACACGTATAGCAGACTATTCTACCATAGCTATAGGCGCCTTGGCTACAATTTCATCCCCCTTCTGAGCACCTGAGCATTGGCAAGTGTGGTGCATGTACCACATCTTAATTTCATCTACCTCTCTTTACCAACATATGCACTACCTCAGTTACATTAGCCCAATTTGATTTCAGTCCCATTTCAAAAGAGGCATCTTCTAAACAATCAATCAACTTCTCCTGCAAGACAAGATCTGCAACCTTAAAAAACAAATCAAATTTTTGACTCTCCAATGATTGCTGCTCATCGGCATCCAATTGCGCATACCAAGTTTCAAATTCACGGGGCAAAGCTGTAGTAGCCAATCCTTTATTGGGCTTTTCAATCCAATCTGTAAATGTCTTTTTAGTTACCAATATTGGATCTTCCAAGAAAAACTCTTCTTTCAAAGCTTTCTTGAAAGCTGCCCAATCAGCATCTCTTCTATACAACTCATCAATCCAATCATGCAATGCATGCATGGCCAAACAGGAGAAATAATGACTTCATGCATATTGTGGTACCCCATGAAACAACATATTTTCTTCATACAACCAGATGAAGGCTGAAACATTTTGACCCTTAAATTGCTTCAATTCCTCTCCCATTGCCTACAATGCATTCACAGCTAAGGAATCAATTCTTTTTGCTTCCTACCAAGTTTGCATCTGTTGTTATAACAACAATTGCTATTGTTGTTATTGTTGCAACAAAGCAATCATCTATTGTAAAGCATCACCACCACTTGAACCTGCAGAATCTCCCATCTTTACATACTTGCTCCCGACTTTCATGTCGGATTCACCACTTGTCGAAGAGTTTGGGGTCAAAAGTCTACCACAAAGGTAAGAGATAGTAGGGTGAAGGGAGATTCATGAAGAGGAGTAGACAGAAGAGAAGGGGTTTCAAGAAATAGAAGATGTAGAAGAATACGCATAGAGGTGAAGCCTATCAATTTATTTTTTCATCCTAAGAAGATAAATCTCTTGTAGACCAAAAACGTGCATTAAAAATACATTCCTCTATGTTACTCAAACCACCAATCTAATGCTTTTGTTGGCTCCAAAAGGGAGGTAAAATACTATGACACTTGATGAAAATACTCCCAAATCACTCCTTCTTCTTCTCCCAGTTCGAAGTGTTGTTTGCTACCTGTAAATTGCGATGGCACGTCATACGATTTCGCCAATCCTTCTTTTTGCATAAAATCCCCCAAAAATGGCTAAAAGCCACTTACTTTTTTTTCATATCATCTTGTTCTAGAAGTTGTCTACAGCTTTTGGATATTTACAATAAATAATATCTAAAATATAAAAAATAGGCTAAACTTGTCCAAAAATCTAGTATTTTTGAACCATCCACACTACGAATACTGACACCAATGACTAATATGGCATTGACTCTCTAGATCAATAAGAAAGCCGAATGACGATGCACTCTAGAGTTTTTCACGCTGTGTCTGTGTAGTGGCACAACAACATCGTGGGCTCAAGTCATAGGTTTTCTCTAGTTAGTTTAAGTTTTCTGATATTGTTATTTTCATTATTGTTTGCCTTGTCACCCTATCCCATCTCTTAAAGGTTCATCTTTATGGTTTTTAATTATCTCTAAAAGCAAAGGTTTCTTTATGTTAATTTAGCTTATGTTCAAGCACGTCTATGTGCATTATTTGGAACCAAGCTTTCCCTTTTTTCTCAAACATTGTGTGTGATATGATAGTATACTTAATTCACAACACCTCACAAATGATTAACCCACAAGTAAAATGTTTTCAAGTTCAAGTTTCAATGGTTTGAGTGGTGGATTTTCAGTTGGGATTTCTTGATTGTATTGTTTGTCTTTTTTCAATTTATTCGATTTTCAAGGTCGTTTTCCCTTCTTATTTTGTGCATGCCTTTCCCATTTAATTGTTAGTTGGGTGGTTCTTTTTTTTTTAAATGTAATTGTGTGAAGTTGTGTGTGTGCACTTGTATGTTGATGTGCTTCTTTTTATGCCCTAGTATTGTGGATTGTGTGCTTAGTGAGTGTACTAGAAGATGCATGAGTGCACTTGCACATGTGCACTAACATATGTGTGTTAGCCTAAGTGTAGTGGAATCTATAAGGATTATGTGCAAGGGTTAGCATGCTAGGTTTACTTGCATATGGGTGTGTACTAGGTTACGTGTGCATGGATCGTTGTGCATTAGGTAGTGTACTTGAGCCATAAACTAGTGCACATGTGCTCGAGTATGATGATGTAGTGGTTAGGTACACCATGGCACAATGTGTGCACTAGGGTTCATATGTAAGAGGGGTATTGGAAGGTAATATATGGTCATGCAAGGGATTTATGCATTGTACATTATGCATAAGGTGAGCAATGTGCATTAGGGTGAATTAGGGTGGCTACTTGTAGTGAACTATATGTAGGGTATGTGCAAGTGAATGTCCTAAGATAGCCTACAATGGGATATCTAGTGCATGTGTGCACTAGGTACCATGCGTTGTATGTATGCAATAGTATGTGTGCACACTAGTGCATGTGCATTATGCATGAATATAGGGTAGTAATGCACAATGTAGTGCACCAATGTACAATGAAATGAGTGTGGTTGGGTCAAGGTGTAGGCTACTTATGTGGGTGCAGGGTATGCAAGGTGCACTAGTGTGTGTGAACAGTGCGCCAAAGTGGGGGTGTGCTAATGTACATGTACGCAAGGTGGATTGATGTGCCCTATGCATCGTGATATATATGAATGGAGGAATATACAAGGTGAGTACACTATATGGCTTTGAAAATGTGATGTACTAGTGCACACCTACACTAGTGGGCATATATAGTGCATTGCACCATCCACTGTGCAATATGCACTATGCACAATGTAGTATGCTAGTGCACTATGTTGCACACTCAAATTGTGCACGTAGAGGATGTCATAAGGGTAATATGTATTAGGCTAGGAGCAAAATGAGTTCACTAGTCGAGTTTATGCAAGGCTTGGTGTTAATGCACTGTGCACTTGTGCACAGTTCACATGTGCACTATATGTGTCATTGTCATGTGTATATTATACATTATACATATGTATTAAGCACCTGGATAGTCTACTATATAGTGTACTATGGTGAATGGCTAGGTGTTATGCAACACTGGCTTTATGTGCTAGGCTATGTGCAAGGTAGTACAGTGCTCTACATGCAGTGCAATAGATACAATGTATGAGGTGTCGTACACTAACGTGGAGTACTATGTGTGTATGCTAAGATATAGTAGTGCACTATATCTAGTGCACCACACGTGGGTGTATGGAGATGTAATGCACTATGGTGAGATTAGTCCACAGTGTATGTGCACTAGGATGGTATCCTTGTGTAATGTGCTCTAAGTGCACAGATTCTATGTGTACTGAATGAGTTGTGGGGTCATGCATAGGTGGACTGTAAGGTGTCACCTTCCTTTTTCCTTCTTCCTTGTTCCCCTTGATCCCCCCTTACATGAGTTGTAATGGACCTAGAATGAGTTATCGTGTCGTGCATGGGTGCACTGTAAGGTGTTACCTTGCTTTTTCCTTCTTCCTTTGTTCCCCTTGACCCCCCCTTCTGCAAATAAGGAAGGCGTCAAGTGAGAGAGAGGACAAAGATACAATAGTGAGTGCACAAGTATGCATCCATCTATGTTCATGGAGGTGTGTGCATGTTCAATAAGATATGTTAGTACACAACGGATACACAATGCATGTGCACATATGCATAGTGCACTATGGTGGGACTAACCTAATAGTGGAATCTATGTGCTAGGCATAAAGCTACATGCATGATGGTATGCAAGGTGTATGTGGGTGTTTGTACACTAGAGTGTGAGGTTTGTGCAAGGGTATAGCACACTAGGTCAATGCGCTAGGATAGAGCAAATGCATGGTAGTGTGCATGAGTAAGGCATGTTAGTATACTAGGTTAGTGTATGGCACACAAAGGTGATTGCACCAAGGTTAGTACACAATGTAGAAATTACATGGCACAACATATATGATTTGAGCAAGGAGTAGAAAATACATAGCAAATATGAGAAGAAAAGAGATTGCTTTAATTACAAACAAACTAATACAAATATGGCTTTGTCCATCCATGCACTTTCGCTATGAAGCTTAGATATGGTGATCTAAACAAATGATAGGCGATGAGCTTAAGGATAGCTGGAAGAACTCTGACTGGGTCAAAGATAGATTGGTGATGGCTTTAGAGGGGTCTTCCTTTTATAGCCCAAGAAGGTAGTCTAGTCGACATGTCCAACCATATTATGAATCTTCCCTAGTTGACCAAGGAATATTTCCTTTATCGTCAGCCCGAGGGCACTACCCCCAAACCCCTATTAGAGGGGCCCTGAGACCCCCCAGAAAGGGGCCGCTTCCGTGTCCCCCCGACCCCAAAATAGGGACCTTTGATAACTCCCACACACCTACAACTCGATGCATTATGCCTTGAGTTGCTACTTGCATAACTACTCTATCTAATCTAAAGGCTAAATCCACAAAGGTCACATTTTTGCCATCTGATCATATAGACCTCGTCTAACATACAAGTTAGAACCCATCCCAATCAATGTTTATGCTCACACATGGCTTCTCCTCATAATGGGGGCCTTATAGCTTGGAGCACCATGGATCATTAGTGGCACCTTACGAGGGTGGGGCATTGAGCATATCTAACACACCAGAGGTTGAACTAGGGTGAAAAGTTGAGGTTAGTACAATGTGGAGTGCACTAGGATACATGTTACAATGCAAGAGGGTAATACACTAGGATGGAGAGTGCACTGTGGTGTACACATGTGGTAGGTTATGTATGTGTACATGTATAGCAATGCAGTGCACTATGGATAAGGGTTAGTGTGCAAGGTATAGCAGTCACACCAAGTGTAGTGTAACAAGATAAAGTGTAGTTTGTGTACTATCCTAGTGCACGAGGATTGATACTTCATGGTGATGTGCACTAGTATGTGTGCATTAGGCAATGTGCACTCATGCAATGCACAAGAGCTGGTGCCCAAGGATGGGATTTACTGCACTAGCTGTAGTGCACTTGGGTACACTGGGTGCATTGCAAGGTGCCACCTTCCCTCCTCATCCTTCCCTTTGATGCCCCTTGCAAACAAGGTGGCATCATACTAAGAGTGGAAATAAGGAGACATAATGAGTGCACAAGCATGTTGTTACCCCAAGTGCAAGGAGATTGTGCACGTGCATGTGCATGTGCACTAGGATGGGGCTAGTGAATGGTGGTGTGCACTAGTGCATTAGTGCATGTAGGGTGTACACTAGTGTAGTGTGCCAAGGTAGAGTGCACTATGCATGAGTGCATGTGCATGTGCATTGTGTATGGGATAGTGATTAAAAAGAAAGCTAAGAGGTAAAATATTGACTTATCTATTATGGCAGGCAATCGAATGTGCTTCGCAGGCATTCGAATCTGCTAAGGGTGCCAAGGTGTCAAATGGCCCCCACCATGCTCTCCTCTCTTTCCTCCTTTAATGGAGTACATTCCCCCTCGATAAATGAAAACAACAGGCAGAACCCAACAGACATGCAATAGCATAGGATCCATTGAATCAGAGACGATGATCAAACAAACGTGATGAACTGGAGGCTGTAGCATTGAGATGATGGCACACAACACGAAAGCAATGGCCACACTACCATGATGATGATGGCAATGCTAGTGTTGGTGATGATTGTGGCTCTAGGCAATTGTGAAAATTGACAGACTATGTGAGGGAGGGAGTAAGCAGGGATGAAGACTTACACACCTCTCTCTCTCTCTCTCTCTCTCTCTCTCTCTCTCTCTCTCTCTCTCTCTCTCTCTCTCTCTCTCTCTCTCTCTCTCTCTCTCTCTCTCTCTCTCTCTCTCTCTTATTAATACATAGTGAAGTCCTTAAGTTCCCCTTTTTTCCTTCTCTTTGTTGGGATGGCTCTTGTAATGGCCAAAAGTGCAATTGCACATGATATAACAAATCATATTCAATATATTCTTACTCCTCTCTTCCCAAGCATGATGAACATATACTCTTCCAATCCTGGTTCTTTTAACATCTCAATGTATGTTCTATCGAGAATAATGGAGTCCAAATAGCCTTACTACATTCCTTTGCAAGTAGTCTTACTGCATTCCTTCACTCTTTGCAGTTACCATATGTGGTTCCATTATGTTTCTACTTGGTGCTATGTGTTCTCCGAGAAAGAATTGTCATGAGACTATTTTATTCCATGAAAAGCGACATCAAGCATTATCTTCCCATTAACATGAACAAAACTTGACTATTCACATGTGTTTCAGAGTTGATACATGCGCACCCTCTTTTTTTACAACACAAGGCATGTAAGTGACTATGTTGTTGACTTGTTTTTGGTCCAGGCACAACAATAGAACCAAACATTGCTCTACAAGCTCAAAGCCAGGACCATTGAACACATCCTCATTATCTCAAGGATTTCATCTCATAAGGCTTGTGGCCATCTCTCAATTAGTCTACTCACATATTTAAATGAATCTAAACAACTCAATGGAAATAGAGAATACACTTATCAATACTCACCATGTTGTAGTCATTACATCAGCAAGCCACATTACATGATCTAGATGTGCACCTTTCACTCTCAACCTTGCTTCCATTTCTATCCATGTATAAGAGCAATTGCCAACAATGAGCTTAAGGAGATAAAGAGGGGAAGAGAGTTTCGCATATCATGTCCCTCATCCCCTCACACTGTCAACTTCATGTACTTTTGCTTGCATTCACTACTTACTAAGAGGAATGGGATAAAGAAGTAGGGGAAAGAAAGGATCTCCTCATCACCGTGTCCTCAATCCACATACACTTTCACACTTCCTCTCCTTCACTATCACTCATAGAGATAACAAAGTAGCAAGAAGGATAAACACAACGTTTGCACAAACATGAATAGCTTGTTCTATTCTTTTCATCTCTTTTATATATGGGTTTTAGGGTTAGGCCCTCCCCTTTCCCTTTGGGTATCTAGCCCATTTGTGGCCACATGGCTAGTCATCCTTTATTACATGGTTTTAAGGTGACAATAGAATAAAACTTTCTCATTTTTGCCTCTACCGCTAAAATTACAAATTGCACGAGAGAAAGCCTAGTTCTTCGATTTATCTTACAAATTAATAATGTAACTACTCATGGTTTACATTTCATTGAAATGTACAACCACTTTGTTGCACTTTGTAAACAATAGTCCTAAATTAGTTGTGGCACTGTATTTACTCTCTTGCTTGACTTACATCCTCTTGCTCTATGTATCGGCTCTTGCAATTAACAAATGGAGACTCAAAGCAATCATTTTATTTAAGCCAATACAAGCTTGAGATACAATTTCAACATCACCCATGAAATTCTCTTATGTCTATCATGCTATAGGCATGTGGTTCTATGAAGATGTTGAGGATCTTATACTGGATAGAGATAAGTCTAGACATCCTTCCTTGAGGTAGTTATTTTGTCAAGACATTCCCAATATTGCAACTCTTTAAGGATATGCCACTTTTATCGCTCACTCATAAATGTAGTGATTTGACAAACTTGCTTGTCCGTAATGTGCAAGGTAGCATTCGCTTTGGCTTCTTTGAAAATAAATAACTTTGCCAACTTAAGCTCATCCATCCAATAGATTCACTTGAAATAGGTGAGACAACTTGTGTCAATGAAGCAATAAAGTCATGTTGACGTTAAAGATAGAGGGTGGTTTCTAGATAGGCCAGTTGACTTGTGTCAATGAAGCAATAAAGTCATGTCGACGTTAAAGATAGAGGGTGGTTTCGAGATAGGCCAGTTGACTTGTCCACATCCATCGACATGTTTTGTAAAAGGGAGATGAATTATAGATCCTTTCAATGATCATCGTGAGTTGATTCCTCCAATCATAGATTGTCAATGAGTACATGGAGTGGAATAGGAAAAAAATAAGACCATGGATCTATCTTGCTCTATCACATAATTAATGGAAGTCAATCCTCATGCTTAGGATATACCTAAAGGTTTAAAGCAAATTTTCAAAAATGCACTTCTCAATTTAAATCAAAGCAAGATTCATGAAAACAAAATATAAGAAACCAAGCTCCTTTATCTCATTATCGAATGTTTTTACAAAAATTTAGATGGGTCTAAAGTAATGGGATGACCTTGAGAGAGGATCCCTAAATTCTACAATCGATTCCTTGGGAGGTACTTTCTTAACATCAATTATAGTCAAAGGGTAATCCATCCCGCTTATACAATCACTATGACTCTAGAGGAATATCAAATGCATGAGGGTGTATTACAACTCGATCAAGCTTCACGATCTTTACAAGTTGGGAGTGGATGTATTGATTGTGATTAACTAATTTATTGTCTACAAGGATGAGAGCATTGTAATCTTTTGTTTCAATGAATCAAAAGGCTAAGAAAATATATAATTGTTCTAGTATTTTAGCTCTTTTTAGGTCCTAGCTTGGATGATCTAATTGAAGTATATAGCACTTGGAATACTTCATGGTATGTGAGTTGATTAAAGAGGATTTGAAAAGAAACCAAGTCCTTTGGTCATGAAGTGCAATCCATTGTCAAACTTAATTAAATAAGAACGAACAAAATCTAGGCTTCTTTCCATCTAAAATTTTTCGCTCCAATCTCACATGAGATACACCTACCCTAGCATGGCTAGAGAGGCAACATTTGGCAATTGCTTGATTGCCTTTCCTAAGTGGCATCATTTGGACCTTATGGAACACATGGGCTTAGCTAGTTAGGTAGTGTCCAAGTCACTCGTAGGAGAAACATATGGATTGACCTAAGGGTTCCTACATACTTGCTAAGTCTCCTATTGACATTCTAGCATCTAATCGAAATGGATCACTTCGCAAGTTGGATTAGAAGCTGGCCCACACCACACTTAGTTCTCACTTAATTCAAAGAGAGTGATAGATAAGAGGGCGTAGAACACTATCCCCTTTGCTTATAACACATAATCTCACATTAGTGCCTTAAATTGGTGAGCAGGCCAGGTTCAAGGCACAACCCTAAGTAAGTCAATGAGATTGGCCCTTGTCTTGAGAATCCACATAACTAATCAGGTCCACCCATTTATAGGGTGCTTTTATTGAGAAAATCACCCACCTCGCTTCCTATGCACACACCTAAATCATCTTTAGTTTTCAAAGCAAGCCCTAACACATTTAGATTTAGTTAAGAAAGTATTTTTCTTAATTATATTTTTAAAATATTATTCCTTTACATATATTAAGGGCACTAACACAAAACCAAGGTAGGCAGACCTTTGAAAGTATTTCTCTATTTCAATTTAAAAACATACATTTTATTTAGGGTATCAACCATCCTAGCCATAATCCAAGGTAATCCCACCCATACTTTGGCCCTAGCTAGATTGAGGGCCTTTAGAACTCCATTAGATTTGCAAGTTGCTTATCTCTTCTTAGCACACCATGGACATCAATACCAGAGCCCCACTCGTCTCCCCATGCATCTTGAGAATAGAAACTACACCTATGGAGAGACTTATTGTCTTACTAGCACAGGTCCTAGCACTTAGGATGGAGACTAGTTTTTGGTGGGGGGAAGCCTAGTGAGGGATCTAGGGATAGTTAAAACCACCCTTCATATTGATATGTACAAAAATCCATTTAGAGGAAAATCAAATCTAAAGCAACAAGTTTGCTCTAATTCAATAGCCTTCTTTTCCTCATGAAAACATTTCTTTGCAAGTAACTAATCCTTCGTAAACAATTTCCTAACTTGATTTAAAGCTAGCACAATCACTGTAACGGAACAATATTGATTTTTAAACATTCAACTATTGTCGGTTTATGTCTCATGTATTTGACGACAAGAAATAATTCATTGGACTTTCCATTTACCCCTCAAATTGGCTACAGATAGTGGTGGATTTGACGATGAGAAAGAAAGAATTAGACGACTATAGGTATTGTTGGATCAATTCACATGAAGGGTAAGGAGACAGGGGTTGGAAATAGTATCTAGTTGACAAAAGATTGGGGATGAAATAGACGGAAGGGAATGATTAGATCCAATGAGGTTCATGGTCACATCCCTGCTTGTGGGGTATTAGGGAAGTATTTGAGCATCATCTTAGTATAGGAGAGTTATTTTGGTGAATTAGGAAAAAGCCTATTCCTTCTTTCGAAATGACTAGCCATGGAGGGGCCTACTTGTGGTTTTAAAGGCAACTCCCCCCTCTTGCCTACCTGACTACGAGTTGAGTTGAGTGAATTGGAAGTCTATGAGAGTTCAATGCCTTCTCAACTTATCTTGTTATTCAATGCCTTCTCAATCTATCTTGTGCTAATCCATTCCAAAATTAGTCTTCCATTACTTTTAAGAGGGAGTTATGGATAGTTTGATGAGTTCAATTCCTCTCTTTTCTCCTACTTTGGCCACATAAAGCACTTGACTTCCTCAAAAGGATGGATTTGATTTGTTCTTTTCCTCTTTCTGAATTTGAATTGAATCTGATTTAGGAATCATGATGGTGCTCAATTTGGTGACATGATCTTTATCATGTTATCCCTTTAGTCATCATTTTTCTTCTTTTAACCCTTCACAAGCTTTTTGTTTAAAATTAAAACAATGAATTTTTATTAGATCACTTCTCCTCCATTATTATTCCCCCCTCTTATTATGGTTATTTTTAAATTCATAATACCTATCTTGAAACTTTGAAAGATGAGCAGTTCCATTAGATATGAACATATATTTTATTATGCCTTTTGGAGATAAGATGCGAGAGGTTTGAACTCATACACCCGTGTAACTCAACACACACCCAAATCACTACACCATGACCCTATTGACAAATTTGAGGTACATTAGATTCGTGTCCAAATATAAAAACTCGTAGTATAACTAGGAGCAGCCTATAAAAATCAGCAGCATAATAACGAACCAACTGCTGTTGCATTAAGACGAATCTGAAATCAATGTTTAGACGTTTGTTTGTAATTATCATCCATAATCCTACGAAAATATTCTTCTTGACATCGCTCCCTCACACACACACACACACAGACTCTCTCTCTCTCTCTCTCTCAAACACAAGCACAGAGAGACAACCTCAACTAATGGCTGCCTTTCTGACACTGCTCGTGATCTTGCTGGGGAGCTCGACCGCCATCTTTGCTTTGTTTGAAGACGAAGTGGGCGTGTGGGACTGGTATCTTCCTTTCTTTATTTATTTGTGAGAATTCTAACAGCTGTTGTTTGTTTCGCGTACATACTCTCTGTGCTGTGTCCTACAGCTACTCTATCCACTCGGTGCAGCAGTCCTTATGTGATAGCTGAGGTGTTGTTTGTTTGTTTGTTTGTGCTTGTGTGTCTATGTTGCAATTCAACGCGATGGTTGCACACCAGAAAAGCTGGTGTGTTTTAATTTTATCATTGCACTTCATGACGGCTGAGTGTCAATGGTCTGGAATAGGAATACACTGCTATGCCGCTAAATGCTTGACCGTTTCACCTTTTTTGGTTGGCTTGGAATTTGAAGGGGGTAGTGTATTATTATTAGATTGATGTACATCCAATTGATTTGGTGATTTTCTGCTTCAGGCATAAAAGATACATTGGCAGAGTAAAATATGCCGTGTTTCACACATCTTCAAAGGGAAAGAAGCAAGTTATAGTGACTACAGAGCAGAACGTGGTTGCCTCTCTTAATGTCCGCAATGGAGAAATCTGTGCGTGCTTACAAAATATGATGTTATTTGGGCTGAAGTGTATTGGAAAGGTAGATAACCTCCATAATGGAATTAGTACTCACATGATACTGTCTTTCCTAACAGTTTGGAGACATGTGCTAGGAGATTTTGACAAGATCGAAGGTCTTGACATTGTTTATGGAAAATGTAAGTACAAACGCCATATGAAACTTGATCATGAATATCCTCCATGGAAATTTTGGGTCAGGCTCGAGTATATTTGCAGGTTTGTCAACCTCCACTTAGCAAGAGTTCATATGACCCAAGGCTTTGATGAAAATGCTTAATTATTGTCATGCTACTGGTTATTAATGCAATCTATAGGTTGTGCCCAAGTGTGAACCAAGGGTTGGGGATGAGAGTTGCACCTCGATAGCAACCAAGTGATGACAGATTACGTGCTATCCGCACAAGTGCAAAAATGGGCATTTTACATGGATGGAATGCGTGTGTACCCCAATAGTGCATGTTTGAAGGTGGGGAATTTTGTGGGCATACAACATTTAGGATGTAGTAATAGTAGTGCAAATGGAAAAATACATTATGGCCTTTCAAGCTTCAATTGATATGTATTCTATTGGAGAGATAGAGACATCATCACACTAGCTCAGAATTGAGGTAGGATGGTATATGCATGTTTGCGGATGCACACGTTTGCTAGTTATGCCACCAAGAGGTTGAGTCTGAGGAGCAATTCATTTGTAGATGTACTACATCTTATGAGATCAGAGAGAGATTTCATTGCCTTTTTCAACAGGGGTTTGGGTCTCTCCTTAGGGTGATGTACTATGAGGATCTTATCGGAGCTCTGAATACATAGAGAGAAGTTTTTGAGGAGTCGGAGAGGTAGAGGCAGTGAGCCAGCAGGTTCTTATAGATTTTTTTCAGTGCTAGCTTACTTGGTGCTACTACTACAGTAGTGTCACCACACCATCGTTGAGTTAGAGGGGTCACAATAGACCAGGGCAGCCACACTCTGTAGAGTACAATGCCCACCACCCCGTCACCGTGCCCAACACTCTAACCTTCAAGAGATTTTGAGACATCATTGCTTGCCACCGAAGAAGAGTACCTCCGTTAGTGGATTCCATGTCTTAGACCACCCCATGATAGATATTCTTGTCTCGAGGAGGGTACGGGTGGGACTCTATTGTTAGTAGTTTTGTTAGCTCATGAGTGAGTTTGGGCATGTGGCTTAGTGGGCTAGACATTGTAGTGATTTTAGGTATTTTTTATGTGCCATTATTATGGTGAGTCATGACTTATTGGCTTGTGAGACACACTTATTTCACTTTGCACTAGTTGAGTATTTGCTCTGATTTTTTTCTTCTTGTGCTCCTAAATTGTGTTACCGTTTTTTTTTTTTTTTTTTTTCATTCAGATGCCATTACTCTTTCAGGAGGGAACATTTTGAGGGCATGGAACATTAATGATGGACATTTGATATGGGAAACATATTTATATCCATTTATGTCCCCTCCCATCCTCAATGTTACACCAGTAAGCTTCTATCTTTTTTTCACTTTGTTTTCATGCTCTCACTCTCACTCACTCATGCTGTGTCTGTCTGTCTGTGTGTGTCTCACTTTCTCTCAAAAAAGCGGCAGCCTTAGCACTCGCTTCTCATGTTGTCACTGTCGTCCTTCTTGTTGCTTCTCTCTCTCTCTACCCCCCCCCCCCCCCCCCCCCCCCCCCCCTCGTGCGTGCACACACACACACACACGTATTTACGTATGTATGTTTCCTTTCCACATTTTTTTTCCCAGGACATAGCAGGTTTCCTCCCCTTTTGGAGGACTTGAAATCAGGCAATATTTTAGTGGATTACATTTTGAGTCTCACAGGCAGATATTCAGGCTCAAGAGGTGTACCATCTACCTCCAGGTCCTTTGAGAGGGGAACCTAGTCCCTCACCTTTGTAGACAAAGTCTCCTTTGATTGCAAGTTGGCCAATTTCTCAGCTTTTGCCTATGTATATGCTGCCTGATGGAAGCAGAGGCCTAGAGGTGGGTGGACAACAAGAAAGAATGAAGGCAAGAGAGTGAAACAAGGCTCCCAGACTGTGATCTCAGGCCAATACTGAAGTGAGAACTGAAGTATGTACAAGTATGTGGGCCAATAAGGAGGCAAAAGATGAGAAATTGGCCGACTTGCTATTAGGGAAATGGTGGACCTTAGTAAGTGGGCCATGTGGCATAAGTAGTGATGCCTGAAATGCAAGGAAAATGGACACCCAGACTTATGGTGCAAATTGCCCTAGACCAGGGTGCAAACACCCTGATGATGCCCACAATATGGAGCTAGACATACTAACTGAACACACTTCTCAGTGTCACAAGGGGAATAAGAGCCTGAATGAGATGAGGGGCTACAAAGGGCATACATGCAAGGGGCTGAGGGGTAAAAGGGCATACTAGCAATGGACTGAGCAGTAAATGATATGGTACCCCTCTCAACCATGTTGCAAAATGGGTGCACAAAAAAGTAGAGAAGCAAGAAAATGAAGCTGTATTGAGAATCCCTCATGTGAACAAGTATTATGAACAATAATATATCGCCTCGTTGTGACTAGCAGGGCAATAGACCAAGTTGATATCCCTTGCATGAAGCTGTTCTGTAACAAAATCATGGTGAATGTCAATGTGTTTCATGTGGGCATGAAACACAAGGTTTTGTGCTACAGTGCTACTACAATACCACATTGATGGTCAGTGTGCATAAGAGTTTGCTCTTCAACTAAAATGTGTACATCATCCAACAAATGCCTCTGTGATATACATTCAACCACAGATGACAATGTGGTGATAGTGGATTATTTCTTGCTCAACCAAGAAATGCGTGCATGTCCAATAAAGAAAAGATTACCATGATTGATTGACGTGCATCGACATCATCAGCTCAATTTGAATCACTAAAAGCATGTAGCTTGAAGTCACCTTGTTGGATAGAGTAAGCCAAAGAGAGAGTACCTTGCAAGTAATGAAACACAGTTTACAACTTGCCAATGTGTATACTTTGGGCTGTGCATAGATCTGCTCAAATTGGAAATTGCATACTGAATATCTGGCTGCCTGTTACATGAATATACAAGGCATCCAACTGTGAAAATGTGCTGGAAGCAGGAACACGGAGATGAGCAGAGATGAAACACAAAAGAACAAAGGAACACTGATCTGGAAACATTGAATACAAGGCTGCACACAATTAGACCCTGCACATTGCAGAGTGTCAGTGAGGGTGCTGAACTGGTGGCAAAAAATCAGAGGAAGGCATGGATTATTAGGAATGGAGCCAAGAACAGACTGACCTGCTGCAATGCCAAAAGATAGGACCTAAAACAGGTCAACCAAGATGAAGACAAATGTTGCCAGCTGCCTACGTGGCTAAAATAGGAATACACTTGTAACTCCAATAAGTGATCAGTGCATAGTGTAAATAGGCTAAAACAGATTGGTGGAGGAAATGAAGAAGCAGCCCTAGTCTCCACCTATGATGTTAGCTGGCCCTATTGGATGAGGGTGACCTTTTGGATAGAGGAAACGACTGTTGGGAATCTATGATAGCTTGCGGTTTTGATGAGGGAGGCCTGCTGGCCCTGTTGGATGAAGGCGACCTGATGGATGGATGAAACAACTGTTGGGAATCTGTGATAGCTTGCATTTTTGATGAGGGAGGTCTGGTGAAAGCTGCATTTTGGGGAGGAAACCTGTAGAATGATGAAAGAAATCTGCTAAATGATGAAAATTTCCTGTTGTTAGGTGAATGCCTTCAAAATGATGTTACCAACTGGTTGGGGGACTGTTGACAGGCAGAAAAGGGTTCAAAACAGGTCAACTGGTTGTAAGGTACAAATATGCAATAGATTGGATGGAAAATGCTGCAGTAGATGGTTCTGGATGCTTTCTTTTATGATGATACCATGCGAGAGTGCACAATGGAACATGAACATGGAGAGAAGAGGATCTGAGATGAAACACGTAAAAACAGAAGAAACACTGATCTGAAGACACTAATAGAAGGCTGCACACAATCAACCCCTGCATGTTGTGGAGGTGCATCAGTAAGGGTGCCGGACTGATGGTAGAAGATATCACCGAGGAAGATGAGTGAGAATGATGATGGCTGGAATGATGATCAGGGAATGTGAGGAGGCATGGACAGGGACAGTTTCTAAATAGGCAATGGAGCCAAGAACAGACCGACCTATTGTAATGCTAAAAGATGGCACTAAAACAGGCCGTCCATGACGAAGACAGATGCTCCGAGCTACCCACTTGGCTAAAATAGCAATGCACTCCACTAAGTGGTCAGTGCAGGTGAACAAGCTAAAATGGAGAAGAAATCCTAACCTCCACCTATTGTGCCTGAAATGGAGAAGGCTGAATGAAAATAAACTGACAGATCGTGACATTGACAAAGCTCCCAAAGTCATCATTTGACTAAGACCGAGGCTCACAAGCAGGAGATGTAAATGGAAGAAGACAGAATAACATGCCTACTAACACCAACAGCCTGACTATAGGTAGTGACATGAAATAATCACTGATATCATGCAAATACATTTTGATATTGGCTCCATTGGAGTGTTGACGAATTTGCAATCCTGGAATTCAAAAGGTGTAAGCAATTTTTGACTGTATTTAGCCCCCAAAAGACCAATACCCTTGTTATCTTATATATGGAATTTCCAAATAATATTAAAGCAGTCCCAAATTAGACATAGCAAGTATCTCCTATAATCACCCCCATCTTTTTTGACATAGAGGTAGATTTAGTTGGACTATTCAAATCTTGCCTAATGGAAACAAAGGTACAAAGGTGAGTGAAGGAGGATAAAGATAAAAAGCAAGATGATGGAAGAGAAATTTGTGAGAAATCAGAATCAGCTAGGGAGGAGAGAGAAACGAGATAGTGATAGTGAGTGGGCTGAAGCAAAAGAGTAGTACAGTGTACTTGCTAAACTGAAACATAGAGTGAAAGTGCAACTTTAGTTTAGGTCATAGGTTGACCTAACCAGCCTTTCACCAATGAACTAGAGTTAGGTTTGTTTACTCTAGAGCCTAGTGTCACTACTTTACGTTCCTAAGACACTAGGTGTGTTAGCCAGTCATTACCTGGACAGTCAGTGCCACATCAGCACCGTATGTCAGAGGAGGTGCCATGTCATCATTGCCACGTCAGCAGTGCAGTCGGACTGCACAGTCGGCCAAATTTCTGCTGTCGGCTGCATTTAATGCAGTGGACCTGATGCTGTTTTTAAATTATTTCTTGGCTATTTATAGCCGGTTCCTGTGGCACACTTTATCATTCGCTCTTCAGTGATTTCAGATTCTGATTTTGAAGATCTGTTGGCTGAGACAGACTGTGCTTGGGCTGATGGAGATTGAGGTCATCAAGTCGGAGACATACACAGGTATTTTCTCTGCCCCCTTGTGTATTTCTGCACTCTTATACAGCATACTACACCGCAGATTTTCTGTGTTTACACTATCTCCTTCTCTCTCTCTCTCTCTCTCTCTCTCTCTCTCTCCTCTCTGTGTTCACTCTCTCTCAGTCTTTGTCCTACTCTTCCACATCGCTGCACTTTGACATGGTGTCAGAGCGGTAAAGATGGACTGACTGAGGGCTGAACCTATCTGAAGAGGAGATTTCAGCGTGACACAAGGTTGCTTTTCCAGGTTTCGGGGGCGAGTGGGAGGGTTGCACATCGGATCAAGGCTGAAGCGAGCGTGGGCATGCGGGAAAGGAGTCTAATCGGTGAATTTGCTGCAGGTTATTGCTGTTCGAAGGAGAGGAAGGCTGCGTTTAAGGCCTTCCATTGCAGATTTTACATTTTCATCGCCTTTGGCGGGTGAAGACGGTTTGGGCAGCGGAGGAATCAATCCTAGAAGAGTGCGTTTTCATAGTCAGAGGGGGCTGTTTTTTGCGTTTGTGCAGGTATTGCAGGTTAACATGTCTACAGAGACTGATTTGGAGTTCCAGGCGATCATGGACAGGAAGATGCCTGTCCTACCGGATCTTCCAACGGATCAAAAGCTTGATGGTGACAATTACCGCATTTGGCGGGTGATGATGTTGGCCATTTTAGAGTCTTATGATTTGGCGGAACTAGTGATGGAGGAGATTAACAGGCCCTCCGTGAGAGATGAGTTCAAACTCTCTTCCAATGCTCGTGCGGAGTTGACCAAGGCCCAATCTTATTGGGACAAATTGAATGCTAGGATTCAATCTTTTTTGTTTTCGTCTTGCACCACAGCCACGATAGCTCATATCGAGCATTTGACGGTGGCTCGTGAGATATGACTGGAGCTCGACCAGATATATAACCGGATGACCCTGATGAAGAGGGTTTCTTTGGAGGTGCAGATGCGGACTTTGTCCGTGAATAAGTCTTTTTCGCTTGGGGAACACATTAACAAGCTTTGGCAGCTTCAGATGCAAGTTCAAAATGCAGGGAAGCCTATTTCCTCCGAAGACATGGCGATCACTTTACTATCCCAGTTGTCGCCACGATTCGGTACTTTTTATTTTGCTCTTATTGCTTCAAGGCAGGAGTCGACTCTTCGGTGGGAAGAGTTGGTTCCTATGGTCTTGGACCAGGAGGAGCAATTGAAGGGACAGAATGCTTCCAAATCAGAGGCATTAGTTGGTCAAGCCTCTTAGAAGAAGGGGAATGACCAAAAGAAGAAGAAGGAGAACAACAAATCCAAGAAGGACAAGGAGAAGGAATCAACTTGCCATATTTGTGGTAAGACTGGTCATTGGAAGAAGGATTGCCCCGACAAAGATAAGAAGGATACCAAGAAGAAGGACACAAAGGACTCTGGAGCGGTGGCTGCACCCTCATCAGCTGCTTTTCTACACTTAGCAGTCATTGAGGACTCTACACCGACAACTTCTGATGTTGCGATGACAGCTCCCCAGGCTCGAGAGTGGATTGTGAACAGTGGTGCCTCACGGCACATGACTCCTTCTTCCGTTGGTGTTGCGACCTTTGCATGGGCAGATTCTCATTGGAGACAACTCTTCTGTGTCTATTGCTGCGCGGGGTGAGATGCAGCTTATTCCAGATGGATGTGGTGGTACCCATACCTCTGAGGTGTTGCATGTGCTAGGATTGGGGTATCATTTACTTTCAATTCATAAGATTTGTGCTCTTTACCTCTTGGTGGAGTTTGACAGTGATACTGTTCGAGTCCTTGATCGTGGATCGAGGAAGGTTCTCTCTGCAGGGTATGAGAAGAATGGAGTCCACAAATTGAAGTCTTTTTCAGCTCTTACTTCTCTTCTTCTTACTTCTCAGACAGAGTTCGAGCTATGGCATGCTCGGTTTGGCCACTTGAACTACGAGTACCTTCAGAAGGCATCGTGAGGGTCCTTTGTCTGAGGCTTGCCGGACATAGTGGTGAGCTATCAGCCATGTGTCTCCTACATTCGTGGGAAACTACATCGGGATGCGATTCCCAACAAAGCTTCTAGGAGGTCTACTTCACCCATGGAGCTTGTATCTACGGATCTTTGTGGCCCGATGAGGACCGAGTCCCTGAAGGGAAGATTGTACTTCATGTTGATCGTAGATGACTACAGTAGGATGACTTGGGTCTATTTCTTGACTTTGAAGTTGGAGGCTTTCTCTCATTTCAAGGATTGGCTTCTTTTTGAGGAGAACCGTTTTGGCCGGCGACTGAAGACCTTGCGTTCAGACAAGGGAGGTGAATTTATGTCTAACGAGTTTGCTTGTTTTTGTGCAGATAGGGGCATTCATCTAACACCAATACTTCCCAAGAGAATGGCATTTTGGAGTGGAAGAACCGAAGTGTGATCGAGATGGCACGCACCATGATGGAGCACCGACAGACATCTCAGTTTCTGTGGACCGAGGCAGTGGCTACCACAATTCACATCCTTAATCGATCTCCCACTTCGGCCGTTGACATGATGATACTTTTTGAGGCTTACTTTGGGACTAAGCCTGATGTCTCTTATTTCAGGATCTTTGGGTGTGACGCTTATGTGCACATTCCGAAGACACAGTGTGATAAGTTCGAGGCGGCTTCCCGACGACAGGTTTTTGTTGGCTATAGCTCCCAATCCCAAGGTTATCGTTTGTTTGATCCCGTTAAGTGGGATGTCTACACGAGCCGAGATGTACGGTTCGTGGAAGTACTGGCTACAGAGAGCGAGGAGCACCTCGTTCTTGGAGATCCAGGGGAGAGTTGGGCTCCCGAGATAGTTTCTTTGGAGCCAGAGTCTCTTGATGGAGTTTCTTCTTTGGATTCAGAGTCTTCTCTTCCACCGGCCACCCCCGAGGAGCCTCTGCCGGTGGATGTTCCTGAGTCTTCAGCAGATGGAGAGCGACGGGGAGAGGTTCGGGGAGAGGTTTGTCCTCCTCCTCGTTGGGCCCGTGACACCCTCCGAGATTCAGGGATCGAGGGGGTCCCTGAGGAGTGGGAACCAGAGGATGGACCGTGGAGGTCATGGAGGAACTAGGCACATTCTTCGGAGCTTGTTTGCTCCAACTATTGTTTGCTGATCCGTGTTATGCAGGATTGAGAGCCCACTTTAGTGAAGGAGGCTTTGTAGTTTGATCATTGGCGGAAGGCCATGGAAGCCGCGATGGAGGCTATTGAGAGGAATGGCACTTGGTCTCTTGTGCCTCGTCCCTCTCACAAAAAGGTGATTGGTGTCAAGTGGGTCTTCAAGACCAAGTACCTTAGCGATGGTTCTTTGGACAAGCACAAGGCTCACCTTGTTGCTAAAGGTTTTGCTCAGCGCCCAAGCATTGATTTCCATGATACTTTTGCCCCCACTGCTCGTATGGCGACTATTCGAGCTGTTCTTGCCTTGGCTGGCCATAGAAGATGGCCTATTTATCAGTTGGATGTGAAGTCGACCTTTTTGAATGGTGACTTTCAGGAGGAGATCTATGTTGAGCAGTCTCCTGGCTTTGGATCCTCGGATGGGAAAGTTTACAGGTTGAAGAAGGCCTTGTATGGCCTCAAGCAGGCTCCGCGTGCATGGAACGAGAGGATTGACTTGTTTCTTCAGTCGAAGTTGGGATATCAGTGCTCCAAGGCCGATCCGCAGCTTTATGTGCACACTTTCGAGGTTGGTCGTGTGTTGTTTGTGTTGTATACTGATGATTTGATTTTGACAAGGGATCATGCACAGAAGGTCCGAGAGACCAAGATAGCTTTACATCAGGCATTCGAGATGACGGATTTGGGGCTTCTTCATTTCTTCTTGGGTTACAAGATTTATCAGTCTCAGAGGGGGATTTTCATCTCTCAATAGTGGTACATTCAGGAGCTCTTGGTGACTTTTGAGATGGAGACTTGTCGGCCCATTACTACTCCTATGGATCCGAATTTGAAGGCCACTTCACACTCAGACTCTCCCGTGATGGATGCTTTACGCTACCGTCAGTTGATTGGATCCTTGATTTGGCTTCTCAACACTCGTGTTGATCTTTGTTTTGCTGTGGGTCTTTTGGCAGGGTTCATGACGGAACCCAAACAAGTGCATTGGCAGGCTGCCCTGAGGATTCTTCGGTATTTGAGGGGGACCTCTGACTTAGGGATTTCTTATCCCATAGGTACATATGCTTCCGATTTGATTCTTGTTGGAGTGACTCGGATTGGGCTAGCGATGTGGACCACCGACGGTCTACTACATGCTTTTGTTTTATCTTGGGTACAAGTGTTATCTCTTGGAGTAGCAAGAAGTAGCCCACGGTAGCCCCTTCTTCTACTGAGGTGGAGTATTGGACTACGTCTTCCACCACATGTGAGGTTGTGTGGCTTCAGAGATTGTTGGAGGAGCTTAGCTGCCCCCAGACTCGTCCTACTCTGCTGTGGTGCGACAATGAGAGTTGCATTGCCTTGGTACGGAATCTAGTATTCCATGCTCGGACAAAGCACATTAAGATCTAGTATCACTTCATTTGGGAGAAGCTTCTGGATGGGACCATTGATGTGGAGTATTGCAAGACGGAGGATAATCTTGCAGATTTGTTTATGAAGGCGCTTCCCCAGGCTCTTCTTCGGCAGCATTCCAGATCCCTCAGTCTTTTCACCCGTCCAGGATCTGAGAGGGGGTGTTAGCCAGTCATTTCTTGGACAGTCAGTGCCACGTCAGCACCGTACGTCAGAGGAGATGCCATGTCATCATTGCCACGTCAGCAGTGCAGTCGGACTGCACAGTCGGCCATATTTCTGCTGTCGACTGCATTTAATGCAACGGATCTGATGCTGTTTTTTAATTATTTCTTGGCTATTTATAGCCGGTTCCTGTGGCACACTATCATTCACTCTTCAGTGATTTCAGATTCTAATCTTGAAGATTTGTTAGCTGAGATAGACTGTGCTCGGGCTAACGGAGATCGAGGTCATCGAGTCGGAGACATATGCAGATATTTTCTCTGCCCCCTTGTGAGGACTTGTTTGAGGCCATAAAGAGCTTTATGCAACTTGTATAACATGTGCTTTTTCCCTTTAATCACAACCGTGGAGGTTGTGACACAGAAACATCCTCATGTAAATGCTCATTCAAGAATGCTATCTTAATGTTCAATTGATGTACTTTCTAGCCATAATTTGCAGCCATAGCAATCACACATCTCACTGTACTCATATGGGATGTGGGAGCAAAAGTTTCCTCATGGTCTATGTCCTTCTGCACATAATGTGTTGTCGCACGGAATATGTGCAGGAGTTCGTGAAAGTTGCTCATCGCAGGAATGCTTGGCGAGACGGAAGCCCCCCTTCACAAAAATCGCTTGTCGCAAGGACTCTATGCAAGAAAATTTTCAAAAAGAAGTAGAGTAAGGCAAATATCTCTTATTAAGATTCAAGAAGCCTCTTCGAAGATTTGAGAAGCCTATTTCAAGAAGCCTCTACAAAAATTCGAGAAGCCTCTTTCAAGAAGCCTCTACAAAGAATAGGATGATGTGAGATCTGTTAGAGATATCATTCCCTGGACAGCAGTGTTGCAGAGCAGTACGGCCAGAGTGCCACATAAGCAGTCGCAGGAGCCATGTCAGCAGTCGGACTAGTTGCCATGTGGCAGGTGTACAGCAGCAGTTGGACAGGTGTACAACAGCAGTCAGACAGTTTTTATGCACTCAGCTGCATTAAATGCAGCTGACATGATTCTGGCCATTCTTTTTGTGGTATTTTTCTGCTATTTATAGCAGTCCTCCAATAAACTTTGCCCACTTGCATCTGACAGAGATAGCCTGCTGGTGATAAATAGCACGCGGGCTGACAGAGATCGAGGTCCTCAAGGTGGAGACGTATGCTGATATTCTCTCTGCACCCGTGTATATTTCTGCATTTCTATACAGCATTCTGTACTGCAGATTTTTTGCGTTTCGTTGTCTCCTCTCTCTCTCTCTTCTCTCTGTGTTCACTCTCTCTCAGTCTTGGTCCCACGCTTCCGTATTGCTGCACTTTGACAAGAGCACTCTTGATATAAGTAACTTTTCAAGGAATAGGGTACCTAGAGCACCACAAGTGCCTCCTTATATAGTTTTCAAATACACTCATTGTGAAGAAAACTGCTAGTGTTTGCATTGAGGAGACACAGAGTGTACGACCACGACAGAAACACAAAGAGACAGACACAGACACAAAGGGAAAAATTCAAACCCTAAACGCAAAACTCAAAAACTCAAACCCTAAACGCAAAAACTCAAAACTTAAACACGGAAACTCAAACACAAATAGAAGAAGGGAGAGAGAGAACACTACTCTGAAGTGAATGAATGCTGTAAATGAATGTAAGAGTGTACAGTGTGCTCAAGGGTAGAGCAATATCGGAGTGTGATGTCCAATCGGAGACGGACGGATCCCAAGTTTGTGACCACCACTTGGAGTGTGAAGAGAGAGAAAACTGTAAAATGATGGTCCCAGAGGTTGCTGGAGAACCAAATGCAAGTTGTACAAGATGTAGAGGGCAGAGGGTGGCCCTAGAAGGCTGCAAATGCAGCAGACAGAGTGTCGCTTGATAGAGGAGGGCTGCCAATTGTCGCCAACTGCGAGAAGCTGCAAACGTAGAGAATAGATAAGGTGGGAGGTGTTGGCGATGAGGAACATGGCCAAACACAGTAGGAGGGATGGCGCCAGACAGTGGGCGACAACTAGAAGAAGGCGCCAGGGCATTGCAAGGTTGGATGGAGTGGTGACAGCAGTCACAAAGACTGGACAGCCACGTGGAGGTAGATTGATGGTGGCTGAAATCTGCCCTGGAGAGTGTGAAATCTGCATAGACGGAATAAATCTGAATGGGGGCAGCTTGTCTATTTATAGATGTGGAAGGGCATCCCAAAAATTAGGGTTTTCATTGAACTCTCTTGAACCGCTCCCCGTTTTAGGGTTTTTACTTTAAAAGAGCATTTTTTAGTGTGTTTTAGGGATGCTTAAGAGGCTAATCAGCAAGTAATGCATATTTTACCCCAACACCTCCTCTCACGCCCAAAACTGAGCCGAAAGGTTAGACCAACCACTGTGATGTTTATTGACCCCAAGGCGTTCCATCCCAAAGCAGCTAGGGCATCAGACAAAGGGTGCACGTCAGCTACCCAGTGGCCTACCAAGATTGTAGAGGCGATGGTTATCTTACCAAGGGAATCCAAGTAGTCACCCCACAGAGGACAGGGCATTGGACAAAGGGTGCACGTTGGCTGCCCAATGGCCTACCAAGCCCTACAAAGGCAGATGGAACCGCATGGAACTTTTTTTTTTTTGTTTTTTGAATAAGTGAAGTAAATTTTATGGGATGCGACCGATTGAGTAATAGTGACCCAAAAGACGGGAGTAGGGAGGGTACATCCAATATATCACAAAACAGTACAAGCTAACCCATCCACTCAGGGTGTTGATGACGAGGAAAAATAGGTGATGAGATATCCATGTGATGAAGGAGGATGGTGGTGTGGTGACAACTACCGCCGGTGGAAATAGCTTTGGATTTGCGTAAATGGTGCTTTGCACAATGAGATGCAAAGTATGCTATATGCTGAAGGATGCTCATGCAGTAGGTGCCACTTGGACAGTGTCCCTCATGGGGAAATTGTTCACTTGCCCAAGCGCTCTAGTACAAAGATGATGAAATCATGCAATGCAAAGGGCAAGGTACAACTGGGGGAAGAAGCCGATGCCGAAGACAAAGTGCCGAAGCCTGTAGAATACCAAGAAGGGTAGGAACCCCCTCTCAACCTGGACGTAGATGCTGAAGAAGGAAGAGAAGCCTGATGTCGGTCTTCATATGGTGCCAAGAACCATAAGGAATGAAAGAAGATGAAGTGGATGAAGCACTCCGCTAGAAGAGCAAAGAGCAAGGTAGAAGTCACCGCCATGATAGCATCGAGAGAAATGCTGCACGATCCGCCTCGGAAGGGGAAACCACCATGCTGGAAGAAGAGCAAGCACTCCTAGGATGATGAAACCATGAAAGGAATGATGCGCAGCCCCATGTCTCTAGCCTAGGCAGGACCAAAGCAATTTGCAAGTTAGTCCTACATTGAAAGACAAAACCCTGAAAAAGAGATGAGAATCTGCAAACACAGAGGTTAGTGGTGAGATGCTCCAAAGCAAAACAGAAGAGAAAGAAAATCTAACTCAAAATAAATGCAATGAATGTGTATGTGTGAGTAAATGCAGTGGAAGACAAAAGAATGGAAAAGCTAAGGACAATGAATCCTATGGGCCCGACTCTAAGAGTGTAAAAAATGAATGCTAGAGTGACCTAGGATATTTGAAAGGACCTAGAGACATACTAGTCTAAGAAGGTGGCCACCATCGCGCACGTCCAGTAGCAGGGCTTTGCCAAGGGAACTTTGACAAGGTGGGGAGGAAGGTGAGATAGATACATGAAGTGCAACGGGATCGGAACCTGCAGACCAATCAGCCAGTCCCTCAAGGGTAGTGAGAGAGATGGGCTGCTGAGGTTGTACTCGAGCCACATGTCCAACAGCAACAACGGGTGCTGAAGGAGCAGATGAAGCGAGAGCGGAAGGCATAGCCCCACTGGGCTGTGCAGTTGCAGTGGTCTGTTGAGGCTTTTTAGGTGGAAGACCTTGGGCCTTGGAGCGACACTCCTCGTCCACATGGCCTACTCTCTGGCAGTATGTGCAATGTTGGGGTAAAAGGCCTTTGGGCCTGCCCGTGTACAATGACTGCCCATATTTTTTATTCATATATATATGAAAGTGCAATAAGGCTGTCATAATGAAACCAGCCTTCCTTCTTGGAATGGTTGGTGATAACCTGATTTAAGAGTTAATTACAGCAATAAATAAATGCACATAAAATGAAACACACTTTACCATAACATTCTTGGACAGTATACACCCTATTGGCTCCAAAATTGGTGCCCCTTGCGGTATTTTTTTAGCTTTCTTTCAATTGGAAGGAGTACAACTTGAGATTCTTCAATCTCCTCCTCCTAACCAATTGCTCTTGCTGTCATAAATGACCAGCAAGCCTTTTGGGTCATTTGCCCCTTGATTCACCTAGGACTTCTTCTCCAATTTGACCCTTGGCTGGCCAAATGCTGGCCCAAATCAATTCGGGATGGGCCGGCTCCTAAAATCCCTTGATAATCTTCAATTATCAGCTGCTGATTTCAGTCCCTTGAGCCTTCAATCTTTGGCACGGATCCCAAGGTGACTGCTAAACCCTAATTTCTGTTGTAAATTAGGGTTTACTGCAGAAATTACAGATCAGCCCACCAAAAATGGCTGAGATCTCCTCCGAATGGCTGAGAATGGTTGAGCATAGGCTGAAGGAGATAAGAGAATGCTGTAGAGAGAGAAAATTCTGAGATTTGTCGCGAAGAACTGATCAAAATCAGCTGCTGCCCTGTTATACCAGCCCCAAATGGATGCACCAACAACAATAGGAGCATCAGAGGCTATGATCTTTAGGAGAAAGTGCATCAACAGCAATTGTCAGCTTCCCAAGGTCAAGCATATGCAATCTCCATCACCAAAATGGTCTCCAATGTTTGGGAAATGGCACCAAAAGCTGGCAACAACAGTCCAACACATCTTTCCAACAGCTCCAAAATGAAAAAAACGAGATTTCCCTCTCCCTTCAGCCCTATTTAGCCTTTCCCTCACTTGCATGGGAAAGTTTTTCCAAGTGGCAGCTTTCCTAATCCATTTTCAGCAATTTTCAGCCATTTAATTAATTTTCAAAATTAATTAATTCCGAAAATTAAAAAAATTAATCCATTTTCGGCAATTTAATTAATTTTCCGAATTAATTAATTTCGAAAATTAATTCAATCCTTAATCCATGCCCAAAAAATTGACCTTGCCCATCCAAAAATTAATTGGCTAGGCCATTTGCAACCCAAAGTGGTCCCATGCATTAATTGACCCTTGGACAAGCATTAATCCATTAATTAATGCCTAGTCCAATGGCCAATTAATGGTCCTAGGGGCAAACTGACATCAAAATTCACCTAGAATCTAACAAGTGTAACTTGTCACAACTTTTGTCTTTGATACCCATCTTTTTCACAGGGTCCTTGGACCTTCAACTGTAAAAAAAGTAGCTTGCATCTCACATGTGCATCTTTTAATTACACATTTGATTAATCCTTTAATTAAATGTTAATTAAACATAAGCAAAGCATTAAATTTTCACGTCCTCATGACACACAACATTGTTGGACAGCACCTACATTGTGTGTGCTCTTCTCTCCCGCATCTCCTGCATCCCTTTCAACTGGTATTAGAGCCACTCTTTCGCGGGCTCTTCCTGGCATCTACACAAGATATGAGAGCTTGCTTCTCACTCAGTTCTCAGCCATTCTTTGGCATGAACAACAGGGTTTCATGAAGAGGCAGCCATAGCTTCCATCATTGAAGCTTGTTCTCTTCACCTCTTGTTTGGACTTGTCCTAGGCTTGTGTAGGCCTATTGTAGGCCTTCATTGGGCTCTTGCTTATCCCCTACCCACCCTGATTTGGCTCCTCAAGTATAGCAGCATGCTCACGCTTTATTTGCGTTTGTTTGCAAAAATGGCTCAAAAATCACTCTTTTTGTTATATCTCGAGCATTTCGGAATCCGATTCAGGTAAGGTAAGAGTCTAAGTTGGGGTTTTGGCACGCTCCGGACGTGATGGTGATGTCAGATTTGCCAAATCCTGATGACAGAATATTGTGCAACAGATTTCAGGTATGAGAACAGCATGTGTTTGTATGCCTATGGCTTATGTGATGCTTCTACTGATGTCTATTGATACCAGATCACTTGTGGATGTTATGTCTCTTATGTGAGACGCATTTGGAGCTAATTTAGCTCAGCCATTGACTGTTTTGAATAATCCCAGATCTGTCTAAAACAGGGCAGCCACTTGCTACTTCAATTTTATGTTTATAGGTCTTGGCATTTGATGCCCGATTATGCCCGGTTGGTGCCTATACATACGGGAATTTGATTTGTCTAAAACAGGGCAGCCACCTGCTATTTCAATTTTATGCTTATAGGTCTTGGCATTTGATGCCCGATTATGTCCGATTGGTGCCTATACATACGGGACTGTATGTCTATGGTTTGCCTATGGATTTGAGCTTGGATTGAGCACTGATTTGCTCAATTTACAGAGGTTATATGCTGCTGGAAACTTCAGGGCTGAAGCTATTTAATGATTTGCCAAGTTATGCCTATTGCGTACAGGGTGCTCCCGGCTACTTGGGTTGATGTATTTACACATTTGGATGATGCCACATGGTTCTTCTATGCTTCGAAATTGTTTTGAGCTGAGATTAGAGCTCAATTTTATGGTTCATTGTCACTTCCTTGCAGGAGGCATTTCACTGTCATGACATGGTTTATGTCTAGGCTATCCAGTACGGGTTATGATGTCTTGGTGAATTCTTTATGCTTTGGCTGTGGACGGCAGTTGTTTGAGCTCGTCTCGACACTCATTTGAGTATCCCCTTGAGCAGTTGGACATTGACTCCGCTTTTTCCGTTACGACTTGGCTTTTTCCGTTACGACCTTGGATGCTATATGGGATTTGATGCTCCGATTATGGATCTTGGCTATTACTTGGATCCACTTATAAGTATTGAGCAGAGACTGCTCCCTTGTTTTGGCAGTTGCCTATTGAGCTGTGATTGCTCGTTTGCATTTGATATGCGGGATACTTACTGATCAGTGGACTTGGATAGTGCTTGGGATTTACAGTTATGGCCGTCTTGCTTCTCTGTTGT
This sequence comes from Lygodium microphyllum, assembly GCF_053477565.2. NCBI lineage: Eukaryota > Viridiplantae > Streptophyta > Polypodiopsida > Schizaeales > Lygodiaceae > Lygodium > Lygodium microphyllum. The sequence continues at coordinate 112,686,594 of NC_141148.1, forward strand.
ATGGCATCTATGCTATTTGGGTTGCTATTGCTCGTGTATGTCACGGAGCAGTTAATCTTTATGGCCACCCGTGTATGCACATGGTTTGCTGCTATGTATTTTACAGAGCCTCTTACCTAGATGCTTTTACACAGATATTTGGGCTTTTATTGGAGCTTGATTCTTGTAGGTTTATTTGCCACCTGCCGTTCTTGACTGGACATGTATGTCAGTACATGGTATGAGACACTGCAAAGTTATGTATACTCCTATGTTTTGGGGATACTTATGCATTTATGGCTCCGAGGCATGCTTATGCTTTTATGGCTGCGAGCTACAGTGGTTGGATATGCCATGCTTTTGTCTGCTAGGCTTATCCGTGTGGGAGCTTTTGCATCCGTGGTTGATACCTTTGTGTTCTTCCCTTTTGGTTTGGATGAGTCCCCTTTGCAGTATGCTATGACGACTTCAACTCTTCTAGTCATGCAGACAATCCTCTTGATGAGTGTGCTCTCTCTGATGAGAGTTCCCCTGATTCTTTGAGCTCCTTGGATGTATTGGACAGCCCTACTCATGCTATTACAGAGCAGTTGTCCTCTTCTACAGGTTTTACAGGTTCTGTTTGCTTTCATCGTGGAAAGACAGGGCATGTGAAGCGTAAATGGTTCAAGTGGATTAGAGAGCAGAAAAGATTACGCCGCACTAGACATGAGAGCAGAGTCAGTGATACAGTAGGTGAGACCACTGTTGATAGTGGTATGGTGTATGTAGTTATCCATGATGATGCATCTGAGCCTAGACTCATGGCATTGTGTTACCCTGTAGAGTACTTGCTCAGTGATACGGCCTATACCTTTGATTGGCTTTTAGACAGTATGGCATCTTGTTATGTTACTCCGCATAGAACTTGGTTCTCTTCTTACAGGGAGGTTGACGGATGTATTTCTTTGGGCCTTGAGCAGGATTGTCATGTTATTGGTATAAAGGATATACACTTGGCTTTACCAAATGGGTCTTCTCTTATGCTCCGTGATGTCTTGTATATACCTACACTCAGTAAGAGCTTGATATCTGTCAGTCAGTTGCATGGTGCAAGATATTATGTCTCTCTTGGGGATACTTCATGGGAAATCCGTCGTGGTTGCTTGGTATTGGCCAGAGGTGCTAGATATGACAGTGATTATGTAGTGCATGTCTCTCACGTGGGAGATTCTATGGTTGCAGTTATACAGATACCACATGCATTGTTATGGCATTGTCGCCTAGGCCATGTACGACGCACTGAGATGGATGCTTTATGTGATATGGGCTTATTGCCTGCTCTTCCCCATGCTACTTGCCCTCATTGTACTCATGGTCCGTGCAGAGCCTCTTTGGCTTATGGCGATCGTGTAAGGCATGCTCCTCTAGATCTAGTCCATGTTGCAGTGTATGGACCTATGCCTTCCCAGTCACTTGGTGGAGCGTCGTATTTTGTGACCTTCATGGATCATGCTACCCATCGTGTTTGGGCTTACCCTTTGGTATGGATTGAGGATGTTGTTACTATGCTTGACAGGTTTATGGATTTTGCTGGTAGCAGGCCTAGATACTTGTAGATGGATTATGAGAGTCATGCTATCTCTCCTAGCTTACGGATCTCTTGTCAGCAATATGGCATTGATTTCTTATGCCCACGGTATTATGGGATTGCTCATGGCATGTGCCTGACTTTACATGCAAAGGTTGCTTCTATTACTTACCACAGCTAGGTTGTCTTATGGCTTTTGGGCTAAGGCCCTTATGACGACAGTCTACTTGGTTAACAGGACACCGTGCTTGACTTTAGATGGTATTACACCGGATGAGGCATGGAGTGGTATGAGACCCTCCTATGATTACTTGAGGATATTTGACTGCCAGACCACTGTCAGTATGCCATATGAGCCTATGTCACGCAGATGTCTTCTCTTTGGTTATGGAGATGGTGACTTTACGACTTACAGGTTTTGGGATTTGGATGCCCAGCAGGTTCTACGTAGCTGTCATGCTGTCTTTTATGAGACACAGACAACTCTCAGGCCTCTTGATGCGCATTCACTGGGCTTTATGGCTGATTCTATAGCCGTATGTCAGTCTTCCGCTTTGCTGAGGCCGCATACTGTTTTAAGACCCTGTTTGACTTGTGTCCGGGATGCTGGCCCTCTTTTAGTGATCGACTCTGGAGAGTTTGGATGCTCTCCGCTGTCTTGTATGTGCCACGTTGATGCTATGTGCTACTCTGATGATGATGATATACAGCCTTGCACTCATGAGTTGTGCTGGATTGCTTCGTTGTATGGAGCTGCGGGATCACTTGCCTCCTGGATGTCTTGGACTTGGAGATTCCCGACACTTATTGCACAGCTCACTTTTCGATTGGGCGTTAGGTGAGATGTCATGATTCTTCATCCTGTCTCTTTTCTTTTGTTTTGTTTTTTCACTCCTCGTCCCATTGGCCTTTTAGTAGGAGGTTGTTGGGGTAAAAGGCCCTTGGGCCTGCCCGTGTACAGTGACCGCCCATATTCTTTATTCATATATATATGAAAGTGCAATAAGGTTGTCATAATATTGTTGGACAACACCTACATTGTGTGTGTTCTTCTCTCCCGCATCTCCTGCATCCCTTTCATGCAAAAATGGTTTTTCTTAGGGAGTTGTTGCCAAATAGGTCTAGATTCTTTGGTTCCATTTGAGGAAGACGAGTCACCCTTTGATTAGCTTGCCTTCGGATCTTGCAAGTTTTTGCCACTGGTGGTTTTCCCTCCCGAAGAAGAGGCAACCAACCCCTCTGCTCCAAATAAGGCTGTGATGAGGATTTCTTGTGGACTTGATCATGTAGCCTTGCGTTAGGCAAGAACTGGCACTCAAACTCGTAGAAGGTTGGGAGATGATGTGTTGAATGAAATTGAAGTATTTTTCGGGCAACTTATTCAAGAAGAATGTAACCTGATTGTCATTTGAGTCTTTGACTTTGGAGAGCCAATAGTGGCATACTCGGTAAGTAACCGTCTACATTCAGTTAGCTTGACTTTCAGATAATTCCCTTCCTTAATAGAAAACTCTTAAAGCTCAAAGTTGAGATTGATGCGCCGAGTACGATCACGAGCCGTATAACGGTCGAGAAGGCGACTCCAACGCTCTGATGCTAGAGAGAAGTGCTGCAATTGAGAGTAAAACTCAGGAAGCAACCCCTGCATCAGCTCAACATTGGCTGTGGCATTGCGGGCTCTCCATTGACGGATGTAGTCAGGGTGAGCTAGTCGAGGGTCTGGCATAGGCTCTAGACCAATGACGAGGTTCCAAAGACCCTGAGACTCAAACACTTGTTGCATGAAATTAGACCAAGTGGTAAAATTTGACTCATTAAAATGTGTCTTATCCGTGAAGGCATTCTTGGCCGTTGCAATAGGAGTGGTGTTGCTTGGAGATGGATAGTGTGAAAAAGTATAGTGGAGGTAGGAGGGGAGAGTGGAGTACACTTGGAAATGGGCCCCAGAGTGCCCACCAAGCATGTGGGTAGTGTGCAAGGTGGATCCATAGGTAGGGATGGGCTGACTAGGCATGGGCATGGTAGCCACATGAGGAACCCAAGGAGGTGGGATGGGAACACGGGGAGTAGAAGATGGGAATCCTTGTGTAGATGTAACCTAAGGAGAGTGTGAAGATGCACCATAAGCTGAGGATGGAAACCCTTGCGTATGAGTAGTCATGTGAGATGTGAACATAGTACGGGGGAGTTTCAGAAATGTGGAAAACAGAAATGGGAAAAACTGAAGTTTTGGAGTTTCGGCCAAATTTTGAAAACGGGGAAATGACTTTTCGGATTGTACACTAAAATAAATACAGTATTATGTGGGTATGTAAATATATCAATGCCTACAATAACATGTACCCAAATTTCATACAAAACTTTTTGAGTCCATGTTATATGATTGAAATCATGATTCATTACATATATCACCACTCATGAGTGAAGATTGAAGAGTTAAGACTCAATGGTTGAAACTTAAGACAACTTAATACAATTAAGACTCAATTTTCAAAATTGAAGGCAACAAATGAATTATAATTTATGACTCCTAAATCATCTATGATCTAAAGAGCAGTGAAGACTGACATTAAGAACAATAGAGATTGACATCAAGAACAATGGAATAAGAATCAAGATGCATAATAAATGAAATCAAGATACAATGATACATGTAACTATGTCATGTGAATAATTAGTTAAAACTCCAAAGTCCAATGAGCACTGAGCACCACCACTTCTTTGATCTGTCGGAGCCCTTGTATCCCTTGATTGGAGTGACCTGTCTCCAATATGGATCCAACGCCATGATTAGCCTTTAGGTAATGGGGGGAAGAAGAAGAAGAAGAAGAGGAAGAGGAAGAAAAGAAAGAAGAAGAGGAGGAGGAGCAAGAGGAAGAGGAAGAGGAAGAAGAGGAAGAAGTAAAGGCTAATGGGGGGAAGAAGAGGAAGAGGAAGAAGAAGAAGAGGAGGAAGAGGAAGAGGAAGAGGAAGATGAAGAAGAGGAGAAAGAGGAAGAAGTAAAGGCTAATGGGAGGAGGAGGTGGCGGCGGCGGCGGGAGCTGGAGTGCCCCGAAACGGACCGCAAGATGCCGAAATGCCGGTCTGCCGTTTCCGATTCGGTCCGAAACGGCCGGTCTGTTTCGGCAGCCTCGAAACGCCGTTTCGGGGTACTAAGGATGTGAAGCTGGGGATAGTGAGGGGGATACCCATCACAGTTGACCTAGGAGTTATGGGTGTGCTCATTTGCTGAAAGGTGAGAGGCACTATGTTAAAGGGTGGCATTCCCCCTAACGGAGTATCATGGTGCAAAGAGGTAGAGAATGGGGTGAAGGAAAAGGTGCTAGGAGCGGAGATGGGAGATCCAACCCCTAGGGTGTGTGATGCAGATGTGGAGTGTAATCCAAGGTTTGGAAAGATGATGAGAGGTGATCAAGGTGTGATATAGAAGAGAGTGGGATGGGAGGGAAGTGAGAAGTGTGTGTGATATGCTCAAATGAAACAGAAGTTGTAGATGTACCTGAATTTCGTCTGCTTCATGAGCCCCCTCTATTGAAGCTCACATATGCAAAGCCATCCAGATTCTGTACCTCAAAAGAAGAAACATGCGAGGGTTTTGATTCATGCAACACAAAAGAATTGTACAAACTTGACATTGGAATTGGCTGAGATGATGAAGATGGATAGCCAGACGTTTTGAATGCCGTATGTCCTCCATGATCAGAGAGGTGGCTAGCCTCACCAACCGGTCCAGATGTGGTAGCAAAACTGGTAGGAGGGGTGTAAACATCACCGTACTTGTTGCAATAGTACTCCTCAAAGTCCTCCTCTGTCATGTTATGAAATCTGGAATAGGAGTAGAAGAAGGTGAAGGTGAAAGTAGACTGTTGTCCTCCTCACCGAGTCCATAATGTCGTCTCAAGCCCTCCAATGATGGAGAAGCCTGATAAGACATCATAGGAACTGGAGAAGAAGGTGTTTGGGACATTGTGATTCGGGTACGAGTCGTATTGTGTGCCTCGCACAAAGACTAGCTCTTCTTGATATCTGCAGGATACTCTTTACAAGAGCACTGGCTCTGATACCTTGTGAAGAAAACTGCTAGGGTTTGCATCGAGGACACACTGAGTGTACGACCATGACAAAACACAAAGAGATAGACACAGACACAGAGGGCAAACTCAAACCCTAAATGCAAAAACTCAAAACTCAAACACAGAAACTCAAACACAAGCAGAAGAAGGGAGAGAGAGAACACAACTCTGAAGTGAATGAATGCTGTAATGAATGTAAGAGTGTACAGTGTGCTCAAGGGTAGAGCAATATCGGAGTGTGACTCTAATCGGAGACGGACGGATCCCAAGTCTGTGACCACCAGTTGGAGTGTGAAGAGAGAGAAAATTGCAAAATGATGGTACCAGAGGCTGCTGGAGAACCAAATGCAAGCTGTACAAGGTGTAGAGGGCAGAGGGTGGCCCTAGAAGGCTGCAAATGCAGCAGACAGAGTGTCACCTGATGGAGGAGGAGGGCTGCCTACTGTCGCCAATAGCGAGAAGCTGCAAACACAGAGAACAGATGAGGTGGGAGGTGTTGGCGATGAGGAACAGGGCCAAACGCAGCAGGAGGGATGGCGCCAAATAGTGGGCGACAGCTGGAAGAAGGCGCTAGGGCATTGCAAGGCTAGATGGAGTGGTGGCAGCAGTTGCGAAGGTTGGTCAGCCACGTGGAGATAGACTGATGGCTAAAATTTGCACTGGAGAGTGTGAAACCTGCACAAACGGAATAAATTTGAATGGGGGCAGCTTGTCTATTTATAGATGTGGAATGGCGTCCCAAAAATTAGGGTTTTCACTGAACTCTCTCGAACTGCTCCCCGTTTTAGGGTTTCCATTGAACTCTCTCAAACCGCTCCCCATTTTAGGGTTTTTACTTTAAAAGAGCATTTTTTAAGTGTGTTTTGGGGTTGTTTAAGAGGCTAATCAGCAAGTAATGCATATTTTAGCTCAACACTCATATCATGTTGAGTTTTGTTTTGGCTTTTCAAAAAAGGCCTAAGGCTTTTTGATACGTTTGTTTTTTTTTTTCCAATACTCAAAAGCTAAAATGTTTGTCAAAAATTAAAGTCTCTAAGGCCCTTTTAACAAATAGCCTTACACTTTAAGGCCTTAGTCTCCCTACTTCCACAGTGTTTAGAACGGCACCCATCTTGAGTCAACGGACTGCCCATGCTGTGTATCTTCTACGACCGTTCTGCCTTTCAGCCTGCGGAATATATGCTGACATGCTGCGTTTTGAAGGCTGATTCGTCATCCCTGCAAATTGTCAATTATCAATTATCATCATGGCCATCGAATTACCTGCATCATCAATAGACATTGTCATCGATCTTGCAATGTCATTAACCAGCCCTCGTCTTTGCTCGTAATGCCATCACATTGTGTTGATTATGCCATCGTTTCCCTGCGATGCGTGCGTTATCCTGCAGAAATTGCCATAAGCCATTATGCTTTGCGATTTCTTCACTGGCCGTTTTCTACATCATTAGTTGCCATCCAACTCTTTGAGCAGTCCTGATTAATCAGCAGCTATATTTTGATCAAAACTACATGCCGAATGAATAAGGTCGCCATGATCGTTAATGCTCCGCTCTTATAATAAATGCCAACTGGCCGCTGAATCAATCTTCTCTTCAATATTCAGAAAATGTAGCTTCAGGAACCATTTTTTTACTAAACCACATCGATGCTTTCATCATTGTTATGGTTTTCAAATACATTGTGGAATCCTTGTGTTCGTGAAATACTTGTATGATTGTCATCAGCTTGCTTGACTATTGGCATCGGCGTATTGCATTGTGGCATCGGATTCTCTACCACAAGGTTGTAGTATGCATATCTCTGCTTCATTGAATGATGGTGCATGTTTCAACTATCTCATTGATCAACAACTCCAATAGCCACTAGATTGGATGCATTGATAGTGACAATAATTACAATGGTTCCTTCTGCAAGATATCCAATACAATGTCTCCTTCAAATACAACTATAACGTATACTGTAGAATGAAGAACATAGGGAGCCCTCGAACACGCATAAATGTTCTATTGTACGTAGCAAGTCTCCCAAACATCTTGATTCTCAATATTCACAATGCAACTTATATTGCCACAATGATCTTTCCTTCGTCATAATAAACTCGTCACCTTTAAAACATGTTATCTTTTCCATATTTCACATAGTCCTTAATAACCATCTCCAGCTTGAATGAAGGAAGTCTTCTCCTAGATCAGAAGTTATGGCTCATCTTGACTTCTCCTCTGATTCTTCAAAGCCTTAGATTTTCCATGTATACTTGGTTTCGTTTATGCAAAATGTCCTAGAGAATATGCTCTTTGAAATGAACTCCATGCCCAGTCATTCATGATTTCAAGAAAATATGCAATGTTAGATCCATGCCATGCAACCATTCAAGCGATGCTTCACATAAAAATAATGGATGCATTGAAGAAAATGTGCCTAGCCTATCTACATGTGCTTGTGCGTCATGAAAAATGCAAACAAAAAGACACACACAATAGAAAACAAATTCCTAATGACGCTGACTAATGAGTTCAAATTCCTGGCGAAAAAATTCCGCTCTCAGGTTCATAATGGTGGATGTGCAACCTCATGACATTGTTGCTATCAACTGTGCTTTGTACTTGTCAATTATGCCTTTAGCCTTACATTTGAGTTTAAAAACCCATTTTGTGCCAATGGCCTTTGTGCTAGGTGCAACCAACCTTTCTTCTTGGATAGGATAGTAAATAACCTGATTTAACATTAATTACAATAAGCATAAAATTCACTTAAACTGAAAATGCAAACATTACCATTTTAATCTTTGACATTGGATGCCTTGTTGGGCCCAAAATTGGCGCCTGTTGCGGTATTTTTTTATCTTATATTGTAAATGAAAGGAGCACAGTTGAGATCTTTTGATCTCCTTCGCTAATCCAAGTGGCTCTTGTTGTCAGCAAACTGACCAGTAAGCCTCCAAACTAATTTTCCCCTTGGTTTGCTCGGGGATTGGCCTTCACCTTGCTCCTTGAAAGTCAATTGTTGGAATTCAAGTCCTAGGCTCTCAATTTTGAGCATGCATCCTGAGGCAGTTGTCAAAATCCTAAATTTTGCTGCAAATTAGGGTTTATGGCAAAGATTGATTGAAATCTCTTCCTCTAATGGCTCAAACTGCTAAAAAATGCTAAGATAACTTGAGAGATGGTTGGGGATGAGAGAGAATGGTGTAGAGAGAAAAAATTCAGAGTTTCCATTGTGAGAAATGTTGAAAAATTGCTGCTGCCCTGCTCAAACAGACATGGAAGTTGTCATCTATAGCTTAAGACCACCAAAAAGATTGCTATCCCCTTGTGTATATTGCCATCTAAACGAGAAGGACCTTGGGCTGCTATCACCTACTCTTGGAGGGCTCCAAATTACTCTCACATGTTGTAGGACTAATTGCTGGTGGTTGCAAATCACATCAGTAGGCTCTCCTTGCTCTCCAACAGCCTTCTTCTCTCTCACAATGACTGGATAGACTCCACCAGCACCTAAAAACGTTTTTCCTAGTTGCATGGACAAGTTTTGCCAAGTGGCAGTCTTCTAATTCCATTTTTCAGCTTATTAAATAAATTTTCAGATTATTATTTTTGAAAATTAATTTAATGCTTATTCTAGTGCTCGAAAAATTAATTCCACCAGAGCCAATAATTCAATTGGCTAGGTCAATTTGTCTTTCTAGTATCCCTGAGCAGTTATTATTCCTTAGACTGGCATTAATTAATAATTAATGCCTAGTCTCTAATGTCACCACCGACATCAGTGGCCAATAAATTGGTCTAGGCCCAAACCTAACATCAGGTACCACCTAGTACTTGTTAGACATAAGTTATTACAATTTTTGCCTTTGACACCCATTCCATTCTCGAGTTCCTTGGCCTGTTACCATGAAATAACTACCATGCGCATGACGTGCTAAACAACCTTGCACGTTTGATTAATAACTTAGTCAAATGCTATCGGCAAGATTTAAGTATCTCAAAATTTCACGTCCGCGTGATAGACCTTCCCCTTGAAATCCTTGTAATCGTCCTCGATTGCATTGCATTTTGCCAAAGAAAAAGCATACTGCATTGAAATTTTCTTTAGGCATCACAGTCATGACATTGGCCACTGTTGTCCAACCATGCCATATGCCCCAAACCTACTGAAAATTTCCACCCAGCATATACATAACATAAAATTGAAAATTAGTCGAGAATTGTTGCTAGAAACCCATTGGATGCATCATAACTCATGTTTCTTAACTGTTTTGACTATCAACAATGGGGAAGTATTAATTCAGCATAAACCATGGCTGAACCTGCCAATGGCATTTACTAACATGCTGCTGTCTATGGAACTAGTTGTAAACCATTGAAAATTGAGTATAATTTGATCACAAACTGATCACTTGCTGATCTGATCACAAATTGCTGCAAATGTGATCCCAAATTGATCACAAACCGATTGCAAAAACTAATCAGTAACTAACGCAAAACTGATTCCGAAAGTGACCATAAACAGGTCTCGAACTACTCAAAAACTGAGCTGAAATTGATTAGAATTTGATTTCAAAACTGAGGCAAAAGATGCCAAACTGATCATGAACTGATCTCAAACTGATGGAAAAGTATAGTCTCAGAGCCGTGGTAACAACTATACTCATTTGCATACATCTCACAGTGACTAGTACATTGAGTAGTCATCTTATGGCAGACATACTGTCAGCATAGTACCTTGGATGCATGTTGAATATATCCGAGATCCACTACATACAAGAGCTGTCCACAAGTAGAGGAGTGGAAGTGCTACCTTTCCCTTGAGCATTAGGTAATGCTCTAGGGACTCCTACTCTACTGAACTTGACTGAGCCTAAATTCGAGTCGGCTCTAACGAAAAGGCATCTAGGTAAAGGTGCAACAACTAAGGATGGTCTGCCAAGTTATCTTTTTCCATCCACTTTGCATCTATGACAATGCTGAAGCTTCACCAAGAGGCATATGGAAACTTTACCTCTAATTTTACGTGCCTCAAGCCTCCACTAGGTTGTAGGCTTTTTTTCCCCTTAAGCATTGCAATGCTGTATACTTTCACATTGCTGCAATTCCAACTTAACTAATATGCAACATTGCATCCAGTTGACTAGCCCCTCATGTGTATCTGACATGCTAGGAGCACTAGATGCATAATGAAATATTCTTGTTTGCATACTGTGGACCATTGCAATGTGATTGTGCATGGGAATTTGTATACTACTAGCCATACCAAGATATATTTTCCCATACATTGTATGTATTACTAGTAGCATTTTTCCTCATGACCAACACTATATATAGTATTTGCATGACCGCATTAATACCACGAGTCCCAAACACAGTGGACTGTATGTATGCATTGCCAAACTTGCCACTTTGTGCCCCAACATCATGTCAACTTTGTTATGTATGGGGTTAGGCATATTACCAGCCATACCCGGATATATTGGGCCGTGCATACCACGTATTGGTTGTTGCATGCCATAAGGAGTTGTACCATATATCTCCATATGCGGTCCTTGATCCACCATAGCATGGAAACTAGTGCCACCACCAAAGTAATGTGGCTACCCCATAATTGCATTGCATGCCCTACCGTCCAAAAAACATTGGATTGGCACTTCCAAGTTGGCCTTGCCTATGCATCATTTGCCCCATTGGTATCATTTGCTTATACTCACTATCCACATTTGGAACATCATGCTATTGTATTGGCTCTTCCTTCGGTGCGTCTTGCTATCTCGAATCTCTCAAAGATGATTTCCTTTTCTTGCCGTTGCTGCCCTTCTTTAAGGGTTCAAAAAGCGCATAAACTAAGGATCATTTTCCAATTGTGTAAACATTTCAAATGCTATCCTTAGGTGATCTTTAAACAGGTCATTAAATTCCTCTTGCTCTTGCTAGTCATAAGCTTTTGAAGGCCTAGAAAGACCCACATTTTGGTCCAAATCAACATTATCAGCTTGGTGTCCATGCTACATGCCTTGTCCAAGATCAAGCATTGCATTTTCCCTGACACTTTGTGAATTTTCAGATCGAGAGGCATCATCCTTGCTTGATCTCATCTCACTATTTAAAGACATTCTTGCTGTAATGCTCAGTTGAATACAATCTGAGCACTAGAGCAAAGCTTCTGACCTCCAATCAGGTACCTCATGTCCACCAATTTGAGCAAATTGATGGTATCCCGGCAATGGAACCATGCAACCAACCTTTCTTATTGGATAGGGTGGTAAATAACTTGATTTAACACTAATTACAACAAGCATAAAATTCACATAAATTGAAAATGCAAATATTATTACTTTTATCTTGGACATTGGACACCCTGTTGGCCCTAAAATTAGCATCCCTTGCAGTATTCCTTTATCTTATATTGCAAATAGGAGTACAATTGAGATCCTTTGATCTCCAAGTGCCTTTTGTTGCCAATAAACTGACCAACAAGCCTCCAAACCAATTTGCCCCTTGGTTTGGCCTTCACTCTGCTCCTTGAAACACAAATTCAGCTTCAAATCTGATATTGATTGGCTAGCCTCTTGAATCTTCTTGAAATTCCTCAATTTCAACTGTTGGAATTCAAGGCCTAGGTCCTCAATTCTGAGCATGCATAATCCTGAAGCAGTTGTCAAAACCCTAAATTTTGCTGTAAATTAAGTTTACAACAGAGATTGATTGAAATCTCTTCCTTTAATGGCTCAAATTTCTGAAAAATATTGAGATAACTTGAGAGATTGCTAGGGGATGAGAGAGAATGTTGTAGAGAGAAATTTCAAAGTTTCATCTCGAGAAATGCTGAAAAATTATTGTTGCCCTGCTCAAACAACCATGGAAGTTGTCATTTATAGCTTAGGACCAACAGAAAGATTGTTGCCCCCTCTTGTATATTGCCATCTAAACCAGAAGGACCTTGTGCTACTGTCACCTACTCTTGGAGGGCTCCAAACTACTCTCATGCTATAGGACTGATCGCTTGCGGCTGCAAATCACATCAATAGCCTCTCCTTGCTTTCCAATAACCTTCTTCTCTCTCACAATGGTTGGAGTAGACTCCTACAGCCCCTATAAACGTTTTTCCCAGCTGCATGATTAAGTTTTGCCAAGTGGCAGCCTTTCAATTCAATTTTTCAACATTATTCAGCTTATTAAATAAAATTTCAAAATATTATTTTTGAAAATTAATTTAATCAATATTCTAGTGCTCAAAAAATTAATTCCACTAGCCAATAATTAAATTGGCTAAGCCAATTCGTCTTCCAAGTTTCTTGAGTAGTTATTAGCCCTTAGACCGGCATTAATTAATAATTAATGCCTAGTCTTTAACGTCACCACCGACATTAGTGGCCAATAAATTGGTCTAAGCCCAAATTTGACATTAGATACCACCTAGTATTTGTTAGATATAAGTTATTATAACTTTTGTTTGATATCCACTGTATTCTCAAGGTCCTTGGTCTGTTACTATGAAATAACTACCATGTGCATCATGTGCTAAATAACCTTGTGCAGACCAAAAATCTCTAAATTTCTTGTGCAGATAAAGTAGAAGTCATGTAATGTTGGGTTGTCGGATGTCAATTCGAACGTTGAAAGAGGAATTGAGTAGAATGCACAATTTCGGGATGCCTTAGGATTTGTGTGTAGAGTTTAGTCCCTTTGATGGATCGTGGGCAAGCGCAGCGCTAGTAGCTACTTTTGTGGACTGAGGTGGTGGCAGCAAACGGTATTGCAGGTAGCGGTAGTTGTGGTGAAAAGTGGAGCGAGCAACAACACATGCTGTAGGTGGTGATGTGATTGGGAGTTGCACAGGTGTTGATTGGGAGTAAGTGGCGTGCTAAGTATTAGGGAGTAGGCGGAAACGAGTAGGGAGTAGAGGGCAGAGCAGAGGTGGCGGCATTAGGCAGGGAGCAAGGGCACACGCCACAACTCGACTCATGTTGCACAAGTATGTGTGGTGACAAGAGAGCAGGTGGGCACTTGTACGAGGTGCAGAATAGAGTGTGCGTTGTTACAGACATACCATGGTCAAGTGTACGAATTAATTCTTGATCATGCCATGTGAATCCACACTCCATGCAAATGCACCCTTAACAGGACAATCTCGAGCCAACCATACGAACCCACCCTTGCCATGCCATCATAGAACCTTCTAGAAGATATGCCATGTCATCTCCTGCATTATCGATGATGTCATCATGGAATAACATTCTAGAAGATCTGTAGCCGCGCTTCAATACCTATAAAAGGAAGGGCTTGCTATAGAGCTCCTTAGTCTTGCGAAATTGTTATGGGAGCACTAGATTGTGCTTGAGAGACTAGACTAGATGTAAGATTTATTACAAGAATTTTGATTACAAGATAATCCCATGTAGGGGCACAAGGTATAATGATAACTTAACAAGATACAGAAAATCCCACAACCTGAGATTGTAGGTATAGAAAACAGGACTCAATAGGATATGAAGGATCCCATAACTCGGGATTGTAGATATAGATACAAGATATCAGAATTACAAGATCTCTCTCGATGGGGATGAACAAGATATAAGAGAGTACTAGACAAGATCTTGTACTATGAGATTACAAGGGGACAAGACAACAGGAGTATAATGGAAGACAAGACAAGACTAGATACCATGACTAAACAAAAACTAGAACTGAAACTCAAAATTACTTCCTTAGAGGTCTTGACTCACTTTCTAGCCAAAATGAGTACCATGGAGGCGACCGTTGAAAGGATCGTGGCCTCTCTTCAAAACCTCCAGCAACAAATTCAAGACTTGAATGAATGACAAGCGCAACTTCAAATAGAACACCCTATGCATCTAGGCCGGACACTTCAAGAGATGCAAGAATAGATCAAAGATTTGCAGAACAACAAAGAAAGTGATCAGATAATTCTGTGTGTTTATCTCACCCCAATAAGAGAACCCAAGATCAGCATGCCAGAGAAGTTCAATGGTGATCGTTCGAAGTTCAAGGGATTTCTGCAACAAGTAAAGCTCTATACTTGCATGTAACCAGATAGGTATCTAGATGATGCTTCCAAGGTGGGATTCATTGGGACTTTGCTTCGTGGTCAAGCTTTATCATGGTTTGCCCCAATCTTGGAAAAGAATATGCTAGTTGTTTATAACTATGAGACATTTCTTTGCAAGCTCACTTCCACATTTGGAGATGCAGACACTGGTTGAGTAGTAGAAACAAAACTTCGGAAGCTATGACAAGATAGCCTCCTTGCCTTTGCTTATGCATTTGTATTTAGGCAATTAATCTATGACCTCACTTGGCATGACGTGTATTTTATGAGCCAATTTAGATGGGATCTTCAAGATGACATCAAGGACCTCCTGCTCACTATACTTGAGTCAAAAATACTTTATGATTATACTATGCAAGCTATCTAGTGTGATAATAGATTGTTTGAGAGGAATCAAGAAAAGTGAGAAGAATTAAGGTCTCGCCAATGGAACCAAGCCCTAATCAGAGAAGAAACCAAGCCCGAACCGATGTAAATATATAATACCAAAATTTAGCCCTTGACCCCATAAGAAAATCAAAGATGAAGAGAGAATTATCTATGTCTATATTGTGGAAACCCTGGACACATCACCCTAAATTAAGAGGGCTAGAACCCTAAGAGTTGTTGCAACCATCCTCGAGCAAGAAAACAAGGATGTCTGGTCGTAAATGAGATCGTACAACTAGACCTTGATATAAGAAAGGGTCACTTGATCCCAGCCACACCCATGGGAACTTTCCTTGTTATCACAATCTGGATGATCCTGTTGAGAAAGACCCTTTCCCTCACCACGACGTACGGAACAATCCGTACGGTACGAATTTGTACGTTAAAACATGCCTGTTTGGGCCACCTGGCCTGCGCGTCCTCATTCCGCGTTTCTTGCTCCCCCGCATCTCGCATTTCCCGTGTTTCCTGCACTGTTGCACTTTTTTGGGGGGTAGGAAGCCTTGGATACCTCATTCCACCCCCTTTTCCAAATTCCAGCCATGCAAAAGGTGCTCCTCTTTGGATTCCTTCCAGCTTGCAGCCCTCTCTTTTGATTCCTTCTAGCTTGCAGCCCTCTCTTTGACCGTTGACCCCTCTCTCTTTGACTGTTTGAACTTTGAACTTTGACCCTTCTCTCATCTACAAAAGGTGCTCCTCTCCTCCATGCTTCCACACCAATTTAGCAAGCACTTACAAGTTACCATTCTCATCTTTCTCTCTTGGATCTTGATTCTTGAATGGACTTGTGATTTGTCATTCTTGAATCTCATCTCCCATCCCCTCTTTCGCGCACCCTATCGAAGCATTTGCCATTCTCAAATCTCATCTCCCATCCCCTCTATCCCGCACCCTATCAAAGCATTTGCCATTCTCATCTCCCATTCCCTCTCTCTCACTCTTGCTCTTTCAACTTTAACCCAACCCTCGGGCCTCTCGAGTCTCCTTCCCTTTCAACTTTCAAGACTCAAGTTTCAAGAGTCGAGACTCAAGCATCTCTCTCTCTCTCTCTCTCTCTCTCTCTCTCTCTCTCTTTTGGGCCTCTTTATTCGTCATCGGCACCATGACTCGTGAGAAGCACAAGACCTTCAATTTGCATGCGATCCATGTGGAGAGGGACACAAAGAAGTAAACTCCCACCATTGGACATGTAAGTATTGCAGGAGGCGCTATACAAGTGGTGCAACTCGACTTCTTCAACATCTTTCCAAGACGGGGGGGCAAGTTGCTCCATGCAAGGAGATCTCTCAAAACATTGCAGAGAAGATTCTCGCCAAGATGAGAGGGGGATCCACAAGAGGAGAAAGTGGCTTTTTGGCACCAACTCCTATGCCTACTAATGAGGAAGTATCCAATGTGGGCGTATCTTCAACTGATGCAAGAGAGGCCTCTATCATTGGTGGTGGGGGCTCCACATCTGCATCCGGCTCGAGTAAAAGACAAAGAGTGAAGGCTTATGCGGTGTCGGAGAGACAATCGTGTCTCTCTCAAGCTCCCGGTTATGCGCGTGGATCGGTTGCCTTTCTTAGAGAAAGGTAAGGACTTGCGAACATTGAAATTGTACGCACGGTGATTGAGTGCAATCTTGCATTCAATATCCTAAAGTAGGAGCAATGGAAGAAGATGGTAAAAGCCATTGCCAATGTGGGTCCATGTGAAGGATGGACCGGTGTCACATACAACGACATGAGGACGAGAAAGATTGATGAAGAGAAGGAGAGGATTGATAGAGCCCTTGATTCTATTTGGGCCGCATGGATAAAATATGGTTGCTCCATTCTCGCTATGACGGATGGAGCAATCGTAAGAAACGGGGCATCATCAACATACTCGTCTCATGTCCACTTGGCACTTACTTTTTGCAGGCCGTTAATACCGGCAAGAGGGGGAGAAAAACGATGGGTGCATTCATCTACCACCACATTCGACAAGCTATCATTGAGGTATACATTGCAATTTGCATTTTAAATTTGTTTCACTTTCTTTCATTGTGATAATATCATGGTTCATAATTGAAATTTGATTTATACATAACTTGTAATTTGTAAATTGTGGTTGTAGGTGGGCCCCTCAAATGTGGTGTAAGTTGTTACTGACAATGTATTGAATTGTTGATGCATGGGCTGTTTGCTTGAGGCCGAGTTCCCTACGATTGTGTGGACTCCATATACAAGTCATTGGTTGGACTTACTCATGGACATTGGGAAGCTCAAGTGGGTGAAGAGGGTGGTCCGCAAAGCTACATCAATTGTTACATTCTTCATGGTAAATGTAAAGGTGCTTACGAAGTATCGTGAGCATAGCACATTGGAGTTGAAGAAGCCTTCTTTAACTCGCTGCTTACATGTGGTTATTGTTGGAGCGCCTTTATGAGGTGCGGTCCTAGACAGTGGTGCCCACTCTATGGAATGAGTGGGATGAGCATGAGACAGAGGAGGCCAAAGCCATGCAACTCTTGTGCCTTAATGAGCAGCTTTGGCAAAAAATCCGTGCCGTTGCCATTGTCGTGACTCCCTTTTATAGGGTATTACGTATGAGTGATTGCAAGGAGTCCACCATGGGCCTTCTCGTTCACTTCTTTAGAGCAGCATTGATGGAGGCACGTGCTTGTACAGTGATCACAGAGACACAACATGCACATGTTTTAGAGATAACAGAGAGGAGATGGGCGTGGATGCATAAGCCCATCCATGGTTTTGCTGCATTGGTACATCTGGCCTACAAGTCACCAATGGTCATGGATGATAGAGAGTTCTATTTAGACCAGCTTGCTTATTTGACTCGTGTGGTTCTTGTTGATGACCGCAATGCAGTGCTAGAGGAGCTAGGATGCTATGCAGATCAGAGAGGGCATGTGGCTTTTGCTTCTCCCACTTGTTGGAGGAGTGAGTCACTTGTGAAGCCTTTATTTTGGTGGCAAAACTTTGGATACGCATTGGAGACCCTTCAGCCCTTAGCCATGAGGGTCCTTGGCCAAGATTGCTCTTCGGGTGCATGTGAGAGAAACTAGAGTGCTTATTCTCTCATTCACACAAAGATTCTCAATCGGCTTAGCACATGACAGTTAGAGTGGCTAGTCTATTGCCGCACTAACTTACGCATGATGAGGGCTATGATGAGCATTGGTAGTCCGAAGCAGGTAAAGTTTAAACACTTAACCATAACATTTAAAATTTGTTGTTTTAACTTTTAAACTTTGAATTTGAAGTTTAAACTTTATACTTTACAATTTAGACTGTAGCATTTACCATGATCAATCTTACGTGCATCACTGCATTGTGTAGGTGAATGTTGATACGTTCAAGTTGACAGGCGACACTCTTCCGAGTATACATAAGGAGGTGGATGAGGAGGAGATGATTTTTGTGGAGCTCTATAGAGAGCTTATAGCAGCAGATACTCGTGACACTCGCGGTCAGCGTGCTTGTGGGCGAGGAGTTTGAGTAGGTGGTAGCAGGGGTATGGTCAATCGACGCTCTCCATCATCGAGGAGGGGTGGTTCGAGTGGCTTGCAGACATACGTAAGGCAGGGCTCTAGTAGCTCACATCCTGTGCCTCATGATGACATCCCCCCCTTGCCTACACAACTGCCACCTAGGGAGCCATCATTTGATGATGATGTAACCTCATTAGTGAGGATGAGTATGAGTGTGTCTCATCATCGGATGTCGAGGAGTCATCTTTAGACTCTCTTGATGAGCACTCAGATGGTTCTGATGATGATGATAGTAATGCCTCATCATAGATTCATCATTCATATGACAGGTCTTTTTTTTTTTTGTATCAGATATACTAGACTGTAGTTGTATTGCATGTTTTGCGTAGCCTATGCGACCGTGATGGTCACCCTCATGTATTTATCTTATTCTGTAATGAAATGGCTATTTCCACTTTAAACATGTATTCTATGATCTATCATTTAATGATTTATGGTTTTTGTTATTTAAAAAATCATCTTAAATTTTTTCGTACTAATATCGTACTGTACCTTATAAAATCATAAGGTACCAATTAGTACCGTATTTTATCGTACCGTACCATATTGTACCTTTTGTACCTAGCAACTATGCTCAAAGCCCTGGTCGACTCCGGAGCCTTTGCATGTTTCATTTATGATGGCTTTGTGCATAGATACCAAATTCTTGTACTCCAAAAGACCAAACCTGCAATAGTTGAAGCCGTGGATGGAAGACCTCTAGCATCCGGAGATATTACCAAGGAAACCTGACCACTCTTGGTCACTCTTTGGGATCACAATCTCGTGTATGCTTTAATGTCATATCTAGTTCTACAAATCCAATCATCCTTGGGATACCCAGGCTAAAGAAACACAACCTAGAAATTGATTGGGTTAAGCAAAAGATTAGACCTCATGAAAATTAAGGAAAGTTAGTTAATCTAGGAGCCAAAGCCTTTATGCACACTGTAAGGCAAGAATAACTTACATGATATATCATATACCAGCTCAAGAATCTAGTAAGGATGAGTCAGTCAAGCTACCAAGCCAATATCAAGAATTCCAAGATGTCTTTGAAAAAGAGAATGCAGATCTCTTGCCCTAACACATATCATATGATTGTGCCATAGAACTCCATGAGGGGGACTCAACCACCTTTTGGACCCATCTACAGGCTATCCCTTGGATGAACTAGCTGAACCACGCAAGAATATTGATGAGAACTTAGCCAAGGGGTTATTAGGCACTTGAAGTCTTCTGGTGGAGCCCTAATTCTATTTGTGAAGAAGAAAGATGGGTCACTTAAAATGTGTGTGGATTATCGAGGACTCAACAAGATAACAACCAAGAATTGATACTCTTTGCCGTTGTTACCAAAGCTCTTGGAACGCCTTGGAAAAGCCAAGATCTTCACAAAGATTGATCTATGAGGGGCTTACAATCTTGTTGGGTGTAAAGGCCATTTATGCGCTCTCTCTTGTATATATTACTTCACACATGTGAACCCACATTAACGGGTGTAAGTGTACTATACCCTAAGTATAAATACATTCTTTTATTCTTTGTGTGTACCACACTCGTACACACCTATCCGACGACTCACTCTCACTCTATCACTGTCAAACACTCTTCAGCTCCGAGTTATCAAACTCCTCGATTACTATGCCTGCTCTTAGCTCTCTTTCTCTATCCGCTTTCTCTTCGCCTCTGCAAATTGGTATCAGAGCCAATGGCTCACACAAGTTGTTGAGGAGTAGACCAACAAGCATAACAGTCTGGCAGATTGTTGAGGAGTAGGAGACACGACAAGTCAGTCGAAGACTGCACAACAAGTCAATCAAGCTGTTGGGGAGTAGGCGAATAGGTAATAGTCGATGGCAGACTGACGACATGTCAGACGGACTGTGTGACAGGTGACAGGCGACCATAGTCTGGCTTAGGCGACTCGCAAGTTTCGGGATGAGCATGCAATCAAGACTAGTGTGACGGGATCTGCATGCAGCCAGATGGATCGGACATGAACGTGATGTTAGACGGGCTGCATGACGACCGGCGGGGCTGGACAACGACCTCTATGTGACGGGCGACAGGTTATCCTGTCACATGAACGACGGGTAGAAGGTCAACGACACTTTTTTTCTCTTTAATTTTCTTCACCTTATTTTCCCCTCTCTACCGAGTGTTTACACCTATAAGCACAGAGTGCAAATCTGTGCAAATCTGTGTTGTAAAATTTGGGGCTTTTCCCAAATTTGGTGCCTGACACATATTGCAATGACCTCTAGACCATACATTGCAGACATTGAGTGCACAAGCCTCAGAAACTTTTGGGGATTCTCAAATGCAAATGAAATTTTTGCTTGGATGAGCCAATTTCTTGGAATTTGTGCATTGTTGGACCCTAAAATTTGGGGCTTTTGTAAAAATCGTGAAATTTCTGCAACATTAGCCCACATTTGATGCTTGGGATGATGTATTTATGTGATTGGAGCAGATTCACTGCAGAAAATTTGGGGCTTTTCACATTGGTGATGTATTTTTGAGTCGTTTTGAGACTGGACAGTGAAATTTGCAGCAGATTCATTGCTGAGTGGGAGTCTTTAGAGTTTTGGATGCTTCAAATGTTGAAAAAGGGCAGCTTCTCTTGGTACATGCATTGCCGAATACTCATTATGCAGTGAAACAATGGTAAATACAGCATTTGGGTCATTGCACTTGGGAATTTTGGTGATGTACCATTGAAGTGGGAGCTATGCTTAATACAAATGTATCAGATTTGATTCGTGCATATGCTGTAATTAGTACTTGAGACTGAAATTTGTAGCTAAACATCTGCGTTTTGGACACTTTGGAAGTACAAAAGTGTGCACTTGCTGTTATAATTCAGAAACCTTGCTATTGACTGAAAGCATTCAGCCCTTTATTGCAGTTGTGTATTGCTGAAGATGGCTGGCAGTGCATCTACATCTGACACAAAGAATCTCTTTGAGATTCGTAAATTTGATGGAAATGGTTTTGATATTTGGAAAGATTTTACATAGGGTATACTCTTTCTAAAGGATTGTGATGATGCTTTAGAAGAACATAAGCCTGTTGGTTTGTCAGATGAGGATTGGGCTAAAATGAATAAAAAGGCCATTACTTACATTAAAATGGCCGTCATAGATGATATCTTGGTTGATATAAAGGGGCTTAATACTGCCTATGTAGTTTGGGAAAAGCTTAAGGCTATTTATGAGGATCAGGTACATCTCATGCGGAAGTTGGTCAACTTGAAGCTTGATGAGTCCAAACCTGCCTCAGAGCATTTGAATGCTTTCACTGGTATTTTGAGTCAGTTACAGGATGGAGGTTTGCCAGCTTTTGATCCTAAATTGAGGGCTATCTTATGATTTTGCCTGATTCATGGGAAGCATTGATTGTCTCATTGAGCAATAATCCCAACTTGACATTTGATGGTGTGTGTGGTTCTATTCTGAATGAAGAGATTAGACGCACGGCAATTGGGGAAAATAGTGGATCAGCCTACAATGTAAGAGAAAGACCTAAAAAAAGGTATAATGCTGCAAATAAAAACAAAAATCGCAGCAAAAGCAAGGAAAAACAGCAAGATGTAACTTGTTATCAATGTGGTCACAAAGGGCATAAAAAACCCGATTGCAGGTACTTTAAAAAGGAACAAGAACGTAAGAAGGAGGCTAATGCAAAAGGAAAAAATAATGACAAGGATGGCAGCTCTACCCCTAAAGCGATAGAAAAAGCAAATGTGGTATCTAGTGTTGTTATTGAGGAGATAGAAGATGATAAAGATGCTGATTTGTTGGTTGCATTTTCAGATCCGCTTGCTATGACAATGGAGAACATGTATATCACTAAAATGGATGTGATAGATGCCTTGTTGTCAGCTCATGATGGTTTGTCACAATCGTGGATTGCTGACAGCAGTGCTTCTTTTCATGTAACTCCATCTTTGGAGTGTTTTTCTACTTATGCAGAAGGTAATCTTGGAAATGTCTACCTTGGCAACAATCATGCATGTGATATTGAAGGAATGGGCACCATACACCTGGCTCTAGAAAATGGTAAGGAATTGATACTTCATGATGTTAGATATGTTCCTGGCATCAAGAAGAGCTTGCTTTTTGTTAGGCAGCTTGACAACAAAGGCTATTTCACTACTTTTGGTGGTTGTATGTGGAAAATACAGAAAGGATCTATGCTAGTTACTAGAGGTGGTAAAAAGGGGACTCTGTATTATCTCTCCTGCAAGGCACTTCCTAGAGTGTTTGTTGCAATTGCTAAAGTACAGTCACACATGGAGTTGTGGCACAAGCGTCTTGGACATATGTGTTAGCCTGCTCTTCTTCAGTCTCAGTCTGTCATCTCCTGGTTGTGAGCTCCTGTCAGAGTCTGACAGGAGACAGAGGAGCTCTGTCAGGTCATTTTGGTGGCTACCCTAGTTAGCCAGCAGCCCTGGGTGTGTTACAGCCCAAACTGGGCTGTTTTTTGTCCAGACTGCCCATTTTCTGGACAGTCGGCCAGATCTGGCCAAAGTCGGCCAGATCTGGCTGGTCGGCCAAATCTGGCCAGGTCGGCCAGTTTGGCTGGTCGGCCAGTTTGCTGGCCTGGCGGCTATTTATATCAGCCCCCCCAGTCAGTCCAGCATTATGCTCTGCAGGTACAGCACTGCTCCCGTCGCCTCCGTCTCCGGCATTGGTGCTGCCACTGCTTCCAGTCTGTCCTGGTTCCCTCACTGACGCTCCGGGCTGCGTGCAGGGACTGTTCTGTCCATTTCAGTGTATTCAGCATTCATCTCAGTCAGTGCAGACTTTCTTCCTTCATTCTTTGCTTTCTCTCTCCTCTCCTCTGTGTTCGTGTTCTTCCGTTGCGCACTCTCACATGGTATCATCGCCTGATTGAGAGCACGGAGGACATACCCTCAGGAGTGAGATACCCTGCTGCTGCTGCCAACAGATCATCCACAGCCAGGCGACTGCTACAGGAGGCTGTTCAGCCTGCGTTTTGCTGTCCATGCTGACTGCAGAGGCTGCCACGTCATCCAGCGACGCAGCATCCCTGCGTTTTCCACCAGGCTGCCCCTCCTGTTGCTGGGCGACCTCCCTACAGGCTGCGTTTTGCTGTTCTGTAGGTCGCTACCACCTCAGGCGGCCCTTTTCCTGCTGGAGACCTCTATCCGGGCTGTTTCCTGGTGCTGGTAGTCTCTTCTCTGGTGTTCGACATGAGTACTCTTTGCGTTTTGCAGATCCAGGTGTTTCTAGGCACTCTCTGCCTGCGTCTTGGTGGTTGGTGACCACATTGCTGGTCCTATTTCGACAGCGGCACAACTTTCTTTGGTATTTTGCAGATTGGAAGATGTCTTACCAGTTTTCAGGCTTTGAAGACTCAGAGGATGAGCTTCTCTCTCATCATTCCTCTGAGCGGAGGCGGGATTATCGTGAAGTTCGACATCGGGAAGAACCTCCTCGCACTCGTCCTTCTTCAGTCCATGCATCTCAGAGGCTTCCATCTACTGCGAAGGTTTCTTCAGTGAAGACTGCTTCAGATGTGCGGATGCCTTCCTTGATTCCCTCTATACAGGTGCCGATTCTCCCTTCCTTTCCGAAGGAAGATAAGTTGGATGGTTCCAACTACTCCCTATGGTCATGCAAGGTGGCTTGCATCCTTGATACCTTTGACCTTTGGGAGCTTGTTTCTTCCCCCATCGACCGACCCCCCGTGGATTCGTCCGATGGCACCTCTCTGGACCGTGCAGCCTTACGGGATAGGCTCAACTCTCGAGCCCGTTCCTTTCTTTTTATGAGTCTCCATGATTCTGTTCTTGTACATGTTCACAGGTTACAGACCGTGGCGGAAGTGTGGACAAAGCTTGCATCTTTGTATCAGCACAAGACATTTACTCACAAGATTTCCCTGGAGAAGAAGTTGCGGATGCTCAGTCTTGATGGTTCTTCTTCCATGAAGGAGCACATCACGAAGATGGAGGATATGCGAGGCGAGCTAGCCTCTCTTGGTCGTCTGATATCATCTGAGGATATGGGGATGATTCTGTTGATTCAGCTGCCATCACCCCGTTATGATGTCTTCTACACCAGCCTCATCACTTCGAGGACCCGTGAGACACTCCTATGGGAGGAGCTTTCCCCGCTTGTCTTGGAGCATGACGAGCGCCTCAAAGAGGTGGGAGCCAGTGGCTCCACCAAGGCATTTACGGCCGGCACAGGTGGTGGCAAGAAGAAGAAACAAAAGAAGGAGAAGGCCAAGGACAAGAAGGAGGAGAACAAGAAGGATGCGAAGGAGAAGAAGCCCAAGTGTCCCCATTGTGGGAAGGGCACTCATCCCGAGGAGAAGTGTTGGCAGAAGTATCCCCATCTGAAGCCTAAGGAGAAGGACTCGAAGGCGGCCCCAGCCACAACAGAATCTGCGTTTGTGCATGTCTTTGTTGAGGAAGACACTGCCCTAGCTTCTACCACACAGGAGGAGCCTTGGCTCGTCGACAGTGGAGCATCTTCACATATGACCTTCCGTCAGGATTGGCTTCAGGATCTTCGTTCCAGAGGGGGTACAGTCACCATTGGTGACAATTCTACAGTTCTTGTTCGAGGCGTGGGGACTTTACCTATGTTTTCTGACAGGCGGTCTTCCTCCGCCAAAGTTCTCTATGTCCCTGATTTGGGTTTTAACCTATTATCTGTGCATGGCCTTACTCAGTTAGGTACCCGAGTCATTTTTACTCAGGATGGAGTCATAGTGGAGGATGCTTCTACAGGTGATGCTCTTTGGACAGGTACACAGGAGGGTGGGCTTTATACGCTCACAGCCTTGGCTGTGCGGATTTCCCATGAGCTTGGGCTGCTTTGGCATGCTCGGTATGGTCATTTGAACCTCGATTCTCTTCGCCGTGCTTCTCGGAGGAAGATGGAGGGACTTCCTGATTTCCCTCCTCTTCACACTTTGTGCCCTAGCTGCTTGAGGGGCAAGCAACACCGGCAGCCTCACCCGCACGTTGCTTCTAGGCGGGCTACTTCTCCGCTTGAGTTGGTTCATACCGACCTTTGCGGACCTTTGGGCACGGCCTCCCTTGGGAAGGCCAAGTATTTGATGCTGATTGTGGACGACTTTAGTTGTTATGTGTGGCCTTATTTCTTGGAGTACAAGAGCGAGGCGTACTCCCGTTTCTGTGAGTAGCAGGTGTTTGTGGAGACCCAAACAACTTCCAAGGTTCGTGGTGTTCGAGCTGATCACGGTGGCGAGTTCACTTCTCATCTTTTCTCTCAGTTTTGCAGGGATCATGGTATTCGGGTGGAGTATTCCCATCCGAACACACCATCAGAGAATGGTGTGGTGGAGCGTGCGAATCGGACCATGATTGAGATGGCTCGATCTATGCTGGAGCATAGGAGTCTTCCTCATTTCCTTTGGGGTGAGGCGGTGGCTACAGCGGTGCATATTCGCAACCGCTCTCCGACTTCGGCGTTACAGGACATGACTCCGTATGAGGCTTTCTTTGGGAAGAAGCCTTCCGTGTCCCATTTTCGCATCTTTGGGTGCGATGCTTTTGTCCGTGTGGACAAGAAGAAGAGGAAGACGAAGTTCGACTCTAAGTCGCGAAAGCTTATCTTCGTTGGTTATAGTACGACCACGAAGGGATATCGGCTCTATGACCCGACGACGCGGACGGTTGAGGTGAGCAGGGATGTGATCTTTGATGAGGCTTCGGCCTCTGAGGATCCGATTGATGGTTCTATTACAGATGTTTCTTCATCATCGACGGACACCCCCCCCCCCCCCCCCCCCCCCCCACCTTCTCTCCCTTCCCTTCCTTCCAGGATGCCCCTTAGCACCCCCTCTATTCCTCCTCCTTCGGCTTCCCTCTCCCCTTTGCTGGATGTGCCTTTGTCTACTACGAGCTCTTCTACCGCCACTTCGGGATCTTCACGGGATATACAGCCTTCTTCAGATGCGGAGGATCTACCTTCACTCGGTGAGGGGGAGTCCCTCTCCGATTTGGGTGCTTTACAGGTTCCGGAGACCCCCCGGTCTCCCTCACAGCCGCAGGAGTCTCTCAGGATTCCTTTATGGTATCGCCAGCTCATGCAGGATTCAGGTGTTACTCACTTTCCTGCTTCTTCTTCAGGTCCACGTCGATCAGCACGTTTACAGGCCCAGCGGGACAGTTCACTATGTGTGAACTATGCTCTTATGTCACAGATTCTTCAGGATTCCGAGCCTTCCACTATGGAGGAGGCACTTGCACAGGATATTTGGAGACAGGCTATGCAGGCCAAGCTCGATTCCATCGAGCGAAACCATACGTGGGAGCTTGTTCCTCGTCCCGCGAAACAGAAGGTGATTGGTGTGAAATGGGTCTTTAAGACGAAGTATCTTGCAAATGGCTCCTTGGACAAGCATAAGGCTAGGCTTGTTGCCAAGGGTTTTGCACAGCGTGCAGGGTTGGATTACTTTGAGACTTTTGCTCCTACAGCCAGGATGTCTACCATCCGAGTTCTTTTGGCTCTTGCTGCTCACCACCGTTGGCCTGTCTACCAGATGGACGTCAAGTCCGCTTTTCTGAATGGCGTTCTTGAGGAGGAGATTTATGTTTCACAGCCTCCTGGTTTTCTTGTGCAGGGGAAGGAGGATCATGTCTACAGGCTGCGGAAGGCTCTTTATGGCCTAAAGCAGGCTCCTCGTGCTTGGTACGAGCGGATTGACCGCTTCTTTCTACAGAGTGGCTTTGCGCGGTTCGCTTATGATCCCAACCTCTACTTACGGGTTGTGGATTCTCTTTCGGTGTTCCTTATCTTGTATGTGGATGATCTTATCATTACAGGGAGCGACACTCAGCAGGTGGAGCATACACGGTCCATTCTTCAGCAGGAGTTTGACATGACGGATCTAGGGATCCTTCACTTCTTTCTAGGTCTGGAGATCTATCAGATGGCACAGGGCATTTTTATCTCACAGCACAGGTACATCTCCGAACTTCTTTCGGAGTTTGATATGGCTGAGTGTCGGCCTATCTCATGCCCCATGGACCCTGAGTCCAAGCTTTTGACAGTTGGAGTTCCTCTTACCGATCCCACCCGTTACAGGTGCCTTGTCGGCTCTCTTATCTGGCTGCTTCACACTCGGCCGGATATCTCTTTTGTGGTGGCTTTATTGTCTTCTTTTATGCAGACTCCTACCCAGGTTCATTGGCAGGCGGCCTTGCGGGTTCTTCGCTATTTGCAGGGGACTCGCTCCTTCGGGATCATGTATGGAGATGGGATTACCCTTTCTGGATGGAGTAATTCTGATTGGGCAGGTGATGTGGATTCGAGACGATCCACTACAGGTTATGCTTTCACCCTTGGATCTGGTGCTGTCTCTTGGAGCAGCAAGAAGCAGCCTACTATGGCACTTTCTTCTACAGAGGCTGAGTATTGGGCCCTATGTTCGACCGCTATGGAGGCAGTTTGGCTCCGTCGCCTGCTCGCGGAGATTGGCTTTTCCCAGACCGGACCTACGGAGCTGCGCGTGGATAACCAGAGTGCTCTTGCTCTGGCCAAGAACCCGGTGTTTCATGCTCGCACGAAGCACATTGAGGTTCAGTATCACTATGTTCGAGAGCGGATCGTGGATTCGGAGCTGGTGGTGGTCTATTGTCCTACGGCGGCCAATGCAGCTGATCTCTTTACGAAGCCGTTGCCTCAGGCTTCTTTGCTTCATCACATGCGGTTCTTGGGTCTTCAGACTCTCCCAGGAGTTGAGGGGGTGTTAGCCTGCTCTTCTTCAGTCTCAGTCTGTCATCTCCTGGTTGTGAGCTCCTGTCAGAGTCTGACAGGAGATAGAGGAGCTCTGTCAGGTCATTTTGGTGGCTGCCCTAGTTAGCCAGCAGCCCTGGGTGTGTTACAGCCCAAACTGGGCTGTTTTTTGTCCAGACTGCCCATTTTCTGGGCAGTCGGCCAGATCTGGCCAAAGTCGGCCAGATCTGGCTGGTCGGCCAAATCTGGCCAGGTCGGCCAGTTTGGCTGGTCGGCCAGTTTGCTGGCCTGGGGGCGATTTATATCAGCCCCCCCAGTCAGTCCAGCATTATGCTCTGCAGGTACAGCACTGCTCCCGTCGCCTCCGTCTCCGGCATTGGTGCTGCCACTGCTTCCAGTCTGTCCTGGTTCCCTCACTGACGCTCCGGGCTGCGTGCAGGGACTGTTCTGTCCATTTCAGTGTATTCAGCATTCATCTCAGTCAGTGCAGACTTTCTTCCTTCATTCTCTGCTTTCTCTCTCCTCTCCTCTGTGTTCGTGTTCTTCTTCCGTTGCGCACTCTCACATGGTATCATCGCCTGATTGAGAGCACGGAGGACATACCCTCAGGAGTGAGATACCCTGCTGCTGCTGCCAACAGATCAACCACAGCCAGGCGACTGCTACAGGAGGCTGTTCAGCCTGCGTTTTGCTGTCCACGCTGACTGGAGAGGCTGCCACGTCATCCAGCGACGCAGCATCCCTGCGTTTTCCACCAGGCTGCCCCTCCTGTTGCTGGGCGACCTCCCTACAGGCTGCGTTTTGCTGTTCTGTAGGTCGCTACCACCTCAGGCGGCCCTTTTCTTGCTGGAGACCTCTATCCGGGCTGTTTCCTGGTGCTGGTAGTCTCTTCTCTGGTGTTCGACATGAGTACTCTTTGCGTTTTGCAGATCCAGGTGTTTCTAGGCACTCTCTGCCTGCGTCTTGGTGGTTGGTGACCACATTGCTGGTCCTATTTCGACAGCGGCACAACTTTCTTTGGTATTTTGCAGATTGGAAGATGTCTTACTAGTTTTCAGGCTTTGAAGACTCAGAGGATGAGCTTCTCTCTCATCATTCCTCTGAGCGGAGGCGGGATTATCGTGAAGTTCGACATCGGGAAGAACCTCCTCGCACTCGTCCTTCTTCAGTCCATGCATCTCAGAGGCTTCCATCTACTGCGAAGGTTTCTTGAGTGAAGACTGCTTCAGATGTGCGGATGCCTTCCTTGATTCCCTCTATACAGGTGCCGATTCTCCCTTCCTTTCCGAAGGAAGATAAGTTGGATGGTTCCAACTCCTCCCTATGGTCATGCAAGGTGGCTTGCATCCTTGATACCTTTGACCTTTGGGAGCTTGTTTCTTCCCCCATCGACCGACCCCCCGTGGATTCGTCCGATGGCACCTCTCTGGACCGTGCAGCCTTATGGGATAGGCTCAACTCTCGAGCCCGTTCCTTTCTTTTTATGAGTCTCCATGATTCTGTTCTTGTACATGTTCACAGGTTACAGACCGCGGCGGAAGTGTGGACAAAGCTTGCATCTTTGTATCAGCACAAGACATTTGCTCACAAGATTTCCCTGGAGAAGAAGTTGCGGATGCTCAGTCTTGATGGTTCTTCTTCCATGAAGGAGCACATCACGAAGATGGAGGATATGCGAGGCGAGCTAGCCTCTCTTGGTCGTCTGATATCATCTGAGGATATGGGGATGATTCTGTTGATTCAGCTGCCATCACCCCGTTATGATGTCTTCTACACCAGCCTCATCACTTCGAGGACCCGTGAGAGACTCCTATGGGAGGAGCTTTCCCCGCTTGTCTTGGAGCATGACGAGCGCCTCAAAGAGGTGGGAGCCAGTGGCTCTACCAAGGCATTTACGGCCGGCACAGGTGGCGGCAAGAAGAAGAAACAAAAGAAGGAGAAGGCCAAGGATAAGAAGGAGGAGAACAAGAAGGATGCGAAGGAGAAGAAGCCCAAGTGTCCCCATTGTGGGAAGGGCACTCATCCCGAGGAGAAGTGTTGGCAGAAGTATCCCCATCTGAAGCCTAAGGAGAAGGACTCGAAGGCGGCCCCAGCCACAACAGAATCTGCGTTTGTGCGTGTCTTTGTTGAGGAAGACACTGCCCTAGCTTCTACCACACAGGAGGAGCCTTGGCTCGTCGACAGTGGAGCATCTTCACATATGACCTTCCGTCAGGATTGGCTTCAGGATCTTCGTTCCAGAGGGGGTACAGTCACCATTGGTGACAATTCTACAGTTCTTGTTCGAGGCGTGGGGACTTTACCTATGTTTTCTGACAGGCGGTCTTCCTCCGCCAAAGTTCTCTATGTCCCTGATTTGGGTTTTAACCTATTATCTGTGCATGGCCTTACTCAGTTAGGTACCCGAGTCATTTTTACTCAGGATGGAGTCATAGTGGAGGATGCTTCTACAGGTGATGCTCTTTGAACAGGTACACAGGAGGGTGGGCTTTATACGCTCACAGCCTTGGCTGTGCGGATTTCCCATGAGCTTGGGCTGCTTTGGCATGCTCGGTATG
The DNA here is from genome assembly GCF_053477565.2 of Lygodium microphyllum. NCBI lineage: Eukaryota > Viridiplantae > Streptophyta > Polypodiopsida > Schizaeales > Lygodiaceae > Lygodium > Lygodium microphyllum. The sequence goes on from NC_141148.1 coordinate 112,717,526, forward strand.
GTCATTTGAACCTCGATTCTCTTCGCCGTGCTTCTCGGAGGAAGATGGTGGAGGGACTTCCTGATTTCCCTCCTCTTCACACTTTGTGCCCTAGCTGCTTGAGGGGCAAGCAGCACCGGCAGCCTCACCCGCACGTTGCTTCTAGGCGGGCTACTTCTCCGCTTGAGTTGGTTCATACCGACCTTTGCGGACCTATGGGCACGGCCTCCCTTGGGAAGGCCAAGTATTTGATGCTGATTGTGGACGACTTTAGTCGTTATGTGTGGCCTTATTTCTTGGAGTAGAAGAGCGAGGCGTACTCCCGTTTCTGTGAGTGGCAGGTGTTTGTGGAGACCCAAACAACTTCCAAGGTTCGTGGTGTTCGAGCTGATCACGGTGGCGAGTTCACTTCTCATCTTTTCTCTCAGTTTTGCAGGGATCATGGTATTCGGGTGGAGTATTCCCATCTGAACACACCATCAGAGAATGGTGTGGTGGAGCGTGCGAATCGGACCATGATTGAGATGGCTCGATCTATGCTGGAGCATAGGAGTCTTCCTCATTTCCTTTGGGGTGAGGCGGTGGCTACAGCGGTGCATATTCGCAACCGCTCTCCGACTTCGGCGTTACAGGACATGACTCCGTATGAGGCTTTCTTTGGGAAGAAGCCTTCCGTGTCCCATTTTCGCATCTTTGGGTGCGATGCTTTTGTCCGTGTGGACAAGAAGAAGAGGAAGACGAAGTTCGACTCTAAGTCGCGAAAGCTTATCTTCGTTGGTTATAGTACGACCACGAAGGGATATCGGCTCTATGACCCGACGACGCGGACGGTTGAGGTGAGCAGGGATGTGATCTTTGATGAGGCTTCGGCCTCTGAGGATCCGATTGATGGTTCTATTACAGATGTTTCTTCATCATCGACGGACCCCCCCCCCCCACCTTCTCTCCCTTCCCTTCCTTCCAGGATGCCCCTTAGCACCCCCTCTATTCCTCCTCCTTCGGCTTCCCTCTCCCCTTTGCTGGATGTGCCTTTGTCTACTACGAGCTCTTCTACCGCCACTTCGGGATCTTCACGGGATATACAGCCTTCTTCAGATGCGGAGGATCTACCTTCACTCGGTGAGGGGGAGTCCCTCTCCGATTTGGGTGCTTTACAGGTTCCGGAGACCCCCCGGTCTCCCTCACAGCCGCAGGAGTCTCTCAGGATTCCTTTATGGTATCGCCAGCTCATGCAGGATTCAGGTGTTACTCACTTTCCTGCTTCTTCTTCAGGTCCACGTCGATCAGCACGTTTACAGGCCCAGCGGGACAGTTCACTATGTGTGAACTATGCTCTTATGTCACAGATTCTTCAGGATTCCGAGCCTTCCATTATGGAGGAGGCTCTTGCACAGGATATTTGGAGACAGGCTATGCAGGCCAAGCTCGATTCCATCGAGCGAAACCATACGTGGGAGCTTGTTCCGCGTCCCGCGAAACGGAAGGTGATTGGTGTGAAATGGGTCTTTAAGACCAAGTATCTTGCAGATGGCTCCTTGGACAAGCATAAGGCTAGGCTTGTTGCCAAGGGTTTTGCACAGCGTGCAGGGTTGGATTACTTTGAGACTTTTGCTCCTACAGCCAGGATGTCTACCATCCGAGTTCTTTTGGCTCTTGCTGCTCACCACCGTTGGCCTGTCTACCAGATGGACGTCAAGTCCGTTTTTCTGAATGGCGTTCTTGAGGAGGAGATTTATGTTTCACAGCCTCCTGGTTTTCTTGTGCAGGGGAAGGAGGATCGTGTCTACAGGCTGCGGAAGGCTCTTTATGGCCTAAAGCAGGCTCCTCGTGCTTGGTACCAGCGGATTGACCGCTTCTTTCTACAGAGTGGCTTTGCGCGGTTCGCTTATGATCCCAACCTCTACTTACGGGTTGTGGATTCTCTTTCGGTGTTCCTTATCTTGTATGTGGATGATCTTATCATTACAGGGAGCGACACTCAGCAGGTGGAGCATACACGGTCCATTCTTCAGCAGGAGTTTGACATGACGGATCTAGGGATCCTTCACTTCTTTCTAGGTCTGGAGATCTATCAGATGGCACAGGGCATTTTTATCTCACAGCACAGGTACATCTCCGAACTTCTTTCGGAGTTTGATATGGCTGAGTGTCGGCCTATCTCATGCCCCATGGACCCTGAGTCCAAGCTTTTGACAGTTGGAGTTCCTCTTACCGATCCCACCCGTTACAGGTGCCTTGTCGGCTCTCTTATCTGGCTGCTTCACACTCGGCCGGATATCTCTTTTGTGGTGGCTTTATTGTCTTCTTTTATGCAGACTCCTACCCAGGATCACTGGCAGGCGGCCTTGCGGGTTCTTCGCTATTTGCAGGGGACTCGCTCCTTCGGGATCATGTATGGAGATGGGATTACCCTTTCTGGATGGAGTAATTCTGATTGGGCAGGTGATGTGGATTCGAGACGATCCACTACAGGTTATGCTTTCACCCTTGGATCTGGTGCTGTCTCTTGGAGCAGCAAGAAGCAGCCTACTATGGCACTTTCTTCTACAGAGGCTGAGTATTGGGCCCTATGTTCGACCGCTATGGAGGCAGTTTGGCTCCGTCGCCTACTCGCGGAGATTGGCTTTTCCCAGACCGGACCTACGGAGCTGCGCGTGGATAACCAGAGTGCTCTTGCTCTGGCCAAGAACCCGGTGTTTCATGCTCGCACGAAGCACATTGAGGTTCAGTATCACTATGTTCGAGAGCGGATCGTGGATTCGGAGCTGGTGGTGGTCTATTGTCCTACGGCGGCCAATGCAGCTGATCTCTTTACGAAGCCGTTGCCTCAGGCTTCTTTGCTTCATCACATGCGGTTCTTGGGTCTTCAGACTCTCCCAGGAGTTGAGGGGGTGTTAGCCTGCTCTTCTTCAGTCTCGGTCTGTCATCTCCTGGTTGTGAGCTCCTGTCAGAGTCTGACAGGAGATAGAGGAGCTCTGTCAGGTCATTTTGGTGGCTGCCCTAGTTAGCCAGCAGCCCTGGGTGTGTTACAGCCCAAACTGGGCTGTTTTTTGTCCAGACTGCCCATTTTCTGGGCAGTCGGCCAGATCTGGCCAAAGTCGGCCAGATCTGGCTGGTCGGCCAAATCTGGCCAGGTCGGCCAGTTTGGCTGGTCGGCCAGTTTGCTGGCCTGGGGGCTATTTATATCAGCCCCCCCAGTCAGTCCAGCATTATGCTCTGCAGGTACAGCACTGCTCCCGTCGCCTCCGTCTCCGGCATTGGTGCTGCCACTGCTTCCAGTCTGTCCTGGTTCTCTCACTGACGCTCCGGGCTGCGTGCAGGGACTGTTCTGTCCATTTCAGTGTATTCAGCATTCATCTCAGTCAGTGCAGACTTTCTTCCTTCATTCTCTGCTTTCTCTCTCCTCTCCTCTGTGTTCGTGTTCTTCTTCCGTTGCGCACTCTCACATGGTATCATCGCCTGATTGAGAGCACGGAGGACATACCCTCAGGAGTGAGATACCCTGCTGCTGCTGCCAACAGATCAACCACAGCCAGGCGACTGCTACAGGAGGCTGTTCAGCCTGTGTTTTGCTGTCCACGCTGACTGCAGAGGCTGCCACGTCATCCAGCGACGCAGCATCCCTGCGTTTTCCACCAGGCTGCCCCTCCTGTTGCTGGGCGACCTCCCTACAGGCTGCGTTTTGCTGTTCTGTAGGTCGCTACCACCTCAGGCGGCCCTTTTCTTGCTGGAGACCTCTATCCGGGCTGTTTCCTGGTGCTGGTAGTCTCTTCTCTGGTGTTCGACATGAGTACTCTTTGCGTTTTGCAGATCCAGGTGTTTCTAGGCACTCTCTGCCTGCGTCTTGGTGGTTGGTGACCACATTGCTGGTCCTATTTCGACAGCGGCACAACTTTCTTTGGTATTTTGCAGATTGGAAGATGTCTTACTAGTTTTCAGGCTTTGAAGACTCAGAGGATGAGCTTCTCTCTCATCATTCCTCTGAGCGGAGGCGGGATTATCGTGAAGTTCGACATCGGGAAGAACCTCCTCGCACTCGTCCTTCTTCAGTCCATGCATCTCAGAGGCTTCCATCTACTGCGAAGGTTTCTTGAGTGAAGACTGCTTCAGATGTGCGGATGCCTTCCTTGATTCCCTCTATACAGGTGCCGATTCTCCCTTCCTTTCCGAAGGAAGATAAGTTGGATGGTTCCAACTCCTCCCTATGGTCATGCAAGGTGGCTTGCATCCTTGATACCTTTGACCTTTGGGAGCTTGTTTCTTCCCCCATCGACCGACCCCCCGTGGATTCGTCCGATGGCACCTCTCTGGACCGTGCAGCCTTATGGGATAGGCTCAACTCTCGAGCCCGTTCCTTTCTTTTTATGAGTCTCCATGATTCTGTTCTTGTACATGTTCACAGGTTACAGACCGCGGCGGAAGTGTGGACAAAGCTTGCATCTTTGTATCAGCACAAGACATTTGCTCACAAGATTTCCCTGGAGAAGAAGTTGCGGATGCTCAGTCTTGATGGTTCTTCTTCCATGAAGGAGCACATCACGAAGATGGAGGATATGCGAGGCGAGCTAGCCTCTCTTGGTCGTCTGATATCATCTGAGGATATGGGGATGATTCTGTTGATTCAGCTGCCATCACCCCGTTATGATGTCTTCTACACCAGCCTCATCACTTCGAGGACCCGTGAGAGACTCCTATGGGAGGAGCTTTCCCCGCTTGTCTTGGAGCATGACGAGCGCCTCAAAGAGGTGGGAGCCAGTGGCTCCACCAAGGCATTTACGGCCGGCACAGGTGGCGGCAAGAAGAAGAAACAAAAGAAGGAGAAGGCCAAGGATAAGAAGGAGGAGAACAAGAAGGATGCGAAGGAGAAGAAGCCCAAGTGTCCCCATTGTGGGAAGGGCACTCATCCCGAGGAGAAGTGTTGGCAGAAGTATCCCCATCTGAAGCCTAAGGAGAAGGACTCGAAGGCGGCCCCAGCCACAACAGAATCTGCGTTTGTGCGTGTCTTTGTTGAGGAAGACACTGCCCTAGCTTCTACCACACAGGAGGAGCCTTGGCTCGTCGACAGTGGAGCATCTTCACATATGACCTTCCGTCAGGATTGGCTTCAGGATCTTCGTTCCAGAGGGGGTACAGTCACCATTGGTGACAATTCTACAGTTCTTGTTCGAGGCGTGGGGACTTTACCTATGTTTTCTGACAGGCGGTCTTCCTCCGCCAAAGTTCTCTATGTCCCTGATTTGGGTTTTAACCTATTATCTGTGCATGGCCTTACTCAGTTAGGTACCCGAGTCATTTTTACTCAGGATGGAGTCATAGTGGAGGATGCTTCTACAGGTGATGCTCTTTGAACAGGTACACAGGAGGGTGGGCTTTATACGCTCACAGCCTTGGCTGCGCGGATTTCCCATGAGCTTGGGCTGCTTTGGCATGCTCGGTATGGTCATTTGAACCTCGATTCTCTTCGCCGTGCTTCTCGGAGGAAGATGGTGGAGGGACTTCCTGATTTCCCTCCTCTTCACACTTTGTGCCCTAGCTGCTTGAGGGGCAAGCAGCACCGGCAGCCTCACCCGCACGTTGCTTCTAGGCGGGCTACTTCTCCGCTTGAGTTGGTTCATACCGACCTTTGCGGACCTATGGGCACGGCCTCCCTTGGGAAGGCCAAGTATTTGATGCTGATTGTGGACGACTTTAGTCGTTATGTGTGGCCTTATTTCTTGGAGTAGAAGAGCGAGGCGTACTCCCGTTTCTGTGAGTGGCAGGTGTTTGTGGAGACCCAAACAACTTCCAAGGTTCGTGGTGTTCGAGCTGATCACGGTGGCGAGTTCACTTCTCATCTTTTCTCTCAGTTTTGCAGGGATCATGGTATTCGGGTGGAGTATTCCCATCTGAACACACCATCAGAGAATGGTGTGGTGGAGCGTGCGAATCGGACCATGATTGAGATGGCTCGATCTATGCTGGAGCATAGGAGTCTTCCTCATTTCCTTTGGGGTGAGGCGGTGGCTACAGCGGTGCATATTCGCAACCGCTCTCCGACTTCGGCGTTACAGGACATGACTCCGTATGAGGCTTTCTTTGGGAAGAAGCCTTCCGTGTCCCATTTTCGCATCTTTGGGTGCGATGCTTTTGTCCGTGTGGACAAGAAGAAGAGGAAGACGAAGTTCGACTCTAAGTCGCGAAAGCTTATCTTCGTTGGTTATAGTACGACCACGAAGGGATATCGGCTCTATGACCCGACGACGCGGACGGTTGAGGTGAGCAGGGATGTGATCTTTGATGAGGCTTCGGCCTCTGAGGATCCGATTGATGGTTCTATTACAGATGTTTCTTCATCATCGACGGACCCCCCCCCCCCACCTTCTCTCCCTTCCCTTCCTTCCAGGATGCCCCTTAGCACCCCCTCTATTCCTCCTCCTTCGGCTTCCCTCTCCCCTTTGCTGGATGTGCCTTTGTCTACTACGAGCTCTTCTACCGCCACTTCGGGATCTTCACGGGATATACAGCCTTCTTCAGATGCGGAGGATCTACCTTCACTCGGTGAGGGGGAGTCCCTCTCCGATTTGGGTGCTTTACAGGTTCCGGAGACCCCCCGGTCTCCCTCACAGCCGCAGGAGTCTCTCAGGATTCCTTTATGGTATCGCCAGCTCATGCAGGATTCAGGTGTTACTCACTTTCCTGCTTCTTCTTCAGGTCCACGTCGATCAGCACGTTTACAGGCCCAGCGGGACAGTTCACTATGTGTGAACTATGCTCTTATGTCACAGATTCTTCAGGATTCCGAGCCTTCCACTATGGCGGAGGCTCTTGCACAGGATATTTGGAGACAGGCTATGCAGGCCAAGCTCGATTCCATCGAGCGAAACCATACGTGGGAGCTTGTTCCGCGTCCGGCGAAACGGAAGGTGATTGGTGTGAAATGGGTCTTTAAGACGAAGTATCTTGCAGATGGCTCCTTGGACAAGCATAAGGCTAGGCTTGTTGCCAAGGGTTTTGCACAGCGTGCAGGGTTGGATTACTTTGAGACTTTTGCTCCTACAGCCAGGATGTCTACCATCCGAGTTCTTTTGGCTCTTGCTGCTCACCACCGTTGGCCTGTCTACCAGATGGACGTCAAGTCCGCTTTTCTGAATGGCGTTCTTGAGGAGGAGATTTATGTTTCACAGCCTCCTGGTTTTCTTGTGCAGGGGAAGGAGGATCGTGTCTACAGGCTGCGGAAGGCTCTTTATGGCCTAAAGCAGGCTCCTCGTGCTTGGTACCAGCGGATTGACCGCTTCTTTCTACAGAGTGGCTTTGCGCGGTTCGCTTATGATCCCAACCTCTACTTACGGGTTGTGGATTCTCTTTCGGTGTTCCTTATCTTGTATGTGGATGATCTTATCATTACAGGGAGCGACACTCAGCAGGTGGAGCATACACGGTCCATTCTTCAGCAGGAGTTTGACATGACGGATCTAGGGATCCTTCACTTCTTTCTAGGTCTGGAGATCTATCAGATGGCACAGGGCATTTTTATCTCACAGCACAGGTACATCTCCGAACTTCTTTCGGAGTTTGATATGGCTGAGTGTCGGCCTATCTCATGCCCCATGGACCCTGAGTCCAAGCTTTTGACAGTTGGAGTTCCTCTTACCGATCCCACCCGTTACAGGTGCCTTGTCGGCTCTCTTATCTGGCTGCTTCACACTCGGCCGGATATCTCTTTTGTGGTGGCTTTATTGTCTTCTTTTATGCAGACTCCTACCCAGGATCACTGGCAGGCGGCCTTGCGGGTTCTTCGCTATTTGCAGGGGACTCGCTCCTTCGGGATCATGTATGGAGATGGGATTACCCTTTCTGGATGGAGTAATTCTGATTGGGCAGGTGATGTGGATTCGAGACGATCCACTACAGGTTATGCTTTCACCCTTGGATCTGGTGCTGTCTCTTGGAGCAGCAAGAAGCAGCCTACTATGGCACTTTCTTCTACAGAGGCTGAGTATTGGGCCCTATGTTCGACCGCTATGGAGGCAGTTTGGCTCCGTCGCCTACTCGCGGAGATTGGCTTTTCCCAGACCGGACCTACGGAGCTGCGCGTGGATAACCAGAGTGCTCTTGCTCTGGCCAAGAACCCGGTGTTTCATGCTCGCACGAAGCACATTGAGGTTCAGTATCACTATGTTCGAGAGCGGATCGTGGATTCGGAGCTGGTGGTGGTCTATTGTCCTACGGCGGCCAATGCAGCTGATCTCTTTACGAAGCCGTTGCCTCAGGCTTCTTTGCTTCATCACATGCGGTTCTTGGGTCTTCAGACTCTCCCAGGAGTTGAGGGGGTGTTAGCCTGCTCTTCTTCAGTCTCGGTCTGTCATCTCCTGGTTGTGAGCTCCTGTCAGAGTCTGACAGGAGATAGAGGAGCTCTGTCAGGTCATTTTGGTGGCTGCCCTAGTTAGCCAGCAGCCCTGGGTGTGTTACAGCCCAAACTGGGCTGTTTTTTGTCCAGACTGCCCATTTTCTGGGCAGTCGGCCAGATCTGGCCAAAGTCGGCCAGATCTGGCTGGTCGGCCAAATCTGGCCAGGTCGGCCAGTTTGGCTGGTCGGCCAGTTTGCTGGCCTGGGGGCTATTTATATCAGCCCCCCCAGTCAGTCCAGCATTATGCTCTGCAGGTACAGCACTGCTCCCGTCGCCTCCGTCTCCGGCATTGGTGCTGCCACTGCTTCCAGTCTGTCCTGGTTCTCTCACTGACGCTCCGGGCTGCGTGCAGGGACTGTTCTGTCCATTTCAGTGTATTCAGCATTCATCTCAGTCAGTGCAGACTTTCTTCCTTCATTCTCTGCTTTCTCTCTCCTCTCCTCTGTGTTCGTGTTCTTCTTCCGTTGCGCACTCTCACATGGTATCATCGCCTGATTGAGAGCACGGAGGACATACCCTCAGGAGTGAGATACCCTGCTGCTGCTGCCAACAGATCAACCACAGCCAGGCGACTGCTACAGGAGGCTGTTCAGCCTGCGTTTTGCTGTCCACGCTGACTGCAGAGGCTGCCACGTCATCCAGCGACGCAGCATCCCTGCGTTTTCCACCAGGCTGCCCCTCCTGTTGCTGGGCGACCTCCCTACAGGCTGCGTTTTGCTGTTCTGTAGGTCGCTACCACCTCAGGCGGCCCTTTTCTTGCTGGAGACCTCTATCCGGGCTGTTTCCTGGTGCTGGTAGTCTCTTCTCTGGTGTTCGACATGAGTACTCTTTGCGTTTTGCAGATCCAGGTGTTTCTAGGCACTCTCTGCCTGCGTCTTGGTGGTTGGTGACCACATTGCTGGTCCTATTTCGACAGCGGCACAACTTTCTTTGGTATTTTGCAGATTGGAAGATGTCTTACTAGTTTTCAGGCTTTGAAGACTCAGAGGATGAGCTTCTCTCTCATCATTCCTCTGAGCGGAGGCGGGATTATCGTGAAGTTCGACATCGGGAAGAACCTCCTCGCACTCGTCCTTCTTCAGTCCATGCATCTCAGAGGCTTCCATCTACTGCGAAGGTTTCTTGAGTGAAGACTGCTTCAGATGTGCGGATGCCTTCCTTGATTCCCTCTATACAGGTGCCGATTCTCCCTTCCTTTCCGAAGGAAGATAAGTTGGATGGTTCCAACTCCTCCCTATGGTCATGCAAGGTGGCTTGCATCCTTGATACCTTTGACCTTTGGGAGCTTGTTTCTTCCCCCATCGACCGACCCCCCGTGGATTCGTCCGATGGCACCTCTCTGGACCGTGCAGCCTTATGGGATAGGCTCAACTCTCGAGCCCGTTCCTTTCTTTTTATGAGTCTCCATGATTCTGTTCTTGTACATGTTCACAGGTTACAGACCGCGGCGGAAGTGTGGACAAAGCTTGCATCTTTGTATCAGCACAAGACATTTGCTCACAAGATTTCCCTGGAGAAGAAGTTGCGGATGCTCAGTCTTGATGGTTCTTCTTCCATGAAGGAGCACATCACGAAGATGGAGGATATGCGAGGCGAGCTAGCCTCTCTTGGTCGTCTGATATCATCTGAGGATATGGGGATGATTCTGTTGATTCAGCTGCCATCACCCCGTTATGATGTCTTCTACACCAGCCTCATCACTTCGAGGACCCGTGAGAGACTCCTATGGGAGGAGCTTTCCCCGCTTGTCTTGGAGCATGACGAGCGCCTCAAAGAGGTGGGAGCCAGTGGCTCCACCAAGGCATTTACGGCCGGCACAAGTGGCGGCAAGAAGAAGAAACAAAAGAAGGAGAAGGCCAAGGATAAGAAGGAGGAGAACAAGAAGGATGCGAAGGAGAAGAAGCCCAAGTGTCCCCATTGTGGGAAGGGCACTCATCCCGAGGAGAAGTGTTGGCAGAAGTATCCCCATCTGAAGCCTAAGGAGAAGGACTCGAAGGCGGCCCCAGCCACAACAGAATCTGCGTTTGTGCGTGTCTTTGTTGAGGAAGACACTGCCCTAGCTTCTACCACACAGGAGGAGCCTTGGCTCGTCGACAGTGGAGCATCTTCACATATGACCTTCCGTCAGGATTGGCTTCAGGATCTTCGTTCCAGAGGGGGTACAGTCACCATTGGTGACAATTCTACAGTTCTTGTTCGAGGCGTGGGGACTTTACCTATGTTTTCTGACAGGCGGTCTTCCTCCGCCAAAGTTCTCTATGTCCCTGATTTGGGTTTTAACCTATTATCTGTGCATGGCCTTACTCAGTTAGGTACCCGAGTCATTTTTACTCAGGATGGAGTCATAGTGGAGGATGCTTCTACAGGTGATGCTCTTTGAACAGGTACACAGGAGGGTGGGCTTTATACGCTCACAGCCTTGGCTGCGCGGATTTCCCATGAGCTTGGGCTGCTTTGGCATGCTCGGTATGGTCATTTGAACCTCGATTCTCTTCGCCGTGCTTCTCGGAGGAAGATGGTGGAGGGACTTCCTGATTTCCCTCCTCTTCACACTTTGTGCCCTAGCTGCTTGAGGGGCAAGCAGCACCGGCAGCCTCACCCGCACGTTGCTTCTAGGCGGGCTACTTCTCCGCTTGAGTTGGTTCATACCGACCTTTGCGGACCTATGGGCACGGCCTCCCTTGGGAAGGCCAAGTATTTGATGCTGATTGTGGACGACTTTAGTCGTTATGTGTGGCCTTATTTCTTGGAGTAGAAGAGCGAGGCGTACTCCCGTTTCTGTGAGTGGCAGGTGTTTGTGGAGACCCAAACAACTTTCAAGGTTCGTGGTGTTCGAGCTGATCACGGTGGCGAGTTCATTTCTCATCTTTTCTCTCAGTTTTGCAGGGATCATGGTATTCGGGTGGAGTATTCCCATCTGAACACACCATCAGAGAATGGTGTGGTGGAGCGTGCGAATCGGACCATGATTGAGATGGCTCGATCTATGCTGGAGCATAGGAGTCTTCCTCATTTCCTTTGGGGTGAGGCGGTGGCTACAGCGGTGCATATTCGCAACCGCTCTCCGACTTCGGCGTTACAGGACATGACTCCGTATGAGGCTTTCTTTGGGAAGAAGCCTTCCGTGTCCCATTTTCGCATCTTTGGGTGCGATGCTTTTGTCCGTGTGGACAAGAAGAAGAGGAAGACGAAGTTCGACTCTAAGTCGCGAAAGCTTATCTTCGTTGGTTATAGTACGACCACGAAGGGATATCGGCTCTATGACCCGACGACGCGGACGGTTGAGGTGAGCAGGGATGTGATCTTTGATGAGGCTTCGGCCTCTGAGGATCCGATTGATGGTTCTATTACAGATGTTTCTTCATCATCGACGGACCCCCCCCCCCCACCTTCTCTCCCTTCCCTTCCTTCCAGGATGCCCCTTAGCACCCCCTCTATTCCTCCTCCTTCGGCTTCCCTCTCCCCTTTGCTGGATGTGCCTTTGTCTACTACGAGCTCTTCTACCGCCACTTCGGGATCTTCACGGGATATACAGCCTTCTTCAGATGCGGAGGATCTACCTTCACTCGGTGAGGGGGAGTCCCTCTCCGATTTGGGTGCTTTACAGGTTCCGGAGACCCCCCGGTCTCCCTCACAGCCGCAGGAGTCTCTCAGGATTCCTTTATGGTATCGCCAGCTCATGCAGGATTCAGGTGTTACTCACTTTCCTGCTTCTTCTTCAGGTCCACGTCGATCAGCACGTTTACAGGCCCAGCGGGACAGTTCACTATGTGTGAACTATGCTCTTATGTCACAGATTCTTCAGGATTCCGAGCCTTCCACTATGGAGGAGGCTCTTGCACAGGATATTTGGAGACAGGCTATGCAGGCCAAGCTCGATTCCATCGAGCGAAACCATACGTGGGAGCTTGTTCCGCGTCCCGCGAAACGGAAGGTGATTGGTGTGAAATGGGTCTTTAAGACCAAGTATCTTGCAGATGGCTCCTTGGACAAGCATAAGGCTAGGCTTGTTGCCAAGGGTTTTGCACAGCGTGCAGGGTTGGATTACTTTGAGACTTTTGCTCCTACAGCCAGGATGTCTACCATCCGAGTTCTTTTGGCTCTTGCTGCTCACCACCGTTGGCCTGTCTACCAGATGGACGTCAAGTCCGCTTTTCTGAATGGCGTTCTTGAGGAGGAGATTTATGTTTCACAGCCTCCTGGTTTTCTTGTGCAGGGGAAGGAGGATCGTGTCTACAGGCTGCGGAAGGCTCTTTATGGCCTAAAGCAGGCTCCTCGTGCTTGGTACCAGCGGATTGACCGCTTCTTTCTACAGAGTGGCTTTGCGCGGTTCGCTTATGATCCCAACCTCTACTTACGGGTTGTGGATTCTCTTTCGGTGTTCCTTATCTTGTATGTGGATGATCTTATCATTACAGGGAGCGACACTCAGCAGGTGGAGCATACACGGTCCATTCTTCAGCAGGAGTTTGACATGACGGATCTAGGGATCCTTCACTTCTTTCTAGGTCTGGAGATCTATCAGATGGCACAGGGCATTTTTATCTCACAGCACAGGTACATCTCCGAACTTCTTTCGGAGTTTGATATGGCTGAGTGTCGGCCTATCTCATGCCCCATGGACCCTGAGTCCAAGCTTTTGACAGTTGGAGTTCCTCTTACCGATCCCACCCGTTACAGGTGCCTTGTCGGCTCTCTTATCTGGCTGCTTCACACTCGGCCGGATATCTCTTTTGTGGTGGCTTTATTGTCTTCTTTTATGCAGACTCCTACCCAGGATCACTGGCAGGCGGCCTTGCGGGTTCTTCGCTATTTGCAGGGGACTCGCTCCTTCGGGATCATGTATGGAGATGGGATTACCCTTTCTGGATGGAGTAATTCTGATTGGGCAGGTGATGTGGATTCGAGACGATCCACTACAGGTTATGCTTTCACCCTTGGATCTGGTGCTGTCTCTTGGAGCAGCAAGAAGCAGCCTACTATGGCACTTTCTTCTACAGAGGCTGAGTATTGGGCCCTATGTTCGACCGCTATGGAGGCAGTTTGGCTCCGTCGCCTACTCGCGGAGATTGGCTTTTCCCAGACCGGACCTACGGAGCTGCGCGTGGATAACCAGAGTGCTCTTGCTCTGGCCAAGAACCCGGTGTTTCATGCTCGCACGAAGCACATTGAGGTTCAGTATCACTATGTTCGAGAGCGGATCGTGGATTCGGAGCTGGTGGTGGTCTATTGTCCTACGGCGGCCAATGCAGCTGATCTCTTTACGAAGCCGTTGCCTCAGGCTTCTTTGCTTCATCACATGCGGTTCTTGGGTCTTCAGACTCTCCCAGGAGTTGAGGGGGTGTTAGCCTGCTCTTCTTCAGTCTCGGTCTGTCATCTCCTGGTTGTGAGCTCCTGTCAGAGTCTGACAGGAGATAGAGGAGCTCTGTCAGGTCATTTTGGTGGCTGCCCTAGTTAGCCAGCAGCCCTGGGTGTGTTACAGCCCAAACTGGGCTGTTTTTTGTCCAGACTGCCCATTTTCTGGGCAGTCGGCCAGATCTGGCCAAAGTCGGCCAGATCTGGCTGGTCGGCCAAATCTGGCCAGGTCGGCCAGTTTGGCTGGTCGGCCAGTTTGCTGGCCTGGGGGCTATTTATATCAGCCCCCCCAGTCAGTCCAGCATTATGCTCTGCAGGTACAGCACTGCTCCCGTCGCCTCCGTCTCCGGCATTGGTGCTGCCACTGCTTCCAGTCTGTCCTGGTTCTCTCACTGACGCTCCGGGCTGCGTGCAGGGACTGTTCTGTCCATTTCAGTGTATTCAGCATTCATCTCAGTCAGTGCAGACTTTCTTCCTTCATTCTCTGCTTTCTCTCTCCTCTCCTCTGTGTTCGTGTTCTTCTTCCGTTGCGCACTCTCACATGGTATCATCGCCTGATTGAGAGCACGGAGGACATACCCTCAGGAGTGAGATACCCTGCTGCTGCTGCCAACAGATCAACCACAGCCAGGCGACTGCTACAGGAGGCTGTTCAGCCTGCGTTTTGCTGTCCACGCTGACTGCAGAGGCTGCCACGTCATCCAGCGACGCAGCATCCCTGCGTTTTCCACCAGGCTGCCCCTCCTGTTGCTGGGCGACCTCCCTACAGGCTGCGTTTTGCTGTTCTGTAGGTCGCTACCACCTCAGGCGGCCCTTTTCTTGCTGGAGACCTCTATCCGGGCTGTTTCCTGGTGCTGGTAGTCTCTTCTCTGGTGTTCGACATGAGTACTCTTTGCGTTTTGCAGATCCAGGTGTTTCTAGGCACTCTCTGCCTGCGTCTTGGTGGTTGGTGACCACATTGCTGGTCCTATTTCGACAGCGGCACAACTTTCTTTGGTATTTTGCAGATTGGAAGATGTCTTACTAGTTTTCAGGCTTTGAAGACTCAGAGGATGAGCTTCTCTCTCATCATTCCTCTGAGCGGAGGCGGGATTATCGTGAAGTTCGACATCGGGAAGAACCTCCTCGCACTCGTCCTTCTTCAGTCCATGCATCTCAGAGGCTTCCATCTACTGCGAAGGTTTCTTGAGTGAAGACTGCTTCAGATGTGCGGATGCCTTCCTTGATTCCCTCTATACAGGTGCCGATTCTCCCTTCCTTTCCGAAGGAAGATAAGTTGGATGGTTCCAACTCCTCCCTATGGTCATGCAAGGTGGCTTGCATCCTTGATACCTTTGACCTTTGGGAGCTTGTTTCTTCCCCCATCGACCGACCCCCCGTGGATTCGTCCGATGGCACCTCTCTGGACCGTGCAGCCTTATGGGATAGGCTCAACTCTCGAGCCCGTTCCTTTCTTTTTATGAGTCTCCATGATTCTGTTCTTGTACATGTTCACAGGTTACAGACCGCGGCGGAAGTGTGGACAAAGCTTGCATCTTTGTATCAGCACAAGACATTTGCTCACAAGATTTCCCTGGAGAAGAAGTTGCGGATGCTCAGTCTTGATGGTTCTTCTTCCATGAAGGAGCACATCACGAAGATGGAGGATATGCGAGGCGAGCTAGCCTCTCTTGGTCGTCTGATATCATCTGAGGATATGGGGATGATTCTGTTGATTCAGCTGCCATCACCCCGTTATGATGTCTTCTACACCAGCCTCATCACTTCGAGGACCCGTGAGAGACTCCTATGGGAGGAGCTTTCCCCGCTTGTCTTGGAGCATGACGAGCGCCTCAAAGAGGTGGGAGCCAGTGGCTCCACCAAGGCATTTACGGCCGGCACAAGTGGCGGCAAGAAGAAGAAACAAAAGAAGGAGAAGGCCAAGGATAAGAAGGAGGAGAACAAGAAGGATGCGAAGGAGAAGAAGCCCAAGTGTCCCCATTGTGGGAAGGGCACTCATCCCGAGGAGAAGTGTTGGCAGAAGTATCCCCATCTGAAGCCTAAGGAGAAGGACTCGAAGGCGGCCCCAGCCACAACAGAATCTGCGTTTGTGCGTGTCTTTGTTGAGGAAGACACTGCCCTAGCTTCTACCACACAGGAGGAGCCTTGGCTCGTCGACAGTGGAGCATCTTCACATATGACCTTCCGTCAGGATTGGCTTCAGGATCTTCGTTCCAGAGGGGGTACAGTCACCATTGGTGACAATTCTACAGTTCTTGTTCGAGGCGTGGGGACTTTACCTATGTTTTCTGACAGGCGGTCTTCCTCCGCCAAAGTTCTCTATGTCCCTGATTTGGGTTTTAACCTATTATCTGTGCATGGCCTTACTCAGTTAGGTACCCGAGTCATTTTTACTCAGGATGGAGTCATAGTGGAGGATGCTTCTACAGGTGATGCTCTTTGAACAGGTACACAGGAGGGTGGGCTTTATACGCTCACAGCCTTGGCTGCGCGGATTTCCCATGAGCTTGGGCTGCTTTGGCATGCTCGGTATGGTCATTTGAACCTCGATTCTCTTCGCCGTGCTTCTCGGAGGAAGATGGTGGAGGGACTTCCTGATTTCCCTCCTCTTCACACTTTGTGCCCTAGCTGCTTGAGGGGCAAGCAGCACCGGCAGCCTCACCCGCACGTTGCTTCTAGGCGGGCTACTTCTCCGCTTGAGTTGGTTCATACCGACCTTTGCGGACCTATGGGCACGGCCTCCCTTGGGAAGGCCAAGTATTTGATGCTGATTGTGGACGACTTTAGTCGTTATGTGTGGCCTTATTTCTTGGAGTAGAAGAGCGAGGCGTACTCCCGTTTCTGTGAGTGGCAGGTGTTTGTGGAGACCCAAACAACTTCCAAGGTTCGTGGTGTTCGAGCTGATCACGGTGGCGAGTTCATTTCTCATCTTTTCTCTCAGTTTTGCAGGGATCATGGTATTCGGGTGGAGTATTCCCATCTGAACACACCATCAGAGAATGGTGTGGTGGAGCGTGCGAATCGGACCATGATTGAGATGGCTCGATCTATGCTGGAGCATAGGAGTCTTCCTCATTTCCTTTGGGGTGAGGCGGTGGCTACAGCGGTGCATATTCGCAACCGCTCTCCGACTTCGGCGTTACAGGACATGACTCCGTATGAGGCTTTCTTTGGGAAGAAGCCTTCCGTGTCCCATTTTCGCATCTTTGGGTGCGATGCTTTTGTCCGTGTGGACAAGAAGAAGAGGAAGACGAAGTTCGACTCTAAGTCGCGAAAGCTTATCTTCGTTGGTTATAGTACGACCACGAAGGGATATCGGCTCTATGACCCGACGACGCGGACGGTT
This sequence comes from Lygodium microphyllum, assembly GCF_053477565.2. Taxonomy (NCBI): domain Eukaryota; kingdom Viridiplantae; phylum Streptophyta; class Polypodiopsida; order Schizaeales; family Lygodiaceae; genus Lygodium; species Lygodium microphyllum. The sequence goes on from NC_141148.1 coordinate 112,734,592, forward strand.
GAGGTGAGCAGGGATGTGATCTTTGATGAGGCTTCGGCCTCTGAGGATCCGATTGATGGTTCTATTACAGATGTTTCTTCATCATCGACGGACCCCCCCCCCCCCACCTTCTCTCCCTTCCCTTCCTTCCAGGATGCCCCTTAGCACCCCCTCTATTCCTCCTCCTTCGGCTTCCCTCTCCCCTTTGCTGGATGTGCCTTTGTCTACTACGAGCTCTTCTACCGCCACTTCGGGATCTTCACGGGATATACAGCCTTCTTCAGATGCGGAGGATCTACCTTCACTCGGTGAGGGGGAGTCCCTCTCCGATTTGGGTGCTTTACAGGTTCCGGAGACCCCCCGGTCTCCCTCACAGCCGCAGGAGTCTCTCAGGATTCCTTTATGGTATCGCCAGCTCATGCAGGATTCAGGTGTTACTCACTTTCCTGCTTCTTCTTCAGGTCCACGTCGATCAGCACGTTTACAGGCCCAGCGGGACAGTTCACTATGTGTGAACTATGCTCTTATGTCACAGATTCTTCAGGATTCCGAGCCTTCCACTATGGAGGAGGCTCTTGCACAGGATATTTGGAGACAGGCTATGCAGGCCAAGCTCGATTCCATCGAGCGAAACCATACGTGGGAGCTTGTTCCGCGTCCGGCGAAACGGAAGGTGATTGGTGTGAAATGGGTCTTTAAGACCAAGTATCTTGCAGATGGCTCCTTGGACAAGCATAAGGCTAGGCTTGTTGCCAAGGGTTTTGCACAGCGTGCAGGGTTGGATTACTTTGAGACTTTTGCTCCTACAGCCAGGATGTCTACCATCCGAGTTCTTTTGGCTCTTGCTGCTCACCACCGTTGGCCTGTCTACCAGATGGACGTCAAGTCCGCTTTTCTGAATGGCGTTCTTGAGGAGGAGATTTATGTTTCACAGCCTCCTGGTTTTCTTGTGCAGGGGAAGGAGGATCGTGTCTACAGGCTGCGGAAGGCTCTTTATGGCCTAAAGCAGGCTCCTCGTGCTTGGTACCAGCGGATTGACCGCTTCTTTCTACAGAGTGGCTTTGCGCGGTTCGCTTATGATCCCAACCTCTACTTACGGGTTGTGGATTCTCTTTCGGTGTTCCTTATCTTGTATGTGGATGATCTTATCATTACAGGGAGCGACACTCAGCAGGTGGAGCATACACGGTCCATTCTTCAGCAGGAGTTTGACATGACGGATCTAGGGATCCTTCACTTCTTTCTAGGTCTGGAGATCTATCAGATGGCACAGGGCATTTTTATCTCACAGCACAGGTACATCTCCGAACTTCTTTCGGAGTTTGATATGGCTGAGTGTCGGCCTATCTCATGCCCCATGGACCCTGAGTCCAAGCTTTTGACAGTTGGAGTTCCTCTTACCGATCCCACCCGTTACAGGTGCCTTGTCGGCTCTCTTATCTGGCTGCTTCACACTCGGCCGGATATCTCTTTTGTGGTGGCTTTATTGTCTTCTTTTATGCAGACTCCTACCCAGGATCACTGGCAGGCGGCCTTGCGGGTTCTTCGCTATTTGCAGGGGACTCGCTCCTTCGGGATCATGTATGGAGATGGGATTACCCTTTCTGGATGGAGTAATTCTGATTGGGCAGGTGATGTGGATTCGAGACGATCCACTACAGGTTATGCTTTCACCCTTGGATCTGGTGCTGTCTCTTGGAGCAGCAAGAAGCAGCCTACTATGGCACTTTCTTCTACAGAGGCTGAGTATTGGGCCCTATGTTCGACCGCTATGGAGGCAGTTTGGCTCCGTCGCCTACTCGCGGAGATTGGCTTTTCCCAGACCGGACCTACGGAGCTGCGCGTGGATAACCAGAGTGCTCTTGCTCTGGCCAAGAACCCGGTGTTTCATGCTCGCACGAAGCACATTGAGGTTCAGTATCACTATGTTCGAGAGCGGATCGTGGATTCGGAGCTGGTGGTGGTCTATTGTCCTACGGCGGCCAATGCAGCTGATCTCTTTACGAAGCCGTTGCCTCAGGCTTCTTTGCTTCATCACATGCGGTTCTTGGGTCTTCAGACTCTCCCAGGAGTTGAGGGGGTGTTAGCCTGCTCTTCTTCAGTCTCGGTCTGTCATCTCCTGGTTGTGAGCTCCTGTCAGAGTCTGACAGGAGATAGAGGAGCTCTGTCAGGTCATTTTGGTGGCTGCCCTAGTTAGCCAGCAGCCCTGGGTGTGTTACAGCCCAAACTGGGCTGTTTTTTGTCCAGACTGCCCATTTTCTGGGCAGTCGGCCAGATCTGGCCAAAGTCGGCCAGATCTGGCTGGTCGGCCAAATCTGGCCAGGTCGGCCAGTTTGGCTGGTCGGCCAGTTTGCTGGCCTGGGGGCTATTTATATCAGCCCCCCCAGTCAGTCCAGCATTATGCTCTGCAGGTACAGCACTGCTCCCGTCGCCTCCGTCTCCGGCATTGGTGCTGCCACTGCTTCCAGTCTGTCCTGGTTCTCTCACTGACGCTCCGGGCTGCGTGCAGGGACTGTTCTGTCCATTTCAGTGTATTCAGCATTCATCTCAGTCAGTGCAGACTTTCTTCCTTCATTCTCTGCTTTCTCTCTCCTCTCCTCTGTGTTCGTGTTCTTCTTCCGTTGCGCACTCTCACATGGTATCATCGCCTGATTGAGAGCACGGAGGACATACCCTCAGGAGTGAGATACCCTGCTGCTGCTGCCAACAGATCAACCACAGCCAGGCGACTGCTACAGGAGGCTGTTCAGCCTGTGTTTTGCTGTCCACGCTGACTGCAGAGGCTGCCACGTCATCCAGCGACGCAGCATCCCTGCGTTTTCCACCAGGCTGCCCCTCCTGTTGCTGGGCGACCTCCCTACAGGCTGCGTTTTGCTGTTCTGTAGGTCGCTACCACCTCAGGCGGCCCTTTTCTTGCTGGAGACCTCTATCCGGGCTGTTTCCTGGTGCTGGTAGTCTCTTCTCTGGTGTTCGACATGAGTACTCTTTGCGTTTTGCAGATCCAGGTGTTTCTAGGCACTCTCTGCCTGCGTCTTGGTGGTTGGTGACCACATTGCTGGTCCTATTTCGACAGCGGCACAACTTTCTTTGGTATTTTGCAGATTGGAAGATGTCTTACTAGTTTTCAGGCTTTGAAGACTCAGAGGATGAGCTTCTCTCTCATCATTCCTCTGAGCGGAGGCGGGATTATCGTGAAGTTCGACATCGGGAAGAACCTCCTCGCACTCGTCCTTCTTCAGTCCATGCATCTCAGAGGCTTCCATCTACTGCGAAGGTTTCTTGAGTGAAGACTGCTTCAGATGTGCGGATGCCTTCCTTGATTCCCTCTATACAGGTGCCGATTCTCCCTTCCTTTCCGAAGGAAGATAAGTTGGATGGTTCCAACTCCTCCCTATGGTCATGCAAGGTGGCTTGCATCCTTGATACCTTTGACCTTTGGGAGCTTGTTTCTTCCCCCATCGACCGACCCCCCGTGGATTCGTCCGATGGCACCTCTCTGGACCGTGCAGCCTTATGGGATAGGCTCAACTCTCGAGCCCGTTCCTTTCTTTTTATGAGTCTCCATGATTCTGTTCTTGTACATGTTCACAGGTTACAGACCGCGGCGGAAGTGTGGACAAAGCTTGCATCTTTGTATCAGCACAAGACATTTGCTCACAAGATTTCCCTGGAGAAGAAGTTGCGGATGCTCAGTCTTGATGGTTCTTCTTCCATGAAGGAGCACATCACGAAGATGGAGGATATGCGAGGCGAGCTAGCCTCTCTTGGTCGTCTGATATCATCTGAGGATATGGGGATGATTCTGTTGATTCAGCTGCCATCACCCCGTTATGATGTCTTCTACACCAGCCTCATCACTTCGAGGACCCGTGAGAGACTCCTATGGGAGGAGCTTTCCCCGCTTGTCTTGGAGCGTGACGAGCGCCTCAAAGAGGTGGGAGCCAGTGGCTCCACCAAGGCATTTACGGCCGGCACAGGTGGCGGCAAGAAGAAGAAACAAAAGAAGGAGAAGGCCAAGGATAAGAAGGAGGAGAACAAGAAGGATGCGAAGGAGAAGAAGCCCAAGTGTCCCCATTGTGGGAAGGGCACTCATCCCGAGGAGAAGTGTTGGCAGAAGTATCCCCATCTGAAGCCTAAGGAGAAGGACTCGAAGGCGGCCCCAGCCACAACAGAATCTGCGTTTGTGCGTGTCTTTGTTGAGGAAGACACTGCCCTAGCTTCTACCACACAGGAGGAGCCTTGGCTCGTCGACAGTGGAGCATCTTCACATATGACCTTCCGTCAGGATTGGCTTCAGGATCTTCGTTCCAGAGGGGGTACAGTCACCATTGGTGACAATTCTACAGTTCTTGTTCGAGGCGTGGGGACTTTACCTATGTTTTCTGACAGGCGGTCTTCCTCCGCCAAAGTTCTCTATGTCCCTGATTTGGGTTTTAACCTATTATCTGTGCATGGCCTTACTCAGTTAGGTACCTGAGTCATTTTTACTCAGGATGGAGTCATAGTGGAGGATGCTTCTACAGGTGATGCTCTTTGAACAGGTACACAGGAGGGTGGGCTTTATACGCTCACAGCCTTGGCTGCGCGGATTTCCCATGAGCTTGGGCTGCTTTGGCATGCTCGGTATGGTCATTTGAACCTCGATTCTCTTCGCCGTGCTTCTCGGAGGAAGATGGTGGAGGGACTTCCTGATTTCCCTCCTCTTCACACTTTGTGCCCTAGCTGCTTGAGGGGCAAGCAGCACCGGCAGCCTCACCCGCACGTTGCTTCTAGGCGGGCTACTTCTCCGCTTGAGTTGGTTCATACCGACCTTTGCGGACCTATGGGCACGGCCTCCCTTGGGAAGGCCAAGTATTTGATGCTGATTGTGGACGACTTTAGTCGTTATGTGTGGCCTTATTTCTTGGAGTAGAAGAGCGAGGCGTACTCCCGTTTCTGTGAGTGGCAGGTGTTTGTGGAGACCCAAACAACTTCCAAGGTTCGTGGTGTTCGAGCTGATCACGGTGGCGAGTTCATTTCTCATCTTTTCTCTCAGTTTTGCAGGGATCATGGTATTCGGGTGGAGTATTCCCATCTGAACACACCATCAGAGAATGGTGTGGTGGAGCGTGCGAATCGGACCATGATTGAGATGGCTCGATCTATGCTGGAGCATAGGAGTCTTCCTCATTTCCTTTGGGGTGAGGCGGTGGCTACAGCGGTGCATATTCGCAACCGCTCTCCGACTTCGGCGTTACAGGACATGACTCCGTATGAGGCTTTCTTTGGGAAGAAGCCTTCCGTGTCCCATTTTCGCATCTTTGGGTGCGATGCTTTTGTCCGTGTGGACAAGAAGAAGAGGAAGACGAAGTTCGACTCTAAGTCGCGAAAGCTTATCTTCGTTGGTTATAGTACGACCACGAAGGGATATCGGCTCTATGACCCGACGACGCGGACGGTTGAGGTGAGCAGGGATGTGATCTTTGATGAGGCTTCGGCCTCTGAGGATCCGATTGATGGTTCTATTACAGATGTTTCTTCATCATCGACGGACCCCCCCCCCCCCACCTTCTCTCCCTTCCCTTCCTTCCAGGATGCCCCTTAGCACCCTCTCTATTCCTCCTCCTTCGGCTTCCCTCTCCCCTTTGCTGGATGTGCCTTTGTCTACTACGAGCTCTTCTACCGCCACTTCGGGATCTTCACGGGATATACAGCCTTCTTCAGATGCGGAGGATCTACCTTCACTCGGTGAGGGGGAGTCCCTCTCCGATTTGGGTGCTTTACAGGTTCCGGAGACCCCCCGGTCTCCCTCACAGCCGCAGGAGTCTCTCAGGATTCCTTTATGGTATCGCCAGCTCATGCAGGATTCAGGTGTTACTCACTTTCCTGCTTCTTCTTCAGGTCCACGTCGATCAGCACGTTTACAGGCCCAGCGGGACAGTTCACTATGTGTGAACTATGCTCTTATGTCACAGATTCTTCAGGATTCCGAGCCTTCCACTATGGAGGAGGCTCTTGCACAGGATATTTGGAGACAGGCTATGCAGGCCAAGCTCGATTCCATCGAGCGAAACCATACGTGGGAGCTTGTTCCGCGTCCGGCGAAACGGAAGGTGATTGGTGTGAAATGGGTCTTTAAGACCAAGTATCTTGCAGATGGCTCCTTGGACAAGCATAAGGCTAGGCTTGTTGCCAAGGGTTTTGCACAGCGTGCAGGGTTGGATTACTTTGAGACTTTTGCTCCTACAGCCAGGATGTCTACCATCCGAGTTCTTTTGGCTCTTGCTGCTCACCACCGTTGGCCTGTCTACCAGGTGGACGTCAAGTCCGCTTTTCTGAATGGCGTTCTTGAGGAGGAGATTTATGTTTCACAGCCTCCTGGTTTTCTTGTGCAGGGGAAGGAGGATCGTGTCTACAGGCTGCGGAAGGCTCTTTATGGCCTAAAGCAGGCTCCTCGTGCTTGGTACCAGCGGATTGACCGCTTCTTTCTACAGAGTGGCTTTGCGCGGTTCGCTTATGATCCCAACCTCTACTTACGGGTTGTGGATTCTCTTTCGGTGTTCCTTATCTTGTATGTGGATGATCTTATCATTACAGGGAGCGACACTCAGCAGGTGGAGCATACACGGTCCATTCTTCAGCAGGAGTTTGACATGACGGATCTAGGGATCCTTCACTTCTTTCTAGGTCTGGAGATCTATCAGATGGCACAGGGCATTTTTATCTCACAGCACAGGTACATCTCCGAACTTCTTTCGGAGTTTGATATGGCTGAGTGTCGGCCTATCTCATGCCCCATGGACCCTGAGTCCAAGCTTTTGACAGTTGGAGTTCCTCTTACCGATCCCACCCGTTACAGGTGCCTTGTCGGCTCTCTTATCTGGCTGCTTCACACTCGGCCGGATATCTCTTTTGTGGTGGCTTTATTGTCTTCTTTTATGCAGACTCCTACCCAGGATCACTGGCAGGCGGCCTTGCGGGTTCTTCGCTATTTGCAGGGGACTCGCTCCTTCGGGATCATGTATGGAGATGGGATTACCCTTTCTGGATGGAGTAATTCTGATTGGGCAGGTGATGTGGATTCGAGACGATCCACTACAGGTTATGCTTTCACCCTTGGATCTGGTGCTGTCTCTTGGAGCAGCAAGAAGCAGCCTACTATGGCACTTTCTTCTACAGAGGCTGAGTATTGGGCCCTATGTTCGACCGCTATGGAGGCAGTTTGGCTCCGTCGCCTACTCGCGGAGATTGGCTTTTCCCAGACCGGACCTACGGAGCTGCGCGTGGATAACCAGAGTGCTCTTGCTCTGGCCAAGAACCCGGTGTTTCATGCTCGCACGAAGCACATTGAGGTTCAGTATCACTATGTTCGAGAGCGGATCGTGGATTCGGAGCTGGTGGTGGTCTATTGTCCTACGGCGGCCAATGCAGCTGATCTCTTTACGAAGCCGTTGCCTCAGGCTTCTTTGCTTCATCACATGCGGTTCTTGGGTCTTCAGACTCTCCCAGGAGTTGAGGGGGTGTTAGCCTGCTCTTCTTCAGTCTCGGTCTGTCATCTCCTAGTTGTGAGCTCCTGTCAGAGTCTGACAGGAGATAGAGGAGCTCTGTCAGGTCATTTTGGTGGCTGCCCTAGTTAGCCAGCAGCCCTGGGTGTGTTACAGCCCAAACTGGGCTGTTTTTTGTCCAGACTGCCCATTTTCTGGGCAGTCGGCCAGATCTGGCCAAAGTCGGCCAGATCTGGCTGGTCGGCCAAATCTGGCCAGGTCGGCCAGTTTGGCTGGTCGGCCAGTTTGCTGGCCTGGGGGCTATTTATATCAGCCCCCCCAGTCAGTCCAGCATTATGCTCTGCAGGTACAGCACTGCTCCCGTCGCCTCCGTCTCCGGCATTGGTGCTGCCACTGCTTCCAGTCTGTCCTGGTTCTCTCACTGACGCTCCGGGCTGCGTGCAGGGACTGTTCTGTCCATTTCAGTGTATTCAGCATTCATCTCAGTCAGTGCAGACTTTCTTCCTTCATTCTCTGCTTTCTCTCTCCTCTCCTCTGTGTTCGTGTTCTTCTTCCGTTGCGCACTCTCACATGGTATCATCGCCTGATTGAGAGCACGGAGGACATACCCTCAGGAGTGAGATACCCTGCTGCTGCTGCCAACAGATCAACCACAGCCAGGCGACTGCTACAGGAGGCTGTTCAGCCTGTGTTTTGCTGTCCACGCTGACTGCAGAGGCTGCCACGTCATCCAGCGACGCAGCATCCCTGCGTTTTCCACCAGGCTGCCCCTCCTGTTGCTGGGCGACCTCCCTACAGGCTGCGTTTTGCTGTTCTGTAGGTCGCTACCACCTCAGGCGGCCCTTTTCTTGCTGGAGACCTCTATCCGGGCTGTTTCCTGGTGCTGGTAGTCTCTTCTCTGGTGTTCGACATGAGTACTCTTTGCGTTTTGCAGATCCAGGTGTTTCTAGGCACTCTCTGCCTGCGTCTTGGTGGTTGGTGACCACATTGCTGGTCCTATTTCGACAGCGGCACAACTTTCTTTGGTATTTTGCAGATTGGAAGATGTCTTACTAGTTTTCAGGCTTTGAAGACTCAGAGGATGAGCTTCTCTCTCATCATTCCTCTGAGCGGAGGCGGGATTATCGTGAAGTTCGACATCGGGAAGAACCTCCTCGCACTCGTCCTTCTTCAGTCCATGCATCTCAGAGGCTTCCATCTACTGCGAAGGTTTCTTGAGTGAAGACTGCTTCAGATGTGCGGATGCCTTCCTTGATTCCCTCTATACAGGTGCCGATTCTCCCTTCCTTTCCGAAGGAAGATAAGTTGGATGGTTCCAACTCCTCCCTATGGTCATGCAAGGTGGCTTGCATCCTTGATACCTTTGACCTTTGGGAGCTTGTTTCTTCCCCCATCGACCGACCCCCCGTGGATTCGTCCGATGGCACCTCTCTGGACCGTGCAGCCTTATGGGATAGGCTCAACTCTCGAGCCCGTTCCTTTCTTTTTATGAGTCTCCATGATTCTGTTCTTGTACATGTTCACAGGTTACAGACCGCGGCGGAAGTGTGGACAAAGCTTGCATCTTTGTATCAGCACAAGACATTTGCTCACAAGATTTCCCTGGAGAAGAAGTTGCGGATGCTCAGTCTTGATGGTTCTTCTTCCATGAAGGAGCACATCACGAAGATGGAGGATATGCGAGGCGAGCTAGCCTCTCTTGGTCGTCTGATATCATCTGAGGATATGGGGATGATTCTGTTGATTCAGCTGCCATCACCCCGTTATGATGTCTTCTACACCAGCCTCATCACTTCGAGGACCCGTGAGAGACTCCTATGGGAGGAGCTTTCCCCGCTTGTCTTGGAGCGTGACGAGCGCCTCAAAGAGGTGGGAGCCAGTGGCTCCACCAAGGCATTTACGGCCGGCACAGGTGGCGGCAAGAAGAAGAAACAAAAGAAGGAGAAGGCCAAGGATAAGAAGGAGGAGAACAAGAAGGATGCGAAGGAGAAGAAGCCCAAGTGTCCCCATTGTGGGAAGGGCACTCATCCCGAGGAGAAGTGTTGGCAGAAGTATCCCCATCTGAAGCCTAAGGAGAAGGACTCGAAGGCGGCCCCAGCCACAACAGAATCTGCGTTTGTGCGTGTCTTTGTTGAGGAAGACACTGCCCTAGCTTCTACCACACAGGAGGAGCCTTGGCTCGTCGACAGTGGAGCATCTTCACATATGACCTTCCGTCAGGATTGGCTTCAGGATCTTCGTTCCAGAGGGGGTACAGTCACCATTGGTGACAATTCTACAGTTCTTGTTCGAGGCGTGGGGACTTTACCTATGTTTTCTGACAGGCGGTCTTCCTCCGCCAAAGTTCTCTATGTCCCTGATTTGGGTTTTAACCTATTATCTGTGCATGGCCTTACTCAGTTAGGTACCTGAGTCATTTTTACTCAGGATGGAGTCATAGTGGAGGATGCTTCTACAGGTGATGCTCTTTGAACAGGTACACAGGAGGGTGGGCTTTATACGCTCACAGCCTTGGCTGCGCGGATTTCCCATGAGCTTGGGCTGCTTTGGCATGCTCGGTATGGTCATTTGAACCTCGATTCTCTTCGCCGTGCTTCTCGGAGGAAGATGGTGGAGGGACTTCCTGATTTCCCTCCTCTTCACACTTTGTGCCCTAGCTGCTTGAGGGGCAAGCAGCACCGGCAGCCTCACCCGCACGTTGCTTCTAGGCGGGCTACTTCTCCGCTTGAGTTGGTTCATACCGACCTTTGCGGACCTATGGGCACGGCCTCCCTTGGGAAGGCCAAGTATTTGATGCTGATTGTGGACGACTTTAGTCGTTATGTGTGGCCTTATTTCTTGGAGTAGAAGAGCGAGGCGTACTCCCGTTTCTGTGAGTGGCAGGTGTTTGTGGAGACCCAAACAACTTCCAAGGTTCGTGGTGTTCGAGCTGATCACGGTGGCGAGTTCATTTCTCATCTTTTCTCTCAGTTTTGCAGGGATCATGGTATTCGGGTGGAGTATTCCCATCTGAACACACCATCAGAGAATGGTGTGGTGGAGCGTGCGAATCGGACCATGATTGAGATGGCTCGATCTATGCTGGAGCATAGGAGTCTTCCTCATTTCCTTTGGGGTGAGGCGGTGGCTACAGCGGTGCATATTCGCAACCGCTCTCCGACTTCGGCGTTACAGGACATGACTCCGTATGAGGCTTTCTTTGGGAAGAAGCCTTCCGTGTCCCATTTTCGCATCTTTGGGTGCGATGCTTTTGTCCGTGTGGACAAGAAGAAGAGGAAGACGAAGTTCGACTCTAAGTCGCGAAAGCTTATCTTCGTTGGTTATAGTACGACCACGAAGGGATATCGGCTCTATGACCCGACGACGCGGACGGTTGAGGTGAGCAGGGATGTGATCTTTGATGAGGCTTCGGCCTCTGAGGATCCGATTGATGGTTCTATTACAGATGTTTCTTCATCATCGACGGACCCCCCCCCCCCCCACCTTCTCTCCCTTCCCTTCCTTCCAGGATGCCCCTTAGCACCCTCTCTATTCCTCCTCCTTCGGCTTCCCTCTCCCCTTTGCTGGATGTGCCTTTGTCTACTACGAGCTCTTCTACCGCCACTTCGGGATCTTCACGGGATATACAGCCTTCTTCAGATGCGGAGGATCTACCTTCACTCGGTGAGGGGGAGTCCCTCTCCGATTTGGGTGCTTTACAGGTTCCGGAGACCCCCCGGTCTCCCTCACAGCCGCAGGAGTCTCTCAGGATTCCTTTATGGTATCGCCAGCTCATGCAGGATTCAGGTGTTACTCACTTTCCTGCTTCTTCTTCAGGTCCACGTCGATCAGCACGTTTACAGGCCCAGCGGGACAGTTCACTATGTGTGAACTATGCTCTTATGTCACAGATTCTTCAGGATTCCGAGCCTTCCACTATGGAGGAGGCTCTTGCACAGGATATTTGGAGACAGGCTATGCAGGCCAAGCTCGATTCCATCGAGCGAAACCATACGTGGGAGCTTGTTCCGCGTCCGGCGAAACGGAAGGTGATTGGTGTGAAATGGGTCTTTAAGACCAAGTATCTTGCAGATGGCTCCTTGGACAAGCATAAGGCTAGGCTTGTTGCCAAGGGTTTTGCACAGCGTGCAGGGTTGGATTACTTTGAGACTTTTGCTCCTACAGCCAGGATGTCTACCATCCGAGTTCTTTTGGCTCTTGCTGCTCACCACCGTTGGCCTGTCTACCAGGTGGACGTCAAGTCCGCTTTTCTGAATGGCGTTCTTGAGGAGGAGATTTATGTTTCACAGCCTCCTGGTTTTCTTGTGCAGGGGAAGGAGGATCGTGTCTACAGGCTGCGGAAGGCTCTTTATGGCCTAAAGCAGGCTCCTCGTGCTTGGTACCAGCGGATTGACCGCTTCTTTCTACAGAGTGGCTTTGCGCGGTTCGCTTATGATCCCAACCTCTACTTACGGGTTGTGGATTCTCTTTCGGTGTTCCTTATCTTGTATGTGGATGATCTTATCATTACAGGGAGCGACACTCAGCAGGTGGAGCATACACGGTCCATTCTTCAGCAGGAGTTTGACATGACGGATCTAGGGATCCTTCACTTCTTTCTAGGTCTGGAGATCTATCAGATGGCACAGGGCATTTTTATCTCACAGCACAGGTACATCTCCGAACTTCTTTCGGAGTTTGATATGGCTGAGTGTCGGCCTATCTCATGCCCCATGGACCCTGAGTCCAAGCTTTTGACAGTTGGAGTTCCTCTTACCGATCCCACCCGTTACAGGTGCCTTGTCGGCTCTCTTATCTGGCTGCTTCACACTCGGCCGGATATCTCTTTTGTGGTGGCTTTATTGTCTTCTTTTATGCAGACTCCTACCCAGGATCACTGGCAGGCGGCCTTGCGGGTTCTTCGCTATTTGCAGGGGACTCGCTCCTTCGGGATCATGTATGGAGATGGGATTACCCTTTCTGGATGGAGTAATTCTGATTGGGCAGGTGATGTGGATTCGAGACGATCCACTACAGGTTATGCTTTCACCCTTGGATCTGGTGCTGTCTCTTGGAGCAGCAAGAAGCAGCCTACTATGGCACTTTCTTCTACAGAGGCTGAGTATTGGGCCCTATGTTCGACCGCTATGGAGGCAGTTTGGCTCCGTCGCCTACTCGCGGAGATTGGCTTTTCCCAGACCGGACCTACGGAGCTGCGCGTGGATAACCAGAGTGCTCTTGCTCTGGCCAAGAACCCGGTGTTTCATGCTCGCACGAAGCACATTGAGGTTCAGTATCACTATGTTCGAGAGCGGATCGTGGATTCGGAGCTGGTGGTGGTCTATTGTCCTACGGCGGCCAATGCAGCTGATCTCTTTACGAAGCCGTTGCCTCAGGCTTCTTTGCTTCATCACATGCGGTTCTTGGGTCTTCAGACTCTCCCAGGAGTTGAGGGGGTGTTAGCCTGCTCTTCTTCAGTCTCAGTCTGTCATCTCCTGGTTGTGAGCTCCTGTCAGAGTCTGACAGGAGATAGAGGAGCTCTGTCAGGTCATTTTGGTGGCTGCCCTAGTTAGCCAGCAGCCCTGGGTGTGTTACAGCCCAAACTGGGCTGTTTTTTGTCCAGACTGCCCATTTTCTGGGCAGTCGGCCAGATCTGGCCAAAGTCGGCCAGATCTGGCTGGTCGGCCAAATCTGGCCAGGTCGGCCAGTTTGGCTGGTCGGCCAGTTTGCTGGCCTGGGGGCTATTTATATCAGCCCCCCCAGTCAGTCCAGCATTATGCTCTGCAGGTACAGCACTGCTCCCGTCGCCTCCGTCTCCGGCATTGGTGCTGCCACTGCTTCCAGTCTGTCCTGGTTCCCTCACTGACGCTCCGGGCTGCGTGCAGGGACTGTTCTGTCCATTTCAGTGTATTCAGCATTCATCTCAGTCAGTGCAGACTTTCTTCCTTCATTCTCTGCTTTCTCTCTCCTCTCCTCTGTGTTCGTGTTCTTCTTCCGTTGCGCACTCTCACAATATGAGCCAAAAGGGTTTGCAGGCACTCTCTTCAGTTGGAAGAGTTGATATGAAAAGCTCAAAGCTTGATTTTTGTGATGATTGTGTCTTTGGTAAACATGTAAAGAGTCCCTACTCTCATGGAGCCTCTAGGAAGGCATGTATTTTAGATTTAGTTCATTCTGATGTTTGCACCATGCCAATAAAAACTCATAGTGGTTTCTGCTATTTTATGTCTTTTGTGGTTAATACTCAAAAAAGGCCTAAAGTTAAAATGCATAAGAACAGATAGTGGGGGAGAGTATGTATCTAAAGAATTCAATAAGTTTTGTGATGACAATGGGATTAAACGAGAGCTTATAGCTCCTTACAATCCATATTCTAATGGTGTGGCTGAGTGAATGAATCGCACGTTATGTGAGAAGATTCGGTGCATGCACAACTAATCTCTCGTAATCGTTTTGGGGAGAGGCACTTAAAAGTGTGGTGCATATTTGCAACTGATCTCCACATCGTGCACTTGAAAAAAGTGGCATTCCTAAAGAAGTTTGGTTTGGCAAACCAGTTCCATATGATCACTTGAGAGTCTTTGGCTGCGAATGCTATGCACATGTACGTGTTGATAGCATAACCAAACTTGACATGAAATCTCATAAAGGCATCTTCATGGGTTATGGAGATGAAGGTGAAATGGGCTATCAAGTTTGGGTTCCAAGCATAAAAAGGGTGCTACGCAGCCGGGATGTGATATTCAATGAGTCAAAGCTTCGGAAAAATATCACATCTAATGATTGAGACAAAAAGAAAGTTAAATTTCAGCATGATCAGTTACTTAAGCAGCCATCAACCACTGAAAATTCAGCTCCCTTTGATATTGGTTATGACAATTAGTGTATCATTATTGAGCTAGATGAAAATGGGCAGCAAGGGGAGGTTGAATATCAGCTTGAGCACCAAAATCAGCATGCTGAAAATGAATTACAGCAGCCTGAAATTGTATTACAACAATCTAAACATGCAGTTCAGTAGCCAAACAATGAGGTCATTGACATTCCCTTGGACGTGGATCCATTACCTGATAACACAGATCATTGGGTAAGAAGGTCTACACGTGTCAGAAAACCTATAGAAAGATTTGATTCTTCTTTGGATTGCATTTTGCTCACAGATGAAGGTGAGCCTCTTACGTATAAAGAGGCCTTATCGTGTGAGTTAAAGAAAAAGTGGGAGCTAGCTATGCAGGAAGAAATGAAGTCATTGTATCAGAATGATACTTGGGATTTGGTTACATTGCCCAAGGATAGAAAAGCCATTACTAACAAATGGATCTATAAAATCAAATGTGTGGATTGCAAACCCAAATACAAAGCTAGACTTGTGGCTAAGGGCTATACACTAAAGGAGGGCAATGGTTTTTAGGAGGTGTTTTCTTCTATTGTCAAAATGACCACTCTTCGAGTGTTATTTGCCATTATAGCATCTATGGATCTTGAACTTGGTCAGATGGATGTTAGAATTGCATTTTTGCATGGTGATTTGGAAGAAGAGCTGTACGTGAAACAGCCCAAAGGCTTTGTTATACATGGAAAGGAGCGTTTGGTATGTAAGCTTAAGAGAAGCTTGTATGGTTTGAAATAGGCTCCTAGACAATGGTATAAAAAGTTTGATGCCTTCATGCTCTCACATGGTTTTAAAAGGAGTAGTGCAGATCACTGCTTATATATTAAGAAGGCTGATGATGGAAGCCTTATTATACTTATGCTTTATGTGGATGATATGCTTATTGCTAGTAAGTATAAAAGTCAAATTAATGCATTGAAAAGGCAGCTGAATTCAGCCTTTTCTATGAAGGATTTGGGTGTAGCTGATCATATTTTGGGCATGCGTGTCACATAGATAGAGAGCAACAACTCTTATTTCTCTCACAAGAAAAGTACATCAGCAAAGTGCTTGATCGTTTTTCTATGTTCAATGCTAAGTCTCTTGGTGTACCTTTTCCACCCTATCTTAAGCTTAGCAAAGCAGATTGCCCAAAAGATGACAAGGCAGCCTATTTAATACCATGAAGGCTGTTCCTTATGCTTTAGCTTGTGGTTCACTCATGTATGCTATGGTTGCTACTAGACCTGACATTGCTTATGCAGTGGGAGTTGTAAGCAGGTTCATGTCAAATCCTGGCAAAGCACATTGGGAAGTAGTGAAATGTATCTTATGGTACCTTAAGGGCACACAAAGGAAATGTATTTGCTATGGCAAGGGTACGTTGGATCCGTAGGGGTATTTTGATGCAAACATGGCAGTGACTTGGATACATGTAAATCTACTAGCGGGTATATCTTTACCTTGACGGGTGGGGCGGTTTCTTGGTGCTCTAGATTGCAAAAAATAGTAGCACTCTCTACCACTAAGACTGAATATATTTCAGCCACTGAAGCTTCAAAAGAAGTAGTTTGGCTTGGTCGTTTGGTCAAGGATTTTGGGCTGCCCACCAAAACACCTATACTTAGATGTGATAGCCAGAGCGCTATATGCCTGGCTAAGAATGCCATGTTTCATGCACGTACCAAACATATTGATGTTCAATATCATTTTATCAGACAGATTCTAGATGATGGTCTAGTCACCTTGACTAAGATCAAATTAGAGGATAACCCTGCAGATGTTCTCACTAAAAGTCTAGCAAAGGCTCCACATGAGCATTGCATTAGACTTATGGGAGTTGGTTAAATATTTGCTTAGGATCTTTAAGTGGGAGGTTGTTGGGTGTAAAGGCCCTTTATGCGCTCTCCCGTGTATATATTACTTTACACATGTGAACCCACCCTAACTGGTGTAAGTGTACCGTATCCTAAGTATAAATACATTCTTTTATTCTTTGTGTGTACCACACTCATACACACCTATCCGACGACTCACTCTCACTCTATCACTGTCAAACACTCTTCAACTCTGAATTATCAAACTCCTCGATTACTGTGCTTGCTCTCAGCTCTCTTTCTCTATCTGCTTCCACTTCGCCTTTGCAAATCTTGTATGGATTAGAGAAGGAGACGAATGGAAGGCAGCCTTCCGCACAAGGTATGGTCACGTATGTTGTTATTCCATTCGGTCTCACCAATGCTCCTGCAATGTTTCAACATATGATGAATGATATCTTCTGAGAGCATCTAGATGATTTTGTAGTTATATACTTGGATGATATCTTGATATTCTCAAAAGATCGAAAGGAGCACGAGCACCATGTAAAATTAGTTTTGGAAAAGCTCAGAGAAAAATGACTATATGCAAAACTTGAGAAGTGTTTTTTCCATCAGACAAGAATTCTTGGGGTACAATGTCTCCCAGAGAGGAATCTTCATGGATCCCAAGAAGATCAAGACTATTCTTGACTAGCAAACACCCACATGTGTTAGCGATATCCAATGTTTCATTAGCTTTGCCAACTTCTACGGGATATTTATCAAGGATTACTCAAAGATAGTCATACCACTCACCAGACTCACAGGAAACGCAAAGTTCTCATGGACCCCAAACGTCGAGAAGGCCTTCCAAACCCTAAAGACCACTTTCACCACTGTCCCAATCCTAGTTCACCCAAATTCTATCATACCATTTTTCTTGGAGACCGATGCATTAGACTATGCCTTAGGAGCCATCTTGTTCCAGCATGGAGATGATGGTCACATGCATCGAGTGTCATTCCACTTAAGGAAGTTCTCCCCTCTAGAGATAAACTATGAGATCCATGACAGAGAACTCCTTGCCATTGTAGATGCCTTTGATACTTGGGGTCATCATCTAGAGGGTGCAGCCTATAAAGTAATCGTCTATATAGATCACAAAAAACTAGAATACTTTATGACAACTTGCATCCTCAATCGAAGACAATCTCACATAATTAAAAAATCACTCATTGTTAATAATTGATAAAATCCACCTTGCATTAAATCTAAACCCATCTTTGTTTGGTGAGAAAAACTTCTTGCATTTTGTTGTACATCATCCTTTTACCTCGTCAAAGGAGTGGTGGACTTTGATCCACCATATTCACAACATCTCACATTGAGATAGCTTACTATTGCAGACATTTATGGAAGCTATTATCTTGGCTATACCTTGTTATCCTTCCTTTGTCTTACACAAGTTTTGTTTATAGAGGATGTTTAAACTTCCCCCCTCATTGTCATTAAGAGCCAATTTGGACAACAAAAAGATGCCCTTTAAATTAGGCTATTTGAAGGAAGATATCCATTGCCTATGTAGACTTGGTAAGTTCTTGGGTAGATGATGTGCACCCATTGACCTTGGTTGCGTTGGGGTGGGACTTTTCAGTTATGAAAAGATGGAGATGTGACTTGCACACCATCTTTGGCTTTTTGTGCTTGAGAGGGGGTGTTGAGCCACTAATATTAGGGTTTGCACTCACATAATTATATTGCATTAACCACTAATTTAGTCTCCTTAAACAGCCCCAAAAAGCAATTAAAGCTATATTACCAAAAGTAAATGGCTTTATTTTTGACAATAGGACAAATGCACCCCCAATCCCCTATAAATAGGACTCTTGTGTTTGTGCATGCTTATTCCCTTATTCCAGCCAGCCATGATACAGCTCTTGCAGTGTCTACACCCCTACTTGGAGGATATCTCAGTTTGTGGAGCTTCATCAAGTGGTGCCTCTATTGTTTGGGTGTCACCATCAGCCTGGTGACCTGTCTTCTCTTCAGTTTCAGCTGTGTTTATTGCCACATGCTTCCCCCACCTGATCATAGCTCTTCCTCACTAGTCAGCTGATTACCCTGCATTTTCCTGCTGCCCAAGCTGCCCAGCATCCATCACCTAGAGCTTCTGCCTTCATCAGATCCTTCTGTATTTTGCTCTAGGTTGAGCTTTTGGAGCTGGAGTGGTGTATTTCCTGTCAGACTGAGCCACACTGCTGATTGACTGCTTGCTGATCTGGTTTTTGGCTGCTAGCATCATCGTCTCAGCCAGG
Source organism: Lygodium microphyllum (assembly GCF_053477565.2). Lineage (NCBI taxonomy): Eukaryota > Viridiplantae > Streptophyta > Polypodiopsida > Schizaeales > Lygodiaceae > Lygodium > Lygodium microphyllum. Next base: position 112,753,019 of record NC_141148.1, read on the forward strand.
CCTGCGCTTTACTGCTTGGGAGCTGTCTACACTGCCTATTGCTCTCTCAGTCACCATTTGACACATCCAGACTGCTACTGCTGCATTTTTGGGATCCAGTTGAGTACAACACACTCCGACATTCCTGTGCCACCTCTTCACTAGTCCTAGAGACACGGAGGTTCAGGGCACTGTTGATTGTTTTAACATTCATTCATAATTCCATTAGGATTTGGGATTCTTTAAATTGTGTTCTCTGTGTTGTTACACACTTTGCATTTCTGTCTTTGCCATACCATTTCTTAACACCCAGTACACCTGATATGTATAAAGCAAACAAGAGAATTCACCTTTAGAGGCATCACAGGCTGCTGCATGTCAATAACAGCTCTTTCCACTGCCTTGTATTGACAAACATGGAGATGATTTATGGGATTTGGAAAAATCATTGAGATTGTGGAAGACTGCCCTCGGTAAGATTTGGAAGAACAAGCTGCCATGGGCTCTTTTTTTGGAGGTGCATGGTGGAGCTTTGCCAGTAGGTTAAAAGCTGGCAAACATTGCATTGCTTCCTCCCATCACCAAGATGTTTGTGTAATTGGGAGATTGTTTGGCTTCTCCTTTTTTATTGCTTGGCCTCTTGTGAGCCTTTGGATAGACTTTCTTGCGACTTGTATGCCAGATTTCTTTCACAACAATGCGGTAAATTCTTCTGGTTATCTGGCAGTTTCTCATCTACATTGTCCTACATTCTAAATTCTATACTGGGCTTAGTTTTTGGGCATTGTGGACAATTTGGACTCAACCAAACCAGATATATATGGCCATTAGCTCATTTCAGTCATACAACTATTTTGGTTGCTCACTATAGGAATTATTGTTTGATAGTTGTTAGTGGGGTGACACTGATGAATCTACTATGGTTTTGTTTTGCCACTGTTTTTGTAATAGGCTTTGGGATGATGTCTATTCTTTGTACATTGATGATATAATGAACAATGGTTTTACCAAAAAAAAGTTGAGAGAGAGAGAGAGAGAGAGAGACTTTGTAACTCTTAGGTCGTCTGGTTCTTGTAGAGAGACAATGTGTTCTTTACACACGATGGGGTAGAGCCATCGTGTATCTTGTAATCATGTAAACTTGTACCTTTTTTGTAATTAATACAATTACCTTTTACGAGAGAGAGAGAGAGAGAGAGAGAGAGTTTACGAAAAAGAGAGAGAGAGAGAGAGAGAGAGAGAGAGAGAGAGAGAGAGAGAGAGAGAGAGAGAGAAAGAATCTTTGAATTCTCATGTCGTCTATCTTTGAATTCTCTGCCCTTATAAACCATGGACCTTTTTATGTGAGTAATGAAGCATCTGCTGCAGATTGAGATTCACCATCTCAAGTCAAAAATGATTGTGGTTTTTGGGGGCTCAATCATCCAAGGAATTTCTAGTATAGATGGAGATATTCTTTGGACCAGCAATACTTCTAGTACCAGGTATATTTGAAAATATTAAACAAAAAATTATAAAATTTATGTGAACTGTCCGACTGTGAGCTCAATAAAAAGCCCAAGCATTGTGACTATATATGATCTAGATACATCCAATAAACTTCCCAGGAACAACATAGTAGTGATTTTTTTTTTTCTACACTCAGTCAAGGTGGTAGGTTCAGACTGAAGAAAATACTATCAGGAGAAGATAAGAACTCGTTGTATGGAGTAGGATTTACAGGTACAGCAGGCTTCTCTGTTTGGAAAGTTTATCTTTTCACTGGTCGACTTGTTATGCAAGAAGCTGCAACCATCAAAGGTAACATCTGCACAGATGAGCTAGTAGTGACAAAGCACACCATTATTGCTTTGGACTGTGAAGGAAAAGTGATATATACTGGTCACATAGGGCCAAATCAAAGTTTCTTTGTACATAAAACTCTTGTTACGGATATAATCCCAGATGCTTTTGGGAAGGCGCGGCTTCTTGAAGCAACATTAGAAGGAGTTTTTTCTCTGCGATTTGTTGATAAAGTTGTTTTTGTTAAGATTGGCTCATCTGATCATGACCTGGAAGTTATGGAGAAATTTGAGCGTCCTGCTGTCATAAGCAACACTTTGGAACTCCCGCTTAACAAGACAGCTCTGATGGTAGCTCAGCACATGGGATCTTCTTTAGAGCATAAATTAGTGTTAAGGGTTATTCTTAAAGAAGGAGAAAAAGATCAGACCTCAAGTCAAGTCGTGGATTTAGAGCTTGACAGGGGTCTGGTGCAGCAGGTTCACTTGGGAGGTTATATACGCTCTGACATGTCGTATGGCTTTCGAGCACTGCTAATTGCAGAAGATTACTCATTATCGTTGGCACAGCAGGGGGAAATCTTATGGACTAGAGAGGAAGGACTTGCTGCAATTATAGATGCTGCTACAGTCGAGCTACCCAAAGAAAATGGTTCAGTGTTGCCTCATAAAGCAGATAGCAGACTGAGCGCATGGTTTTCAACGGTATTTTTGATTTCAATGTCTCATTATTCATGTGCATTGAGTGTTTCAGTTTCATAACCAACAAAGCACTTGAAGGGATGAAGGAAGTTGTATGGTATTGCAGGAATATAATTTCAGGTTCTTGAAATTTGCTTTGCAAAAAAGTTTAGTAGATCTGTCTGCCCCAAAGAACAAGATGAGAGGAAGAATCGATTTGACACAAGATATCGATGGTTTCAGAAAGCTTCTTATTGTTTTGACAAAGGGAGGAAAAATTCTAGCACTTCATACCGAAACTGGTGGGATAATCTGGTCTCTATTCTCTCCTTTGTTTCAGAAAATATCAAGAAAAAGTAAGGCCATTGCTGTCAGGCTTTTTCTTTGTTACCATCCCAAGAGGTCAGTGTATAATAAGAATCCGATAATTCTTGTGATTGGAAGATCTAGTACTGGATTGAATGCCTCCGGGTGTCTTATTTGGATTGATGCTTACACTGGAACAGAAATATACTCAACAGTATTGACTTACCCTGTAGATCAGGTCTTACCTCTGGATTATATGACATCAGCGAGTGAAAGGCTTTACCTTCTTGTAGATCTTAAGAAAAAAGTGCATTTATTTCCAAGGACAGAGGAAAGCTTGAGTATCATAAAGAATGAACGGTTGAACATACATTTCCCGATGATCGATCTGGAAAGGGGTATTGCTGTTGGACGAGTCGTTGACATTCCGCGAAACCAAGATTCTGAAAATAACACTTCTGAATATGTATTTTCATCAAACAGAATCTGGATGGTTAGTTTTTCACAGAAGCAAGAAAAGATATTAGCCACTTCAGTTAGCAGGCGTTGTAAGGTAAGATCCAGTAGGGAAGTTGCAGTTGCTATTAGTAATTAGAAAATAATTTACAATGAATTTTGTAGCAATAATCCTTGAGGTTTTCTCTGCTATCACACTGAGAGTTTCTAGTAGCAATGATATGCAAAGTTGCCATGTCTTTTGCTGATTAGGCAATATTGAACACAATAATGCCATGCCTTCAAGATCTAAGACGTCAAACTGAAACAAGAATAATGGTTTACATCTGAATTTTTGCCTGGGCAAGGTGTGTGCACTTTGTTGTATTTTGGTGCAGAACATAGAGAGCTCCAGCTATCAGTTTAACTATTTTGATTTCAGATTAGGTTTTGCACTCAGTCCCCTTTTTACCAGCTGTTAGAATGAAGTTTTCCAGGAAGATACCAAAACAAACAGCATAGGCACCAAGTTCATTTCCTACCTTTCATTTTTTACAAGCATGTGAATTCTGAGCCATGCATCTGGGTTCATTTCTTTAATATACAGCAACATGTTCTAATCACTGTGAAATTCCTGGAGCCAACTATTAGTTGGAGAAATTACCCATATTGAGTGTCAACTTGCACACTTTGGTCCACTTGTTGTATGACGAGTGTGTATCAGAATGAATGGAATTTTTGCTACCTGCAATTTTTGTCCCATGTATTCTAGACATACAAGATGTGGAGCTTGTTAGGTGGACACTGCACACTGGAGTAGCACTTATCAGAACAGCAATATTGCGTTTATTGCAACCATAGCAAAGAACTCCAACGAAAACTGCTCGGAAGTTCCTTGCTTGATGGTGTACATTTTGGATCTTCTAACAGGAGACGTTCTATGGCAAGTTCAACACTCCAGCATGCAAGGACGAGTTCATGTGGTAAGCTGCATCAACAATATTGGAAGACATCCTGGAGTGTTTGGAAAATGTATTTGTCTTGAAACCTTCTATGTGTTTTCACTGATCAGAGGCTCAATAACAGTCACTAAAATTTCCATACTGCAGCCAATCCTTTGTCCTGTTGAAAAATTCTGTGCATTTAGATATCAAGTATATCAGCTGGACCTCTGATAGTGTTGATCACATGAAGCTGATGATTTGAGTTTTGTGACTGACTTTGGAGAAAATGGCAGGTTTCTGGTGGAAATCAGTTTGTGTATCACTTTTATGATTCGAAATCATGTACATACAAGCTAGCCACATTGGAATTCACAGAAACTATTGATAAGGTAAGTCTTTAATGAGACTTTTGAATTCACCATCAATTCATCTTGAGCATCTTTCCTTGGAGTAATATCTCACCATTTTATGTGAATTCTGGATGGAGCTAATAAATCATGGGAAGTTGATCACATACTACATGATAGCTATTTTATGAATCACTGGACAAGTTTGCCAAATTTTCAAGGACCATTAGTAAAACAGCTTCAGCTGGGGAAGACTGTCATCCTGTTGACGTAGGCATAGACTATCAACTGTACTCACAGATATGAATGTATGAGTTTTTGTACATGATTGTGCTTTGATATATCACACATCTGTTCCCTTCACAAGGCAGGCTCTAGGATTGAGTGCAGGCAAGCCTGTTATAGGCAATGTTGCTTTCATGGCATATCCATGCTATAAGTCTCATTCACAGAATACCTCTGCACTATTCAAAAATTTCCTCTCCTGGTCAGGCAATTTTCTCCCTTTCTCGACACCACCAAGTTGAAATTCTGTCAGGATCAGATAGCTGCAGAGACATCATCAGATACATGCAAAGACTGTTCTACTGTTCTAATTTCATGTTATCATTACAATCCTTTTGATCACTTTTCACTTGAAGGATTATGCGATTGCAAGCACCCTGATGAATGCACACGAGGAATCAGCCAGAAGTATACGTGTATCTCATTCATGGACAGTTCCTATTGCTCACTCAGTAAAAACAATGGCTGTACCAGAAACTTCTAGTAGTGTCACAAAGCAATGGCTGATTGGAACTGTGGGCGGTCAGGTTAGAGTTATTACATTTTCACTGAGTGCATATGATATGTTGCCACTTCTTCTTGTCAAATGACCATTGGCCATATAGCAGATCATCAGTTTGGATGCACGTGAAATAGAACAGTCGAGATCTGGTACTGTATATGGACCGAAGATGAATTATTCACTAAAGCAGGTCTAGCTTTTGCTAATTGTAACCAAATTTGAGTTTGTTTTGAAGATCTTTACAAATTTTGGGGATTTCGTACTTGGAGATGCATATCGCTAATAAATGCTGTCTCATGCAGTCTTACTTGACACACAATACCCTGGTAGAGGGTTTACAAAATATTATAATAGTTCCTGGGGGATATGGATCAAAAAGTTTGGTGTTTGCTTATGGTGTCGACATTTTCTTCACCCGTGCAGTTCATAATTATACAAGTCATTCTTTACTCACGGGCTACACATATTGTATTGTCCTGATAACTGTTGGAGCTATGCTGATGGCCATCTTCGTTACCAAAATCTTTTCACAGCAGAGGAGATCAAAGATAAGATGGAAAACATGGTTGATGTAGCTTGATGGGTTGGTGGCATTTTGTGAGAAGCACATGTGCTAGGAGTCTGTATGACATTCAATTCCAAGCCAAATTGTCATTCTGTATGCTGGTATGAACACATTGTTCACCTTGAATCCTGTTCAGATATGACATTAGTGTTCACGTTGCCATGTATTCGCTTTGCAACACAGATGAAAAGCAGAGAACTCTCTGCGCCCTCCCTACAAGTCATCCAAATGGACTTCTGATTTCAAGGACAAGAATGAACTTTGACAACAGTTTTTGACAACAAGGCGCTTTTATATCTCAAGCTTTGACCATAGACACCAGCTGTAGGCAGCAATAGTGTATGCATAGCACCATAATAGGCTTTCCTATGGAAAAGAGGGTATGATTTGTATCTATATGTAGGGCATTGAACACAAAGAAATGTGCAACCTGCTAAAGTAGTTGCATGACTGGAGCACAACTGTTGCAAACCACCCTTGAGCCTGCCAATTTTGTTAGACTTTAAAGCACAAAATACTCACCCATTGGTTCTTTTAATGTATACGAAATAATAGTAGCACTGTACACTGAATGCTTTTCTTGTTGCACTGCCAAAAAGCTGCCCCGCAAGCATTCGTTACATTTTTGTGTCCTTATCTTCATCCTCACTTAGCTTCTTACTTCAGCAGTTAATGTTGGCACCATGTGTAATGATACCATGTGGGACTACACTTGGGCTGTGGGTTCATGTTGTATTCATGTAAGCCCAGTCTCTTGCCTGCTTAAGTACTTGGTCCTACTTGGTAGAATTTTTAAGGAGATTCCCAATGATCAAGCTCCATTGTCCATTGGGGTTGCAAGCTCGATTGAGTGTTGTTTACAAAGGACCATAAACAAATTAAGCTTTTTCAACAGTTGCACTCTATCATAGCCTAAGGTGGCAGTTGTCATTTGCCCGCTAGAAGTTTGGACCTTAGTAGTCTTCTTTGAGGGATGGGTGATTGATCACCATCACTCCCTTTGAATGACATTTTATCTGAGTAGATCTCTTAAGCACATGTATTTGGGTTACTAAAGTAGGTATCCCCCAAGGGTTGCTTCAGGGCCTCTTTCAGCACTACAGAGTAGTTCAAGGTTGTGTGTGCCACCAGCCTGCTAGATATTTGAACCTTTTTCGACAAGTGGGATGAGGGCAGGGTTTACTGCACACTTGGTGATGGTAGGATCCGTCTCCTAGGCCTCAATGGGCACTTCATCCCCCATATGGCACAACTTTGAATGGCTTGGACTTTAGATTTGTCGCATGTAGGGAGGTAGCAACATCAACTACTTGGCCACCTCTAGAGGTAGTACCTTGTCTTACCACTTGACTATATCGCCCTTGGCTTCCTTTGAGACAACCCTAACTTTTCCCAAGCAATTGACGACCAAGATAGTTGTACTTGCACCTCCATCCCCACCTCCACCTATAGACATTGTTCCTATGGTAGCTACTAATCAATCATTGATTCCTACAGCTTTAACTTGTATACCTAAAAAAATTATAGGGCTCTTCCCTTGCAAGAGAGAGAAAGAGAACTTGGTGGTTGTGGCTTAAGATGAATAGAGATGATGTGGCTTTAGATGACTCCCTAGGTCTTGAAACATGTGGTTGCAAAGATTGGAGAGAGAAGGCACGATAGAGTCTACATAAGAGAGACAACAAACATGCATGGATAGTGGAGCCACATCAATTTGAGAGACTCATGTGATCTTGATGAGGATCCTTTCTTGGGATATTGAAGCTTTGTTGGGTGTTTATTTTGTTAGTATTAGAGCTTGATGAGTTGTGGTCTTCATAGAGCACTAGTTGCAGGTCGATTTGATTTTCAAGGGCATCATCTTTTGGTAGAAAGGATATTGCATTATAGTGGGAAGTTACTATGTTAGAGATGGAGTGCCTTTAGGTTTTTGTGAGGCTAGATGAGGTACTCATCACACTATTGATGCTCCCAATGGCAAATGAGTTAGAAAAGTCTCGGACCACACTCAATCTCTACCCACATTGATAATTGAGTAGTTGATGGGGACTAATATATACTAGAGGCTTTGGAGGAGAGCATGAAGCCTAGATGGAGGTTATATTCTAGATTAGGGGATACAATCGTTTGGCAGATATATAATCTCTCTTCAGTTTTCCAATAGAGGTAGAGCGATAGGGGCTAGGAAAAATGGTATGTAGGTGACTAGGCCAATGAGAGGGCAATCCTAGGAGCAAGGACAATGTGAATGTAGATGACTGGGTTTGTGCTAGGGCGGACGGGGCTTGGACAAATTGTATATAGGCGACTTGACTTTTGACAATGTGGTCCTAGTTTACATCATGTTTAGCATGGATTATTGGATCACTCACCTATAGAGGTTTCCTAATAATTAATATAGATTCAGTGTGTAAAAAAGAAGAGTAAACATGAGCGATATTTTGGATGGAAAAATGAAATTAAGATACAATTGCCATATGGTGGTGGGTGATGAGCTTTTTGCAAACTATACCTATAGGCATATTGTTTATCCATTACACTCTTTAAAAATGTAATCTCCATTACACTCTTTCAAAAGTTTGCAATACCTCTAGTACATTTGAGGCTTTGGTATTAGGAAAACAAAGGGACCATAATAAATCAAAGTCAGAAACACACTTGCAAATCTTTTGGGCAACTTTTTGTCTTAGAAGAAACATTTGGAATCTTTTCAAAGATTCTCTAAAAAACTATCATTTTTTCATATTATTATTCAAAATCACTTTTTTGAGTCAATGTTTTAAAAAATGATATGAAAATGACTAAAATTTTGAAAAGTATCATATTTGTCATCTTGAAATGTACCTTGATTTTGAAAGAAAATTAAGAGGCGACCATAAGAGAAGTACATATATTTTATCCATAATGTAAAATTTACTATTCATTACAAGACTTTCTATATACGTATTGGTCAGATTTTGAATCATTTACTAAATTTGTACTAATTGAAAAAATGATAGATATTTCAATAAGAAGAGATGAAAAAATATCGATAAATTTTATTACTATAAGACATTCGCTCTTCATCTTTCTCTTGTGTTGCACCATCAGTATCACTAGCTTTTGCTCATTCACCTTTTGAAATAGATGATGCATTTTCTTATCTACTATCAAAAAGAGCATTGCTTTCATCTAAATGTAGATATTGCTTTTTCAAGTTTTTGGTTTTGCTTCTAGTACATCTTGTATTTCTAGGCTCATCATGATCAGTACCATTATCATCATCATCTTTTTGTAAACCAAGACCTTTCTCTTTAAGAATTGTAATGGTTGGCTTTCTAAGATGTTCAATCGTTTGTAAGGGAAAAACCATATACTAATATATCCACCTCATCAGGTTTTAATATGGTTTGTGCATTGGCTTGACTTTGCTCGCTTTCTTTTTATTGTAGGTTTTTTGTAGAGTCTATGGCTAGTATGTGTTTATCTACTAGTGTATCCTTATGCTTTGCTTGAAACCAGTGTATTTTTATGGTGTATATCTTACCTAAAGTATCATTCTTTTTAACTTTCAAAACTTTTGCTATCTAGTATGGATAGTCCATCTCATCATCCTTAGCTAGTATTGCCACAAGTGATCCTATCTTAATATCATATTACCCTACTATATTTTTTGTAGCTTCTCAATTGTTGTTCTTAATCTTTTACTACCAATATAAAATTCTCACTCCTTAGGATGTAAGATCATTTGGATCTTCTTTGACATTTGTACATTGCTCTTTGTAAGAGGATTTGCTATACTTAAACTTTTAGCCTATACAAAAGGTTTTATTAGATGTCATTCATTATTTGGTATTTTTGTAAGTATTTTCTCTTGGCCTTGGAAAAAAATTCTCTCACCAAGTCACATATTGTGTGCTTGTATACTTTTTTTCTTTTTCAATTAAGTGTCTTCATTATTGTATACATTTAGCACGGTCGATCTCTTGTTCTTTCTAGGATGCTTCTTTGCCTTCTTTGCCTTCTTTGATGGAATCAAGGGGTTCTTGTTTTGCTGTAAGCATTATGGTATTTGGGACATATCTCAAGAACTTAAGCCCCTTGGAAGGCAAACACTCCTTACTGAAAGAGAATTGCTTTTTATACAGATGTACTCTACTTCCTTTCTTTTTTCTCTTGATTAGAAATGCATGTTGAAACTTGAGGTCATTTAACTTGTGCAAAGATGCCACATTTTTTTCCTTTATGGCATAAGCAAAAAGCTTGAAGTCATATGTTTCTCTTAGGCACATGACAATTGGTTGCGGTGTATAAGCATCTTGTATGATACACATCATTTTAGACAAGTTAAAAGCATTATGTCGAGATAGTTGCTTAGCAAATGTGTTGAACATTTGATCAATATGATTGTTTGTAAGATCCACAATAAAAAATTTCGCTTTTACTTTTTGAAATACCCCCATGTTACAAGCATATTGAGGTAGCCCAAAGTTATTTAATTTTGTTTTCTCTTACTATGTTATCTAATTGCAAATAAAGAATAGGCGGTAAAGCAACCTCCCAGTTAGAGAGCTTAGTGTTCAAAATTGTGAGTGTAAAGTTAGGATCATTATGAACATTTGGATAAGTAAAGAACAATCTAGGATGAACTCTTTCATGGTACACGAGGCATTTCACTAAATGCATTGTATAGAGAGTTTCTTCAGTGACATTCTTTGAAAGATAAAAAAAATGAGGTAAGTATGATTCCTTTTGGTCCATACCATCAATGATAGGTAGTCTAATATATTTTTTTGGGACAATAAAACAATCACGTCTATGGTAAATGGCATTTTTTTTCTTTGTTGATTACTATTCTTGATGAATTTGTAGTACTTCCTTTGTCATCGCAAGCTCCTTTTCATCTCTTGTATTCTTTTGTCGAGCTTTTGAATTTGTAAAGATACTACATACCACCCATTTTGATTTTCATTGGGATTTATGCATTGTTGAAGAATGACTTTCATAATCTAGTGAAATGTGGATAGCTAATAAACTTATCTATATTTTGAAGCATAGCTTGCTTATAGGTGGAATATACTTGTCCTAGTAAAGTTATTTGCAAGATACGACCTCTCAGTTGTTAGCATAACTTCACAATGTGCCTTAAAAAGTACATTTTCATCCAAGAAACTACAGCCTTGCCCAGAGTACCAATGGTAATATTTGGCTCAAGTTTGTATCCATCATAGTTAGACATTTTGCATTTGATTCTTTCAAGATGCCTAGGCTCAAACCTATTTTAAATGCTATCCTACAAACCATTTTGTTATAAAAATAATACTCAAACTTTCCACATGTTCATGGTATTAACATTGATAAGAAAAGCATCGTGTTGATTGTATGTCAAAGAAAAATAATGCTGTTTGAGTGCCTTCAAATTTTGATAACCATATGTAGCAAGAGAATTCTTTTGGCAACAATCACATTGCAATGCATACTTGTTTTGTGCATTAGTTATAAGTAACCTAGTGTGCTCCATACCATAATTTTTTCTATTCTTTTGGAATTGCATCATTATTTTACATCTATATCCTTTTTGCATACACGAAACATCTTTAGGCGATTTGTGATATTGATAGTATAAGTGATCTATATGCTTTGATGATTGCACCTCTACATCATTTAGGAAACCTTTGATATCCTCCAAATTATTTGGATTAAATGAATGAAAAAAACAATTGATCTTGTTCCTTGGCAATATTCATATCTTTTTTTTTTTGGTAATTTGGGTTGGGTTGCATGCACTTGATAGAATCTCCAAGTCAAAGGATTCAAAAGATAGAGCATTGGATCCATCATAGGAATCAAAAGAAAAAGCATCCATTCATATAAGAAAAAAGATTCAGTGTACGTGCTAGCAAGAGAATTAGAGCAAATGGCTAAGGATAATTCTATATCTCATTGACAATAGCAAAGTGGAATATAGGCTCGATGGTCTTTTATGAGGAGAGTAGTTGAGGTAAGGGTTAGGTTAGGGTTAGATAAGGGATAGGGCCTATTGTAAAGGTATCCTAGGGTTAAGGACTTGCAAAGTTGGGGAGCTTTTGTTTATAAGAAGAGAAGTATACCTCATTCGTTGTCTCATTTGCAAGTAAGAGATCAAAAAGCTAGAGTAGAAGAGTATTGTAAACTAAGTAAGACAAACTCACATAAATCTAGTTTAATAACCTTGTAACAACAATAAAAAATGCCAATGTAAGTGATTTTTGGCTCGTGTTAAATGATTTTAAAAAGATTCTTTTTATTGAAATGATAGATTATAAAAAGTTATCAAGCAAGCAATTGAGTTGTAAGAGGTATATATAGTTGGATTTAATAGGCCTTCTATTTAGGTAATGACTTGATTAAGAATAATGATTGGTGATTGATAAAAGTAGATAAAGTTGATATAACATATGAAGTTATAGTGAATATAAGAAACATTTTTGATTACTTAAGCAAGGAATTGTCCCAAGACTATAGACAACTTCATGCACTATATCAATGTTCTAAAAAACTTTTAACTTCTTAAAGACAACTTGATGGATTATATTGAATTCTTGTCAATATCTCCACCAATTTGATGCAATGCATCAAGTTTGAGTACATGTATGTTATAATATATAGTTTCACTTTATTTAGTGCAATAAGATTCTTAGAAATTATGTTAATACTTTGGTATACTTGATGCAATGTATCAAGTTGCTTATGGTCATTGTTAATATGTCTATTGATCCGTCGTAATGCATCAATCTTACATAAATATTATATCAAGTTTTGTTTCTACTTGATGCATTACATCAAGTTTTCTTGAAATTTTGTTAAATGTTGTAGCTAACTTAATTCAATGCATTGATTTGTCCAGAGTTTTTTCTAATATTTCATTTCATTTTGATAGAGTGCATCAAATTTATCCACTATGTATTAATTTTGAGTCTTAATTGATACAATGCATTGAGTTCACAAAAACTTTATTAAATTATTTCTAAGGTTATATAGTGCAGCAAGTTGCTTAGAAAGTTAGTTAAATTTTTGGCAAAGTTAATATGGTGCATCAAGTTTCCTAGAATTGTAGTTAATATTTTGGATGAGTTGATGCATTCATTTTTTGTCTTGGTTGATATATTGCGTCAAGTTTTTTAGAATTGTAGCTAATATTTTGGATGAGTTGATGTAGTGCATCAAGTTTACTTGGTATTTATATCATTTTTAAACTTGGTTGATACATTGCATCAAGTTTCTTAGAGAGTTTGCTAATTTTCTAGCCAAGTTGATGCAGTGTACAGATCCATAAAATTAGATATTCATAGGATTGATTCTATGGAGTTTTTAATTATTTGTTTTACATAGAACAGAATAGTTTTTGGTTTGAATAACAAATAATAAATTTTATAATGCATGTTTGATGCTTGGGAATGCTATTTTGGTGCTCAGGTAGTATGGTTATGCTATTGGGCTAATGTGAGAACACATTTGGCTCAATTTCTCAAAGATTTTATTATTGTGATAATAAGATTGAATGTCGTTTATCTAGAAAAAGCATATACTTCTTGTGACTTGATGCTTTTATGGCTTGGTATTGATGTTTGAATATTCGCTTGATACTTGGAGATACTTGGTACATGTCTTAGAATGTTTTTGGGCTTTGATTGAGCTCGCATACACTTAGTTTTGACTATCATATCTTTGCTGTTCGTAGTGTATAACAAGCAATTGTTTGATAAAGATTATGCTCATTATGCTTTGAAGCTACTCGAGTACCACATATTGGATATATCGATACTTTGGTTGCCAACTATACCTATGGATATCTTAATGACATGCTCCTTAGTTGAGATTGGAGCTTGGATGCTTTGACACTGGTTATCATTCTCATTCTTGGATGCCACTTGGATACTACCATCACAATCTTGTAGGCTACTTGGATTCAATGCTTTTGGATGAATGCTTTATGTATCTTGGATACTAAGATATCATTCACATGATGTTTTGAGCTTTGCTTGCTTATTTAGCTTTCAACTTTTGCTTTAGTGGGAGTTACTCGGCTTTATGTATTGAGCCACATTGACACTTGGATGCACTATAGAACATTAGGTTTATGCAGTTGAGCTTGAGTTTATCACGGTGAGATAATGGGACTCATTGTGATATGTACATGCTCTCTTGATATTTATTTGATGTAGTTACTCTATCATGGGATGAATCGATCTCTTGGCTTGGACTTGGTACTTATGTTTGTTAAGGTGTTGTCGGTATTTATATGCTTTCGGATTATGTATTGAGCTTCACTCAATGGGCTATGTATCTAGCAGTTCTCTTCATTTACCTTTGAGAACTACCTTGTGCATGATGTCTATGACTATTACACGTATGGTTTTTAATACATTGTAGTTGTGAGAGTCTTCAATGCCGTTTGTTTTTAGCTTATTTCTTCTTGGTTGCTCACAATTGGTTTTTAGTATATTACTGCAATTTATTACAGTAAACCCATCATTGTAGTTCTATGCATTTTATTCGAGGATAGTCACCTAGTCTTGATAGTTTTTTGCTTATAGTTTATAGATAGCTCATTACTTTGGTAGTATCTCCTATCTCTTGCTTGATTTAGCAGTGGTTTTGGGGTTGATTTGCAGGATATTACAACAGCTCGCTTCTTGCCCTTTTGTGTACTTCCTTGGTTTCATTATGGCTAGTGGTTCTTGCAATAGTACTATATTTAATATTGAGAATTTGAATGGGACCAAGTAGAGCTATTGAAAGACCTAGATATGGTAGGCTTTAGTACATCAATTACATATTAGACCACTCAGAAATGAAGGTGCCAAACGTAAAAACATTATAATCGAGGATTGGGATAAACTAGATGAGCTATGTAAGTCCATAATCATTTTATCACTCTCCAAGTAAGTTTACTACAATATTGTATAACTAGAAATTAGATTGTATATGAGCTTTGGACACAGATTAAGAATCTTTATGACAAGCATAGTTTTGCATCTCAAATGTATTGGCTAAAACAATTGATGGACCTTTGCATGAAGAAAGTGACTTCTATGTCTACATACTTAAATGAGTTTTACTCCATCATTAGTCATTTATCTTTATAGGAGATTGAGATCAAGGATACTTTTTATAATTTGTTTCTGCTTGGTACTCTACTTGAGTCATGGGATATTTTTCATATGGCTTTTTGTGCTAAGGATGGGATGAAATTGTAGGATGTTGAGTGTCCTCTTGGTAGAAGAGATAAATAGAAAGAATGTAGATGCTTCTCGTACGTCCTATGCATTGACTATGAGAGGTCAGCCGGATAGAAATGGCCGTGGTAAGCACTCTAATAGGTCTCAATCTAGGACACGTGGACAATCTTGCAGTAAGTCTCATGGCCATAAGTCTAGTCTTAATTGTCATTATTGTGAAAAAACAAGTTAGATTTAACCATAGCATCATAAAATGTGTGAAGATAAGTGCCAAGATAAGGGAAAGGATAAAGTGTAGGACAAGAATGATGATTGTAATATTATGCCTAGCAAGTCTAGTGTTAAGATTGAGGAGATTAATGTGGTGTAACTTGATATTTTATCTTGGCAGCTTCTTCTTTGGATGCTTTACAAATGACTGATGCTTTTTCAGGATATATTTAGTATTGGTTGATAGATTCATGGCCTTTCATATGACCCCTCATATAGAGAGTGGTTTCACTCATATAGCAGTATGACAAGATTTGTTCTTTTGGGTAATGATATGACATTGAAGATCGTTGGTATTGGTAATATCCAACTGCATTTTGGTTCAAGTAGCATATTCACTTTTCATGATATATGTCATGTATTGTCTCTCACAAAGAGTCTTATCTTTGCTAGCACCTTGGGATGATGTAAGTTATGTTGTCTCTTTTGGTGATTCATCTTGAAAATCTATCGTGGGAATCTTGTTATTGTACGTGGCGCTAAGTCTAGTGCCCACTATCCTTCACTTATATCTGGGTCAGTTGACCATACTTCAGTTGTGGCTGTAGTTTCATATGTATTTGTTTGGTATCATCCCCTTGGACACATGTCTTTGAAAGGAATGAAAATGCTTACTAGTTTTTGTAGTATGCTCCATCACTAGACTATAAGTGTTTTGAGTTTTGTTATCGTTGTTTATATGATAGGCACACATAATATGCATAAGAAGTCTAGTATGAAGTGCATGGGTTAGCCTTTGGCTCTCGTTCATTCAAATATATGTGGTTCCATGCTTGTTAATCGCTAGGTGGTGTGAAGTACTTTGTTACATTCATCAATGATTACTCATATAAGACGTGAGTTTTTTCTATTAAGGAAGTCTTGTCTACCTTTTAACATTCACTTGTTGCTCTTGTTGAGAATCTGTTTGGGTGTATGCTAAAATGCCTAAGGTCAGATAATGGGGGTGATTATGTCTTAAGCTTTTGAGTAGTTTTGTGATGAGAAGTATTAAGCGTTAGTTGACTACCCCCTACATTCCTCCCTAGAAGGGTATTTGTGAATGCATGAACGTGACAATTTAGGAGAGAGTCTACATTATGCTCATTCAAATAGGCTTACCTAACACTTTTGGGCTGAGGCATCTACTATACTGCCATACATTTGATTAATAGGTCCCATTGCATTGCTATTGATTGCCAGGTTGCAGAGGAGGTATGGACTAGAAAACCTCCATCATATACTCATTTGTATATCTTTGGTTGTGATGTATTCTATCATGTTTCCAAGGACAAGCACATTAAGTTGGATTTTAAGTCCGTGAAATACATCTTTCTTGGTTATGGGGATGTATGTGAGATGGGATATCACTTATGGAATCGACAAGCTCGCAAGGTTATCTATAGGCATGATGTCATTTTTCATGAGAAAAGTATGTATAAGTAGCCTAAGTAGGGGGTTTAGATATGCAGGGTGATCTTTAGGAGAAGCCTTCTTATTTTATATAGCAGCTAGACAGCCTGCAACAGCTAATACTCCAATGTGCAGGATCAACCTGCTTTGAGATACTCTACTAGAGTTTGCCCAAGCCCTTTATACCCTCCATGAATTATGTTATGGTGACAAATGTAGGTGAGCCTCTCTCTTACAATGAGGCCATGCATAGAGATGACAGTCATTTATGGGTTAGGGCTATGTAGTTGGAGTTTGAGTCTTTCATAGACTAACCATGCGTGGAATTTGGTTCCTTTGTGTAGTGGCAAGAAGGCATTGCCATGAAAGTGGTTATATAAGTTGAAAAGTATCCCTAGACGCCCTAAGCCGATCATTCTTTATTTTTTTAGTGACACTTGAATAAAGGGAAAGTATTGTAATTATTGGAGTTTCCACATCTTGTGTGTGTGCGTGCATCTCTCTCTCTCTCTCTCTCTCTCTCTCTCCCCCACCATAGCTCTTGCTTTTGCTTGCATGCTTCCACTCCGAGCTCACTTCCTTCTTCTTATATATATATATATATATATCTCCCCCACCATAGCTCTTACTTTTGCTTGCATGCTTCCACTCCGAGCTCACTTCCTTTATCTTTTTCATTTTGCTTTCTTGATTTTTTGATATACTTTCTTGCTTTTTTGTCGCCAAGCTTGAAAAGCAATAAATCTTGTATTTTTTAAGACCAACTTGATGTAGTATATCATCTTTTATAATTGAGGTAAGGTTTTTGAAAAAGTCTCCAAAATCACAAGTTATTTCAAGTGAGTTGATAGAGTGTATCAAGTTTTCTTCCTTACATGTTTAGTCATTTGCTGCCTAAGTAGTAATGTTTCATGCTTTTTTTTTTGGGTTATTATTAAGATAATCATGCTCAAATTTATTAGAATGCTCATGTCCAGCCATAGTCACGATTAGCACCACTTTGTAGCTATTGACACTATCATTTCAGCGACCATGGTAACTTTGGAACACATCATAGTTACTGTGAATAACCATGGTAATTCTCAAATACATTTCATCGATTCACACATTATCCTTTCATGATACGTTAAAGGAGCTATCACCTTGTTTGTGGGTTATCCATGGTAGTTGCTCACTTTGTTCATGATGGATGTTGCAATGGATATGTCATTATCACTTTTAAGATGTTGGATGCTATGAAGATGAATATATTTGTATTATAGGTATACTTTATTTCCCACCTTGGTATTATTGTGTATCACTTCTATCATGGCTTTGTTACCTATGATCCACTTGCAATTCAAGTGCTTCTATATTTATTGAGCATTTAGATTGAAATAATAATAGTCCTTTCTACCTTCATCAATATGATTATGGTCATTGTCAACTCTTAGCCTTTTTTTTTCGTAGTTTAGATTTTGATGACAATTTAGCAACAAGTTCAAGATTGATTATGCTATTACAATTGTTTTGATTATGGACTATGATGATTATGATCGTGATTGGTAAACAAACGATTGTAATTATGGACATGATACTCTCAAACTTGGTACATTATTGATATTACATTAATATTCTTTTAAAAGTTTTTGATCTATTACTTGTTGTATAGCCTTGATAAATTAAGATTGTTTGCCTTTTATTTATCATTGGATTGATTTAAAGGAGTATTTCAAATAAGCTACTTGCTTCTTGTGAGTATTTCATTATAATGTGGTCTATTATTATACAAAGAAAATGACATAGACAATCTAAGGCAAAGCACCAAATATATGAGGTTGGGATGAGGTATACACTTTTTTAAGGCTTTATCTGATTATACTTTTTATGTAACTTTGCAAGCTAGATGTCAATAATTTTCAATAAAATTTAAAGATTATAGTTATAAGTACATATATTTTTAACGATCAGAACTTTTATTTTATATTTTGTAAAAAAATTATTTAATGGATTAGTCATTGTATATTCAAGAATTACAAAAATAATAAGGGTTTTTTATATAATGTATTGTATCGTATAAAATATTGGAAATTTAAAATTAGATTTTATAGTTTCGTAGTTTTTGTATATATATTTCATCTAAATTGGTAAATTGCATTTGATACATAAGTTATCTATATAGTTAGGACATACATATTATGAAAAATGTATATTCTATTTTCAACTTGATGCATTGTATCAAGTCTCCTTTATGGCATTTCATATTGTGCATTAAGTGATCTTGTGATTCATGTGATTTTTATTATTCACTTGAGTGCATCAAGAGGGTTTGAAAATTGTGATAATTTTTTCTTCCACTTGATGCAATGTATCAAGTGGGATTGAAAGTCGTAATAATTCATTCTCTTCTTAATGCATTGCATTAAGTTGGTATGAATTTGTGGTAAATTTCATACTAAGTTGATGTATTGTATCAAGTTGGCATGATTTTTTGTATTAAATTTATACTAACTTGATGTGTGATTTTTTGTTTTAAATCTATACGAGCTTGATGCAAAGCATGAAGTGGTCTTGACAATTTTGATACCTCATTCTCTTTTTAATATACTACATCAACTTAGTGTGAAGTTTTGGTAAATTTTATATTAACTTGAGGCATTACATCAAGTTAGGATGGTTTTTGGTTTTAATTTTATACTAATTTAATACATTACATCAAGTTGGTATGGTTTTTTGTTTTAAATCTATATTAACTTGATGTAATGCATCCATGCCTTATATATTTTGTTATGTTTTTGTTCTCCACTAATGCAATATATCAACTTGATATAATAACTTTATAGATTTGATACCAACTTGATTCAATGCTCAAGTGGCTAGTTTCTTTACAATTATTTTACCTCTACTTGAAGACTACATCAAGTTTATATTGTTTGGGATGATTTTGTCTTTTACTTTTTACTAAATTTCTTATTTACCTAATGTAGTGCATCAATTTGTTAGACTTTTTAGTGTGAGTACTTGACACAATGTATTGCTTCTATTGTATTTAGTGATAGTTTTATTTTTTAATTGATAAATTCTATCAAATTGGTTTGAATTTTGAGTAAATATTATATTAACTTGATGCATTATACCAAGTTTATTCTATTTTTCTACAATTTTGTTCTTCACTTGATATAATGCATTAAGTTGTTGCTTTGTGGTAAATTTGGACACTCTTATTGTCCACTTGAAGCACTACATCAACTTGATATATATTTTGAGTAGACTTTCTCACCACCATCATGTAAAACTTGAAGTTTCTAGTTAGTTTACTTTTCTTAAGATGTGTTTTTTGTATAATGCATTTTTTAACTTGATGTAGTGCATCGAGTTACTAGCTTAAATGAAAGTACTTAGCGTGAAATTCTTAGCATGAATAAATATACATTAGATACTATGAATCACTAATAGTTCATGCATTGAATCAAATAGCTGACTTCTATGCTTCTATTTTCATCTAAAATTTATCCTATTTTCTATGAGTTTATATTTTACTTTGTGTTAGTTAGGTACTCAATGCAATGCATCAAGCTTGTTAGATGTTTCTTCAAGTTTCTATTAAATGCATCATGTTTAATGTATCTTGTATAATAATTATTACATCCCGTTGTTGATTTTTATTAATTAGCTTAAACTTTAAGCACAATGTTTTGCTAGTGATGTCGTGTATCAACTTCTTTCTCTTTTTGTTATTTTATCATGGGCAAGACTTAAAAAGAGAGTAGCAAAAAGTCCAAGAAGACACATAAGTATACTCTTGAAGAGGATACCTTCGGTCCATTTGATTACCATCAAAGTCCTCATATCTATAAAATGAAAACCTAAATAGGAGCCATAAATATGTAAAACCATAGAATTTTGATTTGACTCTTTGACATTAGATTATATTTCTAGTATAAGGAGGAGCCAATGCGGCCTTGGACAAAGCAAATTGTTCGATTTATTGAGAAGCCACGATAAGTTGGGGTACCTCTTCTTGTAGCTAAAGGGCTTTCAACAAAGGATATCACACGAGAGTATCCTAATCATGAATGGTGTTTATCGTATCCTTCCTAAGAAAATTTCATTTTTTGCCTTGTAAGAAATATGGGGTTGAAGATGCTATCAACTAATAGGTCAAAGAAATGTGAAAAGGTTTTGCCATATAATTATGTAGATCCAAATAGCTTTATGGTTTACTTGACAATGTCTAATAGTTCAATAGTCCAAGATGTTGGCTTGGATGAAATAAAATTAGTTGAAATTGAGTGTAGTGAAGGGCCTTTGAGAGATGAAATTTAATAAGAATTTTTTAATTATGGTATTGTTTTTTTAAAATCCAAGAAAATGTACCATCACATGTACTTGCATCTCAAAAGTATATTCAAGCTAAAGAGTCATGTTATCCTATAGAAATCAAGACTAGTGGGATAGAAGATAGTAGCCTTATACAAAAGAAAAGAAGTCCACCAAGGCCAACACCCCCATCAAGGAAAAGACCACAAAAGAAATCTAAGAAAGAGATGGAACATGAGTCAACTACTAGTGCTGATTTTGAGGAGTTTAAGGGTGAGTCCACTATTGGAGGAGAGGAACTCATAATGCTAAGTGGGGAGCTTGAAGTAGGTATCTTACCTTCGGAAAAAAATATACTTAGGAGATATATAAAATAATATAAGCTTGTTAGATATAATTTCACCTCTTCCAATATGGCAAATACATCGTGCCTCCACAAATGAGAGTATAGGGCTTAGACCATTAGATGTACAAGAATCCATAAAAGGACATGTTAGTAACTTGAAGAGAAAAATAAAAATAAATCCTTATGCTATAGCTGTTCCTTTGGTGGTTATGGTGAGTCCTTACCAGCGTCCAAAAAAAGAAAACTTTGATGTGCTTAGAGCAAATACATGTGACCATTATGTCATAGGTGGCTCACACATAGCTCAAGAAATCCTCATATATATCACTTTAAATATGATAAATGTAAAATGTATGCAGGATTGAGTTCTAAGGAAGTAAAGCTTCTAGCTTACGATCACAATAATGACATTGATTTTATCCAACTACAAAATCCATGTTGATAAATTTTCACTTCATTTACGAGATGTCAAGGTGTTGGAGATTTCCTAGCATATTAATGTGCTCAGCCTTGACATGTTGGCAACTCTTGTAGCTCTTATAGATTTAGCAGCATGTGTTCTCTATTGCCTTGCCACTTCTTTCATTTTTCACACATTCACTCTATTCACTCTATTAGACTCCACATTTTGGCTGCAACAAAATACACAAATAATTATCTCCCAAAAAAGTATATAACACTTTGATTAAGCACAACTAGAATAACTTTCTACATCCATGCAAATGGCTCCAAGCATGCAAATGTCAAAGAGATGATATCATGGCCATTTTCCTTAATTCTACTGAATCCATCGCATTCAATGGAGTCAAAAGCACTATGTTTGGAGTAGCTTCCATGGCTTTCCTTTGTTTTATGTCTACATGAAACTTTCAAGAGAGTGTAAGATTTTCAACAAAGAAATCTCAAAGCTATTGAAGATATGATTGATGGATACATTTGCAATTGAAAACCCTAAATGAAAGGTGTCTTGGATGTTGGGGGTAAAGGCACATGTGCCTAACTGCCCATGTATTTATCATACTGATAGTATCTGCACACATGTGTACTACAAGTGGTAGGTATCCATCACTGTGCAATTCATTCTTTATTCTTTTAGTGACATTTGAATAAGGGAAGGCCAGTCAAACATTGTGATTGTTGGAGTTCCCACATATAATATCTCTCTCTCTTGCTCTCTTGTTCCATCCGTCATAGCTCTTGCTTTGCACTTGCTTATATTTGTGTGCTTTCACTCAGGCTCTATCTTTCAATTGGTATTAGAGCCAACCATTCAAGAAGCTTCTTGATGTTTTATTTCAGTTAGAGCCCATATTAAAAGCTTCAATTCATGGTTTCATGGTGGCCATTGTTTCTTCCTCTCGAGGTATGCATTGAGTCTTTTTTTCTTTTGGCTTGTTACAACTTGCTCGGTACTTGTTGAAGAGCTTCCCAAGGCTTAGTTTAGCCTTCTTGAGTGCTTATTCAATGGAGGAGCAACCATTTTATCCATTTTGAGTGGATAGAGAGCATGTTATAGAAGTCATAGACAACTATGGCAGCTTGACATCACTATCATATTTTGGCTATAGCTTTTACATACAAGATCAAATTTAGGTGTTCTATAGCTAGAAATGAATAGCATGATGAGAACAAAAAATAATGGTACTCATAGAGTTGATTTTGTATAGTTTTTTGTTCTCTATTTCACATAGAATAGAAATGTTCTAGTTTGGACAATAAATAGTAAATTCAATAATGTATGTTTGATGCTTTGAGGATGTTATTTTGGTGCCTGGATGGTATGGTTATGCTTTTGGGATTGATTTGATCTTAAAATAGCTCAGATTTTACTTTTATTTTAGTGCTATAATAACATGGTAGCAAACATTTATAAGTAAAAAGCTTATGTCTAGTGCTCATTGATGCTTTACGAAATACTCAATGGATGTGTCACTACTTCAGTTGTTATGCATACTTCTCGATATGCTATGGCATGCTTTTGAGATGAGATTTGAGCTCCATTAGATTGATCTTGGCTATGGCTATATGTCTTAGTTACTTTAGTAGCTTATGCAATTACGGGCTTGAAGAATCTATTAGGTTTTCTGCTCTCAACTTATGCTTCATGTATCTTAGATACTCAGATGTCATGTACTTGATGTTTTGAGCTTGTATTTTTCATTTGACATTTGATTTTGTTCTAGTGGGAGTTACTTGTACTACTTTGAATGCCTTATAGAGCCTTGGATTTATGCAATTGAGCTTGAGCCTACTTTCACTGAGACCATGTAACACTTACTCAT
Source organism: Lygodium microphyllum (assembly GCF_053477565.2). Classification (NCBI taxonomy): domain Eukaryota; kingdom Viridiplantae; phylum Streptophyta; class Polypodiopsida; order Schizaeales; family Lygodiaceae; genus Lygodium; species Lygodium microphyllum. Next base: position 112,776,633 of record NC_141148.1, read on the forward strand.
GTACAAGCTCTCTTAATATATATTGTATACAATATTCCTATAATGGGCTAATTTGATCACTTACTTTGGACTTGGTACTTATGTTTGTTAGTGTGTTGTTAGTGATATTTATATGATTTTAGGTTATGTACTGATCTTTGCTTTGTGGGCTATGTATTTGGTAGTTCTCTTCTCATTACCTCGAGATATTCTATGTGCATGATGTCTATGTCTACCATATGTATGATTATTGATATATTGCAGTTGTGGCAGCTTTTAGTGTTAATTGTACTTGGTTTTTCTTTCTTGGTTTTTCACAATTGATTGTTGTTATACTATCGTAGTTTATTACAATAGCTTGTCATTTCAATTTTATGCATTCTATGTGAGGACAGTCACTTGAATTTGATAGCTACTTGATTACAATTTGTGGATAGTTTACTATTTTGACAATTTCTCTTGCTTAGATTTTGATTTGACTGTGATTTTGGGACTATTTTGCTATAATTTATAACAGCTTGTTTGTCTTGGATTGTGCTTTCATCCCTTACATTATGGCTAAAGGGTTGAATGATAATACTATCTTTAACATTGAGAAATTGAGTGGCACAAATTAGAGTTATTCAAAGGCACAAATCTTGCAGGTTCTAGTGCAAAAATTGTAAATTAAGCCATTAAGACATAAGGGTGTAAAGCTCAAAGGATTTGATGTAGAGAATTGGGTTGAGCTAGATGAGTTATATAAATCTACAATCATTTTTTCATTCTCTAAGCAAGTCTATTATAATCTTGTCTCTAAATGATAGCTAGACTGTCTGGTAGTTATATAATAAGATTTCCAATGTCTATGATATGCACATCCTTGCCTCTCAAATGTATTGGTTGGAGCAACTCATGGATCTCTCTATGGAGAAGGAGACTCCATGTCCACTCACTTAAATAAGTTTCATTATATTTTCATCCACTTGTCTTTATAGAGGATTGAATTTAAGGACAATCTTCCTCCCTTATTTTTGTTGGTTGCATTATCCAAGTTATGGGACACATTCCTGTTGAGATATCGAGCTCCACTCGTGATATGCTAGGGTGACCGTTGTGCATTTATGTCACCGACTTGTCAGTTGCAGATGCGGTTGGTACACCGCTCATGAATAATAGCTAGATGACAGCTATCCTTATCCACTCTAGTTCGTGGCTCAGTTAGTATGCCACCTTAGATAGTTGTCTTTGGTTTGAGACCCATATATAGGGTTCTTCTATTTCTTTGTATGAGAGTTCTTTTGGCTTACACAACTAAGAAGAGGAAAACTGTTTTCAGCCTCCACCCTTGTGTGTATTCCCTCATTGTGCAAGTGAGAAAGCTACAAGTGAGACTCCTTCCTTCTCTCCCGCAATCTTGACATGGTATCAAAGCCTTGTTCGTGGTAAGGAGCTCAAGAAAGCAAGCCAAGCTCGCGGTGTTCTGGTAAGAGGAGCAGTGTTGCTTTTATTTTCTGTTTTGGGAGTAGATCTCTGCAGGTAGCACAGCCGAAAATTGCAAGAGTGCATTGTCTAAGGTTGAGACGCCCTTCACGGTGAAGCAAGAGGGCAATATATGCTGCGGGAAAGGGCTTTAGCCCTAGGCGACCCTGTTTTTTTGATTTGAGGCCATTTCATGACCTGTTTTGGAGGCGGAAGTTTACTGCACGCACTCAGGAAAAGGCCCAGTTTTATGCTGTGCGACCATTGTTCTACAGGTCGGTGAAAAGTTACTGTAGAAATTGCATCGTATGCCTGTGCACAGACATTGGGAGTTACAGAATCATCCTTGTTGCTTGTTGATGCAAAATCGTCACTAGGAAGTGACTGTGTGGTTAAATACCACTTTCGTCAATTTTGCAGATTTGCCCTTGTGAGGCTGAAGCTGTGTTCTCTGCAGTGACAGAATTTTTTTGCAGTGTTTTGTAATGGTGTCTGATTCTCTTTCATAGATTGTCACTGAAAAGCTTGACAAGAACAACTTCCAAGCATGGAAGTTCAGAAAGACGAATTTCCTTATGGGAAAAGGATATTGGGAATTTGTTGCAGGAAATGAAGAAGAACCAGTTCTTCTTGATGTTCCCAATCAACAGCAAATGCAGGCATTTAAAGCATGGCATGAGAGAGCCAGGAAAGTTATGTACTGGCTGTCTATCAGTATTTCAGACTCTATGATTGTGCATATTCAGGATGCAAGTACGCCAAAGGAGGCATGGGATACTTTGTAAAAAATGTATAGCACAAATATGCAAGCCATGAAAATGCAGCTCAAGCAAGAGTTGCATAATGTGCAAAGAGAAAGTATGAGCATCAATGACTACCACATGAAGGTGAAGAAGATTGCAGATGCACTTGCTTCCATTGGGTCGCCAGTGGAAGATGATGATTTAGTTTCTGTGACCTTGAATGGTCTAGGAAAGGATTATGCACAGTTTCGGACATCAATTTCAGTTCGTGAAAGATTTCCTGATTTTGAGGAGTTGATTGCTCTTCTAATTTCTAAGGAGCAAAGAAATGGTGGTGCATCTTCTTCAGGAGGAACTTCAAAAGAAACTATCTTCTACTCAAATGCTGGAAGAGGTAGAGGTAGGGGTAGAGGAGGCCGATTTGGAGGCCGTGGTAGAAATCAGAATATGCAGCAAACTCAAGAAAACTAGTTCTATGGCGGAGGACGTGGTAACTCTAGAGGCAGGGGGAGCCAAAGAGGTTGTGGTGGATGGCAAAGAGGCCAAAATGCAAACATCAATGTTGAATGCTACTAATGTGGTAAAATGGGTCATATGGCTAAAGACTGCTATAAAAAGTAGAATGACATCATGAATGGAAAATTGCAACAAGGGAATTATGCATCTTCTAGTAGACAGGGTGATGACAGAAATGAGCATTTGTTTATGGTGCAGCACATGAACAATTCTGTGACAAGTGCAGAAGAAAGTAACGAAGTATGGTATGTTGACTCAGGTGCATCAAACCACATGACAGGTCATGCAGAATGGATGCAGGATGCAAGGAAAATGGAAAAATTAGGATTTGTGGAGACTGGTGATGATACTGCACATCCTATTGCATTTCATGTCTCGAATATCACAAAGAATCTGGTTTCTGTTGGTCAAATGGTTGAGCAGGGCTTGCAAGTCAGATTTAATCCTCATGGATGCTTTGTTGAGGATATGAAAAATAAAGGTCACTTGATAGTGAAAGGAAAGAAGAAGTTTACGTTGGATGCAGACATGCCTGAATTGAGTGCAGCAATGTTTACACATGGGATCGATGTAGTTGCAGATATTGATATGTGGCATAAACGCATTGGTCATGTTAATGTACAGTGACTTAAATCAATGCAGGCCCAAAATATTGTTGCAGGATTGCCTAAATTCAAGGTTGCAAAAATGCATAAGGTATGTGAATCTTGTCAATTTGGAAAACAGGCAAGGAAACCATTTCCTAAACATGTTCAAGAGAGTAAGAAGCCATTGGAATTAATCCACTCTAATGTGTGGACTACTAAAGCTGCATCTATTGGAGGCTGTCATTATTTTGTCACTTTTATTAATGACTATAGCAGAAAAGTTTGGGTGTAATTTATGAAAAAGAAAAGTGAAGTGTTTGGGCATTTCAAAACTCTTAAAGCTATGGTTGAAAAAGAAACAGGCCTGCAAATAAAATGCCTAAGGTCAGATGGAGGGGGTGAGTACCTCTCAAATGAGTTTGCAAGGTTTCTGTAGGAGCATGGCATAAAGCAGCAATATTCATGCAGTCATATCCCACAATAAAATGGAAATGCCTAAGGTCAGATGGAGGGGGTGAGTACCTCTCAAATGAGTTTGCAAGGTTTCTGTAGGAGCATGGCATAAAGCAGCAATATTCATGCAGTCATACCCCACAATAAAATGGAATTGCAGAAAGAAAAAACAGGCATATTGGAGAGGTATCTCGTGCCATGCTCAACGAAAAAGACTTGCCAGATCTTTATTGGGCTGAGGTAGTTGCTACAGCAATCTACATAATGAACAGGACTCCCACTGCAGCAATACATGGCATGACTCCATAGGAGAGGTATACTGGTAGGAAACCAGATATTTCTCATTTGAAAATTTTTGGCTGCATTGCCTATGTTCATGTGGCAGATGAGTTGAGATCCAAGTTGGATCCAAAAGCTGAGACGTGCATCTTTATTGGTTATTCTCTGCAGCAAAAAGGGTATAGATGCTATAACTCTTCTACTCGTAAGTTTACAGTGAGCAGAGATGTTGTTTTTGATGAGATGAGTAGTTGGTATAAACCAGTAAATGTGATTGATAATGTAGATGCACAAAATGGTAATGTTGCCCAGAATTCTCAGCAGCAGTCACAAGATATTAGTGGATCTGGAGCGTCCTCTAGCAGTGGTTCACATTCTTCGCTATGGACAGGTAGATTGAGATTAGGATAATCTTCTCAAGGCAGTGCAAATAGTGGTATGCAGGTATCACGAAAAGGAAAAGAGAAGGTAGATCAGCCCATGTTTGATGTGAATGCAGGTCACTCTTATGTGGATGGTGAATCCAGTGGCTCAGAATAGAGCATTGATGATGAGTTGGGTATTCCTTCTATTGTTACACCTGGAGTAAGAAAGACCAGGGATGTTTTGAGAGCACCTGGGAGTGAACCTACTTTGCGCAGGTCTACGAGAGCTAGGTATCCTGTGGATAGGCTACAATATGATGGATTTACAGCCATTCACTATGCATATATGGTCAAAGTGATACAGGAACTAGAACCCACTTCTTTTGAGCAAGCCATGGGAAAAGAAAAATGGGAGAAAGCCATGGATGAAGAAATGGATGCCTTGGAAGCAAATGCTACATGGGAATTGGTACCTTTGCCTAAAGGTAAGAATGCAATTGGTTGTAAGTGGGTTTATAAGGTGAAGCACAATGTAGATGGTTCTGTGAATAGATACAAGGCAAGATTAGTAGTCAAGGGGTATGCACAAACATATGGCATTGACTATGAAGAAACATTTAGTCCGGTTGCAAGGATGGCAACCGTAAGAGCAGTCATTGCTATGGCTGCATAAAAGGGATGGTCTTTACATCAGATGGATGTAAAGAATGCCTTCTTGCATGGTGATTTGCAAGAAGAGGTCTATATGGAGCAGCCACCAGGTTATGTGCATGCTGTTCATCCTGAGTTTGTTTGCAGGTTGAAGAAAGCTTTGTATGGCTTGAAGCAAGCACCTAGACCATGGTCTGAGAAGATAGGACAGTATCTTGTCACTATTGGCTTTCAGATTTCCAAGGCAGATTTCTCACTTTATGTGAGAAAAACAGAGAAAGGTATTATGCTACTTGTGGTTTATGTTGATGATTTGATTATGACAGGTGACAGTGATGAAGATATCCTTCATGTGAAAATGCTATTGAAGCAGAAGTTCGAGATGAAGGATTTGGGAGAGCTGCGTTATTTCTTGGGCATTGAGGTGATTAGATCACCAAGTGGGATAGAGCTCTTACAGAGGCAGTATGGATTGGACATGCTGTCCAAATATGGGATGACAGACTGTAAGCCTATTTCAGTTCCTTTGGAGCAAAATGTGAAGCTGAGCGTAGATGCAGGTGAGCTTCTGGAAGACCCTACTATGTACAGACGCATAGTAGGAAGCTTGATTTATATGACTATTACCAGGCCAGATTTGAGCTATGCTATTGGATTGGTAAGTCAGTTTATGCAGGCTCCAAGGAAACCGCATTTGGATGCGGCTAGACGCATACTCAGGTATGTGAAGTCCACATTGCAGTATGGACTATTTTATGAGACGGGTTCAGATACATTTGCATGGATACACTGATGCTGATTGGGCTGGTAGCATTTATGATAGACGATCTACCAGTGGATATGTGTTCTCTTTTGGGAGTGCTGCAGTCACTTGGAGCAGCAAGAAACAACCTATAGTTGCCTTATCCAGCACAGAGGCTGAGTACAGGGGCGCAGCAATGGCTGCATGTGAGGTAGCTTGGTTGCATAAGCTACTTTATGATATGCATCAGCCTACAGATGGGCCATTTGTCATTTATTGTGACAACATGAGTAGTATACACTTGGCAAATAACCCAGTCTATCATGCTAGAACAAAGCACATTGAGGTGCATTATCACTATGTGCGGGAGAGGGTTTTACTAGGTCTTATTGATCTAATTTATGTCAGCACAGAGGATCAGGTAGCTGACATATTCACGAAGGCATTGGGCGCAGAGAAGTTGCGCAAGTTCAGAGACTTGCTTGGTGTGCAGGAAGTGGGATTGAGCTCGAGGGGGAGTGTTGAGATATCGAGCTCCACTCGTGATATGCCAGGGTGACCGTTGTACATTTATGTCACCGACTTGTCAATTGCAAATGCGGTTGGTACACCGCTTATGAATAATAGCTAGATGACAGCTATCCTTATCCACTCTAGTTCGTGGCTCAGTTAGTATGCCACCTTAGTTAGTTGTCTTTGGTTTGAGACCCATATATAGGGTTCTTCTATTTCTTTGTATGAGAGTTCTTTTGGCTTACACAACTAAGAAGAGGAAAAATGTTTTCAGCCTCCACCCTTGTGTGTATTTCCCCATTGTGCAAGCAAGAAAGCTACAAGTGAGACTCCTTTCTTCTCTCCCACAATCTTGACAATTCCATACTACTGTATGTGTAAATTGATGGGATAAAATTATAGGATGTAGAGGGTGCACTTTTGAATGAAAAGATTAATAGAAAGAATATTAATACTTTTGGCACCTCTCATGCTTTGACAATCAAAGGTAATACTGGGAGGAGCAATAATGACTGATGTGGGAGAGACTCTCATAAGTCTCATTCTCAGTCTCATGGATAGTCTTGTAGTAACTTCCATGACTGTAAGTCTGCATTGACTTGTCACTATTGTGGGAAGCAAGATCATATTTGGCCGCAATGCCATAAAATGTACGATGACAAGCACAAAGAAAAGTGAAATGATAAAGTTCAAGAAAAGAATGATGATTAAAATATTGTCCCTAGCAAGTCCAATGTTAAGATTGAAGAGACTAATGCCATACAGACTGATTTTGATGATGACTATATACTTGCAGCTTCTTCTCTTGATGTTTCATAGTTGTCTGATGTGTTATCTATCTATACTTAGTATTGGCTACTTAATTTAGGGACTTCATTTCATGTCACCCCTCACATTGAGAGTGGTTTCACTTCTATCGCAGCATGGCAAGATCTATCAAATGGATAATAACTCATTAGCATTGGATATTGTTGGTATTGGAGATGCCCAATTGTAGTTCTCTTCATGTAGTGTGCTTACTTTGCATGATGTATGCCATGTTCTAGCTTTGACCAAAAGTTTACTTTCAGCTAGACAGTTGGATGATGCAGGTTATGCTGTTTCTTCTAGTAATTCCTCATGAAAGCTTATCGATGGAAATTTTGTCTTGGCATGAGGTGCCAAGTCTAGCACTCTTTACCTCTTACTTATATCTCAGTCTATGGCAATGGGGATAGAGTACGACATGCATCGTTATTGCATCATTGCCTTGGACACATGTCATTAAAGGGAATGAAAATTCTTACTCATTTATAGTATCTTCCCTCCCTTGACTATAAGTATTTTGAAACTTGTGATTATTATCTTTATGGCAGGTAGACTCGTAACTTGCATAAGAAGTCTAGCATTATGTGTATGGATGAGCCTCTGGCTCTTGTTCATTTTGATATTTGTGGATCTATGTCTTGCAAGTCTTTAGGTGGTGTGAGTTATTTTATTATTTTCATTGATGATTACTCATATAAGGTCTAGACATACCCCATAGCAAAAATCGAAAGTCTTGGCTACATTTTAATATTAGCTTGATTTTTTTAAGAACTAGTTTTGTTTGAAATACCTATGATTTGAAAATAGAGGTGAGTATGCATTTAAAGGCTTTGGGAAATTCTATGATGAGAGGGTATTAAGTGTTATTGATTGCCCCCCATGCACTCCACCCCAAAATGATATGACTAAGCACATGAATATGAAGATTCACGAGTAAATTCATTTATGCTTACACATGCTTATTGCAATAATTTTGGGTTGAGATAGTTACTACTACCATACATTTGATTAATTGATTCCCATGCAATACTCTTGACTATCAGGTTGTAGAGGAGGTATGATTTTGAAAACCTCTATTATATACTCATTTTTGCATCTTTGGATGTGAGGCTTTTTGCCATGTTCCCAAGGATAAACACAATAAGCTAGATCCTAAGTTTGAGAAATGCATCTTTCTTGGTTATGGGGATGCAGTGAGATGGGCTATCACCTATGGGATTTGTAGGCTTGGAAGGTCATCTATAGCCATGATGATGTTTTTCCATGAAGAGAAAATGCATAAGCAACCTAAGCAGGCCATTGAGGTACACAAGGTAAGATTTTAAGAGGAACCTTTTGTTATTGTACAACTAACTAGACAACTTGCAGTAGTTGATGCTCTAGTGACCTAGGACCATGATGTTAGATAGGAAGTACATGTTCCATAGCCTATTTTGTAGTAGTCTACTAGAGATAGATGTCAGCTTGATCGGTTTGCACCCTTTATGGATTATGTTATAGTGATAGATATTGATGAGCCGCTTACCTATGATGAGGCCATATGTAGAGGTGATAGTCACTCTTAGGAAAGGGCCATGTTGTCAAGTATACCTTACTGCAAAAAAATCATACATGGGATTTGGTTTCTTTGTCTAGTGGAAAATATGCTTTGCCATGCAAGTGGGTATACAAGTTGAAGAGCACCCTTGGATGCTTCAAGCCGCCTATAAAGCCAGATTGGTTGCTAAGGGTTTTAAGTGGAAGTAGGGTATTGGATTCGATGAAGTCTTCTCTCTTGTTGTCAAGATGACTACCTTACGCTTGGTTTTGGCTTTGGTTATAGAGTTTGATTTGGACCTCTATCAGATGGATATCAAGTAAACTTTCTTATATGGGGACATGCATGAGGATATTTATATGCAATAGCCTAAGGGCTTTGAGAAAAAAGATAGGGAATACCTAATGTGCAAGTTGAGAAAGAGCCTTTATAGCCTTAAGGAGGCACCTAGGGAATGATACCGTTAGTTCGATGCTTTTATGCATTCACTAGGATATACATATAGTGATGTAGATTTGTGTTTATACATGAAGAAGGCTCATGATGGTAGCCTTGTGATTTTAGTACTCTATGTGGATGATATATTGGTTGCTGGGAGTACTCATGATGAACTCGATGCCTTGAAAGGTCAGCTCAAGAAAGGCTTTGAGATAAAGGACATGGGATAGGTCTCGTATATTCTCGGGATTTCTATCACATGTGATTGCTATAAGGGGATCCTTTACTTGTCATAGAAGGAGTACATCCACGAGGTCCTTGAGAAATTCCATATATAAGATGTTAAGCCTATTGGTTGTCCTTTACCTTCTTATGTAAAGGATATAGTCAGACCAATTATTTGCAATTTGATGAGTAGAAGGCCAAGATGGCCAAGATCCCCTATGCATCCGGAGTGGGCAATTTGATGTATGCCATGATAACCACCCATCCTAATATAGTATTTACAGTGGGAGCTATAATATCTATGGCTACACATGGTAGACCATTGGGATGTTGTAAAGGATATTATGAGGTACCTTAAGAGCATTGCAGATATGTGTATATGTTATTTTGGCTAGGCCTGGGGGTTTCACCTATAAGAAATGATCCATATAATGTGTGTTCAAAGGACATTTAGAAATACCCTTTCTTTATATGCTATAAGGCATTAAAATGACTCCTTTTACTTTACTAAATTTAAAATATTTTTAATTTTTTAATAAAAAACTCTTTTTATAAATAGAATCCTATAAATATTAATAAATATAATACCCTTTATTTTAAACTCAGGTAATATCTTACATGTTGTGTAAGGTGGACCCCTTAGGTGTGGCTAGGATATAGGAGTCATGGGGTACAATGACTTTGATTATGGAGGACATAGAAACAATAAGAAGTCCATCTCTAGCTATGTCTTCACCTTTACTAGAGGCATTGTTTCTTGGATGGTTAGGATGTAGAAATACATGGCCCTTTCCACTACTACTACAAAGATAGAGTATATTGCAACCTTTGAGGCTTGCAAGGAGGCTCTTTGGTTAGGTCGCATGGTCGTAGACTATGGTTGATGTGGTCCCCTACAATGCATTGAGATTCTATGAGTGCTATTTAATTGGCCTAGAATCTGGTCTTCTATGCAAAGATAAAGCACATTGAGGTGCAGTATGTGAAGAAATCAGAGTGCAAGCCAACATTGAAGTGTGTGCACAAGTGGGAGAGGAGGCACAAAGTACATAAACATGCCTTTTTTATAAAGTTGCTTATGAGTACAATTAGGGTCACCTCACTCTATCAGTTGATGTAGACCCATGGGCTATTAATATAGCCCCAACTAGCTAGGGTTAGGGTTTCCCCTTCCCCTTAGGACCATTCACATGTGCCTACCCTTATCCACTCTTGCATAAGGAGAGTTCATATGTCTATACTCTCAACATCCCCCCTCAATGCTAGGTGGCATTGGAATGCAAAGCATAAGAGAATGCCCCCTATTAACCCAAAACAGGACGCCTTTATAGTTTAGGCTACAAGGATGGTTATAGGCAGAAAGGATATATGACTCAAAAGAGTTGATTATTGGTAGATTGGGAGGCAAAATTGGCCTCCAATTCCTTAGGTACTTCAGGATGGTTAGGACATTTACTGGTAATATGTCTTGTCTTCTTACATTTATTACGTTTCATATTTTTTGGGTGCCCTTTCTTCTTACAAAGAATACACTTATTGACAACTGTATGCACCAAGACTTGGTCATGGGATGTTGAAGTAGATGCATGACTGGTGCTTCCTTCTTTGTGATTCCTTTTTTCTTCATCCAAACAGGATTGGATGGTACTTGCCAAGGCAGGATTGGGAATATTAGTAAGAGTTGTTAAAAGTGTGGGAAATACTTTTTTGACAGCTTTTAAAAGAATGGCAATAGCACCCTCATCATGGATTGGTGCTTGTACTTAAGAAAGCTGTGTCATGAGGCTCTTCATATGAGAAATATTTTTCAAGTCTTCTCCTTCTTTATATTTCAAGATGAAGAATCCAATCTTAAGGAAAATCTTAGTGTTTTTACATGTAGTAGCTTTTCAAGCTCATCCCATTTCTCCTTGGTAGGGGAGAGCTGATCAACATGATGAATTAAGGATTCATCTAAGTGTAACATGATTATTGATTGAGCACGTTGATCATCCTCCACATCAGAAGGATTTGTAGAATCAATAGCTCTAGTTCCTTGAATGAGAGGCCAATAACCTCTCTCCATTATTTTGTACGAGAGAGAGAGAGAGAGAGAGAGAGAGAGAGAGAGAGAGAGAGAGAGAGAGAGAGAGAGAGAGAGAGAGAGAGAGAGAGAGAGAGGTTATCTTACTCAAATGTATGCAATGTATCATCTTATCTTAAAATTATATATATATATATATATATATATATATATATAATATTATATTCTTACTCAAATGCATGCAATGTATCACCCTATCTCAAAATATGAGAGAGAGAGAGAGAGAGAGAGAGAGAGAGAGAGAGAGAGAGAGAGAGAGAGAGAGAGAGAGAGAGAGAGAGAGAGAGAGAGAGAGAGAGAGAGAGAGAGAGAGAGAGAGAGAGAGAGAGAGAGAGAGAGAGAGAGAGAGAGCTTTTCTTACTCAAATGCATGCAATGTATCATAGGGCAATGTATCACCCTACGTCTCCATCTTGAAAAATGAGTTCCAATGATATGATTATTATATATGTGTCCAATTTTTGTTAGATATATCTATACATCATGTCTGCATGTCACATGTCTATTGTCTACTAAGAAAATCAAAGCTCAAATGATGTGCTATGGCCAAAAAATGATCAAAATATATGAGTCAAAAATTAATTTTCTTGCTATTTTTAAATATTTTTTTGTGCCAAGAATAAAGTCCAAGACAAAATCAAACCATAGTAAAATTTTTGTAAAATTTAAAAATAAATTTGGGGCCCCAAACAACCACCCAAAAGTTGCATAGAAATTGGCATTTTTAGTCTTTAAAACATTTAGTTTTTTCTCTATAGTGTGAACAAAATATTATGAACTAGTTTAGAAAATAACTAGCCCAATGGATCTCGTGTCTGAATACCAACTTCTAAAATATATAGTCCATCAAGTTCCAATGTCAACACATAAGTCCGAACCAATTCAGGGCTACAAATATAAATGATAAATTGAAGGGGGTTATTATTAAAGCTTTAATCCTCTAAGAAAAAAGCTAATCAAATTAAGTTGTGGAAGTAATTTTGTGCCATGAGATTAAGAAAAGACTTCTACATACATTAATGATGACGATTATTATCAGCACATCCTTGTCTCCTTGATTGAATTTAGAGCTTTGGGCTCTCTTAACAAAAGCACAAAGAAATCTCTCTTCTTTTATATGCTCATTAATTGAGTAAAACCCTTATTTACCAATAGGTCATATGCTTTGAGTTAAGCTATTCGGGCCTATGCTTTCAAACTGAAGAAGGCCCGATGCTCAAGCACATTGTGTGATTTAAATTTAGCTACCCCTATGCTTCCAAGCACAAGAAGGCCCTCTACTCAAGCAGGATGTGAGCTTAAGCAGCTCCATGCTTCCCACATCCATACATAGTTCAATCTGAGATGGAAAACAACCAAACCATTGCTATAATCCATTATTTGTAGCTTTCAATGGCTTCCCAAATGCATCAAAATCCAGTAATAGTGCTTGAAAATCTAAGCTACAATAGCTCTATCAATCCATGTACCTATTTTGGGTGGATTGATTGAAGTTTTGTACCTAATTTAATGGTAGACAATAAGCTTTGAATCTGATGTAGACCTCAATTTGTCACACTCCTTAGTCCCATTCTTCATAGTTGCATTCCCACTCTAATACCAACTGAAAGGATTCAATTTAGATTTGCAACAAAAGGGATATGACACAAGGTATGGAGACTTAATCCATCTTCTTAGTCATCATCTTCATTCTTCTCAACTCACAATGAGTATCTCCCAAAAAGTGGATAGATACTTTCATTTTAGGATACTTCACATATAGCCTATTTTTCATTTCATATAAGCATAGGATACAACTTAACTTATGAGTTATTTCTTAACATCAACAACTCTTCATGATGTAGAAGATAATTCAAAAATTGTCTTTTAGTTGATACAATCCTAACGTGGACCTTAGCTTTCTCAATTGAAGAAGCCTGATTGGTGGTGGAGTTTTTCAATATGATGTGCAAAGAAAGTGAGTGCTTATTGATGATGTAGTCTCATGTGCACATTGTTATGGAATTATTAAGCATAGCCTTAGTGGGCTTCATGCCTTATAGTGTATTGACAAAGGTACATGTTTTATGCTCCAACCCAATGTTGAGATGACAAGCTCAACACATGCGGACATTGATGATGGACCGCCTGGTTAGATGGGTCCACACGTCTACACTTAGCACGTCGATGGTCATTATGACTCTCACATGGCCACTGACTCATTACTTATTATATTCAGGTTGTTACACCTATTTACAGCTGGCATAGTTATAGCGCCAGTCGACTAGTGTAGTCGATTATGCATTGTTTGACTTAGTAGGCCACTTTCATTTTATGTTGTATCTTATCTGTACTTTGTGTACATTGTAAAGAGTGTGGAAGAAGAAGAAGAAATCAGCAAGAAAACGTTTTGGCCTCCATCTCTCTCCTTGTCTCTTGAGTGAGCTTCTCCTTGTGCATTTTGTGTGTGTTCGGCGCAGCATCTTGAGCAACTGCAAGGTTCGAGTAAGCAAGCCACGGGTAAGAAGCTCTCCCATCCTTCCACTCTTTCTCTTGGATAGTGCCTGTGGAGGCATCGGAAGCAGGGCAGAGCAAAAATCTCAGATTGCAGTTATTTTGGGCATTTGAGGCCGTTTCAGGGTCCGTTTTAGAGCCGCAAGGTTGCGGACAACAGTTTCAGGGTACGCTGTGACTTCGGCTATATCGACTGAAAGTGGGTGCGCAGGTTATAGATTTCAGATATGTAAGATCAAAGGTGTTTACCATTGAGTAAACACAAGGTTTATCTGCAAACTGGTTGCAGATTGCATGTATTGTTGAGCAGATAGTGAAAAAGGCTATCTGGTGTATTGCTGTGCACTACAGGTCGAGGGTTACAGAAGATTTGCTTGCTGTTTGGTATTATTCTTATGATAATGGCAGAGAATAGTGGAAGCCCCATCATTGAGAAGCTTGACAAGAACAACTACCCTTCATGGAAGTTCCGTGTCACGAACTTTCTTATTGGAAAAGGCTTCTACGAGTTCGTTTCAGGTGAAAAAAAGGAGCCGGAGGTGAGTGATCCTCCAACTGCAGAAGAGACAATGGCATGGAAGGAATGGAATGCAAAGGATAAAAAGGTCATGTATTGGTTGTCTGGAGTAATTGACAATAATATGCTGGGACACATTAGAAATGCAGAGAATGCATATGCAGCTTGGACCATACTTGAAAGTATGTTTTCTGTAAATACAAAGGCATGAAAGATTCAACTCAAGCAAGCGTTGAATACATTGAAGAAAGGGAAGATGTCTATCAATGAGTATGCATTGAAGGTAAGGAGCATTGCAGATGCCTTGGCAGCAATTGATGCAATGCCCAATGATGATGATTTGGTGTCGTCTACCTTGGGTGGACTTAACAATGAAAAGGCTTGGAAGTCTTTTGTAACTTCCGTATATGTCAGAAAGCCATTTCCAGATTTTGATGAGTTGGTCTTCCTTATGATCACTGAAGAGATCAACATGCAGAGTGAGACATCTGAAAGAAGCAGTGAACAGGTCCAAGCTTTCTACTCCAGTTCAGGAAGGGGACGTGGCAGGTTCTCTTCAAGAGGCCGTGGTACAGGACGTGGTAGTGACAACCAGCAAAATAGATTGAATCAGCAATTTGGCGATGTGCAGGTTTTAGGAGGTCATGGTAACTTTAGAGGCAGGGGGAGCTTTAGAGGAAGAGGTGGATGGCAGAACAGAGGTTCTAACAACTCTAGTATTGTGTGCCACTACTGTGGCAAAACAGGTCATATTGCAGCCCAATGTTATGCTAAGAAAGATGATATCCGTAGTGGTAAGTTGCAGCAAGGAAACTATGCATCGTCTTCACGACAGAATGAAGACAAAAATGAACGTCTGTTTGTTATGCAGCATATGCTGAATGCTGTTACAGGAAAGGGAGCACATGATGATGTTTGGTATGTTGATTCAGGTGCATCCAATCATATGACCAGCCATGCAGAATGGTTTGGAGAGATGCAGAATTTGCAGAATGCAGGTTATGTGCAGACGGGTGATGACTCATGCCACCCAATTTCACACATTGGAAAAGTTCCCTTGTCCTTGCATGATGGTAAAATAAAGAGTCTTTCAGATGTATTACATGTGCCATCTATTACAAAGAACTTGGTGTCAATCGGTCAAATGGTAGAGCAAGGGCTGCAAGTCAGATTTAATGCAAAGGGCTGCTTTGTAGAAGATTTCAATGACAAGTGCAGGTTGGTAGCAAAGGGAAGTAGAGTTGGACGTATGTTTACTCTGGACGCTGGAATTCCTACTATGAATGCTGCTATGTATGCCAAAGGAAAAGGTATTGTTGCAGACATTGAAATTTGGCACAAACGCATTGGACATGCAAATGTACAAAGGCTGAAATTAATGCAGTCCAAAGGGTTGGTTACAGGTTTGCCTACATTTAGAGTTGCAGAATTTCAGAAGGTATGTGAAGCATGCCAGTTTGGTAAGCAAGCAAGACAACCTTTTTCACATGATAGAGATGTAAGCAGAAATATCCTTGATGTTGTGCATACAGACATTTGGGGGCCTACACAAAATGTATCTCTTGGAGGCAGTTCATACTTTGTCACATTCATTGATGATTGTTCTAGAAAGCTGTGGGTATATTTTATGAAGGAAAAGAGTGAAGCGTTTGAGCACTTTAGAACTTTCAAGGCTATAGTTGAAAGAGAAACAGGCTTGAAAGTAAAGTGCTTGAGGTCAGATGGAGGGGGAGAGTACCTCTCAAATGAGTCCAGTGATTTTCTGAGGTCTCATGGGATAAAGAGACAGTTCACATGCAGGTATACCCCACAACAAAATGGGGTTGCAGAAAGGAAAAACAGGCATATTGCAGAAGTTGCACACGCCTTGATGATTGAAAAGAATATGCCTAAGCATTTTTGGTCTGAGGCTCTTCATACTGCTGTTTATATTATGAACAGAACTCCCACAGCTGCAGTTCATGGTATGACCCCCGAAGAATGTTTTACAGGTAAGAAGCTTGATGTTTCATACTTGAAAGTGTTTGGCTGCATTGCGTATGTTCATGTGCCAGATGAGTTGCGGAGGAAACTGGATCCAAAGGCTGAAAAGTGTATCTTTATTGGATACTCTTTAGAGTAGAAAGGGTATCGCTGTTACAACCCTGCCACATGTAAGTTCAGAGTGAGCAAGGATGTCATCTTTGATGAAATGAGCAGTTGGTATGCATCTAGTGGTGATGCATTGGATGTTGATGATGATCATGATACTCATGTGCAGACTGAAAAGCAAGAATCACGGACTCTTAGTGGACTAGAGACATCATCTAGTAGTCCTTGGTCTGGGAGACTAAGGAGTACCTCTACATCTTCAGGTGCATCTAGTAGCACTACAGGTAAAGACAAAGGAAAGAATAAAGTGTCAGAAGGCATTGATGCAGTTCTTGATGGAGACTCCAGTGGCTCAGAGAGCTTGGATGATGAGCTTGGCATTCCTTCAGTGAGGACTCCAGGTGTGCAGAGAGCACGCGTTAATGCAAAGACTCCATTGAGTGATCCAGTGGTACGCAGGTCTAGCAGGGTGAGATACCCTGTTAAAAGATTTGGTTTTGAAGGTTATGCAGCTCAGCATTATGCTTATATGGTGAAACTAGTTGAGGATGTTGAGCCCACATGTTTTGAGGAGGCTGTTGGTCATGCTCATTGGGATGCAGCAATGGATGAGGAGATGGCTGCATTAGAGGGCAATAAGACTTGGGATCTAGTATCATTGCCAAAAGGAAAGAAAGCTATTGGATGTAAATGGGTTTATAAGATTAAGCACAATGCAGATGGTTCTATTAGCAGGTACAAAGCTAGGGTGGTTGCAAAAGGCTATGCCCAAACATATGGCATAGATTATGATGAAACCTTCAGCCCAGTTGCTAGGATGGCAATTGTCAGATGTGTGATTGCTTTAGCAGCAGCCAAAGGTTGGAGGTTGCAGCAAATGGATATAAAGAATGCCTTCTTGCATGGTGATTTGCAGGAAGAAGTGTGTATGGATCAGCCAGCAGGTTATGAAGATTTAGAGCATCCCACGTATGTGTGCATGTTGAAGAAGGCACTCTATGGGCTCAAGCAAGCACCTAGAGCATGGTCTGACAAGATTAGAGAGTATCTTGTCAATATCAATTTTTATGTTTCTGATGCTGATCACTCACTTTATGTGAGAAAGGGAGATGCATGTTTGGTCATCATAGTCATCTATGTGGATGACTTGATTATTACAGGTGATAATGATAGTGGGATTGCTAAAGTCAAGGGCTGTTTGAAGATGAAGTTTGAGATGAAGGATCTAGGTGAGCTAAGGTACTTCCTTGGCATTGAGGTGATTAGATGTGATGATGGTATATGGCTGTCCCAAAGACAGTATGGCTTGGATATGTTGTCCAAGTATGGTATGACAGCATGCAAACCACTTTCAGTTCCGTTGGAGCAGAATGTAAAGTTGAGTGCTGATGTTGGGGATGAGATAGAAGACCCTACTATGTTCAGAAGGATAGTGGGGAGTTTGATCTACATGACCATTACAAGGCCAGACTTGAGCTACGTTGTTGGTCTTGTGAGTCAGTTTATGCAAGTACCTAGAAAGCCACACTTGGATGCAGTCAGACGCATATTGAGATATGTGAAGTCCACATTACATTATGGACTTTTCTATGAGGCAGGTACAGATGTACAGGTGTTTGGATACACAGATGCAGATTGGGCTGGTAGTATGTCTGATAGAAGATCTACCAGTGGATACATGCTCTCTCTTGGTAGTGTAGCAGTTGCATGGAGCAGCAAAAAACAATCTACAGTTGCTTTGTCGAGTACAGAGGCTGAGTATAGAGGTGCTGCTGTTGCAGCATGTGAGGTAGTATGGCTGCAAAAACTATTGGCTGATTTGGATGTGCAGGTGGAAGGTCCAGTTGTCATTTATTGTGATAACATGAGCAGTATACAATTGGCTAGGAACCCTGTGTTCCATGCCAGGACAAAACATATTGAGGTACACTATCACTTTGTGAGAGAGAAGGTACTAGCAGGTGAGATTGACTTGGTGTATGTTAGCACACAGGATCAGATAGCTGACATCTTCACAAAGGCATTGGGTACAGAGAAGCTTCAAAAGTTTCGAAGCTTACTTGGAGTTGCAGAGATGCAGTTGAGCTTGAGGGGGAGTGTTGAGATGACAAGCTCAACACATGCGGACATTGATGATGGACCGCCTGGTTAGATGGGTCCACACGTCTACACTTAGCACGTCGGTGGTCATTATGACTCTCACATGGCCATTGACTCATTACTTATTATATTCAGGTTGTTACACCTATTTACAGCTGGCATAGTTATAGCACCAGTCGACTAGTGTAGTCGGTTATGCATTGTTTGACTTAGTAGGCCACTTTCATTTTATGTTGTATCTTATCTATACTTTGTGTACATTGTAAAGAGTGTGGAAGAAGAAGAAAAAATCAGCAAGAAAACGTTTTGGCCTCTATCTCTCTCCTTGTCTCTTGAGTGAGCTTCTCCTTGTGCATTCTGTGTGTGTTCGGCGCAGCATCTTGAGCAACTCCCCCCACCATGCGATTCTTGACACCCAATGGCATGGAAGTAATTATATAGGTGGGGTATAAGAAATCCCAATGTAGTGCCCAAAACAATGTGAAGTGTATTGATTATGTCCCTCTTTTTCCCATGGTGTGCAAGAGTGTATGGCTCAAATAAATATACATCATCATTGTATTACCTTGGTCTCTAATGTCTAGCTCCTTTGTCTAACCATACAAACACTCATATCAAACAAGAAAATGTTATATGCATAAGGAAATTCAGAGAAAAAACAACATTTGAACTCCTAACCTATTAGAAGCTCAAGCCTTATTGACTTTGAAAGAAATAAAGAAACAACAATACATTTGTACAAAGTTTCCCTAGGTATTCATTGCAAAGTTAAGGTTTTTCAAAAATACATCACAATGGTTGTTGGCAATTGACAATGAACCAATACTTGTAATATTGTGGATCTATCAACTAGTATTGAAGATAACATGTGAAAGAGTAGTTATAGTGCCAAGAAGGCCCACATTTAAAATTAGATTTGTGGGGCTAGTATGCTAAATATTGTAAGTATATTGGCTACTTAAGAGAAACCACCAATATGTATGGATGTAGATCTTAATAACTTTCATGAGAAGAGAAATCATGAAATGATGTTTTGGTACATTGATTTTCAACAATAAACTTTGTCAAATGCTATTGTATATAAATAGAACTCTTTTTGTTGTGAAAACATCTAAGTATTGTGCCCATGCTTAATAGTTGACTTAGTTGTTTTGAGAGGTGAGTGATAGAGCACACCTTAAGAAATTTAATTTTGAAATCATATATGCAATTTCTTGTCAACTAGCCATATCAAAATTTTGAGAAAGCACCATGGCTATATTAGAAAAGATGCATTTTAGGATTTATTTGAGTTTATAGAGAGGCTTTAATTGGAGCCTAACTTGGGAATGGGATAACCCATACTTTTATATTGAGGTTAGCTTGTATGAAGGTGTAGGAACTCATCTTAAAATCTTGAAGTGGCTTGAAGAAATTAAATTAATTATACTATATAAGTATAATAATCTTCTGAAAGATAATATGAAGTTTATGGATGGGAAGTTTGTCAGAAACAAAAAATGGGTATATCACTAAGGTTATTCCACCCAATACGATTGCTCTTATTGGATGAGTAAAGTCTAAGAATCATGAGCTTCCTAAGTATCTTGATATGCCAAAATGTTATCGATTTCTAGAGAGTAGGGATAATTTGCCTTGGTAATGGAAGAGCTTAATGAGCTACATTGTCAAATTCTTATCCTTTCCCATGATAGTAAATATATTGTTGCTTTATGGATGTGTTATAATCTTTCAAAAATGTTGGTCATCCTTATAATTAGTTCATGCTATTCAAAGTAATGTACATGATTGCCCATTGATCCTTGGACATTGAGTTTTGTGAGACCATGATGATGATACTTGAGAATATATCAAATCCACACTACACTAGAATGCAATAGGGATGGTCGTGGGAAACACCATGGCGAATCTTGCAACTTCTTCACCATCAATTCCAATCAAACTAGAACCCTCTAAATAGACAAGATCATCCAGTGGGGGGATGGAAGAGCTAAAGTTAGATCATTGCTTCCTATTTGAAGGACAAAGGACTAATGGTATTGTTATGATTAATGGGAAAATTATGACCTCACATCATTGGGTGTTTGATCAAGTCACCCAGGTTATACCTCTTGATCATATAGTGGTGCACAAGAGACATGGTCAGAATTGATATGCTATTAGAGGACACCCTCCTTTATCTACAAAGGCCTAGAAAGAATGGAGGAACCCCATGTTTTTGTAACTATGTGGTTGTGAGAAGTCCAT
Source organism: Lygodium microphyllum (assembly GCF_053477565.2). Lineage (NCBI taxonomy): Eukaryota > Viridiplantae > Streptophyta > Polypodiopsida > Schizaeales > Lygodiaceae > Lygodium > Lygodium microphyllum. Next base: position 112,797,459 of record NC_141148.1, read on the forward strand.
GATTGAGAGCCCCCAATATATCTAATGTCATTTTCAAATAATAAAGATGTGGCATTCCTAGGGTAAAAAATAGGGAACCACCATCTTTTTAGTTTGTAGGTAGGTGGGCAAATGTTCTCTTGATAAATAGTAAAAAGTTTAGAGAATTGGGCGAATATTAGGAGAAGACCCTATGTATCGAGCTCTTTTATGTAGAGAAAATGGAAATTTTCATGTGTCTTTAAACACATTTGGGTTTGGCTAAACATGGTTGTAGACATGCCTATGAACAATTGTCAAAGGTATTCCCATTTCATTAAATGTGTCTTAAAGAGTTTATTGATGTGGTAGGTTCTTGCAATAAATTGTGCCATCATCATTAGGTTTAATGTGTTATTTTGTATAGAATAAATGTGCCTTTTAACGAGTCCTAAAATGCACTAAGGTTTCATGGAATGTAGTTGTAGAGAGGATTGTGAACACAAAGTTTGCTCCCCAAGTATTCTCATTCAAGTAAACATGGGGTTTAGAGGTGGTTGATGGGATAGGGTCATGTTCTTCCACTAAAGATGTGATCTTTGCCAGGTAAATAAATGTGCTATAGAGATGTTTAATAAGAGTGTAAACAAGTTGATAAATGTGCTAGACATGTATTTCAGATTTCTTTGGTTCTAGTTTCCAATTCATGTTAGTTTGATTTTTTAATTCCTTGTTTTTTAAAGAATTTTTCCAAATTAAAAATGTAAGAATAAAAAATTTCTTTCCTTAGCATTACGGCCTAGTGCAATCATGATTCTTGTGTACAATTGGACTTTGTGTTTAATCACAAACAATTGGTGAGTACACATGCTCAAGGTGATCATTATGTGTAGTCAAGGTTTACTTTTCCATCAATTGGACTTTAAGTCAAGGGAATCCTTAGGTTGACTTGATTGACAAAGTTATGGGTAAACCCTAACATGTGTGTCCTTTGGTAAGTTCACTCTTAATGTGGTGATAACATACATAAGTCTATGGCGTGGTAGTTCTTTTAAGGATCCTAATGTATGTGGGTCTTGTGTTGTTTAAGTCAAGTGTTGGACACTCCACATTGGAAGTCAAATTCTTGGATAGTCCTTGATGAAACTCTAAGACAATGAATATGCAAGGACATGGAAAACTCATAAGGTGGCTTGCGATGAAAAGGTTAGGATGTGTCCCTAAAGTGATGTGTTATGGGTCTCAAGCTCCTCCCTAAGTGGCCTAGGTTTGATCACTTGAGATACTAAATGTGTTAATGAGCTAATGTAGGATCTCCTCAATGCTACAATAGAGCCAATCTAAGATGCTAGTATCTAAAGCTAGTTTCAACTCAGACTTGGAATGGTTCTAGGCCACTACTTATTTACTTTGACTATATGATTTTATAGACATCTTATTGTTACGACTCAATGATCATTGGTGTATGCTAAATATTTGAAGGTGGGTAAAAATTTTGTATGTTGCGCTTCTGATGCATATGAATTACTCTTGATAACTTGATTCTTATTGTTATAGTTGAGAGTATATTATATGTACATATCAAACTCATTTGTAACTTCATGGTTTACCTTTATATTTCTTTTTTAGGGATTGTGATATGGAAAAGGGTGTTCAAACATTTATGGGTTTCTCTTTCATATGATCTCCATTACATTTCATAGCTTAGGGTACACTTGGAAACTTGACCTTGACAAGGGTATAGTGTACATAGACTCATATAAGTTGGCTCTATTAAATGTTGGAAAGATGATATCATGAATCTTCAAATGCTTGCAAATAGTGGTGGGATTAAGCATGCTTTACTTTTTCAAGGCATGGGTCTAAGCTAGTGGCAGGCCTCACTTGTAATAATAAATCACTTTGTTAAGTCCTTACCCCTTGGATATCATGATACATGAGTACATCAATGACTAGCCAATTCCCTTGGAGCCTCAAACAAAGAAAGAGTTTGAAAAGTCAACTCCTATACTAAGTGACCTTAATCTTGAAGAATTATACAACTAGGATGCATAATTTGTATTTCATGCATATGTATAGAGGAACACTCTTAAATTCAATATAATTTGGTTCTTAATTTGGTTTTGAAATATCTAAGATAGTGTACTTTTAATAATTACATCGTGTTCTTTTTTATACCCCTAATATATAAGATATCTCATTTGTGTAGGTAGGAGACATTGAAGAGGGAGGCTTGGAAGTTAATCTCTAAGTGATCATTGATCTTGATTGTAGGCTTGAGTGTAGGGCCGAGATCTCATTCCTACAAAGTGCATACTAACACCTTAAGATAGAGTGTGAACTATCTTGAACCTAGTGCTAGGCTTGAGCATAGGGCCAACAAGCTTTGGGCCATCAATCATTATCACTAAGGCTCAAAGACAAAGTTGGAACTATCTTTCCCTCCATGCAAGGCTTGCAAGGCAGCCAAGCTATACATTCAAAGAGATGTCCAAGATAGAGTTGGAGATCCAAGGCTTGCAAGGCAGCCAAGCTATACATTCAAAGAGATGTCCAAGATAGAGTTGGAGATCCCAATATTTCTTTGAGTCTTGGCTTGGCTGTGTGGTCAAGCTCAATCCAAAGACAAACTTGGAATTGTCTTGGTCAAAGGAAAAGTTGGAACTATCTTACTCTTAGTGCCAAGATTGCAAGCTATGTTGTAATGAGAGTAAAATTATATTGGCACCATATAAGTGATCATTCACCTTGGTGGTAGGCTTGAGCATAGGGCCAAGCTTTGCATTTAAAGGGATCTCCAAGATAGAGTTGGATATCCCTACATTTCTTTGAGTCCTAACTTGTGGTTGTGTGGTCAAGCTCAATCCAAAGACAAACTTGGAACTATCTTGGTCAAAGACAAAGTTGGAACTATCTTGCTCTCAGTGCCAGGATTGAGAGCTAGGCCAAGCTGTGCCATAATGAGAGAGTAGAATTATATTGGCATGATCATAGGGCCAAGCTCTCATTCCTATAGAGTGTATACTAACACCTTGAGATAGTATGTGAACTATCTTGCACCCAGTGCTAGGCTTGAGCACATGGTCAAGCTCTTGGCCATAGAGGTCTTCAAGATTTAAAGGAACTATCTTGCCCTTAGGGCCTTAATCAGAGAATGAAACTATTTTGGTGTTCCCCATTCCTCAAGGCCCTAATGAGAGAGATTTTATTCTTTAAACTATCTTTCCCTTGGTGCAAGTTGTGCATTCAAATAGATCTCCAAGATAGAGTTGGATACTCTAATATATCTTTGAGAAACAGCTTGGCCGTATTGTCAATCCAAAGATAAAGTTGGAACTATCTTGATCTCAATGCCAAGCTTGAGCGCATGTTGTAATGAGAGAGTAGAATTATATTGGAATTCTCCAAGTGATCATTTACCTTGGTGGTAGGATTGAGCATAGGGCTAAGCTCTCTCTCCAAAATGGTGCTTACTAACACATTGAGATAGAGTGTGAAATATCTTGCACCTAGTGCTAGGCTTGAGTGCAGGGCCAAGCTCTGGGCCATAGAGGTCACCAAGATAGGCTAGGAACTATCTTGCTTTATGGGCATTTATGATAGAATGACACTATTTTTATGCTCTCAATGCTAGGCTTGCATTCAAAGCCTTGATAAAATATTCAGTATTCTCGAAACTATCTTTCCCTTCGATGCAAGGTATGACTACAAGGTCAAGCTCTGCATTTAAAGAGATCTCCAAGATAGAGTGGGGGATTCTAATATCTCTTTGAGTTCTGACTTGACTGTGTGGTCAAGCTCAATCAAATTGGGAACTATCTTGATTAAATACAAAGTTGGAACTATCTTACTCTTAGTGGGTTGCTAGTCTTGATTGCATGGCCAAGCTACATCCTAATGAGAGAGTAGAATTATATTGGCATTCTCTAAGTGATCATTCACCTTAGGGGTAGGCTTGATCATAGGGCCAAACTCTCTCTCTAACATGATGCTTACTAACACCTTGAGATAGATTGTGAACTATCTTGCATCTAATGCCAAGCTTGCACTCAAGGACTCGATGAGAGATTTGGTATTATCTAAACTATCTTTCCCTTAGTGCAAGGCTTGACTGTAGGGCCAACTTGTACATTCAAAGAGAGCTCTAAGATAGAGTTGGGGATCCTAATATTTCTTTGAGTCTTGGCTTGGCCATGTAGCCACAATACAAAGATAAATTTGGAACTATCTTGGTCAAAGACAAAGTTGGAACTATCTTGCTCTCAGTGGTGCTGGTCTTGAGCAAAAGGCCAAGCTGTGTCATAATGAGAGAGTAGAATTATATTGGAATTTCTTTAAGAAATCATTCACCTTGATGAAAGGCTTTACTACAATTCCAAGATCTCTCTCCAACATGGTGCTCACTAACACCCTGAGATAGAGTGTGAACTATCTTGCACCTAGTGCTAGGGTTGAGAGCGTAGGGCCAAGCTCCTGGTCATAGAGGTCTTCAAGATAAACTAGGAACCATCTTGATTTTTGGGCCTTAATGAACTGGACGTGTAGGTCCCCCTTGGTATGTCTAGTCTTGGTGGGAGGCCTAGGTATTTCTGGATCGCTCTCCAAACTCACTTGTGACTCAGAATCAAACTCCCCATCTTTGCTAGAAGAGGTAGTCTCTCTCGGCAGTCGTAGCTCAGAGGGTGACTCTGTTCTAAGTACTAGTGTGGTACTTGGTTGGGTTAGGCCTGCTTGCTCAAAGTCTATAGCTCCTATATGTTCCAACCAAGTGCGGTCACAGCACATGACCCCTCGCTCTATCCTGAAGGTGTTCTTTATCTGTGGCTTGGAGTCTACTAGTATCTGTTCTATCTCTTGTCCTTTAGTGTCATATTCTATGGTATCTATCGAGAGTGAAACTATTTTGATGCTCTCAATGCCAAGCTTGCACTCAAGGCCTTGATGATAGAGTTGGTATTCTCTAAACTATCTTTCCCTCGATACAAGCCTAACCGTAGGGATAAGTTGTGCATTTAAAGAGATGTCCAAGATAGAGTTGGATATCACAATATTTATTTGAGTCTCAGCTTGGCCATGTGGTCAAGATATGTCCAAAGAAAAATTTGGAACCATCTTTCTCAAAGAAAAAGTTGGAACTATCTTACTCTCAGTGCCAAGCTTTAGTGCACGGCTAACCTACATCGTAATGAGAGAGTAGAATTATATTGGCATTCTCCAAGTGATCATTCACATTGGTGGTTGGTTGAGCACATGGCCAAGCTCCCTCTCTAACACGGTGCTTACTAACACCTTGAGATAGAGTGTGAACTATCTTGCACCTAATGATAGGCTTGAGAGCACAAGGTCAAGCTGTGGGCTATAGAGGTCTCCAAGATAAACAATGAATTATCTTGCTTTTTGGACCTTAATGAGAGATTGAAACTATTTTGGTGCTCTTGATGCCAAGATTCTACTCAAGGCCCTATTGAGAGATTTGGTATTCTCTAAATTATCTTTCCCTCAGGGCAAGTCTTGACCATAGGGCCAAGTTGTGTTCAAAGAGATCTCCAAGATAGAGTTGGTGATCCTAATATTTCTTTGATTCCTAGCTTGGCTGTGGAGACAAGCTCAACTTGGAACTATCTTGCTCAAAGATAAAGTTGGAACTATCTTTCTCTCAATGTGAGGCTTAAGCACATGCCTAGGTTGTGTCATAATGAGAGAGTAGAATTATATTGGCATTGTCTAAGAAATCATTCACCTTGGTGGTAGGCTTGAGTATAGGTCAAAACTCCCTCTCCAATGTGGTGCTTACTAACACCTTGAGATAGAGTGTGAACTGTTAGATATGATCAATGCCCCACCCTCATTAGGTGCTACCAATGATCCATGGTGCTCAAAGTTGTAAGGCCCCCATTATGAGGAGAAGCCAAATGTGAGCCCAGACATTGGTTGAGTCCTGACTTGTATATCAGATGAGGTCTATGTGACCGGATGGCAAAAAGGTGACTGTTGTGGGTCTAATCTTTGGGTTAGATGGAGTGGTTAAGCTGGTAGCAACTCGAGGCACATTGCATTGAGTTGCGTGGTAAGGGAGTTAAAAGGGGCCCCTATTGTGGGGTCCGGGGGCCGCGGAAGTGGCCCCTGGCTGGGGGGTCCCAGGGGGGCCAGCGGCCCCCCTGGCGGGGGTCCGGGGGCAGCGCCCCCGGCCCGATGGTAAAGGGAATATTCCCTGGAATATTCCCTGGCCGACTAGTGGAGGCTCATATGGTAGGTCGTCGGTCAGCAGGCCGACCTAACGACCTTCACGGGCTATAAAAGCTAAACCCCTTCGCAGCCATCATTCACTCATCTTTCACCCAGTCAGAGTTGTTGTTCCAGCTAGCCTTAAGCTCTTCACCTATCTTCTGTCTAGATCACCATCTAAGCTTCACACAGTGGAAGCGCACGGGTGGACAGAGCCATCTTTGTATCAGTTGTTTGGAGTTAAAGAATTTACTGATTCTCCTCTTATCTGTTGTGTACTCTCTATCTCTTTCTCAGATTCTGTTTGCTGCGCCGTGTAATATTTTACATGAACTATCTTGGACCTAGTGCTAGGCTTAAGGGAAAGACCAAGCTCAAGGCCATAGAGGTCTCTAGGATAGACTAGGAACTAGCTTTTTGGGCCTTAATGAGAGAGTGAAACTATTTTGGTGCTCTCAATGCCAAGCTTGCACTCAAGGACCTGATGAGAGAGTTGGTATTCTCCAAACTATATTTCCCTCCGTTCAAGCCTAGTAGGGCCAAGCTATGCATTATTTCTTTGAGTCTCATCTTGTTGGATGTGTGGTTAAGCTCAATCCAAAGATAAACTTGGAACTATCTTGCTCAAGGAAAAATTTGGAACTATCTTGCTCTTAGTGCTAGGATTGATAAGCTGTATCATAAATGAGAGAGTAGAATTATATTAGAATTCTCCAAGTGATCATTCACTTTGGTGGTAGGCTTGAGCATAGCACCAAGCTCTCTCTACAACATGGTGATTACTAACACCTTGAGATAGAGTGTGAGTTATCTTGCACCTAGTGCTAGGCTTGAGCGTAGGGCGAAGAAGCTCTAGGCCATAGAGGTCTCCAAGATAGGATGGGAAATATCTTACTTTTTGGGCCTTAATGAGAGAGTGAAACTATTTTGTGTCCCTCAATGCCAAGCATGCACTCAAGGCGCTAATGAGAGAGTTGGTATTCTCCAAACTATCTTTCTCTCGGTGTAAGGCTTGAGTGCAAAGCCAAGCTGTGCATTCAAGGAGATCTCCAAGATAGAGTTGGGGATCCTAATATTTCTTTGAGACTGGGCTTGGCCGTGTGGTCAAGCTCAAATCTTTCTCAAATACAAAGTTAGAACTATCTTGCTCTCAGTGCCAGGCCTGGGCACATGGCAAAGCTGCATCGTAGTGAGAGAGTAGAGTTATATTGGCATTCTCCAAGCAATCATTCACCTTGGCAGTAGGCTTGAGCATAGGTAGCATAGAGCCAATCTCTCTCTCCAAACGATGCTTACTAACACCTTGAGATAGAGTGTGAACTATCTTGCACCCAGTGCTAGACTTGAGCGCATGGCCAAGATCTGGGCCATAGAGGTCTCTAAGATGGACAAGGAAATATCTTGATTCTTGGGCTTTAATGAAATAGTGAAACTATTTTTATGTTCTCAAGGCCAAGTTTATACTCAAGGCCCTAATGAGAGAGTTGGTATTCTCTAAACTATCTCTCCCCGAGTTGTGCAAGGCTTTGACCATAGGGCCAAGCTATGCATTCAATGAGATCTCCAAGATAGGGTTGGAGATCCCAATATTTCTTTGAGTCTCGACTTGGCCGTGTGGTCAAGCTCAAAAACTTGGAACTACCTTGATTAAAGACAAAGTTGGAACTATCTTGCTCTCAGTGCCAGGCTTAATTGCATGGCCAAGTTGCATCCTAATGAGAGAGTAGAATTATGTTGGCATTCTCCAAGTGATCATTTACCTTGGTGGTAGGCTTGAGCACAGGGCAAGCTCTCTCTCCAACATGGTTCTTCCTAAAACCTTGAGATAGAGTGTGAACTAACTCGCACCTAGTGCTAGGCTTGAGCGGAGGGTCACAAGCTCTAGGCCATAGAGGTCTCTAGGATGGACTAGGAACTATCTTGATTCTTGGGCCTTAATGAGAGAGTGAAACTATTTTGATGTTCTCAATGCCAAGCTTGTACTCAAGGCCCTAATGAGACAACTCATATTCTCTAAACTATCTCTCCCTTGGTTGTGGAAGGCTTGATCATAGGGCCAAGTTGTGCATTCAAAGAGATCTCCAAGTAATCATTCACCTTTGTGCAAGGCTTGAGCATAGGGCCAAGTTCTTTGTGCAACATAGTGCTTACTAACACCTTGAGATAGAGTGTGAACTATCTTGCCCCTAGTGCTAGGCTTGAGCGCAAGGCCAAGCTTTGGGCCATAGAGGTCTCCAAGATAAACTAGGAACTATCTTGCTTTGAGGGCCTTAATGAGAGAGTGAAACTATTTTGGTGCTCTCAATGCCAAGCTTGCACTCAAGGCCTAATGACACATTTCCTATTATCCAAACTATCTCTCCCTTAGTGCAAGTCTTGACCCCAGGGCCAAGTTGTGCAATCAAAGAGATCTCCAAGATAGAGTTGAGGATCCTAATATTTCTTTGAGTCTCAGCTTGGCCATTTGATCAAGCTCAATCCAAAGATAAACTTGGAACTATCTTGGTCAAATATAAAGTTGGAACTATCTTGCTCTTAGTGCAATGCTTGAGCACAAGGCCAAACAATGTCCTTTAAATGAGAGAATATATTTATATTGGCATTCTTTAAGTGACCATTCACCTTGGTGCAAGGCTCACCGCATGGCCAAGCTCTCTCTCCAACATGGTGCTTACTAATACCTTGAAATAGTGTGCAAACTATCTTGAACCTAGTGCTAGACTTGAGCGTAGTGCCAAGCTCTAGCGATAGAGGTCTCCAAGATAAACTACAAGCCATCTCTCAAAACCAAAAAATGGGCCCAACACTAGCTCTAAGGCTCTAGTTGGGGCTTCCTGCACTCACCCAAACAATCCCACAGTCTTGTGGCCAAGAGCATATAGATACTATGAATTGATTTATAGAAAGAATGTGTTTGTAGATACAGCCTCTAGATTGTAGTCCAATGGGATGCCCTTTCCAACTCCAAGCAGGAGTGCCCAAACATATAGGTGCTAGCACCTCGTAACACAACCTTATCATCGCAACAAAGTCATTAGTGAAACAAAATCATGCAAAGTATATTTGAGTATATTCACAATACTGATTTCATTTAAGTAAAATATTTGTGTACTCAAAGTCATCCACTCTGCATTGTATTGCATCAACATAGTATAAAGAGAACTATCTCTTGGATGCATAGCACTTGGTTTCAAACTATTGACCCACAATGAGTGTGAGGCTCCCTATGCTGTAGGATTAGTATAATCATTTTCTTGCGGACTAATTTGGTTAGGAATATACTATCTCCTTGAATGAATATTTTGAAGGGTGGACTTTGTGTGTATGTCTTATATATTGAGACAACGTATCTTGGGGCCAAATCTTGGGGTGTAGGAGAGCCGTAGTGGGGCCAAAGTGATAAGCTGAGGGTGCTCCCTTTGTGAAACAAAGATTTTGAACCATATTTAGCACATAAGGCCCCCTCTCTCCCTACTGTTTAAGGTTTTACTTGCGATGGGTAGGTTAACATGTCTTTCCATGTATGTTTTTTCATAATGTAAGCAATAAATACACAATAAAACATACAAACAAGTGCAAGTCGAGACAAATTTCCATGTCGTACCTCCATTATAATTGCACAAATATAGCCCTAAATTTTTAGAATTTTCCACGAGAATTTGATTTTTTAATTAAAATTTATTTTTCTCTATTTTAAATAATTTTTATAATTAAAATTTGAGTTTTTTTTCATTTCTTAATGTGAAACACTCAAGAATATTGATATTCATTATTACTCCCCATTTTTCTCCATGAAAATACAATTTGCCATGATGGAACTCATAAAATTGACGATTTAGCATAAAACCGTACTTTTGTGTGTTTTGAATAAAGTATATAAACAATTAAGACTTGCTATTCATGTTGATATTTCCAATAGAATGAACTATTTTCAAACTCTAGAAACCAATACGTATCATAAAATTAAGAGGAAGTCTAGTTACATATAAAATCACATATTCATTTTTCCCAATTAAAAAATGGGAAGTTGCTCACACTTCCTTGGTGCTTTCTTGATCTATCTCTCATATTTTGTCATGAACTGGCACCCATTCCCCCTTATTCTTTGGACCCATATGAACCATATTTATGGTGAGAGAGAATGAGGAGAGAGAAAGACTAAAATTTGATCTTACTGAATACTACATCATTTCTTGGGCATGTCACAGTGACGGAGAACCAAAAAATGATGGATCTTAAGCTCAAGAGCAAGGAGAAAATTACTCTTGGGACTAAAAATTGCAATTTTTGGAGAGATGGAGAAGGCACCAAAAAAAATGTGTCCTCTCCTCCATGTCGTTTGATTTCTTGCTTTGTTCGGTCTTCTTTAATCAAGATCAACATTAAGCTACAACTTATCTAGTTCATTTTGGCATTTTTACACTTGAGAAAAGTAGTTTCGATTCGGTTGAGGGGTAAATGATCTCAAAATTGCGATATGATTGGATAGATGGTTTTTTGGTGTCGAAATCGATCATCGTGGCCTTTGCTACACATGCTTTCTGGCTTCCAAAATTGGTAGCTGCTTTATAATGCTAAACCTTGCGGCCATTCAATGGGATGTCAAATGGACTTTGATTGATGAATGGACACTTGAGTTGGATTTTAGACGTCAAAAAGCATTTAGGAAAACTCTAGCTCCTTGATCCACAACAGTTTCATTTTGAATAAAAAATGCATCTTTTATGAGTCTCAAGGTTGTTTTGCACATGAATCCTGGCTTTAAAATATACTCTCATTGGTGACCACATGGGATGGAGCAACTCATCCCATTGAATCCATGAACTATTCTACACAACCAAAAACCATAAAGAGCAACAATCTACTACAAATAAAATACACAACAAAACACAATCACAGCTCTCAGGCTACCTTGGACAAAATCAAGACATGAAGATCCATGAGAGATAGGCCAAGTACAATTTGATAGAGATCTAGAGTAGTCACTAACCAACTGATCCAACATAGACCGGCTAAAAAAACTATCAAAAGTTCATCCTAAGTAGTGGTCTAACCTACCTACTTGATCAAGGATGCCTGAACGAGGAGCTCCTACTAGGTGAGAACTCCTATACTCTAGTCTTCTATTTTTTAGATACTTTTTATTTGTCACTATTTTATACTTCAAGGCTTGATATTTGAACATGTAAAAAGAAGGAAGCTAAGCGTATTGTGACCCAAGGAGAATAGGACATTGGTCCCAGGTTACATCTTTTGATACCCAAGAATGTATCAACACTACAAGGATACAGGAGTGTTGCTATTTGCATCACTATTTGTGTTGCATTTGCGACACAAATAGCAACGGTACTTCGGCGAAAAAAAGCTGGCCGAAACCCGAGTGCGTCATTTTGAGCGAACGAACGAAAGAGGAAGTGAAAGGGAGAGTGAAATGCATCTTGCATTTGAGAGGGAGAGGGAAAGAAAGAGAGAAAGAGGGAGAAGTAGTGCTTCTCACTGCCGCCGTCGCCATTTGCGAAGAAGAGGAGAAAGTATACGGAGGGCAAAGAGGAGCCACCGAATCCATCCTCGAACCTTTGCGGTGAGTGTAGTGTTTCCTCTTGCTTTGTTTTTTTTTTTTCCTTTTCTTTTGCTTGTTTTTGTTAAAAATCATGTGTGTATTGAGAGAGAAAGAGAGGAAATGAGAGAGGGAGAGAAAGAGAGAAAAAGAAAGAAGGAATGAGAGAGAGAGGGAAAAAACATTAAACATAATAGAGAAAGAGAGAAAGAGAGAGAGAGAGGGAGGGAGCGAGGAGAATGAATGAATAAAAAACAAAGAGAGGGTAAGATCATGTTCTTTAATTTCTTCTTTTCTTGTTAGTAGTAGTAGTAGTTCTTTAATTTCTTATTTTCTTGTTTGTAGTGGTAGTAGTAGTAGTTCTTTAATTTCTTATTTTCTTGTTTGTAGTAGTAGTTCTTTAATTTATTCTTTTCTTGTTTTTTTTGTAGTAGTTTTTGAGACTCGTGATATGCCAGGGTGACTGTTGTGCATTTATGTCACCGACTTGTTAGCTACAGATGCGGTTGGTACATCGCCCATGAATAATAGCTAGATGACAGCTATCCTTATCTACTCTAGTTCGTGGCTCAGTTAGTATGCCACCTTAGTTAGTTGAGTTTGGTTTGAGACCCATATATAGGGTTCTTCTATTTCTCTGTACTTGTGTTATTTTTGGCTTACACAACTAAGAAGAGGAAAACTGTTTTCAGCCTCCATCTTTGTGTGTATTTCCCCTATTGTGCAAGTGAGAAAGCTACAAGTGAGACTCCTTCCTTCTCTCCCACAATCTTGACATGGTATCAGAGCTTGGTTCGTGGTAAGGAGCTCAAGAAAGCAAACCAAGTTCGTGGTGTTCTGGTAGGAGGACCAGTGTTGCTTTCATTTTTCAAGTTTGGGAGCAAGTCTCTATAGGTAGCACAGTCGGAAAGTGCAAGAGTGCATTGTCACGTCCTTCGCTATGTAGCAAGAGGGCAGTATATGCTAGAAGCATGGGATTTAGCCCTCGGTTGCCCTGTTTTTTTGATTTGAGGCCATTTCGGGGCCTGTTTTGGAGGTGGAAGTTTTTCGCATGCACTCAGGAAAAGGCCCTATTTTTTGATGTGCGACCACTGTTCTACAGGTCGGTGAAAAGTTACCGTAGAAATTGCATCCTATGCTTGTGTACAGAGACATTGGGAGTTACAGAATCATCCTTGTTGCCTATTGATGCAAAATCGTCACTAGGAAGTGACTGTGTGGTCAAATACCACTTTCGTCAGTTTTACAGATTTGCCCTTGTGAGACTGAAGCTGTGTTTTTTGCAGTGACAAAATTTTTTGCAGTGTTCTGAAATGGCATCTGATTCTCTTTCACAGATTGTTACTGAAAATCTTGACAAGAACAACTTCCAAGCATGGAAGTTTAGAATGACGAATTTCCTTATGGGAAAAGGATATTGGGAATTCGTTGCAGAAAATGAAGAAGAATCAGTTCTTCCTGATGTTCCCAATCAACAGCAAATGTAGGCATTTAAAGGATGGCATGAGAGAGCTATAAAAGTTATGTACTGGCTGTCTATCAGTATTTCAGACTCTATAATTGTGCATATTCAGGATGCAAGTACGCCAAAGGAGGCATGGGATACTTTATCAAAAATGTATAGCACAAATACGCAAGCTAGGAAAATGCAGCTCAAGCAAGAGTTGCACAATGTGCAAAGAGAAAGTATGAGCATCAATGACTACCACATGAATGTGAAGAAGATTGTAGATGCACTTGCTTCCATTGGGTCTCCAGTGGAAGATGATGATTTAGTTTCTGTGACCTTGAATGGTCTAGGAAAGGATTATGCACAGTTTCGAACATCCATTTCCATTCGTGAAAGATTTCTTGATTTTGAGGAGTTGATTGCTCTTCTAATTTCTGAGGAGTAGAGAAATGGTAGTGCATCTTCTTCAGGAGGAACTTCAAAAGAAACTGTCTTCTACTCAAATGTTGGAAGAGGTAGAGGCAGAGGTAGAGGAGGCCGATCTGGAGGCCGTGGTAGAAATCAGAATATGCAGCAAACTCAAGAAAACCAGTCCTATGGAGGAGGACGTGGTAACTCTAGAGGCAGGGGGAGTCAAAGAGGTCGTGGTGGATGGCAAAGAGGCCAAAATGCAAACAACAATGTTGAATGCTACTACTATGGTAAAATGGGTCATATGGCTAAAGACTGCTATAAAAAGCAGAATGACATCATGAATGGAAAATTGCAACAATGGAATTATGCATCTTCTAGTAGACAGGGTGATGACAGAAATGAGCATTTGTTTATGGTGCAGCACATGAACAATTCTGTGACAAGTGCAGAAGAAAGCAACGAAGTATGGTATGTTGACTCAGGTGCATCAAACCACATGACAGGTCATGCAGAATGGATGCAGGATGCAAGGAAAATGGAAAAATTAGGATTTGTGGAGACTGGTGATGATACTCCACATCCTATTGTGCAGATTGGAAAAATTTCTTTGTCTATGCAGGATGGGAAAAAGAAATACGTGTTAGATGTATTTCATGTCCCGAATATCACCAAGAATCTGGTTTCTGTTGGTCAAATGGTTGAGCAGGGCTTGCAAGTCAGATTTAATCCTCATGGATGCTTTGTTGAGGATATGAAAAATAAAGGTCGCTTGATAGTGAAAGGAAAGAAGAAGTTTACGTTGGATGCAGACATGTCTGAATTGAGTGCAGCAATGTTTGCACATGGGATCGGTGTAGTTGCAGATATTGATATCAGGCATAAACGCATTGGTCATGTTAATGTACAGTGACTTAAATCAATGCAGGCCCAAAATATTGTTGCAGGATTGCCTAAATTCAAGGTTGCAGAAATGCATAAGGTATGTGAATCCTGTCAATTTGGAAAACAGGCAAGGAAACCATTTCCTAGACATGTTCAAGAGAGTAAGAAGCCATTGGAATTAATCCACTCTGATGTGTGGACTACTAAAGCTGCATCTATTGGAGGCTGTCATTATTTTGTCACTTTTATTAATGACTATAGCAGAAAAGTTTAGGTGTATTTTATGAAAAAGAAAAGTGAAGTGTTTGGGCATTTCAAGACTCTTAAATCTATGGTTGAAAAAGAAACAGGCCTGCAAATAAAATGCCTAAGGTCAGATGGAGGGGATGAGTACCTCTCAAATGAGTTTGCAAGGTTTCTGTAGGAGCATGGCATAAAGCAGCAATATTCATGCAGTCATATCCCACAACAAAATGGAATTGCAGAAAGGAAAAACATGCATATTGGAGAGGTATCTCATGCCATGCTCAATGAAAAAGACTTGCCAGATTTTTACTGGGCTGAAGCAGTTGCTATAGCAGTCTACATAATGAACAGGACTCCCACTGCAACAATACATGGGATGACTCTAGAGGAGAGGTATACTGGTAGGAAACCAGATATTTCTCATTTGAAAATTTTTGGTTGCATTGCTTATGTTCATGTGCCAGATGAGTTGAGATCCAAGTTGGATCCAAAAGCTGAGAAGTGCATCTTTATTGGTTACTCTCTGCAGCAAAAAGGGTATAGATGCTATAACCCTTCTACTCATAAGTTTACAGTGAGCAGAGATGTTGTTTTTGATGAGGTGAGTAGCTGGTATAAACCAGTAAATGTGATTGATGATGTAGATGCACAAAATGGTAATGCTGCACAGAATTCACAGCAGCAATCACAAAATATTAGTGGACCTAGAGTGTCCTCTAGCAGTGGTTCACATTCTTCGCCATGGACAGGCAGATTGAGATTAGGAGAATCTCCTCAAAACAATGCAGATAGTGATATGCAAGTTTCACGAAAAGGAAAACAGAAGGTAGATCAGCCCATGTTTGATGTGAATGCAGGTCACTCTTATGTGGATGGTGAATCCAGTGGCTCAAAACAGAGCATTCATGATGAGTTGGGTATTCCTTCTATTGTTACACATAGAGTAAGAAAGACCAGGGATGTTTTGAGAGCACCTGGGAGTGAACCTACTTTGCACATGTCTACTAGAGCTAGGAATCCTATGGATAGGCTGAAATATGATGGATTTACAGCCATTCACTATGCCTATATAGTCAAAGTGATACAGGAACCAGAACCCACTTCTTTTGAGCAAGCCATGGGAAAAGAAAAATGGGAGAAAGCCATGGATGAAGAAATGGATGCCTTGGAAGCAAATGCTACATGGGAATTGGTACCTTTGCCTAAAGATAAGAATGTAATTGGTTGTAAGTGGGTTTATAAGGTGAAGCACAATGTAGATGGTTCTGTGAACAGATACAAGGCAAGATTAGTAGTCAAGGGGTATTCACAAACATATGGCATTGATTATGAAGAAACATTTAGTCCGGTTGCAAGGATGGCAACCGTAAGAGCAGTCATTGCTATGGCTACATCAAAGGGATGGTCTTTGCATCAGATGTTTGTAAAGAATGTCTTCTTGCATGGTGATTTGCAAGAAGAGGTCTATATGGAGTAGCCACCAGGTTATGTGCATGCTATTCATCCTGAGTTTTTTTGCAAGCTCAAGAAAGCCTTGTATGGCTTGAATCAAGCACTTAGAGCATGGTCTGACAAGATAGGACAGTATCTTGTCACTATTGGCTTTCAGATTCCCAAGGCAGATTTCTCACTTTATGTGAGAAAAATAGAGAAAGGTATTATGCTACTTGTCGTTTATGTTGATGATTTGATTATGACAGTGATAGTGATGAAGATATCCTTCATGTGAAAATGCTATTGAAGCAGAAGTTTGAGATGAAGGATTTGGGAGAGCTGCGTTATTTCTTGGGCATTGAGGTGATTAGATCACCAAGTGGGATACGGCTCTTGCAGAGGTAGTATGGATTGGACATGCTGTCCAAATATGGGATGACAGGCTGTAAGCCTATTTCAGTTCCTTTGGAGCAGAATGTGAAGCTGAGCGCAGATGCAGGTGAGCTTCTGGAAGACCTACTATGTACAGACACATAGTAGGAAGTTTGATTTATATGACTATTACCAGGCCAGATTTGAGCTATGCTGTTGGATTGGTAAGTCAGTTTATGCAGGCTCCAAGGAAACTGCATTTGGATGCGGCTAGACGCATACTTAGGTATGTGAAGTCCAATTGCAGTATGGACTATTTTATGAGATTGGGGTTCAGATACAGTTGCTTGGATACACTGATGTTGATTGGGCTGGTAGTATTTCTGATAGACGATCTACCAGTGGATATGTATTCTCTTTTGGGAGTACTACAGTCACTTGGAGCAGCAATAAATAGCCTATAGTTGCCTTGTCGAGCCTAGAGGCTGAGTACAGGGGTGCAGCAATGGCTGCATGTGAGGTAGCTTGGTTGCATAAATTACTTTATGATATGCATCAACCTACAGATGGGCCACTTGTCATTTATTGTGACAACATGAGCAGTATACACTTAGCAAATAACCCAGTCTATCATGCTAGAACAAAGCACATTGAGGTGCATTATCACTATGTGTGGGAGAGGGTTTTACTAGGTCTTATTGATCTTGTTTATATCAGCACATAGGATTAGGTAGCTGACATATTCACGAAGGCATTGGGTGCAAAGAAGCTACGCAAGTTCAGAGGCCTGCTTGGTGTGCAGGAATTGGGATTGAGCTCGAGGGGGAGTGTTGAGATATCGAGCTCCACTCGTGATATGCCAGGGTGACCATTGTGCATTTATGTCACCGACTTGTTAGTTGCAGATGCGGTTGGTACACCGCCCATGAATAATAGCTAGATGACAACTATCCTTATCTACTCTAGTTTGTGGCTCAGTTAGTATGCCACCTTAGTTAGTTGAGTTTGGTTTGAGACCCATATATAGGGTTCTTCTATTTCTCTGTACTTGTGTTCTTTTTGGCTTACACAACTAAGAAGAGGAAAACTGTTTTCAGTCTCTACCTTTGTGTGTATTCCCCCATTGTGCAAGTGAGAAAGCTACAAGTGAGACTCCTTCCTTCTCTCCCACAATCTTGACAGTAGTGGTAGTAGTAGTAGTTGTTGTTTTATTTTTTCTTTTCTTTTTTTCGTAGTCGTAGTCCTAGTCATATTCCTAGTCCTAGTCGTGGTGGTGGTGGTGGTGGTGGTGGTAGTGGTAGTGGTAGTGGTAGTGGTAGTGGTAGTGGTAGTGGTAGTGGTAGTGGTAGTGGTAGTTGTTGTTATTTAATTTCTTATTTTCTTATTTGTTGTTATTGTGGTAGTCATAGTCGTAGTCGTAATCGTGGTAGTGGTAGTGGTAGTGGTAGTGTTAGTGGTTTAATTTCTTCTTTTTTTATTTGTTGTTGTTGTGGTAGTCATTGTTTAATTTTTTCTTTTCTTGTTTGTTGTTGTTGTGGTGGTAGTAGAAGTAGTAGTAGTTTTTTCTTCTTTTCTTGTTTGTAGTAGTAGTAGTCGTATGTAACATGTCCACTAGCATCATCTAGGACACGTCTTAGCAGTCCATCGGAAAGGATGTCTAGAAAGCTCTGCCCGGCACTCCCATGGAATGTTACGGGATTTGCGATCTAGGGCTTCCCGCGTCTGCCATGTAGCGGAAGTATTCTGGACGTTCCCACTTAGGATCGATCGAAATTAGGGTTTTCCTGATTGATCATTACCTAACAGCAACTAGCGTCAGACCCAAGCGAACTACTTTACGCAGAAATGCCAGGTCCGAAGCGGATTCATGCTGCACTTGGTTCAAGGAGAATGGGAAACAAGAGGGATACAAAGCTCAACCTCTCTACCATAAGGCATAGTTCCATTCCGTTCCCCTAAAACAATGTAAATTGGGTAAGACATAACTCTAGGTCATCACTTTCATTGTTCGTGTCCTTTGAAGATCATCCCACTGTTCTTCGAGATTTGAGAAAAGTTCCCGACCAACCGGGACCACCCAACCGTAGGACGGACCCATGGCCCATCCTCTACACTTTCCTCGGTTTGTTTTAGTTAGGTAATTATCTAACACATTTAATTGGACATGTAATAATCAGCTTCTTTAATTAATCCGTTAAGCACTGGTTCCTTCACGTAATCTTATCATGTGACATAGAAAAACAATATCAAACAAGTTCTTTATTAACATATCATCATATTTATCTTTGAAATATAAGGAGTTCCGCCCGTAGGCTTGTCCATAATCCGCCCGAAGGCTATATCCAGTAATCCACAGGGATCACTATTCCAAGCTTCCGCCCGTAGACTAGTATGCGGGCCTCGAGATCCAATCCCGAGTCACGTTAGTCTCTTGTGCAGGACCCGGAAGGCGAGGGATTTACGGCCAGAGCCCCCTGGCACCCAAGCGTTCTCCTGCTCCAAGTAGAGCTCAACGGAGAGACCTCTCGCGGCGGGTTCAGTCCACGTTCCCGGCGCGGTCAACAACCCCCTTGGTTAGGGTCAGGCAAGCAGTCGGGGGTAACTGAAGCTGTCTCTCCTTTCAGGCCTTCAAGTATAGATATTCATTTAATTTGTAATTCATAAATCAAACAATGCTCTAAAATCTCTACCAAGCACAAATATTTCCATTAATCGACCTTGTTGTTGGCAAACTGCTAAGGAATGATTCTTTCATTTCGAATGCATCAGCACTCGTTCCAGGGTGTCTTGCAACTTGGCAAGATCCCTTATATTCTGGGTTAGGGCGTACCCTATTAACCCAACTTGGTCAACCCTAAAGTTCATTGGATACTTTAGTTTTCGGTTTTAACTTTCCTTACTTAGAAGGATATCAAAGAATACATCCTTTTTGCAAGATAACTTGCGTAAGGATCCGCCATCCTTGTTGAGGGTATTTCACTTTTCTTCTTGTAAATCAATCACAAGACCATATGACCTCGTACTTGCTGCGCAAGTCCTACATCGTAATATACGATGAAACAATCCGTTTTAGTTTCTTTAAGTTGATGTTTGTCAGACCTAGGGTCTCTTTTTAAGAACCTCAGGGACAAACCCTAGTTCTTTTACATTTACGATTTATTGACCCTACAATCAAAGAAGGTAGGCAAGTATTTAAGGTATAAACGTTTCTTGGATTTTAAATCATTCCCAATGCATATTTCGTAGCATAGGTATTTCTAAGTTTACATTAATTCGGTTAACTTTTAGAAGGTAATATTGAGATCACCTCGGCCGATTTGTTATCTTTGTGATAATCGATTTTTCAGTCCTAAACTTTATTGCTTTGAGGTTAGGTAAATTCAATTAATCTTACTTTTTCCTTGCGAACGAAACTCATGCCAAATAACAATCTTTTCCTTGCTAAGATATGCAGTTAGCAATGATAACTTCCTAGAGTTCAAGGAACGTAAGAAACCATTCATGAATTTCACCTTCTATGATGATTCGTTGTAAAAAGAATAGGGGTTAATGGTGCAAGATACAGTTTTTATTCCTTCAAGATTTAACTAGAATATACTACTTTAGTGGGTAAATAATCTTGCTCATAATTTCGTTTCAGTGCATAAGGCTATTTGAAGGAAAACCATGTTTATACTTTATCCATTTTGCATGATCAATTAAACTAAATTCCTTCATCGTAAATAACTAGGAAAAATATATCTTATCCCTAACAATTCATCTTGCATGATTAAATTAAAACCGATATAAAATCAAGAAGGAAAAACCTGGTTTTGTGGTGAGATATCCACATGGATACTGGGAGATGACCCTCCTGCAGCTACTCCTTGGACTTTCTTAGGCGGCATCGCAGTTGTAATCCTTCGAACGTGAAGGCAACTTTTACTCTCCTTTTCGGAATTTCCACCGTCTCTCTTTCGAGGCAAGGAGCCGTTTAAAGGATTGACTACGAGAAGGGGTAATAAGACCTTCAAGGTCTTAGCTTCTTCGGAAGGGAAGGGTTTATAAAGCCTAAAAGGAAAAGGCCCTATAGGGATTCATATGCGGTGAAAATGGTGTGTGTGAGTGGGGTTTCAAAAAATATATGAAGGCCTTGGGAGATCTTTGGGCTTGGGGTAAAAGGTATAGGAAGGGGGATTTTTGGAGAGGTTTTGGGACATGGAGTAGTAAAGGTTTTAGGGATTTTAACTTGGAGTGATAGGGGAAAGGTGAAGGGTGAAGGCTTATAGCATGAGGGAGAGGGAAAAGGGTGTGTAAAGAAAAGGGGACACAGGGGTTAGAAAGGGCTTAGGGGGGTGTGTTAAAAGGAATATGGGGGGGGGGTGAAACACGGGCTCACAAGAAGGGACTTATAACTTTAAGCACCGGGGGGGGGGGGGGGGGTTTGGTTTATGAGGCCAAGGGGAGTGGGGGTTTAATGGCCCCACGGGAAGGGTTAAGGGTTTAAGACTGGGGGGGGGGGTGAAAGGATACTAAGGGGATAAAACGGGGAGCGGGGGGGGAGGGGGGGTGAAAGGATTCTAAGGTATAGGAAGGGGGGCTTAAGGAGCCCCCCCCCTAGAAGCTTCAAGAAGCTTCTTGAAGCTTTTGTAGCCACGTGGGGGGGAAATTTGATGGCGAGGATGGGGGGGTGAAAGTCTGCAGGCGGTAGATGATGGCGCACGTGGGGAGAGAGGATAGAGGCGGCAGATGATGGTGGCAACGACAGCTCGGTAGCATTAGGCGATCATTCTCCCTTCTCTCAGGACACTCCACCAGGCAGCATACGTCTTCTGCCCTTCTTGCTCCCTCTCCGTTAGCCTGCGGCCCTCCCTCATTTTTATAGGGGAGGGGAGGGAATCCTCCCCCTCCTATGTGTCATGGTGCATGCATGTGGAGCGGAGCAAGCTCCAGCGAGGAGCTTGCTGGCTCCTCTATTCCCTTCCCTCCTTCCAGCACGACGCACCGCGGATAGGAGGATAAGGGAAATTTTTTTTCCCCTTTTTCCTTAATTTGATATATTACATTCTCTCCCCCTTAGAGGAATCGAGATGTCCTCATCTTGAGATAAACTGGGGATATTGATGGTTGAGAGTGTCTTCTTCTATCCAAGTGGCATCCTCTTCGGGATAATCTTTCCACTGGACGAGGCATTCTCTCAAGGTTCTGGATCTTAATTGTCTCTCCCTAACATCTAAGATCCTATCAGGCCTTAGGTCAAAAGTTCAAGGACTCCTTGACTAGGCATTACAATTTGTTGGTCATCAAGTACATGGTTAGGGTTGGGTACATATTTTTTCAATAAGTTGATATGGAATACATTGTGAACCTTTAGGTTCTCAGGGAGTTGCAATCTATAAGCATTAGGTCCTAGGCATTTGAGGATTTTGTACGGCCCACAATACCTTGGACTTAGCTTCTTGCAATCTCCTAGGGATAGAGAACTCTTCTTAGGGCGTATGCGAATGAAGACCATGTCTTCTTCTTCGAAGACTCTTTCTTGATGCTTCAAATCCGCGTATGCCTTTTGTCTATCCTTGGCCGCTTGTATGTCTTGTCTTATTGACTTTATTTGATCATCCATGTCTTTCAACATCTGTCTTGAAGCTTCAACCCTTAAGGTTGGATCTGAGAAGTTTAGGGGACTTCTACAATCATGACCATATAATGCTTGAAAAGGGGTCATCTGAATGCTCTGCTGGTAAGAAGCATTGTAGGCAAATTCAACCAATGGCAAGTATTGAATCCACCTCTTTGGCTCTCGACAGCAGTATTCCCTAAGCATATCCTCGATGACTTGATTTACTCACTCTGTTTGACCATCCGTTTGGGGATGGTAGGCGGTGCTAAAACAGAGTTGAGTCCCAATAGCTTCAAAGATAGCTCTCCAGAAGTGTGATGTGAAGAGAGAATCTCGATCACTAATGATTCTTCTGGGTAAACCATGTAGCTTGAATATCTCCTTGATAAACAATCTTGCAATGTCGGAGGCTTTAGAGTTTGTCTTTACTGGAATAAGGTGTGCAACCTTGGTAAGCATGTCAACCACAACCATGATGGAGTTGTATCCTCCCTGGAATTGGGGTAAGCCTACAACAAAATCCATATTGATGAATTCCCACTTCATTTGGGGGATGTCAAGTGGTTGCAGTTTCCCTGGCATCATGACATGTTCATCTTTGATACGTTGGCAAGACAAATACTCAGTGACATATTTGAGAACGTCACCTTTGAGCTTCTCCCAATGGTAGCTCTTCCTAACTGCATTAGGAGTCTAAGCATAGCCAGGATGTCCTCTGCGAAAGGGGAATCATGAGCTTCCCACATTATCTTCTGCTTAAGTGACTGGCTTGCTGGTATAAACATCCTTGTTCTGTAGTAGACAAGTCCATTATCAATGGAAAATTCCTGATACTTAGCTTGCAACTTTTGATTCTGCTCCTTGGTAGAGAACTCCTTTAGCATTGTTTGGTAGGCTAAATCATGGCATTCTTCCTCTCTAGCTAACTCAAGTATAGGGTTGTTTGGCATAGATATTTTTGTAGCTAGAGATCTGGCCGTTGATGGATTCTGCAAGATTAGGGAATTTAGTGATGGATTCTGCAAGATTAGGGAATTTAGGAATGCCTTGCGACTAAGTGCATTGGCAACTACATTCTCTTTCCCTAGTCGGTACTTGATTTCAAAGTCATATTCCTCCAACACTTCAATCCACCGACATTGCCTCATGTTGAGCTCGTTCTGGGTAAAGATCCATTTGAGACTCTTATGGTCGGTTACTAGAGTAAACTTGTTACCCAGCAGGTAGTGTCTCCAAAGCTTTAGAGCATGGATGACAGCTATTAATTCCAGATCATGCATAGCATAATTCTTTTCATGGTTCTTCAGTTTTCTTGAAGAGTATGCTACTGGATGACCTTCCTGCATAAGTACACACCCCAAGGCAAGAATGCTAGCATCAGTTACTACCTCGAACTCCTTATTGAGGTCTGGAAGTTTTAAAATAGGTGCTGATACCAAACTTTGCTTCAATCTATCGAAGCTATTTTGTTCGGGAGTTGACCATGTAATGGAAGTCTGCTTCTTTAGTAAATCCGTCAGAGGTGCTGCAATCAAAGCATAGTTTTTGATGAAGACCCTATACCATCCTGTCAATCCAAGAAAGCTGCGTATTTCTTTGACAGATACTGGTGTTGGCCATTCAAGCACATCTCTGACCTTGGATGGGTCCACTGATATTCCTTCTGATGATACTATGAATCCCAGATATTCAATCTGACGCTTGAAGAATGCACACTTCTGTTGAGATATCGAGCTCCACTCGTGATACGCCAGGGTGACCGTTGTGTATTTATGTCACCGACTTGTCAGTTGCAGACGCGGTTGGTACACCGCCCATGAATAATAGCTACATGATAGCTATCCTTATCTACTCTAGTTCGTGGCTCAGTTAGTATGCCACCTTAGTTAGTTGAGTTTGGTTTGAGACCCATATATAGGGTTCTTCTATTTCTTTGTACTTGAGTTCTTTTGGCTTACACAACTAAGAAGAGGAAAACTGTTTTTAGCCTCCACCCTTGTGTGTCTTCCCCCATTGTGCAAGCAAGAAAGCTTCAAGCGAGACTCCTTCCTTCTCTCCCACAATCTTGACATGGTATCAGAGCCTTGTTTGTGGTAAGGAGCTCAAGAAAGCAAGCCAAGCTCGTGGTGTTCTGGTAAGAGGAGCAGTGTTGCTTTCATTTTCTGTTTTGGGAGCAGATCTCTGCAGGTAGCATAGCCGGAAAGTGCATGAGTGCATTGTCTCAGGTTGAGACGCCCTTCGCGGTGAAGCAAGAGGGCAGTATATGCTGCGGGACAAGGCTTTAGCCCTTGGCGACCCTGTTTTTTTGATTTGAGGCCATTTCGGGGCCTGTTTTGGAGGTGGAAGTTTTCTGCATGCACTCAGGAAAAAGCCCTGTTTTATGCTGTGCGACCACTGTTCTACAGGTCGGTGAAAAGTTACCACACAAATTGCATCGTATGCTTGTGTGCAGAGACATAGGGAGTTTCAGAATCATCCTTGGTTCCTGTTTATGCAAAATCGTCACTAGGAAGTGACTGTGTGGTCAAATACCACTTTTGCCAGTTTTGCAGATTTGCCCTTGTGAGGGTGAAGCTGTGTTTTTTGCAGTGACAGAATTTTTTGCAGTATTCTGTAATGGCGTCTGATTCTCTTTCACAGATTGTCACTGAAAAGCTTGACAAGAAGAACTTCCAGGCATGGAAGTTTAGAATGACGAATTTCCTTATGGGAAAAGGATATTGGGAATTTGTTGCAGGAAATGAAGAAGAACCAGTTCTTCCTGATGTTCCCAATCAACAGCAAATGCAGGCATTTAAATCATGGCATGAGAGAGCCAGAAAAGTTATGTACTGGTTGTCTATAAGCATTTCAGACTCTATGATTGTGCATATTCAGGATGCAAGTACGCCAAAGGAGGCATGGGATACTCTGTCAAAAATGTATAGCACAAATACTCAAGCCAGGAAAATGCAGCTCAAGCAAGAGTTGCACAATGTGCAAAGAGAAAGTATGAGCATCAATGACTACCACATGAAGGTGAAGAAGATTGCAGATGCACTTGCTTCCATTGGGTCGCCAGTGGAAGATGATGATTTAGTTTCTGTGACCTTGAATGGTCTAGGAAAGGATTATGCACAGTTTCAGACATCCATTTCAGTTCGTGAAAGATTTTCTGATTTTGAGGAGCTGATTGCTCTTCTAATTTTTGAGGAGCAGAGAAATGGTGGTGCATCTTCTTCAGGAGGAACTTCAAAAGAAGCTGTCTTCTACTCAAATGCTGGAAGAGGTAGAGGCAGAGGTAGAGGAGGCCGATTTGGAGGCCGTGGTAGAAATCAGAATATGCAGCAAACTCAAGAAAACCAGTCCTATGGAGGAGGACGTGGTAACTCTAGAGGCAGGGGGAGCCAAAGAGGTCATGGTGGATGGCAAAGAGGCCAAAATGCAAACAGCAATGTTGAATGCTACTACTGTGGTAAAATGGGTCATATGGCTAAAGACTGCTATAAAAAGCAGAATGACATCATGAATGGAAAACTGCAACAAGGAAATTATGCATCCTCTAGTAGATAGGGTGATGACAGAAATGAGCATCTGTTTATGGTGCAGCACATCAACAATTCTGTGACAAGTGCAGAAGAAAGCAATGATGTATGGTATGTTGACTCAGGTGCATCAAACCACATGACAGGTCATGCAGAATGGATGGAGGATGCAAGGAAAATGGAAAAACCAGGATTTGTGGAGACTGGTGATGATACTGCACATCCTATTGTGCAGATTGGAAAAATTCCCTTGTCTATGCAGGATGGGAAAAAGAAATACCTATCCGATGTATTTCATGTCCCGAATATCACCAAGAATCTGGTTTCTGTTGGTCAAATGGTTGAACAGGGCTTGCAGGTCAGATTTAATCCTCATGGATGCTTTGTTGAGGATATGAAAAACAAAGGTCGCTTGATAGCAAAAGGAAAGAAGAAGGGCAGAATGTTTACATTGGATGCAGACATGCCTGAATTGAGTGCAACAATGTTTGACATGGGACCGGTGTAGTTGCAGATATTGATATCTGGCATAAATGCATTGGTCATGTTAATGTATAGCGACTTAAATCAATGCAGGCCCAAAACATTGTTGCAGGGTTGCCTAAATTCAAGGTTGCAGAAATGCATAAGGTATGTGAAGCCTGTCAGTTTGGAAAACAGGCAAGGAAACCATTTCCTAGACATGTTCAAGAGAGTAAGAAGCCATTGGAATTAATCCACTCTGATGTGTGGACAACTAAAGCTGCATCTCTTGGAGGCTGTCATTATTTTGTCAGTTTTATTGATGACTATAACAGAAAAGTTTAGGTATATTTTATGAAAAATAAAAGTGAAATTTTTGGGCATTTCAAAACTCTTAAAGCTATGGTTGAAAAAGAAACAGGTCTGTAGATAAAAGCCTAAGGTCAGATGGAGGGGGAGAGTACCTCTCAAATGAGTTTGCAAGGTTCCTGCAGGAGCATGGCATAAAGCAGCAATATTCATGCAGTCATACCCCACAACAAAATGAAATTGCAGAAAGAAAAAATAGGCATATTGGAGAGGTATCTCGTGCCATGCTCAATGAAAAAGACTTGCCAGATTTTTATTGGGCTGAAGCAGTTGCTACAGCAGTTTACATAATGAACATGACTCCCATTGCAGCAATACATGGAATGACTCCAGAGGAGAGGTATACTGGTAGGAAACCAGATATTTCTCATTTGAAAATTTTTGGTTGCATTGCCTATGTACATGTGCCAGATGAGTTGAGATCCAAGTTGGATCCAAAAGCTGAGAAGTGCATCTTTATTGGTTACTCTCTGCAGCAAAAAGGGTATAGATGCTATAACCCTTCTACTCGTAAGTTTACAGTGAGCAGAGATGTTGTTTTTGATGAGATGAGTAGCTGGTATAAACCAGTAAATGTGATTGATGATGTAGATGCACAAAATGGTAATGCTGCACAGAATTCACAGCAGCAGTCACAAAATATTAGTGGACCTGAAGCGTCCTCTAGCAGTGGTTCACATTCTTCGCTATGGACAGGCAGATTGAGATCAGGAGAATCTTCTCAAAGTAATGTAGATAGTGGTATGCAGGTATCACGAAAACGAAAAGAGAAGGTTGATCAGCCCATGTTTGATGTGAATGTAGGTCACTCTTATGTGGATGGTGAATCCAGTGACTCAGAACATAGCATTGATGATGAGCTGGGCATTCCTTCTATTGTTACACCTGGAGTAAGGAAGACCAGGGATGTTTTGAGAGCATATGGGAGTGAACCTACTTTGCGCAGGTCTACGAGAGCTAGGTATCCTGTGGATAGGCTGAAATATGATGGATTTAAAGCCATTCACTATGCATATATGGTCAAAGTGATACATGAACCAGAACCCACTTCTTTTGAGCAAGCCATGGGAAAAGAAAAATGGGAGAAAGCCATGGATGAAGAAATGGATGCCTTGGAAGCAAATGCTACATGGGAATTGGTACCTTTGCCTAAAGGTAAAAATGCGATTGGCTGTAAGTGGGTTTATAAGGTGAAGCACAATGTAGATGGTTCTGTGAATAGATACAAGGCAAGATTAGTAGTCAAGGGGTATGCACAAACATATGGCATTGACTATGAAGAAACATTCAGTCCGGTTGCAAGGATGGTAACCATAAGAGCAGTCATTGCTATGGCTGCATCAAAGGGATGGTCTTTACATCAGATGGATGTAAAGAATGCCTTCTTGCATGGTGATTTGCAAGAAGAGGTCTATATGGAGCAGCCACTAGGTTATGTGCATGTTGTTCATCCTGAGTTTGTTTGCAGGTTGAAGAAAGCCTTGTATGGCTTGAAGCAAGAACCTAGAGCATGGTCTGACAAGATAGGACAGTATCTTGTCACTATTGGCTTTCAGATTTCCAAGGCAGATTTCTCACTTTTTGTGAGAAAAACAGAGAAAGGTATTATGCTACTTGTCATTTATGTTGATGATTTGATTATGACAGGTGACACTGATGAAGATATCCTTCATGTGAAAATGCTATTGAAGCAGAAGTTTGAGATGAAGGATTTGGGAGAGCTGCGTTATTTCTTGGGCATTGAGGTGATTAGATCACCAAGTGGGATACGGCTCTTGCAGAGGTAGTATGGATTGGACATGCTGTCCAAATATGGGATGACAGGCTGTAAGCCTATTTTAGTTCCTTTGGAGCAGAATGTGAAGCTATGCGCAGATGCAGGTGAGCTTCTAGAAGACCCTACTATGTACAGACGCATAGTAGGAAGTTTGATTTATATGACTATTACCAGGCCAGATTTGAGCTATGCTGTTGGATTGGTAAGTCAGTTTATGCAGGCTCCAAGGAAACCACATTTGGATGCGGCTAGACGCATACTCAGGTATGTGAAGTCCACATTGTAGTATGGACTATTTTATGAGACTGGGGTTCAGATACAATTGCATGGATACACTGATGCTGATTGGGCTGGTAGTATTTCTGATAGACGATCTACCAGTGGATATGTGTTCTCTTTTGGGAGTGCTGCAGTCACTTGGAGCAGCAAGAAACAGCCTACAGTTGCCTTGTCGAGCACAGAGGCTGAGTACAGGGGTGCAGCAATGGCTGCATGTGAGGTAGCTTGGTTGCATAAGCTACTTTATGATATGCATCACTCTACAGATGGACCAGTTGTCATTTATTGTGACAACATGAGTAGTATACACTTGGCAAATAACCCAGTCTATCATGCTAGAACAAAGCACATTGAGGTGCATTATCACTATGTGCGAGAGAGGGTTTTACTAGGTCTTATTGATCTAGTTTATGTCAGCACAGAGGATCAGGTAGCTGACATATTTACGAAGGCATTGGGTGCAGAGAAGGTGCGCAAGTTCAAAGACCTGCTTGGTGTGTAGGAATTGGGATTGAGCTTGAGGGGGAGTGTTGAGATATCGAGCTCCACTCGTGATACGCCAAGGTGACCGTTGTGTATTTATGTCACCGACTTGTCAGTTGCAGACGCGGTTGGTACACCGCCCATGAATAATAGCTACATGATAGCTATCCTTATCTACTCTAGTTCGTGGCTCAGTTAGTATGCCACCTTAGTTAGTTGAGTTTGGTTTGAGACCCATATATAGGGTTCTTCTATTTCTTTGTACTTGAGTTCTTTTGGCTTACACAACTAAGAAGAGGAAAATTGTTTTCAGCCTCCACCCTTGTGTGTCTTCCCCCATTGTGCAAGCAAGAAAGCTTCAAGCGAGACTCCTTCCTTCTCTCCCACAATCTTGACAACTTCTTCATTTTAGCATATAGCTTATGTGACCTCATTGTCTCGAGGACAATCCGAAGTTGAGGTTCATGATCTTCTTCCTGTTTAGAATAGACTAAAGTGTCATCGAAGAAGACAAGCACGAAATCATCAAGATATGGCCTAAAGATATCCTGCATTAATCTATTGAGGGTTGTAGGTGCATTCGTAAGCCCGAATGACATAACCAGGAACTCAAAGTGCCCATATCTTGTATTGAAGGCCGTCTTTGGGATATCTTCTTCCTTGATCCTTATCTGATAGTAACCTGACCTGAGATCAATCTTGGAAAAGATCTTTGCACCCTAAAGACGATCAAGAAGCTCATCTATTCTAGGAATAGGATACTTGTTCTTGACTGTTGATTGATTCAACCCTCGGTAATCAATACATAGTCGAAGTGTCCCATCTTTCTTTTTTTGGAATAGTACTGGAGCTCCCCATGGTGAATTGCTAGGCCGGATGTAGCCCTGATCTAACAGTTACTTGAGTTGTTCCTTCAGCTCAATTGCTTCTCGTATGGACATTCTATAAGGTCTCTTGGAAATTGGCGCAGCTCCAGGTACTAACCTAATCTCATGATCCACTTCTCTTTGAGGCGGAAGTTTGGTCAACTCTTCAAGGAATACGTCCGCGTATTCCTTTAGCCAAGAAGGCCCTTCATGAGACTCTTGCTTTTGATCTAATTTGTTGAGTTCGATCAAGTAAACGGGTAATCCTTTTCTCACTCCTTTTATGATCCGAGATACTTTGGCCAATTGGATTCTTGGCACTCCTGCCTCACCTTGAGTTGTGACCAATTCCCTTTCAGAGTTTCGAAAGGAAACTTGACCTTTTCCACAGTGAATATGGGTGTCGTTGGGCTTAAGCCAATCTATTCCGAGTAGACACTCATGGATACCTAAATTCATGACTCTATATTTAACCGAAGTCTTCATTCCTCCCAGAAAGAATTCCACCTTAGCAGTTTGCCTAGTACAAGTTACCTCACGACCATTTGCCAATTCCACAAGCAGGGTAGGTGCTTCTACTGTGGCTATTCCTAATCTTTTTACACATGCTGGTGAGATAAAGGAATGTGTACTGCCACAATCAATCAATGTTTTGAAACCTTTACCTTGATAGTCTGACGGTGTCAGAATCACCGAGAACTGGCGATTCGGCCCTTTCTTGTGTAAAGCGGCATGGACTGTCACTCTTTCGAATTCTGCTTCCATGGTCGGATCTTCTTCTTCTTCTTCTTCACCTCTTTGCCTATTGGCAATGCAGGCATTTCTTCCCCTTCCTCGGGTAGCGGCTCCTTGACCACGGCCTATTCCTTGGAAAGGCGCTTGGCGATGTCCTCCACCAAGCTTGGGACATTGCCTCTTGAAGTGACCGGGTTCATTGCAGTGGAAACAATGGAGGTTTCGACCATTACTTTGAGTAGGAACAAAGTTGTTGACGTTATTCATCCTTGCTTTCTTTCTTTGTACCTGATTATGACCTTGAACTCTCTTCATTTGAGGTCTGAATGCTCCTCTATTCGGGTCATTATAAGACCAAGTTTTGTTACCCCTTGGTCTAACTTGCACCTCCTGAATTATAGGTGCTGCTCGAATGAGTGCATCCTAAAGATCTGATGGACGCATAGATTCGAGACGGGTATTTACTGGTGGATTTAAGCCTGCACAAAACTTGGACACCTGTTGTGTCATGTCCATATGTGGCGCATACTTTAAAAGTGAGATGAATTTAGAGTAGTATGCGTCAAGAGTGAGTCCTAGCTGTTTTAGCTCGTAGAACTCGTTCATTTTCTGCGTGCAATATGCAAGTGGTAAATATCTTCCCTGCACGGCTTTCTTCAGCTTCTCCCAGGTAATGGATCCCTCTGCAATCCCTTGATCCCTACACCATTGCTTCCACCAAAGTCTGGCTTCGCCGGTGAGTTTTAATTTGGCGAGCATAGCCTGATTAGCGGGTGCAGTACTGGCTGCTTCGAAGTAATCCTCTATGGATTCAATCCAAATTTCAGCATTAGCCTGGACGAATCTGCCTCTCCCGTCAAACTTGGGTGGCTTAATCTGCTTGAGAAGGAACTTCTTCTCCTGGATCACAGCAGTACTTGATGTAGGAGGGGAATTTGGAACCTGTACCTGGGGTTGTGCCTGAATAAAGGTTTTCTTAATGTTATTATACGATAATCGACGTTAGCTTATATTACATCTTTAATTCAGCTATCTCGTCAACAATGTAGCTACTTAACTTTTTGTCAACTCTTATGCACAGCCATACATTGATAAAAATAAGTCTTTATTTGTATTTACATGGGTATAGCCCTTTCGAATACAACGTTTCATGTGATGATAAATCAATTGTTACATTTAGTTTGGGGAGAACAACGTTGTATTACATTTATCTACAGGAACTGTGTAATAGTAGGGTTTTGGGTCATGGATCTTCAGGAATCGATAAGTCATTGGAAGTTCAGGATATCCTTTCCGTTGGAATCCATACTTCTCATGGCGGCCCAACACTTTAATCCTGTTGCGGCGGGGATTACACGGGTTACTTCCTCATATACATATGAGTTCATTTCAACCCTCCGACCTCGAATATGTAAAGTCGAATTTACGTGAGCTTCCACAAAAACGAATAGCTTCAGGACTCAGTCCTAAACTTTATTGCTTTGAGGTTAGGTAAATTCAATTAATCTTCCTTTTTCCTTGCGAATGAAACTCATGCCAAATGACAATCTTTTCCTTGCTAAGATATGCAGTTAGCAACGATAACTTCCTAGAGTTCAAGCAACGTAAGAAACCATTCATGAATTTCACCTTCTATGATGATTCGTTGTAAAAAGAATAGGGGTTAATGGTGCAAGATACAGTTTTTATTCCTTCAAGATTTAACTGGAATATACTACTTTAGTGGGTAAATAATCTTGCTCATAATTTCATTTCAGTGCATAAGGCTATTTGAAGGAAAACCATGTTTATACTTTATCCATTTTGCATGATCAATTAAACTAAATTCCTTCATTGTAAATAACTAGGAAAAATATATCTTATCCCTAACGATTAATCTTGCATGATTAAATTAAAACAGATATAAAATCAAGAAGGAAAAACTTGGTTTTGTGGTGAGATATCCACATAGATACCAGGAGATGACCCTCCTGCAGCTACTCCTTGGACTTTCTTAGGCGGCATCGCAGTTGCAATCCTTCGAACGTGAAGGCAGCTTTTACTCTCCTTTTCAAAATTTCCACCGTCTCTCTTTCGAGGCAAGGAGCCATTTAAAGGATTGACCACGAGAAGGGGTAATAAGACCTTTAAGGTCTTAGCTTCTTTGGAAGGGAAGGGTTTATAAAGCCTAAAAGGAAAAGGCCCTATAGGGATTCATACGTGGTGAAAATGGTGTGTGTGAGTGGGGTTTCAAAAAATATATGAAGGCCTTGGGAGATCTTTGGGCTTGGGTTAAAAGGTATAGGAAGGGGGATTTTTGGAGAGGTTTTGGGACACGGAGTAGTAAAGGTTTTAGGGATTTTAACCTGGAGTGATAGGGGAAAGGTGAAGGGTGAAGGCTTATAGCACGGGGGAGAGGGAAAAGGGTGTGTAAGGAAAAGGGGACACGGGGGTTAGAAAGGGCTTAGGGGGGTGTGTTAAAAGGAATATGGGGGGGGTGAAACACGGGCTCACAAGAAGGGATTTATAACTTTAAGCATCGGGGGGGGGGGGGGGGGGTTTGTGGTTTATGAGGCCAAGGGGAGTGGGGGTTTAATGGCCCCACGGGAAGGGTTAAGGGTTTAAGACCGGGGGGGTGAAAGTATACTAAGGGGATAAAACCGGGAGGGGGGGGTGAAAGGATTCTAAGGTATAGGAAGGGGGGCTTAAGGAGCCCCCCCTTAGAAGCTTCAAGAAGCTTCTGTAGCCACGTGGGGGGAAAATTTGACGGCGACGATGGGGGGGGGTGAAAGTCTGCAGGTGGTAGATGATGGTGCACGTGGGGAGAGACGATAGAGGTGATAGATGATGGCGACAACGGCAGCTCAGTAGCATCAGGCGATCATTATCCATTCTCTCACGGCACTCGATCAGGCAGCATACGTCTTCTATCCTTCCTGCTCTCTCTCCGTTAGCCTACGGCCCTCCCTCATTTTTATAGGGGAGGGGAGGGAATCCTCCCCCTCCTATGTGTCATGGTGCATGCCTGTGGAGCGGAGCAAGCTCCAGCGAGGAACTTGCTGGCTCCTCTATTCCCTTCCCTCCTTCCAGCATGATGTGCCGCGGATAGGAGGATAATGGAATGGTTTTTTTCCTTTTTCCTTAATTTGATATATTACATCGTAGTAGTAGCAGTAGCAGTAGCAGTAGCAGTAGCAGTAGCAGCAGCAGCAGCATCAACAGCAGCAGCAACAACAACAACAACAACAACAACAACAACAACAACAACAACAACAACAACAACAACAACAACAACAACAACAACAACAACAACAACAACAACAACAACAACAACAACAACAACAGCATCAGCATCAGTAGTTGTTGTTTTTTCTTCTTTTCTTGTAGTAGTGGTAGTGGTAGTGGTAGTGGTAGTGGTAGTGGTAGTGGTAGTGGTAGTGGTAGTGGTAGTGGTAGTGGTAGTGGTAGTGGTAGTCAAGAATCCCAATGTGGGGTTGATCATGGTGTGTACAAAATGATTGATACATTATCACGGAGGATTGTAATAGACAAGGAACTCCATGGCTACAAAGAGAAGGCAAACAATATGCACACTCAACAAAATGTTCTCTTTTTATTTCATTGCATACACAGCTTACATATATAAAGGAGGAGATACTCCATCAATGATCCCTCACACTTTCCATGTGTGTTCCCATGTGACACCATACAACCCACACTTTACATGTGTGCCCTATGTGGCACACTTTACTCCACATCTCTCATCCATATTCATGCACCATACAATCTTAAGCACACAAGAGTGCTTTCACATAATACACACCCGCAAATACCGAAGCTTACATTCTCAACACCCCCTCTTAAGCGAGGTGTTTACTTTACCTTATCACCCATCCAATGTAGCATTGCATGACCGCAGTTGCTACTTCTTAACACTCCCCCTGAATGGTATATTGGAGTGTTTATATGACTAGACACTTCTAGTCCACCATATGCATGTTTTATGTGTGTGTACAATGTTCGTTTGAGCACCACTTGCTCGGGTGAACCTACCCCATCCTTTTTGAACAATCCTAGATGTTCGGGAAAGGTATGACAAACCTCAAGGTGCAACAATCATGTGCACACACCACGCACTCGCAAAATTCTTTTTGAGATCTCAATCTCGGGCAGAGAACCCCTCACACAAGCCAATTCTTGTGCAAACTTATTTTGAATACATGTCGAGATTTATATGTATGAAACCAACCACTTTTGAGCTCTATGCGGCTGGGGTAGGAGTACCCTCATGCGATGGGTGAATATAAAATCTCGTGTACAATTGCCTTTGACACAAATGTGAATCATGAAGACATTTACAACTTTTATAGTTTCACTTTTGTTGTGTGAATTAGAAGCTTTATACATCCAATCTTAAAAGGTTTGGATAATAGGTATATGCCACATGTGGTCATGACTCGTCTTCTTTTTCCTTCTTCTTATCTTCGTCAGAGAATCTTTTAATTGGCTGGAGATTCATTGGTCATGAAGACACGTCCATCGATGTTCATGCTAAGAGTGGGATCTGCATCTTCTTCTTCATCTTCTCCTTTTCAAAAACTGATGTACCCATTTTGTGGTGGGTCTTTCCGATTGTGAAAGAAGATTGCTTCTCCTTCTATTTCACGTCAAGTGCTATCTTTGGCTCAACAGCTTCTCTTGTATGGATATTTTCGGATGCCTTGCCCTTACCTGTTCAGTGTAGCAGTAGAGCTATTCCAGTATAAACTGGTTATGTAGGACGTTCAACTTGCAGGCCACAGTCCGGTGCTCATGAACAGTCCGGGGGGGCTTCCCAACAAGGAGCTTCACTTCATCACATGCTCCTGCAAAGCCTTCTTAACCTTCCATTTAACAGTCGATACAGTAGGCCGACCTTCCTTTCTGTATCCATGCTAGTGGGTTGAGACATGGCTGGCAGCCTGACTGCCTCCGCCAATTCTTGCTATGGCCTTCGATTTGGCACGTTGCGTCGCATCCTGTGGCTCTACCTGGTCATGATGTTCCTCCTTATCCTACTCATCCTCTGCATCAGCGTCAGCGTAGCTACCGTTCGTCGTAGCCAATCTCCATCTTTAATTGCATCTTTTTCTTCGAATCATTTGTAGTCTGTTCTACAAGGCTTTCTTCTTAGTAGTTGTGCCAGATTCTTGACTGGCCACACTCATGTTGCCAAGAGAATAATGATGATGTGAAAGCTGACAGCAATTCACACTACCTTTGGAGCCTCTTCACATTTGTCTATTGCCTAGACTTCATCTTTGGCATTGTTGTAGTCGATATGTTGCAGCAGCTCTCTCTGGTGTACTCTAAAGAATATTATCTGTCCTCATCTCTCCCCAAAACTTATCGATATTCCTTATCCTTGTCTTTGCCTTCATTGTCCTCTTACTTTTGAATACTGTGATGACCTTCGTAAGATTCTCGTGATAGCATTGACACCAATACCATCCACAAAACCACACTGCTAATCGAGGACAATGACAGTTTCATTCGCAACTTACCTATCTTTAGCTTCCTCTCTTTTTTTCTACACTTTTGTTTGCAATCCCAGGTTGTTTTGAGGTTGCTCAACTAAGTCAGAGCTCTTTTCAAAACCCAATGTCTAATCTTCATTTTCTATTGTAGGCTCCAATGAGCTATTATCAGAGGTATCCATTTTCACAACACCTCCAAGGACATTCAGCCCCATCAAGGCACTTCAACCCCATCAGCACCTACCTTTGTATTTCTCTCTATGGTTGATGGTAGCTTCCTTCTTGAGTTCAGAACCCACATGCTCTTTCAACATGCATCTTCAAGGTGCTTTTCATATGCTTCTTCCCTTGAGAAGTCATTTCTTGCTTCCACTCCACATGCTCATACTTGAGCACACACATGAGACACACCTCAACTAACATGCTTCAACTTGGCAAGATTGAAACCAGCCCAACACTGCTTGCCATTCCAATGACAGTAAGCATATACACCTTCACATACTCATTGCTCAAGGGCAAGAGCCAATAGGACAACAATGTCCACAAACAACAACCCTTCTCTTATTTGAGCTTTTTTTCATGCTCAAAAACAGCAATTGAAGAGGCAAAACAAACAAATACCTTTGACTTCTAATAGTAGCTTCTTTGATGATGATGGCTCCACTCACTTCTTGTGAAAAACTCCATTTCCAGCTTCCATTATACAAAGATCCTTCATTTGATGGCCTCTTCATAATTCTCAAAAGATTTTAGCTCCCTTGAAATCATGAACCAGCATAATAATGAGTGTGCAAGATTTTTAAGGAAAGAATGGCTAAAACATACTAAGGCTAAATTAGGGAAAACCACATACAATGATATCTACACATATAAGTACACCATGATCAATAGCACTAAACCTTGGCTCTGATACCATGTCAAGAATCCCAATGTGGGGTTGATCATGGTGTGTACAAAATGATTGATACATTATCACGGAGGATTGTAATAGAGAAGGAACTCCATGGCTACAAAGAGAAGGCAAACAATATGCACACTCAACAAAATGTTCTCTTTTTATTTCATTGCATACACAGCTTACATATATAAAGGAGGAGATACTCCATCAATGATCCCTCACACTTTCCATGTGTGTTCCCATGTGACACCATACAACCCACACTTTACATGTGTGCCCTATGTGGCACACTTTACTCCACATCTCTCATCCATATTCATGCACCATACAATCTTATGCACACAAGAGTGCTTTCACATAATACACACCCGCAAATACCGAAGCTTACATTCTCAACAGTGGTAGTGGTAGTGGTAGTGGTAGTGGTAGTGGTAGTGGTAGTGGTAGTGGTGGTGGTAGTGGTGGTGGTGGTGGTGGTGGTGGTGGTGGTGGTAGTGGTAGTGGTAGTGGTAGAAAAAGAAGAAGGTGGTGGTAGTGGTGGTGGTGGTAGTGGTAGTGGTAGTGGTAGTGGTAGTGGTAGTGGTAGTGGTAGTGGTAGTGGTAGTGGTAGAAAAAGAAGAAGAAGAAGAAGAAGAGAGAGAGATAGAGAGATGTTTTGTTAAAGGAAATGAGAGAGAGAGAGGAAGAGAAAAAGAAATAAGGAACAAGAGAGAGGGAATAAACATACAACATAATAAAGAAAGAGAGAAAGAGAGAGAGTTGGAGGGAGAAAAGAGAATGAATGGATAAAAAACAAAGAGAGGGTAAGATCTTGTTCTTTAGCTTCTTCCAAAAATACTAGATTTTTAGGCAAGTTTAGTCTACTTTTTATATTTTAGATATTATTTCTTGTAAATATCCAAAATCTATAGACAACTTCTAGAATAGGATAACATGTAAAAAAAGCAAGTGACTTTTAGTCATTTTTGGGGGATTTTATGCAAAAAGAAGGATTGGCGAAATTGCGCGACTTGCGATCATAGTTTACAAGCAACAAACATCACTCTGAATTAGGAGAAGAAGAAGGAGTGATTTGGGAGTATTCTTACCAAGTATCTTGATATTTTACCCCCCTTTTGGAGCCAACAAAAGCATTAGATTGGCAGTCTCAGCAGTAGAGAGCAAGATATTGTTTTATGCACGTTTTTTGGTCTATAAGAGATTTATCTTCTCAGGATGCAGAAATAAATTGACAAGCTTCACCTTGAGTATTCTTCTACATCTTCTATTTCTTAAAACCCCTTCTCTTCCGTCTACTCCTCTCCCTGAATCTCCCTTCATCCTACTGTCTCTTATGCCCATTGTAGACTTTTGACCCTAAATGCTTTGATAACGTATGTGCCTATGCTTTGCAAAGTGGACATGAGCTTTCGTCCCCACCACCAACAGTAGAGACCCTAGTCCTAGTCGATCTATTGATATAAAAAAACATGCTATCTATAACCTTATCAATCAAATCATCCAACTAGTCAATCTAGAGATCACGGGATCATGCCAACTGCAATGGAAAATTTGGAAGGAGCCTCGAACAACTTCTAGCCTATCATTCAATAGTGTTCAACATGTCTCTAATACAACCCCTAAAATCATGAAACAAAAACGTATAGGATTGTAGGGGCAAGGAGGAAACACCCTCAATTTGTTGTTCAACATCAACAACAATATAAACAACAACTTAGAACCATGCAAATAGAGATGGATAGAATCCTATCAGGATGCTATTGAACATCAGAGCTACATGATCCTCACAAGATTCATTATCGGATCTCATGCTGTGATTCTCCTTTGATCGCATAGATATGTTACAAATAGAGATACATTTGCTTAAACCCTCTTGATCAGAATAGGAAACAAACCTGGGAATATAGGTTGAGTAAAAATTTTGTTAGTGGCCAAGCAATTTGATAAATATCACACTAGGGACAACCCTTATACTTTTATGGAACATTTTGAGTAGGTTTTTGAAGCAAATAACCTTTACTAGTGATGTTAAGCAAGTGCAACTATTCGGATTGTGCCTAAGTGGAAAGGGGCAAACCTAGTTCATAGGACTTGATGCCATGAAAAGCCTAATTCATATTGCTCGATGAACTTTTTATTAAATGCTTCACAATGGTCAGCTATGGTGATAACCTCGTCATTCGGTTGATGAACATTGAGCAACAAGAGGAAAAGAGCATGCACGACTATGTCTCGATAGTGACGAGCCTCTTTAATCATATTCCAATTGCCAAAAGACTCATTGCCAAGGCTAAAACAAAAGTTTCATCAAGGGTATCCAAGATGAAAAAAGTTTTGAAACTATGCCAAGAAACTCGGGTCTAAATTTCTTTAGTATCAATGATGTGCTCAGCGAGGCAATCCATGTTGATGATCTACACAAGGAAAGAGACCAAGACAAGAAAGGTGTAAAGGTACCATATAATAGAACTGTTAAGGTGTGGAAAAATCTTAACAGACCTTTAGCTAAGTCATTGGCAAGGCTGAATCAAATGATACATAGGCCTTCTGGATGATGTTAAGGAGCAGCAACAAGAGCTCTTAAAGATGGTGGAAACCCTAAGCTATCCTGAACTTATGTTTAAAAAATGCAATATATTCATTGTGGTGGAGACCATCTCCCTTTGGAGTACTCATGGCCAATACACACTTGCACCAATTGCAGATGTTTGGAGCATGAAGCCGCTTATTGCAAGGCTCCCAAGGATCCAAGGTCCTAGCCCAAACTTTGGCTCTTAACAATTTAACCATAGTTTCAATTAACCAAGTGTAACGTGTCCGCTCGTCCACTTGAGGGACACATCTTAGCAGCCCATCGGGAAGAGAGTCTAGAAAACGCCGCCTGGCACTCGCAAGGAATTCCAGAAGGTTTGCGATCTAGGTCTTCCCAAGTCTGCCCCGCGCGGAAGTATCCGGCCACTCCCACTTAGGACCAACCTGAAGTCAGAGTCCCTTTTTTATTAGCAAGGTCTCTAGGAAGTAGCTAGCATCGAGTTGCAGATGAACCACTTTGTGTAGGAACAATAGAGTTGAAGCAAATTCATGCTGCACTTGGTTCATGGAGAATAGGAAACGAGAGGGATGCGAAGCTCAACCTCTCTGCCATAAGCCATAGTCCCATTCCTTTCCCCTAAAATAACATAAATTGGGATTCTAACCCTACTGATGCTAGGTCTTCATAGTCTCTTATCTCATCTTTTGAGAAAAGTTCCCAGCTAACTGGGACCACCCTTTCGTAGGACGGACCTAAGTCATGTCCACCGCACTTTCCTCAGTTTGCTTTAGTTATCTAATTACCTACCACATTACGTTTGACATGCAAAAGCAGCTTCCTTAATTAATCAAAATTAATCACGGGTTCCTTTACGTAACTTAGGCACTGACACAAAAACAATGTCAAGCAAGTTCCTTTTTTAAAAATATATGTTCTTTATTTATCATAATTTCGGAGTACATCAAGTATCATGCCCGAAGGCTATCCTAGCAATTTACAGGATTGCTGCTCCAAGTTTCACCCGTTGACTAGTACACGGGCCTCGAGATCCCATCTCAAGTCACGTTGGCCTCTTGTGCGGGATCTGGAGGCAAGGAATTTACAGCCAGAGCCTCCCCTGGCACCCAAGCATCCTCCCGCTCCAAGCAGCACCCACGGAGAGACCTCTTGCAGCGGGTTAGGTCCATATACCCAACGCGGCTAACAACCCCCTTGGATAGGGCCAGGAAGACAGTGAGAGGTAACTGTTCTTGCCTCTCCCTCCAAGCTTTTAACCTGAAGCATTAAATGTTTTTCCTTGGATTAGTTCCTTGAGCAAAGGAGATCAAATAATGTACCTAAGTGTATAATCACAAACATTTTGGAGGCCATTTGTATGACCAACTGCTAAGGTGTGATTCCTTTTTCCCGGATGCTCCAAACATCCGATCCTGGATCGTTCGCGACTTGGCAATAATCTTAAACAAGATCATACAAGTAAATGTTCTTGCTAAGTTAACTTATTTTGACTTGCTCTTTCCCTTGGGTTTTACCTTATGGTATCTTAACCCTAGCTCAAGCATTAATTGGTCAACCAAGGCAATGGACATGCCTTATTTGCAACCCAACCAAGGGTCTTTTATTCTTCCAGTTCTAACAAAGTTTAGTTAACACACTTGGCAATGCAAAGTTCTTCATCTAGGGCTTCAGGATACAGTCTAGGTGCATGCGTCCCTTCCATCTCTCTTAGTGTGGTACTATGTAGAGTTTTCCAATCCTCCTTACCCATCATGCACATGGTGCGTTTAGTATATTTGTACTAAACGACCTTTAACTCTCTTCATACCTGGCAACAAATACTTATTCCTAATGCAGCAGATCACATGTGACTTGTGTATATGAAAGTCTAGGTTTCTATCCATCGGTGCAATTGCATCTTACGAACAGAAACTAACATTTCATGTGTTTCTTTTAATCATGATTGTGAAGCATGAATTCTAAATGACTATTCATGCACTGAACTGGTTTAAAAGGTATTATTTTATGTGAAATAATGCGAAAACCTTATCATTCTATGTGTGTAAAAGCTATCATTCCATGCATATAAACTTAGGCGAACTCCATACTCTACCATTTCATGCATGCAACCTAGCACTTAGAGTAAACAAAAATCCTAGGACTCATTCTTGTTCCATGCATGTAGCTAACCCCTTTATTTCTTCGTTGAGAATTAATACAAAATTAATTATAAAGCTTAGGATATCTAAAGAAACTGGGTTTGATGCGTGATCGTAGGGGCATTTGTTGCGTTGAACGCTCCGCTCGCCTCTCCCGCATTACCGGTACCAATGGTAGCTTTGGCACTTACACTTCTCGCAACTCTCTTTTTGGGAGGCATTTACCACACGGAGTTTGGATAGTCCTGATCTTAATGGGCCTTCAAGGTGATAGATTCGGGAAGGAAGGGTCGTGAGAAAGTGACCTTCGTTGATGAGGGGGCTTGAAAGGTGGCTTCTCAAACACAGCCCTCAACACCTTTTCTACTCACCAACTCACTCACTCACTCACTCTCTCTCTCTCCCTCTTCTTCTTCTTCTTCTCTTCTTCTTCTCCTTCTCTCTCTCTCTTACTCTTCTTCCTGTTTTCTTCTCTCCTTTTTCTTCTCTCTCTCTCCCTCTTCTTCTTCTTTTCTTCTCTCCTTCTACTACTCTCTCTCTTCCTCTTCTTCTTCTTCCTCTCTTCTTCTTCTCCTTCTCTCTCTCTCCCTCTTCTTCTTCTTTTCTTCTCTCCTTCTCCTACTCTCTCTCTCCCTCTTCTTCTCCTTCTTCTCTTCTTCTTCTCCTTCTCTCTCTCTCTCTCTCTCTCCCTCTTCTTCTTTTCTTCTCTCCTTCTCCTACTCTCTCTATCCCTCTTCTTCTTCTTCTTCTCTTCTTTTTCTCCTTCTCTCTCTTTTTTTTTCGTAAAAGGTAATTGTATTAATTACGAAAAAAATACAAGATTACTGGATTACAAGATACATGGCGACAATCCAAGCCATCATGTGAAGAGGTTCTAAGTTCTACAAGTTACAATGTCATGGCAAGAATGCGGAGGAAATTGCCATATGCCAAGGACGGAGGTCCTCCGTAGAGAGCAAATCAAAACGATGGAGAAGAGCTAACTGCCAATACAAGAGGCCCTTGAGCCTCACAATATGCCACTGAACATTATAGGCGGAGTCAAACAGAAAAGCATTCCGAATGGTCCAGTTATGCCAACAGCCCCAGTATCGAAGAAAGTGATACATGAGCTTCATATGGGGCCGTGCGGGAGTAGGGTATTTGGGCTGGCCAAAAACCCAATGAAAGGGACGCAGGGTGAGACCAACCACCCCTCACCAAACAACCGACAAAAATAACCAGACTTTCTTAGCGACGGGGCAAGAAATAAATTGGTGGCGGGCGGATTCCATAGTAGTGGTGTAAAAGAAACAGGTGCCATTGGAGATTCGTCGCTTGGAAAGAGCGGAAGCAAGCGGAAGACCCCCAATCATCACTCGCCAAAGAAAGACTTTATATTTAAAGGGTGTCTTGTTCAACCAGCCCTCCAGCACAGTTGCCCTCCACCATGACCGGGATTTACGCAATCCCCATACAGCATTCGCTTTAGGAACTAGCCATTGATGATCTGTAATCAAAAGATGATACACTTGGTTAGCAGAAGCTTTGCTCAAATTCAGCCGGCCTTGTAGGTCCCAATCCTGCCAGGGACGATTCGAAGCAGGGGCAGGAAAGGGTTGTCTGCTCTGGAGCGCCGTCAAAAGCTGTTCCCATAAAGGCCTATATCCACGAGGGATCCTGAAAAGCCTCCTAGCTGTATGAAACGATATAAGTACATTGTGACTGGCAAGGGTGGCATCCGCAACCGAAGACAAGCCCAAACGTGCCATCCTGTTGAATTGTGGTCTAAGCTCATGTTTACCTTCCCACGAAAGTAAACGCGAGACTGCCAGTAATTCCAATTGAAAAGAGTAAGTAGCCAAGCGGTCCTCTGTTGGATGCCACTGAGCCTTTTGAAGGACTTGTTTCCAGGAACATACCAAATGAGTAAGCAGCGATGAAGAAGAAGTGGAGAACCGCGAATCAGCATTAAGAACATGCCACCAAGAACTCCGGATTTGGGTATTGCCATGCAAAAGCCCATGTGCCTCAAGGAAATAACGGGCTATATCGACCCATGGATGATGATCCGAACACATGGCGCGGAAAAGAGACCAACGGAGTGCCTGCATGTGAGTTTGGGCATCTAAGATAGCTCTGCCACCCATGCGTTTGGGGGTGCACGCATGCGACCACGAGATCCAGGAAATACATGCATGCAATGAGTCCTTCTTCCATAGCATGAAGCGAATAGACTAAGTAAGAGCATTCAGAGTCGTAGTAGTCCAGGGCAACAATGGCAAGAAATAGGTGAGCATTGGCAACATAATGATCTGGGCTACTTTGAGGTGAACATGGAAGGGCCAGGCCTGAGACTTCCAATACATAAACTTAGTCACCATTTTCTGAGAGATCCACTGCAGAAGCTGCTTTGGGGGAACATCAACACCCAAAGGGTATCCAAGATGTCTGACAATGGAGCCACGAGGAACAACCAGACCCTGCCAGTCCAAGGACTGCAAATTCGACTCCATGTAGCTTAGAATGGCTGATTTGAGCGCATTGATACGAAGGCCTGATGCCTGACCAAAGAGACCCCAAACATCCAATGCTTTTCGAAGGTTATCCTTGTCCGCACGCAAAATCATAAAGGTGTCATCCGCTAGAGATTGGCTAATGAAGTGCTGTCCTGTAGGAAGCGTCAGTCCAGCCAACTGAGAGGAGGCGGCCATATGAGATAACATGGAAAGAACTGGATGTGTCGCCAGGGCAAAGAATAGAGGGCTCAAAGGGCACCCCTATCT
Source organism: Lygodium microphyllum (assembly GCF_053477565.2). Classification (NCBI taxonomy): domain Eukaryota; kingdom Viridiplantae; phylum Streptophyta; class Polypodiopsida; order Schizaeales; family Lygodiaceae; genus Lygodium; species Lygodium microphyllum. The sequence continues at coordinate 112,841,938 of NC_141148.1, forward strand.
GACGGAACGGGCAAGGACAAATGGCTCAGTAACACTGCCGTTCAGCATGACTTGCGAAGACGCCGTAGCACTAATGGTGTAGATTAGACGAGACATCCGAGCACCAAAGCCCATAGCAGACATAAGTTCAGCAACAAAAGACCAGTCCAGATAGTCAAAAGCCTTTTCCAGGTCCAGTTGAACCAGTACCACCTCCTGATTAGAATGCCTGGCATAATCAATGGCCAATTGGGCATTCAAAACATTGTGCAGAATATTTCGGCCCTTAATGAAGCCATACTGGAGAGGGTGCACAAGGGCAGGGAGATGCTTATGGAGCCGATTTGCCATTACTTTGGAAAAAATTTTGTACATTGAACCCATCAAAGAAATTGGGCGCCACTGTGTCAACTTAGATGGCGAAGGAACTTTTGGAAGTAGTTTAATAAGTCCTTGTTTCCATGAGGGAGGCATGATCCCCGTTTCCCACACCTGCTGGAATAAAGGCTGCAATGGTTTGGCCAGTTGAGTAGCGAAAGCTTCAAAGAACTCATTGGTGAGACCATCCCAACCCGGACTTTTATCTTTGGGCAAGTGTAACAAGACGTCCATAACCTCTGCCTCACCAATATCTAACTCCATAGTAGCTTGGATGTCTTGCGGAAGCCGATTGCAGACCAGGTCATAAAAAACCAAACGGGCCTGAGTAATTTGGGCTGAAGGTGGAGAAGCGGAACCGAGAAGGTCACGGAAATAATTCCTGCACATATGCACAATAGACTGTGGATCCAGGATAAGGTGGCCTTCTGCATCCTCGAGTCTGGTCATATTCTCGCGAGTAGGAGAGGCATGGAGAGCTCGAAAGAACTTATGGGTCTGACATGCACTATCTTGCAAAGTCTCTGTCAGATGTTGCAATTTGGCCTGCTGATACGATTTTAACTGGAATTATTTAATAAGATCGGCCACCCGCATGGCCAGTGCAAGCAGAAATGCATCATCCGAAGTGTCCACCAGCAGAGAGCGAACCAAAACCAGCAGGTCCTCCGCTGCTTGTCGACGGCGCCGACAAAGAGAGGCATGATAGATCCCATACTGCCGAGCAACCCGCTGCACATTAGAGAGCAATCTGTCAAATGATGCAGTGCCCTGAGAAGAGAAGTCCAAGAAGAATCTGTCAAGCAATTGTTGTATATAGCCCTGAAAAATTGCATGCTTCAAGTAGGATGAGTTGAAATGCAAAGGGAGTCTCTCCAGAAATTGCTTGAAAGGTACAATGGGTTGCGCAAGCAACTCGAACTGCAGAGGGAAATGATCCGACAAGGCATATTGCTGCAACACTTTTATTTCGAGCATCTTAGGAAGAAAATCATCATTCTGCATGATATATATACGGTCCAACCGCGACCATGTTGTTGCATACTGGGCCGAATGGAAAGTAAACCCGGTAGAAGATGGGTGTAGCCAGGACCAGAGATCTTGCTTAAGAACAGCAAGAGCCAACTCATGCCACATACGACTTTCCGGCGCATCCATGACCGAATGCTCCGATGTGGATTGGGAAGAATCAACACATATATTGAAATCCCCCATGAAGAAGCCCCGTCTGCCAAGTGACAAGGAAGTCTGCAAAGTGTGCCAAAGCTCCCGGCGAGATAAGGAATCATTCAGAGCATAGAGGCCAAGTAACCATAAGATTTCCCCTTCGAATAAAATTTCAACCACCAAAAAGCGACCATGAACATAATTTTTAATAAGAACAGGCTGATATTTGGCATGTACAATCATGAGCACACCCGAATAATGCATGGCCTGTGTTCCTGCATAGAACAAACGAAAGCCATGGCAATCCACAACTTTTTCGGCATCACCATGACTCTTGTGCTCAACAGCGCACAGGACATCCCACTGATTCTCATACAAGGCAGTCCACATGGCATGTTGCTTGTGTCGAGAACAAATTCCTCGCACATTCCACGTGGCTATTTTCATGTGTATGCAAAGTAAAATCAGGTACGAGGCACAGCTTGCCTCGATTTGACTTTATCGGCGAGAATGCCCAAGACTCCCTCATCTAAGAAATCCGCCAACACCACAAAAGAGTTCTGAGGACCAGATTTGGAAGTAGACGGCATATCTGCTTGTTTGGGGTTGGAACGTGGATACCGACGGTCCCATGGGGTAATGACGTTGCCTCTGGTATCAAAAGCCAGCTTTGCAGGTGGACCCTTTAGACGATCCGAATACATTTTCCTGGCGGGCTGAGGACGGGGGGCCGAGGAAACCATAGCAGGAGCAGAGCGCTCGGAAGACAACATTTCCTTCCTGCACATATATGTACGCATGGAATCTTGTGAGGTAGTAGGCACAGTATTCTCCATGCCGGCAACAATCCTGTTGCCTTTTTTTGCACGAACTTCAACCCAATCGGTGGCACGGGAATCCAGACCCAAAACCTGTTGTTTACCTTTCGCCAGAACTTGGGGCGGATGGATAGTATCCAGCGACGGAGCATCACACACCATATCTTCCATGGGCGGAGCAACATGGCCCGCATCTGAAAGGTGTTGCTGCTCTGGGCATTCTGCCATAAAATGCCCCAACTGTCCACAGGAAAAGCAATGACCTGCCAAATTGCCCCATTTCAAACGAAAGTGTAACGGATGCATGCCAGAGCAATTGAGGCGTAACCAAGTTGGCATTTTCCTTGCAGTATCCCATAACATGCACAAGCGGTTGCGATTCACAGCCCTGAGACTGGGAGGGACCAGAACCGTGCCCACAGCGGCCATGGCATCCTTCAATAGCGGCCAATAAACAGTCGGACAATTTTCCACTTCTACCCACACAGGGCATTCACGTTGCAGCAGGCGCTGAAAATCTGCCATCGGGTGCCATGGAACCACATGAACCAACCGACGATCAAAAAACAAAGGCAGTTTAGACAGGAGAGCAGCACGGTCGTCTCAGTTTTCAAGAGGACCTAAAAAAAACCCCGGGACCCAACAAAAATCTGTTCAACACATTCTCCTTGTAGCAGACTCTGTAGCCATTGGCGAATACGGGAAAGCAGCGGGATTCGACCAGTGAAGAAGAGTATCATCGCGCGTTCATAAAACACTGAAAAAGATCGTAGGACAGTTTTTGGGTCAACGGTAGCTTCCAGAACATCGTCAGGTGCAGAGTCAGAAAAGACTTCCTGGTTATGTTGAATATATTCGCCAAGCAGAGTGTTGGCAAATTCCAGCAGATGTTCCCAGTCCACATCCTGAGAGTCCACAGAATCCGAAGCAACCTGCGCATAGGAACCATCCGGAAGAACACCTATCTCTGCCGAGGTATGCTTGGTACGTTTACCCGCAGGCTGGAGGTCAGGACCCGGGGGCATCTCTTCAGTGCATGGAACCATATCCTCCGGTTCCTCAGCATCAGAATCCAGGCCAAGTGCTGCCACCATTTAGTCTATGAAATCCAGATCCAATCCAGCCATCTTGGATGACAAGCTGATCTCGAAGGAGGACTGACGCACAGGTGAGGGGGGAAATCAGGCGTGGGCAAAAGGCCGGACGCACAAGGCGGAGGGCGTGAACTAGGCGCAGAGCCCGTAGTGCACGTGGGTGACAACAGGGCTGGAGGCGCAACTGACGGACTGCCAAATGCAGGCGAGGAGCCTGTGAGTGATGACACGAGGGCGGTGACATGCGACGGCAGGGAGATAGGGCGGCTGTAGACAGGGCCGTCCCTGATGGCAGACAGGATGGATGGCAGGTCACACGACGGGTCAGAGGGGGCACACGGGCGGTGTAGACGCAGGCGACGTCAGTCTGCTGGCGACGGGTGTAGCAGACCAATGATGAGAAGGCGGGGTGCAGCAAACAGGCGAGGGTCACAGGAGCAGGCGATGAGTGCAGGTGCAGGCGACGAGTGCAGAAGCAGGCGATAATCGCAGGTGCAGGCAACGGACAAACGACGGGGCAGGAGCCATCGACAGCGCGCAGCAGGCCCATGACAAGGAAGTCAACGGGGTGGCGGCCCAGCAACGGCAGGGGTTGACGGTAGGGTCCAACGGTTGCGCAGGGGCCAAAATCGAGGCGTTAGGTCACGGGGGTCCCAAGTCCTCAATCGCACGAGCTCTCTCTCTCTCTCTCTCCTTCTCCTTCTCTCTCTCCCTCTACTTCTCTTCTTCTCTCTCTCTCTTATTCCTCTTCTTCTTCTTCTTCTTTTCTTCTTCTCCTCCTCTCTTATCTCCTTATTCCTCTTCTCACTGATCACAGGGGAGGGGGGGCTCTGCTGTTGGTGAATAAGGAGGGGGGGAGTATTCTGACGGAACCCCCCAAGGGGGGGTGCTGCTGCAGCACGGAGGGGGAAAAGCTTGCTGCTGCAACGAAGGGGGGGAAGCTGACGAAGCATGGGGGGGTGGTGTATTCAATGCAGGGAGGGGGAGCCTCCCCTTTATAGGAGGGGGAGGAGGGTGGAATGGCTGCCACCCCTCCCACCTGGGGGGCTGCATTCCCTCCTATCCTCCACTTCACTCCCTCTCTCTCTCTCTCCCCGACGTCCTGTTGGCCGGGAGAGAGAGGGGGATAAAAAAAGTTGCACAAAAGTTAATATTTTTATTTCTCTTTTAAAATTAAGGGGGGGGAGTTCCTATGGGGGGGGAGGCACCAGGGGGGGAGCATGGGAATATTACATCCTCTCCCCCTTAGAGGAATCGAGATGTCCTGATCTCAAGAGAACCAGGGGGTATTGTTGGTTGAGAGTATCTTCATCCATACAGGTGGCATCCTCTTCGGGATAATCTTTGCACTTGGATGAGGTATTCTCTCAAGGTCCTTGACCTCAAATGCCTCTCCCTGACATCTAGGAATCTATCAAGACATAGATTAAGGACTCCTTGGCTAGGCATTACAATTTGCTGGTCATCAAGTACATGATTTGGATTAGGCAGATAATTTTTCAATTGGCTAACATGGAATACATTATGAATCTTTAGGATTGCGGGCAGCTGTAGTCTGTAAGCATTAGGCCCTAGGCACTTAGTGATCTTATAAGGTCCACAATACCTTAGACTTAGCTTCTTGTACTCTCCCAAGGATAGTGAACTCTTTTTAGGGCATACGCGAATAAAGACCATATCACCTTCAACGAAGGATCTGTCTTGCCATTTCAAGTCAGCATAAGCCTTCTGTCTATCCTTGGCAGCTTGGATGTCTTGTCTTATTGATTTGATTTGATCATCCATGTCTTCCAGCATCTGCCTTGAAGCTTTTACCCTCAAAGTTGAATCTGAGAAGCTTAAAGGGGTACGACAATTGTGCCCATACAATGTTTGAAAAGGGGTCATCTGAATACTCTGTTGGTAAGAAGCATTGTAGGCAAACTCAACCAGTGGTAAGTATTGAATCCACTTTTTGGGTTCGTGACAGTAGTATGCCCTAAGCATATCTTCAATGAATTGATTGACTTGTTCTGTTTGACCATTAGTTTGGGGATGGTAAGCTGTACTGAAATAGAGTTGAGTTCCAATAGCCTCAAAGATTGCCCTCCAGAAGTGTGATGTGAAGAGAGAGTCACGATCACTAATGATTCTTCTAGGTAACCCATGTAGTTTGAATATTTCCTTGATGAATAATCTTGTGATGTCTGAAGCTTTATAGTTTATCTTGACAGGGATGAGATGTGTGACCTTAGTGACCATATCTACTACAACCATACTAGAGTTGTATCCTCCCTGAACTTGGGGTAGGCCAACAATGAAGTCCATACTAATGAATTCCCATTTCATTTGGGGAATGTTAAGTGGTTGCAACTTCCCAAGCATTTTAACATGTTCTGCCTTAATGCATTGACAAGACAAGCATTCCATGACATATTTGAGAACGTCATCTTTGAGCCTTTCCCAATAATAGCTTTTTTTGAGTGCATTAAGGGTCTTGGCATAGCCAGGATGTCCTGAGAAAGGGGAGTCATGGGCTTTCCATAGTATCTTCTGCTTGAGAGTTTGGCTTGCAGGAATACATAATCTTGTCCTAAAGTAGACAAGCCCGTAATGATAGAGAATTCTTGATACTTCGTCTTTAGCTTTGGGTCTTGATCCTTGATGGGGATCTCCCTTAGCATTTTCTGATAGATTGGGTCATGATATGCCCCTTCTTTTGCTAGCTCAAGAATCGGGTTGTTTGGCATTGATACCTTTGTGGCTAGAGATCTTGCTATTGATAGATCTTGCAAAATAAGAGAATTTAGAAATTCCTTGCGACTGAGTGCATCGACAACTACATTCTTTTTTCTAGGCCTATATTTAATTTCAAAATCATATTCTTCTAGCACTTTGATCCATCGGCGTTGCCTCATATTGAGCTCACTCTGGGTGAAGATCCATTTAATACTCTTGTGGTCTGTCACTAAGGAAAATTTATTACCTAGCAAGTAATGCCTCCAAATTTTGAGGGCATGGATGACAACCAATAGCTCCAGATCGTGGGTAGCATAATTCCTTTCATGGCTCTTCAATTTTCTTGAAGAATATGCTACGGGATGACCTTCTTGCATAAGTACACATCCTAAAGCAAGTGCGCTAGCATCAGTTACCACTTCAAACTCCTTACTAAGATCAGGAAGGTTTAGGATGGGTGCTGATACTAAGCTTTGCTTTAGTTTATCAAAGCTGGTCTGTTCGGCAGGTCACTATACAATTGCTGCTTGCTTCTTTAGTAGATCAGTTAGAGATGCTGCAATCAAAGCATAATCTTTGATGAAAATCCTGTACCATCCTGTCAACCCAAGAAAGCTATGTATTTCTTTGACAGAATTTGTGTCAAGAATCGCGTGGTGGGGGGACTTGCTTAAGATGCTGCGCCGAACACACACAGAATGCATAAGGAGAAGCTCACTCAAGAGACAAGAAGAGAGATGGAGGCCAAAACGTTTTCTTGCTGGTTTTTTCTTCTTCTTCCACACACTTTACAATGTACACAAAGTATAGATAAGATACAACATAAAGGAAAGTGGCCTACTGAGTCAAACAATGCATAATCGACTACACTAGTCGACTGGCGCTATAACTACGCCAACTGTAAATAGGTGTAACAACTTGAATATAATAAGTAATGAGTCAGTGGCCATGTGAGAGTCATAATGACCGTCGATGTGCTAAGTGTAGACGTGTGGATCCATCTAGCTAGGTGGTCCATCATTAATGTCCGCATGTGTTGAGCTTGTCATCTCAACACTCCCTCTCAAGCTCAACTGCATCTCTGCAACTCCAAGTAAGCTTCGAAACTTTTGAAGCTTCTCTGTACCCAATGCCTTTGTGAAGATGTTAGCTATCTGATCATGTGTGCTGATATACACCAAGTCAATCTCACCTGCTAGTATCTTCTCTCTCACAAAGTGGTATGCCTCAATATGTTTTGTCCTGGCATGGAACAGAGGGTTCCTAGCCAACTGTATACTGATCATGTTGTCACAATAAATGACAACTGGACCTTCCACTTGCACATCTAAATCAGCCAATAACTTTTATAGCCATACTACCTCACATGGTGCTATAGCAGCACCTCTATACTCAGCCTCTGTACTCGACAAAGCAACTGTAGGTTGCTTTTTGCTACTCTAAGTAACTGCTGCACTACCAAGAGAGAACATGTATTCGCTGGTAGATCGTCTATTAGACATACTACCAGCCCAATCTGCATCTGTGTATCCAAACACCTGTACATCTATACGTGCATAATAGAAAAGTCCATAATGTAATGTGGACTTCACATATCTCAATATGCGTCTGATTGCATCCAAATGTGGCTTTCTAGGTACTTGCATAAACTGACTCACAAGACCAACAACGTAGCTCAAGTCTAGCCTTGTAATGGTCATGTAGATCAAACTCCCCACTATCCTCTTGAACATAGTATGGTCTTCTATCTCATCCCCAACATCAGCACTCAACTTTACATTCTGTTCCAATGGGACTGAAAGTGGTTTGCATGCTGTCATACCATACTTGGACAACATATCCAAGCCATACTATCTTTGGGATAGCCATATACCATCATCACATCTGATCACCTCAATGCCAAGGAAGTACCTTAGCTCACCTAAATCCTTCATCTCAAACTTCTTCTTCAAAAAATCCTTGACTTCAGCAATCCCACTATCACTATCACTTGTAATAATCAAGTCATCCACATAGATGACTATGATGACCAAACCTGCATCTCCCTTTCTCACATAAAGTGAGTGATCAACATTAGAAACGTAAAAGCCAATATTGACAAGATACTCTCTGATCTTGTCAGACCATGCTCTAGGTGCTTGCTTGAGCCCATAGAGCATCTTCTTCAACGTGCACACATACATGGGATGCTCTAAATCTTCATAACCTGCTGGTTGATCCATATACACTTCTTCTTGCAAATCACCATGCAAGAAGGCATTCTTCACATCCATTTGCTGCAACCTCCAACCTTTGGCTACTGGCAAAGAAATCACACATCTGACAGTTGCCATCCTAGCAACTGGATTGAAGGTTTCTTCATAATCTATGCCATATGTTTGTGCATAGCCTTTTGCAACCAGCCTAGCTTTGTACCTACTAATAGAACCATCTTCATTGTGCTTAATCTTATAAACCCACTTACATCCAATAGCTTTCTTGCCCTTCGGCAATGATACTAGATCCCAAGTCTTATTGGCCTCTAATGCAGCCATCTCCTCATCCATTGCTGTATCCCAATGCGTATGACCAACAACATCCTCAAAACAAGTGGGATCAACATCCTCAACTAGTTTCACCATATAAGCATAATGGTGAGTTGCATAACCTTCAAAACCAAATCTTTTAGCAGGGTATTTGACCCTGCTAGATCTGCGTACCACCAGATCACTCAATGGAGCCTTTACATTATTATGAGCTCTCTGTACACCTGGTGTCCTGACAGAAGGAATACCAAGCTCATCATCTAAGCTCTTTGTCTTTGAGCCACTGGAGTTTCCATCAAGAACTGCATCAATGCCATCTGACACTTTATTCTTTCCTTTGTCTTTACCTATAGTGCTACTAGATGCACCTAAAGATGTAGAGCTACTCCTTAGTCTCCCAGACCAAGGACTACCAGGTGATGTCTTTGGTCCACTAAGAGTTCGTGATTCTTGCTTTTTAGCCTGCACATGAGTGTCATGATCATCATCATCATCCAATGCATCACCACTAGATGCATATCAACTGCTCATTTCATCAAAGATAACATCCCTGCTCACTCTGAACTTACATGTGACAGGGTTATAACATCGATATCCTTTCTGCTCTAAAGAGTATCCAATAAAAACAAATTTTTCTGCCTTTGGATCAAGCTTCTTCTGTAGCTTATCTAGCACATGAATGTATGCAACACATTTAAATACCTTCAAGTGCGATACATCAGGCTTCTTGTCAGTAAAGCATTCTTCAGGAGTCATCCCATGAACGGTAGGTGTGGGAGTTCTGTTCATAATATAAACAGCAGTATGAACAGCCTCAGACAAAAAATGCTTAGGCATATTCTTTTCAGCCATCAAGGCGCGTGCAACTTCTGCAATATGCCTGTTTTTCCTTTGTGCAACCCCATTTTGCTATGGGGTATACCTGCATGTGAACTATCTTAGTATCCCATGAGACCTCAAAAAATCACTGAACTCATTCGAGAGGTACTCTCCCCCTCCATCTGACCTCAAGCACTTTACTTTCAAGCCTGTTTCTCTTTCAACTGCAGCCTTGAAAGTTCTAAAGTGCTCAAACACTTCACTCTTTTCCTTCATAAAGTATATCCACAGCTTTCTAGAACAATCATCAATGAATGTGACAAAGTATGAACTGCCTCCAAGAGATACATTTTGTGTAGGCCCCTAAATATGTGTATGCACAACATCAAGGATATTTCTGCTTATATCTCTGTCATGTGAAAAGGGTTGTCTTGCCTGCTCATGCTTTGCATACCTTATGAAATTCTACAACTCTAAATGTAGGCAAACCTGTAACCAACCCTTTGGACTGCATTAATTTTAGCCTTTGTACATTTGCATGTCCAATGCGTTTGTGCCAAATTTCAATATTTCCAACAACACCTTTTCCTTTAGCATACATACAGCATTCATAATAGGAATTCGAGCATCCAGAGTAAACATACATCCAACTCTACTTCAAATTTGCTACCAACCTGCACTTGTCATTGAAGTCTTCTACAAAGCAACCCTTTGCATTAAATCTGACTTGCAGCCCTTGCTCTACCATTTGACCGACTGACACCAAGTTCTTTGTAATAGATGGCACATGTAATACATCTGAAAGACTCTTTGTCTTACCATAATGCAAGGACAAGGGAACTTTTCCAATGTGTGAAATTGGGTGGTATGAATCATCACCCGTCTGCACATAACCTGCATTTTGCAAATCCTGCATCTCTCCAAACCATTCTGCGTGGTTGGTCATATGATTGGATGCACCTGAATCAACATACCAAGCATCATCATGTGTTCCCTTTCCTGTAACAACATTCAGCATATGCTGCATAACAAACATATATTCATTTTTGTCTTCATTCTATCGTGAATACGATGCATAGTTTCCTTGCTGCAACTTACCACTGCGAATATCATCTTTCTTAGCATAACATTGGGCTGCAATATGACCTGTTTTGCCACAGTAGTAACACACAATACCACAGTTATTAGAACCTCTGTTCTGCCATCCACCTCTTCCTCTGAAGCTCCCCTTGCCTCTAAAGTTACCATGACCTCTTGAAACTTGCATATCGCCAAATTGCTGATTCAATCTGTTTTGCTGGTTGTCACTACTACGTCCTGTACCATGGCCTCTTGAAGAGAACCTGCCACGTCCCCTTCCTGAATTGGAGAAGAAAGCTTGGACCTGTTCACCACTTTTTTCAGATGTCTCACTCTGCATGTTGATCTCTTGAGTGATCATAAGGGAGACCAACTTATCAAAAACTGGAAATGGCTTTCTGACATATACGGAAGTTACAAAAGACTTCCAAGCCTTTTCATTGTTAAGTCCACAGACGACACCAAATCATCATCATCGGGCATTGCATCAATTGCTGCCAAGGCATCTGTAATGCTCCTTAACTTTAGTGCATACTCATTGATAGACATCTTCCCTTTCTTCAATGTATTTAACTCTTGCTTGAGTTGAATCTTTCGTGCCTTTGTATTTATGGAAAACATACTTTCAAGTTTGGTCCAAGCTGCATATGAATTCTCTGCATTTCTAATATGTCTCAGCATATTATTGTCAATTACTGCAGATAGCCAATACATGACCTTCTTGTCTTTTGCATTCCATTCCTTCCCTGCCTTTGTCTCTTCTACAGTTGGAGGATCACTCACCTCTTGCTCCTTTTCTTCACCTGAAACAAACTCGTAGAGGCCTTTTCCAATAAGGAAGTTCATGACACGGAACTTCCATGAAGGGTAGTTGTTCTTTTCGAGCTTCTCAATGATGGGGCTTCCACTGTTCTCTGCCATTATCACAAAACTAATACCAAACAGCAAGCAAATCTTCTGCAACCCTCGACCTGTAGTGCACAGCAATATACCAGACAATCTTTTTCACTATCTACTCAACAATACATGCAATTTGCAACCTATTTGCAGATAAAACTTATGTTTGCTTCTTGCAAACACCTCAAAAATTACAGATTTTCAATTTGTAAATTGCGCACCCACTTTCGGTCAAAACAGCCGAAATCACAATGTACCCTGAAACTGCTGTCCACAACCTAGCGGCTCTAAAAACAGGGCCTGAAATGGTCTCAGATGCCCAAAATAACTGTGAAAAACCCTAATGGGCTAATCTGCAGAATATACAGTGCTCTCCTTGCACACCAAATCTCACAGCAATCTGAGATTTTTTGCTCGACCTTGCTTTTGGTGCCTCCATAGGCGCGCTGTCCAAGAGAAAGAGTGGAAGAAGGGGAGAGCTTCTTACCCGTGGCTTGCTTGCTCGAACCTTGCTTCTTCTCCTTTACTTTAGCCTTCACACAGAATGCACAAGGAGAAAATATCACTCAAGAGACAAGAAGAGAGATGGAGGCCAAAACGTTTTCTTGCTGGTTTTTTTTTCTTCTTCCACACACTTTACAATGTACACAAAGTATAGATAAGATACAACATAAAGGAAAGTGGCCTACTAAGTCAAACAATGCATAACCGACTACACTAGTCGACTGGTGCTATAACTATGCCAACTGTAAATAGATGTAACAACCTGAATATAATAAGTAATGAGTCAGTGGCCATGTGAGAGTCATAATGACCACTGATGTGCTAAGTGTAGACGTGTGGACCCATCTAACCAGGCAGTCCATCATTAATGTCCGCATGTGTTGAGCTTTTCATCTCAACAAGTTGGTGTTGACCATTCCAAAACGTCTCAGACCTTAGCTGGATCTACTGAAATTCCTTCCGCTGATACAATGAATCCCAGATATTCAATTTGTCGCTTGAAAAATGCTCACTTCTTCTTCTTGGCATAAAGCTTGTGCGCTCTCATTATTTCAAGAACAATGCGAAGTTGGGGTTCATGATCCTTTTCGTGTTTTGAGTAGACTAGGGTATCGTCAAAGAAGATGAGTATGAAGTCATCAAGATAGGGCCTAAAGATATCCTGCATTAACCTATTGAAGGTAGCAAGAGCACTTGTTAGCCCGAATGACATCACTAGGAATTCGAAGTGTCCATACCTTGTATTGAATGCATCTTCAGGATATCTTCTTCTTTGATCCTTATCTGATAATATCTAGATTTGAGATCTATCTTAGAGAAGATCTTCGCTCCTTGAAGACGGTCAAGTAATTCATCTATTCTTGAAATGGGGTATTTATTTTTGATGGTTGATTGATTCAACCCCCTGTAATCAATGCATAGACAAACCGTTCCATCTTTCTTCTTTTGGAATAGCATTAGAGCTCCCCATGGTGAACTGCTAGGATGGATGTAGCCTTGGTCTAATAGTTGCTTGAGTTGCTCTTTCAATTAGATAGCTTCCGAGATGGACATCTTATACGGCCTCTTTGCGAGGACTGGTGCAGCTCTTGGCACAAGTTTGATTTCGTGGTCAACTTCCCTTTGAGGAGGAAGTTCTGTCAAATCTTCAAGAAATATGTATGCATATTCCTTTAACCATGAAGGTTCTTCCCCAAATTCCTGATTCTGATCTAGCTTATTCAATTTAATCAGATAGACAGGTAGGCCCTTTCTAATACCTTTTATTATTCGTGCTACTTTTTCCAACTGTATTTTTGGCTTACCAGCCTCTCCTTGAGTCGTGACTAGTTCCCCTTCAAAATTTCGAAAGGAGACTTGGACCTTCCCACAGTGGATGTGGGCATCATTGGGTATTTGCCAATCCATTCCGAGTAAACATTCGTGGACACCTAGGTTCATTACCTTGAATCTCACCGAAGTTGGCTTCCCACCCAGTAGGAATTTCACCTTAGCAGTTTGCCTAGTACAAGTGACCTCATGACCATTTGCTAATTCCACAAGTTAAGTAGGTGCATCTATTGTGGCTATCCCTAATATTTTTGCACAGATTGGTGAAATGAAGGAATGTGTACTGCCTTAATCAATCAAGGTTTTGAAGCTTTTACCTTGATAATCTGATGGAGTTTGAATCACTGAGAATTGGCGATTCGGACCCTTCTTGTGAAGAGGGGCGTGAACCGTTGCCCTCTCAATGTCAGTATCCATGGATGGACCTTCTTCATCGTCCAGCTCCTTGTTGGAAACATTGGAGGTTCTCCCTCTGGCCATGATGGTGGTTCCTTGGCCATGAGCGGCTCTATTTTGACCTTGGAATTTCCCTTGGTGATGTCCTTTGCTAAGCTTGGGACACTGCCTCTTGAAGTGTCCAGGCTCATTACAATGGAAGCAACGTGGGTTGTGATCATTACTTTGTGTAAGAACAAAGTTGTTGACAGCATTGGCCCTAGCTTTCTTTCTTTGGCCCTGATTCTGACTCTGCGCCCTCTTGGTCTGAGCCTTAAACATACCCTTATTCTGATCTTTGTAAGGCCGAATCTTGTTATTTCTTGGTTTGGTCTGCACCTCCTGTATTATTGAAGCAGCTCGAATGAGTGCGTCTTATAGGTCCGTTGGGAGCATGGATTCCAATTGGGTGTTTATGGGTGGATTCAACCCAGCACAGAATTTGGACACCTGTTGTGTCATATCCATTGGAGGCGCATACTTTAGGAGTGAAATGAACTTTGAATAATATGCTTCAAGGGATAATCCTAGCTGCTTCAAGTCATAGAATTCATTCATCTTTTGTGTGTGGTAGGCAGGTGGCAGATACCTCCCTCGCATAGCTTCCTTAAGCTTATCCCAAGTGACTGCCCCCTCGGAGATCTCTTGGTCTCTGCACCACTGTTTCCACTAAAGTCTCGCTTCACCTATAAGCTTGAGTTTGGCGAGCATGGCTTGGTTAGCAGGTGTAGTTCCTGCTGCCTCAAAATAGTCCTCCATGGACTCAATCCAGATCTTGGCGTCAGCTTCAACAGTCCTTCCCTTGCCATCAAAATCGGGTGGCTTAATTTGTTTGAGAAGGAACTTCTTCTCTTGTACCATAGCTGTACTTAGTGCATGAGTCGGACTTGGAACCTGCACTTGGGGTTGCGTTTGGACAATAAGATTCTTTATGCTAACATCTTATCAAACGTTCCCCATATTACATTAATATGACTAGCACCGCTTTTAGCCAAGTGGCTTAATCACTTAACACCTTTTCTAACATGTACGATCAAGATAGAAAATAATAAAAAGTCCTATTCATTCATGAGGGCATAACCCTTTGAGTACATTTATTTTGGATAAGTAGGACAAGCTAATTGATACATCAATTTGGGGAAAATAGGATTGTGTTGCAATTGACTACAGGAATGGAATAATAATATGGAGTGGAATCATGGATTTTCAGGAAATGATAAGTCATAGGAAGCCTGGGGTATCCCTTCCTTTGATACCCGTTCTTCTCATAGCACCCTAACATTTTGATCCTCTCAGCAGAGATCACCCAGGTCACTTCTTTATAGACATACTTGTTCTGCTTGACTTGCCAACTGCTAACATGCAAAGTTGCATTTGCATGAGCTTCGACAAAGATGAACATCTTCACTATCTTTAAATCCTCCATCCACTTGATTCTCTTCAAGGGTCTGAAGGTATACGAGTCGGTGGGCTACTACGTAGTATATTCCTGAATCTCTTGTCCATCTCCGCTCCACATACAGGGTGAAGGATTATAGATGCGGTCTAGAATATTCATCATGCCTAGCCTCTGATGATAATCCGAAGCACGCATTGCAGTCATGAACATGACCTAGAACACCAAGAACTTGCTCCATGCTTCGTCACTCTGCAACCCAGCATCCATAAGTGAGTAAAGAAATGTTTTCAACAAAAAAGACTACTCCCTTCTACCCACCTACCCCTGACTATCCCCTTATTCCATTTATTTTCCTCCAATAAGTTTCCTTGTAATCTTAGATCCCGTTGGTTTGCTTTGATACCAGCTATGATACCAACTGTAATGTGTCTGCTCGTCCACTTGAGGGACACGTCTTAGCAGCCCATTGGGAAGAGAGTTTAGAAAGCGCCGCCTGGCACTCACAAGGAATGTCATAGGGTTTGCGATCTAGGTCTTCCCAAGTCTGCCTCACGCAGAAGTATCCGGCCACTCCCACTTAAGACTGACCTGAAGTCAGAGTTCCTTTCTTATCAGCAAGGTCTCTAGGAAGTAGCTAGCGTCGAGTTGTAGATGAACCACTTTGCGTAGGAACAACATAGTCGAAACGGATTCATACTGTAGTCGGTTCATGGAGAATGGAAAACGAGAGGGATGCAAAGCTCAACCTCTCTGCCATAAGGCATAGTCCCATTCCTTTCCCCTAAAACAGCATAAATCGGGATTCTAACCCTATTGATGCTAGGTCTTCATAGTCTCGTTATCTCGTCTTTTGAGAAAAGTTCCTAGCTAACCGGGACCACCCTTCTGTAGGACGGATCTAAGTCACGTCCACCACACTTTCCTCAGTTTTCTTTAGTTATCTAATTACCTACCACATTACGTTTGACATGCAAAAGCAGCTTCCTTAATTAATCAAATTAATCATGGGTTCTTTCACGTAACTTAGGCATTGACACAAAAACAATGTCAACCAAGTTCCTTTTTCTCAAATATGTGTTCTTTATTTATCATAGTTGCAGAGTAAATCAAGTATCATGCCCGAAGGCTATCCCAGTAATCTACAGGATTGCTGCTCCAAGTTCCGCCCGTTGACTAGTACACGGGCCTTGAGATCCCATCTCGAGTCACGTTGGCCTCTTGTGCAGGATCCGGAGGCAAGGAATTTATAGCCAGAGCCTCCTCTGGCACCCAAGTGTCCTCCCGCTCCAAGCAGCACCCACGGAGAGACCTCTCGTGGCGGGTTAGGTCCATATACTGGGTGCGGCTAACAACCCCCTTGGACAGGGCCAGGCAAACAGTCAGAGGTAACTCTTCTTGCCTCTCCCTCCAAGATTTTAACCTAAAGCATTAAATGTTTTTCCTTGGATTAGTTCCTTGAGCAAAGGAGATCAAATAATGTACCTAAGTGTATAATCACAAACATTTTGGAGGCCGTTTGTACGACCAATTGCTAAGGTGTGATTCCTTTTTCCCAGATGCTCCCAGTATCTGATCTTGGATCTTTTTCCTAGATGCTCCTAGCATATGATCCTGGATCGTTCGCCACTTGGCAATAATCTTAAACAAGATCATGCAAGCAAATGATCTTGGTAAGTTAACTTATTTTGACTTGCTCTTTCCCTTGGGTTTTACCTTATGATATCTTAACCCTAACTCAAGCATTAACTGGTCAACCAAGGCAATGGACATGCCTTATTTGTAACCCAACCAAGGGTCTTTTAGTCTTCCACTTCTAACAAAGTTCAATTAACACACTTGGCAAGGCAAGATTCTTCATCTAGGCCTTCAAGATACAGTCTAGATGCATGCATCCCTTCCATCTCTCTTAGTGTGGTACTATGCAGAGTTTTCCAATCCTCCTTACCCATCATGCACATGGTGTGTTTAGTATATTTGTACATCCTAAATGACCTTTCACTCTCTTCATACCTGGCAACGAATACTTATTCCTAATGCACCGGATCACATGTGACTTGCGTATATAAAAGTCTAGGTTTCTATCCATCGGTGCAATTGCATCTTACAAATGGAAACTAACATTTCATGTGTTTCTTTTAATCATGACTGCAAAGCATGAATTGTAAATGACTATTCATGCACTGAACTGGTTTAAAAGCTATTATTTTATGTGAAATAATGCAAAAACCTTATCATTCTATGTGTGTAAAAGCTATCATTCCATGCATATAAACTTAGGCGAACTCCATACTCTACCATTTCATGCATGCAACCTAGCACTTAGAGTAAACAAAAATCCTAGGACTCGTTCTTGTTCCATGCATGTAGCTAACCCCTTTATTTCTTCCTTGAGAGATAATATAGAATTAATTATAAAGCTTAGGATATCTAAAGAAACTGGGTTTGATTTGTGATCATAGGGGCATTTGTTGCGTTGAACGCTCTGCTCGCCTCTCCCGCATTACCGGTACCAATGGTAGCTTTGGCACTTACACTTCTCGCAACTCTCTTTTTGGGAGCCATTTACCACGTGGAGTTTGGATAGTCCTAACCTTAACGGGCCTTCAAGGTGACAAGCTCGGGAAGGAAGGGTCGTGAGAAAGTGACCTTCGCCAATCAGAGGGCTTGAAAGGTGGCTTCTCGAACACAGCCCTCGACACCTTTTCTACTCACCAACTCACTCACTCACTCACTCTCACTCACTCTCTCTCTCTCCCTCTTCTTCTCTTCTTCTTCTCCTTCTCTCTCTCTCCCTTTTCTTCCTCTTTTCTTCTCTCCTTCTCCTTCTCTCTCTCTCCCTCCCTCTTCTTCTTCTTTTCTTCTCTCCTCCTACTCTCTCTCTCCCTCTTCTTCTTCTTCTTCCTCTCTTCTTCTTCTCCTTCTCTCTCTCTCCCTCTTCTTCTTCTTTTCTTCTCTCCTTCTCCTACTCTATCTCTCTTCTTCTTCTTCTTCTCTTCTTCTTCTCCTTCTCTCTCTCCCCCTCTGCTTCTTCTTTTCTTCTCTCCTTCTCCTACTCTCTCTCTCCCTCTTCTTCTTCTTCTTCTCTTCTTCTTCTTCTTCTCCTTCTCTCTCTCTCTCCCTCTTCTTCTTTTCTTCTCTCCTTCTCCTACTCTCTCTCTCCCTATTCTTCTTCTTCTTCTCTTCTTTTTCTCCTTCTCTCTCTCTCTCCCTCTCCTTCTCTTCTTCTCTCTCTCTCTTCTTCCTCTTCTTCTTTTTCTCTTCTTCTTCTTCTTCTCTTCTTCTTCTCCTCCTCTCTTCTCTCCTTCTTCCTCTTCTCACTGATCATGGGGGGGGGGGGGGGGGGCAGGGGGGCACAACTACCTGGCGAACGAGGAGGGGGGGGGGGAGTATTCTGACGGAAGCCCCCAGGGGGGGTGCTGCTGCCGCACGGAGGGGGGAAAGCTTACTGCTGCAACGGAGGGGGGGGGGAAGCTGACGAAGCACAGGGGGGCACTGTATTTGACGCAGGGAGGGGGAACCTCCCCTTTATAGGAGGGGGAGGAGGGTGGAATGACCGCCACCTCTCCCACCTGGGGGGCTGCATGCCCCCTATCCTCCACTTTACTCCCTCTCTCTCTCTCCCCGACGTTCTGTCAGTGGGGAGAGAGAGGGGGATAAAAAAATTTGCACAAAAGTTAATTTTAAAAAAAAAAGGGGGGGGGGGGAAAGCACGGGAATATTACACCAAGAAAACCCCAACAACATGCTTCATCGTTGGTTGTATCAACTCCACCTAATTAAGGACCAATTACTCTTAGAGCTAAAATCAATACATTAGGAATACCTAAGCCTCTCGGTCCTATCATAGCTTATCCCTCTAGGGACCCTCCTCCACATTTGATAATTGAACCATATGATGAGGAGGAGTACATGAATCCTTATGTGATATATGATGAAGAAGGTAATGTAATCCTTATGGATCATAGGCCTATCCTAATCATGGCATTAAGATGTAAGAGAGGAAAAAAGTGAACTACTCAAGACAAATGATAGAGTTTTGGAATTTCTACCAACCAGAACATGTGTTAGGTGACTATCCTAAAAAGCAAGAATTTCCATAAAAAACCAAGTATACTTGAGATGCAATGAGTGTGGTATTACTCAAAATTTATCAATTTTCCACTAAACACCAAACATCTAGTGATACATAGATAGAATGAGTCTACTAGACATAACATCTCAATTTGAATTTTCAAGGCTATTATCATTGACTCCAAAGATGAAGAGGTGATCCTACCTACCTATCTTAGGGTTAAACTACTTATGAAGTAAAAGAATGTCATAGTGTCATAAGGATGTGAAATTTTATTGCTTTGCTTAGCATTTGATTAACTTTTAATTTAACGTGCTAATATGACTTGCACATGTGAGATGCAAGTTAATTATTTCATAGCGTGGGACTTAAGATCCTAAAATATTAGTTGGTGCCAAATTTAAAAGTTATAATAATTTGTAATTCACAAGTAGTAGGTGGTACTAGACATCTAATTTAAGCCTATATCAATTTTTGGACCACTAATGTTAATGGGTGATATTGGAGACTAGGCATCAATTAATTAATTAATGCCAATTGTTTACAGGCTAATAACTGCTCATGGACACTTGAAAGACAAATTGGTCTAGCCAATTTAATTATTAGCTAGTGGAGTTATTTTTTTGAACATTAGAATACTTATTAAATAAAATTTCAAAAGTATTATTTTAAAAATTAATTTAATAATCTAGATAATGCTAGAAAATAAGACTAGAAGGCTGTCACTTGGCAAAACTTGTCCATGCAAATGAGAAAAGTGGCTTTGGGGATTAGTGAAAGTCTGTTCTAGCCATTATGGGAGAGAAGGAGGCTATCAGAGAGCAAGGAGATGTTGCCGATGTGATTTGCAGCCACTAAGGACCAGCCTTACAATAGGTGACAATAGTTTGGAGCCCTCCAAGTATAGATGAATGTAGCGCAAGTCCTTTTGGACAAGTGACATTATAGAAAAGGAGGTAATAACTTTTCTAGTGGTCCCAAGTTGTAGGTGACAACTTCCGTGGTTGTTTGAGAATGGTATCATTAGTTTTTGACCTTTCTCACAATGAAACTTTGAAATCTCTATCTACAACATTCTCTCTCATCCTACAACCATCTCTCAAGTTATCTTAGCAGAATCTTATGATTGGAGTTATTAGAGGTGGAGATATTGAAAAATCTATACTATAAATTGGGTTTACAACAAAAATTAGGGTTTGATAGAGCCACCTCAGGATACATGCTGAAAATTGAGGGCCTAAGACATCTACAAGATGAGATTAAAGAACTTTAGGGAGATTCAAGAGATAGTCAACCCATATCATATTTGGGACTTAATTTGTTCAAGGAGTAGGGTAAAGGCCAATCCAAGGGGCAAATTGATTTGAAGACTTGTTGATTAGGTTTGAAAGCAAGAGATACATGCTGAAAATTGAGGGCCTAAGACATCCAGAAGATGAGATTAAAGAACTTTAGGGAGATTCAAGAGATAGTCAGCCCATATCATATTTGGGACTTAATTTGTTCAAGGAGTAGGGTAAAGGCCAATCCAAGGGGCAAATTGATTTGAAGACTTGTTGATTAGGTTTGAAAGCAAGAGACACTTGGATTAGCGGAGGAAATTAGAGAATGTGGGTTGTATTCCATCCGTTTGTAATACAAGCTAAAGAAACATTGCAAAGGGCACCAATTTTGGGGCCAAGGGACTAGTCCTACAATAGAGGTGACAACACTTTGGAGATTGTTAGAGAGAAAATATGCTACTGATGTGATTTGTAGCCACCAAGGACTAGTCCTACAATAGGTGACAACACTTTGGAGATTGTTAGAGAGAAAATATGCTACTGATGTGATTTGTAGCCACCAAGGACTAGTCCTAAAGCACATGATAGTAGTTTGGAGCCCTCTAGGTGTAAATGACAATAACCTAAGGTCCTTTTGGTAGATGTGATAGCATACAGGAGGGGGCAATAGCTTTTGATAGTTGTAAGTTGTAGGTGAGAGGTTTCATGCATATTTGAGTAGAGTAGCAATAGCTTTTCAGCCTTTCTCGTGATGAAACTTTGAAATTTCTCTCTCTACAATTTTCTCTCTCATCCCACAACCATCTCTCAAGCTATGTCAGCAAAATCCAAACATTTGAGTCATCAGAGGTGGAGATATTTGACAAACTTTGATGTAAACCTTGATTTACAATAGAAATTAGGGTTTGATAGCCAGTTTAAATGTTGCTTAGAATTGAGAGACCATGACTTGAATTCCAACAATTGAAATTAAATAATTTCATAAAGATTCAAGAGGCAAGCTAGACCATATTAGATTTGGGGCCTGATTTGTCTTTTAAGGAGTAGAGTAAAGGCCAATACTCAAGATTAGTTTGAAGGCTTGCTAGTCATTAACAGTACGTAGCACTTGCATTAGTAAAGGAGATTAGTGAATCTTACTTGTACTCCATCCATTTGCAATAAAAGATAAAGAAATATCCAAAAGGGTGCCAATTTTGGAATCAACATATTGTCCATTATTCAAGATTAAAGTGGTAAATAGTATATTTCACTTTATGTGAATTAATGAGGATGTGAAATTTTATTGCTTTGCTTAGCATTTGATTAAAACTTAATCACATGCGAGGTGCAAGTTAATTATTTCATAGTGTGGGACCCATGACCTCAAAATATTAATTGGTACCAAAGGCAAAAGTTGTAATAATTATGTCTAATAGGTATAGGTGGTATTCAATGTTAGATTTTGACTTTTTGACCAATTTATTGTCCACACTAATGTTAGTGTGGAAACATTAGAGACTAGGCATAATTAATTAATGCAAGTCTAAGGGCCAATAATTGCTTAGGAGCATTGGGAAGAAAAAGTGACCTAGCTAATTAACTATTGGCTAGTGGAATTATTTTTTTGGCACTAGAATATTTATTAGATTATTTTTTAAAAAATATTTTAAAATTATATTTATATGTTTAATAATACTAGAAATGGGATTAGAAGGTTACCACTTGGCAAAACTTTCCTGTATAAGTGGAAAAAATATTTATGGGGGTTAGCAAAAGTCTATTCCAACTATTTTGAGAGAGAAGGAGGCTATTAGAGAGCAAGGAACCATAAATGGAGAGCTAGCACAATGTTACGATGGGTCCCCAAAAAGGTTCTATGTGCTCAAGGGTACTATGTGAGAAATTGATGGATTTGATAGCCTAAATTGTTCTTGCCACCACCTCCATCAACCATAATCCAAGTCTTAGACAAAACAAATAAATGCGAAATAGATCAAAATGCAAGTCAAAATTTAGGACTAATGACAGTAATAGATTGAATTCGTCAAGTTAGATACCAACATTTTATGGAAAGGTTGAACTAGTTAAGTTTGAGTTAAGCTATCTTTAAACTAAAGACTTAGTTTGAGTTAAGCTCTCTTTAAACTACATATTAAATATTTTTAAGTAGGATGGATCAATACGAGGCAATTGAGAGTTGCTTAAGAGAAGCCAATGGTTTTTGAAGGACCATCACATAATTAGAGCCCATGAAGTAGACTCTTGGAAGATTCTTGAGAAGGAAACTAATGAGTCACCTAGTTTTGCCAAGTAGTAATCCAAGGAAGCTACTGATACGTTTGGATGTTCAAAGTCTCCCAAAGAGGAAGCCACTTTATTGATCAAGAAGGAATGAGAAGTTCAACAACATCTACCTATTGCAGTTGCTCAACTTCAAGAAAGTTATCCATAAGGTATGACTAAGGATGCTTTCTATTGGGGGTAAAGGCACTTGTGCCTAGCCGCCCGTGTATTACTACACTGATAGTACCCACACACCTACACACTATAGACAGTGGGCACCCATCACTCTCACTTTATTCTTTATTCTTTCAGTGAAATTTGAATAGGGAAAGGCTAGTGACACATTGTGACTGTTGGAGTTCCCACATCTTCTCTCTCTCTCTCTCTCTCTCTCTCTCTCTCTCTCTCTCTCTCTCTCTCTCTCTCTCTCTCTCTCTCTCTCTCTCTCTCTCTCTCTCCTTCCACCATAGCTCTTGCTTTCACTTGCATGCTTCCACTTAGGGCTCACTCCCTTCAATTGGTATTAGAGCCATTGCATTGACATTAAGGAGCTCAACTCAACATTATTTGAGCTTACATTCAAATACCTACAATAGTTCACAGTCATTTGCTGCCATAACTTCAAGCTTTAAGGTACGAGTCGATCTTCCATTGCTCTAGCACTTACTAGAGGCTATTAAAACTTCTTCAGGGTATCATTGGGCCTGCCTTGAGCCCACTTCAATGAACTTTTAGCTTAGCAGTAGCAGTTTCCATTGCTCTCAACTTCAAGAAGGTACCCATTGTTACTTCTTCATCTCCTGGCTTGGTTGAGGCCTTTCTAAAGGTTGTACTAGCCATTGCAAAGAGCTTTGTAACCTTCTTCATCCTCAACTTGGAGAGCATTAAGTTTATGCCTAATATCACTACTCTGATTCCTGCAAGGCCTATTCTACCTCCTTATCAGCTCCTGGACACTCATTTGAAGGATCACAATCATTGTTGAAAACCTTTGGCACTAATACTTGACATTCAACATTGGATTTGAGTTTCTCTTCACTTGTATTCGCTGTTATTAATAGCAGATCTACTATTACAAGTTTATAATAGGGTCTCTTTTATAGTTTTGAGCTCGTATATGTATTCATTGATGTCCCTATGCAATCACATTGATGCCAAGATGTTATCGTAATGCCTTGTCATGATATTGGCTTGGTTTGAGCCTGCATTTAGCTTAGTTTATCAAATATTTTCATTGCTGGAATATTTTAGGGCAACAGGCATTTGATGGTCAAAGCTTATGTCTCTTGCTAGTTGATGCTTTTGGGGTTATCTATTGGATGTACCGATATCTATGATGGATGCTACATGCTTGATTGTGCTCATGATATGTTATTGAGCTAATTTGAAGTTGGAATACATTGACATTGGCTATCATTCATTGTTATGGATGCTACTTGGATGCTTCATTGAGTGTTACTACTTACTAAGAGAGTTACTACTAATAGTTTTTCAAACTACTTGGGTTAGATACTTCCGAATGTATGCTATATGGATCTTGGATGTATGGATGCCATCCTCATGATGTTTTGAGGATTTTTTGCTCATTTGGCATTCGAATTTTGTTTCACTGGTGGGAGATATTTGGCTTTATGTATTGAGCCACATTTGATACTTCAACATACTACAGAGCATTTGGTTTATGCAGTTGAGCTTGAGCTTGTTATAGTGAGACAGTGGGACTGAGTGTGACATGTACATTCTCTCTTCATGCTATATGTATGCAGTTGATGCCTAGTGGGCTGATCTAACTTTTCTTTTGGGCTAGCACATATCTCTGTCATGCTATTGTTAGTGATGTATTTATCTTACATGGCTATGTATTGAGCTTCTATTATCATTGCTTAGTTAGTTGTGCCTTTGGTAGGTCTCTTCCATCATATGGGAGACCTACTATATGCATGATGGTAATGCATATGGGATGTATCTCAGTCTGACACATTAACCTTTAATAGTTATCGGTGCTCATTGCGTATTCACTCACTGCTAGTTGTAGTTTTCATTTTATTAGTGATAGCTCATACTTGGCTTTGATTTCTTATTGTTGTACTCTATTTTCAACATGTTGTAATTGTAGTTTACTGCATTTTTTATGAGAGCAGCCATCTCCTCTTGACAGTCTTTTGTTTACAGTTTGTGGAGAGCTCGTTACTTTGGCAATATCTATTGTCTCTTACTTGATTTGGTAGTGGTCTTGGGACAGATCTGAAAGAATTTAGAGCATCCTATTTACTTTGCATTGTGCCTATTTTTACTGTAGTGGGACTGGTCATTCAAATGACAGTGCAATCTTGAACATTGACAAGTTGGATGGCACAAATTATAGTCATTGGAAAATGTAGATTTGGTAGGTTTTAGTACAAAAATTGTAGATCAAGCCATTGAAAACTAAGAGTGTAAAACCTCCAAATGTTGATAAGGAGACTTGGGCTGATTGGGATGAGTTATACAAGTCTACAATTATTTTGTCACTCTCCAAGCACGTGTATTATAATGTTGTCAATGACACAGAGAATGCATGGAAATCATGGGAGAAAATTGAGAATTTCTATGATAAGGAGAGTCATGCATGAGGCAACTCATGGACCTTTGCATGAAGGAGGGGACCTTTGTGTCTACCCACTCAAATGTGCTCCACTCCAATTTCATCCACTTGACCTCACAGGGGGTAGAGTTTAAAGAGAATCTTCCACCATTATTCTTATTGGTCACCTTACTTGAGCCACAAGAACATTTTGCATTGCCATGTGTGTAAATATGCCCAAAAATGGACTTAAGTTACAAGATGTAGCACTGTTGAATGAGGAAATCAACAAAAAGAATATTGATGCCCACATGCCTTGGTAGTTAGTGGCAAAAATGATGGTAAGCACAACAATAGCCATAGGAGAGACTCTCATAGGTCTCATACTAAGTCTTGTGGACATAAATCTGATTTGACATGTCATTATTGTGGGAAAGCATGACATATTACGCTGCAGTGCCACAAAATGTATGATGAAAAGCTCAAGGAAAAGGGAAATGGGAAAGTGTAGGAGAATAATGATAATTGTAGCATAGTACCTGCTAAGTCTAGCGTCAAGATATAAGAGATTAATGTAGTGTAGGAGCTTGATTTTGATGATGATGTTTATATACTTGTAGCCTCTTCTGTGGATGAGTCACAGTTGGCTAATTCCTCATTATGTTTTACTCAATGTGGATTGATGGATTTTGAGGCTTCCTTTCATGTGACACCTCATAGAGCGTTGACGTGATGCTATGTGGACATAGTGTGAAAGAGCATGGAATGCATCATCATCTGACTTTCTTATTGATCAAGAGAGTCAATGTGATCTGAGCTACTAGTAATAGTGTGAGTTGCATGGATTATCCAAAAATACTAGATTTTTGGATCATTTTAGCCTATTTTTTATATTATTTATTGTAAAAATATGAAAAAGTTAGAAAAGTTTCTAGATTAGGATGGCATGCAAAAAGCTAGTTGCTTTTTTAGCCAATTATGGGATTTTCATAATAAGGACATATTGACGAAATCACACGCGTTGCGATCGCTGTAAACAAGTTGAGAATTGCAGTTTGAACTGAAAGAAGAAGGAGTGATCTAGGAGATCCATGAGCAGGTGTCCTGCAATTTTACCCCCTTTTTGGAGACAACAGAGCCATCATATTTGGGTTCCGAGCAGTAGATAAGGAGCTATAATTTTGATGCACATCTTGTTCTACGAAGAAGCTCCTGGAGATCTAATGCCTGGAGATTGCTTCTGAGTAGTGCAAGGATTCTAGGTTCTTTCAATACATATTGATTCAATTCATTGTGCTTTGTCTTTGTCGTGTTTACCACTTGTGAATTCTCTTTCTTCTCTTCCATCTCCTATCTCTACTTCCTTCTACCTTTGATCCCCAGTGGATTCGACCTTTCGACAAAAACCCCTCCGACATTGGTGAATTTGACATGAAAGGTCATCAGAAGAAGGAAAGACAAGATGGGAGAACCTTCGAACACAATCTAGAGTGATGTTTTGCAATAGTTGTTGCAAAATATGAATATGCTTATGCAAGTACAACAACAACAATAGGTGATGCAAGCTTCTACTCAAACAGAAAGTCTTGTGATGAATGCTTTGCAAGCAGTTGAGTGTGAGATGAAGTTATTCAATGGCAGGAATGTATCTACATATGTACATACTATGCTCAAAAGATGGAATTCTTTGGAGTGCTCAATTTGCATGGAGGCATTATTTTGTACGTGTTACTATACATGAACTGAAAGCATGGATTACTAAATTATACTTGCAAGATGTTGACTGGGTAGCTTTTAAGAAGACACTGAGGGAAGAATTTTACATTGAAGATACTAGTTTGATTACGCGCAAGACTTTTCAGGAGTGGGTTTTACAACCCAATAAGGGTCTTGTGGCTACAGAATTGTTAAGAATTTAAAAGTCGATTTGAGAAGTTGGATCTTGTAGAACAGCAAGCTCTTGCAAGTTAGAAAATTGAATTGTTTCTACAGTCAGTTGATCCTGAGCTTCAAGAGAAGCTTGATGATTTGTTGGAGGATCAGACTACAGGGACAGGTCTGAAAATAGAGTGGCGACATGTCAAGGAAGTTGTTATTGCACTTGTGAAGAAGCATAGAAGAAGAGAAAGTTTACATGTCTCTAGCTTGCCCACTATTATGGGCAAGACAGTTGATGTATCTAGTAAGCCAACTACTTTTGTGGCTAACTCTATGGCTGTACCTGCTATTGTTTCCTCTGTTAGGGAAGATGTCTTAGATGAATTGCTCAAAGGGATGTGTGATATTTAATTGAAGGTTGCAAAATTAGATGAAAAAGGACAAGAGGAAAGGGGACGGGCAACAGCCCCTAAGCCAAGAAAAAGATGTATGTGGTGTGATAGTTTGCAACATGAGAGAAAGGATTGTGTTGTCTATTAGGAGGCCTTGGCACGACAGTTCATCTTTTGGAAAGATGGCAAGATCCATGCACAAGAAACGGGATTGCCTCTTGCTTTGAATTTTGGAAAGGGAGGAATGCAAAAGTTGTTGGAAGACTTGGCTGTCCAAAATGCTTATGCAGTGGTACATGCTTCTGCTTTTGGTCTACAGTTGGATAGAATGCATGGCCACAAGTGATGGTTGGTCCAAAGGCTGAAATATGGACACATACTTTACATGCAGCTGAAAAGAGAAAGGTTACTGATTGTGAAATGTCTCATGTAGGGCAAGAAATTCGTGGCATAACTGGTTGGGAATCACCGGTAGATGCATATTAAGTGTATGTATATTTAGCAAAGGTACAAAATACGGATGTATTTGTGGAAGAAAAATGAAAAAGAGATGAAGATATTGCAGGGAAATCTAAAAGAATGACAAGAAGAAGTGTGGATCAGCCTAAAGCTGCAAATCAACCACCTCCCGAGCATGTTATGGGAGAGGTCAATTAGGAGCAAAAACAGGATAATAAACAAGAGGGCAAAAAGAAGGGCAAGCAGCCAAGATATAAGTTGCAATTTGACATTCAGACAACCATAGATCTTAAGAAGGTTCTTGAAGAACGGATCTTAAATAGTCGGGTGGTATTCACCTTGGGAGAGGTGCTTGGCATTGCCAAGTGAGAATTTCATAATGAGATCATTGACATAATTAAGAGGAAGCGTCGGTTTCTTGGTGATACCACTAGTGCATTGCTGCAATTTGAAGAGAAAAATGGTTTGTTGGGTATTCGGGCTGAATATGAGCATGAAGTAAGTACAAGATTGTCTATGTAGGATGCTACTAATTAGTGGACATCAAGTGGAAAAGAGAAGAAAGTGGCTGAAAATGCATTGTCTTGTAGCAATATGCATGGTAGAGTAAGGTAGATGTAACAATATGGGAAAGAGACTCTAGGTTTTATTCCTTGAAGTCGCTACACAAGAAATCATTGAGCTAGGGCTACCACTAAAACAGTAGTGAAAATAGGGGAATGTGAAACTCCTTGTGTTGCTTTACTTGACCATGGGTCTGAGATAAATGTCATTGAGCATGGATTATATGAAAATGGTGCATGGCCTGTAGATACTGATCATGGTTGGCATATGAGGGCTGCAAATAATTCTTTAGGAGAGCTTTATGCTGCACGTCCTAATGTTAAAAGTGACAATTGGTGATGTACAAGAAGAGCAACACTTCTTTGTGCATGATAATTCCTCATATGCAGTGATTTTGGGACAGCCCTATATTATAGGAGTGTGTATGGAAACAAAGGTGCTTGATGATGGTTCTGCTTATGCAAGTGTTAGAAGCAAGGATGGGAAGAAAGAGCCCAATTTCTTACTGTTTGTATTAATCATCCTAGAAATCAGGATATGCTTCGGCTCAAAATGTAAGGGAATTCAAAGACTTGGATTTTCATTAAGCACTGCTATAATGCAGGGCTACACTAGTGCTGTTCAAAGGATATACTCACCTCTTGATGGAATGAAGCATGTATTTACTATTGGTTATTCTCAGTTTACAACAAACATTTCATGTTGGTTTAAGCCTATGGAAGCTGTGTGCAAGGCTGAACGAATATCTATGAAACATGCTACTAAGGAACTGAGAGCATTAGGATTGTTAGTTGAAAATGAAGGCATTTCAGGCATCTTTTATGGGCTGAATATTAATGACACTATGGCTGAAATTTCAGCAACTATACATGCAGAAAATGAGGTTGAAACAGAGTGTTGTCAGTATGTTCTTTGGATATGTATGATGTTATAGCATTGTTTGCTCAGTAGGAAGGATTACAATGGGTTGAAGCACTTGTGGAGACAAAGTATAAGACAGTTGACAAAAAGGTGAAACCAATTGCTTTGCCACTTCCATAAGAGAGTTAGGGTTTATATGAAAAAATATTAAGGCAACCAAGATTACGTGATCCCAAAGATATAGGTCATCAGTTTACATCTGAAACATTACAGGAATTGAAAGTTGGGGCAGAAGGGTTTCTTTTGCCTGCTGAGAGAGATTGTTTTATGTGGATGTTGGCTAGGCATGGAAAGTCATTTGCATTTCAGCCAAGTGAAATAGGTTGTGTGGATCCAAATGTTGTCTATCCTATGGTCATATTTACCGTGCCACATGTACCATAGAACTTGAGGCCTATTCCAGTGCCTAAAGCTTACTTGCCAAAGCTAATGGATTTGCTAAGTGAAAAGATTCACATGAAGATCTTGGCGGAGCCCTCTTCAGCCCCATACTCAAATCGTTTATTTACTGTGCCCAAAAAGAATGGGGCTTTGAGATTTATTCAAGACATGCAACCGGTCAATAAAGTGACCATAAGAAATGTGGGTGCAGGTCATGTGGTTGATGA
The DNA here is from genome assembly GCF_053477565.2 of Lygodium microphyllum. Taxonomy (NCBI): domain Eukaryota; kingdom Viridiplantae; phylum Streptophyta; class Polypodiopsida; order Schizaeales; family Lygodiaceae; genus Lygodium; species Lygodium microphyllum. The sequence goes on from NC_141148.1 coordinate 112,872,085, forward strand.
ATTTGCAGAGGCTTTTGCAGGTAGAGTGATCTTTACTCGGGGTATGATTAGTTTCAACTCACAATTGAAATCATGGATATCACAACCATGTTGACTGCCTTGGGGTTAGTACAGATGTGTACTCTCTCACAGGGTGCAACAAACTCAGTGGCACCCATGACAAATGCTATGAATAGGGTACTTAGGGATTTTATACCACAATTGACAATGCCCTTCTTGGATGATGTTCCAATCAAAGGGTATGCAGTGGATGAAAAGAATGAAGAGATGAATGCTCATGGATGTAGACCTTCTAGAAGATATGCCATACCATCATCTCCATCATCAATGATGTCATCATGGAACCTTCTAGAACATATGGCATGCCATCACTTACATCATCAATTATGTCATCATGGAATATTCAAGAAGATCTTTAGTTGCCCTCCAACACCTATAAAAGAAGGGGCTTGCCATACAACTCCTCAGTCTTACCATTGCCAGTCTTGGGAGCTCAAGGAGTTGAGACCTCCAAGTAAGTAACTTTGAGGTCTAGTTCTTGTTCTTATCTAGTCATGGTATCTAGTCTTGTCTTGTCTTCCATTATACTCCTATAATATTGTCACCTTGTAATCTCATAGTATGAGATCTAGTCTAGTACTATCTTGTATCTTGTTTATCCCTGTTATTCGAGGGAGATCTTATAATTTTGATATCTTATATCTATACCTACGGTCTCAAGTTGTGGGATCCTTCATATCCTATTGAGTCTTAGTATCTATACCTACAGTCCTAGTTTGTGAAGATTTTTTGTAACTTGTTATCATCGCACCTTATGCCCCTACATGAGATTATCATGTAATAAAAAATCTTGTAAAAATTTTTACAGCTAGTCTAATCTCTTGAGCACAATCTAGTGCTCCCATAATAGTTTGGCAAGACTACTTTCTAGCCCTACTGAGCACCATGGAGGCGACCCTTGAAAGAATCGTGGCCTCCCTTCAAAACCTCCAACAATAAATGCAAGACTTGAATAAACGATAAGCACAACTTCAAATAGAACATCCTATGCATCTAGACCATGCACTTCAAGAGATACAAGACCAGATCCAAGACTTGTAGAATAATAGAGGAAGCGATCAAATGATTCCACGTGTTTATCAATCCCTAACAAGAGAACCCAAGATCAGCATGCCAGAGAAGTTCAATGGTGACTGTTCAAAGTTCAGTGGATTCCTGTAAACAAGTAAAACTCTATATCTGCATGCAACCAGATAGGTATCCAAATGATGCTTCCAAGGTGGGATTCATTGGGACTAATTTGTGGTCAAGCAATCTTGGAAAAGAATATGCTAGTACTTTATAACTATGAGGCATGTCTTTTTGAGCTCACTTCCACATTTGAAGATACAAACACACACACTGGTCGAGTAGAAAAAATAAAACTTCAAAAGCTACAGCAAGGTAACTGCCCTGCCTCTACTTATACATCTGAATTTAGGCAATTAGTCTATGACCTCATTTGGAATGAGGAGTATTTTATCACCCAATTCAAATGGGGTCTTCAAGATGGCATCAAGAATATCATGCTCACTATGTCTAAGGCAAAAACACTCAACAATTATATCATGCAAGCCATCTTGTGTGATAATAGATTGTTCGAGAGGAAGCAAGAAAAGCGAGAAGAATTAAGGCCTCGTCAATGGAACCCAATCCAATCAAAGAAGAAACCAAGCCCAAATTGATGCAAATAGATAATACCAAAATTCAATCCTTGACTCCACAAGAAAAAAAAAGACAAGGAGAGAATCATCTATGTCCATATTGTGGAAACCCTAGACACATAGCCCTAAATTGCCCAAATAAGAGGACAAGAACTCCAAGAGTTTCTGCAAACCATCCTTGAGTAGGAAAACAAGGAAGTTTGTTTCTAAATTGACCTACAACCATACCTTGATATAAGAAAGGGTCTCTTGATCCTAGGCACACCCATGAAAACTTTCCTTGTCAATCCAGATGATCTCAGTGAGAAAGACCCTTTCCCTCAAAGCCTTGATTGACTCTAGGCCTCTACATGTCTCATTGATCATGGCTTTGTGAATAGATACTAGATTCAAGTACTCCAAAAGACCAATCTTGCAAAGACTAAAGTCGTGGATGGAAGACCTCTAACATCTAGAGATATTACCAAGGAAAATTGACCACTCATGTTAACTCTTGGCGATCACTAATCTTGTGTATGCTTTAATGTCATATCTAGTCCCACAAATCCAATCATCCTTGGGATGCCTTTGCTAAAGAAACATAATCCAAAAATTGATTGGGCTAAGCCTTTATGCACATAGGAAGGAAAAAACTGACCTACATTATATATCATATACCATCTCAAGAATCTAGTAAGGATGATTCAATCAAGCTACCAAGCCACTATCAAGAATTCCAAGATGTCTTTGAAAAAAAAATTCAAATCTCTTGCTCAAACATAGACCATATGATTGTGCTATAGAACTCCATGAGGGGCTCAACCACCTTTTGGACCCATCTATAGGCTACCCCTTGATGAACTAGCTGAACTACACAAGAACATTGATGAGAACTTAGCCAAGGGGTTCATTAGGCACTCTAAGTCTCCTACTGGAGCCCCAATTTTGTTTGTATGTGTGTGGATTATTGAGGACTCAACAAGATAACAATCAAGAATCGATATCCTTTTCCATTGACACTAGAGCTCTTTGAATGCCTTGAAAAAGACAAGATCTTCACAAAGATTGATCTACGAGGGGCTTACAATCTTGTACAAATCAAAGAAGGAGATGAATGGAAAACAACCTTCCACAAAAGGTATAGTCACTTCGAGTACATTGTTATATCATTTAGTCTCTCCTATAGTGTTTCAACATATGATGAATGATATCTTCTGAGAGCATCTAGATGATTTTGTAGTTATATACTTGGATGATATCTTGATATTCTCAAAAGATCCAAAGGAGACGAGCACCATGCAAAATTAGTTTTAAAAAAGCTCAGAGAAAAAAGACTATATGCAAAACTTAAGAAGTGTTTTTTCCATCAAACAGAAGCAGAATTCTTGGGATACAATGTCTCCCAGAGAGGAATCTTCATGGACTCCAAGAAGATCAAGACTATTCTTGATTGGTAGACACCCACATGTGTCCGCGATGTCTAATGTTTCCTCGACTTTGCCAACTTTTAGATGATATTTATCAAGGATTACTCAAAGATAGTCACACCACTCACGAGATCACAAGAAACTCAAAGTTCTCATGGACCCCAAAAACCAAGAAGGCCTTCTAGACCCTGAAGATTGATTTCACCATTGCCACAATCCTAGTCCACCCATATCCTACAAATCTATTTTTCCTGGAGACCAATGCATCAGACTATGTCTTAGGAGCCATCTTGTCCGAGCATGGAGATGATACCCATATGCATCTAATGGCATTTTACACAAGAAAGTTCTCCCCTCAAGAGATAAACTATGTGATCCATGACAAATAACTCCTTGCCATTATAGATGCCTTTGATACTTGGCATGATCATCTAGAGGGTGTAGCCTATAAAGTTATCATCTATGCAAATCACGAAAATCCAAAATACCTTATGACAACCTATATCCTCAATCAAAGACAATACCATTGGAGAAACTTCTTATCTAGGTTTGAATTTGTCATCACTTATCACCCAGACACCAACAATGCCAATCAGATGCTTTATCAATAAGATCCTACTTTGCACCTAAGAAGGGAGAAGAAGCTTTTGATCAACAATGAGCAATATTACTCAAGTGCCAGAGAACCTTTAGTCAGCCACCATCTCCTGTTGTCACCAAGACAAGCCTACCTTGATCTAGTTAATCCATGAAGCCCTACCGCATGATGATTTGGGCAACAATGTCAAGAGAAAAAATCAAGAGGGAAAAGGAAATGAAGTTTGTGAGTTTCAGGGAACTAATGGTTTGTTATACTATAAGGATCTACTTTACATCCCTCCAGGAAAGCCAAGACTCGAGGTACTCCAACAATACCATGACACCCTTGTAGCATTACACTTTGAAGTCTTATTGAGCTTATTTCAAGAGATTTTTGGTGGCCCCAAATGTGGAAAGAAATTAAGGAATTTATAAAATCTTCTCTATCCATGGATTTCATAACAAATCTTTCCAAATCAGACAAATATGACTCTATTCTTGTTGTGGTAGACAGGTTCACAAAAATTCCACATTTCATCCCTACCACCAAGACCATCAAAGGCGTAACTACCGCTAGACTCTTCCTCTCAGATACATTTTTAGATTACATGGACTCTGAGATGGCATCATTGGTGATTGGGGTCCCCAATTCATATCTAGTTTTTGGAAGAGCCTTTGCAACCTCCTTGGAGTCCAAGTTAAGTGAATGTTGATAAAGCTCCTCAAATGCTCACTCTAATACTAGTTCAAAAGTAGGGCAAAAGGTGAGACATAAGTGAAAGCCAGGAGATGCAATTAGAGGTTTGAGCAAGAGAGAGCAAGACAATATGAGGGAACTCCAACAATCACAATGTGTGACTTGCCTTCCCTTATTATATTATCAGAGAAAGAATAAAAAAAAATTGAAGTGATGGGTAGTCGCTACTTGTAGGGTACAAGTATGCGGATGCTAAGTACATAATGAATGTGGGTGGCTAGTAGGGTACAAGTATGCGGATGCTAAGTACATAATGAATGTGGGTGGCTAGTTATACATGGCCTTTAACCCCAACATCATCAACTACCCAACTACAAAGGACTGGAATGATTGTCTTCTATCTAGATAATACCTAAGTATGCACATGCACTCATTAGGGCCAAAAACGCTTCAAAAAAGCACTTTTGTTAATCACGGGATTAAGGAAAGGGCCAAAGAGAGTTCGCCACGTGTGCAAGAATATGGTATTCTTGTCTCCTCTTTTTTAGAGATAGTGGAGTCCATTTCGTGATTCTCTCTTCTTTTTTAGCCAAAACCCCTAAAGTCTGACATGTTTTGGAGTCCCAAAGACGTTATTTACTTACAAATCTGACAAAATACATGACAGAGATGTGATGAAATTAATAATGAGTTTTTTGAAAGTCGGGAGATCTTTCAATATTGTTTTTGGCGCCCAATACATACTCATTTGGGTTCTTGGCGCTACTTTTTAGTTCATTCACCCCTCTTTGAGCTTCTTTCTCTACGCTTTCATTCTTTTCATGGCTTCCTCCAGGCGCCCTTCTCGTTTAATACACTCTTGCACAGTCTATAGCCAGGGAGTAGATGGAAATTTTGAGCCCAAAACCTTTGCTGTAAATGATTGGGTTACCATGCTGCCATCTTGCAAGGGCTCCCATAAGGTGAAAAGAAGAAAACGAGAAGATATAAAACATCACTGGAAGGGGCGTATCATTGCCTTCAAAATTATGCCCGAAGACTGGTTTGTCAAGGTGCAACATGTTTACATGGCCAAGGATATGCACTTGCCTCCAAACGAACGTGTTCCCCAACAAACACATTGTAAGTTATAAGTTGAATAACGTATATAATTCTTTTCCATTTATGCAAGTTCTAACAAACGGTTCGTCATTGTAGATATCTTTCCGTCAACAAGTATTGAATGGCAACCTGTGGAAAGCCTAAGTGGGACTTTCCATGCCATTCATAAGGTATTGGCAGACATTATTTATGCCGATTAAACTGTGTCTTTTTATAGTGAATGCAAGGTTTTTATATATTATGCACAGTATGTGGTTCCCTCTAAAGCGGATAGGTATGGGAATATCGAAGATTTGCCATTGCCAAGTCTTTCATCTCTAAATTGGGAGATTCCTGACAAGGTAACAGTGCAGAGTTTCAAATTCAAAATATCTCAGGATATTAAAAAGTCCATGACAGCTGGAAGGATCTCAAGAAGAATATGTTTATCATGGTTTGTACCCCTCCATATCTTCGTGGCTTGCTTCAAAACAGCAAATTTACAAAGAACGAAGGTATCCTGGTTAAGTAGAAACTTTTCGGAAGAGGATTTGGACAACACTATAGGGACGCATTGGAAATCTAGAGAGTGCAATCATAAAGGTGATATCTTGAGGTGCAGTGCATGCCCTCAATCCTTGGCTTTGGCTTACAATATCCCTCGCCAAAATCTTGCTTTGGCCTTTGAGTACAGGCGATACAAACTAAGATTGGGTATTTGGGTTCCCTTGGATTCTGATACAGAGAACACACCATATAAACTTGTGATGCACGTTTTTCCGCATGAAGAAGTAAAGAAGGTGAGTGTTACTTCCAATTGGAGTCTGAAAGATGTGAGGGATACCTTGGAATTGCTAGACAATACATCCCCTAGATATAAGTTCAAAGTGAATGGTGTAACAATTGGTAAAAGAGCCGAGCGCTCTTTCTTTTGTACGAGTTGTTTGTCTCCCACAATTGTGAGTTTGGGGCCTTAAGAATGAAAAGTTGGCAGGAATTTATCTTAATAGACTGTCCTTAAGATATTTTTTAATGGGAACTTCATAAGCTATCGTGAAGCAAGTCGCCTTTCGAATGTGTATAAATAAAATGTACATTGCATCCGATTTACAAGTGAAAATTTTCATTACACAATGAGGTACAAAAATTGCATAAAAATGTACAAGGCCAAAATAATAAGGCTCGTGTATAAAATGTACATTACATTCGATTTACAAGTGAAAATTTTCATTACACAATGAGGTACAAAAATTGCATAAAAATGTACAAAGCCAAAATAAAATGGCTCGTGTATGCTTATGTTTGCTATTTTCATTCTTTATCGATTTCTTCAAAGATATTTTTTCTCACAGGGCCTTTCTTTGATTGTTGAAAAAATTTGACCTTTACAGGTAGTCTCCTTTCTTGGGGCTTAAGAGGGGATGGATCAAATTTAAGAGGAGAGAGCACTGGCATTCCTTTTTTCTTAGACTCTGCAGCAGTGGTCCCATTGCCTTTTCCCTTGCCCTTGTCTTTACCATTGCCATTGTCCTTACCCTTTCCCTTGACCTTTCCCTTGCTTGTGCCCTTGGCCATTGAAGTTTTGGGAGGAAGAGGGGAGTCAGGATCATACGGTGTGATTGCTTTGTCTAGAATCAGCTCGATGCATCTCTCCCTTATCCACCAAACATATGATTCAGGATAGTCTCTACACTGCAAGAATAAATGTTATAAGTTAGTGAAAAGACATCATGATAAGGGTTACACAAACATCAAATGAAATAAACTTACATTCACTCCTTCTATTTGTAACAACTTTGAATCCACTGTTCTGCAAATGTTTGAGATAACTCTCCATCCACAAGAATGCGCATCGCTTTGCAATGGAACTTCTTGTAGAAGAAAAGTATACGGCCTTTGAGGATCAGCAAGATCCTCGTATGTTGTATCCAAAAATGTAGAAACGAGTCTACCAGCACTACAAAAGGAAGCTTTGTAAGTTCAAAATATTATTTATAAAAGAAATCAAAGTAAGTAATTTTCTTCCAACATACATTCGTGCTTGACCGTGAACACCGCTGAGAGAATTCATAAAGATAATTTCCCTTGAAAGACAATTAATGTAGATGAGACTCCAATGCCCTCTGCAAATTCATAAAAGAGGTGAGTAGAAGGGTGAAAGCAAATGAACATAAATTCTCCTCTACAGAAAAAGAAAAATACCTTTCTACATAAGGGAAAAAGATGTGGTAATTTCTCACACTATCGAAGCTACGAAAAAATGGTGAAATATTAGAACCAGATTTTGCAAAAAGTCCCACAGAGAGAAGTGGATCAACAATGTATATGGTTCTTTGGATATCGAGAGTGAGAGAGGACACCAATGCCCTGCAGATAATAGCAAAAGCTATTCAATACCAATTTCATCCAAAATATAATTGAAAAGACTTAACTTATGCAACAAAAAACCTTACCTTATGCAACAAAATACCACGGAGTCAGATAGTTGGACATCCCTTTTTTCCAACATGGGCTTGTCCTCGGGAGATATACTAAGATATTCCTCCTCAGATTCCCCAGCAACATTCACAAGAATCTTCCCATACACTTTGCCCATCCTCTCGCTGTTGACGGGAGCAAGTGATGCGGCTTTCCTCTTGTAAACATCGTCTTCAGTTTCAAACACCTCCTGATTTTCTTCACTCAAGAAAGCCTCCTGCTGGGTGGCACCCCTTGTAGGGTAAAGGTCACTAACATCTTCAACATTTAGCTTTTTCTCTTTCCTGGACAATTTTGGGGGAACGTTAAGGATTTCAAAGGCTTTTTGATCATTGGAAGGCAAGGGCCTCAGGACTTTGTCAAACCTATACCTCACTCTGCTAATGATGTTGAAATCTTTATTCATAAGGGTGATCCTATGAGCATGGGCGGCAGCAATGTAAGCGTCGTTCATGAAATCAATAACAAAATCTTCTGCGGCCTCTTGCAGGGCAAGAATGGCTGAGAGTTGCCACTTCTTATTTAGACCAGAGACAGTTGCCACTTGAGACAATCTATCAGAGATCTCTTTAACCACCCTTATAAAAGCAGCTTTTGGAATGACATGCTGTGTAGCTCTCTGGGCTTTCCTGATCTCACTGAAACATCTTTGCATATAGAAGAACCTGGACTTCCTCTTTCTCTTTTGTGGCTTGGGGTGTTCAGTGGCTTCAGCAGATGTGGGCTCAGGTACCATTGTAGGGAATGAATCTTTCACAGGGTTAGCCTCATCCTTTGCTTCCTCAACTTCAGGTGAAGAAACATTTATGGAAGATGTAAGGACAACACCTGGTGTAGGAGGGATTTCTGTTGTAAAATGCTCTGGAGCCTGTGATGGACCAGCTTCTTCTACCCCCTTAGATTCATCAAATTTTAACTTTCTTCTACCCCCACTATCCTTCCCATCTAGATACACTCTTCTTGCAGTTTGCTTTGTCCTTGCCATCCAGAAAAGGAAAAATAACAACCAGAAGGACAATAACTGAAAGACAAACTGGCGAGGAAAGTGACGAAATGAGCAATTCCGATATGGCGCGATATGAACAAAGCGAGCAGAATGGAACAGCGCCCTCGCTCCGTATTGGAGATCAGAAGCCGATACGGCGCGATAGGGAGAAAACAAGCACACGGTTTGGACGCCCTCGCTCCGTATTCGAGATGAGAAGCCGATACGGCGCGATAAGGAGAAAACGACCACACCGTTTGGACACCCTCGCTCCGTATTGGAGATGAGAAGCCGATACGGCGCGATTAGGAGAAAACGACCACACCGTTTGGACGCCCTCGCTCCGTATTGGAGATGAGAAGCCGATACGGTGCGATTAGGAGAAAACGACCACACCGTTTGGATCCCCTCGCTCCGTATTGGAGATGAGAAGCCGATACGGCGCGATTAGGAGAAAACGACCACACCGTTTGGACGCCCTCGCTCCATATCAGCACACCTCTTTTTGCTAGCGAAAAAAGGACTTGTATCTCACCGTATCGGCAAGCAAGGCGGGAAGAGCTCGAGAAATGAAAAGTGTACACGTCGGACAAATGACCACTTATATACCCAGGTAAATCATGACACGTGTCAGACACGTATCCGATACTGATTGTGCCACATATCTGCATTTATGGTCCGTATGCTACGTGTCAAGTAATGACCGGTCCACTTGTTTGCCACGTGGTTTTCGGCCACGTGTTGCCCAACGGCTACTGCCACGCGTATGAGACTAACGGATACTGCCAGGTGGCATAATCCGCGCCTACATAAGGGTGTGTTTCTTATCTGTACGGCTTTTTTCGGTTTCTGACCTTTGTTTGTATTGCTGATATGGCGCGAGAGCGACTGTTGGTTTTCTTCGCTTTTCTCTCTTCGCTTCGTTTTGGAGGTTCTGTAGATCTAGTCTTCTTTGAGCGTTCCTGAAGCTCGTGTGACCACCTTTGTTGTGGCTCTAGCGCTTCTTACTGGGATCACCGATACGGCGCGAGGGGGCCTTTCCGTCTGAATCATTTCTCTCTTATCGCGCCGTATCGTCAGAAGTTGGAAACATGTCTGAACCCATACAATCCAAGGTTTCTTCAGGAACTGGTAAAAGAAGAAGGCTTTCAAAAGGCTCAAGTGCATCAACAGCTGATCAGCCTGTGCATTCTTTTTCCTCTCCATCCTCTGCCACCAGTGTGAGAAAGCCAAGTACATCTCCAGGGAAGCGAACGCCAGTAGTGAGAGGTCAAGGAGTATCAGAGCTCATTGATATCACTCCATCAGAGAGGCTACTTGATTTTATGCTTCAGAATGGAATGGATCTCTCGTTCTATGGAGTTGTGAAAAATATTTTTAATCCTGATTGGGAACTTGACAAAGTTCTGAAATCTTGTGAAAAATATATTGTGGAGGACTTTTTGGAGTTTGAAACTCTTGCAGGTCCTTCTGTTGAAGTTGGCACAATTGAATATGTCCATGTTCCCATTGGGTCAACAGGAAATGAAAAGGCAGTATTTACTAGAAAGTGCAGGGCCCACTCTCTAGAGAGGTTTCATTCAACAGACATATTTTGCTGCACTCATTCCAAAAACTGCAAGATGATGAGAAAATCTGCTGCTTTTATTATATTCATCCTTGTCAAATACCCTATGAAAGCTGAGGAGCAACAGTTGGAAGGAGCAAAGACTGCCAGCTTTTGCATGTTGGATGATCTGGCAGATGAAAGGGAAACAGAGGAGGTTGTAGATACATATTTTGAGGCTTCCATTGCTGAGAATTTGGATGTTGCTCACTTCAAAGCTGAGACTATCATTGAGGAGAGCCAAGGAGATACAAACCCTCAACCTGATGAGAGTTCTCACCATATTGTTCCTTCCCTGCCATGTATACCTTTCAAGGACAAGGAGTACATTTTACTATCAGATATTCAAAAACTTTTTAATCTCAGGGAAGATTATTGTCTTGCAATTATTGCAGAGGCTTCTGATGCTGCTAATGGGATAATTGACACAGAAAATGAATCAAAGGAAGAGATTCTGAAACTTGATAAAGAAACTCTAGATGATAAGTTTATTGATGCTGGTGAGGCATTCTCTCTTTGTTTTGAAAAGGCCAAAGAAGCTGAAAAAGAGTTGACTATTACTGATGAGGACTTCGATCGCATTCAAAGCGAGCTCGGCATTTCCAATTTTGGAAGAGAGGAGTCTGAATATGTTAAAGAATTGACTAACACCAATGAGACAGCATCATCAATTAATTTATGGAATCCGTTTAAATTGGAGTACGATGAAAATCAAGTGGTAAGATAATTTTAAATTTGCTTTTACACATTGGTAGGTTTACATTTCATGCTCATTCAGTATGGGTTTTATTTGCAGTTGGAGATTGCCGATACAGATAACTTCTTGGGGCGTGGCAAAGGATCGAGAGCTGCTAGTAACACCACCAAAGACATTGCACTCGGCCACTACTTGGATAGGATTGACCCTGAGTCCTTTTTTGTACTTCATAGTAGTTTCTTAGAGGACGCAGCATGGCCGATACTTTGTATTAAAGCTCTTACAAGGCTTCTAGGTTTCTCAGGATTACAATATAATGCCCACAAAATAATGTTTTTGGAAAAGGCTGCAGCAATTAGGATTTTTGGCTATGGTCCAGGTTACTCTGCTTCTAGAGCAGGATACTTTTTGGCGTTTTCATCCTACGCCTTAGCTGCAGACAGAACTGATGTAAAATCTATAGCTAGCTACAAGAGAAAAAAATTTCTACGTTATAGAGGAAAGATTCCTGAGGAGGAAGATAATGTGAGAGTTTTGGAAAACTAGCTTTGTATATATTCTTTCTTATATATAAAAGTGCGATTGCTCATGTGTCATTGCCGTCTTTTATTTGCATTCTTTGAAGTTGTCGTCGAAAAAACTAGTTGAATAGCTCCTCCAAAGCATTGCTTTTTGTAACTCCTCCCCCATGCCTTGTGCTTCGAAAATAACTTGTGCGTGCTTGATAGTGGGATTTTTCCATGCCTTGGTTGCTATAAGTTGCTAAGGGGCCATGCTCCTCCACAAAGAAAGGTCCATGAATATGAAGAATATGCTGCAATACAAAGTAACACAAATTTTATACCAATTGAAAAACCTGTCAAAATAAGCCGATATTAAATAATTATTACTTTACCAGATAAAAAGTGATATCTTTTTCTCCCCATGCCTCTTTTATCGCCTGAACAAGCTTTGTGATTGATCTTTTGAACTCTTCCGCATATGTATATGTTGTCTTATGTTGCCTGAGGAGTTTCAGAAAAACATCAAGGTGTATCCAGACCTCCATTCTAAGAAACACAAGCCTCGGCGTGCTTGCAACATTTGTTGTGATCTCACATAGCTCTCTCCAACACTCCCAAGCCGCATTCACCTGCTTTCCTGAATGGTTTCCTAAGAATCGTCTAGCTTTTGAGCCTCCCATAGAGACATCGGCCAAGATATCTCTTGTTTTTCCTGAAAGTATTGGATCCTTTCTCAAGTGAACTTGGCCCCCATGAAATCCCATTTTCGATAGCAATGCCTCACATTTATCAATACACTCATCTAATAAAGATAATGGCTTAATGGAATATGCGTAGTCAAGATGCAACCTGAGAAGCTTATCGATTATTCTAATCTCTGCATGCAAAGTACAAATATGAACATTCTTAAGAGAGATGGAAAGAATGGGATCCCAGATGTCTTCTATGTTTTTAAATTTACTCAAATCTATAGAGTCTCTATTTGGGGCTCTTCTTACTGGTCGCAAACTACTCCAATCTTTGGATCCAATACTTTCCATGCAATAAATGCAAGGATATTTTGCATTTGCACCATTACATATTCCAAGCATACATTTGATAGTTTTCAAATCAGCACTCATATGCCATTCCACATTAAATTTACCAACCCCATCAACTACCAACATTTCGCCTTCACTTTGAGACTTAATGATATTTGGAATACCTGTATGGTTGAACAACCATTTCAACGTTTGATGATTTTCAATTGGTACCTGGGCTGCACCAATCCACCAAATCTCCATCTCGGATTGGATCTTATGCAATGGAGCTTTTCCCTCGCCATTGCCATGGTCCAATGCCATGTTCATGAGGCAAATGCTAATTCTTTCCATCTTTTGTCCCTTTTGAATCTGTGCTTCATCCAACTTCAAGGCAAACTTTAGAACACCATAACTTTCTTCTACTGTGATTTTATACATGTGAACCATTGCAATTTGCACCTTTTTTAGATCAACCCATATATTGTTAAACTCATTGTAATAAAAAATTGCCTATTTTTTTTGTTTTTCATAGGACATAGACCTTTCGATGTGAAAGTAATCTCCAAAAACATGTGGAATCTTGCGATTCATGGAAATTCTTGCAGTGGAAACTGCAAGGGCTCGGGGCAATCCAAATATAGTTACCCTATTGCGTTTAAGATTTTTAAACCATAATCCAGAGATAGCACGGTAACCTTTTCGACTTATACCCACAGTATCGCATGTCTCTACGATTTCATTTGCTTTCACTGTGCCTTTTAAATCCTTCACTAACTCTCTCAGAGTTGGACCTCTCAAATCCACATTTTCTGGTGACTTAAGAATCCTCAAAATGTCTTTCTTATTCATGGTTTCCTTCAAAAGTTTGATTCTTTCCTCATTCTCTCGGATATTTATGCCTAATATGTTAGAGACATATTTCTTTGTAAGATTTAGTCTCCTTTTCTTTGCTCTCTCACACAAGCTGGTTATATTTTTTAACGGTCTCTTCCTCTCTCTAAATCCTACTGGAGTTTCTCTCAAGCGTATTAGCTTATTCTGCAATGAATTGTTAACATTTTTCAAAATATCAATCTGACTTGTCAACTCTAAATTTTTTGTTTGTGTAGTTTCTAGTGCTTTTTTCATTTCGTGCACTTGAGCTATATATGTGTAAGATGCAGAGTATAACCTCATACAGTAGCCAAGCATTCCATTGTAACCTTCTCCAGCATATCTTATATAGTCATGGACATTCAAAAAAGGAGGTGGTTTACCTATAGAAGGATCCCTGGGATAGATATTTCCATCCACCCACAAATCTATATGCTTCATTCCTTGTGTTCGCAACCTGTTGGCTTCAATCTCATCTATCAATACTCGATGATGTATACTTCTCCAAGATGTGTAAGTCGGATCTAGCTGAATAGATAGCTTGTATTTACGTGTGCTTGCGCCTGTGTTATTTGAAGTAGTATTGCTAGACATTCTAGCAAATGAACCGAGCAAGAATCTCACAGTGATAGAAAGCAAGTGCAGCAAAAGGAATGGTAAAAGAGAATAGTGTATAGAAAGAAAACGCGGGAGCAAACAAATGCGAAGTTCGTACGAAAATCTCGAAAATACAAAATCTCTCGAGTTCCAAGACAATAAACGGCCGAAAAGGTGACCCCTGACCTGGATTAAAAGATGAGGGCAATTAATGGCCGACCTCTTCAATGAACCAAATATTCTCTCATTAATCACATCTGGACAACCAAATTTAGAGGTTTTATTCTTCCTAAACCTCAACTAATTAGCAACTTAATCACTTTCTTACAAGTGCCATTTTTGAAGCGTTTTTGGCCCTAATGCATGTAATTTTTGCATTATAATCTATGTAGGTTTCGATTCTCAAGTGTGGGGGTGTTAATTTGATGCAAGATTGGCAAGACCAGAGATTTATACACAAAGTCAAAAAGATAGAAAGTGAATCGGGAGACACAAGAAGGATCAAGAAAATTCAAAAGTCTTGAGAAGCAAAGACACTACAAGAACCAAGAATCCTAGATGGAAGTTGTTGAAGCACCATAACTAAAAATAGCTAGAAATTTAAGTGCCTAAAAAATATTGCAGAATAGTGAATTTAATGATTAAAACTTTATCGATATTTATTTTCTCGAAAATATGTAGAATAGTGAATATTAGACCTCCTCGAACATTTAATATTTCTTGAGTCTAAGGCTCACTCCTATGCACATTGTAAACTTAATATGCATTTAGAAGGGCCAAGAATGAGTGAGTTGAGAAAAATTTAATTGAGACAATCCAAATGGGAAGATGTGCAAGGAAGGAGTTCTTGGCCATAGACACACTGAAGGAATTGGCCCTTCCTAAATGTAAGAGAGAATACCCATATTTAAGGTGGGAAAAACCCATAATGAAACATTCCAATGGTTGCAAATTAATATATCTTATCCTTTTCTTCTCTTTATCTCACACTCTTCTTTATGATGACTTCGTTGTGCATGCAAGCTTGGAGATTGAAACAAGGAGTGTGCCTTTGATCAGGCTAGTCTCATCTTGCTTTTTGTGAGATTCTCCATATCATCTTCTCACCTTCTTGGGCCACTCCCAAGTTTGAGCGTTAGAGAGACATAGAGCTTGTGGATAGAGTGGGAGAGCTTACACACACACACACACACACACACACACACACACACACACACACACACACACACACACACACACACACACACACGCACGCACGCACGCACGCACGCACGCACGCACGCACTCACGCACGCACGCACGCACGCACGCATGCACATACACGCACCCGCACACACACATGCACACACACACGCACACGCACACATGCGTGCTCGCATGCACGCACATGCACACGCACATGCACACACACACATCTTGGAGGAACAAGTGAGAACATGGATTCTTGTGCAAGATAGATGGAATTGAGATACATGGAGCTTGTGAAACAACAACTAATGGGATCATCAGAGCTTTGAAGCTCTTTGGCATGCCTAGTCTACAATAATTAATGAGTTTTCTTGCTTAGAGACTTCGAGCCATCAATCAGTTGAACGTGCAAGAATTGATATGTATTCATGTGTCTAAATTTGACAAGATAGTTAATAAGACCTACATTTGGTTATGTTTTTGAGACTCGACAAATCTCGTTCAAACAATCTTTCTCACAATAGACCGTAAGAGGAATACACTAGGCTTGAGTGAGATGGGTTTTCTCTCAAGGATGAGCTTGATGTGGAAAGCTTGCCCATCATAGGATATGATGGTAGATTGGAAGGAACCAATCCGAGGATCCTTGGATTTTTTTAAATAAAATAGGATGATTGATAAAAATAGTTAAAAAAGTGGAAAATATCTTCAATTACTTATTGAGTAATCATGGTACATGCATTGTAGTGATCGACATGTGTTTAGAATTTTTGTATGCTTCAAGGAACTAGAAAATAAAAAATCTAGGTTTGATATGGTCTACTCTAGGTAGCCCAAAAAGAGTGTGTATATGTATATGAATCAAGGAGTATGGATTGTTGAGTAAAGCATATTTGAAAAGCTAGAAAAATGCTTAGAAATTGCTAAATTTTATCGGTTGCATTGAATACATGCATGAGGAATAGGACACTAGCTCACTAGAAAACATTAAGATGCATTCATCATGAGAACTTAAGAAAATTGGGTGGTTTTTTTGAAATATTTGAAGTTATAATATCTTGCAATAAACAACTCATTGGGATAGATACAACTATGACCAGGTATTCATTGTTGGTGGGATAGATACAACTATGACTAGGTATTCATTGTTGGTGGTACTAATAGGCAACATATTGAGAGATGTGCTATGCATGATTTTGAAATGAATGATTGCTGCAATTCTTTGAGTTTTTACTAAATTTTTAAATATATTTTGAATTTTGGTATTATATCATATGCAACAATGTTGGTAGGTATTGCACCTAATTAGCTAGTAGGGGGTAAAATTGATTAGTGAATTCAAATTGTCAGTGCTCTTATTGTGTAAGATTTTATTTTTGAATTGATTTTGTAGCCAAAAATTGCTCCATATTAAGTTTTCAAGGGTTTGAATCATAGTATATGATGGGTTTACAACTAGCAATAGTAGTTTCCCAATAGGGTCCAATTAGCTACTCTGTGACTACATCACAAAAAAAGTTTGGGGAGTTTTGGATTGGGCACATTGAGGAGAGTTGGATACACTTATATTTAGAATTATCTCTATGAAATTATTGATTTGCAGGTTGGTATTGTGAGTTGAGGGTTTTCACTTAACTGCATGCACACGGGGTTATTTGGGACACTATTAACTAGTTTAGGACTCGATAGAACATAGTTTGACCATGTTTGGATTTCCCGTCATCAATGGAGCACTTTGAATCATGAATTGCAAGTTTAGGATTGATTTTTTAAGGTTTTGAACTAGTTATAAACTTTCCACACTCATTGATTTGACTGGAGATGATTTGGTGGTAACTTTTTAGACCTAGTTTAGGTCACCTGCTTACTTTTCCAATGCTTGAGTGGGTTGAGATACTTGGGGATTAGTAATTTGCTAATTAATATTGAGAAAATTTGAGTTCATTTTTGAAAACCTATTGACTATTTAAGGTTGTAGCTTGCCACCATTGTGGAGTTAGTCAATGGATCTAGACATGGAGGACACTAGACAATGGTTGGCTTAGTAGTTGCTTGATCATCTAGTAGGCATTTGAACTACTTTGAGAGGCTTGCCAAATACCATTTTGAGTTGTGCATTACTTCTCTCTTTACCTCACAGTGACAGAGACTATCATTGTGGCATACTGCTAGCACTTGCTTTGAATATTAGAGGTTGCATCTTGAGCTCTCTCTTGGTACATGCATTAGGAAGGTCTAGGTAGAGAGGGGACCACTCTTTTGGTTTTCCCTCTCCTCCTCATAGACACCACCTTCTTGAGCACCCATTTTAACACCATCATTATGTTCAAGTTCTTTATTTCCACCATCATTATCTTGAGCAAAGGTGCTACCATCATCATTGTCTTAAGCAAAGGTGCCAACACTATCATTGTCTTGAGAAAAGGTGCTAGCGTCATCATGATCTCTTCCACAACTTCATCATTATTAGCATCACCTTATCATCCTTCTTGGCTCAAGGTGAGGCCTTGCCTATTAGCCCAAAGTAAAACATGTTCCTTGATTTTATCATCTCAACGTACTCCTTGTCTACATATTTGAGATAATAATTCCTTTGTTGCTTGAGGTACATTGCAACATGCCTACTTAAAGATCATTGACTAGCCTTGATACTCAAGGTAATCCTCCTACTTGAGGAGATCTTCTAGGTCAAGATGGTCACAAGCCAAGGCCTCGTCATTGAAAGAAACCTCAAGATGATTAGCTCAACATAAAAGCTATCCATGTAGCTTGAGATATTGGTCAAGATCACCTTCATTATTTCATTCATATCATATTGCCTAGGAGGCAACACCACAAACTATAGGTATAAGCTTGATCCCTATCTGAAAAAAGCACCCTTAAGCAATACAAAAAGCACCTTGAGTGCTACTAAATCACCTTGATTTTATTTCCAAAAGAACTTGAATAATTTTGATAAAGAGTATCAAGAATATGAGCCTAAAAAAGCATCTAGAAAAGCACCTTGAGTGCTGCTCAAGAAATTTAAAGTAACCCAAAAAACAGTGCCTCCTAGGGTGAAAGCATGCCACCTAGCCTTAGATGTCATCATACATATTGCCATCACCTCCTGCTTACTTAAGGTAGCAACACCTTTCAAACTAGCTCAAGGTATACACAACTTGATTGAAAATAGAAAAGAGGGGAGAGAGGTGAAGAATCCAAGAGCACACACATAAAAACAATGGAGACTTAAGCACATAGAGAGATAGGGCTAAAATTTGCTTCTTCTTCTTTTTCCTTCTTCCACATATATCCAATGCCAAAACATGGTCTATAGGTCTAGATACAAGTAAGGGATAAATATGCCTACCTTAGCACCTCGTGCCAAGACAAGATTCCCACATATAATCTTCCATGAGAAATTACCAAAAGAGACATCATAGTGGGCATCATCCAACGATTGATCGAAAGTAAGCTTTTAGTCAAAGCCAAAACTTGGTGTATATCATGCAAAGTAAATATATTGCTTGAAGGAAACTGCAGCTGGACATCTTTAATACCAACAATATCTAATGCCAAGTCATTACCCAATTTGACAGATCTTATCATGTTGTGGTAGGAGTGAAACCACTCTCAATGAGGGGGGATATGAAATGAAGCCCCTGAATCAAGCATCCAATGCTAAACATAGGTGGATGAGGCATTAGCCAATTGTCAAACATCAACAGAAGAAGCTATAAGTATGTAGTCATCAGTAGAATTATTTTGCACGACATTAATCTCTTCAATCTTGATCTTGGTGGACTTGCTCGAGATAATGTTGCGATCATCATTCTTTTCTTGCACTTTACCCTTTCCCTTTTCCTTGTGCTTGTAATCATGCATTCTATGGCACTATGGCCAAATATAACCTCGCTTCCCACAATAGTGACAAATCAATGTGGACTTATGACCACAAGACTTACTACGAGATTATCCACATGATTGAGAATGAGACTTTTGAGAGTCTCTCCCATTGCTATCATTACAGCTCCTACCATTATTGAGTCTAACTCTCAAATCATGAGAGATATAGGAAGCATCTACATTCTTTTTGTTAATCTCTTCATTCTATAATTTCAGCCCATCAACAAGTATATTTGCACACATAGCAATATGGAATATGTCCCATGACACATGCAATATAAACAACAAGGAGGGAGGAAGATTGTCCTTAAATTCAATCTCCTATTAAGATAAGTGATTGAAGATAGAATGAAACTCATTTAAGTGGGTAGGCCTAGAAGTCCCCCCCTTCATAAGGTCCATGATTTGCTTTAGCTAATACAATTGAGAGACATGGCTCTTTTTATCATAGACATTACGAATCTTATCCCATAATTGCTAGGCAATTTTCCTATTAGAGACAACATTATAGTAGACCTACTTAGAGAGTGACAAAATGATTGTAGATTTATATAACTCATCTAGTCCAACCCAATCCTTAGTATCAATGCATTCAGGCTTAACACCCGCATGTCTCAGTGGCTTAATCTACACTTTCTCCACTAGAACCTACCATAGTTGTACCTTCCAATAGTTGTAGTTGGGGCCATCCAACTTATCAATATTGAAGATAACATTATCATTTGACTTAATAGCCATAATGGAGCAAATGAAAGCATAATCCAAGACAAACATGCTACTATAAATGATAGCAAAATAGCTCCACAATCACAATCAAATCAAGGACTAAGAAAGAGAAGTTGCCAAAATGGTGAGTTGTCCACAAATTGTAATCAAGAATTTGTCAAATTCAAGTGAGTACCTTTAGATAGGATGCATAAAATTGAAATGATAGGTTGCTATAATAAACTACAAAAATATGCAAACAATGAAGTGTAAACAACCAAGAAAGAAAAACCAAGAATAATTGGCATTGAAAGCTGTCACAATTGTAGTGTGTCAATAACCATATATGCGATAGGCATACACATCATGCACATAGAAGATCTTAGGGTAAATAGAAGAGAACTAGAAAATACAAAGCTCAATACATAACCTAGATGCATATAAATATCACTGATAACACATTGACAAACATAAGGGTTAGGTAAAAAATAAGCGATCAAATCAGCCCACTATAGGGTAGCTACATCCAATACATATTAAGAGAGCATGTACATGAAGTAAGTGTCCCACAGTTTCAGTGAAATAATGCTCAAGATCAGCTGCAAATGTCCAAAGCTCTATGTAGCATCCAAAATGTTAGGAAAGCTTCCAGTGGAATGAAGAACGAAGGATAGATGAGTAGAAGAAGCTCAATGTATCAGAGGTGTAGCATCCATGATATATGAAGCATAAGTCGAGAGCACAAAACCCAGAAAAATCTTGAAGCCTATAATTGTGTAATCCACTAACACAACTAGGGCATGCAACCATAGCCAAGATGAATATCACCAACCTCAAAATCGAGGCTCAAGAGCATGCTATAGCATGTTTGAGTGCATATGTAGTGGGAGCTCACACTCAACCACCGAGACCCACGGACCGCTTATTGCTTCAAGCATTTCAAGCCAAATGCTAATGGCTACCTCTCACATAGCCTACATGCTCTCATGCTACCAGGTGTAGTGAGCTTACCTTCATGCCGATCGAGTTGCCTCCTCTCTCGTACACTCCGGTAGCTCCATGATCCAAGTGCAAGCTTCAAGCAAGCTCGATCCTCCTGCTCCAAGCTCCAAGATCCATCGCTGTGAGCAAGATAAGAGAAGAGAAGAGAAGAGAAGAAGAGAGGAGAAGATGGAGAGCTTCTCCACCCCCCATGGTCCCTCACCCTGACACACTCACTCCCTCACACTCTCACACTCCCTCTCTCAAGCACAAGCTCAAGCAAGCAAGAACAAGAAGAGGAGAGCTACTTTTGGCCACACACAAGAATGAGCTTCTCATTCCACTTTTTGGCTTTTATACATGTCCTACTCCTCCTTGGGCAGTCATCCCCTTTTTACATGACCGGCCATTGGCCTAGGTCCTCTTTTCCTATTTCCTTCCTATCCTTCTTGCTTCTTCTCCACTGCCCGTCTATCTTTACAATTTGCACAGGAGAGAGCGTGGTACTCTTTTACAAGATTTCAGGGTGCGCCTTTGTATTTTAAAATGCACCTTTCCCCTTTTGCATTTGCCTTGGACTTTTAAGGTTGCCCTTGCGCTTTTGGCCTTTTTGTCCTCTTCTTTCTTCAGTCGGGCTACCTTTTTTCCACCTTTTCCCTGTGTCTTTTTTATTTCCTTTTACTTTCTTCGTGTTGGGGTTAACATTACCCCCCTCCTAGACGAGTGCCATTCCCATGGCACTCTTTGTCAAAGGTAGCATGCGGAGCTTGCACCGAAGACATGGGTGGAAGGGACTGTTGTGGTTTGCCTTGGAGGAGTTCTGATGTTGGTGCGGATGAAGGTTGTTGGTGGCACTTTGCTGTTCTGATTGGCTGGTGATATGATTGTTGTATGTGGCAATAGGGCTACTCTTTGTTGGAAATGGCCACTCATAGCTGGCATGGGTGTTGGTGTTCTTGGGATACTCATGGTGGATTCTACTAGTGATGATTCTCTGGTGGTCTTGCATGATGAAGTAAAGGACAAGAGTTCAAAGTTGAGTGTTGATGTAGAGCTGACGGGGCGTTCATTGGAGTCTTTAATACCTGCAATTGGAAAACCTCTCATGTGGTCTCTCCCTAAGGGGTAGTGCTAGTCTTCGTATCATGCACAAGACATATTTTGATTAGTTTGGGAGACATGTCGAACTCTAAGCAAGCTTGGAGTATTGTCCTACACTTGAGGACCCAAACCGTGTATAGGTTATAGTGTGAATATTAAGTGAGTACACGTGCATATTTAGGTATTACTTAGTTAGAAGACTGTCGGCCTGGTTCCTTGTATAGCAATGGGTCAGTGAAGCAAGGGGCTAAGTTGATGGAAAATTTTGTCGATGAAGAGAGGGAGTACACTTGAAGATTGCTTGAGACATCATTATGGTCTTGTCAAGGAAATGTAGCATAATTGAGCTCCTTGATGTCTTAGCTTTTGGTAGCTAGTGGCTACTTGTAGTGCTTGAAAAGTATGGTGTACTTTTCCATTGTCTTTCATGCCTTGCTTACCACTGTTGATTGTAATGGCATTGAGATGGAGTGCAAAAGAATTGTGCAAGTGGTTCAGGGTGATAGGTCTAACCATAGGCAAGGCGAGCTCCCTAGGTATGTCCTGCCCTTGATGTGCCCTGAACAATTGTGGGGGATGTACAAAGGGCTAGGGGATTAGGGACGGAGCCAGCCGACCAAGGTCACTGGACGTACCTAATTTGAGGACCCCTAGGTGCGGTGCTGTGATCGTGTGTGCTTTTTTTTTCTTTTTTCCCCTTTTTTCCTTTTTCTTTCTTTCTTTCTTTTTTTTGGTGGAAAAAATGAATACAATTAATGCCATACATTGAGGCTATTAGCCTTTCATTTGGATCGAGAAATGTTGGGATCCAAAGGCTATGAAGAATGGATATTACAGAGATGATTGTCTCACCAGTCTTGATGCTAGAGGAACTGATGGACCTAAAAACGGGCCGTAGAACCAGCACCAAAATGCGCACTGGCCACACCAGCCGGCCCCCCACTGCACACAGCCGCCCCCTAGCTGGCGCATCAAAATCTCTGCCTTCCTAAACATTGCGTTTGTAATACGTTGTTTGTAGTCCACTCTTCTCTCACCCACTACTCCTCAGAGGGAGTCCCTTACACATTTCCTAATGGTACGAAGCACAGACATAGGGGGTCCTCCAACGGTTGAATGCCGCCACCCCTCTGCGACTCTCCTACACCTTGGGGATTGGCCCCTCGATGCGTCGCTCAACATATAAACATTTCGCACAAAATCCACTCAAGGTACCATTTAATCGTATACAGGAATGTACCATTGTCCTTACTTCTCTTTTTCCTAGACTCCACAACTAGCCTATGGCTTAGGATGTCCTGTCTCTCACTCAACGTAGGTCAAGGTCCTAATGAAAACAATTGCTGTGCATCCAAGATTTCTGATACCTTTAAACATTTCCATGACTTATGCATAGTGTGGATGCTAAGTGCTCAAACAATTATGAAATCAATATTGTGCACATGTGGAAAACATCCTTTCAATGATTTTCAACTACCGTTCTTATGCAGCGTTGCACGAACCTAGCACTAAGGAAACCCTTGTGCTACTAGGCTCTCATTCTATAATTATTCACCGACCTATATGGCATGCAAACAAAAAACCAGCAGTCCTTTCATCATTTGACTCCACATTTAGACACATTTTAACCACTCTACCCTCCCATCGATCAAATGTTGTATTGTTGTATAGATTTATAGGGCATTTTTCCATCATTTTATGTGTAAAAAGCGGGAAAAACACACTAGAATAAGAAGGTGGGGTTGAACTGAGGCAAATCCTCATGCTTCAGTCCCCACAAACATTCACAAACATTGTTCTTAATTTTCATTAATTTTCTGCACCCAAAATGCATTTTCCCCTATTTTTTGTGATTTTCTTCTATTTTCCTTGTATTTTCCCTTATTTTTTGCATTATTTAATTACTAAAAATTCAAGATAGGTTATGGGATGTGGCCCTTAGTTCCTTCTTGCAGCAAAATGAAAATTTAGTTGGTGTTCCTATTATTCTTTCATTTTCATACCCAAAAACATCATTTTCCCTTGATTTTCCATATTTTACGTGTTTTAGTGTATTATTTTGAACCTCAAGACGTATATTTTTCTGATTTTCTGATTATGAACAACAAGTACTCATGGAAAACAGCAACATAAACAAATTTTAGCCCACATGAACAACATTTTATCAATCAAAAGCCATGAAATCTCAAATTTCCTTTGAAAAAATTAAATTACCGCTTATTTGCGTGTTTCGGGTTTCATGTCCATGGCTGCAAATCTGAAAATCAGTAGCACTTCATGCTCATGACGATCACAAATCACCATTTCCAGCTCGTGGAGCAATCCGCCGGACAAACCTCCATCATTCTTTCTTCTTCCTTCTTCTTCCCACATGAATTCCCCCTTAGAAGAGAGAGAGAGATGAGAGAGAAAGACTAAAATTAGAGATCTTCAAAGAGAGCATCATTTGACGGGCGAGAGGCAGCGATAGAGTCAGCATTCAGGAGGGAAGCAAGGGCAATGATCAGTGATGGGGGTTGTATTGAACAGGCATGATGCCTCTCCCTCTTCCTAGCGCAAATTTCGGCGCCATGTCTGCACACGTCGCCCTCTTCTTGATCACGATTTTTTGCTTCTTGTGGCATAAAATTTTTAAGGGGGCCCAAGCCTCCAAAAGGCACACTCAACTTTGTCCATCTTTTCGTATCTTGACCGACTTCTTGGCCATTTCCCCGTCCGGACTCGGAATTGTACTCTGAAAAATCTTGGGCGTCCTAGCATCCCGCATTGGACAGTTGCTCATGTCAACCCGCACGACTGTCTGAAAAATTATGAAAAATCAACAAGTGTCGCTCGGGCACCTTTAAAGCACTTTAACGCTTAAAATCGTCCTAGATCGAGTCGTCGCCTTTGACGGTGAATATTTTTCCCTTGATATTCATAATTTTTGGCTATTTTCAAGCACTTCCTGGCACCTAAATTTCGCTCTCATTGGCGACCACGGGATAGGGTGACTCAGCCCGTCGAATCCACGAACATATCTGCACATAAACAACCAAAGAAGCATCAAACTGATACAAAATAAATATATAATAAAATTCAGCACAATGCTCCCCCTACCCCTGGACAGAACCAAGGCATGACATCCACAAAGAGTAGGCCTAGCATCATCTAATAGAAGATTCGAAGTGAGTCGCTAACCAACTGCTCCAACACAGCCAAACTAAAAAACCCTATCAAAGAGGTTGCCCTAAGTGGTAGTCTGAACTACTTACCAACTAAAGACAACACAACTAGGAGCTTCTACTAGGCGAGGACTCCTATAGCTTGATCAAGGAGTATTTTCTTTCAGTACATTTCTTCTTTTAGGGTTTTTATTTTATTAACATACTTGGGCATGTAAAAAGGAGGGAGCTGAGCGTAGTGACCCAAGGAGAACAGGGCATCGGCCTCAGGACCTGTCTCGGCACCCAAGAACCTACCAAGCCCTCGCAAGGCGACACTTAATCCTTTTCTAAGGCTCACTTTTATTTTTGCTCCAACCTTCCTTGTTTTGGTATTATTTTTCTAGCAAGAAGCCACCCTAGGAAGACAAGGTATCCGCCTCGGGTCGGACTCGTCCCCAGGAACCTACCAGGCCTTCGCAAGGCAATGATCAACTGCTTATATATTGTCATTTCTTTTCTTTTCTTTGATAGGGGTTAGAACCCCTTTTTACACACCTTCGTATTTATATTCATCTTTTAGGATGTTCAGGGTTTCTCGGCATCATCATTATTATCTTCTAGCAGGCTTCTCTAACTGCCTCACTACGAACAAGAACTCCTAGAACGGCTGCCTAGCAGGCTAGCAGAACAGGGCCACTGGACTTCCTTCTAAAACTGGTGCTTTCAACTTGCCCATTGGCTTGCGGGTTATATGGGGTTGTCTTGTTATGCTTGATTTGCCAAGTCTCTGTCAAACCTTTGATCACCTTATTCAGGAAATGGGTTCCGTGGTTCGACACTAATTCTTTCGACGGACCAAAACGGCATATTATCTGCTCTAAAAGGAAACTAGCAGTTTCGTTAGCATCATCTTTCCTTGTTGCACGTGCTTCTGACCACTTTGTGAAGTAGTCAGTTGCTACAATGATATACTTCTTTTGCGTAGTCGACGACGGAGTAATAGGACCCACAAAGTCTATCCCCCACTTCTCAAATGGAAGTATCGCCATAATAGGGGTGAGTGGTCGTTTCCTATTCTCTCGACTATCATGTCGTTGACAAATATCGCATCTCTTAACATACGCAAATGCATCCTGGAAGATGGCAGGCCACCAATAACCTGCTCTTAAAGCCTTTTGTGCTGTAAGTCGTCCAGCAAAATGGCAAGTAGAATCATGGCACTCTTCCAAAATGAATGGTACCTCGTCAGGCATCACACATCGGCGATAAATATTATCAACCCCTTGTCGATATAATGTACCTGCGATCAAGGCAAACTTTAACGCTTGCTGCTTAATTTTCCTTCTCTCAGCTTTAAATAATTCGGATCCCGCCTCTCCCGTCGATAAATAATGCGTTATTGCAACATACCAGGAGGGAATAGATGCCGTATCTATTTTAAATAGCAACTCCATGTCACTACCTTCAGCCCGCAGATTCTTTCGGCTCCCCAAAGTCCACAAGACATTCCACGATGCCTTGCAACCTTGGTGGCTTACTCCTGA
The DNA here is from genome assembly GCF_053477565.2 of Lygodium microphyllum. Taxonomy (NCBI): domain Eukaryota; kingdom Viridiplantae; phylum Streptophyta; class Polypodiopsida; order Schizaeales; family Lygodiaceae; genus Lygodium; species Lygodium microphyllum. The sequence goes on from NC_141148.1 coordinate 112,898,864, forward strand.
TTTCATAATCAAATTCCTACAAAGTGATTAACCACTTCGCTAGACGATCAGGCGGCTGTAGCTTATTCATCAATAATCGAAGTCCCTCTGCCTTCGTATAAAGCACGACTTTCTCATAGAGAATGTAATGCCTGAATTTCTTGGTCCCAAAGACCATCGCTAGACACAACTTCTCCATGTAAGTATAATTGATATCTGAAATGCCTAATTTCCGACTAGCAAAGGCTATCGGATGATACCACTTCTCTTCCCAAATTTGGACTAAATAGCAGCTGATACTATACATGGTGGCTGCTGAGAATATATAGAACACCTCACCTCTTTTAGGTGCTTTTAAAACGAGCGCTCTTGCTAGCTCCTGTTTCACATTCTCGAATGCTACCTTACAAGGGTCACCCCATTCAAACAAACAGCTAAAGGACAATAAATTTGTAAGCGGCAATGTTCTTTCTGACAAGGCGTTGATGAATCTACGGTAATAACCAACCGAAGACAGAAAGCTATGAACTTCTTTCGGAGTGCGTGGTGGACCCATGGCAACTATAACTTTGACCTTCTCGGGGTCTGTCGCAATTCCTACCGAACTGACCACATGACCCAGCAATAGCCCATAAGGTACTCCAAAAACACACTTCCGTGGGTTTAGAGCAATGCAGAATTGTCTACAGCGCTCAAAGCATTTTCTTAAAATGATCAACTGCCTTTCTCTCACGGTGGTGGCCCCTAAGTCATCAATAAACACCTTCAACTCTTCAGGGGATATGTCACCGAATGTCTTATCTGCTATTCGTTGCCACGAACCAGGGGCATCGCATAAACCAAAGGCCATCACATGGTACGCAAAAGTACCAAATACAGTGATAAAAGTTGTTTTCAACTTGTCCTCTTCTGCAATTGCCATCTGGTTATATCCTGCAAAGCAATCCATAAACGAATATATCTCCCTACCTGCTAATTGATCCAAAATCTGGTCAATAAATGGCAACGGGTAGTAGTTCTTAACTGTCTGCTTATTCAGCTCCCTAAAGTCTACACATAATCGGATTTGATTCTTCTTCTTCTTTCTGATCACAACTGGCGACATCATTCCGTGTGTTGCACAAGAAAAATCAAACCCTCTTTTCGAAGCTTCTGTAACTCTTCAAACAGCCCGTCCCTTAGTTCAAAAGGCATACGCCTTACTTTCTGTCGTACAGGACGACTGCCCTCTTTCAACGGGATTGTATGAACAACAAGACTAGGAGGAATGCCTCTCAGCTCATCATAACTCCAAGCAAAGATATCACGGAATTCTTGGATCAAGGCCACATAGTCCTCCCTTTCTGCTATGCTGAGCATAGAACCTAATTTGATTGGCCGTGAATCATCAGGCGTACCAAGGTCTAGCTCGATAACATCTGCATCTCTTATACGATCTTGGCCCTCTATCGGCTTGTTCAAAGTGATTTGATAGATGTCTTCCGTGGTGGATCCCTCTTTGGACTCATCACTCGATGATATCTCACTAGCAGATAAATCTTCTAATGTTTCCAATTCTGTAGAGGATAGAGGAGCTCTCTCACTCTGCGGGGACTCAGGATAAGCATCAACCACCACACGCTGGGCACCTCTGCCGAATATTAGTCGACTGGCGGGTATGTCTACTTGGCAGTCCGCTTGCAAGATCCAAGGTCGTTCGAGTAATACTTGGTAACTTGGATGGCCTGCAAAACGAATCACCCTAAAGTCCAACATGCATTCTACATTTGCAACAGTGACATGGACCTTAGTAATGCAGCCTTCCGGCTGTCTCAAACTATCATCTACCATTCTAAGAATTGTGGAGGTATCTTTCTGGATTGCAAGACCCAACCTTTCCATCAGTTCAAAACTCATAATGTTAACAGATGATCCCGTGTTGACAATGGCATAATCTACTAATATTCCATCGACATAGGCCGCAACCCTTGGGCAATGCTTCTCAGCATGCTCGAACTAGTCATCACCAACTCGCGCAATATCCAAAGGTTCTACGATATACCTGGTACGTAGGATCTTTCTAAATTCCTTGCGTACTCCTAGGGAAAGCTTAATAAGCTGTAAAAGATTCACATCTGGCTTGACTTCGCAAAGAGAGCTCGCCAAATCGAATTCATGATAGTTCGATAGAGCTTGCTTTTCATGCCAAACCATCCGCTCTTTAGGTCGCTGAACCGGCTTTATTGCCTCTTTTTTAACTTTCACCTTCTTCTTTGGTGGTTCTTTATCGGCTTTACTTTCTACGGGCTTCAAAGGTCCCCCTTCCATGGCAGGATCCAAAACTTGCGTTCCTTTGTCGCCTTGTTTAGGGTTTCCGTCGCGACACGCTTATCCTTGTCGGCCTCTCTACCCTTTTGACCTCTTGTAAGAACAGCTCGTAGATTAGAGGTTTCAGCATCATTAACGCGTATAGCCTCAATCAAACTAACCCCACTACCATTGGGTAGATCCTCCAATGTAGTCTTTGGTCGTTGAAGTATCTGTTTAGGCCCGTCTTCTCGCTGGGAATCATTTCCTTGCGCACGATGATTAACAGGCCCTGGTTGCCGACTACCGCGATGGAGGGAACTGATCTTACTCTAGCAAGTAGCTGCTAAATGGCCGGATTTTCCACAGATGTCGCACTTAACATTTGGGCAATTTCTTGGATAGTGCTGCCCACCACACCATTTGCAACTAAACCTCGAAGGTGCACCCTCATCTGGGTATCTACTTCCTATCAAATTTTGTTGTTTTTTAAGGAAGTTGACATCAACGGCTATTTGCCGATACTGCTCCGTAATCATGTCGGTATAATGCTTCATCATGTCCTTAACCTCGCCAAGAACATTGGAAGCACTCGACTCATAGCCTTGGTCATTACCATGTCGTTCCATCGGCCTAACAATTCGATTAGGCACTGGTTGTTGAGCCACAGGCATGGTATTAGAATTGATCGCCTGGCCTCCACCATTTGGAGCCATTTGACTGCCCATAGGCATCGACATGCTAGGGGGAGCTGGTAATAAAGGGACATTCTGCATCATGTTCCCTCTCCCATTAGGGTTAGCCATCGCTATCCCTTGGCCACTACTACCATTGGCCATCGCCACATTGTTTCCCAATACTAAACCCATATTCGAATTGCCTTGAGAAGCATAGGCTGCTTGTAGTCGGGATTCCACCTCTTGTGCTCGTGTAATGGCAGTATCAATATGGTTCCGGCTTCTAAACCATGATACCATATAGCGGTTCTTCCTTTGAGAGTCATATTGAAGAACATCATTAAATGTCCTTCTTCTTGAATGCGACAGTTAAACATCAGCTTTTGAAACTCCCTGATGTGGAGTTCCGCATCTTCCTCAACTAGCCCATTAAAAATGGGTAGCAGGTAACCTAGAGCCGGCAAATCCGTCGTTCCTGCTGGAATTGCAATAGGCTGCGCCATGATGAGGATTGGATTTGCACTAGGAATAAAGGAAGGTGGGGTTACACCTCCCGCACTTGATGTAGACTGGCTTATGGAAGAAAGGGGAGCACTAGAGCTTCCACCTTCTCCTAACTTACTGCTTGTGGCCCCAAGACCACTAGATCCACTCCCTCGTAAGGGTTCAGCACCGCTACGCTTAGGGGAATATCTCCTAAAAATTTCAGCACGTCGCCTAGCTCTTTCATCTCTTTCTTGCTTTTGGATTTCTGCTAGACGATGCTTATCAATAAATAACGGATCAATCACAGTATCCTTTGGCATAAACTGCTAGTTGGTCCCTAGACAACCAGGATTCGAAGACCACCACTTTTAAGCGGCTCTCGACAGACGCACCACTGATGGACCTAAAAGCGGGCCGGCACTGGCTCATGCACTAGCCAGGCCTCCTCACTATGCACAAGACAACCTCTCGGCCTCGCGGCCAGGAGCGTCTATCAAAATCTCTGCCTTCCTAAACATTGCGTTTGTAATACGTTGTTTGTAGTCCACTCTTCTCTCACCCACTACTCCTCAGAGGGAGTCCCTTACACATTGCCTAATGGTATGAAGCACAGACATAGGGGGTCCTCCAATGGCTGAATGCCGCCACCCCTCTGCGACTCTCCTACACCTTGGGGATTGGCTCCTCGATGCGTCGCTCAACATATAAACATTTCACACAAAATCCACTCAAGGTACCATTTAATCGTATACAGGAATGTACCATTGTCCTTACTTCTCTTTTCCCTAGACCCCACAACTAGCCTATGGCTTAGGGTGTCCTGTCTCTCACTCAACGTAGGTCAAGGTCCTAATGAAAACAATTACTGTGCATCCAGGATTTCTGATACCTTTAAATATTTCCATGACTTATGCATAGTGTGGATGCTAAGTGCTCAAACAATTATGAAATCAATATTGTGCACATGTGGAAAACATCCTTTCAATGATTTTCAACTACCGTTCTTATGCGGCATTGCACGAACCTAGCACTAAGGAAACCCTCGTGCTACTAAGCTCTCATTCTATAATTATTCACCGACCTATATGGCATGCAAACAAAAAACCAGCAGTCTTTTCATCATTTGACTCCACATTTAGACACATTTTAACCACTCTACCCTCCCATCGATCAAATGTTGTATTGTTGTATAGATTTATAGGGCACTTTGCCATCATTTTATGTGTAAAAAGCAGGAAAAACACATTAGAACAAGAAGGTGGGGTTGAAATGAGGTAAATCCTCATGCTTCAGTCCCCACAAACATTCACAAATATTGTTCTTAATTTTCATTAATTTTCTGCACCCAAAATGCATTTTTCCCCTATTTTTTGTGATTTTCCTCTATTTTCCTTGTATTTTTCCTTATTTTTTGCATTATTTAATTACTAAAAATTCAAGATAGGTTATGGGCTGTGGCCCTTAGTTCCTTCTTGCAGCAAAATGAAAATTTAGTTGGTGTTCCTATTTATTCTTCCATTTTCATACCCAAAAACATCATTTTCCCTTGATTTTCCATATTTTACGTGTTTTAGTGTATTATTTTGAACCTCAAGACGTATATTTTTCTGATTTTCTGATTATGAACAACAAGTACTCATGGAAAACAGCAACATAAACAATTTTTAGCCCACATGAACAACATTTTATCAATCAAAAGCCATGAAATCTCAAATTTCCTTTGAAAAAATTGAATTACCGCTTATTTGCGTGTTTCGGGTTTCATGTCCATGGTTGCAAATCTGAAAATCAGCAGCACTTCATGCTCATGACGATCACAAATCACCGTTTCCAGCCCGTGGAGCAATCCGATCCATGCCGGACAAACCTCCATCATTCTTTCTTCTTCCTTCTTCCCACATGAATTCCCCTTAGAAGAGAGAGAGAGAGGAGAGAGAAAGACTAAAATCAGAGAACTTCAAAGAGAGCATTATTTGATGGGCGAGAGGCAGCGATAGAGTCAGCATTCGGGAGGGAAGCAAGGGCAATGATCAGTGATGGGGGTTGTATTGAACAGGCATGATGCCTCTCTCTCTTCCTAGCGCAAATTTCGGCGCCATGTCTGCACACGTCGCCCTCTTCTTGATCACGATTTTTTGCTTCTTGTGGCATAAAATTTTTAAGGGGGCCCAAGTCTCCAAAAGGCACACTCAACTTTGTCCAAGTTTTTTGTCCACCTTTTCGTATCTTGACCGACTTCTTGGCCATTTCCACATCCGAACTCGGAATTGTACTCTGAAAAATCTTGGGTGTCCGGCTTAGCATCCCGCATTGCCTAGTTGCTTGTGTCAACCCACATGACTGTCTGAAAAATTATGAAAAATCAACAAGTGTCGCTCGGGCACCTTTAAAGCACTTTGACGCTTAAAATCGCCCTAGATTGAGTCGCCGCCTTTGACAGTGAATATTTTTCCCTTGATATTCATAATTTTTAGCTATTTTCAAGCACTTCCCGGCACCTAAATTCCGCTCTCAGGAACTGTTGTTGAGATGAAGAGATACACTTGAGATTTTGCAAACCTCTTTGTAACATGTGAGACATCAAACAATTGAGGTAGCACTTGGAGTGAGCTGTGCATGGACAAGGGCAGAGCATCTTACGAATTGAATCCTGGATGATGAAGAGGCGCTTGCCCTTGTTGAGAGTGTGGCTCCTGCCCGAATATAGAGTTTGGCCAAGAAGGAGAAGGTAATCGATGATTATGCTTTGGCCATGCTGAGTTGCAATATGTGCTTTCTGCAAAGGTGTCCTTGGGTTCTCATCCAGTGGCACTTCTGTCATGGCTTTTGTTTCTTGGTATTCCTATCACTTCCTCCATAATGCTTCTTTGTGGGGTTGGTGGTCTTGTGGTGATTTGGATATTAAATGCTTCTAGGCATTGACCTGTGTCATTCTGCATTCACTTGGAAAGGCGTGAGAGTACATGCAAGTCACATACTTCAACCATAATGAAAATGTCCAGCTAAAAAAGACATTGCCAACCTGAATCCCTTAGTTTTGACTTGATGCGTATCACCTGCACTTGGTCATCATTGCTCATGGGGTGTGTTGGCTTTTGCTTCTTTTGGTATTATTTACACAGTCACAAAACACATTGTTTATTTATGTACATGTTCATGAAACCATGTCACTCCGTGAGGATAAAAACCAATTGTAGAACTACTCGAGTGTGGCACACATATCTAGCTTCTGTGGTAGCCTACTTAGCAATAATAAATATTTGGCAACATCGAGTAGCATGGTGCCTTGTCCGAGTCTACTAGAAACATGTAGCTCCTCCTCAGTGAGAACTTTATTAATCAAAGGGCTCTCTAGGCTAGTTCCATCTAGGTCCATACCTCAAACTATAGCTAGAACTCGAAATGAAGTTGGTGCCATATAAGTCGAGTCTCTTTGGGACCGCCATTTGGCCAGTTGCTCCTCTGAGACTGTTATGATATGGGCTCCAAGTTTGGCCATTGTAGTGCGGTTTTCAAACCAATGTTTTTCAAATTGGCTTCTACCCTCTGATTGTCGCTTTAGTTGCTCTATCTCTAAGAGATTTTGCTAGCAGAGCATTTCATTAAATGTCACGGTTAAGCGTAGTTTGTTAGCCTCCTCGTCAGAGATGAGTCACATGCGTTCATGTAAGAGCTTGTCATAATGTCCGTCAATATATTCTTGCTCTTCCCATGATAGCCGATAAGGCAAATATTCCTCAAGTTGCTCCCTAGGGAATGTGCCCATGTCTGCATGAACATAGACACGTGCGAATAATTTCAGTTTAGTGTCCCACTCAGTCAAGCACTCTACCACATCTCTATGTTCTATGAGGGCTTGCTCGGTTGCTATCTCATGCAAAGTGCTAAGGGTTTCCTTAGGCTTTAGCATAGCTAGGGGCTCAGGCCTAGATGAGCAAGATTGATCAATGCCAAGATTTCTTATGCCTTCGATGTTTTCATATTTCTCTTGAGGCTTTATGGTAGTTGTTTCATGGTTCTCCTCGGATGTGACCGGCGTTGTCAAAGAGATCGTGTGAGAGCTGTAGAACACGGGGTTCAAGGTACAGCAAGAAATGAGGCTAACAAGAAGAACTCGAATATTGGATGTCAAAGTTCATTATATTCCTTGTCAAGTGAGTTACATGAAGTTTATGTTCAGAAAAATTTGAACATATTCAATTTTACGTTCAGATGCTTGAGTTCAGTTTTTCCATTGGCACTTGATAAATTCAGCTGGATAACAATTCCTGTGAACACATTTTCAGGATTCCATACAAAGTAGGAGTCTAGTAGGCATCAAAAGAAGTATGCTCAGTCAAGCACAAATGAGGAACAATCTGATTGTATCTCCAAAGCCAAAGCAAGGTATTAAATTGTCTTCATAAAAAGGTGGAGTATTCATTTCTGAGAGAATATAGGCAGGCACTTCACTTAAGCCACAGACATGTTGCTACTCTGCTGGTCTTTCAAGCCTTGTGCTGTGGCCATGCAGCCATCCACTCCCTGCTCCCACTGCTCATTATTCTGGCTGTCTATGACTCAACTGCATGTCTATCCAAACGATGCATATCACATGTACATATGCATCCACGTATGAATCTGCCCTGTAACCAGATGTGCTGTGTTAAGTCCCTCAAAACTCCACCAATTGTAGTTCTATCCACTGTAACTTCACACATAGGAGTTGAAGAACAGTGAGAATGGGAATTGTAACTACTCATTAGGACATCATCTTAGGTTGCTGGGAAAGAGCCAAATACTCAAGGCACTGAGTAGGGTTTGGTACAGACAAGGCATTGTTCACAACTGCTTGCTGGCATAGCTGTCCACATATCACTCCACCAACTGAGCAGGCTGGCCCTGCATGCAAGCTGCTCTCCGTTGCAGCATCTGTCCGCATGGCCATACTACTTTTCAAGAAGACTCAGGTGCTTCCAAATACTTGTAGCAACAGCAATCTACTGAAAAGATTGGAACACTGCGAGGCTGCTCTTTTCTAAGAGGGAAATCTTCTTCAAGGCAGCTGTCCTGCGAGATGCTTGTGGCATATGCCTGTTGTTCTGCGTCAATACTTCTCTTATTTTCTTGAAGGCTGCTGCGCTGGGAGCTTTTATCATATGCCTGTTGTTTTGCACCACAGGCGACACCAGATGCAATCGGCAATGCACTTCCGAGTAGATGTGATAATGTCTGCAGAATCACAGATTCAAACACGAGAGACCCGGTTGACTTCTGTCTGTGTCTCTTCAACATTTTGAGCAGTCTTGGCTGATGTCTCCATAAATATCAATCCATTCTCCTTTGCAAATTGTTCACCTTCTTCAGTGCTCACTGCTCGCCTATGATCAAGATCACACTTGTTGCCAATCAGTATGATGGTCATGTTCGAATTAGCATGATTACGAGCATCCTCTAACCAACTTGACAAATGGTTGAATGTTTCCTACCTTGTAATATCATACACCAGTAAAGCACCAGCAGCTCCACGATAATACGACCTTGTGATAGATCGGAACGATTCTTGCCCCGCTGTATCCCAAATTTGAAGCTTGACAGGCTTGTTGTCTATGGTAATCATGCGAGCACCAAATTCGACACCGATGATAAGATCATGGACGGGCTGGAAACGCTTATCTGTGAACTGCAAAAGGAGGCAAGACTTGCCCACCCTGTGTCTCCGATGATAATGTATTTGAAGAGGTAAGCGTAAGACATGGTGGAAGGGAAGGATTGTCAGGGTGGATCTGAGTACGTGTTGGCCTCTCTCTCTCTCTCCCCGTCAATTCGAATTCTTTGCCCCCCCCAATTAGCATTACTCCCCCTTCCTTTTTGTCATTCTGCGTCCCACTCTGTTCTGCTTTTTCCATCTATTTCCCTCCTTTCACTATATCAAGCTTTTTCAAAAAAAAAAATCCCCTTTTCTCCCAGAATAGACACAGCATCATCATCCACTTAATCTCGTAATAAGGGCATTCATTTTGGTTCATGTTCTGCATAAAGCTTTCACGGTTTTCGACCCCATACATTCTTGTCAGATAACCAAAAGATCAATTGCTTCTTCTGTTAGCTTGATTCATAACAAGCAATGGATGTATCCATAAGACTTTACAATGTAAAAGCTTTCACATATTACCCTCTGTTCATCTCCTTGCTTCTGACGTAGTGATTTTCCACAACATCTGATGTCTGACATCTCTTTGCAATCAGCATTTCAGTCCTATTGACGGAATTCATCCTCCTCGCAACCTGTTCAGCCACTGTGACGGCCTCTGACAGATTATATTTGCCTCTGATAGTTTATATACTATCAATCTCTCATGAGGATTTCAGTGAGAAAGGAGCAATGGTGAATGAGCCTGTAAGCAAGCTAGAGGGCAGTGCCTTGGCTGTTATTCAAAGCAGCAGGACAAAGATCCTTTGGCATCAGTTTTTCATATTTTTCTAATACACGCACATCATGCGTCCAAACAAAATCATGCGCAAGGGAATATATACATTGGATGCGGATTATTAAAATGCATCACACAAACAATGAATCACACGCAGAGATTAACACAAATGCACAACAAAAGAAATGGAGGCGTATACGACTCGGATGCGCAGCAACACGACAGCGTGGTCTTAGCATCCTGTTGTGATAGTGTTGTATCCACTCTTGATTGATCAATGTGAGTTTCTCTATCGGTGGATTGAGTGTCACAAGCAATAGTTGACGGTAATTGTTGCTTTGATTTATCAGAACACATGGATGTGTCTGAGATTTCACTGCTGTTAGGAGAGATGGCAATGGGTTTATCTATGGATGAACCAGACGCTTTGTTCATCATCTCTTCAATACTCTTGGTCCTAATCTTCTTGTCATCTGCAGTAGCTTGCAATTGTCATTGTTTTTGTTGTTTTCTTCTCTTTCTCTTGGGCACTAGAGGTGTATCCTTTAAGGACTCAGGATCTTGAACTAGGTCAGTAGTTGATGTGCTTGGTTGGGCCTTAGCATTCTCTTTCTGTGGCATGTCGTCATGGGATTTTGCTACGGCCTCACTAGGTTGAACAGCCTTGCTAGGTTGCGAGGGTTCAACTACCTCTCTTTTTGGAGAGTCTAGCTGTCCAACTAATTCTTCTCTGTTCAGCCCCGCATTTGATTGCATTGAGAGTTACTCCTGGTTAGGTATTTGCTCTAGATTTTTGTCCTTATCTATTAGAACCTATCTCCATTGCTTCTTGTCAAGGTGAGTGTTGTGTTTAGAGCTGTTGTTCTCTTGCTCTAGAGGTTTGGGTGACTCTAGTGTAGAACCATGAGACGGTTTAGGGTTTTTGTCATGTAGGCTTGGAAGAAACCAATTGAAGAAGTTAGGGTTGTATTGATGGGAAGCATAGAGATCTAGGATTGCAGGGTCTTGAGTGAGGCAAAAGACATATGTGCTGACATCAAGTACCATGCTCCTTACTCCTAGCCTGCTAGCCACGTGTAGATATTCTTCTAGAAGCACTTTATCATACAAGGGATGTTTTTGGACAGTGGTAGAAAGCTAAGCATCATGGGTAGTTGCCAACACTCTCAATGAGGTCGGGGCAACGTACGTGGAATCATGTATTGATGTCCAAAGGGCTTTCCTTTGCTCAGCAAGTATCATTAGTTGGTGGCCAATTTTGGCTGCCAAACTTTGGTTGGAGTACCAATTTTGTGCAAGGATACCTTGTCCTTTCCCTTTTCGTTTGATTGCTTCAAGCTTTTCCTTGTTTGTCTCACATAGAGCTATATAAAATGAGGATATCAAGCGCAATTTTCTAGCTGTGGCTTTTGGGATGTCACTCATGACTTCTTCAACAATAGCTGCATAGTAGCAACAAACATGTTGCTACTCATACCAAGTCAGTGGTTCAGCTATGAGCTTTGTGTGCTCTGGTGTTGGCCCTCCGATGTTCACATGGATGTATGCACGTGTGATGGCTGTCAGCTTGTGATCAAGCTTCACCATGCACTTCATCTCTGGTTCATTGGCCAGATGCACCATTTCTTTGGCCAAGTCTTCGAGAGATTTATCATCAAGCCTAGGCTTTAGGTGCTTTGGAAGGATTGGAGGTGTCAAGGATGTTTGTTGTGACATGTCTTCCAAAGGACATGTTCTGCAATGGGTGTTGTCACGGCCAAAGGTTGTGACTGATGTGGTCCCTGATTGGAAGTAGTGGTGGCTAGTTCAATGGACTGGCTACCATTGGTAGACTGCGGTGTCAAGTCCTTAGGCAGATCAAAAGTGGTCGTGTCTTTTGTTGCCTTTGTGCATTCACACTTATGCAGGTTGAGCAGCGACACGAGGCTGCTGATGTCGTGCTTCTTGTGTCCATTTAGGTAAAGAGGATGTAGGAGATTTGGGACTCCTATGTGGGCTAGCATTGACTAGAGAATTTGCTCGTGATTGTTAGACGATTCTGTCATTAGCTTTGTTGAGCAATTAGCCTTATCATGAGCAATGTTGTGCCTGTGGTGCTCATTATCCTCTTGGGAAGTTAAAGGCTCCTTGGGCACTAGTGGACCTTGTGCACGCTCGATAGTTACCTATGATATCTGCTTGCTAAGCACACTAGACTGAGGATCTAATTTTTGATAGGTCATGTTTTGTTTCTTGATTTCAATCGTGAGGGGCTCAATCACTCCAATATTTTTGGTTCGAGACTTGGATTTTTGTTTAGGTTTCCTCCTACGCCTCTTTGATTTTGACATAATTTGGGCTTTTGGCAGAGGTGGTTTAGCAGGGGGTTTTGGTACCCAAATCCATCAGTTTCCTGCATAATACCCTTGAGCACAAAGCAATGCCTTGGATATCCATTGTGGCATTGTGCTAGCTCTCCATCAATGCCTTCGTCTATAAGGCATGGGTTTCTTTCGTGGTCTTCTACGATATTTGTAAGTCCAAACCCTATCCTTGGCCTTGTCTCCTAACCTTTTTGTTTCAAGTATGGCCTCACTCACTGGTTCTCTCCGTTCAACCTGCGCTTGTATTAACTCTTTCAACAACTCCTTGCTCTCATTACTAGGCTTGCTTGGTATGTCAGAATGCTCCTTGCCCTTCCCTCGAGGTTTGTTGAGGTCACCCTTGCTAAAAGTCGTGATTGTCCTCACACCTGGTAGTGTTAGGTGTATCCTCTGTGTTATATAGTCGGCTTCACACTTCGTTGCCTTTTTGAAGGGCCTTCCTAGGAGGATTTCCTTTCCACAATTCTCGCTATTTGGAGGAACATAGAACAGGACTCGTAAGCTTTCTGGTTTAATAGTTACAAGGATTTTGCACTTCCCTAGAAGTGCTTGTGGGTGTTCCCCGTAAGGATTAAGAGTTGCATCAGTCTGTTTGAGCTCTGGTTGACCTAGTAGAGTCCATCCTCTAAGATAAGCAGGTGAGTTTGACCCTAAGATAAGCAGGTGACACTATGTCTTCATCTTCCAGGTCTTGGTACAGTCAGACATGGATTCTGCACAGTCAGACATGGATTCTGTACTGAGGTCTTGGGTCATCTGTGCAGCATTGCTCAAGGTACATCTATCGTCAAGACTGTCATGTCTAGTCATTCTCGCATTGATAGCTTGATGATGTTGCATTCTGCTTCGACTAGACGCATTTTGAACACAATGTACATGTGTTCTTGTGGTGTGGCCTTTTTGCCCTTGATGGCTAGATTGGCCCATTGAGGTTCTAGGGTCTTTGTTTGGGTATGGGCTTCTGTTTGCTACTTTGCAAGTGAAGATCTATGCTTGTGTAGAGCCATTACTACACTAGGGCCTAATCCAGAGGATCTGTTGCGGTGCATGTTTTCTCTCTAGCCTACCGAGGGAGATGCGGAGGGGGTAGAGCCCCCTCTGCGGGGGTTCGGGGGGGGGGTAGTCCCCCCTAGCCCGAAGGGCCGTTATGGTAAATACCATGCATGATTGGGAGGACATCTGGTAGCTAATTTTTGAACTATTTGCTGTGGATTTTAGCCTAGTGATAGATCTATGATATGCCTTTGGCTCTATACGATTTCTGGAGTCTATTTTGGTGGTGGCAACTCAGTTTCTGGCCAAAATGGAATTCTAGAAAAATTGCAGTTTTTGGGCCGAGTCCCAAATTTGGCCGGCTGAGGGTCGAGGGCCGAGTGGGCCGAGGGCCAAGTGGGCTGAGGGCCGAATGGGTGTGGGCCGAGGGCCGAGTGGGCTGGGATGAGGGCCGAATGGGTGTGGGCCGAGGGCCAAGTGGGATGAATGGGCCGAGTCGGCCGAGCCAAGTGGATCGCTCGGATGGGCCGAGTCGATGTTAGGGCCGAGTTGTCTGGGCCGAGGACCGAATGGGAATGGGCTGAGTTAGTCGGCCGGGCCGAATGAGTTTTTGGGTTGAGTCGGCCAGGCTGAGGGCTGAATGTGAATGGGCCGAGTTAGCCAGCCGAGCCGAATGAGTTTTTGGGCCGAGTCAGTCGGGCCGCGGGCCGCGGGCCAAGGGTCGATTGTGGGGTTTGGCCCAAAATGGCCGTCACTTGGATGGGCCGAACGCGGCTCAGTTTTGGCAGATTGGATGAATAATGCTTCGTTTTTTATGATTTTGGTCTTGAGGGGTCACACAAACTTCCAGAATGCAAGAATAGACATGAATGAAGGATTCTATACCCCTGGAATAACAAATAACCTCCAAAGTACAAATCGGCAAGCAAATCAAACCCTCTTTCCCTGTTTTGACAGCAGAAACCCTAATGCTTATTTTCTTTGTTTTTCTTTGTTTTCTCCTACTCTAATGCATCCAAATCACAAAGTAAATACCTACACTACTCCATCTCACAACATAAATCTCAAAAAAGCAAAAAACCTACTTGCCAAGGAGATCGAATACCATCTTCAACCCCCTCATTTCCTACCTATCTCAAGCACCGGTTCAGGGAAAACCCTACTTCAATGCTCGATGTGGAGCGGGCAAGCACTCAAGGCTCGAATCCGTTGGTCCTGGAAACGGATCCAAAATGTAGTGGGAGCTCACACTCAACCACCAAGACCCACGGACCGCTTATTGCTTCAAGTGTTTCAAGCCAAATGCTAATGGCTACCTCTCACATAGCCTACACGCTCTCATGCCTACCGGGTGTAGTGAGCTTACCTTCATGACGATCGAGTTGCCTCCTCTCCCGCACACTCCGGTAGCTTCACGATCCAAGTGAAGCTTCAAGCAATCTCGATCCTCTTGCTCCAAGCTCCAAGCTCCATCGCCGCGAGCAAGATAAGAGAAGAGAAGAGAAGAGAAGAGAAGAAGAGAGGAGAAGATGGAGAGCTTCTCCACCCCCCACGGTCCCTCACCCTCACACACTCACTCCCTCACACTCTCACACTCCCTCTCTTAAGCACAAGCTCAAGCAAGCAAGAACAAGAAGAGGAGAGCTACTTTTGGCCACACACAAGAATGAGCTTCTCATTCCACTTTTTGGCTTTTATACATGCCCTACTCCTCCTTGGGCGGTCATCCCCTTTTTACATGACCGGCCATTGGCCTAGGTCCTCTTTTCCTATTTCCTTCCTATCTTTCTTGCTTCTTCTCCACTGCCCGTCTATCTTTACAATTTGCACAGGAGAGAGCCTGGCACTCTTTTACAAGATTTCAGGGTGCGCCTTTGTATTTTAAAATGCACCTTTCCCCTTTTGCATTTGCCTTGGACTTTTAAGGTTGCCCTTGCGCTTTTGGCCTTTTTGTCCTCTTCTTTCTTCAGTCGAGCTACCTTTTTTGCGCCTTTGCCCTGCGTCTTTTTTATTTCCTTTTGCTTTCTTCATGTTGGGGTTAATAGCATAGAAGCATTAATACATTTATATGAAGCACCCGAATGACATGTAGGAGCAATAGGCATAAAACTTCCCTGTGCAAAAGCTTTTTGCCCTGTTATTACAACAATTGAAATCTGCGCTATTTTGAGCTTAAATCAGTCATAAAAGCATTCCAACACATCAACATAACATCTCCCAATGATTTGGCATCAATATGAGGCCACATAATGATTAGCAGATCTATAAAGCTCTAAGAAGAAATAGGATGTCCCCCAGAGGTATTACAACAAACTAACTATAGTAACTAGCAAATGATACTCTATATAATCCAAAATGGAGCACAAGATCAACTCAAAAAACATCTCAAGTCATCAGGCAAGCAACCTCCAATGATCCCAACATCATAGCATGAGTGGATAAGCATAACTGAAGCTCTCAAAGTGGTTCAATGGCTGCCCTTGTTTTATGACACCATGTTTTCTTGAGTATTTAGCCACAAACTAAAGTTGAGAAGATCAAAGATAAATGCCAATGTCAATGACCAAGGTTGGGAGTGACCAAGATGAGTCCCAAGTGTCCAAGATGTTGAGAAACATAGATCTTCATCATGGTTGGTTATGGAGGTTGGAAAGCAAAGACTAGAACCATGATGACATAACAAGAGACAATGATTGTTACTCAAGTGAATTAGGTTCCAAGATTAAGTGCTTGGACTCATAAACACAATCTTGAGTAGGACATGACAAGGACATAGATTGGAAGTACAATGTACAATAGCATTGCATTGAAATAAGAACCAAGTACATGCTTATGTAGATTTTGAGTTGTTCCACTCTCCTCAATGTGCTTATGGGATACAGAGAATCTCTTCCTAGAGCATACACCATTTGTCATATCTTTCAAACCCCCCCTCCCCCCACATGATGAGTTCCTACACTTGTTGGCTTTTGGACCCCTACATGATGACATGGCCCGAGAGACTAGCCCATAGGCAACCTAGTCAAGTTAAAGCTTGACATTGTATATCTTTGGGAAGGGTTTTTACAAAGCAATATCCACTAATGGAAAATAAATCCACTGTGGAAAACACAAGATCCACCATGGGAAAGATAGAATGAAAATTTCTTCAAAACGATACTTCAGAGTTGTTGTTGATAGTGGAAGCATCTTCTTCATTCATGAATTGATTTTGATGGTTACCATTCTAGACATGTTGTGCTCTTTTCTTGTGGAAACATTCAGTGGCTATGTGTCCAGTTTTACCACAATAATGACATGTGACCCGATCCTTGTTATTGGTGTTGAATCCTTGTCCGTGTCCTTTTGCTCCATAAGTTTCCTTGGTGTACAAGAGATTGTCCTTTGAGATGATTTCTTTTGCATCCTTGTTTTTAAGTGTACTTTCTCCATCAAGTAGAGAATGCTCAATGTCTTTGAGTGAGAGATTAGGAATATTACTTAGGGTAGACAAAAGGTTCTCATTTGGTTTTTGACTTACACTTGCTAGTAGCATTGCCATGGCTTCAACCTCATCTATGTTCTCCTTTAAAGTTGCAAGTTGAGTTTTTAGGCTCTTAAAATTGTTAATATGCATGGTCATAGGAGAATTATCCTTTACATCTAGCTTATAGAATTGCATGAGTAATTTTACTTTTGAGTTTTTAGCTTGAGTTCCAAAGATCCTGTTAAGATCATCCCATGCTCTTTTGCATCTTTGATGCTGGAGATATGGTGCAATACACCATCAGATAGTTCCCATGGAATGATGCCTAGAGCCTTTTTGTTCATCTTTTTCCACTCTTTTGTCTTGAGCTGCACTTCTTCAATGAACCCATCTTCATCATCTTCATTCTTGCCATCTGCATCTCCTATATCATCCTCAAATAGATCCTAGATGTCTTTCCTCATGAGATGATACATTGTCTTTTCTTTCCAGGTGTGAAATCCTTCACATTGAGTTGGTTATTTTCTCAAGTTCAAACATTTTGAAGGAAGTCTTATCGTGAGTATACTCAAGCAATGTATATCCTTTTATAATGAGTTTGAGGCTTACAAGGGATGTAATCAATTGGGCATTCCACATTAAAAATCTTCATGTTTGTCATTGCAAGAACTGAAGTAAAACCAACAAATGAGTTGTTCTTGAATGTGTTAAGAAAGACAAGTGCCAAGAAGCACTAGGTAAGTATCAAGAGATACTATCTTGATGAGCCTGATGTTTATGCTTTGAAGAACTTGATGTTGTTGGATGATTTCTCCCCTTCTTACCCATAGGATCTCCTAATCTGTCCAGCACCCTTTAGCATGGTGGAGTTGGCATCTAGGTTGACTGGCGTAGTCTTCCAAGTGTCCATCTCTACTCTTACAACCTTTGTTCGATTGCCTAAGAAGATAAGACCTTTGCCCCCAGTCTTCTACGAATCTCCCATTGCGCATCCAGGGTCAGCCTAGAAGGATGTCATAGTCCACTCCCTTCATGACTATAAAGTCAACCAAGAATTGGATTCCTACAATCTTCACTGGCCAATTCTTCAACACTCCAAACGGTTTCACCTTCATTTCATTAGCCAAAGTGATGTTGAACCTAACAGTCTTGATTGGTGGGTTATCCCAAGTTTGGAGTATTGCATGGCTTAGCACACTCACTCCTGCCCTCGTGTCTATGATTCCCTTTCTTGTGGCATCCCCCAGAGCTAAGATTAGCAGGACTGCATGCATTTCTGTGCCTTTCCAAAAAGCATTGATATGCAAGGATTTAGGCATGAAGTGCAGCGTCAAACTTGGTATTTGCGTTTCTGCGTCGTGCTCAGGCAATTCTGTGATAATTGGCTCATTTGATTCTTTGACCCACTATTTCAGCTTCTGCCATAGCATTGGATGCTGCCTAAGTAGGTCGCCTAAGCTTAGGGCCATAGGGGCAGTCACTAGTGTATTAAGGAGGTTGCTAGCTAATTGCCTCTCTCTTAACTCTATCGTTCTTGGCCAATGGCCCTGACTAGTTTGCTGGCCCATAGCATTTAGACTTTGTCTAGGCGGCACTGCTTTTGATGCCATTGCCTCCCTTGATTTTGGCCATGGGAGAGAGATTAGCATGCTTATGCTTGAGAGATCATCAATCTCTTCTTGTAGTATGGACTCGGTGTCTTCTAGGTGCTCTTGGGCCTCCTTTATCCATTCTTTCACCTTCTTTTGGCTTTGAGTTGGTGCTTCGGGTTGGGGTACTCCTCGACCTTAGCACTTCCCTTTCCAGTTGTCCGTGGAGTTAACGTTTCTTCCTCAACATCAATGACTTTCCTTTCAACAAGCAATGTTGTGGCACTTTCAATTTTGAGAGTGACCTTAGTATCTGGACTTTTCTTTCTCCGTCTCTGACTCTTCTTTCCAACCAAGGTTGCGTCAAGGTTACTAG
The DNA here is from genome assembly GCF_053477565.2 of Lygodium microphyllum. NCBI lineage: Eukaryota > Viridiplantae > Streptophyta > Polypodiopsida > Schizaeales > Lygodiaceae > Lygodium > Lygodium microphyllum. Next base: position 112,917,489 of record NC_141148.1, read on the forward strand.
GTCTTGGCAATGATATGCCGGCCTGCTTCATCTATGTGTGGGTCATGACATGCAATGGGATAGGTGTGGTCTCCCCATCAAGTGTTTTGACATCAAACAACCCCAATGGAACCGATGGCTCATTTGTCAAACTAGAGGATGGTTTTCATCTAGGGAAATCGACAAAGAGATGAGTGATTCCACACTCAATGCATCTTAGGTCAACCTTGTCTCTATTAGCTTACTCCCTCTCAGGGCAAAGCAAAGAAACGTGTTCTCGGTGACCGCAAATCCAACATGCTATTGGCTCTTGGGTCTACCCTCATGGGCCTCTGCCTCTCCCTCTACCTAATGTCATCATCGATACTAGTCGGTAGTCCATAAGGACTGTGTTTTCTTCTTCATCGTACAACAATACGTATGGGTTTACATAAAACTCATCGCCATTAGGCTCATCCATAGAGTGGACTAGAGTATCACTCACTGGATGGGCTACATAGGGTCTAGGTGGTGTAGGGATACTTGTAGGATTAATCTCCATTCTAGGGATGGTCGACTTAGTGTCATTAGGTGTCAGGATAGCCAATGGGGCTCCCCTTCCAAAGAAGTTCGTCGACCTGTTCACAAGGTAGGGTTGACCATAAGGCTACACGTATGGGAGTCTCTGAGGTAGGTGACAATGCATGGCATCATGGCTGAACCTACTGCAATTAGGGCAAGGTCATGACCTAGGGGGCCTCACACTCGCCTAGCAAGTGGTTTTCGCCACAATGCATGCATTGGACATGTGGGCACACAGGTCTTCTCATCATCTCCTTCAATTTTTCTATGTCCATCCTAATCTCTGCTAGCTCTTGTCCTGAATCAGTGCCCTTCCCTTTATCCTAAGCGCTTGGGCCTAGTCTCTCACTCAGCGTTGAAGCCCTCTTGGAATTCCTGGCACTAGACTCTTCTTGATTCGAGTCTCTGGAGCTTCTTTCCTTGAGCTGGTCATCCACTTTAATAGCTTCTTCAAAGTCTCTTGCTAGTGTGTCCCATTGCAAGCTTGAGTTGCCAGCCAAGGCTTTGTAGAGCTCTTCACTTCCTATTCTGTTAATGAATACCATGGATACCGCTCTTTCAGTTGGTCTCTCGGCCAAAGGGATTATCTTGAAGAGGCTCCTCACATGGGTCATGTAATCTCGGATGTCCTCTTTCTCTCTCTACCCCTTGATGTTCATAAGTTGCACTAGCAACTTATCGGAGTACCCAGGTTCAAAAAATCTCTTAATCAAGAGAATTTTCAAGCCATTGAAATTGGCATGCTGCTCTGCAGCATCTAGACTCATGTACTAGGTCTGACCCTTATCACCAAAGCATAGACGAAAAGCTTGTGAGCGTTGAGTAGGATTAGTGAGGCCATTGGCCTCGCAGACCTGCTCGAACTACTCCACAAAGTTGTATGGGTCATCATTTGCTTGGTATTTGTCCAGCTGCTTCATTACCACATGAATTTTCTATTGGCTCTTAGAGCCTTGGTTGACTCCTAACCCCACTAATAGAGATGTTGCTAATGATATAGCACTCTGCTATGTTGCCGTGTTATCTAGTAGCCGCTTCATCAAAAATCGCTTAGTATGAGGTCTCCTTCTAGCGCTCTCTCGCTCTCTGATCGATTTCTACTTGCTAGGACTAGCACCCTCTGGATCTCTCGCATTTCCATGCTCTAGTGTAAGCTCCTAGTTTGTTGATCCTAGTTGTAAGCAGCTAGGCCTTGCAGAGCCTTGCGTGCTAGCTTCCTCTCCTCCTCGAGATCTGCTATGATGTCCTACACATCTATCGCAGTGTTCTATCCAAGTTTGAGCATCATATCTATTCACTAACTACTGGATAGCCTCAAGAAAATTTCCTAGGTTAAGTTCTTTGTTGCTTCTACGGCCCGAACTACCCTCTTCCATGTCCAAGACTTCCTGTTCTACCAAATTGTTGATCAGGTTGATGAGGATGGATAGATCCACTTCCACGATATGTGTTAGTTCTTGTTGCATCTGGTTTTAATTGTGTTCTTCTCTTGGTCCTACTTTTGGGGATTCAATCACCCATCTATGTCTCGGGATATTCTCTTATCGACAGGCTCCTTCAAGGTTTTATGTTTGTGTGAGTTTCTTATTAATTACAACCAGTCCTTAACTTACTCTCACTTTGTACGTGTGTGCGTGTAGGTGTATTTTTTCCGTGCACTATGTGCAACCAGGCTCTCAGCTATTCTTAAATGTGGTTCGGGTGCTAGAAATCAAAGTGAGTGAGAAAACAAAGTGTCTACACAGCTCTAGCACTCTTGTTTATGGGTTGGCTTGATAGGGTTGTATGTTTGGGTTCTAGCTGTCCTCACCAACTTATAGGGGCTTTTGCCGCGCGATTATGTTTAGCTTGTTCAGGGTCAAGTCGAGATCTTACAACCAGCCCATTGCACCAGACACGTCAAGCTTGTGGAAACGCGGTGCTGCACGATTCCTGGCTATTCGGCCACAATTTCTAGATCTTTAACTACTTGTGAGGCCTTTGATGGGTTCTTTTGGTGGTGCGGCGGGTCATGCACCTTGTTGGTCGAGGTTTCTCAAAATTTTAGATTTTCTCTCTCAAGCTATGTCCGATTTACCAGAGTCTGATTTCAAAAATTAGACGTCCGATTTACCAATGTTCGATTCTAGGAATCGGACAGGGTCAAGTCTGATTGTCACAATCGGACAAAGTGTGTCCAATCGGACAGTGTGGGTTGGTCCTATTTGAATATGTCTGATTCTTGGAATCGGACATGTGTGCTTGGTCACATTTGGATAGGTGTCCAATTGGATAGGTCACTAGGTCCAATTTCGTGATCCAATTGTTTGATTCTAGGAATAAGACAGGGTTAGGTCCGATTGTCGCAATTGGATGGTTGTCGGACGAGGTGGTGTGTCTAGTTTCTTCTTGTCTGATTCTTGGAATCGGACAAAAGTGGGTTGTCTGATCTGACATGTCAGATTTTCAAGTCTGATTCTCGTTGTCAAAGAGTTTATTGTTCATAATATAAATCATGGGATTCTTATGAACACAGAAGAACTTCACTAGGAGTTATATGAGGAATTTGCACACAAAATTCGGTCATTGTTACCCAATAATCAACTTAGTTACATAAGTTCTCTTGTATTTAGCATATAATTTTCAGTTGTACCATGTATATTGATGAAAAATAAGTCTATAGGAACCTACAACTTGGTCAGTTGGAAGTAATTGACAGTCTGCAGGATAAATCACATTGATTCAAGTGCAAAAATATGGTTAGAACTCAAGAAAAATGCCAAAAGTCCACTAGGTTCACAGCGGACTTGAAGTAATAGACTAATGTGACCAGCAAGTGACCTGAGGAGGTCAAGAAGTGACCTGGGCCTGAGCAGGAAGCAGCCCGCATTTTTTGGCGCAAAATGTGGGCTGTACAGCCTGACTGCAAACTGGAGAGAGCTGAAGCCATGGTGCATGCTTTGGAGCATGCAAACTGGAGATTAACAGGGGCTGAACATGAAGATGCAAACAAGGTGAGAGCTCCACTTATCTGTCCATTTGGTCTGATGAAAATGCATGGTATGATAGTCTATAAAAGGGGAAAATCTGAGAGAAAAGGATTTAGCATGTTCTTATGTACGTCTTCTCTCATTTTGTCTACCTTATTCATGGTCCAATGAAGCCCGACTTGTACCCAAGTACTTGAGTGACTTTGGGGCAAGCAAAGGGTGAGGATTTTGAAGGTGTATGGGCTGTTATGGGCTGAAATAACCAGTCATAAACAGGGCAACCCACTGTTCTTGTCCATTCTTATGAGCAAATAAGAGATTTATGTTGTTGTAATAGAAGAAAATGACCTCTTTTCTTCAGGACTTTACTCATTAATGATTAGAGGAGCTTATTCATGAGTTTATGCACTTTTTTTGAGCTTGATTATGGGCTGGAATTTTCTGTTTTAAAACACGGCTGAAGTTAAAATTATTCTTCTTCAATGCATTTCATGTTCCATTGGCCCAAATCTTGAATGTATTTGAAGTCTACCAATATAATACTTGTTTCCTAGAGTTGAAATCCATCTATGAACTTGAGATAAAAGCCATTAGTGCTTCCATTTGATATTCATATTTGGATTAAGAATCTGAGCATATCCTTTATGTTATGGATTATGTATCCAAAAGCATTTGATGTAATCAAGATAGAGCTATTTATTCCATTAATGTATGCTAAATACATAGAAAATCTTGACTTCTTCTTCCACATCTAAATCATTTCTAAACCCCGGATCTTGTCAAACTCCAATCTTTTTCCCTTTTCCGAAGTGTGAATCCAATACTCCTCTTCCGCACTAAGCCCCGGTGGTAGACCTTCAAACCTTAACACGATGATAGTGGTGAACCCGACGTGAAAGTCCGCGGAAGAAGAAGTCCAATGGGAGAGTCATCAAGTTCGGGAGGAGATGCCTTGCAACAGTTGGTTCATCTGATGCAAGAAAGCCAACAACAACAATTGCAATTTCAGCAGCAGTTGCAATTGCAACAACAACGGAGACAAGAAGAAGAGCGGATTGATGCTACTGCCATTAAAGCTTTGGAAGCAAATGGGTAAGAGCTCAAGCAATTTAATGGGCAAAATGTGTCCTCTTTTATCCGCCTCTATACTGACAAGATGGTCTTCTTTGGAGTTCCTCAACATGCCTGGAGCCATTATTTCACCCGTCTAGCTATGCATGGTCTCCAAGACCAAATTCATGGTCTTTTCCAAAAAGACGCGGGATGGTCCGTGTTCAAGAAGGCTCTTCAAGAAGAAAATTTTCTTGAAGATTCTAGCCTTATGACAAAGAAAGTTTTCACTGAATGGGTCGAAAGGCCCAATAAGGGTCTAACCGCCACTTCTCTTCATTGAGAATTTGAAAGAAAATTTGCTCAACTAGATCCTGACGATCAACAAGGTATGGAAAGCCAGAAGATTGAATTATTTCTAAAAGTTGTAGATTCTTCTCTTCAAGAGAAGCTAACTGATCTACTTGAAGATCCTGACTCTGAGACAGGATTGAAGACTGCTTGGAGTGATGTCACTGAAGCAGTTAATATGATTGCTCGAAGAGAGCGGTTGCGCCTAAGATGGGAATCAACCCCTGCATCAATTGAATCCATGAAGGAGCTTGTTCCAGTTCCTCGACCTCCTGTCTCTATGGCCGAGCAACCAATAAATTCTGTTGTTCCATCTCCAAAGAAGGATCTCATGGACAAGCTAATTAAAAGCATGCGGGATCTCCATCTTAATCTAACAGAGATTAATTCTAAAGTGGAAAGGCTTGATGTAAAAGTGGAAGAAAGGGGATGATCAACTGCCCAAAGGCCTGTACAAGAAGGCTTCAAAAGACGATGTATCTGGTGTGATAGCCTACATCATGACAAGAGGGAGTGCAGTGCATTCCGTGAAGCTGAAGCACAAAAATTAGTCTTTTGGAAGGATGGTAAAATTCATGCAACCGAAACTAGGCTTCCTCTTGAGCCAAACTTTGGCAACGGTGGCATGAAGAAAAGATTGGAGGATTTGGCAACAAGAACAGCCTATGCAGCTGTTGATGCAGCAACCTATGGGCTGCAAATTGAGCCAACTAATGAAATTATTAAAGCATGTAAAACTAATGCAAAATCTAAAGTGTGGATGCAGGCCTTGGATCGCATGGAGCAAGGTAAGGCAACCAAATATGATTTAACCACTGCCAGTCAATGCATCCAAGGAAGAACCGGTTGGACCGAGCCTGTTGATTCATTTTCAGCTTTTACCCGGTTAGCTGAAATTAATAATCATGAAGCCATGATAGAAGAAAAGGAAAGAAGAGATGAGTGTGAAAGATACGTGATCTAGGACATGGCAGTGAGTTATGCTGGATGGAAGGAGAAGAGTGGACTCATGATGGAGAAGACAAAGACACTGTTTGTTACACAAGTGAATTAGGTTCCAAGATGTAACAAGTGAATTAGGTTCCAAGATTGAGACTTGGACTCATAAACACAATCTTGTGTATGTAGACAATGACACTGATAATTTACTGAAAAGAAAAGAGTACTATCATTGCATTAAGAAAAGGAAGCAAGTACAATGCTTTATAGAAAAGTAGGAAACTACAGTAGGCACCACTGTGCATATGGGATAGGTAAGCCTCTGCATGTCCTTGGCCCTGAAGCTCCATACAAAGAGGCTGTCAATGAGTGTGATTGTTGAATCTCAACACCCCTCCTCAATCACAACTAGAAATGCACAAAGTGTGTAGAGGCTGTAATGAGAACCACTTGCAAAGTGTGGGCACACCACAAACATGGTAGACACTAGAGGTTGTCGCAAAAAAGGCTAAGTATGGTCACCAAAACATGATGGGCATCCAGAGGTTGTAACAGGGGCCTCACAAAGTGTACAGGGACTGTAATGCCAAGTTACATGAGGAGTTTACAAAGCTTATGGCAAGAAGCATTAGGGCAAGGAAATACAAGGCTTTTAAAATAGTCTATCAGAGTAATGAGAGTAGAAGGACTGATGAGTCTTGTTCTTCCGATCCTGGTGGTCTTCATCTTCATCTTCTTCTTCATCTTTTGGTCCATGGTCTTCTTCTTCTTTCACAGCTGCAAGATAGGCCTTTTGGGACCTCTTTCTAGCATGACAGAACTTCTCAGTGTGTCCGGTCCTTTTGCAGAAGTCACAGAAGAGCGGTTCCTTTTTACCTTTGTATCTATTGTTTACATATAACATTTGTTCATCCTTTGAAGTGCTAGGCTCTTCTTTGCTTTTAAGTTTCTTTTCTTCCTCTAGCAGAGAGGCTTTAATATCAACAAGTTGATGTCAAGATTGTGGGAGAGAAGGAAGGAGTCTCGCTTGAAGCTTTCTTGCTTGCACAATGGGGGAAGACACACAAGGGTGGAGGCTGAAAACAGTTTTTCTCTTCTTAGTTGTGTAAGCCAAAAGAACTCTAGTACAAAGAAAATAGAAGAACCCTAGATATGGGTCTCAAACCAAACTCAACTAACTAAGGTGGCATACTAACTGAGCCACGAACTAGAGTAGATAAGGATAGCTATCATGTAGCTATTATTCATGGGCGGTGTACCAACCGCGTCTGCAACTGACAAGTCGGTGACATAAATATACAACGGTCACCCTGGCGTATCACGAGTGGAGCTCGATATGTCAACACTCCCCCTCGAGCTCAATCCCAATTCCTGCACACCAAGCAGGTCTCTGAACTTGCGCAGCTTCTCTGCGCCCAATGCCTTCGTGAATATGTCAGCTACCTGATCCTCTGTGCTGACATAAACTAGATCAATAAGACCTAGTAAAACCCTCTCTCGCACATAGTGATAATGCACCTCAATGTGCTTTGTTCTAGCATGATAGACTGGGTTATTTGCCAAGTGTATACTACTCATGTTGTCACAATAAATGACAACTGGCCCATCTGTAGACTGATGCATATCATAAAGTAGCTTATGCAACCAAGCTACCTCACATGCAGCCATTGCTGCACCCCTGTACTCAACCTCTGTGCTCGACAAGGCAACTGTAGGCTATTTCTTGCTGCTCCAAGTGACTGCAGCACTCCCAAAAGAGAACACATATCCACTGGTAGATCGTCTATCAGAAATACTACCAGCCCAATCAGCATCAGTGTATCCATGCAGCTGTATCTGAACCCCAGTCTCATAAAATAGTCCATACTGCAATGTGGACTTCACATACCTGAGTATGCGTCTAGCCGCATCCAAATGCGATTTCCTTGGAGCCTGCATAAACTGACTTACCAATCCAACAGCATAACTCAAATCTGGCCTGGTAATAGTCATATAAATCAAGCTTCCTACTATGCGTCTGTACATAGTAGGGTCTTCCAGAAGCTCACCTGCATCTGCGCTCAGCTTCACATTCTGCTCCAAAGGAACTGAAATAGGCTTACAGCCTGTCATCCCATATTTGGACAGCATGTCCAATCCATACTACCTCTGCAAGAGCTGTATCCCACTTGGTGATCTAATCACCTCAATGCCCAAGAAATAACGCAGCTCTCCCAAATCCTTCATCTCAAACTTCTGCTTCAATAGCATTTTCACATGAAGGATATCTTCATCACTGTCACCTGTCATAATCAAATCATCAACATAAATGACAAGCAGCATAATACCTTTCTCTGTTTTTCTCACATAAAGTGAGAAATCTGCCTTGGAAATCTGAAAGCCAATAGTGACAAGATACTGTCCTATCTTGTCAGACCATGCTCTAGGTGCTTGCTTCAAGCCATACAAGGCTTTCTTCAACCTGCAAACAAACTCAGGATGAACAGCATGCACATAACCTGGTGGCTGCTCCATATAGACCTCTTCTTGCAAATCACCATGCAAGAAGGCATTCTTTACATCCATCTGATGTAAAGACCATCCCTTTGATGCAGCCATAGCAATGACTGCTCTTACGGTTGCCATCCTTGCAACCGGACTAAATGTTTCTTCATAGTCAATGCCATATGTTTGTGCATACCCCTTGACTACTAATCTTGCCTTGTATCTGTTCACAGAACCATCAGCATTGTGCTTCACCTTATAAACCCACTTACAGCCAATTGCATTCTTACCTTTAGGCAAAGGTACTAACTCCCATGTAGCATTTGCTTCCAAGGCATCCATTTCTTCATCCATGGCTTTCTCCCATTTTTCTTTTCCCATGGCTTGCTCAAAAGATGTGGGTTCTGGTTCCTGTATCACTTTGACCATATATGCATAGTGAATGGCTGTAAATCCATCATATTTCAGCCTATCCACAGGATACCTAGCTCTTGTAGACCTGCGCAAAGTAGGTTCACTCCCAGGTGCTCTCAAAACATCCCTGGTCTTCCTTACTCCAGGTGTAACAATAGAAGGAATACCCAACTCATCATCAATGCTCTGTTCTGAGCCACTGGATTCACCATCCACATAAGAGTGACCTGCATTCACATCAAACATGGGCTGATCAACCTTCTCTTTTCCTTTTCGTGATACCTGCATACCACTATCTGCATTGCTTTGAGAAGATTCTCCTGATCTCAATCTGCCTGTCCATGGCGAAGAATGTGAACCACTGCTAGAGGACGCTCCAGGTCCACTAATATTTTGTGACTGCTGCTGTGAATTCTGTGTAGCATTACCATTTTGTGCATCTTCATCATCAATCACATTTACTGGTTTATACCAGCTACTCATCTCATCAAAAACAACATCTCTGCTCACTGTAAACTTACGAGTAGAAGGGTTATAGCATCTATACCCTTTTTGCTGCAGAGAGTAACCAATAAAGATGCACTTCTCAGCTTTTGGATCCAACTTGGATCTCAGCTCATCTGGCACATGTACATAGGCAATGCAACCAAAAATTTTCAAATGAGAAATATCTGGTTTCCTACCAGTATACCTTTCCTCTGGAGTCATTCCATGTATTGCTGCAGTGGGAGTCCTGTTCATTATGTAGACTGCTGTAGCAACTGCTTCAGCCCAATAAAAATCTGGCAAGTCTTTTTCATTGAGCATGGCACGAGATACCTCTCCAATATGCCTGTTTTTCCTTTCTGCAATTCCATTTTGTTGTGGGGTATAACTGCATGAATATTGCTGCTTTATGCCATGCTCCTGCAAGAACTTTGCAAACTCATTTGAGAGGTACTCTCCCCCTCCATCTGACCTTAGGCATTTTATCTGCAAGCCTGTTTCTTTTTCAACCATAGCTTTAAGAGTTTTGAAATGCCCAAAAACTTCACTTTTCTTTTTCATAAAATACACCCAAACTTTTCTGCTATAGTCATCAATAAAACTGACAAAATAATGACAGCCTCCAAGAGATGCAGCTTTAGTTGTCCACACATCAGAGTGAATTAATTCCAATGGCTTCTCACTCTCTTGAACATGTCTAGGAAATGGTTTCCTTGCCTGTTTTCCAAACTGACAGGCTTCACATACCTTATGCATTTCTGCAACCTTGAATTTGGGCAATCCTGCAACAATATTTTGGGCCTGCATTGATTTAAGTCGCTGTACATTAACATGACCAATGCGTTTATGCCAGATATCAATATCTGCAACTACACCGGTCCCATGTGCAAACATTGCTGCACTCAATTCAGACATGTCTGCGTCCAATGTAAACATTCTGCCCTTCTTCTTTCCTTTTGCTATCAAGCGACCTTTATTTTTCATATCCTCAACAAAGCATCCATGAGGATTAAATCTGACCTGCAAGCCCTGTTCAACCATTTGACCAACTGAAACCAGATTCTTGGTGATATTCGGGACATGAAATACATCAGACAGGTATTTCTTTTTCCCACCCTGCATAGACAAGGGAATTTTTCCAATCTGCACAATAGGATGTGCAGTATCATCACCAGTCTCCACAAATCCTGGTTTTTCCATTTTCCTTGCATCCTCCATCCATTCTGCATGACCTGTCATGTGGTTTGATGCACCTGAGTCAACATACCATACATCATTGCTTTCTTCTGCACTTGTCATAGAATTGTTCATGTGCTGCACCATGAACAAATGCTCATTTCTGTCATCACCCTGTCTACTAGAAGATGCATAATTCCCTTGTTGCAGTTTTCCATTCATGATGTCATTCTGCTTTTTATAGTAGTCTTTAGCCATATGACCCATTTTACCACAGTAGTAGCATTCAACATTACTGTTTGCATTTTGGCCTCTTTGCCATCCACCACGACCTCTTTGGCTCCCCCTGCCTCTAGAGTTACCACGTCCTCCTCCATAGGACTGGTTTTCTTGAGTTTGCTGCATATTCTGATTTCTGCCACGGCCTCCAAATCGGCCTCCTCTACCTCTGCCTCTACCTCTTCCAGCATTTGAGTAGAAGACAGCTTCTTTTGAAGTTCCTCCTGAAGAAGATGCACCACCATTTCTCTGTTCCTCAGAAATTAGAAGAGCAATCAACTCCTCAAAATCAGGAAATCTTTCACGAACTGAAATGGATGTCCGAAACTGTGCATAATCCTTTCCTAGACCATTCAAGGTCACGGAAACTAAATCATCATCTTCCACTGGCGACCCAATGGAAGCAAGTGCATCTGCAATCTTCTTCACCTTCATGTGGTAGTCGTTGATGCTCATACTTTCTCTTTGCACATTATGCAACTCTTGCTTGAGCTGCATTTTCCTGGCTTGCGTATTTGTGCTATACATTTTTGACAAAGTATCCCATGCCTCCTTTGGCGTACTTGCATCCTGAATATGCACAATCATAGAGTCTGAAATACTGATAGACAGCCAATACATAACTTTCTTGGCTCTCTCATGCCATGTTTTAAATGCCTGCATTTGTTGTTGATTGGGAACATCAGGAAGAACTGGTTCTTCTTCATTTCCTGCAACAAATTCCCAATATCCTTTTCCCATAAGGAAATTCGTCATTCTAAACTTCCATGCCTGGAAGTTGTTCTTGTCAAGCTTTTCAGTGACAATCTGTGAAAGAGAATCAGACGCCATTACAGAATACTGCAAGAAATTCTGTCACTGCAAAAAACACAGCTTCACCCTCACAAGGGCAAATCTGCAAAACTGGCGAAAGTGGTATTTGACCACACAGTCACTTCCTAGTGACGATTTTGCATAAACAGGAACCAAGGATGATTCTGAAACTCCCAATGTCTCTGCGCACAAGCATATGATGCAATTTCTACAGTAACTTTTCACCGACCTGTAGAACAGTGGTCGCACAGCATAAAACTGAGCCTTTTCTTGAGTGCGTGCAGAAAACTTCCGTCTGCAAAACAGGCCCCGAAATGGCCTCAAATCAAAAAAACAAGGTCGCCGAGGGCTAAAGCCCACGCCCGCAGCATATACTGCCCTCTTGCTTCACCGCGAAGGGCGTCTCAACCTGAGACAATGCACTCCTGCAATTTCCGGCTGTGCTACCTGCAGAGATCTGCTCCCAAAACAGGAAATGAAAGCAACACTGCTCCTCTTACCAGACCACCGCGAGCTTGGCTTGCTTTCTTGAGCTCCTTACCACGAACAAGGCTCTGATACCATGTCAAGATTGTGGGAGAGAAGGAAGGAGTCTCACTTGAAGCTTTCTTGCTTGCACAATGGGGGAAGACACACAAGGGTGGAGGCTGAAAACAGTTTTTCTCTTCTTAGTTGTGTAAGCCAAAAGAACTCTAGTACAAAGAAAATAGAAGAACCCTAGATATGGGTCTCAAACCAAACTCAACTAACTAAGGTGGCATACTAACTGAGCCACGAACTAGAGTAGATAAGGATAGCTATCATGTAGCTATTATTCATGGGTGGTGTACCAACCGCGTCTGCAACTGACAAGTCGGTGACATAAATATACAACGGTCACCCTGGCGTATCACGAGTGGAGCTCGATATGTCAACAGTTGAGGATCAGGCATATTGGTTAGAGTGGTTGATACATTATCATAAGCAGGAGGTAGACTTTTTAACAAGACACCAATACAAACATCTTCATCCATTTTTAGCTTTATCCCTGCAAGTTGAGTAAGTAGGCTTTCCATGTAGTTCAGATGGGATGCCAGGGATGTATGAGACTTCATATCAAGTCGGAAAAATTCAATTAATTGACCATACTTAGACGACTTTGACAGTGCACCAAATAAGGTATCCAATTTATCCCAAGTGTCATGGGACGTGTCACAGGCATCCACATGATGGATGTAGATGTCATCCAATTCCAGTTTAATGATGGCTTGTGCCTTGTCATCATTCTTCTGCCAAGTAACCGCAAGGTCCGCATCTCGAGGTTTCTTCTCTTTGCCATTGGTAATGGCCCAAAGACCCTTCTTCATCAGAATGAGCTTGATGCGGGTTTGCTAGGTGTGAAACCCGACTCCCTTGAACCGAGCATTTGGAGAGTCTTTTCCCATGTTGGATGGCTGAAGTAGCAAATCAACTCTAGAATTTTGAGATTTTATCAGTGGAAGAGCAGATTACAATGTGTCAAGAGACAGAGGTAATGACAGTGTGAAAACACACTATGTCTGTGTTGATGTTGAGCTTGAATCTTCTTGTTTGGGGTCGTTCGGTCCTTCTTCAATCTTCTTAGGTCATTTCCCTCCTTGATTTGGTGCTGGGATAGTGGGTCAGAGTGGGCTTTAGCTTGGTTTAGTGGCAGGAGTGAGAAAATGAGAGAAAAATGAGCTTGGGAGATTTTGGCTATGGTGGAATTAGGGTTTTTGAGACAGGGGCCTGGTTTTTCAAATACTTGATCATTTTCAAAAGTTTTTTAATGAAAATGAAGCTTACTTCAAGGGCTATCAAAGCCCCATGGAGATCGACCAGATTGCAGGCAGTACGGCGACGCAGAGAGCTCGATCAGAAACGGCGCAGATCAGGACAAGCGTAGTCGATTTCTGTAATGCCGGGGCCAGAGAGCAACAGTGTCATCAATTAATGTGATAGGGAGTTGCGCCTAATGTTGGGGAACATCTTCTAAGAAGAAGTCATAAGCTGATTTGACCTGTAGAGGGAGATCTCAGCCCTCTATCAGAGGTATGTCCAGACTGGCTATGGTGGCCACACGACAAAAGCAAAGAAGAATGACAATGCTGGAGCTATAGGAGCCCAATGTTGGACTGTTATGCAACAGAGGGAAGCTCAGGGAGTTTAGGAACAATCCTCCAGAAGAGAGCTTGGGGAGATACTGCTTGGTTCAAGAGATCTAAGAGCTCAAAGGCAGGTAGGTGCAGGTTTGGCTATGGCTGCCAAACAGGGTAGTGAGAAAAAAGAGTAGAAGATGAAGTCTTGAGCTGGACTGAGCTCAAGCTAAGCTAGATAAAAGTGAAATGGAGCTGAAGGAGTAGTGCCATGCCCGTCTGTGCTCTGATACCATGTGAAAGATACAGGATCTAGGACATGGCAGTGAGTTATGGTGGATGGAAGGAGAAGAGTGGACTCATGATGGAGAAGACAAAGACACTGTTTGTTACACAAGTGAATTAGGTTCCAAGATTGAGACTTGGACTCATAAACACAATCTTGTGTATGCAGACAATGACATTGACACTTTACTGAAAATAAAAGAGTACTATCATTGCATTAAGAAAAGGAAGCAAGTATAATGCTTTATAGAAAAGTAGGAAACTGCAGTAGGTACCACTGTGCATATGGGATAGGTAAGCCTGCATGTCCTTGGCCCTAAAGCTCCATACAAAGAGGTTGTCAATGAGTCTGATTACCGAATCTCAACAATGAGGATGTTGCTGGTCCTTCTTCTTCAGGGACAACTAAACACGTGACAAGAAGCAAACCGGACCAACAGAAGGCTACTGAAAATCCTTCACCGCCGGAGCTTGATATGGGAGATGCCCCTCAAGCAAAGAAGACAGAAGGAAAAAGAAAAAGCAAACATCCCAGTTACAAGTTGTAGTCAGACATAGAGACCGCAACGGTTCTTAAACGGATCCTAGAAGAAAGGATTCTTGGAAGTAGAATTGAATTTACATTAGGTAAAATTCTCGGAATTGCAAAACGAGGATTTCATGATGTAATAATTAATGTAATTAAACGAAAAAGACAATATGTTGGTGAGGAAACTGAAGAATCTGTGCATGCTTTTTTGCAAGCACTTCATGTGTATTTGCAGGATGAAGAGAAGCTGAAAACTCAAGGGATTTGATTGGAGGCAATCAAAGAATTGATTGCAGCCATAGAAGCCAAAGATGAAGACATTTATGAAGCAGAAACTGAAGAAGCCATTATGGTGGGGACTTCTCAATCTAAAGTGCAGCCTATGCTTAAGAAAGAAGCTCATCTTCACAACATGCAAGAAGAAAATGATGCTCACTTTATTCCTAGTACTCACTACTCCCGTACCCATTGGGCAAGGGTGACTAGGAATAAAGTGATGCTCACTTTATTCCTAGTAGTCACTACTCCTGTACCCATTGGGCAAGGGCGACTACTGAAACCATCGTTAAGATCGGAGAAAAAGAGACTCCATGCATTGCCCTTATAGACCATGGCTTGGAGATTAATGTCATGTCAAGAAGTCTCTACGAGAATGGCGGATGGCCCATTGATGTGGACCCAGGATGGCGCATGAAGGCAACCAATAACTCTTCTGGCGATCTTTATGCAGCATGTCCTTATGTACAAGTTACTATTGGTAATGTAAAAGATGAATTTCATTTCTTTGTTCAAGATTCCTGCAGCTATCCTATCATTCTTTGACAACCATTTATTTTCGAGTCTCATTTAGAGACAAAGGCCCTTGATGATGGTTCATCATATGCTTGAATAAGAAGTAAGGATAATGACAAAGCTGTCCAATTCCTGACGGCCTGTGTAAATCACCATCGGAATAGGGATCGATTGAGAGATCATCCCATTCCTCCTAATGCCCGATAATTTAAGGGTTTTCGGGTAGTGCTGCTATAAGTGGAGTCTATGGCAGTGCATCATGTCATAAAAATTTTCCTCCACATATAAAGAAGGCAAGGCCAAAAGCTGACTTGCATGTTTTTTCAACCAATAATGTGGGCTGTTATAAACAGTTTTCAGCCATGAATAGGGCTGAAAGAAAGTATTTGTGTCATATGGAACAAGAGCTGAAGCAAATTGATGTTTTACCTAAAGATGAAGAAATTTCAGGGCTATTTTATGGGCTGAATTATAATGATACAATGGCTGAAATTTATACAGCTGTTCATGCAGAAAATCAAGATGAAAATTAGTCCATACAAGTATGTACATTGGATATGTATGACATAATTCAAGAATTTGCAGATTATGAAGCTTTTGGACAGCCAAACAAGGATGAAGTAAGAGTAAAAACAAAGTATAAAATAGTTGATAAAAAGGTCAAGCCGGTGGCTACTCCTCTACCACCTGAAAGCGAAGGACTGGCAGAAGGGGTATCCAAACAGCCAAGCCTTCGAGATCCTAAAGATATCGGTCACCAATTTACAGCAGAAAGTATACAAAAGCTGAAAATTGGTGAAGACTCTTTCCTCTTGCTAGCTGAAAAGAAAATCTTCATGCAAATGTTAAAGAATCATGGTAAAGCTTTTTCATTTCAGCCACATGAAATTGGCTGTGTAGATCCAAGCATTGTGGCACCAATGGTGATTTTTACGGACCCACATGTTCCTTGGAATTTTAAACCAATTCCGGTACCAAGGGCTCATTTGCCGAAGTTATTGGAACTTCTAAATGAAAAGATAAAAATGTGAATATTGGAGCCATCCTCAACTCCATATTCCAACTGATGGTTTACCATTCCTAAGAAGAATGGATCTTTGCGATTCATTCAAGATCTATAGCCTATCAATAAAGTCACAATTAGAAATGTTGGATCAGGGCCAATTGTTGATGAATTTGCTGAAGCTTTTGCAGGTAGAGCAATCTATTCCATGGGAGATTTATATTCATGCTATGACCAATTTCAGCTTGCTTTGGAAAGCCAAGACATTACCACAATGAAGACGCCTCTTGGCTTAGTTCGCATGTGTACTCTACCTCAAGGGGCTACAAATTCAGTAGCTCACACGATGAATGCCATGCATAAAGTATTGAGGGATTATATTCATCAATTAACTCTTCCTTTCCTTGATGAAGTTCCAATCAAAGGATGTGAAGTTCATGAGAAGAATGAAGAACTCAATGAACTTGGATGTCGCAAGTTTGTTTCTGATCATATGAGTGATTGTGCTCAAATCTTGTCTAAATTAGAAGAAGTCCATCTTACTCTTTCAGGTGCTAAATCTATTTTTGGAGCTGAAGAAGTTTTTGTGGTAGGGCATATGTGTGGTCCATATGGCCGAAAGCCTTCTCCATCCAAAATTGATGCTATCAGCAAAATGCAGGAAATATGTACAAATGTTTCAGAGGTGAGAAGATTTCTTGGTGCATGTGTCTTCTACCTTATTTGGATACCACATTTTGCTCATGTTGCTGAAAATCTTTATCAACTGCTAAGAAAAGGCCAAAGGTTTATATGGGAGAAAGAACATACTCAAGCTATTCGAAAACTAAAGAAATTGCTGATTTCAGCCCCCACCTTAAAGAGGGCTAATTACTTTAGTGGACAGCCTATTATACTCGCAGTGGACACAAGTCCTATTGGAATAGGATGGGCAGTTGGTCAAGACGACCTTGAAGGCAAGAGATATGCAATCTGCTTTGGAGCAAAGGTTCTTAATGAACGACAAAGAAGGTATGCTCAAATTAAAAGAGAGCTTTGGGAGTAGTAACTGCATTGAAATGTGATCGAGAGTACTTCATGGGTGCACATGTAATAGTTGAAACAGATTGCCTTCCACTTTTGGGCATGATTGCCAACTATTACACTCCCGACATAGCTATGCTAAGATGGATAGCTTATATTAAATCCTTAAATCCTGATTTAAAACATATTACAGGAAGAGATAATCCAGTTGCTGACATGCTTTCGCGTGCTAGATATAAGGATGTGGAGCCCCAAGAGGAACACCAAGGAAAAGGGAATTCTCTTGCAAGAAAATCTATCTTGTATCATCAACAAGCTTTTTTATTAGGGTTTATATGATCACAATGAAGAAAAGAACACCAGGCACAACAAATCTTCATGCAACATCATGTAGATCTCCCACGGATTTGATAGAATCAACCATATTCTTCAATATCTTCACAAAATCCATCAATATAACAAAGAAAGCAAAGGAATACACCATCTTTGAATGGAAATACATCACATAGTATTCATCTTCAATATCTTCATAGTCTTCTCTCTCAATCGCTCATATACAATTACTCTGTTTTGATAGATTTGGTTATCTCTGACTCTCTCTCTCTCTCTCCATCAATAATATATCATATCCTCACTACAATCTCTCATAATCACCCACAATAATCCTTCTTAGGTCGTGGATACCCCTCCCAAGAGGTATGTCTGATATGAAGAGTCACCAAAGCCACTACAGTGTCCTTTCGTAGCTCACCACTGTCACTTCACTTCAGTCTTTACTTGAGTCTTCAGCAGCTACTTCTTTGACTTCATTTAGCTCTTTTGCACTTGTATTCACCTCTTTCCAAGGCTAGAAAACTTTCCCAAGCTACACATACATTCTACAGAACACCTATACAGAAGCTCTACAGAACAGTCACAGTATAGTACCAGAACAGAGACAGAACAGAGACAGAAGCTCTAGAGAAGATCTACAGAAGGTTACAGAAGGTCATCAAAACCTCATAACTCATACTCAAACCATTCCAAACTCTCAAAAACTATTCAATAAGCTTTCACAAGATCTCAATCTTCATCAATCATCAATCCATACTTCATATAGAAGACAATCAGAACAAAACAGAAGCTATACAGAACCAATTAGAACCTATCAGAACATCACAGAACCTCATATCTCCACTGAAAATCATCATGAACTTCCAAAACATAATCAATATTATCCAAAACACTCTCAAACCACTTGCAAACTAATCAATCATCTCATAAAATCAACCATTCAGCTCTCAAAAACAACAAAAATCAGCAAAAAAATAAGTCATTTCAACACTCAACATATCCCCACACTTAATAAGGAAGCGTCCTCGCGACCCAGAAAAAAGGGAATACAAGTGCATTCAAAAGCTCAACTTTGATCTTCAATACATCTTCAAAAACAGTCCATCCAACCACGACCCCAACTTATAACATGTATCTGATATAAAAATACAACGAAAGAAAAACCCTTTATACATTGACACTTCTTATCAAACTGGAAATCACAACAAACTTGTAAAGGATATAAGAGGTTTCTTCTTTTTCTGCATCAGCATCTTCAACTATCCAACCAGCAACACCATCACCACAATTCTCCAAAAATGTAGCTCGCAGGAAAGCCAATCGAATAGGCAACCACCACGATCTTATTACATCAATTAACCCACAACACAAACACTACACACAACACAACCATTTGAATGACTCCTCCAAAAAGTGAGATTTTATCATTAAAAATCATCCACCATACATGGCAAAGGTATCAATGAAGATGATCCCTCTTGAAAGATTGGTGATTTCGAAAATGATCCATAGACAAGGATTCATCTACAAATGTCTTGGGAGGATTCTGAAAAAACTGCAAGCAGCACATCCTTTCTAGCAGGACAAGGTATCTGCTAGGCAAACAAAGGGCATGAAAGTACAATACATCCAGTTGCTGGAAATCAATGCTCACATTGACATTCATGCACAAATTTGGAATAGGCTTTGAATCATTATGAGAATGCCTATGCATATACACCAGGTACCAAGCAAAATGAGCTGTCAATCTCACCGAAGGATCCAGAGACTGTGAATATTGGTGAGCAAAATGAATATAGTTCTGGTATGCTTGACTGGCAATTGTCCAATCTCCTGGAATTATTGGCCAGTTTATCTGAGGTCCTGTAAGAGAATCATTCGAGCTCCATCCCCTTCTTCTGGAAATCTGATGATCAAATCCGTCATAGTCACTAACCAACTGAGGTGGTTGAGATATAGAAGTGGCAGGAGATGGAAGTGGAATAAGGAAAAGTGGATGAGATGGGTAGGAAAAATCATAAAAGGAGGAATAATTTAAAGAAGAGTGGCTGAAAATTTTAGGGAATCACTTAGAAAGGGTGTTAACTGATAAATAGGAAAGGTAAAAGGTACATGAATGGATGGAGAAGGACATGGTGGAGAAGGGAAAATACTCTATCCTCGATAAAAGAGCAGTATGTAAATATGGGAATTTGAGGAAAAGATTGAGGTTAGAAAAAAAGGGGTAAGATGGTTTTGGAATTGGTTTGATAGAGGGAAAGATATATATCATAATGGTGAGTCATTTGTTGGTAATACAGTAGGGTAGGAACAGAAGGACCTAAGATAGATCTTCTCTGATAGGCATAAAAAAAGGTAGAATCAAATGGATTATGTTTGGAAAGATAAGCTAAGAGATCCACCCTCAGTTGATTAGTGCTCTGTACATAGGTAGGGGCTGTGTTCTGTCTGTGATTTAGGACCACAGAATCAATCATGGTATTCCAGGAATTATCAGGGCAAGTAGCCACTTTGGAGGAGTAACTCTGAAACATGTCATCTATTCGCAACTCCAAATGGTTGACATACAAAACAACTTGTAAAACAACGTCTCCCACATACCAAGCCATATCCACTTCATCTGGAATCAACAAGTCTCCTCGTAGATACATATATGACATCAACATGGTATCGGTCGTGACAGAATCTTCAAACATCATACGGACCACCTCTGTCAGCAACTCAGGAGACCAAGCCCCACTCCAACCATCCTCTGGAAGAGGAAGATCCATCGTGGAAAGCTTCATGTAGAAGGCCAACTTCTGTAATTGATAGTGGACAAAGAAAGAATGGTCCGCAGGAACATATTCCTAGAATTGCTCAAATGAAGACCATAGCAAATCCATTCAAGATTGTAATCTTTCCACCTTGGCTTGGAATAAGGGACATAAGATAGCCTGTCTTTGAAGAGTTGCCAAGTCCTGCTGTGAGAGAGAAGGGATCAAGGGAACATGAGGGCTTGGAGGAACAGACTGTGACTTTGCCAGTTGATCTTGCAACTGCTTGATTTGGGAAGCTTGTGATTCCATTGTGTCATTAGCAGTCTGTAAGGCTGAAAGTTTGATATCTAAAAGAGTTTGGAACTCTTGCGCTTCGTGGGACATCCTCTCCTTCTGCTCTGAGAGGCTAGTAACCTCTGATTGAGCCTCTATTAACTGAATCTTCAAAGAAGATATCTCATCTCTTTGGGTTTCAATAAGTTGGGTTTGTTGCTCCATCTGCTTAAACAAATCTGCTAGGGTATCCTTAGCAGAGGCTAACTCGGATGTTGCCTTATGCAACTGGTCCTTAGACTGCATCAATTCTTCATAAAAGGAAGCGTACAGCTATTGAACACAAGCTGTCACTGACAGTTCAATGGAACTCTGAATGTCTTTACATAGGAAAGGAATGGCATCTCCCGAGACTAGATTGTTCAGTGAGGGGACTAATATGTCCACTGAACCTTCTCGATGTGCTCTGAACAGGTTATTACATGTGAGATAACCAAGGAGATCACTGCCAGAGGTAGCAGGAATGGGCACAGAAGGAATAACTGAAGGAGCTTTATCTGCTACCCGCTTCAAGCGTTTGCGTTGTATGACTAGGGGAGGCGGAGAATCCAAATCCTCTATATCAATTGGTTCTGACTCATCTGAAGGTGGAGGAGGAGTTACTGGATCAGATGGAGGAGGTGGAGGCACACTCTTCTGTAAACCTGAGTAGGTCAAGAAGGCAGACAAGTACGATCCATAGGTGACATTGGTAACATTGCCCCTAGTGACTTTGACGAAATGTTGATCCATCTTAGTGAGTAGGTAAGTGCTCCAATCAATAGCTACTCCTTTTAATACCATCCTTGAAGCCGTAAAGAGCTCTTTGGACAAGTAATGGGATGGATTTTTTGCAGCCATAAACCTGTCTTGGAGAAACTGACAGACCAACTTCCACACAGGATCAGTGATCATGGAAAAGGAAACTCCTGAAGAGTTGAGCACCTTCTTAACATCTAGAATTTTCCTGGTCTGTTTTTGTAATAGCTTCAAAATCTCTTCGTTAGAGAAAAGCTGGCGAGTTGTAACAAAGGGTTCACCTTTGGAGGGAAGAGACAGAGCCTTCCCGAGGCCTCGAGGTGTCAAAGTCATGGAAGTACCCTGGACCAGTCCCGACTTCTTGTTGTAGGAGGCCAGAAACTCGTCACACATCGATGGATCCTCTGGAAGCAATGGAAAGGAGGCAGCCACGAAAGTGGCAAGTCCCGCCTTCGTGAGAGGCTCAAAAGTGAGTAGGGAAGAGTAATCCCTACTGACTAGTGGGACATACTGGATAGGGGGAGGAGCGTGAGGCGCCATTCAGATGGTTACACATACACCACAAACACAGACAAACCAAAAGAATGCCTCCAAAGCAACAAACAAAAACCAAGGATAAGAGATCAACCAAAGCGATAAAACATGACTCAACCAACTATCCCCAAGCAAACCACAGCCTAGAAAAAATTCGACATGACCTCTACACATATGCGACCGAAAGCTTCATGCTATGCAACATGCAAACACCCAAATCCCCGTATCAGGCAATAAAGAGGAAAAAACTACACACCGTACCGTTAACCGTAACAAAGAAACTGAACCAAAACATAACAATAACCCACACATATCAAGACCACAACTTTGATAATCAGGTTTGACCATGGAGACAACTCCAAAGACTTCGCATACCCATCCCACGAAACGAGTTTATTAAAAAGGGAAAATAAGTGCAGTGAGGGGGAATTAATTTTAATGAAAGGTTTATTTTAATAAATTATGAAGAAATGAGTGAATTTTTATTAAGTGATAAACCTTATCAAGAAAATGGCGGTTCCTTCTTAAAATTTTAATTACCAATTATTAGGTTAGAACGGTGCTTTAATCCGAATCCCAGACTTTGATACCTAGATTAGGTCTCTAAATGCAAGTTTATTTATTAAAAATTAAGGTGATGTGGAGCGCTTTTTTTGCCAACACGTGCTTTTGTGACGGCTGGTTCATTTTAATTAAAAATGTTAAAGTGCTTCTTAAGCGCACTTAGCGCATGTTAAGTGAACGACGGATTTATTTTTATTAAAAAATGGTGTGTTTAGCGCGAGCGCGCATGCCATGGTGGTGTTTAGGATTCATTTTAATAATTAACCGTGGAGTTTGGGGTAGCGGAAAAAAATAAAAAATATAAAAGGGAAAACATACCTGGTAGTGGGTGTATGTGAATGCAATGAATGCGCTCTTCTCAATCCAAAAAGGTATCTAGATTTTTTTCTAGAATTTTCAATTTGTGATTTGAAGGAAATAGGATTTTTTTAAAAATGATGAATTTAGGTGTTTAATGAAGCATTTTTACAGCTTACAAAATATGCCAAAAATAACTAAAAATGTTAATGGAATTTTTAGGAAATTTTTTTGCAATTAATTTGGAAAATTTTACCATTTTTAATGAATTGTTCTCATTTTTTGGGTATTTTAAAAAGAATTTTTAATTTTAAAATGGTCTCATTTTTTTTTAAACTGAAATTTGCAGGTTAGAAAAATATGGCAATTTACTACAGAAAGATTGGGATTTTTTCAAGATTTTTTTGTATTTTTTTTAAATTTTAAGTGTTTTTAATTTTTTTTTTATTTTTCAATGTATTTTGATGGTTTTCGGGTTTTGGAATTAAAAATCCGGGAATATACCCAGAAATAGACTGCGTGTCATCTGCGTGTGGACAACCAGCTACACACCACCTCACGGACCAGCTAACGCACGTCCCCGCGCGTAAACATCCGCGAACAGACTCCCGCACCCGAACATGAGTAACCACACGAACAAGCACCAACAATCACGTGCGTACACACCCTTTGCAGGTGATAGTGGACTGAAAATGGGGCTGCAGGTTTCGGCGTGTGTTGGTGGGTGACAAGGGGGCTTATGGGGGGTTTTCCGTTGTTGGATTTCTGCGGGTGGGAACAATGGCTTGGAGGGTGGTTTTCTGCGGTTCTAAGGGGTGTGAACAATACTTATGGAGGGGGTGAGGTTGTGCTGGTGTACCTGTGGGGGGGAAGGGGGGCCTGTGTGGGGGTAGGGGGTTTGATGGTGGGACTGGGGGCTTGGGTGGGGGTGGTGGGTTTGTGACTGGTGGCTTGGGTGTAGGGTTGGGTAAGTTGGGTGTGCCTTGGGGGGAAAGGGGGCTTGGAGGGTGGGAATGGTGGTTGTGTGCTTTGGGGGGAAGGGGGTCTTAGGTGGGGTAATGGGGTGGGAATGGTGGTTGTGTGCTTTGGGGGGAAGGGGGTCTTAGGTGGGGTAATGGGGTGGGTTTGGTGTGTGTACAGGGCACGTGGCGGGCGACAGCAGGTAGTGGGCTTCAGAGGCGCAGACGGCGGCGTGGTACTCGAGGCGGCAGCCGCACAGGCGGCGGGCGCGCAGGACACCGTGGCAGGAGGCACGCATCAAAGGCAGGGCCCAGCAGCAGCGCGTCAGCGCGGGCATCGCACGGCGGAGAGGCGAGCACGGGGCGCTGGCGTCACGGCGGGGAGGTGGGCGGTTAGGGAGGCTCCACAAGGCACCGTGGCGTCACGGGGCCACATGTGGTGGCAGTGGGCTTCACGGGCCACAGGGCTCCACGGCGGGTTAGGACCTGCACAACGGCGTGGGGCGCAGGGCGGAGGGGCGAGCACGAAGGGCTCCACGGCGGGGCCACAGGGCGATGTCGGGCGGGCGTGGAGTGCTCCGTGGTGGGGCAGGGGACACTGGCGAAGGCGGGTGAGAAGGGGGCGTCACGGCAGGGAGGATAAGCAGGGGCACATTAGGGGAGTTTTGAGGTCTCGAAAATGCCCTGTAAGAGATCCTAGAGAGAGAAAACAATTTACGAAATAAAATCATTTTATAGAATTTTTAAAAGGTTTATATTTTGGTAAGTTAAAATATCAAAATTCGTTAATAAGTCATTGTCGTGATATTCTCGTGGTCACATCAAACCTAGAAATCTAGGTCGCCATAAAGTTGGCAAGGTTGTCATAATGAAGATCTTACCTCTCCTCATTAAAGTGAAAAGTAATATTCAATTTGAATTTTGGTGGATACTCGATTGCCTCCCTCCATCGTTTCTCCATCGTTTCTCTCTTCTTTTTTTCTCCTCCTTATTAGTCTCTTCTTTGTTTTCGTTCTTGCTTCTAATCATATCCTTAGCTATGGATCAATCACCCAATGATCTCTGTAACTCAGCTATGGATCAATCATCTAATGATCTCTGTAGCTCTCATAAAAGACCTCTCTATCATCTTCATATTGAGTTGGACAGTGAGTATGAACCGATAAGAAAGAGAACAAAATCTATCACGGTTACAGAGTCTATGAAACATATACTGAGGTTTGAAGGAAAGAAGAATATTGATCTTTGGTTAGATGGAAAGCTATATCCCAAAGATCCTAGCAGAAATAGCACTCCTCCTTTCTATAATAGCTCGTCATTAATGAGGTTTATTGGCGATGGCTACAATGGATTTTTAGGTTATACACTTAATCTTGTTGCAGAAAAGGATATCCTTGGACTAGAGAATCATCTTTTGATAAAACACAATATAGAGTTGTTGCAGAAGCTAGAGGATTGTCAACAAAAAATTCATTCATTGGAAAAGCGTATCAAAGCTTATCAACAAAAGCAAACTTTATTAGGCCTTCGAAATCGACAAAGAGCTCTTAAAAATATTGAGAATCTCAAACGAGGAGGAGGAGGCTGTGGTAAAAGAATCCAAGCAGCAAGGTATATTTTTTTTCACTTGAAAAATCTTAAATATGGCTTTATTTAAACTACTTGCATTGATTTGTGATGTTAATTTTGCTTAGATCTCTTCTACAACCAAATGCAAGTGAAAGAGATTCTTTAAAAGCAGCTCAGTTTTATTATCATCTTCTTCCTTCAGTGGTTTCAAAGGATATTTTGGAGAAGAAGAAATTTAAAAAGGCAAAGAAACAATGCTTGGAGTCATTTGTGAAGGATCATTCTTTGGATTCTGAGTTAGTACAGAAGACACTGGATAGTATTGGTATCAGTCGAGATGCTTATATGCAACTTTTCCAACTTTTACAATCAAATATGAAGCAAGGACAGGTACACAATTGCATACTTCCGAAACCATTTGTGGTTAGGACTATCAGACAGAGAGTTAATAACAAAGTGATGGAGATTCCAGGTGAGCCTTTTCATATCAAGGCTAGCTTCAAGGGCAAGAAAAAGGAGGTTACATTCAATGAATTTAACAATATTTTCCTTGACTTGCCCACCCTACAATGCTTAATGATCAAATTTTATGACTTGTCAGTAGTTGAGGCACAGGGAGTGGCTAGATTTGTGATTAAACTTGATGAAAGTGAGATTCTGAAATGTAAAAAATTGGAGAGAATCTCTATCACCTTGATGAATAGAGCACTTTCGTCAAGTCATTGCAATCACTCAACATCATTTAGTGTTCAATCTGAATATAACATCTGGTGGCTAGGAGCATTTGAGGTAGATACTGAGAATTTTGATATACTATATTGGGTTTTTCATCAAACATCAATACCTAATGTTATTCAAAGGCAACAAGCAGGAGAAGAGCTATTTGTTGAAGGATTAGGGAACTACAGGATTGAGTGGCACATAGCTGGTGACCTAAAGACACTCAAATGTATGTATAATGTATCAAAGGGAGCTAACTCGAGATCTCCTTGCTTATACTGCATGTCACCAGCTGTAGAGTTAAACTCAAGCAATTGGAATAGAGCTCCCTCTAGGCACAATAAGGATCCACAGTTTAAACCAGTCTTGGACATTCCTTTAGCGAATGCCCATATTTATACACTTCATGCACTTTGCAGGATAATCGAAAAGCTTGTTCATCTCTATATAGGATTTGCATGGAAGTTGAAGCCATTATCAACTAGAACAGATGCTATAACAAAGGTTGAAAAAGTTCTCTCTGCAATTGGTTTGCATGGTGGCAATGTTGTTATTGAACCAGATCTTCAAAAGTCTAAGGATGGTAATTGTGTCCCAAAAAAACCATCTATTGGTGGAGTGAAGGCTAGAAGGTTTCTAGGCTTTCATGGGAGACTTGGCAAGATAAACTCGAGAAATGGTGGCTCAACTATTAAATTTAATCAGTGGAAATCCCTACATAATGCAGTTAAGGATCACACTGATAATGGACAAGCTCGAAATAGAAAAGCTAAAGTTTGGGAAACACTAGACAAAGTGTTTTTTTATTGTGATAAGACTGAATGGAATGACGATGATCTCAAAGACTTTAAAAACCAATTGAACCTTTTCAAAAAGGCGATGACAGAAGCTTGGGGTGATCAACACTTTACTCACTATATGGTAAGAAGTTTGTATATGTTTGTTTCTTCATTGTCGAACTCATATAATGTTTTTTAATAACTTTCCTTATTTGTTGACTATGCAGCATATTCTATACAACCATGCTCCATACTTTATTAAACAATATGGATCTCTATCTATCTGGTCAACCCAAGGTATGGAAAAATCACATTATCAAGCAAGAACAAAATATTTCAGACATACAAGACATGGAGGTGGAAGACACAAAGCCAACAGTTTATTAGAGGTCTTTCAATGGTTCTATTGACAAATTTGGCATAAATTCAAGCTTAAAGATACAACCACATCAAGCAATACATCATCTTTAGCAAGGACTATACAAATTGTTACCCAAAGAAGAAAAGATAGATATTTAAATTCTTGCGCAAAGCAAAGATTTACAGAATGGTTACAAACCAAACAAAGAGTTGGGAAAAGATGGGTTTCAAGAAACCCTTAATCTTTGGCATCTTCTAGTCTGATTGTGTTGCAGAAGAGTCCTTAGTTTCAGGCACCTCAACAGGGCCTTCAGTGGAGTCCTTGGTTTCAGGTAGCTCGACAGGGCCTCTAGAGGAATCTTTTGTTTCATCCCACTCAATAAGACCTCTGTATTTCAAAAACTCTTGTTTTCGATAGCCCGGAAGAAGCTTCAAATTCTTACTATCTCCTACATAAGAGAGCAAATAGGAGCCAAGAACTCCAAAATATCCAGCTCTAGAACCACTGTATCCAGGCATAAAGCCAAAAACTCTTATGGCTTCTTCCTTCTCCACCAAAATGATCTTGTCCAAACCTCTGCTGAAAACTTGAGATCCAATAACCTTTGAGATAGCTCTCAAAGCCATCATTGGTAGACTTGGAGAGCTTGACAATCTACTATGATATATTACAATTGTTTGATTGTTTAAGTTTCCAATATAATGGCCAAGGCTTTGATTTTTTCCAAGCTTCATTGGCCTAGAGCCCTTGGCCCTTCCAAGAAAGTTGTCCAGATCTTCAATCTCAATCTATAGAACAAACCACAACAGTACAAGATATAAGATATTTATCTATAATGCATAATAAAGTCTAACATAAACTCAATGGGTAACTTCGAATTATATTTCATACCTTAGGGTGTTCATCTTCTTCAAGAAGACTATCATCATAAAGATTTATTGAACTCTTGGGCTTCTCATCTGATGGTGACTTCAATCTCTCTTCATACCCTACATCATCAATATGAAGTTTCTTCTGGACTTGCAAGAACTCTTCTTCTGTAGGTAGCCCCCCCTTTTCGTATTCTATGATCTGATTAATACATGTATGTAAGGCTATAGAGCTATCTTGGAAATTCTCTCCCTCAACATCAAGACTTGCTAGTGGTTCTTGTTCATAACCTATAAAATTCATGTCATTTTTGCCCCAACCTGCAAGGATTGCTAAGCAATAATCTTCTCTAAGATCAAAAAGATGTTGAATATCATTTAGCAACACATATCTCTTCTTGTTGATAAGATAAGTGGGAAATGTTGGAACACAGGCAAGAGGACCTTCTTCATCAACCTGTGCACTTGGCTCAATCTCCTTTTCTTCCACCATTGTGATATTGTCACTCTTGAATAAACCTACATCAAAACCTTGGACAAGTTGATTCTCAACATCTTCTTGGAACATCTCCTCCTTCTCTTCGACCTCCTTATCCATACTTGCAATATCCTCTAGCTTTCTCTGTTGGTCTATATCTGGAGAAGAATTTTCCATGTACTGAAGATACACAATAAATCCAACGTCCTTGTGGATTAGAAGGCATTGGTGTTGATACCTGTGGAAAGGGCAACATGTTTCTTTCTTTCTGAATTCCTCATCAATGAGGTTGAACCTGCCGAGCAAAGTTGACCTGGATGTATTGGTGGCTCCCATGACATCACTATAATGAACAAATCCATTGACTTCCAAACCTTGCACATGTCTATCATAAAAACATCTGTACTCCTTAAGTTTATCATCAAGATCCTCTAATAACTCCTTCAAATCAAAAGGAACATTGAAAATTTCCCTGATATAGCAAAACTTGGAAGAATTTCCAGTGATGTGTAAAAAATCAAAGAGCCTATCATCAGATGTCTCAATTATCTCCTCCTCATCCATTCCTTCCAGAGATAGCTTCCTCTTTGTCATTTTGACCAGAAAAATATTTATCCCTGAAAAAAAAAAGCAGAAAAGAACCAATATCCAATAAAACAAGATGATATCATGGAAAGAGGCCCCAACATTGATTTTCCAAGACAAAAAAATCAAAACAGGAGAATTTTTTTAGTTGACCGGTGAAACGCGAAAATTCAAGTGTGTAAGGCAAATGCCTGTGAAGGAATCGCGTTTCATCAGACACTAGCTTGAAGACAAAAATTATTCTAAAATGTGGCCGGTGAAACGCGATACTAAGAAAAATATCATCAACAGAGACATTGTCTCGCGTTTTACTTGTCAAAAATTGCAAATGAAGAAAAGAAACATGAACAATAAATAAATTCTATGGAAACACACAAATTGATGATATAATCATTTTTGGAAAAGATATGCTGCATTTGAAAGATAGAAAGCACATAACATCTTTAATTGTTTAAGTGTTATAAAACATTCTTTCTATATTAATCAAATTTATTTTGTTAAAATGCTTGTAATAAAAAAAATTGTTACCTATCAAAGATTGTTGAACTGCTCTCCACACAGGATGCAAGGACCTTGAAGGGAAGTCGAGACGAAATTTTGGCAGAGAAGAAGACAATGTCGGAGAAATGGGTTTGAAATGCTTTTATATCGACCGTTAAGCATGTGGTGATAGTTCCAACGAAAAAGTTTGTGTAATAATGGAAATACACGTGTGTGACTTAACACAGCGTAATAAACTCCTCAGAAGACGTGCGCATTCTCTTTTTCCAAAAATACGTTTTACGTGTGTTAAATAACCCTTTTCCAAGTAAATAAAAAATTCCGATAAACGAGGGTACGTCACACGTGTGTTATTAACACTTTGCGAAGAACGTTGAGTCCATGCAAATTCACCGCCTTCAGCTTTCATCGCATTTCATCGCTACTCCATCTTTGTTTTTGGTGTTCCTTCTAGTCTCCACGCATTTCCTTCTAATCTCCAAGCGTTTCACTGCTTCCCCAACAAAGCAAACCTTCAAGCATATTGTCATCTTTAGGCTGAAATTGTGAAGAACAAGCTAAGAAGAAGGTATGGTTTCTGCATCTTGCTTTTCAATAACAAGCTCCATTCAATGCATTGTTTTGATATTTTTCCTTAATCCTTTATGTTATTATTAGCTCATGACCACTACAAAAGAATTTTTTCCACAGTGAAAGCATTCCTTAATATAGTGGATATTTAAGAAAATCTTACTGTGATCTGCATGAGCTATCTGAAATCCATGCTGCTGTAAATAATTACTTATCTGAGAATTCCATGCTCTCGGTGACTGTTTCTTTCCTCCCTAATTCTATGGATATTTTAAGTGATCTTAAAAGCTTTCCTTGGTCAATTTTTATGCTATTCATGAGCTGTCCGGTGAAACGCGAAAATAAGGTACTTCAAGCAGGTTTCCTGGCTTAAATTCGCGTTTCACTGGACACAATGGACAACAAGTCCGGTGAAACGCGAAAAGAAGCAGCTGCAAGGAGGCGCCTTGCTTGACACTCGCGTTTCACTAGACAGCTCGAGAAAAATTCAGCTGATACGAGAAAACGCCATGCAGCATAGATAACTCTTGTCTGGGACTTGCGTTTTGCTTTACATGCTGGAGAATAAGTAACATATGTTTTTTTGGCAGATGGCTAGGACTAAGGCAACAGCAAGAAAAGAGAAGATTGATCCTAGGGATTTAGCATCAAAGATTCATCAGTCTTCAAAGCCTCAGAAGCTCTCTAGAAAGTCAAAGCCAAGGAGAAGGTTTTCTCAAAATGTCAGGTGTCTAAGGGAGATTAGGAAGGCAGTAAATGCTCTTGACAATGCAATTCCAAAGTTGTCTTTTCAGAGGCTTGTCAGGGAAATTTGTGACAGATATAGTTTGGATAGTTTCAGATGGACAAGAACAGCTCTTAATTGTATACAAGAAGCCACAGAGGATTTTCTAATTGAGTTTTTCCAAGATGCCTACATTTGTGCTGCTCATGCTCATAGGCTCACACTCATGGACAAGGACATGGTAATTCTTAGGAGGCTAAGATATAGATTTTCAAAGGTCCTTGAGCCAATTCCCCTCACTGATATGAAGACATTTAATATCCTTAATGTGCCCCCAGCTAGAAGAAAGAAAGATGATTCTGGTGTCAGGGTTGAGGATGTCACCCATGAGAAGGATACAAGGCAACATGAAAAAGAGGAGAAGGCTAAAGAGGAACAAGCAGATAAATGGAGAGAGTATAGGAGGCAAAGGGTTGAAGAAAGGGAAATAGAGCAACTAGAGTCCTTTGAAAATGAGCTAGCCACCCTTCTTGAAGCAACTAATCCAAAAGGATTCAGTGTGTTTTGTTTCTTACCTGGTGACTTAGGCAAAAGAACTGAGGTTATCTCCTTTGATGCTGCATGTGTTCAGATTCTTAAGGATAAAAGAAGAGAAGTAAATGACAGTCTTATTCTTGCTGGCCTAAGGTATGTCCATCCATAATTACTTATACTTTTTGATATTTTTTTAGCAATAAGATTTTTCTTGTTTATACTCACTATTTCTATGCCTTTTCTAGGTGTATAATGCATGAGTTTCCTTTGGATATACAACAAAAAATTGAGGTTTTTGATCCATCTATCTCATTCTTTATGAGGAATGAGCTTGATGCAAGTTTTATTGAGCACTGGCTCAATTTGATTGACTTCGATACTTTGGAGCTGCTTATAATTCCATATAATGAAAAGTAAGTGATTCAATATTCTATTAGAGTTTTTGAGATTTTATCCTACTAATTTGTTGAGATATGATTGCTTTTAGTTCTCATTGGAGCTTGATTGCAATAGACCTTGTGGATAAGCAATGCTTTTTAATCAACTCTATGAAAGGAAGCCATGGAAATGCTAAATTGTAAGTTATATTATCCAAGGGCTCCTTGATATTTCAATTCTTTTTTTTGTAAGTACTCTAAATTTCAACATATTTTATATACAGAGGTGCCAAAAGATTAATTGAAGAGCTAGAGAAAAGACCCCCTATGCCATCTGATTTGCTTGCAACAATGCAATATAGACAAGTTGCAGTAAGTTATTCATTAAAATAATTGAAACATGAGTTTGTTCTATGAACTACCATTCGTCCTCTTTATAGTTTTACTTTGTGTTGGTGGTTGCAGTGTCCCCATCAGGATGATAGCCATTCTTGTGGCTGGAGGGTGATTGCAAATGCTAGAAGAATGGTTAACTTTGTTTATCTTAATGATGATAAACATGTAAAGGTAATATGAAAGATGCTAAACTTTAAGATAGATATTAATTGAAAATAGTCCATTGATGATAAAAATATAGTCTATTGTAAGAACAATAATGAACTAAAACTCTTTTTTCTATAAATGTGTGACAGTTTTCGAAGGATTGCTATACATCTGAGCATATTTGGTACATCAGAGCAAAGCTCTTGAAGTATATGATAATCAATTGTATACAACCAACAACAGAGATTGGTGGGGATTTGCACCATGAAGGAGATGTGGTGCCTATAACCACGGAAGGCAAATCCATAGCTTCAACACCTTCTATACCCAAGACATCAAAGAAAGGCAAAAGGACTCCTAGAAAGGATAGTTCTCCAAAAAAGAAATAGCTTTTCCATATCGCCTTGTAGGCCTTCATATATAGAAATTTGCCCTTCAGCCCTTGTATATCTCATAGAGATGGCAGATAGACATCTGCTACAAAATTTGTACATGTATTTTATATTGATAGTAAAGATATCTTTTCTTGAATGTCATTGCAGTGTATTTTATTTTCTCTCCTTTTCGATATCTGCAAAAAATAAATTACAAATGTTTGTTAGTTAGAAAGTGAGATCTTGATATACATCTAAGTAGATATAATATGATGTGAAAACTTACTCGTTTCTTGTCAAGTTGGAATACAAAGGAGCATGGTAGTTCAATGTCTTCATTTTGTAAATCCATCCTCACTTGATGTAGCGTACATGATTTTCTGATCTTTAAGATTGCAATAATATACTCGTTGAACCAAATATCAAGATCCACAATAGGATCCTTGCTGAAATCATTAAGATTCTGGTCTAAAGCAACTAGACTACTACCAACAAAATGCCATCGACTATAGTAAAAGCTAAGGATAAAATTTTGAGTAGCAATCATATATTTACAAGCTATAGAGTCTTGATCTATCTTACATATAATTTTTCCTTCTATCCTTGTATCCCATCCTTCATCAACAAATTGTATGATATGATCATATGTTAGTCTCTTCACTGAAAGCATGGTTTTTGTTATTCTTATCTCCATATTAGAGAAGAAATCAATAAATATATTAATAGGCATAAATAAAGTAACTTTGCTTAGCCTACTTGAGATATTAGATTTTAGTGCTTTCTGGATCTCAGAAAATATCTTACATCTATAGCCCTCACTAGTAGCTGGACTTGGCAAAGGCCACTCAAAGCTTGAAAAATCTGGCAAAGGAAGGAGTTTTATTGATCCCCATTGGCAACACCGCATAGGAATAACATAAGAATGGTCATAAAAGAATATTCCATTCTCTGCAAGCTCTGTCTTCTTTCTACCTCTATACATTTCTTCTCCAATTGAACCATGTATAACATCAATAACATCAATAATAGATTCCACTGGTTGCCATTCCTCAAGATTAGAGGGATAGACATCTACAAGACAAACAAATATTATAATGGAAAAACCTAAACCATGTTTAAGAAAGGAAAAACTTTAAGAATCAAATTCTTACAATTTGGTCTATGCATTGGAAGCTTTGAAGATCCAGGTTTCAAACACAGCTCTCTATGCATGAACACATGTTGCACTAGTACCTCTTTGATACTATTCTTATTTGCTCCAAGCTTAAAATCTCGGATTCTGCCCTTCCAAGCAGAGATAAACGAGCTCTCATGTCTTTGCCTTTTTCCACGTTTTGCTTGTTGCATGGTGATCCAACTACCTTTGCTAATGATAGTAGGAATCCATCTTCCATCAGTTTGGAATGAGTTAAACACTGATATGGATGTGATTTGGGAGCTTGGACGCCTTGTTGAAGGTCGAATTTCTGTATCCATGGTAGAAGAGAGAGATACATGCACGCACACACAGAGAGAGAGAGAGAGAGAGAGAGAGAGAGAGAGAGAGAGAGAGAGAGAGATAGAGAGAGAGAGAGAGAGAGAGAGAGAGAGAGGACTAGGCTATCATAACGGAGGGAAAAACAATAGAGGAATAAAAGAAACGAGGGAAAAAACTGAGCGCCATACTTTTCACCAATTTGAATTTCGATTACATCAGTCATTATCATTAATCTAGAAACATCATTAAATAAAAGTAGCCGAGACTCTATGCCATTAATGCAAAATATGTCATAATCACGAATATAAGAGACTAAAAATACATAATAAAAATACAAATTCGTAATATTATCATATTTATATATTTTTGTAAAATGATTTTTTATTTTTTTTAAATTAGAAGTTCCGTTACGGAGGCTTTGCTCTTATTGGTCTAGAGCACTCTCTCTCCACATCCTAAAAGGCATTTTCGAGACCTCAAAACTCCCCTAATGCTCGGCGGGCATCACGGGGGAGAAGGAGGGAGGGAGGAGAGGAGCAAGAGGGGAAGGTACGCAGGAGGAGGGGAAGGAAAGGAGGAGGAGGGGAGGGGAGGAGCAGAAGGGGAGGGTGAAGGAGGTGGAGAGGGCACGCAGGGAGAGGGATGGAGAGAGGGAGGGAGGTAGTTGTGGGGGGAAGGGTCGGGGAGAGAGAAGGGTGAGGGGGATAGGGGAGGGTGTGGGGGGGTGCCCGAGGGGTGGGTGGTGGGAGGGGCCCGTGGGGGGGCATAGGGGAATGGGCGGGGGCCCATGGGGGGTGGGCATAGGGGAATGGGCATGGGGGGTGGGCATAAGGGAATGGGCATGGGGAGTGGGCAGAAATGGGCGGGGGGTGGGCATAGGGGAATGGGTGGGGGCTCATGGGGGATGGGTGCCTATAGGCGCCCAGGGGTTGGGGGTGGGGTGCCTATAGGGGGGTGGGCATAGTGCCCATAGGGGGGTGCCCATGATGGCCATAAAAGAAAGGCGTACCCGCGTCCCGCGCGGGTGCGCGGGGCGGGGTAAAAACATTTGCCGTGACGGGATTGAAATAGCGCCAGGATGGCAGTAGGGGACACGGGGACGCGACCGGGGCACGTGGAGATGTGGGAAATTGAAAACCGGCGCATTCACGAGCGGGACGAATCGTGCGAAGACACGTAAAAATAAAGAAAAATTAATATCTCCCAATCCGGTCATCAAAATGAAATGTTGTAAAAACAAAAACTAGGCAAGACGGCAGAGGGAAGATAGGGGAAATGTGCAAGGGGGGTTCCGGGGGAAAGACAGGGCATTCACATGCAAAAAACACAAAAAACGAGTCAAAAAATGCAATTAAAAATTAGTAGCGGAAGATCCGTGCATCGGAACGAGGTTTAGGAAAAAGGAAAAATGTGCAAAAAGATGTGCCCGACAATCCTATCATGTCAAAACATAGTTTCGACTTAGATAAGACGCGTTTACGTGGGAAAAATCCAAAAAACAGACACGAAAATAGAATCGAAAATGAATATTGGACGAACCGCTTGCCGGAATGACATGCAGTAAAAAAGGAAAACGTCTGCAGGAAGGGGGGTACAAGGTGGTCATGTCAAAATGCAGTTTTGGCAGAAGTAGAAGGGATTCACATGCGAAAAACACCAAAAATACGTCTGAAAACACAGTGAAAAATTAATAATTAAAAATCCAGAAGGCGAAAGAGGATGGACGAAAAATGAAAAATGTGGGGGAAGGCACGGTGGACACGGCTGTCAAATCAAAGTGGAATTCTGATGCAAACATGGCACGTTCACATGGAAAAATGTCAAAAAGACGCACGAAAAAGTCTTAAAAATCGGCAAAATTAATATTGGACAAACCGTACATCGAAATGACACAGAGTAAAAAGGAAAAATATCAGAGGAAAAGTTCTTGTCAGGGCTATAATGTTAGATCATGGTTTTGAAGCAAGAAAAGCGTGTTCACATGGAAAA
The DNA here is from genome assembly GCF_053477565.2 of Lygodium microphyllum. NCBI lineage: Eukaryota > Viridiplantae > Streptophyta > Polypodiopsida > Schizaeales > Lygodiaceae > Lygodium > Lygodium microphyllum. Next base: position 112,953,682 of record NC_141148.1, read on the forward strand.
CCGTCTAATTTGTGCAAAATGCTTCAAAAATTAATAACTCAAAAATCGTGCATCGGAATAGGGGTAGGTAAAAAGGAAAATTGGTCAATTCAAAGGGATGAATAAGGCTATAAGGGCAGAGGTGGATTTCGATGAACGTAGGGTGCGTTCACACGAAAACACAGTAAAATAAGAGAAAAAGAAAAAGGGAGGAGGAACAGCCCCAAGGGAGGGGTGACAGTGGACGGGTGGGTGGGAAGGGACCCCACCAGGGTAAAAGCAAGTCATGGCATAGAGACATTAGCAGGTTGAGGCATATGCAGAAGGGTATGCAATGTAGACGCGCAGGGATGCGTCCCCACACTTAAAACCTTAACGGATAGGGTGAACCGAGCAACAGGAACCTAGGACTACACAACAGGCTAACCACTAACGTCCCCACACTTAAAACATGAACATCACTGAGAAACAGAAGGTGTAGGGTTAGAAAAACTTGGCCCACATTGTCGAGAATCAAGGTTGACTGTCGATGGCACGTCCACTGTCGTTGCCGGCTGCAGGAGGTACCAAGGCATCTGCTCAACACACGTCCTTCATGGGAGGGACCACACAGCAACACTCAGGGAGGTAGCTGGTTGAAGGAATCGCAGGAAATTCGTCGATGGCGAGGGATATTGCACTCAACTCACAATCACTCAAATGAAATGAAAGAACTGTCACTCGCCCCATGACTAATATCACTCGAGGAAGAATGATTGAAACCCATATCTCACACCCGGTTTCGGAATCGGCAAGGGAATGGTGCAGAGGGAGTATGCCAGGGTGCACAGTTGATGGTGCATCAATGCGTCCAACCCGTCTGGCATAAGTGCAGGGAGGAAGGCAAGGGAGTCTTACAGTGCAGTGTACAGAACAGGGTGACGTATCCGGTGATGACGGTAGAGACCCATCCCATGGGTGCATAGGGAAACGGGAACATACTTGACTCCAAGTGTCGTAACATCCCTCAATCTCACCTCTCGGTAATTGATTGAAGAAACTCCAGTCACACTCAGTCCACCCTCTGTCTCACGCTCTGTTGATAGATACAAGAGGGCAACCACGTCCTGAAACCCATTGATGTAATCCTCACGGTCACTTGTGTAGAGGTTGTATGCCTTGTGCGCATTTGATGGTGCAACTGTGCATCCCGCCCTGTGCCGGCATACGGTGCGAGAAGAAAGGCCAGGGAGCCTTATAGTGCAGTGCACAAAAACAGGTCGTTCTTTGTGCATTGAGAGGCCCATCCCATGCGTACAACACTTCATTCACATGTCTCACCTCTCATTTGATTTGAAGGGAAAAGACTGGTCACTCGCCCCACCCTCTATCTCACACTCTGTTGATAGTTACAGAGGGCAACCATACTCACTTCCCCATCCGGTTAGGATGAAAGCTCACATTACTCGATTGTTTGTCAATGAAGATCGCATCGTTAGTTGTTGAAGAGGCATACCTAGGGAGGTAGCCATCAAATCAAACCTGGGGTTAGATAGGAACATGGCATCTGCTTAGAGGATAGTTAGACGCTCTGCAAAGAGACCCAGGACACAGAGTACCAAGGGAGGCAGCTTTGGAACTGGATCCTGGGTATATCAATTGATGAATCCACTTTTTGGACTGCTGGGTGTTGCCACCTTTTCCACAGCCAGCTTCCCGCCCAAGGGTATTGACCACCTTTTCTTGGAGCGAGGCCTGCTATGACAGGGAATTTCTTCCTTTTCTCCCATAACAGATTTTTTTTTCGTTTTTCTTATCTTGTTTTTTTTTTCCCTTGTTTTCCCCTATTCCCGAGGGTGTCTCCACCTTTTCTCGAAGAATAGGTCGGCATGACAGGGACTGAAGTCCTTTTCTCCCATGACCGATATGTATATGTTTTTCTTTTTTTCTTTTTTTTGTTTTGTTTTTTTTAAAAAAAATTTAGGAAAGGAATGGTAGAAAGACCATATGCCAGAACCAACCTCGCCACTACCGCTGGTGGAAAATAGAGGATAAGAGATCAGGGCTGGAAGGTGGGGCTGAAGGGACAGAGGGTTGCGTCCACCTCATCAGGAGTGGCTGGAGAACTGCTATTAGAAGTAGCATCATAAGAGTGATAGTGCCACGCCAACGAGGGAAAGGATCAGGTAACCATGATTGTCAAGATCCCCAAGGAGGGAAGTACTTCTTCAGATGATATCCATTGATCAGGAAGGGATCATCAGAGGCATCAACGGCTTGCACTTGGACAGAGCCATTAGGGTTGACAGCAAGTACCTTATATGGACCCATCCACCGCTATTGAAGCTTGCCATGAAACTTGCCAAATCGTGAATCATAGACTAGGACCAAATCACCTTCCTTGAACTCCTTGTGCTTGATGAAGCTGTCATGGTAAGCCTTGCGTCGAGCTTGTGTGGCTTCCATACACTGTAGAGCCATCCTGTGAGTTTCGTCCAAACATTCCAGGTGCAGGAGACGGCGTTGCAGTGAATCATCGTCCCCAAATGCTCTTTGATAGCCACTCTCAAAGAGGGCAATTCCAGTTCAACAGGGAAAACAGCTTCTGTACCATACACTAGCTGGAAGGGTGTCTGTCCTGTGTCTGTCAAGAACGAGCAGAGGATGCGATTCGTGACTTCGACTTGGCCATTGGCTCTGGGGTAGTAAGGATTGGACTTGCGATGGTGGATCTTATACAACTCTGTCAACTCTTCCATGACTTTATTAATGAAATGAGTGCCTCTGTCACTTACTAGCTCTAAGGGACTGCCAAAACGGGTGATGATATTCTCGTACATGAACAGGGCCACGCTGTTACCATCGTCCCGCTTTAGGGCTTTAGCTTCATACCACTTTGTAACATAATCCCTACATACGAGGATGTATCTGTTCTGCTTCCTTCTGGTGGGAGGATCAATTGGGCCTACGAATTCGATTCCCCACTTCTCGAAAGGCTTCAAAGGAAGGATAGGTTGCAGTGCCATGGCACTTGTCTTCGTGGGTTTCCCCATCCTCTGACAAGCATAACAACTTTTACAGTAATTATAGGCATCCTTGTGAATGGTAGGCCACCAGTATCCTGTGAGCAAAGCCTTCCTGGCTGTGGCTTCTCCTGCAAAGTGGCCTCCACATAGCTCGTCATGGCAAGCCTTCAAAACAATCCCAATCTCATCTCCTGCAACACATCTTTTGAGTACTTCATCTTTGCCTTTCTTGTACAATGCGCCGCCTAACAGGGTGTAGGGGGCTGATTTCAACATAAGCCTCTTCCTTTCCCGACTAGAAATACTAGGAGGGTATTGTTGGGTTGCCAGCAGATTGGCAATGTATGCATACCAGGGGGTTATAGTTTTTACCAAGAATAGGGAAGCATCAGGGAGGTCTCGATCATCCTGCTTCTCGTTTGCAGTTTGTGGGATACGCGACAGATGATCAGCCAGAACATGGGAATGACCAGGTTTGGTAATTACCTCAAAGTCGAACTCCTGGATAGAAGGAGCCATCTCATCATTCGTCCTTTCACATCCGCTTTGTTCATTAGGAAGGACAGGGCCTTGTGATCCACATAAAATTTAAAGTGGGTAGACAGCAGATAGTGGCGAAACTTCTCTAAGGCAAACACCATTGCCAAGTACTCTAGCTCTGTCACTATATAGTTCTGTTCTCTATCAGTGACTTTTCGGCTTGCGTAATAGATGGGTTGATCTAATTTCGAGGGGCCCTTCTGGCATAGAACTGCGCCTAAGCCTTCAATTGATGCATTAGTGTGTACATGGAACTCCTTCGTCCAATCAGGAGGCTGCAGAATGGGTGCCTCAATCAGACACTGCTTCAGAGTGTTGAAGGCTTTGTCACATTCTTCCGTCCAAACAAAATCTACATCTTTCCTCAGAAGCTTGTGCAAGGAGGTTGCCTTTTTTGCAAAATGAGCTATGAACCTTCTGTAGTAACCCACATGGCCTAGGAATCCCCTCAACTGCTTGAGGTTGGTGGGTGCTATCAGAGCTGCGATCTTTGCGATCTTTGCAGGGTCTGTTGATATCCCTTATGCAGAGACAATGTAGCCCAACAGAACTCTAGAAGAGACCCCAAAGATGCATTTGTCGGGGTTGAGGGAAATCCCATACTCCCGGCATCGGTCAAAGCATTGTTCCAAATGTTCCTAGTGTTCACGGATCAAACTATAGACACAGAAGTCATCCAAATATACCTCAATAAAGTCGTGCGGATGATTTTGGAATGCGGCCATCATGACTCGCTGGAAAGTAGTAGGGGCATTGCAGAGCCCAAATGGCATCACTCGGTAAGCGTAGGTCCCCCATTCTGTGGTGAAGGTTGTTTTGGATTGGTCTTCTTCTGCTATCTGCACTTGGTTATATCCGCTGAATCCATCCAGAAGGGAATAAAGCTCATGTCCTGCCACTGTGTCCGACAGTTGGTCTGTGAAAGGGATAGGAAAGTGATCCTTCTTCGTCTTCGAATTCAACTTTCGGAAGTCCACACATATACGAAGCTTGCCATTCTTCTTGGGTACCACCACGATGGGTGAAACCCATTCACTATTTGCCACTGGATAGATGAACTTGGCTTCCAGAAGCTTCAGCAGCTCTGCTTTCACCAATGTGGAATAATTCAGATTCATTCACCTCTGTCGTTGCCGTACTGACTTGGCATTAGGCTCCAAGTCAATATGATGCTGACATATTGTGGGATCAATCCCCTTTAGGTCTTAGTAGGACCACGCAAACATGTTCAAATTCTCTTTCAACAAGTTGTACAAAGTTGACAACTCCTCTTTCGGTAGGCTGCTACCCACCTTCAAGTGGCATTCAGTGCCATCTGCATCCACAAAGGTTAACTGCCTTTCACCCTCTACTTTACGGATGAAGGTCCCGCGGATTGGTTCTGGGTACAGATCCAACTCCTTCAAGGGGGTGGTGTCCTCTTCTGATGTCCCACTAGAACCAACTTCTTCTTTTGGTGGAAACTTAGGTTGTCTCTTGAGATGTTGAAATGGGATTAGAGCCATGTCGGGTTTGGTTTCACGATTAATTACCTCTTGGCTTGAAGACTCCTCTTCTCATGACACATCCAGGAACGTCACATAACAGGGACCCTCTGATTTCTGTTGGGTTTGTGGGACTGGTGCTTGTTAGCACGATGCATCACCATCATCTTTATTTGGCAAGGATGGTTGAGGACGGCAAGAGCCACTGCTGAAAGATGGCTTGTTCTTCTTAATCCATTTCTTATAAAGATTTTGCATATGAGAAGATCCATTTACCAGACCAAATGGTACCATCGCCATTCTGTCCCACAGCATGAGCTCGTTTGCTTCTGATGCTTCTGGAACTTCTTCTTCATATATATCCTCTTCGGATGGGATAGACTCTTCCATCTCGCTTTCATAACCTTCTTCTTCAATATCATCTCCATCCTCTTCTGTCTTTGTCTCTGGCTCTGGCTCTGGCTCTGGCTCTGTAGGAGCTCTGTAAGAGAAGAACAAGTTCTCGGTTTCATCTTCTGCCTCTGTCTCTAGCTCTGCTATGGCCATGTAACAGGGAGAGCAGTACATCCATGCTTCTATCTCACTGTCAGAAGTGATTTCAGAAATCATTCCTAGTTCAGGCAGGAAGTATTCGCCCATTGACAATGGCTTTGCATCTTTTGGGAGTTGGCTTACAGTATCCACTGTTAAGGAACATGACACTGTTTTCTTGGGAAGGATTTGTTTGACAGCATCTTCGTCTGCTGATGTTCCATTTGTAGCCTCATTAGGGGAGTCAGAAGATAATTCCAAGGAGGTGGATCCATGTCCTTTTTGAGAACCATATAGTTTCAGCACCACTTTGTTGGGTCCTCTACCCAAGGTCAAGGTTCCTTTTAACCAATCCGTCCTTGCTCTAGCTTCAAAAAGCCATGGTCTACCCAGTAACAAAGGGTAGGATGTACCATAAGAGTTTGGCTTCACCACCAGATAGGTTAGCCAATAATCTTTTCCAGCCACTGTAGTCTTCACATACGGGAGAATGCCCAAAGGCTTGATTCTGCTCTGATCCGCGAGTCTGATGAGTCATTGGGTGGGTTGTACACCTTGTAGGCCTAGATTCTTCATTGTCACATCCGTCATAATGTTTACTAATGAACCACCATCAATCAGTGCATTTGCAATAAAGAAGCCTTCTATCCACACACCAGTCTCTGGGGTACCCGGATCTAGAAAGGCGTTAGCCACGTCCACTTCTTTTACAAGCTCTAGAGCTTTGTTGGACTTTGTTGCTGTTGAGGTGGTAAGGGAAGCTACAAGGCAAAGCCCAAGCTGACCTAAACCAACTAAGCAACAAAAAAAGCTAAGATTCCTCCAAAATACATCAAACCTCACTCAACTCGTAACCATATGTAGATCAATAAAAACCATGTCAAATCTGGTCTTTCCAGTGGAATTGGCCGTTTCTCCTATCCTCCCCCAGCCATATTCTCAGTCTCATTATCTGGTCGCGACTCGAGACATGAACAGTCTGTTTCTCTCCCCTTTGTTTAAAACCATCAGAGTATTAAATTTTTGTTAAATTGATGCAGAAAATGATCAGAGCAATCCTTAAGCCATGTCTTCTTGTCAGTATACTTTTAAACCTTTTTCGGCAACTGGGAGACAACATCAATAATTGTCGAAATGTGAGGTTTGGTTTAAAGGTATCTAGATCTCTGACCAGATCGTATTCCTTAATAGGATCCACTGGCTTCTCTAACCGGTTAGGGAATGGGGCAACACCCATTTTCATTTTCCTTGTTTCTTCCAACAGGGGCATCATGGGGACTTCTTCTGCCACTTGTGGCACCTCCTCCTCTTCTATCTCCTGGACCTCTAGTTCTGTCTCTGGAACTGTCTCTGTGACTCTCTGTGGCACTGTGGTGCTCTGTACGGCACTGCTAGGCTCTGTTCTGTTCTGTTCTTCTGGTGGAAGACTGAACTTTACTGTTTTGGCAAGAGGATTATTTTCTTTCTAGATAGGTGATTCCTTCTTCTTTGCACGCGTGATGGTAGCAACTTCCAATTCCACTAAATTGGAGGTAGGCTCTTGGGCCTTGGCCGGACTCTCAGTAGCACTATTTTTCACTAGGGCTGGGCTTGGACAGTCTTTTGCAATGTGGCCTTCTCCTTTGCATCGACTGCATAAGGGAAACCTCCTTGGATCGAAATTAGGACCAAACTCCCTAGGCTTGGGTCCAATATCCTGTGTTGTCATTTTGGATTCTAGCAAGTTGAATCTTGCGTCTTCTTCCTTCCTTCTCCTATCATGCATCTCCTTCAGAGAGAAAATATCATTTGTATGGTTCTTCCGCAAACAGTAGGAACATAAAGCTCCAGGGATGGTTGGTTTTCGTGTACATTCAGTGGCTAAATGGCCTACTTGATGACACTTACCACACCAAGTATTTGACCGCATCACATCTCTTCCTGCTCCTGCAACATTGGATATGCTAGCAGTATTCACTTTCAGCATCTGTAGCTGCTCTGTAATCACATCCATCAACTCCTTTTTTATATTTGCAACTGAGTTGGATAAATAATCCTTCAAGCTTTCTCCTCCTGAGGTACTGGCAGTAGGGTTTTGAGGAGTCTCTGTAATCACTGCATAAACAGGCTGGGTGGGCGCAGAGGGGTCTCTGTTCTAATTCTGATTCAGAGCTCATGTTTGAACTGTTGGTTGTTGGCTCTAGTTGGTAGGGTTCCACTGTTGCTGCTGATTTGGCATTGGGGAAATTGGTTGGGACCATTGTTGTTGTGGTTGAACCATCATTTGAGGCATTGATTGTGGCCACTGTGGATTTGGTGCACTGTACTGTGATATTGAGGGCATCTGTGAGTAAGGGTAGGGAATTGTCCCTAGGACTTCATTTGTTGGGTACATCATTCCTAGTATCAGAGGAGATAGGACTCCTCTTCCTGGATTCATTGCCAATCTAGCTTCCACTTCATCGTACAATCTTGCACCTTCTGTTGCAGCTTGCAGTGTGGCTGGTCTTTGCAGCTCCACAAACTTACGGACTTCTAGTTGTAATCCTCTAAGAAACACCCCCTTTTGAATGCCATCATCTAGATTATGGTTAGTCCATCTCTTTAGGATGGATTCCGTTTGTGAGACATAAGCTTCTACTCTTTCTTTAGAGGACTGACTTAGGTTCATAAATTCCTCTCGCATTCGCTCTTCAAAACCTTCACGCTTGAATTTAGTGAGGAAGGCCAACTTCAGGTCGTCGTCCCATGTGCCAAAAGTTCCTACTGCTTGTCTCTCATACCATTGAAACGCCGCGCCCTTGAAAGTGGTGGGGAATATTGCTAACCAATGCTCAGGGGTTCTGGCATTGTTAGCCACATATGCTACCATAAACTCTGCTACATGAAGATCAGGGTCTTCATTGTACTCTCCCTTAAAAACTGGCAATGGAACTACATTCACTGGCCTGTCATCAATATTTCCAAGACGGATCTGGCTTGGAAGTGGACCTCCAGTAGGAGGAGGAAGGGCTTGATGTGCCATTGGGACTTCTGTAAAGAGTTCCGCAAGGGCGTCAAAGGCGGCTTCTGCTGCGAGCTCGTTCTCAGCATTGATTTTTGCTTTCTCTCTTCTCACGTACCTCTGGACTCGTTCTAACGCTTGCCTCTTTATTGCATCATTCATCAGGGGGTTGGCTCCACTATGTTGTTAGTGCTCGACAGAGGGTTAACAGAAGGCTTCAGTCTCTGGAGGACTCTCTTGCCAACATTTCTTCTACTTCTTCCTTTTCAACATTTCTAAATTCTGCTTTCATGCCACTACATAGAGGAAGGTATTCGGTTCTGAAGGTGTCAAAATGCATACGTCTAAGCATTGTGGTGGTGCCATCATCATAGTAGTGCCAGCTTCTGATGGTTTCAACAGTGTATATTGTGAAAAACACTCTGTCTACCAACTTCCAATGGGTTGCTAATTGGACAAACAGAAGATTATCAGTGCACCAAGCATCCCACGTATCTTGCTGTTGAGCATCCACGAACAAATTCCAACTCTTTTCCTTCTTGTCTTTGTGAACCTCCACAAACCAAGACTCTTGAAGCTTCTTCAGAATCTCCCACTTGATGATGTCTGGAAACTTCTCAATGAATGCCAAATCTTCCATGGATGGTCATTCTCTCTGTTTCTGCTCTTCAGTTTGTCCCCAAACAGTTTGCCACCAAGATGCAAGTTTCTGCTGCTTCAACAGGAAGAGGAAACTGTCCACCACATAGAGCATGCATCATGATGGTGATGTGTTTCTGCCATTGTGGGATGAACTTCTTGTGGAAAGTGGCTTTGATTATGAGAAATTCCAACTCTTCAGTGGAAGAAGGAACTTTACAAACATCCATTGAATTCTTCTCTTCTTGGCAATGCCATTTCCTTCATTTTCAACCTCTGCTGGTGCTTGTTGATGGCAAGTTTCCCCGGCTGCGCACCAAAAACATGGAGCTCCAAGAGGAACACCAAGGAAAAGGGAATTCTCTTGCAAGAAAATCTATCTTGTAACATCAACAAGCTTTTTTATTAGGGTTTATATGATCACAATGAAGAAAAGAACACCAGGCACAACAAATCTTCATGCAGCATCATGTAGATCTCCCACTGATTTGATAGAATCAACCATATTCTTCAATATCTTCACAAAATCCATCAATATAACAAAGAAAGAAAAGGAATACACCATCTTTGAATGGAACTACATCACATAGTATTCATCTTCAATATCTTCATAGTCTTCTCTCTCAATCTCTCATATACAATTACTCTGTTTTGATAGATTTGGCTATCTCTGACTCTCTCTCTCTCTCTCCATCAATAATACATCATATCCTCACTACAATCTCTCATAATCACCCACAATAATCCTTCTTAGGTCGTGGATACCCCTCCCAAGAGGTATGTCTGATATGAAGAGTCACCAGAGCCACTACAGTGTCCTTTCGTAGCTCACCACTGTCACTTCACTTTAGTCTTTACTTGAGTCTTCAGCATCTACTTCTTTGACTTTGTTTAGCTCTTTTTCACTTGTATTCACCTCTTTCCAAGGCTAGAAAACTTTCCCAATTTACACATACATTCTATAGAACACCTACAGAAGGTCTACAGAACAGTCACAGTACAGTACCAAAATAGAGATAGAAGCTCTATAGAAGATCTACAGAAGGTTACAGAAGGTCATCAAAACCTCATAACTCATACTCAAACCAATCCAAACTCTCAAAAACTATTCAATAATCTTTCACAAGATCTCAATCTTCATCAATCATCAATCCATGCTTCATACAGAAGACAATTAGAACAAAACAGAAGCTATACAGAAGATATACAGAACCAATCAAAACCTATCAGAACATCATAGAACCTCATATCTCCACTGAAAATCATCATGAACTTTCAAAACATAATTAATATCATCCAAAATACTCTCAAACCACTTTCAAACCAATCAATCATCTCATAAAATCAACCATTCAGCTCTCAAAAACAACAAAAATCAGCCAAAAAATAAGTTATTTCAACACTCAACAGGATGAAGAAGAAATGATGGATGAAGAAGAATCAGAGTCTATAAATGATGTTGTAAATGCAGGTACAAATATGAAAATAACAAGTACAATTGAATCTAATGATGATTCAACAGTCAAAAATGCAGGTACAACAATAATTACAGTAAGTACAACAGGTTCAGCTGCTAGAACAAAATTTACATCAGCAAGGAAGGATGAAACTTTCAAGAGGAATATTATGCAGATGATTGGATAAAAATAGGCCAATTTTTGAGCACTATGATAAAGAAGGAAGATTGGTCTAATGAAGAGTTCAAGAGAATTAAGAGAAAAGCTTATGGTTTTTTTCTTAAAGAAGGTTACCTTTGGAGGCATGCAAAAAAGAAAGGAAGGGCACTTGTTCGTGTCTTAGGAGACAAAAAGACTCAAAAACAGGTCATGCAAGAATTTCATGAAAGCCTATTGGCTGGTCATAGAGGCATATGGGGCACTTTTACCAAAATAAAAGAAAAATTTTGGTGGAAAAACATGTATAAAGACATTGAGCATTTTGTTGAGTCTTGTCATGTTTGCCAAATGTACTCTATGGTTAAGCATAGAGATGGGCTTCAGCCTCTACCTATCCTTTATCCATTCACTATAGATGGGTTATTGATTTAGTAACCATGCCTACAAGAATTTGGAACATGAGATATTTAGTACTTGCTAGAGAAGATCTCACAAATCAAGTGGAAGGAAAAGCCTTGACAACAAAGTCTACTCAAGCTGTTTGTAGATTTTTACTTGAAGAAGTATTTTGCAGGTATGGATGTATCGCCAAAGTAATTGCTGATAGAGGAAAATTGGATGCTGATGAGGCTCGCCATTTCTTTGCTCAATTGGGAATTAAGCTATCTCTTACATCAGCCTACAACCCTGAAGGCAATGGTAAGAGCGAAAGAGGTCATCAACCAATTCTTAAAGCTTTAGCAAAACCATGCAAAGAAAAGATGAGGGAATGACCTAGAATGCTACCATTCGCATTATGGGCTGATAGAACTACCCATAGTGCACTAACAGGTTATATGCAGGCTGAACTAATATATGGACAGCCACCTATTATGCCTATTAAAGAGTCCATTGTCACATGGAGTATCTTACCATGGGATGAAGGCATGAATAGAGAAAAGTTGCTGACTCTGTGCATAAGGCAACTTGAACGAAGGCCAAAAGATGTTAAGACAGCCATTGAAAGGCTGAAAACAACAAGATTAAAGAATAAGAAGAGGTTTGACAAGCATCATCGACTCCGTCCAAGATCTATTCAAGAGAATGATTGGGTACTTGTCTATGATAGCAGCCTGGACAATCAATATAGTGCTCATAGAAAGTTAGCCAAGCGATGGTTTGGACCATATGTTATAAAAGTAGTACATAATAATGCTACTTACTCTTTGGATGAAATGGATGGGACCATGATAAAAATACCAATAGCCGGGAAACGAATCAAGCTCTTCAAACGAAGAGAATCTTCAACTTATGAGCCAGTCATAAATGGGCTATTATGGGCTGTTATGGGCTATTATGGGCTATTATGGGCTGAAATAACCAGTCATAAATAGGGCAGCCCACTATTCTTGTCCATTCTTATGAGCAAACAAAAGATCTATGTGGTTGTAATAGAAGAAAATGACCTCTTTTCTTCAGGAATTTACTCATTAATGATTAGAGGAGCTTATTCATGAGTTTATGCACTCTTTTTGAGCTTGATTATGGGCTGGAATTTTCTGTTTTAAAACACGGCTGAAGTTAAAATTATGCTTCTTCAATGCATTTCATGTTCCATTGGCCCAAATCTTGAATGTATTTGAAGTCTACCAACATAATACTTGTTTCCTAGAGTTGAAATCCATCTATGAACTTGAGATAAAAGCCATTAGTGCTTCCATCTGATATTCATATTTGGATTAAGAATCTGAGCATATCCTTTATGTTATGGATTATGTATCCAAAAGCATTTGATGTAATCAAGATAGAGCTATTTATTCCATTAATGTATGCTAAATACATAGAAAATCTTGACTTCTTCTTCCACATCTAAATCATTTCTAAACCCCGGATCTTGTCAAACTCCAATCTTTTTCCCTTTTCCGAAGTGTGAATCCAATACTCCTCTTCCGCACTAAGCCCCGGTGGTAGACCTTCAAACCTAACACGACGACAGTCGCGCATTCGATTCTATGTGTCCGATCTTCTGGATCAGACAAGGTCTTTGGTCCGAGCATCCAATTCCGCGGAATCGAACACTAGGAAGAGTGTTCGATTCCGTTGACCGAAAACACACATCGATTACGATTTGCTAAAAATATACACTCTAATACCACCACCAGCTATGAGAACTTCAAAAAGTCAAGCAAGGGTGTAGGCCATGAGTATCTTGTACCTGAATCTTGTAGAGAACTCTGACATGCTCCAATTGATCTAACAAGGACTTGTGACCTGCAAACTCTCTCTCTCTCTCTTTCTCTCTCTCTCTCTGTCTCTCTCTTTTTACAAAGCCATGACTGCAAATGAGGCTTTCCTTGGTCACCAAGGACCTTAAACCCTTGTTGAGCACCACTTTAGCCTTTCTGATCACTCCCCTTGTGACTTTGACACATTTGAGCACTCTTTTTCCCCATTTTTTCCATGTTTGTGCCCTATTCAAACCTGTTTTACAGCAACAAACCCTAAGCTTTCCACTTCGATTTCTCCCTCCTATCCTACTCTAAATGCAACAAAAATCAAAAGCAAAGTACCGAAATGATTTCTCCTACTCAACTAATCATAAAAAACTAAACATACTTGTAGCATGGATTAAAAACCTGAAACCTCCTATCTATCTCAAGCTACGGTTTGAGGATAAAACCCTTACTTTGATGCTTGATTTGAAGTGTGCAATCGCTTAATCTTGAATCTGTTGGTCTCAGCATTGGAACCAAAATGTAGAGGCGACTGCTAAGACCCATGGACTGCTTATTGTTCAAGCATTTGAAGTGAGCACTAATGGCTACCTCTCATATAGCTGACATGCTATCCCTCCCTACGAGTATAGTGAGCTTACCTTAATGCTCGATTAAGTTGCCTCCTCTCTCAAACACATCGGTAGCTCCACGATTCTTGATGCAAGCTCAAGCATTCTCAAGCCTCTTCCTCCATGCTCCATCCTCCATAGCCACGCACGAGACAAGAGAAGAGAAGAGAAGAAGAAGATGGGGGATGGCAGAGGGCTTCACCTCTAAGATCCCTCACTCTCACACACTCACTCCCTCACTCACTCTCACTCCCTTCCTCAAGCACAAGCCGAAGGAACCAAGTAGAAGAAGAGTTCACTATACCACACACCAAAAGAATGAGCTCTCATTCACTTTTTGAACTTTATATACATGCCCTCTTTCCCTTGGGCGGTCATCCCCTTTTTACATGATCGGTCGTGGCCTAGGCCCTTTTTCCCTTTGCCCTAACTTCCTAGCTTAGTCCTACCACCCATCCATGGTTACAAATTGCACAAGAGGGAGCCTGGCGCTCTCTTACAAAGATTTTGGTTGTGCCTTTATATTTAAAGGTGAGCCTTCTTGCTTTTGGATTTTTTGCACCTTCCATGGTTATGCCTTGGACTCCTAGTGGTTGTTTCCATGCTTTTAGATTTTTTTCGGGCATGTTATCTTGTGAGGTGCATTTTCCTTTTTTCCGCCTTGCAATTGTCCTCTTGATGGCTCTTTTTTCACTTTCCTTGCTCTGTCATAAACACAAGCAAAAGGAAAAACCCATACCATTCAAAAATGTGAAGCTATTAAGGCACAACTAGCATCACCATGACACATCGTCACACTAACTAAATTGTTAGCAATGAGGGCCAATAGAGTGATAGTTGTCTACTAAAGGAAGGAGAGAGTGTCATTTGGTGTATGAAAAGCATGTAGCTTGTTTTAATTTTTGTGAACAAAGGGAAGTGATTGTATGATAGCATGATGACTTCCCTTTGCTCATAAAAATGCTGAGCTAGTGAGGCATAACCTTGTGAGCTTGGTAATGATGCCAATTGTGCGAAGCATGGTTAGTAGGCCTAGTCCACAACACTAGCCAAGCCAGCTAGTGTCTTGATATGCATTCTTTTAAGCTATAATACTTGGTAATACCTAAATGTATTCTCCTCTTATGTGCAACAAGCATGTGATATTCTAAAACATGTCTTTTTTGTGTTCTTTTAAGCTATAGTAGAGTAAATGTAAATATATATTCACAGTGCTTTTATATCTTCTTATAGAGGAGACCCTTTAGAAATAAGAATAGGTGGTGAGATTGAAAGAAACCAATGAAAAATCTCAAAAAGATCAAGACAATATAGAGATTAGGGAGTATTATGGTTATTTAAAAACCTTAGTAGGCTTAGCACCATGAAAAAGCGTCAGCTTCACAATGTTGGGCTAGTTTCAATTTCAAGGTTCCATAAAGTGCTTTCATCACTTTTAGCTAAATGTTTTCTCGAGTAAGTTACTCACGAATATATGTGTGCATCATGGGGGTTCAAAATAAGGTATTTTAAGAATAAATTTTATACATTTTTTACATATAGAAGGGTGTAATATAAAGAGGTTATTTACAGATTGAATAGAAAATGACAATGTTTTATTCATGAGAAATTCAGAGACAATGGTATTTATAAATAGGACTTGAACACACACGATGTAGAGGACATACATATAGTAACTTCCCCAAGAATGCTTTCAAATATATAGATTATGAGAATTTAATTTAATCATGTACACACTATGGAGACTATACATTGCTATATCTATGCATATTCATTAGATAATTGATGTCAACTTGGTAGCCCAAACCACATGGTCAAATATTGTCGTCTTACTTGAAGGTGGGATCTACCCTATATACTACATAGGATGCCTTTCCAAGTCCCACTTTTAGACACGGATTAAGATTTAGCCACATGGTCAAATATTAATCACTTATTTAAAAGTGAAACTTGAAAATTTTCCAAATTCTCTAATATGTTGTTTATGTATAAATGTCATACTTGAGGGCTATTATAAATCAAATAAGGTAAGGCTCTTTTGGTGTGCATGGGGTAAGGTGTGTTTGGAAGTGCAATATTGCAACATCTACATATCCAAAAATAGATCCATCATTTTTTCGAGATTTTAAAAATGAAATTTGAGATATTTCTAATTTCATGAATATGGAGTTCATTAGCATAACTTTGGTAGCCCTAACTACAATTGCCCTTGCATAACAAGCATACATGAAGCCTTTGCTCTAGATGAGTATCATGTTGCATTGATAAGAAATAGTAAGATGAATTTCTAGTTGTGTAACATCAGTAAAATTAATTTAAAGCATTTATAATTGATAGGAGTGTAAGATATTCATGACATATCTCACATATTTCTTTTTCCCCAACAAGCAAAAACTTATGGTTGCAGGTAGCAACACTATATCTTTGAAGGCTTACTACTATTTCTACAAAATTGAGTTATCAAAATCTAAAATAAAAAAGCAAAGGAAAGAAGGAAGGAGGGAGATATCATGCCACCAATCATTAGATATTCAAGGTTACTTGGGACTTTTTTTACTTCTTTAGTCAGTCAAATATATATATATTAATAGCATGTTTAGAAGAAATGATTGGCATCAATATGATCAAATAACAAACTTGGAAACTTACACATGATAAGGTGTGCACTCAAATTTCTCGTAAAGAATACAACCAAAACAATGCGTTCTTGATGGGAAAGGCTTAACTTATCTTAAAATGATCTAAGGAGCATTTTACAATTGACACTATATAACCAAGAAAGGTGGGAATGTTATAAGGACTGATATTTCTCAATACGAGTTTATTGCCAAATTGTTCCTTGTGCTTGGTCCTAAGTTTGGACTTAGTCTTCCTCCTTTGTCTGCAAGACTTCCTCTCTCATTATCTAGCACCCTCATTGTCCACTGTACATAATAAAAACTTTTGATGTGTTAGTTTGTAGTTTGAGAATTGAGTTTAAATGATTGTGAAAGGGATCTTATGTAGATATTTTAATGGAATTTAAGGTGGCAATTTTTTGTGTACTTTTTCTTGCAATGATAGTATATAAGGTGATAATGTGTTAAGTATTGGATTCTTTTATACTTCTTACTTTACTAATGTTGATTAACTTATTGCTTTGTGAATGGAACCATGGAGCAAAAAGCTAGCATGCACTCATGCACTTTTCTAGTTGTTAGTGCTACTTGGATGTGTATTATGCACCATGTGGATAAGGAGTTGGTACTTAAAATCAAGTAGATTCAACTTCTCTTTGGAGTCCTTCAACTCTTTCACTTGAGATATATACTTGTCGATCTCTTTTCTCTACATAGTCACATTGTTCAAATATATTTTAGAATAACTTATACTTTAACATAAATGATTATGAGATGTCCCTAATAGAATTTAAAGTCGATGTGAGGGTGAAACACATTATGACTTCTATGAATGATTACAACATCATAGTTATCTTTGTATATTGTTTGGGGCAGGTTAGGAATATGTAGATCGTTATGATTAATGGATAATGTGCTCAAATTAGGGCGCTATAGCAAGCACCTAATTAGAAACAATAAGTAATAGCTGCGTCTTTATGCAGGAAAGCTTACAAGTTTCCTTCTCTCTCGGCGAAGCTCGATTACTTCTTTCTCAAGTGAGCCGTCGGCAGCAGAGAGAGTCCCTTCCACGAAGTCTATTGTACGATGCAAACGTTATTATAGAATCACGATAGTTAGAATAATTTGCGCAAAGCTGGAAGTACGGGATTAATAGTAGCTAGAGTATTAGACCTGCCGTCCAGTGGCCATTCTCGTAGTTAAGGCGGATATTATCTAGATTTAGCACGACAGGCCCCAATTCGGTAGCCTGCGCCACGGCTTGCTCTGATTTTGGCAGCGGCCTCTTCTTTCTTGCAGGACAACGAGAAGAGAACAAAAGACAGGTAGCATATCGGATGCAGAGAGAGAGAGAGAGAGAGAGAGAGAGAGAGAGAGAGAAAGAGAGAGAGAGAGAGAAGAAGAAGAAGAAGAGATGCTTACTTGAAGAGACCCATGAGGGACAGGGCCGGCATCTTCACTAACAGGGGGATTATTGAATGGAATCCTGCGCCGCTGATCAGGCGATTGATTGATTGAGAGAGAGAGAGAGAGAGAGAGAGAGAGAGAGAGAGAGAGAGAGAGAGAGAGAATTCTTGTGACGTCGCACGGTCCACGTGAAATCAGCTGCATTCATTGGGGACCAGGCCGCCAATCAACCGCAATTCACTTGAAACCGCCGAATTGTGGCACTTTGGACGCGAAATGATTAGGATCCAAACACGTGATCAAAATTATCGTAATGCAGGCCTTTTGCAATAGATCCTATCCTTGAGGGCCACGTGGCACAATCACCGCCTGCATGCACGTAGGGTGGCTCAACCAAGGAAACGATCTCCCTAAGGCTGCAGGCACACAGGATGTTGCTGGGGCACAAGGTAAGCGACTAAACACACAGAAAATCACATATCAGAAAGACATCAGAATTATCAACGTTAACAAATCAATCAATGGATGACATGCAGGCAGCACAGACACATGCAAAAGCCTGAGAGAAGCAAACCTGAGGAAGCTGTTATGGCCTGAGCCGACCGGGTATAGCGACGATGGTATTGTCTGAGTAGAGAAGGTATGGAGATATTGTTGTTGGTTAAGCGAGTATGGATGGATACTTTTGTTGTTGTTGTTGTTGTTGTTGTTGCTGTTAGTGTCGATGGCAGGCCAAAACGACACACACAGACAACAACGAAGGTAGGTTTGGGGGTGAGCTGAGAGGGAGTTATATACCGATGGGGAGATGGTGATCTTCTCCTTTGACTGTAGGAACCTAAGAACCTTTCCCTTTTCCCTCTCTCGCCGGCCACGTGCGTGCTCCTCCTTTTTACCCATCACAGCAAACAGACAGAGCCACACAGGCAGACAGACGAAGGGAGAGAGAGAGGGGGGGAGAGACGACCCCATCAATATTCCCGTTGATTGAAGGTCATTCCTTGTCTCGAATCCATGCTCCTCATCAATATGTGTGTGTTTTGATAATTACGACGCTCCTGCTAAGGGCATGCTCCCAAATATGGGAGAAGTGGAAAAGGAGGTGGTGGCCACGGAGCAAGCCTTTATCAACGAGAGAAGGATGGAGAAGGCAAAAGCTGAAGGCAAGCGTATCTTCAGCTACAGTCAACAGGATTTGCATAATCTTCAACCTATCTCTCGACAGGATTTGAAAAGATTGTTTGCAACCATGTGTTTTCTTTTATTTCATGGGGAAGCCCCCTTGTGAAGACGAGTTCAAAAATTTGTTCTAAACAACCTATCAAAATATACCAATGCTCGAGGCTGGGTCCTCATGGGATTGCTTAGCATAGGCGTAGAAAGAGACTACATTTTGGTTTGCGCGGTGGGGTCTAGAGGTAATCTCAATGGGGTCTAGAGGTGCTTTACTATGCCTTGGTCACTATCATTCTCTTTGAATACCATGCTGTAGCATGAGTGCCTAGTATGGGTCACTTTTCCAAATATGCTTCTTGCTTAGATGATGAGATTACATCACTAGCTAGTTCACTTGGAGAGGTGTTGTATATCCTAGTAATGGCATTCACTACAAGGATATTGAGGCATAGCGACAACGCTTTCCGACGCAAAATAGTGGCATCGCTATTTGCGACGCAAACAGTGACGCAAATATCGACGATGCTCAGACAAAAAACGCGGGTCAAAACCCAAGCATGCTATTTTGCACGAACGAACAAAAGAGAGAGCAAAAGGGAGAGCAAACTCCATCTTGCATTTGAGAGGGAGAGGGAGAGAAAGAGAAAGAGAGAAAGAGGGAGAAGGAAAGCTTCTCATCGCCGCCGCCGCTGTTCGCAAAGAAGAGGAGGAAGTGTATGGAGGGCGAAGAGGAGCCACCGAATCCATCCTCGGGCCTTTACGGTGAGTACATTGTTCATTCTTACTTTGTTTTTGTTTTTTTTCTTTTTCTTTTACTTGTTTTTGTTAAAAATCATGTGTATTGAGAGAGGAGAGGAAACGAGAGAAGGAGAGGAAGAGAGAAAAGGAAAGAAGGAACGAGAGAGAGAGAAAGAAAACATTAAACATAATAGGGATCAAAGAGAGAAAGAGAGGGAGAGGGAGAGGGAGGGAGGAAGGGAGGGAGGGAGAGAGGGAGGGAGAGGTTGTTGTTATTGTTGCTGTTGTTTTATTTTTTCTTTTCTTTTTTTCTTGTTTGTTGTTGTTGTGGTAGTCGTAGTAGTGGTAATGGTATTGGTAGTGACAGCGGTAGCAGTAGTGGTAGTTGTTTAATTTCTTATTTTCTTGTTTGTTGTGGTAGTGGTAGTGGTGGTGGTGGTGGTGGTGGTGGTGGTAGTAGTTATTTAATTTCTTCTCTTCTTGTTTGTTGTTGTTGTGGTAGTCGTAATCGTGGTCATAGTCGTCATAGTCGTGATTGTAGTAGTAGTACTAGTAGTAGTAACAGTAGTTTTCTTGTTTGTTGTAGTAGTAGTGGTAGTAGTTTTTTTTTTCTTGTTTATTGTTGTTTAGTTTTCTTGTTTATTGTAGTAGTAGTAGTATTTTCTTCTTTTCTTGTTTGTTGTTATTGTAGTAGTAGCAGTAGTAGTAGTTGTTGTTGTTTTTTCTTATTTTCTTGTTTATTGTAGTGGTAGCGGTTTATTGTTGTGGTAGTCGTAGTTGTAGTTATAGTTATAGTTGTAGTTGTAATTGTAGTTGTAGTTGTAGTTGTAGACGTAATCCTAGTCGTAGTCGTCGTCGTCATCCTAGTGGTAGTAGTAGTAATTTTTTTTTTCCTTCTATTCTTGTTTATTGTAGTGGTAGTGGTAGTAGTAGAGAGAGAGAGAGTTGTTGTGGTAGTCGTAGTCGTGGTCATAGTCGTCGTAGTCGTAATTGTAGTAGTAGTATTAGTAGTAGTAATAGTAGTTTTATTGTTTGTTATTGTAGTAGTAGTAGTAGTTTTTTTTTTTTTTGGTTTATTGTTGTTTAGTTTTCTTATTTGTAGTAGTAGTAGTAGTAGTTTTTTCTTCTTTTCTTGTTTGTTGTTATTGTAGTAATAATAGTAGTAGTTATTGTTATTGTTTTTTCTTCTTTTCTTGTTTATTGTAGTGGTAGTGGTAGTGGTAGTGGTTAGTCGTAGTAGTGCTTTTCTTGTTTGTTGTTGTTGTTGTTGTTATTGTAGTAATAGTAATAGTTTTTTTTGTTTTCTTGTTTATTGTTGTTTAGTTTTCTTGTTTGTTGTTATTGTTGTAGTAGTGGTAGTAGTAGTAATTTTTTTTTCTTTTATTGTTTGTTGTTGCAGTAGTAGTAGCAGTTGTTGTTGTTTTTTTTTCTTCTTTTCTTGTTTATTATAGTGGTACAGGAAAGAAGGAGCTGCATATTGAGGTAGAGATTGAATATGTCTCATTATTCAAAAGAACCCATCGTACCAGTGTCAACCCTCAAGTTTTGCAGAGTTAAAGGAAAATGGGATTGAAACATGTGGATTTGTGGGTTGATGGGGGAATCTATCCAATTGACCCCTTAAACAATAGTCCTCCAACTTTCTCAAGAATCACAAATTTGCTGAAGTATGTGTGCGAGGGTGAGAATGGGTTACTTGGTTATACTAGGCGGCTCAATGATCAGGCGTTTAAAGTATTTACAACTTACCAGGCAACCATAAAAAATTGCCATGATATGATTGCTGCACATCAACTTCATATACAACAGCTCATAGGACAAGTGGTACAATTGAATGGCACTATAATTCAATAAAACAATCAAATTATTTCAATGCAGGACACTATCCATGACATTGGTATCTTATATGAGGAGGCAAAGGCACAATTGAAAGACTTGAGAAAGATAAACACCAAGCTAACATAGGAGCACAAACGAAAGAAGAAGCCAATCAATGAGTTAATTGTGAATAGTGGCCAGTGGAAGCGACGTATCAAAGCATGTAAGGTAGCTCAGAAAGAGAACCTAGGTGAGGGTGAGGTTGGATCGTGTATAAGTAGATTGCTGAAGGCAAGTACACTAGAAAACGCTTTGAGCAATCATAAGTTTAAGGATGTGAAGGAAAAGGTGATTGAGTGCACATTAAAAGATGTGTCAAATGAATTCTCAGCTGTGGATGCACAATCTATTTGTGACAGGGCCGGCATTAGCACAATGACTTACTCAAAGATATTCAAAGGTGTGAAGGCTGGGCTTGGTCATGTGCTGAAGAGAAATAGAATCGTGCATTTTCCTCAACCTTCAAAGTTAATAGAGGCCCGATGGCAACTTAATACAAAGGTTTTGGAGTTGATAGGAGATCCCATGCATGTTCAATGTGTGGAAACACTAAAGGTTGGGACCAAAAATGCATATGAGGTGAAGTTCACCGAACTCAATAATTACTATTTAGATTTGAACAAGGTGCAGTTGGCAATGGTAATGTACTACAATATGTTTGTTGAGAAATGTAATGGTAAATTGCAGTTTGCTATAAAATTAGATGAAAGTGAGGTCGTCAAAGGAGTAAATCTTGAAAGAGTTAGTGTAACTCTGATGAATAGAGCTTTATAATTCGACAAGAACAACCGAGGGAACTTTAGTATTCAATCTGAGCGCCACGTGTGGTGGCTCACTGCATTTGAAGTTCGTAAGGAAACATTTGAGGTATTGCAGCTATTCTTTATGCACACAAGCATTCCAAGCATCATCAATCGTCAAGAACATGGTGAGATGCTCTCGGTTGAAGGGTATGGTAAATACTTGGTTGAATGGCATCTTGCAGGAGACTTGAAAACTTTAAAATGCATGTGTGGACTCTCCAATGGTGCAAATACAAAGAATCCATGCTTATATTGCTGGAGAGAGAGGGTGGAAGGAAAGGACGGAAAGAAGAACTGGCGAAAGGTGACAAGTGCTGCACCGACGCACAATAGTAAAGATCCCACTTGGAAGCCCATCTTCAACATTCCCTTGGATCGTATACACATTTGTTCATTGCACGCTTTTGTCAGAATCATGGAGAAACTTGTATATGAATATATTTTCTTTGCTTATAGGATGCAACCAGAAAAAGAAGACATTGCAACGTGTAGGAATGTGGAGAAAGTGCTATCAAAAATTGGGCTACACAAGCATCAAGTGACGATTGAAAAAGATGAGAAGAGATCAGGAAAATTTGGTAACTTGCCAAAAAATCCTTGCTTTGGAGGAGCAAAGACTAGGAAGTTTCTCTCAGTACCCATCAATGAGGAAGGGAATGTCATGGTTCGTAGGCCGCAGGACTACGATGGGTGGAAAAAGTTACATTTTGCAGTTTCTGATCGAAGTAATGGAGGAAAAACAAGATTGGCCAAAGCTAAGGTTTGGATAAGTCTTAACAAATTGGCCCCCTTACTTCGCAAGATGGTGTTTAACAATGAAGATAAGCAAAAATTTATCAATGCTGTGCATAGCTTCTACAAAACATGGTGGAAGCATGGGGTAAAAGCTCTATTACACATTACATGGTGCGTACTAAGTTAATATTTTAAAATTGTATGAATTGTATAAACTATTGAGCATAGATTTACTCATGTGTGATATGTGTCTTTGTAGCATATCCTTGAGACACATGGGCCATACTTTGCAGAAAAGGGAAGCATTGGAGTTTGTTCCATACAAGGGATGGAAAATTCACATTGGATAGCGCGTGGTGCATACCAAAGAAAAACTGATCATAGTGGAGGGGTGAATGGTAGCAATCCAATAATCCAATTACTATCTTGGTGGTATAGGATTATAGTAGCGGATGAAGCTAAACTCTCGCAAAAGAGAGCAAATGAAAGTGCTCATGAATCGGCTGCAAACAAGATGGAATCACGTCGTGTCACTAAAAGAGTGCGTTATGAAGCCTCAAGTGCCAAAGAAAACCATGCCAGGTGGCTAGAAACAAGGCTTCGACAAGGCAACAAATGGGTTCGAAAAGAGCTAAGATAGTAAGATGAACAATGTGAGTCAGTGTGAATGCAATTCATAGTTTAAGGGAGAAAGAGAGAGTGTGCATCTATGTGAATGAGTCTCACAGTTTAGGGTTATATAAAAGAGGGTTTCACTTTCTATCTTATTCATTGAGTTCTCACATCTCTTGTGCAAGAAAGATGGCTAGGTCTAAGACAGTTACAAATAAGCTTCCGCTTAGAGCCCCATATCGTGTTCAGCCCCTTGGAGCATGTACTAGCTTAGATGCACCCCCTTCTCAACCAAATCCACCTTCCTCAAGTCGCCCTTACAAGGGTCCTCCTTAGCATCCCCACAAGAAACGCAAGTGAAAGCCAGGTACAGTGGCCTTGAGAGAAATTAGAAGGTATCAACGCTCTTTTGATTGGATCATTCCGAAGGCGAGCTTCTCGAAACTTGTTTGCGAGATTGTGCAAGACCTCTACCACATAGAAAGCAGGAGGTGGTTTTTGGTACAAGGTCAGGATAGATCTGATCGCTTCATAAAATAATGTATTCATGCTCTACAGTGTACTGCAGAGGCCTTTTTAGTTGACTTGATGACTGATACTCAACGTTGTGCAATACATGCGAAGCACATCACTGTAACTCCCAAGGACTTCCAACTTGTAAGAAATTTTCAAGCAGTGAAGGATGCATTCGTTCCAATGGAATGAACACAGTTTGTAATGTTATCTTTTTTGGCATAGTGTTATCCTCGTGCATTGGACATATGACTATGTCCCAGTGCAAAATTATTGTATGTGCCCTTAAAATATGAATTAAAATTTTACACTTGTCCTTCGCTCTCAACTTTGACTGTGCATATTTGCTGTATTTTTAATTCTTACTTACAGTTTTTGTTAGCACTGTCAATTTCAATAAGAATAACATGTAAAAATTTGTCATTTCTTGTTGTAGACTTTACTCATAATGCCTTTGTTTAGTTTATGTGGTGCGAAGTTTCTAGGGGCCAGTAGTCGCGATGTTGATTTCTCAATTATCAATCCATCCATAATTTTGGTGTGGGATAATTTTTAAAATACTAAAATATATCAAAATTCCACGAAACTTCACACGCACACTCGTTGGGTGGCCAAGAGCCCAAATTATTCTTTTTTTGAAAAAAAAGTGCTTGCAGACCCCTGGTCCGAAGTTTGTCGTCTGGAGCCACTTTCCTAGTGCATGCAGACCCCTGGTCTGAAGTTTGGCGTCGTCCGGAGCCACTTTCCTGGTAGGAAAGTGGCTCTAGGCGCCAGACTTTACCAGGAAAGTGGCTCCAGATGCCAGACTTCGGACCAGGGATCTGTAGGCACTTTTTTTTCAAAAAAAGAATAATTTGGCAAGAAAGTGACTTCAGACGCTAAACTTCACACCAGGGGTCTGCAGTCACTTAAAAAAAAAAGAAGAATAATTTGGGCTCTTGGCCACCCAACTAGTGCGCCTGTGAAGTTTCGTCGCATTCCGATACAAGGTTATGGATTTACGATCACACGATGGACAGTACATATGAAGCTCCATTAACCTGGTTTTGGGGTTTAAATGGGTTGAAAGTTCATTCTTCTTCTCATTTTCACATCTTGATTCCTTTGCTTCCTCCATTTTCACATCCCCAACCTCTGTCTCTTCTCCGTCTTGCCCTCCTTGCATGGCACGGGACCAAGCAAGCATGTCGCTGTTTTGGCCCCGGGAAGACATCACACCAAGGCCCGCCACCTAGAGCACAAGGTGGAGCCTCCTCAAGTGCAGCAACAGGTGCTCCCGGTAGAGCACAAGGACCACCACAGAAGAAGAGGAGATGGAAACCGGGCATTGTCTATCTTTGAGAGATAAGGAGAATCCAACGCGGATATGAGCTTCTCATCCCAAAAAGTTCTTTTCATAAAGTTGTTCGAGAAGTCATGAAAGACTTGGAGATGAAAGGGATGGGAAGATTTTAGGCACGAGTGCGGGATGGCCCACCACCAAGAAGGTGGACTGCTGCAGCCATGGAGGCCCTACAAACTGATGTAGAGGGGTTTCTCATCGACTTGTTCGGGTCCAAACTTAGTCAAAGCTCGAATTTTCATAATTATTTCTTGCCCTCCTGGTGAGCACTTCTTATGGAAAGCCACCAAATCTGTAACAAGGTTTCTGATATACTCCTTAAGAGCTGAATCCTTGCGCCAGTCCGCATGTCGAGCTCCTCCTTGCCTTGATGCAAAGTCATCTATATACAGTATGTCCTGAATGACAAAGTCAAATCAAACAATATATTTAGCGACTAACCTAGAGTTATCAAAAAGTGATGAAACTTGATGGTAGGGAGCCCTAGACGTTGGACTTCGGACAAGGTAACTACAGGCATCATTTTTGGCCAAGATTTCACCGGTGGACTCCCGGGGACCCGACGCACCCTACCGTCAAGTTTCATTGCAAAAGAATATATGGCACTTAGAAATCTCACCTTCTCCAGATCATCTTGTATTTTTCATTTCCTCGTGTGTTAGGGAGGCACCTCTTTGGAGAGAGGGATCTACAAACTCCTTGGTAGGAAGCTGGGGCCTTGATCCAAACAAATCATGCTATAGTGCTTCAAATTCAGCATCGGGTGCACAATGTAATCTTCTTCAACCAAGGTTATATGCTTCTGTGCTGCTATGATCTCACTCACAGTATCTAAGCTTGTGCCATCATATCTTCCAATCTCTGCCATTGTTGGATGCACATCCGTGTAATCATAATCGATCAGGTCTTCCATTGAATCCCTAACTAGGATAGAAAACAACTTCATTTTCAAGTATTGCAGTACATCTGATAGAAGTAAGTATTGTATACCATCTACTTCAATGGATGTCAAGGATCCAAGGTTGGGTTTGTTGACTTGTGGCTGTTCTGAAGAAGATGGCACCATGAGAGCCAACCCTTTCTCTGTCACCACTCGATGTTCCTCTTCAATATTTATGAGCTCTTCAATCGGTTCTTCTCCCGTGTATGTGATAGAAACAACCTATGGAGTTGTATCTTCATCACTCTCCTCCTCTAGGGGTGTATCCAATGTAAGGAGGTAAATTGGCAATGCGCAATCACACTCCACGAGATCCAAAGGTGATGTACCTGGTGCACTTCCCATGGGAACTGTGCATACTCTATGTGAAGGATCCACATGGGCCAGACACCTACTTACCACTTTTTGGTGATTCTTCCCTGCCTGAAATACCATAAGCTATTCCAAAGGCACCCAAGTCATGTCGGATCCCTCGATGGAGTATGTGCATGTAGCAATGGTGCTCACAAAGTCTTCCAAAACTTGAAAGGGGGGATCCAACGATGAGAGCACGCTTTCAAGGTTGAAGTTCTTAGAGAAAACTTGGAATATCTCGTCATCCTTGTTGGCAAAGATAGTCTCGTGGATCCACTCATCAAAGTGTGCGCAAGCATCCATCATAGTAGGTAGGAGGGATGTGGTGGATATAAAGAGATGAAGAGAGAAAGTGTAAAATGAAACAATGAAACAAAAACTAAACTAGTTCTACATTAAAAACCTTAAGTTTTAAACCATTAAGGGTTGTTCGCATACGATATTTAATTATGGCTTTACTTACATATTTGTAAAGTTTACATACATATGTAAATATGTTGATGTGGAAAGTGTATAACAAGTGTATGATTTTGCATAAATACCATAATTTTTAAATATTGCAAGTTTGTAAGTGATAATATTCTATTGGCCAAAAAAATCCAAAAATTTACAAGTGTTGGATATTACAACTTGTGGTGTTGGTATTTTTAGGGAGACTCTACAATTTCTAAAATATGTGGAGCCACACACTTTCCGCTGATAACAGTATCCTCAGCTCATCTTCGAATTTTCCTACCATCTAGTTTAAAATAGAAGCTAACAGGTGGATTCTGCATTAACATTGTAATTTCCTGGCGCATTATACCCAAGGGCCAATCATCCTCCATTTGCAACACTTGGGGCTCGCGGCCCTCACAAATGACAGTAACATCCATAGCTGCACTTTCACGCATGTCTTGATCAAGGCACAACCATTTACCCTTGAGCATCCTCCATCTACAATACTTGAACACTAGGCATAAAGTTTGTCGTGCGACAAATTACCTGTAGTTGGAAAGGAAAGTTAGCCGATTCATTTCAAAGTAAGATAATAGTCAACTAAGAGAGAAAAGTACCTGTAGTTGGAAAGGAAAGTTAGTTGATTCATCCCAAAGTAAGATAATAGTCAACTAAGAGAGAAATTTTTTACATGAAAGCCATGTCTCTTGTTGTGACTCAACACTCCACTGCATCAGGACTGTGAGTTATTTTTTATGTCCAAATTTTGCCTAGAATCCTTGTTACATAGTCCTTTGATGTATTTTTTATGACGTACGTGCTTTTGGTATATCTCAAACCCTTACATTCCTTGAACATGTGTGCAAAAATTGCAATCGGTATGAACTAGCTTAGATGTACATTCTTCAAGCCGGTGCTTGGCTTCATAGAATTCAATATGTATGCGAAAATTTTTGTGCTACACATGTGCAAAATGTCGCTACTACACAATGGCCATTCTATGCTATTGAGATTCGATATGTGCATATACTCAAGGGTTCCATATTCTCAACTCCCCTAGGGTAATATGTACTTGGAGTCATAGAAAAAAACAAGGTCCTCTGCGAGTTGCTTAGCTGTACGCCCCTCAAAAAGCAAACTATCAATTTCGAGGTGGTAACACTTAAAATAACCAGCGAAACTCTCAACATTTTGCCACTCACAGCAATCCAAAGGGTATACTTCTGTAAATACAAGACAAGTTGTTACATAGGTATCATGAAAGTTCTCATTCTCAATGAGTTGCAAATACTTATTGTTTGCAATGTTTCGTTGAAAGGGCATAGTGGATGCAATGTGTATTTGTTTTTGCATGAATACATGTTGTACAAATGCCTATGTTACAAGGTGAGAATCAACTTTCCTTTGCTTGAGAGCTAAAATTTTACCCTTCCAGTGCTTTGATACATCTACAATTGTAGATGCTTTCACCCTGAAAGCTCCCTTCATACTTGGACGCATATGTACCCAAGACGAGCAATGATACGTATCAGTGATCCAATTCTCTTCTTCATCTTTTCTGTTACGTATTTCTATCGAGAGAATGCTTGTTCTTCTCTCAGGCATTATAACCTATGCATTAGATATAAAGAAGTATGTATTAACCCCTAAATAATAAGCATTTTAAGTCTGTCCAGTAATCACCAATATGACATACAATTCAACATGGCATTAAGAGATGTTTACACTTTTGTAAACAGACATAAACATTGATATCAAAACACATGTGGATATATACATCAACACAAAGTGTAGATTTAATTTCAAGACATCACTTTAATCATACCATTTACATGAAATATAATGAAAAGAATAGCACAAGAATACTCAGAGAATTTCACCAAAATAAATTTAATTATAATGAAGAGGAGTCTGATTTGACTCAATACATTGTATGAAATGTGGGTATTATAGAGTAGTTGTTACAAGGATAGCAGCCACATGGCATGAAAATCTTAATAGGCACATTGGATTGACACCTGAGATATTCTAAGACTCAACACATTGTGTGTTATATGGATGATATGATACAAGAGTTTCATGGATCATTGCCAATTGGCATGGAGATCCAAATGGACACATAGGACCAATAAAGCAGAGGATTTTTGAACCATCGACTTCCAGCAGATCCATATCATCCAACACAAAGGAATCACTCACCACATCAAAATAGTTGATGGAGAATTATATGCTTCACCTAAACCTTGGACAATACCTGCATGTGCAAAAAAACACCTGCATGAATCCCTTTTAACAAAAATACTTGCATGAATCCCTTTTAGCAAAAAAAATCTAGATAACTGCATGAATAGAAGCAATACAAAACAGGGCCAATTTACCTATAAGCTAATTTGCTGAAGATAAGATTGAATCATTACTAATCAAAACCCATTGCTAATGATGGACATAAGAAAACATCAATCCCATCAAATATAAAAGTCACTAATTAAATGAATAAATTTTGGCACCACAAAATATGGTAGATTTACCTGTAAATTGAGCTATAGAATCTCTGCTCTACCTTGTGTTAAGTGGTGCAACAACAATTGATCCTTAAGATAGAACTAGCATCAAACCCTATTGTAAAGATAGTAGAAAAGGGATAATGCAGATAGGAAGAAAGAGAGAGTTTGTGTGAGTATGCGGGAGAGAGAAAGAAATGAGCACCTATCCAATCTTGCCCAAATTGATCTCTACAAAAGACAATTTTGCAAGAGTTAGTATTTACATGAAGGTATATTGAAAAAATAGTAGAAAAGAGGAAGCATACATAGAGAAAGAGAGACAGAGAGAGAGATAAGAACTTATGCAATGTCACCCAAAATGATCTCTGCAAGAAAACAACAACAAGGGTTAGAACTAACATTGTGTTGTATTGAAAAGATATCAGCAAAAAAAAACCAAACAGAGAGAGAGATTAACACCTTTCCCTCTTGCTCCAAATAAACTCTGCAAGAAAACAACAATTAGAACCAACATAAAATTCTATTGAAAACACAACATAAAAGAGAAACAACACATAGAGAGAGGGAGGAAAGAAAGGAGAGAGAGACGAGCACCTCTGTCTCCTGCCCCAAACAACCTCTGCAATAAAACAACAACAACAGTAAGAAACGACATCGAATCCTATTGAAAAAATAGCAAACAAGAGAAAATGCAAAGAGAGATGGGCACCTATGTTTTGCCCAAAATCTAGAGTTGTGTGGAGAAGAAAGTGCAGAGGTAAGCAGAATGCTCAAAACCCTAATTACTCTCAGCAGGGAGCTTCAATGGAGACGAAAATTCACGAGTATAGAGAAGAGAGAGAAAGTGGTCTGTTGCTCAACTTTTGGGTCAAACTGATTTTGTGAGAGGAAAAAAAACCGAAATTGAAAATTCTCCAAAAAAAGGGGAAAATTACGAGGTGAGAGAAACTCAAATTTTGTGTACTATTCATTCTCTCTTTTTTTAATCCCCCACTACCCCTTTTTTTAATAGAAAACCCAAGATTTGGAGAGAGAAGATTCACCCTCCATGGATGTCAACATCTAGCCTTCCTATTGGACAATCCAAAAGGCCCACATCTTAAACTATATTATTTTTAAGGGCCCATTTGTGAGTTCATTTTTTTCCTAATGGGAGAGAATGAATGGATAAAAAAAACAAAGAGAGAGTGGTGGCAAGGTCCGGTGCAATAACATGGGACGGGAAACACTCCGACGTACATTAATTTGTGGGTGGGTGGAGACTTTATATACGTTAATTTTGCTGAGTTACAAGAGAAGAAATCCCTTCTCAAAAAATTTAAGAAAGAAAAAAAGAATGATAACAAAAACAAATTGTTTGTCATAAAGTAGACAAAATGGAAAATGATGAAGGTCATAATGTTCATGATCGCGAGGCGTATCTTAATCAGCATGTCCCATCGGAGAGTGCTCAGGCAAGTAGGCTTCCGTTCTCATTGGTAATATCTATCATAGCTCGTTCAAGTTTGTATTCAATGGATAGAGGTATTGGGACAGGTCTGGTTACCTTAGGTTATCATGCGTGTCCATTGTGCGGGCCGCAGTTAGACTCCCGAAGGTTACGAACCATGAAGAAGATAGTATATCAAGGACATGCCGCTTTCTTGCCAGAGGATCATGAACTCAAGGAAGGTTTTCTTGGACAACCTCCAGCACGTACGAATGCCCAAAGTTGGTACGAGCTAAAAATGGTCCACACAGAGTCACATCCAAACAGAATGCGACGGTTCTCAATTTTCTACTAGTTTCCATATTGGACCCACTTACAGATCAATCACTTGTTGGATCCCATGCATATTTTCAAGAACATGGGCAGCTTGCTATGGGACCACATCACAGGAAAGAGAGAAACTGTAGGGGCACGAATGGATTTGAAGGTAGTAGGCAAGATGGAGGCGCTTTTGCCCCATTCGAGTGTTGATGGTCGCTTGCATCTACCTCGCACTCCTTGGGTTTTGTCCACTAAAGAAGAGCGCATTGTGAAGCAAATAGTCAAGTCTATCCGCACTCCGACGTGTATGATGTGTTCTTTTAGGTATGCGTTTTCTAAAGACGACCAATTATCAGGGCTAAAATCACATGATTGGCATAAGATATATTAGGTTTGTACTATGAATGGATTATAAGTGGCTTGCGTATTTTACTATTTGGAGTGTAGTCATTGCTCATAATGCTTTCTCGTTTGTGGCAGTTTATAGTACTGATTGCGATCACAGGATGCCTTACTCCAGAAATACATGGGGCGATTTACAGGTTGTCGACTTTAGTACAATGGATCTCACAGAAGGAGATTAAGACATCCTCTATTGAATCTGTGAGGCGGGGAGCAGTGAAGACGGTCTATCTCTTTGAGAAATACCTACCTATCAGCATGCTCACGATACAAATTCACCTTCCTGTGCATCTTGTAGATGAAGTGGAGATTGTTGAACCTATTTATACGCGATGGATGTTCTTCTTGGAGTGCTTCATGAAAACCTTGAAAGGCTTTGTGCGACAACGAGCTCGGCTAGAAGGTAGCATGGCTGAAGAAGGTTGGTTGGTGTATGAGGCGCTAGTGCATATTTCACAATGGCTACCAACGGTGGATTCACACAATAGTATGCTATGGTCCCTGAAGGACGATGATAGACTGATCGGAGATGTGGTGGTTGGAAATGGGGTAGAAAAAAGAATGGATGCTGCAATGGAGAAGAAAGTGAATCGCTTTTTATGTTGCACTATGTCTCTATGGAGATGTCGTGGTTGGAAATGGGGTAGAAAAAAGAATGGATGCTGCAATGGAGGAGAAAGTGAATCGCTTTTTTATGTTGCCTATGCCTTTATGGAGACGTGGCTCGCTAGGTACTAGCAAGCTAGGAAAGATCAAGAGGAAGCGCGATCTGAATTTTGACATAGTATGCGCTATTTTTTTTGCAATATCCTTTGTATTGATAATCGTGTTTCTAACAATTTTATTTTGTTTTCTTTGCAGCACTCCATTAAAAATCGCGATCCCACCGGCCTTGAGACTCGATATGCAAAGAGACACGGTCTCATTGCATTGATCGACCAATTGTATGGATGCGGCGGCCCTGTAAGTCACTCATCTTTCTTGTCCGTAGTTACCATGTTTAATTAGAATGCATTATTGTATGGCGTACTGATGTGTAGTTGTTTCTTTTTTTGTAGATTCCGTTCGATGCTCCTTTACAGCGGGACGAGGTTTCGGATGTTGAGGATCTATAGTTCACCCTTGGATCCCTGGAGCTCACATACCCTTCTTTTCTGGTCATGTGATTTGTGTAGACATTTTCTATGTAGTAGTAGTATCTTGCCATGATTGTACCGGTCACTTTTATTATGCAATCATATATTTATTTCATGTATCAATGGTATGATTTAAGTACACTTTGCCTTTATTTACACGAGCATTTTACACATTATTGAACTATTTGTATGACCCAAATAAAGCATATAGTGCTCTGCCCTGCCACAAAAATTTCCCCCTGTTACCGTCGCTATTAGCGTTGCAGATTTACTGCATGCGTTGCTATTAGCGTCACAAAATGGATTGCAAAGCGTCGTTATCAACATCGTTATTTGCGTCGGTATCAGCTGCGATGCAAATAGCGATGTTGATAATGACGCTGATACCGACTGTTCTATGGCATTGCCAATAATGACGGTTTTTGCGACGACGGGGGCAATTTTCTTTATGAACATTTTTGTCGCTTTTAACATCGGTATAAGGCCTATATCTTGTAGTGATTTTCATTTGGAGCTCTCAAGCTAGACAAAACCCCTCCTAAGGTAATAGAACTCATTGATCCTAGTAGGTTTGAAAATTTATTTCCTATGTAATTTGGGGCATTTCCTTATCCATGCTACTTGTGTACAAAAACACGTTACTTTTCCAAAGGATACCCATGTAGATTAGAGGATGAATCAAAACAAGAATCTACAGACAACAAATAAGAGCAAGTTAAGAAACAAGCACATGAGACATGTAAGGGGGGGAAATGAGCTTGATCCTTATAAGGAAAAGAAGAAATAGCAAGCTACAATGTACCCAAGGTCAAAAACAAAATATAGTGCTCCTAGGAAGGGAATATGATTGCTAATGAGACAAATGAGGAGAATGTACCTATAAATACTACCACTAGAAGGGGAGCAAGACTAAGAAGACGATTTCCATCAAAAGATCATGGGCTCTTATTCTACTACTCGACACAATGTTTCTATTAAACACGATGATGAGCATTTTGAGGATGCTCAATATTGGAATGAATTTCAAATCCAAAAAATGTTTTGCCATCACATAGAATGTGAGAGGACTTTGCTCCCCTGAAAGGAAGAAGCAGGTGGTGCATGTTGTTATAAGAACACGAGATACCTCTCCAATATGCCTGTTTTTCCTTTCTGCAATTCCATTTTGTTGTGGGATATGACTGCATGAATATTGCTGCTTTATGCCATACTCTTGTAGGAACCTTGCAAACTCATTTGAGAGGTACTCTCCCCCTCCATCTGACCTTAGGCATTTTATTTGCAAGTCTGTTTCTTTTTCAACCATAGCTTTAAGAGTTTTGAAATGCCCAAAAACTTCACTTTTCTTTTTCATAAAATACACCCAAACTTTTCTGCTATAGTCATCAATAAAAGTGACAAAATAATGACAGCCTCCAAGAGATGCAGCTTTAGTAGTCCACACATCAGAGTGGATTAATTCCAATGGCTTTTTACTCTCTTGAACATGTCTAGGAAATGGTTTCCTTGCCTGTTTTCCAAACTGACCAGCTTCACATACCTTATGCATTTCTGTAACCTTGAATTTTGGCAATCCTACAACAATATTTTGGGCCTGCATTGATTTAAGTCGCTGTACATTAACATGACCAATGCGTTTATGCTAGATATCAATATCTGCAACTACACCGGTCCCATGTGCAAACATTACTGCACTCAATTCAGGCATGTCTACATCCATTCTGCCCTTCTTCTTTCCTTTTGCTATCAAGCGACCTTTATTTTTCATATCCTCAACAAAGCATCCATGGGAATTAAATCTGACCTGCAAGCCCTGCTCAACCATTTGACCAACAGAAACCAGGTTCTTGGTGATATTCGGGACATGAAATACATCTGATAGGTATTTCTTTTTCCCATCCTCCATAGACAAATGAATATTTCCAATCTGCACAATAGGATGTGTAGTATCATCACCAGTCTCCAAAAATCCTGGTTTTTCCATTTTCCTTGCATCGTGCATCCATTCTGCATGACCTGTCATGTGGTTTGATACACCTGAGTCAACATACCACACATCGTTGCTTTCTTCTGCACTTGTCACAGAATTGGTCATGTGCTGCACCATAAACAAATGCTCATTTTTGTCATCACCCTGTCTATTCGAAGATGCATAATTCCCTTGTTGCAGTTTTCCATTCATGATGTCATTCTGCTTTTTATAGTAGTCTTTAGCCATATGACCCATTTTACCACAGTAGTAGCATTCAACATTGCTGTTTGCATTTTAGCCTCTTTGCCATCCACCATGATCTCTTTGGCTCCCCCTGCCTCTAGAGTTACCACGTCCTCCTCCATAGGACTGGTTTTCTTGAGTTTGCTGCATATTCTGATTTCTACCACGGCCTCCAGATCGGTCTCCTCTACCTCTGCCTCTACCTCTTCCAGCATTTGAGTAAAAGACAGCTTCTTTTGAAATTCCTCCTGAAGAAGATGCACCACCATTTCTCTGCTCCTTAGAAATTAGAAGAGCAATCAACTCCTCAAAATCAGAAAATCTTTCACGGACGAAAATCGATGTTCGGAACTATGCATAATCCTTTCCTAGACCATTCAAGGTCATCCACAGAAACTTAATCATAATCTTCCACTTCCGACCCAATGGAAGCAAGTGCATTTGCAATCTTCTTCACCTTCATGTGGTAGTTATTGATGCTCATACTTTCTCTTTGCACATTGTGCAACTCTTGTTTGAGCTGCATTTTCCTGGCTTGCGTATTTGTGCTATACATTTTTGACAAAGTATCCCATGCCTCCTTTGGCGTACTTGCATCTTGAATATGCACAATCATAGAGTCTGAAATGCTGATAGACAGCCAATATATAACTTTCCTGGCTCTCTCATGCCATGCTTTAAATGCCTGCATTTGCTGTTGATTCGGAACATCAGGAAGAACTGGTTCTTCTTCATTTCCTACAACGAATTCCCAATATCCTTTTCCCATAAGGAAATTTGTCATTCTAAACTTCCATGCTTGGAAGTTGTTCTTGTCAAGCTTTTCAGTGACAATCTGTGAAAGAGAATCAGACGCCATTACAGAACACTGCAAAAAATTATGTCACTGCAAAGAATACAGCTTCAACCTCACAAGAGCAAATCTACAAAACTGATGAAAGTGGTATTTGACCACACAGTCACTTCCTAGTGACGATTTTGCATCAACAGGCAACAAGGATGATTTTGTAACTCCCAATGTCTCTGTGCACATGCATACGATGCAATTTCTACAGTAACTTTTCACCGACCTGTAGAACATTGGTCAGGGCCTTTTCCTGAGTGCATGCAGAAAACTTCCGCCTCCAAAACAGACCCCGAAATGGCCTCAAATAAAAAAAACAGAGAAACCATGGGCTAAAGCCCATTCCCGCAGTATATACTGCCCTCTTGCTAGACCGCGAAGGGTATCTCAATCTGAGACAATGCACTCTTGCACTTTGCGGCTGTGCTACTGCAGAGACTTGCTCCCAAAATAGAAAAATGAAAGCAACATTGGTCCTCTTACCAGAACACCGCGAACTTGGTTTGCTTTCTTAAGCTCCTTACCACGAACAAGGCTCTGATACCTTGTCAAGATTGTGGAAGAGAAGGAAGGAGTCTCACTTGTAGCTTTCTTGCTTGCACAATGGGGGAATACACATAAAGGTAGAGGCTGAAAACAGTTTTCCTCTTCTTAGTTGTGTAAGCCAAAAGAACTTTCATACAAAGAAATAGAAGAACCCTATATATGGGTCTCAAATCAAACTCAACTAACTAAGGTGGCATACTAACTGAGCCACGAACTAGAGTAGATAAGGATAGCTGTCATCTAGCTATTATTCATGGGCGGTGTACCAACCGCATCTGCGACTAACAAGTCGGTGACATAAATGCACAACAGTCACCCTGGCATATCACGAGTGGAGCTCAATATCTCAACAATTATAAGGCTATTCTTTAGCTTCTCTATCCTTAAGACTTTTCTCCTTCATCTGTCATCACTAGTTTCCTCTTAGGTGTTTTCTTTTGTTGCTCGAAGAACTTAATTACCTCGGGCACTCTTTTCTCCTCAAGCTTTAGAGGAGATGGACTGAATTTCAATGGGGAAACTTAGGCATGCTCTTCATTTTGTGCCCCTTTTGTTTGGACCTTAGAGACTTCTTTTTCTTGGTGGTTGCCATTTTCTTGCCTTTGCCCTTCGTTGTTGCCTATCCTTTGGAATTTTTAGCTGCTGGGAGAGGGGAATCTGGATCCACCGGTGTAATTGCCCTATCCAAAACTAGTTCAATACACCTCTCCCGCATCTACCACATGTATGCCTCAAGGTAGTCTTTGCACTGAAACAAAGCACACAAGTTATTTGAAGTAGTAAGAGACTTTCACTATAAAAAGGATAAAGCATAGGAGACTTACATTCACCCCCTCTACATTCAGTAACTTTGAATCTATTATCCTCGAAGCATTTGAAACCACTCTCCAGCCACAACTATGTACATCATTTTGCAATGGGACCTCTTGAAGCAGAAACTTGAAAGGTCTTTGAGGATCAATAATGCTTTTAAAGCTAGTGTCCAAGTGGGTAGTAACAAGTCTAGCAACACTGCACATATTAACTTATTAACGAATATTATAAACTTTATCCAATAAAGATAAAATAAAGAGTGTTTATTGACAATACATCTTTGATTGGCCATGGATTCCTGAAAGAGAATTCATAAAAATGACCTCTCTTACACGAATATCGATATAGATTAGGCTCTAGTGACCTTTGCAAACTAAAACATAAGTGAGCAATAATAACCCTAAAGACAAATCATCAAGAGATAGAATGTTGAAGAAAGTACATTTCAATATATGGAAAAAAAAATATGATGGTTTGTGACACTATTGAAGTCCTTAAAAAACCTTGCAATATTTGAATCAAATTTTGAAAACAAATCCACTGAGAGAAGTGAATCAATAACAAATATACTCTCAGTAATATCAATGCTAAGAGAAGCAACATATGCCCTGTATACAAAGTAAAGACTGAATAAGAAAATGAGTACAATATAAGGACCCTTGGAAAAATTCATTATAAATAAAGAGAAGCAAAAGACCTTACCTCAAACAATAATAAACTACTCAATCTGTAAGTTGAGTATCCTTTTTCTCAAATAGGATCTTATCCTTTGCAGTAATGCTAAGGTAGTCTTCTTTCTCAGGACTAACAGAAACATTCACAACCATTTGGCCGTACACTTTCCCTATCCTCTTGTAGTTCACTGGGCCAAGAGTCAAAATATTTCTCTAGCAGATCAAATCCTCATTTTCTATTGCCTCTTTCCTTTACTCCTCCATGACAAATTTCTGATCACTTGCAACCCTTGTAGGATACAAATGGGTAACCTCTTCAATCTTGGGTGCTAGTGGCTCTTTCTGAAAGGGAGCAACGGATCGAAGGTTGGACTCGAGAGTTATGGCGGGAGAGCAAGAGCAAGAAAGGGAGAGACTAGAAATGGGAACTCCAACAGTCACAATGTGTGACCGGGCCTTCCTTTATTCAAATTGTCACTAAAAGAATAAAGAATAAAGTGACGGTGATGGGTGCCCGCCACCTGCAGTGTGCAATGGCAGTGACTCTTAGTGTAGTAATACACGGGTGGCTAGGTGGAGGCCCTTTTTCCCACAATGGTGACAAGTAACATCTGATTTCTACCAAGGGATTTGCTACGTGACTTCCCATGAGACTTAGACCGAGACTTCTGAGGATCCTGTCCACGGCCAGTGCCACTGCTATGCTTTCCATATCCATCATTCCTGCCTCTAACTGTCATAGCATGCGACGCATGATAGGCATCCAAATTCTTACGGTTAACCTCTTCTTGCAGAAGAGCACTCTCAATGTCAGATAATTTCAAGGTAGTAGTAGAGGCACATAATGCAGTGCAGAATATATCCCATGACTCATTAAGAGTACCAAGCAAGAAAAGAGGAGTGACATCCTCTGCAAAAGTGATGTCCTGTGAAGTCAAGTTCTGGAGTATAGCATGGAACTGGCTCAAGTGAGCAGACATAGTTACATTCTCCTTCATGTGCAGATCCATAAGCTACTTCAGCCAATACATTTGACTCACTGGACTTTTCTTGTCATAGAGATTCTTGAATTTATCCCACAACTGCCACGCACTCTGTTCTTCCTCAAATACATTGTAGTGAACCTGTTCTATGAGAGACAATACAATGGTGGACTTGCATAACTCATAAAGCTCAAGCCATTCCTCATCTGGCAGAGTTGCAGGCAGATGCCCGCTTAACCTCAAATGTTTGATCTGCAATTTCTGCACCAACACCTGCCAAATCTGGCTCTTCCAATAAGAGTAATTCGTACCATCAAGCTTAGTGATGTTGAAAATAGCATGATCAGTGGACGAACTCGCCATAATGTAGACTGGAAGACTGTAGACAATTCAAAACTGCTTGCTGTTTACTGCAGAAAATGACCAAAAAATCACTAAAATCGAGGGAAAATGGTGGCGAAAGTGGAAGCAAAGCTGCTGCCCACAAAGTACTAGTGAAAGTACATCATTTTAGAGTGTTTTAGCATGAAAAATCCATGTCAGTCTCCATATAAATATGCTTGCTGTAATAAATTTCAGATTTCAGTAAAAGAGAGCTAACAATGCCAAAATCGGATCTCAAGGCAATCAGATACTGCCAAGACCAAAGACGGCATCATGCAGGCATAGCATAAGCATATGATGGTCGATAAGCATGAATCCAACACTGAAGTATGTCATACAAACATCTGCCAGTGAGTAGGCACACCCCCCAGTCAACGAGCAAAGTGTTCCTGCCACTACCAAAACTTGACACAAGTAGGTGTCAGTTCACAAAGATACGGATCCAAAACTGAGA
Source organism: Lygodium microphyllum (assembly GCF_053477565.2). Taxonomy (NCBI): domain Eukaryota; kingdom Viridiplantae; phylum Streptophyta; class Polypodiopsida; order Schizaeales; family Lygodiaceae; genus Lygodium; species Lygodium microphyllum. The sequence continues at coordinate 112,993,542 of NC_141148.1, forward strand.
CTCAGCTCATAAGCATACAGTGAGCCAAGACATATGATGTATCATCCCAAAGGGTAAGAAATCCCAAAGTCTCAAGTGTCTGTAACTGCTCAATAGCATGTAACAGCTCAATGCATAAAAGTACCGCCTGCTCCATGTCTGATAAGCATTCAAGAATGCTCCCACTGGCACAAAAGTCGTATATATGAGCTCAAGAGCTCAAGCCAAGGCAAGACACAGTGCCAATAACATAAGTCCAAGACAATACATCAATAGTACATCCCGAACATGTAGGCGGTAGAGCATCCGTATGTAGCATCCGTAAGTATGTAAGACATCAAATACATCCCAATCCAAACTCTGACAAGCCAAGTAACATCTAAGAATAATCCAAATAATCCAAAATGTATCCAGGGTGGAGCTTCAATGAGTACTCAAGCTCAACGTATGCATAGGGTAATCAACCGTGACATGAGCATCAAGCCATAGGCAACGGGTATGCATAAACCCAAGAAGCATCACTGTCAAAGCATATACCAATGTCAATAAGTGCAGGCTGAAATAAGCTCAAGCTTCCAAAAAGCATCCAGATTCAATGACAAGCTCAAAGTCATCCCTCGATGATCAATACATCATAGCATAACCCAAGACATACATCCGGAACCAATAGGCATATGTCAAAGCATGAAAGATAGCTTCAACCCAAGAGTATTTAGCATGCATTTACTATTATAAACTGTGTATTTCCAGCCCCAAAATCAGGCCAAAATCATAGCATTACATGTAGCTTCAATCTCCCAATCAATTGGGATGCAATAGGCATCAAACCGGTTATGTAGTCATGCCCAAACAAGCATCGGCATACAAATACATGCTGTCTCAAACCTGAAATCTATTGTAGAAGATTCTATCATCAAAATTTGGCAAATCCAACATCACCATCACGTCCGAAGCATGCAAAACCCCAACTGAGACTCTTACCTTGCCTGAATCGGGTTCTGAATGCCCGAGATATGACAAAAAGAGTGATTTTTGGGCCAGATTTTGAAGCAGGCGCAAAAAAAACGTGAGCTGGCTGGGGGAGTCTGCTGTCTCACGTGTCAATAATGGGGCCCAAAGGGGGCACAAATGAGGGCCAAAGAAGGCCTACACCAAGCCTCAGCAAGCCTTGATAGACTGGAAGCAAGATCCAGGTGAAGGAAGCTCTAAGAGGTGTGATCTATGGCTACCCACAACTTGTTTACAGCCTATGAGACCTGAGAACTGAAGTAAACCCTGAAAAAAATGATCAAATACCTCTGATATAATGCCCTAAAAGTGCCCAACAATGCCGGGAAGGTGCTCGGGAAGCCAGGGAGTGGCGGGAGCTCGAAGGAGTCAGATATGGCTGCCGGGAAGGAGACCCAATGCAAGTAGGGAGTCGATGGGATGCTGAGAATGCCAGGAACCAAGCTCAAGAGTCAAGAAGCCGAGCTCTGAACCAGTTGAAAGGGAGCAACAGATCGAAGGTTGGACTCGAGAGCTATGGCGAGAGAGCAAGAGCAAGAAAGGGAGAGACTAGAAATGGGAACTCCAACAGTCACAATGTGTGACCGGGCCTTCCTTTATTCAAACTGTCACTAAAAGAATAAAGAATAAAGTGACGGTGACAGGCGCCCGCCACCTGCAGCGTGCAGTGGCGGTGACTGTTAGTGTAGTAATACATGGGCGGTTAGGCGGAGGTGCCTTTACCCCCAACACTTTCTGCTTTCTCCTGGGTGGAACATTGAGGATTTCAAATGCCTTTTGATCAGTTGATGGAAGAGGCTTCAAAACTTTGTTAAACCTATATCTAAGTTTGCTAACCATACTAAAGTCGTTATTCATTAATGTAATTCGATGTGCATGGGCAGCTACAATATAAGCATCATTCATAAAATCTATCAAAAAATCCTCTGTAATACCCCCAACAATAACATGCAAGCCTAGTACATAGAGATATGATTCAAAATATCCTCCACAAGCTCCTTGATCACAAAAAACATGTAGATCATCCTCCATAAGTACTATGGTTGACATAGTTGCCAAGTTGACTCTCAAACACGTAGAATTCCCTATTCAAGTCGCCTCTCTTTTTAAGTTGGTGATCAACTCTAGTATTATGGCACAAAGATCATGGGCACTAGTCAACCCCCAACAATCAACAATGATTTGCTTCTTCTCTCAATTAGTGAAACATGGCCTCTAGTACTGTACATACCAACAAACTCAAAAAACACATAAGTGGCCCATGTGACATCAGTGCTAAATTTTGACAATTACATAGGCTAATATGTAGATAGAAAAAGTTTCTCATATCTCCTTGACCAGTCTAAAAAATGCGGCCTTAGGAATGAGGTGTCTGGTTGACTTTTGAGCTTTCCTGATCTCTGTAAAACACCTCTGCATGTAAAACCATCTTGACTTTCTCTTTTTCCTCATAGGGGCTTCCTTGGCAGGTTGAGATTGAGGAGAAGCTGAGGGCTCAAACTCACCAAATGACTTGTTCTCTGAGGGAAATTCACTTGAACTACCAGCTGGTGTAACATGGACAACAATTTCTTCAACGGTTCCCTCAACAATTAGCTCAACACCTTCTTCAGATGATTTCTTCACCAATACCTTCATTGCAGTTTGTTTTGTCCTTGCCATTGAAACCAACACGATGCGATTAGGAAGCTGAATACAAAGGCGACTTGCTCCTCTCGCGCGATATGAAAGGTAAAATAATGCCTTGGACCTATCTTCCTTCCTTCGCAAAAAAATGCCCAATACAATGCGATTTGGCAAATTTGATTTCCTTATTTCCTCTAATCGCTTCGTATTGGGGGACTTACAACAAACTGGGAGTGAATGAGTAGCGTAGACGTACGATAGTACTGTTTGTCGTACGACAGTCGTGACGTAAGGTTTTGTTGTACAAATGGCAGTGGTGACGTAAGTTTCATTGCCAATATCCAAGAATCATTTCTCATATGCATTATACAAAAAGTATATATGCACTAACTTTAGTCATTTTACCCAATGGAGTTATATAGTTCATATTAGAGTAGGAAGTTGTGACCTACATAGATCCTCATGTGTGATTGATTATGTAGCCAAAAGTCACTCATGAACAACCTACCTCGATGGGAGTGCAAAACAATTGTAGAGTAAATATCTTCTTCATAATTTTAAACATAGCTTCATGGTATAAATATTTTTTTGAGCTTAGTGTTACTTGACACATTGATGGGAACATCTCTCTCAATCGAATAACCTCCTTATCTCCAATTTCCTTTAGTTCATGGTACATTCCACTAACTTTACTACATGCAATCTATAAGGCTTCAATTCAAGTAGGTTTTGTTATTTTAATTAGCTCCTTTTATTCACTTATTTTCTATCCTTTAACCATTGCTTTGATATCATGTGTGAGATGCCTCCTCTATAAACCTTGAGGAGCCCTCTAGTTGTTGATCGAAAATCAAGTCCATGTGCATTACCACAATCAAATCTCCCCTCAAAGGACTATGAACTTATTTGGGCATGGGAATTTTGGTTCTAATTCACATGGGAAGCATGGCATGGGCACCCTTAATATTAAAGGTGAGAGTAGGCTAACACCGCACTTGGGTCAAGGAGAGTGGAGTTGTCTTTTAAACTTCCATGGGAATTAGGACTTATACTCAACTGCACTTTGATTCCCCTAAAATGGTACTAATCTAGTTCTATCCTACTAAATTTTTGGGGAGAGGGGCTCACATTCTAGCAACCTTATCTAGTTCTATCCTACTAAATTTTGGGGGAGAGGGGCTCACATTCTAGCAACCCTATCTAGCGTTTGGAAAAGTTATCTAACTTATTGAATACACCCAACCATAGGTGTGATAAAATCAACTTTCTTTGACTAATTTATTATATAAGGTTTGTTAACAATATTTAGTAATAATTTACATTAATACATAAAATACCTAGAAAACCACAAGCTCCACAAGAGTGTAACAAAATCCATCTCTCCCATAAGAGAAGGAAATTGTCTTGCCTAGGATGTCAGGACATTCAGGTTGGGTTGTGTGTGATTACATTCCTTCAGGGGGCACTTACCACTTGGCCCTCTACCTATTAGGTGCTTGAGTGATTAAAAAAGGAAAACACATAGTTGTCACAAGAGTATAAGATGCTAATAATACATTAGTTTTTTGGGCATCTCGTAGGATGTTAAGGCATGTTGGCATGGGGATCCCAATGGCCTAAACCACCATAATCTCTTTTCGTTCTAGCTCACAAGCATAGATTTCTAGGGTGAGATAACCATTGTATTTGAAATGCAAAAGCAGTCATATCATAACCATTTTATGCATCTTTTTAACCATATTATGAAAAGAAACTATCCCTTGTTCTTTCCATACCACATTCCTAAAAAGAAATTATCAATCAAAAATATATTTTGAGATTTTTAGATTTTTGTTCAATCACTTTTTAAACTAGTACCATTTTAAAGCCAAATTAACAATTCTACGTACCCTTTTTACTTTTAAGTTTATTTTCTCAAATATTATGAGAGCGGAATTTAGGTGACAGGAAGTGCTTAAAAATAGCTAAAAATTATGAATATCAAGGGAAAAATATTCACTGTCAAAGGCGGCGGCTCGATCTAGGACCATTTTAAGTATCAAAGTGCTTTAAAGGCACCCGAGCGACACTTGTTGATTTTTCATAATTTTTTAGACAGTCATGCGGGTTGACACGAGCTACTGGCCAATGCGGGATGCTAAGCCGGATGCCCAGGATTTTTTAGAGCTCAATTCCGAGTCCGGACGGGGAAATGGCCAAGAAACCGGTCAAGATACGAAGAGGTGGACTTATTTTTGGCCAAAGTGGGCATGACCCTTGGGAGCCCAAGAATTTTATGCCACATGAAAAGTTAGCAACAAATCGTGAAGAGAGAGAGAGGAGAGAAGGCGCCATTAGATCACGCCTGATTTTTGTGCCATGATGATGGAGGAGCCATCTCCTGCCTGTGAGCAACCCCCCCAATCGACATTGGGCATTGATTCCCCTTTGAACCCTGACTCTATCACCACCCTTTGCTCACGCAATGATGCCCTCCTTGAAGATCTCCGATTTCAGTCTTTCTCTCTCCTCCCTCTCTCTCTTCTAAAGGCAAGTTTATGTGGGAAGAAGAAGGAAGAAGAAAGAATGATGGAGGCTTGTCCGGCATGGATCGGATTGCTCCACGGGCTGGAAATGGTGATTGGTGATTGTGCTGGACATGAAGTGCTGCTGATTTCCAAATTTGCAGCCATGGACATGAAACCCGAAACACGCAAATAAGCGGTAATTTAAAAATTTCAAAGGAAATTTGAGATTCTATAGCTTTTGATTGATGAAATGTTGTTCATGTGGGTTAAAAATTGTTCATGTTGCTGTTTTCCATGAATTCTTGCTGGTCATAATCAGAAAATTAGGAAAATATACATCTTGTGGTTCAAAATAATACATTAAAACACGTAAAACATGAAAAATCAAGGGAAAATGATGTGTTTTTGGCATAAAAATGGGGAAGTAAATAGGAACACCAACTAAACTTTTATTTTTCTGCAAGAAGGAACTAAGGGCCATAGCCCATAACCTGTTTTGAATTTTCAGTAATTAAATAATGCAGAAAAATAAGGGAAAATACAAGAAAAGGGTGAAAAAACCCTAAAAAATAGGGAAAAAATACATTTTGGGTTTCGAAAAATAAGGATAAATAAGAACAATGTTTGTGGGGACTGAAGCATGAGGATTTGCCTCAGTTCAACCCCACCTTCTTGTTCTAGTGTGTCTTTTTCCATTTTTTTCACATAAAATGACGGTAAAATGCCCCATAAACCTATCCAACGATGCAATATTTAAACGGGGAAGGGTAGAGGAGTTGAAATATGTCTAAATGCCATGTGAGATGATGGGAAAGTTGCTGATTTCTATGCATAGCATTTAGGACAAATGATAATTAAAATTAAGAGCTTAGTAGCACGAGGATCACCTTGGTGCTAGGCCCATGCAACGAAGCACGAACGGTAGTTGGAAACCATTAAAAGAATGTTTTTGCACTTGTGCACGATACTGTTTTGCTAAATGTTTGAGCACTAGGCATCCACCAAATGCATAGAGCATGAAAAGAATTTAAAAGTATCAGTGACCAGCTCCTGGATATGCATTGCAATTGGTTTATTAGGACATGACCTACGATGAGAGGCAGTGAGGTACCCATGTTGTAGGTAGGTGGGGTCTAGGGGAAAGAGAAGTAAGGACAATGGTACATTCCTGGACATGCTTATTTGGTACCTTGAGCGACTTTTGTGCGAAATGTCTATATGTTGAGCGACGCATCGAGGGGCCAATCCCCAAGGTGTAGGAGAGTCGTAGAGGGTTGACGACATTCAGCCGTAGGAGGAACCCCATGTGTATGTGATTCGAGCCTTTTGGCTATGTGAAAGGGACTCCCTCTGAGGAGAAATATTGGGTTAGGATCAGTTGGACTACAACGTATTACAAACGCAATGTTTAGGAAGGCAGAGATTTTGATAGATGCTCCTGGCCGCGAGGCCGAGGGGTTGTCTTGTGCGTAGTGACGAGGTCCCGACTAGTGCATGAGCCAGTGCCGGCCCGTTTTTAGGTCCATCATATTACCATCATTTGTGAGACCATCCATATGATTAATACAAAAAATGAGAATTTTTAAGAAGATATTTGAGTGAAATTAAATACTTTTAATTTACCCAAACATAAGTATCTTCATTAGGCCATACATCATTACATGGAGCCATTATTGATTTAGGTTGGCATGTGACAACTTCTATTTTAGGTTGCATAGGTTCCATGGTCTCCTCAGTTGCACTTCAGCTTTGGGATGAACCTTAGATTCAACAATGGGTTTGTTGATGATGGGAGTACAAGCATTCTCCCTACATCTCTTCAGGACCACTAAATAGTCTTTGGGAGACCAACTTCATGAACACATGTGCATGGTATTCAAACTTGGGTTTGCTATTACTTAAGGCATAATAGGGATGTAGCAGCACTCACAAATTTTCTTGAGTTTTTCTAGAATAATTTTGATAATTGAATCACTTCTGAATTTTGTTGGCAAAAATAGGGGCTAAAATGGCTAGGAAAAGAGAGATTGTGTAAACAAACTTTAGGGGAGATATAATAATAGATGCTTCCTAGATACAAGTTTGAACATTAAGTAAAGAGGATGCCAAGATGCTTGAGGAGATTGCAAATACCATAAGCCACCTCATCATAAGAATGATTTGTACAGTCAAAATACTCTCATCCTCATGCTCAAGCACCTTGAGGGGTTTGATCTCTCTCTCAAAGTTTAGAATCCATGGTTTCTTTGTCTAAATGGGAAGACTTATATACATGATTGAGAGAGAGGGAGAAGAGAGAGATCAGTATGTTTTTTCCCTTTTCTCTTTTTATTTATCACTCCAAATTGAGTTTAGCTTTATTGAGCATGCCTTCTCCTAAAAAAGCAAAAAAAAAAGGCCCTCTATTCTCACTTAAAAAATTATTGTATTTTATTTTTTCTTACTAATTTCATTTCTCTTATCTAATTATTGTATTATACCAAAATCATTATTGTCCCTATTTCTTATGGGTTAGGCCGTAGTCTGCTCTTGATGTTAGATTAAGGTGTCGCACAATGTTAAACTAACTAACTTTTTGAGATAAACATATCTAGGTAATTAGTTTTTTCTAATTCAAATGCTAAATGTCCCATTTTAAATGTGCTAGTCTTTTTTGTATTTTAATTGTATGGATTAAATTTTATTAAATACACTCACGTTTAACAATGTGTATAAATGTGCAAATCTATTAAGAGCTCACATTTCATCACATAAAAACACTTATTCAACATCTTTTGCACATTAATTTATTTTCTTTAAAACTCACATTATTTGATTAATATGATCTATGTAATGGTGATATTACAAAGGGGAAGATATAGAGGCTTTGCAAAAGTGAAGGATCTCCTTTTTTTCCTTTATCCCCCCCCCAATTTAAGGTTTTTTTACTTTTGATCTCGATGCCTTGATAAACACCTAGGTGACCTCTATTTGAGGGTTTTGGACTTATAATTGAATATTTCATAGTACATCTTCCTAGCAAAGCCTAGTGATACTTGACCCCTTATTAGAGTAGTAGATATCCAATGTTAGATAATGATCATCCTATGGGAGCGCACAACAAAAGAGGAATACGAACATAGAGAGAAGCAAAGATGAGGAACAAGAGGAAGGGGAGAATGAAGGAAGAATACTGCACTAACTAAAGAAGAATGTTGATACAATGGAGATGGTATGGTGAGTCCCTACAAATAGCCCAAAGTGTTAGTGAGGGAACTGGATCAAGTTGATGATGGTGTTGGTACCAAACAAGCATGGAGAGTTAGAGTATGCATGCACCAGAACAAGCTAATGATGATGGTGGTGCCAAGCATGGAGAGTCGGAGTATGCATCTATAAGGGAAGATTGAAGATTGAAGAGAGTGTGTGTGTTTGCCAAGTGGGGGGATTGACTACTATAAATAGCCATAGATGCCCAAATTTGGTTGATCGACACTAGGAGAGACCATAAACACTTGCCAACTAGCAATAAATGCTAGTCACTAAAGAAAAAACTGCCAAAAAATAGGGGTGACCCAAAAAATCTTAGATGATCATGACAATGTCTAGTAGGTATAGGCAGATTGTGGAAAGTAGTAACTAGCCTAGGAATATACATAGGAAGCTAACAAATAACAAAAATGCACCTAAACTGCTAAAGCTCCCATGTCTCTATCAAACTCTAACAAGAGCTCACAACCAATAGACGATATACTAACAAGTCTAACATACACATGTTAACACCCCCACTTAAATCTTGGGAGTGTCTAAAGACCCAACAACCTCATGTAATGAAGCATAGAAGCCTAAGGAAAAGGCTTCATGAAGAGATATGCCACATTGTCCTCCATGGGATAATAGGCCACTACTAACTCGAAATCCAAGATCTACTCTCAAACATAGTGGTATTGAACATCAATGTGATTTGTGCAAGCATAAAACATAGGGTTCTTTGCTATAGCAAGAGCAATTTGGTTATCCTCATGCAACACCATAGGTCTAGGCTAAGGAAAACCAATCTTTGCCAATACGCAAAGGAGCCAAACTACCTCCATATATGTAGAACATAATGCATGATATTTTGTGTTTATAGAAGAAAGGGCCACAATAGGCTACTTCTTGCTACTCCATGAGATAACTCTTGAGCCAAGGGAGAAGGCATATCCTGTAGTGGACCATCTAGAATCGACATCACCTACCCGATCATAATCACTCCAACCAAAGAGAGTAACCCCCTCTCCATATGTGATTTGGTAGAATTGAGGCCCATGTAAATAAGAAAGAATGCACAAGCTGGCTCTACAATCCTCTTAAGTGGGAGTGTTCATGAAAGAAGACAATAATGCCACAAAAAAAGAAATAGCTGGCCGAGTCTGAATAAGCTAGATGAGGGAGCCAACAAGACACCTATAATGGGTTGCATCTGTAAGAGGAACTTTAGTTGCCAAAAGATTGGACTTAGGGTCCATGGGGCAAGAAATATGTCAATAATTAGACATATTAAACTCTGAGATAAGCTCAGAGATTTACCTGTGTTGAAAATAAAAATGCCATGTGCCATTTGATAGATCTCCAAGATAAGGAAGAAATTTAGGGTCCCAAGATCTATCATGTCAAACTTTGTCGGAAAATATCTTGAGTATGATTAACCTCTTGAGTAAAGCTCCCTATAAGAATAAGATCATCCACATATACAAGATGAGCAAAACACCACTATCATCCTCAACCTAGAAGTATAGGTTGAAGTCATAAGTGGATCGATGGAAGCTACTCTATGGAAAGAATCAATAAATCCTCTAGTACCAAGCATGAGTCTACTTTAGGCCATAGAGAGCCTTTCGCAATCTATAGACATGGTCTTCCTTCCCCCTACACAAGAAAACCAAGAGGCTAGGAAACAAGTCTCATCCTCAAGGACACCATTCAAGAAGGCAAACTTGACATCCATCTAATAAACATGCCAACAATGGTGGGCTGTAAGAGCCAAAATAAGCTGAATAGTAGACATCCAAGTTGTAGGTTCAAAAGGCTCAAAATAGACCTACCCTTTGAGAAAAACCCTTGATTTGTGCTTGTCTAAGGAGCCATTTTCAAGTACTTGGTATGATGGACCCACTTCACACCTATCACCTTCTGCTTTGAGAGATGTAGAACCAAGTCATAAGTATGATCAAGCTCAATAGAATGAAGCTTATCTTGCATGGCTTGATGCAAAATATCTTATACGAGATCTTCCTCAATTGTACTTGGCTTACTGGCATGAATAATTTATGATACAAGAGCATAGTTCAGACAAAGTAAACTATTCTATTAGGCCTATAAGCGAGTTGATTTGTGTGGACCTATAGGAGAAGTAGGAATGAAAGAAACACTGAAATCTTGCATGAGCTATCATTACCCATAATGCACCTGTCTATGAAAGGGACTCCCTGTCACCAAGGGAAGTTAAATCCTCCTTTTTTAAAGAAGGCTTCCCCTCTGATGACTGTGATCAGCCCTGGAAGACTTTGGAGGGGAGGCCAAAGGGGTGGAAGTATGCAACAAAGAAGAAGAAGTAGTTGCATCCGTCAAAGGTGGTAGGAAAGCTGGAGTAGAGGGTGGAGAAGGAGGAGGGGGAGGATTTGAAGATGAGGAAGGGGTATTAAGAGGCATCTTGGAATGAAGGAGAGAAACTAAGGGTGGGGGAAGGTTAATCAATAATGAAAAGTCACCTGGAATAGAACCATCAATAGGATCTTGAGATGCCAAAGCCTCGTCAAAGTTCACATACTTGCTCATCTCAAGCTTCTGTGTCTTTGGGTTGTAGAGTCGATAGCCCTTCGTAGTAGTGTTGTGGCCCATAAAGATGAGCTTCCTATACTTTGAGTCAAGCTTTGTCTTCCTCTTCTTCTTGTCCACATGGACAAATGAGTCACATCCAAATATGTGTAAGTGAGTCACGAAAGATTTTCAACAAAAGAAATCATTGAAGGGAGTCATGTATTGTAATGCAAAAGTTAAGGAATGGTTGTGGATATGAACTGCAATTGCCATTGCCTCTCCCCAAAGGGAACGAGGAAGACCTTGGTGCTCCAACATTGATTGTACCATCTCTATCATGGTAGGATTTGCATGCTCCACCACACCATTCTTTGAAGGTGTGTTCGAATGGGTATACTCCACCCAAACGTTATGATTCTTGCAAAACTAAAAAAAGAGATTAGAAGTAAATTTACCACCATGATATGCTTGTATGTCACAAATTCAAGAAGTAGTTTGTATCTCCACAAACACCTTATACTCACAGAAATAGGTGTATGCCTTGCTCTTTTACTCTAGAAAATAAGGCCACACATAGTGACTAAAGTAATCTATAATCAACATCAAAGACTTGGCCTTACTAAGGGAAAAAATGCCCATAGGATTGCAAATGTCAATGTGAACCAACTCAAGTGGGGTAGAAGCCCTCCTAGTGAAACCTGGGGATGAGGCTACTGATGCTACTTGTGCCTCAAACAACTAGGGTACAAAGTGTGAATAGGAGGGAAGTGTGGAAGCCCCTTCAGTATCTTCTTTTGAGAAGCCCATTGTATAGTGTCAAAATTGAGATGACCATAACAAGCATGCCAAAGCAACCCAAGCTTGTGGTAATACTTTGAGAGTAGGGCTATGATAATGTAATGCCCACCCTCCTAGGATCATATCCAAATAATGGCACCTGTAGAAGTAGCCTCCATTGTCACAAATCATGTGTAAATACCACACGGACAACACCAAGCTATGTAAGACCATGAAAAGACAATAGGTTAAAACCTAAATCTGCTACTTAAAGAACTTTGGTTGAAGAAGACATCATGTCTGGAAATAAAGAAATAGTCCCCACGCCCCCTCTGGCACTCAGATCCTAAAGCCAATCCTATTTGAAGGTTATGTGAGAAGAGGCTCCATTGTCAATGAGCCGATGCTTCTCCTGAGCGAAAGAAGCAAGAGCTATATCCTCCTTGGAAAATACATGCGCAAAGATAGGTTATATCATGACCAAGGTAGCCTTTGAATCCTTCTCCTTTTTGGCTTCAAACGGGAGTGTTTTTGTTATCACTTCTGCTAGGGATGAGTGCCCTTCCCATATTATGGGCACTTGGGCTTCTTCTTCTTCTTCTTCTTCTTCTTCTTCTTCTCATCCTTCTTGTCCTCCTGCTTCTTGTCCTTGGCTTGTGCCTTCTTCTTCTTCCCTCCACCTATACTTGCACTAAATGCCTTGCTAGAGCTAGAACCATTGGCCCCAATCTCTTTGAGTCACTTGTCATGCTCCAAGACAAGCGGTGAAAGCTGCTCCCATAAGAGTATCTTGCACGTCCTCGATGTGATAAGGATGGCGTAGAAGACATTGAATTGAGGAGATATCAACTGAGTCAAAAGGATCATAGCCATGACTTCAGAGGATATCATTTGACTAAGAGAGGCAAGCTCACCTATCATGTCCTCCATCTTCATGATGTGCACCTCCATAGAGGAGGAATCATCAAGATTAAGCATTCACAACTTCTTCGCAAGGGAAATCTTGTGGACAAACATCTTATGTTGATACAAAGACACAAGATTCTTCCACACTTTCATCGTGGTCTTTAGCCTGTAAACATGCACAAGGACAAATCCTACAAACTCCTAAAGAGAAAGGATCAGGCTCAAGAGTTGAATCGATCCCACAAGGCTACTCCTATCCATCGAAGTCCCATCAATTGGATCCTCATTGGGATGGGGGATGGAATTTGAAACAAGATCCTAAATATTGATGGTGTAAAGTATGCACTCCACCTTACATGACCACAATGAATAGTTTCAAACCATTGAGTTTTTCTTCATTGAGTAATGAAGATAAGCTAGGCACCTGCATTGAGGATATCAAAGATGGCATCTTCATTGAGGATGGAGCCTTTTGTGAAAGATGAATAAAAGGGGGCAAGTGCAAATGTGGGACTCCTCTCACCAACTATAATCATGATAATCACATCTCCACTCAACAAGAGCATCAAGAAAGAAGATTCTCCTTTGAGTCATCAAAGCTCATGAATTGGTAAGACATATTCGATCTCACAATCACCCAAAAATCTGCGTTTATCAAAGAAAACAAGGGTTTCCTGCCACTAGTAAGCTATTGTCTACATAGAAAGTTGGTGACTACAATAGAGAGTTGTTGTCTATGACTAGGAAGATGTTGTCTGCAACAATATACTATTGCTTGCACTAAGAAGAGGTCACCTGCAAAACACAATTTTGTGTTTTCTACAAAATAAGAATGTTGCTTGATGCTTAAGTGCTACTACCTTGGCCTTGGAAGCTATAAATATAGGTTGAAAATCTACATTTTGAAGATTCGGGTTACTTGTCCATGATGAAAAACTGCTATTTTGCCAAAAATCTCTAGACTATGACCTCACTAAAGTGATGATACCATGAGAGAGTGTGTAACAGAAGAGAAACACAAACACAAAGAGAAGTAGAGAGAGAAAAAGAGAGGAAGTAAAGAATGAAGGAAGAATACTACACTAGCTCAAGAAGAATGTTGATATAATGGAGATGGATTGATTAGTCCTTGCACATAGCCCAAAGCATCACTGAGGGCACCAGATTAGGCTGAAGATGATAGCAGTGCCAAGCATAGAGAGTCATAATGTCAAAGTGTGCATGTGCAAGGGAAGACCAAAGAATAAAGAGTGTATTTATGTATCTACAAGTGGGAGGGATTGACTATAAATAGCCATAAATGCCAAAATTTGGATAGCTTACACAAAGAGATGCCATAAATGCTAGCCCTAGATGGAAATGACAATGTTTGAGAGGTGTAGGAAGATTGTGGAAAGTAGTAATTGATGTAGAAATGCACACACAAAGTTGACAAATAAAGAAAATGCACCTAACTTTCTAGAGCTCCTATGTCTCTGCCATTAGACTCTGAGATAGAAGCTCACAACTAGGAGATGATAGATCAATAGAACTAACATAGGTAGGCTAATACATCTAAGGATGATCCTAAATTAGTTTTTTAAAGGGAGAGAAGCTTAGATTTATTTTCTTCATGGCTAGTCTTAGTAAGCCCAAACACCTATCTTCCCTATGTGGATTCAAAATTTTTGTTGGGATTGAATGAAAATGTTGCTTACTTTTAATATCCCACAAAAACTCTTGAAGAAATCTCTCAAAAGTATCCCATGAATTCTTAATGACGTAAAGAATTAGGCCAACAAACATAGTAGTTATGAGAAGAATACCTGTGAGGAGAATAACATAAAGAACTAGGCCAACAAACATAGTAGAGACAAATATAATAGTCTTGAGGAGAACTCACTTATCCACCAAAGAGGAACCTTCTCTTTGATTTGGCCATAGTTATAGAATCAAATTCATAATTATCCTAATGTCCATGGAGTATCCTACATACCAAAAGACATTTCCTTCCTTAATAAACTTGAACACATAATTTGAGAGACACTGTTGAGGCTTGTGTAACTCTCATGCATTAATAAAAGTCTAGAACATATTAGAGTAAAACCATGACTATAATAAAAAGTCTTTTCAAAAGGAGTGGCTTTGACCATTTTTAGGGTCCCAAACCTCATCTTCAAATAGGTTGACTCAATATCCAAATTGAAATATGATTTTCTTGCTTAACTTACCTATTATATTTTCCTTCTAATACATGTGGCAATTAGAGTTGCGTATGGTAAGGAAAGGTAGGCCCTACTACAAATGCAATAGTACTATAGATACAAGGAGGGGTTGCTTGACTGCTATTGAGGGGAGACACAAGGGTGTGGGTCTCATCACTTTATGTAGATGGGGTTGAGGGTGGGTGCTCAATGTTGTTGAAGGGGAGTAGTCTCTAAGAGTAGAGGTGGGTGTGGAGTGTTTAGGAGTGGTTTCACCTATTGTGGATGGGTTATGGGAAGGTGGATGAGAGTGTAGTTGGAGAGTGGTGTATTGAGGATTTGGGGTGGGGTACCTCTAGTTCAATGGGGCATGAGATCCCAAGAAGTTGATTGTTTGCTAAGGCATAAAGTAGCCCTTGTAGGCCACATTAATATCCTTCCTTTTCAAGACCATAAAAATTATTCCCTTCTAGGGCTAAGAGAGGTGGAAAGGTTCTTCTAGGAAGTTATCATGCCTATTGGGAGTATTCTATTGATAGTCATGGTAGGGATGGAGGAGGTTTTGATGCCTATTGGGAGTATTCTATTGACATCCATGGTAGGAGTGGAGGAGGTTCTCATGCCTATTGGGAGTATTATATTGACACCCATAGTAGGACTAGAGGAGTGTGCACCCCAAGTTAATCTCATGTGTAAGATCATGGGAAGATGGTTACACAAGGGAGTGGAGTGGTACACATGGATTGTTAGTTGGATAGCTTACAAGGACCACATTACCAGATCTCCCTTTGATTTTTCTCTCCTTAAATGTTCCTACTTTAACCCATGACCTTGCACGTGTTGGATCCCACACTTGAACTAAAAATGTGAGGATGTGAGACGACAAATAAAAAACACTACACAAGGGAGTTGGTGCAAGAGGAAGGGATGTAGGAAAAGTGGCACATGCCCTAGGGGAGTTGAGTAGGATTTGTTAGAAGGCAAGCTTCCAGGATTGGCAATACTATTAGGGGGTGGAGAGGGACCTATGAGCTGAGGTCCAAAAGCCATTCATATGTTACTGTAAGAGCCACACAATAGCCACACCCTCCATAGCCAAGTGTTGAGTGCATGGGCAACACTTATATGTTTAGAGGATAGGAAGATAGACTTCTCTTTTCCCACTTTAGCTGTCTTTTGTGTGCAGAGAGGAGACATTTTGTGCAGATAGTTCTTCTCAATACACTAGCCTCATACCTTGGAGGACCAAATATATAGCCTATGCGATCAGTATAGGAGAGTGAGATCTTTCCCTAAGGAGGTCATGGGGCTTGCCCTAAACTTCTATATGGTGAAAGCAGTGTTACTGTGATAAGGCAATCACCAAAAATTCCTAGTCATGAGAATAGAATATAGTGGTTGTTTGAGAAAGATATTTGTCTCTTATAATCGGTCATCCAATCACTACTACCATAGGACAGATGCTGGGCATGCAACACAAGCGAACACTAACATCACTTTTGACAGTTAGCATCCAAGTTGCAGAGTGAGGGCATAATCATAGCAACAAGATCAAACACCAAATGTATTCAAAGATCAATCCAAAAATATGTTGATGAAATAAGGACAATACAGCTATTAGAGAGTGATAGGGTCACAACACAGGGCTTTGGGAATAGCTAGTGCAAGATCATAAGTACTCAGTGACTGCAAGACACAAGACCAAGGTAGTACTACTGCCAAATGTAGTGACTGTAGACAATACAATATAGGCTCTATTGAGAGAGCAATTAAGATGCTAGTCAAGAGAGACTGGCAAAAGGGACTTGGAAAGGATATGGCAGTGAAGCAAGAGAAACCTTTAATACTTGGCATCTAGGGTTGTGTCTATGTTTGAATAACAGTAACAATGATTCACTTCCTTCCTTTATATAGGCCATAGCCTGCAATGGGACATTCTCTCCATCCATGTGTCGTGCTAGGTAGTATTTACTACTTCTACACTCCTCAGCTCCTTAATGCACCATTGGTGGCTCTTGACTTTAAAGGCCTTTAACACTGGTACACATGGTGGACTCAGATGCACGAAGTTAGTCTCGCTGATATCACCATCCTCCTCTATGTTGGGTGCTTTAAAGGCCACTAGTTGCTATACCTTTAACATTAGTTTGCATGGTGGACTCAGATCCACATAGTCAATCTCGTTGATATCACCATCCTCCTTTATGTCGGGTGCATTATTAACTTGGAATTGTTCTAAGGTGGTGGAGGTGGGATGAGATGGGGTAGAGGTGGAAGGGGAGGTTGTAGAGGGTGAGGTGGGTTGTGTCACAAATTGCATAGTGGGGGGACTTGCTTGAGTTGCTACACATCGAGCACACGTCATACACACAAGAGGAACCTCATTCAGGACTATAAAAAGAGAGATGGAGGCCAAAAAATTTTATTGTTGGTTTTTTCTTCTTCTTTTACATACTATACAATGTACACAAAATATAGAAAATATGTAATATAGTAATTCAAATAGTGTATCACCGATATTTTAATTGACTAGCACTATAACTATGGTAGCTACTATAGGTAGGTACAATAAACTAAATATAAGAAGTGATAACTTAGTGGCCATGTAAGGATCATAATGATCACTGATGTACTAAGTGTAGATGTGCGGACACATCTAACTAGGTGGTCAATTGTCAATGTGTGCATGTGTCACTCCCCCTCAAGCTCAACTATATCCTTGCAACTCCAAGTAGGCTTTGAAATTTGTGAAGCTTCTCAACACCCAATTCCTTTGTGAAAATGTTATCTATCTAATCCTGTGTGTTGTTGACATATACCAACTCAATCTTTTCTACAAGTATCTTCTTTCTCACAAAGTGGTAGTGCACCTCAATGTGTTTTATAATAGCATGGAACACTGGATTCTTAGCTAATTGTATGCTACTCATGTTGTCACAATGAATGATAATTGGACCATCTTCCTACACATCCAAACAACCTAATAACATTTTTAGCCATATCACCTCACATACTGCCATAGCAGCACCTCTGTACTCAGCCTGTGTACTCGATAAACCAAATGTAGCTTTCTTTTTGTTGCTCCACCTAACTGCTACACTACCAATGGAAAACATAAATCCACTAGTAGATCTTCAATTAGACATGCTGCCAGCCCAATCTGCATCTTTGTATCCAAACATCTATATATCTTTACTTGCCTCATAAAAAATTCCATAATACAAAGTGGATTTTACATACCTCAATATGCATTTAACTACTTTCAAATGAGGCTTTCTAGGTGTATGCATAAATTGACTGACAAGGCCAACAACATAACTCAAGTCTAGCCTTATGATAGTCATGTAAATCAGACTCCCTACTGTCCTTCCAAACATAGTAGGATCTTTAATCTCATCCCTAACATCAACTCTCAACTTTACACTTTGCTCCAATGGCATTGAAAGAGGCTTACATGTTGTCAGACCATACTTAGACAACATATCCAAGCCATATTGTCTTTGGGATAGCCATATACCATCATCACATTTGATCACTTCAATACTGAGAAAGTACCTCAGTTCACCCAAATCCTTCATCTCAAACTTCTTCTTCAAAGTGTGCTTAACTTCAACAATCCCACTATCACTATCACATGTAATGATCAAGTCATCCAGATAGATAACTATGATGACCAAGCCTCCACCTCCCTTTCACACATAAAGTGAGTGGTTAGCATCAAAACATAAAAGCCAATCTTGACAAGATACTCTTTGATCTTGTCAAACCATGCTTTAGGCACTCAATTCAACCCATAGAGTGCTTTCTTTAACCTACACACATATATGGGATGCTCTAAATCCTCATAACCTGTTGGTTGCTCCATATACACCTTTTCTTGCAGTTCTCCATGCAAGAAAGCATTATTGACATCCATTTGTTGCAAAGTCCAACCTTTGGCTGCTGCCAAAGCAATCTCACATCTAACAGTTGACATCCTAAAATTGGACTAAATGTCTTTTCATAATCTATGCCATATGTTTGAGCATAGCCTTTTGCAACTAGCCTAGCCTTATACTTGCTAATATAGAAATCTACATTATGCTTGATTTTGTAAACCCACTTTAGCCAATAGATTTCTTGCCCTTAGGCAATGGTACTAGATCCTAAGTCTCATTGGCTTCTAATGCAACCATCTTCTCATCCATTGTTGTATCCCAATGAGCATGACCAATAATATCCTCAAAGCAAGTAGGCTTAATATCCTAAATCACCTTTACCATTCAAGAAAAGCATAATGGTGAGTTATACGATCTTCCAAACCAAACTGCTAGACTTGTGAACCATTGGATCACTTAGTGGAGCCTTTAAATTACCATGTGCTCTCTATATACCTGGTGTCTTGACTGAAGGAATACTAAAAGCTCATCATCCAAACTCTCTGAACCATTGGAATCTCCATCAAATCTAGATGACTAGTAGATGCATCATTACCATCCGAAACTTTTTGCTTGCCTCCTTTGTCTTTACATGCAACACTTGTAGATGCACCTAAAGATGTGGGACTATTCCTTAGTCTCCCAGACCAAGTGCTAATTGTAGATGTAATACAAGATGATATTTTTGGTCCACTACAATTGTGATTTTTACTTTTCTTTTTGCACGTAATATCATGATGATCATCATCATCCAATGCATTACACTAGATGCATACCAACTACTCATCTCATAAAAAATAACATCCCTACTCACTTTAAACTCACCTATGACAAGGTTATAACAACGACACCCTTTCTACTTCTCACACCATATTGGAGAACATGGGAATTTTCCATAAGTTTGGGACACATGGTCAAATCTTTGGATTTGTCATAACTTGAACACTATAACTCCAAATCAAGCAGTATATAGCTCAATAGATTCCATTTTTCAAGTGCTTTCCAATGATAGGTCACATCATATGGCTTTGAGAAACTTATGGACATGTTATCCAGGTTCCACCTTTTTAGTATTCAAAAAATGGGAATTGGAAGATTTCCAAATTCACTAATATTGTGTTATCTAAAGAGTATTTTAAAAAAATATTTTTTAACCTTTAGATCAAGCTTCTTTTGTAGCTCATCTGGTATATGAATATATACAGTACAGTAAGATAGTTTTAAGTTGACACATCGAGCTTCTTGCATGTAAAGCATTCTTCAAGGGTCGTCCCATAAACTATAGCTATGGGAGTTTTGTTCATAATATAGATAGCAGTACAAATAGCTTCAAGCCAAAAGTATTTTGGAAAATTCTTTTCATCCATCAATGCTCGCGTAACTTTTGCAATATGTCTATTTTTTCTTTCTACAATCCCATTTTGATGTGGGATATATCTACAAATAAGTTGCCTCTTTATCCCATGAGACCTCAAAAAGTCACTAAATTCATTAGAGAGGTACTCTCCCCCTCCATATGATCTCAAGCACTTAACTTTCAAGCCTTTCTTTTTTCAATAGTAGCCTTAAAACTTTTGAAGTGCTCAAATATATCACTCTTTTTCTTCATGAAATATACCCATAGCTTTCTTGAACAATCATCAATAAACATGACAAAGTATTTATTGCCACCAAGAGATATGTTTTGTGTAGACTCCCAAACATCTGTATGCACAACATCAAGTATATTTATGTTCCCATCTCTATCATGCAAAAAAGGTTAACTTTCTTGCTTACCAAATTGACATGCTTCACACACTTTATGAAATTTTGCAGCTCTAAAAGTAGGCAACCTTCTAACCAATTCTTTGGATTGCATTACTTTCAACATTTGCACATTTGCATGTCCAATACATTTGTGCTATATTTTAATATTTACAACCACTCCATAGCATGAATTTTAGCATCTAAAGTGAACATGTGGCCAACTATATTTCCTTTTGCAACCAACTTGTACTTATAATTAAAGTCTTCTACAAAACAACCTTTTACATTAAATTGAATCTGCAACCCTTGCTCTACTATTTGGCCAAGAGATACTAAATTCTTTGTGATTGATGACACATGTAATACATCTGATAGCCTCTTTGTCTGGCCATCATGCAAAGATAAGAGAACCTTTCTAATGTGTGAAATTGGGTGGCATGAATCATCACCTATCTGCACATAACCTGGATTTCGTAAATCTTGCATCTCTCCAAACCATTCAGCATGATTGATCATGTAATTAGATGCACTTGAATCAACATATCATATATAATTATGTGTTCCCCTTCTTGTAACATCATTCATCATATACTATATAACAAACAGTTGCTCATTTTTTCTGATGCATAGTTTCCTTGCTGAAATTTACCATTGTGAATATCATCCTTTTTAGCATGAAATGAGCTACAATATGACTCGTTTTTCTACAATAATGACAAAAAATACTAAAATTTTCAGAACCTTTGTTCTACCAACTTCTACATTCCGTTGCTCTAGTGTTACGCAATGCTCCACCTTGAGTTGCCACTTGGGATTGTTGAAACTAGTGCATATGAAGAAGTCGAAGAAGTCTGGAGCTGGGGGTAGTGGCAATGTGTCTTCCTCCATTGAGAGGCTCCTCTTGGGAAACATGCTTACCTTTGTTAGTGGGTAGGGGGTGTTGAGATATCGAGCTCCACTCGTGATATGCCACGGTGACCGTTGTGCATTTATGTCACCGACTTGTTAGCTGTAGATGCGGTTGGTACACTGCCCATGAATAATAGCTAGATGACATCTATCCTTATCTACTCTAGTTCGTGGCTCTGTTAGTATGCCACCTTAGTTAGTTGAGTTTGGTTTGAGACCCATATATAGGGTTCTTCTATTTCTTTGTACGAGAGTTCTTTTTGGCTTACACAACTAAGAAGAGAAAATCTGTTTTCAGCCTCCACCTTTGTGTGTATTCCCCCATTGTATAAGTGAGAAAGCTACAAGTGAGACTCCTTCCTTCTCTCCCACAATCTTGACATGGTATCAGAGCCTGGTTCGTGGTAAGGAGCTCAAGACAGCAAACCAAGTTCGCGGTGTTTTGGTAAGAGTACCAGTGTTGCTTTCATTTTTTGAGTTTGGGAGTAAGTCTCTGCACAGGTAGCACAGCCGGAAAGTGCAAGAGTGCATTGTCTCAGATTGAGAGACCCTTTGCGGTGTAATAAGAGGGCAATATATGCTATGGGAATGGGCTTTAGCCCTCGGTTGCCCTGTTTTTTTGATTCGAGGCCATTTCGGCCTGTTTTGGAGGCGGAAGTTTTCCGCACGCACTCATGAAAAGGCCTTGTTTTTTGTTGTGCGACCACTGTTCTACAGGTTGGTGAAAAGTTACTGTAGAAATTGCATCATATGCCTATGCGCAGAGACATTGGGAGTTAGAGAATCATCCTTGTTGCTTGTTGATGCAAAATCGTCACTAGGAAGTGACTGTGTGGTCAAATACCACTTTCGTCAGTTTTGCAGATTTGCCTTGTGAGGCTGAAGCTGTGTTTTTTGCAGTGACAGAATTTTTTGCAGTGTTCTGTAATGGCGTCTGATTCTCTTTCACAGATTGTCACTGAAAAGCTTGACAAGAACAACTTCCAAGCATGGAAGTTTAGAATGACAAATTTCCTTATGGGAAAAGGATATTGGGAATTCATTGCAGGAAATGAAGAAGAACCAGTTCTTCCTGATGTTCCCAATCAACAACAAATGCATGCATTTAAAGGATGGCATGAGAGAGCCATAAAAGTTATATACTGGCTGTCTATCAGTATTTCAGACTCTATGATTGTGCATATTCAGGATGCAAGTACGTCAAAGGAGGCATGGGATACTTTGCCAAAAATGTATAGCACAAATACGCAAGCCAGGAAAATGCAGCTCAAGCAAGAGTTGCACAATGCGCAAAGAGAAAGTATGAGCATCAATGACTACCACATGAAGGTAAAGAAGATTGCAGATGCACTTGCTTCCATTGGGTCACTAGTGGAAGATGATGATTTAGTTTTTGTGAGCTTGAATGGTCTAGGAAAGGATTATGCACAGTTTCGGACATCCATTTCAGTTCATGAAAGATTTCCTGATTTTGAGGAGTTGATTGCTCTTCTAATTTCTGAGGAGCAGAGAAATGGTGGTGCATCTTCTTGAGGAGGAACTTCAAAAGAAGCTGTCTTCTACTCAAATGCTGGAAGAGGTAGAGGCAGAGGTAGAGGAGGCCGATTTGGAGGCCGTGGTAGAAATCAGAATATGCAGCAAACTCAAGAAAACCAGTCCTATGGAGGAGGACGTGGTAACTCTAGAGGCAGGGGGAGCCAAAGAGGTCGTGGTGGATGGCAAAGAGGCCAAAATGCAAACAGTAATGTTGAATGCTACTATTGTGGTAAAATGAGTCATATGGCTAAAGACTGCTATAAAAAGCAGAATGACATCATGAATGGAAAACTGCAACAAGGGAATTATGCATCTTCTAGCAGACAGGGTGATGACAGAAATGAGCATTTGTTCATGGTGCAGCACATGAACAATTCTGTGACAAGTGTAGAAGAAAGCAATGATGTATGGTATGTTGACTCAGGTGCATCAAACCACATGACAGGTCATGCAGAATGGATGGAGGATGCAAGGAAAATGGAAAAACCAGGTTTTGTGGAGACTGGTGATGATACTGCACATCCTATTGTGCAGATTGGAAAAATTCCTTTGTCTATGCAGGATGGGAAAAAGAAATACCTGTCGGATGTATTTCATGTCCCGAATATCACTAAGAACCTGGTTTCTGTTGGTCAAATGGTTGAGCATGGCTTGCAGGTTAGATTTAATTCTCATGGATGCTTTGTTGAGGATATGAAAAATAAAGAGGCAGTCAATTGAACAAGAGAACAAAACCGAGCGAGCCAAAAAAAGTGAGCAAGAAAAGTTAATGGTATAATAAAAGTAAAGTGTAGTTCAAAACAAAGATTCATAACTAGTTTCACCATAACTACACATAAGTTCTACTGATAAAAGTGACAATAATAAAAGTTGCTTCCAAAGTATCAAAAGTTTGAATGCTCACTAATCATCATAGGGATTGTCCACAACTTGCACTTTGTAGGCATCTAGTTCTAGCTCCTCATCATCAAGACCCAAGCATGCTCTCTTTGCACCTACTTCTTCTACAAGAGGTCGAACCACAACATCGACTATATCTTCACATATATCAAAGGAAAAACATGGACGAGAAGATGCTTGGCATTCACGCATCAGAGGTGCAGTGCCACACCCCATCTCCAAAATCAATCCCGATGGTGGACAAAAAAGATCTAATACACAAAGCAAGAATACAGGTGATCTCTGAAGACCTCCACGCCAAAGAGTCGAAGAAGATGGTCGTGCCAATCTATTTCTCTCTGGAAGGTAATGGGGCCAGCAGTCACTCGATGGATCAATTTGCAACTTGCGGAATTGAGAGCTGCTCTCTCCAAGAAAGGTGGGTGGATGACATCCACTACGATGAGCAAATACCAAAAGAGAAGATCGGCTCTACATAAAGCATAAAGGTCAGATATGTTCACTACAAGAATTACAAACCAAAAGTTTAAGATCACTTACTGACACCTCAAGATCGCATTGTTCCCCATAGCCATATGGAAGCTTGTCAAGCACAAAAACTCGCTTGACAACTTCGAGACCAAGCACATGTATGTACTTCTCAAGCCAAGATAATGCATCACCTATTTTATCAAAGAAAAACTTTACTTTCTTGTTTAGTTAAGTACTTATTCCAACACACATTAACCAGGACAATATACTTGTCAAAGTAATCCAAGTAACTAACCATCCACTATCTCCCAAAGAGGCAGCAACAACTGTAATTCCTAGGCGAATGTGTGCCTCCATGAGCATATTCCAAAGCAGGCAAGGTGGTTTCTTTATCAATCAAACATTTAGTAGGAAAGTCAATGAAGACAACATCGCAAGCCCATTTCACATGCTTCCCATTCCGTACATATGTCATATCATGTTTTGCAAGCCTAGAAAAGAACTCATGTATTGTCTTGTAAGCATCATTTTTTCTCCCTGCAATAAAATCTTGCCCCATAGAGATGTAGTCAACCATCATGCACCCATAACTTATCACGTCATCATCTTTATTGGAATGCATATCATTTAGTGGGCAAGGAAGAAATAAAAATGGAATGATCTCCTTGATGGCAACCCTTTGCCCTGCAATAAACAAGAATATATGAGTATAAATTGGATGCAACATGTGTTACGATCTCTAATGATATAATCTATTCCACCTCCTTGAACGCTACTCCTTTACTCCACTTCATGTTGTTTGGGACTATTGTCTTCTCTCTTTTGCATTGCTGCAGCACAAAGCATTTGCAATGATTCGCATTTTAACAAGGGAAAAAAACTTCACAACCATTGCACCCAAAATATAATCTTACCATCACTTTCTTTCTTTGTCTCCTTTTTAGACCGTGTATTGCATCGATCCCCAAGAGGTGTATCAACAGATTTTTTGGAATGCACTTTGTGCAATTCCTTCTCTCTTGCCAAAACATATCCACTTCCAAGATCCACCCACCAAGGGCAATGGTCGATCTCCCAATCAGAGAGATTATGCATGCTCTTGGGATACATGCATACTTCCTCATTATCTCTGTCAATCCATCCTTTGCAATGATCTGGAACCCTGGCTATCTTCTTCTCTCCAATCAAATGAAGTAGATACCTTTTGCATGACATATTAGCACAAGCTATTAAAATAAACAAAGAGCAACTAAAGTTAAGCTCATTATGGCAACAAATCTACCTGTAGACAACTCGATATGCAGACATTATGATTTCATTTCTCTTTCGGCGCTGAGGACCTTCCACCTTCTTTGATCCTCGTGCATCTATAGCTTGCTCTCTTGCTCTTACGTGAGCAAACATGTATTTTCTAGCCTCTAATTTCACACCCTCCATGTAATCCTGTGATAAGTAATCTTGTGGAAGATCCAATGGTGTACCTAAAACACACATTATTTTCAAGTCTTCCAATGCTTGAATAGCCTCGACCTCAACCTTTTCCAAAAATCACTCCTGTGTCAACCACCTTAACAAAAAAAATCAAATCTATTAGTATCACAAGATACACATGATACTAGCAATATCAAGACTACAAAAGCTTTCAAATTGACGCTTATAATCTGTACTCATTATCCGACGATGGCATACCATACATATCTTTTAATCTCTTGTTTGCATCCAAGAGAGAGAGCATCACCAATATTTTTTCTTCCCTCATATCAGCATTTGCTAGGAATTTCAACTTGGCAATAGTAATCACTGAGTCTGGGCTATCAAACTTCAATGTAAATATTCTATCCAATCATTGATCCCCTAGCTTGGGATCAAGCACATTAAGAACTTGCAAAGTGGATAAGAATCCTATATTTAGAGATTTTACTATAATGGGGAGTAAACTAAGAAGCAAAGGGGCCATACCATGCCCATCTTGTCTGCCAATCTTTTATGTATCTTGGCACGTTCCTTTTTCAATGTCTCCTCTCTGTTCTCAATAGAGACTGTGTTTAATACCAAATCCTCAACCTTTTTGAGTTCTGAAGTATACTCAACCTTCACAACAAAAGAGAAGCTTTTAAATTTTACCCTAAAAAGGAAACTTATCTATTATAATCCCTCTTAATAACAACCATGACATGTATTACCTGAAATACCAATCTTGCCAAGTACCCCCTTGTTAGTGGATACCATTATTGTTTTCCCTTGACATTGCTATCTTTTGCTCTCAAGGACTCCAACAGTTTTAGTTGATCCTGGGGTAAGGCACTCAAGAATGCATAGATGTCACACTTGAAGATATTGTTGCAGTTCCAAAGTACATCCCGCAAGCTAGGTTTCATGATGGCATACTCGTTCATGCTAATAAAGGAAAATTTGTAAGATTGAGTTCTATAGATAAAAATATAGATGTCAATTCATTGTAACAAATATTGATACACTCACCTATTGACTCTTTGGAGTCCAACGAGAAGAGCAATCTTTGAAATCCATGTGGGATCAATAACAGAACAAACAACCCTGACATGGCGAGCTCTATTGTCTTTGTACATTTGTGAGATCAACTCCATCCAAGCAGTCAACTGATGATTTCCTTCCCATACAAAAAACATTTTACCAGACAAGAACCTGAACTTCATTTTAGCCAAGACCTCCTTCTCAAATTCTGCATCCACTTCACGCCATAGAGAAGACCAAGTTGACACTATGGTAGGGGTCACTAGTGTTTCTTCTCCTTTATACTTACATACAGACGCAACAAATGAGCCCTTCTCTAGTAAATAACCCTCATATTGAAATGCACTTTTTAAAGAGGACATGTCTGTACAAATCCCTCTAACAACAACATGTGCAATCATACGACACAAGGGGAGACGAGGGCAAACTTCTTGAGATAGAAGTCTACATTGACTTATTACATCTCCACATCCTACCATTTGGATATCAATATCAGAAACTTGGCTTGTTGCTTCCTCGTCTTCCTCCTGTACCAGTTGATACCCTTGCCCCACCACTGTGTCATCTCCTTCTTCACTTTCTTCTTGCAGTTGAGGATCTGAAGTCCCCACTACAACACTCGAAGTCTTTTCACTTTCTATAGTTGGCGTGCCCTCCTCTAGAACTGTAGAGAGGGATGATCCACGAGTTCTTTTTTGTGGAGTGGCTAAATTATCTTTGGATGATCTTGCACGACCTTTGCCTCTGGCCTTTCGTGGAGACATGACTGAAGTACCACATAAAAGAATCAGTACATGTGTAGCGCTTGAATATATATCTATTTGTATTACTTGAATATGCACTAAGAATACCTGAGATTGGCCTTTCAAAATACCAGCAATATCTCTGCTAAGATGCTCAACACAAGTAGATATGTGTGAGAGACTAGATCGTTTGACCTGCAACATTTGAGAAACAAAAGCCTCATCTCACTCTGGCAAAAAAATGCAAGCGTTTTAAAACGTTGTTACAAAATGCAAACAAAGTATAAAACACTGTTACAAAATACAAAGCACTGAGCTTGTAGAGAGTAATCCATTATTAAACGACCAAACATTGCAAGTATAATGGCAGATAATGTCTTAAACCAAGCAAATAATGTCTCAAACTCTATTCTTGGAGTACTTGGCAACTGTCATGTAGCTGAAATGTAACATTTTAGTTTGAAGAGCAAGTCTAATTACTATACTGGCCTTCAAACGTTGTCTGCCCAATCATAGACAAAAGCCTCATCCATTTTTTACTACATTTTAAAACGCACCCTAATCTAGGTGTAGTCCATGTAACATCCATGCAGCTTCACTTGCTTGCATCATCTGGGCTATATCATTACTTACAATGGCATACAATGGGATCATCCAATTTCACTGTGTTTGCCCTGCATACAATGGCATCATCCAACACTTTGTGCTCCACATAAAATGGCATCAATAGCTCTGCATACATTAGCATCATCCAATTTCACTGCGTTTTAAAACACAGTCCTTTTCTATGCTTGTAACAGATCATGAGCTATCCAGTCATACTGCAGAAGTTGGAATCCTTAATAAATGGACATTACATTACGGGTTTCGCATGTTATTGCAATCCAAGCTCAAGAACTGCATTTTAAAACGCACCACTTAATCACCCAATTCTCTGGCCTATGCAGTTCCATTTCCTACTGTATGTCAACACAAGCTCGAGCTCCATGGCAGCAACTTCAACATAACCCAGAACCAGCCCTTTCCTGTACATAACCTGGAGTGTTGCCCAACCTGGAGCGACGTGCCAACAGAGCATTGATGGCCAACAGAGAAGCCCAACCAAAAGGCAACCCTTGGGAAATTTTTCACCCAAGGCAGTGTACTTGTTAGGGTTATCAAGAAAATCCAAAACTTCTTGCAGTTTATGGAAGGCGTAGAGGAGCAAACAAGGAAGGGGCTCTATTGCAGCAAATGCATATAAAAATAGTTTCTGAAGCTGCCAGAAGTGTGGAGTATCACAGTTATGTTGCACCTCCCATCATACATAGGCGTATCAAGAGCTCAAATTGACTTGGATAGTGGATGGACTGTCAGGGTTTTTGATTTCAGGATTTCACACCTAGTCTTGGTGAGGATTTGCATGTCTTTGATGGCTGAAAACACACTACAGTATAAGCTTCAGCACCATACTATCACAAGCAATGTGTATAGATTTCGTGTTGTATTGCTTGAGTTTACCACAGGGGAGCAGGCTATTCATAAAGCAACCCATGGGCCTGTCAACAAAGTATGCAGTACCCAGATAGGGGAAGAGAAATTGGTAACTGTTTGGCCTGATGAGCACCGGCTACATCCTGAATCATAACACGAGTCTCAGTACAGAGATGTCATTTATAAGCGTGACATTGGCGCGATGGCCATCGATAGCAGTGAGCTGTAGGGTAGAACCATCCTTGCTGAAGCAAACCCTCTCCACTTTGCCTTTCTTGACAGCGTTCAGAAACTCACTGTAGCGCCATTGGGTGCCCTCAGGAATTGAACCATGATGTGCTTCTGTGAGTCGGATTGGCCATCATAATAGCACATCATAAGTGCCAAAGAGAAGCACATCTTTGTACAGCGGAGCTTTCTTGAGCAAAATTCATACTTCTTGAAAATCATTGGTGGATATTAGAGCTGTTAGAGGGCCGCCTTGCAGGACTCGAAGAGGAAGCCCCATTGTGACTACGATTGCGTTTTAAAACGCACTTGAAACAGGCCATACATACGGAGCTTTCTTGAGCAAGTCTTCATACTTCTCTCCCGCCTACACGGACTGCCTCTTGCAAAGTTTAGAGGGCCACCTTACTGGCCTTGCATCACTTGCAGATCCCCTGCTTTGCGAGCTGCAGAAGGCACATCAGCACTCTCTGATTGCCCACTGTGTGGTTATGAATTGCTTTTTAAAACGCACTAGTAAACCTTCTTGGAGCCAGAGAGGGCCTTGTGGAAGCCCCAACGTGACTGAGAATGAGTTTTGAAACGCAGCTGAATTACACACTCTAACCTCAAACACACCCAAGAGAGGAGAAGCACCTACCTTGTGGCTTTGATCGATGCAAGCTACAAGCCTCTGGCTCTTCATAGTCGACTCACAGAAGCAGCACCCCTGTTGTACCTGCGTTTTGAAACGCACCCATATTGACACACAAAAAACTTGCTCTCGCTTGCTTGATCGGTCCGCCTTCTCCTCTGTGCAAGGTTGTTTTGGTCCTCCTTCTGCTTGCTTGTTTGGGGGGGGGGAGAGAGAGAGAGAGAGAGAGAGAGAGACCGCAAATTCTATTTAGAGGTGTCTTCTTCTCTGTCATGTGAGAGAGAGTGTGTGTGCCCGTGCGTGTGTGAAAGGACCATTAGTGTGAGAGAGTATTAGTGTGTTAGTAAATAAATAACACTAGAAGAGAGAGTGTGTGTAATGATTGTTGTTGAGAGAGAGAGAGAGGTGGAGTTAATGACCATCAGATGTGTTTGTGGCCATTACTATGAATATTTAGTGCAGAGGGGGACTACAGTTCCTAATTAGAGGTGTCCTTTTTTTGTTGCAAGAGAGGGAGAGAGAAAGAGAGAGAGTGTGTGTAACGACCATCAATGTGAGAGAGTGTTTGTGTGTGCTAGTAAATAAAAACACCAAAAGAGAGTGCGTGTAATGATTGAGTGTGTGTGTGTGTGTGAGAGAGAGACAGAGGTGGAGTTAATGATCACTAGACGTGCTAGTGACCATTAGGTGTGTATATTTAGTACACACCTATCATTATGGAAAAAGTAAAGGTTATTATTAACGTGACTGTTTAACCTTGACAATTACTATTTTCATATTGAGATCTATTTTCATATCACCATCTTATTACAGTTACTTGAAGAACAACTCTTCTCTTGTTCCCTTTGCATAGATTGTTCTTCAACTCTATTGAGGTTCTAACTGTGTCTATTGGCTTTTTAAGAAGACATTCACACAGACAGGACTATTTACCTATTTAGCAACAATGCCAAACAATGTGCAAATAAAATATGGTAGTTTCAGTACCTTGCCAATAAGGTATGACTCATGTTTCTGTGAGGTGGCATTGGAAGAGCTTAAGAGTCACTTTGAGATTGGTGATGATATTGATGTGGAAATGCAACATGCAACAAGCCAACTGGGTGTGTACACGACCATGCCATTGATGAGACTAGAAGATGGTAGCAAGGGATTCATACTAGATGGTGGACAAAGCAGTGTCTATAGTCTCCAAGTTAAGCATATCCCTCTTATAAAGAAAATGACTGACTCAATGAGTGTGCAAGTTCTACTGGATAGGCTTCCCTTATCTAGTTCTCTTCATGATGCATACTCATCTATCAAAGAGATACAAAAGGTGGATGAGCTACCAATTACATACAATGGATACATTATGTTTGAGTTGCCGCCTAGCCGATCGAGGGCAGCTCAATGCATGGAATGGACCAAAAGAAGCACACATGGGCAGAGTACACTACTGTTTCTCAAGATTTCTTCAATGGCACGATGAGGATGAGTAGATGTTGTGGTTATCTTAGATGCTTCTCCTTGGAATGTCCATATCTAGAGAGGACTGGTATTGCTAATGAGACCCAGTGGAAAGGTAAGTTGAAGAGGCCTCCTTCATCAACTGGCCCTCTGCAGCCTGAGGTTGGGACCCTGAGGTGTACACATTGTGGAATGTCTCTTGAGTGTGTAAAGGCTTGTGTTGCATATATATACTACTGTATTCCCTTTGACAAAGTGAATACCACAAGATGTGCTATTCATGTTGGTTTTCATGATCACCCTGTGCAAGATGGCTCGTGTCGACAAAAGCAAAAGCAAATTGAAGACATGGTGCAAACTCGTGCACCAATAAATCCATCCGTGTCATGTAAAAGCATTGAAGTGTCTGTTGGTCAAGATCTTGTGATGGAAATGTTGATTTCAAAAGAACATTGCTCCGAGGATTTCAATGAAGCCAAGTTGCATGAGGTGCTGGAGAACCTTACCCCATTGTCTCAGAGAAGAAGGATGCAAAGGTCAGTAAATATTGCTAGAAGAGACAAGCGACATGCTGAAGGCGGGCTTGATGCAATTTTTGCATTGAAAAGAAAGTGCATGTACCCCTTCTTTCACAGTATTTTGTTTCCGCAACAACTTGGAGATAATGTCATGCCACACATATTCAAGATGTCTACAATTGGACCAAGCTCAGGAGTTGACCTTGTTAATAGAATGCAACTTGGTGGATCTTTGGGAGATCAATGGATCCACTTTGACCATGTGCATAGGGTGAAAGGTTGGAACACAATGGGAGCTCATGTTTATGATCCCCATATTCGAGAAATAATGACCATTGCAACCTGCGAGTTCAAAGTGGAGGATGAGCATGCACAAGTATCATTTTGACAAATGTTAAATAATGTTATGATAGCAAATGCATTCTCTATCCCAAAATTTCAAGGTTTTATGGTGGCAGATGCAGCACAAGCAAATTGGCTAGCAATTAGAATAGTCTACAATGGAGGACCAAGCAACATCATGCATGGCAGGGAAAGGACTTGCTCGTTTCATTGGGAGATGAGCATGGTCATGCATGCAAAGAGATGTTTCAAGGCCCCATATCTAGAGGAACAAAAACTTCTTTGTAGAAAATGGAAGGTTTCAAGGACAGAGCAAGAAGCCGAACAGTGCAAAGAGGCACTCTTAAAGTTTTGGTCTCATGTCCATGTAAAGGATGGAGAGCTCCCTAGATTGATGGCTTGGTTCCACTGGTGGGATGTCAAGGTTTCCCAATGGGGAGGGATGTTCATGGAGCAGCATGAAAATGCAGGGTTTGTGCCAACAACAAATTTATCGGAATGTAAGCACTCGAGCATGTGAGCAACTCATGGGCAATCTAAGTATGTCTCACTCTATGAGGCACGTAGTGCTGATTTGGCATTGGCTGTGTTGCAAAGTGCACACTACAAAGCATTTATGGAAGGAAATCACCTTGGTAGTGGACCAACCTTGCAAAGATTGAAAGAAAAAATTTTGTGTGGAGAATCAAGTGGTTCTAGTCAAAAGCTGATTGATCTGACACATGCACTGCTCTCAGAGGCAAGTGTGCAATCACCAGAGATGTTTAAACCACAACAAGAGACAAGAAGTGTTAGAAGGAAAAGGGGTAACGTAGACCCAAGAGTGATCTTGCCAACAGATAGCCATAGACCTGAATATTCAACAGTGACTGTTGGCAAAACGATGGGGTTTAGAGGTGATGGAATGGAGCAGAATTTGCAAAAGGAGACAGAAAATGCCTTGAAGATATGCAAAGAGAGCACAGTCCACCCTACGCATTGGGCCATGAGAAGAATAGAAGCACATAGTCTTGTGACTTGTTTTGGCTTCTTGGAGTCCAAGAAGGCTAGATGTGGGAAACTAATTAACCCTCTTGGTAAGAATGCAACTGTAGGTGTGCCTGCACCATGTTTCAAAGGAAGGAGACCTTATAGTTCTGATGGTACAGTGGGACAATTCATATGGTTTTGTGGAAATGATGTTCTCCATGCGTGGAAGGTGGATAGCTCAGTGATGGGAATACCAAGAGATGCTCCAGCGACATGGAAGATTGCTCAAAGCACCATGGTAACAGAGACAGAGAAAGCAAACTTGCAAAGAGCTGGATTTGTTCTTGCAGAGAATGATGAGGTTGTGGATAGCTTCATAGTTCCACGTGATAGGCCACCTCCAAGCCATGAGCGGCCACTGTGGAGAAATGGAAAGCCTGTGAAGTGGAGAAGCAAGTTATCTAAACAGTTTCAAGAACGAATAAATAGGGAAAAGTCAATGGTTGCAGAGGTTGTGAAAGAGAGTATTGTTACTCTTGGTGAAGCTCATGTTTACTTTCTAAAGACAGAAGGCTCAATAGTAGATGGGTTGACCTATTCTATCACTGTGTCACAATATCCAAGATGCTCATGTGAGGACTTTACTCAGCGAGACACGAAGAATTTGGTATACATGCCATGCAAACACCTATACTATGTCTTCATAAAGGTCTTGGGACTCAATGAAGTCGTGCATCAATTCATACACCAAGCAGCTCTTACTAAGGTGGAGCTGGCTCAAGCACTACTTCCAAGAGTTGGATAGTGCGCTTTTTGGTCTTGTGGATGGCCAAAGCTTTGAGGAAACATTTCCCTAAATGTTTTGTCATTTAAAAAAAGTATCCTTTCGTCTTAAGGGTTTTATATAGGCAGATAAATCACTATGTTTAAGGTATTCGAGGCTAGGGTATTTTTGAATTCAACATACGGCCTTTTCTTTTTGGACATGTACAGCTCCTTTAATGAGCTTTCATCTATTATGTCCATTTTGTTAGCTTCATCCCACGATATGGAATGATATAAGAAATACTTTTGTAATGTGAACTTGTTTTGTTCATTGGGAGACTGAAATTAGTCCCTCGTCTATGTTTCAAGATCATACTATTTTCTTACCACCTTTTTTGTGAGATGAACATGGATTACACTTTTTTGTGTCATTATTGGGATGAGTTATGTGAGCTCTATGTGTGTGTCTTCATTATATTTAATTTTAATCTACAATTTTTACTTGTATATGTCAGTGATGCTCTAGGGGTAGGTATGTTAGAAGGTAGCTTGTTGCTCGAATTTTCATGCTCGATTTTCTAGCCTTGCTCGATTTCCATTGCTCGCTTTTCTAGCCTTGCTCGGTTTTCATCGCTCGCTCTTTGGTTTTCCTCAAAAATAAAGGTCGCTTGATAGAAAAAGGAAAGAAGAAGGGCAGAATGTTTACGTTGGATGCAAACATGCCTGAATTGAGTGCAGCAATGTTTGCACATGGGACCGATGTAGTTGCAGATATTGATATCTGGCATAAACGCATTGGTCATGTTAATGTACAGTAACTTAAATCAATGCAAGCCCAAAATATTGTTGCAGGACTGCCTAAATTCAAGGTTGCAGAAATGCATAAGGTATGTGAAGCCTGTCAATTTGGAAAACATGCAAGGAAACCATTTCCTAGACATGTTCAAGAGAGTAAGAAGCCATTGGAATTAATCCACTCTGATGTGTGGACTACTAAAGCTGCATCTATTGGAGGCTGTCATTATTTTGTCACTTTTATTGATGACTATAGCAGAAAAGTTTGGGTGTATTTTATAAAAAAGAAAAGTGAAGTTTTTGGGCATTTCAAAACTCTTAAAGCTATGGTTGAAAAAGAAACAGGCCTGCAAATAAAATGCCTAAGGTCAGATGGAGGGGGAGAGTACCTCTCAAATGAGTTTGCAAGGTTCTTTCAAGAGCATGGCATAAAGCAGCAATATTCATGTAGTCATACCCCACAGCAAAATGGAATTGTAGAAAGAAAAAACAGGCATATTGGAGAGGTATCTCGTGCCATGCTCAATGAAAAAGACCTGCCAGATTTTTACTGGGCTGAGGCAGTTGCTACAACAGTCTACATAATGAACAGGACTCCCACTGTAGCAATACATGGCATGACTCCTGAGGAGAGGTATACTGGTAGGAAACCAGATATTTCTCATTTGAAAATTTTTGGTTGCATTGCCTATGTTCATGTGCCAGATGAGTTGAGATCCAAGTTGGATCCAAAAGCTGAGAAGTGCATCTTTATTGGTTACTCTCTGCAGGCAAAAAGGGTATAGATGCTATAACCCTTCTACTCGTAAGTTTATAGT
Source organism: Lygodium microphyllum (assembly GCF_053477565.2). Classification (NCBI taxonomy): domain Eukaryota; kingdom Viridiplantae; phylum Streptophyta; class Polypodiopsida; order Schizaeales; family Lygodiaceae; genus Lygodium; species Lygodium microphyllum. The sequence goes on from NC_141148.1 coordinate 113,029,012, forward strand.
GAGCAGAGATGTTTTTGATGAGATGAGTAGCTGGTATAAACCAATAAATGTGATTGATAATGTAGATGCACAAAATGGTAATGCTGCACAGAATTCACAGTAGTAGTCACAAGATATTAGTGGACCTGGAGTGTCCTCTAGCAGTGGTTCACATTCTTCGCTATGGACAGGAAGATTGAGATCGGGAGAATCTCCTCAAAACAATGTAGATAGTGGTATGCAGGTTTCACAAAAAGGAAAAGAGAAGGTAGATCAGCCCATGATTGATGTGAATGCAGGTCACTCTTATGTGGATGGTGAATCTAGTGGCTTAGAACAGAGCATTGATGATGAGTTGGATATTCCTTCTATTGTTACACCTGGAGTAAGGAAGACCTGGGATGTTTTGAGAGCACCTGAGAGTGAACCTACTTTGCGCAGGTCTACCAGAGCTAGGTATCCTGTGGATAGGCTGAAATATGATGGATTTACAGCCATTCACTATGCCTATATGGTCGAAGTGATACAAGAACCAGAACCCACTTCTTTTGAGCAAGGCCTGGAAAAAGAAAAATGGGAGAAAGCCATGGATGAAGAAATGGATGCCTTGGAAGCAAATGCTACATGGGAATTGGTACCTTTGCCTAAAGATAAGAATGCAATTGGTTGTAAGTGGGTTTATAAGGTGAAACACAATGCAGATGGTTCTATGAATAGATACAAGGCAAGATTAGTAGTCAAGGGGTATGCACAAACATATGGCATTGATTATGAAGAAACATTCAGTCCGATTGCAAGGATGGCAACCGTAAGAACAGTCATTGCTATGGCTGCATCAAAGGGATGGTCTTTACATCAGATGGATGTAAAGAATTCCTTCTTGCATGGTGATTTGCAAGAAGAGATCTATATCGAGCAGCCACCAGGTTATGTGGATGCTGTTCATCTTGAGTTTGTTTGCAGGTTGAAGAAAGCCTTGTATGGCTTGAAGCAAGCACCTAGAGCATGGTCTGACAAGATAGGATAGTATCTTGTCACTATTGGCTTTCAAATTTCCAAGGCAGATTTCTCACTTTATGTGAGAAAAACAGAGAAATGTATTATGCTGCTAGTCATTTATGTTGATGATTTGATTATCACAAGTGATAGTGATGAAGATATCCTTCATGTGAAAATGCTATTGTGCAGAAGTTTGAGATGAAGGATTTGGGAGAGCTGCATTATTTCTTGGGCATTGAGGTGATCAGATCACCAAGTGGGATACGGTTCTTGCAGAGGCAGTATGGATTGGACATGTTGTCCAAATATGGGATGACAGGCTGTAAGCCTATTTCAGTTCCTTTGGAGCAGAATGTGAAGTTAAGCACATATGCAGGTGAGCTTCTGGAAGACCCTACTATGTACAGACGCATAGTAGGAAGTTTGATTTATATGACTATTACCAGGCCAGATTTGAGCTATGTTATTGGATTGGTAAGTCAGTTTATGCAGGCTCCAAGGAAACCGCATTTGGATGCGGCTAGACGCATACTCAGGTATGTGAAGTCCACATTGCAGTATGGACTACTTTATGAGACTGGGGTTCAAATACAGTTGCATGGATACAATGATGCTGATTGGGTTGGTAGTATTTCTGATAGACGATCTACCAGTGGATATGTGTTCTCTTTTGGGAGTGCTGCAGTCACTTGGAGCAGCAAGAAACAGCCTACAGTTGCCTTGTCGAGCACAGAGGCTGAGTACAGGGGTGCAGCAATGGCTGCATGTGAGGTAGCTTGGTTGCATAAGCTACTTTATCTACAGATGGGCCACTTGTCATTTATTGTGACAACATGAGTAGTATACACTTGGCAAATAACCCAGTCTATCATGCTAGAACAAAGCACATTGAGGTGCATTATCACTATGTGCGGGAGAGGGTTTTATTATGTCTTATTGATCTAGTTTATGTCAACACAGAGGATCAGGTAGCTGACATATTTACGAAGGCATTGGGTGTGCAGAGAAGCTGCGCAAGTTCAGAGACCCGCTTGGTGTGTAGGAATTGGGATTGAGCTCGAGGGGGAGTGTTGAGATATCGAGCTCCACTCATGATATGCCAGGGTGACCGTTGTGCATTTATGTCACCAACTTGTTAGCTATAGATGCGGTTGGTACACCGCCCATAAATAATAGCTAGATGACAGCTATCCTTATCTACTCTAGTTCGTGGCTCAGTTAGTATGCCACCATAGTTAGTTGAGTTTGGTTTGAGACCCATATATAGGGTTCTTCTATTTCTTTGTACGAGATTTCTTTTTGGCTTACACAACTAAGAAGAGAAAAACTGTTTTCAGCCTCCACCTTTGTGTGTATTCCCCCATTGTGTAAGTGAGAAAGCTACAAGTGAGACTCTTTCCTTCTCTCCCACAATCTTGACAGGGGGTGGGTGGCCTTATATCTGCTTGGTCACTTGTCTGCTTGGTTGTTGGGCCAATGCATGTACATCACATTTACTACAAGGATATAGGGGCATAGCAACGGGCAATTGTGACGCATATCAAGACGCTACTATTTGTGTCACAAACACGATGAAAATAGCGACGATACTTAAAGAAAAAAAAGGTCAAAACCTGAGCGGGGAATTTTGTCGCAAAGAGTAAAAGAGATTGTGACTTTGGGAGTGATGCTAGGAGGCATATTCCACGGTGGATTCCGTGCCACGGTGGATTCCGTGAGGTTTTACGGTGGATTCCGTAAACTTAGATGACCGGGGCTCATACACAAAGAGGATTCTTTGTGCGAGAAGTTGATGGGGACGCCTGTCCTTTTCGGGCGTTTCATTAATTTAGTGTGTACATGGGTGATTCCATAGCGGGTGATTCCGCAAAATGTATATTAAATTAATAAACGTTTATGAGTTTAGAGTGCGCACTCGTAATAAATTAAGGTTAGGATTTATTTCTAACCAGTTGATTTATTTATGTAGCTGAAGACTGCTAGGTATTCACTTTTGTCGGTTTAATTGTATTATTTTACTAACGATTGTGAATGCTTCAGTTGATGTGTAGAGATAGCAGCAGTGGCAGAGGAAAGCATTGGAGTCTAGCGAGTATTCGACCTTTGGACTATATTTTGATAGGCACCACGCCTATATTTTGTTATGTCTATTGAGACATTGATTATTGATTATTATTTTGTATGCGCCTATCCGCACGGATATGTTATTTTTATTTTGGACATTGAGATTGGGCGTGCCAGACTCTATGGGCACCGTCCATTAGCTTTATTTCCTATTTTTGTAGAAAGCAAACTCAAAAGCTAAAAGCTTGTCATATTTTTGTAAATTGGGCTATTATTGAGCATGAAGATGGAAATATACATAAAATACATGCTTTGTGAAGCGCTCACACAAGGCATGGGGGGAGATTGAGCCCAATTGGTCTCTTGCTTCTTGTCGTTCATGCTTTTACATTGTTTTTTGTGCAAAAAGGTAGAGTTCATTGTTCTTGGGGACTTTCCGGGATTCACTACGTGAGCATTCTACGTCCGATCTGCGCACCAGTGGTATCAGAGCGGAGCTGAGATCAAGAGCTTCCAATCGCTACAAATCTCGGGCGAAGGCGGAGCTCCAGGAACGATCGGGCTCTACAGTCAATCTCGTCGCGAACCGTCGATACAGGCAGATTTCTGGCGATCAAGAACCCCTGTTTCTACTGTCAGATCACGAAGGACCAGGCTCTGTAGGCAAAGGACCACACATCCACCTCCTTCATCAAGTCGTTGAAAACCAGAGATAAGCTTCATTATTTTTACCATTACTTCTTTCAATAAGCTTAAGAGAAAGCTTAAGAAGCTTATTAAGCTTCAAAATTTCATGTCGAGCTATAAGAAGACCCTTCCGATTTTTTCGCGCGGACAAAAAACGGCCCCCCCCCCCACGAAATCATGACGACTACACAATAAGCTTTCAAAGCTTAATCATCTAAGTCCAAGTTAAGCTCTGCAAGTCACACAGGATAAACAAAGTCCACAAACTTCAGGTCCTGCACCTCTGAAGTCAAGTTCTGCAAGACGTACAGTACTCAAGTTTTGCAAGTCGGCCTAAGTTCTGCAAGTCAGCAACTCTGTAAGTCTGCTAAGTCTGCAACTCTGCAAATCAGACTAGTCGACTGGAGTCAGAACTGACTAGTGCTTAAAACTCCTAGAAGGCTTGTTCCTATGCAAAAACTCTGAACTGGAAAGTTGTTTGTGGCAAGGTGTTCTACCTATCTACAAGTTCGTTGAAGTATTTTCAGCAAACGAAGACAGAAATACTGCAGATTTTTTGAAAATAGACAAAGAAATACCCAAAAATACATAGCCTTGTAACCCCGAATTTGAGCTACGCTCATCCCGCTAACCTGATTTTGAGTGAGAAAGGTTTATTGAGTTTTACAGGATGACTACCCCACATATGGATGATCCTATGACTGAAGATGACTTACCTGAGCCTACCATGGAACAAAAGTTGGATCTAATCATGCTGCAATTGGAAGAAGAGCGAAGGGCTAGGCAAGCACTGCAAGCGCAATTGACAAAATTACAAAGAGCATCCACCGACAAAGAAGAACCACAAGCTGAAGATTTGATTCGACATACCATGGACGCCACCCTTGAAGCACAAACCATTCGCAAGGAATCCAAGATAAGTAAACGGAGTTTCAAATTTCGCACTTTCAATGGCATATGAGAAGGAAAGACTGTTTTATCATTCATTAGCCAGTTTGATGACTATTTCCATGAGGAAACTTATCCAGAAAAAGATAAAATCAAGTGTGTTACTAATCATCTGATAGACAGGGCATCACTTTGGTGGACTGTAGTCCGCAAGAGTATAGAATGTCCTGGTACTTGGGAAGATTTCAAGAAGAAGTTCATGCAGAATTTCCTTCCACCGCAATTTCATGAGAAGGCTATCAAGCAATGGGATTTAATTCAACAACGGGATCGTGAGCCTATTCCACAGTACACATAGCGTTTTTGGAATGCACTCCTATAGCTACGCATGCTTGAAGACGTACCAGAGACGACCCATAAGCGGAAGTATATGTCTGGACTTCTTGGACATTACTACGCTGAAGTGAACATGTTCAAGCCTGCTACCCTTGAAGACGCCATCGCACTAGCTCACGACACTGAAGATAAGTTACACGGAAGAGACAGATGACCACAGCAATTCCAAGCCAACGGTAACTATGGATCTAAACAATTCAATTCCAATTTTAGAAGGTTTAATCCAGGTCGTTTCTCATCACCATCTTTCCGCAAGAATTGGGCTAAACCACCTGCATTACCATCCACTGTCAATCCAAATCCTAAGCCTATTCCATAAGCAAATCCAAATGTACCTAGACTTCCAGCCATTGCAAATAATGTAACCAAAGCCAAGCCAATAGTATGCTATAAGTGTCACCAGCCAGGGCATCTCGCAGCAAATTGTCATTCAAAGAAGCCACCAGCACATATCAACTATCTTGGAGCCATGGACGAAGACAAGCAAGAGGATATGCCGGATTTCACTGAAGATGAGGATGATCCTACTACTACTTCCGACACTTTACCAGGTATGCCTACTCCACATTCATTGTTGACTATGAAATGTATGGTGCATGGAAAGGAAAGAACTATCTTGCATGATGACAGTAGTACTCATGACTTTATTTCAGAAAAATTGGTAAAGGAATTGAAATTACAGACTGTACCTATGCATTATCGCATAAAAGCTGCATTTTTAGGCACTAGGTACAATGGCACACAAGAAGTACAAGATTTAGAAATTCAAATTGGTTCATATACTGAAAGAATAAATTTCTTAGTTGTTCCATTACAGTCAAGCGACATTATTTTAGGAATGCCTTGGAGACACCAGCATAATCCAAATATAGATTATTCCACACACACAATGAATATTAATTTTCAAGGAAAATCTATTAAATTATATGGTATGCATGCATCTAATATTTTTCCACTGCTTTCGCATACTCAAGCAAAACGTGCATTACGCAAGAATACTAAATCATATCTCATTTGGGTGAATGAATTGCACGCAAAGGAAAATCATATGCACCCTAGGCATAAGGAATTTCTTGCATATTTTAAGGACTGTTTTGCAGAAGACCTACCACCAGGTTTACCACCTTCACGTCCAGAAGACCATAAGATTGATTTGATACCTGGCACACAACCACCTTGCAAAGCACCATATAGACACAATCAAATAGAGCAAAAAGAAATCCAGAGTCAAGTTGAAGAATTACTAAATAGAGGCTTAATTCGACCTAGCAGTTCTCCATTCGGTGCACCTGTACTCTTAGTCAAGAAAAAGAATAATACCTATCGTATGTGTATTGACTACCGAGCTTTAAATAAGATCACTGTAAAGAATAGGTATCCTATACATACAGTTGATGACCTTATGGATAAACTGCAAGGATCTTCTATATTTAGTAAAATTGACCTTAAGTCTGGATATCATCAGGTGAGGCTAGATAAATCCGATATATTTAAGACTGCATTCAGAACACAATTTGGCCATTACGAATTCTTAGTCATGCCATTCGGATTGACCAATGCACCTGCTACTTTCCGTAGAATGATGAACCGTATCTTTCTGAAATATCAGTATTGTGTGATTGTTTTCTTTGATGATATTTTGGTGTTTAGTCAAAGTGAAAAAGAGCATTATGAGCATTTATCATTAGTTTTTCAATTACTGAAAGAAAATCAATTGTTTACAAATCCTGACAAGAGTGAATTCTTTAAGACAGAAATAGAATATTTAGGTCATATTGTATCAAAAGAAGGAATTAAAGTTGATCCTAAGAAAATTGATGCAATATTGCATTGGCCTGTTCCTAAAAATGTACATGAATTACGCTCATTCCTTGGTCTTGCTAGTTTCTATAGGAAGTTTGTACATAATTTTTCATTACTTGCTTTACCATTAACAAAACTTCTTAAGAAAGGAATTGTTTAATATCAATGGACTGAAAATCAACAGAAATCCTTTGATTTACTAAAACGTGCATTAACTAATGCCCCTGTTCTACAATTGCCTGACTTTAACAGACCATTCTTTCTAGTTGTGACCGATGCTAGCGGATCAGGAATAGGAGCCGTACTAATGCAATACAATAATCCAATAGCATATTCTAGTTCTAAGCTGAAACCCTCTGAGCTCAAATATTCCACTTATGACAAAGAACTATTAGCAGTTGTACAAGCATTAAAACAGTGGAAGCACTACTTAATGGGTTCAGAATTCATGATCAAGACCGACCAGCAAAGCATTAGACATCTACTTAGCCAACCCCAAATTTCTGACCGTCATATCAAATGGGCTTCCTTCATTCAAAGCTTTCATCCTATCATTCAATACCAACCTGGAAAAGAAAATGTAGTTGCTGATGCATTGAGTAGAAGACCTGCAATTCATAATATTTCTATCATATCTTTTGATTCTTTGATTGCTATGAAAGATACATATCACCAGGATATTACTTTTCATTCTAATTGGCAAAAATTAGTTCAAAATAATTTCATTCATGTTGATTCATTGTCATATAATGATGGATTTATGTTTTTTGAAAAGAGACTGTGTGTTACTATTCCATTCCGATCTTTTGTTTTGAATGAAATTCATTGTCCCCCATATCAAGGTCATAGAGGTATTATATCTACATTACGCATGTTAACTGAAGATTTTTATTGGCCGCATATGGATGCAGATGTATCTAATTTCGTTTCTGAATGTTTGATTTGTCAAAGAATAAAGAGACATCATGGTAAACAATATGGATTACTAATGCCTTTGTCTATTCCATCTAAACCTTAGGAACATATTTCTATGGATTTCATTACTGGTTTACCAAATACTAAATCTAACCATGACATGATTTGGACAATTGTAGATAGATTTAGTAAACAAGCATATTTCATTGCATGTAAGAAAACTTTAACAGCATCACAAGCAGCACAGTTATTTTTTAAAACAGTTTTTACTAACCATGGATTGCCAAAAGTGATTATTTCAGATCGAGATTTTAGATTTTGTAACAATTTTTGGATTACACTGTTTGCAAATCTAGGCACAAAGATTGATTTCTCATCTGCATTTCATCCAGAAACAAATGGACAAACAGAAGCCACAAATAGTACCATTCTAGATCTTTTACGTGCATATACTATCTCTAAACCTCAGACATGGGATACTCATTTGCATTTATTACAGTTTGCATACAACAATACACCGCACACATCTACAAAGAAAGCACCTTTTGAAGTCATTTATGGATATAGATTATCTACACCTGTTGCATCTTTGTCTAATAGAATTCAGACTGCTGATGATATTGCTACTATGCATATCAATATTTTTTATGAGGTTAAGGATATGATTGCTAAAGCCCAACAATCATATACCAAACAAGCCAACATGAAAAGACAAGCTATGAATTTCAAAGTTGATGATTATGTTTGGCTTAGAATAGAAAAGCGTAGACTGCAAAGTGTAGATAGACATCCAGTTGTCAAATTAGCTCCTAAATTTTATGGACCATTTAGAATCATTCATAAGATTAATGACAATGCATTCAAGTTAGAATTGCCATCTCATTGGAAAATTCACAATACATTTCATATCAGTTTATTGAGACCATTTAGAGGCCAATTACCTATCCACCCTGTTTATGAAAACCCACCTTTATTAGAGGAACAAACTGAAATACTTGAACCAGAAGCCATCATAGACACTGACTACATGACCACTAGAACTGGCCGAAGGTATTCTAGATATCTAATTAAATTTAAGAACCATCCTGTAGAGGAACCACAATGGATGCACGCTACAGACTTAAATGCTTTCCCCACTCTGTTAGCTCCACATTGAGCTAATAGCAATTGAGGTCAATTGCTATCCCACCCCGGGGGTATGATGCCAGGAGGCATATTCCACGGTGGATTCCGTGCCACGGTGGATTCCGTAAACTTAGATGACCGGGGCTCATACACAAAGAGGATTCTTTGTGCGAGAAGTTGATGGGGACGCCTGTCCTTTTCGGGCGTTTCATTAATTTAGTGTGTACATGGGTGATTCCGCAAAATGCATATTAAATTAATAAACGTTTATGAGTTTAGAGTGTGCACTCGTAATAAATTAAGTTTAGGATTTATTTCTAACTAGTTGATTTATTTATGTAGCTGAAGACTGCTAGGTATTCACTTTTGTCGGTTTAATTGTATTATTTTACTAACGATTGTGAATGCTTCAGTTGATGTGTAGAGATAGCAGCAGTGGCGGAGGAAAGCATTGGAGTCTAGCGAGTATTCGACCTTTGGACTATATTTTGATAGGCGCCACGCCTATATTTTGTTATGTCTATTGAGACATTGATTATTGATTATTATTTTATATGCGCCTATGCGCACGGATATGTTATTTCTATTTTGGACATTGAGATTGGACGTGCCAAACTCTATGGGCACCGTCCATTAGCTTTATTTCCTATTTTTGTAGAAAGCAAACTCAAAAGCTAAAAGCTTGTCATATTTTTGTAAATTGGGCTATTATTGAGCATGAAGATGGAAATATACATAAAATACATGCTTTGTGAAGCACTCACACAAGGCATGGGGAGAGATTGAACCCAATTGGTCTCTTGCTTCTTGTCGTTCATGCTTTTACATAGTTTTTTGTGCAAAATGGTAGAGTTCATTGTTCTTGGGGACCTTCCGGGATTCACTACGTGAGCATTCTGTGTCCGATCTGCGCACCACGGAGGGAAAGGGAGAGAAAGAGAGAAAGAGAGAGAAGGAGAGCTGCTGACCACCACCGCCGTCATCGTTGATGTTTGCAAAGAAGATGAGAAAGTGCACAAAGGAAGAAGAGGGGCCATTGTGAAGAGGAGATGAATAATCCATCCTCGGGCCTTTACGGTGAGTACATTGCTCCCTCTTGGTTTATTCTTGTTCTTTCTTCTTTTCTTTTGTTTGTTTTTATTGAGAATGAGGTGCATTGAGGGAGAAAGAGAGGAAATGAGAGAGAGAGAGAGAGAGAGAGAGAGAGAGAAAGAGGAGAATGAATGAGAAAAAACGAGGGGGTAGAGAGAAACAAAGAGAGGGTTTGTTCTTGTTCTTTCTTCTTCTTCTATTTTGTTTTTCTTGAGAATGATGTGCATTGAGGGAGAAAGAGAGGAAATGAGAGAGGGAGAAGAAGGAAAAAAAAGAGAGAATGAGAGAAAGAGAATAAACATAAATGATAACAAAGAAAGAGAGAAAGGGAGAGAGAGAGAGGGAGGGAGAGAGGAGAATGAGTAAGAAAATACAAGGGGGTGAAAAGAAACAAAGAGAGGGTTTTACTTGAGAATGAGGTGCATTGAGGAAGAAAGATAGGAAACAAGAGAGGGAGAAGAAGAAAGGAAGTCTTGATATTCAAGATCATGAGGCGTATCTTAATCAACGTGTGTCATGTGTCCTTGCTCTCAATGCAAGCTAGCAATTAGATGAAAGTGCTACTTGTCTATAGAACACGACAATGCTTCGACAAGTTTCAATCAGAGATCATTGATTAGGCAATCTTAGACTTTGAGTAAATGATAAGAAAACCATGTATCAATCATGCATTATATTCACAAATTAATTGAATATCATATACAAAAACATTAGATGTGGCCATAAAATTTGTACAAGGAGGTGACATCTTATCCCAAGGAGGAATGCACTTATTGCAGCCAATTAGAAGAATTGTGGGCATGCAATGGATGGAGTGCATAAGCCAATCCACCACCTGGAAGGCACTACTACCTAGTCTATACCATCAATACGAAAGGACACAGGCAGCCTTTCAGACTTTCCTACAATCTTGGAGCCTGAGATGGAGATAATGATCGATACGTTGATATCCATGGATGTCAAGACATTAAATTTGCTTTCTCCATCAAGCAGTGAGTGCTCAATATCTTTGAGTGAGAGACTAGGAACATCACTTAGTGTTGAAACAAGGTTCTCATATGGTTCATGATTAAAACTAGCAAGTAGCACTACTATTGCCTCATCTTCATCAATGTTCATTTAAAGAGTTGCTAGTTGAGTTTTAAGGCTCTCGAACTTATTGATGTGTATAGTCATAGATGAGCTGTCTTTTACATCCAACTTATAAAATTGCATGAGTAATTTTATATTTGAGTTCTTTCTTAGTCCCCAAGCAATGATGTCTAGTGCCTTGTTATTTATCTTCTTCCATTCTTTGGTTTTGAGTTGGTCTTCTTCAACAAACCCATCTTCATCATCTTCCTTCTTATTATTTGCATCATCTTCAAACAGGTCCCACAAGTCCTTTTGTATAAGGTGATACATGGTCTTCTCCTTCTAGGCATGAAAACCTTCACCATTGAATTTAGCTATTTGTTCAATCTCTGCCATGTTGATAAGCTTCAATTACCCATTAAAAAAAGTTGTATTTTAATGTGTCAAGAGACACAAGAGGATCGGTGTCAATTTTACACTAGTTGAGTATTAATGGATACTAGTCGTGGTTTCTCTCACGAACTTTGTGGATGACTTATGAGATTCCTTGGGCACTTCAAGAACTATAACGAACTTCAGAGAGTACTGCTTAGTGATTAAAATCACTTTTGATAACTTCAATGAGAAGAAACAGTGAAAAATGTCAAATTTTGAAGCTTTGGATATAGCTTCCTAGATTAGGGTTTTGACCCAGACCTGGTTTTTCACTGATTTCAGGAGCTACAGTGGATTATTTTCAAAAGTTTTTTTAATGGAAATGAGGCTCTCTTTATGCTCTATAAAAACCCTATGATCATCGTCTACACTGCTGCAAAATCATCACGCGTAGATCATGTAAACACATGTAGGGACATTTTCGGATAGAATTGACAATTTTTTGTAATGTTGCATTGAATGATGGATAATGTCAAGCTTTGATTATATAGGAGGGAGTTCCTTGATATTAGGAGGATATTCTTAGAAGGAATCTTTGAAGATATTGCCTCTAGAGAGAGATCCAAGTCCTCCATGAAGGGTATGTCTTGTAGGCCACAGACTGAGTTTATGGCAGCAACTGATAGAAGTGACAACCTTGAGCTCTAGATAGGGCAATGTTGATGTTTCAAGTGATACAGAGAAGCTTCAATAGCGGTCTCATGATGTTACAAGGACACAGTGTGAAAAAGTATGGAATGCATCATCATCCGACTTCTCTATTGATCTAGAGAGTCAATGTGATCTGAGCCATTAGTACTAGTGTGAGTTGCATGGATTATCTGAAAATACTAGATTTCTGGATAATTTTAGTCTATTTTTGATATTATTTATTGTAAAAATCTAAAAAAGTTAGAAAAAGCTTCTAGATTAGGATGTCATGCAAAAAGCTAATTGCATTTTTAGCAAATTAGGGGATTTTCACAAGAAGGACAGATTGACGAATCGTGCGCATTGCGATCGCTGTAAACAGGCTGAAAACTGCAAATTGAACTAAAAGAAGAAAAATGAGTGATTTGGGAGATCCGTGATCAGGTGGCTTGGGGTTTTACCCCCCTTTCAGAGCCAATGGAGCCATCAGATTTGGGTTTCAGACAGCAGAGAAAAAGCTGATTTTTCTGATCCACCTTTTTTGGTCTACGAAGGAGCTCCAGGAGAACTAATGCCTGGAGATTGCTTCTGAGTAGTGCAAAGATTCCAGGTTCTTTCAATACATATTGTTTCAATTCATTGTGATTTGTTTGTGTAGTATTTACTACTTGGATATTCTCTATCTTCTCTTCCATCTCCTATCTCTACTTCATTCTACTTTTGATCCCCGGTGGATTCGACCTTTCGACAAAAACCCCTCCGACATTGGTGAACTCGACGTGAAAGGTTGTCACAGAGGAAGGAAAGATAATATGGGAGAACCTTTGAATACAATCTCCAGTGATGTTTTGCAATAGTTGGTGCAAAATATGAATATGCTTATGCAGGTACAACAACAACAGCAGGTGATGCAAGCTTCAGCTCAAACAGAAAGTGTTATGATGAATGCTTTGCAAGAAATTGAGCATGAGGTGAAGTTATTCAATGGCAGGAATGTATCTACATATGTATGATAGCCTCCGATTTTATCACCAAAAAGGCTAAAAGAATGTGGTTCTTCATCGACAAAATATTTCCTTTTATCCAAAATTTTTGGCATACACATCTTTGTAAAATGCTTAATGTCATATTTTGTAAATGTTGTTGGCTCATTAGTGGGTCTACACATTTTAATGCCAATGCATACAAAACCTCTCTTCCTTTGGTTTATAAAGCTCAAAGATATAGCCATGTATACACAAAATTGAAAGCCTAAGCCTAAGGTTCAAAAATCATGTAAATGTTCTCATTTTGAATAAAGAAAAGAAAGAAGGAAAGAACAGTCGTGATTATGGGTGGTTGAGGAAGTTGTAACTTCTCTCTTCCTTTATCAACCCATGCATACGGTTCTTTCTCTCTCTCTCTCGCTTGGCACAACTTCTTTCTTGATTCTTATTCTCTGCTCTTTGTGCTCTACTGCAAGATTAATGGAGAGTGAGGGTGAGGATGAAGATGGGGATGGATTTCATGTATTCCTTTTGCGTGTCAGAACTTAGGCGAGGTTCTTGCAATATTTCATGGCTATGGGCAAAGCCCAAGGCATATACTTTGCCTGTTGGAAGCTGGGTTTTGTGGGAGTTTGGAAGGGATTATTCATTGCTTGGAAGGGGTTATTCATTGGTGCGTCTGCCGGGAGCAACTAAGCCATGAGTGCTGCAAGAAAAGAAAGCCAGGGGGCATGGACTCAAGCAAGGAAGTAGAGAAGGGATTGGAATTTCAAGGCGGAAGCACGAGTTCGAACGGGTATGTGGAGCTTCCCTGCGCTGGCGCTGTTGTACCAGTGCGACTGCTGCAGCATCATCGTCATGCTATATCAGTATTATTGGTGTTGACTTTAAAATTCACACAATAGAACTGGATGGAAAACAATAAAGCTGCTGATTTGGGATACTGCTGGGCAAGAAAGATTCGAGACGATAAAACCAGCAACTACTACAGAGGAGCCCATGGAATTATTATTATTTATGACATTACAGATCACGTTACAGATCAGGAAAGCTTCAACAATGTAAAACAATGGTTGAATGAAGATGATGCAGATATTTGAGAAGGCGAAGATGACACAGTTTTTTTTTTTTTTTTTTTTGCAAAGAGGAAGAAAAAAAAGAAGGAGGCAGGTTTTTTGTGAAACAGAAGAAGAAGAAGAAAAGTCGACATCTTGCCGTGCTGCTTCCGTCCTCTTCGTTGATTTCTTTTGCTGATCCTTCACCCCTTCTATACACCACAAAACTAAAAGGCAATACATTAAAGCTCAACTAATGAAAGGCAGATATACACTATTGCATGTATCGGGTGGAGCTCTTCAAGTTTTATCTTCTGCGAGGGTATACTACAAGATCGATTTTTTTTTCGGGGAAATTAATCCATGGTCTTTCCTATGGATTAGTAGACAATGTGCTTCAATGTGGTGCTTCTCATTCCTTCCTTGGCTCAAGATTGTGGGCATACTTGTGTTATTTTGCTAAGGGTATTTTGCCTTGCTCTTTTTGAAGTGAAATTTGGAGATTTTTACAAGTGTTGATGTGAAGAAAAAGTTAAAGATGAGTGTGAAGAATATGGAGTCTTTGGACGGGTACCGATTGAGGTGGTCCAATTTGAAGTGAAGTGAAGTGAAGGTTTGTAGTTTCTTCATCAACATAAGGTGCTTATTTCAAGGCAAAGTGTCTTTTCAAAGTGTTCGCGGGAGCTCACAAGCTAAGTGGGGGAGGAATGATAGCCTCCGATTTTATCACCAAAAAGGCTAAAAGAATGTGGTTCTTCATCGACAAAATATTTCCTTTTATCCAAAATTTTTGGCATACACATCTTTGTAAAATGCTTAATGTCATATTTTGTAAATGTTGTTGGCTCATTAGTGGGTCTACACATTTTAATGCCAATGCATACAAAACCTCTCTTCCTTTGGTTTATAAAGCTCAAAGATATAGCCATGTATACACAAAATTGAAAGCCTAAGCCTAAGGTTCAAAAATCATGTAAATGTTCTCATTTTGAATAAAGAAAAGAAAGAAGGAAAGAACAGTCGTGATTATGGGTGGTTGAGGAAGTTGTAACTTCTCTCTTCCTTTATCAACCCATGCATACGGTTCTTTCTCTCTCTCTCTCGCTTGGCACAACTTCTTTCTTGATTCTTATTCTCTGCTCTTTGTGCTCTACTGCAAGATTAATGGAGAGTGAGGGTGAGGATGAAGATGGGGATGGATTTCATGTATTCCTTTTGCGTGTCAGAACTTAGGCGAGGTTCTTGCAATATTTCATGGCTATGGGCAAAGCCCAAGGCATATACTTTGCCTGTTGGAAGCTGGATTTTGTGGGAGTTTGGAAGGGATTATTCATTGCTTGGAAGGGGTTATTCAATGTACATACCTATGCTCAGAAGATGGAATTCTTTGGAGTGGCTCAATCTACATGGAGTCGGTATTTTGTACGTGTTACTGTTCATGAACTGAAAGCACGGATTACTGAATTATACTTGCATGATCCTGACTGGGTAGCCTTCAAGAAGACACTCAGGGAAGAATTTTACATTGAGGACACCGGTTTGATTACGCGCAAGACTTTTCAAGAGTGGGTTATACAACCCAATAAGGGTCTTGTGGCTACGGAATTGTTAAGAGAATTTGAAAGTCGATTTGAGAAGTTGGATCTTGCAGAATAGCAAGCTCTTGCAAGTTAGAAAATTGAATTGTTTCTACAGGCAGCTGAACCTAAGCTTCAAGAGAAGCTTGATGATTTGGTAGAGGATTAGACTACAAAGACAGGTTTGAAAATAGAGTGGAGACATGTCAAGGAAGCTGTTACTGCACTTGTGAAGAAGCATAGAAGAAGAGAAATATTGCATGTCTCTAGGTTGCCCACTATTACGGGCAAGACATTTGATGTATCTAGTAAGCCACCTACTTTTGTGGCTGACCCTATGGCTGTACCTGCTATTGTTCCATCTATTAGGGAAGATGTCTTGGATGAATTGGTCAAAGGGATGCGGGATCTTCAATTGAAGGTTGCAAAATTGGACGAAAAAGGACAAGAGGAAAGGGGACGGGCAGCATCCCCTAAGCATGGAAAAAGATGTATGTGATGTGACAGTTTGCAACACGAGAGAAAGGATTGTGCTGCCTATCAGGAGGCCTTGGTATGACAACTTATCTTTTGGAAAGATGGCAAGATCCATGCACAAGAAACGGGATTGCCTCTTACTTTGAATTTTGGAAAGGGAGGTATGCAGAAGTTGTTGGAAGACTTGGCTGTCCGAAATGCTTATGCGGCGGTACATGCTTCTACTTTTGGTCTACACTTGGATAGAATGCATGGCCAAGTGATGGTTGATCCAGAGGCTGAAATATGGACACATGCTTTACATGCAATTGAAAAGAGAAAGGTCACTGATAGTGAAATGTCTCATGTAGGGCAAGACATTCATGGCATAACTGGTTGGGAATCACCGGTGGATGCATATTCAGTATATGCATATTTAGCAAAGGTACAAAACACGGATGTACTTGTGGAAGAAAAACGAAAAAGAGATGAAGATATTGCAGGGACATCTAAAAGAATGACAAGAAGAAGTGTGGATCAGCCTAAAGCTGCAAATCAGCCACCTCCTGAGCATGTTATGGAAGAGGTCAGTCAAGAGCAAAACCAGGATAACAAACAAGAGGTCAAAAAAAAGGGCAAGCAGCCAGGATATAAGTTGCAATCTGACATTGAGACAGCCATAGATCTTAAGAAGGTTCTTGAAGAATGGATCTTAAATAGTCGGGTGGAATTTACCTTGGGAGAGGTGCTTGGCATTGCCAAGCGAGAATTTCATGATGAGACCATTGACATAATTAAAAGGAAGCATCAGCTTCTTGGTGATACCACTAGTGCATTGCTGCAATTTGAAGAGGAAACTGGTTTGTTGGGTATTCGGGCTGAATATGAGCATGAAGTAAGTACTGGATTATCTATGCAGAAAGCTACTAATCAGTGGGACAACATGTGGAAAAGAGAAGAAAGTGGCTGAAAATGCATTGTGTTGTAGCAATATGCATGGTGGAGTAAGGCAAATGCAACAATATGGAGAAGAGACTCTAGGATTTATTCCTCGAAGTCACTACACAAGAACTCATTGGGCTAGAGCTACCATTGAAATGGTAGTGAAAATAGGGGAGCGTGAAACTCCTTGTGTTGCTTTCCTTGACCATGGGTCTGAGATAAATGTCATTGAGCGGGGATTGTATGAAAATGGTGCATGGCCTGTGGACACTGATCATGGTTGGCGTATGAGGGCTGCAAATAATTCTTCAGGGGAGCTCTATGCTGCATGTCCTAATGTAAAAGTTTGTGTAAGATAATTCCTCATATGCAGTGATTTTGGGACATCCCTATATTATAGGTGTGCGTATGGAAACAAAGGTGCTTGATGATGGTTCTTCTTATGCAAGAGTTAGAAGCAAGGATGGGAGAAAAGCAGTCCAATTTCTTACTGTTTGTGTTAATCATCCTAGAAATCATGATACGCTTCGAGATTCTCCTTTGGTTCCAAATGCAAGGGAATTCAAAGACCTGGATTTTCATTAAGCACTGCTGTAATGCGGGGCTACAGTAGTGCTGTTCAGAGGGTGTACTCGCCTCTTGATGAAATGAAGCATGTATTTACTATTGAAAATTCTTAGTTTACAGCAAACAGTTCATGTTGGTTTAAGCCTATGGAAGCTATGTGTAGGGTTGAATGCATACCTATGAAACAGGCTATTAAGAAACTGAGATCATTGGGGCTGTTAGCTGAAAATGATGGCATTTCAGGTATCTTTTATGGGCTGAATATTACTGGCACTATGACTGAAATTTCAGCAACTATACATGCCGAAAATGAGGCTAAAAACAGAGTGTTGTCAGTATGTTCTTTGGATATGTATGATGTTATAGCATTGTTTGCTCAGCAGGAAGGATTAAAATGGGTTGAAGCACTTGTGGAGACAAAGTATAAGACAGTTGACAAAAAGATGAAACCAATTGCTTTGCCACTTCCACTAGAGAGTGAGGGTATGTATGAAAAGTGTCAAGGTAGCCAAGCTTACGGGATCCTAAAGATATAGGTCATTAGTTTACATCTAAAATATTACAGGAATTGAAATTTGGTGCAGAAGGGTTTCTTTTGCCTGTTGAGAGAAATTGTTTTATGCAGATGTTGGCTAGACATGGGAAGGCATTTACATTTCAACCAAGTGAAATAGGTTGTGTGGATCCAAATGTTGTCTCTCCTATGGTCATATTTATTATGCCACATGTACCATGGAACTTGAGGCCTATTCCAGTGCCTAAAGCTTACTTGCCAAAGCTGATGGATTTGCTAAATGAAAAGATTTGCATGAAGATCTTGGAGCCTTCTTCAGCCCTGTACTCAAATCGTTGGTTTACTGTGCCCAAAAAGAATGGGGCTTTGATATTTATTCAAGACATGCAATCGGTCAATAAAGTGACCACAAGAAATGTGGGTGCAGGTCCTGTGGTTGATGAATTTGCAGAGGCTTTTGCAAGCAGAGCGATCTATTCTTTGGGTGATCTTTACTCGGGATATGATCAGTTTCAGCTTGCAATTGAAAGCAGGGATATCACAACCATGAAGACTCCTTTGGGGTTAGTACGCATGTGTACTCTCCCACAGGGTGTAACAAACTCAATGGCACACATGACAAATGCTATGAATAGGGTACTCATGGATTTTATACCACAATTGACTATGCCCTTCTTGGATGATGTTCCAATCAAAGGGTGTGCAGTGGATGAAAAGAATGAAGAGATGGATGCTCATGGATGCACAAGACATTGGGGAGTTGAAGGAAGTCTTAGCTGAAGGTAGTGGCCTCAAGATCTATTCAAAATTGATACGGTCTCCATTCCATCCTAAAATGCTGCCATAATGCACTATCTATCCACATGAGAGATTGGAGTTGCTTTGTCAAAGGCTGAAAAGAGGAAAATTAGGCAGCAAACCTTGAAATTTGCCTTGAATTTTGCATAACACTATATCGACAAGGATTCAATGATGCTTATCACCAATGTGTCATGCTTGATGAAGTTCCATTTATCTTGGAAGAGTGTTATGACTCCACTTGTGGAGGGTGCTTTGGTGGATGATTAACTATACAAAAAGCTTTGAGAGCTAGATATTGGTAGTTGTCTGTTTTCTAGGATGCATTTGCATATCCTTGACCTCATGAGAGAGCTTTTGGAATATTTTCCTTAGGAGTCAATGATAAAGCACAAGTACTCAGAATTGATCTAATAATTGAAGTAATCTTCCAAAAAATTGGAGCATTCACTCTCTTGAAGATCATGGAGAGCCATGACCACTTTTGAAGCTCCAATTCTCTTCAAAAAGCATTGGTTATTAAATCTTGAAGCTCTTTCATAGTAATATATGGCTACAATGGATCAACATTGCAAATTTTGATGCTTGTTAACCCTCAAGAGGCTATTAGGAACCACAAATTGGGGAATCTTGGCTCTATACCTTCATTCTCACTATTGAGCATCTCTCATAGTGCTTGCATCTTGGACATTCCTCTTCCTTGAGTCTTGGATAGTTGGACACTTTAGTACTATTGAGGCTTCAATCTTCCTTGTGGATCCTTCATCAAGTAACCAAACTGCATTACTATGGAGCATTGCAACTATGGTATACATGGGAGTGCATGATAAGTGTTTTGATGCTAATTGGTCTATGGATGTGGTATACTTATGCCTCAAAGATTCTATCATAATTGCAAAGGATATTGACACATTGACTTCTTTTTTTAGCAATGACACTTATGGTGGCATTGAGAGCTAATTTTAAAGTACAAAAGTGGCCCGATATCCCCCCAAAAGAGGGGTTTCTGGTGAAAAATAAAGCAGTCATGGATCAAGGAGCTAGAGTTTTCCTAGATGCATTTTGATGCTAGGAATCCAACACGTGTTCGTTCATCGATAGGAGTCCATTTGGCTCCCCATTTAATGCCCACAAGATTTGGCGTTATGAAGCAACTATTGGATTCAAAAGTCAAAAAGCACATGACAGAGTCCAAGTTGATAGACTTTGATGTTAGAAAGTCACCTATCCAATCGACTCATGATTCTGAGGCCATTTGCCTCTAAAGTACACAGTCCGATAAAGGATAATGCTAAGAAAATGACTAGGTGATTCGATAAATCGGGAGATAAAAGATGATTCAAAAGTATAATTGCACATAGATTGGGTGATTTGGGTGCATTAGTGGTGGCTGGAAAATAGTGTCAGTGGCTCCACTTTTTTGAAATACAAGACATACCTAAACAGAATTTAGAGTAAGCAACTCTTATTTGATGTTTATGATGAATCGTTAGTGCATATGATAGAAAGATGATTAAAAATAGTTGAAATATATTTGTTAATATTTGTAAATTTAGAAATTCATTCATTTTTATTTATAGATATTGAAAATAATAAAACTGTAAAACTTGAAATATAGGATTTAATGGAAAACGGCATTGTTTTTGGGTTTTGGAGATTCAATGATATTCATATGGCATCAAAATGTGTATGCTAATGGATCGCACTTCAACTAAGTCATTCAAAAAAAAAAACTCAAAAAAATCAATAATTTATGTTGAAATAGATTGAAAATTTCATGAAAAATAGACAAACAAATGAAAAAAATTAAGAAGAAATGAGTTTTGCATGTTAAAAATTACAAAAAATTAGAAGAATATTTGTGATTGTATAATGAAGACAAAGCATAAGGATTTGCCTTGGTCTACCTTCATTTATATGTTAAAATATGTGTTTAAAGCTTGTTCCTATGAAAAATTATCACAAAATCTTCCACATTTGTGTAAGCAAGTAAAATGTAAATGATAAAGGATGTGGGGTTGCAATGGGAAGAAATTTGATTAAGTTGCTAATTTCTTTACATATCCTAGTATACAGACCGTGGTTTATATTAGTTTAAAGGGATTTAAAAGCACGAGTTAGCTCAGTGGTTTTCCTTAGTAATGCAACATGAAATCTTTGAAAGAAACCATGAAAAGATTGGTTTTTGTACTTCACACTAGCTAGTTTTTAGTTAAGTTTTTTGAGCACAAAGTATCATATACTTTGCATATGCAATCTAAATATGGTATTAGAAGATAAATTTTTGGATGCACTACAATTGTATGTCTAGGTGACGACTAATGTTGAGAGTGTAAAATTCCGCTTTGTTGTAGGATGCTATGATATCTTGGAAAATGGATCAAATGAAAAATATATACACTCTCCTAGATCATTATACTTATATTATGAGAGGACTCTTTTACGCTTGTGTCCTATGTTTAAGATGATGCATCTTGGGGCCAATTCTTGGGGTGTAGGAGAGGTGTAGAGCCACAACACTTTGCTTGGTGTGGGAGCTCTTTATGTATGTCATGTGAGGTGCTAGCCACCTAAATGTGTGGGATACCTCCTTTGTTATTGGAGTCGGGATGGCCAAAATCATTGGACTACAAATTAATACAAACTCGTGATTTATTTAGAGTACTGTATAGCCTCTAGATGCTCCTAAGCCAGATGAGGGAGCCAACAAGACACCTATAATGGGTTGCATCTGTAAGAGGAACTTTAGTTGCCAAAAGATTGGACTTAGGGTCCATGGGGCAAGAAATATGTCAATAATTAGACATATTAAACTCTGAGATAAGCTCAGAGATTTACCTGTGTTGAAAATAAAAATGCCATGTGCCATTTGATAGATCTCCAAGATAAGGAAGAAATTTAGGGTCCCAAGATCTATCATGTCAAACTTCGTCGGAAAATATCTTGAGTATGATTAACCTCTTGAGTAAAGCTCCCTATAAGAATAAGATCATCCACATAAACAAGATGAGCAAAACACCACTATCATCCTCAACCTAGAAGTATAGGTTGGAGTCATAAGTGGATCGATGGAAGCTACTCTATGGAAAGAATCAATAAATCCTCTAGTACCAAGCATGAGTCTACTTTAGGCCATAGAGAGCCTTTCGCAATCTATAGACATGGTCTTCCTTCCCCCTACACAAGAAAACCAAGAGGCTAGGAAACATAAGTCTCCTCCTCAAGGACACCATTCAAGAAGGCAAACTTGACATCCATCTAATAAACATGCCAACAATGGTGGGCTGTAAGAGCCAAAATAAGCTGAATAGTAGACATCCAAGTTGTAGGTTCAAAAGGCTCAAAATAGACCTACCCTTTGAGAAAAACCCTTGGAAAAATCCTAGATTTGTGCTTGTCTAAGGAGCCATTTTCAAGTACTTGGTATGATGGACCCACTTCACACCTATCACCTTCTGCTTTGAGAGATGTAGAACCAAGTCATAAGTATGATCAAGCTCAATAGAATGAAGCTTATCTTGCATGGCTTGATGCAAAATATCTTATACGAGATCTTCCTCAATTGTACTTGGCTTACTGGCATGAATAATTTATGATACAAGAGCATAGTTCAGACAAAGTAAACTATTCTATTAGGCCTATAAGCGAGTTGATTTGTGTGGACCTATAGGAGAAGTAGGAATGAAAGAAACACTGAAATCTTGCATGAGCTATCATTACCCATAATGCACCTGTCTATGAAAGGGACTCCCTGTCACCAAGGGAAGTTAAATCCTCCTTTTTTAAAGAAGGCTTCCCCTCTGATGACTGTGATCAGTCCTGGAAGACTTTGGAGGGGAGGCCAAAGGGGTGGAAGTATGCAACAAAGAAGAAGAAGTAGTTGCATCCGTCAAAGGTGGTAGGAAAGCTGGAGTAGAGGGTGGAGAAGGAGGAGGGGGAGGATTTGAAGATGAGGAAGGGGTATTAAGAGGCATCTTGGAATGAAGGAGAGAAACTAAGGGTGGGGTAAGGTTAATCAATAATGAAAAGTCACCTGGAATAGAACCATCAATAGGATCTTGAGATGCCAAAGCCTCGTCAAAGTTCACATACTTGCTCATCTCAAGCTTCTGTGTCTTTGGGTTGTAGAGTCGATAGCCCTTCGTAGTAGTGTTGTGGCCCATAAAGATGAGCTTCCTAGACTTTGAGTCAAGCTTTGTCTTCCTCTTCTTCTTGTCCACATGGACAAATGAGTCACATCCAAATATGTGTAAGTGAGTCACAAAAGATTTTCAACAAAAGAAATCATTGAAGGGAGTCATGTATTGTAATGCAAAAGTTAATGAATGGTTGTGGATATGAACTGCAATTGCCATTGCCTCTCCCCAAAGGGAACGAGGAAGACCTTGGTGCTCCAACATTGATTGTACCATCTCTATCATGGTAGGATTTGCATGCTCCACCACACCATTCTTTGAAGGTGTGTTCGAATGGGTATACTCCACCCAAACGTTATGATTCTTGCAAAACTAAAAAAAGAGATTAGAAGTAAATTTACCACCATGATATGCTCGTATGTCACAAATTCAAGAAGTAGTTTGTATCTCCACAAACACCTTATACTCATAGAAATAGGTGTATGCCTCGCTCTTTTACTCTAGAAAATAAGGCCACACATAGTGACTAAAGTAATCTATAATCAACATCAAAGACTTGGCCTTACTAAGGGAAAAAATGCCCATAGGGTTGCAAATGTCAATGTGAACCAACTCAAGTGGGGTAGAAGCCCTCCTAGTGAAACCTGGGGATGAGGCTACTGATGCTACTTGTGCCTCAAACAACTAGGGTAAAAAGTGTGAATAGGAGGGAAGTGTGGAAGCCCCTTCAGTATCTTCTTTTGAGAAGCCCATTGTATAGTGTCAAAATTGAGATGAACATAACAAGCATGCCAAAGCAACCCAAGCTTGTGGTAAGACCTTGAGAGTAGGGCTATGATAATGTAATGCCCACCCTCCTAGGATCATATCCAAAGAATGGCACCTGTAGAAGTAGCCTCCATTGTCACAAATCATGTGTAAATACCACACGGACAACACCAAGCTATGTAAGACCATGAAAAGACAATAGGTTAAAACCTAAATCTGCTACTTAAAGAACTTTGGTTGAAGAAGACATCATGTCTGGAAATAAAGAAATAGTCCCCACGCCCCCTCTGGCACTCAGATCCTAAAGCCAATCCTATTTGAAGGTTATGTGAGAAGAGGCTCCATTGTCAATGAGCCGATGCTTCTCCTGAGCGGAAGAAGCAAGAGCTATATCCTCCTTGGAAAATACATGCACAAAGATAGGTTATATCATGACCAAGGTAGCCTTTGAATCCTTCTCCTTTTTGGCTTCAAACGGGAGTGTTTTTGTTATCACTTCTGCTAGGGATGAGTGCCCTTCCCATATTATGGGCACTTGGGCTTCTTCTTCTTCTTCTTCTTCTTCTTCTCATCCTTCTTGTCCTCTTGCTTCTTGTCCTTGGCTTGTGCCTTCTTCTTCTTCCCTCCACCTATACTTGCACTAAATGCCTTGCTAGAGCTAGAACCATTGGCCCCAATCTCTTTGAGTCACTTGTCATGCTCCAAGACAAGCGGTGAAAGCTGCTCCCATAAGAGTATCTTGCACGTCCTCGATGTGATAAGGATGGCGTAGAAGACATTGAATTGAGGAGATATCAACTGAGTCAAAAGGATCATAGCCATGACTTCAGAGGATATCATCTGGCTAAGAGAGGCAAGCTCACCTATCATGTCCTCCATCTTCATGATGTGCACCTCCATAGAGGAGGAATCATCAAGATTAAGCATTCACAACTTCTTCTCAAGGGAAATCTTGTGGACAAACATCTTATGTTGATACAAAGACATAAGATTCTTCCACACTTTCATCGTGGTCTTTAGCATGTAAACATGCACAAGCACAAATCCTACAAACTCCTAAAGAGAAAGGATCAGGCTCAAGAGTTGAATCGATCCCACAAGGCTACTCCTATCCATCGAAGTCCCATCAATTGGATCCTCATTGGGATGGGGGATGGAATTTGAAACAAGATCCTAAATATTGATGGTGTAAAGTATGCACTCCACCTTACATGACCACAATGAATAGTTTCAAACCATTGAGTTTTTCTTCATTGAGTAATGAAGATAAGCTAGGCACCTGCATTGAGGATATCAAAGATGGCATCTTCATTGAGGATGGAGCCTTTTGTGAAAGATGAATAAAAGGGGGCAAGTGCAAATGTGGGACTCCTCTCACCAACTATAATCATGATAATCACATCTCCACTCAACAAGAGCATCAGGAAAGAAGATTCTCCTTTGAGTCATCAAAGCTCATGAATTGGTAAGACATATTCGATCTCACAATCACCCAAAAATCTGCGTTTATCAAAGAAAACAAGGGTTTCCTACCACTAGTAAGCTATTGTCTACATAGAAAGTTGGTGACTACAATAGAGAGTTGTTGTCTATGACTAGGAAGATGTTGTCTGCAACAATATACTATTGCTTGCACCAAGAAGAGGTCACCTGCAAAACACAATTTTGTGTTTTCTACAAAATAAAAATGTTGCTTGATGCTTAAATGCTAATACCTTGGCCTTGGAAGCTATAAATATAGGTTGAAAATCTACATTTTGAAGATTCGGGTTACTTGTCCATGATGAAAAACTGCTATTTTGCCAAAAATCTCTAGACTATGACCTCACTAAAGTGATGATACCATGAGAGAGTGTGTAACAGAAGAGAAACACAAACACAAAGAGAAGTAGAGAGAGAAAAAGAGAGGAAGTAAAGAATGAAGGAAGAATACTACACTAGCTCAAGAAGAATGTTGATATAATGGAGATGGATTGATTAGTCCTTGCACATAGCCCAAAGCATCACTGAGGGCACCAGATTAGGCTGAAGATGATAGCAGTGCCAAGCATAGAGAGTCATAATGTCAAAGTGTGCATGTGCAAGGGAAGACCAAAGAATAAAGAGTGTATTTATGTATCTACAAGTGGGAGGGATTGACTATAAATAGCCATAAATGCCAAAATTTGGATAGCTTACACAAAGAGATGCCATAAATGCTAGCCCTAGATGGCAATGACAATGTTTGAGAGGTGTAGGAAGATTATGGAAAGTAGTAATTGATGTAGAAATGCACACACATAGTTGACAAATAAAGAAAATGCACCTAACTTTCTAGAGCTCCTATGTCTCTGCCATTAGACTCTGAGATAGAAGCTCACAACCAGGAGATGATAGATCAATAGAACTAACATAGGTAGGCTAATACATCTAAGGATGATCCTAAATTAGTTTTTTAAAGGGAGAGAAGCTTAGATTTATTTTCTTCATGGCTAGTCTTAGTAAGCCCAAACACCTATCTTCCCTATGTGGATTCAAAATTTTTGTTGGGATTGAATGAAAATGTTGCTTACTTTTAATATCCCACAAAAACTCTTGAAACAATCTCTCAAAAGTATCCCATGAATTCTTAATGACGTAAAGAATTAGGCCAACAAACATAGTAGTTATGAAAAGAATACCTGTGAGGAGAATAACATAAAGAACTAGGCCAACAAACATAGTAGAGATAAATATAATAGTCTTGAGAAGAACTCACTTACCCACCAAAGAGGAACCTTCTCTTTGATTTGGACATAGTTATAGAATCAAATTCATAATTATCCTAATGTCCATGGAGTATCCTACATACCAAAAGACATTTCCTTCCTTAATAAACTTGAACACATAATTTGAGAGACACTGTTGAGGCTTGTGTAACTCTCATGCACTAATAAAAGTCTAGAACATATTAGAGTAAAACCATGACTATAATAAAAAGTCTTTTCAAAAGGAGTGGCTTTGACCATTTTTAGGGTCCCAAACCTCATCTTCAAATAGGTTGACTCAATATCCAAATTGAAATATGATTTTCTTGCCTAACTTATCTATTATATTTTCCTTCTAATACATGTGGCAATTAGAGTTGCGCATGGTAAGGAAAGGTAGGCCCTACTACAAATGCAATAGTACTATAGATATAAGGAGGGGTTGCTTGACTGCTATTGAGGGGAGACACAAGGGTGTGGGTCTCATCACTTTATGTAGATGGGGTTGAGGGTGGGTGCTCAATGTTGTTGAAGGGGAGTAGTCTCTAAGAGTAGAGGTGGGTGTGGAGTGTTTAGGAGTGGTTTCACCTATTGTGGATGGGTTGTGGGAAGGTGGATGAGAGTGTAGTTGGAGAGTGGTGTATTGAGGATTTGGGGTGGGGTACCTCTAGTTCAATGGGGCATGAGATCCCAAGAAGTTGATTGTTTGCTAAGGCATAAAGTAGCCCTTGTAGGCCACATTAATATCCTTCCTTTTCAAGACCATAAAAATTATTCCCTTCTAGGGCTAAGAGAGGTGGAAAGGTTCTTCTAGGAAGTTATCATGCCTATTGGGAGTATTCTATTGATAGTCATGGTAGGGATGGAGGAGGTTTTGATACCTATTGGGAATATTCTATTGACATCCATGGTAGGAGTGGAGGAGGTTCTCATGCGTATTGGGAGTATTATATTGACACCCATAGTAGGACTAGAGGAGTGTGCACCCCAAGTTAATCTCATGTGTAAGATCATGGGAAGATGGTTACACAAGGGAGTGGAGTGGTACACATGGATTGTTAGTTGGATAGCTTACAAGGACCACATTATCATATCTCCCTTTGATTTTTCTCTCCTTAAATGTTCCTACTTTAACCCATGACCTTGCTCATGTTGGATCCCACACTTGAACTAAAAATGTGAGGATGTGAGACGACAAATAAAAAACACTACACAAGGGAGTTGGTGCAAGAGGAAGGGATGTAGGAAAAGTGGCACATGCCCTAGGGGAGTTGAGTAGGATTTGTTAGGAGGCAAGCTTCCAGGATCGGCAATACTATTAGGAGGTGGAGAGGGACCTATGAGCTGAGGTCCAAAAGCCATTCATATGTTACTGTAAGAGCCACACAATAGCCACACCCTCCATAGCCAAGTGTTGAGTGCATGGACAACACTTATAAGTTTAGAGGATAGGAAGATAGACTTCTCTTTTCCCACTTTAGCTGTCTTTTGTGTGCAGAGAGAAGACATTTTGTGCAGATAGTTCTTCTCAATACACTAGCCTCATACCTTGGAGGATCAAATATATAGCCTATGCGATCAGTATAGGAGAGTGAGATCTTTCCCTAAGGAGGTCATGGGGCTTGCCCTAAACTTCTATATGGTGAAAGCAGTGTTACTGTGATAAGGCAATCACCAAAAATTCCTAGTCATGAGAATAGAATATAGTGGTTGTTTGAGAAAGATATTTGTCTCTTATAATCGGTCATCCAATCACTACTACCATAGGACATACGATGGGCATGCAACACAAGCGAACACTAACATCACTTTTGACAGCTAGCATCCAAGTTGCAGAGTGAGGGCATAATCAGAGCAACAAGATCAAACACCAAATGTATTCAAATATCAATCCAAAAATATGTTGATGAAATAAGGACAATACAGCTATTAGAGAGTGATAGGGTCATAAGACAGGGCTTTGGGAATAGCTAGTGCAAGATCATAAGTACTCAGTGACTGCAAGACACAAGACCAAGGTAGTACTACTGCCAAATGTAGTGACTGTAGACAATACAATATAGGCTCTATTGAGAGAGCAATTAAGATGCTAGTCAAGAGAGATTGGCAAAAGGGACTTGGAAAGGATATGGCAGTGAAGCAAGAGAAACCTTTAATACTTGGCATCTAGGGTTGTGTCTATGTTTGAATAACAGTAACAATGATTCACTCCCATTTACTACTTCTACACTCCTCAGCTCCTTAATGCACCGTTGGTGGCTCTTGACTTTAAAGGCCTTTAACACTGGTACACATGGTGGACTCAGATGCACGAAGTTAGTCTCGCTGATATCACCATCCTCCTCTATGTTGGGTGCTTTAAAGGCCACTAGTTGCTATAACTTTAACATTAGTTTGCATGGTGGACTCAGATCCACAAAGTCAATCTCGTTGATATCACCATCCTCCTTTATGTCGGGTGCATTATTAACTTGGAATTGGTCTAAGGTGGTGGAGGTGGGATGAGATGGGGTAGAGGTGGAAGGGGAGGTTGTAGAGGGTGAGGTGGGTTGTGTCACAAATCGCATAGTGGGGGGACTTGCTTGAGTTGCTACACATCGAGCACACATCATACACACAAGAGGAACCTCATTCAGGACTATAAAAAGAGAGATGGAGGCCAAAAAAATTTCTTGTTGGTTTTTTCTTCTTCTTTTACATACTATACAATGTACACAAAATATAGAAAAGATGTAATATAGTAATTCAAACAGTGTATGACCGATATTTTAATTGACTAGCACTATAACTATGGTAGCTACTATAGGTAGGTACAATAAACTAAATATAAGAAGTGATAACTCAGTGGCCATGTAAGGATCATAATGATCACTGATGTACTAAGTGTAGATGTGCGGACACATCTAACTAGGTGGTCAATTGTCAATGTGTGCATGTGTCACTCCCCCTCAAGCTCAACTATATCCTTGCAACTCCAAGTAGGCTTTGAAATTTGTGAAGCTTCTCAACACCCAATTCCTTTGTGAAAATGTTATCTATCTAATCCTGTGTGTTGTTGACATATACCAACTCAATCTTTTCTACAAGTATCTTCTTTCTCACAAAGTGGTAGTGCACCTCAATGTGTTTTATAATAGCATGGAACACTGGATTCTTAGCTAATTGTATGCTACTCATGTTGTCACAATGAATGATAATTGGACCATCTTCCTACACATCCAAACAACCTAATAATGTTTTTAGCCATATCACCTCACATACTGCCATAGCAGCACCTCTGTACTCAGCCTATGTACTCGATAAACCAAATGTAGCTTTCTTTTTGCTACTCCACATAACTGCTACACTACCAATGGAAAACATAAATCCACTAGTAGATCTTTAATTAGACATGCTGCCAGCCCAATCTGCATCTTTGTATCCAAACATCTATATATCTTTACTTGCCTCATAAAAAATTCCATAATGCAAAGTGGATTTTACATACCTCAATATGCATTTAACTACTTTCAAATGAGGCTTTCTAGGTGTATGCATAAATTGACTGACAAGGCCAACAACATAACTCAAGTCTAGCCTTATGATAGTCACGTAAATCAGACTCCCTACTGTCCTTCCAAACATAGTAGGATCTTTAATCTTATCCCTAACATCAACTCTCAACTTTACATTTTGCTCCAATGGCATTGAAAGAGGCTTACATGTTGTCAGACCATACTTAGACAACATATCCAAGCCATATTGTCTTTGGGATAGCCATATACCATCATCACATTTGATCACTTCAATACTAAGAAAGTACCTCAGCTCACCCAAATCCTTCATCTCAAACTTCTTCTTCAAAGTGTGCTTAACTTCAACAATCCCACTATCACTATCACATGTAATGATCAAGTCATCTAGATAGATAACTATGATGACCAAGCCTCCACCTCCCTTTCACACATAAAGTGAGTGGTTAGCATCAAAACATAAAAGTCAATGTTGACAAGATACTCTTTGATCTTGTCAAACCATGCTTTAGGTACTCACTTCAACCCATAGAGTGCTTTCTTTAACCTACACACATATATGGGATGCTCTAAATCCTCATAACCTGTTGGTTGCTCCATATACACCTCTTCTTGCAATTCTCCATGCAAGAAAGTATTCTTGACATCCATTTGTTGCAAAGTCCAACCTTTGGCTGCTGCCAAAGCAATCCCACATCTAACAGTTGACATCCTAAAATTGGACTAAATGTCTTTTCATAATCTATGCCATATGTTTGAGCATAGCCTTTTGCAACTAGCCTAGCCTTATACTTGCTAATATAGAAATCTACATTATGCTTGATTTTGTAAACCCACTTTAGCCAATAGCTTTCTTGCCCTTAGGCAATGGTACTAGATCCTAAGTCTCATTGGCTTCTAATGCAACCATCTTCTCATCCATTGTTGTATCCCAATGAGCATGACCAATAATATCCTCAAAGCAAGTAGGCTTAATATCCTAAATCACCTTTACCATTCAAGAAAAGCATAATGGTGAGTTATACGATCTTTCAAACCAAACTGCTAGACTTGTGAACCATTGGATCACTTAGTGGAGCCTTTACATTACCATGTGCTCTCTATATACCTGGTGTCTTGACTGAAGGAATACTAAAAGCTCATCATCCAAACTCTCTGAACCATTGGAATCTCCATCAAATCTAGATGACTAGTAGATGCATCATTACCATCCGAAACTTTTTGCTTGCCTCCTTTGTCTTTACATGCAACACTTGTAGATGCACCTAAAGATGTGGGACTATTCCTTAGTCTCCCAAACCAAGTGCTAATTGTAGATGTAATACAAGATGATATTTTTTGTCCACTACGATTGTGATTTTTACTTTTCTTTTTGCACCTAATATCATGATGATCATCATCATCCAATGCATTACACTAGATGCATACCAACTACTCATCTCATAAAAAATAACATCCCTACTTACTTTAAACTCACCTATGACAAGGTTATAACAACGACACCCTTTTTACTTCTCACACCATATTGGAGAACATGGGAATTTTCCATAAGTTTGGGACACATGGTCAAATCTTTGGATTTGTCATAACTTGAACACTATAACTCCAAATCAAGCAGTATATAGCTCAATAGATTCCATTTTTCAAGTGCTTTCCAATGATAGGTCACATCATATGGCTTTGAGAAACTTATGGACATGTTATCCAGGTTCCACCTTTTTAGTATTCAAAAAATGGGAATTGAAAGATTTCCAAATTCACTAATATTGTGTTATCTAAAGAGTATTTAAAAAAATATTTTTTAACCTTTGGATCAAGCTTCTTTTGTAGCTCATCTGGTATATGAATATATACAGTACAGTAAGATAGTTTTAAGTTGACACATCGAGCTTCTTGCATGTAAAGCATTCTTCAAGGCTCGTCCCATAAACTATAGCTATGGGAGTTTTGTTCATAATATAGATAGCAGTACAAATAGCTTCAAGCTAAAAGTATTTTGGAAAATTCTTTTCATCCATCAATGCTCGCGTAACTTTTGCAATATGTTTATTTTTTCTTTCTACAATCCCATTTTGATGTGGGATATATCTACAAATAAGTTGCCTCTTTATCCCATGAGACCTCAAAAAGTCACTAAATTCATTAGAGAGGTACTCTCCCCCTCCATATGATCTCAAGCACTTAACTTTCAAGCCTTTCTTTTTTCAATAGTAGCCTTAAAACTTTTGAAGTGCTCAAATATATCACTCTTTTTCTTCATGAAATATACCCATATCTTTCTTGAACAATCATCAATAAACATGACAAAGTATTTATTGCCACCAAGAGATATGTTTTGTGTAGACTCCCAAACATCTGTATGCACAACATCAAGTATATTTATGTTCCCATCTCTATCATGCAAAAAATGTTAACTTTCTTGCTTACCAAATTGACATGCTTCACACACTTTATGAAATTTTGCAACTCTAAAAGTAGGCAACCTTGTAACCAATTCTTTGGATTGCATTACTTTCAACATTTGCACATTTGCATGTCCAATACATTTGTGCTATATTTTAATATTTACAACCACTCCATAACATGAATTTTAGCATCTAAAGTGAACATGTGGCCAACTATATTTCCTTTTGCAACCAACTTGTACTTATAATTAAAGTCTTCTACAAAACAACCTTTTACATTAAATTGAATTTGCAACCCTTGCTCTACTATTTGGCCAAGAGATACTAAATTCTTTGTGATTGATGGCACATGTAATACATCTGATAGCCTCTTTGTCTGGCCATCATGCAAAGATAAGAGAACCTTTCTAATGTGTGAAATTGTCTGCACATAACCTGGATTTCGTAAATCTTGCATCTCTCCAAACCATTCAACATGATTGATCATGTAATTAGATGCACTTGAATCAACATATCATATATAATTATGTGTTCCCCTTCTTGTAACATCATTCATCATATACTATATAACAAACAATTGCTCATTTTTTCTGATGCATAGTTTCCTTGCTGAAATTTACCATTGTGAATATCATCCTTTTTAGCATGAAATGAGCTACAATATGACTCATTTTTCTACAATAATGACAAAAAATACTAAAATTTTCAGAACCTTTGTCCTACCAACTTCTACATTCCGTTGCTCTAGTGTTATGCAATGCTCCACCTTGAGTTGCCACTTGGGATTGGTGAAACTAGTGCATATGAAGAAGTCGAAGAAGTCTGGAGCTGGGGGTAGTGGCAATGTGTCTTCCTCCATTGAGAGGCTCCTCTTGGGAAACCTGCTTACCTTTGTTAGTGGGTAGGGGGTGTTGAGATATCGAGCTCCACTCGTGATATGCCAGGGTGACCGTTGTGCATTTATGTCACCGACTTGTTAGCTGTAGATGCGGTTGGTACACCGCCCATGAATAATAGCTAGATGACATCTATCCTTATCTACTCTAGTTCATGGCTCTATTAGTATGCCACCTTAGTTAGTTGAGTTTGGTTTGAGACCCATATATAGGGTTCTTCTATTTCTTTGTAGGAGAGTTCTTTTTGGCTTACACAACTAAGAAGAGAAAAACTGTTTTCAGCCTCCACCTTTGTGTGTATTCCCCCATTGTGTAAGTGAGAAAGCTACAAGTGAGACTCCTTCCTTCTCTCCCACAATCTTGACATGGTATTTCTCTCCCACAATCTTGACATGGTATCAGAGCCTAGTTCGTGGTAAGGAGCTCAAGAAAGCAAACCAAGTTCGCGGTGTTCTGGTAAGAGGACCAGTGTTGCTTTCATTTTTTGAGTTTGGGAGCAAGTCTCTGCACAGGTAGCATAGCCGGAAAGTGCAAGAGTGCATTGTCTCAGATTGAGAGACCCTTTGCAGTGTAGCAAGAGGGCAATATATGCTACGGGAATGGGCTTTAGCCCTCAGTTGCCCTGTTTTTTTTATTCGAGGTCATGTCGGTGCCTGTTTTGGAGGCGGAAGTTTTCCGCACGCACTCAGGAAAAGGCCTTGTTTTTTGCTGTGCGACCACTGTTCTACAGGTCGGTGAAAAGTTACTATAGAAATTGCATCATATGCCTATGCGCAGAGACATTGGGAGTTACAGAATCATCCTTGTTGCCTGTTGATGCAAAATCGTCACTAGGAAGTGACTGTGTGGTCAAATACCACTTTCGTCAGTTTTGCAGATTTGCCTTGTGAGGCTGAAGCTGTGTTCTTTGCAGTGACAGAATTTTTTGCAGTGTTCTGTAATGGCGTCTGATTCTCTTTCACAGATAGCTAATAAAGGAAAATTTGTAAGATTGAGTTCTATAGATAAAAATATAGCTGTCAATTCATTGTAACAAATATTGATACACTCACCTATTGACTCTTTGGAGTCCAGCGAGAAGAGCAATCTTTGAAATCCGTGTGGGATCAATAACAGAACAAACAACCCTGACATGGCGAGCTCTATTGTCTTTGTACATTTGTGAGATCAACTCCATCCAAGTAGTCAACTGATGATTTCCTTCCCATACATAAAACATTTTACCAGACAAGAACCTGAACTTCATTTTAGCCAAGACCTCCTTCTCAAATTCTGCATCCACTTCACGCCATAGAGAAGACCAAGTTGACACTATGGCAAGGGTCACTAGTGTTTCTTCTCCTTTATACTTACATACAGACACAACAAATGAGCCCTTCTCTAGTAAATAACCCTCATATTGAAATGCACTTTTTAAAGAGGACATGTCTGTACGAATCCCTCTAACAATAGCATGTGCAATCATACGACACAAGGGGATACGAGGGCAAACTTCTTGAGATAGAAGTCTACATTGACTTATTACATCTCCACATCCTACCATTTGCATATCAATATCAGAAACCTAGCTTGTTGCTTCCTCGTCTTCCTCCTGTACCAGTTGAGACCCTTGCCCCACCACTATGTCATCTCCTTCTTCACTTTCTTCTTGCAGTTGAGGATCGGAAGTCCCCACTACAACACTCGAAGTCTTTTCACTTTCTATAGTTGGTGTACCCTCCTCTAGAACTGTAGAGAGGGATGATCCATGAGTTCTTTTTTGTGGAGTGGCTAAATTATCTTTGGATGATCTTGCACGACCTTTGCCTTTGGCCTTTCGTGGAGACATGACTAAAGTATCACATAAAAGAATCAGTACATGTGTAGCGCTTGAATATATATCTATTTGTATTACTTGAATATGCACTAAGAATACCTGAGATTGGCCTTTCAAAATACTAGCAATATCTCTGCTGAGATGCTCAACACAAGTAGATATGTGTGAGAGACTGGATCGTTTGACCTGCAACATTTGAGAAACAAAAGTCTCATCTCACTCTGGCTAAAAAATGCAAGCGTTTTAAAACGTTGTTACAAAATGCAAACAAAGTATAAAACACTGTTACAAAATACAAAGCACTGAGCTTGTAGAGAGTAATCCATTATTAAACGGCCAAACATTGCAAGTATAATGGCAGATAATGTCTTAAACCAAGCAAATAATGACTCAAACTCTATTCTTGGAGTACTTGGCAACTGTCCTGTAGCTGAAATGTAACATTTTAGTTTGAAGAGCAAGTCTAATTACTATACTGGCCTTCAAACGTTGTCTGCCCAATCATAGACAAAAGCCTCATCCATTTTTTACTGCGTTTTAAAACGCACCCTAATCTAGGTGCAGTCCATGTAACATCCATGCAGCTTCACTTGCTTGCATCATAACTTTTGCTTGCATCATCTGGGCTATATCATTACTTACAATGGCATACAATGGGATCATCCAATTTCACTGTGTTTGCCCTGCATACAATGGCATCATCCAACACTTTGTGCTCCACATAAAATGGCATCAATAGCTCTGCATACATTAGCATCATCCAATTTCACTGCGTTTTAAAACACAGTCCTTTTCTATGCTTGTAACAGATCATGAGCTATCCAGTCATACTGCAGAAGTTGGAATCCTTAATAAATGGACATTACATTACGGGTTTCGCATGTTATTGCAATCCAAGCTCAAGAACTGCATTTTAAAACGCACCACTTAATCACCCAATTCTCTGGCCTATGCAGTTCCATTTCCTACTGTATGTCAACACAAGCTCGAGCTCCATGGCAGCAACTTCAACATAACCCAGAACCAGCCCTTTCCTGTACATAACCTGGAGTGTTGCCCAACCTGGAGCGACGTGCCAACAGAGCATTGATGGCCAACAGAGAAGCCCAACCAAAAGGCAACCCTTGGGAAATTTTTCACCCAAGGCAGTGTACTTGTTAGGGTTATCAAGAAAATCCAAAACTTCTTGCAGTTTATGGAAGGCGTAGAGGAGCAAATAGGGAAGGGGCTCTATTGCAGCAAATGCAAATAAAAATAGCTTCTAAAGCTGCCAGAAGTGTGGAGTATCACAGTTATGTTGCACCTCCCATCATACATAGGCGTATCAAGAGCTCAAATTGACTTGGATAGTGGATGGACTGTCAAGGTTTTTGATTTCAGGATTTCACACCTAGTCTAATTGGTGAGGATTTGCATGTCTTTGATGGCTGAAAACACACTACAGTATCAGCTTCAGCACCATACTATCACAAGCAATG
This sequence comes from Lygodium microphyllum, assembly GCF_053477565.2. Taxonomy (NCBI): domain Eukaryota; kingdom Viridiplantae; phylum Streptophyta; class Polypodiopsida; order Schizaeales; family Lygodiaceae; genus Lygodium; species Lygodium microphyllum. Next base: position 113,065,731 of record NC_141148.1, read on the forward strand.
TGTATAGATTTCGTGTTGTATTGCTTGAGCTTACCACAGGGGAGCAGGCTATTCATAAAGCAACCCATGGGCCTGTCAACAAAGTATGCAGTACCCAGATAGGGGAAGAGAAATTGGTAACTGTTTGGCCTGATGAGCACCGGCTACATCCTGAATCATAACACGAGTCTCAGTACAGAGATGTCATTTATAAGCGTGACACTGGTGCGATGGCCATCGATAGCAGTGAGCTGCAGGGTAGAACCATCCTTGCTGAAGCAGACCCTCTCCACTTTGCCTTTCTTGACAGCATTCAGAAACTCACTGTAGCGCCATTGGGTGCCCTCAGGAATTGAACCATGATGTGCTTCTGTGAGTTGGATTGGCCATCATAATAGCACATCATAAGTGCCAAAGATAAGCACATCTTTGTACAACGGAGCTTTCTTGAGCAAAATTCATACTTCTTGAAAATCATTGGTGGCTATTAGAGCTATTAGAGGGCCTCCTTGCAGGACTCGAAGAGGAAGCCCCATTGTGACTACGACTGCGTTTTGAAACGCACTTGAAACAAGCCATACATATGGAGCTTTCTTGAGCAAGTCTTCATACTTCTCTCCCGCCTACACGGACTGCCTCTTGCAAAGTTTAGAGGGTCGCCTTATTGGCCTTGCATCACTCGCAGATCCCCTGCTTTGCGAGCTGCAGAAGGCACATTAGCACTCTCTGATTGCCCACTGTGTGGTTATGAATTGCATTTTAAAACGCACTAGTAAACCTTCTTGGAGCTAGAGAGGGCCTTGTGGAAGCCCCAACGTGACTGAGAGTGAGTTTTGAAACTGGTGCGCAGATCGGTCGCAGATAGCTCACGTGATGAATCCCGGAAGGTCCCCAAGAACAAAGTACTCTACTTTTTAGCACAAAAACCCATGTAAAAGCAAGCACGACATGAGGCAAGAGACAAATTGGGTTCAATCTCCCCCATGCCTTGTGTGAGCGCTTCACAAAGCATGTATTTAATGTATATTTCCAATCTTCATGCTTAATAATAGCCCAATTACAAAAATATGTCAAGCTTTTAGCTTTTGAGTTTGCTTTCTACCAAAAATAAGAAAATAAAGCTAATGGACGGTGCCCATAGTGTCTGGCACGCCCAATCTCAATGTCCAAATAGAAATAACATATCCAGGCGCATAAGCGCATACAAAATAATAATAAATAATCGATGTCTCAATAGACATAACAAAATATAGGCGTGGCGCCTATCAAAATCTAATCCAAAAGTCGAAAACCCGCTAGACTCCAATGCTTTCCTCCGCCACTGCTACTTGTTGAGATATCGAGCTCCACTCGTGATACGCCAGGGTGACCGTTGTGTATTTATGTCACCGACTTGTCAGTTGCAGACGCGGTTGGTACACCGCCCATGAATAATATCTACATGATAGCTATCCTTATCTACTCTAGTTCGTGGCTCAGTTAGTATGCCACCTTAGTTAGTTGAGTTTGGTTTGAGACCCATATATAGGGTTCTTCTATTTCTTTGTAAAAGAGTTCTTTTGGCTTACACAACTAAGAAGAGGAAAACTGTTTTCAGCCTCCACCCTTGTGTGTCTTCCCCCATTGTGCAAGCAAGAAAGCTTCAAGCGAGACTCCTTCCTTCTCTCCCACAATCTTGACATGGTATCAGAGCCTTGTTCGTGGTAAGGAGCTCAAGAAAGCAAGCCAAGCTCGCGGTGTTCTGGTAAGAGGAGCAGTGTTGCTTTAATTTTTTGTTTTGGGAGCAGATCTCTGCAGGTAGCACAGTCGGAAATTGCAAGAGTGCATTGTCTCAGGTTGAGACGCCCTTCGCGGTGAAGCAAGAGGGCAGTATATGTTGCGGGGAAGGGCTTTAGCCTTTGACGACCTTGTTTTTTTTATTTGAGGCCATTTCGTGGCCTGTTTTGGAGGCGGAACTTTTCTGCACGCACTCAGGAAAAGGGCCAGTTTTATACTGTGCGACCACTGTTCTGTAGGTCGGTAAAAAGTTACTGTAGAAATTGCATTGTATGCCTGTGCGCAGAGACATTGGGAGTTACAGAATCATCCCTGTTGCCTGTTGATGAAAAATCGTCACTAGGAAGTGACTGTGTGGTCAAATACCACTTTCGCCAGTTTTGCAGATTTTCCCTTGTGAGGGTGAAGCTGTGGTTTTTGCAGTGACAGAATTTTTTGCAGTCTTCTGTAATGGCATCTGATTCTCTTTCATAGATTGTCACTGAAAAGCTTGACAAGAACAACTTCCAAGCATGGAAGTTTAGAATGACGAATTTCCTTATGGGAAAAGGATATTGGGAATTTGTTGCAGGAAATGAAGAAGAACCAGTTCTTCCTGATGTTCCCAATCAACAGCAAATGCAGGCATTCAAAACATGGCATGAGAGAGCCAGGAAAGTTATGTATTGGCTGTCTATCAGTATTTCAGACTCTATGATTGTGCATATTCAGGATGCAAGTACGCCAAAGGAGGCATAGGATACTTTGTCAAAAATGTATAGCACAAATACGCAAGCCAGGAAAATGCAGCTCAAGCAAGAGTTGCATAATGTGCAAAGAGAAAGTATGAGCATCAACGACTACCACATGAAGGTGAAGAAGATTGCAGATGCACTTGCTTCCATTGGGTCGCCAGTGGAAGATGATGATTTAGTTTCCGTGACCTTGAATGGTCTAGGAAAGGATTATGCACAGTTTCGGACATCCATTTCAGTTCATGAAAGATTTCCTGATTTTGAGGAGTTGATTGCTCTTCTAATTTCTGAGGAGTAGAGAAATGGTGGTGCATCTTCTTGAGGAGGAACTTCAAAAGAAGCTGTCTTCTACTCAAATACTGGAAGAGGTAGAGGCAGAGGTAGAGGAGGCCGATTTGGAGGCCGTGGTAGAAATCAGAATATGCAGCAAACTCAAGAAAACCAGTCCTATGGAGGAGGACGTGGTAACTCTAGAGGCAGGGGGAGCCAAAGAGGTCGTGGTGGATGGCAAAGAGGCCAAAATGCAAACAGTAATGTTGAATGCTACTATTGTGGTAAAATGAGTCATATGGCTAAAGACTGCTATAAAAAGCAGAATGACATCATGAATGGAAAACTGCAACAAGGGAATTATGCATCTTCTAGCAGACAGGGTGATGACAGAAATGAGCATTTGTTCATGGTGCAGCACATGAACAATTCTGTGACAAGTGTAGAAGAAAGCAATGATGTATGGTATGTTGACTCAGGTGCATCAAACCACATGACAGGTCATGCAGAATGGATGGAGGATGCAAGGAAAATGGAAAAACCAGGTTTTGTGGAGACTGGTGATGATACTGCACATCCTATTGTGCAGATTGGAAAAATTCCTTTGTCTATGCAGGATGGGAAAAAGAAATACCTGTCCGATGTATTTCATGTCCCGAATATCACCAAGAATCTGGTTTCTGTCGGTCAAATGGTTGAGCAGGGCTTGCAGGTCAGATTTTAATCCTCATGGATGCTTTGTTGAGGATATGAATAATAAAGGTCGCTTGATAGCAAAAGGAAAGAAGAAGGGCAGAATGTTTACGTTGGATGCAAACATGTCTGAATTGAGTGCAGCAATGTTTGCACATTGGTCATGTTAATGTACAACGACTTAAATCAATGCAGGCCCAAAATATTGTTGCAGGTTTGCCAAAATTCAAGGTTGCAGAAATGCATAAGGTATGTGAAGCCTGTCAGTTTGGAAAACAGGCAAGGAAACCATTTCCTAGACATGTTCAAGAGAGTAAGAAGCCATTGGAATTAATCCACTCTGATGTGTGGACTACTAAAGCTGCATCTCTTGGAGGCTGTCATTATTTTGTCACGTTTATTGATGACTATAGCAGAAAAGTTTGGGTGTATTTTATGAAAAAGAAAAGTGAAGTTTTTGGGCATTTCAAAACCCTTAAAGCTATGGCTGAAAAAGAAACAGGTCTGCAAATAAAATGCCTAAGGTCAGATGGAGGGGGAGAGTACCTCTCAAATGAGTTTGCAAAGTTCTTGCAGGAGCATGGCATAAAGCAGCAATATTCATGCAATTATACCCCACAACAAAATGGAATTGCAGAAAGGAAAAACAGGCATATTGGAGAGGTATCTCGTGCCATGCTCAATGAAAAAGACTTGCCAGATTTTTATTGGGCTGAAGCAGTTGCTACAGCAGTCTATATAATGAACAGGACTCCCACTGCAGCAATACATGGGATGACTCCAGAGGAGAGGTATACTGGTAGGAAACCAGATATTTCTCATTTGAAAATTTTTGGTTGCATTGCCTATGTACATGTGTCAGATGAACTGAGATCCAAGTTGGATCCAAAAGCTGAGAAGTGCATCTTTATTGGTTACTCTCTGCAGCAAAAAGGGTATAGATGCTATAACCCTTCTATTCGTAAGTTTACAGTGAGCAGAGATGTTGTTTTTGATGAGATGAGTAGCTGGTATAAACCAGTAAATGTGATTGATGATGTAGATGCACAGAATGGTAATGCTGCACAAAACTCACAGCAGCAGTCACAAAATATTAGTGGACCTGGAGCGTCCTCTAGCAGTGGTTCACATTCTTCGCCATGGACAGGCAGATTGAGATCAGGAGAATCTTCTCAAAGTAATGTAGATAGTGGTATGCAGGTATCACGAAAAGGAAAAGAGAAGGTTGATCAGCCCATGTTTGATGTGAATGCAGGTCACTCTTATGTGGATGGTGAATCCAGTGGCTCAGAACAGAGCATTGATGATGAGTTGGGTATTCCTTCTATTGTTACACCTGGAGTAAGGAAGACCAGGGATGTTTTGAGAGCACCTGGGAGTGAACCTACTTTGCGCAGGTCTACGAGAGCTAGGTATCCTGTGGATAGGCTGAAATATGATGGATTTACAGCCACTCACTATGCATATATGGTCAAAGTGATACAGGAACCAGAACCCACATCTTTTGAGCAAGCCATGGGAAAAGAAAAATGGGAGAAAGCCATGGATGAGGAAATGGATGCCTTGGAAGAAAATGCTACATGGGAGTTAGTACCTTTGCCTAAAGGTAAGAATGCAATTGGCTGTAAGTGGGTTTATAAGGTAAAGCACAATGCAGATGGTTCTCTGAACAAATACAAGGCAAGATTAGTAGTCAAGGGGTATGCACAAACATATGGCATTGACTATGAAGAAACATTCAGTCCGGTTACAAGGATGGCAACCATAAGAGCAGTCATTGCTATGGCTGCATCAAAGGGATGGTCTTTACATCAGATGGATGTAAAGAATGCCTTCTTGCATGGTGATTTGCAAGAAGAGGTATATATGGAGCAGCCACCAGGTTATGTGCATGCTGTTCATCCTGAGTTTGTTTGCAGGTTGAAGAAAGCCTTGTATGGATTGAAGCAAGCACCTAGAGCATGGTCTGACAAGATAGGACAGTATCTTGTCACTATTGGCTTTCAGATTTCCAAGGCAGATTTCTCACTTTATGTGAGAAAAACAGAGAAAGGTATTATGCTACTTGTCATTTATGTTGATGATTTGATTATGACAGGTGACAGTGATGAAGATATCCTTCATGTGAAAATGCTATTGAAGCAGAAGTTTGAGATGAAGGATTTGGGAGAGCTGCGTTATTTCTTGGGCATTGAGGTGATTAGATCACCAAGTGGGATACAGCTCTTGCAGAGGCAGTATGGATTGGACATGCTGTCCAAATATGGGATGACAGGCTGTAAGCCTATTTCAGTTCCTTTGGAGCAGAATGTGAAGCTGACACAGATGCAGGTGAGCTTCTAGAAGACCCTACTATGTACAGACTCATAGTAGGAAGTTTGATTTATATGACTATTACCAGGCCAGATTTGAGCTATGCTGTTGGATTGGTAAGTCAGTTTATGCAGGCTCCAAGGAAACCACATTTGGATGCGGCTAGACGCATACTCAGGTATGTGAAGTCCACATTGCAGTATGGACTATTTTATGAGACTGGGGTTCAGATACAGTTGCATGGATACACTGATGCTGATTGGGCTGGTAGTATTTCTGATAGACGATCTACCAGTGGATATGTGTTCTCTTTTGGGAGTGCTGCAGTCACTTGGAGCAGCAAGAAACAACCTACAGTTGCCTTGTCGAGCACAGAGGCTGAGTACAGGGGTGCAGCAATGGCTGCATGTGAGGTAGCTTGGTTGCATAAGCTACTTTATGATATGCATCAGTCTACAAATGGACCAGTTGTCATTTATTGTGACAACATGAGTAGTATACACTTGGCAAATAACCCAGTCTATCATGCTAGAACAAAGCACATTGAGGTGCATTATCACTATGTGCGAGAGAGGGTTTTACTAGGTCTTATTGATCTAGTTTATGTCAGCACAGAGGATCAGGTAGCTGACATATTCACGAAGGCATTGGGCACAGAGAAGCTGCGCAAGTTCAGAGACCTGCTTGGTGTGCAGGAATTGGGATTGAGCTCGAGGGGGAGTGTTGAGATATCGAGCTCCACTCGTGATACGCCAGGGTGACCGTTGTGTATTTATGTCACTGACTTGTCAGTTGTAGACACGGTTGGTACACCGTCCATGAATAATATCTACATGATAGCTATCCTTATCTACTCTAGTTCGTGGCTCAGTTAGTATGCCACCTTAGTTAGTTGAGTTTGGTTTGAGACCCATATATAGGGTTCTTCTATTTCTTTGTAAAAGAGTTCTTTTGGCTTACACAACTAAGAAGAGGAAAACTGTTTTCAGCCTCCACCCTTGTGTGTCTTTCCCCATTGTGCAAGCAAGAAAGCTTCAAGCGAGACTCCTTCCTTCTCTCCCACAATCTTGACACTGCTATCTCTACACATCAACTGAAGCATTCACAATCGTTAGTAAAATAACACAATTAAACCGACAAAAGTGAATACCTAGCAGTCTTCAGCTACATAAATAAATCAACTGGTTAGAAATAAATCCTAACCTTAATTTATTACGAGTGCGCACTCTAAACTCATAAACATTTATTAATTTAATATGCATTTTGCGGAATCACCCGCTATGGAATCACCCATGTACACACTAAATTAATGAAACGCCCGAAAAGGACAGGCGTCCCCATCAACTTCTCGCACAAAGAATCCTCTTTGTGTATGAGCCCCGGTCATCTAAGTTTATGGAATCCACCGTGGAATATGCCTCCTGGCATCATACCCCCGGGGTGGGATAGCAATTGACCTCAATTGCTATTAGCTCAATGTGGAGCTAACAGAGTGGGGAAAGCATTTAAGTCTCTAGCGTGCATCCATTGTGCTTCCTCTACAGGATGGTTCTTAAATTTGACTAGATATCTAGAGTACCTTCGGCCAGTTCTAGTGGTCATGTAGTCAGTGTCTATAATTGTTTCTGGTTCAAGTATTTCAGTCTCTTCTTCTAGTAAAGGTGGGTTTTCATAGACAGGGTGGATAGGTAATTGCCCTCTAAATGGTCTCAATAAACTAATATGAAATGTATTATGAATTTTCCAATGAGATGGCAGTTCTAACTTGAATGCATTGTCATTAATCTTATGAATGATTCTAAATTGTCCGTAGAATCTAGGAGCTAATTTGACAACTGGATGTCTATCTACACTTTGCAGTCTACGCTTTTCTATTCTAAGCCAAACATAATCATCAACTTTGAAATTCATGGCTTGTCTTTTCTTGTTGGCTTCTTTGGTATATGATTGTTGGGCTTTAGCAATCATATCATTTACCTCATCAAAAATAGTGTTATGCATAGTAGCAATATCATCGGCACTTTGTATTCTATTAGACAAAGATGCAACAGGTGTAGATAATCTATATCCATAAATAACTTCAAAAGGTGCTTTCTTTGTAGATGTGTGGGGTGTATTGTTATATGCAAACTGTAATAAATGCAAATGAGTATCCCAAGTCTGAGGTTTAGAGATAGTGTATGCACGTAAAAGATCTAAAATGGTGCTATTTGTGGCTTTTGTTTGTCCATTCGTTTCTGGATGAAATGCAGATGAGAAATCAATCTTTGTGCCTAGATTTGCAAACAGTGTAATCCAAAAATTATTACAAAATCTAGAATCTCTATCTGAAATAATCACTTTTGGCAATCCATGGTTAGTAAAAACAGTTTTAAAAAATAACTGTGCTGCTTGTGATGCTGTTAAAGTTTTCTTACATGCAATGAAATATGCTTGCTTACTAAATATATCTACAATTGTCCAAATCATGTCATGGTTAGATTTAGTATTTGGTAATCCAGTAATGAAATCCATAGATATATGTTCCCAAGGTTTAGATGGAATAGATAAAGGCATTAATAATCCATACTGTTTACCATGATGTCTCTTTATTCTTTGACAAATCAAACATTCAGAAACAAAATTAGATACATCTGCATCGATATGCGGCCAATAAAAATCTTCAGTTAACATGCGTAATGTAGAAATGATACCTCTATGACCTTGATATGGGGAACAATGAATTTCATTCAAAACAAAAGATCGGAATGGAATAGTAACACACAGTCTCTTTTCAAAGAACATGAATCCATCATTATATGACAATGAATCAACAGGAATGAAATTATTTTGAACTAATTTTTGCCAATCAGAATGAAAAGTAATATCCTGGTGATATGTGTCTTTCATAGCAATCAAAGAATCAAAAGATATGATAGAAATATTATGAATTGCAGGTCTTCTACTCAATGCATCAGCAACTACATTTTCTTTTCCAGGTTGGTATTGAATGATAGGATGGAAACTTTGAATGAATGAAGCCCATTTGATATGATGGTCAAAAATTTGGGGTTGGCTAAGTAGATGTCTAATGCTTTGCTGGTCGGTCTTTATCATAAATTCTGAACCCATTAAATAATGCTTCCATTATTTTAATGCTTGGACAACTGCTAAGAGTTCCTTGTCATAAGTGGAATATTTAAGCTCAGAGGGTTTCAGCTTAGAACTAGAATATGCTATTGGATGGTTGTCTTGCATTAGCACGGCTCCTATTCCTGATCCGCTAGCATCGGTCACAACTAGAAAGAATGGTCTGTTAAAGTCAGGCAATTGTAGAACAGGGGCATTGGTTAATGCACGTTTGAGTAAGTCAAAGGATTTCTGTTGGTTTTCAGTCCATTGATAAACAATGCCTTTCTTAAGAAGTTTGGTCAATGGTAAAGCAAGTAATGAAAAATTACGTACAAACTTCCTATAGAAACTAGCAAGACCAAGGAATGAGCGTAATTCATGTACATTTTTAGGAACAGGCCAATGCAATATTGCATCAATTTTCTTAGGATCAACTTTTATTCCTTCTTTTGATACAATATGACCTAGATATTCTATTTCTGTCTTAAAGAATTCACTCTTGTCAGGATTTACAAACAATTGATTTTCTTTCAGTAATTGAAAAACTAATGATAAATGCTCATAATGCTCTTTTTCACTTTGGCTGAATACTAAAATATCATCAAAGAAAACAATCACACAATATTGATATTTTAGAAAAATACGGTTCATCATTCTACTGAAAGTAGCAGGTGCATTAGTTAATCCGAATGGCATGACTAAGAATTCGTAATGACCAAACTGTGTCCTGAATGCAGTCTTAAATATATCGGATCTATCTAGCCTCACCTGATGATATCCAGACTTAAGGTCAATTTTAATAAATATAGAAGATCCTTGCAGTTTGTCCATAAGGTCATCAATTCTAGGTATAGGATACCTATTCTTTACAGTGATCTTGTTTAATGCTCGGTAGTCAATACACATCCGATAAGTATTATTCTTTTTCTAAGAGCACAGGTGCACCGAATGGAGAACTGCTAGGTCGAATTAAGCCTCTATTTAGTAATTCTTCAACTTGACTTTGGATTTCTTTTTGTTCTATTTGATTGTGCCTATATGGGGCTTTGCAAGGTGGTTGTGTGCCAGGTATTAGGTCAATCTTATAGTCTTCTGGACGTGATGGAGGTAAACCTTGTGGTAGGTCTTCTGCAAAAAAATCCTTAAAATATGCGAGAAATTCCTTATGCCTAGGGTGCATATGATTTTCCTTTGCGTGCAATTCATTTACCCAAATGAGATATGATTTAGTATTCTTGCGTAGTGCACGTTTTGCTTGAGTATGCGAAAGCAGTGGAAAGATATGAGATGCATGCATACCAAATAATGTAATAGATTTTCCTTGAAAATTAATATTCATTGTGTGTGTGGAATAATCTATATTGGGATTATATTGGTGTCTCCATGGCATTCCTAGAATAATGTCGCTTGACTGTGATGGGACAACTAAGAAATTTCTTCTTTCAATATATGGACCAATTTGAATTTCTAAATCTTGTACTTCTTGTGTGCCATTGTACCTAGTACCTAAAAATGCAGCTTTTATGCGATAGTGCGTAGGTACAGTGTGCAATTTCAATTCCTTTACCAATTTTGCTGAAATAAAGTCATGGGTACTACCGTCATCATGCAATATAGTTCTTTCTTTTCCATGCACCATACATTTCATAGTCAACAATGAATGTGAAGTAGGCATACCTGGTAAAGTGTCGGAAGTAGTAGTAGGATCATCTTCTTCTTCATTGAAATCTGGCATATCCTCATGCTCGTCTTCGTCCATAGCTCCAAGGTAGTTGATATGTGCTGATGGCTTCTTTGAATGACAATTTGCTGCGAGATGCCCTGGCTGGTGACACTTGTAGCATACGATGGGCTTGGCTTTGGTCACATTATTTGCAATGGCTGGGAGTCTGGGTACATTTGGATTTGCTTGTGGAATAGGCTTAGGATTTGGATTGACAGTGGATGGTAATGCAGGTGGTTTAGGCCAATTCTTGCGGAAAGATGGTGATGAGAAACGACCTGGATTAAACCTTCTGAAATTGGAATTGAATTGTTTAGATCCATAATTACCGTTTGCTTGGAATGGCTGTGGTCGTCGATCTCTTCCGCGTAACTTATCTTCAGTGTCGTGAGCTAAGGAGATGGCGTCTTCAAGGGTAGCAGGCTTGAACATGTTCACTTCAGCGTAGTAATGTCCAAGAAGTCCAGACATGTACTTCCGCTTATGTGTCGTCTCTAGTACGTCTTCAAGCATGCGTAACTGTAGGAGTGCATTCCAAAAACGCTCTGTATACTGTGGAATAGGCTCACGATCGCGCTGTTGAAGTAAATCCCATTGCTTGATAGCCTTCTCATGAAATTGCGGTGGAAGGAAATTTTGCATGAACTTCTTCTTAAAATCTTCCCATGTAGCAGGACATTCTATGCTCTTGCGGACTACAGTCCACCAAAGTGATGCTCTGTCTATCAGATGATTAGTAACACACTTGATTTTATCTTTTTCGGGATAAGTTTCCTCATGGAAATAGTCATCAAACTGGCTAATGAATGATAAAACAGTCTTTCCTTCTCTTATGCCATTGAAAGTGCGAAACTTGAAACTTCGTTTACTTATCTTGGATTCCTTGCGAATGGTTTGTGCTTCAAGAGTGGCGTCGATGGTACGGCGAATCAAATCTTCAGCTTGAGGTTCTTCTTTATCAGTGGACGCTCCTTGTAGCTTTGTCAATTGCGCTTGCAAGGCTTGCCTAGCTCTTCGCTCTTCTTCCAATTGCAGCATGATAAGATCCAGCTTTTGTTCCATGGTAGGCTCGGGTAGGTCGTCTTCAGCCATAGGATCATCCATATGTGGAGTAGTCATCCTGTAAAACTCAACAAACCTTTCTCACTCAAAATCAGTTAGCGGGATGAGCGTAGCTCAAATTTGGGGTTACAAGGCTATGTATTTTTGGGTATTTTCTTCTTCAATTTTCAGAAATTCTGCAATATTTCTGTCTCTGTTTGCTGAAAGTACTTCAACGAACTTGTAGATAGGTAGAACAGCTTGCTGCGAACAACTTTCCAGTTCAGAGTTTTTGCATACGAACAAGTCTTCTATGAGTTTTAAGCACTAGTCAGTTCTGATTTAGTCTGACTTGAAGAGTTGCAGACTTAGCAGACTTGCAGAGTTGTTGACTTGCTAGACTTAGGCCGACTTGCAGAACTTGCAGTACTTGATTTCTGTCGACTTACGGAACTTGACTTCAGGAGTGCGAGACCCGGAGTTACTGAACTTGTCTGCCCAGTGTGACTTGCAGAAGATTGTGTGACTTAGCTTAATGAATTAAGCTTAAGCTTAATAAGCTTAGTAGCTTAGGCTTATTAGGGAGGGAGAGTCGACTGAAAACGGCGCAGATCATGGAGGTCAAGAGGATGTGTTTGATGACGTCGCGCGAATTTCGGACAGCCTCAGATACCTCGTTGAGAATTTTTGTGGGACTTCTTCAATTCCTAAGTCTTTAAGCTTGAAGACTAAGCTTTTTTGAAGAAAAAGATATGGCTTCTTACTGTTTTATCCACGACTTGTTTATGGAGATGAGGGAGTGGTCCTCCGCCTACAGAGCCTGGTCCTTCGCGATCTGATAGTGGAAACAGGGGTTCTTGATCGCCAGAAGTCTGCCTGTATCGACGGTTTGCGACGAGATTGACTGTAGAGGCCGTTTGTTCCTGGAGCTCCGCCTTCGCCCGAGATTGGTAGCGATTGGAAGCTCTTGATCTCTGCTCCGCTCTGATACCACTAGTGAGCAGATCGGTCACAGATAGCTCACGTGGTGAATCCCGGAAGGTCCCCAAGAACAAAGTACTCTACTTTTTAGCACAAAAACCCATGTAAAAGCAAGCACGACATGAGGCAAGAGACAAATTGGGTTCAATCTCCCCCATGCCTTGTGTGAGCGCTTCACAAAGCATGTATTTAATGTATATTTCCAATCTTCATGCTCAATAATAGCCCAATTACAAAAATATGACAAGCTTTTAGCTTTTGAGTTTGCTTTCTACCAAAAATAAGAAAATAAAGCTAATGGACGGTGCCCATAGTGTCTGGCACGCCCAATCTCAATGTCCAAATAGAAATAACATATCCAGGCGCATAAGCGCATACAAAATAATAATAAATAATCGATGTCTCAATAGACATAACAAAATATAGGCGTGGCGCCTATCAAAATCTAATCCAAAAGTTGAAAACCCGCTAGACTCCAATGCTTTCCTCCGCCACTGCTGCTATCTCTACACATCAACTGAAGCATTCACAATCGTTAGTAAAATAACACAATTAAACCGACAAAAGTGAATACCTAGCAGTCTTCAGCTACATAAATAAATCAACTGGTTAGAAATAAATCCTAACCTTAATTTATTACAAGTGCGCACTCTAAACTCATAAACGTTTATTAATTTAATATGCATTTTGCGGAATCACCCGCTATGGAATCACCCATGTACACACTAAATTAATGAAACGCCCGAAAAGGACAGGCGTCCCCATCAACTTCTCGCACAAAGAATCCTCTTTGTGTATGAGCCCCGGTCATCTAAGTTTACGGAATCCACCGTAAAACCTCACGGAATCCACCGTGGAATATGCCTCCTGGCATCAGAAACGTAGCTGAAACACACACTCTAACCTCAAACACACCGAAGAGAGGAGAAGCACCTACCTTGTGGCTTTGATCGATGCAAGCTACAAGCCTCTGGCTCTTCACAATCGACTCAGAGAAGCAGCACCCCTGTTGTACCTGCGTTTTGAAACGCACCCATATTGACACACAAAAAACTTGCTCTCGCTTGCTTGATCGGTCCGCCTTCTCCTCTGTGCAAGGTTGTTTTGGTCCTCCTTCTGCTTGCTTGTTTGGGGGGGGGAGAGAGAGAGAGAGAGAGAGAGAGAGAGAGAGAGAGAGAGAGAGAGAGAGAGAGAGAGAGAGACCGCAGATTCTATTTAGAGGTGTCTTCTTCTCTGTCATGTGAGAGAGAGTGTGTGTGCCCGTGCGTGTGTGAAAAGACCATTAGTGTGAGAGAGTATTTGTGTGTTAGTAAATAAATAACACTAGAAGAGAGAGTGTGTGTAATGATTGTTGTTGAGAGAGAGAGAGAGGTGGAGTTAATGACCATCAGATGTGTTTGTGGCCATTACTATGAATATTTAGTGCAGTGGGGGACTACAGTTCCTAATTAGAGGTGTCCTTTTTTTGTTGCAAGAGAGGGAGAGAGAAAGAGAGAGTGTGTGTGTAACGACCATCAATGTGAGAGAGTGTTTGTGTGTGCTAGTAAATAAAAACACCAAAAGAGAGTGCGTGTAATGATTGAGTGTGTGTGTGTGAGAGAGAGAGACAGAGGTGGAGTTAATGATCACTAGACGTGCTAGTGACCATTAGGTGTGTATATTTAGTACACACCTATCATTATGGCAAAAGTAAAGGTTATTATTAACATGACTGTTTAACCTTGACAATTACTATTTTCATATTGAGATCTATTTTCATATCACCATCTTATTACAGTTACTTGAAGAACAACTCTTCTCTTGTTCCCTTTGCATAGATTGTTCTTCAACTCTATTGAGGTTCTAACTGTGTCTATTGGCTTCTTAAGAAGACATTCACACAGACAGGACTATTTATCTATTTAGCAACAATGCCAAACAATGTGCAAATCAAATATGGTAGTTTCAGTACCTTGTCAATAAGGTATGACTCATGTTTCTGTGAGGTGGCATTGGAAGAGCTTAAGAGTCACTTTGAGATTGGTGATGATATTGATGTGGAAGTGCAGCATGCAACAAGCCAGCCAGGTGTGTACACGACCATGCCATTGATGAGACTAGAAGATGGTAGCAAGGGATTCATACTAGATGGTGGACAAAGCAGTGTCTATAGTCTCCAAGTTAAGCATATCCCTCTTATAAAGAAAATGACTGACTCAATGAGTGTGCAAGTTCTACTAGATAGGCTTCCCTTATCTAGTTCTCTTCATGTTGCATACTCATCTGTCAAAGAGATACAAAAGGTGGATGAGCTACCAATTACATACAATGGATACATTATGTTTGAGTTGCCACCTAAGCCGATCGAGGGCAGCTCAATGCATGGAATGGACCAAAAGAATGATGGGCACACATGGGCAGAGTACACTACTATTTCTCAAGATTTCTTCAATGGCACGATGAGGATGAGCAGATGTTGTGGTTATCTTAGATGCTTCTCCTTGGAATGTCCATATCTAGAGAGGACTGGTATTGCTAATGAGACCTAGTCGAAAGGTAAGTTGAAGTGGCCTCCTTCATCAACTGGCCCTTTGCAGCCTGAGGTTGGGACCCTGAGGTGTACACATTGTGGAATGTCTCCTGAGTGTGTAAAGGCTTGTGTTGCATATATATACTATTGTATTCCCTTTGACAAAGTGAATACCACAAGATGTGCTATTCATGTTGGTTTTCATAATCACCCTGTGCAAGATGGCTCGTGTCGACAAAAGCAAAAGCAGATTGAAGACATGGTGCAAACTCGTGCACAAATAAATCCATCCGTGTCATGTAAAAGCATTGAAGTGTCTGTTGGTCAAGATCTTGTGATGGAAATGTTGATTTCAAAAGAACATTGCTCCGAGGATTTCAATGAAGCCAAGTTGCATGAGGTGCTGGAGAACCTTACCCCATTGTCTCATAGAAGAAGGATGCAAAGGTCAGTAAATATTGCTAGAAGAGACAAGCAACATGCTGAAGGCGGGCTTGATGCAATTTTGGCATTGAAAAGAAAGTGCATGTACCCCTTCTTTCACAGTATTTTGTTTCCGCAACAGCTTGGAGATAATGTCATGCCACACATATTCAAGATGTCTACAATTGGACCAGGCTCAGGAGTTGACCTTGTTAATAGAATGCAACCTGGTGGATCTTTGGGAGATCAATGGATCCACTTTGACCATGTGCATAGGGTGAAAGGTTGGAACACAATGGGAGCTCATGTTTATGATCCCCATATTCGAGAAATAATGACCATTGCAACCTGCGAGTTCAAAGTGGAGGATGAGCATGCACAAGTATCATTTTGGCAAATGTTAAATAATGTTATGATAGCAAATGCATTCTCTATCCCAAAATTTTGAGGTTTTATGGTGGCAGATGCAGCACAAGCAAATTGGCTAGCAATTAGAATAGTCTACAATGGAGGACCAAGCAACATCATGCATGGCAGGGAAAGGACTTGCTCGTTTCATTGGGAGATGAGCATGGTCATGCATGCAAAGAGATGTGTCAAGGCCCCATATCTAGAGGAACACAAACTTCTTTGTAGAAAATGGAAGGTTGCAAGGACAGAGCAAGAAGCCAAACAGTGCAAAGAGGCACTCTTAAAGTTTTGGTCTCATGTCCATGTAAAGGATGGAGAGCTCCCTGGATTGATGGCTTGGTTCCACTGGTGGGATGTCAGGGTTTCCCCATGGGGAGGGATGTTCATGGAGCAGCATGAAAATGCAGGGTTTGTGCCAACAACAAATTTATCAGAATGTAAGCACTCGAGCATGTGAGCAACTCATGGGCAATCTAAGTATGTCTCACTCTATGAGGCATGTAGTGCTGATTTGGCATTGGCTGTGTTGCAAAGTGCACACTACAAAGCATTTATGGAAGGAAAGCACCTTGGTAGTGGACCAACCTTGCAAAGATTGAAAGAAAAAAATTTGTGTGGAGAATCAAGTGGTTCTAGTCAAAAGCTGATTGATCTGACACATGCAGTGCTCTCAGAGGCAAGTGTGCAATCACCAGAGATGTTTAAACCACAACAAGAGACAAGAAGTGTTAGAAGGAAAAGGGGTAACGTAGACCCAAGAGTGATCTTGCCAACAGATAGCCATAGACCTGAATATTCAACAGTGACTATTGGCAAAACGATGGGGTTTAGAGGTGATGGAATGGAGCAGAATTTGCAAAAGGAGACAGAAATTGCCTTGAAGATATGCAAAGAGAGCACAGTCCACCCTACGCATTGGGCCATCAGAAGAATAGAAGTACATAGTCTTGTGACTTGTTTTGGCTTCTTGGAGTCCAAGAAGGCTAGATGTGGGAAACTAATTAACCCTCTTGGTAAGAATGCAACTGTAGGTGTGCCTGCACCATGTTTCAAAGGAAGGAGACGTTATAGTTCTGATGGTACAGTGGGACAATTCATATGGTTTTGTGGAAATGATGTTCTCCATACGTGGAAGGTGGATAGCTCAGTGATGGGAATACCAAGAGATGCTCCAGCGACATGGAAGATTGCTCAAAGCACCATGGTAACAGAGACAGAGAAAGCAAACTTGCAAAGAGCTGGATTTGTTCTTGCAGAGAATGATGAGGTTGTGGATAGCTTCATAGTTCCACTTGATAGGCCACCTCCAAGCCATGAGCGGCCACTGTGGAGGAATGGAAAGCCTGTGAAGTGGAGAAGCAAGTTATCTAAACAGTTTCAAGAACGAATAAATAGGGCAAAGTCAATGGTTGCAGAGGTTGTGAAAGAGAGTATTCTTACTCTTGGTGAAGCTCATGTTTACTTTCTAAAGATAGAAGGCTCAATAGCAAATGGGTTGACCTATTCTATCACTGTGTCACAATATCCAAGATGCTCATGTGAGGACTTTAGTCAGCGAGACACGAAGAATTTGGTATGCATGCCATGCAAACACCTATACTATGTCTTCATAAAGGTCTTGGGACTCAATGAAGTCGTGCATCAATTCATACACCAAGCAGCTCTTACTAAGGTGGAGCTGGCTCAAGCAGTACTTCCAAGAGTTGGATAGTGCGCTTTTTGGTCTTGTGGATGGCCAAAGCTTTGAGGAAACATTTCCCTAAATGTTTTTTCATTTAAAAAAAGTATCCTTTCGTCTTAAGGGTTTTATATAGGCAGATAAATCACTATGTTTAAGGTATTCGAGGCTAGGGTATTTTTGAATTCAACATACGGCCTTTTCTTTTTGGACATGTACAGCTCCTTTAATGAGCTTTCATCTATTATGTCCATTTTGTTAGCTTCATCCCACGATATGGAATGATATAAGAAATACTTTTGTAATGTGAACTTGTTTTGTTCATTGGGAGATTGAAATTAGTTCCTCATCTATGTTTCAAGATCAGACTATTTTCTTACCACCTTTTTTGTGAGATGAACATGGATTACACTTTTTTGTGTCATTATTGGGATGAGTTATGTGAGCTCTATGTGCGTGTCTTCATTATATTTAATTTTAATCTACAATTTTTACTTGTATACGTCAGTGATGCTCTAGGGGTAGGTATGTTAGAAGGTAGCTTGTTGCTTGAATTTTCATGCTCGATTTTCTAGCCTTGCTCGATTTCCATTGCTTGCTTTTCTAGCCTTGCTTGGTTTTCATCGCCCGCTCTTTGGTTTTCCTAAAAAATAAAGGTCGCTTGATAGCAAAAGGAAAGAAGAAGGGCAGAATGTTTACGTTGGATGCAAACATGCCTGAATTGAGTGCAGCAATGTTTGCACATGGGACCGATGTAGTTGCAGATATTGATATCTGGCATAAACGCATTGGTCATGTTAATGTACAGTAACTTAAATCAATGCAAGCCCAAAATATTGTTGCAGGACTGCCTAAATTCAAGGTTGCAGAAATGCATAAGGTATGTGAAGCCTATCAATTTGGAAAACATGCAAGGAAACCATTTCCTAGACATGTTCAAGAGAGTAAGAAGCCATTGGAATTAATCCACTCTGATGTGTGGACTACTAAAGCTGCATCTATTGGAGGCTGTCATTATTTTGTCACTTTTATTGATGACTATAGCAGAAAAGTTTGGGTGTATTTTGTGAGAAAAAAGTTAGAAAAAGATTCTAGATTAGGATGACATGCAAAAAGCTAATTGCTTTTTTAGCCAATTAGGGGATTTTCACAAGAAGGACAGATTGACGAATCGTGCGCGTCGCGATTGCTGTAAATAGGCTGAAAACTGCAGATCGAACTAAAAGAAGAAAAAGGAGTGATCTGGGAGATCCGTGATCAGGTGTCTTGGGGTTTCACCCCCCTTTCAGAGCCAATGGAGCCATCAGATTTGGGTTTCAGACAGCAGAGAAAAAGCTGATTTTTCTGATCCACCTTTTTTGGTCTACGAAGGAGCTCCAGGAGAACTAATGCCTGGAGATTGCTTCTGAGTAGTGCAAAGATTCTAGGTTCTTTCAATACATATTGTTTCAATTCATTATGATTTGTTTGTGTAGTATTTACTACTTGGATATTCTCTATCTTCTCTTCCATCTCCTATCTCTACTTCCTTCTACTTTTGATCCCCGGTGGATTCGACCTTTCGACAAAAACCCCTCCGACATTGGTGAACTCGACGTGAAAGGTCGTCATAGAGGAAGAAAAAATAATATGGGAGAACCTTTGAATACAATCTCCAGTGATGTTTTGCAATAGTTGGTGCAAAATATGAATATTGCTTATGCAGGTACAACAACAACAGCAGGTGATGCAAGCTTCAGCTCAAATAGAAAGTGTTATGATGAATGCTTTGCAAGAAATTGAGCGTGAGGTGAAGTTATTCAATGGCAGGAATGTATCTACATATGTACATACCTATGCTCAGAAGATGGAATTCTTTGGAGTGGCTCAATCTACATGGAGTCAGTATTTTGTATGTGTTACTGTTCATGAACTGAAAGCACGGATTACTGAATTATACTTGCAGGATCCTGACTGGGTAGCCTTCAAGAAGACACTCAGGGAAGAATTTTACATTGAGGAGACCGGTTTGATTACGCGCAAGACTTTTCAGGAGTGGGTTATACAACCCAATAAGGGTCTTGTGGCTACGGAATTGTTAAGAGAATTTGAAAGTCGATTTGAGAAGTTGGATCTTGCAGAATAGCAAGCTCTTGCAAGTTAGAAAATTGAATTGTTTCTACAGGCAGCTGAACCTGAGCTTCAAGAGAAGCTTGATGATTTGCTGGAGGATCAGACTACAAAGATAGGTTTGAAAATAGAGTGGAGACATGTCAAGGAAGCTATTACTGCACTTGTGAAGAAGCATAGAAGAAGAGAAATATTGCATGTCTCTAGCTTGCCCACTATTACGGGCAAGATAGTTGATGTATCTAGTAAGCCACCTACTTTTGTGGCTAACCCTATGGTTGTACCTGCTATTGTTCCCTCTGTTAGGGAACATGTCTTGGATGAATTGGTCAAAGGGATGCGGGATCTTCAATTGAAGGTTGCAAAATTGGACGAAAAAGGACAAGAGGAAAGGGGACGGGCAGCATCCCCTAAGCATGGAAAAAGATGTATGTGATGTGATAGTTTGCAACACGAGAGAAAGGATTGTGCTGCCTATCAGGAGGCCTTGGTACGACAACTTATCTTTTGGAAAGATGGCAAGATCCATGCACAAGAAACGGGATTTCCTCTTACTTTGAATTTTGGAAAGGGAGGTATGCAGAAGTTGTTGGAAGACTTGGTTGTCCGAAATGCTTATGCGGCGGTACATGCTTCTACTTTTGGTCTACACTTGGATAGAATGCATGGCCAAGTGATGGTTGATCCAAAGGCTGAAATATGGACACATGCTTTACATGCAATTGAAAAGAGAAAGGTCACTAATAGTGAAATGTCTCATGTAGGGCAAGACATTCATGGCATAACTGGTTGGGAATCATCGATGGATGCATATTCAATGTATGCATATTTAGCAAAGGTACAAAACACGGATGTACTTGTGGAAGAAAAACGAAAAAGAGATGAAGATATTGTAGGGACATCTAAAAGAATGACAAGAAGAAGTGTGGATCAGCCTAAAGCTGCAAATCAGCCACCTCCCGAGCATGTTATGGAAGAGATCAGTCAAGAGCAAAAACAGGATAACAAACAAGAGGGAAAAAAGAAGGGCAAGCAGCTAGGATATAAGTTGCAATCTGACATTGAGACAGCCATAGATCTTAAGAAGGTTCTTGAAGAATGGATCTTAAATAGTCGGGTGGAATTTACCTTGGGAGAGGTGCTTGGCATTGCCAAGTGAGAATTTCATGATGAGACCATTGACATAATTAAAAGGAAGCATCAGTTTCTTGGTGATACCACTAGTGCATTGCTGCAATTTGAAGAGGAAATTGGTTTGTTGGGTATTCGGGCTGAATATGAGCATGAAGTAAGTACTGGATTATCTATGCAGAAAGCTACTAATCAGTGGGACAACATGTGGAAAAGAGAAGAAAGTGGCTGAAAATGCATTGTGTTGTAGCAATATGCATGGTGGAGTAAGGAAAATGCAACAATATGGAGAAGAGACTCTAGGATTTATTCCTCGAAGTCACTACACAAGAACTCATTGGGCTAGAGCTACCATTGAAATGGTAGTGAAAATAGGGGAGCGTGAAACTCCTTGTGTTGCTTTCCTTGACCATGGGTCTAAGATAAATGTCATTGAGTGGGGATTGTATGAAAATGGTGCATGGCCTATGGACACTGATCATGGTTGGCGTATGAGGGCTGCAAATAATTCTTCAGGGGAGCTCTATGCTGCATGTCCTAATGTAAGATAATTCCTCATATGCAGTGATTTTGGGACAGCCCTATACTATAGGTGTGCGTATGGAAACAAAGGTGCTTGATGATGGTTCTGCTTATGCAAGAGTTAGAAGCAAGGATGGGAGAAAAGCAGTCCAATTTCTTACAGTTTGTGTTAATCATCCTAGAAATCATGATACGCTTCGAGAGTCTCCTTTGGTTCCAAATGCAAGGGAATCCAAAGACCTGGATTTTCATTAAGCATTGCTGTAATGCGGGGCTACAGTAGTGCTGTTCAGAGGGTGTACTCGCCTCTTGATGAAATGAAGCATGTATTTACTATTGAAAATTCTTAGTTTACAGCAAACAGTTCATGTTGGTTTAAGCCTATGGAAGCTATGTGTAGGGCTGAATGCATACCTATGAAACGGGCTATTAAGAAACTGAGATCATTGGGGCTGTTAGCTGAAAATGATGGCATTTCAGGCATCTTTTATGGGCTGAATATTACTGCCACTATGGCTGAAATTTCAGCAACTATACATGCAGAAAATGAGGCTGAAAATAGAGTGTTGTCAGTATGTTCTTTGGATATGTATGATGTTATAGCATTGTTTGCTCAGCAGGAAGGATTAAAATGGGTTGAAGCACTTGTGGAGACAAAGTATAAGACAGTTGACAAAAAGATGAAACCAATTGCTTTGCCACTTCCACTAGAGAGTGAGGGTATGTATGAAAAAGTGTCAAGGTAGCCAAGCTTATGGGATCCTAAAGATATAGGTCATCAGTTTACATCTAAAACATTACAGGAATTGAAATTTGGTGTAGAAGGGTTTCTTTTGCCTGTTGAGAGAAATTGTTTTATGCAGATGTTGGCTAGACATGGGAAGGCATTTACATTTCAACCAAGTGAAATAGGTTGTGTGGATCCAAATGTTGTCTCTCCTATGGTTATATTTATTATGCCACATGTACCATGGAACTTGAGGCCTATTCCAGTGCCTAAAGCTTACTTGCCAAAGCTTATGGATTTGCTAAATGAAAAGATTTGCATGAAGATCTTCGAGCCTTCTTCAGCCCTGTACTCAAATCGTTGGTTTACTGTGCCCAAAAAGAATGGGGCTTTGAGATTTATTCAAGACATGCAACCGGTCAATAAAGTGACCACAAGAAATGTGGGTGCAGGTCCTGTGGTTGATGAATTTGCATAGGCTTTTGCAAGCAGAGCGATCTATTCTTTGGGTGATCTTTACTCGGGATATGATCAGTTTCAGCTTGCAATTGAAAGCAGGGATATCACAACCATGAAGACTCCTTTGGGGTTAGTACGCATGTGTACTCTCCCACAGGGTGTAACAAACTCAGTGGCACACATGACAAATGCTATGAATAGGGTACTCATGGATTTTATACCACAATTGACTATGCCCTTCTTGGATGATGTTCCAATCAAAGGGTGTGCAGTGGATGAAAAGAATGAAGAGATGGATGCTCATGGATGCACAAGACATTGGGGAGTTGAAGGAAGTCTTAGCTGAAGGTAGTGGCCTCAAGATCTATTCAAAATTGATACGGTCTCCATTCCATCCTAAAATGCTGCCATAATGCACTATCTATCCACATGAGAGATTGGAGTTGCTTTGTCAAAGGCTGAAAAGAGAATATTAGGCAGCAAACCTTGAAATTTGCCTTGAATTTTGCATAACACTATATCGACAAGGATTCAATGATGCTTATCACCAATGTGTCATGCTTGATGAAGTTCCATTTATCTTGGAAGAGTGTTATGACTCCACTTGTGGAGGGTGCTTTGGTGGACGATTAACTATACAAAAAGCTTTGAGAGCTAGATATTGGTAGTTGTCTGTTTTCTAGGATGCATTTGCATATCCTTGACCTCATGAGAGGGCTTTTGGAATATTTTCCTTAGGAGTCAATGATAAAGCACAAGTACTCAGAATTGATCTAATAATTGAAGTAATCTTCCAAAAAATTGGAGCATTCACTCTCTTGAAGATCATGGAGAGCCATGACCACTTTTGAAGCTCCAATTCTCTTCAAAAAGAATTGGTTATTAAATCTTGAAGCTCTTTCATAGTAATATATGGCTACAATGGATCAACATTGCAAATTTTGATGCTTGTTAACCCTCAAGAGGCTATTAGGAACCACAAATTGGGGAATCTTGGCTCTATACCTTCATTCTCATTGTTGAGCATCTCTCATAGTGCTTGCATCTTGGACATTCCTCTTCCTTGAGTCTTGGATAGTTGGAGACTTTAGTACTATTGAGGCTTCAATCTTCCTTGTGGATCCTTCATCAAGTAACCGAACTGCATTACTATGGAGCATTGCAACTATGGTATACATGGGAGTGCATGATAAGTGTTTTGATGCTAATTGGTCTATGGATGTGGTATACTTATGCCTCAAAGATTCTATCATAATTGCAAAGGATATTGACACATCGACTTCTTTTTTTAGCAATGACACTTATGGTGGCATTGAGAGCTAATTTTAAAGTACAAAAGTGGCCCGATATCCCCCCAAAAGAGGGGTTTCTGGTGAAAAATAAAACAGTCATGGATCAAGGAGCTAGAGTTTTCCTAGATGCATTTTGATGCTAGGAATCCAACACGTGTTCGTTCATCGATAGGAGTCCATTTGGCTCCCCATTTAATGCCCACAAGATTTGGCGTTATGAAGCAACTATTGGATTCAAAAGTCGAAAAGCACATGACAGAGTCCAAGTTGATAGACTTTGATGTTAGAAAGTCACCTATCCAGTCGACTTATGATTCTGAGGCCATTTGCCTCTAAAGTACACAGTCCGATAAAGGATAATGCTAAGAAAATGACTAGGTGATTCGATAAATCGGGAGATAAAAGATGATTCAAAAGTATAATTGCACATAGATTGGATGATTTGGGTGCATTAGTGGTGGCTGGAAAATAGTGTCAGTGGCTCCACTTTTTTGAAATACAAGACATACCTAAACAGAATTTAGAGTAAGCAACTCTTATTTGATGTTTATGATGAATCGTTAGTGCATATGATAGAAAGATGATTGAAAATAGTTGAAATATATTTGTTAATATTTGTAAATTTAGAAATTCATTCATTTTTATTTATAGATATTGAAAATAATAAAACTGTAAAACTTGAAATATAGGATTTAATGGAAAACAGCATTGTTTTTGGGTTTTGGAGATTCAATGATATTCATATGGCATCAAAATGTGTATGCTAATGGATCACACTTCAACTAAGTCATTCAAAAAAAAAACTCAAAAAAATCAATAATTTATGTTGAAATAGATTGAAAATTTCATGAAAAATAGACAAACAAATGAAAAAAATTAAGAAGAAATGAGTTTTGCATGTTAAAAATTACAAAAAATTAGAAGAATATTTGTGATTGTATAATGAAGACAAAGCATAAGGATTTGCCTTGGTCTACCTTCATTTATATGTTAAAATATGTGTTTAAAGCTTGTTCCTATGAAAAATTATCACAAAATCTTCCACATTTGTGTAAGCAAGTAAAATGTAAATGATAAAGGATGTGGGGTTGCAATGGGAAGAAATTTGATTAAGTTGCTAATTTCTTTACATATCCTAGTATACAGACCGTGGTTTATATTAGTTTAAAGGGATTTAAAAGCACGAGTTAGCTCAGTGGTTTTCCTTAGTAATGCAACATGAAATCTTTGAAAGAAACCATGAAAAGATTGGTTTTTGTACTTCACACTAGCTAGTTTTTAGTTAAGTTTTTTGAGCACAAAGTATCATATACTTTGCATATGCAATCTAAATATGGTATTAGAAGATAAATTTTTGGATGCACTACAATTGTATGTCTAGGTGACGACTAATGTTGAGAGTGTAAAATTCCGCTTTGTTGTAGGATGCTATGATATCTTGGAAAATGGATCAAATGAAAAATATATACACTCTCCTAGATCATTATACTTATATTATGAGAGGACTCTTTTACGCTTGTGTCCTATGTTTAAGACGATGCATCTTGGGGCCAATTCTTGGGGTGTAGGAGAGGTGTAGAGCCACAACACTTTGCTTGGTGTGGGAGCTCTTTATGTATGTCATGTGAGGTGCTAGCCACCTAAATGTGTGGGATACCTCCTTTGTTATTGGAGTCGGGATGGCCAAAATCGTTGGACTACAAATTAATACAAACTCGTGATTTATTTAGAGTACTGTATAGCCTCTAGATGCTCCTAAGCCAGGAGGACATGAGGATGGTTTCGTGGGTATAGGAGGCACCTACTAGAGCCCTAGAGTTAGTGTCGAGCCAACATGCACTCATATGCTCATGCTGACATTGAGATGTCTATGAACTTGACAATAGTACTCATAGTGATATGCCTATGGCAATTATATGCTCCTGTTCGGTAGTGATGCTTATGTTGGTCATGAGATAATAATGTTTGACAAGGTTATGCTCTTATTGGCAATGCAGTTGGCTATGGTGACAATGGCTTGGATCATATTGGCAATGACTTCCAACCAACAATGATTTACAAGACAACTTTCAGCTCATAATAGGCTTATACATATTACTATAGACTTCTATAGGTATTTGCAAAGGTATTTGTGGTTTGGAGAATTATTTGCAGGTTTATTAGGGTGCTCATAGGTCTCCAAAGGTTCACATTCAGTTTCATCACTTGGTTAGATACTACAAGATATGTACTGTTCAAAACATGCCTCTCATAGTTGCAAACAGGGTATTAGACTATGTAGTTCATCCACACATTTCTTATTTTCGTTCAAAATAGCCGAAATCACAGTGTACCCTGAAACTGCTGTCCGCAACCTTGCGGCTCTAAAACGGGGCCTGAAACGGCCTCAGATGCCCAAAATAACAGCGGAAGAGCCCTAAAGGGCATATCTGTTGAATACACAGCGCTCTCCACGCACACCAAATCTCACTGCAATTTGAGATTTTTGCTCTACCCTGCTTCCGATGCCTCCACAGGCACTATCCAAGAGAGAGAGTGGAAGAATGGGAGAGCTTCTTACCCTTGGCTTGCTTGCTCGAACTTTGCTTCTTCTCCTTCACTTCAGCCTTCGAAATCAGCCTCTCTCAGTGGAGTGGCTCTAATACCATGTTAAGAATCGCGCAGTGGGGAGACTTGCTCAAGATGCTGCGCCGAACACACACAGAATGCACAAGGAGAAGCTCACTCAAGAGACAAGAAGAGAGATGGAGGCCAAAACGTTTCCTTGATGGTTTCTTCTTCTTCTTCCACACACTTTACAATGTACACAAAGTATAGATAAGATACAACATAAAGGAAAGTGGCCTACCAAGTCAAACAATGTATAACCGACTACACTAGTCGACTGGCGCTATAACTATGCCAGCTGTAAATAGGTGTAACAACCTGAATATAATAAGTAACGAGTCAGTGGCCATGTCAGAGTCATAATGACCACCGACATGCTAAGTGTAGACGTGTGGACCCATCTAACCAGGCGGTCCATCATTAATGTCCACATGTGTTGAGCTTGTCATCTCAACATACTTGTTATTATATCTCTATGCTCATTGCATAGAGGGATCAATACCTTTGAATAGAGTTAGAAAACTCCTCAATTAGAGCTCCCATTAGAGAGTTACAACCACTTTTGTTTGCAATGATCCTATGGGACAAGCTACATTCCCCTTCTATCCAGCCATAGAAAGTTTCTCTCAGACATAATTTTGAAAAATTACTGTGATAAATATTTTTATATATCATCGTAGAGAGCACTTTCCCCTTCGATTTGAATCATAGAGCTCCCTGATTGGAGCTCCATAGCCAAAGTTAACTTAGATTTTGTGACTAGGGATTTGTTTGGACTACACCTTTAATGGCAAGGGACAAGTGTTCAAAAAAGATTAGTGACCAAGAATGTAGAGCCTTGCTCTACACTTTACAGTGGCTTAATGTAAGGGATGTAGAAAGGCGTAAGGACTTGATAGATAAAATACACCAAGCATGCTTTACCCTTAATCAGGTTGTTGCTAATGCTGATATCTCAAATTGAAGTATCCTATTGAAGTAAGGGCTAGATTATCATGGCCATGGGCAATGGCATGATTGTTAATTGCAGCACAAGAAAAATAAGAAAAAGTGAAAAAGAGCAAGTCCCAACCGAAAAGAGGTGTCCTGAAAGGAAATCGCACACAACAGAAGAGGCAAGAAGGGAAATGGTTGAAAGCACAAGGGTGGTCTCAAGAGCTAAGGCAAAGACAAAAGTGCACTTTTAAATTCAAGGCACCCCCAAAACTTGTTCTAAAAGAGTTCCAGGATCCCTCCTATGAAACTGTGAAGGTAGATAGGCGATAGGAAGAAAGCTAGGAAGATAGGAGGACAATGGAAAAAAGGGCCTAGGCTGGCCATGTAAAAAAGGGTATAAGGGGATGACAGCCCAAAAGGGACTTAGGGTTTTATATATAAAGTTGAAAAGTGTATGTGGCAAAGTGGAATCATCTTCTTCTCTTCTTATCTCCTTCTTGCTTGCTTGTGTGCAGGTGTGTAGAAACCTTTTTGTACATCTAACCTTGGATTCTGGTGAATCTTGCTAGCTTGCGTGACCAAAAATCATTGGTGCAAAGAGATTTTTGTTGCCGCTATTTACATGCCAACAAAATTGGATGCGATCCGCATGTGTTCGATTCCTAGAATGAAACGCTCGAATGCCCTACATCTATTTTATTCTGAGAATCGGACTTGGTCACTCAGAGACCCCAATAATCAGACCACTACCATACATCCAATCTTGAGGATTGCACACTCAAACTTGACCTTGTTTGATTTTGAAAATCAGACTCTTGGACCACCCTGACCGATTTTGGAAATCAAACATGCTCAAATCGGACACACCCTGTCCGATTCCTAGAATTGGGATCCCATAATCGGATAGAGCAAATTGGACACGTGTCAAATTGAATGTCTGATTCCTGAAATCAGACACTACAGAATATTGAACTCTGTAGAATTGGACCAGATCTTGGCACATCAAAATTGAAAACTTTAGTGTGTTTGGGGTGACAAAGAGTACCACCCGCAGCATGAGAACTCACTGAAATCCCTACAGGAAAATTTGACCCTAGAGATTGCAGTTGAATGGCCAGGCTCAATGCGTTGACACTCATATCAGCATATTTGACACACTTAGAGCCGTAGGCTAACTAGCAGACCCCATTTGGCTAGGAATCAAGCCTAGAGCCCCATTAGACCACGTATATAGACGAGAGTGCGAGAGCTACAAGTATCACTTTGTATTTGCACTCACATTGTTTTCTATCACTTGAAGTGCACCTAAGAAAAGTTGAAATCTTGATTTTGTATGTTGCACGGAAGAGAGCACGCATGCAGACACACACCGAGTGAGTGTAAGTTGAGGAGTGTTTGTAAATAATAAGGAACTCACTCAAACCTAGCAATCTGAACAAACTCACTAGTAGGAGAAGACCCTGAAACGTAGCCAGGTGATCAAGAACCCCAAGTGTAGGACCAACACCATTGGAGGAGTGGATTTTCTCGACTTGATCAATCTCATCGACAACCTAGTGGACCACAAGACCCTAAACATGGCAAAGTCAAGCACTAACCAAAGACATGAGGAAAAGCTTGACCTAGGCAGTTTCTTGATAGAAATCCAGTGGCTAGTCGCCAGTTACGATCTATAGACTCGGATAGACCACCACAATAGGACATTCAAGGATATCATAGCGGACCTTAAGGAGAATAAGAGACTATTGTGGGAAGCTTTGCAGAGCATAGTGGCCTAGCACCAAGAACATTGAGCTAGAAGCTTGTGACAAAACATAGAAATGCACGAGATTCAATGAGTGCTAGCCCTAGCAAGCAGAAATAGGGTAGAACCTAATGTAGAGAGGGAAAGAGTGCTAGAAGGAAACCTCACATTGAAATAGCTTCTTATGAAGCAACTGCTAGATAACTCGTCAACAGAGTAGAGCGTCACTGCAATGACAACCTCATTGCTTGCAGGTTTAGGAGTTAACCAGGGTTTTAAGAGCTAATCAAGAATCCCTATCACAGCTAAGCAACTAGACAAGTACCAGCCAAATGATGACCCATAAAGCTTTGTAGAGTAGTTTGAGAAAGTTGGCGAGATCAACAGCCTCACCGACCTTGCTCTACGCTTGCAAGCTTTTGGTCTATTCTTAGGAGATAAGGGCAAGACTTGGTACATGAGCTTGGACGCCGCTGAGCAGGCTGACTTCAAAAACCTCATGAGTCTCTTCATTAAGAGATTCTTTGAGCTCGGGTACTCTGATAACCTTTTGGTGCGGTGTGGTTGATGAACATTAAGCAGAAGGACAAAGAGGACATAAGAGACTACGTCACCCACATGCGGAGTCTCTTCAAGAGGATCCCAACTAGTGAGTGACCTACTAAAAGAGCAATCTCCACAGTCTTCATCAATGGGATACAAAGCAAGGAGCTCTACAAGGCCTTGGCAGGCAATTCAAGCTTGCAGCAAGACGCAAAAGCTAGGGTCTTTGACAAGGCGATCAAAGTGGACAACGAGCTCAAAGAGAGAAGCTCCAGGAGCTCAACCCGAGAGGAGACTAATGCTAGAAACTCTAAGAGAGTTTTAACTTCAAGTGAAAAATTAGGCCCAATTACTCAAGATAAAGGAAAGGGCACGGATGCAAGTCAAGACCTAGTGGAGATGAAGATGGAGCTAGCCAAATTACAAGAAATGATGAGACGACGCCCTCACATCCAATGCATGTATTGTGGCAGAAACCACCTGTCAGCCAAGTGACATGACCCAAAGTCCCGACCTTGCGCCAACTGTGGTAGGTTCGGTCACGATGTCATGCATTGAAAACTATGAGGAGACTCCTGTAATTGCATCCATACGAATAGCCTTACTTAGCGAATAGATTGCAAAACTTCTTCGAAAGGGGAGCCCCATTGGTCTCCTAGCGCCTAATGATGCCAAACCGGCCATTCCTATAATGGAGATAAACCCCACAAGCATACCTAAATCACCTAAACCCTATGTAACCCAACCATCGAGTGACACTCCAGTTGACTATGTGGAGGAGTCGTACGATGAAGATCCTTATGTGCACCCCTATGTGTCGTATGATGAAAATGGCAATGCAATCCTTATGGATTATCGATCTATACCGATGATGGCGTTAGGTAGAGATAGAGGCAGAGGCTTTGGAGGGTAGACCCAAGAACCAATCTCATGTTGGAAGTGTGGACACCTAGGACATATCTCCTGACATTGCCCCGAACGGGAGTAGACTAATCTGTAAAAAGTCTATATTAGATGCCCAGAGTGTGGAATCACTCACCTATTTGCAAAATGCCCTAGATGAAGACCACCCTCTAGTGTGACAAATAATCCATCTGTACCATTGGGGGTGTTTGGAGTTGAGACATTTAATGGAGAGGACACACCCAGCCCATTGCATGTCATGACCCATGCATAGACAAAGCAAGCTGGTATATCACTGCCTGGACCCAATAACTTAGATGCAGGCTCAATCGGAAAGAAAAGCTATAGGAAAAGGAGAAAGAGAGCTGGTGCACAATGCATGCTAAAAACCAAGTGCCACAATGCTACCTACCAAAAAAACGGTGATAGATGCAGAAGCAGAAATGTTAGCTCCAAAGACGGCCGAGAAGGGGAGTGCAAAGGTTGGGCAGTACCCCAACCCAAAATGCCAACTCCAGGCCATCGAAAAGGTCAAGGAGTGGGTAAAAGAAGCCCAAGAGTTCTTGAAGGATGATGAGCCCATATTGGAGGATGAGCTTGATAATATCTCAAGTGTAAGCATGCTAGCCTCGCCTCCATGACCATAGTCGAGAGACGCGGCTGTGCCACAAATAATGCTGCTTAAATAGAGCTTCCACACTATAGGCTAGCAAACTAGTCAGGGCTATTGGCCAAGAAACACAAAGTTAAAAGAGAGACAAGCAATCAATGATTTCTTCACCACACTAGTGACCACCCCGGTGACTCTAAGCCTAGGAGATCTACTTAGGCAGCATCTGATGCTATGGCAAGAAGTGAAACAGTGGATTGAAGGACAAATGGAGCAAGGGGCAACTGATCTACGTGATCATGATGCGGTAACTCAGATGCCCAGCCTAATGTGCTGCACTCAATGCCAAAGTTCTTGCACGTCAATGCTTTTTGGGATGGTACCAAAAGGCATGCAATCTTACTGGTCCTGGCTTTAGGAGATACCACAAGGAAGGGAATTGTGGATACGAGAGTAGGAGTTAGTGTGCTAAGCCAGGCAATGCTCTAGGAAATTGGGGTAACCCGCCTATTCGGAATGCTAGGTTCAATGTCACCCTAGCCAATGGAATGAAAGTGTGGCCATTTGGTATACTAAAGAATTGGCCATTAAAGATCACAGGGATTCAATTCTTTGTTAACTTTATAGTCATGAAAGGAGTGGATTATGACATCCTATTAGGCTGGACCTAGATGATGCACAATGCCCGGGTCATAGAAGAATGGGGCAACAGTCTGGTCTTCTTAGGAAATAGAATGGAGGTAGTAAGAGTAGAGATGGATACATGGAAGATCACACCAATCGATGCCATCTCTACCATGTTGAAGGGTGACATGCAGATTAGAAAATCTTACGGGCCATTGACCAAATATATCCCCTATCTCGAGGATGAGTGAGTGGATGCATGTGATTGGCATGATAGATCTGCCATTCTTAGACAATGAGGAGTATGAGCAAGCTACCAAGATAGTTGATAAGCCTAGAGATGCACCCTGAGTGCCAATCTGCATGATGGCCAAAAGCCCGAAGGGACGATCCAACCCCATTGAAACTCCATGTCCCAAGTAACAAGCAAGAACTCCTGGAGATCCTAGAATATCTGACAAGCAAGCTAGCAAGCAATCTAGCCACTAATCTTAAACCTCTCATAGAACTCATGGATGAACCTAAGCGGCGATGGACCAAAGTGCATGACTTGAACTTAACGTATAATTAGACCTTAGCCCAATGAGAAGGAAAGGATTGCGATCGAGCCTAGCTAGAGCACATAAAGGCAATCGATTATGAACAAGCAAACATTGCCCAGCCAAGCACTTTGCTAGTGCTTTAGGATAGAGTCACCGTCCGAACTAAGACCACTAGAAGAGACTCCGAAGATAGAGAATTTGATTCTAAGTCGCAGGATAGTGTGCCTAAGGTGCCACAACCACCTAAGACTAGATGCACCAAAGGGGACTTGCTAGTCCACTTGAGGTGCCAAAGGTTGAAGGAAGAGTGAGACAAGCAGCCTAGAGACACTCAGGTGGAGGAGCAAAGGAAACCGCAAGACCTGCCAAAGTGATTTACTAATTTTAGGAAAGGTGACATGGTAGTGAACTTGCAGGGATCCAAACGACAAGGGCAAGCAAGAAAACCAATACAAGGACGCAATCAAGGTCAAGGAGGTTGATTTGGCCAAGGAGGGTGAGACACCTGACCTATATTTATTGCCAATGACTTGACCAAGGAAGAGGAAGAAAGTCTCATTGCTCTCTTGCGAGAGTGCATGGACATCTTTTCTTGGTCTCTCGATGATTTGAAAGGGATAGATTCGAGTGTCGTGACTCATAATATCCCCATGACCCCTGACGCAATGCCGATCAAGTAGTGACCATACCTTACAAATCCCAAGCATTCTCATGCTATCAAGAAGGAAATTGACAAGCTGCTAAGGACAAGATTCATTTACGAGATTGAGCACATGGACTGGGTCTCGCCCATAGTATTTGTATTGAAGAGAAATGGAAAGATCAGAGTGTGCATCAACTACAAGAAGGTAAATGCTGCTACCAAGAGGGACAATTATGTTAAATGAGAGAGTAGGATTGGAGCAACAGAGAGTGAGCAGTCATCAATTCATCCCATCTTTTCTTTATTCTCACATGTAACTAGTAGACCTGAATAGTTACAACTAGGTCATCTACTCAATGTACTAACTGTGGTTAATTCAAAGACCACCGACTTATTAAATGTCCCACACTTGCTGTGTATAGTTGGACATAC
Organism: Lygodium microphyllum; assembly: GCF_053477565.2. Classification (NCBI taxonomy): domain Eukaryota; kingdom Viridiplantae; phylum Streptophyta; class Polypodiopsida; order Schizaeales; family Lygodiaceae; genus Lygodium; species Lygodium microphyllum. The sequence goes on from NC_141148.1 coordinate 113,099,197, forward strand.
AGTTAGAGTGTCGATCACACACATAGATAAATAGAAAAAGCTTGAAGTCTTAACACTCCCCCTCAAGCTCAAGATAACTCTTGTACACCAAGTAGCTATCAGAATCGACTGAACTTCTCTTTACCTAAAGACTTGATAAAGATATCTACTACCTACTCATCCATCTTCACATACATAAGATCCACTCGGCATGTAAGAACCATCTCACGGATGAAATGGTAGTGTACCTCAATATGCTTTGTTTTGACATGGTAAACTGGGTTTGTTGCCAAAAGTATGCTACTAATATTGCCACAAAATAAAGACACTAGAGCATCCATGTGCATATCCAAATCAAATCAGCTTAAGCAACCATGCAATTTCACAGGCTGCCAAAGTAGCACCTCTCTACTTTGCCTCAAAACTAGACAATGCAAGAGTCGGTTGCTTCTTGCTACTCCAACTGATCATCCCACTTGCAAAGCTGAAGGCATAACCACTTGTAGACTTGCAATCATATAAGCATCCTACCCAATTTGTATCAGTGTAACCAATGAGTTTTAGGGGCTTAACCTTCTCATAGAACAACCCATGATCCATAGTAGGCTTTACATACCATATAATCCATCTAATAGCATCCAAGTGTGGATTTTTGGCTTTCTTCATGAATTGACTTATGAGAATATCAACATAACTCAAATCAGGTCTTGTGATAGTCAAGTAGATCAAGCTTCCAACCATCTGTCTGTACATAGTGATGCCATCAATTTCAGCTCCAGTGTTTATGTCTAACTTAATATTTTGATCCAAAGGTATATCGTGTGGCTTACATTAATCCATGCCATTCTTTTTCAGCATTTCCATGGCATAGTGTTTTTTCATCAGCCATAAACCATTATTTGCCTTTATCACCTCAATACCCAAGAAGAATTTCAGCTCACCTAAATCCTTCATATCAAATTCAGATTTCAGCATACTCACGACATTCTGTATTCTAAAGTCATCATCACATGTGATTATCAGATCATCCACATAAATAACAAGCACTACCAATCCTCTATCTGTCTTTTTCGTGAGTAGACTATGATCATCCCTGCCAACCATGAAACCCAAACTTTGCAAGTAACTACTGGTCCTTGCATGCCATGCTCTAGGAGCCTGTTTCAGCCCATACAAAGCTTTCTCCAGCTTATAGACATAGTGCAGAAACTTAGGTTGTGCATACCCTTCAAGTTGATCCATGTAAACATCCTCTTCCAAGTCACCATTGAGGAAAGCATTCTTAACATCCATCTGCTGCAATTTCCAGCCTTTTGCAGTAGTCAATGCAATCATTGTTCGTATGGTTTCCATCTTGGTGACAGTGCTGAAAGTTTCTTCGTAGTCTAGACCATACTGCTGAGCATATCCCTTGGCCACCAGCCTTGCTTTGTACCTCTCTACACTACCATCCGACTTGCATTTAATCTTATAAACCCATTTGCAACCAATGGTCTTTTTCCATCTAGTAGTGGAACAAGATCCCAAGTGCTATTTTCAACCAAGGTAGCCATTTCTTCATCCATGGTTGTGTACCAATTCTTATCTATCACTGCTTTAGCATAAGTGGCAGGCTCTTTAACCTCCATAACCTTCATCATATAAGCATAATGATTTGTAGAGTAACCATTGTACATTTGTCTATCCACTTGATACTTAACGCTTTGTGAGTATCTGAGTTGTGATGCACTACTAGATTCCCCTCTCTCATGAGGCGGAATGTGCATGCTCTGTCGAGCACCAGGTGTATACATAGTAGGAATACCAAGTTCTCTATCAAGAGACTATCAACTGAGTCATAGCCTGAATTCATCATGCCAGGTGTATCATCAAAAACTTTTTCTTTTCCTTTGCTGTCCATCATGTCATATCACCCCCTCATTGACATAGTAGTGTTAGTGGACGATGAGCTATAACTCCGCAATCTCCTTGTCCATGGAGATACAGGGGATGATACATTCGTAACACTAGGACCTATCAATGCAGTACTCTACTATGAACCAACTATGGAAGCATGTGCAGAAGGCATGTCAGATAGTACTACTGTAGGTGATGCATATTAAGTCGCCATCTCATCAAATATAACATCCTTGCTCACAAGTGTCTCCTGAGTAGAGAGATCAAAACATTTATATGCCTTCTTTTCTTGCTCATAACCAATAACAACACACTTATGTGCTTTCGGATCCAACTTCCTTCTCTTTTCATCAGGAATATGCATATAAGCAATACAACCAAATACTTTCATGTGACTAACATCAGGTTTGTAGCCATACAACTTTTGAAAGGATGTCACATCATGAATCCCTGCAATGGGAGTCTTGTTCAAAATGTACACGGCTGTCATAACAGCCTCAGCCCAATAGTAAAGTGGCATATTCTTCTTATTCATCATAGCATGGGCAACTTCCATCAATACCATGTTCTTCCATTCAACTACTCCATTCTCCTGTGGAGTATAACTGCATGTAAGCTGCCTACGAAAACCATTTTCAGTCAAAAAACTATCAAACTCATGTGATACATACTCCCCACCATTGTAGGATCTCAAAGAAGAGATGTAACAATCAAATTCTTTCTCAACCTACTTCTTGAATTGCTTAAAAATAGCAAAAAAGCATCATTTTCTTTCAGTATATAAGCCCAAGTATAGTGGCTAAAGTCATCTATGAAGATCACATAGTATTTAGAGCCTTCCATAGATACATTATGGGCTGGACCCCACACATTAGAATGGACCAACTACAGAGGTCTTGTGGTGTTTCGTACATGCCTGACAAAAGGCAATCGTGGTTGTTTACCAAATTGACAAGCATCACATACATGACCAAGATCTTTGTAGGTAAACTTCAGTAGTAGGCCAGTAACAAGCTTTCTCTTATGCATCAATTGCAACCGTTGAATATTTACATGCCCCACTCTCTAATGCCATATTTCTAGGTCTCTGATTGTGTCTGAACCATGAGCATACATTGTTGATTTTAGTTGTGGTAAAATGGCATCTAATGTGAACATCATGTCATGTCTATGACAATGAGCAATCAATTTGCAACCATTACCAAACTCTTCAATGAAGCAACAATGCTTATGAAAATAGACTTGTAAATTCTACTTAGTCATCTGACCCACAAACATCAAAATCTTCATAATAGATGGGACACGCAACACATCATGTAGGTTCTTCTTCTTGCCATCCTGAATCACCAGAGGTGCCATGCCTTTGTTCTCATCAATTAATATGATTCGATGCTCTTGAATCAATATACCAAACATAATCTACATTCAACTTCTTAGCAGCCTTGTTCTACACATAAGTCATGACAAACAATCAATCTATAGAATCATCCTTTGTATGGTTGGACGATGCATAATGTCCATGCTGCTTGCCCTGCTTCTTCCAGCAGTCCTTGGCAATGTGTCCATACTTGCCACAGTAATGACAATCCTTATCCTTGTTAGGATTATTAGAGACACGATGTGGCTACCAGGAGCCTTTGCCCCTAGGGCTTGATCTCCCCCTGGCTCTTAAATTGCCACCTCCTCGTGCATTTGAACCCTGTTGGGTATTACTGCCATGAGACATATTCTGTGGTGCTCCTTTGTTGCCATGAGTAAATCCCCTACCATGGCTACCACGGCTGCATTGATTCAAGTAAAAGACATCATCCTTGCTCTTAGAGATGCTAGAACTAGAATCCAATCCCATTTGACTTCCTCATGAATAAACAATGCCACAAGCTCATTCAAATCTGACATTTTAGCCTGCACAGATATGGAAGTATCAAAGATTTATATTCAAGCCCAAGCCATTTAATGCAACTACAACCATGTCTTCATCCTCCACCTATGTGCCAATGGATGCTAACTGGTTTGCAATGGTCTTAATTTCTAGTGACATAGTCTTGAATAGACCTACCCTTTCTCTCCATATTATTGAATTTCTGCTTCAGCTATATCTTCCTAGCACTTGTGGTAGTGCCACAGTACCTGATCAAGGTATTCTTGCATCCTTTGGAGAGCCGTAGTTCATAATCTACATTACCATAGCATCCAAAATACATAATGATAGCCAATGTAGAACTCTGTGTGCTCTTTCCATCCAAGCTCTATAAGCTCTCAACTAATCTAGAGTATGATTCCTGTTAGTAGGAAATTTGGGTTTAGCCTCTACTCCTGTTACCAAATTCCAATATCATTTTCGTATCAGGAAATTCTCCATGCAAAACTTCCAGATGACGTAGTTGTTGCTATCAATTTTCTCACCCACTATCTGGGTTATGTTATCTATTCTGTTTGCATTTTCCATGTTGCAAACACTGCCTAACTTCCTGCAAAAACCAAGGTTTCTTAACTGATTAGTTTCAACCTTCCAATTCAATGACAATTTTTAGCAGCAGCCCACTGTTCAAATCAGAGTATTTCAGTCCATAAGCATGTCAACCATATCCCAAATCAAGTGGCACTACATCTAGGTATAACAACCTATTTGTATGGACTGCATTTACTACATACTCTGTATATAAACACACTAATTGGGAGTGAACAGACAAGCAGTCTGTGAACATCAACTTGTGCATAACCCAAAGCCTTTTTTCACCCAAAGAAAGGCCATTTATGCCTTAACATAGCCCACAACATATCAGACAATTTCCACTACATGCAAGTATCCATACATGTCCATCTGGCCATGGATGTAACATCATGTATGGAAGTAAATATACTTCCAGCTAATAACAATAGTTAATACCCTACTATAACTAGTAGTAAAGTAATCCAAATTTGGGCATTAAGTCTTAACAAATTATCCTCTGCCATACATTGAACTTGTGCTTGAGAGAGTAGTAGGCAAAGAGGCCTACAGTTTTCTCAATGGATTTTTAGGATACAATCAGATGCAAGTGCACCCTAACGACATGCACAAGATCGCCTTCGCCAGCAAGTGGGGTTTCTTTGCCTACATAGTCATGCCTTTTGAATTGACTAATGTATCTTCTACTTTTCAGAGGCTCATGTGTGCAATATTCAAGGACATGCTTAGAAAAGAGTTAGAGGTCTTCGTTTGACAATTTATGTGTTCACTTCAGCTAGAAGGAACACTTAGACAAACTCCGAGCAGTCTTTGAATGATGTAGACTATATTGTCTCTCATTGAACCCCTTAAAGTACAGTTTTGGGTAAAGTATGATGCATCCTAGGGCACGTGGTGTCTAAGAATGGCATTTGCCACTAACTTCTTGAAGGTCAGGGTTATTGTCGATCTTCCACCCCCAACCAATTACAAGGGAGTTTAGTGCTTCCTTGGCCATATAGGGTACTATCAATGGTTTTTGCTAAATTATGCATTGATTGCTAGACCCCTGTATAAGCTACTAATAATATTCGAGTGGACCGAGGATACAAGGAATTGAAGAAGGCTCTAGCCACCGCACCAATCTTAAGAGCCCCAGACTGGAACGTAACCTTTCATGTTCATATTGACACTTAAAAATTCACAGTAGAGCAGTTATGTTGTGCCAACCTGGTGATCACAATCTAGACTATCTGGTGAGCCTTGCTAGTAGACAACTCACAGATACAGAAACAAATTACTCCACAATCGAATGAGAGGGGTTAGCCATGGTGTTTGAAGTAAAGAAAATTTGGCATTGTCTTCTGGGTATGCCCTTTATTTTCTTTGTTGAACATCAAGCCTTGCTGTATCTAGTGAACAAACCTTGTGCCATAGGATGCATAGCTCAATGGCTACTTTTTCTTCTTGAATTTGACTTCTCTGTCATCATATGCAAGGGAAAGCAGCACTATATGGTTGATCATGTGTCTTGCATACCCATGGGAGAAGCCGCTGGACAAGGCATTGGAGACAAATTGCTAGATGCACATCTATTTGCCCTACCTAGTGAAAGAGATCTCTTTACAACTGATTTGATGCCATATTAGGCAGATGACATAGTCCAAGTGCTTAAGCATGGACTACCTAACCGACCTATAGAAAAAGCCCGACGGAGACAAATCATTCTCAAAATCCAACCCTATCAATTAATAGCAGGCCAACTTTATCGGCTAGGGCAAGACAGATTGCTGTAGAGATATGTGTGTGAGCATGAAATGCACGACATACTAGTTGAGGCACATGGCAGAGTTGCGGGAGGACACCTTAGTGGAGATGCGGCAGCCTGCAAGATGCTACATCTCAACTGTGGTGGCCCACTCTTTTTCAAGATGCGGCATGATTCTTCAAACACTGTGATGAGTGCCAATATACCAAGGTACTAGTTCACAAGGACAAAATGGAGCTAAGTCCCATCATTGCAAGACAACCATTGGAGAAATGGGGGATTGAATTCATTGGGACTATCAGTCCTGTGGCTCGATATTCGCAAGCCAAGTACATCATAATGGCCACTGACTATCTCACAAAGTGGGTCAAAGCTCAAGTCATCAGGAGGAATGACGCAGGAACCACTACTAAGTTCTTATGGGAGTAGGAAATCTCTTAATTTGGTTGCCCCATCAAACTTGTTAGTGATCAAGGAATGCACTTCATCAATGAGGTGATTTCCCATCTCCTATCCACCTTCCTGATCATCCATTGGAAGTCCTCACCCTACTATTGAGATTTACAATCATACCCATTGTGGCCTCTTTGTATGAGGCAGTTTTGGGCTTAGGACATGCATGCACACTGAATCCCATATGCACAGAAAGGGAAATTGCTACCCATCCAACAATTATAAAACATTGTACTTGACTACCATTTTTTGAATATATGATGAATGCAATAGCATGATGCTTTCTCTTTTCAGTTAGTGTCTTGTCATTGTCAGTCCATACACAAGATTGTGTTTATGAGTCCAAGCTTCCATCTTGGAACCTAATTCACTTGTGTAACAGTCAAGTCCAGTGTCTCTATCATCATGAGTTCATCTTTCTTCTTCCATCCACCATAGATCCCTACCATTCTCTAGATCCCATGTCTTTTCACATGGTATCAGAGCTCAGTTGAGTATGGCACTACCTCTCTAGTTTCTTCTCACTTCTGATCATCTCTGCCTAGCTCACATCCAACTTAGACCTCATTTTCAACTCCATTTTCATCTTGACCTTGAGTCTGCCATAGCCAAACGGCATATACCTCTCTTGGAGCTTCTTGATCTCCTCATCTAGGCCATAACTCTTCAAGCATTCTTCTAGAGATATCTTCTCTAGCTTGAGGCACTCCTTCTTGGCCCATCACAGTCCAATATTACTCATTGCTAGGCCCAGCATTGCATGGATTTCCTATTGCTATTTGAAGTGCACCTGAGTCGTACGGCCGGATCTGTGCTTGTGTGCTAAAATTTACCCTGTGTCTATAGGCACTTGAAGCCTACTACGTGAGCTTCCTCTTGACGAATTTTGAGATCAAATGCTTCACTCTATCTGTTGCAATCAAGAAAAAAACTAGAAACCCTAGAGTTTGCAGCCATAGCCAACTTCTCAAAAGTTTCATCTTTACATCAAGTTCTTCTTCCACCTCATTTGCTCATTCCTTGAAAATCAAAACATCCACTATCACTCTGATCTATTTCACTTCCCCATTCAAACTAGCAAGGGAAGAAAAAAAAATCAAGCTGCTTAAGCCAAGGAAAGAGTGAACTCAACAAGAGGATCAACATCACCATCGAGCTCATCAAGATAGTATCTCTTGATACTAAATTAGTGCTTCTTGGCACTTGTGCTCTTTAGCACATTTAAGATCAACACTTTGCTAGTCATTTGGAGCTTATATCCTATCATGGGAATGTCAAATAAGACAATTTTTAAATGGCTACTTCCAACGAAGAGTATGTCTCATTTCAAGCAAATAGAAGATGTGCTTGCCTTAGTTGCAGGGAATGATGGAGTTGTGAGCATTCAAATGCTATCACTATTTGAAGAAATGCCTCCTATCATGATAAAAGTGCAAGTCATCACTACAAGGGACTGGGGCAATAGCGACGCCGATTAGCGACGGCGTTTATCGGCGTCGCTATTGGCGTCGCTATTGGCGTCGCTATATGCATCGCTATACGCGTCGCTATTTGCGTCGCTATTTGCGACGCAAATAGCGACGCAAATAGCGACGCAAATAGCGACGCATATAGCGACGCCAATAGCGACGCCGCAGGAAAAAAAAAGCGCGGCCGAAACCAGAGCGCCGTTTTCATTTTGTTTTCTTCGCCTTTTGAGAGCGAGAGCGAGGGAGAGAGCCAAGGCTTTGTGAAAGAAGAGGAGGAAGAGACTTGTTGCCGCCGCCGCCGCCACCGCCACCGTCGTTGTTCGCGAAGGAGAGGAGGAGCCCTCGTTGCAAAGAGAAGCCGCCCACGCTCGCCATATCTCATTGGTGAGTCTCCCTCTCTCTTTCTTTTACTTGTTGAAGGTTTAAATCGTTCTCTTTTGTTTATTTAGGAGAGGAAAAGAAAGAGAAGGAGAGGGAGAGGGAGAGAGAGGGAGAGAAAGAGAGGGAGAGGGAGAGAAAGAGAGTGAGAGTGCATTCTCTCTCTCTCTCTCTCCCTTTTGCTTGTTTAATGTTTAAATTACTTTCTTCTTTGCTTGTTTAGGAGAGGAAACGAGAGAGTAAGAGAGAAAGAGAGGGAGAGGGAGAGGGAAAGGGAAAGAAAGAGAAAGAGAAATAGAGGGAGAGGGAGAGGGAGGGGGAGGAAATAGGAGAGGGAGAGAAAGAAAAAGAGAGGGAGAAGGAGGGAGAGTGCATTCTCTCTCTCCCTCCCTCTCCCTTTTGCTTGTTTAATGTTTGAATCACTTTATTTTTTTCTTGTTTAGGAGAGGAAATGAGAGAGAAAGAGAGTGAGAGGGATAGGAAGGGGAAGGAAATGAGAGAGGGATAGAAAGAGAAAGAGAGGGAGAGTGCATTGTATCTCTCCCTCTCCCTTTTGCTTGGAGGATGTTTAAATCACTTTATTTTTTGCTTGTTTAGGAAATGAGAGAGAAAGAGAGATAGAGAGGGAGAGGGAGAAAAAGAGAGGGAGAGGGAGAGGGAGAGGGAGGGGGAGGGGAAGGAAATGAGAGAGGGAGAGAAAGAGGGAGGGGGAGGGAGAGGGAGAGAGGGAGCGAGGGAGCGAGGGAGAGGGAGAGGGAGAAAGAGGGAGAAAGAGGGAGGGAGAGGGAGAGGGAGGAGGAGGGAGGAAATGAGAGAGGGAGAGAAAGAGAACGAGAGGGTGAGGGAGAGGGTGAGAGAAAGAGAGGGAGAGGGTGAGGGAGAGGGAGAGGGAGAGGGAAGGGAATGAAATTTAAGATAATATACGTATCGATAATGGTATGCAATGTGCTTTGCATACGGCCACGTACTTCATCAAAATTAACCCAAAATTATTGTTATAGAAGTGGAGATCCCTTAAATTGAGTATAGGATAATTTCTCTCAGGTCTTATGACTATGAGTAGAATTGATTGAAATAAATTTTATTACTATAGTTGTAAAATTTCATAGATGGCGCGCATTAATTTTAAAATGGATTACTTATACTCAAAGCCGAGATATAACAAAAAATTATCTACCGGGACAAACAAATCGTTGAGCATGATACAAGGCCGAGATATAACATCGGAAAATCTCTCGACTACTATATACAATGCAAGGTTTATGGTCAACTTGCAAGTTGACGTACATCTCCAAAAAGCTATCCATTTAAGCCTCGTTTGCTGTAATGTAGATAAGATGGCAAACGAAGAAGGTCCTATTGTTCAAGACCGCGAGTCGTATCTTAATCAGCGTGTCCCATGTCCTTGCTCTCAATGCAAGTTGGCAATTAGACGAAAACGTCGATTGTCTATAGAACACGTACGACGATTTGGCGAGTTTCAACCTGAGATTATTGATCAGGCGATTGCAGATTTTCAGCAAACGGTATTTTCAAGTTAGCATTTTTCATGCATTGTACTCTCAAGCTAATTGAAAACCATACACAATAAGATTGGGTCTTGTTGGCAAATTTTGTGTCCAGGGGGGTGATGTCTCGACCCAAGGGGGAGAGCACCCTTTGCGGCCAATTAGAAGAGTTCGTGGACGTGAGATGGATGGATGGCAGGAGCCAATAGACCACTCGCAAGGCCCATCTATATCGTCAATGCCAGAGGAGACAGACAACCTTCCCGACTTGCCTACAATCTTGGAGCCTGAGATGGAGGCAATGATCGATGCATTGATTCCCATGGATGTTGAGACATCTGACCCGCTTAGAGAGGAAGCATCCATACCATTATATGATGGGTGCCGAGTATCTCGGTTGAAGACATTGCTTGCACTCTTAAGTGTGCAAGCGAAATACGGTTGGAGCGATACGAGTGTGACTGAGTTATTCAGGTACCTTGCATACAGACTTCATTGTTTTTTTTTTAAACAGTATTATTGTAAATATGGATGGATTTTTCAAGGTGTTTTATGATGTTTTCAGGTTATTGAAATATCATATATTGCCACCTGCAAACACCATGCCTGAGTCTCGTGATGATGCACGACATGTTTTACGGAAGCTTGGCATGGACTACAATAACATCCATGCATGTATCAACGACTGCATATTGTTTCGAGATGAATACGAGACTATGGAGACATGTCCAAAGTGTGGTGCTCACAGGTATCGACAGGACTTACAAGGGCAGACCATCCCTCAAAAAGTCCTCAGACACTTTCCGCTCATCCCCCGCATAAACCACATGTTTCGCACGTCTGCCATGGCAAGCTTGACAACGTGGCATGTGCAGAATAGGTCTACGGATGGAGTGCAACGAATATCAGCAGATTCGCGCGCATGGAGCCACATTGACTCTACCTTCCCAGGCTTTGCGCGAGAGCCAAGGAATCTTCGGCTCGGTCTCGCCATGGATGGTGTGAACCCATTCGGTCTGCGCTCGACTTCTTACAGTGTGTGGCCTATAGTGCTTGTCAACTACAACATTCCTCCATGGCTTTCTACGAAGAAAGGACATCTCATCCTTAGCTTGCTCGTCCCGGGCCGCTACAAAGTAAAAAATATGGACGTGTATCTTCGTCCATTAGTCGATGAGCTTAAGATTTTGTGGGAGGAGGGGGTCACGGTGCAAGATATGAGCAGGCGCGATGGTCGGCGGTCAGCCAACATTCGAGCCATTCTCATGTGGACGATGCATGACTTTCCGGGATTGGGAGAGTGCTCAGGTGAGCAGACATTTGTTCACGCCGGTAATATCTATATTTTATTTCATTCAATCAAGTATTCACTAGGTCGTGGATCGCCTTGCAGGTCTCGTTACCTCAGGTTATCATGCATGTCCATTGTGTGGGCCACAGTTAGACGCCCGAAGGTCACGAACCATGAAGAAGATGGTATATCAAGGACACGCCACTTTCTTGCCGGAGGATCATGAACTCAGGGAAGGTTTTCTTGGACGACCTCCAGCACGTATGAACGCTGCAAGCTGGTACGAGCTGAAAATGGTAAACCCGAAATCACATCCAAATGGAATGCGACGGTTCTCAGTTTTCTACGAGTTGCCATATTGGACCCACTTACAGGTCAACCACTTGTTGGATCCCATGCATATTTTCAAAAATGTGGGCAGCTTGCTATGGGACCACATCACAGGAAAGAGAGACACTATAGGGTCACGAATGGATTTAAAGGAGGTAGGTAAGATGGAGGCGCTTTGGCCGCAGTCGAGTGCTGAAGGGGGAGTGCAGCTTCCTCGCGCTCCCTGGGTTTTGTCTACCAAAGAAGAGCGCATTGTGAAGCAAGTAATCAAGTCTATCCGCACTCCGACGGGTATGATGCGTTCTCTCAGGTCCGCATTTTCTAAAGATGACCAAATGTCTGGGCTAAAATCCCATGATTGGCATAAGATATGTCAGGTTTGTGAACAGAATGGATTTTAATAAGCGTGGACATTTTGAAATTTGAAAAGTGACCATTATTCTTAATGCTTTCTCATTTGTGGCAGTTTGTCCTACCGATCGCGATCGCGGGATGCCTAACTCCAGAAATTCGTGGGGCCATTTACAAGCTGTCGACTTTGGTGCAATGGATCTCACAGAAAGAGATTAAGACGTCCTCTATTGAATCCGCAAGGCGGGGAGCAGTTGAGACGGTCTGTCTCTTTGAGAAATACCTGCCCACTAGCATGCTCACGATACAAGTTCACCTTCTTGTGCATCTTGTGGACGAAGTGGAGATTGCCGGACCTGTCCATACGCGATGGATGTTCTTCCTGGAGCGCTTCATGAAAACCCTGAAAGGCTTTGTGCGACAACGAGCTCGTCCGGAAGGTAGCATGGCGGAGGGTTGGTTGGTGTCAGAGGCATTAGTGCATATCTCACAATGGCTACCAACGGTGGAACCAGACAATGAAATGCTATGGACTCTCAAGGACGATGACAGGCTGACTGGAGATGTGGTGGTTGGAAATGGGGTAGGAAAAAGAATGGATGCCTCAATGGAAGAGAAAGTGAATCGCTTTTGTATGTTGCACCATGCCTCCATGGAGACGTGGCTCGCCAAGTACCAGATTGCAAGGCAAGATCGAGAGGAAGCGCGAGCTGAATTCCGACGCAGTACGCGTCACCGACCGATTCGATATCCCGAAGGCATGGAGGAGATGCCGCGGTTTATGTCAACACGATGGTTGCATGGAGCCTTGATCGCAGCATCCAGCGAAGGGGCAGAGGTCTCAATGGAGGAGTGGGAGTTCTCGAGGGGATGTAGTCCAAAGGTAATGAGGGGTTTAGAATGTGTCGTATCTGAATTTGTTTGCTACATCTAATTTGAGTGTTTCAATGTGCAGTACAAAATATATAGTGCAGCGTGGTCGCGCGGACGGCATTTTCGGGTGGAGCGTATTGACAAAATGCGCTCCACAATGGACTGTGGTGTCATGGCAAGGTTTGAGCAAGAGAGCCGGCGACGAGCAACGGATCCGAACACGGTTGTGGATGAGATGGAGTATTTTGGGAATTTGCAAAGTATTATTACGGTGGATTACCGTAGCTTCTCCATGATAATATTCGATGTGCAGTGGTTCAAAGTGGTACTTGGAGGAGCTGGCGCAACGGTTCGACGAGGTCCATCTGGATTTCTCGAAATAGATTCCGAAAAAAAATGGATGGATTTGCGCGACACCTTTGTGTTGCCGGCACATTGTGAACAGGTAATCTTCTAGTCATTTGCTTGCTAATTGTAATACGACATGCTTTATGTCACAATGGTTTGAAGACGGTTTGTAAGTGTTTGTGAACAGGTAATCTTCTATCCAAATCCCCGACAACCTCGATGGTGGTATGTTATACCTTCAACTCCTAGAGGTGCGAGAGTATACGATCAAAGCGATGTTCCAGGCATAGATGAAGAATATATGCAAATAGAGGGATCGAAATTACAAGGGGTGGAGGCCACCGCAAGCTTGGAGCCCGCATCGGCTAACAATGATGGAAATACAGAAGTCGTAGAATTTTTTGAGAACGAGGCAGACTCGTTCTTTTGTGGTGACATGTCTATCGACCTTCCAGTGTATGCAGAGTTATGTCAGGAGATTAACATGGGACCATAGAATACTTCATTCTTGGAGAATTGTATTACTCAATTCGTTGTTTAGATCTTCCATAAAGGTAGATAAGATATGCATTTTAAGATGGATTTTTCAAAAATGATTTATATTAATGCGCTTTGTATAGTTTCAATTGATTATTCTAACATTATTTTTTATCTCTGCAGGTATCTTTATTTTCAGGATGAGTCGAGGGATGAGCGATGAGGAGTTTCAGGAGATGATGGCACGTATGTCTCCAGATCAGCTCGCGAGATTCAGAGAGATAGCAGATCAGGAGCTGTCTCGTTCTTCGTCAGGGCGCTCTGCTAGATCAGCTTCAGTGCGATCAGATGCTTCAGCTTCGAGCAGACGATCTCGACGCTCGCGACTTGGGCCAGAGGGAGGGACTGCGACTGCAGGAGGATCAGGGGGGTGCTGCTGTGGAGACACGGACGCGGTGTCTCCGTCTCGTCGTTCAGCTAGAGCTCGGTCACCTCCAGGATTTGTCACACCTGTGGGGACGTCCACTCCAGTTACTCCGGCTTTTGCGCAGCCGTCGGCAGATGTCACGCCTTTTGGTGGCACTCCTTTTGGGGGCACCCCCTCTGGTGGCACTCCTTTTGGTGGCACCCCCTCTGGTGGCACCCCTTTCAGTGGCACTCCGGGAGAGGGTACCCCCGTCGGTACACCGGATGTTCAGGGGTCTCCTGGATATGCCCAGGAGCGTGGACGGAGATGGGAGAGGGCCCATACAAGGCACACTCCTAGGGATTATGGATACCTAGTGGATGGCAGGTCAGGAGCTATCATCATGAATGATGAGGGGAGGAGGGTGATAGCTCGCATGAGGGAGTTGTGCCAACAAGTTTTTCGGCACAACGTCCTGGATCATTGGAGGAACATACCGGAGGGGAGCAAGGAGTACATAGTAGCATCCTTGCATGAGGAGTTCCCGGTGCCAGCCGCAGTGGATAGATTCTCTACGGGCTGGATGATGGATTGCATGCGTGCATACATGTCACATAGACGATCCGACGCACGCAAGGCAATCAAGAGTGGGGCTCCAAAGCCCGAGTGGTTAGATGCAGAGGACTGGCGCCGACTGAGGGAGGAGGCTACAAATTCGCCAGGACGTTGGAGTCAGCAGCGGGAGGCGGCGAGGGCACGAATCGAGGCCGGATCGGTACATCATCTTGGGAGTGGCGGCCACAGGACATATTTGGAGGACTTTGTAAGTTTCTCTTTTGTTTTGCTTATTTGTTTTTTTGAGATATTATTTGTACTGACAATCATATTTCTAACAGTTAGCATTTTGTTTTCTTTGCAGCACTCCATTACAAATCGTGATCCGCAAGGCCTTGAGACTCAATATGCAGAGAGGCACGGTCTCAGATCATTGATCGACCGATTGTACAGACGCGGCGGCCCAGTAAGTCTCTCATCTTTCATGTCCGTAGTTACCATGAGATATTTGAATGCATTATTGTATGGTGGATTGATATGTTGTTTCTTTTTCTGCAGAATCCGTTTGATGCTCCTTTGCAGAGGGACGAGCTTTCGGGGGACGACGATTTGTAGCTCGCCCTCGGATCCTTAGCGCTCACATACCTTTAGTTTTTAGTCGCCCGATCTATGTAGACATTTTCTATGTATTAGTGATATTGTTTTATGATTGTACCAATCGCATTTTATGCGATATCATGTATTTATTTCATCTATCAGTTTTATGATTTCAGTATAGATTCTTTTTGTTTGCAAACGCTTTGTATGCAGCAGTGCAGAAACTATTTTGTATGGCTCTCATACAGCACACAGTGCTATATGTGGCAGGGCAGCTTGCTGCCCTGCCACAAAATTTTTTTTTCCTCTGTTACCGTCGCTATTTGCGTCGCAAATTTACTGCAGGCGTCGCTATTGTCGTCGCTATCAGCGTCGCAAATTCTCTGCAACCGTCGCTATATGCGTCGCTATTTGCGTCGCTATATGCGTCGCATTTGCGACGCATATAGCGACGCAAATAGCGACGCATATAGCGACGCAAATTTGCGACGCATATAGAGACGCAAATAGCGACGCATATAGCGACGCAAATAGCGACGATACCATGGCGTCGTCAATAACGACGCTTTTTCCGACGACGGGGGCAAATTTTGTTGTTTGTATTTTCGTCGCTTTAAACGTCGCTATAAGGTCTATATCTTGTAGTGCATTTCCACTGCCTCAAAGATGATACCTTTGCTTGAGGGGCACATGGACATGAAGACTAATGAAACTAATGCAAGTAAAGTCAATGAAGAAGAAGACCAGGAGAACCTAGAAGAAGAGGACAAAAAGATCAAAGTGGTGGACACTGAAGCTGCAAGTAGAGTAAAGAATAAGTACAAGATCAAGCTATACTACATCGACAAGAAGACGTGCAATGAATTGAATATCTATGTCAAAAGAAATGTTGAAAATTGCAAGGGCCTAACGGTCCTTGACCCAATATTTTACTAGACTTTCTAAGCCTTGTAATGCCTATCCCTAATGCTTCTGGCTTGTAAAATCCTCATGTAGCCTTGTACTACATCCTCTGTACACTTTGTGAGGCCCCTAAGATAGGTATAAAAATTATCAACAATGCTTGAAAAGTTATTGGTAAAGAAGAAAGGAGGAATAATCTATATGAGCTAAGTGCTTTTACAGCCACCATTGATGTGGGCATAAGTAAACTTTGGCATGAAAGATTTGGTCACATTGGTTTTGCAGTGTTGGAGGAGATGTATAACAAGGTACGGTTGCTCACCTACTTGCAATAACTGGAATGAAGAAACCATGTGAAGCTTGTATGATGGGCAAGCAATAGAGAAATGCATTTTCACAAGAAAGCAAGAATAGAGTAAAGGCTCCTCTAGAGTTGGTGCATGCTAATATGTGTGGTAAAATGCCTATAAAAGCCTTGGGAGGATCTTCTTATTTTATGTTAATTGTTGATGACTACAATAGGAAGATGTGGGTGTACTTCCTTCATGATAAGGCTCAAGCTTTTGGTAAGTTTAAAGAATGGCTAAAACTTGTTGAAAATGAAATAGGACAAAGTGTAAAGAAGTTTAGAACAAATGGTGGTGGTGAGAGGATTTTGAAGACTTTTGCAAGAGCAAAAGAGATTAAGTGTCAATTGATGATGCCTCATACACATTAGCAAAATGGCATTGTTGAATGCCAAAATTGCACCATTATGGAAATGACAAGGTGCATGCTTAAGGGCAAGGGATCACCTAATCAGTTTTTGTAGAAGCTGTCAATACTGTAGTCTACATTCTTAATCAGAGTTACACAAAGGCTCTTAATGGCAAAACTCCTCGCAAGACCTATTCTGGTAAGAAACCACTTGTCTCACATCTTAGAACTTTTGGATGTGAATATTATGCACATGTTCCAAAGGATAAGAGAAATAAGTTAAATCCAAAAAAGCATAAAATGAATCTTCTTGGGTTATAGTAACTAGCAAAAGGCTTACAGATTGTATGACCAAGAGGCAAAGAAGATCATAGCGAGATGTGATGTGGGGTTTAAGTAGTAGCCACATGCAGTGGAGGAGGAGAATATAATTTCTTTTACTTTATCATCCAACAATGAAGTAGTCCCCTATGAACCTATCCCAAGAGTTGTCCCTACTCTCAAGGACAAGGAAGCATTGTCTTCTTCGGATGATGAGGAAAAAGTTCACCAATCTACAATCATACCAGTGAAAAATCCGTTGCAACGACAGGTGAAGTAGCTCTATAATTGTAGTAATCCTATGCCTACTATAGTTGAGGAAAAGAAAAATGGACCAAGGAGGTCTTTGAGAATAGATGAGCAAAGAAAGGCTTCTTCTCACATAGTCACTATGGCCTTGATGGGGCTGAGATTATGAGAGAAGTAAAAGAGCTAACAAACTTGGAAGAAGCACTTGCTAATCCAGCATGGAGAGCAAATATGCAAGCTGAGTATGATGGCATAATGAAGAATAACACTTGGAACTAGTGGATCAGCCAGAAAAGAGGAAGATTATTGGTACCAAGTGGGCCTAGAAGGTAAAGTCCAACGCTGATGGCTGCTTAGAAAATTAAAAGCTAAATTAGTTGCATAGGAATTTCCACAAGTTGAAGGATTTTATTTTCAAGAATCATTTTCCCAATTTCTAGAATGACCACTATTCGCATAGTATTTGCAGTAGCTACTCATAAAAAGTGGCCAGTTTACGTCAAACCAACATTATTGAATGGTAACCTTAAGGAGGAGGTGTACATAGCTTAGCCACTAGGGTTTAAGCCCTCAGATTCTAGGAACAAAGTTTGTAAGCTGAATAAGTTATTATATGGGTTAGAAGGCATTCTATGGGCTAGATAGATTAAATTCTTTTTAGGCTTGAATTTTAAAAGATGCACTTCAAATGCTAACTTGTATGCCTATAGGGATAGTGAAAAGTATGTATTGATTGTCCTATATGTGGAAGACCTTCTTATTACAAGTGACTATGAAGATATAATCCATCAGACTCAAAAGGCTTTGAGCTCTTAGTTTAAAATGACAGACTTGGGCTTGTTGCACTATTATTTGGGGATTGAAGTCTCAAGTTCCTAGCAAAATCTTCATCTCTCAAAAGAAGTATGCATGGGAGATCTTAAAAGTATTTGGCATGACTGAGAGTGTAAGGAGATAGCTACATCTATGGAGGTCAATGTGAAGTTATCCATTCAGGATACATCAACACTAGTAGACATTGGGAGGTACAAGAGGTTGGTTGGTAGTTTCATCTACTTGTATAACAACAAGCCAGATATTAGTTTTGTTGTTGGTGTTTTGAGCACGTTCTCAACCAAACCATGAGAGAGCCATTGGAAAGTTGGGATGTGGGTCTTGGATACTTGAAGGGAACTCTTAACTATGGGATCACATACAATTCCAAAAGTACTCTTATAGAAAACTATGGCTCAGATCAAACAAGTGATAATGATGCCAAAAAATCAATTTATGGATATTTTTTCTCTTTAGGGATCACATACAATTCCAAAAGTACTCTTATAGAAAACTATGGCTTAGATCAAACAAGTGATAATGATGCCAAAAAATCAATTTATGGATATTTTTTCTCTTTAGGTTTGAGAATCTTTTGGATCAGTAAGAAGCAACCAACTGTGGCATTGTCTTCTACCAAAGTAGAGTACAAGGTAGCTTGCTTTGCTACATGTGAAATAGTATGGTTAAGAAGGATCATGTGTGGCATATGGGAGTACAAGATGAAGATCCAACAGTTCTAAGATGTGACTAATCAAAGTTGCATCACCATTGCCAAAAATCTAGTTTTTCATACATGCACCAAACACATTGAGATCCAATATCACTATATGTATGACTTGATTGAGTATAAGATAGTTGAGATGCTCTACTATCCAATGAAGGAGAATGGAGCAGATATCTTTGATAAATATCTTACAAAGTATCTTCTACAAATTCATCTTCAAAGACTCAGCATTGGACCAAGAATGTAGTTCACCTGTGGGTGGACATTGAGGGGAAGTGTTAGATATGCTCAATGCCCCACCCTTGTAACTTTCCACCAATGATCCATTGCACTCAAAGTTGAAAGTCCTCCATTATGAGAAGAAGCCATGTGTGAGCATAAACATTGGGTGGGTCTTGACTTGTATGCCAGATGAGGTCTATATAATTTAATGGTAAAAAAGGTGACCTTTGTGGATTTGGTCTTTGGATTAGATAAAGTAGTTATGTTGCTAGCAACTTGAGACACAATGCATCAAATTATGGGGTATGGAAGCTATTAGGGGCCTCTATTTTGAAGTTTGAGGGCTGCAAAAGCAAATCCTAAGCTAGGGGATCTTGGGGGGGACCAGTGGCCCCCCTAACGTGGATTTGAGAGTAGTGTCACTGCCCAATGGTAAAGGGAATATTCCCTATCTGACTAGGGAAGGTTCATAATATGGTCAAACATGCTGAGTGAACTACCTTCCCAAGCTATAAAAGGAAGACCCCTCTTAATCTATCTTAATCTACCTTTCACCCAATCAGAGTTCTTCTAGCTATCCTAAGCTCTTCGCCTACTATCATCTATCTAGATCACCATCTAAGCTTCATAGTACCAAAGCACATGGGTGGATAGATCCATCTTTGTATCAATTTGTTTGAAATTAAAGTAGTCTCTATTCTTCTCATATTTTCTATTGTTCTCTACTCTTTGCTCAAATTCTATTTGTTGTGCCATGTAATTTCTACAAGGTCATCATCTTAACCTTGTAGAAAAGGATTCATCATCTTGACCATAGGAGAAAAGAATTCATCAAAGTCAACACCATGTTCCTACTTGAAATCCTTAGCTACCAATCTAGTCTTATAAGTGGGCTTGGGACATGCATTGATACTTTTCAACTTGTATATCCACTTACATGGCAATGCCTTCTTGCCCCACTAGTTAAAGCAACTAAATCCCATGTATGGTTTTTTGTAAATAGTTAAGCATAGCCCTATCCCATGAGTGACTATCATCTCTGCTTGGCCTCATCAAGAGAGAGGCTCACTATATGTATCATCATAATATAATCTATGGAGGGTATAAATCACTTAGGTTGATGTGTAGCTCTAGTAGAATGTCTCAAAGAAGGTTGATCCTATACAACAAGTGGATCCTAGGCCACAAAAGCTAGTGGTGCGGAAGCAAGAGACTCCTCCTAAAAGATCACCCTACATGCCTCAACTACCTTCTCAAGCTATTGCAAAGAATATTGCTAGCTTGCAAATCCCATAGTCGATAGCCCATCTAACCTACATCCCAATAACCAAGAAAGATGCATTTTACAGATTTAGGATCCAGCTTATTACACTTATCCTTGGGAACATGGAAAATGATGCAAAAATGAGCATATGATAGAGGTTTTCCAATCCATACCTCCTTTGCAACAACTTGGTAGTCAATAGGAGTGTAAGGGGACTTGTTAATCAAGTGTATGATAGTAGTAAATACCTCAGTCTTAAAGTGTTGCAATAAGCCTACCTAGCTAAGCATATTGCAAACTCTCTTCTAAATTGTCATGTTCATGTGTTTAACAATACCATTCTAGGGAGGACTATAAGGGGTGGTCAACTGATTCTTACTACCCCTCCGATCACAAAAATGCTCACAAGATTTTGAGATATACTCACCCCTATTATCTAACCTTAGGTATTTCAATGTATACTTAGATTGGTTCTTAACAAGAGCAAGCCAACACTAAAAGGTAGAAAAGACATACAATTTTTTATTAATAAGGTAAGCCAAGACCTTATGTGAGTAATCATCAATGAAGGTGACAAAGTATTTCACACCACCTAGTGGTGACTGATAGGGCATGGAACCATATATATTTGAATGGACAAGAGGCAAAGGCTCACCCATGTGCTTCATGACAAACTTCTCATGCATACTACATGTCTATTTGCCATATAAAGAATGATCTCAAGACTCAAAACACTTATTGTATAGGGATGGAAGATACTGCAAGCTAGTAAGCATTTTCATTCCTTTCAAAGACATGTGCCTAAGGTGACAATGCCAAAGAGATACATGTGGAATTGTAGCCATGGCCAAAACATGGTCAACTAACCTAGACGCAAGCAAGAGATAGATGATATTAGACTTAGCACCATGTGGAATAACAAGATTCCCACAAGTAATCTTCCATGAGGAATCACAAAAAGAGACAAAATAATCTACATCATCCAAGATGCCAGTAGAGATAAGACTTTTTGTGAGAGCTAGTACATGATGTACATCATGAAGAGTGAACATGCTGCCCAAACCAAGCTGCAGTAGCAACTAGTGGACATCACCAATGCCAACTATCTTCAATACCTAAACCAACTGGATATCACCAATACCAAATATCTCTAATGCCAAGTCATTACCCAATTAGATAGATCCAATCATACTATGATAGGAGTGAAACCACTCTCTATGGGGGGTCACATGAAAGGAAGACCTTGAATCTTTCAGCCAACACTAAGTATATCCTAACAAAGCATCAATCACCTATGAAGCATTCAAGGAAGAGGCTACCAAAATGAGATTATCAAACACATTAAGCTGTATCACATTAATTTCCTCAATCTTAATGCTAAACTTATTAGGCACAATATTGTGGTCATGATTTTTCTCTTACGGTTTCGCTTGTCTTTGTGCGTTTTCTGGTACTATTGTTGAATATAACCTGCTCTCCCATAATAATGACATGTAAGATCCCAACTGGACTCACTATAAGACTATCCAGTGTCTTAGATTGAGACCTTTGAGAGTCTCTATTACAGCTCTATGGAACTTTAACCAAGCACATTCCATATCCAAAGGATGAGTGCAATGCTCACTTGATGCTATATGAGCTCATCAATATTGTAAGCAACCAATGTCATGCATGTTGTGATGATAATCACAAAGATTTACCTTGAAGATGAGGAACTAATACCATTAGTTGATTTGCAAGTTAAGATCACTATGTGAAGAAAGAGTTTACACTCAATGCCATGATCAATGAGCAAATAGACTGCAATATCCTTACATATGGAGATTGGGCAATGATAGGGGAACCACAATTGATCCTAATAACAACTAGAATCAATCCATATGGGCATATCATATACATTACTAGGGAGATGCAATGTCATATATTGATATATTCCCATTTTAATTGGGGAATATCAAGATGGTGTAGTTTGCCAAGTAACTCGACTC
The DNA here is from genome assembly GCF_053477565.2 of Lygodium microphyllum. Lineage (NCBI taxonomy): Eukaryota > Viridiplantae > Streptophyta > Polypodiopsida > Schizaeales > Lygodiaceae > Lygodium > Lygodium microphyllum. The sequence continues at coordinate 113,121,490 of NC_141148.1, forward strand.
TTTCTACTTTCAATATTCAATATATTAAGTATTGACTCTCATATTAAAGAAAATTTGCTTTGTTCAAGACCAAAATTAGCTTCTTCTTATGGTATTGACTGGTTATGGGATTGTCATGTGCTTCCCACCAAATACTTTTCTTAAGCTTCCAATTCTTTGGAATGTACAAACTATGTTGATAATAGTTGAGCTCTCTATGGAGGCAATAATCCCTCAACTTAACTTCTTTCTTCAAGGTCCTTTTCTCTACTTGATTAATTTTCTTGATCCTAAGATACTTGGGATCATTGGAAATTTCTATAGCCATAGTTTGAGGATGGGTTTTCTCAACATAGAGACAAGGTTGGTAAGCGCTTCTGACTTGAGGGTCCTCCCAACATTAGGTTATTCAAGAAAGCCATGTAGCTAACAACATCACCTATTAGATTTTCATTTCCATATAATGATATTTTTTCTCAAAGTCAAACTCCTAAAGGACTTCAATCCACCACCTTTGCCTCATGTTGAGGTCTAATTAGGTAAATATCCATTGGTGACTCTTTTGGTCAGTGAGTTATTCTTATTAATGTTATTGAGAGGATGGTTCTAGGGATTGTTTGCAAGGTTGAGATATCTTGAGTTATGATGCCATGGTTGTAGTTTGCCTAAGCTCTTTTAGGGCAGGGGAATCCTTGATTTAGTTATTGTCTAAAGACCCAATAGTTTTATCTAGGAAGTATCTCAATCAAGGGCTAGGGTCTCAATAAAGCATCTTTGAGATCAAAGAGCTTTATGGCCTTCAACTATCCATTGAGAGGCGGATTAAGTCCTTAACAAAAACAAGAGACTTGTTGGCTCATGATCATTTTGGGGATAGATTTTAGGAGTATTAGAAAGTGAGAATGTAGCCCTCCATAGCTAGTCCATGTTGCTTCAAGGTGAAGAATTCATCCATCTTGTGAATCTAGTATAATGGAGATGTTAAAGGCAACGGCGGTAGTTAGTGGCCTTCAAAGCCAAGAGCCACCAACTATGCATTAAGGAGTCGACGGGTGTAGAAGCAATAAAGATTACCTAGTACAACACATGGTCGAAGAGAATGTCCCACACTGCAAGAAATGGCCTATGTATGGGAAGGGAGAAAATCATTGTTGTTGTTGTTCAAGCATACACACAACCCTAGAGGTCAAGTACCAAAGTGTTGTATTACTTCCATATCCTTCCTGAGTCCCTTTTGCCAATCTCTCTTGACTGACATCCTAAGTGCTCTCTATCAATAGATTCTATATTATATCATCTACAATCTACATTCGATAATAGTACTGTTGCCTAGGTCTTGTATCTTGCAATCATTGAGTACTTATAACCTTGCACTAGCTATTTTCCAAAGCCCTATGTTGTGAAGGTATTGGTCTCTCATAGTTGTATTGTCCTTATTTCATCAATATATATTTTTATTAATCTTTGAGTACATTTGATGTTTGATCTCATTCTTGTGATTATGCCTTGCTCTGCAACCCAAATTATGACTATCGAGAGTGATGTCAATGTCTACTTGTGTCAATTCCAAGTATCCCTATCATCTGTCCTATGGTAGTAGTGCTTGGACAACTGATTACACATGGTGAACATGATTATCATACCTCCATGTACTAAGTTGAGTGGTATATATTTGCATAGTCTACCATTTGAGGCAATTCCAATGTCAGGTTCCACACGATGGTCTAGGTCTTGACAACACCAAACGATACCATCTTCTGAGGCTGTTTTGATCCTCAGTGAGGCTATATCCAAATCAAGTACTTCTCTAGAATACAAGACGCATCATTCACATTTTACTCCTCTAATTGAAAATGGACCTAACATTTCTATCATGTCTCCCAATACACCCTTAAGCCTAACAAGCCAATTCCTAGCTTCACTCCACCCAATAGTTGTCACAGAAATACCCACAACTCCAGCCTCACTTCCAATCTCAATGACACACCAATCCAGTATATCCGTCCCCAATTTCTTTGGATCTTCCAATGATGATTTGAATGCTTTTACTTGATAGTTTGATATGGCATACACAGTCAATCACCCTGGCGAAGTCAATGAAGTCCACAAGGTTTCCATATTCAAATCATTGATGCAAAAAAGGTTTGCAACCTAGCTAGTGATAGCTAGCCATCATGGAATGAAGCACTAAATGCCTTTCATATCTAGTTCCAACTAACCAAATGGATGCATAGAAACTGATCCCAATGTTTAGCCAAAAAATAAAATGTTGAATATCCTTTTTATTCAAGGTTTCAATAAACCTATCCGAAAAGCATTCACTTTCAATAATCTATCAGGTAATGGCATTCACCCATTTCATAAGAAAGCTCTCCATTTAGAGAAGTTCTTATCAAAAGAAAAGTCATGAAAAGGGAATAAATCCAACAACTCTACCCCAAAACTTGAAACTCATGATAGTAGTGAATCCACTTTTGATTCTAACATGGAAGTAGAATCTAGCAATGCAGAATCTAACTCCAAAGAGGAAGAAGAAAAAAGTAACCTAAGAAAAAGAAGAAGGATAAAGTAAAGAAAACAATGGAAAACACTAAGAAGAATGAGATCAAAAACCTCTGATATACAAGTGCAACAATCCCAAATATGTTTAGGCTGAATGTGACTCAAACCAAAGATGGTGTAACATTTGCAACATGGCCTGCACAATACCGAGTACTAACGGTACAATGACAAGTACTAGATGGCCCATCGCGAAGGATGGTAAGGGACCAGAGCAAACACTTTTGGTCGATGGACAAACCTCCAGGCCAATCCATTCCTACACCTGCTCTGACATATACCAATCAAGATTACCATTGACCTAGCAATGGTGGCCCTGGTTGGCATGGTAGAGACAGAAGAGAGTGAGGGAATTTTCACAACCTTTGTCAAACATTGCTTCTTTTGTATGCAAGAAGAACATTGGCAATCTAAGTATCTGGACACCCAAGCCTATGATGCTCAGAAAAGATAGGGACAATGCTTGACACATATATTTGATGCTAACATAGTGGAGATCAAGGAACTGTTTGAACTAAAGTTGCATGTGATTACTCAGCACGGGAAAAACCTACAAGGATGTTGTGTTGTGACCCACATGCACTTCTTGGGCCAAGCAAGAGAACGTCCACCACTAGGTGGCAATTAGTTTGGTGGACCATAGGCGAGACCGTAGACCAAGAGTCAACAATCCCAACCACTCAAAGCAACCATAGTCTACTCAGCATATCCCACCCAATCAAGGAATACATCAGTATGTGAAAACTCATGACCACCCAATATGGCAAAACCCAACCCCCAACTTGATTTGAAATCTAGAGTCTGCAAAGTTCAACAAACTATAGTCTAGGACTTTTCCCAAAGAACAACAAGCTTAATACAAGAGAAAAACAAACAAGTTACATGAGAAGATCCATAATGAAATGGAGTGAAGAACCCAAGTAGTTGCCCCAGATTTCAAATAGGAAAGTATCCAAAAGCTCATCCTAGCAAGGAGAAAAGTCAAAATTTAGATGCCAATACCAAAAAAGTTCATAAGAAGAATCTAAAAGATCATCGTAAATAGAGGTTGAGTAAAACCTCATATGCTAATCTCGCATAGAGTAGCAATTAACAAAATGAAAGCAATAGCGAAAGGGAACACACCAAGCATTTCAACTATTTTGGGCTCATTCAAAACATCAATCGGATGGAGACTTATCAACCTTACCATCCCACTAGGTGATCACCTAAATCTGGTCCCACTAGCCTTCAAAGATCACCCCCTGAAAATCATTCAATCCAAGTGCTCAAACCAGAAGTAGTGGCCATGATGGCCCATGATTTAAAGGAAATAGTTCAAAAGATCTATCTCAATAAGCCCCCTATCTGATCTGACCATTTCAGTGATTCTTATTTAGTGCAAGGACTAAATTATCCCGAGTGTCTTGCTTGACAGTGGATCAGGGATCAATATCATCACACTTGTGACTTGCAAAAAATTGGGATTGATGGATTGGAAACCAAGCCCCTTCCTAGTGAGGATGGCCAATCAAACAATGGGTACGACTTCTTAGCATCATCAGGTCTGTACTTCTTGATATTGCCACAATTCAATTTCTGGTTTTCCTAGTAGTTTTGAAAATGGAGTATGCAGGCAAAGATTACCGCTACTATTAGGAATACCTTGGCTATGCCAAACAAGTGATAACTAGGATAAGGATAAACTTACAATCCACCATAATCAACACAAGGTAAGGGTCTTTTAAACCAATGTTGTCCCACCCACCCGACAATGTTGACCAATTATCATTGAAATAGTCAATATGGTCACTAGATCCCATTTTCCTATCCCTTACCTAGATACCATCTTGGATGTAGCTAGCCATGAGATGTACTCCTTTCTTGATGGTTTCAGTAGAAATAGTCAAGTACACCTTGTTCCAAAAAATCAAGTACTCCTTACTCCGTAAGACGAAGCTAAAATAGCTTTCATCGCTACATGGAGTGTATATGTTCGTACAATGATGTGGTTGGGTCTCAAGAATGTTTCGGCCTCCTTTCAGAGAGACATAGAGGAGATATTTGGGCCTTATTTAATGAGGGTAGTTTTGGATGATTTTAGTGTCTTTGAAAAGGCCATGCTTCACCCGATACACGGATTTGCCTCACAAGATGTTGAGAGGTAAGTTTAAGTTTAAATCTACTCAAATATGTATTTATTATTCAAGGTGGTATTTTACTAGGCCACATCATTTCTCAAAACAAAATTGCTATCTGCTCCATCAAAGTGGCAGCAATCATACAAGCTCTAGTACCAAATTCACCATTTGTGTTACTCTGGTTTTTATGCCAAATTTGATGGCATGGCTATGCCCTAGTTGCTCTTGGCTCACTTGGATGTTCCCCTCAATAAATTGGCGCATGTGGCCAAATGTTCTTACCAATGGAATGAAGAAGCCAACTTAGCATTCCAATGCCTTTGGTTATTACCCTCTAAAGCTCCTATCCCAATCTCACAGATTGGATGAAGAATTTCCATGTATTTATCGATGCATCTTATTTTGCTATTAAAAGTGTGCTTATGTAAGAGGATGCCAATGATTGGTTTTGACCAGTGCTCTATGCTAGCAAAAGATTATCTAATATTGAGAAAAACTATTTAATAATCAAAAGCGAGTATCTTGGTATGATCTACTCCATCAAGAAGTTTTGGCATTATTTGCTTGGATATTCCTTTTGTTTTTTATATAGATCATTCAATGCTAGTTTACTTGGTCAAGAAACAAAATATCATAGGGTGATTATCCAATGGATTCTCATGTTGTAGGAAATTGATTACAGTCATTCATCATCCTAGCAGCTAGCATATCATTGTAGATTTTCTATCTTGCCTTGATTCTAAAGAACCCCCAATTGGTGTTGAAGAAGACATCCTAAATGCCTAACTATTTGTCAAGGAAGTGAATACACCAAACCTAGAGCCACCAAACCCTCCTTGGTTGTGGCATGAAGAAATGATGATATTCTTGGAAACTGGATACCTCTTTCCCATCTCCAGAAGGTCAAACAAAAAAAAACTAGCTCTCTAAAGCCAATATTTTGAAATTATTGTGGGACAATTGTATTATTATAATCTCTCTAGAGTGCTACAAAGAGTGATCCTTCCTATGGAGAAACCAACTATCCTAGAGGAAGCCCATCTAGGAATCATCGATAGTTACTTCACCACTGATGTTACAACCTGCAGAATCCAACAAGATGGTTTATGGTGGCCAACCGCTAAAGTTACAACCCACACAATCTAGCAAGCTGGTTTGTGGTGATCAACTATACCTGGCGATATCTGCAAGTGGATCCAACACTGATTCGTGCCAATGTCTAGGTGAACCTAGAGAGCCTGAGACCAATTGATGCTCCACCAACCAACCCTACCTTTAGAACCCTTCCAAAAGTGGAAATTGGACTTCATTGGTTCCATCTCTTTGGCTATGATATACACAAGAAATAAGTATATCATGGATGGCAATGGATTACTACACCAAAGGCGTAGAAGCATGTACCCTACTGGTGAACAACACTTTAAGTCAATTGTTTGTTTAAGGATATCTTTACTAGATATGGCACTTCAATCGAATTGGTTAGTGATCAAGGTACACACTTTGTAAATGAAGTCATCAAGGAGCTCATATCATTCTTTTTGGTTTTTCATAAGAAATCTTACCCATAAGCTAATGGCTTAGCTGAGTCCACCAAGAAGGTCTTATGTAAAATGTTAACCAAGTTGGTAGATCAAAATAGAAAAGATTGGGATGCTAAGCTTCCCACAACAATATGGGCTTTTCGAACTTCCTTCAAAGTCGCCAGTGACATGACTCCATACAAACTAGCATTTGTCTTGGAAGCCATTACTCCCCATGGAATTTGTCTTCCTTAGTTTCCAAATTGAAAGGGAAGTAGAGCCTAGGAGGAAGAAGCTTGGCGGTGAGAGTTATGGCGGATGGAGAGCAAGAGCAAGAGAGAGAGAGACTCAAAAGTGGGAACTCCAACAACCACAATCTGTTGTCGAGCCTTCCTTTATTCAAAATGTCACTAAAAGAATAAAGAATAAGTGACTGTGACGACGGGCGCCCGCCACCCCTGTAGTGTGCAGTGGTGGGTACTGTCAGTGTAGTAATACACAGGCTACTAGGCAGAGGCGCCTTTACCCCCAACAACCTTCCACTTAAAGGAGAATGTGCCCCAATGAGAGAAAAGAAAAGAAAAGATAATACATGTACACATACACAACAAGATGAGGAAAAAAAGACATCATCTCATCCAACGCTCTCCTGAGGAAGGTAAAGCGCTCTGTAGTGAGGCTCTTTGTGAGCAAGTGTGTAGGATTCTGCTCAGTCAAAATCTTGATAAGGTCAACATACCTATCCTCAAAGACCTCACGAATGAAGTGATAGCTCACCTCAATATGTTTCATCTTCGCATGGAAGACCGGATTCTTGGCCAACTGAATGGCACTCATAGAATCCGAATGCAATGTAGGCATAGCATCTGTCATACCAAGATCTTCAATCAAACGGTCTAACAAGATAGCCTCCTTGCAAGCCTCTGTGGCTGCAATATACTTAGCCTTGGTAGTAGAAAGAGCCGTACACTTTTGTGCCCTGGACATCCAAGAGATAGCCCCTCCAACATAAGTGAACACATAGCCAGAAATGGACTTCGTACTATCTGCATGTCCTGCATAATCAGAGTCAGCGTATCCCATGACTCTTGTATCTTGGTTGCCATAGCAAATACACATATCTGATGTGCCCTTCAAGTACTTCATGATACCCTTCACGACATCCCAATGTTTCTTGCTAGGTGTAGCCGTATAACGTGCCACAACCCCAACTGCAAAAGCAATATCTAGACGGGTGGCTATCATGGCATACATAAGACTGCCCACAGCTGATGCATAGGGAATCTTGGCCATCTCGACCCTCTACTCATCTGTCTGCGGACAATCGGCCTGTGAAACCTTCACATGAGAAGGTAATGGATAGCCAATAGGCTTAACATCCTACATAGGGAAGCGTTCAAGGACTTTATGAATGTACTCCTTCTGTGAAAGATAGAGTAGTCCCTGAGATCTATCGTGCGTAATGCGCATACCAAGTATATGAGAGGCATGTCCCAGATCTTTCATCTCAAAGCTCTTCTTGAGCTGAGCCTTAAGAGCATCTAGCTCCTCATGAGCTATCCCTGCTAAAAGCATGTCATCCACATAGTCATCCACATAGAGTACCAAAATTAGTAAAGAACCATCATGGACTTTCTTCCTGTACAAGCACGGATCCATAGCACTGCGGCTGTAGCCCTGTGACTACATGAATGCATCAAACTTATGGTACCATTCCCTAGGTGCCTGCTTCAAGCCATATAGACTCTTCTTTAGCTTTCACACTAGGTGTTCCTTGCTAGGGTTTGCAAAGCCCTTAGGCTACTCCATGTAAATCTCATCATGCAAGTTTCCATGTAAAAAAGCCATCTTGATATCCATTTGGTACAAGTCCAGGTCAAACTGTTCAACCAAAGCCAAGACTAAGCGTAGGGTGGTCATCTTGACCACAGGAAAAAAGGCTTCATCAAAGTCAACACCATGCTCCTACTTAAATCCCTTAACAACCAATCGACCCTTGTATGCCGACTTGGGGTCTCCAGGGGTACTCTTTAGCTTGTACACCCACTTGCATGGCAAAGCCTTCTTACCCTAAGATAAGGAAACGAAATCCCAAGTCTGATTCTTATGCAATGAGTCAAGCTCAGACTGCATAGCCCTCTCCCAAGAGTGACAATCACCCCTGTGCATAGCCTCATCATAAGTGAGAGGCTCTCATGCATCTATAATCAGTACATAATCCATAGAGGGCGCAAAATGGTTAGGAGGTCGTCTATCTCTAGTAGAATGCCTCAACCTAGGCTTTGCTTCCTGATCGACATTCTATCTAACATCAGCATGTCTAACATCTGGTCCATGAGCATTAGGTGATATTGCACGCTATCTAGCTGGCCGTGGAGCGGGCTTTACGGGAGCATGTGGCTCCTCCTGAACGATAACTCTGCATACCTCAACCACTCTCTCAGGTTGCGCATGCATTCTGTCCTCATGAAAGATGACATCATGGCTGCGGATCACTTTCCGCGCCTGCGGATCCCATAGATGGTAACCCATCTCTCCTGCATCTCCATAGCCAATGAAAATGCATTTGACACTTTTAGGATCCAGCTTATTGCATTTGTCCTTGGAAACATGGTAGAATGCCTCACATCCAAAGATACGCAAATGATCATAAGAGGGGGGACTTGCCTGCCCATACCTCCTCTGCAACCTGAAAGTCAATGCCACTGCTAGGCAACCTGTTAATGAGATGCACTGCAGTAGTAACTGCCTTAGCCCAAAAGTGTTGTGGTAAGCCAGCCTGGCTAATCATGCTACGAACCCTTTCCTGAATGGTCCTATTCATGCGTTCAACCATGGAGGGGTGTAAAGGGTGGTCAACTGATGCTTAATACCCCACTCATCACAAAATTGCTCAAAAGCATGTGATACATACTTACCCCCATTATCTAACCTTAGGCATTGTAGCATTTTCCCAGACTTGTTCTCTACTAATGGAAGCCAACATTGGTGCGCAGATCGGTCGCAGATAGCTCACGTGGTGAATCCCGGAAGGTCCCCAAGAACAAAGTACTCTACTTTTTAGCACAAAAACCCATGTAAAAGCAAGCACGACAAGAGGCAAGAGACAAATTGGGTTCAATCTCCCCCATGCCTTGTGTGAGCGCTTCACAAAGCATGTATTTAATGTATATTTCCAATCTTCATGCTCAATAATAGCCCAATTACAAAAATATGACAAGCTTTTAGCTTTTGAGTTTGCTTTCTACCAAAAATAGGAAAATAAAGCTAATGGACGGTGCCCATAGTGTCTGGCACGCCCAATCTCAATGTCCAAATAGAAATAACATATCCAGGCGCATAAGCGCATACAAAATAATAATAAATAATCGATGTCTCAATAGACATAACAAAATATAGGCGTGGCGCCTATCAAAATCTAGTCCAAGAGTCGAAAACCCGCTAGACTCCAATGCTCCGCCACTGCTGCTATCTCTACACATCAACTGAAGCATTCACAATCGTTAGTAAAATAACACAATTAAACCGACAAAAGTGAATACCTAGCAGTCTTCAGCTACATAAATAAATCAACTGGTTAGAAATAAATCCTAACCTTAATTTATTACGAGTGCGCACTCTAAACTCATAAACATTTATTAATTTAATATGCATTTTGCGGAATCACCCGCTATGGAATCACCCATGTACACACTAAATTAATGAAACGCCCGAAAAGGACAGGCGTCCCCATCAACTTCTCACACAAAGAATCCTCTTTGGGTATGAGCCCCGGTCATCTAAGTTTACGGAATCCACCGTAAAACCTCACGGAGTCCACCGTGGAATATGCCTCCTGGCATCATACCCCCGGGGTGGGATAGCAATTGACCTCAATTGCTATTAGCTCAATGTGGAGCTAACAGAGTGGGGAAAGCATTTAAGTCTCTAGCGTGCATCCATTGTGCTTCCTCTACAGGATGGTTCTTAAATTTTACTAGATATCTAGAATACCTTCGGCCAGTTCTAGTGGTCATGTAGTCAGTATCTATAATGGCTTCTGGTTCAAGTATTTCAGTCTCTTCTTCTAGGAAAGGTGGGTTTTCATAGACAGGGTGGATAGGTAATTGTCCTCTAAATTGTCTCAATAAACTAATATGAAATGTATTATGAATTTTCCAATGAGATGGTAGTTCTAACTTGAATGCATTGTCATTAATCTTATGAATAATTGTAAATGGTCCGTAGAATCTAGGAGCTAATTTGACAACTGGATGTCTATCTACACTTTGCAGTCTACGCTTTTCTATTCTAAGCCAAACATAATCATCAACTTTGAAATTCATGGCTTGTCTTTTCTTGTTGGCTTGTTTGGTATATGATTGTTGGGCTTTAGCAATCATATCCTTAACATCATCAAAAATAGTGTTATGCATAATAGCAATATCATCGGCACTTTGTATTCTATTAGACAAAGAGGAAACAGGTGTAGATAATCGATATCCATAAATAACTTCAAAAGGTGCCTTCTTTGTAGATGTGTGCGGTGTATTGTTATATGCAAACTATAATAAATGTAAATGAATATCCCATGTCTGAGGTTTAGAAATAGTGTATGCACGTAAAAGATCTAGAATGGTGCTATTTGTGGCTTCTGTTTGTCCATTCGTTTCTGGATGAAATGCAGATGAGAAATCAATCTTTGTGCCTAGATTTGCAAACAGTGTAATCCAAAAATTATTACAAAATCTAGAATCTCTATCTGAAATAATCACTTTCGGCAATCCATGGTTAGTAAAAACAGTTTTCAAAAATAACTGTGCTGCTTGTGATGCTGTTAAAGTTTTCTTACATGCAATGAAATATGCTTGCTTACTAAATCTATCTACAATTGTCCAAATCATGTCATGGTTAGATTTAGTATTTGGTAAGCCAGTAATGAAATCCATAGATATATGTTCCCAAGGTTTAGATGGAATAGATAAAGGCATTAATAACCCATACTGTTTACCATGATGTCTCTTTATTCTTTGACAAATCAGACATTCAGAGACAAAATTAGATACATCTGCATCCATATGCGGCCAATAAAAATCTTCAGTTAACATGCGTAATGTAGAGATGATACCTCTATGACCTTGATATGGGGGACAATGAATTTCATTCAAAACAAAAGATCGGAATGGAATAGTAACACACAGTCTCTTTTCAAAGAACATGAATCCATCATTATATGACAATGAATCAACAGGAATGAAATTATTTTGAACTAATTTTTGCCAATCAGAATGAAAAGTAATATCCTGGTGATATGTGTCTTTCATGGCAATCAAAGAATCAAAAGATATGATAGAAATGTTGTGAATTGCAGGTCTTCTACTCAATGCATCAGCAACTACATTTTCTTTTCCAGGTTGGTATTGAATGATAGGATGGAAACTTTGAATGAATGAAGCCCATTTGATATGACGGTCAGAAATTTGGGGTTGGCTAAGTAGATGTCTAATGCTTTGCTGGTCGGTCTTTATCATGAATTCTGAACCCATTAAATAATGCTTCCATTGTTTTAATGCTTGTACAACTGCTAAGAGTTCCTTGTCATAAGTGGAATATTTAAGCTCAGAGGGTTTCAGCTTAGAACTAGAATATGCTATTGGATGGTTTTCTTGCATTAGCACGGCTCCTATTCCTGATCCGCTAGCATCGGTCACAACTAAAAAGAATGGTCTGTTAAAGTTAGGCAATTGTAGAACAGGGGCATTGGTTAATGCACGTTTGAGTAAGTCAAAGGATTTCTGTTGATTTTCAGTCCATTGGTAAACAATGCCTTTCTTAAGAAGTTTGGTCAATGGTAAAGCAAGTAATGAGAAATTACGTACAAACTTCCTATAGAAACTAGCAAGACCAAGGAATGAGCGTAGTTCATGTACATTTTTAGGAATAGGCCAATGCAATATTGCGTCAATTTTCTTAGGATCAACTTTAATTCCTTCTTTTGATACAATATGACCTAGATATTCTATTTTTGTCTTAAAGAATTCACTCTTGTCAGGATTTGCAAACAATTGATTTTCTTTCAGTAATTGAAAAACTAATGATAAATGCTCATAATGCTCTTTTTCACTTTGACTGAACACTAAAATATCATCAAAGAAAACAATCACACAATATTGATATTTTAGAAAAATACGGTTCATCATTCTACTGAAAGTAGCAGGTGCATTAGTTAATCCAAACGGCATGACTAAGAATTCGTAATGGCCAAACTGTGCCCTGAATGCAGTCTTAAATATGTCGGATCTATCAAGCCTCACCTGATGATATCCAGACTTAAGGTCAATTTTACTAAATATAGAAGATCCTTGTAGTTTGTCCATAAGGTCATCAACTCTAGGTATAGGATACCTATTCTTTACAATGATCTTGTTTAATGCTCGGTAGTCAATACACATCCGATAAGTATTATTCTTTTTCTTGACTAAGAGCACAGATGCACCGAATGGAGAACTGCTAGGTCGAATTAAGCCTCTATTTAGTAATTCTTCTACTTGACTCTGGATTTCTTTTTGCTCTATTTGATTGTGCCTATATGGGGCTTTGCAAGGTGGTTGTGTGCCAGGTATTAGGTCAATCTTATGGTCTTCTGGACGTGATGGAGGTAAACCTGGTGGTAGGTCTTCTGCAAAACAGTCCTTAAAATATGCGAGAAATTCCTTATGCCTAGAGTGCATATGATTTTCCTTTGCATGCAATTCATTCACCCAAATGAGATATGATTTAGTATTCTTGCGTAGTGCACGTTTTGCTTGAGTATGCACGTTTTGCTTGAGTATGAGAAAGCAGTGGAAAAATATGAGATGCATGCATACCAAATAATGTAATAGATTTTCCTTGAAAATTAATATTCATTGTGTGTGTGGAATAATCTATATTGGGATTATGTTGGTGTCTCCATGGCATTCCTAGAATAATGTCGCTTGACTGTAATGGGACAACTAAGAAATTTCTTCTTTCAATATATGGACCAATTTGAATTTCTAAATCTTGAACTTCTTGTGTGCCATTGTACCTAGTGCCTAAAAATGCAGCTTTTATGCGATAGTGTGTAGGTACAGTATGCAATTTCAATTCCTTTACCAATTTTGCTGAAATAAAATCATGGGTACTACCATCATCATGCAATATAGTTCTTTCTTTTCCATGTACCATACATTTCATAGTCAACAATGAATGTGAAGTAGGCATACATGGTAAAGTGTCGGAAGTAGTAGTAGGATCATCTTCTTCTTCAGTGAAATCTGGCATATCCTCATGCTCGTCTTTGTCCATAGCTCCAAGGTAGTTGATATGTGCTGATGGCTTCTGTGAATGACAATTTGCTGCGAGATGTCCTGGCTGGTGACACTTGTAGCATACTATGGGCTTGGCTTTGGTCACATTATTTGCAATGGCTGGGAATCTGGGTATATTTGGATTTTCTTGTGGAATAGGCTTAGGATTTGGATTGACAGTGGATGGTAATGCAGGTGGTTTAGGCCAATTCTTGCGGAAAGATGGTGATGAGAAACAACCTGGATTAAACCTTCTGAAATTGGAATTGAATTGTTTAGATCCATAATTACCGTTTGCTTGGAATGGCTGTGGTCATCGATCTCTTCCGCGTAACTTATCTTCAGTGTCGTGGGCTAAGGAGATGGCGTCTTCAAGGGTAGCAGGCTTGAACATGTTCACTTCAGCGTTGTCGAAGGGTTTGTGAAAGCAATGTCGCAACCACAGAGGTTATTGGTCCAAGATAGAAGATCAATCAAACAAGATCAAGATTCAATTTGTGAATGCAATGTCAGAAAATGACCCTATAATCAATTTGTTCAAGCCTTTAGTCTCTTAAATGTGGCAAACAGACTTGTTGGCCTAGTTCTTCGGAAAGGAAAAAGCTTGATAAGTCATAGAGAACTTCCAAAATGTCTTCACGAGTCATTTTCCCCTCTCCATCTGCATCATAGACTTTAAACAAATGGACTTCACTTTCTTTTCGAAGGTTTGCTTTAACACTGAAAAAACTGAGAGAAGGGTCACAAAATCCTTAAAATTCAAGCCAACCAACACCTTTATCATTTTCTGTAGTAACAGGTTAACAATAAACTCTGGAACTGATAGTAACTTCTTAGCAGAGAAGAAGTCTTTCCCATTACATCATTGAAAACTGAGAGAAAGGCAAAATCTTCCATAGAGGAAGACAATTTCCTGCTATGAAACTGTTATAAGAGTCTACAGTGTTCTTGAACATCTTCAATGTCATATTGTGTGAGCATAGAGGAAGCATTTCCATCAATTCTATCTATATATGTTCAGCTTTTATGAGTCACTGGTCCATCTTGAATTTTCAAACAGAAATTTCACACAATCACACGCCCATGATTTAAACAAGTGGTGTTGTAATCATCAATGTGAGGCTTTTGCAGAGTCAATCGTCCTTGCTGCTTTCAAAGCAAGATTTTTCATATCCTCGTCAGACCTGTCCTCCATCTCTGCGTTTCTCACGTATTACTTTGTATTGCCTTTGAGACCATGTAGCTTGTGCAATTTTATCCTTCAAGTCAAAGACCTCCTTTGAGAGCCATCTGAGAGGCTCAGACTGTTTTCAACAACAGCTAAAGAATCACTATACACTCTTCTAAATTCTTCATCGGTGTCTGATTCCCAAGGAGACATGCCAATCCAATATCTTCATCCTTTGTCACTTGACTAACGTCAATTCAGTTCAGGTCGTCCAGTATTCACACCAGAAACAGGATCAGGAAAAATTCTTCTTCGATCATTTGGATTTTTCCTCAACAAACAAGTCAGGTAACTGACTCGGATAGACTGCGTTAAACGGCACTCTAGTTAATGGGAGAAGTGAAACAGATGCAGGGTCATTCATCGTTGGAAACCGGTCTGCTATATCCTCTTTACTCAAGGCATGATGAGATCCATCATTACGAGAGGGATAATAATCCTTTATCCTTCTTGCTCTCCTACTGTCTGTGCCTAACAGGAGTCACGCCGTAGCGTTTCAGAATGGTCGTTGGTTTTCGGTGTCACCATCCTTCTTCACCCTGCTTCGTCACCTCCTTCGAATTCATGAAATCATGTTGTTTGTCCTTCGTCGCTCCTCTCTCGTCGATCTCCTTCAGAGCTCCCATGATCTCCTCCTTCTTCCGCATTCGTCCCTATTCCCCTTTTGAGTATCGACGTCTCCTCTCTAGTCTCATTCGGCATCGTCCTTCCTCTGCCTCCAAAAAAAATCCGCCTTTTTACCCCTTAATTCTCTCCTGCGCAAGGCTTCAGCCCTTCGTCTCTCCTGCGCATCTGCAACTCGATCCTTCTTCTCCGCTTGAATGTCGTTTTTGTCTTCTACATCATCATCTCTACTTCCTTCTTTGTTGTCGATGCTTTGTCGTAGCCTTGTCCTTCTTCAAACTCCTCTGATGCTTTGTATTTTGCTCTCATTCTTCTTCTGCCATCTCCGATGCTTCATCTTCCCAGCTCTCCCCTCTCGTCACCTTCGGTTTTTTATATACAGCACTCCTTCTTCTCGTAGCTTTCCCTTCGATTCTTCCATCAAAATCTTCATCAACTCACTGCGACATGTTGTCGATGCTTCCCCGTAGCATCTTCTCCACTCTCCAAATTCTGCGCTCCCCAAGCTCCTTGAGAGTCCTCGATCTCTTTCTGAAAGCGTGTCCCCCTTTGCTTTCTTCCTTTTCTCTATTTTCCCTCCTACACGATTCAAAACAAACTCTTTCTTTTTCTTTTTCGGATTCCCTGTTCTCCCTCTATTTCTCTCCTTTCTTCCCCCCAAATAGCCTTCTTGCTTTTCTTACCATTTACTATTCACAATCCCCTTTTGTTCTTTTTAGCCACTCTTTCTTCCATAGCATATCACACACAGAAAAGCGGCCTCCATCTTTTTAACTTCCCGTGTATACCATAATGCTCGCAAAGAAGCCGAGATGTGTGAACTATAAGTTAAAATGTTGCATCAGCCATGTTGCAAAAACACTTGTTCTTTCCCAACGATCCGTTGGATTGTCAAGAGCATTATACTGAAGTAGCAACTCCACTAGCGACAAGATGTAAGGCAATTCTGTTATCATAATCAGCTGCTTTTGGTGAAGCCCCATCATCCAACACATCCTTCAATGCATTTGTGTTATCTTTGCTTGTATAATTTCTAGTAATGTCATCTTCTCTATGACTACTATGCATGCCTGAAGGCTAAGGACAAATATTGCCTTGCAAAGAATACAACCTTCATCTTGCATTTGCTTGTAACATGATAAACTGCATTTCTCTTGACCTTGCACAACATAGGCTGAAAGCATCTCATCTTGCTCACCACTATGCCTCCAACTCCTCCTCACTATACTCATACGCAGAAAATAAATGTAAACACAACAACTAAATATGTACAAAGTACCAAATCCCATGCACAACTTTTGGGTGTTTTACACACCTCGAATGCGCAGCAATACGACAGCGTAGTAATGTCCAAGAAGTCCAGACATATACTTCCGCTTATGTGTCGTCTCTGGTACGTCTTCAAGCATGCGTAGTTGTAGGAGTGCATTCCAAAAACGCTCTGTATACTGTGGAATAGGTTCACGATCGCGCTGTTGAAGTAAATCCCATTACTTGACAGCCTTCTCATGAAATTGCGGTGGAAGGAAATTTTGCATGAACTTCTTCTTAAAATCTTCCCATGTAGCAGGACATTCTATGCTCTTGCGGACTACAGTCCACCAAAGTGATGCTCTGTCTATCAGATGATTAGTAACACACTTGATTTTATCTTTCTCGGGATAAGTTTCCTCATGGAAATAGTCATCAAACTGGCTAATGAATGATAAAACAGTCTTTCCTTCTCTTATGCCATTGAAAGTGCGAAACTTGAAACTTCGTTTACTTATCTTGGATTCCTTGCGAATGGTTTGTGCTTCAAGAGTGTCGTTGATGGTACGGCGAATCAAATCTTCAGCTTGAGGTTCTTCTTTATCAGTGGACGCTCCTTGTAGCTTTGTCAATTGCGCTTGCAAGGCTTGCCTAGCTCTTCGCTCTTCTTCCAATCGCAACATGATAAGATCCAGCTTTTGTTCCATGGTAGGCTCAGGTAGATCGTCTTCAGCCATAGGATCATCCATATGTGGGGTAGTCATCCTGTAAAACTCAACAAACCTTTCTCACTCAAAATCAATTAGCGGGATGAGCGTAGCTCAAATTTGGGGTTACAAGGCTATGTATTTTTGGGTATTTTCTTTTTCAATTTTCAAAAATTCTGCAATATTTCTGTCTCCGTTTGCTGAAAGTACTTCAACGAACTTGTAGATAGGTAGAACAGCTTGCTGCGAACAACTTTCCAGTTCAGAGTTTTTGCATACGAACAAGTCTTCTATGAGTTTTAAGCACTAGTCAGTTCTGATTTAGTCTGACTTGCAGAGTTGCAGACTTAGCAGACTTGCAGAGTTGTTGACATGCTGGACTTAGGCCGACTTGCAGAACTTGCAGAACTTGATTACCGTCAACTTACGGAACTTGACTTTAGGAGTGCGAGACCCGGAGTTACTGAACTTGTCTGCCCAGTGTGACTTGCAGAAGATTGTGTGACTTAGCTTAATGAATTAAGCTTAAGCTCAATAAGCTTAGTAGCTTAGGCTTATTAGGGAGGGAGAGTCGACTGAAAACGGCGGAATTCGTGGAGGACAAGAGTATGTCTTTGATGACGACGCGGATTTTTCGGACGTCCTCAGTTACCACGATTTGAAATTTGAAGCTTATTAAGCTTCTTCTCCAAGCTTTGTTGATTAATAAAGTTAAGCTTTTAAACTTGAAGAAAAGGAAATACTCTGATTATCCACGACTTGATGAAGGGAATGTATGAGTGGTCCTCCGCCGACAGAGCCTGGTCCTTCGCGATCTGACAGTGGAAACAGGGGTTCTTGATCGCCAGAAGTCTGCCTGTATCGACGGTTCGCGACGAGATTGACTGTAGAGGCCGTTTGTTCCTGGAGCTCCGCCTTCGCCTGAGATTGGTAGCGATTGGAAGCTCTTGATCTCTGCTCCGCTCTGATACCACTGGTGCGCAGATCGGTCGCAGATAGCTCACGTGGTGAATCCCGGAAGGTCCCCAAGAACAAAGTACTCTACTTTTTAGCACAAAAACCCATGTAAAAGCAAGCACGACAAGAGGCAAGAGACAAATTGGGTTCAATCTCCCCCATGCCTTGTGTGAGCGCTTCACAAAGCATGTATTTAATGTATATTTCCAATCTTCATGCTCAATAATAGCCCAATTACAAAAATATGACAAGATTTTAGCTTTTGAGTTTGCTTTCTACCAAAAATAGGAAAATAAAGCTAATGGACGGTGCCCATAGTATCTGGCACGCCCAATCTCAATGTCCAAATAGAAATAACATATCCAGGCGCATAAGCGCATACAAAATAATAATAAATAATCGATGTCTCAATAGACATAACAAAATATAGGCGTGGCACCTATCAAAATCTAGTCCAAGAGTCGAAAACCCGCTAGACTCCAATGCTTTCCTCCGCCACTGCTGCTATCTCTACACATCAACTGAAGCATTCACAATCGTTAGTAAAATAACACAATTAAACCGACAAAAGTGAATACCTAGCAGTCTTCAGCTACATAAATAAATCAACTGGTTAGAAATAAATCCTAACCTTAATTTATTACGAGTGCGCACTCTAAACTCATAAACGTTTATTAATTTAATATGCATTTTGCAGAATCACCCGCTATGGAATCACCCATGTACACACTAAATTAATGAAACGCCCGAAAAGGACAGGCGTCCCCATCAACTTCTCGCACAAAGAATCCTCTTTGCGTATGAGCCCCGGTCATCTAAGTTTACGGAATCCACCGTAAAACCTCACGGAGTCCACCGTGGAATATGCCTCCTGGCATCAAACATTGAAATGCATCTAAGACATCGGATTTTCTCTTTATGGGATAAGCCTAAACCTTACACGAGCAATCATCTATGAAAGTAACAAAATACTTTGCCCACCGAGTGACTGACAGGGCATGGGCCCACATACATCTGAGTGCACAAGAGCCAAGGGCTCACCCATGAGTTTCTTACGAGACTTTTTATGTGTATTTCTAGTCAGCCTGCCATACAAACAATGATCACAAGAATCAAAATGCAAAGAGTCAAAAGGTGAAAGATACTACAAAGCACGGAGCATTTTCATTCCTTTAAGGGACGTATGCCCCAAATGCGCATGCCAAAGGGATACATGGGGAATGGAACCCACAGACAAAACATGATTCAATGTAGCTCCAGATACAAGTAAGGGATAGAGACTGCCAGACTTGGCGCCTCTTGCAAGCACAAGCCTGCCATGAGTAATCTTCCATGCAGAGTCTCCAAAAGACACAAAATACCTTGCATCATCAAGCTGTCCAGCTGACATAAGGCTGCGAGCCAACATAGTTACATGATGTACATCATGCAAAACAAAAGAACTGCTAGAAGGAAACTGTAGCCTAACATCTCCAATGCCCATAATGTTAAGAGACCTGTCAACACCAAGATGCATAGAACCAGAGATGGTACGATAGGTGTAAAACTAGTCTCTACAGGGTGTTACATGAAATGACACACTTGAATCCAAAAGCCAAGACTGCGCATACATAGAATGTGTCTCAGAAGCCTGTAAGGCATCACATGAAGAAGCTGCGAGGATGTAATTCTCATCTGAATCAGTGGCCTGCATGACATTAACCTCTTCTATCTTCATGCTAGACTTTGCAGGTACAATACTGCACTCAGAAGACTTTTCTTGCACTTTCTCTTTTCCCTTTTCCTTGCGCTTATCATCGCGCATCTTATGGCACTGTGGCCTAATATGTCCTGCTTTCCCACAATAATGATAGGTGAGATCAAGCCTTCATCCATGCGACTTAGTGTGGCCACGTGACTTTGACCTGGACTTCTGAGAGTCCTTGCCCTTATCATCATTATCATACCTACCATGTATGCCACCTCTAACGGTCAATGCATGTGAAGAGTGGGAAGCATCATTGTTTCTCCTGTTGATTTCCTCAATCAATAAACATATTTGATTTTCAGCCCATCAAGCTTGTTTGTGCATATGGCAGTATGGAAGACATCCCATGATTCAGGTAAGATGCCAAGCAAAAACAACCAGTGCAAGTTGTCTTTGAACTCAATACCCTATGATAACAGATTCTTCATGATAGCATGAAACTGGCTGAAATGAGATGATAGGGATGTCCCCTCCTTCATGCGAAGGTCCATTAACTACTTCAGCCAATACATTTGTGACGTAGGACTCTATTGCACATAAAGCTCATGAATCTTCTCCCATGAGTCCCATGCACTTTGATTCTCATTTTCAACAACATTATGATGGACCTCTTCTGAGAGTGACAAGATAATGGTAGACTTGCATAGCTCATCAACTTCCATCCAAACATCATCATCCATATCCTCAGATTTAACACTCTTGAAATGCAAGGGTTTAATCTGCAACTTCTGCACCAAAACCTGCCATATCTGGGACTTCCAATACCCATAGTTGGTACCATCCAACTTGGCAATGTTAAAGAGAGTTGTATCTTTTAGATGGACAACCATACTATCCCAAATCAAAGCAAAAATGCAAAATTGCAAGTTGCTATAATGAGCAAAAAATGCACTAAAACCACTGCTAAAACTGGCTGAAAGAGTGGATATTACCAAGAGAACCGCCTGTCCACCAAATATGACTAAGTAAACGTCAAATAGTAAGCATTACCCTCATATAAGTTCTCGAAATCTATAGATTTCAGCTTGCTGGAATAAATTACAGCAGTATGTAAAACTGTCCCAAAGTGAAGCAATCACTAATACATATCATTGATACATACGCCAAGTAGCAAGATACATCCAACAATGTGTCAAGGGGCAAGAAGGTACCAAGAATTGTCAAACCAATAACCTGTCAAGCAACAGACATCTCATAGGTCTAGAAGTCATGCATGTAATGGGTCTCAGGGTAAAAGAAGAGACCAAGCACAAGCACAACTGATAGAGCAAGAAGCTAATGCATAACCATCCAAGATGCTTACAAAACTAACAAACATGTGAAAGAGATTAGTGCCTGTCCCAATAGGTGTATCAAATCAACCCACTACAGACTAACTACAAACATAAAGCTCTCAAGAGAGCAAATGCATATAACTGTCCCACAAGCTCAAGCTCAAGTGTAAGTAAAACTCTGTGTACATCCGAATATGCCAAGAGGCTCCCACTGGAAGTAAATTCAGATGAAAATAGAGCAAGCAATGCTCAAATACATCTAGTACATAACATCAGACATTCCAAATCCCAGTAGGGTACATCCGGAGCATAAATCCCAAGCCATCTCAGGCCCGTAGAGCATAAGCTTGAAAGAAATCAAATAGCATGTAACTGACAACCAAATGTAATGCCCAGTAGGTCCAAAATGCTCAAATACATCCAAACACAAAGCTCCAAGTGACTGTCAAGCATGGGTAAACCAAGTGGCATCCATATCTAACCAAAGCATAAATGCAAGAAGCCTAAATGTCAAGCAGTGACAATAGGCATAAACCAGTCCAAAGCATGCCAACTCAACCCAAATGTCGGTGAATGACAACCAAGACAGAGCCTAGTCCAAGCATTCCGAACTAAAAAGAAGCATTTGTTAATCTCCAAATACATTGGTATGATCATTCAAATCTCCAGTAAGCACCCCGTATCCAAGAACTAATGCATAAACCAAGTAAATGAGCTTCAACCCACTGTATTACAGCAACATATTACAAGTGCTCAAAATCTGCAGATTTTACCTTGCTGGAATAAATCACAGCAGCATATTCACTATCAAACGAAGCTCAATGAGTGCCCAAATCTGCTCCAAATCAGTCCCAAAGCATAGACATAGCATCCCATAACATCCGGGCATCACCAAACATCAATAGGCATCAAACGGGCAATGCCAAAAAGCATTAAACATTAAATGTCAAGTGCTGCCCTATTTGTGACAGTCCTAGGACTGTATATACATCAATGCTGGCTAAAGATGGAAACACTCGTATCGATTTCCGAGAGCCAAGATCCAATGCAGGGGAGTTAGAAGATGATCGGGAAGGTTGCAAATAGTGTCGGGGAAGCCGAGGAAGGAGCTGGAAATGCCAGGAGGAGATCAGCCCAGCCCCCTAAAAATGCATCGCATTTTGTGCTGGTTGCTCATGGGGGCTAAGGGTCTTCAGCAGTGCTACTGAGCACTTGGCAAGGATTAGGGGGCTTCGATTGCAGCCCTGCAAGGTGCCGAATGAAGGCCGGAAGATTGGGGAGGGTGTGGGAGATCAAAACATACCTGCAAATGAAGGTGCCATGGCTGCCATTGAAGCTTGCGTTGAAGCTCTTCAAATCTAGGCTGCAGAGAAAGCCGAGCAAGCTCCAATGCCTTTTCTCTAATACTAGTTGAAAGGGAAGTAGATCCCAGGAGGAAGAAGCTTGGCGGTGAGAGCTATGGTGGATGGAGAGCAAGAGCAAGAGAGAGAGAGACTCAAAAGTGGGAACTCCAACAACCACAATGTGTGGTCGGGCCTTCCTTTATTCAAACTATCACTAAAAGAATAAAGAATAAGTGACTTTGACAGGCGCCCGCCACCTGTAGTGTGCAATGGCGAGTACTGTCAGTGTAGTAATACATGGGCGGCTAGGCGGAGGCGCCTTTACCCCCAACGCAAATCATATTAAAAGACTGGTGTTGGAGCATTTGGGGTTGAAAGTTTACCACAGGGATAAGAGACACTAGGGTGAAAGGAGATTCAGGGAGAGGAGTAGACGGAAGAGAAAGGGTTTAACGAAATAGAAGATGTAGAAGAATACTCATGGAGGTGGAGCCTATCAATTTATTTCTGCATCTCAAGAAGATAAATCTCTTGTAGACTAAAACATGCATAAAACAATAGCTTCATCTCTGCTACTTAGACTGCTAATCTGATGCTTCATTTGACTCCAAAAGGAAGTAAAATACTAGGACACGTGGACAAAATTCTCCCAAATCACTCCTTCTTCTTCTCCCAGTTCGGAGTGTTGTTTCCTGCTTGTAAACTACCATTGCGCATCGCGCCATTTCACCAATCCTTCTTTTTGCATAAAATCCCCCAAAAATAGATGAAAACCACTTGCTTTTCTTATATGTCATCCTATTCTAGAAGTTGTCTATAGCTTTTGGATATTTACAAGAAATTATATCTAAAATATAAAAAATAGGCTAAACTTGTCCAAAAATCTAGTATTTTTGAACCATCCACATTACGAATATTGACACTAATAACTAATATGGCATTGACTCTCTAGATCAATAAGAAAGCCAAATGACAATGCACTCTAGAGTTTTTCACACTCTGGCTACGTGTAGCGGCACGACACCTGCTCATTTTGCAAAAGAATCACTTCCATTCCAAGTGGAAGCCATTGCCCAACTAGAAGAAGATCGGATCCATAGTGCCTATATTTTGTCTGAGATCCAATCTCAATAGAAGTAGCAACTCAATTGGCTGTCTAAGAAACCACTATTCCAAAAGGCCAACTTTCCCTAGTCTCTAAGATTCGAATGTGGAAACTTTTTGGCAAGCTTAAGTTTAGTTGAGTGGTTCTTTTTGGGTCTTTCATGATTCTGGAATTAATGCATTCTATCTCATAGATTTGGAGGGAAAGTTGTTGCCGAAGCCTGTCAACGAATTCCAACTCCATCATTATCATGTTGAAGGCCTCCTCTACCCAAATTAGATTCCATTATTTCTCCTTTTCCATCAAATTCTAGTTTTTTTCCTCCACTTCTTGCTTGCCTCCACATCAAATGGCCCTCAGACATCCCCACCTTTGCTGGTGTGGCACTTATTTCATACAATCAATAGTCCAATATCTTGAAAAACCCATTCTAATCATGTTTGGTTATGGTATGTTTTGCCAATATTGTTTAGCTACCGACGATTAAAGACAAGCCTCTCCTTGCGCAACCCATAAACGGGATGATAAGGAGTGCTAGTTATGGAATTGTCTTTGTCAATATTCAACACAAAACAAAAAATTTCAATGATTCACAAATACAACTCAACCAACACATGAACATAAACAAACAACTATGCCTCTTGTTTAAAAATCATCAAAAATATGCATTGGGTAGAGCATCAAACACAGATTTCAAGGAAAAAAGAAGTTGCATAAAGCCTTCAAACCTCATGGAACTTTGTTACAACACTCGAAACTTCCGCATATCCAATTTTTCAATCACTTTGACCAACACGACAAATCTCCTCATACTTGTGTGGGACCTCCACTCTCCTCACACAAGATACAAATTGGATTGCAATGAAAGGGAAGGGGAAGGGCCTCTACAACTTCTTTCTCTCCTCATTATATAGATTTTCTCCATATAATACACACGTTAAGTTTTTTCCTTTCATTCGTTTCAATTTTTGTAAAGCTTGAAAAATGAAAAGCCGTAAGGCTTTTAACATAAAGCTTTTGTTAAGCTTTTTGTTGTGTCAATCACCACCCTACCATCTGCTCTGGCCTTTTTGTTCTTTTTGTCTTTATTCAGAATAGCAATCCTTTCCTTCTCATTTAATTCTCTCTCTAAGCTTCTAATCCTATTCAATAACCACAGACCAGCATCATCGATTACCAATTCCACTTCTTCTGCAGAGCCATACTATGAACTGGGGACACCTGTGCAAATATTGGAGTAGTTTGCATTACTAAGCTTCAGTGAAGTCTCACATGCAAAATCCCGCCTTTGCGTCCCTTCATCGTTGTTATCATCATCAACATTATCATTGTCTTGTTGCAATTTAAACTTTTGATGTTTCCTTTTGTGCAAACTCATCATTCGTCATCTCTAAGTTCCACCTACTCGGTCTTTTATGCCTTCCCATTATGTTGTGTATGCTCATAAGCTACCATATGCAAGTACATACTTGTCCATCAAAGGAAGTCTCTCACAATTTCCCTAGCCTTTGGGGTGCATTGCAGGCCTGCAAGTCCAAGCTCAACACACAACTTCTCTATCTTCATTTTCCTATCTTTACGCAATATTTTCTTTCCTTTGCCTCAAGAGCATAGACTTGAACAGTGCTCAAGTATCTTTCCTTGTCATAAGTCTAGCCAATATTATTCCTTACGCTCATACTTTAGATCCTTGTTGATTGGAGCACATAAACAATGCTGCCACATAGAACACAATTGAAATGCAGTTGGAGAAACAAGTTGTTTCAACACATCCATTGGCACCCATATCGTGTTTAGCATTCAGCAGAGCAGTTACCACCAAATAAACACCACTGCTACATTCAGACTTATAGCCACATATTTAATCCATTATTAAACATTACAGAGTCTCGTTGGAATTTCAATCATAGCAATTCACTAGAAGTTAAGCTTACAACTCCTCTAGCACCATGAATAGAATCATAGCTCCTTCTTGACCACTATGATTGGTAAGAAAATATCATTGGAATGCAATTAGAGAGCCATGGAAAATAATCCTCTTGAACTAAGTATTCAAAATATTTTATTCAAAGACCATACTCTTGGGAAGCCATCATCCTGCTATTCACTTCTCTTGCTTGCTTACTCTCTTAATCCATGACAACTGCAATTTTGATTATGCCCACAATTGATCCATACACATGACATCTATTGGTCCAATATCAAATCTGATCTAGATGTCCACCAAATCTTGGGGCTACATTAATTTTTTTCACACTAAGTAATGATACTTCATTAAGGAGCTGCATGACTTCACTATGGAACATATGATCTTTCTTTAATCTTTGAGCCTTCAAAAACATTTTGTTTTCTTCAAAAATACATGCACCAAACATTAACTTCTTCTCTGCTGCTCGGATCACAAATTGGCTTAGATCATACCAAACATTAACTTCTTTTTGCATGAGATCTCCCAAAATTGGCTAGAAACCCATTTGCTTTTTGCATATCACTCTATTCTAGAAGTTTTCTATACCTTTTTAGGATATTTACAAGAAATAATATCAAAAATATCAAAAATAAGCTAAACTTGTCCAAAATTCCCATATTTTGGAACTAACCATACTACGGACACTAGCACTAACGATTAAGATAACATTGACTCTCTAGATCAATAAGAAAGCGAGATGATGATGCACTCAAAGGTTTTTCACATTGTGTCCACATAGTGACACGCCAAGCACTACAAGATACGCCTCATACCTACGTTCAAAGCGATGAAAATGTTCACAAAAAAAAATTACCCTCATTGTAGCTAAACATGTCAGTATTAGCGTCTCCATAGAACCATCACTATTGGCGTCACTATTAGCATCGCAAATGCAATGCTAATAACGACGCAAATATGATGCCAATAATGACGGTTTGCAATGCACATTGCGATGACAATAGCAATGTGTGCAATAAATTTGTGACACTAATAGCGACGGTTACAGAGATTTATTTATTTTTGGTTGCAAGGGGCAGCAAGCTGTCGTGCCACATGTAGCACTATGTGTTATATTTACATTATACAAATGGATTATATGTAAAGTGTACAATGGTTGTCAAAATGGAGGAAAAATATACTTGAACCCACAACATTGATACATAAAATAGATATAAGATCGCTTAATGAAAGCTCATGGAATCATGTCAAGATACAAAGGATGATAATAACACAGTGCATAGAGAATGCCTACATAAATCACAGGACCAAAAAGAAAGAAGATGTCCCTTCATGAATCCAAGCAGGAGCTATGGATCCTCGCCATCCGAAAGCTTGTCCCAATGCAAAGGAGCATCGAACGACTCTGTGAAAATAAAAAACTACACATCAGTCTACCATACATAATGCATTTTAATAAAAATAGTAACTATGGAGAAGAAAGATGAGTGACTTATTGGGCCGTTACGTGCATACAGTCTATTGATCAATGCAATGAGATCGTGTCTCTCTGCATATCGAGTCTCTAGGCCGGCGGGATCACGGTTTGTAATGGAGTGCTACAAAGAAAAAAAAATGCAACTGTTAAAAACATGATTGTCAATACAAGCGATATTGCAAAAAAATAAGTGAGAAGAACAAAAGAAAAAATTACAAAGTCCTCCAGATAAGTCCTGTAGCTGCCACTCCCAAGATGATGGACCACTCCTACCTCCAGTCGTGCCCTCGCTGCCTCACGTTGTTGTCTCCAACATCTTGGATAATGTGTAGCCTCCTCCTTGAGTCTGTGCTAGTTATCTGCGTCTAGCCACTTGAGCTTGAGGCACCACTCTTAAGTGCCTTGCATGCATCCGATTGTCTGCATGACATGTATACACGCATACACTTCATCATCTAGCTTGTGGAAAACCTATATGCCGTGCTGGGTACCGGAAACTCCTCATACAAGGATGCTACTATGTAATCCTTGCTCCCCTTCGGTATATTCTTCCAATGGTCCAAGATGCTGTGCCGAAAAACTTGTTGGCACAACTCTCTTATATGAGCCATCACCCTCCTCCCCTCATCATTCACGATCACGGCTCCTGTCCTATCATCTCTAGGTATCCATACCTCTCTGGGTTATGTCTAAGATGTGTCCTCTCACACCTGTGACCGCGCTCCTGGGCATATCCAGGAGACCCCTATATATTTGGTGTACCCACGCGGGTGGTATCTCTCGGAGTAGCATCCATAGGGGTGCCAGCTCTACGGATGGCTGATGGAGTCACTGGAGTAGACGTCCCCACATGTGTGATAAATCCTATAAGTAACGCAACTCCACCAAAACTATGAGATAGAGACACTGTGTCAGTACCTACACAACAACCACCTCGGCCACCCTCTCTCAAACCTGCATGAGAGCAAGGAGTAGCACATATATCTCGAGCCGATCGTAGACTCACTGCATCCACATCTCTCCAGTATCCCCCAAAACCACTCCCTCCATTCGGCCCAAGTCTCGAACGTCAACCTCATCTACTGGAAATCGAAGCATCAGAGCGTACCAAAGTAGATCTAACGGAACTGCATGATGGTGTCCGAGACATCTCCTAGTCTGCCATATCTCTGAGTCAAGCCATCTGATCTAGAGACATACGTGTGAATATCTCTTATAGCTCCTTGTCGCTCATCCCTCGACTCATCATGCTCTCCAAATATTGCCAAAGGTCACATGCACAGATAAAAATTGATGTTAGTATAATCAATATAAAGATTCAAGCAAAGCACAGTAATATAACTCTGAAACAAATGATATTACTTAAAATGCACATTCTAGAGTACCCTTATAAGCGATTCATCAACTAATTGAGTAAGTGGATGCTACAAGTTTGACGTAGCCTATGGTCCTATGTCAATCTCCTGACACAACTCCGCATATAGTGGAAGGTCATCACCACAAAAGGATGAGTCCACCTCGTTCTCAAAGAATTCTTGGCCTCATGTCTTTCCATCATCATTACCCGATTCTGCCTTCTCTACATCTTCGACCTCCATCTCTTGCAATATTGATGCCTCTATCTGCATATTGTCCTCATCTACGCTGGGAAAATTGCTTTCATCATATACTCTCACACTTCAAGGAGCTGGAGGCACAACATACCACCATCGAGGTTGTCGGGGGTTTGGATAGAAAATTACATGTTCAAAATCACATACAAGAGAGATTTAATATTTGTGGCATATACCATGTTGTAATAAAATTTAAAAAAAATAGTTCATGCAACTGTTCACAATGGGCCGACAAGACAAACATGTCACGCAAATCCATCTATCTTTTTTAGAATCTATTTAGAGAAATCTAGATGAACCTCGTTGAACGGTTGCCCCGACTCCTTCTAATATTGCTTTGAACCACTACACATCAAATATAAGCGTGGAGAAGCTACGGTAATCCACATTATAATACTTTGCAAGTTTTCAAAATATTCCATCTTATCTATAATGGTGTTTGGATCCGTGGCTTACCGTCGGTTCTCTTGCTCAAACTTTGCCATGACACCACAATCTTTTGTGGAGCCCATTTTGTCGATACGCTCCACGCAAAAATGTTGCATACATGACCAGGGTGCACTGTATATTTTTTTATTGTACATTGAAACGGTTAGATTAGTTGTCACATATAAAATCTAGATATGACAACTTATAAAACTTGTGGTCACCTTTGGACTACATCCCCTCAAGAATTCCCACTCCTCAATAGTGATCAAAGCTCCATGTAACCATCGCATAGATATAAAATGCAACATCTCCTCCATGACCTCGAGATATCGAATCGATCGATGGCGTGTACTACGTTAAAATTCAGATCATGCTTTTTCCCGATCTTTCATGGCTTGCTCGTACCTAGCAAGCCACATCTCCATGCATGCATGGTGCAACATACAAAAACGATTCACGTTCTCCTCCATTGCAGTAACCATCATTTTATCTACCTCCTTTCCAACCACCATATCTTCGATCATAGCATACTGTTGTCAGAATCCACCATTGTCTATCATTGTCCTTCAGCAACCATAGCATACTGTTGTCAGAATCCACCATTGGTAGCTACTGTGAAATATGCACTAACGTCTCAAACACCAACCAACCTTCACCCCCAAGATGCATCGCTGCAACCTATAAAACATAACACACAAAATCCTCTCTTTTCTTGTTTTGTATGATCCATGAATATATAAATCCTCACCAAACAGTCCCAAGGAAAGCGTAGAATTGACCTACAACAAAGGCTCCTTTCCACTCACCATATAAGTCATGTACTAGGAAGACAATTGCTATGCAATCCAGGACTGATACCATGTCATGCATCATGCATAGTGCATATGATCCTAGTGCACAAACCCACTAAAAAGGTTGTCTTGAACAATACATTCTCTCTGCTTCACCATGTTCTACAGCACCTAAGGTTGGGCACTTTGTCAGGTTAAGACTAGTTTGTAATAGTAGGATGTGATGTGTGGTGCATTTGTTTTCTCACACTCAGAAAAAAACTCATGTGGCCTTGGATCGATTTGCTGAAAGCACCAAGTCCTGTACAAGCTCTCTCTCTCTCTCTCTCTCTCTCTCTCTCTTTCTCTCTCTCTCTCTCTCTCTCTCTCTTAGTTTTCCTCTCTTCTCCCTCACAAGCTCCTCTCCCTCTTGCATAGCGTCCTAGTCCGCTCCTCCATGACTAGATGGTGCCCTTACCTCATTCACTTTGTGGCAGAAAGGAGTTTGGTATAGTATAGAGACTGCCATACTGAATTTCCTTCGTCAGTAGTACAAACTGCCACAAATGAAGAAGCATTATGAACAACGACTAGACTCCAAATAGTAAAATACGCAGGCCACTTACAATCCATTCATAGTACAAACCTGACATATCTCATGCCAATCATGGGATTTTAGCCTTGAAAGTTAGTCATATTTAGAAAACATGGATCTGAGAGAATGCTTTATATCCGTCAAAGTGAGGATAGACCTGATAATTTACTTTACAAAGCGCTCTTCTTTAGTGGATAAAACCCAAGGAGCGCACGGTACTTGTAAGCGACCATCAATATTTGACTATGGCCAAAGCGCCTCCATCTTGCCTACCTCCTTCAAATCCATTCATGCTCTTGCAATGTCTCTCTTTCTTGTGATGTGGTCCCATAGTAAGCTGCCCATATTCTTGAAAATATGCATGGAATCCCAACAAGTGGTTGATCTGTAAGTGGGTCCAATACAACAACTTATAGAAAACTGAGAACCATTGCTTTCCGTTTGGATGTGACTCCGTATGGACCATTTTCAACTTGTACTAGCTTTGGGCATTCATTTGTGCTGGAGGTCGTCTAAGAAAAACTTCCCTCAGTTCATGACCCTTTGTCAAGAAAGTGGTGTGTCTTCGATATACCATCTTCTTAATGGTTTGTGACCTTCGAGAGTCTAATTGTAGCCCACACAATGGACATGCATGATAACTTGAGGTAACGAGACCTATCCCAACATCTCTATCCTATGAATACAAACTTGAATGAGCTATGATAGATATGACCAATGAGAACAGAAGCCCACTTACCTGATCACTCCCGGAATCCCAAAAAGTCATGCATGGTCCACATGAGAATGCCTTTTATATTATTGGCGGACCATCAACCATTGCACTTGCAAAATCTTAGCTCATCGAATAATGGACAGAGATAGATGCCCATATTCTTGACTCTGTAGCGGCTAGGAATGAGCAAGTTGAGGATCAGGTGTCCTTTCTTTATAGAAATCCATGGTGGGATGTTGTAGTTAACAAGGACTACAGGCCACACACTGTAAGAAGGTGAGCAGAGACCGAATGGGTTCATGCCATCCATAGCAATATCAAGCTGAAGATTCCTTGGCTCTCGTGCAAAGCCTAGAAAAGTAGAGTCAATGTGGCTCCATGCATATGAATCCACTAATATTTGTTGGACTCCATTTGTAGATCTAGGATGCACATGCCACATTGTCAAGCTCACCATGCTCGACATAGGAAACATGTGACATATATGGGGGATAAGTGGAAAGTGTCTAAGAACTTTCTGAGGGATGGTTTTTCCTTGCAATTCTTATCAATACCTGTGAACACCACACTTTGGACATGTCTCCATAGTATTGTACTCTCCTCGAAATAGCACACAATCGTTAATACATGCATGGATACTATTTTAGTCCATGGGAAGCTTTCGTAAAACATGTCGCGCATCATCACGAGACTCAAGCATGGTATTTTCAAGTGGTAATATATGATACTTTAGCAACATGAAAAGAAATCATAAAACAACTTCAAGGGAAAACCTCTTATACACTAGAGGAACTACTACTGGACCCAAGGGAAGAGGTCGAGGATTCAAAACCAACAACAGAAGTTAGATGACATGTCATTATTGTGGTAAAACTAGACATATTTCCAGTGAATGCTTCCACAAGAAAAGAGCACAGCAAATGCAAAATGACCACCGTCAAAGTCAATTCATGAATGAAGAAGAAGAAAATGATACTTCCCCTACCATCAACAACTCCGACAGATTGTTCTAAGGAATTTGTTTCCATAGTGGATCTTTATGTTTCCCTTAGTGGATTTGATTTGTAATTTTTTTTAAAACCTACATGACTAGGCTGCCTATGAGCTAGTCTTCCGGGCCATGTTATCATGTAGAGGGGGCAAAAGCCAGCAAGTGTAGGGACTCATCATTTGAGGGGGCGTGTTGAGAATTGACAAATGATGTATACTCCAAGAAGAGCTGTCCTGAATCCCATATGCACAATGAGGACAGTGGAACAACCCAATTTCTATAAAGCATTGTATTTGACTATCACTTTTACATGGAATGAATACAATGTCATGATGCTTTGTACTTTCAGTTAAGTGTCTTGACGTCGTTAGTCCTACACAAGATTGTGTTTATGAGTCCAAGCTGCCATCTTAGAACCTAATTCAGTTGTGTATCAGTTTGTGTCTACTTGTCTATGCCATCATGAGTTTGGTCCTCATCTTCCACCGCCATAACTTTTGTCATGCTCTAGATCTGCATCTTTTAACACTTATATGGCAACCATTTTAGAGTGAAGAGCAACCATAGATTCCTCCAGTACTTCCTGACTTCATCTACTTTGACTCCTAAGCAAAGCATATGGATGGAAACCTTGCAAATCTATGATTTGACATCTCTCACACTCGAGGCAAAGATAATATTATGGTTGATTTACTCTCATAGATGTGGCCATGCATAGAAATCCTCCATTTCAGTGGTGGATGAGGGTTCCAACCACATATTTTAGAAATTACAACATGTGGTAATGGCTAAAAATTTCCAATATCAGCTCAAAAATGGCCTTATTTGGTCCCATGGTAAGTTTGTCATCCCCCACACTTCTCCCTTTACACAAAAATCATGGAAGAGATGCATTCTTGCCCCATGCTGGTCACTTGGGTGTTTTAAAAACATTTGATAGTATTACCAAGAGCTTTCATTGGAAAGGATTATGAAGCAGTGTCAAGGATTTTGTGACCAAATGTGTTTCATACTAGTAGAACAAGAACAGCATGCCTAGACCCACTGACCTCTTGCAGTCCCTACCTATTTTTAAAGAGAAATGAACACATCACCATGGCATTCATCACTGGCCTCCCTCTTGCCAAGAAAGGATGGAACTGTATATATATGGTAAGGGCTGAAATGATGAACGGGTTGCCTCTTACCCATCCAACCTCCAATCCTCACTAAGAGAACTAAAGAGGGGCACCACCTAGCCACTGGGCTAGGACATCCCTTTTCTCAAAGAGAATCAAGAGAACCAAGACACAAATTTACAAGAGAGAATATATGTACTAGACACCATATTAGAATATGAGAGAGAGGGATGAGAGGAGAGGGAGACAAGAGGAGAAGAGGTAGAGGAAGCTTTCCATTATGCTACATGGAATGAGAAGATGAGAAGAGAAGGAGATAATAGGAGAAGAGGTAGAGAAAGCTTGCCATTATACTACATAATAAAAGAACTTACTCATAGCTTACCTCACAAAGATGAGGGTATTCTAGAGTGCTCTCATGGGCTTGTCATTGTCCTCCTCCCCCTCTTCATTCTCCATGGGCTCTTTATATAGCCTCCATGAGGGATTAGATTAAGCTAATCTTCCTGATTAACATAATCCTAGATTATGTATGGCGTCTTTGAAAATATGGAGAGTAGTGGATGGGACAAGTCCCTACCTTGGTCATCATGCAAGAATCCAAGGGTGATGGTAGACAAAATAGAGAAATTGAGCTAGATTACAAGAGGTGGATGTCCAAGGCACATTATTATAATATATTTACAAGAAGGATAGAGTGGAAAGTTGGTGTGGTGAAAGAGAGAAGAAATTTGCATGTACCCAGCAGTCTGCGCCTTCGTAACTTCAAATCTGTGAGGAATTTGAAAAAAGTTTCTTCTGCAACTTTGTAGACCAGGTCGAAACCGATCGGGCAATTGAGAGAATTTTCTTGAAATTTGCTTTTTCTTAGGAGTTATTGATATTATAAAAAACCGCTTCCAAAAGCTGCTTTGACTTTAGTCTCCCATATGTATATAAATATATATAAGCATGTGACAAAAGGGGTCCATGCTTGTAAGCTTTTGTGCAAGATCCAAATGACACCATGATGTGGGTATTGACTTGTGTGCTAGGGTGAGGTGTGCTCTAATGATGGTGATAGATTCCAAATCTTAGTGATGCAGACGGAGCCCATGTGTAGTTGGAGGCTAGTCCTTTGAAAAATCTATGCACTCACTCAACTCCTAGGTGTAATCCATTTTCATCTTCACTAAGATAACCATTCCTTTTACCCTTTATATTGACATGCCTCCTAAGAACGTGTTCCCCCATTTGCTAGAGTTATCATAATCGAGAAGCAATGTAGCATACCTAGTGCTTGAAGAGTAAACCCAAAGTGATATGGTAAGCTCTTGATAGGGGTTTTGGCCAAATTTTGTGGTAATAATCCGGGTTGTAAAAAACCCGGATCAACCACCTCACCAAGGCTACCCACTTTATCCCCACTAAGACCTAATACACTGCCTCTTGACTGGTGACTTAGTTTATGGAGTATTACTCAACTTGTATGGATTACCGCAAGACATAATGCATTGTCAAGAAGCAAAGTTTATGAGCATCTTTTGGCAAGCAATTTTCACATCTATGGATAACAAGCTTGCTCCATCCATTGCATACTATACCCATAGACAAATGGCCAAATAAAGGGTAAATCAATGTCTTGAGACATACCTACGACACTTTTACCATGATGTACAATAGAGTTGGGATACATGGCTCCACTTGGTTGAATTTGCATATAACAACTCCACCTACTCTAGCATTGGGGTATCCCCTTTTGAGGCATTACATAGATATAAGATCCCCTCCCGATAGTCTTGTTCAATGATAAGATCAAACCTCAAAGTAAAGCCAAGTTGGATCACATGTAAACCTTGCTTTAGCAATGAAAAGAGAATCTTCAAAAGACACAAACCCACATGAAGCTCTATGCTGATGAGAAAAGAAGGCATTTGGAATCCCAAGAGGGAGAGCTGGTTCTCTTGAAAGTGCCTAAGTCTCATTACTCCACTCTCAAAGAAGGTAGTAGTAACAAGCTCGCCCATTGTTCCTATGGCCCCTACCAGATCCTCAAGAGTTGGTGACTTGGCCTACCGATTAGAGCTTCCCCCTACCACCAAGATTCACAATGTATTTCATATCAGTCAATTGAATCCCTTCATTGGCACCTTAGTGGACTATGTGTAAGAGATTTTCCCCATAGACGAAGAAGATTTCATTAGTACATCCCTAAGGTAATCATTAGGCAATGAGATAAACACTTAAGATCTTGATCCATCAAGGAATACCTCATCAAATGGCAAGGCCTACCCTTGGAAGAAGTCTCCTAGCACCCAACCACTATTGTTAATGAATTTTCTCACATCCAAGATGCCCAACGGGCTGAAGACTAGCAACCTATGTTCCCTTTTGACCACACCCTGTCTGTAGTCTACACAATATCGTAGAACAATTTTGTACCTACCTAAATTATAGTCGTATGCTTCCTATATGGGCTAAAAGTACATGTCACAAGCTTTGTTTATGGCATGCCCCATTTGGAGTAGCCTATCAAAAGTTATGGCAAATTGTAATGGGGACAACATATCTATAGTCTTCACCCGCCCATTTTCATTGTAATGTGGATCAAAGTAGTACTCTACATTCCACTCCTTAACCCCTCTATCAAGTCCCTCTAATTGTATTTTGTTTTTGAGAGAAAAAACTCTCAGGGTGGGGATGGAATGTAATGAGTTGGATACATGGGAACTAGGGATTAAATACCTAGTCATGGTAACTCGGGTATATAAGGTATACGAGACATAGTTTAGGGCATCTAGATATTATCAAGAACATACTCTTCACCTTCATCTCTAGCTTCCATGGCTTCCTCATACTTTCTCTTCTTTTTCTTATCTTTCTCTCTCCTCTTCTAGTCTTTCTTCTTCTTCTTCCTTCTCTCTTTCTCTCTCTTTAGCTCATTCTTCTCTCAACTTCATTTCATTACACTTTGCATTTTCTCTTTTCCATTCTTTTTAAAAATTGGGTTTAATATTAGTTCTAGCTCATGTTGTTGTCTTCTTGTAGAGATCATTTTGCAAAAGACCATAGTTACTCATCTCTCTCTCTCTCTCTCTCTCTCTCTCTGTGTCTTTCTCTCTACATTTGTTTACTCTTTTTTACTATATTTCTAATAGAGCTTCATGTCAACCCTAACTCTTGCTATTGTCTTCTTGCATAGATCAATTTGGATAATATTGTATAATTCCTCATCATATATATATTTCTATGTTTTCTCATTTTTTATATTTTTACAATAGGGTTGATGTTTGTTCTAACTCTTGCTTTTGTTCTCCTATAGAGATAAAACATTGAGCAAAGCATGCACCTTCTCTCTTATAGATATTTCTATATACGTTTTCATGCTTCATAATATAGCACTTTGAATTTGAATTTTTAATGTGAAAGTGCAATAGAATGTTGCAAGGAAGTTACTACCTAGCTTAAATAGGATTTTTGTTCCAGTGAGTTTTATTACTATCTATGATAACACGAAACTTCTCTCCCTCATATCACAATCATATCAAATCTTTAAGTGATTTAAGCCTCTATCACCTAAGAGGGATTGATATTTCATTTTCTCATATCTATCACTTTCAATAGTTTTTTATTATCATAACTTCAAAATCAATTATTGTCACAACAATTGACAAGGGAAAAGCAAAGATTCCATCTTCTATTTTTCAAGTCAACTTATAGATAAATTTTCCATTGTTTGTGTTGCCAAAGTTCATGTGAATGAGTAGTTAATTTTTGTTAAAAGGATTAATGTTTTCTTACATCTCTCATTTTCAATAGATTTTGATAATCATAACTTTGCAGTCTAGAATTCTTGCAACAATCAACATAGGGTAGATCAAAGATTCCATCTTGTCTTCTACAAATCAAGTTTTAGGTAAAATTTTCCTCTTTTTTGTTGCCAAAATTCAAGTCGCTCATTATTATCATTAGTTTTTATTAAAATAATATGTTTTAATAACATGTAGATGCAGTCTAAGATTAGGTGAAGCATATAACTCTCAATCTAGTTTGTTATGGCAAGTACTTCCTTTATGCTAGATGGACTCTGTATTGAAAGTTGAGGTCTAGAAATCCTCAAGTGTTGGTCCCTTATGTCTAGTCGAAGCTACATGCCATTTGGCTACTATCAAAGTAACTCATGTGTCGTATACTCCATATACCATAGAAGGCATTAAGTCACAGAATATCTCATGTATTGATCAAAAATGTGCATTCAAATATGCATGCCATTTGGATACATTCTTATAACTACTATTGTGTAATACCTATGTATTCATGCAATATATGGAGTCAAGTTTGACTCTATTCAATATAATGAAATTTATTTCTATAAAATTTTCTTTTTAAGTATTTATATGCTATTATTCCATTTTATTTCATATAAATATGATGATCAATGTGACAATTTTAAATTCAAACTTTTTTTGCATTAATATACATATGTGTATGTGTTTTAAGTTTGATGTTTATGTCTAACTACAAAAAGGCTAATGCATCTTGATGCCATAGTTGATTTATACATCATATTTGTGAATATTAATCAATATTAAAATGCATATTTTTTAAGATTACATATAATTTTTTACATCCATTGTCTAGGTCATAATACCAAAGAGAATTATGAGCATTGTCTTAGGTAAAAGTGAATAGTAGGAAAAATGAAGAAGTGAGTCAGTGATTTATATCATTGTTCATTGGATGCGCATGCATCCAAGTATGAAGGGAGATTAACTTGAAAGCAAATGCAATTGGAGGTGTATCAAAGTAGTGTAAAGGTAGAATTATAGCTTTCAAACAAACGAAGGTTGATTCTCACCTTGCAACACTGGCATTGGTACAACATGTATCCATGTACAAACAAATATATATTGCACCCACATTAAATGTTCAATGAAACATTGCAAATAGTAAATGTTTATGGTATATTAAGATTATAAAATTTGATATTATCTATATGTTTAATTTTCTTGTGTTTATAGAAATACACCCTTTTGATTATTGTGAGTGGCAAAATATCAAGAGCTTTGCATGTGCTTTCAACAAGTGCTGCCATTTCGAAATTGATTGGGTACTTAATTTGAAGGCCATATGCCCAAGCAGCTTAGAGAGAGAGGACCTTGTCTTTTTTCTATGGTTCAAGAACATAGTGCCCAACGGTTGTCAAGAATATGGAACCCTTGAGCATATACATGTAGTAGATCTTGATATTCGGGAGTGGCCATCGTGCAATGATGAGATTTTACATGTGTAACACAAAAATCTCAGTAAATATGTAAACTCTATGAAGCTAAGTACTACTTCAAAGAGCATGTAACTAAGTTGGTTTATACCAATGGTACTTTTTGCTTACATGTTTAAGGAATGTGAGAGATTGAGACATACCCAAATCAC
The DNA here is from genome assembly GCF_053477565.2 of Lygodium microphyllum. Lineage (NCBI taxonomy): Eukaryota > Viridiplantae > Streptophyta > Polypodiopsida > Schizaeales > Lygodiaceae > Lygodium > Lygodium microphyllum. The sequence goes on from NC_141148.1 coordinate 113,160,261, forward strand.
ACATATAGTAAAAAGTGCATCAGAGGATTATTTAACATGAATTCTATGTAAAACTTGAATATAAAAAATCAACCACAATCTTGACGTAGTAGATTGTTGAGTAATAAAACAAAGGACATAGATTTTAGATAAAATTCTATCTTCTAAACTAGATATATTCTCACTTTTTGATTTCTTGGCTTCCTTTCCAAGTATAGATATTCTAAGTATAGATATATTCTCACTTTTTGATTTCTTGGCTTCCTTTCCAAGTATAGATATTCTATCCCACAACATACTTTATGTTAGTAAGTGCCACAAATGGAGGATTCTTGAGGGATGTTGTTGTTTGTTGATCATGATGCACATGATAGTATAGTTGTGGATGTTACTATAATTTGTAAAGGTTGTGAGCCCCAAAGTATTACAAATAGAGGATGATTGGCCCATTAATATAATACATCAAGAAATCACAATGTTAATAAACAAATCATCTACTAACTTCTGTTTCAAATTAGATGGTAGGAAGATTCCAAGTCAAGTCAAGAGTATAATTAGTAGTGGAAAGAGTGTGGCTCCACACATCAGTACTATGAAATATCCTATGCTTGCAATATTCTATTGTTTTGTTATTTTTTAACTTATAATGTATTCATATGCTTTATTCAAAATTGGCATTGATGTGTAGCTACTGATTAGAGGCAAAAAACATGCCTTTGATGCCTTGAGGGAGCAATTTGATGGAATGCTACCAATTGATAATTGGGGTGCACTCGTATACACAAGTCATGTCCATCATGAAAGACTGTAAAGACCTTGATTGGGAATGCTACCAATTGATAATTGGGGTGCACTCCTATGCACAAGTCATGTCCATCATGAAAGACTGTAAAGACCTTGATTGGGAATACTTAGTGGAGTTTTGCCAATACTTTTGCTAGGTGATTACATTCAACACAACCATGAACCATTCTTTGATTAGGACCAAGATGATGTTTTAGATGCAACCATTGATACCAAGACAATTCTACATTCTTTCTTGGCATTCTATGAAATAGGGATCATCCTCTTTTTCATGGGTATGATCCCAATGCTTTCATGGATCTACCAATGGCTCACAACTCAATACTACAGGGTGATTATGTGGAGAAAATGTTTGTGGGACCCAAGGACTTCCATGAAGTAATGGTCAAATGGACTGTGCTTCATGGTAATCACTTCACAAAGGTGCCTCTATCTTTTGATTGGTGCCTTGATCATGTGGTTAGTACCATGGAGATGGATGACTAACTTCAACGCCTACCTTTGTAAGAACATCAATGTAATATTCCTGCCATAACACTTCATATCAAGAAACAAATTGGGGCTTGAAATGTTTTAAAAATTACTTGTCGAGTTATCACATAAGTGACCCACATAACTTTCTTAATATCAAGTCTTGCGTTAAATCGATTTCGTAGTCCGACACGAGAAGATGCCTCAATGTTCCCGGCCAACAAGAAGCAAAGACGCCTCGTAAATAATATTACGACGGTTTGATCATAATTTTTCTCGCATTATATTTAATTTAGTATTCACAATTCCATTTAATGCATCAAAGATCGCATTGATTTTGTAACCGTAAGACAAATCACAAAAGCCTTAATCGGTAGACAAAGAACGCAAAAGAACGAGCATGATATTGAGTAAGTTAAGTATCAAAGAGTATAGCATGACTTTATAAACTAGATAAGTCATGAGGTAACTTGGCCAAAAACCACCAGATGAAGTCATTTTGAAGAAAAAAATACATTTTTGAAAAAATAAGCCAAAAATCATGACTTTTTTACACCTGGAGGAAGAGAAAGCATTTTAAAACCATCCCGATGCCACATCCAACAAGTAGGCATTCAAAATGCATTTTTCATAAAGCTCAATTGGCTCTTGACAAGTAGCCAGAAGAATGAGTTGACTGCATTCTCCTCCTCATGCCTATAAATACACCCCCTCTCCTTCACAAAGAAAGCAAGAAGGAAGACCTCCTGATGATGGAAAAATTTCTCTACTTCTCTTTTCCATTGTAGCTTGAGCCTTGAAGGAGGAAAATACCCCTCTTCTACCTCATTTCCATTTTCTCTACCCCCTGTTACGCCTTCCTCCCATACAGCCAATTCGCTAAGCAAGATGCTCGCAAAATTTTTTCGGACAACCAACAACTCTCCCTAAACTACCATGTCAATTTTGCTTGACATCCATGGCTCCGTGAGATCGCAGAAATTCAAAAAGCCCATTTGAAGCAAGGGAAGCAAAGAAAGCGACCGATGGAGAAAATAACATGGTAGGAATTGGCAAAATGCCCATTATAGTTTACTAAGAGAGGTAACATCTCGTCAATTTGGAAAAAAATTAATGTTTTATAAGCTTATTGCTATATTTGACTTTAAATGATTACAAGCACATTCTAAAGAAAATGCATATGAACTGTTGCTCAGGAAAACAATCTAAGTAATCTAATAAATAACTATTCAATAAAAAGACTCTTTCACTTGGAAAAGGATTATATGCATGTCATTAAAAAAAGATCTTAAATATGGTTTATTTTGTGATATTTATTATTATTTCATTAATGACACAAGTGATTATAATAACAAAAAAGATAGACGATGTTAGGGAAGGAAATATTTTATACTTTTTTCCTCAAAGTGACTATCTCTATTTCATTTTGCTAATGATAAATGAATGCATATGAGTTTTATAATAATTTATAAAAAATCATTTAGATAATACCATGAAATAATCAATGCATTAAATCAACAAAAAATTGTATAGAAAAAAATATACTAGAGGTGCATAAATTAGGTGCGTAGTATTATAAATCAATGTCTTAAAGATGAAAGAAAAATCACACTTATGATTTTTGCATTGCCTGGAATAATGTTTTTAGAAAAACAATCAACATTGCACTTAATACATAACTAAATGAATTTTTTTCTTTCTAGATAATGTTGAAAGTTCGTCAAATGGTCGGACATCATCAATTAAACCATAGAATATGAGTAGAATAAAATAAAAATTGTTCTTCTTTCTGAAAACATATGCAATTTTAATAGTAATGATTATATTAGGGAGAGCGTCAATATCATGAGTTGGCCCACGTATGAATTAGTGATGAGAAAACCTAACCTAAAATATCAAGAATGTTGAAGCAAAAACAACTATGAAATACTCAACAATCCTAAAACTATCAGTATCAAGAAATTAAATAAATATTGGAAGTCTGTAGAACTTTTTGGACATTGATAAAAATTTGTCAATACAAATTCTAAAAGTCTAAACAGACTTGGAAAAGCATTTGAAATCCTACTAAGTCTAGGTTAGGTCAGGGTAGCACATGAATTGCCTACCATAGGTATAAATGCCCATATTATCTTTTAGGGAAAAAATACCAAATTTTTCATAAGCATAAAATAGACTTCAAATTCGCAAAATAACTTGCAGATCTCGAAAAAGAGTTGCAAGTAGAAAGTGAAACCATAAGAATAAAGTGGGACCTTAAAAGAGAAACACTAGATTTGGGTGGGGCTACTTCCTATCCTAAAAACACTTATTGATGTTCCTTTTGATTTGTGCTTGCATTAATGGTTGCATAGGAAAGAGTGATTGTGCTTGCAATAGTTAGATCTGATTGTAAATATATAATCGAGATAATAAGAGGAAAGATAACGCTATGGCTCCCCCACGGCTAGACGCAAAACCTTGCTCCAAGGGAGATTATTTTGTACCGTCGCGAGGAGCTTTAGACCAGCCCCGATGGCGAGAGGTCGCTCAGTGAGGAATCCATTAGGCAAAAGGAGGCGGGAGTGCTTAGGGGGCTCTAGCCCTAAATCTCTCAATCATTTCCATGAACTGCCTGACCCTCACACGAATTAGGATGGGATGCTGGAGTCCCCGGTACTAGTGAAGGAATGAAAATCTTGGAGGGCTTCTTTTGTTCTACACTGACAGAAGGGATTTTCCAGTGAACAGAGGTTTATCTTCTATGTAGGCCTAAGGGAAAAATCATTGTAAATAGCTTTATGAAATAATAAATAAATATGTTTTGCCAAAAGACTATTTCCTCTATCTTTGTGTTGTGCCATAATAAAATTACATGAAGGAACCTGTGATAATGGGTTAATTAAGGAACCTCCTTTCATATGTCATAACTTAATGTGATAGGTAATTAGAAAAGTAAAGAAAACCATCTGTGTGTTGTCCTCATTGGATTGAATAGTACCCTGCCATCCATTTCATGAATATCTTTCCCTAAATATCTCCCCTACAAGCGACGGTATTCTCGGCCAGTGCACTAGAAATGGACCATGGAAATAACGGCTCTCCTGGGAACAAAACAAGAGCAAAGTCTATGCTGAGATTTCATCTCTCACTCGTGGAATATAACTGAAAAGAAGCACAAAGATGAATCAGTGTCCTCTCCTTCTTCATCACTCTCTATTTCCATGACACAAAGAGAGAGAGAGAGAGAGAGACGCTTTGTCAAAGAAAATGGCCCTTCGAGAAGTTGCATGTGAGAGAGAAGGGATATACCAAGGAAGGAGCATACCCAATCGTCCCCCACATGCATCCCTTCGTAAAACAATTTATTAATTGTAGTCTTTTGGTTTTGTGTACATTGGCCTTAGTCTTAGCACTATTTTTTTAGGACCTTCAAGAGTGATGGCCTCATTTAATGAATACAACATTTTTTTAAAAAGCATTATAAGACTATATTGATGTATTGTATGGTTCATGTAGATGTGTTAGAGTGCCAAATTCGGAGCATCTTTGGGCTTCATCATTCTCCCCAAACACAGTTGCAAAGCCTTCCTTGGCAAAAGCATAAAGAAGAAGAACCACAAAACCATTGAACATGTATTTAGCATCGATGACAAAGCTGAGCCATAGGAGACCACCTAGGGACCACCACACCAAGGATGCCATCCCCTGCTTTTCCATGAGCTTTCACACTTCAAAAGAAAATGAACACCAACTTCTTCATGATGGTGAGGATGCTTCAGCCATAGTGTGTAGAGAATGCTTTTGCATAGAAACGTTCTCTATCATTAAACTCTTTTAGTTGTGTATATATAAGATTATTGGAAATTATAAGGAATAATGAATTGTGACAATGAAAGACTCCCAATAAGGATAATTAATTGGTGATAATTGACAGTTGCTACGCTTCCTAATAGGAATGGCCATGATCCATTGGTGGTGTGGCAGGGGGGGTCATGATCAACGAAGGCGAGGGTGAGGAAAAACCAGGAGTTGCGATCGGGTGGTAGGCATGCTGCACGAGGGAGAGGCACAACAATGTGTTGAAAAGGCTTTGGATGCAACCGAAGAGGCGCACTAGCTGGCAGGCCATGCACTCAAGCCAATCACAACTAAGGTTGCACATGGCCTCAGAGAACGTGATGTGGGCGCTGCCCACCAAGGTGTTCAAGACGGCACCCTGGTTGTATACTTGGATGCACAAGTTCAGGGGTCAACATGTGTCGGTGTTTGGGAGCGGTATGCACACTTGATGGTCCTACATAGGCGTTTGTGTGGTGCTTGCGGTTGGGGTCAATCCACATAACCGCATAGAGGCTCATGCTCCTAGTCCCCGATGAACATGCGCACATCCCTAAGGCCCTACACCGATATCAATGTCACCTCCAAAAAACTAGTCGAGCGCCCGGGTCTCATGAATATTGGCTTCTTGTTGTTGCGGTTGCTATTATTGCTTTGCCTCTCCCCTTGACTCTCCTCCTCCCTCTTCTGATTCACAAATAACATTATCCTTTCCATACAATCCCCCATCACCTCCCCTCTCTTGCCCCTCGACGTTCCAATGTGTTTTTCTGGCTGGATTGACTAGCATCCTGCCATCCATTTCGTGAATATCTTTCCCTAAATATCTCCCCCATGAGCGGCTGTATTCCCAGCGGCCAGTGCACTAGAAATGGACCATGGAAATAATAGGTCTCCCATGAACAAAACAAGAGCAAATTCTATGCTGAGATTTTATCTCTCGCTCGTGGAATATAACTGAAAAGAAGAATGAATCTGGATCAGCGTCCTCTCCTTCTTCATCACTCTCTATTTCCATGACAAAGAGAGAGAGAGAGAGAGAGAGAGAGAGAGAGAGAGAGAGAGAGAGAGAGAGAGAGAGAGAGAGCCGCTCTGTCAAAAAAAACTACCCCTTCGAGAAGTTGCATGTGAGAGAGAAGGGATATACCAAGGAAGGAGCATACCCAATCATTTCCCACATGCACCCCTTCGTAAAACAATTTATTAATTGTAGTCTTTTGGTTTTGTGTGCATTGGCCTTAGCCTTAGCACTATTTTTTTAGGACCTTCAAGAGTGATCGCCTCATTTTATGAATACAACTTTTTTTTTAAAAGCATTATAAGACTATATTGATGTATTGTATGGTTCATGTAGATGTGTTAGAGTGCCGAATTTGGAGCATCTTTAGGCTTCATCACTCTGATGAAGTGAACTGATGCATCCAGACATCAGTTGTCAAATTAGGACCTCGAGCTTGCAGGTTGATCCTCATGGGAACGGCCGGTACCTTCCGTTACGAGGTGCACTCTAGAAAACCTAGATGATAGAGCTCGTGCATTCTCATGAGTGTCAAGTGAAGCTGTCTAGGATAGTTCCCTGATGGACCACTAAAACGTGATGCGAGGGAATTGTTAGGTAGGCATGTGACAACCAAGTCTGGCTGAATGTGGAGGCCTCCCTTCCTATGTATTAGCCTTTACTTTGGTGCTCCCTAGCTTAAGGACCACCAATTGCAATTAGATTGTATGCTATGCGATATTGTTTACACGTGTCCTAACTAGTTAAGGCTAAACTATCTTGGAATGCCATGCTTGCATTATTTTTTGAAATGGGATACCCTTTTTGGTCGTTATTTCTCATATGGGAAGTTGGAGCATTTTATGGTGGTTGAGTGCCTTGATAAAATGGTAATTCCAAAGATGGGAACCCCACCAATTTTGAGAAAGATCTCGTAAGGCCCTCAGAATTATGAGGTTATAACACCCACTAACATAGATAAAAGGAAAAAACCTATGCAATCTCAGGATCAATTAGAATAGGGTTGGATTGATGTCCAAAAGAAACAAAAAGATTAATATGGACATTTGGCTAGGCTACTAAGTACGGTGCTTCCCAAGACTTCATATGGACCTATGTGTGATGTTAAGGATAAGAAAACCATGGTGCATACATGAGCTATGATAGGGTCTCTTTTGCTCCACAAATTGCCTCTATTAAGAAAACCCCTACGGATTGCTTCAAAGATCCTCCAATTTCACTTGCTTTCATCTATTTGGAATGAATTAAACAGTGATATGGTTTTCCATGTTTGTTCCCAATAAGGGAATGATCCATATACCTCTAAATTGATGAGTAAGTGCATGAACTCATTTTCAATATTAGTAGATTTCTTAGATTAGGGAATGCTTGAGCTGTTAGCACAAAAAGTTAAAGCAAGGCATGACCAACCTCAGCCTTGATTTTTCTTGTGATTACATATGAAAGTTGCTATTTGGAATGTGTGCAGCATTTGCTAGTGCAACTAGCAACATGATATGTGGCACATCTTGCATGAAAATCAATAAGATGTCTTATTTGCCCTTGAACACAAAAGTCATGGTGAAGTAGGAAAGATTGTGGATTGTCATGGTCTTTGTTTGTGGATTGTCATGGTCTTTGTTTGTTTTATGTTGGGGGCTTTGCACAACACTAACCTGGCATTCTCATGGTGGTTCATTTTAGCCACTCCTTGTAAAAAAAGATGTGCATGGAAACCTTATGGTGATTGAAATTGTTCTTGATGGGGGGCCTCCTATGGTTGGTCTTAGTCTCTATGCTTTGAATGATTTCGTGTCTAGACATGATCTATGGAGTAGATTGACAATCTCTTTGACATTTGGCAGAATATGGTTGTTGATGGAAGACTTCAAGATGTATGTGGATTCATTGCAGTCTATTTTTTAGCATTTAATGATGGATACTCCTAAGAGAATTGGTTCTAGAAAGAGTTTGCATTGAATATTCTTAAATAAGACCTTTGGTCTTGGCTTTATCTACTGGATCTAGGATTCACATTTCATTTGGTGCAATATTCCACTACATGGTCTACATTGGATCACATGTATGTCATGCACAATGATGCAAATCTACTAGAGAACTTGGATATGCAATTCCTAAATTAATATTCCTTATCAATTATTTTTTCTCTGCAATTGTAAATGCTTCTGCAATCTATTGCACCTTTTTCACAATTCGTGGAAAATCTCCCTTTACATTGTAATTCCTCTTATTCAAAACACATGATTTTTAATGGCTACATGGGATAGTCATTTGACTATTTCTTATCAAGCTTTCTAATGAGTAGCAATCAATCCTTTTAGTAATTGATTCATAATGTGTTGCAGGTTGCTTGATCGTATGATATTTATTGTGCATCCCTTTGCAAACAGTCTTGGAATGTGGCACTAGAACTCCTAGCCTTGGTCCATTCACTGCTTCTTGAGTCACCTGATGATGCATTTCTGCTCCCATTGGCTGCAAGATTGGTTGATCTTATTCAGTAGTTCCAATTAAGATCTTATAAATATTTCACTGAAAATTTACAAGATGCCTCCTACCAAACCCATAAATCCATTTTGGGTTTGCATCTTTCCTGTGCATGAGAGAATATGGTTAGACTCCAAAACCTAGAGGGAAACATGGTCACAAACATGTACACTATTGTTCAAATGTGTTAAAACAATTTTCAAGATCTTCTTGGCTCAACTCAAGCCCCATGCATAAAAGTCCTAGTTGGAATGGCCTCACTAATGAGACTAGTGAGGCCCTTTACTGCCATGTGCCAATAGGTCTGATAAATAAGATCTATGTGAGCATCATGAAAGGAGAATGAAAGTGATTCCAAAAGTGCCTTCTCCTTTCATGTTGAAACATTGGAGATCCATCTCTCTAATGGGTTCAATATATAAAATCTATGGGGATTGGCTATGCCAAGTGTTCTAATTAAAAAGTGATCTCACTACATTCTAATCATAATTAATTACAAATGGGAATCAACTATGCTAAGCATTCTAATTAGGAAGTGGTCTTACTACAACTAGAATTGGAAAAGGAATTTGATTATTTGGATTGGTCCTTCTTTGTAGAACTTATGAATATTATAGGATTTGGGTAATGTGTGATCACCGAGTTGATCTACATGATCCATGCTGAAGCATCCTCCCGAGTGATGTTAAATGGTGGCATCACTAATTCTATTCCCCTTTAGTGCTTGATCAAATAGGGCTACCCTTAGAGTCCTTTGTTTTTTTCTTTGGAAACTCATCATGTTCTTATGATCCTTACTAAATCAATCCCCAAAGAGATGAATGTCCTAAACCTATAGCTTGGGACTTCTCACACTCTCAACATGGGTCAACATTTATGAAACCAAGTGCTATGTAATCCATGAGTTTGACACTCATTTGATACCATGTATATGGGATGCAATGAAAAGATGAATGCCCATGAGTGTTAAAATAATTTATTTAATCAAATTAGTAACGTGGATGTGCACAACCAATTCTTTTCATGATTTTCATGCTACTAATGTATTTGCTTTATTGCATAGGAGATAGTACCAAGCATATTCGTGCTACTAAACCCTTTAACTTTTTAAATAAATGCATCCTATATGGAAAGTGCATTATACAAATCTTATTTCAACCTATATTTAGCACTCAATCCCCCTCCCCTCCCTACCGTTTAATGTTATGCTTGCGGTGATAGATGTAGAGAGTGTTTTCATGTCATTTTCTTGTCTAAAAAGTAATAAATCACGCACAATAACATGGAAATGGGTCTAAGATGAGGCTAAAACTCATGCTGTAGGCCCACTATAAATCCACAAATACGTTTATAATTTTATGTACTTTTTTGGCACATAAAATCTACTTTTTTCCATATAAAATCCATTTTTCTTTATTTTTAAATTTATTTTAAATAAATTATTATATTTTTTTCTTTTTCTAATTCAAAAATTAAGTTACACTCTAATCGATCTTGACATTTAGTTTTACCCCACATGAACACATTTGATTTTTCAAAATGACAAAAACATAATTTTTCCTTTAAAAATACACTTTTCAGGTTTTCAAAAAGTTAATAACTTGTGATTACAAGTGTAGATTCTAAATTTTTACAAGATAGAGCCCTCAAACATATTGCAACCAAGCATTAAACAAATTTTATGTTGCACATGAACAAGAATTGCACCATAAATTGTCAAAAAATATTTGAATTTTCATTGAAAAAGGGCTTACTGCATTTTCTCAAGTTTTTGGAATTAATACTTGCATTTTTGGCCAGCCACCAAACCTACCACTAATCCTCAAACCATGTTAGACATCATTCATTGGCATCCACATTATCTCATCATGATCCAGTATAAGCCGGGACAATTGATATTCATTCTAATCTATTTTCATTTACTTGCACATGAACCACCTTCAAGAGGAGAGAGACGGAGGCGACAAAAAGACTGATTTTTGTTTTTCCTCCCTAGGCCACAATTTTCTATGCAAAAATAGGTGATGTAGAGCAAAAAGTTGGTGAAGCAAGCTTGTGTGATCAAATCGTGTGATTGCTTTCAGCCCCCCCTCCAAATCAATGACGCCCAAATTTTTTTTTTCAAGAAAAATACCCACCCCCTCCCTGCCCCCTTCAATCACATAAGATTTTGGGGGTTTTGAGACCCTTCGGGTCACATCCCTTCCCCTACAAAGTCCTTTTCACACTCTTCCTTGGTCCTTCGTGCCACCTGGCCTCTCGATATTCCTATGTCTAGTACCTGATTCCGATTCTGAAATTTTTTTTGTATCTCTCTTGAAGTCTTGAATTGTTAGAAACTCATCCTACTTTGATCCATAATCCAAAAAATAAATAAATCGCAACCACTACAAGGTCTATCTTTTGAAGTAATTTGGATTCCCGTCTTTCACAACCACAACCACTTAAAATTGTCGAATTTGCGTCCTCCGCTTCAGTTGAGCTTTGAATTTTGTCTTAAAATCTCATCATTTGGCATTTTTCTAGCATTTCCTCGGTGTTTAAATTCTTCTCTCATCGTGCCCATGATCTTTGTGCCATGATATTGGAGTTGGTCACACACACACACAGAGTTGACATGAATAAGGGCATCCTGCATGTTTGAGGGTCAACCTAGCAACTATATCAACCATAGTACTGATGGCCGTTGGTTAGCATGCTTTTTGGATCAATGAGCTTATGGAAGAGATTTTGAAGCATGTCTTTGTACACTGGGTGTGCATGTTATCAATGGGGATATTGCAGTTTTTCTAGACTAGTATAGCAACTCTGACTCAAGTGGGGCTACTCAGTGAAAGGGAGCGGCGGATCGAAGGTTGGACTCGAGAGCTATGGCGGGAGAGCAAGAGCAAGAAAGGGAGAGACTAGAAATGGGAACTCCAACAGTCACAATGTGTGACCGGGCCTTCCTTTATTCAAACTGTCACTAAAAGAATAAAGAAAAAAGTGATAGTGACGGGCGCCCGCCACCTGCAGTGTGCAGTGGCGGTGACTATTAGTGTAGTAATACATGGGTGGCTAGGCAGAGGCGCCTTTACCCCCATCAACTTCCCACTTAAATACCAATCTGCCCCAGTGAGGAGTGAAAAGAAAAAGAAAAAAGACAGTACAACATGTACACATGTACAATAGAATGAGGAAAGACATCATCTCATCCCACACCCATCAACCTCTTGAGGAAGGCAAAGCGCTATGTAGAGAGGCTTTTCGTGAGCAAATCTGTAGGATTCTGGTCAGTCGAGATCTTGACAAGATCAACAGACTTGTCCTCAACAACCCCACGTATGAAGTGATACCTCACCTCAACGTGTTTCGTCTTCGCATGGAAGACCGGATTCTTGGCTAACTGAATAGCACTCATAGAATCCGAATGCAATGTAGGGATAACATCAATACCAAGGTCAGCAAACCAAATGACCCAACCAAATGGCCTCCTTGCAAGCCTCAGTGGCTGCAACATACTCGGCCTCTATAGTAGAAAGGGCCGTGCATTTCTGCACCATGGACATCCAAGAAACAGCACCTCCAACATATGTGAATACATAGCCGGAAGTGGACTTCCTACTATTTGCATGTCCTGCATAATCAGAGTCAATGTACCCCACGACTCCTGTATCCTGGCTACCATAGCATATGCACATATCTCCAGTGCCCTTCAGGTACATCATGATACCCTTCACGACATTCCAATGCTTCTTGCCAGGTGTAGCCATATAGCGTGCCACAACACCAACTGCAAAGGCAATATCTGGACGAGTGGCTATCATGGCATACATAAGACTGCCCACTGCGGATGCATAGGGAATCTTGGCCGTCTCGGCCCTTTGCTCATCTATCTACAGACAATCAGCCTATGATACCTTCACATAAGAAGGCAATGGACATCCAATAGGCTTTACGTCCTGCATGTGGAAGCGCTCAAGGACTTTATGAATGTACTCCCTCTATGACAAGTAGAGGAGTCCCTAATGCCTATCGCATCTAATGCACATACCAAGTATGTGAGCGGCCTCTCCCAGATCTTTCATCTCAAAGCTCTTCTTGAGCTAAGCATTAAGAGCATCTAGCTCATCACAAGCTTTCCCTACTATCAGCATATCATCCACATAGAGTACCAAAATCAATAAAGAACCATCACGGTCTTTCTTCATGTAAAGACGCGGATCCATAGCACTCCGGCTGTAGCCCTGTGACTGCATAAAGGCATCAAACTTATGATACCACTCCCTAGGTGCCTGTTTCAAGCCATAAAGATGACTTTTCTTCAATTTGCACACTAGGTGCTGTCTGCCAGGTTCTGCAAAGCCCTTAGGCTACTCCATATAAATCTCATCATGCAAGTTCCCATGTGAGAAAGCCGTCTTGACATCCATCTGGTATAAATCCAAGTCAAGCTGAGCAACCAAAGCCAAGACTAAGTGCAAGGTGGTCATCTTAACCACAGGAGAAAAGACATCATCAAAGTCCACACCATGCTCCTGCTTAAAACCCTTTGCTACCAATCTAGCCTTGTATGTCGGCTTGGGGTGTCTAGGGGTACTTTTCAGCTTGTACACCCAATTGCATGGCAAAGCCTTCTTGCCTGTAGGCAAGGAAACCAAATCCCAAGTGTCATTCTTATGCAGGGAATCTATCTCAGACTACATAGCCTCTCCCAGGAGTGATTGTCACCCCTGTGCATAGCGTCATCATAAGTGAAAGGCTCTCCTGCATCTGTAACCAAGACATAATGCATCGAGGACTGAAATCTATCAGGTGGACGTCTGTCTCTAGTAGACCATCTCATGGAAGGCTCTGCTGCCTGCCCAGCTTCCTATCCAACGCCCTGACCATGAGCATCTACTCCAGTTATAGGCTGTCCAACTGGCTGTCCGGGAGCTCTTTGCTCCTCCTGAAATATGACCCTGCAGATCTCAACAACTCTCTCAGGCTGCCTATGCATCTTGTCTTCATGGAAGACTTCATCATGACTGCGGATGACTTTCCACACCTGCGGATCCTAGAGACGGTAACCCATCTCACCTGCATCCCCATAACCAAGGAAAATGCATTTGACACTCTTAGGGTCTAGCTTACTTCTCTTGTCCCTGGGCACATGGCAAAATGCCTCACATTCAAAGACACAAAGATGCGCATAAGAGGGAGTTTTTCCAGTCCATACCTCCTCTGCAACCTGGAAATCCAAACCACTAGAAGGTGATCTATTTATGACATGCACAACTGTACTAACTACCTCAGCCCAAAAGCTCTGTGGTAGGCCTGCATGGCTAAGCATACTGCGTACACGCTCCTGGATGGTTCTATTCATCCGCTTAGCCAAACCATTCTAGGGGGTGTAGGGGGCGGTCAACTGATGCTTAATATCCCTCTCATCACATAACTACTCAAAAGCACGTGAGACATACTCACCCCCATTATTTGTCCTTAGGCATTTTAGCCTATACCTAGACTGGTTCTCAACCAATGCAAGCTATCTCTGAAACATAGCCAAGACATCAGATTTCATCTTAATGGGATAAGCCCAAACTTTTCGTGAAAAATCATCTATGAACGTAACAAAATACTTTACACCACCCATAGACTGACAAGGCATGGGCCCACAAACATCCGAATGTACCAATGCCAAGGACTCACTCATGCATGGCCTACTAGACTTCTTATCCGTAGATCTAGTCTACCTGCCATAAAGACAATGCTCGCATGAATCAAAACATGCATAATCAAGGGGTGGTAAGTACTGCAAACCAGAAAGTATTTTCATTCCCTTCAAAGACATATGGCCCAAACGGGTATGCCAAAGAGATACATGTGGGGTAGAACCCACAGACAAAACATGATCAAGGGAAGAAGCTGATACAATCAAGGGGTAGAGACTGCCAGCCTTGGCACCTCTCACAATCACAAGTCTTCCACGAGTGATCTTCCATGTAGAGTCTCCAAAAGATACATGATAACTTGCATAATCAAGTTGTCTAGCTGACATGAGACTACGTGTCAAAGCAGGTACATGACATGCATCTTGCATAACAAAACTGTTGCCAGAAGGAAACTGCAGCCTAACATCACCAATGCCCACAATATCAAGAGAGATGTCATCACCCAAGCACACAATACCCGAAACAGTACGATATGAATGAAACCACTCTCGGCAAGGTGTCACATGAAAGGATGCACCTGAGTCCAAGAGCCAACACTGTGCATACATAGAGTGTATCTTTGTCATCTGCGAAGCACTAGAAGAAGCTGCTAGGATATAATCATCATCATCAACATTCTCAGGCTGCATAACATTGATCTCTTCAATTTTAACACTGGACTTTGTACGTACTATGCTGCGATCAGAAGACTTATCCTGCACTTTGTCTTTCCCCTTATCTTTACACCTTTCATTGCGCAATTCATGGCATTGTGGCCTAATATGGCCCTTTTTCCCACAATGGTGACAAGTAGCATCTGCATTTCTGCCACGGGATTTGCTACGTGACTTCCCACGAGACTTGGACCAAGATTTCTAAGAATCCTGTCCACGGCCACTACCACTGTGCTTTCCATATCCATCATTCTTGCCTCTAACTATCATAGCATGAGACACATGAGAGGCATCCAAATTCTTACGGTTAACCTCTTCTTGCAGAAGAGCACTCTCAACATCAGATAATTTCAAGATAGTAGTAGAGGCACATAATGCAATGCGGAATACATCCCGTGACTCATTAAGAGTACCAAGCAAGAAAAAAGGAGTGACATCCTCTGCAAAAGTGATGTCCTGTGAAGTCAAGTTCTTGAATATAGCATGGAACTGGCTCAAGTGAGCAGACATAGTCACATTCTCCTTCATGCATAGATCCATAAGCTACTTCAGCCAATACATCTGACTTGCTGGACTTTTCTTGTCATAGAGATTTTTTATCTTTTCTCACAATTGCTATGCACTCTGTTCCTCCTCAAAGACATTATAGTGAACCTGTTCTGTGAGAGACAATACAATAGTGGACTTGTATAACTCATCAAGCTCAAGCCATTCCTCATCTGGCATAGTTGCAGGTGGATGCCCGCTTAACCTCAAAGGTTTGATCTGCGATTTCTACACCAACACCTGCCAAATCTGGCTCTTCCAATAAGAGTAATTCGTACCATCAAGCTTAGTAATGTTGAAAATAGCATGATCAGTGGATGAACTCGCCATAATGCAGGCTCGAAGACGGTAGAAAGTTCAAAACTACTTGCTGTTTACTGCAGAAAATGACCAAAAAATCACCAAAATCAAGGGAAAATGACGAGGAAAGTGGAACCAAAGTTGCTACCCACCAAGTACTAGTGAAAGTACATCATTTTAGAGTGTTTCAGCGTAAAAAATCCATGTCAATCCATACATATATGCTTGCTGTAAAAAATTTCAGATTTTAGTAAAAGAGAACTAACAGTGCCAAAATCGGATCCCAAGGCAATCAGATATTGCCAAGACCAAAGCCGGCATCATGCGGCCATAGCATAAGCATATGACGGTCGATAAGTAAGAATCCAACACCCAAGTATGTCATACAAACATCTGCCAGTGAGTAGGCACACCCCCAGTCAACGGGGCAAAGTGTTCCTGCCACTACCAAAACTTGACACAAGAGGGTGTCAATTCACAAAGATATGAATCCAAAACTGAGACTTAGCTCATAATAAGCATACATTGAACCAAGACATATGATGTATCATCCCAAAAGGTAAGAAGTCCTAAAGTTTTAAGTGTATGTAACTGCTCAATAGCATGTAATGCCAATGACATAAGTCCAAGATAATACATCAATAGTACATCCCGAACATGTACGCGGTAGAGCATCCGTATGTAGCATCCATAAGCATGTAAGACATCAAATACATCCCAATCCAAACTCTGACAAACCAAGCAACATCCAAGACTACTCCAAATAATCCAAAATGCATCCAAGATGGAGCTTCAATGAGCACTCAAGCTCAACGTATGCATAGGGTAATCAACCGTGACATGAGCATCAAGTCGTAGGCAATGGATATGCATAAACCTAAGAAGCATCACTGTCAAAGCATAAACCAATGTCAATAAGTGTGGACTGAAATAAGCTCAAGCTTCCAAAAGCATTCGGACTCAATGACAAGCTCAAAGTCGTCCCTCGATGATCAATACATCATAGCATAATCCAAAACATACATCTGGAACCAATAGACATACCATGAAAGATAGCTTCAGCCCAAGAGTATTCAACATGCATTTACTATTATAAACTGTGTATTTCCAGCCCCAAAATCAGGCCAAAATCATAGCATTACATATAGCTTCAATCCCCCAATCAATTGGGATGCAATAGGCATCAAACCAGTTATGTAGTCATACCCAAACAAGCATAGGTATACAAATACATGATGTCTCAAACCTGAAATCTGTTGCAGAATATTCTATCATCAGAATTTGGCAAATCTGACATCACCATCGCGTTCAGAGCGTGCCAAAACCCCAACTTAGACTCTTACCTTGCCTGAATCGGGTTCCGAATGCCCGAGATATGACAAAAAGAGTGATTTTTGGGCTAGATTTTTGAAACAGGTGCAAAAAAAAACGTGAGCTGGCTGGGGGGGTCTGCTGCCCCACGTGCCAACAATGGGGCCCAAAGAGGGCACAAATGAGGGCCAAAGAAGGCCTACACCAAGCCTCAACAAGCCTTGATAGTCTAGAAGCAAGATCCAGGTGAAAAAAAGCTCCAAGAAGTGTGAGCTATGGCTGCCCACAACTTGTTTACAGCCTGTGAGACCTGAAGTAAACCCTGAAGAAAATGATCAAATACCTCTTATATAATGCCTTGAAGGTTCTCAACAATGCCGAGAAGGTGCTTGGGAAGCATGGGAGTGACGGGAGCTCGAAGGAGTCAGATATGGCTGCCGGGAAGGAGACCCAATGCAAGTAGGGAGTCAATGGGATGTTAAGAATGCCACGAACCAAGCTTAAGAGTTGGAAAGCAAAGCTCTGATACCAGTTGAAAGGGAGCAACGGATCGAAGGTTGGACTCGAGAGCTATGGCAGGAGACTTAGAGCAAGAAAGGGAGAGACTAGAAATGGGAACTCCAACAGTCACAATGTGTGACCGGGCCTTCCTTTATTCAAACTGTCACTAAAAGAATAAAGAATAAAGTGACGATGACGGGCACCCGCCACCTGTAGTGTGCAGTGGCGGTGACTGTCAGTGTAGTAATACACGGGCGGCTAGGCAGAGGCACCTTTACTCCCAACACTCTATGTGTTCAAGAAGGGGTCTATCATGTTAATCAAGAGGGCATAGATATAGAAGTTGTCTAACAAGTTTCACAGCATAGATGATCAACATCATCATGAATGTATTGTTATCGATGGATTGATAATTCATATCAAGTTAATGATAATAACTTTCAATTTCATCAACTAGATTAAAGTCAATAGCTAGACATTACCCATTATTGTGGTGATTGAAATAAACTTCATCATATATCAAATTTGTTCCTGCCATATGGTTTTCTTGGACATGTGTACTATAGTTTGAGGTGGCTTGACTAGCAGAACTGCTTTGTGATCTTGATCAGAGTGACTATATTGAAGACCACTTTCAAACTGATAATAACAATAGTTTTTGGTTAAGAGGGGACAAATTCCTTGTTTTTTTCAATGCATGTATGAAATAGATGCCTTTGGATCCTTGTGGAAAATAACATGTTTCTTAAATTCTTAATGCTTATCAAGATATTTGTACTTCTTCTAAGGTTGTTCTATTTTGGAGGAAAATGGCATGAAGAGGCTCATGGATATTGGAAAATGTTGTGCCTTTGGTGTTTAGTCAATAATGTTGATTTATCTTCTTGGATTCTTGTGTCTTAGAGACACTAAATATTACTAGCTAGAGAGAGTGAGAGAGTGAGGATCCATCATATTGAAGTTGATCATCAAGTCACAAACCTATACTAGAGCTTCTTTTCTCTCTTGCCTTTGGGCTGTGACTGGGGTTTTTCTCCAATCATTGCTCATGTGATACTGCAAAACCTCTAACTTCCACTTTGCAATGGACTAGAGACCATTGTGGTGACTCATGGTGAATGTTGACCAGAGGCCAAACACTAAAAACCCTAGGATTTTGAACTATAAAGTAGATGCATGCACTTACGAAGTAGATGTGAGCTTCAAACTTTGACTACTATTAGAGACACTGGTCCTAGTTGAACTCTCTACCTTGAGAACACACCTCTTAGTGACCTCCATAATCACATAATTCACCTATTAGCCTAGGCCATGAGAACCTTAGCCAATAACATGGGTAGATCTGACAATTCATGAGGAAGCTATGATAACTTTTAGGCCATAGTCATTAGCTTCCACCCAGTAGGCTAAAAGCTTTAATATTAGAAACATGTCCTAAGAAGTTGTGGAATGTAAGCTTATAGAACTCTAAGTGCAAGGAATGACCACCCTCAATTGGCTGGTTGGCATCAACAATGACACTAGACAACAACTTGAAACCATGCAAGTGAAGATGGATAGCATCTGAAGAATGTTGCAAAAATGTTGGATCTATAGGCTCATCACAAGACTACCTCTTGGATCTTGTGCAAAAACACCTGTTTGACCATATCAATATGCTACAAATAGGAATCCATAATGTGCAATCTATTTTGACAAGAATGGGCAACATACTAGGACATGAAGACCAATAAAAAATTCTCTTAATGCCAAAATAGTTAGCAAGCTAGTGATTAGTTTCATAGAACCATTTGAGCAAGGCTGTGAGACAAACAATCTTCTCGATGAAGCCAAGAAAGTGCAACTATTTGGACTTTTCTTAGGAGAAAAGTGAAAAACTTAGTTTATAGGGTTAAATGCCATAGAAAAAACCTCTTTCCTACTGCTAAAGGATTTGTTCATCAAGTGCTTTGCTAAATCTAGCTATGAAGATAACCTCATCATGCAAGTGATGAACATTAAACATGCAGAAGTGGAGATCATTATAGAATACATTCCTAAGGTCCTACGTATGTTCTAGGGTAGTACAAAAGCTTTCATCAAGGACATTTGCAATGAAAAGATATATGAGACCTTAATTGGGAACTCTAGATTATACCACTCCATCTTTAATTATGTCCTTGATGAGGCTATTCGTGTGGATGATCTCTACCAAGAACATAGAAGGGACAAATAAACAATGGTATCCTACCAAGGAATCTATATAGAACAAACCCCCATAGAGAATAAAGAGACACAAGACTTCACTCCTAATGTTAAGAAGAAACATCAAGAGATTCTCAAGATGGTAGAGTCCCTTAAGTTATCAAGGCCATATCACCAAAACATGTAATGTGTACAATGTGGTAGTAACCATCTCCCCTTGGAGTGTTCTTAACTACCAAGGATGTGCAATGGTTCAATCTTCCTAGGAAATAGGAAGGAGGTAGTCCACATCAAGATGGAATCTTAGAAAAAATCGCCCTTTGATGTAGATGATCTCTCTTTTCTACTACAAGGAGACTCTAACGGCCCTTCAACCTCATAGCCCTTGGCCAAATATATTTTCTTCTTGAAGGATGAGCAAGATTGGGTGCAATCCTTGCAACCTTGGAACTACCATTCAAAGAGGAGCTAGAATACCGCTTAGTCCCATGTATGCTTGAGTCAAAAAGATGCATAGGAGGATCGAACCCTTATTATTAAATCTTTCATAGAATCTATCTCTACGTTTCTCTTTATGATGGCCCTTGACTCATCAACCATAACGTCTATCCAACCTCGACTGACAGGCCCCATGAATAATAGCTACATGACAGCTATCCTTATCTACTCTAGTTCGTGGCTCAATTAGTATGCTACCTCAGTTAGTTGAGTTTGGTTTGAGACCCATATATAGGGTTCTTCTATTTCTTTGTATGAGACTTCTTTTGGCTTCCACAACTAAGAAGAGGAAAACTGATTTTCAGCCTCCACCTTTGTATGTATTCCCCCATTGTGCAAGCAAGAAAGCTACAAGTGAGACTCCTTCTTTCTCTCCCACAATCTTGACATGGTATCAGAGCCTTGTTCGTGGTAAGGAGCTCAAGAAAGCAAGCCAAGCTCGCGGTGTTCTGGTAAGAGGAGCAGTGTTGCTTTCATTTTCTGTTTTGGGAGCTGATCTCTACAGGTAGCACAGCCGGAAATTGCAAGAGTGCATTGTCTCAGGTTGAGACGCCCTTTGGGGTGAAGCAAGAGGGCAGTATATGCTGCGTGAGAGGGCTTTAGCCCATGGCGACCCTGTTTTTTTTATTTGAGGCCATTTCAGGGCCTGTTTTGGAGGCGGAAGTTTTCTACACGCACTTAGGAAAACGCCCAATTTTATGCTGTGCGACCACTGTTCTACAGGTCGGTGAAAAGTTACCGTTGAAATTGCATCGTATGCTTGTGTGCAGAGACATTGAGAGTTACAGAATCATCCTTGGTTCCTGTTTATGCAAAATCATCACTAGGAAGTGACTGTGTGGTCAAATACCACTTTCGCCAGTTTTGCAGATTTGCCCTTGTGAGGGTGAAGCTGTGTTTTTTGCAGTGACAGAATTTTTTACAGTGTTCTGTAATGGCGTCTGATTCTCTTTCACAGATTGTAACTAAAAAGCTTGACAAGAACAACTTCCAAGCATGGAAGTTTAGAATGACGAATTTCCTTATGGGAAAAGGATATTGGGAATTTGTTGCAGGAAATGAAGAAGAACCAGTTCTTCCTGATGTTCCCAGTCAACAACAAATGCAGGCATTCAAAGCATGGCATGAGAGAGCCAGGAAAGTTATGTACTGGCTGTCTATCAATATTTCAGACTCTATGATTGTGCATATTCAGGATGCAAGTACGCCAAAGGAGGCATGGGATACTTTGTCAAAAATGTATAGCACAAATATGCAAGCCAGGAAAATGCAGCTCAAGCAAGAGTTGCATAATGTGCAAAGAGAAAGTATGAGCATCAATGACTACCACATGAAGGTGAAGAAGATTGCAGATGCACTTGCTTCCATTGGGTCGCCAGTGGAAGATGATGATTTAGTTTCTGTGACCTTGAATGGTCTAGGAAAGGATTATGCACAGTTTCGGACATCCATTTCAGTTCGTGAAAGATTTCCTGATTTTGAGGAGCTGATTGCTCTTCTAATTTCTGAGGAGCAAAGAAATGGTGGTGCATCTTCTTCAGGAGGAAATTCAAAAGAAGTTGTCTTCTACTCAAATGCTGGAAGAGGTAGAGGCAGAGGTAGAGGAGGCCGATTTGGAGACCATGGTAGAAATCAGAATATGTAGCAAACTCAAGAAAACCAGTCCTATGGAGGAGGACGTGGTAACTCTAGAGGCAGGGGGAGCCAAAGAGGTCATGGTGGATGGCAAAGAGGCCAAAATGCAAACAGTTTTGTTGAATGCTACTACTGTGGTAAAATGGGTCATATGGCTAAAGACTGCTATAAAAAGCAAAATGACATCATGAATGGAAAATTGCAACAAGTAAATTATGCATCTTCTAGTAGATAGGGTGATGACAGAAATGAGCATTTGTTTATGGTGCAGCAAAAGAACAATTCTCTGACAAGTGCAGAAGAAAGCAATGATGTATGGTATATTGACTCAGGTGCATCAAACCACATGACAGGTCATGCAGAATGGATGGAGAATGCAAGGAAAATGGAAAAACCAGGTTTTGTAGAGACTGGTGATGATACTGCACATCCTATTGTGCAAATTGGAAAATTTCCTTTGTCTATGCAGGATGGGAAAAAGAAATACCTGTCCGATGTATTTCATGTCCCGAATATCACCAAGAATCTAGTTTCTATTGGTCAAATGGTTGAGCAGGGCTTGTAGGTCAAATTTAATCCTCATGGATGCTTTGTTGAGGATATGAAAAATAAAGGTCGCTTGATAGCAAAAGGAAAGAAGAAGGGCAGAATGTTTACATTAGATGCAGACATGCCTGAATTGAGTGTAGCAATGTTTGCACATGGGACTGGTGTAGTTGCAGATATTGATATCTGGCATAAACGCATTGGTCATGTTAATGTACAGCGACTTAAATCAATGCAGGCCCAAAATATTGTTGCAGGATGGCCCAAATTCAAGGTTGCAGAAATGCATAAGGTATGTGAAGCCTGTCAGTTTGGAAAACAGGCAAGGAAACCATTTCCTAGACATGTTCAAGAGAGTGAGAAGCCATTGGAATTAATCCACTCTGATGTGTGGACTACTAAAGCTGCATCTCTTGGAGGCTGTCATTATTTTGTCACTTTTATTGATGACTATAGCAGAAAAGTTTGGGTGTATTTTATGAAAAAAAAAAGTGAAGTTTTTGGGCATTTCAAAACTCTTAAAGCTATGGTTGAAAAAGAAACAAGCCTGCAGATAAAATGCCTAAGGTCAATGGAGGGGGAGAGTACCTCTCAAATGAGTTTGCAAGGTTCTTGCAGGAGCATGGCATAAAGCATCAATATTCATGCAGTCATACCTCACAACAAAATGGAATTGCAAAAAGGAAAAACATGCATATTAGAGAGGTATCTCGTGCCATGCTCAATGAGAAAGACTTGCCAGATTTTTATTGGGTTGAAGCAGTTGTAACAGCAGTCTACATTATGAACAAGACTCCCACTGCAGCAATACATGGAATGACTCCAGAGGAGAGGTATACTGGTAGGAAACCAGATATTTCTCATTTAAAAATTTTTGGTTGCATTGCCTATGTACATGTGCCAGACGAGTTGAGATCCAAGTTGGATCCAAAAGCTGAGAAGTGCATCTTTATTGGTTACTCTCTGCAGCAAAAAGGGTATAGATGCTATAACCCTTCTACTCGTAAGTTTACAGTGAGCAGAGATGTTGTTTTTTATGAGATGAGTAACTGGTATAAACCAATAAATGTGATTCATGATGTAGATGCACAAAATGGTAATGTTGTACAGAATTCACAACAGCAGTCACAAAATATTAGTGGACCTGGAGCATCCTCTAGCAGTGGTTCACATTCTTCGCCATGGACAGGCAGATTGAAATCAGGAGAATCTTCTCAAAGCAATGCAGATAGTGGTATGCAGGTATCACAAAAAGGAAAAGAGAAGGTTGATCAGCCCATGTTTGATGTGAATGCAGGTCACTCTTATGTGGATGGTGAATCTAGTGGCTTAGAACAGAGCATTGATGATGAATTGGGTATTCCTTCTATTGTTACACCTGAAGTAAGGAAGACCAGGGATGTTTTGAGAGCACCGAGGAGTGAACCTACTTTGCGCAGGTCTACGAGAGCTAGGTATCCTGTGGATAGGCTGAAATATGATGGATTTACAGCCATTCACTATGCATATATGGTTAAAGTGATACAGGAACCAGAACCCACTTCTTTTGAGGAAGCCATGGGAAAAGAAAAATGGGAGAAAGCCATGGATGAAGAAATGGATGCCTTGGAAGCAAATGCTACATGGGAATTGGTACCTTTGCCTAAAGGCAAAAATGCAATTGGCTGTAAGTGGGTTTATAAGGTGAAGCACAATGCAGATGGTTCTGTGAACAGATACAAGGCAAGATTAGTAGTCAAGGGGTATGCACAAACATATGGCATTGACTATGAAGAAACATTCAGTCCGGTTGCAAGGATGGCAACCGTAAGAGCAGTCATTGCTATGGCTGCATCAAAGGGATGGTCTTTACATCAGATGGATGTAGAGAATGCCTTCTTGCATGGTGATTTGCAAGAAGAGGTCTATATGGAGCAGCCACCAGGTTATGTGCATGTTGTTCATCCTGAGTTTGTTTGCAGGTTGAAGAAAGCCTTGTATGGCTTGAAGCAAATACCTAGAGCATGGTCTGACAAGATAGGACAATATCTTGTCACTATTGGCTTTCAGATTTCCAAGGCATATTTCTCACTTTATGTGAGAAAAACAGAGAAAGGTATTATGCTACTTGTCATTTATGTTGATGATTTGATTATGACAGGTGACAGTGATGAGGATATCCTTCATGTGAAAATACTATTGAAGTAGAAGTTTGAGATGAAGGATTTGGGAGAGCTGCGTTATTTCTTGGGCATTGAGGTGATTAGATCACCAAGTGGGATACAGCTCTTGCAGAGGTAGTATGGATTGGACATGCTGTCCAAATATGGGATGACAGGCTGTAAGCCTATTTCAGTTCCTTTGGAGCAGAATGTGAAGCTGAGCACAGATGAAGGTGAGCTTCTAGAAGACCCTACTATGTACATACGCATAGTAGGAAGTTTGATTTATATGACTATTACCAGGCCAGATTTGAGCTATGCTGTTGGATTGGTAAGTCAGTTTATGCAGGCTCCAAGGAAACCACATTTGGATGCGGCTAGACGCATACTCAGGTATGTGAAGTCCACATTGCAATATGGACTATTTTATGAGACTGGGGTTCAGATACAATTGCATGGATACACTGATGTTGATTGGGCTGGTAGTATTTCTGATAGACGATCTACCAGTGGATATGTGTTCTCTTTTGGGAGTGCTGCAGTCACTTGGAGCAACAAGAAACAGCCTACAGTTGCCTTGTCAAGCACAGAGGCTGAGTACAGGGGTGCAGCAATGGCTGCATGTGAGGTAGCTTGGTTGCATAAGCTACTTTATGATATGCATCAGTCTACAGATGGGCCAGTTGTCATTTATTGTGACAACATGAGTAGTATACACTTGGCAAATAACCCAGTCTATCATGCTAGAACAAAGCACATTGAGGTGCATTATCACTATGTGCGAGAGAGGGTTTTACTAGGTCTTATTGATCTAGTTTATGTTAGCACAGAGGATCAGGTAGCTGACATATTCACGAAGGCATTGGGCGCAGAGAAGCTGCGCAAGTTTAGAGACCTGCTTGGTGTGCAGGAATTGGGATTGAGCTCGAGGGGGGGTGTTGAGATATCGAGCTCCACTCGTGATACGCCAGGGTGACCGTTGTGTATTTATGTCACCGACTTGTCAGTTGCAGACGCGGTTGGTACACCGCCCATGAATAATAGCTACATGACAGCTATCCTTATCTACTCTAGTTCGTGGCTCAGTTAGTTGAGTTTGGTTTGAGACCCGACCCATATATAGGGTTCTTCTATTTCTTTGTATGAGACTTCTTTTGGCTTCCACAACTAAGAAGAGGAAAACTGATTTTTAGCCTCCACCTTTGTATGTATTCCCCCATTGTGCAAGCAAGAAAGCTACAAGTGAGACTCCTTCTTTCTCTCCCACAATCTTGACACCCCTATACCCCACCCTAGAATGGTTTGGCTAAGCGGATGAATAGAACCATCCAGGAGTGTGTATGCAATATGCTTAGCCATGCAGGCCTACCATAGAGCTTTTGGGTTGAGACAGTCATTACAGTTTTGCATGTCATAAATAGATCACCTTTGAGTGATTTGGATTTCTAGGTTGTAGAGAAGGTATGGACAGGGAAACCTCTGTTTTATACTCATCTATGTGTCTTTGGATGTGAGGCATTTTTCCATGTGCCCAAGGATAAGGGTAGTAATCTGGATCCTAAGAGTGTCAAATGCTTTTTCCTTGGCTATGGAGATGCATGCAAGATGGGTTACCACCTTTGGGATTCATAGGCGTGGAAAGTCATCTGCAGCCATGATGTAATGTAGTCTTCCGTGAAGACAAGATGCATTGGCAGCCTGAGAAGGTAGTAGAGATACACAGGGTTATATTTCAGGAGGAGCCACGTGCTCCTACATAGCCAATTGGACAACCTGCAACAGCAGTTGGTACACATGGATAGGGTGTCGGACAGGATGCTAAACATGCAGCAGAGCCTACAGTGACACAGTCTACTAGAGTTAGACGTCCACCTGATAAATTTGACCCCTCGATGTATTATGACTTGGTTACATATGCAGGAGAGCCTCTCACCTATGATGAGGCTATGCGTAGGAGTGACAATCACTCTTGGGAGAGGGTAATGCAGTTTGAGATGGACTCCTTGCATAAGAATATGACTTGGGATTATAAGGCAAGACTTGTTGCTAAGGGTTTTAAAAAGGAGCATGGAGTTAACTTTGATGAAGTCTTTTCTCATGTGGTCAAGATGACCACCCTATGCTTGGTTTTAAATAGGAGCACTGAGTTGACTTTGATGAAGTCTTTTCTCCTGTGATCAAGATGACCACCCTACGCTTGGTTTTGGCATTAGTCATGCAAGTTGACTTGGACATGTATCAGATGGATGTCAAGATTGCATTCTTACGTGTGGATTTGCATTATGAGATTTACATGGAGCAGCCAAGGGCTTTGCAGAACCTGGTAGGGAGCACCTAGTGTGCAAGTTGAAGGAAAGCCTTTATGGCTCGAAGCAGGCACCTACGGAGTGGTATCAAAAGTTTGACGCATTTATGCAGTCACAAGGCTACAACAGGAGTACTATGGATGCGTGTGTTTACATGAAGAAAGCATGTGATGGCTCATTCTTTATTTCGATATTTTATGTGGATGATATGCTGATCGTAAGGAAAGCTCACGATGAGCTAGATGCTCTTAAATCTCAGCTAAAGAAGAGTTTTGAGATTAAGGATTTGGGGCAGGCCTCTCACATTCTTGATATGCGCATTAAGCCACGACAGGCATCACAGACTACTCTATTTCTCACAAAGGGAGTACATTCATAAAGTCCTTAAGCATTTCCACATGAAAGACGTGAATCCTATTGGCTGTCCATTACCTTCTTATGTGAAGGTCTCACAGGCCAATTGTCCCCGTAGATAGATGAGCATAGGGCCAAGATGGCCAAGATCCCTTATGCATTAGCCGTGGGCAGTTTGATGTATGCCATGATAGTCACTCATCCAGATATTGCCTTTGCAATTGGTGTTGTGGCACGCTATATGGCTACACCTAGCAACAAACATTGGGATGCCATGAAGGGTATCATGAGATACCTGAAGGGCACAACAGATATGTGCATTTTCTATGGCAGCCAGGATATAGGAGTTGTGGGGTATACAGATTACGGCTATGCAGGACATGTAGATAGTAGGAAGTCCACTTCTAGCTATGTATTCACGTATATTGGAGGTGTTGTCTCTTGTATGTCCAGGGTTCAGAAGTGTATGGCTCTCTCTACCATTGAGGCCGAGTATGTAGATAGTAGGAAGTCCACTTCTAGCTATGTATTCACGTATGTTGGAGGTGTTGTCTCTTGGATGTCCAAGGTTCAGAAGTGTATGGTTCTCTCTACCATTGAGACCGAGTATGTTGCAGCCACTGAGGCTTGCAAGGAGGCCATATTGTTGGGTCATTCAGTTCATGACCTTGGGATTGACACTATACATATGCTACATTCGGATTCTATGAGTGCTATTTAGCTAGCCAAGAATTCGGTATTCTATGCGAAGATGAAACACATTGAGGTGAGATATCACTTCATACATGGGGTCATGGAGGACAAGTGTATTGACCTTGTCAATATCTCCACTGATGAAAATCCTATAGATCTGCTCACGGAAAGCCTCACTATTGAGCACTTTGCCTTCCTCAAGAGATTGATGGGCATTAGATGAGATGACGTTTTTTCCTCATCCTGTTGTACATGTGCACATTGTACTGTCTTTTCCTTTTTTCTTTTCACTCCTCATTGGGGCATATTTGCCTTTCAGTGGGAGGTTGTTGGGGTAAAGGCGCCTCCGTCTAGCCACCTATGTACTACTGCACTGACAGTACCCGCCGCTGCACACTGCAAGTGGTAGTTGCTCGTCACTGTCACTTTCTTATTTATTCTTTTAGTGATAGTTTGAATAAAGGAAGGCCCAATCACACATTGTGACTATTGGAGTTCCCATTTGGTCTCTCTCTCTTTCTTGCTCTTGCTCTCCTGTCATAGCTCCTCCAAGCAAGCTTTGATCCTTCTCACCTTTCACTATGTTATCATAGAATCTTCTAAAAAATATACCATATTATTACCTGCATCATCAATGATGTCATCATATAACATTTTAGACGATCTTTAGCTGCCCTCCAACACCTATAAAAGGAGGGTTTCCATAGAGCTCCTCAATCTTGCCAATGGCAGTCTTGGGTGCTCAAGAAGTCAAGACCTCCAAGTAAGTAACTTTGAGTTCGAGTTCTAGTTCTTGTCTAGTCATGGTATCTAGTATTTTATTGTCTTCCATTATACTCATGTTGTCTTGTCACCTTGTAATCTCATATTATGAGCTCTTATCTAGTATTCTCTTGTATCTTGTTCATCCCTTTCGAGGGAGATCTTGTAGTTTTTATATCTTGTATCCATAACTATGGTCCCAAGTTGTGGGATCCTTCATATCCTATCGAGTCTTGTTGTCTATACCTACAATCCTAGGTTTTAGGATTCTCCGTATCTTGTTAAGTTATCATTGTACCTTGTATCCCTACATGGGATTATCTTATAATCTGAATTCTTGTAACAAATCTTGCATCTAGTCTAGTCTCTTGAGCATAGTCTAGTGCTTCCATAATGGTTTGGCGAGACTACTTTCTAGACCTACTAAGCACTATGGAGGTGACCCTTGAAAGAATCATGGCCTCTCTTCAAAACCTCCAACAGCAAATTCAAGACTTGAATGAACGAAAAGTGCAACTTCAAATAGAACATATTATGCATCTAGGCCCATGCTTCAAGAGATGCAAGACCAAATCTAAGACTTGCAAAACAAGAGAGGAAGTGATCAAATGATTCTGTGAGTTTATCAACCCCCAACAACAAGAGAGCCCAAGATCAACATGCTAGAAAAGCTCAATGGTGACCGTTTGAAGTTTAGGGGATTCCTGCAATAAGTAAAGATCTATATCTACAAGCAATTGAATATGTATCCAAATGATGCTTCCAAGGTGAGATTCATTGGGACTTTGCTTTGTGGTCAAGCTTTACCATGGTTCACCCCAATCTTGGAAAAGAATATGATAGTATTTCATAACTATGAGGCATTTCTTTGTGAACTCACTTTCACATTTGGAGATGTAGACATTGGTTAAGTAGCAAAAACAAAACTTTGGAAGCTACGACAAGGTAACCGCCCTACCTTTGCTTATGTGCTTGAATTTAGGCAATTAATCTATGACCTCACTTGACATGAGGAGTATTGAATTGGCAAATTCAGATGGGATCTTCGAGATGACATCAAGGACCTCATGCTCATTATGCCTAATGCAAAAATACTCAACGATTATATCATGCAATCCATCCAGTGTGATAATAGATTGTTCAAGAGAAAGTAAAAAAAGTGAGAAGAATTAAGGCCTTGCCAATGGAACCCAGCCCCAATTAGAAAAGAAACCAAGCCCCAATTGATGAAAATAGATAATACCAAATTCCAACCCTTGACTCCACAAGAAAAGCAAAGACAAAGAGAGAATCATCTATGCCTATATTGTGGAAGCCCTAGACACATTGCCCTAAATTTCTCAAATAAGAGGGCGAGAATGTCAAGAGTTACTGCAACCACCCTCGAGTAGGAAAATGAGAATGTATGATTGTAAATGAGACCGTACAACCAAACCTTAACATAAGAAAGGGTCTCTTGATTCCAACCACACCCATGGAAACTTTCCTTATCACAATCCAGATGATCATGCCAAGAAAAACCCTTTCCCTCAAAGCCCTGGTCGACCCTAGGGCCTCTGCATATTTCATTGATGATGGCTTTGTGAATAGATACCAGATTCTAGTACACTCCAAAAGACCGATCCTACACCACAGCCAAATTCATGGATGGAAAATCTCTAGCATCTAGAGATATTACCAAGGAAACCCGACCACTCATGGTAACACTTGGCAATCACAAATCTCATGTATGCTTTAATGTCATATCCAATCCCACAAATCCAATCATCCTTGGTATGCCTTAGCTAAAGAAACACAACCTAGAAATTGATTAGGTTAAGAAAAAGATTAAACATCGTGAAAATTAAGGAAAGTTGGTATATCTAGGAGCCAAAGCCTTTATGCACATAGCAAGATAAGAGTCGACCTACATGATATATCATATATCAGCTCAAGAATCTAGTAAGGATGAGTCAGTCAAGCTACTAAGCCAGTGTCAAGAATTCCAAGATGTCTTTGAAAAAAATCATGCAGATCTCTTCTCTAAGCATAGACCATATGATTGTGCTTAGCCTATAGGACTCCATGAGGGGACTCAACCACCTCTTGAACTTAGCCAACTTTGCATGAACATTGATGAGAACTTAGCCAAGGGGTTCATTAGGCACTCCAAGTCTCTTGTTGGAGCCCCAATTCTATTCGTGAAGAAGAAATACGATCACTTCAAATGTGAGTGGATTATTGAGGACTCAACAAGATAACAATCAAGAATTGATACCCTTTGATGTTGATACAAGAGCTCTTGGAACTCCTTGGAAAAGCTAAGATCTTCACAAAGATTGATCTACGAGGAGCTTACAACTTTGTACACAGATCAGAGAAGGAGATGAATGGAAGATAGCCTTTTGTACAAGGTATGGTTGCTTCGAGTATGTTGTTATGCTATTTGGTCTCACCAATGCTCTTATAGTTTTTCACAACATATGATGAATGATGAAGACTATTCTTGACTTGCAGATATCCACATGTGTCCCCGATGTCCAATGTTTCCTTGGCTTTTCCAACATCTACAAGATATTTATCAAGGATTACTCAAAGATAGTCACACCGCTCACTAGACTCACACAAAACTCAAAGTCCTCATGGACCCCAAAAGCCAAGAAGGCCTTCCAAACCTTGAAGTCCACTGTCACCACTGTTGCAATCCTAGTCCACCCAGATCCTGCCAAGCCCTTTTTCTTGGAGACTGATGCATCAAACTATGCCTTAGGAGCCATTTTGTCCTAGCATGGAGATAATGGTCATATGCACCTAGTGGGATTCTAGTTAAGGAAGTTTTCTCCTCTAGAGATAAACTATGATATCCATAACAAAGAACTCCTTGTTGTTGTAGATGCCTTTGATTTTTGGAATAATCATCTAGAGGGTGTAGCTCCATGTTAAAGCAAGTAAGTGATTCTTATCATCTATACAGATCACAAAAATCTAGAATACTTTATAACAACCCACATCCTCAGTTGAAGACAGTCCCACTAGAGTTACTACTTATCTAGGTTTGACTTTGTCAACACCTATCGCCTAGGATGCCATCAATGCCAATCAAATGTATTATCAATAAGATGCTAACTAGCACCTAAGAAAGGAGAATAAGCTTTTGATCAACGAGGAGCGATACTACTCAAGTGAGAGCACCTCCAGCTTCTAGTAGCCATCTCTAGTTGTTACCAAGGCAAGCCTACCTTGATTCAAGTTAATGCATGAAGTCGTGCCGCATGATGATTTGGCCAAGAATGTCAAGAAAAAAAATCAAGAGGAAAAAGGAAATAAAGTTTTTTAGTTTTAGGAAACAAATGGATTGCTATATTATAAGGGTCTACTTTGCATCCCTCTAGAAAAGCTGAGACTCTAGGTACTCCAACAATGCCATGACATCCGAATAGTAAGACACTCTGGAGTTAATAAGACCTTAGAGCTT
Source organism: Lygodium microphyllum (assembly GCF_053477565.2). Lineage (NCBI taxonomy): Eukaryota > Viridiplantae > Streptophyta > Polypodiopsida > Schizaeales > Lygodiaceae > Lygodium > Lygodium microphyllum. The sequence goes on from NC_141148.1 coordinate 113,192,419, forward strand.
ATTTCAAGATATTTTTGGTGGCCTATGATGTGGAAAGAAGTTAAGGAATATGTAAAATCATGTGATACCTACAAGAGGGCCAAGGTACCTCGTCATAAATCACATGGCCTCTTGCAACCCTTGCCCATTCTAACACAACCATGGTCTTCTTTGTCCATGGATTTCATAACATATCTTCCCAAATTAGAGAAATATGACTCTATTCTTGTTGTGGTAGATAGGTTCACTAAAATGGCACATTTCATTGCTACCACCAAGACCATCTCAAGCCCAGCTACCCCTAGACTCTTCCTCATCAACATTTTTCACATTACATGGACTCCCAAATGACATCATTAGTGATTGGGGTCTCCAATTCCTATCTAATTTTTGGAAGAGCCTTTGCAACCTCCTTGGAGTCCAAGTTAAGTTATCCATAGCCAATCATCCACAGAGATAGATGGTCGAATAGAATGGGTAAATCAAGTCTTAAAACAATATCTCCACTGCACCATCAACTATCATCAGAATGAGTGGTTTGATCTCTTGCACTTTGCAAAGTTTGCTCATAATAATAGTATCCATGCATCTATCAAGTAAACTCCCTTCTTTGCAAACTATGGCCAACATCCAGGGATGGATGTACATCTCTCCAATCAAGTAAAGAACCCTATTGCCCGAGATAAAGCTCAACACCTAGCAAATATACACCAAGAACTCAAGCAACAAATCCAAAAGGCTCAAAATCAGTACAAGCACTATGTCAACTCGCATTGTCTCTAACATCTAGTATACAAAGTCAGTGGTGGTAAAGTAATAATGGTTACTCAGTCATAACCTCCAGACAACAAGGCCCTCCACCAAGCTAGACCACTAGAGATTTGGACCCTTAACTATCATAGCCTAGATCAACCCGATTGCTTATTGACTCTAACTCCCCAATACCATGAAGATTCACCCTGTCTTCCATGTTTTCTTGCTTGAGCCATACCAAAGCTCACCACTAAGGTGGGAGAGATCTAATCCCCCACCACTTGTCCAGATCAAAGATCATGAAGAATTTGAGGTTTAGCATGTCTTAGACTCGAGGATCTTTCGAGGTAAATTGGAATACCTTGTTCACTAGAAAGGATATGACATCAATGATCACACTTGGGAACCTACATAATATCTCCACAAAGCACCTCTCAAAGTTAAATAATTTCACAAGAAGAATCCAATGAGACTTAGACCAAAACACCAAGCCGCTCCACATGGAACTTGTTGCTAGAGGAGGGGGTGATGTCACGGACATGCCATGATCAAGTGTATGGATTAATTCTTGCTCATGCCATATGAATCCAAACCCTATGCGAATGCACCCTTAATAGGACATCCTCGAGTCAACTATGCAAATCCGCTCTTACCATGTCATCATAGAACCTTCTAAAAGATATGACATGTCATTGCTTGCATCATCACGATGATGTCATCATAGAACCTTCTAGGAAATATCCCATTCATCTCTTACATCATTGATGATGTCATCATGGAATATTCTAGAAAATCTTTAGCCGCCCTCCAACACCTATAAAAGGAGGGGCTTGCCATAAAGCTCCTCAGTCTTGCTAATGCTAGTATTGGGAGTTTCAGGAGTCAAGACCTCTAAGTAAGTAACTTTGAGTTCTAGTTCTAGTTCTTGTCTAGTCATGTTATCTAGTCTAGTCTTGTCTTCCATTATACTCTTGTTGTCTTGTCACCTTCTAATCTTGTAGTATGAGCTCTTATCTAGTACTGTCTTGTATCTTGTTCATCCATGCCGAGGGAGATCTTGTAGTTCTGATATCTTATATCCATACCTATGGTCCTGAGTTGTGGGATCCTTCATATCCTATCGAGTCTTGTTGTCTATACCTATGATCATGGGTTGTGGGATTCTTTGTATCTTGTTATCATTGTACCTTGTGCCACTATGTGGGATTATCTTGCAATTAGAATTCTTGTAACAAATCTTGCATCTAGTCTAGTCTCTCGAGCATAGTCTAGTGCTCTCATAACAACACCAAAGGGAACAACAACTTTGACCCTAAGCTTCCCCAACCAACCCAATCTACTAAATCTAGAACCAAAATCCTAGTTCATCTCAAGAGAAAAGTACTTAAAGCATGCTAACCACCACAATGATGAGTCTAAAACTCACAGTTAGAAAAAAAACAAGGGACCTTCCTCAACAAATCACAAGGTTCAAAATGAGCGGTCTGGTAGTCATATCTCTTGGGACAAAGAGTGAAGGCACATTCAATGACCCCATTGAGGGACTAGTAGAAGTGAATATTGCAAAGCCTGGGGAATCCCCTAAGTCTATGTACCATTGATGAGGAGCTTAAAAACAAAGAGGATGAAGCATGACTTGTTGATGTGCTGAAAGAATATCAAGTTGTGTTTACTTGGAACTACTTTGACCTTAAGGGTGTACCACCACAAGTCCTCACACATATAATTAATTTAAATCTAGGTACTAAGCATGTCAAGCAAAGACCATACCCTACAAATCCTTGATATGCTCAGCATGTCAAGGAAGAAATTGGAAAGTTATAGAAAGCAAGATCCATATAAGAGATTGAGCATATTAACTAGGTATCACCTATTGGTGTGGTGCTTAAAAGGGATGGAAAATTTTTAGTAAGTATAGGTTATAAGAAATTAAACGTGCATCTAGGAGAGATCACTATCCCCTACCATACTATCATATGACTAAGTGGGTAGTAGGAAAGGAGGCTTGCATCTTCTTAGATGGGTTTTTAGGATATAAGAAAACACGAGTCCATCCAAATGATAGACCAAAAACTGACTTTGTTATTGAGTGGAGGATATTTGCATACATTGTTATGCCATGGGGACTAACATTAAAAATTTCCAAGGACTCATGTGCACTATCTTTAAAGATATGCTACAAAGTGTCTCGAGGTGTTTGTCCATGACTTGTGGATCCATTCTAGTTGAGAGGAATACCTTAAGAAACTTTAACTCATCTTTAAGAGATGTCAGCAGCATATCCTATCACTTTGAATCCCATAAAGTGTCAATTTTGGGTAAAATATCACATCATGTTGGACCATGTAGTGTCAAAAAATGAAATTGCAACTAACATAGCTAAGATCAAAGTCATCATGAATCTCTCTCCACCCACTAACTAAAAGGGGATGTAGTGCTCCCTTGCCCATTCAAGGTACTATCGCCACTTTGTGCTTAATTATGCTACTATTGCATACCATTCTATAAGCTATTGATCACTTGGGCATGTACTGAGAAATGCCAAGAATCCTATGAAGCACTACAAAATGCTATTATGAAGGCTACTATTTTACAAGCCCCTAATTGGACAATAATATTTCATGTATATATTGATGCTTCTAAAACTATTGATCACTTGGGCATGGACAGAGAAATGCCAAGCATCCTATGAAGCACTAAAAAATGCTATTATGAGGGCTACTATTTTACAAGCCCCTAATTGGACAATAATATTCCATGTATATATTGATGCTACTAAAACTACCATTGGAGCAATCTTATGTCAACCTAGTAAACATACTATGGATTTTGGCTAGCCACCAACTAATTGAGGCAAGGATGAACTATTCAACCATGGAAAGAAAAGGACTAGCGATGGTTTATGATATAGAGAAACTTCAACATTATCTTATTGTTATGCCTTTCACCTTCTTTATTGACCATCAAGATTTACTCTATCTTGTGAACAAGCCCTTGCCACTGGACACTTTTTTTTGTTGGCTTTTATTGTTGATAGGGTTTGACTTTTCTATTGTTGTATGAAAGGGGAAACAACACTCCATTGTAGATCACTAGTCAAGAGTGACTAATGGTGAGAAGGCTATAGGAGTTTAATGACCAACTCTTGGATGCTCAACTATTTCACATTCAACATGATGCTCAAATCTTCAATGCCAATTTAACGCCTCAATGGGCAAACAACATTGTTCATGTCATTGAGAAGTGCCTACTTGAATAACCAATAGATAAGGCATGATTCACATGCCTCCTGATTAAGACTAATGATTAAGATTGGCTCTTACAAATTGATTACCAATCAATTATATTGCTTAGGGCAAGACAGTCTCCTCAAGAGATGCATCTGTGAACATGAAATTTGAGTATGTCTTGCAAGAGGTACATGAAAACATTGCTAGAGGGCACTTTGATGCAACTACCATGTCATACAAATTGCTTCATTCATAATTATGGTGGTTTGTCCTCTTTAAGAATGTTGCCTAGTTTGTCAAACATTGTGATGAATGCTCAAGAATAAAGGTATACATCATGAAAGATAAGATGGAAATCACACCACCAACCCTTTGAGAAGTGAGGTTTTGATTTTATTGGACCCATTAGCTCAATCACATAATATTTGTAATCTTGATAAATCATCATAGCCATGGACTATAAGACAAAATGGTCTAAGGCTAAGGCAACCCAAAAAAATGACGAAGAACCACTACTCAGTTTCTCTCGAAGCAAGTCATCTCGCACATTGGTTGCCCCATTAAAATCATTAATAATCAAGGGACACACATGAGGAAAAATTTTGGACTTAAAAATAGGGCCTTAAGAATAATATAGTTTAAGATGTAGGCCTTTTTGATTATCCAATAGGAAGGCTAGATGTTGACATCCATAGAGGGTGAATCTTCTCCAAATCTTGGGATTTTATTTAAAAAGGGGGTAGTGGGGGATTTAAAAAAGGAGTGAATGAATAGTACACAAAATTTTCATTTCTCTCACCAGATATTTTCTCCCTTATTTTGGAGAATTTTTCCTTCTCTTGCACAAGATTAAAAAGTAGTCTCTCTTTCATATTGTGTTTCCAATAGACATTGATATTGGTTCTAATTATTGTTGTTTTCTTGCATAGTTCATTTGGAGCAAGAGGTGAAGGTGATGATCTCTTTCTCTGTCTGTATGGATTTTCTTTGTCATTATCTTTTCAATATAACATAATGTTGGTTCTAGCCCTTATTGTTATTTTATTGTAGAGATTATTTTGGGTGAGTTTGCATAAGTGCTCATCTCTCTCTCCCTCTCTCTTTGTTTTTTCCTCTTTTCTATTGCTTTTCCAATATACCTTCATGTAAATACTAACTCTTGCTATTATCTTTTTGTAGATATCATTTTGTACAATATTGAATAAGCACTCACTACTTTTTCTTTCCTATTTACTCATTACATACAGACTCTTTCTTCCTCTATGCGTTTTCTCTTTTTTGCTAACTTTACAATAGGATTTGATGCTAGTTCTAACTTTTGGATCAATTGTTGTTGCAACACTTAACACAAGGTAGAGCAAAGATTTTGTAGCTCTGGCTTTTGATCAACAATGATTCAATATTATATTTAGTAGATCAGCTCATAGGTAAGTTCACCCAATTTTTTGTTTACTTTGATTCATATAGCTATCTATATATTTTTATTAAAGGGGATTCATCAATTAAATAATCTAGTCACAGTTTTCTCATGGCTATGATTTCAATAGGTTTTGATGATCATAAGTTTCAAATCTATTATTGTTATTACACTCAACAGAATAGTGTAGATATTCTATCTTATAGATAAATTTTCTCTTTTATATTTTAAAAACTCATGAATAATTGGTTAGTTTGGTTGTTATTGAAGTGCTATGTTTCTATGACATGCAAGGAGGCAAGGTCTAGGTGAAGCACAAAACTCTTGATCAACTATTTTTTTGTGGTAAGTGATTCCTTTGTACTAGACAATATGGATCTACTAGAAGTCAAGGTTCAAAAATCCTGTCATTTATTGATCCTACATGTCCATTTGGATCTCCATTCAAATTGGCAATGATGCATGAAACTCTTGTATCATATCATTCATATAACACACAACATGTTGAGTCATAGAATATCTCAAATGTATCAATCCAATGTACCTATTCAAATTTTCATACCATGTGGCTACCATGTTTGTATCATTTTTATACAATATATTGTGTTAGATCATACTCCTACTCATTATAATGGAACTTCTTTTTTCAAATTTCTTTGAGTATTCTTATACTACTCTTTCCATTATATTTCATGTAAATGGTATAAATAATGCTTGAAACTAAATTCTTACTTTGTATTTATGTACATACTTATATGCATTTTGATATCAATATTTGTGTTTGTTTACAAAATTATAAACATCTATTAATGCCATGTTGATCTATATGGTGTATTGGTGATTACTGGTTGGACCTAAGATACTTGCTGTTTAGGGCTTAATATATACTTCTTTACATCTATTGCCCAACTTATAATACCCAAGAGAAGAACAAGCATTCTCTTGATAAAGGTATATAACATGAAAGATGAAGAAGGAAATTGGATCATGAATACATATCATTGCTTATCTTGGCATCCAAGTATAAAGGAAGCTTTTAGGGTGAAAGCATTTGTAATTGCAAATATATCACAACACTGTAAGGGTAACATCATTGTAGTATGTAAACATTAAACATTGAGGTTAGGATCAACAAAGGATCTACTAAAGAAAGTTGTAAGGTGTGGAGGTATATAAGGATGTGACACTAAAGGGTGCATTGTTTGAAGATTTTACAAAAAGGAAGATATAGAAAATATGAATTATTTGATCTTCATTTGTCAATAAGTGACGAACACTTTCGAGCATCTAGAAATGTATCGATGCCCCATTTCATAAAATGAAATGTGTTCATGGCCATGTAAAAATATTGGATTTGATTTATGTGTTCATTGAGTGATTGACACTTTTTGGCACCCAAATGTATCGATGCCCAACCCACAACATGACAAGAATTTTGATTTTAAGAAGTGGCTCACAGGCTTTGATCCTTATCAATGTTCACAGAAAACCAAGGTTTAATGTAAAATGAATTGAAATTTTCTTTTAATCACTTGTAAAAATATAGATACAAGGTTTAAAGAATTTTTCCAAAAATGGATGTGAACATTACTTCCACACAAAAGCTATATTTAGCCAGTAAATAAATGAAAATATGAATTTTTTCTTTTTACTAATTGATGATATATAAACAAAAAATAATTGAATGATACATAGCATTATTAAAATTATGATATTTTATATACCTAATTATTAATACATAAAAAGTTTCCATACATTATGATATAACAACCTTGGTACCTTTTGATAGCCTTACACCATGTAACAACTATGAATAATGAGAAGGATCAAAACTTAAATAATATAATATTTACTAAGGATGCCAAATATTTGAATTTATTAAGCACAAATGGGTGGGCTTGGCATTGTTAGTAAATATTGAAATCATTTTCCTAAATTTCCTTGTGTGGTTGAACCTTAAAGCTTAGAGCCCCAACAACTTGAATAATGACTCAAGAGCTTAATCCACATTTCAATTGCATAGAAATAGAAAGAGAACTAAATTTCCAAAGACTAATGAAGATCTCTTATCAAGTTTTCTAAGGATTTTCTTTAGGTAAAATCACTTTCGATCTTAATTCTTTATCGTTCTATACATCAATATTAGAGACGTGGTTCTTTCATTCACAAATATATATATATATATATATATATAGATATAGAGAGAGAGAGAGAGAGAGAGAGAGAGAGAGAGAGAGAACCATAGCCTTCTCAAGCCTTGATTCTGTAGTTGCTCTCTTATAGGGCTCACTAGACTCTCCTAAGTTCTAAGGGCAACTCCCATGCACTATTATGAGGTCCTCCTAAATGTTATCTTTAGAGGCACAAGGAGGGAAGCGGTTGTTCCTACTTATTCTTTCATATATGCAATCCTCTCTTTCTCTCTCTATCTTTCTTTGTCTCTTTGTTTCAGAAATGCCTCTTATGTTCTCCACTGAAATTTGAGAGAGCTAGGAAACACCTCAAATTCTTGGGGATGCATGTTTGTGATTGCATAGTGTAGTGTTGATATAAAGTGAAAAAGCAAAGAGAAAGAGAGATACATGTAGGGGGAGGGGATGTTAGGTAGAGGAGGGGAAAATGAAAAACACACACACACACACACACACACACACACATGCACACACACACACACACACACACACACACACACACACACACACACATAGAGAGAGAGAGAGAGAGAGAGAGAGAGGAGTTATTCATTCTTGGTTGTCTAGGGTTGGTTACACACCAAATGATGAATGTCCAACCCCTACCCAAAGTGGACATTGAAAAAATAGCTGCCTCTTCCAACATATAGTTTCACTTGGTAATATTTTGATTACTATTGCAATTTCTTGCCTTCAGCATGAGTAACTTGAGTTTTTGGTTTTTGAAACTGTCTAGTATATGTATATGCATCATCTCTACATAAAAACTTTTCTTAGTATCAATGTATACAATTTTTTTAAAAATGCTTACTACATAAGTGTGGATGATTAAAATGTAAGAATGGATTATAAAATTCATGATGAGGATGATTATCTTATATCATAAATAGCTTGATTTTGTTGTCTTTAAGCTATTCATAGTATATGCACTAGGCACTCCATGCCTAGATTCTCATGATGCTTCACGCATGTGTTTTCCTAGTGCTTCACATCCAAGTTTGAAGGCACATTTCATTCGACAAGAGGTTAATAGCCATTTTATAAAAAAACATTGAAAGGTAATGTATAGAGAGAATTTTTATTTAATAATAATTAATCAATAATACACATATATACATACACTAAGCATTATGTCAAAGAGCACATGGCTTGTGGAATAAATCATGATTTATATCTCCTAGTTATTACAAAAGTTTTAACATTGCTTTGCGAAGTCATTTTGAAGTGCCAAAGAGTGCCAACAAGGAGGGGAGCTGAAGGAAGAGGATCACGAGCTTCTTTCAAGTGCCAAAAATTGGCACAAACTATAGGGAGGGGACTGATCACGTTTTTGATGAAGAGGGGGCTCAAGGGAGCCACAAGGGGGCTCAAGGAAGCCAATAGAAGCCTTCAATCCAAGCCTCAACAAGCCAAGTTCAAGGGGGGAAGCTTCAAGCTTCAAGGGGGAAGCTCATCAATGGTTGCCCCAACTTGTAAACCCTGTTGTACCTATATGGACTGAAATGAATGAGAGAGAACAAGATCTCATACCTCGTATAGATTTCGGGAAGAGCTCACGAAAGAGTGGCTCTGATACCAATTGAAAGGGATGCATGAGATGCGGGAGAGAAGAGCACACACAATGTAGGTGCTGTCAACAATGTTATGACATCCTTATTGCACTTTCATATATATATGAATAAAGAATATGGGCGGTCACTGTACATGCGCACTGTACACCGGCAGGCCCAAGGGCCTTTTACCCCAACAAGGGGTTAGAACCCCTTTTTACACACCTTTGTAATTTTTATCTTGAGATAGATTTAGAACTTGCTCTTCTTTGATATTTTGGCAGGCTTTTCTAACTACCTCACACTACCAGGGACTCCTAGGATAGCTGCCTAGCAAGTAAGAAGAATAGGGTCACAAGGACTACCCTCTAGCATAGGTCTTTAATGCCTAACAATGTCCTAACAAGAGGTAGAAAACTACTCAAATCTCCCCCGGATATACCTAACCAAACCCTAGGACTTCATGCCTTGATTGCTAGTCCCCATAACTGAAAAGAAAATAACCCCCACAATACATATAACATTATCAACTTAAGAGAAAAACTTGAAAAGGCGATGATACCACTTAGAATGGCCACAAGAAGCTTCTCCATAGCAAAGGCTCCCTCCAACCACTTCATTCAACCTGTGTGATGCAATCACTAAAACAGAAAACCATTAAATGCACTTGCACCAAAAAAACGTGTGGCTCTGTTGGCTTAAAGGGATATAACATTTCACAACCAATAGAACTGTCCCACTTGGCCTAATGAAATAAAACATTTGAACTTGACAAAGATGGTCCTCTTGGCCTAAAGGCAATAAAATATTTTACTATCATTCAGCACAGTGTACTGTTAAAATAATCCCTTGGTCCTAACCTTACTCTATTAAAGCACAAAACCAACCAAGGATAAGGCCTCTTAGGCCATACACTAAGTGCATTAGGTTATTAGCTAACCCTCCTGCATAAATAGCAAGGGGTGTCTAACGAATATGCTGATACACAATCCTATGTGTCCATGACAAAGTAAGAAGGTGCTCACTTGCTACTTGACTCATAACCCAAACTAACCATCGGTGGTTGAAATATGATGTGTCAACAAGAAGGCCCCAAAGTAGTCCAAGGCTAATGTTAGGAGATAATTGTAAGGGCTCCCCGGAACCACAATTGAAAAACACATCTTCCACGAAAGCATAGTTAGCCAAGGAGTCCGCAAAACGATTCCATTGTTGAGGAAGTGATTGACAAGTCACCGTCTCAAAGATATGCAACATATCCAAGGCTGCACGGCGGTACATCTGTAAGATAGGATCTCGCATACTATAGGTCCCATTTAGCTAATTGATTACTAACTACGAGTCACCTTTAACCAATAATCAACAGATACCACCATGTCAGGCTACATTCAGCCCCATGATCAAGGCCTTGTATTCTACCATATTATTAGTAAAAGAGGATCCTAAATAGACTTACAGCTTTCATGACAACCCTACGTCGAGAATCCTTAATGACCACACCAATGCTCGCATATTGAGTGGGCCCTCTAGAAGCTCTATCAAAATATAGAGTATAAACTTAGGCTTCATTGATAGACCACGCCATAATAATCAACTCACTCATACTTATGATCATCAAATCAAGTTGAGAGAGAGGATGTATAACAGGCACAACCCCTCCTTCCTCATTGAACTTGATAAGAATGCTAGTCAAAAGTAGTTGACAATGGTGGCAGTAGACCTTAATTTCCCACGTAAAGAATCTGTATTGCCACTCACTAACCTTATACCCTTTGCTTTGCCAGATCACTCGACCTTGGTGGTAATGTTGCTTAAGGTACGGATACTCCAGATATGAAATGATGCATCCCATCCACTCCTCTTGGTACTTACTGTACATTAAGGCTAAATCTTGAAGGCCCAACATCAACCCTTACACATAGTAAGGCTTCAGCTTATTAAAGTTAACTTTAGTTTTAAACTCTACCCCCTGCAAATCTGCTAGAAGGGTCGTAGAGCCATTCATACAATCTTGTATGGTCCATCCCATTTGGGTTCTAATTTTCTTGGAAAGAGATCCCTTCAAGCATCATAATACAACACTCACTGACCTTTTGCAAATTTGTACTTCTTAGCCCGAAGATCATGAAGGGCTTTCATTCTCCTCTTTCCTACTTCCTAATGTAATAAAGTCTATAACCAAATTTCATCAAGATGTGCTAGAGACATATACTGTTCCTGTAACGCTTATTCCTCTCCCAACGAATAATTAAGGGAAAAACGCATATTGTGTGCCTCTCTGTGCATCTCCACTCTACCTTCTTTCCCTTGGCACCTTTGTGTACCTCTCTATGCATCTCCACTCTACCTCCTATGACAACCAAGTAAGCTCCCCATTTCTATTGATAGTAAAATGAATACATAAAAGAATGAGTTGTATATTGAGGTGGAGATTGAATATGCCCCATTATTTAAAAGAACCCAGTGTACCAGTGCCAACTTTAACATTTTGTAGAGTTACATGCAAATGGGATTGAAACATGTAGATTTGTGGGTTGATGGGGGAATCTACCAAACTGACCCCTTAAACAATAGACCTCTAACTTTCTCACGAATCACAAATTTGCTGAAGTATGTATGTGAGGGTGAAAATGGGTTGCTTGGTTACACTAGGTGGCTCAATGATAAAGCATTCAAAGTATTTACAACTTGCCAAGCAACCATAAAAATTTGTCATGATGTGATCGCTACACATCAATTTCATATACAATAGCTCATAGGACAAGTGGTACAGTTAAATGACACTATAATTCAACAAAACAATCAAATTATTTCAATGCAGGACACTATCCATGACATTGGCATCTCATATGAGGAGGCAAAGGCACAATTGGACGACATGAGAAAGATCAACATCAAGCTAACACAAGAGCACAAACGAAATAAGAAGCCAATCAATGAGTTAATTGTGAACAGTGGCCAATGAAAGTGACATATCAAAGCATGTAAGGTAGCTCAAAATGAGAACCTAGGTGAGGGTGAGGTTGGATTGTGTATTAGTAGATTGCTAAAGGCAAGTACATTGGAAAACACTTTGAGCAATCCTAAGTTTAAGGCTGTGAAGGAAAAGATGATTGAGTGTACATTAAAATATGTGTCAAATGAGTTCTCAGCTGTGGATGCACAATACATTTGTGACAGGGCCGGTATTAGCACAATAACTTACTCAAAGATATTCAAAGGTGTGAAGGCTAGGTTTGGTCATGTGTTGAAAAGAAATAGAATCGTGCCTCTTCCTCAACCTTCAAAGTTAATAGAGGCTCGACGGCAACTTAATACAAAGGTTTTGGAGTTGATAGGAGATCCCACACGCATGTTCAATGTGTGGAAACACTAAAGGTTGGGACCAAAAATACATATGAGGTGAAGTTCACCGAACTCAACAATTACTATTTAGATTTGTACAAGGTGCAGTTGGCAATGGTAATGTTCTACAATATGTCTGTTGAGGAATGTAATGGTAAATTGCAGTTTGTTATAAAAATAGACAAAAGTGAGGTCATCAAAGGAGTAAATCTTGAAAGAGTTAGTGTAACTCTGATGAATAGAGCTTTACAATTCAACAAGAACAACCCAAGGAACTTTAGTGTTCAATTCGAGCGCCATATGTGGTGGCTTGCTGCATTTGAAGTTCCTAAGGAAACATTGCTACAGCTATTCTTTATGCACACAAGCATTCCAAGCATCATCGATCGCATCAAGAACATGGTGAGATGTTCTCAGTTGAAGGATATGGTCAATACTTGGTTGAATGGCATCTTGCAAGGGACTTGAAAACTTTAAAATGCATGTATGGAATCTCCAATGGTACAAATACAAAGAATCCATGCCTATATTACTTGACAGAGAGGGTGGAAGGAAAGGACGGAAAGAAGAATTGGAAAAGGGTGACAAGTGCTACACCAACGCACAATAGAGAAGATCCCACTTGGAAGCCCATCTTCAATATTCCATTGGATCGTATTCACATTTTTTCATTACATGCTTTTGTCAGAATCATGGAGAAACTTTTATATGAATACATTTTCTTTGCTTATAGGATGCAACCAGAAAAAGAAACCATTGCAACGTGTAGGAATGTGGAGCGAGTGCTATCAGAAAGTGGGCTACACAAGCATCAAGTGACGATTGAAAAAGATGAGAAGAGATCAGGAAAATTTGGTAACTTGCCAAAAAAGCCTTGCTTTGGAGGAGCAAAGATTAGGAAGTTTCTCTCAGCACCCATCAATCAGGAAGGGAATGTCATGGTTTGTAGGCCGTAGGACTATGATGGGTGGAAAAAGTTACATTTTGCAGTTTCTGATCGAAGTAATGGAGGAAAAACAAGGTTGGCCAAAGCTAAGGTTTGGATAAGTCTTAACAAATTGGCTCCCTTACTTTGCAAGATGGTGTTTAACAATGAAGATAAGCAAGAATTTATCAATGTTATGCATAGCTTCTACGAAAACATGGTGAAAGCATGAGGTAAAAGCTCTATCACACATTGCATGGTGCGTACTAAGTTAATATTTTAAAATTGTATGAATTGTATAAACTATTGATCATAGTTTTAGTCAAGTGGATATGTGTCTTTGTAGCATATCCTTGAGGCACATGGACCATAGCTTGCAAAAAAGGAAAGCGTTGGAATTTGGTCCACACAAGGGATGGAAAACTCAAATCATGTGGTGCATACCAAAGAAAAACCGATCATGGTGGAGGGGTAAATGGTAGCAATCCAATGATCCAATTGCTATCTTAGTGGTATAGGATTATAGTAGCGGATGCAGCTAAACTCTCGCAAAAGAGAGCAAATAAAAGTGTTGATGAATTGGCTACAGACATGATGGAATCACGTCATGTCACTAAAAGAGCGTGTTATGAAGCCTCAAGTGCCAAAGAAAACCATGCCAAGTGGCTAGAAACAAGGCTTTGACAAGGCAGCAAATGGGTTGTTCGAAGAGAGTTAAGATAGTAAGATAAACAATGTTTTAAGTGTAAATGCGATTCATAGTTTAAGAGAGAAAGAGAGAGTGTGCATCTATGTAAATGAGTCTTACAGTTTAGGGTTTTATAAAATAGGGTTTCACTTTATATCTTATTCATTGAGTTCTCATATCTCTTGTGTAGGAAACATGGCTAGGTCTAAGGTAGTTGTAAATAAGCTTCTATTGAGAAACCCATATCGTGTTCAGCCCCTTGGAGCATCTACTAGCTCTAATGCACCCCCTTCTCAACCTAGCCCAGCTTCCTCAAGCCGCTCTCACAAGGATCCTCCTTAGCATCCCCACAAGAAACACAAGTGAAAGCCAAGTACAGTGGCCCTGAGAGAAATTAGGAGGTATCAACGCTCTTTTGATCTCATCATTCTAAAGGCGAGCTTCTCGAGACTTCTTTGCGAGATTGTGCAAGGCCTCTACCACACATAAAGTAGGAGGTGGTTTTTGGCACAAGGTCAAGATAGACCTAATCGCTTCACAAAAGAATGTCTTCATGCTCTACAGTGTGCTGCAGAGGCCTTTTTAGTTGACTTGATGACTGATACTCAACGTTGTGCAATACATGCAAAGCACATCAGTGTAACTCCCAAGGACTTCCAACTTGTAAGAAATCTTCAAGCAGTGAAGGATGCACTCGCTCCAATGGAATCAACACAGTTTGTAATGTTATCTTTTTTGGCATAGTAATCTCCTCGTGCACTGGACATATGACTATGTCCCAGTGCAAAACTATTGTACATGCCCTTAAAATATGAATTAAATATTTACTCTTGTCCTTCACTCTCAACTTGACTGTGCAACTTCGTTGTATTTTCTTCTTACTTACAGATTTTGCTAGCACTGTCAATTTCAATAGGAAAAACATGCAAAAAATTTTCATTTCTTGTTGCAGACTTTACTCTTGATGCCTCTATATAGTTTATGTGGTGCGAAGTTTCTAAGGGCCAGTAGTCACGATATTGATTTGCCAATTATCAATCCATCCATAATTTTGGTGTGCAATAATTTTTAAAATACTAACATGTATCGAAATGCAATGAAACTTCACATGCACACTCATTAGGTGGCCAAGAGCCCTTTTTTTAAAAAAAATGCTTGTAGACCCTTGGTCCGAAGTCTAGCATCTGGAGCCACTTTCTTGCAGACAATTATGCCATGAATGTGGTAAAAACTGTAGAGTTTTCTAGCTAGAAAAAAGCTAATAAGAGGACTAACCATACGGAAAAAAAGCTAATAAAAGGGGACTAACCGTACTAGAAAAAGCTAATTAAAAATGGACTAATCGGGTAGGATAAAATGCATTTGCATTTTATGTTATTACTTATGCCTCTAAAAGCGTCGTTGTTATTTCTTTAGGCTGCAAACTATGTACAGGTTGCCATGCAGCTCCCAAACCAAAGAACTAATAAGAAAGTGGTTCTAGACGCCAGACTTTTGGACCAGGGGTCTGTAGGCATTTTTTTTCCAAAAAAAAAGTAATTTGGGTTCTTGGCTACCTAACGAGTGTGCATGTGAAGTTTCGTCACATTTTGATAAAAGGCTATGGATTTACGATCACATGATGGATAATGCGTATGAAGCTGTATTAACCTGTTTTTGTGGTTTAAATGTGTTAAAAGTTCATTCTTCTTCTCATTTTCACATCTTGCTTTCTTTGTTTCCTCCATTCTCACACCCCCAACCTTTGTCTCTTCTCCATCTTGCCCTCCTACTCGAGCTTACATGGCGTGCACCAAGTAAGCATGTCACCATTTCGACCCCGAGAAGACCTCACACCAAGGCTCGCCACCTGGAGCACAAGGTGGAGCCTCCTCTAGT
Organism: Lygodium microphyllum; assembly: GCF_053477565.2. Classification (NCBI taxonomy): domain Eukaryota; kingdom Viridiplantae; phylum Streptophyta; class Polypodiopsida; order Schizaeales; family Lygodiaceae; genus Lygodium; species Lygodium microphyllum. The sequence goes on from NC_141148.1 coordinate 113,208,376, forward strand.
TCAGCAGCAGCAGCAGGTGCTCCCTGTAGCGCACAATGACCACCATAGAAGAAGGGGAGACGAAAACCAAGCACTGTCACCCTTCAAGAGATAAGGAGAATCCAACACGGATATGAGCTTCTCATCCCAAAAAGAACTCTTCATAAGGTTGTTCGGGAAGTCATGCAAGACTTGGAGCTGAAAGGGATGGGAAGATTTTGGGTGTGAGTGCAAAATGGCCCACGAAAGGTGGAATGTTGGAACTATGGAGGCCCTACAAAAAGCTGTAGAGGGGTTTCTTGTTGACGTATTCGATGATACACAGCTAGCGGCCATCCATGCAAAGCGTGCCACAATCACAGATAAAGACATGAACTTTATCATTCGACTTCAACACGGCAAGGGGACTCCTCCTCCATAGGTTATGAGATTAATGATGCAAGGTTTTGTAATAAGTACAACACCATAGCATCTTAGAAGGCCAAAAAAATTTATATACTCTACCCATTGGAATATTTATTTATATATACATAATATCTCATGTGATATGTACTGAATTCAAATAATTGAGTAAAGTTGTTTTGTTTTGTTTCTTAAAGCACATGACTCTTAATTTTTGTTTAATGTATGAACGTATCAAAAGTAGTAATACGTACAGATATGAGTTACGTTATTACTTATGCACAATCACAAGTACAGTACTACGTGTTGATATAATTAAATTGGATTATGTTAACATATGCAAATGCGTCATTTACGTATGACACATTATTGTCACACTTACATGAACCACAAATTTATTCAATAAATATTTATTTATAGGGACAAAGTAGAATATATTATATTCATCAAGAAAAATACATATGATAGATGATAGTGATGGCAGATACAAAAAGTCGATAGCCAACAATAACTCTCAATTGTTCCTTGGCTTTTTCATCGGTGGGGAGGAGGGGCCATCTTCTTCCGATGAAAATATAAGTTCCTTCTTTGCTTCAAAAATAATGCACTCCCCCTTCAACTCTTTCTCTAGGAGAAGTGGATCTGACACTTTAGCAAGGTCACCTAATGTAGCAAGCACACACATTGCTCCACCACACGTTTGATCAAACAAGTAAAGAAGCTTTGACTGCTTGATTAGCACCACCTTCTCCAAGCTAAATGTCACAGATATCGCTCAAAAATGTCCAAAATTGGTCAAAGCTCGAATTTTTATGATTATTTCTTGCCCTCATGGTGAGCACTTCCTATGGAAGACCACCAAGTGTGCAACAAGGTTGCCAATGTACTCCTTCAAAGCTGAATCCTTCCATCGATCCACATGCCGAGCTCCTCCTTGCCTTGATACAAACTCATCTATATACAGTATGTCCTAAATGACAAAGTCAAATCAAACAATATATTTAGCAACTAACCTAGAGCTATCAAAAAGTGATGAAACTTGACAATAGAATGTATTGGGTCCCCGGAGTCCATCGATGAAATCTTGGCAAAAAATGATGCCTGCAGCTGCCCTGTCTAAAGTCTGGCACAACTGCCCAGAAAGTGGTCCCAGACACTAGACTTCAGACATCCAGGGTAGCTACAGGCATCATCTTTTGCCAAGATTTCATCGGTGGACTTCTGGGGACTCGACACACCCTACTGTCAAGTTTCCTCACATAAAAATATATGGTAGTTAGAAATCTCACCTTCTCCAGATCATCTTGTATCTTCATTTCCTCGTGTGTCAGCAAGGCACCTCTTTGGGCAGAGCCATCTACAAACTCCTTGGTAGGAAGCTAGGGCCTTGGTCTAGACAGATCATATTGTAGTGCTTAAAATTCAACATCCGACATCTTCTTCAACCACGGTAATATGCTCCTATGCTGCTATGATGGCACTCACTATATCTAAGCTTGTGCCATCATATCTTCCAATCTCTGCCATCGTCGGATGCACATCCATGTAATCATAGTCGATCAAGTCTTCCATCGAATACTTGACTAGGATGAAAAACAACTCTTCTTCCTTCATTTCCAAGTATTATAGCACATCTAATAGAAGCAATTATTGTACACCATCTACTTCAATGGGTGTCAAGGAGGCAAGGTTGGGTTTGTCGACTTGTGGCTATTTTGAAGAAGATGGCACCATGAGAGCCAACCCTTGCTCTGCCACCACCCAATGATCCTCTTCAATATCTATGAGATCTTCAATCGGTTATTCTCCCGTGTATGTGATAGCAACAACCTATGGAGTTGGATCTTCATCACTCTCCTCCTCTAGGGGTATATCCAATGCAAGGAGGTCAATTTCCAATGTGCAATCACACTCCATGAGATCCAAAGGTGTTGTACCTAGTGCACTACCCATGGGAATAGTGCATACTCTGTGTGAAGGATCCACATGGACCAGACACCTATTCACCACTTTTTGGTAATTCTTCCCTGCCTAAAATACCATGAGTTGTTCCAGAGACACCCAAGTCGTGTCAGATCCCTTGATGGAGTATGTGCAGGTAGCAATGGTGCTCACAAAGTCTTCTAAAACCTGAAGGGGGGGATCCAGAGATGAGAGCACGCTTTCAAGGTTGAAGTTCTTAGAGAAAACCTGAAATATCTCATCACCCTGGCTGGCAAAGATAGTCTCGTGGATCCACTCATCAAAGTGTGTGCGAGCATCCATCGTAGCAGGTAGGAGGAATGTAGTGGACATAAAGAGATGAAGAGAGAATGTGTAAAATGGAAACAATAAAACAAGAACTAAACTAGTTCTACCTTAAAAACCTTAACCATTAAGGGTTGTTCGCATACGATATTTAATTATGGCTTTACTTATGTCTTTGTAAAGTTTACATGCATATATAAATGTGTTGATGTGGAACGTTTATAACAAGTGTATGGTTTTGTATAAATATCATAATTTTTAAATATTTCCAGTTTGCATGCAACAATATTCTATTGGCCAAAAAAACCCAAAAATTTATAGGTGTTGGATATTACAACTTGTGGTGTTGGGATTTTTAGGGAGACTACAATTTCTAAAATATGTGGAGCCACACACTTTCCACTGGTAACAATATCTTCAGCTCGACTTCAAATTTTGCTACCATCTAGTTTAAAGTAGAAGCTAACAGATGGATTCTACATTAACATTGTAATTTCGTGGCACATTATACTCAAGGGCCAATTATCCTCCATTTGCAACATTTGGGGCTCCCAGCCCTCACAAATGACAGTAGCATCCACAGTTTTCACTTTCACGCATTTCTTGATCAAGGCACAACCATTTACCCTTGAGCATCCTCCATCTACAATACTTGAACACTAGGCATAAAGTCTGTCGTGTGACAAAGTACCTGTAATTGGAAAGGAAAGTTAGCCAAATCATCCCAAAGTATGATAACAGTCAACTAAGAGAGAAACATTTTACCTGAAAGCCATGTCCCTTGTTGTGACTCGACACTCCACTGTGTCAAGACTGTGAGTCATTTTTTATGTCCAAGTTTTGCCTAGAATCCTTGCTATATAATCCTCTGATGCACTTTTTATGACGTATGTTGTTTTGGTACATCTCAAACCCTTACATTCCTTGAACATGTACGCAAAAATTGCAATTGATATGAACCAGCTTAGATGTAAATTCTTTGAGCCAGTGCTTGGCACCATAGAATTCAATATGTCTGCTGAAATTTTTATACTCCACATGTGCAAAATGTCGCTACTACACAATGGCCATTCTATGCTATTAAGATTTGATATGTGCATAGACTCAAGGGTTCCATGTTATCAATCCCCCTTGGGCAATATGTACTTGGAGTTATAGAAAAAACAAGGTCCTCTGTGAGCTGCTTAGTTGTACGCTCCTCAAAGAGCAATCTACCAATTTCGAGGTGGTAACACTTAAAAGAACCTGTGAAACTCTTAACATTTTGCCACTCACAGCAATCCGAAGGGTATACTTCCGTAAATACAAGATAAGTAGTTACATAGATATCATGGAAATTTCTCTTTCTCAATGAGTTGCAAATACTTACTATTTGCAATGTTTTGTTGAAAGGGCACAATGGGCACAATATGTATTTATTATTGCATGAATGCATGTTGTACAAACACCTCTGTTACAAGGTGAGAATCAGCATTCCTTTATCTGAGAGCTAAAATTTTACCCTTCCAATGCTTTGATACATCAACAATTGCAGATGCTTTCACCTTGAAAGCTCCCTTCATACTTGGACGCATATGTACCCAAGACGAGCAATGATACATATCAATGATCCAATTCCCTTCTTCGTCTTTTATGTTACATACTTCTATCAAGAGAATGCTTGTTCTTCTCTCAAGTATTATAACCTATGCATTAGATGTAAAGAAGTATGTATTAATCCCTAAATAATAAGCATTTTAAGTATGTCTAGTAATCACCAATATGCCATACAAATCAACATGGCATTAAGAGATGTTTACACTTTTGTAAACAGACACAAACATCGATATCGAAACGCATGTGGATATGTATATCGACACAAAGTATAGATTCAATTTCAAGGCATCACTTTAATTATACCATTTATATGAAATATAATGGAAAGAATAGCACAAGAATACTCAGAGAATTTTTTCAAAATAAATTTTATTATAATGAATAGGAGTCTGATTTGACTCAATATATTGTATGAAATGTGAGTATTATAGAGTAGTTGTTACAAGGATAGCAACCACATGGCATGAAATCTTAATAGGCACATTGGATTGACACCTGAAATATTCTATGACTCAACACATTGTGTGTTATATGGATGATATGATACAAGAGTTTCATGGATCATTGCTAATTGTCATGGAGATTTGAAAGGACATGCATGACCAATAAAGCAAAGGACTTTTGAACCATTGACTTCCAGCAGATCCATATCATCTAGCACAAAAGAATCACTCACCACATCAAAATAGTTGATCGAGAATTATGTGCTTCACCTAAACCTTGTACAATACCTGCATGTACAAAAAAATACCTGCATGAATCTATTTTAACAAAAATTCTTGCATGAATCCCTTTTAACAAAAAAATATCTAGATAACTGCATGAATCAAAGAAATACAAAATAGGGTCAATTGATGTATAATTTGATCTGATGAAGATAAGATTGAATCGTTGCGGATCAAAACCCATTGCAAATGATGGACATAAGAAAACATCAATCCCATCAAACATAAAAGTCACTAATTAAATGAATAAATTTTGGCACCACAAAATATGGCAGATTTACCCATAAATTGAGCTGCATAATCTCTGCTCAGAGACCTTGTGTTAAGTGCTACAATAACAATTAATCCTTAAGTTAGAACTAGCATCAAACCCTATTGTAAAGATAGTAGAAAAGGGATAATGCAAAGAGGAAGAAAGAGAGAGTGTGTGAGTACACGGGAGAGAGAAAAAAAATGAGCACCTATCCAATCTTGCCCAGATTGATCTCTGCAAAAGACAATAGCAAGAGTTAGTATTTACATGAAGGTATACTAAAAAAACAGTAGAAAAGAGGAACCATAGAGAGAGAAAGAGAGAGGGAGAGAGAGATGAGCACTTATGCAATGTCACCCAAAATAATCTCTACAATAAAACAATAACAAGGGTTAGAACTAACATCATGTTGTATTGAAAAGATAGCAACAAAAAAAAAACCAAGCAAAGAGAGAGATTAACATCTTTGTCTCTTGCTCCAAATAAACTCTGCAAAAAAACAACAATTAGAACCAACATCAAATTCTATTGAAAACACAACATAAAAGAGAAACAACACATAGAGAGAGGGGGGAAAGAAAGAAGAGAGAGAGAGAGAGAGAGAGAGAGAGAGAGAGAGAGAGAGAGAGAGAGAGAGAGAGAGAGAGAGATGAGCACCTATGCCTCCTGCCCAAAACAACCTTTGTAATAAAATAACAATAATAGTAAGAAATGACATCAAACCCTATTGAAAAAACGGCAAACAAGAGAAAATGCAAAGAAAGATGGGCATCTGTGTTTTTCCCAAAATCTGGAGCTACATGGAGAAGAAAGTGCAGAGGTAAGCAAAACACTCAAAACCCTAATTACTCTCAGCAAGGAGCTTCAATGGAGACAAAAATTCACGAGTATAGAGAAGAGAGGGAAAGTGGTATATTGCTCAACATTTGGGTTAAACTAATTTCATGAGAGGAAAAAAAACCAAAATTGAAAATTCTCAAAAAAGGGGGGGAATACGAGGTGAGAGAAACTCAAATTTTGTGTACAATTCATTCTCCCTTTTTTTAAATCCCACACTACCCCTTTCTTTAATAGAAAACCCAAGATTTGGAGAGAGAAGATTCACCCTCCATGGATGTCAACATCTAGACTTCCTATTGGACAATCCAAAAGGCCCACATCTTAAACTATATTATTTTTAAGGGCCCATTTGTGAGTTCATTTTTTTCCTAATGAGACCTTAATTGGAAACTCTAAATTATAATGCTCCTTCATTAATGATATCATTGGCGATGCTATTTGTGTGGCTGATCTCCACCAAAAACATAGTAGGGACAAACAAACAATGGGATCCTATGAAAGAATCTATATAGAACAAATACCCATAGAGAATAAAGAGACGTACGACTTCATTCTTGATTTTAGGAAAAAACATGAGGAGTTACTCAAGATGGTAGAATCCCTTAAGTTATCAAGGCCATATCACCAGAACATGTAATGTGTACAATGTGGCAGTGACCATCTCCCCTCGAAGTGTTCTTGACTACCAAAAATATGCATAAATTATGGATCTTTTTGCCACAAACCAACATACTATAAAGACCCACAAAGGCTCCCTAGCTCTAATTTTGCCTATTTGTATAATCAAAGCATTAATTATCTAAGACAGCCACCACTTTTTCCACAATCGGCATAGTCATGGTATTCATCACCTGGAGGTCCTGGAGGAGGGAGGAACCGATGCCAATGACTCACTGTTGTACGCAACTATCTCATGTCTTGGTATATGGATTCCATTTCCCGAGCATTCTTCTGAGTTTTCTTCTTTTGCAATGTTATTTTCTCTTTGTCTTGTGTTCTGCAGTCTATTTCAGCATACATGCTCTAGAGTATTGAGCCACTACACAAAGAGAGAAAATTAATCCCTTAGGAAAAACTAGACCTCCCATGGCAATTTTCATACATATGCCTAGTGATGACATTGTCCACTTCATTGAGGAACTAGTGGAGGATGAAGAGTATACAAACCCTTTTGCTTGGTTATGAGGATGATGAAAATATAGTCAGTATGACTTATAGACCTACACCAATCATGATATTGGGATGAGGTTGCATGTGATGAGTGCCTTCAACTAGAGACCCCATTGCTTATTGGGAATGTGGACAATTAGGATATATTTCCTTAAGGTGTCCACAAAAAAAGAGCAAAGAAAAGAAAGTTGGTCAGTACTACCCAGAATGTGGCATCACATTCATGTATCCAAATTGTCCACAATACTTGAAGGCTAGTGTCAAAGCTATTGCACCTTTAGTGTCCTTAATCTTGTTTACAATGAAAATGATAAATGATGAGGATGGTATTTCTATTCCAGTACATGCTATCACTCACACACAAATCAATGTTGGGAGAGTAAGTATATAATGTCCTACGATAATGGATGGCTCAATAATTGGCAAAAAGAATGCCAAAAAAAGAGAAAAAGAGATGGACTTAAAATCAAAAGTAAAAGACTCTCAACACTATTGCAAACTGATCTTGTCTCTAGGGCAAAGAGTGTTACAACGGCACCTTAGACCATAAAGGAAACTATTGCCAAGGATAACTCATATCTTGAAGTAGTGAAAAGCTAACTGCTATTGTAACAAGGTCAAGAAATGGATGAAGGCAATGTTCATTGAAGATTGGGGCAATGGTTTAGTCTTCCTTGGACATATGAAAAAGGTAATCGGCATCAAGATGGAATCTTAGAAAACATCACCCATTAGTAGGAGTTTGATGTCACTTTGGGTCTTTTTGCATGTAGAGAGAGAGTGCATTCCACCAATGAGGAGAAGGCTTCCATGACGGAACTTATTTTTCAAGAATCATTTTTATATTTTAGAAAAATAAATGTGAATTTTTTTATATTATTAGTTTTATTGAAATGAGTAGAGTAATTGTCGCTTTCTAGTAGTAAGGGAAGTAATTGCCTTCCATGATGAAACTTATTTTTCAAGAATCATTTTTATATTTTAGAAAAATAAATGTGAAAAAAAATTATATTATTAGTTTTATTGAAATGAGTAGAGAAATTGTCACTTTCTAGTAGTAAGGGAAGTAATTGCCACTTTCCAATAGTAATGTTTTTCCATCATATTTCAATTATTTCTCTTACTAAACGAAAAAAAGGTGCCAAAAGCTCCTCATTTGAAATATTTGAGTGCTCAATACTCATTCCCTCTCTCTTGTATCCATTCTACACCCTTTGGAGTTTTTGTTTGTTTTCTCTCCACTCAGTTGCATATTTTGGCTCTCCATCTTCCTACTCCATGGAGGCATCTTCTCGATGCAAAAGACCTTCCATCGAGTCCATAGTCACTTTCAATATGCATGATGAGTAGGTAGGTGGATTCTGTTTACCATAATGAAGGAAAGTTGGATGATCATGCAGTAAAGATAGTGGAAGAGTAAATCTTCAAAATATGGATTGCTGATTGGTTTTCTCCAATTGGATATGAAGAAGGCTAATACATCCATTTTTTCAAGTTGGATATAAAGGCATATGCATTGGAGTCTTGCTCCAAGAGTTTTTCTCCAAAATTTGGTAGTGTCTCTGCCACACTAGTTAACATGGCAAATCCAAAGCTAGTAAACATCAAAGCATCACTCCTTGAAGAAGAGAAGAAGCTCAAAGATAAAGAGAAAGCAAGCACTTCAAAACAAGGACATGTGCTCTATGTTAACAAGTACAAACGAAAGAAAGACATTGTTTGTGAATTTTATAAAAGAACTAGATACATTGTCAAAAAAATTTGTCATGCCAGGAAGAGATCATAGAAGGCCTACCTTGCAACTATCAAAGGAGAAGAAGGCCATGAAGAAGAAGAAGAAGAAGAAGAAGAAGAAGAAGAAGAAGAAGAAGAAGAAGAAGAAGAAGAAGAAGAAGAAGGAACTCAAGAGCAAAAGGGCAAGCCTCATCAATCCTTCTTTTTCCACTATTCATCGACTTCTTATAGCCTTGTATATGCTTGCATTAATGCTCCAATCATAAGACTTGTACTCCTTTGCACTATAGTCCCTACACATTTAGTGAGGTCTTGTGATAGCCTCTAGATTTATATGGTTGGTTTTTCCATATCTACACTACTTAGCAAGGTTCTACTCATGATGGCCTATGTATACTCAATGCTTTCACAATATTGTGATTGAGGAGGGGTGTTGAGAAATATACAATCACACTCCTATGATAACCTCTTTATATGGATCATTAAGGTAAGGAACATGCAACAAACTACAAGAGCTGCCTTGTATCCCATAAGCACAGTGAGGAAAAAGTAATATCATTTTGCAGCTATAAAAGAGTGTACTAGATAATCATTTGAATAAAATGCTATTGTACTTTGTATTTTTATTCTATGTCTTTGTCTACTCAAGATAGTGTTTATGAGTCCAAGTTAATTAATCTTAGAATATAATTCACTTAATTAAGAGTCTTGTTTAGTCTTAGTTATCATACTTCTTATTTATGATTTTTTATTTCCATAGCTAACCTTGCTCAAGATCTATGTTTCTTAGTAGTCAGCATGAGAAACCTAAAAGCCAATGTTGACAAGATACTCTTTGATCTCATCAGACCATGCTCTAGCTACTTACTTCAATCCATAGAGTGATTTCTTTAACCTGCATACATATGTGGGATGCTCTGAATCCTCATAACTTGCTAGCTAGTCCATATATATCTCTTCTTGCAATCCACCATGCAAGAAGGCATTCTTGACATCCATTTGTTGCAAACTCCAATCTTTTGCTACTATCAAAGCAATCATGTATCTAAAGTTTCCATCCTAGCAACTAGACTAAATGCCTCTTCATAATCTATGCTATATGTTTGAGTATAGCCTTTTGCAACTAGCCTAGTCTTATACCTGCACAGAACCATCAAAATTATGCTTGATTTTGTAAACCCGCTTACATCCAATAGCTTTCTTGCCCTTACGCAATGGTACCAAATCCCAAACAAGTCTTATTGGCTTCTAATGCAACCATCTTCTCATCCATTTCTACATCCCAATGAGCATGACCAATAGCATCCTCAAAGCAAGTGGGCTCCCGGGTACATGTGTTCAAGGCCTATTTATAAATATCCTTATCCATGAATTTTTCCTTAACAAAACATAATCCTTTTCTATTCAATCTGTAAGTAACACCTTTAATCAGGCAACAATCTATCTTTTTCCATCAAAAACTGTACATATGTAATCTTGCTTGCATATTTGGTAAGGCTTGATGAACCCCTACTAATCCTTATGTCACAAGTCTACATGTGTATTCATACAATCTTTCATTGCCTTCACAAATAAACTTTACAAATGATGTAAGCCCATTAAATTATGGTGGCCTTTGAGTTAGTGGATCAAGTGGATAAATGCACCATCAACCCAACGATCCACATTTTTTTGTATTTATTTCTTATTGCATCATATATCTTATTTCATCATCTCTTTCTAGAGATCTTTTGAACAGTGGTGTCCCAAATGACTAATAGATGCATCATTATAACTTGATACTTTTTTCTTTCCTTTGTCTTTACTTGCAACTCTTGTAGATGCACTTGAAGATGTGGGGCTACTCCTTAGTCTCCCAGACCAAGGGCTAACTATAGATGTAGTACCAAATGATGTTTTTGATCCACTAAGGCTCCGTGATTCTTTCTTTTCTTTCTGCACTCATCATTATAATCATCCAATGCATCACCCACTAGATGCATACCAACTACTCATCTCATAAAAAATAGCATCCCTACTTAGTCTGAACTCGCAGTGGCAAGGGTATAACAATGATAACCAACCCTTTCTATTCTGAAGAGTATCCAATAAAAATACATTTTTCAACCTTTGGATCAAGCTTCTTTTGTAACTCACATGACACATGAATATATGTAATACAACCAAACCATTTCAAGTGTGACATATTGGGCTTCTAACATGTAAAGCATTCTTCAATGTTCATTTCAAGAATTGTAGCTATGGGAGTTTTGCTCATAATATAGACAGCTATATGAACAAATTTAGATCAAAAGTTTTTGGCATATCCTTTTTAGCCACTAATTCCTATGCAACTTCTACAATATGTCTATTTTTCCTTTCTATAACCCCATTTTGATTTGGGGCATACTTACAAAGCAAACTATCTCTTTATCCCATAAAATCTCAAAAAGTCACTAAAGTCATTAGAGAGGTACTCTCTCCCTCCATCTGATCTCAAGCACTTAACTTTCAAGCCTATTTTTGTTTCAATAGTAGCCTTGAGAGTTTTGAAGTATTCAAATACATCATTTTTTTTCTTCATGAAATATACTCATAGCTTGAAAAAGCATCAATAAACATGGCAAAGTATTTGGTGCTACTAAGAGATATATTTTTTGTAGGCTCCCAAACATCTGTATACACAACATCAAGTATAGTTTTACTCAAATCTCTATCATGCAAAAAATGTTGACTTACCTACTTACCATACTCACATGTTTCACATACTTTATGAAATTTTACAACTCTAAAATTGGGCAACCTTGTAATCAATTCTTTGGATTGCATTAATTTCAACCTTTGCACATTTGCATGTCTAATATCTGTATGCCATATTTCAATGTCTGCAAGTACTCATTTTTTTAAGTGTATATAGAAACATTTATAGCAAGAATTCCATCATCTAAAGTAAACATGCAGCCAAGTCTACTCCCTTTTGCAACAACCAAGATGCACTTATCATTAAAGTCTTCTACAAAAAAACCTTTTGCACTAAATTAAACTTGCAACCCTTGCTCTATTGTTTGGCCAACAGACACTAAATTATGTGTGATTGATGGCACATTTAATACATCTAATAGACTCTTTTTCTAGCCATCATGCAAGGTCAAGAAAACCTTTTCAATGTGTGAAATTGGGTGACATGAATCATCACCATCTACACATAATCTAGATTTTGTAAATTGTGCATCTCTCTAAACCATTTCCCATAATTGGTCATATTATTAGATGCACCTGAATCAACATATCGTACATGATCATGTGTCCCATTTCCTATAACAACATTCACTATACATTGTATAACAAATAGATGCTCATTTTTATATTCATTCTATCATGAAGATGATGCATAGTTTTCTTACTGCAATTTACCACTGTAGATATAATCCTTCTTAGCATAATAATGGATTGCAATATGACTTGTTTTGATACAATAATCATAAATAATACTAGAATTGCTAGAACCTTTTTTTATCATCCACCTCTTCCTCGAGAGCTTCCCATGTCTCTATAGTTTCCATGCCCTCTGAAACTTGCATTTAACCAAATTAGTGATTTAACCTATTTTGTTGGTTATCATTAGCATGTCCCATACCACAGCCTTTGAAAGAGGATTTTCCACGTTTCCTTTCTAAACTTGAGTAAAATGCTTGGACCTATTCACCTCTTATTTCAAATGATTCACCCTACGTATTGATCTCTTTAGTGATCATCATGAGAGAGACCACTCATAAAATCTAGAAATGGCCTCCGTACATATACAGAAGTGATAAATTATTTCCAAGCCTTCTCACTATTAAGGCCACAGAAATTAGAGAAAATAAAATCATCATCATCAAGTATCACATCAATTGCTACAAAAGCATCTACAATGCTCCTCATCTTCAAAAATTTCTCATTGACAGGCATTTTTCATTTCTTCAAAGTATTCAATTGTTACTTGAGTTGAATCTTCCATGCCTTTGTATTTACTAAAAACATGTTCTCAAAAATGATCCAAGTTGCATGTAACATTTTTGCCTTTTGAATATGCCCCAACATAGTATTGTCAGTGACTGCAGATAGCCAATATATCACATTTTTGTCATTTCCATTCCATTCTTTCCATGCCTTTAATTCATCTGTAGTTGCAGGTTTACTCAAATCCGGTTCCTTTTTTTCATGTAATACAAACTCATAAAGGCATTTTTCAATAAGAGATTTTGTCACATGAAAATTACATGATGGATAGTTGTTCTTGTCCAGCTTCTCAATTATGGGGTTTGTAGTGTCCTCTACCATTATTACAAAAATGATACAAAATAGCAAGCAAGTCTCCTGCAACCTTTTACAATAAGTGCACAGCAATATACCAAGTAGCCTTTTTTATTGAGTTCTCAATAGTACATACAATTTGAAACCTATTTGCAAATAAAACTTATGTATGATTCCTTGCAAATACCTCAAAACTTACATATTTAAAATTTGTAATCTGTGCACATACTTTCGGTCAACACAACTAAAATTGCAGAATGCCTTGAAACAATTATTTGCAATCTTATGTATATAAAACTAGGCCTAAATAACCTCAAATGGCCAAAAAAGTAATTGAAAACCCCTAAAGGACCCATCTACAAAGTATACAATGCTTTGCTCACACGCCAAATCCCGTAGCAATCTGAGATTTTTCCTCTACCCTACTTCAAATGCCTACACATGCACTATCCAAGAGAAAGAGTAGAAGAATGGGAGATCTTCTTCCCATTGCTTGCTTGCTCCTCGAATCCTTGCTTCTTCTTTTTCTTCTTCTTTACTTCAGCCTTCAACATCAGCCTCTCCTTGTGGCATTGCTCTGATACCATGTCATGAATCACGTGATAGGAGACTTGCTTGAGTTTTCATGCTAAATACACACCATACACACAAGAGGAAGCTCACTCAAGAATATAAGAAGAGAGATGGAGGCCAAAACATTTTTTTCTAGTTTATTCTTCTTTTTTTTCACACAATATAATGTACACAAAGTATAAATTAAATATAATATAAAGAAAAGTGACCTAATAAGTCAAACAGTGCATACCTAACTATACTAATCAACTAGTTCTATAATTGTGCTAATTGTATTAGGTGCAACACACTAAATATAATAAGTGATAAGTTTGTGGCCATAGGAGGATCATAATGGCCATTGTCATGGTAAGTGTAGGCATGCGGACCCATCTAATGAGTTGGTCCATCATCAATACCCGCATGTGTTGAGTTTGCTATCTCGATAGACCTTGGCATGGAGCGGCTCGTCCTCAATGGCCTTGAGGGATGGGACTTAGAGGGTCTGGGAGTGGTGGAGCTAATATTAGAGAGTCTTGAGGTGCAATACTTGGAGGGGCTTGAGATGGTGGGGCTCATCCTAGAGGGCCTTGAGAGAGGCTCGTCATGGAGAGGCTCAACATGATGGGAATCAAGGTGGTAGGGCAAGGCCTGGAATGCTCTAGTTGGTGGGGCTATGTTTGGATCTTAGCCTCTTGTTGGGCAAGCCTGGAATTCTTCAGCTAATGGGGCTACATTTGAATATTAGCCACTTGTTGGGCCGCTATACTCGTGCACTCTATAAGGCCTAGAATGCTTTGGCTAGTGGGCCTATATTCAGATCTTAGCCGCATGTTGGGCCACTACTCACGCACTTTGTAAGCATGTGTCCCTCTCCCATGTGGGATAGGGGATCTTGGCTTGGTTTATTAATGGGTGAAGACATAAGATGACAAGAATTTATTGCATATGTCAATTATCTAAGATATCAATAGGATTTAATAGTCTATCATACCATGACTACTAGTATAAGCTATGGAAATCTATGGGCATGACCAGCACCTTGTAAGCATGGGCTACAAGAAAATATAGTTCTCTGAAATCTCGTGTGAATATATAGAATTGCAGACATGCTCCATCTTATATCAATGACCCATTCCTCATAGATTTCACCAACCAATCTTTGGAAGTACATGCATGGTATTGCAAGCTACATATGATTTTCTATCTTGCGTAGCTCTCTAAGCATTGCCTAGTGAACTTAGTATCTTATGTACCTTGAGCAAGATGGAGGCATCAGACTTGAACCAAATACCAAATAGAGTCACTACCAAGTGATGTCAGAGGGTTTTAGTTGAAAGGTTGTATCCACCAGGGATTAGAGAGAGAAGGAAGTAGAGAATAGGAGATAGAAGAGAATAAAAAGAATAGGCAAGGGATTCAAATATTCCAAAGCCTTTACACAATATTGAGACAAATCTCAATGATGCAAAGCACTATGTATTGATGGAACCTGAGAAGATAAACAAAATCTTTGTCTAGGACTACTCCAAGCATTAGGTCTCTTGGAGCTTCCTGGTAGACCAAAAACGTGCACCAAACACTCACTTCTTCTATGTTGCTTAGATCACAAATTTGATGGTTCCCTTGGCTCTAAAAGGGGGGTAAAACCCTAGGACACCTAATTAGAATTCTCCCAGGTTGCTTCTTCTTTTTCTCCTTATTGTTTGGAGTGATGTTTGTTGCCTAAAAACTGTGATCGCACACCACACAAATTGAGAAGCCCCTTCTTTTTGCATGAGATCTCCCAAAACTAGTTGAAAACCCAATTGCTTTTTGCATGTCACCCTATTCTAGAAGGTTTGTATATATTTTTAGGATATTTACAAGAAATAATATCTAAAATATAAAAAATAACTAAACTTGTCCAAAAAGCTCATATTTTGGAAGTATCCATACTATGGACACTAACACTAATGATTGATATGATATTGACTCTCTAGATTAATAAAAAAGCTAGATGATGATGCACTTGAGGGTTTTTCACACTACTGTGTCTATATATAGTGACACAACATCCATCCCCTCTGAACCTGCACATCCTTCAATATATGCCAAAGTCCTAGTTGTCACGATATTCTGAGTCCTCCTCATCCTTTACAACCATATCATTTGTTCCTTTATCTACCATATCTTCTTGGCTAGCCCTTGTATCAGGGTCACTATTTTCTTCCACTTTTGGCAACTCATAGGTAGTTGATTTCCACCTCTTGAATAATTTGATTCTTTTCCTTGCTACTACCAAAATTTTAATGGTTTTCCTATCCATCTCATTTAATCCACAAGTAGCATTATCAAATACATGTGTCTTACCATATAGAGTATGAACCATCATTTGGAGACTTTACACATGGCACTATGCTGGTTGTCTAAACTGATGTCATAAACCAGTACTACCCAATCCCCATCTTGTATGATTCTTGACCTCAATCTATGTCTTTTGTCAAATTGTTTCTTGTTCCGTATCCTTGCTACCCTTAACTTTGCAATTGATGCCTCCTCTATGTCTTCTAACTTTCTTTCCAACTATCTAATATGTAAGGCCAACAACTTCTCTCGATTCAACTCCTCTTTCCAAGGTAGCACACTCCATGTGATTGTCATCTCTTCTATCAACATGATAGGTTTTTGACCCTACATCAATTCAATAGGCATATATCCTGTAACAACACTATGAGTTGTTCTGTGAACCACAAAGCATAAGGGAGCAATCGTCGTAGCTCTTTTACCTTATCTTCACATGGTTTTGCTAATGCCTTCACAATAGTTAGGGGACCTCCTTCACTTTTGCCACTTCCTTCAGGGTTATAAGCTAAAGTTAATCCTGAACTATGCAAAGAAATCATGGGCTTCATTTGCATCTAGTTCACTCCTATCTGCTGTAATTTTTTCCACATTGCCATACCACCAAAAGATCTTTTATAGGAGAAAAGTACACACTACATTTGTTGTCTTGGTACAAAGAGCTCTCCCTTTTACTTGATTAGTCAAGTATTCACAAGCAAGTACAAGATATCTCATTTGACAAAGACCTATAGGCACCCTCAAGTAAGTTACTCATGAATATATGTGTGCATCACGTAGGTTCAAAATAATGTATTTTTAAAATATTATTTTTATACTTTTTTTTACATACAGAAGGGTGCAATGTGAATGGGATATTTATAGATTGAATAGAAAAGGGTTATGTTTTATTTGAAAAAAATTCACAAATAAGGATATTTATAAATAGGCCTTAAACGCACGTGATGTGGAGGATATACATATAGTTACTTCCCCGAGTAGGCACCGTGACTATGTAATATTTCCGCGTACTGCGTACCGTAAATATTAACTTTCCGCACGCCGTGTAAACCCTGTGCAAGGGTATCACCTACATCGTATTATTGGTAGCTTAATCCATACCATTCACGAGGCCGCCACATTGTAAATTAGAGGCAGGGGTTGAGGACCGTAAGAACCGCGTGGGAACACCCTTTTCTGAAGGGGCAATTGGATAAATTCAAGGCAAATTTTTTTAATTATTATCCCTTCCCCCAGCCGATGCATGGCTGGAGGAGAGGGGGTGTGGGGGGGATGGCCAAGGGGGAGTGAAGTCGGACTGCATGAGGGGGAGTCCTCCACGTGTGTGGAGGCCCTCTTCCCCACCCCTCCCAAGGCCTATATAAACACCCCCCTAGCTAGAGGGTGCTAGGGGGTGTGCCGGACGTGCTAGAGGAGCTGGAGGAGGTCGCCGTGCTGGGGAGCTGGAGGAGGTCGCCGTGCTGGAGGAGGTCACCGACACCGCCGCGCTGCAGTCGCCCAGTCTGCCCGCTAGCCGCCAGTCCGCCATAGCCACCGCCACGGCCCCGCCAGACTGCCGCAGACCCGCCCCGCCTGGATAACGACCCCCCCCACGTGGCTGCAGGAGGCCAGGAGCTTCTTAGAAGCTTCTAAGAAGAGGGGGCTTCCTTAACCCCCCTTCCCACCACATTTCCCAAAGGCCCATTCATACCCCCCTCCCCGGGACTGTGAAGAGGAGAAGGTGAAGCCCGTAAAGACCCCCACAAGACCCATCGAAAAAAGACTTCAAAGCCCTCAAGCCATCCGTGAATCAATTCCGTGCCAACTCGAGTTTTTTCTAAAAGAACTCCTAAAGCCCTTTGCCGCAAGCACCATCCCGCAAAGGAATCTTCCGCATACGAGGAAAAAGGCAAAGGTCGGAAGGCTACATTCCGAGGCAAGTCAATTCGTAGACCACAAAGGCAAATCAGAAGCCGACTCTACGCCTACGATGGCCCCAAAAAGATCACAAGGTGCGACTGCGGGAGGTTCATCTCCGAGTATACAAGTGGATAACTCCCCGAGCCCACAAGTCCAGGTTCTTTCGAGTTATTTTCCCATAAAGAAATGATTAGGCGCGCTTAGTTCATAAAGGGGATTGCATTTTTACGCTTAATTTTAATGCATGTGGAAATTGGAAAAAAATACATTTGATAAAGTATCTCTTGAAACATTAGGCAAGGTTGAAATATGTCACGAATTTGAAACGAGTTGTCCGTCTTAGAAGACTAGTTGCATGTAGCTATTTTAGTACATTGTCAAAGTAATGAGCCTAAACACATATTCTTAGGCAAAAGAAATGAAATTGATGAGTGCATTTGGTTTCTAGACATGGTAGAAATAAGCGTGTGCCGCATGTTAGGCAACATCCTCCTCGTAATGATTTCATGAGGAAAGGTTAACATCCATAAGATATTATCCAAAAAGAAATAATAGAGTACGAAAATGATCTTATGGACTTGCAAATAGCATGTAAAATGGAATGAGCTAACACTAGCTTTAGTTTGGTATAAACTTCATTGACTACATTGTAGCTAGGAGAATGTTGCGTATTACATAGTCGTCTTGCGAAAAGAATGTCATTCATTAGGAGCCGCATTTAGGAGTCAAAGCACGAGATTCTAAGTGTCGACAACTAGGTTGTTGGCATGGTTATTTGATGTAATTCCTAGTAGGACCTAGGAAAGTTAGTGTCTAGATTATCAGGCATTTTTACCTTACCAAGGAAGGATAGGGTTATTGTGAACCATGTGACGCGTAGAAGCAGTGAATCGCATGTTTACGCATATTGGAGTAGTTGTAACTATTGTTCTCCATTAGATTTAGTTTATTACCTTTAGAAGGATCATCCTTGTCGCAAGACAAGTATATTGTATTGTCTAAGTAACCTAAACCCCAAGGGACTCATATGGGCATGGCTCAGTCGATATGATAGGTATCCCAAGTGTTAACTAGGGTTTAGTGCAATAAGAATTCGACCTAGTTTTTACACTGGTTGCCAAGACAAAACCCGCAAACCCAAAGATCTTACACACGTTCACGAAATGTCGAATCAATTGGATGTTCATGCATAAAGTGATCTAAGGTTTTATCCTAGGGATCACTCGTTAAAATGATGTAACTCCGACGGAGTTGGAAATTTCTAGGACCATGGGCCAACATAATTAGGAATGGGTTGGAGGATACCCTAAACCCTGCTACTCGGCTGGAGGTAAATTCCGTGACCGGAAAACGCCAATCAATGGGTGGAATGATCCCGGGGAATAAATGCAATACATGTGCAAAAAGCTGCAACATTGTATAGACTTGAGATTTGTTCACAAGAGAATTTTGTCATCTCTCGAAATGAGGTTGGCAAGTTATTAAAAGAATTTAACCTACAAGAGGATGAGTAATCATCCTGTTACTTACTTTTCTTGGGGGATAATTGCCAAGGAAAAGGAAAGTTAGGTATTTGCCTTGAAGCAAATGACCAGACAATAAACTAAAGCGACATGGTCGCTGGAATCTACCATAACAAAACCTAAAGTATTGGTAGGGTATGACCCTAACTCAAGAATGATAGGAATCTTGCCAAGTTGCAATTGATTCCGGATCGAATGCGGGTTGCATTCGGAGAAAAGGAGTCACTCCTTAACAGTTTGCCAGCTAAACGACCACTGGAAATTGATTGTGCTTGTAACAGTTTAGAAAGCACTGTTTGCATTGTATGCTCAATGAACTAAAGGATGAAAATATATCTAAATACTTCAGGTTGAAGCCTGAAGGGAGAGGCAGCTTCAGTTACCCCCGACTGCCTGCCTGACCCTAACCAAGGGGGTTGTTAACCACGCCAGGAACGTGGACCGAACCCGCCGTGAGAGGTCTCTCCGTTGAGTTCTACTTGGAGCAGGAGGACGCTTGGGTGCCAGAGGGGGCTCTGGCCGTAAATCCCTCGCCTTCCGGGCCCTGCACAAGATACTAACGTGACTCGGGATTGGATCTCGAGGCCCGCATACTAGTCTACGGGCGGAAACTTGGATTAGTGATTCCTGGTGGATTACTGGATAGCCTTCGGGCGGATTATGAATACGCCTACAGGCGGGAACTCCTTGTATTTCAAAGATAAAATGATAAAATGATAATAAAGAAGATGTTTGGCATTGTTTTCTTTATGTCCTGTGATAAGATTACGTGAAGGAACCAGTGCATAACAGGGTTAATCAAAGAAGCTGTTTGTATATGTCAAACTAATGTGTTAGGTAATTACATAACTAAAACAAACCGAGGAAAGTGCGGAGGATGGACCATGGGTCCGTCCTATGGATGGGTGGTCCCGGTTAGCCAGGAACTTTTCTCAAAGTCTTCGATGAACAGAGGATAATCGTCATCTCCGAAACAAGTAACGAGAACGATGACTTAGAATTAACTATTACCCGATTCACGCTGTTTTAGGGGAATGGAATGGGACTATGCCTTATGGCAGAGAGGTCGAGCCTTGCATCCCTCTCGTTTCCCATTCTCCTTGAACCAAGTGCAGCATGAATCCGCTTCAGACCAGGCGTTTCTGCGTAAAGTAGTTCGATCAGGTCTGACGCTAGTCGCTGTTAGTAAATGACCAAACAATTCCGGTCGATCCTAAGTGGGAAACGGCCAGGACACTTCCGTTACGTGGCAGACGCGGAAAGTCCTAGATTGCAAAACCCGCAACATTCCATGGGAGTGCCGGGTGGAGTTTTCTAGACAACCTTTCCGATGGACTGCTAAGACATGTCCTAGAGGGTTCTAGTGGACACGTTATAGTTGGTATCAGAGCCGACTTACAATGGAATTGTTTTCATAAGATTTCATTAAAAGTGAAGTAAAGAAATTGTTCCTGTCCAAACATTTTCTCATCTTCAATACTGTCTTGCAGAATTACGAGGCGTGGAACAAGTTTTTGGTGTTTCGGATCATGTTCATGACTGCAATGCATTCTCCGCATTATAGGCAGAGAATTGAAATGATGAACATCTTGGAGCAGATTTATAATCCATCACCTCTATATATAGAGCGAAGATGGACTGGGTCTTCAGGAATCTACTACATAGCTGCCCACCGGTTCGCTTATCTACAGACCAACCTGAAGAGGATCAAGTGGTTGGAAGATTTGAAGGTCGTGAAGCTGTTCATTTTTGTGGAAGCTCACGTAAATTCGACTTTGTATATTCGAGGTCGGAGAGTTGAATTGAACTCATATGTATATGAGGAAGTAACCCGTGTAATTCCAGCTAATAGGATTAAGGTATTGGGCCGCCATGGGAAGTATGGATTCCAGCGGAAAGGATACCCTGAACTTCCGATGAATTATCGATTCCTAAAGATTCATGACCCAAAACCCTACTATTACACAGTTCTTGTAGACAAATCCAATACAATGTTGTTCTCCCCAAACTAAATGTAATGATTGGATTATCATCACTCGAGATGTTGTATGCGGCTACGCCATATAAATATAAATAAGGACTTCTTTTTATCACTATCCGATTGTGCATCAGGGTTGTTGCAAAAAGTTAAGTAGCTGCATGAGTTACGAAATAGCTGAACTAAAGATTAGCTAATGTCAATTATCATATAATAATGTTAAGAAAACTTTTACTCAGGCACAACCCCAGGTACAGGTTCCAAATTCGCCCCCTACATCAAGTACGACTGTGATCCAGGAGAAGAAGTTCCTCCTCAAACAGATAAAGCCACCCGAGTTTGACGGGAGAGGCAGATTCGTCCAGTCGGATGCTGAGATTTGGATTGAATCTATGGAGGACTACTTCGAAGCAGCTGGCACTGCACCTACCAATCAGGCCATGCTCGCCAAATTAAAACTCACCGGTGAAGCCAGACTATGGTGGAAACAATGGTGCAGGGATCAAGGGATTTCAGAGGGGTCCGTCACCTGGGAGAAGTTAAAGCAAGCCGTGCAAGGGAGATATTTGCCGCCTGCATATCGTACTCAGAAAATGAATGAGTTCTATGAGCTAAAACAGTTAGGACTCACTCTTGACGCATACTACTCTAAGTTTGTCTCACTCTTAAAGTATGCGCCACAAATGGACACGACACAGCAGGTGTCCAAATTTTGCGCAGGCTTAAATCCACCTGTAAACACTCGTCTTGAATCTATGTGTCCATCAGATCTTTAGGATGCACTCATTCGAGCGGCACCTATAATTCAGGAGGTACAAGCTAAACCAAGGAGTATTAAGAATTGGACTTATAGCGACCCAAGCAGAGGAGCATTCAGACCCCAGGTTAAGAGAGTTCAAGGCCACAATCAGGGACAAAGAAAGAAAGCAAGGACAAATAACGTCAACAGCTTTGTTCCTACTCACGGTAATGGCCGAAACATCCGATGTTTCCACTGCAATGAACTCGGTCACTTCAAAAAGCAATGCCCCAAGCTCAGCGAGGGACACCGTCAAGGTGCTGGCCGCGGTCAAGGAGCCGCCACCCGTGGTAGAGGAAGAGCTGCCTGCATTATCAATAGGCAAAGATGTGAAGCAGAGGAAGAGGAAGATCCGACTATGGAAGCGGATTTCGAAAGAGCGACGGTCCATGCCGCTCTACATAAGAAGGGCCCGAATCGCCAATTCTCGGTGATTCAAACACCGTCGGACTATCAAGGTAAAGGTTTCAAAACCTTGATTGATTGTGGCAGTACACATTCCTTTATCTCACCAGCGTGTGCTAAGAGATTAGGAATAGCCACAGTAGAAGCACCTACCCTACTTGTGGAATTGGCAAACGGTCGTGAGGTAACTTGTGCTAGGCAAACTGCTAAGGAGGAGTTCTATCTGGGAGGAAAGAAAACCTCAGTCAAATTCAGAGTCATGAATTTAGGTATCCATGAGTGCCTACTCGGGATGGATTGGCTTAAGCCTAATGACGCTCACATCCACTGTGGAAAGGGTCAAGTTTCTTTTCGAAACTCTGAAAGAGAGTTTGTTACGACTCAAGGTGAGGCAGGAGTGCCAAGAATCCAGTTAGCCAAGGTATCGCGGATCATAAAAGGGGTTAGGAAAGGATTACCTGTTTACTTGATCAAACTCAACAAGTTAGATCAAAAGCAAGAGTCTCATGAGGGACCCTCTTGGCTAAAAGAATATGCTGACGTATTCCCTGAGGAATTAACTGAACTTCCACCTCCAAGAGAAGTTGATCATGAAATAAGGCTAATACCTGGAGCTGCGCCAATTGCAAAGAGACCTTATAGAATGTCCATTCCGGAGGCTATTGAGTTGAAGGAGCAACTCAAGCAACTGTTAAACCAAGGCTACATCAGGCCTAGCAATTCACCATGGGGAGCTCCAGTCCTATTCCAGAAAAAAAAAGATGGGACACTTCGACTATGTATTGATTACCGTGGGTTGAATCACTCAACAGTCAAGAACAAGTACCCTATTCCTAGAATAGATGAGCTTCTTGATCGCCTTCAAGGTGCAAAGATCTTCTCCAAAATTGATCTCAGGTCAAGCTACTATCAAATCAGGATCAAGGATGAGGACATTCCAAAAACGGCCTTCAATACAAGATATGGGCACTTTGAATTCTTGGTTATGTCATTCGGCCTTACAAATGCACCTGCCACCTTCAATAGATTAATGCAGGATATTTTTAGACCATATCTTGATGACTTCGTGCTTGTCTTCTACGATGACACTTTAGTCTATTCTAAACAGGAAGAAGATCATGAACCTCAACTATGGATTGTTTTGGAGACAATGAGGTCTCATAAGTTGTATGCAAAAATGAAGAAGTGTGCATTCTTCAAACGTCAGATTGAATATCTAGGATTCATAGTATCATCAGAAGGAATATCAGTAGATCCAGCCAAAGTCAGAGATGTGCTTGAATGGCCAATACCAGTATCTGTCAAAGAGATACGTAGTTTTCTTGGCTTGACAGGATGGTATAGGATCTTTATCAAAAACTATGCTTTGATTGCAGCACCTCTTACCGACTTATTAAAGAAGCAGACTTCTATTACATGGTCAACTCCCGAACAAAATAGCTTCGACCAATTGAAGCAATGTTTGGTATCAGCACCTATTCTGAAACTTCCTGATCTCAATAAGGAGTTCGAGGTAGTAACTGATGCCAGCATTCTTGCCTTGGGGTGTGTTCTTATGCAGGAAGGTCATCCAGTAGCATATTCTTCAAGGAAATTGAAGAGTCACGAAAAGAATTATGCCACTCATGATCTGGAGTTATTAGCTGTCATCCATGCTCTAAAGCTTTGGAGACACTATCTGTTGGGAAATAAGTTCACTCTAGTAACCGATCATAAGAGCCTCAAATGGATTTTTACCCAAAACGAGCTCAACATGAGGCAACGTCGATGGATTGAAGTATTGGAGGAATATGATTTTGAAATCAAGTATCGACCAGGGAAAGAGAATGTGGTTGCTGATGCACTCAGTCGCAAGGCATTCCTAAACTCCCTAATCTTGCAGAATCCATCAACGACCAGATCTCTGGCTACAAAGGTGTCTATGCCAAGCAACCCTATACTCGAACTAGCTAGAGAGGAAGCATGCCATGACTTAGCCTACCAAGCAATGATAAAAGAAATATCTACCAAGGATCAGAATTTGAAGTTACAGGCCAAGTATCATGAATTTTCTGTTGACAATGGACTTATTTACTATAGAACAAGGCTATGTATACCAGCAAGCCAGTCACTTAAGCAGAAGATATTGTGGGAAGCTCATGACTCCCCGTTCGCAGGACATCCTGGCTATGCAAAAACTCTTAACGCAGCTAGGAAGAGCTATCATTGGGAGAGGCTCAAAGGTGACGTCCTCAAATATGTCACTGAATGTTTGTCTTGCCAACGTATCAAGGCTGAACATGTCATGATGCCAGGAAAATTACAACCGCTTGACATTCCCCAAATGAAATGGGAATTCATCAGTATGGATTTTGTGGTGGGCTTACCCCAAGTCCAAGGAGGATACAACTCCATTATGGTTGTAGTTGACATGCTTACTAAGGTTGCACACCTGATTCCAGTAAAGACAAACTATAAAGCCTCCGACATTGCTAGAGTGTTTATCAAAGAAATATTCAAGCTACATGGGTTACCTAGAAGGATCATTAGCGATCGAGATTCTCTTTTCACTTCACACTTCTGGAGAGCTATCTTTGAAGCTATTGGAACCCAACTCTGTTTTAGCACTGCCTACCATCCCCAAACAGATGGACAAACAGAGAGAGTAAATCAAATCATTGAGGATATGCTTAGGGCTTACTGTTGTCGAGAGCCGAAGAGATGGATTCAATACTTGCCGTTAGTAGAATTTGCTTACAATGCTTCTTACCAGCAGAGCATTCAAATGACTCCTTTTCAGGCATTGTATGGTCATGATTGTCGAAGTCCCCTAAATTTTTCAGATCCTACCCTAAGAGTAGAAGCTTCAAGACAAATGTTGGAGGACATGGATGACCAAATAAAGTCAATAAGACAAGACATACAAGCAGCCAAAGATAGACAAAAGGCATATGCGGATTTGAAACGCCAAGAGAGGGTCTTCGGAGAAGGAGACATGGTTTTCATACGGGTACGCCCCAAGAGAAGCTCTTTATCTCTAGGTGAATGCAAGAAGCTAAGTCCAAGGTATTGTGGTCCGTATAAAATCCTCAAATGCCTAGGACCCAATTATTATAAATTGCAACTTCCTGATAACCTAAAAGTTCACAATGTATTCCATATTAGTCTCTTAAAAAAGTATGTACCCAACCCAAATCATGTACTTGATGACCAACAAATTGTAATGCCTAGTCAAGGAGTCCTTGAACTAAGACCCGAAAAGATTTTAGATGTCAGGGAGAGACAGTTGAGATCTAGAACCTTGAGAGAATGTCTCGTCCAGTGGAAAGATTATCCCAAAGAGGATGCTACCTGGATGGATGAAAGCTCTCTCAGTCTTCAATATCCCCAGTTTTTCTCGAGATGAGGACATCTCGATTATTCTAAGGGGGAGAGGATGTAATATTTCCGCGTACTGCGTACCGTAAATATTAACTTTCCGCACGCCGTGTAAACCCTGTGCAAGGGTATCACCTACATCGTATTATTGGTAGCTTAATCCATACCATTCACGAGGCCGCCACATTGTAAATTAGAGGCAGGGGTTGAGGACCGTAAGAACCGCGTGGGAACACCCTTTTCTGAAGGGGCAATTGGATAAATTCAAGGCAAATTTTTTTAATTATTATCCCTTCCCCCAGCCGATGCATGGCTGGAGGAGAGGGAGTGTGGGGGGGATGGCCAAGGGGGAGTGAAGTCGGACTGCATGAGGGGGAGTCCTCCACGTGTGTGGAGGCCCTCTTCCCCACCCCTCCCAAGGCCTATATAAACACCCCCCTAGCTAGAGGGTGCTAGGGGGTGTGCCGGACGTGCTAGAGGAGCTGGAGGAGGTCGCCGTGCTGGGGAGCTGGAGGAGGTCGTCGTGCTGGAGGAGGTCGCCGACACCGCCGCGCTGCAGTCGCCCAGTCTGCCCGCTAGCCGCCAGTCCGCCATAGCCACCGCCACGGCCCCGCCAGACTGCCCCAGACCCGCCCCGCCTGGATAACGACCCCCCCCACGTGGCTGCAGGAGGCTAGGAGCTTCTTAGAAGCTTCTAAGAGGAGGGGGCTTCCTTAACCCCCCTTCCCACCACATTTCCCAAAGGCCCATTCATACCCCCCTCCCCGGGACTGTGAAGAGGAGAAGGTGAAGCCCGTAAAGACCCCCACAAGACCCATCGAAAAAAGACTTTTCTCCAAAAAGACTTCAAAGCCCTCAAGCCATTCGTGAATCAATTCCGTGCCAACTTGAGTTTTTCCTAAAAGAACTCCTAAATCCCTTTGCCGCAAGCGCCATCCCGCAAAGGAATCTTCCGCATACGAGGAAAAAGGCAAAGGTCGGAAGGCTGCATTCCGAGGCAAGTCAATTCGTAGACCACAAAGGCAAATCAGAAGCCGACTCTACGCCTACGATGGCCCCAAAAAGATCACAAGGTGCGACTGCGGGAGGTTCATCTCCGAGTATACAAGTGGATATCTCCCCGAGCCCACAAGTCCAGGTTCTTTCGAGTTATTTTCCCATAAAGAAATGATTAGGCGCGCTTAGTTCATAAAGGGGATTGCATTTTTACGCTTAATTTTAATGCTTGTGGAAATTGGAAAAAAATACATTTGATAAAGTATCTCTTGAAACATTAGGCAAGGTTGAAATATGTCACGAATTTGAAACGAGTTGTCCGTCTTAGAAGACTAGTTGCATGTAGCTATTTTAGTACATTGTCAAAGTAATGAGCCTAAACACATATTCTTAGGCAAAAGAAATGAAATTGATGAGTGCATTTGGTTTCTAGACATGGTAGAAATAAGCGTGTGCCGCATGTTAGGCAACATCCTCCTCGTAATGATTTCATGAGGAAAGGTTAACATCCATAAGATATTATCCGAAAAGAAATAATAGAGTACGAAAATGATCTTATGGACTTGCAAATAGCATGTAAAATGGAATGAGCTAACACTAGCTTTAGTTTGGTATAAACTTCATTGACTACATTGTAGCTAGGAGAATGTTGCGTATTGCATAATCGTCTTGCGAAAAGAATGTCATTCATTAGGAGCCACATTTAGGAGTCAAAGCACGAGATTCTAAGTGTCGACAACTAGGTTGTTGGCATGGTTATTTGATGTAATTCCTAGTAGGACCTAGGAAAGTTAGTGTCCAGATTATCAGGCATTTTTACCTTACCAAGGAAGGATAGGGTTATTGTGAACCATGTGACGCGTAGAAGCAGTGAATCGCATGTTTACGCGTATTGGAGTAGTTGTAACTATTGTTCTCCATTAGATTTAGTTTATTACCTTTAGAAGGATCATCCTTGTCGCAAGACAAGTATATTGAATTGTCTAAGTAACCTAAACCCCAAGGGACTCATATGGGCATGGCTCAGTCGATATGATAGGTATCCCAAGTGTTAACTAGGGTTTAGTGCAATAAGAATTCGACCTAGTTTTTACACTGGTTGCCAAGACAAAACCCGCAAACCCAAAGATCTTACACACGTTCACGAAATGTCGAATCAATTGGATGTTCATGCATAAAGTGATCTAAGGTTTTATCCTAGGGATCACTCGTTAAAATGATGTAACTCCGACGGAGTTGGAAATTTCTAGGACCATGGGCCAACATAATTAGGAATGGGTTGGAGGATACCCTAAACCCTGCTACTCGGCTGGAGGTAAATTCCGTGACCGGAAAACGCCAATCAATGGGTGGAATGATCCCGGGGAATAAATGCAATACATGTGCAAAAAGCTACAACATTGTATAGACTTGAGATTTGTTCACAAGAGAATTTTGTCATCTCTCGAAATGAGGTTGGCAAGTTATTGAAAGAATTTAACCTACAAGAGGATGAGTAATCATCCTGTTACTTACTTTTCTTGGGGGATAATTGCCAAGGAAAAGGAAAGTTAGGTATTTGCCTTGAAGCAAATGACCAGACAATAAACTAAAGCGACATGGTCGCTGGAATCTACCACAACAAAACCTAAAGTATTGGTAGGGTATGACCCTAACTCAAGAATGATAGGAATCTTGCCAAGTTGCAATTGATTCCGGATCGAATGCGGGTTGCATTCGGAGAAAAGGAGTCACTCCTTAACAGTTTGCCAGCTAAACGACCACTGGAAATTGATTGTGCTTGTAACAGTTTAGAAAGCACTGTTTGCATTGTATGCTCAATGAACTAAAGGATGAAAATATATCTAAATACTTCAGGTTGAAGCCTGAAGGGAGAGGCAACTTCAGTTACCCCCGACTGCCTGCCTGACCCTAACCAAGGGGGTTGTTAACCACGCCAGGAACGTGGACCGAACCCGCCGTGAGAGGTCTCTCCGTTGAGTTCTACTTGGAGCAGGAGGACGCTTGGGTGCCAGAGGGGGCTCTGGCAGTAAATCCCTCGCCTTCCGGGCCCTGCACAAGAGACTAACGTGACTCGGGATTGGATCTCGAGGCCCGCATACTAGTCTACGGGCGGAAACTTGGATTAGTGATTCCTGGTGGATTACTGGATAGCCTTCGGGCGGATTATGAATACGCCTACAGGCGGGAACTCCTTGTATTTCAAAGATAAAAGGATAAAATGATAATAAAGAAGATGTTTGGCATTGTTTTCTTTATGTCCTGTGATAAGATTACGTGAAGGAACCAGTGCATAACAGGGTTAATCAAAGAAGCTGTTTGTATATGTCAAACTAATGTGGTAGGTAATTACATAACTAAAACAAACCGAGGAAAGTGCGGAGGATGGACCATGGGTCCGTCCTATGGATGGGTGGTCCCGGTTAGCCGGGAACTTTTCTCAAAGTCTTCGACGAACAGAGGATAATCGTCATCTCCGAAACAAGTAACGAGAACGATGACTTAGAATTAACTATTACCCGATTCACGCTGTTTTAGGGGAACGGAATGGGACTATGCCTTATGGCAGAGAGGTCGAGCCTTGCATCCCTCTCGTTTCCCATTCTCCTTGAACCAAGTGCAGCATGAATCCGCTTCAGACTAGGCGTTTCTGCGTAAAGTAGTTCGATCAGGTCTGACGCTAGTCGCTGTTAGTAAATGACCAAACAATTCCGGTCGATCCTAAGTGGGAAACGGCCAGGACACTTCCGTTATGTGGCAGACGCGGAAAGTCCTAGATTGCAAAACCCGCAACATTCCATGGGAGTGCCGGGTGGAGTTTTCTAGACAACCTTTCCGATGGACTGCTAAGACATGTCCTAGAGGGTTCTAGTGGACACGTTACAGACTAAATCCACCACCCACTTAAAATAAAGAGACAAGGGGTATGTGGGCTCCAATCCATCCCAATATCTCATAGATGAATACATTTGACATGTTGTACATGTTTTCACAAAGTGAGCAACATCCTTATACATGCCCTCACCAATATCTTCCTTTGATCTTTGCAAAAATACCCCAAAAACCTCTAAGGTCAGTCCATAAACTTTCATGAAATTGGTCAATGTTGGGAGGAGTGGTAAACAATGCCAAAGCCTTTGTCCAGTGCCAAAGGAGTGGTTGAGAAAGCACAAGTGCTTGAAAATGGCCACATATAAAAAAACGTTTTTGTATTTCTAGCCCTGAATATTGAGATGAATACTCCCTAAAATAAGCTCAATGTAGGCTCAAGAATCCCTTGAGATAGCCCCAATATGTCCTAAGAAGTTCTAGGGCTATGGATACCAATGGTGAAACCCTACTAAAGGTAACTCGAATAAGAGCTGAAGCAATGCCTAATTGAGCTCAAGCTCATGGAGAAAAAGGCTCTGATATCCATTTAAGGGAGAAGCCTAAGTGGAAGCATGAGCAAGCAAAAGCAAGAGAGGTGTGGGCTATGGCGGATGGAGTCAAAGAGCAAGAGAGACAGACTCAAGATGTGGGAACTCCAACAGTCACAATGTGTGACCAACCTTCTGTTTACTCAAATGTCACTGAAATAATAAAGAATGAAATGATAGTAATGGGTACCCATCGCCTGCATTGTGCAGGTGTAGGTACTATCAATGTAGCAATACATGGGTGGCTAGGCATAGGCACCTTTACCCCCAATATGCTCCATCCATCATAGCTCTTACTTTGCTCTTGCTTTCACCCGTGTGCTTCCACTTAGGCTCTACCTTTCAGGTTCAATTACACAAAGCTAACTAAGTCCTAAATGGATATATGAAACTTATGGTTTTGCATAAGGCCTATGAAACACCTTACAAACTCCATGGTATTTGTCTAAAACTTATGAATGTCTTTCTTAATGATAATTTCTTTGAACTTACTTATATCCCTTGTATGTATTAAAAGGACTTGTTATTCATGCACCATATAAGCAATTGCCAATAATTCTTAACTATGGTTTATTCTTTCCTCAATTTCTTAATGCATGGAAGATCATGTTAGAATATCAAGCTCACGTTACTCTTCAGTCAGTCTATCTTTATGTGTGTGACTAACACTAACTGAATACAACTATACACATGTGTGACATTCAATAAGTCGGTGTAGTCAGTGACTTAACCACAGTTAGTCTTAGTTAGTCATACCTATGTGTGTAAGTCTCTTTCAATTAGTATGATGGAAGAATAATGAAAGAAGAACAACAATGAGCTGAGTCTCATCTTCTGCTCCACTATGTCTCTCTCCCTCTCTTCCAACATGGTATCAGAGCTTGAATGCCTGAAGCCTGAAGGCTTAGCAGTGGCCATTTGACATCAAGACATCATATCTAAAGAAAACGTCATCCAAGGAGACTCTGCCTGCAACCTGTTTTTTGTTACAAAAGCTATATCTTGCTACAAAAATGGTTTTTGGAGAAAGAGCCTGTTGTCCCTAACCATTTCGATGTGGTCTACAACTCTTTAGAAGAATTTTTTTTCAAATTCCTCATAGATTTTGAGATATTCAGCACATACCTATGTAGATTAACTATTTACTGCAGTAAATAGCACGTGATTCCAAGGCATTGGTGGCTTTCATCCTAACAATGTATATGCCCTTATTATGATGAATTTGAGCATGATATTGGAGTGTTAAATGCTTGGTTTTGGAGCTTATTTGCAGATAGGAAATAGTGAATTGATTGCTGTCCTGAATTTGGAAATAATATACCTACAAGGTTAAAGTATCTATGATGCTTATTTGCTACTGACAAATACTTGGATCGTACCACTTGAGTGGTAGATGATTTTTGGGATATTATGAGTGTTGAAAGTCCAAAGTTTGGACTGATTTGGTGCTGGTTATACCAGGGTATTGACTGGTTATTGTCTGTAAGAAGGATACCTATCATCTTCACTTAACATGCATGCAACTTATTAAAACTGGTTAGACATGTATCAACTCCTGCATAGAGTGGCAATTGAATGAGATGTTTTGGGGCTGATTTGAGTTTACAGCAAGCAAATTGTCAAGAAAACTATCCTGAATTACAAAAAACTGTCATGAAAAGTAGGAAACTGGTCCTGAACTATAGGAAAAGGAGTCAAATACTGACAGGTTGTATACATCACTGAATACCTAAGCTGCAACTATGGAAAATGCTCAAGGCACTGACAATATCACTCAAATTGTGGAAGAAAAGCTGAACAACAAAAATTTTGCTTTATGAAAGTTCTGTATGAAGAATTTTTTGGTTGGCAGAGGTTATTGGGACTTATGTACAGATGATGAGGCCGAACCTGAAATGCATGAAAGGAATCTGACAAATGATCAGAAAAGGGCTCATATGCTATGGACTGAGAGAGCATGCAAAGTGTTACATTGGTTTTCCTTATGTATATCAGATGCTATGGTTATACAGATTATTGGATGCAGTTCTTCTAAGGATGCATGGAACATACTCATGAAGAATTATGGAAATGTAACACATGCAAGAAAGATTCAACTAAAGAAACAATTCAATAACATGTCTAGCAATGGCAGAAGCATTCAGGCCTACACTATAGAGACCAAGAACATAGGGGATCAGCTTGCCACCATTGGATCTTCAGTGTCTAAGGATGATATGATTGCAGTGACATTGAATGGACTTGGCAAAGAGTATAAATCATTTGATACGTCTATTTCTGTGAGAGCTGAATCCCATGATTGGGATGAGTTGATTGCTTTGCTGCTACATGAGGAAGTTAAGCTTGGACTGAATACAAGTTCTAGTACGTCTCAAAGCAGAGAAACTGTTCTTTACTCTAGCTAGTGTGGCAGAGGTGCTAGAGGCCGTGGCTCTTTTTGAGGTTGAGGAGACACTCAAAACACTTATGGACAGCATCAGTAGAATGCCTGGCATGGCACAAATACACAGGGCCAGCGTGGATCTAGTGGCTTTAGAGGCATGGGGAGATCACCCATGGTAGAGGTGGTGGATCTAGTTCATGGCAGATCAGTCAAACAAAGATAAGGACTATCATTACTGTAGCAGATATGGACACATTGCAAAGGATTGTTACAAGAAGCGGGGAGATATGAAAGCCAAGGGTAAACAACATAGAAATTATGCTTCATCTAGCGGAGTTCCTGATGATCAAGGTGATAAGCTGTTTGCCATACAGCATGTGTCTAAGAATGCATCTAGGTAGAACAGAGATGAGAGATGGTACATTGATTCAAGGGCTTCAAATCATATGACACCCCATGGAGAATGGTTTGATGAGATGGTTGTAGGTTCACATGGTTATGTGTGTACTGGGAATAACACCCAACATGACATTCAGCACACAAGAATTTTTTCGTTGTTGATGCCTGATGGCAAGAAAAAGAGCCTGCATGATGTACTACATTTACCTACAATAACCAAGAATCTTTTGTCAATTGGACAGATAGCAGAACAGAATCTGCAGGTGAGATTTAATAGAGATGGATGCTTTGTTAAAGAATATGGTAATGGCTGCACATTGATTGCTAGAGGCCAAAGAGATGGCAAAATGTTTACTCTTAATGCGTCAATTCCAAAATTGAAAGCAGCCATGTTTGCACATGATGATGGTGCTATACGAGATGTTGAGATATGGCATAAGTAGATTGGCCATGTGAATGTACAAAAGCTGAAATCTATGCAGTAGAAGGAGATTGTGCTTGGACTTCTAGGTTCAAGTATCATGACTTTGGACATGTATGTGCATGTCAGTTTGGAAAGCAAGCACGGTTTCCATTTATGAGACATGTACGGAATAGCTCATGACCCTTGCAGTTGGTACATTTAGATGTATGGGGTCCATCTCATAATGCTTTGTTTGGTGGTTATCGTTACTATGTATCCTTCATTGATGATTTCAGCAGGTATACTTGGCTTTACATACTAAAACATAAGGATGATGTGTTTGATGCATTCAAGGACTTCAAGAAGCATTCTGAAAATGAGTTGAGCTGTAAAATTACATATCTCAGATCAAATGGAGGTGGAGAATATGTCTCTAATTACTTTGATAGGTACCTTGCTAAACATGGAATCAGAAGATAGTTAACTTGCAGCTATACATCACAGCAAAATGGTGTAGCAGAAAGGAAAAATAGGGTACTAATGGAATCAGAAAGAGCTATGTTGAATAGAAGAGTTTGCCAAATGGTTATTGGGCTAAAGGAGTAGTGATTGATGTCTATGTGCTGAATAGAACCCCTACAACAGGGGTTCATGATATAACTCCATATGAGAGGTTGTATGGTCATAAGCTAGACATTTCACGCTTGAAGGTATTTGGCAGCATTGTATATGTGCATGTTCTTGATGAAAAGAGGAAGAAATTGGATCCTAAAGCTATCAAGAGTGTGTTCCTTGGTTATGCACAAGACTGGAAAGCTTACAAGTGTTATGTACAGTCTACACATGAGACATTGATTAGTAGAGATGTTCTTTTTGATGAGCTGGCATCGTGGTATGGTAATCCAGCTGCAGTGGCTACTGATGGATCAGTTAGCACTAGTAATGCTAAAAATACACCTAGAGTGAGTACATCTATGAGTGGTCCTACACTTGAT
Organism: Lygodium microphyllum; assembly: GCF_053477565.2. Lineage (NCBI taxonomy): Eukaryota > Viridiplantae > Streptophyta > Polypodiopsida > Schizaeales > Lygodiaceae > Lygodium > Lygodium microphyllum. The sequence continues at coordinate 113,243,048 of NC_141148.1, forward strand.
GGGTCACCTACAGTAAGTCCTTGGTCAGGACGCTTGCGAAGTCATACTCCTACATCCACTGACATGGATATGTCAGTGAGGGGGAGATTGGATAAGGGAAAAGAAAAGATGCTTGAGGATATGACAAGTCCACTTACAGCAGGTTATGAGTCATCTAGTAGTGATAGTTTGGATAGTGAGTTGGGCATTCCGTCTATTATGACGCCTAGAGCAAGGTAGAGTCGTTATGCACCGCCCCATGAGAGGCAAGCTCAGAGTGAGCCACAGTTACAAAGATCTATGAGAGTCAGAAAACCAATTGACAGGTTTACATATACTGGTTATTCAACCCACCATTATGCACATATGGCTAGTGTGACAAGTTAGAAAGAATCTACAAAGTTTGATGATGCAGTTATAGATGATAACTAGTGTGCTTCCATGGATGAGGAGTATGCAGCCCTAGCTCAAAATGAGACATGGGAATTGGTTGAGTTGCCTGAAGGCAAAGTCCCCATTGTCTGCAAATGGGTGTACAAGGTTAAGTGCAAGTCAAATGGTTCTTTAGAATGCTATAAGACTAGGCTAATTGCAAAAGGGTACGCACAAGAATATGGCCTTGACTATGAGGAAACTTTCAGTCCAGTGGCTAAAATGGCAATAGTTAGAATTGTCATTGCTTTGGCAGCATGCAAAGGCTAGAAATTATGGAAAATGGACATCAAGAATGCTTTCTTGAACGGTGATTTGGTTGAGGAAGTATATATGGAGCAGCCTAAAGGCTATGTTCACCCAAAATTTCCTACACATGTAAGCTGAAAAAGGATTTATATGGGCTGAAATAGGCACCTAGAGCATGGAATGCTCAGATTAGTAGTTATTTATAGCAACATGGATTTAGATTGGGTGATGCAAGATCATAGTCTGTTCACGAAGAAGATAGATCATGGATATGTGTTTCTAGTGGTTTATGTAGATGATCTTATCATCACTGGAGATGATGAAGAAGGCATTGCTGAAATTAAATCATGTTTACAGGCTAAATTCAGAGTCAAAGACCTTGGTGAACTAAAGTATTTTCTTGGGATTGAGGTAGTCTCTATGCCTCAAGGTATATGGCTACTAAAGAAGCAGTATGTTCATGACATATTATAGAAGTATGGTAAGGCTGAATGCAAGCCTATGGAGACACCTCTTGATTAGAATGTCAAGCTGCAGATTGATGTTGGGAATGACATAGAGAATGTGACCGTGTATCAACAGATGGTGGGCAGCTTGATATACTTGACTATTACCCATCCTGACTTATGTTATGCGGTGGGGCTGATTAGTCAGTTCATGCAGAAGCCTCGAAAACCACATTTAGATGCAGTCATGAGGATCATGAGATATGTAAAGGGTACTACACATTATGGGCTTTTTATGCATATGGAAAATATCTTGACTTGACAGGGTTTGCTGATGCTGATTGGGCTGGTTGTGCCTATGACAGGAGGTCAACCAATGGTTATGCATTTGGATTGGGCAGTAGTATGATCAGTTGGAAAAGTAAGAAACAGCCTATTGTTGCATTGTCTAGTACAGAAGCTGAGTACAGAGGAGTTGCCTTAGCGGCTTGCAAAGTAGTTTGGTTAATGAAACTGTTGAAAGACTTGGGAATACTGTTGGAAAGCAAAGTGAGATTGCATTGTGATAACCTCAGTAGTGTTATGTTGGCTAGAAATCCTGTCTACCATGCTATGGTTCTTACAAGGCAGATTGACTTGATTCATGTGAAGATTGAAGACCAGGTAGCAAACATATTTACCAAGTCACTTGGTAAAGAAAAGTTCATATACTTCAGACAACTACTTGGAATATATCACATGGTTTGAGCTTGAGGGAGAGTGTTAGAATATCAAGCTCCCGTTACTCTTTAGTCAGTCTATCTTTATGTGTGTGACCAACATTAGCTGGATACATTTGTACAGGTGTATGACATTCAATAAGTTGGTGTAGTCAATGACTTAACCACAGTTAGTCTTGGTTAGTCATACCTATGTGTGTAAGTCTCTTTCAATTAGTATGATGGAAGAATAATGGAAGAAGGACAACAATGAGTTGAGGCTCATCTTCTGCTCCACTCTGTCTCTCTCCCTCTCTTCCAACAGATCATTGATAAATACCCATATTTGTGTTGCAAATAAGGACCAATGGTTGGGATGACTTATGACATCAACTCTCTTGACGACATCCACAAGGTCTATGGCTAGATATTATGAAGGGGATGGAAATCAATTTGTGTCTCTGAAGTTGTAGTATGTATCAATAGAATGGTTCTAACATTTCCTTTTGTATGAATGTAGGTATCAAGTCTAACCCATTCATATCTTCATATGTATCGTATTTGCTCAACATTTTTGTAGTTATTTGGGTCCTAACTCTTGACCCTACTTGTAAACACATTGTGACACTCAATTTTTTTGAGATGAAATAATGTGGATATGAAGCCTAGTTTTCACTATATATTTCTTGCAAAGTGTTATTGAAATTTTCTTTAATCTGCTTCATTGTAACACATATAATTGAGACTCAAGCACATAGAGTAGGGTTGAAAATCTTATTATCCATCTACAGCATGATACAAGAATAATATGAAAGTAAAAAAGCACATGTACATGTGGTCACTAAGTATGAAACCACCAAGGATAGATGAGGTGTCACAATGAATGTGTTATAACCAAGAGTGGATTATGTGGGTGTGGTCATGCTGTAGAATCACTAGTGTGTTTCCTCCATGTCAATCACCTCACATGCCAATGAGTAAAGTCTTTCCATATCATCGAGGCATGTAGTGGATGTCAACTCATGTCGAGCTTGACATATTAATACTTTAGGACATCTTTAGGACATTGTAAATATCTACACTACATTATGCTTGACAGATCTTCTAAAGCTAAGACCAAGCAAACATGGCATTCATAAAATAGTCCTAAATCTAAGTATATTTTTCCATCAATAACTTGAGAAATCAATATTTCTATTTTAATTAATAGCCAAGTTTCTAGTTAGCACCTATATTTAGAAGAAGACTAAAGATGGGTGATGCTTGTATCTATCTCATTTAAAAGTTTAGACATTGCTATTGCTATTTTGTTCAATAGTAGCCAAGCTCCTAGCTAACACCTATGTTTAGGAGAGAGATGAAGAGGGCTCTATATATATTTATTTATTTATTTATTTATATTTAATATTTTTTTATTTTTTTATTTATGTATTTATTTTGTGCATGTGCTTGCCAATTGGTAGATGGGATAACACAAGTGAACAAATTTTGGGGTGCTTTGTTGTTAATATGTGTGTGTGTGTGTGTGTGTGTGTGTGTGTGTGTGTGTCTATGCACAAGCACACGTGTGCTTTTGTGTGTGTGTGTGTGTGTGTGTATGCACAAGCACACGTGTGTGTGTGTGTGTGTGTGTGTGTGTGTGTGTGTGTGTGTGTGTGTGTGTGTGTGTGTGTGTGTGTGTGTGTGTGTGTGTGTGTGTGTGTGTGTGTGTGTGTGTGTGTGTGTGTGTGTGTGTGTGTGTGTGTGTGTGTGTGTGTGTGTGTGTGTGTGTGTGTGTGTGTGTGTGTGTGTGTGTGTGTGTGTGTGTGTGTTATATCATGTGATGAAGGTGCTCCTACATGAGCAAGAGGTGATGGAAAGAGAGGTTGTGTTGGGCATGGCTGCAAGATGGGATCAGGGAGCACAACATGAGGGCTTGGCATCCCTTGCAAATGTAGTGGCATTCGAAGAGGGTGGCTAATGGTAGCAAAAGAGAGATCAATGGAGGACAGGGAGGCCACAAGGCAATAAGTTTCTTACACTATTCGAAGTATTTGTAATAGGTTGATAAAAGCCTATCCCAAACACGGGAGGCACTCACAATTTCTGTGGCACCTATTATGAATATAATTCTATTCGTTTGTGGTTGTCTTGATGTAGAGCATGCACACATTCCTTCATGAGGAGAATATGTATTCTAGGCCTTACCATGGAAAGCCTCATGCATTGATGGAGGTTGCTATATGGAGAGAAGACTATCATGTGTGGCCACCTTCACACACACACACACACACACACACACACACACACACACACACACACACACACACACACACACACACACACACACACACACACACACACACACACACACACACACACACACACACACACACACACACACACACACACACACACACACACACACACACACACACACACACACACACACACACACACACACACACACACACACACACACACACACACACACACACACACACACATGCACGCACGCACACACACACAATCTATGTGTGTGTGTGATGGTTGAAAATAAAATGCATCATTAATTGGGATGAAGTTGTCTCTACAGCTCTATATATTATGAAGAAGAGTCCTACTGCTAAAATCGATGACATTGATAGATGAATTTTACAGTTGGTCATATTTCATTTCAAAGGGAATAACAAAGAATGAAGGAGGATGACATCAATTTGTTAATCTTATTATTAAGTCTATTTTATAAGGCATGCAAGATTATTAGGTGAGGATTTTTGTGCTTTGAACACTGTTTAGAAATTTTGAAATGAAGAGAAGATGATTCGTGAGATTGAAGGAGAAAGGATGGATTACAACACAATAATCATTCTTATTCTTTAATTATTCTTATTATTTGGGAGGCTATTGGTCCGAAAATATATGGATGTTGTTAATTGGTTTAGCAGAGATTGTAGGCATCAATTCAAGAATAGCTATATCATACAACATTTGGAAAGTTTTCTAGGAGCTTTTGAAATATTTATGGGAAAGGCCTGAAAGTTGTACCATCTATTTAAAAGAGGAATAAAGTTGGACATGAGCTTGAAACTAACTCAAGAAGACAATCGAGAAATGAGAAGTGCTTGGAGCATTGAATTCTGTGGAATGATAGGATTTGAAGAGTTTTTGGTCATTGACCAAATTTTGGCTGAATCTATAACAAAAACTCGAAACTTAAAAGAACAGAGGGCATATACTGTCGTTTGTTTAGAAGCTAGCATTTTTTAAGCTTTTGGGAAAAAACATTGAGTGCTCGTTATCTTTGAAGTATTCTAAAGGGAAAAAAACTTTTGGAGTGACATGGAGGTGTTCCTTGAAGAAAAACTTGTGGAATTTGTGGTATTGCTTGTGTAAGAAAAGAATTTTTTCCTTCCTTGGTTATGTTGATGCTCTATGTAAACTACAAGAGGCACAACTTTGACATTTTTCTCGTGTGTTGTGGAGATGGTTGATTATTCATTTCTTGAGTTGTGGAGATAGGTTTTAAGATTGTTTCGGATAGCATTCAAAATTTGAGAGATTTATCATCATACCATAACCTATTCTGTCACTCCTTTTCCTCTTGTGTCTTGGGTTGTGTGAGGGACTTTATTCCAAAACACCGCTCTTTATACAATTTACCAAATCTCAATAGTATCAAATGGCCATTGTGTAGTAGCAATATTTTACACATGTATAGCACAAAATTTTTGACAAACATATTCAACTCTATGAAGCCATGCATTGCCTCAAATAATGTACATCTAAGTTGGTTTATACCAGTTGCAATTTTTGTATATATGTTCAAGGAATGTGAGGGTATGAGACATAGCAAAAGCATGTACACCATGAAATGTGCATCAAAGGATTATGTAACAATGATTCTAGGTAAAACTTAGATGTAAAAAATTACTCATAGTTCTAACACAGTAGAGTGTCCACTCACAACACCGGATATGGCTTTCAGGTAAAATTTTACTCTCTTGGTTGATTATTTTCTTACTTTGAGATGGATCAACTAACTTTCCTTCTCAACTTCAGGTACTTTGTTGCACAACAGACTTTATGCCTAGTGTCTAAGTATCGTAGATGGAGGATGCCCAAAGGTGAATGGTTGTGCCTTGATCAAGATACACATGAAAGTGTAGCTATGGATGTTATGGTCATCTGTGAGGGTCACGATCCCCATGTAATATAGATGGAGGATGATTGGTCCTTGAGTATAATGTGCCAAGAAATCACATTGTTAATGGAAAATCCACCTGCTGGCTTATATTTTAAATTAGATGGTAGGAAGATTCAAAGCTGAGCTAAGGATACTATTCCAAATGGAAAGTGTATGGCCCACATATTTTAGAAATTATAGAGTCTCCTTAAGATTCTAACTTCACAAGTTGTAATGTCCAACACTCGTAAATGTTAGAATTTTTTTGGCTAATGAAATATTATTGCTCTGCAAAACATACACTTGTAATATTTTAAATTTTTATTATTTTTTACCTTTTCTTGTGTTTATGTAATTATATTCAAAACTATTTGAATATGTGTATGTGTACATATATTTTAAATATTGAGATAAAATACATGCATCCAACTACACACTAAAGTGAGAAAGATCTACCCTAACCTTGATTCTTTTCAACACATATACACATTTTTTTATCCAGATAAGACACATACATCCAAGCAACCACTCCAGGATGGGAATAAGGCACCTCCCTTACCATATTAATTGATAGAGTATATGTCCATTCTTGCAATTAACAATGAAATTTTTGAACATATATAAAACCCTTTTATTGACATCCGATATACACATACACACCTATGTTACAGGGGGGCCTCCTTATATAGAGCTAATACAATGTGCCATTGCTAGATCAATATATTTACACATATATGTGAACTTTATAGATATGTTAAGTAGAACCATAACTAAACATCATATGTAAACAATCTTTTAATTGTTTATCATGAATCACATGGTGGAGGAATTTGCTTGAGCTACTACACCAAACATATACCATACACACGGGGAAGCTCACTCAAGAGCACAAAAGAGAGATGGAGAACAAAATATTTTCTTGTTGGTTTTTTCTTCTTCTTTCGTATACAATACAATGTATAGAAAGACATAAAGGAAAGTGGCCTATTAAATCAAACAATGTATAACTGATTATACTAATCAACTAGTGCTATAACTTTGCTAGCTATAAGTAGGTGGAACAAACTAAATATAATAAGTGATAAATCAGTGGCTATGTGAGGATCATAATGACCATCAACATGCTAACTGTAGATATGCAGACCTATTTAGCCAGGTAATCCATGATCAATGTCCACATATATATTGAGCTTTTCATCTCAACTTTGCCCCTCAAGCTCAACTATATCTCTACAACCCCAAGTAAGCTTTGAATTTTTGAAGCTTCTCTACACCTACCAATGCCTTTGTAAAAATGTCAGTTTTCTAATACTATGTGTTGATATATACCAAGCCAATCTCTCCTACAAATACCTTCTCTCTCACAAAGTGGTGATACATCTCAATGTGTTTTATCCTAGCATGGAATGCTAGGTTCCTAGCTAATTATATGCTGCTCATGTTTTCATAGTGAATGCCAACTCGACCATCTCCTTGCACATGCAAATCACCCAATAGCTTTTACATCCATACCTTATCACATGCTACCATAGTAGCATCTCTATACTCGGAGTCTATACTTGATAAAGCAATTGTAGATTGCCTTTTCCTACTCCATGCAACTACTGATTACCAAGGGAAAACATGAATCCACTAGGAGATCTTTTGTCATATGTGATACACCTCCAATGTGCACTTGTGTATCCAAATACATGTATATCCTTACTTGTCTCATAAAAAACTCCATAATGCAAAATGGACTTCACAATATGTATCTAATTGCATTTAAATGAGGCTTTCTAGGCATCTACATAAATTGAATAACAAGGCCAATAGCATAACTCAAGTTTGGCCTTGTGATAGTTAGGTAAATCATACTCCCTGCTATCCTCTTGAACACAATAGGACCTTCTATCTCATCCCCAACATCAGCACTCAAACTTCAAATTTTACTCCAATGGTTTGAAAGAGGCTTACATGCTGTCATACCATACTTGGACAACATATCCAAGCTATACTGCCTGAAACAACCATATACCATCATCACATCTGATCATCTTAATACCAAGAAAGTACCTTAGCTAACCCAAATTCTCCATCTCAAACTTATTCTTCAAAATCTCCTTAACTTTAGTGATCTCACTATCACTGTTACCCATAATAATCAGGTCACCCATATTTCACATGTCAATCCAATGTGTCTATTTAGATTTGTATTCCATATGGCTACCATCCTTCTATCAACTACTCTTTAGACTTACATTTTTAAGAAATGTATTGAGTCAGATTAAACTCCTATTCATTATGAAGTGTCTTTTTTTGTGAAATTCTTTGAGTATTATTATACTACTCTTTCCATTCTATTTCATGTAAATGGTATGATTAAAGTGTTGCCTTAAAATTGGATCCTTTGTGTCGATGTATATACCTATATGCATTTTGATATCAATGTTTGTGTCTATACACAAAAGTGTAAACATCTCTTAATGCCATGTTCATCTGTACAGCATATTGATGATTACAAATTGGACCTAAGATACTTATTGTTTAGGGATAAACACATACTTATTTGTATCTATTGCCTAGGTTTTAATGCCTCGGAGAAGAACAAGCATTCTCTTGACAAAAGTACATAATAGGAAAGATTAAGAAGAGAATTGGATCATGAGTACAAATCATTGCTTACCTTGGCATCCAAGTATGAAGGGAGCTTTCAAGGTAAAAGCATCTATAATTGAAGATTATCAAAGCATTGGAAGGGTGAAATTTTCACTCTCAGATAAAGGAAGGTTGATTCTCACCTTGTAACAGAGGTGTTGGTATAGCATGTATTCATGCAAAAGCAAATACATGTTATAACCAATGTAATTATTCAATGAAACATTGCAAACAAGAAATCTTTGTATTTACAAAAATAGTCTTGTATTTACAAAAATATACCCTTCAAATTGCTGTGAGTGACAAAATATTGAGAGTTTCACATGTTATTTTAAGTATTACCACCTCAAAACTGGTAGGCTGATCTTTGAGGGGCATACAACCAAGAAGCTCATCACCACAGAGAACCTTGTATTTTTATATGACTTCAAGTACATATTGCCCAAGGGGAGTCTAGAATATGGAACCCTTGAGTCTATACACATATGAATCTCAATAGCATAGAATGGATATTGTGTAGTAGTAGCATTTTGCACATGTATAGCACAAAAGTTTTGTTAGACATATTGCACTCTATGAAGCCAATCATTGGATCAAAGAATATACACCTAAGTTGGCTCATACCAATTGCAATTTTTACACATATATTCAAGGAATGTGAGGATATGAGACTTACCAAAAGTACGTACATCATGAAAAGTGCATCAAATGATTATGTAAAAATGATTCTAGGAAAAACTTAGATGTAAAAAATTAGTCATAGTTTTGACACAATAGAGTGTCGAGTTACAACAAGGGACATGGCTTTCATGTAAAATTTTACTCTCTTGGTTGACTATTTTCTTACTTTGAGATAGATCAACTAACTTTTCTTCCTAATCGTAGGTACTTTGTTGCATGAGAGACTTTATGCCTAGTGTTCAAGTATTATAAATTTAGGATACTCAAGGGTAGATAGTTGTGCCTTGATCAAGACACACATGAAGGTATAGCTGTGGATGTCACTATCATCTATGAGCCCCAAGTGTTGCAAATGGAGGATAATTGGCCCTTGAGTATAATGTGCTAGGAAATAATTCAGGTGCACCACATATCTCAACTAAACACTGAAATTTTTTTAAGACCCAAATGGAGGACTTTCTTGATGCTTAGAGCAAGTACAAAAGATTGTTTGCATACCTTGCAAGAAATATTAAAAGATGCATATGAGAGTGCATGCTTGTTGCAAGATCATGAAGACTTGTTGCCATGAAGCTAGAACCTTTTTATATTCTTTTTGGATACCATTTCAATTTGAAGAAATTCCAAAATTTTTAGGATTTGCGTCAATATGCTATGAACGCATAAGACCTCATTATAAGTTATTCTCAAGGAAAGGATTAAAATCTTTTTTTCTTTTATCAACAAAAAGAGTATGGTCAAAAATGAAAAGGGAGAATAGAAGCTCATTCTTAACTAGAATGTCTACTTGAGAAAAGCCCTCGAAAAAGCCCAATATTACTAAGGATGATAAAAATTGCAAATTTGGGGCTAGCCACAATTAAAGGAGAATAATGGAAGCTAGGGAAAGATTGAATCTAAGAAGTTCCTTTAGCTTGTCAGTAAAAACTCTCAACCATAATAGGGAGAAACAAAAGGAGATTATGACAAAGAGAGGAATTGAGCATGCGTCTGTGTAGTGGCAGCCATAACTTTCTAATGCATCATAGAATTGAAGCTTCCATGATCAAGATTTAGACTAATCTTTCTCAACAATAGGTAGCAAGATTCAACATGAAGCTTCAACAAAAATTGTGTGGACCTCCAACAATAAAACTGACAAGTTCAATGTAAGGTTCTAAGCCTATCAACAAATAGCATGGATGTTGGTGCAAGCAAGAAAGTGTTTGATTCGCCTTTCCTTTCTCTCTTCTCTTTGGAAATCAAGCTTTAAAAAATGTTAACTCTTATATATGTTGATTCCCTTCTTTTCCCAAAGGCTTTGTGAAGACACATTTATCAAGGAAGCAAGTTTCTCCCAATTCTTGGTACACTTGTACAAATTTTATAAAGGTTTCTTCTCTTCAAACAATTCTCACAAATTCCTTATTTTTAAATAGTTTGATCAAGGTTGTAACATTTTTATCTATAATGAATATTCATTACATAGAATCTTGTGTTAATTGTAGAAAGGAGACAAGAAAGTAATGAGAAGAGTAACTTGATGCTCTATGAATCTTGGTTTTGTTTTTGTGAGAAGTAAGTTGAAGGGAATATGTGTTTGTCTTTTGAGCAATAGAATACAAACACTTTGGAACTAATCTAATAACCCTTTTCTTGTTAAGGAGAGAAATTGTTTTGTAATGCAAAGTCGTTTTACATTATTTGTTTAGATCTTGGTGTTTTCTTAGTGAAAGTTTTTTAAATTAGTGCAACATCAAAGTGGGTCACAAGAGTTGTTTTCCTTGGATACTTGGCATTGAAAGATAAATTGGGTTTAGAAGTTACATCAATAACAAGTTCCATAGGGTTTCAACCTAAGATTTTTAGTTTTCCTCTCACATGTAAAGTTGGATTTTTCATTAACTTCTTAAATCCTTGAGTCTTGTTCTAGAGAATTTCTTTTCACATTGAGTTTCCAAGCACAAAATATCAATAATAATGAAGGTAAAGGAACTTGTCTTGAGCCAAGAAGGATCAAACTTTCTTTATCTTGACTATTCACTTGTGAAATGGCTTTTTTCTTTTAAACACACTTCACAACACTACCCTGAGTTATAAGAGGCATTTTTTTCTTTTGAACACCCTCATTGTTGTTAAGAGACTGATTAAAACAATTGCGCTTGTAATTGTGTCTCTTGGTGCAACATTATCACCAACACTCATTTTTCTTCATTCCTTGGGTTGTGGATGGGTTTCTACTTTCATTACTTGGCCAACAATGGTACACATGATATGGAGGTGGTGGCTTGAGAGAAGAGATTAAAAGATGAATTGCTTTGCAAGGTGAGGATGAGCATGATTGTGGTTAGGGCATGGATAAAGACCAGCGCAAGGAGGGGATTATGAGGAGTGAGATAGTGGTCCCAAAATGAGAGACGAGCTCATAAATTTGCCAAATTGTACATGAGACCTTTGTCTTGTTTTGTAGTTCTAATCATTAGGATTTGATATGGTATTTTTATACAATAAGGATTGTATATTTAGATTAACCATTTTGTACACCAAAGAAGCATCAAACCTTTGGGCTACACTTTTTTCATGAGAGCCAAAAAGGATTGTATATTTAGTTAACCATTTTGTACACCAAAGAAGCATCAAACCTTTGGGCTACAATTTTTTCATGAGAGCTTGGACATATTACATTTTACTACACACTCTCTATATTTACATATTTAGCAAATTAGACTACACGCAGTCTATATTTTATGTAAGAAAGATAAATTTCTCACCTTCCATGGTTTGTCAAATGTTGTGTGGATGTGGTATGCAAATCGAATGTTGGATGCGTATGTAGCAAGCGCCAGAAGGTCCCCAAGAAGAAAGAACTCTATTTAAGCTCAAAAAGCAGGAAGATAGACTCGCATGACATGAACAAAAAGCAAGAAGATAGACTCAAAAAGCAAGAAGATAGACTTGCATGGACATGAACAAAAGAGAAAAATTGGGTACAATCTCCCCCCATACCTTGTGTGAGCGCTTCACAAGGCATGCATTTATAAATTTATTCATCTCAAAGCTCAAAAATAGCCCAATTTTACAATAAGCATGCTTTAACTTTTATATTTGCTTTTGTCCAAATAAAGAATAAAGCGGTTGGGTGGCCCAAAAGTCGAGATGTGTCCAAATACAATGTCCAATAAAGAAATATTTAAACCGTGCGCCCATGTGCATACAAAATAATAAATATTTGTCAAGTGCTTTAATAAATAAGCGTGCCTAAATAAATATTAGCACCACGCCTTTAATAATAAGATGTGCGCCCATCAAAAATGATAATTTCTTGAATACACGCTATCGCCCAGTGCTTCCCAACGCCACCACCGCCTACTCTACATATCAAATGGAGCATTCACAATTGTTAGAAAATAATGAATTTAAACCTACAAAAGTGAATACCTAGCAGTCTTCAGCTACAAAATAAATAAATAGGTTGGAACTCTGTCCTAACCTTAATTTAATATGAGTGCACTCTAACCTCAAATGTCCATTAATTTAAATATGTATTTTGCGGCATCACCCGCTGTGGAGTCACCCATGTGCACATTAAATTATCATGACGCTCAAAAAGGACAGGTGTCCCCATCAACTTCTCACACAAGGAATCCACCTTATGTATGAGCCGCGGCAAATAAATATAGCTTTAGGGAATCCACAGCAAAACCTTACGGAATCCGCTGTGGAATAAAAACTCACGGAATCCACCGTGGAATATGCCTCATGGCATCATACCCCCGGGGTGGGATAGCAATTGACCTCAATTGCTATTAGCTCAATGTGGAGTGAGCCGAGGGGTAAGCACTTAGATCACGGGTGTGCATCCATTGGGCCTCTTCAACAGGATGATTTTTAAACTTAACCAAATATCTAGAGTATCTACGACCAGTTCTAATGGTTAGAAAGTCAGTGTCTAGAATAGTTTCAGGTTCAAGGATTTCAATTTCTTCTTCTAACAAAGGAGGGTTTTCATAGACAGGGTAAACATGTAATTGGCCTCTAAAAGGTCGTAACAAACTTATATGAAAAGTATTGTGGATTTTCTAGTGTTGGGATAGTTCTAATTTTAATGCATTGTCATTGATTTTGTGAATGATCTTGAAAGGTCCATAAAATCTAGGGGCTAACTTAATAACAGGGTGTTTCTCAACACTTTGTAATCTTCTCTATTCAATTCGTAACCAAACATGATCATCAACTTTGAAACTCATGTCTTTTCTTTTCTTGTTAGCTTGTTTTGTGTATGATTGCTAGGCTTTCACAATCATGTCTTTAACTTCAACAAAAATAGTAGCATGCATTTTGGCAATATCATCAGCAGCTTTAACTTTGTTTGACAATGATGTAACAGGTGTAGGTTTGGGTTTGGAAAATTTTACTCTTTTTAGGATTAGCATATAATTAATTCTCTTTTAACAATTTGAAAACCAAAGATAAATGTTCATAATGCTCATTTTCATTCTTACTGAAAACCAATATGTCATCAAAGAAAACAATGGCACAATGCTGATGCTTCAAAAATATATGATTCATCATACGAGTGAATGTGGCTGGTGTATTAATTAAACCAAAAGGCATAACAAGAAATTCATAATGTCCAAATTGAGTTCTAAATGTAGTTTTGAAAATATTAGGTGTATCCAGTCGTACTTGATTATATCCAGATTTAAGATCCATCTTGCTAAATATTGTGGCCCCTTGTAGTTTATCCATGAGGTTATCTACCCTAGGGATCGAATATCTATTCTTGATAGTGATCTTATTTAGGGCACGATAATCAATGCACATTCTATAAGTATTATTTTTCTTTTTAACTAATAGGACAAGTGCACCAAAAGGAGAACTACTGGGCCTACTGGGTCTGCGGGTTAACAATTCTTCAACTTGGATTTGAATTTCTTTCTGTTCAATTTGATTATGTCTATAAGGTGCTTTACATGGTGGTTGTGATCTAGGAATTAAGTCTATTTTATGGTCTTCAGGATGTGTAGGTGGTAAGTTAGGTGGTAAGTCAACAGCAAAACAATCTTTAAGTTGTGAAAGAAATTGTACATGCCTAGGATGCATCTGATTTTTCTTAGCTTCAATTTCATTCACCCATATTAAATACGATTTGCTACCTTTTCTTAATGCACATTTAGCATGTGTGTGACTAAGCAATGGAAAATTATCTAAAGTGTGTATACCATGTAATGTGATTTGTTTCCCATTAGAATAAAACTTCATTGAATGTGTAGAATAATCTATATCGAGATTATATTTATGACGCCAAGGCATTTCTAAAATAATGTCACTAGATTGCAAAGGCACAACCAAGAAATTTTTGCGCTCAACATAATCATCAATTTTAATTTCTAAGTCATGAACTTCTTGTGTACCATTATATCTAGTACTTAAGAATGCAACCTTTATGCGATAATGAGTTGGAATAGTATGTAAATTCAATTCTTTGACCAATTTTGAAGAAATAAAATCGTGTGTGCTCCCATCATTATGCAAAACAATCTTTTCTTTACCATGCACAAGACATTTCATCGTTAATAACGAATGAGGATTTGGCATACTTGGTAAAGTATCTGAAGTAGTATCAACATCATCATCGTCTTTCATGAAATCTGGTATTTCTTCATGGTCTTCATCTTCAATCGCTCCCAAGTAGTTGATGTGAATAATTGGCTTTTTGAATTGACAATTCACCGTTAGATGTCCAAGTTGATGGCACTTGTAGCAAACTATGGGTTTGGCTTTGAAAACATTATTGGTAATAGCTAGGAGTTTAGGTATGTTGGAATTTGGCTGGAAAGATGGCTTAGGATTTGGATTTGTGTTTGATGGTAAAGCAGGGTGTCGTGTCCAAGATTTACAGAAAGAAAATGGAACAAAGCGGTTTTGATTGAATCTTCAAAAGTTAGAATTTAATTGCTTTGTACCAAAGTTACCGTTAGTTGGAAATTGTTATGCTCATTTCTCTCGTCCTCGAATTTTGTCTTCAGCATCATGGGCCAAAGAAATCGCATCCTCGAGAGTTATTGGCTTGAACATGTTCACCTGTGCATAGAAGTGACCAAGCAAACTAGACATAAACTTGTGCTTGTGGATCGCCTCAGGTACATCTTCAAGCATTCGAAGTTGCAATAAGGCATTCCAAAAACGCTCAGTGTATTGAGAAATAGACTCACGATCTCTTTGTTGTAGAAGATCCCACTGTTTGATTGCTTTTTCGTGAAATTGAGGTGGAAGAAAATTTTGCAAAAAATTCTTTTGGAAAACCTCCCAAGTAGTAGGACAATCAATACTTTTGCAAACAATAGTCCACCATAACGATGCTTTGTCCACTAAATGGTTGGTGACACACTTGAGTTTGTCTTTTTCAACATACTATTCTTCATGGAAATAATCATCAAACTGACTGATAAAAGCAAGAACAATCTTTCCATCACATAGCCCATTAAAAGTACGGAATTTGAAATTTCTTTTACTTATCTTGGCCTCTTTCCTGATCGATTGTGCTTCAAGTGTCGCATTGATCGTATGTCGTAAAACATCTTTGGGTTGCGGTCCATCTTGTTCGATAGTAAATCATTGAAGAGTAGCTAGTTGAGCTTGCAAATTTTGATGTGCTCTTCATTCCTCTTGAAGCTGCATCATAATTAGATCTAATTTTTGCTCCATCGTTGGGTCTGGAAAATCACCTTCGGTCATAAAAACTTCCATATTTTGATCGGACATACTGCAAAATTTCAAACAACCTTACACACTCATAATCTTGTTAGCGGGATGAGCATAGCTCAAGATTGGGTTTACAAGGCTTGCTTTTTTTTTTCATATGGATTTTTTGCGATCTTTCTTCTTTTTGCGGGTACAAAAATTGATAAAGGTCTTCTTTCAAGCAGAAAATAGACTGTGCGTGTCAGTTTGCTTGCTGGAAACTATCTTTGTCATGGTGCAGGTACGAACAGGGGCTTGCTAAAGTTGTAAAATTGATTCGGGGTTGGTTCAATGTAAACATCCACTATGGGAAAGATTGAGAATTGAGTTTTGAGCCTTAGTAAGACTTAAAGGCTTTAAGCTTTAAATTTAAAAGCTTAAAATCAATCGTTTTTTTTTAATCGCCAGGATGTTAGGACGTCATCGCCTGAATTGGTGCCGTCGAAGGACATGCTGACGCTTCAATCATTGGAATTTAAGGCTTAAGCTTTATTATAAAGCTTATTAAGCTTTTAACTCCAAGCTTAATCTTCTTTGTTCTCTATTAACCAAAGACACTTACAAAGGATCTTCAGAGGTGGTCCTCCGCTTCCTGAAAGAGGTCCTTCGCAATTTAATAGCACAGTAGGGGGTTCTTCACCGCCAGGAACACGTTGGTATTGACGGTTCGTTGCGAGACGTGACTGTAGAGCTCATTTGTTCTAGGAGCTTCGCCTTCGCGCGAGATGGTAAGCAATTGGAAGCCCTTGATCTCAGCTTTTCTCTGATACCATTGATACGTAAATTGGATGTTGGATGCATACGCAATGAGTGCCAAAAGTTCTCCAAAAAAAAAGAACTCTACTTAAGCTCAAAAAGCAAGAAGATAGACTTGCATGACATGAAGAAAAGAGACAAATTGGGTACAATCTTTCCCCATGCCTTGTGTGAGCGCTTCACAAGGCATGTATTTATAAATTTATTCATCTCAAAGCTCAAAAATAGCCCAATTTTACAATAATCATGCTTTAGCTTTTATGCTTGCTTTTGCCCAAATAAAGAATAAAGCGGTTGGGCGGCCCAAAAGTCGGGTTGTGCCCAAATACAATGTCCAATAATAAAATATTTAAACCGTGCGTCCATACACATACAAAATAATAAATATTTATCAAGTGCTTCAATAAATAAGTGTGCCTAAATAAATATTAGTACCGCACCTTTAATAATAAGACACACGCCCATAAAAAATGATAATTTCTTGAATACACGCTATCGCCCAGTGCTTCCCAATGCCACCGCTGCCTACTCTACACATCAACTGAAGCATTCACAATTGTTAAAAAATAATAAAATTAAACTAACAAAAGTGAATACCTAGCAATCTTTAGCTACAAAATAAATAAATAGGTTGGAACTCTATCCTAACCTTAATTTAATACGAGTACACTCTAAACTCATAAACTTCCATTAATTTAAATATGTATTTTGTGGCATCAACCGTTGTGGAGTCACCCATGTGCACATTAAATTAACATGACTCCCGAAAAAGACAGGCATTCCCGTCAACTTCTCCCACAAGGAATCCACCTTGTGTATGAGCCCCGACAAATAAATATAGTTTTACGAAATCCACCGCAAAACCTCACGGAATCCACCGTGGTCTCACGGAATCCACCGTGAAATATGCCTCCCAGCATCAGGCTGTGAGAAAAAATTCCAATTCAAGCCGTGAATCAATTTGTACCAACTCCACTATGTCAAACATGGCACGCATGTGCATGCACACAAGCACGCATGCACGTGCATGTGCATGTGCCCTCTATTTGTAGTGTTTCTTTATGTGTGTAGAGAGCAAAAATAGACTTACATTAGCAATACAAGGCCTATGAGAACTTAGAAAAGAATGGCATTCCATAAGCCATATTCCTTGTGGCATAATCAAAGGAAAAGAAATTTCATTCATTGGCAATATGGCTTATGCAATGAGATTACCATGGCATAAGAAATTGGCACTTTAGTTTGTAATAAGTATCACATATGAGACACATGTTAGAATTCGTTAGGCCGTAATGAATGGCCCCACTCAAGCCCTCCCCCCGAATAGTTAATATTCTCACCTACCATGCTTTGTCCATGTTGTGTAGATGTGAGAAAACTTCTAGCAATTTGAGCCTGACTCAATGTGTGCTAAGTTGACCATAGTAAATATGGCATACATCAAAGAGAGAGAGAGAGAGAGAGAGAGAGAGAGAGAGAGAGAGAGAGAGAGAGAGAGAGAGAGAGAGAGAGAGAGAGAGAGAGGTGCTGATTCTCTATTGTGTGTGTGTACATATGTAGAAAGGGAGAATAGACCCACAACAATATAAGGCCTAAGAGAGTTTAGAAAACAACAACATCTCCTTACAAGGATTAGTATGGCATAAGTGACTACCAATTGAGGGTGTTATAAGTATTGCATATGGGACAAAAGTTAGCAACACCAATTAGCATCACTTATCCCACAATAAATGGCCTCACTAACTCCCTTTTGCCTCCCTTCAAAAGTTAGTCTACTTACTTTGCATACTTTTTTGACAAGGTTGTGTAGATGTGAGAAACTTTATTCCAATTCTAGTATGATTCCATTCGTGCCAACTCCACCATGTTGAACCACGCACGTACACACACACACACACACACATAGGCTTTCCAAGTTAATAAAATAAGTGTCTAGCTAGTAGGGTAGCCACTTGATTACACACACACACACAGAGGTTGTGTGCTCACTATATGTTTTGTGTGTGTGTGTGTGTGTGTGTGTGTGTGTGTGTGTGTGTGTGTGTGTGTGTGTGTGTGTGTGTGTGTGTGTGTGTGTGTGTGTGTGTGTGTGTGTGTGTGTGTGTGTGTGTGTGTGTGTGTGTGTGTGTGTGTGTGTGTGTGTGTGTGTGTGTGTGTGTGTGGTATTTGACACTGTAAAGTTGGCACAAATGACATTGCACTCAAATTAGCACCAACTTTTTCACATATGTACAACTTGGACAAAGCATGGAAGGTATTAACAATTCAATCACTTGTTGAATTTCCTTTTGATGCAAAGAACAGTGCATATATGGATCTTTGTGTAGTGGATTAATACCAAAAAAGAGTTCAATTTTGTGATCTAATTCTTCTCATAATGGTGGCAACACATGTGGGTAATCATCCACAAAACATTGTTTATATGAATCTAGAAACTTATTATGTGTGGGTGACAATATAGAAGACTCAGATTTCTTTTGTGTGGGTGGCAATATAGAAGACTCAAATAATCATCACATAAGCCATGTCAAACAATGTGGCTTTTTTTCTTTGGTTATGCTGCAAGGAATGTTACTTATAGGACATCATTGTTTTTCTAAATTCTCCTAGGTCTCATATTGTTGCAAGTCTATTATCCCTCTCTACACATATACACGTAGAGACTATATAGTGAGTATAATGATCCCCTTTTTTTGTGTTTTGTGTGTGTGTGTGTGTGTGTGTGTGTGTGTGTGTGTGTGTGTGTGTGTGTGTGTGTGTGTGTGTGTGTGTGTGTGTGTGTGTGTGTGTGTGTGTGTGTGTGTGTGTGTGTGTGTGTGTGTGTGTGTGTGTGTGTGTGTGTGTGTGTGTGTGTGTGTGTGTGTGTGTGTGTGTGTGTGTGCGCGTGCACGCACACACACACACACACACACGTGCGTGCTTACCACATTGAATGGGAGCTATGTAGTGGTGTAGCCTATAACTAGCTAATAGTATGTGTGTTCACAATTCAAACTTGTCAAGGCTCCTAAATTTTGACTTCTTAGTACTTACTTAGTGATAGAAAATATGGTACACTACATATTACCATGGTTTGTATATATTTTTAACTTTCCTAACATTTAGACCTTAAACCTATAGAAAATATGGTACACTACATACCATGGTCTATATATACTTTTATAGAATAAGGATCTTTCCCAACATTTAGACCTTAAATCTATAGAAAATATGGTACACTACATACCATGGTCTATATATACTTTTATAGAATAAGAAACTTTCCTAACATTTAGACCTTAAACCTATAGCTTGATATTTTTAAGTCATCATGAGTCCTACATTATTTATATACGTGGCTTTGAGGTGAGTTCTATAACTTTACATGCTTCTATGGTAGTATTTGGTATTAACATTGATTAGCTTTATTAATTTGTTTAGGATAGGCATTAGTAATATTTGGCTATCCATAGATATTTCCTCTAGAATTTTGGCTTTCCTTTAGGATTGGAAATTTTTAACAATGTCATTTCTTGGGCACTTACAATTTTTTTTAATCTTTCCTTCACATGACATGTTTGGGTCCTTTGGATAAGTATCACCTTACCTATGTTAACATAGTCAAGTTGAAAAGTGCGTTGATGGATATATTGGGGTTAAAGGCTGCATGTGCCTAGCCACCTAATTTACTTATACTTACCACCCAAACATGTGTACACTATAGGTGATGGCCTCCCATCATTATCACTTTATTCTTTATTATTGCTATGACAATAGAGTAAAGAAAGGCATGTCATACATTGTCATTATTAGATTTCCCACACACTAGTCTCTCTCTTTATTGCTTGAACCTCCATAGCTCTCGTTTCTCTATTGATTCTACTCATGCTTCCACTTTCGTTCCACTTTCAGTTTGTATCATAGTGGATATATGAGGAGTTTCATTGATCATTACATTTAGCATGTGAAAAGTTTCATTCCCTATTTCTCATGGCAGCCATTGGCTTATACTCCCAAGGTATGCATTTTCCTTTTCCCTTCATTGGCTTGCTTCAACTTGTACCCTCAACTTGTACCCAACTTGTACTGAACGGCTTATCAAGGAGCTTCCATAAGACCCTTCGAGTATCTCCAATTGGCCACAACATTTTCATTTGCCATCAACCGCAACATTTTTATTCAACTGATTATTAAGGCTTGGACATGACTTTTTTTAATAAAATGTAGCTTTTAAAATTCAAAACTATATCACAATTGGACATAAAAAATTCGACCAAATATGGTAACCCTTTAGAATCCTTGTAAGGCTTTTGATTACTCAAGTCAAGACAAAAGGCCTACACCGCGCAAAAATGAGCCAATTGACCAACTCGATTTGACCCCACCAATTCGATCCAATTAACTTAGGAAGCTTAGTCATTCACTAAGTCAGCATATGTGCTTCTAGTTGTAAAGCATCCAATCATGTAATTAATAAGGCTTATTGAAGCTTCCCTCTCCCCCTTTCAAAACAAATATTTTGGCCAAATCAAGTGAGCCAAGTTGATTAACCATCTAAGGCCTCAATCAGTGTCCATTGATGTAGACAACCCCAAATTGGTCTTGAACTCCTTCAAAAGGTCATGGGTGGAAGGGCCAATGTAGACCAATTGTCAACATAGGGCTACTTTAATTTTGCTAGTGGTAGCCTAATTAGTATGGCCATCACATGACTAGGTTATTCAAAAGGCCAATTTAAGGCCACACAAAAACAATAAGAAAGAGAGGTTTATTCCGTATAGCCACCCATGATGGTCTAGTAAGGCCTTGTGATCTCAATCGGCCATCTTTAGGCCATTAGAGAATAATGCTTCCTTACACAAATTCGGCCACACAAAAACAACAAGAAAGAGAAGTTTACTCCATATAGCCACCCGTGATGGCCTAGTAAGGCCTTGTAATCTCAATCAACTACCTTTAGGCCATTAGAGAATAATGTTTCCTTACACAAATTTGGCTTAATCTTTTTAGCCTTTAGGTTTTGACCATACCTTGACAATCACTACACCTTAACCCTAAGGATTCCATTTATTACAAGTTGGTCTCATAGGCCTTCAACTCCCTCAATTTGGAAAAAAAGGCCTTCTAGCCTTGTTCTTTGGCCCTTGAGTTGGACCTAGCCCTATTAGATTTGGTCTATCCATAATGGCCATGTTAGACTCCATCTTGGGTAATTTGGCATTTAAGCCTTGTCTTAGTCAACTTGCTTGAACAACTTGGTCTTATTGACTCTTTGGCACAAGAAATAGTTGAGTCATCACAAGGAGACATGGCCATACATTGAGTCTCTTATGCATAGATAATGTAAGACCATAAAATAGTGACACAACACTATCACATTGACTATTAGTCACCTTAGTGCATTCGACTACTCAAAGACACAACCACCAACAAGCACTTAGCTCACTCGAATACACATTCCCACTAAATCCTCACCTCTCTACACTTAAGGTAGCCCCTGTAAATGTACACCTTGTTTGGGTAATGGTTTGACTTATCTCACCTCCTAGGTGCATAGGATTAGGCACAGAAATAGAAATTCCAATTACACTAACATGCATAGCATTAACACTATTGCATGTACTAAAGGGAACCCCACATTGAAGACCCAACACACTATTACATTTCATATAAGTAGTCATCATTGGAATCACAACTCATAGTGTAGAAGGTGCAAGGCATGCCTTAGCACATTAGGACTAGCCCTTGAACCTAGGATGTTGTAGCATTCAAGTACACCAGAAAACATTAGCGTATAGGATAATCAACATACATTAGGGCTCACCCACACAGATCCATGAACCTCCACTCTCGCACATATTGAGGGGCATCCTTAATAATGAAAACAAGGAGCATGGATACAAATCGATAGTGCTAGTATGCATGTACACACACCTTAGAGGAGATGCCAAGCTCACATCGACCTCTATGCACAACATTCCAGAAGAACACCTCAATGACAAGACAACCTAACCTTGCATTTCATTGCACATATTAAACTTCTTGAAGCAAGGTTAATGGGTGGAGTTACATGAAATTGGACACACAACAATGTGGGAATCTCGGGGCCACGAAACCCTAGGTTACAACTAGGAGCATGCCAAGTGTCATAGAATTTTACGAGAAACACCACCACAGTAGAGGCACGAGGCTTTAGAGAAATCACATTCCATAAGAAAATAGGCATGGCGTGCTTTTTCTCCATCCCACAACTGGCATTGGGCTATTAATATACGCTATCGTAAGAAGGACAACCTTGGTAGCCATTCAGGTAGTACCATAGGTTACACAAATCCAATTCTATTAAGATGTAACATCCTTGACCTTAGACCTCTAGGCTCCCATCTCACCAAATGCCCAATAATTCTCAAGATTTTCAAATCTTATTTCCTAGAGGCACTTGTAAGGTGTGGGGAGGTGCAACATTTAAAACCCCCCCAACACACTAGTGCAACCAATCGAGTCAACTCAAGTCTAGGACAACACAATTAAGGTATAAATACCTTAGGGTCCAGCAGAACCTTACCAAGCATGATACAAGGACAAAAGATTACCTAGGAAGCTTTGCAAGTAGAAACCAAAGCACTTCTAAAATAGCATATAAGAGCGCTACTTGAGACTTGAGAGGGTTGGGATGAACAAGGCGCAAAACCTATGTAGCACTTGAGTAAAGGAGGATTGAATTGTTAAATAGGAACACATATATGAAGTTCGTGAAGAAAAAATTTGTTTTACATCAGTTTATATTGGTTAGAAAGGATTGAAAGCCTATTTGTGCATCATTAAGTGTTAATTGCATTTGGAAAAAATGGATTATTTGTTGTTGAAAGAAGTGGCATATGTATCAAGTCATTCAAAAAGGGAGGGAAGAATCGATCGATCACAAGAAACCAAATGAGAAAACAGAATCTAGAAACTACATGACTAAAGAATGCCAATACACTTATGAAACATTGAAAATGTTCTAACTATACCACCAATTTTAGGAGCCCCGAATTGGAACATAACCTTCCACATGCATGGTGATGTCTCAAAGTTTGCCATGGGAGAAATGTTGTGTTAACCATGGATATTGAGATGAACTATTCTACTACTAAAAGATAAAGATTGGTGATGGTGTTTTCCATAAAGAAGTTTTGATATTATTTACTAGTGATGGCCTTTACTTTCTTCATGGACCACTACACTCTACTATATCTTATTAATAAGCCATGCACTGTCAAGTTGCATAGCCTAATAGTCGTTGCTTCTTCTTGAATTTGACTTTTCAATCATAGTAAGAAAGGGGAAACAACATTACATGGTTGACCATTTGTGCTAAATACCCAATGGAGAGCCAACAAAAAAAGGCATTATAGATGGCTGAGCAAATGCACATTTGTTCAAAATATCTAAAGCAAAAGATCTCTTTAAAGATGATTCCATGCCCCACTAGGCTAATGAAATTTTTGAGATGTTGAACAAATAGAATACATGGCCGACCAATAAAAAAATCATGACTTCATTGACTCGTAATCAAAAAGCAACCCTATCAATTGATCACTAGATAGTTGTACTAGTTAGGCCAAGACAACCTCCTGAGGTCTTATGGCTAAGAGCCCATGAGATGCATGAAGTTTTGGCTAAAGCACACACAAGAATTGTAGGGGGTCACTTGTTGAGATATCGAGCTCCACTCGTGATATGCCAGGGTGACCGTTGTGCATTTATGTCACCGACTTGTCAGTTGCAGATGCGGTTGGTACACCGCCCATGAATAATAGCTAGATGACAGCTATCCTTATCTACTCTAGTCCGTGGTTTAGTTAGTATGCCACCTTAGTTAGTTGAGTTTGGTTTGAGACCCATATATAGGGTTCTTCTATTTCTATGTAGAGTTCTTTTGGCTTACACAACTAAGAAGAGGAAAACTGTTTTCAGCCTCCACCTTTGTGTGTATTCCCCCATTGTGCAAGCAAAAAAGCTACAAGTGATGCTCCTTCCTTCTCTCCCACAATCTTGACATGGTATCAGAGCCTTGTTCATGGTAAGGAGCTCAAGAAAGCAAACCAAGTTCGCGGTGTTCTGGTAAGAGGACCAGTGTTGCTTTCATTTTTCTGTTTTGGGAGCAAGTCTCTGCAGGTAGCACAGCTAGAAAGTGCAAGAGTGCATTGTCTCAGGTTGAGATGCCCTTCGGGGTGAAGCAAGAGGGCAATATATGCTGCGGGAGGGGGCTTTAGCCTTTGGTGACCCTGTTTTTTTGATTTGAGGCCATTTTGGGGCCTGTTTTGGAGGCGGAAGTTTTCTGCATGCACTCAAGAAAAGGCCCTGTTTTATGCTGTGCGACCACTGTTCTACAGGTCGGTGAAAAGTTACAGTAGAAATTGCATCGTATGCTTGTGCGTAGAGACATTGGGAGTTACAGAATCATCCTTGTTGCCTGTTGATGCAAAATCGTCACTAGGAAGTGATTGTGTGGTCAAATACCACTTTCGTCAGTTTTGCAGATTTGCCCTTGTGAGGCTGAAGCTGTGTTCTTTGCAGTGACAGAATTTTTTACAGTGTTCTGTAATAGCGTCTGATTCTCTTTCACAGATTGTCACTGAAAAGCTTGACAAGAACAACTTCCAAGCATGGAAGTTCAGAATGATGAATTTCCTTATGGGAAAAGGATATTGGGAATTTGTTGCAGAAAATGAAGAAGAACCAGTTCTTCCTGATGTTCCCAATCAACAGCAAATGCAGGCATTTAAAGCATGGCATGAGAGAGCCAGGAAAGTTATGTACTGGCTGTCTATCAGCATTTCAGACTCTATGATTGTGCATATTCAGGATGCAAGTATGCCAAAGGAGGCATGGGATACTCTGTCAAAAATGTATAGCACAAATACACAAGCCAGGAAAATGCAGCTCAAGCAAGAGTTGCACGATGTGCAAAGAGAAAATATGAGTATCAATGACTACCACATGAAGGTGAAGAAGATTACAGATGCACTTGCTTCCATTGGGTCACCAGTGGAAGATGATGATTTAGTTTCTGTGACCTTGAATGGTCTAGGAAAGGATTATGCACAGTTCCAAACATCCATTTCCGTCCGTGAAAGATTTCTTGATTTTGAGGAGTTGATTGCTCTTTTAATTTCTGAGGAGCAGAGAAATGGTGGTGCATCTTCTTCAGTAGGAAGTTCAAAAGAAGTTGTCTTCTACTCAAATGCTGGAAGAGGTAGAGGCAGAGGTAGAGGAGGCCGATCTAGAGGCTGTGGTAGAAATCAAAATATGTAGCAAACTCAAGAAAACCAGTCCTATGGAGGAGGATGTGGTAATTCTAGAGGCAGGGGGAGCCAAAGAGGTCGTGGTGGATGGCAAAGAGGCCAAAATGCAAACAGTAATGTTGAATGCTACTACTGTGGTAAAATGGGTCATATGGCTAAAGATTGCTATAAAAAGCAGAATGACATCATGAATGGAAAACTGCAACAAGGGAATTATGCATCTTCTAGTAGACAAGGTGATGACAGAAATGAGCATTTGTTTATGGTGCAGCACATGAACAATTCTGTGACAAGTGCAGAAGAAAGCAACGATGTATTACCATGTTGACTCAGGTGCATCAAACCACATGACAGGTCATGCAGAATGGATGGAGGATGCAAGGAAAATGGAAAAACCAGGATTTGTGGAGACTGGTGATGATACTACACATCCTATTGTGCAGATTGGAAAAATTTCTTTGTCTATGCAAGATGGGAAAAACAAATACCTGTCTGATGTATTTCATGTCCCGAATATCACCAAGAATCTGGTTTTTGTTGGTCAAATGGTTGAGCAGGGCTTGCAGGTCAGATTTAATCCTCATGGATGCTTTGTTGAGGATATGAAAAATAAAGGTCGCTTGATAGCAAAAGGAAAGAAGAAGGGCAGAATGTTTACGTTGGATGCAGACATGCCTGAATTGAGTGCAGCAATGTTTGCACATGGGATCGGTGTAGTTGCAGATATTGATATCTGGCATAAACGCATTGGTCATGTTAATGTATAGTGACTTAAATCAATGCAGGCCCAAAATATTGTTGCAGGATTGCCTAAATTCAAGGTTGCAGAAATGCATAAGGTATATGAAGCCTGTCAGTTTGGAAAACAAGCAAGGAAACCATTTCCTAGACATGTTCAAGAGAGTAAGAAGCCATTGGAATTAATCCACTCTGATGTGTGGACTACAAAAGCTGCATCTCTTGGAGGCTGTCATTATTTTGTCACTTTTATTGATGACTATAGCAGAAAAGTTTGGGTGTATTTTATGAAAAAGAAAAGTGAAGTTTTTGGGCATTTCAAAACTCTTAAAGCTGTGGTTGAAAAAGAAACATGCCTGCAAATAAAATGCCTAAGGTCAGATGGAGGGGGAGAGTACCTCTCAAATGAGTTTGCAAGGTTCTTGCAGGAGCATGGTATAAAGCAGCAATATTCATGCAGTCATACCCCACAGCAAAATGGAATTACAAAAAGAAAAAACAAGCATATTGGAGAGGTATCTCGTACCATGCTCAATGAAAAAGACCTGCCAGACTTTTACTGGGCAGGCAGATTGAGATCGAGAGAATCTTCTCAAAGCAATGCAGATAGTGGTATGCAGGTATCACGAAAAGGAAAAGAGAAGGTAGATCAGCCCATGTTTGATGTGAATGCAGGTCACTCTTATGTGGATGGTGAATCCAATGGCTCAGAACAGAGCATTGATGATGAGTTGGGTATTCCTTCTATTGTTACACCTAGAGTAAGGAAGACCAGGGATGTTTTGAGAGCACCTGGGAGTGAACCTACTTTGCGCAGGTCTACCAGAGTTAGGTATCCTGTGGATAGGCTGAAATATGATGGATTTACAGCCATTCACTATGCATATATGGTCAAAGTGATACAGGAACCAGAACCCACTTCTTTTGAGCAAGCCATGGGAAAAGAAAAATGGGAGAAAGCCATGGGTGAAGAAATGAATGCCTTGGAAGCAAATGCTACATGGAAATTGGTACCTTTTTCTAAAGGTAAGAATGCAATTGGCTATAAGTGGGTTTATAAGGTGAAGCACAATGCAGATGGTTCTGTGAACAGATACAAGGCAAGATTAGTAGTCAAGGGGTATGCACAAACATATGGCATTGATTATGAAGAAACATTCAGTCCGATTGCAAGGATGGCAACCGTAAGAGCAGTCATTGCTATGGCTCCATCAAAGGAATGGTCTTTACATCAGATGGATGTAAAGAATGCCTTCTTGCATGGTGATTTGCAAGAAGAGGTCTCTATGGAGCAGCCACCAGGTTATGTGCATGCTGTTCATCCTGAGTTTGTTTGCAGGTTGAAGAAAGCCTTGTATGGCTTGAAGCAAGCACCTAGAGCATGGTCTGACAAGATAGGACAGTATCTTGTCACTATTGGCTTTCAGATTTCCAAGGCAGATTTCTCACTTTATGTGAGAAAAACAGAGAAAGGTATTATACTGCTTGTCATTTATATTGATGATTTGATTATCACAGGTGACAGTGATGAAGATATCCTTCATGTGAAAATGCTATTGAAGCAGACGTTTGAGATGAAGGATTTGGGAGAGCTGCATTATTTCTTGGGCATTGAGGTGATTAGATCACCAAATGGAATATGGCTCTTGCAAAGGCAGTATGGATTGGACATGCTATCCAAATATGGGATGACAGGCTGTAAGCCTATTTCAGTTCCTTTGGAGCAGAATGTGAAGCTGAGTGCAGATGCAGGTGAGCTTCTGGAAGACCCTACTATGTACAGACGCATAGTAGGAAGTTTGATTTATATGACTATTACCAGGCCAGATTTGAGATATGCTGTTGGATTGGTAAGTCAGTTTATGCAGGCTCCAAGGAAATCACATTTGGATGCGGCTAGACGCATACTCAGGTATGTGAAGTCCACATTACAGTATGGACTACTTTATGAGACTGGGGTTCAGATACAGTTGTATGGATACACTAATGCTGATTGGGCTGGTAGTATTTTCGATAGACGATCTACCAGTGGATATGTGTTCTCTTTTGGGAGTGCTGCAGTCACTTGGAG
This sequence comes from Lygodium microphyllum, assembly GCF_053477565.2. Lineage (NCBI taxonomy): Eukaryota > Viridiplantae > Streptophyta > Polypodiopsida > Schizaeales > Lygodiaceae > Lygodium > Lygodium microphyllum. Next base: position 113,271,892 of record NC_141148.1, read on the forward strand.
CAGTAAGAAACAGCCTACAGTTGCCTTGTCGAGCACAAAGGCTAAGTACAGGGGCGCAGCAATGGCTGCATGTGAGGTAGCTTGGTTGCATAAGCTACTTTATGATATGCATCAGTCTACAGATGGGCCAGTTATCATTTATTGTGACAACATGAGTAGTATACACTTGGCAAATAACCCAGTCTATCATGCTAGAACAAAGCACATTGAGGTGCATTATCACTATGTGCGGGAGAGGGTTTTACTAGGTCTTATTGATCTAGTTTATGTCGGCATAGAGGATCAGGTAGCTGACATATTTACGAAGGCATTGGGCGCAGAGAAGCTACGCAAGTTCAGAGACCTACTTGGTGTGCAGGAATTGGGATTGAGCTTGAGGGGGAGTGTTGAGATATCGAGCTCCACTCATGATATGCCAGGGTGACCGTTGTGCATTTATGTCACCGACTTGTCATGCGGTTGGTACACCGCCCATGAATAATAGCTAGATGATAGCTATCCTTATCTACTCTAGTTCATGGCTCAGTTAGTATGCCACCTTAGTTAGTTGAGTTTGGTTTGAGACCCATATATAGGGTTCTTCTATTTCTATGTACTTGAGTTCTTTTGGCTTACACAACTAAGAAGAGGAAAACTGTTTTCAGCCTCCACCTTTGTGTGTATTCCCCCATTGTGCAAGCAAGAAAGCTACAAGTGATGCTCCTTCCTTCTCTCCCACAATCTTGACATTGATGGAGACTCCACGGCTCAAAAAATCTTGCAACCTCAGCTATGGAGGTCAACTTTATTCCACAATGTTGTAAGGTTTTTCAAGCACTGTGACAAATGCCAATGCACAAAAGTTGTAGTCACAAAGGAGAAGATGGATCTAACACTAGTGATTACATGACAACCATTTAAAAAGTGGGGGATAGACTTTGTAGGATATACAAGTTCCACAACTCAATATTCTTAGGCTAGATATATTATCATTGCTACTAAATTACCTAACCAAGGGAGTTGAGGCTAGGTCCATGAGGAAAAACAATGCAAGAATGATAGCAAAATTCTTATGGGAACAAGCGATCTTATGGTTTGGTATCCCATTGAGATTGTAAGTGACTTAAGATACTCACTTTATTAATGAAGTGGTGTCACAGTTGTTGTCCATATTCATGATCATACACCAAAAGTCCTCCCCATACTACCAATAAGCAAATGGTTAAGTTGAAGCTACAAACAAAGACTTAATTAATATCCTAACCAAAACCATCTCCACATCTCATCACTTGTTGTCCATATTCATGATCATACGCCAAAAGTCCTCCCCACTACCAATAAGAAAATGGTTAAGTTGAAGCTACAAACAAAAACTTGATTAATTTCCTAACCGAAATCATCTTGACATCTCAAAGCAATTTGGAAAACAAGCTAATGGCAACATTTTGGATTTATCACATAGCCTACAAGACTGCAATTGGTCAAAACCCCTTTAAATTGGCTTATGGTACCAATACAATTATGATAATCGAATTCTTTGTCCCTATCTTGAGAGTGGCAGTGCAAGAATGGTGGGAAGGCAAGAAAGCTTGGACTAACCACTTAACCGAATTAGAAAATATGCTAAAATTTTGATTACTTGTAACACACACTCTTGTCTATGAAAAAGCATGGCAGTTAGAATCATCGAGACTGACCCTAAAGACAAAAACCTTGTATTTGTAGCTTACCTAAGTATCACACTAATTACAAGGAAATCTCACAAAGTCACGGTCTTGATCAATTAAGGCACTGATTGTAACATTCTAACATATAATGACTAGATAAGAATTGGGCAAACTATCACTCACACCAACAACTGCAAAAGCCAATCCATATAGAGGAACTCTTATGCATTATATAGGGAAATGTAAAGTCATGTTAATAATTAGGAGTTGGTAATGAGGTACTATTGGGATGCCCATTTGAGGACTAACCAAATGTACAATCAAGCTCGAACTACAATGTATTTATCTTGAGTTATCCAACATCAAGATCATCACAACTTTCATAAGGATATTGATGCCTTGATTGAGAAGATAGTACCATCAACACTCTCCACACATCCCAATTTACCCCTTAAAAAGAGAAATGATGCTCTTCTCAATGAATTGCTCAAAGCTCAAGTAGACCATAGTAACTAGTCAATCATGTGCATCATTCCAACACAAACCATCAAAAAGTGGGTAATGGTACTGAATGTGAAAAGCAAACATGCTCATTCACGTAGTCATCATTAGCAAAAACCAACCCCTAACCAAATACGGTGGCAACATAAACATCATACCCTAAATCCAACTCAATGGGTTCAAAAATATCTACTCAAAGCACAAGGCTACTACCCTGGCAACAAGTATGTCCAGTTTTTTGACAAGAAGCTCTTTACAACTCAGATTTCACAAGAGTATGCCTTGAAAGAAAGATTAATCACCTCCTTCAAATGTAGTTGCATTGAGACCACCTCGATGAACTTTCCAACTTTGATAATCTTGCATAGACAGACTCCTCATTCTTGTAGCATTGGTTCACTTTACTAATGAAAAGCAATGATGTGCCATTAATACATTAGAGTATGATCCTAGTTATGTTGCCCCCATATCATTTTGGTACTTTCTTTAACCCATAAATGTCCATTAGAAGATAATACAATGATGCATCCATACACGGATTGGGTTCTTTAGCAAGGAAGAGCTTCATATTGCTAGTCGAATAGGTTTAGGGACCTTCTCATTGATGTTCTGACCTATGTTACCCATATCCACATTCGACCATAGGATATGGACCATTATGCCACCATGGAATATAATCCGCAAATCTACTATTGGTGGTTGCAAAAATAGTTGAGAATCTCCTTGTATATAAGCGAGTGGGCTAGCACCTAGAAATCAAATCCTTGCTATGATCCCCTTACACAATCCTAGAAGTATTTGCAATCTCTTGGGGGAAGGAGGGGCTTGAGAGGTGAGCTTGCATAAACTTTGCAAAATTTTCTTTGTTTTGGTGTGAAATTTGAGTTTTTCTTGGCAAGTTGTACATACATTTTTCATTCTTAATAAATTCAATACTTCTCAAAATCTCACCACAATATATTGTTAGACTTTGGATATATCGGGACAAGGAGGCAAAGCCAAATGAAAAAGGATGACCAAGTCCTAGATATAATTTTCCAAAAGAGAATAGGTAGACTACAACCTGAGTACAAAAGTTAAAGGATATCGCCAGTAGTGGTACAAAGAGGTCCACAACCTAAAAGTGGGAGCAACCAAAAATCAAGATGCCATGGAATTAGAAGACCAGTGTAAATTAAACGAGTACATAGAAAAGCTCGAGGAGGAAATAAATTATGAGCAGTGCATTAAATTTCTCATGACCTCCGATCCTAACATGCATAATGGATTGGGTTACAATAAGCAATGACCATATATAGAAACAGGTGGAGATCCCTCTTAATCCAAAAGTGGTACATAAAGCCTTGGTCCTACTAGATAAGCATGAGAAATGACCAAAGAGAGATGTCTATGCAATGTTAGGGATGGATAAACAAAAGGTTTTCACTAACGATGGCATCCACTTGGAAGACAACCCAAATCCCTTAATTAAAATTCAAGCTAAATTAACACATGCTCTATTATATAGAAATAGGTACAACTCCATAGTGAGAAAGATCCAAGTAGCAATAGTAGGAAGTGTATCTACTCAGGCAATGGACAATAAAAACCTTAATGCCTACATCATAAAAACCATCCATGATGCAATGGAGCCATTGAGCTCTAGAGCACAAGAGTTTGACAAATCAAGGCCCATGTCAGCACAACAAGTAAAGAGGTAGAAAGAAAGAAGGCAACAACCAAAGCCACTCCAAAAGGGTTCTCGGGGGGTGGGAGGGGGGGGGGGGGGGGGGGGGGAGGAGGTACTAATAGCCATTATACAAGAGAATCACAAAGGCATCACATCCATGAGAAAATTTGTCAGCACCACAAGAACCTCTAGGCACGACTATACAAGAAGTATCACTGCACGGATATTGAAATGCTAGAGCATAGACCCTCAAAAGAGCAAAGAAGAACAAGAAGTGTCACTGCACGAATATTGAAATGCTAGAGCATAGACCCTCAAAAGAGCAAAGAAGAACAAGAAATCAAGAGATTGCTAGAAGGCTTGCAGCCACACAACATAAGCTTTAAACCAAGAAAGTACCTAGTTAAAGAGTTGACTCTCCAAACCCCCTTGAAAAACTCAATTGGAGAACAAGAAGCAACTCAATCAAAGCCCATAACAACTCATATTGAGGCTCAAGCCATGGCATTAGAGTGACTACTTGAGTTGAGGAGCAAGAGGTTCCAAGATCCACAATACTAGAGGCTAGAAGACCAACAACAACAATAGAAGCCACAATCAATATTAGTCAGAAGGAAAGAAGGGGAAAATTTTATCATCAAGGTGTCAACGGAACAAGAAAAGGGTATGGTTGAAGAGAAGAATGAACTAAAAAAAGTAAAGGGAGCCCCCAAAAGGAAAGAAGAGCAACAAAGGCAAAAACAAGAGGAGGAGGAGGAGGAGCACCTTAGAAAACAAAAGTAGGAAGAAATAGCCCTAGCTATTAGAAGATCAATAGAGTAACCCTCGAGAGCAAAAGAGCTGGCTCTGATGAGCCTTAACCTAGGAGGTTCTTCAGAGGGCTGGCACTAATGCAATAGGACCTATGACTAGGCCATTAATCATGATGGGCAAGGATAAGAATCCACTAGAAATTCCTCCCACTTCACTTGTAGCCACTACATCGCCCATCCTAGCCCCCACTATAGAAGACTTGGCTAGAATTAGGCAAGAAAGTATGGTTTATCAGCTTGCTACACAAATTACTATACTCTTAGGTGAGATAAGAAGAAGCCACTTCCATTGGTACTAAATGGTTGGTAGATGCAGTTGTGAAGTTTGGTTAGAAAGCACCTAAGATACCAAGAGTGAAAGGGTCATTGACTTCTTTATCTACAACCACCCAAAGTCCAACACAAGGTTTTGAAAAGCTATTAAGAGATCTAGAAGAGCCAAGGGACCAATTGGATGAGGAGAGGAAGTCGGTCTTAATAACTTTAGAGAAGGAAAAGAGAGCCCATGATGCATACCAACAACGAAAAATGTTAGAGATTTTCAATCTAAAGAGAGAACTAGATGCAACAAGGAAAAGTAATAACAAGAAAAAAGGATATGAAGAGTTGCAAAAACAATGTGAAGTAGAAAGAGAAAAACATGTGCAACTCGAAGGCTAATATGTCAATACCATGAAAGACAAAGTCAAACTAGAAGGAATGGAGAAGATGAAGTAGCTCTAATGATTTAAAAAAAGGGAGATGGAGAAAGAAAAGTGAGCCAAAGAGGCCCAGTTTAAGCAGCTAGTGGAGTTGGAAAATGAGATAGAAAAATTTGCTCATAGCTATGTCCAACTCCAAAGGCAGCTACACTATGCAATGCAACAAAGGAACATCCTTGCCCAAACTTGGCAAGAATAGCAAACCATGCTAGAAATCCTTGCTAAATGGTAGAACCATGGGCTATAGTTGGCAAAGGAAAATGTGAGCTTATGGGAAGAAAAGAATGTGAATTCATTGCAAAACATGGCAACCTGTTTAGTGCAGGTAGAATGTGAAAGAAGCTTGGCAGTAGAAAGAGCTAAAGCAATAGAGGTAGTGATGTAGGTTCAACAACAAAGCTTTATTAACATATTTCTTGAGGTGTGGAAGCTATGTGAGGAAAACATGATGGAGAATCTCAAGAAGAAGTTGCTACTCGCCAAGTAAAGACTCAAGCACAATCTAGAGGTGACAGTTCCCCAAAGGAAGTACAACATGATAGATGAAGAATAGGTGCAATGGCTTAGGAAAATGGAGCTCTCCACAAAAGAACTAAAGATGATTGGGATAGTCATCACTAAAGAACCCACCCAAACCATGGAAGCAACACCATTACCCCTTACACTTGAAACAATTTGGGAACAGGAAGAACATGAGCAACCAGTGTCCCCACAACTAGAAACTGCCATAGAAATGGAAAGGGTATCCACCCCTCCGGAAAATATTATAGAATCCATACAGAGAAGAAGAGAGCATTATGGGAAAAAGTAAAAGAAAGCTCACTACTACTTCTCAACTAGTGCCAGACCTACCCTTCCCACAGAAGGGGGAGTACTTAATAATCAATCGAGATAGGGAGCTCATCACTTGGGAGCTATGAGAGGCTTAGGAATCACCTATGCAATTTCCATTTAACTTTCCACAAGGGCTCAAAAAGGTGATTCCTTTAATAGTTGTATAGAAGGTGATTCAAGCGTCATTAAGGCTAGGGAAACAATGGTTGGAGTAAAAAATTCAAGACCATGGATTGTGGCAACAAGAATGAGTAGATTATTGGCATGACAAGGTGTTTGAGCTATTGAGGACTATGAAGGGTTACAAGTCTCAATTTACCGGGAGAAGGAATAACTTGGATGACAACATGGAAGCGTGATGGCTTTCTGCAACTCACTACCATTCAAACAAGGGAATCCCACTTAGATGACTTCCAATGTTAGTGTAGAAAGGCCAAAAGACAACCTTAAGTTTTGAGAGAGGGATTTGATTCCTTCTTTCAAACAATTGGAGGATTTCTCTTCCTATTGAGACCCCACTTTCAATATAGTGTGAAATTATTTAAGATTGCTTCTCCAACTACTCAACCAAAAAAAGATGGTAGAAGAGGAAGGTTTCCACCCATTGTTCTTTGATGTGAATGTGGGAATAGATAGGTATTCCATGGTGAGATTATTCCTTCGGGATACACTACTATTGGCATACAGTTTTGAGCTATTAGAAGATATGAACATCAGCCAATTTACCAGTTGTTGCCACCCTTTCCTTCCAACAACACTAGTTGAAAAACATGTTTATTGCATGCCTCATGTTTTTGACCTCACGAAGACAAACAAGCAATGAGTGTTGTCCTATAAAAATGGAGCATCAAAGAGAAGAAACCCTTTGGACACTGCATATATCAACAACTAAACACCCAAGCACCTATGTATTAGAAATGGATTTGTTTGCTTCATATTGACACTTTTTTGTTACTGGCTAAGTACTTTGACAAGCTAACCATCCACCATGTTAGGATCCCTTTGAACCTTGCTTTTCCTCCAGTACTAGGTGGGAATATGAAATTAGGGATGCCTTGAACACTTAGTGGGAATGTAATGCCAAGGACACAATGGGAATGGAACAAGGGGTATGTAATGAGCACACGATAGGAACATGCCTTAGAGTTTATGTGTTCAAGGGGAGCAGGATGAGAGAGAGAGAGAGAGAGAGAGAGAGAGAGAGAGAGAGAGAGAGAGAGAGAGAGAGAGAGAGAGGATGTGACGTGGAGTGATGGAGATAGGGGTGCCCTTTGAGCCCTCTCTTCTTTGCCCTTGCAACTCATCCAGTTCTTTCGATGTTATCTCATATGGCAGCTTCTACTCAGTTGGCTGGATTGTCGCTTCCTTCTGGACAGCACTTCATTAGTCAATCCTTGGCTGATGATAGCTTTATGATTTTGCATGCGGACAAGGATAACCTTCGCAAAGCATTGGATGTTTGGGCTCTCTTTGGTCAGGCGTTCGGCCTTCGCATCAATGCGTTGAAATCAACCATTCTCAGTTGCATGGAGTCAAATTTGCAGTCATTGGACTGGCAGGGTATCGTTGTTCCTCGTGGCTCCATTGTCAAGCATCTTGGGTACCCTTTGGGTGTTGATGTTCCCCCAAAGCAGCTTCTGCAGTGGATTTCTCAGAAACTGGAGGCTAAGTTTCTGTATTGGAAGTCTCAGGCCTGGCCCTTCCATGTTCGCCTCAAAGTAGCCCAGACAATTATGTTGCCAATGCTTACATATTTCTTGCCATTGTTGCCCTGGACTACTACGACTCTGAATGCTCTTACTCAGTCTATTCGTTTCATGCTATGGAAGAAGGATTCCTTGCATGCAAGTATTTCCTAGATTTCTTGGTCGCATGCGTGCACCCCCAAACGCAAGGGCAGGGGGCTATTTTAGATGCCCAAACTCACAAGCTGGCACTCCGTTGGTCTCTTTTCCGCATCATGTGCTCGGATCATCATCCATGGGTCGTTATAGCCCGTTATCCTTGAGGATCATGGGCTTCTGCATGGCAATACTCAAATCCGGAGTTCTTGGTGGCATGTTCTTAATGCTGATTCGCAGTTCTCCAGTTCTTCTTCATCGCTGCTTACCCATTTGGTATGTTCCTGGAAACTGGTCCTCCAGAAGGCTCAATGGCATCCAGCGGAGGATCGCTTAGCTACTAATTCTTTTCAATTGGAATTGCTGGCAGTCTCGCGGTTACTTTCATGGGAAGGTAAACACGAGCTTTGACCACAATTCAACCGGATGGCACGTTTGGGCTTAACTTCAGTCGCGGATGCCACCCTTGCCAGTTGCAATGTGCTAATATCGTTTCGTACAGCTAGGAGGCTTTTCAGGATCCCTCGTGGATATAGGCATTTATGGGAACAGCTTTTGATGGTGCTCCAGAGTAGACAACCCTTTCCTGCCCTTGCTTCGGATCATCCCTGGCAGGATTGGGACTTTGAAGGCCGGCTGAATTTAGGCAAAGCTTCCGCTAACCAACTATATCATCTTTTGATTAAAGATCAACAATGGCTGGTTACTAAAGCAAATACTCTATGGGGATTGCGTAAATCCCGGTCATGGTGGAGGGCAACTGTGATGGAGGGCTGGTTGAACAAGACACCCTTCAAATATAAGGTCTTTCTTTGGAGGGTGATGATTGGTGGTCTTCCGCTTGCTTCAGCTCTTTCCAAGCGATGAATCTCCAACGACAACTGTTTCTTTTGCACCACTAGTGTGGAATCAGCCCGTCACCGATTTATTTCTTGCTCCATTGCTAAGAAAATCTGGTCATTCTTGTCAGCCGTTTGGCGAGCGGTGGTTGGTTTCTCGCTACGCCTCTTTGATTGGGTTTTTGTGCAGCCCAAATACCCCACTCCAACACAGCCACATATGAAGCTCGTGTTTCACTTTCTTCGATATTGGGACTGTTGGCATAACTGGACCATTCGGAATGCGTTTCTTTTTTATTCCGCCTATAATGTTCAGCGGCATATTGCTAGGCTTAAAGGTCTCTTGTATTGGCAGCTAGATCTTTTCCAGCATTCTGACATGCTCTCTCGGGAGGACTTACGTCCCTGGCATATGGCAATTTCCTCTGCGTCTTTGCCATGACTTTGTAACTCTTAGTACTGGAACCTTTTCACACGATGGCTTAGTGCCATCATGTCTCTTGTAATCAAGTAAACTTGTACTTTTTTCGTAATTAATACAATTACCTTTTACGATAAAAAAGAGAGGATGTGACGTATGCGTGCAGCCTACTACCAGCCCGCCTCTTTTGACTGTTGCATGCATGTATGGAGGGCGAAGAGAGAGAGAGGCACTTGGCATGGCGGAGTCGTGCTTGCCTCTGTTCGCATGCACGGGCAAGCAACCTGTCTCTCCGCCATGCACAACAGGGGCCAAGCAGCAGCATTGCTCCCTCGCAAACAAGAACAACAAGATATCTTGCCTTGACTGTGATTATTAGGCATCGGTCTCTCTCGTGTTCACCGCGGCTCTTTGGCTTATATAACGTCTTGAGCATCTAAATCTATGCACTTGCTGATCTTCGGTTTCGCCACCACCAAAACGCAGAAGCTTAAGCGTTTTTGTTTTTAAAGGCACCTTTTCCTCCATCGCGACAGTGATTAAAGTGTGTCTGCATCAGTTCCAGGGCGACTTGATTGGGTAGCTCACCAGTAATCACAAGAAGATTTCTCATGGGAGAACACCTGTAAGCAGAATCGGATGCGATCAAGCAAGCACACCCTATCGCTCATTCGATTTTCTGATTGAAGTCCCAAAGCATTTTCCATTTCCTCAAGCTCTTAAGCATCAATCTGGTCATGATTTGCAGAAATCGGAATCATAGACTGACGATCAGTTTTACCAAGCCCTTTGCCGAAGATCTATTTTGTCATCCCATCTCTACTACTAAAGAGGTGGCGTGAGGGTCAGATTTGCTTTCCGTTATGGAATCTTATTATCAGGGTTCTCCCATTTTGTTTGTTACTTGCGCGATGGCAAGCTGGGCTTTTGCATCTCTGATTGCATTAACACGATCACACCCTTTGCTGGTCTTTCTAGGCTTTGCACTGATATTTTTTATGAAGATGGAGTACACTATGGTGATGGTCGGACCAGGTTTTCAGCCTCATGATGTGGGCTTTGATTACACAGCAAAGTTGCACACATGGTTGGCACGCAATCCAGCTTGGAACTCTGCACTTGCAGCAGCTAACACGGTACTTATCCTTTATTTCTAAAAGTTTCTGGTCGAAACAATTATGCTTACACAGGTTGGGTAGTAATTAGTTTTGTTATAGATCTTTGACTCAAGAAACGGCACAAGATGGTCGAAACAATTATGCTTACACGGGTTGGGTAGTAATTAGTTTTGTTATAGATCTTTGACTCAAGAAACGGCACAAGACAATACTTCATGGTTTACGTAGACTATCAACTACGTGATTTTGCTCCATTTGGAGAAGAATGCACCGTTGCTTAGTTACAGAGGTGGTTATTAAAGATTTGTAAGGACCAATTTGGCCAGTCCGAAGTACATGACTACAGATGGACTGTTTCGTGCAGATCAAGGTACAACTGTATCAATCAGTCCAAAGGTCACATGTGACTGATGATATAGTGAGTTTGTGTTGGATCTGACAAAACACCTTGTAGAACCTGAACGCCCATTTCCAAATCAGATATGTATGCCAAATACCATACTATAGCCATTTTGGAAAGGCAAATGTCTACCTCTAGTCTGCACAACATGCTTACATTGATTTGTTAGAACCCTGTAATAGGATCCCAGTTAATATAATATTTAGGATTGACTATGGATGAGTTGCTTGGGAAGCAGTTGATTGGACGAGTTATGCAACAGTTGAACTGCTTGATTACGAGCTGATCCTCAATGGCCTAGAGGATCTATGTTTTGTTCGAGGCTATGTTTCTGCTTGAACAAAGCTGTGTGAATCAGATTCAACCATTTTAGGTTGGTTGTTTGTGATATATTTCTTTCCAAAGTTGTCTAGAGGCGGTTTATGTGCATTCTCAGCCATTTGGAGCTCTATTTTCAGACCAGGATTCTGAGGTGTTTGAAACCATTGTTTGCTAGTTGTGGAGTTGGCAAGAGGAGGGCTATCTTCAGCAGATCCTCCTGCTTTTCTCTTCTTTTCATTGGTGAGAATTTTGGCTGAATGCCCAACATCTTAACTCAGAAGGGGAGATATTTTTTTCCTTCCTGTGAGAGGGGTGAGCCCTTTGCACAATTGTGCGTTTTGCTTGTGGCTCTTTTGTCTAACTATTTTCTTTCTAATTCTGTGTGATTGATTAAGTGGATGAAATAATATCTGTCACAACTATTTTCTTTTTCTGTGTGATTGATTAAGTGGATAAGAAGGATATTTGTCACACAATCCTTGCCAAGTTACATTGGTATCAAAGCTTACGCTCTTCCTTCTTGTGATAAGAAAGTGACTAAGGGGATAATTATTATTGTTTTGATATCATGAGCGATCAATCTAGGATCTAAGGGAAGACAAGGAACAATTCATCATTTTCCAAATCTTATAGAAAAGAAATAGGTTTTGTAGTACCAAGAAGAGAATCATCAAGACTAAGAATGAGGAGTCTCAAGGGAACAATCTATACCCAAAACGGAACCCTCTTTGGATTCTTATTTGTGGATCCAGCTTGGCCGTTTGCCTGAGGATAATAGAGCGAAGATTTCCGATGGATGATTAGGAAGGTGGATAGGAGATGAGCTATCACTTCATTGATGAAGTGTGTCCCTCGGTCATTAACAAGTTCAATGGGGCAGTCGAATCGTGAGATCACTTGCTTTCATAAGAACTTGGTAGTGGTCCTAGCGTTGTTTCTTCTCGTAGCACGTGCTTTTGTCCATTTTGTTAGATAATTGGTGGCAACAATGATGTATTTAGCTTATGAATACTGTGCCATAGGACTAATGGGTTCGATCAAGTCAATCCCCCATTTCTCGGAGGGTTGTCGTGCAATGATTGGGATTAGCTCCATGTGATCCTTAAAAATAGGGGCCTTAGTCTGTTGGCACTCATCACAATGCTTTACGAATCGTGCTGCATCTTGGAAAAGAGCGGGCCGCTATAGCTGGGACTACAGCACCTTGCGGACTATCGTATCCCCATTGAAGTGCCCTCCTGCGATTCCACCGTATGCCTCTGTGAGTACGTCATGCATTTTATGCTCACACACACGTGCATAGTAACTCATCTTGCCCCAACCTATAGAGTTGGCCTGCTATCGACTGATAGGGTTGGATCTTCAGGACGAGTGGCCTAAGTCGGGCCTTTTCTATTGGTCGTTCAGGTAGTCCGTGCTCAAGTACGTAAACTATGTCATTCGCCTAATATGGCATCATGTCGGCTCTAAACAAATCTCTTTCGTTAGACAAGTTGAATAGATACGCATCTGGCAGTTCATCTACAATGCCTTGTTCAATAGCTTCTCTTGTGGGGATGTGAGACATATGATCAGCCATGTAGTGCTGCTTCTTTTTACATACCACCATAGAGAAGTCAAAATCTAAAAGCAGTGGTCATCGAGCGATGCGTCTTGTAGCACAAGGTTTATTAACAAGATATAACAAGGCTTGATGGTCAACAAAGAAGGTAAAAGACATAGCCAAAGGATAATGCCGAAATTTCTTTGCATCCTAGGGCATGTAGTATCGAAGAACGGCATTGCCACAGACATCTCGAAGACCAGGGTCATTGTCGATCTTCCATCCCCAACTGATTACAAGGGCGTTCAGTGCTTCTTAGGCCATACAGGGTATTATCACATTGAAGCTATTGATCATCTTCGAATGGACCGAGGAATGCCAACGCACATATGAGGAACTAAAAAAGGCTCTCACCACTGCACCAATTCTACAAGCCCCAGATTGAACACTCACGTTCCATGTGCGTATTGATGCTTCGAAATTCGCTGCAGGAGCTGTGTTGTGCCAGCCTGGTGAACACAACCTAGATTACCCAGTGAGCTTTGCTAGCAAACAACTCACTAAGACCGAAATAAATTACTCAACAACGGAGAAGGGATTCAATGAGAGACAATATAGATACCATTCAAAGACCACTCGGAGTCTGTCTAAGTGTTCCCTCCAAGTAGAGTGAACACACAAGTCATCCACAAAGACCTCTAACTCCTTCCTAAGCATATCTTTGAATATAGTACACATCAGTTGTTAAAAGGTAGCTGACGCATTAAGTCAACCCAAAAGGCATGACTATGTAGGCAAAGATGCCCCATTTAGAGGCGAATGCGGTCTTATGCCTATCATTAGGATGCACTTGCACCTGATTGTGTCTAGAGAAGCTGTCCAGAAAACTATAGGCCTCTTTGCCAGCCACTCTCTTGAGCATGTGCTCAGTGTACGGCAATGGATAGTTATCTCTCTTCGTAGCCATGTTTACCTTCTTGTAATTGATGCATACTCTAATCTTTCCATTCTTTTTCAATACGATGACTATGGGCGAAACCCAGTCCGTGTGCTCAATTTCGTAGATGAATCCTACTCTCATTAGTTTGTCAATTTCTTCCCTGACGGCATGGGCATGCTTTGGATTTATGGGATACGGTTGCTGCTTGATCGGCATTGCGTCTAGTGTCATGGGTATGTTGTGAGTCTCTACACTCGGTTCTACCCCTTTGAGCTTTTCTAGGGACCAAGCAAGGACATCTATATATTCTCGTAAAAGAGCAATGAGACTTACTTCCTCTTCCTTAGTCAAGTCATCCGCTATAAAGATAGGTCGGGGTGTCTCTCCTTCCCTCATAAAGCTGCGGATCAGCCTTGGAGCGCCGATATCCCAACTTCAACTGAAGAAACTCAGGGGTGACTGGTGAAAGAGAAGACTCTGAATCCGAAGAAGAATCTCCATCAAGAGGCTCTGGCTTCAAAGGGACTGTCTCCCCTCGAGAGCCCAACTCTCCCCTAGATCTCCAAGGACAGGGTGCTCCTCACTCCCCTCTGTGGCTGGTACTTCCACGAACCGCACATCTAGGCTCGTGTAGACATCCCGCTTAACGGGATTAAACAAACGATAACCTTGGGATTGGGAGCTATAGCCAACAAAAACCTATCATCGGGAAGCCGCCTCAAACTTATCACGCTGCGTCTTCGGAATGTGCACATAAGAGTCACATCCAAAGATCATGAAATAAGAGACATCAGGCTTAGTCCCGAAGTAAGCCTCAAAAGGTGTCATCCTGTCAACGGCCGAAGTGGGAGATCGATTAAGGATGTGAATTGCGGTAGCCACTGCCTCGGCCCATAGAAACTAAGGTGTTTGTCAGTGCTCCATCATGGTGCGTGCCATCTTGATCACACTTCGTTTCTTCTACTCCAAAATGCCATTCTCTTGGGGAGTGTTGGTGTTAGCAAACTCCTGGTGAATGCCCCTATCTGCACAAAAATGAGCAAACTCATTAGACATAAATTCACCTCCCTTGTCTGAACGTAAGGTCTTCAATCACCGGCCAGAACGGTTCTCCTCAAAGAGAAGCCAATCCTTGAAATGAGAGAAAGCCTCCAACTTCAAAGTCAAAAAATAGGCCCAAGTCATCCTGCTGTAGTCATCTACGATCAACATGAAGTACAAGCTCCCCTTCAGAGACTCGGTCCTCATCGGGCCACAAAGATCCGTAGATACAAGCTCCATGGGTGAAGTAGACCTCCTAGAAGCTTTGTTGGGAATCGCATCCCGATGCAGTTTCCCACGAATACAAGAGACACGTGGCTGATGGCTCACCACTATGTCCGGCAAGCCTCGGACAAACGAACGGTTCTCCTCAAAGAGAAACCAATCCTTGAAATGAGAGAAAGCCTCCAACTTCAAAGTCAAAAAATAGGCCCAAGTCATCCTGCTGTAGTCATCTACGATCAACATGAAGTACAAGCTCCCCTTCAGGGACTCGGTCCTCATCGGGCCGCAAAGATCCGTAGATACAAGCTCCATGGGTGAAGTAGACCTCCTAGAAGCTTTGTTGGGAATCGCATCCCGATGCAGTTTCCCACGAATACAAGAGACACGTGGCTGATGGCTCACCACTATGTCCGGCAAGCCTCGGACAAACGACCCTCGTGACGGCTTCCGAAGATACTCGTAGTTTAGATGGCCAAACCGAGCATGCCATAGCTCGGACTGTGTCTGAGAAGTAAGAAGAAGAGAAGTAAGAGCTGAAGAAGACTTCAATTTGTAGACTCCATTCTCCTCATACCTTGTAGAGAAAACCTTCCTCGATCCACGATCAAGGACTCGAATAGTATCACTTTCAAACTCCACCAAGAGGCCAAGAGCACAAATCTTATGAACCGAAAGTAAATGATACCCCAATCCTAGCATATGCAACACCTCAGAGGTGTGGGTACCACCACGTCCATCTTGAATAAACTGTATCTCACCCCGCATAGCAATAGACACAGAAGAGCTGTCTCCAATGAGAATCTGCCCACGCGAAGGTCGCAAATTGGCAACACTAGTGGAAGGAGGAGTCATGTGCTGTGAGGCACCACTATCCACAATCCACTCTCAAGCCTAGGGAGCTGTCATCGCAACATCTGAAGATTTCGGTGTAGAGTCCTCAATGACTGCCAAGTGTAGAAGAGCAGCTGATGAGGGTGCAGCCACCGCTCCAGGGTCCTTTGTGTCCTTCTTCTTGGTATCCTTTTTGTCTTTGCCAGGGCAATCCTTCTTCCAGTGACCGGTCTTTCCACAAATATGGCCAGTCGATTCCTTCTCCTTGTTCTTCTTGGATTTGTTGTCCTCCTCCTTCTTTTGGTCCTTCCCCTTCTTCTGAGAGGCTTGACCAACCAATGCCTCCGATTTGGAAGCACTCTGTCCCTTCAATTGTTCCTCCTGGTCCAAGACCATAGGAACCAACTCTTCCCACCAAAGAGTCGACTCCCGCCCTGATGCAATAAGAGCGAAATAAAAAGTACCGAATTGTGGCGGCAACTGGGATAGTAAAGTAATCGCCATGTCTTCGGAGGAAATAGGCTTCCGCGCATTTTGAACCTGCATCTGAAGCTGCCGAAGCTTATTGATGTGTTCCCGAAGCGAAGAAGACTTATTCACGGACAAATTCCTCATCTGCACCTCCAAAGAAACCCTCTTCATCAGGGTCATCCGGTTGTACATTTGTCGAGCTCCAGCCATATCTCACGAGCCACCGTCAAGTGCTCGATGTGAACTATCACGGCTATGGTGCAAGACAGAAACAGAAAAGATCGAATCCTGGCATTCAGTTTGTTCCAATGAGACTGGGCCTTGGTCAACTCCGCACGAGCATTGGAAGAGAGTTTGGACTCATCCCTCACCCAAGGCCTGTTAATCTCCTCCATCACCAGTTCCGCCAAATCATAAGACTCTAAAATGGCCAACATCATTACCCGCCAAATACGGTAATTGTCACCATCAAGCTTTTGATCCGTTGGAAGAGCCGGTAGAACAAGCATCTTCCTGTCCATGATCGCCTGGAACTCCAAATCAGTCTCTGTAGACATATTAACCTGCAATACCTGCACAAACACAAAATCAGCCCCCTCTGACTATGAAAACGCAGCCTTCTAGGGCTGGTTTCTCCGTTGCCCAAACCTTCTTCACCCGCCGGAGGTAATGAAAATGTAAAATCTGCAATGGAAGGCCTCAAATGCAGTCTTCCTCCCCTTTGAACAGCAATAACCTGCAGCAAATTCACCGATTAGACTCCTTTCCCGCATGCCCACGCTCGCTTCAGCCTTGATCCGATGCGCAGCCCTCCCGCTCGCCCTCGAATCCTGGAAACACAGCCTTGTGTCACGCTGAAATCTCCTCTTCAGATAGGTTCAGTCCTCAGTCAGTCCATCTTCACCGCTCTGATACCATGTCAGAGTGTAGCGATACGAAGCGTAGGACAAAGATTGAGAGAGAGTGAACACAAAGAGAGAGAGAGAGAGAGAGAAAAGGAGACAGTGTAAACGCAGAAAATCTACGATGTAGTATGCTATATAAAAGTGCAGAAATACACAAGGGGGTAGAGAAAATATCTGCGTATGTTTCCGACTTGATGACCTCGATCTCCGTCAGTCCGAGCACAGTCTATCTCAGCCAACAGATCTCAAGATCAGAATCTAAAATTACTGAATAATGTGTAGTGGAGTGTGCCACAAAACCGGCTATAAATAGCCGAAAAATAGGAAATAACTGCAGCAGGTCGGTTGCATTAAATGCAGTCGACTGCAGTAAAAAACTGTCCGATTGCAGGTGCTAATGTGGCACTTGCTGACATGGCACTGCCATTCGTACTGTCCAAGAAATGACTGGCTAACATTGTGATCATTGTGTTTATGGGAAGCATGCACAGACGTCTCATAAACGGTCTCTTTCATTGAAATCTTTGCCTCTAGAGTTAGTATATTCCGATGTCTATCAGACGCCAGGGTTTCTCTAGGAGAAAAGAAATACTTTGTCACATTTGTCGATGATGCTACTCGGAAGGTATGGGTTTACACTATTGGTAGCAAGGACGAAGTGCTTGGCAAGTATCAAAAATTCCTGGCATTGGTTGAGAGCCAGACTGAAAAGACACTTTAGTGTCTTTGCTCTGACAACAGTGGGGAGTATGTGTCCAAAGCCTTTCAGGCATTTTGTGACAGTAAGGGGATAAAGACGGAGCTCATTGCCCCTCATAATCCACCCCAAAATGGAGTTGTAGAGCGCATGAATCAGAACATACAGGATAAGGTCCATACGATGCTATCTCATGCCGCATTACCCCATGGCTTTTGGGCACAAGCTGTTATGACAACCATTCATCTAATTAACAGGTCATGGAATAGGTCTTTGGGAGGGGAGAGTCCCTCAGGAGAGTGGTCGGGAAAGCCACCTTCTTATGCTCATTTGCAAGTGTTTGGCTGTAGGCTTTTGTGTACACATGGAAAGAAAAATGCAGTAAACTGAAACCAAAGTCCTGTAAATGCATATTCCTAGGATACGGTGACGAGGGTGAGATGGGGTATAGACTTTGGGATCCCGAGAAAAAAAAGATAGTACGGAGCAATGACGTCATCTTCCATGAAGATCTCAAGCATAAGCAGCCCGAGAAGACTAAGGAAGTCAGGAGAGTTGTTTTCACGGAGGATATACCTTTTAGACAGCCATTTGTGCCCACTGGAAAGCAGTGTATACCTGCTGTAAATGACCCTGAAAATGCAAGCAATGGTACTGGAAATTACCAGCAAGGTATTTCCCAAGATGATCCACAGTTGCAGCAAGAAAATATTCAGTTAGGACAACCAGCAGGGACTGGACAGCATGCTGAAGTTTCAGGACAGCAAGCTGAAAATGCAGGTTTGCAAGTTCCACAGCCTGCAAATGCTAAGCCTTCGCTCCATAGGTTGACCCAACCATCAAGGCCATCTGACAAGTTTGTTCCTGGTGCACAGTATGCTGCAGATTATGTCATGGTTACTGACTGTCGTGAGCTGTCATGCTTCCAGGAAGCAATGACAAGACTGGACAGCAAGAAGTGGTTCAAGGCCATGCTGTCAAAAATGGAATCACTTGATAAGAATGGTACTTGGGACTTGGTGCAACCGCCTAAAGGGCAGAAAACTCTTCCATGCAAGTGGGTTTACAAGATGAAGGTCACTTCTGGTTCTTTGCCAAAGTATAAAGCACGTTTGGTTGCAAAGGGATACAAGCAGGAACATGGAATTGACTTTGACGAGATCTTCTCTCCCATAGTCAAGATGACTACTCTAAGAACAATTTTGGGCTTGGTTGTAGCTGAAGATATGGAGCTCATATAGATGGATGTAAAGACTGCATTCTTACATGGTGATCTACATGAGGACATATATATGCAGCAGCCTAAGGGTTTTGTTGCTAAAGGAAAAGAAACCATGGTCTGTAAACAGAAACGAAGTTTCTATAGTCTGAAACAGGCACCGCATGAATGGTATCATAATTTTGATACTTTCATGCAGTCTCAGGGCTATCAGAGGAGTCAAGTTGTTCACTGCTTGTACATCAAGAAGGCAGCAGATGGCAGCCTGATTATCTTGTTTTTGTATGTAGATGACATGATGATTTCCAGCAGGGATACTCATACTTTGGATTCATTGAAGCAGAATCTACATTGAAGCTCTGACATGAAAGATCCTGGTGATGCAAATCACATTCTTGGGATGCGGATACTCAGAGATAGGTCAAAGGGTAACTCTATCTGTCTCAGCAAAAGTATGTCTCCAAGATTTTGCAACGTTTCAGTATGAAGGGGGGAAAAGCAATTGGAGTTCCATTGCCTCCATTTGTGAAACTCAGTGTAGAAGACAACCCTACATCTGATGATGAAAAGGCTAAAATGGCCAAGATTCCGTATGCTTAAGCTATTGGCAGTCTGATGTATGCCATGGTGGCTACATGTCCTAGCATTTCCTTTGCAGTGGGGGTGGTTAGCAGATACATGGAAAACCCTAGCAAGAAGCATTGGGAAGCAATGAAAGGTATTATGATATACCTCAAGGACACAAGGGATTTGAGCATCTGCTTTAGTAAGCAGAAAGCATATGTCGTTGGCTTTATGGATACAGACTATACTGGACATGCAGATTGCAGGAAGTCCACTTTAGGATATGTGTTTACCTTCACAATAAGATCTGTTTCTTGGATATCTAGGCTACAGAAGTGTGTTGCACTGTCTACTATTGAGGTAGAGTATGTGGCTGCCACTGAGGCATGCAAAGAGGCCTTATGGTTGTTACGTTTGGTTGCTGAGCTTGGTATCACTAAGATTCCTTTCCTCCACTATGATAGTCAGAGTACTATCATATTAGTACGGAACCCTGTCTTTTATGCAAAGACAAAACATATACATATGAAGTATCATTTCATCAGGGAGGTACTTGAGAGCAAGAGCATTGAACTAGTCAAGATACACACTGATGATAACCCTACAGACCTTTTCACGAAGGGTCTCCCAGCAGAGCAATTTGCCCATTGCAGAGAGAGATTATGGGTATTGAATAGGTATAGTCTCTTTCAGCTTTGTACATACTTAGACTTAGCTGATTTTTTTTCGTCTACCTTTGGGCACATTGCTTGTAGGGGGGAGATTGTTGGGATAAAGGGCGATTCCCAATGCAGTGCCTGTGCCCGCCCTAAGGGCTAGGCTTGTACATGACTTATATACGTGTCTGAAAACTTTATTGGGTACTCTTGAGTACCACAAAACTACTGTATCATTGCGTTAACCCCAGCTCGAGATGGAAGCAAAAGAAGTGAAATGCGACAGAAATGGAAGAAGCAGGACGGAGAACAAGCAAAGGCACAAGGACAACCTCTAAAGTCAAGTTAAAGGCAAAAGCGCATTTTTAAGTGAAGGGCACCCCAAAACTTTTGTAAAAGAGTGCCAAGCTCCCTCCTATGCAAATTGTAAAAGGGTAGACGGGGCATAGGCTAAAGAAATAGGCTAAGTAGAAGGGAATGGAAAAGAGAATCTTGCCACAATGCCCAGTCATGTAAAAAAGGGGATGGGTGTCCATGGGGATTTTAGGGCATGTATATAAAGTTCAAAAAGTAAATGAGAGCTCATTCTTTGGTGTGTGGCAACAAGCTCTTCTTCTCCTCCTCTTCGCTTTGCTTGTTTGTGTATGCTTAAGAGAGGGAGTGTGAGAGTGTGAGGGAGTGAGTGTGTGAGGACGAGGAATCAAGTGAAGCTCTCCACCATCTCCTCTCTTCTTCTTTTCTTCTCTTCTCTTGTCTTGCAGCGGCTATGGAGAATGAAGCTTGGAGGTGGAGGCTTGAGGATGCTTGATCTTGCATCAAGAATCGTGGAGCTAGCGGTGTGCTTGAGGAGGAGGCAACCCATTTGGGCATCGAGGTAAGCTCACTATACCCTAGTAGGATCGTAGGCGCATCGGCTAAGTGAGAGATAGCCATAAGTGCTCACTTGAAATGCTTGAACGAATAAGTGGTCCATGGTTCTTGAAAGTTAAGCATGAGCTCCCGGGATTCTACATTTTGGTTCTGTTGCCGGGACCAATGGATTCAAGCTTGAGCGCTTGCGCATCTCAAATCAAGCATCGAAGTAAGGGTTTTTTCCCCGAATCGGAGCTTGAGATAGGCAGGAAGTTTTGGGTTTTTCAATCTTCACAGTAAGTAAGTATTTTGGTTATTTTGATGACTTGATGATTAGGAGAGTAGGAGAAATCATTTCAGTACTTTGCTTTCGATTCTTGTTGTATTTAGAGTAGGTTAGGATTAACGAATTGAATTGGAAAAGTGTAAGGTTTGCTACTGTAAAATAGGCCCAAACAAGGCACAAATAAAGAAAAATGGGAAAAAAAGAGTGCTCAAGGGAATTAAGATCGATAAGTGAGTGATTACAAGTGGCAAGTCCTTTGCCAAGAAGGGATTTAATAGCCAAAAGGCCAAGGGAGAGCTCATTTGAAACCCTAGTTGTGTGTGTGTATGTGTGTGTGTGTGTGTGTGTGTGTGTGTGTGTGTGAGAGAGAGAGAGAGAGCTCCATTGCGTGGATTCACTTCGATCTTGCCGCCGACAAGTTTGTTGTCCGCTACAGGTATATCCAAACCTTCTCCTTCATCCATAGGTATGATCTGCATAGTTGTCACGTACGAAATGTACAATACGGTACGGTACGATAAAATACGTTACTAATTGGTACCTTATGATTTTATAAGGTACGGTACGATATTAGTACGAAAAAAAAATTAAGATGGTTTTTTAAATAACAAAAATCATAAATCATAAAATACATATTTAAAGTGAAAATAGCCATTTCATTACAGAATAAGATGAATACATGAGGGTGACCATCGCAGTCGCATGGGCTAGCCGCTACACAAAACATGCGATACAACTACAGTCTAGTATATCTGATACAAAAAAAAAAGAGAGACCTATGTCATATGAATCTATGATGAGGCATCACTATCATCACCATTATCATCATCATCAAAACCGTCTGAGTGCTCATCAAGAGAGTCTAAAGATGACTCCTTGGCATCCAATGATGAGACACACTCATACTCATCCTCATTGATAAGGTTACCATCATCATCAAATGATGGCTCCTTGGGTGGCGACTGTGTAGGCAAGGGGGGATGTCATCATGAGGCACAGGATGTGAGCTACTAGAGCCCCACCTTACATATGTCTGCAAGCCACTCGAACCACCTCTTCTCGATAATGGAGAGCGTCGAATGGCCATGCCCCTACTACCACCTACTCGAACTCCTCGCCCACGAGCACGTTGACTGCGAGTGTCACAAGTATCTGTTGCTATAAGCTCTCTATAGAGCTCTGCGAAAATCATCTCCTCCTCGTCCACCTCCTTATGTATACTCGGAAGAGTGTCGCCCATCAACTTGAATGTATCAACATTCACCTACACAATGCAGTGATGTACGTAAGATTAATCATTGTGAATGCTAAAGTCTAAATTGTAAAGCATAAAGTTTAAACTTCAAAGTTCAAAGTTTAAAAGTTAAAACAACAAATTTTAAATGTTATGGTTTAAGTGTTTAAACTTTACCTGCTTCGGACTACCCATGCTCATCATAGCCCTCATCATGAGTAAGTTAGTGCGGCAATAGACTAGCCGCTCTAACTATCGTGTGCTAAGCCGATTACGAATCTTTGTGTGAATGAGAGAATAGGCACTCCAGTTTTTCTCACATGCACCCGAAGAGCAATCCTGGGCAATGACCCTCATGGCTAAGGGCTGAAGGGTCTCCAGTACGTATCCAAAGTTTTGCCATCAAAATAAAGGCTTCACAAGTAACTCTCCTCCAACAAGTGGGAGAAGCAAAAGCCACATGCCCTCTCTAATCTGCATAGCATCCTAGCTCCTCTAACACTTCATTGTAGTCATCCACAGGGACCACACGAGTCAAATAAGCAAGCTGATCTAAACAGAACTCTCTATCATCCATGACCGCCGGTGACTTGTAGGCCAGATGTACCAATGCGGCAAAACCATGGATGGGCTTATGCATCCACGCCCATCTCCTCTCTGCTATCTCTAACACATGTGCACGCTGTGTCTCTATGATCACTATACAAGCACGTGCCTCCGCCAATGCGGCTCTAAAGAAGTGAATGAGAAGGACCATGGTGGACCCCTCGCAATCACTCATGCGTAACATCCTATAAAAGGGAGTCATGACAATGACAACGGCACGGATTTTTTGCCAAAACTGCTCATTAAGGCACAAGCGCTGCATGGCTTTGGCCTCCTCTGTGTCATGCTCATCCCACTCATTCCATAGAGTGGATACCACTATCTGGCGCAAGGCGGACCGCACCTCATAAAGGCGCTCCAGCAATAACCACATGTAAGCAAAGCAAATTGAAGAAGGCTTCTTCAACTCCAGTGTGCTATGCTCATGATACATCGCAAGCACCTTTACCTTTACGGTGAAGAATGTGACAATTGATGTAGCTTTGCGGACCACCCTCTTCACCCACTTGAGCTTCCCAATGTCCTCCATGAGCAAGTCTAAACGATGACTTGCACATGGAGTCCACACAATCTTAGGGAACTCGGCCTCAAGCAAACGGCCCATGCGCCGACAATTTGATGCATTGTTGGTAACAACTTGCACCACATTTGAGGGGCCCACCTACAACCCCAATTTACAAATTATAAGTTATGTATAAATCAAATTTCAATTATGAATCATGATATTATCATAATGAAAGAAAGTAAAACAAATTTAAAACGCAAATTACAATGTATACCTCAATGATGGCTTGTTGAATGTGGCAATAGATGAATGCGCCCGTCGTTTTTCTCCCCCTCTTGCCAGTATCTACGGCCCGTAAAAAGTAAGTGCCAAGTGGACATGAAATGAGTATGTTGATGATGCCCAGTTTCTTATGATCACTCCATCCGTCAATGAGAATGAAGCAACCATCTTTTATCCATACGGCCCGAATAGGATCAAAGGCTCCATCAATTCTCTCCTTCTCTTCATCAATCTTTCTCATCCTCATGTCATTGTATGTGACACCGGTCCATCCTTCACATGGACCCACATTGGCAATGGCTTTTGCCATCTTCTTCCATTGCTCTTCCTTTAGGACATGAAATGCAAGATTGCACTCAATCACCGTGTGTGCAATTTCAATGTCCATAAGTCGTTGCCTTTCTCTAAGAAAGGCAATCGATCCACGCACATGATCGGGAGCTTGAGAGAGAGACGATTGTCTCTCTGGCACCGCATGAGCCTCCACTCTTTGTCTTTTACCGGAGCCCCATAACCAATGATAAAGGCCTCTCTTGCATCGGTTGAAGATATACCCACATTGGATGCTTCCTCATTAGTAGGTATAGGAGTTGGTGCCGATAAGCCACTTCCTCCTCCTCTTATGGATCCCCCTCTCATCTTGGCAAGAATCTCCTCCGCAATGTTTTGAGGGATCTCCTTGAATGGAGCACTTGCCCCCATCTTGGATATTGGAGAAGCCGAGTTGCACCACTTGTATAGCGCTTCCCGCAATACTTGTATGTCCAATGGTGGAAGTTGGACTTCTTTGTGTCCCTCTCCACATGGATCGCATGCAAATTGAAGGCCTCGTGCTTCTCACAAGTCATGGTGCCGATGACGGATAAAGAGGCCCGAGAGAGAGAGAGAGAGAGAGAGAGAGAGATGCTTGAGTCTCAACTCTTGAAAGTTGAGAGAGAGACTTAAGAGGCTCGAGGGTTGGGGTAAAGTTTAAAGAGCAAGAGTAAGAGAGAGGGGATGGGAGATGAGAATGGCAAATGCTTTGATAGGGTGCAATAGAGGGGATGGGAGATGAGATTTGAGAATAATAAATGCTTCGATAGGGTGCAGGAAAGAGGGGATGGGAGGTGAGATTCAAGAATGACAAATCACAAGTCCATTCAAGAATCAAGATCTAAGAGAGGAAGATGAGAATGGTAAGTCACAAGTGCTTGCTGAATTGGTATGGAAGCATGGAGGAGAGGAGCACCTTTTGTAGATGAGAGAAGGGTCAAAGTTCAAAGAGTCAAAAGAGGGGTCAACCGTCAAAGAGAGGGCTGCCAGCTAGAAGGAATCCAAAGAGGGCTAGGGAGGGGAGTGCATGGCTGGAAAAGGGGGTGGGGTGAGGTATCCAAGGCTTCCCACCCCCCAAAAAGTGCCATGTAGGCAGGTGGAGTAAAAGCAAGGGTGCAAAAAACGCGGGACGCGGGATCGAGGTGGCGCAGGTGATGTGGCCCAAATAGGCCCAAAAAGTTGTATGAATTCATGCGAATACGTACCGTACGGTACCGTACAATCCATACCATACGAACCTGTCCGTACAACATACAAAGGCAACTATAATAATCTGGAAGTGCTCGACGCTTACAACACATTAAATCTCTTAATCGTCGAATTTTTTCAACTTTTTCACAATAAAACCTGCCATGTTCGGCTTGTCCGAGTAGCTCGATCCTGGGCCGAGTTTCAGAATTGGCCCTCAGCCACTCGTCTCCGGCCATTCGGCCCGTCCGAGTCCACCTCGCATAATTCGGCCAATTCGCCCATCCAGCTTGGCCACTCGGCCCTCGAACTCGAACACCACACCCACTCGGCCCTCGGCCATTCGGACCATCTTAACTCAGCCCAATTTCACTCAGCTCTTGGCCATTCGGCCCCCGTTCGAGTCATACACTTGGCCCCTACAATTCAAATCTCTTGGGCCGAATTTGATTTTTCTCAAAATTTTTAAATTTTGAACCAGACCCACTTAGATCCCGGCTGTATGAACCCCTGAAGACCATACAGACACTTGAAATGCCTTTCTGGGGCAAGAAATAGAGCAATCAGCGAGACACAGACGTAGAGGTGACATTAGTCGACTATCTAGCGATAGGGCCCGTTAGCGACATCAAGCGGAGTCATAGACCCCGAATCGAATCTTGATTGAGCGGAAGGCGCAACGAAAACACTATAACCCGACAACAACGGCCATAAGCTGAGGCCATAAACCAAACATACAAGCCTATCAGACCAAACCCATAAATGAGAGTGCAAGAGCCGCTTAGACACTTTGTTTCTCACTCACCCTGATTTCCAATACTTGAAACACACTTAAGAAAAGCTAAAAGCCTGATTGCGCACAGTGCACAGAAAAGAGTACACACACATACACACACACAGTGAGGGTAAGTTAAGGACTAGTTGTAATTAACAAGAAACTCACTCAGACATAAAAACTTGAAGGAACCCACCAGTAAGAGAAGATCCCAAGACATAGACGGGTGATCGAAACCCCAAGTGTAGGACCAAGCAAAGAACACAACTAAAAAGCCAGACATAAATACTGACACTATCCGGAAAGTGGATCTACCTGACCTCATAAACTTGATCGACAACTTGGCAGAACAGGAAATCTAACGACGTGGAAGAGGACAGCTTTGGCCATAGAGGCAACAAAGAACTTGACCTACGAGACTTTCCTGAGGCAATCTAGCTATTAGTAAGCAAATATGATGCTCAAACCCAGTTAGAACACTGCAGTAGACCTACGGAGGACATCATAGCGGATCTTGAGAAGGAGAGAAAGCTAGCACGCAAAGCTCTGCAAGGCATAGTCGCGTACAACCAGGATTAGTAGACTAGGAGCTTACACCAGAGCATGGAAATGCGAGAGATCCATAGAGTGTTAGCCCTAGCAGGCAAAAATCAGACAGAGAGTAAGAGAGCACTAAAAGGAGACCTCACGCTGAGCTTCTAACGAGGTGGTTGCTAGACAACACAACAGCGGAGCAGAGTGCTACTGCGTTAGCAACATCACTACTGGCAGGGTTAAGAGTCAGTCAAGGCTCTAAGAGCCAATAAAAAATTCCCGTGGTAGCGAAGCAACTAAACAAATACCAACCGAGAACAATGACCCGTACAGCTTTGTAAAGCAGTTTGGCGAGTCTACGAGGCCAACAGCCACACTGATCTCACTCAATGCTCGCAAGCTTTCGGTCTATGCTTAGACGATTGTAGAGGCATAACCGCTAAGATCCACAAACCACTTATTGTTCAAGCGTTCCAAGCCGAGCACTAATGGCTACCTCTCACATAGCTGATGCGCTCTCTCCTACGACTGTAGTAAGCTTACCTCCATGCCCGATCGAGTTGCCTCCTCTCCCAGGCACTCTGGTAGCTCCACGATCCAAGTGCAAGCTTCAAGCGAGTTCGATCCTCACGCTCCAAGCTCCATTGCCACGAGCAAGACAAGACGAGAAACGAAGAGAAGAAGAAAGGAGAAGATGGAGAGCTTCTCCACCATGGTCCCTCATCCTCACACACTCACTCTCTCACACTCACACACCCTCTCTCAAGCACAAGCTCAAGTAAGCAAAAACAAGGAGAAGAAGAAGAAAATGAGAGCTACTTTTGGCCACACACAAGAATGAGTTTCTCATTCACTTTTCAACTTTATATACAAAACCCTGAATCCCTTTTGGGCGGTCATCCCCTTATCCCCTTTTTTACATGGCCGGCTGTAGCCTAGAGACCCTTTTTCCCATTGTCCTCCTATCTTCTTAGCTTCCTTCCTACCGCCCATCTATCTTTACAATTTGCACAGGGTACTCGTAAAATAAATCATGGTGCACCTTGCGCTCTTTTACAAAAGTATTGACTTACACTTTTTCTTGTGTACCTCTCTCCTTGATTTAGGACTTTTTTACACTTCTTGTGTTTCCAGATTCTTCTTGATGTGCCTTCACTTTTGCCTTGGCCTTGTCTTCTGCTTTAGATTTTTTGGATTCTCCATCTTGTCAACAGTGATAAGGATAGGATCTGGTACACGGACCTAGATGCTGCTGAGCGAGCCAATTTCCATGGCCTGAAAAATCTCTTCATTAAGAGATTCTCGGAACCAGGATACTTTGACAACCTGCTAGTGAGACTCATGAATATCAAGCAGAAAGAGAAAGAGGACATCCGAGATTACATGACCCATGCAAGGAGCCTCTTCAAGAGAATCCCTATGGGCGAGAGACCAACCGAAAGAGTGGTGTCCATGGTATTCATTAACGGAATACAAAGTGAAAAGCTCTACAAAGCCTTGGCAGGCAATTTGAGCCTGCAGCGAGGCGCTAGCAAGGGTCTTTGAAAAAGCTATTAGAGTAGACAACCAGCTCAAGAAGAGAAGCTCCAGGAACGCGAATCGAGAAGAGTCCAGTGCTAGGAATTCCGAGAGAGCTACAATGTCCAGCAAGAGATTGAGCCTAAGTGATCACGATAAAGGGAAAAGCACCGACTCAAGACGAGCTAGCAGAGATGAAGATGGAAATAGCCAAATTGCACGAGATAATGAGACAACCAATGCGCTTACACGTCCAATGTGTACATTGTGACGGAAACCACCTGTCAACCAAGTGTCAGGACCCTAGGTCACGACCTTGTGCTAATTGCAGTAGGTTCGGCCATGATGCCATGCATTGTCAATTACCTCGGAGACTCCTATACTCACAGCCTTACGGTCGCCCCTACCTTGCGAATAGGCCGTTGAACTTCTTTAGAAGGGGAGCCCCATTGGCCCTCCCAGTACCTAATGATACTAAGCCGACCATCCCTAGAATGGAGATAAACTCTACGAGTATCCCTAGACCACTTGGACCTTACATAACCCATCCACCGAGTGACACTCCAGTCCACTATGTGGAGGAGCCGAACGGTGAGGAGCCTTATGTACACCCTTACCTGTCGTACGACGAAGAAGACAATACAGTCCTTATGGACTACCGACCAGTGCCAGTGATAATATTAGATAGAGAGAGAGGTACAAACATGTTTCTTTGTGCTGCCTCAAGAGAAAACAAGCAAATAAAGACAAAGCTGACCTAAGATACGCTAAGTGTGGAATCACTCACCTCTTTGTCGATTTTCCTAGAAGGAATCCATCCTCTAGTTCAGCAAACGAGCCATCATTTCCATTGGGATTGTTCGATGTCGAGACACTCGATGAGAAGGAGGTTACGCCTATCCCATTGCATGTCATGACTCATACGTAAACAAGACAGCCGTTGCCAGGGCCTAGTAATCTCGATGCAATCTCAATCGGAAAGAGGAGTCGAAGACGGAGGAAGAAGAGGCCAGACGCTAAGGTCACGCTCAAAACCAAAAGTGCCACGACACTGCCTACTGGAAAGAAAGTCACTAATGTATAGGCAAAAACGTCAGCTCCGAAGATAGTTGAAAATGGAAGTGCTAAGGTCGAGGAGTACCGCAACCCGAAGCATCAACTTGGAGCCATCGAGAAGGTGAAGGAGTGGGTGAAAGAAGCCCAAGAGTACCTAAAAGACGCTGAGCCCATACTAGAAGACGAGATCGATGATTTCTTAAGCATAAGCACACCAGTCCCACCCCCACGACTAAAATTGAGGGTACACCACAAGCAGTGCCGATTAGGCAAAGTCTAAATGCTACGGGCCAACAAATTAGTCAAGGCCAGTGGCCAAGAACTGCAGGGTTAGGAGAGAGGCAAGCATCTAGCAACCTCCTTAATACAATGGTAACCACCCATGTGACTCTAAGCTTAGGATACCTACTTAGGCAGCATCCAACGCTATGGCAAGAGCTGAAACAATGGGTCGAAGAGTCAAATGAGCAAGCCGCTGCAAACTTATACGAGCACGACGTGGAAACGCAAATACCAAGCCTGACATGCACTCCGTACCTAAGTCCTTGCATGTCAATGCTTTTTGGGAAGGCACAGAGATGCATGTAGTCTTGCCAGTCTTAGCTCTTGGAGATATCAAAAGAAAAGGAATTATAGACACAGGAGCAAGAGTTAGTGTGCTAAGCCATGCAGTACTTCAAACTTGGGGTAACCCATCGGTCGAGACTACTAAGGTGCAACGTCACACTTGCTAACGGAATGAAGATGAAACCATTCGGCGTGTTAAAGAATTGGCCAGTGAAGATCGCAGAAGTCCAATTCTCTATTGACTTTTAGTCATGAAGAGAGTGAACTACGACATCTTGCTAGGCCGACCGTGGATGCGAAATGTGAGAGTCATAGAAGACTAAGGCAATAGTCTCATCTTCCTCGGCAATCGAACGGAGGCTATAAGGGTAGAGATGGACACCTGGAAGACTACGTTGGTTGACCTAGATGCCATCTCCACCATGCTGAAGGGTGATTGCCAAATGAGGAAATCCTATGGGGCCTTAATCAAGTATATCCTGTGTCCTAAGGATGAGCGAGACTAGACACATGTTTTTGCTACCATCGACCTGTTGTTCTTAGACAATGAGGAGTACAATCAAACCATCAAGATGATTGGCAAGCCCAAGGACACACCCTCAGTATTAGTCTGCATGATGGCTGGAAGCTTAGACGGAAAACCCAACCATGTCACACTCCAAGTCTCAAACAATAAACGGGAGCTCCTAGAGATCCTAGGATATCTGATCAACAAGTTGGCTAGCAATCTAGCAACGAATCTCAAGCCATTCCATGGATGAGCCTAAGTGGCAATGGTCCAAGGTATACGCTTTAAACTTGATGTACAATGGGGCTTTAGTCCCCGACCAACAAGAAGACTGTTGTTCCTTCAGTGATGAGAGCGAAGGGAAAATAGACACTATAGAATATGACATTAGGAAACGTGTGATCGAACAAATACGAGTTGACTCCAAACCACGCAAGCAGAACACCTTTAGGGTAGAGAGAGGAGTCATGCGTATGGATTGAGATTAAACATGGTTGGAGCACATAGACACAATTGACTACGAGCAAGCAAGCCTAGCCCAACCAAGGGACACACCACTACCGAGTACGGACTCACCTTCCGCGCTACGACCACCAAGAGACTCCCTCTTCTCGCGAAGACAGAGAGTTCAATTCTAAGTCAGAGGTCAGCTCGAATAGTGATCCTGAAATACCTCGATCTTCCAAGACTAGATGCACCCAGGAGAACCTACCCATCCACCTAAGACGTTAATGCTTAAGGAAGAAGCGATGGAAGCTGCCTAAGGAAACGCAAGCAGAAGAGCGGCAAAAACCATAAGACCTACCAAAGCGATTCACGAAGTTCAAAAAAGGAGATAGAGTAGTGATTTTACTAGGAGCCAAACGACAAGGGCAAGCAAGCGAACCAATCGAAGGACCCGCCAAGGTCAAGGAGGTCAATTTAGCCAGGGTTATATGTTGATGATTTGATTTTGACAGGGGATCATGCACAAAAGGTCCAAGAGACCAAGACAGCTTTACATCAGGCATTTGAGATGACGGATTTGGGGCTTCTTCATTTATTCTTGGGTCACGAGATTTATCAGTCTTAGAGGGGGATTTTCATCTCTCAGCAGAGGTACATTCAAGAGCTCTTGGTGACTTTTGAGATGGAGACTTGTCTGCCCATTACTACTCCTATGGATCCGAATTGGAAGGCCACTTCACACTCAAATTCTCCCTGATGGATGCTTTATGCTACCGTCAGTTGATTGGATCCTTGATTTGGCGTCTCAACACTCGTGTTGATCTTTGTTTTGGTGTGGATCTTTTGGTAGGGTTCATGACGGAACCCAAATAGGTGCATTGGCAGGCTGCCCTGAGGATTCTTCGGTATTTGAGGGGGACCTCTGACTTAGGGATTTCTTATCCCGCAGGTACAGATGCTTCAGATCTGGTTTTTAGGGGTTGGAGTGACTCGGATTGGGCTGGAGATATGGACAACCGATGGTCTACTACAGGCTATTGTTTTATCTTGGGTACAGGTGTTATCTCTTGGAGTAGCAAGAAGTAGCCCACGGTAGCCCTTTCTTCTACTGAGGCGGAGTATCGGGCTGCATCTCAACATTCTTACCACGGGATTTATTGTGTCCCTTGTTGTCAGATTCCCCTTTCTGTTGCGATCTGCCTCTGGTATGCAAAGCATTGGAAGACTTGCTAGGCGCATTGTTCTGCCGATTCATTTCTTCCATAAGTAGAGCACTCTCTACATCCAAATACAATAGCATAGCATTAGAATTACTCATAGTAGTCCTAAAAGTATCCTAGCTCTCTAGCAAAGTGCATAACAAGAATGTAGCTTTAAATTCCTTATCAATGTTGAACTTCAAGGCGACAAGCTGGTTAAAAATAGAATTAAACTCACTGAGGTGAGTAGACATAGCAGTGCCTTCTTTTATGCGCAAATCCATGAGTTTCTTCAGCCAGTAGACTTTGCTTGCAATACTTTTCTAGGCATACAATTCCTCCAGTCATGCCCAAATGGCCTAAGTAGTATCAAGCCCTTCTATGTTGAACAACAAAGCATCGGAGACTGACAACTTGATGGTCGAGCGAGCAAGCTCATTCAGCTCATCCCAGTCATCTTGATCTACATTTACTGGTTTTATCCCCTTCTCTTTGATCTTCTTTGCTTGCTTTTTGTGCAACAAGATGTTATAGCATTGCTTTTGCCAAATTGCAAAGTTGTGTGCTCCTTCAAGCTACTTGATGTGCAGTAAATTGCTACTATCACTACTAGCCATAGTTGGAGCCCAAAAGTACACAGATGCAGGCCAGAAAATGTCAAGACAAGCGACCAAGAAGAACTGTAAATTTCAACCAGCAAGAGATTCCAAGATCTTTGATTTAGATCAGTTTACTGATCATATCCCAGCATATCAATGGCGTATGGACTCAGTTACATACATCAGTATATGTCCAACAAGCATTTGACAGTTGCATGTATGACTTTGTTTGCAGACAAGACTTGCTGTCCACTGTTTATAGCTTCAAAATGTTTGCACAAACTGATGCATTTCAGCCCAAAGATAACATATAAAGCATGTCCAATCTTTGCACTAAGTGTATGCGGGTAATCCGGTACCAAAATAGTGTCTACCAACTCAAGCAAGAAGTACAAAGTCCACGTAAAACTCTCTTAGATTTGTTCCTATGACTTGCAGTTTTATGACAGTCAGGAGCAAGATTTCAATCCTCCAAAACAAGCATAAGATCTTCCCAAGGCCATTTCCACATACATGGAATCAAAGTCAAGTATCAATACATCATTTTGAACCCCTGAGATCAAGCCTGGAAGTAATGCATGAGACATGTACTGTCAAAATAGCATTCAGCCCTGTATGTTCCAGCTAACAAATCCCTGTCAAAACTGAGTGAAATCTCAGTCAAAATCAGCCCAAATGCACTTCAATACATAGGCATATCATTCCTCAGTGTCTTGACATCACTTGAACATGTATATGCATCAACATGCATGTCCAAGGACCAATGTCATTAAAGGACAGAGAGTTGTTTGTAAATTGTTGGCTGTGGACTAAGTATTCCAGCCACAAGCAAGTCTGCAAACTGAGCAAAATGATTGCTAAGATTAGCTCCAAATGACCTCAAGACAATGCCACATGATCCCTGAGACATCCAGCATCCACTGACATCCAATAGCCATGAAATGAGCATGATTTGTATGCACCATACAAACAAAGATATGTGTTGCCTTGTTTCCAGCTCATAAACTGTGTAAACCAGTCCCAAATCTGAAGGTAGGTGCTCCAAGCCGATGTTAGGACCAACATGTCAATGCCAGGACTCAATACCAAGCATCCAGGAGCTCAAGTATGCACTCCTTAATCGCTGATGATGAGGGATATGTTGAAAAGTGCCAAGAGAGAGCCTGGTGTCTACAGGTGCAAGCAGTGTGGACTGTTCAGGCAGGGCAGCAGCACTATGTGGAGTCAATGGAGCCCAAGGAGGGGCACAGATAGAGCCAAAGAGGGCTTACACAATGCCCACACAAGCGTCTATGAGTTGTAAACAAAATTGAGGTGGAGAAGCTTCAACACACCTGAGCTATGGTTGTTCTACAACCTATGAGAATTCAAAAAAAAGACTTACTGACCCTGTTGCCAAGCTCCAGCTCCAAGTCCTGTGCTCTGATACCACTTTGTTGAATGCAGAGATCAAAGGAGTGAAGCTGTAGATGCAAGAGAGAGAGAGAGACAATGACACAGTAGTTTTGTGGTACTCAAGAGTACCCAATAAAGTTTTCAGATAGGTATATAAGTCATGTACAAGCCCAGCCCTTAGGGCGGGCATGGGCACTGCCCTTTATCCCAACAATTATCTTCTACAGAGGTAGAGTATCGAGACCTTTGTTCTACTACAGAGAAGCCAATTTGGCTCTACCAGCTATTGGCAGAGATCATCTATCCACAGACAAGACGAAGTTGGCTACGCATGGATAACTAACTGCCTTAGCTTTGGCAAAGAACCCTATGTTTCATGCTTGCACGAAGCACATTGAGGTTCGGTACCATTGTGTATGGAAGTAAAACATGGATTCCGAGTTAGCAGTTGCCTATTGTTTCATGGAGGACAATGTAGTGGACCTCTTTATGAAGCCATTGTCTTAGGAATC
Source organism: Lygodium microphyllum (assembly GCF_053477565.2). Classification (NCBI taxonomy): domain Eukaryota; kingdom Viridiplantae; phylum Streptophyta; class Polypodiopsida; order Schizaeales; family Lygodiaceae; genus Lygodium; species Lygodium microphyllum. The sequence goes on from NC_141148.1 coordinate 113,306,462, forward strand.
TATGCTTCATCACATGAGGTCTTTGGGTCTTTAGACACTCCCATAATGTGGGAGGGAGTGTTAGCATGTATTTTGTTGCTCTGTCATCTATTGGTTGTGAACTTGGTCAAAGTTTGAGGGATAGATAGGAGCTTTGACCATTTCAGCCCATTCTTTTGTGTGCATTTCTTTTTCAGCGATGTTTGAGTGTGTTCACACTAGCACCAACACACTTGCATTTTTTTAAAAGTGGCTAGGAAGTCTGTTTTAGTGGCTAGATCATGGGTGGCTTGTGTAGATTTTGGTGCTAGCATTTTCATCAGCAATGCAGGCTGCTCAGTGAGATTTGATTGGTCGACTACAGCATTTATGGAGCTGCTTGATCAGGTCGGCCAGACTTGGCAGGATTTGGCAATTTATAGCCCTCCTACATTTGTTGTAGATCATTCATCTTTCTTCTATGTGTTCAACACACTCCATCTCAGGCATTCTTTGCCTCTAGTGCAGCCATTGTCATTACCTGATCTGGTGCCCTCATTGATGCCTTGGACTGTGTGCAAGCATTGATCAGTCCATGATTGTATTTAACTTCCCATTCAGCTTCAGCGTAGATTATCACTTCATTCTCTTCTCTCTTGCTGTCTCTCTCTTCTCTCTATGTTTGTGTTCCTCTTCCATTGGACACTCATATCTCTTCCCTTCTCTCTCTGTGTTTTTGTTCTTCTTCCGTTGCCCACTTTCACACAAAGATAATTGAGAGATAGTGAACTCAAACACTAACACAAAAATTATCGCAAAATGCAAAATGAAGATACTTAAATAATGAATGATTGAATGAATGAAAAGTACTGAATAATGAATAAATGTGTATAGAATGCTCAAGGGCAGAGCTGTTGAACAGCCGATGACCCTTGTGAGAGTGGGCTGAGGGAGATGTCAATGTGCGTTATCCGCCAGAGATGGATACCTAGTGCAATGACCACCAGTTGGAGCAGAGGCTGATGAAGAAAAGGGCTGAAAATGCCAAAAAGACTTGCTTCCAAATGCAAGTACAAATCAGGCGGATGCTGAAAAGTGCTCTAGATGACAAAGACCATGTGAGTTGTCAGATGGTGTAGCTCCACTACTTCACTAGGAGTTTATTTAGCAGTTTCCACATTAGTTGTTGCCAGGCTATGCCTTTTTGAATTAAGGCAAGCAGGAAGATATGTCATATTCACCCATTGCAAGATGTCATGCGATGACAAATTGTCTTTCTAATAGTGCTTATTGGTCCCAAGGATTGTTTTGGTTTTATGCTCTCACTGGGTTTGTGAGTTGTTAGTTTCCGGGACAATTTCTCCATGAGCTATTTAGGTCAAAATCCTTAGTTTCATTCACACTAATTTTAGAGGTTTACATGTTAGGCTGATGCATGTACATGGATTGTATTAGTTTGCATGTAAGCATAGGTTAAGTCTTTAGGCCAAGTAGAGAATTTTACTGTCTCATAGCATGGCGTTCATGTCAATGGTACATCTATGGTTTCCAGTGGCCCTTATAATTTTTATTTCATATATGTCATCCACCAGTTACCAGTATCAACTTTTTGAGCTTTCCATAATCTTTTTTGAAATATATTGCACATGTATGCCATGCATTGTCTGCATAAATATCCCCTAAGCAGGGCATTTATGTATAGCAACACATTTCTGGGCAGCATAATGTATTCAGCTTGATATGACCACCTGCTGCTGCTTTGTGGCCAGCAACGTAGAGTCTGAGATAAATTGTCACGAGGTTGCCTTTGTTTTGTTGTGTCTTGTGCAGATAAACTTTTCTTTTTCTCTAACAAGGAATGACAGTTTTCTTGCGTGTTTTGTTCTGGTTTGGCTGCTTGTGCACTCAGTTCCAACTTCAAAGAAGTTGCATTTCTGCTGTCCCTAGGATTGTGTATCACCTCCCAGTATATTTTGATTTGTAGCAGTAGATGTGCACAGATTTCAGAATGCTATCAAAAACCACTCAAACGTGGTCAACTGGGCTAACTGTTAATAAACATCTACCTCATGTTGAGCTCTGCTTTAGATACATACCTACTGCCTGCTGCCACCTGATCTGCTCTGCAGTGGGTTCCTATGAAGCTGACGAGTGTTTAAATTGCTCTATGCTGTGTCTACACAGTAAGAATGGTTGCTAATGTCCATGCGCATCAGATTAAGGCTGGTTACACACCAAATAGTGCCCACTTTGCAAGTATTAACCACCAATCAAAGTATTTCTTTTGGGATTGGGCATCTGCAGTCCTTTACACACTGGAGAGGATACGACCTGTTGTTTACTATACGACCTGTTGTTTACTTGCTAAATAGGTGAACTCCCTGCCCACTTTTGGACAGCAGGGAGTCTACCCCAACCAGTTTGTGAAGTGATGGATAAGGGTGCGCTTTTTGCAATTGCAACCAATCAAAAAATAATAAGAAAAATGTGTCCTTTTGGTGTGTATAGGCTTTGTGCCCATGTCCGTGCCTAGTTTCAAAAATTGCATACCTACACTCTGGGTAGGGGTTGGGCATCCGTCATTTGGTGTGTAACCAGCCTAAGGTGTGACTGAAAGCCTGTGAAAGGTCACCTTTGCTGTGCTCTGAAAGCATACGTGTGCCTCAAACTAGACTAGGATGGGTGGGCTGGTGAAGACTTTCTTAAGCCCTAGGGTGATGAATTGATTAAGAAACACGCCATCTCCAGAGCTTGTGCCAAGTAAATGTGGTCAAAGTACAGGTCTGAAATAACCATATTCAATAGGATGCTTATTTAGGTAGACACATTCTTTTGCCTCTTCAGTGTAGGCTTGCCTAGGCTGGCAATAAAAGTATTGGATCTATCCGGCAATGTGATGACGAGCTGTCAACTTTTTTTTGGGCAGGCTTTTGTTATATTTCAAGTGGTGTATGCCATCTGGACATGTGTGGTGGATGGCCGGAAACGACCAACTGTTGCTGCATTGTTCATGTACACTTGTAGGACATTTCTTGGTTATGCTACACAACTTCCTATCCCCCAGGTAAAGGGAGTCAAGTCCACTGCAAACTTGGCTTGCTAACATGGCTTATTCCACAGTAATAAGTTGCTATTTTTTGTGATGTTTTGTTTACTATTTGTCATAATTCTCTCTCTTTTGTTTCATTGGAATGTATTGTGCTTAACAGTTACAGTTGTCTACGATTTTGCGCAGGAGTTTCTCGGCTCTGGGCTGGATTTCCCTGTTGGGAATACATCATTTTTTCTGTTCTTTTCGGGACATGTTGCAGGATCTGTGATTATTTCTTTGGACATGAGGCGCATGAATTGCCATCGTCATGCGGCTGTAGTTGAATTCTTGAATTTGTTGCAATCCCTGAGATTGCTTGCAACTAGAGGCCACTACACAATTGATATAGCAATTGGAGCTGTGGCAGGATGGGTGTGCGATTTTTTAGCTGGAAAATATGAAGAAATAAAAACGAAAAGTGAAGGACTCGAGAAGGAATGCACTTGATACTGCAGCAAGTGAAAATATACAGGGACCCTGGTAAGACGGGACTAACTATAGTGAGCGAAAGATTTCCAAAACGTAGGGAGGTCAAGAGGAAATAAGAAATATGGGCATCAGAGATCTTTGCCTTCTAGATCAAATGGCAAATACCTTGGATGATCCAAATCGATTGATTTTCATCTTCTGGGACCTTGCTAAATTCTTATGCACATTTCCCTATACCATCTCTTGTAGAACTGAACTGGCAAGCCTGCTGTTTCTCCTATAAAGTCCTTTGATAGTATCCATTTGGGCTTTACAATTAAAGTTCTGTTGCTTCATTCTTGCACATTACATCACAATAGTTCTCAAGGACTACCTAAGTCTAGCTGGACTAATGGTCCCTTTGTCCAAAAGTGCATTGCAAGGTAGTGAGGAAGAGTTTAGTCAATTTCATTGTGTAATGTGATGGACTGTTATGCACCTCCAACTCGACTATGGTAGCTGCATACCCGACTTCCTTCACATATCATGGATGCTTTCTTGCTGGTTATATTATGACACTACTCAAAGTCCTTCAATACTAAATTGGCCACTAATAGTGTGAAGACACATGACTGCTTTGCTATTTTAGCCAAGCTGATTCACCATGGTGCTAGTACACAAAGCTACCCAAGTCTTGAATTGGTATCTTAAACATGTGGTTTTGCATAAGGCCCATCGAACATCTTCTAAACTCCATGGTGCTAGTACTCAAAGTACCCAAGTCTTGAACCGGTATGTTTTACATGTGGTTTTGCGTAAGGCCCATCAAACATCCTTTGCTCCATTTTCTTAGTGCATGGAAGGTCATTGGTGAGCATCCATATTTGTGTTGTATACAAGGACCAAAGGTTGAGATGACTTACGACATCAACTCTCTTGATTGCATGAGCAAGGTCTATGGTTAGACATTGTAAATGGGATGGCAATCAGGTTGCACTCCCAACACCTATAATACACATCAATTGAATGATTCTAACTTACTACTTTTGTCTGGATGTAGGTATTAGGTGCAACCCCTTCATATCTTCATGTATATTGTATTTGCTCATTATTTTTGTAGTTAGTTGGGTCCTAACTCTTGAGACAAATTGCAAATGCATTGTAATGCTCAATTTTTTCTATATGATGAAATCATGTGAACATGAACACCATTTTCATTATGTATTTCTTACAAAGTCTTATGGAAGATTGTATTTTTTTACATCCTTGTAACACGTACCAATGGATATGGTGCAAAATGTAGCTGGTTTCTACTATTGATGAAATGTTGGATCCCATGGCATCATTGGCTTGCAGCCAAAAAAACTAGTTTGTAGCCAAAAGATGGGCCCCTTTTACAACATCCAATGGCTTTTATAGCCCATAATGTATTGGTTCTTATTACTAGATATGTTTCTTACTTTGAGAATATAGCTCCCCTTTTTCTATATAAGAAAATACTTTTAATTGTCATGGTTTGCATTAAATGGTGGTTCATCTTATTGCCTTCTACAATTTAGAATTGTGTAGGTAAAGATAGATAGCTCTACTTATGGTGTATATTGAGACACAATACATTTCGAAATAGTCCATTGCTAAAAGCTCTTATTTAGCTATCTACTCTATGTATGAGTCATTTTGAATAGATGTAATCTCGAACTTTTGTGAGATGGGATCTTCCTACATGCCAACAAGAGCTTTAGATGCTCTACACCATGATATGGTCCTAAGGCCCTCAACCATCATGTTGGTTGTTATTAGCATATGTATGTTTTTCATATATCTATGGGTTTTATATTTAAAAATGAGTCTACTATTCTACCCTTGCTGGTTGTTATCAACATATGTTTTGTGCTTTTATACTTGAAAATGAGACTACTATTCTATCCTAGCTGGTCAAAAAAGATGAACTTCTCAATATGTTAATCCTAGTGCAAAAAAAACAAAAAGAAAATTAAAAATATGCATGATGAAGCGGAAAAAGACGGCCTAACTGAAGAAATATGAGGAAAAAAGGCCAAAAGCATAAGGACAACCTTAAAAGTTCGAGGCAAGCGTAAAAGAGAGAATGTGCATTTTAAATATAAAAGTGCACTCTAAATCCTTGTAAAAGAGCACCAAGCTTTCTCTTGTGCAATATGTAAATGTAGACCGGGCATGGATGAAGGCATTATGCAAATAACAAGGAAATAAGAAAAGAGAATCTAGACCAAAATAGTTAGGCATGTAAAAAAGGGATGGATATCCAAAGGGGATTAGGGTTATGTTTAAAAAGGTAAAATGTGAATGAAGAAGCTCATTCTTATGTGTGGCCAAAACTAGCTCTCTTCTTCTTTTCTTTTTCTTGTTATTGCTTGCTTAAGCTTGTGCTTGAGAGAGAAAGTTTGAGGGTAAGGGACCATGGTGAAGAAGCTCTCTATCTTCTTCTCTTTCCTTTTTCTCTTCTTATCTTCTTTTATCTCATGCGTGGCAATGGAGCATGGAGCTTGAGGATCGAGCTTGCTTGAGGTTGCACCTTGGATCGTGGAGCTATTGGAGAGTTTGTGGGAGGAGACAACTCGATCAAGCATGAAGGTAAGCTCACTATACTCGTAGGTGTGAGAGTGTGTATGGCTATGTGAGAGGTAGTCATTGCACTTAGCTTGGGACACTTGAAGCAATAAGCAGTCTGTGGGTCTTGGTGGTTGAGTGAGAAACTTCTACATTTTGGTTTCGTTGCGTCAGGATAAACGGATTTAAGCTTTGAGTGCTTGCGAGCTTCAAATCGAGCATTGAAGTAGGATTTGCCTTGAGCCAGTGCTTGAGATAGGTAGAAAGTGAGAGAGTTGAAGAGGTATTTAATTTTCTTTGCAAGTAACTTTTTCTATTTTTTAAATTTAGATAATTAGATTGGATTAGTGTAAGTGGTTGCTTATGATTTGGATATATTTAGGTGAGGAAAAAACATAGAAATATATAGTAGGGTTTTTGTTGTAATAGTAGGCTCAAAATAGAAAAAAAACAAGGAAAAGAGAGCTTTAAGACATTAAGATAGTAAAGAGAAAGGAGGAGGTAAAAAACTAAGCAAAGAGGGGTTTAAAAAGCCACAAGGGCAAAGGGAGAGCTCACTTGTGTGCAGTCAATTGAGAGAGAGAGAGCTACAAGATTGAAAACCATTTCATGCTTGGCAATCTTCACCACCACGCCTTCGAGCCCTGCAGGTAAGCTTTGAGTGTCTTTAAATTAGATAATTGCTTCCAAGATCATAGTTGAGAGATTAATCAAGATGGGTGTGAGATTTGTCATGATTCTTGTCATTTTGGAACTTTCGATGCCGCACTCAGATGGATTTCACAGTTGTTTGAGTCCCGCTACTACTCGAACAATCCGAGTTACAAGTCCACTTGGACAACCACAAAATCGTATGAGACTAAGACTCAGACTTGACCTTGGACCTAATTTGTCCTTGGATGGCCATTCACTCCGACTTGGATGGCCGAGAGCGTTAGGCCAATCGGTGAACTCGGACAATCCAGACTAGAGAGGACCACACAGACTCGGACGAATGGCCACTTGGACTCGGATAGTCTAGACTTGAATATGACCACTTGCACTCAAACGATCCGAGTCAGACACTCAGACATTGTCACTCGGATAGATTGCATAAAAGCTAGATGGATCCACCCAGGGTAGGCAAAGGCTAAGCCCAATCTAGACGACACTCTTGTAGGCCTTCAAACATATGGAATGGTTCATAGGGCCACCAAACTCATGAATCATGATCTAATGACCCAGAAAATGGTAAGAGCACTAACCCTCAGTCTCGTGTCTCAATAGAGACCCGAACTAATTGACCAAACCTACTATCCCTCAAACCATATGTTGCGGATGTCATAGAGACTAGAATGAACCAGCTAGAGTGGCCGTCAAACGTATGAAAGGATAAAAAAAGTGTATGTTGTAGTGTATTGTTTTCATTAGATTCGCATAGTGCATCAATTGAACATTTGAAACACACCAAAAAAGCTGTAAGCTTGATTTGGCACAGCGCACTTTGAGGAGCATACCATTAGTATCTGAGTGCTCGTAATATTGAGGATTGTTTTAAATAACAAGGAATTCATGAAAATAAAATAAGTTGAAAGAGGCCACTAGTAGGAGGAGAACCCAACTATCGAATAATGGCTAAGGACACCAATCGTCGAATACTAAGAGACTTGAATCGTCGAGTCACTTTGGAAGTAATAGCGACATGCACGATTAGGGATGCAACTCTATCCAACTTGATCAATATGATCGATATCCTAATTGCCCAAGAAATTGACAATATGTCAGGAATTAGCACCAACCCAAAAAATGAGGAGCTTGACTTGGAAGAATTCCCAGTCGCGACATCCAACAAATGATGACCCATTATGACATGCAAACCAAAATGGAGCATCACGGTAGATCAAGTGAGGACATCATAGCCAATCTAGAGGAGGATAGCAGGTTGCTAACAAAAGCACTGCTAAGCATAGCTGCCTATCGCCAAGAGCAGCGAGCTCAAAAGTTGAGATAAAACATAGAAATGTGTGAAGTCCAAAGCATGTTAGAAATGCATAAATTTCAACGAATTTTAGAACTTGCCACTTGAAATAGGACAGGACCAAATGCCAAGAGGGAGAGAGCACTAGAAGTCAACCTTACCCTAAGCGAGCTTCTCACCAAGCGACTCTTAGACAACATGGTTGCAAAATAGAGCGAAGCAACCCTAGCAACTTCATTGCTAGCAAGACTAGGAATCACCCCAAATTCTAGGAGCCAAAATAATATACTCGTAGTTGCCAAGCAACTCGACAAGTATCAATCCAAAAATGATACATATAGCTTTGTGGAGGAGTTTGAGTAAGTATGCAAGGCTAACAACCTCATGGACCTTGCTCAATGTGAACAAGCTTTTGGACTTTGCTTAGGAGAAAAAGGACAGACATGGTACACTAGTCTAGACAATGCCGAACGCAATGACATCAAGAGTCTCTTCATTAAGAGATTCTCTGAGGTAGGATACTCTGAAAACCTCATAGTTAGATTGATGAACGTTAGTCGAAAGGACAAGCAAGATATCTGAGACTATATCACCCACGTGCAAAGTTTCTTTAGGAAAATCCTAGCTGCCACATAGCGATCTAGCAAACGAGCGGTCTCCACTATGTTCATAAGCAAAATCTAAAGCGAAGAGCTTTACAAGGCCTTGGTGAGCAACTCAACCCTACAAAGGGATGTGCTAGCTAGAATCTTTGAAGAATCCATATGAGTGGATGACCTACTCAAGGAGAGGAGCTTAAGACCCACAACCCGAGATGGTACTATCTCAAATACTTAGTAGCAAACCCATGCCAATTTTGCTGAATATCATGGTCCCAACACAGTCAAAGAATGCCAGTATTTCATTACTTGGACCTAGCAATCTCAACGCAGCTTGAATAGGGAAGAAAAGCCATAGAAGAAGGAAAAAGAGGACTAAGATGAAGATTACACATTAAGACAGACAATGCCACCACATTATCAAAGGGGAAGCAAGTCACGGACAAAGAAGTAAATACATTTGCTCTTAAGATAGCAGAAAAGAAAAGTGCCAAGGTTAGAGAATATCCTGATCCGAGGCACCAATTGGAAGTAGTGGGTAAGGTCAAGGAGTGGGTGAGAGAAGCCCAAGCACACCTAAAGGATTTGGAATCCATTATCAAAGATGAGATTGATGAGCTCTCTAGTGTAAGCATACTAGTCTTGCCTACTTAGTTCAAATGAAAAGATGCATCCGCACCCCACGTAACACCCCTTAGACAAAGCCTAGATGCCACAAGTGTGCAGATAGCCCAAGATCATTAGCAAAAGAGTGTAGAACCTAAGGAAAAGCATGCAGTTGGCATCTTGCTCATGAAATTGATATTGACCCTTGTGACCCTACCCTTGGGAGACCTGATCAAGAAGAACCAGACACTAGAGGGTTGAAGTAGTGGGTAGAACGACATGATGAGCTTTGAGTGGCCGACTTACTTGACCACGATGCAATAATGCACATGACAAGCTTAATCAAACAATTAGTGCCTAAGTCTTTGCATGTAAATGCCTTTTAAGAAGGCACAAAGATGCATGCAATCTTGCCTATCAACGCATTAAGAGATGCTACAAGAAAGGGAATTGTAGATAACAGGAGCTAGAGTTAGTGTGCTCATCCATGCATTTCTACAAGCTTGGGGTAACCCATCTATGGAGACCGCAAGGTTTAGTGTCACGTTGGCTAATGGAATTAAGATCAAACTATTTGGAGAGCTAAAAGACCGGCCCTTGAAGATAGCAGGAGTCTAGTTCTCAATGAACTTTATAGTCATGAAGGGAGTGGACTAGGATGTCTTGCTAGGTGAACCCTAGATGCGAAACACGAGTAATAGAAGATTGAGGCAATGGTCTTATATTCTTAGGAAATAGATCAGAGGTTGTAAAAGTCGAGATGGATACTTAGAAGACCACGATGGTAGACTTAGAGATCATCTCCACTATCTTGAAAGAAGACTCACAAGTTCAGAATTCCTATGGGCTATTAACAAAGTGTATCCCTTGCCATGAGGATGAGCGGGATTGGGTGCATGTGTTAGCCACCATCAATCTGCCATTCTTAGATGAAGAGGAGGATTATAAACAGGCTGCCAGGGTAGGCGGTAAGTCCCACAAAGTCCCAGCATCTCAGTTGCTGAAGAGTAGGGTCCCACCATTAGTACCACTTGGCATGATGGCCAGGAGCTCTAGCAATCGATCAACACTGGCACACCCACCACATGAGCCTCCAATGTTGAACCTACCTATAAATGTAAGGATAGCCATTATCATCAAGATTGAGGAAGAGGATGAGGAGGAATTGATACATGCATACCTGCGCACATCAGCCACCACTGGTCACACGACACATATGTCTTTGACACACTTATTGACGAGGGAGATGATTGTAATGTCCTTACACATGATCATTGGACCCTCATTGGTTAGCCCCAACTGCAACCTACTAATGCTAAACTCAATCCATTTGGGGGCAATCCTACTCACTATTAGGAAAGTGCAAAATAGTGGTCTCTATCGAGACTGAAAGCTTTCCTACGATCTTTATATGATGCTTAACACCAGAGTCGTTGGTAAGGAATCATTGCTAGGATGTGCATTCAAGAAATAAGTACACTTCAATGTCGACTATGACTCATAGCACATTCACCTCACCATTGGCAATGTTCAGATAGTGATGGCTTTCAGTAAGGGCATCATGGCTCCATTGCAGCTTGCGAACCGATAGAGGAACCAAGTGCAAGGTCTAAGGAGGCGGGTTATAACTTATCCCACCCTACCAAGACAAACTGCTCGCAATCTAAAGGAGCATGAGAGTAGATTTTAAAGACTGTGAAGTGCCGATTAGGAGAAGATTAGTGCAAATTTTAGGCGGGAATTTAAAGTCGACAAAAGTGGAACCTAAAGATCCGTGTTACCGTGTTTCCGACCGCGTTACCGCAGCACAAAGGAGCGGAAACTGGGAAGAAGGGAAAATAGCAAAAAAGGCGCAGGATAAAAGCAGAAAAAAATAAAAGCAGAAAAAGGTGCCTTGATTGGCCACCAATCCCTGAAAAATTCAAATGTTCCGACACGACCCTCGAGAGGCTTCAGTGTCGGGCCACGGCAACAAAAGAGGAAAAGGCACACCATTAAAATGTGGAAGTGCCCCGAATCTGTGTAAAAGAGTGCCAGACTCGCTCCTGTGCAAAGTGTATGCATTAGTGGGAATATGATTAATTAGAATGGTGGGAAACGGGAAAAAGGGCCTAGGCTACGGCCGGCCATGTAAAAGAGGAAAAAGGGGATGACCACCCAAAAGGGATTTAGGGTTTTGTATATAAAGTTGAAAAGTGAATAAGAAGCTCATTCTTTTGGTGTGTGGCAAAAAGAGTCTTCTTCTTCCTCTCTTCTTCTCTCCTTCTTGCTTGTGTGTGCTCTTGAGAGAGGGAGTGTGAGAGTGTGAGGGAGTGAGAGTGTGTGAGAGTGAGGGATCAAGAGGGTGAAGCTCTTCACCATCTCCTCTTCTCTTCTTCCCTTCTCTTCTCTTCTCTTCTCTTGCGTGCGCAGCTATGGAGGATGGATCTTGGAGATGGAGGAGGCTTGAGGATGCTTGAGCTAGCATCAAGAATCGTGGAGCTACCGGAGTGCAAGAGAGAGAAGGGTACTCGATCGGGCATCAAGATAAGCTCACAACACTCGTAGTATCGACGACGCGTCGGCTAGGTGAGAGATAGCTATTAGAGCTCGCTTGGAACGCTTGAAACAATAAGCGGTCCGTGGGTCTTGGTGGTTAAGCGAAAGCTTCCACATTTTGGTTCCATTGTCGGGACCAACGATTCAAGCTTGAGCACTTTCCGCCTCACATCGAGCATCGAAGTAGGGTATTCATCCCCGAAATGGAGCTTGAGATAGGTAGGAAGTTGGGTGCTTTTAATCTTCGAAACAAGTAAGTATTTTGGGATATTTTGGTTGTTTGATGATTGGAAAGCATGGAGGATCTATTTCAGTTTTTTGCCTTCGATTTTTATTGCTTTTAGCGTAGGTTAGAGTTAGGAAATTGAACCGGAAAAAGGTAGGGTTCACTGTTTCAAAACATGGCAAAAACAGGGAGAAAATCGTGCAAAATGCGCAAAATGCTCGCTAATGAGGACTAAGATCGACAAGAGAGTGATTGGGGGCGTCAACGCCACGGCTAGGAAGACATATAAGAGCCATGAGGCCAAAAGAGAGCTCATTTGTGCCATTTCAGTGAGAGAGAGAGAGAGAAAGAGAGAGAGAGAGAGAGAGCTAGAGAGCCCCAGGCCGTGTGATTCGATCGCATCACCGATGCACTCACCGACCTATTCAGGTATATGGATCCCTCCCTCAATCCCCCTAGATAGGATCTGGAGGGTTGTGCTTGGTATGATTGTGTAGATCCCAAGAATCGATCGAAATCGACATCGTGCTGTCTCCGTTGCGCCGCGTTCGGCTGGTCCAAGTGGTTGCTTTTGGGCCGAGTCCCAGAATCGGCCCTCGGCCCTTGCCATTCGGCCACTCGGCCCGAAACCCTAGTCGGCACTCGGACCCGTCCGAGTCAACCCATCCGAGTAACCCTACTCGGACCGTCCGAGCCAGAACTTTTTGACCACGTGGCACACTCGGCCCTGCGCTGTTCGGCCTGTCCGAGCGACCTATCTGAGTCCCAAATTCGGAACTCGGCCATACCCTGGATTCGGCCCTTGGCCAACTGCGGTTCAACCCATCCAAATTATCATGTCCGAACCTGCCATTCGGCTCATTCGAATAAAAATTGTCCTAGCCAGATCTGGAGATTCGGCCCTTGACCCTGTGCCATTCGGCCCGTCCGAGTGACCCACTCGGACCCTACAATTCGGACCAGTTGGTCTGAATGCAACTTTTTGTCAAATCTGTCAGAAATTTGATCCGACCCGGCAAACACGCATTAGCGCAACTTGTTGAAACCCTTCAGGCGTTCAGAACTTGATTCTGGCACACGGGATAAGAGAAATTGTAGTATATAGCTGCTTAGCAGTGGGTAGTAGACAGTTGAGGGACCCAAGGACTAGGACGCGAGCCGCTGAACCACAAAGACCTGATCGATTGGAAGCAAACAAAGAAACATACAAGGAACCCTAAACCCTGACTAAGCGGCCGAAAAATGGACCTACAAGTCTATCAGGCCAGAAATGAGCGAGAGTGAGTGAGGCGCCGAGGAATTGCTTGCTACACTCACATTGAATTTTCGCACTTGAAGTACACTTAAGGAAACTGAAAGCCTGATTGGGCACAAGTGCACGAGGAACAACACACTCACCGAGTGACCATAAATTGAGGGTTGTATTCAATAATCAAAGGAACTCACTCAGATAAGTCGCTCAAGGAACCCACCAATAGGAGCGGATCCAAGACATAGACAAACACGCGAAGCGCAGGGTAGAACCAAGCAAGAAGCACCAGAGACGAGGATCCGCCATGACTATTCGACCTAATTAACAGCAGAGCGGGGCACCAAAATTCGACCATGACGGAAGAAGGCTTAGACCATCGGTCTAATGAGGAGCTCGATTTGAGTGTATTCCCAGATGCTATATATCAGATGGTGAGCAGCTACGATGTGCACGCCCGGTACGAGCACCGAGACAGGACAGCAGATGCAATCATTGCAGACCTAGAGGAGGAGAGAAGGCTAGCCGCAAGGCATGTTGAGATATCGAGCTCCACTCGTGATATGCCAGGGTGACCGTTGTGCATTTATGTCATCGACGTGTCAGTTGCAGATGCGGTTGGTACACCGCCCATGAATAATAGCTAGATGACAGCTATCCTTATCTACTCTAGTTCGTGGCTCAGTTAGTATGCTACCTTAGTTAGTTGAGTTTGGTTTTGAGACCCATATATAGGGTTCTTCTATTTCTTTGTATAAGAGTTCTTTGGCTTACACAACTAAGAAGAGGAAAACTGTTTTCAGCCTCCACCTGTGTGTGTATTCCCCCATTGTGCAAGCAAGAAAGCTACAAGTGAGACTCCTTCCTTCTCTCCCACAATCTTGACATGGTATCAGAGCCTTGTTTGTGGTAAGGAGTTGGGTTTAGCCCTTGGCGACCCTATTTTTTTGATTTGAGGCCATTTCAGGGCCTGTTTTGGAGGCGGAAGTTTTCTGCACGCACTCAGGAAAAGGCCCAGTTTTATGCTGTGCAGCCACTGTTCTACAGGTCGGTGAAAAGTTACTGTAGAAATTGCATCGTATGCCTGTGCGCAGAGACATTGGGAGTTACAGAATCATCCTTGTTGCCTGTTGATGCAAAATCGTCACTAGGAAGTGACTGTGTGGTTAAATACCACTTTCGTCAGTTTTGCAGATTTGCCCTTGTGAGGCTGAAGCTGTGTTCTCTGCAGTGACAGAATTTTTTGCAGTATTCTGTAATGGTGTCTGATTCTCTTTCATAGATTGTAACTGAAAAGCTTGACAAGAACAACTTCCAAGCATGGAAGTTTAGAATGACGAATTTCCTTATGGGAAAATGATATTGGGAATTTGTTGCAGGAAATGAAGAAGAACCAGTTCTTCCTGATGTTCCCAATCAACAGCAAATGCAGGCATTCAAAGCATGGCATGAGAGAGCTAGGAAAGTTATGTACTGGCTGTCTATCAGTATTTCAGACTCTATGATTGTGCATATTCAGGATACAAGTACGCCAAAGGAGGCATGGGATACTTTGTCAAAAATGTATAGCACAAATACGCAAGCCAGGAAAATGCAGCTCAAGCAAGAGTTGCATAATGTGCAAAGAGAAAATATGAGCATCAATGACTACCACATGAAGGTGAAGAAGATTGCAGATGCACTTGCTTCCATTGGGTCGCCAGTGGAAGATGATGATTTAGTTTCTGTGACCTTGAATGGTCTAGGAAAGGATTATGCACAGTTCCGAACATCCATTTCCATCCGTGAAAGATTTCCTGATTTTGAGGAGTTGATTGCTCTTCTAGTTTTTGAGGAGCAGAGAAATGGTGGTGCATCTTCTTCAGGAGGAACTTCAAAAGAAGCTGTCTTCTACTCAAATGCTGGAAGAGGTAGAGGCAGAGGTAGAGGAGGCCGATTTGGAGGCCGTGGTAGAAATCAAAATATGCAGTAGACTCAAGAAAACCAGTCCTATGGAGGAGGACGTGGTAACTCTAGAGGCAGGGGGAGCCAAAGAGGTCGTGGTGGATGGTAAAGAGGCCAAAATGCAAACAACAATGTTGAATGCTACTACTGTGGTAAGATGGGTCATATGGCTAAAGACTGCTATAAAAAGCAGAATGACATCATGAATGGGAAATTGCAACAAGGGAATTATGCATCTTCTAGTAGACAGGGTGATGACAGAAATGAGCATTTGTTTATGGTGCAGCACATGAACAATTCTGTGACAAGTGCAGAAGAAAGCAACGATGTGTGGTATGTTGACTCAGGTGCATCAAACCACATGACAGGTCATGCAGAATGGATGGAGGATGCAAGAAAAATGGAAAAACCAGGATTTGTGGAGACTGGTGATGATACTGCACATCCTATTGTGCAGATTGGAAAAATTCCTTTGTCTATGCAGGATGGGAAAAAGAAATACCTATCCGATGTATTTCATGTCCCGAATATCACCAAGAATCTGGTTTCTATTGGTCAAATGGTTTAGCAGGGCTTGCAGGTCAGATTTAATCCTCATGGATGCTTTGTTGAGGATATGAAAAATAAAGGTCGCTTGATAGCAAAAGGAAAGAAGAAGGGCAGAATGTTTACATTGGATGCAGACATGCCTGAATTGAGTGCAGCAATGTTTGCACATGGGACCGGTGTAGTTGCAGATATTGATATCTGGCATAAACGCATTGGTCATGTTAATGTACAGTGACTTAAATCAATGCAAGCCCAAAATATTGTTGCAGGATTGCCTAAATTCAAGGTTGCAGAAATGCATAAGGTATGTGAAGCCTATCAATTTGGAAAACAGGCAAGGAAACCATTTCTTAGACATGTTCAAGAGAGTAAAAAGCCATTGGAATTAATCCACTCTGATGTGTGGACTACTAAAACTGCATCTCTTGGAGGCTGTCATTATTTTGTCACTTTTATTGATGACTATAGCAGAAAAGTTTAGGTGTATTTAATGAAAAAGAAAAGTGAAGTTTTTGGGCATTTCAAAACTCTTAAAGCTATGGTTGAAAAAGAAACAGGTCTGCAAATAAAATACCTAAGGTCAGATGGAGGAGGAGAGTACCTCTCAAATGAGTTTGCAAGGTTTCTGCAGGAGCATGGCATAAAGCAGCAATATTCATGCAGTCATACCCCACAACAAAATGGAATTGCAGAAAGGAAAAACAGGCATATTGGAGAGGTATCTCGTGCCATGCTCAACGAAAAAGACTTGCTAGATTTTTACTGGGCTGAAGCAATTGCTACAGCAGTCTATATAATGAACATGACTCCCATTGCAGCAATACATGGGATGACTCCTGAGGAGAGGTATACTGGTAGGAAACCAGATATTTCTCATTTGAAAATTTTTGGTTGCATTGCCTATGTACATGTGCCAGATGAGTTGAGATCCAAGTTGGATCCAAAAGAAGTGCATCTTTATTGGTTACTCTCTGCAGCAAAAAGGGTATAGATGCTATAACCCTTCTACTCGTAAGTTTATAGTGAGTAGAGATGTTGTTTTTGATGAGATAAGTAGCTGGTATAAACCAGTAAATGTGATTGATGATGTAGATGCACAAAATGGTAATACTGCACAGAATTCACAGCAGCAGTCACAAAATATTAGTGGACCTGGAGCGTCCTCTAGTAGTGGTTCACATTCTTCGCCATGGACAGGCAGATTGAGATCAGGAGAATCTTCTCAAAGCAATGCAGATAGTGGTATGCAAGTATCACGAAAAGGAAAAGAGAAGGTTGATCAGCCCATGTTTGATGTGAATGCAGGTCACTCTTATGTGGATGGTGAATCCAATGGCTCAGAACAGAGCATTGATGATGAGTTGGGTATTCCTTCTATTGTTACACCTGGAGTAAGGAAGACTAGGGATGTTTTGAGAGCACCTGGGAGTGAACCTACTTTGCGCAAGTCTACCAGAGCTAGGTATCCTGTGGATAGGCTGAAATATGATGGATTTACAGCCATTCACTATGCATATATGGTCAAAGTGATACAGGAACCAGAACCCACTTCTTTTGAGCAAGCCATGGGAAAAGAAAAATGGGAGAAATCCATGGATGAAGAAATGGATGCCTTGGAAGCAAATGCTACATGGGAATTGGTACCTTTGCCTAAAGGTAAGAATGCAATTGGCTGTAAGTGGGTTTATAAGGTGAAGCACAATGCAGATGGTTCTGTGAACAGATACAAGGCAAGATTAGTAGTCAAGGGGTATGCACAAACATATGGCATTGACTATGAAGAAACATTCAGTCCGATTGCAAGGATAGCAACCGTAAGAGCAGTCATTGCTATGGATGCATCAAAGGGATGGTCTTTACATCAGATGGATGTAAAGAATACCTTCTTGCATGGTGATTTGCAAGAAGAGGTCTATATGGAGCAACCACCAGGTTATGTGCATGCTGTTCATCCTGAGTTTGTTTGCAGGTTAAAGAAAGCTTTGTATGGCTTGAAGCAAGCACCTAGAGCATGGTCTGACAAGATAGGACAGTATCTTGTCACTATTGGCTTTCAGATTTCCAAGGTAGATTTCTCACTTTATGTGAGAAAAACATAGAAATGTATTATGCTACTTGTCATTTATGTTGATGATTTGATTATGACAAGTGACAGTGATGAAGATATCCTTCATGTGAAAATGCTATTGAAGCAGAAGTTTGAGATGAAGGATTTGGGAGAGCTGCGTTATTTCTTGGGCATTGAGGTGATTAGATCACAAAGTGGGATACAGCTCTTGCAGAGGCAGTATGGATTCGACATGCTGTCCAAATATGGGATGACAGGCTGTAAGCCTATTTCAGTTCCTTTGGAGCAGAATGTGAAGCTGAGCATAGATGCAGGTGAGCTTATGGAAGACCCTACTGTATACAGGCGCATAGTAGGAAGCTTGATTTATATGACTATTACCAGGCCAGATTTAAGCTATGCTATTGGATTGGTAAGTCAGTTTATGCAGGCTCCAAGGAAATCGCATTTGGATGCGGCTAGACGCATACTCAGGCATGTGAAGTCCACATTGCAGTATGGACTATTTTATGAGACTGGGGTTCAGATACAGTTGCATGGATACACTGATGCTGATTGGGCTGGTAGCATTTCTGATAGACGATCTACCAGTGTATATGTGTTCTCTTTTGGGAGTGCTGCAGTCACTTGGAGCAGCAAGAAACAGCCTACAGTTTCCTTGTCCAGCACAGAGGCTGAGTACAGGGGTGTAGCAATGGCTGCATGTGAGGTAGCTTGGTTGCATAAGCTACTTTATGATATGCATCAGCCTACAGATGGGCTAGCTTTCATTTATTGTGACAACATGAGTAGTATACACTTGGAAAATAACCTAGTCTATCATGCTAGAACAAAGCACATTGAGGTGCATTATCACTATGTGCGGGAGAGGGTTTTACTAGGTCTTATTGATCTAGTTTATGTCAGCACAGAGGATTAGGTAGCTGACATATTCACGAAGGCATTGTGCGCAGAGAAGTTGCGCAAGTTCAGAGACCTGCTTGGTGTGCAGGAATTGGGATTGAGCTCGAGGAGAAGTGTTGAGATATCGAGCTCCACTCGTGATATGCCAGGGTGACCGTTGTGCATTTATGTCACCCATGTGTCAGTTGCAGATACGGTTGGTACACCGCTCATGAATAATAGCTAGATGACAGCTATCCTTATCTACTCTAGTTCATGGCTCAGTTAGTATGCCACCTTAGTTAGTCGAGTTTGGTTTTGAGATCCATATATAGGGTTCTTCTATTTCTTTGTATAAGATTTCTTTGGCTTACACAACTAAGAAGAGAAAAACTGTTTTCAGCCTCCACCTGTGTGTGTATTCCCCCATTGTGCGAGCAAGAAAGCTACAAGTGAGACTCCTTCCTTCTCTCCCACAATCTTGACAAGGCATTGCAAGGCATAGCTGATTATAATAGGGATCAACAGGCTAGGAGCCAGAGGCAAAGCATGGAGCTGCATGAGGTGCAACGAGTGCTGAACTTGGCTAGCCGGAACCGAACAGACCATGAGAGAGCACTAGAGGGAGACCTGATGCTGACCGAGCTCCTCATGAAACGGCTGCTCGATAACACCGTAGTAGAGCAGAGTGCCACCGCACTAGCGATGTCTCTACTTGCAGGATTAGGGGCAAACCAGGCCTCAAAGAGCCAGGCCAAAATACCGATTATTGCCAAACAACTCGACAAGTACCAGTCGCATGACGACCCATACAGCTTTTTTGAGTAGTTTGAGCAAGTTTGCGAAGCCAACGGCCTCAATGACCAGACTCAACGTTTGCAAGCATTCGGGATTTGTTTAGGCGACGCCGCGGAGCAAGCCAACTTCAATAATCTCAAGGATCTCTTCGTCAAGAGATTCGCCGAGCCCGGATACTCCGATAACCTGCTAGTACGCTTGATGAATGTCAAGCAGAAAGAGAAGGAGGACATCCGTGACTACGTGACCCATGTGAGGAGTCTCTTTAAGAGAATCCCTCTAGGCGACTGACAGAGCAGTTTCAACTGTATTCATCAGTGAAATTAGAGACGGGGAGTTATATAAGGCATTGGTAGGCAATTCAAGCTTGCAATGGGACGTAGTGGCTAGAGTTTTTGAGGAAGCCATCAGAGTCGATGACCAGCTGAAAGAGTGAAGCTCTAGAAACTCAACTCTATAAGACACTAACCCAAGAAGCTTGGAGAGAATGTCAGCCTCGAGTGGGCAGTCAAACCCATCACCCCAAGATAAGGGGAAGGCCACCGAGACAGGCTGAGGTCAAGATGGAACTAGCCAAGACACATGACATGTTGAGATGACCAACGCGCCCGCACATCTAGTGCATGTACTGTGGCGGAACCCACTTGCCAGCCGAGTGTCAAGACCCTAGGTCAAGACCTTGCGCTAACTGCGGTAGGTTCGGTCACGATGCCGCACATTGCAGACTACCACGAAGACTTGCATACTCGCAACCCTATGGCCAGCCTTATCTAGCTAACAGGCCGCAGCCATTCTTCGGAAGGGGAGCCCCATTGGCTCTACCCATGCCTAACGATATGAAACCAGCTATCCCTAGAATGGACATAAATCCTACCGGCATCCCTAGATCGCCTGGTCCTTATGTGACCCACCCACCGAGCGACGCTCCAGTACACTACGTGGAGGAGCCTAGTGACGAAGAGACCTACATATGCCCTTACGTCTCGCATGACGACGAGGGCAACGCGGTCCTCATGGATTATCAGCTCGTGCCGGTGATGGCGTTAGGATGGGGATGGGGTAGAGGCCTAGGAGGGCAGCCACAGGATCCAGTCACTTGTTGGACTTGCGGCCACCCCGGTCACGTCTCATCACGCTGCCCTGAAAGAGAGCAACAAAACAGGGACAAGGATGACCAAAGGTGCGCAATGTGCAGAATCACCCATCTTTTCATAGACTGCCCAAAGCGGAAGCCGCCCTCTAGCTCAGCTAATGTGCCATCCGTCCCATTGGGACTGTTTGGTGTCGAAAACCCCGACGGGGAAGCCACACCTATTCCCTTGCGAGTTATGACCTAAGCCAAACGAAGTAGGCCGGCATCTCTCTGCCAGGACCTAGCAATATTGACGCTACCTCAATAGGAAAGAAAAGCCGCAGGCGGAAAAAGAAGAGATCGGAAGCTAAGGTCACATTGAAGACCGAGAGTGCTATGTCTTTACCTACTGGGAAGAAAGTCTCAGACGCGGAGGCAGCGACCAGTTGAAAAGGGAAGCGCTAAGATAGGGGAATACCCTCATCCAAAGTGACAATTAGAGGCCATAGAAAAGGTGAGGGAGGCTCAACAGCATCTCATAGACACTGAACCCATCATAGAGGACGAGATCAACGACCTCTCTAGCGTGAGCACGCCAATGTCACCGCCTCCACCTAAGTCGGCTGAAGCCACTAAGCTAGGATCAGTGCCTTTGAGACCAAGTCTAGACACAATAGAGCCGCAGATCAGCTGCAGCCATTGGCTCGGATAGCCAGGGCTAAAGGAAGGACGATTATCTAACCACCTCTTGACCACTCTAGTGACCACCCCTGTAACACTTAGCCTGGGAGATCTGCTTAGGCAGCACCCTACCCTATGGCAAGATCTTAAGCAATGGGTCAAGGAATCACAAGAGCAGGTCACGGCAGACCCTCAAGACCAGGATGCAGAAACGCAGTTGCCAAGTCTGACGCTGCACTCCGTGCGTAAATCCTTGCACGTCAATGCCTTTTGGGAAGGCTCTGAGATGCACGCAATCCTGCCGGTCCTAGCCCTGGGTGACACAACAAGGAAGAGAATTGTAGACACGGGAGCTGTGGGAGCTTTCACTCAACCGCCAAGACCCACAGACCGCTTATTGTTCAAGCGTTCCAAGCCGAGCACTAATGGCTACCTCTCACATAGCTGACGCGCCATCCATATCTAAGGGTGTAGTGAGCTTACCTCCGTGCCGTTCGAGTTACCTCCTCTCCCACACACTCCGGTAGCTCCACGATCCAAGTGCAAGCTTCAAGCAAGCTCCATCCTCAAGCTCCACGCTCCAAGCTCCATTGTCGCGAGCAAGACAAGAGAAGAGAAGAGAAGAGAAGAAGAGAGGAGAAGATGGAGAGCTTCTCCTCCTCGGTCCCTCACCCTCACAGACTCACTCCCTCACACTCTCACACTCCCTCTCTCAAGCACAAGCTCAAGCAAGCAACAAGAAGAAGAAGAAGAAGAAGAAGAAGAAAAAGAAGAAGAAGAAGAAGAGGAGAGCTACTTTTTGCCACACACAAGAATGAGCTTCTCATTCACTTTTCAACTTTATATACAAAACCCTAAATCCCTTTTGGGCGGTCATCCCTTTTTCCCTTTTTTACATGGCGGGCCGTAGCCTAGGCCCTTTTTCCCATCGTCCTTCTATCTTCCTAGCTTCCTTTCCACCGCCCATCTACATTTACAAATTGCACAGGTGAGAGCCCGACGCTCCTTGAATCAGACCATGATGCGCTTGCGCTCTTTTACAAAAGTTTTGACTTGCGCTTTTCCTTGTGCGCATTTCTCCCTTATTTAGAACTCTTCTCCTTGTGCGTCTTTGTCTTCCGTTTCTCTTTGCCTTGGCCTTTGTCTTTGTCTTTTGCTTTAGCTTTTCCGGATTTTCCACCTTTGTTCATTTGAGGGTTAACATTACCCCCCTCCTAGATGAGTGCCAGTCCCATGGCACTCACCGTCGTAGGTAGCAGGCGTTTAGCATGCACCGAAGACGTGGGTGGTAGGGGGTTTGTGGTTGCCATGGCAGAGTGTTGGTAGTGCTGGGGAGGAAGGTGATTGGGGCACATTGGTGGGTTGCACTGATGGCGTACAAGTGGCGGGTTGTTGGGGATTCTGTACCTGTTGATTCTTGGCAAGCTTACAGGGTGATACGGATAGGAATTCAGAGTTGAGTGTTGATGAAGAGCGAACGACACCTTCGTTGGAGTCTTCAATAGATATAGCTGCAATTGAAAACCTCTCATGTGGTCTCTCCCTAAGGGGTAGTGCTAGTCTTTTTATCGTGCACAAGACATATATATTTTGATTAGTTTGGGAGACAGGTCGAACTCTAAGCAAGCTGAGAGTATTGTCCTGCACTTGAGAACCCAAACTGTGCATATCCTTCGGTGCAGATATTATGTGAGTGCTCATGCATACTTAGGTATTACATAGTTAGAAGACCGCGGGCTAGCTTCTCATAACAATGTGTTGATGGAGCAAAGTTGTCCATGTTGAGAAGAAGTACATGTGAAGGCATATGAGACATCCTTTGCTTTGTGACTGCATGACGTAGCATAATTGAATACAGGGACACCGCACTTTGGTAGCTGGAAGCTATTGGACTCGCATGATGAGAACGGTGTGCTTTTCATGGCCAATCGTGCGGTGCTTACCACCACAGATTGCAATGATACTAAGGCAGAGTACAAGAGAGAGTTGTGCAAGTGGGTCAGGGTGACAGGTCTAATCATAGGCGAGACAAGCTCCCTAGGTATGTCCTACCCTTGATGTGCCCTGAGCAGTTGTGGTGATGCCAAAGATCCAGGGGACTAGGGACAGAGCCAGTCGACCAAGGTCACCGGACGTACCTAATTTGAGGACCCCTAGGTACGGTGCTATGAGCGTGGGTGCTTCTTACCCTTTTTTTTTTCTTGCCTGAGTACAACCATTACAATATGTTGAAGCTATTAGCCTTTCAATGGGTTGGAAAATGTCAAGCTTCGAAGGCTTAGAAAATGGACATTACATTGATGATTGTGCCCTAGCCTGGTTGTTAGAGAAGCAGTCGTTGAGATGGGGAGATACACTTGAGATATTCAAACCTGCTTGCGACACACGCGATGTTGGTATAGTTGAGGTAACGATTGTCGTGAGCCCACTATAGGGCTTGACCCAGAAAGGGAGCATGGCTCATGAATGTGTGTTGGGCCATGCGATGTGGATGGTCGGCAAGGGTGATTTTTGCTTTCGGCAGCGTGGCTTTGTCGCGGCTCTTCATGGGGTCAATGGTCTTGCGGTGATTAGGTATTGAGCACTTTCGCACAAGGACCTGTGTTATCCTGCATCCACTTGTCACTTCATGAGAGTATATGCTTACTTGTGGTAAGTGCATCTAACAAATGCAATCATGATAAGACATAATTTTTTTTCAGAATTCTACGATGTCCATTGGGATGCCTATTTCATTGCTTGTTAAGGTCGCATACATTAATGAGAAGTAACAGGGATGTGTACAAGTGGGGATCTTGCCCCTTTACTCATCCAAAAAACAAAATGTTCTGGCATGCTGACTTGTCGAGCTACTTGTTCATTACATGGATTTAGACGATAGGTACGAGGCGGGGTGAGTCCGGTACCGGGGCGGTGCTAGTGCGGGGCTCCCGTGAGGCTAGGAGGGGAACATGTCGGCCAGGACATGAATGGTGTAGTCCTGGGCCGCTGCCATCTCCAGAATGTCTTTAAACAATTCCTTAAACTCCGCCCTATCCCTGGCCACTTTGTCACTTTGTGAGCACCTGGTGCCCGAGCGTGCGTTGGGGGTCTGTGCAACTGACGTCGCCACATGCCATGCGTTTCTTTGAGTCGCGACACTCTTGTCCCGGGGATTCTTTCGGCCTTTGATAGGGATGGTGTCGTTTAGGGCCTCGCTTCTTCACGTACCTTTTGAGGGTGGGCACGTATCACACTGGTGGAGGGGCACATGCCGCACGTTCCCGTCGGCTGTGGAGAGCGTCCTTGCAAGCTAGCTGTCCTTGGTTCTCCATGCTTTCCTCGTAGGGGGACCTGTAAGATGAGAATGAAGGATTAGGATTCGTTTCGTGATAAGATCATTCATATGTAAGGGATTATATTGGGTCGTCAAGCGCATAGGACGAGAAGGGGAGGGGTAGTGCATGCAGTGATTGTTATAGAGGGATGGCCCCTGTGATGTATATTTAGCCTCCTGCCATTAGCAGATCTTGGTTCACGCCGAGTTATGTCGGTTGGCGGTCACGGATTGAGACAGGGCTTCTCCTCAGAAGGATAGACCGGAAAGGAAAGAAGGTGTATAGGAAAGGACTATACCCTGTCTACACCATCAGAGTTGTTGGTCAAGGCTTCATATGGTGGTAACGTGGGTTGCATGCCCTTTACTTGGAGGTGGGGATGGTCATATGGCTTTTAAATGCGTGATGAGAGGAGGACTTGAGAAGCTTAGCCTGTCAGACCCAACTCTTTTTCCTACGCTTGACTATCATTGCTTGTGTGTGTCGATATTGTTTATACATAGTGACACAAACATTAGTGGTTATTTATATACATATTTATGGATCCATTGTCACTTCACGAGGATAAGAACCAATTGTAGAACTCAGGGTTGCACTCGAGCGTGGCACACGCATCCATCACTCGTGGTAGCTTACTTAGTACCGATAGATATTTTGCCACATCGAGTAGCCTGGAACCTTGCCCGAGTCTACTGGCAATGCGTAACTCCTCCTCAGTGAGAGCCTTAACAATCAAGGGGCTCTCTAGGCTAGTTCCAGCTAAGTCTGTGCCCCAAATGCCAGTTAGCACTCGAAGGGAAGTTGGTGCCACATAGGTTGGGTCTCTTTGAGATCATCATTTGGCCAATCGCTCCTCAGAGACTGTCATGATCCGAGCCCCTAGTTCGGCCATTGCAACGCGGTTTTCACACCAACGTTGTTCAAATTGACTTGGCCCTTTGTTAGTCGCTTTAGTTGCTCTATGTCTACGAGATTCGGTCGGCACAGCACTTCATTGAACGTGACAGTTAAGCGCAATTCGTTGGCTTCCTTGTCACAGCGATGAGTCGCATGCGTTCATGCAGAAGCCTATCGTAGTGCTCGTTAAGATGTTCTTGCTCCTCCCAGGATAGAGGGAAGGGAAAGTAATCTCCAAGCTGCTCCTTGGGGATTGTGCCCACGTCTGCAAGGACGTAGACTCGTGCGAGCACCTTGAGCTTAGCATCCAACTCAGATAAGCATTTTGCGACGCTTCTATGTTCAACGAGGGCTTACTCGGTTGCCATCTCATGCAAGGTTCTAGGAATTTGTCTAGGCTTTAGCCTAGATGGGGGTTCAGGCCTAGATGAGCAAGATTGGTCAACGCTAGGATTGATTATGCTCTCAGGGGTTGTTTGTTTTTCCTGAGGTTTTGCTGCTATTTTGTCATGGTTCTTCTTGGATGTGATTGGCATGGATTTGTCACTCAGTTGTGACGACGTTGTATCCACTCTTGATTGATCGATGTGAGTTTTATTGTCGGTGGATTGCATGTTGGAAGCAACTGTTGATGGCAGCGGCTGCTTTGCTTTTTCAGAGCACATAGGTGTGACTGTGGTTTCACCGCTATCAGGAGAGGCATCAATGGGTTCATTGGTGGATGGACTTGATGCTTTATTCCCCAGCTCTCCGTCACTCTTGGTCTTAATGCTCTTGGTGTCCACAACCACCTGTGATTGCTGTTGTCTTTGTTGTTTTCTCCTCTTTTTTCGGGTCAGTGAAGGTGCATCTCTCAACAACTCAGGACCCTGGACTAGTTCACAACCGTTGATGTGCTTGGTTGGGCCGCAGCATTCTCTTTTTCTAGTGTGTCCTTATGGGAAATGGCCGTGGCCTGCTGAATAGCCTCGCTAGGTTGTGAGAGCACAACTACCTCCCTTTTCGGAAAGTCTAGCTTTTCAGCCAACTCCCTTGTGTTTAATTCCTCCAGCCTAGGCTTTAGGCACTTTGAAAGTGCTGGAGTTGTTGAGGGATTTGGTTACGACACCCCCTCCGCAGGTAAATTACTAAGGGCACATTCCACAAGGGGCATTGTCGCAGCTAAGGGATGCGACTGCTGTGATCCCTGATCGGAAGTCGTAGGAGCCAGTTTAATGGGCTGGCTACCCTTGGTGGATTGCGGTGTCAAGTCCTTAGGGCGATCGGAAGTGGTTGTGTTTTTCGTTGCTGAGAGCGGAATTTTGATGCCGAGAAGTGCTTAAAAATAGCTAAAAATTACGAATATCAAGGGAAAAATATTCAACGTCGAAGGCGGCGGCTCAATCTAGGACGATTTTAAGCATCAAAGTGCTCTAAAGGCGCGCGAGCAACACTTGTTGATTTTTCATAATTTTTCAGACTACTGTGCGGGTTGTCAAGAGTTACCGGCCAATGTGGGATACCAAGCTGGACGCCTAAGATTTTTCAAAGCTCAATTCGGTGTCCGGATGGGGAAATGGCCAAGAAACCGGGCAAGATATGAAGGGGTGGACAAAAGAGTGGCCAAATGCAAGTGACCTTTGGGGGGGGCCTTGGGGCATTTTATGCCACATCAAAGCGTGGCATCTTTTGGAGGAGAAAAAACGTGAAGGAGGGCGCCATCAAGAGGCGTCGAAATTTGCGCTTGATGCATGAAGATGGATCATGCAACCTCAATGCAACCACTGCAAGTGATGATTGCCCTTGCTTCCCCTCTGCCTGCTGGTCATATCACCATGCTGTGCTCCTCCAATGGTGGCCTCTATGAAGAACTCTGATTTTAGTCTTTCTCTCTCCTCCATCTCTCTCGTCTAAGGGCAGATTCATACGGTGAAGAAGAAGAAGAAGAATGGATGACGGATGCTTGTCCAATGAAGACCGGATTGCTCCGTGGTTCAAGAGGAATGAAGATTGCTAATTGTGGACTGTCATGAGCATTAATGGCTACTGGAAATCAGTCTCGAGGCATGGCAAATAAAAACCCGCAACCCGCAAAGAACGGTAATTTCATTTTTACAAAGGAAATTGATGTTTTATGCAATTTGCTTCATGAATATTTGTTCCCATGGGATGATTATGCATTATGTTGTTGTTTGCTATGAGTTTGATTAGTTTATGCTCAAAAAATCAGAAAATCATATTTGTTGTGACTGAAATTAATGGTGTAAAACCCGTAAAACACGCGAAATAGGGGGAAAATTGGGTGTTTTTTATATATAAATGGAAAATATAATAAGACACACCAACTAAATTTGTGTTTTTGCTGCAAGTGAACCTAAGGGCCATGGCCCACAACCCATTTTGTATTTTCAGTTATTTAATATTGTGAAAAAATACAAGAAAAATAGAAAAAATGGGTAAAAATAAGGGAAAAATAGGATTTGAGTGTGCGAAAAATACTAAAAAAATAAGATTCATGTTTGTGTATGTATGGGGGGTCTGAAGTATGAGGTTTATCCTCAGTTCAGCCCTACCTTTATGTTTTAGTGAGTTTTTTTGCTTTTTATACAAAAAAAACATGGAAAATATTACCCTTAACCTATGCATCGTGCACTATCTAAATGGTGAGGGGGTAAAGAGAATGAGAGTGGTGTTTAAGTGCTGAGAGAAAGAAAAGGCTGATTTTTTTCATCTATGCATATCATATAGATCGATTGTTAACTTAAAATAAGGATCTAGTAGCACGAGGGTTTCTCGGTGCTAGGTTCACGCAACGCCGCATACGAGCGATAGTCAAAATCATTGAAAGAAATATTTTCCACATGTGCACAAATGCTGATTTTCTTAATTGTTTGAGCACGTGGGCATTCACAATTTGCATGAAGCATAAAATGATAAAAGGTATCAGACAATACCTCCTGGATGTATAGCACCTGTATTCTCTAGATCGTGACCAACGTTGAGTGAGTAAGGTTGTCCCAAGCTGCAAGCTAGGCGTTGAGTCCTAGGGGAAAGTAAAGTGAGGAAAATGGTACATTCCTCGATACGATCAATTGGTACCTTGAGTGAAAATATGTGCGATATTGTGTTTTATGTTTAGCGAAGCATCGAGGGGCCAATCCCCAAGGTGTAGGAGAGTTGCAGTGAGGTAGCAGCAGTCAGCCGTGGGAGGACCTTCCATGTTTGTACTTCGTGCTGTTGGCAATGTGCTGGGACTCCCTTTGAGGAGTGTTAATTGGGTTAGAGTTGGACTACGAGACGTGATACAAACGCAAGATGTTTAGGAATTTAGGAAGGCAATGCATGATGTATGTGTCATCAACGCTCCTGGCCGCGAGGCCCTGGGGTTGTTGAGCCCATGATAGAGGTCTGACTAGTGCATGAGGCAGTGCCATCCCGTTTTAGATCCCATCAGTGGTGCGTCTGCCGGGAGCCACTTATAAGTGGTGGCTTTTGGATCTAGGGTTTCTAGGGACCAAAAGGAAGGTGGTTTATGTTCTCTAACAAGGACCGTCAAGCCGAAATCCAAAAAGTTGAACGTGATGAGAGGGCTAGACAGCGGTTAGAGATCGTAAGCCATTATTCTCCTCAAAGGAGTAGTCCAGTACGTATACGAAGCAGTGGTCTTAGTCACCTAACTGCTCCACCTATTCCATCAGGGGCAGGAGGAAGCATAAGTTCTTCCTCTTCTCCACCAAGTTTACCCACTTCAAGTGGGGGTGTGAATCCGTTACTTCAAGCTCCTATTGCTAATCCGATTGTTACCATGGCACAGCCTATTGCGATTCCTACAGGGAAGCCGGATTTACCAGCCTTAGGAGTTCCCTTGCCCATTTTTAATGGGTTAGTGGAAGAGGATGCAGAATTTCACATTTGTGAATTTCAGAGATTGATGTTCAATTATCGCATCCAGGATGAGGGACATCTCATGATGTTCTTCAATATGACGTTAAAAGGAAGGGCTGCGGTATGGTATCAAAGCATAGAGTCTGGAACCATAACCACCATTGATCAATTCTATGTAGCCTTCCGAGTAGAATATGCCCCTGAAAGAGGTGGCCAATATTGGTTGCGGGTCTTGAATGTGACACGTCAAGATCCTCACGATAATGTAAAAGCATATGCCAAGAAGTTGAAGGAAGTATTCCGTAAGTTGCAAACTTACATTTCCATTCCACCAACTGCCCAATTGCAATACTTTTTGCATGTGTTGGATTTTAATATCCAAGTATAATTGAGTAGTGTGACCTTAGTAGATATAGATACCGCTATTACGCGGGCAGAGGGAGTGGAAGCACGATTACAAATGGCCTACTCCTCTCGAATGAATGTTAATGGGGGATTAGTACCTAGTGGCAATCCATCATGGATGAATGGAAGTCAAGGGATGCCCATGACTAACCCTATTGCGAGAGGGAGTGTGGTTCAGAATATACCTTTATTACCGGCTCCTCCCAGTGTGACTATGCCCATGGCAAGTCAGTTGGCTCCATCAAATGTTGGAGGCAAAGGTTCAAATTCTAACGTTGTTCCTGTGGGTCAACAGCCAATGCCAAATCAGATTATTAGGCCAATGGAACGACGAGTTGACGATCGAGGCTACGAGTCGAGTGCATCTAATGTCCTTAGTGAAGTTAAGGACATGATGAAGCATTATACCGATATGATCTCCGAGCAATATCGACAAATAGCCGTTGACGTTAATTTCTTGAAGAAGCAACAAAATTTGATAGGGAGTCGACGCCCTGAAGAGGGTGGACCCTCTAGATTCAGTTGTAAATGGTGTGGTGGATAGCACTTTCCCAGGAATTATCCAAATGTGAAATGTGACATTTGTGGGAAGTCGGGCCATCTAGCTGCTACCTGCTACCTGCTGGAGTAAGATTAGTTCTCTCCAACAAGGGAGTAAACAACCGGGCCCAGTGAATCATAGAGCGCAAGGAAATAACTTGTAGCAGAATGATGCACCTAGGCAAATATTATGGAGGGGAAAAACAAATATAGAAGAGTTGTCACAAGGCAATGGGGTCAGCCTTATTGAGGCTATACGAGTCCATGATGCTGAAACCTCTAACTTAAGAGCCATGACAAGAGGCCAAAAGGCTAAAGAGGTTGACAAAGATAGTATAAAACCGGTTGAGGCAAACCCTAAACAAGGGGATAAGGGGATGTAAGTCCAGAATCCTAGCATAGAAATGGGACCGCTAAAGCCGGTTGACAGGAAAGGCGGCCCTAAGAAGGATGAGGAAGTGCCAAGAAAGAAGGTAAGAGCTAAGAAAGAAGCACCGAAACTGGTCCAAAGACCACAAGAGAGGATGGTTTGGTGAGAAAAGAGAGCTTTGGCTACTTATCATGACTTTGATTTAGCGAGTTCTCTTTGTGAAGTTAAACCAGATGTGAACCTCTTGCAATTGATCAAATTATCTCCAGGTGTACGTAAGGAATTTAAGAAGATCCTGCATATTGGGTATATTGTGGAACCTCTGGGCATAGCACGAGTAGGGGAAGATTGGTTTGACCATGCTGAAAAGAACTGCCCTAGGGTTCCAGCTTATGTAGATAGAATATTAGTGGAACATGCCATTGTGGACACTGGATCCTCCGTCAATATCATGAGTTCAGAATTGATGGAGAGGTTGGCCTAGGCATCCAGAAAGACAGCTCCACCCTTCTGAGAATGGCTGATGATAGTCTAAGACAACTAGAAGGTTGCGTTACTAAGGTCCATGTTACAGTTGCAAGTATAGAATGTTTCTTGGACTTTAGGGTGATAAGATTTGCAGGACGTCCTAGCTATCGAGTCTTGCTAGGTAGGCCTTGGATCTTACGAACAGGCTGTCAAGTTGATATACCCGCTGGTCGAGTGGTTCTAGGTAGAGGTGCTAATCGAGTAATAGTTGATGCTTATCCTGAGTCTCCTCAAAGTGAGAGAGCTCCTTTATCTTCTACGAAATTAGAGATAGCAGACGATCCATCTGGTAGTGAGACGTCATCCAGTGATGAATCTAAAGAAGGGACCACTACAGAGGATATCTATTAGATAACTCTAAATGAGCAGATAGAACTGCAAGATAGGATAAGAGATGTGGATGTGATTGAGTTAGGCCTTGGCACACCGAATGATTCGCGGCCAATTAAATTAGGTTCCATGCTCAGTTCAGTAGAAAGGGAGGACTATATGTCCTTGATTCAAGAATTCCGCAATATCTTTGCTTGGAGTTATGATGAGCTGAGAGGCATTACTCCCAGCCTGGCTGTTCATACTATTCCTGTAAAAGAAGGCAGTCGTCCTGTGCGTCAGAAAGTAAGGCGTATGCCTTTTGAATTGAGGGACGGGATGTTTGAGGAGTTGCAGAAGTTAAGGAAAGCTGGATTAATCTTTCCTATACAACACACAGAATGGTGTTCACCCGTTGTTATCAGGAAGAAGAAAAATAACCAGATCCGATTATGTGTGGATTTTAGGGAGTTGAATAAGCAGACGGTTAAGGATTACTACCCGTTGCCATTTTTTGACCAGATTTTGGATCAATTAGCGGGTAGGGAGATATATTCGTTCATGGATTGCTTTGCAGGATATAACCAGATGGCAATTGCAGAAGAGGATAAGTTGAAAATGACTTTTATTACGATCTTTGGTACTTTTGCGTACCATGTGATGGCCTTTGGTTTATGCAATGCACCTGGATCGTGGCAAGGAATAGCAGACAAGACCTTTGGTGGCATCTCCCCAGATGAGTTGAAAGTATTTATTGATGACTTGGGGACAGCCACTGTAAGGGAAAGGATGTTGATTATTTTAAGATAGTGCTTTGAGCGTTGCAGACAATTTTGTATCGCTTTTAACCCACGGAAGTGTGTTTTTGGAGTACCTTATGGGCTATTGCTAGGCCATGTGGTCAGTTCAGTAGGGATAGCAACTGACCCTGAAAAGATCAAGGTTATAGTTGCTATGAGTCCACCACGCACACTGAAAGAGGTTCATACATTTCTATCGTCGATAGGGTACTATCGGAGGTTTATAAATGCCTTGGCAGAAAGAACGTTGCCATTAATGAATTTATTATCCTTTAGTTGTTCATTTGAATGGAGCGACCCTTGTAAGGTAGCTTTTGAGGATGTGAAATAGGAGCTAGTAAAAGCACCTGTTTTAAAAGTACCTAAAAGGGGCGAGGTATTCTATATATTTTCAGCAGCCACCATGCATAGTATTAGCTGCTGTTTAGCCCAAATTTGGAAGGAAAAGTGGTATCATCCGATAGCTTGAGATCAATTATATCTACATGGAGAAGTTGTGTCTTGCGATGGTCTTTGGGACTAAGAAATTCAGGCACTACATCCTCTATGAAAAGGTAGTGTTTTATACGAAGGCGGAAGGGATAAGATTGCTTATGAACAAGCTATAGCCGCCTGATCGTTTGGCAAAGTGGTTAATCACTTTGCAAGAGTTCAATTATGAGATTAAGAGTAAGCCACCGAGGTTGCAGGGTATTGTAGAATGCCTTGTGGATTTCGGGGAGCCAAAAGAGACTTTGGCTGAAGGAAGTGATATTGAGAAAATGTTTAAAATTGATACAGCTTCTATTCCATCTTAGTATGCTGCTATTACACACTATCTATCAACAGGAGAGATGGGAGCTGGTTTGTCAAAGTCTGAAAAGAGGAAAATCAAACAACAGGCTTTGAAGTTTTCCTTGATCGCAAGGATGCTATATCGGCAAGGTGTTGATGATATCTATCGCCGATGTGTGATGCCTGACGAGGTTCCTTTCATCTTGGAGGAGTGTCATGACTTTGCATGTGGAGGGCACTTCGCAGGACGGTTGATGGCGCAGAAAGCATTAAGAGCCGGATATTGGTGGCTGTCCATCTTCCAAGAT
This sequence comes from Lygodium microphyllum, assembly GCF_053477565.2. Taxonomy (NCBI): domain Eukaryota; kingdom Viridiplantae; phylum Streptophyta; class Polypodiopsida; order Schizaeales; family Lygodiaceae; genus Lygodium; species Lygodium microphyllum. Next base: position 113,339,789 of record NC_141148.1, read on the forward strand.
TCTTTTGAGTATGTAAAGAAATGCGATACCTGTCAGAGGCATGCCAATAGAGAAAATAGGAAACATCTACTTACACCTATCATGGCTATCCTTCCATTTCAGAAGTGGGGCATTGATTTTGTGGGTCCTATCACCCCGTCATCTACTATCCAGAAGAGGTACATTATAGTAGCCACTGATTATTTTATAGAATGGTCAAAAGCGCGGGCGACGAGGCATGACAATGCAAAAGAGACTGCAAGTTTCCTTTTAGAGCAGATTATCTGCCGTTTCGGTCCACCGAAAGAATTAGTGTCGAACCGTGGAACCCATTTTTTGAACAAAGTAATCAAAAGCTTGACTGAAGCTTGGCAAATCAAGCACAATAAAACGACTCCTTATAATCCGCAAGCGAATGGACAAGTTGAAAGTACTAATAAGCAGCTTGTGGGGATCTTGTCTAAAATAGTCTTTGAGAAGAAATGAGACTGGGATAGGAAGTTGTATGTGGCAGTATGGGCGTACAATACAATGTTCAAGCGAGCTACCAGCCATACTCCATTTAAATTGGTTTATGGGGAAGAGTGTGGATTACCCCTTGAAATCGAATTGCCAACCATACGGTTTGCAATTAACCACTCTTTGGGAGATAAGGATTCCCTTTTTGAACGTTTCACGACTATAGCCCACCTGGATGAGCTAAAGTTACAGAGCTTATTACACCAGGAGGTAGCCAAGCGTCGGATGAAGCAATTGCATGACCTTAGAGCGAATAAATATACCTTTTAAAAAGGGCAATTAGTCCTCTATTACGATGCGTGTAGGGAGTTGTTTCCAGGGAAGCTGGAACCTAAATGGGATGGCCCCTACAAGATTGTTAGGTTAGGGAAGAATAGGTCTACGGCCCTATTAGCTGATCTCTAGGGAGTAGAGTTTAAAAATAAGGTTAATCTTAATAAGATTAAATCTTATTATTTCTAAGTATGCTAATATAGAGAAATGCATTGCAGGTCCATGCTGGGGATGATTTGAGACATGCGAAAGAGCTTAAAGTCGGTTGCTGGGTCGGTTAATTCCTTATTTGGAGCACCCATATTTGGAGTAGAGATACCATCAGGGGAAACTTATCTGGTGGAGCAAAGGGTACAAAGTGATTGAGTAGGAAGACGGAATCTTTATGTGGGAGATTAAATTCTTCTACCATCACTGTTTACGACTGTTGACAAGTATCCCTGTTGAGTTCAATGAAGAAGGTGGGATGGAGCCGTCAGTTCATCCCCTCAATATGCTAAACTTTGATTATCATAATTATGAATAGAGGAGTTCGTGATGGCCGGCTGTGTAAACCCATTGTGGACGTACACATTATATTTTGACAGAGTGTCTAGGGGCCCTAATAAAAGAGGGAGTGTTGGAGTAGTAATCCGAGATCCCCGACGAAGAGTTACGATGAAGTTAGCTGCTTATCTCGGGGTAGGATTCACTAACAATATGGCAGAGTATAAAGCCTTGATTATGGGACTGCATATTGCCAAACAAGGTGGTATTCGTCGGTTGTTAGTAAAAGGGGATTCCCAGTTGATCCTGAATCAGTTAGATGGGACATACACAGTGTGGAATCCCATTCTTTGTATGTATCATCGGTCTGCGATGACCTTACTTGAGGAGTTTGAGAGAGTGTATTTTCAGCTAGTTCCACGTTACTGGAATCAGTTTGCGGACTCATTGGCAAATCTTGCGTATGAGGAAGACCTCTTCTTTAATTGTGGTCCTAGTTTGGATATTGTCATTAATGATGAAACAGGACCCGGTCGCTTGTGGGGTATGTTATCAGAACATGCAATATATGGTAGACAATGGTTGATATGGATAATGCAAAGAGTAGCCGAGACCAATCTACCGTTATTATCTTGGACCCATAGGTTAATTAGACAACATGTTATGCGTACGCCTCTTGCTATCTATGCAGGAGGGATGGGTCATAACCTTATGCATTTAGTTTAGGGCTATGAGCCTGTTTTTCCTCCTTGGAAAGGAACCTATTATTGTATATCTGTGCTATTCTAGGGAGGGATGTGTAGGTGCTATTTTGTTTGATCTCGTTAGGCCAAGAGGGCCAGTTTGCGAGGTTTTAGTGTTCTATCTTGTTAGGCCAAGCGGGACGATTAAGTTTGGTAGTGAAGTGCTTTATGTCATTAGGCCAAGAGGGCCAGTCCGTTTTGTAGCGTAAAGCTTTATTTCTTTAGGCCAAGAGGGCCGTGTGTCTGTCTAGTACGGGTGCTTTTAATTGTGCTTTGTTTTAGTCCTGTGCTTGACAGATTCTGTGGAGCTGGAGGGAGCCTTTGTCGCGGCATCAACGCTTCTTGTGGCCACTCCAAGTGACATCTACCCTTTACGAGTACTGTGTTTTGTTGCTATATGTGTTTGTGTACTTGTTAAGGGGTTTTTCGTTTCTTGTTGGGGATCAAAAACCAAGGTATGAAGTCCCGAGATTTAGGGTAAGTATGTCTGAGGGAGGTCTGAGTAGTCGTTGCCTCCTGTAAAGACATTGTCAGGCATCGAAAGACCTATTTTAGAAGGGAGTTCTAGTGACCCTGTTCTGCTAGCCTGCTAGGCAGCCATTTTAGGAGTTCTTGTTAGTTGTGAGGCTGTTAGAGAAGCCTACCAGAAGAAAAAATAAAAGATGATACGAGGATAGAAACCCTGAATATCTTCAAGATAATAAATATATACAAAGGTGTGTAAAAAGGGGTTCTAACCCCTATAAAAATAGAAAAGAAAAGAAAAGGAAAAAATCTTAGAAGCAATTGATCATTGCCTTGCGAAGGCCTGGTAGGTTCCTAGGGATGAGTCAGACCCAGGGCCGATGCCTTGTCTTCCTAGGGGTGGCATCTTGCTAGAAAAGAAGAAAATAAGGAAGGTTGGAGCGAAAATAAAAGTGAGCGTTAGAAAAGGATTAAGTGTCGCCTTGCGAGGGCTTGGTAGGTTCGTGGGTACCGAGACAGGTCCTGAGGCCGATGCCTGTTCTCCTTGGGAGGGCTTGGTAGGTTTTTGGGTACCGAGACAGGTCCTGAGGCCGATGCGCTGTTCTCCTTGCGAGGGCTTGGTAGGTTCTTGGGTACTGAGACAGGTTTTGAGGCCGATGCCCTGTTCTCCTTGGGTCACTATGCTCAGCTCCCTCCTTTTTACATGCCCGAGTATGTCAATAAAATAAAATAAAAACCCTAAAAGAAGAAATGTGCTGAAAGAAAATACCTCTTGATCAGGCTACAGGAGTCCTCGCCTAGTAGGAGCTCCTAGTTGTGTTGTCCTTAGTTAGGTAGGTAGTTCAGGCCACCACTTAGTGCAACCTCTTTGATAGTTCTTTTTAGTTTAGCCGTGTTGGAGCAGTTGGTTAGTGACTAGCTTCGGATCTTCTATCAGATGATGCTAGGCCTACTCCTCGTGGATTTCATGCCTTGGTTCTATCAGGGGTAGGGTGAGCATTGTGCTGTGTTTTATTGCATATTTGCTTTGTATCAGCTTGATGCTCCTTTGGTTGTTTATGTGCAGATATGTTCGTGGGATTCGACGGGCTGAGTCGCCCTATCTCGTGGTCGCCAATGAGAGCGGAATTTTGATGCCGAGAAGTGCTTAAAAATAGCTAAAAATTACGAATATCAAGGGAAAAATATTCAACGTCGAAGGCGGCGGCTCGATCTAGGACGATTTTAAGCGTCAAAGTGCTTTAAAGGTGCTTGAGCGACACTTGTTGATTTTTCATAAATTTTCAGACTGTCGTGTGGGTTTTCAAGAGTTACCGGCCAATGCGGGATGCCGAGCCGGATGCCTAGGATTTTTCAGAGCTCAATTTGGAGTCTGGACGGGGAAATGGCCAAGAAACCGGGCAAGATACGAAGGGGTGGACAAAAGAGTGGCCAAATGCAAGTGACCTTTGGGATGGGCCTTGGGGCATTTTATGCCACATCAAAGCGTGGCATCTTTTGGAGGAGAAAAAACGTGAAGGAGGGCGCTATCAAGAGGCGCCGAAATTTGCGCTTGATGCATGAAGATGGATCATGCAACCTTAATGCAACCACTGCAAGTGATGATTGCCCTTGCTTCCCCTTTGCCTGCTGGTCATATCACCATGCTGCGCTCCTCCAATGGTGGCCTCTATGAAGAACTCTGATTTCAGTCTTTCTCTCTCCTCTCTCTCTCTCGTATAAGGGCAGATTCATACGGTGAAGAAGAAGAAGAAGAATGGATGACGGATGTTTGTCCAATGAAGACCGGATTGCTCCGTGGTTCAAGAGGAATGAAGATTGCTGATTGTGGACTGTCATGAGCATTAATGGCTACTGGAAATCAGTCTCGAGGCATGGCAAGTAAAAACCCGCAACCCGCAAAGAACGGTAATTTCATTTTTACAAAGGAAATTGATGTTTTATGCAATTTGCTTCATGAATATTTGTTCCCATGGGATGATTATGCATTATGTTGTTGTTTGCTATGAGTTTGATTAGTTTGTGCTCAGAAAATCAGAAAATCATATTTGTTGTGACTGAAATTAATGGTGTAAAACCCGTAAAACACGCGAAATAGGGGAAAATTGGGTGTTTTTGATATATAAATGGAAAATATAATAAGACACACCAACTAAATTTGTGTTTTTGCTGCAAATGAACCTAAGGGCCATGGCCCACAACCCATTTTGTATTTTCAGTTATTTAATATTGTGAAAAAATACAAGAAAAATAGAAAAAATGGGTAAAAATAAGGGAAAAATAGGTTTTGAGTGTGCGAAAAATACTAAAAAAATAAGATTCATATTTGTATATGTATGGGGGGTCTGAAGTATGAGGTTTAGCCTCAGCTCAGCCCTACCTTTATGTTTTAGTGAGTTTTTTTGCTTTTTATACAAAAAAACATGGAAAATATTACCCTTAACCTATGCATCGTGCACTATCTAAACGGTGAGGGGGTAAAGAGAATGAGAGTGGTGTTTAAGTGCTGAGAGAAAGAAAAGGCTGATTGTTTTCATCTATGCATATCATATAGATCGATCGTTAACTTAAAATAAGGATCTAGTAGCACGAGGGTTTCTCGGTGCTAGGTTCACGCAACGCCGCATACGAGCGATAGTCAAAATCATTGAAAGAAATATTTTCCACATGTGCACAAATGCTGATTTTCTTAATTGTTTGAGCACGTGGGCATTCACAATTTGCATGAAGCATAAAATGATAAAAGGTATCAGACAATACCTCCTGGATGCATAGCACCTGTATTCTCTAGATCGTGACCAACGTTGAGTGAGTAAGGTTGTCCCAAGCTGCAAGCTAGGCGTTGAGTCCTAGGGGAAAGTAAAGTGAGGAAAATGGTACATTCCTCGATACGATCAATTGGTACCTTGAGTGGAAATATGTGCAATATTGTGTTTTATGTTTAGCGACGCATCGAGGGGCCAATCCCCAAGGTGTAGGAGAGTTGCAGTGAGGTAGCGGCAGTTAGCCGTGGGAGGATCTCCCATGTTTGTACTTTGTGCTATTTGGCAATGTGCTGGGACTCCCTTTGAGGAGTGTTAATTGGGTTAGAGTTGGACTACGAGACGTGATACAAACACAAGATGTTTAGGAATTTAGGAAGGCAATGTATGATGTATGTGTCATCAACGGTCCTGGCCACGAGGCCGTGGGGTTGTTGAGCGCATGATAGAGGTACAGCTAGAGCATGAGCCAGTGCCAGCCCGTTTTAGGTCCCATCAGTTGCCCTTTGAGCACTCATTTATGTAGATCGAGCATGAGTTGATCCAGTCATATTAGGTTGCTCATGCATATCCTTGGGTCGAGAGCTACAGATGGTGTCATGTCCCTCCTCTTGGACATTTGGAAGCTTAGATGGCGATAGAGATTGGAATTGAGCAGTTTCCCTTAACAACCGCTGTTGTGCTTCCTGTGTCCGGTTGGGAGAAGAGGATGTAGGAGATCTAGGGTTCTTAGGTGGACTTGGTGCTGACTGAATAATTTGCTTGAGGCTATTAGACGATTGTGCCATTTGATTTGTTGAGCGATCGGCCTTGCCTTGAGCAATGTTGTGTCTATGATGCTTGTTCTCCCTTTGGGAAATCAACGGCTCCTTGGGCACTAATGATTGTTGTACACGCTCAGTGGCTACACATGACATCTGTCTATTTAGTATGCTAGGTTGAGGCTCTTTCCTTTGAACAATCATGTCTGGTTTCTTGCCTCGAGACTTAGAGTTTCTCTTAGATTTCCTCCTGTGCTTCATTGCTTTTGATGCTCCCTGGCCTTCAGCTGATAGATGTGGTTTAACAGGGGATTTTGGTACCCAAATCCATCGGTTACCTGCGTCACAACGCTTTGGATATCCATCGTAGCATTGTGCTGACCTTCCATCGATGCCTGCATCTATAAGGCTTGGGCTTCTTTTGGGGTCTTCTACGATATTCATAAGTCAAAAGGCCGTCCTTGGCATTGTCTCCTAGCCTTCTTGTTTCCAGGATGGCCTCACTCACTAGTTCTCGTTGTTCGACCTGTGCTTGTATTAACTCTTCCAACGAGTCCCCGCACTCGTCAGCAGGCTTGACTGTCATGTCAGCACCCTGCTTGCCTTTCCCTCGAGGTTCGATGAGGTCACCCTTGCTAAAGGTCGTCACTATTCTCACACCCGATAGTGTCAGGTATATCCTCTGTGCTACATAGTCAGCCTCACACTTGGTCACCCTTTTGAAGGGTCTTCCTAGGAGGGTTTCTTTCCCGCAGCTAGCACTATTTAGAGGAACATGAAATAGGATAGGAAAGCTTTCCATTTCAATTGTCGCAAGGATTTTGCATTTCCCTATGAGTGCTTGTGGGTGTCCCCCATAAGGGCTAAGAGTTGCACTAGTCGGTGTGAGCTCTGGCTGGCCTAGTAGGGTCCATAATTCATAGGTCAAGATGTTAAAATCTGCTCCTTCATCAATCAGAGCATCGATAGTATGCTCTCTTTTCGTGGTGAGTTTGACCCTAAGATAAGCAGGTGGTACTATGTCTTCATCTTTCGGGTCCTGGCTTGTCAATTTAAGCCCCCTGACAGATGCCCCTGAGCCCCCAACTACACGACCAGATGTGGATTCTCCACTGGTGCCTTGGATCGTTGGTGTAGTGCTATTCAAGGAGCATCTATTGTCAGGACTGTCATATCTAGTCATTCTCACGATTGTAGCTTGACGTTGTTGCTTTCTGCCTTGACTAGATGCAGTCCGAATGCAACACGCATGTGTTTTTGCGGTGTGGCCTTTTTGCCCCTGTTGGCTAGATGGGCCTATTGAGGTTCAAGGATCTCTATTGGTCTCTGTTCAGGCACGGGCTTTTGGTTGCTCTTTTGCCGGGACGAATCCATGCTTGTGTAGAGCTATTGCTACGCTAGGGTCCAATTTGGAGGACCTATCATGACACACGTTTTCTCTCCAACCTACTTGGGGGAGGTGTAGAGGGGGTAGGGTCCGATCTGCGGGGGTCCTCTCCTACTGGTGGGGTCCTTGAGTGGTTTATTTGAGTGAGTTCCTTTATCGCATACAATCCTCAATTTATGGCCACTCAACATGTGTGTCCTTTCCTGTGCGCTTGTGCTCAATCAGGCTTTCAGTTTCCTTAAGTGTACTTCAAGTGCAAAATTTCAGGGTGAGTGTAGCAACTAATTTCTAAGCGTCTCACTCACTCTCGCTCGTTTCTGGCCTGATAGGCTTGTAGGTCCATTTTCCGGTTGTCTTGGCGGGTTCAGCTGCTTTCTAATATGTTGCAGCATTCATTTTTGGCCAATCAAGTTTTGCAACTTAGCGGTTTGCATCTAAGTCTCTGTGTCTCGCAATTGCCTACCTCTGGCTGCTAAGCGGCTGTTGCTACGGTTTTTTCCTATTATGTGTGCCAGAATCAAGTTCTGAGCACCTGAAGGATTTCGACAAGTTACGTCACTGTATCGTTGCCGGGTCGGGTCAAATTTCTGACAGATTTGACAGAGAGTTGCACTCTGACCAACTGGTCCGAATTACAAGGTCCGAGTGGGTCACTCGGACGGGCCGAATGGCTCGGAGTCAAGGGCCGAATCTCTAGATCTGACTCAGGCGATTTTTATTTCAACGGGCCGAATGACAGGTTCGGACAGGATAATTCAAACGGGCCGAACGGCAGTTGGCCGAGGGCCAAATTTCGGGTGTGGCCAAGGGCCGAATGTGCCACGTGGCAAAGAGCTTGATTTGGATGGCCAAGTGGGTTGACTCGGGCAGTTGCCTCGGATGGTCCGAGGGCCGACTATGGTTTCGGGCCGAGTGGCCGAATGGTAAGGGGCCGAGGGCCGATTTTGGGACTCGGCCCAAAAGCGACCGCTCGGACGGGCCGAATGTGGCGCGACGGAAACAGCGCGATGCCGATCTTGCTCGATTCTTGTGATTTACTCAACCATTCCAAGCACGAACCTCCACGTCTATCTAGAATGATAGGGGAAGGGTTTTATGTACCTGGTTAGCGCAGTAGACTCGTCAATGGCTAGATCAGGGCAGATCGTGCAATGGCTCCCTCTCTCTCTCTCTCTCTTTCTCAAACTAAACAGTCCCAAATGAGCTCTCCCTTGGCCTCCTGGCTCTTATACCCCTTCCCGAGCATGGTGTTGGTGCCCCCAATCACTCACATGCCGATCTTAGACATCACTAGCAAGCGTTTTGCCAATTCTTGCACGATTTTTGCCCTGTTTTGCAACAGCAAACCCTGGTGCTTGTTTTCTTTGCTTTTTCTTGTTTTCTCCTACTCTAATGAATCCAAATCACAAAGTAAATACCTATACTTCTCCATCTCTCAACATAAACCTCAAACAAAACAAAAACCTACTTGCCAAGGAGATCAAATACCATCTTCAACCCCCTCACTTCCTACCTATCTCAAGCATCGGTTCGGGGAGACCCTTACTTTGATGCTCGATTCGAAGCGTGCAAGTGCTCAAGGCTTGAATCCATAGGCCCCGGCAACGGAACCAAAATGTGGGAGCTTTCACTCAACCGCCAAGACCCACAGACCGCTTATTGTTCAAGCGTTGCAAGCTGAGCACTAATGGCTACCTCTCACATAGTGGACGCACCATCCATATCTAAGGGTGTAGTGAGCTTACCTCCATGCAGTTCGAGTTACCTCCTCTCCCTCACACTCCGGTAGCTCCACGATCCAAGTGCAAGCTTCAAGCAAGCTCCATCCTCAAGCTCCACGCTCCAAGCTCCATTGCCGCGAGCAAGACAAGAGAAGAGAAGAGAAGAGAAGAAGAGAGGAGAAGATGGAGAGCTTCTCCTCCTCGGTCCCTCACCCTCACACACTCACTCCCTCACACTCTCACACTCCCTCTCTGAAGCACAAGCTCAAGCAAGCAAGAAGAAGAAGAAGAAGAAGAGGAGAGCTACTTTTTGCCACACACAAGAATGAGCTTCTCATTCACTTTTCAACTTTATATACAAAACCCTAAATTCCTTTTGGGCGGTCATCCCTTTTTCCCTTTTTTACATGGTTGGCCGTAGCCTAGGCCCTTTTTCCCATCATCCTTCTATCTTCCTAGCTTCCTTTCCACCGCCCATCTACATTTACAAATTGCACGGGTGAGAGCCCGACGCTCCTTGAATCAGACCATGATGCGCTTGCGCTCTTTTACAAAAGTTTTGACTTGCGCTTTTCCTTGTGTGCCTTTCTCCCTTATTTAGGACTCTTCTCCTTGTGCGTCTTTGTCTTCCATTTCTCTTTGACTTGGCCTTTGTCTTTGTCTTTTGCTTTAGCTTTTCTAGATTTTCCACCTTCGTTCGTTTGAGGGTTAATAGGAGCCGGGGTCTTGAAGAATTGGCTAGTGAAGATCGCATGTGTCCAGTTCTCTGTTGACTTTATAGTCATGAAGGGAGTGGACTACGATGTCCTATTAGGCAGACCCTAGATGCGCAATGCTAGAGTCATAGAAGATTGGGGTAACGGCTTGATCTTCCTTGCCACTAGAGCTGACACCATAAGAATAGAGATGGACACTTGGAAGACCTCACCAGTCGACCTAGATGCCATCTCTACTATGCTCAAAGGGAACACTCAGGTCAGGAAGCCCTATGGGCCCTTGACTAAGTACATCCCATGCCCAGAGGATGAGCGGGATTGGATGCACGTTCTCGCTACAATTGACATGCCATTCTTAGACCATGAGGCGTATGAGCAGGCCATCAAAACAATCAGCAAGACAAACGAAGCACTCTCAACACCCATCTACATGATGGCAGCAAGCCTCCATGGTAGGCCTAAGCCTGTTACCTTCCAAGTGCCAACCAACAAAAGGTAACTCCAGGGGGTATTGGAATACCTAGCAGACCAGCTAGCGGGCAACCCGGCTGCCAACTTCAAATCGCTCCAAGATCTTTTAGAGGATCCTAAGTGGCGATGGACCAGGGTGCATGAGCTGAACCTCATGTATAACTGGGCCCTGATTCCAAACCAATGACATGGGCATACCAAGTCCTAGGAGACGATGGGCAGTCAAATGACAAGGATTCCTGTGATGAATGCGAAGACTGCCAATCCTTCAGTGGTGAAAGCGAGGGTGAAGTGGATACCATAGAGTACGACACTGAAGGACGAGAAATTGAGCAGATACGAGCAGACGCCAAGCCGTAGGAAAGGCAGGCCCTTAGATTGGAGCAAGGAGTCATGCGCATGAAATGTGATCGTGCATGGTTGGAATGTATGGGGGCCATAGACCTTGAGTAAGCAGGCCTAGCCCAATTAGGGACGACATTAATACTTAGAACTGAATCGCCATCCGAATTGTGGCCACCAGGGGAGACCACCTCTTCCAGCGAAGATGAAGGATTTGACTCTGAATCAGAAGTTACTTCGGATAGGGACCCTAGAGATCCCTAGGCCGCCCATGACCAGACGCACCAAGGGGGACTTACCCGTCCACCTGAGACGCAGACGGTCAAAGCAAGATAGGGCAAAGTACCCCAAAGATGCACGATCAGAAGAGCAGCGAAAGCCGTAGGACCTCCCTAAACACTTTACTAAATTCAAAAAAGGGGATAGAGTAGTGGTTCTGCCAGGTGCCAAGCATCAAGGGCAGACGAGCGAACTAATCGAAGGACTAGCCAAGGTCAAGGAGGTAAACCTAGCCCTAGAAGGGGAGATACCCCGACCAGTGTTCATTGCTGATGACTTGACTGGTGAAGAAGAGTTGAGTCTTGTTGCTCTCTTGCGGGAGTACATAGACGTATTTGCCTGGTCCTTAGAAGAGCTACGGGGGGTAGATCCGAGTGTTGTAACTCACAACTTTGCCATGACGTCGGACGCAATGCCGGTCAAGCAGCGACTATACCCCATGAATCCAAAACACGCTCATGCTGTCAAAGAGGAAATCGACAAGCTGATGAGAGCTGGATTCATCTACGAAATTGAGCACATGGACTAGGTGTCACCCATAGTCATTGTGATGAAGAAGAATGGCAAAATTCGAGTGTGCGTCAATTACAAGAAGGTGAATGCTGCTACAAAGAGAGACAACTATCCCTTGCCGTATACCGAGCATATGCTTGAGAGGGTGGCACGCAAGGAAGCCTATAGTTTCCTGGATGGCTTCTCAGGGTATAACCAGGTGCAAGCACATTCTGCAGATAGGCACAAGACCGCCTTTGCCACTGAGTGGGGTGTCTTTGTGTACATAGTCATGCCCTTCGGGTTGACCAATGCCCATGCCACTTTCCAACGCCTCATGTGCACCATCTTTAAAGACATGCTTCGCAAGGAGTTAGAGGTCTTTGTCAACGATCTGTGTGTCCATTCAACCTGGATCGACCACTTAAACAAACTCCGGGCAGTCTTTGAACGGTGCCGCTTATATCGTCTCTCCTTGAACCCCTTAAAGTGCCAGTTCTGGGTGAAACACGGATGCATCTTAGGGCACGTAGTGTCAAAGAACGGCATTGCCACTGACTTTTCTAAAGTGAGAGTCATTGTGGATTTACCACCACCCGATAATTACAAGGGAGTTCAGTGCTTCTTAGGACACACATGATATTATCAACACTTTGTACTAAATTACACACTAATTGCTAGACGATTGTACAAGCTATTGATAGTGTTCGAGTGGACTGAGGAATGCCAGCGCGCATATGAGGAGTTGAAAAAGGCTCTCACTACTGTACCAATTTTACGAGCCCCAGGCTGGAACATAGCGTTTCATGTACACATAGACGCCTCTAAGTTTGCCATTGGAGTCGTGCTATGCCAGTCAGGTGAACATAATCTAGACTACCCGGTGAGTTTTGCCAATAGGCAACTCACAGAGACCGAGATGAACTATTCCACGATGGAAAGGGAAGGGTTGGCCATGGTATTCGCGGTAAAGAAATTCAAGCATTACCTGTTGGCCACTCCCTTTGTCTTCTTTGTTGACCATTAGGCCTTGTTGTATCTTGTGAATAAGCCTTGCTCTACGGGACGCATAGCTAGATGGCTACTCCTACTATTGGAGTTCGACTTCTCTGTGGTTGTACGCAAAAGAAAGCAGCATTACATGACTGACCACATGTCTCGCATACCCACAGGAGAAGCCACTGGACAAGGCATACCCGACGATTTGTCCGATGCTCTTCTCTTTAACCTGTCTAGCGAGAAAGAATTATTTAAAGCTGATCTGATGCCGTATTGGGCCGAAGACATAGTGCGAGTACTAGAGAACGGACTACCTGAGTGACCCATTGAGAAGGCCATGCTGAGGAGGCTTATCCTGAAAATTCAGCCATACCAACTGATAGCCGGCCAACTCTACAGGTTGGGACAAGACGAGTTGTTGCGCAGATGTGTATGTGAGCACGAGATGCACGACGCATTGAATGAAGCACATGGCAGAATCGTTGGAGGACACTTTAGTGTTGACACAACAGCCCGAAAGGTGCTACAATCCCAACTATGGTGGCCCACCTCTTCCGTGATGCAGTAAATTTGTAAGGCACTGCGATGAGTGCCAAAGAACCAAAGTGCCTGTGCGGAAGGACAAGATGGAGTTGACCCCTGTCGTAGCCCGACAAGCCTTTGAAAAATGGGGCATCGATTTTATTGGGCCTATCAGTCCTACAGCACAATATTCCCAAGCTCGCTACATCATCGTGGCAATCGACTATCTAACGAAATGGACAGAGGCACGAGCCATGAGGAAAAATGATGCTAGGACCACTGCAAAGTTCTTGTGGGAGTAGGTCATTTCACGGTTTGGCTATCCAATCGAGCTGGTAAGCGACCAAGGCACACACTTCATTAATGAGGTGATTGCCCACTTGCTCTCTACCTTCCTAATAATTCATCGAAAGTCTTGTCCCTATTACCTTCAGGCTAATGGCCAAGCCGAATCCACAAATAAAATCTTAGTCAACGTGCTTACAAAAGTCGTGTCTACTTCAAGAAGAGACTGGGACAACAAGCTAATGGCGGCCTTGTGGGCCTATCACTCAGCTTATAAAACGGCTGTAGGACAGACGCCTTTTAGGCTAACGTATGGAACTGAAGCCATTTTGCCCTTAGAATTCTTCATCCCTAGCTTGATGCTAGCAGTCCAGGAGCGTTGGGAGGGAAAAGAGGCTTGGACCAACCGCTTGGTGGAGCTAGAGCGCTTAACGGAGACCCGACTCCTCACCACTCACTCTCTGATTTGTGAAAAGGATCGATGAAAGATGTGGTTTGACAAGCATGTCAAGCAACGAGACTTCGAACAAGGGGATCTTGTTCTGCTATACTCGGTAAAAGGACATAAACAAAAGATGAAGTTTCGAGGGCTAGGGCCTTTCAGAGTACGCATGATTGGTAGAACTGGGAATGTTGAGTTGGAGACACTTGATGGTGAAGGAATAGGCTTTTTTAACGGCAGCTGCGTAAAGAAGTGGTATCCTCCTTCCCATCCATTACATGAGCCACCCGTGCTAGAACCCCCACTGAACGTTCGCATGGCTACTGTAACCGACCTTACAGATCAGGACGAAGAAGCAGTGGCACTGGCGTATCTACGAATCACAGTCACAGCAGGAGTGGTGTATTCTTTTGATGCCTTGATTGATGAAGGGACTGACTACAACATCTTAATGCATGACCATTGGACACGCATTGGTCAACTGACGCTACAACCCACTAATGCCAACCTCACCCCACTTGGAGGTACTGCCTATTCACTCTTGGGGAAGTGCAAGGTACTCGTTTCCATCGAGTCTGAAAGTTTACCAGCTTTCTTCCATGTGTTGCCTGACACTAAAGAAGTTGGTAACGTATCACTATTGGGTCGCACCTTCAAGAAGCTAATGCACTGTAATGTGGATTACAACCTAAACCGCATTCATCTTGCTATCGGCAACGTCCGTATAGTGACGACTTTCAGCAAGTGTTGTCATGATTCCTCCACCATCACGACGCCACCGGTAGAAATCCCTAGGACCATGCTCCAGCCCAGGTCTAAACTGGAAAAACTTGCGGCCTCGTGCCAAGCTCTTGACCCCAGGCCCAAACCCACCAAGAGTGCTCACAAGGCCAAGGAGTCCAAACTTATGTGGGTGCCAAAATGGCAGAAACCACATCTAGGTACACCACCCAAATGTGATCCTAACCGCCAACGTCATCAGCCGTCCCGGCCTAAGAGGCAGTCTAGATGCTATCTCCGTAGACACACAACCACGCCGCGATGGATTCCCAAGGATCTCTTGCGGGCACAAGGATACTACAAGGGAAACCCCTAGATTTGGGTGCCTAAAAATGGCCAGCTAAAAAGCTCATCTACAAGCGATCTCACCCTAGTGCAGGAGGCTTGCACACGTGGTGCCCAGAACATAGTCAGCACACCATTGCCTGCTGTGGCTAGTAAGCCTCAGCTCATCTATCGACCAAAGAAAACGCCACAAGCCTTAAACCTGCCTAATCCAGAGGACTTAAAAAGCCCTATGACTGCTCACTCAGAACCTAGCACAACCCCCAGGCCCCCAGAGCTTCCTGCAGCGCCTCAATGTGCTTCGGAGTGCAAAGCCCAACCTGTGACACTGATGAGGGAGTCACCACTATCCAGTCCAATTGCACCATCCCCACCAGTAGGTCTTAAACCTTCATACGTGATACAACCTTTCCTCTCCTTGGCTAAGGACCTTGCCGTGACCTTTGGAGATGACTTAATAACCTGCATCAAGATGTTGGACGAAACTTTCACCACATTTGCTAGAAGTTATGAGAGGCTAGACCTAGACCTTCTTGACAGAACCCTTGCTTCGGAGGTTCGTGCATTACCATGCACCTGGGAAGAATATGAACTTATGACTACTAAATCCCCCAAAATTGCTGCCAAACTGATAGAAGCAAACGACGAAATCTCAAAGGAGCAAGCGGCCCTTAGATGCCTAGCCATTTCATATTGAAAGCCTCCTCGTTCTGTTCCTAAACACGAGATACACAAGCTCGCGCAGATGGCAAGCTCGCCTTCCATGTTCTTGCAGCAGTGGTTTGCTCTGAGAATCCAATCGGGGAAAAAAGGTTGCCGAATAATGACCAATGCTGAGCAACGCAAGGCAGTTAAAACCATTGAATATGACCCCACTTATGTGGCACCCATCTCGTTTAGGGTTTTGGCCATCACCCGCAATCAGCATTTGGACACTCGCCCACCCCTACATTGACCAATTCCTCACGGAAGAGGAATTACATGTCGCCAGCCGCCTTAATATTGGAGATCTCTTTCATGATGTCTTGACCTACATCTCCCAAGTCTCTATCCAACCAGCTGCTCTTGATTGTCATGCTCAACTGGAATACAATCCAAAATTCTACACGTGGCTTCTTCACACGTAAAGTCCTACCCCAACAGGACCAATGCCTTTCACCTTTTAACCCCCAATCCTAGGAAGGATTCTTCTCTCAGCCGGAAGAGGAGGGGGTAGGTGGGTATGTATGTGGGGTATGTGGTGAAGGTGAAAAGAATCAGATAGGAAATGAATAAAAAGGGGGTACGGTAAAGTAAAAGTAGTGAAAGGCATAAGCATTAGTATGAGAAAAATGGCTTCCAAAAATTCAGTCAAGAGTTTTTATTCTCGCATAAACAGCAAAGTGCTATGTGGAAAATACTAACGGAAGTTACGAATTATGGCAGGAGTAGAAAATGTTGAAGCAAGACCGCGCCCATCAACTCCCGTTCACTGACGATGAAAGGGAGCTATATTGCATCCAACTGGAGAACCGTGCCTCTGTCCAGCTCAAGTTCCGAACCATCCACAACATCGGAGTCGTGGTGGCGAAGGAGGAGGTAGCTAGGAGGGTAGTGGAACAGTGCAACCTTACAAAGTACATTGAAAAATTCTCGCAGGATCCAGATCACCTTAAATGGATAGAATTCCTCAGAACATACAATCCGGACCAGGAAGGTGGCATTGTAACAGTGGGCCGAGGAGAGGGTGCAAAGCACGGTGTAATTCCGGTTGGATCCAGCCTTGGTGAAAAAGGATCTGGGATTGGTACTTAGGACAGAAAGGCGACAAAAAAGGGATGTTTATGCCTTGTTGAAAATGAAGAAGGAAGAGGTACTCACGAACGACGGCATAAGCATCCAGGACATCCCTGACACTGACGCCAGGCTGCAGGCCAAGTTGGTGCACGTGCTCTTCTCCAACCAACGTTACAATTCCTTAATGCATCGGATTAGCGTGCCAATGCTGGAGAATGTAGTAGCCCACACTCTAGACGAGGTGGATTGGAATGGCTACGTCAAGCGGCCAAGGCACTAGCCCTGGGAAGTGCACCAATAGGAGGAGAATCTCCGGCTTCTACGGTGACGGAAAGGAAGAAAGCCTCCTCCAAGGCCTCTTTCATCGGCTACGGAGGAATCTTGACTGCACTCATTCAGGAGGTAGTAAAGGCAGCACAGGAGCCAGAGGAGGGAGAAGGAGAAACGCCGAAGAAGTCGCCCCCTCGACAGGACAAAGACAGGTCCACTGACAGAACGGAAACAGAAGAAGAAGGGGATGGACAAACTAGTAAGAAGACAATCAGGACAACGAAGAAAAAGGCGGCGCAGGGGAAGAAGAAGAGTGATGAAGGCAGGAAGAAAGAAAGGGAAGACTTGGAAAGGGCGAAGAAGGAATCCCTGAAAGAAGAAAAGGAGAGGGAGAGAACAAAGAGGCTGGAGGAGCAGAGGGAAAAAGAGGAGTTACAAAAAGCCAAGGAAGCGTCAAAACAAGAAGTTGAAGAGGAGAAAAGGAGGGAAAAAGAACAGAAAGGGAAAAAACAGGAGGAGCAGAAGAAAAGGTAGGAGGAAAGGAAGAGAAAAGCGGAGGAAGAAGAGGAGGAGCTGCAAAGGAAGGAGGAGGACCTGGCAGAGGCCACCCGAAGATCCATCGAACAGCAGTGCCGAGCAGACGAACTAAGGAACCTGAGCCCATGCAGAGAAGAGGGGCCAGGATCCAGCACGCAGGTGCCAGAGTTCGTGCCACCTCCAGTCTCCGAAGGCAAAGGCAAGGCCCCGCTCCATCCGATCCCTACCCTCTTGGTACCTCCCGTGGAACTCACCACCATCACCCCCAGCAACCCCACTAGTGCAGACGTGTCAAATTTCGTGGCGTGGATGCAGTATCTTATCAACAAAGAAATGGGCTAGGGGCAGAGCACGGAGACTATGGCCACAGGACAGAAAAGGCCAGCCACGGATACAGAGTCCAAGCAAGAGCCCAAAAATCAAAAAGTCGAAGCCTCCACCTTGCCCATTCACACAACGATAATGCCACCATCTAATTACGATGAATACGTCGCTGAGCTGCTCTCCTAATTGGAGAGAGCGAAGGAGGAATGCAAAATAGCCGTGGCTGAGTTGGCAGCCGAGAAGGAAACCGTGGCCACCTTCTAGCTAGACAAGACAAGAATGATAGCCTTGCAACAGGGCGAGATTGCAGATTTGAAACAAGAACTAAAAGCTAGGGATGAGAGGGAGGAACATTGGAGGCAGCTACTCGAAAATGAGACGCAAGAGTTAGTAAGCATGCAAAGAGGGCACAAGCTCCTAATAGTACAGTACCAGGAGCTTGCTGCGAAAGCTACTGAGGTGGATGCACTCGGGTGGAGCTGAATGCCAGGGATGAAGAAAGGCAACGAGGCATGGAGGAGCAGGAGAAGGAGCTCAAGCGCCTAACAGATCAGCTGATCTCTGAACGAGAAGAACAAGAGAGGCTAGTTAGGGAACTAGAGGATTATGGACAGAAGATCATGATGTTGACCTTAAGACAGAGGGAGGGCCTGGAAGTAATGAACAAAAGAGCAGAGGAATGGGCCGCGCACAATGAGAAGAGGGTGAAGACACTGGCACGCTGCCTTGCTCTAACAGAAAAAGAGAAAATCATCGTAGAGAGTAAGGCAGAGGCAACCCAAGCGGCCTTCAGCGCTCAACAGAAGGCCTTCCTCGATACCATCTTGGACACCACCCACACAACACAAGGAGAGCCATTGGAAGCGATGTAGAGGAAGCTCGGCATGGCAAGAAGAGCCATGCATGCTGGACTATAGATGCCACCACTACCGGCGAAGGTTAGGCTGAGTTTGGAGGAACATCGAAAATACCTGATGCGGGCCGGCCTAACCCCCCAGGAGATAGATGCCCTCGGGTTCGAGGAAGAAGCAATACACGCAGAATGGCAAGGGGAAGAAGCAGAGCTGGAAATCGATGTGAATCGATTCAGGGAAGATGTGATCCCGCAACCCCCCTCGCCACAGGCCCAAGACCCGCCACAAGATGATCCAGCTGCAGAAAGAAAAGTCATCTCTAAAGAAAGGCAAAAAAAGTTGGCGAAGGAGGCCAGACAGAAACTGAGAGCCAAACCAGCCGTGCTACCATCCGTGCCTCTCCCTCCGTGCCCAGATGATCTTCCCGCGGGATTCCACGCAGAACTGGTGGTGTGGGAGGTGCAAGAACTAGAAAAGGAGCCATTGTCCTTCAGTTTCCTCCTACCCAATAGTTTGCGGAGGGTCCTACCTCTCAAAGTGATGGACGAGGTGATTGCGGCCGGTGGCTGGTTGGGGAAAAAATGGCTAGAAGAGCGGGAAAAGACCCCAGCCTCTTGGGACACCGAAGCGGCCGACTACTGGCAAGACAAAATTTTTGAAATCCCCCACACTGTACAAAACTATAGGAGCCAACCCCTGTGGAGGAGGCGAGTATGCGACATAAGCATGCTTGCCTGGATGGCTTTTTGTAATACCCTGCCGTTCGAGTGGAATGATCCTACTTACATGGCGTACCTTCGAAGGGTAGGCGTAGATTTTGATGCCACCCTCCACGGGCGGTATGACTTTCTCGTCATTTATAACTCCACTGTAGCATCCTTTGACAATGCCCTTCTTTTTACCGCGGAAAGCCTAGACGAGTCTATGATGCGCTTCCTTGCAGACTTTTCCTCATGTCCTAACCCCGCTTTTATAACCACGTGTAACTATCTTAGGCTACTTAGGCTACTTCTTAAGCAGGACCTGACTCCACAAGAGCAGGGCCTGCCTCCCCTATTCTTTGACCCTAATGGTATAGATAATTGTGCCATGGCTCGTCTCATGATGAGGGCTAGTCTCCTTCCCTCTTTTTGCCTAGCCCTCCTGGAGGACATGAACGACAGCCAGTTCACTAGATGCAACCACCCCTTTCTCTCCACTATCTCCCTTCATGTCCGCATGAATCTAAAAGATTACATGCAAAGTCGCCAATTTTTGAGCAAGTCTCTCCGCCCCCCTTCCCCTCCTCATTCCGACTAAGACACTTAGGCCTATGTATCATCTTTAAATAAATAAAAAAAAACAAAGCACCACAGTCACTGCACCTAAGGTTCTCCCTAGCCCCCTCCCCCACTTCACGCTTAGGGCACATCAAGGGTAGGACTTTCCGACCTGTCACCCTAAGGCTCGCACCGCACCTCCAACGAAGCACAAGCTGGGTCCTCAAGTGTGGGATGTTACCAAGGGCTTGCCCAAGGTTAGACCCATCTCCCAGTTCCACTGCCATGAGCACAACACACTACACGGTAAGCAGCACACCCCTTAGGCATGGCACAACTTTTCTTGCAGGATATGTTCGACTCTCAAGAAATGGCTACCCGCAGAAGACCATCACCCATGGCACCCTTTAATGACCCAAAGCGTGCTGGCCTCTAGCCATCTGCCTGGTGTTGATGGCCACCATGATCAAACCAGGTCGAGGTAAAACTGCCATTGGCATAGATCTTGGAACTGCATCGTCCAAAGATCCATGCCCAATGCCTCAAGGTCCACGGATAGCTTATTGATTCCACCGGAGGACCTTCAAATCAAAGACACGGATCTTCAATCGAAGCCACGTGTTTTCAAGACAAACAGAGTTCGAGGGGTTTCCCCACAATAAATCCCTCCAATACCATCATCATAAGGGATCGCTTATTGATTCAAGCGCTTCTCATACTCAAAAGACGACCAGCTACATAACCAGCACCACAACCGTGTGACAGATGCCGAGTTTCTTCATGGAGCCTAAAGCTCACCGGAATCTCTCCGGCTCATCATCCCTAACAACCCACCTACTTGTTCCGTCTAACAACCGACCTAATTTGCCACTATGTCCCACCGCAGTGCCATGGGACTGGCACTTTGCTAGGAGGGGGGTAATGTTACCGTGTTTCCGACCGCGTTACCGCAGCACAAAGGAGCGAAAACTGGGAAGAAGGGAAAATAGCAAAAAAGGCGCAGGATAAAAGCAAAAAAAGGCACCTTGACTGGCAATCAATCCCTGAAAAATTCAAATGTTTGGACACGACCCTCAAGAGGCTTCGGTGTCGGGCCACGGCAACAAAAGAGGAAAAGGCGCACCATTAAAATGTGGAAGCACCCCGAATCTGTGTAAAAGAGTGCCAGGCTCGCTCCTGTGCAAAGTGTATGCATTAGTGGGAATATGATAAATTAGAATGGTGGGAAATGGGAAAAAGGGCCTAGGCTACAGCCGGCCATGTAAAAGAGGAAAAAGGGGATGACGGCCCAAAAGGGATTTAGGGTTTTGTATATAAAGTTGAAAAGTGAATGAGAAGCTCATTCTTTTGGTGTGTGGCAAAAAGAGTCTTCTTCTTCCTCTCTTCTTCTCTCCTTCTTGCTTGTGTGTGCTCTTGAGAGAGGGAGTGTGAGAGTGTGAGGGAGTGAGAGTGTGTGAGAGTGAGGGATCAAGAGGGTGAAGCTCTTCACCATCTCCTCTTCTCTTCTTCCCTTCTCTTCTCTTCTCTTCTCTTGCGTGCGCGGCTATGGAGGATGGATCTTGGAGATGGAGGAGGCTTGAGGATGCTTGAGCTAGCATCAAGAATCGTGGAGCTACCAGAGTACAAGAGAGAGAAGGGTACTCGATCACGCATCAAGGTAAGCTCGCAACACTCGTAGTATCGACGGCGCGTCGGCTAGGTGAGAGAGAGCCATTAGAGCTCGCTTGGAACGCTTGAAACAATAAGCGGTCCGTGGGTCTTGGTGGTTGAGTGAAAGCTCCCACAATCCGACAATTTTAGAGACCAAGAAAGATGGAAATGCAAAACTTCGGCCGTTGCGGTGGTTGCAAATTTTTAGTAAATTTTTTGATTGCCTGATTGAAGAGAGACAGCTTCCCGCCATTCGGGATGTCGAGCTGATCATGCAAGATTTTTCGGAACTCAAGTAAGACTAAGCTGGATGGTACCAAGGTCAAAATGGCCAAGAGATTTAACAATTTGGGCATGCCTTTTGGGGGGGAAAAGGCCCCCTTAAAAAAATGAGATTTTGGAGAGGGACAACATTTCAAATCAGCGCCATCGAGGATGTCTTGCCTCCCTTCTTGGAGAAGAATTTGGAGAGGGCGGCTATGGGGGTCACAAGCAACCCTTGCAATAGATGACAGTAATCAACATCTTCAATTCTTTGCTCTCCAACATAGGTCTGCAATTGAGAAATGACTACCTGATGAGAAAGATGCAATTCTAGCCTTTCTCTCTAATCCCTCCTCTCTCCTCTCGAGGGCTGTTCACACGCATGAATCTATGGAAGAAAGAGAAGGGATTGGATGCAAGATGCTAATGGAATAATTGTACTAGGGCAGAGGAGATCATAGATCAGAGTAGCAGCATTAAATAAGTGTCAACAACCTCCCAACCATTAAATACATGCCTCAAAACTGGGTTTTTATGTGTAAGCACTCATTTTATTTGTTTTATGAAGGATTTTTGATGAAATTGTTTCCAAATGGATTCCTTTGATTGAAAATGAAAATGCTGAATTTTATCAGAAATATTGAAGAAACCAAAAAAATTGGTCGTTTAATGATTTATATCAAAACACACAAAACTCGCGATTATGTGGTTTTCATGAAAATAATAAACTTTGGAAATTTTATTGTGATTTTAGGGTTCATATGGACTAGAAATGAATATAAAATCAATGTTCAATAATTGTGATAAATTTCAACCCATAAATCAAAAATACCAAAATTTTTATCCAAAAAAAAAGAGAAATAGTAAAAATTTTAAAAAATAGTTTTTACGCTAGAAAATTACAAAAAAATATGTTTTATGTTTGTGAATGTATGGCATGGTTGTAGCATGAGGGACAAGCCTCAGTTCAGCTCTATCTCCATGTTAAAGTCTGTGTTTATTGTTTTTTACAAGAAAAACACATGAAAAACTGCTCTTTACATATATCAACGATGCACAAACTAAATGGTAGGAGGGAGAGGGGATTTGATGCTGATTAGTTGCTGAGAACATATGAAATTATGATCTATTTGTTTGTGTATATCATATAGGACATTTATAAATTAAATTAAAAAGGGTTAAGTAGCATGAGGATGCTTAGCAATGAAGCATGATATATAGGCTGAAATCATTAAAAGAAATGTTTGTTGCACTGCATAATGTTGATTTATGAATTATAAATTGTTTAAGCATTATGGCATTCACAATTGCATATTGCATATCATATGGTAATTCCTGGATGCATTGCAATTGGTTTCTTATACACATGATCCATGCTGAGTTGTGAGATACCTAAGCTCTGTAGGTTTAGACATTTGGGTTCCTTGGGAAATTGGTAAGCGAGGAAATATTTTATCTCCTAGAATGTTTTAAATAAGAGTGGAGTTTGTGACACTTGTGTTATATGTGTTAGTAGCGCAATCAAGGGGCCAATCCCCCCAGTGTAGGAGAGATGTAGTGGGGCAACAACATTCAGCTGGAGGGGTGCCCCCCTATATTTGTGTTATGAGGTATTTTATACCGATCTATGTGTAGGGACTCCATCTAAGTAGTGAAGAAGTTAACCATTGGACTACAATTCAAACCAAATGCAAGATTCACGATAATAGTTAGGGCAGTATGCCCCTTATATGCTCCTAGCTGCGAGGTCGAGGGGTTGTGTTCTTTGAGTATAGAGAGGTCCAGCTAGTGCTTAGAGCCAATGTCAAGCTTGTTTTAGGTCTCAATAGATGGTGCGTTTGCGGGGAGCCGCTAATAAGTGGTAGTTTTCGAATCTTGGTCAATTGGGACCAATTCATTAGTGTATGGCAAAAATAAGTGAAATAGACTTAGAAGATCGTCAAGTTGAGCTTCAAAAGCAAGAAAGAGCTGAACTAGCTAGACGGTGGATTGAAATAAATAGAAGATATTCTCGACAAAGAAGTGGTCCAATATCTTTACAAGGGCGGGGTCTTAGTAACCCTAGCTTGACGCATAGTCTGTTAGGGGGAGAAAGCTCTAGTACTTCCCCCCTTTCAATCAGTCCATCCACTTCGAGTGGAGTGATAGTTTTGGTTGTGCAAACTCCTTAGCAAATTCGGTTGTTACCATGGCACCACAACCCATTGCAATCCCTGCTGGAACGATGGATTTGCTAGCCTAGGGTTCCTCTACCCATTTTTAATGGGTTAGCATAGGAAGATGCAAAACTTTACATCAATGAATTCCAAAAGTTAATGTTTAACTATGGAATTTAAGATGAGGGACACTTGATGATGTTCTTTAACATGACTTTGAAAGGACGAGCTGTAGTGTGGTATCATAGCTTAGAGGATGGAACCACAACTACGGTCGACTTATTCTTTGTGGCCTTTTGAAGAGATTTTTCCTCGGAAAGGGGAGATCAATGTTGGCTCTATGTCCTCAATGTTACATGCCAAGAATCTCACAAAAAATTATGTGGGTGTGCCAAGAAACTAAAGGAGGTATTTCGTAAGTTGCAAATCTATATCCCTATTCCAGTTTTTGCTCAGTTGCAATACTTTTTGAATGGGTTAGAATTCAACATTTGGTTAAGCAGTGTTGCTTTTGCCGACATTGATATAACTATTACACGAGCAGAAGAGGTAGAATTGTGATTACAAGCCGCTTATGCCTCTAGGTCAAACTAGAATTCAAGTTTAGGGTTTGTAAATACTTTAGCGCTGACAAATGGAGGTCAAGGGATGCCCATGAGTCCTCCTAATGGGAGAGGAAGCATAAATCCAAATGTGCCCATGTTGCCAACTCCTTGTAGTGTGACCATGCCTATGACTAGTCAAATGGCTCCACTGATTGTTGAAAGCCCAATGATAAATCCTAATTGTTGTTTCAAGGAATCAATAGCCAATCCTTAATCAAGTAGTTAGGCCAATAGAACAACAAGTAGATGATCGTGGCTATGAGTCAAGTGCCTCGAATGTCCTTATCAAAGTTAAGGATATGATGAAGCATTATACTAATATGATTAGCAAACAATATAGACAAATAGCTATTGATGTTAATTTTCTTAAGAAGCAACAGAATTTGATAGGGAGTTGACGCCCCGAAGAGGGTGGCCCCTCAAGATTCAATTGTAAGTGGTGTGGTGGCCAACATTTCCCTAAAAATTATCCAAATGTTAAATGTGATATATGTGGAAAGTCCAGACATTTAGTTAGTACATGTTGGAGTAAGATTACCTCTCTCTAGCAAGGAAGTAAACAGCTAGGTCTAGTTAATCATTGAGCGCAAGGAAATAATCTCCAACAAGATGAAGGACCGAAACAAATATAAAAAAGAGGGAAAGTTATGGTATAGAAGCTACCTAGTGGCAATGAAGTTAGCCTTATAGAAGTTGCTTACATCAATGGCACTGAAGCTTCTAATCTATGGGTCATTATGAGAGGTCAAAAGGGTAAAGAAGTTGACAAATCCAAGGTAAAACTTGTCGAGGGAAACCCCAAAAGCAAGATGATAAGGGCATGCAAGTCCTTAATCCCAATATGAAAGGCAAACCTCTCAAGGCCATAGATGGTAAAGCCAACCCCAAGAAAGATAAGGACTCACCAAAGAAGAAGAAAAAAGGCAAGAAAAAAGTACCAAAGTCGATTCAAAGACCAAAGAGAGAATGGTCTGGCGAGAAAAGCGAGCTCTTGATAGTTATCATGAATTTGATTTAGCGAGTTCTCTTTGCAAAGTCATGTCAGATGTAAATCTTCTATAGTTGAGTAAGTTGTCTCCAAGAGTGTGCAAGGAATTTAAGAAGATTCTGCGCATTGGGTATATCATTGAACCCTTAGGAATAGCGCGAGTAGGAGATGATTGGTTTGAGCATACTGAAAAGTATTGTCAGAGGGTAGCAGCATATGTTGATAGAATATTAGTGGACCATGCTATTGTGGACACATGATTCTCCGTCAACATTATGAGCTCAGAATTGATGGAGAGACTGGGATTAGAAATAAAAAAAGATGCCTCCACGATCCTCTGAATGGATGATGACAGTTTAAGACAATCCAAAGGTTACATCACTAAAGTCCATGTGAGCGTTGCTAATGTAGAATACATTCTAGAATTTAGAGTCATTAAGTTTGCAAGAGGAGACCTAGCTATTAAGTATTGCTAGGCAGCAGGCCATGGATCTTACAAGCAAACTATTTGGGTGATATACCTGCTGGGCGATTGATCTTTGGTTGAGGTGCTAGATGTGTAGTAGTAGTAGATGCTTATTCTAAATCTCCTCAGAGTGAGAGATTTCCTTTATCTTTGTCAGAGTTTGATATGCTAGATGCTCCATCTGTCATCAGTGAGATGTCATCAAGTGATGAATCGAATGAGGAGTCCACTATAGAGGATATCTACCAAGTGACTTTGAATGAGCCAATAGAGACTCAGGAGAGGATAAAGGATGTAGATGTAATCGAGCTCGACCTTGTTACAATGAATGATTCACAGCCAATTAAATTAGAGCCCATGCTCAGTTCGAAAGAAGTGAAGGACTATGTGTCCTCCATTCAGGAATTTCGCAACATTTTTGCTTGGAGTTATGATGAGTTGAGAGGCATTCCTCCCAGCCTCGCTATTCATACGATTCCGTTGAAGAAAAGTAGTCACCTTGTGTGATAGAAAGTAAGGTGTATGCCTTTCAAATTAAGGGACATGGGCTATTTGAAGAATTGACAAAGCTACGAAAGAATGGCTTGATATTTCCAATTCAACACACAGAATGGTGTTCACTAGTTGTTATGAGGAAGACGAAGAACAATGAGATTTGTCTTTGCATAGATTTCAGAGAGCTCAATAAGCAGACGGTTAAGGATCACTACTCGTTGCCTTTCATTGACCAAATTCTAGATCAGTTAGCGGGTAGGGAAATCTATTCATTTATGGATTGCTTTGTTGGATATAACCAGA
The DNA here is from genome assembly GCF_053477565.2 of Lygodium microphyllum. Lineage (NCBI taxonomy): Eukaryota > Viridiplantae > Streptophyta > Polypodiopsida > Schizaeales > Lygodiaceae > Lygodium > Lygodium microphyllum. The sequence goes on from NC_141148.1 coordinate 113,366,445, forward strand.
TGGCTATTGTAGAGGAAGACAAATTGAAAACGACATTTAATATTGTCTTCGGTATCTTTGCGTATCATGTGATGGCCTTTGGTCTATGCAATGCGCATGGATCTTGGTAACGATGAGCTGATAAGACCTTTGGTGATATCTCCGTAGAGGAGTTAAAATTCTTCATTGATGATCTGGGGGTAGCCACCACAAGGGAGCGGCAATTGATTATTCTTAGGAAAGGTTTTGAGCATTATAGATAGTTTTGTATTGCTCTTAACCCTAGAAAGTGCGTATTTGGAGTGCCCTATGGGTTATTACTTGGCCATGTGGTTAGTTCAGCTAGTATTGCAATTGACCTTGAAAAGATAAAGGTTATAGTCTCTATGAGCCCACTGCGTATTCCAAAAGAGGTGCATAGATTTCTGTCATCAGTGGGATATATCGAATATTTATCAATACACTAGCGCAAATAGTGTTGCTATTATCGAACCTTTTATCTTTTAACTATATGTTTAAGTGGAATGAATCCTGCCAAGTATCCTTTGAGGATGTGAAGTAGGAATTAGCAAAAGTGCCAATCCTAAAAGCACCCAGAAGAGGTGAAGTTTTTTCCATATTTTCAGTAGCCACAATGCATAATATCAGTTGCTGTTTAGCTCAAATTTGGGAGGAGAAATGGTATCATCCATTGACTTTGCTAGTAGGAAATTGGGGATATTTGAAGTTAATTATATGTACATGGAGAAATTGTGCCTTGGAATGGTCTTTGCGATGAAGAAATGTAGGCATTATATTCTCTATGAGTAGGTAGTATTCTTTATGAAGGCAGAAGGACTCAGATTGTTGCTAAACAAGTTGCAACCACCTGACTGTTTAGCAAAGTGGTTAATCACTTTGTACGAGTTTGATTATAAGATTACGAGCAAGCCACCAAAGCTGCAGGGTATTGTAGAATGTCTTGTGGATTTTGGGGAGCCAAAGGAAATTCTGGCCGAGAGAAGTGATATTGAAGGTCTATTTAGAATCTATATAGCTTCTATCCCTTCCTAGTATGCAGCTATAACACATTATTTATCTACAAGAGGATTTGGGGCTACTTTATTGAAGTCTGAAAAGAGAAAGATCAAGCAAAAAGCATTACAGTTTTTGATTATAGCAGGTGTCTTGTATCGGAGAGGAGTAGATGATATCTATCGTTGTTGTGTAGTACTCGATGATGTACCATTTATTCTTGAGGAGTATCATGATTCAGCATGTGGGAGACATTTTGCTGGCTAGCTTATCACCCAAAAAGCTCTCCGTGCTAGATATTGGTGGCCATTGATTTTCCAAGATGCTTTCAATTATGTTAAGTGTCATGATGTTTGTCAAAGACACGATGTGAGAGAAAATCGTAGGCAATCTCTACATCCCATTTTAGTGATGTTACCTTTTGAAAAATGGGGTTTTGATTTTATGGGACCAATATACCCTTCATCAACTACACGAAAGCAATATATTATTGTAGCAATATACTACTTTACAAAGTGATCTGAAGCTCGAGCAACAGTGAAGGACAATGCTAAGGAGACAGCCAATTTCATTATGGAGCAAAATTTTTGCCGTTTACGTCCACCGATGGAGATTGTGTTTGATCGAGGGACACACTTCTTGAACAAGGTTATAGTGGCCCTGACTGAAGCTTTAAAGATTAAGCACAACAAGACTACCCTATATAATCCTCAAGCGAACGGTCAAGTGGTTGAGAGTACAAATAAACAACTGGTAGGAATCTTATCCAAGATAGTATCGGAAAGTAAGCATGACTGGAATTATATGTGAAAGTGCAGACTTACAACTCGACATTCAAGAGAGCCACATGCCACACCCTATTCAAGCTAGTATATGGAGATGAGTGCATTTTGCCATTGGAAATAGAGCTCCCCACTATGCGTTTTTCACTCAATCATTCGTTGGGAGAGGAAGAAGCGTTACAGGAATAGTATACATCTCTAGCACATCTTGATGAGATTTGGTTATAGGCTTTATTACATTAGGAAGTAGGAAAGAGGAGAATGAAAGCCCTTCATGATCTTTGGGCTAAGAAGTACAAATTTGCAAAAGGTCAGTTAGTGTTGTATTATGATGCTTGAAGGGATCTCTTTCCAAGAAAATTAGAACCCAAATGGGATGGACCATACAAGATTGTATGTTTAGGAAAGAATGGCTCTACGACCCTTCTAGCAGATTTGCAGGGGTTAGATTTTAAGAATAAAGTTAACTTTAATAAGTTGAAACCTTACCATGTGTAAGGGTTGATGTTGGGCTTGGTGCCTGTGTAGGTCCTTTAGGATTTAGCCTTAATATACAGTAGGTACCAAGAGGAGTGGATGGGATGCATCATTCCATATCTGGAGTATCCATACCTTAAGCAACATTACCACCAAGGTCGAGTGATCTGGCAAAGCAAAGGGTATAAGGTTAGTGAGTGGCAAGACAGATTCTTTACTGGGAAATTAAGGTCTACTGCCACCATTGTCAACAACTTTTGACTAGCATTCTTATCAAGTTCAACGAGGAAGGAGGGGTTGTGCCTATTATACATCCTCTCTCTTAGCTTGATTTTGATTATCATAAGTACGAGTGAGCTGATTGTTATGGTGTGGTCTATCAATGAAGCCTAAGTTTATACTCTATATTTTGACGGAGCTTCTAGAGGGCCTACTCAACATGCGAGCATTGGTGTGGTCATTAAGGATTCTCGACGTAGGGTTGTCATGAAAGCTGTAAGTCTATTTAGGATCCTCTTTTACTAATAATATGGTAGAATACAAGGCCTTGATCATGGGGCTGAATGTAGCCTGACATGGTGGTATCTGTTGATTATTGGTTAAAGGTGACTCGTAGTTAGTAATCAATCAACTAAATGGGACCTATAGTATGCGAGATCCTATCTTACAGATGTACCGCCATGCAGCCTTGGATATGTTGCATATCTTTGAGACGGTGACTTGTCAATTAGTTCCTCAACAATGGAATCGTTTTGCGGATTCCTTGGCTAACTATGCTTTCGTGGAAGATGTGTTTTTCAATTATGGTCCCGGGGAGCCCTTACAATTATCTCCTAACATTAGCCCTGGACTACTTTGGGGTCTTCTTGTTGACACATCATATTTCAACCACCGATGGTTAGTTTGGGTTATGAGTCAAGTAGCAAGTGAGCACCTTCCTACTTTGTCATGGACGCATAGGATTGTGTATCGGCATATTCGTCATACACCCCTTGCTATTTATGCAGGAGGGTTAGCTAATAACCTAATGCACTTAGTGTAGGGCCTAAGAGGCCTTATCCTTGGTTGGTTTTGTGCTTTAATAGAGTAAGGTTAGGACCAAGGGATTGTTTTAACAGTACACTGTGTTGAATGATAGTAAAATATTTTATTGCCTTTAGGCCAAGAGGACCATCTTTGTCAAATTCAAATGTTTTATTTCATTAGGCCAAGTGGGATAGTTCTATTAGTTGTGAAATGTTATATCCCTTTAAGCCAACAGAGCCACACGTTTTTTTGGTGCAAGTACATTTAATGGTTTTTTGTTTTAGTGATTACATCACACAGGTTGAATGAAGTGGTTGGAGGGAGCCTTTGCTATGGAGAAGCTTCTTGTGGCCATTCCAAGTGGTATCATCACCTTTTCAAGTTTTTCTCTTAAGTTGATAATGTTATATGTATTGTGGGGGTTATTTTCTTTTCAGTTATGGGGACTGGCAATCAAGGCATGAAGTCCTAGGGTTTGGTTAGGTATATCTGGGGGAGATTTGAGTAGTTTTCTACCTCTTGTTAGGACATTGTTAGGCATTAAAGACCTATGCTAGAGGGTAGTCCTTGTGACCCTATTCTTCTTAATTGCTAGGCAGCTGTCCTAGGAGTCCCTGGTAGTGTGAGGTAGTTAGAAAAGCCTGCCAAAATATCAAAGAAGAGCAAGTTCTAAATCTATCTCAAGCTAAAAATTACAGAGGTGTGTAAAAAGGGGTTCTAACCCCTTGTTGGGGTAAAAGGCCCTTGGGCCTGCCGGTGTACAATGCATGTATACAGTGACCGCCGATATTCTTTACTCATATATAGATGAAAGTGCAATAAGGCTGTCATAACATTATTTACAGCACCTACATTGTGTGTGCTCTTCTCTCCCGCATCTCATGCATCCCTTTCAACTAGTATCAGAGCCACTCTTTCGCGAGCTCTTTCCGACATCTACATGAGGTATGAGATCTTGTTCTCTCTCATTCATTTCAGTCCACATAGGTACAATAGGGTTTATAGGTTGGGGCAACCATTGATGAGCTTCCCCCCTTGAACTTGGCTTGTTGAGGCTTGGTTTGGAGGCTTCTATTGGCTTCCTTGAGCCCCCTTGTGGCTCCCTTGAGCCCCCTCTTCATCAAAAACGTGATCAGCCCCCTCCCTATGATTTGTGCCAATTTTTGGCACTTGAAAGAAGCTCCTGATCCTCTTCCTTTAGTTCCCCTCCTTGTTGGCACTCTTTGGCACTTCAAAATGACTTCATGAGAGCCCCCGACACTTGGCATTTGATTTGGCATTGATTTATGGGCTGATTTACTTCAGTCCATGACTATTCACAGACAATTTACAATAGTGCTACATTAGCATTTTATGTTTTGGCCACATTGGCATTGACATTGGTCGCCCAGTTGGTCCCCAATGCTCCCCGAATGATGTGGGAATGTATGACTATCATGTGAGATGGTTTTGGAGCTGATCTTGCTCAGCCATTGACTGTTTTACACAGTCCATAGGCAGCCCAAAATAGGGCAGCCCCCTGTCATTACATTTCATGCTCATGCTACATGGTCATTTGATGTCCGATTATGCCCGGTTGGTGCCTACATGTCTGGGAATGTATGCATATGAGCTGGCACTTGATTTGAGCTTGGATTGAGCATTATTTTATTCAAACTTAGACTATTATTTGTTGCTGGAAACTTCAGGGCTGAAGCTAGTTATGCTACAGTTGGGTTATGCCTATTGGTCACGGGGTGCTCCCAGCTACTCGGTATGATGTCATGATGTATTTAGACTATGCCACATGTCTTGTTTATGCTCCGAAATGCTTTTGAGCTGAGATTAGAGCTCGATTTGGGTTTGACTATCACTTATTTGCAGCTAGCATTTCATCTATGACATGGTTTATGCCTAGACTACCCAGTACGGGCTATGATGTCTTGGTAAATGCTTTATGCTTTGGCTGTGGATGGCAGTTGTTTGAGCTCGTCTTCAAATTCATTTGAGTATTCCCTTGAGCAGTTCTTGGCTTTTTTTGTTACGACTTGGCTTTTTCAGTTACGACCTTGGATGCTATATGGGATTTGATGCTCTAATTATGGATCTTGGCTACTACTTGGATGCACTTACAGGTGCTGAGCAGTGAATTGCTCCCTTGTTTTGGCAGTTGCCTATTGAGCTGTGATTGCTCATTTGCATTTGATATGCGAGATACTTACTAATCAATGGACTTGGATAGTGCTTGATATTTATAGTTATGGCCATCTTGCTTCTCTGTCGTATGGCATCTATACTATTTGGGATGCTATTGCCCGAGTATGTCAGGGAGTGGTTGATCTTTATGGCCACCCGTGTATGCACATGGTCTGCTGCTATGTATTTTACAGAGCCTCTTACCTGGATGATTTTACATAGATATTGTTGAGATATCGAGCTCCACTCGTGATACGCCAGGGTGACCGTTGTGTATTTATGTCACCGACTTGTCAGTTGCAGATGCGGTTGGTACACCGCCCCATGAATAATAGCTACATGATAGCTATCCTTATCTACTCTAGTTCGTGGCTCAGTTAGTATGCCACCTTAGTTAGTTGAGTTTGGTTTGAGACCCATATATAGGGTTCTTCTATTTCTTTGTACTTGAGTTCTTTTGGCTTACACAACTAAGAAGAGGAAAACTGTTTTCAGCCTCCACCCTTGTGTGTATTCCCCCATTGTGCAAGCAAGAAAGCTACAAGTGAGACTCCTTCCTTCTCTCCCATAATCTTGACAGATATTTGGGATTTTATTGAAGCTTGATTCTTGCAGGTTTATTTGCCACCTGTCGTTCTTGGCTGGACATGTATATCAGTACATGATGGTATGAGGCACTCCAAAGTTATGTATACTCCTATGTTTCGGGGATGCTTATGTATTTATGGCTCCAAGGCATGCTTATGCTTTTATGGATAAGTGGCTGTGAGCTATAGTGGTTGGATATGTCATGCTTATGTCTGCTAGGCTTGTCCATGTGGGAGGTTTTGCATCCGTGGTTGATGCCTTTGTGCTCTCCCCTTCTGGTTTGGATGAGTCCCCTTTGCAGTATGCTATGACGACTTCTAGCTCTTCTAGTCATATAGACAGTCCTCTTGATGAGCCTATTCTCTCTGATTAGAGTTCCCCTGATTCTTTGAGATCCTTGGATGTATTGGACAACCCTACTTATGCTATTACAGAGTAGTTGTCCTCTTCTATAGGTTTTACAAGTCTTGTTTGCTTTCATTGTGGAAAGATAGGGCATGTGAAGCATAAATGCTTCAAGTGGATTAGAGAGTAGAAAAGATTGTGCTGCACTAGACATGAGAGCAGAGTCAGTGATACAGTAGGTGAGACCAATGTTGATAGTGGTATGGTGCATGTAGTTATCCATGATGATGCAGATGAGCCTATACTCCTAGCATCGTGTTACCCTGCAGATTACTTGCTCAGTGATACAGCCTATACCTTTGATTGGCTTTTAGACAATATGGCATCTTGTCATGTCACACTGCATAGAGCTTGGTTCTCTTCTTATAGGGAGGTTGACGGATGTATTTCTTTGGGCCTTGAGCAAGATTGTCATGTTATTGGTACAAGGATATACACTTGGATTTGCCAAGTGGGTCTTCTCTTATGCTCCGTGATGTCTTACATATACCTACGCTCAGTAAGAGCCTGATCTCTGTCAATCAGTTGCATGGTGCAAGATATTATGTCTCTCTTGGGGATACTTCATGTAAAATCCATCATGGTTGCTTGGTATTCCAGGTGCTAGATATGGTAGTGATTATGTAGTGTATGTCTCTCATGTGGGAGATTCTATGGCTGAAGTTACGCAGATACCACATGCATTGTTATGGCATTGTCACCTAGGCCATGTACGACACACTCATATGGATGCTTTATGTAATATTTTCTTATTGCCTACTCTTCCCCATGCTACTTGCCCTCATTGTACTCATGGTCTGTGCAAAGCCTCTTTGGATTATGGCGATCGTGTGAGGCATGCTTCTCTAGATCTAGTCCATGTTGCAGTATATGGACCTATGCCTTCCTAGTCACTTGGTGGAGCGTCGTATTTTGTGACCTTCATGGATCATGCTACCTACCATGTTTGGGCTTACCCTTCGGTATGGATTGAGGATGCTATTACTATGCTTGATAGGTTAATGGATTCATAGCAGGCCTAGATGCTTGCAGATGGATTATGAGAGTCATGCTATCTCTCCTAGCTTACGGATCTCTTGTCAGCAATATGGCATTGATTTCTTATGCCCACGGTACTATGGGATTGCTCATGGCATGTGCCTGACTTTACAAGCAAATGCTGCTTCTATGCTTACCATAGCTGGGGTGTCTTATGGCTTTTGGGCTAAGGCGCTTATGATGGCAGTCTACTTGGTCAATCGGACGTCATGTTTCTCTTTGGATGTTATTACTCTCCATGAGGCATGGAGTGGCATAAGACCCTCCTATGATCACTTGAGGATGTTTGGCTACCACACATATGTTAGTATGCCACATGAGCCTATGTCACGTAGATGCATACTCCTTGGGTATGGAGATGGTGAATTTACGGCTTATAGGTTTTGGGATTTAGATACCCAGCAGGTTCTTCGCAGCCGTCATGCTGTCTTTTATGAGACGCAGACACCTTTCAGGCCTCTTGATGTGCATTCAGTGCGCTTTATATGGCTGATTCTATAGTCGTATGTCAGTCTTCCGCTTTGCTGAGGTAGCATACTATCTTGAACCCCGTTTGACTTGTGTTCGGGATGCTGGCCCTCTTTCGATGATTGACCTTGGAGAGTCTATATGCTCTTTGCTATCTTTTATGCAATGCACTGATGCTATGCGCCACTCTCATGCTTTACAGCCGTGCACTTATGAGTTGTGTTGCTTGCTTCATGGGAAGCAGTCATGGATTGCTCTATTGTCTAGAGCTATGGGATCACTTATCTCTTGGATGTCATGGACTTAGGGATGCTTGACTCTTCTTGTGAGGAGGTTCCCGCCACTTATTGCATAGCTTGCTTTCCGATTGGGTGTTGGGTGAGATGTCATGATTCCTCACCTTGTCTCTTTTCTTTTGTTTTGTTTTTTCACTCCCCAGTCCATTGGCCTTTTAGTGAGAGGTTGTTGGGGTAAAAGGCCCTCGGGCTTGCCCGTGTACAGTGACCGCTCATATTCTTTATTCATATATATATGAAAGTGCAATAAGGCTGTTATAATATCATTGATAGCACCTACATTGTGTGTGCTCTTCTCTCCCACGTCTCGTGCATCCCTTTCACCCCTCAATAAGAAAAGGAAAAGAAAAAGGAAGAAAATTCCTACAAGTAATTAATTATCGCCTTGCAGAGACTTGGTAGATTCCTGGGGATGAGTGAAGACCTAGGGTTGATGCCTTGTCTTCCTAGGGGTAGTAGCTAGCTGAAATAAAATAAGGAAGGTTGGAGCAAAAAGAAAAGGATTAAGTGCCACCTTGCAAGAGCTTGGTAGATTCTTGGGTACCGAGATAGGACTTGAGGCTGATGCCCTGTTCTCCTTGGGTCACTATATGCTTAGCTCCCTTCTTTTTATATGCTCAAGTATGGAAACCTTGAAAGGAAAATGTGTTACAATAAAAATATGATGCCCAGGCTATAGGAGTTCTTGTCTAGTAGGATATCCCTGGTACAGTTGTCCTAAGCTAGGTAGGTAGATCAGACCACCACTAGGATGACCTCTTTGATAGGATTTTTAGCCAGTCTATGTTAGAGCAATTGGTTAGCGCCTTGCTCTAAATTTCTGTTAGATAATTCTGGGCCTATCCATTGTGGATGTTCATGCCTTGATTCTATCAGGGATAGGGTAAGAGCTGTTCTTGTGATTTGATGAGTATATTTTTTGTGGTAGCTTGATGCTTTCTTTGGTTATTTTTGTAGATCATTTTGTGGGATTCGACGACTGAGTCACCCTATCCCGTGGTTGCCAATGAGAGAAGATTCTAAAGACTGTGAAGTGCCGATTAGGAGCAGATAATTGCAAAATTTAGGCAGGAATTTAAAGTCGACGGAAGCGAAACTTGAAGATTCGACAATTTTAGAGACCAAGGAAGACAAAAATACAAAACTTCGGCCATTGTGGTGGTAGTAGATTTTTAGTAAGTTTTGCGACCACTAGATTTAAGAGAGAGAGCTTCCTGACCGTTTGGGATGTTGAGCCGGTCAAGTAGGATTTTTCAGAACTTAATTTTGGAGTTAAACAGGAGAAAAAGCAAGGATGGTGCCAAGGTAAAAATGGCTAAGAGATTTAACAATTTGGGCATGCCCTTTGGGGGGTGGCATCCAAGACATGCCACCCCCCTTCTTGGCTACGAATTTGGAGAAGGAGGCTATGGGGGTCACCAGCAATCTCTACAATAGATGCTAGCAATCAATATCTTCAATTCTTCACTCTCCCACACCGGTCTCCGATTGAGAAATGACTGCCTGATGAGGAAGATGCAATTCTAGTCTTTCTCTCTCCTCCCTTCTCTCTCCTCTAGAGGGTTGTTCACATTCATGAATTGATGGAAGAAAGGGAACGGATTACATGCGAGATGTTGATGGAATAATTGTATCGAGGCAGAGAAGATTGTAGATCAAAGTTGGAGAGAGCGTCAATGGTAAAAAATAAGCATTAGAGGCCTCCCAACCATTAAATACGTGCCTCCAAATCCGGGTTTCTATGCATAAGCACTCATTTTATTTGTTTTATCAAGAATGGTTAATGAAATTATTTGTAAATGGATTCCTTTGATCGAAAATGCTGAACTTTATCAGAAATATTGAAGAAAATAACAAAATTTAGTCGTTTAATAATTTACATAAAAACATGTAAAACCTGCAAATATGTAGTTTTTATGACAATGATAAATTTTGAGGGTTTTGTTGTGATTTTGGGGTTCATATGGAGTAGAAATGAATATGTAATCAATGTTTAGTAATTGTGATGAGTTTGAACCCATAAATAAAAAATATTTGAATTTTTATCTAAATAAATGAAGAAAAATAGTAAAACATTAGGAAAATTTAGTTTTTTGCAACGCTAGAAAATTAAGAAAAAATATGTATTATGTCCGTGAATGTATGGCATAGTTGTAGCATGAGGAATAAGCCTGATTTTAGTTGTGTCCCCATGTTAAAGTTCATTTTTACCACTTTTTACAAGAAAACACATGAAAAACCACTCTTTACACCTATCAATGATACACAATCTAAATGGTAAAATTTGATCTATTTGTTTGTGCATATCATATAGGATGTTTATAAGTTAAGTTAAAAAGGGGTTAAGTAGCATGAGGATGCTTGGGGCTGACCCTCAATGAAGCATGACGTATAGGCTCAAATCATTTTAAAAAATGTTTGTTGCACTACACAATGCTGATTTATGAATTATAAGTTGTTTGAGCACTATGGCATTCACAGTTGCATTGTGCATATTGCATGGTAAATCTTGAATGCATTGCAATTTTTTTCTTATACACATGACCCACATTGAGTTGTGAGACACCTAAGTTGTATGTTTAGGTGTTTGGGTTTCTTGGGAAACTGTTAAGTGATAAAATATTTTATCTCCTGGAATGTTTTCAATAAGAGTGGAGTTTGTGATGCCTCTGTTATATGTATTAGCAGTGCAATCAAGGGGCCAATTTCCCCAGTGTAGGAGGGGGCCACGACATTCACCCAGAGGGGTGCCTCCCTATGTTTGTGTTATGAGGTATTTTATACCAATCTATATGTAGGGACTCCCTCTGAGGAGTAGGGAAAGAGTTAACAGTTGGACTACAATTCAAACCAAATGCAAGATTCACGATAGTAGTTAGGGCAGTGTGTCCCTTATACGCTCTTGGCTATGAGGCCGAGGGTTGTGTTCTTTGAGTATAGAGAGGCTCGGCTAGTGCTTAGAGCCAATTAGGTCCTGACAGAGCCACACCCAAGACCACTGAGCAACAACTCAAATGGGTGCTTAAACACCAATTGCAAACACCTAAAAGCCAAACCGCACAAACTCATAACCACAAAACATTACGCCATAGGCCTAGGAGGCAAAGTTGGTGCTAACGAAGCAAACGAACGGTCAAGCTGTGATGGGTGTCCAAAGGCGTGTTGCACGCTCAAGGCTAATACGAAGGCAACAACTGGATTTGGTTGCCCAAGACTATGAGCAGCACACATGCTCCTCAATCCAGGCTTTTCAACCTATCTCAATAAAATGCTAAGCCAGTGAGGAATGAGAAACTAATGGACCCAAAAAGCACCAAACCCATAGAACCTCAATGAGTATATCAACTAGAATCACAACTAGCTATCCCTAGATTGACTCAACCTGACACTCCCAACGTCCCAATGGCTCCACAAGTAGAAAGCAATGCATCGTCTGAGCCCCAAGATCAACCCATCACACAAGTGGCCGCTAAACACCCTACTAACCAATTCACGATGCAGGCATCAATTCCCAAGTTATCTAGTCCCAACCTCCTGTAGGTCTTAGACCCTCCTATGAGCATAGATATATTCTTGTCTTGGCCTCGGACCTCACCATGAACACGAGGAATGACTTTGTCACCTACATCAGAGGATTGGATGCCACATTCACCATGCTATCTAGGAGCTATCTAGGAGCTAGGAGCTATGCCTCCTCGACGAGATATTAGTAGTGGAAGTATGCTCCTTGCCATGCACTTGGGAGGAATATGAGTCTGTGTTTGTCAAGATTCTTGAGGTAGCCAAGGAATTCATCACCAATGAGATCTCTCAAGAGCAAGCTTGCAAAAAATGGTTGATCACATCAAATATCAGGAGCAAAGTCTTTGCAACAATCCAAGAGCTAGAAGAGCTGACAAAGCTACCCAACTTTGACTCTTTTTTTTGAGGAAATGGTATACTCTACATCTCCAATGGGAACAAGAGGGCTATCAAATTATGACCAATGCCAAGCAAAGATGGAAAATCAAAACCTTTGAGTATGACCAAACCTATGTGGCTCCTACCTCTTTTAGAGTATTTGTTATTAGTCCTCACACTGACCATTAGAAGACCGCATCATGGCCCACCCCTATTTCGATCGGATTGTGACCGAGGAAGAACTGCATATCACTAGCAGGATGAACTCCAATGACTTCCTCACTGATGTCCTGACCTACATTACACACATAGGCTTTAGACCTCATGACATGGACCATCATGCCCACTTAGATGAAGTAAAGCTCCAATCCTAGGAAGGATTTTCATTACTCTAGGGGAGAATGGGATAAGGCAGAAAAGAAGATACAACTTGAACCTTAAATTGAACTTTAAAAGGCAAAAAAGACTTATAAAAGTCAATTCACACTTAAGGGTTTGTGGAATTCTCAGTTGAACTATGTGGACCGCTTGAATAAAAAAATTTCATTTTGCATCTGAGCACTTCATCTTTCCATAGCATATATTCATAACCCCCTCATCTTTTCGTAAAAAGTAATTTCAAGCAAACTAATAGTAAGTTGTTGCATCATGACAGGAACCCTAGATGGATGGGCATGATAAAAGCAACAAGCTCCCATTCACAGAAGAAGAACGAAACAAATATAGTTAAACAATGAAAACAAGGGCATTTAATCAGCTTAAATTCAAAAGCATTTAAACTTAGAAAGTGTGGTGATGAAAGTGTAAGTGGTAAAACATATGGTTGACCACGGTAAACTTGGTAAATATATGTAGAAGGTCGGCCAAAGCCATTGACTACAAGAAGTGCATGGCATTCTTGCAAACTTTCGATGCCAACATGGACTGTGGCATCATGATAGTGAAATAAGGAGGAGAAACTCATAGAGTAGAAATGGAGTTGAGCCTTGGAATAGGGGGGAGATCTCTAGGACTCATTAACAAGCTTAAGAGGTGGCCCAATAGAGATATTTAGAGTATGATAAGGATGGAAAAGGCCCAAGTGTACACAATGATGGAGTTAGCCTTGTTGAGATGACAAGCTCAACACATACGGACATTGATGATGGACCGCCTGGTTAGATGGGTCCACATGTCTACACTTTGCTATGTTGGTGGTCATTATGACTCTTACATGGCCACTGACTCATTACTTATTATATTCAGGTTGTTACACCTATTTACAGCTGGCATAGTTATAGCGCCAGTCGACTAGTGTAGTCGGTTATGCATTGTTTGACTTAGTAGGCCAGTTTCCTTTATGTTGTATCTTATCTATACTTTGTGTACATTGTAAAGAGTGTGGAAGAAGAAGAAGAAACCAGCAAGAAAACGTTTTGGCCTTCATCTCTCTTCTTGTCTCTTGAGTAAGCTTCTCCTTGTGCATTCTATGTGTATTTAGCGCATTATCTTGAGCAAGTCCCCCCACCATGCGATTCTTGACATGGTATCAGAGCCGCACCACTGAGAGAGGCTGATTTCAGAGGCTGAAGTGAAGGAGAAGAAGCAAGGTTTGAGCAAGCAAGCAACGGGTAAGAAGCTCTCCCATTCTTCCACTCTCTTTCTTGGATAGTGCATGTGGAGGCACTGGAAGCAGGGCAGAGCAAAAATCTCAGATTGCAGTGAGATTTGGTGTGCGTGAAGAGCACTGTGTATTCTGCAGATTTGTCCTTTAGGGCTTTCTCGTAGTTATTTTGGGCATCCGAGGTCATTTCAGGCCCCGTTTTAGAGCCGCAAGGTTGCAGACAACAGTTTCAAGGTACACTGTGACTTCGGCTATATTGATCGAAAGTAGATGCACAGGTTACAAATTTCAGATCTGTAAGTTCAAAGGTGTTTACCAGCGAATAAAAACAAGGTTTATTTGCAAACTGGTTGCAGATTGCATGTATTGTTGAGCAGACAGTGAAAAAGGCTGTCTAGTATATTGCTGTGCACTATAGGTCCAGGGTTGCAGAAGATTTGCTTGCTGTTTGGTATTAGTTTTGTGATAATGGCAAAGAACAGTGGAAACCCCATCATTGAGAAGCTCGACAAGAACAACTACCCTTCATGGAAGTTCTGTGTCACGAACTTCCTTATTGGAAAAGGCCTCTACAAGTCTGTTTCAGGTGAAGAAAAGGAGCCGGAGGTGAGTGATCCTCCAACTGCAGAAGAGACAAAGGCATGGAAGGAATGGAATGCAAAAGACAAAAAGGTTATGTATTGGCTGTCTACAGTAATTGACAATAATATGCTGGGACATATTAGAAATGCAGAGAATCCATATGCAGCTTGGACCATACTTGAAAGTATGTTTTCCATAAATACAAAGGCATGAAAGATTCAACTCAAGCAAGAGTTGAATACATTGAAGAAAGGGAAGATGTCGATCAATGAGTATGCACTGAAGGTAAGGAGCATTGCAGATGCCTTGGCAGCGATTGATGCAATGCCTGATGATGATGATTTGGTGTCATCTACCTTGGGTGGACTTAACAATGAAAAGGCTTGGAAGTCTTTTGTAACTTCTGTATATGTCAAAAAGCCATTTCCAGATTTCGATGAGTTGGTCTCCCTTATGATCACTGAAGAGATCAACATGCAGAGTGAGACATCTGAAAAAAGTGGTGAACAATTCCAAGCTTTCTACTCCAGTTCAGGAAGGGAATGTGGCAGGTTCTCTTCAAGAGGTTGTGGTACAGGACGTGGTAGTGACAACGAGCAAAATAGATTGAATCAGCAATTTGGCGATATGCAGGTTTCAGGAGGTCATGGTAACTTTAGAGGTAGGGGGAGCTTTAGAGGAAGAGGTGGATGGCAGAACAGAGGTTCTAACAACTCTGGTATTGTGTGTCACTACTATGGCAAAATAGGTCATATTGTAGCCCATGTTATGCTAAGAAAGATGATATTCGCAGTGGTAAGTTGCAGCAAGGAAACTATGCATCATCTTCACGACAGAATGAAGACAAAAATGAACGTCTGTTTGTTATGCAGCATATACTGAATGCTGTTACAGGAAAGGGAACACATGATGATGTTTGGTATGTTGATTCAGGTGCATCCAATCATATGACCAGCCATGCAGAATGGTTTGGAGAGATGCAAGATTTGCAAAATGCAGGTTATGTGCAAATGGGTGATGATTCATAACACCCAATTTCACATATTGGAAAAGTTTCCTTATTCTTGCATGATGGTAAGACAAAGAGTCTTTTAGATGTATTACATGTGCCATCTATTACAAAGAGCTTGGTGTCAGTCGATCAGATGGTAGAGCAAGGGATGCAAGTCAGATTTAATGCAAAGGGTTGCTTTGTAGAAGACTTCAATGACAAGTGCAGGTTGGTTGCAAAGGGAAGTAGAGTTGGACGTATGTTTACTTTGGATGCTGGAATTCCTACTATGAATGCTGCTATGTATGCTAAAGGAAAAGGTGTTGTCGCAGATATTGAAATTTGGCACAAACGCATTGGACATGAAAATTTACAAAGGCTAAAGTTAATGTAGTCCAAAGAGTTGGTTTTGCCTACATTTAGAGTTGCAAAATTTCACAAGGTATGCGAAGCATGTTAGTTTGGTAAGCAGGCAAGACAACCCTTTTCACATGATAGAGATGTAAGCAGAAATATCCTTGATGTTGTGTATACAGATATTTGGGGGCCTACACAAAATGTATTTCTTGGAGGCAGTTCATACTTTGTCACATTCATTGATGATTGTTCTAGAAAGCTGTGGGTATATTTTATGAAGGAAAAGAGTGAAGCGTTTGAGCACTTTAGAACTTTCAAGGTTGCAATTGAAAGAGAAACAGGCTTGAAAGTAAAGTGCTTGAGGTTAGATGGAGGGGGAGAGTACCTCTCGAATGAGTTCAGTGATTTTGTGAGGTCTCATGGGATAAAGAGACAGTTCACATGCAGGTATACCGCACAGCAAAATGGGTTTGCAGAAAGGAAAAACAGGCATATTGCAGAAGTTGCACGCGCCTTGATGGCTGAAAAGAATATGCCTAAGCATTTTTGGTCTGAGGCTGTTTATACTACTGTTTATATTATGAACAGAACTTCCACAGCTGCAGTTCATGGGATGAGTCCCGAAGAATGCTTTACTGGCAAGAAGCCTGATGTATCGCACGTGAAGGTATTTGGATGTGTTGCATATGTTCATGTGCCAGATGAGCTATGGAAGAAGCTTGATCCAAAGGCATAAAAATGTGTCTTTATTGGATACTCTTTAGAGCAGAAAGGATATCGCTATTATAACCTTGTCACATGTAAGTTCAGAGTGAGCAGGGATGTCATCTTTGATGAAATGAGCAGTTGGTATACATCTAGTGGTGATGTATTGGATGATGATGATGATCATGACACTCATGTGCAGGCTAAAAAGCAAGAACCACAGACTCTTAGTGGACCAGAGACATCATCTGGTAGTCCATGGTTTGGGAGACTAAGGACTAGCTCTACGTCTTCAGGTGCATCTAGTAGCACTATAGGTAAAGACAAAGGAAAGAATAAAGTGTCAGATGGCATTGATGAAGTTCTTGATGGAGACTCCAGTGGCTCAGAGAGCTTGGATGATGAGCTTGGTATTCCTTCTGTCAGGACACTAGGTGTACAGAGAGCTCATAGTAATGTAAAGGCTCCATTGAGTGATCGGGTGGTATGTAGATCTAGCGGGGTTAGATACACTATTAAAAGATTTGGTTTTGAAGGTTATGCAGCTCACCATTATGCTTATATGGTGAAACTAGTTGAGGATGTTGAGCCCACTTGCTTTGAGGATGCTGTTGGTCATACTCATTGGGATGCAGCAATGGATGAGGAGATGGCTGCATTAGAGGCCAATAAGACTTGCGATCTAGCATCATTGCCAAAGGGCAAGAAAGCTATTGGATGTAAGTGGGTTTATAAGATTAAGCACAATGCAGATGGTTCTATTAGTAGCTACAAAACTAGGCTGGTTGCAAAAGGCTATGCACAGACATATGGCATAGATTATGAAGAAACCTTTAGTCCAGTTGCTAGGATGGCAACTGTCAGATGTGTGATTACTTTGCTAACAGCTAAAGGTTGGAGATTGCAGCAAATGGATATGAAGAATTCCTTCTTGCATGGTGATTTGCAAGAAGTGTATATGGATCAGCTAGCAGGTTATGAAGATTTAGAGCATCCCACGTATGTGTGCAGGTTGAAGAAGGCGCTCTATGGGCTCAAGCAAGCACCTAGAGCATGGTCTAACAAGATCAGAGAGTATCTTGTCAATATTGGTTTTTATGTTTTTGATGCTGATCACTCACTTTATATGAGAAAGGGAGATACAGGTTTGGTCATCATAGTCATCTATGTGGATGACTTGATTATTACAGGTGATAGTGATAAGTGATAGTGGGATTGCTGAAGTCAAGGACTTTTTGAAGAAGAAGTTTGAGATGAAGGATTTAGGTGAGCTAAGGTACTTCCTTGGAATTGAGGTGATCAGATGTGATGATGGTATATGGCTGTTCCAAAGACAGTATGGCTTGGATATGTTGTCCAAGTATGGTATGATAGCATGCAAACCACTTTCAGTCCCGTTGGAGCAGAATGTAAAGTTGAGTGCTGATGTTGGGAATGAGATAGAAGACCCTACTATGTTCAGGAGGATAGTGGGGAGTTTGATCTACATGACCATTACAAGGCCAGACTTGAGCTAAGCTGTTGGTCTTGTGAGTCAGTTTATGCAAGTATCTAGAAAGCCACATTTGGATGTGGTCAGACGCATATTGAGATATGTGAAGTCCACATTACATTATGGACTTTTCTATGAGGCAGGTACAGATGTACAAGTGTTTGCATACACAGATGCAGATTGGGCTAGTAGTATGTCTGATAGAAAATCTACCAGCGGATACATGTTCTCTCTTGGTAGTGCAACAGTTACTTGGAGCAGCAAAAAACAATCTATAGTTGCTTTGTCGAGTATAGAGGCTGAGTATAGAGGTGCTGATGTTGCAGCATGTGAGGTAGTATGGCTGCAAAAGTTATTGGCTGATTTAGATGTGCAGGTGGAAGGTCCAGTTGTCATTTATTGTGACAACATGAGCAGTATACAGTTGGCTAGGAACCCTGTGTTCCATGCCAGGACAAAACATATTGAGGTACACTACCACTTTGTGAGAGAGAAGGTACTAGCAGGTGAGATTGACTTAGTGTATGTCAGCACACAGGATCAGATAGCTGACATCTTCACGAAGGCATTGGGTACAGAGAAGCTTCAAAATTTTCGAAGCTTACTTGGAGTTGTAGAGATGCAGTTGAGCTTGAGGGGGAGTGTTGAGATGACAAGCTCAACACATGCGGACATTGATGATGGACCGCCTGGTTAGATGGGTCCACACATCTACACTTAGCATGTTGGTGGTCATTATGACTCTCACATGGCCAGTGACTCATTACTTATTATATTCAGGTTGTTACACCTATTTACAGCTGGCATAGTTATAGCGCTAGTCGACTAGTGTAGTCGGTTATGCATTGTTTGATTTAATAGGCCACTTTCCTTTATGTTGTATCTTATCTATACTTTGTGTACATTGTAAAGAGTGTGGAAGAAGAAGAAGAAACTAGTAAGAAAACGTTTTTGCCTCCATCTCTCTTCTTGTCTCTTGAGTGAGCTTCTCCTTGTGCATTCTGTGTATGTTCGGTGCATCATCTTGAGCAAGTCCCCCCACCACGCGATTCTTGACAAGCCTAGCCAACATACCCAACCCCGACATCAAATTGCAAGCAAAAAAAGTCCATGATCTATTCTCTAGTCAGATGTATAATGCCTTGATGAGCAAGATTGGAGTGCTACTTCTCGAGAGCCTTGCGGACAAGTCTTTGGACGAAATCAATTGGAATGGTTATGTGTGTAAGACCATGGAACCCTCAGCAAAAGTGCTAGCCATAGGAGCCAAAGTAGTAGGTGGAGAGTCTCTGGCTTCCACAGTGGTGGAGATGTCAAGGAAAAAGAGAGCAGCTAAGGACTCCAACATAGGTTTTAGAGGTGTGCCCATCACCATCATCTAGGAGGCCATTGGGGATTTGGAAAGACATGAAGTGGTAGAAGAAACCCCTGAGCACTCACCAGCCCACAGATCGCCCATGCACCGAAAAAAAGGAAGCTCCACCCCAATTCCAATAGTAACAAAAGGCCTCAAGTGAGAGAACCATTAGTGGAGAAGGGGAGGAGGGATCACTCCCAAAAAGAAAAAACAAGATAAACATCCCAAGGAAGAGGAAGAATACCATGGTAGAAGGAGACAAGGAAGTAGAAGCCGCACTGAAGGAATTGAGAGAATTAGAAGATGAATGGAGAAAGAAGTAGGAAGAGGAAGAGGAGGAGTAAGAAAGGTGGAAGAGGAGTCAAGAAGGGAGGAAGAGGAACAAAGAAGGAAGCAAATATGAAACAAGAAAAGGTTGAAAAGAGAAGAAGATGAGAAAATGGCCCTAGCCTTAGGGTTGTTGGTAGAGCAAGCCTCCCAACTCAAAGAACTCACAAGGAGAAGCCCAAGTAATGAGCCAGACTCTAGCGTTGCAACAGAAGAACGAGATCAAGGGCTTATTGTGCCAAGTGGCAAGGAAAAGGCCCCCATGAACCCACCACCATCGACCTCGATTCCCACACCAATCACCACCTAGGAGACCTCAAAAAGGGGAGTGTGGACCAAAGGAACATGGTGGCATAGGTGCAATATTACTTGTTGAACTCAATAAAGTAGTTTGGCCTAGCATCGCTCAGTGTGGCAGAGCCCCAATAATAGGGGCAAAGACCCCTGCTGCCATGGACATAGAATTTAGAAAGGATCCAAAGAATTCCAAGGTCAAAGCATCCACAACATCTATGTCATTGTCCATACCGGCAGCAACCAACTATGATGAATATGTGCACGAGCTTCTAGGCCAACTTGAAAAGATGAAGGAAGACAGGAAGGCTGCCATGGTAGAGCTAGAGGTGGAAGAGGATGCATTCATTGCTTACCAACTAGAGAAGACCAAGCAGGTAACCATCTATATCAGAGGTAGGTGAATGACCTAAAGAAGGAATTAGAAGCAATGAAGAAAATGGAGGCGGAGACGGAAGAAGAAAGTGCAAAAGAGCCACAAGTGGAAAAGGTAGAGGGATAAATGGGCTAGAAATGGACTTCTCAAGCCTCATATAGGGCCAAAAGGATATGAAGGAGTAATTTGAACAATTGCAGAACCTAGGAGAGAAGCTCACTAAGGAGCTGAAGAGGGTAAAGACACAAGCTCATGCAGAGTTCCAGAAGGAGAGGAGATAAAAGAAATGAATACTGAGGGAATTGCAAGAGATTAGGCACTAGAAGGGCATAAAGTTAACAAAAAAGCTGCTGAAGGCAGAGAACCGACTCCTCAGGATGCTCCAAGAGCAAAAACGACTAAAAGAAGAACTCAATTGCCACAAACACGACAAGGAAAAGATGATGTCAATATGGAAAGAACAAGAAGAGGTGGTGACAATGTTGTCACAAGAGCTGCACGGCTAAGTCAAGGTAAGATGGGGGAGAAGATCGAGGCTTGGGAAGAGAGGAACCTTGGAAGAGTCAGGGACTTGGTTAAATGCCTTGCCCTAGTAGAAACTAGGAGAATCATAGCGGAAGCAAGGACCAAGGCAGTGAAGACATGGCTAGAAGTCCAATAACACACCTTCCTCAATATAGTACTCCATGTAACTCAAGCCACAGATGATGACCCTGTGGAGGGGCTAAAGAGGAAGCTGGAGGTCTCAAAGAGAGCCATAAAATATGAGCTCCAAGAGCACACCCCAAGAACTAGCATTAGCCCAAGCCTAGTGCAACGAAGGCAGATTTCGATGCAAGCGGGGCTCTTGATAGAGTAGTTAGACCAATTCACAATTGGAGAACAGGAGCACCAAGAGCAGCCAACCACAATAGCCCAGGCAGAACAACTAAGGGACGAAGGGCCCAATTTTGAGCAACCTACTGACACCAAGGCATAGCCAAGTGAACAAAGCCCTCACCCACCTCCATCAACAAAAGCAAAAGGCCAAGAAGAAGAAGATCCTATCACTGCAAAAAGAATCATCAAGGCCAAAAGAAAATGTAGAGAATTGGCTGATTTCACAAGGAGAAAATTTAATGCCAGACCACAAGACATGCCCAATGTCCAGATGGTGCAAATCGAGGAACAAATGCCTATCAATTGGGCACTAGAAGTAAACCTTTGGGAGTAGTGGGAGAATGGGTATAGGCCATTTGAATTTGAAATCTTCTATCCTTCTTCTCTGAATTAAGTGCTACACACTCAAGTGGTTGAGAGAGCCATCCAGGTTGCGAAGAGGTTGGAAAAGCAATGGCTATATGGGAGGGTTAGAAATCTCACGTTATGGAGAAGAGATATGGGAGAAGAGAGTCTAGGAGGCACTGGGAGGATAAGGTGACAAAAGAGCAAAGAAAGGTCAAAGGCTATGAAGCCCAACCTAAATGGCATGAAAGAATCTGGGACACCAATTTTGAGGCATGGATTTCTTTTCGCAATATGCTACCATATGAAATGGATGGCCCCACCTGCATGGCTTACCCAAGGAACCATAGTGTGGATTTTGACCAGGGGAAGCATGGCAAGTATGACTTCCCTTTGATCTACAATGTCAATGCTACCATTCTTGAAGAATGCTTGACCTTTGGAGCACGAGACCTCTAACCTTCCATTACCCAATTTTTGGACAAGATTACGACATGCCTCGACCCTGCTTTCCTTACCACTTGTAATTACCTTTGCCTCTTGCGAATTTTGCTAAAACAAAAGCTAGTAGCCCAAGAAGAGCACTTGCCACCCCTCTATTTTGATATCAATGTAGGGATAGACAGATGTGCAATGACCCACATAATGTTAAGGGACGCTCTCTTGCAAGCTTTTTGCATGAGCCTTTTGAAAGATATGAGTGATAGTAGGTTCTCAAAATGTATTCATCCTTTAAAGCCATGCTTTCCTTAGCAAATCTCAATCCACCCTTGAAATGTAACTATTGAAGAGCATCGGGAGGAGGTTTAGTGTACTCTCCCAATGTATCTAGAAAAAAAGGGAAAGAAAAAGAAAAAGAAAAGAGAAAACAAGGAAAAGACCTATACAAAGAAAAAGGAAAGGAATAACGAGCTTTCCCACGTAGTATCATAGTGTCACAAACACTATACCTAGGGGTTCTCAAGTTAGATGTGTCTAGTGGACTCAGTCAGCCAACTAACCCCCTAACCCTCCATGTTCCCCCACTTCACACTTAGCGCACATGAAGGGCATGATACACCTAGGGAGTCTGCACTCACCTATGGTTAGACATGTCTCCCTAAGTCACACCCACAATGCCTCCCTTGCATGCAAACTGGGTCCTTAAGTGTGGGACAATACTAGAGGCTTCCGTGAGGTTCGATCCAACTCCAAGTTTTAACCCAACACCATAGGATTCCCTCTGCACTGCACGATAAGGTAGGCATACTCCCCTACACTGCATGATGAGGTAGGCATACTCCCTAGGTAGTGCACCTCCTTTTCCTTTTCATGTATATTCGACAATCTATGCAATCGACCACCAACTTTAAAGTCCCTCATCACCCATTCAATCTACTCTTGATCCCCACAACCTCACATCCACCTTGTGATGCTTCTTCTCCATGTCCAATCTCCACAAAGCCCCATCACGTAACCCACATGGCAACCCTTCAACCATTGGAGCCCTCATCAACAAGTGCCCACAAGTACCATGGGTCTTGCACTTAACTAGGACGGGGTAATATTAACCCCAGTGCAAAGAAAGCAAAAAGAAAATTTAAAAAACGCATGACAAAGTGAAAAAAGATGACCCGCCGATTGAAGAAATAGGAAGGTAAAAAGCGAAAAGTATAAGGACAACCTTAAAATTTCAAGGCAAGCACAAAAGAGAAAATGTGCATTTTAAATATAAAAGTGCCTCTAAATCCTTGTAAAAGAGAACTAGGCTCCCTCGTGTGCAATTTGTAAATGTAGACGAGTATGGGTGCCCAAAAGGGATTAGGGTTTGTACATTACCTGAGCTAAAATGGTCGGGCATGTAAAAAAGGATGGGTGCGCAAAGGGGATTAGGGTTATGTATAAAAAGGAAAAAATTTAATGAAGAAA
Organism: Lygodium microphyllum; assembly: GCF_053477565.2. Taxonomy (NCBI): domain Eukaryota; kingdom Viridiplantae; phylum Streptophyta; class Polypodiopsida; order Schizaeales; family Lygodiaceae; genus Lygodium; species Lygodium microphyllum. Next base: position 113,389,809 of record NC_141148.1, read on the forward strand.
CTCATTCTTGTGTGTGGCCAAAGCTAGCTCTCTTCTTCTCTTCTTCTTGTTCTCACTTGCTTGAGCTTGTGCTTGAGAGAGGGAGTGGAGGGAGTGAGTGTATGAAGGTGAGGGACTATGGTGGAGAAGCTCTCCATATTTTCCTCTCTTCTTCTTCTTCTTCTTATTTTCTCTTCTCTTGTCTCATGCATAGCAATGGAGCATGAAGCTTGGAGCTTGGAGCTTGAGGATTGAGCTTGCTTGAGCTTGTACCTTGGATCATGGAGCTACTAGAGAGCTTGTGGGGGAGGGGGTAGGGGGGGGGGGGAAGGATGCAACTTGATCGAGCATGAAAGTAAGCTCACTACACTTGTAGGTGTGAGAGCACATATGGCTATGTGAGAGGTAGCCATTGCACTTGGCTTTAAATGCTTGAAGCAACAAGCACTCCATGGGTCTTGGCAGTTGAGCGAGAAGCTCCCACATAATAGGAGCCTCACATAATTGTGTAATTGTGTACGTGGGTGGGGGCAATTCAAAAGTGTAAGTAAAGGAATGAGGAAGCATGGGGTGTGATGCCATAAGCCACAGTTGATTGCTATATATATGTATATTGTCTTGACTTAAGAATCAATCAATCCTCTTATTCATTATCTTCACACACACACACACACACACACACACACACACACACACACAAAATGCTTTCTTCTCTTTGGGGGGTTGAAATCCCCCCTGACCCCTTTGCCAAAAAACATGTATGCATGTGTGGGCATATGTATGTGTGCATGTGTATGCAATATTCATTAAAAAATGTTGTGGAATTATGTTATATATGAAATTGTCAATTGGATCTTGCTTCATGTGCATCTAAAATCATCACCTCATTCATGCATGGATGACCGTGTATATAAATATATAATAAGTAGATGTGGAACTATGGGTTTTCATCTCATGGATGAAAAGCTTTAGATTAAGGTTTTTGTAGTATGTGAAATAATTGAAAGAGAATAGGAAAGGATTAGGTGAAGACTTTTGTAGTTTGTGAAATAGTTAAAATTTATACAATTACAAACTGGTGTGCATACATTTGTAGATCATGAATAACATACTTACATACATACCTCTTGCATTGCTCATTAATTTCATAGATGTTTGCAAAGCAATATTAAAAATTTTGTAATAACTAGGAGAGATATATCATGATTTATTCCACAAGCCATGTGCTCTTTGACATAATGCTTAGTGTATGTATATATGTGTATTATTGATTAATTATTATTAAATAAAAATGATCTCTATACATTACCTTTCAATGTTTTTTTATAAAATGGTTGTTAACCTCTTGTCGAATGAAATGTGGCTTCAAACTTGGATGTGAAGCACTAGGAAAACACATGCGTGAAGCATCATGAGAATCTAGGCATGGAGTGCCTAGTGCATATACTATGAACAACTTAAAGACAAAAAAATCAAGCTATTTATGATATAAGATAATCATCCTCATCATGAATTTTATAATCCATTCTTGCATTTTAATCATCCACACTTACATAGTAAGCATTTTTAAAAAAATTATATACATTGATACTAAGAAAAGTTTTTATGTAGAGATGATGCATATACATATACTAGACACAGTTTCAAAAACCCAGCTATTTTTTCAATGTCCACTTTGGGCAGGGGTTGGACATTCATCATTTGGTGTGTAACCAACCCTAGACAACCAAGAATGAATAACTCCTCTCTCTCTCTCTCTCTCTCTCTCTCTCTCTCTCTCTCTCTCTCTCTCTCTCTCTCTCTCTCTCTCTCTCTCTCTCTCTCTCTCTCTCTCTCTCTGTGTCAGAGACACAAATTGATTGCCATCCCCTTCATAATATCTAACTATAGACCTTGTGGATGTCGTCAAGAGAGTTGATGTCATAAGTCATCCCAACCATTGGTCCTTGTTTGCAACACAAATATGGGTATTTATCAATGATCTGTTGGAAGAGAGGGAGAGAGACAGTGTGGATCAGAAGATGAGCCTCACTCGACTCATTGTTGTCCTTCTTCCATTATTCTTCCATCATACTAATTTAAAGAGACTTACACACATAGGTATGACTAACCAAGACTAACTGTGGTTAAGTCACAAACTACACCAACTTATTGAATGTCATACACGTGTACAAATGTATCCAGCTAATGTCAGTCACACACATAAAGATAGACTGACTAAAGAGTAAGAGCTTGATATTATAACACTCTCCCTCAAGCTCAAACCATCTGATATACTCCAAGTAGTTGTCTGAAGTATATAAACTTTTCTTTACCAAGTGACTTGGTAAATATGTATGCTACCTGGTCTTCAGTCTTCACATGAATCAAGTCAATCTGCCATGTAAGAACCATTCCTATGATGAAATGGTAGTGAAACTCAATATTTTTGGACCTAGCATGGTAGATAGTATTTCTAGCCAACATAACACTACTCAGGTTATCATAATGCAATCTCACTTTGCTTTCCAATAGTATTCCTAAGTCTTTCAACAGTTTCATCAACCAAACTACTTTGCAAGCCGCTAAGGCAGCTCCTATGTACTCAGCTTCTGTACTAGACAATGCAACAGTAGGCTGTTTCTTACTTTGCCAATTGATCATACTACTGCCCAATCCAAATGCATAACCACTGGTTGACCTCCTGTCATAGGCACAACCAGCCCAATTAGCATCATCAAACCCTGTTAAGTCAAGAGATTTTCCATATGCATAAAAAGCCCATAATTTGTAGTACCCTTTACATATCTCATGATCCTCATGACTGCATCTAAATGTGGTTTTTGAGACTTTTGCATGAACTGACTAATCAGCCCCACTTCATAACATAAGTCAGTAATAGTCAAGTATATCAAGCTGCCCACCATCTGTTGATACATGGTCACATTCTCTATGTCATTCCCAACATCAATCTACAGCTTGACATTTTGATCAAGAGGTGTCTCCATAGGCTTGCATTCAACCTTACCATACTTCTGTAATATGTCATGAGCATACTGCTTCTTTAGCAGCCATATACCTTGAGGCGTAGAGACTACCTCAATCCCAAGAAAATACTTTAGTTCACCAAGGTCTTGGACTCTGAATTCAGCCTGTAAACATGATTTAATTTTAGCAATGCCTACTTCATCATCTCCAGTGATGATAAGATCATCTACATAAACCACTAGAAACACATATCCATGATCTGTCTTCTTCGTGAACAGACTGTGATCTACATCACCCAATCTAAATCTATGTTGCTGTAAATAACTACTAATCCGAGCATTCCATGCTCTAGGTGCCTATTTCAGCCCATATAAATCCCTTTTCAGCTTACATGTGTAGGAAAGTTCGGGTGAACATAGCCTTTAGGCTGCTCCATATATACTTCCTCAACCAAATCACTGTTCAAGAAAGCATTCTTGATGTCCATTTTCCATAATTTCTAGCCTTTGCATGCTGCCAAAGCAATGACAATTCTGACTGTTGCCATTTTAGTTCACTGGACTGAAAGTTTCCTCATAGTCAAGGCCATATTCCTGTGCGTACCCTTTTGCAACCAGCCTGGTCTTATAGTGTTCTAACGAACCATCTGACTTGCACTTAACCTTGTACACCCATTTGTAGCCAATGGGGACTTTGCCTTCAGGCAACTCAGCCAATTCCCATGTCTCATTTTCAGCTAGGGCTGCATACTCCTCATCCATGGAAGCATACTAGTTATCATCTGTAACTGCATCATCAAAATTTGTAGGTTCTTTCTAACCTGTCACACTAGCCATATATGTATAATGGCGGGCTGAATAACCAGTATATGTAAACCTGTCAACAGGTTTTCTAACTTTCTTAGATCTTCGTAATTGTGGCTCACTTTGAGCTTGCCTCCCATGAGGCAGTACATAACGACTTTGCCTTGCTCCAGGTGTCATAATAGACGGAATGCCCAACTCACTATCCAAACTATCACTACTAGATGACTCATAACCTGCTGTAAGTGGACTTGTCGTACCCTCAAGTATATTTTCTTTTCCCTTATCCAATCTCCTCCTCACCGACATATCCGTGTCAGTGGACATAGGAGTACGACTCCGCAAGCGTCTTGACCAAGGACTTACTACAGGTGACCCATCAAGTGTAGGAACACTCATAGATGTACTCACTGTAGGTGTATTTTTAGCATTACTAGTGCTAACTGATCCATCAGTAGCCACTGCAATTGGATTACCATATCATGATGCCAGCTCATCAAAAACAACATCTCAGCTAATCAATGTCTCATGTGTAGACTGTACATAACACTTGTAAGCTTTCTAGTCTTGTGCATAACCAAGGAACACACTCTTGACAGCTTTAAGATCCAATTTCTTCCTCTTTTCATCAAGAACATGCACATATGCAATGCTGCCAAATACCTTCAAGTGTAAAATGTTTGGATTATGACAACCATACAACCTCTCATATGGAGTTATATCATGAACCCCTACTGTAGGGGTTCTATTCAGCACATAGACATCAATCACTACTGCTTTAGCCCAATAACTATTTGGCAAACTCTTCTATTCAGCATAGCTCTTGCCGATTCCATTAGTACCCTATTTTTCCTTTCTGCTACACCATTTTGCTGCGGTATATAGCTGCAAGTTAACTATCTTCTAATTCCATGTTTAGCAAGGTAGCTATCAAAGTAATTAGAGACATATTGTCCAACTCCATCTGATCTAAGACATGAAATTTTACAGCTCAACTCATTTTCAGAATGCTTCTTGAAGTCCTTGAATGCATCAAACACATCATCCTTATGTTTTAGTATGTAAAGCCAAGTATACTTACTGAAATCATCAATGAAGGATACATAGTAACGAGAACCACCAAATGAATCATTATGAGATGGACCCCACACATCTGAATGTACCAACTACAAGGGTCATGAGCTATTTTGTACATGTCTCATAAATGGAAACCGTGCTTGCTTTCCAAACTAACATGCAACACATACATGTCCAAAGTCATGATACTTGAACTTAGGCAGCCCAAGCACAATCTCCTTCTACTACATAGATTTCAGCTTTTGTACATTCACATGGCCAATCTGCTTATGCCATATCTCAACATCCTGTATAGCACCATCATCATGTGCAAACATGGCTGCTTTCAATTTTGGAATTGATGCATCAAGAGTAAACATTCTGCCATCTCTTTGGCCTCTAGAAATCAATTTGCAGCCATTACCATATTGTTCAACAAAGCATCCATCTCTATTAAATCTCACCTGCAGATTCTGTTCTGCCATCTGTCCAACTGACAAAAGAGTCTTGGCTATTGTAGGTACATGTATACATCATGCAGGCTCTTTTTCTTGCCATCAGGCATCAACAATGGAAAAATTCTTGTGTGCTAAATGTCATGTTGGGTGTTATCCCTAGTACACACATAACCATGTGAACCTACAACCATCTCATCAAACCATTCTCCATGGGGTGTCTTATGATTTGAAGCCCTTGAATCAATGTACCATCTCTCATATCTATTCTACCTAGATGCATTCTTAGACACATGCTACATGGCAAACAGCCTATCACCTTGATCATCAGGAACTTTGCTAGATGAAGCATAATTTCCATGTTGTTTACCCTTGGCTTTCATATCTCCCTACTTCTTGTAACAATCCTTTGCAATGTGTCCATATCTGCCGTAGTAATGATAGTCCTTATCTTTGTTTGACTGATCATTTGACTGCCATGAACCAGATCCACCACCTCTACCATGGGTGATCTCCCCATGCCTCTAAAGCCACCTGTGCTGGCCCTATGTATTTGTGCCATGCCAGGCATTCTCCTGATGCTGTCCATAAGTGTTTTGAGTGTCTCCTCGACCTCGAAAAGAGCCACGGCCTCTGGCGCCTTTGCCACGCTGGCTAGAGTAAAGAACAATGTCTCTGCTTTGAGACGTACTAGAACCTGTATTCAGTCCAAACTTAACTTCCTCATGTAGTAGCAAAGCAATCAACTCATCCCAATCAGGAGATTCAACTCTCACAGAAATAGACATATCAAATGATTTATACTCTTTGCCAAGTCCATTCAATGTCACTGCAATCATATCATTCTTAGACACTAAAGATCCAATGGTGGCAAGCTGATCCACTATGTTCTTGATCTCTGTAGTGTAGGCGTGAATGCTTCTGCCATTCCTAAACATATTATTGAATTGTTTCTTTAGTTGAATTTTTCTTGCATGTGTTACATTTCCATAATTCTTCATGAGTATGTTCCATGCATCCTTTGAATAACTTCATCCAATAATCTGTATAACCATAGCATCTGATATACATAAGGAAAACCAATGTAACACCTTGCATTCTCTCTCAGTCCATAGCATATGATCCCTTTTCCGATCATTTTTCAGATTCCTTTCATGCATTTCAGGTTCAGCCTCATCACCAGTACATAAGTCCCAATAACCTCAGCCAACCAAAAAATTCTTCATACGGAACTTTTATAAAGCAAAATTTTTGTTGTTCAGCTTTTCTTCCACAATTTGAGTGATATTGTTAGTGCCTTGAGCATTTTCCATAGTTGCAGCTTAGGTATTCAGTGATGTATACAACCTGTAAGTATCTGACTCCTTTTCCTACAGTTCAGGACTAGTTTCCTGCTATTCATGATAGTTTCTTGCAATTCAGGACAGTTTTCCTGACAATCTGCTTGCTGTAAGCTCAAATCATTCCCAAAACATCTCATTCAGTTGCCACATGTCTAACCAGTTTTAATATATTGCATGTATGTTAAGTGAAGATGATAGGTATCCTTCCTGCAGACAATAACCAGTTAATACCCTAGTATAACCAGCACCAAATCAGTCCAAACTTTGGACTTTCAGCACTTATAATATCCCAAAAATCATCTACCACTCAAGTGGTATGATCCAAGCATTTGTTAGTAGCAAATAAGCATCATAGATACTTCAACCCTATATGTATATTATTTCCAAATTCAGGATAGCAACCAGTTCACTATTTCTAGTCTGCAAATAAGCTCCAAAACCAAGCATTTAACACTCCAATATCATGCTCAAATTCATGATAATAAGGGCATATACATTGTTAGGATGAAAGCCACCAGTGCCTTGGAATCACCTGCTGTTCACTGCAGTAAATAGCTAGTATGCACAAGTATGTGCAGAATATCTCAAAATCTATGAGGAATTCGAAAAAAAATTCTTCTAAAGAGTTGTAGACCACGTCAAAATGGTTAGGGACAATGGGCTCTTTCTTCAAAAACTATTTTTGTAGCAAGATATAGCTTCTTAAAAAAACGGGTTACAGGCACAGTCTCCTTGGATGACGTTTTCTTCAGATATGATGTCTTGATGTCAAATGGCCACTGCCAAGCCTTCAGGCTTCAGGCATTCAAGCTCTGATACCATGTTGGAAGAGAGAGAGAGAGACATAGTGGAGTAGAAGATGAGCCTCAGCTCATTGTTGTTGTTCTTCCATTATTCTTCCATCATACTAATTGAAAGAGACTTACACACATAGGTATGACTAACCAAGACTAACTGTGGTTAAATCACTGACTACACCAACTTATTGAATGTCACACATGTGTATAGCTGTATCCAGTTAATGTTGGTCACACACATAAAGATAGAATGATTGAAGAGTAATGTGAGCTTGATATTCTAACATGATCTTCCATGCACTAAGAAATTGAGGAAATAATAAACCATAGTTAACAAGTATTGTCAATTGCTTATATGGTGCATGAATAACAAGTCCTTTTAATACATACAAGGGATATAATGAGTAAGTTCAAAGAAATTATAATTAAGAAAGACATTCATAATTTTTAGACAAATACCATGGAGTTTGTAAGGTGTTTCATAGGCCTTATGCAAAACCATATGTTTCATATATCCATTTAGGACTTAGTTAGCTTTGTGTAATTGAACCTAAAAGGTAGAGCCCAAGTGGAAGCACACGGGCGAAAGCAAGAGCAAAGTAAGAGCTATGATGGATGGAGCATGTTAGGGGTAAAGGTGCCTATGCCTAGCCACCCATGTATTGCTACATTGATAGTATCTACACCTGCACAATGCAGGCGATGGGTACCCATTACTATCATTTCATTCTTTATTCTTTTAGTGACATGTGAATAAAGGGAAGGTTGGTCACACATTGTGACTATTGGAGTTCCCACATCTTGAGTCTGTCTCTCTTGCTCTCTGACTCCATCCGCCATAGCCCACACCTCTCTTGCTTTTGCTTGCTCATGCTTCCACTTAGGCTTCTCCCTTAAATTGATATCAGAGCCTTTTTCTCCATGATCTTGAGCTCAATCAGGCATTGCTTCAGCTCTTATTCGAGTTACCTTTAGTAGGGTTTCACCATTGGTATCCATAGCCCTAGGACTTCTTAGGACATCAAGGGATTCTTGAGCCTACATTGAGCTTATTTTAGGGAGTATTCATCTCAATATTCAGGGCTAGAAATACAAAAACGTTTTTTTGTATGTGCCCATTTTCAAGCACTTGTGCTTTTTCAACCACTCCTTCCGCACTGGACAAAGGCTTTGACATTGTTTACCACTCCTCCCGACATTGACCAATTTCATGAAAGTTTATGGACTGGCCTTAGAGGTTTTTGGGGTATTTTTGCAAAGATCAAAGGAAGATATTGGTGAGGGCATGTATAAGGATGTTGCTCACTTTGTGGAAACATGTACAACATGTCAAATGTATTCATCTATGAGATATTGGGATGGATTGGATCCCACATATCCCTTGTCTCTTTATTTTAAGTGGGTGGTGGATTTAGTCACAGTGCCTACTCGGGGAAGCAACTATATGTATATCCTCCACATCATGTGCATTTAAGGCCTATTTATAAAGATCCTCATTTGTGATTTTTTTTTGAATAAAACATAACCCTTTTCTATTCAATCTATAAATATCCCATTTATATTGCACCCTTTTGTATGTAAAAAAATGTATAAAAATAATATTTTAAAATATCTTATTTTGAACCCACGTGATGCACACATATATTTATGAGTAACTTACTTGAGGGTGCCTATAGGTCTTTGTCAAATGAGATATCTTGTACTTGCTTGTGAATACTTGACTAATCAAGTGAAAGGGAGAGCTCTTTGTACCAAGACAACAAATGCAGTGTGTACTTTTCTCCTATAAGAGATCTTTTGGTGGTATGGCTATGTGGAAAAAATTATAGCCGATAGGAGTGAACTGGATGAAAATGAAGCCCATGATTTCTTTGCATGGTTAGGGATTAACTTCAGCTTATAACCCTGAAGGAAGTGGCAAAAGTGAAGGAGGTCCCCTAGCTATTGTGAAGGCATTAGCAAAAGCATGTGAAGAGAAGGTAAAAGAGTTGCGATGATTGCTCCCTTATGCTTTGTGGTTCACATAACAACTCATAGTGTTGCTACAGGATATATGCCTATTGAATTGATGTAGGGTCAAAAACCTATCATGTTGATAGAAGAGGTGACAATCACATGGAGTGTGCTACCTTGGAAAGAGGAGTTGAATCGAGAGAAGTTGTTGGCCTTACATATTAGACAGTTGGAAAGAAAGTTAGAAGACATAGAGGCAGCAATTGCAAAGTTAAGGGCAGCAAGGATACGAAACAAGGAACAATTTAACAAAATACATAGATTGAGGCCAAGAACCATACAAGATGGGGATTGGGTAGTATTGGTTTATGACATCAGTTTGGACAACCAGCATAGTGCCATGTGTAAATTCTCCAAACGATGGTTCGAACCCTATATGGTAAGACACATGTATTTGATAATGCTACTTGTGCATTAAATGAGCTGGATAGGAAAACCATAAAACTTTTGGTAGTAGCAAGGAAAAGAATCAAATTATTCAAGAGGTGGAAATCAACTACCTATGAGTTGCCAAAAGTGGAAGAAAATAGTGACCCTGATACAAGGGCTAGCCAAGAAGATATGGTAGATAAAGAAACAAATGATATGGTTGTAAAGGATGAGGAGGACTCAAATATCGTGACAACTAGGACTTTGGCATATATTGAAGGATGTGCAGGTTTAGAGGGGATGGATGTTGTGTTACTATATATAGACACAGTAGTGTGAAAAACCCTCGAGTGCATCATCATCTAGCTTTTTTATTAATCTAGAGAGTCAATATCATATCAATCATTAGTGTTAGTGTCCATAGTATGGATAGTTCCAAAATATGAGATTTTTGGACAAGTTTAGATATTTTTTATATTTTGGATATTATTTCTTGTAAATATCCTAAAAATATATAGAAACCTTCTAGAATAGGGTGACATGCAAAAAGCAATTGGGTTTTCAACTAGTTTTGGGATATCTCATGCAAAAAGAAGGGGCTTCTCAATTTGCGTAGCATGCGATCACAGTTTTTAGGCAACAAACATCACTCCAAACAACAAGGAGAAAAAGAAAGAGCAACCTGGGAGAATTCTAACTAGGTGTCCTAGGGTTTTACCCCCCTTTTAGAGCCAAGAAAACCATCAAATTTGTGATCTAAGTAACAGAGAAGAAGCTAGTGTTTGGTGCACCTTTTTGGTCTACCAGGAAGCTCCAAGAGACCTAATGCTTGGAGATTGGTCTAAGTAGTCCTAGACAAGGATTTTGTTTATCTTCTCAGGTTCTATCAATACATAGTGCTTTGAATCATTGAGATTTGTCTCAATATTGTGTAAAGGCTTTGGAAGATTTGAATCCCTTGCCTATTCTTTTTCTTCTCTTCTATCTCCTATTCTCTACTTCCTTCTCTCTCTAATCCCTATTGGATACAACCTTTCAACTAAAACCCTCTGACATTTCTTGGTAGTGACTCTATTTGGTCTTTGGTTCAAGCCTGATGCCTCCATCTTGCTCAAGGTACATAAGATACCAAGTTCACTAGGCAATGCTTGGAGAGCTACGCAAGATAGAAAATCATATGCAGCTTGCAATACCATGCATGTACTTCCAAAGATCAGTTGGTGAAATCTATGAGGAATGGGGCATTGATATAAGATGGAGCATGTCTGCAATTCTATATATTCAGATGAGATTTCAGAGAACTATATTTTCTTGTAGCCCATGCTTACAAGGTGATGGTCATTCCCATATATTTCCATAGCTTATACTAGTAGTTTTGGTATGATAGACTATTAAATCCTATTGATATCTTAGATTGACACATGCAGTAAATTCTTGTCATCATATGTCTTCACCCATTAATAAACCAAGCCAAGATCCCTTATCCCACATGGGAGAGGGACACATGCTTACAGAGTGCATGAGTAGTGGCCCAACATGCGGCTAAGATTTGAATATAGGCCCACTAGCCAAAGCATTCTAGGCCTTATAGAGTGCACAAGTAGCAGTCCAACAAGTGGCTAATATTCAAATGTAGCCCCATTAGCTGAAGAATTCCAGGCTTGCCCAACAAGAGGCTAAGATCCAAACATAGCCCCACCAACTAGAGCATTCCAGGCATTGCCCTACCACCTTGATTCCCACCATGTTGAGCCTCTCCATGACGAGCCCCTCTCAAGGCCCTCTAGGATGAGCCCCACCATATCAAGCCCCTCCAAGTATTGCACCTCAAGACTCTCTAATATTAGCTCCACCACTCCCAGCCCCTCTAAGTCCCATCCCTCAAGGCCATTTAGGACGAGCCACTCCATGCCAAGGTCTATCGAGATAGCAAACTCAACACATGCGGGTATTGATGATGGACCACCTCATTAGATGGGTTCGTGTGCCTACACTTACCATGCCAATGGCCATTATGATCCTCCTATGGCCACAAACTTATCACTTATAATATTTAGTTTGTTGCACCTAATACAATTAGCACAATTATAGCACTAGTTGATTAGTATAGTCAGTTATGCACTGTTTGACTTATTAGGTCACTTTCCTTTATATTGTATTTAATTTATACTTTGTGTACATTATATTGTGTGAAAAAAATAATAAACCAGATTTTTTTTTGGCCTCCATCTCTCTTCTTATATTCTTGAGTGAGCTTCATCTTGTGTGTATGGTGTGTATTTAGTATGACAACTTAAGCAAGTCTACTATCACGTGATTCATCACATGGTATCAGAGCGATGCCACAAGGAGAGGCTGATCTTGAAGGCTGAAGTAAAGAAGAAGAAGAAGAAGCAAGGATTCGAGGAGCAAGCAAGCAATGGAAAGAAGATCTCCCATTCTTTTACTCTTTCTCTTGGATAGTGCATGTGTAGGCATTGGAAGTAGGGTAGAGCAAAAATCTCAGATTGCTATGGGATTTGGTGTGTGAGCAAAGCATTGTATACTTTGTAGATGGGTCCTTTAGGGGTTTTCAATTACTTTTTTGGCCATTTGAGGTTATTTTAGGCCTAGTTTTATATACATAAGATTGCAGATAATTGTTTCAAGGCATTCTGCAATTTTAGTTGTGCTGACCGAAAGTATGTGCATAGATTATAAATTTTAAATATGTAAGTTTTGAGGTATTTGCAAGGAAGCATGCATAAGTTTTATTTGCAAATAGGTTTCAAATTGCATGTACTATTGAGAACTCAATAAAAAAGGCTACTTGGTATATTGCTGTGCACTTATTGTAAAAGGTTGCAGAAGACTTGCTTGCTATTTTGTATCATTTTTGTAATAATGGTAGAAAACACTACAAACCCCATAATTGAGAAGCTGGACAAGAACAACTATCCCTCATGGAATTTTCATGTAACAAAATTTATTATTGAAAAATGCCTTTATGAGTTTGTATTACATGAAAAAAAGGAGACGGATTTGAGTAAACCTACCACTACAAATGAATTAAAGTCATGGAAAGAACGGAATGGAAATGATAAAAATGTGATATATTGGCTATCTGCAGTCACTCATAATACTATGTTGGGGCATATTCAAAAGGCAAAAATGTTACATGCAACTTGGATCATTTTTGAGAGCATGTTTTTAGTAAATACAAAGGCACGGAAGATTCAACTCAAGCAACAATTGAATACTTTGAAGAAATAAAAAATAATTGTTAATGAGTACATTTTGAAGATGAGGAACATTGTAGATGCTTTTGCAAAAATTGATGTGATACTTGATGATGATGATTTGATTTTCTCTAATTTATGTGGCCTTAATAGTGTAATATTCCCACTCGTGAATATTGACTTCCCGCACACTGCGTAAACCTCGTGCAAAGGTTATCTTTCATATTGGAATTGCCGCAGTGTAATCTGTGACCTGCACTCGAGAAATCGAGACCTCCACATTGGCAAAGCAAGCCCGAGGGTTCAAATCCACAAATCACACATAAACACCCTCTTGGGAGGGGAAAAATGGATATTATTAAAGCAAATTTTTTTATATTTATCCCTTTCCCCCAGCCGATGCACGGCTGGAGGAGAGGGAGTGTGGGGGGATGGGCTTGGTGGAGGTGGGGCTGCATGAGGAGGGGGGAAGCCATGCAGTGGCCACGTGGTGGAGCTCTTCTCTTCCCCCCCTTGTCCTATAAATACACCCTCTAAGGTGTGAAGGGAGGATGGGGACAAACGGCTACTGCCATCACCGTGCTGGGAAGGAGGAAAAGAAGGTTGCATGGAGAGAGAGAGGGAAGTTGCTGTCAATGCCGTGGCCTGGAGTGAGAAGACTGGAGGAAGCTGAGGTCGACGCCGTGCTGCTCAAAGGGCTGTCGTGACACGGATAGGGAGAGAAGAGGAGGACCGTGATCTGCCGCCCCTACCGTGGAGGTCGCCGCCCAGGCTAGACGGCCAGCATCCCCACTTGGGCCGCCATAGGCCGTCAGGCCGCCGCCAATTCCCTGACAAAGTCAACCCCCCCCATTTGACGACATCCTTCCTTTCTTAATTCCCCTCAATCATTTCCTTTGGCTCCAAGTGGTCTTCTGGGAAGGCAGAACCTTCCTAGAAGCTTTTGGAAGCTTCTAAAGGCAAGGCTTAAGGCCTTATACACACAGTGGGCCCACCCGGGTGTTTAAAAAAACCTCATTGTAAAGCCTCCATTTTCGCAGCTCCATCCATAAGAGCCCCATTTCCGCAAACAAAGCTCAAATCCCATAAGCCCAAATCCCTTAAGCCCAATTCTCACAAGCCCTGGCCTTTTAAAGATCCGAAGTTTGGTGAAGGTATCTCTTGTGTATGAGGGAGAAGGGCAAGATCTTGAGGCTGGTTACCAAGGCTGAGGAGACTCACGGATCACGTAGGGGCAAAGGCTAACCGGAAGTCCATAATTGTGTAAGGGCAAAGGCAAACCGGAAGTCCGTAATCACGCCTACGATGGCCCCCAAGAAGTCGCAAGGCGCGCCTGCGGGAGGTTCTTCTCCTAGCATTCACGTGGACATCTCCCCGAGCCCACAAACCCAGGTTTTTACTATTGTGATTCCATACAAAAGTAATGCATTAAGCATGATAACTTCATGGATTAGGAAGCACCCATGCATGTTCAAATTCACCTAGCCTAGTTAAATGCAATTGGGAAAATTGGTATTTTCAATGCAATAAACGCAAATTGTCTATCCATCTTACGACCTTAATAGTATGTTGCCTTGTTGTGCTTTTCAAAGTGACGAGCCTAGAACACCTGTTGCCTATCATTATAAGGTTGGAATTGTTAAAGTGCACCGTTGACTAGACATGGAAAGATTAAGCGTATGTTGCATTTCTAGGCAACATCTTCCTTGTAATGATTCATGAGGAAAAGTTAACACCCATAAGATGTTATCCGAAAAGAAATAGAAGAGCACGAAAATGATCTTATGGACTTGCATGTGGCATGTAAAATGGAATAAGTTAACACTAGCTTTAGTTTTGTATGAACTTCATTAACTACATTGTAGCTAGGAGAAAGTTGCGTGTTGCATAGTCGTCATGCAAAAATTTCATTCATCAGGAGCCGCATTTAGGAAAGGTTGCATGGTTTATTGAAGCATGAAATCTTAAAAGCTTAGAAAAAGAATTGTGGGCATAATTCTTGAATGCAAGTCCTAGTAGGATCAATGGAAGTTATGCCGCAATTTAACATGCGTTTTGATCTTAATAAGAAAAGTTAGGGTTATTGAAAATTTAGGGGTACGTAGAAGTAATGAATTGCATGTTTACGTGAATTGTGAGATGTTACAACTAGCTTTCTTCTTTAAGATCAAGTTAACATCTCTAGGGATGGTTCGTCCTTGTCGCAAGACAAGTGGATCTAATTATCTAAAATGCCTAACCCGCAAGGGATTCGCATAGGATGGCTCAACTGATACGATAAATAACCCAAGTGCTAACTAGGGTTTAGCACGTTAAGGACTTGCCCTAGTTTCACGCACTTGTTACCAAGACGAATCCTTGAACCAAAGGTCCTACCCACATTCACAGAATATAGGGATAATTGGACGCTCGTGCATAAAACGATCTAAGGTTTCTACCCTAAGGATCACTCGTTCAATTGATGAAACTCGGATTGAGTTAGAATCCCTAGGACCCGAACATTGTCGGCCTAGTGTAATTAGGAATGGGTTGGGTAAGAAGACACCCTAAACCCTGCTTCTTGTCTGGAGATAATTCCGTGACCAGAGAACGCCGTTTAATGGGTGAAATGATCCCATGGAATATATGCGACACTTGTGCAATAAGTTGCAACGTCGCATAGACTTGTGGTTTATTCACAAGAGAGTTTTGCCATTTCTTGGAATGAGGTTGGCAAGTTCTTGCGCAAGTTTAACTTGCAAGAGGATGAGTAGTCATCCTGTTACAACACCTTTCTTGGGAAAAATTGCCAAATAAAGGGAAGTTAGGTATTTGCTTGAAAGCAAATGATCAATCAATGAATTAAAACGACATGGTCGCAAGGATTTACTGTTAATAAAACCTAAGGTATTGGTTAAGTTGGGTTAACAGGGTATGGCCCTAACCCAAGGACAAAAAGGTGAACAAACAAACCCTTGGGGACCTTGCCAAGTCGCAAGTGATCCCGGATCGAACGCTGGATGCATTCGGAGAGAAGGATTCACTCCTTAACAGTTGTCCAAATAAACGACCACTGGAATTGATTGTGCTTGTAACAGTTTAGAAAGCACTGTTTGCATTGTTTGCTCAAAGAACTAAAGGATGAAAAGATATCTAATGCTTCAAGTTGAAGGCCTGAAGGGAGAGGCAGCTTCAGTTACCCCCGACTGCCTGCCTGACCCTAACCAAAGGGGTTGTTGACCGCGCCAGGAACGTGGACCGAACCCGCCATGAGAGGTCTCTCCGTTGAGTTCTACTTGGAGCAGGAGGACGCTTGGGTGCCAGGGGGGGCTCTGGCTGTAAATCCCTCGCCTTCTGGGTCCTGCACAAGAGGCTAACGTGACTCGGGATTGGATCTCGAGGCCCGCATACTAGTTTACGGGCAGAAGCTTGGAATAGTGATCCCTGTGGATTACTGGATAGCCGTCGGGCGGATTATGGACAAGCCTACGGGCGGAACTCCTTGTATTTCAAAGATAAAAGGATGAAATGATAATAAAGAAGTTGTTTGATATTGTTTTTCTATGTCACGTGATAAGATTACGTGAAGGAACCAGTGCTTAACAGGGTTAATTAAAGAAGCTGATTGTTATATGTCAAATTAATGTGTTAGATAATTACATAACTAAAACAAACCGAGGAAAGTGCGAAGGATGGACCATGGGTCCGTCCTACGGATGGGTGGTCCCGATTAGCCGGGAACTTTTCTCAAAAATCTCGAAGAACAGCGGGATGATCATCATCATCAAAACGAATAACGAGAACGATGACCTAGAGTTACATCTTACTCAATTTACGTTGTTTTAGGGGAACGGAATGGGACTATGCCTTATGGCAGAGAGGTTGAGTTTTGCATCCCTCTCGTTTCCCATTCTCCTTGAACCAAGAGCAGTGTGAATCCGCTTCGGACCTGGCGTTTCTGCGTAAAGTAGTTCGCTCGGGTCTGACACTAGTTGCTGCTAGCTAATGACCAAACAGGAAAACCCAAATTCAGGTCGATCCTAAGTGGGAACGGCCATGATACTTCCGCTACGAGGCAGACGCGGGAAGACCTAGATCGCAAGTCCCGTAACATTCCATGGGAATGTCGGGCGGAGCTTTCTAGACATCCTTTCCGATGGACTGCTAAGACGTGTCCTGGATGATTCTAGTGGACACGTTACAAATAGTGAGAAGGCTTGGGAATAATTTATCACTTCTGTATATGTACGGAGGCCATTTCCAGATTTTGATGAGTGGTCTCTCTCATGATGATCACTGAAGAGATCAATATGTAAGGTGAATCATCTGAAATAAGAGGTGAATAGGTCCAAGAATTTTACTCAAGTTTAGAAAGGGAGCATGAAAAATCTTCTTTCAAAGGCTATGGTATGGGACATGCTAATGATAACCAACAAAATAGGTTAAATCACTAATTTGGTAAAATGCAAGTTTCAGAGGGTATGGAAACTATAGAGACATGGAAAGCTCTAGAGGAAGAGGTGGATGATAAAAAAGAGGTTCTAGCAATTCTTGTATTGTTTATGATTATTGTATCAAAACAAGTCATATTGCAATCCATTGTTATGCTAAGAAGGATGATATCTATAGTGGTAAATTGCAGTAAGAAAACTATGCATCATCTTCATGATAGAATGAATGTAAAAATGAGCATCTATTTGTTATACAATGTATAATGAATGTTGTTATAGGAAATGGGGTACATGATCATATATGATATGTTGATTTAGGTGCATCTAATAATATGACCAATTATGCGAAATGGTTTAGAGAGATGCACAATTTACAAAATTTAGATTATGTGTAGATGGTGATGATTCATGTCACCCAATTTCACACATTGAAAAGGTTTTCTTGACCTTGCATGATGGCCAGAAAATGAGTCTATTAGATGTATTACATGTGCCATCAATCACACAGAATTTAGTGTCTGTTGGCCAAACAATAGAGCAAGGATTTCAAGTTCAATTTAATGCAAAAGGTTTTTTTGTAGAAGACTTTAATGATAAGTGCATCTTGGTTGTTGCAAAAGGGAGTAGACTTGGCTGCATGTTTACTTTAGATGCTGGAATTCTTGCTATAAATGCTTCTATATACACTTAAAAAAATGAGTGCTTACAAACATTGAAATATGGCATACACATATTGGACATGCAAATGTGCAGAGGTTGAAATTAATGCAATCCAAAGAATTGATTACAAGGTTGCCCAATTTTAGAGTTGTAAAATTTCATAAAGTATGTGAAACATGTGAGTATGGTAAGTAGGTAAGACAATATTTTTTGCATGATAGAGGTTTGAGTAAAAATATACTTGATGTTGTGTATACAGATGTTTGGGAGCCTAGAAAAAATATATCTCTTAGTGGCACCAAATACTTTGCCATGTTTATTGATGCTTTTTCAAGCTATGAGTATATTTCATGAAGAAAAAAAATGATGTATTTGAATACTTCAAAACTCTCAAGGCTACTATTGAAACAAAAATAGGCTTGAAAGTTAAGTGCTTGAGATCAGATGGAGGTAGAGAGTACCTCTCTAATGACTTTAGTGACTTTTTGAGATTTTATGGGATAAAGAGATAGTCTACTTTGCAAGTATGCCCCAAATCAAAATGGGGTTGTAGAAAGGAAAAATAGACATATTGTAGAAGTTGCATAGGCATTAGTGGCTAAAAAGGATATGCTAAAAACTTTTGATCTAAATTTGTTCATATAGCTGTCTATATTATCAGCAAAACTCCCATAGCTGTAGTTCTTGGAATGAACCTTGAAGAATGCTTTATATGTTAGAAGCCCGATATGTCACACTTGAAATGGTTTGGTTGTATTACATATATTCATGTGTCATATGAGTTGCAAAAGAAGCTTGATCCAAAGGTTGAAAAATGAATTTTTATTGGATACTCTTCAGAACAAAAAGGGTTGGTTATCATTGTTATAACATTTCCACTAGCGAGTTCAGACTGAGTAGGGATGCTATTTTTTATGAGATGAGTAGTTGGTATGCATCTAGTGGGTGATGCATTGGATGATCATAATGATGAGTACAGAAAGAAAAGAAAGAATCACGGAGCCTTAGTGGATCAAAAACATCATTTGGTACTACATCTATAGTTAGCCCTTGGTGTGGGAGACTAGGAGTAGCCCCACATCTTCAAGTGCATCTACAAGAGTTGCAAGTAAAGAAAAAGGAAATAAAAAATTAGCAGGTTATAATGACGCATCTATTAGTCATTTGCGACACCACTGTTCAAAAGATCTCTAGAAAGAGATGATGAAATAAGATATATGATGCCATAAGAAATAAATACAAAAAAATGTGTATCGTTGGGTTGATGGTGCATTTATCCACTTGATCCACTAACTCCAAGGCCACCATAATTTAATGGGCTTACATCATTTGTAAAGTTTATTTGTGAAGGCAATGAAATATTGTATGAATACACATGTAGACTTGTGACACAAGGATTAGTAGGGGTTCATCAAGCCTTAACAAATATGCAAGCAAGATTACATATGTACAATCTTTGATGGAAAAAGATAGATTTTTGCCTGATTAAAGGTGTTACTTACAGATTGAATAGAAAAAGATTATGTTTTTAAAAGGGAAAATTCATGGATAAAGATATTTATAAATAGGCCTTGAACACACGTACCGCGGAGCCCACTTGCTTTGAGGATGCTATTGGTCATGCTCATTGGGATGTAGAAATGGATGAGAAGATGGTTGCATTAGAAGCCAATAAGACTTGGGATCTGGTACCATTGCCTAAGGGCAAGAAAGCTATTAGATGTAAGCGGGTTTAAAAAATCAAGCAAAATTTTGATGGTTCTGTTAGCAGGTATAAGACTAGGCTAGTTGCAAAATGCTATACTCAAACATATAGCATAGATTATGAAGAGGCATTTAGTCTAGTTGCTAGGATGGCAAATTTAGATACATGATTGCTTCGATAGTAGAAAAAGGTGTTGAGATATCGAGCTCCACTCGTGATACGCCAGGGTGACCATTGTGTATTTATGTCACCGACTCGTTAGTTGTTGCAGATGCGGTTGGTACACCGCCCCTGAATAATAGCTACATGATAGCTATCCTTATCTACTCTAGTTCGTGGCTCAGTTAGTATGCCACCTTAGTTAGTTGAGTTTGGTTTGAGACCCATATCTAGGGTTCTTCTATTTTCTTTGTACTTGAGTTCTTTTGGCTTAAACAACTAAGAAGAGGAAAACTGTTTTCAGCCTCCACCCTTGTGTGTCTTCCCCCATTGTGCAAGCAAGAAAGCTTCAAGCGAGACTCCTTCCTTCTCTCCCACAATCTTGACATGGTATCAGAGCCTTGTTCGTGGTAAGGAGCTCAAGAAAGCAAGCCAAGCTCGCGGTGTTCTGGTAAGAGGAGCAGTGTTGCTTTCATTTTCTGTTTTGGGAGCAGATCTCTGCAGGTAGCACAGCCGAAAATTGCAGGAGTGCATTGTCTCAGATTGAGACCCTGTTTTTTTTATTTGAGGCCATTTCGGGGCCTGTTTTGGAGGCGGAAGTTTTCTGCACGCACTCAGGAAAAGGCCCAGTTTTATGCTGTGCAGCCACTGTTCTACAGGTCGATGAATAGTCACTGTAAAAATTGCATTGTATGCTTGTGCGCAGAGACATTGGGAGTTACAGAATCATCCCTGTTGCTTGTTGATGCAAAATCGTCACTAGGAAGTGACTGTGTGGTCAAATACCACTTTCGCCAGTTTTGCAGATTTTTCCTTGTGAGGGTGAAGCTGTGGTTTTTGCAGTGACAGAATTTTTTGCAGTCTTCTGTAATGGCATCTGATTCTCTTTCACAGATTGTCACTGAAAAGCTTGACAAGAACAACTTCCAAGCATGGAAGTTTAGAATGACGAATTTCCTTATGGGAAAAGGATATTGGGAATTTGTTGCAGGAAATGAAGAAGAACCAGTTCTTCCTGATGTTCCCAATCAACAGCAAATGCAGGCATTTAAAGCATGGCATGAGAGAGCCAGGAAAGTTATGTATTGGCTGTTTATCAGCATTTCAGACTCTATGATTGTGCATATTCAGGATGCAAGTACGCCAAAGGAGGCATGGGATACTTTGTCAAAAATGTATAGCACAAATACGCAAGCCAGGAAAATGCAGCTCAAGCAAGAGTTGCACAATGTGCAAAGAGAAAATATGAGCATCAACGACTACCACATGAAGGTGAAGAAGATTGCAGATGCACTTGCTTCCATTGGGTCACCAGTGGAAGATGATGATTTAGTTTCTGTGACCTTGAATGGTCTAGGAAAGGATTATGCACAGTTTCGAACATCCATTTCAGTTCGTGAAAGATTTCCTGATTTTGAGGAGCTGATTGCTCTTCTAATTTCTGAGGAGCAAAGAAATGGTGGTGCATCTTCTTCACGAGGAACTTCAAAAGAAGCTGTCTTCTACTCAAATGCTGGAAGAGGTAGAGGCAGAGGTAGAGGAGACCGATATGGAGGCCGTGGTAGAAATCAGAATATGCAGCAAACTTAAGAAAACCAGTCCTATGGAGGAGGACGTGGTAACTCTAGAGGTAGGGGGAGCCAAAGAGGTCGTGGTGGATGGCAAAGAGACCAAAATGCAAACAGTAATGTTGAATGCTACTATTGTGGTAAAATGGGTCATATGGCTAAAGACTGCTATAAAAAGCAGAATGACATCATGAATGGAAAACTACAACAAGGGAATTATGCATCTTCTAGCAGACAGGGTGATGACAGAAATGAGCATTTGTTCATGGTGCAGCACATGAACAATTCTGTGACAAGTGCAGAAGAAAGCAATGATGTATGGTATGTTGACTCAGGTGCATCAAACCACATGACAGGTCATGCAGAATGGATGGAGGATGCAAGGAAAATTGAAAAACCATGATTTGTGGAGACTGGTGATGATACTGCACATCCTATTGTACAGATTGGAAAAATTCCCTTGTCTATGCAGGATGGGAAAAAGAAATACCTGTCCGATGTATTTCATGTCCCGAATATCACCAAGAATCTGGTTTCTGTCGGTCAAATGGTTAAGCAGGGCTTGCAGGTCAGATTTAATCCTCATGGATGCTTTGTTGAGGATATGAAAAATAAAGGTCGCTTGATAGCAAAAGGAAAGAAGAAGGGCAGAATGTTTACATTGGATGCAGACATGTCTGAATTGAGTGCAACAATGTTTGCACATGGGACCGGTGTAGTTGCAGATATTGATATCTGGCATAAACGCATTGGTCATGTTAATGTACATCGACTTAAATCAATGCAAGCCCAAAATATTGTTGCAGGATTGCCAAAATTCAAGGTTGCAGAAATGCATAAGGTATGTGAAGCCTGTCAGTTTGGAAAACAGGCAAGGAAACCATTTCCTAGACATGTTCAAGAGAGTGAGAAGCCATTGGAATTATCCACTCTAATGTGTGGACTACTAAAGCTGCATCTCTTGGAGGCTGTCATTATTTTGTCACTTTTATTGATGACTATAGCAGAAAAGTTTGGGTGTATTTTATGAAAAAGAAAAGTGAAGTTTTTGGGCATTTCAAAACCCTTAAAGCTATGGCTGAAAAAGAAACAGGTCTGCAAATAAAATGCCTAACGTCAGATGGAGGGGGAGAGTACCTCTCAAATGAGTTTGCAAGGTTCCTACAAGAGCATGGCATAAAGCAGCAATATTCATGCAATCATACCCCACAACAAAATGGAATTGCAGAAAGAAAAAACAGGCATATTGGAGAGGTATCTCGTGCCATGCTCAATGAAAAAGACTTGCCAGATTTTTATTGGGTTGAAGCAGTTGCTACAGCAGTCTACATAATGAACAGGACTCCCACTGCAACAATACATGGAATGACTCCAAAGGAGAGGTATACTGGTAGGAAACCAGATATTTCTCATTTGAAAATTTTTGGTTGCATTGCCTATGTACATGTGCCAGATGAGTTGAGATCCAAGTTGGATCCAAAAGCTGAAAAGTGCATCTTTATTGGTTACTCTCTGCAGCAAAAAGGGTATAGATGCTATAACCCTTCTACTCGTAAGTTTACAGTGAGCAGAGATGTTATTTTTGATGAGATGAGTAGCTGGTATAAACCAGTAAATGTGATTGATGATGTAGATGCACAAAATGGTAATGCTGCACAGAATTCACAGCAGCAGTCACAAAATATTAGTGGACCTGGAGCATCCTCTAGCAGTGGTTCACATTCTTCGCCATGGACAGGCAGATTGAGATCAGGAGAATCTTCTCAAAGCAATGCAGATAGTGGTATGCAGGTATCACGAAAAGGAAAAGAGAAGGTTGATCAGTCCATGTTTGATGTGAATGCAGGTCACTCTTATGTGGATGGTGAATCCAGTGGCTCAGAACAGAGCATTGATGATGAGTTAGGTATTCCTTCTATTGTTACACTTGGAGTAAGGAAGACCAGGGATGTTTTGAGAGCACCTGGGAGTGAACCCACTTTGCGCAGGTCTACCAGAGTTAGGTATCCTGTGGATAGGCTGAAATATGATGGATTTACAGCCATTCACTATGCATATATGGTCAAAGTGATACAGGAACCAGAACCCACTTCTTTTGAGCAAGCCATGGAAAAAGAAAAATGGGAGAAAGCCATGGATGAAGAAATGGATGCCTTGGAAGCAAATACTACATGGGAATTGGTACCTTTGCCTAAAGGTAAAAATGCAATTGGTTGTAAGTGGGTTTATAAGGTGAAGCACAATGCAGATGGTTCTGTGAACAGATACAAGGCAAGATTAGTAGTCAAGGGGTATGCACAAACATATGGCATTGACTATGAAGAAACATTCAGTCCGGTTGCAAGAATGGCAACTGTAAGAGCAGTCATTGCTATGGCTGCATCAAAGGGATGGTCTTTACATCAGATGGATATAAAGAATGCCTTCTTGCATGGTGATTTGCAAGAAGAGGTCTATATGGAGCAGCCACCAGGTTATGTGCATATTGTTCATCCTGAGTTTGTTTGCAGGTTGAAGAAAGCTTTGTATGGCTTGAAGCAAGCACCTAGAGCATGGTCTGACAAGATAGGACAGTATCTTGTCACTATTGGCTTTCAGATTTCCAAGGCAGATTTCTCACTTTATGTGAGAAAAACAGAGAAAGGTATTATGCTGCTTGTCATTTATGTTGATGATTTGATTATGACAGGTGACAATGATGAAGATATCCTTAATGTGAAAATGCTATTGAAGCAAAAGTTTGAGATGAAGGATTTGAGAGAGCTGCGTTATTTCTTGGGCATTGAGGTGATTAGATCACCAAGTGGGATACAGCTCTTGCAGAGGCAGTATGGATTGGACATGCTGTCCAAATATGGGATGACAGGCTGTAAGCCTATTTCAGTTCCTTTGGAGCAAAATGTGAAGCTGAGCACAGATGCAGGTGAGCTTCTAGAAGACCCTACTATGTACAGACGCATAGTAGGAAGTTTGATTTATATGACTATTACCAGGCCAGATTTGAGCTATGCTGTTGGATTGGTAAGTCAGTTTATGCAGGCTCCAAGGAAACCACATTTGGATGCGGCTAGACGCATACTCAGGTATGTGAAGTCCACATTGCAGTATGGACTATTTTATGAGACTGGGGTTCAGATACAGTTGCATGGATACACTGATGCTGATTGGGCTGGTAGTATTTCTGATAGACGATCTACCAGTGGATATGTGTTCTCTTTTGGGAGTGCTGCAGTCACTTGGAGCAGCAAGAAACAGCCTACAGTTGGCTTGTCGAGCACAGAGGCTGAGTACAGGGGTGCAGCAATGGCTGCATGTGAGGTAGCTTGATTGCATAAGCTACTTTATGATATGCATCAGTCTACAGATGGACCAGTTGTCATTTATTGTGACAACATGAGTAGTATACACTTGGCAAATAACCCAGTCTATCATGCTAGAACAAAGCACATTGAGGTGCATTATCACTATGTGTGAGAGAGGGTTTTACTAGGTCTTATTGATCTAGTTTATGTCAGCATAGAGGATCAGGTAGCTGACATATTCATGAAGGCATTGGGCGCAGAGAAGCTGCGCAAGTTCAGAGCCCTGCTTGGTGTGCAGGAATTGGGATTGAGCTCGAGGGGGAGTGTTGAGATATCGAGCTCCACTCGTGATACGCCAGGGTGACCGTTGTATATTTATGTCACCGACTTGTTAGTTGTTGCAAATGCGGTTGGTACACCGCCCCTGAATAATAGCTACATGATAGCTATCCTTATCTACTCTAGTTCGTGGCTCAATTAGTATGCCACCTTAGTTAGTTGAGTTTGGTTTGAGACCCATATCTAGGGTTCTTCTATTTTCTTTGTACTTGAGTTCTTTTGGCTTACACAACTAAGAAGAGGAAAACTGTTTTCAGCCTCCACCCTTGTGTGTCTTCCCCCATTGTGCAAGCAAGAAAGCTTCAAGCGAGACTCCTTCCTTCTCTCCCACAATCTTGACAAAAGGTTGGAGTTTGCAACAAATGAATGTCAAGAATGCCTTCTTGCATGGTGGATTGCAAGAAGAGATATATATGGACTAGCTAGCAAGTTATGAGGATTCAGAGCATCCCACATATGTATGTAGGTTAAAGAAAGCACTCTATGGATTGAAGTAAGTAGCTAGAGCATGGTCCGATAAGATCAAAGAGTATCTTGTCAACATTGGCTTTTAGGTTTCTGATGCTGACTACTAAGAAACATAGATCTTGAGCAAGGTTAGCTATGGAAATAAAAAATCATAGATAAGAAGCATGATAACTAAGACTAAACAAGACTCTTACTCAAGTGAATTAGGTTCAGATTAATTAACTTGGACTCATAAACACAATCTTGAGTAGACAAAGACATAGACTAAAAATACAAATTACAATAGCATTTTATTCAAATGATTATCTAGTACACTCTTTTATAGTTGCAAAATGATACTATTTTTTCCTCACTGTGCTTATGGGATACAAGGCAGCTCTTGTAGTTTGTTGCATGTTCCTTACCTTAATGATCCATATAAAGAGGCTATCATAGGAGTGTGATTGTATATTTCTCAACACCCCTCCTCAATCACAATATTGTGAAAGCATTGAGTATACATAGGGCATCATGAGTAGAACCTTGCTAAGTAGTGTAGATATGGAAAAACCAACCATATAAATCTAGAGGCTCTCACAAGACCTCACTAAATGTGTAGAGACTATCGTGCAAAGGAGTACAAGTATTATGATTGGAGCATTAATGCAAGCACATACAAGGCTATAAGAAGTCAATGAATAGTGGAAAAAGAAGGATTGATGAGGCTTGTCCTTTTGCTCTTGAGCTACTTCTTCTTCTTCTTCTTCTTCTTCTTCTTCTTCTTCTTCTTCTTCTTCTTCTTCTTCTTCTTCTTCTTCTTCTTCTTCTTCATGGCCTTCTTCTCCTTTGATAGTTGCAAGGTAGGCCTTCTATGATCTCTTCTTGGCATGTCAAATTTTTTTGACAATGTATCTAGTTCTTTTATAAAATTCACAAACAATGTCTTTCTTTCCTTTGTACTTGTTAACATAGAGCACATGTCCTTGTTTTGAAGTGCTTGCTTTCTCTTTCTCTTTGAGCTTCTTCTCTTCTTCAAGGAGTGATGCTTTGATGTTTACTAGCTTTGGATTTGCCATGTTAACTAGTGTGGCAGAGACACTACCAAATTTTGGAGAAAGACTCTTGGAGCAAGACTCCAATGCATATGTCTTTATATCCAACTTGAAAAAATGGATGTATTAGCCTTCTTCATATCCAACTGGAAAAAACCAATCAGCAATCCATATTTTGAAGATTTACTCTTCCACTTTCTTTACTACATGATCATCCAACTTTCCTTGATTATGGTAAATAGAACCCACCTATCCTACTCATCATGCATATTCAAAGTGACTATGGACTCGATGGAAGGTCTTTTGCATCGAGAAGATGCCTCCATGGAGTAGGAAGATGGAGAGCAAAAATATGCAACTGAGTGGAGAGAAAACAAACAAAAACTCCAAAGGGTGTAGAGTGGATACAAGAGAGGGAATGAGTATTGAGCACTGAATTATTTCAAATGAGGAGCTTTTGCCACCTTTTTTTTGTTTAATAAGAGAAATAATTGAAATATGATGGAAAAGCATTACTATTGGAAAGTGGCAATTACTTCCCTTACTACTAGAAAGTGACAATTACTCTACTCATTTCAATAAAACTAATAATATAAATAATTTTCACATTTATTTTTCTAAAATATAAAAATGATTCTTGAAAAATAAGTTTCATCATGGAAGGCAAATACTTCCCTTACTACTAGAAAGTGACAATTACTCTACTCATTTCAATAAAACTAATAATATAAAAAATTTCACATTTATTTTTCTAAAATATAAAAATGATTCTTGAAAAATAAGTTTCGTCATGGAAGCCTTCTCCTCATTGGTGGAGTGCACTCTCTCTCTACGTGCAAAAAGACCCAAAGTGACATCAAATTCCTACTAATGGGTGATGTTTTCTAAGATTCCATCTTGATGCCGATTACCTTTTACATATGTCCAAGGAAGACTAAACCATTGCCCCAATTTTCAATGAACATTGCCTTCATCCATTCCTTCAC
Organism: Lygodium microphyllum; assembly: GCF_053477565.2. NCBI lineage: Eukaryota > Viridiplantae > Streptophyta > Polypodiopsida > Schizaeales > Lygodiaceae > Lygodium > Lygodium microphyllum. The sequence continues at coordinate 113,417,457 of NC_141148.1, forward strand.
TTTGTTACAATAGCAGTTAGCCTTCACTACTTCAAGATATGAGTTATCCTTGGCAATAGTTTCCTTTATGGTCTGAGGTGCCGTTGTAACACTCTTTGCCCTAGAGACAAGATCGGTTTGAGATAGTGTCGAGAGCCTTTTACTTTTGATTTTGATTCCATCTCTTTTTCTAAAATTTTGGCATTCTTTTTGCCAATTATTGAGCCGTCCATTATCATAGGACCTTATATACTTACTCTCTCAACTTTGATTTGTGTATGAGTGATAGCATGCACTGGAATGGAAATACCATCCTCATCGTTTATCATTTTCATTGTAAACAAGATTAAGGACACTAAAGGCACAATAGCTTTGACACTAGCCTTCAAGTATTGTGGACAATTTGGATACATGCATGTGATGCCACATTCTAGGTAGTACTGACCAACTTTCTTTTCTTTGCTCTTTTTCTGTGGACACCTTAAGGAAATATATCCTAATTGTCCACATTCCCAATAAGAAATGGGGTTTCTAGTTGAAGGCACTCATCACATGCAACCTCATCCCAATATCATGATTGGTGTAGGTCTATAAGTCATACTGACTATATTTTCATCATCCTCATAACCAAGAAAAAGGGTTTGAGTACTCTTCATCCTCCACTAGTTCCTCAATGAAGTGGACAATGTCATCACTAGGCATATGTATGAAAATTGCCATGGGAGGTCTAGTTTTTCCTAAGGGATTAATTTTCTCTCTTTTTGTAGTGGCTCAATACTCTAGAGGGTTTGACAATGCCGATTGTGGAAAAAGTGGTGGCTGTCTTGGATAATTAATGCTTTGATTATACTACAAATTGGCAGAATTAGAGCTAGGGAGCCTTTGTGGGTCTTTATAGTATGTTGCTTTGTGGCAAAAAGATCCACAATTTATGCATATTTTTGGTAGTCAAGAACACTTCGAGGGGAGGTGGTCACTGCCACATTGTACACATTACATGTTCTGGTGATATGGCCTTGATAACTTAAGGGATTCTACCATCTTGAGTAACTCTTCATGTTTTTTCCTAACATCAAGAATGAAGTCTTACGTCTCTTTATTCTCTATGGGTATTTGTTCTATATAGATTCTTTCATAGGATCCCATTGTTTGTTTGTCCCTACTATGTTTTTGGTGGAGATCAACCACACAAATAGCATCGCCAATGATATCATTAATGAAGGAGCATTATAATTTAGAGTTTCCAATTAAGGTCTCATTAGGAAAAAAATGAACTCACAAATGGGCCCTTAAAAATAATATAGTTTAAGATGTGGGCCTTTTGGATTGTCCAATAGGAAGGCTAGATGTTGACATCCATGGAGGGTGAATCTTCTATCTCCAAATCTTGGTTTTTCTATTAAAAAAAGGGGTAATGTGGGATTTAAAAAAAGGGAGAATGAATTGTACACAAAATTTGAGTTTCTCTCAACTCGTATTCCCCCCTTTTTTTGAGAATTTTCAATTTCGGTTTTTTTCCTCTCATGAAATCAGTTTAACCCAAAAGTTGAGCAATATACCACTTTCCCTCTCTTCTCTATACTCGTGATTTTGGTCTCCATTGAAGCTCCCTGCTGAGAGTAATTAGGGTTTTGAGTGTTTTGCTTACCTCTGCACTTTCTTCTCCATGCAGCTCCAGATTTTGGGAAAAACACAGATGCCCATCTCTCTCTTTGCATTTTCTCTTGTTTGCCTTTTTTTCAATAGGATTTGATGTCATTTCTTACTATTATTGTTTTTTTATTACTACAGAGGTTGTTTTGGACAGGAGGCATAGGTGCTCATCTCTCTCTCTCTCTCTCTCTCTCTCTCTTCTTTCTTTCCCCCCTCTCTCTATGTGTTGTTTCTCTTTTATGTTGTGTTTTCAATAGAATTTGATGCTAGTTCTAATTGTTGTTTTCTTGCAGAGTTTATTTGGAGCAAGAGAAAAAGGTGTTAATCTCTCTCTCTACTTGGTTTTTTTTTGTTGCTATCTTTTCAATATAACATGTTGTTAGTTCTAGCCCTTGTTGTTGTTTTATTGCAGAGATTATTTTGGGTGACATTGCATAAGTGCTCACCTCTCTCTCCCTCTCTCTTTCTCTCTCTATGTTTCCTCTTTTCTACTATTTTTTTATTATACCATCATGTAAATACTAACTCTTGCTATTGTCTTTTGCAGAGATCAATCTGGGAAAGATTGGATAGGTGCTCATTTTTTTCTCTCTCTCGCGTACTCACACACTCTCTCTTTCTTCCTCTTTGCATTATCCCTTTTCTACTATCTTTACAATAAGGTTTGATGCTAGTTCTAACTTAAGGATTAATTGTTGTTTGTAACGTGTCCACCTGTTTATTTGCAGGACACATCTTAGCAGCCCATCGGGAAGAGAGTCTAGAAAGCGCCGCCCGGCACTCCCATGGAATGTCACGGGGTTTGTGATCTAGGTCTTCTTGAGTTTGCCATGAAGCGGAAGCATTCCGGCCGTTCCCACTTAGGACCGACCTGAATCAGGGTTCTCCTAGTGGTAAAATTCCTAGAACAGTACCTAGCGTCAAACCCCAGGCAAACTACTTTACGTAGAAACGTCAGGGTTGGATTCAAGCTACACTTGGTTCAAGGAGAATAAGAAACGAGAGGGATGCAAAGCTCGACCTCTCTGTCCATAAGGCATAGTCCCATTCCGTTCCCCTAAAACATCATCAATCGGGATTCTAGTAACCTAGACTCTAGGTCAATGTTCCTTGTTGTTCATTTCCTTCGAGAAAAGTTCCCGGCCAACCAGGACTACCCATCCATAGGACGGACCCATGGCCACATCCACCGCACTTTCCTTAGGGTTGCTTTAGTTTTCTAATTATCTACCACATTAAGTTTGACATGCAAAAACAGCTTCCTTAATTAGCCACTTAATCACTGGTTCGTTCACGTAATCTTAGCACTAATATAGAAAAACAATGTCAAACAAGTTCCTTTTCAACAAGTTATCTTATTAATCAGTCTTTGGAATACATCATAATAATCCAGCCCGAAGGCTATTCCATAATCCGCCCGAAGGCAATCCATAACCTAGCCCGAAGGCTATCCATAATCCACCCGAAGGCAATCCAACAATCCTCAGGGATTACTAATCCAAGTTTTGCCCGTAGACTAGTATGGGGGCCTCGAGATCCAATCCCGAGTCACATTGGCCTCTTGTGCAGGACCCAGAAGGCAAGGGATTTATGGCTAGAGCCCCCCTGGCACCCAAGCGTCCTCCTGCTCCAAGTAGCGCCCAACGGAGAGACCTCTCACGACGGGTTCGGTCCACATTCCCGGTGCGGCTAACAACCCCCTTGGTTAGGGTCAAGCAGACAGTCGGGGGTAACTGATGCTACCTCTCCCTCCAAGCCTTCAACTTGAAGCATTAATTATTTTTTTCCATCTTTAGTTCTTTGAGCAAAGCAATACAAACAGTGCTCCTAAACTGTACAAACATAATCAAACCAGGTTGTTTATTTGGCCAACTGCTAAGGTGTGAATCCTTCTCTCCGAATGCATCCAACATTCTATTTGGGATCAATTGCGACTTGGCAAGATCCCCAAGGGTTTGTTTGTTTACCCTTTTATCCTTGGGTTAGGGCTTATACCCTATTAACCCAATTTAGCAAACACCTTAGGTTCCTTAAGTTAAGATAGTAAATCCTGGCGACCATGTCACTCTAACTTGATTGATCCTTTGCTTACTAGGCAATACATAACTTCCCTTAACTTGGAAAATCAGCCCAAGAAGGGTGATGTAGCAGGATGACTACTCATCCTTTTGCAAGTTAGACTTGCGCTAGAACCTGCCAACCTTATTCCAAGGAGTGGCAAACCTATCTTGTGATTAAAACACAAAGCCATGCGATGTTGCAACTTGTGCACAAGTGTCACACTTAACTTGTGGGATCGTTTCTCCCATCAACGACGTTTCTTGGTTAAGATATATGTTTGGCTAAGATGTAGGGTTTGGGAGTCCTCTTGACCCAACCCAACCCTAACTATACTAGGCCGACAACGTTCGGACCCAGGGTTTCTAAACTCAATCGAAGATCTAGTATTAGGTCATTCGATCCTTAGGGTAAAACCCTAGATCGTTATTGTATGGGCATCCAATTAACCCAACATTCCCTGAATGTGGGTAGGACCTTTGGGTTCGAAAGTCTCGACTTGGTGTCCCAAGTGCGATACTAGGTAGAATTTTTAATGTGCTAAACCCTACCTAGCACTTTGAAGTGTTTGTCGTACCAACTAGTAATGTTTTTACGAATCCCTTGAGGGTTATACCCTTACAAGTGATCTACCTAAAACGATCTAATTTTCTCACGTTGAGAATGATCTTTGTTTAGAAGAGATGCGAATACTTTTCTTAAGGAATGCAATTAACTAAATTCAAGATGCAACATTCCATGTAAGTATGCAAATCATAGATTTTTCCTTCAATGCAACTATAGGGATTGCAATCGACCAATTCTCTTCCTTGCTACAATCATAATGATTGACACTTTGGGGGATAACTTGCATAAACTACATAGATTTACATTAAGAACTTTGCCTACAACCTTTCGTTTAATGCAGTTGAATTTTAGGCTTTAATATGACATGCAACCTTTGCATGATGAATATCATAAGACTATTGTTGACTTAATCCATTCTACGGCACTTAATCCATCTTAAAATACAAGCATCTTCGCATGCAACATGCAAGTCCATGGTTTCATTTCCATGCAATACAACTACTTGGACAACATCGACAACGATTATGTCATACGAATCTACAAGTACAAAATTACTACCTAAATGCCTTATGCGATTTTCTTTTCCACGGCCAATCAAAGATGCATTTAAACAATTTCATCTTTAAAACCTAAGCAATATGCGCTTAGGATTTGCAACTTGGAAATGCAAGCAACCCAATTGCACGACGTGCACTAACTCTTATAAATTGTTCAAGGAGATAATTTCCCAAATGTATTTTAGCTAGACTACGTGAATTTGAAACATGCATAAATGCATTCTTCCCACGAAAATTAATTGTGCCTAATGCATTGTTTTAATGCGGAATCATTCTTTTAAGAACCTAGGCTTGAGAACTCGTAGGAATATCCACACGTAGACTTGGGTTGAAGACTTCTGCGCGTGTGCCTTGCATCTTTTGTTTTGGGGCCATTTATGCTGCGTATTTTTTTGTTGCAGCAGCTTCCCTTGGGTTATTCACGCGTCCTGAAGACTCATAGATCGCGATCTTCCTCTCCCACGCAGGATCAGGGACTTGGAGACTTGGTTTTTTTTTTTCAATTCCAAGGGAGGCACGGGTGGCAAGGGGCTATGGAGGCTTAATTTGGAAACTTCCAAAGAAGCTTCTAAAGCTTCACTGTCAGAATGATCGTGGAGAGAGAGGATGAGGGGTAGAGGTGATGATAAGGAGGGATGCCGACGACAAAGAGGAGAGTCGTGATGATGATGGTAGTGGGATGGGTAGCGGCAACAGCGCGGCAGGCAGGTGGCATTTTTTCACAATAGGGCGGCGTCCTGGGCAGCACGTCCACGCTCCTCTCTCTCTCCTCGTGTCTCCCCCCAAGCTCTAAGGGGGAGGTTATATAGGTTAAGCGGGGGGGAGAATAGCCACCCCCGTGGCATGATTGCATGCCCTCTCCTCCACATGCTTCTCCACTTAACTCACTCCTTCTCACTCCCTCTCCTCCTGCCATGCATCGACTGGGGGGAGGGGATAAATAATAATAATAAAATTTTCCTTAATCTTAACCATTATCCATTTTCCCCTTTTTCCAAGAAGGGTGTTCTCGTGCGGCTTGAGGTCTTCAAGCCCCAGCCTCTTTTGCATGACACGGAGCCAGAATTTAGCATTGTGCGCGGAGGGAACGCTTAGTCACCGACTTTAATCAACGCGGGAGATGACTTTGCACAGCTTTTGCGCGAGCGTGCGGCGATCAAGGTTCTTTAATATTTCGAGCGGAAATATTTCATTCTCTCCCTCTTAGAGGAATCGAGATGTCCTCATCTCGAGAAGAACTAGCGGTATTGTTGGTTGAGAGTACTTTCATCCATCCAAGTGGCATCCTCTTTGGGATAATCCTTCCACTCGACAAGGTATTCTCTCAAGGTTCTGGATCTCAAATGTCTCTCCCTAACATCTAAGATCCTGTTAGGACGTAGCTCAAGGACTCCTTGGCTAGGCATTATAACTTGTTGGTCATCAAGCACATGACTAGGGTTAGGTACATACTTCTTCAGTAGACTGATATGGAATACATTATGAACCTTTAGGTTCTTGGGGAGTTGTAGTCTATAAGCATTAGGTCCTAAGAACTTGAGAATCTTGTAGGGTGGTTCACAATACCTTGGACTTATCTTTTTGCATTCACCCAAGGATAGGGAACTCTTCTTTGGGCTTACGTGAATGAAGACCATATCTCCTTCAGTGAAGGATCTATCTTGACGTTTCAAATCCATGTATACCTTCTGTCTATCCTTGGTGGCTTGGATGTCCTGTCTTATTGACTTCATTTGAGCATCCATATCTTCCAGCATTTGCTTTGAGGCTTCAACCCTCAAGGTTGGATTCGAGAAGTTTAAAGGACTTCGACAGTTGTGCCCATACAATGCTTTAAAAGGGGTCATTTGAATGCTTTGTTGGTAGGAAGCATTGTAGGCAAACTCAACCAGTGGCAAGTATTGAATCCACTTTTTGGGTTCGCGACAGCAGTGTGCCCTTAGCATATCCTCAATGACTTGGTTGACTCACTCCATTTGACCATCGGTTTGGGGATGGTAAGCTATACTGAAACAAAGTTGAGTCCCAATGGCTTTGAAGATAGCTCTCCAGAAGTGTGATGTGAAGAGTGAGTCACAATCACTAATGATTCTTCTAGGCAACCCATGTAGTTTGAATATCTCCTTGATAAATAACCTTGCAATCTCTGAGGCTTTATAGTTTGTCTTAACAGGAATAAGATGCGCAACCTTGGTTAGCATATCCACCACAACCATAATGGAGTTGTATCCTCCCTGAACTTGGGGTAGGCCAACAATAAAATCCATACTGATGAATTCCCATTTTATTTGGGGAATGTTAAGTGATTGCAACTTCCCTGGCATTTTGACATGTTCGGCCTTAATACGTTGACAAGACAAACACTCGATGACATATTTAAGAACGTCACCTTTAAGCCTCTCCCAATAATAGCTCTTCCTGACTGCATTGAGGGTCTTGGCATAGCCAGGATGTCCTGAAAAAGGGGAGTCATGAGCTTTCCAAAGTATCTTTTGCTTGAGTGACTGGCTTGTCAGTATACATAATCTCGTTCTATAGTAGACAAGTCCACTATTGATAGAGAATTCTAGATACTTTGCCTGTAGCTTCGGGTCTTGATTCTTGATAGGGATCTCCCTTAGCATCTTCTCATAGGTTGGATCATGGCATGCCTCTTCTCTAGCTAGCTCAAGTATTGGGTTGTTTGGCATGGATACCTTTGTGGCTAGAGATCTAGTTGTTGATGGATCTTGCAAGATTAGAGAATTTAGAAATGCCTTGTGGCTTAGTGCATCGGCAACTACATTCTCCTTTCCAGGTCGGTATTTGATTTCAAAGTCATATTCCTCCAGCACTTCAATCCATCGACGTTGCCTCATGTTGAGCTCATTCTGGGTAAAGATCTACTTAAGACTTTTATGATCTGTTACTAGGGTAAACTTGTTACCTAGCAGGTAGTGTCTCCAAAGCTTGAGAGCATGGATGACAGCTAACAACTCCAGATCGTGGGTAGCATAATTCCTCTCATGGTTCTTCAATTTCCTTGAAGAGTATGCTACAGGATGACCTTCTTGCATAAGCACACATCCTAAGACAAGTGTTCTAGCATCAGTTATCACTTCAAACTCCTTACCAAGATCCGAAAGTTTTAGGATAGGTGCTGATACCAAACTTTGCTTTAGTTTGTCAAAGCTAGATTGTTCAGTAGGTGACCATACAATTGATGTTTGCTTCTTCAGTAGATCGGTCATCAATGGCACTGCAATCAAAGCATAGTTTTTGATAAAGACCATGTACCATCCTGTCAATCCAAGAAAATTACGTATTTCTTTGATAGTTGTTGGTATTGGCCATTCTAGAACGTCTCTGGCCGGGTCTACTGAGATTCCTTCTGCTGATACAATGAATCCTAGATATTCAATCTGTCATTTGAAGAACGCACACTTCTTCTTTTTGGCATAAAGCTTGTGTGCCCTCATTGTCTCAAGGACAACGTGAAGCTGGGGTTCATGATCTTCTTCCTATTTGGAGTAAACTAAGGTATTATTGAAGAAGATGAGTACAAAGTCATCAAGATATAGCCTAAAGATATCCTACATTAACCTATTGAAGGTGTCAGGTGCATTCGTCAGCTTGAATGACATGATCAGGAATTCAAAATGTCCATATCTCGTACTAAATGTCATCTTTGGGATATCCTCTTCATTGATCCTAATCTGATAGTAACCAGACCTGAGATCAATCTTGGAGAAGATCTTCGCACCTTGAAGATGGTCAAGAAGTTCATCTATTCTTGGAATAGGATATTTGTTCTTAATGGTTGATTGATTCAACCCTCTGTAATCAACACATAGCTGAAGCGTTCCATCTTTCTTCTTTTGGAACAGCACTGGAGCTCCCCATGGCGAACTGCTAGGATGGATGTAGCCCTAATCTAACAGTTGCTTGAGTTGCTCCTTCAGCTCAGTCGCTTCCGGGATGGACATTCTATATGGCCTCTTTGCGATTGGTGCAGCTCTTGGCGCTAGCTTGATTTCATGATCAACTTCCCTTTGAGGCGGAAGTTTGTAATGAACGGGGATCACGGGAACATGGCATGGGAACATACCAGTCACACTGACGATATATAAGGTGTAAGAGGGTATTTTGAGGCATCACAGAAATTATCAAGAAACTCTCTTTCCACCTTCTCAAGCTTCCATGGCTTCTTCTTCTTCTTCCTTTCTCCCTCTTTCTCTCTCTTCTTCTTGCCTTTCTCTCTCCTCTCCCTCTTCTTCTACAGTCCTTCTCTCTCTCCTTTCCCTTAGTTAGGACAGTTAGGTCTTCTTCATTACAAGTGGTATCAGAGCTTTGTCCTTGATCCTTCTCTTTTCCCATAGATTTAGAGCTCTCACAGTTTCCCACAGTTAGAAAACTCTAGTTACATCTCTTTCAGAGGTACACAGGAGTACTCAGGCAGGCTGTCAACCCTCTTGAAGACTATGGTAGCCTTTCTTGGAGCTTTCCCAAGAGCCATGGACACATTTGGAGGCGGGCAGACAAATTTGATAGGTCGTCACTAATTTTCATGTAAGTTTTTTTAGGGTTTTGGGCAAAAAGGAGGGTAGCACAGTTAGAGAAGGCCAAAAACTCAGTTACTTTTCAAGAAGACCTTCTCTCTCCTCCTTCCCCCAAGCTGCCATGGAACCTCCAGCCTAAGAACCTTAGGAATCTTGCTTCCCCCTCTTCCTCAGCAAGAATTTCTGGTCCCAATGCCTTCCCTTTAGCTGGAGCAACATCTAGAGTAGCATCAAGCTTAGTCTACCCTGTCTAGAGCCTCCAGGAGCAGCCCTGAAATTTGCGGTACAAAAAACGGACTACTTCCTGGCCTGCTAGACAGCCCCCCCAGCCCTCCTCTCCTCCCTGATCTCACTCTTGGCTCTTGGCAAGCTTCTTGGGCAGCATTGAAGGCTTCCTCCTGAGCTCTTGGACTCCCCTTTCCACTTCAAGAAAACCTCACCTGGTGCAGTCCATGGCAGCCATGGAACCTTGGCATCAAGCTCAGAAATCTTGAAAATTTTGGTCTTTTCTTGGTCCTTGGGAGTCCCTCTTCAAGCCTAGCTCAAGATTTCAGCCATTAAGAAGCAATGGAAGAAGATTACAAGCAAGATTTGAAGGCATGCACTTGTAGGCAGCCATGGCTATGGGAGTAGAGCTTCAATTTCAGCAAGAGCTCTTCATGGGAAGGTCCTGAGCCATCGTGCCCCAAGCTTGACTTCACCCTTTCTTGACAGAACACAACCATTTTGGAGCTATAGAGTATGAGAGATCAAACTGGAGCTCTCATGAAGGACTGAAGTGGCATTAGTGGCTGCCTTCTTCTCCAAAAGACTCAAGGTAACCGATTCTTGGCTCTCATTCTCTCCGTTTAAGCCTTTTGTTGAATCCTATCCACTTGTTTGAGAGAATGTATGAGTCCAAGTAGATAATAGGAGTCCCAGACATTGAATGTATGCTGAATATTAATCCCAGTCATTTCCCTTTGATCTTATGGCACTAGAATGGATTTTACTCATGCTGAAGCTTCATTGAGATTATATTTTTTCGTACCCATAACTGTATAAGGGTGAGTAGGTAGTGAGTCATCGCCGGTAAGCTCTCTATCCCTATTCCCCATTCCAATTCCATGCACTTCATGAAAAGCCCAAAATTTTGATTCCTGAAATGCATCTCATGCTGGATATTTAATTAATAAATGTCTGCCATGTATATTCTGGGTGAGGAAAAGCCCGATGCCAGGTGAGGTGGCAAGACAAAAGAGGGGTGACCCCCCTTGCCATCAAAGACCCTGAAGGGGTGCACAACCCGGCTCGAGGGGAACTTTGCCCACCTCCCGGTGATCCAGAGCCCAAAGAATTATTGCAGGTGTAGGTACATTTAATGGAATAGCCCGAACCCTGATCATTTGAGTCTACAAGCCCCTACATGCATTGGTAATGTCACGAACCACTTGGTAATGTATGGTGGATGCAATGCAAGAAGGGCAAGGTATGCAATTATGGAAATGGTCTCAGCAATGAACGATGGATGCAAAGGATATATGGCTTTATGTGGCTTTGAGAGCCACAGTTGAGGCCCTAGATGTCTGGGATAAGATCCTCACCATTGGGATAAGGTATGCTCCTTGAGGGAGTCTTTGCAGGGTATTGCAGACAGTCAGTCCTACACAGTTAGACTGCAAAAAGTTGATTACAGCAAAGCCTTCTTGTGTGATTGAGTGCGGGCTCTATATCTTGATTCAAAGAGGGCATCTTTCCCTTTGATCTGAACTAAAAATCTCCCCATTCTGCCTTACAGTTTGGGAGATACACTTAGTTTTGTGCTCAGAGGTACTGTGGGACAGGCAACAATCCTACACAGTCAGCCCGCAAAAGTTGATTACAGAAAAGCCTTCTTGTGTGATTGAGCATAGGCTCTATAGCTTGATTCAAAGAGGGCATCCTCCCCTTCAATTTGAACTAAAAACCTCCCCATTCCGCCCTATGGTTTGGGAGATACACTCAGTTTTGTGCCCAGAGGTACTATGGGATAGACAGTAATCCTACATAGTCAGCCCACAAAAAGTGATTACATCAAAGCCTTGATCATTTAGTGTCAGAGATATTTTTATATAGCCTCATAGAGGGGATTGAGAGCTTTCATTTGAATCAAAAATTTTGGCGATCGGAGCTCCCTAGCTCAAGATATTGTCATTTCTGTAACAAGGGGTCTGGTGGACTGCACTTGGGATGGCAAGCCACAAGGGTAAAGCAAAAGCCCAGGAGGAATTTCAGCGTGAAATAAGGGACTCCCGTGCCTCAATGAACAATCCTAGCTCAGCCCAAGAGGATCGTGAAGACATGTTTGAAGAGGGTGGCCCCGAGATAGACCGCTTATCTCTGCTCAACCAAACCTTATACCAACATGAGACCCATCATGTTGAACGACATCGAGAGATGGAGCAACGCCATAAGGAGATGGAAACCCGCCAAGATCACCGTCATTCCGAGATGATGGCCAAGGTGGACTTACTCATAGAGTGCATGGGCGCCCTCATCCCCACCATTGCCCCCCCCTCAGATCGACCCAAGGAGTATGTCCCACCCCGTGAGGCTAACCGCCCTCCCCCCTTGGAGACCGAGCGTAGCCCACAAGGTCTCGGTGGTACCCATGGCATTCCCCATAGCACTTATGAGATGGGTGAGCCCTCCACTCGACATGACAAGCCCCTCCTTCCCTCCCCCGTTATGAATCCTTCAAGCCCATCCTTGGCACCCCAACTCCTCCGTAACGGAAGCTACTTGCACACTCAAGGGAATGGCTCCAATGCAAATCTTGGGCATCATGGAATGCACGAAGTGCATGGGCAGCATGCATATGGCAATGGGCAGCATGCACATGGCAATGGGCAGCATGCATATGGTAATGGGCAGCATGGACATTTTGGACAGCAAGGTCCTAATGGGCAATTTGGTCCTCATGTAATGCAAGGGCAGGATGGCCCCCATGGAAATTTTGGACAGCTGGGGATTGGATAGCAAGGCATGTATGGACATCATGTAGCACATGGCATTCACGGACAGCAAGGCCCAAATGAGCTATGTGACAAGATTGTGTTTACTAAATTCAATGGGCAGTCCTCATCTCCATCTGAACTAGAGGAATGGACCTCTAAATTGGAAGCCTATTTTCTCATCTACCCCCGTATCGATGAGGAAAATATTATTTTTGCCTCCCTTCATTTAGAAGGTTTTGCCCACACATGGTGGAGATTCATTCAAAGATAAAATCAGCAGTTTCGTGATTGGGAAGAGTTCAAGATGCATATGATCCTAGTTTTTGTCTCCCCGATGGAAAAATAATGCTTGGCTAGGCAATGGTATAAGTTTGATCAGCGAAATCTCACCGTGAGGGAGTACATCAACCAATTTATGAACCTATCCATATATGTTGAGGCAGTCAGTGATGAGGCCAAATTGCATAAATACATTTATGGGCTAGATACGCATCTCTCAGCTAATGTAATGGCTCAAAAGCTAGCCACTCTGTTTGCAGCCATAGAATTGGCTGAATGTTATGGTCGGAAATACCATTGCAATGAGGGCATGCAGCCCATTGCAGGACAGCAAAGATATCCTATCAGGAAACCCCCATATGCTAATAATTATCGCAGCAACAATGCAAGGAATGGCAGCTCCAAAATCCCTACTTACCCCACTTTTAATGCTGAAAGGAAATATGGTAGTTTGGGGACAGCACCACCCTCCAAAAGTGACCCAAAGTATGCTAAAAATAAGACAAGGAATGGCCTCAGTACTAACAGTCAAAAATTCATTCCTCCTGAAGTTGTCAAGGATAGAAAAGCCAAAGATTTGTGTTTTAAATGCGGGGATCAGTACACGACTGATCATGCATCCAAATGCCCCTTTAAGAACACCATTGTCAAGTTTAATAGCATGTATGTGTTAGAAGATAGTGACAAGTTAGAAGAGGACTTGCATGACAACTCTCCAATGATAACACTTGCTGAAAATGCTGAATATGAGGAGGATCTTGATACCGATCAGTTTTATGACTCACCGGATGGGTTCCCTTTTGACCCCGATGGTTGCCCTATTGATGACATGCTTGGGAATGACCCTTGGCACACCTCATTCACCACTATATTAGCTTGCTCAATCTCCATGGATGCATGGACCAGCTCTAAGAGCCTGAAAACCCTACGAATGCATGGTAACATTGATGGCAAGAGTGTATACATCCTCATAGATAGTGGCAACATGCACAGTTTTGTGAATAAATAAACTCTTGGCCGTTTGACATGTGTTCCCACTGAATTATAGCAACTACCCTTGATATGGGCCTCGTGGATGTTGTTTTGGAATGTGATTGGCTTCAGCAGTTGGGAAAAGTCTCTATGGACTTCTCTCAGCTGTATATGGAGTTTGTAATGCATAGGCAGCTTGTACACTTGGAGGGAATCAAAGAAATTGCAGATTTTCACCTTATAACAGCAAGAGAACTCAAAAAAGAATTCAAGAAACGCTCCCAAATCTTTGTCTTGCATTTGCATAAGGATAATGATGACCAACACACCTTGGGGAAGCAAAATGCAGCACTAAAAGCGCTTTTGGCTGAATATGAGGACCTATTTCAGCCCCCACTACCCTTTCCCCTCAGAGATCGGTGGATCACCCAATTGACTTGGAGCCCCATGCCAAGCCCATCAATAAACCCCCATATCGACTCTCTAAATGTGAGAGAGAGGAAGTAGCAAAGCAAGTCAAGGAGCTCACTGAGATGGGATTCATAGATCCTAGCTTTTCCCCTTATGCCTGTCAAGATTGTGGGAGAGAAGGAAGGAGTCTCACTTGAAGCTTTCTTGCTTGCACAATGGGGGAATACACACAAGGGTGGAGGCTGAAAACAGTTTTCCTCTTCTTAGTTGTGTAAGCCAAAAGAACTCAAGTACAAAGAAATAGAAGAACCCTATATATGGGTCTCAAACCAAACTCAATTAACTAAGGTGGCATACTAACTGAGCCACGAACTAGAGTAGATAAGGATAGCTATCATGTAGCTATTATTCATGGGCGGTGTACCAACCGCGTCTGCAACTGACAAGTCGGTGACATAAATACACAACGGTCACCCTGGCGTATCACGAGTGGAGCTCGATATCTCAACACTCCCCCTCGAGCTCAATCCCAATTCCTGCACACCAAGCAGGTCTCTAAACTTGCGCAGCTTCTCTGCGCCCAATGCCTTCGTGAATATGTCAGCTACCTGATCCTCTGTGCTGACATAAACTAGATCAATAAGACCTAGTAAAACCCTCTCTCGCACATAGTGATAATGCACCTCAATGTGCTTTGTTCTAGCATGATAGACTGGGTTATTTGCCAAGTGTATACTACTCATGTTGTCACAATAAATGACAACTGGCCCATCTGTAGACTGATGCATATCATAAAGTAGCTTATGCAACCAAGCTACCTCACATGCAGCCATTGCTGCACCCTTGTACTCAGCCTCTGTGCTCGACAAGGCAACTGTAGGCTATTTCTTGCTGCTCCAAGTGACTGCAGCACTCCCAAAAGAGAACACATATCCACTGGTAGATCGTCTATCATAGATACTACCAGCTCAATCAGCATCAGTGTATCCATGCAACTGTATCTAAACCCCAGTCTCATAAAATAGTCCATACTGCAATGTGGACTTCACATACCTGAGTATGCGTCTAGTCGCATCCAAATGTGGTTTCCTTGGAGCCTGCATAAACTGACTTACCAATCTAACAGCATAGCTCAAATCTGGCCTGGTAATAGTCATATAAATCAAACTTCCTACTATGCGTTTGTACATAGTAGGGTCTTCTAGAAGCTCACCTGCATCTGTGCTTAGCTTCACATTCTGCTCCAAAGGAACTAAGATAGGCTTACAGCCTGTCATCCCATATTTGGACAGCATGTCCAATCCATACTGCCTCTGCAAGAGCTGTATCCCACTTGGTGATCTAATCACCTCAATGCCCAAGAAATAACGCAGCTCTCCCAAATCCTTCATCTCAAACTTCTGCTTCAATAGCATTTTCACATGAAGAATATCTTCATCACTGTCACCTGTCATAATCAAATCATCAACATAAATGACAAGTAGCATAATATATTTCTCTGTTTTTCTCACATAAAGTGAGAAATCTGCCTTGGAAATCTGAAAGCCAATAGTGACAAGATACTGTCCTATCTTGTCAGACCATGCTCTAGGTGCTTGCTTCAAGCCATACAAGGCTTTCTTCAACCTGCAAACAAACTCGGGATGAACAGCATGCACATAACCTGGTGGCTGCTCCATATAGACCTCTTCTTGCAAATCACCATGCAAGAAGGCATTCTTTACATCCATCTGATGTAAAGACCATCCCTTTGATGCAGCCATAGCAATGACTACTCTTACGGTTGCCATCCTTGCAACCGGACTAAATGTTTCTTCATAGTCAATGCCATATGTTTGTGCATACCCCTTGACTACTAATCTTGCCTTGTATCTGTTCACAGAACCATCTGCATTGTGCTTCACCTTATAAACCCATTTACAGCCAATTGCATTTTTACCTTTAGGCAAAGGTACCAATTCCCATGTAGCATTTGCTTCCAAGGCATCCATTTCTTCATCCATGGCTTTCTCCCATTTTTCTTTTCCCATGGCTTCCTCAAAAGAAGTGGGTTCTGGTTCCTGTATCACTTTCACCATATATGCATAGTCAATGGCTGTAAATCCATCATATTTCAGCCTATCCACAGGATATCTAGTTCTCATAGACCTGCGCAAAGTAGGTTCACTCCCAGGTGCTCTCAAAACATCCCTGGTCTTCCTTACTCCAGGTGTAACAATAGAAGGAATACCCAACTCATCATCAATGCTCTATTCTAAGCCACTGGATTCACCATCCACATAAGAGTGACCTGCATTCACATCAAACATGGGCTGATCAACCTTCTCTTTTCCTTTTCGTGATACCTGCATACCACTATCTGCATTACTTTGAGAAGATTCTCCTGATCTCAATCTGCCTGTCCATGGTGAAGAATGTGAACCACTACTAGAGGACGCTCCAGGTCCACTAATATTTTGTGACTGCTGCTGTGAATTTTGTGCAACATTACCATTTTGTGCATCTACATCATCAATCACATTTACTGGTTTATACCAGCTACTCATCTCATCAAAAACAACATCTCTGCTCACTGTAAACTTACGAGTAGAAGGGTTATAGCATCTATACCCTTTTTGCTGCAGAGAGTAACCAATAAAGATGCACTTCTCAGCTTTTGGATCCAACTTGGATCTCAACTCATCTGGCACATGTACATAGGCAATGCAACCAAAAATTTTCAAATGAGAAATATCTGGTTTCCTACCAGTATACCTCACCTCTGGAGTCATTCCATGTATTGCTGCAGTGGGAGTCCTGTTCATTATGTAGACTGTTGTAGCAACTGCTTCAGCCCAATAAAAATCTGGCAAGTCTTTTTCATTGAGCATGGCACGAGATACCTCTCCAATATGCCTATTTTTTCTTTCTGCAATTCCATTTTGTTGTGGGGTATGACTGCATGAATATTGCTGCTTTATGCCATGCTCCTACAGGAACCTTGCAAACTCATTTGAGAGGTACTCTCCCCCTCCATCTGACCTTAGACATTTTATCTGCAGGCCTGTTTCTTTTTCAACCATAGCTTTAAGAGTTTTGAAATGCCCAAAAACTTCACTTTTCTTTTTCATAAAATACACCCAAACTTTTCTGCTATAGTCATCAATAAAACTGACAAAATAATGACAGCCTCCAAGAGATGCAACTTTAGTTGTCCACACATCAGAGTCGATTAATTTCAATAGCTTCTTACTCTCTTGAACATGTCTAGGAAATGGTTTCCTTGCCTGTTTTCCAAACTGACAGGCTTCACATACCTTATGAATTTCTGTAACCTTGAATTTCGGCAAACCTGCAACAATATTTTGGGCATGCATTGATTTAAGTCGTTGTATATTAACATGACCAATGCGTTTATGCCAGATATCAATATCTGCAACTACACCGGTCCCATGTGCAAACATTGTTGCACTCAATTCAGACATGTCTGCATCCAATGTAAACATTCTGCCCTTCTTCTTTCCTTTTGCTATCAAGCGACCTTTATTTTTCATATCCTCAACCAAGCATCCATGAGGATTAAATCTGACCTCCAAGCCCTGCTCAACCATTTGACCAATAGAAACCAGATTCTTGGTGATATTCGGGACATGAAATACATCGGACAGGTATTTCTTTTTCCCGTCCTGCATAGACAAGGGAATTTTTCCAATCTGCACAATAGGATGTGCAGTATCATCACCAGTCTCCACAAATCCTGGTTTTTCCATTTTTCTTGCATCCTCCATCCATTCTGCATGACCTGTCATGTGGTTTGATGCACCTGAGTCAACATACCATACATCATTGCTTTCTTCTGTACTTGTCACAGAATTGTTCATATGCTGCACCATAAACAAGTGCTCATTTCTGTCATCACCCTGTCTACTAGAAGATGCATAATTCCCTTGTTGCAGTTTTCCATTCATGATGTCATTCTGCTTTTTATAGCAGTCTTTAGCCATACGACCCATTTTACCACAATAGTAGCATTCAACATTACTGTTTGCATTTTGGCCTCTTTGCCATCCACCACGACCTCTTTGGCTCCCCCTGCCTCTAGAGTTACCACGTCCTCCTCCATAGGACTGGTTTTCTTGAGTTTGCTGCATATTCTGATTTCTGCCACGGCCTCCAAATCGGCCTCCTCTATCTCTGCCTCTACCTCTTCCAGCATTTGAGCAGAGAAATGGTGGTGCATTTGAAGTTCCTCCTGAAGAAGATGCACCACCATTTCTCTGCTCCTAAAAAATTAGAAGAGCAATCAACTCCTCAAAATCAGGAAATCTTTCACGGACGGAAATGGATGTTTGGAACTGTGCATAATCCTTTCCTAGACCATTCAAGGTCACGGAAACTAAATCATCATCTTCCACTGGCGACCCAATGGAAGCAAGTGCATCTGCAATCTTCTTCACCTTCATGTGGTAGTCGTTGATGCTCATACTTTCTCTTTGCACATTATGCAACTCTTGCTTGAGCTGCATTTTCCTGGCTTGCATATTTGTGCTATACATTTTTGACAAAGTATCCCATACCTCCTTTGGCGTACTTGCATCCTGAATATGCACAATCATAGAGTTTGAAATACTGATAGACAGCCAATACATAACTTTCCTGGCTCTCTCATGCCATGTTTTGAATGCCTGCATTTGCTGTTGATTGGGAACATCAGGAAGAATTGGTTCTTCTTCATTTCCTGCAACAAATTCCCAATATCCTTTTCCCATAAGGAAATTTATCATTCTAAACTTCCATGCTTGGAAGTTGTTCTTGTCAAGCTTTTCAGTGACAATCTGTGAAAGAGAATCAGACGCCATTACAAAACACTGCAAAAAATTCTGTCACTGCAAAGAACACAGCTTCAGCCTCACAAGGGCAAATCTGCAAAACTGACGAAAGTGGTATTTGAACACACAGTCACTTCCTAGTGACGATTTTGCATCAACAGGCAACAGGGATGATTCTTAACTCCCAATGTCTCTGCGCACAGGCATACAATGCAATTTCTACAGTAACTTTTCACCGACCTGTAGAACAGTGGTCGCACAGCATAAAACTGGGTCTTTTCTTGAGTGCGTGCAGAAAACTTCCGCCTCAAAAACAGGCCCCGAAATGGCCTCAAATCAAAAAATCAAGGTCGCGAAGGGCGTCTCAACCTGAGACAATGCACTCCTGCACTTTCCGGCTGTGCTACCTGCAGAGATCTGCTCCCAAAACAGAAAATGAAAGCAACACTGCTCCTCTTACCAGAACACCGCGAGCTTGGCTTGCTTTCTTGAGCTCCTTACCACGAACAAGGCTCTGATACCATGTCAAGATTGTGGGAGAGAAGGAAGGAGTCTCACTTGAAGCTTTCTTGCTTGCACAATGGGGGAATACACACAAGGGTGGAGGCTGAAAACAGTTTTCCTCTTCTTAGTTGTGTAAGCCAAAAGAACTCAAGTACAAAGAAATAGAAGAACCCTATATATGGGTCTCAAACCAAACTCAATTAACTAAGGTGGCATACTAACTAAGCCACGAACTAGAGTAGATAAGGATAGCTATCATGTAGCTATTATTCATGGACGGTGTACCAACCGCGTCTGCAACTGACAAGTCGGTGACATAAATACACAACGGTCACCCTGGCGTATCACGAGTGGAGCTCGATATCTCAACAATGCCTTCCCAGTTCTATTGTTTAAGAAAAAGGACGGATCTTTTCGGTTGTGCATTGACTACCGTGATCCCAATAAGATCAATGTCAAAAATAGATACCCCATCCCTCGAATTGATGACTTGCTTGATGAACTCAAGCGAGCACGCTACTTCATCCCTCGAATTGATGACTTGCTTGATGAACTCAAGGGAGCACGCTACTTCCCCAAGATTGATTTGCGATCCAGTTACCACCAAATTAGAATGAGGGTGGGTGATGAAGTCAAAACAGCCTTTCGAACAGACCGTGGCTTGTACCATTTCCTTGTCACGCAATTTGGGCTCACTAATGCACCTGCCACATTTCAGAGCTTAATGAACAAAATATTGCAACCATGGCTTTTCCAGTTTGTGTTGGTATTCTTTGATGATATACTCATTTACAGCAAGTCACTGCATGAGCATCTGAAGCATGTCAAGCAAATTTTTGATGTACTGAGAGAGCACCAGCTATTTGCCAAAGAAAGCAAGTGTGTCTTCATGCAATTAAAGGTTGAGTACTTGGGACACATTGTTAGTGAAAAAGGCATCCAAGCTGATCCTAAGAAAGTGCAATGTGTCCGGGAGTGGCCCACCCCCACTACCACTACCTTCTTGCATGGTTTTCTTGGCCTCTCCTCTTTTTATCGGAGATTTATTTGCCATTATGCCACAATTGCAGCCCCATTAATAGACAAGCTGAAAAAAGAGGCTTTCCTATGGGAAATTATGTATATGATCAGGGGATGTTGGCAATCATTCATGCTATCAAAAATTGGCATCACTACTTGTATGGCAGCAGATTTAAGGTGAAAAGTGACCACCGTGTGCTCAAATACTTCTTGACTCAGCCCAACCTCACTCCCAAACAACGTAGATGGGTGGCTACCCTACAAAACTACGACTTTGAGATTACCCACACCCGTGGCAAGGACAATGTAGTGGCTGATGCACTCTCTCACATGTGGGCATGCAAGGTTTCATCCATCACTGAACTCCAACTTTATGTGTGATAGAGGCCTTGCACAATCTCGCAAACAAGTCTCGAGAAGCTCGCCTTTAGAATGATGAGATCAAAAGAGCATTGATACCTCCTAATTTCTCTTGGGGCCACTATACTTGGCTTTCACTTGTGTTTCTTGTGGGGATGCTAAGGAGGATCCTTGTGAGAGCGGCTTGAGGAAGCTGGGCTAGGTTGAGAAGGGGGTGCATCAGAGCTAGTAGATACTCCAAGGGGCTGAACACGATATGGGGTTTTGAGCAGAAGCTTATTTGCAACTACCTTAGACCTAGCCATCTTTCCTACACAAGAGATGTGAAAACTCAATGAATAAGATAGAAAGTGAAACTCTCTTTTATAAAACCCTAAATTGTAAGACTCATTTACATAGATGCACACTCTCTCTTTCTCTTTTAAACTATGAATTGCATTCACAATGAACACATTGTTTATCTTACTATCTTAACTCTCTTCGAACAACCCATTTGTTGCATTGTCAAAGCCTTGTTTCTAGCCACTTGGCATGGTTTTCTTTGGCACTTGAGGCTTCATAATATACTCTTTTAGTGACACGACATGATTCCATCATGTCTATAGCCGATTCATCAACACTTTTATTTGCTCTCTTTTGCGAGAGTTTAGCTGCATCCGCTACTATAATCCTATACCACCAAGATAGCAATTGGATCATTGGATTGCTACCATTTACCCCTCCACCATGATTGGTTTTTCTTTGGTATGCACCACATGCTATCCAATGTGAGTTTTCCATCCCTTGTATGGACCAAATTCCAACGCTTTCCTTTTCTACAAACTATGGTCCATGTGCCTCAAGGATATGCTACAAAGACACATATCACACTTGACTAAAACTATGGTCAATAGTTTATACAATTCATACAATTTTACAATATTAACTTAGTACTCACCAAGTAATGTGTGATAGAGATTTTGCCCCATGCTTCCACCATGTTTTCGTAGAAGTTATGCATAACATTGATAAATTCTTGCTTATCTTCATTGTTAAACACCATCTTGCAAAGTAAGGGAGCCAATTTGTTAAGACTTATCCAAACCTTAGCTTTGGCCAACCTTGTTTTCCCTCTATTACTTCGATCAGGAACTGCAAAATGTAACTTTTTCCACCCATCGTAGTCCTACAGCCTACAAACCATGACATTCCCTCTCTGATTGATGGGTGCTAAGAGAAACTTCCTAGTCTTTGATCCTCCAAAGCAAGGCTTTTTTGGCAAGTTACCAGATTTTCTTGATCTCTTCTCATCTTTTTCAATTGTCACTTGATGCTTGTGTAGCCCACTTTCTGATAGCACTCGCTCCACATTCCTACATGCTGCAATGGCTTCTTTTTCTAATTGCATCCTATAAGCAAAGAAAATGTATTCATATAAAAGTTTCTTCATGATTTTGACAAAAGCATGCAATGAAAAAATGTGAATACGATCCAATGGAATGTTGAAGATGGGCTTCCAAGTGAGATCTTCTCTATTGTGCGTTCGTGCAGCACTTGTCACCCTTTGCTAGTTCTTCTTTCCCTCCTTTCCTTCCACCCTCTCTGTCAAGTAACATAGGCATAAATTCTTTGTATTTGTACCATTGGAGATTCCACACATGCATTTTAAAGTTTTCAAGTCTCTTGCAAGATGCCATTCAACCAAGTATTGACCATACCCTTCAACTGAGAACATCTCACCATGTTCTTGACGATTGATGATGCTTGGAATGCTTGTGTGCATAAAGAACAGCTGTAGCACCTCAAATGTTTCCTTAGGAACTTCAAATGCAGTGAGCCACCACATATGGCACTCAGATTGAACACTAAAGTTACACTAACTTTTTCAAGCTTTACTCATTGACGATCTCACTTTCGTCTAATTTTATAACAAACTACAATTTACCATTACATTCCTCAATAGACATATTGTAGAACATTACCATCGCCGACTGCACCTTGTACAAATCTAAATAGTAATTATTGAGTTCGGTGAACTTCACCTCATATGTATTTTTGGTCCCAACCTTTAGTGTTTCCATGCATTGAACATGTGTGGGATCTCCTATCAACTCCAAAACCTTTGTATTAAGTTGCTGTCAAGCCTTTATTAACTTTGAAGGTTGAGGAAGAGGCACGATTCTATTTCTTTTCAACACATGACCAAATCCAGCCTTCACACCTTTGAATATCTTTGAGTAAGTTATTGTGCTAATACCGGCCTTGTCACAAATGGATTGTACATCCACAGCTGAGAACTCATTTGACACATATTTTAATGTGCACTCAATCACCTTTTTCTTCACAGCCTTAAACTTAGGATTGCTCAAAGTGTTTTCCAATGTACTTGCCTTTAGCAATCTACTAATACACGATCCAACTTCACCCTCACCTAGGTTCTCATTCTGAGCTACCTTACATGCTTTGATACGCCACTTCCACTGGCCACTATTCACAATTAACTCATTGATTGTCTTCTTATTTCGTTTGTGCTCTTGTATTAGCTTGATGTTGATCTTTCTCATGTCGTCCAATTGTGCCTTTGCCTCCTCATATGAGATGCCAATGTCATGGATAGTGTCCTATATTGAAATAATTTGATTGTTTTGTTGAATTATAGTATCATTTAGCTGTACCACTTGTCCTATGAGCTATTGTATATGAAGTTGATGTGTAGCGATCACATCATGACAAATTTTTATGGTTGCTTGGCAAGTTGTAAATACTTTGAATGCTTGATCATTGAGTCACCTAGTGTAATCGAGCAACCCATTTTTACCCTCGCACACATACTTCAGAAAATTTGTGATTCGTGAGAAAGTTAGAGGTCAATTGGATAGATTCCCCCATCAACCCACAAATCTACATGTTTCAATCCCATTTGCATGTAACTCTGCAAAACGTGAGAATTGACATTGGTACGCTGGGTTCTTTTGAATAATGGGGCATATTCAATCTCTACCTCAATATGCAGCTCATTCTTTTATGTATTCATTTTACTATCAATAGAAATGGGGAGCTTACTTGGTTGTCATAGGAGGTAGAGTGGAGATGCATAGAGAGGCACACAAAGGTTCCAAGGGAAAGGAGGGTGTAAGTAATTCACTCTGTTAATGAAGGTTGCATAAACATAGAGAAGAGGTCAGAATAGAGCCATGAGAGAGTATAGATATGGGGAAAAATAGCTCAAATGGTAGGGATGTTCAAGACTTTTCGTATTTTAGAAATTTTTATTTTACCTCCAAAAACGTTTTCAAAAAACACAAAATTTGACCAGTTGGTTTGTCTTTTGAGCAAAATTTAGAATATAAAAAATTTCCAAAAATATCTTAAAAGGAACATGCAAAATTTCATTTTCCTTGTTCTCGATTAAAAAATCAATTATCTCGTATCTACTAATCATTTTGTATTGAAATGAAAACGAAGCACCACACTCCTGTAACTAACTCCTTTTTTAATATAAATTTTGGTTGAAAAAGACTTAGAGGAGAGAGAAGGAATCTGAGTATATATTTGTAGATAATGTAAAAAAGGCAAAACAAGATTGCAAAAGTGGAGAGAGAAGATTATTTTACTAAACTTCTCTCCTCTTTTCCTTGTTTTAAGGAGGAGAGAGAGGGGGGACTAAAAGGCCCATTTGTGAGTTTATTTTTTTCCTAATGCATATATCATTTCATCATAGATGCTCTTGATGAAAGCTTTTGTAATTGCCATGGTTGTGGGTCTTTCTACAAGAGGAATTTATGTAAACATACTTCAAAACTTAAAGATGTAGTCTCTCATACTCTCTCCTTCTAGTTGTTCAATGTTCATCAGCTGCATGATGAGGCTAGACATTGGTTGAATTCCCATTATTGTAATAGATGAAAACACTATCATGCTTGAAAGGTGGTTGAATTCCACATGGATTGATGCAATCTCCATGACTATAGTAATGGCGATACTATCATTGCCATTGGTAAATTGTACAATGGACTCTAATGGCTTGATTTATATGAGAGGAGAGCATCATAAGATGCTTTATAGTTGATACCACCATTGTGGATGACACTAAGTTATGGCATTCTCGATTTGATCCTTGCTTATGGCAATATGCTTTGCCTAAAAAGGAAAACTACGGTGCTTGATCCCCATCCCTTAAAAGCACTTATCCACAATTTATGTGAAAGTTGAGTACTTGGAAAAATACATTATGCTTCATTATTCAAAGGCAAACATTAGAGGAGTTCTAAGGTCTCGAAAAATGCCATGTAAGCAATCCTAGAGAAAGAAAATAGTTTTAAAAATAAAAATATTTTGTATTTAAATTTTTTTATATTTTGGTAAGTAAAAATAATTCATTATCGTGATATTCTCGTGGTCACATCAAACCTAGAAATCTAGGTCATCATAAAGGTGACAAAGTTTTTCATAATGAAGATCTTACACATCCTCATTAAAGGAAAAAATAATACTAAATTTGAATTTAATCTGACATTTGATTACTTCCCTCCATTCTCTCCCCCTTCTTTCTTTCTCCTCCCTTTATTAGTTTCTTATTCATTTTCCTTTTTGTTTCTAATTCACACAATTTTTCAATCTAAACTTCTAATCACATCCTTAGCTATGGATTAGTTATCCAATGATCTATGTAGCTCTAGTAAAAGACCTCGCTGTCATCTTCATGTTGACTTGGATAGTAAGTATGAACCAATAAGGAAGAGAACAAAACCCATTACTATTACAAAGCCTACAAAACATATACTTAGGTTTGAAGGAAATAAGATTCTTGATCTTTCATTATATGGCAGGCTATATCCCAAAGATCTTAGCAAAAATAGCACTTTGCCTTTCTATAATAGCTTTTCATTGATAAGGTTCATTGGTGATGGTTATAATGGATTATTAGGTTATACACTTAACTTGGTTGCATAAAAGGATTTTCTCAAATTAGAGAACCATCTTTTATCAAAATATAACAATGAGTTATTGTAGAAGCTAGAGGGTTACCACAACAGAGGATTCATTTGTTGGAGAAACATATCAAATCTTGTTAATGAAAGCAAAATATTTTAGGCCTTTGAAATTGACAAAGGGCTCTTAAAAATATTGATAATCTCAAACTAGGAGGAGGTGGTTGTAGTAAAAGAATCCAAGTAGCAAGGTACATTTTTTTCATGTTAAAAATATTAAATATATGTTCTTTATAATTAATTCTATTGATTTGTGATGTTAATTTTATTTAAGTCTCTTTTTCAATTGAATGTAAGTGAAATATATTTTTTAAAAGCATCACAATTTTATTATAATCTTATTCCTTGACTAGTTTCAAAAGATATTTCAGAGAAGAAGAAATTTAAAAAGGTAAAGAAACAATGCTTAGAGTCATTTATAAAGGATCATTCTTTGGATACCAAATTAGTGCAAAAGACACTAGATAGTATTTATATCAGTTGAGATGCTTATATGCAACTTTTCGAGCTTTTATAATCAAATATGACGTAAGGAAAGGTATGTAATTGCATATTTCCAAGGACAAGTATGCAATTGCATACTTCCAAGGCCATTTGTAGTTAGAACTATTAGATAGAGAGTGAATAACGAAGTGATGGAGATTTTAGGTGAGCCTTTCCATATCGAGGCTAGCTTCAAAGGGTAGGAAAAAGGAAGTTGTATTCAATGAATTTAACAATACTTTCCTTGACTTGCCCACCTATTTAATGATTAGATTCTATGAGTTGTCACTAGAAGAGACACAAGGAGTGGACACATTTGTGGTTAAACTCAATGAAAGTGAGATTCTAAAATGCACAAAATTAGAGAGGGTCTCTATTACCTTGATGAATAGAGCACTTACATCAGATCATTGCAATCATTCAATGTCATTTGGTGTTCAATTTGAACATAACATCTGGTGGCTAGGAGCATTCAAAGTAGATACATATGATTTTAATATATTGTATTGGGTATTTCATCAAACACTAATACATGATGTTATAAATTGAAAATAGGTAGGACAAGAGCTATTTGTTGAAGGATTTGGGAATTATAACATTGAGTGGAATATAGTTGGTGACTTAAAGACACTCAAATGTATGTACAATGTGTCGAAGGGAACCAACTCCAGATCTCCTTGCCTATATTGAATGTCCCCAACCATAGAGTTCAACTCAAGTAATTGGAATAGAGCCCCCTTTTAGGCACAACAAGGATCCACAATTTAAGCTAGTCCTAGTTATTCCTTTAGTGAATTCCCATATTTGTACACTTCATGTACTTCTTAGGATAATTGAAAAGCTTGTTCATCTTTATATAGGATTTGCATGGAAGCTAAAGCCATTATCAACTAGAACAAATGTTATAACAAAGATTGAAAAATTCTTATCTACAATTGGTTTGCATGGTAGTAATGTTATTATTAAACCATATCTTCAAAAGTTTAAGGATGGCAATCATGACCCCAAAAAGGTATCTATTGGTGGAGTGAAGGCTAGAACATTCCTAGGCTTTCATGGGAGACTTGGTAATATAAACTCTAGGAATGGTGGCTCAATTATTAGATACAATCAGTGGAAGTCCCTACATAATTTAGTTAATGATCATGCTGACAATGGAAAAGCTTGGAATAGAAAAGCCAATGTTTGGGAAACGATAGACAAAGTATTTCTTTATTGTGATAAAACTGAATGGAATGATGATGATATCAAAGACTTCAAAAATCAATTAAACCTTTTTAAAAAGGCAGTGATGACAGAAGCTTGAAGTGATCAACACTTCACTCACAATATGGTAAGAAGTTTGCATATGTATGCCTCTTCATTATCTAACTCATATAAGATTTTTTTATTAAATTTCTTTATTTGTTATCTAAGCATCATATTTTATACAACCATGCTTCATATTTTATCCAAAACTATGGATCACTATCTATATGGTCAACCTAAGTTATGGAAAAATCACATTATTAAGAAAGAACAAAATACTTTTTAGACACAAGACATGGAGGTGAAAGATACAAAGAAAACTAATTATTAGAGGTCTTCCAATGGTTCTATAAACAAATGTGGCACAAATTCAAGCTCAAAGACACAACCACATCATGTAATACATCAACTTTTGCAAGTACTATACAAACAGTCACCCAAAGAAGAAAAGAAGGATATTTAAAATCTTGTGCAAATCAAAGATTTTTAGAATGGTTACAAACTAGACAAAGAGATGGAACAAGATGGGTTTCAAGAAACCCTTGATAACTTTTAGTTTGACTCTGTTTGCATAATAGTCTCTAGTTTCAAGCAACTCACTGGGGCCTCTAGAGGGATCTTTTGTTTCGTCCCACTCAATAAAACCTCTACATTTTAAGAAATCTTGTTTCCTATAGCTTGGAAAGACCTTCAAATTCTTGGCATCTCCTACATGGGAGAGCAAATAAGAGCCAAGAACTCCAAAGTATCTTGGCCTAGATCCACTAGATCCACTATATCCAAGCATGAAGCCAAAAACTATTATAGTTTCTTTCTTCTCCACCAAAATTATCTTATCTGATATGCTATTGAAAACTCGAGATCTAATCACCTTGAAGATAACTTTCAAAGCCATCATTGGCAGGCTTGGAGAGCTTGACTACTTGCTATAATAAATTGCAACTATTTGATTATTTACGCTTCCAATATAATGACCAAGGCCTTGAATTTGGCCAAGCTTCAATGGCCTTGAGCCCTTGGATCTTTCAGAAAGTTTTCTAGATCTTCAATTTCTATTTGCAACCACAATAGTGTAAGATGCCAATAGATAAATATCCTATAGTATTTTTCTATAATGCATAACAAACTCTAATATAAATCTCAATGGGTATCTTAAAATTATCTTCCATACCTTATGGTTTTCATCTTCTTCAAGAAGGCTATTATAGTAAAGATTTATTGAACTTTTTGGTTTCTCCTTTGATGGAGACTTAAGTTTCTCTTCATACCTTATGTCATCAATACCAAGTCTCTGTTGAAACTATGAGAACTCTTCTTCTATAGATAGCCCCTCCTTTTCATATTCCATGATTTGATTAATACATGAATGCAAGGCTAAAAAGGTGTCTTGAAAATTCTCTCCCTCAACATCAAGTCTTGTTAGCAATTCATATTCATAACCTATACAATTCTTATAATTTTGGTCCCATCATGCAAGGATTGTTGAGTAGTAATCTTCTTTGAGATAAAAAAGATGTTGAACATCATTTATGAGTACATATCTCTTTTTATTGATGAGGTAAGTAGAAAATTTTGTGACACAATCAAGAGGATATTCTTCAATCTTTGTACTCAACTCTATCTTCTTTTCTTCCACTTTTGTAATATTCTCACAAAGAAACATCAAATCCTTGCACTAGTTGGTTCCCAACATCCTCTTGAAACATTTTTCCCTTCTCTTCAACCTCTTTATCTTTATTTGCAATATCCTTTGTCTTCTTCTCTTGTATTGTATCTAAAGAAGAACTATCCATATAGTGAAGATATACAAGAAATCCAATATCCTTGTGGATAAGACATTGATGTTGATCATGATGAAAAGGACAATATGCTTTCCACTTCTTGAATTCCTCATCAATGAGGCTAAACCTTGTTTGCAAAGTTGTTCTAGCTACATTCGTGCCTTCCACTACATCACTGTAATGGACGAATCCCTCAATCTCTAGGCCTTGCACATGTCTATCATAACACTCCCTATAATCCTTCAGTTTGTCTTCAAGATCCTTCAAGAGCTCTTACAAATCAAAGTTAACATTGATCATAACTCTGATGCAGTTGAATCTGGATGAATTTCCAATTTGCATGGAAGAAATCAAAGAGCTTTCCATCGTATGTATCTAGATCCTCTTCCTCCATTCCCTCTAGAGAAATCTTCATTTTAGTCATCCTAATTACTCAAAGAAGAAAATCCTGAAACAAAAAGACAAGTTTAGGAATGCAAAGAAACAATCCACATTTGCTTACATCCAAATAAGTAATTTAGATTTGTATAAGTTCTAATTGCCTTCAAAATAGAAAGGGCCTTGAGTCAAAATGACTAAAAAAAAATCATCAATACATTTTTCAATCTACATCAATGCTCTTAATATGAAAATTTATGAGTTTAGGACTTATGAAATGTGAGTTTAGTAGGCAAGAAACAAACCATGGCATCATCTTTTGCATTTCATCTCACATATGTGATTTATGAGTTGTCAACTTATGAAATGTGATTATAGAGGTCAGAGGAACTTTTTGGAGCCTTATCACATTTCATCAAGCAAAATTTACCATTCAATAATGGGAAAAATTAACACAAGTAAAGAGGGACTCCTTAAAATAAATTATTCAATCATTTCTATTGCTCTTAGTGGAATTAAGAATAAATCACAATGCATGTGCATAAGAGAAATAACCAATAGAAGTTTGTTACCTTAGAAATATATTACTTTGTGAGCATGAACTGGTTTTATCAAGAGCACACACATTCTTGGCCTATGATGCGTAAGGTGTGTGGTTGTGGGAGAGAGAAAAAAAGCATAGAAGGAAAGTTTGTGTAAAAACCAGCTTGACTTAGCTTCATAACGTGTATTTATTTATAAATGATCACCTTAGAATTTGCTCAAAAGGTACCATGTACTAATTAAAAAAGGCTACATTTAAAGTAGAAAAAGAAGGCTTAAAAATGTTCCCTTTTACTCGAAAAATAATACCATAAAAGTGTCATAATGTTCGAAAAGCTCACTCGAATGTGGCATAAGTTTCAAGGCAATAGTGGTTTACTTGGCACACTTGTCGAGTAAATTTCTCGTTATACTTCGAGGAAAGTTCATTTTAAAAATAAATTTTGAACCATGACTGAACCATAAAGTGAATTTTTGAACCACTAAGCTCCTTTCTTGCTTTGATTCACCAACATGAGGTAGCTTCATCACAACTCAAAAATTTTCAGTACCTAGTGCAAAAGGTAAGATTTCATCATACACAAGGTCCCATAATGCATAGTATTTTCTATAGTCTTGGGCTAAAAATAATACAGTTTCTCTATAGTAATGTAATTTTCTCTTTGATAGATCTTGGATAGTTCTTATTTCTCTATAGTGATGTAATTTTCATTAATAGATACTAGCTAGCTCTATACAATTTTTTGTTTACGAATTTGTTCTCTAAAATAAATTCAAAAATGATTTTTTGATGTATGAAACGCAAAAATGGCTACGCTCTTGTGGACAGGTCTTCATTTCGCATTTCATACGTTAGATGATGCAAGTGTGATATCATGCACTTTGAAGAAAAGCACTAGTGTCATTCAAGTATCTCATGATACTCTATATTGCATTCTAATGCTTTTTACTAGGGTTTGTCATATACATGCTAACCACTTCCATTGCATAGGCAATATAAAGATATGTAGCAACTATAGCATACATCAAGCTAACAATTGCGGATGCATAAGATCCTTAACTATGTCAACCCATTTCTTTTTTGACTTGGGGCTTTGAGTTTTTTAAATTTTTTCTAGAGATTTCAGATGGCTAGAATTAAGACTACTGTAAGGAAGCAGAAAGTTGATCCTAGAGGCCTTGCTTCAAAGATCCACCAATCCTCCAAGCCTTCTAAACTTCAAACGAAATCAAAGCTAAGGAGAAAGTTTTCACAACATGTATGATATGCCTGAAGGAGATTAGAAGTGCAATGAAGGCTTTGGATAATGCAATTCCAAAACTTCCCTTTCAAAGGCTTGTTAGAGAAATTTGTGACAAACGTAGCCTTGATAGTTTTAGATGGACAAGGATAGCTCTGAATTGCATCTAAGAGAATGCAATAGATTTTTTTATTGAGTTTTTTCAAGATTCCTATATCTATGTTTCCCCTTCACATAGGATTACCCTTATGGACAAAGACATGATAATTCTTAGGAGGTTGAGATACAAATTTTCAAAAGTCCTTGAGCCAGTCCCCCTTACTGATGAGAAGACTTTCAATATTTTAAATGTGCCTCCATATAGAAAAAAGAAAAGTGATCTAGGTCCTAAGGTTGAAGATGTCACCCATGAAAAAGACACAAGATTACATAAGAAAGAGAAAAAGGCCACAGAAGACCAGGCAGATAAATGGAGGGGGTATAGAAGAAAGAATGTAGAAGAAAAGAAAGTAGTGTAGCTACCTTGTTTTGAAAAAGAGCTATCTATCCTTCTTGAAAGGGCTGATCCTGAGGGCTTCAATATCTATTGTTTTTTACTTGGTGATACTATTAGAAGATCTGATATGTTGTTTTTTGACTCTATTTGTGTTCAGATCCTCAAGAATAAATCGAGAGAAGTAAATGACTCTATTGTTCTTGCTGGGATGAGGTATAATTTACTCAAATTTATTTTTACTTACTATATTTTTCTAGCAATAGGTTTTTTATGTCTATGCTCACTATCTCCATTCCTTTACTAGACGTGTAATGCAAGAGCTCCCCTTTGATATATTGCAAAAATTTGAGGTTCTTGATTCATCTATCTCATACTATATGAGAAGTGAGCTTGATGCAAGTGTATTTGATCATTGTTTCAATCCAATTGACTTTGACACTTTGGAGCTCCTTGTAATTCCATACAATGAAAATTAAGTAATTTGATATTCTATTAGATTTTGTGAGATTTTATTTTGCTAAATTATTGAAGTATGATTGTTTTCAATTCTCATTAGAGCTTAATTGGAATAGAGTATGTGGAAAAGAAATGTTTCCTCATCAATTCTTTGAAAGAAATCCATGGAAATGCTAAGTTGTAAGTTATTGTCTTTTTTTGCAAATACTCTAAATTTTATTGTCTTTTTGGTACAAACTTGTAAAAAGATTGATTGAAGTGCTAGAGAAAAAGCCTTCCATGCCTTCTAATTTACTTGCAACAATGCAATATATACAAGTGTGATAATGTCTTAATTAATATGGTTGAAACACAATAAGAGAATTTATTCTATAAACTACCATAAATAAGTTTCATAGTTTTACTTTATATTGTTGGTTGTAGTGTCCTTATTAGGATGATAGTCACTTTTCTGGCTAGAGAGTAATTGCAAATGCCAGAAGATTAGTTAAGTTCATTTATCTCAATGATGATAAATTTGTAAAGATCGTGTGAAAGATACTAAACTTTAAGATAGAGGTTTATCGCAAGCAAAATATTCCATTGATGATAATAATATAATCCATTGTAAAAAATAAAAATAGACTATTTTTAAAAAAATACAAATGTATAATAGTTTCAAGGGATTACTATACAAGTGAGCATGTTTGGTATATAAGAGTAAAGGCCATGAAATACATAATGATCAATTATATGAAACCAAGAATGGATAATAGTGGGGGCTTGGACAATGAAAGAGAGGAGATGCATGTAACTATAGTAGGTGAAGTTGTACCTTCAATACCTAAGGCAGCCAAAGCATTAAAGAAAGGCAAAAGGGCTCCTAGAAAGGATGTTCCTTCTCTTAAGAAAAGTCATTGAAAAAAGAAGTAGCTTTGACTCATTGCTTTGTAAGCCTTGTGTGTGTTTAAGTCATGGAGATGATTGATAAAAATTTGCCACAAAATTTATACATGTATTTCATATGATAGTAAAGAGATATTTTCTTCAACATATTTGCATCGTATATTTTTCTCTCTCCTAGTTGATATCTACAAAAAAATGTAACAAATGTTTGTTAATCAAGAAGTGGAATTAGATATACACCTAAGTGGATATGATATGATATAAAAACTTACTTGTTTGCTATTAAGTCGGAACACAAATGAGTGTGGTAGTTCAATATCTTCAATCTATAAATCCATCCTCACTTTGATGTATCGTACATGATGATCTAACCTTTAGGATTGCAATAATGTTCTCATTAAACTAAACATTGAGATCCAAACCAGACTACCACCAACATAATGCTGTCTACAATAATAAAAGCTAAATTTGATAAAATTTTGAGTAGCACCCGTATATTTACAAGCTATAGTCTTTATCTATCTTACATATAATTTTTTTTAATGTCCTAGTATTTCATTATTCATCAACAAAATGTATGACATGTTCATATATTAGTCTATTCATTGAAAGCATGACCTTTGATATTCTTATCTTAGCATTAGGAAAAAGAAATCAACAAATATAGTAATAGGCATAAACAAAGTAGCTTTGCTTAGCTTACTTGCGATATTGGATTTTAATGCTCTGTGTATATCAAAAAATATTTTACATCTATACCCCTCACTAGTATCTAGGGAAAGGCCACTTAAAGATTGAAAAAGTTGGCAAATGAAGGGGGGGATATCGATCCCCATTGGCTGTCTTGCATGGGGACAATATAAGAATGATCATAAAAGAATATTCCATTCTCTCTAAGCTCTATCTTCTTTCTACCTTTGTACATTTCATGCATAGCATTAATAACATCAACAATAGACTTGACTAGGTGCCATTCCTCAAGATTAGGGGGGTAGATATCTACAAGACAAACAAATGTTATAATGGAAAACCTTAAACCAAGTTCAAGAAAAGAAAGAATTTAAGAATAAAATTCTTATAATTTGGTCTATGCATTGGAACAATTGAAGTTCTAGATTCCAAATATATATCTTTATGCATAAACACATGTTGCACCACTACCTCTTTTATACTATTCTTATTTACTTTAAGCGTAAAATCTCAGATTCTACCCTTCCAAGAAGAGATGAACAAGCTCTCATATCTTTGTCTTTCCCATGTTGCATGCTGCATGGTGATCCAACTCCCTTTATATTGAAATAATAGAGTGAGAGCAAGAGAGTGTGTGCATAAGAGGGAGAGAGATAGCTCAAGTACAAGAAGAAGATCTTGCTTAATGAGTTATTCACAAGTACAACTAGTACACTCTCCTCTACATTGAGAGTGACCTTTAGGCTATTTAAATAGCCTCTCGATGGTCAGAGTTAGGGTCCCCCTACCCTCTAGCTCATTCACACCCAGCTACCCTTATCCGCCCTTACATACATAGGGTTCACATGCATATCTCTCAACACCCCCCCTTAATGCCAGAGTGGCATTGGACTACAAAATATGTTAATGCCCCCCTCAAACAAAGTGGGATGCCTTTATGAATCAGGTTATATGTAGAGGATTTGTAGATTTAGAAAAGTTGATCATTAGGTGGGTTGAAGACAAAGTTGGCCTCCAATTCCTTTGGTACTTCAAGGATGGTAGGATATTTATTGGCAATATGCCTTTTCCTCTTACATTTGTTGCACTTCATTTTGTCAGGATATTTTTTACAATAGTTTCTAACAAGATGTCCCTTTTTGTTGCAGATGGAGCATTTAGTGGATATAGTATGAACCAAGTGTTGGTTATGGATTGTTGAAGTGGATGCCTGCCTGACTAGTGATGCCTTCTTTGAAATTTTTTTTCTCCTTATCTAAACAAGATTGGATGGTGCTTTTCAAGGTTGGATTAGGGATATTTGTAAGAGTGGAAACACCTTCTTTACAACTTTCATGAAAATTGCAATGGCATCTTTATCATGAATTGGAGCTTGAATTGAGGATAGTTGTGCCATGAGCCTCTTCATGTGAGAAATGAACTTACCTAGGTCTTCTCTTTGTTTATACTCCAAGATAAAAAATTTTGATCTTAAGGAAAATCTTAGAGTTCTTTCCTTTAGCACCATAAAGCTTTTCAAGCTCATCCCATTTCTTCTTAGCAGTGGAGAGTTGGTCAATGTGATGGATTAGGGATTCATCTAGATGAAGTATGATTATGATTTGGGCCCTTTCATCACAAAGAGAGAGAGAGAGAGAGAGAGAGAGAGAGAGAGAGAGAGAGAGAGAGAGAGAGAGAGAGAGAGAGAGAGAGAGAGAGAGAGAGAGAGAGAGAGAGAGAGAGGACTACGCTACCACAAAGGAGGAAAAAACACGAGAGGGATAAAAGAAAGGAGGGGAAAAAATGAGTGTCAATCTTTTTACTGATTTGAATTTAGATTAAATCAATCATTATCATTAATCCAAATATATCATTAAATAAAGGTGGCCAAGACTATATGCAATTAATGCAAATAATATCATAATCAGGAATATAAGAGGCTAAAAATAGATATTGATACAAATTCATAATATTATTATGTATATATCTTTTTGTAAAATGATTTTCTGCATTTTTTAAAATAGAAGTTTTGTTACAAAGGCTTTGGTCCTACTGGTCTAGAGCACTCTCTCTCTATCTCCTAAAAGACATTTTCGAGACCTCAAAACTCCCCTAATGTGTATGTGTGCTTATTAGAAGTTCAACTTATAAATAATGATGTTTGTGGATCCATGCATGTTAAATCCATCAAAGAATACTTATATTTTGTTACCTTCATTGATGACATGACTCATCATTGTTAGGCATATGCTTTGAGGCACAAATTAAAAGTGTTTGCATGCTTTAAAGCCTTATTGTTCTTGGTTGAAAATGGTAGTGGATGCGAGCTTATTACACTCTGTACCGATTGAGAGGGGAAATGTATGTCATGAGAGTTACTCGTTTTGGCTTAAAGGGACATTATACGTCAGTGTACTATGGCTTACACACCTCAACAAAATAGTGTGGCTAGAATAAAAAATTATACTTTAATAGAAAGAGCACATTGTATGCTTTCACACAATAAGCTATCCCCAAAGTTTTGGCTTGGTGCTATTATGTGTGTAGTGTATATGCTAAATCATAGCCCCACTAAAGCATTGGCTAAATGTATGTGTTATGAGGATTGGAATGGCAAAAAACTAGTGGTGTCACATATTCTATCTTTGGTTTTTTTTCATATGCTTTGATGCTACATCCATGAAGACATAATTTGCAAGGTGAGGCTAACAAATGCATTTTTCTTGGTTACAGTGTAGAATGTAAAGAGTACCACTTGTACCAACCCTCCACTAATAAGATTTATGTTAGTAGAGATGTGATATCCACTAAAAATGTTGGTCAACCCTTCATGAACTCCAAAATCATCCTAATGTGGGGCCTATGTATGTGTTTGATAGTAAGGCACCTAATTTTTGTTAATTTCAGCAACCTATTGAAGGTTTACAATAACAAAATTAACAACAAACACACATTAAACAACAACCTAATTTCCAGCCCATTGATCAAGGTATTACTGATGATAAAGTGGTTGGAAAGAGGGCTATTATTTGGGATTTGGAACAATCCATAGATGGTTGCTAGATACATTATGGGATAGCAAACAATCCGTTCAATTTCTTTGTAGAACTTGAGCAACCACTCACCACGTGCATGGTAACCTGATTGCATAGGTACTCAAAGCTTTTGCATACAAAGAGGAATGTGTCTCTTTATGTGATGCTTTACAAAATGAACCTTGGATTGTAGCTACGCAATAAAAAATGGACTCTAGTCATGGCACATGGGAGTTATGTGACTTGCCTCTTGGCAAGCGTACTATAGGCGCAAAGTGCATTTATAAACTAAAACATAAATTTGATGGTAGTATTGATTGCTAACTACAAGGCATATCTTGTTGCAAAAGGGTGTTCCCAACAATGTGTGATTCACTATGATGAAACGATTTCACCCACTTTACATATGACCACCATTCGTCGTGTCATTACTTTAGCTACTCATTTTGATTGGCAATGTGCATCACTCGGGTAAGTTACTCATGAATATATGTGTGCATCATGTGCGTTCAAAATAAGCTATTTTTAAAATACCATTTTAATACAATTTTTATATACAAAAGGGTGTAATATAAAGGGGTTATTTGTAGATTGAATAGAAAATGGTTATGTTTTATTTAAGAAAATTTTATAGGTAAGGTTCTTTATAAAAATAGGCTTTAAACACATGTGATGTAGAGGATATACATATAGTAACTTCCCCCGAGGTGCATCAGTTGGATATGAAGACTGCTTTTCTAAATGGTGATCTTCGTGTGGAAGTTTATGTCACATAACCTCCTGGCTTTGTTCAAAAAGGCTCAGAAATCAAAGTGTGCTATTTGCATAAGACCTTCTATGGTTTGAAATATGCACCTATGGCATGATATGAAAATATACATGCACCATTGATTACTCTTAGCTTAAGTAATTCACAGACTGAAAGCACACTTTATGTCTGCAAAGATGGGGATAATCTCTTGATTCTCATTCTTTATGTGGATGAGATGTTCTCAAGTGGACCTCATGAGACACAAATTTTAGCTTTAAAAGTTGAATTATAACATGCTTTTAATGCAACAAATCTTGACCACTTGCACTAATTTTGGCATACAGTCTAGTGTAGTTGAAGGGGGTATTATTTTGCAATAGTCTAAGCACAATGGGCATCCTCTTAAGCTTTTTCAAATGCAAGACTACAAGCCTATCCCTACTTCAGTTGAGATAAGACACACGTTTACACTTGAGGATGCAAGAGATCCATTCTTACCCCAACCATCCCAATCTTTGAAATCTAAGACTAAATTCTAGTCCATCTGAGAAGAAATCACTTGAAGCATGATGCACATAATGTTGACTCAAAATCTCGAAGCTAGAAGAAACCATGAGATCTATTGCCACGCTTCATGAAGTTTAAGAAAAATGATTGAGTGGTCGTCTGCTTGAGGTTGAATGTGATGGCATATCCAATGAACCTATTGAGGGACCATCAAAGATCAAAGAGGTGAATATCATTGAGCAAAGGGAATCCCCTAAGCCTTGATATATTGCTAATAACCTCAATAAAGAGGATGAATTAGGCTTGTAGATTTGTTAAAGAAATATGGAGACATATTTGTGTGAAACTGCTTTGACCTTTTAGGTGTACCATTGAAAGTCCTAATACACACAATACCTCAAGTGTGATGGCAAGCTCGTGAAGAAGAGACCATACCCCATGAATCCTTACTATGTCTATCATCCTAAGGAAGAGATTGAGAAATTGCAAAAAGTAGGATTCATCTATAAAATTGAGCATATTGACTAGATATAAGAAATTGTTGTGGTATGGAAGAAGAATGATAAAATTTGGGTATGCATCAATTACAAGAAAGTGAATGCTGCAACTTTGAGAGACCATTATCCTCTACCTTATATAGGTCATATGATTGAGTGTGGCAGGGAAGAAAGCTTACAGCTTCTTAGATGGATTTTCAAGGGACAACATACCAAAAACTACCTTTGCCACCACTGAGTGGAGAGTCTTTGCATAAATTGTCACATCATTTGGGTTGTCTAATACACCTACAACTTTCTAAAGGCTCATGTGCACCATCTTTAAGAACATGCTTAGAAAATGGCTCAAGTGTGTTCATAGATTACCTATGCATATATTCTAGTTGTTGGGAGAAGAACCTTGAGAAACTCTGACTTGTCTTTGAGAGATGTCAACAATATAACTTGTTCTTGAATTCTCTAAAGTGCCATCATCATGGGTCCTATTGCAATGAAAAATGTCATTGCCATTAACATACTGAGATCAAGGTTATTATGAATCTCTCTTCATCCACCAATTTGAAGGGGTAACAGTGTTTTCTTGGCCATACTGGTACTACTATTGCATTGTGCTTAATTATGCAACAATTGCTCAATCCCTTTATAATCTACTAGTCATTGGGTATGGATGAAGGAATGCCAAGGCTCCTATGAAGCATTTAAAAAGGCTCTAATTACTGCACCCATTTTAAGAGCTCAAGATCGGACTATTATATTCTACATTTATGTCGACACTTTCAAAATTGTGATTTGAGCTATATTTTGGCAGCATGGTGAACATAACATTGATTGTCTTGTGAGTTTTACCAATTGGAAAACCATTGGGACTAAAATTAATTATTCATCCATGGAACGTGAAGGTTTAGCAATGGTTTACATCGTAAAGAAATACTACCATTATCTTCTTGCCATGCATTT
Source organism: Lygodium microphyllum (assembly GCF_053477565.2). NCBI lineage: Eukaryota > Viridiplantae > Streptophyta > Polypodiopsida > Schizaeales > Lygodiaceae > Lygodium > Lygodium microphyllum. The sequence continues at coordinate 113,457,035 of NC_141148.1, forward strand.
CACTTTCTTTATGGACCATCAAGCATTGCTTTATCTTGTAAACAAGCCTTGTGTTATACTAGATGTATTGCTCATTGGCTTCTCTTGTTATTGGAATTCAATTTTTCTATTATTGTGCATAATGGAAAACAACACTTCATTGCAGATCACTTATTGTGAGTACTAAAAGCCAAAAAGGCCATAGGAGTTGATGACCAACTCCTAGATGCTCACCTGTTTTGAATTCATCATAGGAAGCTTAGCTCTTCAAGGCCAACTTGATACCTCAATGGGTAGGTGACATAGTCCACGTCCTTGAGAAAGGTCTATCAAATGACTAATTGAGAAAGCATGACTCACACACCTCTTAATCAAAACATAACCATACCAATTGATCACTAGTCAATTGTATCATCTAGAGTAGGATAGTTTGCTTAGTAGATGCATCTATCAAAATGAGATTGAGGTTGTGTTACAAGAAGCACATAATGGCATTGTTGGAGGGAACTTTGAAACAGCTACCATAGCCAAAAAAGTACTTCAATTGTGGTTATGATGGCCCACACTATTCAAATATGCCGCTCGATTTGTCAAGCACTATGATGAGTGCCAAGGAACAAAGTTACCTATCACAAAGAATAAAATAGAACTCACACCAGTGATTTTTGCCCAACCCTTTGAGAAATGGATATAGATTTCATGGGACCTATCAGTCTAGCTGCTTAATATTCACAAGCTTGACACATTACCATAGCCATGAACTACATGACTAAATGGGCAATGACTAGGGCTGAAAAATGATGTAAGAACCATTGCTCAATTTCTCTAGAAGCAAATCATATCATGCTTTGAATGACCTATCGAGATCATTAGTGATGAAGGGATCCACTTCATCAATGAAGTAATCTAGCATGTCTTGTCTACATTCTTGATCATCCATAAAAAGTTGAGCCCTTATTATCCTTAGTAAAATGGCTCGACAAATGCTAAAAACAAATGTTGGGACCAAAAGTGGGCCTGACAGTGGCTCTAAGGCTCTAGCCAGGCCTCTATGCTCAACCAAAATACCCCACAGCCTCCCGGCCAAGAGCATATGGAGAATATGCTCTCTAATATAACTTATACACGTGTTTGTATCATTTATAGTCCAACGGATCCATTTCCAACTCCTTGCATGGAGTACTCAAACATGATGGTATCTAGCACCTCGTAGCATATACATAGGGAGCAACCCCCCAATTGATTGTTGTGGCCTCACTACGGCTCTCCTACACCTTGGGGATTGGTCCCAAGATGTGCCGTTCAAACATATAACACATATGATGCATAGTCTCCTCTTTATAAAAATCATTCCAAGAGATAAAGTATAATCTTCAGTGAATCAATACCTAAAGAAATGAACGTACTAAACCTACAACTTGGGACTTCTCATACTCTCAACATGAGTAAACATTTATGAAACCAAGTTCTATGCAATCCAAGAGCTAATACTTGTTTAACACCATGTATATGGAATGCAATGCAAAGGTGAATGCCCATGAGTGCACAAACAATTTATTAAATCAAATCAGCAACATGGGCATGTACAATCAATTATTTTCATGATTTTCATACTACTAGCGTATCTTCTTTGTTGCATATAGGGATAGCACCGAGCATACTCATGCTACTGAACCCTTTAACTTTTAAAATAAAGATATCTTATATGTAAAGTGCATTATAAAAATAATATTTTAGCCTATATTCAGCACACATGACCCCTCCTCTCCCTATTTTTTAATGTTATGCTTGCAGTGATAGGTGTAGAGAGTGTTTTCACATCATTTTCTTGTCCAAAAAGTAATAAATCACGCACTATAACATGGAATTGGGGCTAAGCTAAGGGTAAATCTCATGCCTTAGGCCCACCATACATCCACAAACATATTTATAATTTTTTGTAATTTTTGGAGCATAAAAACTATTTTTTATATAAATTTTATTTTTCTTAAATTTTCTCTATTTATTTATTAATAATTACTATTATTTTCTAATTTTCTAATTCAATCCAATTAGCATTACTGAAATCCACCATTATTTCTCATTTCATCCCATAAAAACACCAAGTTTCCATCCAAAACAAAAAACCCTTATTTTTCAATTTTAATACTGTATTTTGGGCTTTAAACTGTTAATAATGACTACCTTTAATTACATGTTCTACACATTATCATTTGCAATCCTCAAAGACATGTCAAACAAGGTTCATACAAATTGTCATACCATATGCACTTCATTTGGACCATAAATGTAAAAAACAAGTAAATTTTCTTCATAAAATGGACATACCGCTAAATTGCATCTTTGTGGGCCACAAAAGTTGAATGCATGGACAACCATCAAACATGCCATCAATCTCCACATAGCACTAGACATCATTTCTTAGCCTCCTCTCAAACTTGCATCGATCCAATGCATGCCAAACAAGCATTCTTCATCCTATTCTTCTCTTTCTATTTCCCGCATGAATGGTCTCTTGGAGGAGAGAGATGGAGGAGAGAAAAACTAGATTTGGAACTCCACAACCAGGCAGCCATTTTTGATGCAAAGATAGGTGATTGAGAGAAAAAGAATGAAGAAGTGGGCTTGTGTCTTTAGATCGATGTGTTGCTTTCAACCCCCAACCCTCCCTTCTATCAAATCGTGATGATGCCTCTATGTTTCTTGATTGTCATTTGAAAAAACGCCCCCTCCATCGCCAAAATTTGGAGCTAAGGCCCATCCCAAAGGCCCAAAGGCCATGCTTTTTCAAATTGTACATTAATTTGACCCCCCCAAGTGTTCGACCTCTAGTTCCTCTCGTGTCAAGTACCCAATTTTGATTTTAAAAATTTTTACATGTCTGTCTTGAATTCGTAAACTGTTGGAAACTTGTTCTGCTTCAATTCAGCATCGAAAAATTATGAAAAAAATTCAATCATTGCAAAGGTTCGTCTTTTGAAGTCCTTTGAATTCTCATCTTTCATGGCTACTTAAAATTGTCAATCTACATCTTTCACTTTTGTTGAACTTTGAATTTTTCCTTAAATTCCTGTCATTTGGCACTTGTCTAGCATTCCTCTGGTGTCTAAATTTTGCTCTCATTGGTGACCACGAGATAGTGTGACTCAACCCATTGAATCCACAAACTAATATGCACATAAAGAAACTTTAAAGAGCATCAAGCTACTTCAAAGAAGAATACATACCAAAACACAAACACAACTCTCACCCTACCCCCTAACAAAATCAAGGCATGAAAATCCACAAGGGATAGGCCAAGTATAACTAATAGAGATGTAGAGCTAGTCATTTACCAACTGCTCCAACACAAACAAATTGAAGAGAACTATCAAAGAAGTCATCCTAAGTGGTGGTTTGAACTACCGACTTGTGACCTAAGACAACTAGACCATGAACTCCTACTAAGTGAGGACTCCTATAGCTTGATATTTCATTTTGAAATACATTTGATTCATCATTTTTGAATACTTTAGGACTTGTTACTCGAGCTTGTAAAAAGGAGGGAGCTGAGCGTAGTGACCCAAGGAGAACAAGGCATTAGCCTTAAGTCTTGACTCGGTACCCAAGAACCTAGCAAGCCCTCACAAGGAGACATTGAATCCTTTTTCTTTTGCTCACTTTTATTTTTGCTCCAACCATCCTTCTTTATTTTATCCAGCTAGACATCACCCCTGCAAGAAGACAAGGCATCGGCTCCGGGTCTATGACTCATCCCCAAAAACCTACCAGGCCTTTGCAAGGTGATGATTATTTTCCCTTTGATTTTTCTTTTGTTTCATTTCTTTTTCTTTTATTCAGGGGTTAGAACCCCTTTTTACACACCTTTGTATACTATAGTCTTCAAATATATGCATTGTTTTTTCTATTTATCTTACTTGGCAGGCTTATCTATCTACCTCACAACTAATAGAACCTCCTAAAAATAGCTACCTAGCAGGCTAGCAGAACAGGGTCACTAGGATTACCTTCAATAATAGAACTTTATAGCCTAACAATGTCTTCACATGAGGTGGCTAACTGCTCAAACGTCCCACCGGACATACCTAACCTATTCTTAGGACTTCATGCCTTGAATGTTGGTCCCCAACAAAAGAAAGTAAAATCCCCACAGATATACATAACACACCTAGCTTAAGGGGAAAAAACTCAGATAGGTGACGACACCACTTGGAATGGCCTAAAACAGAAAACCATTAAATGTACCTACATCAAAAAGATACATGGTACTCTTGGCCTTAAGAAAACACGTTATTTTAATTCATCAAGCACACAATTTTCTTGTCATATACATTGCATCCTTGTCTAGCCAAAGTGCCACAAAATGCAAGGGCTAGCCTCATGTCACATATGCAAGCTAGCTCACTACAATCTGACGATCAAAGTTTAATCTTGTGCTCTTGTATATTCACCAGTCTGAGCCTTCCCATTGATATAATGTCAATGTGGGCTATCCCTTCTTGGGTATTATTAACTAAATGAATGATATCATTGGGCTCATGTGTCCCACCTTAATAGTCATTCAAATATATTGACCATCTAAGTTTCCCAGAGACCCTTCCTATAGAGAGATCCACAAATTTAGGCTCATCCAACCTTCCCTATTTGGAATATGACATATTTCATTGTTACGACCCAAACTAGGTAGGGTTTTAATCCTAAATCTATCACCTAGATGCATCCCAAAGTGGTGCACATTGTTAGATGTATCATTATGACCTTTGGTCTTATCCACTTAGAAGTTGACCATGGTATGTCTACTTGGAACTCTTCACTTTTTGTCTAATCCACTAGCCACACTTTTAGAGGTTTTGGGACTCCAAACCCATCTCCTTTTTATCATTTCCATCTAGCTCATGGCTTTGGAACATATGATTGGCTGCATTAGGATGCCAGGGTTCCTAGGCCTAGAGATCATCATAAATAATGCCAAGATTCTCCCTAGTATGCCTCTCATTTGCACCTCTAGCATGACTAACATTCAACAAATGTTGCTAATCCTTATGATTTCAACAAAGGTGCATGGAAATCCCCAATATCTCTCCCAAAACCTCTGAATATACCTTTCATAATCATCTACTTGAACCTTTGCCTCCTTCAATGACTTAGGATTTCTCATCCAAAATTGGAACTGCATGTTTATTTCCAAGCCATTAACAAAGAGTTCAATAATAGCACCTTCTAGTAATTGACTAACTTTCCTTGGCCAAAGCTTCAAGATGTCATCAAAGGCTCTTGTTTACTCTTTAACTCTTGTCAAATCTATATAAGCTGCCCCAAGACCTGAGTCATGGGAATCTTTTTCTCATATTCATCTAAAAATCTATCACATAATTCCTCAAATGATTTAATTGACCCTCTTGTTGGGAGGCTTCAATACCGTTTCCTGGCCTCTCCCTATAGAGTACTCAAATACACAAGTATCAGATGTATATCATTGAACTCACTTTGCAAGGCAAGTTGGGTCATATTCTTTCAAATGCAGCATTGGATCCTCATATGATAGCCCATAAAACACTGGGAGATCCCTATAAGAAGAATGGCATTTAATCCTCTTCTTTGGTATCAACATTGGGTCATTAAAATCTTCATATTCATCGTGGTCTAGTTCCAGCATCTTAGGGTCTCTAACCTATTTCATTTCCACCTTTATTGGTATAGGAAAATTAATATTTCCATTGACATCTCTTTTTTCCAACTCATAGAGTAGTCTAGGGAGTCCTATGCTATGCAACAGCGACTCTCCCCCATCCCCCGCTAGTGATACTTTAGCAAGTCTATTCACATTTACCACCATTTGCCTAAAACCAAAGATAGGTCGTCCCAATAGAATCTTCATTTTCTAATAATGGTTTCCCACATACATAGGTATCATCCAATGCTCTATGGATCTTAGAAATTGCACTTTGGTACCCAACTGCATCAAGCACTAGCATCGAATGTATCTTTCGATCATAATCATGCATTACTCATACCATTGGCATCAAATTATTTTTCTCTAAAAAGTTACCACTATTAAGGATCATAGATGAATGTGCCATCCTCCCAGCATCACTTTTTCTTCCTAATCTTTCCTCTAACTCCCATGGATTATTACTCACAAAGGCCACTCCATGGGTGCTTTTCCATAGTAGCCCAAACTCAAGCATGGTGTCACTTTCAAAGAAAATCATAATATAGTCGGCCACATGACTAAACAAAGATCCCACTAAACCATTTAGGGTGGACAAAGTATCATTTGGGTTATGGAGATTCCTTGGATTAATCCTCATGCTGATGACCAAAGTTTTAATTAGACTAATTCAACATGACGGTACTCAATTAGAAACTAGAAAAAATAGATCCCTTATAGCCAAGGTTCAGAAACTACCACTTATTAGCAGCTCCTAGCAAATGCACCACGTGTCGGGACCAAAATTAATAGGCCCAACACTAGCTTTTAAGGCTCTAACTAGGCCTTTACACTCAACCAAAATGCCCCACGTTCTCGTGGCCAGTAGCATATGGAGGATACACTCTCTAATCTAACTTATACATGTGTTTGTACCATTTATAGTCCAATGGATCCCTTCCCAACTCCTCATAGGGAGTACCCAAAGGTAATGGTGCCCAACACCTCATAGCATACACACAGGGCGCCCCCCCCAACAGTTTGATGTAGCCCCACTACAGCTCCACCTCAAGGATTGGCCCCAAGATGCACTGTTCAAATATATAACACATAGAATACATAGTCCCCTCTTTATAAAAATCATTCTAGGAGATGAAGTATAATCCTAATTGAATCAAATCCCTAAAGAAACAAATGTACCAAACCAACAGCTTGGACTTCTTACACTCTCAACGTAGGTCAACATTTATGAAACCAAGTGCTATGCAATCTAGGAGGAGTTGATACTCGTTTGACACCATGTATATGGAAGGAAATGCAAAGGTGAAGGCCCATGAGTGCACAAACAATTTATTAAATCAAATCAACAACATGGGTGTATACAACCAATTCTTTTCATGATTTTCATACCACTAGCATATTTGCTTTGTTGCATAGGGACAACACCAAACATACTAGTGCTATTGGACCCCTTAACTTTTAAAATAAATGCATCCTATATGTAAAGTGCATTATAGAAATCAGATTTCAACATATATTTAGCACTCATGACCCCTTCTCTCCCTACCAATGTTATGCTTGCAGTGGTAGGTGTAGAGAGTGTTTTCATGTCATTTTCTTGTCCAAAAAGCAATAAATCATGCTCTATAATATGAAAATGGAGCTAAGCTGAGGCTAAGCTTCATGCCTTATGCCCACCATACATCCACAAATACATTTATAATTTTCTGTGATTTTCTGGCATATAAAAACTATTTTTTCCATATATAACTCATTTTTCTTGATTTTTCTCTATTTATTTATTAATAATTACTATGATTTTTTAGTTTTCTAATTCAACCTGATTAGCATTACTGAAATGCACCATCATTTCTCATTTCACCCCTTAAAAACACCATTTTTTACCCAAAACAAAGAAAACTCTTATTCTTCAATTTAAATACTGTATTTTGGACTTTAAACTATTAATAACAACCACCTTTAATTATAGGTTCCAAATATTATCACTTGCAACCCTCAAACACATGTCAAACAAGGTTAATACAAATTTTTATACCATATATAGTTCATTTGGATCATAAAATGTCAAAAACAAGTAAATTGTCTTCATAAAATGGACATCCCACTAAATTACATGTTGCGGGTCACCAAAATTGGATGCATGGACAGCCATCGGACCCACCATCAATCTCCACATAGCGCTAGACATTGCTTCTTGGTGTCCTCTCAATCTTGCATCAATCTTAGACAAGCATTCTTCATCCCATTCTTCTCTTTCTATTTCCCGCATGAATGGTCTCTTGGAGGAGAGAGAAACACTAGATTTGGAACTGCACAACCAGGCATCCATTTCTCACGTGAAGACAGGGGATTGAGAGCAAGAGAAATGGAGAATTCAGCTTGTGTCTTCAAATCAATGGGTTGCTTTCAGCCCCCAACCACCCCTTCGATCAAATCATGATGGCGCCTCTCTTGTTTGTTGATCACCATTTGAGAAAACAGTCCCCATCCCCCCATATTCATCAAATTTTGCGACTAAAGATCCCCTCAAAGGCCCAAAGACCATGCCTTTTTAAATCTTACATTAATTTGGCCCCCCAAGTGTCCATCCTCTAGTTTCTCCTGTGTCCAGTACCCAATTCCAATTTTGAAAATTTCTGCAATTCCGTCTTGAAGTCCTGGATTGTTGGGAACTTGTGTTGCTTCAATTTGGCACCCAATAAAAGTATGAAAAACCCACAACCATTGCAAAGGTCCATCTTTTGAAGTCCTTTGAATTTTCGTCTTCCATGGCCACTTAAAATTGTCCAATCCATGTCTTCTACTTCTATTGAACTTTGAATTTCACCTTATATTCTTGTCATTTGGCATTCCCCCAGTGTTTAAATTCCATTTTGTCAACAAAGTTCTTATTAAGTTCTTAACAAAAGTCATCTTGGCATCACACTCAAATTAAGATCACATACTCATGGCAACTCTTTGGGCTTATCACATAGCTTATAAGATTGCTACATGCCAAACTCCATTCTGATTTATATATAGAAATAATATCATCATGTTGATAGAATTTTTTATCCCTAGTCTATGAAATGTTGTCCAAGAATGGTGGGAAGACACTAAGGCATGGCAACATTTCCTAGTAGAGTAGGAGCATTTAATAGAAACCTAGTCACTAGCTACTCATACCCTAGTTGCAAAGAATGCTTGATGTAAAGTCTAGTTTAATAATAATGTCAAACAAAGATCCTTCGATCAAGGGAATCTTGTTTTACTCTATTCAATGAAAGACTATATGTAGAAATTGAAGTTAAGAGGCCTTGAAACATTCCATGTTCGTATCATTACCAGGCTAGGGAATGTTGAGCTAAAAAATGTAGATAGCCAACCCATTGGCCATTTCAATGGTAGTAGGATTAAGAAATACTATCCACCTAGACATCCCTTGCATGAAACAACTGTGGGGAATACAAATAGTCCCTTGTAGTGAATAGAATAAAATTTTTATGAGTAGTTTGAGTAGTAGCAACAATTCTCTTCCTTTCCACTTTTTAGACCTTCCCCCCACTATCATCTATCTCAGAGCTATTACCATTAGCAATCTCAAAATGGATTATGAACCCATTATCCATGTTGCATACCATTATGGATGATGTATTGATAGATGAGGGCTTAGATTACAACATTGTTTCTTATTCCTACTGGAGCAACCTAGGATAACCACAATTGCAACCAACAAATGCAAGGTTGAACCCATATGGGGATGTCCACATTCCTTGCTAGGAAAACATATATTTATGGTCACTATTGAGATTGAGAGCATCCCACTCCTCTTCTCTATTCTCCCAAACACTGAGGGTATTGGTATAAAAAATCCTCCTAGATCAAACATTCAATTTTATTACCAACTACAATGCTAGCTATATTGATAGGTGTATCCACCTCTGATTTGCAAACACTCATGTGGTAATGACCTTTAGCTCTAAGGAGGCACCTTCTGAACATGCTCAAAACACTTATAGCCCACAACCTAGCCCACCCCTCACAACTACAATGCTCATGACCCAGGTCTTGATAGATCAAGCCCACCAAAAACCCATTGTCAGCTAGGTACAATTGAGGAAAGAAGCCTATCTGTATGCTTCTTAGCATCACACCCCTTGGACATGCCATTAAACATTCTATAACCCGCACATCACATGACATTGGGTCCCCAAGTTCTTGCTAGAGGCACAAGGGTATTATGATGGATGCTAATGCTTTAGCTACCTAAACTGCCCACGTGAGCCCCTAGAGCAACATTTCTTACACTATCCACAACCCCCTCTAGATTTGTCCATTCAAGCATCGTATGGGCATGATTGCCATACTCCATTGGATTTTTCAGATCCTACCTTAAGGGTAGAAGCTTCAAAGAAAATGCTTGAGGAAATGGATGAGCAAGTCAAGGCCATCAGACAAGACATTAGAGCTGCCAAGGATAGGCAGAAAGCCTATGCAGATCTAAATAGACAAGAGTGACACTTCAAGGAAGGAGATATGGTTTTTATTCAGGTACGACCCAAGAAGAGTCCTTATCATTGGGAGAATTTAAGAAACTAAGTCCAATGTATTGTGGGCCATATAGGATCCTCAAGTGCCTAGGGTCCAATGCCTACAAACTCCAACTCCCTGAGAACGTAAAAGTTCACAATGTATTTCATGTTAGCCTACTAAAGAAATATGTATCTAATCCTAGCCATGTACTCAATGATCAACAAGTTGTAATGCCAAGCCAAGGAGTCCTTGAGCTCTGGCCAGATAGAATCTTAGACATTTGAGAAAAGAGATTGAGGAGTAGAACCCTCAAAGAGTACCTCATCCAGTGGAAGGACTATCCAGAAGAAGATGCCACATGGATTGACAAGAGTACCCTCAACCAACAATACCCCCAATTCCTTTCGAGATGAGGACATCTTGATCCCTTAAGGGGGGAAGGATATAATATTTTTGTGGGCCGTGAGACCCTCCCCTTAATAAATAAATTTAAATGATTTTTTTTAAAACCCCTCTTGTCGACGCTGCGAGCTGGTGGAGGGAGGGGGAACTGCAGTGATAGTTGACGAGATGATGGAAAGCTTGAGTCGATGGCATCAAGGATGTTGATGATGATGACAACGATGATGAAGCTTAGGACAATGATGATAATGGGGAGGAGGGGCACACATGTGCCACCTCCAACCCCCCCACTATCTCTTCTCCCCCTAGAAGTCATCAACTGCATGGCGGGGGGGGCATTCTGGCCACCTAAGTGGAGGCAAAGGGGGGGGCCTAATGTCACACCCCCCAATAATACCCTTCTCCCCCCCTATAAACCCTCCCCTTAGGCAAGGAACACGATAATTTTCTTCTTTCCTCCCCCTACTTTGCTGATTTGAGAGAGAGAGAGAGAGAGAGAGAGAGAGAGAGAGAGAGAGAGAGAGAGAGAGAGAGAGAGAGAGAGAGAGAGAGAGAGAGAGAGAGAGAGAGAGAGAGAGAGAGAGAGAGAGAGAGATTCCTCTCTTGGAAAGGAGTTTCGAGTACCCTCTCTCCCCATCATGATTCGTGTGATCTCTCTACCAACTACCTCAAGTGCTGCGAGTGAAGAGAAGGTCCGCATTCCAAGCTCAGAAATGGCCCCGAAGCGCAAACTTTCCCAAGTAATCAGAAAGGTTGCAACCACGGAAGGAGGATCAAGCAAAGATGCCTCTGCTAACACAAACGAGTTATCGGGTATAAATGCTAATTTGACACTCCAAAACTAGTTACCGCTACAGTGTCTAGTCCTATCAATGAAACAATAAAGCATAGTCATCATTAGAAAGAAATCATACTTTTGCATCGCGTAATTTGCATAACTAGAAAGGTAGGTATAAAGGCTTGAATCAAGTTCATGATGATCATGATTTGCTACGAATCGATTAAGTATCTATGGATTGTTGCAATACTAATTGATTATTAGGCATGAGTTTTTGTGAGTGCATCTTAGGTTACAAATATATATATATAAATATGCAAGATCGTGTAGGACAATGGCATCCTATAAAACATTAGAGAGATGTGGCTTGCATTTACATTAGGCATGACGAATTCATGTACATCGCATAAAGAAAAATATAAATCCCAATTTATGAATTGCATAAGTTCATTGAGATGAATTTCCAAGAACAAAAGCTCTGCATTACATCATCAACTCATGAAAGACTTGCATCTGGATTTGTGTGGCATCGTGGATAGTTCCGATTGCACTACATGATAGGGGCTCATCCTAAAAGATAGACTCAAGATGCGCATGTAAATTGTTAAACTTAACTACAAGAGACAGTTCAGAGAATGAAATCCTATATGATAAGTAGGGTTAGGGTTTAATTTGACTTATTTAGGGTTAATTGTAAATAAACTAAGTTATTGTTAGGATAATAGGTTGACCTAGTATCAAGTAAATATGCTCATGGGTCTCTATCCTAGCGGCTAGTCGCGATAAGTCCAATAACACCTTTAGGGGTATCATCTTTAACCATGATACAACTCGATGTCAATACAAGAAAACTCAAGTGTCGTATCCGCAAGAAAGAATGACGATTTGCCACATGTCATTTGATGCTCACAACTGCTCAAGGATTGCAAAGGACTTAGTTTGCTCTTGACTTACGGAAGGAATGAACAAAAGTTTCTGTTACGAATTCTTAACGGAGTGAAACCCTAGGGTAAACTTAGAAACCCCGATAAGGTTCTAAGGAGAAAAATACTTACCAAATAACCAATTAAAATCCTACATTGATTTATTTAAGACCTATGATCCCAAGACAAGAACCTTGGACTAAAGGCCATCAAATTAGGGCAGCTACTATCCGAAAACTATTGGATATAAATCCAATAGATTAATCGCTCGCTCCTATCACATAGGAATGAGGTCGAAATGAGGGTATTCTCTATCTCTCTAAAGGTCATAGCAATTGACATTAAGGCAAGAAAGACCCAAGAAGAGTGAACACTAAGTGTTCAAAAATAGGAACTCCACCTTAGCAAATGTCCTGAGTAGTCGCCTTCATTGTTATTTGTGCTTGTAAATTTAGGAACAGCGTCTATGAAAGGATTGTATAACCCAAACTCACAAAAGAAATTGGAATAATGAATCAGGTTAAATTCATGGAGGGCACGCCAAGCCACCCCTAGCTGGTCGCCAACCCTATCAGAGGGTTCTAAATAACCGTGTTGGGAACATGGACCGAACCCACCATGAGAGGTCTCTCCATGGATTAGTTTTTGAATGTAGGAGGACACTTGGATGCCAGCGGGACTCTCGCTGTAAATTCCCTGCCTCCAGGTCCTATTTAGATAATCTACGTGACTCGAGATGGTTTCTCGAGGCCCTGTTACCATTGCAAGGGTGAAAACTTGGAGGAAATAAGACGCATCCTCATGGATTGCGGGAATCGTCCTTTTTGGACAAGACTTGTATCTCTCAATTAAAATGCTAATATAAAGTTTGCTTCCAAGGAACCTGTCTAAACTATTTTCATGTCAGTGCCATAAGTTACGTGAACGAACCTTGTTCCCTAAAAGGCTTAATTAAGGAAATTGATTTTAAATGTCACTCATAAATATGATAGGACCTAATTAAATAACTAAAGAATGCCTATTGAGGGAAGCGGGTGGGCGGAACTCTTGACGAGTCCCCCGTCCTATGGAAGGGTGGTCCTAGAGAAATGGGAGGCTTCTCACAAGGTTCTACGGTCGTACGACCTATAGGTATTGATAGGTTAGAACCCGATTCATGCCATTTTAGGGGACCAAAATGGGACTATTCCCTACGGGTAGAGAGGTTGAGTAGTACGTCCCTCCCGTTTCCCATTCTCTTTGAACCAAGTGCGGCATGGTTCTAGTTCAACTTGGGTATCTCTACGTAAAGTAGGATATCCAAGACCTAATGCTAGAATTCTGTCAGGAGACCTTGTCCACTAAGAACCCTGATTTCAAGTTGATCCTAGTGGGTTCAGCCACGAACGTTCCATTGCGAGGCAGACTCAAGAAACCCTGGGTGACAAACCCCATAACATTCCATGGGAGTGTCGAGTAGTGTCGCTTAGACTCATCTCGGACCACTAAAAATGTGCATGGATAGCCAATAGGCAGGGACGTTACAACAAAATAGAAGGGAAAGGTTGCTTTATGTTCATGTCCATGAAGGCTTGAAGGGGAAGAGTTCAAGAGGCTACTCAACCATATTTGGGGCATGATGAAAGGAACAACTCTAATGCTTTTGAAGGCTCTCATATATACATTTTTGATGCTATATATCCTACTATAATACAAAGAACTTTGGGATAAATAGGTATATTTTATCTTATCTCATAAATGCATGCTTTAGTAGAGCCAAAATACAATATTTTCATGTTTGCAAACTAGGTAAGAAAGTAGCATGCTTGATGCATAAGTTTTCTTAGCTCTTTCACCCGATGTTTGAAGGTTAATTTATGTAATTTACTAGCAAATATAATAATAAAATAGGATGCATTGATGCATAAGTTTTCTTAGATATTTCACATGATTTTTGAAGGTTCATTGATGTAATTTACTAGCAAATATAATAATAAAATAGGGTTGAACTGCTATACCTCAACTTTCTTGAGAGATACATGCTCTTGGAGTGCTAGAATACATGCCTTTTGGGTATAGGACCAAGGCAAAAGTGCTTGTTTGATGCAAAATCTCTCATGTTTTGTGCTAAAGATTAAAGTGTTTATTTGCAATGATTCTCAAATTTATAATGCAATAATGCTATTGTTAATTGAGAAGAATATAAAGAAAGAGGCCTATACAATTTTTGAAAGAAAACTACCTTACATAAACCCGTCCACATGCATCCTTGCACACACATCTTGTAGATGCACACATAGGTCCTTGCATAAGGAACCTTGGGCATGTGTAGCTAATCACCACACATAAGACCTTCCACTACATCCTTGCATAACATCCACTCACATAGCCCTTGTAGATAGGTCTTGACACATACACCCTTGCACCTCAACATGATCCTTGCACACAAACATCACTGCACATCCCTACACAAAACATCCTTGCACTAGACCCTTGCACATACACCCTCACATGGGCACTTGACCATTGCACATAGAATCTAGTGCACTTGTACATGCACCTCTTAAGGCCCCTTGTGCATTTATCCCTAACACACCTATCCATGCATGTAGGCACAATACAACAACTACAAGAACACTCATTCTCGTGAGACCCCCAAATCTCCTTCTTTTGAAAGGGGGGAGCTCATAGAGTATCAAGGACAAAGGAGGTACCTTGCCAAATGCACTTGTTGACCATACTAGCATACACATAGTCACACCATCCTTGCATGACATCCTAGAAGCATTACAAAAACTTGCACTAGCATACCTTGCATGCACATAAGCTAGACTAAAGTGCATTGTATGCCACCACACGTGCACTAGTGCACACCTAGTGCACATCACTTAGTACCCACATGCATTAACATATTTTACCTTGTGCCGCATCTATTCATCCTAGCATAGCTTGCACATTGTGCAACACACTTAGATACTCTAACCCCTAGTGAACATGCACATAAGTGTACCTTTCTCACACATAACCTAGTGTACATGTGCACTAATACACTTCTACTCATCTATTTTCTACCATTAGCACGTAGTTGCATATATGTACACACACGCACACAAAATAGGAAAGGTTCTTGCTACAACAATAGAAGGAAACCCATAAGAAAAAAATAGATGGGCAAGAAAACCAAAAGAATGCATGCCCAACTTGAACTCAAAAATGTATTATTTTGTAAAATTTAAAGTACAATATATTAAATGTATTTACATACACTTTTTGGGGGGCGGAGGGAAGCTTGTTTGTGCATACTCCACAAGCACAAGTTGAATTATCGTCAAGAAAACTTTGCTTGCTAAATATTCAACAATTGTAAAAATGGAGAGAGAAGGACATGATACTGAAGAAAACCAAGGATAAAAGACAGGGACGAGAACAATGGACAAACAAGAATACCTAAGACTTAAGTTCACAACATAGGCAATGTGCTTGTGGGCTGATTGTGACCTTCTAACTCCCACACACAGTAGAGATCTTGGTTCTCTTAGAGCAGACCCATAGACATTGAAAACATTCCTATTGGAAACCTTATCAACTAGCTTGAAAACATCCCTATTGGCAACCTTATCAACTAGCTTGTCCAATCAATCCACATAGAGGCAAGAGAAACCACAAGGATAATAGCAAGCTCAATGGAGAGAACTAAGGGTTCAAGGGACACCTCGAATGACTTCCAAGACTCAATTGATAGCTTCCAACAAGCTACAGAATTTGACATCTCAACCACAACCCTTGAGGCCATGGAAAGGAAGCTTTAAGAGTTTCAAAGCTAAGGGATGGACACCCTCAACCAACCATTGGATCTCAATAATGAAAATGGATATTAGCTTGTGACCATGCAAGTGAAAGTGGAGAGTATCTACAAAATGTTGTTGAACGTGGAGCAATAGACTTGTCATAGGGTTCCCTCTCAGATTCTCCATGAACAAGTTGGCCACTTGTAATGCAAAAATTGTGACTTTGTGTGAGTAAAATGGGCTATCTTGGTGAGTCTATCCACCACCACATAGATACTATTCCATACCTTCTTAATCATAAGCAAGTCAATAATGAAATCCATGGTTATATGCATCCACTTTTCTTTAGGAATGGGTAAGGATTACAACAAACTACCTAGCTTATGAGTGTTGTATTTATTTTATTGGCATGGAATGCATCTAGAGATGTAATCCTTTATATCCTTCCACAATCCTTTCCAATGAAAACTCTTTGAAATCTTATCATACTTTTTGAAAACACCTACCTATCCAATTGTGGATGAAGAATGTATCTCCTCCCATGATTTTTTACTTGAAATGAGAAAAATAAAGGATGACAACCTTCCTATCAAACCATAAAAGATGACAATCTTATTATCAAACCATATGAGACAATCTCTAAACTGAAAATAAAATTCTTTCTCCATAATCTCTTGATGTAATTTCTAAAATACATGGCTAACTTCTTCATCCAAAAGATAGGCTTCTTGAAACTCTTCAAACCAATAAGTATGAAGTTCAGTAAAGGCTACAACTTTGCATGTTCACATTCAAAAAAGAGAATCAGACATTATATTATAGTTGCCCCTCATATGTATAATGTCAAAATCATAGTTTTGTAGTTAGCCATGCACTATACTACTTGCAAGTATAACTTGATTAGGAGGGAAAATACTTGAGGACCATGTGATCACTCTTAACCTTGAATCAACTACCATATAAAAAGCCAACATTTCCTAGTCATACACATTCATTGTAATTTCCTTCTTTGTAAGCTCTGGACTCTCAAAAGCAATGACACCATGCTCCTATAATATTATAGCACTATACTATTGCCACACTAGCATCACATAGTATAGAAAACTCCTTAGAGAACTCTAGGTAAACTAAAATAGAAGTAGTAGAAGTGAGTAAATCCTTAACTAATTGAACTTTTATTTGCAATGGCATGCCAAAGGAAAGCTGACTTCTTGAATATATCAGTCAAAGAGGCTACACTAGTCACATAATGCTAAATGAATTTGTTGTAGAATGATGGCAGACTAAGAAACCCTCAAAGTAAAATATTATTTGTAGATGTTGGACAATCTCTAACACATTATACCTTTTTAGGGTCATGCCTGATACCCTCCTTCTCATTGACAATGTGTCTTGATTATTCCCCCTCCATTTGCATGAAACACAATTTTAGTCAATTTGGGAAGCTTTTAAGTCCCATTCTTCATTTTTTAGAATATTGGGACTCCAAAATACATATTTAAGTTTCCCAAAGCTATCATGTGACACATCATTGGAAACCTTATGAAAAATGGAACATATTGAGCTATTGAATAATAAATTTAGAGCAACAATGTGAGAGTTATAGCAAAGAGAAAGTTTTGACCATGAGTCCTAAACTTGTGGAAATTGGGAAATCCCAAATTCACTAATAGTGTATTATGAAAGAGTACTTTGTCTCCTTAGCAAAGAGCATGTGTTGTTTCAACACATCAAATATTTTCCTCATGTGCAATAGATGATTGTCAAGTGATTTGTTGTAAATAAGGAGATCACCAAAGAATACTATTGCAAATTTGAAGAGGAATGGCTACAATATGTTATTCATTAGGCTTTAGAAAGTGGATAGGATATTAGTCAATCCAAATGGCATAACCAAGAAATGCTAAATCCCATGATCAATCCTAAAGGTTTTTCTCACCTCATCACCCTCTCTCATGTAAATTTGATGGTAGCTTGGCCTCAAGTCTAATCACCCTCTCTCATGTGAATCTGATGGTAACCCAATCTCAATACTATCTTGGTGAAGTACTTTGACCCCTTGAGCTCATCTAGCAAATCATCTACTCTAGAAATGGGATATCTCTTCTTCACCGTGATCATATTGAGGTCCCTTTAATCTATGCACATATGAAAGTAACATTTTTTTTTCTTGACTAACAAGACTAGTGAAGCATAGGGTGAAGAACTAGTCTTAATGAATCCCATGTCCAATAGGTCCTTGATTTTCTTAACCATCTCTTCATGCTCACATTTAGAAAACCTGTAGGGTAGCTTATTCACTAGTTTTGAGTGAGGCTCCAAGTCAATGGGATGGTTGATTTCTCTCTTAGGAGGCAATATTGTAGACATGTAGAATAAATCCTTGTATTTCTCAAGAAGAGCCCTCAATGATAAATTATTGATCGATTCTTTGGATTGAACTAATACCTCTTTATTTAGGTGTAACACAAATATTTGAGTGCACTTTTTAAACTCCTTCTTGAGCTACTCATAATGATAAGATGAAAATCATATTTATTATGGATTCCCTTGAAATGGATAAGATGTCCATCACTGCCAAACTTTTCATACAACTATGAGAAATCTATAGTAATCTTACCCAATGTCATCAGCCAATCACACCCTAATACCACATTTATGGGTTCCATTTCCAAATCAATCAAGTTCACCTTTAACTCATAATTTTTAGCAAGCTATACGGGAATGTGTGAATAAATTTGGATGTTAATGTCTTCTCTATCATTGGCTAATTATGTGTTAATGGGATGTTGTAAATCTATGGAAAGTCATTTCAACATGTCAATGGCCAATTTATTTACAAACCTATGGGTACTACCATTTTCTATCAAAATGAAATCATTATTTCCATGGGTGCTACCTTAACTGTGGAGTGTATTTGAGCTTCGAGAAATTATCCATGCATCTACAGACATAGAATAAAGTATAGTCATAGTAGTATGTGAGTCAATCCTACCTAGATCAAATGGTATATTCTCATCTAGGTCAAAAGAAAAGCCTCGATGGGTCATAAAATTGATCCAAATCAAAATCATATTCATGATCTTAGTTTTTACCACGCCCTTCAACATTGCAATCCTCTACTTCTTCTTCCACATCCTTAAGGATTGTTATATTATGATCCTTTGCATTGCATTCTTGAAGGTACACTTTGAAGCATAGTCAACTGTATACTTTTCCTTGCATTTAAAACATAGGCCCTTTTCTTTCCCCTTCAAATCCATGGGTATGAATTTCTATCCACCACTTTTGCTTATATATTACATGGCCTATTGTCTCCTTGCCTGTTCTCAACTTTGGGAATGACTACTATCGTAAAATTATATTGTGGCCTTGTTGCATTAAAGAGTGGGTATGTAAGGACTTTATGGTTGCCAAATGACATGCTAGATTTACCAAAATTTCCCCCAAAGTTACCATGTTTATTTACAACCTTGTGTTTTTCAAATGAGGGTTTAATATAGACATTCTTCCCATACTTTCAAGCATATACCATTCAACCAATTCTATGGCTTGGAAGAGTGTGGCTGGTTTTTAGGCCATAACATCTGCTAACAAGCTAGGCTCTAAACCATAGAGATACTTATACAACTTAGCATCATCATTCATACTTTTCACACACATCTTAAGGTTCAAATACTAATTTATATACTCTCTAACATTCATGCTCCTTTGATCCAACTAGTACGAACTCCTAGCTAGCTTCTTCTTTTTAATTGGAGACACAAATACCTGGGCCATCTATGTCTTTAAGCCTTCCCAACCATTAATTTGCTAGTTTTCTCTATTCACATACCTCTAGGAAGTATGAGAAAATCCCTCTAAGAGTAGCAAAATGAATCTTTTGATCATTTGACTTAGAATAAATGTCAAAGTAGGACTCAAGTTTGGATATCCATTCCTCTAGATTGAAAGGGAAAGATGCCCACTATATTTGTTCAATATAAACTTGTCATAGAGTTCTCTTTCAACAAAATACTGTTTTCCATTAGAAATTTTGGGATGTGTGTCCAAGTAACTTCTGATTGGGACTAAATTATTAGAGGCACTCCTTTGGTAAGTTGTCTAAAATCTTTCAAAAGTTGGTTGTACCCTTATTCCTTAGGAATTTAATATCTAGTTGTGAATTCGAATCTGAGGGCTAGAGCTGTCATTTTGGGAAAGTTTTATCCCTATTTCTTTATCAACCATTTTCCATTGCCAAAAGTTGTGAGATTTGGGCCATTAACTTGTCCAAAGGCTCCTTTGTGGATTGAGCCATGTAAAATTTGGACCATTAACTTGTCCAAATATTCCTATGTGGATTGAGCCATGTGCTTGATTGCCTCCTTGGTTTGGGCATTTGATTTGAACCATTTGCTCCATCATGTGATCACATTTAGACACTAACTCAAATTGCCTATCTAAATGTCTTATCTCATAATTGCATATAGTGGCATTAAGTGTACTATATGCCCAATATTCTTGAGAATCCTCATCCTCATATAGTGGATCAGTCAGTACATCTTTGGAATCTTTGATCTATTGCTAAAAATCATCATTACCTTTATTTCTTCCTTGTTTCCTACCATTTTTGAGTGATATCCAAACATACCCCTTTTAAAAAAATGGTGATACCTTATGATCTCAATATATGCAAATGACTTGATTTCTAATTCAAATCAAAACCATTGAGGGCTAAAATGATGAATGGGTTGCCTCTTACTCAACCAACCTCCAATCCTCACTAAGAGAACTAAAGAGGGGCACCACCTAGCCAAAGGTAGGATGGGCTAGGACATCCCTTTTCTAAAGAGAATCAAAAGAACCAAGACACAACCTCACAAGAGAGAATATATGTACTAGACACCATATTAGAATATTGAGAGAGAGAGAGAGAGGAGAGGAGAGGGAGACAAGAGGAGAAGAGGTAGAGGAAGCTTGCCATTAGGAGAAGAGGCAGAGGAAGCATGCCATTATGCTACATAATAAAAGAACTCACTCATAGCTTACCTCAAAGAGATGGACTAGCATGAGGGTATTCTAGAGTGCTCTCATGTGCTTGTAATTCTCACTCTCCCCTTTACATCTCCATGGGCTCCTTATATAGCCTCCATGAGGGATTAGATTAAGCTAATCTTCTTGATTAACATAATCCTAGATGATGTATGGCATCTTTGAAAATATGGAGAATAGTGGATGGGACAAGTCCCCACCTTGGTCATCATGCAAGAAGCCAAGGGTGGTGGTAGACAAAATAGAGAAAGGGAGCTAGATTACAAGAGGTGGGTGCCCAAAGCACATTATTATAGTATGTTTACAAGAAGGATAGAATAGAAAGTTGATGTCGTGAAAGAGAGAATAAAATTTCATATAGCCAGCAGTTTGCACCTTCATAACTTCAAATTGGTGAAGAATCTGAAAAAAGTTTCTTCTGCAATAGACCAGGTTGAAACCAATCGGGTTACGCAAAAAATTTCTTGAAAATAGATTTCCCTTGGGAGTTATTGAGATTATAAAAAATGTCTTCCAAAAGCTGCATTGACTTTAGTTCCTTATATATATATATATATAAATACATATAAGCATGTGACAGAAGGGGTCCATGCTTGTAAGCTTTTGTGTAAGATCCAAATGACACCATGATGTGGATATTGACTTGTGTACTAGGGTGAGGTATCCTCTAATGATGGTGATAGATTCCAAATCTTAGTGATGTAGGCGGAACCCACGTGTAGTTGGAGGCTAGAGTCCTTTGAAAAATCTATGCACTCACTCAACTCTTAGGTGTAATCCATTTTCATCTTCACTAAGATAACCATCCCTTTTACCCTTTACATTGACATCCCTCCTAAGAACTTGTTCCCCCCATTTTCTAGAGTTATCATAATCGAGAAGCAATGTAGCATACCTAGTGCTTGAAGAGTAAACCCAAAGTGATATGGTAAGGCTCTTGATAGGGGTTTTGGCCAAATTTTGTGGTAGAAATCCGGTTTGTAAAAAACCTGGATCACCATGGTTGAGTCTTTGAGATAAGCTATCACACATGTTGTTACAATCATGATAGAATATTCTAAGAATGTTTTTTAATCGTTGTATATAACAATCTAGTAACTTGTATTAGCCATGTTTCAGAGATATAACCACTTGTAGGCCTCATATAGAGTGCCTAAACCCTATAATAATCACTATAGGAGCTATATTTATTGAGACCAACCTGATATGACTTGTAGTCAACCTATATAAGCTTAAAAATACCCTATAGTACCTAATTATATTTGAGAAACACCCCAAAAGGCCTAGAATGCCTTGTTTCACATGTAACCTCTTGTGATATGTTATTTGAAGGCTATGGAAACTTATAAACCCTACAAATTAATTAGCAAATACCTTTTTCTTTCACTTCATCTTGTGTCTTTAATAATGAATTTATTTCAAAGACCTCTATTTAATAATTGATCATTATTTGGAAAAAATTTTCTCAAGATATACTGTATCACAAGTTGATATATGCTTTTGTATGGATATCTATGGATATACATACTTTTCCTCTCTAGATATAGCTATTTTAGATTATCAAAAGTTAATATTTATGCCAAAAGTTTCAATTTTAGGCAATTATTATGATTTTGGGGGACTTAAAAATGACCCTACTTTTCACTTGATTTGTTTGGAGATCCATATTTTTTGCTTAAAAAGTGAAAATTGACCTAAAAGAAAAACATAGGACTTGAATAGTCATCTCATTGTACTTGTGTGAGGGATAAAGTAATGATTAAGGGCTCCTTCATATGTGAGCTCTAAATCACTAGGAGGTAGGTGAAATTCCCCTTGGGTTGGATTGTTGCATCCCTTTGGGTCCTTCGACAGTGAGGGAGGGTCACCTCTCTTTTGTCCCACTCTCTCTCTCTCAACATCCACCTTTCTCCTTGGGTTCTTCAATCAATAGTGAGGGAGAGTCATCTCTTTTGTTCCATATCTTCCCTAGCATCCACCTTTTTCCTTAATGGATATTTTCAACATAGCAAGAGCATTCTAGACTAACAAATCAAGATTTATAAACATTGCTTGAAATGGAAGCTTTCAATTTTGATGATGTGCAAGGATTGAATGGAAATAAAGGATTGAAAATGAAGGAGTGAACTAGGGCCTTACCCTTACAATTCATCAAATAATTGATTGCATAAGCTTACCCTTTATATTATATTTTGAGAACACCCAAGATTTCAAACACAAGATTAGGGTGATTAAATTAATGCACAATAATTTTGAAATGGATCTTGATGCAAAATGAAAATGAAGCTAAGAGGTTCTAACAGTCTCAGAGGTTCTAACAGTCTCAGAAGAGGTATTTCTTTGATCCAACATGGAATTGAAGCCTATGGATGAAGCAATCTATCATAGTTAAGTGGATAAGGCTAGAACAATAGAACCATCCAAGAGCATATACGCAGTATGCTTGGCCATGTAAGCCTACCACAGAGCTTTTGGGTTGAGGCAGTCAGTACAGCTATTCATGTCATCAATAAATCACCTTCCAGTAGGTTGGATTTCCAGGTTGTAGATGAGGTATGGACTGGAAAACCTCCATTTATGCGCATCTACGTGTCTTTGGATGTGAGGCATTGTGGCATGTGCCCAAGGACAAGCAGACTAAGTTGGATCCTAAGAGTGTCAAATGCATTTTTCTTGGCTATGGAGATGCATGCGAGATGGGCTACCACTTTGGGATCTGCAGGTGTGGAAAGTCATCCACAGCCATGATGTAGTCTTCCATGAAGACAAGATGCATAGGAAGCCTAAGAAGGTGGTAGAAACTACACTTGGCAAGAAACATTGGGATGTTGTGAAGAGTATCATGAGATACCTGAAATGCACAACAAATATGTGTATTTGCTATGGGAGCCAGGATACTAAAGTTGTGGGGTACACAGACTCCAATTATGCAAGACATACAAATAGTAGGAAGTCCACTTCTAGATATGTATTCACCTATGTTGTGTTGAGATGACAAGCTCAACACATGCAGACATTAATGATGTACCGCCTGGTTAGATGGGTCCACACATCTACACTTAGCACGTCGGTGGTCATTATGACTCTCACATGGCCACTGACTCATTACTTATTATATTCAGGTTGTTACATCTATTTATAGCTGGCATAGTTATAGTGCCAGTTGACTAGTGTAGTCGGTTATGCATTGTTTGACTTAATAGGCCACTTTCTTTTATGTTGTATCTTATCTATACTTTGTGTACATTGTAAAGTGTGTGGAAGAAGAAGAAGAAATCAGCAAGAAAACGTTTTGGCCTCTATCTCTCTTCTTGTCTCTTGAGTGAGGTTCTCCTTGTGCATTCTGTGTGTGTTTGGCATAGCATCTTGAGCAAGTCCCCCCACCATGCGATTCTTGACATGGTATCAGAGCTGCACCATTGATTAAGGCTGGTTTTGAAGGCTAAAGCAAAGGAGAGGAGCCAAGGATTTGAGCAAGCAAGCAACGGGTAAGAAGCTCTTCCATTCTCTACTTCTTCTCTTGGACAGTGCCTGTGGAGACACCAGAAGCAGGGCAGAGCAAAAATCTTAGATTGCAGTGAGATTTGGTGTGCGTGAAGAGCACTGTGTATTCTGCAGATTTTCCCTTTAGGGCTTTTCGGCTACTATTTTGGCTATCCGAGGTCATTTCAGGCCCTGTTTTAGACTCTCAAGGTTGCGGACAGCAGTTCGAGATACCCTGCAATTTCAGCTGTGTCTGCCATATACAAGTGCATAGATTACAGATTTCAGATCTGTAAGTTCAAAGGTGTTTACCAATGCATAAACACAAGGTTTATCTACAAACTAGCTTTGCAGATTACATGTATTGTTGAGCAGACAGTGAAAAAGGCTGTTTGGTGTATTGTCGTGCACTACAGGTCGAGGGTTGCAGAAGATTTGCTTGCTGTTTGGTATTAGTTTTGTGATAATGGCAAAGAATAGTGGAAACACCATCATTGAGAAGCTTGACAAGAACAACTACCCTTCATGGAAGTTCCGTGTCACAAACTTCCTTATTGGAAAAGGCCTCTACGAGTTTGTTTCAAGTGAAGAAAAGGAGCCGGAGGTGAGTGATCCTCCAACTGCAGAAGAGACAAAGGCACGGAAGGAATGGAATGAAAAAGACAAAAAGGTTATATATTGGATGTCTATAGTAATTGACAATAATATGCTGGGATATATTAGAAATGCAGAGAATTCATATACAGCTTGGACCATACTTGAAAGTATGTTTTTCGTAAATACAAAGGCACGAAAGACCAACTCAAGCAAGAGTTGAATACATTGAAGAAAGAGAAGATGTCTATCAATGAGTATGCACTGAAGGTAAAGAGCATTGCAGATGCCTTGGCAATGATTGATGCAATGCCCAATGATGATGATTTGGTGTCGTCTACCTTGGGTGGACTTAACAATGAAAAGGCTTGGAAGTCTTTTGTAACTTTCGTATATGTTAGAAAGCCATTTCCAAATTTCAATGAGTTGGTCTCCCTTATGATCACTGAAGAGATCAACATGCAGAGTGAGACATTTGAAAAAAGTGGTGAATAGGTCCAAGCTTTCTACTCCAGTTTAGGAAGGACACATGGTATGTCCTCTTTAAGAGGCCGTGGTACAGGACATGGTAGTGACAACCAGCAAAACAAATTGAATCAACAATTTTGTGATATGCAGGTTTCAGGAGGTCATGGTAACTTTAGAAGCAGGGGGAGCTTTAGAGGAAGAGGTGGATGGCAGAAGAGAGGTTCTAACAACTCTGGTATTGTGTGTCACTATTGTGGCAAAACAGGTCAAATTGCAGTCCAATGTTATGCTAAGAAAGATGATATTCATAGTGGTAAGTTGCAGCAAGGAAACTATGCATCGTCTTCACGAAAGAATGAAGACAAAAATGAACGTCTATTTGTTATGCAGCATATGTTGAATGCTATTATAGGAAAGGGAATACATGATGATGTTTGGTATGTTGATTCAGGTGCATCCAATCATATGACCAGCCATGCAGAATAGTTTGGAGAGATGCAGGATTTGCAAAATACAGGTTATGTGTAGATGGGTGATGATTCATGCCACCCAATCTCACACATTGGAAAAGTTCCCTTGTCCTTGCATGATGGTAAGACAAAGAGTCTTTTAGATGTATTACATATGCCATCTATTACAAAGAACTTGGTGTCAGTCAGTCAGATGGTAGAGCAAGGGTTGCAAGTCAGATTTAATGCAAAGGGCTGCTTTGTAGAAGACTTCAATGACAAGTGCAGGTTGGTTGCAAAGGGAAGTAGAGTTGGACGTATGTTTACTCTGGATGCTAGAATTCCTACTATGAATGCTGCTATGTACGCTAAAGAAAAAGGTGTTGTTGCAGATATTAAAATTTGGCACAAACACATTGGATATGCAAATGTACAAAGGCTGAAATTAATGCAGTCCAAAGGGTTGGTTACAGGTTTGCCTACATTTAGAGTTGCAAAATTTCATAAGGTATGAGAAGCATGTCAGTTTGGTAAGCAGGCAAGACAACCCTTTTCACATGACAGAGATGTAAGAAAAAATATCCTTGATGTTGTGCATACAGATATTTGGGGGCCTACACAAAATGTATCTCTTGGAGGCAGTTTATACTTTGTCACATTCATTGATGATTGTTCCAAAAAGCTGTGCGTATATTTTATGAAGGAAAAGAGTGAAGCATTTGAGCACTTTGGAACTTTCAAGGCTGCAGTTGAAAGAGAAACATGCTTGAAATTAAAGTGCTTGAGGTCAGATGGAGGGGGAGAGTACCTCTCAAATGAGTTCAGTGATTTTCTGAGGTCTCATGGGATAAAGAGACAGTTCACATGCAAGTATACCCCATAGCAAAATGGTGTTGCAAAAAGAAAAAACAGGCATATTGCAGAAGTTGCACGGGCATTAGTGGCTGAAAAGAATATGCCCAAACATTTTTGGAGGCCGTCCATACTACTGTCTACATTATGAACAGAACTCCCATAGTTGCAATTCATGGGATAACTCCTGAAGAATTCTTCACTAACAAGAAGCCTGATGTGTCGCACTTGAAGGTATTTGGCTGTGTTGCATATGTTCATCTGCCAGATGAGCTACGGAAGAAGCTTGATCCAAAGGTAGAAAAATGTGTCTTTATTGGATACTCTTTAGAGCAGAAAGGGTATCACTGTTATAACCCTGTCATATGTAAGTTCAGAGTGAGCAGGGATGTCACCTTTGATGAAATGAGCAGTTGGTATGCATCTAGTGGTGATGCATTGGATGATGATGATGATCATGACACTCATGTGTAGGCTGAAAAGCAAGAATCACGAACTCTTAATGGACCAAAGATATCATCTGGTAGTCCTTGGTCCAGGAGACTAAGGAGTAGCTCTATATCTTCAGGTGCATCTAGTAGCACTACAAGTAAAGACAAAGGAAAGAATAAAGTGTCAGATGTCATTGATGTAGTTCTTGATGGAGACTCCAGTGGCTCAGAGAGCTTGGATGATGAGCTTGGTATTCCTTCTGTCAGGACACCAGGTGTACAGAGAGCTCATAATAATGTAAAGGTTTCATTGAGTGATCCGGTGGTATGCAGATCTAGGAGGGTCAGATACCCTGTTAAAAGATTTGGTTTTGAAGGTTATGCAACTCACCATTATGCTTATATGGTGAAACTAGTTGAGGATGTTGAGCCCACTTGTTTTGAGGATGTTGTTGGTCATACTCATTGGGATGCAGTAATGGATGAGGAGATGGCTGCATTAGAGGCCAATAAGACTTGGGATCTAGTATCATTGCCGAAGGGCAAGCAAGCTATTGGATGTAAGTGGGTTTATAAGATTAAGCACAATGCAGATGGTTTTATTAGTAGGTACAAAGCTAGGCTGGTTGCAAAAGGCTATGGCCACACATATGGCATAGATTATGAAGAAACCTTCAGTCCAGTTGCTAGGATGGCAACTGTCAGATGTGTGATTTCTTTGGCAGCAGCCAAAGGTTGGAGGTTGCAGCAAATGGATGTGAAGAATGCCTTCTTGCATAGTGATTTGCAAGAAGAAGTGTATATGGATTGGTCAGCAGGTTATGAAGATTTAGAGCATCCCACGTATGTGTGCAGGTTGAAGAAGGCGCTCTATGGGCTCAAGAAAGCACCTAGAGCATGGTCTGACAAGATCAAAGAGTATTTTGTCAATATTGGCTTTTATGTTTCTGATGCTGATCACTCACTTTATGTGAGAAAGGGAGATGCAAGTTTTGTCATCATGGTCATCCATGTGGATGACTTGATTATTATAGGTGATAGTGATAGTGGGATTGCTGAAGTTAATGACTTTTTGAAGAAGAAGTTTGAGATGAAGGATTTAGATGAGCTAAGGTACTTCCTTGGCATTGAGGTGATTAGATGTGATGATGGTATATGGCTGTTCCAAAGACAGTATGGCTTGGATATGTTGTCCAAGTATGGTATGACAACATGCAAACCACTTTTAGTCCCATTGGAGCATAATGTAAAGTTGAGTGCTGATGTTGGGGATGAGATAGAACACCCTACTATGTTTAGGAGGATAGTGGGGAGTTTGATCTACATGACCATTACAAGTCCAGACTTGAGCTACGCTGTTGGTCTTGTGAGTCAGTTTATGCAAGTACCTAGAAAGCCACATTTGGATGCAGTCAGACGCATATTGAGATATGTGAAGTCCACATTACATTATAGACTTTTCTATGAGGCAGGTACAGATGTACAGGTGTTTGGATACACAGATGCAGATTGGGCTGTCTGATAGAAGATCTACCAGCGGATACATGTTCTCTCTTGGTAGTGCAACAGTTACTTGGAGCAGCAAAAAGCAATCTACAATTGCTTTGTCGAGTATAGAGGCTGAGTATAGAGGTGCTGTTGTTGCAGCATGTGAGATAGTATGGCTGCAAAACTTATTGGCTGATTTAGATGTGCAGGTGGAAGGTCCAGTTGTCATTTATTGTGACAACATGAGCAGTATACAGTTGGTTGCTAGGAGCCCTCTGTTCCATGCCAGGACAAAACATATTGAGGTACACTACCACTTTGTGAGAGAGAAGGTACTAGCAGGTGAGATTGACTTGGTGTATGTCAGCACACATGATCAAATAGCTGACATCTTCACGAAGGCATTGGTACAGAAAAGCTTCAAAAGTTTTGAAGCTTACTTAGAGTTGCAGAGATGCAGTTGAGCTTGAGGGGGAGTGTTGAGATGACAAGCTCAACACATGCGGATACTAATGATGGACCGCCTGGTTAGATGGGTCCACACGTCTACACTTAGCACATCGATGGTCATGATGACTCTCACATGGCCACCGACTCATTACTTATTATATTCAGGTTGTTATACCTATTTACAGCTAGCATAGTTATAGCACTAGCCGACTAATGTAGTCAGTTATGCATTGTTTGACTTAGTAGGCCACTTTTCTTTATGTTGTATCTTATCTATACTTTTTGTACATTGTAAAGTGTGTGGAAGAAGAATAAAAAACCAGCAAGAAAACGTTTTGGCCTCCATCTCTCTTCTTGTCTCTTGAGTGAGGTTCTCCTTTCGCATTCTGTGTGTGTTTAGCACAGCATCTTGAGCAAGTCCCCCCGCCACGCGATTCTTGACATGTTGGAGGTGTTGTCTCTTGGATGTTCAAGGTTCAGAAGTATACAGTTCTCTCTACCAGTGAGGCCGAGTATGTTGCAGCCATTGAGGCTTGCAAGGAGGCCATATGGTTGGGCCATTTGGTTCATGACCTTGGGATTGATTCTATACCTACGCTACATTCGAATTCTATGAGTGCTATTCAGCTAGCTGAGAATCTGGTCTTCCATGCAAAGATGAAATACATTGAGGTGAGGCATCACTTCATACATGGGGTTGTGGAGGACAAGTCTGTTGACATTGTCAAGATCTCCACTGACAAAAATATTGCAGATTCGCTCATGAAAAGCCTCACTACTGAGCGCTTTGCCTTCCTCAGGAGATTGATGGGTGTTGGATGAGATGACATTTTTCCTCATCTTGTTGTACATGTGTACATTGTACTATCTTTTCTTTTTTATTTTCACTCCTCACTGGGGCTAATTTGCCTTTAATTGGGAGGTTATTGGGATAAAGGCACCTCTACCTAGCCGCCCATGTGTTACTACACTGATGGTACCCGCCACTACACACTACAGGTGGTGGCCACCATCACCGTCACTTTATTCTTTATTCTTTTAGTGACAATTTGAATAAAGAAGGCCCATCACACATAGTGACTGTTGGAGTTCCCATTTGGCCTCTCTCTCTTTCTTGCTCTTGCTCTCCCACTATAGCTCTTTCAAGCAAGCTTTGATCCTTCTGTTTGTTGGGGGTAAAGGCTCCTCTACCTAGCCGCCTGTGTATTACTACACTCACAATACCTATCATTGCACATTGTAGGTGGTGGGGGCCCGTCATTGTCACTTTATTCTGTATCCTTTTAGTGACAATTTGAATAAAGGAAGGCCCAGTCACACATTGTGACTGTTGGATTTCCCATTTGGTCTCTCTCTCTTTCTTGCTCTCCTTCCATAGCTCTTCCAAGCAAGCTTTGATCCTTCTTACCTTTCACTACAGGCCTTAGACCACCCTCTTATGAGCGGATATCAATTCTAACCTTGGCCGCAAACTTTGCCAAGAACACGAGGGATGACTTGATTGCTTGCCTTAAATGCTTGGATGCTACCTATATGACACTTGCTACTAAAAGTTACGATAGGCTAGATTTAGGTCTTTCCGAATGAGCTTATAGCGACAAAAGTGCATACACTTCCCTGTTCTTGGGAAGTATCAAAATTTGTATTCATTAAGGCTTTTGACATAGTTGAGGAGCTAATTGCTACTAAGGTCTTCAAAGAACACGCATGAAACTGATTCCTCATTACATCATATCACAAGAGCACTTTCCTGGCCATAGACAGAGACATCGAGGAGTTAAAACAGCTTGCTCGCACCGACTCCTCTTTGTTGAGGAAATGGTATGCTCTCCCACTTCAATGGGAGCTAGTAGAGGGATACCAAATCATGAATAACGCTGAGCAATGATGGGCCATCAAAACCTTGGAGTATGACCCCACTTATGTAGCTCCAACCTACTATAGGGTGTTGACCACCATCTATGATCGACCCCTAGAAGAGCACCTCCTAACCCACCCATATCTAGATCAAATTCTGAGTGAGGAAGGCGTTACACATTGCTAGTCGAGTAAACTCCAATGACTTCCTCACATGGATATTCTCACCTACATCACTCAAGAAAGCATCTGCCCTTTCGACATAAACCACTATGCTAATTTAGAATACAATCCAAATTTCTACACTTGGCTCATGCGGAAGTAAAGCCCCAAGAACATACACTAAATTCCCTTAACCTTTAATCCTAGGAGGGATTCTTCTCATTCCCAATGGGGGAGGAGGTAAGGTGAAGTAAGATGAAATCAAGAAAAAGTGTCATAAAATTCTAGAAATGAATAGAGCTACTCGAAGGAAAATTATCTTTTTATAATTAAAGCATGTTTATCTTCCAACAAGAAAATGTCTTAAGAACGCTAATGGTGAACCATGATATATGACAAGAATCTAAAATGGCAAGGCAAGATAAAGGTAGCAAGCTTCCATTCATCACAGAGGAAGAGTAAGCTAAGTATGGCTTAAAGGTAGAAACGAGGGGCTACAGCCAGTTCACATTCAAGCATGCCATGAACCTAGAAGATGCCATCATGGAAGAGCCACCCATAAACAACTCATGGACCAATGCACCCTACAAAAGTATGTGGAGAAGGTTGGGCAAGCAGTCGACTACAGAAAGTGCACAAGATTTCTAAGGAGCTTCAATCCCGAAAGGTGATGTGGCATGGTGACAATAAGGAAAGGGAAAGAAGCCCACCAACTAGAGGTGGAATTGATCCTTGCAGTGGTGGAGAAGGCCCTAAGTTTGACTAGCAGGATAGAGTGACACCCAAAGAGTGATGTGTATAGCATGCTAGGGATGAACAAGGCTACCATACGCACAGTGGATGGGATAAGCTTAGTGGACATCCCAAATCTTGAGATCAACAAGCTGGAGGAAAATATGGTCCATGCTCTCTTTTCCAGTCAAAGTTACAATGCCCTTATGAATAGAATTGGGGTGTCGTTGTTGGAGAGCATCGCAGTTGGATCCCCAAATGAAATAGATTGGAATGCCTTCGTGCAAAAAACTATTGAAAGCTCAGTGATGAAAGCTTTGACCACTGGCATAGCAGTGGCAAGAGGGGAACCCCCAGCCTCCATAGCAAGATTAGCTCAAAAGAAGTCCTCCTCCAAGGCATCCACCATCAAGTTTAGTGGAATCCTGATGGTCATCATCTAGAAGGCCTTGAAGGACACATAGGGAGGTGAAGAGGGAGTAGGGGAAACCCCTAACCGATTGCCTCACCATGAACAAGTGCAGTCTAGTGAAAGGACTATAAGTGATGGGGAAGAGCAGGAGATGCAATCCGACCAAGGAGAGTTGAAGGCGCAGAAGAAGGGAACCCCATCAAAGCTACAGAAGGAGATGAAAGAAACAATGACAAGAGAGGAATGGGCCAAGCTAAGGAGGGCCAAAAAGAGTCCAACAGGGCCAAAGATGAGAGAAAGAGAAAAGTAGAGCAAGAGGCAAAAGAGCTTAGAAGAAAGAAATATGAGGACATGGTTGAGGCCATACACAAGTCAGTGGAGCAGACCTTGGGCATGGAAGGGCCAACCACCATGAGCCCCTGAGGAAAGGAGAGCCAAGCAACAATGCTAAGGCCTCAAAAATCAAAGTAGTCCCAATAGTAATGGGAAAGGGTAAGGCCCCAATGCACCCTCTCCCCCCAATCTTCATATCCCTTACTCTGACCGCCTCGACCAGCCAAGAAACTGCAACTGTCATGGATGCAAGCAAGTTGATGTCCATGATGCACTTTTTTGTGACATAGATACAAGATATAGCTCCAAATTTGGAAGCAGGGGCCCCCCTTGCAGGAGCCAAAAGACTGGCCATGGTTGATGCTGATGAACCAACACAAGATCCCAAGAGGCAAAAGCTAGAGGCCTCCACAACTACAACATCCCCTACAATACTCGTTGATACAACATACGATGACTATGTCAAAGAGCTCCTAATGTAGCTAGAGAAGGCCAAGGAGGAGAGGAGAGCGGCAGCAGCTATTGTGAGCCGGAGATTGAAAGAGAAGCCTCAGCTGCACTCAAGTTTGGAAGCAACCCGCCAGGCAGCAAAGCATCAACGAGAAATCCAAGAACTGAAAGAGCAGCTCAAAGCCAAGAAAGGAGAAAAAGGAGAGTGGGAAACAAATTGGGCCAAGGAGAAACAAAGCTGCATAAGCCTACAAGATCTCAATGAGAAACTACTAAAGTTGGGTGAGGAGATACAAGGGAATATGAACAACATCCTGGAGGCTACGGAAGAGCTAGAGGCCACAACAGAGGGGAGGGCACAGAGGTACCAAAAGGAAATAGAAGACTTGAAAAAGAAGACAGTCCTAGAGTTGGTGGAGCAAGGAAAACTGGAAAAGGGAGATCAAAGACTTGGAGAAAGAGAGGAAAGAATCCATCGAGCGAGCAACCCAAAGGTTGCAAGACTAGCTAGAAGATCTAAAACAGGAAGTGGAGGAGATAAAAGCCGTGGTTGAATCTAAAAGACATCGACAGGAAGGAAACCAAGATGCCCACGCATGGAGAAACAAAGACCTATCCAAGAGGCTGTCGAAAACTTCCATGCAGCTCTCAGTGGCATAAGAAGCCAAGAGGATAGCCAAGGAGCAATTGAATCACTGGAACAAGGAGAAAATACACATGCTAGATGTGTGGAATGAACAAAAACAGGTGGTGATGATGATGCCTCAAAGCATGGAGAAGGGCAAGGAGGATTTGGAAGAGAGGGCCCAAAAGTGGGAAGGGCACAACTTTGAATGAGTGAGAGCACTTGGCCATAGCTGATGAATGCGAGCGGGTGTTGGTAAAGGCCAGGGCTGAAGCGGCAGAAACCAATTTAGAAGCGCAATGGCAAGCCTTCTTGGGCACAATGCTCCATGTAACACAAGCAAAGGGCAATGATTCCATGGAGATAATGAAAAGGAAGCTAGAATTGACCACTAGAGCCTTAAAGTATGGCCTGCACGAGTGAGATCTCCCCACTCGCACCAGCCTAACAAGAAGAAAACAATGCTAGTATTTGAGGCAAGCTAGCCTCTCCACGGATGAGCTGAAGGAGCTAGGCTTTGAAGAGAACGAGCCACCACATCCACCCCCAACTCCCTCATACCCCATAAGAGTAACCTCCAGAGGAAGGGCCAGATTTTGAGTAGGAGCTAGGAGAAGAGCAAGGGACCATGAGCTTAACCCACCACTACCAGATGAACCCCAAGAAGATCCGGAAGGTAGCCAAGTACCAGAGCATGCCATTGCCACTAGGAGAAGAAGACGAGAATTGGTGGAGAAAGTAGAGCAAAGAACTAGAGCATAGCCCCAACATCTTCTTGGAGAGCCCATGCCGCAACGCGAGGATTGCTATCCTGTCAACTGGCCCCAAGAGGTGAGCATTTGGGAGCAAGGAAAACTCCAAACCTGGCCCTTTGAACTATCATTCCTCTACCCACCACAAGCCTTGGACCAAGTCCTACCAGTGGAAGTAGTGGACAAAATATTCAAATGGCCAACAACTTAGCAATTCAACGGGTTGCGAAGCAGAGCATAGTGATCAAATGATGGAGGTTTGAAGTTCCAGACTACATGCAGGACAAGGTGTACCAGATCCTCAAGATGGTCCAAGGATTTGAAGCACAACCCAAGTGGTGAAGGAGGATCTAGGACACAAACCTTAATGCATAGATAGAATTCTATGGCACATTCCCTGAAGAGAGGAATGATCCTATCTACATGCGCTACCCTCACACGCATGGAGTAGACTACAATAGGGAGGATCATGGTAGGTATGACTTCCCCAAAATCTACAATGCCAATGCAGAGAATCTCAAGGAGTGCCTAACCTTCAAGGTAGGAGATCTCCGTCCTTCAATTACATGCTTCCTTGAGGATTTCTCATCCTATCTAGACCTTGCTTTCATCACAACTTGTAATTATCTTAGGACCGTTAGGTTTCTACTAAAGCAACCACCAACCACTGCCAAGGAGGCCCACCTACCTCCACTCTTTTTTTATCTTAACCTAGGAATAGATAGTTGTGCCATGGCCGGCTAATGAGGGCTATGTTGTTACCCTCTTTTTGTATGAAGGTGCTCAAAGACATGAACAATAGCCAATTTACCAGGTGTGGACACCCCTTTTTGTGCACCACACCTCTAAACATCAGGCTAATCTCAAGAGCTACATGCAAATTCGTGCCTTTTTTAGCAAATCCCTTAGGCTACCCTATGATGCATCCTCAAAAGAGGACCAGGGTATAGCCTAGGAGTGCCACCATAGCTATTTATAAATATATTTTTTCTTTAAAAAGAGAAGAAAACACAATATTAGTGAATTTGGGAATCTCCCAATTCCCATTTTTTGAATACTAAAAAGGTGGCACCCGGATAACATGCCCATAAGTTTTTCAAAACCATATGATGTGACCTATCATTAAAAAGCGCTTGAAAAATGGAATCTATTGAGCTATAGAGGGCTCGATTTGGAGCTATAGTGTTCAAGTTATGATAAATCCAAAGATTTGACCATGTGTCCCAAACTTATGGGAAGCTCCCATATTCCCCAATATGGTGTTAGAAGAAGAAAGAAAGCAAAGATGATAAGTGACGATATCACAACAAAAAATAGTTTACGCCACATAGGCCATAGTCACTACACTTAGGGATTCTTAAGTTAGGTGCATCCACTGGTGGCTTCGATCAACGAGCTCCATCCCTAGACCCCTAGCCTCATTTTGGTTCCCCACTTCATGCTTAGGGCAAATCAAGGGCAGGACATACCTAGGGAGGTAACACTCACCTATGGTTAGACCTATCACCCTAAGCTATACGCACCACACCTCCCTTATGCACAAACTGGGTCTCAAGTGAGGGACAATATCCATGCTTTTGACCCAACTCCTAGTCCCACTAGCACAAGCACAATGCACCACAAAGCAAAGTAGGCACACCCCTAGGTAGTGCATTTTCTTTTCATTTCATGTATAAACAAGGCTCCAATCCTCCAACTTCAAAGGCCCCATTATCCATCCAATGCGCTCCCGGTCTCCACCACCTTAACTAGATAATCTGTTTCCTCCCAAGACCAATTCCCATGAGACCCTATCATCATCGATTCACACATCTACCCTTTCTCATCGAACCTTCATCAGCTCAAAACCACAAGTGTCCTGGAACTAGCACCCGCCTAAGAGAGCGGTCATCTTATGTGACAATGTCACCATGCAGGCAAAACAAGGCAAAGGCCAAACCGCCAAGGCAATCCCAATCAAAAATTGAATGAAGAAGCTCGTTTGGAATGGCGCAGGAGAATGCAACTGCGGAGGGCCAAAAGACCAGATCCGTCCAATACCATCGTGAATTTGAAAGATAGATCCATCCACTCGCCATTATCAAAGCAAGGATCCATCTAACACCATCATCAATTTCAAAGACAGATCTGTCCACCCACCATTCTCCAAGCGGGGATTCATCTAGCATTATATTAAATTCCAAGGACAGATCCACCCCACACCATCCCCCGCAAGGGCTTGTATACAAACTCAAAAAATCCATCCAGCTACATCCATCCCACCTTCAAACCACTACACATTAGTGCCATGGGACTAGCACTTAACTAGGAGGAGGGTAATGTTAACCTTAGCACAAGAAGAAATAAAAAAAAGTGAAAAAGCACAAGTTGGGTCAATTAAAAGTGGTGGAGCAAGAAAGGAAACGACTGAAAGTGCAAGGGCGGCCTCAAAAGCTAAGTCAAAGGAAAAAGTGCCTTTTTAAAATGCAAAGCCGTCACCAAAATTTTGTAAAAGAGCACCAATCTCCCTCTTATACAAATTATAAAGGATAGAAGGGCATGGGTAAAGAGAAAGAGCAAATGGAAGGGAATGGGAAAATAGGACCTTGCCATGATGGCCGGTCATGTAAAAAAGGGAATGGGTGCCCAAAGGGATGAGAACTTTGTATATAAACTCAAAAAAGAGAATGAGAAGCTCATTCTTTGATGTGTGGCAAAGTGGATTCTTCTTCTTCTCTCATTTTCTTCTTTGATTGCTTGCTTGTGAGTGCTTAAGAGAGGGAGTGTGAGTGAGTGTGTGAGGGTGAGGGATCTTGTAGGTGAAGCCCTCCACCATCTCCTCTCTTCTCCTCTTCTCCTCTTCTCTTCTTCTCTTCTTCCCTTCCCTTCCCTTCCCTTCCCTTCCCTTCCCTTCCCTTGCGTATGGCTATGGAGGATGGAGCTTGGACAAAGAGGCCTTAAGGATGCTTGAGCTTGTATCACCAATCGTGGAGCTATCGGAGTTCTTGAGAGAGAAAGCAACTCAATCAGCATCAAGGTAACCTCACTACACTCATAGAGAGGGATAGCATGTTAGCTATGTGAGAGGTGGCCATTAGTAACGTTTGAAGGAATAAGTGGTCTGTGGGTCTTGGTGGTTGAGCGAGAGTTCCCTTTACAACATGTTCTAGAAGTGTCTTGAGGTGTTTATTGATGACCTATGTGTCCACTCTAATTTGGGGGAAATACATTGACAAGCTTCACCTAGTCTTTGAGAGGTGCACATAATATAGCCTATCCATAAATCCTCTCAAATGCTAGTGTTAGGCCAAGTATGGCATAATCTTGAGCAATGTCATATTCAAAAATGGAATGCTACTAGCACTATAAAAATTAAAGTCAATATGAATCTCTCTCCACCAACCAACCCAAAGGATATGCAATGCTTCCTTGGCCATACCAATTATTACCATCATTGTGTGAAACTATGCTATTATTGCATAACCACTCTACAACTATTTACTTGGGCTAAGCGAAAGGAAAGCTTTCTATGAAATGTTGAAGAAACCTCTCACAGTTGCTTCTATCTTAAAAGCCCCAGATTAGATGATAACATTTCATTACATATTAACACCTCAAAATTTGCAATTGGAAGTGCGTTATGCCAACTCAGTGAGCATAATATGGATTTCCCAGTGAACTTCACTAGTTGATAGTTCATGATGCCAAAATAACAATTCTACCATTAAGAGAGAGAGCTTAGTAATGGTTTACACCATGAAAAAGGTTTGATATTATCTCCTTATTATGCCTTTCACATTCTTTGATTGATCATGAAAGCATTATTGTATCTTGTAAATAAGCCCTACCATAGGAAACATCACTAGTAGATGGCTCTTGCTTTTGTTGAAATTTGATTTTTACATTATTATGTGCAAATGGAAAAAACACTTCATTATCGTTCACTTATAACAAGTAACCAGTTGTGAAAAGGCCATAGTAATTAAAGATTAGATCCCTGATACTCTCAACTAACACATCTCTTCATCAAGACCTAACCTTACCAATTGATCATTCATCAATTGTATCGCATAGGGTAGGACAATCTCCTTCGACAATCTATCTCTGAGCATGAAATTGAGGTGTGTCACAAGAAGCATATGGTGGGATAATAATAATCAAGCAACTAAACAAGTATAGAGCAAGGGATTTGTAACGTGTCCCCTAGTATCATCCGGGACACATCTTAGCAGTCCATCGGAAAGGATGTCTAGAAAGCTCCACCCGACACTCCCATGGAATGTTACGGGTTTTGCGATCTAGTTCTTCCCGCGTCTGCCACGTAGCGGAAGTATCCTGGCCGTTCCCACTTAGGATCGACCGGAATTAGGGTATTCCTAATGGGTCACTAGCTAACAGCAACTAGCGTCAGACCCGAGCGAACTACTTTACGCAGAAACGCCAGGTCCGAAGCGGATTCACGCTGCACTTGGTTCAAGGAGAATGGGAAACGAGAGGGATGCAAAGCTCAACCTCTCTGCCATAAGGCATAGTTCCATTCCGTTCCCCTAAAATAGCGTAAATCGAGTAAGACGTAACTCTAGGTCATCGTTCTTGTTATTCTTTTTGATCATGATGATCATTCCGCTGTTCCTCGAGATTTTGAGAAAAGTTCCCGGCTAACCGGGACCACCCAACCGTAGGACAGACCCATGGCCCATCCTCCGCACTTTCCTCGGTTTCTTTTAGTTATGTAATTATCTAACACATTAATTTGATATATAACAATCAGCTTCTTTAATTAATCTTGTTTAAGCACTGGTTCCTTCACATAATCTTATCACGTGACATATAAAAACAATATCAAGCAAGTTCTTTTAACATCTCATCATTTTATCTTTGAATTACAAGAAGTTCCACCCGTAGGCTTGTCCATAATCTGCCCGGAGGCTAACAAGTAATCTCCAGGGATCACTATTCCAAGCTTTCGCCCGTCAACTAGTATGCGGGCCTCAGGATCCAATCCCGAGTCACGTTAGCCTCTTGTGCAGGACCCGGAAGGCGAGGGATTTACGGCCAGAGCCCCCCCTGGCACCCAAGCGTCCTCCTGCTCCAAGTAGAACTCAATGGAGAGACCTCTCGCGGTGGGTTCGGTCCACGTTCCCGGCGCAGTCAAACAACCCCCTTGGTTAGGGTCAGGCAGGCAGTCGGGGGTAACTGAAGCTGCCTCTCCCTTCATGCTTTTCACCTGAAGTATAGGTACTTATTTAATTTGTAATTCATAAATCAAACAAAGCCCTAAAATCTCTAGCAACCACAAACATTTCCATTAACCAACCCAGTTGTATGGCAAACTGCTAAAGAAGTGTTCTTTCCTTTTTGAGTGTATCAGCAGTCGTTCTCAAGATGTCTTGTAACTTGGCAAGATCCCTTATATTCGGATGTAGGGTATACCCAGCTTGGTTAACCCTAAGGTACCTTAGATATGCTAGTTTCTATTTTACAACTTTCCTTATTTAGAAGGATATCCAAAAACTACTTCTTTTTGCAAGATAACTTGCGTAAGGATCTGCCGTCCTTGAAGAGGGTTTTTTCCTTTTCTCTTTGTGAATTGATCACAAAATGATTTCATACATGTTGCGCAAGTCGGGCGATGGAATAATCTGTTTAGATTCCTTAAGCTGACGTATGTCAGGCCTAGGGTTTCTTCATTTAAGAACCTTAGGGACGAACCCTAATTTCTTATCTTTATGAATTTATTGTCCTTGCGGTAAGGTAAGTAGTCCAGTGTTTAAGGTATGAATGTTTCTATGTTTAGATTGGTCTGGTTATCTTTTGGAAAGATTGGTTTGGTTAGCTTTTGGAAGGTAATCTTACTCGTCTTGTCACGGTTTTACTATCTTTGTGACAATTAACTTTCCCAATCAATACAGTTTAATTTGGCATATAGCATAATGCCATGATGATACAAAGAGCGACGATACTCCTTGGGACAAAGCCCTAGCTGAGAAATTGGTGAATACACACTTTATTAGTTCCAAGTCCTCAATTTGCAGGGGAAAAGTGTTAATAAAGTGTCATCCAGCAATTCCCCATTACATTTTCTTTCCAAATGAGTTCGTATATCTAATTTTTATACTTATTAATTTCTAACATTTAACTTCCGTTTTCTTTAAAGATGAACTCATGCCAAATACAACAGTTGCCTCGCTAAGATGTGCAACTAGCAAAGATAACTCTCTAGTAATTTGAGCATCGAAAGAAACCTTTCATGAATTTAGCCATTTTGCCATGATTCGTTGCGAAAGGAATAAGACTAATGGTGCAAGATATAATTTCTTCATTTTAGGACTATATTACTATAGTAAATGGATAGTTTTGCCTATTATTTTATAATGCTTGATGCAATTTGAAGAAAGCTAATTTGTATACATTGTCATTCATAAGCTAACTCCTTCGTTAAAAATAACTTGAACAAATATATATATTTCCTTAACAAATTTTCTTTACATGATTGACTAAAACCCGAATTAACATCAAGAAGAAAACCTGGCTTTGAGGTGAGATATCCACATGGATACCGGGAGATGACCCTCCCGCGGCTATGCCTTGGACTTTCTTAGGAGGCATCGCAAGTGTGGTCCGTCGAACGTGGAAGCAGCTTTACAACTTCTCCTTAGAACTCCACCATCGCTCCTTGCACCGTTTGTCAAAAGTAGTTTTTGGAAGGCTCCCTCCTTGAATTCGGGAATTGAAAAGGGTGTTTTAGAAACTTTTACCACTAAGACCCATTGATGCCATGGGACAGGCTTAATGGCCTTAGTAACCTCGCACGAACGGGAATAACAAGGTGTGGAAAAGGCGCAAGGTGTAGGAGAGCTTTAAGGGAAATTAATAACTGTAAAGGTTATACGTAAGGGTCTAAGGACCTTTAGGCAATTTAGGCTCATGAGGGTTTACACATGTAGGGGGGGGAAATGATTCCGAGACCAATGGGGAAGGGTATATAATGCTTTAAATCACGGGGGTTGGGTTCCAACTAGGGGAAGGGGTCTTAAGGGGGAAAGGCTTAAATTGCGATGGGAAAGGGTGTAAGGCAAGCTTGGGAAAGGCCTAAACTCCGGGGAAGGAAAGGGGGTTTTTCTATATATATAAAAAAACCCGTTTGAGAGGCAATAGGATAGGGCTTAGGTGGAGCCCATGAAAATGGGAGCTTCAACCCTATTAAAAAACCCACTTGAAAGACCATAGGAAAGGGGACTTATATCTCTCCCCTTAGAAGCTTCCAAGAAGCTTCTTGGAAGCTTCTGTGGTCTCAGAAACCATGTGGAAAAAGGGGAGATGACTTTGAAGAATTCAGGGCGGCCAGGAGGCGGAATGCAACAGTGATTTGGGACGGCATTTGAAGGCGGCTCAGCTTGAGGTAGCGGCACTAACGCAGGAGCTCACGGCGACTTCAAGGCTTCAGGCAAAACGTCCTCCTTCACGACTACCACACGGCCCTCCTTCAGCTACGACTGGTGCAACATGTCATTGCTTCAGCTCCTCCTTCCTCACGATTTGTGGCGACTGTAGCTTTCTCCTTAATTCGCAGCATCATCCCTTCTCACACAACTCCTGGCTTCAGCAGAGCGAAGGCTGTCCGTCTCTCTCTCCCTCTAATCCTTCCCTTCCTCCCACAGGGTTTATATGGGAGGGGGAGAGGTACCTCCCCTCCCCCACGCGGCTCGTGCATGGGCTTATCCCCTCTACGACCCCCAGCAATGATGCTTAGTCATCCTTGCTATTCCCCTCCCCTCCAGCACGACAGTCGTTGGAGGGAAAAAAGGGGAAAATAATAATTTAAAAAAAATTCCCTTAATCTAAAGGTTATCCTTTTGGCTTTCTAGGAGGAGGTTCCCACGTAGCTTCTTTTAACTCGTTTATGCAAGCGAAGATCAAGATACGTAGTATGTAATTCAAAAATCACACCATCGGCGTATTTTTGGATGTTGGAATTCCCTTGCATGACTATCACATGGGTTTAGAAATATTCTCATAATGGAAATATTACATTCTGTCCCCCTTGGAGGAATCGAGATGTCCTCATCTCCAAGTAAACTGGGGATATTGATGGTTGAGAGAGCTTTCATCTATCCAAGTGGCATCCTCTTCGGGATAATCTTTTCACTGGACGAGGCATTCTTTCAAGGTTCTAGATCTTAACTGTCTCTCCCTAACATCTAAAATCTTATCTGGCCTTAGTTCAAGGACTCCTTGACTAGGCATTACAATTTGTTGGTCATCAAGTACATGATTAGGGTTGGGTACATATTTTTTTAAGAGACTGATATGGAATATATTGTGAACTTTTAGGTTCTCAGGGAGTTACAATTTATAAGCATTGGGTCCTAGGCATTTGAGGATTTTATACGGCCCACAATACCTTGGACTTAGCTTCCTGCATTTTCCTAGAGATAGAGAACTCTTTTTAGGGCGTACACGAATGAAGACCATGTCTCCTTCTCCGAAGACCCTCTCTTGACGTTTCAAATCCGCATATGCCTTTTGTCTATCCTTGGCTGCTTGTATGTCTTGTCTTATTGACCTTATTTGGTCATCCATGTCCTCCAACATTTGTCTTGAAGCTTCAACTCTTAGGGTTGGATCAGAAAAGTTTAGGGGACTTCGACAATCATGACCATACAATGCCTGGAAAGGGGTCATTTGAATGCTCTGCTGGTAAGAAGCATTGTAGGCAAATTCAACTAATGGCAAGTATTGAATCCACCTCTTCGGCTCTCGACAACAGTATGCCCTAAGCATATCCTCAATGATTTGATTCACTCGCTCTGTTTGTCCATCCGTTTGGGGATGGTAAGCGGTGCTAAAACAAAGTTGAGTCCCAATAGCTTCAAAGATAGCTCTCCAGAAGTGGGATGTGAAGAGAGAAT
The DNA here is from genome assembly GCF_053477565.2 of Lygodium microphyllum. Lineage (NCBI taxonomy): Eukaryota > Viridiplantae > Streptophyta > Polypodiopsida > Schizaeales > Lygodiaceae > Lygodium > Lygodium microphyllum. The sequence goes on from NC_141148.1 coordinate 113,500,530, forward strand.
CTCGATCACTAATGATTCTTTTAGGTAAGCCATGTAGCTTGAATATCTCCTTGATAAACAATCTTGCAATGTCGGAGGCTTTATAGTTTGTCTTTACTGGAATCAGGTGTGCAACCTTGGTAAGCATGTCAACCACAACCATAATGGAATTGTATCCTCCTTGGACTTGGGGTAAGCCCACAACAAAATCCATACTGATGAATTCCCATTTCATTTGGGGAATGTCAAGCGGTTGAAGTTTCCCTGGCATCATGACATGTTCGGCCTTGATATGTTGGCAAGACAAACATTCAGTGACATACTTGAGAACGTCACCTTTGAGCCTCTCCAATGGTAGCTCTTCCTAATTGCATTAAGAGTTTTTGCATAGCCAGGATGTCCTGCGAAAGGGGAATCATGAGCTTCCCATAATATCTTCTGCTTAAGTGACTGGCTTGTTGGTATACACAGCCTTGTTCTGTAGTAGACAAGTCCATTATCAATGGAAAATTCCTGATACTTAGCTTGTAACTATAGATTCTGCTCCTTGGTAGATATTTCTTTTATCATTGTTTGGTAGGCCAAATCATGGCATGCTTCCTCTCTAGCTAGTTCAAGTATAGGATTGTTTGGTATCGATACCTTTGTAGCCAGAGATCTGGTCGTTGATGGATTTTGCAAGATTAGGGAATTTAGGAATGCCTTGCGACTGAGTGCATCGGTAACTACATTTTCTTTCCCTAGTCGGTACTTGATTTCAAAATCATATTCCTCCAATACTTCAATCCACCGACGTTGCCTCATGTTGAGCTCGTTCTGGGTAAAAATCCATTTGAGACTCTTATGATCGGTTACTAGAGTAAACTTGTTACCCAACAGGTAGTGTCTCCAAAGCTTTAGAGCATGGATGACAACTAATAATTCCAGATCATGCGTGGGATAATTCTTTTCATGACTCTTCAATTTCCTTGAAGAGTATGCTACTGGATGACCTTCCTGCATAAGTACACACCCCAAGGCAAGAATGCTGGCATCAATTACTACCTCGAACTCCTTATTGAGGTCAGGAAGTTTTAGAATAGGTGCTGATACCAAAATTTGCTTCAATTTGTCGAAGCTATTTTGTTTGGGAGTTGACCATGTAATAGATGTCTGCTTCTTTAGTAAGTCTGTAAGAGGTGCTGCAATCAAAGCATAGTTTTTGATAAAGACCCTATACCATCCTGTCAAGCCAAGAAAGCTACGTATTTCTTTGACGGATACTGGTATTGGCCATTCAAGCACATCCTTGACTTTGGCTGGGTCTACTGATATTCCCTCTGATGATACTATGAATCCCAGATATTCAATCTGACGCTTGAAGAATGCACACTTCTTCATTTTTGCATACAGCTTATGAGACCTCATTGTCACAAGGACAATCCGTAGTTGAGGTTCATGATCTTCTTCCTGTTTAGAATAGACTAAAGTGTCATCAAAGAAGACAAGTACGAAATCATCAAGATATGGTCTAAAAATATCCTGCATTAATCTATTGAAGGTGGCAGGTGCATTTGTTAGCCCGAATGACATAACCAAGAACTCAAAGTGCCCATATCTTGTATTGAAGGCCGTTTTTGGAATATCTTCTTCCTTGATCCTTATTTGATAGTAGCCTGACCTGAGATCAATCTTGGAGAAGATCTTTGCACCTTGAAGGCGATCAAGAAGCTCATCTATTCTAGGAATAGGATACTTGTTCTTGACTGTTGATTGATTCAACCCACGGTAATCAATACATAGTCGAAGTGTCCCATCTTTCTTTTTCTGGAATAGTACTGGAGCTCCCCATGGTGAGTTGCTAGGCCGGATGTAACCCTGATCTAACGGTTGCTTGAGTTGTTCCTTCAACTCAATAGCTTCCGGTATGGATATTCTATAAGCTCTCTTTGTAATTGGCGCAGCTCCAGGCACTAGCCTAATTTCATGATCAACTTCTCTTGGAGGCGGAAGTTCAATCAATTCCTCAGGGAATACGTCAGCGTTTTCCTTTAGCCAAGAAGGTCCTTCATGAGACTCTTGCTTTTGATCTAACTTGTTGAGTTTGATCAGGTAAACGGGTAATCCTTTTCTGACTCCTTTTATGATCCGCGATACTTTGGCTAATTGGATTCTTGGCACTCCTGCCTCACCTTGAGTTGTGACAACCTCATTTTCAGAGTTTCGAAAGGAAACTTGACCCTTTCCACAGTGGATGTGGGCGTCATTAGACTTAAGCCAATCCATCCCGAGTAGACACTCATGGATACCTAAATTCATGACTCTGAATTTGACTGAGGTTTTCTTTCCTCCCAGAAAGAATTCTTCCTTAGCAGTTTGCCTGGTACAAGTTACCTCACGACCGTTTGCCAATTCCACAAGCAGGGTAGTTGCTTCTACTGTGGCTATTCCTAATCTTTTTGCACATGCTAGTGAGATAAAGGAATGTGTACTGCCACAATCAATCAAGGTTTTGAAACCTTTACCTTGATAGTCCGACGGTGTTTGAATCACCGAGAACTGGCGATTCGGCCCCTTCTTGTGTAAAGTGGCATGGACTGTCGCTCTTTCGAATTCTGCTTCCATAGTCGGATCTTCCTCATCTTCTGCTTCGCATCTTTGCCTATTGGTAATGCAGGCAGTTCTTCCTCTTCCACAGGTGGCGGCTCCTTGACTGCGGCTTGCACCTTGGAAAGGTGTTTGACGATGTCCCTCGCTGAGCTTGGGACATTGCCTTTTGAAGTGACCGAGTTCGTTGCAGTGGAAACATCGGAGGTCTCGGCCATTACTTTGAGTAGGAACAAAGTTGTTGACGTTATTTGTCCTTGCTTTCTTCCTTTGTCCCTGATTGTGACCTTGAACTCTCTTCACTTGGGGTCTGAATGCTCCTCTGTTCGGGTCACTATAGGACCAAGTTTTGTTACCCCTTGGTCTAGCTTGCACTTCCTGAATTATAGGCGCCACTCGAATGAGTGCATCTTGAAGATCTGACGGACGCATAGATTCGAGACGGGTATTTACGGGTGGATTTAAGCCCGCGCAAAATTTGGACACCTGCTGCGTCATGTCCATCTGTGGCGCATACTTTAAGAGTGAGACAAATTTAGAGTAGTATGCATCAAGGGTGAGTCCTAGTTGTTTTAGCTCGTAGAGCTCATTCATTTTCTGTGTACGATATGCAGGTGGCAAATATCTCCCCTGCACGGCTTTCTTTAACTTCTCCCAGGTAACGGACCCCTCTGAAGTCCCTTGATCCCTGCACCATTGTTTCCACCATAGTCTCGCTTCGCCGGTGAGTTTTAACTTGGCGAGCATGGCCTGATTGGTAGGTGCAGTACCAACTGCTTCAAAGTAGTCCTCCATAGATTCAATCCAAATTTCAGCATCAAACTGGATGAATCTGCCTCTCCTGTCAAACTCGGGTGGCTTTATCTGCTTGAGGAGGAACTTCTTCTCCTGGATCACAGCAGTACTTGATGTAGGGGGCGAATTTGGAACCTGTACCTGGGGTTGTGCCTGAATAAAAGTTTTTCTTAACGTTATTATATGATAATTGATGTTAGCTTATATCTTTAGTTCAGCTATCTCGTAAATCATGAAGCTACTTTTTAACAACTTTGATGCATAGCCAGATATTGATAAAATAAGTCCTTATTTATATTTATATGGGCGTGTCCTTATACAACGTCTCGTGTGATGATAATTCAATCATTACATTCAGTTTGGGGAGAACAACGTTGTATTGCATTTGTCTACAGGAACTGTGTAATAGTAGGGTTTTGGGTCATGGATCTTTAGGAATCGATAATTCATTGGAAGTTCGGGATACCCTTTTCGTTGGAATCCATTTTTCTCATGGCGGCCCAACACTTTAATCCTGTCGGCTGGGATTACACGGGTTACTTCCTCATATACATATGAGTTCATTTCAATCCTCCGACCTTGAATATGTAAAGTCGAATTTACGTGAGCTTCCACAAAAATGAACAGCTTCACGACTTTCAAGTCTTCCAACCACTTGATCCTCTTTAGGTTGGTCTGTAGATAAGCGAATCGGTGGGCAGCTATGTAGTAGATTCCTGAAGACCCTGTCCATCTTCGTTCTATGTATAAAGGTGATGGATTATAAATCTGCTCTAGGATGTTCATCATCCCAATTCTTTGTCTATAATGCGGAAAATGCATTGTAGTCATAAACATGACCCGAAACCACAAAAACTTGTTCCACGCTTCATAGTTCTGCAAGACAGTATTGAAGATGAGGAAATGTTTGGACAGTAACAATTTCTTTACTTCATTTTATTGAGATCTCATAAAAATAATTCCGTTGTTGCTCGGCTCTGATACCAAATGTAACGTGTCCCCTAGTATCATCCGGGACACGTCTTAGCAGTCCATCGGAAAGGATGTCTAGAAAGCTCCACCCGACACTCCCATGGAATGTTACGGGTTTTGCGATCTAGTTCTTCCCGCGTCTGCCACGTAGCGGAAGTATCCTGGCCGTTCCCACTTAGGATCGACCAGAATTAGGGTTTTCCTAATGGGTCACTAGCTAACAGCAACTAGTGTCAGACCCGAGCAAACTACTTTACGCATAAACGCCAGGTCCGAAGCGGATTCACGCTGCACTTGGTTCAAGGAGAATGGGAAACGAGAGGGATGCAAAGCTCAACCTCTCTGCCATAAGGCATAGTCCCATTCCGTTCCCCTAAAATAGCGTAAATCGAGTAAGACGTAACTCTAGGTCATCGTTCTCGTTATTCTTTTTGATGATGATGATCATTCCGCTGTTCCTCGAGATTTTGAGAAAAGTTCCCGGCTAACCAGGACCACCCAGACCCATGGCCCATCCTCCGCACTTTCCTCGGTTTCTTTTAGTTATGTAATTATCTAACACATTAATTTGACATATAACAATCAGCTTCTTTAATTAATCTTGTTTAAGCACTGGTTCCTTCACGTAATCTTATCACGTGACATATAAAAACAATATCAAGCAAGTTCTTTTAACATCTCATCATTTTATCTTTGAATTACAAGAAGCTTGTCCATAATCTGCCCAAAGGCTAACAAGTAATCTCCAGGGATCACTATTCCAAGCTTCCGCCCATCAACTAGTATGCGGGCCTCGGGATTCAATCCCGAGTCGCGTTAGCCTCTTGTGCAGGACCCGGAAGGCGAGGGATTTATGGCCAGAGCCCCCCTGGCACCCAAGCGTCCTCCTGCTCCAAGTAGAACTCAACGGAGAGACCTCTCGCGACGGGTTCGGTCCACGTTCTCGGTGCGGTCAAACAACCCCCTTGGTTAGGGTCAGGCAGGCAGTCGAGGGTAATTGAAGCTGCCTCTCCCTTCAGGCTTTTAACCTGAAGTATAGGTACTTATTTAATTTGTAATTCATAAATCAAACAAAGCCCTAAAATCTCTAGCAACCACAAACATGTCCATTAACCAACCCAGTTGTATGGCAAACTGCTAAAGAAGTGTTCTTTCCTTTTTGAGTGTATCAGCAGTCGTTCTCAAGATGTCTTGTAACTTGGCAAGATCCCTTATATTCGGGTGTAGGGTATACCCAGCTTGGTTAACCCTAAGGTACCTTAGATATGCTAGTTTCTATTTTACAACTTTCCTTATTTAGAAGGATATCCAAAAACTACGTCTTTTTGCAAGATAACTTGCGTAAGGATATGCCGTCCTTGAAGAGGGTTTTTTTCCTTTTCTCTTTGTGAAGTGATCACAAAATGATTTCATACATGTTGCGCAAGTCGGGCAATGGAATAATCTGTTTAGATTCCTTAAGCTGACGTATGTCAGGCCTAGGGTTTCTTCATTTAAGAACCTTAGGGATGAACCCTAATTTCTTATCTTTATGAATTTATTGTCCTTGCGGTAAGGTAAGTAGTCCAGTGTTTAGGGTATGAATGTTTCTATGTTTAGATTGGTCTGGTTATCTTTTGGAAAGATTGGTTTGGTTAGCTTTTGGAAGGTAATCTTACTCATCTTGTCACGGTTTTACTATCTTTGTGACAATTAACTTTCCCAATCAATACAGTTTAATTTGGCATATAGCATAATGCCATGATGATACAAAGAGCGACGATACTCCTTGGGACAAAGCCCTAGCTGAGAAATTGGTGAATACACACTTTATTAGTTCCAAGTCCTCAATTTGCAGGGGAAAAGTGTTAATAGAGTGTCATCCAGCAATTCCCCATTACATTTTCTTTCCAAATGAGTTCGTATATCTAATTTTTATACTTATTAATTTCTAACATTTAACTTCCGTTTTCTTTAAAGATGAACTCATGCCAAATACAACAGTTGCCTCGCTAAGATGTGCAACTAGCAAAGATAACTCTCTAGTAATTTGAGCATCGAAAGAAACCTTTCATGAATTTAGCCATTTTGCCATGATTCGTTGCGAAAGGAATAAGACTAATGGTGCAAGATATAATTTCTTCATTTTAGGACTATATTACTATAGTAAATGGATAGTTTTGCCTATTATTTTATAATGCTTGATGCAATTTGAAGAAAGCTAATTTGTATACATTGTCATTCATAAGCTAACTCATTCGTTAAAAATAACTTGAACAAATATATATATTTCCTTAACAATTTTTCTTTACATGATTGACTAAAACCCGAGTTAACATCAAGAAGAAAACCTGGCTTTGAGGTGAGATATCCACATGGATACCGGGAGATGACCCTCCCGCGGCTACGCCTTGGACTTTCTTAGGAGGCATCGCAAGTGTGGTCCGTCGAACGTGGAAGCAGCTTTACAACTTCTCCTTAGAACTCCACCGTCGCTCCTTGCACCGTTCGTCAAAAGTAGTTTTTGGAAGGCTCCCTCCTTGAATTCGGGAATTGAAAAGGGTGTTTTAGAAACTTTTATCACTAAGACCCATTGATGCCATGGGACAGGCTTAATGGCCTTAGTAACCTCGCACGAACGGGAATAACAAGGTGTGGAAAAGGCGAAAGGTGTAGGAGAGCTTTAAGGGAAATTAATAACCGTAAAGGTTATACGTAAGGGTCTAAGGACCTTTAGGCAATTTAGGCTCATGAGGGTTTACACACGTAGGGGGGGGAAATGATTCCGAGACCAATGGGGAGGGTATATAATGCTTTAAATCACTGGGGTTGGGTTCCAACTAGGGGAAGGGGTCTTAAGGGGGAAAGGCTTAAATTGTGATGGGAAAGGGCATAAGGCAAGCTTGGGAAAGGCCTAAACTCCGGGGAAGGAAAGGGGGTTTTTCTATATATATAAAAAAACCCATTTGAGAGGCAATAGGATAGGGCTTAGGTGGAGCCCATGAAAATGGGAGCTTCAACCCTATTAAAAAACCCACTTGAAAGACCATAGGAAAGGGGACTTATATCTCTCCCCTTAGAAGCTTCCAAGAAGCTTCTTGGAAGCGTCTGTGGTCTCAGAAACCACGTGGAAAAAGGGGAGATGACTTTGAAGAATTCAGGGCGGCCAGGAGGCGGAATGCAACAGTGATTTGGGACGGCATTTGAAGGCGGCTCAGCTTGAGGTAGCGGCACTGATGCAGGAGCTCACGGTGACTTCAAGGCTTCAGGAAAAACATCCTCCTTCATGACTACCACACGGCCCTCCTTCAGCTACGACTGGTGCAACATGTCATTGCTTCAGCTCCTCCTTCCTCACGATTTGTGGCGACTGTAGCTTTCTCCTTAATCCGCAGCATCATCCCTTCTCACACAACTCCTGGCTTCAGCAGAGCGAAGGCTGTCCGTCTCTCTCTCCCTCTAATCCTTCCCTTCCTCCCACAGGGTTTATATGGGAGGGGGAGAGGTACCTCCCCTCCCCCACGCGGCTCGTGCATGGGCTTATCCCCTCTACAACCCCCAACAAGGATGCTTAATCATCCTTGCTATTCCCCTCTCCTCCAGCACGACAGTCGCTGGAGGGAAAAAGGGGAAAATAATAATTAAAAAAATTTCCCTTAATCTAAAGGTTATCCTTTTGGCTTTCTAGGAGGAGGTTCCCACGTACCTTCTTTTAACTCGTTTATGCAAGGGGAGATCAAGATACGTAGTATGTAATTCGAAAATCGCACCATCGGCGTATTTTTGGATGTTGGAATTCCCTTGCATGACTATCACGTGGGTTTAGAAATATTCTCATAATGGAAATATTACAGGATTATCTTAAGCTTTGTGAAACAATTCAAGAAAAGGTGTAGCATGTAGATTATGTCTCAATAAGGAGGGTACAACATGGTCAACAAGTTTGTTGTTAATCGCATGAGAGTGAAGGACATGGAGAGAAAGAAGAAGAAGACATGAAGCAAAGAAAGACCGTAAAGGCCCCACACTTGTTTTTTGATAGGGATATCTATGGAAAATTCATTGTATGGAATGTTGTCATGAGAGTCGAGCTCCTTATGGTGCACATTGTATTCAAGATTGATAGCTACCACAACCTAGGCATGTGCAAATTGTAAGCAATCTACTAGTCTAAATTGTATGCAAGGATAAATACTAGTCATTGGGCCCAAAAAGTGGGCTAGATGCCCATGGGAGAGATGGGGAAACCCTAACCCTAAGTTTGTGTATAAAAAGGATGAAAAGATAATGGAAAATGTAATCCATGTGTGTGCAAACTTCTTATTCTAGCCTTCTTTCTTTCTATCATTGTTTGTGAGAGACAATTTGTGTGAGAGAGGATGAGATTAAGAGAAAGAGAGGGTGAGGGTGAGGGTGAGGGTGGACAAAGTCTAGTGAAGCCTTCTTTCTTCTCTCTAATGCTTTCTCGAACCTACCTCCATGCTCATGTTTTTCAAGTCAAGGCCCTAAAGGATTTGAGAACCAAGGAAGTGCATCATGGATCATGGAGCTTGAAACTTGGATCCTTCATACTCGAAGGAAGGCCACACATGCTCACTACAAGAAAGTCATAGAATTTGTAATGTGTGAGAAGCTAGGTGAGAGATAGCTATGGTGCTTTTTGAGACTGAAGCTCCTAAAATAATAGAAATCTATCCAACCTCCCATTTTTAAATATGTGTAGCCCAACATTTTGGATCTATTTTTGGGATCAAGGGTATGCCATCACAATTTCACTCATGCATCATGCATTGCAAAATAGGAGGGATGTGTGCTTGCCAACTATGAAGTGCACATGTAAGTAGTTAGGATTGTCATCGTATGGTTTTATGTAAATTTCTTGATTTACAATTACTAAAGTCACTTAATGTTTATTTGGGTTAAGAATGAAGTGAGTGAAGTTTTAGAAAATGCAAAAATAGCATAACATCAAGAAAACGTGCTTTCTTCAATATGCACATCATAGAAATAGATCTAAGAGGGACATACACTTATTTTATGCAAGAAAAGTAAAGTGAATTTATCATGAATTTCATTGCTTGAGAATGTTGCTTTGATATAATAAGAATCCTTTGGTGTCTTGGGGACACTTGCTAGAAAGACACAAGGGAAGAAGGGAGAAGAGGGATCTCCCCATGTGTGAACAAGGGCCCAGGCTTGATTTTTTGAGCAAAGAAAGAAATAGTAACAAGGGGGCACGTGTGCCACCCTCCTCCTCCTTGCTTTTTTAGGACCCCTCTCCCTCCAATTGGTTGTCTATCCTCTTTATCATCCTCAGTGTTTTTCACCTAGAGCCTGCATCATCAAGACCAACATGGCATATTAGGCAACAACTTCTTCATCACAACCTGTAATGCAAATAGTATGATCTGTAACAAGGCATTTCCATCATCATGATCATCATGGGTAGTAGCATGGGCAACGTCATTTCCATCACCATCATTATCGGCAACAACATGACATTGGGCAGTATCACTTGCAATGTGGGCATCATGAACACCAACAATGCCATCATCATGACTTGCAGCACAAACAATAGCATGGTACCACGGGGTAGCAACATTTCCATCTGTGACAACACCATCTCTGCTAGCAGCAAAAATTGTGTTAGCCTATCTACATGAACATCATCATTGTTGTCATCATAATCACCACCTAATAGTAAAAGGGTATCATCCTATCACATCATCATAGCAGCCCTACAACAGATTGGTGTTTGTAGAGCTTGTGCCTGCATGATGAGCATCATCATCATCATGCTTGAATCATTTTCATGGCTTTCTTTGTGTTTATTATCACCAGCATGACCACCATCATTGTCAAGACTTTCCCTACAAGCATCGACACTATCCTCTTCATCATCATCCTTCTCTTTTCTTGCCCCCACTTTTATGCTCAAGTTCCATAGCCACACACCACCATCAAATAGGAGGAATTACCACCACTAAGGGAGGAGGATCCGAGAATCAAGATCATCAAAGTAAGAGCTATCGCAAAGGAGGAAGAGCTACCTCGATTAAAGAGCAACATGGCCACACAACAAGTGTGTCCCTATTATTATCCATTATATTAATATTGTGGGGGATGGCTAGATCAATGTAGTGAGTGTTGCAATGTAGGGGTATCTATGTATAGACTAGGTTGGGACCCTCCCCACAACCCCTCAAATGACTCTCTCCCCTCTTGGTGGGGTGAGTGTGCACTAAGTAAAGAAGGAGACGAGGATCTGACAACCTACACACTACACATGGGTGAGTGTGCATATGGATGATGGTTAGGTGTACCATGTGTTGCATTAATGGCATGACATGCATACATCGGAAATAATGATAAGCAATTCTCTTTGAATTAATAAAAGAATTCTTCTTTTTGACACATTAAAAGTTTCGATACATGTGCTTTCAAGGCTCCTATGTGGTGCATTAATTGCCTAAGATACCTATATGAGTTGGACAAATAGAGTTTTTATTTAATTTCTCTTCTTTTATTTGAGAAAGAGTTCTCTTCCTTTTTCTATTACACCCTCTTTGACATGCTCTTCTACATCATGTGCATCTAGCTATGGCATGTGAGCGTCAACTTCACCTTCCTGCATACTTGACCATCCAATCTACTGAGAAGGGAGAATTGGTAGGAGTGGCAAGATAGGGATGAGGTGTTTGATGCACTATTGCCACACACTAGTGCATATATATAAACATGGGTCTTAGCTATACTTGTAATTCATATATGGATAACACACACACACACACATGCACGCACGCATGCACGCACATGCACACACACACACACACACACACACACACACACACACACACACACACACACACACAAACACACACACACATGCATGCACACACACACACACACGGACACACAGAAACAATCCCCCTATACACACACACACATTCCTTGTAAGCACATTGCACCACTCACGCATACATGATTGCATCATATCACCTTGTTGCATAAACACAAGAACATTGACACACACATAGACACATCAACACACAAGCACACTCAAAACCCCTACTCTTTCTCCATAGCCAACATCCCCCCTATTGGGAAGGGAGAATTGTAGGGAACTGAGAGAGGAAGCAGATTCCTTGGAGTTGCACTTGTGCGGCATCCACATATACACATAATGTATCCATAGCCCATTGTGCATAGTGAATCCAAAAGTGCACCACCATATTAGAAGACAGCCTTGTCTCTACAACCCGAAGTCCTCACTAATGGGAAGGGGAAATCAAGGGAAGTGCAAGAGGGGAGGTTACATGCACTACATCACATAGACAGATTACACCAAATAGACACATGTACACATAGTGCACTACTGCACCATGTAGACATATGCACACATATACCTAGTTAACACCCTAAGCACCCACACATACATTAGGATACACATCAATAACAAAGTGCACACTGCCTTTCTACAACCACTAGTGAATGCATGTAGAGCACTCAATCCACACCAAACAGTACTCCAACACACACAAATGTAGCATATGTCAACATAGTGCATTTCTTGAAAGAGGTTGCTGTCAAGAATCGCGTGATGGGGGGATGTGCTTGAGATGTTGCGCCAAACACACACTGTATACACAAGACGAAGCTCACTCAAGAACACAAGAAGAGAGATGGAGGCCAAAACATTTTCTTGCTGGTTTTTTCTTCTTCTACCACACACTATATAATGTACATCAAGTATAGATAAAATACAACATAAAGGAAAGTGGCCTTATAAGTCAAACAGTGCATAACCGACTACACTAATAGACTAGCATTATATCTTTGCTAGCTGTAGGTAGGTGTAATAAACTAAATATAATAAGTGATAAGTCAGTGGCCATGTGAGTATCATAATGACCACCAACGTGCTAAGTGTAGACGTGCGGACTCATCTAGCCAGGCGGTCCATCATCAATGTCCGCACGTGTTGAGCTTGCCATCTCAACACTCCCCCTCAAGCTCAATTCTATCTCTACAACTCCAAGTAAGCTTCGAAACTTTTGAAGCTTCTTTGCACCCAATGCCTTTGTGAAAATGTCAGCTATCTGATCTTGTGTACTGACATATACCAAGTCAATCTCTCCTGCAAGTACTTTCTCTCTCACAAAGTGGTAGTGCACCTCAATGTGTTTTGTCCTAGCATGGAACACTGGATTCCTAGCTAGTTGTATGCTACTCATGTTGTCACAATGAATGACAACTGGACCATCTCCCTGCATGTCAAATCACCTAATAACTTTTGTAGCCATACCACCTCACATGCTGCCATAGCAGCACCTCTATACTCAGCCTTTATACTCGATAAAGCAACTGTAGGTTGCTTTTTGCTGCTCCATGTAACTGCTGCACTACCAATGGAAAACATGAATCCACTTGTAGATCTTCTGTCTGACATGCTACCAACCCAATCTACATTTGTGTATCCAAAGACCTGTATGTCCTTACCTGCCTCATTAAAAATTCCATAATATAAAGTTGACTTCACATACTTCAATATACGTATAACTGCATCCAAATGAGGCTCTCTAGGCATCTACATAAACTAACTGACAAGGTCAATAGCATAGCTCAAGTTTGGCCTTGTGATAGTCATGTAAATCAAACTTCCTACTATCCTCCTAAACATAGTAGGGTCTTCTATCTCATCCCCAACATCAGCACTCAACTTCACATTTTGCTCCAATGGTACTGAAAGAGGCTTACATGCGATCATACCATACTTGGATAACATATCCAAGCCATACTATCTTTGGGATAGCCATATACCCTCATCATATCTGATCACCTCAATACCAAGAAAGTGTCTCAGCTCACCCAAATCCTTCATCTCAAACTTCTTCTTCAAAAAGTCCTTAACTTCAGCAATCCCATTGTCACTGTCACCTGCAATAATCAAGTCATCCACATAGATGACTATGATGACCAAACATGCATCTCCCTTTTTCACATAAAGTGAGTGATTAGTATCAGAAATAAAAAATCCAATATTGACAAGATCCTCTCCAATCTTGTCAGACCATGCTCTAGGTGCTTGCTTTAGCCCATAGAGTTCCTTCTTTAACATTAACACATATGTGGGATGCTCTAAATCCTCATAACCTACTGGCTGCTCCATATACACTTCTTCTTGCAATTCACCATGCAGGAAGGCATTCTTAACATCCATTTGCTGCAAACTCCAATCTTTGGCTGCTACCAAGGCAATCACACATCTAATAGTTGCCATCCTAGCAATTGGATTGAACGTCTCTTCATAATCTATGCCATATGTTTGAGCATAGCTTTTTGCAACCAGCCTAGCTTTATACCTACTAACTCAACCATCTACATTATGCTTGACTTTGTAAACCCACTTACATCCAATAGCTTTCTTGCCCTTCGGCAATGATACTAGAACCCAAGTCTTATTGGCTTCTAATGCAACCATCTCCTCATCCATTGCTGCATCCCAATGAGCATGACCAACAACATCCTCAAAACAAGTTGGCTCAACATCCTCAACTAGTTTCACCATATGAGCATAATGGTGAGCTGCATAACATTCAAAACTAAATCTTTTAACAAGGTATCTAACCCTGCTAGATTTGCGTACCACCGGATCACTCAATGGAGCCTTTACATTACTATGAGCTCTCTGTACACCTGGTGTCTTGACTAAAGGAATGCCAAGCTCATCATCCAAACTCTCCGAACCACTAGAATCTCCATCAAATTCCAAATGACTAGTAGATGCATCATTACCATCTAGCACTTTCTTCTTTCCTTTGTCCTTTCCTGCAACACTTATAGATCCACTTGAAGATGTGGGACTACTCCTTAGTCTCCCAAACCAAGGGCTCACTGTAGCTATAGTACCAGATGATGTTTCTGGTCCACTAAGACTCTGTGATTCTTGTTTTTCTTTTTGCACATAGCTTTCCTGATCATTATCATCATCTAATACATCACCAGTAGGTGCATACCAGCTGCCCATCTCATCAAAGATAACATCCCTGCTCACTCTGAGCTCACCTGTGGGCAGGGTTATAACAGTGATACCCTTTCTTCTCTAAAGGGTACCCAATAAAAATACATTTTTCAGCCTTTGGATCAAGCTTCTTCTATAGCTCATCTGGCACATGAACATATGCAACACATCCAAATACCTTCAAGTGCGATACATCGGATAAAGCACTTTTTAGGAGTCATCCCATGAACTGCAGCTGTGGGAGTTTTGTTCATAATGTAGACAATAGTATGGACAGCCTCAAACCATGGGCATATTCTTTTCAGCCCATTAATGCCCGTGCAACATCTGCAATATGCCTATTTTTTCTTTGTGCAACACCATTTTGCTGTGGGATATACCTGCAAGTAAATTGCCTCTTTATGCCATGAGTCCTCATTAGAGAGGTACTCTCCCCCTCCATTTGATCTCAAGCACTTCACTTTTTAACCTGTTTCTATTTCAAGAGCTGCCTTAAAAGATTTGAAATGCTCCAACACATCACTCATTTCCTTCATGAAGTATACCCATAGCTTCCTTGAACAATCATCAATAAATGTGACAAAGTATTTGCTGCTATCAAGAGATACATTTTGCGTAGGCCCCCAAACATTTGTATGTACTATATCAAGTATATTTCTGCTCACGTCTCTATCATGTGAGAAGGGTTGTCTCGCCTGCTTACCAAACTGGCATGCTTCACAGAATTTATGCAATTCTACAACTCTAAAAGAAGGCAACCTTGTAACCAATCCTCTGGACTGCATTAATTTTAGCCTTTGCACATTTGCATGTCCAATATGTTTATGCCATATTTCAATATCTGCTACTATTCCTTTTCCTTTAGCATACATAGAAGCATCCATTGCAAGAATTCCAGCATCTAAAGTGAACATTCAATCAACTCTACTTCCTTTTGCGACCAACCTGCACTTATCATTAAAGTCTTCTACAAAATAACCTTTTGCATTGAATCGGACTTGCAACCCCTGCTCTACCATTTGGCCAACAGATACTAGATTCTTTGTAATTGATGGCACATGTAATATATATGTTAGACTCTTTGTCTGGCCATCATACAAGGACAAGGGAACCTTTCCAATGTGTAAAATTGGGTGGCATTCATCGCTCGTCTGCACATAACATGGGTTTTGTAAGTCCTGCATCTCTTCAAACCATTCAACATGACTGGTCATATGATTAGATGCACCTAAATCAACATACCGTACAACATCATCATGTGTCCCCTTTCTTGTAACTGCATTCATCATATGCTGCATAACAAACAGACGCTCATTTTTGTCTTCATTCTGTCGTGAAGATGATGCATAGTTTCCTTGCTACAATTTACCACTATGAGTATCATCCTTGTTTGCATAGCAATGGGCTGCAATATGGCCTGCTTTGCCACAATAATGGCAAACAATAGCAGAATTTCCAGAACCTCTATTCTGCTATCCACCTCTTCCTCTAGAGCTCCCCCTACCTCTAAAGTTTCCTCTGCCTCCAGAAACCTACATTTCACCAAACTGTTGATTGAACCTGTTTTACTGGTTATCGCCAGCGCACATCCCATACCACAGCCTCTCGAAGAGGATCTACCACGTCCCCTTCCTGAACTCGAGTAAAATGCTTGCACCTGTTCACCATTTCTTTCAGACGAATCATCCTGCATATTGATCTCTTTAGTGATCATGAGAGAGATCAGTTCATCAAAATCTGGAAATGGCTTCTGTACATATATTGAAGTAACAAATGATTTCCATGCCTTCTCATTTTTAAGGTCACTCAGAGTGGATGAAAACAAATCATCATCATCCGAATTGCATCAATCGCTACTAAAGCATCTGCAATGCTCCTCACCTTCAACACATACTCATTGACAAACATTTTCCCTTTCTTCAAGACATTCAACTCTTGCTTGAGTTGAATCTTTTGTGCCTTTGTATTTACTGTACATGACATACATCCTGTAACAAAAAAGTACTGCCAGTAGAGAATTGCAGTCATATATCCCCAATGCCAATAATAGCAAGTGACCTGTCATCACCCAAGTGAACTTAACCAGAGACAATGCGGTAGGAATGGAACCATTCACGGCATGGTGTAACATGAAATGAAGCACTAGAATCCAAAAGCCAACACTGCGCATACATAGAGTGAACCTCTGCCAATGGCATAGCATCATAAGAACTGGCTGCAAGTATGTACTCCCCATCAGAGTCATCAGTTTGCATGACATTTATCTCCTTAATTTTCACACTACATTTTGTAGGCATAATGCTGCGATCAGAGGAATTTTCTTGTACTTTCTCTTTCTCCTTCTCCTTTGCACTTCTCATTGCGCAACTTATGACACTATGGGCATATATGACCCTTCTTGCCACAATGATGACTTATCACATTAGCATTTCTCCCATGAGACTTGCTGCGTGACTTACCACATGACTTAGACATAGACTTCTATGAGTCTCTACCACGGCCATTCCCACGGTCATTCTTTCCATTACCATCTATGCCTCTAATAGTCAAAGCTTTTGACACATAAGAGGCATCCAAGTTCTTACGGTTGATCTCTTCCTGCAGAAGAGTACTCTCTATATCAAGCAAATTCAAAATAGTAGCAAGAGCACATAAGGCAGTGCAAAATAAATCCCATCACTCACTCAGAGTCCCAAGCAAAAGACAATGGAGTAACCTCATCATTAAAGGTAATACCCTCCGAAGTCAAGTTCTTGAGAATAGCATGGAACTGGCTCAAATGAGTAGACATTGTCATATTCTCCTTCATCCACATGTCCATAAGCTAATTCAGCCAATACATCTGACTTGTTGGACTTTTCTTGTTATAGAGGTTCTTAATTTTATCCCAAAGCTGCCAAGCACTCTGTGCTTCCTCAACTGCATTGTAATGCACCTATTTAATGAGAGACAAGATGAGGGTGGACTTACATAACTCATCAAGCTTATCCCATTCGTCCATCAGTCATAGTTTCTTTAGGCTCCTCGCCATGCATCCTTATCGGCTTGATCTGAGATTTTTGCACCAATACTTGCCAAAGTTGGCTCTTCCAAAATAGGCATAATTTGTACAATCAAGTTTAATGATGTTGAAGATAGCACTATCAGTGGAAGAAGATGCCATATTGCAGTCCAAAATGGAGTAGACAGTTCAAAATTGCTTGTTGTTTTTGGCTATAAATAGCCAAAATACCACCAAAACCAAGGCAAAATGACCACGAACTGATAGCTAATGATGCTGCCCACCAAGTACCATCAAAAGTACATAAAATTAGGATGATTCAGCATGAAATTCCATGTCAGTCCATGCATAACTGCTTGTTGTAATAAATTATAGCTAGGTATAATGAGAGCAAATTGTAGGCAAAATGAATGCATCCAGTCAACCACTAACTGTCAAAGCATCACCAGCATCAAGCGGGCATAAATTAGCATGTGATAGTCATATAGACATTGAGAAAACACCCAAGCATGTCAAATGAACTCGTCACTAAGCCGGCACACCCCCTGTGTAATAGGCAAAGTGTACACAACACTAGCAAGACCTGACACAAAGTGGTGTATGCTCAGGGAGTGCAAAGCCCAGAGTGCAAAGCCCAAATCAGCCCAAGTACATCTGTGAGGACCACGACATATCAACCATGCAATGTCCAAGTGAAGATCCCAGTCTCAAGTATCCGAATGCTCAATTAGCATAAACCGCCTGCTCAATGTTTATCAAGCATATCAAGACACTCCCACTGGCACAAAGCCATAAATATCAAGTAAAGAAGCTCAACAAAGGCATATGATAGCACCACTGCCAGAAGATCCAAGATCAAGCATCAATAAGACTTCATGAGCATATAGGCCGTGTAGCATCTGTACATAGCATCCATAGATATCAAGTACATCCAAACTGTAACTCTGGCAAGCCGAGAAATAGCCAAAGTAAGCTCCGGGCAATCAAATGGCAAGTGGAAGCAAGGCTCAGTAGCATCAAGCTCCAAACAATATAACAGGCATGTAGTAGTGGCATAGGCCAAGCATGTCAAGATCGGTCAGACATAAACAAAATACATGCCATAAGTACATCAGAGATGAAGATCCCAATGCTATGTGAAGCGAGCTTAGGCTCAACCAATGATTCGAGAGCTAATCCAAGCTCTATGTCGATCCTCGAGAATCACTACATCAGTGCATACATCCGAGACATAGCCTGAATGCAATAGGCATATCCAAATATAAGCAAAAGAGCTTCAGCCTTGAATATTCCAGCAGCAAATAAATATCCAAAACTGAGCAAATAGTGGCTCAATCCAAGCTCAAAAACACAGACAAACCATGGGCATACGTTCCCATATGTATAGGCACCAACCAGGCATAATCGGCCATCAAATGGCTATGTAGCATGAGCATAAAGTGTAATGACAGAGGGTTGCCCTATTTTGGGCTACTTGTGGACTATGTAAAATAGTCAATGACTGAGTAAATTCAGCCCCAAAAGCATCTCACATCATAGGCATACATTCCCCTAGCATTCGAGGTACATTTGGGACCAATCGAGCAACCAATGTCAATGCTAACCAAGCATAAACATAAAGTGCTGATGTAACACTGTTTGTGGCTACCTGTGGACTATGTAAAATAGTCATGGACTAATGTAAATCAGTCCACACATCAATGCCAATGATAACCACCAATGTCAAGCATCAAGGGGGTGTTCCCAAGTGCCAAATGAAGTGTTTTCAAGCTGCCAATAAGTTCCAAGGGAGGGTTGAAGTAAAAAACAAAATTTTTACAAGTCTTCAAGCTAGCCCAAATTGAGTTGGGGCTTGTGGAAGGCTCGGCAAGGTCAAGGCAAGGTTGGAGGAGTAGTCAAGGAGCTCCATGAGCTCCCTCTTGAAGGGAAAAGTTAGTGGTAGAGAATAGGCATCATAAGAAGCAAGAGGGCATGGCTACCCAGCTTCACAAAATCTATGGACTAAAGTAACATAACAAAAGAGAGCTCCAACACCTCTGAAAGAATGCCATGAGGATGCCCAAATGGGCGAGCTAGGTGCTCAGGAAGCTGGGGAGTGACAGGAGCTCGGTATGGCTGCCGTCTAGGGAGGAGACCCAATGAATGTAGGTAATCAATAGGAAGCTGAAGGAGTCACGAACCAGGTTGGAATGCTCGAGCAACCATGCTCCGATACTAGTTGAAAGGTGAGAAGGATCGAAGCTTGCTTGGAAGAGCTATGGTGGAAGAGCAAGAGTAAGAAGGAGCGAGAGACCAAATGGAAAATCCAATAGTCACAATGTGTGATCGGGCCTTCCTTTATTCAAACTGTCACTAAAAGAATACAGAATAGAGTGACGGTGACGAGCACCCGCCACACCTCCAGTGTGTAGTGGCAGGTACTACCAGTGTAGTAATACATGAGCGGTTAGGCAGAGGCGCCTTTAGCCCCAACATGTAGGTTGTTGGGGTTTGACTGAACTACAGAGTTTAGGAGAGCTAATTGTTGTAGCTTGAGTTGCTTTTTAGGTTATGTTTTGGTCTCTTATTCAATAGGTTGGTCTACTAGGCTGCTAATGGTGCTTCTAAGGCCTAAGGGACAACTAGTAGGCCTAAGTTGAGGCAATTTGTTAGTAGTGGGTTGCAGTTTTGGCCTATAGATTGGTTTAGATTCTGCGGGCCTAAACTTCGGAGATTCTAGAGATTTAGCAACATGAGTCTCTTGTGGTCTAAGTGCCTGATTTGTCTTGATGTTTCGTGTGGTCAAGCTTGAGGGTAGCATTTGAGAAGGGCCTTTGGCCGTTTTGGTCTTAGGTACCCAGATTGAGGTATTGCCCCCATAGTAGCCTTGCACTTGCAATAAGGTTTTGGGGACCCATCATAGCTTTTGACCATACATCGATGTCTACAGTCTCATCTTGGCTTCCTAGGTTTTGAGTGTGGATCCTTAGCCTTACAAGACCATGGATGTCTGCTCCTAGGTGGCAGGTTTTGATGTTTAGGCATCCATTGAAGCCTTGGTTTGTAGGCCTCAGCTTTGGCTCTAGTGGTTCGCTCATCTTGGGGTTTGGTGGGTGGTGACAAGTCACGACCCCCCTCCCTAGACTTGATGGTGGGGTTCTGTATTGGTGGCTTTGCAGACTTTGAAGGAGTTGTGTAGCCCTTGCTAAAAGCAGTGACTATATGTACATTGCCTATGGTGAGGTGAATGCACTAGGACTCATAGTCGACATTGCGATTTCTTGCTTTTTAAATAGGCATCCTAACAATGAGTCCATACCTACATCTTTAGTGTTTGGCAACACATAAAAGATCATTGGTATGCTCTTAGACTCATTGGAGATTGCAATTTTGAACTTGTCCAACAGGGCATATGATCGGCCCCCAAATCGAATGAGTTTGGAGTTAGTGGGTTGCGGTTTGCCAATTGGGTCCAATGTGCATGAGATAGGACATTAAAGTCAGCTCCCTCATCGATTTGTGCATTGAGGGTGGTCATGTGCTTGGTAGTGAACATCATGCTTAGGTAAGTTGGTTCTACTATTTCCTTGTCCTCCTCTTCGAAACTAATGCAAAAAAAGTCGAACAGAGGAAAGCGTCAATGCGCCTCCTCATTTTTGCTCGATGCCTCTCCAATTCAAACCCGTTTGGAGAGAGAGAGGGAGATTCTCAATCAGGGTAGAGAGAGGAACAAGATGGATGTAAGCTTATCGGTTTTAATGGAGGATTCAAAAATCTCATTTTTTAGTCTTTCTTTCTCCTCCCTCTCTCCCCTCCTCTATGGGTTGTTCATGCGCACTATCGTGAAGGAGGAATCGGGAAGGAGATTGAAGAAAATGATGATGGAGATTAATGGAGAAGCTGAAGATTGATGTGCAACATGGAATTGAGAGAAATGGAGGCTCCGTCCATTGGTCACGTAGTCATTCAATGTGTCTCAAGTTTCGTAGAAATACAGTATGACTATTTTTAATGAAGGAAATGAAGGCTTTTTGATACTTTATGATGGAAATGATGTTCTTATGTGATGAAAAATTGTTTAAGTGCTGGTCGCATCATGTTTAATTATTGTCTATTATAGAATTCTAATTTCATAATGATTTACGTGTGCTATTTAAATATTGTAAAATCCGAAATGCGATTTTTAAGGGTAAAATGATGGTTTTGTCATTTCGGCTGGGTGAAATGTGTTCCCAAGGGGAAAAACGGAACATACAATTGAATTTTAGTATACTAAAATGATTAGTATAAGGAAAATAAAAAATAATAGTGATTATTATCAAATAAATACTAAAAAATAAGAAAAAATAGAGAAAAAATAGAAATACGCTTCATAAAAATAAGAAAAAATATAATGAGTGTTTATGAAAATATGGTAGTGGCGGAGCATGAGGTTTGGCCTTAGTTTTCCCTATCACTTTGTTAAAGTTCGTGATTTATTGCTCACATTGAAGGCTCTTCTCAGGCCTCACCAAGTGATTTATTGTAGCAAGGACATGCATCCAGTCTTGCTGGTCCTCAGGGCAAGGGATATACTTAGTCAATGGTCTGTAAAATTTCCTATTCTAGTCGTCATCCTTCACCATAGAGGAGATGGTGTCTAGGTTGACCATCATAGTCTTCTAGGTGTCCATCTCTACTCTTACGACTTCCATTCGATTGCCTAGGAAGATCAAACCATTGCCCTAGTCTTCTATGAGTCTCACATTGCGCATCCAGGGTTGGCCTAGCAAGATATCATACTCCACTCCCTTCATGACTATAAAATCAACTGAGAATTGGACTCTTGTGATTTTTACTGGCCAATTCTTTAACACAGTGAATGGATTCACTTTTGTTCCATTAGCCAGAGTGATGTAAACGTGGCCGTCTCTCGACTAGTGGATTGCCTAGGTCTGGAGCATTGCATGGCTCAGCACACTAACTCCCACTCCCATGTCTACGATTCCTTTCCTTGTGGCCTCGCCTAGAGCTAAGACCGACAAGACAACATGTGTTTCAGTGCCCTCCCAGAAAGCATTGATGTGTAAGGTTTTTGGCACTGAGTGCAACGTCAGACTTGGTATCTGCGTTTCTATGTCGTGTTTTTTCAAGTCAGTGGCACCTTGCCCCATTGGTCCTTCAACACATTGTTTCAACTCCTGCCACAGTGGCCAATGCTGCTTAAGCAGATCTCCTAGGCTTAGTGTCATAGGGGTGGTTACCAGTGAGGTGAGGAGATTGCTAGTTTCTTGCCACACTTCTATCTCTGTGCACTTTCTAGTCAATGGCCTTGGTTGATTCGCTAGCCTGTAGCATTTAGGCTTTGTTTATGCAGCACTATTTGTGGTGCCGTCGCATCTCTCGATTTTGGTCGTGGAGGTGATACTGGCATGCTTATGCTTGAGAGATCATTGATCTCATCCTCCAATATAGGCTCAACATCTTTTAGGTATTCTTGGGCTTCTTTTACCCACTCCTTCACCTTTTTTATGGCTTCAAGTTGGCGCTTTGGATTGGGGTACTCCTTGACCCTTGCACTTCCTTTCTCAGCCATCCTTGGGCTGATGATTCTGTGTTCAGCACTCTCTGGTCAGCATGACCTTTGCATCTAGTTTCTTCCTCCTTCTCCTATGGCTCCTCTTTCCGATTGAGGTTGCATCTAAGTTGCTAGGCCCTAGCAATGATATGCCAGCCTGCTTTGTCTGTGCTCGAGTCATGACATGTAATGGGATAGGCATAACCTCCCCATCGAGTGTCTTGACATTGACCAATCCTAATGGGGATGAGGGCTCATTTGTCAAGTTAGAGGACGGATTTTTTTTGGGGCAATCAACAAAAATGTGCATGATCTTGCATTCAACACAATATTAGTGAGTTTGGGAATCTCCCAATTCCCATTTTTTGAATACTAAAAAGGTGGCACCCGAATAACATGCCCATAAGTTTCTCAAAACCATATGATGTGACCTATCATTGGAAAGCTCTTGAAAAATGGAATCTATTGAGCTATAGAGCACTCAATTTGCAACTATAATGTTCAAGTTATGACAAATCCAAAGATTTGACCACGTGTCCCAAACTTATGGAAAAATCCCATATTCCCCAATATGGCGTTATTCAGTGCATCTTTGATCGGCCTTGTCTTGATTTGCTTGCTTCTGTTCAGGGTAGCATGAAGAGATATGTCCTCGGTGACCGCAAGTCTAGCATGTGATTGGTTCTTGGGTTTTGCTTCCTAAGACTGTACCTCTCCCTCTTCCAAATGCCATCACTGGTAGTAGTTGGTAGTCCATAAGAACTGCATTTCCCTCTTTTTCATACAAGATGTAAGGGTGTACGTAAGGCTCTTCGTCGTTTGGCTCTTCCACATAGTGGATTGGAGGATCACTTGGTAGATAGGTCACGTAGGGTCTACGTGGTTTAGGTATATTCATAGGGTTTATCTTCATCCTAGGAATGGCTAGCTTGGCGTCATTGGGTGCCCAGGAGAGCCAATGGGGTTCCCCTTCCGAAGAAGTTTGGCGGCCTATTCGCTAAGTATGGCTGATTATATGGTTGTGAGTATGGGAGTCTCCTCAGTAGTCTACAATGCATGTCATCATGGCCAAACCTACCACAATTGGCACAAGGTCGGGACCGAGGATCCTGGCACTCAACTGGCAGGTGGTTTCTGCCACAATATACGCATTGGATGTGAGGGCATGTCGGTCATCTCATTATTTCTTGTAATCTAGCTAGCTCCATCCTCATCTATGCTAGCTCTTGGCTTGAATCAATGCCCTTGCCTTTATCTTGAGTACTTGGGCCTGATATTTTGCTTGTCGTAGAAGCTCTCTCGAGATTCCTACATGTAGTCTCTTCTCGATTTGAGCTCCTGGAATTTCTCTTCTTGAGGTGTGTCCACTCTAATGGCTTCTTCAAAGACCCTTGTCCACAGCGCATCTCACTATAAGCTCGAGTTGCCATCATTCTTTGCTTTGTATTCCATTAATGAATATTGTGGGCACTACTTGGTTGGTCGCTAGCCAATAGGGATTATATTTAAGAGACTCCTCACATGGGTCACATAATCTCGGATATCCTCCTTATCCCTCTACTTGACATTCATCACTCGCACTAATAGGTTGTCAGAGTACCCAAGCTCAGAGAATCTCTTAATGAAGAGACTCTTGAGGGTGTTGAAGTCAATTCACTCGGTAGCATCTAGACTCGTGTACTAAGTCCAACCCTTATCTCCTAAGCACACACCAAAATCTTGTGAGTGCAAAGCAAGATTGGTGAGGCTCTACGAAGCTATATGGGTCATCATTAGGTTGGTACTTGTCTAGTTGCTTCACGACTATTGGGATTTTAGAGTGGCTCTTAGAGCCTTGAGTGAGTCCTAATCCTGCAAGCAATGAGGTTGCCATTGCATTGGCAATTCACTTGGTGGAAGTGTTATCTAACAGTTACTTCATGAGAAGCTCATTCAGCATAAGATCTCCCTCTATCTATCTTTTCCTCTCAGCATCAGGACCCATCCTACTTCTGCTTGCTAGCACTAGCACCTATTGAATTTCACACACTTCCATGTTTTTCTGCAAGCTCCTGGCTTGCTATTCTTAATTGTAGATCACTAGGCTTTGCAAAACTTCATGTTCTATTCTCGTCTCCTCTCTTAGGTATGCTATGATATCCTTGGACATCCTACTGTGGTGGTCTATCTGGACCTGTAAGTCATGACTGGCAACCAGCCGTTGGATTTCAGTCTCAGGAGACCTCCTAGATCGAGCTCCTCATCCCATCCATGGCTAGCACTTGTCTTTGCCATGTCCATGGTTTCTCTCTCCACCAAGTTGTCGATGAGATTGATTAGATCGGGTAGATCCACTCCTCCAATGGTGACTATTCCTCCTAGATTCCTTGTTATGTCTTTTGCTTGGTCCTATGTTTGGGGTTTCGATCACCCGACTATGTCTCCAGATCTCCTCCTGGTGGGTTCATTCTTGGGTTATGTCTAGGTTAGTTTCTTGTTATTTATAGACACTCCTCAACTTAACTCTCTCGATGGATGTGTGCACATGCTCTCTTCTGTGCACTATGCAAAATCAAGCTCTCGGCTTTTCAGTGTATGTTAAGTGATGAAATTGATGTGGGGTGCGAATGCAGAACGTAGGACGTAACTCATGCTATCCCCCCTTTTTATTTGTAGCCTAACATGGCTCTAGGTGTGTTCCCTGGCTACCCATAATAATTTTCTAGGGTCTCGACTACTCCCCTTTGCTCAGTCAAGGTAATTCTATGGTATATGAGTTGGTTTCGGGGTCGATTCTAGCTGGTTTTGGTTAGAGGCTAGTAAATTTTCCCTAGTTCTATTCTGCATTGTTGGTCCAATTCCTAGAGTCCGAGTGACTCTAGTGGTTTTGGTTTGACTCGGATTGTTTGATTTAGTTGGTCTGATCCAGTTGACTCTTTGAGTCGTACGGTCCAACTGGTCCGATGCTAGGAGTCAGACGTCGTTGTTAATTTGATTGCAGCAGGCACAACCCCAAATGCCAGCGTGATCGATGCTAGAGATCCTTAGGGTTGTAACCTGCAACCTAGAACTACTGATTAGAACACAAGGAAGGCCTGGAACTACTTGGATTTGCAAGATCGGGCTCGGAATCTGCGCATTCGATTCGTCGTGTACCTGCAACTCTCTCTCTCTCAAACTCTCTCATAATGTAACAATTTTGCAAATGAGCTCTTTCTTGATCTCTTGGGTTATAAACCCTTCCCCGTCGACCTTTTCAGTCATTCTCCTAGTGACGTAAATCCTTCCAGCACTCTTTTTTTGTGATCTGTACCCTGTTTGGGCCTGTTTCACAACAACAAAACCCTATTGTTTCCCTCCAAGTTATGGGTCCTAACCTACTCTAAATGCAATAGAAATTCAAAATAGAAAATTGTAATAATCCCTCCTACTTGCCTAATCATCAACAACACAAAATACTTACTTGTTTCAAAGATTAAACTCTAAAATCTCCTACCTACAAAGAGCACCGGTTCAGGGGTGAACCTTACTTTGATGCTTGATTCAAAGCGCACAAGAACTCAAGCTTGAATTTGTTGGTCCAGTGCAATGGAACCAAAATGTAAAGGGAGCTCTCGCTCAACTACCAAGACCCATAGACCGCTTATTCCTTCAAGAATTTCAAGCGAGCACAAATGGCTACCTCTCACATAGCCGACGCGCTATCCCTCCCTACGAGTGTAGTGAGCTTACCTTGATGCTCGATTGAGGTGCTTCCTCTCTCAAGCACTCCGATAGTGTTGGGGGTAAAGGTGCCTCTGCCTAGCCGCTTGTGTATTACTGTTGAGTGTTGAAATGACTTGTTTTTTGGCTGATTTTTGTTGTTTTTGAGAGGTGAATGGTTGATTTTATGAGATGATTGATTGATTTGGAAGTGGTTTGAGAGTTTTTTGGATGATATTGATTGTGTTTTGGAAGATCATGATGTTTTTTGGTGGTTCTGTGATGTTCTGATAGGTTCTGAATGGTTCTGTATACCTTCTGTTTTGTTCTGTTTTGGTCTGTTTTGGTCTGTTTTGTTCTGATTGTCTTCTGAAAGGAGGGATTAAGTATTGATTGATGAAGAATGAGATATTGAGAAAGCTTATTGAATGGTTTGTGAGAGTTTGAAATGGTTTGAGAGTGAGTTATGAGGTTTTGATAACCTTCTGTAGGTCTTCTGTAGAGCTTCTGCTTCTATTCTGTTTCTGTTCTGTTCTGTACTGTAGCTGTTCTGGTAATGTTCTGTAGACGGTTCTGTATGCTTCTGTAAGTGTTCTGTGGAATGTATGTGTGACTTTGGGAAAGTTTTCTAGCCTTGAAAAGAGGTGAATACAAGTGAAAAAGAGCTGAAAGAAGTGGAAGAAGTAGCTGCCAAAGACTCAAGAGAAGACTAGAGTGAAGTGATAGTAGTGAGCTGTGAAAAGACACTGTAGTGGCTCTGGTGACCCTTCATATTAGACATACCTCTTGGGAGGGGTATCCAAGACCTAAGAGTGATTATTGAGAGTAATTTTGAGAGATTGTAGTAAGGATATGATGTATTATTGATGGAGTGAGATAGAGAGAGTCAGAGATAGCCAATTCTACTGAAACAGAGTGATTGTATATGAGAGATTGAGAGAAAAGACTATGAAGATATTGAAGATGAATACTATGTGATGTATTTCCATTCTAAGATGGTGTATTCCTTTGCTTTCTTTGTTCTATTGATGGATTTTGTGAAGATATTGAAGAATATGGTTGATTCTATTAAAATCCGTGGGAGATCTACATGATGCTGCATGAAGATTTGTTGTGCATGGTGTTCTTTTCTTCATTGCGATCATATGAAACATGATAAACAAGCTTGTTGATGTTACAAGATAGATTTTCTTGCAAGAGAATTCCCTTTTCCTTGGTGTTCCTCTTGGGGCTCCATGTTTTTGGTGCGCAGCCGGGGAAACTTGCCATCAACAAGCACCAAAAGAGGCTGAAAATGAAGGAAAGGGCATTGCCAAGAAGAGAAGAATTCAATGGATGTTTGTAAAGTTCCTTCTTCCACTGAAGAGTTGGAATTTCTCATAATCAAAGCCACTTTCCACAAGAATTTCATCCCACAATGGCGGAAACACATCACCATCATGATGCATGCTCTATGTGGTGGACAGTTTCCTCTTCCTATTGAAGCAGCAGAAACTTGCATCTTGGTGGCAAACTGTTTGGGAACAAACTGAAGAGCAGAAATAGAGAGAATGAACATCCATGGAAGATTTGGCATTCGTTGAGAAGTTTCCAGACAACATCAAGTGGGAGATTGTGAAGAAGCTTCAGGAGTCTTGGTCTGTAGAGGTTCACAAAGATAAGAAGGAAAAGAGTTGGAATTTGTTCGTGGATGCTCAACAGCAAGATACCTGGGATGCTTGGTGTACTGATAATCTTCTGTTTGTTCAATTAGCAACCCACTGGAAGTTGGTAGACAGAGTGTTTTTCACAACCTACACTGTTGAAACCATCAGAAGCTGGCATTACTATGATGATGGCACCACCACCATGCTCAGACGTATGCATTTTGACACCTTCAGAACCGAATACCTTCCTCTGTGCAGTGGCATGAAAGCAGAATTCAGGGACGTTGAAAAGAAAGAAGTAGAAGAAATGTTGGCAAGAGAGTCCTCCAGAGACTGAAGCCTTCTGTTAACCCTCTGTGGAGCACTAACAACATAAGTGGAGCCAACCCCCTGATGAATGACGCAATAAAGAGGCAAGCGTTAGAACGAGTCCAGAGGTACGTGAGAAGAGAGAAAGCAAAAATCAAGGCTGAGAACGAGCTAGCAGCAGAAGCCGCCTTTGACGCCCTTGCGGAACTCTTTACAGAAGTCCCAATGGCACATCAAGCCCTTCCTCCTCCTGCTGGAGGTCCACTTCCAAGCCAGATCCTTCCTGGAAATATTGATGACAAACCAGCGAATGTAGTCCCATTGCCAGTTTTTAAGGGAGAGTACAATGAAGACCCCGATCTTCATGTAGCAGAGTTTATGGTAGCGTGTGTGGCTAACAATGCCAGAACCCCTGAGCATTGGTTAGCAATATTCCCCGCCACTTTCAAGGGCGCGGCGTTTCAGTGGTATGAGAGACAAGCAGCAGGAACTTTTGGCACATGGGACGACCTGAAGTTGGCCTTCCTCACTAAATTCAGGCGTGAAGGTTTTGAAGAGCGGATGAGAGAGGAATTTATGAACCTAAGTCAGTCCTCTGGAGAAAGAGTGGAAGCCTATGTCTCACGAATGGAATCCATCCTGAAGAGATGGACTAACCATAATCTAGATGATGGCATTCAGAAGGGGGTGTTTCTCAGAGGATTACAACCAGAAGTCCGTAAGTTTATGGAGCTACAAAGACCAGCCACCCTGCAAGCTGCAACAGAAGGTGCAAGACTGTACGATGAAGTGGAAGCTCGATTAGCGATGAATACAGGAAGAGGAGTCCTACCTCCTCTGATGCCAGGAATGATGTATCCACCCAATGCAGTTCTAGGGACTGTTCCCTATCCCTACCAACAGATGCCCCCGGTCTCACAGTACAGTGCACCAAATCCACAGTGGCCACAATCCATGCCTCAAATGGTGGTTCAACCTCAACAACAATGGTCCCAACCAATTTCCTCAATGCCAAATCAGCAGCAACAGTGGAACCCTACCAACTGGAGCCAACAGCCAACAGTTCAAACAGGAGCTCTGAATCAGAGCCAGAACAGAGACCCCTCTGTACCAGTCCAACCAGTTTATGCAGTGATTACAGAAACTCCTCAAAACCCTCCTGCCAGTACGTCAGGAGGAGAAAGCTTGAAGGATTATTTATCTAACTCAGTTGCAAACATCAAAAAGGAGTTGATGGATGTGATTACAGAGCAACTACAGATGTTGAAAGTGAATACCGCTAGCATATCCAACGTTGCAGGAGCAGGAAGAGATGTGATGCGGTCAAATACTTGGTGTGGTAAGTGTCATCAAGCAGGCCATTTAGCCACTGAATGTACACGTAAACCAACTATTCCTAGGGCCTTCTGTTCCTACTGTTTGCGGAAGAACCATACAGAGGACATTTTCTCTCTGAAGGAGATGCATGATAGGAGAAGGAAGGAAGAAGACGCAAGATTCAACTTGCTGGAATCCAAAATGACAACACAAGATATTGGACCCAAGCCTAGAGAGTTTGGGCCTAATTTCGGACCCAGAAGATTTCCTTCCCAAAGTTACAAAGGAAGACAGTCTGGCGGTGGTCAGAGATCAGAAGTGGAGTGTTACAGATGCGGAGAAAAGGGACACATTTCACCAAATTGTCCAAATCCTCGAAGGTCAGTGGATTACAAGCCCTTATGCAGTCGATGCAAAGGAGAAGGCCACACTGCAAAAGACTATCCAAGCCTAGCCCCAGTGAAAAACAGTGCTACTGATAGTCCGTCCAAGGCTCAAGAGCCTACCTCCAATTTGGTGGAATTGGAAGTTGCTGCCATCACGCGTGCAAAGCAGAAGGAACCACCTATCCAGAAAGAAAATAACCCTCCTGCCAGAACAGTGAAGTTCAATCTTCCACCAGAAGAACAGAACAGAACAGAGCCTAACATTGCCGTACAGAGCCCTACAGTGCCACAGAGAGTTACAGAGACAGTTACAGAGATAGGACCAGAGGTCCCGGATACAGAAGAGGAGGAAGTGCCACAAGTGGCAGAAGAAGTTCCTGTAATTCCTCTGTTGGAAGAAAGAGGGAAAATGAAAATGGGTGTTGCCCCATTCCCTAACCGGTTAGAGAAGCCAGTGGATCCTATTAAGGAATACGATCTGGTCAGAGATCTAGATACCTTTAGACCAAATCTCACATTTCGACAATTATTGATGTTGTCCCCCAGTTTCTGGAAAAGATTCAAAAGTATACTGACAAGATGACGTGGTTTAAGGATTTCTCCCTCAACAGCAACAAAGCCCAACAAGGCTCCAGAGCCTGTAAAAGAAGTGGATGTGGCTAATGCTTTCCTAGATCCGGGTACCCCAGAGACTGGCGTGTGGATAGAAGGCTGCTTCATTGCAAATGCACTGATTGATGGTGGTTCATCAGTAAACATTATGACGGATGTCACAATGAAGGATCTAGGCTTACAAGGTGTGCAACCCACCTAATGGCTCATCAGACTGGCGGATCAAAGTAGGATCAAGCCTTTGGGCATTCTCCCATATGTGAAGACTACAGTGGCTGGAAAAGATTATTGGCTGACCTATTTGGTGGTGAAGCCAAACTCTTATGGTACATCCTATCCCCTGTTACTGGGCAGACTATGGCTTTTTGAAGCTAGAGCGAGGACGGATTGGTTCAAAGGAACCTTGACCTTGGGTAGAGGACCCAATAAAGTGGTGCTGAAACTGTATGGTTCTCAAAAAGGACATGGATCCACCTCCTTGGAATTATCTTCTGATTCCCCTAACGAGGCTACATATGGAACATCAGCAGATGAAGATGCTATCAAACAGATCCTTCCCAAGAAAACAGTGGCACATTCCTTAACAGTGGATACTGTAAGCCGACTTCCAAAAGATGCAAAGCCATTATCAATGGGTGAATACTTCCTGCCTGAACCAGAAATGACTTCTGAAATCACTTCTGATAGTGAGATAGAAGCATGGATGTACTGCTCTCCCTGTTACATGGTCACAACAGGAACAGAAGCAGAAGCAGAGACAGAGGCAGAAGAGGAAACAGAGAATCTGTTCTTATGTTACAGAGCTCCTACAGAAGCAGAAACAGAAGCAGAGATAGAGACAGAAGAGGATGGATATGATATGGACGAAGAGAATTATGAAAGTGAAATGGAAGAGTCTATCCCACCTGAAGAGGATACATTTGAGGAAGAAGTTCCAGAAGCATCAGAAGCCGATGAGCTCATGCTACGGGACAGAATGGTAATGATACCATTTGGTCTGGTAAATGGATCTTCTCATATGCAAAACCTTTATAAGGAATGGATTAAGAAGAACAAGCCGTCTTTCAAGAGTGGCTCATGCCGTCCTAACCTATCCTTGCCAAAGAAAGATGATGATGATGCACCATGCCAACAAGCACCAGTCCCACCAACCCAACAGGCGTCACAGGGTCCCTATTATGTGACGTTCCTGGATGTATCATCAGAAGAGGAGTCTTCAAGCCAGGAGGTAATTAGTTTCAAAACCAAACCCGAAACAGCTCTAATCCCATTCCAACGTCTTAAGGAGCAACCTAAGTCTCCACCAAAAGAAGAAGTTGGTTCTAGTGGGACATCAGAAGAGGACACCACTCCCTTGAAGGAGTTGGATCTGTATCCAGAAGCAATCCATGGAACCTTCATTCGTGAAGTAGAAGGTGAAAGGCAGTTAACCTTTGTGGATTCAGAAGGCATTGAACGCCACTTGAAGGTGGGTGGCAGTCTCCCAGAAGAGGAGTTGTCAACCTTGTACAATTTGTTGAAAGAAAATTTGGACGTGTTTGCATGGTCTTACAAAGACCTAAAGGGGATTGGTCCCACAATATGTCAATATCATATTGACTTGGAGCCTGATGCCAAGCCAGTACGGCAACGACAGAGGTGAATGAACCCGAATTATTCCACATTGGTGAAAGCGGAGCTGCTCAAGCTTCTGGAAGCCGAGTTCATCTATTCAGTGGCAAATAGTGAATGGGTTTCACCCATCGTGGTTGTACCCAAGAAGAATGGCAAATTGCGAATATGTGTGGATTTCCGAAAGCTTAATTCCAAGACGAAGAAGGATCATTTTCCTATCCCTTTCACAGACCAACTGTTGGACACAGTGGCAGGACATGAGCTTTATTCCCTTTTGGATGGATTCAGTGGATACAACCAAGTGCAGATCGCAGAAGAAGACCAGTCCAAAACAACCTTCACCACAGAATGGGGGACCTATGCTTACCGAGTGATGCCATTTGGGCTCTGCAATGCCCCTGCTACTTTCCAATGAGTCATGATGGCCGCATTTCAAAATCATCTGCACGACTTTATTGAGGTATATTTAGATGACTTCTGTGTCTATAGCTTGATCAGTGAACACTGGGGACATTTGGAACAATGCTTTGACCGATGCCGGGAGTATGGGATTTCCCTCAACCCCGATAAATGCATCTTTGGGGTCTCTTCTGGAGTCCTGTTGGGCCCACATTGTCTCTACACAAGGGATATCAACAGACCCTGCAAAGATCGAAAAGATTGCAGCTCTGGCAGCACCCACCAACCTCAAACAGTTGAGAGGATTCCTAGGCCATGTGGGTTACTACAGAAGGTTTATAGCCCATTTCGCGACAAAGGCAACTTCCTTGCACAAGCTTCTGAGGAAAGATGCAGAGTTTACTTTGACAGAAGAATGTGACAAAGCCTTCCACACTCTGAAGCAGTGTCTGATAGAGGCACCCATTCTGCAACCTCCTGATTGGACGAAAGAGTTCCATGTACACACTGATGCATCAATTGAAGGTTTAGGTGCTGTCCTCTGCCAAAAGGGCTCCTTGAAGTTGGATCAACCGATCTATTATGCAAGCCGAAAAGTCACTGATAGGGAACGGAACTATACAGTGACCGAGCTGGAGTGCTTGGCAATGGTGTTTGCCTTGGAGAAGTTCCGCCACTACCTCCTATCCACCCACTTTAAATTTTATGTGGATCATGAGGCCCTGTCCTTCTTGATGAACAAAGCAGATGTGAAAGGACGAATGATAAGATGGCTCCTTTTATTTCAGGAGTTCGACTTTGAGGTGATTACTAAGCCTGGTCGTTCCCATGTTCTGGCTGATCATCTGTCGCGTATCCCACAAACTGCAGACGAGGAGCAAGATGATCCAGACCTCCCTGATGCTTCCCTATTGTTGGTAGAAACTGTAACTCCCTGGTATGCAGACATTGCCAATCTGCTGGCAACCCAATAGTACCGTCCTGGTATTTCTAGTCGGGAAAGGAAGAAGCTCATGCTAGAATCAGCCCCATACACCCTGCTAGGTGGTGCACTGTACAAGAAAGGCAAAGATGAAGTACTCAGAAGATGTGTTGCAAGAGATGAGATTGGGATTGTTCTGAAGGCTTGCCATGGCGAGCCATGTGGAGGTCACTTTGCAGGAGAAGCTACAGCCAGGAAGGCTCTGCTAGCAGGTTATTGGTGGCCTACCATTTATAAGGATGCCTATGATTAATGTAAAAGTTGTGATGCTT
Organism: Lygodium microphyllum; assembly: GCF_053477565.2. NCBI lineage: Eukaryota > Viridiplantae > Streptophyta > Polypodiopsida > Schizaeales > Lygodiaceae > Lygodium > Lygodium microphyllum. Next base: position 113,534,617 of record NC_141148.1, read on the forward strand.
GTCAAAGAATGGGGAAACCCACGAAGACAAGTGCCATGCCATTGCAACCTATCCTTCCATTGAAGCCGTTTGAGAAGTGGGGCATTGACTTCGTAGGTCCGATCGACCCTCCCACCAGAAGGAAACAGAACCGATACATCCTCGTATGTACGGATTATGTCACAAAGTGGTGTGAAGCTAAAGCCCTAAAGCGGGACGATGGTAACAGCGTGGCCCTGTTCATGTACGAGAATATCATCACCTGTTTTGGTATTCCCTTAGAGCTGGTAAGTGACAGAGGCACTCATTTCCTTAACAAAGTCATGGAAGAGTTGACAGAGTTGTATAAGATCCGCCATCGCAAGTCCACTCCTTATTACCCCAGAGTCAACGGCCAAGTCGAAGTCACCAATCGTATCCTCTGCTCGATTCTGACAAGAACGATTGCCGCACATCGTCGTGATTGGGACGATCGACTTACAGAGGCCCTCTGGGCATACAGAACCTCCCATAAAGCAGCAACAGGACAAACACCCTTCTAGCTGGTGTATGGTACAGAAGCTGTTTTTCCGGTTGAACTGGAATTACCCTCTTTGAGAGTGGCTATCAAAGAGCGTTTGGGGGACGATAATTCACTTCAACGCCGTCTCCTGCACCTGGAATGTTTGGATGAAATTCGTAGGATGGCTCTCCAGTGCATGGAAGCCACGCAAGCTCGACGCAAGGCTTACCATGATAGCTTCATCAAGCACAAGGCATTCAAAGAAGGTGATTTGGTCCTAGCCTATGATTCACGATTTGGCAAGTTTCCTGGCAAGCTCCAACAGCGGTGGATGGGCCCCTATAAGGTACTTGCCATCAACCCAAATGGTTCTGTCCAAGTGCAGACCGTTGATGCCTCTGATGATCCCTTTCTGATCAATGGATATCGCCTGAAGAAGTATTTCCCTCCTTGGGGATCTTGACAATTACGGACACTTGATCCTTTCCCTCGTTGGCGCGGCACTGTACTTGTTATGATGCTACTTCTGATAGCCGTTCTTCAATCATTTCTGATGAAGAGGGCGCAACCCTCTGTCCCCTCAAAACCCCCTTCCAGCCTTGATCTCTTATCCTCTATTTTCCACTAGCGACAGTGGCGAGGTTGGTTTTGACACATGGTTTTTCTACCATTCCCTTGCTCACTTTGCAGAAAACAAAATAAGAAGAAAAAAAAAACAAAACATATCGGTTATGGGAGAAAAGGACTTAGGTCCCTGTCATGCCGACCTATTCTTCGAGAAAAGGTGGAAACACCCTCGGGAATAGGGGAAAATAAGAAAAAGAAAAAAAACCAAAGAAGAAAAAAGAAAACAAGAAAAACAAATCTGTTATGAGAGAAAAGGAAGAAATTCCCTGTCATAGCAGGCCTCGTTCCAAGAAAAGGTGATAAACACCCTTGGGCGAGAAGCTGGCAGTGGAAAAGGTGGTAACACCCAGCAGTCCAAAAAGTGGATTCATTAATTGATATCCCTAGGATCCAATTCCGAAGCTGCCTCCCTTGGTACGCTGCGTCCTGGGTCTCTCTGCAAAGTGTATAACTGTCCTCTAGCAGATGACATGTTCCTATTCAACACAATGTTCGATTTGATGGCTACCTCCCTGGGTACGCCTCTTCAACAATTGATGACGCGATCTTCATCGACAAACAATCGAGTGACGTGAGCTTTCATCCTAACCGGATGGGGAAGTGAGTAAGGTTACCCTCTGTAATTATCAACAGAGAGTGAGACAGAGGGTGGGGTGAGAGACCAGTCTTTTCCCTTCAAATCAAATGAGAGGTGAGAAGTGTGAATGAAGTGTTGCACCCACGGGATGGGCCTCTCAAAGCACAAAGCACAATTTGTTTCTGTGCACTACACTATAAGGCTCCCTTGCCTTCCTTCTTGCACCGTATGTCGGCACAGGGCGGGATGCACTGTTGCACCATCAAATGCGCACAAGGCATACAATCTTTGCACAAGTGATTGTGAGGATTATATCAATGGGTTTCAGGAAAAGGCTGCCCTCCTGTATTTATCAACAGAGAGTGAGACAGAGGGTGGGCTGAGTGTGACTGGAGTTTCTTCAATCAAATACCGAGAGGTGAGATTGAGGGACGTTACGACACTTGGAGTCAGGTATGTTCCACTTTCCCTATGCACCCACGGGATGGGTTTTTGCCGTCATCACAAGACACATCACCCTGTTCTGTACACTGCACTGTAAGGCTCCCTTGCCTTCCTCCTTGCACTTATGCCAGACGGGTTAGACGCACTAATGCACCATCAACTGTGCACCCTGGCATACTCCCTTTGCACCATTTCCCCCTTGTTGATTCCTCAACCGGGTATGAGATATGGGTTTTAATCATTCTTCCGCGAGTGATATTAGTCATGGGGCGAGTGACTGTTCTTTCATTCCAATTGAGTGATTGTGAGTTGAGTGTGGTATCCCTCATCATCGACGAATTTCCTGCGATTCCTTCCATCAGCTACCTCCCTGGGTACTGCCGCGTGGTCCCTGCCATGATAAACGTGCGCTGTAAAGATGCCTTGGTCCCTCCAGCGCCGACAACCACACTGGACGTGCCATCAATACTCAACCTTGATTCTTGACGAAACGGGCCAAGTTTTTCTAACCCTACACTTTGGTTTCTTCGTGCCGGTCATGTTTTAAGTGTGGGGAAGTTAGTGGATGGTCTGTGGCGTGGTCCTAGGTCCCTGTTGTTCGGTTAACCCTATCCGTTAAGGTCTTAAGTGTGGGGACGCGTCCCTGCGCGTCTATGTTGCATACCCCTCTGCATATGCCTTATCTTGCTCATGCATAAATGCCATGACTTGCTTTTACCCTCATGGGATACCTTCCCATCCACCCGGTTCTGTTCCACCCACCCTTGGGGCTATTCCCTTGCAGTTTTCCTTCATTTCCTGATTTTGAGGTTTTTTCATGTGAATGCACCCTACGTTCACCAAAATCCAAATCCAACCTTATAGCCCTGTTCCCCCCATTGAACTGACCATTTTTACTTTTTATCTACCCCTGTTCCGGTGCACGGTTTTTGAGTTATTAATTTTTGAAGCATTTTGTGCAATTTAGCCGGTTTTCCATGTGAACGCGCTTTTCTTGCTTCCGAACCATGATCTGACATCATAGCCCGGCCAACCACTTTTCCCCTGATATTTTTCCTTCTTACTGCGCATCATTCCGATCCACGGTTTGTCCGTTATTCATTTTTCGGGTTTTTTACGACCTTTTTCGTGTGTATTTTCGACATTTTTCCATGTGAACCTGCCCTATTTGCATCGGAATTCCAATTTGATTTGACAGCCGTGTCCCCTGTGCCTTCCCCCACCTTTTTCCTTTTTCCTCCACCCTTTTTCGACTTTCGGATTTTTACGTATTAATTTTTAAATCAGTTTTCGAGCGTATTTTTGGCGTTTTTTGCATGTGAACCCCTCCTACTTCCACCGGAACTGCGCTTTAATGTGATAACCCTGTGCCACCCTTTCCTGCGGATATTTTTTCTTCTTACTGCCTGTCTTTTCGGTGAACGGTTCGTCCGATATTAATTTTCGATCCCATTTTTGGGTTTGTTTTTTGGGTTTTTCCCATGTGAACGCGTCTTATCTCTGTCGGAATTATGTTTTGATGTGATAGGATTGTCAGGTACATCTTTCTGCACAGTTTTCCTTTTTTCTGCACCTCATTCCGATGCATGGATTTTTCGCTATTAATTTTTAATTACGTTTTTTGGTTCGTTTTTTGTGTTTTTTGCACGTGACCGTCCTATACCCCCCCAGAACCTCCTTCATATATTTTCCTTGTTTTCCCCCTGTCGCCCTGCCCACTTTTTGTTTTTACACTATGTCGTTTTGATATCCGGATTGGGAGTTATTAATTTTTCTTTATTTTTACGTGTATTCGCGCGCCCGTTTTGCGCGTGAACGCGTCCCTTTTTCGATTTTACGTATCTCCACGCGCCCCGGTCGTGTCCGCATGGCCCGTCCCATCATCCCAGCGCCATTTCAATCCCGTCACGGAAAATTTTTTTACCCCGCCCCGCGCACGTGCGCGGGACGGGGGTATGCGCCCTTGTCCCTACCCACCCCTTACCCTCTTGCCCCCTACCCTTTTCCCCACCTGCCCAACCCATGGCCCCCCCATGGGCCCCCCACCCCTTTCCCCCAACTGCCCATCTCTCTCTCTCTCTCTCTCTCTCTCCTCCTGCGACCTTCCCTCCTTCCTTCTCCCTTTGCACCTCCTCCCTCCCACGTGCCTCTTCTTCCTCCCGCCTGTGCCTCTCCACCCTCCCTCCTCGTCATCCTCCTCTGCAACTCCTCCATCCCACGCGCCATCTCCCACCCCACCCTCTCCACCGCCCCTCCCTCCCTTCTACCTCCCTGTGCGGCCGCCCTTCCTCCCTTCTCCCTCCTCCCGCCAGCGCCGCCCTCCGTCTCTCTCTCCCTCCTCTACGCCTCTGCCCGCCCTCCTGACGCAGTCGAGCCGCCGTCGTACTCCCTCCAGTGGCGCCGCTGTCGCCCCTGTTGCAGCTCGTCGCCGCCGCCCTCCCGACCCACTCCGGCAGCCTCCTCCCCGCTCGCCGACCTCCACTCGCAGGCCGCCCCCGCCTCGGATTCGCAGCCCCCGCCTCGGATTCGCCGCCGCCGCCTTGGATTCGCAGCCGCCGCTGAATCTACCGCCACCACCACCTCCTCTCCCCACCACCACCACTAACCCTAACTGCCTCCTCTGCTAACCCTACTACGGTTAGTCACTAACCCTAACTAGTTTAACCTAAACTAACCTTAGTTAGTTCCAACCTAACTAACCTAACTAAGACAACTAACCTTAGTTAGTTCAAACCTAACTAACCTAACTAGGACAACTAACCTTAGTTAGTTCAAACCTAACTAACCTAACTAGGACCACTAACCCTAGTTAGTTCAAACTACTCCTAACCCTAACCCTAACTAGGTTTACTAACCCTCCCCTAGTTAGTTGACTAACCTAACCATAGTCAACTTAATTACCTAACCATAGTTAGCCTAGTTAACCTAACCCCAACCTACCTAGTTAACCTAACCCCAACCTACCTAGTTAACCTAACCCCACCTTAACCTAGTTGACTAACCCCTACCTAGTTAACTTAACCTAGTTGACTAACCTAACTTAGTTGACTAACCTAGCCTAGTTGACTAACCTAAGCAACCTTGACTAACTTGACTTGACTTGGGCAGACTAACATGACTTACCCCCACTAACCAGACTTAACTGACTTATGCCTAACTGACTTATCTGATTAATGTGATTTAGGTGATTTAATTAATCACTACATTAATTTTTCCCTTTAAAAAATTTCAGAAAAATTTTTGAAAATTCATTTTGCCTTTTGCCAATTTTTGGGAGTTTTTTCGCTGGCAATTGCCTACCCTATAATTTCTGAAAATTCAATATTTCCTAATTTCACCTCCAAATTGCCAATAAATGTAGAAAATTCATTTAAAAATAGTAAAAAATTCTAAAAAAATTCTGAAAATTTTCCCTCACCTCCCTTGCTCATTTTCCATTTTTTCAACCATTAATAATCACAAATTAACAAAAAAAACCATAAAAAATAAAATACAATAAAATAAAATAAAAATAAACAACCAACCCAAACCAAATCCACACATCCGCTAAGGTGTTGTTATTGTTGTTTCATCAGTGATCTTTACTTTTCCTTTACTGGATTCACTTCTTTTGGTGGACTCTTCCGTGCGCATTTCTGCATTACATACACACCCTTTCCAGGTATTTATTTTATGTATTTTATTTATTTTCATTTTTTCCTTAATCACAAATTAATTGTTAAAATAAACCCTTTAATTCACCCACAGTTTCCACGCGCATTCGCGCTCAACACACATACTTTTTAATTAAAATAAACCAGCCGTTCACTTAGCACGCGCTACGTGCGCTAAAGAGGCACTTTAATTTTTTATTAAAATGAACCAGCCGTCACATGAGCACGCGCTGGCAAAAAAGCGCTCCACATCACCTTAATTTGTAATCAATGAATTGCATTTAGAGACCCAGTCGGGAATCGAAGTCCGGGAATCGAATAAAAGCACAGTTTTAACCTAATAATTGGTAATTTAATTTATAATAAGGAATCGCCGTTTTCTTGCTAAGGTTTATCACCTAATAAAAATTCACTAATTTTTAATAATTGATTAAAATCAACCCTTCATTAAATTAATTCCCCCTCACTGCACTTAATTCCTTTTTTTTAATGAACCGTTTCGTGGGATGGGTATGCGCAGTCATTAGAGTTATTTTCCATGGTCCAGTCTTGGTTTATCACAGATATAGTTTTGATATGTGTCGGATGTGGTCTTATTTTGGTTTCCTGTTTTAGTTACGGTTAAGGGTACGGTATGTAGTTTTTTTTCTTTTCTTGCCTGATACGAGGTTCTGGGTGTTTGTCTGATGCATCGCATGAAGCTTTCGATCGCATTTGTCTCAAGGTCATGTCAAATTTTTTCTAGGATGTGGTTTGCTTGGGGTTAGTTGGTTGTGTCATGTTTTATTGTTTGGTTATTCTCTTATCCTTGGTTTTTTTTGTCTGTTGCTTTGCAGGCATTCTCCTTGATTGTCTGTGTTTGTGGTGTGTGTGTGTAACCATCTGAATGGCGCCTTCTCATGCTCCTCCCCCTATCCAGTACGTCCCATTAGTTAGTAGGGATTACTCTTCCCTACTTACTTTTGAGCCTCTCACGAAGGCGGGACTTGCTGCTTTTGTGGCCACTCCTTTTCCATTGCTTTCGGAGGATCCGTCGTTATGTGATGAGTTCCTGGCCTCCTACAGCAAGAAGACAGGCGTAGTCCAAGGCCTGTCTATGACATTGACATCTCGAGGCTTAGGGAAGGCTCTGTCTTTACCCTTCAAAGGTAAACCTTTTGTGACCACTCATCAGCTCTTCTCTAATGAAGAGATTCTAAAGCTGTTGCAGAAGCAGACAAGGGAAGTCCTTGATGTTAAGAAAGTGATAAACTCTTCAGGAGTTTCTTTTTCTATGATCACTGATCCCGTATGGAAGACGATCTGTCAGTTCCTTCAGGACAGGTTTGTGCCTGCCAAAACGCCATCCCATTATTTGTCCAAAGAGCTTTTTACAGCTTCCAGGATGGTGCTGAAAGGAGTTGCTATTGATTGGAGCACTTACCTCCTTACTAAAATGGATCAGCATTTTGTTAAAGTCACCAGAGGTAATGTTACCAATGTTACCTACGGATCATATTTGTCTGCCTTCTTGACCTATTCAGGTTTACAGAAGACTGTGCCTCCACCTCCTCCATCAGATCCAGTACCTCCTCCTCCACCTTCAGAAGAGTCAGAACCTATTGACATTGAGGATGATGATTCTCCGCCTCCCCTGGTCATACAGCGCAAACGCTTGAAGAGGGTAGCGGATAAAGCCCCTTCTGTACTTCCCTCAGTGCCTATCCCTACTACTTTTGGCAGTGAACTCCCTGGGTATCTCACTTGCAATAACCTTTTCCGAGCACATCGAGAAGGCTCTTTGGAGATCTCAGTTCCCTCCCTGAACAGTCTCGTCTCAGGCGATGCCATTCCTTTCCTCTGCAAGGATATTCAAAGTTCCATTGAGTTGTCAGTGACAGCCTGTGTTCAACAGCTGTACGCATCTTTCTATGAAGAGCTCATGCAGTCTAAGGACCAGTTGCATAAGGCAACATCTGAGTTAGCTTCTGCTAAGGATACCCTAGCAGATTTATTTAAGCAAATGGAACAACAAACCCAACTGGTTGCCACCCAAAGCGAGGAGATTTCTTCATTGAAGACCCAGTTACTCGAAGCTCAAACACAGGTTACTAGCCTTTCAGAGGAGAAGGAGAGGATGTCCAGCGAAGCGAAAGAATTCCAAGCTATCTTAGATGACAAGCTTTCAGCTTTACAGATGGCTAATGACACAGTGGCCAACCAAGCCTCCCAAATCCAGCAGTTGCAAGATCAGCTTGCCAAGTCCCGCTCTGTTCCTCCCAGCCCTCCTGTTCCATTAATTCCTTCTCTTTCACAGCAGGACTTGGCTGCTCTTCAGAGACAGGCTACTTTGTGCCCTCTGTTCCAAGATAAAGTGGAAAGATTGCAGTCCAGAATCGACTTGTTATGGTCTACCTTTGAGCAGTTTCAGGAATATGTCTTACCAGACCATTCTTTCTTTGTCCACTACCACTTACAGAAGTTGGTTTTCTATATGAAGCTTTCCACGATGGATTTACCTTTTCCAGAGGATGGCTGGAGTGGGGCTTGGTCTGTTGAGTTGTTGACAGAGGTAGTCAGAATGGTCTTTGAAGATTCTGTCACGCCAGATACCATGTTGATGTCATACATGTATCTACGAGGAGACTTGTTAATTCCAGATGAGGTAGATATGGCATGGTATGTGGGGGATGTGGTCTTACAGGCTGTTTTGTATGTCAATCATTTGGAGTTGCGCATAGCTGATATGTTCCAAAATTATTCCTCCAAAGTAGTTGATTGTCATGATAATTCGTGGCATCCCATGATTGATTCGGTGGTCCTAAATCAAAGACAAAACACAGCTCCTACCTTTGTCCAGAGTACTAACCAACTGCGGATGGATCTCTTAACCTATCTTTCCAAACATAATCCATTTGATGCTACCTTCTTTGATGCCTATCATAGACGATCTCTCTTAGGACCTTCTGTTCCTACCCTCCTCTATTACCAACAAATGGCTCACCGCTATGCTATATATCTTTCCCTTTGTCAATCTAATTCCACAATTATTTTACCACTTCTTTTCCAACCTTCATCTTTCCCTCAAATTCCCATTTTTACTTACTGTTCCTTTATTGAGGATAGGGTATTTTCCCCTTCTCCACCCTGTCCTTCACTCCTCATTAATGTACCCTCCACATTTCCTATTTATCAGTTAACACCGTTCCTTAGTGATTCCTTACAAATTTTTGCCACTCCTTCTTTAACCTTTTCTTCCTTTTATGATTTTTCCTATCCTTCCCTACATCCACTTTCCCTTATTCCACTACCCTCTCCTAACACTTCCATATCTCATCCACCTCAGTTGGTTAGTGACTGTGACGGTTTTGATAATCAGATTTCCAGAAGAAGGGGATGGAGTTCGGATGATTGCCTTACAGGACCGCAGATTAATTGGCCAGTAATTCCAGGAGAATGGACAGCTTCTAGTCAAGCTTATCAAAACTATGTTCATTTTGCCCAACAATATTCACAGTCTGCAGATCCCTTAGTGAGATTAACTGCTCACTTTGCTTGGTACCTGGCGTATATGCATAGGCACTCTCATACTGATTCAAAGCCTATTCCAAAGTTGTGCATGAATGTCAATGTAAACATTGATTCCCAACAGCTGGACATATTGTATTTTCATGCCCTCTGTTTGCCTAGCAGATACCTGGTCCTGTTGGAAAGGATGTGCTGTCTCCAATTTTTTCAAAATCCTCCTAAAAACTTTGTAGATGAATCCTTATCTATGGATCGATTCCGACAACATCAATCTTTTAAGAGGGATCATCTTCATTGATACCTTTCCAATGTATGGTGGAAGCTTTTAATGAACACCTCTCTTTTTCAGGAGTCATTCAGATGGTTGTGTTGTGTATTAGTGTTTGTGTTGTGAGTTCCTTTATGTCAAACGAATATGGTGGTTTCCTATGGAATTTCGTGTACGAGCTATGTTTTGGAGATTTGTAGAGATGGGGTCGTGGTTTGAGAATTGAAGCAGATGCTGATGAAGAAGAAGCAAACTCTTATATCCTTTACAAATTTGTGGTGATTTTTAGTTTGATAAGTGGTGTTAATGTATAAAGGGTTTTCCTTTCTTTGTATTTTTAGATCAGAAACAGGTTATAAGTTGGGGTCGTGGATGGATTCTTTTCGAGAAGATATTGAAGATCAAAGTTGAGCTTTTCCCTAAACTTGTATTCCCTTTTTTCTGGGTCGCGAGGACGCTTCTTTATTAAGTGTGGGGATATGTTGAGTGTTGAAATGACTTGTTTTTTGGCTGATTTTTGTTGTTTTTGAGAGCTGAATGGTTGATTTTATGAGATGATTGATTGATTTGGAAGTGGTTTCAGAGTGTTTTGGATGATATTGATTGTGTTTTGGAAGATCATGATGTTTGTTGGTGGTTCTGTGATGTTCTGATAGGTTCTGAATGGTTCTGTATACCTTCTGTTTTGTTCTGTTTTGGTCTGTTTTGGTCTGTTTTGTTCTGATTGTCTTCTGAAAGGAGGGATTAAGTATTGATTGATGAAGAATGAGATATTGAGAAAGCTTATTGAATGGTTTGTGAGAGTTTGAAATGGTTTGAGAGTGAGTTATGAGGTTTTGATAACCTTCTGTAGGTCTTCTGTAGAGCTTCTGCTTTTGTTCTATTTCTGTTCTGTTCTGTACTGTAGCTGTTCTGGTACTGTTTTGTAGACGGTTCTGTATGCTTCTGTAAGTGTTCTGTGGAATGTATGTGTGACTTTGGGAAAGTTTTCTAGCCTTGGAAAGAGGTGAATACAAGTGCAAAAGAGCTGAAAGAAGTGGAAGAAGTAGCTGCCAAAGACTCAAGAGAAGACTAGAGTGAAGTGACAGTAGTGAGCTGTGAAAAGACATTGTAGTGGCTCTGGTGACCCTTCATATCAGACATACCTCTTGGGAGGGGTATCCACGACCTAAGAGTGATTATTGAGAGTAATTTTGAGAGATTGTAGTAAGGATATGATGTATTATTGATGGAGTGAGATAGAGAGAGTCAGAGATAGCCAATTCTATTGAAACAGAGTGATTGTATATGAGAGATTGAGAGAAAAGACTATGAAGATATTGAAGATGAATACTATGTGATGTATTTCCATTCTAAGATGGTGTATTCCTTTGCTTTCTTTGTTCTATTGATGGATTTTGTGAAGATATTGAAGAATATGGTTGATTCTATTAAAATCCGTGGGAGATCTACATGATACTGCATGAAGATTTGTTGTGCCTGGTGTTCTTTTCTTCATTGTGATCATATGAAACATGATAAACAAGCTTGTTGATGTTACAAGATAGATTTTCTTGCAAGAGAATTCCCTTTTCCTTGGTGTTCCTCTTGGGGCTCCAATTACTACATTGACAGCGCCTGCCACTGCACATTGCAGGTGGCAAGCGCGCGTCACCCTCACTTTATTCTTTATTCTTTTAGTGACAGTTTGAATAAAGGAAGGCCCAGTCACACATTGTGACTATTGGAGTTTCCATTTGGTCTCTCTCTTTTCTTGCTCTTGCTCTCCCACCATAGCTCTCTCAAGCAAGCTTTGATCCTTCGCACCTTTCAACTAGTATCAAAGCATGGTTACTCAAGCATTCTGACTTGATTCATGACTCCTTCAGCTTTCTATTGATTACCTACACTCATTGGGTCTCCTTCTCGGCAACCGCAGCCAACTCTCTCGAGCTCATGTCACTCCCCGCCTTCCCGAGCACCTACCTGGACCATTTGGGCACCCTCAGGGAATTCCTTTAGAGGTATTGGAGCTCTCTTTTTTATTATTTTACTTCATCCACAGGTTTTGTGAAGCAAGGCAGTCATTTCCTCTTGCTTCTTTTGATGTCTACTCTCTACCGATGACTTTGCCCTTCAAGAGGAGCTCCCGGGGGTCCTTAACTAATCTCCCAACCTTGCCTTGACCTTGCCCAACCCTTCCACAGGCCCCAGATCAGTTTGGGCTAGCTTGAAGACCTGCAAAAAAATCAATTTTTACTTTAGCCCTCCCTTGGCACTCTTTGGTAGGTTGAAAACACTTCATTTGGCACTTGAAACATTTGTGGTTGTCATTGGCATTGATTTGTGGACTGATTTACATCAGTCCATGACTATTTTCCATAGTCCACAAGTAACCATAAAGAGTGTTACATCAACACTTTATGTTTATGCTTGGTTGGCATTGACATTGGTTGCTCGATTGGTCACGAATGCGCCCTGAATGCTAGGGAATGTATGCCTATGATGTGAGATGCTTTTGGGGCTGATTTTACTGAGTCATTGACTATTTTACATAGTCCACACGTAGCCCAAAATAGGGCATGTCATTACACTTTATGCTCATGCTACATAGTCATTTGATTCTTGATTATGCCGCCTATACATATGGGAAAGCATGCCTATGGTTTGTCTATCGTTATGAGCTTGGATTGAGCCACTGTTTGCTTAGTTTTGGATGTTTATTTGCTTTTGGAATATTTAGGGTTGAATCTCTTTTGCTTATTTTTGGATATGCCTATTGCATTCGAGCTATGTCTTGGATGTATAAATTGATGTAGTGACTCTCGGGGATTGACATAGAGCTTGTATTTGCTCTCAAATCATTGGTTGATCTTGAGCTCACTTCGCATAGCATTGGGATCTTCATCTCTGATGTACTTATAACATATACTTTGCTTATGTCTGACCGGTTTTGACATGCTTGGCCTATGCTACTACTACATGGCTGTTACATTCATTGTTTGGAGTTGGATGCTAATGAGCCTTGCGTTGGCTTGACATTTGATTGCCCAAAGCTTACTTTGGCTATTTCTCGAATTGCTAGAGTTACAATTTGGATGTACTTGATGTCTATGGATGTTATGTACGGATCTACATGTCTTTGGATGTGACGCATTCTGCCATGTGCCCAAGGACAAGCGGACTAAGTTGGATCCTAAGAGTGTCAAATGCATTTTCCTTGCCTATGGAGATGCAGGCGAGATGGGTTGCTACCTTTGGGAGGATCCGCAAGTGCGAAAAGTCATCCACAGCCATGATATAGTTTTCCATGAAGACAAGATGCATAGGCAGCCTGAGAAGGTGGTAGAGATACATAGGGTTATATTCCAGGAGGAGCCATGTGCTCCTACACAGCCAATTGGACAGGTTGCAGTAGCAGCTGATACACATAGCTGGGGTGTTGGACAAGATGCTAGACATGCAATAAAGCCTGTAATGAGACGATCTACTAGAGCTAGACGTCCACCTAATCAATTTGAGCCCTCGATGCATTATGTCTTGGTTATAGATGCAGGAGAGCCTCTCACCTATAATGAGGCTATGTGCAGGAGTGACACTCACTCCTGGAAGAGGGCTATGTAGTTTGAGATGGACTCCCTACATAAGAATATGACTGGCAAGAAGACTCTACCATGCAAATGGGAGTACAAGTTGAAAAGTACCCCTGGACACCCCAATCCGGCTTATAAGGCAAGACTTGTTGCTAAGGGTTTTAAACAATAGCATGGATTTGACTTTGATGAAGTCTTTTCTCTTGTGGTCAAGATGACCACCCTACACTTGGTTTTGGCCTTAGTCGCACAGCTTGACTTAGACATGTATCAGATGGATGCCAAGACTGCATTCTTGCATGGGGATTTGCATGATGAGATTTATATGGAGCAGCCTAAGGGCTTTGCAGAATTTGGCAGGGAGCACCTAGTGTGTAAGTTGAAGAAAAGTCTTTATGGCTTGAAGCAGGCACCTAGGGAGTGGTATCATAAGTTTGATGCCTTTATGTAGTCATAGGGCTACAACAGGAGTGCTATGGATCCATGTCTTTGCACAAAGAAAGATCATGATGGCTCATTGCTTATTTTGGTACTTTATGTGGATGATATGCTAATAGCAGGGAAATCTCATGATGAGTTGGATACTCTTAAATCTCATCTAAAGAAGAGCTTTGAGATGAAGGATTTGGGATAGGCCTCTCACATACTTGGTATGCACATTAAGCGCGACAAGCATTAGGGACTACTCTACCTCTCACAATGGGAATACATTCATAAAGTCCTTGAGTGTTTCCGCATGCAAGACGTGAAGCCTATTGGCTATCCATTACCTTCTTATGTGAAGGTCTCACAGGCCAATTGTCCACAAAAAAATGAGCAGAGGGCCGAGATGGCCAAGATCACTTATGCATCAGTCGTGGGTAGTTTGATGTATGCCATGATAGCCATTCGTCCAAATATTGCATTTGTAGTTGGTGTTGTGGCACACTATATGGTTACACCTGGCAAGAAACATTGAGATACTGTGAAAGGTATCATGAGATACCTGAAAGGCACACCAGATATGTGTATTTGTTATGGCAGCCAAGATACTAGAGTTGTGGGTACATAGACTCCGATTATGCAGGACATGTAAATAGTAGGAAGTCCACTTCTGGCTATGTATTCACCTATGCTAGAGGTGCTGTCTCTTGGATATCCAAGGCTTAGAAGTATAGCTCTCTCTACCACTAATACCAAATATATTGTAGGCACTGATGCTTGCAAGGAGGCCATATGGTTGGGCCATTTGGTTCATGACCTTGGGATTGATTCTGTACTTATGTTGTATTCAAATTCTATGAGTGCTATTTAGTTAGCCAAGAATTCGGTCTTCCATACAAAGATGAAACACGTTGAGGTGAGGTATCACTTCATACATGGGGTCGTAGAGAGGACAAGTTTGTTGACCTTGTCAAGATCTCCACTGATGAAAATCCTGTAGATTTGCTCATGAAAAGCCTCACTACTGAGCTCTTTGCCTTCCTCAAGAGATTGATGGGTGTTGGATGAGATGACATTTTTCCTCATCCTGTTGTACATGTGTACATTGTACTATCTTTTCTTTTTCTTTTCACTCCTCACTAGGGCAGATTCACCTTTAAGTGGGAGGTTGTTAGAGGTAAAGGTGTCTCTGCCTAGCCGCTCATGTATTACTACACTAACGATACCCACCACTGCACACTACAGGTAGTGGGTACCCGTCACCATCACTTTATTCTTTATTCTTTTAGTGACAATTTGAATAAAGCAAGGCCCGGTCACACATTGTGACTATTGGAGTTCCCATTTAGTCTCTCTCTCTTTCTTGCTCTTGCTTTCCTGCCATAGCTCTTCCAAGCAAGCTTCGATCCTTCTCACCTTTCAAATAGCTTCACAATTAGTGATGCAAGCTCAAGCATCCTCAAGCTTCTTCCTCCAAGATCCATCCTCCGTAGCCACATGCAAGACGAGAGAAGAGAAGAGAAGAGAAGAAGAAGAGAGGAGATCTTTGAGGGCTTCACCTCCAAGATCCCTCACCCTCACACACACACTCACATGCGAGACGAGAGAAGAGAAGAGAAGAGAAGAAGAAGAGAGGAGATGTTTGAGGGCTTCACCTCCAAGATCCCTCACCCTCAAACACACACTCACTCCCTCACTCATTCACACTCCCTCCCTCAAACACTCAGAAGCAAGCAAGCAAGAAAAGAGAAGGAGAGAAGAAGAAGAGTCCACTTTGCCCATTAAGAAAAAAATGAACTCACAAATTGGCCCTTAAAAATAATATAGTTTAAGATGTGGGCCTTTTGGATTGTCCAATAGGAAGGCTAGATATTGACATCCATGGAGGGTAATATTCTCTCTCCAAATCTTGGGGTTTCTATTAAAAAAAGGGGTAGTGGGGGATAAAAAAAGGGAGAATGAATAGTACACAAAATTTGAGTTTCTCTCACCTCATATTTTCCTCCTTTTTTTGCAGAATTTTCAATTTCAGTTTTTTTCCCTCTCACGAAATCAGTTTGACCCAAAAGTTGAGCAACAGACCACTTTTCCTCTCTTCTCTATACTCGTGAATTTTCGTCTCCATTAAAGCTCCCTACTGAGATTAATTAGGGTTTTGAGCGTTCTGCTTACCTCTGCACTTTCTTCTCCACGCAGCTCCAGATTTTGGGCAAAACACAGATGCCCATCTCTCTTTGCAATTTCTCTTGTTTGCTATTTTTACAATAGGGTTTGATGTCGTTTCTTACTGTTGTTGTTGTTTTATTACAGAGGTTGTTTGGGGTAGGAGACAGAGGTGCTCATCTCTCTCTCCTTTCTTTCCCCCCTCTCTCTATGTGTTGTTTCTCTTTTATATTGTGTTTTCAATAGTGATATTGTTTCTAATTATTGTTTTCTTGCAGAGTTTATTTGTAGAAAGAGGCAAAGGTGTTAATCTCTCTCTCTGTTTGGTTTTTTTTTGCTGATATCTTTTCAATACAACACAATGTTAGTTCTAACCCTTGTTGTTGTTTTGTTGCAAAGATCATTTTGGATGACATTGCATAAGTGCTTATCTCTCTCTCCCTCTCTCTTTCTCTATCTATGTTTCCTCTTTTCTACTGTTTTTTCAGTATACCTTCATGTAAATACTAACTCTTGCAAAATTGTGTTTTGCAGAGATCAATTTGGGTCAGATTGGATAGGTGCTCATTTCTTTCTCTCTCCCGCATACTCACACAAACACGCTAGTTCTAACTTAAGGATCAATTGTTGTTGCAACACTTAACACAAGGTAGAGCAGAGATTCTGTAGCTCAATTTACAGGTAAATCTACCATATTTTGTGGTGCCAAAATTTATTCATTTAATTAGTGACTTTTATATTTGATGGGATTGATATTTTCTTATGTCCATTATTTGCAATGGGTTTTGATTAGCAATGATTCAATCTTATCTTCGGCAAATCAGCTTATAGGTAAATTGGCCCTGTTTTGTATTGCTTCTATTCATGCAGTTATCTAGATATTTTTTGCTAAAAGGGATTCATGCAAGTATTTTTGTTAAAAGAAATTCACGCAGGTGTTTTTTTGTACATGCAGGTATTGTACAAGGTTTAGGTGAAGCATATAATTATCCATCAACTATTTTGATGTGGTGAGTGATTCCTTTGTGTGGATGATATGGATCTATTGGAAGTCAATGGTTCAAAAATCCTCTTCTTTATTGGTCCTATGTGTCCATTTGGATCTCCATGCCAATTGGCAATGATCCATGAAACTCTTGTATCATATCATCCATATAACACACAATGTTTTGAGTCTTAGAATATCTCTAGTGTCAATCCAATGTACCTATTAAGATTTGCATGCCATATGGCTGCTATCCTTGTACAATGTATTGAGTCAAATCAGACTCCTCTTCATTATAATAAAATTTATTTTGGCAAAATTCTCTGAGTATTCTTGTGCTATTCTTTTCATTATATTTCATGTAAATGGTATGATTAAAGTGATGTCTTGAAATTAAATCTATACTTTGTGTTGATGTATATATCCACATGCGTTTCGATATCGATGTTTATATCTGTTTACAAAAGTGTAAACATCTCTTAATTCCATGTTGATTTGTATGGCATATTGGTGATTACTGGACAGACTTAAAATGCTTATTATTCAGGGGTGAATACATACTTCTTTACATCTAATGTGTAGGTTATAATGCCTGAGAGAAGAACAAGCATTCTCTTTATAGAAGTATGTAACATAAAAGATGAAGAAGGGAATTGGATCACTGATACGTATCATTGCTCGTCTTGGGTACATATGCGTCCAAGTATAAAGGGAGCTTTTAGGGTGAAAGCATCTGCAATTGCAGATGTATCAAAGCACTGGAATGGTAAAATTTTAGCTCTCAGACAAAGGAATGTTGATTCTCACCTTGTAACAGAGGCGTTTGTACAACACGTATTCATGCAAAAACAAATACACATTGCGTCCACTGTGCCCTTTCAACGAAACATTGCAAACAGTAAGTATTTGCAACTCATTGAGAATGAGAACTTTCATGATACCTATGTAACAACTTGTTTTGTATTTACAGAAGTATACCCTTCGGATTGTTGTGAGTGGCAAAATGTTGAGAGTTTCACTGGTTCTTTTAAGTGTTACCACCTCGAAATTGGTAGATTGCTCTTTGAGGGGGCATACAGCTAAGCAACTCGCAGAGGACGTTGTTTTTTTCTATGACTCCAAGTACATATTACCCAAGGGGAGTCGAGAATATGCAACACTTGAGTATATGCACATATCAAATCTCAATAGCATAGAATGGCCATTGTGTAATAGTGACATTTTGCACATGTATAGTAGAAAAATTTCAGCAAATATATTGAATTCTATAAAGCCAAGCAAACTGGCTCAAAGAATGTACATCTAAGCTGGTTCATACCTATTGCAATTTTTGCACACATGTTCAAGGAATGTAAGGGTTTGAGACGTACCAAAAGCACGTACGTCATAAAAAATACATCAGAGGATTATGTAACAAGGATTCTAGGCAAAACTTGGACATAAAAAATAACTCACGGTCCTGACACAGTGGAGTGTCGAGTCACAACAAGGGACATGGCTTTCAGGTAAAAATTTTCTCTCTTAGTTGACTATTATCTTACTTTGGGATGAATTGGCTAACTTTCCTTTCCAATTACAGGTACTTTGTCTTTGTCACACGACAAACTTTATGCCTAGTGTTCAAGTATCGTAGATGGAGGATGCTCAAGGGTAAATGGTTGTGCCTTGATCAAGACATGCATGAAAGTGCAACTGTGGATGTTACTGTCATTTGTGAGGGCCGCGAGCCCCAAGTGTTGCAAATGGAGGATGATTGGCCCTTGAGTATAATGCGCCAGGAAATTACAATGTTAATGCAGAATCCACCTGTTAGCTTCTATTTTAAACTAGATGGTAGGAAAATTTGAAACCGAGCTGAGGATACTGTTACCAGTGGAAAGTGTGTGGCTTCACATATTTTAGAAATTGTAGAGTCTCCCTAAAAATCCCAATACCACAAGTTGTAATATCCAACACTTGTAAATTTTTGGATTTTTTTGGCCAATAGAATATTGTCGCTTACAAACTTGCAATATTTAAAAATTATGGTATTTATGCAAATTCATACACTTCTTATACACTTTTCACATCAACACATTTACATATGCATGTAAATTTTACAAAGATGTAAGTAAACCCATAACTAAATATCGTATGAGAACAACCCTTAATGGTTTAAAACTTAAGGTTTTTAAGGTAGAACTAGTTTAGTTCTTGTTTCGTTGTTTCATTTCACACTTTCTGTCTTCATCTCTTTATATCCACCACATCCCTCCTGCCTGCTACAATGGATGCTCGTGCATACTTTGATGAGTGGATCCACGAGACTATCTTTGCCAACCAGGGTGACGAGATATTCCAGGTTTTCTCTAATAACTTCAACCTTGAAAGCGTGCTCTCATCGCTAGATCCCCCCCTTCAGGTTTTGGAAGACTTTGTGAGCACCATTGCTACATGCACATACTCCATCGAGGGATCCAACATGACTTGGGTGCCTCTGGAACAGTTCATGGTATTTCAGACAAGGAAAAATCACCAAAAAGTAGTGAATAGGTGTTTGGCCCATGTGGATCCTTTGCATAGAGCATGCACTATTCCCATAGGAAGTGCACCAGGTACATCACCTTTGGATCTCGTGGAGTGTGATTGCGCATTGGCAATTTGCCTCCTTGCATTGGATACACCCCTAAAGGAGGAGACCGATGAAGATACAACTCCACATGTTGTTTCTATCACATACACAGGAGAAGAACCGATTGAAGAGCTCATAAATGTTGAAGAGGAATATCAAGTGGTGACAGAGCAAGGGTTGGCTCTCACGATGCCATCTTCTTCAAAACAACCACAAGTCAACAAACCCAACCTTGCCTCCTTGACACCCATTGAAGTAGATGGTGTACAATACTTACTTCTATCAGATGTACTGCAATGCTTGGAAATGAAGGAAGAAGAATTGTTTTCTATCCTAGTCAAGGATTCAATGGAAGACCTGATCGATTATGATTACATGGATGTGCATCCAACAATGGCAGAGATTGGAAGATATGATGGCACAAGCTTAGATACAGTGAGTGTGATCATAGCAGCACAGGAGCATATTACCTCAGTTGAAGAAGATTACCTTGTGCCTGATGCTGAATTTGAAGCACTACAGCATGATTTGTTCGGACCAAGGCCCTAGCTTCCTACCAAGGAGTTTGTAGATCCCTCTACCCAAAGAGGTGGCTCCCCCCTGACACACGAGAAAATGAAGATACAAGATGATCTGGAGAAGGTGAGATGTCTAACTACCACATATTTTTACGCAATGAAACTTGATGGTAGGGTGCGTCGGGTCTCCCAGAGGCCAGAAAGTGGCCCCAGATACCAGACTTCAGATAGGCCAGCTGCAGGCGTCATTTTTTGCCAAGATTTCACCGGTGGACTACATCCCTACCATCAAGTTTCATCACTTTTTGATAACTCTAGGTTAGTTGCTAAATATATTGTTTGATTTGACTTTGTCATTTAGGACATACTGTATTTGCATCAAGGCAAGGAGGAGCTCGACATGCGGACCGACGCAAGGATTCAGCTCTTAAGGAGTATATCGGTAACCTTGTTACAGATTTGGTGGTCTTCCATAAGAAGTGCTCACCAGGAGGGCAAGATATAATTGTGAAAATTCAAGCTTTGACCAAGTTTGGACCTTTTTGAGCGATACCTATGACATCTAGCTTAGAGAAGGTGGTGCTAATCAAGCAGTCAAAGCTTCTTTATTTGTTTGATCAAACACGGGGTGGAGCTATGTGTGTGCTTGCAACATTAGGCGACCTCGCTAAAGTGTCAGATCCGCTTCTCCTGGAGAAAGAGCTGAAGGGGGAGCGCGTTTTTTTTGAAGCAAAGAAGGAACTTATATTTTCATCGGAAGCTGGCCCCTCCTCTCCACTGAAGAAAAGCCAAGGAACAATTGAGATTTCTTGCTGGCTATCGACTTTTTGTATCTACCATCACTAACAACCATCACCTGTATTTTTCTTGATGAATATAAGATACTTTACTTTGTCCCTATAAATAAATATTTATTAAATAAATGTGTGGTTCGTATAAGTGTGACGATAATGTGTGGTACATGAATGACACATTCGCATACGTTAACATAATTCAACGCCTAGTACTGCACTTGCGATTGTGTAAGTGTGACGATAATGTGTGGTACATGAATGACGTATCCGCATATATTAACATAATTCAACGCATAGTACTGTACTTGCAATTGTGCATAAGCAATAATGTGACTTGTATCCATATGTATGACTACTTTTGATGCGTTCGTACGTTAAACAAAAATTAAGAGTCATGCATTTCAAGAAACAAAAAAAAAAACTTTACTCAATTATTTGAATTCAATACACATCGCATGAGATATTATGTATATATAAATAAATATTCCAATGTGGCAGAGTAAACAAAATTTTTTGGGCTTTCAAGATGTTATGGCATTGTAACACTCATTACAGACCTTGCATCATTAATCTAGTAAACTATGGCGGGGTCTCCTTGCCGTGTTGAAGCCGAATGATAAAGTTCATGTCTTTGTCTGTGATTGTAACATGCTTTGCATGGATGGCTGCAAGCTGTGTATCACCAAACAAATCGATGAGAAACCCCTCTTCAATGGTTTGTAGGGCCTCCATGGCTGCAACAGTCCACCTTTCTGCTGGTGGGCCATCCCGCACTCGTGCCCAAAATCTTCCCATCCCTTTTAGCTCCAAGTCTTGCATGACTTATTGAACAACTTTATGAAAAGAACTTTTTGGGATGAGAAGCTCATATCCGTGTTGGATTCTCCTTATCTCTTGAAGAGAAATAGTGCCCAGTTTCCATCTCCTCTTCTTCTGTGGTGGTCCTTGTGCTCTACGGGGAGCACCTGTTGCTGCACTAGAGGAGGCTCCATCTTGTGCTCCAGGTGGCGGTCCTTGGCGTGATGTCTTCCAGAGGCCAAAATGGCGATATGCTTGCTTAGTCCGTGCCATGCAAGCTCAAGGAGGGCAAGATGGAGAAGAGATAGAGGTTGAGGATGTGAAAATGGAGGAAGCAAAGAAATCAAGATGTGAAAATGAGAAGAAGAATGAACTTTTAACCCATTTAAACCCCAAAACAGGGTTAATGGAGCTTCATACGCACTGTCCATCATGTGATCGTAAAGCCATAACCTTGTATCGGAATGCGACGAAACTTCACATGCACACTCGTTGGGTGGCCAAGAGCCCTTTTTTTTTGTTGAAAAAAAGTACCTGCAGACCCCTGGTCTGAAGTCTGGCATCTGGAGCTACTTTCCTAGGTCTACAGGCATTTTTTTTCAAAAAAACAATTTGGCTCTTGGCCACCCAACGAGTGTGCATGTGAAGTTTCGTCGCATTCCGATACAGTTTAGTATTTTAAAAATTATCCCACACCAAAATTATGGATGGATTGATAATTGAGAAATCAATGTTGCGACTACTGGCCCTTAGAAACTTCGCACCACATAAACTATACAGAGGCATTAGGAGTAAAGTCTACGACAAGAAATGGCAAATTTGTGCATGTTATTCCTATTGAAATTGACAGTGCTAGCAAAAACTGTAAGTAAGAATTGAAAATACAATGAAGATGCAGAGTCAAAGTTGAGAGCGAAGGACAAGTGTAAAATTTTAATTCATATTTTAAGGGCACATACAATAGTTTTGCACTGGGGCATAGTCATATGTCCAATGCACGAGGATAACACTATGCCAAAAAAGATAACATTGCAAACCGTGTTCATTCCATTGGAACGAATACATCCTTCACTGCTTGAAGATTTCCTACAAGTTGGAAGTCCTTGGGAGTTACAGTGATGCGCTTTGCATGTATTACACAACGTTGAGCATCAATCATCAAGTCAACTAAAAAGGCCTCTGCAGCATACTGTAGAGCATGAAGACATTCTTTTGTGAAGCGATCAGGTCTATCTTGACCTTGTACCAAAAACCATCTCCTGCTTTCTGTGCGGTAGAGGTCTTGCACAATCTTGCAAACAAATCTCGAGAAGCTCGCCTTCGGAATGATGAGATCAAAAGAGCGTTGATACCTTCTAATTTCTCTCAAGGCCACTATACATGGCTTCCACTTGTGTTTCTTATGGGGATGCTTAGGAGGACCCTTGTGAGGGCGACTTGAGGAAGGTGGATTAGGTTGAGAAGGGGGTGCATCTGAGCTAGTAGATGCTCCAAGGGGCTGAACACGATATGGGGCCCTGAGCAAAAGCTTATTTGCAACTACCTTAGACCTAGCCATCTTTCCTGCACGAGAGTTGTGAGAACTCAATGAATAAGATAGAAAGTGAAATGCTCTTTTATATAACCCTAAACTGTGAGACTCATTCACATAGATGCACACTCTCTCTTTCTCTCTTAAACTATAAATGGCATTCACACTGACCCACATTGTTCATCTTACTATCTTAGCTCTTTTCGAACCCATTTGTTGCCTTGTCGAAGCCTTGTTTCTAGCCACTTGGCATGGTTTTCTTTGGCACTTGAGGCTTCATAACGCACTCTTTTAGTGACATGACGTGATTTCATCATGTTTGTAGCCGATTCATCAACACTTTCATTTTCTCTCTTTTGCAAGAGTTTAGCTTCATCCGCTACTGTAATCCTATACCACCAAGATAGCAATTGGATCATTGGATTGCTACCATTCACCCCTCCACCATGATCAATTTTTCTTTGGTATGCACCACGCGCTATCCAATGTGAATTTTCCATCCCTTGTGTGGATCAAATTCCAATGCTTCCCCTTTCTGCAAAGTATGGCCCATGCGCCTCAAGGATATGCTACAAAGACACATATCACACATGAGTAAAACTATGCTCAATAGTTTATACAATTCATACAATTTTAAAATATTAACTTAGTATGCACCATGTAATGTGTGATAGAGCTTTTTCCCCATGCCTCTACCATGTTTTCGTAGAAGCTATACACAGCATTGATAAATTCTTACTTATCATTGTTAAACACCATCTTCCGAAGTAAGGAAGCCAATTTGTTAAGACTTATCCAAACCTTAGCTTTGGCCAATCTTGTTTTTCCTCCATTACTTCAATCAGGAACTGCAAAATGTAACTTTTTCCACCCATCGTAGTCCCGCGGCCTATGAACCATGACATTCCCTTCTTCATTGATGGATATTGAGAGAAACTTCCTAGCCTTTGCTCCTCCAAAGCAAGGATTTTTTGGCAAGTTACCAAATTTTCTTGATCTCTTCTCATCTTTTTCAATCGTCACTTGATGCTTGTGTAGCCCAATTTATGATAGCACTCGCTCCACATTCCTACACGTTGCAATGGCTTCTTTTTCTGGTTGCATCCTATAAGCAAAGAAAATGTATTCATATACAAGTTTCTCCATGATTCTAACAAAAGCATGCAATGAACAAATGTGAATACGATCCAAGGGAACGTTGAAGATGGGCTTCCAAGTGGGATCTTCTCTATTGCGCGTCGGTGCAACACTTGTCACCTTTTGCCAGTTCTTCTTTTCGTCCTTTCCTTCCACCCTCTCTATCAAGAAATATAGGAATGGATTCTCTGTATTTGCACCTTTGGAGATTCCGCATATGCATTTTAAATTTTTCAAGTCTCTTGCAAGATGCCATTCAACCAAGTATTGACCATACCCTTCAACCGAGAGCATCTCACCATGTTCCTAGCGATCGATGATGCTTGGAATGCTTGTGTGCATAAAGAATAGCTGCAACACCTCAAATGTTTCCTTAGGAACTTCAAATGCAGCAAGCCACCACACATGGCGCTCAGATTGAACACTAAAGTTCCCTGGGTTGTTTTTGTCGAATTGTAAAGCTCTATTTATTAGAGTTACACTAACTCTTTCAAGCTTTACTCTTTTAACGACCTCACTTTCATCTAATTTTATAACAAACTGCAATTTACCATTACATTCCTCAACAGATGTATTGTAGTACATTACCATTGCCGACTGCACCTTGTTCAAATCTAAATAGTAATTATTGAGTTCGGTGAACTTCACCTCATATGCATTTTTGGTCCCAACCTTTAGTGTTTCCACACATTGAACATGCATGGGATCTTCTATTAACTCCAAAACCTTTGTATTAAGTTGCTATCGGGCCTCTATTAACTTTGAAGGTTGAGGAAGAGGCACGATTCTATTTCTCTTCAGCACACGACCAAACCCAACCTTCACACCTTTGAATATCTTTGAGTAAGTCGTTGTGCTAATGCTGGCCCTGCCACAAATAGATTGTGCATCCACAGCTAATAACTCATTTGACACATCTTTTAATGTGCACTCAATCACCTTTTCCTTCACAGCCTTAAACTTACGATTGCTCAAAGTGTTTTCTAGTGTACTTTCCTTCAGCAATCTACTAATACACGATTCAACCTCACCCTCACCTAGGTTCCCTTTCTGAGCTACCTTACATGCTTTGATACGTTGCTTCCACTGGCCACTATTCACAGTTAACTCATTGATTGGCTTCTTCTTTTGTTTGTGCTCCTGTGTCAGCTTGTTGTTGATCTTTCTCAAGTCTTCCAATTGTGCCTTTTCCTCCACATATGAGATACCAATGTCATGGATAGTATCCTGCATTGAAATAATTTGATTGTTTTGTTGAATTACAGTGTCATTCAGTTGTACCACTTGTCCTATGAGCTGTTGTATATGAAGTTGATGTGCAGCGATCACAATGGGATTGAAACATGTGGATTTGTGGGTTGATGGGGGAATCTACCCAATTGACCCCTTAAATAATAGACCTCCATGATCATAAGGGTAGACATGGCAGGCATGATAATGATCATAAGGACAGGGACTCTCAAAAGTTCAGGTCCAAGTCACATGGTCATAGTAAGTCCCGTGGATGGAAGTCTAATCTTACATGTCATTATTGTGGGAAAGCAGGACATATTAGGCTGTAGTGCCATACAATGTGTGATTATGTGTAAAGAAAAGGGAAAATAAAAAAGTGTAAGAAAAGACTTCTGAGTGTAGTATTGTACCTGCAAAGTCTAGAGTGAAGATAGAAGAGGTTAATGTCATGCAGTCCACTAATTCAGATGATGATTATGTACTTGTAGCTTCTTCATGCAATTCCTTACATACTTCTGAGATACATTCTATGTATGCATAGTGCTGGCTCTTGGATTCAGGTGTGTCCTTTCATGTGACACCCTATAGAGATTGGTTTCATACCATGTCCGGTTCTGTGCGTCTTGGTGATGACAAGTCTCTTGACATTGTGGGCATTGGAGATGTTAGGCTGCAGTTTCCTTCTGGTAGCCCTTTTATTTTACATGATGTATGCCATGTACTTGTGTAGACTCAGAGTCTTACGTCAGCTGGACAGCTTGATGATGCAGGGTATTTTGTGTCTTTTGGAGACTCTGCATGGAAGATTACTCGTGGCAGGCTTATACTTTTGCAAGAGGTGCCAAGTCTGGCAGCCTCTATCCCTCACTTGTATCTGGAGCTACATTGGATCATGTTTTGTCTGTGGGTTATATTCTCCATTTATCCCTCTGGTATGCTCATTTGGGGCATATGTCTCTTAAAGGAATGAAAATGATACGTGATTTGCAGTATCTTCCGCCTTTTTGACTCTTTGCACTTTGATTCTTGTGATTATTGTTTGTATGGTAGGTAGACTAGAAATATGCATAAAAATTCTGGTAAGAAACGCATGGCTGAGCCCTTGGCTCTTGTGCACTCAGATGTATGTGGGCCCATGCCCTGTCAGTCACTTGGTGGGGCAAAGTACTTTTTTACTTTCATAGATGATTACTCACGTAAGGTTTGGGCTTATCCCATAAATAGAAAATCTGATGTCTTAGACATATTTCAGTGTTGGCTTGCATTGGTAGAGAATCAGTCTGGGAAAAGGCTCAAATGCCTAAGGTCGGATAATGGGGGTGAGTATGTATCAAGTGCTTTTATGCAGTTTTGTGATGAGCGAGGTATTAAGCGTCAGTTGACTGCCCCTTACATCCCACCCCAGAATGGTATGGCTAAACACATGAATAGGACCATTCAAGAAAGGGTCCATATCATGCTTAGCCAGGCTAGTTTACCGCATTACTTTTGGGCTGAGGCAATTACTATTGCATTGCATCTCATTAACAGGCCACCTAGTAATGGCATTGACTTTCAGATTGCAGAGGAGGTATGGGCAGGCAAGCCCCCCTCTTATGATCATTTGCGTGTCTTTAGATGTGAGGCATCCTGCCATGTGCCCAAGGACAAATGCAATAAGCTAGATCCTAAAAGTTTCAAATGCATTTTCATTGGCTATGGAGATGCAGGAGAGATGGATTACTCTCTATGGGATCCGCAGGCACGGAAAGTAATCCGCAGTCATGGTGTCATCTTTCATGAGGACAAAATGCATATGCAGCCTGAGAAAGTGGTTGAGGTATGCAAATTTGTCTTTCAGGAGGAGCCACCTACTCCCGTTTAGCCCGCCGCTCCATGGCCAGCTAGACAACGCACAATATCACATGATGCTCATGGATTAGATGCTAAACATGCTGATGTTAGACAAGATGTCGATCAAGCAACAACAGAGCTTGGATTGAGGCATCCTACTAGAGATAGATGACCTCCTGACTATTTTGGACCCTCTATGGATTATATATAATTGTTACACATGTAGGAGAGCCTCTCACTTATGATGAGGCTATGCGCAAGGGTGATTATCACTCTTAGGAGAGGGCTATGTAGTCTGCGCTTAACTCATTGCATAAAAATCAGACTTCGGATTTGGTTTTCTTGCCTCAGGGTAAGAAAGCTTTGCCATGCAAGTGGGTGTACAAGCTGAAAAGTACCTTTGGACATCCCAAGCCGGCATATAAGGCTCGATTGGTTGCTAAGGGTTTTAAGCAGGAGCATGGTGTTGACTTTGATGAAGTCTTTTCTCCTGTAGTCAAGATGACCACCCTACGCTTAGTCTTTGCCTTGGTTGCATAGCTTGACCTAGACTTGTACCAAATGGATGTCAAGACAACTTTTCTACATGGGGACTTGCATGATGAGATTTACATGGAGCAGCCTAAGGGCTTTGCAGACCCTGGCAAGGAACACCTAGTGTGCAAGATAAAGAAGAGTCTATATGGCTTGAAGTAGGCACCTAGAGAATGGTACCATAATTTTGATGCATTCATGCAGTCACAGGGCTACAGCCACAGTGCTATGGATGTGTGCTTGTTGTACATGCAAAAAGCCTGTGACGGTTCTTTACTGATTTTGGTACTCTATGTGGATGACATGCTTTTAGTAGGGACAGCTCATGAGGATCTAGATGCTCATAAGGCTCAGTTCAAGAATAACTTTGAGATGAAAGATCTGGGACATGCCTCTCATATACTTGGTATGCGCATTACACGCGATCGATCTCAGGGACCACTCTATCTGTCACAGAGGGAGTTCATTCATAAAGTCCTTGAGCACTTCCGCATGCAAGATGTTAAGCCTATTGGTTGTCCATTACCTTCTCATGTGAAGGTTTCACGGGCCGATTGTCCACAGATAGATGAGCAGAGGGCTGATATGGCCAAGATTCCCTATGCATCAGCCGTGGGGGCAGTCTTATGTATTCCATGATAACCACCCGTCCAGATATAGCTTTTGCAATTGGGGTTGTGGCATGTTATATGGGACCTAGCAAGAAATATTGGGATGCTGTAAAGGGTATAATGAGGTACGTGAAGGGCACAACAGATATATGCCTTTGCTATGGCAGCCAGGATACATGAGTCGTGGGGTACACTGACTATGATTATGCAGGACATGCAGATAGTAAAAAGTCAACTTCTGGTTATGTCTTCACTTATGCTGGAGGGGCTATCTTTTGGATGTCCAGGGCGTAGAAGTGTACGGTTCCTTCTACTATAGAGGCCGATTATATTGCAATCTCACAGAGGCTTGCAAGGAGGCTATTTGGTTAGGTCGTTTGATTGCAGACCTTGGTATGACAAATTCTATGAGTGCCATTCACTTGGCCAAGAATCCGGTCTTCCACGTGAAGACGAAACATATCGAGGTGAGGTATCACTTCACTCACGAGGTCGTTGAGGATAGGTCTGTTGACCTTGTCAAGATTCGGATTGAGCAGAATCCTACAAACATACTCACGAAAAGCCTCACTACCGAGCGCTTTGCCTTCCTCAGGAGATTGATGGGCATTAGATGAGATGGCATCTTTTTCCTCATCCTGTTGTACATGTGTACATGTTGTACTGTCTTTTCTTTTTCTCTCTCACTGGGGCATATTCGCCTTTAAGTGGGAGGTTGTTGGGGGTAAAGGCGCCTCTGCCTAGCCGCCTGTGTATTACTACACTGATAGTACCCACCACTGCACACTGTAGGTGGCGAGCGCCTGTCACAGTTATTTATTCTTTATTCTTTTAGTGATAGTTTGAATAAAGGAAGGCCCGACCACACATTTTTGTTGTTGGAGCTCCCACTTTTGAGTATCTCTCTCTCTTGGCTCTTGCTCTCCATCTGCCATAACTCTCACCGCCAAGCATCTTCCTCTTGAGTTTCACTTCCCTTTCAGATGTAGCAAAAAGTACAAGACCTAGGATGTAAGGTATGCTAGAAAATTAGTGTTCAAAATGCTAAAGAGGGAATATGCATGTTGAGGGCTGAAATGATGAATATATTGCCTCTTACTCATCCAACCTCCAATCCTCACTAAGAGAACTAAAGAGAGGCACCACCTAGCCAAAGGGAGGATGGGCTAGGACATCCCTTTTCTCAAAGAGAATCAAAAGAACCAAGACACAACTTCACAAGAGAGAATATATGTACTAGACACTATATGAGAACATGAGAGAGAGAGAGAGAGATGAGAGGAGAGGGAGACAAGAGGAGAAGAGGTAAAGAAAGCTTGCCACTATGTATTCATGGAATGAGAAGATGAGAAGAGAGGGAGACAAGAGGAGAAGGCGTAGAGGAAGCTTGCCATTAGGAGAAGAGGTAGAGGAAGCTTACCATTATGCTACATAATAAAAGAACTCAATCATAGCTTACCTCAAAGAGATGGACTAGCATGAGGGTATTCTAGAGTGCTCTCATGTGCATGTCATTCTCCTCCTCCTTCTTGTCGTTGTCCTTCCCTCCATGGGCTCCTTATATAGCCTCCATGAGGGATTAGATTAAGCTCATCTTCTTGATTAATTAACATAATCCTAGATGATGTATTACATCTTTGAAAATATGGAGAATAGTGGATGGGACAAGTCCCCACCTTGGTCATCATGCAAGAAGCTAAGGGTGGTGGTAGACAAAATAGAGAAAGGGAGCTAGATTACAAGAGGTGGGTGTCCAAAGCACATTATTATAATATATTTATAAGAAGGATAGAATGGAAAGTCGATGTGGTGAAAGAGAGAAGAAAATTACATGTAGCCAGCAGTCTACACCTTTGTAACTTCAAATCGGTGAAGAATCTGAAAAAAGTTTCTTCTACAACTTTGTAGACCAGGTCGAAACCGATCGGACATCGTGAGAATTTTCTTGAAATTTGCATTTTCTTGGGAGTTATTGAGATTATAAAAAATGGCTTCCGAAAGTTGCTTTGACTTTAGTCCCCCATATATATATAAATACATATAAGCATGTGATAGAAGGGTTCCATGCTTGTAAGCTTTTGTGTAAGATCCAAATGGCACCATGATGTGGATATTGGCTTGTGTAATAGGGTGAGGTGTCCTCTAATGATAGTGATAGATTCCAAATCTTCGTGATGCAGGCGGAACCCATGTGTAGTTGAGGCTAGTCCTTTGAAAAATCTATGCACTCACTCAACTCCTGGGTGTAATCCATTTCCATATTCACTAAGATAACCATCCCTTTTACCCTTTACATTGACATCCCTCCTAAGAACTTGTTCCCCCCATTTTCTAGAGTTATCATAATCGAGAAGCAATGTAGCATACCTAGTGCTTGAAGAGTAAATATAGAGAGAGAGGGAGAGAGAGGGAGGGAGAAAAGAGAATGAATGAGACAACACGAGGGGGTAAAGAAAAACGAAGAGAGGGTTTGTTCTTGTTCTTTAAATTTTTCTTCTTCTTTTTTCAATGATGTGCATTGAGAAAGAAAGGAGAAAGAGAGGAAAGGAGAGAGGGATAAGAAGAAAGAAAAAGGAAGAAAGAAAAAGGAAGAAGGAACGAGAGTGAGAGGGAATAAACATGAAACATAATAAAGAAAGAGAGAAATAGAGAGAGAAAGGGAGGGAGAGAGGAGAATGAATGAGAAAACATGAGGGAGTAGAGAAAAACAAAGAGAAGTTTTGTTCTTGTTCTTTAATTTATTCTTTTCTTATTTGTTTTTTTTTACAATGATGTGCATTGAGGGAGAAATAGAGAAAATGAGATAAGAAATGAGAGAGGGTGGGGAATGTGATGCATTAAGAGAGAATGATAGGAAACAAGAGAGGGAGAAGAAAAAAGGAAAAGGAAGAGAGAAAGAAAGAAAGAAAGAAAGTTATATTAACGTCTTCTAAAGACCAAAACTGGCCTATGAGACAAACTGTGATACAACTGATGAGGTCCAGCTATCCAAAATAAAAGTGCTGAATGAAAAGCTAAAAACTAGAAACTGAAAATACGGTGCTGAGTGTGATAAGTGTCGTATATGTGTATGTGCGTATGTAGCTCTGGTACTCCAGATAATGGCTACAAAAGGGAAACAAATGTCGGCTATGATAGGGGAACAACTGTCGGTTGTGATAAAGTGGTGCGATGTGTATATGTAACAGATGTAGGGAGATATACTATCCTGGGATGTAGTAGCAGTCGCCGAAGTCGCTAATAGCAGGTGATCCCTCCTGGATGCAGGATGTGGTACATCGACGGTGGAGAAAGAGCAAACTGGAGATCTGAGATCCAATGTGTCGAGTGTCGTCGGATCTCAGTCTGCTGTCGATGTAGATCAAGAATCCTCCGGATCTCCTGTCGGTGTGGCTGTGGGGTTCGAAACCCCCAGATCCTCGTACGGCGTCGGGTACGCTGGTCCTCATCCTGCTGTAGTGTGAGAAGATGTTAGAATATCAAGCTCCCAATACTCTTCAGTCAGTCTATCTTTATGTGTGTGACTGACAATAGTTGGATACAGATGTACACGTGTGTGACATTCAATAAGTCAGTGTAGTCAGTGACTCAACCACAGTTAGTCTTGGTTAGTCATATTTATGTGTGTAAGTCTCTTTGAGTGAGTATGATGGAAGAATAATGGAAGTAGAATAACAATGAGCTGAGGCTCATCTTCTACTCCACTTTGTCTCTCTCCCTCTCTTCCAATATGGTATCAGAGCCTAAATGCTTGAGTCCTAAAGGCTGGGCAGTGGCCATTTGACATCAAGGTATCAGATTTGAAGAAAATGTCAACAAAGGAGGCTGTGCCTACAGCCCATTTTTTTTTCAAAAGCTATATCTTGCTATAGAAATGGCTTTTGGAGAAACAACCCTATGATCTTGACTGTTTCAATGTGATCTACAACTTTGCAGAAGAAATTGCTTTCAAATTTCTCACAGATTTTGAGATATTCAGCATAGACCACCTGTGTAGAATGGGTGTTTACTGCAATAAACAACAGGTGATAGCATCATTGCTTGACTGAGAACTTGACTAAGAGCTCATCTAGGAGCTTGAAGAATTGATTACAGTTCTGAAATAACAGTGGTCTGATGTATACAGACAAGCTAAAGCATGTATGCACCCCTGACATGAGCTTGGAGCTCTTAAACTTGTTCAGGAGTACCATTGAAGCATAGATATATGCTGGGAAGTCATATAGACTTGATGTCATGCATTGGAGCTAGGATTTTATGCTGAAAAATATTCAGATCTAGAATTTTTTAATGGCTGGAAACTGTCACTAAATGTAGGCAACAAGCATTGTCTCTTATTGAAGCATTACATGTCATTTTGGAGCTCCTATCATTTGTATGACCTGACATATGTATGTTGAATGCTTGGAAGACTAAAGAGAGCATTGGATGCAACTAAGGATTGAAATCTGAAGATAAAACAAATGCCTTGACATCTTCTTGGCTGGTCATTTACAGTAAATGCAATGTATAAAATTGCCTCTCTACACTCCTAAAGAAAATAGCATCATTTATCACTCAAGATCTCAAAGGAGTTGATCTTGGGGACCTTCTGGCATTCACTACGCAAGCGTACAACATCCGATCTGTGCAGCAATGGTATCAGAGCGAAGCTGAGATCAAGAGCTTCCAATCGCTACTCATCTTGTGCGAAGGCGGAGCTCTTGGAACAATCGAGCTCTATGGTCAATCTCATCGCGAACGGTCGATATGGGTGGATTCCTGGTGGTCAAGAACCTCTGTTTCCATCCTCAGATCGCGAAGGACCGGCCTGCAACAGCGGAGGACCACTCCTACATCCTCTTCTCCAAGTCGTGGTTACACAGAGATAAGCCAGAGATAAGCCATATCTAATGCCAAGCTTAAAAGCTTAAGTTATAAAGTCTTAAAAGCTTAGTTTAGTTTGAAGCTTTAATAAAGCTGCAAAACGTTGATTCGTGGGGACGTGAGGACCTTCAGGGCGCCGAAATTTCCGCCGAGGACATATTCATGTCCTCAAAATCGACAACTGATCAAGAAGCATAAAGCTTCTTAATCCTCTAAGTCATCCAAGGCTTTTCAACTATTCAAGTCTTCAAAGTTCTCCAAGTCTAAATTTTTCAAGTCTGCTAAATCACTCAAGTTCTGTAAGTTCTGGTACTCTGCAAGTCACCTAAGTCTGCAATCTACAACTCTGCAAGTCAAACAAATCACTTGAAGTCAAAACTGACTTCTGTTCAAAACTCATAGAAGGGCTGTTCCTGCGCAAAAACTCCAAATTACAAAGTTGTTCATTGGAAGGTACTGTTCGCATACGCAGGTTTGCTGAACCCGTTTCAGCACACGCAGATTTTTCAAATATTACAAATCCCGCAATAGCCAAAGACGAAGATTGTGAAAGCCACACACAAAAATATATAAGCCTTGTACACCCGATCTTGAGCTACGCTCATCCTGCTAATTGGATTTTGAGAGTGTGAGGTTTTTTTTGAAGTTTTGCAGGATGACGGAACCACATATGGATGATTTAATGGCTGAAGGCGATCTTCCTGAACCTACAATGGAGCAAAAACTGGACTTAATTATGATGCAGTTAGATGAAGAACAACGAGCCCGGCAAGCATTACAAGCTCAATTGGCTAATTTACAAAGATCGACTACCAACAAAGAGGAACCACAATCTGAAGATCTTATTCAACGTACCATCGACGGGACTCTCGAAGCTCAATCCATCCGCAAGAAACAAAGATAAGTAAAAGAAATTTCAAATTCCGTACTTTCAATGGCACTCGAGATGGAAAAACTGTTCTTGCATTCATCAGTCAGTTTGATGATTACTTTCATGAGGAAACATATGCAGAAAAAGATAAAATCAAGTGTGTCACTAATCATTTAGTGGATAGAGCATCTCTTTGGTGGACCATGGTTCGTAAGAGTATAGATTTTGTCCCACTACCTGGGAGAATTTCAAGAAGAAGTTTATGCAGAATTTTCTTCCTCCATAATTCCATGAAAAAGCCATAAAGCAATGGGACCTTCAGCAACGAGATCATGAGCCTATTCCTCAGTACACCGAACGCTTTTCGAATGCATTACTCCAGTTACGCATGCTTGAAGACATACCTGAAGTGA
The DNA here is from genome assembly GCF_053477565.2 of Lygodium microphyllum. NCBI lineage: Eukaryota > Viridiplantae > Streptophyta > Polypodiopsida > Schizaeales > Lygodiaceae > Lygodium > Lygodium microphyllum. The sequence goes on from NC_141148.1 coordinate 113,569,067, forward strand.
CACACAAGCGCAAGTATATGTCTGGATTACTTGGGCATTACTACGCTGAAGTCAATATGTTCAAGCCTGCAACTCTTGAAGACGCAATTTCTTTAGCTCATGACACTGAAGACAAGCTTCGAGGAAGAGACAAGCGTCCACAGCAATTCCAAACCAATGGTAACTATGGATCTAAGCAATTTAACTCAATTTTTAGAAGATTTAATCAAGGTCGTTTTCCTTCATCATCTTTCTGTAAAACTTGGGCAAAACCACCTGCTTTACCATCCAATACCAATCAAAATCCCAAGCCAATTCCACAGCCGTATCCTAATATCCCTAAACTTCCTGCCATTGCAAACAATGTAACCAAAGCCAAATCTATAGTGTGTTACAAATGCCACCAACCTGGACATCTAGCAGCCAATTGCCAATCGAAGAAGCCACCTGTCCATATCAACCATCTTGGAGCAATGGAAGATGACGAACATGAAGAAATGCCTGATTTCACGGAAGATGAAGATGACATTACTACTCCTTCGGATACTTTACCAGGTATGCCAACTCCACATTCTTTATTGACAATGAAATGTTTAGTGCATGGAAAGAAAAAGATTATTTTGCATGATGATGGTAGTACTCATGATTTTATTTCTGCAAAGCTAGTGAAAGAATTGAAATTACAAACTGTACCTATGCATTATCGCATTAAAGCAGCATTCTTAGGCACTAGGTATAATGGAACACAGGAACTGCATGATTTAGAAATTCAAATTGGTAAATACACTGAAAGAAGGAATTTTCTAGTTGTACCATTACAGTCCAATGATATTATTTTAGGTATACCTTGGCGTCATCAGCATAACCCTGATATAGATTATTCCACACATTCAATTAATATTCAATTTCAAGGAAAACATATTACATTGTATGGTATGCATACATCTAATGCTTTTCCACTTCTTTCTCATACTCAAGCTAAACGTGCATTACGCAAAAGTAGTAAATCTTATCTCATTTGGGTGAATGAACAGCAAGTTAAAGAAAATCATATGCACCCTAGGCATAAAGAATTTCTTGCACACTTTAAAGACTGTTTTGCAGAAGATCTACCACCTAGTTTACCTCCTTCATGTCCAGAAGACCACAAAATAGATTTGATTCCTGGTACACAACCACCTTGTAAAGCACCATATAGGCATAACCAGATAGAGCAAAAAGAAATTCAAAATCAAGTTGAGGAATTACTAAATAGAGGATTGATTAGACCTAGTAGTTCTCCATTTGGTGCACATGTTTTGCTAGTAAAGAAGAAAAATAATACTTATTGTATGTGCATTGACTATCATGCTTTAAATAAGATCACAGTAAAGAATAGATATCCAATTCCTAGAGTCGATGACCTTATGGATAAACTGCAAGGTTCTACCATATTTAGTAAAATAGACCTTAAATCTGGTTATCATCAGGTGAGATTAGATAAGTCTGACATATTCAAGACTGCATTTAGGACACAATTTGGTCATTATGAATTTTTAGTGATGCCTTTCGGATTGACTAATGCACCTGCTACATTTAGTAGAATGATGAACCGTATATTTTTGAAATATTAGCATTGTGTTATTGTATTCTTTGATGATATTTTGGTGTTTAGTCAAAATGAGAAAGAACATTATGAACATTTATCCTTGGTTTTCAAATTATTAAAAGATAATCAACTGTATGCTAATCCGAAAAATAGTGAGTTCTTTAAAACAAAAATTGAATATTTAGGTCATATTGTATCATCAGATGGTATTAAGGTTGACCCTAAGAAAATAGAAGCAATATTGAACTGGCCTATACCTAAAAATGTGCATGAGTTACGATCTTTCCTAGGTCTTGCTAGTTTCTACAGGAAGTTTGTGCGTAATTTTTCATTACTTGCTTTGCCTTTGACTAAACTTTTAAAGAAATGTATTGTTTATCATTGGTCCGATAATCAACAGAAATCCTTTGACTTATTGAAACATGCATTAACCCATGCTCCTATATTACAACTGCCTGATTTTAATAGACCATTCTTTTTAGTAGTGAGACTAATACTAGCGGATCTGGAATAGGAGCCGTACTTATGCAAGACAATCATCCTATAGCCTATTCTAGTTGTAAACTGAAACCCTCCGAACTTAAATATTCCACATATGATAAAGAATTATTAGCTGTAGTACAAGCTCTAAGACAATGGAAACACTACTTAATGGGTTCTGAATTTATGATTAAGACCGATCAACAAAGTATTAGACATTTACTTAGCCAATCTCAAATATCTGACCGACATATCAAATGGGTAGCCTTTATTCAGAGTTTTCATCCGATTATTCAATATCAACCCAGTAAAGAAAATGTAGTGGCCGATGCATTAAGTAGAAGACCTTCCATTCATAATATTTCTGTTATATCATTTGATTCTTTAAATCCTATGAAAGATACTTATCATTAGGACATTACTTTTCATGCTGATTGGAATAAATTAGTTGGAAATAACTGGATTCCTATTGATTCACTGTCTTATAATGATGGATTCATGTTTTATGAAAAGAGATTATGTGTTACAGTTCCATTTAGATCTTTTGTTTTGAATGAGATTCATTGTCCTCCATACCAAGATCATAGGGGTATCATATCTACTTTATGTACATTAACTGAAGATTTTTATTGGCCATATATGGACACTAATGTATCTAACTTTGTTTCTGAATGTTTGATTTGTCAAAGAGTTAAGAGACATCATGGTAAATAGTATGGATTACTTATGCCTTTATCTATTCCATCAAGACCATGGGAACAAATTTCTATGGATTTTATTACTAGTTTACCTAATACTAAAGCTAACCATGATATGATTTGGACTGTAGTAGATAGGTTTAGTAAACAAGCATATTTCATTCCATGTAAGAAAACTTTAACAGCATCTCAGGTAGCACAATTGTTTTTGAAAACTATTTTTACTAACCATGGATTACCAAAAGTTATTATTTCTTATCGTGATTCTAGATTTTGTAACAACTTTTGAATTACTTTGTTTGCTAACCTAGGAACAAAAATTGATTTCTCATCTGCATTTCATCCTGAAACTAATGGACAAACAGAAGCCACTAACAGTACTAATTTAGATCTTTTACGTGCTTACACTATTTCTAAACCACAGACATGGGATACACATTTGCATTTATTACGGTTTGCATATAACAATACACCACACACATCTACAAAGAAAGCACCGTTTGAAGTGATTTATGGTTATAGATTGTCTATACCTGTTGCATCTTTATCAAATAGAATTCAGAGTGCTGATGATATTGCTAGTATGCACGCTACTATTTTTTATGAGGTTAAAGATATGATTGCCAAAGCCCAGCAATCATATACCAAGCAAGCCAATAAGAAAAGACAAGCAATGAATTTCAAAGTTGATGACTATGTTTGGTTGAGAATAGAAAAACGTAGATTACAAAGTGTAGATAGACACCCAGTTGTCAAATTAGCACCTAGATTCTATTGACCATTCAAGATCATTCACAAAATTAATGACAATGCATTCAAGTTAGAAATACCAACTCACTGGAAAATTCACAACACATTTCACATTAGTTTATTACGACCCTTTAAAGGCCAATTACATGTACACCATGTTTATGAAAATCCACCTTTGTTAGAGGAAGACACTGAAATACTTGAACCTCAAGCTATCATAGATACTGATTTTATGACCACTAGAACTGGCCGAAGATATTCTAGATATCTAGTCAAATTTAAGAACCATCCTGTAGAAGAAGCCCAATGGATGCACGCTAGAGACTTAAATGCTTTCCCCACTCTGCTAGCTCCACATTGAGCTAATAGCAATTGAGGTCAATTGCTATCCCACCCCGGGGGTATGATGCCAAGAGGCATATTTCACGGTGGATTCCGTGAGGTTTTACGGTGGATTCCGTAAACTTTGTTGACCGGGGCTCATACACAAAGTGGATTCTTTGTGCGAGAAGTTGATGGGGACGCCTATCCTTTTCGGGTGTTTCATTAATTTAGTGTGTACATGGGTGATTCCATAGCGGGTGATTCCACAAAATGCATATTAAATTAATAAACATTTATGAGTTTAGAGTGCGCACTCGTAATAAATTAAGGTTAGGATTGATTTCTAACCAGTTGATTTATTTATGTAGCTGAAGACTGCTAGGTATTCACTTTTGTCGGTTTAATTATATTATTTTACTAACGATTGTGAATGCTTCAGTTGATGTGTAGAGATAGCAGCAGTGGGGGCGGAGGAAAGCATTGGAGGATAGCGAGTATTCGATTTATCACTTATATTTTGATAGGCGCATACCTTAGGCATGGCACCTATATTTTGTCGTGCATATTTATTGAGGCGTTGGATATTTGTTTATTATTTTGTATGCGCATGGGCGCACGATTATGTTATTGTACTTGGGTACGCCTGACTCTTTGGGCACCGCCCATTAGCTTTATTTCTATTTTGTGCTAAAGCAAACTCAAAAGCTAAAAGCTTGCTATTTTGTAATTTGGGCTATTATTTGAGCTTGAAGATTATTAATACATAAAATACATGCTTTGTGGAGCGCTCACACAAGGCATGGGGGGAGATTGCACCCAATTGGTCTCTTGTTCATGTCACGCATGCTTTTTACCTTGAGTTTTGTGCAAAAAGTAGAGTTATTTTGTTCTTGGGGACCTTCTGGCATTCACTAGCAAGCGTACAGCATCCGATCTGCGCACCATACAGTCCTTGCAGAGTCTATGTATTGACTAAAATACCTACGGGTTATCCCACATGCTTGTAGATGTTTCTGAGGTTGTAAAGGGCTGAAATACTCTATTTCTTTGGTGCATACAATTATTGTAGGAAACTATCCTAAATTGTTGGAAACTGTCGTGATGTGCAAGAAACTGTCCTGAATTGTAGGAAACTATCCTGATCTGCAGGAAACTATCTTGAATTGTAGAAAATTATCCTAGATAGCAAGAAACTGGTCATGAACTGTAGGAAAGAGAGTCAGATACTTACAGGTTGTATACATCACTGAGTACCTAAGTTGCAACTATGGCAAATGCTCAAGCCACTAACAATATCACTCAAATTGTGGGAGAAAAGTTGGACAACAAAAACTTTGCTTTGTGGAAGTTCTGTATGAAGAATTTTTTGGTTGGCAAAGGTTATTAGGACTTATGTACAGCCAGATGAGGCTTTACCTGAAATGCCTGAAAGGAATTTGATAAATGATTAGAAAATGCTCATAAGCTATGGACTAAGAGAGCATGCAAGGTGTTACATTAGTTTTCCTTATGTATATCAGATGCTATGGTTATACAGATTACTAGATGCAATTCCCTAAAGGATGCATGGGACATACTCATGAAGAATTATGGAAATATAACGTATGCAAGAAAGATTCAACTAAAGCAACAGTTTAATAACATGTCTAGGAATGGCAGAAGCATTCAGGCCTACACTACAAAGATCAAGAACATAGCGGATCATCTTACCACTATTGGATCTTCAGTGTCTGAGGATGATATGATTGCATTGACATTGAATGGACTTGGCAAAGAGTATAAAGCATTTGATACATCTATTTCTATGAAAGCTTAATCCCCTGATTGGGATGAGCTGATTGCTTTGCTTCTACATGAGAAAGTAAAGCTTGGACTGGATACATGTTCTAATACATCTCAAAGTAGAAACACTATTCTTTACTCTAACACTTATAGACAGCAATAGTAGAATGCCTGGCATGGCACGAATACACGAGGGTAGTGTGGATTTGGCAGTATTAGAGGCAGGGGGAGATTCCTTAGAGGTATAGAAGGATTCTTGCAGTCAAATGATCAGTCAAACAGTGATAAGGACTATCATTATTGCGGTAGATATGGGCATATAGCCAAAGATTGTCATAAGAAGCAGGCTGACATGAAAACCAAGGGTAGATAGCATGGAAATTATGCTTCATCTAGCAAAGTTCCTGATGATCAAGGTGACAGGTTGTTTGCCATGCAACATGTGTCTAAGAATGCATCTAGATAGAACAGAGATGAGAGATGGTACATTGATTCAGGGGCTTCAAATCATATGACACCCCATGGAGAATGGTTTGATGAGATGGTTGCAAGTTTACATGGACATGTTTGTATTGGGTATGACACCCACCATACTATTTAGCATAAAAATGAGTTGTACATTTGTTGATGCCTGATGGCAAGAAAAAGAGTCTGCATGATGTACTACATGTATCTGCAATAACCAAGAATCTTTTGTCAGTATGACAGATGGCAAAATAGAATCTACAGCTGAGATTTAATAGAGATGGATGCTTTGTTGAAGAATATGGTAATGCCTACAAATTGATTGCTAGAGGCCGAAGAGATGGCAAAATGTTTACCCTTGATACGTCAATTCCAAAATTGAAAGCAGCCATGTTTGCACATGGTGATGGTGCTATACGGGATGTTGAGATATGGCATATGCAGATTGGCCATGTGAATGTATAAAAGTTGAAATCTATGCAACAAAAGGAGATTGTGCGTGGACTGCCTAAGTTCAAGTATCATGACTTTGGACATGTATGTGATGCATGCTAGTTTGGAAAGCAGACATGGTTTCCATTTATGAGACATGTACGGAATAGCTCATAACCCTTAGAGTTGGTACATTCAGATGTATGGGGTCCATCTCATAATGCTTCATTTGGTGGTGCTCATTACTATGTATCCTTCATTGATGATTTCAATAGGTACACTTGGCTTTACATACTGAAACATAAGGATGGTGTGTTTGACGCATTCAAGGACTTCAAGAAGCATGCTGAAAATAAGTTTTGTAAAATTTCATGTCTTGGATCAGATGGAGGTGGAGAATATGTCTCTACTTACTTGACAGGTACCTTGCTAGGTATGGGATATGAAGACAGTTAACTTATAGCTATACACCGCAACAAAATGGTGTAGTAGAAAGGAAAAATAGGATACTGATGGAATTGGCAAGAGCTATGCTGAATGAGAAGAGTTTGCCAAATGGTTATTGGGCTGAAGCAGTAGTGACTGCTGTCTATGTGCTAAATAGAACTGCTACATCAAGGATTCATGATGTAACTCCATATGGGAGGTTGTATGGTCATAAACCTGACATTTCACACTGAAAGTATTTGACAGCATTGCATATGTGCACGTTCCTGATGAAAAGAGGAAGAAATTGGATCCTAAAGCTATCAAGAGTGTGTTCCTTGGTTATGAACAAGACCAGAAAGCTTATATGTATTATGTACCGTCTACACATGAGACATTGATTAGCAGAGATGTTGTTTTTGATGGGCTAGCATTGTGGTATGGTAATCCTATTGCAATGGCTACTGATGGATCAACTAGCACTAGTAATGCTAAAATACACCTATAGTGAGTACATCTATGAGTAGTCCTACAGGTGATGGGTCACCTACAGTAAGTCCTTGGTCAGGACGCTTGCAGAGTCATACTCCTACGTCCACTGACACGGATATGGCAGTGAGGGGGAGATTGGCTAAGGGAAAAGAAAAGATTCTTGAGGATGTGACAGGTCCAGTTACAGTAGGATATGAGTCATCTAATAGTGACAATTTGGATAGTGAGTAGGGCATTCCATCATGACGCTTGAAGCAAGCTAGAGTCATTATGTACCACCTCATGAGAGGCAAGCTCAGAGTTTATAGAGATCTGAGAGAGTCAGAAAACCAGTTTACAGGTTTATATACACTGGTTATTCATCCCGCCATTATGCATATATGGCTAGTGTGATAGATTACAAAGAACCTAAAAAGTTTGATAATGCAGTTACAAATGATAACTGGTGTGCTGCCATGGATGAGGAGTATGCAACCCTAGCTAAAAATGAGACATGGAAATTGGTTGAGTTGCCGGAAGGAAAAGTTCCCATTGGCTGCAAATGGGTGTACAAGGTTAAGTCCAAGTCAAATGGTTCGTTAAAATGCTATATAAAAGGTGAGAAGGATCGAAGTTTGCACTCGAGAGCTATGGTGGGAGAGTGAGAGCAAGAAAGAGAGAGACAAGAAATGGGAACTCCAACAGCCACAATGTGTGATCGGTCCTTTCTTTATTCAAACTGTCACTAAAAGAATAAAGAATAAAGTGACGGTGATGGGCACCCACCACTTGCAGTGTGCAGTGGTGGTGACTATCAGTGTAGTAATACACGGACGGCTAGGTGGACGTGCCTTTATCCCCAACAACCTCCCACTTAAAGGTGAATCTGCCCTAGTGAGGAGTGAAAAGAAAAAAAAAAGACGGTATAACATGTACACATGTACAACAGGATGAGGAAAGACATCATCTCATCCCACGCCCATCAACCTCCTGAGGAAGGCAAAGTGCTCTGTAGAGAGGCTTTTCGTGAGCAGATCAGTAGGATTTTGGTCAGTCGAGATCTTGACAAGGTCAACAGACTTGTCCTCAACAACCCCATGTATGAAGTGATACCTCACCTCAATGTGTTTCGTCTTCGCATGGAAGTCCGAATTCTTGGCTAATTGAATAGCACTCATAGAATCCGAATGCAGTGTAGGGATAACATCAATACCAAGGTCAGCAATCAAATGACCCAACCAAATGGCCTCCTTGCAAGCTTCAATGGCTGCAACATACTTGGCCTCTGTAGTAGAAAGGGCCGTGCATTTCTGCACCCTGGACATCCAAGAAACAACACCGCCAGCATAGGTGAATATATAGCCGAAAGTGGATTCCTACTATCTGCATGTCTTGCATAATCAGAGTCAATGTACCCCACGACTCCTGTATCCTGGATACCATAGCATATGCACATATCTGCAGTACCCTTCAGGTACCAATGATACCCTTCACAGCATCCCAATGCTTCTTGCCAAATGTAGCCATATAGCGTACCACAACACCAGCCGCAAAGGAAATATCTGGACGAGTGGCGATTATGGCATACATAAGACTGCCCACTGGTGATGCATAGGGAATCTTGGCCATCTCGGCCCTCTGCTCATCTGTCTGTGGACAATCAGCCTGTGATACCTTCACATTAGAAGGCAATGGATATCCAATGGGCTTTATGTCATGCATGCGGAAGCGCTCAAAGACTTTATGAATGTACTCCCTCTGTGACAAGTAGAGGAGTCCCTGATGCCTGTCACGTTTGATGCACATACCAAGTATGTAAGCGGCCTGTCCCAGATCTTTCATCTCAAAGCTCTTCTTGAGCTGAGCCTTAAGAGCATCTAGCTCATCATGAGCTTTCCCTGCTATCAGCATATCATCCACATAGAGTACCAAAATCAATAAAGAACCATCACGGGCTTTCTTCGTGTAAAGACAGGGATCCATAGCACTCATGTTGTATCCCTGTGACTGCATAAAGGCATCAAACTTATGATACCACTCCCTAGGTGATTGCTTCAAGCCATAAAGACTTTTCTTCAATTTGCACACTAGGTGTTCCCTACCAGGTTCTACAAAGCCCTTAGGCTGCTCCATATAAATCTCATCATGCAAGTCCCCATGTAAGAAAGCCGTCTTGACATCCATCTGGTATAAATCCAAGTCAAGCTGAGCAACCAAAGCCAAGACTAAGCGCAGGGTGGTCATCTTAACCACACGAGAAAAGATCTCATCAAAGTCCACACCATGCTCCTGCTTAAAACCCTTTGCTACCAATCTAGCCTTGTATGCCAGTTTGGGGTGTCCAGGGCTACTTTTCAGCTTGTACACCCACTTGCATGGCAAAGCCTTCTTGCCCTTAGGCAAGGAAACAAAATCCCAAGTCTCATTCTTATGCAAGTAGTCTATCTCAGACTACATAGCCCTCTCCCAGGAGTGATTGTCACCCCTGCGCATAGCCTCATCATAAGTGAAAGGCTCTCCTCCATCTGTAACCAAGACATAATGCATCAAGGACTGAAATCTTTCAGATGGATGTCTGTCTCTAGTAGACCGTCTCACGGCAGGCTCCGCTGCCTGCCCAGCTGCCTGTCCAATACCCTAACCATGAGCATATGCTGCAGCTGTAGGCTGTCCAACTCGCTGTGTAGGAGCTCTTGGCTCCTCCTGAAATATGACCCTACAGATCTCAACAACTCTCTCAAGATGCCCCTATGCATCTTGTCTTCATGGAAGACTACATCATGACTGCGGATGACTTTCCGCACCTGCGGATCCCAGAGACGGTAACCCATCTCGCCTACATCCCCATAACCAAGGAAAATGCATTTGACACTCTTAGGATCCAGCTTACTTCTCTTGTCCCTGGGCACATGGCAAAATGCCTCACATCCAAAGACACGGAGATGCGCATAAGAGGGAGGTTTTCCAGTCCATACCTCCTCTACAACTTAGAAATCCAAACCACTAGAAGGTGATCTATTTATGATATGCACAGCTGTACTAACTGCCTCAGTCCAAAAGCTCCATGGTAGGCATGTATGGCTAAGCATATTGCATACATGCTCCTAGATGGTTCTATTCATCCGCTCAGCCAAACCATTCTGGGGGGTGTAGGGGGCGGTCAACTGATGCTTAATATCCCTCTCATCACATAACTGCTCAAAAGCATGTGAGACATACTCACCCCCATTATCTATTCTTAGGCATTTTAGCCTATACCAAGAATGGTTCTAAACCAATGCAAGCCATCTCTGAAACACAGCCAAGACATCGGATTTTAGCTTAATGGGATAAGCCTAGACTTTTCGTGAAAATTCATCTATAAACGTAACAAAATACTTTGCACCACCTATAGAGACTGACAAGGCATGGGCCCACAGACATCCGAATGTACCAATGCCAAGGGCTCACTCATGCGTGGCCTAGCAGACTTCTTATGCGTAGACCTAGTCTGCTTGCCATAAAGAAAATGCTCACATGAATCAAAACATGCATAATCAAGGGGCGGTAAGTACTGCAAACCAGAAAGCATTTTCATTCCCTTCAAAGACATATGGCCCAAATGGGCATGCCAAAGAGATACATGGGGGATAGAACCCACAGACAAAACATGATCAAGGGAAGAAGCGAATACAATCAAGGGATAGAGACTACCAGTCTTGGCACCTCTCATAATCACAAGTCTGCAACGAGTGATCTTCCATGCACAGTCTCCAAAAGATACATGATAACCTGCATCATCAAGCTATCCAGCTAACAGGAGACTGCGTGTCAAAGCAGGTACATGACGTACATCCTGCATAACAAAACTGCTACCAAAAGGAAACTGCAGCCTAACATCACCAATGCCCACAATATCAAGAGAGCTGTCATCACCCAAGCACACAGAACCCGAAACAGTACGGTATGAATGAAACCACTCTCGATAAGGTGTCACATGAAAGGACACACCTGAGTCCAAGAGCCAACAATGTGCATACATAGTGTATCTCTATCATCTGCGAAGCACTAGAAGAAGCAACAAGGATATAATCATCATCAACATCCTCAGGCTGCATAACATTGATCTCTTTAATTTTAACACTGGACTTTGTAGGCACTATGCTGCGATCAGAAGACTTATCTTGCACTTTGTCTTTCCCCTTATCTTTGCACCTTTCATTGCACAATTCATGGCATTGTGGCCTAATATGGCTCTTTTTCCCACAATGGTGACAAGTAACATCTACATTCCTGCCACGGGATTTGCTACGTGACTTTCCACGAGACTTGGATCGAGATTTCTGAGAGTCCCGTCAACGGCCACTGCCACTGCCATGCTTTCCATATCCATCATTCGTGCCTCTAACTGTCATAGCATGCGACACACGAGAGGCATCCAAAATTTACGATTAACCTCTTCCTGCAGAAGAGCACTCTCAACATCAGATAATTTCAAGGTAGCAGCAGAGGTACATAATGCAGTGTGAAATACATCCCATGACTCATTAAGAGTACCAAGCAAGAAAAGAGGAGTGACATCCTCTGCAAAAGTGATTTCCTGCGAAGTCAAGTTCTTGAGTATAGCATGGAACTGGCTCAAGTGAGCAAAAATAGTCACATTCTCCTTCATGTGCAGATCCATAAGTTGCTTCAGCCAATATATCTGACTCGCTGGACTTTTCTTGTCATAGAGATTCTTGATTTTATCCCACAACTGCCATGCACTCTATTCTTCCTCAAATATATTGTAATGAACATGTTCTATGAGAGATAATACAATAGTAGACTTGCATAACTCATCAAGCTCAAGCCATTCCTCATCTGGCATAGTTGCAGGCGGATACCCGCTCAACCTCAAAGGTTTGATCTGCGATTTCTGCACCAACACCTACCAAATCTGGCTCTTCCAATAAGAGTAATTTGTACCATCAAGCTTAGTGATGTTGAAAATAGCATGATCAGTGGATGAACTTGCCATAACACAGGTTGGAAGACTATAGATAGTTCAAAACTGCTTGCTGTTTACTGTAGAAAATGACCAAAAAATCACCAAAATCGAGAGAAAATGGTGAGAGAAGTGTAACCAAAGCTACTGCCCACCAAGTACTAGTGAAAGTACATCATTTCAGAATATTTTAGCATGAAAAATCCATGTTAGTCCGGAGTTATATGCTTGTTGTAATAAATGACAGTAGGGTACTGCAAGAGGCAATTGCTGGCCAAATCACTGCACCAAGTCAAGAAATGACAGCCAAGACATGACCAACAATAAACGAGCATAAATCAATACCAAACAGTCATCAAGACCCTGAGCAAACACCCAAACATGTCACCAAAGCATCCGTCAGTGTGAGTAGGCATACCCCTTGGACAATAGGGCAAAGTATACATAACATTGGCAAGACCAGACACCAGTAGATGTATGCTCACAAGAGTGCAAAGCCCAAGCTTAGGTCAAAAGCAACTCCAAGATATCAATGCATGAACCATGCAACATGTAAGTGTAAGAGATCCTAAAGTCTCAAGTATCTACAAAATGCTCAAATAGCATAAATCTCCTGTTCAATGTTGATCAAGCATACAAGATGCTCCCACTGGCTCAAAAGGCAGATAAACGAGCTCAACAACTCAATCAAACCAAGTCAAAGTACCAAAGACAGGTAACCAAGACAATGTCTCAATAGCATCCCAAGAGCATGATGGCTATAGAGCGATTATAGGTAGCATCCATGAGCAAGACATACATCCCAATAAAGATCTCTGAAGTGACATCCAATACAAAATAAATTCTGGAATAGCAAATGAGAATCCAAGCCACATCCTCAGAGAGCACTAAAGCTCAACAGGTACATGGTACACTGTGCCAAGACAAATGCATCAAGTTGTAGGCGTTGGGTAAGCATGTACCCAAAGAGCATATAACTGTCAAAGCACTGACCACTGTCAAACATAGACCAATGTCAATAAGTGCGGTCTGAAATAAGCTCAAGATTCCAAAAGCATCTAGATCCAATGACAAGCTCAAATCTGTCTCTCGATGATCAATACATCATAGCATAACCCAAGACATACACCCGGAATCAATAGGCATATGTCAAAGCATGAAAGATAGCTTCAGTTCAAGAGTATTCAGCATGAATTTACTGTTATAAATTGTGTATTTTCAGCCCCACAATCAGGCCAAAATCATAGCACTACATGCAGCTCAAAACCCCCAATCAATCGAGATGCAATAAGCATCAAACCGGTTATGTAGTCATGCCCAAACAAGCATAGGCATACAAATACATGCTGTCTCAAACCTGAAATCTATTGTAGAATATTCTTTCATCAGAATTTGGCAAATCCAACATCACCATCACATCTGGAGCATGCCAAAACCCCAAGTTAGACTCTTACCTTTCCTGAATCGGGTTCCGAATGCTCGAGATATGACAAAAAGAGTGATTTTTGGGCCAGATTTTGAAACAGGCACAAAAAAAGTGAGCTAGCTGGGGGGTCTACTGTCCCACGTGTCAACAATGGGGCCCAAAGGGGGCACAAATGGGGGCCAAAGAAGGTCTACACCAAGCCTCAGCAAGCCTTGCTAGGCTGGAAGTAAGATCCAGGTGAAGGAAGCTCCAAGAGGTGTGAGCTATGGCTGCCCACAACCTGTGAAAACCCTGTTTACCTAGACCAATGGACTGAGATAAATCTCTAAAATAATGAAGTAATACCTCAATGTCAATGCCTTGATGGTGCCTCAATAGGCCGGGAAGAAGCTTGGGAAGTCGAGGAGTGATGGGAGCTCAAGAGAATAAGCTATGGCTACCGGGAAGGAGACCCAATGCGAGTGGGGAGTCAATGGGAAGCTAAGAGTGCCACGAGCCAAGCTTAGGAGTCGGGAAGCCGTGCTTTAATACCAGTTGAAAGGTGAGACGGATTGAAACTTGCATTCAAGAGCTATGGTAGGAGAGCAAGAGCAAGAAAGAGAGAGACAAGAAATGGGAACTCCAACAGTCACAATGTGTGATCGGGCCTTCCTTTATTCAAACTGTCACTAAAAGAATAAAGAATAAAGTGACAGTGACGGGCACCCACCACCTACAGTGTGCAGTGGTAGTGACTATGAGTGTAGTAATACATGGACGGCTAGGCAGAGGCGCCTTTACCCCCAACACTATAAGGCCAGGTTAGTTGCAAAAGGGTATGCGCAGTAGTAGGGTCTTGACTATGAGGAGACTTTCAGTTCGGTGGCTAAAATGGCAACAGTCAGTACTGTCATTGCTTTGGCAACATGGAAAGGCTAGAAATTATGGCAAATGGGCATCAAGAAAGCTTTCTTGAATGGTGATTTGGTTGAGAAAGTATATATGGAGCAGCCTGAAGGCCATTCACCCGGGCTTTCCTACACATGTATGTAAGCTGAAAAAGGCTTTATATGGACTGAAACAGGCACCTAGAGCATGGAATGCTCGGATCAACATTTATTTATAGCAACATGGATTTAGATTGGGTGATGCAAATCAAAGTCTATTCACAAAGAAGGCAGATCATGAATATGTGTTTCTAGTGGTTTATGTAGATGATCTTATCATCACTGGAGATGATGAAGAGGGCATTGTTGAAATTAAATCATGTTTACAGGCTCAATTCAGAGTCAAAGGCCTTGGTGAGCTACAATATTATCTTGGGATTGAGATAATCTCTATGCCTCAAGGTATATGGCTGCTACAGAAGTAGTATGCTCATGACATGTTACAAAAGTATAGTATGGTTGAATGCAAGCCTATGGAGACACCTCTTGATCAGAATGTCAAGCTACAAATTGATGTTGGGAATGACATTGAGAATATGACCATGTATCAATAGATGGTGGGCAGCTTGATATACTTGACTATTACCCATCCTGACTTATATTATGCAGTGGGGCTGATTAGTTAGTTCATGTAGAAGCCTCACAAACCACATTTAGATGCAGTCAAGAGGATCATGAGATATGTAAAGGGTACTACAGATTATGAGATATTTTATGCATGTGAAAAGTCCCTTGATTGGATAGGGTTTACTGATGCTAATTGGGCTAGTTGTGCCTATGACAAGAGGTCAACCAATGGTTATGCATTTGGATAGGGAAGCAGTATGATCAATTGGTAAAGTAAGAAATAACCTACTGTTGCATTGTCTAGTACAGAAGCTGAGTACAGAGGAGCTATCTTAGCAGCTTGCGAAGTAGTTTGGTTGATGAAACTATTGAAAGACTTGGGAATATAGCCGGAAAGCAAAGTGAGATTGCATTGTGATAACCTCAACAGTGTTATGTTGGCTAGCAATCCTGTTTACCATGCTAGGTCCAAACATATTGAGGTTCACTATCATTTCATCAGAGAAATGGTTCTTATAGGGCAGATTGACTTGATTCATGTGAAGACTGAAGATCAGCTAGCATACATATTTACCAAGTCTCTTGATAAAGAAAAGTTCATGTACTTCAGACAACTACTTGGAGTTTATCAGATGGTTTAAGCTTGAGGGGGAGTGTTAAAATATCAAGCTCCCGTTACTCTTAAGTCAATCTATCTTTTATGTGCATGACTGACATTAGCTAGATACAGCTATACACGTGTGTGACATTCAATAAGCCAGTGTAGTCAGTGACTCAGCCAAAATTAGTCTTGGTTAGTCATACCTATGCGTGTAGGCCACTTTCAGTGGTGGGTAGTATGATGGAAGAATAATGGAAGTAGAGCAATAATGAGCTAAGGCTCATCTTTTGCTCCACTCTGTCTCTCTCCCTTGCTTCCCATAGAAGGCATGTGTCTCCAGGCCCGATAAAGTGAAAGAGATATTAGACTTGGAGGTGAATAGATGGTTTTCTTGACATGCTTTGCACTACCTCCTCCTATGCTTTGCATATCGAGTCACACACAAAGGAAAAAAGGTGGCGAGGTCTAGTGCAATACCATGGGGCTGCGACGTAGGGTAGCTAGTCCCTTGCCCCCATGCATAGAATATTAGACTTTACATATTGTAGGCCCACCCATAAGGTGGAGAGATACAAAGAGAGGGGCAACAAAGAAAGAGACAGAGAGAAAGAAAGAAAATAAGAGAGGGAGAAGAAGAAAGAAAGAGGAAGAGAGAACGAGAAAGAGAGAATAAATATGAAAGACAAAGAAAACATGAAAGAGAAAGGGGAGAGAACATAAAACGAAGAGCACAAAGAAAGGTGCAAAGAAAGGGGGAGAAACAAAGAAAGGGGGAGAAAACCAAAACTTTAGTTTATGTTAATTTTGTTGAGTTACAAGAGAAGAAATCCCTTCTCAAACAATTTAAGAAATAAAAAGTGAATGAGAACAAAAACAAATTATTTGTCGTAACATAGACCAAATGGAAAACGATAAAGGTCGTGATGTTCAAGATCGTGAGGTGCATCTTAATCAGTGTGTCCCATGTCGTTGCTCCCAATGCAAACTGGAAATTAAACAAAAACGTTGATTTTCTATAGAACACGTACGACGCTTCGGTGAGTTTGAATCAAAGATCATTGATCAAGTGATCTCAGAGTTTGAGCAAATGGTAAGAAAAGTGTATATCAATCATACTTGTATTCACAAACTAATTGAATATTATATACAGAAACATTGGATGTGGCCTTAAAATTTATTATACGGAGGTGACGTCTCATCCCAAGGAAGAGTGAACCTATTACGTCCAGTTAGAAGAGTTCGTGGTGGCCGTCCGATGGATGGAGTGCCTGAGCCAATCTACTACTTGGAAGGCACTATCCACTTTATACCATCAATACTAGAGGAGACAGGCAGCCTTTCAGACTTTCCTACAATCTTGGAGCCTAAGATGGAGGCAATGATTGATGCATTGATGCCCATGGATGCCGAGACATCTGATCAGTTTAGAGAGGAAGCATCCATACCATTATATGATGGGTACCAAGTATCTCCCCTCTAAAGATGCTGCTTGCACTCCTAAGTATGCTAGCAAAATATGGGTGGAGCAATGAGAGTGTGATCGAGTTATTCAGGTACCTTCTACGTACGCTTCATTGATTTCTTTTTGGTGCATCATTATAAAAAACAATTATGTTTTTTCAAGGTGTTTTATGATTTCTTTTCAGGTTGCTAAAGTATCATATATTACCACTTGAAAATACCATGCCTGAGTGTCGTGATGATGTGCAACATGTTTTACGAAAGCTTGGCATGGACTACAATAGCATCCATGCATGTGTTAATGATTGCATGTTGTTTCAAGGAGAGTATGAGACTAGGGAGACATGTCCAAAGTGTGGTGCTCACAGGTATCGATAGGACTTTCAAGGGTAAACCATCCCTCAAAAAGTTTTTAGACACTTTCCACTTATCCCCTGTATACATCACATGTTTCATACGTTGGGCTTGGCAAGGTTGACGACGTGGCATGCACACAATAGATCCACAAATGAAATCCAACGAATATCAGTGGATTCACACGCATGGAGTCACATTGACTCTACCTTTCCAAGCTTTGCACGAGAGCCAAGGAATCTTCGGCTCGATCTAGCTATGGATGGTGTGGACCCATTTGGTCTCCGCCCAACTTCTTACAATGTGTGGCATGTAGTCCTTGTTAACTACAACACCCCACCATGGCTTTCTATGAAGAAAGGACATCTGATCCTTAGTTCCTCGTTCCTAGCTGCTATTAAGTCAAGAATATAGACATCTATCTCCGTCCAATAGTCAATGAGCTTAAGATCTTGTGGGAGGTAGGGGTCATCGTGGAAGATATGAGCAAGTGCGATGGTCAACGATATGTCAATATACGAGCCATTATCATGTGGACCATGCATGACTTTCTAGGATTCGGGGAGTGCTCAAGTAAGTAGGTTTCTATTCTTGTTGGTAATATCTATCATAGCTCGTTCAAGTTTGTATTCATAGGATATACGTGTTGGGACAAGTCTAGTTACCTCATGTTATCATGCATGTCCATTGTGTGGGCCACAGTTAGTTAGACTCCCGAAGGTCACGAACCATGAAGAAGATGGTATATCAAGGATGTGTCACTTTCTTGCCAAAGGGTCATGAATTTCCATCTACTCCATGGGTATAGGCAGTCCAAGAGTTTATTAAATGAGAAGGGTGTCTTTTGGATGCCATACTTAGATTGAAGGTTTTCTTGGATAACCTCTAGCACAAATGAATGCCTAAAGCTGGTATGAGCTGAAAATGGTCCACATGAAGTCGTATCCAAGTGGAATGCTATGGTTCTTAGTTTTCTGCGATTTGCCATATTGGACCCACTTACAAATCAACCACTTGTTGTATCACATGCTCGAGGGGAGCTACGAAGCTCTACCCCAAGACCTACAGACTGCTTATTGATCAAGCATTTCAAGCCAAGCGGCCATGGCTACCTCTCACATAGTGGATGTGCAATGCCTACCTTACGGGTGTAGTGAGCTTACCTTGATGCTCGATCGAGTTCCCTCCTCTCTCTTGCACTCTGGTAGCTCCATGATCCTTACGGCAAGATCAAGCAACCTCAAGCCTTCTCCGTCAAGCTCCATCCTCCATAGCCACGCGAGAAAAGAGAAGAGAAGAGAATAAGAGAAGATGAAGAGAGAAGATGGGGAGCTTCTTCTCCACGATCCCTCACTCTCACACACTCACTCCCTCACACTCCCTCAATCCCTCATTCAAGCACAAGTAAGAAGGCAAGAAACAAGAGGAGAAGGAGAAGAAGCTTTGGCCACACACAAGAATGAGCTTCTCATTCATTTTTGAACTTTATATACATGCCCTACTTTTTGGGCGGTCATCCCCACTTTTTACATGGCCGGCCATTAGCCTACTAGGCCCTCTTTTCCTATTTCCCACCATTCTAACTTCTCCCATTCCCAACTAATGCATATAATTTGCACAGGAGTGAGCCCAGCACTCTTTTACAAGGATTTAGGAGTGCCTTCACATTTAATGGCACGCTTTTACTCTTTTCTTTTCTTGAGGTGACATTGAGGCCTTCTGGGGAGGTCGTCATTTAAATTTTCAGGGTCTCACCTTCATCTGGGGCGCCTTTTCCTTCCTTTGTCCTGTGCCCTTTTGGTTATCTCCTTCTTCCATTTTTTCCACTCCTCTACTCCATTTTCCGATCCTCTGTGCTGCGGTAAACATTACCCCCCTCCTAGCTGAGTGCCAGTCCTATGGCACTGGGGTGGGGAGCAGTGGGGTAGTTGGGGTTGTTGCTAAGTGGAACTGGTGGGTAGATGATCACAATCAAAAGGTGATGTTGTGAATGAGAGGTGATGGAGTTTGATTAGTAATGACCGGAAGAGATTCCGGCATGCTTTGATCTTCATGAAGATGCTCGGCATTTGTCACACAGTTGTAGCTCCCCTTATGCGACGACTGTCAAACTTGGGGATCTATAAACATTTGGAGAATATGAGGTTCCAATATCTATGCCGATGGTGGGTCCATCACCGAGTTTTCCTGGATGGTCTTCCTTAGCTGGGTCGCCAGTCGCTGAGTCACGATCATAGCTTGCAAGAGAAAGTTGTGCACTCCCTAAGGGGTGTGTCTGTCTCACGGTGTGATGTAAGTGCATGTGCAGTGGAACTGAGAGATGGGTCTAACCTTGGGTAGAGGCCCTTGGTAATGTCCCGCACTTAAGGACCCAGTTCGTGTGTTATTGGAGGTGCAGTGCAGAATGTAGGGTGACAGGTCTGGAAGTCCTGCCCTTGATGTGCCCTAAGCGTAAAGTGGGGGGAGGGGCTAGGGGTGAACCCTAGGTGTAGTGAGCAAAGTGAGCCCTCGTGTTTTTTTCTTCTTCTTTTCTTTTTCTTTTTCTTTGTTCTTTTTTTTTCGAGAATTGCATACAAGGAAGGCATTCTAGCTAATGCCTATCACCTTTAGCCAGATTACGGGGTGGTCGTAAACATTGGGATAGGGATGCATGACTTTGTAGATATTCTTTAATAGCGGCTCGGGCCTTCAGAGGTGTGGATGACAAGAAAGGATGATTTCACCTCGTGAAGCGGGTATCATTCATATCTTCTAAGATTTCTAGGCAACATGAGGGAAGCAGGGTTGCCCTCATCATTAATCTAGTCATGGCCCTACTATCTATCCCTAGGTTGATGTCAAAAAAGAGTGGAGGGAGGTGGGCTTCCTCGATTGTAGGTCTCTGCATTTATAGGAATTTGATAAGCCTAAGATAATTACAGGTGGTTAAGAAAGCTGGATCCGGGCAGGAAGAAAAATCCGTGAGGAAGCGGTTGATAGATGGGAGGAGATCCTCTATTCTAAAAACTAGGCATTCCTCGGGACTCCAGGCATTTACATTATGTATTCTAGGAAATTCAAAATCCTCATGAATGTTTCAGTCATAGTCAACTCCATGCCTATGGGGGTAGGGCATGTAGATGGGGTCATTACGTTCTTCAAGAAGTGAGCTGCAGAAGGCATCCAGGCATCAAAATTGGCGTCCCAAATCCTCCTCTGCCACTTCGGCTGTGCGTTGTAGCCTTGGACGGTTTTGGGAACCCTGTTTACCTTGTCCTACCAATAATCTATAGGCTCTTGTCTCCACCTGGTTATTATGAGGCTCCTTTCCTCTATCCACCTGTTGGCAAGATCATTGGCCAGGTCCTTGATCTTGGCTAGAATTCCAAGAGGAAATGCACGGTTCAGAGAGCATGGATAAGCAAATGAAAGCTCAAATGGTCTCGTCTGGAACTCCCGGTCACGCCATATGACCAACTCCTAAGGCCAATCGATAGGATTGGGATCCCCTCGTAGTGGCACCGGATCTTCAGGGAATTGTCTGGGCAGTGACCGTGCTTTGTGTTGGGCTTCCTCTGCTAGTTCCTTCCTTCTTCTTCTTTTGGCTGCCACAATGCGCTCGGGCATGTGGGCATCTTCGGGCTTGTCAGGCGGGAGGTCTGGTAGAGGTGGACTGAGCATTCTTTGTTGTTCGTCTTCAGCATCTTGCTCCAAGTCTAGACCCTCTTTGACATTCTACTCTACCAACTGCTGGGGCCGCTTGTGGTGGTGGTGTTGGATGTGCATGTTCTTTGAACCCAAGTTCCTTAAGCTCAACATGGAGAGGCTGGCATGGCACAGGTAGTGAAATTGCTGCTCTTTCATGATTCTTGTGCCTGTTGGAAGCTCCTGTTCTTGAAGGCCATACTTTAGCGCTCGGGTAGTCAATTCTAGCTTCCTTCTTACCTTCTCCACTGAATCATTGCCCTCCACTTGGGTGACATGTAGTATTGTGTTGAGAAAGGCTTGCCTTTGTGCGTTGGTGCATACATCGACTGCTTCTACCCTGGATTCGGCAAGCACTCTCTCGTGCTCAGCCACCACCAAGCATTCTGTTAATTGCCTAACCCTTTCAAAATTGTTCTTTTCCTACTCATTGGCTCTCTCATCCATCTTCTTTCTTCCCTCTTCCAGCTCACTTGCCAAGGTGGTTACCACCTTCTGTTGTTCATTTGTTAAGACCCAGAGTTGGTTCCACTCCCTGGATTTCTGAGCCAGTTGTTCTTCAGCAATTTCTTTTGCTTGATTTGTAATGCTAAATCTCTGTTCTGCATCAGCAATTAGTTTTGAATTTTCTTGTGCTAGTTGTTCGTGGCTTTGGATTTTTGCAAGGTGCAGTCTTCTTTGTGTGAAGGCCATGGCCATGAGGGCCTTTGTGTCTCCCTTGGCAATCTCCAATGCACCTTGCAGTCATTGTGCCTCCTGTTGCAGCCTTTGTGCTTCTGCTACGGGGATTGCCGTCCTTTCTTGTGCTAGGAACTCTATCTCTCTCTCCAGTCTGTCTTGTTCCTCAAGTCCATACCATAGTTGAAAAGCTATGGTATCCTCTTACCGCTCGCTTGGCTCGCCTTGTGGAGTTGCCATCTATCCGTACCTTTCTAGTTTGGTGGTTCTCTGTTCCAGGTCATCATACTGTTGTACTAGCAACTTTAAGCTCCGCAACTCTGCCACCAGGTTTTGCTCTTCGTCTTCTAGCCTTTGTCTTAGGCGGCTTTCATTGTCCTGGGCTTCCTTCGTTTTCGCTTCCAGTTGCTCTTGTAGCACTTTCACCTCCCTTTTTTGGTTGGCTTCTTGCTTTGAAACTTCCAGCCTCAAGATTGCCGAAGTTTCCTTTTCCTTCTCTAGCTCCACCAAGGCCACCTTCTTTTCTTCTTTTTCCTTATCCAGTTGTGCCAGGAGCTCAGCCACATAAGCGTTGTAGTCCGCACAGGTGGCATGGGAATAGGAGCTATAGTGGTTGACCCCTCTAGCTTTTGCTGTTTTGGATCTTTCTTGGACTCAGCATCTGCAGTAGCGGGTCTTTTCGCTCCGGTTTTCGGTACAATCTCGGCCACTTTACTGACAAGCATCTACATCATGCTCATCAATTGGGTCGTGTCTAGAGAGGGTGTGGGTTGCGGGGCAGTTGTGGTGTCAGTTGGCATCAGTACGAAGGAGGAAGACAGGGGGTGCAGTAGGGACTTGCCCTTGCCTATGACCACTGGGCCGCTTCCACACTGCCACTTGCTTCAGCCTCATGGTGGGGACTCAAAGGGTCGATCTCTCCTCCCCCATGGGTTTCTTCAACAGATCTGCGAGTGGCCTCTGCCAACTCAGCCAGTTCTTTCATCCTTAGCTCGTCGGCTTCCTCCTCCACCCTTCTTTGCCTCTCTTCTTTTGCTCTTTTTGACTCTTCTCTAACTCTTTCGAGTTCTTCCTCTTCCTTCTTCCTTCATTCTTTCTCCACCCTTCTTGACTCTCTTTGAGCCCTCTTCACCTTGGCTTGCTCTTCTTTGCTCAGTCTTTCCTCCTTCTTCTTCTAACTTGTTAGTCTTCATTTGATTCTGTGGTTTGGCCGTTTGAGTGAGTGGTATTTTCGGCTCTCCTTTGTCGCTTACTGTCTTTTCGCTCGAGCCTTCTTCCTTGCGGTGAGGTGAGCTTTGGTGCGTAGCTTGCTCTTCATCTACGCCGGCATCCTTGATAGCCTTGTCGATGTTTTCCGTCTGGACACCTCCGTATCTGATTGTAGAGGCTTTTATGGCAGGCTTTTTTCTTGTGGATTGTGTGTTAGAGGCCAAAGATTCCCCACCTGCTCTGGTGTTGTGTCTGGCGCCAGGAGCGCGGCTGAACTCCTAATAGTTTTCTAGACAAAGCCGTTCCAATCCACCTCCTCTAGAACTCCTGCCACGATGCTTTCCAGAAATGGCACCCCGATTCTGTTCATTAGTGCGTTGTATCTGTGGCCCAAGAAAAAGGTGTGGACCATTTTAACTTGCATCCTTATCGTAGGGTCTGGAATGTCAGCCAAACTAATTCCATCCACCGTGTGCACGTCCTATTTTTTTACTCCCATCATGGTGTACACATCTCTTTTTGGGTGCCTCTCCTTCTTGGACACAAGTCCCAGGGCTTTCTCGACAATATCTGCATTAATAAGGGACACTTGCACCCTTCTTTCCTGGTCACCAGTCCTTACTGTGACCATGCCACAGCTCCTCCCTTCATCAAAGCTCCTTAAGAAGTTAGCGCACATGCCGTAGTCCACAGCCTGTCCAACCTTTTCCACGTACTTTTGGAGGTTTCATTTGTCCACCAACTCCCTTACGGCCGACTCTTCCAGGATGGATTCATCTAAATTCATGGTATGCTTGAATGTGAACTGGCTAAATCCACGCATCTCGATGTTGATTCCATACTTCGTCAGCTCTGCTTCAGAAATGGGAGTTTACTTTGTCATGCCATGGTAGGTGCCTGTCATCACACCAAGCCAACATTAGTGTTATAAATTGACTCATCACTAACAAAAACCCCAGAAAGAATGCGTGTGACAATTTTCCGTGCAGATTCAGAGGCATGAAACTTCGAAATAATTAACAAGCAATATCTAATTTCTCTTGCATTCTTTCCTATTTGAATTCGGTTGATCATTTTCATCCATTATACATTTTCCTACATCCCTTGGCTCTCACTTTTCTCCCCCCCTTTTCCTTAAGTTTTAAGGGAATCCTTCCTAGGATTAGCAAGGGGGGAAAGAGAGTTCGCATGGATTGTTTGGGGTGAGTTACTTGGCCAACAGCCAAGTATAAAGGTGAGGGTTATATTCAAGCTGGGCATGATGATCAAGTTCGTACGGTCGTATGGAAGCTTGGGTGATATAAGTCAAGACATCATGAAAGATGTCCCCGGAGTTTAGGCGACTAGCAACGTGTAACTCCTCTTCCATGAGGAATTGGTCAATGTAAGGGTGGGCCAACACTTGGTCATCTAAGTCTATGTTGCATGTAATGGCCAAAACCCTAAATGAAAGAGGTGCCACATAAGTAGGGTCGTGTTCAATTGTTTTGTTGCCCTCCTTTGCTCAACTTTGGTCATGATACGACAACCTTTTTTCTCCCATTGGAGTCGTAAGGCATACCACAGTTGTAAGAACAAAGAAGCAGCGTTGGCAAGCTGCGTGAGCTCCTCCAGTTCTTGTTCAGGTGTAGAACGAGTAGGCTTGTGGTAAGAGGTGATTAGTCTTCTGAGAACAGCTTGCTCCTTTGATATTTCTCCATTAGCAATTAATTCGATAGCGATTTTGAGAAATTTGATGGTCATAAACTCATAGTCTTCCCAAGTGCATGACAACACACGAACATCAGAAGCAAGGGGTTCATCAAGAAGTCCTAGATCAAGCCTCTCATATCTCCTAGCGAATGTGGTGAAGGTGTCATACAACTCCTTGATGCATGTCACTACTGTTGAGATATCGAGCTCCACTCGTGATATGCCAGGGTGACCGTTGTGCATTTATGTCACCGACTTGTCAGTTGCAGATGCGGTTGGTACACCGCCCATGAATAATAGCTACATGATAGCTATCCTTATCTACTCTAGTTCGTGGCTCACTTAGTATGCCACCTTAGTTAGTTGAGTTTGGTTTGAGACCCATATATAGGGTTCTTCTATTTCCTTGTACTAGAGTTCTTTTTGGCTTACACAACTCAGAAGAGGAAAACTGTTTTCAGCCTCCACCTGTGTGTGTATTCCCCCATTGTGCAAGCAAGAAAGCTACAAGTGAGACTCCTTCCTTCTCTCCCACAATCTTGACATGGTATCAGAGCCTTGTTCGTGGTAAGGAGCTCAAGAAAGTAAGCCAAGCTCGCGGTGTTCTGGTAAGAGGAGCAGTGTTGCTTTCATTTTCTGATTTGGGAGCAGATCTCTGCAGGTAGCACAGCCGAAAATTGCAAGAGTGCATTGTCTCAGGTTGAGACGCCCTTTGCGGTGAAGCAAGAGGACAGTATACGTTGCAAGAGAGGGCTTTAGCCTTAGGCGACCCTGTTTTTTTTATTTGAGGCCATTTCAGGGCCTATTTTGGAGGCGAAAGTTTTCTGCACGCACTCAGGAGAAGGCCCAGTTTTATACTGTGCAGCCACTGTTCTGCAGGTCGGTGAAAAGTTACTGTAGAAATTGCATCGTATGCTTGTGCGCAGAGACATTGGGAGTTACAGAATCATCCGTGTTGCCTGTTGATGCAAAATCGTCACTAGGAAGTGACTCTGTGGTCAAATACCACTTTCGTCAGTTTTGCAGATTTGCCTTTGTGAGGTTGAAGCTGTGTTCTTTGCAGTGACAGAATTTTTTGCAGTGTTCTGTAATGGCATCTGATTCTCTCTCACAGATTGTCACTGAAAAGCTTGAAAGAACAACTTCCAAGCATGGAAGTTTAGAATGACGAATTTCCTTATGGGAAAAGGATATTGGGAATTTGTTGCAGGAAATGAAGAAGAACCATTTCTTCCTGATGTTCCCAATCAACAGCAAATGCAGGCATTTAAAGCGTGGCATGAGAGAGCCAGGAAAGTTATGTACTGGCTGTCTATCAGCATTTGACTCTATGATTGTGCATATTCAAGATGCAAGTACGCCAAAGGAGGCATGGGATACTTTGTCAAAAATCTATAGCGCAAATACGCAAGCCAGGAAAATGCAGCTCAAGCAAGAGTTGCACAATGTGCAAAGAGAAAGTATGAGCATCAATGACTACCACATGAAGGTGAAGAAGATTACAGATGCACTTGCTTCCATTGCGTCGCCAGTGGAAGATGATGATTTAGTCTCAGTGACCTTGAATGGTCTAGGAAAGGATTATGCACAATTCCGAATATCCATTTCCGTCCGTGAAAGATTTCCTAATTTTGAGGAGTTGATTGCTCTTCTAATTTTTGAGGAGCAGAGAAATGGTGGTGCATCTTCTTCAGGAGGAACTTCAAAAGAAGCTGTCTTCTACTCAAATGCTGAAAGAGGTAGAGGCAGAGATAGAGGAGGCCGATTTGGAGGCCGTGGTAGAAATCAGAATATGCAGCAAACTCAAGAAAACCAGTCCTATGGAGGAGGACGTGATAACTCTAGAGGCAGGGGGAGCCAAAGAGGTCATGGTGGATGGCAAAGAGGCCAAAATGCAAACAATAATGTTGAATGCTACTACTGTGGTAAAATGGGTCATATGGCTAAAGACTGCTATAAAAAGCAGAATGACATCATGAATGGAAAATTGCAACAAGGGAATTATGCATCTTCTAGTAAACAGGGTGATGACAGAAATGAGCATTTGTTTATGGTGCAGCACATGAACAATTCTGTGACAAGTGCAGAAGAAAGCAATGATGTATGGTATGTTGACTCAGGTGCATCAAACCACATGACAGGTCATGCAGAATGGATGGAGGATGCAAGGAAAATGGAAAAACCAGGATTTGTGGAGACTGGTGATGATATTGTAATGCCCCTATTGTGCAGGATGGGAAAAAGAAATACATGCCCGATGTATTTCATGTCCCGAATATCACCAAGAATCTGGTTTCTGTTGGTCAAATGGTTGAGCAGGGCTTGCAGGTCAGATTTAATCCTCATGGATGCTTTGTTGAGGATATGAAAAATAAAGGTCGCTTGATAGCAAAAGGAAAGAAGAATGGCAGAATGTTTACGTTGGATGCAGACATGTCTGAATTGAGTGCAGCAATGTTTGCACATGGGACCGGTGTAGTTGCAGATATTGATATCTGGCATAAATGCATTGGTCATGTTAATGTACAGCGACTTAAATCAATGCAGGCCCAAAATATTGTTGTAGGATTGCCTAAATTCAAGGTTGCAGAAATGCATAAGGTATGTGAAGCCTGCCAATTTGGAAAACAGGCAAGGAAACCATTTCCTAGACATGTTCAAGAGAGTGAGAAGCCATTGGAATTAATCCACTCTGATGTGTGGACTACTAAAGCTGCATCTCTTGGAGGCTGTCATTATTTTATCACTTTTATTGATGACTATAGCAGAAAAGTTTGGGTGTATTTTATGAAAAAGAAAAGTGAAGTTTTTGGGCATTTCAAAACTCTTAAAGCTATGGTTGAAAAAGAAACAAGCCTGCAAATAAAATGCCTAAGGTCAGATGGAGGGGGAGAGTACCTCTCAAATGAGTTTGCAAGGTTCTTGCAGGAGCATGGCATAAAGCAGCAATATTCATGTAGTCATACCCCACAACAAAATGGAATTGCAGAAAGAAAAAACAGGCATATTGGAGAAGTATCTCGTGCATGCTCAATGAAAAAGACCTGTCAGATTTTTATTCGGCTGAGGCAGTTGCTACAGCAGTCTACATAATGAACAGGACTCCCACTCAGCAATACATGGGATGACTCCAGAGGAGAGGTATACTGGTAGGAAACCAGATATTTCTCATTTGAAAATTTTTGGTTGCATTGCCTATGTACATGTGCCAGATGAGTTGAGATCCAAGTTGGATCCAAAAGCTGAGAAGTGTATCTTTATTGGTTACTCTCTGCAGCAAAAAGGGTATAGATGCTATAACCCTTCTACTCGTAAGTTTACAGTGAGCAGAGATGTTGTTTTTTATGAGATGAGTAGCTGGTATAAACCAGTAAATGTGATTGATGATGTAGATGCACAAAATGGTAATGCTGCACAGAATTCACAGCAGCAGTCACAAAATATTAGTGGACTTGGAGCGTCCTCTAGCAGTGGTTCACATTCTTCACCACGGACAGGCAGATTGAGATCAGGAGAATCTTCTCAAAGCAATGCAGATAGTGGTATGCAAGTATCATGAAAAGGAAAAGAGAAGGTTGATCAGCCCATGTTTGATGTGAATGCAGGTCACTCTTATGTGGATGGTGAATCCAGTGGCTCAGAATAGAGCATTGATGATGAGTTGGGTATTCCTTCTATTGTTACACCTGGAGTAAGGAAGACCAAGGATGTTTTGAGAGCACCTGGGAGTGAACCTATTTTGCGCAGGTCTACGAGAGCTAGGTATCCTGTGGATAGGCTGAAATATGATGGATTTACAGCCATTCACTATGCATATATGGTCAAATTGATACAGGAACCACAACCTACTTCTTTTGAGCAAGCCATGGGAAAAGAAAAATGGGAGAAAGCCATGGATGAAGAAATGGATGCCTTGGAAGCAAATGCTACATGGGAATTGGTATCTTTGCTTAAAGGTAAGAATGCAATTGGTTGTAAGTGGGTTTATAAGGTGAAACACAATGCAGATGGTTCTGTGAACAGATACAAGGCAAGATTAGTAGTCAAGGGGTATGACAAACATATGGCATTGACTATGAAGAAACATTCCGTCCGGTTGCAAGGATGGCAACCGTAAGAGCAGTCATTGCTATGGTTGCATCAAAGGGATGGTCTTTACATCAGATGGATATAAAGAATGCATTCTTGCATGATGATTTGCAAGAAGAGGTCTATATGGAGCAGCCACCAGGTTATGTGCATGCTGTTCATCTTGAGTTTGTTTGCAGGTTGAAGAAAGCCTTGTATGGCTTGAAGCAAGCACCTAGAGCATGGTCTGACAAGATAGGACAGTATCTTGTCACCATTGGCTTTCAGATTTCCAAGGCAGATTTCTCACTTTATGTGAGAAAAACAGAGAAATGTATTATGCTACTTGTCATTTATGTTGATGATTTGATTATGACAGGTGACAGTGATGAAGATATCCTTCATGTGAAAATGCTATTGAAGCAAAAGTTTGAGATGAAGGATTTGGGAGAGCTACGTTATTTCTTGGGCATTGAGGTGATTAGATCACCAAGTGGGATACAGCTCTTGCAGAGGCAATATGGATTGGACATGCTATCCAAATATGGGATGACAGGCTGTAAGCCTATTTCAGTTCCTTTGGAGCAGAATGTGAAGCTGAGCGCAGATGCAGGTGAGCTTCTGGAAGACCCTACTATGTACAGACGTATAGTAGGAAGCTTGATTTATATGACTATTACCAGGCCAGATTTGAGCTATGTTGTTGGATTGGTAAGTCAGTTTATGCAGGCTCCAAGGAAACCGCATTTGGATGCGGCTAGATGCATACTCAGGTATGTGAAGTCCACATTGCAGTATGGACTATTTTATGAGACTGGGGTTCAGATACAGTTGCATGGATACACTGATGCTGATTGGGCTGGTAGCATTTCTGATAGACGATCTACCAGTGGATATGTGTTCTCTTTTGGGAGTGCTGCAGTCACTTGGAGTAGCAGGAAAAAGCCTACAGTTGCCTTGTCCAGCACAGAGGCTGAGTACAAGGGTGCAACAATGGCTGCATGTGAGGTAGCTTGGTTGCATAAGCTACTTTATGATATGCATCAGCCTACAGATGGGCCAGTTGTCATTTATTGTGACAACATGAGTAGTATACACTTGGCAAATAACCCAGTCTATCATGCTAGAACAAAGCACATTGAGGTGCATTATCACTATGTGCGGGAGAGGGTTTTACTAGGTCGTATTGATCTAGTCTATGTCAGCACAGAGGATCAGGTAGCTGACATATTTACGAAGGCATTGGGCGCAGAGAAGCTGCACAAGTTCAGAGACCTGCTTGGTGTGCAGGAATTGGGATTGAGCTCGAGGGGGAGTGTTGAGATATCGAGCTCCACTCGTGATATGCCAGGGTGACCGTTGTGCATTTATGTCACCGACTTGTCAGTTGCAGATGCGGTTGGTACACCACCCATGAATAATAGCTACATGATAGCTATCCTTATCTACTCTAGTTTGTGGCTCAGTTAGTATGCCACCTTAGTTAGTTGAGTTTGGTTTGAGACACATATATAGGGTTCTTCTATTTCCTTGTACTAGAGTTCTTTTTGGCTTACATAACTAAGAAGAGGAAAACTGTTTTCAGCCTCCACCTGTGTGTGTATTCCCCCATTGTGCAAGCAAGAAAGTTACAAGTGAGACTCCTTACTTCTCTCCCATAATCTTGACAACTACGTCATCTCTCGAGGTCTCAGCGAGATCCTTGGCCACTGAAAGGAAAGATCGTCTTTCGTACGAAGGCCTAAGACCTGCTAGTGGTGATGGTGCAATTGGGCTGGACAGTGGTGACTCCATTGCTGGTGTCACAGATGGGGCTTTGCACTCTGGAGCACTTTGAGATGATGCAGCGGCCTTCAGTGGCATAGGAGGTGTGTTGCATTCTATTTGAGCCATCATGGGGGTGCGCAACTCCTTTGACTTGGATGATGTTGGGGCATCCAACTTGGGACGATAAATGTGTTGCAATTCATTAATCACAACCGGTGCTAGTTCAGCTTTCTTTGCAATCTGTGCTTTGTATGTGCCAGCCTGTCTAGCTGGAGTGGGGTTGCTCAGAACTAAGCCTCTTGAATGTCCACTCTTAGGCACCCATATCTAGGGGTTGCCTCATAGTATCCTTGTGCTCGCAAGAGATCCTTGGGGATCCATCATGGCGTGGTAGTGCGCTTATGTCGATAGTATCTAAGCTATCTCTTAGGCTGCGAAGAAGCACGTTTCTACGGTTTACAAGGAGGTGACCCTTGTCGTTTTGGCACCCATATGAGCATGGACTCTTTCGCCTTGTGAATGGCCAGGGTGGGCTTGGTTCTAGCGGTTTGAGAGTGGGGTGAGATATCACTGCCCTTCTCCTTAGGCTTGATCATGGGCATGGCTGTAAGGGTCTCTATCGGTGGCTCTGCAATTGTAGGAGGCGCAAGATAACCCTTGCTGAAATCAGTCACTATGCGCACGTTGCCTACAGCAAGATGGATGCGATTGTCTACTTTTTAAAAGTGCGACCTAGTAGTGACTTATTATTGGCCCCTTTAGTGTTTGGCAACACATAAAAGAAGACTGGGATACTTTCAGACTCGATGGAGACAACCACTTTGCATTTTCCTAAGAGTGAGTAAGTGTTGCCCCCAAATGGGCTGAGTTTTAGCATTTGTGGACTGTAATTTAGGTTGACCAATGTGTGTCCAATGGTCATGTGTCAACATATTACAGTCGGCACCTTCGTCGATCAAGGCATCAAAAGAATACATCCGTTCTGTAGTGACCGTGATTCGTAGGTAGGCGGGTGCCACTGCATCTTCATCTTGATCTATCAGTTCGGTAATTGTGGCCACGCAGACATTGATAGGGGCTTCAAGCACAGGTGGCTCATGTAATGGATGGGAAGGAGAATAGTATTTTTTCATGCGATTACCATTGAAGAAGCCTATTCCTTCACCTTCGAGCGTCTCCAACTCAACATTGCCCGTTCTACTAATTGCAAGTACCCGGAAAGGCCCTAGTCCTCGAAATTTCATTTTCTATTTGTGACCTTTCACAAAGTATACTAGAACAAGGTCCCCCTGATCAAAGTTGCGCTGTTTGACATGCTTTTCAAACCACATCTTTCGTCATGCCTTCTCACAAATCAGAGCATGGGTGGCTAAGAGTCGAATCTCCGTGAGACGCTCTAACTCCACTAAGCGGTTGGTCCAAGATTCTCTTCCCTCCCAATGCTCCTGAGCTGCTATCCTTAAGCTAGGGACAAAGAACTCTAAGGGTAGAATGGTCTCCATTCCATAAGTCAACCTAAAGGGTGTCTGTCCTACAGCCGTCTTATAAGCTATACGATGCCCACAAGCCGCCATCAATTTATTATCCCTGTCTCTTCGTGATGTGGATACTACTTTAGTAAGCACGTTGACTAGGATTTTATTCGTGGACTCTGCTTGGCCATTTTCTTGATGGAAGTAGGGCGAGGACCTTCTATGAATGATATGGAAGGGCAGGTGGGATATCACTTCATTAATGAAGTGCATGCCCTGATCACTCACTAGTTCAATTGGACAACCAAACCGTGAAAAGAGCTACTCCCACAGGAACTTCGTAGTGGTTCTAGCATCGTTCTTCCTAGTGGCTCTTGCTTCTGCCCACTTTGTCAGGCAATCAGTGCCACAATGATGTAGCGTGTCTGGGAGTATTGTGCCACGGTACTAATAGGTCCAATGAAGTCAATGCCCCATTTTTCAAATGGCTGTCGTACTATTACGGGGGTCAACTCCATCTTATCCTTGCGCATGGGCACCTTAGTCCTCTAGCACTCATCGTAGTGTTTGACAAACTTAGCAGCATCACGGAATAGGGTGGGCCACCATAGTTGGGATTGTAGCACCTTACGGGTGGTTGTATCCCTACTAAAGTGTCCTCCAACTATCCCACCATGCGCTTCTCTCAATACATCGTGCATCTCATGATCACACACACATCTACACAACAAATTGTCTTGTCCTAACCTATAGAGCTGGCCGGCGATCAGTTGGTATGGCTAAATTTTTAAGATAAGTCTCCTTAGCCTGGCTTTCTCAATAGGTCTCTCAGGCAAACCGTTCTCTAGCACTTGAACTACATCATCAGCCCAATATGGCATCAAATCAGCCCTAAACAAGTCTCTTTCGCTAGATAGGCCAAAGAGATGAGTGTCCGATAGGTCGTCAGCTATGCCTTGTCTAGCAACTTCTCTTATGGGTATGCGGGACATATGATCAGCCATGTAGTGCTGCTTCCCCTTACGTAAAACCATAGAAAAATCAAATTCCAACAAGAGGAGTAACCATCTCGCTATGCGACCTGTAGCACATAGCTTGTTCACAAGATAAAGCAAGGCTTGATGGTCAACGAAAAAGGCGAAGGGTGTGGCCAACAGATAATGCCTAAATTTCTTTACAGCAAACACCATGGCTAACCCTTCCCTTTCTGTAGTGGAGTAGTTCATCTCCATTTTGGTGAGCTTCCTGCTGGCAAAACTCACGGGGTAATCAAGGTCATGTTCACCAGACTAGCATAGAACATCTCCAATAGCAAACTTAGAGGCATCTATGTGTACATGGAATGTTATGCTCCAGTCTGGCGCTCGTAAGATTGGTGCAATGGTGAGAGCCTTCTTCAACTATTCATATGCACGCTAGCATTCCTCAGTCCACTCGAATACGATCAGCAGCTTGTACAATGGTCTAGCAATCAGTGCGTAATTTAGTACAAAGCGTCGGTAGTATCCCGTATGGCCTAAGAAACACTGAACGCCCTTGTAGTTAATGGGTGGTGGTAGGTTGACAATGACCCTGACTTTTGAGAAGTCAGTGGCAATGCCATTCCTTGACACTACGTGCCCTAGGATACATCCATGCTTCACCCAGAACTAGCACTTTAAGGGGTTCAATGAGAGGTTGTACAACCGACACCGTTCAAGGACGGTTCTCAACTTTTCTAAGTGTTCGGCCCAACTAGAGTGTATGCATAAGTCGTCTACGAACACCTCTAACTCACACCTAAGCATATCTTTGAAGATGGTACACATTAATCATTGGAAGGTTGCAGGCGCATTCATTAGCCCAAAGGGCATAACGATGTAGGCGAATACACCCCACTCTGTGGTGAAGGTAGTCTTGTGCCTGTCGTCCGGGTGCACTTGCAGTTGATTATAGCCAGAGAAGCCATCCAGGAAGCTATAGGCTTCTTTGCCTGCCACCCTCTCCAGCATGTGCTTGGTATACGGTAAGGGGTAGTTGTCCCTCTTCGTAGCAGCATTGACTTTCTTGTAATTCACGCACACTCAAATTTTACCATTCTTTTTCATAACTATCACTATGGGCGATACCCAATCCATGTGCTTAATCTCATATATAAATCCCGCCTTCATGAGCTTATCGATTTCCTCCTTCACTGCATGGGCGTGTTTGGGATTCATAAGGTAAGGTCGCTGGTTTGTTGGCATCACATCTGGAACCATTGGGATATTATGGGTCACCACCCTAGGATCGACTCCTTTAAGTTCCTTCAAGGACCAGGCAAACACGTTGGCATACTCTGGTAGGAGAGCAACAAGTTTAGCCTCCTCATCCTTGGTCAAGTTGTCAGTGATGAACACAGGTCGGGGCTTCTCACCTTCCCTTGCCAAGTTGACTTCCTTGACCTTGGCGGGGGTCCCTCAATTGGCTCACTGGCTTGCCCTTGTCTCTTTTCTCCTAGTAGAATCACCACTCTATCACCCTTCTTAAACTTTGTGAAGCGTTTGGGGAGATCCTGCGGCTTTTTTTGCCTCTCTAATTCTGAGTCCTTAGTTCGCTCCCTGGCCTCCTCCTTTAACCGTTTACGCCTTAGGTGGATTGGCAAGTCCCCTACGGTGCATCTGACCTTAGAGGGTTGGGGTATTTTGGGATCACTCTCCGTACTGACTTCAGACTCCGATTTAAACTCACATCCCTCGCTTGAGGAAGGAGTTTCACCAGGGGGTCATAATTCAGTAGGTGTATCCGTCTTCAGTACTGGAACTACCAATGGCTGTGCCACCCCTGCCTGCTCGTAATCCATGGCTTCCATGTGCTCCAACCAGGATCTATCGCACTCCATCTGCATGACTCCTCTTTCATTCTAGCCTGCCCTTTCCCTTCTAGGCCTAGATTCTTCCTTGATCTATTCAATTGCTCTCCCTTCAGTGTCATATTCTATCATGTCTAACTCTTCTTCACTCTCGTTCCCAATAGAGCGGCATTCCCCATACTCCTCATCATCAGAGTCTTGCCTCTCTAAATGCTTATCATCCCCCGGGTTTTCCTCTCCAATCTCCTCTTCGTCAGTGACTAAAGCCCAATTGTATAACAGGTTAAGATTGTGAATTTTGGTCCATTTCCACTCAAGCTTGGCCAAAAGTTCACTTAGGGATTTTAGATTAGCAGCCATGTTGCCCTTCAATTTAGCGGTCAAGCACTCTATGATTCCCTGAAGCTCGAGCTTGTTGGTGGGGATATGGAACGAGACTGGTTTCCCTTGATCACGAGAGCTTCCTGCCATCATGCAGAGTGGCGCGATGGGCTCCCTTACTGGCATGCTTGGGGATTTAGCAGCTTGCCTATATAGCTCTTCTTCATCTGAGAATGGTAGGTCAATGGTTGCCAAGACATGCATCTAATCCCGCTCGTCCTCAGGGAAAGGGATGTACTTGGTCAATGACCCATAGGGTTTGCTTGCCTATGCATCACCTTTTAGAATGGTTGAGATAGCATCGAGGTCAGCTGGGGTAGTCTTCCAGGTATCCATCTCAACCCTCACCGCTTCTGTTCTATTCCCCAAGAAGATGAGATTGTTCCCCCAATCTTTAATAACTCACGCGTTCCTCATCCAGGGTCGGCCTAGCAATATGTCATAGTCCACTCCCTTCATGACAATGAATTTCACAGAAAACTGCACCCGTGCGACCTTCACTGGCCACTTCTTTAGGACCCTGAATGGTCTGACCTTCATTCCATTGGCCAATGTGACATTGAACCTAGCCATTTCCACATGTGGGTTTCCCAGGCCTGTAGACCTGTGTGACTAAAGACACTGACACCGGCGCCTATGTCTACGGTTCCTTTTCGTGTTGCATCCCCCAAGGCTAAGATAGGTAAGATTGCATGCATCTCAGTGCCTTCCTAGAAAGCATTGACGTGTAGTGACCTTGGAACTGAGTGTAGCGTTAGGCTTGGAATCTGCGTGACTATGTCCTGCTCTTGCAGGTCAGCAGCAACATGCTCCTCTTTTCCCTCCACCCAATACTTTAATTCTTTCCATAAGGAAAGGTGCTGCCGAAGCAAATCTCCTAGGCTCACGGTTACTGGAATGGTTACTAAAGTGGTGAGGAGGTTGCTGGGTGGTTGCCTTCCTCATTGGTCAGCACTCTTTGGCCATATGTCATGGTTAGCTTGCTGACATGCTTATTCCTGGTCTTGCCTCTATGGCATCTCACGTGGTATGGGTACGTTCCCCGATTGAGGTCGCAATGGTGAAATGGGTGTACTCACACTAGAGAGGTCTTCCATTCGGTCTTCCAGTATGGGCTCTACGTCTTTAAGGTGTTCCTGGGCGTCCTTGACCCACTCCTTGACTTTGGCTATAGCCTCAAGTTGCTGTCTAAGTGGGGGTATTCCCCTACCTTGGCACTCCCTAGTTCTGTTGTCTTAGGAGCTAAGGTCTCTGCCTCTGCATTAGTAACCCTCTTTCCTGTCACTAGAGTTATAGCTTTCTCAGTCTTAAGGGTAATCTTTGCGTCTATTCTCTTTCTCCTTCTCCTCTGGCTTTTCTTTCCCAACGAGACTGCATCGAGATTACTTGGCCCAGGCAACAAAATGCCTATTTGTTTTGTCTGTGCTCGCATCATGACATGCAATGGGATGGGCGTATCCTCACTGCCAAAGGTCTCCACACTGAGTAGCCCCAAGGGTACTAAAGGCACATTGGAAGAACTAGTTGGTGGCTTTCATCTAGGACAGTCAAGAAATAAGTATGTGATTCCACATTTGGTGCATCGAAGGTCAGCTTTGTTCTTGTTTGCATATTCTCTTTCCGGGCAACGTGATGAAATATGGACTAGATGACTGCAAGTCCAGCATGAAATTGGATCTTGGCTTGGTCCTCCAAAGCCTCTGCCTCTTCCTCTATCTAGCACCATTACCGATACTGGTTGGTAGTCCATCAGGACTCGATTTCCTTCCTCGTCATAGGATATGTATGGGTTCACATAGGTCTCCTCTTCACTAGGTTCTTTCACATAGTGAACAGGAGTGTCACTTGGTGGATGGGTTACATAGGGCCCTGGTGGCCTGGGTATGCCTGTTGGGTTCATCTCTAGCGTAGGAATGGCCGGTCTTGCGTCATTTGGTGCTGGAAGCACCAACTGGGCTCCCCTACCAAAGAGGTTAGGTGGCCTCTTGCCTAAGTATGGAGGGTTGTATTGCTGCGCATATGGGAATCTCTTTGGCAATTTGCAATGCAATGCATCATGACCGAACCTACCGCAGTTCTAGCACGGGCTAGATCTAGGATCTTGGCACTCGGCTGGGAGGCGGTTTCCACCACAGCGTATACACTACACATGCGACTGCACAGGTTTCCTCATCTGTTCTTGCAATCGTGCAAGCTCCATTCTTACCTCAGTCAGCTCCTAGTCTTAGTCAACACCCTTTTCCTTATCCCATATGCTAAAGTTCTCTCTCTCTCCTAAATCGGTTGTCCGCTTTGGAGCTTTTTGGCTTGTGTTGTCCCGACTGGTATTCCTCATGCTTCGCTCCCTAAGTTGATCGTCCACCCTTATTGCATCTTCAAAAACTCTAGCTAACACGTCTCTATGTAGAGTGAAGTTACTAGCCAAAGCCTTGTAGAGCTCCTCGCTTCGAATTCCATTTATAAACACGGTAGACACCGCCTTCTCGTTAGGTCGCTCATTGGCAGGGATCGTCTTGAATAGGCTACGCACATGAGTGACATAATCTCTTACGTCTTCCTTTTCCCTCTGACTGACATTCATCAACCAGACGATGAGATTGTCCAAGTACCCTGCCTCAGAGAATCTTTTGATAAAGAGGTCCTTAAGACGGGCAAAGTTCATGTGCTCAGCTGCATCTAGACTAGTGTACCAAATCCTCCCCTTATCACCCAAACACAGTCTGAAAGCTTGAGAGTGTTGTGCAAGGTCCGTGAGACCGTTGTTGAGATATCGAGCTCCACTCGTGATACGCCAGGGTGACCGTTGAGTACTTATGTCACCGACTTGTCAGTTGCAGACACGGTTGGTACACCACCGATGAATAATAGCTACGTGATAGCTATCCTTATCTACTCTAGTTCGTGGCTCAGTTAGTATGCCACCTTAGTTAGTTGAGTTTGGTTTTGAGACCCATACATAGGGTTCTTCTATTTCTTTGTACGAAAGTTCTTTTGGCTTACACAACTAAGAAGAGGAAAACTGTTTTCAGCCTCCACCCTTGTGTGTCTTCCCCCATTGTGCAAGCAAGAAAGCTTCAAGCGAGACTCCTTCCTTCTCTCCCACAATCTTGACATGGTATCAGAGCCTTGTTCGTGGTAAGGAGCTCAAGAAAGCAAGCCAAGCTCGCGGTGTTCTGGTAAGAGGAGCAGTGTTGCTTTCATTTTCTGTTTTGGGAGCAGATCTTTGCAGGTAGCACAGCCGGAAATTGCAGGAGTGCATTGTCTCAGGTTGAGACGCCCTTCGCGGTGAAGCAAGAGGGCAGTATATGCTGCGGGTGAAGGCTTTAGCCCTCGGCGACCTTGTTTTTTTGATTTGAGGCCATTTCGGGGCCTGTTTTGCAGACGGAAGTTTTCTGCACGCACTCAGGAAAAGGCTCAGTTTTATGCTGTGCAGCCACTGTTCTACAGGTCGGTGAAAAGTTACTGTAGAAATTGCATCGTATGCTTGTGCGCAGAGACATTGGGAGTTTCAGAATCATCCTTGGTTCCTGTTTATGCAAAATCGTCACTAGGAAGTGACTGTGTGGTCAAATACCACTTTCGCCAGTTTTGCAGATTTTCCCTTGTGAGGGTGAAGCTGTGTTTTTTGCAGTAACAGAATTTCTTGCAGTATTCTGTAATGGCGTCTGATTCTCTTTCACAGATTGTCACTGAAAAGCTTGACAAGAACAACTTCCAGGCATGGAAGTTTAGAATGACGAATTTCCTTATGGGAAAAGGATATTGGGAATTTGTTGCAGGAAATGAAGAAGAACCAGTTCTTCCTGATGTTCCCAATCAACAGCAAATGCAGGCATTCAAAGCATGGCATGAGAGAGCCAGGAAAGTTATGTACTGGCTGTCTATCAGCATTTCAGACTCTATGATTGTGCATATTCAGGATGCAAGTACGCCAAAGGAGGCATGGGATACTCTGTCAAAAATGTATAGCACAAATACACAAGCCAGGAAAATGCAGCTCAAGCAAGAGTTGCATAATGTGCAAAGAGAAAATATGAGCATCAATGACTACCACATGAAGGTGAAGAAGATTGCAGATGCACTTGCTTCCATTGGGTCGCCAGTGGAAGATGATGATTTAGTTTCCGTGACCTTGAATGGTCTAGGAAAGGATTATGCACAGTTTCGAACATCCATTTCCGTTCGTGAAAGATTTCCTGACTTTGAGGAGTTGATTGCTCTTCTAATTTCTGAGGAGCAGAGAAATGGTGGTGCATCTTCTTCAGGAGGAACTTCAAAAGAAGCTGTCTTCTACTCAAATGCTGGAAGAGGTAGAGGCAGAGGTAGAGGAGGCCGATTTGGAGGCCGTGGTAGAAATCAGAATATGCAGCAAACTCAAGAAAATCAGTCCTATGGAGGAGGACGTGGTAACTCTAGAGGCAAGGGGAGCCAAAGAGGTCGTGGTGCATGGCAAAGAGGCCAAAATGCAAACAGTAATGTTGAATGCTACTATTGTGGTAAAATGGGTCATATGGCTAAAGACTGCTACAAAAAGCAGAATGACATCATGAATGGAAAACTGCAACAAGGAAATTATGCATCTTCTAGTAGACAGGGTGATGACAGAAATGAGAATCTGTTTATGGTGCAGCACATGAACAATTCTGTGACAAGTGCAGAAGAAAGCAACGATGTATGGTATGTTGACTCAGGTGCGTCAAACCACATGACAGGTCATGCAGAATGGATGGAGGATGCAAGGAAAATGGAAAAACCAGGATTTGTGGAGACTGGTGATGATACTGCACATCCTATTGTGCAGATTGGAAAAATACATTTGTCTATGCAGGATGGGAAAAAGAAATACCTCTCCGATGTATTTCATGTTCCGAATATCACCAAGAATCTGGTTTCTGTTGGTCAAATGGTTGAGCAGGGCTTGCAGGTCAGATTTAATCTTCATGGATGCTTTGTTGAGGATATGAAAAATAAAGGTCGCTTGATAGCAAAAGGAAAGAAGAAGGGCAGAATGTTTACATTGGATGCAGACATGTCTAAATTGAGTGCAGCAATGTTTGCACATGGGACCGGTGTAGTTGCAGATATTGATATCTGGCATAAACGCATTGGTCATGTTAATGTACAACGACTTAAATCAATGCAGGCCCAAAATATTGTTGCAGGATTGCCAAAATTCAAGGTTGCAGAAATGCATAAGGTATGTGAAGCCTGTCAGTTTGGAAAACAGGCAAGGAAACCATTTCCTAGACATGTTCAAGAGAGTGAGAAGCCATTGGAATTAATCCACTCTGATGTGTGGACTACTAAAGCTGCATCTCTTGGAGGCTGTCATTATTTTGTCACTTTTATTGATGACTATAGCAGAAAAGTTTGGGTGTATTTTATGAAAAAGAAAAATGAAGTTTTTGGGCATTTCAAAACCCTTAAAGCTATGGCTGAAAAAGAAACAGGTCTGCAAATAAAATGCCTAAGGTCAGATGGAGGGGGAGAGTACCTCTCAAATGAGTTTGCAAAGTTCTTACAGGAGCATGGCATAAAGCAGCAATATTCATGCAGTTATACCCCACAACAAAATGGAATTGCAGAAAGGAAAAACAGGCATATTGGAGAGGTATCTCGTGCCATGCTCAATGAAAAAGACTTGCCAGATTTTTATTGGGCTGAAGCAGTTGCTACAGCAGTCTACATAATGAACAGGACTCCCACTGCAGCAATACATGGAATGACTCCAGAGGAGAGGTATACTGGTAGGAAACCAGATATTTCTCATTTGAAAATTTTTGGTTGCATTGCCTATGTACATGTGCCAGATGAGCTGAGATCCAAGTTGGATCCAAAAGCTGAGAAGTGTATCTTTATTGGTTACTCTCTGCAGCAAAAAGGGTATAGATGCTATAACCCTTCTACTCGTAAGTTTACAGTGAGCAGAGATGTTGTTTTTTATGAGATGAGTAGCTGGTATAAACCAGTAAATGTGATTGATGATGTAGATGCACAAAATGGTAATGCTGCACAGAATTCACAGCAGCAGTCACAAAATATTAGTGGACCTGGAGCGTCCTCTAGCAATGGTTCACATTG
The DNA here is from genome assembly GCF_053477565.2 of Lygodium microphyllum. Classification (NCBI taxonomy): domain Eukaryota; kingdom Viridiplantae; phylum Streptophyta; class Polypodiopsida; order Schizaeales; family Lygodiaceae; genus Lygodium; species Lygodium microphyllum. Next base: position 113,610,625 of record NC_141148.1, read on the forward strand.
TTCGCCATGGACAGGCAGATTGAGATCAGGAGAATCTTCTCAAAGCAATGCAGATAGTGGTATGCAAGTATCATGAAAAGGAAAAGAGAAGGTTGATCAGCCCATGTTTGATGTGAATGCAGGTCACTCTTATGTGGATGGTGAATCCAGTGGCTCAGAATAGAGCATTGATGATGAGTTGGGTATCCCTTCTATTGTTATACCTGGAGTAAGGAAGACCAGGGATGTTTTGAGAGCACCTGGGAGTGAACCTACTTTGCGCAGGTCTACGAGAGCTAGGTATCCTGTGGATAGGCTGAAATATGATGAATTTACAGCCATCCACTATGCATATATGGTCAAAGTGATACAGGAACCAGAACCCACATCTTTTGAGCAAGCCATGGGAAAAGAAAAATGGGAGAAAGCCATGGATGAAGAAATGGATGCCTTGGAAGCAAATGCTACATGGGAGTTAGTACCTTTGCCTAAAGGTAAGAATGCAATTGGCTGTAAGTGGGTTTATAAGGTGAAGCACAATGCAGATGGTTCTGTAAATAGATACAAGGCAAGATTAGTAGTCAAGGGGTATGCACAAACATATGGCATTGACTATGAAGAAACATTCAGTCCAGTTGCAAGGATGGCAACAGTAAGAGCAGTCATTGCTATGGCTGCATCAAAGGGATGGTCTTTACATCAGATGGATGTAAAGAATGCCTTCTTGCATGGTGATTTGCAAGAAGAGGTCTATATGGAGCAGCCACCAGGTTATGTGCATGCTGTTCATCCTGAGTTTGTTTGCAGGTTGAAGAAAGCCTTGTATGGCTTGAAGCAAGCACCTAGAGCGTGGTCTGACAAGATAGGACAGTATCTTGTCACCATTGGCTTTCAGATTTCCAAGGCAGATTTCTCACTTTATGTGAGAAAAACAGAGAAAGGTATTATGCTACTTGTCATTTATGTTGATGATTTGATTATGACAGGTGACAGTGATGAAGATATCCTTCATGTGAAAATGCTATTGAAGCAGAAGTTTGAGATGAAGGATTTGGGAGAGCTGCGTTATTTCTTGGGCATTGAGGTGATTAGATCACCAAGTGGGATACAGCTCTTGCAGAGGCAGTATGGATTGGACATGCTGTCCAAATATGGGATGACAGGCTGTAAGCCTATTTCAGTTCCTTTGGAGCAGAATGTGAAGCTGAGCACAGATGCAGGTGAGCTTCTAGAAGACCGTACTATGTACAGACGCATAGTAGGAAGTTTGATTTATATGACTATTACCAGGCCAGATTTGAGCTATGTTGTTGGATTGGTAAGTCAGTTTATGCAGGCTCCAAGGATACCGCATTTGGATGCGGCTAGACGCATACTCAGGTATGTGAAGTCCACATTGCAGTATGGACTATTTTATGAGACTGGGGTTCAGATACAGTTGCATGGATACACTGATGCTGATTGGGCTGGTAGCATTTCTGATAGACGATCTACCAGTGGATATGTGTTCTCTTTCGGGAGTGCTGCAGTCACTTGGAGCAGCAAGAAACAGCCTACAGTTGCCTTGTCGAGCACAGAGGCGGAGTACAGGGGTGCAGCAATGGCTGCATGTGAGGTAGCTTGGTTGCATAAGCTACTTTATGATATGCATCAGTCTACAGATGGGCCAGTTGTCATTTATTGTGACAACATGAGTAGTATACACTTGGCAAATAACCCAGTCTATCATGCTAGAACAAAGCACATTGAGGTGCATTATCACTATGTGCGAGAGAGGGTTTTACTAGGTCTTATTGATCTAGTTTATGTCAGCACAGAGGATCAGGTAGCTGACATATTCACGAAGGCATTGGGCGTAGAGAAGCTGCGCAAGTTCAGAGACCTGCTTGGTGTGCAGGAATTGGGATTGAGCTCGAGGGGGAGTGTTGAGATATCGAGCTCCACTCGTGATACGCCAGGGTGACCGTTGAGTACTTATGTCACCGACTTGTCAGTTGCAGACGCGGTTGGTACACTGCCGATGAATAATAGCTACGTGATAGCTATCCTTATCTACTCTAGTTCGTGGCTCAGTTAGTATGCCACCTTAGTTAGTTGAGTTTGGTTTTTAGACCCATACATAGGGTTCTTCTATTTCTTTGTACGAGAGTTCTTTTGGCTTACACAACTAAGAAGAGGAAAACTGTTTTCAGCCTCCACCCTTGTGTGTCTTCCCCCATTGTGCAAGCAAGAAAGCTTCAAGCGAGACTCCTTCCTTCTCTCCCACAATCTTGACAACCGTTCGCTTCGCAAGCTTGTTCAAATTGCTCCATAAAGCTATATGGGTCATTGCTAGGTTCATACTTGTCTAGCTGCTTTGCTACGATAGGGATCCTAGATTGCCCCTTTGCCCCTTGCGTGACCCCTAATCCCGAGAATAATGCTATGGCTAATACTGTTGCGCTCTGCTCAGCGGACGTATTGTCCATGAGCCGCTTGGCTACAAGTTCACTCAATGTCAAGTCAGCCTCTGCTTCTCGCTCTCTCTCTGCATTTGGTCTTGCTTTAGCTATACCAGTCAAGGTGCCGGGCCTCGTATATGTCTACATCTTGTTGGAGTTTTCTAGCCTTTTGCTCATGGTTATAGGCAATTATGCTCTCTAGTGCCTTTCTAATCGCCTTTCTTTCCTCTTCTAGGTTTTCTACCACTTCCTCTACTAGTTTGCCCTGAACTACCGTCCTGGTCAACAAGTCATACTCATTGACTAACTCTTGCACTAAGACTGGGAATTCTCCCAAGTCCAGTCCTTGTCCGCCTCATGATCCTGACATTGCTTCCACTTCCAGCTCCACAAGGTCGTCGATCAACTTGAGTAGCTCTGGAAGCGTCCGATCCTCTATGTTGTCGCCTTCTGGATCATCCTGTCCTCTAAGGGTCCTACTGATGGGGCTCTTAGGTAGCCAACTATGTCTTGGGATCTTCTCCTAGTAGTGGGTTCCTTGATGTTATTATGTCTCCTGATGAGTTCCTTGTTATTGAAAGTAGTTGTCAATCTTATTCACAAGTTGTGCTTCATGCTTTCTAGTGCTCAATGCGAAAACAGGCTTCTCCTTTTCTTGTAGTGCACCTTTAGTGATGAAATCAAAAAGTGAGGTGCGGATGCAAGAAATGCTCAATGCAAACTCCACTCTTCCCCTCACATTCGTAGCCTGATATGGCTCTAAGCGTAGGTTCTGGCTGATCTAAGGTTTTACTAAAAGTCCATGCTGCGTTCTCTATTCTGCTCCAAGGTTGGTTGGTTGGTCACCGAAAGTCAAGTCAAATTCTAAATTTGGTCCGCTCAGTGTCTAGCTATTCGGGGTGAATCCTTGGTTATCCTGTCTGCCCTCTAGCTTCTAAGGGCTAAATTGGATTTCGTGGGGATCAGAGATGTGAACAGGATGGCCAGGACTATAGGGCAAGTTTGAAAACCCTCTATTTAAAGTTCTAGTGAACTGGTCCGATTATGGGAGTCGGGGACGGGCTGGTCCGATCCTGGGAATCGGACAAGCTGGTCCGAGTTTCACGCTAGGAATAGTGGTCAAATTCTGCTTTGGTCTAATTTTCCTAGTCGGGACAGGGGAGGTCCGACTACCGCAATGGGTCGAGTGGTCCAAATCCGAGACTAGGAAACATGGTCCGATTACGGAGTGGTGCAATTTTTAGAGCGGTCTGATTCTGGGAGTTGGATCAGAAAAGTTGTCCAATTTTCAAAGTCGGACAGTCCAACTCCAGAAATCGAGCGGTCCTATTCTGGGACTCGAATAGGTTGTTCCCATGGCATGAACAACGGTCTGTGGGTTGCGCACGATGCCTCAAGGTCAACGCCTACTCCACAAAATTGTGACGTGCATTTCAAATAGGTGCAAAACAATAGAAGAAACTGCTAGGCATACCTAGAAGCAATGCGGCGCTTGAATCTATCGGTGCTTCAACGATCTCCCCGCAGCTCTCTCTTTCTCTCCCTCTCTCCCTGGCTCTCAAGCTCACTCTCTGGAAGGATGTCAAATTGATCTTTCTTGGTTCCTTGGGCCTCTTATTGCCCCATCCCAGCCTGTTGTAACCTCAGAAATTAATCCCTCATACTCTTCCAGTCAGAAATCTAACTCTGTGCCCCTGTCTTCCTATTTCCAGCAGTAGCAGAACACTTCTATTTTCCTTATTTTTCCTATCCTAATCTTAACCTGATGCAACCAAAATCAAAACCACAGATGGAGGTGGATGGTCCTACTCTAATATTCAACAACAAATAAAAATACTTACTTTCTCCAGGGATTAAAATCTCCTAAATCTCCTAACTATCTCGAGCACCGATTCAGGCTGCAAACCCTACTTCTATGCTCGATTCGATGTGTGCGGTGCTCAAGACTTGATTCCGTCGATCCCGGCAACGGAACCAAAATGGAGGGGAGCTATGGAGCTCTACCCCCCGAGACCTACGGACCGCTTATTGATCAAGCATTTCAAGCCGAGTGGCCATGGCTACCTCTCACATAGCCGACACGCAATGCCTACCTTATGGGTGTAGTGAGCTTACCTTGATGCTTGATCGAGTTCCCTCCTCTCTCTTGCACTCTGGTAGCTCCACGATCCTTGCGGCAAGCTCAAGCAACCTCAAGCCCTCTCCGTCAAGCTCCATCCTCCATAGCCGTGTGAGAAAAGAGAAGAGAAGAGAAGAAGAGAAGAAGAGAAGATGAAGAGAGAAGATGGGGAGCTTCTTCTCCATGATCCCTCACTCTCACACACTCACTCCCTCACTCCCTCAATCCCTCACTCAAGCACAAGTAAGAAGGAAAGAAACAAAAGAAGAAGGAGAAGAAGCTTTGGCCACATACAAGAATGAGCTTCTCATTCACTTTTGAACTTTATATATATGCCCTACTTTTTGGGCGGTCATCCCCACTTTTTACATGGCCGGCTATTAGCCTAGGGCCTCTTTTCCTATTTCCCACAGTTCTAACTTATCCCATTCCCAACTAATGCATACAATTTGCATAGGAGTGAGCTTGGCACTCTTTTACAAGGATTCGGGGGCGCCTCACATTTAGTGGTGCGCTTTTACTCTTTTCTTTTCTAGAGGTGACACTGAGGCCTTCTGGAGAGGTCATCATTCAAATTTTCAGGGTCTCACCTCCATCCGGGGCGCATTTTCCTTCCTTTGTCCTGTGCCCTTTCGGTTATCTCCTTCTTCCATTTTTTTCGCTCCTCTGCTCCATTTTTTGATCCTCTGTGCTATGGTAAACAAGTGCATATTTTTAAGAATATGGGTAGCTTACTATGGGACCACATCACAAGAAATAGAGACACTGCAAGGGCACGAATGGATTTGAAGGAGATAGGTAAGATGGAGGAAAATTGGCTGCAGTCGAGTGCTGATGGTCGCTTGCAACTACTTCATGCTTCTTGGGTTTTTTCCATTAAAGAAGAGCACTTTGTGAAGCAAATTATCAAGTCTATCCGCACTCCGACGGGTATGATGCGTTCTCTCAAATCCACGTTTTCTAAAGATGACCAATTATCAGGGCTAAAATCCCATTAGTGGCATAAGATATGTCAGGTTTGTACTACGAATGGATTGTAAGTGGCCTATGTATTTTGCTATTTGGAGTGTAGTCGTTGTTCATAATTCTTCTTCGTTTGTTTGTAGTTTGTACTACCAATCGTGATCACAATATGTCTCACTCCAGAAATACATGGGGTGATTTACATGTTGTCAAATTTAGTGCAATGGATCTCACAGAAGGAGATCAAGACATTCTCTATTGAATCTGCAAGGCGGGAAGCGGTGGAGATGGTCTGTCTCTTTGAGAAGTACATGCCCACTAGTATGCTCATAATACAAGATATCCTCTATTGAATCCGCAAGGTGGGAAGTAGTGGAGATAGTTTGTCTCTTTGAGAAGTACCTTTTGGTTGGTGTCTGAGGCATTAGTGCATATCTCATAGTGGGGCTACCAACGATGGATTTAGACAACAATATGCCATGGTTACTAAAGGATGATGATAGACTAACCGGAGACATGATGGTTGGAAATGGGATAGAAAAAAGGATGGATACTACAATGGAGGAGAAAGTGAATCGTTTTTGTATGCTGCACCATGCCTCCATGGAGACGTGGCTCACTAGGTAGGAGAAAGCTAAGAAAGATTAGGAAGAAGCATGATCCGAATTTCGATGTAGTACACACCATCAATCAATTCTATATCCCAAGGGCATGGAGGAGATGCCGCGGTTTATGTCTATGCGATGGTTCCATGGAGCTTTGATTGCAACCTCTCGCGAAGGGATGGAGGTCTCTATTGAGGAGTGGGAATTCTCGAGGGGATGTAGTCCAAAGGTGACCACATGTTTTATAAGCTATCATATCTAGATTTTATATGTGACAACTAATTAACCGTTTCAATGTACAGTAAAAAATATATAGTGCGGCATGGTCACGTGGATGACATTTTTGCATGGATTGTATCGATAAAATGCACTCCACAACGGATTGTGGTATTGTGGCAAAGTTCAAGCAAGAGAGCCAACAACAAGCCATGGATCCAAACACCGTTATAAAAGAGATTGAGTATTTTGGGAACTTACAAAGTATTATCATGGTGGATTATCGTAGCTTCTCCATGATCCTATTTGATGTGTAGTGGTTCAAAGTGGTACTGGAAGGAGCTAGGGCAACTGTTTGATGAGGTCCATCTAGATTTCTTGAAATAGATTCCGAAAAAAAATGGATGGATTTGCGCGACACATTTGTATTGCCAACCCATTGTGAACAAGTGCATGAACTCATGTTTTTTAAATTTTATTATGACATGGTATATGTCACAAATGTTAAATCTCTCTTATATGTGATTTTAAATAGGTAATTTTCTATCCAAACCCCCGACAACCTCGATGGTGGTATGTTGTACCTTTAACTCCCCAAAGTGCGAGAGTATATGATGAAAGCAATGTTCCCAGCATAGATGAGGACAGTATGCAAATAGATGGGTCAATATTGCAAGGGGCGGAGGCCGCCCAAAGCTTGGAGTATGTAGAGGAGGCAAATTTGGGTAACAATGATGGAAAGACAAGAGGCCAATAATTTTTTGAGAACGAGGTGGACTCATCCTTTTGTGGTGATGTTTCTATCGACCTTCCAGTGTATGCGGAGTTGTGTCAAGAGATTGACATGGGACAATAGGCTACGTCATACTTGGAGCATCCACCTACTCAATTTGTTGATGAATCGCTTATAAGGGTACTCTAGAATATGCATTTTAAGTAAGGTCATTTTTTTAGAGTTATATTACCGTACTTTGCTTGAATCTTTATATTGATTATGCTAATATCAATTTTTGTATGTGCAGGTGACCTTTGTAGATATTTGGATAGCACGATGAGTCAAGGGATAAGCGACGAGGAGCTACAGGAGATCTTCACATGTATGTCTCCAAATTAGATGGCTTGATTCAAAGATATGGTAGACTAGGAGTTGTCTCGGACACCATTAAGCCGTTCCATTAGATCTACTTTGGCACACTCTGATGCTTCGATTTCCAATAGACGAGGTTGATGCTCCAGACTTGGACCGAATGAAGGGAGTGCTTTTGGGGATGTTGCGGAGACGTGGATGTGGTGAGCCCGTGGTCGGGCTCAAGATACACATGCTACTCCTCACTCTTTTGCAGGTTCGCTCAAGTGGTTATGGTGGAGGTACCGACGCAATGTCTCCGTCTCGTCATTCTATTGGAGTTGTGTCACCTATGGGATTTGTCACACCTATGGGGATGTCTACTCCAATCACTCCAGATTTTACACACCATCTACATGTGGCACCCCTATGGGTGCTATTTGAGAGATACCACCCCCATGGTTGGGTACACCAGATGTAGTGTACAGGGGTCTCCTAGATATGCCTAGGAGCACGGTCACAAGTGGAAAAGGACACATTTAAGACATACCCTAGAGGGGTATGGATACCTTGTAGATGATAAGACAGGAGCCATCATCATGAATGATAAGGGGAGGAGGGTGATGGCTCATATGAGAGAGTTGTGGCAACAAGTTTTTCGATACAACTTCTTGGATCATTGGAAGAATGTACCGAAGGGGAGCAAGGACTACATAGTAGCATCCTTGCATGAGAAGTTTCCAGTACCCATTGTAGTAGATAGGTCTTCCACAGGTTGGATGATGGAGTGCATGCATGAATACATGTCACACAAACATTCAGATGCACGCAAGGCACTTAAGAGTGGGGCCTCAAAGCCCAAGTGGCTAGACGCAGGGCTAGACGCAGATGATTAGCATTGACTCGGGAAGAAGGCTACAAATTCTCCAGGACATTGGAGATAGCAGCGCGAGGCAGCGAGGGTACGACTGGAGGCAGGAGTGGTCCATCATCTTGGGAGTGGTGGCCACAAGACTTATATAGAGAACTTTGTAAGTTTTTGTTTTGTTCTTCTCACTTATATTTTTACAATATCGCTTGTATTGACAATCGTGTTTCTAATAGTTGTATTTTGTTTTCTTTGTAGCACTCCATTACAAACCGCAATCCCACTGGCCTAAATAATCAATATGCAGAGAGACACGATCTCATTGCATTGATCAATAAATTGTATGTACCCGGCAGCCCAGTAAGTCACTCATCTTTCTTGTCCATAATTACTAATTTTTATTCAAATGCAATATTTTATGATGGACTAATGTGTAGTTTTTTTTTTACAGAGTCTGTTTGATGCTCCTTTGTAGCGAGATGAGCTTTTGGATGGCGAGGATCTATAGCTTACACTTGGATCCGTGGAGCACACATCCTTTTCTTTTTTGGTCTTGCGATTTATATATGCATTTTCTATGCACTATGCTATTATCATCCTTTGTATCTTGCCATGATTCCATGAGTGCTTTCATTAAGCGATCTTGAATTTATTTTATCTATCAGTCTTGTGGATTTAAGCACACTTTGCCTTCATTTTGATAACCATTGTACACCTTACTGTAGCCCTTTTGTATGGCCTAAATATAGCACATAGTGCTACATGTGGCAAGGCAACTTACTACCCTGCTGCAAAAAAGAATTTCTTTGTATCATCGCTATTATCGTCACAAATTTACTGTGCGCATCACTATTAGCGTCGCAATTTACGTCACAAACCATTGCTATTTGTATCCTGTGTGTGACGCAAATAGTGACGTCGATAGCAACAATTCTATGGCATTGCTAATACCAATGTGTTTAGCGATGATAAGGATAATTTTTTTTATGAACATTTTTGTCACTTTGGACGTCGATATGAGACCTGTATCTTGTAGTGCTAAATATGGTAAACACCACTTGGATGTACTAGATGTTGAATTCATGCAGATTTTGATTAGGTACTCCTAATGATAAAAGCATACTTGGGTGTCATAAAGATTGTTAGGCACACGAGCATGTTAATCGAGAAGGTGTAGCATGTTAATTGAGTTGGCTGGCGAGTTTCACAGCATAGATGATGAACATCATCATGAACATATTATTATCGACGGATTGATGATTCACATCAGGTTGACGATAATCATCTTGATCAGTTTCGTCAACTAGATTAATCAACAATTGCACAACAATCATTCCTGTGGTGATCGGAATAAACTTCATCATATATCAATTCATTCCTACCATATGGGTTCTTTTTGGATATGTGTACTGCAGTTTGAGGTGGCTAACTAGTAGAACTACTTTGTGATCTTCAAAACCACTTTTGAAGTGATAATAATAATAGTTTTTGGTTAAGGGGAGAGATTCCTCCTTTTTTCAATGCATGTATGAAGTAGATGCCTTTTGATCCTTGTGGGCACTAACATGTTTCTTAAATCCTTGATACGTATCAAGATATTTGTATTTCTTCTAAGGTTGTTCTCTTTTGAAGGAAAATGGCATGAGAAGACTCATTGATGTTGGACAATGTTGTCTCCTCTTTGGTGTTTGGTCAATAGTATTGGTTTAACTTCTTGGATTCTTGTGACACTAAATATTGCTGGGCTAGAGAGATTGACAGAGCGAGGATCCATCATATTGAAGCTAAACACCAAGTCTCATGACCTATAAAGGCTCTCCTTTTCTCTCTTGTCTTTGGGTTGTGATTGGGGTCTTTCTCTGATCTCATGTGATAGTGCAAAACCTCTAACTTTTGCTTTGCAAGGGACCCGATGCCATTGTTGGGGACTCACTATGAATGGTTACCAAAGGCAAAAACACTAAAAACCCTAGGATTTAGACCTATAAAGTATGTGCATGCGCATATGAAGTGGATGAGAACTTCAAAATCCAACTACTAGTAGAGACACTAGTCCTAGCCAAACTCTCCACCTTGAGAGCATGCCTTGTAGAGACCTATAAAGTAGGTGCATGCACATATGAAGTGGATGAGAACTTCAAAATCCAACTACTAGTAGAGACACTAGTCCTAATGTGCAAGGAGATCATCTTGAGAATCGAAGGAACGAAGAATCATCTCTAATGCATGGTGAAACTAACATAGGTGAATTAAATAGACAACGTAGGTGGTGTGATTGCCTTGCATATTGTAATGGTGGGAGGAGTGTTGGTCCACAAACTTTTATTAGGCACCAGGAGTTGAAGGCCAAATATGATGCACTAAGTATGCAAATTGGTCTTACTCCTTCTAATGAAAGGCAACATGAATAAGGCAATGATCAAACTATCAATACTTCTATAAGTCCCTCCTTTAGTCATGACAACAACTCAATTAACCATGTTGAGTCTCCTCAAATAGATCCTTCTATAGACAATCACATATCTATTACTGGGCCATCATTATATCAACAAACTATACAAAAAATAATTGAGCTTCAAGCTCTTTGGGATGAGAACCAAATATCAATTAGTGCACAAGAGAAGATGCTCCAATTATTGTTTGGAGACATGGGCAATCCAAGGGCTAGGGCTCAAAGAGTTGAAGAGTGCAAGCCAAGTTTAAGTAAGCTATTAGTGCAACTACCTGATACATGGGATGGAAACCTTGATGGAGTGAGAGTCCCGACATCTTGGGAGCAACTTGAATCTATGTATCATGGTCTTGGCATGGTCCAACCTGAGCGCTATAGGTTTTGCATGGGAAGTAAAAACAATGATCATGAAATTGAACTTCTTACACCTAGTAAAGAAGATTCTTATGCCAAAGATGTAGTCTTGTGTTCTTGCAAACAAAATATGCGAAAAAGAATACTAAAGCGTGATTGTATTGAATGTTGTGAAAAGTGTAAAAAATGCAATAAACCAAGCAGAGAAATGTTAGCTATTGATTATTTACCTCTAAAGAAACAATTAGAGCTTTTACTGCGATCCAGGACACTTTGTCATGATTTCCTAAGCATGTGGCATCATAAAACAAGATGGTTAGGGAAAGACATCCATATGCAACCAGAATTCATAAACGAGTTTTGGGATGGAACAAAGTGTCGTGAGTATCAAGATTTTTGGAATCCTGATGCTGAGTATGAGATAGTTGTTGCATGCAACAACCCTACATGTGGGAAAGTATATACAAATTTTCCAAGGTCTTGTTTCTCAATAGTTCTAGAACAAGGTTTTAACCAAGAGATGCAAGAGTATAATTTTGTTTGTAAAAAATGTCAACATCTCAACAAATGTAAAAGGAAAATGTGTAGAGGTGATCCTCGGAACTTCGCACTTCTTTTACATTGGGATGGCTTCCAAGCCTCTCGTACCACTCAAAAGGACTGTGGTGTGGTTGAAATTAAGGTACTTAATGGTGGGAAGGGTTCCATATTAGGCATTTTTCCTGTTTTATTCATACCTTTTAGTTGCTCTAAATTTATTCGTAATATTCCTGATGTATTTCAAACTTTTTTAAGACCACTTATTAGTGAGCTACAAGACCTTTACATAAATGGTATGCAAGTGTCATACAACTACCCTGTAGAAATTATTTTTGAAAATCCAATGGGACAATCAAACTTTTGTGTTGTTAGATTAATGCTAATGATGGTTACAGGGGATCATCCTGCACAATGCAAAATAGGATCCTTCAAAGATGGTAGGCAATTCTTTTGTCGTAGAGACAAAGCCCAAGCTACTCTTGATACTAGTAATGCCTCATTCCAAGGATGTTACCTTTACGATGGTAGTCGATATCAAGCAAGATATCCTCCGACCCAATGGTCCATAGGTGAAATGATTCATGCCTTATCAAGTTCAAAGAGGGCATCCACACAACCTGAAAAGGATGGAAAACTAAAGCTTGCAGGATTAGCTGGAGAGTCTATTCTATGGAAACGGTATGATTTTTATGGTTTTAACTTGTCAATAGACTTGGTATATGATGCAATGCATGTGTTATCTCTAAATATATTTCAAAAATACATACGAGTACTCATGAGAGCCATGTCCAATGAAAAGAAAAAGATGATAGATTTTTGTTGTGACAATGCTTATAAGCTCTCTCCACCCTCTATTCGTCATGGACGATGGCCTCATAATCCAACTAAGTACAATGAAAGCTTTAAGGCCGAAGAGAACCAAAAGTTCATCCAATGTTGCTTACCATAAATTTTAGGTATAGTTGATGAGATACCAAAGTCAATTTTTGACTTAGGTTTGCTCATAGATATTGCACATGCCTTCTATAGTTATAGTCGATGTATTGATTGGTCAAAAGAATGTTTAGGTGTTGTACGTACTTTGTTTTTTGCTTGGAGAGTTCGAAAGGAAGAAGCCTTTGGTGCTACTTCTTCTCCCTTAGAACACGTTATTGCGGGAAATGGAGAACTACTAGATGACATATTGAGACATGGATCGCATGATGTGTATTGGTGTTGTGACTTTGAGCGAATGGTAGCATTATATATAGCGGTAAAGACTAATAATCACTTTAACGAAATATCTTATGTAAATTATTATAAGAGGACATTCTTCACTTCAATATTTAAGTTATTAGAAATGGAAGTAGATGGGCTTTTGCCACATGAAAGAATGTTTATCCAAGTACATGCCTGTCTTGTTTTACCTGATGGTTATGCTTTCACTGATTACCAGACACCCTGTTGTTATTCATTTCACGAGAATGGTATTGTGGAGGTTTCTTCAATTGAGAAGGCAAAGGAGATGTGGAAACTTTTTGAAAGAGATGATTCCCAATATCCTTGTAACATAATGATGCGTGAAAAATACATTTTAATCACAAAAAAGAGAAGAGAACGTAGGCCCCTTTCATCAAAAGAACAAAAATATATTGCGCAATTTCTTGGTCTTCAAGAGAATACACTAGTAGGACATCTAGTTACCACATATAGAAGAATTCTTTATAATGGAGAAATATACAAGATCGTAGATGACGTCGTGGTAAAAACTGACACTTTTTGTAGTACGTTAGAAAGTATAGGTCATTGGAAAGCAAGACTCGCTAATTTTTTTTCCATTCAATGGGATGGAGAGTATTACACCTTTTTTAGTGAAGAATATTACAAGCAATGCATAACTGTAAAAGAAAATGAAGAATGCTTACTTATAGATCCAATCATGGGAATGAGTGTACTACAAACTCAACAACTTCCATTTACATGGGATTGCATAAGATCATTGAGTTCTTTATTGCATAAGTTTGTTCCTTTACCTTTACATAATAGACTTGTTGCATATGAGGTAAAAGATCTAATTCAAAGAACAAGATTATTACAAATAGGGGCAGTTGGTTGTATACCTCCTTGGTTGGAAAAATATGATATTGTGTTGGCAAGAAAACATGATGATATGGATGGGGAGTACATTCATGCAATGATAAGAGAGGTAAATTATGAAGAAAAAATGTGCAAATAGTCATGGTTTAAGTGTGATCATAATAGAAGTACATGGAGAATTGATATTGATGAAGATATTTGGAGGGATTGGAACTTGTGTTGCATGGTAATGTCAAACTTTGAAGTTACAAAGAGAAGGAGAGTAACATTATCAATTGGAGAGTCTATAGATGTTCCAATAGTATGGAGATCACGTGATGTAACTTGACTGCTTTAGAGAGTGTGTGTGTATGTGTGTTGCATTCTTGGAGATCCAAATGGGTGCTAGTAGCATTGGTCATAATGGACATCATTATCTGATCGCCATCACATTGTGTATATCATAATGCTTTATCTATGGGTGTTTGTATATTAGGACAGTATCTCGTGGATATAGCTCATGTTGTGTCTCATGTATAGGTAGTTGGACCTTTGTGTGTATGTGTGTATGTGTGCATGTGTGATTATTAAAAAATGAGAAAATTTCTTGCTTGAAGAATATTAATGTATGGATATAATCTCTTGTTTGAGGAATACTAGCATATAAAGTTGTAAATTTGATTTTAGCTTGTATCTTGTTTGATTTTAGCTTTCTTATGGTTTGTATAGTTGTATATTGTATCATTTTTATATGATTGATTGATTCTTTATTGGTTGAATATTAACATAGTTTCTTGATTTAATTTTAGCTTGTCTCATGGCCTCCCCAAGTCAACAAACTCTATATTCAATGATGCAAACTATCATCACTCTGCAAAAAACAATTGAGGAACTAAAATCAAAGAATGATAGTTCCGAACAAACAGTGAGCATGAGCAAACCACTTTCAATACCAAGTAAAAGAGTCCAGTTGCCACCTCAAAAGCAAATCAAGAGTATACAAATAGGGGATGTATCTCTGATGAAGACTTCTACATATGACTAGATTTTCAAACCACCTAAAAGGATTAGTCGAGAAGACCAAGATGAGTTTGGAAAACCATTTTTACTAAAATACTATCGAGATACGCAAAATGTTAGGTATTGTGCTAATCACAGAAAAGTGTATAATTGGGTCAAGAGCAATGAGATTGGTAATGATTTACAGTTTCATAATAATAAAGATGACAAACATAGAATTTTAGAGATCATAGATCAAAACTATGATCAAATTTTACCCCTTGAGTTTCCTGGTGCTACTTACCTTTGGAAAAAGGAGGATGTATATCTGTACTATCTTTCTGTTGCTCAAAATCCCAGAAAGAAACTCAAGGGGAAAAGATCATCTTTGGTGGATATATCTTTGGTAAGCATACTTATTTATCAAAATTTTCTCACCAAAGATTATATACATAAGAAATTGGTACTGATTGGCGCAACTATGTTTTTTTAATAGAAGAATCATAGCTTTGAGCAAGTAGATATGCAACAAAAACCGGTAAGATTTGCAATTTTCATCTCAAGTTTTATTTTTTCTATTGTATAATTTTTATTATCTTTATCTTTATTATAATCATTTCACTTTAAGTTTCTTAGATATATTTACCTTTCATTATATTTTCTCTAAAATTTTAGGATACAAGTGAGGAGGTGTATTATCCACAACTTATGGTGGAAGAACAATGTATCTTTTCTGAGAATAGTGCAACACATGTATGTACATCGTTCACCCATTTAAATATTTAAATATTTGGAGTTTTTAGTTTTTGATATTGACTTCAATTTTCTTGCTTGTACTAGTTAGAATCTCACAATGGTGGTCCGCCTCTTGTTTCAATTTCTGCTTCCGAAAAATGTCAAAAAAATAATGAAATGGTTAGTATATCTTGGTTTGTAGTCTTTTTTCATTTGATTGTCTCTAACACTTAACCTATGTTTCAGGACTATTTAAACTCAGATCATAGTTTTATGGAGCTACTACAAGGAATTCCATCTGTATGAGGAATATATACATATATTCTTACTTTTTGTATACTTTTAAATTAAAAGATATTCCATTTCAAGTTTTACTTTTATTGTATTATAGGGTTCATGTAGTAGTGAACACTCTCTTCCACAAGATATGATCCAAGATCCTGAGGAGGTTGAAGTAGCACGGAAAAGTCTTCGTGTACGAAAGGTATGCTTAGCCATCTCTTGATATTTTATTTTAATATATGCATTTAATAAATTATATCTAATTACAAACTTATTGTGATAAGATGAGCAAGAAAATGCAGCAAAGCAAGCAACAACAAAAGGAAAGTAAGGGCAAAAATAAGAAATTATCTAAGGTACTTCTTTGCATTTCTTTTTACTAAATGTGGCATAATTTTAGCTTGTTAACTTTATTTTCTTATCTATATTATAGACTCTCGACCATGTTGAGCCATCAAAAAGTGTGGATCCTTCTAATGTAGAATTGCCATCAAGAAATCCATCGGTAACTCAATGTTATTAAATATTAAGATAATAGAGTAGCTAATTAAATTATGATGTAGTAGCACACTAATCTATGTTGTATTTCTAAAATGCAGGTTGTTAATGCATTTGAAGAGAAAGACCAAGAAACCATTCTCCTCAAATATTTAGACATCCAATCCATTGATGAGCTATATGCATCGTTAAAATCTACATATGGTGTTATTAAGAGAGATCCTAATTTTTTAGGAGGACGCAATGAGCAAACATTGCCAACCATGAGAAAAGCTCTCGTGGATTGGTTACTCTATAGAGAGAAAATTCATGTCACAAAAAATCACAATAAACCTTTGAGTATTGATGATATATGTATCTTGAATTGACCTCTTTATTAATGAAGATAACATCTTTTAATTCTTTCTATTATTTTGATTTATATTTTTTACCATAATAGTAATTCTTAAAACTATCTACATGATTGCAACTAGTTTTCTTATATATAAGAAATACTATATGATTAGTTCTAACTAGTTTGTTTATATAGTAAAATTTCACTACATAGATAACTAGAGAATTTTGAAATTCCTATACAGAAATATTTTACCATATCACTAACTTGTAAAGTGTTCCACTTTTACTATATGAGATTTTTTCTAGATACTTTGATAAGTATCTAGAAAATTTCTCTTTTTTTTCTATATGGATAGTTGTCTAAAGTTCCTTGTGCTATATATTGATCATGACCACCAAAAAGCATGGATTCCAGCAAAATCAACGACGTTTTTCAAATCAAAAAATTGTGTTTGCCGTTATCTCGTGCGTCAACTTTGTTCGCCTTCAATAGAATATGCCACTTTTTGCTTTCTTTTTTTTTAATGATTTGAAGTGATTAATTTCCACCATTATTTTTGTTCATACTCGAACTCTTGCAGCAAGTCTTCTCGACAGACAAAAGATCTCGAGTTCATTAGTGAACATCTTTAACCTTGAATCGGTGAAAGGGTGCTCATCTTTTAACATAGAGGTGTATTCAAAGCTTTCTTCAAAATGCCAGGGGGCATCATCATCAACATTAGCATCATCATCATCAGTGTCAAAAACATCCAATTATGTTGCCGCTAGAAGCTCTAAGCTTGACATAACATCATTTATAGTAGTTTCTGATGTGTCTGGCTTCCTTTGAATTTGAAATGCCTCCAGCACCATAGAGTCGAAAGCATTGATCTCCATAACTTTGACTCCGCAATCCTTCAAGGTGCTAAGCTCCAGGTTTCCTCCTATAGCTACCTCTACATCACATGATATGACATCATTTGCAATTGTCATTGGTGTGTCAGATCTCTTTTCAATTTGCAATGTCTGTGGCACTATAGAGATGCAAGCTTCACCAGACATTTTGGCATGTGTCTAGGTTAGCTACATCAGCTACCTCTAAGACATCTTGGCATGTATCCTACTATGGAACTGGAACTACTGGTAGCTTTAGTGGATCCAGTTTCTTAACCAACTTGCTAGATAAATCCTCGGCTATTCGGCTCACTAATGTAGACATAGGATCCATTAAATCTTCACCTACACAAACTCCCGCTTTCCCTGCATCTGAGAATGAACATTAAACATCATCTTTAGAAATGGTACAATCAACTGGATCTAGCAATGTAGTAAATCTTGAGCAAGGTTCAACAATAGCCATGCTTGGAAAACAAAGCATGCCACATGCTGCACATGGAAGAGTGCCATAACAAGAAAATATGCTTTGCAATAGAACTTCGTGCTCAATCATTTATAATTTGAAGAGGACATCCAAAATTGAATCCATGCTATGCAACCAATCAAACGATGTCCACACAAGAAATATGAATGCATTGAAGAAATTGTGCCTAGCCTAACTACATATACTGATGCATCATACAAATGCAAAAAGAAAGACACATAACGGAAAATAAATTCCTAATGACGCTCACTAATGTGTTCAAATTCTTGGTGAAAAACTCTGCCCTCAGGTTTGCAATGGTGGATGCGCAACGTCACAACATTCGCCCCTTCCAAACTTGCACATCCTCCATATGGGCCACAACTATCCAAGCTCATTACCGCCAAGCTCGATGGTTAGTGTGATCTCCTCATCTTCAGTAAAAGCATCTGCAATATCCATATCTTCATCTTCATCGTCTCTTGGCTCAAGTCCATCATAAATCTCATCATCCAACTCTTCAACTGCATAGGCTGCATCATCTCTTCTCTTGAATAATTTGATTCTTTTCCCTGCAATCAAAATCTGCAAGGCCCTACCATCAAGCTCTGCCAAGGAATATGTAGCATTGTCATGGACATGCTGCACCCACTACCTTTGGTGGCAGTGATGAGATGATTAGGAGAGCTGCTATGCAACCTCCTTTAAGAGATCCTACCGGTATTGACCACAATGTTTTAACTGAGACATTGAAAGAGATGAAGATTGGGACTGAAGATTTTTTGCTTCAAAAAGAGGTGAGATGTTTTGAAAAGATGTTGTGCAAACATGGGAAAGCTTTTACTTTTTTCCCACATGAGATTGGATGCGTTGACCCTAGGATGGTGATATCTAGGGTTATTTTTACCATTCCACATGTCCCTTGGAATCTACGGCCTATTCCTGTGCCTAAGGCTCACTTGCCCAAAATGGTGGAACTTTTGAATGAGTGGATCAGGATGGGAATTCTAGAGCCATCTTTAGCTCCATATTCCAATAGATGGTTCACAGTTCCTAAGAAGAATGGGACACTCAGATTCATACATGACTTACAGCCAGTGAACAGGGTTACTATTCGAAATGTTGGTGCAAGACCTATAATTGTGGATGAGTTTGCAGAAGCTTTTGTTGGACGTGCTATCTATTCACTTGGTGATCTTTATTCTGGATATGACCAGTTTCACCTTGCCCTTGAGAGCAGAGATTTGACTACGATGAAGACACCTTTAGGCCTTGTTCAAATGTGTACGCTTCCGCAAGGAGCTACTAATTCGGTTGCCCATATGATGAATGGGATGAACAAGGTCTTATGAGATTTTATTCCAGAGCTTACCATGCCTTTCATTGATGATCTACCTATTAAAGATTATGTGGAGAAAGAAAAGGATGAGCCTTTAGATGATCATGGATGCAGATTCTTTGTGGCCACACATATCAGAGATGTTGAGAGGATTCTTTGCAGGCAGCTAAAGTGAATTTTACCTTTTCGAGGTTGAAATCTATTTTTGGAGCCAGATAAGTTTTGATTGTTGGACATATGTGTGGATATTATGGCAGCAAGTCTTCTCTTGTGAAAGCTGATGCCATAGAAAAGATTGTAGACTTGCTCTTCTACTTCGGAGGTTCGCAGGTTTCTTGGAGCTTGTGTGTTTTATCTTATTTGGATTCCTCATTTTGCTCATATTGCAGATGATCTCTACTAGCTCTTGAGGAAATGGCATCGTTTTTCTTGGAGATGAGACACACTAAAGCTATGCAGAAACTGTCACTCTCAGCATATTGTAGGGTTGAAGTAAAGGCTGAAGAGTCTTCTTGGACTGCATATATAAATCTCCATCTGTAGAATCCTTAATGGTCTCCTCATCAAAATCAATCTCCTCAATCCACAACTCATAGAGAATAGCCTTGGCAAC
The DNA here is from genome assembly GCF_053477565.2 of Lygodium microphyllum. NCBI lineage: Eukaryota > Viridiplantae > Streptophyta > Polypodiopsida > Schizaeales > Lygodiaceae > Lygodium > Lygodium microphyllum. The sequence goes on from NC_141148.1 coordinate 113,630,427, forward strand.
AGCTAAAGCTTCTCGATGGATCATATCCTGTGTCGACTCTTCAATAACCTGTCGTTTTCTTTTAATGATGTCGATGATAACATCATGAAATTCTCTTAGACTTCTCCAAGAGTAAATTAAATTTTGCAATTAAGAATCCAATCCTCAAGTACCTTTTTCAAGTTCGTAGTCGTCTCAATGTCAGAAAGTAGCTTGAATCCAAGTTGCTTTTTTGGGTTTGGATCCTTTGTCTTTGGGGCTTTCTGATCATCCTATACTTTCGGCTTCTGAACATCAGCCATACTCTACTCCGTCCTGAAGAAGAAGGTCGAGTAGCTGGATCATTCCTCCTAGTCATCCTCTTTCTATGGTGAAGTAGGTCGAGTAGCTGCCTATGCCTACTGTCTATGCCTACTGTCATCTTAATTTGAAGATCTTTTAAGTTATTTGAAATTTCTATGCCTACTGTCTATGTCTACTTCACCTTAAGATGTAGGCATAGACACAGGATGAGAAATAGGAGAAGTAGTGCATGGTGCAACAAGAGAAGTAGGAGAGGTTGTGGTAGGAGAAGACATTGCTGATGTTGTCTGCATTTTGTTCTGCAAGTGAGCCTTCCATCTCTGCCTCTTTATCAATGTAGAGACCGTATCAACAACATCCTGCCAATCCGTCTTTAATCCCATAGGCTGCGTACGGTCTTCAAGAAGCTCTCCCAACTCATCCTAAAGTGCAGGATCAGTCACCTACAAGAATAACTCTATTTTTTCCAAGTTTAAAGCTCTTTGCTCCAATGCCGCCCAACTGGTTATATCGCTCTTCAAACTCCCGGAACAACTTAGAAGAAACAAGTCTTTTTTTGGGATGATAGATCCACTCTCTAAATGTCTTCTGTGTTGCAATTCCATAACCCTCTAGAAAATATTCATATTTGAGTGCTTTCTTGAAAATATTCATCTTTGTCATAGGAAATAGTTGCTCCAATTGGACAGAACTCTGAAGAAGTGCATCTAGCTTTCAAAGGCTTTAAGATAGGCTGAAATATTTTGGCCATCAAATAACTTATTCTCACTAACCACAGCCTCGATCGCCTTGGTTGCACCATGTGTATGCTCTTGTTCTTGATGCAACATTCATTGTTGATCCAATTGTTGCTGATGTAAGTGCTACTACTACTGCATAGATAATTGCATCTGCTGATTCTACATCATAATGGCTGAAGAAAGAGTTTGTAACATATTCTTTATCTCTTCAATCGAAAAGGAAGAAGCAATCAATGAAGAAGGTGGATTATTCGAAGAGTCTCCCATCTCGATGATCAGAAGCGATGCTTTCATGTCGATAGATGTCGCACAAATTTTGTGCGGGGGTTCATGAAATCACTCGCCACATGGACACTTTGAGATGGGAAAAATAATGAAGAGTTATCAATTCATGAAAAATATTTGAAGTAAAAGAATAGCTAGAATTCACATTCGATCGAATACATATGAGGGCATGATAATAAGAATTTTCATCTTCACAATTTTCCAAAACACAAGATTCAATTCACCGATTTCTTGATTTAATGCATTCAAAGAATAAGTTTCATGTATCTTTCATAAAAGATATTCAAAGCTTCTTGCTTACAAGAAAGGGTAATTTGCCATGGTTAAGCATGAAAGAGGGGAAAATTGAAGTGATGGAACTTCCAAATAATAAGGTCCCAAAGCCTTTTCCTTGAAGTCAATCTGATCACAACATTTCTTTAGAACACCTTCAGAGATAAGGCTCATGATGTCACCACCTTGAAATATGATTTATTGATGAAGAAAATAGTCTTTAATCAGCTTTTCCACAATCTTGTTTGCTAGGAACTCGTACATATTGCGGGGCTCCTTTGCACTCTTTAGATATGTCAGAAATCCCATTTCTTTTGTTATAAGGATGCAAACCACAGCATGAAACGAGTGTTAATGATATCTCATGGAAGATGTTACTCACTCCAACATAATTTTGGAAGGTTTTTTTGAGAAGAAGATGGCGTGATGGCAAATAAATATTCAAAATTTGATGATGAAGAGTCAGTTTGGAAATTCTAATTGCTGTCCAGATTTTACGCGTTTAAGCCATGATCTTCTTATTGTAAAAAAAAATCATACAAGCACGGACTTGCCAGAAGACTTGTCAAAGAAGGTGATGCAGCAATAGTCATATCCATTCTTCTGTGAATCGTCGTAAAGTATCAGCTTCAACTACTGAAGACTCCTCCAGTCTTTTTGATCATCGCTAGGTTGACAATCTCAGCAGGGAGCTCAACCATGTCTTTGGAATAGGAGCTCAACCATGTCTTCTTTTCCACTCCCCAGGATGGCAATCAAGGTGACTACAAAAAAGACTGGGTCTATGACGTCTTTTTCCTCATCACTATCGTCGTCGTCTTCTCCTTCCTCTGCGCCTATCCTTCGTCACTATCGTCGCCGTCGTCTTCACCTTCCTCCCCCAAATGCACATGATGATGAAAATTACCGAGGACGATCCGCTCCGAGAACTTCACTATATATTGATCATGACCACTAAAAAGCATGGATTCCAGAAAAATCAATGACGTTTTTTAAATCAAAAATCTATGTTTTTCGTCATCCCGTGCGTCAACTTTATTCACCTTTAATATAACTAGTGTTCCGCGCGCACACGAAACGCTAGGCTGCTTCGCGGCATGCAAAGTTGCCATGCTATCGCACGACAACTTCGCTCAATAATCCATTTATCCTCTTTCTCCCTCCTATTTTCCCTCTCCATTTCTAAGATGTTTTATTTCTCTCGCTCTCTCTCTCTCTCCCCTCCCCCAATTCTCTCTAAGCACCCTCTCTCTCTCTCTCTCTCTCTCTCTCTCTCTCACCAAACTTCAAACTAAAAGTAGTTTAAAAAATTTGTAACACAGAATGCCAGACATAGAAACAATCTCTTCCATGCACCGTACTTACAAACTTTCCTCTCGATGTCAATGTAAGCAATCACATGTTTGCTTTGCGTGATACTTAGAAACAACAACATTATACTAAAACGGGTCATAATTGAGACAAAGACCAAGTACCACGAAAAGAATTTCTATAAGAGACCTAGTCAAAATGAAGCCACAAAGGCCAAGTATAAGGCATGAGAGTGTTTCCAAGCACCATAGGCAAATGGCCGATGCCAACAAAAAAAGACAATGTCTCCAAGATGCCTAATAGAAAGAAAGCTTCCTCTTCTTTGATTAATCATTAACAAAATCTTCCTCATTGAGCAAAACATGCGAAGGCAAAGCAAGGAATGATCCCATAGTTTCCACTGGTAATCACATGGGTGATGCAATAGTCCTACCTCTCTCTTTACCACCTGCATTGGAACAAAAATCGCAATGTAAGTACGTGGAACAACAACATTACACTGAAACATGTCATAATCGAGACAAAGACCAAGCACCACAAAAAGAATTTCTATAAGAGACCTAGTCAAAATGAAGCCACAAAGGCCAAGTATAAGGCACCAGAGTGTTTCCAAGTACCATAGGCAAATGGCCGATGCCAACAAAAAAAAGACAATGTCTCCAAGATACCTAATAGAAAGAAAGCTTCCTCTTCTTTGAGGAATCATTAACAAAATCTTCCTCCTTGACCAAAACATGCGAAGGCAAAGCAGAGAACGATCCTACAGTTTCCATTGGTAATCGCATGGGCAATGCAATAGTCCTACCTCTCTCTTTACCACCTGCATTGGAACAAAAATTACAATATAAGTGTGTGAAACAACTAACAAAGATCATTTCATCCCCATAATAATAATACCTGGTTGAACATTTGTGAACCATTCCATAGGTACTGACAAACGTTGATTTAGCGTCACAAAACAACCCAAATCCTTGAACCCATACCTGAACCAATGCCTCGGTATCTTATCAATATAAGAGCATTGAAATCTCTTCTCATGGTCAACCTTGTACATATGCACCTGAAAACATTGCATGTATCCACAATGTACAACTTCAATAAAAACAAGGAGCTTGATGTCAATATTAATATCATCATATAAACACTTGATGACCCTTGCAAGTGTCCTTCTTATGATATCATCAGGAGCCACTGTGAGCAACATGCACTGAAACTCTTTTTGATAGTTAGAAGCTGGCTAATAGTGCCAGTCTAGGGTAGGCATCTGCAAAATTTAAATAAATAGTAAAATATGAAAGAAAATATACTTCCAAGAGAGTATATGCCAACCAAACAGGGCGAGCAATTCACATATATGCAAAACTATTGTTCCTACATGGTCGTCAATAACTACATCTCCACAAAGAAAGCAATGCACATTACTGCACCTTTCGAAGAACATCCTGTCCCATTATTGCTTGCCCCCACCATGTCTACCAGGCCTTTGTAGGCCTCCGATCGCAACACTGATTGATTTTGGCGACACCAAGTTAACCTGCACTGCTTTATACTATAATAAGCATCAACAATAAATTGTTGCAATAGTCGACCACCATGCAATATGCACACCTCAGTATCTTCGTGCACTTGAAGATAGAATGCATAAAATTGCATTTGGGTAACACAATTTTTATTGGACAATTCATATATGTTAACACGAACACTAACATTATTCTAGGGAACCTTTACATGCCAACCATCATCTCCCATAGGAAAAAGGAGAACATATAGCATTGGCATATATGATCTATGCAAGTTTGAAATAGCAATATATCGATCACCCCGAGTGTAAACATGAATATCCCAATGATCAAGAGTATCCTCGTCACCCTGCGCTCGCATAATAGCTGCAACCTCTGCTGCTGCAAGAGCAGAGTATTGTTTACTGGTTCTTTGAACACCAAAAGTACTCATTCTTAGTTCTTGCACGGGATTATTTTGCAATTACAAACCCACAGACCTAAAAGCATGTGCATATATGTTGTGTTGATGCATCATACATTGAAGCTCCCCTAGCAAATTTGGTAACAAATCATTCATAACCCCCAGCCTATTAAGCAACTCATGCTCAGTATCATAAACATAGAGTTGTGCAAATCTTGGCCTTTCTTGATGTTGCACATCAAGAAGCAAAGTACCTATATGATGGTAAACAGAGCCATGCACTCTAACGGTGTAACCATTCCCGATTATATGTAGCTCATCAACATTAGCTCCGAGTGATACAAATGCAAGAGCATTGTTGTATGCTTGTATGTTATTTTTAAATATCCTACTCTGGGGGTGCATACCATGAAACAAATCATGCAATGGATGTGGTAGACGTTGGAATGGTGGCAACATTACTTTTCCATTTCGACAACAATGCCTTCCAAAAAAATTTGACCTTGCACCCGAGTCTCACGTCTCCACAACTTAGTTGAACACCTCTCACACATTACAGAAAGACTTCCCATGGAATGCGCATCCGGCTCTTGAAATAGCATTATTGATGTTGCTGGGTGAACATCCATTGCAGGTAAAGCATGTAAAATGGAGCACAATCCACCACTCTAGGGATCAAAAACAGCAATATTATGAATGTGTGACTCATTAACCACATAATTTTCCACATTGTGGTGATTCCCAAAATCACAACCATCTATTGACGTAACAATATCAAGCATAGCACGATCAACATGCATCATTGCCAAATCTAAACCAACATGCTATTCAACTAGCTCACTATCCCCATTTACAAATTCAACACGGTGAGACACACTCTCACAAACCACTCCATTAAGATTTCCCCCATTCTGGCACTTAGACATTGAAACATTATTAACATGTGACTCGATAATCACATGATTAAGACCATTGCAGCCACCCACTGATGGCAAAGCATTCATCAAATCCACACCAAATTGTCATCGGGCTTGAAATCCCCTAATGGTTCTATCTGCTGATGGCAAAACATTAGCCACATCTATATCAAACTGTGGTTGGCCTAGTTCATGATGACCACTTAGAATCCCCTGATGAAACGGCAGGTTTTCAATATCCCTACGAATGGGTCTACCATGATCTAAAATCCGTTTTTGAGCCTTGAGCCTAGCAACATGTTGTCGTTCATACCTTGTGGATGTAAGCATGTCCCTACGAACACGCAACACATAAGTCTCTGCCAGTTGCTCGATGCGAACACCCCATATTGATCGGATGGCCACAAAACCTGTTATCAACTAATTCCATCGAAGGTATGGATCAATATATACGTATAGACACATTTAATATTTAATTATTCAATTATTAAGATTAAATATCAAGACACAAAACCACTGCCACCGTATTTGAGTTAATGCTTGCAACCCTGTCAATGTATTTGTCTACAAAGACGTTGCACCCGCCCATGAGAGAGAGAGAGAGAGCCTTGTTGCTGAGATAGAGAATTTAGATATAAACACATGCATAATCGATCCATTTCAATTAACTAACAAAATAAAGTAAACATGCAACCACAAAAACGGTTATCAACACACTTTATCAAAGGCATGGTTTGATTTCAAAACTAAATATATTGTGTGCATTCGATGTATGCAATACATCGAATGTAAATATACTAACCATCATTGGACTATCAAAACTTCTCCATGTAAATCTCCAGAAAGAGACATCACGTTATGCACACACTCAATACATTTTACTCAAATATGCTTTGTTGCACATTCCACATAGGATTTACAAAAAGGAAGCATATATTATCATAAAAAGTGCTAGGCCATGCACTTTAAAATATGCAAGACAATTCAAACCTATAAGTTCCAGCCTAAGCAATTCTTTCTCCTTAGATGCGACCGTTCATCTGATGGCTCAATTGTTGCAGCAAAGCATTAAACCTACTAACATTCATTTGAAATTGCAAGAACGCCAACCGACAACCCCTCTGGCAGATCATAGATTTGTGGTCATCTCCAAGCCCCGAGACCAAACCCCATATATCATTCACCAGTAGATTCATTAATCTACTTGTCTCAGGAAATTACTGAAAGTGCCCTTACTTCACCACCCAAATCAGTCGACACTTGTTGGAGAACACCCTGTGTGTGCTTTGTCTCACACACAACACCATACATACCTTTAGCATGTTCATGTAACTCCATTGAGTACATGGCAAGTGCATGATCAACACGCATATATAAACTCGTCTGCATTTTCATCAACTCATTCATCTTGGCCTCAAGTTTTTTAAAGTCTGAAGCACCTGAAGTAGCCCTCGTGAATCTTTGTAGCTCTTGTACATTTAGCAACATGTGTCTCTTGTCCCCTTGCCACCTCTTTCATTTTTTGCACATTCATTCTATTAGAGCCCATATGTTGGCTGCAATGAAATATATAAACAATCATCTCCAAAACTATATATAATAGCACTTTGATGCAATCACAATTAAAGAAACTATCTTCCATACCCATGCGAATGGCTCCAAGTTGACAAGCGTTGAAGAGATGATGTCGTTGCCATTTTGTTTAATTCAACTGAATCCACTACATTCAATGGAGTCGAAAGCACTACGTTGGGAATATCTTCCATGGCTTCGCTTTGTTCCATGGCTACACCAAACTTTAAAGAGAACATAAGAGTCACACAACAAATAAATCTCAAATAGCACACCAAACTTTAAGACATAAGCGATAGACACATTTCACAACCACAAACCCTAAATGCATGAAAGAATATATGTACACTATGCATGAGTGCTATCATGCACACATGGCACTCACCAAGTACCACCCACGCATTGCCTAAAGGCCCTACCAATGGATCTTCATTCATGTACATCTGCACAATCTTGAGAGAAAAGAACATGTCCTATACAGGAAGGTATCCCCAGTCTCAAAATACTTATTGGTGCCAATCCCAAAGGACTATATTTTGAGATGGCTTACAATAACTTACCAACTCACAATAACGAAGAGAGAGAGGTATATGTACCAACCCACTAAGAGAGAGGGGCATATGTACCCTGATTGTTGCTTAAACCAAACTATACAAAGCATCTCAACATCACAAAGAAGAGGAGGACGAAAAACACGAAGAAGAATGAGAGGAGAGAATGTATATGTATGCGTGTGAGAGAAGAATGAGAGAGAGAATTAGACACAGTGAGGGAGCCACACATAAGCCACCTAAATATGAGAGAGAGAGAGAGAGAGAGAGAGAGAGAGGGAGGGAGGGATGGATATGTACCCTAATTGCAAAACCAAACTATACAAAACATCCCAACATATCAAAGCTTCAATCATTCTATGTATCTAATCCAATCTAAGTTACAAAAGTACATTAGCAAAATTGTTTAGTAATCGAGAGAGAAACATAGAGAAACAGAGAGAAAGAGGGAATATTAAAATGGTTTAAAAGTAGTTTTATGATTTGCAAGAAGTAAATTATGTGTTTCAAAATGGAGATTTTCATCAAACAATTCATTTAAGAAGTCTTGCATGGATTACATATACCAAGCAAACCACAGCAAAGAAGCATTGGTTAACATTGCCAAAAACCTATTGTGAACCACTCTTCAAAGAAGCAATGTTCTCTAGTGCATATCAAGGGCAATGTTCTCCAGTGCCAGAAGATGAGCTTGCACGGCGATTCATCTGCGTTAACATTGCTTAAAATCTATTAAGATAAACTTTCAAAGAAGTAAGTTGCACATCAAGAGAAATGTTCTCCAGTGCAACCAAGCTCTCGTTCTTGTGAACAATCAACTCACATACTCCATCCTCTATAAGACCTACACTATTAAGAAGATCTTTCAACTTCTCTTCTTGATGGTCTAAAGATCCAGCACGCAGCCACCAATTTTTTTGGATATGTTCATAAATGTCACCTATATAACCCTTAATCTCTTCTAACTCGCCCTGTATCATTACTCCATTAGCAAGGTGCCATTCATATTTCTCTTCCAACATTCTCTCAATCCTCTGTAGACAGTCAACAATGTTCTCACAAATAGAAATAGAAGCTTTTTGGCGCTGAAATAGTGTCTTCACTTGCTTTTCAATCCCATCCAAGTGACAAATAAACCTTAAGGAACCAATGGAACTATCATGCCCTCCAACATGCTTAAGTGCACGACGAACCACCTTCTTCCTTGTGACCTCCTTTATTTTGCATACATTCATTTGCACGTTAGGAGTGCACTGCATAATATCTTCTACATACATATTGTTGTTTGCTCTGCAGAAGCCTCCATATTGGGCAAAAAGCACGTGTTAGCCTTGAGGGATATATAAAATATTCTCAAAATTTAAAAATAGCAAAAACTCCCATATCTAATACTACCAAAGTTCAACTAACCCTCTCTCTCTGCTTCTCCCTCTCCCTCTCTCTACACCTAACCAACCAACCAATGCACTAGCTAACCAACACAACCAACCTACTCTCTCTCTCTCTCTCTCTCTCTCTCTCTCTCTCTCTCTCTCTCTCTCTCTCTCTCTCTCTCTCTCTCTCTCTCTCTCTCTCCACCAAACTAAATAACCAGCTATTAATAGACAATAATAAAGTAAATAACTAAACTAACCAACTAACCCTAAACTAAAGTAACCTACCAACTAAACTAACTAAACTAAGAAAGAGAGACATTGAGAGAGAATAGGGGATGAAGAAAAAAATGGCAACGAAGAAGAAGAAGAAGGAGAGATAGAGGAGGAAGAAGAGGAAGAAGGAGAGGAGAGAGAGAGAGAGAGAGAGAGAGAGAGAGAGAGAAAGAAGAATAACAAAAAGAAGTAAGAAAAAGTAACCTACTAACTAACTTACCAACTAAGGAAGAAGAAGAAGACATAGAGAGAGAGAGCAGGGGGATGAAGAAGAAGAAGACAAAGAAGAAGGAGAGGTGAGAGAAGAGGGAGAAGGAGATGAGAGACAGAGATAGAGACAGAGAAAAGAAGAAGAAGAGAGAAAGAGATAGAGAGAGAAGGAGAAGGAGGGACAGAGAGGGAGAGAAAGAAGAAGAAAAAGAAGCAAGAAATAGAGAGAGAAGATGAAGATTTCTCTCCATAACTACATGACCAACTAACTAACTGACTAAATTAAACTAACTAATATAATAAGCTAATGTAAGTAACTAAACTAACTAACAGTAAATAAAATCAAACCAAAAAATAAAATAACATTAAAAACTTACTAAAATAAACCAACTAAACTAACTTACTATTTAAAGTTAACTCCCAGTTAACTGTCTAGTAACTAAACTATTCTATACTATATCCACAAATAAAAAATCAAAATAACATAAGAAAACAACTAACTAACTTACTAACTTACTAATATCTCTCTCTCCTCTCTTCCTCTCTCTCTCTCTCTCTCTCTCTCTCTCTCTCTCTCTCTCTCTCTCTCTCTCTCTACCTAACTAACCAACTAATGTAATAAGCAACTAACCTACTCTCTCTCTCTCTAACTAACCAACCTACTAATGTATGTGTGTGAGAGAGAGAAGAATGAGAGAGATAGTGGGGGAGAGAGAGGGAGAAGAAGAAGAAGAGAGAGAGAGAGAGAGAGAGAGAGAAGAAGAAGAAGAAGAAGACAATAACTTACAATAACTTACTAACTCACAATAAAGAAGACAAAACCTACTAACCTAACCATCCAACTAACCAACCTACTGACTAACCAAATAAGAGAGAGAGAGAGTCAAAGAGAGAGAGAGAGAGAGAGAGAGCAAGGGAAGAGAGAGAGAAGAAGAAGAAGAAAAATAAGAGAGGGCAACAAGAGAGAGAGTGAGTAAGTGAGTGAGAGGAAGAAGAACACGAAGAAGAATGAGAGAGAGAGAGAGACAGAGAGAGAGAACCTACTAATCACTAACCAACTAACTAATATCATATCTCTCTCTCTCTCTCTCTCATTAACCACCTAACTAACTAACTTACCAACTAATATAAACACAAACTAACATCACAAAACCCAACTAATAACTAACTAACCTACCAACTAACCAACCTACTCATCAAACCAGTAACACAACAAATAAACCATCAAATATGTAACGTATCCACTCGTCCACTTGTGGGACACGTCTTAGCAGCCCATCAGAAAGAGAGTCTAGAAAGCGCCACCTGGCACTCGCATGGAATGTCATAGGGTTTGCGATCTAGGTCTTCCACAGTCTGCCCCGAGCGGAAGTATCCGGTCATTCCCACTTAGGACCGACCTGAAGTCAGGGTTTCTTTCCTATCAGCAAAGTCTCTAGGAAGTAGCTAGCGTCGAGCTCCACATGACCCACTTTGAGTAGGAACAACAGAGTCGAAGCATATTAATGCTGCACTTGGTTCATGGAGAGTGGGAAACAAGAGGGATGTGAAGCTCAACCTCTCTACCCATAAGGCATAGTCCCATTTTGCTCCCCTAAAACAACATAAATCGGGATTCTAACTCTACTGACTCTAGGGCCTTCATGGTATCATTTTCACGTCTTTTGAGAAAAGTTCCCACCTAACGGGGACCACCTTTCCGTAGGACGGACCCAAGTCGTGTCCACCGCACTTTCCTCGGTTTGCTTAGTTATCTAATTACCTACCACATTATGTCTGACATGCAAAAGCAGCTTCCTTAATTAATCAATTTAAACACAGGTTCCTTCAAGTAACTTAGGCACTAACACAAGAACAATGTCAACCAAGTTCCTTTTTCAAATATCTAATCTTTATTCATCATAGTCCCGGAATACATCAAGTATCATGCCCGAAGGCTATCCTAGTAATCAACAAGATTGCTGCTCCAAGTTTCCGCCCATAGACTAGTACACGGGCCTCGAGATCCCATCTCGAGTAACATCGGCCTCTTGTGCAGGATCCGGAGACAAGGAATTTACAGCCAGAGCCTCTCATGGCACCCAAGCGTCCTCCCGCTCCAAGCAGCGCCCACGAAGAGACCTCTCACAGAGGGTTCGATCCATATACTCGGTGTGGCTAATAACCCCCTTGGATAGGGCCAAGCAGGCAGTCGAAGGTAACTGAACATGCCACTCCCTCCATGCCTTTAACCTGAAGCATTAAGTGTTTTGCCTTGAATAAGTTCCTTGAGCAAAGAAGTTCAAACAATGTATCTAAGTATACAATCACGATCATTTCAGTGGCGTTCGTACGACCAACTGCTAAGATGCAATTCCTTCTTCCCGAATGCTCCTAGCATTTGGTCCTCGATCATTCATGACTTGGTGAGATTCCAGGGCCTTGGCAAGCTAGGTTGCTTGTTTCCCCTTTTTCTTTGGGTTAGGGTTTGTACCCTACCGTCCCTAATTATCCTTACCTTAGGTCTCCTTGTAAAATAGATCATGGACAACCCCATCGTCCTCGGTTGGTCAACTTGCTGGTTGTCTCCTAGATCTCGTGTAGTACCTATGTACCTTTATCTTTGATCTTAATTGATCAAGATTGTCTATTCCCTTGACCATGGTTAGTCAAGATGGTTCTGTTTAGAAGAGTTCCTACTCCGTCTTAAGTATAATCTTCTTGAGCCCTCTTAATAAGGCTCACATGCACTAAACTTTTACCTATCCCTCTTGAAGTCACCAAGGACTTTGTCATGGGATTCATGGATCTCAGTCCCATTTGGTAAATTACAAACAACGTTGAATTTTCCCAACAACTTTAATGCACGCAATGTAATGCCATGCCTTCATTTCAATGCTTACAATTTTGATATAATCCATACGATATTTTATGCCACACATGCGAAGGTACTTTCTATGCATGCAATCTTAACATTATCCTCTATGTAATTATTTGCACAATCTATAACCTTCTTGAATTATCTAACTTTATGTGATCATTGTATGAGTCTAGCTGCACTTTAATCTTTTTTGCAGATTATTACATGTACCTTAGAATCCATCTTGCGATATGGACATGCACTTTGTTTCTTTCAATGTCCTCTGAAATGCATTTTAAGCAAGAACTTGTGCAAGGAGCAATGCACTTTAGGCAAGAATTCATGCAAGACGTTTTTGGTAATTTATGATGCAATTATCTAATCAATTTCACCTATTATGATGTCATCTTACAACGGAAATTATCTTGTTTGTTACATACATCACAACTAAGTTCATAACTAGGAAATTATCAATCGCGCAATTAATGTGATGCATGTGAATATGATTTCCACTACGATAATTATAATCTATGATTTAATAATAGAGCAACCTGGGTTTGGAGTGATGTCTTGATTCCAGTGGTATTGATGCCTGATGAACCGTTCGCTGTTGCGGTGCCACCTTGATTCGAACCTCCATCCACACTTGCAAGATTTCTAGCCATCTTTGTGGAACTACGCTTCGGGGCCATACTCAAAGACACGTGTATGAGTGATAGAGTTCTTGCACTCTCCTATGCAAAATTCTCGCCGCCTTTCCTTGAGTGGAGGAAGAGATTGAAGGGGAGTGTATTTCCAGAATAAATATAAGGGTGTGTGACCTCCCTTTAAGAGGGGGGAGAAGAAGCTTCCAGAAGCTTCTCTCTCTCTCTCTCTCTCTCTCTCTCTCTCTCTCTCTCTCTCTCTCTCTCTCTCTCTCTCTCTCTCTCTCTCTCTCTCTCTCGTGATGATGATGGGGGGGCTGTTCATGATGAGGGAGGAGAGGGGCTGTTGCGTGCTGACGATCATCAGGGGGAAGGGCTCCCCTTTATAGTGGGAAGGGGTGGTGTATGAGAGGGGGGGAGACGGCTATTCACAGCCGCCACCCCTTCCACCTAGGGCTGCATGCCCCCCTCTCTCACTTTACTCACTCTCTCTCTGTCTCTCTCTCTCTCTCTCTCTCTCCCCGCCATGCAGTCGGTAGGGGGAGAGAGAGAAAAAAAAATTAAGTTAATTTTCAAAAATTTAGGAGGGGGGTTCTCATGGGGGGGAGGCATGGGGGGAATATTACATCCTCTCCCCCTTAGAGGAATCAAGATGTCCTGATCTCGAAAAGACCTAGGGGTATTGTTGGTTGAGAGTATTTTCGTCCATCCAGGTGGCATCCTCTTCTGGATAATCTTTCCACTAGATGAGGTATTCTCTCAAGGTCCTTGATCTCAAATGCCTCTCCCTAACATCTAGGACTCTATCAGGCTGTAGCTCAAGGACTCTTTGGCTAGGCATTACAATTTGTTGATCATCAAGTACATGATTCGGATTAGGTAGATACTTTTTCAATAGGCTAACGTGGAATACGTTATGAATCTTTAGAGTTGCGGGCAGTTGTAGTCTGTAAGCATTAGTCCCTAGGCACTTGGTGATCTTATAAGGTCCTCAATACCTCAGACTTAGCTTCTTGTACTCTCCCAAGGACAGTGAACTCTTTTTAGGGCGTACACGGATGAAGACCATATCACCTTCGACGAAGGATCTATCTTGCCGTTTCAAGTCAGCGTAAGCCTTGTGTCTATCCTTGGCAACTTGAATGTCTTGTCTTATTGATTTGATTTGATCATCCATGTCTTCCAGCATTTGTCTTGAAGCTTCTAACCTCAAAGTTGGATCCGAGAAGTTCAAAGGGGTATGACAATCATGCCCATACAATGCTTGGAAAGGGGTCATCTGAATACTCTGTTGGTAAGAAGCATTGTAGGCAAACTCAACCAGTGGTAAGTATTGAATCCACTTTTTGGGTTCGCAACAGCAGTATGCCCTAAGCATATCTTCAATGACTTGATTGACTCGTTCTATTTGACCATCAGTTTGGGGATGGTAAGCTGTACTGAAACATAGTTGAGTTCCAATAGGCTCAAAGGTAGCCCTCCAAAAGTGTGATGTGAAGAGAGATTCATGATCACTAATGATTCTTCTGGGTAACCCATGAAGTTTGAATATTTTCTTAATGAATAATCTTGCGATGTCTGAAGCTTTATAGTTCGTCTTGACAGGGATGAGATGTGCGACCTTGGTGAGCATATCTACTACAACCATAATAGAGTTATATCCTCCCTGAACTTGGGGTAAGCCAACAATGAAGTCCATACTAATGAATTCCCATTTCATTTGGGGAATGTCAAGTGGTTGCAATTTCCCAGGCATTTTGACATGTTTTGCCTTAATGCGTTGACATGACAAACATTTCGCGACATATTTGAGTACGTCTCCCTTGAGCTTTTCCCAATAATAGCTCTTTCTAATCGCATTAAGGTTCTTGGCATAACCAGGATGTCCTAAGAAAGGGGAGTCATGGGCTTCCCACAATATCTTCTGCTTGAGAGTTTGGCTTGCAAGAATACATAATCTTATCCTAAAGTAGACAAGCCCACTACTAATGGAGAATTCTTGATACTTCGTCTTTAGCTTCGGGTCTTGACCCTTGATGGGGATCTCCCTTAGCATTTTCTGATAGACTGGGTCATGATATGCCTCTTCTTTTGCTAGCTCAAGAATCGGGTTGTTTGGCATTGATACCTTTGTGGCTAGAGACCTTGCTGTTGATGGACCTTGCAAAATAAGAGAATTTAGAAATGCCTTGCGACTAAGTGTATCGGCAACTATATTCTCTTTTCCAAGCCTATATTTGATTTCAAAATCGTATTCTTCCAGCACTTCGATCCATCGACGTTGCCTCTTATTAAGCTCATTCTGAGTGAAGATCCATTTAAGACTCTTGTGGTCCGTTACTAAGGAAAATTTGTTACCTAGCAAGTAGTGTCTCCAAAATTTGAGAGCATGGATGACAACCAATAGCTCCAGGTTGTGGGTAGCATAATTCCTTTCATGGCTCTTCAATTTCCTTGAAGAATATGCTATGGGGTGACCTTCTTGCATAAGTACACATCCTAAAGCAAGTGCCCTATCATCAATTACCACTTCAAACTCCTTACTAAGATCAAGAAGTTTCAGGATGGGTGCTGATACTAAGCTTTGCTTTAGTTTGTCAAAGTTGGTTTGTTCAGTAGGTGACCATACAATTGCTACTTGCTTCTTTAGTATATCAGTCAGAGGTGCTGCAATCAAAGCATAATCTTTGATGAAAATTATGTACCACCCTGTCAACCCAAGAAAACTTCGTATTTCTTTGATAGAAGTTGGTGTTGGCCATTCCAGAACGTCTCTGACCTTAGCTGGATCTACTGAATTTCCTTCTACTAATACAATGAATCCCAGACATTCAATCTATCGCTTGAAAAATGTGCACTTCTTCTTCTTGGCATAAAGCTTGTGTGCTCTCTTTGTTTCAAGAACAATGCGAAGGTGGGGTTCATGATCATTTTCCTGTTTTGAGTAGACTAGGGTATCATCAAAAAAGACGAGTACAAAGTCATCAAGATAGGGCCTAAAGATATCCTGCATTAACCTATTGAAGGTAGCAGGAGCATTTGTCTGCCCAAATGACATCACTAGGAATTTGAAGTGTCCATACCTTGTACTGAATGCAGTCTTTGGGATATCTTCTTCCTTGATCTTTATCTAATAATATCCAGATCTGAGATCTATCTTTGAGAAGATCTTCGCCCCTTGAAGACGGTCAAGTAATTCATCTATTCTTGGAATGGGGTATTTATTTTTTATGGTTGCCTGATTCAACCCTCGGTAGTCAAAGCATAGGCGAAGCGTTCCATCTTTCTTCTTTTGGAACAGCATTGGAGCTCCCCATGGTGAACTGCTAGGATGGATGTAGCCTTGATCTAACAGTTGCTTGAGTTTCTCTTTTAGTTCAATAGCTTCCGGAATGGACATCTTATACGGCCTCTTTGTGATCGATGTAGCTCCTGGCACAAGTTTGATTTCGTGGTCGACTTCCCTTTGGGGAGGAAGTTTCGTCAGATCTTCAGGGAATACGTCTGCGTATCCCTTTAACCATGAAGGCTCTTCTCCAGATTCCTGATTCTGATCTAGCTTATTTAGTTTAATCAGATAGACAGGTAGGCCTTTTTGAACACCTTTTATTATCTGTGTTGCTTTTGCCATAACTATATTTTTGGCTTACCAGCCTCACCTTGAGTCATGACTAGTTCCCCTTCAAAATTGCGGAAGGAGACTTGGCCCTTCCCACAGTGGATGTGGGCATCATTGGATATTAGCCAATCCATTCCGAGTAAACATTCGTGGACACCTAGGTTCATTACCCTAAATCTCATAGAAGTTGGCTTCCCACCCATTAGGAATTTCACCTTAGCAATTTGCCTAGTACAAGTGACTTCACGACCATTTGCTAATTCCACAAGTAAAGTAGGTGCATCTATTGTGGTTATCCCTAATCTTTTTGCACAAATTGGTGAAATGAAGGAATGTGTACTGCCACAATCAATCAGGGTTTTAAAGCTTTTACCTTGATATTCTGATGGACTTTGAATCACCGAGAATTGGTGATTTGGACCCTTCTTGTTAAGAGTGGCGTGAATTGTTGCCCTCTCAATGTCAGCATCCATGGATGGATCTTCATCATTGTCCAGCTCCTTGTTGGAAACACTAGAGGTTCTCCCTCTGGCCATAACGGTGGTTCCTTGGCCATGAGCGGCTCTATTTTGACCTTGGAATTGCCCTTGCCGATGCACTCTGCCAAGCTTGGTGCACTTCCTCTTGAAGTGTCCGGGCTTGTTGCAATGGAAGCAACGTGGGTTGCGATCATTACTTTGCATTGTAACAAAGTTGTTGACAGCATTGGTCCTAGCTTTCTTTCTTTGTCCCTGATTCTGACCCTGTGCTTTCTTAGTCTGAGCCTTAGACACGCCTTTATTCTAATCTTTGTAAGGCCAAATCCTGTTGTTCCTTGGTTTGGTCTGCACCTCCTGTATTATTGGAGCAGCTAGAATGAGTGCGTCTTGTGGGTCCATTGGGTGCATTGATTCCAATTGAGTGTTTATGGGTGGATTCAACCCAACACAGAATTTTGACACTTGTTGTGTCATATCCATTGGGGGTGCATACTTTAGGAGTGAAACGAACTTCAAATAATATGCTTCAAGGGATAATCCTAATTGCTTCAAGTCATAGAATTCATTCATCTTTTGTGTGCGGTAGGCAAGTGGCAGATACCTCCCTCGCACAGCTTCCTTAAGCTTATCCCAAGTGATTGTCCCCTCTGAGATCGCTTGGTCTTTGCACCACTGTTTCCACCAAAGTCTCGCTTCGCCTGTAAGCTTAAGTTTGGCGAGCATGGCTTGGTTAGCAGGTGCAGTTCCTGCTGCCTCAAAATAGTCCTCCATGGACTCAATCCAGATCTCGGTGTCGGCTTAAGCAGTCCTTCCCTTGCTATCAAACTCGGGTGGCTTTTTTTTTTTGAGAAGGAATTTCTTCTCTTGAGCCACAACTGGACTTAGTGCAGGAGTCGAATTTGGAACCTGCTCTTGGGGTTGCGTCTGAACAATAAGATTCTTTATGTTAACATCTTATCACACATTCCCATATTATGTTAATTTGACTAGCACAGCTTTTTAGCTCGGTGATTTAATCACTTAACACCTTAGTTAACATTTATGGTCAAGATAGACAATTGTAAAAAGTCTTATTTATTCATGAAGGCATAACCCCTTGAGTACATTTATTTTGGATAAGTAGGACAGGCTGATTGATACATTAGTTTGGGAAAAATAGGATTGTGTTACAATCGGCTACAGGGACGAAATAATAATATGGAGTGGGGTAATGGATTTTCAGGAAATGGTAAGTCATAGGAAGCTTGGGGTATCCCTTCCTTTGATACACAGTCTTCTCATAGCGCCCTAACACTTTGATTCTGTCAGCAGAGATCACCCGGGCCAGTTCTTCATAGATATACTTGTTCTGCTTGACTTGTCAACCGCTAACGTCCAAAGTTGCATTTACACGAGCTTCAACAAAGATGAACAGCTTCATGATCTTTAAATCCTCCATCCACTTGATTCTCTTCAAGTTGGTCTGAAGGTACGCGAGTCGATGGGCTGCTATGTAGTATATTCCTAAGTCTCCCGTCCATCTCCGCTCCGCATACAGGGCCGAAGGATTATAGATGCGGTCCAGAATATCCATCATACCAAGCCTCTGACGATAATTCGAGGCATGCATTGCAGCCATGAACATGACCCGGAACACCAAGAACCTACTCCATGCTTCGTGACTCTGCAACCCAGCATCCATAAGTGAGTAAAGAAATGTTTTCAACAGAAAACACTGCTCTATTCTACTCACCTTCCCCTGTTTATCCCCTTATTTTCTTTATTTTCTTCCATTAAGTTCCCTTATAATCTCTAGATCTTGTTGGTTTGCTCTGATACCAACTGTAACGTGTCTGCTCGTCCATTTGTGGGACACGTCTTAGCAGCCCATTAGGAAGAGAGTCTAGAAAGCGCCACTTGGCACTTGCATGGAATGTCACAGGGTTTGCGATCTAGGTCTTCCCGAGTCTGCCCCGAGCGGAAGTATCCGACTATTCCCACTTAGGACCGACCTGAAGTCAAGGTTTCCTTCATATCAACAAAGTCTCTAGGAAGTAGCTAGGGTCGAGCTCCACATGATCCACTTTGAGTAGGAACAACAGAGTCAAAGCGGATTTATGCTGCACTTGGTTCATGGAGAATGGGAAACGAGAGGGATGCAAAGCTCAACCTCTCTGCCCATAAGGCATAGTCCCATTCCGCTCCCCTAAAACAGCATAAATCGAGATTCTAACTCTACTGACTCTAGGGCCTTCACGGTATCGTTTTCACATCTTTTGAGAAAAGTTCCTAGTTAACCGGGACCACCCTTTCATAGGATGGACCCAAGTCGCGTCCACCACACTTTCCTCGGTTTGCTTAGTTATCTAATTACCTACCACATTATGTTTGACATGCAAAAGCAACTTCCTTAATTAATCAATTTAAACACAGGTTCCTTCACATAACTTAGGCACTAACACAAAAACAATGTCAGCCGTGTTTCTTTTTCAAATATCTGATCTTTATTTATCATAGTCTCGAAATACATCAAGTATCATGCCCGAAGGCTATCCCAGCAATCAACAGGATTGCTGCTCCAAGTTTTCTCCCGTAGACTAGTACACGGGCCTCAAGATCCCATCTCGAGTCACGTCGGCCTCTTTTGTGGGATTTGGAGACAAGGAATTTATACCTAGAGCCTCCCCTGACACCCAAGCGTCCTCCCACTCCAAGTAGCGCCCACAGAAAGACCTCTCGCAGCAGGCTCGGTCCATATACATGATGCGGCTAACAACCCCCTTGGATAGGGCCAAGCAGGCAGTCGGAGGTAACTGAACCTACCACTCCCTCCAGGCCTTTAACCTGAAGCATTAAGTGTTTTGCCTTGAATTAGTTCCTTGAGCAAATAAGTTTAAACAATGTATCTAAGTGTACAATCACGATCATTTTAGTGGTCGTTCGTACGACCAACTGCTAAGATGTGATTCCTTCTTCCCAAATGCTCCCAGCATTTGGTCCTAGGTCATTCATGCCTTGGTGAGATTCCAGGGCCTTGGCAAGCTAGGTTGCTTGTTTCCTCTTTTTCTTTGGGTTAGGGTTTGTACCCTACCGTCCCGAATTATCCTTACCTTAGGTCTCCTTATAAAATAGATCATGGACAACCTCGTCGTCCTCAGTTGGTCAACTTACTGTTTGTCTCCTAGATCTCGTGTAGTACCTATGTACCTTTATCTTTGATCTTAATTGATCAAGATTGTCTATTCCCTTGACCATGGTTGGTCAAGATGGTTCTGTTTAGAACAGTTCCTACTCTGTCTTAAGTATAATCTTCTTGAGCCCTCTTAATAATGCTCACATGCACTAAACTTTTACCTATCCCTCTTGAAGTCACCATGGACTTTGTCATGGGATTCATGGATCTCAGTCCCATTTGGTAAATTACAAACAACGTTGAATTTTCCCAACAACTTTAATGCACGCAATGTAATGCCATGCCTTCATTTCAATGCTTACAATTTTGATATAATCCATACGATATTTTATTGCACACATGCGAAGGTACTTTCTATACATGCAATCTTAACTTATCCTCTATGTAATTATTTACACAATCTATAACGTTCTTGAATGATCTAACTTTATGTGATCATTGTATGAGTCTAGCTGCACTTTAATCTTTTTTGCAGATTATTACATGTACCTTAGAATCCATCTTGCGATATGGACATGCACTTTGTTTCTTTCAATGTCCTCTGAAATGCATTTTAAGCAAGAACTTGTGCAAGGAGCAATGCACTTTAGGCAGGAATTCATGCAAGACGTTTTTGGTAATTTATGATGCAATTATCTAATCAATTTCACCTATTATGATGTCATCTTACAACGGAAATTATCTTGTTTGTTACATACATCACAACTAAGTTCATACCTAGGAAATTATCAATCGCGCAATTAATATGATGCATGTGAATATGATTTCCACTACGATAATTATAATCTATGATTTAATAATAGAGCAACCTGGGTTTGGAGTGATGTCTTGATTCCAGTGGTATTGATGCCTGATGAACCGTTCGCTGTTGCGGTGCCACCTTGATTCGAACCTCCATCCACACTTGCAAGATTTCCAGCCATCTTTGTGGAACTACGCTTCGGGGCCATACTCAAAGACACGTGTACGAGTGATAGAGTTCTTGCACTCTCTTATGCAAAATTCTCGCCGCCTTTCCTTGAGTGGAGGAAGAGATTGAAGGGGAGTGTATTTCCAGAATAAATATAAGGGTGTGTGACCTCCCTTTAAGAGGGGGGAGAAGAAGCTTCCAAAAGCTTCTCTCTCTCTCTCTCTCTCTCTCTCTCTCTCTCTCTCTCTCTCTCTCTCTCTCTCTCTCTCTCTCTCTCATGATGATGGGGGGGTGCTGTTCACGACGAGGGAGGAGAGGGGCTACTGCGTGTTGACGACCACTAGGGGGGAGGGCGCTGCAGAGGACAAGGGGGGGAAGGGCTCCCCTTTATAGTGGGGAGGGGTGGTGTATGAGGGAGGTCAGGGAGACGGCTATTCACAGCCGTCACCCCTTGCACCTGGGGCTGCATGCCCCCCTCTCTCACTTTAAATATTGGCTAGACAACCAATCCTCACAAACAAACTACACCAAATAAACCAAAATACCAATAAATTGAACCATATCAAGCAAACCAACCTCTCTCTCTCTCTCTCTCTTCCATAACTAACCCATAACACATATATAAAATAAAACAAAAAATCAAACTAACCCTAAACTATATCCATAAATAAAAAATTAACATAACACAGAATCTAAAGTAACTAACTAACCTACTAACTTGCTATATCTCACTAAAGTAATCTAAGATAAGTAACTACTGTAAGGTAAAATCTACTAACTTACTAATCAGCAAACTAAAGTAAGGTAAGCAACTAATCTAAGGTAAAACCTACTAACTTACTAATCACCTCATCGATCATTGATCTAACTATCTCACTAAACCAAAACAACAAAATTAAACCAACATAAAAAGTTTACTACTTTAATCAAAAAATTAGATTAGTTAACTAACTAACTAAATTAAACTAACAAATCTAATAATCTAATGTAACTAACTAAACTAACTAACTTACTATTTAAAGTTAACTATCAAACTAAACTAATCTATTCAAGTCTAAGGTAAGTATCCAAAATAAATTAATCTAAGGTAAGTAACTAAAGTTGACTAACTAACTAAATTAAACTAACCAATCTAATAATGTAATGTAGCTAATTAAACTAACTAACCGTAAATAAAATCAAACCAAAAAATAAAATAACATTAAAAACTTACTAAACTAAACCAACTAAACTAACTTACTATTCAAAGTTAACTATCCAAAACAAAAAACTAAACTAACCCTATACTATATCTACAAATAAAAAATCAAAATAACATAAGAAAATAACTAACTAACTTACTAATCCAATCAAATAATACCTCTCTCTCTCTCTCTCTCTCTCTCTCTCTCTCTCTCTCTCTCTCTCTCTCTCTCTCTCTCTCTCTCTCTCTCTCTCTCTCTCTCTCTCTCTCTCTCTCTCTCATAACTAACCCATAACACACACAAAATCTAATCTAATCTAATCTACATCCATAAACTAAAACAAAAAATCAAACCAACCCTAAACTATATCCATAAATAAAAAAGTAACATAACACACAATCTAAAGTAACTAACTGACCTACTAACTTGCTACATCTCACTAAAGTAATCTAAGGTAAGTAACAAAAAAAATCAATAAGCCAAAACAATAAAATTAAATGAACCCTAAATAAAATTAACTAACTAACTAACTAAACTAAACTAACCAATCAATCTAACTAAACTATCCAATAGATAATAACAAAAATAAACTAATCTAAGGCAAGCAACAAAATTAAACCAACATAAAAAGCTAACTAACTAACTAACTAACTAAATTAAACTAACTAAACTAATAAGCTAGCGTAACTAACTAAACTAACTTACTATTTAAAGTTAACTCCCAGTTAACTATCTAACTAAACTAATCTATACTATATCCACAAATAAAAAATCAAAATAACATAAGAAAATAACTAAATAACTTACTAACTTACTAATCCAATCAATTAAACAAAAAAATAATTAAAAATTACTAATTAAGTATCTCACTAAACTTATCTAAGATAAGTAGCTAAACAATCAATAAACCAAAACAATAAAATTAAATGAATCGTAAATCCAATTAAATAAAAAATTGGAATAACATAAAAAACTAAATAACTAACTAAACTAAACTAGCTTACCATTCTCTAATCAATTTAACTAACTAAACTAACCCTAAACTTTATCTACTAACTAACTAAACTAAACTAACTTAACATTCTCTAATCAATTTAAAGTAAACTAAAACAAAAAATTAAACTAACCCTAAACTTTATCTACTAACTAACTAAACTAACTTATAATTTAAAGTAAACTAAAACAAAAAAATAAACTAACCCTAAACAGCTATATGTACTAACTTACTAACTTACTAAACCAAAATAACAAAATTAAACCAACTATAAACTAAACTAACTTTTCTAAACTAACTAATCTAGTGTAACTAACTAAACTAACTAACATAAAAAACTTACTAATCTAAATAAATAAACACAAAAAAAACACACACACACACCCTACGAATGAAAAAATACTCTCTCTCTCTCTCTCTCTCTCTCTCTCTCTCTCTCTCTCTCTCTCTCTCTCTCTCTCTCTCTCTCTCTCTCTCTCTCTCTCTCTCTCTCTCTCTCTCTCTCTCTCTCTTTGTCTCTCTCTCTAACTATATATATTAATTAATTACTATATATCTATTACTAACTGACTAAATATATTAAGCAAATATATCCATTACTAACTAACTAAATATATAGTTATACTACATATTACTACTATCTCTCTAACTATTTATCTATTACTAACTAACTACAACTTACCATTCTCTAATCAATTTAAAGTAAACTAAAACAAAAAATTAAACTAACCTTAAACATCTATATGTACTAACTTACTAACTTACTAATCTAATCAACTAACCACAAACAATTAAAACCTACTAACTTACTAAACCAAAACAACAAAATTAAACCAACCGTACACTAAACTAACTAACTAATCTAATGTAACTAACTAAACTAACTAACATAAAAAACTTACTAACCTAAATAAATAAACACGAAAAACATACACACATCCCCTACGAATGTGAAAATACTCTCTCTCTCTCTCTCTCTCTCTCTCTCTCTCTCTCTCTCTCTCTCTCTCTCTCTCTCTCTCTCTCTCTCTCTCTCTCTCTCTCTCTCTTTGTGCAAGATATAGGCCTTATACCGACGTTAAAAGTGACGAAAATGTAAATAAAGAAATTTGCCCCCGTCGTCATCGCAAAAAGCATCGTTATTGGCGACGCCATAGAACACTCGGTATTAGAGTCGTTAATACAAATAGTGACGCTGATAACGATGCTTTGGGATGCTAATAACGTTGCCAATAACGACACGTGCAGTAAATTTGCGATGCTATTAGCGAAGGTAACAGGGGAACTATGTGCTTTATTTGGGCCATACAAAATAGTTTCTGCACTGTGTACAATGCTCGTGTATATAAAGACAAAGTGTACTTAAATCATAACACTAATACATGAAACAAATACATGATCGCATAATGAAAGCGACTGGAACAATCATGGCAAGATATCACTACTACATAGAAAACATCTACACAGATCACGTGACCAAAAAAGAAGGGTGTGTGAGCTCTAGGGATCCAAGGGCGAGCTATAGATCATCGCCATCCAAAAGCTCGTCATGCCACAAAGGAGCATCGAACGGACTTTGTAAAAAAAGAAACAACTACACATCAATCCCCCATACAATAATGCATTCTAATTAAACATGGTAACTACGAACAAGAAAGATGAGTGACTTATATGGCCATCGCGACCATACAATCGGTCGATCAATGCAGTGAGACTGTGCCTCTCTGCATATCTCTCAAGGCCGGTCGGATCGCGATTTGTAATGGAGTGCTGCAAAGGAAACAAAATACTAACTGTTAGAAACACGATTGTTAGTATAAAGGATATTGCAAAAAAATAAGCAAGCAAAACAAAAGAAAAACTTACAAAGTTTTCCAAATATGTCATGTGGCCGCTACTCCCAAGATGATAGACCAATCCGGCCTCTAGTCGTGCCCTCGCCGCCTCGCACTGCTGTCTGCAACGTCCTGGAGAATCTATAGCTTCCTCCCTCAATCGGCACTAGTTGTCTACGTCTAGCCACTCGGGCTTTGCAACCCCACTCTTAAGTGCCTTGCGTGCGTCCAATCGTCTGTGTGACATATGTGCACGCATGCACTCCATCATCCAACCCATAGAAAACCTATCTACTACGGATGGTACCGGAAACTCCTCATGCAAGGATGCTACTATGTAGTCCTTGCTCCCCTCTGGTATGTTTTTCCAATGATCCAAAACGTTGTACTGAAAAACTTGTTGGCACAACTCTCTTATCCGAGCCATCACCCTCCTCCCCTCATCATTCATGACAATGGCTCCTGACCTATCATCTACAAGGTAGGCATACCCCTCTAGGGTATGCCTAAGATGGGTCCTCTCCCACCTGCGACCACGCTCCTGGGCATATCCAGGAGACCCCTGTATATCTAGTGTACCGACTGGGGTAGTATCTATCGGAGTAGCACCTATAGGGGTGCCACCTGTGGACGGCTGATGAGCAAAAGCCAGAGTGACCGAAGTAGATGTCCCCACAGGTGTGACAAATCCCAGAGGTGATGCAACTCTAGCAGAACGACGAGACGGAGACACCGTGTCCGTGCCTCCACAGCAACCACCTGAGCCACACTCTCTAGAACCGCCACGAGAGCGAAGAGTAGTACATGTATCCCAAGCCGACCGCGGGCTCACTGCATCCGTATCTCTGAGCGTCGACCTCGTCTACTCGAAGTTGAAGCATCTAATCACACCGAAGTAGATCTAATAGAGCGGTCTAACGATGTCCGAGATAGCTCCTGGTCCCTGCCATGTCTCTGAACCTTGCCATTTGATTTGGAGACATGCACGTGAAGATATCCTGTAACTCCTCATCACTCATCCCTCGACTCATCCTGATGATCTAAGTATCCATAAAGGTCATCTGCACAGACAAAAAATGATGTTAGCATAATCAATTTAAATCATACAAAGCACGGTAATATAAATCTTTAAAAAATTATCTTACTTAAAATGCATATATTATGTACCCTTATAAGCGATTAGTCAACGAATTGAGTAAGTGGGTGCTCCAAGTATGAAGTATCCTATGATCCCATGTTAATCTTCTGACACAACTCGGCATGAACTGGAAGGTCGATAGACATGTCACCACAAAAGAATGAGTCCACCTCATTCTCAAAGAATTCTTGGACTCTTGTATTTCCATCATTGTTACCCGATGCTGGCTCCTCTACATGCTCCAAGCTTTCAATGGCCTCCACCCCTTGCAATATCGACCCCTCTATTTGCATATTGTCCTCATCTATTCTTAGAACATCGCTTTGATCATATACTCTCACACTTCGGGGAGCTAAAGGTATAACATACCACCATCGAGGTTGTCGAGGGTTTAGATAGAAGATTACATCGTCACAAACACGTACAAGAGAGATTTAACTATTGTGGCATGTACCATGTCGTAATACAATTAACAAACAAATGAGTTCATGCACCTGTTCACAATGGGCCGGCAACACAAAGGTGTCGTGCAAATCCGTCTATTTTTTTTCGGAATCTATTTCGAGAAATCCAGATGAACCTCATTCGAACTGTTGCTCCAGCTCGTTCAAGTACCATTTTGAACCACTGCACATCGAATAGTATCATGGAGAAGCTACGGTAATCCACCGTGACAATACTTTGCAAATTCCCAAAATACTCCATCTCATCTATAACTATGTTTAGATCCATTGCTTGTCGTCGGCTCTCTTGCTTGAACCTTGCCATGATACCACAGTCTATTGTGGAGCGCATTCTATCAATACGCTCCACGCAGAAATGTCATCTGTGCAACCACACTGTACTATATATTTTGTATTGTACATTGAAATACTCAATTAGTTGTCGCATATAAAATATAGATATGACAAACCCTAAACATGTCATCACCTTTGGACTACATCCCCTCGAGAATTCCCACTCCTCGGTTAAGACCTCCGCCCCTTCGTGAGACGCTGCGATCAAAGCTTAATGCAACCACCGCGTTGACATAAACCGCAGCATCTCCTCCATGCCCTCGGGATATCAAATCGGTCGATGGCGCGTACTACATCGAAATTCAGATCGCACTTCCTCTCGATCTTGCCTAGCGATCTGGTACCTGGCGAGCCACATCTCCATAGAGGCATGGTGCAACATACAAAAGCGATTCACCTTCTCCTCCATTGCAGCATCCATTCTTTTTTCTACCCCATTTCCAACCACCACATCTCTTGTCAGTCTATCATCGTCCTTCAGTGACCATAGCATTTTGTTGTCTGGATCCACCATTGGTAGCCATTGTGAAATATGCACTAGCGTCTCAGACACCAACCAACCTTCAGCCATGCTACCTTCTGGTCGAGCTCATTGTCGCACAAAGCCTTTCAGGGTTTTCATGAAGCGCTCCAAGAAGAACATCCATCGCGTATGGACAGGTCCAACAATCTCCACTTCATCTACAAGATGCACAAGAAGGTGGATTTGTATCATGAGCATACTGGTATGCAGGTATTTCTCAAAGAGACAGACCGTCTCCACTGCTCCCCGCTTCGCAGATTCAATAGAGGACGTCTTAATCTCCTTCTGTGAGATCCATTGCACCAAAGTCGACAACCTGTAAATGGCCCCGCGTATTTCTAGAGTAAGGCATCCTGCAATCGCGATCGGTAGTACAAACTGCACAAATGAGAAAGCATTATGAACAATGGCTACACTCCAAATAGCAAAATGCGCACGCCAATTACAATCCATTCGTAGTACAAACCTGACATATCTTATGCAAGTCATGGGATTTAGCCCTGATAATTGGTCGTCTTTAGAAAATGTAGACCGGAGAGAATGCATCATACCTATCAGAGTGCGGATAGACTTAACTACTTGCTTCACAATGTGCTCTTCTTTAGTGGACAAAACCCAAGGAGCGGAAGGTAGCTGCACGCGACCATCAGCACTCGACAAAGCGCCTCCATCTTGTCTACCTCCTTCAAATCCATTCGTGCCCCTATAGTGTCTCTCTTTCCTGTGATGTGGTCCCATAGCAAACTACCCACATTCTTGAAAATATGCATGGGATCCAACAAGTGGTTGATCTGTAAGTGGGTCCAATATGGCAACTCGTAGAAAACTGAGAACCGTCGCATTCCGTTTGGATGTGACTCCGCGTGGACCATTTTCAGCTTGTACCAACTTATGGCATTCATACGTGTTGGAGGTCTTCCAAGAAAACCTTCCCTGAGTTCATGACCCTCTGGCAAGAAAGCAGCATGTCCTTGATGTACCATCTTCTTCATGGTTCATGACCTTCGGGAGTCTAACTGTGGCCCGCACAATGGACATGCATGATAACCTGAGGTAACCAGACATGTCCCAACACCTCTATCTAGTGAATACAAACTTAAACGAGCTATGATATATATTACCAACAAGAACGAAAGCCTATTTACCTGAGCACTCTCCAAATCTTAGAAAGTCAAGCATCGTCCACATGAGAATGGCTCAAATATCGGCGGACCGTTGACCTTCGCGCTTGCTCATATTTTGCACGTTGACCCCCTCCTCCCACAAAATCTTAAGCTCATCGACTAATGGACGAAGATACATGTCCATATTTTTGACTTTGTAGCGGCCCGGGACGAGTAAGATAAGGATGAGATGTCATTTCTTATTGTAGTTGACAAGGACTATAGGACACACACTATAAGAAGTTGAGCGCAGACCGAATGGGTTCACGCCATCCATTGCAAGACTGAGCCGAAGATTACTTGGCTCTCGAGGTAAAGTCAATGTGGCTCCATGCGCGTGAATCCGCTGATATTCATTGAACTCCATCTGTGGACCTATTCTGCGCATGCCACGTTGTCAAGCTTGCCATGTCAGACGTATGAAGCATGTGGTTTATGCGGGGGATAAGCGGAAAGTGTCTAAGAACTTTTTAAGGGATGGTTTTCCCTTGCAAGTCCTGTGGATACCTGTGAGAACCACACTTTGGACATGTCTCCATAGTCTCGTATTCTCCTCGAAACAGTATGCAATCATTGATACATGCATGGATGCTGTTGTAGTCCATGCCAAGCTTTCTTAAAACATATCGTGCATCATCACAAGACTTAGGCATAGTATTTGCAAGTAGTAGTATATGATACTTCACTAACCTGAAAAAAAATCATAAAACACCTTGAAAAAGCGCAAATGTTTTTAATGATAGTGCCGAAAAGACAATCGACGTTTTTGTATAATTGCTAGCTTACATTGAGAGCAATGATATGGGACACGCTGATTAAGATACGCCTCGTGATCTTGAACATCAAGACCTTCATCGTTTTCCATTTTGTCTACGTTACGACAAACAATTTGTTTTTGTTATCATTCTTTTTTTCTTTCTTAGATTGTTTGAGAAGGGATTTCTTCTCTTGCAACTAAGCAAAAATTAATGTATGTAAAGTCTGCACCCACCCACCCACAAATTAATGTATATCGGAGTGTTTCCCGTCTTGTGGTGTTGCACCAGACCTCACCACCACTCTCTCTTTGTTTTTTATCCATTCATTATCTCCTCTCCTTCCATCTCTCTCTCTTTTTCTCTTTCTTTATTATACGGTATGTTTATTCCCTCTCTCTCATTCTTTCTTCTTTTTTCTCTTCCTCCCCCTCTCTCATTTTCTTTAATAAAATATATATCTCTCTCTACAACAACAACAACAACTACTACTACTACTACTGCTGCTGCTGCTGCTGCCTGTGCTGCTACTACAACAACAACAACAAATACTACTACTGCTGCTGCTGCTGCTGCTACTACAACAACAACAACAAACAAGAAAATGAAAAAAAACTACTATTACTACAACTACTAAAATAGCAACAACAAATAAGAAAACTAGACAACAATAAACAAGAAAACAAAAAAAACTATTACTAGTACTACTACAACCACGACTATGACTATGACTGCAACTACGACTACAACCACGACCACTATCACTATCACTATAATAAACAAGAAAAGAAGAAAAAACAACAACTACTGCTACTACAATAACAATAAACAAGAAAAGAAGAAAAAACTACTACTACAAAAAAAAAAAACAAAACAAGAAAACTAAACAACAATAAACAAAAAAAGAAAAGAAAAAAAATACTACTACTACTACAAACAAGAAAACAACAACCTCTCCCTCCTCTCTCCCTCCCTCTCCCTCTCCCTCTCTTTCTCTCTTTCCCTATTATGTTTAATGTTTTCTCCCTCTCTCTCTCGTTCTTTCTTTCCTTTTCTCTCTTCCTCTCCCTCTCTTTCTCTCTTTCCCTATTATGTTTAATGTTTTTTCTCTTATCTCCTCTCTCTCTCTCTCATTTCCTTTTCTCTCTTCCTCTCCCTCTCACATTTCCTCTCCCTCTCTCTCCCTCTCCCTCTCTTTCTGTCTTTCCCTATTATGTTTAATGTTTTTTCTCCCTCCCTGTCCCTGTCCCTGTCCCTCTCTTTCTCCCTTTCCCTATTATGTTTAATGTTTTTTCTCTCTTCTCTCCCTCTCTCATTTCCTTTTCTCTCTTCCTCTCCCTCTCTCATTTCCTCTCCCTCCCTCACCCTCACCCTCTCCTCTCTTTCTCTCCTTCCCTATTATGTTTAATGTTTTTTCTCTCTTCCTCTCCTTCTCTCATTTCCTTTTCTCTCTTCCTCTCCCTCTCCCTCTCTTTCTCTCTTTCCTTATTATGTTTAATGTTTTTTCTCTCTTCCTCTCCCTCTCTCTTTCCCTATTATGTTTAATGTTTCCCTCTCTTTCCTATCCCTTCCTCTCCCTCTCCCTCTCCCTCTCTCATTTTCTCTCCCTCCCTCTCCCTCTCCCTCTCTTTCTCTCCTTCCCTAAACGTGTTTAATGTTTTTCTCTCTCCTCTCCCTCTCTCATTTCCTTTTCTCTCTTCCTCTCCCTCTCTTTCTCTCTTTCCCTATTATGTTTAATGTTTTTATCTCTCTTATCTCCCTCTCTCGTTTCCTTTACTCTCTTCCTCTCCCTCTCTCATTTCATCTCCCTCCCTCACCCTCACCCTCTCTTTCTCTCTTTCCCTATTATGTTTAATGTTTCCCTCTCTTTCCTCTCCCTCCCTCTCCCTCTTCCTCTCCCTCTCTCATTTCCTCTCCCTCCCTCACCCTCTCCCTCTCTTTCTCTCTTTCCCTATTATGTTTAATGTTTTCTCTCTCTCCTCTCCCTCTCTCATTTCCTCTTCCTCCCTCACTCTCTTTCTCTCTTTTCCTATTATGTTTAATGTTTTTTCTCTCTCCTCTTCCTCTCTCATTTCCTCTCCCTCCCTCACCCTCACCCTCACCCTCTCTTTCTCTCTTTCCCTATTATGTTTAATGTTTTTTTCATGTTTCTCTCGTTCCTTCTTTCATTTTCTCTCTTCCTCTCCCTCTCTCATTTCCTCTCCCTCTCTTCTCTCTTTCCCTATTATGTTTAATGTTTTTTCTCTCTTTCTCTACCTCTCTCATTTTCTTTTCTCTCTTCCTCTCCCTCTCTCATTTCCTCTCCCTCCCTCTCCCTCTCCCTCTCTCTCTCTCTCCCTTTCCCTATTATGTTTAATATTTTTTCTCTCTTCCTCTCCCTCTCTCATTTCCTTTTCTCTCTTCCTTTCCTTCTCCCTCTCTTTTTCTCTTTCCCTATTATGTTTAATGTTTCCCTCTTTTTCCTCTCCCTTCCTCACCCCCTCTTTCTCTCTTTCCCTATTATGTTTAATGTTTCCCTCTCTTCCTCCCCCTTTCTTTCCTCTCCCTCCCTCTCCCTCTTCCTCTCCCTCCCTCTCTCATTTCCTCTCTCTCCCTCTCCCTCTTCCTTTCCTTCTCTCAATACACATGAATTTTAACAAAAACAAGTAAAAGAGAAAGAGAAAACACAAAAACAAAGCAAGAAGGAACAATGCACTCACCGTAAAGGCTCGAAGAAGGGTTCGGCGGCTCCTCTTCGCCCTCCGTACACTTCCTCCTCTTCTTCGCGAACGGCGGCGGCGGCAGTGAGAAGCTTTCCTTCTCTGTCTTTCTCTCCCTCTCCCTCTCAAATGCAAGATGTTCTCTCTCCCTTTCGCTCTCTCTTTCATTTATGCACGCAAAATAACGCGCTCGCGTTTTGGCCCGTGTTTTTTTCATCTGAGTACCATCTCTCTTTGCGTCGCATTTGTGACGCAAATAGCGACGCCGCTATTTTGTGTCGGAAAGCGCCGTTGCTATACCTCCATATCCTTGTAATGACACACACACACACACACACACTCTCTCTCTCTCTCTCTCTCTCTACATATTACTATTATATACCTATTACTAACTAACTAAATATATAGTTATACTACATATTACACATATATATCAATTACTAACTAACTAAATAGTTATACTACTAACTATAACTCTCTCTCTCTCTCTCTCTCTCTCTCTCTCTCTCTCTCTCTCTCTGTGCTGTTAGCCGCCAAGACTACAAGGCCGTTGGGTGGTCCAGGTCCCCTCCGAGTGGCAACGATCTCATCCACTCGCAAAAGGACCAGTTCACGACACTGACTGCACAAAGCTTCACATGTGGGATAGTACAGCCCCTCTTCCCCGCGCCCCCATACAACTTCCACCAGGCCCGTTGACGTTTCTCTCTCTCTCTCTCTCTACGGAACTGGCAAACTGCCACAGTCGTGCCAAATGAGAGAGAGAGGACTACACCTCTCTCTCTCTCTCTCTCTCTCTCTCTCTCTCTCTCTCTCTCTCTCCGCAAGACTGGCGGACTGCCATAGTCACAAATGAGAGAGAGAGAGAGTGGTGCACTTCGAGAGAGAGACTAGTGGACTGCCATAGTCACAAATGAGAGAGAGAGAGAGTGGTGCACTCCGAGAGAGAGAGAGATAGAGAGACAGAGAGAGAGAGTGGCAGTCCGCCTAACTACCAGGACTAGAATGACGTTGACCTCCGGACTGGAACTGGAGACCTTGATGATGGACATACATCCTCTGAGAGAGAGACCTACCTACTGCCTGCTCCTGACTCTCTATGTACTATTGATCCTCCTGCCTGCTCCTCTTTCCTGTTTAGCTCCTGCTGTCCGTGAGAGTGAGAGTGAGAGGAGGAGGTGGTGGAAAGAGACCATGTTTCTCTCTGCTCCCAATCATATGAGATATAAATGGCCACTTACATTTCCCTCTGCCCCCAATCATGTGAGCAATTAATGCACTTTGGTTTGGTTTGGGAGCTAGGTTGGGGAGCTCCGTGGTGCTTTGACACTTTTCCAAACCTGTAACTTCAATAATAATGTAGTATAGATATGCCGCTTTTTCTTTCTTTTTTAAAAAATATTTTGAAGGGATTAATTTTCACCATTATTTTTGTTCATACTCAACTCTTGCAGCAAGTCTTCTCAATAGACAAAGTTCTCGGGTTCATTAGTGAACATATTTAACCTTGAATCAGTGAAAGGGTGCTCATATTTTAACATAGAGGTGTATTTAAAGCTTCTTTCAAAATGCCAAGGGGCATCATCATCATCAGTGTCAAAAACATCCAATTATGTTGCCGTCAAAAGCTCTAAGCTTGACATAACATCATTTATAGTAATTCTTGATGTGTCGGGCTTCCTTTGAATTTGAAATGCCTCTAGCACCATAAAGTCAAAAGCATTGATCTCCATAACTTTGACTTTGCAATCCTTCAAGGAACTAAGCTCTAGGTTTCCTCCTATAGCTACCTCTACATCACATAATATGACACCATTTGTAGCTGTCATCGGTGTGTCAGATCTCTTTTCAATTTGCAATGTCTGCAGCACCGTAGAGATGCAAGCTTCACCAGACATTTTGGCATGTGTCTAGGTTAGCTCCATCAGCTACCTCTAAGACATCTTGGTATGTATCCTATTGTGGAACTGGAACTATAGGTAGCTTTAGTGGATCCAATTTCTTAACTTGCTTGCCAGATAGATCCTCAACTCATCTTCAACTATTTGGCTCACTAATGTAGACACAGGATCCATTAAATCTTCACTTGCACAAACTCCCTCTTTCCTTGCATTCGGGAATGAACATTGAACATCATCTTTAGAAATGGTACAATCAATAGGATCTGGCAATGTAGCAAATCTTGAGAAAGGTTTAACAATAGCCATGCTTGGAAAACAAAGCATGCCACATGTTGCACATGGAAGAGTGCCCTAACAAGAAAATATGCTTTGAAATATAACTTTGTGCTCAATCATTTATAATTTGAAGAGGACATGCAAAATCATGCTATGCAACCAATCAAATGATATCCACACAAAAATTATGAATGCATTGAAGAGATTGTGCGCCTAGCCTAACTACATGTGCTCATGCATCATACAAATGCAAACAAAAAGGCACACAACAGAAAATAAATTCCTAATGACACTCACTAATGTGTTCAAATTCTTGATGAAAAACTCCACCCTCAAGTTTGCAATGGTGGATGTGCAGCGTCACAACATCGTGCTCTTATGCCTTCCCATGGTCTCTTCTAGCATGATGAAGGCCATAGAGGGTTTGAGAATCTAGAAAAACAAAGTTCTATATATCAACTCTTGTAGGTTAACACATGTAGGAGAGATTATAAGAAAAAGTATAGTAGCTCTTCTTCCATTTTTCCTTCTTTGAATTATGCTTCTCAAAGTCAAATTGCATTTGGTGTTCCATCTTTATTACATTCAGTGTCTTTATCTTTATTTTAACTTCCATCATTAAATCATCAACAAAATTAACTTAATACATTCGCATCCACGTCATTGGTACCACAATTTCTAATCCCACCCTTCTCCCCATTGTTCCCACATCCACATTTACACCATTATTCACCTCACCATTCACCATTCACCATTCCACATGTACAACTACACACTACACTAGGGGGATCTTCAAACAAGGCATATAGTGTCCTTTTAGGTCCTTTGCTTTTGTGCAAAAACAGAGGTGCACTAATGGTGGGGGTTTACCTCCCTAATCCAATCATTCATGGGGGCCTATACATATGGGTATCCCATACATATCTCAAGCCCCAACCTATTCTTCTATCTCTCAAGTGACCACACAATTTATCACCATGACACTACAAGATATAGACCTTATACTGATTGTAAAAGTGATGAAAATGTAAATAAAGAAATTTACCCCCGTCGTCGCAAAAAGCGTCATTATTAGCGATGCCATAGAATAGTCGGTATTAGTGTCATTATCAACATCACTATAAATAACGACGCTTTGCGATGCTAATAACGATACCAATAACGACGCGTGCATGTAAATTTGTGATGCTAATAGCGACGATAACAGGAAAAAAAAAATTGTGGCAGGGCAGCACATATAGCAATATGTGATTTATTTGGGCCATACAAAGCAATTTCTACACTGTGTACAATGCCCGTGTAAATAAAGATAAAGTGTACTTAAATCATAACACTGATACATGAAATAAATACATGATCGCATAATGAAAGTGACTGGTACAATCATGGCAAGATATCACTACTACATAGAAAATGTCTACACAGATCAGGTGTCCAAAAAAGAAGGGTGTGTGAGCTCCAGGGATCCAAGGGCGAGCTATACATCCTCGCCATTCGAAAGCTCGTCCTGCCGCAAAGGAGCATCGAATGGACTCTGCAAAAAAAGAAACAACTACACATCAGTCCACCATACAATAATGTATTCTAATTAAACATGGTAACTACGGACAAGAAAGATGAGTGACTTACAGGGCCGCCGCGTCTATAGAATCGGTCAATCAATGTAGTGAGACTGTGCCTCTCTGCATATCGAGTCTCAAGGCCGATCGGATTGCGATTTGTAATGGAGTGCTGCAAAGGAAACAAAATACTAACTGTTGGAAACATGATTCTCAGTACAAAGAATATTGCAAAAAAATAAGCAAGCAAAACAAAAGAAAAACTTACAAAGTCCTCCAGATATGTCATGTGGCCGCCACTCCCAAGATGATGGACCACTCTGGCCTCTAGTCGTGCCCTCACTGCCTCGCGCTGCTGACTCCAACGTCCTGGAGAATCTGTAGCCTCCTCCCTCAGTCTGCGCCAGTCGTCCGCGTCTAGCCACTCGGGCTTTCCAGCCCCACTGTTGAGTGCCTTGCGTGCGTCCGATCGTCTGTGTGACATATATGCATGTATGCACTCCATCATCCAGCCCGTAGAAAACCTATCTGTTGTGGTTGGAACCCGAAACTCCTCATGCAAGGATGCTACTATGTAGTCCTTGCTCCCCTTCGGCATGTTTTTCCAATGATCCAAGACATTGTGCCGAAAAACTTGTTGGCACAACTCTCTCATGCGAGCCATCACCCTCCTCCCCTCATCATTTATGATGATGGCTCCTGACGTATCATCTACAAGGTAGGCATACCCCTCTGGGGTATGCCTAAGATGGGTCCTCTCCCACCTGCAACCATGCTCCTGGGCATATCTAGGAGACCCCTGTATATCTGGTGTACCGACCGGGATAGTATCTATCGATAAAGCACCTATAAGGGTGCCACCTGCGGATGGCTAAGTAAAAGCCGGAGTAATTGGAGTAGATATCCCCACAGGTGTGTCAAATCCTGGAGGTGATGCAACTCCAGCAAAACGACGAGATGGAGACACTGCGTCCATGCCTCTACAGCAACCGCCTGAGTCATGCTCTCTAGAACCGCCACAAGAGCGAGGAGTAGTGCATGTATCCCGAGCCGACCGCGGGCTCACTAGATTTGTATCTCCGCAGCATCCCCTTGACCCTGAAGCACTCCCTCCCTCTGGCCCAAGTCTAGAGCGTTGACCTGGTATGCTCGAAGCTGAAGCATCTGATCACACTGAAGTAGATCTAATAGAGCAACCTGACGATGTCCGAGACAGCTCCTAGTTCGCCATGTCTTTGAATCTCGCCATCTGATCTAGAGACATGCATGTGAAGATATCCTGCAACTCCTCATCACTCATCCCTCGACTCATCCTAATGATCTAAGTATCCACAAAGCTCACCTGCACAGATAAAAAATGATGTTAGCATAATCAATTTAAATAATACAAAGCACGATAATATAAATCTTTAAAAAATGATCTTACTTAAAATGCATATCTTATGTACCCTTATAAGCGATTAGTCAACGAATTGAGTAAGTGGATGCTCTAAGTATGAAGTGGTCCCATGTCAATCTCCTGACACAACTTGGCATAAACTGGAAGGTTGATAGACATGTCACCACAAAAGGATAAGTCCACCTCGTTCTCAAAGAATTCTTGGACTCTTGTATTTCCATCATTGTTACCCGATGCTGGCTCCCCTACATGCTCCAAGCTTTCGGTGGCCTCCACCCCTTGCAATATAGACCCCTCTATTTGCATATTGTCCTCAGATTCTATGCTCGGAACATCTCTTTGATCATATACTCTCACACTTCAGGGAGCTGAAGGTATAACATACCACCATCGAGGTTGTCAGGGGTTTGGATAGAAGATTACCTGTTCACAAACACGTACAAGAGAGATTTAACTATTGTGACGTGTACCATGTCGTAATAAAATTAATAAACAAATAAGTTCATTCACCTGTTCACAATGGGCCCCGCGGGAGCAACATAAAGGTGTCGCGCAAATCCTTCCATTTTTTTTTAAATCTATTTTGAGAAATCCAGATGGACCTCGTCGAACTGTTGCTCCAACTCCTTCAAGTACCACTTTGAACCATTGTACATCAAAGTTGAGCGTAGACCGAATGGGTTCACGCCATCCATTGCAAGACCGATCCAAAGATTCCTTGGCTCTCGGGAAAAGCTTGGGAAGGTAGAGTCAATGTGGCTTCATACATGTGAATCCGCTGATATTCGTTGAACTCTATCTATGGACCTATTCTGCGCATGCCACGTTGTCAAGCTCGCCATGCCGGACGTACAAAACATGTGGTTTATGCGGGGGATAAGCAAAAAGTGTCTAAGAAAATTTTGAGGAATGGTTTTTCCTTGTAAGTCCTGTCGATACCTGTGAGAACCACACTTTGTACATGTCTCCATAGTCTCGTATTCTCCTCGAAACAGTATGCAATCGTTGATACATGCATGGATGTTGTTGTAGTCCATGCCAAGCTTTCGTAAAATATGTCATGTATCATCACGAGGCTCAGGCATGGCATTTATAGGTGGTAATATATAATACTTCAATAACCTGAAAAAAATCATAAAACACCTTGAAAAAGCACAAATTTTTTTAATGATAGTGCCAAAAAGAAATCAACGAAGCGTACGTACAAGGTACCTGAACAACTCGGTCACACTCGCATTGCTCCACCCGTATTTTGCTTGCACACTTAGGAGTGCAAGCAGTGTCTTTAGACGAGATACTCGGCACCCATCATATAATGGTATGGATATTTCCTCTTTAAGCGGATCAGAAGTCTCAACATCCATGGGAATCAATGCATCGATCATTACCTCCATCTCAGGCTCTAAGATTGTAGGTAAGTTTGGAAGGCTGTCTGTCTCCTCTGGTATTGACGGTATAGATTAGGTAGTACCTTCCAAGTGGTGGATTGGCTCAGGCACTTCATCCATCGCACACCCACGAACTCTTCTAATTGGCTACAAAGGGTGCACTCCTCCTTGGGACAAGACGCCACCTCCCTTGATAGAAAATTTGCCAACCACACCCAATCTTTTTGTATATGGTATATGATTGATATTAACTTTTCTTACCGTTTGCTGAAAATCCAAGATCGTCTGATCAATGATCTCAAATTGAAACTCGCCGAAGCGTTGTACGTGTTCTATAGACAATCAACGTTTTCGTCGAATTGCCAGCTTGCACTGAGAGCAAGGACATAGGACACACTAATTAAGATACACCTCGCAATCTTGAACATCGAGACCTTCATTGTTTTCCATTTTGTCTACGTTAGGACAAATAAATTGTTTCTGTTATCATTCTTTTTTTCTTTCTTAGATTGTTTGAGAATGATTTCTTCTCTTGTAACTTAGCAAAAAATAACGTATGTAAAGTCTCCACCCACCCACCCACAAATTAACGTATGTCGGAGTGTTTCCCATCTCGTGGTGTTGCATCAGACCTCACCGACACTCTCTCTTTGTTTTTTATCCATTCATTATCTCCTCTCCTTCCATCTCTCTCTCTTTTTCTCTTTATTTATTATGTTGTATGTTTATTCCCTCTTTCTTGTTCCTTCTTCTTTTTCCTCTTCCTTCCCCTCTCTCATTTTCTTTAACAAAACATATCTCTCTCTCTACAACAACAACAACAACAACAACAACAACAACAACTACTACTACTACTACTACTACTACTACTACTACTACTACTACTACTACTACTACTACTACTACTACTACTACTACTACTACTACAACAAACAAGAAAATTAAAAAAAACTACTATTACTACCACTACTACAACAACAACAAATAAGAAAACTAGACAACAATAAACAAGAAAACAAAAAAAACCATTACTACAACAATAACAACAACAATAACAATAAACAAGAAAACCGCTACTACTACTACAACCACGACTACGACTATGACCACGACTGCGACTGCGACGACCACGACCACGACTACAACTACAACCACAACCACGACCATGATTACCACTACCACTACCATTACCACTATAATAAACAAGAAAAGAAGAACAAAAAACAACAACAATAACAATAATAATAACTACTACTACTACCATGACCACAACCACAACCACTACCACGACTACCACTATCACTACCACTATAATAAACAAGAAAAGAAGGAAAAAAAAACAACAACAACTACTACTATTATTACAACAACAATAAATAATAAAAGAAGAAAAAACTACTATTACTACTACTACAAAAAACAAGAAAACTAAACAACAATAAGCAAGAAAAAAAAAACTACTACTACTATTACTACTACAACAAACAAGAAAACAACAACCTCTCCCTCCTTCTCTCTCTCCCTCCCTCTCTCTCTCCCTCTCTTTCTCTCTTTCCCTATTATGTTTAATGTTTTCTCCCTCCCTCTCTCTCTCGTTCTTTCTTTTATTTTCTCTCTTCCTCTCCCTCTCTCATTTCCTCTCCCTCCCTCACCCTCTCTTTCTCTCTTTCCCTATTATGTTTAATGTTTTTTCTCTCTCCTCTCCCTCTCTCGTTTCCTTTTCTCTCTTCCTCTCCCTCTCTCATTTATTCTCCCTCCCTCACCCTCACCCTCCCTCTCCCTCTTTCCCTATTATGTTTAATGTTTTTCCTATTTCCTCTCCCTCTCTCATTTCATTTTCTCTCTTTCTCTCCCTTTCTCATTTCCTCTCTCTCCCTCTCCCTCTTTCCCTATTATGGAAAATGTTTTTTCTGTCTCCTCTCCCTCTCTCATTTCATTTTCTCTCTTCCTCTCCCTTTCTCATTTCCTCTTCCTCCCTCTCTCTCTCCCTCTCTTTCTCTCTTTTCCTATTATGTTTAATGTTTTTTCCTTCCTCTCCCTCCCTCACCCTCTCCCTCTCTTTCTCTATTATGGTTAATGTTTTTTCTCTCTTCCTCTCCCTCTCTCTTTCCCTATTATGTTTAATGTTTTTTCTCTCTTCCTCTCCCTCTCTCATTTCCTCTCCCTCTCCCTCTCTTTCTCACTTTCCCTATTATGTTTAATGTTTCCCTCTCTTTCCTCTCCCTCTCCCTTCCTCTCTCATTTCCTCTCTCTCCCTCTCCCTCTCCCTCTCTTTTTCTCTTTCCCTATTATGTTTAATGTTTCCCTCTCTTCCTCTCCCTCTCCCTCTCCCTCTCCCTCTCTCATTTCCTCTCCCTCCCTCTCCCTCTCTTTCTCTCTCATTTCCTCTCGCTCTCTCAATACACATGAATTTTAACAAAAACAAGTAAAAGAGAAAGAGAAAACACAAAAGCAAA
Organism: Lygodium microphyllum; assembly: GCF_053477565.2. Taxonomy (NCBI): domain Eukaryota; kingdom Viridiplantae; phylum Streptophyta; class Polypodiopsida; order Schizaeales; family Lygodiaceae; genus Lygodium; species Lygodium microphyllum. Next base: position 113,671,870 of record NC_141148.1, read on the forward strand.
GCAAGAGGGAACAATGCACTCACCGTAAAGACTCAAAGAAGGGTTTGGCGGCTTCTCTTTGCGAGACGACGGCTCCTCTTTGCTCTCCGTACACTTCCTCCTCTTCTTCGTGAACGGTTGTGGCACGGTGGTGAGAAGCTTTCTTTCTCCCTCTTTCTCTCCCTCTCCCTCTCAAATGCAAGATGTTCGCTCTCCCTTTCGCTCTCGCTTTCGTGTATACGCGCAAAATAACGCGCTTGGTTTTCGGCCCGTGTTTTTTTCGTCTGAGTACCATCGCTATTAGCGATGCAAATAGCGACACCGCTATTTTGCGTCGAAAACCGCCGTCGCTATACCTCCATATCCTTGTAGTGCATGACAATACCTAGAGGCCCACCCTATACCTTTTTTGCATGTGGACCATCCACAAGTTAGTCACTTCTTTAGGGCGCAAATCTAGAGTCCCCATGCCACACAGTTTGACACCTCTCATGCGGTACCTAGTTATTCACCTTCCTATCATATGCCACCCACCTATCATCCTCCTCAAATAATCCATCCATCTACATCAGCCGAGCATGTGTTTATAGATAAGACCCATTTTTACTGATCTAACTTTTCCACTTGGTCTAATCTGATGCAACATGTTTTGGATTACCAAGGCTTGTAGGAACTTGTTCAAGGGCCGCAAGAACCCCAACCTAATTCCTATTGGTTCTCATATGAGGTAGTTCACTCTTGGAAGAGTAGAAATACCATAGCCATAGTCAAGTTGATGCATGGTCTTGTGCATGCCCAAATTTTACTCTCAACTCCAACACTTTGACCTTGCATTTGAGTGTTGGGCACATCTCCTCCAACTACTAGGTAGCTAGTAATCATACCCAACAAATTAACCTTAACCATGAGCTCCAAGAGTTTAGAATCATTAAAATAGTATCTACAATTTCTCTTGCTTAATTCACCACCACTAGCTTAACCAAGTCAACTCTGATGATCAAGTCACTTTGTTCATTATAATTTTTTATTTGTGACACCTACTCCTTTGGCCTCACTGCTTGTATTACTTTTGTTCAAGTTTGATGTAAACATTTTAAAAGAAAAGAATGATACTTGGTTGAACTCTAACTCCATTATTATCCAATGTAACCAATAGGTAAGGCACTTGAACTATTTTGGGTGGTCAAATAGGATCCAATTGATACCATTATCAAATCTCAACAAATTCAACTCTACATTGATTATCCAACTAAATAAGCAATGGAACATTAGTTGGAACCAAAACCAATGGGAATACATATTTCAACAAATATGGGCCAAGTCAATCCCCACCAAAATTTCCCATCTCCTTTGGCTGATTTTCCACAAAGGAGTTTGGATCTAGGAAATGGCCTTGAAATTGGGAATCAGGAGTGGTGCAAATGCTAGATGCAAAGTAGTTGAGGAGTCAATCCCGCATCTCCTTATCAACTATTAATGTAATTGAGATAAACTACAATGGATTCATGCTATTGTTATATGCTAGCAACTTTACAAAACTTAGTCAAAAGGAAGCACTTGTAGGCAAAGTGAACAGCTTGCCTCCCCTTCTTTGGACCTGCATAAAAGGGAAAAGGAATTGCTATTGAAGAAAAAGGAATCCGAAGTTGTAGAGATTTTGATCAAACTATAGGGCTTAGCCTATGGTGTTCCCTCTCCAAGGTGCAATCTAGCTTGATTATTTACGACACCTTCCCAATAAGTCAGCCATGTCCTCTTTTAGAACTCACTCTTTTTTGGCGCATCTTCCCTTGATCACCAATAGTCAACACCCTGCACGTTCCTGCTTAGATGAATGCCAAAGTTCACTTGAGACTATGCTTTCAATGTTTTGTATAACTCTATGGGTAGCACCTCATGTGCCCATCCCCTATGGTTGCTTGAAATAGGCAAGGCTCCTAATGCTGTATGCATTTTCTATATTCTTTAATTTATCATAAATTTATCTTTTTTTGGAAAAAAATTGTAGTGAGTGCGAGGATATACCTTTGATAGACTTCCTGAAAGTGTGACAATACTTGGGTTGGCATGTAGGTGGCAAGGGAGGGGGTGGTGGGCTTGTAAAGAGAAGTGATTAAGCCAACGAGGTCGTGGCATGGTGGTTTGGGTGTGGGTTGAGTTATACGTAGGGGTGTGTGAATTCAAACCCTTCACACTCCATCTCCAAAGGCATATATAATAAAATATCTATTCGCTTCTAAAAAGAGGTGGTTAAAGTTCAAATCCTCTTTTAAATTTGAAAAATGGTGGAATGAAAAATAGGGCGATCAATGAGAGGAGGCGGAATTCGCGTCGTCAAGTTGTAACTTGTCAATCAGCTACTGCGTCTACTACTGCTATTACTCACGTCTTGCCCACCATCATAACAATCACATTAACACACAGGCGTGTAGGCTCTACTCTCTCTCTATCGTCCCCTCTATGCTGTTGCAACATCTCTTTCAGCTAATCTCTCTCTCTCTCCACATCGACCATCGCGTTTCACTTCGCAATTTTATCATCCCCTCCCGCATTTTTGCTCCCTTGTTTGCTTTCCTCCTCACGCAGGTTACCCATCCGCCTCCCAAGCTCCTCCTGTTATTTCAGCTTCATCGCTATCACAGTCCTCATCCAGTTCACCTTTTACAAAAAAGAACACACAGGTGATTCAGATCGTTTAGATTTCTGCTCTTCCTCCATTTGTCACAATACCTATGCCCTACCACACGAGGGCATAGACTCTTTTTTGGTGGTGCTGCTCTCCGGTTTGACCTCCTTATCATAGCAAAAACGAGGTACTGTTTGCATGTCTTGTCTGATCACTCGCTTTTTGCAAGTAGCAGACGCAGAATGATTGCCGCGTGTGGAGCCCTTCCTCCGGGCTCTCAAGCCTCAAATTGAAATGAATACCAGCAGAAGAAGGAGACGTTCAAGCCTCATTTCGCTTCTTCGACATAAAGTCATGTCAATCCCTCCGCGTATAACTGTACTACGCCCCCAATCATCTCAGGCCCTCTCGAACAGGTAGGTGTCTTTCGAGGTTGTTGGGCGAGTCAGAAGAGCTAATCCTTATCACTGACGGAATCGCATGATAAGTAATTCTGGTGTATCACAGGTCAAGTATTAAGATGGTTAGACCGGCTTCTAGTTTAGTCGCTTCTATTTGAAAGCAATTTTCTGGTCAGCAAATGCAGACATCCAAGCTAACAGAACAGAAAAGCTTCCTGTTCACTCTTAATGATGCGGGGCTTAATCAAGAGGTCTGCCTTTACAGATCGCTTGTCAACCTAGCCTTGTTTTGACGATGGATTCGGGGAAGGGCTGGCCGTGGCGAAAGAAGCTCGAGAAAACGCTGCCTTCTCCAACCATTAACGGCTTGATTGGCAGTGTTGACCAAGCCTCTTGCAAGCCCAACGTGGACAAGAAGATAAGCCAGGTCCATTAACGCATAACAGCAACCAACTTGAACAGACATTTTTGTCCTTTCGGCATAATTGAGAAACAGGTTTTGCGCTCGGGCCTCCATCTAGTTGGCGGCCTGTACATTTCAGCATGTACATTCAGAGTTACCTGGGCCATCAGACTTCACACACGTCCTCAGGCTCCTTTTAGCGGTCCCAATTATGTGTCCCATTGGGTCATCTTCTGTGCTTTGAAATATCGGCATGCGTCTTTTGTTCTTAGCTTCCTTACGTTGGATGCTTGCCTGTGCCCTTTTCTACTAGTAGTACAAGTACTCCAGCCCCTCGTACGTTTGCAATCCCACAAATCAATCGTTCTTTTTGTTCAAATTTCGCAGGCCAAGCTTCTATCCAACACTACTAAGACCATCATCGAGACCAGCCCATTATTTCAAGTGGAGCAAAGAGATGAAGCCCAAGAGATGATCAGCAGTCTTGCCCACAAGATAGTCGACCTTTCTGCTCAATTGGCATTCAGAGAAGAGCAGGCCAGCCAGCAAAGTCGAGCAGCCAAGGAAGCCATGGATGGTACAAAAAACTTAGAGCCTCGTCAGATTGTAGGAAGGAATTTATCACTCAAGGAATGCTTTGTTTTTTAAATTACCGATCCAGATAATGGTAGTAACTCGGTGCTATTGCATTTGGATAGACTTGATTGCAATGAATGACAAGCTTGCACAGCAGGCGGCAGCGATGACGGAGATGACTGCAGGTAAGCGGGCCGCGGGTGTAAGTTTTTATTCATTCACTCGTTCATGATAATGGCCGAATGAAATTGGAATCTCTGGGTGGTGCTGATTAGAAGATAGTATAAGCCAACGCTTTCTGATTATTATCTGGATGGCAGTAAAAACCAGTAATCAATATCAATAATCAATTATGCTGATGATGTCATGGTGATATACGATACGATATGATTGAAAGGAGCAGGGCGCGCGGGGTGATTTTAGGTAGAGTGGTTGGGACTTTGTATACGATGGATTGAATGTGTACAGAAGTGTATGGATGGAAGCCCAAGAGAGAATAATAACTGGTTTTTGATCGTTTGTGGATTATCTTTACCGGTATACGATACACGAGACAGGACAAAAGCTGGATTTAATTGTGCTTTTCTGAATTTCCTGGTATTGAATTGATTCGGATTTGGTTGTTTTCTTTTAAGACTCTCTTATCTTTTCAAATTTTATAGAACAATGTGGGTTTTCTTATCATAGATGTCACACCTAGAAAATCAAGCTAGAGGAAATCTTTGTCATTATATAAAGGCTAGTTTTCTTTTCCCTACAAAATTTTATTCTATACCTTGCTTTGTTATTCTTTGCTGTTGCTATTCTTCTATTCTGATTCTATTTTCTTTGGCATTTGTATTGTATCTGTGAAATGAAATGGGTTCTGGTCTCTGCAGTAATTGAAACAAAAACAGAACAATAATTCGAGACGAGAAGCTTTATTTCTTACTAAAAGTTATTTCTTTGGTATTTTTATTAAAGTCCGTGATGTGGGTTGGTGGCGGGGGAAAACCAGGACGGGAGACGATGGAGGCGGAGTACTGGGCGATGAAGGAGGAGCTGGAGGAGGCACGGCGGCAGGACGAGGCCCGGGGAAGATGGGAGGCGGAGACGGCGGATCTCCGGCGCCAGCTCATGGAGTGCGCCGCGGAGAAGGAGGTTCTGTCCAAGTCGCTGCAAGAGCGCGCCGCCGCCCTGGTAAGCCTCTCCAATGCCAAGGCCCGCGCCGAGACGGACCTGCGCCTCCTGCAGGTGCGCCTAGAGTCCCTGGACGCCGACCTGGCCGCCCAGAAGTACCAGGCCCACCTTCTCTCCAAGGAGCTCCAGCTCCGCCGCGAAGAATGCCAGATCAATCAGAAGGCCGCCGACGCGGCTAACCGCCAGCGCCTGGACGGCGTCCGCAAGGTGGCAAAGCTAGAGGCGGAGTGCCAGCGCCTGCGCGGCCTGCTGCGTCAGCGCCTGCCCGGTCCCGCCGCACTGGCCCAGATGCGCGCCGAGTCGGACCACCTCATCGGCGTCAGGAAGAAGGCTCCGCCGCCCACCTCGCCAGCCCGGCTTAGCCGCAACCATAATGATGTCCATATCAGCAATATGGCCCGCGAGATCGAGTCCCTCACCGACCGCCTCGCGTCCCTGGAGGACGAGACCGCCCTCCTCAAGGAGACCCTCGCCCGCCGCACCGCCGACCTCCAGGCCTCCCGCCAGCTCTGCGCCCGAACCGCCTCGAAGCTTTCCTCCGCCGAGGGCCTCCTCGAAGCCCTCGCTCGTGGCGAGTCTCCCCCTCTCGACCAACACAAACCTGTCCCGCAGCTGCCATCGCCCGCCTCGAATGGAGGTCGCTCGCACCACCGCGAATGCGCAGAGACCATGGAGGTCATGGACCTGGTCCTGAGCTCCGAGGAAGGTGGCATCAACGATGACGAGATTAGCTGCGCCGAGTCCTGGGCTTCCGCCCTAATCACTGAGCTCTCTCACCTCAAAAATGACGAGTCTGCTGCTACCTTTCATGATCAAATCAAGCCTTCGTTAGCTGACGCAGGTCACCAGAGCTGCAAAACCAATGATTCTGTCAACTTTCGTCCTGCTAGTGCTGCTTCCACACTTGACGCCTTTCGTGCTACGTTGCAAACCCTAACCTACAAGCTCCAACTCCTCACCGACACTGTCACCTCCTTGGAATCAAAGTACCCGATGGATGACCAAAATAATGCGGAATTGCGCCTCAGTTTGCTCAACGCCTTGCAAGTCTGTTCCGAGCTGAAACCAATGCTTTCTGAAGCTATGCAGGCTATAGAAACTGCCCACCCAGCAGGGAATATTGTGAGTGTCTCGTCAGTCGAAAAGACCTGTGAGGACGTACCCAAGGAGGATGCAGTTAACATCGACTCTGATGGACCGACAAGCACTGCCAAGATGGCCTTACTTAAGGTAGCTGCTAGCCTCACATCTCTCGCTGACGAAGCACCGACCCAATCAACAGATGGAAAGTCTCCAACAGTCGACTTGCATAAGCTAACTAAAGACTTGATTCAAGACATGGAAGACAATCATGGGCGCCTGCAACAGTCTTCTGACGAGGAGGTTACAGCTGTGATGGTGACGCTGCTTAACGCCTTAAGATGCTTCTTTGGCATTAAGGATCTGAATGTTCTGCTGGCGCGAAATTCCGCCAAAGGCCAAGCATCTGATGAGGAGAGAAGCGGAGTGGAAGAAATAGGGAGGTCTGGGGCGACGGACCAGGTCGGGTGTGTAGCGATGGTGCAGAGTTTACGGGCAGAGATGGAGGTCACGAAGAACGAGAAGCAAGAGATGGAGAGCAAACTACGAGCGGCCGAGGAGGAGCTGGAGCACAAGCAAGCAAGGCTGGCGGAGCTGGAGGCTGAGGTGGCACAGCTGCGCGACGCCAACGCCTGTGCCGAGAAGGAGCTGGCCGACACGTCGGTCCGCAACTCGGACTTCGAAGCCCAGCTCAGCAGCGCCCAGGCTGACGTGAGAAGCTTGGAGGCTCGCGTGGCCCACCTCACGTCCGAGCTGGAGGCGCAAGCTCGACACTCTCTGGAGCTTCAAGGGTAGGTGAATCGTAGCTGTCTCTCCTCGTCATGGGCCCTGGCCTTTTTCTGCGACGTGGCGATTGCGCTCTGTTACTGACGATGGTTTTGTCTTTTGGTTTTGGGTATGGTGACTAGGACGGTCGCCAAGCTGTCAGACGCAGGAATGCCAGCGAGAGGCCGAAAATCGACGGACAGCGATGCCGCACCAGAGGGGAAGGCCAGAAAGGTGAGCGCGGTGTGCAAACTGTGGATCCATCGTCATAGATGATTTGTGTCAGCCGCTCATTGTATGAGATTGAGGTATTTGATTCCACGTATCTTGCAGGAACGCCAGGTAACCGCCGCCAAAGCGCAGCTGGCAGAATGCCAGCGAAGCATTCTCGTACTGGGCAACCAGCTCAGGACGCTGACGTCAGCGCAGCCGGGGGCAAGCCCCATGGAGGCCTACGGCGTCACGCTGCCAGATGGCGGCGGAATGGTGGCGGAGGCGGCCATGGCGCAGCTACAGGTAAAGGCCCGCTCGCGCCAGTACTCGGGATTCCTGCGGACGCGCGGGGGCAGGCTAATAAGCGCAGAGCAGTATTGGGGGTCGTTATCTGGGCGCATGTCGGATCTGCATGCGGACGGGGCCGCTGCGACGCCCCTCCATCCGGCCGCCTGCTACAGCCTCGGGAGCCAGCTACCGGCCGTGGCGCCGCTCGATGCGCATCATGCGGCCACGTGTCTCCGATCGCCGCTGCACGACTATTGGACAGATGCGACCGCCACCTATCACCACGTCAGCCCGCCCGAGACCGCCCTCAGCTCCCCGGCGGGCTCCCCGGCCAGATTTGCTGTCCAGCTCGAGCAGGGCGGCCGCCAGCGTGGGCCCGCCGCTGCCACGTCGGTCGCCACCCTTCTGGATTCCATCAAGGAAGCCGCTGACGTGGCCCTCAACCCTGCCAAATCAACCAAGACCGCTTCCACGTCACGCATAGCCAGACTCTTTAGCCGGGCCAAGAATCCACGTCGGTAAAGCAACATTTCATCTCGCATTTCACGTTGTGGCTACCTTGTATATAGATGCACATCACCTTGGGGTTTTCTTGAGTACCTTTGTATTTACACACGCAAATCAGACATTTTGTTGGCATACATGCTTGTAAGTTGTTTCACCTACTTTTCGAGTCCATATAAAAATTTCTACCAATCTATTTGGTGGGGTGTTCACTTGAGCCCTCTCGAGTCTCAACACAAATATTTCAGTTCTACTCTCTCAAATTGACTCCATGTCCATTGCCTACAACATTGCCATTAGAGTCTTGAACACTTTTCTAGATGAAGTTGGTTTGAATTTATAGCATTAGACAACCTTGAAAATTCGAGGCTTTCTATATTAGATAGCTTAAGGAGGAATGCAAGATCCTCTACTTGCAAGGCATGAACTTGCAACTTTGCCAATATCCACAAGCTCATTTAAACATGGAGTGTTGGAAGTGCATAGAGAGAGAGAGAGAGAGAGAGAGAGAGAGAGAGAGAGAGAGAGAGAGAGAGAGAGTAATTGAGAATAGTTGACGTGTTTGGTGAGAGAAAACGTTCAACCATGTGTTGGCCATATTTATAGCCAAAGTTTTTGTAGATTCAAAGTTTAACTTAATATATTTGTACTCTTATGGACATTTTGAATGTATGGGTGGATTGTGCTTTACAAAATTTATCCATCTAGTTTAGGCACCAATATTTCTTGCATATCAGCCTCCTCTAAAGTATGCTTACATGTAGATGGGGTCATTGCTAATACCATAACTTCTATCTATACCATATAACAAAAAGCTCACAAAAAGTGCTCCATTGTCACTTAATGCACACATCTTTGCATAAGTAATGGAGACTTAGGCCATGACAATTTTTATTTTCCTCTCCCAAGGCAGATACTATAATTGCGCCACCACCTAAAGTAGATGTTGAACCCCAATCATCTCCTTCCTCCAACCTCCTTTTCCACCTCGAATTATTTTGCTTAACATCATACCTTATGAAACTTTGATGAACTCAACTATCAAACACATAAGAATGACAATAAACAAGAAGTAACATTACTTAAAGTAAACTTACAATTCAAGGTAGCTTGCTCTAGCAAAATCTTCATCATATGAGCTAATGAGAATATGGCTAAGATAGCAGAAGCAATGCCTATTATGTGGAAGGGGCACAATCTATCTATGCAAGGCACCATAAACCTTAAAAGGCTTGCTAAAAAATGTGCATGTCAACTCAAGCTTAGGTTGAATTCTTCTTCCCAAACAAAGTCACATTGCAATGAGGAAGAGAATAGCAAAGCTCAAGGAATGATGCAATCCAAGCACCCATTCTTGAAAGTGCCATACACACATAGATTAGAGCTAACACAAATAGGTAGTCGAAGCCACATGCTCATCACACTTTGGACTTGGATAGAACTCCTATAGTATTAGGAGCTTCAATGTTGGACTTGATCACCTCTCACATAGTTGACTCCCACTTTGATCTCACTGTTGCTCACTATTCTCTCGCTCTCTTAAGCAAGCAAGAAAACAATAATGGGAGCTTTTTGTGGGCTCACATTCTTACCCACACATGCGAGTGATGCCTGAAATATGACCACACAATTTGAAGGATGTGCCCTCAATTTGGTCACTTCACTCCTTTGTTGACACTCCACACCTCAAGTACTCCATAAAGAGGAGAAGTTAAATAGAATAGGGATAAGAAGGATATGAAGAGCTTCTTTAGTCCCTCCCTTGCTTTGTCTCACTTTCTCACACCATGAATGGGAATAACATAAGAAATGCAAGAGAAGATACAAGCTTCACTCTCCCAAGTTCATCAGTCACACTTTCTTATGCACTCTCACTCTTCCTCACTCGTTACATTTGCAAAAAGAAGGTGGAAGCAAAAAGCAAGAAGGAGATATAGACTCTCAAATATGCATACATTCAAATGAACACTTCTATTCACTTTTCACCCTTTATACATGGTTTCTAAAATTTAGGGGTCAACCCATAAGTTGGGTGCCCATCCTACATTTCGGCCCTTGATCAAACTTTCTACTTTATGCATACATTCTAAGTTGATTAGATTGGCCCACCATGTGAATAGAAGATAGTGTCCACTGTAATGAAAGAAGCTGAGAGGAGAGAGGAGAAGAGCTGAAGAGAGAGAAAGAGATCATTTCTCATCAACATAGAGTTTCATGTGTGTTTGGGCCTTTTGAAGGTTCATTTTACATTGTTGAAGTAAAGCTTGCATGTGATCCAACTCAACCTGACTTTGAGGATTGATCTTATCATTTAATAAGACTATGGGGGGGAGGGGAACCTTATACCCATATAAGGCCTCAAAAGGGAGAACTCCAATCCTAGAGTGTGTGGAGTTATTATATGCAAACTCAGCTAAGTGGAGCCTCGTATTCCAACTATGTTGTACATCATGGCAAAAGTGCCTCAAACATGTCTCAAGTCATTTGTTCACTCTTTCAGTCTGGCCATCAGTCTGAGGATGGTATGCAGTGGATGGAGCAAGCTTGGTCCCCATGGAGGTGAAAAATGTCTGCCAGAAGTTTCTCATAAACTTTGCATCCCGACCATGTACTATGACTTGTGGCAAACCATGCAACTTGAAGACATTTTCCATAAACTAAGTGGCAAACCATGCAACTTGAAGACATTTTCCATAAACTAAGTGGCCACTTGAGAGTGTGTGGAGTTATTATATGCAAACTTAGCCAAGTGGAGCCACGTATCCCAACAGTGCTGTACATCATGGCAAAAGTGCCTCAAATATGTCTCAAGTCCTTTGTTCACTCTTTCAGTCTGGCCATCAGCCCTGGCCATCAGTCTGAGGATGGTATGCAGTGGATGGAGCAAGCTTGGTCCCCATGGAGGTGAAAACTATCTGCCAGAAGTTGCTCATAAACTTTGCATCCCAACCATGTACTATGACTTGTGGCAAACCATGCAAATTAAAGACATTTTCCATAAACTAAGTGGCCACTTGAGAGGCAGTGTATTGGGTCTTAGTGGGGATAAAGTGGGCAGCTTTGGCGAGGCGATCAACTACCACATGCATACTATTCCACCCTTTCTTGGTCACGGGAAGGCCAGTGATAAAGTCCATTGTGATGTGAGTCCATTTCCCTTTAGGGATAGGGAGAGACTGCAAGAGGCCAGCGGGCGTGAGTGTACTGTCCTTGTTCTGTTGGCATGGAACACATTTGGTCACAAAGTCCTTGACATCCCTCCATAATCCTTTCCAATGAAAACTCTTGGCAATCCCATCATATGTTTTGAAAACACCCAAGTGACCAGCAGTGGGGCAAGAATGCATCTCTTCCATGATCTTCTGCGTGAAAGGGGGAGGTGTGGGGGATGACAAGCTTGCCATGGGATCAAATAAGGCTATGCTTGAGCTAATATTTGGAGTTTTCAGCCATGACCCCATGCTGTAATTTTTGAAATATGCGGCTGAAGTGATCATCTAACAAGTAAGCCTCTTGAAGCTCTTCAACCCAATCACTGTGCAATTCAGAGATAGAGGAATACTCTGCATGCCCACATTTGAGAAAGTGAATCAGTCACAATATTATCCTTGCCTTGAGTGTGTGAAATGTCAAAGTCATAGTTTTGTGAGGTTGCCACCCATCACCTTTGCTTAGGAGTTAAAGTGGACCGAGTCAAGAAGTACCTAAGGACTCGGTGGTCTAGAAGCGGCTGCCATACAAATAGTGGTGCCATTTCTTGATGGCACGGAGGATGGCTAACATCTCATGGTCATAAACATTCATTTGCATCTCCTTCTCATCAAGTTTGCGGCTCTCAAATGCAATCACACCATGCTCTTGCAACAAGGATGCACCAATACCCCGGCCACTGGCATCACAATGAATGGTAAACAACTTAGAGAAGTCAAGGAAAACAAGGATGGGGGTTGAAGTGAGCCCATCCTTTAACTATTTGAAGCTATGATCCGCAGTGGCATCCCAAAAGAATGACTCCTTTTTTAAGCGATCAATCAAAGGTGCTGCAATAGTGGCATAGTGCTTAATGAAGCATCTGTAAAATGAAGAGAGACCAAGGAAGCCATGCAAGGAAGTGGTGGTGGAAGGAGTGGGCCAGTCCTCTAACACATTGCATCTTCTTCGAGTTAGCCTGTATGCCATTTTTTCTCACAATGTGTCCCAAGTACTCCACAGATGTCTGCATGAAGGTGTATTTTCTCTCCTTAGAAAAGAGTCAATGCTCTCTCAATATTGTAAACACCCTTCTGACATGTGTCAAGTGCTCCTTGGACAACTTGCTATAAATGAGGATGTCATCGAAGAAAACGAGCACAAACTTGAACAGAAAGGGTTGTAGGACTTTGTTCATGAGGCTTTGAAATGTGGCGGGGGCATTAGTCAACCCAAAAGGCATCACTAGAAAATGATAAAGTCCACGATCAATCCTAAAGGCTGTTTTGATCTCATCTCCCTCCCTCATACGAATCTGATGGTAGCCGGAGCGCAAGTCAATCTTAGTGAAAAAGCATGTCCCTTTCAACTCATCAAGCAAGTCGTCAATCACAGTGGGATGGGATAGTAGTTCTTCAGCGTGATTTTATTCAAGTCTCTGTAGTCAATGCACATGCGAAAGGAGCCATCTTTCTTCTTGACTAACAAGATAGGGGATGCATAGGGGGAAGAACTCGATTTAATGAAACCCATCTCTAATAACTCATTGAATTACTTTGCAACCTCTTCACACTCACACTTGGAGAGTTTATAAGGGTGCTTGTTTACTAGCTTGGAATGGGGCTCTAAGTCAAGTGGGTGATCCACTTGTCTCTTAGGAGAAAGGGTTGTAGGCATCTAAAATAGATCATTGTATTCCTCAAGTAAGGCCTGCAAGGCTGAATCATTAGATGCTGTAGAGGGCTGATCGGGGTTGTCCTTATTCAATTGCAAGAGAGAGATTTGTGAACAATTCTTAAACTCCCTTTTGAGTTGCTTTGCTATCATGAGCTAAAAATCAGTATGATCTTGAACTCCCTCTAGGTGGATAGGCTGTCCATGCATCATAAACTCCATGTAGAGCTTAGAGAAGTCCATAGCAAATTTTCCCAATTGTTTCAGTCAATCACAATTCAAGACAACATCAATGAGGCCCATATCTAGGGCAATCAAATTAACCAGTGCCACATAATTTTCAACCAAGCATAAGGGAATTGCAAGACATACATATGTGTGCTGCTTTCTTCTTCTCCATTTGCTACTTGGACCTTCAAGTGGTGGTGTAGTGCCATAGGGGCACTTTTCAACCGATCAATGATTGATTTATTATTGACAAAACTGTGAGTGCTACCACTATCCACAAGGATAAAGACATGCTTTCCATTAATATTGCCTTGAATGCAAAGGGTGCTGGGGATTTGGGAACCCATCCAAGCGTTCAAAGAGATCGAGCAAAGGGAAGTGGTAGGTGGACGTGATGTCAAATCAAGTGTCCCTAATGGATCACTGCCTGGGTCTAAGGGAAACCCATCCTCCGATTCATAGAACTGCTCGTGATCAACATCCTCCGTAGGCTCAGCCTAGTCAATGGGCAAGTCATCCTCCTCATTGTGCCAATTTTCCATGACATGCATGCTATGAACTTTGACCTTGGCTGTCTTGTACGAGCATTTGGAAGCATGATCCACAGTGCACTTATCTCCATACTTAAAGCATAGGCCCTTTTCCTTCCTTCCTTCACAACATCTGGGAAAATGAACCATTGGCTACTGAATCCATGAGAAGGTCATGCAGTGGACTATTTATTTTCAGCATACTTATTCTCAGCATTAGAGTCCAATGCTGTTCCAAAAGTGCCCATTTTTCTTTTAGCATGGAAGGTGAGGTAAGTGGGTACTTTGGGGTTGTTATTGGGCATAGAAGTGCCTCGAAAATCATCTCCGTATGGGGCTGATTGTGAAGGAATGCGGGGCTGTCCAACACCTTACTGAAAATGTTCATTCTTACGGTACTTTCTTACATATCTCTCAGGTAGTTCAATTGCATCAAACAGTGTGGTAGGTTTTTGGGCCATGACATATGTCGATAGGCTTGGCCGTACATGCCTTGATGTCCATACATTCCATGTGGTGCATTAAGCCCATGTTATCCATTATAACCATGCTGTCCATGATTGATAGGATGGCCACTCTTACCATATTATCCTTGATGGGGCTGATTCATATGGGGTGCATGGGGGCTCCTAGGGAGAGCGGGGAAAATTCGACCAAGGGTGGGAGAAGGCCTCAAATGGATATTGGCTGCATGGTGGATGGGGGAATTCAACAGGGGGCTTATCATGCGCATGAGAGAATTTACCAATCTCGTAGGTAGAAGGGGATATTCCCTTAGCACCAAGTACACTCTGTGGACCATGCAATGGTTGGTGAAGTGGAGGACGTCTAGACTCATGCTTAGAGTCATTGGCCTTCTATTGGGATGAAGCGGTCGCTAATTGAGCAACAAGGGCAATGAGTTGCTCCAAGGTCTGTTGAGTCTTCGAGTTTGAGAAACCATGTGCTCGATCTCTTCATCAAATTTGGACATCATTTGGTGGTGGTTAGTGACCATATCATTATGCCATTCCATATGTCGAAGTTTATGCTGACAAAGTGTGTGATTGAGAAGGGTGTATGGGTCTATTTCAAGTATTTTCTCCTGTATGTCACCATGGTAATCCTATGTCGAGCTTGGTTCTTCATTCATGGAAGTCTGGGAGTCTCTAATCTCCCTCTGTAGTTCCTCTTGGGCCTTGCTTTTGCCTTTCTGGTCAGCCATCTAGATGTAGTCCAGAGGACATGCTATTAGTAAAAGGAGCGTAACTCTTTGTAGGAATTTCTGATTGATGAGGCTTTTGGCTCAAGTCGGAGGGGACAAAGTCCTCTTCAAGATGAGCTATTAACCTTTTTGACAGAAAATGATTAGAATTTTTTGTAATGGATTTATTGTGCCTGCTGTCTTGGAGCGTTCTACACCTTGTCCACAATGACCCTAGTGTACAAAAATGGGCATAACTTTCAAACCGTAGCTTCGATTGGGGAGGCTTTTGATTCAAACAGGAGGGGAAAAATCCTTCTTTGAGTTGAGCTATAGGGTTCACTTCCAGATTCAAAATAGAAATTTCTACAATATGATCTTTGTGACTGTCCTGCATGACTGTGACCAAAAACATTGCATGTCCCTTATTGCAAAAGCCTTACATGGGTAGAGCATAGTCCAAAAGGCATGATCAGCAATATCAATAGCATACTAGGCATTATCCCAAGCATCATTGCATACCCATTTGCTCTGCCATCAATGCATAAGTAAATTCAATGCCATATATCTCTTTGACTGCATACACTTCAAGTGTAATACATGGATGCCATTAGCATTGTGGGGGGTGTCCAAGGGGGATCATTGGATCAGGGGGAGTGGAGCTCATGGGAAGTACCTTCACCTACATACAAGTAGTATCGGGCTCTGGATCACTAGGAGGTGGGCAAAGTTTCCCCCAGACCAAGTTGTGCACCCCTTCAAGATCTTAAGTGGTAAGGGAGGGTCACCTCTCTTTTGTCTTACCACCTCGCATTGACCTTTTTCCTTAGCCGGATTATACATGGTAGACATTTTTATTAGGCAATCAGCATGAGATGCATTGGAAAAGAGACATTGGGCCTTTTCATGAGATGCAAGGAAAGATAAAGGTTGGGGTAGGGGTTACCTTGGCAGTCCAATGACTCACTGGCTATTGCTTACCCAATTTACAATGGCTATTATTCATTTTGGGGCTCATCCAAGATCACAAGACAAAATGGGGGTTAATGTCATCTAATACAATGAATTTCAAGAAGAGCTATGATGCATGCACATGAAGAGGGTTGAACTATTAAACCTATTCAATCTTGAATCTCTCCAATAAGGGATTAAGCTCAGTAAGTGGCTAAGTTCGAGAGATTAAGATCAGATTGGCATACCTCTTTAATTCTTGGGGAGACCATTGAGCATAACTCCTCATGATGCCTAATTACTCGGTCGATCAAGTCCGATTGGTTGGGGCATTCATGGAAGAAGACTTCAGCATTCGAATGCTCCTACTGATGAGGATGGCTCCCATGCTTGTCCCGAGCTTGAGCTTCATAGAGGGAAAACTTCAAGTGAGGCTTTCATGGCTACCCACAAAGCTTCCATGCATGCTAAACCCCATGTCTTCATCCGGGTGGCTTGTGGGGGTTGATCTCTCAAGGTCAGGAGATGGATTTAGCTTAAAGAATCCATGACTGCCCCAAACTATTCCAAACTGTCTAGCTACTGCTGTCCACCTTGGAGGCTGAATCCCGAGAGCAAGAGTTCCAAGGTGGTGAGGAAAATATGTTTAATCAGTGCTCCAGAGTAGTAGAGAGGGGTAGGATAGCAAGAGGAGAAGGGCAAGAGGGCTGGGTGAAGGCAGGGCAAACCCAACGCAAAATGTGCCAGACAGACCCATTAGGGTTCCGCCCACCCGCTTCCCTCAATAGGTATTCTTTAATTATCTAATTGGGTCCTATCACTTTAATTAGGTTCTATCACTTTTATGTGTGATATTTAAAATCATCTTCTTTAATTAATCCTATTAGGAAATGATTTCGTTTGCGTAATTTATAGCATAGACACAAAAACATGGCAGATAGTCCTTTTGACAAACAAGTTCCTTAACTTATCTTCAAGTTAATCTTTGTCTCCTGCCCATACATGAGAAATTATGTATACCTTCTGCCCTGCAGAAGTAACTAGTCCAAATCACATGGCACCATAATTTCCATCCTTTATCTAGAATAGGATCTTCCAATGCCATAGACATTGGGCCCATGGTAGTCTCCAACTTTGTTCCGGATTGGCAAGGGATATTAAGAGCTCCACAGACCCTAAGCACCCTAGGAGTGAAACATCATTTCTGTGGTTGGCCTTTTCACCACTCGACCTTCAGGTCGTGGATCGAGCAGTGCCCTTTTTGGGTTAAACCGTGGTGTGATCTTGGAGATCATCCACCCGCACAAAATATCCTTTTCTTAATTAATACAATTAAGAATCAAGCATAATAAAAGCAATCAGTCTAATATCCTCTTCTAAGAAAACATTCCTTTATCCCCATGGCAACTTGTCATCACAGATTCTTGCCATGAATTTACAACCAATCACAAGCACTTGGAATAACCATCCAGACAACAATCCAACAATCAGTTGAATGTAAAAGCATTTAGGACATTATTTGACCAATCCAACAAAACCAATTGTATTTTTCCAAAAAATGCAAGAATAGATGCGATAACATTTCCATCGCACATTTGCTCTCCCCCTTGGGATCAAAGAGAAAATCTATGTAAAATTTACTTAACACTCCCTTCCTCTTCGAGTAAGGCATATGTTAGGGGTTTAAACATTGTACATGACATAATTTCTATAGGTCACTTACATTGTTTAGGTTACGTAATTTCTATAGACCAAAGGGAGGGATCTTCATTTCTCATTAAAGGATGGCCATCTACACGTGATACTTTCCGCTTGGGGGTCATCATTGGTCTTCTCCTCTTTTAGATGCAACTCGCGCAAGACTTCCATGCCTTGTACTCGATTAGCAGGGGCCAATTGGGGAGAAAATTAGGCTTGCAAGGTGGAGATTAATCCTACAGGAAAGGGAAAAAATAGATGCGCGTGACCACCCTCTAAGGAGGGGAAGAGAAGGAGAACCTTCCGAGAAGGTTCTCTCTCTCTCTCTCTCTCTCTCTCTCTCTCTCTCTCTCTCTCTCTCTCTCTCTCCCTCTTAGTGTGTTGCTTAGGCCTCCAAGCCTCCTTGTCATTGGGGGAGGGGGGGTGGAGTATACTCACTTTGGGGGGGGGGGGGGGGGGGAGAGGTGGAATATGGCCGCTTTGCAAGGGGGGTTTATAGGGGAAGGGTGGGGTATTATTAGGGGGGTTGATGGGGGCCCTTCCCTCCACCTGGGCAGCCAATGTGGCTACCGCCATGCAGTATTCTCATGGGGGAGGAAGAGGTAGCACACGTGTGCTCCTCCCCCCATCGACTTCATCGACATCATCCTCTCCTTCATCATCATCGGGATCTTCGTCGACTCCTCCTTCTTCCTCGATGTCGTCACCCACTCCATCCACGTCATCCTCTTCATGCTGTCTCCCCCCTGCCACCTGTTTGGTGATGACAAGGGGGGGAGGTTTAAATTTTTTTATAGTTTTTATTCCATTTTTTTTCTTGGGGGTGGGGTCCTACATGGGGCAGGGTATTACAACATTGATTAGTGGAGGTGGTTTAGTGTGTGGTTTTGACAACCATAACCACCAATTTATTACGTAGTAACCTTGAGCACATAGGAGAGTTTTAGGGACCCATTGTTAGCTTGTATTATTTCTTGATCAACATTTGTGATTACAGGCTTTAGGTCACCTCCCTCCCTTTGGTAGATCTTTTCAACATTTGGCTATGAAGGTCTTGGAGGTGGTTGCTATGCTTGTGATGACACATGTTTCATTTTTGGTCCTCTAAGGAGCAACACCAATTATTTTCATTGTTCTTGCTATTCCCTAAGTAACTCCTTAAGAACTTCTTTGTTCTTCCCTACCAAGTGTCAAGTGTGTCTCAAGGACCAGTCCCTTGCCCTTCCCTTGGGGACAGGTGAGATTCTAGAAGTAAAAGTCATGATTATCTCACCCACAAAGTGGTGCTCTTGTGCACTATATTGTTGCAAGAAGATAAAGTCCCACATCCTTACATCATATATGATGAAGAGGGAAACACACTACTTATAAACTATTATCATGTTCTAGTGATAAGATTAAGACATGGCTAGGAAAGAGGCATGATGAAATTCCATGAGACACTTGAATGTTGGCCCTACGATCAATTGGATCATGTATCAAGTAAGTCCACATTGAAGACAAGAGCCTACCTAAGAAAATAAAGCTGACTAGAGATGTGCCAAATGTGGCATAACATATATGTACCACGATTGCCCTAGGTGGAAAGCTATTATAAGGAAGGAAATCACGCCATTAGTACACTCAAGTCTCTTTAGAGTAGAGATGATCAATGATAACTACAAGATCCTAATTTATGTAAGATAACAAGAGTGCAAAAAAGTAAGAAAGAAGGTATCACTATGATTAGTCCTCTACAACAAATAGATTGATGATTAGAAAGAAGAGCTCAAAGAAAATGAAGAAGCATGATATCAAATTTTATTTGAAAATTTGTAGAGCTACAATGATACCAAAAGATGTAGCTATTTCTAGTGTCGAGAGTACTACTACAACACCCAAAATTGAAATTGTTGAAATGTAAGAGTAGGAACTCTCTTTACACTAGAGAGGATAAGGGTAGCTAAGTGTAAAAGGGCTGGAGGATAGGGGAAACCCTAACCCTAACTCCTCTAGTGGCTATATAAACAACCTAAAGTACACACTCAAGTAGAAGAGAGTGTACTAGTTGTACTTTGAGCAACTGACTAAACAAGATCTTGTTCTTGTACTTGAGCTCTCTCTCTCCCTCTTGTGCACACTCTCTCAAGCCTTCAACTCAAATTTTCAACATGGTATCAGAGCCATCTCTGATCCTTCAGCTTCCCTCCGCCTCTTTACACATCTAAGTGCACAAGAAGTACTCTTGCCATCTCAGTTACCTTCCTCTCCACCATAGCCAGCCCAACCTCTTAACCTTGGAGGAGCTGGTATGAGCAATAGAAGTAGTTTCAGCTTCTAATTTCTTCTGGATATCTTCTCCGTAGCTCAAGGAATCTCAGCATGGCACATCAAAGGCTAGGATTAGGCGACGTGATGGACAACATTTCATAAAACGTAGATTCGGTGCAGTTTTCATAGGCGACCTGATTCGAGCTGAAGCATGACTGGTACAAGGCGCAATCATGGCGGCTACCTTAGGGCTATTGTAGCCCCTACAATGGACTATCCTCACCTAAGAGGGTTTGTCCTAATTCATCGGCTACAGCTTGCTGTGATCAAAACCCTAGCTGTGGGTCTCTTGGCAGCCATAGCTAGGAAGCTTCAAGCTTCTTCCATCTTCAAAATTTTCAATGTTTGGTCATTCACAGTGATTTTAATCACTGAATCAACTCTTCCAGAGTCAGTTACTAATTTGGGAACTTCATTTCAAAGGCTCTTTTACTCGAAAGGTCATCATCAAGCTCATCAAGACCGAATCTACCATCTCTAGCAATATAAGCTACAAATGAGTGCTTCTAAGCACTAAGGCACATTGCTTAATCATTATTGCTGCTAGTACTTACACAATCTGAATGTTTTCATCAGAAAATTAAAACAATTGAGTGCTTTACTTCATGTTGTAAGGCTATGTGTACAATTATAAGCACATAGACCATCCTACCCTAAACTTGTATTGCATATCTTGTGTGACTTTTTCAAGTATATTGGTCAATGAGATCAGAGAGATGAGTGTCATTATACTATCCTTGGAATCACTAGCAACAAGCATTGTAATCATAGGCCGTCCTTGTCCAACACAAGGTTCATCCACTAAGCCATACCACAAGGAGGAGCCCGAAGTCCAGTCTAGGTTCACATCATTGAAGCCAAAAAAGACCATTAAACCTCGGAAGAAGACTGCACATAAGAAAGGACCACCAAAGTCATATTTTGAAATATTGCATATGTATGATGATTTTCAGCCTTTCTCCTCATTACAACTTTGATATCAATTGTTTGATTTACTTCTGCATTCAGTGATAAGATTGTAAGGGACTAGACACTGCCCTTATTCTAACAAGTGGTAAGACCTTCCCAATGGCCACAACATATGCTGATGTCCGTCCTCAAATTCGGAAATTTAATGGAAAATATTTCCATCGCAAGTTTTCATCAAATACAAAATGATGGAAAGAGGATATTGTACCTTCATAAAAGGGGCCAAAGTAATTGACCCATCCAATCCCCTTGATGTAGAAGATGATGAACGGGCTCAGGCCATCATCATGCTTCATTTAGATGAATCCTTAATTCATCACATTGACCAACTCTCAACTGCAAAAGAAAAGTGGGATGAGCTCGAAAGGCTCTACAGTGCTACAGGGAAGAACTCTAAGATATTTCTCAAGATTGAGTTTTTTAGCTTGGAATACAAACAGGGAGAAGAAGTTCATTTCACATATGGAGGGGCTTATGGCACAGCTTGCCTTCGTTCAAGCACCTATCCATGATGAAGATGCCATTTCCATTCTGGTAAAGTCTGTGAAGAAGGTCTTTCCAACCCTTGTGACTACCCTAACTAATATCCCAAACCCAACTCTAGCAAGTACCATTCAATCATGCCTGGATGAAGAGAAGAGAAACCATACTGAAGGGTCTTCAGCATTTACTTCTCGTGAGCAAGTGTTAGTCCATATAGCTTCTGCTAAGTGCTCCTTCTGTCACAAAAAGGGACATATTATGAGCAACTATTGGAAGAAATATCTTGACAAAATGAAGTGCAATAAATGCAAAAAGACTGGGCATATCACCAGTAAGTGTCCCGGTGTTCCAAAAGTACATAAGGAATTGGAGGTCAACTTTGCCTCCCAATCCATCGGTGACCGACTCTTTTGAATCTTGTAACACTCTCTACCTATAACCTTTTCTTGTAGCCAAATTTATAAAGGCATCTCATTGAGAATTAAGGGGAGGCATTCTATTATGTTGTTTATCCAATGCCACTTGGCATTGAGGGGGGGTGTTGAAAGATAAGCATAGGAACTCTCCTTACACTAGAGAGGATAAGGGTAGCTAAGTGTAAAAGGGCTAGAGGACAGGGGAAACCCTAACCCTAACTCCTCCAGTGGCTATATAAATAGCCTAAAGTACACGCTCAAGTAGAAGAGAGTGCACTAGTTGTACTTTGAGCAACTGACTAAACAAGATCTTGTTCTTGTACTTGAGCTCTCTCTCTCCCTGTTGTGCACACTCTCTCAAGCCTTCAACTTTGATTTTCAACAAAAATGGCATCCATGCCACAGTAGGTGAATACCTTGACTCAAACATCAATTAAAGGTGATCAATAAGGGGAAGTATTGGGTTAAGGAGGCACAAGTTGAGCTTCAAGATCGAATGTATTAGGAGGCATAAATGCAATTGCCTTCTTGAGCAATGCACATCTATCAAGCTCATCGATCCTAACGCCTTCAGGAGATCTACCGCTAATCAACCCAATCAAGAGGAACCACAAATAATGCTATTGAAGGCCATAGTCACAAAACATAAATGACCAAGAACTTCTAATTTTGGGAGATAGATCCATGCATCATTACAAGACTGCTCCAAATCAGCATTACATGCATCATCATATTCCCTCTAAAGTTGATTCTCTATGTCATTGACAATCTGCATCAATGCTTGCAAAACTTCACCATCAAACTGTCTTTTTCATTTCAGCATATCAATGATTGCATCATGAAATTCACACTTCGCAACTCCAAAAACTTCCCCAAGTGTGAATTCCACTCTATTGCCAAGTATGGGTTCTTCCTAGACTTTTTTAAGGTTTGTGGCAATCTTAAAATCTGATTGTAACCTGTTATCAGGCTACTTGCTCCTTTTCTTCCCTTTTTGTTTCTTCTCCTAAGATGCATCCTCCATAACATGCTTAGGCATGGCTTTTTCAACCTCTTTCTGCTGCTCCATTTTACTTCATGTTATGGGTTTAGATAGGCCTAAAGAGGAAGGACTAGTAGTGTCCTCATCTCTTTTTGTCTTTTCTTTCACAAGAGCTTCTTGATTATGAACCTCAACCAAATAAGCATAGGCTAAAAATGAATCCACTAGTGTACTCCATCATGTTCTCCCTCGTATACTGTGACTTGCATCAGCCAATTCAGACTTTGTTGTTTTACATTTTTCCATGCAATCTAATGCCTGCATCCAAACACAAGATTTTTCTCTTCAGCCATGCCTCCTTTACGAGGTTCTTTGATCCTTTCAATTCTCAACCCATATGTGATTGCATCTATGGCAATAAATGCTATCCTTTCTCTACCATCTCTTCCAACTTCTTCTACATGCCACCATTTTCAAAATTTGGCTCTTTCGGAAGACCTGTTTCTCTTGCATGTATTTTTCCATCTTTCTAAAAGACTAACCTTTTACTTCCACTTACTTCACAATAGGCTGTACAGTCTCGCTTTTCATGTTGTAAATTGTCACACCAAAATGCATCTCCTCTTGTATCCTTCGCTGTATGGCCTTTGGGTTGTTGTCCAACCCTTCTCTTCTACCTTAACAATCCAGTTTTTTTTACCTTTGCATTGATTTCTGTCAAATTCAGTCTCAAATCACACATGCCCTTGATTAATTCATGTGGGAGCTTTCGCTCAACCGCCAAGACCCACGGACCACTTATTGTTTCAAGCGTTCCAAGCCGAGCACTAATGGCTACCTCTCACATAACCGACACGCCATCCATATCTATGGGTGTAGTGAGCTTACCTCCATGCCGTTCGAGTTACCTCCTCTCCCGCGCACTCTGGTAGCTCCACGATCCAAGTGCAAGCTTCAAGCAAGCTCCATCCTCAAGCTCCACACTCCAAGCTCCATGTCCGCGAGCAAGACAAGAGAAGCAAAGAGAAGAGAAGAAGAGAGGAGAAGATTGAGAGCTTCTCCTCCTCGGTCCCTCACCCTCACACACTCACTCCCTCACACTCTCACACTCCCTCTCTCAAGCACAAGCTCAAGCAAGCAAGAACAAGAAGAAGAAGAAGAAGAAGAGGAGAGCTACTATTTGCCACACACAAGAATGAGCTTCTCATTCACTTTTCAACTTTATATACGAAACCCTAAATCCCTTTTGGGCGGTCATCCCCTTTTTCCCCTTTTTACATGGCTGGCCATAGCCTAGGCCCTCTTTCCCATTGTCCTTCTATCTTC
This sequence comes from Lygodium microphyllum, assembly GCF_053477565.2. Taxonomy (NCBI): domain Eukaryota; kingdom Viridiplantae; phylum Streptophyta; class Polypodiopsida; order Schizaeales; family Lygodiaceae; genus Lygodium; species Lygodium microphyllum. Next base: position 113,695,823 of record NC_141148.1, read on the forward strand.
CTAGCTTCCTTTCCACCTCCCGTCTACATTTACAAATTGCACGGGTGAGAGCCCGGCGCTCTTTTACAAGATTTCAGGGTGCGCCTTTTTATTTTAAAATGCACCTTTCCCCTTTTGCCTTTGCCTTGGACTTTTAAGGTTGCCCTTGCGCTTTTGGCCTTTTCTCCTTTTCTTTCTTCAGTCGGGCTACCTTTTTTCCGCCTTTGCTCTGCGTCTTTTCCACTTCTTTTTGCCTTCTTCGTGTTGGGGTTAACATTCCCCCCCTCCTAGATGAGTGCCAGTCCCATGGCACTCACCGTCGTAGGTAGCAGGTTGTAGCATGCACCGAAGATGTTGGTAACAAGGACGCCTGTGGTTTCCGTGGAGGAGTGTTGGTGGTGGTGTGGCAGAAGGTCCTGGGGGCCTGTTGGTGGCCAAGGTGGCTGGTGGAAGGTTATTGGAGTTGGTGGTAGGGCTATGCTGTGTTGGGGATTGCATTGATGGCCAGCACAAGTGTTGGTTTGTTGGGGATTCTGCACATGACGATTCTTTGCGGGCTTGTTGGATGGTAAGGGACAAGTATCAAATTTGAGTGTTGATGAAGAGCAAACAACACCTTATACCTGCAATTGGAAAACCTCACCTGTGATCTCTCCTCAAGGGGTAGTGCTAGGTTTCTCATCGTGCACAATACATATTTTGATTAGTTTGGGAGACAGGTCGAACGCTAAGCAAGCCTAGAGTATTGTCCTGCACTTGAGGACCCAAACTGTGGATATACTTCGGTGCAAATATTATGTGAGTGCTCGTGCATACTTAGATATTACATAGTTAGAAGACTGTGGGCTAGTTTCTCATAACAATTCGTGGATGAAGCAAAGTGGTTCATGTGGAGAAGGAGTACGCATGAAGGCATATGAGACATCCTTTGCATTGTGACTGCACGATGTAGCATAATGGAATACAAGGACACCGCACTTTCAGTAGCTGGAAACTATTGGACTTGCTTGATGAGTACGGTGTACTTTTCATGGCCAATCGTGCGGTGCTTATCACCACTGATTGCAATGGTACTAAGGCAGAGTGCAAAAGAAAATTGTGCAAGTGGGTCAGGGTGACAGGTCTAACCCTAGGCGAGACAAGCTCCCCAGGTATGTTCTGCCCTTGATGTGCCCTGAACAATTGTGGGTGATTGTAAGGGGCTAGGGGACTAGGGACGAAGCCGGTCGACCAAGGTCACCAGACGTACCTACTTTGAGGACCCCTAGGTGCTGTGCTGTGATCGTGGGTGCTTTTTATTTTTTCCATTCATTTCTTTTTCTTTTTTTCTTTTTTTCTTTTTTTTTCTTTCTTTTTTTTTTGCCTGAGTACAACCATTACAATATGTTGAGACTATCAGCCTTTCAATGGGTTGGAAAATGTCAAGCTTCGAAGGCTCAGAAAATGAATAGTACAATGATGATGGTGCCCTAGCCTCGTTGTTAGAGAAGCAGTTGGCGAAAGGGGGAGATACACTTGAGATATTGCAACCCTCCTTGCGGCACATGCGATGTGGGTACAATTGAGGTAATGACTGTCGTGAGCCAATTATAGAGCTTGACCCAAAAAGGGGGCGTGGCCCAGGAATGTTTTGTGGGCCATGCAATGTGGGCGGTTGGCAAGGGTGCTTTCGGCAGCGTGGCTTTGTCGCGGCTCGTTGTGGGGTTGTGGGTGTTGCGGTGATTGGGCACTGAACATTTTCGCACAAGGACCTGTATTATCCTGCATCCACTTGCCGCTTCATGAGAGCATATGCATTGTGTATGCCGCAACTATAATAAAACAGTGCAATGCAAGGAGACATCACTTATTTGAATTCTATGGTGTTGACTAGACATTTATCACCTGCGCTTGATTAGCTTTTTCTTTTGCTAAAGGTGTAGCATATATTAAACGCAGATATGATAAGTTCATACAAGTGAGGAACATGTCAACACTTAACAAGTCGGGAACACTTAACCATTTAAAAACAAAAAGTCCTGGCAAGTTATCATTTGATAAGCCCTTTATGCATTATGGGCTACTCGATTTGTATGAGGCGGGGTGAGTCTGGATGGCCGGGTGATTGGGGCTCTGCTGGTGTGGGGCTCCCGTGGGGGTGAGCAAGGAACATGTCGGCCGGGACATGAATGGTGTAGTCCCGGCCCGCTACCGTCTCCAGAATATCTTTAAATAATTCATTAAATTCTTCTCTTTCCCGAGCTGCCCTTTCTGCCTTTGAGCATCTGGGGCCCGAGCGGGAGCTGGGAGTGCGTACCACTAGTGCTGCCATCATTTGTGTGTTTCGAGTCTCGACTTTCTTGACTCGAGGATTCTTCGGCCTTCGCCCTGGGCAATGTCGCTTAGGGCCTCGCTTCTTGGCATACCTCTTGATGGTGGGCACATAGCACTCCGGTGGAGGGGCGCGTGCCACATGCTCTCGCCTTCTGCGAAGAGCGTCTTTGCATGCTAGATCCCCATGATCCTCCATGCGTTAGACCTTGATACCGGGTACAACTGTTGCACGGAAGGGATTTTAGTGTGGTTTATGAAGCACATATGACAAGAAGGGGGGGGTGAGGCATGCAGTGCTTCATCGTAAAGGGATGGCCCCCATGATGATGTTCGTGTTGCCTCCAGCCATTAGCCAATATTGGCTTATGCTAAGTTGTGTGGACCGGTTATCATGGAGTGGGATAGGGCACATCCTCGGAAGGGTAGACCAAAACGGGAAGAAGGTGTATAGAAAGGAACTGCACCCTGTCTATAACATCAGTGTTGTTGGTCAAGGCCTCCTATGGCGGTAATGTGGGTTGCATGCCCTTCATTGGAGGTGGGAATGGTCACACAGCTTTTAAATGTGTGATGAGAAGAGGACTTGGGGAGCTTAGCCTGTCAGACCTAACTCTTCTGCCTGCGCTTGACTATCATTGCTTGTGTGTGTTAATATTGTTTATACAAGGTGACACAAGAATTAGTGTTTAGTTACATACATATTTATGGATCCATGTCACTTCACGAGGATAAGAACCAAGTGTAGAACTCGGGGTTGTACCGGAGCTTGGCACACGCATCTAGTATTCGTGGCAGCTGACTTAATACTGATAGATATTTTGCCACGTCGAGTAGCATGGAACCTTGACCGAGTCTACTAGCAATATGTAACTCCTCCTCAGTGAGAACCTTATCAATTAAAGGGCCATGTAGCCTAGTTCCAGCTAAGTCTGTACCCCGAATGTCAGACAGCACTCGAAGGGAAGTCGGTGCCACATAGGTTGGGTCTCTTTGAGACCGCCATTTGGCCAATCGCTCTTCTGAGACCGTCATGATCTGAGCCCCTATTTCGGCCATTACAACGTGGCTTTCGCACCAACGCTGCTCGAATTGACTCTGGCCTACTGATAGTCACTTTAGTAGCTCTATGTCTATGAGATTCGGTCGGCAGAGCACTTCATTGAACGTGACGGTTAAGCACAGTTCGTCAGCCTCCTCGTCAGGAATGAGTCGCATATGTTCATGCAGGAGCCTGTCATAGTGCCCTTAAGATGTTCTTGTTCTTCCCATGATAGAGGAAAGGTCAAGTAATCTCCAAGCTGCTCCCTGGGGATCGTGCCCATGTCCGCAAGGATGTAGACACGCGCGACCACTTTGAGCTTAGCCTCCAACTCAGTTAAGCATTCTGCGGCACTTCTATGTTCAACGAGGGCTTGCTCGGTTGCTATCTCATGCAAAGTTCTAAGAGTTTCTTTAGGCTTTAGCATGGTTGGGGGCTCAGGCCTAGATGAGCAAGATTGGTCAACGCTAGGATTTCTTATGCTCTTGGGGTTCTCATGTTTCTCCTGAGGTTTTGCTGCTATTTCGTCATGGTTCTTCTCGGATGTGACTGGTATAGATTTGTCACCCTGTTGTGACAACGCTGTATCCACTCTTGATTGATCAATGTGAGTTCTATTGTTAGTGGATAGAGTGTTGCAAGCAACTATTGATGGCAACTATTGCTTTGGTTTGTCAGAGCACACAGATGTGTCTGGGGTTTCACCACTATTAGGAGAGGTATCAGTGGGTTCATTGGTGGATGGACTCGATGCTTTATTCATCAGCTCTCCCGTGCCCTTCTTCTCAATGTTCTTGGGGTCCACAACCAGCTGCAATTGTTGTTGTTTTCTCTGCTTTCTCCTCTTTTTCTTGGTCAATGAAGGTGCCCCCTCTCAACGACTTAGGACCCTAGTGTTGAGAGAGAGAGAGAGTATGAGAGAGATACATAAGACATGCTCCCAAAGAATGATTCATATTGATGTAGAGTTAGTATATATAGGTGAGACCCAAGTCAAGTGAGAGATTATATATATAGTTGTAACATCCCCACTCAGCGAGGTTGCTTTGTAGTAACTCCATACTCCTCATCATATTGACGTGCCCAGCAATCAGAAGCCACATGACCTTTCTTATCACAATAAGAACAATGTTTGTTAGGATAAGCAAGACGAGAAGATTTACTACCTGGATTAGGGCGTCCACCCTGCTGAAAACGTGAAGCTGGACGCTTGCGAGCAACAAAAGCAGCATCAAAATCCCTTTGTTCGCGAGTGACCAAAACAGCATCAGATTTTTCCAAATGATGTTCATGACGTTGAGAATATTCAATAAGAGATATACATGCTTTGTCAAAGTGGATATCATCCTTGTTAGACAAAATAGTGATGATATTGTCATATAAAGGATCTTTGATGGTATGAAGAAGTTGAGTAACAATCTGATTTTTAGCAACAGGAGCGCCGGCAGCACCAAGCTGATTGATAATGTCTTTAAAAGCCTCGATATGAGAGTGCATAGAAGTACCAACCTTATATTGAAGATTCTTCAAACAAGTTTGGAGATATAAAATTTCGATGACCGATTTCTTCTCAAACGTTGAGATAAGATACTCCCAAATAGCATGAGAGGTTTCCAGATGAAAGACATCCAACATAAGTGAGTCAGGAAGTGCAGACAATATATAACAATGAGCCGCTTTGTCACGACGAATCCAATCAGTATGATCAATTTTCCATTGTTCAAATAATGGACCATCAGTAATCACAGAATTGTTATTGATCACATCAATAGGTTGAACTGGGCAAGACAGGTCGCCCAAAACAATATCAAATAATTCGTCACCTTCAAGAATTAGCATCATCTTTGCTTTCCACCCAGGAAAGCCTTGTCCTTGGAAGAAGAGAACCGAACGTTGGCTAGACGGATATCCGTTAACAATTACGCAATTGGCCATGCCTGTATGTCGAGAGAAAACAAATAAGATGAGATCGCAGAATCTGCAAACCATGATCAAGACGAGCGTAGTTGAGACGCATGACAATCAAAATAGGGATATGCACATAAGAACGATGAAAAGTATTGAGTGACTAAAAAGAAAGCCCGAAATAGAGAGGCGTAACGTGCAAGTCGAGATGACACATATAAGAAAAGTGCTATTTCGGTCGAGCAAAGAACGTGAACGATAATAAAACATCGCTAAAAATAGCAAGATGTTTGCTTGTCGTAATCAACATCATTAACGAATACGAGCGATTAATAAACTGTAATTGGGGATTAACGAACTGTAATTAGAAATACAATTTTAAATAAAGAATCGCAGATTCGAGCAGAATTGCTGTCTTGAATCTTGAACTGTCATAACTTTTGATCCAGAACTCCGATTGACAAGCGGTTTTGACAGGATTCGAGAGCACGACGAGAGCTACGCACCTGGACCTGGTTTTTGTTTTTAAAGACAAAATTAACTAATACTTCTAATTTGAACAAGTTCATGTATCAAATCATCACTTGTGCAAAGAATTCAATCAAGTATAAACAATGAAACAACTTATCTTCCTTGTTGTTGCTATGCATCCATAGCTCTGATACCATGTTGAGAGAGAGAGTGTGTACGAGAGAGATATATAAGACATGCTCCCAAAGAATGATTCATATTGATGTAGAGTTAGTATATATAGGTGAGACCCAAGTCAAGTGAGAGATTATATATATAGTTGTAACACCTAGGCTATATCGACCGCCGTTGATGTGCTTGGTCGGGCCTCAGCATTTCCCTTTTCTAGTGTGTCCTTATGGGACATAGCCGTGGTTTGCTGAATAGCCTTGCCCGATTGTGAGGGCACAACTGCCGCTCTTTTCGGAGAGTCTAGCTTTTCAACCAACTCCCCTGCGTTTAACTCCCCCGTCCTAGGCTTTAGGCACTTTGAAAGTGTTAGAGTTGTCGAGGGATTTGGTTGCGACACCTCCTCCATAGGTAAACTACTAAGGACACGTTCCACAAGGGGCATTGTCACGGCCAAGGGCTGTGACTGCTGTGATCCCTGATTGGAAGTAGTAGCAACTAGTTCAGTGGGCTGGCTACCCTTGGTGGATTGCGGTGTCAAGTCCCTAGGGCGATCAGAAGTGGTTGTGTCTTTCGTTGGCCTTTGAGCACTCATTTGTGTAGACCGAACATGAGCTGATCTAGTCGCATTAGGTGGCTCAGGCATATCCTTGGGTCGAGAGCTACAGATGGCATCATGTCCCACCTCTTTGATGGTTGGAAGCTTAAATGGAGATAGAGATTGGAATTGAGCAGTCGCCCTTGACAACTGCTGTAGTGCTTCCTGTGTTTGTTTGGGAGAAGAGGGCGTAGGAGATCTAGGACTCTTAGGTGGACTTTGCACTCGCTGAATGATTTGCTCGAGGTTATTAGACGATTGTGCCATTTGCTTTGTTGAGCGATCAGCCTTGCCTTGAGCAATGTTGTGCCTATGATGCTTGTTCTCCCCTTGGGAAATCAAAGGCTCCTTGGGCACTAACGGTTTTTGTGCGTGCTCAATGGCTACGTATGACATCTTTCTATTTAGCATGCTGGCTGGGGCTCCTTCCTTCGAACAATCATGTCTGGTTCCTTGCCTTGAGACCTAGAGCTTCTCTTAGATTTCCTCTTGTGCCATGCTTTTGATGCACTCTGGCCTTCAGCTGATAGAGGTGGTTTAGCAGGGGGTTTGGGTACCCAAATCCATTGGTTGCCTGCATAATACCCTTGAGCACGAAGCAATGCTTTGGATATCCATCGCGGCGTTGTGCTAGCTCTCCATCGATGCCTTCGCCCATAAGGCTTGGGCTTCTTTCGTGGTCTTCTACGATTTTTGTGAGTCCAAACCCTGTTCTTGGCCTTGTCTCTTGACCTTCTTGTTTTCGGCATGGCCTCACTCACTGGTTCTCGTTGTTCGACCTGTGCTTGTATCAACTCTTCCAACAAGTCCTTGCCCTCGTTTGTAGGCTTGACTATTATGTCATCACCTTCCTTGCCTTTCCCTTGAGGTTCAGGTCACCCTTGCTAAAGGTGGTGACTATCCTTACACCCGGTAGTGTCAGGTGTATCCTCTGTGCTACACAGTCAGCCTCACATTTGGTCGCCCTTTTGAAGGGTCTTCCTAGGAGGGTTTCTTTCCTGTAGCTAGCACTTTTTGGAGGAACATGAAATAGGATAGGCAAGCTTTTTGTTTCAATTGTCGCAAGGATTTTGCACTTCCCTATGAGTGCTTGTGGGTGTCCCCCATAAGGGCTAAGTGTTGCACTAGTCGGTGTGAGCTCTGGTTGGCCTAATAGGGTCCATGATTCATAGGTCAAGATGTTAAAATCTGCTCCTTCATCAATCAGAGCATTGATAGTATACTCTCTCTTCGCGGTGAGTTTGACCCTAAGATAAGCAGGTGGTACTATGTCTTCATCTTTCGGGTCCTGGCTTCTTGTAAATTTAAGTCTTCTGACAGATGCCCTTGAGTTCTTGACTGCACGACCAGATGTGGATTCTCCACTGCTGTCTTGGATCATCAGTGCAGTTCTATTCAAGGTACATCTCTCGTCAAGAGTGTCATGTCTAGTCATCTTGGCATTTGTAGCTTGCTGAAGTTGCATTTTGCTCTGACTAGACACGGTTTGAACACAATGTCCTTGTGTTCTCGTGGTGTGGCCTTTTTGCCCTTGATGGCTAGATTGGCCCATTGATGTTCTAGGGTCTCTGTTTCTCTCTGTTCGGGTATGTGCTTTTGGTTGCTCGATCGCAAGTGAGACTCCATGCTGGTGTAGAGCCATTACTTCACTAGGGTCCAATTTGAAAGGCCTGTCACGGCACGTGTTTTCTCTCCAACCTACTCGGGGGAGGTGCGGAGGGGGCAGAGCCCCCTTTGCGAGGGTTCAGGGGGGACAGTCCCCCCCAGCCCGCAGGGCCGTTACGGTAGACGCCATATGCAATTTGGAGGACCGTTTATAGCCAAATTTTGAACTACGTGCTCTAAATTTTAGATACCTGTCCGATTTTGACACTTTTTTTGTCCGAGTCTTAGATGTCCAATTTTCAGGAGTCCGATTATCAGAATCGGACGTCCGATTTTGGGTTGGTCCGATCGGCCCAGTGGTCCGATTTTGGTCACGTCCGATTCTAGGACTCGGATCGAAAAAGTGGTCCGATTCTCAAAGTGGTCCGATTCTGGGAATCGGATCGGACAGGGTGGTCCGATTTTAGCAGTCGGACGGTCTGATTCTAGCTGGTCCGAGTGGTCCGATCGGACAGGATGGTCCGATCGGATGGTGGTCCGAGCGTCCGATTTCCAAAATCGGACGGGCTAGTCCGAGCGGTCCAAGCGGTCCGAGCGTCCGATTATGGACGGGTCCGAGTGGTCCGAGTCCGAGTATCCGAGTATGGACTGGTCCGATTCTGGGACTCGGACGACCTGGTCCGACTACGCGGTCGACGGCCCTCGAGTTGCACGCGATGCCTCTAGACTGACGTCTACTACACCGAATCGTCCAGCGCCTTCCAAATAGGTGCGAGACACTACAAGGGAATGCCAGACATGCTTGGAACCACTATGGTGCTCAAATCGAATGGCACTCCAAGGATCTGTGCCCCTATTTCCCTGTTTTAGCCTATTATACAGCAATAGAGAACCCTACTGTTTGTTTCTTTTTCTTTGTTTTTTCCTATCCTAAATGCATCCAAAACACAAAGTAAATACCTACACTACTCCATCTCATAACATAAATCTCAAAAAATCAAAAAACCTACTTGCCAAGGAGATCGAATACCATCTTAACCCCCCTTACTTCCTACCTATCTCAAGCACCGGTTCGGGGGAAACCCCTTACTTTGATGCTCGATTCGAAGCGCGCAAGCGCTCAAGGCTTGAATCCGTTGGTCCCAGCAACGGAACCAAAATGTGGGAGCTTTTGCTCAACCGCCAAGACCCACAGACCGCTTATTGTTTCAAGCGTTCCAAGCCGAGCACTAATGGCTACCTCTCACATAACCGACACGCCATCCATATCTACGGGTGTAGTGAGCTTACCTCCATGCCGTTCGAGTTACCTCCTCTCCCGCGCACTCTGGTAGCTCCACGATCCAAGTGCAAGCTTCAAGCAAGCTCCATCCTCAAGCTCCACACTCCAAGCTCCATGTCCGCGAGCAAGACAAGAGAAGCGAAGAGAAGAGAAGAAGAGAGGAGAAGATGGAGAGCTTCTCCTCCTCGGTCCCTCACCCTCACACACTCACTCCCTCACACTCTCACACTCCCTCTCTCAAGCACAAGCTCAAGCAAGCAAGAACAAGAAGAAGAAGAAGAAGAGGAGAGCTACTATTTGCCACACACAAGAATGAGCTTCTCATTCACTTTTCAACTTTATATACGAAACCCTAAATCCCTTTTGGGCGGTCATCCCCTTTTTCCCCTTTTTACATGGCCGGCCATAGCCTAGCCTAGGCCCTTTTTCCCATTGTCCTTCTATCTTCCTAGCTTCCTTTCCACCGCCCGTCTACATTTACAAATTGCACGGGTGAGAGCCCGGCGCTCTTTTACAAGATTTCAGGGTGCGCCTTTTTATTTTAAAATGCGCCTTTCCCCTTTTGCCTTTGCCTTGGACTTTTAAGGTTGCCCTTGCGCTTTTGGCCTTTTCTCCTTTTCTTTCTTCAGTCGGGCTATCTTTTTTCCGCCTTTGCCTTGCGTCTTTTCCACTTCTTTTTTCTTTCTTCGTGTTGTGGTTAACAATTCATCCACAACATTACCTTTAAGAGCCAACCAACAAGTATAGCCAGGTGTTCAACCATAGCTACAGGCATCTTGGCTGCAATTTCAGCCCCCTTCTAAGCACTGGCAAGTGTGGTGCATGTACTCCATCTTAATTTCATCTGCTCTCTCTTTACCAACATATACATTGCCTTTGTAGCAAATCAAGAGATCAATTTTTAGTATATATCTCTCTTCTCTCCTCTTATTATGTGTTCATGGTTGATTCTATAAGAGAGGGTGATGGGCTGAGATGAGGGATTTTGATGGTGGGATGATGCTGAAGCATGAAGGAGCATAGATTGAGGTTGGAAGGATTTTCAATGGCTACTAAAAAGCATGAGCAGGTCTCCAATCATGAGATGTATACGATATAAAGCATGGTTTTATGAGTAAGTGATAGATTTCATTATTTTATGATAAATTTTGGTTGCAAATGGTTGGAAATGGTTGCATTTGGTTGTCAATGTATGACTGATCAGAAATATTAAGGAAATCAAGAAAATTCAATCATCTAATAATTTCTTTATAAACACGCAAAACTTACAACATTGCAATTTTAAGGGAAATCATGTATTTTTTGGGTTTTGTTGTGTCTATGGTGTTCGCATGGGATGGAATGTGATAGAAAAATATTTCTTCATAAGATCAATTAGTCTAGATTAGTAAATAAAAAATATTGATACTTATTAATAAATCAATAGAGAAAATATAAAAAAATAAGTTTTGCATCTAAAAAGTAAGAAAAAATCATATTTGTGTTTGTGAATGTATAATAAGGATGAGGCATGATGTTTAGCCTTAGTTCAGTCATATCTTAAATATTTGAGCACTATAGATCATACACAATTGCATTGCATGTAGCACATGGTATCATCCTGGATGCACATCAATTGTTTTCATGAACAATGACCTACATTGAGGAGGTAAGGTACCCTAAGCTGTAGGGTTAGTGGTTCATTTCCTTTGGGGAATATTCAGTGAGGAATATATTACATCTCTCTTGGAACGACTAATTGAAAGAGAGGATTATGTGTCATACGCGCTTTATGTGTTCACGATGGCACATCTTAGGGCCAATCCCCAAGGTGTAGGAAAGACGTAATGGGGCCATCAATAATTAGTCAAGAAGTGCTCCCTTTGTCTATGCTTATGTGGTGTATTACACCAATATGCACAAGGACTCCCTCTGAGGAGTGTGGGAAGGGTTATCCGTTGGATTACAATCCATACAAACACGAAGTTCTACATTAGAGGTTAGGGTAGTTATCCCTTAGACGTTCCTAGCTGCAAGGCCATGATGAGGGGTGGTTTAAGTGTGTAGTAGAACAACTAGAGCCTTAGAGCCAATGTTGGGCCCATTTTAGGTCCCGACACATCATAATCAACTTAAAATAGTTATAATGGGCTATCCTTTGTCCCTTGCTCCTTCAAAGAGTTGGTTGTAATGGTGGGTAGTCCTTTGTCCTTTCGAAAACTAATTGATAAGAATATAGGAGTCCTTTTTTAAAAGAAAAAAGTCTAATTGAAACATATCACACATGTTCACTTTCAATTTTTAGTTCAACAAAATTTGAGGAAAAATAAAAAATATTTCTCAGGCTCTCTCTCAACAATGTGTATCTCCTCAAAGTCAAGCTCTCTTTGCAAGCAACACAACAATCAAGCACATGGTAAGGGTTTGTTTCAATCTAAATTTTCCATGAACATTTTAATCTCTAAACTAGGTTCCATGTTATATTTGTGATTCCTATTTAATGGCATCTCTAGAATAGGATGGATCATTGTGCCATGCTTTAATAATATTGGGATAGTTCACTTGGGATCAACAAATCCCTGCAACACATAGTCTTAGAGTGCCTTCTAACCTACTGTTCTGTAGCACCTTCTAACTTGCTATTCACACAATTATAGGGCTTAGTTATGAGCTTACATCCTATTTCTAAAGCACTATTAACATAGTTGTGGAGCTTAGTTTATGAAGTTTTGAGCTTATGTGGCAATTTTGAAATGTTATCCAATGAGTGAATCACTCCTGACTTATTGGCCCCATCCCATGACTAGTTGCACCTTGCTTGTGAAACTGATTGCACCTTATCCAGTCTACATAGTCTAATTCTAGTGTTACCTTCATGACTAGCTCATGACTGATTGTGCTTTATTCAATCCACACAATCTAGTTTTGGAGTTCACCTTCACATAATTGAGTTTTGAATTTTTCATTTGACACAGTGTGATTTCACACCACATTCACGTAGATCACACAGTCTAATCTCACATAAGTCACGTGGTTCATGTTCACGTAGATCATGCAGATCACATGGTTTAACTTCACGCAGATCACGAGTTTTGGAGTCCACATAGATCAAAGTTTCTGGAGTCCATGCAGATCATGCAAATCATGTTGTTATGGAGTTATGCAGTGCTGTCCTATGCAACACATTATATTGGCATGTGCTTAATAATATGTAGTTCACATAGTTCTCAAGTGTTGTCCTGTAGTAGTGTCATATATGACCTATGCTTAATAGCATGCACTTGTTCGAAGTTATTCATGCTTAATAGTATGTAGTTGTTCACGCACTTTTTCACGCTTATAGTATTGGATTGTAATACTATTAAGCCCTTAATAGTATGCAAGCACCTTTGAAGCCCATACCGGCTTGCTCGTAATTTGGGCCTTGCTTTGTTGTTGACCAACACTCATGTTTCCACCCTTATGGCTAGAAAGAAACACCCCTTATAGTTTTATCTACATAGTAGGCTTAGTCATTTTGTAAGCTCTTGTTATCAATATCCTTGTACAACCACAATGAAAATGATGATGGTCCCACTCAGTACCAACACAAATAGACTCTAACGTCATTTTCAACTATTAAAGCCCTAGTTGAAGAGCAAGACATAATCATAGTATAGGAATCAAAAACACAAGAATGAACTCAAAGCTAAATAAACAATGAAATTGCTAGAACTTAGGGACAATACACCAAACAAGGACCAATTGGTTAAAGTGTGCAGTTCTCTAGAGGAACAAAGATTGGAAAGTCAACTGATATAAATGACCAAGGCAGTACTTCTGTTGAACCCAATCGTGGAGCTGGTGCTAGTGGAGAAATAAAAAAATCTGGGACCAAGGCCTTGGGCAGATCATCCTCATCACTCAAGGTGGCGAGTTTCTCGGTGACAACCTCCTTCCCTTTTTTGATAGGCATGGGAGATTGGGCCTTGGATCATCCTCGTCACCCATGGTGGTGGGTTTCATGGTGACAACCTCCTTCCCTTTTCTGATAGGCACGAGACCAAGGCCTTGAGTGGATCATCCTCATTGCTCAGGGTGGTGGATTCTTCAATGAAAATCTCCTTCCCTTTTATGGTAGGCACGTGGCACTAGGCCAAAGGCCCAAACTCTTTATCTGGCTAATTAGCGATGATCTAAAGGGTGGCCACATGAAGTTTAAATCTAGCCGCACTGAGCTAGAGGTAGATGGGTTGGGGCAGAGCCAGTTGGGGGCACTCTTGCTTTCTTGCTAAGAGGAGGGGATGGGGCCACAATAGTTGGTGGTTGGGTGGGTGGCAGGTTTGCCTCAAAGTTTAGCTCATCAGGCTCGTCAAGCAAGGGTGAGAGTTTGGAGCAAGAGTCTATCATGGTGGCATCGAGCTCATGTTCAAGCTTTTGCCAACTATTAATCCACTCTTTCTCATAATCCTATTGGAGCTCCTCAATGATCTCTAGGGTGAGTGGGCTTGCGCCATCTAGGGTCTTCGCTCCAGCTACCCGAGTGCTTGGAGAAACACATTCTCCCTCTCCTACTTCTAGGCTTTGCACCACTGGACATCTTTGGCAAAGGCAAGCTAGGTGTTTTGGCATGCTTCCAAGCATTACCGATGGTCATGAAGGGCAATGCCTCTCTAGCGAACCTTCTCAGAGAGAGTGATATTTGCCTACTTTAGGTAGTGAACTCTTATTGCTAGAGTTGCTTTTGTGTCAAGAAGCTGTTGAGGTAGCTTAATGTCCAGAGAGCCATGTCCCAATTGGTCTCTCACAGAATGAGTACAAGGAATGCAAGAGTGGTGGCTGGGTAGAGAGAGTAGAGTCTATCTAGGCTAGAGGGTCTCCAATGGCTTGGCTAGGGGGACTCGATCTCCTAGTGGGGTTCATATTCCTAGAGGCACTTTTGGCCCTTTGACTTTAGTAGTGCAAGCTTAGAGGAGAGGCTGGTGGCTAAGGTGGAATTCTTGGGAGAGGAGGGGGATGGGGCTTCCTAGCGGTGGGGATGTGATGGGTTGGCTTGCTTTTCAAGATTCCTCTATTTTGATGACTTGGTCTTCAATGGTGATTGGGATCTCATCTTTGAGTCCTTGTCCTTTCACACCTTCCATGGGCTCCTTGATTGGGTTGGGGATAGGCTTTGTAGTGGTTGTTGTCTTCAATGGTGATTGGGATCTCATCTTTGAGTCCTTGTCCTTTCACACCTTCCATGGGCTCCTTGATTGGGTTGGGGATAGGCTTTGTAGTGGTTGTTGTCTTCAAGTGAGACTGAGGGGTCTCAATCACTGGGGAGGCAAGCAGGTGAGGAGGCTCAATAGGAGAAAGGGAGGAAACAAAAGGGTGAAGTGCTGCCCACACATCACCTTCATGGCCTTGATAGTGGGTGCTTGCTGGTGGGTAACACATCTAGCCTTGACAAAGAGGTGCTCCCTAAGAATTTAGGTCCAAGCAACTATAAGAGAAGAAGTGGAGAACAACAAAGAAGCTACCTTCCTTTATACACTAAAGGCCTTCGCCCTGCTGCTCTGTTGCAGGTAGAGCGCCTCGACTAAGAACTTGAGGGCCTCCTGCTTGGACTTGCACCATGCGAGGATGTTACTGAGACAATACTCCTTTTTGGTGATGGGGCCAAGATGACTCTCATCTCCTAGGTCGAAAGAGTCGACATGTCAATCTTGCCCTATTCTAGTAGAGCCAACTTCTCTTGTACGTGATGAGGGGAGAGGTATTTTCAGCTCTGGATATGGATGTTGTGGCTTTGACAAGCTATTTCAAGATTGACAATGTATCGAGGTAGACTAGGAGGGTGACAAATTGAGCTAACTGCAACATATCTACCCAAGGGAGGGTGTTGTTGATGGCTTCTATTTTGTAGGAGGATACATTTCCTCAATGTACAGTGGAAGTTTATCATGGCCATACACACATCAAAGAATATGCAGAGGGTACAAAAAGAGGCAAAAGAAAAACAAAGGCAATGATCACAAGAGAGCACTGACAAAAAAAAGGGGTGAGAGATGAAAACTTTCTTAAAAGGTAGTGGTGAGTCAATGTGAAGGGGTTATGGCCAATGCATGGACCCACCTCATCAAAACAACCCATAACCATGTACGATGTGACTGAGATTCTAGAGAAAATATGTAGGTTTTGGGCATCTTCTCGAATGATTAGGAATCATAAATGAGTTCCACATCAGTAAGGCTTATTACTTCAGGATTAAATTCAATTTGAAGGTAGGCAACCAAGGGACATGGCAATTTGGGATCCGGTGTGGTAGACGTGGGGAGATCCAAATTGAGGAGAAGTGGGCATTAGAAGCCTTCCACATGATAATGCAATAGCCCAAATCCATTGATGTCTTGGGAAGAAACTTATCCTATAAGTTGGTTAGATAAAAGGAATTAGTACTTGAGTTATGAAATACCCAAAAGGGACCATTCCACCAAAATTTGAACTTGCTAGGGAGTTTTTCCATTTGGGTTTTGAAGACTAGAACTAGTGGATCTTTATGGAACAAGGGCTTCATAGATAGTTGCTCACCTTGATGTTGGGCTTGGACCTCAAATAAGATGTAGATGCCGCATATTTAGTCTTCTTTGAGCTAAGCATTGACTTCCATTTGGAATGGGAGGGATTCCTCCTAAATCAGTGGATCGCATACTGCCAATCAAAAACTGGGGACTAAAAATTAGTATAATGGCTTCCAATCCAAAGGCTAACTTGTAGGGAGTCATACCAATTGTGACCTTGCAAGAAAGCCCAAAGTGTAGCAAGAAGGTCGATATCCCAATCTTTCTAGTGCTAATCAACCAACTTGGTTAGAATGTTGCACATAACTTTATTGATCGATTTTGCTAAATTGTTGGCTTGTCGATAGTAAGGAGAGGACCTTTTATGGACGGTGAGAAAGAATGAAGTGAGCTCTTTGATGATCTTATTTAGAAAGCATGTACCTCAGTCCACTGACCAATTTCATCAGCATTCCATACCTGGTGAAGATATCCGGAGAGGAATAGAAATTTGGAAATGAACTTGGTGGTATTGTTTAGTAAAGCCCAAGCTTCTACCCATTTGGTGCAATAGTCGATTTCTACAGTATGTACTTGTTGCAGATGTAGGAAGTAGCTAAAGAGATGGGTCTAAAAATGTCCAATCCCCACTTCTAAAAAGGTTCCAAGGGTAAGATTGGCTGGAGTGGCAAGCAGTTTCTAGCTCTAGGCTAGCCCATTTGTTTGGCATGAATCACAGTGTTGGGTCCACTTGTGAACATCACTATGCATCATTGGCCACCATAGATCATCTTGTTGGATTTTTTGGACTATGATGTTGGTAGCAAAGTGATTGTCAGCAATTCCTTGGTGTGCTTCCTCCACAACAACACGTTGCTCCATCAAGATGACCACTCTTTGGAATACTCCAGAGAGAGTGCGGTACTATAGTTGGCCCATGATGACTTCAAAATGCCAACTCTGAAGAGATAGTCATTTCCAATGCTCCTTCTAGAGATGGAGTGGGGGTACACCTATTTCTAAGAAAGCCATCATCTCATCATACCAAGACTATGAAAGGTTTTTTGGTGGCTTAAGTTCTATGTCATCTGCTACTACTACAAAGAGTTGTATATCTGGGCATTCATCCTCAATGTCAGTTGGTGGGTCTCCAAAATCTAGGCATGACAAAATCCCACAATGACATGTTGAGTTTTGGGGGTGATGCACTACCGTGTACTCAAATTCCTCCAACAATAGGATCCAACGAGCCAATCGCCCTATAATATTTTGTTTGACCAAAAAGACCAGGGCAGAATGATCCACATGAAAAGTGAATGTGTGCCCTAATAGATAGTGCCAAAACTTTTTAGTGGAGTAGATCATGCCCATGCATTCTCTTTTAGTGATGGAGTAGTTATTCTCTACATCGGAGAATATCCTACTAGCAGAGAACATGGGTTGAAACCATCCATTGTCATCTTGCTACATTAGTACAATTCCAATGGTTATGTTAGAAGCATCCAAAAATACATGAAATGGCTTGCCCCAATCAAGAAGGATCACAATGGTGGGGGTGCCTTTAACAGTAAAAGTTAAAGGTGTCAGAATGCCACATTAACTTCCTTGTTCCATTGGTAAGTTGCTTTAGGCACATGTGCTAATTTGTTGAGTGAGACAGTCAGATGCACTAAAAGATGCAAGTGGTAGCCATGCCATTGGATTTGGCCTTAGAAGCAAAGTAATATGGATGAAGAATTTGGTATCAGATCTTGCATTATTGCAACCATCTTGGTTGGGTCAATAGCAATCCCATTTTGCAAAATGATGTGGCCTAGCAAAATACCACCTTGAACAGCAAAGACACATTTGAGGGGATTCAAACTTAGACTTACCTCGCGACACCTAGTGAAGCAAAGCCGAAGATGCATTAGGTGGAGTGTGGCTTTTTCAAAGACATTGAAATTGTCCAAGAAGACTCACATGAAATTTGTGAGGTAGGCCCAAAGATTTCCTACATATCTCTTTGAAAGGATGCTAGGGAGCATTCTTGAGGTCAAACCACATCATTGTGCTTACATATAATCCCCATGTGTAGTTATGAAAGTAGCTTGGTCTTTTGGAGTAAGGTGCACTTGATTATATCCACTAAAACTGTCAAGGAAATAGTACATCTCATGACCAGCTACTTCATCTAGTATTGTATCTAGATAATGGATGGAAATAGATCCAAGATTATGGCTACACTTAGCTTATTGTAATCCATATATATCTACAGCTTCTTGTTCTTTTTGGAAACAATGACAATCAAGTATATCCAATGTGCACAATTGACTAGAGTGATGAAACTTACCCTCAAGAGCCGATCCAACTCTTCTTTGACCAATTTGGCCATATGAGGGTTCATTTGGTAGTGTTATGTCCGATCTAGGACAATGTTTGGTTTTAGAGGAATCTAGTACTGAATAAAAATGGGGATCCAAACCCTTCATATCTAAATATTCCCAAGCAAACAACTCAACTAGTAGACTGATGAGTTGCTGCCAAAATTATAGTTGTGGTTTGATACTAATGCTAACTGGTTTGTTGGCCCCCTTGACCAAACCAAGATACATTTTGTCCAGCGCATTCTCATGGACCCTTGTATCTTTCTACATTTGTGCTTCAAATTTGCACTCTTGACTCAAGATTTCACTAATATGAGCATCAACAATCTAGCTACTGATGATGTTTTCTGTGGGGCTAGCTGTCAAGATTGTGGGAGAGAAGGAAGGAGTCTCACTTGTAGCTTTCTTGCTTGCACAATGGGGGAATACACACACAGGTGGAGGCTGAAAATAGTTTTCCTCTTCTTAGTTGTGTAAGCCAAAAGAACTCTAGTACATAGAAATAGAATAACCCTATATATGGATCTCAAACCAAACTCAACTAACTAAGGTGGCATACTAACTGATGCACGAACTAGAGTAGATAAGGATAGCTGTCATCTAGCTATTATTCATGGGCGGTGTACTAACCGCATCTGCAACTGACAAGTCGGTGACATAAATGCACGACGGTCACCCTGGCATATCACGAGTGGAGCTCGATATCTCAACACTCCCCCTTGAGCTCAATCCCAATTCGTGCACACCAAGTAGGTCTCTGAACTCGCGCAACTTCTCTGCACCCAATGCCTTTGTAAATATGTCAGCTACCTGATCCTCTGTGCTGACATAAACTAGATCAATAAGACCTAGTAAAACCCTCTCCCGCACATAGTGATAATGCACCTCAATGTGCTTTGTTCTAGCATGATAGACTGGGTTATTTGCCAAGTGTATACTACTCATGTTGTCACAATAAATGACAACTGGCCCATCTGTAGGCTGATGCATATCATAAAGTAGCTTATGCAACCAAGCTACCTCACATGCAGCCATTGATGCGCCCCTGTACTCAGCCTCTGTGCTCGACAAGGCAACTCTAGGCTGTTTCTTGCTACTCCAAGTGACTGCAGCACTCCCAAAAGAGAACACATATCCACTGGTAGATCGTCTATCAGAAATACTACCAACCCAATCAGCATCAGTGTATCCATGTAACTCTATCTGAATCCCAGTCTCATAAAATAGTCCATACTGCAATGTGAACTTCACATACCTGAGTATGCGTCTAGCCGCATCCAAATGCGGTTTCCTTGGAGCCTGCATAAACTGACTTACCAATCCAACAACATAGCTCAAATCTGGCCTAGTAATAGTCATATAAATCAAACTTCCTACTATGAGTCAGTACATAGTAGGTCTTCCGGAAGCTCACCTGCATCTGCGCTCCAGCTTCACATTCTACTCCAAAGGAACTGAAATAGGCTTACAGCCTGTCATCCCATATTTGGACAGCATGTCCAATCCATACTGCCTCTGCAAAAGCCGTATCCCACTTGGTGATCTAATCACCTCAATGCCCAAGAAATAACGCAGCTCTCCCAAATCCTTCATCTCAAACTTCTACTTCAATAGCATTTTCACATGAAGGATATCTTCATCACTGTCACGTGTCATAATCAAATCATCAACATAAATGACAAGTAGCATAATACCTTTCTCTGTTTTTCTCACATAAAGTGAGAAATCTGCCTTGGAAATCTGAAAGCCAATAGTGACAAGATACTGTCCTACCTTGTCAGACCATGCTCTAGGTGCTTGCTTCAAGCCATACAATGCTTTCTTCAACCTACAAACAAACTCAGGATGAACAGCATGCACATAACCTAGTGGCTGCTCCATATATACCTCTTCTTGCAAATCACCATGCAAGAAGGCATTCTTTACATCCATCTGATGTAAAGACCATTCCTTTGATGCAGCCATAGCTGTTAGAAATGAGGGATCTAGAGCATGACATAACCGGAAGCTATGGAGGATGGAAGGAGAAGTGTAGACTCATGATGGAATGGACACTGTTTGTTACACAAGTGAATTAGGTTCCAAGATTGAGACTTGGACTCATAAACACAATCTTGTGTATGTGGACAATGACATTGACACTTTACTGAAATGAAAAGAGTACTATCATTGCATTAAGAAAGGAAGCAAGTACAATGCTTTATAGGAAAGTAGGAAACTGCAGTAGGCACTATTGTGCATATGGGATAAGTTACCCTGCATATCCTTGACCTTGAGATTCCATACAAAGAGGCTGTTTGAGTGTGATTGTTGATTCTCAACACCCCTCCTCAATCACAACTAGGAAAGGCACAAAGTGTGTAGAGGCTGTAATGAGAACCACCTGCAAAGTGTGGGTATACCACAGACATGGCAAAACACCAGAGGCTGTTGTAGAAAAAGCTAAGTGTGGGTACCATAAACATGGTGGACATCCAGAGGCTGTAACAGGGGCCTCACAAAGTGTACAGGGACTGTAATGCCAAGTTACATAAGGAGTTTACAAAGCTTATGGCAAGAAGCATTAGGGTAAGGAAAATACAAGGCTATTAAAACAATCTATCAGAATTATGAGAGTACAAGGACTGATGAGTCTTGTCCTTCCGATCCTGGTGATCTTCATCTTCTTCTTCCTTTGCTTCATTTTCTTCTTCTTCTTTGACTGCGACTAGATAGGCCTTTTGGGATCTCTTTCTTGCGTGGCAGAACTTCTCGGTGTGTCCGGTCCTTTTGCAGAAGTCACAAAAGAGCTGATCTTTCTTGCCTTTGTACCTGTTGCCAACATATAATGCATGCTCATCTCTAGAGGTACTTGGTTCTTCTTTAGTTTTTAGCTTCTTTTCTTCTTCTAACAGTGATGCCTGGATATCAACAAGTTCAGGATTTGGCATGTTGATTAAAGTTGTTGATACATTATTATATTCAGGAGGCAAGCTCTTAAGTAGAACACCGATGCAAACATCTTCATCCATTTTAATGTTGATTCCTGCAAGTTGGGTTAGGAGTCCTTCCATGTAATTAAGATGTGTGGCAAGTGATGTGCTGGACTTCATTTCAAGCCTGAAGAATTCAATTAGGAGACCATACTTTGATGATTTAGATTGTGCACCGAACAGGGTGTCAAGTCTTTTCCATGTATCCTGTGAGGTCTCACAGTTATCCACGTGATGGATATAACTGTCATCTAGCTCCAATTTGATAATGGCCTGAGCTCTGTCATCATTCTTTTGCCAAGTAGTTGCAAGGTCCACGTCCCGCGGTTTCTTCTCTTTGCCATTTGTGATGGCCCAGAGACCCTTCTTCATCAGGATGAGCTTGATGCGGGTTTGCCAAGTGTGGAATCCGACTCCTTTGAATCGAGCATTTGGCGAGTCTTTGCCCATGTTAGATTTACGGGAACAGTAGCAAATCAACTTCAGAATTTATTAGATTTGAGCAACAGAAGAATTGATTGAGAGACACAAGTGCTAAAAAGCACTAACTGAGTGTCAATGAATACCAAATCTGCAAAAGTCTTTTTCTCCAAGTGATCTTCCCCTTCTTGATTTGATGCTGATGTCTTCAGATCTGAGTGACAGTACTTTAACGAACTTCAGAGAGTATTGCTCAGTGATTAAAATCACTGTTGATAACTTCAGTGAGAGAAACAGTGAAAAATGTCAAGATTTTGAAGCTTTTGGCTATGGTGGAATTAGGGTTTCTGAGACAGGGGCCTGGTTTTTTTCTTATTGCAGGAGCTACAGTGCATCATTTTCAAAACTTTTTACATATCTAGGAAGCTTATGTCATGGGCTACCAAATCCCCATGGAGATTCTGCAGATCGTGGTCAGTATGAGGCGCGCAGGTGCCGCGAACAGATTCGGCGCAGATCTGGACAGCGTGGTCGAATTTCTGCAATGCTGGAGCCAGGGAGCATCAATGTCATTGATTGTTGTGCCAAGATGAAACGCCTTGAGCAGAGGAACAACTCTCCAGAAGAAATCGTGGGCTGAAATGGCTTGGTTGAAGAGTTATGAAAGCTCCAAGCAAGGTAGGTCCTGTCTGGCTATGGCAGACACAGAACAGAGATTGGGGATTTTCACAATGCTGAGCTCCAGATGGTCCAATGTCCTGGATTGATGTGATACAGGGAAGCTTTATGAGTTGGGGAATACTTTTCCAGAAGGAAGCTCCAAGAGATTTGACCTGTGGAGTGAGATATAAGCAGTTCAATCTGACAGGGTGCTGCTGGCTATGGCTGCCATGGAAGCTTCAGTGAGAGTAGAGTTGAGAAAAGAAGTCATACACTGACACTGAGCTGGATGGAGGTTCGGAAGAATCAAGAGAGGCTAGACAAGCAATGCCATGCCCAACTGGGCTCTGATACCATGTTAGAAATGAGGGATCTAGAGCATGACATAACCGGAAGCTATGGAGGATGGAAGGAGAAGTGTAGACTCATGATGGAATGGACACTGTTTGTTACACAAGTGAATTAGGTTCCAAGATTGAGACTTGGACTCATAAACACAATCTTGTGTATGTGGACAATGACATTGACACTTTACTGAAATGAAAAGAGTACTATCATTGCATTAAGAAAGGAAGCAAGTACAATGCTTTATAGGAAAGTAGGAAACTGCAGTAGGCACTATTGTGCATATGGGATAAGTTACCCTGCATATTCTTGACCCTGAGATTCCATACAAAGAGGCTGTTTGAGTGTGATTGCTGATTCTCAACAATAGCAATGACTGCTCTTACGGTTGCCATCCTTGCAACCAGACTGAATGTTTCTTCATAATCAATGCCATATGTTTGTGCATACCCCTTGACTACTAATCTTGCCTTGTATCTATTCACAGAACCATCTGCATTGTGCTTCACCTTATAAACCCACTTACAGCCAATTGCATTCTTACCTTTAGGCAAAGGTACCAATTCCCATGTAGCATTTGCTTCCAAGGCATCCATTTCTTCATCCATGGCTTTCTCCCATTTTTCTTTTCCCATGGCTTGCTCAAAAGAAGTGGGTTCTGGTTCCTGTATCACTTTGACCATATAGGCATAGTGAATGGCTGTAAATCCATCATATTTCAGCCTATCCACAGGATACCTAGCTCTGATAGACCTGCGCAAAGTAGGTTCACTCCCAGGTGCTCTCAAAACATCCCTGGTCTTCCTTACTCCAGGTGTAACAATAGAAGGAATACCCAACTCATCATCAATGCTTTGTTCTGAGCCATTGGATTCACCATCCACATAAGAGTGACCTGCATTCACATCAAACACGGGCTGATCTACCTTCTCTTTTCCTTTTCGTGATACCTGAATACCACTATCTGCATTGCTTTGAGAAGATTCTCCTGATCTCAATCTGCCTGTCCATGGTGAAGAATGTGAATCACTGCTAGAGGACGCTCCAGGTCCACTAATATTTTGTGACTGCTGCTGTGAATTCTGTGCAGCATTACCATTTTTTGCATCTACATCATCAATCACATTTACTGGTTTATACCAGCTACTCATCTCATAAAAAACAACATCTCTGCTCACTGTAAACTTACGAGTAGAAGGATTATAGCATCTATAACCTTTCTGCTGCAAAGAGTAACCAATAAAGATGCACTTCTCAGCTTTTGGATCCAACTTGGATCTCAACTCATCTGGCACATAAACATAGGCAATGCAACCAAAAATATTCAAATGAGAAATATATGGTTTCCTACCAGTATACCTCTCCTCTAGATTCATCCCATGTATTGCTGCAGTGGGAGTCCTGTTCATTATGTAGACTGCTGTAGCAACTGCTTCAGCCCAGTAAAAATCTGGCAAGTCTTTTTCGTTGAGCATGGCACAAGATACCTCTCCAATATGCCTGTTTTTCCTTTTTGTAATTCCATTTTGTTGTGGGGTATGACAGCATGAATATTGCTGCTTTATGCCATGCTCCTGCAGGAACCTTGCAAACTCATTTGAGAGGTACTCTGCCCCTCCATCTGACCTTAGGCATTTTATTTGCAGGCCTGTTTCTTTTTCAACCATAGCTTTAAGAGTTTTGAAATGCCCAAAAACTTCACTTTTCTTTTTCATAAAATACACCCAAAATTTTCTGCTATAGTCATCAATAAAAGTGACAAAATAATGACAACCTCCAAGAGATGTAGCTTTAGTAGTCCACATATCAGAGTGGATTAATTCCAATGGATTCTTACTCTCTTGAACATGTTTAGGAAATGGTTTCCTTGCCTGTTTTCCAAATTGACAGGCTTCACATACCTTATGCATTTCTGCAACCTTGAATTTAGGCAATCCTGCAACAATATTTTGGGCCTGCATTGATTTAAGTCATTGTACATTAACATGACCAATGCGTTTATGCCATATATCAATATCTGCAACTACACCGGTCCCATGTGCAAACATTACTGCACTCAATTCAGGCATATCTGCATCCAGCGTAAACATTCTGCCCTTCTTTCCTTTTGCTATCAAGCGACCTTTATTTTTCATATCCTCAACAAAGCATCCATGAGGATTAAATCTGACCTGCAAGCCCTGCTCAACCATTTGACCAACAGAAACCAGATTCTTGGTGATATTCGGGACATGAAATACATCGGACAGGTATTTCTTTTTTCCATCCTGCATAGACAAATGAATTTTTCCAATCTGCACAATAGGATGTGCAGTATTATCACCAGTCTCCACAAATCTTGGTTTTTCCATTTTCCTTGCATCCTCCATCCATTCTGCATGACCTATCATGTGGTTTGATGCACCTGGTCAACATACCATATATCGTTGCTTTCTTCTGCACTTGTCACATAATTGTTCATGTGATGTACCATAAACAAACGCTCATTTCTATCATCACCCTATCTACTATTGGAAGATGCATAATTCCCTTGTTGTAATTTTTCATTCATAATGTCATTCTGCTTTTTATAGCAATCTTTAGCCATATGACCCATTTTACCATAGTACCAGCATTCAACATTACTGTTTGCATTTTGGCATCTTTGCCATCCACCACGACCTCTTTGTCTCCCCCTCCCTCTAGAGTTACCACGTCCTCCTCCATAGGACTGGTTTTCTTGAGTTTGCTGCATATTTTGATTTCTACCACGGCCTCCAGATCGGCCTCCTCTACCTCTGCCTCTACCTCTTCCAGCATTTGAGTAGAAGACAGCTTCTTTTGAAGTTCCTCCTGAAGAAGATGCACCACCATTTCTCTGCTCCTCAGAAATTAGAAGAGCAATCAACTCCTCAAAATCAGGAAATCTTTCACGGACAGAAATGGATGTTTAGAACTGTGCATAATCCTTTCCTAGACCATTCAAGGTCACAGAAACTAAATCATCATCTTCCACTAGCGACCCAATGGAAGTAAGTGCATCTGCAATCTTCTTCACCTTCATGTGGTAGTCATTGATGCTCATATTTTCTCTTTGCACATTGTGTAACTCTTGCTTGAGCTGCATTTTCCTGGCTTGCGTATTTGTGCTATACATTTTTGACAAAGTATCGCATGCCTCCTTTGGCGTACTTGCATCTTGAATATGCACAATCATAGAGTCTGAACTGCTAATAGATAGCCAGTACATAACTTTCCTGGCTCTCTCATGCTATGCTTTAAATGCTTGCATTTGCTGTTGATTGGGAACATCAGGAAGAACTGGTTCTTCTTCATTTCCTGCAACGAATTCCCAATATCCTTTTCCCATAAGGAAATTTGTCATTCTGAACTTCCATGCTTGGAAGTTGTTCTTGTCAAGCTTTTCAGTGACAATCTATGAAAGAGAATCAGACGCCATTACAGAACACTGCAAAAAATTCTATCACTGCAAAGAACACAGCTTCAACCTCACAAGGGCAAATCTGCAAAACTGATGAAAGTGGTATTTGACCACACAGTCACTTCCTAGTGACGATTTTGCATCAACAGGCAACAAGGATGATTCTGTAACTCCCAATGTCTCTACGCACAGGCATACGATGCAATTTCTACAATAACTTTTCACCAACCTGTAGAACAGTGGTCGCATAGCATAAAACTAGGCCTTTTCCTGAGTGCGTGCAGAAAACTTTCGCCTCCAAAACAGGCCCCGAAATGGCCTCAAATCAAAAAAATAGAGCAACCAAGGCCTAAAGCCCTCTCTCGCAACATATACTGCCCTCTTGTTGCACCACGAAGGGCGTCTCAATCTGAGACAATGCACTCTTGCTCTTTCCGGCTATGCTACCTGCAGAGACTTGCTCCCAAAATAGAAAAATGAAAGCAACACTGGTCCTCTTACCAAAACATCGCAAACTTGGCTTGCTTTCTTGAGCTTCTTACCACGAACAAGGCTCTGATACCATGTCAAGATTGTGGGAGAGAAGGAAGGAGTCTCACTTGTAGCTTTCTTGCTTGCACAATGGGGGAATACACACACAGGTGGAGGCTGAAAACAGTTTTCCTCTTCTTAGTTGTGTAAGCCAAAAGAACTCTAGTACATTGAAATAGAAGAACCCTATATATGGGTCTCAAACCAAACTCAACTAACTAAGGTGACATACTAACTAAGCCACGAACTAGAGTAGATAAGGATAGCTGTCATCTAGCTATTATTCATGGGCGGTATACCAACCGCATCTGCAACTGACAAGTCGGTGACATAAATGCATAACAGTCACCCTGGCATATCACGAGTGGAGCTCGATATCTCAACACTAGCTAGATTTGGAACTCTGGGGTATTGTGAAATCTTATCATGTTCCTGCTCATCCACCAGGGCTGCAAGCTATGGACTCTAGGGTTGCATATATTGCTTGTTGATCTAGAGAAGATTGATGAGACACAAGGGTTGCAGGTCAGCATTAGCCTTCAAGAACTCCTAAGTTTCATCATCACTCAATCCTTCAACCATATTGACTATTTCAATGACAACAATTGATCAATATGTGAGGCAAGTGGGGTAACATTAGTCAAGTAGATCTTTACCTAGTGATGGTTCCTTATCCTTATCCCAATATTGACTGGCATAGCCAAGGTATTTCCAATAGAAGCAGTTATCTTTACCAACATGCTCCATGTTCAAAACTACTAGAAGTACTAGAAACTACACTTATGCAATTTTAAGAAGTACCAACCTAATGATGCTAAGAGAGCATACTCTCTACGAATTTCAAGGGAGCGGGTTTCCAATCCAACAATCCTAGTTGTTGGTAAGTGGCCATTGTGATGATATTTACCCCTAATCCCCTATCAAGCTAGACATTTTGGATGATCTGGCCTCTATAGCAAACAAGAACAAGCTGGATAGCCCAGTCAGGATAGGGGACTTGTTCACACCAACTGGTGTTGAATCTTCTGTATTGTTTCCTTAAAGGCTTGGGCCATCATGGCTACCACTTCTGGCTCAAAGTACTATCGATCATTCAAGTTGAATTATCTTCACAAGGAGATATTCTTTGAAGGTCGTGGACTAGATCGAGTAAGTGGGATGAGCAATCTTAACATGACCCCATCTAGTTGAGGCTTCAAATGAGTTTGCAACAACTAAAATGCTTGGTTTGTACCCTTTTTCCACAATGGGATTCTCTTTGATCATATGATTGACCCACTCGCACTGGGGTTAACATCTAGGGTGGTTCTTTATCTTTGTTCGAGATGATCCTCTAGATTCTACTTTTTACGTTTTTTGAGATTAACTTCTAGAATCTGAATTCTTGCCTTGCCAAGATGAACTTATGGCGACCTCCCTCTTTGTTTGCTAGGACTACAGTCCCTTTTCTTTCTCCACTAGTTTGTGGGTCTTCTTTTTCCACTTGTTTGTTTTCCTCTTGGGATGGGTGTTATGTTCTAGGGGCCAAATTTGGTTGTGGATTGAGCTTCATAGACCCGGAATGAATATTGAGCTTCATAGACCCGGAATGAATACCCAACTTGGAACTACTACCTTAGCTGCTAGCTAGGTGGGGCTGTGTCCTTGCTACTACTAGCTACCTTTCTTGAAGGGGTGGGGCATGCACATTGAGAGGCTAGTCCTTCAAGCTCCCCATATGCTTTCTAGGTGTTACCTCTGGATTAAAGCACATGGCGGATGTTGCAGTTGTTGCCACACTGGCTCTACCTACCACTTAGTGGTGGACTTGCGCTTCTTCCTCAAAATTAGACTCTGTAGGTACTACTAGACTCCACATCCAAGTTAGAATCAAAGGTCAATTCACTGCTTTCATCATGTTGGTGTTTTTTGGTTGATTTGCTGAACTTCTTTCCTTTTCCTAACTTCTATTTTTGACAAGAACTTCTCTAATCTTAGATCTTTCTTAAAGAACGGGTCAATGCTGTTACTAGATAGATCATTAGAGGCAAAAGACTTCCAAATAGGTTTATTGAAACCATGGATATACATTATATTCATCTTTTCATCCTTTGACTATGCATTTGGATCAATGTGGCTATTCAATACTGTAAACTTAGTTATGTATGCCTAAACTAACTTGTCACCTTGCTTGAGGTGACGGATTTGTTCTAGTTTTTGCACATTCATTTGGTCTAGCTAGAACTAAATAGAAAACATGGTTAGGGCCTCATTCCATGATGGCCAACCATTTTTTTCAACTAACTAGGTTGTTGCAGCCTTCTTCAGCATGGAGGATTTAAAAATGGCAACCTTGTGAGCCTCATTAACTTGATCAAGGTAACTTACTATGTATGCTACATCAAACTATCGGAGAAAAGCATTTGAATCTTCTTTGGAAGATCCAAAAAACTAAGGGAGGGAAATGCTAAGATGTTATGCCATTGGGATGGGAATGGTAGGTGGAGTGAAGATGACTTGTGAGACACCTACTAGGTTGAGACAAAGAGAAAGCAACTAGTCAGATTCAAAGGTGAGATAGGTAGAAAGACAACAAGATTTTGGTCACTCCCAATCAGAGACATGGATGGCAAATGATACGTTTGGAATGCTAGGGTAGTGAAATGTGCCTCAACTATGGCCTCACTGAGGAATGAGCTTGCCTCAAGAGGTAGTATCATTTGGTGTTATCTAGACTGGGACCATCATGTATGGCTCACAGTTGGGACTATCTTAGGTAGATTGTGCGAATGTGTATGCATTCAACTTAGCATGCAGAGGAACATAAATTGTGGTTGCCATGTGTTATTAGTATCCTTGTACAAACACCACAAAACTGATGATGGTCACATGCAGTTTTGACATAGATAAACTCTGACACACTTTTGATTATGAGAGCCCTAGTTGAAAGTGAGACATATCACAGCACAAGAACCAAACACATCAATGAAATCAAAACCAAATAAACAATTATACTACTAGAACTCAGGGATAATACTCCAATTGGTTAAGGTGCCAATCAAGAAGACGAGGCGGCAAACCAAGGATATGGCATACAACAAGAGGACTTATGTTGCTTGGCTTTTAGGGCTATGAATAAGCTTGAGAAACAACCCCTATGTTGCTTCACTCCCTCCTATTACATAGATCATTGCTAGTGGTGGGGCCTTCTCCCTACCCATGTGCCTTGTCAAGTGGCAAGACATTATCCACCCATGTGTTGTGTTGGGTCGCCATTACTCCTCCGCTCCCATTGGCTCTTCAATATGCTGCTAGCGGCTCCTGCAATTAATGTTGTTGCCACCTTTAACAACTCTTATCTCATATTCTAATGATGGGTTCCACCTTCTTCACAAGCCCTTTGGTGAATGTATACATATTTCACACTTAGAGAGGCAACTCATGTAGTGTGGCCTAGACCATACTTGAACATAAAGCATTTGTAATTTTGGGCTCAATGAAAGAATCAACTTATTCCACTCAGAGCCTTCTCTATTGCAATCATTAGTCTTTCTCATTATTATATTTGAATCAGATCATGATAATAGCTAATGCTTGCATTCTCCTCAAGACCACGACTATGGTGCACAATTGGCTAGAAATTGCTATCTTTGATAGCCTTACTTTGGATCTTGATGGTACATGCAAGATACCTTGGACCTTCACATGGTTGTTTACAGTTGATAATCATCAAGCTTATGTGTATCTTGTGCATTATTGCTACTATCAAAGCATCCTATGGGAAATGGTGTGCACAACCACAATGTTTTGCATGTACAACATGCTAGGTACTTTGTTTGAGACCACAAAGCATCGCATCTGACAAACATGAACAAGGTTAATTCCCAAATTATCATGACCTTGCCTTTAATACTATAAACTATCTTCAACATCCCATCTTGCTTGCACTTATTATTATTATGGTTCATGACAAAAAAGCATAATCTTGAGATGAGCATTGTTTTTATCAGGTGCACTTATCGATATAGTAGTGTCTTAAATGATTTTATGTACTTCTAGTTGTGTGTATGTCAATTAAATATGAAAAGGGAATGGTTTCATATATGCTTGAGTAAGCTTGAGTAAATATTACATTTATGGATAGACTCCACCACTTATCATTAGGGGCATGTGAGAGTAAGTTAAAGGATGTGATTAGGCCTTACATCTTAAGTGTTCAATGAATGAGGATAGTTTTAATTGTACATGCTTTATAGACCCAATCATTAATGATGAGTTGGAAAGACTAGAAGGAAAATGTGTAACCTAAAAGGCTAAATGGAAGTTTCGAACCCCAAAGGTCTATATGAAACATATGGAAATGAATAGTGAGCTCCTTCTTCTATTCCATAACTATTGGGCTTTAGTTTGGTTTGTTGTTATAGTTCATGACAAAAAAGTAGAATCTTGAAATGAGCATTGTTTATATCAAGTGCACTATTTGTTGATATAGTTGTGTCTTAAATGATTGTATGTACCTCTAGTTTTTTGTGTATGTCAATTAAATATGATAAGAATGATTTCATGTATGCTTGACTAATATTGAGTAAATATTATATGTATGGATAGACTCTACCACTTACCATCAGGGGCATGTGAGAGTAAGTTAAAGGAAAGGGTAAGGCCTTGCATTTTAAGTGCTCAATGAACAAAGATATTTAGAAAGAAGCTATAGTCTTTTATTAGAATACACATGAGAAACCTTGTAGTTCTTTTTATGTGAGAAATTAATCTTGAGTAAAAATTGTAAAGTGATTTTTTACATGTATCTAGCTATAGTTCTCATGCATTACATTAGGTTTATATGTGTAGTTCTCATTTCGTATGCTTGGTTTGTATGTGTAGTTAGAAATGTGCTCAAAAGAAGCATAATGCTTTCATACATTTCAAAATACACATAAAAGAAAAACTTGAAGTTTTTTCAAACTCTGACACAAATAATCTAGAGTACAAATATCTTTTATTTAACTTTGATACTAAATATAATATTTTCCTAAACTTGGTATTTAGACAACTACAAAAAAGTTGTTTTACTTCATTAAGTACCATTGTATATGTTCAAATGAAATAGCCAAAATAAATGAATGTTTTTAAGGAAACCATTAACTGAAGTAGCACAAAGTATGGGACCATAGCTGTAGATGCTCTTGTTTCATATTATGCACTCAAAACATAACAAAAAATGTCATGAACAAGGGTATCTTTCTAGTGCACTTGCAATCATGTCTAAATGAGCTAGCATAAATTGTATAGGGCAC
Source organism: Lygodium microphyllum (assembly GCF_053477565.2). Lineage (NCBI taxonomy): Eukaryota > Viridiplantae > Streptophyta > Polypodiopsida > Schizaeales > Lygodiaceae > Lygodium > Lygodium microphyllum. The sequence continues at coordinate 113,727,674 of NC_141148.1, forward strand.
AATTTTTGAAAAAATAATTTATTCTTATAGTATGAAGTTGGTTTCTTTTAAGTTTCCATGGCATAACTTAAAGAAGACATGGCTTTCTTCCCTCTTAACATCTTTTCCCCGTAGGATTTTAGATTGGTCATCTATAGTTTTCATCATGTACCCACTTTCATGTATAGCTTGCATGCATTTGTTATTTTTATCATATCTAAAAAATGAATGTACAACTTGTATGCTTAGTTTTTACTTTGTACATTTCATTCGCCTGTGTTTGAGAGGATTTAAATTAATATTTTGGCACATTCCTTTTAAAAAAACCAAGTAAGGGGGGGAGGGAAATTTTATAGTAAGGAGGGGGGGTTATTATTGGGGGGGGGGGGGGGATCCTATGGAATACGAGGTTATTACATCCTTCCTCCCCTTAAGGGATCGAGATGTAGTGAGGTAGTATCTCCTCTGCTTAAGGGCGAGAGGGAAATTTTATAGTAAGGAGGGGGGTTTATTATGGTGGGAGGGGGGGGGGGGGGGATCCTATGGAATACGAGGTTATTACATCCTTCCCCCCCCTTAAGGGATCGAGATGTCCTCATCTCGAAAGGAATTGGGGGTATTGTTGGGAGAGAGTACTCTTATCAATCCATGTGGCCTTGTTGATCGTCAAGTACATGGCCAGGATTGGATACATATTTCTTTAGTAGGCTAGCATGAAATACATTATAAACCTTTACATTCTCGAGGAGTTGGAGTTTGTAGGCATTGGGGCCCTAGGCACTTGAGGATCCTGTAGGGCCTGCAATACCTTGGGCTTAGCTTTTTAGACTCTCCCAATGATAAGGAGCTCTTCTTGGGTCATACATGAATAAAAACCATATCTCCTTTGAAGAGTCGCTCTTGTCTATTTAGATCTGCATAGGCTTTTTGCCTATCCTTGGTGGCTCTAATGTCTTGTCTAGTGGCCTTGACCTACTCATCCATCTCCTCAAGAATTTTCCTGGAAGCTTTTAACCTTAAGGTAGGATTTGTAAAATTCAATGGAGTATGGCAATCATATCCATACAATGCTTGAAAAGGTGTCATTTGAATGATTTGTTGTTAAGAAGCATTATAGGAGAACTCTACCAATGGTAGATATCGGATCCATTTTTTGGGTTCGTGGCAGTAATACGCTCTACAAATATCTTCAATGACTTGGTTGACTCTCTCAGTCTAGCCATCAGTTTGGGGGTGATAAGCTATACTGAAACAAAGTTGAGTCCCAATGGCCTTGAATATCCCTCTGTGGAAGTGAGATGTAAATAAGAAGGCTCGGTCACTAACGATCCTTCTAGGCAACCATCAAGAATAGTTTTGAGTTTTTGAATGTGTGCGGTCACTAATGATCACTAACAATCCTTCTAGGCAACCAAGTAGCCATCAAGAATAAATATCCTATCCCAAGGATAGACAAGTTACTTGATCGATTGCAGGGAGCAAAAATCTTCTCCAAAATTGATTTGAGGTTAGGATACTACCAAATTCGCATCAAGGATGAGGATATTCCTAAGATGGCACTCAATACCAGATATGGTTATTTTGAATTCATAGTAATGTCCTTTGGATTGATTAATGCCCTTGCCACATTCAATAGGCTAATTCAGGACATTTTTAGACCATATCTTGATGATTTTGTACTTGTCTTCTTTGATGACACCTTGGTTTATTCTTAGGAAGAGGAGGATCATGAACCCCAAGTTTGCATCATCCTTGAGACCATGAGAGCACACAAGCTCTATGCTAAGAAGAAAAAGTGTGCCTTCATCAAGAGATAGATCAAATATCTTGGATTTATTGTATCAGAAGAAGGAACCTCTATAAACCCTACAAAGGTTAAGGATGTCCAAGAGTGGCCTCCATCAACCACTATCAAAGAAGTGCGTAGTTTTCTTGGATTAACAGGTTGGTATAGGATCTTCATTAAGGACTATTCCTTAATCACAACACCCATCACAAATCTACTAAAAAAGCAGGTTGCCATAGTGTGGACGCCCACCGAACAATCAAGTTTTGATCAACTCAAGCATAGCCTAGTGAGAGCACCAATTCTGAAACTCCCTGACTTGAGCAAGGAATTCGAAGTTGTCACAGATGCTAGCTCACATGCACTAGGCTATGTACTAATGCAAGAGGGTCCTACTCATGACCTAGAGCTACTAGCAATTACTCATGCTCTCAAACTTTGGTGACACTATTTGCTTGGCAACAAGTTCTCTTTGATCACGGATCATAAGGGCCTCAAATGGGTCTTCACGTAGACCGACCTCAACATGAGGCAACGACGTTGGATTGAGGTTTTGCAAGAATATGACTTTGAGATCAGGTATCGGCCTGGTAAAGAGAATGTGGTCGCTAATGCCTTAAAGTCACAAGGTGTTTCTGAACTCTCTTATTATGGAGGAACCCTCAATGGTGAAAGCATTAGCAACTAAGCTGTCAATGCCTAGTAACCCTATCCTTGAATTAGCTAAGGAGGAAGCTAGCCATGATCCAGAATATCTGAAGATGATAAATGAGATTTTGGAAAATGACCAAAACCCCGGACTTAAGGTCAAGTATCAAGAATTCTGTGTCAATGGGGGACTTGTCTATTTTAAGACAAGATTATGCATATCCTCAAGCAAGAAACTCAAATAGAGAATACTCTGGGAAGCACATGACTCCCCCTTTTCAGGTCATCCCAGATATGTTAAGACCCTCAACATGGTCAGAAAAATCTATCACTGGGAAAGACTGAAGGGAGATATACTCAAATATGTCACATAATGTTTGTCTTGCCAGTGCATTGAGGTAGAGCATGCCAAGATGCTTGTGGGAAGCTGAAATCTCTTGACATTCCCCAAATGAAGTGGGAATTTATTAGCATGGACTTTGTTGTTGGGTGACCTTCAGTCCAAGGAGGATGTAATTCAATTATGGTTATAATAGATATGCTCACCAAGGTTGCACATCTCATTCCAGTCAAGACAAACTATAAAGCTTCAAATATTGCCAGATTATTCATCAAGGAGATATTCAGACTCCATGGGTTGCCTAGAAGGATCGTTAGTGATTGCGCCTTCTTCTTCACATCTCACTTCCGCATAGGGATATTGTGAGGCCATTGGGACTCAACTCTATTTCAGTATAGCCTATCAACCCCAAACTGATGGCCAAACAGAGAGAGTCAGCCAAGTTATTGAAGATATTCTTAGAGCGTATTGCTATCGCAAACCCAAAAAATGGATCTGATATCTACCATTGGTAGAGTTTGCCTATAATGCTTCTTACCAGCAAAGCATTCAAATGAAACCTTTTCAAGCATTGTATGGACATGATCGCTGTACTCCATTGAATTTTTCAAATCCTACCTTAAGGGTAGAAGCTTCTAGGAAAATGCTTGAGCATATGGATGAGCAGGTCAAGGCCATCAGACAAGACATTAGAGTCACCAAGGATAGGCAGAAAGCCTATGCAGATCTAAATAGACAAGAGCGACTCTTCAAAGAAGGAGATATGGTTTTTATTCATGTATGACCCAAGAATATCTCCTTATCATTGGGATCGTTAGTGACCAAGCCTTACTTGGTTGCCTAGAAGGATCATTAGGCAACCATCAAGAAGGATCGTTCTAGGCTCGGAGTAGTTTTGAGTTTTGTGAATGTGTGCGGTAGGAGAGGCCTTCTGATTGACATGCACTATGAATTTGACACATGCATGTAGCGAGGTAGTCATTTTCTACCACTTAGTATGCATATATATGCATATGCATACACACATGTGCTTGATAAGGGGGGCTATCACATTGTCATGCACTATGAATTCAGAATATGTATGTTGTGAGGATTGATGAGGCAATCCTCTCTTATCACTCACTGTGTGTATGTGTATACTCTTCACATGCATGCATATGGCAAGGGAAGGTTGTTAGTTAGCATTCAATATGTGTGTCATGAGGTGGTTCTCCCCTAACATGCATTACTTCCATGTGTATGTGTGTTGTGTTGTCACCATGGGGCATGTGGATTGGCATGTGTCATGTATTCAGCATATACATGTCACGATACCCCTATCTTATGTTGAGTGTGTGTGTGTGTGGGGGGGGGGGGGGGGGTGAGCCCATGCATATCATAGATGAGTACTAAGATAAAAAGGCATGCTAGAAAGAAAGAAGGCCATGGATTGATCCTGATATCTATGACCCACTATGCCAATCTATCTACAGCAAAGAGTTAGATGTGTATGCAAATGGGCTAGCTCATCATTTGCCTTGTTGAGTTTTGGCACTTGAGCTAACACTTGTGGTTGCATATGTGAAATACGTAGGATCTAGAGCATGGCAGATGCAGAAGCTATGGACGTTGAAAGAGGAAAAAGAAAATCATGAAGACATTGACCCTGACTAGGACAAATTGTTACACAAGTGAATTAGGTTCCAAGATTGAGACTTGGACTCATAAACACAATCTTGTGTATTGACAGTGACATGACACTTTACTGGAAAGAAAAGAGTACTATCATTGCATTAGAAAAGGAGTGCAAGTACAATGCTTTATAGGAATTGAGTGGTGGTACTTTCTCCTACTGTGCATATGGGATTCTAGTCCTAAGCCCTCACTGCTTCTCACAAAGGGACTAAAGTAGGTGTGATTGCAAATATCTCAACACCCCTCCTCAATCACAACCAAAAGTACAAAGTGTGTAGAGGCTTTAGTGAAAGCAACACCTGCAAAGTGTGGGCACACCAAAAACATTGCAAAAACACCAGAGGCTGTCACAGAAAAGGCTAAGTGTGGGTACCACAAACATGATGGACATCCAGAGGCTGTAGCAGGGGCCTCACAAAGTGTACAGAGGCTGTAGTACAAGGATAACTTAGGAGTTTAAAAGTTTATGTCTGAGGCATTAGGGCTAGGAAATACACAGCTAAAAAAGTCTGTCTGAATAGAAGGACTGATGAGGTTTGTCCTTCTCTTGGTGATCTTCTTCTTCCTTTGCTCCATTTTCTTCGTCTTCTTTGACTGCAACTAGATAGGCCTTTTGGGACCTCTTTTTGGCGTGGTAGAACTTCTCGGTGTGTCCGATCCTTTTGCAGAAGTCACAAAAGAGTTGATCCTTCTTGCCTTTGTACCTGTTGCCAACATATAATGCATGCTCATCTCTAGAGGTACTTGGTTCTTCCTTAGTTTTTAACTTCTTTTCCTCCTCTAACAGTGATGCCTGGATATCAACAAGTTTAGGATTTGGCATGTTGATTAAAGTTGTTGATACATTATTATATTCAGGAGGCAAACTCTTAAGTAGAACACCGATGCAAACATCTTCTTCCATTTTAATGTTGATTCCTACAAGTTGGGTTAGAAGTCCTTCCATGTAATTTAGATATGTGGCAAGTGATGTGCTGGACTTCATTTCAAGCTTGAAAAACTCAATCAGGAGACCATACTTTGATGACTTAGACTGTGCACCGAACAAGGTGTCAAGTCTCTTCCATGTATCCTGTGAGGTCTCACAGTTATCCACATGGTGGATATAGCTGTCATCTAGCTCCAGTTTGATAATGGCCTGAGCCTTATCATCGTTCTTTTGCCAAGTGACAGCAAGATCCGCATCACAATGCTTCTTTTATTTTTGAGTGGTAATGTCCCAGAGGCCCTTCTTCATCAGGATCAGTTTGATGCGGGTTTGCTAGGTATGAAACCCGATTCCTTTGAAACAGGCAGTTGGAGAATCTTTGACCATGTTCGACTTGAGAGACCAGCAGAAAATCAGCTTCAAATGACTGAGAATAACCAGCAATGAGTTGATCTTTGTATGTGTCAAAAGACACACGCAATGGCAGTGAAGTATCAAAAGATACTAGTTTGAAATTTGATGTTTGTTGCTTGAGTTTGACTTGATGATCTTCAAAGACTCTTCATGGCTTTCCCTCCTTGCTAATTTGATGGTTGAATACTTGCTACAAACTTTAGATTAGAGTGTCCTTGGATTGGTTTAAGTGGCAAGAGAGAGAAAATGAAGGAAAAATGAGCTTGAAGGTAAGTGGCTATGGATGTCCTGTCGAAACAGGGACCGGCTGGTAAATGAGCTCTCAAGTGATCCATAGGTTGAATCTGCTCAAAAACTTTGAGATGGAGGACCCTCACTAATGGGTATAACTCCCCTAAGTGGGTTTGTACTCATTTTGCTCGAGTTGAGAGATCTAAGCCTTCAAAGTGGTCGCTATCAAAATTGCACCCAGATTTGGGAAAATGAAAATGTCAGGCATGGTGTGCATCAATATCCTTGATTTTTGTACTAAGAAGTTGCGCCTTGACCTGAATAACAACTCTAGAGAAGAAATATTGAAGAGATATGGCCTGGTTGATGAGATATGGCTAGTCCAACAGAGGTAGGTAGGTGCTGTCCACAGACACTATTATGGCAGCAACTCTGAAAAGAGGCAATGCTAAAGCTATAGTTGCCCAATCTCAATGATTGAGGTGCCAAAGAGGAGCTTTGGAAGTAGAAAAACACTTCTCCAGAAGGAAGTTCAGAGAGATTTGGCTTGTGGAGAGAGATATGAAAGCTTCAAGCTGACAGGGTGCTGCTGGCTATGGCTGCCATGGAAGCTTCATTCAAGGTAGGAATGCAAATGAAGTTGGACATAGGGTCCAGTACTCAAACTGAGCTGAGCTGAGATGGAAAGGAGCAAAGAGGAGTGAAAGGACAGTTGGGCCATGCTCAACTGAGCTTTGATACCATGTGAAATACGCGGGATCTAGAGCATGGCAGATGCGAAAGCTATGGAGGTTGAAAGAGGAAAAAGAAACTCATGAAGACATTGACCCTGACTACGATAAATTGTTACACAAGTGAATTTTAGGTTCCAAGATTGAGACTTGGACTCATAAACACAATCTTGTGTATTGACAGTGACATGACACTTTACTGGAAAGAAAAGAGTACTATCATTGCATTAGAAAAAGAGTGCAAGTACAATGCTTTATAGGAATTGAGTGGTGGTACTTTCTCCTACTGTGCATATGGGATTCTGGTCCTAAGCCCTCACTGCTTCTCACAAAGGGACTAAAGTAGGTGTGATTGCAAATATCTCAATAGCATAGGGAGTCAAGGGACTCCCTGAATAAGGTGATCATGCACCTAATAGAGTTCAAGGCAAGGGATCACATGCTTGTAGATGATAGGGCCATGAGAATGTTCTTTGCGGATCTAGACAACTTTTTGAGAGTCGAATGTGACATTGATCTTACAAAGGCACAAAGACTGCTCATACAACTTGGTCCTATCCTGGCTTATCCTTGTTGAATAGCCCACCTCTTGTAGTAGTCTCCCTCTCTATTTTGCAAAATATCTTATCAAACTTTGGATTCTCCATGACAAGTGAATCTAAAGATGATCCTAAATTAGTCATATTTTTTTGTAAATATCTATATCTATTTTATACACTGTGCAATACAACTTGTAATTTGTGCTTTAAGATTAAGTTAGTTATGTGGTTCTAAATTTTAAGAGCAGTTATCTTGAGATTCATGTCTTTGTGTACTATATACATGCAATATTTTTCAATTGCTGCCCATCTATATTGTTGTGGTGAATACATATAAGCATGTAAGAAAAGAAGTACTTCGATGGTTTAGAAAGCTACGATTTTTCATAGTATACTTGTATTATATTTTAAGTTATAACTAGTTAAAAAGTATAATTACATTGTTAATTCATGATATTTAATTATTGGCTCTATGTTAAATTGAAAAGCCTTTCTTCTTTTGATTTAGCAATGCAAGTTGGCATGAAATGTTACACTACTGATTGAATGGTTTTCGTAAGACTCATGGATCTATTGAATCTACTAACCAAGTGCACCTAGCAATTATAAATTATTCCAAACCTTCTAACATTTCCTCGATAAACTACTACCTTTCAAGTGACATAATAACTTATCATCTCTAATAGTTAGTGTATGCACATAAGTTGTCTTCATATTTCATATGGAAAAAAGAACTTTGAAAGTTTTACTTGTGAGTATGGTAAATGAATTCACACTTGTGATTATTTTCACATGAGGGTGTACAAAGAGAGTGCTATTATTGAGAAGAGAGGGGCTAGGAACACATCAGGAGGAAGGTGACTAGATTATCTTGGCAACACTAAAGAGCTTAAAAATGTGACAATTAAGTCTAATAAGGACTTGAAAGAAGCCAAGAGAAAGCTATGGTGATTAAAAGCAAGATTTTTTGTGTTTTCTGTGAATAGTAAGTCCTTGAAAGAAGAAAACTTTGAATGCTTCAATAGGAAGGATGTGCAACACTTATGTAATAATATAGTTGAGGCCCATCAATGAGGTTAATTTGGAGGTAAACCAGCTTTTTGGGACGTCTTTCAAGACGTAGCAAAGAATTTAGTACAAAAAAAGCAAGTACAAAGATTCCACAAGTCCACAAAGGCCATGTTCGAGCTTGTTAATCTTTGGGGTGGGCCACCATTGCATGTAATTTTGAGTACTAACCTTGGAGAACCATCCATATACACTACAAGGAGACAAGCAAAGGAAGGCATTCACTTCATGCCTGGAGAGCATGAGTACATCTTTCAGGCAATGGGTAAGATATACATGGATGCAAAAAGTAAGCATGTACTAACATCAATGGTGCTGATCACGATTGCTGAAGATGAGACAACCATCAAACATCATATAAGGTAATCTTAGACCTAACATCGTGTAGCTTGCACTGTTTTCTACTCTCAATCAAGTAAAGGAAGTGTGCAAGAGGTAGAAAGTTAGAGAGAATTTCTATGCATGCAAGTGGAATGCAAAGGATTATAATTTTATTGGATTCTATGGAATTGAAGGAGAATATCACCAATGCCTTTCAAATGACACTACTACAGGAGAGGGATCACAAGGTCGTGATAATATAGTGGATGCCTTTCAAAATCATGAAATTATGTAAGAATTTTGATAGTAACTCCTCTTCATGAGAGCCTTCCATGACTAGCTTTGGTGATGAAAGTCACATGTAATCCATTTGATAGTGTTTTCATATAAAGATCAATGGAATCTTAAGGAGCATTTGTGGAGTATAAAGCTGAAGGATACACTGGGTCCAATAATTGGGCATGCTTCTAATGGAGATAGTAGAGACGACATAAGCTCATGCTTGAAGACTACCTTGGAAAGCATAAAGACCAACTCTTTATTAATTGGTGTGGTTGGAAATTAAAAGGGAGAATTATGGAAGGACATTCATATGGTCTACATGATCAAGACTTTGTACATTGCGAAAAAAAGCTTGTTAGTCCGCTTGATATCCATACTCCACAACTTGCAATCGGTAAAGTTTGGATTACACTCAATCATGTTGCAATAGTCTATAATTCATTTTCTATCCATGAGCACAAGTTATAAGATGGAGATATACAAATAAATTATCATCAAAATTGGGCAGCTACTCAAAGGATATTTTCTTATCACCATATCTAAACTTGGGGGATCATGTAGTGATGGTAACCAAGTTTAGTTTCTTCTTCAACTTTGGAGGCTATGGATACCATCAACATACAACATACAACTTAAAGATAAACTTCATAAGTAAAGAGGTCTACATAGATATTCAAATTTCATGCCATTTTTTTGTGCTTCTCATAAATGTATTTTGCGACTTTTATCCTACTCTCACATGTATCTCACTAGATCAAATGCAACTAAAATTTATTTTAGTAAAATTGAAGGTATGATGAGACAAGAGAGAGACTTCAACTTTGGAGACCTTTTGCAAAGTATTGGTACTTGAATAAGATTTCCATGTAGGAATATAGCTCAAATGGGCGGCTAATATTCTCAAGGGCTCATGAAAAACAAGAGCACATATGGAAAAATTTGAATAAAAAGGATGGAATTGTAGAAGTAGATTTAGGCAACTATAAATGTGTATCTTCAAATGATGTAATAGTAGATTCATTAAAAGAGAGCTTGTAACAAGAAAAAATGTTGTGTTAGTCCATTAGGATTGAAACCTAGCAAAGTAGATGACTTGAATTGGTGGTTATGGTCTTGGAAAGATACATATTCTACATGGTCAAAACTAGACATTGAGGTGGGGGAGGTTGATGAGTATGACAACTTTGTACAACCAACTAGTGATGACCAACAAGCTACAAGAAGTTCTAGATGGGGATGATGAGGTCATTGCTCTTATTGAGATTCAACATGAAATTGATGGGCTCCTAGATGAGGTTCATGACTCCAGCACTATTGCAAAGGACAAAAGATAAACCCAATGGTAGAAGTTAATAGAAATTATGTCTTCAAGTCTACATTGGTTAGCCAACTGAACGAGAATTCAGCATTGTCAAAGGATAGATTGACAAGAGTGAAGCAAGGCATCTATTTTGTTAATGAATCAAAATCACAATCATCAGAAAATGAAAATTTCTTTGGGGTAGGTTGTGATTGTGTAGTATATTTTGTGTGCAGCACACAAGATCAAGGAAGTAGTAAGTGCCCAACGAGAGATGGAAAAGCCACAAACTTAAATAAAATTAATAAGTCTCATAGCACATGGTGCCTTGGCAAATTCCAAAAGATGAGAAAGAAAGTAGGAGGTAGATATGTGGACTATAAATGAGGCTTTGACTTGACAAATCGACCTCAAAGGATAGAAGTTCAACTTGCTTGGTACCAGAAGGTGAAAGGATCGCGTATGTTCACATATGGCTTAATTGACTTAACATAATCGCCATAGAGTTAGTCATCACATTGGAAAATTTAACATACAATACATCAAATGAAAGATACCAACTAGATGAGAATGATCATAAGATATTTAATGACTTTCTCAACTATACCAAGTAATAATGTCCATTCTCAACAAGCAAGTGATTTAAATCTATAACAAGCTTTATATTGTCTTTCTAAATAAGTTCATTATTTTTATTAAAGTGTTTTCCCTTTTTAGGTAATGGACATTCAAGCTAGAACTTAGCAAGGCAAGGTCGTACTTTTTGTATTTGAATTATTGCAACTAAAGAGTCATTTTGATCTCTTCAAAACTAGTCTTATGGCAAGGTGCTAGATTGATAGAAGTATATTTTTGTGGCTAAAGTATTAAGATGCTATATTGTGGTTGCATTATGGTTGAAATATGATATATATACTATAATTAAGATATAGACTTTTTCTTTCAAATTTAGTTATGCTATATACTTTGTGTGAATTGTTGATTAGTGAGTACTTGAGACAAGGGAATTTTTTTTGTTTTTCTTTCAGATAAATTTTGTGGTATTTTGATCTTTTGTGATTCTTAAGTAGAATAATGCTTGGAGATTGCTAGTTGTGAAATCACTAGAGTCAATATGCTTATGTGTTGTGCTTTTCTATAGTATATGTATATAGCCTTTATCATACTACACAATCCAAATGTATAAGACATGCTTTGGGCATGTGGATCTTGGAGGCTTCTTCATGCAACTATATGTCATAGTGCTACTATAAAATGTTCATAACATTGACACCATGTTTGAATAATTGATCTTAGATCATAGTAAAAAGTCTATGTCTAAAGTATTGTGGCATCATGTTTTATTTTGAAATTTATAGAAGGGGATATGAAAATGCACCTCCTCTTTGCATTTTAGATATACAAAAGAGATATAACTATTGTCTCCAAAATTCACAAAAGGGTATATAAAGTGATCTAAAGTTTTAAAAAATCAGTTTTTAAAGTATCCCTTGAATGCACATTACATAGAGACCTTCTATAAGGTGAACCCCCCTCCAGACAAGAGGTCACTTTGATAACATTATAATGAGAAAAGTACTATAATCACACTTGTGGTGGCATGTCTTATTTAAAGATGTGGCACAAGCTGTAAAGCAATGTGATAAGTGCTAGCACACCAAAGTGCCAATAAAAAAAGGTAAAATGAAACTTGTATTGATGATTCCTTATCAACCCTTTGAAAAATGGGGTATAGATTTGCTAAACCCACTATCCTAACATCACAATACTCGTAATAAGTGATACATAATAAGTAGTACTAATTATATGACCAAATGGGTTGAGGTGAGGGCCACTCTCAAAAGGATAATGTAAGAATCATTGTTAAGTCCTTGTGAGAGCAAGTCATCTCTAAGTTTGGTTGCCCTATCAAGATACAGAGAGACTAAGAAACACATTTAATAAATCAAGTCATTGAGCAATATTCTAAACAACAAATGGCAAAGGAAGATACAATTCTAGAAAAGGTGTAATGTCCCAAAAACATTCTTGAAGGATCAATTTTTTTGGGCTACATTGATTTATATTAGGCATTGTCATCTACAATGTGCAAGTAAATTTGATTGTATATTTAATTTGCAATTTGAGACTTGGTGATGGGAATCAATAGAGTGATGCAACTTGCCCTTCTATAGCTTCCTTCCCTAGAAAAAGAACCATGATACTTTGAAACCCAAAACTCCAAAACGAACATTGAGTATCATTTTCAAATAGAGACCACTTAGAAAACTTCTTAAGGAAGCCTTAGTTTTTTTCAACTAGCATACACATTGGGAGTGTTATTTTTGGAAGCATTTACAAGGCTTTTACACGAAGGGGCATTTATATAATATGAAGCTTTCAAATGAAAAACTCTTCCTCTAGAACAAATGACATCAAAAACCTCTTCATGTAACTCTTCTCGTATCTTGATGCATTTGACATAAGGAGATAGCTCCAAAATAAGGGTCCACTCATCTAAAAATGGTCAAGATATAACCTTTGTACAAGGACATCAATACATTATTCCAACCAAGACCGTAGGAGTAAAATCCAAGATCAAATGGAGTCATGAGTGCAAGCTAGGTTTTTGGAAATTCACAAATAGTTACAAGATTGCTAGATGCTTATACCTACATTATTTCATGATAGGATATTACTTCAACAATGCCACTTGGAAGATCTTCATAAAATTGAAACTTGATTTGGAGTCCTTATCACGACAAAATGTTCATATGGCGAGAGCATTTCAAATTGAGGTTTGAAGGGGATACACTCAACATGCACACTCGGAACCCAAGGTTCGAGACACCCCACAACATACATAAGGTTGTTTTTATTACAATACAAAGATGTGACTACCTGCTATCATTCAACTCATTTATTTCACGTTAGCCTTTGCTAAGGCTTAAAACTCTTTTCATAAACCCCCGTATCCATATGGGCAATCAAGCCAATATGCTGAGAAATATACGAGCTCATCATGACTTGATGACATTCATTCACATGACATTTCTTTTCTTTCCTGCAAAATTCTTCACTGAGGCTCATGGCAATAGGCCTATACCTTTGTCACACTAATGCTAGATTTCCCTTCTCTTTGCAACTTCTTCTTCTTTCTAATCCTTCCGAGCACCCTAGATCTTGTTGTAACAATAAGATAAATTACTTATTTCATCATTTCTCAAGGCTTCTTTATTAGACTTGTAAAAACTTCACAAAAAGACCAACATCCCTTTTCCCAAAGTCCTTCAAAATGTTTATATCTCTCTAACCTAATTATTTTGCTAGTGCTAGAAAACCCACCTAGATTATATCTACAAGAGCATTCTCTAGCTTAAAAAACACATCATCAAAGTTGCTCCCATTCCAATTATAAAACATCATGGAGTTAGATAGGAATATCCATAGCTAGATGAGGCTTTCACCACCACTAATATTCTATTCACTTTTCATAGGATTGGTCACATTAACCTAAGATGTATGCATAAATGAAAAGAGAACTAGTCAAACATCCAAAATGATAATGCCCAACTTATTTAGGGAACCCTAAACTCAAAACCCTATGTATGAAAACTAAAAAGTGAATAGAGGAGCTCATTCTTACATGTGTAAACTATGAGAACTCCCTTCTCTTGCTTCTTGCTTATCTATTTGTGACTACCTTGCTAAGAGTAAGGGAGAGTGAGAGTATGAGGAACTTGGAGGGTGAAGCTTCTCTCTTCTCTTCCCCTTCTCCTTCCAATAGCTTAGGGGGTGAGAGGCAAAGTGTGAGGTTGAGGTTGGTACATACTTACCTTCTTCTCTAAATTTCCTCTCTATGATGGAGCACTTGTGGGAACGCATAGGTTGGAATAGAGTAGAAAAGTACATCAAGGATTACCACTTGGATTGTGGAGCATTCGCAAGCCCATCAAGCATAAACTACAACATGATAGCTAAGTAGGTGGGCTCAATATGTCTCAAATGTAGTCTTGTAATTCTCTCTCCTAGATGGAGCAAAGAGTGCATGGTTGGATTTAGAAGGGTGTAGGGAAGCTAGGTGAGAGATAGCATAGCTAGCATGGTTGAATCTCTTGAAGTAATAAGAGTTTCATCTAGGTCCCTTTGTTGATTCAAAACCTCGACATTTTGCTTCCATTGCTGGGACAAGGATGAAATTGACCATTGAACTTCCTACCAAGGAGTTTATAGATCCCTTTGCCCAAAGAGCTGCCTCCCTAACACATGAGGAAATGAAGATACAAGATGATCTAGAGAAGGTGAGATTTCTAACTACCATATATTTTTATGCAATGAAACTTGACGGTAGGGTGCGTCGGGTCCCCGGGAGTCCACCGGTGAAATCTTGGCCAAAAATGATACCTGCAGCTGCCCTATCCGAAGTCTAGCATCTAGGGCCACTTTTTGGCACCGGTGAAATCTTGGCTAAAAATGATGCATGCAACTACCATGTTCGAAGTCTAACATCTGGGGCCACTTTCTGGGCCAAAAATGATGCATGCAGATGCCCTGTCCTAAGTCTGGCATCTGGGGCCACTTTCTAGGCCTAGAAAGTGGCCCCAGACGCTAGATTTGGGACAGGGCATCTCCATGCATCATTTTTGGCCAAGATTTCATCGGTGGACTCGGGGGGACCCGACTCACCCTTGACCAAGTTTGGACGTTTTCGAGTGATACATGTGGCATCTAGCTTGGAGAAGATGGTGCTAATCAAGAGGTCAAAGCTTCTTTACTTGTTTGACCAAATGCGTGGTGGAGCAATGTGTGTGCTTGCTACATTAGGTGACCTCGCTAAAGTGACAGATTCGCTTCTCTTGGAGAAAGCGCTAAAGGGGGAGCACACCATTTTTGAAGCAAAGAAGGAACTTATATTTTCATCGGAAGTTGGCCCCTCCTCTCCACCGATGAAAAAGCCAATGAACAATTGAGAGTTCTTGTTGGCTATCGGTTTTTTATATCTACCATCACTAACAGCCATCACATGTATTTTTCTTGATGAATATAAGATACTTTACTTAGTCCCTACAAATCAATATTTATTAAATAAATGTGTGGTTCGTATGTGTGACGATAATGTGTGGTACGTGAATGACGCATTCGCATACGTTAACATAATTCAATGTGTAGTACTGCACTTACAATTGTGTAAGTGTGACGATAATGTGTGGTACGTGAATGATGCATCCGCATACATTAACATAATTCAACGCATAGTAATGCACTTGCAATTGGGCATAAGCAATAACGTAACTTGTATCCGTACATATTACTACTTTTGATGCGTTCGTACGTTAAACAAAAATTAAGAGTCATGCATTTCAAGAAACAAAACAAAACAACTTTACTCAATTATTTGAATTCAGTACATATTGCATGAGATATTATGTATATATAAATAAATATTCTAATGTGGTAGAGTATACAAAATTTTTTGGCCTTCCAAGATGTTATGGCGCTATAACACTCATTACAAACCTTGCATCATTAATCTAGTAAACTATGGCGGAGTCCCCTTGCCATGTCGAAGCCAAATGATAAAGTTCATGTCTTTATCTGTGATTGTGACACGCTTTCCATAGATGGCCACAAGCTGTGTATCATTGAACAAGTCGATGAGAAACCCCTCTACAACTGTTTGTAGGGCCTCCATAGCTGCAGCAGCCGACCTTCCTACTGGTGGGCTATCCCGCACTCGTACCCAAAATCTTCCCATCCCTTTTAGCTCCAAGTCTTGCATGACTTCTCAAACAACCTTATAAAAAGAACTTTTCGGGATGAGAAGCTCATATCCATGTTGGATTCTCCTTATCTCTCGAAGGGCGATAGTGCTCGGTTTCCATCTCCTCTTCTTCTGTGGTGGTCCTTGTGCTCTATGGGGAGCACCTATTGTTGCACTAGAGGAGGCTCCATCTTGTGCTCCAGGTGACGAGCCTTGGCGTGATGTCTTCCTAGGGCCAAAACGGTGACATGCTTGCTTGGTGCATGCCATGCAAGCTCGAGGAGGGCAAGACAGAGAAGAGACAGAGGAGGTTGGGGATGTGAAAATGGAGGAAGCAAAAGCAAGATGTGAAAATGAGAAGAAGAATGAACTTTTGACCCATTTAAACCCCAAAATCGGGTTAATGCAGCTTCATACGCACTGTCCATCGTGTGATCTTAAATCCATAACCTTTTATCAGAATGCGATGAAACTTCACATGCGCACTCGTCAAGTGGCCAAGAGTCCTTTTTTTTTCTAAGAAAGTGGCTCCAGACGCCAAACTTCGGACTAGGAGTCCACAGTCACTTTTTTTTCAAAAAACAAATTGGACTCTTGGCCACCTAACGAGTGCGCGTGTGAAGTTTGGTCGCATTCCGATATAGTTTAGTATTTTAAAAATTATCCCACACCAAAATTATGGATGGATTGATAATTGAGAAATCAACATCGCGACTACTGGCCCTTAGAAACTTCGCACCGCATACACTATACAGAGGCATTAGGAGTAAAGTTTACAACAAGAAATGGAAATTTTTGCATGTTATTCCTATTGAAATTGACAGTCCTAACAAATACTGTAAGTAAGAATTGAAAATACAACAAAGATGCACAGTCAAAGTTGAGAGTAAATGACAAGTGTAAAATTGTAGTTCATATTTTAAGGATGCATATAATAGTTTTGCACTGGGACATAGTCATATGTCCAATGTGCGAGGATAACACTGCCAAAAAAGATAACATTACAAACTATGTTTATTCCATTAGAACGAATGCATCCTTCACTACTTGAAGATTTCTTATAAGTTGGAAGTCCTTGGGAGTTACAGTGATGCGCTTCGCACATATTGCACAACATTGAGCATCAATCATCAAGTCAACTAAAAAGGCCTCTACAACACACTGTAGAGCATAAAGACATTCTTTTGTGAAGTGATGAGGTCTATCCTAACCTTTTGCCAAAAACCACCTCCTGCTTTCTATGCGGTAGAGGTCTTGCACAATCTCGCGAACAAGTCTCGAGAAGCTTGCCTTCGGAATGATGAGATCAAAAGAGCGTTGATACCTCCTAATTTCTCTCAAGGCCACTATACCTAGCTTCCACTTGCGTTTCTTATGGGGATGCTATTAACTATCAGACGAACAAGGTGGAAAATCTGGAAAAGCTAAAGCAGAAGACGAAGGCGCACCAAGAAAAATCTAAAAACACAAGAAGCGCAAGAAAAGTCTTAAATAAGGGAAAAAGGCACACAAGGAAAAGCGCAAGTCAATACTTTTGTAGTGAGTGTGTGAGGGTGAGGGACCGGGAAGGGAAGCTCTCCATCTTCTCCTCTCTTCTTCTCTTCTCTTCTCTTCTCTTCTCTTCTCTTACTCATGGCTATGGATCTTGGAGCGTGGAGCTTGAGGATGGAGCTTTCTTGAAGCTTGCACTTGGATTGTGGAGCTACTAGAGTGCACGGGAGAGGAGGTAACTCGATCAGCATGGAGGTAAGTTCACTACACCTATAGATATGGATGGCACATCGGCTATGTGAGAGGTAGCCATTAGTGCTTGGCTTGGAACGCTTGAAGCAATAATTGGTCCGTTGGGTCTTGGCGGTTGAGCGAAAGCTCCCACATTTTGGTTCCGTTGCCGGACCAACGGATTCAAGCCTTGAGCGCTTGCGCGCTTCGAATCGAGCATTGAAGTAGGGTTTTCCCCAAACCGGTGCTTGAGGTAGATAGGTAGGAAGCGAGGGAGTTTGAAGAGGTATTCAATCTCCTTTGCAAGTAGGTTTTTGTTGTTTTGGACTTGGGAAAGTATGATGGAGTAGCGTAGGTATTTTCCTTATGATTTTTTCTTGCCTTTAGAAATGATAGGAGTAAAACATTGGAGCAAACAGTACGGTTTTTTGTTGATGTATAACAGGCTAAAACAGGGAAAATAATGGCAAAAAATGAAAATTTTGGGTTAAATGTTAGTAAGGGAAGCAAGATTAAGGTGAGTGCAGGCCTGGGTAAGGTGATAAGGGGCCAAGAGTGGCAAGAAAGGCCACATTGTGCATTGCAGGGTTTCAGGAGAGCAGGAGAGAGGGAGAAAGCTTCGTTGAGTGGATCCACTTCGATCTGGCCATCTAGGAGTTATTTTCCCAGCCCAGGTAATGTTGAGATGGCAAGCTCAACACATGTGGACATGGATGATGGACCGCCTGGTTAGATGGATCCACACGTCTACACTTAGCACGTCGGTGGTCATTATGACTCTCACATGGCCACTGACTCATTACTTATTATATTCAGGTTGTTACACCTATTTACAGCTGGCATAGTTATAGCGCCAGTCGACTAGTGTAGTCGGTTATGCATTGTTTGACTTAGTAGGCCACTTTCCTTTTATGTTGTATCTTATCTATACTTTGTGTACATTGTAAAGAGTGTGGAAAAAGAAGAAGAAATCAGCAAGAAAACGTTTTGGCCTCCATCTCTCTTCTTGTCTCTTGAGTGAGCTTCTCCTTGTGCATTCTGTGTGTGTTCGGCGCAGCATCTTGAGCAACCCCCTCCACCACGCGATTCTTGACATGGTATCAGAGCTGCGCCATTGAGAGAGGCTGATTTCGAAGGTTGAAGTGAAGGAGAAGAAGCAAGGTTCGAGCAAGCAAGCTACGGGTAAGAATCTCTCCCATTCTTTCACTCCTTCTCTTGGATAGTGCCTGTGGAGGCACCGGAAGCAGGGCAGAGCAAAAATCTCAGATTGCAGTGAGATTTGGTGTGCGCAAAGAGCGCTGTATATTCTGCAGATAGGCCCTTTAGGGCTTTCCCGCAAAGATTTTGGGCATTTGAGGCCGTTTCAGGGCCCGTTTTAGAGCTGCAAGGTTGCGGACAGCAGTTTTGGGGTACACTGTGACTTCGACTGTATTGACCGAACGTGGGTGCGCAGGTTACAGATTTCAGATCTGTAAGTTCAAAGGTGTTTACCAGTGAGTAAACACAAGGTTTATCTGCAAAAAAGGTTGCAGATTGCATGTATTGTTGAGCAGACAGTTAAAAAGGTTGTCTGGTGTATTGCTGTGCACTACAGGTCCAGGGTTGCAGAAGATTTACTTGCTGTTGGTATTAATTTTGTGATAATGGCAGAGAACAGTGGAAGCCCTATCATTGAGAAGCTCGATAAGAACAACTACCCTTCATGGAAGTTCCGTGTCACGAACTTCCTTATTGGAAAAGGCCTCTACGAGTTTGTTTCAGGTGAAGAAAAGGAACCGGAGATGAGTGATCCTCCAACTGCAGAAGAGACAAAGGCACGGAAGGAATGGAATGCAAAGGATAAAAAGGTCATGTATTGGTTGTCTGCAGTAATTGATAATAATATGCTGGGACACATTAGAAATGCAGAGAATTCATATGTAGCTTGGACCATACTTGAAAGTATGTTTTCTGTAAATACAAAGGCACGAAAGATTCAACTCAAGCAAGAGTTGAATACATTGAAGAAAGGGAAGATGTCTATCAATGAGTATGCACTGAAGGTAAGAAGCATTGCAGATGCATTGGCAGCGATTGATCCAATGCCCGATGATGATGATTTGGTGTCGTCTACCTTGGGTGGACTTAACAATGAAAAGGCTTGGAAGTCTTTTGTAACTTCTGTATATGTCAGAAAGCCATTTCCAGATTTCGATGAGTTGGTCTCCCTTATGATCACTGAAGAGATCAACATGCAGAGTGAGACACCTGAAAGAAGTGGTGAACAGGTCCAAGCTTTCTACTCCAGTTCAGGAAGGGGACGTGGCAGGTTCTCTTCAAGAGGCCGTGGTACAGGACGTGGTAGTGACAACCAGCAAAACATATTAAATCAGCAATTTGGCGATATGCAGGTTTCAGGAGGTCGTGGTAACTTTAGAGGCAGGGGGAGCTTTAGAGGAAGAGGTGGATGGCAGAACAGAGGTTCTAACAATTCTGGTATTGTGTGCCACTACTATGGCAAAACAGGTCATATTGCAGTCCAATGTTATGCTAAGAGAGATGATATCCGCAGTGGTAAGTTGCAGCAAGGAAACTATGCATCGTCTTCACGACAGAATGAAGATAAAAATGAACGTTTATTCGTTATGCAGCATATGCTGAATGCTGTTACAGGAAAGGGAACACATGAAGATGTTTGGTATGTTGATTCAGGTGCATCCAATCACATGACCAGCCATGCAGAATGGTTTGGAGAGATGCAGGATTTGCAGAATGCAGGTTATGTGCAGACGGGTGATGACTCATGCCACCCAATTTCACACATTGGAAAAGTTCCCTTGTCCTTGCATGATGGTAAGACAAAGAGTCTTTCAGATGTATTGCATGTGCCATCTATTACAAAGAACTTGGTGTCAGTCGGTCAAATGGTAGAGCAAGGGCTGCAAGTCAGATTTAATGCAAAGGGCTGCTTTGTAGAAGACTTCAATGACAAGTGCAGGTTGGTAGCAAAGGGAAGTAGAGTTGGACGTATGTTCACTCTAGATGCTGGAATTCCTACTATGAATGCTGCTATGTATGCCAAAGGAAAAGGTGTTGTTGCAGACATTGAAATTTGGCACAAACGCATTGGACATGCAAATGTACAAAGGCTGAAATTAATGCAGTCCAAAGGGTTGGTTACAGGTTTGCCTACATTTAAAGTTGCAGAATTTCAGAAGGTGTGTGAAGCATGTCAGTTTGGTAAGCAGGCAAGACAACCCTTTTCACATGACAAAGATGTAAGCAGAAATATCCTTGATGTTGTGCATACAGACATTTGGGGGCCTACACAAAATGTATCTCTTGGAGGCAGTTCATACTTTGTCACATTCATTGATGATTGTTCTAGAAAGCTGTGGGTATATTTTATGAAGGAAAAGAGTGAAGCTTTTGAGCACTTTAGAACTTTCAAGGCTGCAGTTGAAAGAGAAACAGGCTTGAAAGTAAAGTGCCTGAGGTCAGATGGAGGGGGAGTGTACCTCTCAAATGAGTTCAGTGATTTTTTGAGGTCTCATGGGATAAAGAGACAATTCACATGCAGGTATACCCCACAGCAAAATGGGGTTGCAGAAAGGAAAAACAGGCATATTGCAGAAGTTGCACGCGCCTTGATGGCTGAAAAGAATATGCCTAAGCATTTTTGGTCTGAGGCTGTTCATACTGCTGTTTATATTATGAACAGAACTCCCACACCTGCAGTTCATGGTATGACCCCCGAAGAATGTTTTACAGGTAAGAAGCCTGATGTTTCACACTTGAAATTATTTGGCTGCATTGCGTATGTTCATGTACCAGATGAGTTGCGGAAGAAACTGGATCCAAAGGCTGAAAAGTGTATCTTGATTGGATACTCTTTAGAGCAAAAAGGGTATCGCTATTACAACCCTGTCACATGTAAGTTCAAAGTGAGCAAGGATGTCATCTTTGATGAAATGAGCAGTTGGTATGCATCTAGTGGTGATGCATTGGATGTTGATGATGATCATGACACTCATGTGCAGGCTGAAAGGAAAGAATCACGGACTCTTAGTGGACCAGAGACATCATCTGGTAGTCCTTGGTCTGGGAGACTAAGGAGTACCTCTACATCTTCAAGTGCATCTAGTAGCACTACAGGTAAAGACAAAGGAAAGAATAAAGTGTCAGAAGGCATTGATGCAGTTCTTGATGGAGACTCCAGTGGCTCAGAGAGCTTGGATGATGAGCTTGGCATTCCTTCAGTGAGGACTCCAGGTGTGCAGAGAGCACGTGTTAATGCAAAGACTCCATTGAGTGATCCAGTGGTACGCAAGTCTAGCAGGGTGAGATACCCTGTTAAAAGATTTGGTTTTGAGGGTTATGCAGCTCACCATTATGCTTATATGGTGAAACTAGTTGAGGATGTTGAGCCCACATGTTTTGAGGAGGCTGTTGGTCATGCTCATTGGGATGCAGCAATGGATGAGGAGATGGCTGCATTAGAGGCCAATAAGACTTGGGATCTAGTATCATTGCCAAAGGGAAAGAAAGCTATTGGATGTAAGTGGGTTTATAAGATTAAGCACAATGCAGATGGTTCTATTAGCAGGTACAAAGCTAGGCTGGTTGCAAAAGGCTATGCCCAGACATATGGCATAGATTATGATGAAACCTTCAGTCCAGTTGCTAGGATGGCAACTGTCAGATGTGTGATTGCTTTGGCAGCAGCCAAAGGTTGGAGGTTGCAGCAAATGGATGTAAAGAATGCCTTCTTGCATGGTGATTTGCAGGAAGAAGTGTATATGGATCAGCCAGCAGGTTATGAAGATTTAGAGCATCCCACGTATGTGTGCAGGTTGAAGAAGGCACTCTATGGGCTCAAGCAAGCACCAAGAGCATGGTCTGACAAGATCAGAGAGTATCTTGTCAATATTGGCTTTTATGTTTCTGATGCTGATCACTCACTTTATGTGAGAAAGGGAGATGCAGGTTTGGTCATCATAGTCATCTATGTGGATGACTTGATTATTACAGGTGACAGTGATAGTGGGATTGCTGAAGTCAATGACTTTTTGAAGAAGAAGTTTGAGATGAAGGATTTAGGTGAGCTAAGATACTTCCTTGGCATTGAGGTGATCAGATGTGAGGATGGTATATGGCTGTCCCAAAGACAGTATGGCTTGGATATGTTGTCCAAGTATGGTATGACAGCATGCAAACCACTTTCAGTCCCGTTGGAGCAAAATATAAAGTTGAGTGCTGATGTTGGGGATGAGATAGAAGACCCTACTATGTTTAGGAGGATAGTGGGGAGTTTGATCTACATGACTATTACAAGGCCAGACTTGAGCTACGCTGTTGGTCTTGTGAGTCAGTTTATGCAAGTACCTAGAAAGCCACATTTGGATGCAGTGAGACGCATATTGAGATATGTGAAGTCCACATTACATTATGGGCTTTTCTATGAGGCAGGTACAGATGTACAGGTGTTTGGATACACAGATGCAGATTGGGCTGGTAGTATGTCTGATAGAAGATCTACCAGCGGATACATGTTCTCTCTTGGTAGTGCAGCAGTTGCATGGAGCAGCAAAAAGCAATCTACAGTTGCTTTGTCGAGTACAGAGGCTGAGTATAGAGGTGCTGCTGTTGCAGCATGTGAGGTAGTATGGCTGCAAAAGCTATTGGCTGATTTGGATGTCCAGGTGAAAGGTCCAGTTGTCATTTATTGTGACAACATGAGCAGTATACAGTTGGCTAGGAACCCTGTGTTCCATGCCAGGACAAAACATATTGAGGTACACTACCACTTTGTGAGAGAGAAGGTACTAGCAGGTGAGATTGACTTGGTGTATGTCAGCACACAGGATCAGATAGCTGATATCTTCACGAAGGCATTGGGTACAGAGAAGCTTCAAAAGTTTCGAAGCTTACTTGGAGTTGCAGAGATGCAGTTGAGCTTGAGGGGGAGTGTTGAGATGGCAAGCTCAACACATGTGGACATGGATGATGGACCGCCTGGTTAGATGGGTCCACACGTCTACACTTAGCACGTCGGTGGTCATTATGACTCTCACATGGCCACTGACTCATTACTTATTATATTCAGGTTGTTACACCTATTTACAGCTGGCATAGTTATAGCGCCAGTCGACTAGTGTAGTCGGTTATGCATTGTTTGACTTAGTAGGCCACTTTCCTTTTATGTTGTATCTTATCTATACTTTGTGTACATTGTAAAGAGTGTGGAAAAAGAAGAAGAAATCAGCAAGAAAACGTTTTGGCCTCCATCTCTCTTCTTGTCTCTTAAGTGAGCTTCTCCTTGTGCATTCTGTGTGTGTTCGGCACAGCATCTTGAGCAACCCCCTCCACCACGCGATTCTTGACAGGTAATTCCACACCTTCCACTACATGAGTAGGTTGGATCTAGAGCTGTTCGACCAGTAGGACGGCCTCCATCACTCAGCGTGATGAATTTTTTGAAGTCCGATAAAAAAACACGTCGTATTCGGCCCATTTGAGTGACCGCGATTCTGGGCTGAGTCCCAGAATCGGCCCTCGGACCTCTTGGCCATTCGGCCCTCGGCCCTGCTGACTCGGCCCACCTGACTCGGCCCTCAGCCCACTCAGCCACTCGGCCCTCGGACAACCAGACTTGGACTGGCCGAATTTGACATTCGGACCAGTTAGATTTGGCCCTTTGTACTCGACCCTCGGACGGGCCGAATCGGGCTCTTGGCCCCTGCAATTCGGACCTGTTGGGCCGAATTTAGTTTTTTTCAAATTTTAACCTGAAGACAGTGAAACTAGTCGAGAGACCATATAGAACCAAAACCATATCATAGATCAATCCACTAGGCTGAAACTTAGAGCAAGTAGTTCAAAATTTGGCTATAAACGGTCTTTCAAATCACTTATGGCATTTACCGTAACGGCCCTGCGGGCCAAGGGGAACTGCCCCCCCGAGACCCCTGCAGAGGGGGCTCTGCAGGGGTCCCGAGGAGGTGTAAAGGGGGCTCTGCCCCCTCTACACCTCCCCCAAGTAGGTTGGAGAGAAAACGTGCGCCGTGACAGGTCCTCCAAATTAGACCCTAGTGTAGTAATGGCTCTACATGAGCATGGATTCTCACTTGCAAAAGAGCAACCAAAAGCCCATACTTGAAGACCCTAGAACCTCAATGGGCCAATTTAGCCAACAAGGGCAAAAAAGCCACACTGCAAAAACACGTACGTGTTGCATTCGGATTGCATCTAGTCAAAGCGAAAATCAACAACATCAAGCTACAACTGTGAGGATGACTAGATATGACAGTCCTGATGATAGATGCACCTAGAATAGCACTGCACAGATGATCCAAGACATCAGTGGAGAATCCACATCTGGTCGTACAGTTGGGGACCAAAGGCCATTTGTTAGAAGGCTTAAATTTATAATCCAAGACCCATAAGATGAAGACATAGTACCGCCTACTTATCTTAGGGTCAAACTCACCCCGAAAAGAGAGCACACTATCGATGCTCTGATTGATGAAGGAGCAGATTTTAATATCTTGACCTATGAAGCATGGACCCTACTAGGCCAACTAGAGCTCACACCGACTAATGCAACTCTTAGCCCTTATGAGGGACACCCACAAGCACTCATAGGGAAGTGCAAAATCCTTGAGACAATTGAAACTGAAAGCTTTCCTATCCTATTTCATGTTCCTCCAAATAATGCTAATTGCGGGAAGGAAACCCTCTTAGGAAGACCCTTCAAAAGAGCGACCAAGTGTGAGGCTGACTATGTAGCATAGAGGATGCACCTTACACTACCGGGTGTGAGGATAGCCACAACCTTTAGCAAGGGTGACCTCATCAAACCTCGAGGGAAAGGCAAGGAAGGTGCTGACATAACAATCAATCCTGCTAATGAGAGCAAGGACTTGTTAGAAGAGTTGATACAAGCACAGGTCAAACAACGAGAACCAATGAGTGAGGCGATGCCTGAAACAAGAAGGTCAGGAGACAATGCCAAGAACGGCCTTTGGACTTACAAATATCATAGAAGACCCCAAAAAAATCCCAAACCTTATAGACGAAGGCATTGATGGAGGGTCAGCACAACACAGCGATGGATATCCAAAGCGTTGCTACGTGCTCAAGGGTATTATGCAAGTAACCGATGGATTTGGGTACCAAAACCTCCTACTAAACCACCTCTATCAGCTGAAGGCCAGATTGCATCAAAAGCAACAAAGCACAGGAGGAAATCTAAGAGAAAATCTAGGTCTCGAGGCAAGAAACCAAACATGAGTGTTCGAAAGAAAGAGCCTCAGCCTAGCATGCTTAATAAGAAGATGTCATATGTAACCATTGAGTGTGCACAAAGACCACTAGTGCTCAAGGAGCTTTTGACTTCTCAAGAGGATAATGAGGACCAGAGGCACAATGCTGCTTGTGAGAAAGCTGATTGCTCAACAAAGGAAATGGCACAATCGTCTAATAGCCTCGAGCAAATCATTCAGCTAGTGCCAAGTCCACCTAAGAGTCCTAGATCTCCTACACCCTCTTTTTCCAAACGGACATCGGAAGCACAACAACAGTCATCAAGTGTAGCTGCTCAATCCCAATCTCTATCTACATCTAAGCTTGCAAATGTCCAAGAGGTGGGACATGACACCATCCATAGCTCTCGGCCCAAGGATATGCCTATGCAACCTAATGTGACTAGATCAACTCATGCTCGATCTACACAAGTGAATGCTCAAAGGGCAACAAAAGACACGGCCACTTCCGATCGCCCTAAGGACTTGACACTACAATCTACTAACAGTAGCCAGTCCACTGAAATAGCTGCTACTACTTCCAATCAGGAATCACAGTAGTCGCAAGCCCTGGCCGTGACAACGCCCCTTGCAGAACGTGTCCTTAGCAGTTCACCTGTGGAGGAGGTGCTGCAACCAGCATCCTTGACAACTCCAGCACTTCCAAAGTGCTTAAAGCCTAGGCTAGAGGAGTTAAACATAAGGGAATTGGCTAAAGAGCTAGACTCTCCAAAAAGAGAGGCAATTGTACCCTCACAACCTAGCGAGGCTATTCAGCAGGCCATAGCTATGCCCCATAAGGACACACTAGAGAAAGAGAATGCTGAGGCCCAGCCAAGCACATCAACAATTGACCTAGTTCAAGGTCCTGAGTCTTCAAGGGATACACCTCGATTGCCTAAGAAAAAGAAGAGAAAAGAAATAAAACAATAATGGCAGCTGCAAGTGGCTGTAGATCCCAAGAAGATTGAAACCAAGAGTGCCGAAGAGCTAAGGAATAAAGCATTGAGACCATCCACCAATGAACCCATTGATGTCTCTCCTAATAGTGGTGAAACCTCAAACACATCCATGTGTTCTGAAAAATCAAAGCAGCCGTTACCATCAACGATTGCTTGTAACACTCAATCCATCGACAACAGAACTCGGATTGACCAATCAAGAGTGGATATAACACTGTCACAACAGGATGACAAAATTATACCAGTCACATCTAAGGAGAACCATGATGCAATAACAAAGCCTCAGGGGAAACATGGAAACCCCGAAAGCATAAGCAACCCTAGCATTGACCAATCTTGCTCATCTAGGCATGAGCCCCCAGCTATGCTAAAGCCTAGGAAAACTCCTAAAACCTTGCATGAGATAGCAACCGAGCAATGAACATAGAAGTGTCACAGAATGCTTAACTGAGTTGGATGCTAAGCTCAAAGTATTTGCATGTGTCTATGTCCTAGCAGACATGGGCACATTCCGTAAGGAGAAGCTTGAAGAATACTTGCCATTTCCCCTATCCTGGGAAGAGCAAGAACATCTTGACAAGCACTACAAGCTCCTGCATGAACGCATGCGACTCACCTCTAACAAGGAAGCTGACAAACTACGCTTAACTGTAACATTCCATGATGTGCTCTGCCAACCAAATCTCTTAGGGATAGAGCAACTAAAGCGACAATCGGAGGGTCAAAGTTAATTTGAGAACATTGGTTTGAAAACTGTGTTTCAATGGCCGAACTAGGAGCCCAAATCATGACAGTCTCAGAAGAGCGATTGGCCAAATGGCGGTCTCAAAGAGACCCAACCTATGTGGCGCCAACTTCCTTTCGAGTGCTAATTTCCATTCGGGGTACGAACTTAGCTGGAACTAGCCAAGAGAACTCTTTGGCTGATAAGGTTCTCACTGAGGAGGAGCTACATGTTGCAAGTGGACTCGGACAAGGTACCATGATACTTGACTTTGCAAAATACCTGATGTTATTAAGAAGGCTGCCACGAGTACTGGATGCGTGTGCCACACTCCAGTACAATCCTGAGTTCTACAATTGGTTTTTATCCTCGTGAAGTGACATGGATTTGTAAACATGTACATAAATAAACAATGAATTTTGTGACCTTGTATAGATAATATCAATGCACACAAGCAATGATAGTCAAGCGCAAGGAGAAGAGTTGGGTTTGACTAACTAAGCTCCTCAGGTCCTCCTCTCACCACATATTTAGAAGTTGTGTGACCATTCCCATCTCCAATTGGAGGGCATGCAACCCTCATTATCGCCATAGGAAGCCTTGACCAATATCTCTGATGGTGTAGATGTGGCACGGTCCCTTTCTATACACCTTTCCCCTTTTTCGGTCTATCCTTCCAGGGATAAGCTCCGCTCCACTCCATGACAACCACTCTATGCAACTGAGCATAAGCCAAGATCTGCTAATGGTTGGAGGAAAAATGAACATCAACAAGGGGCTGTCCCTCTACAACAAACGCTGCATGCCTCACCTCACCACTCCTCATCATATACACTTGATAACTCACTGTATAATCCCTTCCATGAGAATAGTTTTATCCTGCCTCAAGGCCTAATCATTGGTTTGCATTTTGCAGGTCCCCCCCTATGGTAGCAGTCATGGACCACATAGTGCAGCTGGCATGCAAGGAAGCTCTCCGCCGTTGGAAAGAGCATAAGGCACTAGCGCCCCCACCAAAAAGCTACGTGCTTATTCTAAAGAGGTACGCATCGAAAACAGGCCCCAAATGACACCGCCCAGGACATAGGCTGAAAACCCCCCAAGCCAAGAGGACGAGGACTCAAGGGAGCATATGGGGTGTGGCAACACCAGCCGTGCAGGCTCCCACCAGACGCTCGGGCACCAAGTGCTCGAAAGAGGAGAGGAAAGCTCGAGACAAGCAAGAATTTGACGCATTGTTTAAAAGCATTCTGGAAATAGTTGCGCCCAGGGATTACACCATCCAGGTCCCAGCCGACATCTTCCCTGCCCAGCCTCACAGGAGCCTCTCACCGGCACAGCCTCAGTCGCCCGACCACCCGGACTCGTCCCACCTCCTGCAAATAGAGTAGCCCCTATGATATATAAGCAGCTTAACAAAGGCCATCCTACCATAACTTTTCGTCTTTAAATGGTTAAAGGAGCAGGCTCCCCACCTGTATACACTTTCCTTACCTATTGCTAATATATGCCACATCTTTAACAAGCACCGGAATATGCATCACAATTAGCATCATAGGATTTTCATAAAGTAATATCTTGACATGATTGCATCTGTTCGTTGTACTTGATGCATGCGACTTGCATATACTCTCATGAAGTAACAAGTGGATGCAGGACGATGCAGGTCTTCGTCCGAACATGTTCAATGCCCAAGTCACCGCAAGACCACCAACCTCACAAAGAACTACGACAAAGCCACGTTTCCGAAAGCGAAAATCACCCTTGCGGGTGCCCACGTCGCATGGCCCAAAGCATGATTTTAACCACTTCCTCTTTCTGGGTTACACTCTACGCCGACCACTCACGGCAGCTGTTACCCCAATTGTACCAACATCGCACCTTCCAAAGAGGGTTGCAAAATCTCAAGTGTATCTCCCCATCTCGATGACTACTTCTCTAACAATGAGGCTAGGGCAGAGTCATCACTGTAATATCCATTTCCTGAGCCTTCAAAGCTTGACATTTTCCAACCCATTGAAAGGCTGATAGTCTCAACATATTGCAATGGTTGTACTCAAGCAAGTCCAAAAAAAAAAAGAACAAGAAAAGGAAACAAAAAAGAAAACAGAAAAGGAAAAAAGAAAAGAAAAGAAAAGAAAAGAACAAAAAGATACAAAGCACCCACGATCACAACACAGCACCTAGGGGTCCTCAAATTAGGTACGTCCAATGACCTTGGTCGATTGGCTCCGTCCCTAGTCCCCTAACCCTTTAGCATCACCCATAATTGTTCAGGGCACTTCAAGTGCAAGACATACCTAGGGAGCTTGTCTCGCCTATGGTTAGACCTGTCACCCTGACCCATTCGCACGATTGCCTCTTGCACTCTACCTTAATACCATTGCAATCAATTGTGGTAAACACCGCATGAATGGCCATGAAAAGTACACCGTTTTTATCAAGCAAGTCCAATAGCTCCCAACTATCGAAAGTGCAGTGTCCATGTGTTCCATTATGCTACATCATGGAGTCACAATGCAAAGGATGTCTCATACACCTTCATGTGTTCTTCTTCTCAACATGGAAAACTTTGCTTCATCCACACATTGTTACGAGAAACCAGCCCGCAGTCTTCTAACTACGTAATATCTAAGTATGCACGAGCACTCACATAATATCTGCACCAAAATATATACACAGTTTGGGTCCTTAAGTGCAGGACAATACTCTCAGCTTGCTTAGAGTTTGACCTATCTCCCAAACTAATTGAACTATATCTTGTGCACGATAGAGAAGACTAGCACTACCCCTAGGGAGAGACCCCTTATGAGAGGTTTTCAATTGCAGGTATTGAAGGCTCCAACAAAAGTGTCATTCGCTCTTCATCGACACCCAACTCTAAATTATTATCCTTTATCATCCTGCAAGCCCGCCAAGAATCGTCATGTGCAAAATTCCCAACAAACTAACACTTGTGCTGGCCATCAGGGCAATCCCCAACAAAGAACAGTCGTACCACCAACTCCAATTACCCTACCACCAGCCACCTAGGCCACCAACGTGCCCCCAACAACCTTCCTCCACACCACCATCAACACTCTTCCACGGAAACCATCAATGTCCCTTCCACCCACGTCTTCAGTGTAGGCCAAAGCCTGCTACCTACGACAGTGAGTGCCATGGGACTGGCACTCGTCTAGAAGGGGGGTAATGTTAACCGTCAGACGAGCAAGGTGGAAAATCTGGAAAAGCTAAATCAGAAGACAAAGGCCAAGGAAAAGTGAAACAAAAGACGAAGGCGCGCCAAGAAAGATCTAGAAACACAAGAAGCACAAGAAAAGTCCTAAATAAGGGAAAAAGGCACACAAGGAAAAGCACAAATCAATACTTTTGTAAAAGAGTGCAAGCGCATCATGATTTAATTTAAGGAGTGCCGAGCTCTCACCCATGCAATTTGTAAAGGTAGATTGGCGGTAGGAAGGAAGCTAGGAAGATAGGAGGACAATGGGAAAAAGGGCCTAGGCCACGGCCGGCCATGTAAAAAAGGGGATAAGGGGATGACAACCCAAAAGGGATTTAGGGTTTTGTATATAAAGTTGAAAAGTAAATGAGAAGCTCATTCTTGTATGTAGCAAAAAGTGACTCTCTTCTTCTTCTTCTTCTTCTTCGTCTTCTTCTTCTTCTTCTTCTTCTTGCTTGCTTGAGCTTGTGCTTGAGATAGGGAGTGTGAGAGTGTGAGGGAGTGAGTGTGTGAGGGCAAGGGACCAGGAAGGAGAAGCTCTTAATCTTCTCCTCTTCTCTTCTCTTCTCTTCTCTTCTCTTCTCTTCTTTTCTCTTCTCTTCTCTTGCTCGCGGCTATGGAGCTTGGAGTGTGGAGCTTGAGGATGGAGCTTGCTTGAACCTTGCACTTGGATTGTGGAGCTACCGAAGTGCACGGGAGAAAAGGTAACTTGATCAGCATGGAGGTAAGCTCACTACACTCGTAGATATGGATGGCGCATCAGCTATGTGAGAGGTAGCCATTAGTGCTTGGCTTTGGAATGCTTGAAGCAATAAGTGGTCTGTGGGTCTTGGCGGTTGAGCGAAAGCTCCGTGACAGATGCTGAGAAGGACCCTTGTGAGGGCGGCTTGAGGAAGGTGGATTAGGTTAAGAAGGGGGTGCATTTGAGCTAGTAGATGCTTTAAGGGGCTAAACACGATATGGGGCTCTGAGCGGAAGCTTATTTGCAACTACCTTAGATCTAGCCATCTTTCCTACACAAGAGATGTGAGAACTCAATGAATAAGATAGAAAGTGAAACCCTCTTTTATATAACCCTAAACTGTGAGACTCATTCACACAGATGAACACTCTCTCTTTCTCTCTTAAACTATGAATTGCATTCACACTGAACACATTGTTCATCTTACTATATTAGCTCTCTTTGAACCCATTTGCTGCCTTATCGAAGCCTTGTTTCTAGCCACTTGGCATGGTTTTCTTTGGCACTTGAGGCTTCATAGCGCACTCTTTTAGTGACATGACGTGATTCCGTCATGTCTGCAGCCGATTCATCAACACTTTCATTTGCTCTCTTTTGCGAGAGTTTAGCTTCATCTGCTACTATAATCCTATACCACCAAGATAGCAATTGGATCATTGGATTGCTACCATTCACCCCTCCACCATGATCAGTTTTTCTTTGGTATGCACCATGCACTATCCAATGTGAATTTTCCATCCCTTGTGTGGATCAAATTCCGATGCTTCTCTTTTCTGCAAAGTATGGCCCATGTGCCTCAAGGATATGCTACAAAGACACATATCACACATGAGTAAAACGATACTCAATAGTTTATACAATTCATACAATTTTAAAATACTAACTTAGTACGTGCCATGTAATATGTGATAGAGCTTTTGCCCCATGCTTCCACCATGTTTTCATAGAAGCTATGCACAACATTGATAAATTCTTGCTTATCTTCGTTGTTAAACACCATCTTGCGAAGTAAGGGAGCCAATTTGTTAAGACTTATCCAAACTTTAGCCTTGGCCAATCTGTTAAGACTTACCCAAACCTTTGCCTTGGCCAATCTTGTTTTTCCTCCATTATTTCAATCAAGAACTGCAAAATTTAACTTTTTCCACCCATCGTAATCCTGCGGCCTACAAACCATGACATTCCCTTTCTCATTGATGGGTGCTGAGAGAAACTTCCTAGCCTTTGCTCCTCCAAAGCAAGGCTTTTTTGGAAAGTTACCAAATTTTTCTGATCTCTTCTCATCTTTTTCAATCGTCACTTGATGCTTGTGTACCCCAATTTTTGATAGCACTTGCTCCACATTCCTACACGTTGCAATGGCTTCTTTTTCTGGTTGCATCCTATAAGCAAAGCAAATGTATTCATATACAAGTTTCTCCATGATTCTGACAAAAGCATGCAATGAAAAAATGTGAATACGATCCAAGGGAATGTTGAAGATGGGCTTCCAAGTGGGATCTTCTCTATTGTGCATCAGTGCAGCACTTGTCACCCTTCGCCAATTCTTCTTTTCGTCCTTTCCTTCCACCCTCTCTATCAAGCAATATAGGCATG
The DNA here is from genome assembly GCF_053477565.2 of Lygodium microphyllum. Taxonomy (NCBI): domain Eukaryota; kingdom Viridiplantae; phylum Streptophyta; class Polypodiopsida; order Schizaeales; family Lygodiaceae; genus Lygodium; species Lygodium microphyllum. The sequence continues at coordinate 113,760,906 of NC_141148.1, forward strand.
GATTCTTTGTATTTACACCATTGGAGATTCCACAAATGCATTTTAAAGCTTTCAAGTCTCCTGCAAGATACCATTCAACCAAGTATTGACCATACCCTTCAACCGAGAGCATCTCACCATGTTCCTGACGATTGATGATGCTTGGAATGCTTGTGTGCATAAAGAACAGCTACAGCACCTCAAATGTTTCCTTAGGAACTTCAAATGCAACGAGCCACCACACATGGTGCTCAAATTGAATACTAAATTTCCCTAGGTTATTCTTGTCAAATTATAAATCTCTATTCATCAGAGTTACACTAACTGTTTCAAGCTTTACTCCTTTAACGATCTCACTTTCATCTAATTTTATAACAAACTACAATTTACCATTACATTCCTCAACAGACATATTGTAGTACATTACCATTGCCGATTGCACCTTGTTCAAATCTAAATAGTAATTGTTGAGTTCGGTGAACTTCACCTCATATGCATTTTTTGTCCCAACCTTTAGTGTTTCCACACATTGAACATGCATGGGATCTCCTATCAACTCCAAAACCTTTGTATTAAGTTGCTGTCAGACCTCTATTAACTTCGAAGGTTGAGGAAGAGGCACGATTCTATTTCTCTTCAGCACACGACCAAACCTAGCCTTCACACCTTTAAATATATTTGAGTAAGTCGTTGTGCTAATACTAGCCCTATCACAAATAGATTGTACATCCACAACTGAGAACTCATTTGACACCTCTTTTAATGTGCACTCAATCACATTTTCCTTCACAGCCTTAAACTTAGGATTACTCAAAGTGTTTTCCAATGTCCTTGCCTTCAGCAATCTACTAATACACGATCCAACCTCACCCTCACCTAGGTTCTCTTTCTGAGCTACCTTACATGCTTTGATACGTCGCTTCCACTAGCCGCTATTCACAATTAACTCATTGATTGGCTTCTTCTTTCATTTGCACTCATGTGTTAGCTTGTTGTTAATCTTTCTCAAGTCGTCCAATTGTGCCTTTGCCTCCTCATATGAGATACCAATGTCATGGATAGTGTCCTGCATTGAAATAATTTGATTGTTTTGTTGAATTAAAGTGTCATTCAACTGTACCACTTGTCCAATGAGCTATTGTATATGAAGTTGATGCACAGCGATCACATCATGGCAATTTTTATGGTTGCTTGGCAATTTGTAAATACTTTGAATGCCTAATCATTGAGCCACCTAGTATAACCGAGTTACCCATTTTCACCCTCGCACACATACTTCACCAAATTTGTGATTCCTGAGAAAGTTGGAGATCTATTGTTTAAGGAGTCAATTCGGTAGATTCCCCCATCAACCCACAAATCCACATGTTTCAATCCCATTGGCTTGTAACTCTGCAAAACCTAAGGGTTGACACTGGTACGCTGGGTTCTTTTGAATAATGGGGCATATTCAATCTCTACCTCGATATGCAGCTCCTTATTTCTTGTATTCATTTTATTATTAATAAAAATGGGAAGCCTACTTGGTTGTCACAAGAGGTAGAGTGGAGATGCACAGAGAGGCACACAAAGGTGCCAAGGAAAAGGAGGGTGTAAGTGATTCACTCTATTAATGAAGGTTGCATAAACACAGAGAAGAGGTCACAATAGAGCCATGAGAGAGTATAGATATGGGGGAAAATAGCTCAAAGGGTAGGGATGTCCAAGACTTTTTGTATTTTAGATATTTCTATTTTGCCTCCAAAAACATCTCTAAAAAACATGAAATTTGACCAGTTGGTTTGTTTTTTTACCAAAAGCTAGAATATAAAACATCCCCAAAATATCTTAAAAGGAACTTCCAAATTTTTATTTTCCTTATTCTCAATTAAAAAATCAATTACCTCGCATCTACTAATCATTTTGCATTGAAAACAAAGCACTACACTCCCATAACTAACTCCGTTTTACATATAAAATTTGGTTGAAAAAGACTTCTTGAATGAGGAGAGAGAAGAAATCTGAGTATATCTTTGTAGATAATATAAAAAAGGCAAAACAAGATTGCAAAAGTGGAGAGAGAGGAGGATTATTTTACTATTCTTCTCTCCTCTTTTCCTTATTTTAAGGAGGAGAGAGGGGGGCTAAAATGCCCATATGTGACTTCATTTTTTTCCTAAAGTCGGTTCAAAAAATCTCTTGATGAAGAGATTTTTCAAGCCATTGAAATTAGCACACTCCACAGCATCTAGACTTGTGTACCAAATCCGACCCTTGTGGCCTAAGCACAATCCAAAGGCTTGGGAGCATTGAGTAGGATTAATGAGGCCATTGGCCTCGCAAACCTGCTCAAACTGATCCACAAAGCTATACGGGTTGTCGGTTGCTTGGTATTTATCCAGCTACTTTGCTACCACAGGGATTTTTAATCGGCTCCTAGAGCCTTGGTTGACTCCCAACCCTGTCAGTAGTGATATTGCCAATGCTACATCGCTTTGTTCTATGGCCGTGTTATCTAACAGACGCTTTGTTAGGAGCTCGCTCAGCATGAGATGTCCTTATAGTGCTCTCTCACTCTCTGACCGATTCCTACCAGTTAAAGATAGCACTCTTTGGATCTCTCACATTTCTAACCTCTGGCGTAAGTTCCTAGTTTGTTGATCCTAGGTGTACGATGCTAGGCCTTGCAAAGCTTTACAAGCCAATTTTCTTTCCTCCTCTAGGTCTACCATGATGTCCTCGACTAGTTTGCCACGGTGTTCTAGTCGGGTTTGAGTGTCATATTTGTACACTAACTATTGGACAACCTTAGGAAAGTCTCCTAGGTTAAGCTCCTCATCAATTCTACGACGACCTGAGCTGCATTCTTCCATGTGTAGGACTTCTTGTTCTACCAGGTTGTCAATTAAATTGATAAGGTCAGGCAAGTCCACTTTCGCGGTATTGTCTGTTCTTGTTGCATTTAGATTTTTTGCCGTGTTCTTTGCTTGGTCCTACCTTTGGGGATTTGATATCCCTTCTGTCTTTGGGTCTTCTCTTACTGGTGGGTTCCTTCCAATTATTAAGTCCATGTGTGTTCCTTGTACTTACAATCGGTCCTCAACTTACCCTCACTCTGTGCATGGGTCCATGTGTGTACTCTTTTCTGTGCACTATGCGAAATCAAGCTTTTAGATTTTCTTAATTAAGCTTCGAGTGAGAGAAATCAGAGTGAGTGAGAAAACAAAGTGTGTGTAGCTTTGGTGCTCTTGTCTACGGTTTGGCTTGATAGGGTTGTGTGTTTGGTTCCTAACTATCCCCACCAGCTTCTAAGTCTCGTTCAGCTTGGTCCGCGGGTCGAGTTGGGTCTTGCAATCAGCTCACAACACTGAATACCCTTTCAAACCATTTGACCACAATCCCTAGTTTTGTAACTACATGTGAGGTGTTCAGTGGGTTCTTCCAGCGCGGTCATGCTTCTCGTTAGCCAGGGTTCATCAAATGCCTAGGTTTTCCTTCTCAATCTGTGTCCACGTGGGTTCTTCTAGCACGGTCACACTTCTCTGTCAAGAATCGCGTGGTGGGGGGACTTGCTCAAGATGCTGTGCCGAACACACACAGAATGCACAAGGAGAAGCTCACTTAAGAGACAAAAAGAGAGATGGAGGCCAAAACGTTTTCTTGCTAGTTTCTTCTTCTTCTTCCACACTCTTTACAATGTACACAAAATATAGATAAGATACAACATAAAGGAAAGTAGCCTACTAAATCAAACAATGCATAACTGACTACACTAGTTGACTGGCGCTATAACTATGCCAACTGTAAATAGGTGTAACAACCTGAATATAATAAGTAATGAGTCAGTGGCCATGTGAGAGTCATAATGACCACCGACATGCTAAGTGTAGACGTGTGGACCCATCTAACTAGGCGGTCCATCATCAATGTCCTCATGTGTTGAGCTTGTCATCTCAACACTCCCCCTCAAGCTCAACTACATCTCTGCAACTCCAAGTAAGCTTCGAAACTTTTGAAGCTTCTCTGTACCCAATGCCTTTGTGAAGATGTTAGATATCTGATCATGTGTGCTGACATACACCAAGTCAATCTCACCTGCTAGTACCTTCTCTCTCACAAAGTGGTAGTGTACCTCAATATGTTTTGTCCTGGCATAGAACACATGGTTCCTAGCCAACTGTATACTGCTCATGTTGTCACAATAAATGACAATTGGACCTTCCACCTGCACATCCAAATCAGCCAATAACTTTTGTAGCCATACTACCTCACATGCTGCAACAGCAGCACCTCTATACTCAGCCTTTGTACTCGACAAAGCAACTATAGATTGCTTTTTGCTACTCCAAGTAACTACTGCACTACCAAGAGAGAACATGTATCCGCTGGTAGATCTTCTATCAGACATACTACCAACCCAATCTGCATCTGTGTATCCAAACACCTGTACATCTATACCTGCCTCATAGAGAAGTCCATAATGTAATGTGGACTTAACATATCTCAATATGCATCTGACTGCATCCAAATGTGGCTTTCTAGGTACTTGCATAAGCTGACTCACAAGACCAACAGCCTAGCTCAAGTCTGGCCTTGTAATGGTCATGTAGATCAAACTCCCCACTATTCTCCTAAATATAGTAGGGTCTTCTATCTCATCCCCAACATCAGCACTCAACTTTACATTCTGCTCCAATGGGACTGAAAGTGGTTTGCATGCTGTCATACCATACTTGGACAACATATCCAAGCCATACTGTCTTTGGGACAGCCATATACCATCATCACATCTGATCACCTCAATGCCAAGGAAGTATCTTAGCTAACCTAAATCCTTCATCTCAAACTTCTTCTTCAAAGAGTCCTTGACTTCAGCAATCCCACTATCACTATCACCTGTAATAATCAAGTCATCCACATAGATGACTATGATGACCAAACCTGCATCTCCCTTTCTCACATAAAGTGAGTGATCAGCATCAGAAACATAAAAGCCAATATTGACAAGATACTCTCTGATCTTGTCAAACCATGCTCTAGGTGCTTGCTTGAGCCCATAGAGCGCCTTCTTCAATCTGCACACATACGTGGGATGCTCTAAATCTTCATAACCTACTGGCTGAACCATATACACTTCTTCTTGCAAATCACCATGCAAGAAGGCATTCTTCACATCCATTTACTGCAATCTCCAACCTTTGGCTGCTACCAAAGAAATCACACATCTGACAGTTGCCATCCTAGCAATTGGACTGAAGGTTTCTTCATAATCTATGCCATATGTCTGGGCATAGCCTTTTGCAACCAGCCTAGCTTTGTACCTACTAATAGAACCATCTGCATTGTGCTTAATCTTATAAACCCACTTACATCCAATATCTTTCTTGCCCTTCGACAATGATACTAGATCCCAAGTCTTATTGGCCTCTAATGCAACCATCTCCTCATCCATTGATGCATCTCAATGAGCATGACCAACAGCCTCCTCAAAACATGTGGGCTCAACATCCTCAACTAGTTTCACCATATAAACATAATGGTGAGTTGTATAACCTTCAAAACCAAATCTTTGAACAAGGTATCTGACCCTGCTAGATCTGCGTACCACCGGATCACTCAATGGAGCCTTTACATTACTATGAGCTCTCTGTACACCTAGTGTCTTGACAAAAGGAATACCAAGCTCATCATCCAAGCTCTCTGAGCCACTGGAGTCTTCATCAAGAACTGCATCAATGCCATCTGACACTTTATTCTTTCCTTTGCCTTTACCTGTGATTCGGTCCAGATGACGTCATCTGACACTTTATTCTGGTCCACTAAGAGTTTTCATCAAGGACTACCAGATGACGTCTCTGGTCCACTAAGAGTTTGTGATTCTTTCTTTTCAGCCTGCACATGAGTGTCATGATCATCATCATCATCCAATGCATCACCACTAGATGCATACCAACTACTCATTTCATCAAAGATGACATCCCTGTAAAACATTCTTCGGGGGTCATACCATGAACTGCAGCTATGGGAGTTCTGTTCATAATATAAACAGCAGTATGAACAGCCTCAAACCAAAAATGCTTAGGCATATTCTTTTCAGCCATCAAGGCACGTGCAACTTCTGCAATATGCCTGTTTTTCCATTCTGCAACCCCGTTTTGCCGTGGGATATACATGCATGTGAACTGTCTCTTTATCCCATGAGACCTCAGAAAATCACTGAACTCATTCGAGAGGTACTCTCCCCCTCCATCTGACCTCAAGCACTTTACTTTCAAGCCTATTTCTCTTTCAACTGCAGCCTTGAAAGTTCTAAAGTGCTCAAACGCTTCACTCTTTTCCTTCATAAAATATACCCACAGCTTTCTAGAACAATCATCAATGAATGTGACAAAGTATGAACTGCCTCCAAGAGATACATTTTGTGTAGGCCCCCAAATGTCTGTATGCACAACATCAAGGATATTTTGCTTACATCTCTGTCATGTGAAAAGGGTTGTCTTTCTTGCTTATCAAACTGACATGCTTCGCATACCTTATGAAATTATGCAACTCTAAATGTAGGCAAACCTATAACCAACCCTTTGGACTGCATTAATTTCAGCCTTTGTACATTTGCATGTCCAATGCGTTTGTGCCAAATTTCAATATCTGCAACAACACCTTTTCCTTTGGCATACATAGCAGCATTCATAGTAGGAATTCCAACATCGAGAGTAAACATACGTCCAACTCTACTTCCCTTTGCTACCAACCTGCACTTGTCATTGAAGTCTTCTACAAAGCAGCCCTTTCCATTAAATCTGACTTGTAGCCCTTGCTCTTCTATTTGACTGACTGACACCAAGTCCTTTGTAATAGATGGCACATGTAATACATCTGAAAGACTCTTTGTCTTACCATCATGCAAGGACAAGGGAACTTTTCTAATGTGTGAAATTGGGTGGCATGAATCATCACCCGTCTGTACATAGCCTACATTTTGCAAATCCTGTTGTGGGAGCTTTCACTCAACCGCCAAGACCCTCGAACCGCTTATTGATTCAAGCGTTCCAAGCCGAGCACTAATGGCTACCTCTCACATAGCCGACGCGCCATCCATATCTACGGGTGTAGTGAGCTTACCTTCGTGCCGTTCGAGTTACCTCCTCTCCCGCACACTCCGGTGGCTCCGCGATCCAAGTGCAAGCTTCAAGCAAGCTCCATCCTCAAGCTCCACGCTCCAAGCTCCATTGCCGTGAGCAAGACAAGAGAAGAGAAGAGAAGAGAAGAAGAGAGGAGATGATGGAGAGCTTCTCCTCCTCGGTCCCTCACCCTCACACACTCACTCCCTCACACTCTCACACTCCCTCTCTCAAGCACAAGCTCAAGCAAGCAAGAACAAGAAGAAGAAGAAGAAGAGGAGAGCTACTTTTGGCCACACACAAGAATGAGCTTCTCATTCACTTTTCAACTTTATATACAAAACCCTAAATCCCTTTTGGGCGGTCATCCCCTTTTTCCCTTTTTACATGGCCGACCGTAGCCTAGGCCCTTTTTCCCATTGTCCTTCTATCTTCCTAGATTCCTTTCCACCGCCCGTCTACATTTACAAATTGCACGGGTGAGAGCCCGGCGCTCTTTTACAAGATTTCAAGGTGCGCCTTTTTATTTTAAAATGCGCATTTCCCTTTTTGCCTTTGCCTCGGACTTTTAAGGTTGCCCTTGCGCTTTTGGCCTTTTCTCATTTTCTTTCTTCAGTCGGGCTACCTTTTTTCCGCCTTTGCCCTGCGTCTTTTCCACTTCCTTTTGCTTTCTTCGTGTTGGGGTTAACATTACCCCCCTCCTAGATGAGTGCCAGTCCCATGGCACTCACCGTCGTAGGTAGCAGGCTGTGGCATGCACCGAAGACGTGGGTAACAAGGACGCCTGTGGTTTCCATGGAGGAGTGTTGGTGGTGGTGTGGCAGAAGGTCCTGGGGGCCTATTGGTGGCCAAGGTGGCTGATGGAAGATTGTTGGAGTTGGTGGTAGGGCTATACTGTGTTGGGGATTGTATTGATGGCCAGCACAAGTCTTGGTTTGTTGGGGATTCTTCACATGATGATCCTTTTTGGGCTTGTCGAATGGTAAGGGATAAGCAGTCAGAGTTGGGTGTTGATGAAGATCGAACGACACTTTTGTTGGAGTCTTCAACACCTGCAATTTGAAAACCTCTCGTGTGGTCTCTCCCTAAGGGGTAGTGCTAGTCTTCTTATCGTGCACAAGACATATTTGATTAGTTTGGGAGACAGGTCGAACTCTAAGCAAGCTGAGAGTATTGTCCTGCACTTGAGGACCCAAACTGTGTATATACTTTGGTGCATATATTAGGTGAGTGCCCGTGCATACTTAGATATTACGTAGTTAGAAGACCGTGGGCTAGTTTCTCATAACAATGTGTGGATGAAGCAAAGTTGTCCGTGTTGAGAAGAAGTACACGTGAAGGTATATGAGACATCCTTTGCATTGTGACTGCACGATGGAGCATAATTGAATACAGGGACACCGCACTTTCAGTAGCTAGAAACTATTGGACTTGCTTGATGAGTACGGTGTACTTTTCATGGCCAATCGTGCGGTGCTTATCACCATTGATTGCAATGGTACTAAGGCAGAGTGCAAAAGAAAATTGTGCAAGTGGGTCAGGGTGACAGGTCTGACCCTAGGCGAGACAAGCTCCCCAGGTATGTCCTGCCCTTGATGTGCCCTGAACAATTGTGGGTGATTGTAGGGGGCTAGGGGACTAGGGACGAAGCCGATCGACCAAGGTCACCAAACGTACCTAATTTGAGGACCCCTAGGTGATGTGCTGTGATCGTGGGTGCTTCTTATTTTTCCATTCAGTTCTTTTCCTTTTCTTTTTCTTTCTTTTTGTTTTTTTTGTTTTTTTTTTCTTTTTCTCTTTCTTTTTCTTTTTCTTTCTTTCTTTCTTTCTTTCTTTCTTTCTTTCTTTCTTTTTTTTTTTTTTTGCCTGAGTACAACCATTACAATATGTTGAGGCTATCAGCCTTTCCATGGGTTGGAAAATGTCAAGTTTTGAAGGCTTCGAAAATGAATAGTACCATGATGATGGTGCCCTAGCCTCATTGTTAGAGAAGCAGTTGGCGAAAGGGGGAGATACACTTGAGATATTGCAACCCTCCTTGCGGCACATGCGATGTGGGTACAATTGAGGTGACGACTGTCGTGAGCCAACTATAGAGCTTGTCCCAGAAAGGGGGCGTGGCCCATGAATGTTTTGTGGGCCATGCAATGTGGGCGATTGGCAAGGGTGCTTTCGGCAGCGTGGCTTTGCCGCGGCTCGCTGTGGGGTTGTGGGTGTTGCGGTGATTGGGCATTGAGCATTTTCGCACAGGGATCTGTATTATCCTGCATTCACTTGTCGCTTCATGAGAGCATATGCATTGTGTATGCCGCAACTATAATAAACCAGTGCAATGCAAGGAGACATCACTTATTTGAATTCTATGGTGTTGACTAGACATTTATCACCTGCGCTTGATTAGCTTTTTCTTTTGCAGATATGATAAGTTCATACAAGTCAGGAACATGTCAACACTTAACAAGTCGGGAACACTAAACCATTTAAAAACAAAAAGTCCTGGCCAGTTATCATTTGATAAGCCCCTTTATGCATTATGGGCTACTCGATTTGTACGAGGCGGGGCGAGTCTGGATGGCCGGGTGATTGGGGCTCTGCTGGTGTGGGACTCCCGTGGGGGTGAGCAGGGAACATGTCGGCCGGGATATGAATGGTGTAATCCCGGCTCACTACCGTCTCCAAAATTTCTTTAAATAATTCATTAAATTCTTCTCGTTCCCGAGCTGCCCTCTCTGCCTTTGAGCGTCTGGGCCCCGAGCGGGAGCTAGGAGTGCGTACCACTAGTGCTGCGGCCCGTTGCAGGTTTCGAGTCTCGACTTTCTTAACTCGAGGGTTCTTCGGCCTTCACCCTGGGCAATGTCGCTTAGGGATTTTAGTGTGGTTTATCAAGCGCACATGACAAGTAAATGTGTGATGAGAAGAGGGCTTGAGGAGGTTAGCTTGTTAGAACCAACTCTTCTCCCTGCACTTGACTATCATCACTTGTGTGTGTTGATATTGTTTATACAAGGTGACACAAAAATCAGTGTTTATTTATATACATATCTATGAATCCATGTCACTTTACGAAGATAAGAACCAAGTGTAGAACTCGGGGTTGTACCGGAGCATGGCACACGCATCTAGTATTCGTGGCAGCTGACTTAATACTGATAGATATTTTGCCACGTCGAGTAGCATGGAACCTTGACCGAGTCTACTGGCAATATGTAACTCCTCTTCGGTGAGAACCTTATCAATCAAAGGGCCCAGTAGCCTAGTCCCAGCTAAGTCCACACCCCGAATGTCAGAGAGCACTCGAAGGGAAGTTGGTGCCATGTAGGTTGGGTCTCTTTGAGACCGCCATTTGGCCAACCGCTCTTTTGAGACCGTCATGATCTGAGCCCCTAGTTCGGCCATTACGACGCGGCTTTCACACCAATGCCGCTCAAATTGACTCTGGCCTGCTGACAGTCGCTTTAGTAGCTCTAGGTCTACGAGATTCGGTCGGTAGAGCACTTCATTGAACGTGACGGTTAAGCGTAGTTCGTCAGCCTCCTCGTCAGGTATGAGTCGCATCTGTTAATGCAGGAGCCTGTCATAGTGCCCGTTAAGATGTTCTTGTTCTTCCCATGATAGAGGAAAGGTCAAGTACTCTCCAAGCTGCTCCTTGGGGATCGTGCCCACGTCTGCAAGGATGTAGACACGTGCGACCACTTTGAGCTTAGCCTCCAACTCAGTTAAGCATTCTGTGACACTTCTATGTTCAATGAGGGCTTGCTCGGTTGCTATCTCATGCAAAGTTCTAAGAGTTTCCTTAGGCTTTAGCATGGCTGGGGGCTCAGGCCTGGATGAGCAAGATTGGTCAACGCTAGGATTTCTCATGCTCGTGGGGTTCTCACGTTGCTCCTGAGGTTTTGCTGCTATTTTGTCATGGTTCTTCTCGGGTGTGACTGGTATGACCTTGTCACCTTGTTGTGACAGCGTTGTATCCACTCTTGATTGATCAATGTGAGTTCTATTGTCAGTGGATAGAGTGTTGCAAGCAACTGTTAATGGCAACGGTTGCTTTGGTTTCTCAGAACACACGGATGTGTCTGGGGTTTCACCGCTATTAAGAGAGGCATCAATGGGTTCATTGGTGGGTGGACTCGATGCTTTATTCATCTGCTCTCTAGCGCCCTTCGTCTCAATGTTCTTGGGGTCCACAACCACCTGCATCTGTTGCTGTTTTCTCTGCTTTCTCCTCTTTTTCTTGGTCAATGAAGGTGCCTCTCTCAACGACTCAGGACCCTGGGCTATATCGACCGTTGATGTGCTTGGTCGGGCCTCAGCATTTCCCTTCTCTAGTGTGTCCTCATGGGACATAGCCGTGGTTTGCTGAATAGCCTTGCCCGGTTGTGAGGGCACAACTGCCGCCCTTCTCGGAGAGTCTAGCTTTTCAACTAACTCCCTTGCATTTGACTCCTCCGTCCTAGGCTTTAGGCACTTTGAAAGCGCTGGAGTTGTTGAGGGATTTGGTTGCGACACCTCCTTCACAAGTAAACTAGTAAGGACACGTTCCACAAGGGGCATTGTCATGGCCAAGGGCTGTGACTGCTGTGATCCCGGATTGGAAGTAGTAGCAACCAGTTCAGTGGGCTGGCTACCCTTGGTGGATTGTGGTGTCAAGTCCCTAGGGCAACCAGAAGTGGTTGTGTCTTTCATTGGCCTTTGAGCACTCATTTGTGTAGATCGAACAGGAGCTGATCTAGTCGCATTAAGTGGCTCAGGCATATCCTTGGGTCGAGAGGTACAGGTGGCATCATGTCCCACCTCTTTGACGGTTGGAAGCTTAGATGGAGGTAGAGATTGGAATTGAGCAGTCGCCCTTGACAACTGCTGTGGTGCTTCCTGTGTCCGTCTGGAAAAAGAGGATGTAGGAGATCTAGGACCCTTAGGTGGACTTGGCACTCGTCGTTGCTGAATGATTTGCTCGAGGCTATCAGATGATCGTGCCATTTGCTTTGTTGAGCGATCAGCCTTGCCTTGAGCAATGTTGTGCCCATGATGCTTGTTCTCCTCTTGGGGATTCAAAGGCTCCTTGGGCACTAATGATTTTTGTGCACGCTCAGTGGCTGCATCTGATGTCCGCTTGTCAAGCACACTAGACTGAGGATCTACTTTTTGATAGGCCATGTTTGGGTTCTTGATTTTAGTAGTGATGGGCTCAATCACTCCAATATTTTTGGTTTGAAACTTGGCCTTTCGTTTAGTTTTCCTCCTACGCCTCTTTGCTTTGGACATAGTTTGGGCTTCTGACAGAGGTGGCCTAGCAGGGAGTTTGGGCACCCAAATCCATTGGTTACATGCGTAGTATCCTTAAGCACGTAGCAACGCTTTGGATATCCATCGCGGTGTTGTGCTGACTCTCCATCGACGCCTCCATCTATAAGGCTTGGGCTTCTTTCGTGGTCTTCTACGATATTTGTGAGTCCAAACCCTGTCCTTGGCCTTGTCTCTTGACCTTCTTGTTTCCGGCATGGCCTCACTCACTGGTTCTCGTTGTTCGACCTGTGCTTGTATCAACTCTTCCAACAAGTCCTTGCCCTCGTTTGTAGGCTTGACTGTTACGTCAGCACCTTCCTTGCCTTTCCCTCGAGGTTTGATGAGGTCACCCTTGCTAAAGGTTGTGACTATCCTCACACCTGGTAGTGTCAGGTGTATCCTCTGTGCTACATAGTCGGCCTCACACTTGGTCGCCCTTTTGAAGGGTCTTCCTAGGAGGGTTTCTTTCCCATAGCTAGCACTATTTGGAGGGACATGAAATAGGATAGGCAAGCTTTCCGTTTCTATTGTCACAAGGATTTTGCACTTCCCCATGAGTGCTTGTGGGTGTCCCCCATAAGGGCTAAGAGTTGCACTAGTCGGTGTCAGCTCTGGTTGGCCTAGTAGGGTCCATGATTCATAGGTCAAGATATTAAAATCTGCTCCTTCATCAATTAGAGCATCGATAGTATGCTCTCTTTTCGCGGTGAGTTTGACCCTAAGATAAGCAGGTGGTACTATGTCTTCATCTTCTGGGTCTTGGCTTGTAAATTTAAGCCTTCTGATAGATGCCCTTGAGTTCTCGACTACACGACCAGATGTGGATTCTCCACTGCTGTCTTGGATCGTCAGTGCAGTGCTATTCAAGGTACATCTCTCGTCAAGAGTGTCATGTCTAGTCATCTTGGCATTTGTAGCTTGCTGATATTGCATTCCGCTCTGACTAGACATGGTATGAACACAATGTCTTTGTGTTCTTGTGGTGTGTCCTTTTTGCCCTTGATGGCTAGATTGGCCCGTTGAGGTCCTAGGGTCTCTGTTTGTCTCTGTTCGGGTATGGGCTTTTGGCTGCTCTTTTGCACGTGAGAATCCATGCTTGTGTAGAGCCATTACTTCACTAGGGTCCAATTTGGAAGACCTGTCACGGCGCGCGTTTTCTCTCCAACCTACTCGGGGGAGGTGCGGAGGGGGCAGAGCCCCCTCTGCGGGGGTCCGAGGGGGGCAGTCCCCCCCGGCCTGCAAGGCCGTTACGGTAGACGCCATATGCAATTTGGAGGACCGTTTATAGCCAAATTTTGAACTACGTGCTCTAAATTTAGCCCGGTTATGGATCTGTGATACGCCTTTAGCTCTACGTAGCCTTAGGGGTCAATCTCGGGGTTTAGATGTATCAAAATGTGTGTTCTAGACACGTGTCCGATTTTGACACTTTTTTTTTTGTCCGATTCTCAGATGTCCGATTTTCAGGAGTCTGATTATCAGAATCGGACGTCCGATTTTGGGTTGGTCCGATCGGACCAGTGGTCCGATTTTGGTCACGTCCGATTCTGGGACTCGGATCAAAAAATGGTCCGATTTTCAAGTGGTCCAATTCTGGGAATCGGATCGGACAGGGTGGTCCGATTCTGGCTGGTCCGATTCTGGGAATCGGACGGTCTGGTCCGATTGTGAGTGGCCCGAGTATGGACTCGTCTGAGTGTCCGAGTCGGACGGATTGGTCCGAGCGTCCGATTCTCAAAATCGGACAGGTTGGTCCGAGTGCCACATGGCATGTCCGATTGGGCTGGTCTGGGAATCGGACGGTCCGACTCCCAAACTTGGGTGGTCCGATTCTGGGAATCGGACCACAGCGAGTTGGTCCGAGTGCGTCGGCGGCGGGCGCGATTCCCGCGCGTTTGTCCCGTCCTCACTGTCTGGTGCACCAAATCACCACAAACTTTCTAGATCTAATAAGAGCACTTGTTGGAAAACACCAGACTCACCTGAAGCAGCACGAATCACCGATGCCTAGGAATCGGGGCAGCGCTTCCTCGTCCTGTGAACCAGAAGTTCTCTCTCTCACTCTCTCTCACACAAGGCAAACCAAGGAAATGAGGTCTGTCCTGGCCTCCCAGGCCTCTTAAGGTCCTTTCTCAGCACTGCAGAACCTTACAGCTAGTTCCTGTCCCTGTCTCACCCAGAACTTGAATCTGGTCCCCTGTTTCCCTGTTTTAGCCTGTTATACAGCAACAGAAAACCCTGCTGTCTGTCTGTTTTTTTTTTCTTCTTTTTCTTTGTTTTTTCCAACCCTAAATATACCCAATCACAAAGTAAATTCCTACACTACTTCATTCCACAACATAAATCACAGAAAGCAAAAAACCTACTTGCCAAGGAGATCGAATACCATCTTCAACCCCCTCGCTTCCTACCTATCTACCTCAAGCATCGGTTCGGGGGAAACCCCTTACTTTGATGCTCGATTCGAAGCACGCAAGCGCTCAAGGCTTGAATCCGTTGGTCCCGGCAACGGAACCAAAATGTGGGAGCTTTCACTCAACCGCCAAGACCCTCGGACCGCTTATTGATTCAAGCGTTCCAAGCCGAGCACTAATGGCTACCTCTCACATAGCCGACGCGCCATCCATATCTACGGGTGTAGTGAGCTTACCTTCGTGCCATTCGAGTTACCTCCTCTCCCGCACACTCCGTGGCTCCACGATCCAAGTGCAAGCTTCAAGCAAGCTCCATCCTCAAGCTCCACGCTCCAAGCTCCATTGCCGCGAGCAAGACAAGAGAAGAGAAGAGAAGAGAAGAAGAGAGGAGACGATGGAGAGCTTCTCCTCCTCGGTCCCTCACCCTCACACACTCACTCCCTCACACTCTCACACTCCCTCTCTCAAGCACAAGCTCAAGCAAGCAAGAACAAGAAGAAGAAGAAGAAGAGGAGAGCTACTTTTGGCCACACACAAGAATGAGCTTCTCATTCACTTTTCAACTTTATATACAAAACCCTAAATCCCTTTTGGGCGGTCATCCCCTTTTTCCCTTTTTACATGGCTGGCCGTAGTCTAGGCCCTTTTTCCCATTGTCCTTCTATCTTCCTAGATTCCTTTCCACCGCCCGTCTACATTTACAAATTGCACGGGTGAGAACCCGGCGCTCTTTTACAAGATTTAAGGGTGCGCCTTTTTATTTTAAAATGCGCATTTCCCTTTTTGCCTTTGCCTCGAACTTTTAAGGTTGCCCTTGCGCTTTTGGCCTTTTCTCCTTTTCTTTCTTCAGTCGGGCTACCTTTTTTCTGCCTTTGCCCTGCGTCTTTTCCACTTCCTTTTGCTTTCTTCGTATTGGGGTTAACACCTGCATCGCTTCAAACCATTCTGCATGGCTGGTCATATGATTGGATGCACCTGAATCAATATACCAAACATCATCATGTGTTCCCTTTCCTATAACAGCATTCAGCATATGCTGCATAACAAACAGACGTTCATTTTTGTCTTCATTCTGTTGTGAAGACGATGCATAGTTTCCTTACTGCAACTTACCACTGTAAATATCATCTTTCTTAGCATAACATTGGTCTGCAATATGACCTATTTTGCCACAGTAGTGACACACAATACTAGAGTTGTTAGAGCCTCTGTTCTGACATCCACCTCTTCCTCTAAAACTCCCCCTGCCTCTAAAGTTACCACGACCTCCTGAAACCTGCATATCACCAAATTGCTGATTCAATATGTTTTGATGGTTGTCACTACCACGTCCTGTACCACGGCCTCTTGAAGAGAACCTGCCACGTCCCCTTCCTGAACCGGAGTAGAAAGCTTGGACCTATTCACCACTTCTTTCACATGTCTCACTCTGCATGATGATCATAAGGGAGACCAACTCATCGAAATCTGAAAATGGCTTTCTGACATATACGGAAGTTACAAAAGACTTCCAAGCCTTTTTATTGTTAAGTTCACCCAAGGTAGATGACAGCAAATCATCATCATCAGGCATTGCATCAATCGCTGCCAATGCATCTACAATGCTCCTTACCTTTAGTGCATACTCATTGATAGACATCTTCCCTTTCTTCAATGTATTCAACTCTTGCTTGAGTTGAATCTTTCGTGCCTTTGTATTTACGGAAAACATACTTTCAAGTATGGTCCAAGCTGCATATGAATTCTCTGCATTTCTAATATGTCCCAGCATATTATTGTCAATTACTGCAGACAGCCAATACATGACCTTCTTGTCTTTTGCATTCCATTCCTTCCGTGCCTTTGTCTCTTCTGCAAGGATCACTCACCTCTGGCTTCTTTTCTTCACCTGAAACAAACTCTCATAGAGGCCTTTTCCAATAAGGAAGTTCGTGACACAGAACTTCCATGAAGGGTAGTTGTTCTTGTCGAGCTTCTCAATGATGGGGCTTCCACTGTTCTCTGCCATTATCACAAAACTAATACCAAATAGCAAGCAAATCTTCTGCAACCCTCGATCGGTAGTACACAGCAATACACCAAACAGCCTTTTTCACTGTCTGCTCAACAATACATGAAATTTGCAGCCTGTTTGCAGATAAACCTTATGTTTGCTTCCTAAAAATACCTCAAGAATTATAGATTTGCAATCTGTAACCTGCATACCCACTTTCGGTCAAAACAGTCAAAATCATAATGTACCCTGAAACTGTTGTCCTCAACCTTACGGCTCTAAAACGGGGCCTGAAACGGCCTCGGATGCCCAAAATAACTGCAGGCAAGCCCTAAAAGGCTTATCTGCAGAATATACAGCACTCGTCGCGCACACCAAATCTCACTGCAATCTGAGATTTTTGCTCTGCCCTGCTTCCGGTGCCTCCACAGGCACTATCCAAGAGAAAGAGTGGAACGATGGGAGAGCTTCTTACCCGTGGCTTGCTTGCTCGAACCTTGCTTCTTCTCCTTCACTTCAGCCTTTGAAATCAGCCTCTCTCAATGGTGCGGCTCTGATACCATGTCAAGAATTGCGTGGTGGGGGGACTTGCTCAAGATGCTGCGCCGAACACACACAAAATGCACAAGGAGAAGCTCACTCAAGAGACAAAAAGAGAGATGGAGGCCAAAACATTTTCTTGCTGGTTTCTTCTTCTTCTTCCACACTCTTTACAATGTACACAAAATATAGATAAGATACAACATAAAGGAAAGTGGCCTACTAAATCAAACAATGCATAACTGACTACACTAGTCGACTGGCGCTATAACTATGCCAGCTGTAAATAGGTGTAACAACATGAATATAATAAGTAATGAGTCAGTGGCCATGTGAGAGTCATAATGACCACCGACATGCTAAGTGTAGATGTGTGGACCCATCTAACCAGGCGGTCCATCATCAATGTCCGCATGTGTTGAGCTTGTCATCTCAACATTCTCGTTAGCCGGGCTTCATCAAATGCCCAGGTTTTCCTTCTCAAGCTGTGTCCGATTTTGAAAATTGGATGTTCGATTTACCAGCGTTTGATTCTGGGGATCGAATAGGTTTGGGTCTGATTGTCACAATCGGACAGATATGTGCGATCAGGCAGTTGGAGTTGGATCAATTCTGGAGGTTCGATTTCCATGGGTCTAATTCTAGGAGTCTGATCCTAGGAATCAGACGTCTGATGAGACAATGTCCGATTTTAGAGCATTCGATTATTCTAAATGGTCCGATTGGGGTATGTTTGATCGCACAAGGCTAATGGTCCGATTTTGTGGTTTGATCATCGCGATCAAACAGGTTGAGCATCTGATCATACGGGTTGTGTGTCCAATGGTCTGATCGGCTAATCGGACGATCTGAGTTTGAGTGGTCCGATTATGGGTTGTCTGATTTTCAAAATTGTCTAATTGGACGAGGTGGGTTTTTCTGAGTATCCGATTCTGGGAATCGGACGGTTGGTTCACTTGGTCAGATTTTGGGAATCAAACATTGTGGGAGGCATCCGATTCCACCGGCGAGCTGAAACGTGTGTCAATCACTTATTTGCCAAAAATCTAGATATAGATGTTGCTAGTAGCTACCATAACTTCCAGGAATCAAGGAAAACTGTAGGCCAAGGGCATTCCATACTTGAATCTCACTGAAAGTCCCAATATGCTCCAATCAATCTAATGTAGACCTGGACATGCAAGCTCTCTCTCTCTCTCTCACACAAAGCCAAAACTGTAAATGAGGTTCTCCCCGGTCACCTTAAGCCCTCAGTGGCCTGCACCTTAGCCTTCCCAATCACTCAACCTTCAACTCTGAGACATCTGAGCACTCTTTTGTTTTCATTTTTCCCTGTTATTGCCTTGTTTAGGATTGTTTTATAGTAATGAACTTCAAGCTTCCCTCTCTGATTTCTCCTACATATCCTACTCTAAATGCGACAAAAATCAAAAGTAGGATACTGAATGGATTTCTCCTACTCAACCAATCATCAAAAACCAAAAATACTTACTTGTAGCACCGATTAAAACCCAAAACCTTCTATCTATCTCAAGCTCCGGGAACCCTTACTTCGATGCTCGATTTGAAGCACGCAAGCACTCGAGCTTGAATCCTTTGGTCCCCGAAACAAAACCAAAATGTATAGGTGTAACCACCAAGACCCACGCACCGCTTATTGTTCAAGTGTTTCAAGCAAGCATTAATGACTACCTCTCACATAGCCGACGCACCATCCCTCTCTACGAGTGTAGTGAGCTTACCTTGATGCCCAAGTGAGTTGCTTCCTCTCTCAAGCCCATCTACATTTACAATTTACATAAGTCACAGCCCGGTGCTCTTAAAATAAATCATGGTGCGCCTTGCTCTCTTTTACAAAAGTATTGACTTGCACTTTTTCTTGAGTGCCTCTCCTTGATTTAGGACTTTTTCACACTTCTTGTATTTCCCGATTTTTCTTGGCATGCCTTCGTTCTCCATTCTGCTTTTGCCTTGGCTTTGTCTTCTACTTTAGATTTTCCACCTTTTTTGTTTGAGGGTTAACATGCACTAAAGTGTTTGCAAAGCAAATATTCAGAAGCTGGCATATGAAATCTACCATGCTATCTAATGAGTCAAAGGAAGATCAAAATGTGTCACAATTAAAATTTTTGAAGATTTTGATGTTGGGACTAACAATGAGGGAAAGAAAAAGAAGAGAAATTTTCTTCGTTTTAAGGAGATGAACTATAATCAATTGATAACAATGTATAAAATGCACATATGTATAAAGTTTGGCATTCTTTTGTGGTGCTTGTATGCAAAGCAAGTGGAGACGATGCACAAATAGGCCATATGTTGAAGCATGGACATATCATGTGCTTGAGCCTCTACTAAAAGGCAATGAGGTTGACTTTGAGGATGATGATGAGTCATTATATTAAGGACACCATGTCCTTTCTAATGCTTTGGAGATCAAAGAAAACTTTGCAGTTATTGCAGAGGAGAACAATGAGGAAGGCCTAGATTTTTATGTGTTAAAGTGCATCTCAACAAAGGAGCATATCCCTAATGCAATGATAGACAACTAGGAAAATGAGATTCCTACAAATAATTATGTGATCATAGAATGTTGGCACAAACAAGTGGATGGTGTCTATTTTAGGTTGATGGATCGGCATGAAGAAGCTTTGATATACATGCATTTAGTATATGTCATCAAGTCTCCAATGGAATTGATTGATGCAAAGATCAAGTGCTACAAGATGTCTGCTGATGTATATGAAGCAATTTATAATAGCATGCCACATGACATGTGATTCTCATTGTGAACAATGCCAAGACTAATGATGATAATCTTGGGCAAGGGCATATGTTTCCAATATGCTAAGAACACTCATTTTCATTAATTGGTCTCTAGTCAAACATGACTTTGTGCAAAAATTCTCATTTTCATCAATATATATAGATAGTTGTATTCACTTGACATGTTTGCTAATGGAAATTTTATGCAACATGAGCCTAGCAAGCTATAGTTTGACAGCCCTGCCACACCAAAAAAAAAAAGTAAACAATGTTGCACGATACAAATACATATGAGTGAATACATAACACAAAAAAGGGACTAAACTTTATGTAAATGTCATGTGGTGTCCAACAAATTTCTTTCATTTCATGATACTTATATATATGTGCATTACGTAAGAAAAAAGGGGGGTGAGTTTTGTGTACATATCAATCACTGTCCAACTCTTTTCTTTCACTTTCATAATATTCTTTGTGCCACCTTTGTATGATTTCAATGTTAAAAGTTTTTGAGAAAACTCAAAACCCCCATCTAATTGTAGTTAGGTTTGATTTTTGCTAGCTTAGTTATTTGTGTGACTATTTGCTTAGTCTTGTAGTTGAATTTTCTATGTTTGTCTAGCTTAGGATTTTTTTTATCATTTTATTTGATTTTTTAAGTGTAGAAACTTGATAGCCTTGGTCAAGTTTGGTGTTTTTTTGGACAGGTTGGAGCTAAAGATTGTTGGTAGCTATTGAACAATGTGGAACAGGTTTTCTTTCTTGATGAGACTCTTGCACATCACAGGGATTATGGGTTCACGAGCACTTCACGATGCACTTGTTTGCTGATGCACTCCACTCATGGATTATCTCCTAATTTTTTCAAATACTTCCATGCCATGGGTTGGGTTTATGCACATTTTGCACCATCGTTGAGCACTTGCATGGCATGAGGCCCGCTGCGGCTAAATGCATAAATCTTAGCTACATGCACATATGAGAGAGCACCATTCATTGAGCATGCACTGTTTATTACAAACACGAGAGTTGGGATATTCATCACTGAGTTAGAAACCTCTAGATGAGTGGATAGCGTGGTTGGATGAGTTTGAGGGTCATGAATGACGCCACCAATTGTGAGATGGGTTGTTTTCCTAGTCAATATCTTGAGGACCATCATTTTTTTTAGCAATAGTGAGAATTTGGGTGGGAGGAGCAGAGTATAATATTTTTTTTTATTGAGTGTTGAGAGATGAGGTTAAGGATTAATTCTAATCAAGAAACTTTTTTGGCATTATGCATGACACTGTCGGAGGGGTTTTAGTCGAAAGGTTGTATCCACCAAGGATCCAAGATAAAAGGAAGTAGAGAATAGGAGATAGAAGAGAAGAAAAAGAATAGACAAGAGGTACACAAGTTAAAGACAAAGCACAATGAATCAAAGCATTATGTATTGATAGAACCTGATAAGATAAACAAATTCCTTGTCTGGCACTACTCAAAGAAGCAATCTCAAAGCATTAGATCTCCTAGAGCTCCCTTATAGACCAAAAACATGTATCAAACACTAGCTTCTTCTCTACTGCTCAGACCACAAATCTAATGGTTTTGTTGGCTCCAAAAGGGGAGTAAAATTCCATGATACCTGATCAAGATTCTTCCAAATCACTCCTTCTTCTTCTCGTAGTTTTAGAATGATATTTGCTGCCTATAAACTACAATCTCACACTGCATGATTTCGCCAGTCCTTTTTTCGTGAAATCTCCAAAACTAGTTGAAAAAGTAAGTTGCTTTTTGCATGTCACCCTATTCTAGAAGTTTCCATAGCTTTTTAGGATATTTACAAAAAATAATATCCAAAATATCAAAAATAGACTAAAATTGTCAAAAAATCTAGTATTTTTGAACCATCCATACTATAGACACTGACACTAATGATTAATATGGCATTGACTCTCTAGATCCATAAGAAAGCAACTTGTATGGTTCTTGACCATATTAGTTTTATGGTTCTTGGCCTCAATCTATGTCTTCTGTCAAACCATTTCTTGTTCTATATCCTTGCTTCCCTAAATTTTGGAACTGTTGTCTCTATGTCTTCTGAATTTCTTTCCAACTATCTAATATGTAAGGCCAACAACTCCTCTTGATTCACCTCCTCTTCTCAAGGTAGCACACTCCATGTGATTGTCATCTCTTCTATTGAGATGACAATCACCTCCTCTTCTCAAGGTAGCACACTCCATGTGATTGTCATCTCTTCTATTGGGATGATAGGTTTTTGACCATACATCAATTCAGCATGCATATTTCCTGTAATAGCACTATGAGTTGTTCTATCAACCCACAAAGCATAAGGGAGCAATCGTGGCCAATCTTTTACCTTCTCTCCACATGCTTTTTTCAATGCCTTCACAATAGGTAGATGACCTCTTTCACTTTTGCCATTTCCTTCAAGGTTATAAGCTGAAGTTAAAGCAAGCTTTATCCCCATCCGTGCAAAGAAATCATGGGCTTCATCTACATCTAGTTCACCCATGTCTGTTATAATTTTTTCCACACAGTCATACCGACAAAAGATCTCTTCTAAGAGAAAGGTACACATTACATTTGTTGTCTTAGTACATAGAGCTCTCCCTTCCACTTTATTAGTCAAATCTTCACGGGCAAGTACAAGATATCTCATTTGCCAAAGACATGTAGAGGCATCATGACTAAATCCATCACCCACTTAAAATGAAGAGACAAGGGATATATGGGCTGCAATCCACCCCGATGTCTCACAGATGAATACATTTGACATGTCATACATGTTTCCACAAAGTGAGAAATATCCTTATACATACCCTACTGCCAATATCTTTCTTTGATTGTTGCAAAAGTACCCCAAACACCTCTATGGCCAGTTCATAAGCTTTCATGAAATTCTTGCATAATGTTTATTTGTGAAGATCCATCACCTGAAACTTGCAATGGCAAACCCTGTTTCTTTTTAGCATGTTTCCACAAGTATCCATCTTTTAAGAAAAAACCCATAGGCTTTCCTCTTGATATTCTTAAACTCCTCATCTGACCGCTCATCTCTCTTTATTAATGTACTAAGGTATTGACCAATTCTCAGCCACTCTCTTGCATATTTGTCTTTCAGAAACACTTCTACACAAGATACCAAATATCTAAAGTGTCTTATCTTTGTTGTTCAAGCTTCTGTTAATGCTATAGTAACTCCTTGCATTGCTAAATTCACTCTTACAACATCATTTTCAGCTATAAGAAAGTCAACTTCTTCCTCCTCATTCATCATCCCATCTTCATTCTCATAGCATGCCCAAGATAACATGTCCACCACCACTGGGTTATGTCTTCCTGCAATATGCTGAAATTCAGGGTTTAAAGATTTGATGTATGAAATCCACCAAAGCATAGCAATGTCCGAGGTAGCATAACTAGTAATCATACCCAATACCGATAAATAATCAATCTCAATGACTACATGAGCATCCATAAAATACTCCTTATCACATTTAAGGGCTTGTCACAATTTCCCATAATTCTCTTTTTACCTATGGTTACCTTCTCTGTCACTCAGTTAATACTTTACCACCAAAGCAAATTACATATATTCTCCCTTCCTCATCATCTTGCCCAATTTCCCATCCAATCCCATCGGGCTCATATCAACAATAATAATGATAGGCTTTCCATGTGAATAATCAATCTTTCTCAATGTAGGAGTAGATTTCAAGAGCTACTTCAATTTCTTCATTACTTTCTGATGCTCCTTTCGTAATGAAATCTCTGACCTTTTCTCAAGAGTTGATATAGAGCATCAGCTACATGTGCAAATTGAGGGATCCATATCAAATAGAACACACATACACCCAAGAATCTACGCACCTTTGATACATTCATGCAAACATCTTGCATTCTATCAATCCCATCTATTTTTTTTGGTGATGGACTTCCCCCATAGGGCCCACCCATATGCCCAACAATCAATACCTCTTTGACTCCAAAGATTGACTTTTGAACAGAAAGGGTTAAATGCACCTCTTCTAGACATGTCAAAATCCTTTCACAATCCACAATATGGTCTGCAACAAACTGTCTACACCCATGAGCATCCATCTCTTCATTCTTTTCATCCACTACACACCCTTTGATTGGAACATCGTCCAAGAAGGACATTGTCAATTGTGGTATAAAATTCCTGAGTACCCTATTCATAGCATTTGTCATGTGTGCCACTGAGTTCGTTGCACCCTGAGGAGAGTACACATCTATACTAACCTCAAGGGAGTCTTCATGGTTGTGATATTCCTACTTTCAACTACAAACTGAAACTGATCGTACCGTGAGTAAAGATCAATCAAATAATAGATCTCTTTGCCTACAAAAGCCTCTACAAATTCATCAACCACATGACCTACACCCACATTTCTTATGTGGTCACTTTATTGATCGGCTGCATATCTTGAATAAATCTCAATGCCCCTTTATTTTTAGGCATAATAAACCAATTATTTGAGTACGAGGCTGAAGAGGGCTCCAAGATCTTCATGCAAATCTTTTCATTTAAGAAGGAAGGAGTCTCACTTGTAGCTTTCTTGCTTGCACAATGGGGGAATACACACAAAGGTGGAGGCTGAAAACAGTTTTCCTCTTCTTACTTGTGTAAGCCAAAAGAACTCTCGTACAAAGAAATAGAAGAACCCTATATATGGGTCTCAAACCAAACTCAACTAACTAAGGTGGCATACTAACTGAGCCACAAACTAGAGTAGATAAGGATAGCTGTCATCTAGCTATTATTCATGGGCGGTGTACCAATCGCATCTGCAAACTAACAAGTCTGTGACATAAATGCACAACATTCACCCTAGCATATCACGAGTGGAGCTCGATATCTCAACACTCCCCCTCGAGCTCAATCCCAATTCCTGGATACCAAGCAGGTCTCTGAACTTGCGCAGCTTCTCTACACCCAATGCCTTTGTAAATATATAAGCTTCCCGATCCTCTGTGCTGACATAAACTAGATCAATAAGACCTAGTAAAACCCTCTCCCGCACATAGTGATAATGCACCTCAATGTGCTTTGTTCTAGCATGATAGACTGGGTTATTTGCCAAGTGTATACTACTCATGTTGTCACAATAAATGACAACTGGCCCATCTGTAGGCTGATGCATATCATAAAGTAGCTTATGCAACCAAGCTACCTCACATGCAGCCATTGCTGCACCCCTGTACTCAGCCTCTGTGCTCGACAAGGCAACTGTAGGCTGTTTCTTGCTACTCCAAGTGACTGCAACACTCCCAAAAGAGAACACATATCCACTGGTAGATCGTCTATCAGAAATACTACCAACCCAATCAGCATCAGTATATCCATGCAACTGTACGTGAACCCAAGTCTCATAAAGTAGTCCATACTACAATGTGGACTTCACATACCTGAGTATGCATCTAGCCGCATCCAAATGCGGTTTCCTTGGAGCTTGCATAAACTCACTTACCAATCCAACAGCATAGCTCAAATCTGGCATGGTAATAGTCATATAAATCAAACTTCCTACTATGCGTCTGTATATAGTAGGGTCTTCCAGAAGCTCACCTGCATATTCTACTCCAAAGGAACTGAAATAGGCTTACAGCCTGTCATCCCATATTTGGACAGCATGTCCAATTCATACTGCCTCTGCAAGAGCCGTATCCCACTTGATGATCTAATCACCTCAATGCCCAAGAAATAACGCAGCTCTCCCAAATCCTTCATCTCAAACTTCTGCTTCAATAGCATTTTCACATGAAGGATATCTTCATCACTGTCACCTGTCATAATCAAATCATCAACATAAATGACAAATAGCATAATACCTTTCTCTGTTTTTCTCACATAAAGTGAGAAATCTGCCTTGGAAATCTGAAAGCCAATAGTGACAAGATACTGTCCTATCTTGTCAGACCATGCTCTAGGTGCTTGCTTCAAGCCATACAAGGCTTTCTTCAACCTACAAACAAACTCAGGATGAATAGCATGCACATAACCTGATGGCTGCTCCATATAGACCTCTTCTTGCAAATCACCATGCAAGAAGGCATTCTTTACATCCATGTGATGTAAAGACCATCCCTTTGATGCAGCCATAGCAATGACTGCTCTTACAGTTGCCATCCTTGCAACCGGACTGAATGTTTCTTCATAATCAATGCCATATGTTTGTGCATACCCCTTGACTACTAATCTTTCCTTGTATCTATTCACAGAACCATCTACATTGTGTTTCACCTTATAAACCCACTTACAACCAATTGCATTCTTATCTTTAGGCAAAGGTACCAATTCCCATGTAGTATTTGCTTCCAAGGCATCCATTTCTTCATCCATGGCTTTCTCCCATTTTTCTTTTCCCATGGCTTGCTCAAAAGAAGTGGGTTCTGGTTCCTATATCACTTTGACCATATATGCATAGTGAATGGATGTAAATCCATCATATTTCAGCCTATCCACAGGATACCTAGCTCTAGTAGACCTGCGCAAAGTAGGTTCACTCCCAGGTGCTCTCAAAACATCCCTGGTCTTTCTTACTCCAGGTGTAACAATAGAAAGAATACCCAACTCATCATCAATGCTCTGTTCTGAGCCACTGGATTCACCATCCACATAAGAGTGACCTGCATTCACATCAAACATGGGCTGATCTACCTTCTCTTTTCCTTTTCGTGATACCTGCATACCACTATCTGCTTTGCTTTGAGAAGATTCTCCTTATCTCAATCTGCCTGGTCCATGGCGAAGAATGTGAACCACTGCTAGAGGATGCTCCAAGTCCACTAATATCTTGTGACTGCTACTGTGAATTCTGTGCATCATTACCATTTTGTGCATCTACATTATCAATCACATTTACTGGTTTATACCAGCTACTCATCTCATCAAAAACAACATCTCTTCTCACTGTAAACTTACGATAGAAGGGTTATAGCATCTATACCCTTTCTGTTGCAAAGAGTAACCAATAAAGATGCACTTATCAGCTTTTGGATCCAACTTAGATCTCAACTCATCTGGCACATGAACATAGGCAATGCAACCAAAAATTTTCAAATGAGAAATATCTGGTTTTCTACCAATATACCTCTCCTCTGGAGTCATGCCATGTATTGCTGCAGTGGGAGTCCTGTTCATTATGTAGACTGCTATAGCAACTGCCTCAGCCAAATAAAAATTTGGCAGGTCTTTTTCATTGTGCATGGCACGAGATACCTCTCCAATATGCCTGTTTTTTCTTTTTGCAATTCCATTTTGCTGTGGGGTATGACTACATGAATATTGCTGCTTTATGCCATGCTCCTGCAAGAACCTTGCAAACTCATTTGAGAGGTACTCTCCCCCTCCATCTGACCTTAGGCATTTTATTTGCAGGCCTGTTTCTTTTTCAACCATAGCTTTAAGAGTTTTGAAATGCCCAAAAACTTCACTTTTCTTTTTCATAAAATACACCCAAACTTTTCTGCTATAGTCATCAATAAAAGTGACAAAATAATGACAGCCTCCAAGAGATATAGCTTTAGTAGTCCACACATCAGAGTGGATTAATTCCAATGGCTTCTTACTCTCTTGAACATGTCTAGGAAATGGTTTCCTTGCCTGTTTTCCAAACTGACAGGCTTCACATACCTTATGCATTTTTGCAACCTTGAATTTAGGCAATCCTGCAACAATATTTTGGGCTTGCATTGATTTAAGTCACTCTACATTAACATGACCAGTGCGTTTATGCCAGATATCAATATCTGCAACTACACCGGTCCCATGTGCAAACATTGCTACACTCAATTCAGACATGTCTGCATCCAACGTAAACATTCTGCCCTTCTTCTTTCCTTTTGCTATCAAGCGACCTTTATTTTTCATATCCTCAACAAAGCATCCATGAGAATTAAATCTGACCTGCAAGCCCTACTCAACCATTTGACCAATAAAAACTAGGTTCTTGGTGATATTCGGGACATGAAATACATCCGACAGGTATTTTCTTTTTTCCATCCTGCATAGACAAAGGAATTTTTCCAATCTACACAATAGGATGTGCAATATCATCACCAGTCTCCACAAATCCTGGTTTTTCCATTTTCCTTGCATCCTGCATCCATTCTACATGACCTATCATGTGGTTTGATGCACCTAAGTCCACATACCACACATCGTTGCTTTCTTCTGCACTTGTCACAGAATTGGTCATGTGCTACACCATAAACAAATGCTCATTTCTATCATCACCCTGTCTACTAGAAGATGCATAATTTCCTTGTTGCAATTTTCCATTCATGATGTCATTCTGCTTTTTATAGCAATCTTTAGCCATATGACCCATTTTACCACAGTAGTAGCATTCAACATTGTTGTTTGCATTTTGGCCTCTTTGCCATCCACCACGACCTCTTTGGCTCCCCTACCTCTAGAGTTATTACGTCCTCCTCCATAGGACTGGTTT
Organism: Lygodium microphyllum; assembly: GCF_053477565.2. Lineage (NCBI taxonomy): Eukaryota > Viridiplantae > Streptophyta > Polypodiopsida > Schizaeales > Lygodiaceae > Lygodium > Lygodium microphyllum. The sequence continues at coordinate 113,789,461 of NC_141148.1, forward strand.
TCTTGAGTTTGCTGCATATTCTGATTTCCACCACGGCCTCCAGATTGGCCTCCTCTACCTCTGCCTCTACCTCTTCCAGCATTTGAGTAGAAGACAGCTTCTTTTGAAGTTCCTCCTGAAGAAGATGCACCACCATTTCTCTGCTCCTCAGAAATTAGAAGAGCAATCAACTCCTCAAAATCAGAAAATCTTTCACGGACGGAAATGGATGTTCGGAACTGTGCATAATCCTTTCCTAGACCATTCAAGGTCACATAAACTAAATCATCATCTTCCACTGGCGAACCCAATGGAACCAAGTGCATCTGCAATCTTCTTCACCTTCATGTGGTAGTCATTGATGCTCATACTTTCTCTTTGCACATTGTGCAACTCTTGCTTGAGCTGCATTTTCTTGGCTTGCGTATTTGTGCTATACATTTTTGACAAAGTATCCCATGCCTCCTTTTGCGTACTTGCATCTTGAATATGCACAATCATAGAGTCTGAAATGCTGATAGACAGCCAGTACATAACTTTCCTGGCTCTCTCATGCCATGCTTTAAATGCCTGCATTTGCTGTTGATTGGGAACATCAGGAAGAACTGGTTCTTCTTCATTTCCTGCAACGAATTCCCAATATCCTTTTCTCATAAGGAAATTCGTCATTCTGAACTTCCATGCTTGAAAGTTGTTATTGTAAAGCTTTTCAGTGACAATCTGTGAAAGAGAATCATACGCCATTACAGAACACTGCAAAAAATTCTGTCACTGCAAAGAACACAGCTTCAGCCTCACAAGGGCAAATCTGCAAAACTGACGAAAGTGGTATTTGACCACACAGTCACTTCCTAGTGACGATTTTGCATCAACAGTGGTCGCACAGCATAAAACAGGGCCTTTTCCTGAGTGCGTGCAGAAAACTTCCGCCTCCAAAACAGGCCCCGAAATGGTCTCAAATCAAAAAAACAGAGCAACCAAGGGCTAAAGCCTCTTCCGCAGCATATACTACCCTCTTGCTACACCACGAAGAGCATCTCAATCTGAGACAATGCGCTCTTGCACTTTTCGACTGTGGTACCTGCATAGACTTGCTCCCAAAACAGAGAAATGAAAGCAGCACTGGTCCTCTTACCAAAACACCGCGAACTTGGTTTGCTTTCTTGAGCTCCTTACACGAACAAGGCTCTGATACTATGTCAAGATTGTGGGAGAGAATGAAGGAGTCTCACTTGTAGCTTTCTTGCTTGCACAATGGGAGAATACACACTAAGGTAGAGGCTGAAAACAGTTTTCCTCTTCTTAGTTGTGTAAGCCAAAAGAACTCTCGTACAAAGAAATAGAAGAACCCTATATATGGGTCTCAAACCAAACTCAACTAACTAAGGTGGCATACTAACTGAGCCACAAACTAGAGTAGATAAGGATAGCTATCATCTAGCTATTATTCATGGGCGGTGTACCAATCGCATCTGCAAACTGACAAGTCGGTGACATAAATGCACAACGGTCACCCTGGCATATCACGAGTGGAGCTCGATATCTCAACATAAGGTTGGTTGCCTGGACACTTTTTCATACAGACCCTCACTTTTTGGTGGAAGCGGCAAAGCAACTGGTTTCATCTTTTTGTCGACATCTTATACTTTGTCTCCACAAGTGCTTCAACCCATTGTAATCCTTTCTGCTGAGCAAACAATGCTATAACGTCATACATGTCCAAAGAACATACTGATAACACTCTATTTTCAACCTCATTTTTTGCATGTATAGTTGCTGAAATTTCAGCCATAGTATTAGTAATACTTAGTCCATAAACAATGCTTGAAATGCCTTCATTTTCAACTAACAACCCTAGTGCTCTTAGTTCCTTAGTAGCATGTTTCGTAGATATGCATTCAGCCTTGCACATAGCTTCCATAGTCTTAAACCAACATGAATTGTTTGTTGTAATCTGAGAGTAACCAATAGTAAATACATGCTTCATTCCATCAAGAGGCGAGTACATCCTCTGAATAGCACTATTGTAGCCATGCATTACAGCAATGCTTAATGAAAATCCAGGTCTTTGAATTCCCTTGCATTTGGAGGCAAAGGAAACTCTCAAAGCGTATCCCGATTCCTAGGATGATTAACACAAATGGTAAGAAATTGGAATGATTTTCTTCCATCATTGCTTCTGATTCTTGCATAAGCAGAACCATCATCAAGCATCTTTGTTTCCATAAGCACTCTTGTAATATAGGGATGTCCCAAAATCACTGCATATGAAGAATTATCTTGCACAAAGAAGTGTTGTTCTTCTTGTACATCACCAATTGTCATTTTTACATTAGGATATGTAGCATAGAGCCCCCCCAAAGAATTATTTGCATCCCTCATATGCCAACCATGATCAATGTCCATAGGTCATACACCATTCTCATACAATCCATGCTCAATGACATTAATCTCGCACCTGTGGTCAAGCAAAGCAACACAAGGAATTTCATACTTCCCTATTTTCACTATTGTTTCAGTGGTAGCTCTGGCCTAATAATTTCTTGAGCAATGACTTTGAGGAATAAATCCTGGAGTCTCTTTCCCATATTGTTGCATCTGCCTTACTCCACCATGCATATTGCTACAAGATAATGCATTTTTAGCCACTTTATTCTCTTTTCCACATGATGTCCACTAATTAGTAGCAACTTGCATAAATAAACCAGCACTTACATCATGCTCATATTCAGCTTGAATACCCAATAAACCAGTTTTCTCTTCAAATTGCAACAATGCACTAATGGTATCACTAAGAAACTAATGTTTCGTCTTAATTATATCAATGATTTTGTCTCATGAAATTCCCACTTGGCGATGCCAAACACCTCTCCCAAGGTTGTTGAGATGTTTGCAATCACACCTACTTCAATCTCTTTGGAAGGAGCAATGAGGGCTCATGACTAGAATCCCATAAGCACAGTAGGAGAAGTGCTACCATCCAGTTTCCTATAAAGCGTTGTACTTGCTCTCTTTTCTAATGCAATGTCATAGTAATTTTGTCCTTCAGTAAAGTCTCTGTGTCATTGTCAATCTATACATAAAATTTTGTTTATGAGTCCAAGCTTCCATCTTGGAACCTAATTCACTTTTGTAACAGTTAATCATGTCAGTGTCTTCACGAACTCACTCTTTCTCTTCCAACCTCCATAACTTTTGCCTCAAGCCATGTTCTAGATCCATGTTTTTACATGGTATCAGAGCCATGGTGAGCATGGCATGCATCATTTTAGATCAATAAACCTCCCTTTCAGTCTCTTTTCAACTTTGCTCATCTCAACTCCAACCAATGAGTTTATTTTCTTACTCTATCTTCACCAACCTTCCATGGAAGCCATAGTTAGGCAGTACCAACCTTGCTTGGAGCTCTTATATCTCCACATCCAGCCCATATCACCTCAAAAATCCTTTTGGGGACTTGTTTCTCTACTCAAGGCGTGATTTCTTGGCACCTTAGAGTGTAACATTGGCCATCATATGCTTCAGCATTGCTGAAATTTTGTCACGTTGTCCAAAATGGTGCACATGCTGATCGTACACTCCGATCTCTCTCCATGCAATAATGTGATGTTGATCACCATCATAGGGCATTGGTATGCCATGAAGTGAGCTTCATATTTAAATTTTTTTGGAAATGATGCACTAAAGCTTCTGTAATCTATGAAAAACCAGCCTACCCTGCAAACCCTAACTATGAGTGCCATAGCCAAGAACTCAAAGCTTTATCTTTCCATTATTTTCTCTCTCCTGACACTCAAACCAAGCCTCTTCCACTGTGATCCACTAAATCCAAAGTTGTCCGGGACTTTGTTCAATATCAAATCAAGGAGGGGAGATTCTGAATGTCTCAAGCTTTGAACCAGAAGCATCAATATCTCTTGATACTATTCATCTAGTGTCTTTTGGCACTTGTGCTTATCAAGTACACTCAAGATCAAGTCTTCTGCTACTAAAATCTGAGAATTTTGAAGACTGATTTGCTACTAATCCTCCAACTCCAACATGGGCAAGGACTCTCTAACAATTTGCTTCAAAGGGGTCAAATTTCACACCTAGCAGACCCGCATCAAGCTCATCCTAATGAAAAAGGGTCTTTGGGCCATCACTAGTGGCAAAGAGAAGAAGCCTCATGATGCAGACCTTGCAGTCACTTGGCAGAAGAATGATGATAAGTCTCATGCCATTATCAAACTGGAGCTAGATGACAGCTATATCCACCATGTGGATAACTGTGATACTTCACAGGATACATGGAAGAGACTTGACACTTTGTTTGGTGCACAATCTAAGTCATCAAAGTATGGTCTCTTGATTGAATTTTTCAGGCTTGAAATGAAGTCTGGCACATCACTTGCCACACATCTAAATTACATGGAAGGACTTCTAACCCATCTTGCAAGAATCTACATTAAAATGGAAGAAGATGTTTGTATTGGTGTTTTGCTCAAAAGTTTGCCTCCTGAATATAATAATGTGTCAACAACTCTAATCAATATGCCAAAACCTAAGCTTGTTGATATCCAGGCATCACTGTTAGAGGAGGAAAAGAAGCTAAAAACTAAGGAACAACTAAGCACCTCTAAAGATGAACAAGCATTATATGTTGGCAACAGGTACAAAGGCAAGAAGGACCAGCTTTTCTGTAACTTTTGCAAAAGGATCGGATACACCAAGAAGTTCTTCCATGCCAGAAAGAGGTCCCAAAAGGCCTATTTAGTTGCTATTAAAGAAGAAAGAGAACATGGAGCAAAAGAAGAAGATGAACACCAAGAGAAACCTCATCAATCCTTCTATTCAGATAGACTTTTTTAGTCTTGTATTGCCTAGCCCTAATGCTTCTGACATAAGCTTGTAAACTCCTCATGTAGCCTTGTACTACAGCCTCTATACACTTTCTGAGGCCCCTATTATAGCCTTTGGATGTCCATCATGTTTGTGGTACCCACACTTATCCTTTTTTGCAACAACCTCTGGTTTTTTGCTATGTCTATGGTGTGCCCACAATAGGTAGGTGTTGCTCTCACTAAAGCCTCTACACACTTTGTACTTCTGGTTGTGATTCGGGAGGGGTGTTGAGATGTTTGCATCACACCTACTTCAGTCTCTTTAGAAGGAGCAATGAGGGCTCAAGACTAGAATCCCATAAGCACAGTAGGAGAAGTGCTACCATCTAGTTTCCTATAAAGCATTGTACTTGCTCTCTTTTCTAATTCAATGTCATAGTACTTTTGTCCTTCAGTAAAGTCTCTGTGTCATTGTTGGTCTATACACAAGATTGTGTTTATGAGTCCAAGTTTCCATCTTGTAACCTAATTCACTTTTGTAATAGTCAGTCATGTCAATGTCTTAATAAACTCACTAGATTCTGCCTCAAGCCATGTTCTAGATCCATGTTTTTACAGGGTGAATTCCAACGGACTATTTAAGATCCATTCTTCAAGAGCCTTCTTAAGATCCATGGCTATCTCGATATCAGACTATAACTTATATCCTGGCTGCTTGCCCTTCTTTTTGCCCTCTTGTTTGCTATCCTATTTTTGCTCCTAACCAACCTCTTTTATAACATGCTCAAAAGGTGGCTAATTTGTAGCTTTAGGCTAATCCACACTTCTTCTTGTCAATGTTTTAGATGTCATTGCATTATCTTCATCTCTCTTTTGTTTCTCTTCCACAAGTACATCTGTTTTTTGCACCTTTGTTAAATATGCATCTACTGGTGATTCCCAGCCAGTTATGTCACGAATGTCTTGCGCTGCGTGAGATATTTCACTATCAGTAACTTTCCTCTTTTCAGCTGCATGCAAAGCATATGTCCATATTGCAACCTTCCAAACAACCATCACTTGGCCAAGCATTCTATCCAACTACAAACCAAAAGTAGAAGCATGTATAGCCACATAAATGATGGATCCTAAAATGGGCCGGCACTGGCTATAGCACTAGTTGGACCTCCGACATGCACAAGACAACCCCACGGCCTCATGGCCATGAGCGCCTACAGGACGCATTGCCCTACCATTGTACGCACATTTTGCATTTGTATCATGTATGTAGTCCAATCTTTAACCTTCTCAAACTCCTCAGAGGGAGACCCTACAGATTTTGGTGTAATTCACCACGTAGAACAACATACGAGGCACCCCTCGGCTGATTGCCACAGCCGCACTACAACCCTCCTACACCTTGGGGATTCGCCCCTCGATGTGTCGCTAACACATATAACACGTACGGAACAGACTCCGCTCTTGGTACTGATATTATATCATTCCAGGAATGTACCAATCCTCACTTACTTGTCCCCTTGGACCCACCATCTAGACCTACAACTTGGGTGCCTTACTCTCTCCAGCGTGGGTCAATTATACTTCAACCAATTGCTGTGCATGCCAGGAATAGATACCATGCATATGATTCATGCAATGGTGGATGCCTTATTGTGCAAAAACAAAAAAATGGTTTGAAATCAGCCTATATGTCGTGCAAAAATAGCCCTTTTAATGAATTTCCACTAATATGCAATGCTTCGTTGCCAGAACCTAGCACCAAGGCGAACCTCGTGCTGCTAGATCCATTATTTACAAATAAACCGCATCCTAAATGTTATGCATAAAGAGAACAATCATACTTTCTATTATTTCAGCGCTTAAACTATTGTATAACATCATCCTCCCCCTCACTGTTTAAATTTTGCTATGTTGCATAGGTGTAGAGGTTCTTTTATGTCATTTTTTGTATGTAAACACAATAAATACGTACTTTAACACAAAGGACAAGGGCCAAACTGAGGCTTAACCTCATGCTTCAGCCCCATTAGACATTCACATATATAGATCTCATTTTTCCCTTTTTTTCAAACGCAAGAAACTAATTTTTTCATATTTTTCTCTATTTTTCCTATTTATTTTTAATAGAAAACATGTATTTTCTAGTTTTTTTTATGACTGATCATTGGAATTGAAACTCAATTTTTTTCCTTATTTTATACCATGTCCATTCATTTTTCCCCACTCAAAAGCAAAGAAACTATCAATTTCCATCAAAATTAGTGTTTTTTCGAGTTTTGAAATTTTATAATTGCTATAAATCAATATGGGTTCTGTATAATAGTGATTGCAACCCTCAAACATAATGTAAAATAAAATTTCAATCCATGTGCACACCATTTAGACCATGAACGATCAAAAACAAGCAAAATTCTTTCATAAAATAGAGCATACAGCCTTTTTGCGTGTTTTGGGTTTTTTGAATATTTAATTGTGTATCGACCAACCAGCTATGAATTTCAGCATAGATCTTCAGTCTTCAGTCTTCTCAGCCTCTTGGAAAAATCCGTTGCCTTGCGGACAAGCATTCATCTCCTGTTTCTCTTCTTGATTCTCACCACATGAAGTGCCTCTATGCAGGAGAGAGAAAGAGGAGAGAGAAAAACTGAATTCTGATCAGGCCGTCCGGGCAACCATTTCATGTGCGAAGGCAGGCAATGAGGAGCGAACATAGAATGTAGATCAGCCACCATGAGATCAGTTGGGGGGGTTGTTTGTAGGCCCCATAGCCCATCTCCATCAATCGTGGGATGATGGCCCCCTCTCTCAGCTGTCGCAAAAAAAATAGACCCCCCCCATGATTTTGAGTTTGTTAGGGGTCCCCAAAAGGCATGACTTTTGGGCTCCCTAAATCCTATTTCCACTTGTCCTTTGGCACTTGGCCTTCCGGCCACTCCCATTTCCTCGTTCGGTGTCTGATTCGTGATCTAGAAATTTCTACTTGACCCCCCCATTGCCGGGCATCTCCTAGGGTCTTGTCTGACATGCCAAAAAATTATGAAAATTCACCAACTATTGTCTAGTGGATTTTTTAAGCACTTTCGAGCATTGCCGCATAAAATCGTACTGGTTGTAACCGTCGCCTTCAACGAAGTCTATTTTTCCCCTGAAATTCAAAATTTTTGGCTATTTTTAAGCACTTCTCGACATCAAAAAGCATCTGTCATTGGCGACCATAGGATAGGGCGACTTAGTCCTTGAATCCTAGGAATAGATCTGCACATAAACACAAGCACAAAGAGCATCAAGTTGATACAAAAAAGATACACATCAAAGCACAACACAGCTCTCACCCTACCCCCTGTCAAAACCAAGGCATGAAATCCACCAGAAGTAGGCCTAGCATAATCTGACAGAAAGCCCAATGCTAGTCACTAACCAAGTGTTCCAACACAGCCAAGCTAAAAAGAACTATCAAAGAGGTCATCCTAAGTGGTGGTTTGAACTACCTACCTAACTAAGGACAACTCAACTAGGAGCTCCTACCTACTAGGTGAGGACTCCTATAGCCTGATCAAGAAATATTTTCTTTTAGCACATTGCTCTTTTGGCCTCTTATTTTCCATACTCGAGTGTGTAAAAAGTAGCGAGCTGAGCATAATGACCCAAGGAGAAGAGGGCATCGGCCTCAAGTCATGTCTCGATACCCAAGAACCTACCAAGCCCTCGCAAGGCAACACTGAATCCTTTTCTAACGCTCACTTTTATTTTCACTCCAACCTTCTCTTATTCTTTGTTTTTAGCTAAATGCCACCCCTCGGAAGACAAGGCATCGGCCTTGGGTCTTGTCTCATCCCCAGGAACCTACCAGGCCTTCACAAGGCAATAAACAACCTCCTCTTATTCTTTGTTTTCAACTAGATGCCACCCCTTGAAAGACAAGGCATCAGCCCTGGGTCTTGTCTCATCCCCAAGAACCTACCAGGCCTTCGCAAGGCGATAAACAACAGCTCAATGATTTTTCTTTCATTCCTTTTCTATTTTCATAGGGGTTAGAACCCCTTTTTACACACCTTCGTATATTCATATATTGTCTTTCATATATTTAGGGTTTTGCATCTTTCCATCATTATTTTAGTAGGCTTCTCTAACTGCCTCACAACTAACAAGAACTCCTAGAACGGCCATCGAGCAGGTCAGTAGAACAGGGTCACTAGAATTGCCTTCTAAAATAGGTCTTTCAATGCCTGACAATGCCTTTGCAGGAGGCAATGACTACTCAGACCTCCCCCAAACATACAGAGCCTAAACCTGGGACTTCACGCCTTGAGTGCCGGTCCCCAACAAACAAAAGAAAGTAACCCTTACACGCACATATATCATTAATTGCTTAAGGAAAAATACTCGAAAAGGGAACAAAACCACTTGGAATGGCCACAAGAAGCTCCTTCATAGCAAGCCTCCCTCCAGCGACTTCATCAACTTGTATGATGCAATCACTACAACAAAAAACCATTAATTGTACCTGCACCAAACAGACATAGGGCCCTCTTGGCCTAAAGAAATCAAACATGACACGACAAAACTAACTGGCCCTCCTAGCCTAAGGAAATAGATCATTAAAACCTTAAAACAACTGGCTCTCCTGACCTAAGGAAATGGATCATTAAAACCTTAAAACAATTGGCCCTCCTGGCCTAAGGAAATCAAGCAAACCAGCTCATATAGATCCCTCCTTGGAAGAAGGCAGATATATGAAAATACGCTCTATTCCAAGGGAAAAAATAGGGCTCTCATCCCTAAACTAAATGCATCAATTTGTGACCCATACCTCCTGCATATATAGCAAGAGATGTACGTATAACATGTCATCTGATCAACCTATGGGTCTAGGATAATAGTGGTAGATGGGTCTCAAAAACTCTTCGCATTACCCATATCAACCATCTCTTGCCATATAACGCGTGGTCTGATAACATTCCCCACAAGCGACCAAGTCCCATCTCGTTATCAAGAGCGACATCTGAACTAGGACCATAGTTGAAGAAGAGGTCCTCTTCATAAGCAAAATTAGCTAAGGAATCTGCAAACTGGTTCCAATAACGTGGAATGAGCTGAAGGGATACGCTCTCAAATTCATCAAGTAGGGTTATAGCAGTTCGATGATATATACGAAGGATGGGATTCCAGACTGTATATGTCCCATTAAGTTAATTTAAGATCAGCTGGGAATACCCCTTTACCAATAGCTGTCGAACACCACCTTTCTTGACAATATTCAATCCCATAATCAAGGCTTTATACTCTGTCATGTTGTTAGTGAATCCTATCCCAAGATAAACCGCTAATTTCATTGCAACTCTACGTCGGGGATCTTGGATAACTACTCCAACACTCCCTTTTTTATTAGGCCCTACCCCCGGGGACGCTCCATCAAAGTATAACGTGTACGTCCATAATGGTTTACACAGCCAACCATCAAGAACTCCCCTATTTAAAATAATGATAGTCAAAATTCAACATATTTAGAGGATGAACTGACAGCTCCATCCCACCTTCTTCATTAAACTCAACAGGGATGCTTGCCAAAATCTGCAAATAGTGATGGCAGAAAACTTTGATCTCCCACACAAAGGCACCATCTTCTTGCTCAATCATATTGTATCATTTGCTCCACCAGATAAGCTTCCCCTGATGATATCTTTGCTCGAGATATGGGTGCTCCAAATAAGGGATTAACCGCCCCATCAACTAGTTTAAGCTCTCTTGTAGGTCTCAAATCAACCCCAGCATAGACCTGCAATGCATTTAGCGTGTTAGCCTATTCGAATTCCACAAGACACTCTACAATGTTGAAGCTTCAGCGACTTGCTCTTAATCTCATAATCAAATTCCTACAAAGTGATTAACCACTTTGCTAACTGATTGGGTGGCTGTAACTTATTCAACAATAATCAAAGTCCTTCCGCCTTCGTATAAAAAACCACCTTCTCATAAAGAATGTAGTGCCTGAACTTTTTGGTCGCAAATACCATCGCAAGGCACAACTTCTCCATATAGGTGTAGTTAATTTCCGATATGCCCAACTTTCAACTAGCAAAAGCTATCGGATGGTACCACTTCTCCTCCCAAATTTAGGATAAACAGTATAGCTGATACTATACATGGTTGCTACTAAAAATATATAGAACATTTCGCCCCTTTTAGGTGCTTTTAAAACAAGTGCTTTGGCAAGCTCCAACTTCACATCGTCAAAAGATACTTTACAAGCATCATTCCATGCAAACTAACAGTTAAAGGGCAATAGGTTCATCAATGGCAACGTTCTTTCTGCCAAGGCATTGATAAACCTCCAATAATACCCTACCGATGACAGAAAGCTATGCACTTCCTTTGGAGTACGTGGCAGACTCATGGTGACTATAATCTTGATCTTTTCAAGGTCAGTCGCAATCCCTATGGAATTGACCACATGGCCTAACAATAGCCCATAAGGCACTCCAAAGACACACTTCCGCAGGTTGAGAGCTATGCAAAATTGTCTACAATGCTCGAAACACTTCTGCAAAATAATCAACAATCTTTCTCTTACGGTAGCTACCCCCAGGTCATCAATGAATACTTTCAACTCCTCTGGGGAGATGTCACCAAAGGTCTTGTCAGCTGTTCTTTGCCACAAACCAGGTGCATTACATAACCCAAATGCCATCACATGGTATGCAAAGGTATCGAAGACAATGATAAATGTCGCTTTCAGCTTGTCTTTCTTAGTAATCGCCATTTGGTTATACCATGCAAAGCAATCCATGAACGAATATATTTTCCTACCCACCAATTGATCCAAAATTTGGTCAATAAATAGCAATAGGTAGTAATCTTTAACAGCTTGTTTATTTAGCTCTCTAAAGTCTACACAAAGACAGATTTGATTATTCTTCTTCTTTCAAATCACAACTAGTGAACACCATTCAGTATGTTGAACTGGGAAGATCAAACCCGCCTCTGCAACTATTGAAGCTCTTCAAATAGCCCGTCCCTTATTTCAAAAGGCATACGTCTTACTTTTTGACGTACAGGGCAGGTACCTTCCTTTACATGAATGGTATGCACAACCAGAGATTGGGAGAAATATCCCTAAGTTCGTCATAGCTCAAGCAAAGATGTCGTGAAACTCCTGAATCAGGGACACATAGTCCTCTCTCTCTTTCGAACTGAGCATGGAACCTAATTTTATTGGTTGTAAATCATTAGGCATGCCAAGGTCCAACTCAATAACGGCTGCATCTCTTATTCGATCTTGAGGCTCTATCAGCTCATTCAAGGTTATCTGATAAATATCCTCTGTAGTGGACCCTTCTTTAGATCTATCAGTCGATGACGTCTCACTACCAGATGAGTCATCTATTGTTTCTAGTTCAGTGGAGGATAATGGAGCTCTCTCACTCTGAGGAGACTTAGGGTAAGCATCCATTATTACACGATGGGCACCTCGACCTAGAATCACTCAACTAGCAGGTATATCGACTTGACAATCTGTCCGTAGAATCCATGGCCTGCCTAACAAAACTCGATAGCTAGGACGTCCTGCGAACCTTTATCACCCTAAAGTCCAGATAGCATTCCACGCTCGCAACTGTAACGTGGACTTTAGTGATGCAACCTTCCAGTTGTCTTAGACTATCATCAGCCATCCTAAGAAGTGTGGAGCCGTCTTTTTGGATCTCTAGACCTAACCTCTCCATCAAATCTGAACTCATGATATTGACAAAGGATCTAGTGTCCACGATAGCGTGCTCCACTAATATTCCATCCACATATGCTGGAAGCCCAGGGCAATGCTTTTCAGCATGATTGAACCAATCTTCTCCCACTCTTTCTATGCCCAAAGGTTCTACAATATAGCCTATATGTAGGATTTTCTTGAATTCCTTGCGTACTCCTAGAGAAAGTTTAATCAATTGTAGGATATTTATGTCTAGTTTAACTTTGCAAAGAGAACTTGTTAGGTCAAAGTTGCGGTAGTTAGCCAAAGTTCTCTTCTCGTGTCAAACCATTCTCTCCTTTGGTCTTTCAATCGTCTTTGGTGCCTCTTTTTTAGCCTTTACCTTCTTTCTTGGAAATCCTTTATCCTTCTCAAGATCAACTTTACTACCTACATGTCTTAAAGGTCCACCTTCCATATCAGGATTCAGGACTCACTTTTCCCTAGCATCTTGCTTAGGTCTTTCCTCGACAGGTTTTACAATTCCTTTGTCACCCTCTTTGATCTTTTGACCTCTTGTTACGGCTCATAGATTAGAAGTTTCAGCATCATTGACACATACGGCCTCAATAAGGCTAACTGCACTACCATGAGGCAACTCCTCTACATTAGTGTTTCCTCGTTGTAGTATTTGTCTTGGTCCCTTATCTTGCTGGAGATTATTCCCTTATGCAATGGTTAGCTGGACCTAGTTGTTTACTCCCTTCTTGGAGAGAACTGATCTTACTCCAACAGGTAGCAGCTAAGTGGCCAGAATTTTTGCAAATACCTCATTTAACATTCGGACAATTCCTAGGGATATGTTGGCCACCACACCACTTACAGCTGAATCTTGAGGGGGCACCCTCTTTAGGGTGTCAACTCCCTATCAAATTCTGTTGCTTCTTAAGAAAATTGATGTTGACAGCTATTTTTCTATATTGTTTAGAAATCATATCAGTATAGTGCTTCATCATGTCCTTAACTTTGCCAAGGACATTAGAAGCACTCAACTCATAGCTGAGATTATCTATCTGTCGTCCCATCGCCTAACCACTTGATTAGGAATTGGCTGCTGACCTGCTAGGACAACATTAGGATTCATTGTTTGGCTTCCACCACTATTTAGTGAGGCTTCCTGACTAGCCATAGCCATAGTCATGCTAGGAGGAGTGGGTAACATAGACAAATTTGGCATGATACTCCCTCTCCCATTTGTGTTTGACATGGGTGTCGGCCAAAGTGACACTACTAACCTACACCTAGATATTAAAATCCAATCCATGTAGGAAATATTGCAATTGTGCAGCTGCTGGAATGGGAATATAAGTATTAAGTTTGCGAAGAACTTGCTTTAGTCTCTTGGCATAGGCCTGGACATTCTCATTTGGCTCTTGGCGTGTTACATTCAAGACACGCAACCAATACTGTCCACCCCTTTCAAGAGCAAACTCTCTACGAAAAGTCGTAAAGAATTGGCACTGCTAGTTATGGTTCCGGCTTCTAGACCGTGATACCATACTGCCGCTCTTCCTTTTAACATCATGTTGAAGAACATCATTAGGTGTCCTTCGTCTTGGATTCGATAGTTGAACATGAGCGTTTGAAACTCCTTAATATGGAATTCTCCATCTTCTTCTGCTAACCCATGGAAAATGGGCAAAGATGCTCCTAATGCTGGTAGATCCAGTGTACCTGCTAGAATTGTGTAGGTACAACTACACCCCCACTTGTTGTGGGTTGATTAACTGGAAGTAGGGAAGTACTAAGACTTCCACGTGCACTCGAAGAGCTACTCGTAACACTTAGGTTACTAGAACCACTGTCACTTATGCGTAACGGGCGGCTCCTTTGAGGAGAATAGCATCTTACAATCTCCAACCGCCATCTAGCCCTCTCAGCACGTTTTGCTTTTTGTATTTCGGCTTGACAGTCCTTGTCACAGGACATAAATCGAATATTTGGTCCTTAAAATTCCTAGATTTGAGAACCACCACTTGTTGGCGGCTCTCGAAAAATGCACCACTGATGGGACCTAAAATGGGCCAACACTAGCCGTAGCACTAGCCGGACCTCTGACATGCACAAGACAACCCCACGGCCTCACGGCCAGGAGCGCCTACAGGACACATTGCCCTACCATCGTACGTACATTTTGCATTTGTATCGTGTTTGTAGTCCAACCCTTAACCTTCTCAAACTCCTCAAAGGGAGACCCTACACATTTTGGTGTAATTTACCATGTAGAACAACATAGGAGGCACCCCTTGGCTGATTGCCGCGGCCCCACTACAACCCTCCTACACCTTGGGGATTGGCCTCTCGATGCGTCGCTAACACATATAACATGTACGGAACAAACTCCGCTCTTGGTACCAATATTATATCATTCCAGGAATGTACCAGTCCTCACTTACTTGTCCCCTTGGACCCACTGCCTAGACCTATAGCTTGGGTACCTTACTCTCTCCAACATGGGTCATTTATACTTCAACCAATTGCTATGCATGCCAGGAATAGATACCATGTGTATGATTCATGCAATGGTGGATGCCTTATTGTGCACAAACAATTATGGTTTGAAATCAGCCTATGTGTCGTGCTAAAACAGTCCTTTTAATGAATTTTCGCTAATACGCAATGCTTCGTTGACGGAACCTAGCACCAAGGTGAACCTCGTGCTGCTAGATCCATTATTTCCAAATAAACCGCATCCTAAATGTTATGCATAAAGAGAACAATCATACTTTGTATTATTTCAATGCTTAAACTATTGTATAACATCATCCTCCCCCTCACCGTTTAAATTTTGCTACATTGTATAGGTGTAGAGGTTCTTTTATGTAATTTTTTGTATGTAAAAGTAATAAATATGCACTTTAACACAAAGGAAAATGGCCAAACTGAGGGTTAACCTCATGCTTCAGCCCCGTCAGACATTCACATACATAGATCTCATTTTTCCATTTTTTTCGAATGCAAGAAATCCATTTTTTTCTTTTTTCTCTATTTTTTATATTTATTTTTAATAAAAATAGGTATTTTCTGGTTTTTTTCTTATGACTGATCATTGGAACTGAAGTTCAGCATTTTTTCCCATGTCCACTCATTTTTTTCCACTCAAAAGCAAAGAAACTATCAATTTCCATCGACATTAGTGTTTTTTCGGGTTTTGAAAATTTATAATTACTGTAAATCAATACGGGTTTTGCATAACAGTGATTGTAGCCCTCAAATATAATGCAACAAACATTCAAATAAAATTTCAGCCCATGTGCACACCATTTAAACCATGAACGATCAAAAACAAGCAAAATTCTTTCATAAAATAGAGCATACCGCCTTTTTGCGTGTTTCGAGTTTTTTGAATATTTAATTGGGACTGTGTATCGACCAATCAGCCATGAATTTCAGCATAGATCTTCAGCCTTCAGCCTTCTCAGCCTCTTGGAACAATCCGGTGCCTCCCGGGGACAAGCATCCATCTCCCGATTCTCTTCTTGATTCTTACCACATGAAGTGCCTCTATGCAGGAGAGAGAAAGAGTGAATTCTGATCACGCCATTCGGGAAACCATTCTATGTGCAAAGACATGCAATGAGGAGTGAAGATAGAATGTAGATCAGCCATGAGATCAGTTGGGGGGTTGTTTGCAGGCCCCATAGCCCATCTCCATCAATCGTGGGATGATGGTGCCCTCTCTTGACGATTTTGAGTTTTTTAGGGGCCCCCAAAGGGAGCCCCCAAAAGGCATGACTTTTGGGCTCCCTGAAGCCTATTTCCACTTGGCCTTTGGCCCTTGGCCTTCCGGGCACTCCCGTTTCCTCGTCTGGTGTCCGATTCACAATCTGGAAATTTCTACTTGACCATCTCGAAGTCCCCCACTGCCAGGCATCTTCCAAGGTCTCATCGAACATGCCAAAAAAATACGATAATTCACCAATTGTTTTCTAATGGGTCTTTTAAGCACTTTCGAGCATTGCCACTTAAAATCGTACTGATTGCAACCGCCGCCTTTGATGAAGTCTATTTTTTCCCTGAAATTTGGAATTTTTGGATATTTTTAAGCACTTCTTGGCATCAAAAATCATATGTCAATAAATATTTCGGATACAACCAAGTCTTCCAACAACTTTTGCATACCTCCCTTTCCAAAATTCAAAGCAAGAGGCAATCCTTTTTCTTGTGCATAGATCTTGCCATCTTTCCAAAAGATGAGTTGTCGTGCCAAAGCAGTGCAATCCTTCCTTTCATGCTGCAAATTATCACACCACATACATCTTTTCCCTGGTTTAGGGGTTGATGCCCGTCCCCTTTCCTCTTGTCCTTTCTCATCCAATTTTGCGACCTTCAACTAAAGATCCCCATGCCTTTGACCAATTTTTCTAATAAATCTTCTCTAAATATGTTGTGCTCGTAAACAGTGGGCAAACTAGATACATGCAATCTTTTTCTTCTTCTATGCTTTTTCACCATTGCAATAATGCTTCCTTAACATGCCTCCACTCTATTTTAAGACATGTCTTTGTAGTTTGATCCTTTAGCAAATCATTCTCTTGAAGCTCAAGATCTGCTGCTTGAAGAAACAATTTAATTTTTTGACTTGCAAGAGCTTGTTGTTTTGCAAGATCTAACTGCTCAAACTGACTTTCGAATTCTCTTAATAACTCTATAGCCACAATACCTGTTTACCATAGCACGGAGGAGCGGAAAATGGAAAAAAGAAAATAGCAAAAGGCGCAGGACAAAAAGAAGAAAAAGGTGCCTTAACTGGTAACCAGACCCTGGAAAAAATTAAAAGCACGAGCACGACCCTCAAGAAGTCTTAGAGTCGCCCAAGGAGAGTAAAAGAGTAAAAAGCGCACCATTAAGTGCGAAAACACTCCCAAATCCTTATAAGAGAGCGCCAGGCTCACTCCTGTGCAAATTGTATGCATTAGTTGGGGGTAGGATAGACTAGAAGGGTGGGAAATGAGAAATGGGCCTAGGCTAATGGCCGGCCATGTAAAAAAGGGGATGATCGCCCATGAAAAGTAGGGCATGTATATAAAGTTGAAAAGTGAATGAGAAGCTCATTCTTGTGTGTGGCCAAAGCTTCTTCTCTTCTTCTCTTGTTTCTTACCTTCTTGCTTGTGCTTGAGAGAGGGATTGAGAGAGTGTGAGGGAGTGAGAGAGTGATTGTGTGAGAGTGAGGGATCTTGGAGGAGAAGCTCTCCATCTCCTCTCTTCATCTTCCCCTCCTCTCTTCTCTTCTCTTGTCTCACGCGTGGCTATGGAGGATGAAGATCATGGGAGAGGCGTTGAGGTTGCTTGAGCTTGCCTCAAAGATCGTGGAGCTACCGGTGAGCAAGAAAGAGGAGGGTACTCGATCGAGCATCAAGGTAAGCTCACTACACCCGTAAGGTAGGCATTGCACGTCGGCTATGTGAGAGGTAGCCATGGCCGCTCAGTTTGAACCACTTGAGCAATAAGTGGTCCGTAGGTCTCGGGGTAGAGCTTGTAGCTCCCCTCCAATACCCTTATTGGGTTTTAGAACCCACTCTTGGAAAGTCTTGCAAGTAATCAAACGGGTGTCTTCAATGTAAAATTCTTCCCTAAGTGTCTTCTTGAAAGCTACCCTATCAGCATCCTGCATGTATAATTCAATAACTCGGGCTTTTAATTTATGTACAGTGACTCGTACAAAATATGGGCTCCATGCAAGTTGAGCCACCCCAAAGAACTCCATCTTTTGAGCATAGATATGCAAATATGCATATATATCCCTGCTATCAAACAACTTCATCTCACGCTCTACTACTTGCAGAGCATTCATCACAACAGTTTTTGTTTGAGCAGAAGCCTACATCACCTATTGTTATTATTGTATGTGCATAAGCATATTCATATTTTGCACTAATTACTGCAAAACATCACTAGAAATTGTGCTTGAAGGTTCTTCCATCTTGTCTTTCCTTTTGACGACCTTTCACATTAGGTTCACCGATGTCAGAGGGGTTTTAGTTGAAAAGTTGTATCCACAAAGGATCAAAGATAGAAGGAAGTAGAGAATAGGAAATAGAAGAGAAGAAAAAGAATAGATAAGAGGTACACAAGTTAAAGACAAAGCATAACGAATCAAAGCACTATATATTGATAAAACCTGAGAAGATAAACAAATTCCTTGTTTGGCACTACTCAGAAACAATCTCCAAGCATTAGATCTCCTTGAGCTCCCTTGTAGACCACAAACGTGCATCAAACACTAGCTTCTTCTCTACTGCTCAAACCGAAAATCTGATGGTTCCATTGGCTCTAAAAGGGGGGTAAATTTCTAGGACACCTACTTAGGATTCTTCCAGATCACCCCTTCTTCTTCCCCCAATTCGAAGTGTTGTTTGCTGCTTCTAAATTGTGATTGCGCGCCGTGTGATTTTGTCAATCCTTCTTTTTATATGAAATTTCCAAAAGTAACTTGCTTTTTGCATGTCACCCTATTCTAGAAGTTTCCATAGCTTTTTGGGATATTTACTATACACAGGCAATTCGACAGTGACTATTTGAAACGCAGAGAAGGATTAATTGATAGCCTTAAAGGCTATACATATTAAAAAGCCTTAAGGTTTAAATTTTTGAAAAAATGTTTAAGGCTTTTAGCCTTAAGGAAAAGCTAGAGGCATAACAGCTTTATGCTTTGGAAAGTAAAAACTCAACGTGTGAGGTTTGAAAAACCATATAAGAGAGGCATAAGTGGTGCTCTTGCCTTGCCTTACCCTCTAAAAGCTTATTGTATCTTGTGAGAAGAGTGGACGGCCACATGTGTGCAAGAGGAGGCTTGACATGCTAGTGTGAAGATTGGAAATTTGGACATTGAAGTGCAAACTGTTGACTCAAGGTTATTGTCAAAGTATGAGAAATTTGTTCAAATTGTTTTGTCTTCTAAGTTTGTGTTTTTATTCCAAGCAATTGTCATAAGGTATGTGTGATGCTCCACCTAGATTTGGGTTTTTTAGTTGTTTGAGCTACAAGAGGCATTGTTTGTGTGTCGTTTGGTTTCGTGTGTTTTTTATGGTGTTGTCAAATATTTACATTTTTTGTGTTGTTTTTTGCATCTAACAAAGTCAATTATTCTCATCAACACTCATTAGCATCTCGTTATTGGGTTGTGAGTGAGGCTTGTTCTCGATCACTGCTCGCATAACACCAACACTCTCCCCATCATAAGGATGTAAAAATGGGTGAGATGTTGCATACTTTAACTGATTAGGAGCCAAAATCCAATTGCACGACCACTAACACACATCCATTATCAAGTAGTTTGCAATCTCTTTTTGTTTTTGCTTTTCAATCCTTCTTACAATACCAAAAGTTCCTAGAGGATTGTGTACTCACTATCATCTATGAGCATTGTATTTGTAGGTACATATTTAGGTTGGTCATCCCAAAATGTTTGCAAGTCCTTAGAAAACATTGGCTTCCTTTCCGATGGTTGCTCAATCTCAAATCTTTTCTCAAGCATACAATCCTCTTGAGAGTACACCTTAGCAAATCTTTCCCTAGAATAGGTGTGGAATGTAACTTTCAGCATGGCCATTGCCATTTCTCACCTAGCACACATCCAAAAAAATACATTGGACCTTTTAAGTACCAATCCAAAAAAAAAATTGCATCCCTTTTCACAACAAGACTTATGCGATGCCTTGATGAGACATTGACCATCTTGAATCCATGAATTTTTCCACTATGCTAATATGCTTTCCTCTCATCCACTTTCACAGAAAGTAAATCATTCATATCCACTATCAAAGCAAGTCTAGTTTCAAAATTAGGGTTCCTAGGGTCCTCCCATGGCCTATATCATATTATATCATTGATACTCACAACAATGAGAGAGTCCAAAGGGTCCACAAGCTCATCTTCCATGGACTCGTGGACCTTTGTATGAAGGAGAGGAATCCTATGTCTATCACCTTAAATATTTTATTCTATTTTCAGCCACTTGTCTTTGCAAATGATTACTGTTAAGGAAAATCATCCACCATTGTTCTTTAGTTACATTGTTGAATCATGGAACACATTCCATACTACTATCTGTGCAAATATGGTTGCTGATAGGTTGACATCGCAAAATGTAGAGGGTGCATTATTGAATGAAAAAGTTAACAAAAGAATATCAATGCTTCTCATAGTTATCATGCTTTGACAATTAGAGGCAGTAATACTAAGAATAGTAATGACCACCATGGGAGAGAATCTCAAAAGTCTCATTCTCAATCACATGGATAGTCTCACAGTAAATCCTATGGTTGTGAGTCTACATTGACTTGTCATTATTGTGGGAAGCACGGTCATATTTAGTTGTCACAATGCCATAAAATGTGTGATGATAAGTGCAAGAAAAAGAGAAAGAGCAAAGTGCGCGAAAAGAACAATGATTGCAACACTATCCCCTACAAGTCCACTGTCAAAATTGAAGAGATCAATGTAGTGCAAACTGATTCTGATTATAATTTTATACTTGTAGCTTCTTCTCTTGATATTTTGCAATTTATTGATACCTCATCCACCTATACTCAATGTTTGGCTGATTTATTCAAGGGCTTCATTTCACGTTATCCCTTATTGAGAGTGGTTCCACTCCTATCACAATATGAGACTGGTTCTCAACAAAAGTATATAGACTCCACCCTAGAACAGTATGGTTGAGCACATGAACAAGATGATTTGCTTGGCTTACTATAGCACTTTGGACTAACATAGTTACTACTATCATGCATTTGATTAATCAATCCCTATGCGTTGCTCTTGACTATCATGTTACAGAGAAGGTCTGGTATGGAAAACCCCCATCATATGCTCATTTGTATGTCTTTGATGGTGATGCTTTCTAGCTTTTTCCCAAGGATAACACAATAAGCTAGATCCTAAGTCAATAAAATATATATTTCTTAGTGATGGGGATACATGTGAGATGGGCCATCACCTATGGGATCAGCAAGCTCAAAAGGTCATCCTCCATAGCCATGATGTTGTTTTCCATGAAAAGAAAATGTGTAAGCAAACTAAGCATATAGTTGAGGTACATAGGGTGATATTTCAAGAGGAGCCTTCTATTACTATACAACTAGCTCAATAGCCCATGGCAGTTGCTATACAATGACCCGTGAGACCATAATATTAGGTAGGATATACAAGCTCCATAGCCTATTTTGTGACAATCTACTAGAGACAAATGTCAATTTCATCAATTTGTGCCCTCTATGGATTATGTTATTGTTGTGATAAATGTTGATGAGCCTCTTACTTATGGTGAGGTCATGCATAGAGGTGATACTCACTCTTGTGAGAGGGCCATATAATCAAAGGATTACTCACTATAGAATAACCATATGTGAGATTTGGTTCATATGCCTAGTGGAAAGCATGCTTTGCCATGCAAGTGGGTATACAAGTTGAAGAGTACCCCTAGATGTCCAAAGCTAGTGTATAAGACAAAATTGATTGTGAAGGGTTTTAAGCAGAAGCATAGTATTGACTTCGATAAAGTCTTCTCTATTGTAGTCAAGATGACTACCCTACAATTGGTCTTAGCCTCAGTTGTGCAGTTAGATTTGGATCTTTATTAGATAGATATCAAAACGGCTTTCTTACATGGGGACTTGCATGATGAGATTTATATACAACATCATAAGGGCTTTGATAAAAGGCAAGAAACACCTAATACGCAAGTTGAGAAAGAGTTGTTATGGCCTTTAGCAAGCATTGCATTCATAAGAATATACCTATAGTGATATGGATCCATATTTATACATAAAGATGACATATGATAGGAACCTTATGATTTTGATACTCTCTATGGATGATATGTTGATTTTTGGGAGTGCTCATGATGAGATGGATGCCTTGAAAAGTTTTCTCAAGAAGAGCTTTGAATGAAGGACATGGGACAAGCCTCACATAAGCTTGGGATGTGCATCATGTGCAATCGCTCTAAGGTGATTCTTTATTGTCACAAAAGGAGTATATCTAGAAGGTTCTTAAGCAGTTTCATATGTAGGATGTTAAGCCTATTGGGTGTCCTTTTCCTTCTTATGTGGAGGTTAGTTAGGTCAGTTTTCCATAGTTTTATGAGTAGAAGGATGAGATGGCCAAGATCCATTATGCATTTGCAATGGATAGTTTGATCCATGCCATCATAGCCACTTATCCTAACATAGCATTTGTATTGGGAGTTGTGGCATGCTATATGGCTACACTTGGAAGGCGTCATTGGGATGCCATGAAGGGTATCCTGAGGTACCTTAAGGGTGCTACATATATGTGCATATGCTATGGTAGCCAAAATACAAGAGTCATGGGGTATACTGACTATGATTATACAAGATATGCAAATAGTAGGAAGTCCACCTTTGGTTTTCTTCACCTCTATTGGAGGTATTATTTCTTGGATATCTAGAGTGCAAAAATACACAACAAGCAAAGGATATTGTAGTCACTAAGGCTTGCAAGGAGGCTCTCTAGTTAGGCCATCCCGTAAGTAGACCTTGGTCTTACTAATGTTGTCTCTACATTGAATTCAAATTTTATGAGTGCTATTCAATTGACCAAGAATCCAATCTTTCATACAAAGACAAAGCACATTGAGGTGTGTTACCATGTTATTAGAGAGGTCATTGAGGAAAAGTCCATCGAGCTTATCAAGGTCTCAACTAATCAAAATCCTATAGATCTACTCACTAAAATTCTCTCAACTGTGCATTTTACCTTAATAGAAAGTTGATGGGTGTTGGATGAGATAATGTCTTTCCTCATCCTATTGTACTCTATGTACATTTGTATTTTGACACTTTTTTCTTGTTCTCTTCTCACTAGAGGCCCATTTTCCTTTAAGTGGGAGGTTGTTGAGGGTAAAGGCTCTTGTGTCTATGTTATGTGTGTATTCACTATATTCACAGTACTCGAAAACCTGTACACTGTAGGTGGCAAGCGCCCATCATTATCATTCCATTCTTTATTCTTTCAATGACTAATAGAATAAGGGAGACTGATCACACATTGTGACTATTGGAGTTTTCACATCTTGAGTCTCTCTCTCTTGCTCTCTTGCTCCATCTAGCATAGCTCACACCTCCGTTGCTTTCACTTGCTTATGCTCTTACTTAGGCTTCTCCCTTCAATAGTTTCATTCTTATATAGTAAAAACATTGTTTAAATATGAAAAATCTCTAGTTACTAACTAGAAAGATTTATTCATCTACTAGATGTGGGCCTTTTTACCATCTAATATTGTGCCTAAACTTCCTTGTGTCATGACCATAACGCACATATCTAGTTAATCACACACATGCCTTAAAAGTAGCCTTCCACATTATGTGATACCACCATTCCCACACTCAACCACCCTACCTATAAGTTGACCATATCCATGAGAAATAGGCATACTGCACTTATTATAATGGGGAATGTAACAATGCATGACTACATTATTAGTGTAGAACCATGCACAAACAACACTTAAGCAAAGTATGATGCACCAAAGCATGAGTACGAAAAAAGCAAGCTAGTCAATCATGTAGAGTACATGAAAATACACACATAGCATCCCTCAAGGGCACATGCATAAATCATAACACATAAAGAAAATACTCAAGTATGTACACAGATTAGGGCACATGACAGGTGGCACACAACATTGTGACCAATCCACCACAATCACATTAAGATACTTGAGGATGAACATGTGGCCCAAACATTGAAGCGTGAGCATACTAATAACCACACTCAAGCACATAATATTCATAGGCACACAAAACACTCCTATATAGAGTGCATGCAATAGCCATAGCATAAGAGCACACAAGTAAACTTTTGACATGTACACACAAGGGCACTATTACTATACACAATAGCACTAAGTGCACATTATAGGGCATGGCCAATACTCCAACATACGACCCTTAAGCATGAGCACTCGGTCTAGAGAACCAAGACAAGTTAATAGCATAAGGACATGTTAGAGAAATCAGCATACCTTTAGAGCATGTAACACCCTAGCTAGCACATGAACACACGTTAGAGCACAAGCATGTACTCAAAGCATATTAACCCACTAGCACCATGCAAGCATGTAGGAGCTGCACACATATCAAATGAACATTGGGGCATTTAGAAGTTCTAGCACTTGCATGCATAGATCCTAGTGCACAACACCATATAGGCATGTCTCTTAGGGGTAATACTACACTAGGCCCATCATTGAAAGCCTTAGTAGTATAAGCATTTGGTTGGGGTACATTAGGACATACTAATATTGGAAAAGAACCTTAGACATTGTCTTTAAAGATCCTGAATCCTCTTAAACATGAGTGCCTCAAACCCTTGAGCATAGATACACTTTCATAGCACCACATTGTCACTAGTTTGACCAAGATAGATCATTGAAAACATAACCATTACTAGTCGTATGTGACGTATGGCTTAGTTTTCTTTGAATACTTCCCTATCAATTAAAATCTATGTTGGGTGCTTGTAGATCCTTGGAAACTCACCCCCATAGCACCAAGCACTTGTGATTAGACTATTCATCTAAAGCTAGTCATACATGATAGCTTTCTTGCAAAAGAGGACCGTGATCAAGCCATGTAGTTTTGTGATGTTACCCATCCCTATCATACATGATAAGATTTCCTACATAAGACTATCATGATCAAGCCAAGTGGTACATACAATGTCTTGATTGTTGAGCTCCGTTTTATCACAAGAATCAAAGTCCTTGTGTATGTGATCCACAAGCCTCACTTGTGAATCTGCTAAAACTCCCACATGAAAATATTTGATGACCATGCATAAGGATGCCCTTTCCAACATTTTGTAAAAGTTACATGACTACACAAACTATTGCTACTAATTGATTGCATAGAGTAAATTCCCATTTCCATAGCTAGCAAGTTAAAATTCCCACGTGAAAATATTTGATGACCATGCATAAGGATGTCCTTTCCAACATTTTGTAAAAGTCACATGACTAAAAAAACCATTGCTACCAATTGATTGCATAGTATAAATTCCCATTTCCATAGCCAACAAGTTAAGAATTTAGCCTTCATCTACTTGCAATAATGTTTGATTAAACCTCTTCTCCATATTACTATCACGAGGTGTTCCTAGAGTCCTATAATGTCAAACTAGGTGCACCCTATTGTCATCAAGTCCACCCTATTATTTGCACCTTATAGGGTACATTTCAATGCTTCCAAGAATGAATTGGTTGGGAAATTAAGGACAACAACATGTACAATAGATCCTCTATTGATGCATTAGCATAGAATCTCAAATTGTAGCTTGACATGCATGTTCTAGGCAACAACCATCATCATTTACAATCTATGGGGTGCTCATTCACTGCCTTTGTACTCTCAATGAAGCTCAAAGTTATTGAATATATTTGTAAAAGGTTTGAAATAGTTAATAAATTTTGCATTTTATACACACTTGACCACATATCCAACATGATCAAACATCTATAGACTTCTACTGCTATTGTGTTTCACGAAAGATATCTCTTTAAATGAGTTAGCAAATGTGTTAACACACTAACTCTATGCATCATGGTCTTGGCATGGCCATGTAACGTATAGGATGCTAGCAAAGATATCCATCTAGTAACATTTGGTGGAGCTAGCATGGCCTTCAATAACTCAGATGTATCATTAATTCGTCCCACACGTTTGAGGAGCTACTAACTTCCACTTTACCTAGCTTTTCTATTTGCCCAATGGGCACAACCAACCATTATTGAACACCAAGAAATTACATCTTGACATTTCATCACCTCAAGAATTCTTCCAACCTCTTCCAAGCTATCACATTTGCATACATATCCACTATAACACCCATGAACCCCCTTCTAAACTCAAAGCCATTCTTATGCCCAAATCATGTATCTGCCTCCCTTGAACTGGAGCTTTGATGCTACCAAAGGATTTCAAGATGGAAAAAATATAAACCCTATTTGGATTGATGTTATCTTTTTGCATCCATTCAAAGGGCTTAAGAGTGGCAGCTCTATCACACAGTGTGTGAAACATGTAACATGTTGATAAGTGGTCCATAAACTGCCATAGGGTTAGATGATGAATGTCCTAATCTATTTGCATATCAAAAGTAACATGCAATAGATTAGCAATCATATTTTCATTCTATAATAGCAATTGTAGTATGTAGGTTGTTAGCCTAATGATCCAAACAATACAATGTAGTTCTCTTCCATACTTCTAGATAGCATGAGGTTCCACTCAATCAGCTTATTGTGACCAAGTAAGCAAGGAAACAATTACATAGATAATCTTCTACATATTCCAAAGATTTCATGTAGGCCATTCCTAGAGCCATGATCAAGAAGAATCATGAAGATGATCCAATTTTCAGAGGTGTTAGTTCATCAGCACAAACTCCACTCTTGATAAGTATGTCTTGATCACATATATTTCATTAAATCAAAGCAAAAATTAATTGGATAGTTCAATCTACTTGTTAGGAATCTGTTATATGTGTAGAATCAATTGCATGTGTTCAATAATCATAAGATGTGCATCCTACCTATTGTTTGCATCAACTCCACTACTTCCTCAATCTATCAAAATATATTTAATATTCATCTCAACTACATAAAAAGTGTCAATGATTATTGATATGCATCTATCTTGCATTCTACATCTTTAATCTACTGTCCATATCAATCTAGGGCCATCCATAATGAAAATGCATCACATCAACCAATATCTTGTTTGTAGGTTGACTCATGATGGAGAATATTGGGTGAAATGTTGAATATTTTACCTTGTATTATCCATATTTTTATATTGTATCCATATCTTAAGCTATTGTATCCATATCTTAAGCTATTGTATCCATCACTTGGATATCACCTCAGCTAACTCCTAGAACCAAGCAATAACCTTGACTACACACATAGAGACATGACTGACATAGCCAACTCAATCAAAAACCAAATAGGCTAGTTTGTGAGAGAGTTCAAGACCCACTTTACAAGTCTTTTTCCAAAATCCTAAAGGAGTGCTTGAATCAAGAGTTGTTTGATCTAAGACATTTTACTCTACCATTAGCATCACCTCTCTTGTTAAGAAAACTTAGAGAAATCTTATTTAAGTTTCAAAGACAATTTTTGAATCACCTTGAGTGATTCTATAACCATTTTGAACATATGAGACTTTGTATAAACCATCTAGCAAGATGGTCTCCATAATTTGTATTGAATGTTTGATAAAGGAGCTAGTTGATCTTATGAAGATAAGACAACAACTAGAACAAGCCCACAATATAAAGCAATGAGGAAATAATCAAGCCAAATGTAAGAGATAATTTCCTGAGTGTGTTGATGGTTCCTTGATCACCTTGAATAAACCAACCTATTACATAAAATTGTCTCTAATTTTCACATAGGGTCTTTGAATCTAGTACTAATAGACAATCTAAATTGTATTTAGTACTAGTTGCATGGCTGGACCATTTAGATAAATTCATTTCTAGATATAGCAATCATAATTCGCATCAACTTGAATGATTTTATAATCACTTAGCCAAAATGGACCTAACTACAAGAGGGAATTCCCCAATCAAAATGATTGGTTTAGCAATAACCTTGAGTGAATAAGACCTATAATATTACAAAACTATCTCTAGATTTCAAACCACTAGGTTGATTTGAGTACTATCTAAAACCTCCTTAAACTAGAGCAAGACGAATTGTGGCAATCAATATTGAGATTTGCCACAACCTAGTGGCGAGATTCACATCAACTATACCAAAGGGTCCAAAATAATTGTGGGAGCTTTTGCTCAACTACCAAGACCCACGAACCGCTTATTGGTTCAAATGTTTCAAGCCAAGTGCAATGGCTACCTCTCACATAGTTGTATGTGCTCTCACACCTACCTAGGAGTGTAGTGAGCTTATCTCCATGCTCGATCAAGTTGCCTCCTCCCTGAAGCACTCCGGTAGCTCCACGATCCAAGGTGCAAGATCAAGTAAGCTCAATCCTCAAGCTCCAAGCTCCATGCTCCATTGCCGTGAGCGAGACAAGAGAAGAGAAGAGAAGAAGAAAAGAGAGGAGAAGATGGAGAGCTTCTCCACCACAGTCCCTCACCCTCACACACTCACTCCCTCACATTCCCTCTCTCAAGCATAAGCTCAAGCAAGCAAGAACACGAAGAAAAAGAGAAGAGGAGACCTAGTGTTGGCCACACACTAGAATGAGCTTCTTCATTCACTCTTTGCCTTTTATACAAAACCCTAACCCTAATTCCCTTTGGGCACCCATCCCTTTTTTTTAACATGACTAGCTATCTTAGCCTAGGTCCTCTTTTCATGTTTCCTTCCTATTTGCATTGTGCTTTCACCCATGCTCATCTACATTTACAAATTGCACAAGAGGGAGCCTAGCACTCTTTTACAAGGATTTAGAGTGTGCTTTTATATTTAAAATGCACCTTTCCTCTTTTGCACTTGGGTTAAACTTTTAAGGTTGTCCTTGCACTTTTGGCCTTTTTTCCTCCCATTTCTTTAGCTAGGGCCATCTTTTTCCACTTTGCCTTGCATCTTTTAAATTTTCTTTTTGCTTTCTTTACACTAGGATTAACATTAACCCCCTCCTAGCCGAGTGGCAGTCCCATGGCACTTGTGCACTTGTTGATGAGGGCTTGGGTGGTTAAAGGGTTTCCATGTGGGTTAGTGATGGGTCTTTATGGAGATTGGATGGGAAGAAGAAGCATAAAAATTGGACAAAATATTGCGGAGGCCGAGAATAGATGATTGGGTAGTGGGGGCTTTTGATGTCGGTAGTTAATCGCCATTGTTGAGTATACCTGAAAAAGAAAAAGGAAGTGCACTACCTAGGGGTGTGTCTACCTCAATGTTTAGTGTTGCATGGTGTCTGTGCTAGTGAAACTGGGAGTTGGATCAAACCTTAGGGAAGCCTATGGTGTTGTCCCACACTTGAGGACCCATTTTGTGTACAGGGAGGTGTTGTGGGTGTGAATTAGGGAGACATGTCTAACCATAGGCGAGTACAAACTCCCTAGGTGTGTCTTGCCCTTGGTGTGCCCTAAGATCCCGATGCTCTATAATAGTTACATTTCAAGGGGACCAAAGAGATTTTCCAAAGAATGCATGGCTTGGCATGGAGCCCTTGCTCTTCTGACTGTACTTGTTGTGGCCACGGAGGGGGCTTGGTTCCTACACTCTTTCTTTCTTTTGTTATTCTGATTTAAAATCGGGCCCTTCTTCCTAGACCAACTCCAGTGGCTCCTGTTGAGGCAGTTGCATTTTATGTTCTGGCTCCCCAAGTACTAGCAAGGAGAGATCTTGTGAGGTTCACTCGGTTGAGATTAGGGGAGCATGTTGCTCCTCTACTCCTAAGCCAATGTTAGGCTTAGGTGTTATGGCATGGAGTCCTTGTTAGCTCTAGTTTTTGTTTTTGTTGTTCCAATGTCTCTTCTCCTTTTGGATGCATGACATTCAATGTGCTCAAGGATGCGCGCTGCTGCTCCAGCTTTCCTGTCTTGATAGCCACAACTTTGCTTTCCACCAAGAGGCATTCACTCTTGGAATATGCCAACTTGTAGACTAAATCTTTGATTCCATTTTTGTTACATCAATCTCCTCTTCCTCATGTTGCCTTAGTTGTTCTTCCCCCTCTTCTAGCATTTTCTTGCGCTCTTCTTCTAGTCTCTTTGATTCCTCCTCCACCCTTTGCAGCTCTCTGTTTCCTTTGGAGGTGGATCGAGTTCTTCTTATGGGGATTTTGAGAGTGATCTTTTCCTCTCCCCTTGACATGGCAATTTTTTAGCCTTGCTACTCCACTAATTGTCCTCTTGCTCTTGTTGTTAAGATGGTGTTACCGTGTTTTCCACAGCACAGAGGAGTAGAAAATGGAAAAAAAACGGAAATAGCAAAAAGGCGCAGGATAAAAGCAGAGAAAGGCGCCTTGACTGGTAACCAGTCCTCCCTGAAAAATTTGAATGTTCAAGCACGACCCTCAGAAAGTCTCGGTGTTGGCCCGAGACAACAAAAGAGAAAAAGGGTGCACCATAAAAATGTGGGAGTGCCCTCGAATCTTTGTAAAAGAGCGCCAAGCTCGCTCCTGTGCAAAGTATACGCACTAGTTGGGAACAGGATAAATTAGAATGGTGGGAAATGGGAAAAATGGCCTAGGCTACGGCCGGCCATGTAAAAGAGGGATGACCGCCCAAAAAGGATTTAGGGCTTTGTATATAAAGTTGAAAAGAGAATGAGAAGCTCATTCTTTAGTGTGTGGCAAAAAGAGTCTTCTTCTTCCTCTCTTCTTCTTTCCTTCTTGCTTGTGTGTGCTCTTGAGAGAGGGAGTGTGAGAGTGTGAGGGAGTGAGTATGTGTGAGAGTGAGGGATCGAGAGGGTGAAGCTCTTCACCATCTTCTCTTCTCTTCTTCTCTTCTCTTCTCTTCTCTTCTCTTGCGTGCGCAGCTATGGAGGATGGAGCTTGGAGATGGAGGATGCTTGAGCTAGCATCAAGAATCGTGGAGCTACCGGAGTACAAGAGAGAGAACGGTACTCGATCGGGCATCAAGGTAAGCTCACTACACTCGTAGGATCGACGGCGCATCGGCTAGGTGAGAGATAGCCATTAGAGCTCGCTTGGAACGCTTGAAACAATAAGCGGTCCATGGGTCTTGGCGGTTGAGCGAGAGCTCCCACAGATGGTTGGTCATTCTCCTTTTTATTAGTAACTCTCTCCATATTGTCATGTTGTTCATTGGTGGACTTCATCTCCCCCCTATTCTCCTGTTGCTAAAAGTGAGATGGTTGGGCTTGCTAGGGTGGGAGAGCAATGCTCCTTTCGGATTGGTGATGGCTCCAGGGTCTTCTTTCCTACCTCTCTTTCCACCTCCTCGAGAGCTTCCCGAATGATGGGAACTAACAATCCTCCAAAGCCTACAGTTGAAGCCTTGGAGGTAGGTTGTTTCCTCTCGGACTCTGCTATGGTAGCTGAAGACTCATTTTCTACCACCCTTGGTGCTGTGGCTAGTACCTTTGATGATGTTTGTATTGTGTTCCAAATGTAGGTGTTTCAATTTTCCTTGCTTAAGGTGTTGGCTACAAGACTCTCCAGCAATGGTACACCTATATTATTCATGAGAGCATTATATTTTTGGCTTGCGAAAAGGATATGGGCCATTTTAACCTATAGGCAAATGGTGGGGTGCTTGATGGACACCATGTTATTGTACCTTCTTTCATCAAAAGTTCTTGGGAATTCTATGCATATGCCATGGTTGATTTTTTGGCCAACCTTCTCCTTGGATCTGTGGAGATTGCATTTTTTGACTATTTGTCTCACCATGCTTTCCTTGTTCACCAGCTCTCTCAAATTGCTGATGTTGCAATACTTTAGTTGGTTGTAGACTTGTGTTTCAATGACCAATCAGTATCTCTTTTTCTCTTCCTATAAGAACAAAAGTTGGCATGCCATCTTGAGTTCCTGTTTTGGCCCAATAGCGTACAATTAGCTTCTTTTATAGTTTTTTTTTCAAAAAAGAAAAAAGTTTAAGATTGAACATAATGGAATAGTGTGATTGTTTCAATAAGAAATGCAAACTTTTTAGACTTCAAGCAATCAACACATTCCAAGCACAAATTCCATAAAAGATTTTCTTAAAGTACAAGTTTCATTTATTTATCCCTCCCCTTTTTTTGCTTTTGAACCTTTTTTTCTTTTGAAATTCAGTTTGAAGTTTTGAAGTTCAAGTCGTGTTCTCTTTTCCATCTTACCCCCTTCCCCCCGAGGATGATGAAAATCCTTTCTAGGATTGGAGGATAAAGGATTAAGGGCATTTAAGCGCATGCTTACTATGCTCTACTTTGTCATGAGCCAATCGTAAAAGTTTGGGTTATACTCCAAGTGGACATGATAGTCCATGTCATGAGATCTAATGCCTACGTGTGTAATGTAGGTTAGGATATCAATGAGGAAGTCACTAGAGTTCATCATACTAACAATATGCAGTTCTTCCTCGGTCAGGATTTGATCAAAATAGGGGTGGGCCATGGCATATTCCTCTAAAGGTCATTTGCACGTGATGGCCAAGACTCTGACCAAGGTAGGATCCACATAGGTTGGGTCATACTTAGTGGTTTTGATTGCACATCTATGCTCGGCATTGGTCATGATTTTGCAGCCCTCTTATTGCCATTGGAGGGGAAAAGCATACCATTTTTGCAGAAAGGAAGAGTTAGAGTCGGCTATCTTTGTCAGCTCTTCTAGCTCTTTGCCTGTTGTAGAGACTTTGCTCCTACGATATGATGTGATCAACTGTTGTGTGCAAGCTTGCACTTGAGAGATCTCATTGTCAATCAATTCCTTGGCTACCTTGAGAAACTTGACAAACACAAAGTCATAGTCCCCCCAAGTGCATGGCAAAAAGCGCATTTCCATTGCTAATGTCTCATCGAGGAGGCCTAAGTCTAGACATTCATAGTTCCTAGCTAGTGTGGTGAATGTGGTGTCCAAGAATCTAATACAGGTGTCTTAAGTTATCCCTCATATTCGCAGGTAGGTCCATGGCCAACGTAAGGATAGATTTGCTCTTATAGGAGGGTCTAAGGCCTATCAGAGGTTGGGTTTTGGTTGAGCCGGATAACTCAACTATTACTGATGCTTGCCTCATGGGTGGTTCAATGAAGTGTCTGTCAGCCACTTGTACGATAGATTAGTCTTGCGGCTCAGTTGATATACTGCTCTCAGCTTGTGGAGCAGTTAGGACACTAGAAGTGTTAGGTTGAGTCGACCCAAGGCTGGCTAGTTGTAACTTTGGTTGATAGACTCCATGAGATTCTATGGATTTGGTGCTTTTTGGGCAATGGATTTCTCATCCCTAGTTGGCTCATTATTTTGTGGAGATGGGCTAGAGGGCTTGGATTGAGGAACACATGTACCATTCCTAGTCTTGGGCAACCAAATCTAGTTGTTGCCTTCATAGTAGCCTTGAGCGTTCAATAGGTCTGTGGGTACCCATTGCGGCTTGACTATTTGTCTGCTTCAATAGTGCCAGCTTTTCCTCCTAGGCCTAGAGGACATGATATTCTATGGTCACAAGTTTGTGAGGGTTGGCATCTAGGCGACTGCGATTGTCGTTTGGGCACCCATTTAAGCTCCTACTCATTGATCTTGGATGTGTCTCATTTAGGTTGCAATTGACTTGTCTTGGCCGAATGGGACAAGTTACGACCCCCCTCCTTAGACATTGCATTAGATTCCTCCACTGGTGGCATTGCAAGCTTTGATGGAGCTAAGCTACCCTTACTGAAAGCTGTCACTATCCAAACATTGCCAATGGCAAGGTGAATGTGTTGCGAGTCATAGTTGAAAATGCAGTGTGCTTGTTTCTTAAATGTGCATCCTAGCAGCAATTCCTTACTAACGGTCTTGGTGTTAGGCATCACATAGAAGATCATAGATTGGCTTTCAATCTCAATAGAGACAGCTATTTTGCACCTTCCTAGCAATGAATAGGATTTTCCCTCTTAATGGGTTGAGTTTAGTGTTGGTAGGCTACAGTTAGGAGCCAACCAATGAGGGTCCAATGATCATGCGTAAGGATGTTACAATCAGCTCCCTCATCAATGAGTGCATCAAAGACATATGTCTTCTGGGCAGTCACTAATATGCATAGGTAGGTAGGTGCCACTGCTTCCTCACCCTCTTCCTCAATCTCAATAATGATGGCTACTCTTACATTTATAGGGGGTTCTAGCATTGGAGGCTCATGTGGTAGGTGCATTGGTATTGGTCTATTACTAGAGTTCCTGGCCATCATGCAGAGTGGTACTGATATTGGGACCCTATTCTTTGGCAATAGCTGAGATTATGTGACTTTTGGGACTCATTGACTACCCTGGCAGCCTGTTTATAATCCTCCTTTTCATCTGAGAACAGTAGATCAATGGTCGCTAGCACATGCATCCAATCCCGCTCGTCCTTAGGGCAAGGGATATACTTTATTAGTGGCCCATAGGATTTGTTGACTTCTGAGTCTCCTTTCAACATAGCGGAGGTGGCATTTAGGTTGACTCTAGAGTGGTCTTCCAAGTGTCCATCTTGACTCTTATAGCCTCTGATCTATTGCCTAAGAATATGAGGCCATTGCCCCAATCTTCTATCACTCATACATTTCGCATCCAAGGTCGACCTAACAAGACGTCGTAGTCCACTCCCTTCATGACTATGAAGTTCACTAAGAACTAGACTCCCACTATCCTCAAGGGCCAGACTTTTAGCACTCCAAATGGTCTAACCTTCATTTCATTAGCCAATGTGACATTAAACCTTGAGGTCTCCATAGGTGGGTTACCCTAAGCCTACAAGACTGCATGGCTGAGTACACTAACTCCTGCTCATGTGTCTATAATTCCCTTTCTTGTAGCATCTCCTAATGCATTGACAAGCAATATTGCATGCATCTCTGTGCCTTCCCAAAAAGCTTTCACGTGCAAAGACCTAGGCAATGAGTTCAAGGTTAAGCTTGGTATGCATGTTACTGCATCATGGTCAAGTAAGTCGGTCATGCCAAGCTCGTCATGTCGTTCTACCCAGTGCTTCAACCTTTGCCATAGCGTTAAGTTCTGCCTAAGAGCAACTCTCCCAAAGGTAGGGTCATAAGGGTTGATATCAATGTGGTGAGAAAATTGCCAACTACGTGCTTTTTGTTATGCTCTACACTCTTTTGCCAATGATCTTGGGAAATCTTCCCACCTTTGGCATCTAGGCTCTGTCTATATGGTGTTACGTGGGGTGTGACTGTGTCTCTTGATTTGAACCGAGTAGGTGAGATTGGTGTGCTCATGCTAAAGAGCTCATTGATCTTGTCTTCCATGATGGGTTCCACATCTTTTAGGTGACCCACTTCTTGACCTTATCAACCACTTCTAATTGGTACCTTGGATCGGGATATTCTCCAACCTTGGCACTTCCCTTTTCTGTTGCCTTAGGAGAAAGTGTCTTTGCTTCTACGTCCTGACTTACTTCCCCTCTAGTAATGTGGTGGTGCTATCTATCTTAAGCATAATCCTCGTCTCATCCTGCTTTTTCCTTCTTCTACGGCTTCTCTTCCCTATTGAAGCTGCATCAAGGTTGCAAGGTCCTGGTAATGAAATACCATCTTGCTTTGCTTATGCTTGGGTCATGACATTCAACGGAACTAGTGTGGCTTTGCTATCAAGTGTTTCAACTCCAAATAGTCCCAATGGTACAGATGGCATGATAACCAAACTAGTGGATGGTTTTCGCCTAGGGCACTCAGCATACAAGTGTGTGGTTCCACACTCAGGGCATCTCAGGTCAGCCTTGTCTCGATTAGCTTTCTCCCTTTTAGGACATCGAGATGAGATGTGTCCTAGGTAACTACAAGTCCAAAATGTGATGGGTTCTTGGTTCTATCCTCCTAGATCTCTACCTCTTCCCCTGCACAATGCCATCAATGGCACTGGTTTGAAATCCATTAAGATGGGATTACCCTTGTTGTTGTACAAGACAGAAGGATTTATGTATGCTTCATCCTCGTTCGGCTCCTCTATGTAATATATTGGAGCATCGCTCTCGTCGGTGGATGGGTCACAATGGGTCCAAGTGGTCTAGGCATCCCTGTGTGGTTGATGCCATCATAGGGACATCTAGCTTTGAATCATTGGGTGTTGGAAGAGCTAGTGGAGCTTCCCTTCCGTAATGTGGCAGTCTACTCCCTAGGTAGTAAGGTTGATTGTATGGCTGTGGGTATGGCAACTGCCTTGGTAATCGGCAATGCATTGCATCATGGCCAACCCTATCGCAACTGGCACAAGGGTCTGGATCTAGGATCCATGCACTCAGTCAGAAGGTGGTTTCTCCGCAATGCACACATTCCATGCGAGGTCGTGCAAGCCTTCTCATCATCTCTTGTGGCGTAGCCAACTCTAGTTTCACATCTGCCAACTCCTAGCTTTGATCGCCATTCTTTCCCTTGTCTTGGGTGCTTTGGCTAGATCATTCACTAACAGCTAGAGCTCGTTCTGAGGTTCTAAATGCAATGATGTCTCGAGTTGTGGGTCTTGAGCTCCTCTCTTTGAGTAGATCATCCACTCGTATGGCTTCTTCAAAGACCCTAGCTAGCACATCCCTTTGAAAGTTTGAGTTGCTCACCAAGGCTTTGTAAAGCTCTTCACTTCGAATTCAACTTATGAACACAATGAAGACCCCACATTCACTAGGTCACTCTGCGGCGGCTAGGATTCTCTTAAAGAGACTTCGCACGTGGGTGACATAGTCTCAGATATCCTCCTTGTCCTTCTGACTAATGTTCATCAATCTAATGATGAGGTTGTCAAGGTATCCCGCCTTAGAGAATCTCTTGATGAAGAGACTCTTGAGGGTATCAAAGTCATTAAGTTGTGATTTTTGCCTCCAAAATGTGCTTAAAATTTGCCAAAAAATCTAAATTTCAAGGGAAAAATAAACTCAGTCGAAGGCGGCATAGGCAATCGAGTCGATTTTAAGCAGCAAGCAGCCGATGGGTTCCAAAAGTGCTTTAAAGACCCACTGAGCGATGGTTGGGTAATTTCCATAATTTTTTGGGATGTCGAATGAGACTTCAGGAGATGCTCAGTAGTGGGAGACTTCGAGACAATCATGCAATAATTTTTGGAAGTCAATCAGAGGCTGGACAATCGAATGGGGGTGCTCGGGGTCCAAAGACCAAAGAGAGTAACTATAAATCTCTCCAAACCATTCAGCATGGCTAGTCATATGATTAGATGCACCAAAATCAATATACCATACATCATCATATGTCTCATTCTTGTAGTAGCATTCATCATATGCTACATAGAAAATAAGTGCTCATTTATGTCATTATTTTATCTTGAAGATGATGTATAATTTCATTGTTGCAACTTGCCACTACAAATGTTATCCTTCTTATCAAAACAATGGGTTGCAATATGACTTATTCTTCCACAATAATGATAAACAATACCAGAATTATTAGAACTTTGTTCTACTGTCCACCTCTTCCTCTAGAGCTCCTATATTGCCGCTAAAGTTATCATAGCATCCCCAAAATCTGCATGTTATCAAACTATTTATTTAGCATACTTTATTGAGATTATCACTAGCATATTCGATACCACAACCTCTTGAAGAGAATCTACCATGTCCTCTTCCTAAACTTGAGTAAAAATATTTTCATAGTTGCCATGAGTCTGCCACGTACTCCAAAGGAGGTACATAGCTTTCTGTCATCAGTAGGGTATTATTGGAGGTTCATCAATGCCTTGGCAGAAAGAACATTGCCATTAATGAACCTATTGTCCTTTAACTATCAGTTTGCATGGAGTGATGCTTACAAAATATCTTTTGATGATGTGAAGCAGGAGTTTGCCAAAGCATCTATTTTAAAAGCACCTAAAAGGGGAAAAATGTTCTATATATTCATAGTATTAGCTACTGTTTGGCCCAAATTTGGGAGGAAAAATGGTACCATCTGATAGCCTTTGCTAGTCAAAAGTTAGGAATATCGGAAATTAACTACACCTATATGGGGAATTTGTGCCTTGAAATGGTATTTGTGACCTAAAAGTTCAGGCACTACATTCTTTATGAGAAGGTGGTGTTATATACGAAGATGGAAGGGCTTTGATTGTTGCTAAACAAGTTACAACCGCTTGATCATTTAGCAAAGTAGTTAATCACTTTACAAGAGTTTGATTATGAGATTAAGAGCAAGCCACCAAAGCTACAGGGCATTGTAGAATGTCTTGTGGATTTTGAAGAGCCAAAAGAGGTCTTGGCTGAAGGAAGTGACATGGAAACATTGTTTAAGATTGATACGGCATCTATTCCCTCCTAGGATGCTGCTATAACACACTATCTATCTACAGGAGAGACTGGAGCTACTCTATCCAAATCCGAGAGGAGGAAAATTAAACAGCAGGCATTGAAATTTTCCTTGATTGCAAGAACACTATATCAGCAGGGTGTTGATGATATCTATTACCAATGTGTGATGCCTAACGAGGTTCCATTTATCCTGGAGGAGTGCCATGACTCCGCTTGTGGGGGGCACTTTGATGGGCAGTTGACGGCACAAAAGGCTTTAAAAGCTGGATATTGGTAGCCATCCATCTTTCAGGATTCATTTAAGTATGTTAAGAGATGTGATGCATGTCAAAGACATGATAGTAGAGAGAGTAGGAAGCGCCCACATACTCTGATTATGGCTATCCTTCCATTTGAGAAGTGGGGCATCGACTTTGTGGGTCCTATTATCCTATTATCTATTACTCAAAAGAGAAATATTTTAGTAGCAACTGATTACTTTACAAAGTGGTCAGAAGCATGGGCAACAAGGTAGGACAATGCAAAAGAGACTGTCAGTTTCCTACTTGAGCAAATCATCTGCCGTTTCGGTCCCCCAAAGGAAATAATATCAGACTGTGGAACTCACTTTTTAAATAAGGTGATTAAAAGTCTGACTGATGCATGAAAAATTAAGCATAACAAGATGATCCCCTATAATCTGCAAGCAAATGGGCAAGTTGAAAGTACCAATAAGCAACTTGTGGGTATCCTATCCAAGATAGTCTCCGAAAAGAAACGGAACTAGGATACAAAATTATATGTGGCAGTATGGGCGTATAATACGACGTTTAAAAGAGCCACTAGCCACACCCCATTCAAATCAGTTTATGGGGAGGAGTGTGTCTTGCCCTTAGAAATTGAGTTACTAACCATAATATTTGCAATCAATCATTCTTTGGGTGATGAAGATGCCCTATTCGAGTGGTTTACGACTCTAGCCCACTTGGATGAGCTCAAATTTCAGAATCTATTGCACCAAGAAGTAGCTAAGCGTTGGATGAAGTGGATGCATGATCTAACATCGAAGAAATATACCTTTAAAAAAAGGCAATCGGTTCTATATTATGATGCACGTAGGGAGATATTTCCAGGGAAGCTGGAACCTAGATGGGATGGCCCTTACAAGGTAGTTAGGATAGATAAAAATAAGTCCATGACTTTGCTAGCTGATCTGTAGGGAGTGGAATTTAAAAATAAGGTTAATCTTAATAAGATTAAACCTCATTATTTCTGAGTATGCTAACGTGCTAAATGCATTGCAAGTCCATGCTGGGGTTGATTTGAGACCTGTAGGAGGAGAGCTTAATTTGGTTGATGGGGCTGTTAATCCCTTATTTGAAGCACCCATATCTAGAGCAAAGTTATCATCAAGGGAATCTTATCAGATGGAGCAAAGGGTACAAAGTAGTTGAGCAAGAAGACTGTACCATTGTGTGGGAGATCAAAGTTTTCTACCATCACTGCTCACAAATTTTGACAAGCATCCCTGTTGAATTTAATGAAGAAGGTGGGATATGGAGTCATCAGCTCATCCTCTAAGTATGTTGAATTTTGACTATCATAATTACGAATAGGGGAGTCCTTGATGGCTGGCTGTGTAAACCCATTGTGGACGTACACATTATACTTTGATGGAGCGTCCAAGGGCCCTAACAAAAAAGGGAGTGTTGGAGTAGTTATCCGAGATCCCTGACGTAGAGTTGTAATGAAATTAGTTGTTTATCTCAGGGTAGGATTCACTAACAACATGACAAAGTATAAAGCCTTGATTATGGGACTGAATATTGCCAAGAGAGGTGATATTCAGTGGTTGTTAGTAAAAGGGGATTCCTAGCTAATCTTAAATTAACTAAATGGGACATACACGGTCCGAAATCCTATCCTTTGCTTGTACCATCGAACTGCTATGACCCTATTGATGAATTTGAGACCATATCTCTTCAGCTGATCCCATGTTCTTGGAATCAATTTGCGAATTCATTAGCTAATTTTTCTTATAAAGAGAATATCTTCTTCAATTGTGGTCCTAATCCGGATATTGCTCTTGATAATAAGACACGACCTGGTTATTTGTGGGGCATTTTATCAGATCGTGCATTATATGTTGAGATATCGAGCTCCACTCGTGATACGCCAGGGTAACCGTTGTGTATTTATGTCACCGACTTGTCAGTTGCAGACGCGGTTGGTACACCGCCCATGAATAATAGCTACATGATAGCTATCCTTATCTACTCTAGTTTGTGGCTCAGTTAGTATGCCACCTTAGTTAGTTGAGTTTGGTTTGAGACCCATATAGAGGGTTCTTCTATTTCTTTGTACTAGAGTTTTTTTGGCTTACACAACTAAGAAGAGGAAAACTGTTTTCAGCCTCCACCCTTGTGTGTCTTCCCCCATTGTGCAAGCAAGAAAGCTTCAAGCGAGACTCCTTCCTTCTCTCCCACAATCGTGACATGGTATCAGAGCCTTGTTCGTGGTAAGGAGCTCAAGAAAGCAAGCCAAGCTCACGGTGGTCTGGTAAGAGGAGCAGTGTTGCTTTCATTTTCTGTTTTGGGAGCAGATCTCTGCAGGTAGCACAGCCAAAAATTGCAGGAGTGCATTGTCTCAGGTTGAGACGCCCTTCGCGGTGAAGCAAGAGGGCAGTATATGCTGCGGGAAAGGGCTTTAGCCCTTGGCGACCTTGTTTTTCTTATTTGAGGCCATTTCGGGGCCTGTTTTGCAGACGGAAGTTTTCTGCACGCACTCAGGAAAAGGCTCAGTTTTATGCTGTGCAGCCATTGTTCTACAGGTTGGTGAAAAGTTACTGTAGAAATTGCATCGTATGCTTGTGCGCAGAGACATTGGGAGTTTCAGAATCATCCTTGGTTCCTGTTTATGCAAAATCGTCACTAGGAAGTGACTGTGTGGTCAAATACCACTTTCGCCAGTTTTGCAGATTTGCCCTTGTGAGGGTGAAGCTGTGTTTTTTTGCAGTGACAGAATTTCTTGCAGTATTCTGTAATGGCGTCTGATTCTCTTTCACAGATTGTCACTGAAAAGCTTGACAAGAACAACTTCCAGGCATGGAAGTTTAGAATGACGAATTTCCTTATGGGAAAAGGATATTGGGAATTTGTTGCAGGAAATGAAGAAGAACCAGTTCTTCCTGATGTTCCCAATCAACAACAAATGCAGGCATTTAAAACATGGCATGAGAGAGCCAGGAAAGTTATGTACTGGCTGTCTATCAGCATTTCAGACTCTATGATTGTGCATATTCAGGATGCAAGTACGCCAAAGGAGGCATGGGATACTTTGTCAAAAATGTATAGCACAAATACGCAAGCCAGGAAAATGCAGCTCAAGCAAGAGTTGCACAATGTGCAAAGAGAAAATATGAGCATCAACGACTACCACATGAAGGTGAAGAAGATTGCAGATGCACTTGCTTCCATTGGGTCGCCAGTGGAAGATGATGATTTAGTTTCCGTGACCTTGAATGGTCTAGGAAAGGATTATGCACAGTTTCGGACATCCATTTCAGTTCGTGAAAGATTTCCTGATTTTGAGGAGTTGATTGCTCTTCTAATTTCTGAGGAGCAGAGAAATGGTGGTGCATCTTCTTCAGGAGGAACTTCAAAAGAAGCTGTCTTCTACTCAAATGCTGGAAGAGGTAGAGGCAGAGGTAGAGGAGGCCGATTTGTAGGCCGTGGTAGAAATCAAAATATGCAACAAACTCAAGAAAACCAGTCCTATGGAGGAGGACGTGGTAACTCTACAGGCAGGGGGAGCCAAAGAGGTCGTGGTGGATGGCAAAGAGGTCAAAATGCAAACAGTAATGTTGAATGCTACTACTGTGGTAAAATGGGTCATATGGCTAAAGACTGCTATAAAAAGCAGAATGATATCATGAATGGAAAACTGCAACAAGGGAATTATGCATCTTCTAGTAGACAGGGTGATGACAGAAATGAGCATTTGTTCATGGTGCAGCACATGAACAATTCTGTGACAAGTGCAGAAGAAA
This sequence comes from Lygodium microphyllum, assembly GCF_053477565.2. Lineage (NCBI taxonomy): Eukaryota > Viridiplantae > Streptophyta > Polypodiopsida > Schizaeales > Lygodiaceae > Lygodium > Lygodium microphyllum. The sequence continues at coordinate 113,831,911 of NC_141148.1, forward strand.
GCAATGATGTATGGTATGTTGACTCAGGTGCATCAAACCACATGACAGGTCATGCAGAATGGATGGAGGATGCAAGGAAAATGGAAAAACCAGGATTTGTGGAGACTGGTGATGATACTGCACATCCTATTGTGCAGATTGGAAAAATTCCCTTGTCTATGCAGGATGGGAAAAAGAAATACATGTCCTATGTATTTCATGTCCCGAATATCACCAAGAATCTGGTTTCTGTTGGTCAAATGGTTGAACAGGGCTTGCAGGTCAGATTTAATCCTCATGGATGCTTTGTTGAGGATATGAAAAATAAAGGTCGCTTGATAGCAAAAGGAAAGAAGAAGGGCAGAATGTTTACGTTGGATGCAGACATGTCTGAATTGAGTGCAGCAATGTTTGCACATGGGACCGGTGTAGTTGCAGATATTGATATCTGGCATAAACGCATTGGTCATGTTAATGTACAGCGACTTAAATCAATGCAGGCCCAAAATATTGTTGCAGGTTTGCCGAAATTCAAGGTTGCAGAAATGCATAAGGTATGTGAAGCCTGTCAGTTTGGAAAACAGGCAAGGAAACCATTTCCTAGACATGTTCAAGAGAGTGAGAAGCCATTCGAATTAATCCACTCTGATGTGTGGACTACTAAAGCTGCATCTCTTGGAGGCTGTCATTATTTTGTCACTTTTATTGATGACTATAGCAGAAAAGTTTGGGTGTATTTTATGAAAAAGAAAAGTGAAGTTTTTGGGCATTTCAAAACTCTTAAAGCTATGGCTGAAAAAGAAACAGGTCTGCAAATAAAATGCCTAAGGTCAGATGGAGGGGGAGAGTACCTCTCAAATGAGTTTGCAAAGTTCTTGCAGGAGCATGGCATAAAGCAGCAATATTCATGCAGTTATACCCCACAACAAAATGGAATTGCAGAAAGGAAAAACAGGCATATTGGAGAGGTATCTCGTGCCATGCTCAATGAAAAAGACTTGCCAGATTTTTATTGGGCTGAAGCAGTTGCTACAGCAGTCTACATAATGAACAGGACTCCCACTGTAGCAATACATGGAATGACTCCAGAGGAGAGGTATACTGGTAGGAAACCAGATATTTCTCATTTGAAAATTTTTGGTTGCATTGCCTATGTACATGTGCCAGATGAGCTGAGATCCAAGTTGGATCCAAAAGCTGAGAAGTGCATCTTTATTGGTTACTCTCTGCAGCAAAAAGGGTATAGATGCTATAACCCTTCTACTCGTAAGTTTACAGTGAGCAGAGATGTTGTTTTTGATGAGATGAGTAGCTGGTATAAACCAGTAAATGTGATTGATGATGAAGATGCACAAAATGGTAATGCTACACAGAATTCACAGCAGCAGTCACAAAATATTAGTGGACCTGGAGCGTCCTCTAGCAGTGGTTCACATTCTTCGCCATGGACAGGCAGATTGAGATCAGGAGAATCTTCTCAAAGCAATGCAGATAGTGGTATGCAGGTATCACGAAAAGGAAAAGAGAAGGTTGATCAGCCCATGTTTGATGTGAATGCAGGTCACTCTTATGTGGATGTTGAATCCAGTGGCTCAGAACAGAGCATTGATGATGAGTTGGGTATTCCTTCTATTGTTACACCTGGAGTAAGGAAGACCAGGGATGTTTTGAGAGCACCTGGGAGTGAACCTACTTTGCGCAGGTCTACGAGAGCTAGGTATCCTGTGGATAGGCTGAAATATGATGGATTTACAGCCATTCACTATGCATATATGGTCAAAGTGATACAGGAACCAGAACCCACATCTTTTGAGCAAGCCATGGGAAAAGAAAAATGGGAGAAAGCCATGGATGAAGAAATGGATGCCTTGGAAGAAAATGCTACATGGGAGTTAGTACCTTTGCCTAAAGGTAAGAATGCAATTGGCTGTAAGTGGGTTTATAAGGTGAAGCACAATGCAGATGGTTCTGTAAACAGATACAAGGCAAGATTAGTAGTCAAGGGGTATGCACAAACATATGGCATTGACTATGAAGAAACATTCAGTCCAATTGCAAGGATGGCAACCGTAAGAGCAGTCATTGCTATGGCTGCATCAAAGGGATGGTCTTTACATCAGATGGATGTAAAGAATGCCTTCTTGCATGGTGATTTGCAAGAAGAGGTCTATATGGAGCAGCCACTAGGTTATGTGCATGCTGTTCATCCTGAGTTTGTTTGCAGGTTGAAGAAAGCCTTGTATGGCTTGAAGCAAGCACCTAGAGCATGGTCTGACAAGATAGGACAGTATCTTGTCACTATTGGCTTTCAGATTTCCAAGGCAGATTTCTCACTTTATGTGAGAAAAAGAGAGAAAGGTATTATGCTACTTGTCATTTATGTTGATGATTTGATTATGACAGGTGACAGTGTTGAAGATATCCTTCATGTGAAAATGCTATTGAAGCAGAAGTTTGAGATGAAGGATTTGGGAGAGCTGCGTTATTTCTTGGGCATTGAGGTGATTAGATCACCAAGTGGGATACAGCTCTTGCAGAGGCAGTATGGATTGGACATGCTGTCCAAATATGGGATGACAGGCTGTAAGCCTATTTCAGTCCCTTTGGAGCAAAATGTGAAGCTGAGCACAGATGCAGGTGAGCTTCTAGAAGACCCTACTATGTACAGACGCATAGTAGGAAGTTTGATTTATATGACTATTACCAGGCCAGATTTGAGCTATGCTGTTGGATTGGTAAGTCAGTTTATGCAGGCTCCAAGGAAACCACATTTGGATGCGGCTAGACGCATACTCAGGTATGTGAAGTCCACATTGCAGTATGGACTATTTTATGAGACTGGGGTTCAGATACAGTTGCATGGATACACTGATGCTGATTGGGCTGGTAGTATTTCTGATAGACGATCTACCAGTGGATATGTATTCTCTTTTGGGAGTGCTGCAGTCACTTGGAGCAGCAAGAAACAGCCTACAGTTGCCTTGTCGAGCACAGAGGCTGAGTACAGGGGTGCAACAATGGCTGCATGTGAGGTAGCTTGGTTGCATAAGCTACTTTATGATATGCATCAGTCTACAGATGGGCCAGTTGTCATTTATTGTGACAATATGAGTAGTATACACTTGGCAAATAACCCAGTCTATCATGCTAGAACAAAGCACATTGAGGTGCATTATCACTATGTGCGAGAGAGGGTTTTACTAGGTCTTATTGATCTAGTTTATGTCAGCACAGAGGATCAGGTAGCTGACATATTCACGAAGGCATTGGGCGCAGAGAAGCTGCGCAAGTTCAGAGACCTGCTTGGTGTGCAGGAATTGGGATTGAGCTCGAGGGGGAGTGTTGAGATATCGAGCTCCACTCGTGATACGCCAGGGTAACCGTTGTGTATTTATGTCACCGACTTGTCAGTTGCAGACGCGGTTGGTACACCGCCCATGAATAATAGCTACATGATAGCTATCCTTATCTACTCTAGTTTGTGGCTCAGTTAGTATGCCACCTTAGTTAGTTGAGTTTGGTTTGAGACCCATATAGAGGGTTCTTCTATTTCTTTGTACTAGAGTTTTTTTGGCTTACACAACTAAGAAGAGGAAAACTGTTTTCAGCCTCCACCCTTGTGTGTCTTCCCCCATTGTGCAAGCAAGAAAGCTTCAAGCGAGACTCCTTCCTTCTCTCCCACAATCGTGACATTATATGGCAGGCGATGGTTGGTATGGGTAATGTGATGAGTGGTCGAGACCCATCTACCACTATTATCTTGGACCCATAGGTTGATCAAACGACATGTTATGAGTACGCCTCTTGCTATATATGCAGAAAGTATGGGTCACAATTTGATGCATTTAGTTTAGGGCAGGAGCCCTATTTCCTCCTTGGGCTGGTGCATCTGGTTGGCTATTTATAAAATTTTCCAAGGAGGGCTATATATGAGCTGGTTTTCTTGATTTCTTTAGGCCAAGAGGGCCATTTTCTTTTAGCATGTCGATGGTGGTCATTTTGATCCTCATATGGCCATTGACTTATCACTTATTATATTTAGTTTATTTTACCTATCTACAATCAACATAGTTATAGTACCAATCGATTAGTATAATCAGTTATGCACTGTTTGACTTAGTAGGCCACTTTCCTTTATGTTGTATCTTATGTATACTTTGTGTACATTGTATTGTGTGTGGAAGAATAAGAGAAAATCTAGCAAGAAAATGTTTTGGCCTCCATCTCTCTTCTCGTGTTCTTGAGTAAGCTTCCTCTTGTGTGTATGGTGTGTGTTTGGCATGTTTGTTTGGTGCATGTACATTTAATGGTTTTTTGTTTTAGTGATTGCATCATACAGGTTGACGAAGTCGTTAGAGGGAGCCTTTGCTACAGAGGAGCTTCTTGTGGCCATTCCAGGTGATTTCGTCCCCTTCTCGAGTCTTTTCCATTTTCCCTTAAGTAATTAATTATACATATGTATATAAGGGTTTCTCTCTTTTGTTTGTTGGGGACCGAAAATCAAGGCATGAAGTCCCAGGTTTAGGTTAGGCATGTCTGGGGGAGGTCTGAGTAGTCATTGGCTCCTGCAAAGGCATTGTTAGGCATATTTGGGAGAGGTTTGAGTACTCATTGCCTCCTGCAAGGGCATTGTTAAGCACTGAAATACCTGTTTTAGACGAGAATTCTAGTGATCCTATTCTGCTGACCTGCTAGGTGACCATTCTAGGAGTTCCTATTAGTGTGAGGCAGTTAGAAAAGCTTGCCAAAAAAAATGATGATACAAGGAAAAAAACCTTAAATATCTAAAAGAACATATATGAATATACGGATGTGTGTAAAAAGGGGTTCTAACCCCTCTAAAAATAGGAAAAGAAAGAAAGAAAAATCCTTGCACAATTATTCATCACCTTGCAAAGGCCTGTTAGGTTCCTAGGGACGAGCAAGACCTGGGGACGATGCCTTGTCTTCCTAGGGGAAGCATCTTGCTAATAAAATTAAAAAAAATGCGAGAAGCTTGAAGCAAAAATAAAAGTGAGCGTTGAGAAAGGATTAAGTGTCGCCTTGCGAGGGCTTGGTAGGTTATTAGGTACCGAGACAGGACCTGAGGCCGATGCCCTGTTCTCCTTAGGTCACTACGCTCATCTCCATCCTTTTTACACACCCAATATAGAAAAATAAAGGCCTAAAAGAAAAAAAATGTGCTAAAAGAAAATATTTCTTGATCAGACTATAAGAGTCCTCGCCTCGTAGGAGCTCTTGGTTGAGTTATCCTTAGTTAGGTAGGTAGTTCAGACCACCACTTAGGATGACCTCTTTGATAGTTCTTGTTAGTTTAGTTGTGTTGAAACAGTTGGTTAGTGACTACCTTTGGGCTTTCTGTCAGATTATGCTGGGCCTACTCCTCGTGGATTTCATGCCTTGGTTTTGATAGGGGGTAGGATGAGAGCTGTGATGTGTTTTGTTGAGTATTTTCTATATCAACTTGATGCTCTTTGTGGTTATGCTAATGTGTAAATTTGTTCGTGGGATTCAACGAGCTAAGTCGCCCTATCCCGTGGTCACCAATGAGCAGTGATTTTTACATCTGAAAGGTTCTTAAAATTTACCAAAAAATCCGAATTTCAAGGGAAAAATAAACTCTGTCGAAGGCGGCATAGGCAATTGAATCGATTTTAAGCAGCAAGCAGCTGGCAGATTCCAAAAGTGCTTTAAAGACCCACCAAGCAATGGTTGGGTAATTTCCATAATTTTTCAGGATGCTGGATGAGACTTTAGGAGATTCTTGGCAGTGGGAGACTTCGAGACGGTCATGCAGTAATTTTCGAGAGAGCTGAATCAGAGTTCGGACAATCGAATGGGGGTGCCCGGGGTCCAAAGACCAAAGAGAGTAACTGTAAAAGGGACTTGTAAGGCCAAGAGGGGTGACCCTTGGGGTCTCCCACCCCCAAATTTTCGTGTAAAGGGGGGCGGGGGGGGGGGGGGGGGGGGGGGGGGGGGGGGGTTTTTTTACGGGCGTGAAGGAAAAAAGACACCATTTTGCAAACGGTGCAAAATGGGGAGAGGGGGACTATAGGCCATCTCCCACCTCAATGCACCCACATAATCTAATCTGGGCAGCAAGATACTAAAGGTTTTCGCTTCCAATCACTGCCTTCGGCCCATGAAATGGCTGCCCGAATCAGAAGAACCAAATTTAGTCTTTCTCTCGGAGATTGTTCATGCGCACTACCTTGAAGGAGGAATCGGGAAGGAGATTGAAGAAAATGATGATGGAGATTAATGGAGATGCTGAAGATTGATGTGCAGCATGAAATCGAGAGCAATGTAGGCTTTGTCCGCAGGTCATGCAGTCATTCAATGAGTCTCAGGTTTCGTAGAAATATGGTATGACTATTTTCTATGAAGGAAATGAAGGTTTTTCGACATTTTATGATAGAAACAATGTTCTTATTCAATGAAAAATTGTTGGAGTGATGGTTGCATCATTTCTAATTGTTGTTTATCAAAAATTTCTAATTTTGTAATGATTTACATGCACTATTTAAATCCCACAAAACCCGAAATGCAGTTTTTAATGGTAAAATGATAGTTTTGTCGTTTCGGGTGGGTGAAATGTGTTCCTATGGGAGAAAACGTAAAGTAAAATTGAATTTCAATATAATAAAATGATTGTTATGAAAAAAAATAGAAAGTAATAGTGATTATTTGACAAATAAATGCTAAGAAATAAGTAAAAATAAGGAAAAAATAGAAATATGCTTCATAAAAATAAGAAAAAATATAATGAGTATTTGTGAATGTATGGTAGTGGCAAAGCATGAGGTTTAGCCTCATTTTTCCCTATCTCTTGTCAAAGTTCTTGATTTATCGCATACATCAAAACGTAGCAAAATGAACCCCTACACCTATGCAATGGAAGCACTACGTAAAAGTAGGGGGTGGGGTGTTTGAATGATGCAATTTGGGTGCTATTTATTACTGATTTTGCTAATGCATATCATGATATAGGGTTCGCTCATTTTAATTAAGAGGATAGTAGCATGAGCGTTGTCTCGGTGCTATCCTAACATTGTCGCAACAAGTTAGTAAATGAGCATTGGAAAGCCTAATTGTGCACGACACGTTTCTGATTGAAGATTATGTTTGAACACTTTAGGATCATCCACTTTTGCATGTGCATATCAACCATGGTATCAGAATACAAAGAACTTGATGTATAGCACATGTTTTCCGTTATGATGACCTATGCTTGAGTGTGTGAGACGACCTAAGATGTAGGTTAGTCGATCATTTTCTTGGGGAATTGTTTGATAAGGACACATGGTATCTCCTGGAATACATTCAAAATGAAAAAGTGGAGCTTGTATCGTATGTACTTTATGTTAGAGCGACGCATCTTGGGGCCAATCCCTGAGGTGTAGAAGAGTCGCAATGGGGCCACAACAATCAGTCGATAGGGTGCCTCCTATATGTATGTTCTTCATGGTATTTATTACCGATATGTATGGGATACTCCATTTGTTGGAGTTTGGGAAAAGGGCCATTGGACTATATATCATCTACAAATGCATAATTAAGTCTATATGGTGTACATCAGTGTATTATAGATGCTCCAGGCCCGCAAGGCCATGTGGTGGGGTTGTCTGTTGGGTGCATGAGGTCCGGCTAGTGCCATAGCCAGTGCAGGCCCATTTTAGGTCCCATTAGTCATTGCACTCCACATTATCTAAACTAGTGTACCACGTTCGTCCTTTGTCTCCTAGGCAAAGTCCAAAAGCTTGTGTGCGATGAGGTCCGTGAGGCCGTTCACCTTGCATACTTGCTCAAACTGCTCCACAAAGTTGTACGGGTCATTTTCAAACTAATATTTTTTTATTTTCCTAGCAAATACAAGTATCTTGGTCTGGCTCCTAGAGTTTTAGGTGATTCCTAGTCCTACTAGCAGTAACATAGTCACTAGAGCCGCTCTACTTTGCTCTGTAACTATGTTGTCTAAGAGTTGCTTCGTGAGATGCTCACTTAGCATAAGATCAATCTCTAAGCCTCTCTCCCTCTCAACATTCAGTCTTGTCTTGGCTCTATTGTCAAGAGCTAAGACACGTTGGATTTTGCGCATTTCTATATCTTGTATCAGCTTTTGAGCCCATTGCGCTCAGTTGTAAGTGGCCATGCTTTGTTGTTCTTCCCTTACCAACCTTCTTTTATCCTCTAGATTGGCTAAGATGTTCTCAACTGGTCTACCATGATGCTCCATTTTGGTTTGTAGGTCATACTGGGTCATCAGTTATTGGGTGTTGATTGGAAATTCTCCCAATTCAAGCTCGTCATTTTTCGAGTTGGTATTGATTCCTAACATATTGCTGACTTCTTGAGCAATCAGGGCATCAATCAAATTAATCAAGTTGGGTAGAGCTATGTTCGATATTTGGTGATTGGGGTCGTTGGCCACTATTCAATGTTTGGGGTCTCCTCTTACTAGTAGATTCATTCAGCTTATCTTATCTTCAGTGAGTTCCTTGTTATTTAAAGCAATCCTCAATGTTATGGGCACTCAAATACTAGTGGTGTGCTCTTCAAGATGCACTATGTGAAATCAGGCTTTCATCCTTTTCTTTCTGTGTATCAATGTTTAATTGATGTAGTGTGCGAATCCAATGAAAACAATATAGTGCAACATACACTTTCTAATTCTTCCGTGCATTTAACAACCACTCTAGCTGGTTTGTTCTGGTCTCTATAGCATCCTAGACATGTGTCTGAGGAGTAGCAGGTTTGGTCGATTAGCTGAGGTCTCTATCAGGATACAAGATTGAGGTTCTGTGGTGCTGCAGTCATTTTCTAGAACATCGTACCTTAGCTATCGAGTTAGTTGGCTTTATTGTCATGTTCACTCACTTGGGGATCCAATAGGGTGTCCTATGGCTAGGGCTTGGCCTCTACAGGATCCAGTGAGGTCAGAGTTTGTCAAAATTTAATGTTCTGTTTACTTTCCAATTTGTAGTTTTTTTCATTCAATTTCCAAAATTGGCTATTCGATTCAGGACTTCTGATTCTGGCAGTCTGCCGATGGGAATTGGAGAACCCGACCGCAACGATGAAAACACGTATAGACTCGACAAAAATTTGGCGTATCACACTCGATGCTTCCTCCTAGTCTCTAGCAAGCTCCAGAATCAAACAACAAGCTGTCATCAATCAAAACAACTCACTATAGCCTCTAAATGCACCCAGTCATAAGAATTGAAGCTCTCCTTACATTATTTTTTCCATGTTTTAGGCCTGCTATTACAATAGACACCATGATGTATATTTCTCTGTTTTTTTTTTTTCCTTACCTAAATGCATTCAAATCACAAGTAACAACTTACACTACTCCAATCTATTTCCCTAAATTCAAAAAACTAGAAAAACTTACTTGCAAAGGAGATTGAAAACCTCTTCAACTCCCTTGCTTCCTACTTATCTCAAGCAGCATTGGTTCAGGGAAAACCCTACTGTTAACCCCAACACGAAGAAAGCAAAAGGAAAAAAGCAAAAGAAAGTGGAAAAGACGCAGGGCAAAGGCAGAAAAAAGGTAGCCCAACTGAAGAAAGAAGAGGAAAAAATACCAAAAGCGCAAGGGCAACCTTAAAAGTCCAAGGGAAATGCAAAAGGGGAAAGGCGCATTTTAAAATAAAAAGGCGTACCCTGAAATCTTGTAAAAGAGCGTCGGGCTCTCACCCGTGCAATTTATAAATGTAGATAGGCGGTGGAAAGGAAGGTAGGAAGATAGAAGGACAATGAGAAAAGGGGCCTAGGCTAATGGCCGGCCATGTAAAAAAAGGGGATGACCACCCATGGAAATTAGGGCATGTATATAAAGTTGAAAAGTGAATGAGAAGCTCATTCTTTGGTGTGTGGCAAAAGGAGTCTTCTTCTTCCTCTCTTCTTCTCTCCTTCTTGCTTGTATGTGCTCTTGAGAGAGGGAGTGTGAGAATGTGAGGGAGTGAGTGTGTGTGAGAGTGAGGGATCAAGAGGGTGAAGCTCTTCACCATCTCCTCTCCTCTTATTCTCTTCTCTTCTCTTCTCTTCTCTTCTCTTCTCTTCTCTTCTCTTCTCTTGCGCACACGGCTATGGAGGATGGAGCTTGGAGATGGAGGAGGCTTGAGGATGCTTGAGCTAGCATCTAGGATCGTGGAGCTACCGGAGTGCAAGAGAGAGGAGGGTACTCGATCGAGCATCAAGGTAAGCTCACTACACTCGTAGGATCGACGGTGCGTCGGCTAGGTGAGAGATAGCCATTAGAGCTCACTTGAAACACTTGAAGGAATAAGCGGTCCGAGGGTCTTGGCGGTTGAGTGAAAGCTCCCACACCTACTTCAATGCTCGATTCGAAGCACGCAAGCATTCAAAGCTTGAATCTGTTGGTCCCGGCAACAGAACAAAAATGTGGGGGCTTTCGCTCAATCGCCAAGACCCACGAACTACTTATTGCTTCAAGCATTTCAAGCCAAGCGCAATGGCTACCTCTCACATAGTCCTACGCACTCTCACACCTACGAGTGTAGTGAGCTTACCTCCATACTCGATCAAGTTGCCTCCTCCCTCAAACACTTTAGTAGCTCCATGATCCAAGATACAAGCTCAAGCAAGCTCGATCCTCAAGCTGCAAGCTCTATGCTCCATTATCGCGAGTGAGATAGGAGAGGAAAAGAGAAGAAGAAGAAGAGAGGAGAAGATGGAGAGCTTCTCCACCACGGACCCTCACCCTCACAAACTCACTCCCTCTCTCAAGCATAAGCTCAAGCAAGCAAGAACAAGAAGAAGAAGAGAAGAGGAGAGCTATTTTTGGCCACACGCAACAATGAGCTTCTTCATTCACTTTTTGCCTTTTATACAAAACCCTAACCCTAATCCCCTTTGGGCACCCATCCCTTTTTACATGACCGGCCATCTTAGCCTAGATCCTCTTTTCCTATTTCCTTCATATTTGCATTATGCCTTCACCCATGCATGTCTACCATTACATATTGCACAAGAGGGAGCCTAGTGCTCTTTTACAAGGATTTAGAGTGCGCCTTTATATTTAAAATGTGCCTTTCCTATTTTACGCTTGGCTTGAACTTTTGAGGTTGTCCTTGAGCTTTTGGTATTTTTTCCTCCCATTTCTTCAGCTAGGGCCACCTTTTTCTACTTTGCCATGCATCGTTTAAATTTTATTTTTTCTTTCTTTGCATTGGGGTTGACACTAATCGCCTCAATTAGAAAATTGATCATATTGACTAAGATAATAGATTACCTTAACTATCCATTTTGTTTTTTTTTTTTAACTTAATATCTACAAGCTATGGGGCATCTTGAGCAATAGTACCTAACTTAATTAACCTCCAACACTCTCAAAAAGAAAAATCTAATTGAGCCCAAAACTAGTCCAAAAATAGCCATGAACTACAACATTCAATGAGCTATCCTTGTGTGCATAAATTAACTTGAGGATTAGAATTGCAAGTGTGTTTTATCTAACTAAAATTGTCTCAAAAAACTTTTCCTTGAAAGTGTATGTTACTCTTTTCTTGAATTCTATTGAGTTGAAATTTTGGTTTAAAACTTGCTAGTAGGATAGGAAAAGACTCAAAAACATCCTTCAAAAACACAATGCTATGGAACAAATACTCAAAATCAAAACACACAAACATAAGACTCACTAAAGCATAACAAAACAAGGAACAAGGGGATAAAAGAGGCTCAAAATAGGAAACAAAAGAGAGTCAATGAAAGAAAAGTGAGAAATGGTGGGACTAGGAAAGCTTAAAAGAGGATAAAACTTAAAAGCTAGGAAATAGAGAAGCAAGTAGACAAAAAAAGAAAGAAAACCCAATCTACAACTAAAACTACCACATCTCTTGAAGAGAAATACTAAAAATAGCAAGGAACTAAAGTATAGAGCTTGGACACCATATCCTTATGAATATGGATGAAAGAGGCCTCAAGCCAATTAAGGGTGAAAATGCATACCTATGACTTACTAGACTACACATGAGAAACTTGTAGAGATCAAAAAGTCTCTTCTAAGGGAATACCTTCTAAGGTACACTCCTATCTCTTTATTTTGTGACTTCATTGATCATTGTAAAAATTACAAAGCATGGTGAATAGAATTTGAGCAAGGAGTAAAGAATACATAGCCAATATGAGAATAACAAAAATTGCTTTAATTTCAAATGAGCCGATATAAAGATAGCTCTATCCATTTGTGTGCTTCCACTATGAAGCTTAGATGGCGATCCAAACATATGATAGGTGAAAAGCTTAAGGTAAGTTGGAAGAACTTGACTAGGTGAAAGGTAGATTGACCATGGCTTTGAAGGGGTCTTTTTATAGCCCGAGAAGGTACTCTAATCAGCTTGTTAGACCATGCTTGTGCGTCGATTTGCTAGTAGCATAATTACTCTATCTAACCCAACATCTAGATCCACAAAGGTCACCTTTTTGCCATTCAATCACATAGACCTCATCTAACATACAAGTTAGGACCCAACCAATGTCCTTGTGACAACCTTGGAATAAAAGCAGGATCGATAGAATGCATAAGAAGAACCACATTATTATTGTTAGACTCAAGGCCATTACATTGGACCAAAATGTGAATTGTGGGTGAAATATAGACTTGAGAGACCAATGCCAGTAATATGAAGGTGCAATGACATAAAGGCTGAGTGGATTACACCATATGAAGGAGGAGAGTGGCATCTTAGGGATCAATGCATGAATAATTAGACCACCAACAAGTCTTCTATGTGTATTGGCCTACAAAACTATGAAGATAAGTAGGTAAGTCTACTACATGTTTGGATCTCTAGCTTTCTTGGTTCATAAGAGAGAGAAAGCTTAGATGGGTTAAAGCAACAGTACGAGATGACTAAGTGAGAGGTAATTGAATCATAGGTGTATAGGCTGTTGAAACTATAAGAGTCTACCTTTAATTTTCCATTGTTGAGCTCTTGCAGATGATAGGTACTATGTACAATTTAAGGGGAATTTTGAGCTAATAAATTTGGCATGATCACATTCAAATGCATCTTTGAACTTCTAAAATAGAGATACCAAATGATTGCATAATTTGAAGCCAAGATAGCACTATTTTTTATTGACTTTCAAGCATTCTCATCACCTAGATTCACTAAAAATAGGTCAACCTCTTTGTTTTGGATCACTTATTGCATTGTCTATTCAAATTTGCATTCATGTCTTGGCACATAAAAATTGTTTGAGGACGTCAAGGCTACAACATCAAGATTCCCCATATCCCCCACAAGCGCCTGCTCTGGCCCAAGATCAAATGCTATTGAGAGAGGGGAGTCACTACGAGTGGGAAATAGAGTCATCCTTTGCCCCACAAGCGTATTGCAAGGACAAAAACATCCTTCAAATACAAATGGTTAATCTATAAACTAGATACATGCTATGGAACTTTGTTTGAAGAAAAAACGTAATCTTGTTATGTCCACAACTAATTGTGAGCCAATCCATATCCCAATTAGGGCTACTTTGGGCTTGTGGTAGCTAAGGACATCTGAGCAAGAGTTGGTTATCTTTACCTATTGCCTTTATATATAGCACCATAAAAGAATTTAGAAATTGAATACTAGCCACTTGCATCACTAAGGCCACAGATTCCCTAAGGAATGAACCCACTATTGATTTTCCATTCAAAGTAGGATTAGAAGTAGGAAGGAATATGCTTTGCATTCCAACAATCCAAACTCCTAAAGGTTGTGATTATGAAAATATTGACTCCAAAGGGACTATGCAAGGGCGAAATATTGATAGAATGGCCTTTGCAACCAACAAAAATCGTTGAGATAGATGAATTTTGACAACAAACCAAGCAGAATTGAGTATCTTGAATGCTTGAAACCACATCCACAAATGTCATTGTTGTTGCTATTCTTATTCATGCTAATATTGTCACTAGAAAAGAAGGCATTATAGGTCGTAACAATTGTAATAAGTGATCACAAAATGCCAGCGCAAATCCAATAATTGGCCTAGTGGAATGTTGATAGAGTAACAAGATAACGATGGCACCATAGAAGCCACATTTTCCAATTGAACTTACAGAGCTAAAATGTACATAGCAGCATCCAAAAGCAACAAATGAGGCAAGAATAAGAACTCAAATAGACATCATTGATGGCTCTAGAGATACCCATGTACCCATTTGGTGGCACACCTCTTCATAATCCAACCAAACAAAATCTTCATGATGCTTCTCATGAGCCCTCACATTAACAATATGTTTGGTCATTTCCATTATTTCTACCACATTGGTTGATGGCATTGGGGCTTTCCTTTTATTATTTCCACATTTCTAGATATTCATTCTACCAATGCCCCTCATGCCATAGAGAAAAAATAGGTTTTAGGTTGATTAGATTGCTAGCCCCCTCGACTCTAACTACAATTTTTCGCAAGGCCCATGCCTGAAAGTAGGGTCCTCCTAAGTATGACATATTTCTGGGGTTGCTAATGCCATTACTCCAATGTACTGCTAGTTTTCTACCAATTGCTCAATACTAGTAGCCACAATCCAAGACTGCTAGGTCCATGAATTGTATCTATAGGCATCCATATATATGGGTAGAGGTTTTGCATATCCTAGACCATCGAAAGTTCATATCATAGTTGTGTGCCAAGTGGTCATAGTTATTACATTTAGGGTATCAAAGAGCTACCATTGATGACTTTTGAGTGCCCTTCAAGGAATAATGGTCCTTGCCCTTCTTTTTAGACTCCTAGAGCTTCCTTATCACTTTCTCCTTTGAGTCCTCATCACATTGATCCATCCTAGTGACTATTGGGTGGCACCAAGTCAAGAAATCTTGCTTGAGAGCGTGAGTCACAAAGTGGTTAGTGGCTAACCAAATTGAGGCCTTCCATTCGATGGAGAATGGACTTGAGAATGGCCGATTGTTACACCGAATCGACTTGAGGGGGATGGTGATATCGTACGTCTTCTGAAATTTCCAGACAAAGCTTCTGAAGGTTTACCATCAAACCTTTAAAACCCTAAACTCGGAGCGAAACCGCTGGTGCCACCCCTCCTGTTGTTGATCATGCTAAAGGCGAGCCAAGAATGGGAACCGCATGGAAGAAGGCTGGAAATAGGCCAGTGAACCCAAATCCTAGCATAATTGGAGAGATAATAGTAATGGACTCCTTGACATCTTAAATCATAGTTTTTGGCAGTAATTCCCACGTCTTCCTCCGCATATGCAGGTAATCAATGGGGAAGCCACACCTTGCAAACATGTGCACATTAACAGATTCCAAAAGAACAAATGTGGCTTTGCTGAGATTGTCACAATGCAATGTGACTTTTCTGTCTGACTGTATATCCAAGTCATGTAGCAATTTCACAAGCCAACCTGCTTCGTATGTCGCTAAGGCTGCACCCCTATATTCTGCCTCTATACTAGATAAAGCAATGGTCAGTTGCTTATTACTACTCCAACTGATCATACTGCTACCCAAACTGAAAGCATAACCACTAGTTGACCTCCTGTCATAGAGACAACCAGCCCAATCAACATCCGTATAACCTGTCAAGTCAAATGATTTTCCATGCTCATAAAATAGCCCATAATCAGCAGCAGTACCCTTCACGTACCGCATAATCCTCCTGACTGCATCTAAGTGTGGCTTATGAGGTTTCTGCATAAACTAGCTAATCAACCCCATTGCATAACTCAAGTCAGGACGAGTAATAGTAAGGTAAATCAAGCTACCCACCTTTTGTCTATACATAGTGATATTCTCGATCTCAGTCCCAACATCAACTGCAAGTTTGACATTATGATCCAATGGTGTTTCTGTGGCTTTACACTCCATCATGCCATATTCTAGCAACATATCATGAGCATACTATTTTTGTAATAGCCATATGCCTTGAGGTGTAGACACAACCTCAATCCCAAGAAAGTACTTTAGCTCACCAAGATCCTTGACTTTGAATTCAACATACAACATTGCTTTAATTTCAACAATCCCATGATCATCATCTCCAATGATGATCAAATCAAACATAACCATGCTCTATCTTCTTTGTAAATAGGTTGTGATCTGCATGACCTATCTAAAAACCAAGATACTGCAAATAAGTGCTTATACAAGCATTCCATGCTCTCGATGCTTGTTTCAACCCATCCAATGCCTTTTTCAATTTACACACATATATCGGATAGTCAAGGTGTACATAACCTTTAGGCTGCTCTATATACACCTCTTCAAGAAAGTCACCATTCATGAATGCATTTTTGACATTCATCTGCCATAATTTCCAGCCCTTAGAAGCCACTAATGCAATAATTGTTCTCATCGTTGCCATCTTGGCAACTGGGCTGAAAGTCTCCTCATAATCTAGGCCGTACTGCTGTGCATATCCCTTTGCAACTAACTAGGCTTTATACCTTTCCAATGAACCATCTAACTTGCATTTCACTTTATAAACCCATTTGCAGTCAATGGGTACTTTGTCTTCAGGTAAATAAACCAATTCCCATGTCTCATTTTCAGCCAATGCTGTGTATTCCTCATCCATGGCGGCACACCAATTCTCATATGTAACTGCCTCACTAAACTTTGTAGGCTCTTTGTAGCTTGACACTTTAGTCATATATGCATAATGTCTAGCTGAATACCTACTGTATGTTAACCTATCAATTGATTTTCTGACCCTTTTAGACCTCCTCAACTATGGTGCACTCTGGGCTTGCCTCTCATGAGGCAGCACATACCTGCTTTGCCTCGCACCAGGCATCATAACTGATGGTATGCCCAATTTACTATCAAGACTATCACTGCCAGGTGACTCATATCTAGATGTAAGCGAGCCAGTCACATCGTCAAACATATTTTCTTTGGCTTTATCCAATCTCC
Organism: Lygodium microphyllum; assembly: GCF_053477565.2. NCBI lineage: Eukaryota > Viridiplantae > Streptophyta > Polypodiopsida > Schizaeales > Lygodiaceae > Lygodium > Lygodium microphyllum. Next base: position 113,848,789 of record NC_141148.1, read on the forward strand.
CCCTCACTGATATATCCGTGTCTGTGGATGCAGTAGCACGACTACAGAGTCGTCCTGTCCAAGGACTAATAGTAGATGAACCATCACCTGCCAGGCCACTCATAGGCGTACTAGCGGAAGGATAATTTTCAGAATAAGTAGGGCTAGCTGGTCCATCAAAGACCACTGCATTCGGATTACCATACCATGAGGTCAGCTCATCAAAAACTACATCCCTGTTGATCAAGGTTTCCCGAGTGGTCTGATCATAGCATTTGTAAGCCTTTCTCTCCTGTGCATAGCCAAGGAAAACACTTTTCCTAGCCTTTGGGTCTAACTTCTTCCTCTTTTCATCAAGCACATGTACATAGACAATGCGACCAAATATTTTTAGGTGACTAATGTCTAGCTTGTGTCCATACAGTTTCTCATACGAAGTCAATCATGAATCTCAGCTATAGGTGTTCGGTTTAGCACATAAACTGCAGTAACCACTGCTTCAGCCCAATAAACATTTGGCAAATTCTTTTCATTAAGCATTGCCCTGGAAACTTCCATAAGCACCTGATTTTTTCTCTCTACCACACCGTTCTGCTAAGGTGTGTAATTGTATGTGAGCTACCTTTTTATGCCATATTTAGCAAGGTACCTATCAAACTCTCATGATACATATTCTCCACCTCTCCAAAAATCTCAAATATGAGATATAACAGTCAAGTTCATTTTCAACATGCTTTTTAAAGTCATTAAAGACATTGAGCACCTCATCCTTGTGCTTCAGAATGTATAGCCATGTGTATCGGCTGAAATCATCAATGAAGGATACATAATACCTAACACCACCAAAAGATGCATTATGGGCAAGATCCCATACATCTGAATGTATCAACTGCAAAGGCCAAGAACTATCTCTAACATGTTTCATGAATGGAAATCTCGATTGTTTTCCAAACTAACAAGCAAAGCATACATATCCAAGTTCAGTGTACTTGAACTTCAACAACCCAAGTACAACCTCTTTCTGCTGCATATTTTTCTGTTTCTGTACATTAACATGACTGATGCATTTGTGCCAGATTTCTACATACCGAACTACTCCATTATCATGGGCAAACATGGTTGCCTTCAATTCCGAGATAGATGCATCCAAAGTACACATTCTGCCATATCTCTTTCCTTTAACAATCAATTTACAACCATTGCCATATTCTTCAATAAAACAACCATCCCTATTGAATCTGACTTGTAGATTATGTTCTGCCATCTGTCCAACCGACAATAAATTCTTGGTAATAGAAAGTAGTAGTACATCATGTAGGCTCTTCTTTCCGCCATCGAGCATGAGCAACAAAACCACACCTGTATGTTGAATATCATGCTGTGTATCATCACCAGTATATACAAATCCATGAGACCTTGTTACTAACTCATCAAATCATTCACCATGAGGAGTCATATGATTGGATGCTCCTAAGTCTATGTACCATTGTTCATCTTTGACTTCCTTAGACATTCTTTGATACATGTTGCATAGCAAACAGTCTATCTCCCTGGTCATCCCGAGTACCATTGGAAGATGCATAATGTCCATGTTGCCTGCCTTTTGCCTTCATATCAGCTTTCTTTTTATGACAATCCTTCGTGATATGCCCATATCTTTTGCAATAATGATAGTCTTTATCCCTGCTGTTAGACTGCTCATGTGACTGTCAAGAACCACCTCTGCCTTTAGGTGATCTCCCCCTGCCTCTAAAGGCTCCAGATCCTCATTGTCCTTACATATTTGAGCTATGCAAAGCATTTTGTTGCTATTGTCCATATGTGTTTCGAGTGTCTCATCAACCCCGAAAAGCTCCACAAGCTCTACCACCTCTAGCTTGCTGACTAGAGTAAAAGATAGTGTCTCTACCTTGAGATGTGCTTGAACCTATATTTAAGCCAAGCTTTACTTCTTCATGTAGCAGCAATGCAAGTAACTCATCCCAATCAGGGGGTTCTATTCTCACAAAAATAAACGTATCAAATGCCTTATACTCCTTGCCTAACCCATTTACTGTCACTGCAATCATATCATTCTATGAAACATGAGATCCAATACTAGCCAGATGGTCAACTATGGTCTTTATTTCAGTTGTGTATGCTTGAATGCTCCTGCCATTCCTAGACATGTTGTTGAACTGCTGCTTTGATGGTATCTTTCTTGCATGTGTAGCATTACCATAATTCTTCATGAGTGCATCCCAAGCATCCTTCAGGAAATAGCAATTGGTAATCTGCATAGCCATTGCATCAGAAATGCATAAAGAAAACCAATGCAGTACTTTATTAGCTCTTTCCGACCACAATTGGTGAGCTCTGCACTGTTCTTGTGTAGGATTCCGTTCAGGCAAATCGGGTTCAACTTTAACCCCCGTACTTAAATCCCAATAGCCTTTGCCAATCAAAAAATTTTGCATCCTGAACTTCCATAAAACAAAGTTTTTGTTATCAAGCTTCTCTCCCACAATTTGAGTGATATTGTCATTGCCTTGAGCATTTGCCATATTTGTAACTAAGGTATTCAATGCTATATGTAATCTGTAAGTGCTTAACTCCTTGCAGTTCAGGAACAATTTTCCTGCAGTTCAGAAACAGTCTTCCTGCAATTCAGGAATAGTCTTCCTATAATTTAGGAACAGTTTTCATGCAATTCAAGAATAGTTTCTTGCAGTTCAAGAACAGTTTCCTGACAGCTTGCTTGTTGTAAACTGTATTCCAGCAATGAAAAAACACAGCCAACTGAGCATAAACCAAGCTCAAATCAATTCAAAAAATTCTATGGTAGTGGAAAAACATCCCATCAACAAACTATGTCCATACAAGCATCAATAGATGCATAGAACTGATGTTGACATTCACTAGACTTTTCCACAGTTGATAACAAGCAAGCAGCCTGTTATGACCAGCAACATAAACTCTACAATAATCATAGTATTCTTAGTTCAAAAATATCATTAAACCACCATAGACATGTCCTAGTACATTGGGGATTCAATATGTGACCAAACAAGCATCAATGTTTGTACGATATGCAAGTAGCAGTACCAAATACAACCAGACCATTGCTATAACTAGCAGTATTTTCTCTATTAAAACAAGAGTATCCAGATCTCAAAGCAGCCCCAAAACATCTCATTCAGTTGTTTCCACTCTATGCAGGAGTTGATACATGTCCAACCGGCTAGAATATATTACATGTATGTCAAGTGAAGATGATAAGTATCCTTGCTGCAGACAATAACTAGTCAATACCCCGGTATAACCAGCAAAAAATGAGTCCAAGCTTTGGACTTTCAGCACTCATAGTATCCCAAAAAGCATCTGCCACTCAAGTGGTATGATCCAAGCATTTGTCACTAGCAAATAAGCATCACAGATACTTTGACCTTGTAGGTATATTATTTCCAAATTCATGACAACAACCAATTCACTGTTTCCAGCCTGCAAATAAGTTCCAAAACTAAGCATTTAACACTCCAATATCATGTTCAAATGCATGATAATAAGGGCATATACATTGTTAGGATGAAAGCCACCAGTGCCCTAAAACCACCTGCTATTTACTGTAGTAAAGAGTCGTCTACACATGTTTGTGCTAAATATCTCAAAATCTGTGAGGAATTTGAAAAAACTTTTGTCTGCAAAGTTGTAGATCACGTCGAAATGGTCAGGCGCCCCAGGGCCATTTCTCCAAAATCCATTTATGTAACAAGATATAGCTTCTACAAAAAAATGGACTACAGGCACAATCTCCTTTGATGACGTTTTCTTCATATCTAATGTCTTGGTTTCAAATGGCCACTGCCAAAGGGAGAGAGAGAGAGAGAGAGAGAGACAAAGACATGGAGTTGTAATAGAGAGTAGTGAACTCTCTTGTTCTCTTCTTCTCATTCTTCCATAATGCTTATTAAAGTCTAATCACACATAACTAATAAACACACTAGGTCACTAATTGACCGTACCACTAACTGTAGTTGAGTCTAAACGACTCAGTTATTACAACACACATGTAGAGTGACAACTAAGACAACAGCTGTCTAGATAAGGTGAGTCATATCGGTGATACTGATCACGAGCTTGATTCTCAACATAGGCAAGTATCACAAAACAATTTTAAGGCATCAAAGATAAGAACAAATAGCTAATCTCTTGAAGAAAGGGTATTTCTATTTGTGTCTCTTGGGCAGAGTTGCTCAAGAGAACCCAACAACAAGTAAAGGAGGCACAGCAATGGATTCAAATTGCAAAGAAGGGGAAACACCCGGCCCACATATCTACAATAACCATAATCAATAACACCTTGGAGGAGGAACAAAAAAAGAAAATGAGAGTACTCCATGTTCAAGTAACACATTTCTCCACTTGGAGTGGGGGTAAGAGAGGCATAGAAGGGGAGAGCTCAAAAGAGCATGCACTTATCCTCCGCTTCCCCACCATAAAGGCCAAGAGAGTCTTCCTAGCTCAACGTCATACATTGAAGGGGACTGGTGTGTTTTTGCATGACCTCACACCAATCCAACTAGCCCACATAAGGGAATGCATGCCAAAAATTAAGGCAGGTAGGGAGGAGGGCCTAGCATTCTACAGAGGAGAGAGAGTGGTAGTCATGGAGAGGCACACCAAATGACAGTGTGAGACCTATGGGACTAGCCTTGTAGTGGCAGTTTGGAACTGTAACAGAACCCTCTGACTAGTCAAGGGACCCTAATTTACCCAATAACTATCGAACTATCATGATTGGGCATACATCAATCAAGTTATTACTTCCATCCTTGAGCATGAGTTGAGCAAATGCGTGGAGATGTGGACTCTTAGAGCACAAGGATAGGCTAGTTTTAGGAGGGGCTTCTCTACATTAGATCATATCCTCACACTCAAAGTGATCATTGAGGAGGAAAGTGCCCGTGGGTGACAAATTTATTGTTGCTTTGTGGACTTCCACAAAGTCTGTGTGACAATGTGCTGAGAGACAAGTTGATATGTAGACTGCATACCATGGAAGTACCAAAAGAGCTCAATTGGAGTATTTTGGCACTATATGAGAGGGTCGTGTGCAATGTTCAAACACTTAAGGGACCTTTAGCACCTATTCAATCCACCATTGGTGTGAAGCAAGGATGCCTCCTATCTCTGACATTATTTGGCTTGTGCATTGATGGGATTGCTTATTATATCTCACAAGGAGGAGACAATGGAGCTCCACTAGCTAGCACCTTGATACCTCTCCTATTGTATGCACATGACATTGTATTGATAACTAACTCTCCAAAGGGACTACAGAGACACTTCAATGCATTACACTCGTATGCACTAGACAGTGGGCTTTCCATGAACATTGGTAAAACCAAGGTGATTGTATTTAACACCACACCACAATGGGTGAGGAGATTAGCACTTAAGTCACATATGGATAGGAGATGGAGTATGTGGATTCTTATACGTACCTGAAAGTCTTATTCACATGGCCCACCTTTTCTATGCAAGAGACGGCAGACACTAGATTGACTCGCAAATACACAACACTAGGTGGTTTGGAGAGGATGTGCTCACATGTACAATTCTAGGAAACCCGCACCAAGTTGTGGCTCTTTAATACACTAGTCGTATCCCCACTACTCTATGGAGTACAAATATGGGGGCTCAATCTTGATCATTGCTATAGATCAAGGCACACTTATGATGGATGGAGATCAATGGAGAGACCCCTAATGTCTATGATATCCAAGATTATCAAATGTAAGGCCTCAATTCCACATGAGATCATCAAAGCTAAGCTAGCGGCTACATTGATTGTGGTGGAGGTCCTCACCACAATAGGTCACATATATACATCACCTATGGGACCTAGCTAGACACATATGCACAGTTGGCTCTTGAGTCCTCCAAGCAACTTATTACAGAGGGTGATACTTTATGTTGGGATAGATGTTGGCCTAGTTTAAGTCACATGGCTTTAGCATGGATAGGTTACCCCCTCCCTCCTAGTACTCCCTCAATGCACCGTCTCTTGATTTGAGCAGAGATTTGCAAGATCATCAAGATGGATCTTATCCACTTGGATATCAAACATGGTTGATCCCAATGCAAGAACTCAGGACAAATATGGCTTTTTATTGTGAGCATTTTCTTCATACTGTAAATGATGGATTCATTGTTTGCCCAAGATACATGGATACCCACCTCTCACATGAGGTCAAATGTACTATTGGTCAATGGCACAACTCACATCAATTAGAGATTAATACTAGCAGATACAAATCCATCCCACCAAAGGAGTGCATATGCCAAATATGCCAAGTAGAGACAAAGATAAGAGGAGCATTATGTTTGCCGCTACCCAGCTTATTATGAGGTATGTGGTCGTTCCACTTTTTAGAGATGCATTTGGACCACTATCCAAAGTCATGGATTTTACTGACCAATGAAGCCTTGGCCTCTCTCCTTGAGATGCAACTGCTTCATGACACACTCCTCAAGGGTATATTTGCTTAAGGATATAGAGGCCCTTCACAGATTTCTTTGTGAGGGCAACTCACAGATTTCTTTACGAGGGAGACTCAAAGAGGCCTCAATACAATTACAACCCCAATCCACACACAACTCTCACAACCCATGCACAAACAAGGAGTATTGATTGATTGCGTCGTTCAACTAAGTCAATCCAAATGTCCCAAGCCTGGACACAAAGGCTGACAACGCCTTCATAGGCGAATACAAGAGATTATCGCACAAGCTAAAGCTAAGCCCTCCATATCCACGAGATTGAGTTTCTATCATAATAGTAAGATGTACCCAAAGACTCTTTAAAGGATTCACTAGCCAATGTGTACATGCTTGGTTGAACTAGAACAATTGGCATCATAGGTGGCTACCAAAAATAGAACGATTGAAGATGAAAATAAAATTATCGAGTGGAAGAGGAGATACAAAAGGAAATCAAAACAAGGCAGCACGTAAAGATATGACTACCATCTTCTCAACAATTAATAAAACCACATTATAAAAGAATATTGCACCTTGCACATCTAGCCCCCCCTATGGGTGCATAAGTGCCATGAAGAAACACAACTAGGTGAAGAACCCCATGTGTGTTCGAAGTCATAAATGCTAGAGACCAAAATGAGGCCATTGTTGGAAAAGGGAAGATTCAATTGGGTAGTATCATGTAGCATCATCCAACAAGGTAACAACCAAGAAACTTGGAGGACATACAAAGCAAAATGCAAGCATCAAGCAATCAAAATATTTCCAAGGGAACAAAATATGAGTCACCCATGAACTTATACTACGCACAACTCAAGCACAACGGCATCAAATTGTTGAGATAATCACTAGTGGAAAGGGCAAAGGGACCATTAATCAAGGCTGTGACACAATCCTAGAAGGGTTCAGCATGAATTTAGCGACTCTTCTAGCTTTCTACCATTTGGGTTTTTCCATTCTTCAACCCCAAGTCGCTTTAGGGTCATTATGTATTTAATTAGTCTTGCAGCTTTTGGCAATTAGGTTTTCTTCTCTAACCGTGCCATTGGCACCCCAACTGAATTGTAACCAAATGTTGATTTGTGTTTAGTTAAGACCTATGAGTATTTGAGGCATCTTTAAGAATGTTACAATCATACACCTATGCACATTGACGAAGTCTTGGAAGAACCTCCCCCCCTCTCTCTCTCTCTCTCTCTCTCTCTCTCTCTCTCTCTCTCTCTCTAGGTGTTCCACAATGGACCACATGGGAAGGCATCCGCCATTTTGTGCACCTGTGTAGAGTAGCAGCTTTTTTAAGTTTCACTTCCATACTCCACTTGACAATTTGGAATGAAAGACATATATCTGAAGAAAGCCACAAATTCTTTCAACCCAAAAGCACAACCGCATCTTATTAGACCATTCAACCCAGAAGCAAAAATGCTGCTTATTGAACAAACATTTGGCAATGAAAGAACAAGATGCCATCCAATAAGAGTACTGTCCAAAGCATGCTTCTCTTGCAGGACTACAGATAATTCAGCAGCATCAACATGGCAATTTACCACTCATATTTAAAGAACCATGATTTCCACTATAAGGGTACCACCCAGTAGATACAAAGTAGCAGTTTCTCAACAAAAGGGACTGGCAGAATATGCCAAATACACTTTCTATAGCACTCGCTGACACTACAAATCATATGATCAAGGATTTTTAAAACCCTCAGACTTCGCAAAGTAATGGGCTGCCTCCGCCAGCTCCAGCATTACAACCCATGGATGACATTGCCACATGGAACAAAAACCTGCCCATGCTCAGTTTCAATTCATGACGAGGCCCTGTCAACTATAATACATTGCAACCGCTATTCAAAGACTGATGTCTAGCTTAGTTAGCTGTTATGCAAAAATACAATGGACTTCAATGTTGCTTCCATTCAGTGCCACCTCCATTTTATTTCGACAATAGGTTTAGTGCTGCTTGGGACCGTGAACATTCTTCCATAGTTCCGCAAAAGTAGCAATGGAGTAACCATGGTTCTCACAGTTACAGCCAGGCTGCAGAATCCTGCATGATTAACTAGGCTTTGTTGTGCCTGATGGAGGAAAGGCAACGAGTATGGCATGCGTTGACTGAATTTGAGGGGCTCTTGCATCTTGAATATTAACATGTGTAAAACCCAACTTATGGGAGGCCTTGTATATGCACCCCAACGAAAATATCAGTTAAGGGCCCTGCTTCAGCTTCGCCTGCTAACACTGAGCAGTGCTTTGCAGCTTTGCTCCGTCCACCACAATGCACACAGAGCATTTCATATTTGGGGATAGAGAACACAATGTGAGGCTTCAAAACATCAACAGACCAAGTGCAACCGCAATCCCCACGGTACTCCATAGCTTCTGAGGGGTCAAATATGACAACCTACTGATGAGAGGAATTCATCAGCTAGGATGCGGGACCATCAAGTAAGAATATCCAGGCATACATGCAGCCTTCTGCTTGCCCAAAAATGTCAGCCGTTGTATTGCATTCGTTGATGCTGTGTTTGCTGCTGTTGTGGCTGTTGATTGAATGGCTGTGTATACTGAGTAAAAGGTTGTGAATACATCGGATTCATCAGGCCCTGCAGTAGTAAGAAATCTGATGTCTCAATTTTTATGACAAATGCAGTATACTAAGCAGCTTGCAGAAGAGAACTCAGGGAAAGCAAATTAAAAAAATAGAGATACAGGAGAACTTGGGAAAATGCATATAGGATCACACTCTATAAAATCACCTGTGATGGTAGAGGGCCACCCAGTCCAAAATGTGTCTGACTTGATGGGTCATCTTGGATGCGATCATTGTATCCCACTTGCGTAAATAGTCCTTGTGATCCATGGGACATGTAATCCTGCACGGCCATCTCACATCTCAGAATAACTACAATTGCAAACACTTGATTTTTCCTAACAAAACACACTCGGAAATTTCCTCATAAGACACTCAAATGTGTACCTGTGAATTGAACTCGTTTCCTGAAGTAGGGTGTGAATAACCACCTTGAGAATTGGGATTCAAGAAATCACCACCAAAAGACCCCTGAGTTGCTTGAGTGACATACTCCACACCATAACCACCTTGAGCGGCCTAATAATTGCAAACACTTTTGATGTTGGTGCTTGTTCACAGACTGCTGATCAACTCTACAGTGCTTACTAGTGTATAGTTTCAAGGTTTAGAATGGGAGGAATTGGAATTGTCTATTTCACATTGACTATTATGTTGCTAATTAAGCACTAAAGCCATACGTGGAAAAAAGTAACAAAATTTTCGACCACCTCACATGGCAACTAGGAATCATATTGCAAAGAATTGCCGTCAATGAGCAAAAAAAGTTTGTAAAGCTAAAATGTTAAAACCTGAACAAGCTTTCCTCATCAAAAAATGCACAAGGACAAGCATAATACAAAATGGCCAACTCAGTATTCACTGGCAAGACACCAGTAAAATACAAGCTTTTTATACTAACGATCATACTCATCCATTATCAAAGTCCACATGATGCATAGAATTAAATTGGAAGGGGACAGATTTTGACGATTTTCATTCCTTGCTCTGGGCAGCCACATCATCCACACAAAAACATATTCAGATGAATGCAGATTTCACAGGCCAAGGACCCTTAATACTCTAGATAAATGTGCACTAGAACAACAGTTGGTAATGCACACAGAACATAGTATGTAGATCTATACCCCTTGATGGAGAGTAAAATGTGATGGGCACACGGAAAATAGGCTTTAGAAACCTTGTGTATGCATGAATCCAAAACACTCAAGGAACAATAAAATGGTAGCTTACCTGTGAAGGAAAGTCCGCAACTGTGTATGCAACATGCGAACCTTGGCTCTTAAAATCCTCACCCAAGAAATCCTGTGAAAAAAAACACCCCCCCTAAAATATAGTGGTCTGGCTATGCTCAGCTAGATGCAAATAACACAACAAATTTGATACAAACCTGGGACATGCCACCAAGAGAAAATCCATCGCGAATATTCTGACTTAAGCCTTGCGATGGCATCTGCCCATAAGAAAGTTTCTGAATAACAATTTCTAGAATAATTCAAGTGGATACATGGCAAGAACCACTAAAAAAAAGAAACGCACCTGTGTCATCAATCCAGACTGTGAAAGAGGTCCTCCCTGATTGCTAGTATTCTCAATGCCACCAAAACTGAATCCAGACCCAAGATTCCCCAGCTGTTGAGGTGGCTGATGATGACTCAGATGTCCCCCTATCGGACCACCTGCACTGCCTCGTCCCACTCCAAAACCTCGGTTACCTGCTTGAGGACCCTGCGGAACAGCACCTATGGGACCATGTACCCCTCCCCGAGAAGGAATTGCATATGGCTGTGTCAGTGGAGCACCAGGAAAAGCTTGGAGTGGGATACGGGGCATTGGAAAAGGGGCACCAACATGCTTATGACCAGGCCCAAGTGGCCCAAAAGGCATGTAAGAACCTGCAGAGTCATTAGAAATTAGCACTGCACTGCATTATAACAATAAGTCACTAAACATTGGACAATTTACATGAAAAGAAGGCTATGTTGCACTCACCCCGTCCATCTGTTTTCCCTCTGCCACGCCTGTCAGAAATCCCAGCAGCTGCAGCAGCAGTTGCCACAGGGATAAAACCATCACCAGGGGCCAAAGCTCCCCCACCACCTGGGTAAATGCGCCGATCGTTGTACACCTGGACAACCAGAAAGACCCGTCATGATCATTTTCAAAATGTGAGCAGTTCAATTGCATTTGGACCTCAAATCATGGCATAAAAGTAAACAATCTGTCCAAACTAGAACATCTTCAGCTTAGAGTAGCCAATTCTTGTACAGTAATATGCCTACACATTTGAGAGGCAACTGTATGAATGCAGAAAGCTACTTGTTTAACAGAAACGCTATGTAAACTAAACCTCTTGCATGTCACCACTGGAATGTAAGAGCAAACAAACTTTTTTTCACCACACAGTTAGAAGAAGTATCACATGAATGATGCGGGTGTTACACAAGTTACAGGAATAATGTAACCAACTGCACAAAAACCTGAGATATTATAAATTTACCTTCTTTGGTTTCTGGAACTGCACCATGCTTTGCTTCAGGTTATTGAGTGGCCCTTCAACCAAACATTCATGCTCCTGCACACCCAAGAGACCAAACAATGTTTAACGATGTACTGCTTTGAAAGTGCATCTTATGTTAGACCTACCATGCTAGTCAATTGAAAGCAAAAACAGTTTCTATACTTAGACTAAACTTTAAAACAAGTGGGAGAAACAATTGAGAACTGATGTTTGACAGTTTAAAATTAACTTTTTCAAGTTGCCTAAGGTGCCATGATTCATCCAAACTGTTCAAAGACTTCATAGAGTCACAATGGTCCAGTGCCATGAATGGCAATTGGTGTAGATGTACTAATTTATTAAGCTTAGTCTTAGCTACCTCAGATCTCTTTATTGTTGTGGATCTCCATTAATACAGTGACTTGGGTTAGTAATGAACACGCAGAAATAAGAACCTGCAAACCATTTTCACAAACTATACCTATCAACATAGGTGAATGCATTTAATGTCAATGGCTCACTGCCACATTGTATGGCAAACTGCAATTAAATATTAAGTGTGCTGAAGTTAAGACAAGAACACCAGATGCCTTAATTTTATTTGACACTTGCGCCTCAGAACTACCTTGAAACTCTCTAGTGTGCAGGTCTCTGTTGATGACATAACTTGACATAGCAGCACTTGGTCACTTTAAAGTTTGACGACAAGAACACCAGATGCCTTCATGTTATTTGACACTTGTGCCTCCGAACTACCTTGAAACTCTCTAATGTGCAGGTCTCTGTTGATGATATAACTTGACATAGCAGCATTTGGTCACTTTAGGGCTATTAAAAGCAACTAAACTAGATGGGTCTTGGACCACAACAGACTGTGGACAGCAGCAGCTCCAGCAAACCAACCCTTCAAGCATGCATGCAGTATTACCTCTCTGTTGCATATCATGCATAGTGTGATAGATGCTTGAGTATGAATGGGAAACATTATGACTGACAGACTTGGGAGCATATCCAAACACAACTAATCCATAAAACTCTCCATGGACTCCTTCAAATCTTCTCCACACATTATGGTCAGAGCACACCTGCATTGCTGGAGGAAGGGATCTCAACTTTACCTTATAATGAGTTAGCAAACTGTTCCATAGAGGTTGCTTGCTTAAAACTTTTGGATTTCCTAGGATGACTATTCCATATCGGGCTCTTGTAAGTGCCACATTCAAACGACGGGGGTCGTTCAAAAATCCAATTCCCTGCGAAAGGGAAGTAGTCAGGAAAACATGATTTCCTTCTCATTTCAGAATTAGGATTTAATACACAGAGGTCTCCAGCTTGCCTGGTGTTCATTGCTCCTCACACAAGAAAGTATGATGTAATCCTTCTCCCGCCCTTGAAAAGAATCGACACTTGCAACCTGAGAAGTACAAGAGTTACATTTGACTCCATCCCGACCCTAGGCTGCAGCTTGCTGCAAATGAATTGATACCTCAATATCCTTGTATAACTGCTGCCGGAGTGATCCATTTCTTGACATGTGATTGACAATGTAAGCTCGTTGACCTTCGTAGGGGGTGATGACACCAATCTGGAAGAAGACAAATTCTCACACATTGAATACCAGCCCTACAAAAGTTTCCACCCAGAAAAACACTATTAAAATCAATAATAAACCACACGCCATCACCTGACTAGAAACAACCCCACTTTTCAGGAATGTGGTGACAATTTTCTCCACATTTGCTGCTTCTGTTCTGTTTAAGTACGATGTGCCACTGGCACTAATTTCTTCCTGACCCATCTGCTCCAACAAAGCACATAGCTCTAAAAATCAGATAAAAGAGGATATATCATACTACCTGTTTAGGACTTCAGTCCTTACACGCACACACATGCACACAAGCATGCACACACATACATATACATATATAAAAACAGGCACGCATGCATGTCATTCATACATACATGTGTGTGTAGACACACATTAACACACACATGTATCTGTGTACACACATGGATGTATGTATGTATGTACACACACACACAACACGACTTATATATGAACTTTCAAACTAAGAATTCATTTCACCTGAACGTAGAAGAACATTGGCCGGTTTGGAACAGGCCACGGAAAATCGATCCCTACAGACAACCTCTCGTTCATGGTCACTCCATTCTGTAGGGTACCCTCATAGAAATTGTTGGACGGGAACTCTGAGAGAGATGGATGCATTCGATATTGGACCTGATTAATCATGTTAAAGTTATCTTAGACATTAATAAACCATCTACTAGTAACCAAACAATACAATGAGGAGCAGCAACTTTGACAAAGTACAAATGACTTCCCATAGCAACTTAGACGTAAATAAACAAAGAACTGCTAGCTGATCAATAGAATGAATAGCAGCAACTTTGACAAAATACAAATGACTTTTGTAGAAGAAACAGCAAATTACCACCAAACGTATGGGCTTCACTCCAAGTAGAACCAGACGCTCGAACAGAGACTGAGCGAGACCAGCACGGGCAGCCTTTTTACACATAATTACAGGACCTAATTGGCAGTGGTCCCCTACAAGCACAACCTGGAGTGAAGGCAGTATCTCCACATTAGCAGCAGAAGCTAACAACAATTAAAGCTTAATTTTGAATCCACTGAGCTAACAAATCACCTGCTTTGCACCCAATACTAGTGGAATTAAACATTCAGGTTCAGTTGCTTGTGTTGACTCATCTATCAGAACCTGTTATGATGGCAAGCAATATAACTTGTTACAAAGACTAAACAAATCCCTAATCTCCTCCACTTAACATTCATAAAGGAAAAGGATGCCAGACCTGTCGAAATCTGAAATTGGACAGTCGAGGATCACCGGCACCAACACAGGTACAGCATATCACATCAGCACTCTGAGCAATCTCTCTCTCAGTTGCTCTCTTCAAAGCCTTATATTTCTTCTCATCTGCACTGGATAGTTCACCTGTTTGCAAAAGACAGGCATTAAGCAGGGAAAACACAGAATAAAAGCGAGAGGGATGAGCAAGTCCAAATACAAGCTTCCATGAACCTTGTTCATCCTTCAGCAGTTGCAGCTTGTGAAGTTCACTTTTGTCAGATGTATCCAAATGTCTTACCTGCTCCAATTAAGTAAAGAACCAACTTAAGCAACTAGAAATTGAAAGAAAAATAGCAAGTTTTGAATGTCCTAGCCCGTCAGGCTTGTTGTTAAAGCATGAAACAAGCAATCAAATTAAAGGGACAGTTAAAAGTACTGAGATTATGGAAAGGATCAATTTTATGAGCACATTAAAAAGAATTGGTAAAAGAGAAGAGACACCATTTAACAGCGGTTGTAGAACTAGTAAGAAAGTAGAGAAAAAAACAAGACTAGACATTAAACAGACAGATGCAAAACACAAAGTACAGCCAACACCAATGTTGTCAGCACATGAAAAAAGTGAAGATAAAGAAGTGCAAATTGATCAGAATATCGACGAATGGAGAAAAACAGCTGATAGTGCAGTGTCAAATGTTCAACAGAAAAGACAAAATCAGGCACTAAAAGTGGTTGTAAAACTAGTGCAAAAGAACCAACACGTTAATTTATGAGCACATGAGAAAACAGAAAGCACGGCCAATGCCAATTTTACAAGCACAAGAAAAAGTGAAGATAAAGACCTAAATTTCTATTAGCACATGAAAGAGTGGGGAAAAAAAGCTGATAATGCAGTGTCAAATGTTCAACAGAAATTCACGATCAGGCATTAAACAGTGGTTGTAAACCTAGTAAGACACCTCAATTTAGAGCACATGAGAAGAGTGTGAAAAAGGACCTACAAACACCTCAATTCAGAGTACATGAGAAGAGTGGAAAAGGACCTGATAATGCAGTGTCAAATGCTCAACAGGAGAGCTAACTGCCTCGCGGGACTTTGCACACAGTCTAACAACCTGCCTTGAACAACTTCAGCTATTCAGATAATTTGCAACTTTAAAAACACAAAAGGTGAAGCAGTATAAGCATTTGACCTTCAAGCCTGTGGCACTGATCTTCTCAGCTAGTTGATCTACTGCCACATTGCTAGGAGCACAAACCAGCACCTACAGCACAAAGGCAATACCAACATTCATATCAATGAAACCACAGGTAGAAGAATGACAGGCTTCATAAAATACACTAGTAACAAGGACCTGGCCCTGATTCTGCTTGGCAAGATGATACACAATTGCAGCTGATGTTACAGTTTTCCCAGTTCCAGGAGGTCCCTGAATCAGACTGACTGGCTTTTGAAGCACACTCTTAACAGCATAAACCTGGAAAACGAGAAATTAACCAGTGAACTGTAGAATCAGATAGTCTAGCACCCAGCAGTATAGATCTTGAACAAACAGCTTAAGTTCAGATGCATACCAAGCTAACAAACACATTGGCACAAAGTTCACCTACCACAAGGCTAAAGACTAGCATATATGCAAGCATTAGAGGAACTAGTGAGCCCATGCATAAAATATTGTCATCGAGAGGGTGCCCATTAATAAAATTGTAAAAAGAACTTCTGATCAGTGATCTGGGAAACAACAGAACTATTTACTGGGCTTAACAAGTGTAAAGCCAAAAAAAGGACCAAAATTTTAGGTGTCCACTTGATTGGAAAATGTACACAGAAACGCATACATTAGAGGAACCAGTGAGCCCAGCTTGCACAATTGGTATTATAAGGATCAACATTATGCTTGAAATGTCTACTTAATAAGCTAATGTGCACACAGCATCACAAATCGGCCTTGAATGTAGAATTGCCCCCTAACAAGGCTTGAGCTCACAGAACATCCATTCCAGGTGGTATCCACAAGTTAAAATTCTTCAATAACAAAGCAAACAAAACAACTTCCAAAACTAGCAGTCAGTATCCACAGACCTGAGAAGCATTCAAATCTGGGAGACCTGGAGCACCAAATCGACGAGGCAGTGTATTACGAACAGCTTGGGCTTCAACTTCATGTCCTAACAGTCGATGATAGATGTAACTAAAAAGTGACAACCGTATTAGAACTTCTAAAACCGTGACTGGGAGTCTTTATGCTAAAGAGAACTTGAAAAAGTCATTAGCAAGTTAAGTAAAGTTTAGAGCCAAGAGAATACCCGCTCACACTTGTCTCATCTACAGCAAAGGTTTTCATGGCTGCCTGCATCCTGTCAAAACTTGTGCTTTTCCAAACAAAATCAACACTAAAATTATGGTTGACATCAATTGGCACACCCTGAGAAAAGAAACCAAGGTAGTTAGAATTTACTAATTAGCATCTGACAGTAAGACATGCATAACCACTATTTCATAAGCAAAATTTGTAAATGACCAACAAGCCACAACTAACCTGGCTAGCCCTCAACTCAAGAGCAACTTCCTCTTGTGATGTCAGCTTGATCTGCAGGACAGGGAACATGATGTGGTCCTCTCTCTCTCTCTCTCTCTCTCTCTCTCTCTCTCTCTCTCTCTCTCTCTCTCTCTGAGCAAGCTTGTATAGCATACCAAAGTTACAAACCAAAAAGGATGTGCAAGCAAAGAATGATTTTTCTCTCCTATCACGTAAACACCAAAAAACAAGAAGATAAAATCATCGTTTCTCAAAAATCTACCTCTTAGTTCAAGAATCTAGAAGTAATTTAACAATTCACTATGTCATCACACCATGGTAAACATATGTGCCTTAACTGGCAATGCAAACAGAGAAACAAATGTAAAGGGTCTTATGCAGCTACGCACAATGAAGTTTATTGCCCTTCACGATAAAACCTTGATTGTCCACAAGTTCCTTCAAATTTTAAGTGCCATGTGCAAATATACACTGTGAAAATCATTGCCCTTCAACACACAACCTTTGTTGCTCATGAGTTCCTTAGTGAAGTAGCTTAATATATTTCAGACCACATGGCACAATTCAGCATCCAATATTCAGAAATATCACACAATGTTGCACATATAAGAAAAGAAAAATACATGCATCCTTATTTCCTTCCAAGCAAGGGATTATATATATAACTTACCTCAAAATTCTATAAGTACTTTTGGATAGTATTCAGTATGTTGAAAGTACATGCCCTAACTAGCAATGCTAACAAAGAAATAAATTGAAGGACCTTATGCGTATACACACTAGATATTATTAACCTTAATGCCAAAATCTTTGTTGCTCATAAGTTCCTTGAAGATTTGGACAAGTTGGTTAAGATTGTCATTGAAACAAAGAAAAAAGATGCAGACAATGGCACTATTAGTGTTCTTCCATTGTTCTAGTGTGAATGCTCTCTTAACCATAGGCATTTTTTACCTTCTAGCTAGCAAAAGGTTTTTTACCATGCAAACAGCCACTATGGGTGTGGTACTATAGCACCTTAGGGATTGTACTTTCATTCTATCATTCTATCGCCTCAAAAGAGCTGCCCCTACCTACAAGCCATCTCTGCCGTTACCTGCACCGCCTACAGCTGTCCTCTGCACGCTCTTCCCGACCAGCTGGAGCTGCTCATAACCCAGCCAGTGCACTATTTGCACCATCTGTTTCAGCACACCTGCAATTGTTGTTCCAACTGTGCCACCTGTAATACCAGCACATGGCCACCTCCCTGCCTGCTGTGCTACACAGCTCACATTATCCCAGAGCTACCCATCAGTCCATCTCTGCTGTGCACTCAGATGCCTCTCAAACATCAGACCAGCAACCCAAATCTGGGGCTTTTCAACATCAACATTGAATGTTGCACAAATTTCATCCCTGAATATGGGGCACTTTTTGCTCAAACCAAAAATCTCACCAAATTTTGGGATTTTCAGTTCTGAGCCAGGATTCTTGGAAATTTCTTCACCAAATTTGGAGCACTTGCAAAATTGGCTGGAATTCATTGACATTGAGGCCTCATTCATCATTGTACACAACATTCACAAACATTGGATTCTTTTATGATGCACCTACAGAATTACTTTGGATAGCATCTAGTTGGAATTATTGATAATATACAGCAACCAATGGCAACTCAAAATGACTTATTAAACATGTTTGGGGACACTGATAAGTTGGATAGGACCAACTATCCAATGTGGGCACATATGAGTCATGTACTTGTTGCAAAGCAATTGTGGGGTTATGCATCAAGTACCAAGGTTAGGCTGACATACCCAATGGTTAAAGGAAATGCACATGCATCCGGCTCATCCACTATCACCAGTGGATTATCACCACCAGCTCCTCCTCCTCCTCCTCCTCCCACAACTAATCAACTGCAATGGAAAGGGGTGGATGTTATGGCACACGTCTTAATTGCAATGTCATGCAAGAAGCAGATTATCCCACATATACGACCATGCACTATGGCCCATGGCCACACATGCAAAAGAAAAGCTTGCTTCTCTCTTTCGAGTGCATAACAAGGCACACATTGCCTATTTGTGTAAGCAATTGGAGATTGAGAACATGATTGAGGGTGATTCTGTTGATGCATACATCACTCGAATCAAGGATCTCAAAGAATAGCTTGCAAAAATCAACAAGATTGTTCCTAATGTATCACTTGTGTCCACCATGTTGGTTGGTTGGCTGAAGTTGTATCAAAGCTTTGCTACTGCTCTTCGTTTGTTGGCAAGAGGTAATGCTACTTTATACACTTTTGATGAGTTGGTCTCTTTGATATTGCAAGAAGAGCAATCTCAATTTAACCACTCAAGCATGGTCATGCGCAATCAAGCATTTGCAGCCAGCCATAAAGGCAAGGGGAAAACATGACAGCAATCTAATGAAAAGTAAAACGACAATCTCAATTTAAACTACTCAAACACAGTCATGGTCAATCAAAAATTTGTAGCTAGTCATAAAGGCAAGGGGGAAACATAAGAGCAATCTAACTCTACGGGCGAGGGCAAGGCATCCCCTCCATCACATGCATAGAATTTATCCCTGGTGGAAGCCAAGGATGCTATACTCATGGTACTTTGATAGTGGTGCTTCTTAATCACCTCTTTCAATGAGTTGTTTGCCTCACTTCAAGATGCAACAAAGGGGGGATTGACTCTCTGCAAATAACATTTCCTATGTGATAAAAGGCATTGGACAAATTTCGATCGTTGCAACGAATGGGGCTACCATTATGCTTAAAGATGTATTCTATGTGTCTAGCATCATAAAGAACTTTCTTTCGGCTTCAGCCATTGCATATGCTAGATTCATCCTCAAATTTCACCTAAGACAGATGAAGAGAACATGCTTGTAGTAATGGGAAAGAGCTTGAGATCACAAGCACATTGTACAATGGCCTCGATTAGCTTGATATGTATTACAAGCAAGTATAAGAGGATGCATTAATAGTACATGTTAAGGCCATGGATGACACCAACTTGCGGCATGCTCCATTTGGCCACCTTAACTATGGCAAGTTGCTTCATCTTAAAAGCAACAGATATAGTTCTAGATCCCCCTCTATGAAAAGCACCAATAAAATGATATATGTAAGAGTTGTATTTTGGAAAATGTGTCATGCCTCTTTTCCAAAAAAGGAATCTGTGTGTTGGCATAGTGATGTGTGTGGTCCAATACTCATCCCATCCATTGACAGATACTTGTACACCATCACTTTCATTGAAGACATTGTGAAGATATGCTAGGGTTTGCACTAAGGAAACACGAAACGTACAACCACGACTGAAACACAAAGACTTAGACAGTGATATGCAAAACTCAAACCCTCAAGGCAAAATGCAAAATGCAAAAACATACATAAACAAAGAAGAGAACTCTTAAGTGAATGAATCAATGTTGTAAATAAATGAGAGAATGTACAAAATGCTCAAGGGCATAGCTATCCAGCAGCTGTAGTGACGGGTGAGACACGAAGGTTGAGACAACAGGTGTTCGTTGCGCGAGGAGAGATAGAGAGAGTAAGAGGAAGCAGAGTAGAGAGTGAGCACGTTTTTAGGTACAATGACAAGTGTGTACCTTTAGGTTTTTAGATAGATATATATGTGTAAGTACAAGTGCTAAGGGTGTGTTCACACCCGATCACATTTAAAGGCACGAGGGCCTTTATTCCCAACAACCTCCTACCTAAAGGCAATGTGCCTTGAAAGGACAAAAAAATCAGCAAAGTCTAGGTATGTACAAAGCTGAAATACAACTCCCATCATTTGTCGGCAATGAGCAAACCGCTCTGCTGGAAGACCCTTCGTGAGAAGGTCTACAAGATCATCATCTATATGCACTTTGACAAGCTCAATGCTCTTGATGTCAAGTACATCTCTAATGAAGTGGTACTTCACCTGTATTTGCTTTGTCTTTGCATGAAAGACAGGATTCCCTGCTAGCATGATAGCACTCTGACTATCACAATGGAGAACAGGTAACTCTGTGATGCCAAGCAGTCCCACCAGACATGAAAGCTATAAAGTCTCCTTGCATGCCTCAATGGCAGCCACATACTCTGCCTCCATAGTAAACAATGCAACACACTTTTGTAGCTTGGAGATCCAAGAGACTGCTCCTCCTATGAAAGTAAACACATACCCAAAAGTGAACTTTATGCAATCCACATGACCAGCATAGTCTGCATCCATAAAGCCAACAACAGATACCTGCTGCTTCCCAAAGCAAATGCACAACTCCTTTGTGCCTTTGAGGTATCTCATAATACCTTTCACTGCATCCCAATGCTTCTTGCCAGGGGTTGCCATGTATCTGCTAACGACTGCCACTGCAAAGGCAATGTTAGGACGTGTAGCAACCATAGTATACATCAAACTGCCAACAGCTAAAGCATAGGGTATCTTGGCCATTTCAACCTTCTCATCATCAGATGTAGGGTTGTCCTCTTCACTGAGTTTCACATATGGAGGCAATGGAACCCCAATTGTTTCCCCCCCTCCATATTGAAACGTTGCAAAACCTTAGAGATATACTCCTGTTGAGATAGATAAAGCCTGTCGACCTATCTCTGAGTATTTGCATGCCAAGAATGTGATTTGCATCACCAAGATCCTTCATGTCAAAGCTGCCATGAAGACTTTGCTTCAGTGAATTCAAGGCATGAGTATCCCTGCTAGCAATCGGCATGTCATCAACATACAAAACCAAGATAGTCAAGCTGCCATCTGCTGTCTTCTTGGTGTACAAGCAATGATCCACTTGACTTCTATAAAAGCCTTGAGACTGCATGAATGTATTAAACTTATGATACCATTCTCTTGGTGTTTGTTTCAGCCCATACAAACTCCTTTTGACTTTACATACCAACTTCTCTTTCCCTTTGTCCACAAACCCTTCAAGCTACTGCATATATATGTCTTCATACAGACCACCATGTAAAAATGCAGTCTTCTGTATGAGTTCCATATCCTCAACTGCAACCAAGCCCAAAATGGTTCTCAATGTAATCATCTTGACTACAAGAGAGAAAATCTCATCAAAGTCAATTCCATGCTCCTGCTTATACCCCTTTGCAACCAATCTTGCTTTTGTACTTTGGTGAGGAACCAAAAGTGACCATCTTGTAAACCCATTTGCATGGAAGGGTTTTTTGCCCTTTAGGCAACTGCACCAAGTCCCAAGTGCCATTTTTCTCAAGAGATTCCATCTCTGACAACATAGCTTTATACCATTTCTTGCTGTCCTGTCTATCCATTGCTTCCTTGAAGCAAAACGGTTCACCACAGTCTGTCAACATGACATAATCAGCCACATAATTTGCACCATGAACAAATCTGTCAGGTTGTCTAGTAGCCCTAGACAATCTCCTAACCCAATGATCATTGTTTGCTGGCTGTTCCTGCAAATTTCCATTTTCAGCATGCCGTCCTCGCATTTCAGCCTGCAAATCAGAATTGAGAGCTTGCTGTCCTTGCTGTTCCTACACATGTAGTGGCTCATTATCATGGGCAATAGTTGGCTGATCATTTCCAAGATTATTTTCTGCATCTACAGGTTCATTTACAGTAGGTATTTGCTATTGTACAGTAGCTGTACAGCAGGCACATTTTGCTGTCCACAAGGTATTTCTTCCCGGAATACAACCCTACAGACCTCCTCAGTCTTTTCGGGCTGTTTATGCATGCGATCTTCCCAGAAGATAATATCATTGCTGTGTACTACTTTCCTTTTCTTGGGATCCCACAATTTATACCCCATTTCACCCTCGCCACCATATCCGAGGAAAATGCATTTGCAGGACTTTGGCTCAAGTTTGCTGCATTTTTCTTTACGAATGTGCACAAAAGTCTCACAACCAAACACTTTCAAGTGAGCACATAAAGGTGGCTTGCCCGACCATGCTTCTTGGGAAGCTCCCCCCCCCCTCCCAAAAGAATTGTTTGGTGACCGATTAATTAAGTGAACGGTTGTCATAATAGCCTCTGCCCAAAAACCATGGGGTAATGCAACATGAGACAGCATCGTACAGACCTTATCATGTATGGTCCGATTCATACGCTCTGCAACTCCATTTTGGGGCGGATTATGAGGGACAGTCAACTCCCTCTTTATCCCTTTGCTGTCACAAAATGCCTGAAAGGCCTTGGACACATATTCCCAACCATTATCAGAGCGAAGACACTTAAGTGTCTTATTTGTCTAATTTTCAGCCAATGCCAAGAATTTTTTAAACTTGTCAAGCACTTCATCCTTGCTACGAATAGGGTAAACCCATACCTTCCATATAGCATCATCGACAAAGATGACAAAATATTTTTCCCCCCTAAAGGTAATCCTGGCATTTGACATACATCCGAATGTACTAACTCTAGAGGAAAAAATTTCACAGAAAGAGACTTTTTATGAGACGTTTGTGCATGTTTATCATAAATACAATGATCACAATGCTCGAAATCAACATTACAAAGACAAGGCAAGTAACCCAAACGAGAAAGCACTTTCATTCCTGTTTGACTCATGTGTCCCAACCGGCCATGCCACAAAGAAACACTTGGCTGCTCAGTCACGGCAACAACATGGTCACGCACACTAGATACATGAAGTGGATACAAAGTATCACTCTTGCAATCTCTGGCAATCACTCTAGATCCCTTACAGATCTTCCATTTTCCATCACCAAAAGTGGTATGAAAACCATCATCATCTAGCTGCCCTATGCTAATCAAGCTCTTCTTGAGCTGAGGTACATGCCGTACATGCTGAAGTGTAAAGACAAAGCCATGCTGAAACTGTAACTACACATTGTCAATACCTGCAATCTCACATGCATAGTTGTCCGATGAACACCATGTCGACCCCCTGTATAGTCACACAACCACTCATGATGGAGGGGTGACATGAAAGGAAGCACCTGAATCGAGAATCCAAGTATGCATATCATCATCTGTATCTGCAAGTAAAACATGTGCACCAGAGTGTGAAGAGACAAAGAGTACGTCACTTCCACTATCACTATCATGAATGACTACATTCACCTCTTCAATTTTTACACTGCTCTTCTTAGGCTAATTGTCCTTCTTCTCTTCCTTGCTATCATCTGTCTTCTAGCCTTTGCCTTTCCCTTTCTTCCATTTGTAGCAGTCATGTTTAAAGTAACCCTTCTTGCCACAATGATGGCATTCAACATCTTTGCCACGTGATTTACTGCGTCCCTTGCTATCATATTTGCCTTTCTACTGTGATCTGCCCTTAGTATGCAAAGCACTGAAAGACTTACTGGATGCATTGTTCTGTCGATTCATTTATTCCATAAGTAGAGTACTCTCTACATCAACATACAAAAGGATCACATTAGAATTGCTCATAACAGTCCTCAATGTATCCCAACCCTCTGGTAGTGTGCAAAGCAAGAAAGTAGCCTTAAATTCCTCATCAATCATTAACTTCGAGGCAACCAGCTGGCTGAAAATGGAGTTAAACTCACTCAAGTGAGTAGACATTATTGTACTCTCTTTGATGCGCAAATCCATAAGCTTTTTCAGCCAATACACTTTGCTTGCAGCACTCTTCTGTGCATACAGTTCTTCCAGTCTAGTCCATATAGCATATGCAGAATCCAAACCTTCCATGTTGAACAGCAAGGCATCAAAAATCGATAGCTCTATGGTTGGACGTGCAAACTCATTTAACTCATCCCAATCATCCTGTTCCATATCTGCGGGCTTTGCCCCTTGTGTCTTGATCGGCTTTGTCTGCTTCTTTTGTAATTGGATATTGTAGCATTGTTTTTGCCAAACTGCAAAGTTATGTGCTCCTTCAAGTTTCTTTATGTGCATCAGATTACTGCTGTCATTGCTGCCAGCCATGATTTTCAGCCCAAATGTGACCAAAAAACAATAAATGCAGGCCCAAAACTGTCACCCAAGTGACCAAGGTACAAACAAGTACCAACCAGCAATAAAAAACCATGTAGAAGCACAAATTTCAGATCTGTAAATAAATTTTCAGAAGCACCAAACCATGTGCTGCAGCATTCCACGACTGATTACAGCTGTTCCAAGGGCATATGCATCACATTACATGAGAAATCCCAAATTCTAGCTGCAATTTCTGTTGTATATGTACCCACGGGTATAAAATTTGACACAAACAGTCAAAAGCCCCAAAATTTTATACTCAAAGCATCAAACACACATCTGCATTTTCTCTATCATGCATAAAACAGGCCAATTTTGCCAAAAGAGATTTCAGCAATACTCCCAAATTTTTCCAAGTGTTGATGTCCAAATTGCATGAAATTGAGCCTGCATGTACATAAAATGACCAAATGCTGCACAGATTTTACCCAAACTGCAAAAGCCCCAAATTGCACAGGGTCCAATGTGCATCAATGTCGAGAAATTGGGTAAATTTCAGCCCAATTTGTGCATGTACATGAAAAGCCCCAAATGTCAAGGACAAAATGTCACAAATTCCTGCAATTTCTGAGACAGATATCACTGTTGCATCTTGCTCGCACCAAATATGGACAAATCCCCAAATTTTTCAAGTCCTACATGCACTAATTTCAGTGAAATTGAAAGAATTTCACTAAAATGTGAAAAGCCCCAAAATTCCCGACCAAATGTGCACCGACTTTGAAATTTCTGAGTCAGATTGTCCAATTCTGCATTGAGATCCCCAAATTCGGGAAAAGTCCCAAATTTCTGGCTCAATTTTGCACAGATCTGAGAATTTGTGCTTGCGCACGCGAACCTTAGTTAGGGGGGGGGAATTTCAAAAGATTTTTAAGAGAAAACAATTTGATGATGGGTATGTTGACCCGTCAGACGTGCACCGTGAGCCCTGCTACAGTTCCAGTCCGTCGCGTGTCTGCCGTCGCGTGTCGTCAACACCCATTGGTCCCACCCCACTAGTTGTCAATTTTAGACCGTCAGGCACCGGCTGCTGCCCCCATCACGCGCTAGAAGCGCGTGCTAGTCACCA
This sequence comes from Lygodium microphyllum, assembly GCF_053477565.2. NCBI lineage: Eukaryota > Viridiplantae > Streptophyta > Polypodiopsida > Schizaeales > Lygodiaceae > Lygodium > Lygodium microphyllum. Next base: position 113,874,780 of record NC_141148.1, read on the forward strand.
ACTGCTGCTGGCGCCATTAGTCTTCTACTCAACCTACTTGCTTAGCGCCGTTGGTCCTCTGCACGACTGCCTGCTGGTCTTCTGCATGACCTATGCTACACATGTTGTTCGCACGTGACCCACTCTACCTCACATGTCGAGTGGACTTATGTCAGTCTTGCAACCTAACACTCCTTGGAAACGCGAACCTTGTAACCACCGCTCTGATACCAGTTTATAGTGACGGGTCAGACACGAAGATCGAGACAGCAAGTGTTCGTTGCGCGCAGAGAGACAGAGAGAGTAAGAGGGAGCAGAGTAGAGAGTGAGCATGTTTTCAGGTACAATGACGAGTGTGTACCTTTAGGTTTTTAGATAAATACATGTGTAAGTACAAGTGCTAAAGGTGTGTTCACACCTGAGCACATTTAAAGCCGCGCCTTTATTCCCAACAGCAGCCGGTGATTCTCATGGGAGCAGGCTAAGGAAGGTGTCCATGTGTATCATCCACCGAAGATGGATCTTGAGTGCAGCAACCAACAAAGGCCAATGAAGAAAAGTGTTGAAAACACAAAAAACGACCAGCTATAGATGATAGAAGCTGATCACTACCGGCAATGGAAGGCTAGGCCATAGCTATAGACCACATAACAACAATCATTGGGGGGTTGGACAGCTAGTGGAAGAGGGCTGATGTCTAGGATTTTGCATGGACACAAAAAACTCTCTATAACCACTCCCCATTTAGTGAAACTTTTCGTAATTTATTGTTTTGGGGCTGTTTTAAAGAGCTAATCAAGATGTAATGAGTTTTCAGCTCAACAAACATGGCACGTCATTGCAGTTGCATGCATTGAAGCACAAGTCAAAGGTGTTTGCTAGCTTCAAAATCTAGCTATGGCTGAAAATGCCTATAGATGCCCAATCACTCCTCGGGGGATATTTGTCAAAAGTACCCATTCTTTTATGCGTGAGGGTACTAGCTTGCAACCTACAACACTTTTTAGAAATCATGGTGATGCATAGCTAGGCAAGTTCACTAGGGGAGTGCCTTGTGATGGCAAAATCTTGGATCCAATGTCCTAAGCTTCACCAATTAGCAGATCACATTTTCAGGCAAGCTGTTAGCTTGTCTTGTTTGAAGCACTTTTGGAGCTCTTACAACCATATTGCCTCCAACAAGAAGAGTAGCCTTGATGTGAAAAAGGACAATGAACTTCTCTTTAATGTGAATGTGAACTTACGCTCTTTACAATAAAATTGCCCCCAAGAAGAGTAGCCTTGGTGTAAAAAAGGCCAATGATCTTTTCTTTGTCGATGTGAACTTACATATGCTTTACAAGAGAGTGAGTGTGAAGGCCAATCCCTTTAGTCAATGGGAGATGGAGCAAAAGGAGCATAAAAGAGTCATGTGCAAGAGCCTGAGGAGGGAGTTGAGGAGGCAACAAGAGGCCATAAATGACATGAGAGATCAGGATGCTACCATTGACATCTTGAAGGAGCCTAGCAGCCCTTGAGCCTCAAGTGTTCATAGATGCAACTTGTAACTTCAGCTTGCCATTCGTGAGCATTAACAATTTGACTTAATATTTGGATCTTCTATTGGCCTTGCCACTTGGACCTTGGCTCTTTCGTAATATGTACTTCAGCCTTCACACATTTGCCACTCTAGAATCTTTACTCCTCAAACCATTTCAATTGTGTACTTATCTTGTAGCATAGACTAGTCTTAGTATATGATGCACCATTCATTTTGTTCTCATTAGTGCAATATGATGCTTAGAGTGTGCTTTTAGAGTATCTCTGAATACTTGGTAAGTTAATTATCGCAAACTTATGAAAAAGCACCTAAATTTGTCTTTTTTAAATGTGTCATTGCAAAGAAGGGGGTCTTCCTGTTCCAATCGCATTCTTGTTCCCCATTCCTTGTTCCAAATAGCTATAGCCTTGACCATTCAACTGAGGTGGTTGAATTGTAGAAATCATAAAACCCATACCACTCAATTTCACTTGCAATCGCAATGTTATCTATGGCAAAGTACAAAAAAAACATGTTGGCTCCCATGCATATTTAAGGCAACAACACTAGTAGAAGGGTGTCCTCTTTGGTGGAAACTAGACATCCACATTTTCTCAAGACTGAGTCAACGATTTGCAAATAAGCTATAACCCCAAATTGCAACTTTAGGTTCCATGACTGAGCAAGGGGACATGTGCATTTGACTCAACGTCATTAGACTAGACTTCTTAAAGGGCTGTACAAGCCACACTAGCTACCTACTTTAGAGTTTGCAAGGCAAATATCACAACTTCCTACTAATTTAAGTAGGGCAAATCACTCCAACAAGGGATCCTTTAATATAAATTGTAGAACTTCAAAAGATAACTCTACAAGTCCCCCTAGTAGACCTTGTCTTTGTTGAGCTAATATGCAACCCTATCTTGAAGCTAATTCACAATAAGCCATGCTCAATGCACAAACACACCACAAAGCTTTACACAAAATCTAGCAAAAGCAAGTGCATGAACATGCATGCTAGTTAGGGCTTGATTGGAAGTCGCATTAAACATAGTGTTTGAGTTGGAAGAAAGGACCAATAAGCCCCAAGTTACAACTTACAAGTGCACATTCCTTTTACATGCAACATGGGCTCTAAACCAGAACTTTTATTAAATGTCACAATGCAAGCCCATGAAATACAATGCAAGGACGATCTAGCTCACCCTAGACTAGCTTTTCAACATCTTAATACGCAAACACAAAGGAAAGAAGAGGTTTCTCAGAACATCCTTGATCACTATTTCTATTCCAATCCATTGACTATCGTACAATCCATCGTGAATCAAGGACTTAGGACCATGGCTATCCAGTCCCAACAAAGCACATGGTGGAGACTCTTGTTGCTAACCCAATCAGCAAAAGTTGTGCAGTCTGCCTGAGAGAGCGTTCTTAGTAATTTGGATAAAATAAACGGATGGGTGAAAGCTGAATTGGTTGACTTAAAAACAGAACCCTTGTATTTTCATTTTCAGGGCACAACTAGATACCAGCAAGATTTTGTGTACTTTGGTAAGAGTTAAATCGCAAAGGTATGTCTACCACAACCATGTAGCATTGCTAGAAGGAAGTATACCTTGTTTCATCATATCGTATATACTTTATTTTGCATACCACTCACTTGAAAAATTTGTGATCCAACTTAACAGAACAAGGTCAAGTTAGCAGCTGTCTTCACATAACCATGAGAAATCACATAACTTTTCCGATTAGCCAGCATTGTAATTCCTAGCTAGACACCTTTCCCAATTACTGTGACTAATTCTAACCAGGCATAACAGTGTTACTTCAGGCCTAAGACACAGCCATCCACACAAATATTGATTCAAGCAGTTAGCATACATACCACATGCCCTACTGACTGCCAGGAAGAATGAGTACTATCTCCAGGGTACCTCAGCCGCAACTCATCGCCCGGAACAAGCCTCAACTCATTATCCTCCTGAAAAAATCAAACGTGTAATGATGTTTGACCGGTTTCAGCAAGTAGTACTTAAAACATATTAAGCAATTGACAGAGAACAGTTTGCAAACCTTTGGAAAAACAAAATAAGCCACACGTTTCTTATTTAGACCAACATCCCATCGAACAATAATGTTGTCCTTGCTTTGCGATTCTTTCATCATCTGCCATTTGAAATAATAATCATTCAGATTCCACACTGACCAATGCAGCATCATACACAAAAATACATCCTGATCTAAACAGTTGTTGACATTCTGGTGGGCTAAAATACCTTGTCATAATCTGCTTCCAATTTGACCAATGGTCCAAACACGTTTTGGTACTGCAAACAAGAAGTATGTCAGCAAGTACTACTTCCCTCCAATCTACCACAACACGTAATCCTTTTTCTGTGCACACAGGTTAGCAACCATAATTCACCACAAAGCTGGAATGTCTATAGCACCAGACACACAAATCTCAAGCCAACACTAACTAAGGATCTCCCTCATCCATCATTAACTTCAACATGTCATAGATTGTAGAAAACGGGACACCTTCTGGAGGACAGCTTCAAATGAGAAAATCAAAACCGGTAAGCAACCAGCTTAATTTTCTCCCTCTAATTGAGGGAGCAGAGGCCCATAATCTCCCAACACTACCTGATAAGCTTCTTCGTACTTCAATGCAACAGGCTGTGGCTCGTCATCAACGCCAGGTTTCTCTAAATCTTCAAGTGTTGCATCTGGATTTGTTTTCCAAAGCTCCTCAACCTTGTTGATCTGCTGAGCACTAATTTGCCGTGCTCGAAGTTGCTCTTGCTCAGATGGCACCTGTGTTGGTTCATGGTTACAATTCTTCCACTTTATCACAAAGACTCGAGTCTAAATCAGAAGAAAAGCTGATAAATTTACAACTAACCTTCACAAGCCACTGAAGAAAGCAGCGATCATCAATCAGAGGTTGCCATTGACTAAGATCCCAGTTCATATCCTTCAGTGCTCCGACGTTCAGACAAGGCTCACGGCACAAAAGCACAACAACACTCTCAGATTTGGCCGAGATAAAACCAAGGAGAAACACATTCCTGCATCCACAATTGTAACACTCAAGGGTAGTTTCTCCAAGAGGACTATCTTTGTGAAGACAGACTTCTTTGTGCTTTGCTCGGACCTGAAAGCACCCAAAAACATTATTGTTAGCATGTTTACTAAAGTGCCTAGCATGTTAGCTGTTGAAATAGCAATAGCCCATTGTTTTCAAGCAAAAGCACAGACATACGGCTCACACTTGTGACGCTTGGCAAAGGCGGATAAGTCAAGGGCCCTAATCTCTAGGGTATGGATTTATACAATATTCAAGAGCATGATTACCACAGTCTAACATCGTAGTGGCAAAGGGGGATGAGTCAAAGGCCCTAATCTCTAGGGTTGGGATCTACCCATATTCAAGAGCATGACTACCACAGTAAGCATCATGCTGACGACGCTTTCCCTATGACATTCAATTATTTGTGTTTATGCACACAAATAATTAAACGTTTTGATCCTTCAAACAAGTAAAACAGACCTAAATGGCATTAGGGTACAGGCTAAGATGATCTTCCCTTTGACAGAGAGAAGTAAAACAGGTCAAATAAATGTTGAAGTGAACCCAAGCAACAACAGAATAATATCATACATCTGCAGACAGTATACCACTGTACTTCAGACAGATCATTGTGACTCCACATATAATTTAAATGTAGTCATCACAGGGCAATGTTAATAAGCTCTAACTATCACAATCTTGTTTGCACGAGGCAACCACTAAGACAACAACATAAAGGCATGCACATATATGTACATCAAAGAGAAGAACTGTTGCAAAGGCCACGCTGAATTACAATCCAAAATCTAACAAAATTCAGTTCACCTTCAAGAGAGGTGGAGTCGACTTTTCTAAAAAGGTTGTCGGATGATAGCACAAAAGGGGATGCTTTGGATAATGCCAAGACTTAACTCTACAATTATCATCAAAATTCATGACATAACAAACTGACAGATAACAGAAGTTGATCCTTGTGTAAAAAGTTGAGAAAACCCTAACCAGGTGATTGACAATGTGAGAACCAGAAGTATTGCCACGGGAATTGCAAAACCACTTTCGGCACGCTGGCACATTGCACCGAACGATGCAAGCAGGGTTGTGAATGCCACAGTACTTGCAGGCATGCTCAGGCAGGTCGCGCTTTGAATACTCATGCACGTCATCCTCGGGCGCATCCTCAAAGGACAGCTCACTTATGGTGGTGGCAAGGGAGTTGAGTACAGCTGCTGCCGCGGCCTGTTGCTGCTGCTGCTGTTGCTGCTGGTTGGCAGCGGAGCGACCTGAGGGATCAATCACAGGGGGCTCAACGGCAGCGATGTCTGACGATTGTGGGAGCAGGTCCCGGGCATCAGGGAGGTGAGGGTGGAGGTTCCAGGAAGCGGGGGGAGGGGGGGGAGGGTAGTCATAGTCATCCCCCTGCGTGTTGAATTCGAGGAAGGTGTAGGCGTCAGGATGCGGGGAGGCCGGCTCGTAGAGATGCGAGGCGGAGGCGCTGGTGCTGCCGTTGCCGTTACTGCTAGGGGCGATGGCCTGGGTAGCCATAGCTGCTGCTGTTGCGCTGCAGACCCAGGGTGAAGGGAAGGGGAAAGGCACGGGGGCGAAAAGCAAAAAAATATTGAAAGGGGGAAAATAAGACACTTCTGTCGCTGAAGATGATGTCCTCTGCAGAGAGAGGGAAGAAGGGGGAAGAGAGTCGAAGTTGAAGTCGAAGGAAAACAGGAAGATGAGAGAGAGAGAGAGACACACTAATAATTTTTCTCCGTCCCTGTTCGCATCAAACCTTCGCAGAGGGGTTTTCCATTCTTTCCCTACAGTCACCCTCGTGTGAACGCAAAGTTCCTGCCAACAAATTCTCCTAATTATATGACCCTTGACACAGCGATTTGGGCGGTTTACAAAGCGGCCTTGCTATCCTAATTTACTTGGGCTAGGGCAGGGTTCACATTCAAGAGACAATGTAAAGGCATAGTGTAATGGCCTAACCTTGAAATGATGAACCGTTGTCGTGACGTTACACGTTTACCACTGTAAATTTGAGGGCGGAGTTTTCTACCAAGATTTTGGACTCTTTAGTCAACGTCATTATGAGTTTATTTTCTGTTGTGTGTTTCTGTCGTGACGCACAAACACGTGTAGTTAGGATAGGCACAAATTCTTCAATGCATTCATAATTTTTTGTATGGAGCATCGCTCAATTGATTGCATAACATGGATTCTAATTTGCAAACTGCACGAGTGATTGGGCACAAAGTTCTTTTTCAAAACATATTCTCGATAGGGCACTTTGCATGGAAAAACAGGTAACTCTTTTGAAGGCTGAAGGATCGAAGGAAAAGATCATCTTGGTTTTGGACTTTGCTTGTGTGTTAGCACTTTGGAGAGGGTGAACTCCTGGTCAACATTAATCTAGGGGGCCACTGTTGTGACTATATCTTATGGGTAGAGGGGTGGATGTACATTGCTCCCCCTCATTTCTCACTCTCTTTGAACTAAGCGTGGCAATGATTCTCTTCATCTTGAGGGATGATCGCAATGCACTCACTCACCTTAGAAGCTAACAACAGATGGCTAATAAGAGACTATACTATTTAAATTAGGTCCCCATTTTCAAGTCGCGATGTTTGTGGAATTGAGGTGGAGCTTCCCTTATGAGGTAAACTCAAGTGGTTTAAGATTACAAATGTTCGATTACTCTAAGGAGTTCTAGATAACAATTACCTTAGTTAAATCTTGATGGACTACTAAAACTATGTGCCATCGAGATTCACTAGATAGGAATGTTACATGTAGAGATGTAAGTGAGAGGTGCGGCTAGGTGCCAAAATTGAAGTAGAAAATAAAGCATTTGCGGTAAAAATGAAGAGGCACCGAAATTTTCTAAGCAAAATCAAGTGGCAAGGAATGCATTGAAAACATATGTTCATCAATCAGAGTTTGTTAGATTATCCATTTAAAGAGGTGCAACTTTAGCATTACAAAGCAATTACTTGATCCAAAGGCTGAAAATAGCATCTAAGAGGCCAACTTAGTAGAAAACGATGCTATGAACGCAACTGTACCTTCAAATCTCAAATTTGATCTCATTTGCCCCTCTGATTTTAACTATACCACTTGTCGGTAGTGTGAACATGCAAGAAGTGAACTAGATAAGTGGTAATTAGTGATTAAGAAGGCCAAAAAACTAAAACTCATCACAATTTTTTTTTGGGAAGGGGACACTTTTTTTTCAACACCTCCTCATTTTCCATGAAATTTGGAATTTGGCGACTCTTGGAATTGCTGGGAGCATTCTTTGCCATGATTTACTAATTTTCTTTGCCTCAATTTGCCAAAACAAGCACCTAAAATAATGCATCCTATAAAAATATCAGTTTTTAATCTCTCTCTCTCTCTCTCTCTCTCTCTCTCTCTCTCTCTCTCTCTCTCTCTCTCTCTCTCTCTCTCTCTCTCTCTCTCTCTCTCTCTCTCTCTCTCTCTCTCTCTCTATAGTGGGTGTTTGTACAAGTTGAGAGAGAGAGGGGAAAGGAGTATCAAAACATGATACGATGTGAACAATAGAGCAAGGAAGCATCAAGGTGGTTGTTAAAGACTATTTGGAGCATCAACAAGCTTCCTAAGTGATCCCAAAATAATAAAATATAAAGTAGTTTTATGGAATATCTTACGATAAGTCTCATTTTATTCAAAAATAGCAAAAAATGAGTGGTATATGTGCATATAAAGCATTATTGTTGATAAAAATTTAAAAAAATTAAAGCTTGATTAATGTGATTTCTATAATAATAATTAGTTTTAAAAATAATTTTTATATTATAAAATTACAAAAATTATAAAAAATAGAGTTTTGAGAGTAATTAAATGATTAAATGGATCCCAATGTTGTGGAATCATAAAAATATGTTTGTGCAATGTTTATATAGATTCCACGATATGGAGATTGCTTCAATGTGGCCTCATATTGCATGTGAAGATGCATTCCTACATAGTTTTTCTCATTTAATTACATACCTAAGAATATGGCAATGCTTGCAAAATTTGTCGATAAGGGTTGGTGAGGAGGAAAAAATGAGATTAAATGTGCTTTTTTTTTTTCATATGCATATAGGTCATTTTTTCAATATAAGGAAAATAGTAGCATGGGTTTTCTCAATGCTATCTTTTATATCATCACAATACATATGGTCAAAAGCATGAAAATATGTGACTGTGCAAATGGAACATAAAGCTATTTTTCTTTTGTTTGTGCACTTTAGAGCATTTTACCTTGTATGGAAAGAGCATAAAATCATAATATTAAAATAAACCTCCTACATGCTGATGCCAGGAGGCATATTCCACGGTGGATTCCGTGAGGTTTTACGGTGGATTCCGTAAACTTAGATGACCGGGGCTCATACGCAAAGAGGATTCTTTGTGCGAGAAGTTGATGGGGACGCCTGTCCTTTTCGGGCGTTTCATTAATTTAGTGTGTACATGGGTGATTCCATAGCGGGTGATTCCGCAAAATGCATATTAAATTAATAAACGTTTATGAGTTTAGAGTGCGCACTCGTAATAAATTAAGGTTAGGATTTATTTCTAACCAGTTGATTTATTTATGTACCTGAAGACTGCTAGGTATTCACTTTTGTCGGTTTAATTGTGTCATTTTACTAACGATTGTGAATGCTTCAGTTGATGTGTAGAGATAGCAGCAGTGGCGGAGGAAAGCATTGGAGTCTAGCGGGTTTCCGATCTTTCGACTATATTTTGATAGGCGCCACGCCTATATTTTGATTATGTCTATAGAGACATCGACTATTTATTATTATTTTGTATGCGCTTATGCGCCTGGATATGTTATTTTTATTTGGACATTGAGATTGGGCGTGCCAGACTCTTTGGGCACCGTCCATTAGCTTTATTTTCCTATTTTTGGTAGAAAGCAAACTCAAAAGCTAAAAGCTTGTCATATTTTTGTAATTGGGCTATTTTTGAGCAAAAAGATTGGAAATATATATTAAATACATGCTTTGTGAAGCGCTCACACAAGGCATGGGGGAGATTCAACCCAATTTGTCTCTTGTCTCATGTCGTGCTTGTTTTTACATTGGTCTTTGTGCTAAAAAGTAGAGTGCTTTGTTCTTGGGGACCTTTGGGAATTCACTACGTGAGCTACCTGCGTCCGATCTGCGCACCAGTGGTATCAGAGCGGAGCAGAGATCAAGGGCTTCCAATCGCTACCAATCTCGGGCGAAGGCGGAGCTCCAGGAACAAACGGCCTCTACAGTCAATCTCGTCGCGAACCGTCGATACAGGCAGACTTCTGGCGATCAAGAACCCCTGTTTCCACTTTCAGATCGCGAAGGACCACTCTCTGTCGGCGGAGGACCACTCCCTCAACTCCATGAACAAGTCGTGATCAACCAGTGAGAAATTTCTTATCTATTTTATTAAAAAGCTTAGTTTTAAGCTTAAGAAGCTTATTAGCTTCATAATCTTCAAATCGTGGTCAACAAGAGAAGCTCCGAAAAATCCGCGCGGAATCAAAACGCCCCCCCCCCACGATCAGAAAAACGGCGCCTTCTTAAGCTTATTAGCTTAAGCTTATTTATTAAGCTTAAGTCATTAAGCTACTCTCAAGTCAGACAAGGCAGAGAAGTCACCAAACTCCGGGTCCTGCGCATCAGAAGTCAAGTTTCGCAAGTCGACACTAATCAAGTACTGCAAGTCCTGCAAATCAGCTAAGTTCAGCAAGTCAACAACCCTGCAAGTCTGTTAAGTCTGCAACTCTGCAAGTCAGACTAAATCAGAACTGACTAACGCTCGAAACTCCTAGAAGACTTGTTCGTTTGCAAAAACTCAGAACTGGAAAGTTGTTCGCAGCAAGCTGTTTTACCTATCTGCAAGTTTGTTGAAGTACTTTCAGCAAACGGAGACAGAAATATTTCAGAATTTCTGAAAATTGAAGAAGAAAATACCCAAAAATACATAGCCTTGTAACCCCAAATTTGAGCTACGCTCATCCCGCTAACTGATTTTGAGTGAGAAAGGTTTGTTGAGTTTTACAGGATGACTTCCCCACATATGGATGATCCTATGGCTGAAGACGACCTACCCGAGCCTACCATGGAACAAAAGCTGGATCTTATCATGTTACAATTGGACGAAGAACGAAGAGCTAGGCAAGCCTTGCAAGCGCAATTGACAAAGCTACAAGGAGCGTCTACTGATAAAGAAGAACCTCAAGCTGAAGATCTGATTCGCCGTACCATCGACGCCACTCTTGAAGCACAAACCATTCGCAAGGAATCCAAGATAAGTAAACGAAGTTTCAAGTTTAGCACTTTCAATGGCATAAGAGAAGGAAAGACTGTTTTATCATTCATTAGCCAGTTTGATGACTATTTCCATGAGGAAACTTATCCTGAGAAAGATAAAATCAAGTGTGTTACTAATCATCTGATAGATAGAGCATCACTTTGGTGGACTGTCGTCCGCAAGAGCATAGAATGTCCTGCTACATGGGAAGATTTCAAGAAGAAGTTTATGCAAAATTTCCTTCCACCGCAATTTCATGAGAAGGCTATCAAGCAATGGGATTTACTTCAACAGCGCGATCGTGAGCCTATTCCACAGTATACAGAGCGTTTTTGGAATGCACTTTTACAGCTACGCATGCTTGAAGACGTACCAGAGACGACACATAAGCGGAAGTATATGTCTGGACTTCTTGGACATTACTACGCTGAGGTGAATATGTTCAAGCCTGCTACCCTTGAAGATGCCATCTCCTTAGCTCACGACACTGAAGATAAGTTACGTGGAAGAGATCGACGACCACAGCCATTCCAAGCAAACGGTAATTATGGATCTAAACAATTCAATTCAAATTTCAGAAGGTTTAATCCAGGTCGTTTTTCATCACCATCTTTCTGCAAGAATTGGCCTAAACCACCTGCATTACCATCCACTGTCAATCCAAATCCTAAGCCTATCCAACAAGCAAATCCAAATATACCCAGACTCCCAGCCATTGCAAATAATGTGACCAAAGCCAAGCCCATCGTATGCTACAAGTGTCACCAGCCAGGCCATCTCGCAGCAAATTGTCATTCAAAGAAGCCATCAGCACATATCAACTACCTTGGAGCTATGGACGAAGAAGAGCATGAGGATATGCCAGATTTCACTGAAGAAGAAGATGATCCTACTACTACTTCCGACACTTTACCAGGTATGCCTACTTTACATTCATTGTTGACTATGAAATGTATGGTGCATGGAAAAGAAAGAACTGTATTGCATGATGACGGTAGTACGCATGACTTTATTTCAGCAAAATTGGTAAAGGAATTGAAATTGCATACAGTACCTACGCACTATCGCATAAAGGCTGCATTTTTAGGCACTAGGTACAATGGCACACAAGAAGTTCAAGATTTAGAAATTCAAATTGGTCCATATATTGAAAGAAGAAATTTCTTAGTTGTCCCATTACAATCTAGCGACATTATTCTAGGAATGCCATGGAGACACCAACATAATCCTAATATAGATTATTCCACACACACAATGAATCTTAATTTTCAAGGAAAATCTATTACATTATTTGGTATGCATGCATCTCATATGTTTCCACTGCTTTCGCATACTCAAGCAAAACGTGCACTACGCAAGAATACTAAATCATATCTCATTTGGGTGAATGAATTGCACGCAAAAGAAACTCATATGCACCCTAGACATAAGGAATTTCTTGCATATTTTAAGGATTGTTTTGCAGAAGACCTACCACCAGGTTTACCTCCATCACGTCCAGAAGACCATAAGATTGACCTAATACCTGGCACACAACCACCTTGCAAAGCCCCATATAGGCACAATCAAATAGAGCAAAAAGAAATCCAGACTCAAGTAGAAGAATTATTAAATAGAGGTTTAATTCGACCTAGCAGTTCTCCATTCGGTGCACCTGTGCTCTTAGTCAAGAAAAAGAATAATACTTATCGGATGTGTATTGACTACCGAGCATTAAACAAGATCACTGTAAAGAATAGGTATCCTATACCTAGAGTTGATGACCTTATGGACAAACTGCAAGGATCTTCTATATTTAGTAAACTTGACCTTAAATCTGGATATCATCAGGTGAGGTTAGATAGATCCGACATATTTAAGACTGCATTCAGGACACAGTTTGGCCATTACGAATTCTTAGTTATGCCATTCGGATTAACTAATGCACCTGCCACTTTCAGTAGAATGATGAACCGTATTTTTCTAAAATATCAGTATTGTGTGATTGTTTTCTTTGATGATATTTTAGTATTCAGTCAAAGTGAAAAAGAGCATTATGAGCATTTATCATTAGTTTTTCAATTACTGAAAGAAAATCAATTGTTTGCAAATCCTGACAAGAGTGAATTCTTTAAGACAGAAATAGAATATCTAGGTCATATTGTATCAAAAGAAGGAATAAAAGTTGATCCTAAGAAAATTGACGCAATATTGCATTGGCCTATTCCTAAAAATGTACATGAATTACGCTCATTCCTTGGTCTTGCTAGTTTCTATAGGAAGTTTGTACGTAATTTCTCATTACTTGCTTTACCACTGACCAAACTTCTTAAGAAAGGCATTGTTTATCAATGGACTGAAAACCAGCAGAAATCCTTTGATTTACTTAAACGTGCATTGACCAATGCCCCTGTCCTACAATTGCCTGACTTTAATAGACCATTCTTTTTAGTCGTGACTGATGCTAGCGGATCAGGAATAGGAGCCGTGTTAATGCAAGATAACCATCCAATAGCATATTCTAGTTCTAAGCTGAAACCCTCTGAGCTTAAATATTCCACTTATGACAAGGAACTCTTAGCAGTTGTACAAGCATTGAAACAATGGAAACATTATTTAATGGGTTCAGAATTCATGATAAAGACCGACCAGCAAAGCATTAGACATCTACTTAGCCAACCCCAAATTTCTGACCGTCATATCAAATGGGCTTCATTCATTCAAAGTTTCCATCCTATCATTCAATACCAACCTGGAAAAGAAAATGTAGTTGCTGATGCATTGAGTAGAAGACCTGCAATTCATAACATTTCTATCATATCTTTTGATTCTTTGATTGCTATGAAAGACACATATCACCAGGATATTACTTTTCATTCTGATTGGCAAAAATTAGTTCAAAATAATTTCATTCCTGTTGATTCATTGTCATATAATGATGGATTCATGTTCTTTGAAAAGAGACTGTGTGTTACTATTCCATTCCGATCTTTTGTTTTAAATGAAATTCATTGTCCCCCATATCAAGGTCATAGAGGTATCATTTCTACATTACGCATGTTAACTGAAGATTTTTATTGGCCGCATATGGATGCAGATGTATCTAATTTTGTATCTGAATGTCTGATTTGTCAAAGAATAAAAAGACATCATGGTAAACAGTATGGATTATTAATGCCTTTATCTATTCCATCTAAACCTTGGGAACATATATCTATGGATTTCATTACTGGATTACCAAATACTAAATCTAACCATGACATGATTTGGACAATTGTAGATAGATTTAGTAAGCAAGCATATTTCATTGCATGTAAGAAAACTTTAACAGCATCACAAGCAGCACAATTATTTTTGAAAACTATTTTTACTAACCATGGATTGCCGAAAGTGATTATTTCAGATAGAGATTCTAGATTTTGTAATAATTTTTGGATTACACTGTTTGCAAATCTAGGCACAAAGATTGATTTCTCATCTGCATTTCATCCAGAAACAAATGGACAAACAGAAGCCACAAATAGCACTATTTTAGATCTTTTACGTGCATACACTATCTCTAAACCTCAGACATGGGATACTCATTTACATTTATTACAGTTTGCTTACAATAATACTCCGCACACATCTACAAAGAAAGCACCTTTTGAAGTTATTTATGGATATAGATTATCTACACCTGTTGCATCTTTGTCTAATAGAATACAAAGTGCCGATGATATTGCTGTTATGCATAACACTATTTTTGATGAAGTAAAGGATATGATTGCTAAAGCCCAACAATCATATACCAAACAAGCCAACAAGAAAAGACAAGCCATGAATTTCAAAGTTGATGATTATGTTTGGCTTAGAATAGAAAAGCGTAGACTGCAAAGTGTAGATAGACATCCAGTTGTCAAATTAGCCCCTAGATTCTACGGACCATTTAGAATCATTCATAAGATTAATGACAATGCATTCAAGTTAGAATTGCCATCTCATTGGAAAATTCATAATACCTTTCATATTAGTTTATTGAGACCATTTAGAGGACAATTACCTATCCACCCTGACTATGAAAACCCACCTTTATTAGAAGAAGAGACTGAAATCCTTGAACCAGAAGCCATTATAGACACTGATTACATGACCACTAGAACTGGCCGAAGGTACTCTAGATATCTCGTGAAATTTAAGAACCATCCTGTAGAAGAAGCACAATGGATGCACGCTAGAGACTTAAATGCTTTCCCCACTCTGTTAGCTCCACATTGAGCTAATAGCAATTGAGGTCAATTGCTATCCCACCCCGGGGGTATGATGCCAGGAGGCATATTCCACGGTGGATTCCGTGAGGTTTTACGGTGGATTCTGTAAACTTAGATGACCGGGGCTCATACGCAAAGAGGATTCTTTGTGCGAGAAGTTGATGGGGACGCCTGTCCTTTTCGGGCGTTTCATTAATTTAGTGTGTACATGGGTGATTCCATAGCGGGTGATTCCGCAAAATGCATATTAAATTAATAAACGTTTATGAGTTTAGAGTGCGCACTCGTAATAAATTAAGGTTAGGATTTATTTCTAACCAGTTGATTTATTTATGTAGCTGAAGACTGCTAGGTATTCACTTTTGTCGGTTTAATTGTGTCATTTTACTAACGATTGTGAATGCTTCAGTTGATGTGTAGATATAGCAGCAGTGGCGGAGGAAAGCATTGGAGTCTAGCGGGTTTCCGATCTTTCGACTATATTTTGATAGGCGCCACGCCTATATTTTGATTATGTCTATAGAGACATCGACTATTTATTATTATTTTGTATGCGCTTATGCGCCTGGATATGTTATTTTTATTTGGACATTGAGATTGGGCGTGCCAGACTCTTTGGGCACCGTCCATTAGCTTTATTTTCCTATTTTTGGTAGAAAGCAAACTCAAAAGCTAAAAGCTTGTCATATTTTTGTAATTGGGCTATTTTTGAGCAAAAAGATTGGAAATATATATTAAATACATGCTTTGTGAAGTGCTCACACAAGGCATGGGGGAGATTCAACCCAATTTGTCTCTTGTCTCATGTCGTGCTTGTTTTTACATTGGTCTTTGTGCTAAAAAGTAGAGTGCTTTGTTCTTGGGGACCTTTGGGAATTCACTACGCGAGCTACCTGCGTCCGATCTGCGCACCACATGCATAGCAATTGCTTTTAAAAAACTCATTAATCCACATGGAGTGGAAAAGGATTCCTAGCTATAATTTAGCATGTTTATTCTTAGGGGAAAGATTATGGGAGGCTATAAAAAGTCTCTTAGAATGATAAATATCAAGAGAGGAATATGTTAGGATGTTTTATATGTTTTAGATGGTGCATCCTGGGGCCAATCCCTGGGGTGTAGTAGAGCTGAAGAGGTCATAACAGTCAGTTGGGGAATGCCCTTTATATATGTGATTCAAGGTGAGATAGGCACCTACATGTGGAAAAATCATTTGCTTGGAGTCAAAAGGGGTAATTAGTTGGACTACAATCCAAAATTACATTTACAAATGCAATAGTTATGAGAGTTATTTCTAGTACCCATACCCTCCTAACTATGGAGCTGTGTGGGGTTATTTAGCATGTTTAGGAGCCCCGACTAGAGCCATCAGAGCCAGTGTCGCCCATTTTAGGTCATGGCAAGTGGTACTTTTGCCAGGAGTCTTTAGGATTCCTGTAAGGGCCTAAGACTTGGTTCTTGAGTGCATGACCCTTTGCTTGGAAGCAAAGAAAGAGATATTAAGGCAAGAACATGAGTACAAGCTAGAGATCTCTCGAATTCAATGAGGGTAATGTGTAGAATGGCTAAGGAAACATGGAAATTTTTTCACAAATACTCCTTGGACCATTCTAGTCTAGTATCCCTTAAAGTTAGGGGCCTTATAGCCCATTGTAGTAAGAGCAGTCCTAGTACACACAAAAGTGGTAGTTTATCTTAGCACCTAAAATTGGGCGGTGGTCAATTGCTTATTGGACTAGTTGAAGTAGTGGATCAACACCACACCATCTAGTGATGCCATTAGTAGCACCATAGTTGTCCCTTCTAAGACTATTTTTATATCCATAGGGATGGCATAACCACCCTCAATACCCTCTCAATTAATACAAATCCCCCTGGGCATGGTGGTTCTATCCTCTTTAGGATATTAATTGCCTATCTTGAGTGGAAGTCCGAACAAAGATGTAGAATTACATATCAAAGAGTTCCAAAAACTTATATTTGATTGTCGAGTCGATGAGGAAGCATATCATTTGATGTTCTTTAATATAACTTTGAAGGGAAATGCAACCTAATAGTACTACTGACTCGTGACAAATTTGATTGCCACTATACAAGCATTGTACACTAGATTTCATGGAGAATTCTCTCCTAAAATAGAGAGGAAATATTCACTATGTGTCCTTCATAAGACTCTATAGGAATTTAATGAGAGTGTAAAAGCATATGCTCAAAAGCTATGCAGAGTCTTTCGGTGTTTGGATAATAGTATCCAATTACCCCTTGCTGCTTAGTTGCAATTATTCTTAAGAGAGTTGGATTTCACAATCAATTGCACTTGAGTAACATTATACTAAATGATCTAGATGCAACTATAGTAGTAGCAAAGTGAGTCGAGTCAAGAATTTAGGCTGTCTATGTAGCAAGAGGGTAAGCCCTCTTAATGATTGGGATGGTGCCAAATGCGGTGCTAACAGGATATAACTCAATACCTACACCACCTAATAATATCATGGGTCAAAGCCAAGGGACTTTAATTCAATGGTTGTCTCAATTATCCACACCTATAGGCTTGAATGTTGCCAAACCAAGACCCAAAATGTCTATGAGCAATAGGCAAGGTCCCACCATACACCAAGGGTTAATACAACCACCAATCCTTTACAGATCATAAAACCTAAAGTGAAGGTGGCTCCTAATGCCACTAGTTACGAATCCTCTGCATCAAATATTGTTGAGGAAATTAAGGACATAATAAAATATCACATTAATATTATTACCGAACAATATCGATGAATTATTGTGGATGTCAATCTCCTAAAGCATCAATAAAATCTGATGGGCACTAGGAAGCATGATGATGCAGGTCCATCAAGACTTAGGTATAAGTGGTGTGGTGATCAACACTTCTCTCGAAATTGTCTGAGTGTTAAATGTGACATATGTAGAAAGTCAGCCCACTTAGCCAACACTTGCTGGAGCAAGATTAGTTTCCTTCAACAAGGAAGTAGATAGCCACGTCCTATTAATCACTAAGGACAAGGAAACAATATTCAACAAGATGAGGGATTGAAGTAGATTTTGTAGAGAGGAAAGGCTATTGTGGAAGAACTGCCTAGTGGCAGTGGCATAAGTTTGATTTAAGCAACGCATGTTAATGCCATGGATGCTTCTAAATTATGAGCAATTACGTGAGATCAAAAGGCCAAAGAGGGAGATAATGATAACACAAAACTTGCTGAGGCAACCCTAAACAAGATGATAAGGCAAGAAAATCCTTAGCCCTAATGTACAAGGTGGTCCTTTGAAGGCTATTGATGGCAGAGCATACTTGAATAAGGAGTTGACGAAGAACAAAGTGAAGGCCAAGAAAGAGGCACCTAAGCCTATGAAGTGACCAAGAGAGCAGATGGTTTGGGGGGAGAAGAGAGTTATTGCTAACTTTCAAAATTTTGATCTAGCAAGTTCTCTTTGTGAGGTCAAACAGCCTAATGTTAACCTCTTGTAGCTAATTAAACTATCCTTGAGAGTCCATAAGGAGTTTAAGAAGATCCTTTGCACTAGATATATTGTCAAACCCTTGGGTATAACCCATGTTGGTGATGACTAGTTTGAGCATACCGAAAAACATTGCTCAAAAGGGTGCTACCTTATGTTGATGGCACATGGTAAACCATGCCATTATGGATACAAGATCATCCATTAACATTATGAGCTTAGAATTGATGGAGAGGCTGGGATTAGAGATTCAAAAAGATGTATTCATAATTCTAAGGATCGTTGATAATAGTTTGAGACAATCGAAAGGTTGTATTACTAAAGTCCATGTAACCATTACTAACATCGAACTTTAGAGTCATTATGTTTGTAGGGCATCCAAGCTACCAAGTGCTGCTAGGAAGGCTATGGATCTTGCAATCCGACTATCAAGTCGACATACTAGCTAGTCATTTGATATTTGGTAGAGGTGTCAAATGAGTTAAAATTGATGCTTACCCATAACCACCTCAAAGTGAGAGAGCATCTATATCCTCAACAAAATTGGATATGTTAGAGGGGCCTCCTAGTAGTGCGACTTCATCAAATGATGAATCAAGAGAGGAGTTTACTGTGGAAGATGTTTACCAAGTAACTCTAAACAAGCCTATAGAAGGTTAGGATAGAATCATAGATGAGAATGTGATAGAGATAGATCTTGGTTCATTGAATGATTCATGACCAATCAAATTAGGATCCATGCTCAACATGGAAGAAAGGAAGGACTACGTGTCCTTAATCTAGTAATTCCATAATATATTTGCTTGGAGTTATGATGAATTAAGGGGTATCCCCCCAAGTTTAGCCATGCATACTATTCCTTTGAAAGAGGGAAGTTGACCTATTTGGCAAAAAGTGAGGTGCATGCCTTTTGAGTTAAGGGACGGACTATTTGAAGAGTTATAAAAATTACGTAAGGTTGGCTTGATATTTTCCGTGCAATACATGAAGTGGTGTTGGTTGGTGGTTATCAAGAATAACAATAATAATAATATCTAACTTTGTGTTGATTTTGAGAGGTCAACAAAGAAATAGTTAAAGATTATTATATGTTGCTATTCATTGATCAAACTAGTAGCTAGGGATATATACTACTTTATGGACTATTTTTCCAGCCACAAAATCAAATGGCCATCACAAAGAAAGACAAGTTAAAGATGATATTTATGATCGTATTTGGAACCTTTATGTATCATGTCATGGCCTTCAAATTATGCAATGCATCAGGTTCTTGGCAATGCATAGCCAATAAAACCTTTGATTACATTTCCTCGGAAGAACTAAAAGTTTTCATTGATGATCTAGGGATAGAGAATAATTTTGAGGAAATGTTTTGAGCATTGCATACAGTTTTGCATTGCTCTAAATTCAAGAAAATGTGCATTTGGTGTGCCCTACAGATTACTGTTGGTTCATATAGTTAGTTTGACCAGAATTGCGACTGATCTAGAAAATATTATAGTCATTGTCGCTATGATTCTACTGTAAAACCTTGAGGAAGAGCATAGTTTCTTATTGTTAGTTGGATATTACCGACGATTCATTAATGCACTAGCTAAAAGAACATTGCCATTGACAAGTTTATTATCCTTCAATTGTTTGTTTGTTTGGATTGATACTTGCAAAATATCCTTTGAGGATGTGAAGTAGGAATTGGCTAAAGCACCAATCCTAAAAGCCCCTAAAAGAGGTGAGACGTTCTATGTGTTTTCGACAACCACAATGTATAGCATCAATTGTTGCTTAGCTCAAATATGGGATAAGAAATGGTACCATCCAATTGTGTTTGCCAATAACAAATTGGGTATATAAAAAATTAATTATATGTATATAAAAAAGTATACCTCGAGATGGTATTTGCCATGAAGATATTAAGGTACTATATTCTATACAAGAAGGTATTTGATTATAAGAATTATGTCTTGATATGGTCTTTGCCATGAAGAAATTTAGGTATTATATTTTGTATGAGAAGCTATTCGATTAAATGTAAGTTATTGAGATTGCAAGGCATCATTAAATGCATTGTAGACTTCAGGGAGCCAAAAGAAGCATTGGCTAAAGTTAGCGATGACCTTAAGGGTCCGTTTAAAATAGATATAGCCTCCATTCTATCCCGGTATGCTACAATAACGCATTATCTATCCATAGGAGAAATTGGAGCCTCTTTGTCTAAGGTTGAGAAAATGAAAATTAAATAACAAGTCTTAAAGTTTGCCTTAGTTCAATGAACTCTATATCAAAAATGGAGTAGGTGATGTTTATTGTTGATGCGTTATGCCTGATGAAGTTCTATTCATCTTGGAAGAGTGTCATGACTCCGATTGTGGAGGGCACTTTGCTGGACAGTTGACTACATAGAAAGCCTTAAGAGCTAGATATTGATGGTCATTCATCTTTCAAGTTGCATTTGCGTATGTAGAGACGCGATATATGCTAGAGACATGAGAGTAAATAGAATCAAAAGTGCCCATCCGATTGTGGAGGGCACTTTGCTGGACAGTTGACTACATAGAAAGCCTTAAGAGCTAGATATTGATGGTCTTTCATCTTTCAAGTTGCATTTGCGTATGTAGAGACGTGATATATGCTAGAGACATGAGAGTAAATAGAATCAAAAGTGCCCATCAATTCCTATTATGGCTTTATTACCATTCAAGAAGTGGGATATCGACTTTGTAGGTCCAATTAACTCGTCATCCTCTACACAGAAGAGGTATATCATAGTAGTAACTTACTATTTTATGAAATGGTCAGAAGTATGGTACAAAGGAGATTATTAGCTTCCTTGTTGAGCAGATAATCTATCGGTTGGTTCGCCAAAAGAGTCAATGTTGGTCCATGGAACTCATTTCTTGAATAAGGTGATCAGAGCTTGATTGATGGTAGATTAAGCATAATAAAACAATATCTTACAATCCACATGCGAAGGGGAAAGTTGAAAGCATGAATAAGTAGCTTGTGGAAATTCTGTGCAATATCGTTTTAGAAAAGAAATGAGATTGGGATAGAAATTTATACGTGCCTGTATGGGCCTACAACATGACCTTTAAACGAGCTACTAGTCACACCCCATTTAAATTAGTCTATAGAGAGGAGTGTGTATCACCCCTTGAGATTGAGTTACTTACAATAAGATTCGCGATCAATCATTCTTTGGGGGATGAAGTTGCACTTTTTGAATGCTTCATGACCTTAGCACATCTCAATGAGCTTAAACTTAAGAGTTTATTACATCAGAAGGTGGCCAAGTGTCATATGAAATAGCTTCATTACATAAAAGTGAAGAAGTATACCTTTAAAAAAATGACAATTGGTCTTGTAATATGAAAGCACATAGTCAGATTTTTCTTGAAAATTAGAGCCTACGTGGGATAGTTTCTACTGAATCATTAGAATATGTAAAAATAATTCCACCATATTATTAGCAAATTTATAGGGGGTGGAATTTAAGAATAAGATTAATCTTAACAAGATTAAGCCTTATTATCAATAAGCATACTAATGAGATGAATACCTTGTAGGGTTATGTCATGTTACTTTGAAACCTACAAGAGCGGTCAAACCGGTTGTTGATGGGGTGACTAATCCCTCTATTTGGAGTACCCATACCTAGAACAAAGATACTATCATGGAAGGCTTGTTTGGTGGAGCAAAGGGTATAAGGTAATTGAGAAATAAGACATGATGTTTGTTTGGGAAATTAGAGTCTTCTGCCATCACTACTCGAGTATCCTGACAAGTATCCGTGTTGGTTTCAATGAAGAAGGTGGGATGGAGCCTTTGGTTCACCCTTTGAATATGCTGAACTTTGATTACCACAATTATGAATAGAGTCATTAATAATGCCCAGTTGTGTAAACCCTTAAAGGACCTATACATTGTATTTTGATGGAGCGCCCCATCCCAATAATAAAAGGAGCATTTTGGTAGTTAGTAAAAATCCTCGGTATAGGGTCATGATGAAATTAGCTACCTACCTTGGGGTAGGATTTACTAACAATATGATTGAATATAAAGCCCTAACAATGGGACTAAATATTGCCAATAGAGGTGTATTCACCAATTATTAGTAAAGGGAGGTTTTTCCAGTTGATATTGAATCAACTAAATGGGATGTAAATGGTATGCAATCCCATCCCTCGTATGTATTATCGTGCTATTATAAACCTAATCATCAAGTTTAAAGGAGTGTCTCTTTAGCTAGTTCCATGACATTGGAACTAGTTTGTCATTTCATTAGTGAATTATACTTATGAAGAAGGCCTCTTTTTCAGCTGTGGTCCTACCTTGGATATATATCTTGATGATGAGGTGAGACTTGGTCCATTATGGGGATCTTATCTAAACATGCTTTATGTGGCAGGCATTTGCTAATTTGGGTAATGCGAAAAGTAGCTGGGATTCATTTACTATTATTAGTTTTGTGTACGTCTCTTGCTATATATGTAATAGATATGGGTCATAATTCGATGCATCTAGTTTAGGGCTAGGAGTCCTATTTTCTCATTGGAATGGAGCATATTATTGCATGCTCAGTACCACTCCAACGGGAGATGTGGTATAAGTTGCATTGCTTTATTACTGTATGCCAAGAGGGTTGATTATTTTGGATTTAAATGTTATCTTTTGTCAGGCTAGTTAGGGGGTAGGGTGAGAGCTGTGTTTTATGTTATGTTGTATATTAGATTTGAAGCAACATGATGCTCAGTATGTTGTATTTGTATGCATATCAATCCATAGGTTTGGTGGCTTGAGTCACCCTATCTCGTGGTCTCTAATGAGATGTGCACCTAGGCACTAAAATTGAAGTAGAAAATAAAGCATTTGTGGTAAAAACGAAGAGGCATAAGAGTTTTCTAAGAAAAACTGAGTGACCCGGAATGCATTGGAAGCATATGTTCATTAATCTAAGTTTGTTAGATAACCCATTTAAAGAGGCATAAAACTTTAGCATTACAAAATAGCTACCTAATCCAAAGGCCGAAAATAGCATATACTAGAAGGCCAAGTCAATAGAAAATGATGCCAGGAACACAGATGTACCTTCAAATCTTAAACAAGCCCATTTGCCCCCTTGATTTTAACGAAACCACTTCCAGCAATGTGAACATATAAGAAGTGAACTAGATAAGTTGTAATTAGTGATTAAGAAGGCCAAAAAACTAAAACTCATCATGATTGGGGGGGATGTATTTTTTTCGGCGCCCACTTATTTCCCATGAAATTTGGGGTTTGGCAATTGTTGTAATTGCAAGGAGCATTTTTTGCCATGATCTTTTTATTTTTGTCACCTCAATTTGTCGTAAGAAGCATCTGAAATGATACATTCTATGAAAATATCAATTTTTAGTCTTTCTCTCTTGCCATAGTGGGTATTCATACGGGCTAAGAGGGAGAGGGAAAAGGGATACCAAAATGTGATATAATGCAAGCAATGGAGTAAGGAAGCATGAAGATGGTTGTTACTGGCTATGTAGAGTATTAGTGGATTGCCCAAGCGATCCCAAAATAATATTCAATAGAGTGATTTTATTGAATATTATATGATAAGTCTCGTTTTATTTGAAAATTGTAAAAAAGGAATGGTGTATGTGCATATAAAGTGTTCTTGTTGATGAAAAAATAGAAAAATATTTTCTAAATGCTTGATTGATATGTTTTTATAATAATAATTAGTTTTAAAAGATGGTTATATGAGTAAAATTGAGAAAAAATACATAAAATAAAAATTTGAGGATAAGTGAATGATTAGATGGATCCCAATGTTGTGGAATAATAAATATATGTTTGTGCAATGTTTGTACGGGTTCCACGGCATGGAGATTGCTTCAACATGGCCTCATATTGTGTGTTAAGGTTCATTCTTATGTGGTTTTTTTCATTTCACTACATACCTATTATGCAAATTTATTGATATGGGGTGGTGTAGTAAGAGCTCATGCTCATCCGCCAAGACCCATAGACCCGCTTATTGCTTCAAGCGTTTCAAGCAAGCACAAATGGCTATCTCTCACCTAGCCGATGCACCTTTGATCCTTGGGGGGGTATAGTGATCTTACCTTTATGTCTGAATGAGTAGCCTCTACCCACAAGCAAACCGATAGCTCCATGATTCGAGATGCGAGCTCAAGCAACCTCAAGCCTTCACCTCCAAACTCCATCCTCCATAGCCGCGTGCAAGAGAAGAGAAGAGAAGAAGAAGAGAGAAGATGATGGAGAGCTTATTCTCTAAGATCCCTCACCCTCACATAGTCACTCCCTCACACACTCTCTCTCAAGCACACACAAGCAAGCAAGAAGGAGAGAAGAAGAAGAGACCACTTTTTCCACACACCAAAGAATGAGCTCCTCATTCACTTTTTAGATTTATATACAGGCCCTAAATCCCTTGGGAACACATCCCCTTTTTTACATGATTGGGCATCTTGTTAAGGTCCTCTTTCCCTATTCCCTTCTAGTTGCCTTATCCCTTCACCTATGTCCGTTTAGACTTTATAACTTGCATAGGAGGGAGCTTGGTGCTCTTATAAAATGCATTACATTGCGTTGTCGCAGCGCGTAGGGTTGAAGGTCACCACAGGGGTTTGGCAAGAAAACTAGACAATATAATTGGAGATGTGGCTTCAAGAGATAAGTAGATTACAATGAATGCTTAAAGGTTCAAGAGGTACTTCATGGTCATTTTCACAGGGGTTTGAGAAAGAAGAATGTTTGGAGTTCAAGAGTTTAGACTCTAGAGATGGTAGAGATAAGAGAAGAGTTGAAGGTTTCAAGCCAAATCCAGGGCTTCCAATTGCAAGTTCTTAGCAAAGATCACAAGCATATTACCTCATAAGCTCTAATTCAAGCCAAGCTTGTTTTCTTGATTGTGAGAGTAATCACGGATTATGAAGTTAAGTACAAGTATAAAAAACAACTATGCATCCCATCATTCAAGCATGGACCAACTTTGCATGATTACATTCAATGTATACTTGTAAGAAACAAAGCTTATGAGTTAATTACAAGGCTTATAGGACAAAGAATTTTGCTTCAAGAGATCTTCAAATAAAGATCATGATAAGATTAAGATACCACAGTCAAGAAATAAGAGAAATAACTCATCTTAATTCAATTCATAATATCTATGATTGATCTTCAAACACTGCCCTGCCATAGGGGCACATGATGATTGTATATTTCGACAAGATGTCAACTGTAGAGCAAGAAATTAAAAGACCACTGTTGTAGCTAATTCCGTGAATATGGCTGAAGATTTCAGCCCCAAATCAACCCATAAAACTTTCGGAATTCACATTTGATGTTAGCATGAACTATATAGATCAACCAAATACAAGTGTAAATCATACCATATGAAGCAATAGAGAAGTAAAAGGATTCGCTGTCCACAAGTCAATGTGTGGACTGCCTATTCTAGCCCATATTCATGGCATCTACCTCCCAAGAAGACACTTTGATGAAGTACAAAAACATGCCCTATATTCAAGAGCATGTAATAAGCAATAGGTAGCTTGCAATAGGCATGTGGACGTAGGAGAAATGAAGGAATTCTTGCTGCCCTTGTTTGCTTTATAATTGGCCACCTGTTTTAGTCCCAAGCACGTACATAGAGCAATCAAGATGCTCTCTTGTTACCCCTTCCACAATGCCTATGCAATATCCACTCGCATCAAGCATAGCAATGCCATGAATCTTCAAGAAGAGGAAGATAAGTGCTGCTCCCCACAATTCTTTGTTTGGGCTCAAATATTCAACCCACTTTCTTCTCATAAACAAGACAAGAAGGCTTCTTGACACTCCTCTCTTCAAGCTTCCTCTATGCTAGATTGCAATAAGCTTCCAAGAGCAAGAATGAGTCTTTTGTGTCCAGATTAATCAATAAAGCAAGTAGATGAACTTTAGCCCTTCAAATAGCAGGTTTGGAAGACCAATAACAGTTCCTATCCAACTCGATATGGGAGATCAAACTTAGCATACAGAAGTCAGGCCTAGTCCTTCCTCAAGACTGGTGTGCAGATCGGTCGCAGATAGCTCACGTGGTGAATCCCGAAAGGTCCCCAAGAACAAAGTACTCTACTTTTTTGCACAAAAACCCATGTAAAAGCATGCACGACAAGAGGCAAGAGACAAATTGGGTTCAATCTCCCCCATGCCTTGTGTGAGCGCTTCACAAAGCATGTATTTTATGCATGTTTCCAATCTTCATGCTCAATAATAGCCCAATTACAAAAATATGACAAGCTTTTTAGCTTTTGAGTTTGCTTTCTACAAAAATAGGAAAATAAAGCTAATGGACGGTGCCCATAGAGTCTGGCACGCCCAATCTCAATGTCCAAATAGAAATAACATATCCGGGTGCATAAGCGCATACAAAATAATAATCG
Organism: Lygodium microphyllum; assembly: GCF_053477565.2. Taxonomy (NCBI): domain Eukaryota; kingdom Viridiplantae; phylum Streptophyta; class Polypodiopsida; order Schizaeales; family Lygodiaceae; genus Lygodium; species Lygodium microphyllum. The sequence goes on from NC_141148.1 coordinate 113,901,783, forward strand.
ATAATCAATGTCTCAATAAACATAACAAAATATAGGCGTGGCGCCTATCAAAATATAGTCCAAATGTCGAATACCCGCTAGACTCCAATGCTTTCCTCCGCCACTGCTGCTATCTCTACACATCAACTGAAGCATTCACAATCGTTAGTAAAATAATACAATTAAACCGACAAAAGTGAATACCTAGCAGTCTTCAGCTACATAAATAAATCAACTGGTTAGAAATAAATCCTAACCTTAATTTATTACGAGTGCGCACTCTAAACTCATAAACGTTTATTAATTTAATATGCATTTTGCGGAATCACCCGCTATGGAATCACCCATGTACACACTAAATTAATGAAACGCCCGAAAAGGACAAGCGTCCCCATCAACTTCTCGCACAAAGAATCCTCTTTGTGTATGAGCCCCGAACATCTAAGTTTACGGAATCCACCGTAAAACCTCACGGAATCCACCGTGGAATATGCCTCTTGGCATCATACCCCCGGGGTGGGATAGCAATTGACCTCAATTGCTATTAGCTCAATGTGGAGCTAACAGAGTGGGGAAAGCATTTAAGTCTCTAGCGTGCATCCATTGTGCTTCCTCTACAGGATGGTTCTTAAATTTCACTAGATATCTAGAATACCTTCGGCCAGTTCTAGTGGTCATGTAGTCAGTGTCTATGATGGCTTCTGGTTCAAGTATTTCAGTCTCTTCTTCTAGTAAAGGTGGATTTTCATAGACAGGGTGGATAGGTAATTGGCCTCTAAATGGTCTCAATAAACTAATATGAAATGTATTATGAATTTTCTAATGAGATGGCAGTTCTAACTTGAAAGCATTGTCATTAATCTTATGAATGATTCTAAATGGTCCGTAGAATCTAGGAGCTAATTTGACAACTGGATGTCTATCTACACTTTGCAGTCTATGCTTTTCTATTCTAAGCCAAACATAATCATCAATTTTGAAATTCATGGCTTGTCTTTTCTTGTTGGCTTGTTTGGTATATGATTGTTGGGCTTTAGCAATCATATCCTTGACCTCATCAAAAATACTATTATGCATAACAGCAATATCATCGGCACTTTGTATTCTATTAGACAAAGATGCAACAGGTGTAGATAATCTATATCCATAAATAACTTCAAAAGGTGCTTTCTTTGTAGATGTGTGCGGTGTATTATTGTAAGCAAACTGTAATAAATGTAAATGAGTATCCCAAGTCTGAGGTTTAGGGATAGTGTATGCACGTAAAAGATCTAGAATGGTGCTATTTGTGGCTTCTGTTTGTCCATTTGTTTCTGGATGAAATGCAGATGAGAAATCAATCTTTGTGCCTAGATTTGCAAATAGTGTAATCCAAAAATTATTACAAAATCTAGAATCTCTATCTGAAATAATCACTTTCGGTAATCCATGGTTAGTAAAAACAGTTTTCAAAAATAACTGTGCTGCTTGTGATGCTGTTAAAGTTTTCTTACATGCAATGAAATATGCTTGCTTACTAAATCTATCTACAATTGTCCAAATCATGTCATGGTTAGATTTAGTATTTGGTAAGCCAGTAATGAAATCCATAGATATATGTTCCCAAGGTTTAGATGGAATAGATAAAGGCATTAATAACCCATACTATTTACCATGATGTCTCTTTATTCTTTGACAAATCAGACATTCAGAAACGAAATTAGATACATCTGCATCCATATGCGGCCAATAAAAATCTTCAGTTAACATGCGTAATGTAGAAATGATACCTCTATGACCTTGATATGGGGGACAATGAATTTCATTCAAAACAAAAGATCGGAATGGAATAGTAACACACAGTCTCTTTTCAAAGAACATGAATCCATTATTATATGACAATGAATCGACAGGAATGAAATTATTTTGAACTAATTTTTGCCAATCAGAATGAAAAGTAATATCCTGGTGATATGTGTCTTTCATAGCAATCAAAGAATCAAAAGATATGATAGAAATGTTATGAATTGCAGGTCTTCTACTCAATGCATCGGCAACTACATTTTCTTTTCCAGGTTGGTATTGAATGATAGGATGGAAACTTTGAATGAATGAAGCCCATTTGATATGACGGTCAGAAATTTGGGGTTGGCTAAGTAGATGTCTAATGCTTTGCTGGTCGGTCTTTATCATGAATTCTGAACCCATTAAATAATGCTTCCATTGTTTTAATGCTTGTACAACTGCTAATAGTTCTTTGTCATAAGTGGAATATTTAAGCTCAGAGGGTTTTAGCTTAGAACTAGAATATGCTATTGGATGGTTGTCTTGCATTAATACGGCTCCTATTCCTGATCCGCTAGCATCGGTCACAACTAAAAAGAATGGTCTGTTAAAGTCAGGCAATTGTAGAACAGGGGCATTGGTTAATGCACGTTTGAGTAAGTCAAAGGATTTCTGCTAATTTTCAGTCCATTGATAAACAATGCCTTTCTTAAGAAGTTTGGTCAATGGTAAAGCAAGTAATGAGAAATTACGTACAAACTTCCTATAGAAACTAGCAAGACCAAGGAATGAGCGTAATTCATGTACATTTTTAGGAACAGGCCAATGCAATATTGCGTCAATTTTCTTAGGATCAACTTTAATTCCTTCTTCTGATACAATATGACCTAAATATTCTATTTCTGTCTTAAAGAATTCACTCTTTTCAGGATTTGCAAACAATTGATTTTCTTTCAGTAACTGAAAAACTAATGATAAATGCTCATAATGCTCTTTTTCACTTTGACTGAACACCAAAATATCATCAAAGAAAACAATCACACAATACTGATATTTTAGAAAAATACGGTTCATCATTCTACTGAAAGTAGCAGGTGTATTAGTTAATCCAAATGGCATGACTAAGAATTCGTAATGGCCAAACTGTGTCATGAATGAAGTCTTAAATATGTCGGATCTATCTAACCTCACCTGATGATATCCAGACTTAAGGTCAATTTTACTAAATATAGAAGATCCTTGCAGTTTGTCCATAAGGTCATCAACTCTAAGTATAGGATACCTATTCTTAACAGTGATCTTATTTAATGCTCGGTAGTCAATACACATTCGATAAGTATTATTCTTTTTCTTGACTAAGAGCACAGGTGCACCGAATGGAGAACTGCTAGGTCGAATTAAACCTCTATTTAGTAATTCTTCAACTTGATTCTGGATTTCTTTTTGCTCTATTTGATTGTGCCTATATGGGGCTTTGCAAGGTGGTTGTGTGCCAGGTATTAGGTCAATCTTATGGTCTTCTGGACGTGATGGAGGTAAACCTGGTGGTAGATCTTCTGCAAAACAGTCCTTAAAATATGCGAGAAATTCCTTATGCCTAGGGTGCATATGATTTTCCTTTGCATGCAATTCATTCACCCAAATGAGATATGATTTAGTATTCTTGCGTAGTGCACGTTTTGCTTGAGTATGCGAAAGCAGTGGAAAAATATGAGATGCATGCATACCAAATAATGTAATAGATTTTCCTTGAAAATTAATATTCATTGTGTGTGTGGAATAATCTATATTGGGATTATGTTGGTGTCTCCATGGCATTCCTAGAATAATGTCACTTGACTGTAATGGGACAACTAAGAAATTTATTCTTTCAATATATGGACCAATTTGAATTTCTAAATCTTGAACTTCTTGTGTGCCATTGTACCTAGTGCCTAAAAATGCAGCTTTTATGCGATAATACGTAGGTACAGTATGCAATTTTAATTCCTTTACCAATTTTGCTGAAATAAAGTCATGGGTACTACCGTCATCATGTAATATAATTCTTTCTTTTCCATGCACCATACATTTCATAGTCAACAATGAATGTGAAGTAGGCATACCTGGTAAAGTGTCGGAAGTAGTAGTAGGATCATCCTCATCTTCAGTGAAATCTGGCATATACTCATGCTCTTCTTCGTCCATGGCTCCAAGGTAGTTGATATGTGCTGATGGCTTCTTTGAATGACAATTTGCTGCGAGATGCCCTGGCTGGTGACACTTGTAGCATACTATTGGCTTAGCTTTGGTCACATTATTTGCAATGGCTGGGAGTCTGGGTATATTTGGATTTGCTTGTGGAATAGGCTTAGAATTTGAATTGACAGTGGATGGTAATGCAGGTGGTTTAGGCCAATTCTTGCGGAAAGATGGTGATGAAAAATGACCTGGATTAAACCTTCTGAAATTGGAATTGAATTGTTTAGATCCATAATTACCATTTGCTTGGAATGGCTGTGGTCGTCGATCTCTTCCGCGTAACTTATCTTCAGTGTCATGAGCTAAGGAGATGGCGTCTTCAAGGGTAGCAGGTTTGAACATGTTCACTTCAGCGTAGTAATGTCCAAGAATTCCAGACATGTACTTCCGCTTATGTGTCATCTCTGGTACGTCTTCAAGCATGCGTAGCTGTAGGAGTGCATTCCAAAAACGCTATGTATACTGTGGAATAGGCTCACGATCGCGCTGTTGAAGTAAATCCCATTGCTTGATAGCCTTCTCATGAAATTGCGGTGGAAGGAAATTTTGCATGAACTTCTTCTTAAAATCTTCCCATGTAGCAAGACATTCTATGCTCTTGCGGACTACAGTCCACCAAAGTGATGCTCTGTCTATCAGATGATTAGTAACACACTTGATTTTATCTTTTTCGGGATAAGTTTCCTCATGGAAATAGTCATCAAACTGGCTAATGAATGATAAAACAGTCTTTCCTTCTCTTATGCCATTGAAAGTGCGAAACTTGAAACTTCGTTTACTTATCTTGGATTCCTTGCGAATGGTTTGTGCTTCAAGGGTGGCGTCGATGGTACAGCGAATCAAATCTTCAGCTTGAGGTTCTTCTTTATCGGTGGACGCTCTTTGTAGCTTTGTCAATTGCACTTGCAAGGCTTGCCTAGCTCTTCGCTCTTCTTCCAATTGCAGCATGATAAGATCCAGCTTTTGTTCCATGGTAGGCTCGGGTAGATCGTCTTCAGCCATAGGATCATCCATATGTGGGGTAGTCATCCTGTAAAACTCAACAAACCTTTCTCACTCAAAATCAGTTAGCAAGATGAGCGTAGCTCAAATTTGGGGTTACAAGGCTATGTGTTTTTGGGTATTTTCTTCTTCAATTTTCAAAAATTCTGCAATATTTATGTCTCCGTTTGCTGAAAGTACTTCAAGGAACTTGTAGATAGGTAGAACAACTTGCTGCGAACAACTTTCCAGTTCAGAGTTTTTGCATACGAACAAGTCTTCTATGAGTTTTAAGCACTAGTCAGTTTTGATTTAGTCTGACTTGCAGACTTAGCAGACTTGCAGAGTTGTTGACTTGCTGGACTTAGGCCGACTTGCAGAACTTGCAGAACTTGATTACTGTCGACTTACGGAACTTGACTTCAGAAGTGCGAGACCCGGAGTTTGCCGATTTATCTGACCTGTGTAACTTGCAAGAAGCCTTAAGCTTAAATGATTAAGCTTAAGCTTAAGTGATTAAGAAGCTTAAGGAGGACTAGCAGGCCGCCATTTTTTTTCGTGGGGGGGGGGGGGCCGTTTTTTTGATGACGCGGAAAAATCGGAGTCACTTCTTGATACCTCGAAGAGATTTTGAAGAAGCTTAAGCTTCTTTTAAGCTTTTTAAGCTTTGTAATTAAGCTTTGAGTAAAGAAGATTAAGAGCTTTCTCACTGGTTTTCAACGACTTATTGATGGAGATGATTGCGTGGTCCTCCGCCTGCAGAGCTTGGTACTTCGCGATCTGACAGTGGAAACAGAGGTTCTTGATCGCCAGAAGTCTGCCTGTATCGACGATTCGCGATGAGATTGACTGTAGAGCCCGTTTGTCCCTGGAGCTCCGCCCTCGCCCGAGATTGGTAGCGATTGGAAGCTCTTGATCTCTGCTCCGCTCTGATACCACTGGTGTGCAGATCGGTCGCAGATAGCTCACGTGGTGAATCCCGAAAGGTCCCCAAGAACAAAGTACTCTACTTTTTTGCACAAAAACCCATGTAAAAGCATGCACGACAAGAGGCAAGAGACAAATTGGGTTCAATCTCCCCCATGCCTTGTGTGAGCGCTTCACAAAGAATGTATTTTATGTATATTTCCAATCTTCATGCTCAATAATAGCCCAATTACAAAAATATGACAAGCTTTTTAGCTTTTGAGTTTGCTTTCTACAAAAATAGGAAAATAAAGCTAATGGACGGTGCCCATAGAGTCTGGCACGCCCAATCTCAATGTCCAAATAGAAATAACATATTCGGGCGCATAAGCGCATACAAAATAATAATCGATAATCAATGTCTCAATAGACATAACAAAATATAGGCGTGGCGCCTATCAAAATATAGTCCAAATGTCGAATACCTGCTAGACTCCAATGCTTTCCTCCGCCACTGCTGCTATCTCTACACATCAACTGAAGCATTCACAATCGTTAGTAAAATAATACAATTAAACCGACAAAAGTGAATACCTAGCAGTCTTCAGCTACATAAATAAATCAACTGGTTAGAAATAAATCCTAACCTTAATTTATTACGAGTGCGCACTCTAAACTCATAAACGTTTATTAATTTAATATGCATTTTGCGGAATCACCCGCTATGGAATCACCCATGTACACACTAAATTAATGAAACGTCCGAAAAGGACAGGCGTCCCCATCAACTTCTCGCACAAAGAATCCTCTTTGTGTACGAGCCCTGGACATCTAAGTTTACGGAATCCACCGTGAAACCTCACGGAATCCACCGTGGAATATGCCTCCTGGCATCAAAGACTCATCATCGAGCTCCAGTATGTATGGGCTACTGCCCTTTAATTACATAGTTCTGCCATGTTTTACTTAGCCAAGAATGACCTTCCATCAAAGCACGGAAAGAGTAGCACTTACATGTCAAGTGGAATTTGATGTAGTTAGCTGTGGTTGCATGGCTTGAACTGCCCCTTTATGTGGTAGCTTTGGACACCTCTTCCGCTTCTCCATCCATGCCGCCTGCTTAGCCTGAAAAACACGACAAAAATCAAGCTGCCCTTCTTGTCTTCTTCCTTATTTATTTTTCATGTCTCATTAGTTACACAAGTAAGACATAAGACATATACAATGCCCTATGTTCACAAGCATAGTAGACTTTATGAACTTAAGTGATTTTTCTTTCTAATGAACATGTGAGTCATGTTTTTAGAGTAACTTCATATGAAGTCAGGGCCTCCTCCAAGCCATATGATTGACCTTGATCACACATATCATGTCATATGTAGCAACTTCATGTGAGCAATGCAAGGACAGTTAAGAGCAAGTGACCAAATTCAATCATCTTGTCAAGGGACCATGGTAAATTTATTGCATTTTAAGGTAGAGAGCCCTCATCTTTGGTTCACCATGTCATGTGTTGGTGGACTTAGGTTTTATGTTTTATTGCACTAGGCAAGTCTCTAGTAGTATGTCTAGATTACAAGTGACCAAGTAATATATGTAAAGGTTAAAAGTTTTATATTTAGACCATGGGCAAAGAACCTCATGACATCGCCTTGCACTTTCCTTACTACAGCCTTTGAAGCACCTTGCTAGAATATTTGGTGCTTTCCCACGTTCTTTTTTGAGTACCTTGCTAGAATATTCAATGCCTTCCTTCATCCTTGAGAGCACTTTGCTAGAATCTTCGGTTCTTTCCTTTATCCTTGAGAGTACCTTACTAGAATATTTGGTGCTTTCCTTCATCCTAAGGGTACCTTGTTAGAATCTTCGGTGCTCTCCTACATTTTTTTCGAGCTTGCCTTCTCCTCCACTTTTCTTGATTGGGCAGATAAGATTCTCCATTCACTTTTTGACTTAGGCTTCCTTGGTCTTCCTCTGCTTCTTCTTGGTTGCATGGTCCATGTCAGTGACATGTCTTGTAACATTACCCCCCTCCTAGACAAGTGCTAGTCCCATGGTACTCGCGGGTTTGAGCTGATGAAGATTCGGTGATTTGAAAGGTGGTCGTGTGAGTTGATATGATGGGGCCTCGAAAGTTGGTGGCTTGCATTGTTAGTTATCTATAAATAAAAGAAGGTGCACTGCCTAGGGGTGTATCTACCTTATCATGTGGTGCATTGTGCTCATGCTAGTGGAATTGGGAGTTGGGTCCAGGCCTAGGTATTGTTCCATGCCTAAGGGGGTGCAGTGAGTGTGGCTTAGGGAGATAGGTCTAACCATAGGCAAGGGTGACCTCCCTAGGTATGTCTTGCCCTTGATGTGCCCTAAGCATGATGTGGGGAATCAAAATGGGCTAGGGGGTTAGGGACAGAGCTGGCCGACCAAAGCCACTAGACGTTCCTAACTTGAGAACTCCTAGGTGCAGTGACTCTAGCCTACATGTAACGAGATTATTTGGTTACTTCCCTTGTGATTTCCTTCTAGTGATCTCTTATTCTTTGTCTTTCCTCTTATTTTCTTTTCTTTCTCTTTTTTTTTGAATAGACAAAAATCTAGTCTTTGTCATCAGAGTCATGAGAGAGAGGAGTTGGGGGACCTAAGAGATTTGTTAAGGAATCTCCAACATTGCATGTATCCTTTGAGGTTCATGCATGCCTGGAGAGGAGTGGTGGAAAGAAATGGATGATTGCAATGAGTGAAGCGGCTACCATTCATATCTTCTAAGAGTGCTAAGAAAAAAGAGGGTAGCCCACATCATTAAGCTAGTCATAGTGTAGCTATCTATGTTGTTTGGATAAAAAAAGAGTGGTGGTAGGCGGTACTCTTGTGATATAGGCTCTTGCTTCAACAGTACCCTAAGTAATCTAAGATATTTACATGTAGTTAGGAAGGCTGGGTCTGGGCAAGAAGTGAATTCATTGAGGAAGTGGGCTATGGAGTTGTATGGATCGTGTAGCATAAAAGTGAGGGCTTCCTCAGGCTTGGTAGCATTGACATTATATACTTTGGGGAATTCATATTGACCGTGGATGTCAGGATTGTAATCCACTCCTACCCTCCTTGGATATGGCATGAAAGTGGGTTTATTTCTTTTGAAGGATAGGGTGAGCAAAGTAACATCTAGGCATCAATTTTACCTTCCTAGATGCATCTCCTCCACTTCGGTTGGCACTCATAGCCCTTCACTATTTTAGGCACTTCATAGACTTTGTTTTCCCAGTAGCCTGGAGTCTCTATTCCCCATTGGGTAGGATTTCTCTCTCTCTCTTAGAGGTCCACCTATCTCCCAGACTCCTTTCGACATCGATCACCTCTTCCACTACCTTGGTCGATAATACTCTACTCAATGTGGTGCAGAATCGGAAATCAAAGTTGAATTGCTTGCGGTTATTCTCTATCTACTCCTAGAATATGAGTTTAGCATTATAGTTTACTGGGAAGCAAACTTCTCTCTGTGGGATGGGCACTGTTGGCATTACTTCTGGTTGAGCATTTAGCCTTCTTCGAGCATGCTTGAGCATGTGCTTCCTCTTCTTTTTGAGCTCAACTTTTCTAGCAGTAGGGGAAGGAGGTTGTGGGACTCGTTCCTCCTCTTGTTGTCCCATTTCTAGGCTTGGCCGTATCTCTTTAGTTGGCCTTTTCATTTCCTCTCTTCTGTGCTCTTGTGGCCCTACTTCCTTAGGCCCTATAACTTGTGCTTGGATGTGTAGTCCGTGTCTCAGGGCTCTATGTGTGGTTTCCAATTTTTTCCTTAATGATTCAATTGTGTGGTGTTTAAGAGAGTGTTGAGGAAGGCACATTGTTGGGCTTCCAAACTTATTTGTGCAGCCTCTGCCTTGCTTTCTACTAACACCTTGTTGCCTTTTGCAAGGGCAGTCGGTGTGCCAACAAGTCTCTCACCTTTCCTTTGCTCCTATCCACCCATTCATCCACTCTTCTCTTCATTTCCTCTAGGCTCTCATTATGCGTTTGGGCTAATGCCCTTAGCCTCCTTTCATGTTCCTTAAATTCTCTTTCCAAGCATTTATGCTATTCTAGCTTCAAGGCTTCTTTTCCAAATCCTCTATGTGCTTTTACTGCCTTCGGCTTCTATCTTCTTCCGCTGCTGCTAGTTGCTCTACCACATTTTGGATATTTTTGTTCTCCTTTTCCAAGCCTTTATTCAATGGTACTAGCTCGTCATAATGGTGTTGTAGGCTCGTGAGGTTTTGTGTCTCTACAATGAGCTTTGCTTGCCACCTTTCTCCTTCTCCTCCCTTAGCATTGAGCTTCTCCTTTAGCTCATTTATTTCTCTTTGATACATGGCTAGTTTGCGGGTTCTTTCTAATTGAGAGGCTGCCATAGTCTCCTTTTCAACCTCAAGCTCAGCAATAGCTATTTTCTTTTCTTCTTTGGCTCTCTCTAGTTGTGACAAGAGTTCCTTGATGTAGGCATCATAGTTTGTAGATGATGGTAGTGCTGTAGGAGTAGTTGTTGTGGATATTTCAATCTTCTGCCTTTTGAGGTATTGTCTAGACTCTGCATCCACAGCTGTCGATCTTTTTGCTCTAGTCTTGGGGTCCCTCCACTTTTGACTTGAACTATTTCTTTGTTAACCAAAAATTGCACCCTAGCCACAAGGTTACTGGCATCCACTGTGGTGGTAGAAGAGGCTTGGGCGGGTGTAGAGATCGGGGTAGTGGGCATTACGACAGGTGGGATGGGGTTAATTAGACCCTTGCCCTTACCCTTTGCTATTGGGGGTGGCATGCTTTTGGGTGCTTGGGAGCTTGTGCTTGGGTGTTCTTCTTCGTGAGGGTTCATGGCAGTCATCTCTTCTTCCCTTGAGGGATGCTCCACTAAGAGGCGGATGGCTAGGGCTATGTCTTCTTCTTCCTTTCTCCTTAACTCCTTGGTTTCTTGCTCTACTTTCCTCCTCCTCTCCTCTTCAGCTTTCCTAGATTCCTCTTTTATTCTTTTTTCTTCCTCCTTTTCTTTTCCCTTCTTTCTATCGCCGGTGCTTTTGAACTTTCTTTGGGCTCTTTGCAGGTCTATTCTCCCCTTCTTCTTGTGGTCTTGCTTGTCACTCTGTTGTCTTGCTAGATTGCTCTCGTTCTTGGTGGGGAGGGGGCCTGTTTGGCGTCTCCCTCTGACTTCCTTGTCTTCTTGCACTTTCCCCAAGGCGTCTCTAATGATGGCCATCAAGATCCCTCTGAAGCCAATGGTAGAGACCTTCAATGACGACTTCTTCCTAGCTTTGGAGGCCGAGGATTCTCCCCCCCGGGTCTTCAACCTGTGGCCAACACTTTTGTCAATGTTTCTATTGTCTTTCGCATGAAGCTGCTTAGGTTCACCTCATCGAAGGACTTGATAGTGATGCTTTCTAGCATTGGCACATTGATTCTGCTCGTCAATGCATTGCACTTTGGTTGGAGAACAAGGCATGCACCATTTTGGCCTATAGTTGGACTTCAGGGTTAAGGATGTCAGCTAAGCCGATGCCATTGTTGGTGTGGACCATCACTTTGTCCATTTCGAACATGCTGTATACGTCCCTTTTTGGCCGTCTTTCAACTTTGTTGGGCAAGCTCAATGCTCTCTACACCAACTCGGGAGCTAGGCCCTGTTGCGCACTTTTCGGCTCCTGGATCCAGTAGTTGCTTTATAATGCCAAACCTTGCAGGGATTAAATGGGGGGAAAATGACCTCTGATCGACGAACTAAGACTTGTGTTGGATTCTTGACATTGAAATGCATCTAGGAAAACTCTAGCTCGACCATCCGCCATCGTTTGATTTTTCATGAAAATTTGGTCTTTGGTGTTTTTCGACCACTTCTTGCTCCAAAAAATGGTATCAAATGCTTCAAACATGGCTCAAAAGTGGCTCGTAAAATCTAGCTCTCATTGGTGACCATGGGATAGGGTGACTTAGCCTGTCGAATCTCACAAACGAATCTGCACATACACCAATCAAAGTAAGCATCAAGTTGATACAAAAAAATATATAACAAACATTCCACAGCTCTTGCCCTACCCCTGACAAAACCAAGGCATGAAAATCCACAAGGGATAGGCCCAACATAATTTGAAGAAAGCTAGAGGATTCTCTAACCAATTGCTTGAACATGGACTGGCTAAAAGTCCTATCAAAGAAGTCATCCTAGTGGTGGTCTAAACTACCTACCTAACTTAGTACAACTGGACCAAGACTTTCTACTAGGCAAGGACTCCTATAACCTGGTCATCATACTCTTCTTATAATACATTTTTTGTTCATGGTTTCCAAACTTAGGTGTGTAAAAATGAGGGAGCTAAGCGTAGAGTGACCTGAGGAGAGCAGGACATCAGCCTCAGGTCCTGACTCAATACCCAAGAACCTACCAAGCTCTTGTGAGGCGACACTAAATCCTTTTTTAATGCTCACTTTTATTTTCGATCTAACCTTCTTTTCTTTTCTTTTTAGCTAGCTGCTACCCCTAGGAATGTTGAGAATTCAAGTCGTGTGTGTGACCGCTGATAGAGCCTTAGCTATGTCCAGCTGTATCAGCAAGTGTGGGATATTAAATAAGTCGATGGATTAAGGCTACATGTGAATGGTCTTACAGACCTTAGAACTTAGAGTGTTGTATTCACTTTGATATATGAGTTATGGAATAATGAAGAAAAAGGAGGAAGAGCATAAGGTTCCTCTCTGTGTCTCCAATCCTTCTCTCTCTTCTAACATGGTATCAGAGCCATCTTGAATGGGCTCTTTGGAGCAGGAGGTTGTGAAGAAGACTCGAAGAACTTGAAGGCCAGAGTATCTAAGAAGAGAAGTAGCCTGCCATCGGTTCTTGAAGGCATCCATTGAGACATTGAGTTTGCCATTGCTCAATCAATGTCTGTAGCTTGTTTGGGAGATTGCTAAGGCTTCCTTGAGCACTTGTAAGGGTGCATTTGTCATCATTAAGCACATGAGAAGTAGGAGCAACCTCTGGACCAGCCAGCATGATTGCACCTGTTGTCCAAAATGCCCCTTATGACTGCAAATCAGTAAAGTAATCACAGCTCAAGTGAACTACAGCTTGCATACCCTTTGAAAGGTGCTTGAAGACTATTGTATGCAAATACTTTGGAGAGGGCTCAGTTATGAGTTGGAACATGAATGTATAGATCTAAAATTTAGTCCTGATTTGTTGGTAGCAGAGAATACACAGCATGTATATTGCCTTGACATGATCTTAGAGCTCTATGTCATGCTAAGAAAGCATCATTGAAGCATAGGTATATGCAAGGACATATGCATTGACTCTTAAGTCTTGGAGCAGAAGTTTGTTGACAAAAATACTCAGATCTAGAAGTATTTGACAAGCTGAAATCTGTCCTGGAATTTCCAGCACTAATACAAGGCACCGTTTGATCAATACATGCCTTGGAATGATGGTTATGGCTAGCTAGAATACTAGGTGAATGTCTTGGTAATAACTGTATACACTTGGGCATGATTAAATGGATTAAAAATTTAGTTTTGGAATACATTTACAGATCTGAAAATAATAGGCTGAAAACTATCATAAAACTATGGACAGCAAGCATGGTCTTTGCCTGAAGCACTACATGACATTGATTGGTCCCTATCAAAGGTATGGCTTGGGATATGTCTAGGAATGTTTGGAGCATTAAGATAAGCATTGAATGCTATTAAAAACTGAAGTTTGGAGCTGAAAACAAATGCATTTAAAGTGTCTTGGTTGGTTACAAATAGTAAATGCAGTCCATGACATTGTTTCTTGAAGACAGAGTGTCTATGGTTGTATGAATGGTTAGGTATTGATCTCGACACACTGAAGCAAATGTATAAACTGATTTGAAGACATTTTGGAGCTAGATAAACCTTGCTTTGCTGAATATTTGCTGATTGCAACCTATAGGCAAGATATTTGACACTTGCACTTGATGTCTATGCACTAATATGTACATGAATGATCATGTATGGAACCCTACATGTAGTAGCAGATGTCTGTGAGCTTTTGGAACATGTATGTGCATACACCTTGTTTTTGGTTGTAAATCGGCTATTGGTCATTTATCGCCTGCAAATTTCAGATTGTACCCTGGCAGTAAGGTTACATGATACAGACTTAAAGCAACTACATGGTCTATGTATGGACTGATGTACCTATGGTTATGCCACATGTTTGTGGATGTTTTTGAGATGTTGATGGGCTGAAATACTCTGTTTTTAATAGTGAGTTTGTTGCAAGAAACTATCATAAACAGTCAAAGTCCGCAGTTAGTCAGTTAGACTTGTTGGCTTTTACAGCTAGTCGGGCATTGTTTGCAACATGGCAAATGCAGATATAACTGACAATATAACCTAGATAGTGGGGGAAAAGCTTGATAGCAATAATTATGCCATATGGAAGTTTTGAATGGAGAATTTCCTGATAGGAAAAGGATATTGGGACTTGGTGACATGTATTGAAGTTGAACCTAAAATTCATGAGAGGAATCCTAAAGCTAATCAAAGATGAGCACACCAAGCTTGGTTGGAAAGAGCTCGCAGGGTGCTACACTGGTTATCTCTGTGTATCTCGGATGCTATGGTAATGCAAATCATGAACTACAAGTCACCGGTAGATGCATGAAACATCTTGATCAGGTACTATGGCACAACTACCAGTGCTAGGAAGATATAGTTAAAGCATAAATTCAACAACATGGAGAGAAAAGGCAAATCTATACATGAGTATGTCACAGAGATTAAGACTATTGCGGATTAGCTGGCATCCATTGGCACATAGGTTGAGGATGAAGACATGGTTGCAATGACATTAAATGGTTTGGGATTTGAATATAAGTCATTTGGTACTTCCATCTCTATGCGGGCTGAAATGCCGGATTTCAATGAGCTGGTTGCATTGCTCATTCATGAAGAGGTTAAACTGGGATTGGCTACAGGCTCTAGCAGTTCCAAGAACAAGGATGTTGTCTTTTATTTGAATCAACGAGACCATAGCAGCCGTGGTAAAGGTTATGGTTCTGGCAGAGGAGGCCACCAAAATTTATCCTATGGTCATAATAACCAGTAGGGTTCAAATGCACGAGGAGGTGGAAATTTTAGAGGTAGGTGGAGATCTAGCCCTAGAGGTAGGGGTTCCTGGCAGAAGCAGTGCCCATTTGATAATCCTAATAAGGATAATAATTGTCACTATTGTGGAAAGTATGGTCATATTGCCATGGACTATTGGAAGAAGCAGGGCAATCAAAAAGGCGGACATTATGCATTGTCCAGTCAGGCAGAAGATGCATCTGGGGACAGACTGTTTACCGTGACATATGTGAAAGATAGGGCTGCTGAGAAGTCTCATGAGGATGTAGTTTGGTACATTGATTCGGGGGCATTGAATCATATGACACCTCATGGTGATTGGTTTACAAATATGGTGCCTGAGAAGAATGGCTATCTATGCACAAGGGATGACATGCAACATAGCATGAACATAAAGGCAAAGTACATTTGGCAATCCATGATGGCAAGAAGAAGAACTTACATGATGTACTGCATGTCCCATCAATTACTAAAATCTATTATCTGTTGGTCATATGACTGAGTAGAATTTACAGGTCTGATTTAACAAGCATGGATGCTTCATTGAGGAGTTTGGTAATGGCTGCAAATTGATTGCTTGCGGTCATAGGAATGGCAGGATGTTTACTCTTGATGCCACTTTGCCATAGTTGAAATCAACAATGTTTGCCCATGGCTCTGGCATAATTAGAGACTTGGAAATATGGCATAAGAGAGTGGGACATGTTAATCTTCAGTAGCTGCAAATGATGTAGAAGAAACAGCTTGTGATAGGTTTACCCAAGTTTCAGTATATAGATATTGGTCATGTTTGTGATGCTTGTCAGCAGTTTGGTAAACAATCAAGGTTGCCATTTGTCAAGCATGTAAGAAATAGTATGCGACCGTTGCAATTAGTACACTCTGATGTGTGGGGGCCAGCTCATAATGCATCTATGGGAGGTTCCAGGTACTATGTGACATTCATTGATGACTTCACTCGCTATACTTGGATTTACATACTGAAAACAAAGGATGAGGTGTTTGCTATTTTTTAGCAGTTTAAAAAGTAGGTTGAAAAGGAATTTAATTGCTACGTCTCTTGCTTGATATCTAATAGCAGTGGGGAGTATGCGTCAAATGAGTTTGACAGTTTTTTGGTTGAAAATGGCATACGTAGGCAGCTTACATGCATCTACATTCCACAACAGAATGGGGTAGATGAACAGAAGAAAAAGGTATTGATGGAAGCTACTCAAGCAATGATGAATGAGAAGAGTATGCCGCTCTATTATTGGATTGAGGTTGTTATGACAGCCATGTATAGAAATTGTACGGCTACGAGCCTGATGTCAGTCACATGAAAGTATTTGGCTCTCTTGCTTATGTGCACATCCCTGATGAGAAGAGGAAGAAGCTAGATTCGAAAGCATATAAGTGTGTCTTTATTGGATACTCACAGGAAAAGAAGGCATATAAATGCTATGATCCCTCTACTCGTGAGACACTAATTAGCAGAGATGTTATCTTTGATGAGATGGCCTCTTGTATGTATCACTAGTTGCAGTGCCATCGGATATGCCTTCTACACATGTTTCTAGAGTTGATTCGCAGCAGAGTACTACAGTGAATAGGCCCTAGTGGTACGACGATATCTCCATGGACAAGGAGATTGCAGAGCTTTGGTTCATTGTCCACTAGCACCACTATGTCAATGAGGGAAATATATGATGTGGTGGATAGTAAAGGAAAAGAAAAAGTCATTGATGATACATCTGGTGTGATGACACCTGGTAGGATGACTTCAGGTTATGACTCAGCTGATAGTCGACAGTAAGCTTGGCATTTCGACAATGTATATGCTTGGCACTAGGCAGAACAGGTACATTCCACCTCATGAGAGAGGGGAATCGAGTACTGCCCCATATCTTAGATGATCGCAGAGAGTCGGATACCCTATGGATAGATTGACTTACAGTGGTTTTTCTGCGAAGCATTTTGCTTATATGACAAAGGTGATAGAGGTCAAAGAGCCTACTACATTTGCTGAAGCAATGATGGATAAAAATTGGTGCATAGCTATGGATGAGGAGATAGATGCCTTGGCTAAAAATAGTACTTGGGATCTTATGCCATTGCTAGGCGGAAAGAAGACCATTGGCTACAAATAGGTCTACAAGATTAAATGCAAGTCGGATGGTAGTATAGAGACGTACAAAGCTAGACTGGTTGCTAAAAGATATGCTCAGCAATATGGGTTAGACTATGAGGAAACATTCAGCCATGTTACCAAGATGGCAACCATATGAATAGTGATCGCATTGGCTACTGCTAAAGGCTAGAAATTGCAGCAGATGGACGTGAAAAGTGCTTTTGTCAATGGTGACTTGGAAGAGGATGTTTATATGGATCAGCCCTGAAGGGTCTGTATACCCTAATTTTCAGTGTTATGTATGCAAACTAAAAAAAGTGTTGTATGGGCTGAAGTAGGCTCTGAGAGCATGGCATGCAAGGATCAGTAGTTACTTGCAGAGTTTGGGATTTACTGTTGGCAGGGTTAATCATAGACTATTTACAAAATTTGGTAGTGTTGGTTATCTATGTTGATGATTTGATAATCATAGATGATGATGACTTTGGGATACAACATGTTATGCAGATGATGAAATCTGAATTTGATATTGTTGGGGGTAAAGGTGCCTCTGCCATGCCGCCACGTGTATTACTACACTGACAGTACCCGCCACTGCACACTGCAGGTGGCGGGCACCCATCACGTCACTTTATTCTTTATTCTTTTAGTGACAGTTTGAATAAAGGAAGGCCCGGTCACACATTGTGACTGTTGGAGTTCCCATTTCTTGTCTCTCTCTTTCTTGCTCTTGCTCTCCCGCCATAGCTCGCGTGCAAGCTTCGATCCTTCTCACCTTTCAACTGGTATCAGAGCTTGGCATTCTCTTGCTCGAGCTCGACTCGGTGCTTCCCGACCTTCGCATCGACTCGCTTTACGCATTGGGTCTCCATCTCGGCAGCCATATCCGATCTCCCCGAGCTCCCGTCACTCCCCGGCTTCCCGAGCACCTTCCCAACCTATTGAGGCACCTTCAAGGCATTGATACTGAGGTATTTGATCATTCTTTCAGGGTTTTATTTCAGTCTACAGGTTGCAAACAGCAAGGGCAGCCATGGCTTCAAACCCTTGAAGCTTATTCCCCTCATATTGTGCCTTACACCTATCAAGGCTCAAAGAGGCTTGTCATAGGCCTTTGATGGGCCCTTCTTGAGCCCCCCATTACCCCCTTTTCAGCCCATGTGGAGTAGCAGCAAGTTCAGCACCAACAGGGCAGATTGCACCATTTTTTTCCAGGCTGTTAGCACTCGTCTACTTCAGCTCCACACTTGGCCATTGCTTCTCGCTCTCTACCTTGATCAAGAGGGCTATAGACTTCATGTTTGATGTCATTCAAGCTGTGGGCATTGGTCTTGATCATTCGGGGCTGATTTGTTCAGATTTGGGACTGTCATAAACTGTCATAACAGGCTGAAAACAGGTCAGCACCATTGGCATTAGCATTTGTTGCTTATATTCCATTCCGGTTGTGCTATTTGATGCCCGTATGCGGTCTACATGATGCCTAGTGCCTTGGGAATGTATGCACATAATTATGACATGATTTTGGCTTGAAATATTGGCTGATTTGGGATTGTTATTTACTATTATATAGTGCTGGAAACAGGGCAGCCACACTTGGCATTGGCATTTGATGCTTATACTCTACTCCGGTTACCTTATTTGATGCCCGTATGCGGTCTACTTCCTACTCGGATGTATTAGGGATGTATGCATTTGGTTTGACCATGATTTTGGCTTGAATTCGGGGCTGAAATCTACTGTTTAGAATAGTAAATACATGCTGGAATAACAGTGGGCTGAAGGTACTTTACAAGCTTTGGCACTTACCTACCGATACCGGATGTATGCTTTGAGCTTTGGCATGATGTCTCTGACATTTGGGGACGGCTTGAGCATATGTATGAGATTATGGGATGCTTTTGAGCTTCACATTAGCTTCGTCTTCACTGGCATTTGGACCGACTTGGCATGCTCGTGGACCGCCTATGCCTCATGTCTCTGCTTGACAGTTAGGCTTTTGCATTACATGCTTTGGTTCGTGACATATGCTATTTGGTTCGTGTATGCCATACTGACATTTGGAGCTTGGATTTGGATGTATTTGAGCATTCCCGGCTTACTTGATCACTGATCTTGGTTGCTATTTGGATGTCATTGAGTTGACCGAGAGCTTATTTGGGCTTATGTATTGCTTCATGGTTAATACGACCGGTGCTTCATGTATGTCATGCTCTCTTGGATGCGCTTGATGCATTGACAGGGTCACTTATCACTGGTGCTTTCTCTTGGGTTGTTTGAGCTTCTGAGCTCGCTTTGTACGCCTTTTGTGCCAGTGGGAGAATTTTACATGCTTGCTTGACCTTTGACAGTTGCATGCTATTGGAGCACTTACATGTATTTGGAGCAGTTTATGTCTTAAGCAGCTACATATGCATTGAGACTTTGGGATCATACTCCGATCTTTATGGATATGCATTGATGTACTCTTGGTTCACAGGATGCTTATGAGCTGAGTCTCATATTTGGATCTTTCTCTTTGAGCAGTCACCTATTTGTGTCAGGTTTTGGCAGTTACAGGAACACTTTGCCTCGAGTGTTTGGGGGTGTGCCTTTCACTGGCAGATGTTATTCTGACATGCTTCAGTGTTGAGCTCATGTTCTTTTCACTGTCATTGGCCGTGCTTATGTCCGTTTCATGCCGGCTTTGGACCTAGCATTGTTTGCTTGACATTGGATCCTATTTTGGGACAGTTTGCTCTCTAGACTGCATACCTGCAATTTATTACAGCAAGCAGTTATTGGTGGACCGAGGTGTACTTTTCATGCTAAAATATCCTGATTTGTTGTACTGCACCTAGTACTAAGTGGGCAGCAACTTTTGGCACACTTTGCTCACCCTTTGGACCCCGTTTTGGTCATCTTTGGGCAGTTTCTGCAGTAAAACAACAAGCAGTTTTGGACTGTTTGGGCATTTCCAACCTGCATAATGGCGTCATCTTCGCATGATAGTGCCATCTTTAACATTACAAAGTTGGATGGTACCAGTCTCTTACTGGAAGAGTCAAATTTGGCAGGTCTTGGTGCAGAAATCTCAGATTAAGCCACTTCGGTTGAGTGGGGAGCAGCCTGAAACTATGGACAATGACGACTAGCTTGAACTTGATGAGCTATGCAAGTCCACGATTGTATTGTCTCTCACTGAACAGGTACATTATAATGTATTTGAGGAAGCACAGAGTGCATGGGATCTATGGAATAAGATCAAGAATCTTTATGATAAGAAAAGTCCGGCGAGTTAGATGTACTGGTTGAAGCAGCTTATGGATCTACGCATGAAGGATAATGCGACTATGTCTGCTCACTTGAGCCAGTTCCATGCTATACTGAAGAACCTGACTTCGCAGGATATCACCTGTGGAGAGGAAGTAACTCCTCTTTTCTTGCTTGGGACTCTGAATGAGTCATGGGATGTTTTCCGTACTGCTCTTTGTGCCTCTAGTGCTACTCTAAAATTGGCAGATGTTGAGAGTGCTCTTCTTCAGGAAGAGGTGAATCGCAAAAACTTGGATGCCTCTCGTGGTAGCATGCTTTGGCAGTTAGAGGCAGGAATGAGATGTATGACCGTGGTAATGGCCGAGGCCGTGACTCGCAGAAGGGTCGGTCTAAATCTCGTGGCAAGTCGCGTGGGCGCAATGCAAATGTCACTTGTCATCATTGTGGGAAAAAGGGCCATATCAGACCACAGTGTCATGAGTTGCGCAATGAGAAGCACAAGGATAAGGGCAAAGAGAAAGTGCAGGAGAAGTCCTCTGATCGCAGCATAGTACCTGCGAAGTCCAGCGTCAAGATTGAAGAAATTAATGTCATGCAGACCAAGGATCCCGATGGTAGTGATGAGTTCATACTTGCAGCTAGTTCTTCTGATGCTTCACACTTGACTGAGACACCTAGTATGTATGCACAGTGCTGGTTATTGGATTCAGGTGCGTCCTTCCATGTGACGCCTTACCGTGAGTGGTTTCACTCTTACCATACTGTATCTGGATCAGTCAGACTTGGAGATGACAGGTCTCTTGATATTGTGGGCTGTGGAGATATTCAGTTGCAGTTTTCCACTGGCAGTTCCTTTTTGCTCAGGGATGTACGTCATGTACCTGTGCTTACGCGCAGTCTTATGTCTGCAGGACAGTTGGATGATGCAGGGTTTCATGTCTGTTTTGGGGATTCTGCCTGGAAAATTACCAAAGGCAGACTTGTGCTTGCTAGAGGTGCCAAGGCTGGCAGCCTCTATCCTCTTGTTGTATCTGGGTCTTCTGTAGACCATATTTTGGCAATGGGTTCTATCCCACATGTATCACTTTGGCATGCTCGTTTAGGGCACATGTCTTTGAAGGGAATGAAAATGTTATCTGGTTTGCAATATCTTCCGCCTTTGGATTATGCATGTTTTGACTCGTGTGATCATTGTCTTTATGGTAAGCAGAATAGGTCTACGCATAAGAAATAGGGTAGGCCACGCATGAGTGAGCCCTTGGCATTGGTGCATTCTGATGTTTGTGGGCCTATGCCTTGCATGTCTATGGGTGGCGCGAAGTACTTTGTTACCTTCATTGATGATTTTTCTAGGAAAGTGTGGGCTTATTCCATAAAGCAAAAGTCCGATGTCTTGGCAGTCTTTCAGCGTTGGCTTGCTCTTGTTGAGAACCAGACTGGGTATAGGCTGAAATGCCTTAGGACTGACAATGGGGGAGAATATGTCTCACGTGCTTTTGAGCAGTTTTGTGATGACAGGGGTATTAAGCGTCAGTTGACCGCCCCTTACACCCCACCCCAGAATGGTTTGGCTGAGCGCATGAACAGGACTATTCAGGAGCGTGTGCGCTCTATGCTTAGCCATGCAGGCCTACCCCAGAGTTTTTGGGCTGAGGCAGTTAGTACGGCAGTGCATGTCATAAACCGATCACCTTCTAGTGGATTGGATTTCCAGGTTGCAGAGGAAGTTTGGGCTGGTAAGCCACCCTCTTATGCACATCTCCGTGTCTTTGGATGTGAGGCATTCTGCCATGTGCCCAAGGACAAGAGGAGTAAATTGGATCCAAAGAGCATTAAATGCATATTCCTTGGCTATGGTGAGTCAGGAGAGATGGGCTATCGCCTATGGGATCCGCAGGCGCGGAAAATAGTACGCAGCCATGATGTCGTCTTCCATGAAGACAAGATACACAGGCAGCCTGAGAAGGTGGTTGAGATCCATAGAATGATCTTTCAGGAGGAGCCTAGAGCTCCAGCACAGCCAGTAGTACAGCCTGCAGCAATTCCTCCACAGGGCCAGGGTGTTAGACAGGCAGCTAGACAGGCAGCAGAGCCTGCGGTGAGACGGTCTGCTAGAGATAGACGTCCACCTGACAGATTTCAGCCCTCTATGCATTATGTTTTGGTTATAGATGCAGGAGAGCCTTTCACTTATGATGAGGCTATGCGCAGGGGTGACAGTCACTCCTGGGAGAGGGCTATGCAGTCTGAGATAGACTCCCTGCATAAGAATGAGACTTGGGATTTGGTTGCCTTGCCTAAGGGCAAGAAAGCTTTGCCATGCAAGTGGGTGTACAAGCTGAAAAGTACCCCTGGACACCCCAAGCCGGCATACAAGGCTAGATTGGTAGCAAAGGGTTTTAAGTAGGAACATGGTGTGGACTTTGATGAGGTCTTCTCTCCTGTGGTTAAGATGACCACCCTGCGCTTAGTCTTGGCTTTGGTTGCACAGCTTGACTTAGATCTATATCAGATGGATGTTAAGACGGCTTTTCTACATGGGGACTTGCATGATGAGATCTATATGGATCAGCCTAAGGGCTTTGCAGAACCTGGCAGGGAGCACCTAGTGTGCAAGTTGAAGAAGAGCTTGTATGGCTTGAAGCAGGCACCTAGGGAATGGTATCATAAGTTTGATACCTTTATGCAGTCACAGGGCTACAACAGGAGTGCTATGGATCCGTGTCTTTACACGAAGAAAGCCCGTGATGGCAGTTTGCTTATCTTGGTACTCTATGTTGATGATATGCTGATAGCAGGGAAAGCTCATGATGAGCTAGATGCTCTTAAATCTCAGCTGAAGAAGAGCTTTGAGATGAAGGATTTGGGACAGGCCTCACATATACTTGGGATGCGCATTAAGCGCGATAGGCATCAGGGGCTTTTATATCTCTCACAGCGGGAGTACATTCATAAAGTCCTTGAGCGCTTCCGCATGCAGGACGTAAAGCCTATTGGCTATCCATTACCTTCTTATGTGAAGGTATCACAGGCCGATTGTCCGCAGACAGATGAGTAGAGGGCCGAGATGGCCAAGATCCCTTATGCTTCAGCCGTGGGCAGTTTGATGTACGCCATGATAGCCACTCGTCCAGATATTGCGCATGCAGTTGGTGTTGTGGCACGCTATATGGCTACACCTGGCAGCAGACATTGGGATGCCGTGAAGGGTATCATGAGGTACCTGAAGGGCACAACATATATGTGTATTTGCTATGGCAGCTAGGATACAGGGGTCATGGGGTACACTGACTCCGATTATGCAGGACATGCAGATAGTAGGAAGTCCACTTCTGGCTATGTATTCACCTATGCTGGAGGGGCTGTCTCTTGGATGTCCAGGGTTCAAAAGTGTACGGCTTTGTCTACCACTGAGGCCGAGTATGTTGCAGCCACTGAGGCTTGCAAGGAGGCCATATGGTTAGGCCGTCTAGTTGCTGACCTTGGGATTGATGCTACACCTACACTGCATTCGGATTCTATGAGTGCCATTCAGTTGGCTAAGAATCCAGTCTTCCATGCGAAGACGAAACACATTGAGGTGAGGTATCACTTCATACGTGGTGTCGTGGAGGACAAGTCTGTTGACCTTGTCAAGATCTCCATTGACGAGAATCCTGCAGATCTGCTCACGAAAAGCCTCACTACTGAGCGCTTTGCCTTCCTCAGGAGGTTGATGGGCGTTGGATGAGATGTCGCCTTTCCTCATCCCTTGTACCTATGTACATTTGTACTGTCTTTTCTTTTTCTTTTCTCTCTCACTAGGGCAGATTCGCCTTTAAGTGGGAGGTTGTTGGGGGTAAAGGCGCCTCTGCCGTGCCGCCCCGTGTATTACTACACTGACAGTACCCGCCACTGCACACTGCAGGTGGCGGGCGCCCGTCACGTCACTTTATTCTTTATTCTTTTAGTGACAGTTTGAATAAAGGAAGGCCCGGTCACACATTGTGACTGTTGGAGTTCCCATTTCTTGTCTCTCTCTTTCTTGCTCTTGCTCTCCCGCCATAGCTCGCATGCAAGCTTCGATCCTTCTCACCTTTCAGATATGAAAGACTTAGGTGAACTGAAGTATTTCTTGGGTATTGAGGTGATCAAGGCTGAAAATGGTTTATGACTGATTCAAAAATACTATGCCATGGAAATGCTAAAGAAATATGGCATGGCTGAATGTAAACCACTGGATACACCTCTTGATCAGAATGTCAAGTTGGACATTAGCATTGGAGCTGAAATTGATGATGTGACTATGTACAGATAGATGGCTGGAAGTTTGATCTACTTGACTATCACTAGGCCGAACTTGAGTTATATAGTTGGGCTCATAAGTGAGTTCATGCAAAAGCTCAGGAAGCCACATTTGGATATTGTTAGACAGATTATGCGGTATGTAAAGTCCATTGTAGATCATGGACTATTCTATGAGAAGGATAAGGTCATGAAACTCATTGGTTACACAAATGTAGATTGGCTAGGATACTCACATGATCGTAGATCTACAAGTGGTTATGCCTTTGGATTTGGAAGTGGAATGATCAACTACAGTAGCAAGAAACAACCAACGGTTGCATTGGCTAGCACCGAGGTAGAGTACAGGGGTGCTGCATTGGTAGCATGCGAGATTGTATGGCTGCTCAAGCTTATGATTGATTTGGACATACAAGTGGATGCTCCAGTGACTTTGTTATGTGACAATCTCAATAGTGTACTCATGGCAATAAATCCAATGTATCATACCAGGACTAAACACATTGAGGTACACTACCATTTTATTAGAGAGACGGTTCTTGCAGGGAAAGTAGACCTTATGCATGTGAAGACGGATGAGTAGGTTGCAGATATCTTTACCAAGCCTTTGGGTAAAGATAACTTCAGTGTTTTTAGATAGCTTCTTGGTGTGCATAGGCTGTCTTGAGCTTGACAGGGAGTGTTTAGACCTCAAGCTTGTGTGTGTGACCGCCGACAGAGCATTAGCTATGTCCAACTGTATCAACAAGTGTGGGATATTAAATAAGTCGGTGGATTAAGGCTATGTGTGAATGGCCTTAAAAAACTTAGACCTTAGAGTGTTGTATTCACTTTGATATATGAGTTATGGAATAATGAAGAAAAAGGAGGGAGAGTATATGGCTCCTCTTTGTGGCTCCAATCCTTCTCTCTCTCTCTCTCTCTCTCTCTCTCTCTCTCTCCTAACAAGGAAGACAAGGCATCGGTTTGACTTGTCCCCAAGAACCTACTAGGCCTTCGCGAGGCGATAATCAACTGCTTGTAGAATTTTTTTTTTCCATTTTCATTTTCATTTTCTTATTGAGGGAGTAGAACCCCTTTTTACACATCTTTGTAATTTTTATCCTTAAATAGATTCAGAACTTGTTCTTCTCTTGAATATTTTGGCAAGCTTCTCTAACTGCTTCACACTAGCAGAAACTCCTAGAATGACTACCTAGCAAGCAGATAGGATAGGGTCACAATGACTACCCTCTATCACAGGTCTTTAATGCCTAACAATGTCCGAATAGGAGGTAGATAACTACTCAAATCTCCCCCAGATATACCTAACCAACCCTAGGATTTCATGCCTTGAGTGCCAATCCCCAACAATCGAAAAGAAAATAACCCTTACCTACACATATAACATTATCTACTAGAGGGAAAAACTCAAAAAGGGGGACAAAACCACCTGGAATGGCCACAAGAAGATCCTCCACAACAAAGGCTCCCTCCAATGACTTCGTCAACTTGTGTAATGTAATCACTAAAATAGAAAACCAATAAATGTACCTGCACCAAACAGACATATGCCCCTCTTGGCCTAAAGAAATGTCACAGTTCGTACCTAACAAAACTGGCCCTCTTGGCCTAATGGAAATCAAACAAAACAGCTCGTATATATCCCTCATGTGGAATTTTGCTAATATATGACAAAATACTTCATGCCAAGGGGGAAATAGGGCTCTTGCCCTAAACTAAATGCATTAGATTGTGACCCATACCTCTTGCATAAATAGCAAGAGGTGTACATATAACGTGTCATCTGACCAACTTATGGGTCCAAAGATAACAAAGGCAAATGGGTCTCAGCCACTCTCTGCATCACCCATACTAACCATCGCCTGCCATAATTGACTAGATTAATAGAGATATCAAAACTAGGACCATAGTTGAAAAAAATGCCTTCTTCATAAGCAAAGTTTGCTAATGAGTCCGCAAATTGATTCCAATAACACGGAACCAGTTGAAGAGACACTCTCAAACCCATCAAGCATGGTCATAGTAGTGCGATAATACATAGAAAGAATGGGATTTTGGATTATGTAAGTCCCATTTAGTTGGTTCAATGTGTAAGTCCCATTTAGTTGGTTCAATGCCAGTTGGGAATCCCCCTTTACTAATAACTGACGGATGCCACCCTTCTTAGTAATATTCAGGCCCATGATTAAAACTTTGTATACCGCCATGTTATTGGTAAATCCATCCTCGAGATAAACATCTAATTTCATCACGACTCTATGTCAGGGATCTCTAATAACTACCCCTATACTCCCTTTTTTGTTGGGAGCTGGACACTCCATCAAAGTACAATGTGTACATCCACAATGGGTTCACATAGCCAGCCATCGTCACCTCTACTCATAATTATGATTGTCAAAATTTGGCATATTCAAAGGATGTACTGAAGACTGGATCTCACCTTCTTCATTGAATATAATAGGGATGCTTGTCAGAATTTGTAAGCAGTGATGGCAAAATAATTTGATTTTCTAGACAAATGATCTGTCCTCTTGCTCAATCACTTTATATCCTTTACTCCACCAAATAAGCTTTCCCTGATGATATCGTTGCTCCAAGTATGGGTGTTCCAAGTAAGGGTAAGCCACCCTATCAACCAATATTTTCTCTTGCAGGTTCGTGATCAACCCCGCATTGACTTGCAAGGCATTTATTTTGTTAGTGCATCTAGAGATAATAAGGTTTAATCTTATTAAGGTTAACCTTATTTTTAAACTCCACTCCCTCAAGATTAGCCAGTAAGGCTGTGGACTTATTCTTTTCTATTCTTACGATCTTATAGGGACCGACTCAAGTTTTCTTGGGAAACAACTCTCTACGTGCATCATAATATAGAACTAACTATCCCTTCTTAAAGGTATATTTCTTTGCTTTTAAATCATGCAGCTACTTCATCTGACCCTTAACCACTTCCTAGTGCAATAGATTTTGCAATTTGAGCTCATCCAAGTGGGCCAAAGTTGTAAAGTGCTCGAAGAGGGCATCCTCGTCACCCAAAGAATGATTGATTGTGAATCTTGTAGTTGGCAACTCAATCTCTAAGGGCAAAACACACTCCTTCCCATAGACTAGCTTAAACGGGGTGTGGCTAGTGGCTCATTTAAACGTTGTGTTATATGCCCACATCGCCATGTATAGTTTCTTATCTCAGTCTCGCTTCTTTTTCGACACTATTTTGGATAGAATACCCACAAGTTGCTTGTTAGTACTTTCAACTTGCTCGTTTGTATGTGGGCTATAAGGAGTTATCTTATTGTGCTTATCAAGCTTTTGATCACCTTGTTTAGGAAATGGGTTCCATGCTCCGATATTAATTCTTTTGGCGGACCAAATCGGCATATAATCTGCTCTAGTAGGAAATTGGTAGTCTTCTTTGTGTTGTCCTTCCTCATTGGTCGTGCTTCTAACCACTTTGTAAAATAGTCAGTCACCACTATGATACATCTCTTCTATGTAGAAAATGACGGGGGTAATAGAACCCACAAAGTCGATGCCCCACTTCTCAAATGGAAGTATAGCTATAATCGGAGTAAGTGGTCACTTCCTATTCTCCCTATTGTCATGTTGTTGACAAGTATCACATCTCTTAACATACTCGAATGCATCTTGAAAAATGGACAGTCACCAATATTTGGCTCTTAAAGCTTTTTGGGCAGGTCAGCCATTCAACAAAATGCCCTCCACAAGTGGAGTCATGGCACTCTTCCAAAACGAATGGAACCTCGTCAGGCATCACACATTGGCAATAGATATCATCAACCCCCTGCCGATATAATGTTCCTGTGATCAAGGAAAATTACAAAGCATGTTGTATGATTTTCCTCTTTTCTGATTTTGATAAATTGACTCCAATCTCTCCTGTTGATAGGTAATGCATAATACCAGCATACCGAGATGGGATGGAGGCCATATTGATTTTAAACATTTCCTCAATATCACTTCCTTTAACTAAAGTCTCTTTCGAATCCCCGAAATCCACAAGGCATTCCACAATACCCTGTAACTTTGGTTGCTTACTTCTAATCTCATAGTCAAATTCCTGCAAAGTGATTAGCCACTTTGCTAAATGATCAGGTGGTTGTAGCTTATTTATTAGCAATCTGATCCCCTCCGCCTTCATATAGAAAACTATCTTCTCATAGAGAATGTAGTGCCTGAATTTTTAGTAGCAAATACCATTGCAAGGTACAACTTCTCCATGTAGGTGTAGTTGATTTATGATATGCCCAACTTCCGACTAGCAAAAGCAATCGGATGATACCATTTTTTCTCCTAAATTTGGGATAAACAGGAAGATTGGTACTTGCATCTATACAAGAGAAGAGGGTAAGAACCATGACTTATAATGCGTATTACAAGTGTCTAAGACCTCTGCTGATTCTTATCCATGTCCATTGTTAAGAGATTTTACCTTATTAGTGTTCATAATGTGTGATGGGAGCAATACCATGGGAGAGTAACATTT
This sequence comes from Lygodium microphyllum, assembly GCF_053477565.2. Taxonomy (NCBI): domain Eukaryota; kingdom Viridiplantae; phylum Streptophyta; class Polypodiopsida; order Schizaeales; family Lygodiaceae; genus Lygodium; species Lygodium microphyllum. The sequence goes on from NC_141148.1 coordinate 113,930,921, forward strand.
CCCAAAATGTTTCCATATTTATATGTGGAAACTAGGTTTTTTGTACATGTAGCATCGCATGCTATATGTCATCATATCATCAACTCATAAAAGGTATTAAAAGTGAAAGCCCAGGAGAAAGTCCAAGAGTAAAGGCTTAAGGACCCTAGGCCAATCATAATGCCTAATTAAATGCAAGGTAGGATTGCTCTATTTAGTTATCCAATTTCATAAGATGAATAGATTATGGATATGGCATAAGTATGATGTGTGTAGTGTGAGATTAGGAACTAAATACAAGAGAAACTTATGTAGGGGAACGTAGATTAGCTTTTTAAATTCAGCTACAAAATACATGCAAGGTAATCTTGAGATATCGAGCTCCACTCGTGATATGCCAGGGTGACCGTTGTGCATTTATGCCACCGACTTGTTAGCTGCAGATGCAGTTGGTACACCGCCCATGAATAATAGCTAGATGATAGCTATCCTTAACTACTCTAGTTCGTGGCTCAGTTAATATGCCACCTTAGTTAGTTGAGTTTGGTTTGAGACCCACATATAGGGTTCTTCTATTTCTATGTACTAGAGTTCTTTTTGGCTTACACAACTAAGAAGAGGAAAATTGTTTTCAGCCTCCACCTTTGTGTGTATTCCCCCATTATGCAAGTGAGAAAGCTACAAGTGAGACTCCTTCCTCCTCTCCCACAATCTTGACATGGTATCAGAGTCTGGTTCGTGGTAAGGAGCTTAAGAAAGCAAACCAAATTCGTGGTGTTCTAGTAAGAGGACCAGTGTTGCTTTCATTTTTCGAGTTTGGGAGCAAGTCTCTGCAGGTAGCACAGCCGGAAAGTGCAAGAGTGCATTGTCTCAGATTGAGACGCCCTTCACGGTGTAGCAAGAGGGCAGTATATGTTGGGGTAAGGGCTTTAGCCCTTGATTGTTCTGTTTTTTTGATTTGAGGCCATTTCGGGGCCTGTTTTGGAGGCGGAAGTTTTCCGCATGCTTTTTGCTGTGCGACCACTGTTCTACAAGTCGATGAAAAGTTACCGTAGAAATTGCATCGTATGCCTATGCGCAGAGACATTGGGAGTAACAGAATCATCCTTGTTGCTTGGTGATGCAAAATCGTCACTAGGAAGTGACTGTGTGGTCAAATACCACTTTCGTTAGTTTTGTAGATTTGCCCTTGTGAGGCTGAAGCTGTGTTTTTTGTAGTGACAGAATTTTTTGCAGTGTTCTATAATGGCATCTGATTCTCTTTCACAGATTGTCACTGAAAAGCTTGACAAGAACAACTTCCAAGCATGGAAGTTTAGAATGATAAATTTCCTTATGGAAAAAGGATATTGGGAATTTGTTGCAGGAAATGAAGAAGAACCAGTTCTTCCTGATGTTCCCAATCAACAGCAAATGCAAGCATTTAAAGGATGGCATGAGAGAGCCAGAAAAGTTATGTACTGGCTGTCTATCAGTATTTCAGACTCTATGATTGTGCATATTGAGGATACAAGTACGCCAAAGGAGGCATGGGATACTTTGTCAAAAATGTATAGCACAAATACACAAGCCAGGAAAATGCAGCTCAAGCAAGAGTTGCACAATGTGCAAAGAGAAAGTATGAGCATTAATGACTACCACATGAAGGTGAAGAAGATTGCAGATGCACTTGCTTCCATTGGATAGCCAGTGGAAGATGATGATTTAGTTTCTGTGACCTTGAATGGTCTAGGAAAGGATTATGCATAGTTCCGAACATCCATTTCTGTCCGTGAAAGATTTCCTGATTTTGAGGAGTTGATTGCTCTTCTAATTTCTGAGGAGTAGAGAAATGGTGGTGCATCTTCTTCAGGAGGAGCTTCAAAAGAAGCTGTCTTCTACTCAAATGCTGGAAGAGGTAGAGGCAGAGGTAGAGGAGGCCGATCTGGAGGCCGTGGTAGAAACCAGAATATGCAGCAAACTCAAGAAAACCAGTCCTATGGAGGAGAACGTGGTAACTCTAGAGGTAGGGGGAGCCAAAGAGGTCGTGGTGGATGGCAAAGAGGGCAAAATGCAAACAGCAATGTTGAATACTACTACTATGGTAAAATGGATCATATGGCTAAAGAATGCTATAAAAAGCAGAATGACATCATGAATGGAAAATTGCAACAAGGAAATTATGCATCTTCTAGTAGATAGGGTGATGACAAAAATGAGCATTTGTTTATGGTGCAGCACATGAACAATTCTGTGACAAGTGCAGAAGAAAGCAACGAAGTGTGGTATGTTGACTCAGGTGCATCAAACCACACGATAGGTCATGCAGAATGGATGCAGGATGCAAGGAAAATGGAAAAACCAGGATTTGTGGAGACTGGTGATGATACTGCACATCTTATTGTGAATATTGGAAAAATTCATTTGTCTATGTAGGATGGGAAAAAGAAATACCTATCGAATGTATTTCTTGTCCCGAATATCACCAAGAACCTGGTTTCTGTTGGTCAAATGGTTGAGCAGGGCTTGCAGGTCAGATTTAATCCTCATGGATGCTTTGTTGAGGATATGAAAAATAAAGGTCACTTCATAGTAGCAAAAGGAAAGAAGAAGGGCAGAATGTTTACGTTGGATGCAGACTAGCCTAAATTGAGTGTAGCAATGTTTGCACATGGGACCGGCGTAGTTGCAGATATTGATATGTAGCATAAACGCATTGGTCATGTTAATGTATAGTGACTTAAATCAATGCGAGCCCAAAATATTGTTGCAGGATTGCCTAAATTCAAGGTTGCAGAAATGCATAAGGTATGTGAAGCCTGTCAATTTGGAAAACAGGCAAGGAAACCATTTCCTAGACATGTTCAAGAGAGTACCTCTCAAATGAGTTTGTAAGGTTCTTGCAGGAGCATGGCATAAAGTAGCAATATTCATGTAGTCATATCCCACAGCAAAATGGAATTGCATAAAGAAAAAACAGGCATATTGGAGAGGTATCTCGTGCCATGCTCAATGAAAAAGACCTGCTAGATTTTTACTGGGCTGAGGCAGTTGCTACAGCAGTCTACATAATGAACAGGACTCCCACTGTGCAGCAATACATGGCATGACTCCAGAGGAGAGGTATACTGGTAGGAAACCAGATATTTCTCATTTGAAATTTTTGGTTGCATTGCCTATGATCATGTGCCAGATGAGATGAGATCCAAGTTGGATCCAAAAGCTGAGAAGTGCATCTTTATTGGTTACTCTCTGCATAGCAGAAAGGGTATAGATGCTATAACCCTTCTACTCGTAAGTTTACAGTGAGCAGAGATGTTGTTTTTGATGAGATGAGTAGCTGGTATAAACTAGCAAATGTGATTGATAATGTAGATGCACAAAATGGTAATGCTGCACAAAATTCACAACAGCAATCACAAGATATTAGTGGACCTGGAGTGTCCTCTAGCAGTGGTTCACATTCTTCACCATGGACAGGAAAATTGAGATCAGGAGAATCTTCTCAAAGCAATGCAGATAGTGGTATGCAAGTATCACGAAAAGGAAAAGAGAAGGTAGATCAGCCCATGTTTGATGTGAATGCAAGTCACTCTTATGTGGATGGTGAATCCAGTGGCTCAGAGCAGAGCATTGATGATGAGTTGGGTATTCCTTCTATTGTTACACTTGGAGTAAGAAAGACCAGGGATGTTTTGAGACCACCTGGAAGTGAGCCCACTTTGCGCAGGTCTACCAAAGCTAGGTATCATGTGGATAGGCTGAAATATGATGGATTTACAGCCATTCACTATGCCTATATAGTCAAAGTGATACAGGAACCAGAACCCACTTCTTTTGAGCAAGCCATGGGAAAAGAAAAATGGGAGAAAGCCATGGATGAAGAAATCGATGCTTTGGAAGCAAATGCTACATGAGAATTGGTACATTTGCCTAAAGATAAGAATGCAATTGGTTGTAAGTGGGTTTATAAGGTGAAGCACAATGCAGATGGCTCTGTGAACAGATACAAGGCAAGATTAGTAGTCAAGGGGTATGCACAAACATATGGCATTGATTATGAAGAAACATTCAGTCCGGTTGCAAGGATAGCAACCGTAAGAGCAGTCATTGCTATGGCTGCATCAAAGGGATGGTCTTTACATCAGATGGATGTAAAGAATGCCTTCTTGCATGGTGATTTGCAAGAAGAGGTCTATATGGAGCTTCATCCTGAGTTTGTTTGCAGGTTGAAGAAAGCCTTGTATGGCTTGAAGCAAGCACCTAGAGCATGGTCTGACAAAATAGGATAGTATCTTGTCACTATTGGCTTTCAGATTTCGAAGGCAGATTTCTCACTTTATGTGAGAAAAACAGAGAAAGGTATTATGCTGCTAGTCATTTATGTTGATGATTTGATTATCACAGGTGATAGTGATGAAGATATCCTTCATGTGAAAATGCTATTGAAGCAGAAGTTTGAGATGAAGGATTTGGGAGGGCTGCGTTATTTCTTGGGCATTGAGGTGATCGGATCACCAAGTGGAATACAGCTCTTGCAGAGGCAGTATGGATTGGACATGTTGTCCAAATATGGGATGACAGGCTGTAAGCCTATTTCAGTTCCTTTGGAGCACAATGTGAAGCTGAGTGCAGATGCAGGTGAGCTTCTGGAAGACCCTACTATGTACAGATGCATAGTAGGAAGTTTGATTTATATGACTATTACCAGGCCAGATTTGAGCTATGCTGTTGGATTGGTAAGTGAGTTTATGCAGGCTCCAAGGAAACTGCATTTGGATGCGGCTAGACGCATACTCATGTATGTGAAGTCCACATTGCAGTATGGACTATTTTATGAGACTAGGGTTCAGATACAGTTGCATGGATACACTGATGCCGATTGGGTTGGTAGTATTTCTGATAGATGATCTACCAGTGGATATGTGTTCTCTTTTGGGAGTGCTGCAGTCACTTGGAGCAGCAAGAAACAGCCTACAGTTGCCTTGTCGAGCACAGAGGTTGAGTACAGGGGTGCAGCAATGGCTGCATGTGAGGTAGCTTGGTTGCATAAGCTACTTTATGATATGCATCAGCCTATAGATGGGCCAGTTGTCATTTATTGTGACAACATGAGTAGTATACACTTGGCAAATAACCCAGTCTATCATGCTAGAACAAAGCACATTGAGGTGCATTATCACTATGTGCGGGAGAGGGTCTTACTAGGTCTTATTGATCTAGTTTATGTCAGCACAGAGGATCAGGTAGCTGACATATTTACGAAGGCATTGGGCATAGAGAAGCTGCGCAAGTTTAGAGACCTGCTTGGTGTGCAAGAATTGGGATTGAGCTCAAGGGGGAGTGTTGAGATATCGAGCTCCACTCGTGATATGCCAGGGTGACCGTTGTGCATTTATGTCACCGACTTGTTAGCTGCAAATGCGGTTGGTACACCACCCATGAATAATAACTAGATGATAGCTATCCTTATCTACTCTAGTTTGTGGCTCTGTTAGTATGCCACCTTAGTTAGTTGAGTTTTGTTTGAGACCCATATATAGGGTTCTTCTATTTCTATGTACTAGAGTTTTTTTTGGCTTACACAACTAAGAAGAGGAAAACTGTTTTTAGCCTCCACCTTTGTGTGTATTCCCCCATCCTGCAAGTGAGAAAGCTACAAGTGAGACTCCTTCCTTCTCTCCCACAATCTTGAGAGGTAAGATATGAGTGTTAGCTAAATTCACAATGTTTGGTTTTAGCATAAGAAGAGAAATAGTATTACTGTGCACCATTTTGTAGTTGTAATGAGGCTTGAAAATAGAATAGATCATTGAAAAGATTTAGTGAAAATCAATTGGAAATCGAAAACCAATTAGAGATTCTTGATGCAATATAATTATCAATTTTGGTAATAATATTCATAAGAGAGTTCATTAAAACAAGGGGGCACAGTACATTGGCAAAGATCAATAGATCATAATCAAATTGGTGATTAAGGTCTATTTGTAATGGAAGAGAAGATAGGACCAATAGTCATGATTACAATTAGAGGAAAGGAGGCTACATGGTCAAAAGACACCAATGTTGGTCTATCAACTACAACTAGGCCATTAAAGATGGATGAAGGGAGGGGACCACTACTCTCTAGTGTGGATCTGAGGCAATTTCATAAAGGTGGTGCTTTTACTACAGTAGTGAGGGAGGTAAGAGTTACATCACACTAGGGCTTCCTGGGCTAGTAGGATGTTTTCCTCCCCCCACTAAGTTTTGGTCGCACTGTGGGGTGATGGAAGCAAACGACAAGCTAAATGTCAAAGTTTCTAGAACAAAAACAGTGATGATTGGTCGTAGGTCGCTTGTCATTTTGGTCGAGTTGAAAAGGGAAAAATCCTATTTCTTAGCATTCTAAGCATTTTGTTAGCACACAAAAAGTTCATAGTTTTTGTGGGCTAAGTGGGGGGCAGAGAAAGTGCCACTAGCTTGCTAAGCCTTGGGGGAAACCAAAGGCTAATAGGGGGAGTGGGGTTCCTCTGTCCCTATTGGCCATGGGTGCAAATCAACTCTAAGGACAAATGGAGGTGGCAAAGAGTGTGAAGGTTCATAGCAGTGAAGCAAGCTAGCAATGACTTAAGGGCAAGGATTACAAATAGAAGCCATATGGATAATAGAAGGAAAGCAAGAAGGGATTTTTCATAGCAAGGTATGATGAAAGCAGGGGACACAAATTAGGATGCAAGAAGCTGAAGTAATAATATTCAAACTGAGATAATCTATAAAGGAGGTGTCTGCTGACATGGAGGGTGCAACAAAGGGGGATCCAAGGGGAATGAGACTAAGTGAACAAATGAAACTAGGGAGGGGAAATTCTATGCATGTTATGAAGTAGATAGGGAAATATTAATGTATGCAAGTAACCAAGGGAGGGAGCTTAGACTAAGTTGATAATATGTGCTTGTGAGATTGCGTGTGTGTGGTTAATGAAGTAACCGTACATAAAAGATGATGACTTGTTAAAAATTTATAGATTAATTATATAAGATTATACAAATTTTTCCTTTATTACTATCTAACTTAATAAAGAATATAACTTTGTCTTCAAGAAAACAATTTACAAAGGGTTAAAGCTAATTCAGAGTTCTCAATTATATTCATGAAAGCATTTTTTGAGTAAAATTAGTAAAGGTTGCCTTGTAGAGGTTTGAGCTAGCCTTGAAGGAACAAACTATTTTTTATAGAAATAGCTCCAAAGTAAGGCCTTTATCCACTTGTGTGTGTGTGTGTGTGTGTGTGTGTGTGTGTGTGTGTGAATGCTAATTGTAAAATTCAAAATCAAAGCAGAATTCAAAGTTAGAGTGCCAAAATGCATTTTTGAAAAAAGGATTATTTTTCAATATTTATCCTATTATTCTAAGCTCTTATAATTTATTCCATGTGATGTTTTGTAGTATTTTGTGAGAGCTATGCTCATTTAGACTCCTTAGCCCCAAGGGTCACCTTCATGGCCCTTGGGACCCAAAATAAGGGCCCTCAGTGAGTTGCACACTCTTCAACTCAAGATAATGTGCCTTGAGTTGCTACTAGCTAAATTACTATATTTAACCCAAAGGCTAGATCCACAAATGTTATATTTTTACAATATAATCACATAAACCTCATCTAACATATACATATGGCTACTCCTCATGATGGGGGCCTTACATTTTTTAGCACCATGGATCATTTGTGCCACCTTACAAGGGCAAGGTATTAAGCATATCTAATACCAAATCATAGCCAAAAGCTTGAAACCACTAGCTAGAACTAGTCATATATTGATTCTAAGATCTTCGTGACATTGTCTAAAAGCATCCATACCAATTTGTGGGCCAAAAAACCTGATTCTCCATCAATCTAGGGTCCAAAAATCACCTCATTTGACCTCAAAAAGTAATTGAGAATCTTCATTAGGCATACATAGACCCATGTGACATAAGTCGTATACTTCAAACTATCACTAAAGGTCCCATTTTGGCTAGCTATGGTAGTTGCAAACTTTAGGCATTTAAAATTTGACTATAAAGTAGCCTTAACTAAGTCTAGATTTGATCCAACATACCTAGATTTTCCCACCAATAACATTTAGTGTGCATATATAGCTCAAACACTAATCGTACACCACTTAGAGGACTGACTAATAGATTAATCAACTCATTTTTACAAATGCCATATACCATAGAAAAGTCATTTGGATTCTACATGTTAGCTTAAGAGTGACTTTATGAGAAATCCTCCAAAATCTTATTTGAGTGGCCAATTCTAGTGCCGCATAATCTAAGATAGCCTACACTATTCCTCATATTACTTCACAAATTCACACCACCTAGGTAGATTGTAACTTGCAAATAGGACACAACCTTTGAACCACATCAAGTGGATCCATGATCCTTTTGGGACTCATAATGATCCATTTGATGATAAAATCGTAACCATGAATTCAATCTATGAGTTGTCTAAACCTAAGCACTATGTATAATATAAGCTTATAATCTCAAACACCTATAGGGAATGGCGGCTTAACCTCTTGATTTTCTTTTGAAAATAAATAATGTAATTAAATATTTAACGACATAAATTTAAAAGAGGAAAATTTTTAGATTTTAGTGTCTATTTTTGAGTGGATTAACCCTAAAACTCACCCCCACCCTCAAAGCTATTGCCATCATGCCTTAATGACAACAATCACACCTTTACAACTATAATTGCATAATCATGTATAAGTCTCCACGCTATAGATCCAATGTCAACAATCAACATCATATGCAAGCAGTAGTGTGTTAATAGTAGGTGTAGCATCATCGTGTGCAACAAGGGCATCATTGTGAACATTAGTCATTACAACCATGATTTCCAACAAGCAGTAGTTGGGTTACCACCATTGCAACATAAAGATTTTTGAAAGAAGTGCTCTTTGCTATATTTTCACATCCCACCATTTTTTTTGTGAAAGTGGTAAATTATATTGCAAAAAGAGTTTGATAAATATTTACATCATTATGGGGGGAGAACCCCTTAAGAACAACCAACCAATCATCTATAATTGGACAAAAAGACTACAAAAATTCCTTATTTACAAAGGTGCTTAATTTGGGAGTTAAACCAATGTAGGGGAAAGAGTAGCACCCAAATTTAGGATGGCAAGTTGTTCCACATCGCAAGGTGAGTCTAAGATTTCACATGATTTCATGGGTCTTGAATTTCTTGAAGGTGATTGAATCCTCTTCACCTATTCTATTTGAGTTTACAAGGGTCCCAAGACCCTTATTGCTTTGCTTTAGCTAGGAAAGGACTAGAGAGAGGGAGTAGGACCCTTGGACATTTCCCTAACCCCATTTTGGATCTCTATCTACTTTTGCCTCACTGAAGCTCCTCTTGATCTTCCCTTGAGAGTCATTCCTTTGATCTAGCCATAACCCAAGCCATAGCCAAATTAGCTCTCGTTAGGCAAGGGGCCAAAGAGAGGAGGTAGGACCCCTCCATTGCCCTAGCCACATTTTGGATCTCTATCTAATTTTTCCTCACTAAATCTCCTCTCAATCTTCCCTTAAGAGTCATTCCTTTGATCTGGTCATAGTCAATTTAGGTCTAGTCTTGGCAATAGAGTGCACTTGTTTAGTTACCTACAAATCAAAGTTGCGCTTAGTCAGCAAAATCACTTTATTATTACTAAAAATAACCTCACTTCTTGAGATCGTGATCATCCATAAAAAGATGCATCCAAAGGCTGGAGGAAAGCCCATTGGCCTCTCTAAGAAGGAGCTCTTTCCTTGATACAAAGTAGGGGTAGAAGGGTAGGATGATCAAATGGAGCCATTGGATATAGGGTTTATTACTAGGGAAAGAGAAGAATCTATGGGGAAGGGTTTTTTTCTTCTTATTACATCTCTTGCAAACTCCTGACCCCATTCCTAGTCTCTCAGCTCTTTCTTAAGTGCAAAAATCTGTGTAGGATTAGCTAGAGGAGAAGAGAGACCTTGGGGGGAAGGGGGAAGCTCCAAACTTGCTTGTGAACCTAAATTCCCATTGACTAGTATTCCAATTCAAGTTCCATCTTTTGTTGCTTTTGGTGATTAACATGAAATAGTAATTTGCTCCTCTCGGCTACTACTGCCAGTCTAATCTTATTCCCACAATGTATCAACCTTGGGTTTAGATCAAACGTTACCTCTTTTCTATTTTGTATGAAGGTGATTTCCTCCTTATTTAGTCTAAATGTTATTCTTAGTTCACATTCACATATCCATGAGTACATAGTGCCACATGTCACCCCAAACTTGGATTCCCTTTACATGAAATTTGAGTGGCTTCCTAAATTCTTCTCTTGTTATTAGGGGGGAGGGAAACACTTAGCCAAATTGAGTCCCTACCCACCCACTAGAGGATTTCTTTCTATTTTTGAGGGATCATTGGTCTTTGAATTTCTGCCATGCTTCCCATAGTCTTTTGATTAGGGGGAAGCTCCCATGGCCTAGATGAGAACAAAATTGTAGTGTGAATGGGAAGGTTTTTGAACCTAGGGCTGACTTCAATTCTAAACTTTTTTATACTCTCAATAAGGAGTACAGCCCACTCCTCATTTGGGTTTTCAAGGTCTCTAATCACTAATTGTCTTGCAATTTTATTCACCATCGCACAATTGTCAATGACTTCTAGACCCCCTTCTTTTTCGGAGTGTGCAAGTTTGCGCTGACAATTTGGGTATTTTGAACTTGCTTGGGTCTCCTCCTTCCCACATAAAACTTCTATATATAGCTTCTAGTCATCCAAGGGAGCCCTTAGGAGGTATCCAACAAGCCAAGAAGTACACGGGTGGATAGCAATATGTGGTTTGGTATTATACATCTGGAGGCTAGGTTCTACTATAGTCCAATCCATCTGTCTAGTTTGTTCTTGATTATTTCAAGTACCCATTGCCACCTCTACTTTAAGATAACACCAAAGCCAATTAGAATACCAAGGAGCCTCAATATTTTGTCCTTAAAGATCACTTAGATCCTACCTCAAGGAACCACTCAAGAGGGTCCTTAACCATCATTTTTATACCAATTTTAATATGGTTGGATCACAAACCTAGATACTAGACAAAATATTTCTAAGCAATCCCAAAATGTAGTGATGGACTCTAGATCATTATTAAGAGTTGCATTACTATCATTAACAAAGAGATTGAGGATCATTTCCTTATTGTCAAGAAGGTGAATCCCTCTATTTTTCCCTTTCTACACTTGGACTTGGACAAGCCAACCCAACCCATCCATAGCAATGGCAAAAAGCAAGGGGACCAAGGAACATCAATGTCTTATGGATCTCCTTAAAGGGAGATCCCCACTTAACTCTCCATTTACTACTATTCTAGTGGAATAATTTACAAAGTAAACAAAGACATATTTGATGAATCTGCTACCTAGTTCAATGTCTAATAGGGATTGTAGGATGAAGTCTCATTCTAGCCTATCATAGGCTCTGTTAAAGTTGATTTTGAGAAAATCAAAGTCTTGCTTTTTCTTTTGGGCATAATCAAGTTCCTCCCACAGGTTATGATATCATTTGGAATATATCTACCTTTAATGAATCTTTTTTACCCATTTCTCACATTAGGGGAGATTTGAGATCTTGAAAATACCTTGTAAGAGATCTTAGAGATAGAAAATATTTTAGAAAAAAAAATTGGTTTTTAAAATTTTGCATAAAATATCTAAAATAATTAAGAATTCATTATCATAATATTTGTATGACTTGCATCAAACCTAAAAATCTAGGCCACCATAAAGATGGCAATGATCAACTTAATGAAGCTCCTATCTTCTCTTGATAAAAGTGGAAGTGAATATTCAATTTAAAGTTTTTTGACATTTGGTTATCTCCCTCCATCCTCATGCTCTTCTTTCTTTCTTCTTCTCCTTTATTAGTTACTTTCTCATTCATCTTAGTTTTTGAATTCACACAATTTTTCCATTCAAAGTTATAAAAAATATGTTTTCAGTAAATACAAAGGTGTAGAAAAGCTAGCTCAAGCAAGAGGTGAATACTTTGAAGAAAGAGAATATATCTATAAGTATGTTTTGAAGGTGAGGACTATCACACGTACATTGTTAGCTATTGATGTAATGCTTAATGATGATGGTTTGGTTTCATCTAGTTTGGGGCTAGCCTTAATAATGAGAAGTTCTAGAAGTCTTTTGCTACATTCATGTACATACAAAAATTATTTCCAAATCACTACAAGGGAATGGGGATATAGCGATGGCAGTTTGCGATGCAAAATAGCTACGTCGCTATTTGCATTGCAAGTAGGATCGCTAAAACAGTTAGCAATACTAATTGCGATACTAATAGTAACACTTAGCGATGCTAACTACAACATAAATAGTGATGCCGATTTGAGGAAAAAAAGGGGATGAAAACACAAGCGCAGCATTTGCCATAAACATTTTCGAGAGAGAGTGAAAGAGAAAGCGAGAGTTTGTTGCCTTGAGAGGGAGAGGAAGAGGGAAATAGAGAGAAGGAGAGCTTCTCATCACCGTCGTCTCTGTTATACACGAAGAAGAGAAAAAAGTGTGCAAGGGAGAAAGAAGGGGCGTTGTGAAGAGGATGCGAAAAGGAATTCATCCTCGAGCCTTTGAGGTAGGTACGTTGCCTCTTCTTGCTTTGTTTTTGTATTTTCTTCCATTCTTTTTTTATTTTTCTTTGTAATGAGATGCATTGAAAGAGAGAGAGAAAGAGAGAAAAGGAGAGAGGGAGAAGAAAGAAGGAAGAGGAAGAGAGAAACAAGATATGAAGGAAGGGAGAGGAAGAGAGAAAGGGGAAAGGGTAACAAAGAGAGAGAGAAAAAGATAAATGAGATATGAAGGGAAGGAGAGAGAATGTGGGGGCCTTTGCTTGACCACCAAGACCCATGGATTGCTTATTGCTTCAAGAATTTCAAGCCGAATTCTATAGCTACCTCTCACATAGCCGTACTTACTCTCAATCCTACGAGTGTAGTGAGCTTACCTTGATGCTCAATTGAGTATCCTCCTCCCTCAAGCACTTTGGTAGCTCCATGATCCAAGATGCAAGCTCAAGCAAGCTCAATCCTCCACCTCCAAGCTCCATCTTCCATAGTCATGCATGCGAGACAAGAGAAGAGAAGAGAAGAGAAGAGAAGAGAAGAGAAGAGAAGAGAAGAGAAGAGAAGAAGAGAGGAGAAGATGGAAAGCTTCTCCACCATGGTCCCTCACCCTCACTCACTCACTCCCTCACACTCTCACACTCCCTCTCTCAAACACAAGCACAAGTAGCAAGGAGAAGAGAAGAATAGAAGAAGAGAGTTACTTTAGCCACACACCAAAAATGAGCTTCTTCATTCACTTTTAAACTTTTATACATGCCCTCATCCCTTTGGGCACCCATCCACATTATTACATGACCGACCATCTTAGCCAAAGCTTTTTTTCCTCATATCTTCCTTCTTTTCATAGTTCTTTTTCTCTTGCACTTCCACATTTACAATATGCACAGGAGGGAGCCTAGCACTATTTTATAAAATGAATTGCATTGTGCCATGGGCTTTCCTTGCTAGAGTATTTTGTGCACCTTGCTAGAATATTTAGTGCTCTCCTACATTTTTTCTTAGATTTCCTTCTCTTCCACTTTTCTTGTCTGGCCAGAATGAGCTTCTTTATTCACTTTTTGACTTGGGCTTCCTTAGTCTTCCTCTGCTTCTTTTTGGGCTATATGGTCCTTGACATGTTTGTAACAAAGGAAAATGAGTGAGACAAACAACGAGGTGGAGAGAGAAACAAAGAGAAAGGCAACAAAGAAAGAGAAAGAGAGAAAGAAATAGAGGGAGGAGAGAAAGAGAAACTGAGGGTAATGGAAGAGGTGGAAGAAAAGAGTGATGTGAAGAGAGGAAGGAGAATGAAAAGAAAAGAAAGAGGGAGGGGGAGAAAAAGGGATAGAGCTAGGGAGAAAAAGAGAGAGAGAGAGAACGATAAATAGAGAACAAGTGAGAGGGAGAGAAAAACAGAAACAACAAGAGAATTAGAAAGAATGGAATGATAGTAAAATAAAGGGAGACACAAAGAGAGGTGGGGAGAGAGGGTCTTTTGATGTCCTTGTTTTATAAATTTTTTATTTTCTATCAGTGATTTTGATTGTAAAAAGATGCATTGAGTGAGAGTGGAGAGGAAAAGAGAGAAAGAAATAGAGAGAAGAAGGAGGGAAAGAAAAAGAGAGAAGTGAGAGTGGGAAGGAAGATGGGGGAGAGAAAGGAACATTGAGAGAGAGAGGGAAGAGAGAGAAATAAATAAGGATGAAGGGAGGCAAATAAAAAAAGACAAAGAGAGAGAGAAAGAGGGTTGGGGAGAGAAACAAAGAAGGATGAAGCAAGCCAAATGGACAAAGAGAGATGGAGGGAGGCAAACAAATAAAGAGAAAGGGAGAGAAAGTAAAGTAGAGATTCAAATAGAGGAAGATCACCAATGAGGGAAACAAAACCCTTTTGTTTGCCATAACATAGACCCAATAGAAAACGATGATGGTCGTGATGTCCAATATTGCAAGGTGTATCTTAATCAGCATGTCCCGTGTCCTTGCACTCAATGCAAGTTGGCAATCAGACGAGCGTGTCGCTTGTCCATAAAACATGTTCAATGCTTCGACAAGTTTCAATCGAATATTATTGACCAAATTATCTCAAACTTTGAGCAAACGGTAAGAAAAGTGTGTATCAATCATGCTTTACATTCGCAAAATAATTGATCATATACAAAAATATTAGATGTGCCCATGAAATTTGTACAAAGAGGTGACACTTCATCCCAAGGAATGCACTTATTACGGCCCATTAGAAGAGTTCATGGACGTGTGATGAATGGAGTGCTTGAGATGATATACTAATTGAAGGGCATGACGCAAACTACATCCCGGATACCAAAGGAGATAATGGGCCTTTTGAACCTTCCTTCAATCTTGGAACTTGAGATGGAGGCAATGATCGATGCATTAATGCCCATGGATGCCGAGTCATCTGATCCACTGAGAGAAGAAGTGTCTATACCATTACATGATGGGTGCCGAGTATCTTGCCTGAAGATATTGCTAGTGCTCCTAAGTGTGCAAGCAAAGTACAGGTGGAGCGATGCAAGTGTGACCGAGTTGTTTAGATACATTCTACACTCCATTGATTTTTTTTACTCTATTATAAAATAAAAAACACATCTTGTGCTCTTCAAGACATCTTTTGATTTTTTTTTTAGGTTGCTAAAGTATCATATATTACCACCTAGAAACATGATATTTGAGTCCCATGATTATGCATTATTAGTATTACAAAAGCTTGGCATGGACTACAACAACATCCATGCATGTGTCAATGATTGTGTGTTGTTTTGAGCAGACTATAGGATTATGGAGACATATTCGAAGTGTGGTGCACACAAGTCTCGACAGGACTTGCAAAGAAAAACCATCCCTTAGAAGGTTCTCGAACACTTTACACTTATATTGCGTATACGTCACATGTTTTGTATATTGAGCATGGTGAACTTGATAACGTGGCATATGCAGAACAGATCCATAGATGGAGTCCAACAAATATCAACAGATTCACATGCATGGAGTCATATTGAGTCCACCTTTCTAGGCTTTGCACGAGAGCCAAGGAATCTTTGGCTTGGTCTTGCTATGGATGGCATGAATCCATTTGGTCTCCGCTAAACTTCTTATAGTGTGTGGTATGTAGTTCTTGTTAACTACAACATCTTGCCATGGCTTTCTACGAAGAAAAGACACCTGATCCTTAGCTTGCTCATTCTTGGGTGCTACAAAGTCAAGAACATGGATGCCTACCTCCATCCACTAGTTGATGAGCTCAAGATTTTGTGGGAGAAGAGAGTTTCTGTGGAAGACATGAGCAAGCACAATGGTCGACAGTCTGCTAATATACGAGCCATTCTCATGAGGACCATGCATGACTTTCCAAGATTCAAAGAGTGCTCAGGTAACTGGACTCGTTCAAGTTTGTGTTCAAGTTTGTGATATCTAACATAGCTCATTCAAGTTTATGGTGACTAGATAGGGGTGTTGTGATAGGTATGGCTACCTCATGTTATCGTGCATGTATATTGTGTGGGCCATAATTAGACTCCATGCATGTATATTGTGTGGGCCATAATTAGACTCCCAAAGGTCACGAACCATGAAGAAGATGGTATATCAAGGACATGCCACTTTCTTGCCAAAGGGTTATAAACTGAGGGAAGGTTTTCTTGGATGACCTCTAGCATGAATGAATGCCCAAGGCTTGTATGAGTTGAAAATGGTCCACAAGGAGTCATATCCAAGCAGAATGCGACGGTTCTTAGTTTTCTACGATTTTTCATATTGGACCCACTTACAAATCAACCATTTGTTGGATCCCATGAATATTTTCAAGAATGTATGCAGGTTATTATGGGACCACATTATAGAAAAGAGAGACACTGTGTAGGGGCACGAATGGATTTGAAGGAGGTATGCAAGTTGGAGGCACTTTGGCCAGAGTTGAGAGCACTGATGGTCGCTTGCAACTACCTCATTCTCCTTGGGTCTTGTCCACTAAAGAAGAGCGTATCATGAATCAAATCATTAGCTCTATTTGCACCCCGATGGGTATGATGTATTCCCTCATTTCTGCCTTCTCTAAAGATGACCAACTATCAAGGCTAAAATCCCATGACTGGCATAAGATATGTCAGGTTTGTCTTGATCTTGGTTGCAAATAGCCTCAATATTTTGCTATTTAGTGTCTACTCAATGCTCATAATGCTTCTCCATTTGTGACAGTTTTTACTACCACAATTGTGGAGTGCTTCACTCTAAAAATATGCGAGGTGATTTACAGGTTGTCAAATTTAGTGCAATACTACAGTGTGGCATGGTTGCATATGTGATATTTTCATGTTGAGCGCATCAACAAAATGCACTCCAAAATGAATTGTGGTGTCATGGCAAAGTTCGAGCAAGAGAGCCGACGGCGGGCCACAGATCTGAATACCATGGTAGATGAGATGGAGTATTTCGAAAACTTGCAAAGTGTTATCTCAATGGATTACCATAGCTCCTCCATGATCATATTCGATGTACAGTAGTTTAAAGTGGTGTTTGAAGGAGCTTTGGCAACCGTTCAACAAGGTCCATTTGAATTTCTAAAAATAGATTCCAAGAAAACATGGACAGATTTGCACGACATGTTTGTCTGCCGAGTCATTGTGAATAAGTGCGTGACCCATTTTTTTAATTGTTTCATGACACGAAACAATCACAAATGTTGATTCACTCTTATATGTGATATTGAATAAGAAATCTTCTATCCAAATCCCCGACAACCTCAATGATGGTATTTTGTGTCATCAACTCCTCAGAGTGTGCAAGTGTATGATAAAAGCAATGTTTCCAACGTAGATGAGGAGAGTATACAGGTGGAGGGTTTGATATTGCAAAGGGTGGAGGGGGAAGAGGACTTGGAGCGTGCAAAGGAGACACGCACAGGTGACATAGGCAAAGAGACAAGGGGTCAAGAAATTTTTGAGAATTAAATGAACTCCTCTTTCTATGGTGGCCTCCAAGATTTGTCATGCCTATAGGGACATCTACTCCTGTGACTCTAGGCTTTGCTCAATCATCCATAGGTGGCACCCCTATGGGTGCTACTCTGAGAGATATTATCCGTGCTCGCAAAGCATGCCAAACATATAGGCGTCTCCTAGTTATACCCAGGAGTATGGTCATAGATAGGAGAGGATACACCTTAGACATACCCCAGTAGGGTACAGCTACCTCATAGATGATAGGACAACTGTTGTAATCATGAATAATGAGCGGACGAGGGTGATGTCTTGCATGAGGAAGTTGTGCCAACAAGTATTTAGGCATAACGTTATGGACCATTAGAAGAATATACCCAAGGGGAGCAAGGACTACGTAGTGGCGTCTTTGCATGAGGAGTTTCTGGTACCTACAGTGCAACAAAGAGGTTTTCCACTGGGTGGATGATGGAGTGTATGTATGCATACATGTCACATTGACGATCAAATGCATGCAAGGCAATTAAGAGTGGCACCTCAAAGCCCAAGTGGCTAGACACAGAGGATTGGTAGAGACTCAAAGAGGAGGCAACAAATTCTCTAGGACAATGGTGGCAGCAGCAGCAGCAACAACAGGAGGTAGCGAGGACACAATTGGAGGTAGGGGTTGTGCATCATTTGGGGAGTGGTGGCCACATGACTTATTTGGAGGACTTTGTAAGTTTCCTTTTGGTTCTTCTCACTTTCTTATTTAGAATATCACTTGTACTAACAATCGTGTTTCTAACAATGCTATTCTATTTTCTTTGTAGCACTCCATCACAAACTGCGATCCCATAAGTTTGGAGACTCAAAACATAAAGAGACAAGGTCTCACTATACTTATCGATAGATTGTATACACTTGGCAGCCCGGTAAGTCAATCCTCTTTCTTTGATAGTCACTAGTTTTTTTAATGATGCATTATGTATAATGGACTAATGTCTGATTTTTCATTTTATAGAGTCTATTCAATGCTCCTTTGCATTGAGATGAGCTTTCAAATGATGAGGATCTGTAGCATGTGCTTGGATTCGTGGAGTGCACATCATCTTCTTTTTTTATCCTGTGATTTGTGCAAGCCTCTCCCATGTAGCATTCCTTTGATGTTGGTAACCCTCAGACGAATAAGGTAGAAAATCGAGAAACTCTAAAGTAGAGGACAATGTCAAGGCAAAAGTGAAACGGAAGACGAAGGTGTGCCAAGAAAAATATGGAAACACAAGAAGTGCAGAAAAGTCCCAAATCAAGGAGAAAGGTGCACAAGAAAATGTGAAAGTCAACACTTTTTGTAAAATAATGTAAGGCACGCCATGGCTTGTTTTAAGAGTGGTAGCATGCAAATTGTAAAGATAGATGGGCGGTAGGAAGGAAACTAGGAAGATAGGAGGACCATAGAAAAAAAGGCCTACACTATGACCAGTCATGTAAAAAGGGGATGACTGCCCAAATGGGATTTAGGGCTTTGTATATAAAGTTCAAAAAGTGAATGAGCGCATTCTTTTGGTGTGTGGAAAAGTGGACTCTTCTTCTCTCCTTCTCTTATCTTGCTTGCTTGTGAGTGCTTGAGGGAGGGAGTGAGCTTGTGAGAGTGAGGGATCTTGGAGGTGAAGCTCTCCACCTTCTCCTCTCTTCTTCTTCTCTTCTCTTCTCCTCTCTTGTCTCATGCATGGCTATGGAGGATGGAGCTTGGAGGGAGAGACTTGAAGATGCTTGAGCTCGCATCATGAATTGTGGAGCTATTGGAGTGCTTGAGAGAGGAAGCAACTCAATCGGGCATCAATGTAAGCTCATACACTCATAGAGAGGGATAGCATGTTGGCTATGTGAGAGGTAGCCATTAGTACTAGCTTGAAACGCTTGACAATAAGCAGTCCATGGGTCTTGGCGGTTGAGCTTGTGCTCACCACTACATTTTGATTCTATTGCCAGGACCATGGATTCAAGCTTGAGTGTTTGCACGCTTCAAATCGAGCATTGAAGTAAGGGTTTCATCCCCGAACCAGAGCTTGAGGTAGATAGGAGTTTTTGGGTCTTAAATCCGTGCTACAAGTAAGTATTTTTTATCTTTGATGGTTAGTTAAGTAGGAGAAAGTTAGTTCAGTACCTTGCTTTCGATTCTTGTTGCATTTAGTGTAGGTTAAGGTTAGGAAATCAGTTGGAAAAGTGTAGGGTTTATAGCTGTAAAACAGGCCAAACAGGGCACAAATCTATGGAAAGCGGGATTAAGGAGAGCTGAAGGGGGTTGAGATCAACAAGTGCGAGAGAAAGAGTGGCAAGAACTTGGTGAAGGAGGGGTTTAACAGCCACGAGACCCAGGGGAAACTCATTTGAAACCCTAGTTGTTGAGATATCGAGCTCCACTCGTGATATGGCAGGGTGATCGTTGTGCATTTATGTCACCGACTTGTCAGTTTGCAGATGCGGTTGGTACATCGCCCATGAATAATAGCTAGATGACAGCTATCCTTATCTACTCTAGTTCGTGGCTCAGTTAGTATGCCACCTTAGTTAGTTGAGTTTGGTTTGAGACCCATATATAGGGTTCTTCTATTTCTATGTGCTAGAGTTCTTTTGGCTTACACAACTAAGAAGAGGAAAATTGTTTTCAGCCTCCACCTTTGTGTGTATTCATTCCCCCATTGTGCAAGCAAGAAAGCTACAAGTGAGACTCCTTCCTTCTCTCCCACAATCTTGACATGGTATCAGAGCGTTGTTCGTGGTAAGGAGCTCAAGAAAGCAAGCCAAGTTCGCGGTGTTCTGGTAAGAGGATCAGTGTTGCTTCCATTTTTCTGTTTTGGGAGCAAGTCTCTGCAGGTAGCACAGCCGAGAAGTGCAAGAGTGTATTGTCTCACGTTGAGACGCCCTTTGCGGTGAAGCAAGAGGGCAGTATATGCTGCGGGAAAGGGCTTTAGCCCATGGTGACCCTGTTTTTTTTATTTGAGGCCATTTCGGGGCCTGTTTTGGAGGCGAAAGTTTTCTACACGCACTCAGAAAAAGGCCCTATTTTATGCTGTGCGACCACTGTTCTATAGGTCGGTGAAAAGTTACTGTAGAAATTGCATCGTAAGCTTGCGCACAGAGACATTGGGAGTTACAGAATCATCCTTATTGCCTGTTGATGCAAAATCATCACTAGGAAGTGACTATCTGGTCAAATATCACTTTCGTCAGTTTTGCAGATTAGCTCTTGTGAGGCTGAAGCTGTGTTCTTTGCAGTGACATAATTTTTTGCTATGTTCTGTAATGGCGTCTGATTCTCTCTCACAAATTGTCACTAAAAAGCTTGACAAGAACAACTTCCAAGCATGGAAGTTTAGAATGACGAATTTCCTTATGGGAAAAGGATATTGGGAATTTGTTGTAGGAAATGAAGAAGAACCAGTTCTTCCTGATGTTCCCAATCAACAGCAAATGCAGGCATTTAAAGCATGGCACGAGAGAGCCAGGAAAGTTATGTACTGGTTGTCTATCAGCATTTCAGACTCTATGATTGTGCATATTCAAGATGCAAGTACGCCAAAGGAGGCATGGGATACTTTGTCAAAAATGTATAGCACAAATACGCAAGCCAGGAAAATGCAGCTCAAGCAAGAGTTGCATAATGTGCAAAGAGAAAATATGAGCATCAATGACTACCGCATGAAGGTGAAGAAGATTGCAGATGCACTTGCTTCCATTGGGTCGCCAGTGGAAGATGATGATTTAGTTTCTGTGACCTTGAATGGTCTAGGAAAGGATTATGCACAGTTTTGGACATCCATTTTAGTTCGTGAAAGATTTCCTGATTTTGAGGACTTGATTGCTCTTCTAATTTCTGAGGAGCAGAGAAATGGTGGTGCATCTTCTTCAGGAGGAACTTCAAAAGAAGTTGTCTTCTACTCAAATGTTGGAAGAGGTAGAGGCAGAGGTAGAGGAGGCCAATCTGGAGGCCGTGGTAGAAATTAGAATATGCAGCAAACTCAAGAAAACCAGTCCTATGGAGGAGGACGTGGTAACTCTAGAGGTAGGGGGAGCCAAAGAGGTCGTGGTGGATGGCAAAGAGGCCAAAATGGAAACAATAATGTTGAATGCTACTACTGTGGTAAAATGGGTCATATGGCTAAAGACTGCTATAAAAAGCAGAATGACATTATGAATGGAAAATTGCAACAAGGAAATTATGCATCTTCTAGTAGAGAGGGTGATGACAGAAATGAGCATTTGTTTATGGTGCAGCACATGAACAATTCTGTGACAAGTGCAGAAGAAAGCAACGATGTATGGTACGTTGACTCAGGTGCATCAAACCACATGATAGGTCATGCAGAATGGATGGAGGATGCAAGGAAAATGAAAAAACTAGGATTTGTGGAGACTGGTCATGATACTGCACATCCTATTGTGCAGATTGGAAAAATTCATTTGTCTATGTAGGATGGGAAAAAGAAATACATGTCCGATGTATTTCATGCCCCGAATATCGCCAAGAATCTGGTTTCTGTTGGTCAAATGGTTGAGCAGGGCTTGCAGGTCAGATTTAATCCTTATGGATGCTTTGTTGAGGATATGAAAAATAAAGGTCTCTTGATAGCAAAAGGAAAGAAGAAGGGCAGAATGTTTACGTTGGATGCAGACATGTCTGAATTGAGTGCAGCAATGTTTGCACATGGGACTGGTGTAGTTGCAAATATTGATATCTGGCATAAACGCATTGGTCATGTTAATGTACAACGACTTAAATCAATGCAGGCCCAAAATATTGTTGCAAGATTGCCTAAATTCAAGGTTGCAGAAATGCATAAGGTATGTGAAGCCTGCCAATTTGGAAAACAGGCAAGGAAACAGTTTCCTAGACATGTTCAAGAGAGTAAGAAGCCATTGGAATTAATCCACTCTGATGTGTGGACTACTAAAGCTGCATCTCTTGGAGGTTGTCATTATTTTGTCACTTTTATTGATGACTATAGCAAAAAAGTTTGGGTGTATTTTATGAAAAAGAAAAGTGTAGTTTTTGGGCATTTCAAAACTCTTAAAGCTATGGTTGAAAAAGAAACAGGCCTGCAAATAAAATGCCTAAGGTCAGATGGAGGGGGAGAGTACCTCTCAAATGAGTTTGCAAGGTTCCTGCAGGAGCATGGCATAAAGCAGCAATATTCATGCAGTCATACCCCACAGTAAAATGGAATTGCAGAAAGAAAAAACAGGCATACTGGAGAGGTATCTCGTGCCATGCTCAATGAAAAAGACCTGCTAGATTTTTATTGGACTGAAGCAGTTGCTACAGCAGTCTACATAATGAACAGGACTCCCACTGCAACAATACATGGAATGACTCCAGAGGAGAGGTATACTGGTAGGAAACCAGACATTTCTCATTTGAAAATCTTTGGTTGCATTGCCTATGTTCATTTGCCAGATGAGTTGAGATCCAAGTTGGATCCAAAAGCTGAGAAGTGCATCTTTATTGGTTACTCTCTGCAGCAAAAAGGGTATAGATGATATAACCCTTCTACTCGTAAGTTTACAGTGAGCAGAGATGTTGTTTTTTATGAGATGAGTAGTTGGTATAAACCAGTAAATGTGATTGATGATGTAGATGCACAAAATGGTAATGCTGCACAGAATTCACAGCAGCAGTCACAAAATATTAGTGGACCTGGAGTGTCCTCTAGCAGTGGTTCACATTCTTCGCCATGGACAGGCAGATTGAGATCAGGAGAATCTTCTCAAAGCAATGAGGATAGTGGTATGCAGGTTTCACGAAAAGGAAAAGAGAAGGTAGATCAGCCCATGTTTGATGTGAATGCAGGTCACTCTTATGTGGATGGTGAATCCAGTGGCTCAGAACAGAGCATTGATGATGCGTTGGGTATCCCCTCTATTGTTACACCTGGAGTAAGGAAGACCAGGGATGTTTTGAGAGCACTTGGAAGTGAGCCTACTTTGCGTAGGTCTACCAGAGCTAGGTATCCTGTGGATAGGCTGAAATATGATGGATTTACAGCCATTCACTATGCATATATGGTCAAAGTGATACAGGAACCAGAACCCACTTCTTTTGAGCAAGCCATGGGAAAAGAAAAATGGGAGAAAGCCATGGATGAAGAAATGGATACCTTGGAAGCAAATGCTACATGGGAGTTAGTACCTTTGCCTAAAGGTAAGAATGCAATTGGTTGTAAGTGGGTTTATAAGGTGAAGCACAATGCAGATGGTTCTGTGAACAGATACAAGGCAAGATTAGTAGTCAAGGGGTATGCACAAACATATGGCATTGACTATGAAGAAACATTCAGTCCAGTTGCAAGGATGGCAACCGTAAGAGCAGTCATTGCTATGGGTGCATCAAAGGGATGGTCTTTACATCAGATGGATGTAAAGAATGCCTTCTTGCATGGTGATTTGCAAGAAGAGGTCTATATGGAGCAGCCACCAGGTTATGTGCATGTTGTTCATCCTGAGTTTGTTTGCAGATTGAAGAAAGCATTGTATGGCTTGAAGCAAGCATTGTATACCCCACAACAAAATGGAATTGCAGAAAGGAAAAACAGGCATATTGGAGAGGTATCTCGTGCCATGCTCAATGAAAAAGACTTGCCAGATTTTTATTGGGCTGAAGCAGTTGCTACAGCAGTCTACATAATGAATAGGACTCCCATTGCAGCAATACATGGGATGACTCCAGAGGAGAGGTATACTGGTAGGAAACCAGACATTTCTCATTTGAAAATCTTTGGTTGCATTGCCTATGTTCATTTGCCAGATGAGTTGAGATCCAAGTTGGATCCAAAAGCTGAGAAGTGCATCTTTATTGGTTACTCTCTGCAGCAGAAAGGGTATAGATGATATAACCCTTCTACTCGTAAGTTTACAGTGAGCAGAGATGTTGTTTTTTATGAGATGAGTAGCTGGTATAAACCAGTAAATGTGATTGATGATGTAGATGCACAAAATGGTAATGCTGCACAGAATTCACAGCAGCAGTCACAAAATATTAGTGGACCTGGAGTGTCCTCTAGCAGTGGTTCACATTCTTCGCCATGGACAGGCAGATTGAGATCAGGAGAATCTTCTCAAAGCAATGAGGATAGTGGTATGCAGGTTTCACGAAAAGGAAAAGAGAAGGTAGATCAGCCCATGTTTGATGTGAATGCAGGTCACTCTTATGTGGATGGTGAATCCAGTGGCTCAGAACAGAGCATTGATGATGAGTTGGGTATCCCCTCTATTGTTACACCTGGAGTAAGGAAGACCAGGGATGTTTTGAGAGCACTTGGAAGTGAGCCTACTTTGCGTAGGTCTACCAGAGCTAGGTATCCTGTGGAT
Organism: Lygodium microphyllum; assembly: GCF_053477565.2. NCBI lineage: Eukaryota > Viridiplantae > Streptophyta > Polypodiopsida > Schizaeales > Lygodiaceae > Lygodium > Lygodium microphyllum. Next base: position 113,955,790 of record NC_141148.1, read on the forward strand.
AGGCTGAAATATGATGGATTTACAGCCATTCACTATGCATATATGGTCAAAGTGATACAGGAACCAGAACCCACTTCTTTTGAGCAAGCCATGGGAAAAGAAAAATGGGAGAAAGCCATGGATGAAGAAATGGATACCTTGGAAGCAAATGCTACATGGGAGTTAGTACCTTTGCCTAAAGGTAAGAATGCAATTGGTTGTAAGTGGGTTTATAAGGTGAAGCACAATGCAGATGGTTCTGTGAACAGATACAAGGCAAGATTAGTAGTCAAGGGGTATGCACAAACATATGGCATTGACTATGAAGAAACATTCAGTCCAGTTGCAAGGATGGCAACCGTAAGAGCAGTCATTGCTATGGGTGCATCAAAGGGATGGTCTTTACATCAGATGGATGTAAAGAATGCCTTCTTGCATGGTGATTTGCAAGAAGAGGTCTATATGGAGCAGCCACCAGGTTATGTGCATGTTGTTCATCCTGAGTTTGTTTGCAGATTGAAGAAAGCATTGTATGGCTTGAAGCAAGCATTGTATACCCCACAACAAAATGGAATTGCAGAAAGGAAAAACAGGCATATTGGAGAGGTATCTCGTGCCATGCTCAATGAAAAAGACTTGCCAGATTTTTATTGGGCTGAAGCAGTTGCTACAGCAGTCTACATAATGAATAGGACTCCCATTGCAGCAATACATGGGATGACTCCAGAGGAGAGGTATACTGGTCGGATACCAGATATTTCTCATTTGAAGATTTTTGGTTGCATTGCCTATGTTCATGTGCCAGATGAGTTGAGATCCAAGTTGGATCCAAAAGCTGAGAAGTGCATCTTTATTGGTTATTCTTTGCAGCAGAAAGGGTATAGATGCTATAACCCTTCGACTCGTAAGTTTACAGTGAGCAAAGATGTTGTTTTTGATGAGATGAGTAGCTAGTATAAACCAGTAAATGTGATTGATGATGTAGATGCAAAATGGTAATGCTGCACAAAATTCACAGCAGCAGTCACAAAATATTAGTGGACCTGGAGCGTCCTCTAGCAGTGGTTCACATTCTTCGCCACGGACAGGAAGATTGAGATCAGGAGAATCTTCTCAAAGCAATGCAGATAGTGGTATGCAGGTATCACGAAAAGGAAAAGAGAAGGTAGATCAGCCTATGGTTGATGTGAATGCATGTCACTCTTATGTGGATGGTGAATCCAGTGGCTCAGAACAGAGCATTGATGATGAGTTGGGTATTCCTTCTATTGTTACACCTGGAGTAAGGAAGACCAGGGATGTTTTGAGAGCACCTGGGAGTGAATCTACTTTGCGCAGGTCTACTAGAGCTAGGTATCCTGTGTATAGGCTGAAATATGATGGATTTATAGCCATTCACTATGCATATATGGTCAAAGTGATACAGGAACTAGAACCCACTTCTTTTGAGCAAGCCATGGGAAAAGAAAAATGGGAGAAAGCCATGGATGAAGAAATGGATGCCTTGGAAGCAAATGCTACATGGGAATTGGTACCTTTGCCTAAAGGTAAGAATGCAATTGGCTGTAAGTGGGTTTATAAGGTGAAGCACAATGCAGATGGTTCTGTGAACAGATACAAGGCAAGATTAGTAGTCAAGGGGTATGCACAAACATATGGCATTGATTATGAAGAAACATTCAGTCCGGTTGCAAGGATGGCAACCGTAAGAGCAGTCGTTGCTATGGCTGCATCAAAGGAATGGTCTTTACATCAAATGGATGTAAAGAATACCTTCTTGCATGGTGATTTGCAAGAAGAGGTATATATGGAGCAGCCACCAAGTTATGTGCATGTTGTTCATCCTGAGTTTGTTTGCAGATTGAAGAAAGCATTGTATGGCTTGAAGCAAGCACCTAGAGCATGGTCTGACAAGATAGGACAGTATCTTGTCACTATTGGCTTTTAGATTTCCAAGGTAGATTTCTCACTTTATGTGAGAAAAACAGAGAAAGATATTATGCTACTTGTCATTTATGTTGATGATTTGATTATGACAGGTGACAGTGATGAAGATATCCTTCATGTGAAAATGCTATTGAAGCAAAAGTTTGAGATGAAGGATTTGGGAGAGCTGCGTTATTTCTTGGGCATTGAGGTGATTAGATCACCAAGTGGGATACAGCTCTTGCAGAGGCAGTATGGATTGGACATGCTGTCCAAATATGGGATGACAGGCTGTAAGCCTATTTCAGTTCCTTTGGAGCAGAATGTGAAGCTGAGCGCAGATGCAGGTGAGCTTCTGGAAGATCCTACTATGTACAGACGCATAGTAGGAAGTTTGATTTATATGACTATTACCAGGCCAGATTTGAGCTATGTTGTTAGATTGGTAAGTCAGTTTGTGCAGGCTCCAAGGAAACCGCATTTGGATGCGGCTAGACGCATACTCAGGTATGTGAAGTCCACATTGCAGTATGGACTACTTTATGAGATTGGGGTTCAGATACAGTTGCATGGATACACCGATGCTGATTGGGCTAGTAGTATTTCTGATAGACGATCTACCAGTGGATATGTGTTCTCTTTTGGGAGTGCTGCAGTCACTTGGAGCAACAAGAAACAGCCTACAGTTGCCCTGTCGAGCACAGAGGCTGAGTACAGGGGTGCAGCAATGGCTGCATGTGAAGTAGCTTGGTTGCATAAGCTACTTTATGATATGCATCAGCATGTACAGATGGGCCAGTTGTCATTTATTGTGACAACATGAGTAGTATACACTTGGCAAATAACCCAGTCTATCATGCTAGAACAAAGCACATTGAGGTGCATTATCACTATGTGCGGGAGAGGGTTTTACTAGGTCTTATTGATCTAGTTTATATCAGCACAGAGGATCAGGTAGCTGACATATTTATGAAGGCATTGGGCGCAAAGAGGTTGCGCAAGTTCAGAGACCTGCTTGGTGTGCAGGAATTGGGATTGAGCTCGAGGGGGAGTGTTGAGATATCGAGCTCCACTCGTGATATGCCAGGGTGACCGTTGTGCATTTATGTCACCGACTTGTCAGTTGCAGATGCGGTTGGTACAGCGCCCATGAATAATAACTAGATGACAGCTATCCTTATCTACTCTAGTTCGTGGCTCAGTTAGTATGCCACCTTAGTTAGTTGAGTTTGGTTTGGGACCCATATATAGGGTTCTTCTCTTTCTATGTACTAGAGTTCTTTTGGCTTACACAACTAAGAAGAGGAAAATTGTTTTCAGCCTCCACCTTTGTGTGTATTCATTCCCCCATTGTGCAAGCAAGAAAGCTACAAGTGAGACTCCTTCCTTCTCTCCCACAATCTTGACACTAGTTTCTTAAGAGCGAGAGTGAGAGAGAGCTTCATTGTGTGGACTTGATTCAATCTCATCGCCGATGAGTTCATTGCCCACTACAGGTATTGCCACACCTTCTCATGTATGTGTAGTTAGGATCTGGAGGTGCTCGAGCAATGTGAAGGCTTCGATCGCTCAACGCAGTGAATTTTCTATCAACTCAGTGAAAACGTATTGCGCTCGGCCCGTCCGAGTGATAAAAGTTTGGGTTGAGTCGCAGAATCGGCCCTCGGTCCCAGCCACTCGGTCCACTAGACTCGGGAACTCACCGCTCACCCCATCCAAGTCAACCATTCGGACACACTTGATATTCGACCCTCGGCCCTAATGACTCGGCCAGACCCCACTCGGACAAGTTGACATTCGGCCAATCTTACTCGGACACTCAAAAATTCGGCCCTTAGTCTTGTCCACTCAGCCCTCAAACCAATGGATTCGGCCCACTACTGTTCGGCCACTTAGCCCTTGGCCCACCTGATTTGGACAACCGCACTCAAACTGTCCAAATTCGACACCCACTCGAACCAATTGCATTCTACCCTTGACCATCCGGACAAGCCAAATCGAACATTCAGCCCCTGCCATTCGGATCTGTTGGGTCGAGTCTAATTTTTCAAAATTTTTGAACATTGGACCAGACCACCTAGGCACCGGCTTTCTTGGCATCTGAAGACCATACAAACACTAGAGAAGCCCTTCTGGCATAAGCAACAAGGGGATCAACAAGACTCGAGCATAGAGGCAACACTAGTCGACCATCTAGAGAAGGCCCTGCTCTACATATACCCCTTCAAGTTAGCTCTTACATTGAGTGGCATAGATGGCAAAAATGCATGGTTGCACCCAATGAATCTACTGTCACTCATATCCTCTAATAGGCTCATATAAAATGCTAGCAAGAGGGTAACTCTCATCATGAGGAGGACTATTGCACAACTATCTATTCCTACATTGATATAAAAAAAGAGGGACAATAATTGCTCTTCCTCTGCTGGATGATGGAGTACTTGAGTTGTTTATGCTCTTGCCATGAGTATTTTAGATTCTGTAATACTTTTTGTTTGAGTGCTCATACTAATTCATTTTTCTTTTATTCTTTTTGTTTCAACAGTATATGCAACTAAGGACAATTTTTTCTCAACAAAAGTGCATATTATAGTAAATGGACTCTACATATTACTATGGGTTTTCTATGATCACTTTAATTTATTTTTGAAATGGTGATGAATCCATAGATATATTGAAAGAAATTACTAGCTTAATCTTAGATTTTTTGTTACACTTAACTAAGAAGTCTTTGTCAAACCCGCTATTGGTGAACTGATTCTTCGTAGGTCTATAAGACTAAGACTATGATAGAGATCAACTTATACCATGGGATCATACAATTGAATTTCTGTTTTGGGAGCAGATCTTTGCAGGTAGTACAGCCGGAAATTGCAAGAGTGCATTGTCTCAGGTTGAGACGCCCTTCGCGGTGAAGCAAGAGGGCAGTATATGCTGCGGGAGAGGGCTTTAGCCTTTGGCGACCTTGTTTTTTTTATTTGAGGCCATTTCGGGGCCTGTTTTGGAGGCGGAAGTTTTCTGCACGCACTCAGGAAAAGGCCCAATTTTATGCTGTGCGACCACTGTTCTACAGGTCGGTGAAAAGTTACTGTAGAAATTGCATCGTATGCTTGTATGCAGAGACATTGGGAGTTACAGAATCATCCTTGTTGCATGTTGATGCAAAATCGTCACTAGGAAGTGACTGTGTGGTCAAATACCACTTTCTTTCAGTTTTGCAGATTAGCCCTTGTGAGGCTGAAGCTGTGTTCTTTGCAGTGACAGAACTTTTTGCAGTGTTCTGTAATGGCATCTGATTCTCTCTCACAGATTGTCACTGAAAAGCTTGACAAGAACAACCTCCAAGCATGGAAGTTTAGAATGATGAATTTCCTTATGGGAAAAGGATATTGGGAATTTGTTGCAGGAAATGAAGAAGAACCAGTTCTTCCTGATGTTCCCAATCAACAGCAAATGCAGGCATTCAAAGCATGGCATGAGAGAGCCAGGAAAGTTATGTACTAGCTGTCTATCAGTATTTCAGACTCTATGATTGTGCATATTCAGGATGCAAGTACGCCAAAGGAGGCATAGGATACTTTGTCAAAAATATATAGCACAAATACACAAGCTAGGAAAATGCAGCTCAAGCAAGAGTTGCATAATGTGCAAAGAGAAAGTATGAGCATCAATGACTACCACATGAAGGTGAAGAAGATTGCAGATGCACTTGCTTCCATTGGGTTACCAGTGGAAGATGATGATTTAGTTTCTGTGACCTTGAATGGTCTAGGAAAGGATTATGCACAGTTTCGAACATCCATTTCCGTCCGTGAAAGATTTCCTGATTTTGAGGAGTTGATTGCTCTTCTAATTTCTGAGGAGCAGAGAAATGGTGGTGCATCTTCTTCAGGAGGAACTTCAAAAGAAGTTGTCTTCTACTCAAATGCTGGAAGAGGTAGAGGCAGAGGTAGAGGAGGCCGATCTGGAGGCCGTGGTAGAAATTAGAATATGCAGCAAACTCAAAAAAACCAGTCCTATGGAGGAGGACGTGTTAACTCTAGAGGCAGGGGGAGCTAAAGAGGTCGTGGTGGATGGCAAAGAGGCCAAAATGCAAACATCAATGTTGAATGCTACTACTATGGTAAAATGGGTCATATGGCTAAAGACTGCTATTAAAAGCAGAATGACATCATGAATGGAAAACTGCAGCAAGAAAATTATGCATCTTCTAGTAGACAGGGTGATGACAGAAATGAGCATTTGTTTATGGTGCAGCACATGAACAATTCTGTGACAAGTGCAGAAGAAAGCAACGATGTATGGTATGTTGACTCAGGTGCATCAAACCATATGACAGGCCATGCAGAATGGATGGAGGATGCAAGGAAAATGAAAAAACTAGGATTTGTGGAGACTGGTCATGATACTGCACATCCTATTGTGCAGATTGGAAAAATTCCCTTGTCTATGCAGGATGGGAAAAAGAAATACATGTCCGATGTATTTCATGTCCCGAATATCAACAAGAATCTGGTTTTTGTTGGTCAAATGGTTGAGCAGGGCTTGCAGGTCAGATTTAATCCTCATGGATGCTTTGTTGAGGATATGAAAAATAAAGGTCGCTTGATAGAAAAAGGAAAGAAGAAGTGTAGAATGTTTACGTTGGATGCAGACATGTTTGAATTGAGTGCAGCAATGTTTGCACATGGGACCGGTGTAGTTGCAGATATTGATATCTGGCATAAACGCATTGGCCATGTTAATGTATAGTGACTTAAATCAATGCAGGCCGAAAATATTGTTGCAGGATTACCTAGATTCAAGGTTGCAGAAATGCATAAGGTATGTGAAGCCTGTCAGTTTGGAAAACAGGCAAGGAAACCATTTCCTAGACATGTTCAAGAGAGTAAGAAGCCATTGGAATTAATCCACTCTGATGTGTGGACTACTAAAGCTGCATCTCTTGGAGGCTTCATTATTTTGTCACTTTTATTGATGACTATAGCAGAAAAGTTTGGGTGTATTTTATGAAAAAGAAAAGTGAAGTTTTTGGGCATTTCAAAACTCTTAAAGCTATGGTTGAAAAAGAAACAGGCCTGCAAATAAAATGCCTAAGGTCAGATGGAGGGGGAGAGTACCTCTCAAATGAGTTTGCAAGGTTCCTGCAGGAGCATGGCATAAAGCAGCAATATTCATGCAGTCATAACCCACAACAAAATGGAATTGCAGAAAGAAAAAACATGCATATTGGAGAGGTATCTCGTGCCATGCTCAACGAAAAAGACTTGCCAGATTTTTACTGGGCTGAAGCAGTTGCTACAGCAGTCTATATAATGAACAGGACTCCCACTGCAGCAATACATGGGATGACTCCAGAGGAGAGGTATACTGGTAGGAAACCAGATATTTCTCATTTGAAATTTTTTGGTTGCATTGCCTATGTACATGTGCCAGATGAGTTGAGATCCAAGTTGGATCCAAAAGCTGAGAAGTGCATCTTTATTGGTTACTCTCTGCAGTAAAAAGGGTATAGATGCTACAACCCTTCTACTCATAAGTTTACAGTGAGCAGAGATGTTGTTTTTGATGAGATGAGTAGCTGGTATAAACCAGTAAATGTGATTGATGATGTAGATGCACAAAACGGTAATGCTACATAGAATTCACAACAGCAGTCACAAAATATTAGTGGACCTGGAGTGTCCTCTAGCAGTGGTTCACATTCTTCGCCATGGACAGGCAGATTGAGATCAGGAGAATCTTCTCAAAAGCAATGAGGATAGTGGTATGCAGGTTTCACGAAAAGGAAAAGAGAAGGTAGATCAGCCCATGTTTGATGTGAATGCAGGTCACTCTTATGTGGATGGTGAATCCTGTGGCTCAGAACAGAGCATTGATGATGAGTTGGGTATTCCTTCTATTGTTACACCTGGAGTAAGGAAGACCAGGGATGTTTTGAGAGCACCTGGGAGTGAGCCTACTTTGCGTAGGTCTACCAGAGCCAGGTATCCTATGGATAGGCTGAAATATGATGGATTTACAGCCATTCACTATGCATATATGGTCAAGGTGATACAGGAACCAGAACCCACTTCTTTTGACCAAGCCATGGGAAAAGAAAAATGGGAGAAAGCCATGGATGAAGAAATGGATGGCTTGGAAGCAAATGCTACATGGAAATTGGTACCTTTGCCTAAAGGTAAGAATGCAATTGGTTGTAAGTGGGTTTATAAGGTGAAACACAATGCAGATGGTTCGGTGAATAGATACAAGGCAAGATTAGTAGTCAAGGGGTATGCACAAACATATGGCATTGATTATGAAGAAACATTCAGTCCGGTTGCAAGGATGGCAACCGTAAGAGCAGTCATTGCTATGGCTGCATCAAAGGGATGGTCTTTACATCAGATGGATGTAAAGAATGCCTTCTTGCATGGTGATTTGCAAGAAGAGGTATATATGGAGCAGCCACCAGGTTATGTGCATGCTGTTCATCCTGAGTTTGTTTGCAGGTTGAAGAAAGCCTTGTATGGCTTGAAGCAAGCACCTAGAGCATGGTCTGACAAGATAGGACAGTATCTTGTCACTATTGGCTTTTAGATTTCCAAGGCAGATTTCTCACTTTATGTGAGAAAAATAGAGAAAGGTATTATGCTACTTGTCATTTATGTTGATGATTTGATTATGACAGGTGACAGTGATGAAGATATCCTTCATGTGAAAATGCTATTGAAGCAGAAGTTTGAGATGAAGGATTTGGGAGAGCTGCGTTATTTCTTGGGCATTGAGGTGATTAGATCACCAAGTGGGATACGGCTCTTGCAGAGGCAGTATGGATTGGACATGCTATCCAAATATGGGATGACAGGCTGTAAGCCTATTTCAGTCCCTTTGGAGCAGAATGTGAAGCTGAGCGCAGATGCAGGTGAGCTTCTTGAAGACCCTACTATGTACAGACGCATAGTAGGAATTTTGATTTATATGACTATTACCAGGCCAGATTTGAGCTATGCTGTTGGATTGGTAAGTCAGTTTATGCAGGCTCCAAGGAAATCGCATTTGGATGCGGCTAGACGAATACTCAGGTATGTGAAGTCCACATTGCAGTATGGACTATTTTATGAGACTGGGGTTCAGATACAGTTGCATGGATACACTGATGTTGATTGGGCTGGTAGTATTTCTGATAGACGATCTACCAGTGGATATGTGTTTTCTTTTGGGAGTGTTGCAGTTACTTGGAGCAGCAAGAAACAGCATACAGTTGCCTTGTCGAGCACAGAGGCTGAGTACAGGGGTGCAGCAATGGCTGCAAGTGAGGTAGCTTGGTTGCATAAGCTACTTTATGATATGCACCAGTCTACAGATGGGCCAGTTGTCATTTATTGTGACAACACGAGTAGTATACACTTGGCAAATAACCCAGTCTATCATGCTAGAACAAAGCACATTGAGGTGCATTATCACTATGTGCGGGAGAGGGTTTTACTAGGTCTTATTGATCTAGTTTATGTCAGCACAGAGGATCAGGTAGCTGATATATTTACGAAGGCATTGGGCGTAGAGAAGCTGCGCAAGTTCAGAGACCTGCTTGGTGTGCAGGAATTGGGATTGAGCTCGAGGGGGAGTGTTGAGATATCGAGCTCCACTCGTGATATGCCAGGGTGACCGTTGTGCATTTATGTCACCGACGTGTCAGTTGCAGATGCGGTTGGTACACCGCCCATGAATAATAGCTACATGACAGCTATCCTTATCTACTCTAGTTCGTGGCTCAGTTAGTATGCCACCTTAGTTAGTTGTCTTTGGTTAGGGTTATTCTATTTTCTTTGTATGAGTGTTCTTTCTGGTTTACACAACTAAGAAGAGGAAAACTGTTTTCAGCCTCCACCTTTGTGTGTATTCCCCCATTGTGCAAGCAAGAAAGCTACAAGTGAGACTCCTTCCTTCTCTCCCACAATCTTGAGAGATGCAATATCTTTTTCCCACTATATTTGAGTAGTGATTAGCTCTTTGGTAATTGAGGGGTGCTTGATTGAGATGAACTCAGATCCCTCCTATGAGTAGGGTAGAGACTTCATAACCTTGGCCCTATTTTCATTTAGGAGGTGTACATTTAACTTATCATAGCTGCGATTGAACAAGGTAAAGGTGTTGTCAAGGAATCTAATGCATGTGACAACATCCTCATCCATATCGGTGGGCATATTGGCAACTAGTTCCAATATGGTCAGCCTCCTGCAATAGGGTTTTAGGTTGGGAGGCAAATCTAGTTATGTGGGGTTGATTTAGCTCGAGCTTCTAGTTTGGCTTTAGCTTATGTGTTTTTAGTGTCGGTGGTGGTGGGATGAACACTATTGCTTGGCAAAGGTGTTGTTGCCATTAGGGATGGCAAAGGGATGTGAAGGCACAAGTGGTGCCTCACATCTCCTTTAGCGGGTCACAATCATGTTGGTTGGGATTTGTTGAGGCTCTAGGTTAGTGGTTTGCATTTTTTACATGCATTCACATGGAGTATCTACTGCACCTGTGGCATTGAGGTTAGGTATTATGGTGGCACATATTTTCCTCATGTATATCAACTCAATTTTGTTGGTTGGATCTTGATGCTTTATCACTCATTTCCTTGAACTTTTCCATATTATTAGCAATAGTTGGCATTATGATTGATATGTGTTATTTGCAGGTGATGGTATCAATACAGCATGTGAGAGAGCTAATGGCTATGACAACTTTAGCATCTATATCCATGAATTACCTACAAAACTTAGGGACCTATCTAATAATGTTTGCACTTTTGACTTAAGTATGATAAGTAGATTTCTGTGGCCTTTTGCTAGTATGTGGTGGTTTGCTTGCACTTGTGTTAAGTAGTGTTTTATCCTTCTTCTTAATGGTTGTGTTTGGTGCATGCGTGTTAACAATAAATGTGGAAGGCTACAATCAAAAGACAAAGTCAAGGGAAGTCTAAGACAATTAAAGCATAAGTGCTAGATTTGTTTGATAGTGAATTGTTATTTGTGGAGATTCAATGTTTTATTTTTTTGCACTTATATTATTTGTTATATTTCATGGGCAAATCATATTCACAGTTGTATTGTTTTGTGAGAGCCAATGCACACCTGCAGTTATATTTATTGCACCTGCAACTGTTGTATGGATTTCACACATGGAAATGTAATTGCAATAGCATAGGTTAGGTCTAATTAGGCTAAGGTATAAGTATGTTTCAAGGTTTGATTGGCCTAGATCCCACAAACTGGATAGGATACCCAAAGAGGGGTGAATATCCTATTCACACTCATGGAAACTCTAAAATCCAAAGTGGGGCATGAACTCTAATTTGCAGAGATGAAAACCCTAAAAAGTGAATGGGGCACCACCCTAGAGAAGTGACCTAACCCTAATCCTAATCTTGATCTATATAAAGGTAAGAGTTCTTAGCTGTATTCACCCTTTTGGTGCATCCATGCTATAGAAGCTCTGCTAGTGCAACTATTAAAGCTTTGTATTCTCTTGTTCTATTCTATCATTTTGCCTCCATTGTTGAGAGAGAGAGAGAGAGAGAGAGAGAGAGAGAGAGAGAGAGAGAGAGAGAGAGAGAGAGAGAGAGAGAGAGAGAGAGAGAGAGAGAGAGAGAGAGAGAGAGAGAGAGAGAGAGAGAGAGAGAGAGAGAGAGAGAGAGAGAGAGAGAGAGAGAGAGAGAGAGAGAGAGAGAGAGAGAGAGAGAGAGAGAGAGAGAGAGAGAGAGAGAGAGAGAGAGAGAGAGAGAGAGAGAGAGAGAGAGAGAGAGAGAGAGAGAGAGGGATCAAGGGAATCTGAAGCTCTGTTGTCTTCTTCTTTTCTATTAGCTTCTCGAATCATTGGTATGCTTGGTGGTGGATGCAAAGGAGCGATAACATTAGATAGTGTTATTTTGGTGATGGAACCATCTTTAAGCTTGCAAGCTTTTGGACTACAATGCAAAGAAGGTAAGATAGGCGAGTTCACTACATCTTGAAGCTAGTCTTGTGTTCTTACTTTCTTGGAATAGAGAGAGAATACATGATTAGTTAGAGTAGAATCTTAAGAGACAAGGTGAGAGATTATCTGCAAAACAAGTTGTAGATTTTGAAACAATAGAAATCTATCAAATGTTTTGACTGTTGAGTGTTTAGCCCAACATTTTGGTATCATTATTAGGATAAAGGATGGTGCAATTGCTAAAGTTCTCACACCTACTATGTAGTGGAATAGGAGGCTTATTTTCTTGAGTGTGGGTGGGATTGATGAGGTATTGGTCATCCATGCTCATGACTTGTATGCTTCGAAACACATGTGGCCAGTTTAAGAAATGGATTGAGATTGGAAAGAGTGAATTTGTTAGAGTCGGATAAAACAAAAGAATCAAACTCAAAAACATAAGAAAAATTAAAAAACAACACAAAGTCACAAAGATACAAAACGCATATAACTCAAGACACAAAACACAAAACTCAAAACTTTTTGCAAACACTTTTGTGGCACCATTGTAACTCATTGATACATCATCCTTATCATGATTGATTGATTATATGCATGTATAGGGAGGGAAAGAAATGACAATTCGCTAAAAGCAAACACAAAGAACATGAAAACATAAAACCTTGAAGGGGATGAACAAGCTCAAGCAAAAGCTGCATTGAAGGACCTTTTAGAGAACACAACTTGAAATGTGGCTTGCTTGGGAGAGAGATCATTAAAGGCAATGTGTTCTTATTGAATGCATTGTTTGGAAGTAGACCCCTTTTTTTAGAATTTTCATATAGCTTGCAGTGAGTATGCCAAGGGTTCTTCTTTGATTAAGTGTTTTGATTCATTGAGTCAATTAGCAACATTGCATTGGCCACCTTATGGTTTAAATGTATACATTGTTGGTTTGTATCATCTATGTGGCAATGTGCTCTAGATCTCAACATCTATGATAGCATTACACTCTATTGAGCCACATTATTATCACCATAGCAACTATTGCACTTTGGCATTGGCATAGCATATTGTGAGGTATAAGTTTTCCATTGTATGGCCATCAATGTAACATCACAACTTTTGTTTTTCTTGCTTGCAAATCTAGTGTTTGTAGAGGACACCTTGAGTTGAGACTTGGCATAGGTCTTTGTGTCAGTGGTGTCACATGGTGTTGTCATGTGGCTACACATCATTGAAGGAAAAGCATGATAAAGACATCTATACATGCATTTTAGATATATGCTTATGGGACATTTAATTAGGATATGAACATTTTTTTCTAGGTTTAGAATTGGTCTACAAAATTAATATAAGTCTTCATTATTAAGTTTTACAAACTTAATGATAACTTTGGATGGATTAAAATAAATGCAAGGACTTATCTTGAGTGTTACAAGTCATCCAAGCCCAAAAATATGAAAAAAGCAACATGTTTTACAAAAAGAGGTATTTTGACTATTCTAAGATTTGCAAATTGACATGTCCGTATTGTAATAGAAGTTAAAACTTAAAATAATGTTCCCTGACATGAATAGTTTTCAACACAATCAGGATCATATCAATTCCTTGAATTGGGATAGTACATTGGAGCATAGCCATGGCTTTGATATAGCTGTTGTGAAGCAAACCACATGAAAAATCTAGCATCTCAATTTTAGATACAAATGACTTTATGAAACATAAAATAACTCTATTATTGAATATTGATTTACATAGCTATTCACATTCATATCATTTATCTAATTACAAAGAAAACATAAACATAGATCAAAATACAAAGTTTTTTTCGTAGCTTGCTAGAGTCGCTTCAAAGAATTCTATATGCTGAATCATGATGTTACATCACATTGTGTCCAAAATGTGTCCAAACCTCTAAAACAACTATGAAATATTTGAATTCCAACTTTGATGAGAGAGAAATAACAAAACTAAGTTTTTACCATGTTCTTCTATTTTTTGTGTGATCATGTTACTTTTATAAGAAAGCTACCACCTAATACTATTATCTTACTTATATTAACTAGATTGAATCAACTAATTTAATAGTATTAAAGGTCAACTATTTAGTTCAAATTACTACTAGAGAAGCTTAAACTTGTAATTCACAAATAAGTGAATGCTTTTAATAATACACAATATCATGCAAATACATGTTATGATACATTATGCTTACTATCTAGATTCAGCTAAAGATTATTTATACTCTGTAATTCTTAAAAAATATTACTTTTTCTAATTCTCTATAATAATCTACTCACCACAACACTAAACATATCAATTTCCTTCTATCTATCTACCATAGGGTTCATTGAAAGCAACACTGCTCCTCTTACCAGAACACCACGAGCTTGGCTTGCTTTCTTGAGCTCCTTACCACGAACAAGGCTCTGATACCATGTCAAGATTGTGGGAGAGAAGGAAGGAGTCTCCCTTGTAGCTTTCTTGCTTGCACAATGGGGGAATACACACAAAGGTGGAGGCTGAAAACAGTTTTCCTCTTCTTAGTTGTGTAAACCAGAAAGAATACTCATACAAAGAAAATAGAATGTAGGATGGGAAAAAGAAATACCTGTCCAATGTATTTCATGTCCCGAATATCACCAAGAATCTGGTTTCTGTTGGTCAAATGGTTAAGCAGGGCTTGCAGGTCAGATTTAATCCTCATGGATGCTTTGTTGAGGATATGAAAAATAAAGGTCGCTTAATAGCAAAAGGAAAGAAGAAGGGCAGAATGTTTACGTTGGATGCAGACATATCTGAATTGAGTGGAGCAATGTTTGCACATGGGACCGGTGTAGTTGCAGATATTGATATCTGGCATAAACGCATTGGTCATGTTAATGTACAGCAACTTAAATCAATGCAGGCCCAAAATATTGTTGCAGGATTGCCCAAATTCAAGGTTGCAGAAATGCATAAGGTATGTGAAGCCTGTCAGTTTGTAAAACAGGCAAGGAAACCATTTCCTAGACATGTTCAAGAAAGTAAGAAGCCATTGGAATTAATCCACTCTGATGTGTGGACTACTAAAGCTGCATCTCTTGGAGGCTGTCATTATTTTTTCACTTTTATTGATGGCTATAGCAGAAAAGTTTGGGTATATTTTATGAAAAAGAAAAGTGTAGTTTTTGGGCATTTCAAAACTCTTAAAGCTATGGTTGAAAAAAAAACAGGCTTGCAAATAAAATGCCTAAGGTCAAATGGAGGGGGAGAGTACCTCTCAAATGAGTTTGCAAGGTTCCTGCAGGAGCATGGCATAAAGCAGCAATATTCATGCAGTCATAACCCACAACAAAATGGAATTGCAGAAAGGAAAAACATGCATATTGGAGAGGTATCTCGTGCCATGCTCAACGAAAAAGACTTGCCAGATTTTTACTGGGCTGAAGCAGTTGCTACAGCAGTCTATATAATGAACAGGACTCCCACTGCAGCAATACATGGGATGACTCCAGAGGAGAGGTATACTGGTAGGAAACCAGATATTTCTCATTTGAAATTTTTTGGTTGCATTGCCTATGTACATGTGCCAGATGAGTTGAGATCCAAGTTGGATCCAAAAGCTGAGAAGTGCATCTTTATTGGTTACTCTCTGCAGCAAAAAGGGTATAGATGCTACAACCCTTCTACTCATAAGTTTATAGTGAGCAGAGATGTTGTTTTTGATGAGATGAGTAGCTGGTATAAACCAGTAAATGTGATTGATGATGTAGATACACAAAACGGTAATGCTGCACAAAATTCACAGTAGTAGTCACAAAATATTAGTGGACCTGGAGCGTCCTCTAGCAGTGGTTCACATTCTTCGCCACAGGTAGATTGAGATCAGGAGAATCTTCTCAAAGCAATGTAGATAGTGGTATGCAGGTATCACGAAAAGAAAAAGAGAAGGTTGATCAACCCATGTTTGATGTGAATGCAGGTCACTCTTATGTGGATGGTGAATCCAGTGGCTCAGAACAGAGCATTGATGATGAGTTGGGTATTTCTTCTATTGTTACACCTGGAGTAAGGAAGACCAGGGATGTTTTGAGAGCACTTGGGAGTGAACCTATTTTGCACAGGTCTACGAGAGCTAGGTATCCTGTGGATAGGCTGAAATATGATGGATTTACAGCCATTCACTATGCATATATGGTCAAAGTGATACAGGAACTAGAACCCACTTCTTTTGAGCAAGCCATGGGAAAAGAAAAATGGGAGAAAGCCATGGATGAAGAAATGGATGCCTTGGAAGAAAATGCTACATGGGAATTGGTACCTTTGCCTAAAGGTAAGAATGCAATTGGCTGTAAGTGGGTTTATAAGGTGAAGCACAATGCAGATGGTTCTGTGAATAGATACAAGGCAAGATTAGTAGTCAAGGGATATGCACAAACATATGGCATTGACTATGAAGAAACATTCAGTCCGGTTGCAAGGATGGCAACCGTAAGAGCAGTCATTGCTATGGCTGCATCAAAGGGATGGTCTTTACATCAGATGGATGTAAAGAATGCCTTCTTACATGGTGATTTGCAAGAAGAGGTCTATATGGAGCAGCCACCAGGTTATGTGCATGCTGTTCATCCTGAGTTTGTTTGCAGGTTGAAGAAAGCATTGTATGGCTTGAAGCAAGCACCTAGAGCATGGTCTGACAAGATAGGACAGTATCTTGTCACTATTGGCTTTTAGATTTCCAAGGCAGATTTCTCACTTTATGTGAGAAAAATAGAGAAAGGTATCATGCTACTTGTCATTTATGTTGATGATTTGATTATGACAGGTGACAGTGATGAAGATATCCTTCATGTGAAAATGCTATTGAAGCAGAAGTTTGAGATGAAGGATTTGGGAGAGCTACGTTATTTCTTGGGCATTGAGGTGATTAGATCACCAAGTGGGATACAGCTCTTGCAGAGGCAGTATGGATTGGACATGCTGTCCAAATATGGGATGACAGGCTGTAAGCCTATTTCAGTTCCTTTGGAGCAGAATGTGAAGCTGAGCGCAGATGCAGGTGAGCTTCTGGAAGACCCTACTGTGTACAGACGCATAGTAGGAAGCTTGATTTATATGACTATTACCAAGCCAGATTTGAGCTATGCTGTTGGATTGGTAAGTCAGTTTATGCAGGCTCCAAGGAAACCGCATTTAGATGCGGCTAGATGCATACTCAGGTATGTGAAGTCCACATTGCAGTATGGACTATTTTATGAGACTGGGGTTCAGATACAGTTGCATGGATACACTGATGCTGATTGGGCCGGTAGCATTTCGGATAGACGATCTACCAGTGGATATGTGCAGTTGCCTTATCGAGCACAGAGGCTGAGTACAGGGGTGCAACAATGGCTGCATGTGAGGTAGCTTGGTTGCATAAGTTACTTTATGATATGCATCAGTCTACAGATGGACCAGTTGTCATTTATTGTGACAACATGAGTAGTATACACTTGGCAAATAACCCAGTCTATCATGCTAGAACAAAGCACATTGAGGTGCATTATCACTATGTGCGGGAGAGGGTTTTACTAGGTCTTATTGATCTAGTTTATGTCAGCACAGAGGATGAGGTAGCTGACATATTCATGAAGGCATTGGGCGCAGGGAAGCTGCGCAAGTTCAGAGACCTGGTTGGTGTGCAGGAATTGGGATTGAGCTCGAGGGGATGTGTTGAGATATCGAGCTCCACTCGTGATACGCCAGGGTGACCGTTGTGTATTTATGTCACCGACTTGTCAGTTGCAGATGCGGTTGGTACACCGCCCATGAATAATAGCTAGATGACAGCTATCCTTATCTACTCTAGTTCGTGGCTCAGTTAGTATGCCACCTTAGTTAGTTGAGTTTGGTTTTGAGACCCATATATAGGGTTCTTCTATTTCTATGTACTTGAGTTCTTTTTGGCTTACACAACTAAGAAGAGGAAAACTGTTTTCAGCCTCCACCCTTGTGTGTATTCCCCCATTGTGCAAGCAAGAAAGCTACAAGTGAGACTCCTTCCTTCTCTCCCACAATCTTGATAGATTAGAGCTCAATTTATGGTTTCACTGTCATCTTTTATTTGCAATTGGCATTCTACTTGAGACAGTTCATGTTACATATCACTTGGGTGATTCTTGTATGACCCTCTTTGGAATTGAGGTTTGAGGTGTATGCTTTTGGTCTCGACTACAAGACGACAGATGTTTGGGCTTCGTCTTGAATTTCATTGCAGTATTCCTTTGAGGTGGATGCTTTTGGTCTCGGCTGCAAGACGATAGATTTTTGGGCTTCGTCTTGAATTTCATTGCAGTATTCCTTTGAGCAATTTGACATTTGTTTGGTTTATCCCTTATGCAGCTTGGATGTTATTTGGCCTTTTGATGCTCCAATGATTTTCTTGGATCTTGGATGTTTGGTGGATGCAGATACATGTTGAGCAGTGATTGCTCCATTCTTCTTTGGGACTTGGATATTGAGATTTGATTACTCATTGGTGTTTGGATTTGTTGTGGGATACCTGGTTGATTAGTGGAATTTACAGTGTTTGGGTTGGAGTTATGCTTATTGCTCCTTTGTTGTCTAGCTTTTATGCTAGTTGGGCTACTATTGCCCATCCATGTTAAAGAGAAGATGCTATGTATGCTTACCCATCTATGTACATGGTCTACTATTGTATACCTTATAGAGCCACTTGTATGGATGATGTTGTACAAGTATCGAACTTCTCCTAGTGTTTGACCATTATAGGATCTTATGCCACTTGCTTTGACTTGGATTCTGCTATGTGGTCTGATGTACTACAAAGTCATGTTTGCCATTATGGTTATGGGTTAATTTCATGGTTGAGCACCATATGCTCTTATGATAGATGTCTTATGCTTTAGCGTATTATGGTTGGTCATGTCATGCAATTGGCTATGACTCTTCTTCATGTGGGAGCTTTTGCATCCTTGGTTGATGCCTTTATGACGTCCCTCATCCATTGAGGTTTCATGAGACTTTGTAGCATGCTTTTACCACTAATGTACTTGCAAATGATTATCTTTATTAGTAGGTTCCCTTTGTTGGGATAGCCCTCAACTCCTTGAGCTCCGTGGATGTTATGGATAGCCCTATTCATAATGACTTGGATTCTTTATTGTCTTCTTCAGGTTCTTCACTTATAAATGTTGTATGCTTTCATTGTGGAAAGCTTGGGCATGTTAAAAGAAAATGTTTTAGATGGATTAAAAAGCAGCAAAGACAAAGACAGACTCAACATGAGCAAAGAGTCAGCGATGCAACAGGTGTTACTACTCTTTCTAGTGGTGAGGTACATGCAATTACCCATGATGATGCAATTAAGCATGTCCTCCTCTCATCTAGTTTCCCTACAGCTTACTTGCTCAATGATCAGGCCTATGTCTTTGATTGGTTGTTGGATTCTTCAGCCTCTTATCATGTTACCCCTCATAGAGCATGGTTCTCTTCTTACAGGGAGGTTGACAAATGTATTGATTTGGGCCTTGAGCAGACTTATGCTATTGTTGGTACAGGGGACATACACCTAGCTTTTCCTGATGGGACTTCTCTTATGATCCATGATGTATTACATGTTCCCATGCTTAGTAAGAGCTTGATGTCTATCCGCCAATTGCATGATGCAGATTACTATGTTTCTCTTCAAGATAGGTCATGGAAGATCTGTCGTGGTTACTTGGTTTTGGCCAGAGGTTCTAGGGATGGTTCTCATTACCTACTGCATGTCTCTCATGTGGAAGATTCTATGGTTGCAGTTACAAGGATACCACATGCATTGTTATGGCATTATCGCCTGGGCCATATGCACCACAAAGAGATGGAGCTATTGTCTTGTATGGGATCCTTGCTACCTCCTTTGTCATATGCACATCTTGATGCTTGCCCTGATTGTGCTTATGGTCCTTGCAGAGCCCCTTTGGCTCATGGCAATTGTGAGAGGCATGATCCTCTAGATCTAGTCCATTGTGCAGTATATGGGCCTATGCCTTTCCAATCACTTGGTGGAGCGTCGTAGTTTATGACCTTCGTGTATCATGCTACCCATCGTGTTTGGGCTTTTCCCTTGGTATGGATTGAGGATGCCGTAGTTATGCTTGACAGGTTTATGGATTTTGTTGGTTGCAGGCCTAAGTGCATGTAGATGGATTATGAGAGTCATGCTATCTCTCCCAGCTTTCAGTCCTATTGTCAATAATCTGGCATTGATTTCCTATGCCCACGGTATTATGGGATTGCTCATGGCATGTGCCTGACTCTACAGGCAAAGGTTGCTTCTATGCTTATCACAGCTCAGCTATCTTATGGCTTTTGCACTGAGGCCCTTATGACATCAGTCTACTTGCTTAATAGGACACCGTGTCTGACTTTGGATGGTATTACACCACACGAGGCATGGAGTGGCATGAGACCCTCCTATGATTACTTGAGGATGTTTGGATGCCGCACATTTGTATGTATGCCAGATATGCCTATGTCACGCAGATGTATCCTCCTTGGTTATGGAGATGGTGACTTTCAAGCTTACGAGTTATGGGATTTGGATGTCCAGTAGGTTATACACAGTCATCATGCTGTCTTTTATGAGATGCAGACATCTCTCAAGGCTCTTGATGCACGTTCAGTGCGCTTTATGGTTCATGCTACAGCCGTATGTTAGTCTTCCCCTTCATTGAGGCCACATACTATCTTGAGACCCCATATGTGTCCAGGATGATAGCCCTTCTTCTATGATTGGCTTTGGAGAGTCTATGTGCTCTCAGATGTCTCTTATTCGCCATGTTGATGATATGCGCTACTTTGATGCTTATGCATTACAACCTTGCACTCATGAGTTGTGCTTGCTTTATGAGAAGCATTCTTAGACTGCTCCAATGTATGGAGCTGTGGGATTGCTTGTCTCCTGGATGTCATAGACTAGGGGATGCTTCACTCTTCTACAAAGGTTTCCGATGCTTATTGCACAGCTCGCTTTCTGATTGGGCATTGGGTGAGTTGTCATGATTCCTCACCTTTTCTCTTTTCTTTTTTCTTTGTTTTTTCACTCCCTGGCCCATTGGCCAAGGTATTAGTTGGAGGTTCTTGGGGTAAACTAACCTGGATACAAGCAAGGGATAGAGAGTATTGAACTTAGTATCACGTGCAATGACATAATTTCCATGGATAATCTTCCATGAGGAATCACCAAAATAAACAACATAGCGTGCATCATCTAGAGTGCCAGAAAAGACAAGGCTCTTCATGAGAGCCAGTACATGACGTACATCATGAAGAGTGAATGTGCAACATAAACCAAACTACAATTGGACAACACCAATACCAACTATCTCTAATACCAGGCCATTACCCAAACGGGCAAATCCAATCATATTGTGACAGGAGTGAAACCACTCTCTATGAGGGATCACATAAAAGGAAGCCCCTAATTTAATTAACCAACACTAAGTATATCCTAAGAAGGCATCAGTCAACTATAAAGTATCAAGAAAAGAAGTTGCAAGTATGAAATTATCATTAGAATTAGTCTACGTGACATTAATTTCTTCAATCTTAACATTGGACTTGCTAGGGGCAATGTTGTGATCATCGTTTTTGTCTTGTACTTTACCTTTGCTCTTTTCCTTGCACCTATGCTTGTGCATTTTATGGCATTGTGATTGAGTATGTCCTTCTTTCCCATAGTAATGATAAGTTAATGGGGACTTATGACCAGTAGACTTACTATGAGACTATCTGCATAACTGAGAATGAGACTACTGAGAGTCTCTCCCGTGGCAATCATTACTACTCCTACCATTATTACCTCTAATTGTCAAAGCATAAGAAGTGCAAGAAGCATCAACATTATTTTTGTTAATCTCTTCATTCAAGAGTGCACCCTGTACATCGTGTAACTTTATCCCTTCAGTAGGCACATTTACATGCATAGTAGTACAAAATATATCCCATGATTAAGGCGATGTAACTAAGAGAAACAAGGGACAAAGATTACCCTTGAATTCAATCCCCTACGAAAACAAATGGCCGAGAATGGAATGAAACTCATTTAAGTGGGCTAACATGGAAGTGCCCTCCTTCATGCAAAGGTCCACGTGTTGCTTCAGCCAATATATCTGAGAAGTAGGGCTCTGCTTGTCATAAACATTATGAATCTTATCCCATAAGTCCCATGCTGACAACCCATCAGAGACAACATTATAGAAAACCTACTTAGAGATAATCGTGGACTTACACAGCTCATCCAATTCAACCCAATCATCTGCATCAATATGTTCGAGGGGCTTGACACCCTCATTTTTTAAAGGCCTAATCTGCATTTTTTTACACTAAAACTTGCTAGATTTGGGCCTTCTAATAGATGTAGTTGGTGCCATCCAAGTTGTCAATATTAAATATAGCATTGTCATGAGAACCACTAGCCATAATGGGAGCCAAGCAAGGCATAGAAATGGCAAAGCAGGATGCTATAAGAACTTGCAAATCAATCCCAAACCCAATGCCAAATCAAGCTAAAAACAAGGAGTACTAACCAAATAATGAGCTATCCACAAACTCAATGCAAAAAAGACTATCAAATAGAGGTAACTTCTCACATAAATAGTGTAGCAAACTACAATTATAGCATGTTGAAAATGAAGTACAGCAATAAGAAATCAATACCAAAGAGGGGCAGTCTCACTAATACAAGACAAACTGCAACTGCTAGGGATTAGCTGCAACTAGCAGTGAGTGAATATGCAACCAGCACTAAGAACTATCAAATGATCTTTGTGTCAGACGGAGATACATCCCATAGGCATAACCATCATGCATAGAGTAGGTCTCACATGTAACATAAGAGACCAACTAAAGGCACAACTAATTGAGCAATGTAATGGAAGCTCAATACGTAGCCAACCAAGATGCATACATCACTAACAATAGTGTGACAAAGATAGGTGGTGGCCCAAAAGCAATATCAAATCATCCCACTAAGCATCAACTATATACATAAAGCATGGCGAGAGCATATATATGGCACCAAGTCCCACAATCTCACTATAAGACCCTCAAGCTCAATTGCATAACCAAATTCTCAATGTAACATCCAAGTGTCAAATGTTGCTCAATATAGAAAGCCCAGTAGCTCCACTACAATAAAATTCGAATTCCAAACAAGCAAACAAGGCTCAAACATCATGTGGAAGGCATCCATACATCCAAGATCCAAGTAGCATATATCCGAAAGCATCTAACACAAGTAACTTACAAAGTTCTTACTAAAACATCTAATGACCATACATAACAGTGAATGATAGACAATGTCAAAAGTCAAAGCTCCAATCTCAACTCAAGAGTATGTAAAGAGCATAATCAAGCATGAAAGATCAATGCTCAGAAAGCATCCAATGGCAATAGACATACAAGATCCCTGATAAAATAGTGTGCTCCCCTATTATTCTAATAATGAAACAACCTCTATAAGCTGATCCAAAAGAGTTTAGTGTGGCTCACAAAGCATCTCCAAGAAATAGCCAAACATCTACTAATGTGTCAGCATCAATAGAGCAATATAGGAGCCATAATCTCTAAGTAGACATTGTTTCAAATCTGTGAGACAACAAGTCTGTTATTCATAAATAGTAAGAACAAAGATTGGGAGCTTCAAAGGATGCCCAAGATGCATAATGTTGATGCCAAGGAGCTGAAGGAAGAAGGTCAAAATGAGTTGGAGCTCATAGGAGTTGGAGGATAGGCCAAAGAAAGTCAAGAAGTGGACATCAATATAGCAGGTGCAATTCACATTGTTGCTACTTTTTTTGCCATGTTTGCTTATGGGAATGGGTTTCGGGAACCACTTTAGGGGACCTAAAAAATTCCTACTCATGGCCTAGAAGAAGTCTACACAAGCTAGAAGAATCAAGAGATCAAAGCTCAACTTGGATGGAAGAAGCCACGTCTACCATTGACTATGAACTATTGTAGGTATCTCGAATGAATGTTGAAGCAATGCCAGGTTGGGTTTGAGCTCTTGAGAAAGATAGATCTAATACCAATTGAAGGGAGTGAGCCTTAAAGTGGAGGCATAGAGCAGAAGTAATAGCTATGGTGGAAGGAGCAAGACCAAGAGATCGAGAGAGACAAGATTTGGGAACTCCAACCATCACCGGCCTTCCCTTTATTCAAATGTCACTGAAATAATAAATAATGAAGTGATAGTAATTGGCACCTGCCACCTGCAAGGTACAAGTGTGTAGGTAACTAATACATGATGTAGGTACTGTCAGTGTAACTAATATATGGGCGATGAGGCACAATTGCCTTTACCCCCAACATTCAATAATAAATCTTTGTTATTACCCTATTGAAAATGACAAAATAAAGTGAAGGGGACACCATTGAGAATCTTAGAAGAAAGATGCAACTCACTAAGAGAGCACTCAAGCAAAGTATGGCACAACCATGTCCCATTCAGAGTATAAGATTACAAAGAAGGATTATGTGCTATGATTAAGGGAAGTGAGACTCTTCACTAACTAGTAGCTAACAAACTACTTCTAGACAACAAAGGATAGCTGGTCTCCCCTCCACACTACTCGAGGTAGAAGAATTGGATCCAATGAATGCTATGGAATCAACTCCATAAGAGTCTAAATGCATCAAAGGATCCATCTCCTTGGAAGTGGTAGAAACTAAGCAGAGAAGAAAGGAAAGAGTGGAAAGGATCAAGAGGAAGTTTGCCGCATCACCCTAGTAAGTGCCACAGATACCTTTCCCACAAAGGAGTACCAATCAACCACATCATAGTGTTATAGCATGATGGAAACTTCTACAACACATGTATGTAACTCTAACTTGTTTTGCAAGCTTAATTCAAGCTAAAAGTACTCTTGTGTAGTCTATGTCTAATAGGAAGCTCCCAACTAGAAGTTGAATGAAAGTTATGCATGTGCCTAGGGTATGAGCTGAAAAAAGCAACACCATTAGTTCAAATACATTTAAAAAATTCAATGACATGTCTTTAGTTCTTGGGCAAGTCATGCAATGAATTTTTTTCTCAAATCACCCATTGTTTCAACCATTCTATACTCAACACATCATCCTTACTATCAAGACTTAAAATGGGCCCAACAGTGGCTTCGACGAATCTAGCTGGGCTCCTAAACATGCCAAAAAATCCCACATGACCTTGCGGCCACCTAGGAGCATCTAGGTACTACGAATAACTTTTCTAACTACTGTGTTTGTAGATGTAATTTTGGATTGTAGTCTAACTAAGTTACCCCTCCCAACTCCAAGAAGAGGAGTTTCCCACACATAAATGACTATCTCACATCGAATCACATACATAAAGGGCACCCCTTAGCTAGCTGTTATGGCCCCTATAGCTCTCCTATACCCCAGGGATTGGCCCCAGGATGCGCCGTCTAAAACATATAAAACATCATAACATACTCCTCTACATAATCTTTCCCCCAATAATAAATGCGATAACCTATCGCTAGGGATCCTCTTCCACTCCACATATATTAATGGGTTTTACTATATATCCAGGAGATTTATTCGAATATCATGATTTTATGCTCTTTCCATGCAAGCTAAAATGCTCTGAAGTGCACAAACAAAAGAAAAAAAAGTATCATGTTCCACATGGACAATCATATCTTTTCATAATTTTCACCATACATATTACAATGATGTAGAAGATAGCACTAAGAAAATATATGCTACTATCTTCCTTATATTAAAAAATACCAACCTACATGTATATGAAAAAGATTTAAAAACCAGCACATTTAATCTTATTTTTTCATCCTCACCACTTGTTACAAGACATGTCACAAACACGGACCATGCAACCAATAAGAAGCAGAGGAAGACCAAGGAAGCCCAAGTCAAAAAGTGAATGGAGAAGCTCATTCCGCCTAGGCAAGAAAAATGGAGGAGAAGGCAAGCTCAAAAAAAATGTAGAAGAGCATCGAAGATTCTAGCAAGACGCCCTCGAGGATAAAGGAAAGCACCGAATATTCTAGCAAGGTGCTCTCAAGGATGAAGGAAATCACTAAATATTCTAACAAAGTGCTCAGAAAAGAACGTGGAAAAGCACCAAATATTCTAGCAAGATGCTCCAAAGGCTCTAGCAGGGAAAGTGTAGGGAGCAATGTAATTCATTTTATAAGAGCACCAGGCTCCCTCATGTGCAAGTTGTAAAGTCTAAATAGACATAGGTGAAGGAATAAGGCAACAAGAGGGAAATAGGGAAAGAGGACCTTGGCAAGATGCCCGATCATGTAAAAAAGAGGATTGGTGCCCAAGGGATTTAGGGCTTGTATATAAACCTAAAAATTGAATGAGGAGCTCATTATTTGGTGTGTGGCAAAAGTGGTCTCTTCTTCTTCTCTTCATTTATCTTGCGCATGGCTATGGGGGATGGAGCTTAGAGGTGGAGGCTTGAGGTTGCTTGAGCTCGCATCTCGAATTGTGGAGCTATCGGTTTGCTTGTGGGAGGAGGCTACTCATTCAGACATGAAGGTAAGCTCACTACACCCTCATAGGATCAAAGATGTGTCGGCTAGGTGAAAGATAGCCATTTGTGCTCACTTGAAATGCTTGAAGCAATAAGCAGTCCATCGGTCTTGATAGATAAGCATGAACTTGAATACTTGTGTGCCTCAAATCGAACATCGAAGTAGGGTTTCATCCCCGAACCAGTGCTTGATATAGGTAGGAGATTTGGGGTTTTTAATATTCAAAACAAGTAATTATTCTAGGTTTTTGATGAGTAGACAAGTAGATGGAATCATTTTAGTATTTGGGTTTTGATTTTTGTTGCATTTAGAGTAGGATAAGATCAAGAAATCAAAGCGAATCAACTTAGGGTTTCTACTCTAAAACAAGCCCAAATAGGGCATAAACAAGGGAAAAATGGAGAAAATGAGTGCTTAGATGTGTTAATACCACAAGTGGAGTGATCAAAGAGGTTAAGTCTAAGTAGAGCAAGGGTTTAAGGCCCCAAAGGGCAAGGGAGAAGCTCATTTGCACCTTCAGCAGAGAGAGACACACACATTGAACTTCGGGCAAATCGATCAACTTCCACAGGAGTTTGTTGCGCATATAAGGCATATAGAAACCTTCATGTGTATCCATTCTTGTATTCTGGGGCTCCTTGCATGTTGGTTGTGTAGGGTCTTTGTTGTTTGTGTGCCATTAGAATCGAACATGGCTTGTGGGGTCTGATTCCTAGAATCAAATGTTCGGACTTCCTTGACCTGTCTAATCGGATATACTCATCCGATCTTGAAAATGGAACCATCCCTTGCTCATCAAATCGGACATTCACCCTATTCGATTCAGATGATCGGACGTATCACAATCGGACACCTCCAAAATCGTACTTAGACACTCGACCATCGACCACTTGAACACACTGTAATCGAACTAGTCTAAATCAGATGCAGAACAATTGGACCCACGAAAATCAAATAATTGGAAATTAAGCGTCTGATTCTGGGATCAGACAATAGAGAATTGGATAAAAAGTCTGATAGGAGAAATTGACAAATTTAATACATCGTGGGCAAATCATAACACCTCCTGCAACCAAGGGAGGCTCTCCTTGCTGCTGTGCTGTGTAATTTTTACATGGTATCAGAGTCTAGGGGACCTTAGAAATCGCAGTTAAACAGCTAAACATGACCGATAACTGTCACATCAACTTTTAGTCCCTTTTAGAGCCATAAACTAACCCGCAAACCCCCATTTGCCCGTGATTGAGCTAAGTAGCATAGCACAAACCCTAGAAACCAGATAGAGCGGCCAATGACTGAGTATAAAGCCCTATTTAGTCAAGAACTTAGATCAGAGTCCCAAAGCTGCATTCATTATCTCATGTTCACACCCACATTGTTTTCAACACTTGAAGTGCACTTGGAAAAAATTAAAAGCCCAATTTTGCACAATGAACCGAAAAGTGTACCACACACACACTGAGTGAATGTAAATTGAGACTTGTTTGTAAATAAGAAGGAACACACTCAAACTTAATAAATATAATGGACGCACTAATAGGAGATTATCCTCAAACCTAGATGCGTGATCAAGAGCCCCAATCGGTAGGATTCAATGAAAGACACAATATGGAAAAGTCAGACACACAGAAGGATGGACACCATTGGGAGCGCAATGCTGCCCGACTTGATCAATGTCATTGACAACTTAGTGGAGTAGAAGATTGCAGACATGGCAAAACCTAGTACAAACCACGGAAATGAAGAGCTCAACCTGGGAGATTTCCTAGTCAAAATCCAACACATGGTGGATGAATATGACGCACAAACGAGGCTAGACCACCATGGTAGACCATCAAAAGACATCATAGTGGACCTCGAGGAAAGAAAGCTGGCACGAAAAGCTTTACAAAGCATAGCGGCAT
This sequence comes from Lygodium microphyllum, assembly GCF_053477565.2. Lineage (NCBI taxonomy): Eukaryota > Viridiplantae > Streptophyta > Polypodiopsida > Schizaeales > Lygodiaceae > Lygodium > Lygodium microphyllum. The sequence goes on from NC_141148.1 coordinate 113,984,060, forward strand.
ACAACTAGCAACAATAGACTAGGAGATTGCAGCAAGACATAGAAAAGAGAAAAGTCTGCGTGCTAGCCCTAGCAAATAAAAACCAAACAAGACCAAATATAGAGAGGAAAAGAGTGCTAAAGGCAGATTTAATGTTGAGCAAGCTTCTCATGAAGCAACTAATAGACAACACATCAGCAAAACAAAATGCAGCAACATTAGAAACATTGTTGCTTGTAGGATTAGGAGTTACCCAGGGCTCCAAGAGTCAATTGAGGATCCCTGCAATTGCAAAACAACTAGACAAGTACCAGTTGAGCAACAACATGTACAGTTTCATAGAGTAGTTTGACCAGGTCTACAAGGCTTACGACCGCACAGATCTTATTCGGTGCTCACAAGCTTTCGGCCTATGCTTGGGCGATAAGGGTAGGACATGGTACACAAGCTTAGATGCTATAAGCACAACAATTACAATGACCTTAAGAGTCCCTTCATTAAGAGATTTTTGGAGGCCATAGCTACTCATATAATCTTATAGTGTGGCTGATGAATGTGAAGAAGGGGAACAAGAAGCACATCAGGGACTATGTTACTTATGTGCAAAGTCTCTATAAGAGAATCCTCATTAATGAATGACTCACTGAGAGATCAGTGTTTGTCGTGTTCATCAACAGAATACGTAGTGTGAGGAACTTTACAAGGCCTTGGTAGGCAACTCAAGCTTGATGAGAGATGCACTAGCTAGGGTCTTTAAAGAGGCCATATGAGTGGACGACCAACTTAAGGAGAGAAGCTCTAGGAGCTCGAATCGAGATGAAGCCAACTCTAGAACCCCAAAAATGGCAATAACATCTAGCGAACAATCAAGCCCAAGCAACCAAGATAAAGGGAAGGGCACTAACCCAACTAGCAGAGATGAAAATGGAGCTAGCCAGACTACAAGAGATAATGAGAAGACCTATGCGGTCACATGTTTAATGCGTGTATTGTGGTAGAAACCACCTTCCAAATAAGTATCAAGACCCTAGGTCTTGACCTTGGGCCAAACTATGGTAGGTTTGGCCACAATGTCATGCATTGCAGACTGCCAAGGAGACTTTCATACAACTAGCCTTACCAAGGAAATAGGCCTTTGAATTTCTTTGTGACAGGAGCTCTGTTGGCCCTTCTGGCACCTAACAATGCAAAGCCAACCATCCCTAGGATGGAGATCAATCGCAGATGCATACCTAGACTGCCTAGACTTTACGTAACCCACATACTGAGCAATGCTCCACTCCACTACATGGAGGAACCGAACGATGATGAGTCTTATGTGAACCCTTACGTCTCATACAACGAAGAGGGCAATCTAGTTCTCATGGACTCTCAACCAGTGCTGGTGATGGCATTAGGAAGAGGGAGAGGTAGAGGCTTAGGAGGGTAGACCCAAGAGTCGATTTCTTGTTTGGACTTGTGGTCACTCATGACACATCTCTTTGCACTACCCCAAAAGGGAGCAAGCCAATCAAGACAAGGCTGATCTCAGATGTGCTGAGTGTGGAGTCACCCACTTGTTTACTGACTACCCTAGGCGGAAACCATCCCCTAGTTTGGCAATTTTACCATCAATTCCATTGGGGCTATTCGGCATATTGAGACACTCAATGAGGAGGGCATGCCCATCCCATTGCATGTTATGACCTGCGTGCAAACGAAGCACACCGGCATATCATTGCCAGGCCTAGTAACCTAGATGCAATCTCAATTGGAAAGAAAAGTTGTAGGCAAAGAAAGAAGAAAAGCAAAGCAAAGATCTACTTAGGCAGCATCCTACACTATGGTAGGAGTTAAAGCAATGGGTGGAGGGATTGATGGAGCAAGCTACTACTACTGATTTGCAAGACCACGACACAGTTACACAAATATCGTGCCTGGCGTTGCACTCAGTGCCCAAGTCTTTGCATATTAATGCTTTTTGGAAAGACATTGAAATGCATGAGATCTTATCGATCCTAGCTCTAGGTGATACCATGAGGAAAGGGATTGTAGACACAGGGGCAGGAGTCAATGTACTTAGCCATGCAGTACTCCAGGCTTGGAGTAACCCGCATGTCGAAGATGATAGGTTCAATATCATGATGGCTAACAAAACGAAAGTGAAGCCATCTGGAGTGCTAAAATTTTGGCCATTGAAGGTCACAGGAGTCCCATTCTCTGTGGACTTTATAGTCATGAAAGGAGTGAAGTACAATATCCTATTAGGCTCACCTTGGATGTGCAACACACAAGTCATAGAAGACTGGGGGAACTGTCTAATTTTCTTAGGCAATCGGATGGAAGCAGTGAGAGTGGAGATGGATACTTGGAAGACTACACCAGTCGACCTAAACACCACCTCAACTATGCTCAAGGGTGACGCTTAGATCAGGAAATTGTACAAGCCACTGACTAAGTATATCCCTTGCCCTAAGGATGAGCAAGATTGGATGCATGTACTAGCCACAATTGATCTGCCATTCTCGAATAACGAGAAATACGAGCAAACTCCTAAGGCAATTGGTAAGCCCAAAGACACACCCTTAGTACCAATCTACATGATGGCTAGAAGAGTGCATGGGCGACCCGCCTCTGTCACATTCCACGTCCCGAATAAAAAACGAAACCTCTAGGAGATCCTAGAGCACGTGACGAACAAATTGGCTAATAATCCAATAGCAAATCTTAAACCACTCAAGGATGATGAGTGCGAAGACTTTTGTTCCTTTAGTGACGAGAGTGAAGAAGATATCAATACAATAGAGTTCGACATTGAGGGGCATGCGATTGAACAAATGTGGGCAGACTCCAAACCACAAAAGAAGAGCATCTTGAAAATCAAGAAAGAAGTCACACGAATGGGTTGCGATCGCACCTGGTTGGAGCACACATAGGAGTGATTGATTATGAAGGAGCGGGTCTTGCCCAACCAAGTGTCGCACTAGTACTCAGAATGGAATTACCATCAGAGCTATGACCTCCAAGAGAGCCTCCCTCTTGTAGCGAAGATATAGACTTTGATTCTGAGTTTTGGACAGTGATCCTAAGATACCCCAACCATCTAAGACCAAACGTACCAAAGGAGACCTATCAATCCACCTAAGGCACCGAAGGTTGTAGAAGGAAACAATCTAGGGATCCGCAAGCTAAGGAGCAAAGGAAGCCATAAGACCTACCGAAACGATCATGAGGTTTAAGAAAGGCAAGAGGATACTGGTCTGGCTAGGAGCCAAAAGATGAGGGCAAGCAAGCAAGCCTATAGAAGGACCCGCCAAAGTCAAGGAGGTCAATCTAACTGAGGAAGGGGAGATGCCCTGACCTATTTTTATGGCTGACGACTTGACTAAGGAAGAAGAGGAAACCCTTATTGCCCTCTTGCGAGAGTACATAGATGTATTTGCATGGTACCTCAATAAGCTAAAAGGGATAAATCCGAGTGTAGTGACTCATAACATCCCAATGACACCCGATGCAACGTTGATCAAGCAATGATCGTATCCAATGAATCCCAAACATACTCACGCTATCAAAGAGGAAATTAGTAAGCTGCTAAGAGTAGGATTCATTTATGAAATCAAGCACACGGACTCGGTATCACCCATAGTGATTGTAATGAAGAAGAATGGAAAAATCAGAGTGTGCATCAATTACAAGAAAGTCAATGTTGCCACAAAGAGAGACAATTATCCACTACCATACACTGAGCATATGCTTGAGAGGGTGGCAGTTAAAGAGGCCTATAGTTTTCTAGACAGCTTCTCCGAATACAATCAAGTGCAAGTGCATCATGATGATAGGCACAAGACCGCATTCGCTACCAAGAGGGACATCTTTGCCTATGTAGTCATGCCCTTCAGGTTGACGAATGCACCAGCCACATTTCAAAGGCTCATGTGTGACAGCACAAAGACATGCTTAGGTGAGAGTTAGAGATATTTGTTAATGATTTATGGGTCCACTCTAATCGAAAGGCACATCTAGGCAAGCTCCGAGTAGTCTTTGAATGATGTAGATTGTATCGTCCGAACCCCTTGAAATGCAGGTTCTGGGTGAAGCACAAATACATCTTAGGATACGTGGTGTCAAAGAATGGCATTGCCACCAACTTCTCAAAAGCTGGGGTTATTGTCGACCTTCCACCGCCAACTAACTATAAGGGAGTTCAGTGCTTCCTTGGCCATACAAGATACTATCAACGATTTGTGTTAAACTATGCATTAATCGCTAGGCCTTTATACAGATTGCTGGTGATATTTGAATGGATCGAGGAATGCCAATTCGCATATGAAGAGTTGAAGAAGGCTCTAACCACAGCACCAATCCTACGAGCCCCAGACTAGGCCATAACCTTCCATGTTCACATTGACGCACCGAACTTTATTATGGGAGCTGTGTTGTGCTAGCTAGGTAAACACAATTTAGACTATCCAGTGAGCTTTGCTAGCAGAAAACTCACAGATACTGAGATGAACTACTCCACCATGGAGAGGCTTAGCCATGATGTTTGCTATAAGGAAATTTCAACTATACCTTTTGGCCACACCTTTTGTCTTCTTTGTTGACCATCAAGCTCTGCTTTATCTTGTTAACAAACCATTTGCTATGGGACACATTACTCGATGGTTACTTCTACTTCTCGAGTTCAGCTTCTCTATGGTTGCACACAAAGGGAAGTAGCACTACATTGCCAACCATATGTCTCGCATACCCATAGGAAAAGCCGATGAACAGGGCATCACAGACGACTTGCCTGAAGCGCATCTGTTTAACCTATCCAACAAAAGGGACTTATTTAGAGTTGACTTGACACCATACTTGATAGGTGACATAGTCCAAGTGCTTGAGCATGGACTACCTCGAAGACCCATTGAGAAGGCCCAACTTAGGTGACTCATCCTCAAAATACAACCCTATCAGTTGATAGTAAGACAACTCTATAGGTTAGGGCACGACGGCTTGCTATATAGATGCGTGTGCAAACATGAGATGCATGACTGAGAGCTGGATTTTAGGAGCTGCTTTTGAGCTGCGTTTGAAGCATTTGAGGCCTTTTTTGGAGCAAGAAGTAGTCGGGAAGCGCCAAAGATCAAATTTTCATGAAAAATCAAACAGTAGCGGATGGCCAAGCTAGAGTTTTCCTAGATCCATTTCGACGTTAGAAATCCAACTCAAGTCTCAGTTCATCGATCGGAGGTCATTTGACCCCCCCATTTAATCCCCACAAGGTTTGGCATTGAAAAGCAACTACTGGATCCGGGAGCCGGAAAGTGGGCAACGGGGCCCAGCTTTATAGATTTCGATACTACGAAGTCATCTATCCAAATAGATCTTGAATATGAATCCGTTTGCCCACCCGAAACCAAAATATCCACTTGCAGGACAATGTGACCATACCAAAGATGAACCATTTATTTTAAAGTTTTAACCTTACACTTAATAAAAGCCTCAAAAACTCGTGAAAAACTTACGAACAGGGGGTGCAAATTTTTTTGTGCCCCTTCCAAATCTACTCGATGCCGCTTGATTCCAAGATTTTCTAGAGAGAGAGAGAGATTCCTGATCAAGATAGAAAGAGGAAGGATATGACTGTAATTTGGCTTATTTTTATAGAGGATTTCAAATTTTGATTTTCTAGTCTTTCTCTCTCCTCTCTCCTCATAGCGGATGTTCGATGCATCAATTTAAGAGAGAAGGGAGAGGATTGTGATGAAGAATCCGAAGCAAATGATGATGTTGGAGCAATGGAGGACATAGATTAGGCTGAGAGAGTGCGTCAACGGCCTCCCGTCTATGAGATACGAGCCTCGAAATCGCAGTTTCTATGTGTAAGTGAGCAGTTCTTTTATTTTATGAAAAAAGAATGAAAAAAGTGTTTGATTTTGGTTGTTCCTGATTTTCCATGTTGCATTCTCTCTAAAATATGAAAGAAAACCGAAAAATACAATGATATAATAATTTCTCGCAAAACCCACAAGTTGCGATTTTTATAAAAATAATGAAATTTGGGGTTTTCGTTGAGTGTTTTGGGGTCATATGGGACAAAAATGGATATGAAAATAGTATTGAGTGTCCTTGATCATTAAGAACTTATAATTCTAAAATATCATATTTTAATGAAGAAATAAATGGAAAAAATAGGAAAAATAAGTGAAATTTTAGTTTTTTCACTTTAAAAATGAGAAAATTTTACATTTTATATTTGTGAGTGTATAACAAGGCTGGAGCAAGAGAATCAAGTCTCAGACAAGCCTTGTTTTTATATCATAGTATGTTTTTATCAATTTTCATATGAAAATTTACATAAAAATTAACCCTATACCTACCCAACAAATGCAAAACCTAAACGGTAGGAGGAAAGGTGGGTTGTGAAAGTGGTTAGTTGTTGAAAATGATTCAAATTCCAATCTATTTGTCTATGCGCAACATATAGGATGGATTATCATTTGAGTTAAGGAGACTAGTAGCACGAAGAAATTCAGTGCTAATCCCTCTAACAACACCACATATATGCTTAGTTGGAAAATCATTGAAGGATTGTTTTTGTACTTCACCTAGCTAGTTTCTAATGATTAAAATGCTTGAGCACCATGGTCATCCACATTTGCATTGAGCATAACATGGTATCAAAGGTGGACGCATTGCAGTTGCTTTCCAAACATTGACCTACGTTGTCATGCCGCTATGCGGTCATAGTATGAAAAACTCCAGAGTGCAGCTTTCTTATTGATCTAGAGAGTCAATGCCATTTTAGACATTAGTGTCAGTGTTCATAGTGTGGATGGTTCAAAAATACTAGATTTTTGGACAAGCTTAGCCAATTTTTTATATTCTCTCGTAAAAATCCAAGAATTGTAGACAACTTCTAGAATAGGATGACATGTAAAAGAAAGTAGGTAGCTTTCAATCATTTTTAGAGGATTTTATGTAAAAAGAAGAATTGGTGAAATCGTGTGACGCACAATCACTGTTTTCATATAGTGAAAAGCACTTCGAAATGGGAGATAAAGGAGTGATTTTGCAAAATTTTGGCCAGGTGTCTTGGTATTTTACCCCCCTTTCAAAGCCAATGGAAGTATAAGATTGGCTGTTTGAGCAGCATAGAGGAAGGTATTGTTTTATGTATGTTTTTATCTACAAGAGATTTGTCTTCTCATAATGCAGAAATAAACTAACAGGCTTCAACTCTATGAATATTCTTCTACATCTTCTATTTCTTTCAACCCCTTCTCTTCCATCTACTCCTCTCCTTGAATCTCCCTTCGCCCTGCTGTCTCTTACCCCCGCAATAGACTTTCAACCCCAAATGCTTCGAAAACGTGGAGTGTGAAAGGAAACCCGAGTTGTTGGGTAGATGAACGATTTCTTGGGGCAAGCTTGGTAAGGAAATATCAAATCTCCTAGATCGTTCAAAATATATAAGAGTGGAGACTGTTCATATGTGCTTTATGTTAGGGTAGTGCATCAAGGGGCCAATCTTCTCAGTGTAGAAGAGCTACAGTGGGGCCACGATATTCAGCTAGAGGGGTATCTCCTTTATGTTTGTATTACGTGGTATATTACACCAAGATGTGTGGTATATCCCTCTGAGGAGAAAGGAAGGGTAATCGTTGAACTCCGTTCCATTACAAATGCAATATCTAGTAGTGATTAGGGCAATGTGTCCCTTGGATGCTCCTAGCTGCGAGGCCATGTGGGGTTGTCTTGTGAGTGTTAGAGAGGCCCGGCTAGTGCCTATATCTAGTGTTGGGCCCATTTTAGAACTCAACATGTGGTGCGTTTGCCAGGAGCTGCCTACAAGCGGCAGTTTTCGTGCCTTGGTCTATTGGGATGTATTCTCTAGTGTATGCCAGAAATTAGTGAGCTAGACTCACAAGACTGTCAAGCAGAGCTCTAAAAGAAAGAAAGGGCTGAACCAGCTAGACGGTAGGCCAAGATAAATAGAAGATATTCTCCACAAAGGAGTCACCCAATATCTTTGCAAGGGTGGGGTCTTAATACCCCTAGCTCAGTGCATAGTCCGTTAGGAGGAGGAAGCTCTAGTTCTTTCCCCCCTCCAATCAGTCTCACCACTTCGAATGGAGCTATAGTCTTGGTTGTTCAAACCCCTGTGGTGAATTTGGTTGTTACCATGGTGGCAGACCTATTGCTATACTTGATGGAATGGTGGATTTGCCAACTTTAGGTTTTCCCTTACCCATCTTTAATGGGTTAGTGGAGGAGGATGTGGAGCTCCACATTAGGGAGTTTTAAAAGTTGATGTTCAACTATCGTATCCAAGATGAAGGATATTTAATGATGTTTTTTAATATGACTCTCAAAGAAAGAGCTACAATATGGTATCATGGTCTAGAGGCTGGAACCATAACCAAGATTGATTTATTTTTTGAAGCCTTTCGAAGGGAACTAGTTTGCCCCTGAAAGGGGTGGTCAATATTGGCTACATGTACTAAATGTGACACGTCAAGAGCCACATGAGAATATCCGAGCATATGTCAAGAAGTTAAAAGAGGTCTTTTGCAAATTGCAAGCCTCTATCCCTATCCCAACAGTTTCCCAACTGCAATATTTTTTACATGGTCTGGATTTCAACATTCAGGTGCAGTTGAGCAGTGTCACTTTGCCGGATGTAGACACTGCCATTAGATGACCATAAGTAGAATCCCGACTACAAGCGGCCTATGCCTCTCAAACCAATCTTAATATGGGTCTAGTTTCAAGAAATAGTTTGGCATCGGCCAATGGCAATGGAAGTCAAGGGATAGCTATGATTAACCTGAATGTGAGAGGAAACATGGTCCAAAATGTGCCTTTATTGCCAGCTCCTCCCATTGTGACTATGCCTATGGCTAGTCAGATGGCTCCACCAAATGTTGGAGGCCAAGCAGTGAACCCTAGCGTTGTTCCTGTGAGTCAACAACCAATGCCCAATCAAATTGTTAGGCCAATGGAATAATCAATGGATAATCGTGGCTATGAGTCGAGTGCATTGAATGTCCTTAACAAAGTTAAGGATATGATGAAGCACTACACTGACATGATTTCCAAATAATATCGACAAATAGCTTTTGATGTCAATTTTCTTTAAAAACAACAAAATCTGATAGGAAGCAGATGCCCTGAAGAGGGTGCACCCTCAAGATTTAGTTGTAAATGATGTGGTGGCCAGTACTACCCTAGAAATTGTCCAAACGTCAAATGTGATGTTTATGGAAAGTCCGGCCATTTGGCTACCACCTGTTGGAGTAAGATTAGCTCTTTCTAACAAGGTAGTAGATAGCCAGGTCCTGTTAACCATCATGCGAAGGAAACAATCTTCAGCAAGATAATGGACCGAAACAAATACTTCAAAGAGGTAAGGCTATTATAGAGGAGCTGCCTAGTGGTAGTGGAGTTAGCCTCATTGAAGCTATGCAAGTTAATGGCACTAAAGCTTCTAATTTGCATGCCATTATGAGAGGTAAAAGGGGTAGAGAAGGTGATAAGGATAAGATAAAGTCTGTGGATGGAAACCCTAAGTAAGATGACGAAGGGACACAAGTCCTTAAACCCGACATGGAAGTGTTGGGGTAAAAGGCCCTTGGGCCTGTCCATGTACAATGACCGCCCATATTCTTTATTCATATATATATGAAATTGTAATAAGGCTGTCAAACATTGTTGACAGCACCTACATTGTATGTGCTCTTCTCTCCCACGTCTCCTGCATCCCTTTCAACTGGTATTAGAGCAGGTTCTTTGTGAGCACTTCCCGGCCTTCCCTAGCATCTACACGAGGTATAAGAGCTTGCTTCTCACTCAGTTCTCAGCCATTCTTTGACATGAACAACAGGATTTCATGAAGAGGCAGCCATAGCTTCCATCATTGAAGCTTGTTCTCTTCACCACTTGCTTGAACTTGTCCTAGGTTTGTGTAGGCCTATTGTAGGCCTTCATTGGGCTCTTGCTTATCCCCTACTCACCCTAATTTGGCCCCTCAAGTACTGTGGGAGCTTTCGCTCTACCGCCAAGCCTCACGGACCGCTTATTGTTTCAAGCGTTCCAAGCCGAGCACTAATGGCTACCTCTCACATAGCCGACGTGCCCTCCATATCTACGGGTGTAGTGAGCTTACCTCCATGCTGTTCAAGTTACCTCTTCTCCCGCACACTCCGGTAGCTCCACAATCCAAGTGCAAGCTCCATCCTCAAGCTCCACACTCCAAGCTCCATCACCGCAAGCAAGAGAAGAGAAGAGAAGAGAAGAAGAGAGGAGAAGATGGAGAGCTTCTCCACCCCTCGGTCCCTCACCCTCACACACTCACTCCCTCACACTCTCACACTCCCTCTCTCAAGCACAAGCTCAAGCAAGCAAGAACACAAAGAAGAAGAAGAAGAAGAAGAGAGCCACTTTTTGCCACACACAAGAATGAGCTTCTCATTTACTTTTCAACTTTATATACAAAACCCTAAATCCCTTTTGGGCGGTCATCCCCTTTTTTACATGGCCGGCCGTAACTTAGGCCATTTTTCCCATTGTCCTTCTATCTTCCTAGCTTCCTTTCCACCGCCCATCTACATTTACAAATTGCACGGGTGAGAGCCCATGCGGGGTGAGAGCTCGGCGCTCCTTGAATTAAACCATGATACGCTTGCGCTCTGTTACAAAAGCTGCGCTTTTCCTTGTGCGTCTTTCTCCCTTATTTAGGACTCTTCTCCTTGTGCGTCTTTGTCTTTCGTTCCTCTTTGCCTTGGCCTTTGTCTTTGTCTTATGCTTTAGCTTTTCCAGATTTTCCACCTTCGTTTGTTTGAGGGTTAACATTGTGGGAGCTTTCGCTCTACCACCAAGACCCACGGACCGCTTATTGTTTCAAGCATTCCAAGCCGAGCACTAATGGCTACCTCGCACATAGCCGCCGCGCCCTCCATATCTACGGGTGTAGTGAGCTTAGCTCCATGTCATTCAAGTTATCTCCTCTCCCGCACACTTCGGTAGCTCCATAATCCAAGTGCAAGCTCCAAGCAAGCTCCATCCTCAAGCTCCACGCTCCAAGCTCCATCACTGCGAGTAAGAGAAGAGAAGAGAAGAGAAGAGAAGAAGAGAGGAAAGGATGGAGAGCTTCTCCACCCCTCAGTCCCTCACCCTCACACACTCACTCCCTCACACTCTCACACTCCCTCTCTCAAGCACAAGCTCAAGCAAGCAAGAACACAAAGAAGAAGAAGAAGAAGAAGAAGAGAGCCACTTTTTGCCACACACAAGAATGAGCTTCTCATTCACTTTTCAACTTTATATACAAAACCCTAAATCCCTTTTGGGCGGTCATCCCCTTTTCCACTTTTTTACATGCCCGGCCGTAGCCTAGGCCATTTTTCCCATTGTCCTTCTATCTTCCTAGCTTCTTTTCCACTGCCCGTCTACATTTACAAATTGCACAAGTGAGAGCCTGGCGCTTCTTGAATTAAACCATGATGTGCTTGCGCTCTTTTACAAAAGTTTTGACTTGCGCTTTTCCTTGTGCGCCTTTCTCCCTTATTTAGGACTCTTCTCCTTGTGCATCTTTGTCTTCCGTTCCTCTTTGCCTTGGCCTTTGTCTTTGTCTTCTGCTTTAGCTTTTTTCGGATTTTCCACCTTCGTTTGTTTGAGGATTAACAAGTACAATCTCATGCTCACGTTTTATTTGCGCATGTTTGCAAAAATGGCTTAAAAATCACTCTTTTTAACATATCTCAGGCATTCGAAACCCGATTTAGGCAAGGCAAGAGTCTAAGTTGGGATTTTGGCACGCTCCGGACGTGATGGTGATGTTGGATTTGCCAAATTTTGATGACAAAATATTCTGCAACAAATTTCAGGTCTGAGACAGCATGTATTTGTATGCCTATGGCTTATGTGATGCTTCTACTTATGTCTATTGATACCAGATCACTTGTGGATGTTATGCCTTTTATGTGAGACACATTTGGAGCTGATTTAGCTCAATAATTGACTGTTTTGAATAGTTCAAGATCTGTCCAAAACAGGGCAGCCACCTGTTACTTCAATTTTATGCTTACAGGTCTTGGCATTTGATGCCCGGTTGGTGCCTACATGACTAAGAATGTATGCATATAAGTTGGTACTTTATTTGAGCTTGGTTTGAGCATTATTTTACTCACTTTTGGACTGTTATTTGGTGCTGGAAACTTCAAGGCTGAAGCTATTTATGCTACAGTTGGGTTATGCCTATTGGCTACTTGGTATGATGTCATGATGTATTTGGACTATGCCACATGTCTTGTTTATGCTCCGAAATGCTTTTGAGCTGAGATTAGAGCTCGATTTGGGTTTGACTATCACTTCTTTGCAATTGGCATTTCATCTATGACATGGTTTATGCCTAGGCCACCCAGTATGGGTTATGGTGTCTTGGTGAATGCTTTATGCTTTGGCTATGGATGGCAGTTGTTTGAGCTCGTCTCGACATTCATTTGAGTATTCCCTTGAGCAGTTGGACATTGACTTGGCTTTTTCCCTTACGACTTTGGATGCTATATGGGATTTGATGCTCTGATTATGGATCTTGGCTATTACTTGGATGCACTTACAGGTATTGAATAGTGAACTGCTCCCTTGTTTTGGTAATTGCCTATTGAGCTGTGATTGCTCGTTTGCATTTGATATGCAGGATACTTATTGATCATTGGACTTGGATAGTGCTTGGGATTTATAGTTATGGTCATCCTGCTTCTCTGTTGTATGGCATCTATGCTATTTGGGCTGCTATTGCCCGTGTACGTCAGGGAGCAGTTGATCTTTATGGCCACCCATGTATGCACATGGTCTGCTGCTATGTATTTTATAGAGCCTCTTACTTGGATGCTTTTACATAGATATTTGGTCTTTTATTGGAGCTTGATTCTTGCAGGTTTATTTGCCACTTGCCGTTCTTGGCTAGACATGTATGTCAGTACATGGTATGAGACACTGCAAAGTTATGTATGCTCCTATGTTTCGCGGATGCTTATGCATTTATGGCTCCGAGGCATGCTTATGCTTTTATGGTTGCAAGCTACAATGGTTGGATATGTCATGCTTTTTTCTGCTAGGCTTGTCCGTGTGGGAGCTTTTGCATCCATGGGGTTGATGCCTTTGTGTTCTCCCCTTCTGGTTTGGATGAGTCCCCTTTGCCGTATGCTTTGACAACTTCCAGCTCTTCTAGTCATGTAGATAGTCCTCTTGACGAGCTTGTTCTCTCTAATGAGAGTTTCCCTGATTCTTTGAGCTCCTTGGATGTATTGGACAGCCCTACTCATGCTATTATAGAGCAGTTGTCCTCTTCTATAGGTTTTACAGGTTCTGTTTGCTTTCATTATGGAAAGACAGGGTATGTGAAGCGTAAATGCTTCAAGTGGATTAGAGAGCAGAAAAGATTGTGCCACACTAGACATGAGAGCAGAGTCAGTGATATAGTAGGTGAGACCACTGTTGATAATGGTATGGTGTATGTAGTTACCCATGATGATGCAGTTGAGCCTAGACTCCTGGCATTATGTTACCCTGCAGATTACTTGCTCAGTGATACGACCTATACCTTTGATTGTCTTTTAAACAGTATGGCATCTTGTCATGTTACTCCGCATAGAGCTTGGTTCTCTTCTTACAGGGAGGTTGAGGGATGTATTTCTTTGAGTCTTGATCAGGATTTTCATGTTATTGGTATAGGGGATATACACTTGGCTTTGCCAAATGGGTCTTCTCTTATGCTCCGTGATGTCTTGCATATATGTACGCTCAATTAGAGCCTGATCTCTGTCAATCAATTGCATGGTGCAAGATATTATATCTCTCTTGGGGATACTTCATGGAAAATCCATCGTGGTTGCTTGGTATTGGCCAGAGGTGCTAGATACGGCAATGATTATGTAGTACATGTCTCTCATGTGGGAGATTCTATGGTTGCAGTTATGCAGATACCACATGCATTGTTATGGCATTGTCGCCTAGGCCATGTACGACACACTGAGATGGATGCTTTGTGTGATATGTGCTTATTGCCTGCTCTTCCCCATGCTACTTGCCCTATTGAGGATACTATTACTATGCTTGACAGGTGCTGGTAGCAGGCCTAGATGCTTGTAGATGGATTATGAGATTCATCCTATCTCTCCTAGCTTACGGATCTCTTGTCAGCAATATGGCATTGATTTCTTATGCCCACAGTATTATGGGATTGCTCGTGGCATGTGCGTGACTTTATAGGCAAAGGTTGCTTCTATGCTTACCACAGCTAGGTTGTCTAATGCTTTTGGGTTGAGGCCCTTATGATGGCAGTCTATTTGGTTAACAGGACGCGGTGCTTGACCTTGGATGGTATTACACCCCATGAGGCATGGAGTGGCATGCATCCCTCATATGATTACTTGAGGATGTTTGGTTGCCAAGCATCTGTACGTATGCCACATGAGCCTATGTCACGTAGATGTATACTCCTTGGTTATGGAGATGGTGACTTTACGGCTTACAGGTTTTGGGATTTAGATGCCCAACAGGTTCTACGCAACCATCATGTTGTCTTTTATGAGATGCAGACACCTCTCAAGCCTCTTGATGCACGTTCAGTGCGCTTTATGGCTGATTCTACAGTCGTATGTCAGTCTTCCGCTTCGCTGAGGCTGCATACTGTCTTGAGACCCCGTCTGACTTGTGTCCAAGATGCTGGCCCTCTTTCAGTGATTGACTCTGGAGAGTTTGGATGCTCTCCGATGTCTTGTATGCGCCATGCTCATGCTATGTGCTACCATGATGATGATGATGTACAGCCTTGCACTCATGAGTTGTAATAGATTGCTCCATTGTATGGAGCTACGGGATCACTTGCCTCCTAGATGTCTTGGACTCAGAAATTCCTGACACTTATTGCACAGCTTGCTTTCCGATTGGGCATTGGGTGAGATGTCATGATTCCTCACCCTGTCTCTTTTCTTTTGTTTTGTTTTTTCACTCCCTGGCCCATTGGCCTTTTAGTGGGAGGTTGTTGGGGTAAAAGGCCCTTGGGCCTGCCCATGTACAATGATCGTCCATATTCTTTATTCATATATATATGAAAGTGCAATGAGGTTGTCATAACATTGTTGACAGCACCTACAGTGTGTGTGCTCTTCTCTCCCGCATCTCCTGCATCCCTTTCAGGAAGGGGAAACTTTACAACCCATAGAGATTAAAGCTGATGCCAAGAAGGATAAAGAATTACCACAGCAAAAAGGCAAAAGCTAAGAAGGAAGCACCAAAGCTAGTTCAATGACCAAAAGAGAGAATGGTTGGCGAGAGAAGAGAGCCCTAGCAAATTATCACGAATTTGATTTGGCAAGCCCTCTTTGTGAAGTTAAACCAGATGTGAATCTCTTGAAACTGGTTAAGTTGTCTTTAGGAGTGAGCAAGGAATTTAAAAAGATCATGCGTACTAGGTATATCATGGAACCATTGAGCATAGCATGAGTAGGAGATGATTGGTGGGAGCGTGCTGAAAAGAATTGCCCAAGGGTTGTAGCCTACGTTGATGGAATACTAGTGAATCATGCTATTGTAAATACTGGATCATTTGTTAACATCATGAGTTCAGAATTGATAGAGAGGCTGGGTCTAGCAATTCAAAAAGATACCTCCACAATTTTGTGAATGGCTGGTGTCAATCTGAGACAACCTGAAGGTTGTATTACCAAAGTCCTTATGACCGTCACGGAGTGTGGTTTGCACTGTGGACTTTAGGGTCATTAGGTTTGCAAGATGGCTAAGCTATCAAGTATTGTTAGGAATGCCATGGATCTTGCAATCCGACTGTCAAATGGATATACCTGTTGGTCGATTAATATTTGGTAGAGGTGCCAATCGTGTAGTAGTAGATGCTTACCCTGAGTCTCCTCAAACCGAGAGAGCTCTATTCTCTATAGAATTAGAGACATTAGAAGATGTATATGCTAGTGAGATGTCATTGAGCGATGAATCAAAAGAAGAGTCCACTATAGAGGACATATATCAAATAACTCTAAATGAGCCAATAGAAGCTCAAGATAGAATAAGAGACACGGATGTGATTGAATTGGATCTTGATATGCCAAATGATCCTCGGCCAATAAAATTAGGATCCATGCTCAGTGCGGAAGAACGGGAGGACTATGTGTCCCTTATTCAAGAGTTCCATGACATTTTTGCCTGGCTAAGAGGTATTCTTCCTAGCCTGGCTGTTCATACCATTCCTCTAAAGCAAGGTAGATGTCTTGTGCATCAGAAATTAAGGCGTATGCCTTTTGAACTGAGGGACAGGCTATTCGAGGAGTTACAAAAATTGCGACAAGCTAGTTTGATCCTCATTGTTCAACACATTGAATGGTGTTCACCTGTTGTTATCAGGAAGAAGAAAAATAATCAAATCCGGTTTTGTGTAGACTTTAGATAGCTGAATAAGCAAATAGTTAAGGACTACTACCCATTGCCCTTTATTGATGAGATTTTGGACTAGTTAGCGAATAGAAAAATATATCGTTTATGGATTGCTTTACGGGATACAACTAGATGGCAATTGTAGAAGAAGATAAGCTTGAAAAAACTTTCATTACTGTCTTCGATACCTTTGCATACCATGTGATGGCCTTTAGTTCATGCAATGCACTTGGTTCATGGCAACGAATAGCAGACAAGACCTTTGGTGATATCTCCCTAGAGAAGTTGAAAGTGTTTATCGATGACATAGGGGCAACCACAATAAGAGAAATGTAGTTGATTATTTTAAGAAAGTGTTTTGAGCATTGCAGACAATTTCGCATAGCTCTTAACCCATGAAAGTGCATCTTTGGGGTGGCTTATGGGCTATTACTAGGCCATGTGGTCAATTCAGTAGGGATCGCGTCTGACCCTGAAACGATCAAGGTCATGGTCACTATGAGTCTGCCACGCACTCCAAAGGAAGTATATACCTTTCTGTCATCTGTAGGGTACTATCGAAGGTTCATAAATGCCTTGGTAGAAAGAACATTGGCACTAACGAATCTATTATCCTTTAGCTATCTATTTGAATGGAGTGACCCTTGTAAGGTAGCTTTTGATTATGTAAAACATGAGCTAGTCAAAGCACCAATTTTAAAAGCACCTAAAAGGGGCGAAGTATTCTAGATATTTTCAAGAGCCACCATGCATAGTATCAGCCACCTTTACCCATATTGCAAAATAGTATTATTGGTCCTAAATTTGTTGTAAATTTCTTGAGACTATGATCGAATAAACTTTTATTTGCAAAACTCTCCATTCTCATGACTATATATTCTGATGTTATTGAGTATATTGTTGTTTTGAATTTACCTCGATAAGGTCCTTTTGCTCCTATTTTTGGATTATTTAAATGATAGATCATTTGTCAAATACTTATGAAAATGTTCTTTTCTAACACACTCACTTGGAAGAGTGCAACTCACTACTTGTCCTTGTAATATTTATATGAGCTAACCCTTTATTCATTCATTTTGTAGTCTATTACATGGCTTTGCAATGGGGTATCACGATCCATTGTCATCCCCTTCCATTATTGTACAAGGAATACTTTGTTGCATCAACTATATAGAGTTGCATTGTACTATTATAGATCATGATATTGATGCTCTCCAAGTTCTTCCTAATATAGAAAATCTCTTATTGCCATAGTAGTAGTTAGACACTTCAAATTCACTTAAAATCTAGCATATGTACCTCTTCAACTCGTGACACTAAAAATCTATCAGGATCTTGACACTAAAAATGTTGACTGACTACCTAGATGGACTCCATCAAGAGGACAACAAACAAATTCACAAACTAAAAATGTTGGCTAACTATGTAAACACACTCATCAAGGTGGAGAATGAATAAATCATAATCAATAGATGGAATCTTCCAAACGTATCATCCACATTCTCATTTCTCATATCAATATAATGTTCATGAAGAAAAGTCCCACTAGGAAAGATTTGGACTCAAGTTTGGGCATTTTAGTTTTAGAGAGAGATAGATCCTCTCAACTAATAAGGCAAGAGCTACCATTGTATTAAAATTGGGGTTTTCTAATTTTGAAGTATTTTATCTCATTTTTAAAGATTTCAAATAAAGCATTTTGAGGCATTTTTGGAGCACAAGTTCATGGAGACACAAAATACAAGAGATATTAGTACAATTGAAGACACTAGATACCCACATAAACTTGCAGTCTCTCATTCTCAAAATTCTTACTACACCAAAATGTATTCCTCCATTTTAGTAGTCCTCTCTCTTTCTTGAAAATCTCAAATAGTTTATGCATGCTCTCCCTTCATTTTGCATACGATTTTCTATTCTCTCTTTTCACTTGCCATTTTTCTCTACTTCATCTTCTATTTCAATGGAAGCTTCACGTCCTTGGCATCCTTCATCTTCTATCACACAACAACCACAATCTATAACAATTTTGACATTGGCAACAATAGATGGATTCCTACTACCATCTCTGTTCATTCTCATGTTATGTTGCAGACAAAGAAGAAGAGAAGACATGGAAATGAATTCATTGACACTTAGAAGAGGAGAGTTAAGGATTTCAAGCTCGGAAGACCAAAATAAAATAAAATCAAGGAGGTGCTTATACAACATGCATATATGCACTTAGAGCTATGCTTATTGTTGAGGGTAAAGGCACCTTTGCCTAGCCACCTGTGTATTACTACACTGATAGTACCCGCCACTGCAGACTATAGGTGGCGGGCGCCCGTCATCATTACTTTATTCTTTATTCTTTATTCTTTTAGTGACAATTTGAATAAAGGAAGGCCCAGTCACACATTGTGATGGTTGGAGTTCCCATTTGTATCTCTCTCTTCTTGCTCTTGCTCTCCGCCATAGCTCACTTCAAAGCAAGCTTCAATCCTTCTCACCTTTCAACTGGTATTAGAGCGAGGCTTCCTGACTTCCCGAGCTTGGTTAGTGGCATTCTTAGCTTCCATTCAAATACCTATAGCATTGGGTCTCATTCCCGGCAGCCATAGTCGACCTTCTCGAGCTCCCGTCACACCCCGGCTTCCGAAGCACCTTCCTGGCCTATTGAGGCACCCTCAGGGCATTGCTACAGAGGTATTGAAGTGTTCTTTTAGTGCTTTTATTCAGTTCTCACGTTGCAGTCAATCAGGGCAGCCATAGCTCAAACCCTTGGAGCTTGTATCTTGCTCCCTCTTGCATTTGGGAACTTGAGGCTTGTTGTGTGCCTCCCTGGGCACCCCCTGGAGACTCTAACCACTACCATTGAGGCCACGTGGATGCACAATAGCAGAAGAAGATATTAAAAAATTTGCACCATTTTTTGGCTGATCTGGACAGCATACTACAACAATTCACCTACTCCTCAATGATGGCTATGTCATTCTTCTTCGGGCTTGGCAATGCACTTGGCAATGATCTCTAACATGAATTGAAGCCTCCTTGATCATTGCATCAGATTTGGGTCTGATCTGTACATTTCCAGGATTGTTTACAGTAGTTCCACAGTCATGTTATGCAGAAGTAACATTGGCATCTAATGCTATGCTTGTTTGGGCACTTCTACTTAATCGGTTTGGTACCTATTAATGCCCGATTGTTTAGGGGATGCAAGGCACATGTTATGCCATCATTTTGGACTAATTTTCTTGTTGAAAGTACTCAATTTTGAATAGTAAATCACTGCTGTACAACAGTTGGATGAAGCTTATTACCTCATCTTTGGTTATGCCTATTGGTTTCGGGCTATGTCTTTGGGATATGCAATGAAGTATTGACCTTCGGGGTACGACATCGAGCTTGTCTTTGGTTTTGGATCTTTATTTGTGCTTGACCTTGGATTTGGAATGCATTTGATGCTCCGTCTTGGATGTACATATATGGCATGTATGTTACCTATGTCTGACCGGTCTTGACATGCTTGGCCTATGCCACTACTACATGCTAGTTACATTGTTTGGAGCCGATTGCTACTAGTGCCTTGTCTTGGCTTGCATTTGTCTTGCCAGAACTTACTTGGGATATTTGTTGGCTTGCCAGAGTTGTATTTGGGATACAACAGATGTCTATGTATGCTATACTTGGAGGCTACAGAGCCTATATGCTCATGATGTCTTATTGATATCTGGTCTTGGATCTTTCATCACTTGTGCTCTCATATGCCTTTTGTAATATTTCCGCCCAAAAATATTATAGAACTTGACCCTCACATGCCCGCGTAAAAGCTGTGCAAAGTCATCTCCCGCGTCCATTAATGACGTGGCTAAGTGTTTACCCCTCTCGTGTGATAATAATCTCCATCCACATTGTGCAAGTGAGGCCGGGGTTTAAAACCACAAAGCTGCATGAGAACTCCCTTCTAGAAAAAAAGGGGAAATTGAAAATGGGTAAAATTAAGCAATTTTTTTTTACTAATTATCCCTTCCCCCAGCCGATGCATGGTTGGAGGAGAGGGAGTATGTAAAAGAGTGAGTTATGTAGTGTGGTGTGTGGGGATCATGAGGAGGGAGAGGCATGCAGAGGCCATGTGGTGGCTACCTCTCCCCCCCCTAAGGCTATATGAACCCCTCCCCCCTGTGGACAAAGGGAGTGAAAGGGAGGAGGCTGCGGTGCTGCACAATCAGAGGGAGAGGATGAAATCTATCACTGCTCGTCGTCATCCTGCCACCACACGCTGTACTGTAGCCCGTAGAAATCGCCGCCCTGCCACGGACCAATCCGCCACCACACATTTGATGCTGCCTACCGTGAAGAATGCCCCTACCGTGAAAGTCGCCAGGCTCCCATTACTGCTGCGCTGCTGCCATACCACCGCTGCCATCGTCCTAATCACCCCCCCTTT
The DNA here is from genome assembly GCF_053477565.2 of Lygodium microphyllum. Lineage (NCBI taxonomy): Eukaryota > Viridiplantae > Streptophyta > Polypodiopsida > Schizaeales > Lygodiaceae > Lygodium > Lygodium microphyllum. Next base: position 114,004,887 of record NC_141148.1, read on the forward strand.
TTCGTCATCGATCTCTACTCCAAATCATTACCCCACGTCATCTTGTCTAGAGGGCAGAAGCTTCCTTGGAAGCTTCTAAGGATAAGGCCCATAAAGCTTGTGCATGCGGTTTTCACCCCGGGTGCTTATAACCCACACTCGTAGCTCCAATTCCTACTCAAGGGAAAAGGTATCGACCTACAGGCAACCTCAGAGAGTGAGAATAAAGGCTAGAAGGAATCCACGGAGTCCATAAACACACTACGACTACGATGGCTCCAAAGTCCAAGTCACAAGGTACACGTGTGGAAGTCACGGACCCAAACTTGCACGTGGAAATCTCTGCAAGTCCTCATAACCAGGTTCTTGGAGTTAAATTCCGCATTGGACATGCTTAAAATTTATAGAAAAGTTATGAATATAAACCACTTATTCATCTTACGAGCTTAGTTGTATGTTGCCTTTTTGGTGCATTTCCAAAGTAATGAGCCTAAACGCATATTGCTTAGGGTAAAAGATGAAATTGTTAAGTGCATTTTTGATTGGCAAGAATAAGCGTATGTTGCATTTAGGCAATATCTTCCTTGTTGTGATTCGCATGGGAAAAAAAATTCGTTAACATTTGCTGGATGTTGTCCAAATAAATTGCATAGCATGGAAATGTGACCATAGACGTGCACGTTGCATGCAAAGATGTTTGTTGAACGGATTAAAGGTTACATGTCACATGGACTTCATTAACAGGCCTGAAGGGAGAGGCAGCATCAGTTACCCCCGATTATTTGCCTGACCCTAACCAAGGGGGTTGTTAGCCGCATCGAGAACGTGGACTGAACCCGCCACGAGAGGTCTCTCCGTTGGACACTACTTGGAGCAGGAGGATGCTTGGGTGCCAGGGGGGGATCTGATTGTAAATCCCTTGCCTTCTGGGCCCTGCACAAGAGGCCAATGTGACTCGGAATTGTATCTCGAGGCCCACATACTAGTCTATGGGCGGAATCTTGGATTAGTAATCCCTGTGGATTGCTAGATTGCCTTCGGGTGGATTATGGATTGCCTTCGGGCAGATTATGGATTAGCCTACGGGTTGGATTATATGGATGTATTCCAAAGATACATAAGATAACCTGTTGAAAAAGAACTTGTTTGACACTGTTTTTCTATGTCAAGTGCTAAGATTACGTGAAGGAACCAGTGACTAATTGGCTAATTAAGGAAGCTGTTTTATGCGTGTCCAACTAAATGTGGTAGGTAATTAGACAACTAAAACAACCCTGAGGAAAGTGCGGTGGATGTGGTCATGGGTCCGTCCTACGGATGGGTGGTCCCGGTTGGCCGGGAACTTTTCTCAAATGAAATCGACAGCAAGGAACTCTTCTCGAAGGAAATGAACAGCAAGGGTGTTGACCTAGAGTCTAGGTTACTAGAATCCCGATTTATGCTGTTTTAGGGGAACAGAATGGGACTATGCCTTATGGGTAGAGAGGTCGAGCTTTGCATCCCTCTCGTTTCCCATTCTCCTTGAACCAAGTGCAGCATGAATCCGCTTCGACCCTGACATTTCTGCGTAAAGCAGTTCGCCTGGGGTTTGACACTAGCTGCTGTTCTAGGAGTTTGACCACTAGGAAAACCCTGATTCAGGTCGGTCCTAAGTGGGAACGACTGGAATACTTCTGCTACGTGGCAGACTCGGAAAGACCTAGATCGCAAGCCCTATAACATTCCATGGGAGTGCCGGGCAGAGCTTTCTAGACCCTCTTCCCGATGGGCTCCTAACACGTGTCCTACGAGCGAATAGGTGGACACGTTACACCTTTCTTGAGCTTCTTGGCTTGATCCATATGGCTTTTGTGCTAGTGGGAGCATCGTTGCATGTTTGACAGACATTGAGAAGGTGGTTTATGCTATTGAGCTTTGAGTCTTCTGAGATTGGGATCTTCTTCACTTGGATGTTGCATGGTTGATATGCCATGGTCTGTATACATGTACTTGGGCTGATTTGGGCTTCACACTCCCTGAGCATACACCTCCTTGTGTCAAGTCTTGCCAGTGTTGTGTACACTTTGCCCTATTACACAGGGGGTGTGTCGGCTTACACTGACGGATTTGTTTGACATGCTTGGGTGTTTGCTCAATGTCTATACGACTGTCACATGTTGATTTATGCCGGCTTGATGCTGGTTATGCTTTGACAGTTCGTGGTTGACTTGGTGCATTGATTTTGCCTACAGTTTGCTCTCATTGTACCTGGATGTAATTTATTACAAGAAGCAGTTATGCATGGACTAATGTGGAGTTTTCATGCTGAATCATCTTGATTTTATGTATTTTTTATGGTACTTGGTGGGCAGCATCATTAGCTATCAGTTCGTGGTCATTTTGCCTTGGTTTTGGTGGTATTTTGGCTATTTACAACAGAAAACAACATGCAGTTTTGAACTGTCTGCACCATTTGGACTACAGTATGGCATCTTCTTCCACTAATAGTGCTATGTTCAACATCATTAAGCTCAATGGTACGAATTATGCCTATTGGAAGAGCCAAGTTTGGTAGGTATTGGTGTAGAAATCGTAGATAAAGCCACTAAGGATGCATAGAGAGCAACCTGAAACTATGATTGATGATGAATGGGATGAGCTTGATGAGTTATGCAAGTCCACCCTCATCTTGTCAATCATTGAATAGGTGCATTACAATGTGGTTGAGGAAGCACAGAGTGCTTGGCAACTTTGGGATAAAATTAAGAACCTCTATGACAAGAAAAGTCCAGCAAGTCAGATGTATTGGCTAAAGCAGCTTATGGACCTGCGCATGATGCACAGTGTAAGGGCAAACATCAAGGAGGTGCTTATACAACATGCATATATGCACTTAGAGCTATGCTTATAGAACTGGCCCATTGACATGCCACACTATAGACCAAACTATAAGTTCACTAGAATATTTTAGTAGGCTTCAAACTATGTTTCATGTTTCAAAAATTTGCTAAAATTTATCTATGTTTGCAAATATATATATCAAACCTCAAAGATTGGCTTTTTATCGAAATCATAGTTATAATCTTTTGTGCATTTCATGGCTCTATTACTAAGCAATTATACAAAGCAACCTCAAATAACTCATTAGCTGAGGAAGGTGTTTTATTTTATAATAATTCTTACAATGCACCATTAAGCATGACACGATATGGATCTCTTAGATCTCTTCCATTCCCACCTCTAGATAGCTTAGAGTGGTCAATTTTGGATGTAGATACATGCAAATCTTTTAGATTAAAGATTTATACAAATATTCAAATATATTTGCGACCTAATGTAGCGAGTCAACATGTGAAGATCAGATCATAACCTTCATACCATTTACATGTTTTTATCGACTTTTTTTATTATGAGAAAATTTAGAAAACAAAATCAATGTTCATATGCAAATTAGAGAAACACAAAGACTTCTTAGGTCAAAGTTAGGATACAAAAGAAATGTGTGGGATTATGTCTAAAGTGCAACATAAATGCAAATTAGAGAAATGCATGGGCTCCTTAGGTCAAAGTTAGGATATAGTGTATGAGATTATATCTAAAATGCAAGAGAAATGCAAATTGGAGAAATACATGGACTTCTTAAGTCAAAGTTGGGATACAAAAAAAATGTGTAGGACTATGTATAAAGTGCAAGAGAAATATTAATTGGAGAAATCATGGACATCTTGGGTCAAAGTTAGGATATAAGAGAAGTGTGTGGGATTATATCTAGAATGCAATAGAAATCAATTGTTGATAAATATACGATTACATCACAAAAATTTATTTTGACTTTCTATTACATGAGATGACATTATGTATATGGAAAGATTATAGCAATTGATCAAGACTTATAGAATGACATTGATAATCCTACAACGATATTAATGGTTTGGTTAGAGGATGAGCTCTTAATGATGCACAGTGTAAGGGCAAACATCTCTTTATGTCAAGTGCAAAAGGACCTAGAAAATGAGGACATTAGTATCCTTGTTGCTTATTTGTTCAAATGTAATGGTTACAAGATAAATAGAATATGTAATCCAAAATTGTGTTACATGATCTAAGTTATATGTTTTTAATTTGCTAATAATGCTAATCATGGTGAATCTTATGTGTAGATACCCCAAAGAAAAGAGAGAAATAGTTTATGTGGAGATATTATCACAAAACAAGTTTTTCTCTTGCCACAATCTATTTGATAGGAATATACACGCAATAGTTGTAACAAGGACAAAATGTAATACAATAATAATTTGAAGTCTATTACCAATGATTGCAATATAATTACAAGGTGTGTTTTATATACAAGAGTTTTTTTTTTTGATTTGTATGCAACGTTGTGGTGTATTTTCAATCTTTGCATTCTCTTTATATCTAAGCTCTCAAAACTGTGGGTGTTGTCCTTTGCCTCATCACTCAGCTCCATATCATCCAAATGCATGGTATTTAGATGGGATTTTGTCCTTCTTTCTTTGGATGTTGGGTGAGATGGCAAAGATGCATAGGCAAGTAGTATTAGATATTTTTGTGTGTTACACAATCGATCATATTTTCAACCATCTTTGCTCTAAATAGAAGAATAATGTCATTTGTGTCACCTACATAAAAGTTATACAAAATGAGGCTAGATATAAAGTAATTAATACTATACTAAGTTAATTTAAGAAAACTTAAATTTACATCATTGATTTGGACCCCAAGTAGATGCTATAGGAGTAGTTTAGCATTGTATAGCTGTGGGAGCTCTCACTCAACCGCTAAGACCCACAAACTGATTATTGTTTCAAGCGTTTCAAGTCAAGTGCAATGGCTACCTCTCACATAACCGTGTGTAATCTCACACCTACGAGTGTAGTGAGCTTACCTTCATGCTCGATCGAGTTGCCTCCTCCACGAGCTCTCTGGTAGCTCCATGATCCAAGCTCGGGGAAGTTACTATATGTATATCCTCTACATCACGTGCATTCAAGGCCTATTTATAAACATCCTTATTTTTGAGTTTTTCCTAAATAAAACATAACCCTTTTCTATTCAATATGTAAAAAGCCCCTTTACATTACACCCTTATGTATGTAAAAAAAAGTATAAAAATGGTATTTTTAAAATACCTTATTTTTAACCCATGTGATGCACACATAAATTCATCTAACTTACCCGAGGATCCAAGGTGCAAGCTCAAGCTCCAAGCTCCAAGCTCCATTGTTGCCAAGCATGAGACAAGAGAAGAGAAGGAAAGAGAAGAAGATGGGGAGCTTCTCCACCATGGTCCCTCACCCTCACACACTCACTCCCTCACTCCCTCATACTCCCTGTCTCAAGCACAAGCATAAGCAAGGGCAAGAAGAAGAAGAAGAAGAAGAAGAAGAAGAGAGCTAGTTTTTGCCATACACAAGAATGAGCTTCTTCATTCACTTTTTGCTTTTCATATATGTCCTACTCCTCTTGGGCACCCATCCCTTTTTTACATGACTAGTCATTTTAGCCTAGATCCTCTTTTTCTTTTCCCTTTCTAGTTACATTGTTCCCCACTTATGCCTGTCTACATTTACAAATTGCACATGAGGGAGCTTGGCACTCTTTTACAAGGATTTAGGGTGAACTTTTATATTTAAAATGCACATTTCTCCTTTTGCACTTCTCTTGGACTTTTAAGTTTGCTTCTTGCATTTTTAGCCATTTTCCTCCTGCTTTTCTGTTAAATTGCCTTTTCTTGCTTTGTCTTGTGTCTTTTTGATTTTCTTTTGCTTTCTTTTTACTTTCTTTGGATTGGGGTTAACAATAGAAAACCCTTAGATGTGGTTTTGACACCTTAAACTTTGGAGTAGTTTGGCATTATACCAAACCTTTAGATGTGGCTATCACCTTGCCCTAGCACTGTGCAATTATACCAAACCTTCTGCTTTGTCCTGCATCTTTTTGATTTTCTTTTGCTTTCTTTTCACTTTCTTTGCACTAGGTTAACATTACAACTCTCCTAGCTAAGTGCCAGTACCATGGCACTTGTTGGTGAGGGCTCGAGTGGTTGAAGGTTTGCCATGTGGGGCGATGATAGGGCTTTGGGGAGATTGGCTGTGGAGAAGAAGCATAACAAAATGGACAAGAGATTGCAAAAGCCAAGGATAGATTAAGCGGGTGATGGGGCCTCCGATGTCAAAGGTTGATTGGGGGTTGCCGAATGTACCTGAAAAGGAAAAAGAAGTGCACTATATCTCGGGGTGTGTCTACCTTGTAACCTTAGGCAAACCTTAGGCAAGCTTGTGGTGTTGTCCCCAAGTTGAGAACATAGTTCCTATATAAGGGGAGGTGCTGTGGGTGCGACTAAAGGAGATAGGTCTAACCCTAGGTGAGTGTAAACTCCCTAGGTATGTCCTACCCTTGATGTGCCCTGAGTGTGAAGTAGGGGAGGGGCTAGGGATATAATTGTCCCTAGTTGCAATGTTTGTGACACTTAGATGGTATATGGGAATTCCATTTTGTCCTTTCCTTATGCTTCATATTTTGTCCTTTCTTTGCATTCTTTCTTTCTTTTTCTCTTCTCTTTTTTGCTTGTTTTTTTTGTGACATTCAATACAATGGGAGAGAGCATGCTAGACATCATCTTGATGCTCTTTAGGAGCTACACTACTCTGAAGGGGACCTAAGAGACTTAGCAAGTGTCACGTGCCTACCTGTCAGCTCCCTAGTAGCACGTTTTAGTGGTCCATCAGGGAACTATCCTAGATGGCTTCGCCCGGCACTTGCGAGAATGCATAGGGTCTATCGTCTAGGTTTCCCAGAGTCCACCCCATAACGAAAGGTACTGGCCATCCCCACGAGGATCATCCTACAAGATTGGGGTCCTAATTTGACATATGAGGTCTTGATGCATCAGCTAGATCCATCGGAGGTGTCCCACAAGGGCTTTTTGTCCGATTGGAGCGATCGTAGTTACCCTTGGTTCATGGAGTGCAATGCTTCTTTCCAACAACTAGTTAGGATTCAGGGAACCTTAATGGAGTTCTGGCACATCCGCTGTACCTTTTACCTAAGATAATTATTGATCAAGGTTTTAAGACCCAACCCTAGATAAGTCAATGCTCAGCTCTACCTAATTTCTCCTAATTAACGTTTCATTCAATCTCTTGAAAGAAGCTCCTAGCTTACCGGGACCACCCATCCGTAGGACGGATCCATCAAGGATCTCGCCCACCCGCTTCCCACAAACAGTTTTCTTTAGTTTTCTAATTATCTATCACATTAAATTATGACATATGAAAGCAGCTTCATTAATTAACCCATTATCATAGGTTCCTTTGCGTAATTTTATGACACAACACAAAGATAGAGAAAAACAATCTTTTGGCAAAACATATTTATTTATTATTTTGCAAAAGTTATTTACAATCATTTTTCCCTTCTGTCTATGCAGAAGATAAATCCTCCATTCATCAGAAAATCCCTTCTATTTGTGTAGAAGAAAGCAAACACTCCAAGATTTCCATCCCTTCACTAGTACCGGGGACTCCAGGATCCCATCCTGATTTGTATGAGGGTCAGGCAGTTCCTAGGAGCGATCGAGAGATTTACAGCCAGAGCTCGCACTCCCGCCTCCTCCCGCCTAATGGATTCCTCACCGAGCAACCTCTTGCCATCGGGGCCGGTCCAAAGCTCCTCGTGGTGGTACAAAACAATCCCCCTTAGAGTAGGGTTCCACGTCTAGCCGTGGGGAGGCATAGCGTGATCTTTCCTCTTATTATCCTGATTATAAATTTACAATCAGATCTAACTGCTATAAGCACAATTAATCATTCTTGTGCAACCATCAATACATTCACAAAAAAAAAAGCCAATAAGTGTTTTTAGCATAGGAAGCATCCCCACCCAATTCTAGGGTTTCTCGTTTAAGGTCCCACCTTATTCTTAGGGTTTCACTTCCTACTTGCAACTCTTTTTTCTGGATCCGTAAGTTATTTCGCGAATCTTAAGTCTATTTTATCCTTATGAAAACTTGGTATTTTCACCCTAAAAGATAATATGGGCATTTATACCTATGACACACACGCTGCCTTGCCCTAACCCACACTTAGCAGGATTTCAAATGCTTTTCCAAGTCTGTTTAGACATTAGAATTTGTATCGACAAATTCTTATCAATGTCCAATATCTCTTACAGACTTTCGATATTTATTTAATTTCCTGATACTGATAGTTTCAGGGTTGTCGAGTATTTCATAGTTATTTTTGCGTCAATATCCTCGATATTTTAGGTAAGCTTTTCTTGTTGATTCATATGTGGTCGACTCATGATATTGACGCTCTCGCTAATATAACCATTAATATTAACATTGTGTGTGTTTTCAACAAGAAAATAATTTTTACTTTATTTTGCTCGTATGCTATGGTTTAATCGATGATTTCCAACCATTCGTTGAACTTTCAACATTATCTAGAAAGATCAAATTTCATTTAGCTATGTCATGAATGTAATGCTAATTGTTTTTCTGAAAACTTTATTCTAAGCAATGTAAAAATCATAAGTATAATTTTTCTTTCATCTTTCAGACATCAAATTATATTACTATGCACCTAATTTATGCGCGTCTAGTATTTATTTTCATATAAATTTTTTTGTTGATTTAATGCATTGATTATTCCATAATATTATCTAAATGATTTTCTATAAATTATTATAAGATTGATATGCGTCTATTTATCATTAGCAAAATGAAATAGAGATAGTCACTTTCAGAGCAAATGATAAAATATTCCCTTCCCTAACATCGCCTACCTTTTTTTAGTTATTATAATCACGCACGTCATTAACGAAATAACAATAAATATCACGAAATAAACCATAATTACGATATTTTCATCATGATAGGCATATAATCCTTTTTCAAGTGAAAGAGTATTTTCACTGAATAGTTTATTATAATATTACTTAGGCCATTTTCCTAAGCGTTCATATACATTTTCTTTAAAATGCATTTATAATCATTTAAAGTCAAATATAGCGATAACCTTATAAGACATTATTTTTTTCCAAACCGAGGAGATGTTACCTCTATCAAGTTTGTAGTAACGGGGGTTTCACCAATTCTTACCACGTCATTTTCTCCATCGATCGAGTTCCTTGCTTATTTTCCTTCAAATGGGCTTCTTGAATTTTTGCGACCTCATGGAGCTATGGATGTCAGGTGAAATTACTGTACTAGCTTAGGGAGAGTCAGTGGTCATCTAGAAAAATTTTACCAGCGTTTTGCTTAGCGATATGGCTATATGGAAGAAAGGCATAACAGGGGGTAGAGTAAATGAAAATGAGGTAGAAAAGGGGTATTTTCCTTCCTCAAGGCTCAAGCTAGAAAGGAAAATAGATGTAGAGAATTTTTTCTATCATTAGGAGGTCTTCCTTTTTGCTTTCTTTGTGAAGGAGAGGAGTTGTATTTATAGTCATGAGAGGGATGCATGTAGTCACTCATTCTTTTGGCTACTTGTCAAGAGCTAAGTAAGCTTGATAAAAAATGTTTTTTGATTGCCTACCTGTTGGATGGTGGCATGGAAATAATTTTAAAATGCTTTCTCTCGTTTCAGGCGTAAAAAACGTTATGATTTTTGGCCTATCTTTTCATAAACGTCTTTTTTTCATCAAAATGACTTCATCTGGTAGTTTTTGGCCAAGTTACCTCATGACATATCTAGTTTATAAAATCATGCCATACTATTTGATACTTAACTTACTCAATATCATGCTTGTTCTTGCGCATTCTTTGTCTACCGATTAAGGCTTTTGCGATTTGTCTTGCCGTTGCAAAATCCATGCGATCTTTGATGCATTAAATGGAATCGGGAATATTAAATCAAATATAATGCGAAAAATATTATAATCAAGCCGTCACAATATTATTTACGAGGCCTACTTACTTTTTTGTTGGCTGGGTTCATTGAGGCGTCTTCTCGTGTTGGATTGGAGAATTGATTTAATACAAGATTTAATATTACATGCGATCACTTATATGATAACTCACTGAGTAAATTTTAAAACATTTCAAGCCTGAATTTGCTTTATGAAGTGTCATGGCGGGAATATTACATCCTCTCCTCCTTAGAGGAATTGAGATGTCCTCATCTCGAAAAGAACTAGGGAAACTATTTTTCTAGAGTTGTCTCTTCTATCCAAGTAGCATCCTCCTTAGGATAGTCTTTCCACTGGATAAGATACTCTCTAATGGTTCTGTTTCTAAGAGGTTTCTCTTTTACATCTAGGATCTTATCAGGTTGGAGTTCAAGGGCTCCTTGACTAGGCATTACAATTTGTTGGTCATCAAGAATATGATATTGATTTGCCACATAAGCTTTCAGAAAACTAACATGAAATACATTGTGGACTTTCACATGATCAGGAAGTTGTAGTTTGTAGGCATTAGCTTCTAGGCATTTGAGAACCTTGTATGGTCCACAATACCTTGGACTCAACTTTTTGAACTTTTCCAATGACAGAGAACTCTTCTTTGGGCGTACACGGATGAAAACCATGTCTCCCTCTAGAAAGATGTGCTCTTGGCATCCTAGATTAGTGTAAGCTTTCTGGTGATCTTTGGCAGCTTGGATGTCTTGTCTGATAGTTTTGACTTGATCATCCATGTCTTCTAGTATTTTCTTAGAAGTCTCAGCCTTTAGGATTGGATCAGAGAAATTCAATGGCGTCAAATAATCTTGTTCATACAATGCTTGAAATGGAGTCATTTGATAAATCTGGTGATATGATGCATTGTAGGAAAATTCTAATAAGGGCAAATACTGTATCCACTTTGTCGGTTCTCTGGAACAGTAAGCTCTTAGTATATCTTCAATGACCTGATTAACCCGCTCTCTTTGACCGTCAGTTTGGGGATGGTAAGCTGTGCTAAAGAAAAGTTGGGTTCCAATTGCTTCAAATAGGCTTTTCAAGAAATGTGATGTAACGAAGAGTCGCAGTCACTAACGATCCATTTAGGCAATTCATGAAGCCTAAAGACTTCTTTCACAAACAATCGTGTAATATTTGAAGCTTTGTAGTTGGTCTTGACTAGGATAAGATGAGTGGCTTTTGTTAGCATATCCACAATTACCATGATTGAATTATAGCCTCCTTGAACAGAAGGTAAGCCAGCTACAAAATCCATACTGATGAACTCCCATTTCATATGTGGAATGTCAAGTGATTGGAGCTTACCTGGCATTTTGACACGCTCAGCTTTCACCTGCTGGCAACTTAAGCATTCAATAACATATTTGAGTACATCATGCTTCAGTCTTTCCCAATAGTAACTTTTCCTAATTGCATTAAGAGTTTTTGCATAGCCAGGGTGTTCTGAGAATGGGGAGTCATGGGCTTCCCATAATATCTTCTTTTTCAGTACTTGACTGAGGGGAATGTAGAGCCTTGTTTTGAAATAGACAAGTCCATCATCCACATTGAAATTTTGGTATTTGACTCCGAGCTTAGGATTAGTATCCTTAACTAGGATTTCTCTAAGCATTAATTAATACTTAGGATCCTTGTCTGCTTCTTCTGTGGCTAGCTCAATGATTGGATTGCTAGGCATCGATATCATGGTAGCTAAAGTCTCTCCTTTAGATGGCTCTTCCGTGATAAGTGCATTCAAAAAAGCTTTATGACTTAATGCATCAGCAATCAAATTCTCTTTCCCAGGTTTGAACTTGATTTCAAAATTAAATTCTTGCAAGACTTCAATCCACCGATGCTGCCTCATTTTGAGGTCTGGTTGAGTAAAGATCCATTTGAGACTTTTGTGATTAGTGACCAAAGTAAACTTGCTTCCAAGAAGATAGTGTCGCCACAATTTGAGAGCATGGATCACAGCTAATAGCTCAAGTTCATGGGTGGCGTAATTCCTCTCATGGATTTTCAGTTTCCTTGAGGAAAAGGCTTTGGGATGACTTTGCTGCATAATCATACAACCTAGTGCAAGAGAACTTGCGTATGTTATGACTTCAAGCTCTTGACTTAGGTTAGCTCTTGACTTGCGTATGTTTTTTAGCAAATCAGTGAGAGGTGTAGCTATTAGGGCATAATTTTTTAGGAAAATTCTATACCATCTAGTCAGTCCTAAGAAGCTTCTCACTTCCTTAACTGTCATTGGAAGTTGCCACTCTTGAGCATCTCTAACTTTGGCTGGATCTACAAAGATTCCTTTAGCAGATACTATGAATTCGAGATATTCCATGGCTCATTACAGTGGAAACACCTAGGTACTCCTGAATTACTTCCCATAGGTATGAAGTTCCAGACTGCATTTATTTCGGCCCTCTTTCCTTGACCAAGTGGACGTTGACCTTGGGCTTATTATTCCTTGGCATTGATTGAATCTCCTGAATAAGAGGTGCTGCGCAAATCAAAGCATCTTGCGGATTAGTTGGGCGCATAGACTCAAGGCATGTGTTTAGAGGAGCATTCAATCCATAACAAAACTTAGACACCTACTAAGCAATAGTCATAGAAGGTGCATATTTAAGCAGTGAGATAAACTTTGAGTAATATGCCTCTAGGCTCATTCCCAGCTGTCATAAGTTAAAGAACTCATTCATTTTTAGCATGTGATAAGTTGGTGGAAAATATCGACTAGGCACAGCTTCTTTCAACTTTTCCCAGGTGATAGCTGTCTCAGCAAGTCCCTGGTCTTTATAGCACTGTTTTCACCATAGACGTGCCTTACCGGTCAATTTCAACTTGGCGATCATAGCCTGATTAGTAGGTCTAGTTCTCGCGGCAGTAAAGTAGTCCTCCATGATCTCAATCCAAATCTCTGCCTCGGCTTCAATGTCTTTGCCCTTGCCATCGAATTACGATGGCTTAACTTGCTTAAGGTGATACTTCTTCTCCTGAATTTTAGTCGGACTAGCGATAGTTGTATTACCCTGGTTTATCATAAGTTACACAAATTAGTTTAGTGCTTTAAACTTTTCAGATTCGTTTCCACATTAACATATCTTACTAGTTTTGTAAAACAATGAAGGCCAAAGAGCACAACATTTTTATAAAATCTAGTCGATATTATCTTTTATAATCAGTAGCCATATGTTATGATTTTTACAGGTAAGGAATATTTACAAATGGCAGATGTTTACAAGTAGATATACATCAGCATCAATAGGATAGGCTAGATGCTATATATAATTTCCAAAATAGGATATCATTATATCTTTCTTTTTCAGGGATGGATATTAGTTACATTCATGTAGAAGAAAGTAGGCCAATTGCTATTTATGTCCAGAAACCTATACTATGGAAATGGCAGATTTGGAAAACCATGGATACGGTAATCTTGATACTTGCAACATGCTTGGATTATAATCCTGTCGGCTGGGATTACCTTCAGTACCTTGTCATAGACATAACGGTCTAGACGTATCTGTTGACCACTGGTAATCATAAGTGGATTCCTTCTGGACAGAAAAAAGAGAAATGCCTCAACTACTTTTAAATTTTCCATCAATTCAAGGCGTTTTAGATTAGTCTGCATGTCGAAGAATTGATCGGCCTCGATGTAACAGTAACGCTCATCCCAGAACCATCTTCTTTCGTGATTCACGAGGGATGGATCGTATAGGCGATCAAGTATCCTCATCTTTTCTCTTCTCCACTCGTCATGTGTGGAGTTCAGCGTAGATGTGTACATTTCTCAAAAAACAAGGAACTAGTTCGAGGCTTCATTATTTTGCCAAAGTTGATTCCTTAACAATCAACACACTGATTATTACTTAGAATAGTTAGTCTTAAAAACCATAGATATTTTTAATTTCAATTATGCTCTGATACCACATGTCACGTGTCTACCTGTCAGTTCCCTAGTAGCATGTTTTAGTGGTCCATCGGGGAAGTATCCTAGATGGCTTTGCTTGGCACTTGCGAGAATGCATAGGGTCTATCATCTAGGTTTCCCAGAGTCCACCCCGTAACGGAAGGTACCGATCGTCCTCACGAGGATCAACTTGCAAGCTCGGTGTCCTAATTTGACAACTGAGGTCTAGATGCATCAGCTAGCTCCATCGGAGGTGTCCCACAAGGGCTTCTTGTCTGATTGGAGCGATCGTAGTTACCATTGGTTCATGGAGTGCAACGCTTTTTTCTAGCAACTAGTTAGGATTTAGGGAACCTTAACGGAGTTCTGGCACAATCGCTGCACCTTTCCCCTAAGAGAATTATTGATCAAGGTTTTAAGACCCGACCCTAGGTAAGTCAATGGTCGGTTCCACCTAATTTCTCCTAATTAACGTTTCATTCAATCTCTTGAAAGAAACTCCTAGCTTACCGGGACCACCCATCCGTAGGACAGATCCGTTAGGGATCTCGCCCACCTGCTTCCCACAAACGGTTTTCTTTAGTTTTCTAATTATCTATCACATTAAGTTATGACATATAAAAGTAGCTTCGTTAATTAACCCACTATCATAAGTTCCTTTACGTAATTTTACGACACAACACAAAGACAGAGAAAAACAATCTTTTGGCAAAACATATTTATTTATTATTTTACAAAAGTTATTTATAATGCTTATCCCCTTCTGCCTATGCAAAAGATAAATCCTCCATTCATCGAAAAATCCCTTTTTTCTGTGCAAAAGAAAGCAAACCCTCCAAGATTTCTGTCCCTTCACTAGTACCGAGGACTCCACGATTCCATCTTGATTCATGTGAGGGTTAGTAGTTCCTAGGAGTGATAGAGAGATTTACGGCCAGAGCCCCCTAGCACTCCCTTCTCCTCGTGCCTAATGGATTTCTCATTGAGCGACCTCTCGCCAACGGGGCCGGCGATCCAAAGCTCCTCGTGGCGGTACAAAACAATCCCCCTTGGAGTAGGGTTCCGTGTCTAGCCGTGGGGGAGGTATAACGCGATCTTCCTCTTATTATCCTGATTATATCTTTACAATCAAATCTAACTACTACAAGCACAATTAATCATTCTTTGCAACCATCAATACATGCACAAATAAAATAAATAAATGCTAGCAAGTGTTTTTAGCATAGGAAGCATCCCCACCCAATTCTAGGGTTTCTCTTTTAAGGTCCCACCTTATTCTTAGGGTTTCACTTCCTACTTGCAACTCTTTTTTCTGGATCCGTAAGTTATTTTGCGAATCTTAAGTCTATTTTATCCTTATGAAAACTTGGTATTTTCGCCCTAAAAGATAATATGGGCATTTATACCTTTGGCAGGCAATTCATGCGTTGCCCTGCCCTAACCCACACTTAGCAGGATTTCAAATGCTTTTCGAAGTTTGTTTAGACATTAGAATTTGTATCGACAAATTCTTATCAATGTCCAATATTTCTTACAGACTTTCAATATTTATTTAATTTCCTGATACTGATAGTTTCAGGGTTGTCGAGTATTTCATAGTTATTTTTGCGTCAATATCCTCGATATTTTAGGTAAGCTTTTCTTGTTGATTCATATGTGGTCGACTCATGATATTGACGCTCTCGCTAATATAACCATTAATATTAACATTGTGTGTATTTTCAGCAAGAAAATAATTTTTATTTTATTTTTCTCGTATTCTATGGTTTAATCGATGATTTTCGACCATTTGTTGAACTTTCAGCATTATCTAGAAAGATCAAATTTCATTTAGCTATGTCAAGAATGCAATGCTAATTATTTTTCTGAAAACTTTATTCTAAGCAATGTAAAAATCATAAGTGTAGTTTTTCTTTCATCTTTCAGACATCGAATTATATTACTATGCACCTAATTTATGCGTGTCTAGTATATATTTTCCTATACAATTTTTTGTTGATTTAATGCATTGATTATTTTATGATATTATCTAAATAATTTTCTATAAATTAATATAAGACTCATATGCATATGTTTATTATTAGCAAAATGAAATAGAGATAGTTATTTTCAGGGGAAAATGATAAAATATTCCCTTTTCTAACACCGTCTACCTTTTTTTAGTTATTATAATCAAATGCGTCATTAACGAAATAACAATAAATATCACGAAATAAACCATAATTATGATATTTTCTTCATGATAGGTATATAATTCTTTTTCAAGTGAAAGAGTATTTTCACTGAATAGTTTATTATTATATTACTTAGGCCATTTTCCTAAGCTATAGTTCATATGCATTTTCTTTAAAATGCGTTTATAATCATTTAAAGCAAATATAGCGATAAGCTTATAAAAAAATATTTTTTTTCAAACCGACGAGATGTTACCTCTATCAAGTTTTTAGTAATAGGGGTTTCACCAATTCCTACCACGTCATTTTCTCCATTGACCACGTTTCTTGCTTCTTTTGCTTCAAATGGGATTCTTGAAATTTGCGACCTCGTGGAGCCATGGATGTAGGCGAAATTAATGTTGTAGCTCAGGGAGAGTTGGTGGTCGTCTGAAAATTTTTTTGCCAGCATTTTGCTTAGCGATATGGCTATATGGAAGAAAGGTGTAATAGGGGGTAGAGAAAATAGAAATGAGGTAGAAGAGGGGTATTTTCCTTCTTCAAGGCTCAAGCTAGAATGGAAAATAGATGTAGAGAAAAAGTTCCATCATCAGGAGGTCTTTCTTCTTGCTTTCTTTGTGAAGGAGAGGGGTTGTATTTATAGCCATGAGGGGGACGCATACAGTCACTCATTCTTTTGGCTACTTATCAAGAGCTAATAAGCTTGATAAAAAATACTTTTTGATTGCCTACCTATTGGATGCTGGCATGAGAATGATTTTAAAATGCTTTCTCTCGCTCCATGCATAAAAAACGTCATGATTTTTGATCTATTTTTTCAAAAACGTCTTTTAAAATCAAAATGACTTCATCTGGTAGCTTTTGGCCAAGTTACCTCATGACTTATCTAGTTTATAAAGTCATGCCATACTCTTTGATACTTAACTTACTCAATATCATGCTTGTTGTTGCACATTCTTTGTCTACCGATTAAGGCTTTTGCGATTTGTCTTGCCGTTGCAAAATCAATGCGATCTTTGATGCATTAAATGAAATCTCGAATGCTAAATCAAATATAATGCGGGAAATATTATGGTCAAGCCGTCGTAATATTATTTACGAGGCGTATTTGCTTTTTTGTTGGCTGGGTTCATTGAGGGGTCTTCTCGTGTTGGATTGCAGAATTGATTTAATGCAAGATTTGATATTACATGTAGTCACTTATGTGATAACTCAACGAGTAAAATTTCAAACGTTTTAAGCCCAAATTTGTTTTATGAAATGTTATGGCGGGAATATGACGTTCTCTCCTCCTTAGAGGAATCGAGATGTCCTCATCTCGAAAAGAACTGGGAAAACTGTTTTTCTAGAGCTGTCTCTTCCATCCAAGTAGCATCCTCCTTTGGATAGTCTTTGCACTGGATAAGATACTCTCTAATGGTTCTGTTTCTAAGAGGTTTCTCTTTTACATCTAGGATCTTATTAGGTTGGAGTTCAAGGGCTCTTTGACTAGGCATTACAATTTGTTGGTCATCAAGAATATGATATTGATTTGCCACATAAGCTTTCAGAAGACTAACGTTGTCGTATTGCTGCGCATTCGAGGTGTGAAAACCACCCAAAAGTTGTGCATGACATTTGTTACTTTGTACATACTTTGACGTAGACGTTGTGCTTTGCTTTGCTTGAACATTTTTCTTTCAGTTGGTTCATGTTCAATTTTACAGAAGAGACAAGCGCTGTTTGGGATTGAATCTGATATTTGGTATAAACAAATTAGAAGGAGAATGGGTTCTAGATCTGCAATGAGTATGGTTTTTCCGAGCTTCACAAGTTGTTTGCTTATGCTGAAGATGCAAATGGTATCGACAAGGGAGTTTAAGAAGACCAGTGAATTTTCAGATGAACATGAGGCTCATGTGTTGTCCTTGATCATGGAACCACTGCTTGTCAAAATCCATTAGCACTATTGCTCGTGTACTCAGCTGAGTGGACTTTACAGAACAGAAAAGTTTGTAAACTCTTAAAGCTAACCTTTGGCATGCATTCAATATGCTTACACACACATGTGATGCTGAAATTGTGCTTTTCTTCCGAGTGGGAATACTTTCGATTGAGGTTCTTTGGCATTACAGCCCGTGGCTACTTTGGGGCTACTTTTCCTTGGTGCTTTTCTGATTCTAGAGGGAAGCTAATTTGAGAGGAAACAAAAGGGGAAAAGAAAACACGAAAGAAGGAGGCTAAAGAGGGGATTTTCAAAAGCTAAAGAAGGAGGGAAAAGGAAGCGTATGGGACAGAAAAAGAAGGGGAAGCTAATCTGGGGAAAAAAAAAAGGGGGAACAGAGCATTGGGGGGAATCGAATGCCTGAGGAAGAAGGAACGCAATGCTGGAACAAAATGGGAAAAAAAAACAGGGTCTAAAAATGGGAAGAAAGGTAGAAAAGCCATGTCCGATTTGCAGCGCAATACGAAGAACTGTACTTTGCTTGCGATCAGAGGGCAGTACAGGCAACTCAATAACGAAAACAGGGAGTTGAAGAGGAGTTTCAGAGTTGCCAGATTGACATAACAAGCATAAGAATGTCGCATGTTTGGATGGATTCACCACGCTATAATGTGCTTAATTCTTGATGATCTCCGAGATAAATGAAATCAGTTTTTTTTTCGCACGGTTGGACTGGTTCTCTATGCTGTAATTCGCCGTATTGTTGATGTATTTTGCGAGGCGTTTCAATATAGAAACGATGCACTGGCCTTGGTAAATTCATTTGGATTTCCGCAGTCATTGGGAACATATGAATGGGCACCTACCTTCAATCTAAAAATCAACAGAGAGTTCGGTTCTACGAGGCAAAGATTTCCATCCGATTTTGTTCCGCTTACGAGAGCGAGACTTGCTGGAAAGGTTGGTAGCACAGCAGGTTTGATTAGGATTTCAGAATCGTGGGCTCACAATTACTGCGAAGCCATCGCCAGACTGCAAACATGAGTTCTGAGGAGGCCTCTGATCCTGCCAAAGTGTGCCAGAATCTGTATTGAAGAGAGCAGCGGAAGCTGGTCTTGACCGAGAGCTCAGGTCGAGGCTATAACAATAAGATATTTATATATCTCTCTCTCAGACACTTGTGAGGTCATCACCATACATAACTACCCGCAGTTTCGTGATAGCAGAGATCATCAGTCAGCCACGCATTCCATTCCATGTTTAAGATACCAAGAGTAGCTCCTGAGGTACAACAGTGTAACAGGCGCATGCATGCTGCAGTTAAAGATAGTTCATACTCAGATTATGGTGATGATGAAATGGAAGGAATCCCCACTTATGGTGGCAAATTCACCGAGTACGATGTCTATGGCAATATCTTCGAGGTCACAACAAAATACAAGCCTCCCTTTACCCCATCGGGAGAGGTGCATATGGTGTTGTCTGCTCTGCGCTCAATTCTGAGACCAATGAGCTTGTTGCCATCAAGAGAATATGCAATGTCTTCGACAACAACATTGATGCAAAGAGGATTTATAGAGAATTGAAAATCCTTCGACATCAGGATTGACTGTGGATGAAGGGAATTCATTAACTAGGGAACTGATAATCTTCACTTTTACCATTCTGCGCAAACGAAGGAGGTTTAATAGATTTGGGGCTGTACAGTGCTTATGAAAGAGGAATTGCAGGGAGGAAGGTGATCAATTCCCTCGGTTCCTCTTGGAACCTCTCTGAAAAAACTCTCTATAGTTAGTAGAGCTTTACTTGATGAGTCTTTGATGACTGTATTCTGCAACGAAATGCCAAGAGTAAAACGAAGAGGATGAACTTAAGAAGCTGACATTTTGTAAGTGCATTCCATGACAGAAAATAAAGGAATAGAAATAGGAGACCTAAATGATATGTCCACCAGAAACGATGTATTTACCAGTTTGACCATTCATGACAATTCTGAATAAACAATTGACATAACAGCAGGCTCAAATACTGAAGTGAGATTTCATGCTTTATATTAGCAGTCAGTTGAGAGGAGAAAGAGAGCATAAGGTTAAAACTAAAACTCTTATATTCAGTAAGAGTCCTTGAAGGGTAACTTGCCTTGGTTTAACTCTTTCAACTGAGCAGTCTGAATCTTTGGAGAAAACAAGAAGAAGAGCATTTGGATTTTGTAAGAAGAAGATTCTTGGAACTACATTCACAGGATGATTGGTTATACTTCATTGAACTTAAATAAAACAGAATCTTGGTATCATTTTCTCATCTTGATTATTTGCTTGATTGATCTTCTATCCTGAAATTAGTCAAGGTCCTCTGTGGTTACGACATTGCTTTCACAAAACCTTTGACAACGTGAAATACATTGTGGACTTTCACATGATCAGGAAGTTGCAGTTTGTAGGCATTAGCTCTTAGGCATTTGAGAACCTTGTATGGTCCACAATACCTTGGACTCAACTTTTTGAACTTTCCCAATGACAGAGAACTCTTCTTTGGGCATACACGGATGAAAACCATGTCTCCCTCTTGAAAGATGTGCTCTTGGCGTCCTAGATCAGTGTAAGCTTTCTGGTGATCTTTGGCAGCTTGGACGTCTTGTTTGATAGTTTTGACTTGATCATCCATGTCTTCTAGTATTTTCTTAGAAGTCTCAACCTTTAGGATTGGATCAGAGAAATTCAATGGCGTCAAACAATCTTGTTCATACAATGCTTGAAATGGAGTCATTTGATAACTCTGGTGATATGATGCATTGTAGGAAAATTCTAATAAGGGCAAATACTGTATCCACTTTGTCGGTTCTCTGGAACAGTAAGCTCTCAGTATATCTTCAATGACTTGATTAACCCGCTCTCTTTGACCGTCAGTTTGGGAATGGTAAGCTATGCTAAAGAAAAGTTGGGTTCCAATTGCTTCAAATAGGCTTTTCAAGAAATGTGACGTAACAGAGAGTTGCGGTCACTAACGATCCATTTAGGCAATCCATCAAGCCTAAAGATTTCTTTCACAAACAATCTTGCAATATTTGAAGCTTTGTAGTTGGTCTTGACTGGGATAAGATGAGTGGCTTTTGTCAGCATATCCACAATTACCATGATTGAATTATAGCCTCCTTGAACAGAAGGTAAGCCAACTACGAAATCCATACTGATGAACTCCCATTTCATATATGGAATGTCAAGTGGCTAGAGCTTACCTGACATTTTGACACGCTCAGCTTTCACCTGCTGGCAACTTAGGCATTCAATAACATATTTGAGTACATCATGCTTCAATCTTTCCCAATAGTAACTTTTCCTAATTGCATTAAGAGTTTTTGCATAGCCAGGGTGTTTTGAGAATGGGGAGTCATGGGCTTCCCATAATATCTTCTTTTTTAGCACTTGACTGAGGGGAATGCAGAGCCTTGTTTTGAAATAGACAAGTCCATCATCCACACTGAAATTTTGGTATTTGACTCTGAGCTTAGGATTAGTATCCTTAACTAGGATTTATCTAAGCATTAATTGATACTTAGGATCCTTGTCTACTTCTTCTTTGGCTAGCTCAATGATTGGATTGCTAGGCATCGATATCATGGTAGCTAAAGTCTCTCCTTTAGATGGCTCTTCCATGATAAGTGCATTCAAAAAAGCTTTATGACTTAATGCATCAGCAATCACATTCTCTTTCCCAGGTTTGAACTTGATTTCAAAATCAAATTCTTGCAAGACTTCAATCCACCGACGCTACCTCATTTTGAGGTCTGGTTGAGTAAATATCCATTTGAGACTTTTGTGGTTAGTGACCAAAGTAAACTTGCTTCCAAGCAGATAGTGTCGCCACAATTTGAGAGCATGGATCACAGCTAATAGCTTGAGATCATGGGTGGCGTAATTCCTCTCATGGATTTTCAGTTTCCTTGAGGAAAAGGCTATGGGATGACCTTGTTGCATAAGCACACAACCTAGTGCAAGAGAACTTGCATATGTTACGACTTGAAGCTCTTGACTTAGGTCAAGTAGCGTTAAGATGGGTGCTCTTACCAAACTTTTCTTGAGCTGCTCAAAACAAGTTTGCTCAATGGGTATCCACACAATAGCAGTTTACTTTTTCAGCAAATCAGTGAGAGGTGCAGCTATTAGGGCGTAATTTTTTATGAAAATTATATACCATCTAGTTAGTCCTAAGAAGCTTTTCACTTCCTTAACTATCGTTGGAAGTTTCCACTCTTAAACATCTCTAACTTTGGCTACAGAGATTCCTTCAGCAGATACTATGAATTCGAGATATTCCATCTGTCTTTTGAAAAAGACACACTTATTTTTCTTCACATGGAGCTTGTACGTCCTCATGGTGTCCAACACAATGCACAATTGTAGCTCATGGTCTTCGTCTCTCTTGGAGTATGCTAGGATGTCATCAAAGAAGACTAGGACAAACTCATCAAGATAAGGTCAAGAAATGTCATGCATTAATCTATTAAATGTAGCAGGGGCACTAGTTAGACCAAAGGACATTACAAGAAATTCAAAATATCTGGTATTGAAGGCAATTTTGGGGATATCTTCTTCCTTGATCCTTATTTGGTAGTAACCAGATCAGAGATCAATCTTGGAAAAGATTCTCGCCCCTTGTATCCTATCAAGTAGCTCATCTATTCTTGAGATTCGATATTTATTCTTGATTGTTACCTGGTTTAGAACTCGGTAATCAATGCAAAGGCGGAGAGTTCCGTCTTTTTTATTTTGAAATAGTATTGGGGCTTCCCATGGCGAATTACTGGGTTTGATGTATCATTGATCCAGTAACTGCTTGAGTTGCTCTTTCAGCTCAATTGCTTCAAGGATAGACATTTTATATGGACTCTTAGCAATTGGAGTGGCTTCTGGTTCAATTCTGATCTCGTGATCGACTTCTCTTCGAGGTGGTAATTCAGTCAGCTCTTCTGGGAATATGTCATCATATTCCTTCAGCCAATATGGCTCTCCCTCGTCTTTTTTATTCTGCTCAGCCTTATTTAATTTTATGAGATACACTGGTAATCCTTTTCTTAACCCTTTTGTTATGCGAGATGATTTGGCTAGTTGAACCTTGGGGTTTCTTGCCTCACCTTGGGTCATCAATGTTTCCCCCTTTAGGTTTTGAAAAGTCACATGGCCTTTTCTACACTGAATATGTGCGTCATTGGCGATTAACCAGTCCATGCCCAATAGACATTTGTAGGCCCCTAAATTCATGATCCTAAATCCCAATTCAGAGAGATTGCTTCCCAGGCTAAATGTCACTTTGCAAGTTTGGTGAGTAGACATGATTTCTTTTCCATTAGCAAGTTCCACAAGTAACCTAGATGTAGGTATTGTTTCTAAACCTAATTTCTTGGCACACTTTGGTGACATGAAAGAGTGTGTGCTTCCACAGTCAATCAGAATTTTAAAGGACTTACCCTCATATTCTGCTGGTGTTTGAATTACTGAAAATTAGCGATTTGGGCCTTTCTTATGGAGGGTGGCGTGAATTGATGCCCTCTCCATATCGGCTTCCATAGTTGGGTGTCCCTCTTCTTCAAGATCTTTAAGAATTCTAGCAGATGCTTTTATTTTTGCAATTAAACCTTGGTTATGACCTCTGTACTGTCCTTGGCGAGGAATTTTGCCAAGCTTTGGGCATGGAAACACTTAGGTACTCCTGAATTACTTTCCGTAGGTATGAAGTTCCCGACTGCATTTGTTTTGGCCCTCTTCCCTTGACCAAGTGGACGTTGACCTTGGGCTCGCTTAACATAGCCCCGTGAAGTCCCTTCGTTTTGATTCCAGAGCTTATTATTCCTTTGCATTGATTGAATCTCCTGAATAAGAGGTGCTGCGCGAATCAAAGCATCCTGCAAATGAGTTGGACACATAGATTCAAGGCATGCATTCAGAGGAGCATTTAATCTGTAACAAGACTTAGACACTTGCTAAGCAATAGTCATGAAAGGTGCATATTTAAACAGTTAGATAAACTTTGAGTAATATGCCTCCAGGCTCATTTCGAGCTGTCATAAGTTAAAGAACTCATTCATTTTTAGCATGCGATAAGCTGGTGGCAAATATCGACTACGCACAGCTTTTTTCAACTTTTCCCAGGTGATAGCTGTGTTAGCAAGTCCCTGGTCTTTACAGCACTGTTTCCACCATAGGTGTGCCTCACCGGTCAATTTCAACTTGGCAATCATAGCTTGATTAGTAGGGCTAGTTCTCGTGGCAGTAAAGTAGTCCTCCATGATCTCAATCCAAATCTCTGCCTCAGCTTCAACAACTTTGCCCTTGCCATCAAATTACGGTGGCTTAACCTGCTTAAGGTGATACTTCTTCTCCTGAATTTTAGTCGGACTAGCGATAGTTGTATTACCCTGGTTTATCATAAGTTACACAAATTATTTTAGTGCTTTAAACTTTTTAGATTCGTTTCCACATTAACATATCTTACTAGTTTTGTAAAACAATGATGGCCAAAGAGCACAATATTTTTACAAAATCTAGTCAATGTTATATTTTATAATCAATAGTCATATGTTATGATTGTTACAAGTAAGGATTATTTAAAAATGGCAGATGTTTACAAGTAGATATACATCAGCATCGATAGGATAGGCTAGATGCTATATACAATTTCCAAAATAGGATATCATTATATCTTTCTTTTTCAGGGATGGATATCAGTTACATTCATGTAGAAGAAAGTAGGCCGATTGCTGTTTATGTCCAGAAACCTATACTGTGGAAATGGCCGATCTGGAAAACCATGGATACGGTAATCTCGATACTTGTGACGTCCTTGGATTATAATCCTATCGACTAGGATTACCTTCAATACCTTGTCATAGACATAATGGTCTAGACGTATCTGTCGACCACTTGTAATCATAAGTGGATTCCTTCTGGACAGACAAAAGATAAATGCCTCAACTACTTTTAAATTTTCCATCAATTCAAGGCGTTTTAGATTAGTCTGCATGTCGAAGAATTGATCGGCCTCGATGTAACAGTAACATTCATCCCAAAACCATCTTCTTTCGTGATTTAGGAGGGATGGATCGTATAGGTGATCAAGTATCCTCATCTTTTCTCTTCTCCACTCGTCATGTGTGGAGTTCAGCGTAGATGTGTACATTGCTCAAAAAATAAGGAACTGGTTCCAGGCTTCATTATTTTGCTAGAGTTTATTCCTTAACAATCAACACACTGATTATTACTTAAAACAGTTAGTCTTAAAAACCATAGATATTTTTAATTCCAATTATACTATGATACCATGTGTCATGTGTCTACCTGTTAGTACCCTAGTAGCATGTTTTAGTGGTCCATTGGGGAAGTATCCTAGATGGCTTCGCTCGGCACTTGCGAGAATGCACAGGGTCTATCGTCTAGGTTTCCCAGAGTCCACCTCGTAATGGAAGGTACTGCCCGTTCCCATGAGGATCAACTTGCAAGCTCGGTGTCCTAATTTTACAACTGAGGTCTTGATGCATCAGCTAGCTCCATCAGAGGTGTCCCACAAGGGCTTCTTGTCCGATTGAATCGATCGTAGTTACCCTTGGTTGATGGAGTGCAATGCTTTTTTCTAGCAACTAGTTAGGATTCAAGGAACCCTAATGGAGTTCTGGCACAGCTGCTACACCTTCCCCCTAAGATAATTATTGATCAAGGTTTTAAGACCTGACCCTAGGTAAGTCAATGCTCGGATCTACCTAATTTCTCCTAATTAACGTTTCATTCAATCTCTTGAAAGAAGCTCCCAGCTTACCGGGACCACCCATTCGTAGGATGGATCCGTTAGGGATCTCGCCCACATGCTTCCCACAAACGGTTTTCTTTAGTTTTCTAATTATCTATCACATTAACTTATGACATATAAAAGTAGCTTCGTTAATTAACCCATTATCATAGGTTCCTTTGCCTAATTTTACAACACAACACAAAGACATAGAAAAACAATCTTTTGGCAAAAAATATTTATTTATTATTTTGCAAAAGTTATTTACAATGCTTTTCCCATTCTGCCTATGCAGAAGATAAATCCTCTGTTCATCGAAAAATCCCTTCTGTCTGTGCAGAAGAAAGAAGACCCTCCAAGATTTCTGTCCCTTCACTAGTACCTGGGACTCTAGGATCCCATACTAATTCGCGTGAGCGTCATGCAGTTACTAGGAGCGATCGAGAGATTTACGACCAAAGCCCCCTAGCACTCCCGCCTCTTCCTGCCTAATGGATTCCTCACCGAGCGACCTCTCGCCATCGGGGCCGGTCCAAAGCTCCTCGTGGCGGTATAAAACAATCCCCCTTGGAGTAGCATTCCACGTCTAGCCATGGGGGAGGAATAGCATGATCTTTCCTCTTATTATCCTGATTATATATTTTCAATTAGATCTAACTGCTACAAGCACAATTAATCATTCTCATGCAACCATCAATATATGCACAAATAAAAAAAAAGAAACGCTAGCAAGTGTTTTTAGCATAGGAAGCAGCCCCACCCAATTCTAGGGTTTCTTTTTTAAGGTTCCACCTTATTCTTAAGGTTTCACTTCCTACTTGCAACTCTTTTTTTGGATACGCAAGTTATTTCGCAAATTTGAAGTCTATT
Organism: Lygodium microphyllum; assembly: GCF_053477565.2. NCBI lineage: Eukaryota > Viridiplantae > Streptophyta > Polypodiopsida > Schizaeales > Lygodiaceae > Lygodium > Lygodium microphyllum. The sequence continues at coordinate 114,031,411 of NC_141148.1, forward strand.
TTGTCCTTATGAAAACTTGGTATTTTCGCCCTAAAAGATAATATGGGCATTTATACCTATGGCATGCAATTCATGCACTGCCGTGCACTAACCTACACTTAGTAAGATTTTAAATGCTTTTCCAACTCTATTTGGACATTAGAATTTGTATCGACAAATTCTTATCAATGTCCAATAAGTCTTACGGACTTTCGATATTTATTGAATTTACTGACACTAATAGTTTCAGGGTTGTTGAGTATTTCATAGTTGTTTTTGCTTCAATATCCTCGATATTTTAGGTAAGGTTTTCTCGTTGATTCATATGTGGGTTGACTCATGATATTGACTCTCTTGCTAATATAACCATTAATATTAACATTGTGTGTGTTTTCAGCAAGAAAATGATTTTTATTTTATTCTGCTTGTATTCTGTGGTTTAATCGACAATGTCCGACCATTTTTCGAACTTTGAACATTATCTAGGAAGGTCAATTTTTATTTAGATATGTCATAAATGCAATGCTAATTGTTTTTCTCAAAACTTTATTATAAGCAATGTACAAATCATAAGTGTAGTTTTTCTTTCATCTTTCAGACATCGAATTATATTACTATGCACCTAATTTATGCGTGTCTAGTATATATTTTCCCATATAAATTTTTATTGATTTAATGCATTGATTATTTTATGATATTATCTAAATGATTTTCTATAAATTATTATAAGATTGATATGCGTCTGTTTATCATTAGCAAAATGAAATAGAGATAGTCAGTTTCAAGAAAAAATGATAAAATATTCCCTTCCCTAACACCTTCTACCTTTTTTTAGTTATTATAATCACACGTGTCATTAACGAAATAACAATAAATATCACGAAATAAACCATAATTACGATATTTTCTTCATGATAGGTATATAATCCTTTTTCAAGTGAAAGAGTATTTTCACTAAATAGTTTATTATTATATTACTTAGGCCATTTTCCTAAGCGGTAGTTCATATGTATTTTCTTTAAAATGAGTTTATAATAATTTAAAGTCAAATATAGCGATAAGCTTATAAAACATTATTTTTTTCCAAACCGACGAGGTGTGACCTCTATTAAGTTTGTAATAATGGGGGTTTCAACAATTTCTACCACGCCATTTTCTCCATCGACCACGTTTCTTGCTTCTTTTGCTTCAAATGGGCTTCTTGAATTTTTGCGACCTTGTGGAGCCATGGATGTCAGGTGAAATTAATGTAGTAGCTCAGGGAGAGTTGGTGGTCATCTAGAAAAATTTCGCCAGCGTTTTGCTTAGCGATATGGCTGTATGGAAGAAAGGCATAATAGGGGGTAGAAAAAATGGAAATGAGGTAGAAGAGGGGTATTTTCCTTCTTCAAGGCTCAAGCTAGAATGGAAAAGAGATGTAGAGAAAATTTTCTATCATCAGGAGGTCTTCCTTCTTACTTTCTTTGTGAAGGAGAGGGGTTGTATTTATAGCCATGACGGGGACACATGCAGTTACTCATTCTTTTGGCTACTTGTCAAGAGCTAAGTAAGCTTGATAAAAAATGCTTTTTGATTGCCTACCTATTGGATGGTGGTATGAGAATGATTTTAAAATGCTTTCTCTCGCTCTAGGCGTAAAAAACGTCATGAATTTTTGGTCTATTTTTTCAAAAACGTCTTTTTTTCATCAAAATGACTTCATTTGGTAGTTTTTGGCCAAGTTACCTCATGACTTATCTAGTTTATAAAGTCATGCCATACTCTTTGATACTTAACTTACTCAATATCATGCTTGTTCTTGCGCATTCTTTGTCTATCAATTAAGGCTTTTGCGATTTGTCTTGTCATTGCAAAATCAATGCGATCTTTGATGCATTAAATGGAATCGGAAATGCTAAATCAAATATAATGCGGGAAATATTATTATCAAGCCGTTGTAATATTATTTACGAGGCGTATTTACTTTTTTGTTGGCTGGGTTCATTGAGGCGTCTTCTCGTGTCAGATTGCAGAATTGATTTAATGCAAGATTTGATATTACATGTGGTCACTTATGTGATAACTCAATGAGTAATTTTTAAAACATTTCAAGCCCAAATTTGTTTTATGAAGTGTTATGGAGGGAATATTATTGCAAGGAAGGGTCTACTTTGTAAGTAGCCCTTTACATTAATGTGTACATGTAACGTTGATAGGATGGGGTCGCTACACTTGGTGAAGTGGTTGTCGTTCATATCTTCGAGGATGGCCATGCAAAAAGGAAGGCAGGAGCGTGGCCCTCATCATAGGATAGGCCATCGTGCAATTATCGATTTCTACATTTAGATAAAAAAAAGAGTGGTAGTACTTGGGCCTCTTCGGCCATGGGATTTTGCTTGAGAAAAATCCTAAGTATTCTAAGATAATTACATGTAGTAGTAAAGGCAGGGTCGAGGCTAGTCAAAAACTCATTGAGGAAGTGCATGATGGATGGGCGGATGTCTTGGTTGGTGAAGATTAGGTACTCCTTTGAAATCCCTACATTCATGTTGTAGATCCTTGGAAAATTGTACCTACCATGCATATCCGGATCATAATCTACCGCTATTCTCCTCGGATATTGCATGTAGGTGGGATTGTTGCGCTCCTCTAGTATGGTACTGCAGAAGGCCATCCAAGCATCAAGGTTGGAGTCCTAGATGCATTGCCACCATTTTGGTTGGGCTTTGTATTCATTGACGATATTTGGAATCTCCCAAACCTTGTCTTTCTTATAGTTCACAGGCTCTCTTTGCCACCTTGTAGGGTGTCTTGCTCTTTTTCCTCTGTCCACCTATTTTCGAGTCTTTGGGGGTGAGCTTGATCATCTACTCCACCACTCTTAGAGACAAGACCCGATCTAAGGAGTGAGGATACTAGAAGGAGAAGTCGAATGATCGATGTTTGTTCTCCCACTGCTCCCAGATAGCTAGTTCATGGGCCCAGTTTACAAGATAGCATTCATCTCTAGGTGGAATTTGGGCCTCAAGAACTTGATGTGGCTTTGCTTAGAGTCTCCTTCGTGCCAGCTCCACTTTCTCTCTCTGTGCTTGTGCTTCCTTTCTACAACTCTCATAGGGGTAACTTCCTCAGCCTACTCATCTGTTTGTGCTTGCACCTCATGTGGTGGGCTCGGCTCTTGTGACAACTCTTCTTCATCTTGGCCCCACTCAAAATTTGGCCCTTCTTCTCTTAGCAGTTCCATTGGGGCTGCAATGGATTGTTGAGCTTGTTGTTTTGGCTCTCCAAATCCTAATTCTTCTACCTCCTTCATCGAGAACCCAGCTTGCCTAAGGTATTATTGTTGTTGCTCCATGTTTAGGCTAGTGCTCTCTTTTGATATCTTTTCATAAAGGCCATATCTTAGGACTCATATTCTAAGTTCTAGCTTTCTCCTTAGGCCTTCTATTGTATCCTCATCCTTGGCTTGGATCACATACATGACCGTATTTAGGAAGGCTTGCTATTAGACTTCGAGACCTACGTCCATTGCTTCCACCCTTGCTAGTGCCATGATTCGTTTGCTTTCATTAAGGCAAGGTGTTTAGCAAGGTCTCTGAGTCTTCCAATGGTATTTTTCTCCCAAATCTTGGCCTTTTCCTCCATCATTTTGATGCCCTAATTTAGGCATTGAGATAGTATCATGACCATCTATTCATACCCTTTCTAGATTTAGAGTATCTCCTCTTTTTACTATATGAGACAATTCAACTGCCCTACTAGTCATTCTTGCTCTAGGAGGGCCACCTAGAGTTTGTTTTCCACCTCTATTAGCTTTTCGGCGAATAATTTATCTCTTTGTGCCTTAGCCTCATGTAGTTCCTTAAGTGGTTGTTCATTTTGTTGTTTCTCCTTATAGCACTTTGTGTAGGCATGGGTCCTTACTCTTTTTAGTTTCTCAGTGAGCTCTCTTTGATCTTCTTCAATTGGTCAAGGTATTCTTACATCTCCTTGTTTTGCTGCAAGAGAACTGAAAAGTCCTCCTCCAGTATCATCTATTCTCCTCTTTTCTCATAGTGGGGCTCTTTTATACCATTCTCCTCCATCATCCCTTCCAATCCCTTTTTAGCTTCCAATTACTTCCTCAGGTCACTTATCTGCCTTTGTTGTGGGTGGCTATTTGGCATGTTTTTTTGAGGTGGTAAGTTGAGAACGTTTTCCTTTCTATTTTCAACTTTGTTACTAATGCCCTCCTCTCTTCTTTCACTCATTCTGGTTTTTGGCCCGGTAGTTCTTGGACATATTCCTCATACTGTACTGGCCTTAGCATGGCCGAGGGTATGGACATAATTTAGGCTACTACGCTGGCCTTCTTTGGGTCTTTTCTTGATTTTGCATCCACAACAGTAGGCCTCTTCGTCCGTGGCACTAGGGCTCCTCCATTGGGTGCTAAACCAAGTTTTTATACCATGTTGATTAGGTATTGTACCCAAGCCATCATGTTTTTTTGGTTCATTGTTGCATCCATGGTTTCTTGTGTGGTGGTAATGATGGCAACCATGATGGGTGGGGTGGGTCTAATGGGATTGTTCAACTAATAGCCCAATGGCAAGAGCCATGTGCTCATCCTCTTCTCTCCTTAGTCTTTCCTTCTTCTCTTGTTTCTTCATTCTTCATTCTTTTGTCAACCTTTTGGACCCTTCTTTTTCCTTTCGTAGTGTTCCTTCTCTTCTTCCTGCTTCTTCTTCCGTTCCTCCTCTAGCTTCCTTGATTTCCTCTACACATAGCTGCTAAGGCTTTGTCCTCTCCTGTTGTTGTTTCCTTCTTCTTGCCTGGAAATTTTAGCATGATTTTTCCCTGCTCTCCTTTGCTCAATGGGACTGAAATATCCCCACCTTGCTCACTAATGGTCCTTTCACTGGAACCCTTCTGTTGCCATTGTGCTTGGGGTTGAGCTCCTTTCTTCCTTATAGCTTGCTTAGATTTTTCTTTCTATGGCTTGCTAGCTTCTTTGTCTCCCATATTTCTCACTTTTGGAGACCTTGATGAGATTTTTGTGATTGGGGAGAGGTGATAATCTTAAATAGTATGTCTCTCTAGAGTCTCCCCTACTTTTTCTTCCCTTTCCATCTCTCCCATGGCTTCTTGGATGATGGTGTTAACACCCCTCCAAACCCTATCGTGGATGCTTTTGATACAAGTATTTTTGTATCCAATTCAGTTAAGGATGTCTACTAAACTAATCCCATCATTGGTGTGCACCTTTATCTTCAATATCTTCAACATGCTATAAACATCTCTCTTTTGGTCTCTTTTGCCTCTGTGTTTGTCAACCCTAATGCCTTCTCCACTATCTTAGGGCTAAGTACAACTTCTATCCTTTTGGGTGGGCCTCGCTTGATGGCATCGTACCACTATTCTTTCTTGCGCCGAAAGTTCTCAGGAACTCTGTGCATCTGTCATGGTCGATTTTCTAGCCAACCTTAATCTACATATCTGTAGAGATTGCATTGATTGACTATTTCCTTCACTGCACCTTTGTTGGTCACTAGCTCTTCCAAATTGCTAATGTTGTGGTATTTTAGCTGGTTTTAGACTTGTGTCTCAGTGGCTAATTGGTACCTATTATGCTCTTTCTTAGAGAACAGAAGTTGTCTTTCCATCTCGAGTTCTTGTTATGGCAGAAAAGATTAAAATTAGGACATTTGAGAGTAGCTTTTGCATGAAAAGAAAAAGATTAAGAACATGTAGTCCACACATTACAAGCATGAATTCCATAAAATGTTTTCTTAAGTGCAACTTCACTTTTTGTTGGTCATTTTTTGCTTTTGAATTTCAGTTTGAAGTTCTAAAGTTCAAGTCATGCTTTCTTTTCCACCTTACCCCCTCCCCCCAGGAATGATGAATATCCTTTCTAGGATTGGAGGATGAAGGGTTTAGGGCATTAAGCACTTGCTTATTGTGCTTTATTACTTCATGAGCCAAGCATAGAACTAAGGGTCATCCTCTAAGTGTGTGTGATGGTCCATGTTTTGAGGCCTAATGCCTATGAGTGTAATGTAGGTCAGGACATCGGATAGGAAGTCATGAAAGTTCATCTTGCTAGTGATGTGGAGTTATTCCTTAGTCAGGAATTGATTCAAATAGGGATAGGCCATAACATGCTCTTCTAACAATCGATTGTGTGTGATGGCCAATAATCTAAATGAGGTAGGAGCCACATAGGTTGGATCATACTCAAAGGTTTTGATTGCGTATCTCTGCTTGGCATTGGCCATAATTTGCAGCCCTCTTGCTCCCATTGAAAATGGAGAGAATACCATTTTAACAGAAAGGAAGAAATAAGAGTTAGCTAACCGTTTTAGCTCTTTTAGTTCATGTGTTGTTGCGTAGAGACTTTGCTCTTGCTATAGGAGGTGAGCAATTGCTGTTTGAGAGCTTGCTCTTGGGAATCTTGATGAACACGAATTCATATTCCTCCAAAGTGCATAGACGGGAATGTACTTTCGTTGCTAATAGCTCATTGAGGAGGCCTAAATCCAACCATTTGTAGCTTTTAGCAAATGTAGTGAAGGTGGCATCCAAGCATTTGGTGTAGTTGACAAAGTCATCCCCCGTATTTGTAGCTAGGTTTGAGGCCAAAGTAAGGATATATCTCTGCTTATAGGAGGTCTAAGGCCTAATGAGACTAGATTGGATAAGTTAACTACTAATGTTTGCTACATGGGTTGGTTAGTGGGGTGTTTGGCGGCCACTTGTGTAATGGGTTGGTCTTGCAGCTTAGTTGATGTGCTACTTTCAACTTGTGGAGTAGTTCAAATAGTAGAAGTGTCAGGTTGAGTCAGTTTGAATAATGCAATGGGCCGTGGTTTTGATCGATAGATCTGTTGAGGCTCGATGGGTATGGTTCCTTTTGGGTTAGTTCGGTTCTCATATTTTAGTGGGAGCTCACGCTCAACCGCCAAGACCCACGGACTGCTTATTGTTTCAAGCGTTTCAAGCCGAATGCTAATGGCTACCTCTCACATAGCCTACACGCTCTCATGTCTACTAAGTGTAGTGAGATTACCTTCATGCCGATTGAGTTGCCTCCTCTCCCGCGCACTCCGGTAGCTCCACGATCCAAGTGCAAGCTTCAAGCAAGCTCGATCCTCCCGCTCCAAGCTCCAAGCTTTATCGTCGTGAGCAAGATAAGAGAAGAGAAGAAGAGAGGAGAAGATGGAGAGCTTCTCCATCCCACGGTCCTGTCAAGATTGTGGGAGAGAAAGAAGGAGTCTCACTTGTAGCTTTCTTGCTTGCACAATGGGGGAATACACACAAGGGTGGAGGCTGAAAACAGTTTTCCTCTTCTTAGTTGTGTAAGCCAAAAAGAACTCTCAGACAAAGAAATAGAAGAACCCTATATATGGGTCTTAAACCAAACTCAAATAACTAAGGTGGCATACTAACTGAGCCACGAACTAGAGTAGATAAGGATAGCTGTCATCTAGCTATTATTCATGGGCGGTGTACCAACCGCATCTGCAACTGACACATCGGTGACATAAATACACAACGGTCACCATGGCATATCATGAGTGGAGGTCGATATCTCAACACTCCCCCTTGAGCTCAATCCCAATTCCTGCATACCAAGTAGGTCTCTGAACTTGCGCAGCTTCTCTGTGCCCAATGCCTTTGTGAATATGTCAGCTACCTGATCCTCTGTGCTGACATAAACTAGATCAATAAGACCTAGTAAAACCCTCTCCCGCACATAATGATAATGCACCTCAATGTGCTTTGTTCTGGCATGATAGACTGGGTTATTTGCCAAGTGTATACTACTCATGTTGTCACAATAAATGACAACTGGCCCATCTGTAGGCTGATGCATATCATAAAGTAGCTCATGCAACCAAGCTACCTCACATGCAGCCATTGCTGCGCCCCTGTACTCAGCCTCTGTGCTGGATAAGGCAACTGTAGGCTGTTTCTTGCTGCTCCAAGTGACTGCAGCACTCCCAAAAGAGAACACATATCCACTGGTAGATCGTCTATCAGAAATGCTACCAGCCCAATCAGCATCAGTGTATCCATGCAACTGTATCTGAACCCCAGTCTCATAAAATAGTCCATACTGCAATGTGGACTTCACATACCTGAGTATGCGTCTAGCCGTAGCCAAATGCGGTTTCCTTGGAGCCTGCATAAACTGACTTACCAATCCAACAGCATAGCTCAAATCTGGCCTGGTAATAGTCATATAAATCAAGCTTCCTACTATGCGTCTGTACATAGTAGGGTCTTCCAGAAGCTCACCTGCATCTGCGCTCAGCTTCACATTCTGCTCCAAAGGAACTGAAATAGGCTTACAGCCTGTCATCCCATATTTGGACAGCATATCCAATCCATACTGCCTCTGCAAGAGCTGTATCCCACTTGGTGATCTAATCACCTCAATGCCCAAGAAATAACGCAGCTCTCCCAAATCCTTCATCTCAAACTTCTGCTTCAATAGCATTTTCACATGAAGGATATCTTCATCACTGTCACCTGTCATAATCAAATCATCAACATAAATGACAAGTAGCATAATACCTTTCTCTGTTTTTCTCACATAAAATGAGAAATCTGCCTTGGAAATATGAAAGCCAATAGTGACAAGATATTGTCCTATCTTGTCAGACCATGCTCTAGGTGCTTGCTTCAAGCCATACAAGGCTTTCTTCAACCTGCAAACAAACTCAGGATGAACAGCATGCATATAACCTGGTGGCTACTCCATATAGACCTCTTCTTGCAAATCACCATGCAAGAAGGCATTCTTTACATCCATCTGATATAAAGACCATCCCTTTGATGCAGCCATAGCAATGACTGCTCTTACGGTTGCCATCCTTGCAACTGGACTGAATGTTTCTTCATAGTCAATGCCATATGTTTGTGCATACCCCTTGACTACTAATCTTGCCTTGTATCTGTTCACAGAACCATCTGCATTGTGCTTCACCTTATAAACCCACTTACAGCCAATTGCATTCTTACCTTTAGGCAAAGGTACTAACTCCCATGTAGCATTTGCTTCCAAGGTATCCATTTCTTCATCCATTGCTTTCTCCCATTTTTCTTTTCCCATGGCTTGCTCAAAAGAAGTGGGTTCTGGGTCCTGTATCACTTTGACCATATATGCATAGTGAATGGCTGTAAATCCATCATATTTCAGCCTATCCACAGGATCCACCTAGCTCTGGTAGACCTATGCAAAGTAGGCTCACTTCCAGGTGCTCTCAAAACATCCCTGGTCTTCCTTACTCCAGGTGTAACAATAGAGGGGATACCCAACTCATCATCAATGCTCTGTTCTGAGCCATTGGATTCACCATCCACATAAGAGTGACCTGCATTCACATCAAACATGGGTTGATCTACCTTCTCTTTTCCTTTTCGTGAAACCTGCATACCACTATCCGCATTGCTTTGAGAAGATTATCCTGATCTCAATCTGCCTATCCATGGCGAAGAATGTGAACCACTGCTAGAGGACACTCCAGGTCCACTAATATTTTGTGACTGCTGCTGTGAATTCTGTGCAGCATTACCATTTTGTGCATCTACATCATCAATCACATTTACTGGTTTATACCAGCTACTCATCTCATAAAAAACAACATCTCTGCTCACTGTAAACTTACGAGTAGAAGGGTTATATCATCTATACCCTTTCTGCTGCAGAGAGTAACCAATAAAGATGCACTTCTCAGCTTTTGGATCCAACTTGGATCTCAACTCATCTGGCATATGAACATAGGCAATGCAGCCAAAGATTTTCAAATGAGAAATGTCTGGTTTCCTACCAGTATACCTCTCCTCTGGAGTCATTCCATGTATTGCTGCAGTGGGAGTCCTGTTCATTATGTAGACTGCTGTAGCAACTGCTTCAGTCCAATAAAAATCTAGCAGGTCTTTTTCATTGAGCATGGCACGAGATACCTCTCCAGTATGCCTGTTTTTTCTTTCTGCAATTCCATTTTGCTGTGGGGTATGACTGCATGAATATTGCTGCTTTATGCCATGCTCCTGCAAGAACCTTGCAAACTCATTTGAGAGGTACTCTCCCCCTCCATTTGACCTTAGGCATTTTATTTGCAGGCTTGTTTCTTTTTCAACCATAGCTTTAAGAGTTTTGAAATGCCCAAAAACTTCACTTTTCTTTTTCATAAAATACACCCAAACTTTTCTGCTATAGTCATCAATAAAAGTGACAAAATAATGACAGACTCCAAGAGATGCAACTTTAGTAGTCCACACATCAGAGTGGATTAATTCCAATGGCTTCTTACTCTCTTGAACATGTCTAGGAAATGGTTTCCTTGCCTGTTTTCCAAACTGACAGGCTTCACATACCTTATGCATTTTTGCAACCTTGAATCTAGGCAATCCTGCAACAATATTTTGGGCCTGCATTGATTTAAGTCGCTGTACATTAACATGGCCAATGCGTTTATGCCAGATATCAATATCTGCAACTACACCGGTCCCATGTGTAAACATTGCTGCACTCAATTTAGACATGTTTGCATCCAACGTAAACATTCTGTCCTTCTTCTTTCCTTTTGCTATCAAGTGACCTTTATTTTTCATATCCTCAACAAAGCATCCATGAGGATTAAATCTGACCTGCAAGCCCTGCTCAACCATTTGACCAACAGAAACCAGATTCTTGGTGATATTCGGGACATGAAATACATCGGACATGTATTTCTTTTTCCCATCCTGTATAGACAAGGGAATTTTTCCAATCTGCACAATAGGATGTGCAGTATCATCACCAGTCTCCACAAATCCTGGTTTTTCCATTTTCCTTACATCCTCCATCCATTCTGCATGACCTGTCATGTGGTTTAATGTACCTGAGTCAACATACCATATATCGTTGCTTTCTTCTGCACTTGTCACAGAATTGTTCATGTGCTGCACCATAAACAAATGCTCATTTCTGTCATCACCATGTCTACTAGAAGATGCATAATTTCCTTGTTGCAGTTTTCCATTCATGATGTCATTCTACTTTTTATAGCAGTCTTTAGCCATATGACCCATTTTACCACAGTAGTAGCATTCAACATTGCTGTTTGCATTTTGCCCTCTTTGCCATCTACCATGACCTCTTTGGCTCCCCCTGCCTCTAGAGTTACCACGTCCTCCTCCATAGGACTGGTTTTCTTGAGTTTGCTGCATATTTTGATTTCTACCACGGCCTCCAAATCGGCCTCCTCTACCTCTGCCTCTACCTCTTCCAGCATTTGAGTAGAAGACAGTTTCTTTTGAAGTTCCTCCTGAAGAAGATGCACCACCATTTCTTTGCTCCTCAGAAATTAGAAGAGCAATCAACTCCTCAAAATCAGGAAATCTTTCACGAACTGAAATGGATGTCTGAAACTGTGCATAATCCTTTCCTAGACCATTCAAGGTCACAGAAACTAAATCATCATCTTCCACTGGCGACCCAATGGAAGCAAGTGTATCTGCAATCTTCTTCACCTTCATGTGGTAGTCATTGATGCTCATATTTTCTCTTTGCACATTATGCAACTCTTGCTTGAGCTGCATTTTCCTGGCTTGCGTATTTGTGCTATACATTTTTGACAAAGTATCCCATGCCTCCTTTGGCGTACTTGCATCCTGAATATGCACAATCATAGAGTCTGAAATACTGATAGAAAGCCAGTACATAACTTTCCTCGCTCTCTCATGCCATGCTTTGAATACCTGCATTTGTTGTTGATTGGGAACATCAGGAAGAACTGGTTCTTCTTCATTTCCTGCAACAAATTCCCAATATCCTTTTCCCATAAGGAAATTCGTCATTCTAAACTTCCATGCTTGGAAGTTATTCTTGTCAAGCTTTTCAGTGACAATCTGTGAGAGAGAATCAGATGCCATTATAGAACACTGCAAAAAGTTCTGTCACTGCAAAGAACACAGCTTCAGCCTCACAAGGGCTAATCTGCAAAACTGACGAAAGTTGTATTTGACCACACAGTCACTCCCTAGTGACGATTTTGCATCAACAGGCAACAAGGATGATTCTGTAACTCCCAATATCTCTGCATACAAGCATACGATGCAATTTCTACAGTAACTTTTCACCGACCTGTAGAACAGTGGTCGCACAGCATAAAACTGGGCCTTTTCCTGAGTGCGTGCAGAAAACTTCCGCCTCCAAAACAGGCCCCGAAATGGCCTCAAATAAAAAAAACAGGGTCGCTGAGGGCTAAAAACCTTCGCCCGTAGCATATACTGCCCTCTTGCTTCACCGCGAAGGGCGTCTCAACCTGAGACAATGCACTCTTGCACTTTCCGGCTGTGCTACCTGCAGAGATCTGCTCCCAAAACAGAAAATGAAAGCAACACTGCTCCTCTTACCAGAACACCGCGAGCTTGGCTTGCTTTCTTGAGCTCCTTACCACGAACAAGGCTCTGATACCATGTCAAGATTGTGGGAGAGAAAGAAGGAGTCTCACTTGTAGCTTTCTTGCTTGCACAATGGGGGAATACACACAAGGGTGGAGGCTGAAAACAGTTTTCCTCTTCTTAGTTGTGTAAGCCAAAAAGAACTCTCATACAAAGAAATAGAAGAACCCTATATATGGGTCTCAAACCAAACTCAAATAACTAAGGTGGCATACTAACTGAGCCACGAACTAGAGTAGATAAGGATAGCTGTCATCTAGCTATTATTCATGGGCGGTGTACCAACCGCATCTGCAAACTGACACGTCGATGATATAAATGCACAACGGTCACCCTGGCATATCATGAGTGGAGCTCGATATCTCAACAGGTTCCTCACCCTCACACACTCACTCCCTCACACTCTCACACTCCCTCTCTCAAGCACAAGCTCAAGCAAGCAAGAAGAAGAAGAAGAAGAAGAAGAAGAAGAAGAGGAGAGCTACTTTTGGCCACACACAAGAATGAGCTTCTCATTCACTTTTCAACTTTATATACAAACCCTAAATCCCTTTTGGGCGGTCATCCCCCTTTCCCCTTTTTTACATGGCCAGTCGTAGCCTAGGCCCTTTTTTCCATTGTCCTTCTATCTTCCTAGCTTCCTTTCCACTGCCTGTCTACATTTACAAATTGCACGGGTGAAAGCCTGGCGCTCCTTGAATTAAACCATGATGTGCTTGCACTCTTTTACAAAAGTTTTGACTTGCGCTTTTCCTTGTACGCCTTTCTCCCTTATTTAGGACTCTTCTCCTTGTGTGTCTTTGTCTTCCGTTTCTCTTTGCCTTGGCCTTTGTCTTTGTCTTCTACTTTAGCTTTTCCGGATTTTCCACCTTTGTTTGTTTGAGGGTTAACATTACCCCCTCCTAGACGAGTGCCAGTCCCATGGCACTCACAATCGTAGGTAGTAGGCGTTGGCATGCACCGAAGACGTGGGTGGCAAGGGCGTCTGTGGTTGCCATGGAGGAGTGTTGGTAATGGTGGGGAGGAAGGTCATTGGGGGCACGTTGGTGGGTTAAGCGGTAGGTGGTAGGGCAATGGGAGTTGGTGGTAGGGCTGTTCTTTGGGGGGGTTGCACTGATGGAGTACAAGTGGCAGTTTGTTGGGGATTCTGTACATGATGATTCTTGGCAGGCTTACAGGGTGATAAGGATAAGAATTCAGAGTTGAGTGTTGATGAAGAGCGAACGACACCTTCGTTGGAGTCTTCAATACCTACAATTAAAAACCTCTCATAGGTGGTTTCTCCCTAGGGGTAGTGCTAGTCTTCTTTATCATGCACAAGACATAGTGTAATTAGTTTGGGAGATAGGTCGAACTCTAAGCAAGCTGAGAGTATTATCCTGCACTTGAGGACCCAAACTGTGTATATACTTCAGTGCAGATATTATATGAGTGCTCGTGTATACTTAGATATTACATAGGTAGAAGACCGTGGGCTGGTTTCTCATAATGACGTGTGGAAGAAGCAAAGTCGTCCATGGTGGGAAGAAGTACACGTGAAGGCGTATGCGACATCCTGTGCATTGTGATTGCACAACGTAACATAATAGAACATAGGGATACTGCACTATCGGTAGAGCTGGTAGAGATTGGGCCTGTGCGATGAGGACAGTGTACTTTTCATGGCCATTCGTGCAGTGCTTACCACAATTGATTGCAATTGTATTAAGGCAGAGTGCAAGAGGGAATTGTGTGAATGGGTTAGGGTGACAGGTATAACCATAGGCGAGACAAGCTCCCTAGGTCTGTCTTGTCCTTGATGTGCCCTGAACTATTGTGGGTGATGCTAGGGGGCTAGGGGACTAGGGACAGAGCCAGCCGAACAAGGTCACTGGACACACCTAATTTGAGGACCCCTAGGTGCGGTGCTATGATCGTGTGTGCTTTTTTTTTCTTTTTTTTTGGTGGAAAAAATGAATACAATCAATGCCATACATTGAGGCTGGTAGCCTTTCATTTGGATTGAGAGATGTTGGGATCCAAAGACTATGAAGAATGGATATTATAGAGATGATTGTGTCACCAACCTTGATGCTAGAGGAACTATTGTTGAGATGAAGGGATACACTTGAGATTTTTCAAACCTCTTTGTAACATGTGAGACATCGAACAATTGAGGTAGCACTTGGACTGAGCTGTGCATGGACAAGGGCAGAGCATCTTGCGAATTGAATCCTGGATGATGAAGAGACGTCCTCCCTTGTTGAGAGCATGGCTCTTGCCTGAACATAGAGTTTGGCCAAGAAGGAGGAGGTAATCAATGATTATGATTTGGCCATGCTCAGTTGCAATATGTGCTTTCTGCAGAGGTATCCTTGGGTTCTCGTCCAGTGGCACTTCCGTCATGGCTTTTGTTTCTTGGTATTCCTGTCACTTTCTCCATAATGGTTCTTTGTAGGGTTAGCGGTCTTGTGGCGACTTGGATATTAAAGACTTCTAGGCATTGACATGTGTCATTCTGCATTCACTTGGAAAGGCGTGAGAGTACCTGCAAGTCACATGCTTCAACCATAATGAAAATGTCTAGCTAAACAAGACATCGCCAACCTAAATCCCTTAGTTTTGACTTGATGCGTATCACTTGCACTTGGTCATCATTGCTCATGGGGTGTGTTGGCCTTTGTTTCTTTTGATATTATTTACACAGTCACAAAACACGTTGTTTATTTATGTACATGTTCATGAAACCATGTCACTCCTGAGGATAAAAACCAATTGTAGAACTCAGGATTGTACTCAAGTGTGGCACACATATCTAGCTTCTGTGGTAGCCTACTTAGCAATAATAAATATTTGGCAACATCGAGTAGCATGGTGCCTTGTTCGAGTCTACTGGAAACATGTAGCTCCTCCTCAGTGAGAACTTTATCAATCAAAGGGCTCTCTAGGCTAGTTCCAGCTAGGTCTATACCTCGAACTGTAGCTAGAACTCGAAATGAAGTTGGTGCCACATAGGTTGAGTCTCTTTGGGACCACCATTTGGCCAATCGCTCCTCTGAGACTGTCATGATCTGGGCTCCTACTTCGGCCATTGCAATGCGGTTTTCACACCAATGCTGTTCAAATTAACTTTGGCCCTTTGATAGTCGCTTTAGTTGCTCTATCTCTAAGAGATTTGGTTGGTAGAGCGCATCATTGAATGTGACCGTTAAGCGCAGTTCGTCGGCTTCCTCGCCAGAGATGAGTCACATGCGTTCATACAGGAGCCTGTTATAGTGCTCGTCAAGATGTTCTTGCTCTTCCCAAGATAAGGGAAATGACAAGTATTCTTCGAGCTGCTCTTTAGGGAATGCACACATATCTGCCAGGACATAGACACGTGCGAACACTTTGAGCTTAGCATCCAACTTAGTCAAGCACTCTATGACAGTTTTATGTTCAACGAGGGCTTGCTCGGTTGCTATCTCATGCAAGGTTCTAGGGGTTTGCCTGGGCTTTAGCATAGCTGGGGGCCCAGGCTTAGACGTGCAAGTTTGGCCAATGCTAGGATTTCTTATGCTCTTGGGGTTTCCATGTTTTACCTGAGGCTTCGTTATTGCATCATGGTTCTCCTTGGATGTGACTGGTATAGGTTTGTCACCCTGTTGTGATAGCGTTATATCCACTCTTGATTGATCAATGCAAGTTCTATTGTCAGTGGGTTGAGTGTTGCAAGCAGCCATTGATGGTGATGACTGCTTTGATTTTTTAGAGCTTTTTTAGAGCACACGGATGTGTCTGAGGTTTCACCGCTATTAGGAGAGGCATCAATGGGTTCATTGGTGGATGGACTCGATGCTTTATTCATCAGCTCTCCAGTGCTATTTGTCTCAATGTTCTTGGGATCCACAACCACCTGCAACTGTTGTTGTTTTTGCTATTTTCTCCTCTTTTTCTTGGTCAATGAAGGTGCATCTCTCAATGACTCAGAACCTTGAACTAGGTCAACCGTTGTGCTTGGTTGGGCCTTAGCATTTCCTTTCTCTAGTGTGTCCTCATGGGACATAGCCGTGGCCTGCTGCTTAGCCTCGCCAGGTTGTGAGGGTATAACTATCTCCCTTTTGGGAGAGTCTAGCTCTTCAACCAACTCCCATGTGTTTAACTCCTCCAGCCTAGGCTTTAGGCGCTTTGGAAGTGCTGGAGTTGTTAATGAAGTTGGTTGCGACACCTCCTCCACAGGTAAACTACTAGGGACGCATTCCGCAAGGGGCACTGTCATGGCCAAAGGCCGTGACTGCTGTGATCCCTGATTTGAAGTATTAGCAGCTAGTTCAGTGGACTTGCTACAATTGGTGGATGGCGGTGTCAAGTCCTTAGGGAAATTGAAAGCAGTCGTGTCTTTTGTTGCCCTTAGAGCATTCACTTGCGTAGATCGAGTATTAATTAAGCTAGCCACGGTGGATTGCACAGGCATATCCTTAGGTTGAGAGCTAAGGGCGGTGTCGCGTCCTGCCTTTTGGACATCTGGAAGCTTTGATGGAGATAGAGATTGGGAGTGAGTAGCCACCATTGATGACCTCTGTTGTGCTTCCTGTGTCCGTTTGGCAAAAGAGGATGTAGGAGATCTAGGACTCTTAGGTGGACTTGGCACTGGCTGAATGATTTGCTCGAGGCTATTAGACGATTGTGCCATTTGCTTTGTTGAGCGATCAGCCTTGCCATGAGCAATGTTGTGCCTATGATGCATGTTATCCTCTTGGAAAATCAAGGGATCTTTGGGCACTAATGGCTTTTGTACACGCTCAATGGCTACATATGACATCTGCTTAGTAAGCATGCTAGGCTGAGGCTCTTTCTTTCGAACACTCATGACTGGTCTCTTGCCTCGAGACCTAGAGTTTCTCTTAGATTTCCTCCTGTGCTTCGTTGCTTTTGATGCAAACTTGCCTTCAGCTGATAGAGATGGTTTAGCAGGGGATTTTGGTATCCACATCCATTGGTTACCTGCGTAATACCCTTAAGCACATAGCAATGCTTTGGGTATCCATCGCGGCGTTGTCTTGACCCTCCATCGATGCCTTCATCTATAAGGCTTGGGCTTCTTTTGGGGTCTTCTATGCTATTTTTAAGTCCAAAGCCCGTCCTTGGCATTGTCTCTTGACCTTCTTGTTTCAAGCATGGCCTCACTCACTAGTTCTTGTTGTTCGACCTATGCTTGTATCAGCTCTTTCAACAAGTCCTTGCTCTCGATAGTAGGCTTGACTGTTACATCAGCACCTTCCTTGCCTTTCCTTCGAGGTTTGATGAGGTCACCATTGCTAAAGGTTGTGACTATCCTCACACTCGGTAGCGTCAGGTGTATCCTCTGTGCTACATAGTCAACCTCACATTTGGTCGCCCTTTTAAAGGGTCTTCCCAGGAGGGTTTCCTTGCCATATTTAGCACTATTTGGAGGAACATGAAATAGGATAGGCAAGATTTCAGTTTTAATTGTTGCAAGGATATTGCACTTCCCTATGAGTGCTTGTGAAGGTTCCCCATAAGGGCTAAGAGTTGCATTAGTCGGTGTCAGCTCTGGTTGGCCTAGTAGGGTCCATGCCTCATAGGTCAAGACATTAAAATCATCTCCTTCATCAATCAGAGCATCGATAGTATGCTCTCTTTTTACGGTGAGTTTGACCCTAAGATAAATAGGTGGTACTATGTGTTGAGATATCGAGCTCCACTCGTGATATGCCAGGGTGACCGTTGTGCATTTATGTAACCGACTTGTCAGTTGCAGATGCGGTTGGTACACCGCCCATGAATAATAGCTACATGACAGCTATCCTTATCTACTCTAGTTCGTGGCTCAGTTAGTATGCCACCTTAGTTAGTTGAGCTTGTTTTGAGACCCATATATAGGGTTCTTCTATTTCTTTGTATGAGAGTTCTTTTGGCTTACACAACTAAGAAGAGAAAAACTATTTTCAGCCTCCACCTCTGTGTGTATTCCCCCATTGTGCAAGCAAGAAAGCTACAAGTGAGACTCCTTCCTTCTCTCCCACAATCTTGACATGGTATCAGAGCCTTGTTCGTGGTAATGAGCTCAAGAAAGCAAGCCAAGCTCGCGGTGTTCTGGTAAGAGGAGCAGTGTTGCTTTCATTTTCTGTTTTGGGAGCAGATCTCTGTAGGTAGCACAGCCGGAAATTGCAAGAGTGCATTGTCTCAGGTTGAGACGCCCTTCGCGGTGAAGCAAGAGGGCAGTATATGCTGCGAGTGAAGGCTTTAGCCCCTGGCGACCCTGTTTTTTTGATTTGAGGCCATTTCGGGGCCTGTTTTGGAGGCAGAAGTTTTCTGCACGCACTCAGGAAAAGGCCCAGTTTTATGCTGTGCAGCCACTGTTCTACAGGTCGGTGAAAAGTTACTGTAGAAATTGCATCGTATGCCTGTGCGCAGAGACATTGGGAGTTACAGAATCATCCGTGTTGCCTATTGATGCAAAATCGTCACTAGGAAGTGACTGTGTGGTTAAATACCACTTTCGTTAGTTTTGCAGATTTGCCCTTGTGAGGCTGAAGCTGTGTTCTCTGCAGTGACAGAATTTTTGCAGTATTCTGTAATGGCGTCTGATTCTCTTTCACAGATTGTAACTGAAAAGCTTGACAAGAACAACTTCCAAGCATGGAAGTTTAGAATGACGAATTTCCTTATGGGAAAATGATATTGGGAATTTGTTGCAGGAAATGAAGAAGAACCAGTTCTTCCTGATATTCCCAATCAATAGCAAATGCAGGCATTTAAAGCATGGCATGAGAGAGCCAGGAAAGTTATGTACTGGATGTCTATCAGTATTTCAGACTCTATGATTGTGCATATTCAGGATGCAAGTATGCCAAAGGAGGCATGGGAGACTTTGTCAAAAATGTATAGCACAAATATGCAAGCTAGGAAAATGCAGCTCAAGCAAGAGTTGAATAATGTGCAAAGAGAAAGTATGAGCATAAATGACTACCACATGAAAGTGAAGAAGATTGCAGATGTACTTGCTTCCATTGGATCGCTTGTGGAAGATGATGATTTAGTTTCTGTGACCTTGAATGGTCTAGGAAAGGATTGTGCACAGTTTCGGACATCCATTTCAGTTCGTGAAAGATTTCCTGATTTTGAGGAGTTGATTGCTCTTCTAATTTCTGAGGAACAGAGAAATGGTGGTGCATCTTCTTCAGGAGGAACTTCGAAAGAAGCTGTCTTCTACTCAAATGCTGGAAGAGGTAGAGGCAGAGGTAGAGGAGGCCGATTTGGAGGCCGTGGTAGGAATCAGAATATGCAGCAAACTCAAGAAAACCAGTCCTATGGAGGAGAACGTGGTAACTCTAGAGGCAGGGGGAGCCAAAGAGGTCGTGGTGGATGGCAAAGATGTCAAAATGCAAATAGCAATGTTGAATGCTACTACTGTGGTAAAATGGGTCATATGGCTAAAGACTGCTATAAAAAACAGGCCTTGGGGAACATGGTCTAAGCAAACCAACACCGTGGGTGAACTTGGTCTAGAGAAGCTTCTATAGAAGCTTCTCAAGCTTCTGGATGACAGAGAGATGACGTGAAGACGTGATGGTGAAGATGATTAGAGTGATGATGGAGAGGATGACGATGGTGAGGATGATGATGGTGAGGATGACGATGAGGATGACAGAGAGATGACGTGAAGACGTGATGGTGAAGATGATTGGAGTGATGATGGAGAGGATGATTGGAGTGATGATGGAGAAGATGATTGGAGTGATGATGGAGAGGATGACGATGGTGAGGATGACGATGGTGAGGATAATGATGATGATGATGGCATTGGCGGCAGCAACAGCCTGGCGGCGCAAACAATAGGGCGGCGGCAGCAGGTCGATGGTGGGCAACTCCTTGACGGCGGGCAGCACAGACAATCCCCCATCCAAGCTTGGAAGGGGGGGTTTATATGAGGTGAAGGTGGGGGGGTGGCCACACAAGTGGTAGATTGCATGCCCTCCTCCCATGCCCCTCCACAAGCTCCAACACATACTCTCTCTCCCCGCCATGCAATGGGTGAAGGGGAGGGAGTTTATAAAAAAAATTGCAAGTAATTCATTATCCTTTTTTCCCTGAAGGGGAGTTCCCGTGGTGGGTTACCGTTTTGAGCCACAATTTCCTATGCACAATGCAAGGGCTGGTGTTTGTTAGTACACAAGGATGGAGCACTTAGCCAAAAGTTTTTTTATTGTGGGAGATTATTTTGAATCGCTTTTGTGCGGGATCTAGGGTCTTTAATATTTTGTTGTGGAAATATTACACCAAGGTTGTTTGCTCCTTTGTCCACAACCTAAAACCACATGTAGGAGAGTGTGGACGCAAGAAAGTGAACCGATTTTTGGGTTAAAGTCTAAAAAAGCTTAAGAATGCAAAAAACATGATGAATGGGGAGGGGGAGAGAGAGGGGCATTTTTTTTGTGGCTCCTCCAATCCATAGAAAAATCAAATTTTGTACTTGTTGAGATCATCCTCCCTCCTCCTAGGATTGAGATGTTGATTTTCCAGGCTCGCAATTGCTCCAGACTATGTGCAATTTGACGCAAGGAATGAGAAGTCCAGATTTCAATATTTCTCTCTTCTCTTTCTCTCTTGCCATAAATGTGGTTCATATGGGCTAATAGGATGAGGGAGAATGGGTACTGATCGCGATGCAAGAAATTGATCAAGAAAATGTAAAGGAGGCATCAATGTAGTTGTAAAAGAGTATTAGCGGCTTCCGTTTTTGAAATATGATGAATGTGTATGTGGATTTTAGAGTAAGCCTTAAAATATATTTTTTGATGAAAAAATAAGTTAAGGGTAAGAAAAACTATCTAAAATTAGGAAAATATTCGTGAGTGTGTAATGGCTATAGAGAATGAAATTGGCCTCAATCCTACACCCATTTGCGTGCTAAAGTGGTCGTTTAGAGGGTGTTTTTATGGGGAAAAAATATCATGAAACATAGGAAACACCCTACATAATAAATGAACACATAAAAAAGAAGCAAAAATATTAAGAATTCTACATCGAAATGTAAGTGCTTGTGCATTGAAATGAAGCACATAAGACTCATTTCATTTAAGTTAAAGGGACAATAGCATGGATTTCTTCGGTGTTATTTCTAAGAAACACAACACTACGTTAGAAATAAAAATCATTGAAAGAATGTTTTGCACACAACACGTTGGCTGATTTGTGGTTAATTTATTTGAGCACTATATGGCTTTTCACCTTGCATTTGCATTCTTATACATGGTATCAAGAAAGAGGAAGTCTCCTAGATGCATGGCACTTGATTGCTAAAACAATTGACCAATGACAAGAGGGTATGAATGATTCTCAAGCTACAGGATAGAACGATTGTTTTTGGGGACTATTATGTTAGGAAACAAATCTATCTCCTAGAACACTTTATTAAAAGAGTGGGCAATGTTATGATTATCTTCTATGTTTAGACAATGCATCATGGGGCCAATTGCTAGGGTAGAATGTTGAGATATCAAGCTCCACTCGTGATATGCCAGGGTGACCATTGTGCATTTATGTCACCGACTTGTTAGTTACAGATGCGGTTGGTACACCGCCCATGAATAATAGCTAGATGACGGCTATCCTTATCTACTCTAGTTCGTGGTTCAGTTAGTATGCCACCTTAGTTAGTTGAGTTTGGTTTGAGACCCATATATAGGGTTCTTCTATTTCTTTGTAAGAGAGTTCTTTTGGCTTACACAACTAAGAAGAGAAAAACTATTTTCAGTCTCCACCTTTGTGTGTATTCCCCCATTTGTGCAAGTAAGAAAGCTACAAGTGAGACTCCTTCCTTCTCTCCCACAATCTTGGCATGGTATCAAAGCCTTGTTCGTGGTAAGGAGCTCAAGAAAGAAAACCAAGCTCGCGGTGTTTTGGTAAGAGGACCAGTGTTGCTTTCATTTTTTTGTTTTGGGAGCAAGTCTCTGCAGGTAGCACAACCGAAAAGTGCAAGAGTGCATTGTCTCAGATTGAGACGCCCTTCGCGGTATAGCAAAAGGGCAGTATATGTTGCGGGTGAGGTCTTTAGCCCTCGGTTGCTCAGTTTTTTTGATTTGAGGCCATTTCGGGGCCTGTTTTGGAGGCAGAAGTTTTCTGCACGCACTCAGGAAAAGGCTCTGTTTTATGCCGTGCGACCACTGTTCTACAGGTCGGTGAAAAGTTACCGTAGAAATTGCATCGTATGCCTGTCTGCAGAGACATTGGGAGTTACAGAATCATCCTTATTGCCCGTTGATGCAAAATCGTCACTAGGAAGTGACCGTGTGCGACCCAATGGAAGCAAGTGCATCTGCAATCTTCTTCACCTTCATGTGGTAGTCATTGATGCTCATACTTTCTCTTTGCACATTATGCAACTCTTGCTTGAGCTGCATTTTCCTGGCTTGCATATTTGTGCTATACATTTTTGACAAAGTATCCCATGCCTCCTTTGGCGTACTTGCATCCTGAATATGCACAACATAGAGTTTGAAATACTGATAGACAGCCAGTACATAACTTTTCTGGCTCTCTCATGCCATCCTTTAAATGCCTGCATTTGCTGTTGATTGGGAACATCAGGAAGAACTAGTTCTTCTTCATTTCCTGCAACGAATTCCCAATATCCTTTTCCCATAAGGAAATTCGTCATTCTAAACTTCCATGCTTGGAAGTTATCCTTGTCAAGCTTTTCAGTGACAATCTGTGAAAGAGAATCAGACGCCATTACAAAACACTGCAAAGAATTCTGTCACTACAAAAAATACAGCTTCAGCCTCACAAGGGCAAATCTGCAAAACTGATGAAAGTGGTTTAGTTTCCGTGACCTTGAATGGTCTAGGAAAGGATTATGCACAATTCCGAACATCCATTTCCGTCCGTCATTATTTATGAAAAGCTGCATCTATTGGAGGCTGTCATTATTTTGTCACTTTTATTGATGACTATAGCAGAAAAGTTTGGGTGTATTTTATGAAAAAGAAAAGTGAAGTTTTTGGGCATTTCAAAACTCTTAAAGCTATGGTTGAAAAAGAAACAGGCCTGCAAATAAAATGCCTAAGGTCAGATGGAGGGGGAGAGTACCTCTCAAATGAGTTTGCAAGGTTCTTGCAAGAGCATGGCATAAAGCAGCAATATTCATGTAGTCATACCCCGCAGCAAAATGGAATTGCAGAAAGAAAAAACAGGCATATTGGAGAGGTATCTCGTGCCATGCTCAATGAAAAAGACCTGCAAGATTTTTACTGGGTTGAGGCAGTTGCTACAACATTCTACATAATGAACAGGACTCCCACTGCAGCAATACATGGCATGACTCCAGAGGAGAGGTATACTGGTAGGAAACCAGATATTTCTCATTTGAAAATTTTTTGTTGCATTGCCTATGTTCATGTGCCAGATGAGTTGAGATCCAAGTTGGATCCAAAAGCTGAGAAGTGCATCTTTATTGGTTACTCTCTGCAGAGCAGAAAGGGTATAGATGCTATAACCCTTCTACTCGTAAGTTTACTGTGATCAGAGATGTTATTTTTGATGAGATGAGTAGCTGGTATAAACTAGTAAATGTGATTGATAATGTAGATGCACAAAATGGTAATGCTACACAGAATTCACAGCAGCAGTCACAAGATATTAGTGGACCTGGAGTGTCCTCTAGCAGTGGTTCACATTCTTCGCCATGGACAGGTAGATTGAGATCAGGAGAATCTTCTCAAAGCAATGCAGATAGTGGTATGTAGGTATCACGAAAAGGAAAAGAGAAGGTAGATCAGCCCATGTTTGATGTGAATGCAGGTCACTCTTATGTGGATGGTGAACTCAGTGGCTTAGAACAGAGCATTGATGATGAGTTGGGTATTCCTTCTATTGCTACACCTGGAGTAAGGAATACCAGGGATGTTTTGAGAGTATCTAGAAGCGAGCCTACTTTGCGCAGGTCTACCAGAGCTAGGTATCTTGTGGATAGGCTGAAATATGATGGATTTACAGCCATTCACTATGCCTATATAGTCAAAGTGATATAGGAACCAAAACCCATTTCTTTTGAGCAAGCCATGGGAAACAAAAAATGGGAGAAAGCCATGGATGAAGAAATGGATGCTTTGGAAGCAAATGCTACATGGGAATTGGTACCTTTGCCTAGAGATAAGAATGCAATTGGTTGTAAGTGGGGTTATAAGGTGAAGCACAATGCAGATGGTTCTGTGAACAGATACAAGGCAAGATTAGTAGTCAAGGGGTATGCACAAACATATGGCATTGATTATGAAGAAACATTCAGTCCGATTGCAAGGATGGCAACCGTAAGAGCAGTCATTGCTATGGCTGCATCAAAGGGATGGTCTTTACATCAGATGGATGTAAAGAATGCCTTCTTCCATGGTGATTTGCAAGAAGGGGTTTATATGGAGTAGCCACCAGGTTATGTGCATGTTGTTCATCCTGAGTTTGTTTGCAGGTTGAAGAAAGCCTTGTATGGCTTGAAGCAAGCACCTAGAGCATGGTCTGACAAGGTAGGACAGTATCTTGTCACTATTGGCTTTCAGATTTCCAAGGCAAATTTCTCACTTTATGTGAGAAAAACAGAGAAAGGTATTATGCTGCTTGTCATTTATGTTGATGATTTGATTATCACAGGTGATAGTGATGAAGATATCCTTCATGTGAAAATGTTATTGAAGTAGAAGTTTGAGATGAAGGATTTGGGAGAGCTGCATTATTTCTTGGGCATTGAGGTGATAAGATCACCAAGTGGGATATGGCTCTTGCAGAGGCAGTATGGATTGGACATGCTATCCAAATATGGGATGACAGGCTATAAGCCTATTTCAGTTCCTTTGGAGCAGAATGTGAAGCTGAGCGCAGATGAGCTTCTGGAAGACCCTACTATGTATAGACACATAGTAGGAAGTTTGATTTATATGACTATTACTAGGCCACATTTGAGCTATGTTGTTGGATTGGTAAGTCAGTTTATGCAGGCTCCAAGGAAACCGCATTTGGATGCAGTTAGACGCATACTCAAGTATGTGAAGTCCACATTGCAGTATGGACTATTTTATGAGACTGGGGTTCATATACAGTTGCATGGATACACTGATGCTGATTGGGCTGGTAGTATTTCTAATAGACGATCTACCAGTGGATATGTGTTCTCTTTTAGGAGTGCTGCAGTCACTTGGAGCAGCAAGAAACAGCCTACAGTTGCCTTGTCGAGCACAGAGGCTGAGTACAGGGGTGCAGCAATGGCTGCATGTGAGGTAGCCTGGTTGCATAAGCTACTTTATGATATGCATCAGTCTACAGATGGGTCAATTGTCATTTATTGTGACAACATGAGTAGTATACACTTGGCAAATAACCCAGTCTATCATGCTAGAACAAAGCACATTGAGGTGCATTATCACTATGTGCGAGAGAGAGTTTTACTAGGTCTTATTGATCTAGTTTATGTCAGCACAGAGGATCAGGTAGCTGACATATTTACGAAGGCATTGGGCGCAGAGAAGCTGCACAAGTTCAGAGACCCGCTTGGTGTGCAGGAATTGGGATTGAGCTCGAGGGGGAGTGTTGAGATATCAAGCTCCACTCGTGATATGCCAGGGTGACCGTTGTGCATTTATGTCACCGACTTGTTAGTTCAGATGTGACCGTTGTGCATTTATATCACCGACTTGTTAGTTCAGATGTGGTTGGTACACCGCCCATGAATTATAGCTAGATGACAGCTATCCTTATCTACTCTAGTTCGTGGTTCAGTTAGTATGCCACCTTAGTTAGTTGAGTTTGGTTTAAGACCCATATATAGGGTTCTTCTATTTCTTTGTAAGAGAGTTCTTTAGGCTTACACAACTAAGAAGAGAAAAACTATTTTCAACCTCCACCTTTGTGTGTATTCCCCCATTTGTGCAAGTAAGACAGCTACAAGTGAGACTCCTTCCTTCTCTCCCACAATCTTGACATAGAAGAGCCATAGAAGCCACATCACTCTGTTGGGGAGAAGCTCTTTGTGTATGTGATACAAGGTGTTTATCACCTATATGTTTAGATACTTCCTCTATAGGAGTTGGGATGGGTAAGATCATTTGACTACAAATCAATATAAATGCATGATTTAGCTAGATCAGTGTATCACTTCTAAGCACTTGTGGTCACGATATCGTGAGGGTGGTTGGTTGAACATAGAAGGCCCCCAAGTCGAGCCCATTTTAGATCCTGACAATTGGAGTCCAAAATCCCAAGAGGGGGCATTTGAGTCTAAGGAGAGGGGAGTAATCGTGCAACGCAAGGGGAGAGAGTCCAAAATCTCAATGAATCCCCCTTGCATCGTTTGGGGTATGGCCCAACATGAGGCAAGAGAAGTATAAAATCTTAATGAGCCCCCTCACATTATTCAAGTTCTCCACAAGGGGGGCCTAAAGCCACATAATGCAATAGGGGCTCATGATTTTGGACCCCCCCTCTTGCGTATTATGTGGGTTTAGCCTCTTCCATCCAAATTTTTCAGTTTTTTCCCCTTTTCACCTTTGAAGTTTTAATAATGTCTTTTTAATTTTTCATATAGATAGCTAAGACAAAGTAGATTGCTAGAATGGTATCTTTGAGAGATCCTCATAGTACATGGTAGGGATTGGTCTCTAGTAGGGCCTGTTGTTTTGGGAAGAGCATATTACTACATGCTAGAGCTCAAGAAAAGAGATACCGGCAACAACACATGTCCATCCTCAACGAGGAATTAATTGGATCATGGACCACCATGAGTCTACCATCCCTAAGCTCTCATTCATAAGGATTGTTAAAGATATATGTTAAAGAAGCAATATGGACTATTGCTTGAATAACTCAACACTAGATTTCCTACTTGAAGCTATGAAAGACTTTATGGTCCAGTTTTTCCAAGATGCATATATTCTTGCAACTCATGTGCAAAAAGTCACAGTTATGCCAGGAGAGTTCACATCCCCTAGGCTTTTGAGATTGACACGTGAAAATTTCTAAGCCTGAAATGGTGTTTTAAGTTGAAAAATGAAGAGAATGTTGAAAATCCCTCCCCTCAGAAGGAGCAAGAAGGTGACTGATGTCATAGGAAAACCCTCACATTCCCACCAAGAAAGGCTAAATGCTCAAAGGGTAATAACCTAAGAAGACATGAAGAAATGTGAGACACATGCTGGAGAGACTAATGGTATTGATGAGATCAATGAGATTCATGAGAGGCACATTAGTATGCATGAGAACAATGTCACATGGTAAATATACTTGGTCCATCCTTTGATTTTGTGTTGCCTTTTCGAATGCCATACTAGTAGCAAGAATTGAGTACCATTCAATTTGGTAAGAAAGACATTCTAGTGCTTATAGACATCCACAAGGAGATCAACAATCATGTGATGAATGGCATCCTAAGATATATTTGCTAAGCCATATTAATTTGACACTTTTGTGTGCTTTTCTTGGTATCATATGGCTAGAAACTTATTGTTTATTTAATTTTATAGGTTTATTCTTATAAATCTTTTGTTTAATCAGCAAGACAAGGTTTTCATCCCAGACTCCCTACTATCTGTGGTCTTGATCCAAGAGAGGACATCTCTTGTGGGCATGTGCCCATGGTACATAAATTGCAATTTAGATTTCATACAATATCTTATGATGACATACCACGAAAGTAAGAAACTTTTAGTGTGTTTTTTCTTAAATATCTCAAATCTAGGCATTTCTAAATTTGTTGTCATCATTGCCTTCTAGATTTCATTGGAGCCAAAAATAGTGTTTGATATTGCCACAAAAAGATGCTTTCTAGCCAATGTAATGTATAGGTACCATGATAATGTGCAAATGAAAGTTTCTTAAGCCCATGAGAAGAAGAGGAGAAGAAAGAGAGAGAGGTACTAACATTGTCTTCCTTTACCAAAATAATTCTATTAAAAATCTTTTCAAATGCTTTGAGACCATCACCTAAGACAATGAAATGCTAAAGAATATATGCATAGTTAATTGCAGTGTGCTAGGGCAAGGTGATAGCCATATCTAAAGGTTTGGTATAATGCCAAACTACTCCATAGCAAGGTGACAACCACATTTGAGGGTTTGCTATTCTTAACCCTAGTGCAAAGAAAGTGAAAATAAAGCATATACAAAGCTTGACCCCGAACTTAGTGCCTACCTCTTTACATGTAAATGCTTTTTGGAAAGGTATAAAGATGCACATGCTCTTACCCATCAACACATTAGGAGATGCCACAAGAAAGGGAATTGTAGATAGATATAGGAGCAGGCATTAGTATGCTCACTTACACAGTCCTACAGGCTTAGGGCAATCCACTTGTGGAGACCATTAGGTTTAACATTACCTTGGCTAATGAAATGAAGGTTAGACCATTTGGAGTACTAAAATACTAGCCCTTGATGATAGCAAGAGTCCAGTCCTTAATAAACTTCATAGTCATGAAGGGAGTGGAGTATGACATCCTGCTAGGCTAACCCTAGACGCAAAACACACGAGCAATAGAGGACTAGGGAAATGTTCTAATATTCTTAGGTAATAGATCAGAAGTTGTAAGAGTTGAGATGGATACCTAGAAAACCACATCGATCAACCTAGATGCCATCTCTGCTATCTTGAAAGGAGACTCACAAGTCACCAATTCCTACAAGCCACTAATAAAGTATATCCGTAGCCCCAAGGGGATGAGTAGGATTGTATGCATGTGCTAGCCACCATCGATCTTCTGTTCTCAGATGTTGAGGAATATTATAAGCAGGTAGATGGTGACTCCCACAAATCCACATCATCTCAATTGTTACTGAAGAGTAGGATCCGATCATCAACACCAATTGTCATGATGGCCAAGAGCTTTAACAATCTACCAATACCTACCCCCTTCCATATTCCATCTAGCAAACTCAAACTCTAGGGGATTGTTGAATACTTTACAAGAGAGCTAGCTAGTAACCTAGCTGCCAAAATCTCAAATCCCTCAAGGACCTCATGGAGGATGAGCTGAAGTGGTAATGGACCAAAGTGCACGACTTGAGCCTATTATACAATTGCAAACTAATCACAGATTTAAAAAAGGTTGAGAGCAAGAACCTAGGAGATGGCAAGCAGTAAGAATATGACGATGTGAAGACCTAAAACAGGTATGACACTGGCTCTAAGGCACTAGCCAGGCCTCTACTACTCATCTAAAACCACCCCACATAGCCTTGCAGCTAGGAGTGTTTAATAACTTTGCATTTCTACAATTTTGTAGTCCAAAAAATAATTCTTTCCCCACTCCTTAGAGGGAGTCTCTAAACATGTTGGTGTTATACATGACTAGACATGACACTCTTGACGAGAGATGTACCTTGAGCAGCACTGCACAGATGACCCAAGACATCGGTGGAGAATCCACATATGGTCGTGCAGTTGGGGACTCAAGGGCATTTGTCAAAAGGCTTAAATTTACAAGCCAAGACCCGGAAGACAAAGACATAGTACCACCTGCTTATCTTAGGGTCAAACTCACTGCAAAAAGAGAGCATACCATCGATGCTCTAATTGATGAAGGAGTAGATTTCAATATCTTGACCTATGAATCATGGACCCTACTAGGCCAACCAGAGCTCACACCGACTAATGCAACTCTTAGCCCTCATGGGAGACACCCACAAGCACTCATAGGGAAGTGCAAAATCCTTGTAGCAATTGAAATTGAAAGCTTGCCTATCCTATTTCATGTTCCTCCAAATAGTGCTAATTATGGGAAGGAAACACTCCTAGGAAGATCCTTCAAAAGGGTGACCAAGTGTGAGGCCGACTATGTAGCACAGAGGATACACCTGACACTACCGAGTGTGAGGATAGTCACAATCTTTAGCAAGGGTGACCTCATCAAACCTCGAGGGAAAGGCAAGGAGGGTGCTAACATAACAGTTAAGCCTACTAACGAGAGCAAGGACTTGTTGGAAGAGTTGATACAAGCACACGTCAAACAACGAGAACCAGTAAGTGAGGCCATGCCTGAAACAAGAAGGCCAAGAGACAATGCCAAGGACGGGCTTTGGACTTACAAATATCATAGAAGACCCCAAAAGAAGCCCAAGCCTTATAGACAAAGGCATCAATGGAGGGTCAGCACAACACCGCGATGGATATCCAAAGTGTTGCTATGTGCTCAAGGGTATTATACAGGTAACCGATGGATTTGGGTACCAAAACCCCCTGCTAAACCACCTCTATCAAATGAAGGCCAGATTGCATCAAAAGCAACGAAGCACAGGAGGAAATCTAAGAGAAAACCCAGGTCTTGAGGCAAGAAACCAAACATGAGTATTCGAAAGAAAGAACCTCAGCCTAGCATGCTTAACAAGCAGATGTCATATGTAACCATTGAGCGTGCACAAAGACCACTAGTGCTCAAGGAGCTTTTGACTTCCCAAGAGGATAATGAGCACCAGAGGCACAACGCTGCTCGTAAGAAGGTTGATTGCTCAACAAAGAAAATGGCACAATCGTCTCATAGCCTCGAGCAAATCATTCACCCAATGCCAAGTCCACCTAAGAGTCCTAGATCTCCTACAACCTCTTTTCCCAAACAGATACAGAAAACACAATAGCAGTCGTCAAGGGTGGTTGCTCAATCCCAATCTCTATATCCATCTAAGCTTCCAAATGTCCAAGAGGTGGGACATGATGCCATCCGTAGCTCTCAGCCCAAGGATATGCCTGTGCAACCTAAGGTGACTAGATCAACTCATGCTTGATTTACACAAGTGAATGCTCAAAGGGAAGCAAAAGACACGACCACTTCCAATCAACCTAAGGACTTGACATCGCAATCCACCAATAATAGCAAGTCCACCAAACTAGCTGCTACTACTTCCAATCAGGGATCACAGCAGTCACAACCCTTGGCCATGACAATGCCCCTTGCGGAACGTATCCTTACTAGTTGTCGCAACCAACTTCATTGACAACTCCAGCACTTTCAAAGTGCTTAAAGTCTAGGTTGGAGGAGTTAAACAGAAGGGAAGAGCTAGAATCTCCAAAAAAGGAGGGAGTTGTACTCTCACAACCTAGTGAGGCTATTCAGCAGGCCACAACTATGTCCCATAAGGACACACTAGAGAAAGAGAATGGTAAGGCCCAACCAAGCACATCAACGGTTGACCTAGTCCAGGGTCCTGAGTCATTGAGAGATGCACCTTCTCACTGACCAAGAAAAAGAGGAGAAAATAGTGAAAACAACAGCAGTTATAGGTGGTTGTGGACCCCAGGAACATTGACACCAAGAGCGCTGGAGAGCGGAGGAATAAAGCATTGAGTCCATCCACCAATGACCCCATTGATGCCTCTCCTAGTAGCGATGAAACCTTAGACACATCCGTGTGCTCTGAAAAATCAAAGTAGTCGTTACCATCAATGATTGCTAACAACACTCAATCCACCGACAACAAAACTCACATTGACCAATCAAGAGTGGATACAACGCTGTCACAACAGGGTGATAAATTTATACCAGTCACATCCAAGGAGAACCATGACGCAATGACAAAGCCTCAAGAGAAACATGGAAACCCCAACAGCATAAGAAATCCTAGGATTGACCAATCTTGCTCGTCTAGGCCTGAGCCCCCAGCTATGCTAAAGCCTAGGCAAACTCCTAGAACCTTGCATGAGATAGCAACCGGGCAAGCCCTCGTTGAACATAGAAGTGTCGCATAATGCTTAACCGAGTTGGATGCTAAGCTCAAAGTGTTCGCACGTGTCTATGTCCTGGTAAAGATGGGCGCATTCCCTAAAGAGCAGCTTGAAGAATACTTGCCATTTCCCTTATCCTGGGAAGAGCAAGAACATCTTGACGATCACTATAATAGGCTCCTGTATGAATGCATGTGACTCATCTCTGATGAGGAAGCCGATGAACTACGCTTAACTGTAACATTCAATGATGTGCTCTACCAACCTAATCTCTTAGAGATAGAACAACTAAAGTGATAATTAGAGGGTCGAAGTCAATTCAACAACGTTGGTGTAAAAACCGCATTGCAATGGCCGAACTAGGAGCCCAAATCATGACAGTCTCAGAGGAGCAATTGGCCAAATGGCGGTCTCAAAGAGACCCAACCTATGTGGCACCAACTTCCTTTCGAGTGCTGACTGCCATTTGGGGTACGGACTTAGCTGAAACTAGCCAAGAGAACTCTCTGTCTAATAAGGTTCTCATTGAGGAGGAGTTACATGTTGCCAGTAGACTCGGACAAGGTTCCATGCTACTCGATGTTGCAAAATATCTATCGATATTGAGTAAGTTGCCATGAGTACTAGATGCATGTGTGACACTTCAGTACAATCCGAAGTTCTACAATTGGCTTTTATCCTCCTGAAGTGATATGGATTCGTAAATATGTATATAAATAAACAATGATTGTTGTGACCCTGTATAGACAATATCAACAAACACAAACAATGATAGTCAAGCGCAGGGAGAAGAGTTGGGTTTGACAGGCTGAGCTCCTCAGGTCACACATTTAGAAGTCGTGTGACCATTCCCACCTCCAAGTGAAGGGCATGCAATCCTCATTATCGCCATAGGAAGCCTTGACCAACAACTCTGATGGTGTAGACGGAGTACCATCCCTTTTTGTACACCTTTCCCCCTTTCCGGTCTATCCTTCCGAGGATGAGCCCTGCCCCACTCCATGACAGCGAGTCCACACAACTTAGCATAAGCCAAGATCTGCTAATGGCTGGAGGCAAAACGAACATCATCATGGGGGACATTCCTCTACAATAAACACTGCATGTCTCACCTCTCCCCTCCTCGTCATATGCGCTTGATAATCCACTATATAATCCCTTCCATGTGAATAGTTTTATCCTGCCTCAAGGCATAATCCTTGGTTTGCATATTTTAGGTCGCTCTACAGTAGCCAACATGGAGCACTCAATGTAGCTGGCTTGCAAGGACGCTATTTGCCATCGAAGGGAGCATGCAGCACAAGCACACCCACCAAAACGCTACGTGCCTATGCTAAAGAGGTACGCACCGAAAAGAGGCCCTAAATGACACTGCCCAGGATGCAAGCCAAAAACCCCCAAGCCAAGAGGACAAGGGCTCAAGGGAGCACATGGGGCGTGGTAACACCGGTTGTGTAGGCCCCCACCAGACGCTCGGGCACCAGGTGCTCGAAAGATGAGAGGGCAGTTCGAGACAAGCAAGAATTTAATGCATTGTTCAAAAGCATTCTGGAAACAGTTGCGGATAGGGACTACACCATCCGGGTATTAGCTGACATTTTTCCTACCCAGCCTCACAGGGGCCGGGTCCCAGTCGACATCTTTCCCGCCCAACCTCACAGGAGCCCCTCACCAGCACAGCCTCAGTCGCCCGACCACCCAGACTTGCTCTGCCTCGTACAAACAGAGTAGCCCCATGTTGTATAAAAGGCTTATCAAATGCTACCTAGCCATGACTTTTTGTCTTTAAATAGGTTAAACGTTGACATGTTCCCCCACTATACAAACTTTTCATATCTGCATTTAATATATTTCACGTCTCTAGCAAAAGAAAAAGCTAATCAAGCACAGGTGATAAGTATCCAAGTCAACACCATGGAATTCAAATAAGTAATGTCTCCTTGCGTTGCACTGGTTTATTATAGTTGTGGCATATACTGTGCATATACTCTCATGAAGTGACAAGTGGATGCAGAATGATACAGGTCTTTGTGCGAAAGTGTTCAATGCCCGATCACCGCAAGACCATTGACCCCACAAAGAGTCGCGACAAAGCCACGCTACCAAAAGAGGAAATCACCCTTGCCGACTGCCCACATCGCATGGCCCAAAGCATAGTCATGGGCTACGCTTTCTTTCTTGGTCAAGCTCTATAGCTAGCTCGCGGCAGTTGTTACCTCAATTGTACCGACATCGCGTGTCGCAAAGAGGGTTGCAATATCTCAAGTGTATCTCCCCATCTCAACGACTATTTCTCTAACAACGAGACTAGGGCACAATCATCACTGTAATATCCATTTCCTGAGCCTTCGAAGCTTGACATTTCCCTCCTCAACATATTGCAATGGTTGTACTCAGGCAAGTCCAAAAAAAAAGAGAGAAAAAAAAATAAACAAAGAAAGAAAAAAAAAAGAACAAAAAGAACAAAAAAATGAAAAAAGAAAAAAGAAAGAAAAGAAGAAAAAGATATGAAGCACCCACGATCACAGCAGAGCACCTACGGGTCCTCAAATTCGGCACCTCTAGTGACCTTGGTCGACTGGCTCCGTCCCTGGTCCCCTAGCCCTTTAGCATCACCCACAATTGTTTAGGGCACATCAAGGGTAGGACATACCTAGGGAGCTTGCCTTGCCTATGGTTAGACTTGTCACCCTGACCCATTCGCACAATTCCCTCTTACACTCTGCCTTGATACCATTGCAATCACTTGTGGTAAGCACCGCACGAATGGCCATTAAAAGTATACCATCCTTATCAAGAAATTCCAATAGCTCCCAACTACCTAAAGTGCAGTTTCCTTGTGTTCAATTAGGCTATGTCGTGCAGTCACAATGCAAAGGATGTCTCATACACCTTCACGTGTACTTCTTCTCAACATGGACAACTTTGCTTCATCCACACATTGTTACGAGAAACCAGCCCATGGTCTTCTAACTACGTAATATCTAAGTATGCACGAGCACTCACATAATATTTGCACCAAAGTATATACACAGTTTGGGTCCTCAAGTGTAGGACAATACTCTCAACTTGCTTGAGTTCGACCTGTCTCCTAAACTAATTGAACTATGTCTTGTGCATGATAGAGAAGACTAGCACTACCCTAGGGAGAGACCACCCATGAGAGGTTTTCAATTGCAGGCATTGAAGACTCCAACGACAGTGTCGTTCACTCTTCATCGACACCCAACTCTGAATTCTTATCCTTTATCGTTCTACAAGCCCGCGAAGAATCATCATGTGCCAAATCCCCAACAAATCAACACTTGTGCTGGCCATCAGTGCAATCCCCAACAATGAACAGCCCCACCACCAACTCCAACAACCCTACCACCAGCCACCTAGGCCACCAACATGCCCCCAATGACCTTCCTCCACACCACCACTAACACTCCTCCACGACAGCCACCAATGTCCCTTCCACTCACATCTTCGATGCATGCTCAAGCTTGCTACCTACGATGGTGAGTGCCATGGGACTGGCACTCATCTAGGAGGGGGTAATGTTAACCCTCAAACAAACGAAGGTGGAAAACTCGAAAAAGCTGAAGTAGAAGACAAGGCCAAGGCAAAAGTGAAACGGAAGACTAAGGCATGCCAAGAAAAATCTAGAAACACAAGAAGTGCATAAAAGTCCCAAATAAGCAAAAAAGGTGCACAAGGAAAAGCACAAGTCAATACTTTTGTAAAAGAGCGCAAGCGCATCGTGATTTAATTTAAGGAGTGCCGGGCTCTCACTTGTGCAATTTGTAAATGTGGACGGGCGGTGGAAAGGAAGCTAGGAAGATAGAAGGACAATGGGAAAAAGGGCCTAGACCACGGCCGACCATGTAAAAAAGGGGATAAGGGGATGACCGCCCAAAAAGGGATTTAGGGTTTTGTATATAAAGTTCAAAAGTGAATGAGAAGCTCATTCTTGTGTGTGGCCAAAAGTGGCTCTCCTCTTCTTCTTCTTCTTCTTCTTCTTGCTTGCTTGAGCTTGTGCTTGAGAGAGGGAGTGTGAGAGTGTGAGGGAGTGAGTGTGTGAGGGTGAGGGACCGGGGAGAAGAAGCTCTCCATCTTCTCCTCTCTTCTTCTCTTCTCTTCTCTTCTCTTGTCTTGCTCATGGCTATGGAGCTTGGAGCGTGGAGCTTGAGGATGGAGCTTGCTTGAAGCTTGCACATGTTTGAAGATGGCACACATGAGGATCTCAAAGGTAGTTGGTGCATTCATTAGCCCAAATGGCACGACTATGTAGGAATATATGTCCCATTTGGTCACGAATGCTGTCTTATGTTTATTATCAAGGTGTACCTGCATCTGGTTGTAGCCTGAGAAGCTGTCCAAGAAACTGTAGACTTCCTTTCTTGCTACTCTTTCGAGCATGTGCTCCAAGTAAGATAGTGGGGATAGTTGTCCCTCTTAGTTGCAACATTGACCTTTTTATAATTCACACACTTGAATCTTCCCATTCTTCTTCAGAATAATCACTGTAGGTGACACCTAGTCCATGTGCCCAATTTCATAGATGAATCTAGCCTTCAATACCTTATCTATCTCCTCCTTAATGGCATGTGCATACTTCAGATTCATAAGGTATGGTTGTTGCTTGACTGGCATTGCATTAGGAGTCATAGGGATGTTATGAGTCATGACCCTCGGATCTACTTTTTTTAGTTATGGACTAAGCAAACACATCTATGTACTCTAGTAAGAGAGCAATGAGCCTCCTCTTTTTTAGTTAGGTCTTGGGCTATGAATACGGGTCGAGGATTTTCACATTCCTATGCTAAGTTGACTTTCTTAACCTTAGCGGACCCCTCTATTGGTTCACTTGCTTTTGTCCTTGCCTCTTAGCTCCCAACAAGATCACCACCATGTTACCCTTTTTTTAACTTCATGAAGCACTTTGCAGGTCTTGGGTCTTCCTTTGCTCTTCGAATTTTGACCCCTTTGATTGCCTCCTCTTTTCCTCCTTCAACCACTTGCACCTTAGGTGGATTGGTAGGTCCCCTTTGGTGTGGTTGGGGTATCTCTAGGTCACTCTTGGAGCTCACTTCCGATTCAAAGTTAAACTCATAACCCTCACTAGAAGAAGGAGTTTCCCCTGGTGGTCACAACTCCTCTAAGGTCAATTTAGTTCTAAATAGTGGTGCGGTACTTAGTTGAACTAATCCAGCTTTTTCATTGTCCATTACATCTAGGTGGTCCAACCAAGTACAGTCACATTCCATCTTGATGGCTCCTCTTTCAATCCTAAAGATGTTGGCTTTCTTGGCTTGTAGTCTACTCGTATTTGTTGAGTCACTTGGCTATCGGTATCATTCTCTATTGTATCGGCCTCTTCTCACTTTCCTCATTCAGAGAGTAGTAGTCTTGCTACTTGTCATCCAAATCGTTTGAGAGAAAATTTTAGAGACCATTTTTTGAAGTGAAAAAGAGCCTGAAAGGCCGCAAAAAAGACCAAAATTTCATACAAAATGAAATGGTTGTGGATTGATAAGCTGGAGTTTTCCTAGTTGGAGTTTGATACCAGGAATCCAATGCAAGTTTGTTTGTCGATCGGAGTCCATTTAATCCTTGCAAGTTTCCATGTTATGAAGCAATTATGTGATCTAGGAGCTAAAAAGTGCATGACAGTGGTCATGTTTATATATTTCAACGTCACGAAGCTAGCTATCTCAAAATTGAGCTCGTTTGCCTCTTTGAAAGCAAAAAAAATCACTTTTTTTGTAGTATGAAACCTTCAAATTGATTTGGTTTAAAAAAAAGCTTAAGATTATTTTGTTGTTTAGGATTTGAAAAGCCACATTTTGCAAAATGTGGAGGAGGGGAACCATTTTTTTCGATGTCTCCTTTCATGAATAAAAAATGATTTTTCCTACAGTTCATTATGACAAGAATCATCTAGGCAGTAAGATGCTTCAATTCTTTGCCCTCCATCTTGACAAATAGTGCTGAATATGATGCATTTTGTAGAAAGATATGATTTTAGCCTTTCTCTCTCATCTCTTCTCTTGTGAATTATTCTCATGGATTAATGTAAAAGAGAGGGGGATGGGCTAAGATGGACATTTTTGATCGTGCAATGATGCATGATGGAAAAAGACACGAATCAAGGTTGGATGGATAGTCAGTGGCCCTGAGAGAGCGTTGTTGGGGTAAAAGGTCTTGGGCTTGCCCGTGCACATTGACCGCCCATGTTCTTTATTCATATATATATGAAAGTGTAATAAGGCTGTCATAACATTGTTGACAGCACCTACATTGTGTGTGCTCTTCTCTCATGCGTCTCCTGCATCCCTTTCAACTGGTATGAGAGCCACTCCTTCACGAACTCTTCCCCGACATCTACACGAGGTATGAGAGCTTGCTTCTCACTCAGTTCTCAGCCATTCTTTGACATGAATAGTAGGGTTTCATGAAGATGTAGCCATAATTTCCATCATTGAAGCTTGTTCTCTTCACCTCTTGCTTGGACTTGTCCTAGGCTTGTGTAGGTCTATTGTAAGCCTTCATTGGCCTCTTACTTATCCCCTACCCACTTGATTTGGCCCCTCAAGTACAACATCATGCTCACGTTTTATTTGTGCATGTTTGTAAAAATGGCTAAAAAATCACTCTTTTTGTCATATCTCGGGCATTCGGAACTCAATTTAGGCAATGTAAGAGTCTAACTTGGGGTTTTGGCAGGCTTCGAATGCGACGGTGATGTTGGATTTGCCAAATTCAGATGACAGAATATTGTGCAACAGATTTCAGGTCTCAGACATCATGTATTTGTATGGCTATGGCTTATGTGATGCTTCTACTGATCGGATCACTTGTGGATGTTATGCCTCTTATGTGAGATGCATTTGGAGCTAATTTAGCTCAGCCATTGATAGTTTTTAACAGTCCCACATCTGTCCAAAACATGGTAGCCACCTATTACTTTAATTTTATGCTTACAGGTCTTGGCATTTGATGCTCGATTATGCCCGGTTGGTGCCTATACATACGGGAATGTATGCCTATGGTTTGCCTATGGATTTGAGCTTGGTTTGAGCATTATTTTACTCAGTTTTGGACTATTATTTGCTGCTAGAAACTTCAGGGCTGAAGCTATTTATGCTACAATTGGGTTATGCCTATTGGTCATGGGGTGCTCTCGGCTACTCGGTATGATGGCATGATGTATTTGGACTATGCCACATGTCTTGTTTATGCTCTGAAATGCTTTTGAGCTGAGATCAGAGCTTGATTTGGGTTTGACTGTCACTTCTTTGCAGCTGGCATTTCATCTATGACATGGTTTATGCCTAGGCTACCCAGTATGGGCTATGATGCCTTGGTGAATGCTTTAAGCTTTGGCTATGGATGGCAATTGTTTGAGCTCGTCTCGACATTCATTTGAGTATTCCCTTGAGCGGTTGGACATCGACTTGGCTTTTTCCGTTAAGACCTTGGATGTTATATGGGATTTCATGCTCTGATTATGGATCTTGGCTATTACTTGGATGCACTTACAGGTATTGAGCAGTGAACTGCTCCCTTGTTTTGGCAGTTGCCTATTGAGCTATGATTTCTCATTTTCATTTGATATGCGGGATACTTACTGATCAGTGGACTTGGATAGTGCTTGGGATTTACAATTATGGCCGTCCTGCTTCTCTGTTGTATGGTATCTATGCTATTTGGGCTGCTATTGCCCGTGTATGTCAGGGAGCAGTTGATCTTTATGGCCACCCATGTATGCACATGGTCTGCTGCTATGTATTTTATAAAGCCTCTTAACTGAATGCTTTTACATAGATATTTGGGCTTTTATTGGAGCTTGATTCTTGCAGGTTTATTTGTCACATGCTGTTCTTGGTTGGACATGTATGTTAGTATATGGTATGAGACATTGCAAAGTTATGTATACTCCTATGTTTCGGGGATGCTTATGAATTTATGGCTTCGAGGCATGCTTATGCTTTTATGGCTGCTAGCTACAGTGGTTGGATATGTCATACTTTTGTCTGCTAGGCTTGTTTGTGTGGGAGCTTTTGCATCTGTGGTTGATACCTTTGTGTTCTCCCCTTCTAGTTTGGATGAGTCCCCTTTGCAGTATGTTATGACGACTTCCAACTCTTCTAGTCATGCAGACAGTCCTCTTGATGAGCCCGTTCTCTTTGATGAGAGTTCCCCTGATTCTTTGAGCTCCTTGGATGTATTGGACAGCCCTACTCATGCTATTGCAAAGCAATTGTCCTCTTCTACAGGTATTACAGGTTTTGTTTGCTTTCATTTGTGGAAAGATAGGGCATGTGAAGCGTAAATGCTTCAAGTGGATTAGAGAGCAAAAAAGATTGCGCTGCACTAGACATGAGAGCAGAGTCAGTGATACAGTAGGTGAGACCATTGTTGATAGTGGTATGGTGCATGTAGTTACCCATGATGATGTAGCTGAGCCCAGACTTATAGCATCGTATGGCATCTTGTCATGTTACTCCGCATAGAGATTGGTTCTCTTCTTACAAGGAGGTTGACGGATGTATTTCTTTGGGTCTTGAGCAGGATTGTCATGTTATTGGTACAAGGGATATACATTTGGCTTTGCCAAATGGGTCCTCTCTTATGCTCCGTGATGTCTTGCATATACCTATGCTCAGCAAGAGCCTCATCTCTGTGTGAGTTGCATGGTGCAAGATATTATGTCTCTCTTGGAGATACTTCATGGAAAATCCATCATGGTTGCTTGGTATTGGCCAGAGGTGCTAGATATGGCAGTGATTACATAGTGCATGTCTCTCATGTGGGAGATTCTATGGTTGCAGTTACACAGATACCACATGCATTGTTATGGCATTGTCGCCTAGGCCATGTACGACACATGGAGATGGATGCTTTATGTGATATGGGCTTATTGCCTGCTCTTTCCCATGCTACTTGCCCTCATTGTACTCATGGTCCGTGTAGAGCCTCTTTGGCTTATGGCGATCGTGTGAGACATGCTCCTCTAGATCTAGTCCATGTTGCAGTATATGGACCTATGCCTTCCCAGTCACTTGGTGGAGCGTCGCATTTTGTTACCTTCATGATCATGCTACCCACCGTGTTTGGGCTTACCCTTTGGTACGGATTGAGGATGTTGTAACTATGCTTGACAGGTTTATGGATTCTATTGGTTGCAGGCCTAGGTGCTTGCAGATGGATTATGAGAGCTATGCTATCTCTCCCAGCTTAGGATCTCTTGTCATCAGCAGTATGGCATTGATTTTTTATTATTATGGGATTACTCATGGCATGTGCCTGACCTTACAGGTGAAGGTTGCTACTATGCTTACCATAGTTGGATTGTCTTATGGCTTTTGGGATGAGGCCCTTATGACGCCAGTCTACTTGGTTAACAGGACGCCGTGCTTGACTTTGGATGGTATTACACCGCATGAGGCATGGAGTGGTATGAGACCCTCCTATGATCACTTGAGGATATTTGGCTGCCAGGCCACTGCCAGTATGCCACATGAGCCTATGTCACGCAGATGTCTTCTCCTTGGTTATGGAGATGGTGACTTTACGGTTTACAGGTTTTGGGATTTGGATGCCCAGTAGATTCTACATAGCCGTCATGCTGTCTTTTATGAGATGCAGATACCTCTCAGGCCTCTTGATGTGCATTCAGTTTGCTTTATGACTGATTCTACAGCCGTATGTTAGTCTTCCGCTTTACTAAGGCTACATACTATCTTGAGACCCCGTCTGACTTATGTCCGGGATGCTGGCCCTGACTTTGGAGAGTTTGGATGCTCTCCCCTGTCTTGTATGCACCTCGCTAATGCTATGCACTACTCTGATGATGATGATGATGTACATCATTGCACTCATGAGTTGTGCTGGATTGCTCCATTGTATGGAGCTGTGGGATCACTTGCCTTCTGGATGTCTTGGACTCGACTCATTCCCGACACTTATTGCACAGCTTGCTTTTCAATTGGGCATTGGGTGAGATGTCATGATTCCTCACCTTGTCTCTTTTCTTTTGTTTTGTTTTTTCACTCTCTAGCCCACTGGCCTTTTAGTGGGAGGTTGTTGGGGTAAAAGGCCCTTCGGCTTGCTCGTGTACAGTGACCGCCCATATTCTTTATTCATATATATATATGAAAGTGCACTAAGGATGTCATAACATTGTTGATAACACCTACATTGTGTGTGCTCTTCTCTCCCACGTCTCCTGCATCCCTTTCAAGCGTTAACATGCCTCCAAGTTTAAAAAATGCGTGCGATAATGAGCAGTTTTATGAGAAAAATGTAGATTTCATCGTTTTATGATCAATTGTTATTTGAAATGGTTAGAAATGCTTGTATTTGATTGCCCATACTCGGATTGATCAATCATGTTGAAGGAATCACAAAAAAATCAGTCGTATAATAATATTATGCTAAACACATAAAGCTCAAGACTATGCGGTTTAAGGAAAAATATGAGTTTTTTTGGATTTTGGTGTGCATTTGCTATTCCCATGGATTGAATCATGCTAAGAAAATCATTTTTCATAATTTCAATTAATCTAAAGTAGAAAATTAGTGATTATTAGTAATTTTCTATAAATAAATAAAAATAGAAAAAATAGGTTTTTTGCATTTAAAAAATAAAAAATAAGATTTATGTTCGTGAACATATGATAGAGTTGAAGCATGAGGTTTTTTGCATTAAAAAAAGAAAAAATAAGATTTATGTTTGTGAACATATGATAGAGCTGAAGCATGAGGTTTTAGCCCTATTTCTTTGTTGAAGTGAGTTTTTATCACTTTCAAAAAAGAAAAAAATACATTAAAAACCATGCCTTGAACCTATCAACACATGCAAAATTTTAAACGGTAGGGAGGGTTGTTGTGAGTGGATAAAGTATGTTGAATCCTGAGGTTTCACGATGCATATCATATAGAGTTCGTGGTTGTCTAACATTAAAAGGGTCTAGTAGCACGAGAAAGCTTGGTACTAGCCCTAAGCAATGAAGCACTATCGTACTAGAAGAAAAGCATGAAAAGAATTGTCTTTGCACTTTCACATTGTTAGGTTTTAATGAATAAATTTGTTTGAGCACAATGGCCATATACACTTGAATGTACCATATGGTATCATATCTTGGATGCATAGCATCTGTTTGTATGAGTGATGATTGACATTGAGAGTGTGGGGTATCCTAAGCTCTAGGGCTAGATATTTGGTTCCTTGTGGGCTATTTGGTGAGGTTTATCTATTATCTCCTGGATCATTTAATCGAAAGAGTAGAGTTTGTTTCGAATGTGTTCAGTTTTCACAGCATTGTAGCTTGTTGATGTTGCATTTTGCTCTAACTATACACGGTCTGAACACAATGTCTTTGTGTTCTTGTGGTGTGGCCTTTTTGCCCTTGATGGCTAGATTGGCATGTTGAGGTTCTAGGGTCTCTTTTTGTCTTTGTTTGGGTGTGGGCTTCTGTTTGCTACTTTGTAAGTGAAGATCTATGCTTGTGTAGAGCCATTACTACACTAGGGCCTAATCCGGAGGACCTGTCACGACGCGCGTTTTCTCTCCAACCTACTTGGGGGAGGTGCTTTGTAAGTGAAGATCTATGCTTGTATAGAGCCACTACTACACTAGGGCCTAATCCGGAGGACCTGTCACGACGCGCGTTTTCTCTCCAACCTACTTAGGGGAGGTGCGAAGGGGGCAGAGCCCCCTCTGTGGGGTTCGGGGGGGGCAATCCCCCTCGGCCCACAGGGCCGTTATGGTAAACACCATGCGCAATCTGGAGGACCGTTTATACCCAAATTTTGAACTACTTGCTCTAATTTAGTGATGGATCTGTGATGTGCCTTTAGCTCTACGTAGCCTTTGGGGTCAATTTCGGAGTTTAGATGCGTCAAAATTTGTGTTCTAGATACCTATCCGATTTTGACATTTTTCTGTCTGATTCTCAGATGTCCGATGTTCAGGAGTTCGATAATCAGAATCGGATGTCTGATTTCGGGTTGGTCCGATCGATCCCGATTTTGGTCACGTCTGATTTCTGGAATCGGACGTCCGATTTTGATAGGCGTCCAATTCTGAGCCGTCCGATTTCTTGTGTCTGATTTCCAGGCTCCGAGTGTCCGATTAGACAGGCAAAGGTGGTCAGATTTTGAGACTGGTCCGATTCTGGGAATTGGATCAGAAAAGTGGTCCGATTTTTGGAGTCGTCCGATTCTGGGAGTCGGATCGAAAAAGTGGTCCAATTTTCGGAGTCAGACGGTCCGACTCTAGAAGTCACTCAACCGCCAAGACCGACGGACCGCTTATTGTTTCAAGCATTCCAATTCGAGCACTAATGGCTACCTCTCACATAGCCAACACACCATTCATATCTACGGGTGTAGTGAGCTTA
Organism: Lygodium microphyllum; assembly: GCF_053477565.2. Taxonomy (NCBI): domain Eukaryota; kingdom Viridiplantae; phylum Streptophyta; class Polypodiopsida; order Schizaeales; family Lygodiaceae; genus Lygodium; species Lygodium microphyllum. The sequence goes on from NC_141148.1 coordinate 114,075,874, forward strand.
CCTCCATGCCATTTGAGTTACCTCCTCTCCCATGCACTGCGATAGCTCCACGATCCAAGTGCAACCTTCAAGCAAGCTCCATCGTCAAGCTCCACGCTCCAAGCTCCATAGCCGCGAGCAAGAGAAGAGAAGAGAAGAGAAGAGAAGAAGAGAGGAGAAGATGGAGAGCTTCTCCTCCCCGGTCCCTCACCCTCACACACTCACTCCCTCACACTCTCACACTCCCTCTCTCAAGCACAAGCTCAAGCAAGCAAGAAGAAGAAGAAGAAGAAGAAGAGGAGAGCCACTTTTGGCCACACACAAGAATGATCTTATCATTCACTTTTTAACTTTATATACAAAACCCTAAATCCCTTTTTGGGCGGTCATCCCCTTTTTTACTTGGTCACCCTTTTTCCCATTGTCCTTCTATCTTCCTAGCTTCCTTTCCACCGCCCATCCACATTTACAAATTGCACGGGGGTGAAAGCCCGGTGCTCCTTAAATTAAATCATGATGCACTTGCGCTCTTTTACAAAAGTATTGACTTGCGATTTTCCTTATGCACCTTTTTCCCTTATTTGGGACTTTTTTGCGCTTCTTGTGTTTCTAGAATTTTCTTGGCGCGCCTTCGTCTTCCATTTCACTTTTGCCTTGGCCTTGTCTTCTACTTCAGCTTTTCCAGATTTTCCACCTTCGTTCGTTTGAGGGTTAACAAGGTAAAGCATGGATGTATCCTAGGGCCTGTGGTGTCTAAGAATGGCATTGCTACCAACTTCTCCAAAGTTAGGGTCATTGTCGATTTACCACCACCCACAAACTATAAGGGAGTTCAATGCTTTCTAGGATATGCAGGTACTATCGGGGATTTGTTCTAAACTATGCATTGATTGCAAGACCTCTTTACAAATTGCTAAATGTCAATGCTCTTATAAGGAACTAAAGAAGGCTCTTACGATCGCACCCCTTTGATGCACTCATTGATGAGGGAGTTGATTGTAATATTCTTACACACGATCATTGGACCCTGATTGGTCAGTCCCAGTTGCAACCTACTAATGCTAAACTCAGCCCATTTGGGGAGCAATCTTATTCACTGCTGGTAAAGTGTAAGATAGTGGTCTCTATCAAGACTAAAAGCCTACTAATGATCTTCTACGTGATGCACACCAATGCCGCTGGTAAGGAATCAATGCTAGGATGTACATTCAAGAAACAAACACATTGTATTGTCAACTATGACTCACATCATATTCACCTTACCATTGGCACTGTTTGGATAGTGATGGCTTTTAGTAAGGGCACCGCGACTCCACCTAAGGCCACAATGCTACTAGTAGAAAAACTTAGTGCCAAGCCTAAGGAGGGGGGTTGTGACTTATCCCAACCCACAACAACAAACCAGCCACAACCACTAGCAAACACACTTGCAGATGCTCAAATGGGTATCCAAGTGACAATTGTAATCACCTAGAAGCCAATCCACACAAACTCATAATCCCAAAACCTCATGTCCTAGGCCTAGAAGACAAAGCTGGCACTGTAAGAACTGATGAATGGTCAAGCTTGCGATGGGTATCCAAAGCCCTATTCCATGCTCAAGGCTACTATGAAGGCAACACTTGGATTTGGTCGCCCAAGGCCATGAGTGGTACGTGTGTCCCTCAGCCACACTGCCTTCTTCCAGCCCATCCCCACAAGACTATAAGCTAGTTAGATATGTGTTAACCCTCAAACAAACGAATGTGGAAAATCCGCAAAAGCTAAAGCAGAAGACAAAGACAAAGGCCAAGGCAAAGAGAAATGGAAGACAAAGATGTACAAGGAGAAGAGTCCTAAATAAGGGAGAAAGGCGCACAAGGAAAAGCGCAAGTCAAAACTTTTGTAAAAGAGCGCAAGCGCATCATGGTTTAATTCAAGGAGTGCCAGGCTCTCACCTGTGCAATTTGTAAATGTAGACGGGCGGTGGAAAGGAAGCTAGGAAGATAGAAGGACAATGGGAAAAAGGGCCTAGGCTACGGCCGGCCATGTAAAAAAGGGGAAAAGGGGATGACCGCCCAAAAGGGATTTAGGGTTTGTATATAAAGTTGAAAAGTGAATGAGAAGCTCATTCTTGTGTGTGGCCAAAAGTAGCTCTCATCTTCTTTTTCTTCTTCTTCTTCTTGCTTACTTGAGCTTGTGCTTGAGAGAGGGAGTGTGAGAGTGTGAGGGAGTGAGTGTGTGAGAGTGAGGGACCGTGGGGTGGAGAAGCTCTCCATCTTCTCCTCTCTTCTTCTCTTCTCTTCTCTTCTCTTATCTTGCTCGTAGTGATGGAGCTTGGAGCTTGGAGGCAGGAGGATCGAGCTTGCTTGAAGCTTGCACTTGGATCGTGGAGCTACCGGAGTGCGCGGAGAGGAGGCAACTCGATCGGCATGAAGGTAATCTCACTACACCCGGTAGGCATGAGAGTGCGTAGGCTATGTGAGAGATAGCCATTAGCATTCGGCTTGAAACGCTTGAAGCAATAAGTGGTCCGTGGGTCTTGACGGTTGAGCATGAGCTCCCACTACATTTTGGTTCCGTTGTCAAGACCTATGGATTCAAGCCTTGAGTGCTTGTGCACTTCGAATCGACCATCGAAGTAAGGGCTTTCCCCGAACCGGTGCTTGAGATAGGTAGGAAGTGAGGGGGTTGAAGATGGTATTCGATCTCCTTAGCAAGTAGGTTTTTTGCTTTTTTGAGATTTATGTTGTGAGATGGAGTAATGTAGGTAATTACTTTGTGAATTGGATGCATTAAAGTAGGAGAAAACAAAGAAAAACAAAGAAAATAAGCATTAGGGTTTACTGTTGCAAAACAAGGTAAAATAGGGCAAAAATTGTGTACAAAATGGTAAAAAGCTTGCTTGTGATGCCTAAGGTCGGCAAGTGAGTGATTGGGGGCATCAACACCATATCCAAGAAGGGGCATAAGAGCCAAAGGCCAAGGGAGAACGAGCCTACTACTCTATTCAGGTATGTGAATCCCTTCCCCTATCCCCCTAGATAGGATCTGGAGGTTTATGCTTGCTACGATTGGGTAAAACGCATGAATCGAGCAAGATCAACTTCTCGCTGTCGTCGTCGCGCCGCGTTTGGCCCGTCCGAGCAGCCGCTTCTCAGTTGAGTCCCAGAATTGGCCCTCCACCCTCTTCCGCTCAGCCTACTCGGCCCGAAACCCTAATCGGCCCTCGGCCCAGACCTACTCGGCCCGTCCGATTTGACCAGTTGGACCATCGACCAATTCGGGCCTCTGCCATGTATCAAATTCGGCCCTCGGCCCAAGTGCCTCCGCCCGTCCGAGTGACCTTGTCCGAATTGACCATTCGGCCCATCTGAATCTACCCTGTCTGAGTCACAACTTTGGCCCTCGGCCTAGGTGCCTCGGTCCGTCCGAGTGACCCACTTGGACCTTGCAATTCAAACCAGTTGGGCCAAGTGTAAATTGTTGTCAACTTCTCAAAAATTTTACCTGACTCGGCTGGAGCTCAGCAACATAAACTGTCAAAAGTCCCTCTGACGCTCAGAACTTGATTCTGGCACATGGAATAGACGAAATCGTAGGAAGCAGCCGCTTAGCAGCTTGGAGTAGGCAACAGTGAAACCCGGAGACCTAGACGCAAAACGCTGAGCAGTTAAAATCTAATTGGCCAAAAACAAATGAGGCAACATATTAGAAAAATCCTGAACCCCAAAATGGACCCCAAAGGCTATGTAGAGCTAAAGGCACATCACATACCCATCACTGGGCTGAAACTTAGAACATTAGTTCAAAATTTGGCTAAACGGTTCTCCAAATTGCGCATGGTGTTTACCGTAATGGCCCTGCGGGCCGAGGGGGACTACCCCCCCGGACCCCCGAAGAGGGGGCTCTGCCCCCTCCGTGCCTCCCCCAATTAGGTTGGAGAGGAAATGCGCGTTGTGATAGGCCCCCCAAATTAGACCTTAGTGTAGTAATGGCTCTACACGAACGTGGATCCTCACTGACAAAAGAGCAACCAAAAGCCCATACCCGAACCGAGAGAAAGAGAGACCCTAGAAACTCAATGGGCCAATCTAGCCAACAAGGGCAAGGAGGCCACACTACAAAAACACATACGTGTTGCATTCGGACTACATCTAGTCAAAGTGGAATGCAACAACATCAGGCTACGATAGCGAGAATGACTAGATATGACAGTCCTGACAATAGATGCTCCTTGAATAGCCTTGCACGACAAGCCAAGACATCAGTGGAGAATCCACATCTGGTTGTGTAGTTGGGGACTCAAGGGCATTTGTCAGAAGGCTTAAATTTACAAGCCAAGACCCGAAAGATGAAGACATAGTGTCAAGATTGTGGGAGAGAAGGAAGGAGTCCCACTTGTAGCTTTCTTGCTTGCACAATGGGGGAATACACACAGAGGTGGAGGCTGAAAACAGTTTTTCTCTTCTTAGTTGTGTAAGCCAAAAGAACTCTCATACAAAGAAATAGAAGAACTGGAGCCCCGAGAGGAACACCAAGGAAAAGGGAATTATCTTGCAAGAAAATCTATCTTGTAACATCAACAAGCTTGTTTATCATGTTTCATATGATCACAATGAAGAAAAGAACACCGGGCACAACAAATCTTCATGCAGCATCATGTAGATCTCCCACGGTTTTTAATAGAATCAACCATATTCTTCAACATCTTCACAAAATCCATCAATAGAACAAAGAAATCAAAGGAATACACCATCTTTGAATGGAAATACATCACATAGTATTCATCTTCAATATCTTCATAGTCTTCTCTCTCAATCTCTCATATACAATCACTCTGTTTGAGTAGAATTGGCTATCTCTGACTCTCTCTATCTCACTCCATCAATAATACATCATATCCTCACTACAATCTCTCAAAAATCACTCTCAATAATCACTCTTAAGTCTTGGATACCCCTCCCAAGAGGTATGTCTGATATGAAGGGTCACCAGAGCCACTACAGTGTCTCTTCACAGCTCACTACTGTCACTTCACTCTAGTCTTCTCTTGAGTCTTCAACAGCTACTTCTTCCACTTCCTTCAGCTCTTTTGCACTTGTATTCACCTCTTTCCAAGGCTAGAAAAATTTCCCCAAAGTCACACATATATTCCACAGAACACTTACAGAAGCATACAGAACAGTCTACAGAACAGCTACAGTACAGAACAGAACAGAAGCAGAACAGAAGCAAAAGCTCTACAGAAGGTCTACAGAAGGTTACAGAAGGTCATCAAAACCTCATAACTCACTCTCAAATCATTCCAAACTCTCACAAACCATTCAATAAACTTTCACAATATCTCATTCTTCATCAATCAATACTCCATCCCTCCTTACAGAAGACAATCAGAACAAAACAGACCAAAACAGAACAAAACAGAAGGTATACAGAACCATTCAGAACCTATCAGAACATCACAGAACCATCAACAAACATCATGAACTTCCAAAACATAATCAATATCATCTAAAACACTCTCAATCCACTTCTAAATCAACCAATCATCCCATAAAATCAACCATTCAGCTCTCAAAAACAACAAAAATCATCCAAAAAACAAGTCATTTCAACACTCAACATATCCCCACACTTAATAAGGAAGCGTCCTCGTGACCCAGGAAAAAGGGAATACAAGTTCATAGAAAAGCTCAACTTTGATCTTCAATATCTTCTTACAAAGAATCCATCCACCACGACCCCATCTTATAACCTGTTTCTGATATAAAAATACAAAGAAAGGAAAACTCTTTTGAAATTAACACCTCTTATCAAACTAAAAATCACAACAAATTTGTAAAGGATATAAGAGTTTGCTTCTTCTTCATCTGCATCAGCTTCAACTCTCCAACCACGACCCCATCACCACAATTCTCCAAAACATAGCTCGTACACGAAATCCAATAGGAAACCACCACGTTCGTTTGACATAAAGGGACTCACAACACAAACACTAATACACAACATAACCATCTGAATGACTTCTTCAAAAAGAGAGGTGTTCATTAAAAGCTTCCACCATACATTGGAAAGGTATCAATGAAGATGATCCCTTTTAAAAGATTGATGTTGTCGGAATCGATCCATAGATAAGGATTCATCTACAAAGTTTTTAGGAGGATTTTGAAAAAATTGGAGACAGCACATCCTTTCCAACAGGACCAAGTATCTGCTAGGCAAACAGAGGGCATGAAAATACAGTATCTCTAGCTGTTGGGAATCAATGCTAACATTGACATTCATGCACAACTTTGGAATAGGCTTTGAATTAGTATGAGAGTGCCTATGCATATACGCCAGGTACCAAGCAAAGTGAGCAGTTAATCTCACTGAGGGATCTGCAGACTGTGAATACTGCTGGGCAAAATGAACATAGTTTTGATAAGCTTGACTGGAAGCTGTCCATTCTCCTGGAATTACTGGCCAATTAATCTGCGGTCCTGTAAGGCAATCATCCGAACTCCATCCCCTTCTTCTGGAAATCTGATTATCAAAACCGTCACAGTCACTAACCAACTGAGGTGGTTGAGATATGGAAGTGTTAGGAGAGGGTAGTGGAATAAGGGAAAGTGGATGTAGGGAGGGATAGGAAAAATCATAAAAGGAAGAAAAGGTTAAAGAAGGAGTGGCAGAAATTTGTAAGGAATCACTAAGGAACGGTGTTAACTGATAAATAGGAAATGTGGAGGGTACATTAATGAGGGGTGAAGGACAAGGTGGAGAAGGGGAAAATACCCTATCCTCAATAAAGGAACAGTAAGTGAAAATAGGAATTTGAGAGAAATTGGAAGGTTGGAAAAGAAGGGGTAAAATAATGGTGGAATTAGACTGACAAAGGGAAAAATATATAGCATAGCGGTGAGCCATTTGTTGGTAACAAAGGAGGGTAGGGACAGAAGGTCCTAAAAGAGATCGTCTATGATAGGCATCAAAGAAGGTAGCATCAAATGGATTATGTTTGGAAAGATAGGTTAAGAGATCCATCCTCAGTTGGTTAGTACTCTGTACAAAGGTAGGAGCTGTGTTTTGTCTTTGATTGAGGACCACCGAATCAATCATGGGATGCCACGAATTATCCTGACAATCAGCTACTTTGGAGGAATAACTCTGGAACATATCAGCTATGCGCAACTCCAAATGATTGACATATAGAACAGCCTGTAAGACCACATCCCCCACATACCATGCCATATCTACCTCATCTGGAATTAACAAATCTCCTCGGAGATACATATATGACATCAACATGGTGTCTGGCGTGACAGAATCTTCAAAGACCATTTTGACTACCTCTGTCAACAACTCAGCAGACCAAGCCCCACTCCAGCCATCCTCTGGAAAAGGTAAATCCATCGTGGAAAGCTTCATATAGAAGACCAACTTCTGTAAGTGGTAGTGGACAAAGAAAGAATGGTCTGGTAGGACAAAGTCCTGAAACTGCTCAAAGGTAGACCATAACAAGTCCATTCTGGACTGCAATCGTTCCACTTTGTCTTGGAATAGAGGGCACAAAGTAGCCTGTCTCTGTAGGGCAGCCAAGTCCTGCTGTGAAAGAGAAGGAATTAATGGAACAGGAGGGCTTGGAGGAACAGAGCGGGACTTTGCAAGCTGATCTTGCAACTGCTGGATTTGGGAGGCTTGGTTGGCCACTGTGTCATTAGCCATCTGTAAAGCTGAAAGCTTGTCATCTAAAAGAACTTGGAATTCTTTCGCTTCTCTGGACATCCTCTCCTTCTCCTCTGAAAGGCTAGTAACCTGTGACTGAGCCTCGAATAACTGGGTCTTCAATGAAGAAATCTCATCGCTTTGAGTGGCAACCAGTTGGGTTTGCTGTTCCATTTGCTTAAATAGATCTGCTAGGGTATCCTTAGCAGAAGCTAACTCAGATGTTGCCTTATGCAACTGGTCTTTGGACTGCATGAGCTCTTCATAGAAAGATGCGTACAGCTGTTGAACACAGGCTGTCACTGACAACTCAATGGAACTTTGAATATCCTTGCAGAGGAAAGGAATGGCATCTCCTAAAACGAGACTGTTCAGGGAAGGAACTGAGATCTCCAAGGATCCTTCTCTATGTGCTCGGAACAGATTATTGCAAGTGAGATACCCAGGGAGTTCACTGCCAGAAGTAGCAGGGATAGGCACTGAGGGAAGTACAGCAGGGGCTTTATCCGCTACCCTCTTCAAGCATTTACGTTGTATGACCAGGGGAGGCGGAGAATCATCATCCTCAATGTCAATAGGGGCTGACTCTTCTGAAGGTGGAGGAGGAGGTACTGGATCTGATGGAGGAGGTGGAGGCACAGTCTTCTGTAAACCTGAATAGGTCAAGAAGGCAGACAAATATGATCCATAGGTAACATTGGTAACATTACCCCTCGTGACTTTAACAAAATGCTGATCCATTTTAGTAAGGTGGTATGTGCTCCAATCAATAGCGACTCCTTTCAGCACCATCCTGGAAGCTGTGAAAAGCTCTTTGGACAAATAGTGGGATGGCGTTTTGGCAGGCATGAACCTGTCCTGAAGGAACTGACACATTGTCTTCTATACGGGATCAGTAATCATAGAAAACGAAACTCCTGAAGAGTTTATCACCTTCTTAACATCAAGGACTTCCCTTGTCTGCTTCTGCAACAGCTTGAGAATCTCTTCATTAGAGAAGAGCTGACGAGTGGTCACAAAAGGTTCTCCTTTGAAGGGAAGAGACAGAGCCTTCCCTAAGCCGCGAGACGTCAATGTCATAGACATGCCGTGGACTACGCCTGTCTTCTTGCTGTAAGAGGCCAGGAACTCATCACATAATGACGGATCCTCTGGAAGTAATGGAAAAGGAGTGGCCACAAAAGCAGCAAGTCCCGCCTTCGTGAGGGGCTCAAAAGTAAGTAGGGACGAGTAATCCCTACTAACTAGTGGGACGTACTGGATAGGGGGAGGAGCATGAGAAGGCGCCATTCAGATGGTTACACACACACCACAAACACAGACAATCAAGGAGAATGCCTGCAAAGCAACAGACAAAAACCAAGGATAAGAGAATTACCAATCAAACGTGACTCGACCTACTAACCCCAAGCAAACCACATCCTAGAAAAAATTTGACATGACCTTGAGACAAATGCGACCGAAAGCTTCATGCGATGCATCAGACAAACACCCAGAACCCTGTATCAGGCAACAAAAGAAAAAAAACTGCATACCGTATCCGTAACCGTAACTAAGACAGGAAACCAAAACCATACCATATCCGACACATATCAATACGACATCTGTGATAGAACCAAGACTGGACCATGGAAAATAACACTAATGACTACGCATACCCATCCCACGAAACGCTTCATTAAAAAGGGGAATTAAGTGCAGTGAGGGGGGAATTAATTTAATGAAGGGTTGATTTTAATCAATTATTAAAAATGGGTGAATTTTTATTAGGTAATAAACCTTAATAAGAAAATGGCGGTTCCTTATTAGTTAGTCAATTACCAATTATTAGGTTAAGCGGTGCAGTTATTCGATTCCCGGACTTCGATTCCCGACTGGGTCTCTAAATGCAATTCATTGATTACAAATTAAGGTGATGTGGAGCGCTTTTTTGCCAGCGCGTGCTCATGTGACGGCTGGTTCTTTTTAATTTAAAATTTAAAGTGCCTCTTTAGCGCACGTAGCGCGTGCTAAGTGAACGACTGGTTGATTTTAATTTAAAAAAAATGTGTGTTTAGCGCGAATGCGCGTGGAAACTGTGGGTGAATTAAAGGGTTCATTTTAACAATTAATTTGTGATTAAGGGGGAAAATAAAAATAAATAAAGCACATAAAATAAATACCTGGAAGGGGTGTGTATGTAATGCAGGAATGCGCACGGAAGAGTTCCAGTAAAGGAAAAGTAAAGAGCACTGATGAAACAACAATGACAACACCTTAGCAGATGGGTGGATTTGGTTTGTGTTGGTTTTTTTTATTTTTTTTATTTTTATTTTTTATTTTTAGTTGTGATTATTTATGGTTGAATAAATGGAAAATGAGCAAGGGAGGTGAGGGGAATTTTTTAGAATGTTTTTAGAAATTTTTAGAATTTTTTACAATTTTTTGAATGAATTTTCTACATTTATTGGCAATTTAGGGGTAAATTTAGGAAATGTGGAATTTTCAGAAATTATAGGGTAGGCAATTTCCAGCAGTCAAATTCCAAAAAATTGGCAAAAGGAAAAAGGAATTTTTAGAAATTTTTTTGAAATTTTTTAATGGAAAAATTAATGTAGTGATTAATTAAGTCACCTAAATCACATTAATCAGATAAGTCAGGTAGGCATAAGTCAATTAAGTCTGGTTAGTGGGGTAAGTCATGTTAGTCTACCTAAGTCAAGTCAGGTTAGTCTAAGTTGCTTAGGTTAGTCAACTAGGCTAGGTTAGCTAATTAAGTTAGGTTAGTCAACTAAGGTAAGTTAACTAAGTTGGGGTTAGGTAATTAAGTTAGGTTATGTTAACTAGCTAGGTTAACTATGGTTAGGTGATTAAGTTAACTAACTAGGGTTAGGGTTGGACTAACTAACCTAGTTAGGGTTAGGTCTAAGGTTACTAGGGGGTTAGGTTAAGTTAATTAAGGTTAGTTTAGGTTAATGAGGGTTAGTTGAACTAACCTAGGGGTAGAGAGGAGGTGGAGCAGGAAGGGGGAGGCGCGTCGGCGGCGGCGGCGGTGTCCAGGCGGCTGTGGCGGAGTCGGCGGCGGCGTCAGCGAACTCGGCGGTGGCAACCGCGAACTCGGCGGCAGCAACCGCGAACTCGGCGGCAGTCCGGGGGGCAACGAGGGCAGCGGGTGGTCGTGGCAGGGGCCAAGGGCGACGGGCAAGAGGGAGAGGAAGGAGGCTGGGAGCGCTGGGGGGGGGGGGGGGCGAAGGAGGCGAAGGGGTGAAGGAGTGGGGGGAGGGAGAAGGCTGGGAGCGCTGGGGGGGGCGAAGGAGGCGAAGGGGTGAAGGGGTGAAGGGAGGGAGAAGACTGGGAGCGCTGGTGAAGGAGTGGGGGGGGGGCGAAGGAGGCGAAGGGGTGAAGGAGTGGGGGGAGGAATCAGCGGCGGGGGGAGGGAGAAGAAGGGAGGAGGAGAGGCTGCACGGGAGGGGGGTAGGAGATGAGGGAGGAGGACACGCAGGAAGAGAGAGAGAAAGAAAGGGAGAGAGAAAGAGAGAGGGAAGGGCGGTTGGGGGGAAGGGGTGGGCAGTTGGGGGGGAAGGGGTGGGGGGGCCCGTGGGGGGGGCCATGGGGTGGGCAGGTGGGGGGAAGGGTAGGGAAGGGTAGGGACAAGGGTAGGGTAGGGGGGTGGGCAGGGTGGGGACAAGGGTAGGTACCCCCGTCCCGCGCATGTGCGCGGGGCGGGGTAAAAAAATTTACCGTGACGGGATTGAAAGGACGCTGGGATGACAGTACGGGTTAGGCGGACACGACCGGGGCGCGTGGAGACTCGTAAAATCGAAAAAGGGCGCGTTCACACGTAAAACGGGCGCGCGAATACACGTAAAAATAAAGAAAAATTAATAACTCCCAATCCGGACGTCAAAACGAAATAGCAAAAAAACAAAAAGTGGGCAGGACGGCAGGCGGAAAACAAGGAAAATACGGGACGGGGGTTCCGGGAGGGGTAAAGGGCGGTCACGTGCAAAAAACACAAAAAAGAACAAAAAACGCAATTTAAAAATTAATATCGAAAGATCCGTGCATCGGAATGAAGTGCAGAAAAAAGGAAAACTATGCAGAAAGATGTGCCCGACAATCCTATCACATCAAAACATAATTTCGACTGAGATAAGACGCGTTCACATGGGAAAAACCCAAAAAAAAAACCCGAAAATGGGATCGGAAATTAATAGCGGACAACCCATTCACTGGAATGACATGCAGTAAGAAGGAAAAAGGTCCGCAGGAAGGGGTGGCACAGGGTTATCACGTTAAACCGCAGTTCCGGTGGAAGTAAGAGGGGTTCACATGTGAAAAACTCCAAAAATACTCCCGAAAAGTCATTTAAAATTTAATAAGTAAAAATCCAGAAGTCGAAAAAGGGTGGAGGAAAAAGGAAAAAGGTGGGGGAAGGCACAGGGGACACGGCTGTCAAATCAAATTGGAATTCCGATGCAAATAGTGCAGGTTCACATGGAAAAATGTCAAAAATACACACGAAAAAGTCTTAAAAAACCGGAAAATTAATAACGGACAAACCATGTATCGAAATGATGCGGAATAAAAAGGAAAAATGTCAGGGGAAAAGCGGTTGTCAGGGCTATGATGTCAGATCACGGTTCCGAAGCAAGAAAAGCGTATTCACATGGAAAACCGACTAAAGTGCGTAAAATGCTTCAAAAATTAATAATTCAAAAACCGTGCACCAGAACAGGGGTAGGTAAAAAGGAAAAATGATCAGTTCAATGGGGGGAACAGGGCTATAAAGTTGGATTTGGACTTCAGTGAACGTAGGATGCATTCACATGGCAGGACCTCAAAATCAGGGAATGAAGGAAAACTGCAAGGAAATAGCCCCAAGGGTGGGTGAAACATAACTGGGTGGGTGGGAAGGGATCCCATTAGGGTAAAAGCAAGGCAAGGCATACATGCATGAGCAGGGTAAGGCATATGCAAAGGATATGCAATGTAGATGCGCAGGGACGCGTCCCCACACTTAAGACCTCAATGGATAGGGTTAACCGAGCAACAAGGACCTAGGACCACACCACAGACCATCCACTAACTTCCCCACACTTAAAACATGACCATCACTAAGAAACAGAAGTTGTAGGGTTAGAAAAACTTGGCCCGTTTCGTCAAGAATCAAGGTTGAGTATCGATGGCACGTCCAGTGTTGTTGTCGGTGCTGGAGGGACCAAGGCATCTTCTCGGCACACGTTCGTCATGGCAGGGACCACGCGGCAGCACCCAGGGAGGTAGCTGATGGAAGGAATCGCAGGAAATTCGTCGATGATGATGAGGGATACTACACTCAACTCACAATCACTCAATTGGAATGAAAGAACAGTCACTCGCCCCATGACTAAAATCACTCGAGGAAGAATGATTAAAACCCATATCTCATACCCGGTTGAGGAATCGACAAGGGGGAAATGGTGCAGAAGGAGTATGCCAAGGTGCACGGTTGATGGTGCATTAGTGCGTCCAACCCGTCTGGCATAAGTGCAAGAAGAAAGGCAAGGGAGCCTTACAGTGCAGTGTACAGAACAGGGTGATGTGTCTGGTGATGACGGTAAAGACCCATCCCGTGGGTGCATAGGGAAACGGGAATATACCTGACTCCAAATGTCGTAACATCCCTCAATCTCACCTCTCGGTAATTGATTGAAGAAACTCCAGTCACACTCAACCCACCCTCTGTCTCACGCTCTGTTGATAAATACAAGAGGACAGCCTTTTCCTGAAACCCGTTGATGTAATCCTCACAGTCACTTGTGCAAAGGGTGTATGCCTTGTGCGCAGTTGATGGTGCAATAGTGCATCCCGCCCTGTGCCGGCATACGGTGCAAGAAGGAAGGCAAGGGAGCCTTATGGTGCAGTGCACAGAAACAAATTGTGCTTTGTGCATTGAGAGGCCCATCCCGTGCGTGCAACACTTCATTCACACTTCTCACCTCTCATTTGATTTGAAGGGAAAAGACTGGTCTCTCGGCCCACCCTCTGTCCCACTCTCTGTTGATAGATACAGAGGGCAACCGTACTCACTTCCCCATCCGGTTAGGATGAAAACTCACATCACTCAAGGGGTTGTCGATGAAGATCGCTTTGTCAATTGTTGAAGAGGCGTACCCAGGGAGGTAGCCATCAAATCGAACATTGTGTTGAATAGGACATGTCATCTGCTAGAGGACAGTTAGACACTTTGCAAAGAGACCCAGGACACAGCGTACCAAGGGAGGCAGCTTCGGAATTGGATCCTGGGGATATCAATTAGTGAATCCACTTTCTGGACTGCTGGGTGTTACCACCTTTTCCACAGCCAGCTTCTCGCCCAAGGGTGTTTACCACCTTTTCGTGGAGCGAGGCCTGCTATGACAGGGAATTGCTTCCTTTTCTCTTATAACAGATTTGTTTGTTTGTTTTTTTTTTCTTTCTTCTTTATTTTTTTCTTGTTTTCCCCTATTCCCGAGGGTGTTTCCACCTTTTCTCGAAGAATAGGTCGGCATGACAGGGACCTAAGTCCTTTTCTCCCATAACCGATATGTTTTTTTTTTCTTTTCAATATTGAGCAAGGGAATGGTAGAGAGACCATTTGTCAGAATCCACCTCGCCACTGTCGCTGGTGGAAAATAGAGGATAAGAAATCAAGACTAGAAGGGGGTTTGGAGGGGACAGAGGGTTGCGTCCACTTCATCAGGAGTGATTGAAGAACGGCTATTAGAAGTAACATCATAAGAAGTACAGTGCCGCGCCAACGAGGGAAAAGATCAAGTGACCGTAATTGTCAAGATCCCCAAGGAGGGAAGTACTTCTTCAGGCGATATCCATTGATCAGAAAGGGATCATCAGAGGCATCAACGGTCTGCACTTGGACAGAGCCATTAGGGTTGACTGCAAGTACCTTATAGGGGCCCATCCACCGCTGTTGGAGCTTGCCAGGAAACTTGCCAAAGCGTGAATCATAGGCTAGGACCAAATCACCTTCTTTGAACTCCTTGTGCTTGATGAAACTATCATGGTAAGCCTTGCGTCGAGCTTGCGTGGCTTCCATGCACTGTAGAGCCATCCTGCGAATTTCGTCCAAACATTCCAAGTGCAGGAGACGGCGTTGCAGTGAATCATCATCCCCCAAACGCTCTTTGATAGCCACTCTCAAAGAGGGTAATTCCAATTCAACAGGAAAAACAGCTTCTGTACCATACACCAGCTGGAAGGGTGTTTATCCTGTTGCTACTTTATGGGAGGTTCTGTACGCCCAGAGGGCCTCTGTAAGTCGATCGTCCCAATCACGACGATGTGCGGCAATTGTTCTTGTCAGAATCGAGCAGAGGATGCGATTGGTGACTTCGACTTGGCCGTTGGCTCTGGGGTAATAAGGAGTGGACTTGCGATGGCGGATCTTATACAACTCTGTCAACTCTTCCATGACTTTGTTAAGGAAATGCGTGCCTCTATCACTTACCAGCTCTAAGGGACTGCCAAAACGGGTGATGATATTCTCGTACATGAACAGGGCCACGCTGTTACCATCGTCCTGCTTTAGGGCTTTAGCTTCACACCACTTTGTGACATAATCTGTACATACGAGGATGTATCGGTTCTGTTTCCTTCTAGTGGGAGGGTCGATCGGACCTACGAAGTCAATGTCCCACTTCTCAAACGGCTTTAAGGGAAGGATAGGTTGCAGTGGCATGGCACTTGTCTTCGTGGGTTTCCCCATTCTTTGACAAGCATCACATCTTTTACAGTAATCATAGGAATCTTTGTGAATGGTAGGCCACCAATATCCCGCTAGCAGAGCCTTCCTAGCTGTAGCTTCTCCTGCAAAGTGACCTCCACATGGCTCGTCGTGGCAAGCCTTCAGAACAATCCCAATCTCATCTCCTGCAACACATCTTCTGAGCATTTCATCTTTGCCTTTCTTGTACAGTGCACCGCCTAGCAGGGTGTATGGGGCTGATTCTAACATGAGCTTCTTCCTTTCCCGACTAGAAATACCAGGAGGGTACTGTTGGGTTGCCAGCAGATTGGCAATGTTCGCATACCAGGGAGTGACAGTTTCTACCAAGAATAAGGAAGCATCAGGGAGGTCTGGATCATCCTGCTCCTCGTCTGTAGTTTGTGGGATACGCGACAGATGATCAGCCAGAACATGGGAACGACCAGGCTTAGTAATCACCTCAAAGTTGAACTCCTGGAATAAAAGGAGCCATCTCATCATTCGTCCTTTCACATCTGCTTTGTTCATCAAGAAGGACAGGGCCTCATGATCCACATAAAATTTAAAGTGGGTAGATAGGAGGTAATGACGAAACTTCTCCAGGGCAAACACCATTGCCAAGCACTCCAGCTCTGTCACTGTATAGTTCCGTTTCCTATCAGTGACTTTTCGGCTTGCATAATAGATCGGTTAATCCAACTTCGAGGAGCCCTTCTGGCAGAGGACAGCACCTAAGCCTTCAATTGATGCATCAGTGTGTACATGGAACTCTTTCGTCCAATCAGGAGGTTGCAGAATGGGTGCCTCTATCAGACAATGCTTCAGAGTGTGGAAGGCTTTGTCACATTCTTCTGTCCAAGTAAACTCTGCATCTTTCCTCAGGAGCTTGTGCAAGGAAGTTGCCTTTGTTGCAAAATGGGCTATGAACCTTCTGTAGTAACCCACATGGCCTAGGAATCCCCTCAACTGTTTGAGGTTGGTGGGTGCTGTCAGAGCTGCAATCTTTTCAATCTTTGCAGGGTCTGTTGATATCCCTTGTGCAGAGACAATGTGGCCCAACAGAACTCCAGAAGAAACCCCAAAGATGCATTTGTCGGGGTTGAGGGAAATCCCATACTCCGGGCATCGGTCAAAACATTGTTCCAGATGTTCCCAGTGTTCACAAATCAAACTATAGACACAAAAGTCATCCAAATATACCTCAATAAAGTCGTGCAGATGATTTTGAAATGCGGCCATCATGACTCGTTGGAAAGTAGCAGGGGCATTGCAGAGCCCAAATGGCATCACTCGGTAAGCGTAGGTCCCCCATTCTGTGGTGAAGGTCGTTTTGGATTGGTCTTCTTCTGCGATTTGGACTTGGTTGTATCCGCTGAATCCATCCAGAAGAGAATAAAGTTCATGTCCTGCCACTGTGTCCAACAGTTGGTCTGTGAAAGGGATTGGAAAGTGATCCTTCTTTGTCTTGGAATTAAGTTTTCGGAAATCCACACATATTCGCAATTTGCCATTCTTCTTGGGTACAACCACGATGGGTGAAACCCATTCACTATTTGCCACTGGATAAATGAACTCGGCTTCCAGAAGCTTCAACAGCTCCGCTTTCACCAATGTGGAATAATTCGGGTTCATTTGCCTCTGTCGTTGCCGTACTGGCTTGGCATCAGGCTCCAAGTCAATATGATGTTGACATATTGTGGGATCAATCCCCTTTAGGTCTTTGTAAGACCATGCAAACACATCCAAATTTTCTTTCAACAAATTGTACAAGGTTGACAACTCCTCTTCTGGGAGACTGCTACCCACCTTCAAGTGGCGTTCAGTGCCATCTGCATCCACAAAGGTTAACTGCCTTTCACCTTCTACTTCTCGGATGAAGGTCCCATGGACTGCTTCTGGGTATAGATCCGACTCCTTCAAGGGAGTGGTGTCCTCTTCTGATGTCCCACTAGAACCAACTTCTTCTTTTGGTGGAGACTTAGGTTGCTCCTTAAGACGTTGGAATGGGATAAGAGTCGTTTCGGGTTTGGTTTCAAGATTTATTACGTCCTGGCTTGAAGACTCATCTTCTGATGATACATCCAGAAACGTCACATAACAGGGACCCTCTGATGCCTGTTGGGTTTGTGGGACTGGTACTTGTTGGCACGGTGCATCATCATCATCTTTCTTTGGCAAGGATAGGTTAGGACGACAGGAGCCACACTTGAAAGATGGCTTGTTCTTCTTAATCCATGTCTTATAAAGGTTTTGCATATGAGAAGATCCATTTACCAGACCAAATGGTACCATCGCCATTCTGTCCCATAGCATGAGCTCGTCGGCTTCTGATGCTTCTGGAACTTCTTCCTCAAATGTATCCTCTTCAGGTGGGATAGATTCTTCTGGCTCACTTTCATAATCTTCTTCGTCCATATCATATCCATCCTCTTCTGTCTCTGTCTCTGTCTCTACGTCTGCTTCTGTCTCTGCTTCTGCTTCTGCTTCTGCTTCTGCTTCTGCTTCTGCTTCTGCTTCTGCTTCTGCTGTGGCCATGTAACAGGGAGAGCAGTACATCCATGCTTCTATCTCACTATCAGAAGTGATTTCAGAAGGCATTCCTGATTCAGGCAGGAAGTATTCACCCATTGATAATGGCTTTGCCTCTTTTGGAAGTCGGCTTACAGTATCCACTGTTAAGGAATGTGCCACTGTTTTCTTGGGAAGGATCTGTTTGATAGCATCTTCGTCTGCTGATGTTCCATCTATAGCCTCATTAGGGGAGTCAGAAGATAATTCCAAGGAGGTGGATCCATGTCCTTTTTGAGAACCATACAGTTTCAGCACCACTTTGTTGGGTCCTCTACCCAAGGTCAAAGTTCCTTTGAACCAATCCGTCCTTGCTCGGGCTTCAAAAAGCCATGGTCTACCCAGTAACAGAGGATAGGATGTACCATAAGAGTTTGGCTTCACCACCAGATAGGTTAGCCAATAATCTTTTCCAGCCACTGTAGTCTTCACATATGGGAGAATGCCCAAAGGCTTGATTCTACTCTGATCCGCCAGTCTGATGAGCCATTGGGTGGGTTGCACACCTTGTAGGCCTAGATCCTTCATTGTCACATCCGTCATAATGTTCACTGATGAGCCTCCATCAATCAGTGCATTTGCAATGAAGCAGCCTTCTATCCACACGCCAGTCTCTGGAGTACCCGGATCTAGGAAAGCATTAGCTACATCCACTTCTTTTACAGGCTCTGGAGCCTTGTTGGGCTTTGTTGCTGTTGAGGGAGCAATCCTTAAGCCACGTCTTTTTGTCAGTATACTTTTGAACCTTTTCCGGCAACTGGGAGACAACATCAATAATTGTCGGAATGTGAGGTTTGGTTTAAAGGTATCTAGATCTCTAACCAGATCGTATTCCTTAATAGGATCCACTGGCTTCTCTAACCGATTAGGGAATGGGGCAACACCCATTTTCATTTTCCCTCTTTCTTCCATCAGAGGAATTACAGGAGCTTCTTCTGCCACTTGTGGCACTTCCTCCTCTTCTGTATCCTGGACCTCTGGTCCTGCCTCTGTAACTGTCTTTGTAACTCTTTGTGGCACTGTAGTGCTCTGTACGGCACTGTTAGGCTCTGTTCTGTTCTGTTCTTCTGTTGGAAGATTGAACTTCACTGTTCTGGCAGGAGGGTTATTTTCTTTCTGGATAGGTGGTTCCTTCTGCTTTGCACGCGTGATGGCAGCAACTTCCAATTCCACCAAATTGGAGGTAGGCTCTTGGGCCTTGGACGGACTATCAGTAGCACTGTTTTTCACTGGGGCTGGGCTTGGACAGTCTTTTGCAGTGTGGCCTTCTCCTTTGCATCGACTGCATAAGGGCTTGTAATCCATTGACCTTCGAGGATTTGGACAATTTGGTGAGATGTGCCCCTTTTCTCCACATCTGTAACATTCCACTTCTGATCTCTGACCACCGCCAGACTGTCTTCCTCTGTAACGTTGAGAGGGAAATCTTCTGGGTCCGAAATTAGGACCAAACTCTCTAGGCTTGGGTCCAATATCTTGCGTTGTCATTTTGGATTCCAACAAGTTGAATCTTGCGTCTTCTTCCTTTCTTCTCCTATCATGCATCTCCTTCAGAGAGCAAATGTCCTCTGTATGATTCTTCCGCAAACAATAGGAACAGAAGGCCCCAGGAATGGTGGGTTTTCGTGTACATTCAGTGGCTAAATGGCCTGCTTGATGACACTTACCACACCAAGTGTTTGACCGCATCACATCTCTTCCTGCTCTTGCAACGTTGGATATGCTAGCGGTATTCACTTTCAACGTCTGTAGTTGTTCTGTAATTACATCCATCAACTCCTTTTTGATGTTTGCAACTGAGTTGGATAAATAATCCTTCAAGCTTTCTCCTCCGGACGTACTGGCAGGAGGGTTTTGAGGAGTCTCTGTAATCACTGCATAAACGGGTTGAGCCGGTACAGAGGGATCTCTGTTCTGGTTCTGATTCAGAGCTCCTGTTTGAACTGTTGGCTGTTGACTCCAGTTGGTAGGGTTCCACTGTTGCTGCTGATTTGGCATTGAGGAAATTGGTTGGGACCATTGTTGTTGTGGTTGAGCCATCATTTGAGGCATGGATTGTGGCCACTGTGGATTTGGTGCACTGTACTGTGATACCGAGGGCATCTGTTGGTAGGGATAGGGAATAGTCCCTGGAACTGCATTTGGTGGGTACATCATTCCTGGCACTAGAGGAGGTAGGACTCCTCTTCTTGTATTCATCGCCAATCTAGCTTCCACTTCATCGTACAGTCTTGCACCTTCTGTTGCAGCTTGCAGGGTGGCTGGTCTTTGTAGCTCCACAAACTTACGGACTTCCGGTTGTAATCCTCTGAGAAACACCCCCTTCTGAATGCCATCATCTAGATTATGGTTAGTCCATCTCTTCAGGATGGATTCCATTCGTGAGACATAGGCTTCTACTCTTTCTCCAGAGGTTTGACTTAGGTTCATAAATTCCTCTCTCATCTGCTCTTCAAAACCTTCACACCTGAATTTAGTGAGGAAGGCCAACTTCAGGTCGTCCCATGTGCCAAAAGTTCCTGCTGCTTGTCTCTCATACCACTGAAACGCCACGCCCTTGAAAGTGGCGGGGAATATTGCTAACCAATGCTCAGGGGTTCTGGCATTGTTAGCCACACACGCTACCATAAACTCTGCTACATGAAGATCGGGGTCTTCATTGTACTCTCCCTTAAAAACTGGCAATGGAACTACATTCGCTGGTCTATCATCAATATTTCCAGGACGGATCTGGCTTGGAAGTGGACCTCCAGCAGGAGGAGGAAGGGCTTGATGTGCCATTGGGACTTCTGTAAAGAGTTCCGCAAGGGCGTCAAAGGCGGCTTCTGCTGCGAGCTTGCTCTCGGCTCTGATTTTTGCTTTCTCTCTTCTCATGTACCTCTGGACTCGTTCTAACGCTTGCCTCTTTATTGCGTCATTCATCAGGGGGTTGGCTCCACTATGTTGTTAGTGCTCCACAGAGGGTTAGCAGAAGGCTTCAGTCTCTGGAGGACTCTCTTGCCAACATTTCTTCTACTTCTTTCTTTTCAACGTCCCTGAATTCTGCTTTCATGCCACTGCACAGAGGAAGGTATTCGGTTCTGAAGGTGTCAAAATGCATACGTCTGAGCATGGTGGTGGTGCCATCATCATAGTAATGCCAGCTTCTGATGGTTTCAACAGTGTATGTTGTGAAAAACACTCTGTCTACCAACTTCCAGTGGGTTGCTAATTGAACAAACAGAAGATTGTCAGTACACCAAGCATCCCATGTATCTTGCTGTTGAGCGTCCAAGAACAAATTCCAACTCTTTTCCTTCTTGTCTTTGTGAACCTCTACAGGCCAAGACTCCTGAAGCTTCTTCACAATCTCCCACTTGATGTTGTCTGGAAACTTCTCAATGAATGCCAAATCTTCCATGGATGTTCATTCTCTCTGTTTCTGCTCTTCAGTTTGTTCCCAAACAGTTTGCCACCAAGATGCAAGTTTCTGCTGCTTCAATAGGAAGAGGAAACTGTCCACCACATAGAGCATGAATCATGATGGTGATGTGTTTCCGCCATTGTGGGATGAACTTCTTGTGGAAAGTGGCTTTGATTATGAGGAATTCCAACTCTTCAATGGAAGAAGGAACTTTACAAACATCCATTGAATTCTTCTCTTCTTGGCAATGCCATTTCCTTCATTTTCAGCCTCTTTCGGTGCTTGTTGATGGCAAGTTTCTGTAAAATATTACACGGCGCAGCGAACAGAATCTGAGAAAGAGATAGAGAGTACACAACAGATAAGAGAAGAATCAGTAAAATTCTTTAACTCCAAACAACTGATACAAAGATGGCTCTGTCCACCCGTGCGCTTCCACTGTGTGAAGCTTAGATGGCGATCTAGACAGAAGATAGGTGAAGAGCTTAAGGCTAGCTGGAACAACAACTCTGTCTGGGTGAAATATGAGTGTAAGATGGCTGCGAAGGGGTTTAGCTTTTATAGCCCGCGAAGGTCGTTAGGTCGGCCTGCTGACCGACCTACCATATGAGCCTCCACTAGTCGGCCAGGGAATATTCCAGGGAATATTCCCTTTACCATCGGGCCGGGGGCGCTGCCCCCGGACCCCCGCCAGGGGGGCCGCTGGCCCCCCTGGGACCCCCCAGCCAGGGGCCGCTTCCGCGGCCCCCGGACCCCACAATAGGGGCCCCTTTTAACTCCCTTACCACGCAACTCAATGCAATGTGCCTCGAGTTGCTACCAGCTTAACCACTCCGTCTAACCCAAAGATTAGACCCACAACAGTCACCTTTTTGCCATCCGGTCACATAGACCTCATCTGATATACAAGTCAGGACTCAACCAATGTCCGGGCTCACATTTGGCTTCTCCTCATAATGGGGGCCTTACAACTTTGAGCACCATGGATCATTGGCAGCACCTAATGAGGGTGGGGCATTGATCATATCTAACACCCCCCCTCAATGTCCACCTATAGGTGAACTATCTCCTCGGCCCAATGCCGAGTCTCTGAAGATGAACTTGAAGCAGATCCTTCGTAAGTGCTTTGGTGAAGATATCTGCTCCATTCTCCTCTGTTGGACAGTAGACCAATTCCACTATCCCATCCTCCATCAAATCACGCACATAGTGATACTGGATCTCTATATGTTTGGTGCGTGCATGAAACACTGGATTTTTGGCAATGGCGATGCAACTCTGATTGTCACATCTCAGCACAGTTGGTTCTTCATCCTGCACTCCCATATGCCATAGAATCCTTCTCAACCATACGGCCTCACATGCAGCAAAACAAGCTGCCTTGTACTCTGCTTCGGTAGAAGACAATGCCACTGTTGGTTGCTTCTTACTAATCCAAGAGAAAATTCCTGAACCCAAAGAGAAACAATAACCAGAAACTGACTTCCTGGAATCAATGTCTCCTGCCCAATCTGAGTCACAGTTCCCCACAAGAGAAGTTCCGAAACTGTATGTGATACCATAGTCAAGAGTTTTCTTCAAGTATCTGAGCACCCGCATCCCAGCCTTCCAATGACTCTCATGAGGTTTGTTTGAGAACCTGCTCAAAACACCAACAGCAAAACTGATATCTGGTCTGGTGTTACACAAGTAGATTAGACTGCCGACCAACCTCCTATACCTCCCAATGTCTGCTAGTGCTGATGTATCCTCAACGGATAACTTTACATTCACCTCCATAGGTGTAGCTATCTCCTTGCACTCGGTCATGCCAAATGCCTTCAAGATCTCCCATGCATACTTCTTCTGAGAGATGAAGATCTTTCCTGGCTCTTGCCAGACTTCAATCCCCAAACAATAGTGCAGCAAGCCCAAGTCTGTCATTTCAAACTCAAAACTCAAAGCCTTTCGAGTTTGGTTGATCATATCTTCATAGTCACCTGTAATAAGAAGGTCGTCCACATATAGGACAATCACTACAGACTTTTTACCATCCCTGTAAACATACAAGTTAGCATCTGAGGCACATCTTTTGAAGTTTAGGTTTAAAAAGAACCTATCTATCCGCTGGTACCATGCTCTGGGGGCTTGTTTCAGCCCATACAATGCCTTCTTCAGTTTACACACTTTGTTCTCAGAATGGGGGGCCTCAAACCCTGGTGGCTGAGCCACGTACACCTCCTCCTTGAGGTCACCATTTAAGAACGCTGACTTAACATCCATTTGGTACACTGGCCACTTCTTGTGGGCAGCCACTGCAAGTACCGTGCGAATAGTGGTCATTCTGGCAGTTGGGGCAAATGACTCTTGAAAATCAAACCCTTCAACTTGTGAAAATCCTTGGGCAACCAGTCTAGCTTTGTACTTTTCTAAGGTACCATCAGCTTTGTACTTTACCTTCCAGATCCACTTGGTGCCAATAATCTTCCGCTTTGCTGGCCGATCCACTAGCTCCCAAGTGTCATTCTTCATTATGCTGTCATACTCCGCCTGCATAGCAGCCTTCCATGATGGATCTGCAAGTGCTTCTTCTAAGTCAGTTGGCTCCTTTACTTCTCTCATAATCTCAACCATCAAGGCCATGTTGACTATGTGAGCAGAAGCCCTCCTTTGCTCCTCTATTCTCTGAGACCTCCTTGGTCCGTCTGCCTTCTCCTCAACAGATGCAGGCATAGGATTATTGTGGTCATAGAGCTGCTTCACCCAGCGCGGCAATGGCTTTTCCGGTGGGGTGATGTCAGGTTGGTGAACTTTTTCCTCATCATCTGAAGATGATGCTTCCTCCTCCTTAAGGATAGGGATAGCTCTCGGGACAGGTTCATAGTGGACTACTTCTTCGCTTGATGATAAAGTGGAAGACCTTGCCTTCTCCTCCTCCACTGTATGCGGCTCCTCCTTGAACACCACATCACGGCTCGCGATGATCTTCTTTGCCTCTTGGTCATATAACTTGTAAGCCTTCTGCTCATCACTATAACCCAAGAAGATACATTTTCTGCTTTTTGGTTGTAACTTGTTTCTCTTCTCATCTGGAACATGTGCATAACATTCACATCCAAAAATTCTGAAATGTGAAACAGATGGTTTCTTACCAGTGTAAGCCTCATGAGGTGTTTTTCCCTTGAGAGCCTTTGTGTAGCTCCGATTTAGAATGTAGACTGCAGTATTAACAGCTTCAGCCCAAAAATGGTTAGGCAATCCCTTGCCCTTTAGCATGCATCTTGCCATCTCCACAATGGTACGATTCCTGCGTTCCACAACACCATTCTGCTGAGGTGTGTGAGGCGTCGTCAATTGACGCTTGATCCCTTTGCTCTTGCAAAAGCCTTCAAACTCCTTTGAGTTGAACTCACCACCACCATCTGTTCTAAATTTCTTCACACTTTTCCCTGTTTCATTCTCAACAAGTATTAGCCATTCTTTAAACTTACCAAAAGCTTGAGCCTTATCACGAAGGAAGTACACCCACATCTTCCTACTGTAGTCATCGACAATCAACATAAAATAAGAAGATCCCCCCAAGGCCTGTGTAGGCATCTTACCACACAAGTCAGCATGCACCAACTCTAGAGGAGCATGTGCTCTATTCTTGCTTTCTTGTGGAAATGCCTTTCTCTGTTGCTTGCCCATCATACAAGCTTCACATGGTTCCTTCAATTCAGTTATTGTAGGTAGGTGAGCAACCATACCTTGCTTTTGCATCTCCTTCAATACTGCAAATCCGATGTGTCCAAACCTTTCATGCCAAAGCTTACTTGTGCCCACTCCAGCGGTGGCTGTAAGAGCACTTAGCTCATACAGGTTGTTCCTTCTTTCTCCTTTGCCAACAATTGTGCCAGCACTATCAATAATTTCTGCACCTGTCTTCTTGAACCTCACTTCATGACCAAGATCAGTTATGGCAGCAACTGATAAGAGATTTCTCCTGATTTCGGGAACATACAACACATTTGAAAGCTTTTTGACTTCACCATTTGCAGCAACAAAAGAAATAGTACCTGTGCCCGCAGCAGGGCATTTAGCATCATTTCCAACCGTCACAGTGATGGATTCTTGTAGAGGCTGCATAGAACTGTATAGACCTTTCTTGTTGGTCATGTGACGGGAGGCCCCACTATCCAACACCCAAGAGTCAGTGGTAGATTCTTCTTGCGCCGAGGAGCACACTTCCTCAATGGTCGCCATGAATAATTCCAACTCTGCTTCAGCCGTATTGGCTGTCTCTTTCCCTTTAGTTTTAAGGGTACCATTCTTTTCATCTGCCTTCTTGACACGACAATCTGCAATTGCATGTCCTTTCTTCTTACAGTAGAAGCACTCTCCTTGAAACTTCTTCTTGCCGCCCTTTTTCTTTTTGTCACCATCATTTTTGGTGGAGGAAACACCTTTGCCTTTTGCATTGGCAGAGAATGCAGCATCTCCATTGTTGCTTCCTTCTCGGGCTTTCAGCCTCAACTCCTCCTCCATTAATAATGCACAAAACTCCTCAAAAGTCAAAGCTTGAGGTCTCACCTGAGTATTAAGGGCAGTTACTAGTCCATCAAACTTTTGTGGACAAATCCGAAGACACCTCCGAGCTAGCTCTTCGCTAGTCTTTTGTATCCCAGCGCCAGCCATCTGGTCGCGCAGATTCTTAATCCGAGTGATGAATGCTTCAACCGTCTCTCCTTCAGCAAACTTCTCCGCTGCTAGTTGATTCTCCAAGTTTTGAATCCTTGTTTGGTTTCGTGTTTCATACTGACTCCTTAGTACATTCCAAGCCTCTGACGCTTTGGTTGTATGCTGAATCAGAGTCAAAACACTGTCAGAACAGCTTGTAACTAAGGCACACAATGCATCTGCATTCCTTCGTTTCCAAGCTCGTAGAAGATCTGCATTCGGAGGAATCATCACACTAGGATTTGATGGGTCGGGGGTAGGCTGTGGTTCTGCGTCAGTCCCCAGCACAGTCTCCAGAAGCTCATAAGAATCAAGGATAGTTGTAATTTTGAACTTCCACAAGGTGTAGTTTGTACCATCTAACTTGCCTTCGCTGAAGGTTGGTGGACGAATCCTCAGTGTTTGAATAGCCGGTACAGCAGCACCACCTCCTGCACCGCTTCCTGATGCGCCAGAACTGCTTCCCGGAGTCGACATCGTTTCTCTTTGCTGTTGAAGCCTTTGCCTCTTGCACGCTCTCCGATCTCTAGAGCCCCCTGGGCTCTGATACCATGTAAAATATTACACGGCGCAGCGAACAGAATCTGAGAAAGAGATAGAGAGTACACAACAGATAAGAGAAGAATCAGTAAAATTCTTTAACTCCAAACAACTGATACAAAGATGGCTCTGTCCACCCGTGCGCTTCCACTGTGTGAAGCTTAGATGGCGATCTAGACAGAAGATAGGTGAAGAGCTTAAGGCTAGCTGGAACAACAACTCTGTCTGGGTGAAATATGAGTGTAAGATGGCTGCGAAGGGGTTTAGCTTTTATAGCCCGCGAAGGTCGTTAGGTCGGCCTGCTGACCGACCTACCATATGAGCCTCCACTAGTCGGCCAGGGAATATTCCAGGGAATATTCCCTTTACCATCGGGCCGGGGGCGCTGCCCCCGGACCCCCGCCAGGGGGGCCGCTGGCCCCCCTGGGACCCCCCAGCCAGGGGCCGCTTCCGCGGCCCCCGGACCCCACAATAGGGGCCCCTTTTAACTCCCTTACCACGCAACTCAATGCAATGTGCCTCGAGTTGCTACCAGCTTAACCACTCCGTCTAACCCAAAGATTAGACCCACAACAGTCACCTTTTTGCCATCCGGTCACATAGACCTCATCTGATATACAAGTCAGGACTCAACCAATGTCCGGGCTCACATTTGGCTTCTCCTCATAATGGGGGCCTTACAACTTTGAGCACCATGGATCATTGGCAGCACCTAATGAGGGTGGGGCATTGATCATATCTAACAGTTTCCCCGGCTGCGCACCAAAAACATGGAGCCCCGAGAGGAACACCAAGGAAAAGGGAATTCTCTTGCAAGAAAATCTATCTTGTAACATCAACAAGCTTGTTTATCATATTTCATATGATCACAATGAAGAAAAGAACACCGGGCACAACAAATCTTCATGCAGCATCATGTAGATCTCCCACGGTTTTTAATAGAATCAACCATATTCTTCAACATCTTCACAAAATCCATCAATAGAACAAAGAAATCAAAGGAATACACCATCTTTGAATGGAAATACATCACATAGTATTCATCTTCAATATCTTCATAGTCTTCTCTCTCAATCTCTCATATACAATCACTCTGTTTGAGTATAATTGGCTATCTCTGACTCTCTCTATCTCACTCCATCAATAATACATCATATCCTCACTACAATCTCTCAAAAATCACTCTTAAGTCGTGGATACCCCTCCCAAGAGGTATGTCTGATATGAAGGGTCACCAGAGCCACTACAGTGTCTCTTCACAGCTCACTACTGTCACTTCACTCTAGTCTTCTCTTGAGTCTTCAACAGCTACTTCTTCCACTTCCTTCAGCTCTTTTGCACTTGTATTCACCTCTTTCCAAGGCTAGAAAACTTTCCCCAAAGTCACACATACATTCCACAGAACACTTACAGAAGCATACAGAACAGTCTACAGAACAGCTACAGTACAGAACAGAACAGAAGCAGAAGCTCTACAGAAGGTCTACAGAAGGTTACAAAAGGTCATCAAAACCTCATAACTCACTCTCAAATCATTCCAAACTCTCACAAACCATTCAATAAACTTTCACAATATCTCATTCTTCATCAATCAATACTCCATCCCTCCTTACAGAAGACAATCAGAACAAAACAGACCAAAACAGAACAAAACAGAACAAAACAGAAGGTATATAGAACCATTCAGAACCTATCAGAACATCACAGAACCATCAACAAACATCATGAACTTCCAAAACACAATCAATATCATCTAAAACACTCTCAATCCACTTCTAAATCAACCAATCATCCCATAAAATCAACCATTCAGCTCTCAAAAACAACAAAAATCATCCAAAAACAAGTCATTTCAACACTCAACAAGAACCCTATATATGGGTCTCAAACCAAGCTCAACTAACTAAGGTGGCATACTAACTGAGCCACGAACTAGAGTAGATAAGGATAGCTATCATGTAGCTATTATTCATGGGCGGTGTACCAACCGCATCTACAACTGACAAGTCGGTGACATAAATGCACAACGGTCACCCTGGCATATCACGAGTGGAGCTCGATATCTCAACACTCCCCCTCGAGCTCAATCCCAATTCCTGCACACCAAGCAGGTCTCTGAACTTGCGCAGCTTCTCTGTGCCCAATGCCTTCGTAAATATGTCAGCTACCTGATCCTCTGTGCTGACATAAACTAGATCAATAAGACCTAGTAAAACCCTCTCCCGCACATAGTGATAATGCACCTCAATGTGCTTTGTTCTAGCATGATAGACTGGGTTATTTGCCAAGTGTATACTGCTCATGTTGTCACAATAAATGACAACTGGCCCATTTGTAGAGACTGATGCATATCATAAAGTAGCTTATGTAACCAAGCTACCTCACATGCAGCCATTGCTGCACCCCTGTACTCAGCCTCTATGCTCGACAAGGCAACTGTAGGCTGTTTCTTGCTGCTCCAAGTGACTGCAACACTCCCAAAAGAGAACACATATCCACTGGTAGATCGTCTATCAGAAATGCTACCAGCCCAATCAGCATCAGTGTATCCATGCAACTGTATCTGAACCCCAGTCTCATAAAATAGTCCATACTGCAATGTGGACTTCACATACCTGAGTATACCTCTAGCCGCATCCAAATGCGGTTTCCTTGGAGCCTGCATAAACTCACTTACCAATCCAATAGCATAGCTCAAATCTGGCCTGGTAATAATCATATAAATCAAGCTTCCTACTATGCGTCTGTACATAGTAGGGTCTTCCAGAAGCTCACCTGCATCCGCGCTCAGCTTCACATTTTGCTCCAAAGGAACTGAAATAGGCTTACGGCCTGTCATCCCATATTTGGACAGCATGTCCAATCCATACTGCCTCTGCAAGAGCTGTATCCCACTTGGTGATCTAATCACCTCAATGCCCAAGAAATAACGCAGCTCTCCCAAATCCTTCATCTCAAACTTCTGCTTCAATAGCATTTTCACATGAAGGATATCTTCATCACTGTCACCTGTCATAATCAAATCATCAACATAAATGACAAGTAGCATAATACCTTTCTCTATTTTTCTCACATAAAGTGAGAAATCTGCCTTGGAAATCTGAAAGCCAATAGTGACAAGATATTGTCCTATCTTGTCAGACCATGCTCTAGGTGCTTGCTTCAAGCCATACAAGGCTTTCTTCAACCTGCAAACAAACTTACAGCATGCACATAACCTGGTGGCTGCTCCATATAGACCTCTTCTTGCAAATCACCACTCAAGAAGGCATTCTTTACATCCATCTGATGTAAATACCATCCCTTTGATGCAGCCATAGCAATGACTGCTCTTGCGGTTGCCATCCTTACAATCGGACTGAATGTTTCTTCATAGTCAATGCCATATGTTTGTGCATACCCCTTGACTACTAATCTTGCCTTGTATCTGTTCACAGAACCATCTGCATTGTGCTTCACCTTATAAACCCACTTACAGCCAATTGCATTCTTACCTTTAGGCAAAGGTACCAATTCCCATGTAGCATTTTCTTCCAAGGCATCCATTTCTTCATCCATGGCTTTCTCCCATTTTTCTTTTCCCATGGCTTGCTCAAAAGAAGTGGGTTCTGGTTCCTGTATCACTTTGACCATATATGCATAGTGAATGGCTGTAAATCCATCATATTTCAGCCTATCCACAGGATACCTAACTCTGGTTGACCTGCGCAAAGTAGGCTCACTCCCAGGTGCTCTCAAAACATCCCTGGTCTTCCTTACTCCAGGTGTAACAATAGAAGGAATACCCAACTCATCATCAATGCTCTGTTCTGAGCCACTGGATTCACCATCCACATAAGAGTGACCTGCATTCACATCAAACATGGGCTGATCTACCTTCTCTTTTCCTTTTCGTGACACCTGCATACCACTATTTGCACTGCCTTGAGAAGATTCTCCTGATCTCAATCTGCCTGTCCATGGCAAAGAATGTGAACCACTGCTAGAGGACGCTCCAGGTCCACTAATATTTTGTGACTGCTGCTGTGAATTCTATGCAGCATTACCATTTTGTGTATCTACATCATCTATCACATTTACTGGTTTATACCAGCTACTCATCTCATCAAAAATAATATCTCTGCTCACTGTAAACTTACGAGTAGAAGGGTTATAGCATCTATACCCTTTTTGCTTGCAGAGAGTAACCAATAAAGATGCACTTCTCAGCTTTTGGATCCAACTTGGATCTCAACTCATCTGGCACATGTACATAGGCAATGCAACCAAAAATTTTCAAATGAGAAATATCTGGTTTCCTACCAGTATACCTCTCCTCTGGAGTCATTCCATGTATTGCTGCAGTGGGAGTCCTGTTCATTATATAGACTAATGTAGCAACTGCTTCAGCCGAATAAAAATCTGGCAGGTCTTTTTCATTGAGCATGGCACGAGATACCTCTCCAATATGCCTGTTTTTCCTTTCTGCAACTTCATTTTGTTGTGGGGTATGACTGCATGAATATTGCTGCTTTATGCCATGCTCCTGCAGGAACCTTGCAAACTCATTTGAGAGGTACTCTCCCCCTCCATTTGACCTTAGGCATTTTATTTGCAGGCCTGTTTCTTTTTCAACCATAGCTTTAAGAGTTTTGAAATGCCCAAAAACTTCACTTTTCTTTTTCATAAAATACACCCAAACTTTTCTACTATAGTCATCAATAAAACTGACAAAATAATGACAGCCTCCAAGAGATGCAGCTTTAGTAGTCCACACATCAGAGTGGATTAATTCCAATGGCTTCTTACTCTCTTGAACATGTCTAGGAAATGGTTTCCTTTCCTGTTTTCCAAACTAACAGGCTTCACATACCTTATGCATTTCTGCAACCTTGAATTTAGGCAATCCTGCAACAATATTTTGGGCCTACATTGATTTAAGTCGCTGTACATTAACATGACCAATGCGTTTATGCCAGATATCAATATCTGCAACTACACCGGTCCCATGTGCAAACATTGCTGCACTCAATTCAGACATGTCTGCATCCAATGTAAACATTCTGCCCTTTTTCTTTCCTTTTGCTATCAAGCGACCTTTATTTTTCATATCCTCAACAAAGCATCCATGAGGATTAAATCTGACCTGCAAGCCCTGCTCAACCATTTGACCAACAGAAACCAGATTCTTGGTGATATTCGGGACATGAAATACATCGGACAGGTATTTCTTTTTTCCATCCTGCATAGACAATTGAATTTTTCCAATCTGCACAATAGGATGTGCAGTATCATCACCAGTCTCCACAAATCCTGGTTTTTCCATTTTCCTTACATCCTCCATCCATTCTGCATGACCTGTCATGTGGTTTGATGCACCTGAGTCAACATACCACACATCGTTGCTTTCTTTTGCACTTGTCACAGAATTGTTCATGTGCTGCACCATAAACAAATGCTCATTTTTGTCATCACCCTGTCTACTAGAAGATGCATAATTCCCTTTTTGCAATTTCCTATTCATGATGTCTCTCCCTCCCTCTCTTTCTCTCGCATTTCCTCTCCCTCTCTCAATACACATGAATTTTAACAAAAACAAGTAAAAGAGAGAGAGAAAAATACAAAAACAAAGCAAGAAGGAACAATGCACTCACCATAAAGGCTCAAAGATGGATTCGGCGGCTCCTCTTCGCCCTTCGTACACTTCCTCCTTTTCTTTGCGAACGGTGGCGGCGGCGGTGAGAAGCTTTCCTTCTCCATCTTTCTCTCTTTCTGTTCCTCTCCCTCTCAAATGCAAGATGCTCGCTCTCCCTTTCGCTCTCTCTTTCGTGTATGCGCACAAAATAGCGCGCTTGGGTTTTGGCCCCCATTTTTTTAATCTGAGCACCATTGCTATTTGTGTCACTATTAGCGTCACATTTGTGATGCTAATTGCGACACAAATAGTGACGCCGCTATTTTGCGTCGAAAAGCACTATCGCTATACCTCCATATCCTTGTACTGCAAGACACTCTACAATGCCCTAAAGCTTCAGCAGCTTGCTCTTAATATCATAATCAAATTCCTACAAAGTGATTAACCACTTTGCTAAACGATCAGGTGGTTGTAACTTATTCAACAATAATCGAAGCCCTTCTGCCTTCATATAAAAAACCACCTTCTCATAAAGAATGTAGTGCCTGGACTTTTTGGTCGCAAATACCATCGCAAGGCACAACTTCTCCATATATGTGTAGTTAATTTTCGATATACCCAGCTTCTGACTAGCAAAAGCTATCAGATGATGGTACCACTTCTCCTCCCAAATTTGGAAAAAGTAGTAGCTAATACTATATATGGTTGCTACTGAAAATATATAGAACATTTCGCCCCTTTTAGGTGCTTTTAAAACAGGTGCTTTGGCAAGCTCCTGCTTCATATCGTCAAAAGATACTTTGCAAGCATCACTCCATGCAAATTGACAGTTAAAGGATAATAGGTTTGTCAATAGCAACATTCTTTCTGCCAGGGCATTGATAAACCTTCGATAATACCCTATCGATGTGACAGAAAGCTATGCACTTTGTTTGGAGTATGCGGTGGACTCATGGAGACTATGACCTTGATTTTTTTAGGGTCAGTCACAATCTCTACCGAATTGACCACATGGCCTAACAATAGCCCATAAGGCATTCCAAAGATGCACTTTCGCAGGTTGAGAGCTATGCAAAATTGTCTACAACGCTCGAAACACTTCCGCAAAATTATCAATTGCCTTTCTCTTATAGTGGCTACCCCCGGGTTATCAATGAACACTTTCAACTCCTCTAGGGAGATGTCACCAAAGGTCTTTTCGTCTGTTCTTTGCCATGAACTAGGTGCATTACATAACCCAAATGCCATCACATGGTACGCAAAGGTACCAAAGATAGTGATAAATGTCGTTTTTAGCTTGTCTTGCTAAACAATTGCCATTTAGTTATACCTTGCAAAGCAATCCATGAACGAATATATTTTCCTACCCACTAGTTGATCCAAAATTTGGTCAATAAATGGCAATAGGTAGTAATCTTTAAAAATCTATTTATTTAGCTCTCTAAAGTCTACACAAAGACGGATTTGATTACTATTCTTCTTTCTAATCATAAATGGGGAACACCATTCAGTATGTTGAACTGGGAAGATCAAACCCACCTTCTACAACTTCTGAAGCTCTTCAAACAGCCCGTCTCTTAGTTCAAAAGGCATATGCCTTACTTTTTGATGTATAGGGTGGGTATCTTCCTTTATAGGAATGGTATGCATAGCCAGACTGGGAGGAATACCCCTAAGTTCATCATAGCTCCAAGCAAAGATGTTGTGGAACTCTTGAATCAGGGACACATATTCCTCTCTCTCTTTTGAAATGAGCATGGAACCTAATTTGATTGGCCGCAAATCATTAAGCGTGCCAAGGTCCAACTCAATAACATCCGCATTTGTTATACGATCTTGAGGCTCTATCGACTCATTCAAGGTTATCTGATAAATATCCTTTGTAGTGGACCCTTCTTTAGATCCATCACTCGATGATGTCTCACTACCAGATGGATCATCTACTGTTTCTAGTTCAGTGGAGGATAATGGAGCTCTCTCACTCTGAGGAGACTCAGGGTAAGCATCCACTATTACACAATGGGCACCTCGACCTAGAATCAATTGACCAGTGGGTATATCGACTTCACAGTCTATCTGTAGAATCCATGGCCTGCCTAGCAAAACTCGATAGCTAGGACATCCTGCAAACCTTATCACCCTAAAGTCCAGATAGCATTCCACGCTCGCAATTGTAACATGAACCTTAGTAATGCAACCTTCTGGTTGTCTTAGACTATCATCAGCCATCCTAAGAAGTATTGAGCTATCTTTTTGGATCTCTAGACCTAACCTCTCCATCAAATCTGAACTCATGATGTTGTCGGAGGATCTAATGTCCACGATAGCATGCTCCACTAATATTCCATCCACATATGTTGGAACCCTAGGGCAATGCTTTTTAGCATGATCGAACCAATCTTCTCCCACTCTAGCTATGTCCAAAGGTTCTACAATATACCCTATATGTAGGATTTTATTGAATTCCTTGCGTACTCCTGGAGAAATTTTAATCAATTGTAGGAGATTTATGTCTAGTTTAACTTCGCAAAGAGAACTTGCTAGGTCAAAGTCGTGGTAGTTAGCCAAAGTTCTCTTTTCGCGCCAAACCATTCTCTCCTTTGGTCTTTCAATCGACTTTGGTGCCTCTTTTTTAGCCTTTACCTTCTTTCTTGGCAATCCTTTATCCTTGTCGGGATCAACTTTACTACCAATAGGTCTTAAAGGTCCACCTTCCATATTAGGATTCAAGACTTGCTTTTCCCTAGCATCTTGCTTAGGGCTTCCCTTGACAGGTTTTACAAATCCTTTGCCACCCTCTTTGATCTTTTGACCTCTTATTATGGCTCGTAGATTAGAGGTTTCAGCATCATTGACACATACGGCCTCACTAAGGTTGACTCCACTGCCATGAGGCAACTCCTCTACAATAGCCTTTCCTCATTGTAGAATTTGTCTTGGTCCCTCATCTTGTTGGAGATTATTCCCTTGTGCACGATGGTTAATTGGACCTGGTTGTTTACTTCCTTGTTGGAGAGAACTGATCTTACTCCAATAGGTAGCAGCTAAGTGGCCAGACTTTTCGCAAATATCACATTTGATATTTAGGAAATTCCTAGGGAAATGTTGGCCACCACACCACTTATAGCTGAATCTTGAGGGGACAGCCTCCTTAGGGCATCGACTCCCTATCAAATTCTGCTGCTTATTAAGAAAATTGATGTCCATAGCTATTTGTTTGTATTGTTCAAAATTCACATTGGTATAGTGCTTCATCACGTTCTTAACTTCACCAAGGACATTAGAGGCACTCGACTCATAGCCGCGATCATCTGTTTGTTGTCCCATCAGCCTAACCACTTGATTACGAATTGGTCGCCGCTGACATACTGGGACAACATTAGGATTAATTGTTGTCAAAATGAGCAGGATCTAGGACATGGCAATGAGCTATAGTGGATGGAAGAAGAATAATGAACTCATGATGATAGAAACAAAGACAATGTTTGTTACACAAGTGAATTAGGTTCCAAGATGGAAGCTTGGACTCATAAACACAATCTTGTGTATGACTAACAATGACAATACACTTAACTGAAAGTACAAAGCATCATGACATTGTATTCATTCTATATGAAAAGTGGTAGTCAAGTACAATGCTTTATAGTTGTTGGATGGGTAGCAATCTTCCCTCTCCATGCATATAGGATTACTGCAGCCTGTATGTCCTAAGCCCAGACTGCCTCATACAAAGAGGCTACATTAGGTGTGATTGCAAATATCTCAACACCCCTCCTCAATCACAACCAGAAAGTACAAAGTGTGTAGAGGCTTTAGTGAAAGTAACACCTGCAAAGTGTGGGCACACCATAAACATGGCAAAACACCAGAGGCTGTCGTAGAAAAGGCTAAGTGTGGGTACCACAAACATGATGGTCATCCAGAGGCTATAGCACGGGCCTTATAGAGGTTGTAGTACAAGGTTATATGAGGAGTTTTACAAGATTATGATAAAGACATTTGGGCTAGACATTACAAGGCTAAAGAAGTCAGTAAGAAATAGGATCAAGGACTGGTAGACCCTTGCAGTTTTCAGCATTACTTTTGACATAGATATTCAATTCATTGTAGGTCTTCTTGTCGGAGTAGTCCAGCTTGCCCTTTTTGATCATGTACTTGCTGTTCACTTTGATTGCCGCTTTAGAGTCTTCATGATTTTTTTGCTTCTTCTTCTTATTCTTTTTCTCTTTGATCTTTCCTTCATGGTCATCATTTTCATGGACTTTGCTTGCACCAGTCATCTGGTTCTTGTCTTTATGGTTCCTCTCAAGCAAAGGTACAATCTTTGAGGTAGCGAAAATGTCTTCAAACTTTTGCACTTCCATGTTTTCAAGGTCTTCAAATGAAATCATTGATTGCACTTGGATGTAGGTTACTACATTTCTTCCTGTAGAAAAAACATCTTCTATGTAGTACAATTTGGCAAGGAGAATTGTATCACTCTTCATAACAAGTATCTTCATAAAGGAATTCATTTTGGTCATTCCCATATGAGAACGAGCTTCAAATTTTGAGTTTGCACTGTAGAAGAGTTACACTTTAATGTGTCAATAGACACAAGAAGATTAGTGTTTATCAACACTGAATGAGTATCAAAAAGATACTATCTTGAAGCTTGGTATTGAAACTGAGTTTGATTTCTTGCTTCCCTTGCTAATTTGAATTGGAAATTGAGTAGATCAGAGTGAATTAGAATTGCAGAGGATTGGTTTAGCCCAAAGGAGTGAGAAATTAAAGGATTTTATGAGCTTGAGCTCAAAAGCTATGGAGGACTATTAGGGTTTGTAGTGCAGGCGATTGATTTTTTCAATAATTCAGCAACTATAGTGGATCATTCCATCACATATTTGATGGAGATGAAGCTTAAGAGTCTTTCTTCAAATGCCCTATGCCCAGAGGCGCAATCACAATGCGCAGACAGAGATCAAGTTGTATGAACTGATACAGGCGCAGAATTTCCAGCGAGCTCAAATTCACACAATGCTGGGCTCAATGATGAGTAATGTTGGACTGTGATGGCTTGTAGAGTAAGATATAGAAGCTCCAAGTGCTATATGTCCTATCTGGCTATGGCTGCCAAATAGTGGCTATGGAGTTCAAGTGAGAAATTGGAGTCATATACTCACACTGAGCTGGATGTGAGCTGGATAGAGGTTGAGAGGAATCAAGAGAGGCTGTGTAATATTTCTGCTGAAAATATTATGAGGCTGTGTGAAGTACCGGGCAAATGACAATGCCGGCATTGTGGTCACGGACGGTGCGGTCTTTAAATGGTACACTCTCCACTGGCCAATCGAGACTTAGGACTAAGAAACCCGCATATCTTCATAAGAACCTCCTCTTGGAAGGAGGTCAAGAGGATAATGTCATAATTAGTGCAAATTTTTTTATTTCCTTCCCCCAGCCGAAGCATGGCTGAGGGAAGGGGATGACTGAAATGGAAAGGAGAGAGGTGGTAGGGAGGGGATAGCCACGCAAGGCAATTACGTGGTAGGAAGCCCTTACCCCCCTCTTCCTATAAAAACCCTCACTATGGCAATGGAGGGGAGGGGGTGGGAAGGCTGACAAGAAAGAGATAGTTGTGAAGAAGAGAGGCGAGGGAGTCATTGTGCTGAGGGAGAGGAGAAAGAGATAGAAGGCGCAAGGCTGTTGTCTGTGTACCTCTCGCCAGCAAGAGCACGGTCCGAGAATTCTTTATCGTGTTGAATCCACGCCATGTGTATCACAACGCAATGCAGTGATCCTATCCAGCCAGGGGTGTGGTGGCGCGACGACTGGCAATGGAGGCAGTACGACATCCAGACCTCGCGGATCATCCTTGATGCCTTGGTCTCAGGTGATGCCTCAATGGACGTCGGCGTGCTCAGCTCTCTAGCTTACCCTTATGGTGGCCGCTACCGTGCGGACCTGCGCACGATGAAACAAGTCAATGTCTCCTCTGTCTACCAACAAGAAATCAAGATCGTGCAGTCCGAGGGGGGGCACCCAGCACGCAATCGGCGGTAGCTCAAACTTGAGGCTCTCTGATCAAAATGATGAGAGCTCTGGATCGGGGAAATGTGGGGTAGTTGTCCATTATCGTAGCTCCAACAATGAGCTGAGTCAGTATGGTCCAGCCATGGTGCGCTTCATTCTCGGACTCTGCGTTGAGCATATGATGCCGAGGGAGTAGCTGGCTGAGGTTGCAACAGCTCACTCTGATCATCCCTGCACGACCATCGACCTGTGGCACATGCTGCAGTATGACCATATCTTGGGTACGAAGAGGAACATCATCATAGAGATTCCTGGGGACCTGCAAAGCTTCTTGCCAATAGTCAACAAGCGTACTCTCCAAAGCTCTCAAAAGCATGAGGTACTTTGGTGCGGATTGGATGGATATAAGTTATATGCACAAAAAAATGGATTTTTCCCCAAACATCAACCAAATGGATGTAAGGATAGACATATTGAGAAAAAGTGATTACGCACTCAGAAGTAGATCAAAGGAGAAAGGTGGTTATGCACTCAGAAGTAGATCAAATGGACGTAAAAAGGGAAAGGGATGTAATTCAACCATTGGGAGGCACAACATCAAGCACAAGGCCATTGTTGAGCGTCGCAAGGCGCGCCTGCATGAGGATCATCTCCTAGTATTCATGTGGACATTTCACCACAAGTCTAGGTTTTTCTTCCTAAATTTTGTTTAACGTCGTAATATTTCAATTGTGCATAGTTCATTTATGGAATTCGGATGCACTTTTTTTTAATTGAAATACCTTGGCTAAATTAAAGGAAATAACTTCTATCAAAGAATCAGTCATTTGTATTAAATGAATGAAAATGAAGAGCATAAGATCTCTATGCATTCCTAGCAAGTGGTTATTATGCATTGCAAAGTAACGAACTCAGATTAACTAATGCCCATCTTTATAAAATCAAAATTAATGATGTACACTTCGATTATGCATGGGAAAGAATAAATCGCATGTCGCATTATTAGGCATCTTTCCTTCGAAATGATTCATTAAAAGAAGGTCGCTAATAATCCGTAGGTATTTACAAGGCATGGAAATGGTTCTTGAGCTGCATGAAGTAGATTAAACCTGTAGGCAATTCACATAAATTTCAATAAGTTACGTAGGTAGTTACGAAAGGTTGTGTAATGCTCATTCAACATACAAATTATCTCATTGAGAAAAGAAGTTAGAAAAAGTTGCATGGTTCACATAAAACCCTAAAGTTTAGTAGCATGAATCTTAAAAGCATGTTACAAAAGGATCAATTGGAATTATGCCATAGCTTAGCTTATGCTTTGATCTTAACAAAAAAAGTTAGGGTTTGTAAGGTGACTCATACATAAGCAATGAATCATGTGGTTACAAAAATGGTATCGTAAATAGCTTCAAGAATGGACAAGTAAATTGGTTTAACCTAAGCACCTAAACCCCGAGGGACTCATTAGGAATGGTTAATTCAATGCAACGCATCCCAAAGAGCTAACTAGGATTTAGCACGTTGAGGACAGGACCTAATCGCTCTTATTACCAAGAAACTGAAACTCTTATACCTTAAAGACTTGCCCACATTCATGGAATGTAGGGACAATAGTACATAATTGCGAGAACCGACCTAGGGTTTCTACCCTAAGGATCGCTAGCTAACAGGATGAAACTCGGTTTGAATTTGGAACCTTAGGACCGACAATATTGCCCTAGTGCAATCAGGAACGGATTGTTATATCTAATCATGATTTCGTGATTATAAGACTCCATTCGATGGGTAAATAGTCCCATAGTTTTGATGCGACACTTGTGCAACAAGTTGCAAAGTCGCATGATCTTGTGATTTGATCACAAGGGAATGGCCAATTCCTCAGAATGAGATTGGCAGATTCTTACACAAGTTATCTTGCAAGAGGATGAATAATCGTCCTAATATAGTACCTTTCTTGGGTAAAGTGACCAAGAATACGGGGATTAGATATTTACTTGGAAGCAAAAGACCAAATTGGAATAACATATGTACTACCATTTTAACTTAAGGTATTGATTAAGTGGGATTAATAGGGTACGGCCCTAACCCAAGGATATAGGGTTATGCTAGATGCATTCGGAAAGAAGGATTCGCTCCTTAGCAGTTGGCCAAAATAACGACCAATGGAAATGATTGTGCTTGTAACAGTTTTAAGAGCACTGTTTTGCTTTGTTTGCTCAAAGAATTAAAGGATGAAAAGATATCTAATGCTTGAGGTTGAAGGCCTGAAGTGAGAGGCAGCTTCAATTACCCCCGACTACTTGCCTGACCCTAACCAAGGGGGTTGTGAATCGCACCGGGAAGGTGGACCGAACCCGCTGCGAGAGGTCTCTCCATTGAGCACTACTTGGAGCATGAGGACGCTTGGGTGCCAGGGGGGCTCTAGCCATAAATCCCTCGCCTTCCGGGTCCTGCACAAGAGGCTAACATGACTCGGGACTGGATCTCGAGGCCCGCATACTAGTCTATGAGCGGAAACTTGGAATATTGATCCATGTGGATTGTTGGATAGAGCCTTCGGGCGGATTGTAAATAAGCCTACGGGCGGAACTCTTTGTATTTCAAAGATAAATATGATGACCTGTTAATAAAGAACTTGTCTGATATTGTTTTTCTATGTCAAGTGATAAGATTATGTGAAGGAACCAGTGCCTAATGGGTTAATTAAAGAAGCTGGTTGTTACATGTCCAACTAATGTGTTAGATAAGTAAATAACTAAAACAACCCAAGGAAAGTGCGGAGGATGGGCCATAGGTCCGTCCTACGGATGGGTGGTCCCAGTTGGCCGGGAACTTTTCTCAAAACACAAGGAACAGCAGGATGAGCGTCAAAGGACAAGAACAACAAAAGCGTTGACCTAGAGTTATGACTTAACCCGATTTACATTGTTTTAGGGGAATGGAATGGGACTATGCCTTATGGCAGAGAGGTTGAGCTTTGCATCCCTCTCATTTTCCATTCTCCTTGAACCAAGTGCAGCGTGAATCCGCTTCGGATCTCGTGTTTCTGCATAAAGTAGTTCGCTTGGGTCCGATGCTAGTTGTTGTTAGGAAATGACCAATCAGGAAAACCCTAATTCAGGTTGATCCTAAGTGGGGACGGCCGGAATACTTCCGCTACATGGTAGATGCGGAAAGCCTAGATCGCAAACCCCGTAACATTCCATGGGAGTGCCGGGCGGAGCTTTCTAGACATCCTTTCCGATGGACTGCTAAGACGTGTCCTGGATGATACTAGTGGACACGTTACAGGCTGGAGAAGAAATGCCATGCCCGACTGGGCTCTGATATCATGTCAAAATGAGCGGGATCTCGGACATGGCAGTGAGCTATGGTGGATGGAAGAAGAAGAATGAACTCATGATGATAGAAACAAAGACAGTGTTTATTACACAAGTGAATTAGGTTCCAAGATGGAAGCTTGGACTCATAAACACAATCTTGTGTATGACTAACAATGACAAGACACTTAACTGAAAGTACAAAGCATCATGACATTGTATTCATTCTATATGAAAAGTGGTAGTCAAGTACAATGCTTTATAGTTGTTGGATGGGTAGTAATCTTCCCTCTCTATGCATATGGGATTACTGCAGCCTGTATGTCCTAAGCCTAGACTGCCTCATACAAAGAGGCTACATTAGGTGTGATTGCAAATATCTCAACAATTGTCTGGCTTGCACCACTATTTAGTGAGCCTGTCTGACTAGCCATAGGCATAGTCATGCTAGGTGGAGTGGGCAACATAGGCAAATTCGGCATGATACTCCCTGTCCCATTCATGTTTAACATGGGGTCTCCTTGACTCCCATTGGTCAAGGCCAAATTATTACCATTCCAATTTATCCTTGCTGCATAAGCCACTTGTAAGTGCGACTCTACTCCTTCTGCTTGGGTAATAGCAGTGTCAATGTCGGCCAAAGTGACACTACTAAGCTGCACTTTGATATTGAAATCCAATCCATATAGGAAATATTGCAACTGTCCTGCCGCTGGTATTAAGTTTGTGAAGAACTTGCTTTAGTTTCTTGGCATAGGTTTGGACATTCTCATTTGGTTCTTGGCGTGTTACATTCAAGACACACAACCAATACTGTCCACCCTTCTCAGGAGTAAACTCTCTACGAAAAGCTGTGAAGAATTGGGCACTGCGAGTTATGGTTCCGTGATACCACATTGCCACTCTTCCTTTTAACGTCATGTTGAAGAACATCATTAGGTGTCCTTCGTCTTGGATCCGATAGTTGAACATGAGTGTTTAAAACTCAATATGGAGTTCTCCATCTTCTGGTGCTAACCCATGGAAAATGGGCAACACTGCTCCTAATGCCGATAATCTAGTGTCCTTGATGGAATTGTGATGGGTTGTGCCACGGCTACAATCGGATTGACAACGGGCATTTGTGTAGGTGCAACTACACCCCCACTTGTTGTGGGTTGATTAACTGGAAGTAGGGAAGTACTAAGACTTCCACTTGCACTCGAAGAGCTACTCGTAACAGTTAGGTTACTAGAACCACTACCGCTTATGTGTAATGGGCCACTCCTTTGAGGAGAATAGCATCTTACAATCTCTAATTACTGTCTAGCCCTCTCAGCACATTTCTCTTTTTCTATTTCGGCTTGACGGTCCTTGTCAGAGGACATAAACCAAATATTTGGTCCCTAAAAACCCTAGATTCAGAACCACCACTTGTTGGAAAATCCTAGGAAATGCACCACTGATGGGACCTAAAATGGGTTGGCACTGGCTATAGCACTAGCCGGACCTCTGACATACACAAGACAATCCCATGGCATCACGGTCAAGAGCATCTATAGGACACATTGCCTTGCCATTGTACTTACATTTTGCATTTGTATCATGTTTATAGTCCAACCCTTAACCTTCTCAGACTCCTCAGAGGGAGACCCTACACATTTTGATGTAATTCATTATGTAGAACAACATAGGAGACACCCCTTAGCTGATTGTCGCAGCCCCACTGTGACCCTCCTACACCTTGGGGATTGGCCCCTCGATGCGTCGCTAACACATATAACACATATGAAACAGACTCTGCTCTTTGTACCAATATTATATCATTCCAGGAATGTACCAATCCTCACTTACTTATCCCCTTAGACCCACCGTCTAGACCTATAGCTTGGGTGCCTTACTCTCTCTCTAGCGTCGTGGGTCGTTTATACTTCAACCAATTGCTATGCATGCCAGGAATAGATACCATGTGTATGATTCATACAATGGTGGATGCCTTATCATACACAAACAATTATAGTTTGAAATCACCCTATGTGTCGTGCAAAAACAACCCTTTTAATGAATTTTCGCTAATACACAATGCTTTGTTGTAGGAACCTAGTACCAAGGCAAA
Source organism: Lygodium microphyllum (assembly GCF_053477565.2). Taxonomy (NCBI): domain Eukaryota; kingdom Viridiplantae; phylum Streptophyta; class Polypodiopsida; order Schizaeales; family Lygodiaceae; genus Lygodium; species Lygodium microphyllum. Next base: position 114,119,521 of record NC_141148.1, read on the forward strand.
CATTGTGTTGCTAGATCCATTATTTCCAAATAAACCACATCCTAAATGTTATGCATAAAGAGAACAATCAGACTTTGTATTATTTCAGCGCTTAAACTATTGTATAACATCATCCTCCCCCTTACCGTTTAAATTTTGCTGCGTTGCATAGGTGTAGAGGTTCTTTTATGTCATTTTTTTGTATGTAAAAGCAATAAATACACGCTTTAACACAAAGGACAAGGGCCAAACTGAGGCTTAATCTCATGCTTCAGCCAGCTCGTCAGACATTCACATACATAGATCTTATTTTTTCATTTTTTAAAATGCAAGAAGCCCATTTTTCTGTATATTTCCCTATTTTTCCTATTTATTTTAATAAAAAATAGGTATTTTTGGTTTTTTTTAATGACTGACCAGTGGAATTGAAACTTAGAATTTTCCCTTATTTTACCCTATGTCCACTCATTTTTCCCTACTCGAAATCAAAGAAACTATCAATTTCCATCAAAATTAGTATTTTTTCGGGTTCTGAAAATTTATAATTGTTGTAAATCAATATGGGTTCTACATAATAGTGATTGCAGCCCTCAAACATAATGCAAGGAACATTCAAATAAATTTTCAACCCATATGCACACCATTTAGACCATGAATGATAAAAAAACAAACAAAATTCTTTCATAAAATAGAGCATACTGCCTTTTTTGCGTGTTTTGGGTTTTTTGAATATTTAATTGGCACTGTGTATCGACCAACTAGCAATGCATTTTAGCATAGATCTTCAGCCCTTCAGCCTCCTTAGCTTATTGGAACAATCCGATGGCTCCATCCATCTCCCAATTCTCTTCTTGATTCTTGCCACATGAAGTGTCTCTATGTAGGAGAGAGAAAGAGGAGAGAGAAAGACTAGATCTGCATCTCCACAACTAGGCAGCCATTCCACACACAGAGACAAGCGATAGGGAGCGAAGATAGGATGTAGATCAAGCATGAGATCAGTTGGGGGGTTGTTTGCAGGCCCCATAGCCCCCTCCTTCAATTGTGAAGAAAATGATGCCCTCTTTCTACTCACGCAAAAAAAAAACGGACCCCCCCTTCCCCCACAATTTTGAGTTTTTTAGTTGGGCTCCCTAAAGGGAGCCCCCAAAAGGCATGACCTTTGGACTTAAAGTCCTTTCCCACTTGCCATTTGGCATTGGCCTCTCGGGCATCCCCATTTCCTCGTCCGGTGTCCAATTCGCAGTCCAAAAAACCCTGGGTGTCCGTCTTGAAGTCCCGCACTATCGGGCATCTCCTAGGGTCTCATCTAATATGTCAAAAAATTATGAAAATTCACCAACTATCATCCAGTGGGTCTTTCAAGCACTTTCTGGCATTGTCGCTTAAAATCCTACTGATTGCAACCACCGCCTTTGACGAAGTCTATTTTTTCCTTGAAATTTGGAAATTTTGGCTATTTTTAAGTACTTCTCAGCATCAAAAATCATTTGTCACACACCTCGATGAGATTAGATTGCAGAGCTTGCTACATCAGGAGAGGTGACCAAGCATCGGATGAAGTAGCTCCATGACCTAAAAGCAAAGAAATACACTTTTAAGAAAGGATAGCTAGTGTTGTACTTTGATGTGCGTAGAGAATTATTTCTAGGAAAGTTGGAGCCCAAATGGGACGGTCCTTATAGGATTGTCAGGATCGGGAAGAATAGATCCACAGCATTATTGGAAGATCTTAAGGGTGTGGAGTTTAAGAATAAGGTTAATCTTAATAATATTAAACCTTATTATTTTTGACTGCGCTAATGACATAAGTGCCTTGCAGGTCTATTCTCATTTGATTAGACATCTACAAGGAAACATCGATAGAGGTTGATGGGTCGATTGATCCCTTATTTGGAGCACCCATACTTAGAGCAGCGATATCATTAGGGAAAGCTCATCTGGTGGAGTAAAGGCTATAAAGTGACTGAGCAAGACGACGGAACATTCGTTTGGGAGATTAAGGTCTTATGTCATCAGTGTTTGCAGATTTTGATGAACGTCCATGTAGTCTATAATGAAGAAGGTGGGATGGAGCTGTCGGTTCATCCTCTCAATATGTTGAATTTTGACTATCATAATTACGAATAGGGGAGTTCTGGATGGTTGGCTGTGTAAACCCATTGTGAATGTATACATTATATTTTGATGGGGCATCCAGGGATCCTAATAAAAAAGGGAGTGTTGGAGTAGTTATCTGAGATCCCCGATGTACAACATAGCGGAGTATAAAGCCTTGATTATGGGACTAAATATTGCCAAGAAAGGTGGTATTTGGAAATTGTTAGTAAAAGGGGATTCCCAGTTGATCTTAAATAAACTCAATAAGACATATACAGTCTGGAATCCTATCCTTTGTATGTATCATTGAACTACTATAACCCTACTTGATGAATTTGAGAGCATATCTCTTCAGCTGATTCCACATTCTTGGAATCAGTTTGCGGATTCACTAGCCACTTTTGCTTATGAAGAGGATCTCTTCTTCATGTGGTCCTAGTTCGAATGTTGCTCTTGATAATGAGACAGGTCCTGGTCATTTGTGGAAAATGTTATCAGACCACACATTATATGGTAGGTGATGGTTGATATGGGTAATGCAAAGAGTAGCCGAGACCCATCTACCACTATTATCTTGGACCAATAGATTGGTCAGACCACATGTTATGCATATGCCTCTCGCTGTATATGCAGGAGGTATAGGCCACAACTTGATGCATTTAGTTTAGGGTTGAGAGCCCTCTTTTTTCCCTTGGAATAGAGCGTATTTTCGTATATTTGCCGTCTTGCAAGAAAGGATCTATATGAGCTGGTTTGTTTGATTTCTTTAGGCCAAGAGGGCCAGTCGTTTTAAGGTTTTAGTGTTTGATTTCTTTAGGCTGAGAGGGCTAGTTAGTTTGCAGTACAAATGTACTATTTCTTTAGGCCAATGAGGGCCCTATGTCTATTTGGTGCAGGTACGTTTAATGGTTTGTTGTTTTAGTGATTACATCATATAGGTTGATGAAGTCACTGGAGGGAGCCTTTGCTGCAGAGGAGCTTCTTGTGGCCGTTCCAGGTGGTTTCGTCCCCTTTTTGATTTTTTTCCCTTAAGAAAATAATGATACATGTGTAAGGGGGTACTTTCTTTTTGTTTGTTGGGGACTGAAAATTGAGGCATGAAGTCCAAGGGTTAGGTTATGTATGTCTGTGGGAGGTCTGAGTAGTCGTTGCCTCCTATAAAGGCATTGTACGCATTGAAAGACCTGTTTTCAAAGGAAGTTCTAGTGACCCTGTTCTACTGACTTGCTAGGCAGTCGTTCTAGGAGTTTTTGTTAGTGTGAGGTAGTTAGAGAAGCCTACTAAAATGATAATATAAAGAAAAAAACCCTAAATATGTGAAAGAAAATATATGAATATATGGAGGTGTAAAAAGGGGTTATAACCCCTAAAACAATAAAATATAAAAGAGAGAAAAATCCTTGAGTAGTTGTTTATCACCTTGCGAAGGCTTGGTAGGTTCCTGGGGACGAGTTAGACCTAGGGCCGATGTCTTGTCTTCCTAGGGGTGGCATCTAGCTGGAAAAATAAAAATAAAAGAAGGTTGAGCGAAAATAAAAGTGAGCGTTAGAAAAGGATTAAGTGTCACCTTGCGAGGACTTGGTAGGTTCTTGGGTACCGAGACAGGACCTGAGGCGATGCCTTGTTCTCCTTGGGTCATTACGCTCAACTCCTTCATTTTTACATGCCGAAGTATGAAAAATAAGAGGCTAAAGGACCAATGTGCTAAAAGATAATATTTGTTGACCAAGCTATAGGAGTCCTCGCCTAGTAGGAGCTCCGAGTTGAGTTGTCCTTAGTTAGGTAGGTAGTTCAGACCACCACTTAGGATGCCCTCTTTGATAGTTCTTTTTAGCTTGGCTATGTTGGAACAGTTGGTTAGTGACTTGCTTTAGGCTTTTTGTCAGATTATGCTAGGCCTACTCCTTGTGGATTTTATGCCTTGGTTTTGTCAGGGCGTAGGGTGAGAGCTGTGATGTGTTTTGTTGCTTATATTTTGTATCAACTTGATGCTTCCTTTAGTTGTGTATGTGCAGATCTGTTCGTGGGATTTGAGGGCTGAGTCGTCCTATCCCGTGGTCGCCAATGACAGATGATTTTTAACGCCGCGAAGTGCTTAAAAATAGCTAAAAATTAAGAACTACCGGCTTCGTCAAAGGTGACAGTTGCAATCAATACGATTTTAAGCAGCAATGCCCCAAAAGTACTTTAAAGACCCATTGAGCGATGGTTGGGGAATTTTCATAATTCAGTGACATGTCAGATGGAACTTCTGGAGATGCTCGGAAGTGGGGGACCTTGAGACAAATATCCAAATTTTTTAGTGGCCAAATTCAAGGCCGGACGTGGGGACGGGAGGCCAAGGGCCAAAGTGGCCAAGTGGAAATGGTCTTTAGAAGGTCCAAAGGGGTGTGACCTTTGGGGGCTCCCTTAGGGGCCCCCTAAATTTTGATTTTTGAGGGGGGGGTGTTTTTTTTGGCGGCTGTTGCAGACGACGCCATGAAGAAGATGATTTTGATGAGGGGGGTTGGAGAACTTAAAAGCAACCCCCCAACAGATTAGATGCTTGATCTCCCTCCTGTATACGCTTCCTATTGCTTTTCTCTGCCCGTGCAATGTATGCCTAAAGATGGAGATCCAAAATCAATCTTTCTCTCTCCTCCCTCTCTCTCTTCCAAGAGGCAATTCATGTGGGAAGAATAAAAAAGAGAACCTGTTGAAGGATGCTTGTCCAGCATGGTACCGGATCACTCCCGGATCAATGGAGGACTAGAGTTGGCCGTTCGGAGGTAGGATGAGCCTTGAATAAGGGCTGATCTACAGTCTCACATCGGATTTTAAAACTTGCAAAGAAGGAAAAAACCGGTAATTCTATTTTACAAAGGAAAATTGCTTGTTTTTTAAATCGATTGAGCCAATGTTGTTCTTATGGAGTGAAAATTGGTACGCATGCTGTTTACTATTTTTTCTATGCTTGCATGATGAAAAAATTAGAAAACATAAAGTTACAATGCTGGAAATAATTTTTAGAAACTTGTGAAATACGATTTTAATGAGAAAAATGGGGTTTTTGGTGTTTTCGGGTGGGATAAACCAATACACATGGGATAAAATGCTAATAAAATCTATATTTCTACTGTTTTAATAATTAAGAGTCACAGATCTAAACATATATCAAATTTTTTATTGGAAAAATAGAGAAAAATAGAGGAAAATAGAGAAAAATAAAGGAAAATAAGAGGAAAAATAGAAATATGCCTTAGAAAAATACGGAAAAATATAATAGGTGGTTGTGGATGTATGGTAGGGAAAAGCAAGAGGTTCAATTTGCCCTATTTTTTTGTCATAGTATGTGATTTACTGCTCTTTATATATTAAACCATGACAAAACAACCTCTATACACCTACGCAACGAATTAAAACTTAAATAGTGAGGGAGAGTAGGATTTTGCATAATAATTTGAGGGTTGAAATAATACAAATTCTGATTGGTTTTTTTCTATTCATAGCATTTAGGAAACGGCCTATTTGGAAATAAGGGATCTAGTAGCATAAGATTCGGCTTGGTGCTAGATTCTTGCAACGAAGCATATACGTATTAGTTGGAATTCATGAAAAGACTGTTTGCATACTAGCACATAGGCTGGTTTCGAAACATAAATGTTTGTGCACAATGAGACATCCACTATTGCATTGATCATACATATGGTATCAACTCTTGAAAATGCATAGCAATTGTTTGAATTATAGTTGACCCACGCTTGAGAGGGTGAGATTCCCCTTGCCGTAGGTTAGTCATTTGTTTCTTAGGGAAAATTATTAGTGAGGGGACATGGTATCTCCTGGATTTTGCTGAAAAAGAGAGGAGTCTTATGCGAATGTGTTTATATGTAAAACCAACACATCTAGGGGCCAATCCCCAAGATGTAGGAGAGTTGCAGTGGGGCCACGGCAATCACTCGATGGGGTGCCTCTTATATTTGTGATACATGGCACTTTTTGCCAATATGTGCGGGATACCCCCTTTGAGGGGTTTTTGGGAAGGTGCCGTTGGACTCTTATCTAGCTACAAACACAATATTAGAGGTATCTAGTGTGCATCTAGTTATTACAGATGCTCCTGGATCACGAGGCCGTGTAGTGGTGGAGGTGTCTGTTGTGTGCATGAGGTCTGGCTAGTGCCATAGCTAGTGCTGGCCCATTTTTGGTCCCATCAACATGCAACATGTTAAATGATTATTTTAATTTTAAATTTAAGATATATAAGGTGATTACATATGTTGACATCACTTAGTACCACATCATGAGAAAGTGGACTCACATGTTTGAAAATTAATCAGGGTGTATAGATATGATTATGCATGTATCAGCTAAGTATAAATGCTCGAGCCACTCTTTCTCTTCTCTTTGCCACTTTGTGTCTTTCTCTCTCCTATCTATTTGTCTCTCTCCCCTCAGCTCATGGTGAGCATCCCCCTCTCTCTCTCCCTCTCCCCCTCTCTCTCTCTCTCTCTCTCTCTCTCTCTCTCTCTCTCTCTCTCTCTCTCTCTCTCTCTCTCTCTCTCTCTCTCTCTCTCTCTCTCTCTCTCTCTCTCTCTCTCTCTCTCTCTCATGATCAAAGTTCCTCCTCCTCCTAAGATATGTCCTCATCCTTAGTTTTTTCATCAAATTTCATCGGAGGTGCTCTCTTAAAATGTAGAGGCTCCTCCCCTCATTGTAGCACAATATAAGGGGGTACCCTCCAAAAATATAGAGGCCCTCCCCTCACATTGTGTAGATAACCTCGTAGGGACTCTTACAATGTGAGTTGACTCCCTTCAAATTTTTGGGGGTCTTCCTCTTACATTGTACAAGTCTTGGGTTTTTAACCTACACAATGTGAGGGGGGGAGGGGTTCAAGATTTCTACAGCCCTCCTTTTCATTGTATGGGTCTTGGGGTGTGACCTATACACAACAAGGCAGGGAGGGGGATAATAAAAACTGAAGTGGAGGGAGTCCATGAGATAAACCAGATGAAAGGTCAGGAGCTCCATGTTTTCTTCTCCTCCATTATTCTTCTCTATTTCTCCAAAAATCAACTACCACAAGTGGTATCCTCAAAAGATAGATATCCCCAACTTAAGGACACTTTACATATGGTTCTATTTTAGATACATACATCCATAGGATATGACTTAAGATATGTCATATTTATCAACACTCCCCCTCAAGCTTAGAATGAGCTTGCACACATAAGACTCCAAGTGCACTTCTGAAGTACTCAAACTTATCTTTACCTAATGCTTTGGTAAAGATATCAGCAACTTGGTCATTTTTTTTCACATGGACCAAGTCAATCTCTCCATCAATGACTTTTTCTCTAATGAAATGATAGTGCACTTCTATGTGTTTTGTCCGTGCATGGTAGACTAGGTTCTTTTCCAACATAATGCTGCTAACATTGTCACAATACATAATGACTCCACCATCAATCTCTATCCCCATGTCATATAAGATCAATCTCAGCCATGTCTGCTCACATGCTGCCAATGCAATGTCTCTATACTCTGCTTCAGTGCTTGATAGAGAAACTGTAGGTTGCTTCTTACTGCTCCAACTTACCATGGCTGATCCAAATGAGAATGCATAGCCACTAGTAGATCTTCTATCCATAGAGCTACCTACCCAGTCGGCATCTGAGTATCCAAACAATGTAGGCTTGATTCCTTTTTCATAAAGCAAGCCAAATCTAGCTGTCTTCTTCACATATCTAAGAACTCTTCTCACTACATCCAAATGTGATTTGCATGATTTCTGCATAAATTGACTTATCCATCCAACAACATAACTCAAGTCTAGTCTTGTAATGGTCAAGTAGATAAGACTACCAACCATCTTTCTGAACATAGTGACATCCTCAACATAAGATCCATCATCCATCAACTTAACATTTTGATCCAATGGTGTAACAACCGGTTTGCATCCTGTCATGCATATTTTTCCAACATCTCCAATGCATATTGCCTTTGTATCAGTCATATACCATGAGGTGTGTCAATAACCTCAATACCCAAGAAGTATCTCAACAAACCAAGGTCCTTATATCAAACTCTTTATGTAACCCATGCTTGACTTCAGTAATCTCCTTCTCAAGTGTACATATAATAATGAGATCATCAACATAGATGACAACAACAACCATACCATCTTTTGTATGCCTCACATAAAGTGAATAATCAGCTTTACTCTGCTGAAATCCCATACTGCATAAGAATTTGTTGATTCTATCACACCATGCTCTTGGTGCTTACTTCAGTCCATATAAAGCCTTCTTCAACCTGCATACATAATGTGGGTATTTTGGATCCACATATCCCTCTGGTTGATCCATGTATACTTCCTCTTCTAAGTTTCCATTCAAAAATGCATTTTTCACATCCATTTGATAAAGCTTCCAACCATAGATAGAAGCCAAAGCAATTACCAATCTCACTATTGTCATTTTAGCTGCTGGATTGAATGTTTCTTCATAGTCCAAACCATAAGTTTGTGCATATCCTTTTGCAACCAGCCTTTCTTTATACCTCTCATCAAGAGAACCATCCGACTTACATTTGACCTTATAAACCCATTTACATCCAATGGATTTCTTGTCATGAGGTAGTTTCACCAAATCCCAAGTCTTGTTTTTCCTTAATGCATCCATCTCTTCTCCACCCTTTGCTCTCTACTACTTCTTCAAAGCAAGTAGGCTCCACATGTTGTACATAAGAAACCATGTATGCATAATGCATCTTCATGAATGTTGGGGCTAAAGGTGCCTCTGCCTAGCCGCCCATGTATTACTACACTGACAGTCACTGCCATTGCACATTGCAGGTGGCGGGCGCCATCACTGTCACTTTATTCTTTATTCTTTTAGTGACAGTTTGAATAAAGGAAGGCCCAGTCACACATTGTGACTGTTGGAGTTCCCATTTCTTGTCTCTCTCTTTCTTGCTCTTGCTCTCGCGCCATAGCTCTCGAGTGCAAGCTTCGATCCTTCTCACCTTTCAAATAGTATCAGAGCACGACTTCCCGACTCTTGAGCTTGGCTTGTGGCATTCTCAGCTTCCTATTGACATTGGGTCTCCTTCCCGGCAGCCATATCTCATTCTCTTGAGCTCCCGTCACTCCCCGGCTTCTCGAGCTTCTTCCCACTCTATTGAGGCACCATCAGGGCACTGACGTTGAGGTATTGCTTCATTATTTCAGAGATTTATCTCAGTCCACATGTCTAGGTAAATAGGGTTTTCATAGGTTGTGGGCAGCCATAGCTCACACCTCTTCGAGCTTCCTTCACCTGGATCTTGCTTCCAGCATATCAAGGCTTGCTGAGGCTTGGTGTAGGCCTTCTTTGGCCCCCATTTGTGCCCCCTTTGGGCCCCATTATTGACACGTGGGACAGCAGACCCCCCAGCCAGCTCACGTCTTTTTTGCCCCTATTTCAAAATTTGGCCAAAAAATCACTCTTTTTGTCATATCTCGGGCATTCGGAACCCAATTAAGGCAAGGTAAGAGTCTAACTTGGGGTTTTGGCACACTCCAGACACGATGATGATGTCATATTTGCCAAATTTTCATGATAAAATATTTTGCAATAGATTTCAGGTCGAGATAACATGTATTTGTATGCCTATGGCTTAAGTGATGCTTCTACTGATGTCTATTGATACCGGATCACTTGTGGATGTTATGCCTCTTATGTGAGATGTATTTGGAGTTGATTTAGCTCAGCCATTGACTATTTTAAATAATCCTAGATTTGTCCAAAACAAGGCAGCCACCCGTTACTTCAATTTTATGTTTATAGGTCTTGGCATTTGATGCCGGATTATGCCCGGTTGGTGCCTATACATACGGGAATGTATGCCTATGGTTTGCCTATGGATTTGAGCTTGGATTGAGCACTGATTTGCTCAGTTTATAGAGGTTGTATGTTGCTGTAAACTTCACGGCTGAAGCTATTTATGTTACAGTTGGGTTATGCCTATTGGTCATGGGGTGCTCCCGGCTACTCGATATGATGTCACGATGTATTTGGACTATGCCACATGTCTTGTTTATGCTCCAGAATGATTTTGAGCTGAGATTAGAGCTTGATTTGGGTTTGACTGTCACTTCTTTGCAGCTGTCATTTCATCTATGACATGATTTATGCCTAGGCTACCCAGTACGGGTTATGATGTCTTGGTGAATGCTTTATGCTTTGGCTGTGGATGGTAGTTGTTTAAGCTCGTCTCGACATTCATTTGAGTATTCCCTTGAGAAGTTGGACATTGACTTGGATTTTTCCATTACAACTTGGCTTTTTCCATTACGACTTTATGCTATTTGAGCATTTTGCAGATACTTGAGAATTTGGGATCTCTTACACTTACATGTTGCATGGTTCATGCACTGATATCTTGGAGTTGCTTTTGACCTGAGCTTGGGCTTTGCACTCTTGTGAGCATACACTTACTGGTGTCAGGTCTTGTTGGGTGTTTGCTTAGGGTCTTGATGACTATTTGGTGTTGATTTATGCCCGTTTATGGTTGGTCATGTCTTGGCTATCATTTCTTGACTTGGTGCAGTGATTTGGTCAGCAATTGCCTCTCATAGTACCCTACTGTCATTTATTACAGCAAGCAGTTTTTAACTATTTACAGTCTTCTAGCCTACATTATGGCGAGTTTTTCCACTGATCATGCTATTTTCAACATCACTAAGCTTGATGGTACGAATTACTCTTATTGGAAGAGCCAGATTTGGTAGGTATTGGTGCAAAAATCACAAATCAAACCATAGAGGTTCAGTAGGCCGCTTGCAACTATGCCAGATGAGGAATGGTTTAAGCTTGATGATTTATGCAAGTCCACTATTGTATTATCTCTCATAGAATAGGTTCATTACAATGTATTTGAGGAAGAACAGAGTGCATGACAGTTATGGGATAAAATCAAGAATCTCTATGATAAGAAAAGTCCAACGAGTTAGATGTATTGACTGAAGCAGCTTATGGATCTGTGCATGAAGGAGAATGTGACTATGTCTACTCACTTGAGCCAGTTCCATGCTATACTCAAGAACTTGACTTCGCAGGACATCGCTTTTGCAGAGGAAGCCACTCCTCTTTTCTTGCTTGGTACTCTTAATGAGTCATGGGATATATTTCGCACTGCATTATGTGCCTTTGCTGCTACCTTGAAATTATATGATGTTGAGAGTGCTCTTTTGCAAGAAGAGGTTAACTGTAAGAATTTAGATGCCTCTCATGTGTCGCATGCTATGACAGTTAGAGGCAGGAATGATGGATATGGAAAGCATGGCAGTGGCAGTGGCCGTGGATGGGATTCTCAGAAATCTCAGTCTAAGTCTCGTGGGAAGTCACGTAGCAAATCCCGTGGCAGGAATGTGGATGTTACTTGTCACCATTGTGGAAAAAGGGCCATATTAGGCCACAATGCCATGAACTGCGCAATGAAAGGCGCAAAGATAAGGGGAAAGACAAAGTGCAGGATAAGTCTTCTGATCGCAGTATAGTGCCTGCAAAGTCCAGTGTTAAAATTGAAGAGATCAATGTTATGCAGCCTGAGAATGTTGATGATGATTATATCCTTGCAGCTTCTTCTAGTGCTTCGCAGATGATAGAGATACACTCTATGTATGCACAGTGTTGGCTCTTGGACTCAGGTGCGTCCTTTCATGTGATACCTTGTGGAGAGTGGTTTCATTCATACCATACTGTTTCGGGTTCTGTGCACTTGGCTGATGGCAGCTCTCTTGATATTGTGGGCATCGATGATGTTAGGATACAGTTTCCTTCTGGCAGCAGTTTTGTTATGCAGGATGTACGTCATATACTCTTTGACACGCAGTCTCATGTCAGTTGGACAGCTTGATGACGCAGGTTATCATGTATCTTTTGGAGACTCTGCATGGAAGATCACTCATGGTAGACTTGTGATTGCGAGAGGTGCCAAGGTTGGCAGCCTCTGTCCCTTGATTGCATCCACTTCTTCCCTTGATCATGTTTTGTCTGTGGGTTCTATCCCACTTGTACCTCTTTGGCATGCCCGTTTGGGCCATATGTCTTTGAAGGGAATGAAAATGCTTTCTGGTTTGCAGTACTTACCGCCCCTTGATTATGCATGTTTTGATTCATGCGAGCATTGTCTTTATGGCAAGCAGATAGGTCTACGCATAAGAAGTTTGTTAGGCCACACATGAGTGAGCCCTTGGCATTGATACATTCGGATGTCTATGGACCCATGCCTTGCCAGTCTATGGGTGGTGCAAAATATTTTGTTACTTTCATAGATGATTTTTCACGGAAAGTTGGGCTTATCCCATTAAGCTGAAATCCGATGTCTTGGCTAAGTTTTAGAGATGGCTTGCATTGGTTGAGAATTAGTTTGGGTATAGGCTCAAATGCCTAAGGACAGATAATGGGGGTGAGTATGTCTCACGTGCTTTTGAGTAGTTATGTGATGAGAGGGGTATTAAGCATCAGTTGACCGCCCCCTACATCCCCCCCCAGAATGGTTTGGCTGAGCAGATGAATAGAACCATCCAAGAGCCTGTACGTAGTATGCTTAGCCACACAGGCCTACCACAAAGATTTTGGACTGAGGCAGTTAGTACAACTATGCATATCATAAACAGATCACCTTCTAGTGGTTTGGATTTCCAGGTTTCCGAGGAGGTATGGACTGGAAAACCTCCCTCTTATACGTATCTCTGTGTCTTTGGATGTGAGGCATTTTCCCATGTGCCCAGGGACAAGAGAAGTAAGCTGGATCCTAAGAGTGTCAAATGCATTTTCCTTGGTTATGGGGATGCAAGTGAGATGGATTACTGTCTCTAGGATCCGCAGGCGCGGAAAGTCATCCGCAGTCATGATGTAGTCTTCCATGAAGACAAGATGCATAGGTAGCTTGAGAGAGTTGTTGAGATCCGCAGGGTCATATTTCAGGAGGAGCCGAGAACTCCCGCACAACCAGTTGGATAGCCTACAGCTGCAGTAGATGCTCATGGTCAGGGTGTTGGACAAGCAGTTGGGCAGGCAGCAGAGACTGCCATGAGATGGTCTACTAGAGACAAATGTCCACCTGATAGATTTCAGCCCTAATGCATTATGTCTTGGTTACAGATGCAAGAGAGCCTTTCACTTATGATGAGGCTATGCACAGGGGTGAGAGTCACTCCTGGGAGAGGGCTATGCAGTCTGAGATAGACTCCTTGCATAAGAATGAGACTTGGGATTTGGTTTCCTTGCTTGAGGGCAAGAAGGCTTTGCCATGCAAGTGGGTGTACAAGCTGAAAAGTACCCTTGGACACCCCAAGCTAGCATACAAGGCTAGACTGGTAGCAAAGGGTTGTAAGTAGGGGCATGGTGTGGACTTTGATGAGGTCTTTTCTCCTGTGGTTAAGATGACCACCATGTGGTTAGTCTTGGCTTTGGTTGCTCAGCTTGACTTGGCAGATGGATGTCAAGATGGCTTTCTTACATGGGGACTTGCATGATGAGATTTATATGGAGCAGCATAAGGGCTTTGCAGAACCTGGCAGGGAGCACCTAGTGTGCAAATTGAATAAAAGTCTTTATGGCTTGAAATAGGTACCTAGGGAGTGGTATCATAAGTTTGATGCCTTTATGCAATCACAGGGCTACAGCAGGAGTGCTATGGATCTGTGTCTTTACACGAAGAAATCCTGTGATGGTTTTTTATTGATTTTGGTACTCTATGTGGATGATATGCTGATAGCAGGGAAAGCTCATGATGAGCTAGATGATCTTAAGGCTCAGCTCAAAAAGAGCTTTGAGATGAAAGATCTGGGACATGCCTCTCACATACTTGGTATGCCCATTATACGCAACATGCATTAGGGACTCCTCTACTTGTCACAGAGGGAGTATGTTCATAACATCCTTGAGCGCTTCCACATGCAGGACGTAAATCCTATTGCCTATCCATTGCCTTCTTATGTGAAGGTATCACAGGCTGATTGCCCATAAATAGATGAGTAGAGGGCCGATATGGCCAAGATTCCCTATGCATCCACAGTGGGCAGTCTTATGTATGCCATGATCGCCACTCGTCGTCCAGATATTGCCTTTGCAGTTGGTGTTGTGGCACGCTATATGGATACACCTGGCAAGATTCATTGGGATGCCATGAAGGGTATCATGAGGTACCTGAAGGGCACTGCAGCTATTTGCATATGCTATGGCAGCCAGGATACATGAGTCGTGGGGTACACTGACTCTGATTATGTAGGACATGCAGATAGTAGGAAGTCCACTTTCGACTATGTATTCACCTATGCTGGAGGTGTTGTTTCTTGGATGTCCAGGGTGCAGAAATGCACGACCCTTTCTACTACAGAGGTCGGGTATGTTGCAACCACTGAGGCTTGCAAGGAGGCCATTTGGTTGGGTCATTTGGTTGCTGACCTTGGTATTGATGCTACCCCTATACTTCATTCGGATTCTATGAGTGCTACTCAGTTAGCCAAGAATCCAGTCTTCCATGCGAAGACGAAACACATTGAGGTGAGGTATCACTTCATACGTAGGGTCGTTGAGGACAAGTCTGTTGACCTTGTCAAGATCTTGACTGAGCAGAATCTTGCAGATCTACTCAGAAAAGCTTCTCTACAAAGCGCTTTGCCTTCCTCAGGAGGTTGATGGGCGTGGGATAAGATGATGTCTTTCCTCATCCTATTGTACATGTGTACATGTTGTACTGTCTTTTTCTTTTTTCTTTTCACTCCTCACTAGGGCAGATTCGCCTTTGAGTGGGAGGTTGTTGGGGGTAAAGGTGCCTCCGCCTCGCCGCCCGTGTATTACTACACTGACAATCACTGCCATTGCACACTGCAGGTGGCAGGTGCCCGTCACCGTCACTTTATTCTTTATTCTTTTAGTGACAGTTTGAATAAAGGAAGGCCCGGTCACACATTGTGACTGTTGGAGTTCCCATTTCTTGTCTCTCTCTTTCTTGCTCTTGCTCTCCCGCCATATCTCTCAAGTGCAAGCTTCGATCCTTCTCACCTTTCAATGAACCCATTATAAGTCAATCTATCAACTAGATACCTTACCCTTTCTGACCTTCTCAATTGAGGTGCACTACCATGTGTCTCATCTAATCTAGCATGTGGTGGCACATACTTTCTTGCACTTCTAGTGCCAGGTGTTTTAACATGTGGAATGCCATACTCGTCATCTATAGATTCATCTTCTGAACTTTTAGCCATAGGTCTCTTTTCTTTTGCAACTTTTTCACTCCTTTGTGCATTTCTGAATCTACCACTCCATGGACTATAGCTGCCAATGCTTTCCACATTCTCTTGAGGTCCTGAAGCATCTTCCACATGCTGATTTTCAGCCTTGTTGTTTGCTGAAATTTTCCTTCCATAGCCATCATCATCATTGCTTTCATAGGAAACAACATTTACTGCAATTTTGAGCTTGTACCATGATTCATATTTATTGCATCGAACATCCCTACTTATGTATACTTCCTTACTCACTAGATCATAGTATTTGTATCCCTTCTTCTCATCAGGATATCCAAGGAAAATGCATTTTGCAACCTTAGGTTCCATCTTCTTTCTCAAACCATCCAAAAATGAACATAACAAACACATCCAAAGACTCTAAGGTATGCAATAGTGGGTGTCCTGCCATACATTCTCTCATATGGTGACATATTATGAGTCAAGGCTGTAGGTGTTCTATTCATAATGTGAACTGTAGTATGCACTGCTTCTGTCCAATATGACAATGGCATGTTCATTTGGTTCATCATTTCCCTTGCAACCTCTGCAATAATCCAATTCTTCCTTTTAGCCACACCATTTTGCTGAGGTGTGTACCTGCATGTCAATTGCATTTTGATACCACGATCTCTCAAGAAGTCACAAAACTCATATGACATGTACTCTCCACCATTATCTGATCTCAAACATTTTATGTAGCATCCAAACTGCTTTTCAGCCATAGATTTAAATTCTAA
Source organism: Lygodium microphyllum (assembly GCF_053477565.2). Lineage (NCBI taxonomy): Eukaryota > Viridiplantae > Streptophyta > Polypodiopsida > Schizaeales > Lygodiaceae > Lygodium > Lygodium microphyllum. Next base: position 114,135,601 of record NC_141148.1, read on the forward strand.
GAGCTTTTCAAATGCTTCATTTTATGCTGCATAAAGTACACCCAAGTCATTCTGCTAAAATCATCAATGAAAGTGATATAGAATCTACATCTTCCGCTCATGGAAACATTCTAACATGGGCCCCAAATATTTGAGTGTATTATTTCCAAAGGATAGCTGCTTATTCTCCCCCTCTTTGGAAATGGCAATTTGGACTGCTTGCCAAATTGACAAGCCTCACATACATGATCAAAATTCACATATCCAAAATGCGGTAGACCACAGATTATTTGTTTCGATTGCATTTGCTTCAATCTTTGCAAATTAACATGACCAATCCTTCTATGCCATAATTCCACATCCTTATCTTGCCCATGTCCTCTCTCAGCATACATAGAGTTTTGAATCATTGGAATACATGCATCCAAAGCATACAATATCCCTTTCTTTCCACCATGAGAAATCACCGTGCCAGTTCTCCCATTATGGAACTCTTCAATGAAACATCCAAACTTATTGAATCTCACCTGCAATCCTTGATCTGTCATTTGACCAACCGATTCTAAGTTCTTAGTTATTGTGGGCACATAAAGTACATCGCCAAGCTTGTTCTCAATCCCATATTTAGTAAAAAGTGGCACACTACCAATATGAGCAATTTTCTGTAAAGTATCATCACCAGTGGCAACATATTCATCATTCTGAATTTGCTCCTTGCTATCAAACCACTCAGAATGATGAATCATGTGGTTTGTAGCTCTTGAATCCAAAAACCAGTCATTCTCACGAAGAGGGTGAGTCATGCTCCCAAGCACATGGTCCATAGTAAATAGGTGACCTCTAGGTGTTCCACTTCTAGGTCCATAACCTGTACTATCATAAGTGCCTACATAGTGGCCATATTGGGTCTTTCCACGACCCCTAGACATGACATTCTGTTTTTGATAACAATCCCTCTCAAAGTGACCAAATTGCCCACAATAATGACAAGTGCTATCTCTTTGTGAAGAAGGACTAGACCATCCTCTACCTCTAGGGAAAGATCTCCCCCTGCCTCTATGCATGAAGTCACCACGACCAAAGTTACCTCTTCCATGAGCAAAACCATAATTACTACGACCAAGTGAAGAGCATCTAGCTCTAGATGAGCTGCCATGACCTCTCTGGTGATAGAAAACACTGTCTCCACCTGCATTTTTGCCACTGCTAGATGCATTCAATCCCAACTTGATTTCTTCTATAATAAGTAGCAATCCAATAAGCTCCTCAAAGTCATACATAGAGCCTCCTCTAACTGAAATAGAGGTATCCAAAGATTTGAAAGCTAGTCCAAGTCCATTTAATGTCACTGGGACTAAATCATCATCATCAACAGGTGCATTAATGGATGCAAGATCTTGTGCAATTTGCTTGATTTCTGCCACATAGTCACTGATACTGTGATTGCCTCTCCATGCACCATGTAATCTCTGCTTGAGTTGTATCTTACGAGCCTCTGTACATGTTTCATACATATTTTCTATGATTTTCCATGCCTCCTTACAAGTACTTGCCTTTTTGATATAAGGAATCAATGTTTTTGAAATACATATGGAGATCCAATGCAAAACTTTCCTGTTCTTCCCTGTCCAATCCTTGTACGCTTTCTTTTGCTCTTCAGTTGGATGTTCAGGAACTTCTGGACATTCATCATCACCTATTATGAGGTCCCATAGACCTCTACCCATCAAAAAATTATCCATCCTATAAGACCAAAGACTATAATTGTCTTTGGTCAATTTGTCTCCCACAATCTGAGTGATCTGTGCCGTGTTAGACATTACGGCTATTGTAAATTTAGAAAAAAACAGCAATAAAAACTGTCCACAAATGATATTCAGTAGTATGCCCCAATCCGGAACATCAATGGTCCAATCTGAGACCAAAAGGCATCAAACATAGTCCAAAAATGCATATAAAAATAGCTTCTATGATGCCAGGAGGCATATTTCACGGTGGATTCCGTGCCATGGTGGATTCCGTGAGGTTTTACGGTGGATTCCGTAAACTTTGATGACCGGGGCTCATACACAAAGTGGATTCTTTGTGCGAGAAGTTGATGGGGACGCCTGTCCTTTTCGGGCGTTTCATTAATTTAGTGTGTACATGGGTGATTCCATAGCGGGTGATTCCGCAAAATGCATATTAAATTAATAAACACTTATGAGTTAAGAGTGCGCACTCGTAATAAATTAAGGTTAGGATTTATTTCTAACCAATTGATTTATTTATGTAGCTGAAGACTGCTAGGTATTCACTTTTGTCGGTTCAATTGTATTATTTTACTAACGATTGTGAATGCTTCAGTTGATGTGTAGAGATAGCAGCAGTGGCGGAGGAAAGCATTGGAGTCTAGCGAGTATTCGACCTATGGATTATATTTTGATAGGCGCCACACCTATATTTTGTCATGTCTATTGAGGCATCGATTATTGATTATTATTTTGTATGCGCCTATGCGCATGGATATGTTATTTCTATTTGGGACATTGTGTTGGGCGTGCCAGGCTCTATGGGCACCATCCATTAGCTTTATTTCCTATTTTTGTAAAAGCAAACTCAAAAGCTAAAAGCTTGTCATATTTTTGTAAATTGGGCTATTATTGAGCATGAAGATGGAAATATACATAAAATACATGCTTTGTGAAGGGCTCACACAAGGCATGGGGGGAGATTGAACCCAATTAGTCTCTTGCTCTTGTCGTTCATGCTTTTTACATTGTTTTTTGTGCAAAAAGGTAGAGTTCATTGTTCTTGGGGACCTTCCGGGATTCACTACGTGAGCATACAACGACCGATCTGCGCACTAGTGGTATCAGAGCGGAGTTGAGATCAAGAGCTTCCAATCGCTACCCATCTCGTGCGAAGGCGGAGCTCCTGGAACGATCGGGCTCTACGGTCAATCTCGTCGCGAACCGTCGATATAGGCAGACTTCTGGCGATCAAGAACCCCTGTTTCTGCTATCAGATCGCGAAGGACCAGGCTGTACATGCGGAGGACCACGCATTCGTCTCCTTCACCAAAATCGTGGATATACAGACAAAAAGAGTAATTTTCTTTTCATCAAGCTTCAAAGACCAAAGTTAACAATTAGTAAGCTTGATTAGAAGCTTCACAAAGCTTCAATTAAGCAAATCGAATTGAACGTGGCGTGAGGCTGTTCAGGGCGGCGCGAAATCCGTCAAGGACATATTTTTGTCCTAAAAATCAAGGACGGATTAAGAAGCTAAAAGCTTCTTAATCCACTAAGTAATTCAAAGCTCCTAACTCTCCAAGTCAGCAACTCCAGGTCCTGCATTCCAGAAATCAAGTTCTGCAAGTCAACCGTGATCAAGTCCTGCAAGTTCACTAAGTCGGTTAAGTTTTGCAAGTCTGTAACTCTGTAAGTCACCTAAGTCTGCAACTCTGCAAGTCAGACTAGTCAATTGGAGTCAGAACTGACTTGTGCTCAAAAATCCTAGAAGGGTTGTTCCTATGCAGAAACTCCGAACTGCAAAGTTGTTCGTGGCAAAGTATTCTACCCATACGCAGGTTCGCTGAAGTATTTTTAGCATATGAAGAAGGAAATATCGCAGATTTTTTGAAGATTGAGAAAGAAATACCCAAAAACACATAGCCTTGTAACCTCGAATTTGAGCTACGCTCATCCTGCTAACCTGATTTTGAGTGAGAAAGGTCTTTTGAGTTTTATAGGATGACGGAACCACATATGGATGATCCTATGGCTGAAGACAACCTACCTGAGCCTACCATGGAGCAAAAGCTGGACCTAATCATGATGCAATTGGAAGAAGAACGAAGGGCTAGGCAAGCATTGCAAGCGCAATTGGAAAAATTACAAAGAGCGTCTACCGACAAAGAAGAACCTCAAGCTGAAGATTTGATTCGACGTACCATCGACGCCACTCTTGAAGCTCAAATCATTCGCAAGGAATCAAAGATAAGTAAATGAAGTTTCAAATTTCGCACTTTCAATGGCATACGAGAAGGAAAGACTGTTTTATCATTCATTAGTCAGTTTGATGACTATTTCCATGAGGAAACTTATCTAGAAAAAGATAAAATCAAGTGTGTTACTAATCATTTGGTAGACAGAGCATCACTTTGGTGGACTGTAGTACGCAAGAGCATAGAATGTCCTGCTACTTGGGAAGATTTCAAGAAGAAGTTCATGCAGAATTTCCTTCCACCGCAATTTCATGAGAAGGCTATCAAGCAATGGGATCTACTTCAACAATGGGATCATGAGCCTATACCTCAGTATACAGAGCGTTTTTGGAATGCACTCCTACAGCTACGCATGCTTGAAGACGTACCAGAGACGACACGTAAGCGGAAGTATATGTCTGGACTTCTTGGGCATTACTACGCTAAAGTGAACACGTTCAAGCCTGCTACCCTTGAAGACGCCATTTCACTAGCTCACGATACCGAAGATAAGTTACGCGGTAGAGACAGACGGCCTCAGCAATTCCAAGCCTATGGTAATTATGGATCTAAACAATTCAATTCCAATTTTAGAAGATTTAATCCAGGTCGTTTCTCTTCATCATCTTTCCGCAAGAATTGGGCTAAACCACCTGCATTACCATCCAATGTCAATCCAAATCCTAAGCCTATTCCACAAGCAAATCCAAATGTACCTAGACTTCCCGCCATTGCAAATAATGTAACCAAAGCCAAGCCCATAGTATGCTATAAATGTCACCAGCCTGGACATCTCGCAGCCAATTGTCATTCAAAGAAGCCACCAGCTCATATCCACTATCTTGGAGCCATGGACGAAGACGAACATGAGGATATGCCTGATTTCACTGAAGATGAGGACGACACTACTACTACTTCCGACACTTTAACAGGTATGCCTACTCTACATTCATTATTGACTATGAAATGTTTGGTGCATGGAAAGGAAAAGACTATTTTGCATGATGACGGTAGTACTCATGACTTTATTTCAGCAAAATTAGTAAAGGAATTGAAATTACAAACTGTAGCTACACATTATCACATAAAAGCTGCATTTTTAGGCACTAGGTATAATGGTACACAGGAAGTGCAAGATTTAGAGATTCAAATTGGTTCATACACTGAAAGAAGAAATTTCTTAGTTGTTCCATTACAGTCGAGTGACATTATTTTAGGAATGCCTTGGTGACACTAGCATAATCCAGATATAGATTATTCCACACACACAATGAATATTACTTTTCAAGGAAAATCTATTACATTATATGGTATGCATGCATCTAATGTTTTTTCACTGCTTTCGCATACTCAAGCTAAACGTGCATTACGCAAGAGTAGTAAATCATATCTCATTTGGGTGAATGAATTGCAAGCAAAGGAAAATCATATGCACCCTAGGCATAAGGAATTTCTTGCATATTTTAAGGACTGTTTTGCAGAAGATCTACCACTAGGTTTACCTCCTTCACGACCAGAAGATCATAAGATTGATTTGATTCCTGGCACACAACCACCTTGCAAAGCACCATATAGGCACAACCAAATAGAGCAAAAAGAAATCCAGAGTCAAGTTGAAGAATTACTAAATAGAGGTTTAATTCGACCTAGCAATTCTCCATTCGGTGCACCTGTACTTTTAGTCAAGAAAAAGAATAATACCTATCGTATGTGTATTGACTACCGAGCTTTAAATAAGATCACTGTAAAGAATAGGTATCCTATACCTAGAGTTGATGACCTTATGGACAAACTGCAAGGATCTTCTATATTTAGTAAAATTGACCTTAAGTCTGGTTATTATCAGGTGAGGCTAGATAAATCTGACATATTTAAGACTGCATTCAGAACACAGTTTGGTCATTACGAATTCTTAGTCATGCCATTCGGATTGACTAATGCACCTGCTACCTTTAGTAGAATGATGAACCGTATCTTTCTGAAATATCAGTACTATGTGATTGTTTTCTTTGATGATATTTTGGTGTTTAGTCAAAATGAGAAAGAGCATTATGAGCATTTGTCATTAATTTTTCAGTTATTGAAAGAAAATCAACTGTTTGCAAATCCTGAAAAGAGTGAATTCTTTAAGACAGAAATTGAGTATTTAGGTCATATTGTATCATCTGAAGGAATTAAAGTTGATCCTAAGAAAATTGATGCAATATTGCATTGGCCTGTTCCTAAAAACGTGTATGAGTTACGCTCATTCCTTGGTCTTGCTAGTTTCTATAGGAAGTTTGTACGTAATTTTTCATTACTTGTTTTACCATTAACAAAACTTCTCAAGAAAGGAATTGTTTATCAATGGACCGAAAATCAACAGAAATCCTTTGACTTACTGAAACATGCATTAACCAATGCGCCTGTTCTACAGTTGCCTACTTTAATAGACCATTCTTTCTAGTTGTGACCGATGCTAGCGGATCAGGAATAGGAGCCATACTAATGCAAGACAACCATCCTATAGCATATTCCAGTTGTAAGTTGAAACCCTCTGAGCTGAAATATTCCACCTATGACAAAGAATTATTAGCAGTTGTACAAGCATTAAGACAGTGGAAACACTACTTAATGGGTTCAGAATTCATGATAAAGACCGATCAGCAAAATATTAGACATTTACTTAGCCAACCCCAAATTTCTGACCGTCATATCAAATGGGCTTCCTTTATTCAAAGTTTTCATCCTATCATTCAATACCAACCTGGAAAAGAAAATGTAGTGGCTGATGCATTGAGTAGAAGACCTGCAATTCATAATATTTCTGTCATATCTTTTGATTCTTTGATTGCTATGAAATATACCTATCACCAGGATATTACTTTTCATTCTGATTGGAATAAATTAGTACAAAATAATTTCATTCCTGTTGATTCATTGTCATATAATGATGGATTTATGTTTCATGAAAAGAGACTGTGTGTTACTATTCCATTCCGATCTTTTGTTTTGAATGAAATTCATTGTCCCCCATATCAAGGTCATAGAGGTATCATATCTACATTACGTATGTTAACTGAAAATTTTTATTGGCCGCATATGGATGCAGATGTATCTAATTTCGTTTTTGAATGTTTGATTTGTCAAAGAATTAAGAGACATCATGGTAAACAGTATGGATTACTAATGCCTTTGTCTATTCCATCTAAACCTTGGGAACAAATTTCTATGGATTTCATTACTGGTTTACCAAATACTAAATCTAACCATAATATGATTTGGACAGTTGTAGATAGATTTAGTAAGCAAGCATATTTCATTCCATGTAAGAAAACTTTAACAGCATCACAGGCAGCATAATTGTTTTTGAAAATTGTTTTTACTAACCATGGATTGCCAAAAGTTATCATTTCAGATCGTGATTCTAGATTTTGTAACAATTTTTGGATTACCCTGTTTGCTAATCTAGGCACAAAGATTGATTTCTCATCTGTATTTCATCCAGAAACAAATGGACAAACTGAAGCCACAAACATCATCATAATACAAAAATAGGAAATAAAGCTAATGGACGGTGCCCATAGAGTCTGGCACACCCAACACAATGTCCCAAATAGAAATAACATAATCGTGCGTCCATGCGCATACAAAATAATAATAAATAATCGATGCCTCAATAAATAGGCATGACAAAATATAGGCGTGGCGCCTATCAAAATATAATCCATAATTCGAATACTCGCTATCCTCCAATGCTTTCCTCCGCCACTACTGCTATCTCTACACATCAATTGAAGCATTCACAATCGTTAGTAAAATAATACAATTAAACCGACAAAAGTGAATACCTAGCAGTCTTCAGCTACATAAATAAATTAACTGGTTAGAAATAAATACTAACCTTAATTTATTACGAGTGCGCACTCTAAACTCATAAACGTTTATTAATTTAATATGCATTTTGCGGAATCACCCGCTATGGAATCACCCATGTACACACTAAATTAATGAAACGCCCGAAAAGGACAGGCGTCCCCGTCAACTTCTCGCACAAAGAATCCACTTTGTGTATGAGCCCTGGTCATCAAAGTTTACGGAATCCACCGTAAAACCTCACGGAATCCACCGTGGCACGGAATCCACCGTGGCACGGAATCCACCGTGAAATATGCCAGGAGGTGGCATATTTCACGGTGGATTCCGTGCCACGGTGGATTCCGTGAGGCTGGCATATTTCACGGTGGATTCCGTGCCACGGTGGATTCCGTGAGGTTTTACAGTGGATTCCGTAAACTTTGATGACCGGGGCTCATATACAAAGTGGATTCTTTGTGCGAGAAGTTGACGGGGACGCCTGTCCTTTTCGGGCGTTTCATTAATTTAGTGTGTACATGGGTGATTCCATAGCGGGTGATTCCGCAAAATGCATATTAAATTAATAAACGTTTATGAGTTTAGAGTGTGCACTCGTAATAAATTAAGGTTAGTATTTATTTCTAACCAGTTAATTTATTTATGTAGCTGAAGACTGCTAGGTATTCACTTTTGTCGGTTTAATTGTATTATTTTACTAACGATTGTGAATGCTTCAGTTGATGTGTAGAGATAGCAGTAGTGGCAGAGGAAAGCATTGGAGGATAGCGAGTATTCAACCTATGGATTATATTTTGATAGGCGCCACGCCTTTATTTTGTCATGTCTATTGAGGCATCGATTATTGATTATTATTTTGTATGCGCCTATGCACACGGATATGTTATTTCTATTTGGGACATTGTGTTGGGCGTGCCAGACTCTATGGGCACCATCCATTAGCTTTATTTCCTATTTTTGTAAAAGCAAACTCAAAAGCTAAAAGCTTCTCATATTTTTGTAAATTGGGCTATTATTGAGCATGAAGATGGAAATATACATAAAATACATGCTTTGTGAAGCACTCACACAAGGCATGGGGGGAGATTGAACCCAATTGGTCTCTTGCTCTTGTCGTTCATGCTTTTTACATTGTTTTTTGTGCAAAAAGGTAGAGTCCATTGTTCTTGGGGACCTTCCGGGATTCACTACGTGAGCATACAACGACCGATCTGCGCACCATTCTAGCAATATGATTGTCATACGTGTGTCCAAAATCTGTCATATACATCCCTTTGGGCAATTCACCTAGTTCATCATCCACTGTAGGCTATTTCTCTCTCAGTTCTTCTTGACTTCCAAGATAAAGGATCAAATTGAAAGTCCTATATCGGGCTTGGTCATAGTCTGTCAGCTTAGCTCTGTTGTGTGCTTCAACTTGTGTCAGCTTAGCTCTGTTGTGTGCTTCAACTTGTATGGACAAACCTACCTCAATGCTGCAGCACCTCTTGTGATCAATTCGAGATCAAAAGAATGAAGCTGTTAAGATTTTGACCTCCTTGACAACTTCATCATAATCCTCCTTAAACTTCACTTTGTTATGGGCTCCATGATCTTCCTCTTTTTTGATCAAGATTTCGACTTTGTGATTTGGGTTTCCAGCTTATCACCTCTTCATCAACCACATGTTGCTGAGGAGCTGAATCTGTATGTTCAGTCACTCATCGGCTTCTCTCCCGGGGCCGCCTGGTGCCACTGCTGCTACTTACACTTACACTTGGTTCAACCCTACGTGCTGCTTTTTCATGGACTGAAATATTAGTTGGAGATGGTGACCTTGGCGTCACATTAAATGGGGAGGCCCGCTCTTCCAGGCTTTGTTGCTGCACCTTACTTTCACTTCCAAATCTGCTTCCCTCAGCTACTCTAGTTGCATGCCTGGAACCACGTTCATGCTTCTTGAATTTGATGCCTTCATCCTTGAGTTTTCCATCCCTATCTTTGAGAACTTGAAGATCCTCGTCTTTGACTTTGTCTTCCCTTTTTTTGTTGTCATCTCTGCTTCCACTCTCTTTGGTTCCCCTAGATATTTGATCTTTTTCTCTTCCTTCTGCAATACTCACATCCTGTGGCCGCTCTACCTTGTCCCTTTCCCTCTCAAGGCCTTCCGTCCACCTGCTTTTGTACAGAATGAAGCTTTTTCTCTGAAACAAAGACTAGTCCTGCTCAGAGGAACACAGAGCTCTCCTGTCGTCTCTCACACTCTTCTGCTGCAATCGTGTGGGCATCTTGAAGTGTGTGTACAGTGGATATCGCTTCGGTCACACTTCTTTCCATAGGATCTTAACTGCATTGGTGAACAGATTAGGATAATTGCATTGGGCAAGATAGGACTTCTGAATTTTGCCTCCTTCATTGTCAAGTCTCAAAGATGACATAGCCATTTAGCCATTCTGTCTCAGAAGCTTAACTATCTTGGTGCAGAGATCCCTCTTGCTTCACGTCCAAGAGTGAGAGATGCTGTAGTTTGACTCAAACTTATAATTGTGGAGATGGAGCAATCTCGATGTCTTCTGCGATCTCCTTCCTCTAAGCTGTAATGGAGGAGAGCAGGAATTATACTAAGAGGTTGGGTGCTCCTTTGCAGAGAGCTGCTGTTGAGGGACGAGCTTGGCTCTGATACCATAATAAAAATTGAAGTGGAGGGAGTCCATGAGATAAATTAGATCAGAGGTAGGAGCTCCATGTTTTCTTTTCCTCCATTATTATTCTCCATTTCTCAAAAAATCAACTACCACAAGTAGTATCCTCAAAAGATAAATACCCCCAACTTAAGGACACTTTACATATGCTTCTATTTTAGATACATACATCCGTAGGATATGACTTAGGATATGTCGTATTTATCAATAGAAGGCCTCGATATTTTTGCACCCCCTCCCCTCACATTGTGTAATCTCGAGGGGTTACTCCTAGAAGGTGAGGGGATCTCGAGAATTTGGCCAACCCCTCGAGTATTGTGTAAGTCTCTCCCCACCCCCCTCTCGCATTGTGTAGGCTCACCTTTGGACCCAATGTCCATTAATTTCTTATGCAAGTCACCCTTCAAACCCAATGCCCTCACATTGTGTGGGTCAACCCCCCTCGCATTGTATGTGTAATAGTTCCACACAATAAAAGTTAGTTGGTTAGTTTGAAAGTTAGTTAGTCAATTAATAAGTTAGTAAGATTACCAACTAAAGACTAAGGTAAAAACTAACTAACATTAATAATTAAGGATTTTTATTTAATAAAATTGAGAGTCGTAAATCTGATATTTTTCTCGGATTGACAAGGATCGTAGCCACTCTTCACGTAAATTACAACATGAACAAGACTTATGAGTTATATTAATCACTAGGTTAATGTGTATAGTTTGGATGGCTTTAAAATATTAGATTTTCGGACAAGACTAGAATATTTTAGATATTATCCTAAAAAGATATGGAGATTTCTAGAACAGGATGCCATTTAAAAGAAAAGACAAGTGATGTTTTAGTTAGTTTTGGAGATTTTATAAAAAGAAAAACAAAGAAAAGTGACTGGCAAAATCTCGCGCGCCACGATCACACTCTACATGCAGTAGACAACACTTCGAATAGAGAAAAGAAGAAGAAGTGAACTAAGAGCTTTCTAACCAAGTGCCTTGGCAAGTGCCTTGGAGTTTTACCCCCCTTTCGGAGCCAATGGAACCATTAGATTTATGATCTGAGCATCAGATCACCGATCTTTCCAAGATCCCCCTCCACAAAGAGCTCCACTTCTTAGCCACAAGTCCTATTCTCTAATTCACTATAAATATGAGGCATAGGGAGACCGAGAGAGAGGTAGAGAGAAGGATACCCCTCCAAGAGATTGTGAGAGAGAGCTTGAGAGAGAGAGAGAGAGAGAGAGAGAGAGAGAGAGAGAGAGAGAGAGAGAGAGAGAGAGAGAAAGAAAGAGAAGAGTCACCCCGAGAGGCTGCAAGGAAGAGAGTTAGCTCAATTTCCTCTATTTTGATCCTCGACTTACCCATCTTCTCTTACACTCTCCCATCTCGAATCTATTCCGCCTTCTTAATCTCTTGAGTCTACTTGCGGACGATGGCCCCCAACAAGCGAAGAATGTCACGTACGGATGGAAATCCCATAACCAACAATGAAGCTTCAGATGAAGGCATCACCATCAATCCAATTGCAGTTCCGATTGTAAGTAATGTATTTTCAAATTAATAGATGCTTGTTTTGATTCTCGTATGAGATACATTAGGCCCCATACTATCATGCACGAGTATAGGTCATTGGAAGGGATAAATTTTATCTCACGTATTCAAAAGATCGAGCTTGCAAAGTGCATGTATTAAGGGAAGTTAATTGCACCTAGTTGCATATGGCTTGTTCGTTGATAGAGCAATTACAAGGAGGAATCGGTCAAGGGTTATGAATGACATAATCATGACATTAAAAATTATTCATACAAGTGTTAAGTAAATTTTACATAGAATCGCTCTTTGATCCCAAGGAGAAGAGCATATGTGATGGAAATATTATCATGACTATTCTTGCATTGTTTGGAAAGAATACAATTGGTTTTTTTTGTTGGGGCTGATTGAACAAAATCCTAAATGCTTTTACATTCAACTGGTTGTTAGTTGTTGTTTGGATGATTATTCCAAGTGCTTGTGATTTATGGTAAATGCATGGCAAGGGTCTGTGATGACAAGTCACCATGGGAATAAAGGAAATTTTTCTTGGAAAATTATATTAGGGCTGAATGCCTTGTTTTCATGGGTGGACCACCTCTATGATCGCAACGTGGATTAACCCAAAGAGAGCCTTGCTCGATTCATGAGCCGAAGGTCGAGTGGTGAAAAGGCCAACCATGGAAATGATGTTTCGCTCCTAGATAGCTTGTGGGTCAGTTGGAGCTCTAGACACCCCTTGCTAGGTCTAGAATGGAGTTGAAGATCTCCATGGCCCCCAACGTCTGGGCATGTTGGGAGATCCTATTGTAGATAAAGGATTGAATTTGTGATGCCATGTGATTTGGACCAGTTACTTCTGTAGGGCAGAAGGGATACTTTTGTTGGACAGAAGCGATACATAATTTCTCCTGTATGGGTGGGAGACAAAGATTAACTTGAAGATAAGTTAAGGAACTTGTTTAAACTTGTTTGTCAATAGATTGCTTTACTCTGCTTTTGTGTCTATGCTGTAAGTTATGAGAACGAACCCTGTTTCCTAAAAGTCTTAATTAATGAAGCTGACTTTAAGTGTCACACATAAATGTGATAGGACCTAATTAGAAAACTAAAGCTATTAAGGAAAGAGGGTGGGCGGAACCCCCGACGGGTCCGTCCTACAGCAGGGTGGTCCCAGAGAACTGGGAGGCTTCTCACAAGGTTTTACCGACCCTTAGGAATTGTTAGATTAGAACCTTGATTCATGCTGTTTTAGGGGACCGGAATGGGACTATGCCCTATGGGCAGAGAGGTTGAGCAGTGGATCCCTTTCGTTTCCTATTCTCTTTGAACCAAGTGCAGCATGGGTCTGCTTTGGCTTGGGTATCTCTGTGTAAAGTAGGATGTCTAGGATTTGACGCTAGAATGCTATTAGGAGACCTTGGCCACTAGGAGCCCAAATTTCAAGTCGATCCTAGTGGGTTCGGCTATGAATGTTTTGTTGCGAGGCGGATTCAGAAAATGCTAGGCGACAAAACCTGAAATATTCCATGGGAGTGTCGGGCAGCGACAATTAGATTTGTTTCTTGATAGACCGCTAAAAGCGTGCCTAGACAGTCAATGGGCGGGCACGTCACAGTTGGTATGAGAGTGAAAAATTCGTAATGATGCGTGATTGATTAATGTATAGTTCATAGATATATCCTAAACAAAATAATCTAAGTAGGATGGCTTGATTGTCAAGCACCTCCTGCACTCACAAATGCTGACATGCAAGAGAAGAAATTTCTTCTCAAGAAAATTAAGGCACCGAAGTTTGATGGAGAAGGAATAGACGTCGCAGCAGAGGCAGAGATATGGATTGAGTCAATAGATGATTATTTCTTTACTTCGAGAACTTCTTCTACCAATCAAGCAATGATAGCCAAACTTAAGATAGTTGGCCAAGCTTGGTTATGGTGGGAGCAATGGTGCAAGGATCAAGGTATTTTCAAAGCTGAATGCCCTTGGGCTTAGTTGAAAGATGCTGTACGCGGATGATACCTTCCGCCAACCTACCAAACTTTGAGGATGAATGAATTTTTCAAGCTCAAGCAGCTGGAATTAACCTTGGAAGCTTACTACTCAAAGTTTGTAACCCTACTAAAATATGCGCCACCTATGGATATTGCAAAGCAAGTATCCAAGTTTTGCTATGGCCTAAACACCTTTGAACCACTATCTTGAAGCAATGCGTCCAATAGACTTGCAAGATGCATTACTCCGAGCGAATCCAATCATCCAAGAACTTAAATTGGACAATCATAGAAAAGGTGACTCTTGAGATCTGGGTAAGAGATGCCATACGTGTGGAGAGATAGGGCACATCCATAGGAGATGTCTCTACTGTCTATGTTTCCACTCTAATGAGCTAGGACACATCCAAGCAGACTGCCCTAATCTAAGTCCATAAGACATTGAGCCTCCAAGAAAATGAAGCTACACAAGTGCAGTCTATGGATATATAGAGGAATCAGATGAAGACGAAGACCTAAACTGACAACACTTCTTCAGAATGATTAGAAATCCTAGAAATTTTGTCGATATGAAATAAAACTTGTATTGGAATAAACTTTACTCTTGTAACTACAGTTAATCTGAGTAATATGAGTTGCATCTATTTTGAGCCTGGAACTTGCAAATGATTAGAGATACTCTAGCAAGGAATGACCGTTATAACTTGCAATGAATTTTTATTTAGTCATTCCTTCTCAACTAATATAGATTGGGTCTTACCAGAATGCCAAAGCTTGGAAGTATTCTTTAGTATTACAAGCAAAGCCAATTGTCCATGGAGCTCAGTCCCAAACTAAGAAGAGGATAATCTGGGAACATAGTATCCGAGGTAGAAGACCACTTTGATCTACTAAAAGGATCCTAGGACAATTTGATCTAAAAAAGAAACTCCTTCCAAGGACAACCAAGAACCTTGTGACCGCAAGTGATAAAGCTCTGCGTTGTTTCTATTATAGGGAGTTAAGTCATTTCAAAAGGGAATCTCCAAAGCACCCTAAACACCGATGCTCTGAGTGCCACAACATTAGACATAACTACATCAATTGTCTCAACAGAACTCGAAGAGAACTTGATCTTACAAGAAATGAAGTTGTACAAGCTCCAGTGATCCAGAATATACCAAGTGCTTAGGAAAAACCTAGAAGATATCCATGAGATGTAACTACAATAAATTTTCTACGGTAATCAAGACTTCGATATATCAAATACAATAGGTTGATGTTTCAAAAGACCACATGCCTATGAGTGATTAGAGTAGTGCAACGAAAGCATGGTGGGTCCATAATCCACAGGTTTCAAAATGATAACCCCGGTTTCTCTTGAGATGAGGACATCTTGATTTCTCTAAGGGGAGGAGGATGTAATATTTCCACACAATAAAAGTTAGTTGGTTAGTTTGAAAGTTAGTTAGTCAATTAATAAGTTAGTAAGATTATTAACTAAAGACTAAGTAAGGTAAAAATTAACTAATATTAATAATTAAAGATTTTATTTGATAAAATTGAGAATCGTAAATCCAATATTTTTCTTGGATTAACAAGGATTGTAGCCACCCTTCATGTAAATTACAATGTGAATGAGACTTATAAGTTATATTAATTACTAGATTAATGTGTATAGTTTGGATGGTCTAAAAATATTAGGTTTTTGCACAAGACTAGAATATTTTAGATATTATCCTAAAAAGATATGGAGATTTCTAGAAATGGATATCATTAAAAAAAAAAACAAGTGATGTTTTAGTTAGTTTTAGAGATTTTATAAAAAGAAAAATAAAGAAAAGTGACTGGCAAAATCACGCGCGCCGCGATCACAATCTATAGGTAGTAGACATCACTTCCAACAGAGAAAAGAAGGAGTGAACTAAGAGCTTTCTAACCAAGTGTCTTGAAGTTTTACCCCCCCTTTTGGGAGCTAATGGAACCATAAAAATTATGATCTGAGCATCAGATCACTAATCTTTCCAAGATCCCCCTCCACAAAGAGCTCAACTTCTTAGCCACAAGCCCTCTTCTCTAATTCACTATAAATATGAGGCATGGGGAGACACAAGGAGCATAAAGAGACCTCGAGAGGCTGTGAGAGAGAGGTAGAGAGAAGGATACCCCTCCAAGAGATTGAGAGAGAGAGAGAGAGAGAGAGAGAGAAAAGAGTCACCCCGAAAGGCTGCAAGGAATGAAATGATCTCATTGGCAAGCTCACTGTGCTTTTCAAAAGGCAACTGATCATGGAGGTGGCATCAATTATTCCAATTCTATGAGGCAATTATTACAATGGGGATATAGGATATTAGAGATACAATATGATGAAAAAGAAAATAAGTCCAAAACCTCTCAAGCAGAATTTATAAGTAGGGAAATATATGAAGTGAGAAAAGCAAGATATGAAAACAACACAGCTAGACAATGCCACGCAGCATGGTTGGCAACCCAAGAGAGAGATTGCAAGAAATGGAGACTTAGATAAAGATAATACTTTTGATGCATTTAGAGTACATGAGAGAGCATGGGTACTAAGGATATGACACATCAATACTCCTATCATTAACATGAGATGTCTTGCAAATTTTGTTTAAAATTTCAAAGTTTTGTCTCTATGTTTTTCAAAGTCGATTTCGAACTATGTTTTTCAATTATGAAAAGTAAATTTCAAAATCCTAAGACAAAGATATGAAAATTCCAAACCTTGGAACATTCATTGGCCTAGACAGAGAGGGGGATGAGGGGGTGGTAGAAGACAGAGAGAGGTAGGGATGGGGCGGAGAAATAAAATGAAATGATAATTTTAAAGTACATTTACACCATAGTAAGTTTTAAAGTTTCGTACTTAAGTCAAGTCTCTCCTTTCACTTTTTCCCATTACTCTTTACTCTACCCTCCACCTTTCTATCCTTCATCATCACAACCATGGCATGTTCCAAGCTTCCTATCAAGAAGGTGCTTGCAAGAGCAAGAGCTCAATACTCTTCCAAATATAGTGAGCATACTTTGAGTGTCAAAGGTCCCTTGGTGGGCTGACAACGGTGGACCTACTGCTGCAACTAACAATGATGGCACAACTATGTCCAACAATTTTGGCCCTAGTGTGGTTAATAATGATGGTTTGCCATTATCTAGAAATGGTGGTCCACATGCTCCAGTTGCTCCACCTCCCACTATTGCTCCAGCTAGTAATACACGTCCTCCAACACATAAGAAGCGAAGATGGAGACCAAGCATAGTTGTGCTATGTGAGATAAGGAAATTCCAGAAGAATGCCAACTTGATTATTCCTAAGGCACCATTCTCTAGTTTGGTGTGAGAAATACTACAATATCTGCATTTAGGGCATCATTACAAATTCTTTTCAAGGAACCAGGCCAAGAATGTGGGGCGATGGTCAAGACAAGCCATGCTTGCTCTCCAAGAAGCAATTGAAAGCTACTTGATTGATCTAATGGGTGATTGTCAACTTTTAGCCATTCATGCCAACATATCACTATTAAGCCCATAGATATGGTTCTTATTCATGGGATTCGCAAAAAAAAGGATGCATTTAACCTTAATGTCAACAATATGCTTTGAGAAGCTATCTTGTAATTGGATCTATGTTTTTAGCTTATGTTTGGGTAGATTGTAAGGAACTTAGTTTTGGGTTATCTTTCTAGTAGACCTTCAAGTATTTGATAGCAATGGCCTACAAAATGGAGCTAAATTTTGCCTAGCTCTAGTTGTACTTGGTGCAATGCACTATCTACCGTGTATTTCATGGTTTTGTAATGCCAAATCTGATATTCTATTTTGCTATGATTTGCATCATGTGTATTTTCAAGTTTCTAATTTTCAAAGTAGTTTTCTTGAGGATAGAAATTCAATGTATAATCATCCACACATCAGTGATCAGTTGTACATGGGTCAATGCACTATATCTTTACTATATTTAGTGGTTTGGCAACACTATATTCGATATGTGATATTCCATTTGACCCATGACTTATTTTTTGTGAATTTTTAAGGTTTCAATATTTCACATAGTTTGGTTGACAACACATTTAATATGCAGTTGTACACACTGGGTGGTGGAGAGTTTTTCTGTTATCAATGAAGTATAATCTAGTTAATGCATTTTCAAAAAATGATTGAACCATCAATTTTGTAAACTAAAATCTGGTAAAACTTCATCCTTAAGTTAGTTGGTTAGGTTCAGATATGGTGGAAGCAATGGTGCAAGGATCAAGGTATTTCTGAAGCCACTGTCACTTGAGCTCAACTAAAAGATGTTGTTCGCGAATGATACCTTCTACCAACATACTAGAATTTGAGGATGAATGAATTCTTCAAGCTAAAGTAGCTAAGATTAACCTTGAAATCTTACTACTCAAAGTTTGTAACCCTACTAAAATATGCACCACCTATGGATATTGTGCAACAAGTATCCAAGTTTTGCATGAACACTCCTCTGGAACCACTGTCTTGAAGCAATACATCCAACAGATTTGCAAGATGCATTATTTTGAGCAAAGCCAATCATCCAAGAACTTAAATCGGGCAATTGTAGCAAAGATGATTCCTAAGATCAGGACAAGAGATGCCACTTGTGCGAAGCACATCCATAGGAGATGTCCCAACCGCCAATGTTTCCATTACAATGAGCTAGGGCACGTCCAAGTAGACTGCTCTGACTTAAGTCCACAAGATATGGAGCCTCCAAGGAAATCAAATGAAGACGAAGACTTAGAACCCACTACATCCTATCAGGATGACTAAAAATCCTAGAAGCTTAATCGACATGTAACACAACTTATATTGAGAATAAATCCTACTCTTGTGCCTATAGTTAATTGGAATAATATGAGTTGCACGACTTGAAACATTAAGAGTAGCGCAACAAACACATGGTGGGTCCTAACCCACAGGCCCTAAGTCCCATTAATGTTTGTCTTCCCTAGTTTCTCTCGAGATGAGGATATCTCGATTTCTCTAAGGGGAGGAGGATATAATATTTCCACGCAATTAAAAGTTAGTTGGCTAGTTTAAAAGTTAGTTAGTCAATTAATAAGTTAGTAAGATTACTAACTAAAGACTAACTAAAGGAAAAACTAACTAATGTTAATAACTAGCAATTTTTATTTAATTAAAAATATATGTTTTAAAAAACCAAGAGTCGTAATCTGATATTTTTCTTGGATTGACAAGGATTGTAGCCACCCTTCATGGAAGTTACAACGTGAACGACAGTTATGAGCCATATTAATCAGTAGTATTAATGTGTATAGTATGGATGGTCCAAAAATAATAGATTTTTGGGCAAAAACTAGCATATTTTAGATATTTTAGATATTATCCTAAAAAGATATGGAGATTTCTAGAAGTGGATGACATCTAAAAAAAGGGGCAAGTGATGTTTTAGTTAGTTTTGGGGATTTAATACAAAAAAAGAGGGATTTGTGAAATCGCACGCTCCGCGAGATCGGAGTAAGTTTTACAAACTTAATGATAACTTTGGGTGAATTAAAATAAATGCAAGGACTTATCTTGAGTGTTACAAGTCATCCAAGCCCAAAAATATGAAAACGCAACATGTTTTACAAAAAGAGATATTTTGACTATTCTAAGATTCGCACATCTCCCCAAATAAGCTTGTAGACTAGGTTAATTCTAATCATTTTGAGTACTTGGACAAAATTATTGCCTTCAATTGCATATACTTCTAAAATAAAAATACTCAAGGAAAAATAAATTAGTTTCAACACTAAAAAAAAAAGTACTATAAATTTAAGATACTCATGGCAAGAGCATAGACAACTCAAGTATTCCTCACCTATATAATATAGATTCTAGTATTCCATACTACTAGAATAGGAAATAAATGTCATACTTTGATACATTAGAATATCATTAGTAACTAGCATCAATAAAATTCAACTTTCAAAATATTAGTGTTGCCTCATGTGGCAAATTGGCACATCCAAGCTCCATAACAGTGATGCACCTGATGAGCAATCCTAAAGCACACAGAAAAAGAAAACATGTTTAAACTTCAAAATTCTTCTTTAAAAATTATGGAAGTGAAGAGGTGGGGCCTCCAATCATTATAGTTTATGAGCTCTTGGTGATTAGCCATACATCGACACTACCATATACATCACAAATCAATCATATTACCTCATGTGGCCAATTGTTACAAAGAAATATATCGATGTTGCCTCATTTGGTTAATCTACACCACAAGCCAATGATTTTGTCTCACATAGCAAATCTACATCACTAGTTACTAATATTGCCTCATTGCAGCAAATCTATACTTTGGGTTACAAATGGATAGGGAAAATACTTGAAGAGATAGTAAATCAACATGTCTATATTGTAATAGAAGTTAAATGAATAGTTTTCAACACAGTCAGGATCATATCAATTCCTTGAATTGGGATAGTACATTGGAGCATAGCCATGGCTTTGATATAACTGCTATGAAGCAAACCGCATGAAAAATCTAGCATCTCAATTTTAGATACAAATGACTTTATGAAACATAAATAACTCTATTATTGAATATTTATTTACATAGCTATTCAAATTCATATAATTTATCTAATTACAAAGAAAACATAAACATAGATCAAAATACAAAGTTTTTTCCGCAGCTTGCTGGAGTTGCATAAAAGAATTCTATATGCCGAATCATGATGTTAAATCACATTGTGCCCAAAATGTGTCAAAACCTCTAAAATAACTACGAAATATTTTAATTCCTACTTTGATGAGAGAGAAATAACAAAACTAAGTTTTTACCATGTTCTTTTTTTTTGTGTGATCATGTTACTTTTATAAGAAAGCTACCACCTAATACTATTATCTTACTTATATTAAATAGATTGAATCAACTAATTTAATAGTATTAAAGGTCAACTATTTAGTTCAAATTACTACTAGAGAAGCTTAAACTTGTAATTCACAACCAAATAAGTGAATGCTTTTAATAATACACCATATCATGCAAATACATGTTATGATACATTATGCTTACTATCTAGATTCAATTAAAGATTATTTATACTCCGTAATTCTTAAAAAATATTATTTTTTCTAATTATGCATAATAATCTACTCACCACAACATTAAACATATCAATTCCTTCTATCTATCTACCAAGCACAAGGTAACAAGTGTCACACATAGGGTTCATATGTAATAAGTCACAATTATGCAATAAATAGACAATGAAAATCCACAAACAAATGAATATAAATTCATCTCATTCCACAGCATTCAATTGTATGATCCCATGGTTTAAGTTGATCTGTATCATAGTCTTAGTCTTATAGACCTACGGAGAATCAGTTCACCGATAGAGGGTTTGACAAAGACTTCTTAGTTAAGTGTAAAGACAAATCTAAGATTAAGCTGGTAATTTCGTTCAATATATCTATGAGTTCATCACCATTCCAATAAATTAAACAGATCACAAAAAACCCAGAGTAATATGTAGAGTCCATTTACTATAATATGCTCTCTTGTTGAGAAAAAATTGTCCTTAGTTGCATATACCCCCCTTGAAATAAAAATAATAAAAGAAAAATGAATTAGTATGAGCACTCAAACAAAAAGTATTACAGAATCTAAAATACTCATGGTAAGAGCATAAACAACTAAAGTACTCCATCACCCACATGCTACACATTCTAGTGTCCCATACCACTACAATTTGAATTATGTATCATATTCTTATAAATTAGAAATCATTGGTAACCAATCTTGATCAAATTTAACACCCAAAATATTAGTGCTACCTCATGCAATGAAGCTACATACCCAAAATCCATAACAAGCATAGATGATTAGCCACACATTGGTGTTGTCTGATGCAGTAAATCTACACCACAAATCAGTCGTGGCCAATCTACACAAGGAAATATATCGATGCTATCTCACATGGTGAATTTGCATTGTGAGCTAATGATGTTGCCTTATGCATTAAATCTACATCACTAGCTATCAATGCTGCC
Organism: Lygodium microphyllum; assembly: GCF_053477565.2. Classification (NCBI taxonomy): domain Eukaryota; kingdom Viridiplantae; phylum Streptophyta; class Polypodiopsida; order Schizaeales; family Lygodiaceae; genus Lygodium; species Lygodium microphyllum. The sequence goes on from NC_141148.1 coordinate 114,157,619, forward strand.
TCATTCGAAAAATGTTCATTGGATTACCAATTGGACATGGAAATACTTGAAGAGATCATAGATAAACGTATCCACATTGCAATGGAAGTTAACACTTAAAATAAGGTTACGTGACATAAATAGGTAGTCTAGATCTTTCTTTTTTTTGGGATATCTCGAATTGCAATAGTACATTGGAACGTAGCTATGGCTTTGATACCACAGTTTCAAAGCATCCCACAATGAATCTAACACCTCAAACCTTAGATACAAATAACTTTATGAGACATAAAATAACTTGAATAAGTTAACAAGTTCATAAAGAACAAAAGAAAATGCATGATAGTGCCCAATCTCCCTCATGACACAAGGCATCATTTTACAATCCTCCCTTATAGAGTATTGATTTTCATAGCTATTCACATTTATATCATATCTCTAATTGCAAAGAAAATACAAACATAAATCACAATACAATGTTTTATATGGGTTAAGAGGTTAATGTAGGTTACTCTAGTTCCTGTGTAGAAATTTATGTGCCATGAATCATGATATGTTGACATCATCCTCACATTTGGAATGTGGAAAAACCTCTTAAACATATTTGAAAGCTCTAATTTTTTACTAGATGAGAGAGCGACAACAAAACAAAGTTTTTATTCTATTCTTTTATTTTGAATGTGATCCTATTTTTTTATACAAAAAGCTAGGAAGACCACATAAAGAAAAAAGCAAAGCATTCCATAAAGAAAGCTTATTTTGATAAAATCATATCTTAAACCTGCTACTTTATATTATTTATATCAAATAAATTAAATTAAAATATAATAGCAATAAAGGCTAATCATTTATATAAAATCATCACTAGAGAAGCCTAAACTTGTAATTCATAGATAAACTAATACTTTTAATAGTACATAATACCACATAAATATACATGATTATACAATAAAGATTATTTATACTCAATAATTTTTCAAAAATATTAATTTAATTCAATTTACCTAATAGTTTACTTATCATAACTCTAAATATATTAGTTTCGGATAGTCTATTTACCAAGCATAATACAACCACTAGTGCTTATATATAACAAGGCATAATTATGCATTAAATAGATAATGAATATCTACAAAAACATAGATATAAACGCATATTATTATCATAGCAATTTTCAAATAACATATTGCAGTATGATCCCATGACATAAGTTGATCCCTATCATACTCTTAGCCTTAGGAGCCTATTAAAAACTCTCAAAATGATTTATAAAGGTTATTTTACATACAATACTCTCTTATTGAGAAGCAACTATCCTCAATTGCATATACTCTTGAAACAAAAATATTGAACGAAGAATGAATTAGCATTAGCACTCAAACAAAAGGTACTACAAGTTTAAGATACTAATGGCAAGAGCATAAACAATGCAAGTACTTTGTCACCCACATACTATACATTCTAGTGTTCCATACCACTAGAATATGGAGTATGTGTCATATTTTGATAAATCACAGTGTCGTTCATAACCAGACTCGATAAAATTCAACTCCCAATTATTAGTATTTCCTCATATAACGAATTTGTACATCTAAACTCCATAAGAGGTGTGGTTGATTAGTTATACACCTATGCTACCTATACGACAAATCAGTCATACCACCTCATGTGGTCAATTTGTATGGAGAAATATATATATGCTACCTCATGCAATGAATCTAAATCACAAGCTAGTGATGTTTCATCGCAAGAAAAATCTACATCACTAGGTATCAATACTGCCTCATGTAGCGAATCTACATTGGGCTTACCAATGAAGAAATACTTGAAGAGATCATAAATCAACATATCCACAATGTAATTGAAGTTTAAACTTAAGGATTACATGACATAAATAGATTGCAATATAGTGTAGATCATATATTGTTTTTTGGATACCACAAGTTGGTGGTATATTGAAGCATAGCTATACCTTTGATGCCATTGTTATAGAGTGGACCACATGACAATCTAGCATTTGAAATCTTAGATATAATTTTTTTAATAAAGTGTAAAATAATTTAAATAATTTAACAAGTAAAAAAAAGGGAAAACACATGATAGGGCCCAACCTCACTTATGACAAAAGTCATGCTTTACCATCCTCTATTATGGGATATTGATTCATATAGCTATTTACATTCATATCATATGTCTAATTGCAAAGAAAATACAAACATGAATCAAAATATAAAGTTTAATAAGTTATGAGGTTTCTTGTAGCTTAATATTGTTACCACAAAAAAATTATATGTACCAAATCATGGCATTTTGACATGACCATTGCATTCGTCGAAACATGTCAAAATCTCTAAAACGACTCCAAAAGCTCTAAACTCCAACTTAGATGAGAGAGGAATAATAAAAATAAGTTTCTATTGTGTTCTCTTATTTTGCTCACAATCCTATTGTTTTTATAAGAAAAGCTAAGAAAACCACATTTAAAAAATAGAAAAGCATTCCATAAAGAAAAATTATTTTCATAAAAGCATATCTTAAATCTAATACTATAATATTCCTTATGTTAAAGAGATTAGAACAAATAATTTAATAGTATTAAAGACTAATAAACTAGTAAAAGTGATCATTAAAAAAATATTAAAATTATAATTAAAAATATAGTAATATTTTTAATAATATAAAATATTATATAAGTATATATTATTCTATATTATGCCTATATATAGATCCACTTAAATATTTTTTATATTCAGTAACTCTTCAATAATATTAAATATTCTAATTTTACTTAATAATCTTCTCATCATAATACTAAACATATATGTTCCCTTCTATTTATCTATTAAGTATAATGCGATTAGTGTTAGATGTAGTGCATATCTATAACAAGTCATAATTATGCAACAAATAAACAATCAAAATTCATAAAGAAATAAATATAAGATCATCTTATTTTCATAGAAATTTCCATAACATTCTATTGTATTGTCCCACATTGTAAGTTGATCCCTATTACATTCTTAACCTTATAAGCCTTAAAAAATCTTCAAAATGATACATAAAGTCCATTTTTCATAACATACTCTCCAATTGAGAAGTAAATATTCTATGTATATTCCTAAAACAAAAATATTGAAAGAAAAATGAATTAGCATCAACACTCAAACAAAAAGTACTACAAATTCAAGATACTTATGGCAAGAGCATAAAGAACTCAAGTACTCTATTACCCATGTATTATACATTCAAAATCTCCAAAATGATACATGAAGTCTATTTTCCATAACATACTCTCCAATCGAGAAACAACTATATTGTGTGTATTCCTGAAACAAAAATATTGAAAGAAAAATGTATTGCCATCAACACTCAAACAAAAAGTACTATAAATTCAAGATATTCGTGGTTGGCAAGAGCATAAAGAACTCAAGTACTCTGGTATTACCCATGTACTATACATTCTAGTGCCCCATATTATTGTATTATATTCTAACAAATCAAAATATTTCATTGGTAACTTGGCTCTATAAAATACAACTCCCACATTATTAATGATTCCTCATACGGCAAATCTACATATCCAAACTCCATAATAGGTTGGATAACTAGCCATGCATTAGTACTACCTCTTGTGATGGATCTACACCACATATCAGTTGTGTTGACTCATGCAACCAAGGTGTATGGAGAAATATATAATTGTTGCCTCATGTGATGAATTTGCTTCACGAGACATTGATGTTACTTCACATGGCAAATCTACATCACTAGTTAGTAGTATTACCTTATCAAGTGAATCTACATTGAGATTACCAACGGACAATGAAAATACTTGAAGAGATCATAAATCAAAATATTCACACTCTAACTAAAGTTGAGACTTAAAAGAAGGTTACTTAACATATATAGGACGTTATAATAAATTCTAGATCATATATATATATATATATATATATATATATATATATATATATATTTGGATATCTCAAATTGGAATAGTACATTGAAGGATAGCCATGGCTTTGATACCATTGTTACGAAGTGGACCACATGATGAATCTAACATCTTAAATCTTAGATACAAATAACTTTTATCTTTCCATAAAAGAATTTGAATAAGCTAAAATTTTCAAAAAGAATAAGAGAAAATGCATAATAGGGCCCAACCTCTCTCATGACAAAAGCCATGGTTTGCCATCCTTCATTATGGAATATTGATTTAGATAGCTACTCACATTCATATCATATATCTAATTACAAAGAAAATGCAAATATAAATTAGAATACAAAGTTTTATGAGTCAAGAGATTTTTATAGCTTGCTCTAATTGCTACAAAGAGTTCTTTGTATTGAATCACGATGTTTTGACATCATCATCACATCTAGAACATGGTAAATTCTCTTAAATGACTTGAAAAACTCATAATTTTCACTTAGATAAGAGAAAAGCTAAGTATTTACCATGTTCTTCTATTTTGCATGTGAACTCATTGCTTTATAAAGAGAGCTGAGAAAAACATATAAAGAAAATAACAAAGCATTTCATTAAAAAAATTTATTTTGACAAAAGCATGTCATAAATCTAATACTCTAATATTACTAATATTAAAGAGTTTTCAATAAATAATTAAATAATATTAAATTTTAATAATTTAATAAAAATACCAATAAAAAACCTTAAATTTTTAATTTACAAGTAAAATATTATTTTTAATAATATTAAAAAAATAATTTAGTTAAAGTTACCACTAAAGAATCTTGAAATTTTAATTTACAAACAAACTAATATTTTTAATAAACACATATAATATCATGTAAATTTGTATTATTATACATTACACTTATTATATAAATTTACATAAGGATTATTTATACTAAGTAATACTTTAAAAATATTAGTTTGTTTAATTCTACCTAATAATCTACTCACCATAACATTGAACAGGTTAGTTTCCTTTATTTACCAAGCACATGGGACCAAGGTCACACATATGATTTTTGTATAACAAGTCACAGTTATGTGATATATAGATAATAAAAATCCATAAGTAAATACATATAATATTATTTTATTTTCATAACATTTTGTTACATGATCCCATGGTGTAAGTTGATCTCATCATATTATTAGCCTTACAAACCTACAAAAAAGATGTAAAATCATATGTAAAGTCCATTTGCCATAACATTCTCTCATATTGAGAAAATTTTATTCCCATTTAAGTATACTATTTGAAAACAAAACAATGAAAAATAAATAAATTAGCATGAGTACTCAAATAAAAAGTATTACAAATTTAAGATACTCATGGCAAGAACATAAATAACTTAAGTACTCAGTCACTCACATACTACAAGCATAATACACATTCTAGTATCCCATACTACTAAAATATGAAATATGTGCCATATTCTAATAAAATAGAATATCATTGGTAACCAGGCTTGCTAAAATTTAGTTTCAAAATATTAATATTATCTCATGGAGAGAATCTATACATCCAAACTCCAAAACAGGTGTGGGTGCAAATCAACCACACACCAATGTTGCCTCATGTAGTGAATCTACACCACAAAAATCAATTTGTTGTCTCATGAGGCCAATATGCATAGAGAAATATATTGATGGTACCTCATATGGTGAATCTACATCAAAAGCGAGTGATGTTGCCTCATGTAGCAAATCTATCTCGCTAGTTATCAATATTGGCTCATTCGGTGAATCTACATTGAGATTACTAATGTATAGGGAAAATACTTGAAAAGATTACAAATTAATATATCCACATTGTCGCTGAAGTTAAAATATAAAATAAGATAATATGAATATAAATAGCTTGCAACATAGTTTGGATCATATATATATATTTGGATAGATGAAATTGTAATAGTACATTGGAGTGTAGCTATGGCTTTGATACCATTGTTACAAAGTGGACCACATGATGTATCTAGGATATCAAATCTTAAGTACAAATAACTTATGAAATATAAAAGTATTTGAATATGTTAACAAGTTCAGAAAGAATTAGAGAAAACACATGATAGCACACAATCCTCCCTATGAAAAAAGCTGCGGTTTGAAATCCTCCATGATAAAATACTCATTTACATAGCTATTTACATTCATATTATATATCCAATTGCAAAGAAAATACAAACACAAATCAAAATACAATGTTTAATGAGTTGAGAGGTTTCATATACCTTGCTTAGTTGACCGAATCATGATGTTTTAACATTACCATCGCATCCAAAAGTGCCAAAACCTTTTAAATATATTTGAAAACTCTGAATCTCCACTTGGATGAGAGAGAACTAAGAAAACTATGTTTTTACCCTATTTTTAAATTTTCAATGTGATTATTTTCTACTTGGAGAGTTCGAAAGCAAGAAGCCTTTGGTGCTACTCCTTCTCCCTTAGAACATGTTATAGAAAATGGAGAAATACTAGATGACATATTGAGACATGGATCACATGTTGTTTATTGATGAGCAAATGGTAGCACTATATGTAACATTTGCACTTTGCAATATTTACAAATAGTTTTTCATGTTTTTTTTGACTCTCCTCTCCACTGTTCCATGTAATTTCATGAGTTTTCATCACTAGTCTTGTACTTGTTTTATGAGTTATTAGTCTTCTTGTGGTTTTAAGTAGTTTTTCGGCCTATCTTGACAACGATTATGTATCCATGTAACTACTTTGCAAAATATTTTATAGCACATGGTGCTAGCTGCCCTGCCACAAAATTTTTTCCTCTGTAACCATTGTTATTTGCATCACTAATTTACTACACACATCACTATGAGCATTGCAATTAGCATCATAGAGCATTGCTATTAGTGTTGCAGTTAGCATCGCTTTTGCAATGCTAATAGTGACACTCTGCATGACAAATTTGTAGAGAGGCTTTTAGCGACAATGGGGATAATTTTTTTTATGAACATTTGTGTTGCTTTGAGCATCATGCTAATTGCGATGCTAATAGTGATGCTCTGTGTGACGAATTTGTAGAGACACTTTTAGCGATGATGGGGGTAGTTTTTTTAATAAACATTTGCATCTCTTTGAACATCAGTATGAGGCCTATATCTCATAGTGATTTTTGAGATTTGATCTCTCTCATGATTATTAAAGAGATCCCATTGGTCTAGAGCACTCTCTCTCTACACCTAAAATGAATTTTTTAGACTTTGAAACCCCCTTAATTCCCATTTGTTGAGGTGGATTATAAGCCTTTTAGCTAGTGCTTTGGCATAAATTTATAAGCTGAGGTGAGACAAGTGATTGGCCTCCAATTTACTAGAAGTTCCTTCTCTTTCTTTTCATGAACTAGTTATACCACTCCTTCATTAATCATGGATGGAAGGGCTTTATAGTGCACAACTTCTCTCCACACTTCCATCAATGGTGTTAGGACAAGGATCCTAAGTGGACGTAGTCCATATGATAGCTCAACCATAGCGCTAATAGCAGGATGAACCATTATGCTAAGGTTTTGATATGGTTAAAGAGTCAAGAGATAGTCTAAATTAGGGCACAATGGTATATGGATCAAAGAATAGGCAATCTGTGTGAATGGACTTACTAAAACATTCTAAAAATAGTCTGTGGATTTACTTAAAGATACTAGTGCAATGATAGAAAAGTCTATTGTCTTGAGTGGTTGGGAGGTTAACATAGCTTTTTCTAATGTTTTTTTTCATTGAATGCAAAGCACCTACATGTATATGACAATGGGGACAAAAGTATCTAGTCATAGTATTGATAAAATTCATTGGGGAGGCCATCAAGGCCCAAGGATTTGCCTAGGCCTAAGAGTTTATTGTATCTACAAGCTTCAAAGAGGTGAAATCAATCTCTAGGATAGGAAGCATCTATTATAGGAATAATGCGACAACCATATACATGGGCTTTCATTGAAGTTTGAAGATTAGAGCTATCCTAAGCATTTTGAAAATGTTGGAAAAAAACGTTTAGAGACTATTGCTAGATTTTCTTCATGATGATTGGTTGCTAATGTCCCTTCTTTCTTTTGAAGGAGAGGGATTCTATCCTTAACTTGCTTTTTCTTAGGTACTTTGAAATTCTCATTGGATGGTCTATCTCCCTTGGTAGCCCACCACTCCCTAACATATAATTATAGGCTTTCAGGTTCTATTAGTTCCTCCTTCTTGTTGGCATTAAAGAGTTGTGACTATAGTAAGATCTCTTGTTATTCAACCCTTTTTTCTAGAGTGGTTATTTCTAAATAGATATGGGCATTGTGTTCCTTTCTAACCTTGGTTAGAGTGTGCTTAGCATGGCTTAGAAAGTGTTGGGAGTCCTTGATGGTTGTTGACCAAGCCGAGATTTTTTTGGCTAGGAGGTATGACTCCCAAATCTCTTTCATGCCTAAGAATACATGTTTGAACTTAAAGAGATTGGGGTCTAACTGAAACCATCCTACCCTAGGTGTTGAGGATGCATCCTAGGGTAGGATTGTGAGAATTGATTTATGGTCAAAGAGGGCTATTGTATATAGTATCTTCTTATTGAAGTTCATATATGCATTCAATAGTCCAGAAGAGATCTAGCACCTGTGTCTAGCCTAACTTTCCTAAGGTAGAGGGGTTTTCATAGAGAAAAATGAGCTCACACTCGAGCATGGGAGCTAGCATCACATTGGGTCACCACCAACCCGACAATGTCCTAGTGAAAAAATGGCCATTGATAAAACATAATGATATGCATAATAGAGTGTTGATTAAACAATTATGTCCACTATGACCAATGCTACTAGCACTCATCCAGATGTCCAAGAATGCAACACACATATTCTCTCTAAAATAATCAAGATATTTTATGTGACCTCTAGACTATTTGAATGTATATAGAACCTCTAATTGATTATGTCACTCTCCTTCTCTTTGTAACTTCAAAGTTTGACAATACCATGCTACACAATTTCCAATCCCTCCATATGTCTTCATCAATATCAATTCTCCATGTACATCTACTGCAATTGCACTTCAACCATGATAGTTTTCCCTTTTCTTCTTCATAATTTACCCCTCGTGTCATTGCATGAGTATACTCTCCATCCATTTCATCATCATGTTTTCTTGCCAACACAATGCCATTTTTTTCTAAGCAAGGAGGTATATAATTGATTGTTCCTATTTGTAATGATATTTTCCTTTGACTTAAATATCTTAACTCATATATAATAAGCCTATTATCTAAAGGTAGAGGAATAAACTTATGCAATAAAGAAATCAGTGGCCTTATGCAATCCTAAGTAAATGGAAATCATTGAGTTTGCAGTGCACTTGCTCCCATGAGTGGATCTATAAGTTAGTGCTCTTCCTTTTCTTTTACAATTATGCACCTATAATACTCCTACTAAAAAATGTGTTGGGGATAAAGGTGCCTTTGCCTAGCTACCCGTGTATTACTACACTGACAGTACCCACCACTACACACTGCAAGTGGCGGGTGCCTATCACCATCACTTTATTATTTATTCTTTTAGTGATAGTTTGAATAAAGGAAGGCCTGGTCACACATTGTGAACTGTTGGAGTTCCCATTTTGTCTCTCTCTCTTTCTTGCTCTTGCTCTCCCGCCATAGCTCTTCCAAGCAAGCTTCGATCCTTCTCACCTTTCAACTGGTATCAGAGCATGGATTCATGACTACTCAACCTTGGTTCGTGGCATCTTTAGCTTCTTATTGATTACCTACACTCATTGGGTCTCCTTCCTGGTAGCCACTTTTTACACTCACATTAAATTCCTATCGAGTCTTATGAAGGACACATAGCGAATATTTCCTCCCTTTTTTAAGAGAGAATTCTCTACGAAATCTAGTGTACAATGCTTGTATAGTGGCAATTAAATTTGTCACGAGTCAATAGCACCACTAGGTTGCATTTCCCTTCAAAGTTATATTGAAGAACATCAAATGATGTACTTCCTCATCGACTTGACAATCTAATATAAGTTTTTGGAAATCTTTGATATGTAATTCTACATCTTTGTTTGGACTTCTACTCAAGATAGGCAATTAATATCCTAAAGAGGATAGAGACACCATGTCCACTAGGATTTGTATTAATTGAGAGGGTATCGAGAGTGGTTGTCCCATCCCTATGGATATAAAAATAGTCTTAGAAGGTACAACTACGGTGTTGCTAATGGCACCACCAGATGGTGGTGTTGATCCACTACTTCAACTGGTCCGAAAAGCAATTGACCACCGCACAATTTTAGGTGTTAAGATAAACTACCACTTTTGTGTGTACTAGGACTGCTCTTACTCCAATGGGCTATAAGGCCCCTAACTTTAAGGGATACTAGACTAGAATGGTCCAAGGAGTATTTGTGAAAAAATTTCCATGTTTCCTTAGCCATTCTACACATTACTCTCATTGAATTTGAGAGATCTCTAGCTTGTACTCATGTTCTTGCCTTAATATCTCTTTCTCCACTTCCAAGCAAAGGGTCATGCACTCAAGAACCAAGCCTTAGGCCCTTACAAGAATCCTAAAGACTCTTGGCAAAATTACCACTTGTCATGACCTAAAACGGGCTCGATACTGGCTCTGATGGCTCTAGTCGGGGCTCCTAAACATGGTAAGTGACCCCGCATAGCCCCATAGCTAGGAGGGTATGGGTACTATAAATAAATCTCATAACTATTGCATTTATAGATGTAATTTTGGATTGTAGTCCAACTAATTACCCCTTTCGACTCCAAGCAAATGATTTTTCCACATGTAGGTGACTATCTCACCTTGAATCAGCTCTCCTACACCCTAGGGATTGGCCCTAGGATGCACCATCTAAAACATATAAAGCATCTTAACATACTCCTCTCTTGATATTTATCATTCTAAGAGACTTTTTATAGCCTCCCATAATCTTTCCCCCAAGAATAAACATGCTAAATTATAGCTAGGAATCCTTTTCCACTCCATGTGGATTAACGAGTTTTAAAAAAGCAATTGCTATGCATGTAGGAGGTTTATTCTAATATTATGATTTTATGCTCTTTTCATACAAGGTGAAATGCTCTAAAGTGCACAAAAAAAAGAAAAATAGCTTCATGTTCCATGTGCACAATCACATATTTTCATGCTTTTCACCATATGTATTGTGGTGATATAGAAGATAGCATTGAGAAAACCCATGTTACTATCTTCGTTATATTGAAAATATGACCTATATGCATATGAAAAATATTTTAAAAATTTACATTTAATCTCATTTTTTCCTTCTCACCAACCCTTATCGACAAGTTTTACAAGCATTGACATATTGGTAGGTATGTAATTAAATGAGAAAAACCAATAAAAAATAAAGTAGTTTTATGGAATATCTTATGATAAGTCTCATTTTATTCAAAAATGGCAAAAAATGAGTGGTATATGTGCATATAAAGCATTATTGTTGATAAAAAATCAAAAAAAAAAAATTTAAAGACTTGATTAATGTGCTTTCTATAATAATAATTAGTTTTTAAAATATTTATATTAGTAAAATTGAGAAAAATTACAAAAAATAGAGTTTTGAGGGTAGTTAAATGGTTAAATGGATCCCAATGTTGTGGAATCATAAAAATATATTTGTGCAATGTTTATATAGATTCCACAGTATGGATATTGCTTCAATGTGGCCTCATTTTGTGTGTTAAGATGCATATCATGTTTTGATACTCCTTTCCACTCTCCCTCTCAACTTGTACAAACACCCACTATGGAAAGAGAGAGAGAGAGAGAGAGAGAGAGAGAGAGAGAGAGAGAGAGAGAGATTAAAAATTGATATTTTTATAGGATGCATTATTTTAGGTGCTTGTTGTGGCAAATTGAGGCGAGGAAAATTAACAGATCATGGCAAAAAATGCTCCCAACAATTCCAAGAGTCGCCAAATTCCGGTCTCTATGAAGAGACCTCTCGTGTCTAGTGTTAACCCTAGCAAACTAGAGTGGTAACCCAACTCCCTTGGTAAAGAGCTAGCACATCTAACCTTCGTAGAGGTCTAGTGCATACATCTAGTTTTTAACCTATTTTGGATAAATTAATTCTTAGCATCCACGAGCAATGAAAAAACCCCGTTACTAATGCAATAATTTTTATTTGAACTATCTAATATCCCAATCTAGATAATAAGGAACACAAGCATTAAAGGTTTCCCTTTTGAAAAATATCATTATCTTTTTGTATCAACTTCATCAAGGTTTTTATTTCACCCAAGAAAGAAATACTTATCAAGATCCTTGCTAGATAATTTCTTAGAAAAAAGGGTTGACATTTTGAGAGCGGAATTTAGGTGCCGGGAAGTGCTTAAAAATAGCTAAAAATTATGAATATCAAGGGAAAAATATTCACCGTCAAAGGCGGCGGCTCGATCTAGGACGATTTTAAGCGTCAAAGTGCTTTAAAGGTGCCCAAGCGACACTTGTTGATTTTTCATAATTTTTCAGACAGTCGTGCGGGTTGACACGAGCTACTGGCCAATGCAGATGCTAAGCCGGATGCCCAGGATTTTTCAGAGCTCAATTCCGAGTCCGGACGGGAAAATGGCCAAGGAAATGGTCAAGATGCGAAGGGGTGGACCAAAGTTTGGCCAAATGGGTAAGTGACCCTTGGGAGCCCAAAATGAAATGCCACATGAAATGTTGGAGAAGAATCGTGGAGAGAGAGAGGAGGAGATCACGCCAGCATGCGCACGAAAAATGCGCCCTTGATGATGAAGATGGAGATGTGGGGGCTGCAAACAACCCCTGCAAATGATGATTGCCCCTCATTCCCCTCTGTATGCCGATCTTATCGCCGCCCTCCGCTCCTCAATTGATGGCCTGAATGCTGATATAGAAATCTAGTCTTTCTCTCTCCTCCCTCTCTCTCTTCTAAGAGGGAATTCATGTCGGAAGAAGAAGGAAGAAGAAAGAATGGTGGAGGCTTGTCCGGCATGGATCGGATTGCTCCACGGGCTGGAAATGGTGATTTGTGATTGTGCTGGACATGAAGTGCTGCTGATTTTTAGATTTGCAGCCATGGACGTGAAACCCGAAACACGCAAATAAGCGGTAATTCAATTTTTTTCAAAGGAAATTTGAGATTTCATGGCTTTTGATTGATAAAATGTTGTTCATGTGGGCTAAAAATTGTTTATGTTGCTGTTTTCCATGAGTACTTGTTGATCATAATCAGAAAATCAGAAAAATATGCATCTTGTGGTTCAAAATAATACACTAAAACACGTAAAATATGAAAAATCAAGGGAAAATGATGGTTTTGAGAATAAAAATGGGAAAATGAATAGGAACACCAACTAAATTTTCATTTTTGCTGCAAGAAGGAACTAAGGGCCACAGTCCATAACCTATTTTTAATTTTTAGTAATTAAATAATGCAAAAATAAGGAAAAATACAAGGAAAATAGAGGAAAATCACTAAAAATAGGGGAAAATGCATTTTGGGTGCGGAAAATTAATGAAAATTAAGAACAATGTTTGTGAATGTTTGTGGGGACTGAAGCATGAGGATTTACCTCAGTTCAACCCGACCTTCTTGTTCTAGTGCGTCTTTTTTCGTTTTTTACACATAAAATGATGGCAAAATGCCCTATAAATCTATACAACAATGTAACATTTGATCGATGGAAGGGTAGAGTGGTTAAAGTGTGTCTAAATGTGAAGCAAGATGATGAAAATATTTTTGTTTTTGTTTGCATGCCATATAGGTCGGTGAATAATTATAAAATAAGAGCCTAGTAGCACGAGGGTTTCCTCGGTGCTAGGTTTGTGCAACGACGCATAAGAACGGTAGTTGAAAATCATTGAACAGATGTTTTGTACATGTGCACAATATTGATTTCATAATTGTTTGAGCACTTGGCATCCACAATATGCATAAATCATGAAAATATTTAAAGGTATCAGAAATCCTGGATGCACAGCAATTGTATTCATTAGGACCTTGACCCACGTTGAGTGAGAGACAGGACATCCTAAGCTATAGGCTAGTCGTGGGATCTAGGGAAAGGAGAAGTAAGGACAATGGTACATTCCTGTATACGATTAAATGGTACCTTGAGTGGATCTTGTGCGAAATGTTTATATGTTGAGCGACGCATCGAGGGGCCAATCCCTAAGGTGTAGGAGAGTCACAGAGGGGTGGTGGCATTCAGCCGTTGGAGGACCCCCTATGTCTGTGCTTCGTGCCATTAGGCAATGTGTAAGGGACTCCCTTTGAGGAGTAGTGGGTGAGAGAAGAGTGGACTACAAACGACGTAATACAAACACAAGATATTTAGGAAGGCAATGTATGTGTCATCAATGCTCCTGGCCGCGAGGCCGGGGGGTTGTTGAGCGCATATGATAGAGGTCTGGCTAGTGCATGAGCCAGTGCCGGTCCGTGTTTAGGTCCATCACATTTCCTAACCCTTGTTAACTTAAGAGGTTAATATTTTCAATAGCTAGTCTTTTATAGGACAATTAGGATAATTACAAACCAATGTTCCTAAATAGTATAAAATTTCCTAAAATATCACATTTCAAAACGAAAATTAATCCTAATATTCGACGCGTTAATCGTTTCATCATCATAATTTTTAAATATTTAATACTTTTGGAAATTCTAAAACACAGACTAGGTACCATCATGAGAGGGCATTCTAGTTTGAATTTTCTCATAAGCACCTATAATTTCTCATCTATCTATTTAACATCACAAGTACCCACAAGGATCCTAGAATGCCTATATCTGTAATCGACATCATTCATCCAATTTTCTATGATTATTCCATCAAGATTACTTCGATATATGAAGGAAGAAACTTGGATTTCAGTTGGCATGATGGGGACGTCGCTCACATGCACTACCTTTTGTCCAACTCCAATGTTTCTTCACTTTGGGGCCATCTCAATCGGTACATTCCTCACCTTTCTTCTCCCTTTGGTATTTTTTGAACTTGTGTTCCCACAAACCATGGCTCATTAAGGTGTATGAATAAACATGAAGAAAGTATAGGCAAGATTTGAGTAGAGAAAAGTTCTACTTAAGAGGATAGGCTTAATAGCAAGGTGAGGGCCTATATATCAGATTTTTGGAGGGGTTTTGATGTAATCTCTGGATAGTAAATAAGAAATACAACGAGGCAAAGAGTAATGATGATAGGGATGGAGAAGGATTGGTATAGGAAGTAGGGTCCACTTTTCAAGTAGGTGGATAGAGTAAGGAGAGTAATTCGAAGGTAAGGTGGATTACAAAAAGGAGAAAGGACGATGATAAAGCTAATTGATGCTCAAATTTTTAGATCACAATTCTTTTCTCGTCGACCTCTCATATATATATATATATCCCTCTCTCTATAGTAGCATA
The DNA here is from genome assembly GCF_053477565.2 of Lygodium microphyllum. Classification (NCBI taxonomy): domain Eukaryota; kingdom Viridiplantae; phylum Streptophyta; class Polypodiopsida; order Schizaeales; family Lygodiaceae; genus Lygodium; species Lygodium microphyllum. The sequence continues at coordinate 114,172,967 of NC_141148.1, forward strand.
ACATGATCAATAGCCTTAAGCTTTAGTAGCTAGGGCCTATATAGCCTTCGTCTTGCTCCATTGCTCATTATGCTTTGCATGCCACATTTTAAACATTCTCCTTATTGTTCATGAGACTGATCATTCGAATGATCCTATTGATGTGCTTTTCATCTTAGACTTACTGGTTGAGTTGATCATCTCATGACTTTATGGAATCATCTAAGTAGCACTAGAGCTTTTAATGGATTCAAGGGTGTTGTTTCAATGATGACATTTGTTCCTTTTACAAGCTAAGGATGATGGAAGTAACAATGATGATGACTAATGATCGATGATCAAATGACCACTAGCTAAAGCTTTAAGCTTTTTTAAAAATTTTATTAAGGTTTATGGTTTCAAGGTTAGGCTTGTATATCCTTTCCCCCTTAGAGGAATTGAGATGTCCTCATCTCAAATATTGCAAAAGTTGGAAGATTCAAGTATTGAAGTAGAAGTGATGGCTCATGTTTCTCCTTGAACTTTTGAATCCGCAAAGTAAAACCTCACACGCATTTTTTTCCCAAGGGAAAGTGCTAGTCTTCTATTTTGTGCACAAGACATATAATGTTGGGGTTTTGGGAGATGGGTCAAACTTTCAAGTTTATCGTTTTTCTATGGTAAGTTGTATTGTAGAACCTATCAGTTAGCACCCACCATGCATTTTCTATGCACACAGGCACTCAAACTTCAAAGTGATTCTATGAATTCAAAGATAGGTTTATTGCAATATATTGATGCTAAATTCATAAAAAATGTAGGACTCATTACATGTGTAAGGCCTATTGTATCTTATAAAGAACTTTTTGGGGTTTCTAATCATCTTCAAAGGATAAAATGGGCTCTAGGTCATTGTCATCATTTGATTCTTAGAGTATAGCGAATGCTAAACTTGTATGGCTTCACTTCTATGTTGGTTTATCATCTTCTTGATCTAGTTCAAGGCAACTCACTTGGATATTTTCTAGCTAATTGGAATGGAAACCTCAGTGAGTAGGGCACTTCTTTTAATGGTCCTTTGAATCTTCAATGTCTTCCTTTGAGTACATTAAGAGGTAATTACCTTCAAGACATTGGTATTCTTTCCATGGTCCTTAGGATCATCAAATATTCCTTGGATTACATTAAGAGGTAGTTATCTTCAAGGCATTGGTCACTATTTGAATTGATCAAAGCTTTGGCTTTGAGAAGCATCTTGAAGATCTATGGATCACATGGCTTCCAATTGATTATCTAAGGGAGGATTTAATCATTGGCAAAACTCAATTGCTTGTTCAACAATATTCATTGGTAGAGCATACTTCTTAAGAGTCACAAATCAACATTTCCAGGTTCAACCTTAACTCATGAAGTTTGAATAACTCATTCATCTTCAATGCACAATAGGAAGGTGAAAGATACCTTCTACACACAGCTTCTTTTATGAGTTTCCAAGTAATAGCATTCTCAGATATTCAAGTATCTTGATACCATTGTTTCCACAAAGATGCACTTCCCCTATTAGTTTCAGCTTGGCTAACATGACCTAGTTAGGGGTGCTTGTCTCTTTGGCTCAAAAATAATATTCTATAAATTCAATCTAGACTTTGATGTCTATTTCCACATCTTTGCTTCTCCCATCAAAATTGGGAGGTTTTTTTTGCTTGAGAAGACATCGAGTTTCCATATAAACCTTCTTATGTTTTAATTGAAATTTTTTTAAACTATTGGTCTTGCACAACCAAAAGAGAAAGAAATATATTTTCTTTATATTATTTTTAGCAGCCAAAGGTTCTACATCATGATAAGTGTTCTGCTATGAAGATTCACCCATGGAAATTCGATACATCAATGATATGATAGTACGGAGACTCAATAGAAACTTCTAGGATTTTGTATTTGGAAGGAAGGTCTGAGTAACATTCTTTAAAAAAATTTAAAGTATATTTGCCATGCTTCATTACTTATACAACCTCCACTATTAACTAGTGATAGATCATTTAACATAAGTGGTCATTAAATCAAATTTCTATTCAGCTCTAATATCAAGGTGTAACTGTCTATCTAATGAATCCTAATGGCATATATTTTCAATAGTCCGTCAAGATGTAATCAAGACAATTGTTGTCTGAAATTACTTTGAGTCACCAAATATTCATAACCTTGAAATACATGATTCTACCTCGTAGGGAAAGTTCCACCTCAGCCCCACAAGGATTGACATGGAAACGTGAACCTAATTTAAATACTATAGTCTCTTATCAATGGTTAAATTGCTATTTCTGAGACGAAGTAAGTGTACACAGCTTAAATAAATCAACTTTGGTATCTAGAATGTAAGATGATTCGCCTTGCTAGTGGCCGTTCTGCTTACGGTTGTTAGTAAAAGCTAATAAATTACTAAGAAATTTAACAAACATGCTTTCATATTTCAAATCAGTCGTTACGGGGTCAATGAGCTTATAGCCACGGAAGAGGTTCCCTAGGAGAATCATGATTTAGTCGGCAGAAAGGGGCCTATCTAGCATTAGCTTTTGAGATGATTGCAATATTATCATCCCACGAGCCAAAGCAAACCATTGCTACACTTGATTCAAAGAGAGCAAGAAATATGGAGGAGTGATGTGCATCAACCCCTCTACCCATAGCATATAGTCTCTATTTTGAACCCCTAAAATGGCATTGATTGGGTTTGAGGATGACACACTAGGGCAACCCTTCCTAGCTTTGCTTAATCTAGCATTTGAGCTTTTATTGAAGCATGTCAACTAATCAAGATGATCTTTCCATATGAAAAGTGTAATAACTTGCTTTCTTCTGTGAGTATTTTTAGTTTTCTAATTGTCATAACATAATTCATTGGGGATTTAGTTTGACATATAGAAACAACTTCGTTAATTATTATATTAGACAACGTTCCTTTCCATAAGTTAGGCATAGACATGAATATAAAGGCAAATAATAATTTTGGAAAATAAAATTATTTATTTAAATTCATTATCTTTATTATTATTCTAATAACTATTCTAGTCTATAGTTAAACTGAAATAGCCCGATGACAAAAAAAACCACCAAATCCGCCGTCACCTAGCATCGATGCTTTCCAAGAGATCCACCTAAGCTTGCAAGGAGTAAGCCCAGTCCTACCATGCCCAAAGAATTTTGGTCGAAGTCCCCCTTCATTCTTGGCACCTCTCCTAACATACAATAAGTCCCTATAGAGAGATCACTCATGTCCAATGTTGGTCATAGCAATCCAAAGTGGTAATCCAACTCTCTTGGTGAAGAGTTAGCACATCTAACCTTAGGGGAGGTATAAGGTACACATCTAATATTAAACCTATTTTAGATGAATTAATTCTTAGCACCCACAAACAATGAAAACATTCCTTTCAATGCAACAAGCAATGCGATAAATTATACTTGTGCATGCGTGCTCGTCTAAGCCTTGAGCTTATGAGTATAGGTTCTACATGATTTTTAAGTCATGGTTCTTATTTTGTCTTGGTTTTACCATTGGGATGCCTTTTATTTAAGATATCTCATATCCCAATCTAGGTAATGAGAAGGAGGCTTCTATGTCAAGCATCAAAGGTTTCTCTTTTCAAAAAGATCAACTTATCATTTTGTATCAACCTTATCAAGGTTTATATATAACCCAAGAATGAAACACTTATCGAGATCCTTACTAGACTATTACTTAGGAAAAGGGGTCGACGTTTCCTAACCCTTGTTAATCTATGAGGTTTCCAATAGCTAGATTTTTATTGGATAATTAGGATAATTACTTTCTTAGACTTGAGTTGGCGTGACGGGGATATTGTTTGCATGTGCTATCTCTTGTTTAGTTTCAATGTTCATTCACTTTGGGGCCATCTTGTTGGTATGTTCCTCACCTTCCTTCTCCCTTTGGTCTTTCTCAGCAAACATGTGTTCCCTTGAATTGTGGCTTGCCAAGGTATACAACTAAACTTGAAGAAAGTATAGACGAGGTTTGTGTAGAGAGAAGCTCAACTGAAGATAGGCTTAATAGCAAGGTGAGGGAGGAATACATAAGGTTTTTGGAGGGCTTTTGATGTAATCTTTAGATACGGAATGGGAGATACAATGAGGGTAAGAGTAATGATGATAGGAATGGAGAAGGGTTGGTATGGGAAGTAGGATTCACTTTTCAAGTAGACAGATAGAGTAAGGAGAGTGATTCAGAGGTAAGGTGGTCCGCAAAGAGGAAAGGAGATAAAGCGACTTGATGCTTGGATTTTTAGACCATGATTTTCTTCTCTTCGACATCTCATTCTTTCTTTTTACTCTACCTCCTATTAATCTTCCTCTCTTTGTCTCACACTCTCTCCCTTTATGTTACTATTTTCTCTCTCTCCCTTACTATCCCCCCCTCTCTATAGCAGTGTAATACAATCAATAGCCTTAAGCCTTAGTAGCTAAGGTTTATATACCCTTTGGCCTCCATTACTCAAAGCACTTTGTGTGCCATGTTTGAACCTTTCTCCTTACTGTTTGTGACCAATCAATTGGATGATCTCATTGATGTGCTTTTTCTGTGGGACTAACCAATTGAACTGATTGCCATGACTTTGCGAAATCGTCAAAGCAACAATACTAAAGCTTTTGGTTTATTCATGCTATCATCTCTCTTGTTTCTCTCACAAGAAGAATTTATGAACCATATCATCCAATACATCCTCCTTTACCATCTTGCAAGGCAAGGATGGAGGATCATCATCTTCAAAGTCATCAATCTTTGTGGATTGTGATACCTCCATTTCCACTCGTCATCGCTGTGCCTCTTTGCGTATTGCATATAGTAGCATGTGTGGGTATCGTGCATTCAACAAGCAGAATATCCAAGTCATATCAACATATCTCTTCAATTTTAGGAGGAGATCATTTAACCCCTCACCAAACAATTGATTACCAATGATTTTTGAGGATCCCATTCTCAATACATAATGGTATGATTCATTGTGATTCTACGTGGGATGACAGACTGTCAATGATCAAATGATGGCCAACTAAAGCTTGAAGCTTTAACAAAATTTTCTTATGGAGTTGCATGGGATTCGTGCGGGGGTTCGTCAATGTCGCTCATCACACATGGATGCTTTCCAAGATGGAAGTAGAAAGTTCTAAGTTCAATTCCAAGTAAATCAAGAATCAAGATCAAGGCGAATGAGAAAACAAGCTAATTGTTTAATGGTATGGTTGAAGTACATGTGTTAAGACTCGTAGTCAAGGAAAAGGATTGTAGAGATGACCCTCATAGCATATAAGATCAAGAAGTGTACAAACATAATTGGAATTTCCCTTGAGAAGTAGCTTACTAAGATTGTTGACTCCTTCCTAGTTTTCTTGTGGTTCAAAACAATGATGAATTCAATGAAGATATATCAAGTCTTGTTTCTAAGAGGCAAGTAAAAACTCATAAGCAAGTTCTCTCAAGTGTTGATAAAGTGATATATATCTCTTTTCCATGTAGAAGAGACATATTGTCTTGCACGACAAAGCATTCGCCATGGAAAACCTTGACGGAGGTTGGGGCTGCCGTCAATTGCACCTATATCAATGTAATCCTTTCTTCAAGTAGTGCTTTGTCATGGCATGCTTGTTATTTCTCACACAAATATTCTCATAGGTTGACGGCTTGATGTAAGACAAGAATAACACGTCTTCCGTAATCCTGACTTGGATCTTTCACAACAATCCTTTTTGTTGTAACGAGTGTTAAGGATTTTCAGATAAAGACGAATCTATTCTAGCGTGCTGGAAGAGACGGCAGCACGTATCGATAGGGAGGACCGTCGTCCTGGCCATGCAGGAAGCGCAGGGAAACAACAGCTTTGGTCATGGACGCTCCATCTCTAGACCCGGCTTCTTCGCTTTCTCTTCTACTTCGTTTGTCTCGGCTTCATTTTTATCACCTCCGTCTTCAGCACCTTCTTCGTCTTTGGTTTCGTCTCCTCCTTCAAAACTCGGAGCAGGTCACAGACTGTAACTTCCTTTTCGTCATCTTCTCATCACCTTCCTCGTCCGTCCCTTCATCTTCGATCAGCGTTTGGCTTCTCTTCAGCTTTGTTGCGGCCTCACTCTAGTTCTTTTGCCATTAACACCTCTCGTCGCTCCCAGCTCTTCTTTCTTGTCTTTCTTGTCATCAACTTCTCATTGTCTTTTCCTTTGTCAGCAACTTCATCTTCAATGTCTTCATCAGCAGAGCTCATCCTCCCCCCCCCCCTCCTCGTCTCGTCCTTTTCTTCTCCTTCGTCCACCTTCATCGCAGTAGCGTCCTCTTCTGACCTTTGTCATCTCTGTCACAGCAACATTCCATCCCTCTGACTTCGACTTCGTCGTTCCTGTCGTTACCACATTCTCATTCTCGTCCTTCTCTATCACAACAGCATCCGCCCTTTCGAGTTCCCTCCTTCTGTTCACTGTTTTCTTTCTCACCACCCTCGTCGTTCTTTTATATCCTCGATGCTTTGTAAAGATTTAATAAAGCTTTAAAAAGTATCGTTCAAAATATCATCCTCCTTTTGTTTGAGCCGCATAAAAAAATCATTCTTTGATTGACATCAGAGTTTACTTCAGCGTGCCACCATACATTTGCCAATAATATAGTCATCCTCTTTATCTCAGAATTGAAGGGTTCAATCTTTAGTGTCTCACATCGGGATCTTATTTCTTCCCATTGCCTGTAAATTCAGCATAGCATACCTTCACAATGGTCATATGATTTGTTATTAGAGTTCGTCTCTTATCACTACAGATGCATGTTGTTGAGCTCACAGTCCCGCAGGCTGCTAGATTCCAATCAAGAGCTTTGACATTCATCATCTACAAACCACTTTGTCACCCCTTCCAATAATTATGTCAATTTCTGTAGGACATCATACAAATCATAAGTCCTCCTTTAGCAATACCATCGGATCAATCAGAATGTATGGGATATGCATTCCCAGAACATTATGGCCATAGTGACCCATCATAGAGCCACCTGATGAAAATGTAGAATGATGTAGGTAGCCACTAGAAAGTGAGGCATACTGCGTGTACATTGGAGGTCTATGTTCCTTATCATGAGGATTGTCATAGAGCATACAATGTTTTTCTTACAAGGGCAAGAGTCCCATACAGTTGCATTAGATCATTGGTGGAGATGGCACACGGAGAAAGATTCGCTTTGGCCATGACACAATTCTCAGCTGCAATAACCTTCCTTATTTGATCAATAACACGACCTCCTCTACCAATAAGTCATCTGATTTGGCTGTCTTGCACTTATATTGTGAGAGTGGTCATCATAAGTTGCATGTGTGGAATCTCCAATGGTGCAAATACAAAGAATCCATGCTTATATTTCTTGATAGAGAGGGTGGAAGGAAAGGACGAAAAGAAGAATTGGAAAAGGGTGACAAGTGTTGCACTGATGCACAATAGAGAGGATCCCACTTGGAAGTCCATCTTCAACATTCCATTGGATAGTATTCACATTTGTTCAATATTGCATGCTTTTGTCAGAATCATGGAGAAACTTGTATATCAATACATTTTCTTTGCTTGTAGAATGCAACCAAAAAAAGAAGCCATTGCAACATGTAGGAATGGAGAGTGAGTGCTATCAGAAATTGGGCTACACAAGCATCAAGTGATGATTGAAAAAGATGAGAAGAGATCAGGAAAATCTGGTAACTTGCCAAAGAAGCCTTGCTTTGGAGGAGCAAAGGCTAGGAATTTTCTCTTAGCGCCCATCTATAAGGAAGGGAATATCATGGTTCATAGGCTGTAGGACTATGATAGGTGGAAAAAGTTACATTTTGCAGTTCCTGATCAAAGTAATGGAGGAAAAACAAGGTTGACCAAAACTAAGGTTTGGATAAGTCTTAACAAATTGGCTCCCTTACTTTGCAAGATGGCGTTTAACAATGAAGATAAGCAAGATTTTATCGATGATATGCATATCTTCTACGAAAACATGGTGGAAGTGTGGGGCAAAAGCTCTATCACACATTACATGGTGCATACTAAGTTAATATTTTAAAATTGTATGAATTGTATAAACTATTGTCTATATCTTTACTCATGTGTGATATATGTCTTTGTAGCATATCCTTGAGGCACATGGGCCATACTTTGCAGAAAAGGGAAGCATCATAGCGCGTGGTGCATACCAAAGAAAAACCAATCATAGTGGAGGGGTGAATGGTAGCAATCCAATGATCCAATTTCTATCTTGGTGGTATAGGATTATAGTAGCGGATGAAGCTAAACTCTCGCAAAAGAGAGCAAATGAAAGTGTTGATGAATCGGCTAGAGACATGATGGAATCACGTCGTGTCACTAAAAGAGTGTGTTATGAAGCCTCAAGTGTCAAAAAAAACTATGCCAAGTGGCTAGAAACAAGGCTTCGACAAGACAGCAAAATGGGTTTGAAGAGAGATAAGATAGTAAGATGAAAAAATGTATTCAGTATGAATGCAATTCATAGTTTAAGAGAGAAATAGAGAGTGTGTATCTATGTGAATGAGTCTTATAGTTTGGGTTATATATAAAAGAGGGTTTCACTTTTTATCTTATTCACTGAGTTCTCACATCTCTTGTGTAGGAAAGATGACTAGATCTAAGGTAGTTGCAAATAAGCTTTTGCTCAAAGCCCCATATCGTGTTTAGCCCCTTGGAGCATCTACTAGCTTAGATGCACCTCCTTCTCAACCTAATCCAGCTGGTTCCTTAAGCCGCTCTCGTAAGAGTTCTCCTCAGCATCCCTGTAAGAAACGCAAGTGGAAGTCAGATATAGTAGCCCTGAGAGAAATCAAGAGATATCAATGCTCTTTTGATCTCATCATTCCAAAGGCGAGCTTCTCGAGACTTGTTCGTAAGATTGTGCAAGACCTCTACCACACAGAAAGCAAGAGGTGGTTTTTAGCACAAGGTCAGGATAAACTTGATTGCTTTACGTACAAAAGAATGCCTTCATGCTCTACTGTGTGCTATAGAGGCCTTTTTAGTTGACTTGATGACTCATGCTTAACGTTGTGCAATACATACGAAGCGCATCACTGTAACTCCCAAGGACTTTCAACTTGTAAGAAATCTTCAAGTAGTAAAGGATGCATTCGTTCCAATGGAATGAACATAGTTTGTAATGTTATCTTTTTTGGCATAGTATTCTCCTCGTGCATTGGACATATGACTATGTCCCAATGCAAAACTGTTGTACGCGCCCTTAAAATGTGAATTAATTTTTTACTCTTGTCCTTCACTCTCAACCTTGCATGTGCATCATCATTGTATTTTCAACTCTTACTTACAGTTTTTGCTAGCACTATCAATTTCAATAGGAAAAACATGTAAAAATTTTCCATTTCTCGTTGTAGAATTTACTCTTGATGCCTCTGTATAATCTATGAGGTGCAAAGTTTCTAAGGGCCAGTAGTCGTGATGTTAATTTCTCAATTATCAGTCCATCTATAATTTTGGTGTAATATCATTTTTAAAATACTAAAATATATCCAAATGCAACGAAACTTCACATACACACTCGTTAGGTGGCCAAGAGCCCAAATTATTTTTTTTGGAGAAAAAATGCCTGCAGACCCTTGGTCCGAAGTCTGGCATCTAGAGCTACTTTTCTGTAGGAGAGTGGCTCCTGTCTGGTCCGAAGTGATGGGACCTCAAATGAGTCGGCACTGGCTATGATACTAGCCGGACCTTATGCACACAACAGACAACCCCACCACATGGCCTCGTGGCCAGGAGCATCTAAGACTCACTCTACACTAAATGTTAATGTTGATTATGTGTTTGTATTAGGTCATAGTCCAACGTTTACCATCCCTTCTCCTTAGAGGGAGATTCCATAACATATAGACACAATACCTCATAGCACAAATATAGGGAAGCACCTCTCATCTGACTGTCACAACTCCATTGTGACTCTCCTACACCTCGGGGATTGGCCCCAAGATGCGTCGCTCCAACATATAGTACACACGATAAAGGCTCCACTCTTCCATTTTGAATGTATTCTAGGAGATACCATGTGTTCTTACCAAATAATTTTCTAAGAAAACGATCGACTAACCTACAACTTAGGTTGTCTCTCACACTCAAGCATAGGTCATCATAATGGAAAAAATATTCTATGCATCCAGTTCTTCATATTCTGATACCATGATTGATATGCACATGCAAAAGTGGATGATCCTAATGTGCTCAAATTTAATTTTCAATCAAAAACATGTGGTGCACAACCAGGCTTTCCAATACTCATTTACTAACTCATTGCGGCGATGTAAGGATATCACCGAAACAACGCTCATACTACTATCCTCTTAATTAAAATACAACAAACCCTATATCATGCTATCCATTAGCATGATCAGCAATAAACAACACCCAAATCGCATTATTCAAACACCCCACCCCCTACTTTTAGGTATTGCTTCCGTTGCATAGGTGTAGGGATTCATTTTGTCATGTTTTGATGTATGAAAAGCGATAAATCACGAACTTCAACAAAGAGATAGTGAAAAATGAGGCTAAACCTCATGCTTTGCCACTACCATACATTCACAAACACTCGTTATATTTTTCCTTACTTTTATGAAGTATTTTATTTATTTTTTAACATTTACTTATCAATAATCACTATTATTCTCTAATTTTTTCCATATCAATCATTTTAGGATACTGAAATTCAATTTTACTTTCTATTTCTCCCCATAGGAACACATTTCACCCACCCGAAACGACAAAACCATCATTTTACCATTAAAAACCGCATTTTGAATTTTACGAGATTTAAATAGCGCATGTAAATCATTACGAAATCACAATTTTTTGATAAATAGCAATTAAAAATGATGCAACTAGCATTGAAACAAAATTTTCAACGCATAAGGACATCATTTCCATCATAAATTGTCGAAAGACCTTCATTTCCTTCATAAGAAATAGTCATACCATGTTTCTATGAAACCCAAGACACATTGAATGACTGCGTGACTAGCGACGGAGCCTCAATCACTCTCAATTCCATGCTGCACATCAATCTTTAGCATCTCCATATATCTCCATCATCATTTTCTTCAATCTCCTTCCCGATTCCTCCTTCAAAGTAGTGCGCATGAACAATCCATAGAGAGGAGAGAGAGGGAGGAGAGAGAGAGACTAATTTCTGATCTTCCCATCTAGGCAGCCATTGGATGGGGGCCGAAGGTGGCAATGGAGAGCGAAGGAAGCAAGCATCAGGCTGGTAATATCAGTTTCATGCAGTACATTGAGGCTCCAAATGGCCTATAGCCCTCCTCTCCCTCAAATCGTCATCATTTGCAAGGTGCCTTTATGTTTTTTTTTTCATGGAAAGAATGCCCCTCCTCCCCTCGTCGCGTGAAAAATTGGAGGTTGACTCCAAAAGTCACACCCCCTCTCATCCCTTAAGTCTTTTTAGACTTGGCTTATTTTGGTCTTTGGCTTTGGGCACTCCCCTTCTCTCACCCGACGTCCGATTCAAGGTCCGAAAAATCCTGCACATCCCTCTCGAGGTCCCGCACTACCTGGCACTTCTAAGGATTCAATCCATTAGTCGGAAAAATTATGAAAAATATGAAACTGTCAATTGGTGTATCTTTAAAGCACTTTAGGAACCTGACGACTACTTGCTGCTTAAAATCGACTCGATTGCCTATGCCGCCATTGATGGAGTTTATTTTTTCCTTGAAATCTGGATTTTTTGGCTAATTTTAAGCACTTCTCAGAGTAAAAAATCCTCTCTCATTGACGACCATGGGATAGGGCGACTCAGCCCGTCAAATCCCACGAACAGATATGCACATAAACACAACCACAAAGAGCATCAAGCTGATACTGAAAATACTTAACAAAACCCATCACAGCTCTCACCCCACCCCCTATCAAGACCAAGGCATGAAATCCACAATGAGTAGGACTAGCATACTCTAACAGAAAGCCGAAAGCTAATCACTAACCAACTATTCCAACACAGCCAAGATAAAAAGGACTATCAAAGAGGGTATCCTCAGTGGTGGGCTGAACTACCTACCTAACTAAGGATAACTCAACCACGAGCTCCTCCTAGGCGAGGACTCCTATATCCTGATCAAGAAATATTATCTTTTAGCATGCTTTCCTTTTAGGCCTTTATTTTCCACATTTGGGTGTGTAAAAAGGAGGGAGCTGAGCATAGTGACCCAAGGAGAACATGGCATCAGCCTCAAGTCCTATCTTGGTACCCAAGAACCTACCAAACCCTCGCAAGGAAACATTAAATCCTTTTCTGTTGCTCACTTTTATTTTCACTCCAACCTGCCTTAGTTTGCTTTGCTTTTTAGCTAGTTTCCACTAGTACATAGATCGGATGCCGTAAGCGCGCGTAGTGAGCGTCGGAATGTCCCCAAGAACAAAAGAACTCTACTTTTTGCACAAAACTCAAGGGAGAAAGCATGCACGACATGAACAAGAGACCAATTGGGTGCAATCTCCCCCCATGCCTTGTGTGAGCACTCCACAAAGCATGTATTTTATGTATTAATCATCTTCATGCTCAAATAATAGCCCAAATTACAAAATAGCATGCTTTTGGCTTTTGAGTTTGCTTTAGTGCTAAATAGAAATAAAGCTAATCGGTGGGCGCCCAAGAAGTCAGGCATACCCAATACAATGTCCAAATACAAATATCATAATCGTGCGCCCATGCACATACAAAAATAATAAATAAATATCCAACTCCTTAATAAATAGGCGCGACAAAATATAGGCGCCATGCCTAAGGTATGCGCCCATCAAAATATAGGTGATAACTCGAATACACGCTATCCTCCAATGCTTTCCTCCGCCACTGCTGCTATCTCTACACATCAACTGAAGCATTCACAATTGTTAGTAAAATAATACAATTAAATCGACAAAAGTGAATACCTAGCAGTCTTCAGCTACATAAATACATCAATTGGTTAGAAATTAATCCTAACCTTAATTTATCACGAGTGCGCACTCTAAATTCATAAACATTTATTAATTTAATATGTATTTTGCGGAATCATCCGCTATGGAATCACCCATGTACACACTAAATTAACGAGACGTGCGAAAAGGATAGGCGTTCCCATCGACTTCTCGCACAAAGAATCCACTTTGTGCATGAGCCCCGGTAATCAAAGTTTATGGAATCCACCGTAAAACCTCACAGAATCCACCGTGAAATATATTGCTGGGCTTTGGCAATCATGTCTTTAACTTCATAAAAAATAGTAGCGTGCATGTTAGCAATATTATCAGCACTATGAATTTTATTTGATAATGATGCAACAGGTGTAGACAATCTATAACCATAAATCACTTCAAACGGTGCTTTCTTTGTAGCTATGTGTGGTGTATTATTATATGCAAATTGAAGCAAATGTAGATGTGTATCCCATGTATGTGGTTTAGAAATAGTGTATGCACGTAAAAGATCTGAAATAGTACTGTTAGTAGCTTCTGTTTGACTATTTGTTTCAGGATGAAATATAGATGAAAAATCAATCTTTGTCCTAAGTTAGCAAACAAAGTAATCCAAAAATTATTACAAAATCTAGAATCACGGTCAGAAATAATAACTTTTGGTAATCCATGATTAGTGAAAATAGTTTTCAAAAACAATTGTGTTGCCTGAGATGCTGTTAAAGTTTTCTTGCATGGAATGAAATATGCTTATTTGCTAAACCTGTCTACAACAGTCCAAATCATATCATGGTTAGCTTTAGTGTTAGGTAAACCAGTAATAAAATCCATAGAAATTTGTTCCCATGGTCGTGATGGAATAGATAAGGGCATTAGTAAACCATACTGTTTACCATGATGTCTCTTAACTCTTTGACAAACTAAGCATTCAGAAACAAAGTTAGATACATCAGTGTCCATATGTGGCCAGTAAAAATCTTCACTCAATGTACGTAAAGTAGATATAATACCTCTATGACCTTGATATGGAGGACAATGAATCTCATTCAAAACAAATGATCTAAATGGAACTGTAACACATAATCTCTTTTCATAAAACATGAAGCCATCATTGTAAGACAATGAATCAATAGGAATCTAGTTATTTCCAACTAATTTATTCCAATCAGCTTGAAAAGTAATGATAAGTATCTTTCATAGGGATAAGGGAATCAAATGATATGACAGAAATATTATGAATGGTCGGTCTTCCACTTAAAGCATCGGCTATTACATTCTCTTCTCCTGGTTGATATTGTATAAGAGGATGAAAACTCTGAATGAAAGCTGCCCATTTGATATGTCTGTCATAGGTTTGGGGTTGACTAAGGAGATGTCTAATACTTTGTTGGTCAGTCTTAATCATAAACTCAGAACCCATTAAGTAATGTTTCCATTGACATAAGGCTTGTACAACAGCTAATAATTCTTTATCATAAGTGGAATATTTAAGTTCAGATGGTTTCAGTTTATAGCTAGAGTAGGCTATGGGATGATTATCTTGCATAAGTACAACTCCTATTCCAGATCCGCTAGCATCAGTAACTACTAAAAATAATGGTCTATTGAAATCAAGTAGTTGTAATACAAGAGCATGGGTTAATGCATGTTTGAGTAAATCAAAAGATTTTTGTTGATTATCAGACCAATGATAAACAATACCTTTCTTTAAAAGTTTAGTCAAAGGCAAGGCAAGTAATGAAAAATTTCGCACAAACTTCCTGTAAAAACTAGCAAGACCTAGAAAAGAATGTAACTCATGCATATTTTTGGGTATGGGCCAGTTTAATATTGCTTCTATCTTGTTAGGGTCAACCTTAATACCTTCTGATGACACAATATGACCTAGATATTCAATTTTTGTTTGAAAGAATTCACTCTTTTTTGGATTAGCATACAATTGATTATCTTTCAACAACTTGAAAACTAAAGACAGATGTTCATAATGCTCTTTTTGATTTTTACTGAATACCAATATATCATCAAAGAATACTATAACACAATGCTGATATTTCAAAAATATACGATTCATTATTCGACTAAATGTAGTAGGTGCATTAGTCAATCCAAAAGGCATCACTAGAAATTCATAATGTCCAAATTGTGTTCTAAATGCAGTTTTGAATATATCAGATTTATCTAATCTCACTTGATGATAACCAGATTTAAGATCTATCTTACTGAATATAGCAGAACCTTGTAGTTTATCCATAAGATCATCTACCCTTGGAATTGGATATCTATTCTTAACAGTAATCTTATTCAGGGTACGATAATCAATGCATATGCGATAAGTATTATTATTCTTCTTTACCAATAAACATGTGCACCAAATGGAGAACTACTAGGTCTAATTAATCCTCTATTTAGCAATTCTTCTACTTGATTTTGAATTTCTTTTTGTTCAATCTGATTATGCCTATATGGTGCTTTACATGGTGGTTGTGTACCAGGAATTAAATCTATTTTGTGATCTTCAGGACGTGAAGGAGGTAGTCCAGGTGGTAAATCTTCAGCAAAATAATCTTTAAATTGTGCAAGGAATTGTTTATGCCTAGGATGCATATGTTTTTCTTTAGCTTGAAGTTCATTGACCCAAATTAAATAAGATTTACTACTTTTACGTAATGCACATTTAGCTTGAGTATGAGTAAGCAGTGGAAAATTATTACATGCGTGCATACCATACAATGTAATTTGTTTTCCTTGAACATAAATTTTAATTGAATGCGTGGAATAATCTATGTCAGGATTATGCTGATGACGCCAAGGCATACCTAGGATAATATCACTAGATTGCAAAGGTACAACTAGGAAATTCCTTCTTTCAGTATATTCACCAATTTTAATTTCTAAGTCATGCACCTCTTGTGTTCCATTATACCTTGTGCCTAAGAATGCTTCTTTAATGCGATAATGTGTAGAAACAGTTTGTAATTTCAATTCTTTCACTAAGTTTGCAGAAATAAAATCATGTGTACTACCATCATCATGCAAAATAATCTTTTCTTTTCCATGCACTAAACATTTCATTGTCAATAAAGAATGTGGAGTTGGCATACCTGGTGAAATATTTGAAGGAGTAGCAATGCCATCCTCATCTTCCGTAAAGTCAGGCATTTCCTCACGTTCTTCATCTTCCATTGCTCCAAGATAATTGATACGGACAGGTGGCTTCTTGGATTGGCAATTGGCTGCTAGATGTCCAAGTTGATGGCATTTGTAACACACTATAAGTTTAGCTTTGGATACATTGTTGGCAATGGCAGGAAGTCTAGGAATATTGGGATTTGGCTGTGAAGATGGCTTAGGGTTTGGATTGGTATTTGATGGTAAAGCTAGTGGTTTTGTCCAAGACTTATGAAAAGATGATGAAGGAAAACGACTTTGATCGAATCTTCTAAAATTTGAATTGAATTGCTTAGAACCATAGTTACCATTTGCTTGAAATTGTTGTGGATGCTTGTCTCTTCCTCGAATCTTGTCTTCAGTGTCATGAGCCAGAGAAATTGCATCTTCAAGGGTTGCAGGCTTGAACATATTGACTTCAGCGTAGTAATGTCCAAGTAATCCAGACATAAACTTGCGTTTGTGAGTCGCTTCAGGTACGTCTTCAAGCATTCTGAGTTGCAGTAGGGTATTCCAAGAACGTTCGGTGTATTGAGAAATAGGCTCACGATCTCTTTGCTGTAGAAGATCCCATTGCTTTATGGCTTTTTCATGGAATTGAGGAGGAAGGAAATTCTGCAGAAACTTCTTTTTGAAACTCTCCCAGGTAGTGGGACAATCAATGCTCTTACGAACCACAGTCCACCAAAGAGATGCTCGATCAACTAAATGATTAGTGACACATTTAATTTTGTCTTTTTCAGCGTATGTCTCTTCATGAAACTAATCATCAAACTGATTGATAAATGCAAGTATAGTCTTTCCATCTCGAGTTCCATTGAAAGTACGGAATTTGAAATTTCTTTTACTTATCTTTGTTTCTTTGCAGATGGATTGAGCTTCGAGCGGCGTCGCATCGATGGTACGTTGGATAAGATCTTCGGGTTGTGGTCTATCTTTGTTAGTGGTAGATTGTTGCAAATTGGCCAATTGAACTTGCAAAGCTTGTCAGGCTCTTCATTCTTCATCAAGTTGCATCATAATTAAATCCAATTTTTGTTCCATTGTAGGTTCAGGAAGATCACCTTCAGCCATTAAATCATCCATATTTTGTTCTCGTCATCTTGTAAAAATCCAAAAGACCTCACACTCTCAAAATCCAATTAGCGGAATGAGTGTAGCTCAAAGTCGGGTATACAAGGCTTATATATTTTTGTTTGGCAGGATTTGTTATCTTCGAAAAAAATTTGCATATGACCTTCTGCGTGTGCTGAAACTGGTTCAACAAGTTTGTGTATGTGAACAGAGTCTTACAGGGAATAATTTTGTAGTTCTGTGCTTCTGCACAGGAACAGTCCTTATGGGAGTTGTTGGAGTTAGTCTCTTTTGATCTCTGTGGACTTGTTTGACCTTTGTGACTTGCAGTAATCACAAGACTTGCAAAACTTGCAGACTTTGAGGACTTAGAAGATTTATGACTTGTAGTTTAGGTGACTAAGCTTGGAGTTGACCAATTGACGATTTTTGAGGGGGGGCCGTTTTTGTTTGCCGAAAATCATGCTGTAGGGCCGCTGCTACCGCCGATTTTACAATTGAGGAAACTAAACTTTTTAAAAGCTTAGTTCTAAGCTTTAACTTAAGCTTATGAAGTTTTAGATATGGAAGCGTATCTGTTGTTGCCTGTGGAAAAACGACTTGATGAAGGAGATATTGACGTGGTCCTCCGCTTCCTCAGACCGGTCCTTCGCGATCAGAGGCTGTAGACAAAGGTTCTTGACCGTCAGGAATCCACCCGTATCGACCGTTTGTGATGAAACTGACTGTAGAGCTCGATCATTCTAGGAGCTCCGCCTTTGCGCAAGATGGGTAGCGATTGGAAGCTCTCGATCTCAGCTTTGCTCTGATACCACTGGTGCATAGATCGGATGCCATAAGCATGCGTAGTGAGCGTCGGAAGGTCCCCAAGAACAAAAGAATTTCTACTTTTTGCACAAAACTCAAGGTAGAAAGCATGCGCGACATGAACAAGAGACCAATTGGGTGCAATCTCCCCCCATGCCTTGTGTGAGCGCTCCACAAAGCATGCGTTTTATGTATTAATCATCTTCAAGCTCAAATAATAGCCTAAATTACAAAATAGCACGCTTTTGGCTTTTGAGTTTGCTTTAGTGCTAAATAAAAATAAAGCTAATCGGCGGGTGCCCAAGAAGTCAGGCATACCCAATACAATGTCCAAATACAAATATCATAATCGTGTGCCCATGCACATACAAAAATAATAAATAAATATCCAATGCCTTAATAAATAGGCGTGACAAAATATAGGTGCCATGCCTAAGGTATGCGCCCATCAAAATATAGGTGATAACTCGAATAAACGCTATCCTCCAATGCTTTCCTTTGCCACTGCTGCTATCTCTACACATCAACTAAAGCATTTACAATCGTTAGTAAAATAATACAATTAAATCGATAAAAGTGAATACCTAGCAGTCTTCAGCTACATAAATAAATCAATTGGTTAGAAATCAATCCTAACCTTAATTTATCACGAGTGAGAACTCTAAATTCATAAATGTTTATTAATTTAATATGTATTTTGCGGAATCACCCGCTATGGAATCACCCATGTACACACTAAATTAACGAAACGTGCGAAAAGGATAGGCGTCCCCATCGACTTCTCGCACAAAGAATCCACTTTGTATATGAGCCCCGGTAATCAAAGTTTACGAAATCCATCGTAAAACCTCATAGAATCCATAGTGGCACGGAATCCATCGTGAAATATGCCTCCTGGCATCATCCACCCCTAGGAAGACAAGGCATCTACTGACTCATCCCCAGGAACCTATTAGGCCTTCGCAAGGTGATGAACAACTGCTCAAGGATTTTGCTTTCCTTTCTTTTTTATTTTGATAGGGGTTAGAGCCCCTTTTTACACACCTTCATATATGTAGTTTTAGCTAGATTCATAACTTGTTCTTCTCTTGATATTGAAGCGCAAGCTTCTCTAACTTTCTCACACTAACAGGAACTCCTAGAATAGCCGCCTAGCAGGTCAGCAGAATAGGATCACTAGAACTACCTTCTAAAACAAGTCTTTTACTACCTGACAATGCCTTTACAGTAGGCAAAAACTGCTCATACCTCCCACAGACATACCTAACCTAAACCTGGGACTTCATGCCTTGATTTCCAGTCCCCAACAAACAAAAGAAAGTAACCCTATATACACATATATCATTATCTGCTTAAGGGAAAAGGGAAAAGACTTAGAAAGTGGACAAAACCACCTGGAATGGCCACAAGAAGCTCCTCCCTAGGCAAAGGCTCCCTCCACTTTCTTTGTCAACCTGTATGATGCAATTACTAAAACAAAAACCCATTAAACGTACCTACACCAAACAGACATAGGGCCCTCTTGGACTAAAGAAATAGCACATTTTGCTGCAAACTAAGTGGCCCTCTTAGCCTAATGAAAATCAATCATTAAAACCTTAAAGCAATGGGCCCCCTTGGCCTAAAGAAATCAAGAAAAATAGCATCTACACTACAAGATATAGGCCTTATACTGACATTTAAAGCGACGAAAATGCAAATAACAAAATTTGTCCCCGTCGTCGCAAAAAGCGTCGTTATTGGCGACGCCATAGAATAGTTGGTATTATCGACGCTGATAGCAACGGTTTGCGACATACATAACGATGCCAATAACGATGCGAGCAGTAAAATTTGCGATGCTAATAGTGACGGTAAACAGGGATTATTTTTTTGTGGCAAGGCAACAAGCTGCCCTGCCACATATAGCATTGTGTGCTTTATGAGAGCCATACAAAATAGTTTCTACACTACTGTGTACAATGTGCTTGCAAACAAAAACAATGTATACTGAAATCATAAAACTGATACATGAAATAAATACATGATCGCATAAAAAGTGATTGGTACAATTATGACAGGATATCACTAATACATAGAAAATGTCTAGATAGATCAGGCGACTCAAAAATAAAGGTGTGTGAGCTCCAGGGATCCAAGGGCGAGCTACGCATCCTCGTCCCTCGAAAGCTCGTCCCGTCGCAAAGGAGTATCAAACGGACTCTGCAGAAAAAGAAACAACATATCAGTCCACCATACAATAATGCATTCAAATATCTCATGGTAACTACGGACAAGAAAGATGAGTGACTTACAGGGCCACCACGTCTATACAATCGGTTGATCAATGTAGTGAGACCGTGCCTCTCTGCATATCGAGTCTCAAGGCCAGTCGGATCGCGATTTGTAATGGAGTGCTGGAAAGAAAACAAAATGCTAACTGTTAGAAACATGATTGTCAGTACAAAGAATATTTCAAAAAAATAAACAAGAAAAACAAAAGAAAAACTTATAAAGTCCTCCAATTACGTCCTGTGGCCCCACTCCCAAGATGATGGACCACTCCGGCCTCGAGTCGTGCCCTCACCGCCTCGCGCTGCTGACTCCAATGTCCTGGATAATCTGTAGCCTCCTCCCTCAGTCGGTGCCAGTTGTCTGCATCTAACCACTTGGGCTTTGCAGCCCCACTCTTGATTACCTTACGTGCGTCGGATCGTCTATGTGACATGTATGCACGCACGCAATCCATCATCCAGCCCATAGAGAATCTATCTACTCCGGCTAGCACCGAAAACTCCTCGTGCAAGGATGCTACTATGTAGTCCTTGCTCCCCTCCAGTATGTTCTTTCAATGATCCAAGATGTTGTGCCGAAAAACTTATTGGCACAACTCTCTCATGCTAGCCATCACCCTCCTCCCCTCATCATTCATGATGATGGCTCCTGACCTACTATCGACTAGATATCCATAATCCCCTAGAGTCTACCTGAGATGGATCCTCTCCCATCTATGTCCACGCTCCTGGGCATATCCAGAAGACCCCTGTGCATCCGGTGTACCGACGTGGGTAATATCTCTTGGAGTCGCACCCACAAGGATGTCACCTGTGCTGACGACTGCACAAAAGCCGGAGTAATTGGAGTAGATGTCCCCACAGGTGTGACAAATCCTGGAGGTGACGCAGCTCCAGCTGAACAACGAGATGGAGACACCGCGTCCGTGTCTCCACAGCATCCACGAGAGCGAGGAGTCGCACCTGTATCCCGTGTCGATCGCAGGCTTATTGCCTTTATATCTCTGCAGCATCCTCCTGATCTCGATGCACTCCCTCCCTCTGGCCCAAGTCGTGAGCGTCAAGCTCGTCTGCTCGAAGTTAAAGCATCCGATCGCGTTGAAGCAGATCTAGTAGAGCGCCCTGACGAAGACCGAGACAGCTTCTGGTCTGCCATCTCTCTGAATCTGGCGATCTAGTCTGGAGACATGCGTGCGAAGATGTCCTGTAACTCCTCATCGCTCATCCCTCGACTCATCCTGAAAATGTCACCTACACATACAAAAAATGATGTTAGAATAATCAATTTAAATCATACAAAGCACAGTAATATAAATCATTTAAAAAAAATCTCACTTAAAATGCATATCTTATGTACCCTTATAAGCGATTGGTCAATGAATTGAGTAAGTGAATG
Organism: Lygodium microphyllum; assembly: GCF_053477565.2. Classification (NCBI taxonomy): domain Eukaryota; kingdom Viridiplantae; phylum Streptophyta; class Polypodiopsida; order Schizaeales; family Lygodiaceae; genus Lygodium; species Lygodium microphyllum. The sequence continues at coordinate 114,194,654 of NC_141148.1, forward strand.
CTCCAAGTATGAAGTATCCTATGGTCCCATGTTAATCTCCTATCACAACTCCGCATACACTGGAAGGTCAATAGACACGTCACCACAAAAGAATGAGCTCGCCTCGTTCTCAAAGAATTCTTGGACTCTTGTATTTCCATCATTATTAGCCGATACTGGCTCCAAGCTTTCGACAGCCTCCACCCCTTGCAATATCGACCCCTCTATTTGCATATTATCTTCATCTATGCTTGGAACATTACTTTAATCATATACTCTCGCACTTTGGGGAGTTGAAGGTATAATATACCACCATCGAGGTTGTTAGGGGTTTGGATAGAAGATTACCTGTTCACAAACACGTACAAGAGAGTTCAAACCATTGTGAGATAAACCATGTCGTGATATAAGTAGCAAGCAAATGAGTCCATGCACCAGTTCACAATGGGCGAGCAACACAAAGGTGTCGCGCAAATCCATCCATTTTTTTTCAAAATCTATTTCGAGAAATCTAGATGGACCTCGTCGAATTGTTGCTCCAGCTCCTCCAAGTACCACTTTAAACCACTGCACATCGAATAGTATCATGGAGAAGCTACGGTAATCCACCGTAACAATACTTTGCAAGTTCCCAAAATACTCCATCTCATCCACAACCAACCTTGCCATGACACCACAGTGTCATGGCAAGGTTTGAGCAAACACGGTTGTGGATCCACAATGGACTGTGGTGCCAAAGCCTTTCAGGGTTTTCATGAAGCACTCCAAGAAGAACATCCATCGGGTATGGACAGGTCCAGCAATCTCCACTTCATCCACAAGATGCACAAGAAGGTGGATTTGTATCATGAGCATGCTGGTGGGCAGGTATTTCTCAAAGAGACAGACCGTCTCCACTGCTCCCTGCCTTGCAGATTCAATAGAGGACGTCTTAATCTCCTTCTGTGAGATCCATTGCACCAAAGATGACAACCTATAAATGGCCCCGCGTATTTCTGGAGTAAGACATCCTGCGATCGCGATTGGTAGTATAAACTGCCACAAATGAGAAAGCATTATGAATAATGGCTACATTCCAAATAGAAAAATGCCCACGCTAATTACAATCCATTCGTAGTATAAACGTGACATATCTTATGCCAGTCATGGGATTTTAGCCCTGATAATTAGTCGTCTTTAGAAAATGCGGACCTGAGAGAACGCATCATACCCGTCGGAGTGCAGATAGACTTGATTACTTGCTTCACAATGTGCTCTTCTTTAGTGGACAAAACCCAAGGAGCGCGAGGAAGCTGCATGCAACCATCAGCACTTGACTGCGGCCAAAGCGCCTCCATTTTACCTACCTCCTTCAAATCCATTCATGCCCCTATAGTGTCTCTCTTTCCTGTGATGTGGTCCCATAACAAGCTGCCCACATTCTTGAAAATAAGCATGGGATCCAACAAGTGGTTGACCTGTAAGTGGGTCTAATATGGCAACTCATAGAAAACCGAGAATTGCCACATTCCATTTGGATGTGATTCCACGTGGACCATTTTCAGCTCGTACTAGCTTGCGACGTTCATACATATTGGAGGTCATCTAAGGAAACCTTCCTTGAGTTCATGATCCTCGGGCAAGAAAGTAATGTGTCCTTGATATACCATCTTCTTCATGGTTCGTGACCTTTGGGAGTCTAACTGTGGCCCGCACAATGGACGTGCATGATAACCTGAGGTAACCAGACCTATTTCAACACCATGACCTAGTGAATACTTGGTTGAACAAGATAAAATATAGATATTACCAGTGAGAATGGAGGCCTGCTCACCTAAGCACTCTCCAATCCTGGAAAGTCATGCATTGTCCACATGAGAATGGCTCGAATATTGGCTGACCGCCGACCATCGCGCCTGCTCATATCTTGCATGGTGACCCCCTCCTCCCACAAAATCTTAAGCTCATTGACTAATGAACGAAGATATACGTCCATATTTTTTACTTTATAGCGGCCTGGGATAAGCAAGCTAAGGATGAGATGTCCTTTCTTTGTAGAAAGCCATGGAGGGATATTGTAGTTGACAAGGACTATAGGCCACACACTGTAAGAAGTTGAGCACAGACCGAATGGGTTCATGCCATCCATTGCAAGACCGAGCCGAAGATTCCTTGGCTCTCGGGCAAAGACTGGGAAGGTTGAGTCAATGTGGCTCCATGCGCGCGAATCCGCTGATATTCATTGAACTCCATCCATGGACCTATTCTGCGCATGCCACGTTGTCAATATCGCCATGCCGGATGTATGAAACATGTGGTTTATGCGGGAGATGAGCAAAAAGTGTCAGAGAAGTTTTTAAGGGATGGTTTGCCCTTGCAAGTCTTGTCGATACCTGTGAGCACCACACTTTGGACATGTCTCCATAGTCTCGTATTCTTCTCGAAACAGTATGCAATCGTTGATACATGCATGGATGTTATTGTAGTCCATGCCAAGCTTATGTAAAACATGTCGTGCATCATCATGAGACTCAGGCATGGTATTTGTAGGTGGTAATATATGATATTTCAATAACTTGAAAAAAATCATAAAACACCTTGAAAAAGCACAAATGTTTGTAATAATAGTGCCGAAAAAAAAATCAATGAAGCGTATGTACAAGGTACCTGAACAACTCCGTCACACTCATATCGCTCCACCCGTATTTTGCTTGCACATTTAAGAGTGCAAGCAATGTCTTCAGCTGCCGAGATACTCGGCACCCATCATATAATGGTATGGATGCTTCCTCTCTAAGTGGATCAGAAGTCTCGACATCCATGGGAATCAATGCATCGATCATTGCCTCCATCTCAGGCTCCAAGATTGTAGGTAGGTCTGGAAGGTTGCCTGTCTTCTTTGGCATTGACGGTATAGATTGGCCTTGCAAGTGGTGGATTGGCTCCTGCACTCCATCCATCGCATGCCCATGTACTCTTCTAATTGGTTGCAAAGGGTGCACTCCCCCTTGGGACGAGACATCACCTCCCTGGATAGAAAATTTGCCTGCAAGACCCAATCTTATTGTATATGGTATTCAATTAGCTTGCGAGTACAATGCATGATTGATATTAACTTCAAATTACTGTTTGTTGAAAATTTGCAATTGCTTGATCTATGATCTCAGATTGAAACTCGCCAAATTGTCGTACGTGTTCTATAGACAATCGGGGTTTTCGTCTAATTGCCAACTTGTGTAATGAAGGAGACCTAACTGTCCTAACTAACGGTAAAGAGAGAGAGAAGGATTGCAGAAGAAGAGGGAGAGGAGAGAGAAAGGCAAGAAGAAGAGAGAGAAAGAGGGAGAGAGGAAGAAGAAGAGGAAGCCATGGAAGCTTGAGAAGGTGAAAAGAGAGTTTCTTGATAATTTCTGTGATACCTCAAAATACCCTCTTACACCTTATATACCGTCAGTTTGACTGGTATGTTCCCATGCCATATTCCTGTGATCCCCGTTCATTACAAACCATCCCTTCTCATAAAGTTTTTGTCCTCAAAAACAAGGGATATAGTCATGGACTGTAAGAGTGTGCTGTAGGAAATCAGCCATAACTTTGTGTGGGCAACTCTGAATGGGACAATTGAGGTATCTTTACGGAGCCCATGAGATGTACTTTCAGCCCATGTGGGTGATCCAGGGCTGCAATAAGGTCAGGACCAAAACTGGTACAAAATAAGGGCTGTCCAGGAATTTCTAGTGTGCAGTCCCAGATGGTATGGCTGGAGAAAAACAGCCATAACTTCCACTAGGAAACTCCGATCGGGGCAAATAAGGTGTCGGCTGCCCTTGAGGTATACTTTCTGGCCATGTATGGAGAAAGGGGCTGAGAGTGGACCAGGACCAAATCTGGTACAAAATAGGTGGTTGTCCAGATGCAGACTGCAGCCCAAAACAGGGGTTATGGTGAGGTGCTAGCCAACACAGCCTCCTTGAGGTATGGAAATTCATCCAATATAGATGCTCGGTGAGCCAAGAGGCTTCCTCTATTGGTAGGCCTTGCCATTTGATCAAGTATTCATGTATGAAACGTGTGCGGAGTTACTTTTCACATTGCCCAATGACTGCTTTCGGAATGTACTGAATAAGGCCCTCCTCATCTATGGGTGGGAGCTCCTCTGCATGATCTTTGGGAGTGCCAATGAAAGGTTTCAATTGGCTCACGTGGAAGACATCATGGATCTTAGTGGTGGGAGGGAGTTGGAGGCGGTAAGCCAAGTCCCCGACCTTCTTAATGATCTTGTAGGGCCCATAGTAATGGTGTGCCAACTTGTTGCAAGAGCCATCCTTTAGCGTGGCATAACGGGACTTGGGGGCCTTGAGGAGTACCATTTCACCCTCTTGAAATTCAAGGGGTCTTCTTTTTGCATTAGCATGGAGCTTCATGTGATCTTGAGCCCTTTTGAAGTTTACCTTGCATTGTTGAAGTAGAGCTTGCATGCGGTCCAGCTCTTCTTTTCCCAAGGGGTTGAGCTTTTCATTGAAGATCACGGTAGGAAGGGGCACCCAATAACCATACAATGCTTCGAAGGGAGAGACTCCAAATGAGTGGAGTTGTTGTAAGAAAATTCAGCCAAGTGCAGCCATACATCCCAAGAATTCTGCACATCATGACAAAAATGTCGCAAGTAAGTTTCAAGCCACTTATTGACTCTTTCGGTCTGCCCATCCGTTTGGGGATGATAGGCTATAGATGGAGCCAATTTGGTCCCCATGGAGCTGAAAATGGTCGGCCAAAACTGACTCATAAATTTGGTGTCCCGGTCATGTACTATGGGGGCAAGCCATGCAACTTAAAAACATGCTCCATAAACTGAGTGGCAACTTGGGATGCTGTAAACTAGGATTTTGTAGGGATGAAATGGGTTGCTTTAGTGAGTCGGGTCAACTACCACGTAAATGCTATCCCAACCCTTATTGGTTATAGGTAAACCCGTGATGAAAACCATGGTAATGTGGGTCGTCCATTTTCCTTCGAGAATAGGTAAAGGCTGCAACAAGCCACCCGATTTAAGAGAGCTATCTTTATTTTGTTGGCAAGGCACACATCTAGACACAAAGTCTTTTACATCCCGCCATAGGCCTTTCCGATGAAAGCTTTTTGAAACTCTATCATATGTTTTGAAGGCCCCTAAGTGGCCAGCAATCGGGGAAGAAGGCATCTCTTCAAGGATCCTTTGGGTGAAGGGGGAGGCGTGGGGAATCACAATACGGCCATGGATCCAAATGAGGCCATTATGGAGCTGATATTGGGAATTGTCATCCATGACACCTTGCTGTAATTTCTGGAAAAGAGGGCTGAATTCAGCATCAATCAAGTATGCCTCTTGGAGCTCTTCAATCCAATCATGGTGGAGTTCAGTGATGGATGAGACCTTGCATGCCCACATGCGAGAGAGTGCATTGGCCACTACATTGTCCTTGCCACGGGTGTGGGTAATCTCAAAGTCATAGTTTTGTAGTATCGCCACCCATCTACGTTGTTTGGGAGTGAGGTTGGGCTGAGTCAAGAAATATTTGAGCACACAGTGGTCACTTTTCACCTTAAATCTGCTGCCATATAAGTAGTGATGCCACTTTTTGATAGCATGAATGACTGCCAACATCTCCTGATCATAGACATGCAACTCTCTCTCTTTATCATCCAATTTTCGGCTCTCAAATGCTATTATCCCATGTTCCTGCAGCAAAACTGCACCAATACCCCGTCCACTAGCATCACACTGGATGGTAAAATCCTTTGAAAAATCAGGGCATACGAGGATGGGGGCTGAAGTGAGCAAGTCTTTTAGCCTGAAAACTGCGGGTAGCCAATTCATCCCATAGGAAAGCCTCTTTTTTTAGCTGGTCTATTAACGGGGCTGCAATTGTGGCATAATGGCGAATAAATCTCCTATAAAAGGAGGAGAGACCAAGAAAACCACACAAGGAGGTAGTGGTAGTGGGGGTGGGCCACTTCCGGACACATTGCACTTTTTTTGGATCAGCTTGGATGCCTTTTTCACTAACGATGTGTCCTAAGTACTCAACCTCCGTTTGCATAAAGACACACTTGCTTTCTTTGGCAAAGGGGCGGTGCTCTCTTAGTACATCAAAAATTTGCCTGACATGCTTCAAGTGCTCATGCATTGACTTGCTGTAAATGAGTATATCATCCAAGAATACCAACAGAAACTGGAAAAGCCATGGCTGCAATATTTTGTTCATTAAGCTCTGAAATGTGGCGGGGGCATTTGTGAGCCCAAATGGCATGACAAGGAAATGGTACAAGCCACGGTCAGTCTGAAAGGCTGTTTTGACTTCATCACCCGCCCTCATTTTGATTTGGTGGTAACCGGATCGCAAATCAATCTTAGTGAAGTAGCATGCACCCTTGAGTTAATCAAGCAAGTCATCAATTCGAGGGATGGGGTATCTATTTTTTACGGTGATCTTATTGAGATCACGGTAGTCAATGCACAACCGAAAATATCCGTCCTTTTTCTTAACCAATAGGACCGGGGAGGCATAAGGGGAAGAGCTAGGCTCTATGAATCCCATCTCAGTGAGCTCCTTGACTTGCTTTGCTACTTCCTCTCTCTCACATTTAGAGAGTCTATATGGGGGTTTATTGATGGGCTTGGCATGGGGCTCCAAGTCAATCGGGTGATCCACCAATCTTTTAGGGGAAAGGGTAGTGGGAGGCTAAGATAGGTCCTCATACTCAGCCAAAAGTGCTTTTAGTGCTGCATTTTGCTTCCCCAAGGTGTGTTGGTCATCATTATCCTTATGCAAATGCAAGACAAAGATTGGGAGCACTTCTTGAATTCCTTTTTGAGTTGTCTTGCTGTTATAAGCTGAAAATCTGCATTTTCTTTGATTCCCTCCAAGTGTACAAGCTGCCCATGCATTACAAACTCCATGTACAGCTGAGGGAAGTCCATAGAGATTTTTCCCAATTGCTGAAGCCAATCACATCCGAATACAACATCCACGGGGCCCATATCAAGGGTAATCAAGTCCACCTTTGTTGTGTAATTTTCAGCTAACATGAGAGACGCTTGTATGCATACATGGGAGCTCACTTTCTCATTTCCATTGGCCACTTGAACCCGAAGGGGTTGCTGTAATTCAGTGGGAACACATGTCAAACGGCTAAGAGTTGATTTATTTACAAAGCTGTGTGTGCTGCCACTATCTATGAGGATGTATACACTCTTGTCATCAATGTTACCATGCACCCATAAGGTGTTCGGACTCCTAGAGCCGGTCCATGGATCCATGGAGATTGAGCAGGATGATAGAGCGGTGAATGAGGGGTGCCAAGGGTCATTCCCAAGCATGTCATCAGCGGTGCAGCCACCGGGGTCAAAGGGGAACCCATCCGGTGAGTCATAAAACTGATTGGGATCAATATCCTCCTCATATTCAGCATTTTCAGCAAGTGTCCACATGTTCTCTTCCAGCTTGTCACTATCTTCCAGCACATACATGGTATTAAACTTGATAGTGGCATTCTTAAAGGGACATTTGGATGCATAATCAGTCGTGTACTTATCCTCGCATTTGAAACACAAGCCTTTGGCTTTTCTATCCTTGACAACTTCAGGATGAATTAATTTTTGACCGTTGGAACCGAAGCCATTCTTGGCCTTATTTCCAGCATACTTTGGGTCACTTTTGGAGGGTGGTGCTGTCCCAAAACTACCATATTTCCTTTCAGCATTAAAAGTGGGGTAAGTAGAAATTTTAGGGTTGCCATTCCTTGCATTATTGCTGTGATAATTATTAGCATATGGGGGTTTCCTAATAGGGTATCTTTGCTGTCCGGCAAAGGGCTGCGTGCTCTCATTGCGGCGGTACTTTCGACCTAAGCGTTCGGCCAATTCTATGGCTGCAAACAAGGTGGCTGGCTTTTGAGCCATTACATCAGCTGAGAGATGTGCATCCAGCCCATAAATGTATTTATGCAATTTAGCCTTGTGGGAGCTTTCGCTCAACCGCCAAGACCCACGGACCGCTTATTGTTCAAGCGTTCCAAGCGAGCTCTTATGGCTATCTCTCATCTAGCCGATGCGCCGTCGATACTACGAATGTAGTGAACTTACCTCGATGCTTGATCGAGTGCCCTCCTCTCTCTCACACTTTGGTAGCTCCACGACTCTTGATGCTAGCTCAAGCATCCTCAAGCCTCCTCCTTCTCCAAGCCTCATCCTCCATAGCCGCGCGCGCAAGAGAAGAGAAGGAAGGAGAAGAGGAGAAGGGGGGAGGAGATGGTGGAGAGCTTCACCCTCTTGATTCCTCACTCTCTCACGTGCTCACTCCCTCACCCTCTCACGCTCCCTCTCTCAAGAGCACACACAAGCAAGAAGAAGGAGAGAAGAAGAGAGGAAGAAGAAGACTAGTTTTGCCACACCAAGGAATGAGCTCTTCATTCACTTTTCAACTTTATATACAAAACCCTACTTCCCTTTTGGGTGATCTTTCCCTTTTTCCCTTTTTTACATGGCCGGTCATAGCCCAGGCCCTGTTTTCCATTGTTCTTTTCTCTTCCTTGCTTTCTTTTCACTACCCTTCTATCTTTACAAATAGCACGGGTGACAGATCAGCACTCTTTTACAAGATTTTAGAGTGCGCTTTTTATGCGCCTTTCCCTTTTTATGGTTGCCTTGGTCTTTGACGGTTGTCCTTGCGCTTTTGGGCTTTTCTCCTTCTTTTCCTTCCGTCGGCTACCTTCTTTTCGCCTTTGCCCTGCGTCTTCTCTGCCTTCTTTCGCTCTTGTCGTGTTAGGGTTAACATTGCCCCCTCCTAGACGAGTGCCAGTCCCATGGCACTTACTGGCGGAGGGAGCAAGTGGTGGTAGGCGCTGAGGACTTCGGGGGGACCGGGGCTTGGGGTCTGCACTGGCGACTGGGTATGCGGGGGTTGGTTGGGGATGCCGCGTTGGGTGATTTTGCCAGCTCGCTAGTGGGTGGGCAATTAGCATGGGAGGTGGATGAAGAATGAATGCCACTTGGGTTGTGGTTGTCGATACCTGCAATTGAAAACCTGTCAGGTGGTCTCTCCCTAGGGGTGGTGCTAGTCTTTGTATTGTGCACAAGACTTAGTTTGGGAGACAGGTCGAACTCTGAGCAAGCTGAGAGTGTTGTCCTGCACTTGAGGACCCAAACTGTGAATTAGTTCTGTGTAGGTATTATATGAGTGCCGTGCGTGTGCATACTTAATTATTACGTAGTTAGGAGGCTGGGCGACGGGGGCCGCGTGGAGCAGAAGGGTGGTAATGGGGAGATAAAGTACACCTTTGACTCTTTTTTTTTATTGGCCATGGTTACATGGGGGCAGCAATACAAGGGATAATGGGAGTTCTACCCCTCATCTTCCGAATTATGGGGAAGGGTGGGTGGAGGCCGGGGGGCCTTGTTGAGGAACTTCCGGCTTAGCAAGTAGCCTTTAGTATGGAGGCGGGTTTTAAGGGTGGTGGTGGAGAGAAAGGGGTGATTTCACTGTGTGAACTTGCTGTCATTCATGTCTTCTAGCAGTGCAACACAAAAGGATGGCAAAAGGGCAGTACGCATCATGAAACGAGTCATGGTGGTGCTATCTATGGCGTTGGGATCAAAATAAAGGGGCGGAAGGTGGCGCTCTTGGGGTGCAGGTTCCTGGTGTACTAGTATTCTAATTAATCTAAGGTAGTTACAGGTGGTGATGAAGGCTGGGTCAGGACAAGAAGAGAATTCAGTAAGGAATTTATTTATGGAGTTGTACAAGTCGGGCAGGGTGAAGAGAAGGGCGCTCCTATGGGAAGTGGAGTTGGCATTGTAAATAATGGGAAAGTCAAACTTGCCGTGGATGGACGAGTTAAAATCCACTCCTACCCTTCGAGGAAACGGCATAAAGGTGGGGTCGTTCCTTTCCGAAGGGAGGGTGTTGCAAAACGCCATCCACGCCTCCAGGTTGACGTCAAAAATGCGCTGCCTCCAGGTAGGTTGGGAACTATATCCTTCCACGGTGCGGGGTACGTGGAGGACTTTGTCCTGCCAAAATTCGCGGTCCTCGGTCCTCCAAGCAGTTGGGTGGGCCTCACGCTCTTCTAACCATCTAGTCTTGAGCCGGGCCCCCATGGCGATGACATCCTCCACCAACTGAATGGGCAGCACCCTATTCAGAGCGGTGGGCAACTTGAAGCGTAGGTCGAAGGGGTCCCGGCTATACTCCTGCTGCTCCCAGATGATCATCTCAGCACGGTAATCAGCGGGTGAGTCTTGGGTGCGCAGCGGGAAAGGGGCGGGCTGTTTCAGGGCGGGTCTGGCCTTGAGTTTTCTTCTTGCCTTCTCCACTTGTTCCTTCCTTCGAGTGGTGTGGGCCGCTCTTCATTCGGCGGGTGCGTCATGGGGTGGCACTTCGGTTTGTTGGGGTTGAGGGGGTGGCGGGGCATATTCCTCGTCCTGAGGCCCTAATTCAAGCTCGGGCTCACCCCCTTCCGCTTGCTCCTCCTCCTGTGTTTTTTCTTCAATGAACCCCAGATCATCCATTTCCTGTGTTGTCAGTCCTGCTTGTGCCAGACATTTCCTTTGTTTCTCCAGGCTCTACGGAGGGCCTCCTAGTTGCAGTGGTACGTGCAGGCCTGCCGTAAGGGCCTTGCGCGCAGTGGTTAGCTTTCTTTGCAACAACTGATCATTGGTCTCTCCTGTTTTTGAGTGGGTGGTGTGGAGTAGCGTGTTGATGAAAGTGTGCTGCTGAGCCATCATAGCAAGTTGGGCTGCCTCTGCTTGGTTTTCAGCCATCACTTTGTCGCCCTCAGCCTTGGCCAGCCGGTGTGCTAGGTCTCGCACTCTCTGCTTGTTGTGATTTTCCCACTCCTTTGCCTGCTTCTCCATGTCTTCCAGGCTCTCTCCTTGTCGGAGGGTCATTGCCATGAGCTACTGTTGTTGGGCTTCGAGCTCCTGGTGCAAACGGGACTGCTCTCGGTGCTGCTCTGCAATCTGCTCGTTGAGTTGGTCCCGCGTCACCTGTAACCTACGCACTTGTTCTGCCCTCAATTGATCCAGCTCTGCAACGTCTTCTCTAATTTTTTCGAGTTGGCTCTGTGCCTCCAAGTTAGTTGCAGATAGCTGGTCATTTCTGCACTGAAGGTGGGCATTTGTCTCCCTTTCCCTGGTGAGACGCTCCATCAGAATTTTCCTTCGTCCTTCCCAAGTAGCATCGCGCTCCTTCAGGGTTTTCAGCTCCTCCACCTCCTTGGTGCTGGCTTCCTCCTTAAGCACAGCAATTTCTTTTTGATACTCTGTTATTTGTCTTACTCTGTCCAGTTGGAGGGCAGCTTGCGATTCGCGCTCCGCTGCCAGCTCTTCCACCGCCACCCTCCTTTCCTGCCTGGCTGTTTGCAACTGCACGAGCAGCTCCTTTACATAGTCATCATGGTGGCCTGCTGGGGGTGGGGAGTGGGGCCTGATCATAGTAGTGGCAGTCTCCTCCACCTTTTGTCTTTTCTCCTCTAGCCCCTGCTCTAGCTCGGTCGTCGCTGCCCTTTTGGTCCCTGAGACTGGGGTTGCCTTGGCTGCTTCCCTTGCCAACTCTCGTTCCACTAAGAATTGTAGCCAAGTAACTATATTGCTTTCATCTACCTTTGCGGTGTGCATCAGGGCGGCCGTGTCAGGGGGCGTCACCTTGAGGGGAGTGGCTTGCGTGGTTGGTGCGGGGGGAGGGGAGAAGGGTCTGACCGGGTCTTTTCCCTTCCCTTCTGTAGGAGGCGGCGGCACGGGTTCCAGTGCACCAGTGCTGGGGCCGGGTGCTTCAGATCCGGATTGGTATGCCCTGCCCGCTCCCTCTATTTCTTTCCTACGCTGTTCCTCGATGGAGCGATGCGTTGCCAGCTCCAATTCTTCTTCTTCTCTCCTCCTCAGCTCTTCCTCAGCTCTTCCTCAGCTCTTTTTCTTCTTTCCTCTTCTTCTCTTACCAACTCTCTTCAGGCCCATTCAAGCTCCTCCTGCTCTTTTCTCCTTCGCTCCTCCTCTCTCTTTCCATGCAGGGCTTTGGTCCGTTGCTCCGCTTCCCTTTCTGGTGCAGCCTAGGGCTCTTCCTCCTTGTCGGTGTCCGTCTCTGTTTCATCCGACTGTTCCTCCGGCCAGGGCTGGGACTGTTGAGAATCAGCAATCACACTCAAACAACCTCTTTGTATGGAGTCTCAGGGTCAAGGATATGCAGGCTAACTTATCCCATATGCACAATGGTGCCTACTGCAGTTTCCTACTTTCCTATAAAGCATTGTACTTGCTTCCTTTCTTAATGCAATGATAGTACTCTTTTCATTTCAGTAAAGTGTCAATGTCATTGTCCACATACACAAGATTGTGTTTATGAGTCCAAGTCTCAATCTTGGAACCTAATTCACTTGTGTAACAAACAGTGTCCTTTCCATCATGAGTCTACACTTATTTCTTCATCCTCCATAGCTTCCGGTTTTGCCATGCTCTAGATCCCGCATTTCTAACAAGGTATCAGAGCCCAGTTGGGCATGGCATTGCTTGTCTAGCCTCTCTTGATTCCTTTCAACCTCAGTCTAGCTCAATGTCAGCTCATGACCTCATCTCCCAACTCTACTCTCACTGAAGCTTCCATGGCAGCCATAGCCAGCAGCACCCTGTCAGATTGAACTACTTATATCTCACTCCACAGGTCAAATCTCTTGGAGCTTCCTTCTGGAAAAGTATTCCCCAACTCACAAAGCTTCCCTGTATCACATCAATCCAGGACATTGGACCATCTGGAGCTCAGCATTGTGAAAATCCCCAATCTCTGCTCTGTGTCTGCCATAGCCAAACAGGACCTACCTTGCTTGGAGCTTCCATAACTCTTCAACCAGGCCATTTCAGCCCACGATTTCTTCTAGAGAGTTGTTCCTCTGCTCAAGACGCTTCATCCTGGCACAACAAACAACCACATTGGCAAGCTACAGCTCTGGCATTGCACAAATTCGACCTCACTGCCCCAGACTGCGCCGATTCTGTTCACGGCTCCTGCGTGCTGCATACTGTCCACGATGTTGATGATCATGATAGGGCTTTTGTAGCCCATGAAATCAGCTTCCTAGGCATATAAAAAGTTTTGAAAATGATCCACTGTAGCTCCTGCAATCAAAAAAAACCAGGGCCCTGTCTCAGAAACCCTAATTCCACCATAGCCAAAAGCTTCAAAATCTTGACATTTTTCATTGTTTCTCTCACTGAAGTTATCAACAGTGATTTTAATCACTGAGCAATACTCTCTGAAGTTCGTTAAAGTATTGTCACTCAGATCTGAAGGCATCAGCATCAAATCAAGAAGGGGAAGATCACTTGGATTTTAAAAGAGTAAAAGACTTTTGCAGATTTGGTATTAATTGACACTCAGTTAGTGTTTTTTAACACTTGTGTCTCTCAATCAATTCTTCTGTTACTCAAATCAAATAAGTCTGAAGTTGATTTGCTACTGTTCCTGTAAATCTAAACATGGGCAAAGACTCTCCAAATGCTCGATTCAAAGGAGTCGGGTTCCACACTTGGCAAACCCACATCAAGCTCATCCTGATGAAGAAGGGTCTCTGGGCCATTACAAATGGCAAAGAGAAGAAACCTCGGGACGCGGACCTTGCAACTACTTGGCAAAAGAATGATGACAGAGCCCAGGCCATTATCAAATTGGAGCTAGACGACAGTTATATCCATCATGTGGATAACTGTGAGACCTCATAGGATACATGGAAAAGACTTGACACCCTGTTCAGTGCACAATCTAAATCATCAAAGTATGGTCTCCTGATTGAGTTCTTCAGGCTTGAAATGAAGTCCAGCACATCACTTGCCACAGATCTTAATTACATGGAAGGACTCCTAACCCAACTTGCAGGAATCAACATTAAAATGGATGAAGATGTTTGCATCAGTGTTCTGCTTAAGAGCTTGCCTCCTGAATATAATAATGTATCAACAACTTTAATCAACATGCCAAATCCTGAACTTGTTGATATCCAGGCATCACTGTTAGAAGAAGAAAAGAAGCTAAAAACTAAAGAAGAACCAAGTACCTCTAGAGATGAGCATGCATTATATGTTGGCAACAGGTACAAAGGCAAGAAGGATCAGCTCTTTTGTGACTTCTGCAAAAGGACCGAACACACCGAGAAGTTCTGCCACGCAAGAAAGAGATCCCAAAAGGCCTATCTAGTCGCAGTCAAAGAAGAAGAAGAAAATGGAGCAAAGGAAGAAGAAGATGAAGATGAAGACCACCAGGATCGGAAGGACAAGACTCATCAGTCCTTGTACTCTCATAATTCTGATAGACTGTTTTAAAAGCCTTGTATTTCCTTGCCCTAATGCTTCCTGCCATAAGCTTTGTAAACTCCTTATGAAACTTGGCATTACAGTCCCTGTACACTTTGTGAGGCCCCTGTTACAGCCTCTGGATGTCCACCATGTTTATGGTACCCACACTTAGCTTTTTCTGCGACAGCCTCTGGTGTTTTTGCCATGTCTGTGGTATGCCCACACTTTGTAGGTGGTTCTCATTACAGCCTCTACACACTTTGTGCCTTTCCTAGTTGTGATTGAGGAGGGGTGTTGAGAATCAGCAATCACACTCAAACAGCCTCTTTGTATGGAGTCTCAGGGTCAAGGATATGCAGGCTAACTTATCCCATATGCACAATGGTGCCTACTGCAGTTTCCTACTTTCCTATAAAGCATTGTACTTGCTTCCTTTCTTAATGCAATGATAGTACTCTTTTCATTTCAGTAAAGTGTCAATGTCATTGTCCACATACACAAGATTGTGTTTATGAGTCCAAGTCTCAATCTTGGAACCTAATTCACTTGTGTAACAAACAGTGTCCTTTCCATCATGAGTCTACACTTATTTCTTCATCCTCCATAGCTTCCGGTTTTGCCATGCTCTAGATCCCGCATTTCTAATAGGGACTACGACGGCGATTCGCCTTCTTTTCCACCGCCTCCCTGTTTGTCCTCTTCAGCACGTCCCTGCCCTATTGCCTCGTGGAGGATCGCAGTGAGGACACCTCCAAACCCTACGGTGGAGGCCTTGGAGGACGAGGCCTTGCGGGTCGATCGAGGCGAGGGAGATTCTCCTGCCACGGCCCTTCCTCCTGTTGCCAGGGCCTTTGCTGAGGCCTCAATCATCCTTCTCATGAAGCCATTGAGGTTTACCTCATCCAATGCCTGAGCCGCGATGCTTTCGAGTAAAGGTACATTTATCCTGGACATGATGCTATTGTACCGTTGACTCGAAAATAGGGCATGCATCATTTTTGCCTTCAGCTGGATCTCTGGATCAGGGATGTCTGCCAAGTTGACTCCGTCGTTGGTGTGGACTTTTACCTTGTCCATTCCCAATATGGCGTAGACGTCCCTTTTCGGCTTCTTCTCCACCTTGTTCGGAAGTTCCAGAGCTCGTTCTACCAGTTCAGGGGTCAGCTCAACCTGCACCTGTTTGGTGGCTCCTACGTCCCGTACTGTGATGGTGCCTCTGTTTTTGTTGAAGGTGTGTAGGAACTTTGCGCACAGGGCATAGTCTATTCTCCGGCCCACTGCTTCCAAGTACCGTTGTAAGTGGCATTGCTCCATGATCCGTCGCACCGCTGGTTCCTCAATAACCACATCCTCCAAGTTGAATATATGGCGGAACTTCAGCTGATTGAATGCTCTAGTTTCCACCGTGAGGCTGTACCGCGCCTGTTCCTCCTCCGAAAAAGGGAGTTTGCCCACTTTGTCTTGGCCTGCCATGGTCACTACCTGTACATCCAGTCAACTCGCTCCTTAGTATTTTTAACAACCAATTTGTAGGACAACCATAACAGACTTCATCATTTGTAATCATGTTTTTTTTTTTTCAACTTCTATCACCTGTTCCTGCATGGCATTTTAATTTGGAGCTTTTTCATGCGTGGTTCACTTTTAGTTTTAACTTTCATGCTTGGTTTGCTTTTTAGATTTACTGATTTACTGCCCCACTGATTTCATGCCCACCTTTCCCTGGAGGAAAAGAAAAATCCGTCCCAGGATTGGGGTGTGGGCTCCATGTGTTCAGGTTGTTTTGTGGAGGAGCCAATCGTAGAAGTTGGGGTTATATTCGAGGTGTGCAGCGTGGTCCAGGTCACATGGTCGGATGCCTACGTGGGTGATGTATGTGAGGACATCGGTAAGGAAATCTCTGGAGTTGATCCGATTTGCGATGTGGAGCTCCTCTTCTGTCAGGATGCGATCGAGATAGGGGTCTCCTAAGATATGATCGTCCATGGTTCGACCTCGAAGAGTGGTTAACACTCGATACGAGGTGGGCGCGACGTATGTGGGATCATACTCGGCCCTCTTGATGGCTCGGCATTGTTCGGCGTTGGTCATTGTGCGGCATCCTTCTGTTGCCCACTTTAATCGAAGAGCGTACCATTGCTTCAAGAAGGGAGATTCGGTGTCCGCGAGGTGGGACAACCTTGCTGTTTCTTGGTTAGGGAGGCTGGACATCGTGCGTGGGTCAAACGATGAGATGAGGCGTTGCCTAATGGCTTGCTCTTCGAAGACCTCGCGAGCGAGTAGCTCAGCGGCAGAGCGTGAAGCTTGTGCGAAGGCGAATTCGAAAGTCTCCCAAGAGCAAGGCATAGTGCGCACGTCCGTTGCAAGGGGTTCCGCTAACAGTCCCAAGTCTAGGCGGTCATAGCTAAGGGCTAGTGCGACAAAAGTGGCGTCGAGTTGTTTGATGCAGTCCACAACGTCAACCCCCGTGTCCTCGGCGAGGTCCGCGGCCAGCGTTAGGAATGACTTCCGTTCATAGGAAGGCTTAAGGCCGTCGGGTGGTTGAGGTTTGCTGGGGCTAGAGGTTTGGTCGGCACAGAGCTGCCGGTGGGGGCCTGTTTGAGTCAACGGCTCAGCCAACGGTTGAATGGACGGGTTGGGGTTGATCTTAGGAACCGTGCTAGGGCGGTCGGCAGGGCTGCTGGGTTGCGGGCCAGGGTGGTTGGGTGATACCGCCGGCAGTAGTGGCCGGTGCTTGGGCCATTGGGCATGTATGACGCCTGTGGGATGACTCTCAAAGGAGTTGGACGACTGGGATGGATTGTGCGGTTCGTGGTCTTGAAGTGTCAGAGGACCGAACTTTGCGATTGACGTAGGAGCAGGACCTGTGTCAGTTGGGACCTTGAGGATCCACAGCAAGGCATTACCTTCATAGTAGCCTTATGCACGCAGCAAGGTTTTAGGGACCCATATTTTCTTAACCACGCGGCGCTTGTGATGACGGCGTTTTGGTCTTCTAGGTTTAGGTTTGTATGTGTTTCGCGGATCCGCGCGTCTAGTTGTAGACTGATCACGCAGCTTTTTCGGCACCCAGTGCAAGCGAGTCTGTTGGGGTTTTGCCTTAGGTTTGGCGGGTTGCGGTGCATGGGGATCTGGGTGTAGTAGATATGCACGGCCCTCTTTCTTAGTCCTGTGTGCAACCATTTCTAATGGTTGTCCGTTGAGCAATGCTGGGGTTACGAGGCACTGGTTGAAAGTCGTGACAATTGCCACATTTCCGATTGTTAGGTGGATGCGTTGTAACTCATAATCAACATTGCAGCGGGTCTGCTTTTTAAAAGTTCGCCCGAGCAGTGACTCTGCGCCTGCCTCCCTGGCATCGGGTAGGACATAGAACAACATGGGAATAGTTTCAGTCTCGATAGAAACTGCAACCCTGCATGTGCCAAGGAGCGGGTAGGATTGGGCCCCATATGGGTTCAATCTGGCTGCTGTGGGATGAAGTGTTGGAGCGCCAAGTTGGGTCCAATGCTCATGCGTCAAGATGTTAAAATCTGCCCCCTCGTCGATCAGGGCGTTGAAGGAGCACGTTTGCTTGGCCGTGACCGTGATGCGGAGGTAGGCGGGTTCTACAAGCTCGTCCTCATTTTCTTCGATTTCTGTAAGTGCGGCTACTCGTATTTAACGAGCGTTTCCACCATTGGTTGTTCATGCAGTGGGTGCGTGGGCAGATAGTACTTTTTGATTCGACTGCCGTTAAAGAAGCCGATTCCCTCTCCATCCAGTGTTTCCAGCTCGACATTACCAGTACGTCTGATTACACGGACCTTAAAGGGCCCAAGACCTCTGAATTTCATCTTTTGTTTGTGTCCTTTAACTGAATAGAGGAGCACTAGAATGCCCGGCTCAAACTCTCGTTGCTTGACGTGCTTGTCAAACCAGGTTTTGCGTCTAGCTTTCTCACAAATAAGCGCATGGGTGGCTAGCAGACGTACCTCCGATAGGCATTCTAGCTCGACTAAGCGTTGCATCCATGCCTCCCTCCCCTCCCATCATTCTTGTAGTGCTATCCGCAGGCTAGGGACAAAGAATTCTAGGGGGAGAATAGCTTCGGTCCCATAGGTTAGCCTGAAAGGCGTTTGTCCGACGGCCGTCTTATAAGCTGTTCGGTAGGCCCACAGGGCCGCTATCAACTTGTTATCCCAGTCACTTCGTGAGGTTGAGACAACTTTGGTCAGGACAGTGATGAGAATTTTGTTGGTTGACTCAGCCTGGCCGTTAGCCTGAGGGTAGTATGGTGAGGAATGTGGATAGGAGATGGGCTATCACTTCGTTGATGAAATGTATTCCCTGGTTGCTGACCAGTTCGATGGGGCACCCAAAACGCGAGATCACTTGTTCCCATAAAAACTTGGCAGTTGTCCTAGCGTCGTTTTTCCGCGTGGCTCTCGCCTTCGCCCATTTGGTGAGGTAGTCCGTGGCTACCACTATATATCTAGCCTGTGAATATTGTGCCGCAGGGCTGATGGGTCCAATGAAGTCAATACCCCACTTTTCGAAAGGTTGGCGAGCGATGACCGGGGTTAACTCCATCTGATCTTTACGGATTGGGACCCTCGTCCGTTGGCACGCATCGCAGTGTTTGACAAATTGTGAGGCATCCCGGAAGAGCGTGAGCCACCATAGCTGGGACTGCAACACCTTCCGTGCTGTCGTATCTCCGCTAAAGTGTCCTCCTGCAATGCCGCTGTGCGCCTCTGAGAGCACATCGTGCATCTCATGCTCACATACGCATCTACGTAGCAGACCGTCTTGCCCCAGCCTATAGAGCTGGCCTGCAATCAACTGATAAGGCTGGATTTTCAGGATTAATCGCCTAAGTCGTGCCCATTCCATTGGTCGTTCGGGCAGCCCCTGCTCGAGTACTTGGACTATGTCGTCTGCCCAATATGGTGTCAGGTCGGCCCTGAATAGGTCTTTTTCGCTGGACATGCGGAATAAGTGGCTATCTGGTAATTCGTCCACTATGCCTTGTCCAGCAGCTTCTCCTGTGGGTATTCGGGACAGATGGTCAGCCATGTAGTGTTGTTTTCCCTTCCGTACTACCACTGAGAAGTCGAACTCTAGGAGCAGGAGAAGCCATCGTGCTATACGTCCTGTAGCGCAAGGTTTGTTGACTAGGTAGAGCAGAGCTTGATGGTCGACAAAGAAGGTGAAGGGGGTGGCAAGCAGGTAATGCCGGAACTTCTTCACGGCGAACACCATAGCTAATCCCTCCCTTTCTGTTGTTGAATAGTTCATCTCTGTTTCAGTGAGCTGCCTACTTGCAAAACTCACTGGATAATCTAAGTTATGCTCACCCGGTTGGCACAACACCGTCCCCACGGCGAACTTAGAAGCATCGATGTGTACGTGGAATGGCATGGTCCAATCTGGGGGTCGTAGGATAGGTGCTGTCATTAGGGCTTTTTTCAGTTCCTCGTAGGCTCGCTGGCAGGCTTCGGTCCACTCGAAGGCAATTAGCAGCTTGTACAATGGCCTAGCGATCAGCGCGTAGTTTAGTACAAACCGCCGATAGTATCCTGTGCGACCTAAGAAGCATTGAACCCCCCTATAATTACTTGGGGCTGGGAGGTCCACGATAACCTTGACCTTTGAGAAGTCCGTGGCAATGCCGTTCTTGGACACCACGTGTCCCAAGATGCAACCGTGCTTTACCCAAAACTGACATTTCAGGGGGTTGAGAGAGAGACGATATAAACGGCACCGTTCAAAGACCGTGCGGAGTTTTTCGAGATGCTGGTTCCAAGCCGAATGGACACGCAGGTCATCGACGAAGACCTCCAACTCCTTGCGAAGCATATCCTTGAATATGGTGCACATGAGGCGTTGGAAGGTGGCGGGGGCATTGGTTAGCCCGAATGGCATGACTACATAGGCAAAGATGCCCCACTCAGTGGCGAAGGCGGTCTTGTGCCTATCTACAGGGTGCACTTGCACCTGATTGTATCCCGAGAAGCCATCCAGGAAACTGTAGGCTTCCTCACCTGCCACCCTCTCAAGCATGTGCTCAGTGTATGGTAAGGGGTAGTTGTCTCTCTTTGTCGCTGCGTTTACTTTCTTATAATTGACGCACACTCGAATCTTGCCATTTTTCTTCATCACAATGACTATGGGTGATACCCAGTCCGTGTGCTCAATTTCGTAAATGAACCCGGCTCGCATTAGCTTGTTAATTTCCTCCTTGACAGCATGGGCGTGCTTGGGATCCATGGGGTATGGTCGCTGCTTGACCGGCATTGCATCCGTTGTCATGGGTATGTTGCGAGTCACAACACTCAGGTCCACCCCTCGTAGCTCGTCTAGGGACCAAGCAAACACATCCCGGTACTCCCGCAAAAGAGTGATGAGGTTGGATTCTTCCTCCGTGGTCAGGTCCTCGGCAATGAACACCGGTCGGGGGGTTTCCCGTTCCAGGGCTAGGTTTATCTCCTTGACCTTGGCTGGCCCTTCGATGGGTTTGCGAACTTGCCCTTGGCGTTTGGCACTTAGCAGAACCACCACCCTGTCCCCTTTTTTGAATTTCGAAAAGCGCTTAGGGAGGTCTCGCGGCTTTCGTTGTTCTTTCGATCGCACGTTGTTGGAGCGCTCTGTTTTATTCTGTCGTAGTCGTCGACGCCTCAGGTGGATGGGCAGATCTCCCCTGGTGCGTCTGGCCGTGGGCGGCCTAGGGATTTTCGGGTCATCCTCTGAAGTAACTTCAGATTCAGAGTCGAATTCCTCATTTTCACTAGGGGAGGTGGTCTCTCCTGGCAGCCGCAATTCGGAGGGCGACTCGGTTCTAAGCAGGGCTGCCGCTTTTGGTTGGGTCAGGCCGGCCTGCTTAAAATCCACAGCCCCCATTTGTTCCAACCACGCACGATCGCATTTCGCACACATGACCCCTTGGTCCATCCAAAGGGCCAGCCTCGGCTGTGGTTTTGCATCCGCTCGGATTTGTTCAATCTCTCGCCCTTCGGTATCATATTCTACCGTGTCCATCTCACCCTCACTTTCTTCATCGAAGGGTTGGCAATCTTCGTATTCGTCGTCGGAATCCGCCTCGCTGGACTGCGCATCGTTCTCCAAGGCCTGTTCTGCCTCATTTTGTTGGTCGAGGACCAATGCCCAGTTGTATCTGAGATTTAGTTCGTGCACTCTGGTCCACTTCCATTCGGGTTGTTCCAAGAGGTCTTGGAGCGGCTTGAGATTGGCGGCTGCGTTGCACTCCAGTCGGTTCGTTAGGTGTCCCAGTATCCCTTGAAGTTCTCTTCTATTGGTTGGTACTTGGAAGGCGACAGGTTTAGGTCCGTCATGGAGGCTTGCTGCCATCATGTAGACAGGTGTGGGCTGTGTTTCTCTTGGCTTGCCAACTGTTTTGACAGCCTGCTCGTACGCTTCCTGATCTGAGAATGGCAAATCAAGCGTAGCGAGAACGTGCATCCAATCCCGCTCATCCTTCGAGCAAGGGATATACTTTGTCAAGGACCCGCGGGGTTCCTTGTTCTGGTCGGTTCCTTTGAGTAGAGTGGAGATGGTATCTAGGTCGATTGGTGAGGTCTTCCAAGTGTCCATCTCTATTCTCACAGCGTCAGCTCGGTTGCCCAAGAAGATCACGTTGTTACCCCAGTCTTCGATAACTCTGGCATTGCACATCTAGGGTCGACCCAATAAGATGTCATAATCTACTCCCTTCATGTCGATGAAGTCGATAGAGAACTGGATTCCTGCAATCTTCACTGGCCAATTCTTCAAGACCCCGAATGGTCTTACTCGCATGCCATTTGCTAGTGTGACGTTAAACCGGGCAGTTTTGACGGGCGGGTTTCCCCACTTCTGTAGCACTGCATAGTTGAGCACACTAACCCTTGCGCATGTGTCCACGATCCCCCTTCTCGTTGTGTCCCCTAGGGCTAGGACTGGCAAGATTGCATGCATTTCTGAGCCCTCCCAGAAGGCGTTGATGTGCAAGGACTTAGGGCTTGAGTGTAGCGTCAAACTTGGCAAGTGCGTTTCCGCATCCTGGTCTTGAGCATTTCCTAGCGCTTGCTCGTGCGGTCTGTCGATCCACCGCTTGAGATCCTGCCACAGGGTTGAGTGCTGCCTGAGCACCTCTCCCAGCGCAACCGTTACAGGGGTGGTCACTAGTGTGGTTAGGAGATTGCTAAACCCCTGTCCTGCTCTATGTTCAGACTGTCCGGGCCAATGGCCAAGGCTGTCCTGTGGTTCTGTTACGTCTAGGCCTGGCCTTGTCCTTGTCCGTACTGCTTGTGGCGTAGCCGTCTCGGCAGACTTAGGGTGGGGTAGCAATGATGGTGCACTCATGCTGGAGAGGTCCTCAATCTCATCCTCCGTGATGGGCTCGACGTCCTTGAGGTGCTGTTGAGCCTCCCTCACCCATTCCTTTACCTTTTCTATGGCTTCCAATTGCCACCTGGGGTGTGGGTATTCCCCCACCTTGGCGCTCTCCGGTTGCGCAGTTCTAGGGGCTGAAGTTTTTGCCTCTGCGTCTGAGACTATCTTGCCGTGGGGCAAGGTCGTGATGCTGTCGGTTTTTAGTGCGACCTTAGCCTCTGACCTCTTCTTCTTCCGCCTACGGCTTTTCTTTCCTACAAAGACAGCGTCGAGGTTGCTAGGTCCTGGCAGAGAGACGCCGGCCTACTTCGTTTGTGCTCGGGTCATCACTCGTATAGGGATAGGTGTGGCCTCCCCATCGGGGTTTTCAACACCAAATAGTCCCAGCGGGATGGATGGCAAATTAGCTGTCCCAGAAGGCGGCTTCTGCTTTGGGCAATCTATAAAAAGATGAGTGATTCCGCACTCTGCACACCTTTGGTCAGCTTTGTCCCTATTTTGCTGCTCTCTTTCTGGGCACCTTGACGAGACATGGCCGGGATGTCCACACGTCCAACAAGTGACTGGATCCGGTGGCTGCCCTCCCAGGCCTCTACCCCGTCCTCGTCCTAGTGCCATCACCAGTACTGGTCGATAATCCATGAGGATTGCATTGCCCTCAAAGTCATGCGAGATGTACGGGTATATGTAGGTTTCTTCGTCACTGGGCTCCTCTACGTAATGCACAGGAGCATCGCTCGGTGGGTGGGTCACATAGGGACTAGGCGGCCTAGGGATACCAGTAGGGTTTATGTCCAGCCTAGGGACCGCTGGCTTCATATCATTAGGTGCTGGTAGGGCAAGAGGAGCTCTCCTTCCGTAGAATGGCTGTGGCCTGTTAGCCGGATAGAGCTGGCCGTAGGGCTGCGTGTACGGCAGTCTTCGTGGTAGTCTGCAATGTGCGGCATCATGGCCGAACCTTCCGCAGTTGGTGCAGGGTCTCGACCTAGGGTCCTGACATTCTGCTGGCAGGTGGTTTCCTCCGCAGTACACGCACTGGGTGTGCTGACGCGTAGGTCGCCTTAACATTGTTGAGATATCGAGCTCCACTCGTGATACGCCAGGGTGACCGTTGTGTATTTATGTCACCGACTTGTTAGTTGCAGATGCGGTTGGTACACCGCCCCTGAATAATAGCTACATGATAGCTATCCTTATCTACTCTAGTTCGTGGCTCAGTTAGTATGCCACCTTAGTTAGTTGAGTTTGGTTTGAGACCCATATAGAGGGTTCTTCTATTTCTTTGTACTTGAGTTCTTTTGGCTTACACAACTAAGAAGAGGAAAACTGTTTTCAGCCTCCACCCTTGTGTGTCTTCCCCCATTGTGCAAGCAAGAAAGCTTCAAGCGAGACTCCTTCCTTCTCTCCCACAATCTTGACAAACATGTCCTGTATTTTGGCCAGTTCTGTCTTGACCTCGGCCAAGCCATGGTCTGCCTCGGCGGACTTCCCCTTATCGTGGGATGACGTGTTGGATCGCTCGCTAGAGGTTGGCATTCGTTCTAAAGTCCGTGGGTTGACTTCTTCCGGGTTCGAGCTCCTGGAGCTCCGCTCCCTCAGCTGGTCATCGACCCTAATGGCCTCCTCGAAAACTCTAGCCACCATGTCCCTTTGCAAGCTCGAGTTGCCCGCTAGTGCTTTGTACAATTCTTCATCCCGAATCCCGCTGATGAACACGGTTGACACTGCCCTGTCGGTCGGTCTTTCGCCCAAGGGGATTCTCTTAAGGAGACTTCTAACATGGGTGACGTAGTCGCGGATGCCCTCCTTCTCCTTCTGCTTGACGTTCATCAGACGCACTAGCAGGTTGTCAGAGTATCCGGGTTCGGCAAATCTCTTAACGAAGAGATCCTTGAGGTTATTGAAGTTGGTTCGTTCTACATTATCTAGACTTGTATACCACGTCCTACCCTTATCGCTTAAGCAAAGTCCGAATGCTTGCGAACGCTGGGTCTGGTCATTGAGGCCATTGGCTTCGCAGACCTGCTTGAATTGCTCAACAAAGCTGTACGGGTCGTCCGGTGGTTGGTACTTGTCGAGTTGCTTAGCGACAGTAGGTATTTTGGCCTGGCTCTTTGAGCCCTGGGTTGCCCCTAGTCCTCAAGTAGCGAGGTCGCTAGTGCACTGGCATTTTGTTCCGCCGCGGTGTTATCGAACAGCCGTTTCATGAGGAGCTCGCCCAGCGTCAGGTCTCCCTCAAGTGCTCTCTCCTGGTCTGTTCGATTTCGGCCAGCCAAGTTCAGCACTCGCTGCACCTCATGCAGCTCCATGCTTTGCCTTAGGCTCCTGGCTTGTTGGTCCCTATTATAGTCTGCTATGCCCTGCAACGCCTTGCAGGCTAGCCTCCTCTCCTCCTCTAGGTCTGCAATAATTGCCTCTGCTGTCCTGCCATGGTGTTCGTACCGGGCGTGCGCATCGTGATTGCTCACCATTTGCTGTATGGCTTCCGGAAACGTGCTAACATCTAGCTCCCCCGCAAACCGATGATCTGGAACTCCCTCTGTCATGGTGAAATCTTTACGCCTGGTTGTCAGTCAAATCCTTGTCACTGTTGCTCCTTGCTTGATCCTGCCCTGCGCTCTGCGCGTCTGCTTCTCCTAGTGGTGGGTTTTTTTTGGCAATTTATCTGAGTGAGTTCTTTTTAATTTTTGAATGCAGTGCTCAACTTAGGGCCACTCGTAATTGTGTTATCCTTGTGCACTCGTGCTCAAATAGGCTTTCGACTTTCCTAAGTGTTCTTCAAGTGCGGAAATTCGATCAAAGTGCTGTGAGTGCTTTCCCTGTGTCTTGCCCACTCTTGTTCGTTTTGGGCCTAACAGGCTTTACTACTCTATTCCTGGCCGCCTCATGGGTCACAGGGCCCCATGTTGCTTCCTGTTGCGCACGTGGGGGGGTGGACCACTGGGGGAGTGCCCCAGTGTGCTCCTAGATGGGTCAGGTTTTGTTCTAGCTTGACTCTGGGAATCGGACGTCCGATTTACCAGTGGTCCGATTGTGGGGATCGGACCAGGTATGTCAGGGCAAAGTGGGGGTCTTAGGGTGGTCCATGTGTCCGATTCTCAAGAATCGGACGGGCGAGTGTGTGAGGAATCGGTCCGATTCTAGGAGGTCCGATCGGACATGGTCCGACTGGTGACGTGTATTACTCCGTCCGATCGGACCGGGTGGGTCCGAGTCGGGGCGTCCGAGTGGTCCGAGTGGTTGAGTTGGACGAGTTGGTCCGAGCGTCTGATTTTAACAAAAGGGACTGGTCGATCCGAGTGCCACGTGGCACGTCCGATCGGACCAGTTAGTCTGAGTTAGTGATTGAATGGGAGGTCCGATCGGACGGTTGTCCAAGTGTCCGATTCTGGGAATCGGACACTGGGCCGGCCATCCGATTCCGCCAGTCCGATGGGTCTGGCACACCGATTTGCTCGATTTTCACTAGGTGTATTATCCTATTGGTCGTGCGATTACCCCGCGACAGAGTTGGAGTGGGGCGGACGAGATCGATTACCTGAAGTCACCGAATGCAATGTCCTCCTAGCTCCAGTCGATCGGATAGCAGCTCGCTCACTCTCTCACTCTCTGTCTATTTTGCTCTCTGTTGGTTGGAAATGGGGTCCTCCTGCCCCCCCCCAGAGTTTTATACTCTGCTAGTTCTGCCCTACACCCTCCAGGTTCCTTCCCTGGTGTTCCTTATGCCGTTACCTTGCATCTATTCCATTTTTTCCCTTTGTTCCTGTGATTTCTCCCTTGTTTCACAGCAGCAGCCCTCTGCCTTTTCGTGTGTGATTTCCTACTGCTAATCTATCCTAAACACATCCTGAATCGAAAACAAAATACTGAACCAATTTCTCCATGTTTTCCAGCCATTAATAACCAGATTGTTCAAAAACACTCCTTTTCTGAAGATAAAAAACACCAGACTTCCTACCTATCTCAAGCTCCGTTACAGGGTGAATGCCCTACTTCGGTGCTCGATATGGGGCGTGCGAGTGCTCGAGCTTGAATCCGTTGGTCCCGACAACGGAACCAAAATGTGGGAGCTTTCGCTCAACCGCCAAGACCCACGGACCGCTTATTGTTCAAGCGTTCCAAGCGAGCTCTCATGGCTATCTCTCACCTAGCCGACGCGCCGTCGATACTACGAATGCAGTGAACTTACCTTGATGCTTGATCGAGTGCCCTCCTCTCTCTCACACTTTGGTAGCTCCACGACTCTTAATGCTAGCTCAAGCATCCTCAAGCCTCCTCCTTCTCCAAGCCTCATCCTCCATAGCCGCGTGCACAAGAGAAGAGAAGGAAGGAGAAGAGGAGAAGGGGGGAGGAGATGGTGGAGAGCTTCACCCTCTTGATTCCTCACTCTCTCACGTGCTCACTCCCTCACCCTCTCACACTCCCTCTCTCAAGAGCACACACAAGCAAGAAGAAGGAGAGAAGAAGAGAGGAAGAAGAAGACTAGTTTTTCCACACCAAAGACTGAGCTCTTCATTCACTTTTCAACTTTATATACAAAACCCTACTTCCCTTTTGGGCGGTCTTTCCCTTTTTTCCTTTTTTACATGGCCGGTCATAGCCCAGGCCCTGTTTTCCATTGTTCTTTTCTCTTCCTTGCTTTCTTTTCACTACCCTTCTATCTTTACAAATAGCACGGGTGAGAGCCCGGCACTCTTTTACAAGATTTTAGAGTGCGCTTTTTATGCACCTTTCCCTTTTTATGGTTGCCTTGGTCTTTGACGGTTGTCCTTGCGCTTTTGGGCTTTTCTCCTTCTTTTCCTTCCGTCGGCTACCTTCTTTTCGCCTTTGCCCTGCGTCTTCTCTGCTTCTTTCGCTCTTGTCGTGTTGGGGTTAACAAGCCTCATCACTAACTGCCTCAACATACATGGATAGGTTCATAAACTGGTTGATGTACTCCCTCACGGTGAGATTTCACTGATCAAACTGATACCATTGCCTAGCCAAGCGTTCTTTTTCCACCCGGGAGACAAAAACTTGGATCATGTGCATCTTGAACTCTTCCCAATCACGAAACTGTTGGTTTTCTCGTTGAACAAATCTCCACCATGTGTGGGCAAAACCTTCTAAGTGAAGGGAGGCAAAAATGATCTTTGCTTCATCAGTACGGGGGTAGATGAGAAAATAGGCTTCCAATTTAGAGGTCCATTCCTCTAGTTCAACTGCGGATGAGGATTGCCCATTGAATTTTGTAAACACAATCTTGTCACGCAGCTCATTTGGACCTGGCTGCCGATGAATGCCATGTGCTACATGCTGCCTATACATGCCTTGCTGTTCAAAATTCCCATAGGAGCCATGCTGCCCGTGCATTACATGAGGACCAAATTGCCCATTAGGACCTTGCTGCCCAAAATGTCCATGCTGCCCATTACCATATACATGCTGCCCATTGCCATATGCATGCTGCCCATTGCCATATGCATGCTGCCCATTGCCATGTGCATGTTGCCCATTGCCATATGCATGCTGCCCATTGCCATATGCATGCTGCCCATTGCCATGTGCATGCTGCCCATTGCCATATGCATGCTGCCCATTGCCATATGCATGCTGCCCATTGCCATGTGCATGTTGCCCATTGCCATATGCATGCTGCCCATTGCCATATGCATGCTGCCCATTGCCATGTGCATGCTGCCCATTGCCATATGCATGCTGTCCATGCACTCCGTGCATTCCATGCTGCCCAAGATTTGCATTGGAGCCATTCCCTTGAGTGTGCAAGTAGCTTTCGTTACGGGGGAGTTAGGGTGCCAATGATGGGTTGGAAGGATTTGTAACAGGGGAGGGAAGGAGGGGTCATCATGTCGAGTGGAGGGCTCACCCGTCTCATAAGTGCTATGGGGGATGCCATGGGTACCACCAAGACCTTATGGGTTGCGCCCGGTCTCCAAGGGGGGAGGGCGTTTAGCCTCATGGGGAGGAACATACTCCTTGGGTCGATCCGAGGGGGGGGGCAATGGCGGGAATGAGGGCGCCCATACGCTCTATGAGTAAGTCCATCTTGGCCATCATCTCGGAATGACGCTAATCTTGGCGGGTTTCCATCTCCCTGTGGCGTTGCTCCATCTCTCGATGTCTTTAAGCATGACGTGTCTCATGTTGGCATAGGGTTTGGTTGAGCAGAGATATGCGATCTATCTCGAGGCCACCTTCTTCAAATAAGTCTTCACGATCCTCTTGGGCTGAGCTAGGATCATTCATTGAGGCACGTGAGTCCCTTATTTCATGCTGAAATTCCTCTTGGGCCTTTGCTTTACCCTTGTGGCCTGCCATCCCAAGTGTAGTCTACGAGACCCCTTGTTACAGAAATGATGATAACTTGAGCTAGGGAACTCCCATTGCCAAAATTTTTGATTCAAATGAAAGTCCTCAATCCCATATATGAGGCTATGTAAAAATATCTCTGACAGTAAATGATCAGGGCTTTGCTGTAATCACTTTTTGTGGACAGACTGTGTAGGACTGCTGCCTGTTCCACAGTACCTGCGGGCACAAAACTAAGTGTATCTCCCAAACCGTAGGGCGGAATGGGGAGGTTTTTAGCTCAGATTGAAGGGGAAGATGCCCTCTTCGAATCAAGATATAGAGATCATGCTCAATCATACGAGAAGGCTTTGCTAAATCAGTTTTTGCGGGCTGACTGTGTAGGACTGCTGCCTATCCCACAGTACCTGTGAGCACAAAACTGAGTGTATCTCCCAAACCATAGGGCGGAATGGGGAGATTTTTAGCTCAGATCGAAGGAGAAGATGCCCTCTTTGAAGCAAGCTATAAAGCTCGTGCTCAGTTACACAAGAAGGATTTTCTGTAATCAATTCTTGCGGGCTGATTGTGTAGGATTGGCTGTTTGCAATATCCTGCAAAGGCTCCCTCAATGAGCATACTTTAACCCAATGGTGAGGGTCTTATCCCAGACATCGAGGGCCTCAATGGTGGCTCTCAATTGCCCCATAAAGCCATACATTCCTTGCATCCGTAGCTCATGGCTGAGACCAGTTCCACATTGCATACCCTGCCCTTCTTGCATTGCATCCACCATACATTACCAAGCGGTTCATGACATTACCAATGCATGTAGGGGTTTGTAGGCTCAAGTGATCATGGTTCGGGTTATTCCATCAAATGTACCTGCACCTGCAATAATTCTTTGGGCTCCTGATCACTGGGAGGTGGGCAAAGTTTCCCCCGGGCCGGGTTGTGCATCCCTTCAGGGTCTTTGATGGAAAGGGGGGGTCACCTCTCTTTTGTCTTGCCACCTCGCCTGGCATCGGGCTTTTCCTCACCCGGAATATACATGGCATACATTTATTAATTAAACAACCAGCATGAGATGCATTTCTAAAATCAAAATTTTGGGCTTTTCATGAAGTGCATGGAATTGGAATGGGGAATAGGGATAGGGAGCTTACCGGCAGTGACTCACTGCCTACTCACCCTTATACAATGGATTTTTTAATCACTTCTTGGCTCAGCCAATTCACAAGAAGCCAAACGGGTTATGGGTAAGCAAAATATAATCACAATGAAGCTTCAGCATGAGTAAAATCCATTTTAGCACTATAAGATCAAAGGGAAATGACTGGGACAATTAATCAGCATGCATTCAAGGTCTGGGCCTCCTATTATCTACTTGGACTCATACATTCTCTCAAACAAATGGATGGGATTCAACAAGAGGCTTAAACGGAGAGAATGAGAGCCAAGAATTTACCTTGAGTCTTTTGGAGAAGAAGGCAGCCACTAATGCCACCTCAGTCCTCCATGAGAGCTCCATTTGATCCCGAATGCTCCATGGCTCCAAAATGGGTATGCTCCGTCAAGAAAGGGTGAAGTCAAGCTTGGGGCAGGATGGTTCAGGACCTCCCCATGAAGAGTTCTTGCTGAAATTGAGGTCCTACTCCATAGCCATGGCTGCCCACAAGTGCATGCCCTTAAATCTTGCTTGTAGTCTTCTTCCCATTCTTCTTGATGGCTGAAATCTTGAGCAATGTTGAAGAGGGACTCCTGGGGACCAAGGAGAGACCAAAATCTTCAGGATTTCTAAGCTTGATGCCAAGGTTCCATGGCTGCCATGGACTACACCAGACCAGGGTTTCTTGAGTGCAAAAGGGGAGTCCAAGGGCTGAGGAAAATGTCTCTGATGCTGCCCAAAAGAGTTTCTAAGGGCCAGGGCTGAAATCAGGAAGGAGGGGAGGGCTGCCTTGTAGGCCAGGAAGTAGCCCGTTTTTTGCGCCGCAAATTTTGGGTTGCTCCTGGGGAGGCCACAAGCAGGGAAGACCAAGGGTGCTGCTGCTCAATGTGCTCCTCCAACTGAGGGGGAGACCTTAGGACAAGCCAATCTTGCTGAGGAAGAGGAGGGGGAGCAGGATTTTTGAATTTCTTGGGCTGGAGCTTCCATGGCAGCTTGGGGAAAAGAGGAGAGAGAAGGTCTTCTTGAAAAGTAACTGAGTTTTTGGCCTTCTCTAACTGTGCTACCCTCCTTTTTGCCCAAAACCCTAAAAAACTTGCATGAAAATTAGTGACGACCTGTCAAATTTGTCTGCCTGCCTCCAGATTTGTCCATGGTTCTTGGAAAATCTCCAAGAAAGGCTGCCACAGTCTTCAAGAGGGCTGACAGCCTGCTTGAGTACTCCTGTGTACCTGAGAAAGAGATGTAACTGGAGCTTTCTAACTGTGGAAAACTGTGAGAGCCCTAAATCTATGGGGAAAGAGAAGGATCAAGGACAAAGCTATGATACCACTTGTAATGAAGGAGACCTAACTGTCCTAACTAAGGGGAAAGAGAGAGAGAGAAGAACTGTAGAAGAAGAGGGAGAGGAGAGAGAAAGGCAAGAAGAAGAGAGAGAAAGAGGGAGAGAGGAAGAAGAAGAGGAAGCCATGGAAGCTTGAGAAGGTGAAAAGAGAGTTTCTTGATAATTTCTGTGATACCTCAAAATACCCTCTTACACCTTATATACCGTCAGTGTGACTCGTATGTTCCCATGCCATATTCCCGTGATCCCCGTTCATTACAACTTGCATTCAGAGCAAGGACATGGGACACGCTGATTAAGATACGTCTCGCGATCTTGAACAACAGGACCTTCTTCGTTTTTGATTTTGTCTACGTTACAACAAACAATTTGTTTTTGTTATCATTCTTTTATTTTCTTAGATTGTTATCCTCTCCTTCCATCTCTCTCTTTTTCTATGACCTAGTATATAGTATCATAGAACACTAGTATTTAGTATCTAGTACTCAGTACCTAGCACATAATATTTCGTTTTCTCTCTTCCTCTCCCTCCCTCGCCCTCACCCTCTCTTTCTTTCTTTCCCTATTAGGTTTAATGATATTTCTCTTTTTATCTCTCCTCTCTCTCTCTCATTTCCTTTTTCTCTCTCCTCTCCCTCTCTCATTTCCTCTCCCTCCCTCGCCCTCACCCTCTCTTTCTCTCTTTTCCTATTAGGTTTAATGATATTTCTCTTTTGCTCTCTCCTCTCTCTCTCTCATTTCCTTTTCTCTCTCCTCTCCCTCTCATTCCTCTCCCTCCCTCTCTATTTTTCTCTCTCCTCTCTCTCTCTCTCATTTCCTTTTCTCTCTCCTCTCCCTCTCATTCCTCTCACTCCCTCTCTCTTTTTCTCTCTCCTCTCTCTCTCATTCCTCTCCCTCCCTCTCTCTTTTTCTCTCTCCTCTCTCTCTCATTCCTCTCCCTCCCTTGCCCTCTCTCATTCCTTTTTCTCTTTCCTCTCTCATTCTTTTTTCTCTCTCCTCTCCCTCCCTCGCCCTCACCCTCTCTTTCTCTCTTTCCCTATTAGGTATAATGATATCGATGGGACCTAAAATGGGCCGACACTGGCTATAACACTAGCAGGACCTCATGCTCATGACACACAAACACCCTCACGGCCTCGCGAACCAGAAGCGTCAATCTAATGCTAAAGGACAAACTGCCCTAAAGCTTAATTCATGCGTTTATAGTTTATAGTCCAACATTTCCCTTAAACTCCTCAAGTAGGGTCATCACAATCCGATGATACGTACAAAGAATGGGATTCCGCACTGTGTATGTCCTATCTAGCTGATTCAGGATCAACTGGGAATCCCCTTTTACTAACAACCATTGAATACCACCTTGCTTGGGAATATGCAATCCCATAATCAAGGCTTTATACTCTGCCATATTGTTAGTGAATCCTACCCCGAGATAAGCAGCTAATTTCATCGTAACTCTACGTCGGGGATCTCGGATTACTACTCCAACACTCCCTTTTTTATTAGGGCCCCAGGACACTCCGTCAAAATATAATGTATACGTCCATAATGGGTTTACACAGCTAGCCATCACGAACTCCTCTAGTCGTAATTATGGTAATCAAAGTTTAGCATGTTAAGAGGATGAACTGACGGCTCCATCCCACCTTCTTCATTGAACTGAATAGGGATACTCGTCAACAGTCATAAGCAGTGATGGCAGAAGACTTTAATCTCCCACACAAAGGTTCTGTCTTCTTACTCAATCACTTTATATCCTTTGCTCCACTAGATGAGTTTCCCCTGATGGTATCTCTGCTCCATATATGGGTGCTCCAAATAAGGAATTAACCGCCCCATCAACTAGCTTTTAAGCTCTTTTGCAGGTCTCAAATCATCCCCAGCATGGACCTGCAATGCATTGTCCATATTAGCATACTTAGAAATAATAAGGTTTAATCTTATTAAGATTAACCTTATTTTTAAACTCTACTCCCTGTAGATCAGCTAATAGAGCCATAGACCTATTTTTTCTTAGCCCCATTTAGGTTCCAGCTTTCCTGGAAACAACTCCCTACGTGCATCATAATATAGGACTAATTGCCCTTTTTTAAAGATATACTCCTTCGCTCTAAGTTCATGCAATTGCTTCATCCGACGTTTGGCTACCTCCTGGTGTAATAAGCTCTGCAACTTTGGCTCATCCAGATGGGCTATGGTCGTGAAACGTTCAAAAAGGGAATCCTCATCCCCCAAAGAGTGGTTAATTGCAAACCGTATGGTTGGCAACTCAATTTTGAGGGGTAACACACACTCTTCCCCATAAACCAATTTAAATGGAGTATGGCCGGTAGCTCGCTTGAACGTTGTATTGTACGCCCATATTGCCACATACAACTTCCTATCCCAGTCTTGTTTTTTTTATTTGAGGCCATTTCGGGGCCTGTTTTGGAGGCGGAAGTTTTCTGCACGCACTCAGGAAAAGGCCCAATTTTATGCTGTGCAGCCACTGTTCTACAGGTCGGTGAAAAGTTACTGTAGAAATTGCATCGTATGCTTGTGCGCAGAGACATTGGGAGTTACAGAATCATCCCTGTTGCCTGTTGATGCAAAATCGTCACTAGGAAGTGACTGTGTGGTCAAATACCACTTTCGCCAGTTTTGCAGATTTTCCCTTGTGAGGGTGAAGCTGTGGTTTTTGCAGTGACAGAATTTTTTGCAGTCTTCTGTAATGGCATCTGATTCTCTTTCACATATTGTCACTGAAAAGCTTGACAAGAACAACTTCTAAGCATGGAAGTTTAGAATGACGAATTTCCTTATGGGAAAAGGATATTGGGAATATGTTGCAGGAAATGAAGAAGAACCAGTTCTTCCTGATGTTCCCAATCAACAGCAAATGCAGGCATTCAAAACATGGCATGAGAGAGCCAGGAAAGTTATGTATTGGCTGTCTATCAGTATTTCAGACTCTATGATTGTGCATATTCAGGATGCAAGTACGCCAAAGGAGGCATGGGATACTTTGTCAAAAATGTATAGCACAAATACGCAAGCCA
This sequence comes from Lygodium microphyllum, assembly GCF_053477565.2. NCBI lineage: Eukaryota > Viridiplantae > Streptophyta > Polypodiopsida > Schizaeales > Lygodiaceae > Lygodium > Lygodium microphyllum. The sequence continues at coordinate 114,229,138 of NC_141148.1, forward strand.
GGAAAATGCAGCTCAAGCAAGAGTTGCATAATGTGCAAAGAGAAAGTATGAGCATCAACGACTACCACATGAAGGTGAAGAAGATTGCAGATGCACTTGCTTCCATTGGGTCGCCAGTGGAAGATGATGATTTAGTTTCCGTGACCTTGAATGGTCTAGGAAAGGAATATGCACAGTTTCGGACATCCATTTCAGTTCGTGAAAGATTTCCTGATTTTGAGGAGTTGATTGCTCTTCTAATTTCTGAGGAACAAAGAAATGGTGGTGCATCTTCTTCAGGAGGAACTTCAAAAGAAGCTGTCTTCTACTCAAATGCTGGAAGAGGTAGAGACAGAGGTAGAGGAGGCCGATTTGGAGGCCGTGGTAGAAATCAGAATATGCAGCAAACTCAAGAAAACCAGTCCTATGGAGGAGGACGTGGTAACTCTAGAGGCAGGGGGAGCCAAAGAGGTCGTGGTGAATGGCAAAGAGGTCAAAATGCAAACAGTAATGTTGAATGCTACTACTGTGGTAAAATGGGTCATATGGCTAAAGACTGCTATAAGAAGCAGAATGACATCATGAATGGAAAACTGCAACAAGGGAATTATGCATCTTCTAGTAGACAGGGTGATGATAGAAATGAGCATTTGTTCATGGTGCAGCACATGAACAATTCTGTGACAAGTGCAGAAGAAAGCAATGATGTATGGTATGTTGACTCAGGTGCATCAAACCACATGACAGGTCATGCAGAATGGATGGAGGATGCAAGGAAAATGGAAAAACCAGGATTTGTGGAGACTGGTGATGATACTGCACATCCTATTGTGCAGATTGGAAAAATTCCCTTGTCTATGCAGGATGGGAAAAAGAAATACCTGTCTGATGTATTTCATGTCCCGAATATCACCAAGAATCTGGTTTCTGTTGGTCAAATGGTTGAGCAGGGCTTGCAGGTCAGATTTAATCCTCATGGATGCTTTGTTGAGGATATGAAAAATAAAGGTCGCTTGATAGCAAAATGAAAGAAGAAGGGCAGAATGTTTACATTGGATGCAGACATGTCTGAATTGAGTGCAGCAATGTTTGCACATGGGACCGGTGTAGTTGTAGATATTGATATCTGGCATAAACGCATTGGTCATGTTAATGTACAGCGACTTAAATCAATGCAGGCCCAAAATATTGTTGCAGGATTGCCAAAATTCAAGGTTGCAGAAATGCATAAGGTATGTGAAGCCTGTCAGTTTGGAAAACAGGCAAGGAAACCATTTCCTAGACATGTTCAAGAGAGTGAGAAGCCATTGGAATTAATCCACTCTGATGTGTGGACTACTAAAGCTGCATCTCTTGGAGGCTGTCATTATTTTGTCACTTTTATTGATGACTATAGCAGAAAAGTTTGGGTGTATTTTATGAAAAAGAAAAGTGAAGTTTTTGGGCATTTCAAAACCCTTAAAGCTATGGCTGAAAAAGAAACAGGTCTGCAAATAAAATGCCTAAGGTCAGATGGAGGGGGAGAGTACCTCTCAAATGAGTTTGCAAAGTTCTTGCAGGAGCATGGCATAAAGCAGCAATATTCATGCAGTTATACCCCACAACAAAATGGAATTGCAGAAAGAAAAAACAGGCATATTGGAGAGGTATCTCGTGCCATGCTCAATGAAAAAGACTTGCCAGATTTTTATTGGGCTGAAGCAGTTGCTACATCAGTCTACATAATGAACAGGACTCTCACTGCAGCAATACATGGAATGACTCCAGAGGAGAGGTATACTGGTAGGAAACCAGATATTTCTCATTTGAAAATTTTTGGTTGCATTGCCTATGTACATGTGCCAGATGAGCTGAGATCCAAGTTGGATCCAAAAGCTGAGAAGTGCATCTTTATTGGTTATTCTCTGCAGCAAAAAGGGTATAGATGCTATAACCCTTCTACTCGTAAGTTTACAGTGAGCAGAGATGTTGTTTTTGATGAGATGAGTAGCTGGTATAAACCAGTAAATGTGATTGATGATGTAGATGCACAAAATGGTAATGCTGCACAAAATTCACAGCAGCAGTCACAAAATATTAGTGGACCTGGAGCGTCCTCTAGCAGTGGTTCACATTCTTCGCCATGGACAGGCAGATTGAGATCAGGAGAATCTTCTGAAGGCAGCGCAAATAGTGGTATGCAGGTATCACGAAAAGGAAAAGAGAAGGTAGATCAGCCCATGTTTGATGTGAATGCAGGTCACTCTTATGTGGATGGTGAATCCAGTGGCTCAGAACAGAGCATTGATGATGAGTTGGGTATTCCTTCTATTGTTACACCTGGAGTAAGGAAGACCAGGGATGTTTTGAGAGTACCTGGGAGTGAACCTACTTTGCGCAGGTCTACGAGAGCTAGGTATCCTGTGGATAGGCTGAAATATGATGGATTTACAGCCATTCACTATGCATATATGGTCAAAGTGATACAGGAACCAGAACCCACTTCTTTTGAGCAAGCCATGGGAAAAGAAAAATGGGAGAAAGCCATGGATGAAGAAATGGATGCCTTGGAAGCAAATGCTACATGGGAATTGGTACCTTTGCCTAAAGGTAAGAATGCAATTGGCTGTAAGTGGGTTTATAAGGTGAAGCACAATGCAGATGGTTCTGTGAACAGATACAAGGCAAGATTAGTGGTCAAGGGGTATGCACAAACATATGGCATTGACTATGAAGAAACATTCAGTCCGGTTGCAAGGATGGCAACCGTAAGAGCAGTCATTGCTATGGCTGCATCAAAGGGATGGTCTTTACATCAGATGGATGTAAAGAATGCCTTCTTGCATGGTGATTTGCAAGAAGAGGTCTATATGGAGCAGCCACCAGGTTATGTGCATGCTGTTCATCCTGAGTTTGTTTGCAGGTTGAAGAAAGCCTTGTATGGCTTGAAGCAAGCACCTAGAGCATGGTCTGACAAGATAGGACTGTATCTTGTCACTATTGGCTTTCAGATTTCCAAGGCAGATTTCTCACTTTATGTGAGAAAAACAGAGAAAGGTATTATGTTACTTGTCATTTATGTTGATGATTTGATTATGACAGGTGACAGTGATGAAGATATCCTTCATGCGAAAATGCTATTGAAGCATAAGTTTGAGATGAAGGATTTGGGAGAGCTGCATTATTTCTTGGGCATTGAGGTGATTAGATCACCAAGTGGGATACAGCTCTTGCAGAGGCAGTATGGATTGGACATGTTGTCCAAATATGGGATGACATGCTGTAAGCCTATTTCAGTTCCTTTGGAGCAGAATGTGAAGCTGAGCACAGATGCAGGTGAGTTTCTAGAAGACCCTACTATGTACAGACGCATAGTAGGAAGTTTGATTTATATGACTATTACCAGGCCAGATTTGAGCTATGCTGTTGGATTGGTAAGTCAGTTTATGCAGGCTCCAAGGAAACCACATTTGGATGCGGCTAGACGCATACTCAGGTATGTGAAGTCCACATTGCAGTATGGACTATTTTATGAGACTGGGGTTCAGATACAGTTGCATGGATACACTGATGCTGATTGGGCTGGTAGTATTTCTGATAGACGATCTACCAGTGGATATGTGTTCTCTTTTGGGAGTGCTGCAGTCACTTGGAGCAGCAAGAAACAGCCTACAGTTGCCTTGTCGAGCACAGAGGCTGAGTACAGGGGTGCAGCAATGGCTGCATGTGAGGTAGCTTGGTTGCATAAGCTACTTTATGATATGCATCAGTCTACAGATGGGCCAGTTGTCATTTATTGTGACAACATGAGTAGTATACACTTGGCAAATAACCCAGTCTATCATGCTAGAACAAAGCACATTGAGGTGCATTATCACTATGTGCGAGAGAGGGTTTTACTAGGTCTTATTGATCTAGTTTATGTCAGCACAGAGGATCAGGTAGCTGACATATTCACGAAGGCATTGGGCGCAGAGAAGCTGCGCAAGTTCAGAGACCTGCTTGGTGTGCAGGAATTGGGATTGAGCTCGAGGGGGAGTGTTGAGATATCGAGCTCCACTCGTGATACGCCAGGGTGACCGTTGTGTATTTATGTCACCGACTTGTTAGTTGCAGATGCGGTTGGTACACCGCCCCTGAATAATAGCTACATGATAGCTATCCTTATCTACTCTAGTTCGTGGCTCAGTTAGTATGCCACCTTAGTTAGTTGAGTTTGGTTTGAGACCCATATAGAGGGTTCTTCTATTTCTTTGTACTTGAGTTCTTTTGGCTTACACAACTAAGAAGAGGAAAACTGTTTTCAGCCTCCACCCTTGTGTGTCTTCCCCCATTGTGCAAGCAAGAAAGCTTCAAGCGAGACTCCTTCCTTCTCTCCCACAATCTTGACAAACATGTCCTGTATTTTGGCCAGTTCTGTCTTGACCTTGGCCAAGCCATGGTCTGCCTCGGCGGACTTCCCCTTATCGTGGGATGACGTGTTGGATCGCTCGCTAGAGGTTGGCATTCGTTCTAAAGTCCGTGGGTTGACTTCTTCCGGGTTCGAGCTCCTGGAGCTCCGCTCCCTCAGCTGGTCATCGACCCTAATGGCCTCCTCGAAAACTCTAGCCACCACGTCCCTTTGCAAGCTCGAGTTGCCCGCTAGTGCTTTGTACAATTCTTCATCCCGAATCCCGCTGATGAACACGGTTGACACTGCCCTGTCGGTCGGTCTTTCGCCCAAGGGGATTCTCTTAAGGAGACTTCTAACGTGGGTGACGTAGTCGCGGATGCCCTCCTTCTCCTTCTGCTTGACGTTCATCAGACGCACTAGCAGGTTGTCAGAGTATCCGGGTTCGGCAAATCTCTTAACGAAGAGATCCTTGAGGTTATTGAAGTTGGTTCGTTCTACATTATCTAGACTTGTATACCACGTCCTACCCTTATCGCTTAAGCAAAGTCCGAATGCTTGCGAACGCTGGGTCTGGTCATTGAGGCCATTGGCTTCGCAGACCTGCTTGAATTGCTCGACAAAGCTGTACGGGTCGTCCGGTGGTTGGTACTTGTCGAGTTGCTTAGCGACAGTAGGTATTTTGGCCTGGCTCTTTGAGCCCTGGGTTGCCCCTAGTCCTCAAGTAGCGAGGTCGCTAGTGCACTGGCATTTTGTTCCGCCGCGGTGTTATCGAACAGCCGTTTCATGAGGAGCTCGCCCAGCGTCAGGTCTCCCTCAAGTGCTCTCTCCTGGTCTGTTCGATTTCGGCCAGCCAAGTTCAGCACTCGCTGCACCTCATGCAGCTCCATGCTTTGCCTTAGTCTCCTGGCTTGTTGGTCCCTATTATAGTCTGCTATGCCCTGCAACGCCTTGCAGGCTAGCCTCCTCTCCTCCTCTAGGTCTGCAATAATTGCCTCCGCTGTCCTGCCATGGTGTTCGTACCGGGCGTGCGCATTGTGATTGCTCACCATTTGCTGTATGGCTTCCGGAAACGTGCTAACATCTAGCTCCCCCGCAAACCGATGATCTGGAACTCCCTCTGTCATGGTGAAATCTTTACGCCTGGTTGTCAGTCAAATCCTTGTCACTGTTGCTCCTTGCTTGATCCTGCCCTGCGCTCTGCGCGTCTGCTTCTCCTAGTGGTGGGTTTTTTCTGGCAATTTATCTGAGTGAGTTCTTTTTAATTTTTGAATGCAGTGCTCAACTTAGGGCCACTCGTAATTGTGTTATCCTTGTGCACTCGTGCTCAAATAGGCTTTCGACTTTCCTAAGTGTTCTTCAAGTGCGGAAATTCGATCAAAGTGCTGTGAGTGCTTTCCCTGTGTCTTGCCCACTCTTGTTCGTTTTGGGCCTAACAGGCTTTACTACTCTATTCCTGGCCGCCTCATGGGTCACAGGGCCCCATGTTGCTTCCTGTTGCGCACGTGGGGGGGTGGACCACTGGGGGAGTGCCCTAGTGTGCTCCTAGATGGGTCAGGTTTTGTTCTAGGTTGACTCTGGGAATCGGACGTCCGATTTACCAGTGGTCTGATTGTGGGGATCGGACCAGGTATGTCAGGGCAAAGTGGGGGTCTTAGGGTCCATGTGTCCGATTCTCAAGAATCGGACGGGCGAGTGTGTGAGGAATCGGTCCGATTCTAGGGGGTCCGATCGGACATGGTCCGACTGGTGACGTGTATTACTCCGTCCGATCGGACCGGGTGGGTCCGAGACGGGGCGTCCGAGTGGTCCGAGTGGTTGAGTTGGACGAGTTGGTCCGAGCGTCTGATTTTAACAAAAGGGACTGGTCAGTCCGAGTGCCACGTGGCACGTCCGATCGGACCAGTTAGTCTGAGTTAGTGATTGAATGGGAGGTCCGATCGGACGGTTGTCCAAGTGTCCGATTCTGGGAATCGGACACTGGGCCGGCCATCCGATTCCGCCAGTCCGATGGGTCTGGCACACCGATTTGCTCGATTTTCACTAGGTGTATTATCCTATTGGTCGTGCGATTACCCCGCGACAGAGTTGGAGTGGGGCGGACGAGATCGATTACCTGAAGTCACCGAATGCAATGTCCTCCTAGCTCCAGTCGATCGGATAGCAGCTCGCTCACTCTCTCACTCTCTGTCTATTTTGCTCTCTGTTGGTTGGAAATGGGGTCCTCCTTCCCCCCCCCAGAGTTTTATACTCTGCTAGTTCTGCCCTACACCCTCCAGGTTCCTTCCCTGGTGTTCCTTATGCCGTTACCTTGCATCTATTCCATTTTTTCCCTTTGTTCCTGTGATTTCTCCCTTGTTTCACAGCAGCAGCCCTCTGCCTTTTCGTGTGTGATTTCCTACTGCTAATCTATCCTAAACACATCCTGAATCGAAAACAAAATACTGAACCAATTTCTCCATGTTTTCCAGCCATTAATAACCAGATTGTTCAAAAACACTCCTGTTCTGAAGATAAAAAACACCAGACTTCCTACCTATCTCAAGCTCCGTTACAGGGTGAATGCCCTACTTCGGTGCTCGATATGGGGCGTGCGAGTGCTCGAGCTTGAATCCGTTGGTCCCGGCAACGGAACCAAAATGTGGGAGCTTTCGCTCAACCGCCAAGACCCACGGACCGCTTATTGTTCAAGCGTTCCAAGCGAGCTCTCATGGCTATCTCTCACCTAGCCGACGCGCCGTCGATACTACGAATGCAGTGAACTTACCTTGATGCTTGATCGAGTGCCCTCCTCTCTCTCACACTTTGGTAGCTCCACGACTCTTAATGCTAGCTCAAGCATCCTCAAGCCTCCTCCTTCTCCAAGCCTCATCCTCCATAGCCGCGTGCACAAGAGAAGAGAAGGAAGGAGAAGAGGAGAAGGGGGGAGGAGATGGTGGAGAGCTTCACCCTCTTGATTCCTCACTCTCTCACGTGCTCACTCCCTCACCCTCTCACACTCCCTCTCTCAAGAGCACACACAAGCAAGAAGAAGGAGAGAAGAAGAGAGGAAGAAGAAGACTAGTTTTTCCACACCAAAGACTGAGCTCTTCATTCACTTTTCAACTTTATATACAAAACCCTACTTCCCTTTTGGGCGGTCTTTCCCTTTTTTCCTTTTTTACATGGCCGGTCATAGCCCAGGCCCTGTTTTCCATTGTTCTTTTCTCTTCCTTGCTTTCTTTTCACTACCCTTCTATCTTTACAAATAGCACGGGTGAGAGCCCGGCACTCTTTTACAAGATTTTAGAGTGCGCTTTTTATGCACCTTTCCCTTTTTATGGTTGCCTTGGTCTTTGACGGTTGTCCTTGCGCTTTTGGGCTTTTCTCCTTCTTTTCCTTCCGTCGGCTACCTTCTTTTCGCCTTTGCCCTGCGTCTTCTCTGCTTCTTTCGCTCTTGTCGTGTTGGGGTTAACAAGCCTCATCACTAACTGCCTCAACATACATGGATAGGTTCATAAACTGGTTGATGTACTCCCTCACGGTGAGATTTCACTGATCAAACTGATACCATTGCCTAGCCAAGCGTTCTTTTTCCACCCGGGAGACAAAAACTTGGATCATGTGCATCTTGAACTCTTCCCAATCACGAAACTGTTGGTTTTCTCGTTGAACAAATCTCCACCATGTGTGGGCAAAACCTTCTAAGTGAAGGGAGGCAAAAATGATCTTTGCTTCATCAGTACGGGGGTAGATGAGAAAATAGGCTTCCAATTTAGAGGTCCATTCCTCTAGTTCAACTGCGGATGAGGATTGCCCATTGAATTTTGTAAACACAATCTTGTCACGCAGCTCATTTGGACCTGGCTGCCGATGAATGCCATGTGCTACATGCTGCCTATACATGCCTTGCTGTTCAAAATTCCCATAGGAGCCATGCTGCCCGTGCATTACATGAGGACCAAATTGCCCATTAGGACCTTGCTGCCCAAAATGTCCATGCTGCCCATTACCATATACATGCTGCCCATTGCCATATGCATGCTGCCCATTGCCATATGCATGCTGCCCATTGCCATGTGCATGTTGCCCATTGCCATATGCATGCTGCCCATTGCCATATGCATGCTGCCCATTGCCATGTGCATGCTGCCCATTGCCATATGCATGCTGCCCATTGCCATATGCATGCTGCCCATTGCCATGTGCATGTTGCCCATTGCCATATGCATGCTGCCCATTGCCATATGCATGCTGCCCATTGCCATGTGCATGCTGCCCATTGCCATATGCATGCTGTCCATGCACTCCGTGCATTCCATGCTGCCCAAGATTTGCATTGGAGCCATTCCCTTGAGTGTGCAAGTAGCTTTCGTTACGGGGGAGTTAGGGTGCCAATGATGGGTTGGAAGGATTTGTAACAGGGGAGGGAAGGAGGGGTCATCATGTCGAGTGGAGGGCTCACCCGTCTCATAAGTGCTATGGGGGATGCCATGGGTACCACCAAGACCTTATGGGTTGCGCCCGGTCTCCAAGGGGGGAGGGCGTTTAGCCTCATGGGGAGGAACATACTCCTTGGGTCGATCCGAGGGGGGGGGCAATGGCGGGAATGAGGGCGCCCATACGCTCTATGAGTAAGTCCATCTTGGCCATCATCTCGGAATGACGCTAATCTTGGCGGGTTTCCATCTCCCTGTGGCGTTGCTCCATCTCTCGATGTCTTTAAGCATGACGTGTCTCATGTTGGCATAGGGTTTGGTTGAGCAGAGATATGCGATCTATCTCGAGGCCACCTTCTTCAAATAAGTCTTCACGATCCTCTTGGGCTGAGCTAGGATCATTCATTGAGGCACGTGAGTCCCTTATTTCATGCTGAAATTCCTCTTGGGCCTTTGCTTTACCCTTGTGGCCTGCCATCCCAAGTGTAGTCTACGAGACCCCTTGTTACAGAAATGATGATAACTTGAGCTAGGGAACTCCCATTGCCAAAATTTTTGATTCAAATGAAAGTCCTCAATCCCATATATGAGGCTATGTAAAAATATCTCTGACAGTAAATGATCAGGGCTTTGCTGTAATCACTTTTTGTGGACAGACTGTGTAGGACTGCTGCCTGTTCCACAGTACCTGCGGGCACAAAACTAAGTGTATCTCCCAAACCGTAGGGCGGAATGGGGAGGTTTTTAGCTCAGATTGAAGGGGAAGATGCCCTCTTCGAATCAAGATATAGAGATCATGCTCAATCATACGAGAAGGCTTTGCTAAATCAGTTTTTGCGGGCTGACTGTGTAGGACTGCTGCCTATCCCACAGTACCTGTGAGCACAAAACTGAGTGTATCTCCCAAACCATAGGGCGGAATGGGGAGATTTTTAGCTCAGATCGAAGGAGAAGATGCCCTCTTTGAAGCAAGCTATAAAGCTCGTGCTCAGTTACACAAGAAGGATTTTCTGTAATCAATTCTTGCGGGCTGATTGTGTAGGATTGGCTGTTTGCAATATCCTGCAAAGGCTCCCTCAATGAGCATACTTTAACCCAATGGTGAGGGTCTTATCCCAAACATCGAGGGCCTCAATGGTGGCTCTCAATTTCCCCATAAAGCCATACATTCCTTGCATCCGTAGCTCATTGCTGAGACCAGTTCCACATTGCATACCCTGCCCTTCTTGCATTGCATCCACCATACATTACCAAGCGGTTCATGACATTACCAATGCATGTAGGGGTTTGTAGGCTCAAGTGATCATGGTTCGGGTTATTCCATCAAATGTACCTGCACCTGCAATAATTCTTTGGGCTCCTGATCACTGGGAGGTGGGCAAAGTTTCCCCCGGGCCGGGTTGTGCATCCCTTCAGGGTCTTTGATGGCAAGGGGGGTCACCTCTCTTTTGTCTTGCCACCTCGCCTGGCATCGGGCTTTTCCTCACCCGGAATATACATGGCATACATTTATTAATTAAACAACCAGCATGAGATGCATTTCTAAAATCAAAATTTTGGGCTTTTCATGAAGTGCATGGAATTGGAATGGGGAATAGGGATAGGGAGCTTACCGGCAGTGACTCACTGCCTACTCACCCTTATACAATGGATTTTTTAATCACTTCTTGGCTCAGCCAATTCACAAGAAGCCAAACGGGTTATGGGTAAGCAAAATATAATCACAATGAAGCTTCAGCATGAGTAAAATCCATTTTAGCACTATAAGATCAAAGGGAAATGACTGGGACAATTAATCAGCATGCATTCAAGGTCTGGGCCTCCTATTATCTACTTGGACTCATACATTCTCTCAAACAAATGGATGGGATTCAACAAGAGGCTTAAACGGAGAGAATGAGAGCCAAGAATTTACCTTGAGTCTTTTGGAGAAGAAGGCAGCCACTAATGCCACCTCAGTCCTCCATGAGAGCTCCATTTGATCCCGAATGCTCCATGGCTCCAAAATGGGTATGCTCCGTCAAGAAAGGGTGAAGTCAAGCTTGGGGCAGGATGGTTCAGGACCTCCCCATGAAGAGTTCTTGCTGAAATTGAGGTCCTACTCCATAGCCATGGCTGCCCACAAGTGCATGCCCTTAAATCTTGCTCGTAGTCTTCTTCCCATTCTTCTTGATGGCTGAAATCTTGAGCAATGTTGAAGAGGGACTCCTGGGGACCAAGGAGAGACCAAAATCTTCAGGATTTCTAAGCTTGATGCCAAGGTTCCATGGCTGCCATGGACTACACCAGACCAGGGTTTCTTGAGTGCAAAAGGGGAGTCCAAGGGCTGAGGAAAATGTCTCTGATGCTGCCCAAAAGAGTTTCTAAGGGCCAGGGCTGAAATCAGGAAGGAGGGGAGGGCTGCCTTGTAGGCCAGGAAGTAGCCCGTTTTTTGCGCCGCAAATTTTGGGTTGCTCCTGGGGAGGCCACAAGCAGGGAAGACCAAGGGTGCTGCTGCTCAATGTGCTCCTCCAACTGAGGGGGAGACCTTAGGACAAGCCAATCTTGCTGAGGAAGAGGAGGGGGAGCAGGATTTTTGAATTTCTTGGGCTGGAGCTTCCATGGCAGCTTGGGGAAAAGAGGAGAGAGAAGGTCTTCTTGAAAAGTAACTGAGTTTTTGGCCTTCTCTAACTGTGCTACCCTCCTTTTTGCCCAAAACCCTAAAAAACTTGCATGAAAATTAGTGACGACCTGTCAAATTTGTCTGCCTGCCTCTAGATTTGTCCATGGTTCTTGGAAAATCTCCAAGAAAGGCTGCCACAGTCTTCAAGAGGGCTGACAGCCTGCTTGAGTACTCCTGTGTACCTGAGAAAGAGATGTAACTGGAGCTTTCTAACTGTGGAAAACTGTGAGAGCCCTAAATCTATGGGGAAAGAGAAGGATCAAGGACAAAGCTATGATACCACTTGTAATGAAGGAGACCTAACTGTCCTAACTAAGGGGAAAGAGAGAGAGAGAAGAACTGTAGAAGAAGAGGGAGAGGAGAGAGAAAGGCAAGAAGAAGAGAGAGAAAGAGGGAGAGAGGAAGAAGAAGAGGAAGCCATGGAAGCTTGAGAAGGTGAAAAGAGAGTTTCTTGATAATTTCTGTGATACCTCAAAATACCCTCTTACACCTTATATACCGTCAGTGTGACTCGTATGTTCCCATGCCATATTCCCGTGATCCCCGTTCATTACAACTTGCATTCAGAGCAAGGACATGGGACACGCTGATTAAGATACGTCTCGCGATCTTGAACAACAGGACCTTCTTCGTTTTTGATTTTGTCTACATTACAACAAACAATTTGTTTTTGTTATCATTCTTTTCTTTTCTTAGATTGTTATCCTCTCCTTCCATCTCTCTCTTTTTCTATGACCTAGTATATAGTATCATAGAGCACTAGTATTTAGTATCTAGTACTCAGTACCTAGCACATAATATTTCGTTTTCTCTCTTCCTCTCCCTCCCTCGCCCTCACCCTCTCTTTCTTTCTTTCCCTATTAGGTTTAATGATATTTCTCTTTTTATCTCTCCTCTCTCTCTCTCATTTCCTTTTTCTCTCTCCTCTCCCTCTCTTATTTCCTCTCCCTCCCTCGCCCTCACCCTCTCTTTCTCTCTTTTCCTATTAGGTTTAATGATATTTCTCTTTTGCTCTCTCCTCTCTCTCTCTCATTTCCTTTTCTCTCTCCTCTCCCTCTCATTCCTCTCCCTCCCTCTCTATTTTTCTCTCTCCTCTCTCTCTCTCTCATTTCCTTTTCTCTCTCCTCTCCCTCTCATTCCTCTCACTCCCTCTCTCTTTTTCTCTCTCCTCTCTCTCTCATTCCTCTCCCTCCCTCTCTCTTTTTCTCTCTCCTCTCTCTCTCATTCCTCTCCCTCCCTTGCCCTCTCTCATTCCTTTTTCTCTTTCCTCTCTCATTCTTTTTTCTCTCTCCTCTCCCTCCCTCGCCCTCACCCTCTCTTTCTCTCTTTCCCTATTAGGTATAATGATATCGATGGGACCTAAAATGGGCCGACACTGGCTATAACACTAGCAGGACCTCATGCTCATGACACACAAACACCCTCACGGCCTCGCGAACCAGAAGCGTCAATCTAATGCTAAAGGACAAACTGCCCTAAAGCTTAATTCATGCGTTTATAGTTTATAGTCCAACATTTCCCTTAAACTCCTCAAGTAGGGTCATCACAATCCGATGATACGTACAAAGAATGGGATTCCGCACTGTGTATGTCCTATCTAGCTGATTCAGGATCAACTGGGAATCCCCTTTTACTAACAACCATTGAATATCACCTTGCTTGGGAATATGCAATCCCATAATCAAGGCTTTATACTCTGCCATATTGTTAGTGAATCCTACCCCGAGATAAGCAGCTAATTTCATCGTAACTCTACGTCGGGGATCTCGGATTACTACTCCAACACTCCCTTTTTTATTAGGGCCCCAGGACACTCCGTCAAAATATAATGTATACGTCCATAATGGGTTTACACAGCTAGCCATCACGAACTCCTCTAGTCGTAATTATGGTAATCAAAGTTTAGCATGTTAAGAGGATGAACTGACGGCTCCATCCCACCTTCTTCATTGAACTGAATAGGGATACTCGTCAACAGTCATAAGCAGTGATGGCAGAAGACTTTAATCTCCCACACAAAGGTTCTGTCTTCTTACTCAATCACTTTATATCCTTTGCTCCACTAGATGAGTTTCCCCTGATGGTATCTCTGCTCCATATATGGGTGCTCCAAATAAGGAATTAACCGCCCCATCAACTAGCTTTTAAGCTCTTTTGCATGTCTCAAATCATCCCCAGCATGGACCTGCAATGCATTGTCCATATTAGCATACTTAGAAATAATAAGGTTTAATCTTATTAAGATTAACCTTATTTTTAAACTCTACTCCCTGTAGATCAGCTAATAGAGCCATAGACCTATTTTTTCTTAGCCCCATTTAGGTTCCAGCTTTCCTGGAAACAACTCCCTACGTGCATCATAATATAGGACTAATTGCCCTTTTTTAAAGATATACTCCTTCGCTCTAAGTTCATGCAATTGCTTCATCCGACGTTTGGCTACCTCCTGGTGTAATAAGCTCTGCAACTTTGGCTCATCCAAATGGGCTATGGTCGTGAAACGTTCAAAAAGGGAATCCTCATCCCCCAAAGAGTGGTTAATTGCAAACCGTATGGTTGGCAACTCAATTTTGAGGGGTAACACACACTCTTCCCCATAAACCAATTTAAATGGAGTATGGCCGGTAGCTCGCTTGAACGTTGTATTGTACGCCCATATTGCCACATACAACTTCCTATCCCAGTCTTGTTTCTTCTCAGAGACTATTTTAGACAAGATCCCCACAAGCTACTTATTAGTACTTTCGGCTTGACCATTTGCTTGCAGATTATAAGGGGTTGTTTTATTATGCTTGATTTGCCAAGCTTCTGTCAAGCTTTTGATCACTTTGTTCAAAAAATGGGTTCCACGGTCCGACACTAGTTCCTTCGGTTGATCGAAACGACAGATAATCTGCTCTAAAAGAAAACTTGCAGTCTCTTTTGCATTGTCCTGCCTCGTCGCCTGCGCTTTTGACCATTTTGTAAAATAATCCGTGGCTACTATAATATACCTCTTCTGAGTAGTAGACGACGGGGTGATAGGACCCACAAAATCAATGCCCCACTTCTCAAATGGAAGGATAGTCATGATAGGTGTGAGTGGGCATTTCATATTCTCTCTGCTATCATGTCTTTGACAGGTATCACATTTCTTTACATACTCAAAGGAATCTTGGAAGATGGACGGCCACCAATATCTAGCTCTTAAAGCTTTCAGTGCCGTCAACCATCCAGCGAAGTGCCCTCCACATGCAGAGTCATGGCACTCTTCCAAGATGAAAGGAACCTCGTCAAGCATCACACATCGGCGGTAGATATCATCAACACCCTGCCAATATAGTGTTCCTGCGATCAAGGAAAAATTCAAAGCCTATTGTTTGATTTTCCTCTTTTTTGATTTTGATAGACCAGCTCTAGTCTCTCTTGTTGATAGATAATGCGTAATAGCAGCATACCAAGATGGGATAAAAGATGTATCAATTTTAAACATTTCCTCAATATCACTTCCTTCAGCCAAAATCTCTTTCGGCTCCCCGAAATCCACAAGGCATTCCACAATATCCTGCAACCTTGGTGGCTTACTCTTAATCTCATAATCGAACCCCTGCAAAGTGATTAATCACTTTGCCAACGAATCAGGCAGCTACAGCTTGTTCATAAGCAATCTAAGCCCTTCCGCCTTCGTATAGAATACTACCTTTTTATAGAGGATGTAGTGCCTGAATTTCTTAGTCCCAAAGACCATCGCAAGACACAACTTCTCCATGTAGGTATAGTTGATCTCTGAAATGCCCAATTTTCGACTAGCAAAGCTATCGGATGATACCATTTTTCCTCCCAGATTTGGGGTAAACAATAGCTTATACTATGCATGGTGGCTGCTGCTGAAAATATATAGAACACCTCGCCTCTTTTAGGTGCTTTTAAAATGGGTGCTTTTACTAGCTCCTATTTCACATCGTCGAAAGCTACCTTACAAGGGTCGCTCCATTCAAATAGACAGCTAAAGGATAATAAGTTCGTTAATGGAAACGTCCTTTCTGCCAAGGGATTTATAAACCTCCGATAGTACCCTATTGACGACAAAAAGCTATGAAACTCTTTCGGAGTGCGTGGTGGACTCATAGCAACTTTAACCTTGATCTTTTCAGGGTCAGTGGCTATCCCTACTGAACTAACCACGTGGCCTAACAATAACCCATAAGGCACTCCAAAGACACACTTCTATAGGTTAAGAGTGATACAAAATTGTTTACAGTGCTCAAAGCACTTTCTCAAAATAATCAACACCCTTTCCCTTACAGTGGCTGCCCCCAGGTCATCAATAAATCCTTTCAACTCATCTTGGGAGATGTCACCAAAGGTCTTGTCTGCTGTTCGTTGCCACGATCCAAGTGCATTGCACAAACCAAAGGCCATCACATGGTATGCAAAAGTACCAAAGACAGTAATAAAAGTCATTTTCAACTTGTCCTCTTCTGCAATTGCCATCTCGTTGTATCCTGCAAAGCAATCCATGAATGAATATATTTCCCTACCCACCAATTGATCCAAAATCAGGTCAATAAATGGCAACGGGTAGTAATCCTTAACCATCTGCTTATTCAGCTCTCTAAAATCCACACATAATCGGATCTGGATATTTTTCTTCTTCCTGATAACAACTGGTGAACACCATTATGTGTGTTGAACAGGGAAGATTAACCCAGCTTTCTGTAACTTCTATAACTCCTCAAACAATCCGTTCCTCAATTCAAAAGGCATATGCCTTACTTTTTGACGCACAGGATGACTGTCTTCTTTTACAGGAATAGTATGAACAGCCAGGCTGGGAGGAATGCCTCTCAGCTCATCATAACTCCAAGCAAAGATATCGCGGAATTCTTGAATCAAGGACACATAGTCCTCCCTTGTTGCTGAACTAAGCATGGAACCTAATTTAATTGGTCGGGAATCATTCGGCGTGCCAAGGTCCAACTCAATCACATCCGCATCTCTTATCCTATCTTGTAGCTCTATCGGCTCATTTAGAGTTATCTGATAAATATCCTCTATAGTGGACCCCTCTTTAGATTCATCGCTCGACGATGTCTCACTACTAGATGGATCATCTGCTGTCTCTAATTCAGTAGAAGATAGAGGAGCTCTCTCACTCTGAGAAGACTCAGCGTAAGCATTGACTATCACTCGATTAGCACCTCTACCTAAAACCACTTGACCGGCGGGTATATCAACTTGACAGTCTGTTCGTAAGATCTAAGGCCTCCCTAGCAAAAATCGATAGCTAGGACGTCCTGCAAATCTTATCACCCTAAAGTCCAAGAAGCATTCTACACTTGCAACAGTAACATGGACCTTAGTAACGCAACCTTGTGGTTGTCTCAAACTATCATCAGCCATTCTAAGAAGGGTGGAGCTATCTTTTTGGATGCCTAGACCCAGTCTCTCCATCAACTCTGAACTCATGATATTGATGGAGGACCCAGTGTCTACAATGGCATGCTCCACCAATATTCCATCCACATAAGCTGGAACCCTAGGGCAGTTCTTTTCAGCATGATCAAACCAATCTTCCCCTACTCGTGCTATGCCCAAGGGTTCTACAATATACCCAATACGCAGGATCTTCTTAAATTCCTTGCGTACTCCTGGAGATAATTTGATCAATTGCAAGAGGTTCACATCTGGTTTGACTTCACAAAGAGAACTTGCTAAATCAAAGTCATGATAAGTAGCCAAAGCTCTCTTTTCTCGCCAAACCATCCTCTCTTTCAGTCTTTGGACTGGTTTTGGTGCTTCTTTTTTGGCTCTTGCCTTCTTTCTTGGCACTTGTTCATCCTTCTTAGGGTCAACTTTCTTGTCAACCGGCCTTAGCGGTCCCCCTTCTATACTAGGATTCTGGACTTGCGTCCCCTTATCCCCTTGTTTAGGGTTTGCCTCAACCGATTTTGCATTATCTTTGTCAACCTCTTTAGCCTTTTGGCCTCTTGTCACGACTCTTAAGTTAGAGGTTTGAGCGTCATTGACTCGTACAGTCTCAATAAGGCTGACTCCATTGCCTTGTGGCAACTCTTCTATAGTGGTTTTTCCCCTCTACAATATTTGTCTTGGTGCATCATTCTGTTGCAAGTTATTTCCTTGCGCTCTATGATTTACAGGGCCTGGTTGTTTACTCCCTTGTTGGAGAGAACTAATCTTACTCCAACAGGTAGCAACTAAATGGCCCGACTTCCCATAAATGTCACATTTCACATTTGGACAGTTTCTGGGGAAGTGCTGTCCACCACACTACTTACAACTAAATCTAGAGGGTCCACCCTCTTCAGGGCGTCGACTCCCTATCAGATTTTGTTGCTTCTTCAAGAAATTAACGTCGATAGCTATTTGTCGATATTGTTCAGAAATCATATCAGTATAATGCTTCATCATGTCCTTAACTTCGCCAAGGACATTAGATGCACTCGACTCATAGCCTCGATCGTCGACCCATCGTTCCATTAGCCTAACAATCTGATTTGGCATTGGCTGTTGACCCACAGGAACAACATTAGAATTCGAAACTTGGCCTCCAACATTTGATGGAGCCAACTGACTTGCCATAGGCATAGTCACACTGGGAGGAGCTGGCAACAAAGGTACATTCTGAACCATACTTCCTCTCCCATTAGGGTTAGTCATAGGCATCCCTTGACTTCCATTCATTAATGATGGATTGCTACCAGGTACTAAACCCCCATTAACATTCATTCGGGAGGAGTAGGCCATTTGTAATCGTGCTTCTACTCCCTCTGCCCGCGTAATAGCGGTGTCTATATCTGCCAAGGCCACACTGCTCAATTGTACTTGGATATTAAAATCCAACCCACGCAAAAAGTATTACAATTGGGCAGCCGGCAGAATGGGAATGTAAGTTTGTAACTTACGAAATACTTCTTTCAGCTTCTTGGCATATGCTTTCACATTCTCATGAGGATCTTGGCGTGTTACATTCAAGACCCGCAACCAATATTGGCCACCTCTATCAGGGGCATATTCTGCTCGAAAAGCTGTATAGAATTGATCAATGGTGGTTATGGCTCCAAACTCTATGCTGTGATACCATACCACAACCCTTCCTTTTAACATCATATTGAAGAACATCATGAGATGTCCCTCATCTTGGATGCGATAATTGAACATCAATCTTTGAAACTCACAAATGTGAAATTCTGCATCCTCTTCCGCTAACCCATTAAAAATGGGCAAGGGAACTCCTAAGGCTGGTAAATCTGGCGTCCGTGCAGGAATTGCAATGGGTTGTGCCATGGCGACAATCGGATTAACAATAGGAGCTTGAACGGGTAAATTCACCCCCCCCCCCCCCCCCCCTTGAAGTGGGTAGACTTGGTGGAGGAGAGAAAGAACTTATGCTTTCTCCTGCACCTAACGAACTATATAGAGCAGTTGGGTGACTGAGACCACTGCCTCTTATAGGTACTGGGCTACTCCTTTGAGGAGAATAATGACTTACAATCTCTAACTGCCATCTAGCCCTCTCAGCACGTTCTACTTTTTGTATTTTGGCTTGACGGTCCTTGTTAGAGGACATAAAACAACTTTCTTTTGGTCCCTAGAAACCCTAAATCCAAAAACCACCACCTATAGGCGGCTCCTGGCAAACGCACCACTGATGGGACCTAAAATAAGCCGACACTGGCTATAGCACTAGCCGGACCTCATGCTCATGACACACAAACACCCTCACGGCCTCGCGGACCAGGAGCGTCAATCTAATGCTAAAGGACAAACTGCCCTAAAGCTTAATTCATGCGTTTATAGTTTATAGTCCAACATTTTCCTTAAACTCCTCAAAGGGAGAACCCAAAGTACATAGGCATAATGCCTCGTCACACACATATAGGAGGCACTCAACCGACTAATAGTTGGAACCCCACTGCAGCTCTCCTATACTGCAGGGATTGGCCC
Organism: Lygodium microphyllum; assembly: GCF_053477565.2. NCBI lineage: Eukaryota > Viridiplantae > Streptophyta > Polypodiopsida > Schizaeales > Lygodiaceae > Lygodium > Lygodium microphyllum. The sequence continues at coordinate 114,248,513 of NC_141148.1, forward strand.
TTTGATGCGCTGCTAAACATATAACACATATGAGCACAACCTCCTCTCAAGGTACCAATATTTTACGTTCCAGGATGCACCATTCCTCACTACACTTTCCCCTTAGGACCCAACGGCTAACCTATAGCTTAGGACATCCTCTCATGCTCATCGTTGGTCACAACCCAAGGAAGATAGGTGCCATGCATCTAGGAGGTTTTTCTGATACCTTTTAATTATTATGCTTTATGAAAATCGTGTATGGCTATGTGCTCAGACAAAAGAAAGATCAGCATCGTGCATAGTGCACAAAGCATTCTTTTCCATGAATTTCACTAACGCGTGGTGTGTTGAAAGGAGGCACCAAGCCATATACTCATGCTACCATCCTCTTTATTTAAACTGTTTACCTATATGCCAAGTGCAATGCATAAATCAAATCTTTTCTTTATCTTTCAATGTTTCAGTCCCTTTTTATCCAACTCTTAGTATTTTGTATCATTGACCGGATAGATAGGGTTTCTATGCATTTTTCCCTTTAAAAGAATGATAAATACACGCAAAACATAGAAACTGGACTAACCGAGGACAACCTCGTGCTTTTCCATTGTTATACATTGCACAAACATAGATATAATTTTCCCTAATTTTCCTCAGTCCATTTCCTATTTTTCTCTAATTTTAAACCCATTTTTTTCTATTTTTAAGCAATTTTTCCTATTTTTCTTTAATAAATAATGACTGAAAATGAAAGTTGATTTTGGGCTGTGGCCTTAGGTTCATTGATAGCAAAATCCCAGATTTAGTTGGTGTGACATATCATATTTCTCATTTATATAGCAAAAACCCAAATTTACCCTTAAAAGCGTGTTTTCCATGTATTTTAACACTAACTCCGGCCATGTAGCCTTATATTTTCTGACTTTCAATTTGCAAACAGTTGAAACTCATGGCAAACAATATCATAATGAACTTTCATCCCATATGAACAAGGTTTCATAAAGCAAATAGCATAAAAAGATCATTTTTTTTCATAAAAATAGCATTACCACTTATTTTCAGGTCTCGGTTTCTTGGTCTTGATTACGGGACTGATTTCTAGCATGCATTTAATGCTCAGCATCTTCAAGAATAGCACTCTTCAAGTCTTCATCCATCCGAAAGCAATCCGATCTCATCCGGACAAGCTTTCCTCCACCATTCTTCATTGTCTTCTTCTATACAAGAACAACCCCTTAAGGGAGAGAGAGAGAGGAGAGAGAAATACTAAAATCAGAGATCTTCATCCAGGCCATCATTGTGCGAGCAAAGGGTGGCAATATGATCAGTAGGCAGAGTAGGCAAGCCCCATAGTCACTTGGGCAGGTTGCTCACAGGCAGGAGGATCCATCATCAACATGTGGGCGCAAAAATCGACGTGATGCAGGCACCATATCCTCCACGTTTTATTGCCTCTTCTCTCTCCACGAATTGTATGCCACATTTCATGTGGCATAAGTTGCCTTGGGCTCCCAAAGGTCACCACTCATTTGGCCAAAAAGAAGTCCACCCTTTCAAATCTTGCCCATTTGTTAGCCATTTCCCCGTTTGGTGTCCAAATCAAGTGCTGTAAATTTTTGCGCGTCCGGCTTGACATCCCGCATTGGCCGGCAACTCTTGACAACCTGCACGGCAGTCTGAAAAATTATCAAAAATCAATAAGTGTCGCTCGGGCGCCTTTAAAGCACTTGACACTTAAAATCGTCCTAGTTCGAGCCGCTGCCTTCGACGTTGAATATTTTTCCCTTGATATTCGTAATTTTTAGCTATTTTTAAGCACTTCTCAACATCAAAACTCCACTCTCAGATATTTCTCTTTTTCTCTCTCCTCTCTCTCTCTCAGTATTGTGCCGCTACGCAGACACAATGTGAAAAACTCTAGAGTGCATCGTCATTTAGCTTTCTTATTGATATCAAGATTCAATGCCATATTAGTCATTAGTGTCAGTGTTCGTAGTGTGGATTGTTCAAAAATACTAGATTTTTGGATAAGTTTAGCCTATTTTTGATATTTTGGATATTATTTCCTATAAATATCCAAAAACTGTAGACAACTTCTAGAATAGGATGATATGTAAAAAAAATAGCAAGTGGCTTTCAGCCATTTTTGGGAGATTTTATGCAAAAAGAAGGATTAACGAAATCGCACGACATGCGATTGGAGTTTACAAGCAACAAATATAGCACTCCGAACTGGGAGAAGAAGAAGGAGTAATTTGGAAGAATGTTGATCGGGTGTCCCTTTATTTTAACCCCCTTTCAAAACCAACAAAGGCATTAGATTAGTAGTCTAAGCAACAGAGAGGAACCTACTATTTTATGCATATTTTTGGTCTATAAGAAATTTATATTCTCAAGATGCAGAAATAAATTGATAAGCTTCATCTCTATGAGGATTGGTTGCTACAAATTGGATTGAAAAGCCAAATAAAGGATTGGTTGCTATAGCTTTGCCTCAACTTTTCTCCATGCATTTGAAAGTCGGTATGTATGGTTGGATGTTGATGAGCAACAATAATTGGAGAGTCAAAAAATTGATTTGTTTCTAAAGGTGCAGATCATGTCTTGTAGGAGAAGTTGATAGATCGTTTAGAAGATGCCTCTTCTGAAATGGGGTTGAAATTAGATTGGGCTAATGTAACTGAGGCAATGCATATGTTGGTAAAGAGAGAGCATATGAAATTAAGATGGGGTACATGCACCACATCTGCCAGTGTTTAGAAGGGGGTTGAAATTGTAGCCAAGGCGCCTATGGCTATGGGGGACCAACCAGCTGTACCTATTGGTTTGGCTCTTAAAGGTGATGTTGTGGATGAATTAATCAAAGGCACGTGTGATTTGAGGTTGAATTTGACAAAAATCAATGCAAAGGTGAAAAATTGGATGTTAAGGTAGAAGAGAAGGATCGGGGCAACATCCCAAAGGCCATATAGAGAAGGATACAAGAGGAGATGAGATGGTGTGACAATTTATATCATGAAAAACAAGACTGTATAGCCTATCGTAAAGTGGAAGCAAAAATGTTAGTCTTTTGAAGTTGGAAAATAATATGCAACAGAAATTGGTCTTCCAGTAGAGCCAAATTTCAGAAATGGTGGCATGGAGAAGAGGTTGGAAGAGATGGCATCAAGGACAACATTTGTTGCCATAGATGTAGCCACATATGGGTTGAGAATTGAAAGGGTTGATGAAGCTCGTCAAGGAGGCATGACTGAAGCAAAATCTCGAGTTTGCATGCATGCATTAGATTGCATGGAAAAAGACAAAACAACAAAGTCTAAATTGGCTGATGCAAAAGTCAGAGTATACGAGGGAGAACATGATGGAGTGCACTAGTGGATTCATTTCTAGCCTATGCTTATTTGGCTGAGATTTATAATCAAGAAGCTCTTGTGGAATAAAAGAGAAGAAGAGATGAGGACACTATTGGTCCTTCCTCTTTAGGCCCATTTAAACGCATAATACGAAGTAAAATGGAGGAGTAAAAAGAGGCTGAAAAAGCCATACCTAAGCATGTTATGGAGGATGAATCTCAAGAGAAGAAACAAGAAGGGAAGAAAAGGGGCAAGCAGCCTGGTTACAAGTTACAATCGAATCTTGAGACAGCCACAAACCTTAAAAAGGTATTGGAAAATTGCATACTTGGCAGTAGAGTGGAATTCACATTTGGCAAAGTTCTTGGAATTGCAAAGCTTGAGTTTCATGATGCAATCATGAAATAAATGTTGAAACGAAAAAGATAGTTTGATGGTGAAGTTTTGCAAGCATTGATGTAGGTTGACGAAGATATAGAGAAACAACTTCAGAGGGAATATGATGATGCATGTAATGCTGATTTAGAGCAGTAGACTGATGTTGAAAATGGGTTAAATGGGAGTGTAGACAGCAAGCTTGTGGCTAAAATTGGTCTTATGGGTAGCAATAAGCATAGAGAGAAGGCTATGTATAATGGGGATGTCCATCAAGTACATGAAGAAGAAGATGCTCATTTTATTCCAAGCAATCATTATTCAGGAATGCATTGCACTCGTGCTACAACAGAGACAATTGTTAAAGTGGGAGAAATAGAGATGCCTTGCATAGCTCTCTTTGGATCATGGATCCAAAATCAATGTTATGGCACATAGCTTGTATGAAAATGGAGGTTGGTTGATTGTAGATCTAGTATGGTGCATGCAGGCAACAAACAGTTCACCAGGGGATCTTTATGCAGCTTGTCTGAATGTACTTGTGAATATTGGAGATATTCGGGATGAATATCATTTTTTTGTGCAAGATTCATGTAGTTATCTGATGATTTTGGGGCAACCCTATATTTTGGAATCAAGGCTAGAAACAAAAGCCTTGGATGATGGTTCTTCATATGCTCAGATTTGGAGTAAAGACAATACAAAGGCAGTACAATTTTTCACTATTTGTGTGAATCATCCCTGCAATCAAGATAGACTACGGGATAATCCCATGCCACCTAATGCATGAGATTTCAAGGGTTTTTAGATAGCACTGTTGTAAGTGGAGGCTATGGCAGTGTCCTAAGAAAATAATTATGCCTCGAGGAAATTGAAAAATTGTGTTTTTGTCTAGATTGCAGGAATGGACAACATGTAGTCTTGGCAATTTTAAGAATATTTTAACCATGTGTAGGGCTAAAAAGAAATATGTAGAATGGGTTGAAAAAGAGCTGAAGACACATGGTTTGGTGGCTACAAATGAAGGTATTTCAGGCCTATTTTTAGGGCTGGTTGATGTTGATATAGTGGCTAAATTTTTTGCAACAATTAATATTGAAAACATGGTAGAAAAAGAGGTTATTTATGTTGACACTTCAGAGATGTATGAATTCATTCAAGATTTTTGTTGAACATGAATGTCACGAGCTACAAAATAGGGCTAAAGCAAGGGTGGATACAATTTAAGCATGTGGCTTTGCCTTTACCGCTTGAAAGTGTATTCAAATCAATGGACTACTGTTTCAAAGAATAATGGTGCTTTGAAGTTTATACAGGATTTACAACTAGTTAATAAAGTCACCACCATAAGGAATGTTGGATCAGGCCGGATATTGGACAAATTTGTAGAAGCATTTATAGGCAATGTATTTTACTCTATGGGTGATTTATATTTACGATATGATCAGTTCCAGCTTGCATTGGAAAGCTAGGATATCACTACCATGAAGACACCACTTGGATTAGTTAGGATGTGTACGCTTCCACAAAGAGCATCCAATTCAGTGGCGCATATGATGAATGCTATGCATAAAGATTTGAGCGAGTATATTGCTCAATTGACCTTACCCTTCCTTGGTGATGTGTCGATCAAAGGATTTGATATCTATGAGAAGAATGAATATTTGAATAAGCATGGATGTAGAAGATTTGTGGTTGATTATATTGCTAATTGTGACAGGATTTTGATCCGTCTTGAAGAAGTGGATTTGACTCTATCAGGAGAGAAGTTGGTTTTTTGAGTGGACAAAGTATTAGTTGTTGGGCACATGTGTGGAACATATGGGACAAATCCCTTACTAGTAAAGATTGATGCCATAAGCAGGATACATGAGACAGGTTGTAATGTATCCGAGGTGAGAAGATTTTTAGGTGCATGTGTCTTTTACTTGATATCGATTCTGCATTTTGCTCATGTGGCTAAAAGTTTATATCAGCTCTTGAGAAAGGGGAAAAAGTTTTGGCGGGGTAAACAACATACGAAAGGCAGTTCAAAAGTTAAAAAGCTTATTGATTTCAGTCCCAACATTAAAGAGAGAAAATAATGAGAATGGGTAGCCTATTTATTGGGCTTTTCAATCCAATCTGTAAATGTCTTTTAAGATTGGATTGAAAAGCCCAATAAAGGATTGGTTGCTATAGCTTTGCCTCAACTTTGCTCCATGCATTTGAAAGTTGGTATGTACGGTTGGATGTTGATGAGTAGCAATAATTAAAGAGTCAAAAAATTGATTTGTTTCTAAAGGTGCAAATCATGTCATGTAGGAGAAGTTGACAGATCATTTAGAAGATGCCTCTTCTGAAACCGGGCTGAAATTAGATTGGGCTAATGTAAGTGAGGCAATGCATATGTTGGTAAAAGGAGAGCATATGAAATTAAGATGGGGTACATGCACCACGTCTGCCACCACCAGTGCTTAGAAGGGGGTTGAAATTGTAGCCAAGGTGCCTGTGGCTATGGGGGAACATCTAGCTAGTACCTATTGGTTTGGCTCTTAAAGGTGATGTTGTGGATGAATTAATCAAAGGCACATGAGATTTGAGGTTGAATTTGACAAAAATCAATGTAAAGGCAAAAAAATTGGATGTTAAGGTAGAAGCGAAGGGTTGGGGCAACAACCCAAAGGCCATATAGAGAATGATACAAGAGGAGATGCATTTGATGTGACAATTTATAGCATGAAAAACAAGACTGTATAGCCTATCCTAAAGTAGAAGCAAAAATGTTAGTCTTTTGGAAAGATGGAAAAATATATGCAACAAAAATTGGTCTTCCAATAGAGCTAAATTTCGAAAATGGTGGCATGGAGAAGAGGTTGGAAGAGATGGCATCAAGGACAACATTTGTTGCCATAGATGCAGCCACATATGGGTTGAGAATTGAAAGGGTTGATGAAGCTCGTCAAGGAGGCATGACTGAAGCAAAATCTCGAGTTTGCATGGAAAAAGGCAAAACAACAAAGTCTAAATTGGCTGATGCAAGTCAGAGTATACGAGGGAGAACATGATGGAGTGCACTAATGGATTCATTTTTAGTATATGCTTATTTGGCTGAGATTCATAATCAAGAAGCTCTTGTGGAATAAAAGAGAAGAAGAGATGAGGACACTATTGGTCCTTCCTCTTTAGGCCCATCTAAATGCATAACACGAAGTAAAATGGAGGAGTAAAAAGAGGCTGAAAAAGCCATACCTAAGCATGTTATGGAGGATGCATCTCAAGAGAAGAAACAAGAAGGGAAGAAAATGAGCAAGTAGTCTGGATGCAGGTTACAATCAAATCTTGAGATAGCCACAAACCTTAAAAAGGTCTTGGAAGATTGCATACTTGGCAGTAGAGTGGAATTCACATTTGGCAAAGTTCTTGGAATCGTAAAGCTTGAATTTCATGATGCAATCATGAAATAAATGTTGAAACGAAAAAGATAGTTTGATGGTGAAGTTTTGCATGCATTGATGCAGATTGATGAAGACATAGAGAAACAACTTTAGAGGGAATATGATGACACATGTAATGTTGATTTAGAGCAACAGACTGATGTTGAAAATGGGTTAAATGGGAGTATAGACAGCAAGTTTGTGGCTATAATTGGTCTTATGGGTAGCAATAAGCATAGAGAGAAGGCTATGTACAATGGGAATGTCCATCAAGTACATGAAGAAGAACATGCTCATTTTATTCCAAGCAATCATTATTCAGGAATGCATTACGCTCGTACTACAACAGAGACAATTGTTAAAGTGGCAGAAATAGAGATGCCTTGCATAGCTCTCTTTGGATCATGGTTCCAAAATCAATGTTATGGCACATAGCTTGTATGAGAATGGAGGTTGGTTGATTGATGTAGATCTAGTATGGTGCATGCAGGCAACAAACAGTTCACCAGGGGATCTCTATGCAGCTTGTCTGAATGTACTTGTGACTATTGTAGATGTTAGGGATGAATATCATTTTTTTGTGAAGGATTCATGTAGTTATCTGATGATTTTGGGGCAGCCCTATATTTTGGAATCAAGGCTAGAAACAAAAGCCTTGGATGATGGTTCTTCATATGCTCAGATTCGGAGTAAAGACAATACAAAGGCAATACAATTTTTCACTATTTGTGTGAATCATCCCTACAATCAAGATAAACTATGGGATAATCCCATGCCACCTAATGCATGAGATTTCAAGGGTTTTTAGATAGCACTGTTGTAAGTGGAGGCTATGGCAGTGTCCTAAGAAAATAATTAGAAAGGGGAAAATTGTGTTTTTGTCTAGATTGCAGGAATGGACAACATATGTAGTCTTGGTAGATTTAAGAATATTTCAGCCATGTGTAGGGCTAAAAAGAAATATGTAGAATGGGTTGAAAAGGAGCTGAAGACATATGGTTTGATGGCTACAAATGAAGGTATTTCAAGCCTGTTTTTAGGGTTGGTTGATGTTGATACAATGGCTAAAATTTTTGCAACAATTAATACTGAAAACAGGGTAGAAAAAGAGGTTATTTATGTTGACACTTTAGAGATGTATGAAGTCATTCAAGATTTTGTTGAACATGAATGTTACGAGCTGCAAAATAGGGCTAAAGCAAGGGTGGATACAATTTAAGCCTGTGGCTTTGCCTTTACCGCTTGAAAGTGTATTCGAATCAATGGTCTACTATTCCAAAGAAGAATGGTGCTTTGAAGTTTATAAAGGATTTACTAGTTAATAAAGTCACCACCATAAGCAATGTTGGATCAGGCCCGATATTGGACAAATTTGCAGAAGCATTTATAGGCAAGGTACTTTACTCTATGGGTGATTTATATTTACGATATGATCAGTTCCAACTTGCATTGGAAAGCTAGGATATCACTACCATGAAGACACCACTTGGATTAGTTAGGATGTGTACGCTTCCACAAAGAGCAGTGGCGCATATGATGAATGCTATGCATAAAGATTTGAGGGAGTATATTGCTCAGTTGACCTTACCCTTTCTTGATGATGTGTCGATCAAAGGATGTGATATCTATGAGAAGAATGAAGATTTGAATAAGCATGGATGTAGAAGATTTGTGGTTGATCATATTGCTAATTGTGACAGGATTTTGAGCCGTCTTAACGAAGAGTATTTGACTCTAGCAGGAGAAAAGTTGGTTTTTTGAGTGGATAAAGTATTAGTTGTTGGGCACATGTGTGGAACATATGGGAGAAATCCCTTACTAGTAAATATTGATGCCATAAGCAGGATGTAGGAGATAGGTTGTAATGTATCCGAGGTGAGAAGATTTTTAAGTGCATGTGTCTTTTACTTGATATCGATTCTACATTTTGCTCATGTGGCTAAAAGTTTATATCAGCTCTTGAGAAAAGAAAAAAAGTTTTGGTTGGGTAAACAGCATATGAAAGGCAGTTCAAAAGTTAAAAAGATTATTGATTTCAGCCCCAACAGTAAAGAGAGAAAATAACGAGAATGGGTAGCCTATTATTCTCACCTTGAATACAAGTCCAATTGGCATTGGTTGGGCAATGGGTCAAGATGATGCTAATGGGAATAGGTATGCCATTCGGTCTGGAGCAAAGGTCCTCAATGAATGCCAACAACAATATTCTCAAGTCAAAAGAGAGCTTTGGGATGTAGTGACATCCCTTAACTATGATAGGGCGTATTTTATGGGAACTCATGTAGTGGTAGAGACTGATTGTCTACCTCTATTGGGCATGATAGTGAATTTCTCAACTCTTGATATTTCCATGTTACGATGGATTGCACATATAACGTCACTTAATCCTGATGTTTAGCATATTTTAGGTTAAAAAAACCCCGTGGCTGACATGATTTCATGAGCAAGGATTGAAGATGAAGAGGAGCTAATGGAAGTTGAAGAGGATGATGTGATAAGTGCTGAAAACAACTTTATGACAATAGGGAATGAGTATGCAGCTCTTGTTACTGTAGGTACAGATCTGATAATAGCAAATACAGCATGTACAACTATTGTAATAGGGATTTTAGATGTGAGAAAAGAACTTACAACCATGGAAAAGAGATGGGAAGTAGAGAGAAAGCATCATCAATGTTATGCTTCAGTGAGAACATAATTTTTGGAAGAGTTGTATGAGGATGATTGGCTAAAAATAGGCCAATATCTTAGTCTCATGACAAAGAAGGTTGAGTGGTTTGAAGTTGAATTCAAAAGGATTAAAAGAAAAGCTTATGGGTTTTTCTTGAAAGATGGATATTTATGGAAGCATGCAAAGAAAAAGAGAGGAGGTCCAATACGTGTATTGCCAGGAGATAGGACTTCTCAACAACAGGTGATGTAGGAGTTTCATGAAAGTTTATGGGCTGGACATTGAGGAGTTTGGGGCATATTTGCCAAGATCAAAGAGAAGTATTGGTGGTAGAACATGTATAAATATGTGGAGCATCATGTGGAATTATGTAATGACTGTCAGATGTATTCCATGGTAAAGCATAGAGATGGGTTGCAACCGACCTATCCATTGTCTATGCATTACAAATGGGTAGTTGATTTGGTTACCATACCTATAGGTTTATGGAATATGAGATATCTTGTGCTTCCACAAGAAGACTTGACAAATCAAGTGGAAGGTTGAGCTCTTAGCTAATCAAGCAGTTTGCAAGTTCTTATTGAAAGAAGTCTTTTGTAGGTATGATTATGTGGGTAAAGTGGTTGTAAATAGAGGAGAATTGGATATGGATGAGGCTTGTGAATTCTTTTCACGATTGGGTATCAAGATGGATTTAACTTCAATCTACAATCCTAAGAAAATGGAAAAATTGAAAGAGGTCATCATCCTATCATTAATGCATTAGCAAAGTCATGCAAGGGCAGGATGAAAGAGTGGCCAAGAATGTTACCCTTTGCTTTATGGGCTGATATGACCACTCATAGTGCAGTTACAAGGTATATGCCTACTGAATTAATGTATGGACAACATCCAATCATGCCTATTGAGGAGACCATTTCTACTTGGAGTGTTCTACCATGGGAAGAGGGTTTGAATAGAGAAGAATTACTAGTCCTATGCATTAGACAGTTAGAAAGAAGGCTTGAAGACATTGAGACAGCCATGAAAAAGATGAAGACTACAATGATCAAGAACAAGAAGAGTTTTGATAAGAAACACAAACTTCGAGCATGAGCTATACAAGAAGGGGGTTGGGTGTTGGTTTATGACAACAACTTGGAAAATCAACATAGTGTCAGTCGAAAGATGGCAAAGCAATGGTTTGGTCCATATGTGGTAAGGTTTGTTTTTGACAATGCTACCTATGCATTAAATCAGATGGATAGGACAACTCTAAGGACTCCAATGGTTGAAAAATGCATCAAGCTCTTTAAACATAGGGAGTTTTCAGCATATGAGTTGAAGGTGTTGGATATTAAGCATGAACATGAGAATATGGAAGAAGAAGAAGAGGTAGAAGATGAAGACATTGACATGGCAAGGGATACTCCTTTTGACACTATAGATCCATAAGAGTTTGGCACATGCCGCAGGATGTGTAGGTTAAGAGGGGGTGGATGTCATAGCGCTACATGGACACAGTGTAAAAAACTCGAGTATATTGTCATTCGGCTTTCTTATTGAACTAGAGAGTCAATGTCATATTAGTCATTAGTATCAGTGTTTATAGTGTGGATGGTTCAAAAATACTAGATTTTTGGATAAGTTTAGTCTATTTTTGATATTTTGGATATTATTTCTTGTAAATATCCAAAACTTCTAGACAAATTCTAGAATAGGATGACATGTTTTAAAAAAAAGCAAGTGGTTTTTAACCATTTTTGGGAGATTTTATGCAAAAACAAGGATTGACGAAATCACACGATGCATGATTGCAGTTTATAGGCAGCAAACATCACTCCAAACTTGGAGAAGAAGAAGGCATTAGGGGAGTTTTGAGGTCTCGAAAATGCCTTTTAGGAGATAGAAAGAGAGTGGTCTAGACCAATAGGAGCAAAGCCTCCATAACAAAACTTCTATTTTAAAAAAGGTAAAAAATTATTTTACAAAAAGATACATATATAATAATATTACAAATTTGTATTATCAATATCTATTTTTAGCCTATTATATTCGTGATTATGACATTCTCTACATTAATGATATACAATCACAGTCTCTTTTATTTAATGATATGTCTGAATTAATGATAATGACAAGTTTACTCTAGATTCAAATTAGTAAAAAGCTTGGCACATTTTTTTTTCCCTCTCTTTTGTCCCTCTTGTGGTAGCCTAGTCCTGTGTGTGTGTGTGTGTGTGTGTGTGTTTTTTTTTTTGTTATAGATACAGAAATTTGACCTTCAAAAAGGCATCCAAGCTCCCAAATCACATCCATATCAGTGTTTAACTCATTCCAAAAAGATGGAAGATGGGTTCCTACAATCATTAGCAAAGGTAGTTGGATCACCATGCAACATGCAAAATGTGGAAAAAGGTGAAGATATGAGAGCTTTTTCATCTCTAGTTGGAAGGGTAGAATTCGAGATTTGAAGCTTGGAGTAAATAAGAATATCATAAAAGAGGTTCTGGTGCAACATGTGTTTATACATAGAGAGTTATATTTGAAACCTGGAAGTTCAAATCTTCCAATGCATAAACCAAATTGTAAGGATTTAATTCTTAAAGTCTTTCTTTTCTTGAACTTGTTTTAAGGTCTTTTATTATAACATTTGTTCATTTGTCTTGTAGATGTCTATCCCTCTAATCTTGAGGAATGGCAACTAGTCAAGTTGATGTGATTGATGTGATGCATGGCTTGATTGGAGAAGAGATGTATAAAGGTAGAAAGAAGACAGAGCTTACAGACAATGGAATATTATTCTATGACCATTCTTATACTGTCCCCATGCAGTGTAGCCAATGCCAATCAATATCCCCCCTTCAATCGTTAGATTTTTCAAGCTTTGAGTGGCCTTTGCCAAGTCGCGGCTACTAGTGAGGGCTATAGATGTAAAATATTTTCTGAGATACAGAGAGCATTAAAACCTAGTATCTCAAGTAGGCTATGCAAAGTTACTTTGTTCATGTCTATTAATATATTTGTTGACTTCTTTTCTAATGTTGAGATAATAAAATCAATGGCTATGCTTTCAATGAAGAGACTAACATATGATCATGTTATACAGTTTGTTGATGAGAGATGGAATAGTAGCACAAAAGAAAAAATTATATGTAAGATAGATCAAGACTCTATAGCTTGTAAATATATGATTGCTACTAAAAATTTCATCCTTAGCTTTTATTATAGTAGATGGCATTATGTTGGCAGTAGTCTGGTTACTTTAGACCAAAATCTTGATAATTTTAGCAAAGATCCTATAGTGAATCTTGATGTTTAATACAATGAGGACATTATTGCAATCCTAATGGTTAGATCATCATGTACGCTACATCAAGTGAGGATGGATTTACAAAATGAAGATATTGAACTACCATACTCATTTGTGTTCCAACTTAATAATAAACAAGTAACTTTTTATTTCATATTATATTCATTTAGGTGTATATCTAATTTCACTTCCTAATTAATAAAAATTTGTAATATTTTTTTTAATAGATATCAATGAGGAGAGAGAAGAATATACAATGCAAGGATATTGAAAAAAAGATATCTTTACTATCAATATGAAATACATGTACACATTTTTGTTAGCCATCTCCATGACTTATATATAAGGGCTTACAATCTGAGGCAAAGCTACTTTTTTTGAGAAGAAACATCATTTCTAAGAGTCCTTTTGCCTATCTTTGATGCTTTGGTTGTTGAAGGCATAGTTTCTCCTGTTGTAGCTACATGCACCTCCTCTCCTTCAATGTCCAAGTCTCCCACTTCTTGTTGATTGTATACAATTAGTCATTATGTACTTCAACAACTTTGCTCTTATATACCAAACATGCTCACTTGTATAGCAATCCCTTGTAAATTTCCATACATTTGTAAGAAAATATTTTTAGTTCATGTTTTTTCTTATAATGGACTATTTTGCAATAAAACTCTATCTTAAAGTTTAATATGTTTCATATTACCTTTATAAGTTTATCATCATTGAGATAATTAAACTGAACCAATCTTCTGGCATTTACAATTACTCTCTAGCCACAAAAGTAACTATCATCCTGATGAGGACACTACAATCAACAAGAGTAACTTGTTTATGGTAGTTTTTAGAATAAATTTTCTTAGTATGTTTCAACCATATTAATCAAGAACTTATCACAAATTGTCTATATTGCATTGTTGCAAGTAAGTCAAAAGGCATGGGAGGCCTTTTCTCTAGTACTTCAATCAATCTTTTGCAAACTTTGTACCAAAAAGGTAATTAAATTTAGAGTTATTACAAAATAAAGATCAAAATATTTAGATTACCTGCAACAAAAAGATCAAAATATCAAGGAGACCCTAGATTATTCAACTTACAACCTAGCATTTCCATGGCTTCCTTTTATAGAATTGATGAGGAAACATTGCCTCTCCACATAGTCTATTCCAATTAGGATCCAATGAGAACTGAAAATAAAAATATTTCAATCACTCGCAAAACAAGATCTCATAAAATCTAAAAAAATATCAAATTACTTACTTTTCATTATATGGAATTAGAAGAATCTCCAAAGATTCAAAGTCAATTGAATTGAACTAATGGTCAAAGGCACTTGCATCAAGCTCACACCTCATATAGTATGAGATGGATGGATCAAGAATCTCAATCTTTTGTTGTATATCAAAGGGGAGCTCATGCATTACACACCTAGCAAAGGAATGGAGATAGTAAGCATGAACATGAAAGTCTATTGCTAGAAAAATTTGGTGAGTTTAAATAGATTTTGGTAAACTATACCTCATGCCAACAAGAAGAATCGAGTCATTTACTTCTCTCACTTTATTTTGGAGAATTTGAACACAATCATGGTCTAAAAATACCATATCAGATCTCTTGTTAATATCAGTAGGTAAAAAGCAAGAAACATTAAAGCCCTTAGGGTCAACCCTTTCAAGAAGGGTAAATAACTCATCTTCAAGAGATGGGAGTTTTTCTACTTCCTTTTCTTCTTCCTTCTTTCTTTTAAACTCCCTCCATTTATCTCCCTGCTCTACTGTGGCCTTTTCTTCTTTGTCATGCTGCCTTATGTCCTTTTCATGTGTAACATCTTCAACCTTCACACCAGTATCATTTTTCTTCTTTCTATATGGAAGCACATTTAAAATATTGAAAGCCTTAACATAAGAAAGAGAGACTGGCTCAAGGACCTTTGAAAACTTGTATCTCAATCTCCTGAGAATAATTATGTCTTTATCCATAAAAATCCTCTGTAGCATCCTGAATACAGTTGAGACTTGCCCTATGCCATCTAAAACTTTGTAGACTATGCTTGTCACAGATTTCTTTGACAAGCCTCTAAAAAGACATATTTGGAATTGCATTATTGAGAGCCTTCATTGCACTTCTAATGTCCTTAAGGCACCTCACATGCTATGAGAACCTTTTTCTTGGCTTTGATTTCCTTGAAAGTTTGGAAGGCTTGGAGGACTAATGTATCTTTGAAGCAAGACCTCTAAGATCAACTTTCTGCTTCCTTGCAGCAGTGGACTTAGTTCTAGCCATCTAAAACATCTAAAAAAATAAATAGTACTAACAAATTAGGAAAGATCTCATATTCTCTCATATCAATATATCTACAATCATGAAGCAGTAGGCAAACACACTAATCAGAAAGTCTAAATCCAATTTCAATAAAACAATACAAAGACGTATGAAACGCGAGTAGGCCTTGAAGACAGAGGGAACTCAACACCATATTGTGTTTTATACGGCACAATAGGAACAATGCAAGCTCAAATTGGATGAAATGCGATATGGCCTTACTAGGAAAAAATTTCATAACACCGTTTGCGTTTCATACATTATAGGAGAAAAACTCATCTTTTAGACTACTTTTTGGACAAAATTATTTACCCTAAACATCTTAATCCTTCTTGATTGATAATTTTTTTAAATTTCAACTTTTTAGTATATGTTTTTCCAATGGACACACATGCATTTGAAATATTAAAAGAGATTCTTTCATTTCAAGTTAGTTATTTACTTGAAGCTTGAAGTTCAATAATTTATGAAACTTAAAAGAGATTCAAAGTTCTATAACCTAGCACCCATGTTACAACAGAAACTTGCAAGCCTTTGTCATATGAAATGCGAGGAGATCTCATCTGGACAAGAGAAACCTAGCACCGGTCGTGTTTCATACGTTTGGCATTTTTGGGGATGATTTAGTAGGAGTGTTCAAGTGATTCAAAACTTATATTTTTGAAAAAAACTTACAATTCTGAGTGTTGAGTGCATATATTGTCGATGAAACCTTCTTTAGTACCCTTGCGCATGGAGGAATAATTTTGTACTGCGATCAAATTAGTATTGTGTTGGTGTGGTTGAGCATAGAGAGGCTTTTGTCTTTGAAAAAACTCTTTTGTAGTTCAGAAATTAGGTTTATAGCAATGTTGGTTTACATGTGTGGCCTGTTGTAATGAGTAGTTAAATTCACACATGCAATTGAAGACTGTTTTGCTTGGAAAGTTGTGCCATGTGTCACTTACTTTTTCGGCATGATAGTGCTATTATGGCTCTGATTTTTAAGTTTTTTCCTTTTTCTTTTTCATTTTAAGCGCACGTCCTTCGAATTAGTGCAACGTACTTTTTGATCAAATGTGCAGTTTGACTGTTGTGATAGCCTCCAATTTTGTCATCAAAAAGGCTAAAAGCATGGACTCTACATCGACAAGTTATTCACTTTATCAAAAATGTTTGTGTTATTGTATCTAAGTTGTACTTCATTGATATATATTTTTACCATTGTAAATGCTTGTCTTGGAGCTATAAAAGCCATTGCATATGTTCCTTTATTTTAAAAACCTTAGGAATCTTGCCTAGAATGCATGCAACACATAAGGCTCCAACCTTAGTCTTTTTGTATGGTAAAAAATATTTGATTTAATAAAGGTTCAAAAGGGTGCAATTGGGGTTCTTGGGAAAAAGGGGTTGAGGAGGTTGGAGCACGGCAGATTGTGGTGCCTCTTTAACTTCACTCTTCCCTCTTTTCCAAACTCTCTTTGTCCATCCTTCTTCTTGCTCTTCCTTTGTGCTGCAACTATGGATCTTGAGCGTGTAGAGGAAGAGGAGGAGCCTCCTGATCTTGTTTCTTGATTGGTGAGGGTGTGTCTTGAGTCTTTTGTGTGTGTGTATTCATGGCAAGAGAGGCGTGTTTGCAGGTTTCATGGTGAGGAGCAAAGCTCCAAGCATATACTTTGCTGCTCGGTACCTTGGTTTTATGCTTTCTTGTGTGCTGGGTGAGAGCCACTCATTTTTGGTTCCATTGCCGGGACCGGGCTAGCCATGGATTCTGCAAAGTAAAGAGTAGGTGTTCAAGATCTTTGAAGAGCAGGGAGTTGTATGCAGATTTGTGCTCATATATTGTATTTTCCAAGATTAGAGGAAAGTAGGAAGAAGAAAGAAGGAATTGGAAGGCAAGGAGGAGCCCCGAAGGCCAATGCAAGGTCGATGTGATCATCATGTGCTGGGAAGACGTAATGCAAACGATATTTGACTCATCCACAGGCGGCGTCTGCACGAGACGGCAACCAAAAAGAAGATGAGATAATCTTTTCCTTTTAATGAACCTTAAAACCCTAAGGTTTGAACCAAGAAAAAGAGAACTAGTTCATATGCAAATGCACTTTGAGCCTTCTTAGTGATATTTCCTTTTCTTTAACTATGCCAAGCTCAAAGTCAAATGGGTGGGAGTGCTTCAAAGATGAATCTTAAGAGTGGGAGTAGTTATTGAAGATCTCTTGTGGGTTTTTCACCTTTTTGGTGTCAAATTGGTGGATTTTCAATGTTTCTTCTTCATGGAGATAGTGTGTCTCCCAAAATCAAAGTGTTGTGGTATTCATCCTTATCAGTGTATTAGTCAGTGATGGGTGTTTGGAAGCAAGACAAAATTTGATGTGAAGAGATAGTGGTTGTTGAAGAAGTGGACAAATGATCCATGGAAGTGTGAAGAAATGAGAAGGAGGATATGAAGTGTTTATTGAAGCTTACAATGGAAGTTTATTATGGTTCTTTAGTTCGCGGGAGCTCACCAATTTAAGTGTGGGAGGAATGATAGCCTCCAATTTTGTCATCAA
Source organism: Lygodium microphyllum (assembly GCF_053477565.2). Classification (NCBI taxonomy): domain Eukaryota; kingdom Viridiplantae; phylum Streptophyta; class Polypodiopsida; order Schizaeales; family Lygodiaceae; genus Lygodium; species Lygodium microphyllum. The sequence continues at coordinate 114,266,446 of NC_141148.1, forward strand.
AAAGGCTAAAAGCATGGACTCTACATCGACAAGTTATTCACTTTATCAAAAATGTTTGTGTTATTGTATCTAAGTTGTACTTCATTGATATATATTTTTACCATTGTAAATGCTTGTCTTGGAGCTATAAAAGCCATTGCATATGTTCCTTTATTTTAAAAACCTTAGGAATCTTGCCTAGAATGCATGCAACACATAAGGCTCCAACCTTAGTCTTTTTGTATGGTCAAAAATATTTGATTTAATAAAGGTTCAAAAGGGTGCAATTGGGGTTCTTGGGAAAAAGGGGTTGAGGAGGTTGAAGCACGGCAGATTGTGGTGCCTCTTTAACTTCACTCTTCCCTCTTTTCCAAACTCTCTTTGTCCATCCTTCTTCTTGCTCTTCCTTTGTGCTGCAACTTGTTGAGATATCGAGCTCCACTCGTGATATGCCAGGGTGACCGTTGTGCATTTATGTCACCGACTTGTCAGTTGTAGATGCGGTTGGTACACCGCCCATGAATAATAGCTAGATGACAGCTATCCTTATCTACTCTAGTTCGTGGCTCAGTTAGTATGCCACCTTAGTTACTTGAGTTTGGTTTGAGACCCATATACAGGGTTCTTCTATTTCTTTGTATGAGAGTTCTTTTGGCTTACACAACTAAGAAGAGGAAAACTGTTTTCAGCCTCCACCTCTGTGTGTATTCCCCCATTGTGCAAGCAAGAAAGCTACAAGTGAGACTCCTTCCTTCTCTCCCACAATCTTGACATGGTATCAGAGCCTTGTTCGTGGTAAGGAGCTCAAGAAAGCAAGCCAAGCTCGCGGTGTTCTGGGAAGAGGAGCAGTGTTGCTTTCATTTTCAGTTTTGGGAGCAGATCTCTGTAGGTAGTACAGCCGAAAATTGCAAGAGTGCATTATCTTAGGTTGAGACGCCCTTCGCGGTGAAGCAAGAGGGCAGTATATGCTGCGGGAAAGGGCTTTAGCCCTTGGTGACCCTGTTTTTTTTATTTGAGGCCATTTCGGGGCTTGTTTTGGAGGCGGAAGTTTTCTGCACGCACTTAGGAAAAGGCCCAGTTTTATGCTCTGCGACCACTGTTCTACAGGTCGGTGAAAAGTTACTATAGAAATTGCATCGTATGCTTGTGTGCAGAGACATTGGGAGTTACAAAATCATCCTTGTTGCCTGTTGATGCAAAATCGTCACTAGGAAGTGACTGTGTGGTCAAATACCACTTTCGTCAGTTTTGCAGATTAGCCCTTGTGAGGCTGAAGCTGTGTTCTTTGCAGTGACAGAACTTTTTGCAGTGTTCTGTAATGGCGTCTGATTCTCTCTCACAGATTGTCACTGAAAAGCTTGAAAGAACAACTTCCAAGCATGGAAGTTTAGAATGACGAATTTCCTTATGGGAAAATGATATTGGGAATTTGTTGCAGGAAATGAAGAAGAACCAGTTCTTCCTGATGTTCCCAATCAACAGCAAATGCAGGCATTCAAAGCATGGCATGAGAGAGCCAGGAAAGTTATGTACTGGCTGTCTATCAGTATTTCAGACTCTATGATTGTGCATATTCAGGATGCAAGTATGCCAAAGGAGGCATGGGATACTTTGTCAAAAATGTATAGCACAAATACGCAAGCCAGGAAAATGCAGCTCAAGCAAGAGTTGCATAATGTGCAAAGAGAAAGTATGAACATCAATGACTACCACATGAAGGTGAAGAAGATTGCAGATGCACTTGCTTCCATTGGGTCGCCAGTGGAAGATGATGATTTAGTTTCTGTGACCTTGAATGGTCTAGGAAAGGATTATGCACAGTTCCGAACATCCATTTCCGTCCGTGAAAGATTTCCTGATTTTGAGGAGTTGATTGCTCTTCTAATTTTTGAGGAGCAGAGAAATGGTGGTGCATCCTCTTCAGGAGGAACTTCAAAAGAAGCTGTCTTCTACTCAAATGCTGCAAGAGGTAGAGGCAGAGGTAGAGGAGGCCGATTTGGAGGCCGTGGTAGAAATCAGAATATGCAGCAAACTCAAGAAAACCAGTCCTATGGAGGAGGATGTGGTAATTCAAGAGGCAAGGGGAGCCAAAGAGGTCGTGGTGGATGGCAAAGAGGCCAAAATGCAAACAGTAATGTTGAATGCTACTATTGTGGTAAAATGGGTCATATGGCTAAAGACTACTATAAAAAGCATAATGACATCATGAATGGAAAACTGCAACAAGGGAATTATGCATCTTCTAGTAGACAGGGTGATGACAGAAATGAGCATTTGTTTATGGCGCAGCACATGAACAATTCTGTGACAAGTGCAGAAGAAAGCAATGATGTATGGTATGTTGACTCAGGTGCATCAAACCACATGACAGGTCATGTAGAATGGATGGAGGATACAAGGAAAATGGAAAAACCAGGATTTGTGGAGACTGTGATGATACTGCACATCCTATTATGCAGATTGGAAAAATTCCTTTGTCTATGCAGGATGGGAAAAAGAAATACCTGTCTGATGTATTTCATCTCCCGAATATCACCAAGAATCTAGTTTATGTTGGTCAAATGGTTGAGCAGGGCTTGCAGGTCAGATTTAATCCTCATGGATGCTTTGTTGAGGATATGAAAAATAAAGGTCACTTGATAGCAAAAGGAAAGAAGAAGGGCAGAATGTTTACATTGGATGCAAACATGCCTGAATTGAGTGCAGCAATGTTTGCACATGGGACTGGTGTAGTTACAGATATTGATATCTGGCATAAACGCATTGGTCATGTTAATGTATAGCGACTTAAATCAATGCAGGCCCAAAACATTGTTGCAGGATTGCCTAAATTCAAGGTTGCAGAAATGCATAAGGTATGTGAAGCCTGTCAGTTTGGAAAACAGGCAAGGAAACCATTTCCTAGACATGTTCAAGAGAGTAAGAAGCCATTGGAATTAATCCACTCTGATGTGTGGACTACTAAAGCTGCATCTCTTGGAGACTGTCATTATTTTGTCACTTTTATTGATGACTATAGCAGAAAAGTTTGGGTGTATTTTATGAAAAAGAAAAGTGAAGTTTTTGGGCATTTCAAAACTCTTAAAGCTATGGTTGAAAAAGAAACAGGCCTGCAAATAAAATGCCTAAGGTCAGATGGAGGGGGAGAGTACCTCTCAAATGAGTTTGCAAGGTTCCTGCAGGAGCATGGCATAAAGCAGCAATATTCATGCAGTCATACCCCACAACAAAATAGAATTGCAGAAAGGAAAAACAGGCATATTGGAGAGGTATCTCGTGCCATGCTCAATGAAAAAGACTTGCCAGATTTTTATTGGGCTGAAGCAGTTGCTACATCAGTCTATATAATGAACAGGACTCCCACTGCAGCAATACATGGGATGACTCCAGAGGAGAGGTATACTGGTAGGAAACCAGATATTTCTCATTTGAAAATTTTTGGTTGCATTGCCTATGTACATGTGCCAGATGAGTTGAGATCCAAGTTGGATCCAAAAGCTGAGAAGTGCATCTTTATTGGTTACTCTCTGCAGCAGAAAGGGTATAGATGCTATAACCCTTCTACTCGTAAGTTTACAGTGAGCAGAGATGCTGTTTTTGATGAGATGAGTAGCTGGTATAAACCAGTAAATGTGATTGATGATGTAGATGCACAAAATGGTAATGCTGCACAGAATTCACAGCAGCAATCACAAAATATTAGTGGACCTGGAGTGTCCTCTAGCAGTGGTTCACATTCTTTGCCATGGACAGGCAGATTGAGATCAGGAGAATCTTCTCAAAGCAATGCGGATAGTGGTATGCAGGTTTCACGAAAAGGAAAAGAGAAGGTAGATCAGCCCATGTTTGATGTGAATGCAGGTCACTCTTATGTGGATGGTGAATCCAGTGGCTCAGAACAGCGCATTGATGATGAATTGGGTATTCCTTCTATTGTTACACCTGGAGTAAGGAAGACCAGGGATGTTTTGAGAGCACCTGGGAGTGAATCTATTTTGCGCAGGTCTACGAGAGCTAGGTATCCTGTGGATAGGCTGAAATATGATGGGTTTACAGCCATTCACTATGCATATATGGTCAAAGTGATACAGGAACCAGAACCCACTTCTTTTGAGCAAGCCATGGGAAAAGAAAAATGGGAGAAAGCCATGGATGAAGAAATGGATGCCTTGGAAGCAAATGCTACATGGGAATTGGTACCTTTGCCTAAAGGTAAGAATGCAATTGGCTGTAAGTGGGTTTATAAGATGAAGCATAATGCAGATGGTTCTGTGAACAGATACAAGGCAAGATTAGTAGTCAAGGGTTATGCACAAACATATGGCATTGACTATGAAGAAACATTCAGTCCGGTTGTAAGGATGGCAACCGTAAGAGCAGCCATTGCTATGGCTGCATCAAAGGGATGGTCTTTACATCAGATGAATGTAAAGAATGCCTTCTTGCATGGTGATTTGCAAGAAGAGGTCTATATGGAGCAGCCACCAGGTTATGTGCATGCTGTTCATCCTGAGTTTGTTTGCAAGTTGAAGAAAGCCTTGTATGGCTTGAAGCAAGCACCTAGAGCATGGTCTGACAAGATAGGACAGTATCTTGTCACTATTGGCTTTCAGATTTCCAAGGCAGATTTCTCACTTTATGTGAAAAAACAGAGAAAGGTATTATGCTACTTGTCATTCATGTTGATGATTTGATTATGACATGTGACAGTGATGAAGATATCCTTCATGTGAAAATGCTATTGAAGAAGAAGTTTGAGATGAAGGATTTGGGAGAGCTGCGTTATTTCTTGGGCATTGAGATGATTAGATCACCAAGTGGGATACAGCTCTTGCAGAGGCAGTATGGATTGGACATGCTGTCCAAATATGGGATGAGAGGCTGTAAGCCTATTTCAGTTCCTTTGGAGCAGAATGTGAAGCTGAGCGCAGATGCAGGTGAGCTTCTGGAAGACCCTACTATGTACAGACGCATAGTAGGAAGCTTGATTTATATGACTATTACCAGGCCAGATTTGAGCTATGCTGTTGGATTGGTAAGTCAGTTTATGCAGGCTCCAAGGAAACCGCATTTGGATGCGGCTAGACGCATACTCAGGTATGTGAAGTCCACATTGCAGTATGGACTATTTTATGAGACTGGTGTTCAAATATAGTTGCATGGATATACTGATGCTGATTGGGCTGGTAGCATTTCTGATAGACGATCTACCAGTGGATATGTGTTCTCTTTTGGGAGTGCTGCAGTCACTTGGAGCAGCAAGAACTACAGTTGCCTTGTCCAGCACAGAGGCTGAGTACAGGGGTGCAGCAATGGCTGCATGTGAGGTAGCTTGGTTGCATAAGCTACTTTATGATATGCATCAGCCTATAGATGGGCCAGTTGTCATTTATTGTGACAACATGAGTAGTATACACTTGGCAAATAACCCAGTCTATCATGCTAGAACAAAGCACATTGAGGTGCATTATCACTATGTGCGGGAGAGGGTTTTACTAGGTCTTATTGATCTAGTTTATGTCAGCACAGAGGATCAGGTAGCTGACATATTTACGAAGGCATTGGGCGCAGAGAAGCTGCGTAAGTTCAGAGACCTGCTTGGTGTGCAGGAATTGGGATTGAGCTCGAGGGGGAGTGTTGAGATATCGAGCTCCACTTGTGATATGCAGGGTGACCGTTGTGCATTTATGTCACCGACTTGTCAGTTGTAGATGCGGTTGGTACACCGCCCATGAATAATAGCTAGATGATAGCTATCCTTATCTACTCTAGTTCGTGGCTCAGTTAGTATGCCACCTTAGTTAGTTGAGTTTGGTTTGAGACCCATATATAGGGTTCTTCTATTTCTTTGTATGAGAGTTCTTTTGGCTTACACAACTAAGAAGAGGAAAAATGTTTTCAACCTCCACCTCTGTGTGTATTCCCCCATTGTGCAAGCAAGAAAGCTACAAGTGAGACTCCTTCCTTCTCTCCCACAATCTTGACACAACTATGGATCTTGAGTGTGTAGAGGAAGAGGAGGAGCCTCCTGATCTTGTTTCTTGATTGGTGAGGGTGTGTCTTGAGTCTTTTGTGTGTGTGTATTCATGGCAAGAGAGGCGTGTTTGCAGGTTTCATGGTGAGGAGCAAAGCTCCAAGCATATACTTTGCTGCTCCATACCTTGGTTTTATGCTTGTTAGAGTGCTGGGTGAGAGCCAGTCATGTTGGCATATATATCTAAACACTCAGGTTTGGGTATTGGTTACTATTTCTTTCACATATCTTATCTTACCTTTGACCAAATTTTTATCTTGTAAGCATCACAAGCCAAACCAAGCATATTCTTACAAGAAACCATTTATTCTTAAGACAAGGCCTGCAAATATCAGGTATCACACTTTTTTAAATATTTTTCTTTGCAATCCTAAATTTTGAGGCATTGAAGATGTTAGTTGGTTTGAAAGGAGAAAGATACATCAGGGACTTAGAAATTTTGTAATGGTTTTACTTTGTTTTTCTAGCAATATTGGTTTGGTAAACATGTAAAACGATGGGGTTTTGTTGTTCTTGATGTATTGTTTTGTTCAAAATTTTCAGATGTTTAAAATGTGAATTCTTCAAGTTTTTTTTATAAGTGACGTGTGAAACGCAGTTTTGTGAACTATGAGGCTATCTGAATCATTGTTTTCGTGTTTCATGAGTTAAAAATGTTAAACAAAGTTTGATCAATGAGACTTGGAATTTCATGCTTTCTTTGCTGCATAAAGTTTTAATTCATTTCTTTCATCTTGTATTTCCTAAATTTTCTTAGCAATATTTCTTTAGTCTATTGCATATAAGAAAATGTGGATTTGTATATTATGACCCTTATTTTTGTTTTCTGGATTTTCTTTTGTGAGTAATCAAGATGACTAAAATGAAGTTTTCATTAGAGAGAATGGATGAGGAGGATCTGGAGGTCACTTGTGATGAAAAGTTGTTTGATTTTCTTCATGCAACTGGAAATTCATCTAGATTTATTTACATCAGAGATATGCTCAATTTTTCCTTTGATTTGCAAGAGGTTTTGAAGGATCTTGAGGATAAACTGAAGGATATTAAGGTGTTTTATGATAGACATGTGAAAGGCCTAGAGATTGAGGGATTATTTCATTATAGCGATGTAATGGAAGTCTCTAATGCTGCTATAACAAATTTGCAAACAAGGTTTAGCCTTATTGATGAAGAATTCAAGAAGTGGAAAGAAGATTGTGCTTTTCATCAGAATCAACAACAATGTCTTCTTGTACAGAAGGATGTTGGATTTCTTGTATATCTTCAATATATAGATAGTTATTCTTCAGATACAATACAAGAGAAGTAGATGGAGGATATTGCATGCAAAGACAAAGAAGTTAAAGAGAAGGGTGAAATGTTTCAGGAGGATATTGAGAACTAGTTAGTGCAGGGATTTAATGTTGCTTTTTTTAAAAGTGAGAACATTACAAAGGTGAAATAAAAGGAGATAGAGTTGAGTGTAGAGATTGAAATAGGTCCTCTTGAATGTGTCCCAACATTTCCCAGTTATCTCATCAACAAAAAGAGATATGTATTGCTAAATGATATTCAACACCTTTTTTATCTTAGAGAAGATTACTGCTTGGCAATCCTTGCTGCATGGGGTCAAAATGATAAGAATTTTATAGGTTATGAAGAGGAATTGCTAGCAACTCTTGATATAGAGGGAGCAAATTTTCAAGACAGTTTTGTAGCCTAGAATTCTTGTGCTAATCAGATCGTGGAATATGAAAAGGGACAGATACCTTCAGAGGAAGAGTACTTACAAATTCATTAGAGACTTGGTATTGATAACATGGGGTATGAAGAGAAACTAAAGTCTCCATTAGAGGAGAAACCAAAAAGTTCAATAAATCTATATGATCATAGTCTTTTTGAAGAAGATGAAAACCCTAAGGTATGAAATATAATTCTAAGATATCCATTGTGATTTATAATAAAGTATGTTATACATTATACACAAATATTTTTGGATAACTGACATCTTATACTATTATGGTTTATTGTGTAGATAGAAATTGAAGATGTAGACAACTTTCTTGGAAGAGCCAAGGGCTCAAGGCCATTGAAGCTTGGCAAAAGTCAAGGCCTTGGTCATTATATTGAAAACTTAAATAATCAAACAGTTGCAATTTATCATAGCAGGTTGTCAAGCTCTCCAAGCTTACCAATAATGGCTTTGAAAGCTATCTCCAAGGTGATTGGATCCCAAGCTTTCAATAGAGGTTCAAACAAGATAATTTTGGTAGAGAAGAAAGAAGCTGTAAGAGTTTTTGGCTTCATGCCTGGATATAGTGGATCTAGGACTAGATACTTTGGAGTTCTTGCCTCTTATTTGCTCTCCCATGTAGGAGATGCCAAGAATTTGAAGCTCCTTCCAAGCTATAGGAAACAAGAGTTCCTGAAATGTAGAGGTCTCATCGAGTGGGATGAAACGAAAGATTCCCTTAAAGGACCCAGTGAATTTCCTAAAACTAAAGACTCTTCTACAATAGAGTCAGACTAAAAGATGTTAAGGGTTTTTTGAAACCCATGTTTTACCATCTCTTTGTCTAGTTTGTAACCATTTAGAATATCTTTGCTTTGCACAAGAGTTTAAATATCCCTATTTTCTTCTTTGGGTAATAGTAGATAAAGTCCTTGGCAAAGATGATATATTACATGATGCGATTGTGTCTTTAAGCTTGAATTTGTGCCAAATTTGTCTGTAGAACCATTGAAAGACCTCTAATAAACTGTTTTCTTTGTATCTTCCACCTCCATGTCTTGTGTGTCTAAAGTATTTTTTTCTTGCTTGATAATGTGATTTTTTCATACCTTGGGTTGACCAAATAGATAGAGATCCATATTTCTTGATAAAATATGGAACATGGTTGTATAAAATATGCTGCATAGTTAACAAATAAAGAAATTTAATTAGAAAACCCTATATGAGTTAGGCAATAAAGAGACATACATATGCAAACTTCTTACCATATAGTGAGTGAAGTGTTGATTACCCCAAGCTCCCCTCACTCCTCGGCATCCTAAGCACCTTCCCGACCTATTGAGGCACTCTCAGAGCATTGCTACAAAAGTATTGAAGTTTTCTTTCAATGATTTTATTCAGTCTTCACATTGCAGTCAATCAGGGCAGCCAACCCTTGAAGCTTGGATCTTGCTCCCTCTTGCATTTGGGCACTTGAGGCTTGTTGTGGGCCTCTCTGGGCACCCCTTGGAGCCTGTAACCACTACCATTGAGGCCACGTGGATGCAAAGAGTAGAAGAAGGGATCAGTAAATTTGTGCCATTTTTTTGTTATTTTGGACAGCACACTACAGTAACTCACCTACTCCTCATTGATGGCTATGTCATGCTTCTATGGGCTTGGTCATGCTCTTACCTTATATGATGCTCCCGAGGCTTGGTATTTGATGCTTAGATACTTTGGGGATGTTTGCCCAATTTTTTGAGATGCTTTGGGACTTGGTTTGAGCTTCCATAGCTTGATTTATGCAAGGATTTACTACTGTACATTGTTTGGGTAGCAAGGTTTTATCAGGGACTGCTTATGCATAATGCTCTTTGTTGACATTCGGGTGTCCTGTTGGATGTATTGATGCTTGGTCATCATGGTTTATGCTTGGATATGCTATTTGAGAGCTATTAAGCCTTGATTTGGATGCGAACACTTCGTTGTTGGTTGGGATTTATGCTACCTTGGTTGACATGTTATTTTACCTCTAGTTTGGTTATGCCTATTGGTTTCGGGCTATGTTTTTGGGATATGCAATGAAGTATTGACCTTCAGGGTATGACATCGAGCTTGTCTTTGGTTTTGGATCTTTATTTGATCTTGAGCTTGGCTTTGGAATGCATTTGATGCTCCGTCTTGGATGTACATATGGCATGTATGTTACCTATGTCTGACCGATCTTGACATGCTTGGCCTATGCCACTACTACATGCTTGTTACATTGTTTGGAGCCGATTGCTACTAGTGCCTTGACTTGGTGTGCATCTAGCTTCGTGGAACTTAATTTGGATATTTCTTGGCTTGCTAGAGTGGTATTTGGGATACAGTTGATGTCTATGGATGCTCTAATTGGAGGCTACAGAGCCTATATGCTCATGATTTCTTATTGATGTCTGGTCTTGGATCTTTCATCACTGGTGCTCTCATATGTCTTTCTTGAGCTTCTTGGATTGATCCATATGGATTTTGTGCCAGTGGGAGCATCATTGGATGTTTGCCAGACATCGAGCAGGTGGTTTATGCTATTGAGCTTTGAGTCTTCTGAGACTGGATCTTCTTCACTTGGATGTTGCATGGATGATATGTTGTGGTCCGCATACATGTACTTGGGCTGATTTGGGCTTTGCACTTACTGAGCATACACCTTTTTGTGTTAGGTCTTGCCAGTGTTGTGTACACTTTGCCCTATTACATAGGGGGTGTGTCGGCTTACTAATGGATTCATTTGATATGCTTGGGTGTTTTCTCAATGTCCATATGATTGTCATATGCTGATTTATGCCCACTTGATGCTGGTTATGCTTTGACAGTTCGTGGTTGACTTTGTGCATTGATTTGACCTATAGTTTGCTCTCATTGTACCTAGCTGTAATTTATTACAGCAAGCAGTTATGTATGGAGACTGATGTGGAATTTTCATGCTAAATCATCTTGATTTTATGTACTTTTGATGGTACTTGGTGGGAAGTATCATTAGCTATCAGTTCGTGGTCATTTTGCCTTGGTTTGGTGGTATTTTGGCTATTTATAGCAAAATACAGCAAGTAGTTTTTGGATTGTCTGCATTATTTTGGACTGCATTATGGGTTCTTCTTCCACTGACAGTGCTATCTTCAACATCACCAAGCTTGATGGTACAAATTATGCCTATTGGAAGAGACAAGTCTAGCAGGTATTGGTGGAAAAATCACAGATTAAACCACTAAGAATGCAAGGCAAGCCACCTGAAACTATGACTGATGACGAATGGGATGATCTTGATGAGTTATGCAAGTCCATCCTCATCTTTCTCTAACTGAACAGGTGCATTACAATGTGGTTGAGGAAGCATAGAGTTCTTGGAAGCTTTGGGATAAAATTAAGAAGCTCTATGACAAAAAAAGTCCAGGAAGTCAGGTGTATTGACTGAAGCAACTTATGAACCTGCGCATGAAGGAGAATATGATCATGTTTGCTCATTTGAGCCAGTTCCATGCTATTCTCAAGAAATTGACTTCGCAGGGTATTACCTTTAATGATGAGGTTACTCCATTGATTTTTCTTGGGACTCTAAGTGAGTCATGGGATGTATTCTACACTGCCTTATGTGCTCCTACTACTATTTTGAACTTGCATGATGTAGAGAGTGCTCTTCTGAAGAGCAAGAAGAGATCAACCGTAAGAACATGGATGCCTCTCATGTGTCACATGCTTTGACTATTAGAGACAAGGATGGTAATGGAAAGAATGACAGTGGGAATGGCCGTGGTAGAGACTCGCAAAAGTCTAGGTCTAAGTTGCATGGTAAGTCACATAGCAAGTCTCGTGGGAGAAATGCTAATGTGACATGTTATCATTGCAGAAAGAAGGGTTGTATACGCCCACAGTGTCATGAGTTGCGCAATGAGAAGTGCAAAGAGAAGGGGAAAGACAAAGTACAGGAAAAGTCCTCTGATTGCAGCATTATGCCTGCAAAATCTAGTGTGAAAATTGAGGAGATAAATGTCATGCAGACTTATGACTTCGATGGGGAGTACATACTTGCAGCTAGTTCTTGTGATGCTACATCGTTGATTGATGTTCATTCTATGTATGCGCAGTGCTAGATTTTGGATTCTGGTGCTTCAATTCATGTTACACCTTGCTGTGACAGCACTGTCTCTGGTTCAGTTCGCTTGGGTGATGACAGGTCACTTGCTATTGTTGGCATCGGCGATGTACGACTGCAGTTCTCTACTGGCAGTACTTTTCTGTTACAGGATGTACATCATGTACCTGCACTTACATGCAGTCTTATGTTTGCAGGGCAGCTTGATGATGCTGGGTTTCATGTTTCATTTGCAAATTCTGCCTAGAAGATCACCTATGGCAAACTTATGCTTGCTAGAGGTGCCAAAGATGGCAGCCTCTATTCTCTTGTAGTTGATGGGTCCTCTGTTGACCATGTTTTTTTAGTGGGTTCCATCCCACATCTATCTCTTTGGCGTGCCCGTTTTTTTAGTGGGTTCCATGTTTTTTTAGTGGGTTCCATCCCACATCTATCTCTTTGGCATGCTCGTTTGGGCCATATGTCCTTGAAGGAAATGAAAATGCTTTCTGGTTTACAGTACTTACCACCTCTTGACTACGTATGTTTTAATTCATGTGAGCATTGTCTTTATGGTAGAGAGACTAGGAATATGCATAAGAAGTTTGGTAGGACACACATGAGTGAGCCCCTGACATTGGTACATTCGAATGTCTGTGGGCCCATGCAGTCTATGGGTGGTGCAAAGTATTTTGTGACGTTCATTGACGATTTTTCACGTAAAGTCTAGGCTTACCCCATTAAGCTTAAATCTGAAGTCTTGGCTGTGTTTCAGAGATGGCTTGCATTGGTTGAGAACCAGATTGGGCATAAGCTAAAATGCCTTAGGACTGAAAATGGGAGAGAATATGTGTCATGTGATTTTGAGAAACTATGTGATAAGAGGGGTATTAAGTGTCAGTTGACCACTGCATATACCCAACCCCAGAAGAATGGTTTGGCTGAGCATATGAATAGAACCATCCAGGAGCATGTACGTAGTATGCTTAGCCATGCAGGCTTACCCCACAGAGCTTTTGGGCTGAGGTAGTCATTACATCTATGTATGTCATAAGTAGATCACCTTCTAGTGGTTTGGATTTCTAGGTTGTAGAGGAGGTATGGATTGGGAAACCTCTGTCTTATGTGCATCAATGTGTCTTTGGATGTGAGGCATTCTGCCATGTGCCCAAAGACAAGCGTACTAAGTTGGATCCTAAGAGTGTCAAATGCATTTTTCTTGGCTATGGGGATGCAGGAGAGGTGGGTTACCACCTCTGGGATCCACAAGCACGAAAAGTCATCCGCAGCCATGATGTAGTTTTCCATGAAGACAAAATGCATAGGCAGCCTGAGAGGGTGATAGAGATATGCAGGGTTATATTCCAGGAGGAGCCAGGTGCTCTTGCACAACCAGTTGGACATCCTACAGTAGCAGTAGTTGGTACACATGGACAGAGTGCTACACAGGTAGCAGAGCCTACTGTGAGATAGTCTACTAGAGATAGACATCCACTTGACAGATTTGAGCCCTCGATGCATTATGTCTTGGTTACCAATGTAGGAGAGCCTCTCACCTATGATGAGGCTATGCGCAGGGGTGATAGTCACTCCTGGGAGAGGGATTTGTAGTCTAAGATAGACTCCTTGCACAAAAATATGACTTGGGATTTGGTTGCCTTACCTCATGGCAAGAAGACTTTGCCATGCAAATGGGTGTACAAGCTGAAATATACCCCCGGAAACCCCAAGACGGCTTATAAGGAAAGTCTTGTCGCTAAGGGTTTTAAAGAGGAGCATGGAGTTGACTTTGATGAAGTCTTTTCTCTTGTTGTCAAGATGAATACCCTACACTTGGTTCTGGCCTTAGTCGCGTAGCTTGACTTGGACATGTATTAGATGGATGTCAAGAGTGCATTCTTGCATGGGGATTTGCATGATGAGATATACATGGAGCAGCCTAAGGGCTTTACAGAACCTGGCACGGAGCACCTAGTGTGCAAGTTGAAGAAAAGTCGTTATGGCTTGAAGCAGGCACCTAGGGAGTGGTATCATAAGTTTGATGCCTTTATGCATTCACAGGGCTACAGCAGAAGTGCTCTGGAGCTGTATCTTTACATGAAGAAAGCTCGTGATGGCTCTTTACTTATTTTGGTACTTTATGTGGATGATATGCTGATAGCAAGGAAAGTTCATGATGAGCTAGATGCTCTTAAATCTCAACTGAAGAAGAGCTTTGAGATGAAGGATTTGGGACATGCCTCTCACATTCTTGGTATGCGCATTAATCACGACAGGCATCATGGACTACTCTACAAAATCCTTGAGTGTTTCCACATGGAGGACGTAAAGCCTATTGGCTATCCACATTACCTTCTTATGTGAAGGTTTCATAGGCCAATTGTCCATAGACGGATGAGCACCAAGCCAAGATGGCCAATATCCCTTATGCATCATCCGTGGGTAGTTTTATGTATGCCATGATAGCCACTCATTCAGATATTGCCTTTGCAATTGGTGTTGTGGCATGCTATATGTCTACACCTGGCAAAAAGCATTGGGATGTCGTAAAGAATATCATGAGATACTTGAAGGGCACAATAGATATGTGTATTTTCTATGGTAGTCAAGATACAGGAGTTGTGGGCTACACAGACTCCGATTATGCAGGACATGTTGATAGTAGGAAGTCCACTTTCAGCTATGTCTTTACCTATGCTGGAGGTGCTATTTCTTGGATGTCCAGGGTTCAGAATTGTATGGCTCTCTCTACCTAAGGCCGAGTATGTTACAGCCACTGAGGCTTGCAAGGAGGCCATATGGTTGGGTCATTTGGTTCATGACCTTGGGATCAATACTATACCTATGTTGCGTTCATATTCTATGAGTGCTGTTAAGCTAGCTAAGAATCCGGTCTTCCATGCGAAGACGAAACACATTGAGATGAGGTATCACTTTATACGTGGGGTCGTGGAGGACAAGTTTGTTGACCTTGTCAAGATCTCCACTGACAAAAATCTTGCAGATTTTCTTACGAAAAGCCTCACTACTACTGAGCGCTTTGCCTTCCTCAAGAGATTGATGGGCGTTGAATGAGAGGATGTTTTTCCTCATCCTGTTGTACATGTGTACATTGTATTGTCTTTTCTTTTTCTTTTCACTCCTCACAAGGGCAGATTCACCTTTAAGTGGGAGGTTGTTGGGGGTAAAGGCGCCTCTGCCTAGCTGCCCGTGTATTACTACACTCACAGTACCCACCACTACACATTGTAGGTGGCGAGCGCCCTTCACCATCACTTTATTCTTTATTCTTTTAGTGGCAGTTTGAATAAAGGAAGGCCCAGTCACACATTGTGACTGTTTAAGTTCCCATTTGTGTCTCTTTCTCTTCTTGCTCTTGGTCTCCACTCACTTCCAAGCAAGCTCCGATCCTTCTCACCTTTCACTTTTTCTTGCCCTTGAAGCTAGCCTTGATATGAAAAGACTCACCTAGAATCTCCATTACCTTGTTATTCACTCTCTATCTAATAGTTCTAATCACAGTTGGCCTTGGAAATATGCAATTATGTACTTGTCATTGCTTCATATGTAACTATAAAAGCTAGAAAAGTTGTACATAAGCATCTCAACTAATACCAATATTATCTAGTGTCTTCTGCACTAACTCAGTATACAAAGAGAGATCCTTTATAAATTACTCCAAGCATTTTTTATTTGCCTTTTTAAATTTTTTCTTCACCAAAATAACTTTTGAAACTACTGAAGGAAGAAGATGATAATAAAATGTGATGCTTTGAAAGAATCTCTTTCACTTGCATTCGATTGAAGAAGAGACCTAAACAAAATCAACATCACAAATCAATACAATAAATTATAAACAAATTCATATTTCATATATTCAAAGTGGAACAAAAATGTACCTTACTGCTTGGATTCTTTTACAACAACCACCTTTTCCTCTTCTGAGACTCTCAATATTTCTAAGAGCCTTTTGTCGATTTTGAAGTCCTAAAATAGTTTGCTTTCATTGATAAGATTTTATGCATTTCTCCAACAAAAAAATCCTCAGTTGATAACCTTTTAGCTTCTGCAGTAACTCGTTATGTTTTGATAAAAGATGGTTCTCCAATTTGAGGATATCCTTTTGTGCAAACAAGTTAAGTATAGAGCCTAGAAACCCATTGTAACCATCACCAATGAACCTCAACAATGAAGAGCTATTATAGAAAGGTGGAGTGCTATTTTTTCAAGGATCTTTGGGATATAGCATGCCATCTAACCAAAGATCAAGTTTCTTCTTTCCTTCAAACCTGAGTATATGTTTCGTAGACTCTGTAAATGGTAATGGGTTTTGTTCTCTTCCTTATTGGTTCATACTCACTATCCAACTCAATATGAAGATGATAGGGAGGCCTTTTACTAGAGCTACAGAGATCATTGGATGATTGATCTATAGCTAAGGATGTGATTAGAAGATTGGATTGAAAAATTATGTGAATTAGAAACAAGAAGGAAAACCAAGGAGAAACTAGTAAGGATAGGAAAGAAAGAAGAGAGTGAGAATGGAGGGAAGTAATCAAACATCGAAAAAAATTCAAATTGAATATTAGTTTTCACTTTAATGAGGACGAGTAAGATCTTGATTATGACAATCTTTGTCACCTTTATGGAAGCCTAGATTTCTAGGTTTGATGTGACCACGAGAATATCGCGACAATGACTTATTGATAATTTTCTATATAATTATTGACTAAAATATATTTTTTAAAAAAATAAAAAAATAATTTTATTTTCTAAAATATTTTCTCTCTCTAGGAACACTTACAAGGCATTTTCGATACCTCAAAACTCCCCTAATGAGTGATCTGGAAGAATTCTGACCAGGTGTCTTGGTATTTTATCCCCCTTTCAGAGCCAACAGAGACATTAGATTGGTGCTCTAAGAAACAAAGAGGAACCTGCTATTTTATGCATGTTTTTGGTCTACAAGAGATTTATCTTCTCAAGAAGGAGAAATAAATTGACAGGCTTCACATGTATGAGTATTCTTCTATATCTTCTATTTCTTTAAACCCCTTCTCTTTCATTAATTGCTCTCCCTAAATCTCCCTTCACCCTATTGTCTCTTATCCTTGCAGTAGATTTTCAACCCCAAATGCTTCAACATCAGAGACCCATGCTTGTATGGATAACCCTTATGCTTCTGATGCTTACCATGCAGGTTATCCCTTTGATCCTAGGAAAACAAAGTAATACTCTATCAATCCCACACTTTCAGCCTTGTAATAAGTTATGATTTTGGTTTTTGAGGATAAAAACATTTTAGGTGGGGATGGAATGCAAAGAAGGAAAAATGTAAGTACTTGAGGAAAATAGGAAAAAATATTCACTACATGACTAGTCATATAAGATATATGGGGTTTCATTTTTGCACTATCAGTTAATACGAATACCCTTTCATCTTCATCTTCTTCTCCTTTGCCTCTCATGGCTTTCTCTCCTTTCTCTCTTCTTTTCTTGGCATTCTCTCTCTTGATCTTGCCTTTCTCTCTCTTCTCTCTTCTCTCTCTCTCTCTCTCTCTCTCTCTCTCTCTCTCTCTCTCTCTCTCTCTCTCTCTCTCTCTCTCTCTCTCTCTCTCGCTCGCTCGCTCGCTCGCTCATTCTTTCCCTCCTCTCATCCTTCTTCATTACAATGCAATCCAAATGTGACCAATGCAACACAAAAGTCTCGAACATGCAATTATATAAATGATGTTAGGACCCCATAGGAATCACTATAATTCCTAACTTTTATAAGCCACTCACAAAATGATGTAGGGCCACACAAACCCACTTCTCAATAAGTACTACTCTTTGATAAATTTTGTTCTTACAGTGCATTGTTTGTGCTAACTTCACAATGAGATATTTGGATGTGCTCCTATTAACTTGTAACCTACTTTTAAATATTGGTTTGGATAACCCCCCAAAAGTCCTTATTATATAAAATTTGGTGGTCTAGGATAAGCCCAACATGATCAATGATCATGTCTACATTGAGTTGTATTAGCTCAATGATCAACGTAACCTCGGGCCATACACTCCATCAAACATGCAATTTCATATTGTCCTCATCACCGTCATCCAGATCACTTAATAGTAGCTAAAATATTGCCATGACACCAATTACAACACCAATGACATGAATTATCAAAAGACTTTGATTGTCCATTTGTTTGTCAAAGGATAGGATAAAAATCTACGAGCCAATTAAAGGGATATGTATAATTAGACTTGAAACATATTTTTTAAAAGGAGTCAATATTCTTAAAGAATCTCATTCAACAATCTTTTTCCAGACTCTTGATTACATCAAATAGAGTAGATATAGAGGAGGCAACTACATCCATGATAATGAGTCTACGCTCATCAAATGCTTTCTTTTTCTCCGAGTTTGCTTTTTGGTTGACTAAGTAATGCTAGCCATGTCACTGAGAGACTCATCTATCTTTCTTCCCTTCTTTTGATGTGATTCTTGGGTGGTCACTTGATCTAGCTTAGTCTTTGGAGGCTCATTGGAGACAATGTCTTTATGAGGACTTGCACCTGGATCATTAGAAACAGTTGTAGTATTGTCTTTAGATGAAGACAAACCATTCATGAAGGATGCATGTGCATCACTGACAACATTGGCATGATTTCACATATGCTCATCCACAAGGTCATACCATTATTGGCAAGTGATCTTACAATCATTTCTTGATATAGCATTGTGGGTCTTGTCCTTTCTATATGACTCATAAATACATCCCCAACATTTCTTGCATGCCTCACCATCCTTGTCGAACTATGGAAATAATGATGCTAGGTATGTGGCTACCTTGGAACAAATGTTCACTCCTTGCTTTGATGGTTTGGAGAACTCATGGATCCTCAGATGTGAATGAGTTTTATTTTCCATGCATCCTTCCATTGAGAAAATTATTTTTTTCTAGTTGTTGCTTATTAGGGTGGGGTTTCTTGATTCTTTTCTTTTTGTCTGCTCTTTGATTTAGGAGGCTTTGTCACATCAGACTTTAATGAAGTTCATCATGGATGCTACTTGTTGGCATTTTCGGTTTGTGGAACCATTAATACGTGGATTTGAATCACTTATTGGCATTTTTGGCTTGTGGCACCATTAATACATGGATCTGAATCACATCAACCTCATCACATGTGTCTTGGATTGCATCATAAGAACTTATTACTTGCAATCCTTGTGCAAGTGATGTTGAGGCCATGTTGAGGACTATTTTGTATTGGGCATAGCATTTTTATGTGTGGTTATAGTTCCGTCTACACCTAATTGTCTTGATCATTGGAACAATGCAAATTTAGGAGGACAAGGAGTGATCGAAGGAGGGCTACTTAGAAATGCATTTATGGGAGTATCCACACCCACCCCCCACCACCACCATCACCACCCACGCTTTGGCTTGGAAAATTTATTCTTTGGCTTAGAAAGTACATGTCATTGTTGTACATTGCATCTTTGCTCATTTGAGACATGAATTATTGAAACTCCCATGAGATTACTTTCTTGTGAATCCATTCAGTTGCACCTTACACATGCTAATTACTAAATATTTTAATAGTTGCTTGAGATTTGAGAAGTTAAGTTGAAACTTGTGACAAATAAAAAAGTTTTAGTACTTGAAATAAGGTTCAATGCATTTGATTGTTATTGATGAGTATGCTAATTACAAGATATGGATAGCCTAACTTTATTATTAAAGATGAGATTTGCTAACAATTCACATGTTCGATCTATTAGCCATGACAAGGCTTTGTGAAAAGATATATTACAACATGCAAAAAATGACGTGGATCAAATTTCAACTCAACAACACATAAGTTTTTCCACATAAGTTTTCAAATTAATAAACTTAAAATACAATATTAGTGAGTTTGGGAATCTCCCAATTCCCATTTTTTGAATACTAAAAAGGTGGCACCCAGATAACATGCCCATAAGTTTCTCAAAACAATATGATGGGACCTATCATTTGAAGGCACTTGAAAAATGAAATCTATTGAGCTATAGAGCTCTCCATTTGGAGTTATAATGTTCAAGTTATGACAAATCCAAAGATTTGACCATGTGTCCCAAACTTATGGAAAATTCCCATATTCCCTAGTATGGTGTTTTAATAACAAAATGACATGAGATGTATAATGCAAAGTGCATATTTAAATATGTATATACTACTATGGCATATAGAAACTATTACAGCATATACACTATGATGTATATAGATAAGTATGTACTATCATATGATAGGTATATGGATAATATACATATGCACTATTGCATTATCCATAATCTATACATCATCTGTCACACCAGTTTATGCATTATCTACGCATCATTGGATACATAATTTTATGTATCAATTTATACATGAATCCACACATCAGTTTATGCATTATCTATATAACATTTTATACATCAATCTATGCATAATCCAATGGCTCAAATTTATGCATAATCAAATTAATTTAAAATGTAAATGAGAGAATGGACATACAAGATTTTGTATACAATACAAAAAGTTCAAATAATGTGACATACGAAAAGATCCATTACCCATCAATTATGCCAAAAAACATGATCTCTTTTGTATTTTTTTTGTATTTGTACAATGCAAAGTGCATATGCATAATTGTAGTACATACATATATATATACTACCATATATGTTTTATGCATCTTAGTAGTGTATATATTATATGTTTGTACTATCATAGACTATGCATATAGATAGCTTTATACTACTTTATACATATATGCATAATGCATTAAGGTAGGATATATATGGTATGTACACCACCAAATATGTATAGGTATGGCATTACGCATCATCACAATACATCAATTTATGCATCAATGTAGACAAAATCTATACATTAATTCACACATCATTGTATGTATCAAATTCACACATCATTTTATGGATAATCCATAAATCAGTTATACATTTGAATGTCTACAATACTTTAGTAATCTCAATTAAAAATAATAAATTTATGCACAATCAATTTATATGTAATCAATTGATGTATAATCAGCTTATATAGAATTGATTTATGTCTAATTAGTTTGTACATCATTCTATGTACCAAACTCACACATCATTTTATGCATAATCTGAAAATCACTTATGCATTTCAATGACTTCCACTACAAGATATAGGCCTTATACCGACGTTAAAAGTGATAAAAATGTTCATAAAGAAACTTGCCCCCTGTCGTCGTAAAAAGCGTTGTTATTGGCGACGCCATAGAATAGTCGGTATCAACGTTGTTATCAGCGTTGCTATTTGTGTCGGTATTTGCAATGCTGATACCGATGCAAATGACGACGCTTTGCGATGCATTTTGCGATGCATGCAGTAAAATTGTGAAGCTAATAGCAACGGTAACAGGGAAAAACAAATTTGTGGCATGTATACAATGCTCATGTAAATAAAGGCAAAGTATACTTAAATCATAATACTAATACATGAAATAAATACACGATCGCATAATGAAAGCGGCTGGTACAATCATGGCAAGATACTACTACTATATATAAAATGTCTACACAGATCACATGACCAAAAAAGAAGGGTATGTGAGCTCCAGGGATCCAAGGGTGAGCTATAGATCATTGCCATCCGAAACCTCGTCCCGCCACAAAGGAGCATCCAACGGACTCTGCAAAAAAAAGAAACAACTATACATCAGCCCACCATACAATAATGCATTCTAATTAAACATGGTAACTATAGACAAGAAAGATGAGTGACTTACAAGGCATCCATACAATCGATCAATCAATGCACTGAGACTGTGCCTCTCTGTATATCGAGTCTCAAGGCTGGTGGGATTGCAATTGGTAATGAAGTGCTGCAAAGAAAATAAAATACAACTATTAGAAATACGATTGTCAGTACAAAGGATATTGCAAAAAAATAAGCAAGCAAAACAAAAGAAAAACTTACAAAGTCCTCCAGATATATCCTGTGGCCACCACTCCCAAGATGATGGACCACTCCGACCTCTAGTCCTGCCCTTGCCGCCTCACGCTACTGTCTCTAACGTCTTGGAGAATCTGTAGCCTCCTCCCTGAGTCGGCACCAGTCGTTGTCGTACTGCTGCGCATCCGAGGTGTGGAATCCACCAAAAAGTTGTGTGTATGACATTTGTTACTTTGTACATACTTAGTCGTTGTGTTTGCATTTTTTTCTGCGTGGGAAATATAGTAGAGAGAAGGGTCTTCTGCTACCTTTCCTTTCAACTGGGGGTTGCACCTGATAGATCCTCCTTCAACAATGGTGGGCATGCGATGTCTTCTCTTTTCTAGGCTTCCAATTCCCAGGCGAAAAGAAGAAACGATCACTCCGTCGATGAATTCAAATGCAAGGAGTGCCTCATTAGGTCAGCCATATGGAAGGCTGTGTGGTGCTTCTTTCCGCATAGTGCCAGCTGTTCTAGATGGATGAAGATTGGAACTTACAAGGGTTCATGACTATGATGATGGCTTTCAGTAAAACCATATATTTGCTCAAATACTTGTGGAGTATGCTTCTGTGGTGTATGTCAATGATTTGGATTCTCACATTGCTTGGAATTGCTCTAGGTGTGATGGCTACACCAAGGGTTTCAGATTGGTGGAGTTGATAGTTGATGTTCAACACTGCCTACAGGCTTATGTTGGGCTTGCTGAAGACTTGAATGCAATTGTGATTGCATTCCATGGAACGCAAGAGAATATATTCAAAACTGGATGGAGGATCCGTATTTTAAGTAGCTTGATCTGAATTATCCACGAGTTACAGGTGCAATGGTACATCGTGGATTTTATACAGCCTACCATAATACCACCCTTTGTACAAGAGTAGTTGGTGCAGTTATGTCTATACTTGATGAAGTGGAAGGATTGGACATTATGGTTACAGGACATTCTACGGGGGGTGCCATGGCTGCATTCTGTGCTCTTGATCTCATGGTAAACTATGGAATGAGGAATATTCAAACAGTAACATCTGGGCAACCTGGGGATGCAAGTGGAGGGACCCAACATGCATTCACTTATGTAGACTTGAGGACTGCAACTCGGAATTTCCAGCTGCATAGTCTACTTGGTGAGGGAGGTTTTGGCAGTGTGTATAAAGGGTATATAGATGAGTGAACATTCATGCCTGCATGCCATGAAGGGATGGTGATAGCAGTCAAGCGGTTGAATCCAGAAGGGCAACAAGGACACAAAGAATGGATGGCAGAGGTATATTTTTTTTAGGTGCACTTCACCATCCCAATCTTGTCAAATTGATTGGCTTCTGTGCAGAGGATGACCAGAGATTGCTTGTGTATGAGTTCGTGCCTCATGGAAGCTTAGAGAATCATCTGTTTAGAAAGGGTACTACAAAATTTTGGGCAGTTAGAATGAAGATTGCTATTCGTGCGGCCAGAGGTCTTACTTTTCTACACGATGCTGAAAGGCCAGTGATTTTGAGGGAATTCTGCTATTGTGGGAGGGGTCGCTTTTCAGGAAAGAGAGGACCGTGTTGTAGGGCCTGGGGGAAGAAAAAGCAACAAAAAAATGTGGGGAAGACATGAAGGAGATGGTTCAGAAGTGTTATGAACGAGCAGGAGAGTATAGTAATCCAGAAGGCCATTGTGATCCAGAAAAGCTCAATGAATTAGGCACAGTTTTGAACAGCCTGCAACCAGGGAATTCCATTGTGGTTTTTAGCTCCTTTAAAGCTCGATGATGATGACAAGAATGTGTGTCTGTTATGCTTATTTGATCAACATCTGTTGATCTGGTGGCTATTTCCTTTAATTACAGGTTGCCCGACGCTGCTAATCGGCAAGTGGCTACGAAGTCCTTACTTTCTGCGAAAGTCCCTTGATGAACATATGCGTCAGTTAGTTCCAGAGAGTTTGTCTGAAGACGATAAGCTTGTAGAGTGTGATGCACTTTTACTCGATCTCTTCTTGGATGTTCTTCAGGATTGATGCACAGGGACGAGGAGGTCAACTACTTCCCATCTCGCTTTGATCCAGTACGACCCTCGGAAAGAGTACCTATTCCTTCGAATGTGCTGACAAGGCATCATGAGAAGGTTATGATTGAGAAAGAAAACAACTTCTCTCAACCTGGAGCAAGATATAGATTGTGGTCACCAGACAGGCAATCGAATTTCTTTTAGTACTGGGACGCTTTATCAATCATAGCTACGAGCCAAATTGTAAACCTGAGAAGTGGATGATTGATGGCGAAGTCTGCATTGAACTGTTTGCCATCAAAGGCCTTAAGAAGGCCAACCACAATTAGCTAAACAATCGCATGCTTATCATTGAGTGTATTCCAGAAACATGTCCCTGTGGTGATCTGTGCTCAAATCAACAATTTCAGAAGAAAACATATGCAAAAGTTGGCTAGTTCACCTTCATCCATCGTTGATATACAGATCAGTGTGATAGTACATTAATCATGGAACAAAAAGGATGGAAGATAGAAAAGGATGAATCAGGTTGTCAGCCTCCTCGAGGACCCGTATTATGCACCAATAATTGTGGGATTTTTTATGGAGTGCTAGCACTATGAACCTTTGCTCACAGTGTTATCAAGTAGCCGAACTGAAGCGAGTTAAGTCATCAGAAGCTATAACAGCCATTTCAGTGGCCCATGCCAAGCAATTTACCCCACAGGTGTCAAGTAAGCCTCGAATAGAGGCTGCTTCTCCTGGGCAGATGTATTAACTCAATCTGGGAAGAGGGAGAACGTGGACAGAGCCCTAACTCCTAGTCAGATGCCATCACAACCAAACAGGTGCCCTGCATGCAGTAAGTGAATTGGTCTTATAGGATTCAAGAGTCAATGTGGAAATGTGTTTTGCTCTCTCCATTGGTATAATGACAAGCATTGCTTGCTTCTATGTGAATCCTTGTTTTTCCCTGTTCTGAGTTGCGTGGTAAAATTCTAGATGTGATATCTATCAGACATGAACACATTTTATCAATAAGCAGTGGCAGCCCTTGCTGGGAATCTTATATGTGTCTTATGGTGCTAGAGAGCTTGATGGAGACAAACTTAGCCTTCTGCAAAATCATAGAACCCAGCAATAAAGCATTGCCGTAGTGTATGTTATACTTGTGCAGGGTTGAATAACTGCTCAGAAACTGGCCTTTGATTACTGGAACCGGTGGTGCTTGGATTCAATAGCTCTTCAGGCTGTGAACAACAGGTTTATTGAACAGATGCATGTTAAATCAACAATTGTTGCATTCAATATGAAGAGTCTAGAGTTTATTGTTGCATAGCTTGATCTCGCTTGATTAATCTTCTATCTTGGAATTTCTCTAGAACCTCTATAGTCACGACTTTTCTTTCGAAAACCCTTCGACATCTTTGGTGAACCTGACGTGAAAGTGTTGCATTAAAATTTCAGGATGGGAGATACTTCAGCATCAGTTTCAGCCTCTTCTACAATTCCTGCTTTGTCCTCTACTTCAGGTTCATCATCGACTTCTGCTTCAAGTACTACGGATGATTTAAAGTAGATTTTACACAATATGTCTATGTATATGTAGCTTCAAAACCAGCAGACACAATTGTATATGCAGCAGAGCAGCAGTTACATCAACAACAGTTGTCTCAGCAAAGGCAACTATATTCCGAGCAAGAGAATGCAATCAGTGTGACTAAGGCGATTGAAGTAGTTGAAAATGAAAAGAAGCTATTTGATGGCTGCAATGTATCGGCGTATTTGAAGACGTATGAGATCAAGATGGGATTTTTTGGAGTACCAACAGGACTTATGAGTAAATATTTTCTTCGCCTTGTCACACCCACCTTGAGGGTAAAAGTGACTGATCTTTTCCTTCAAAATTTGCATTGGCAAGATTTTAAGAAGGCCCTAAAAGAGGAGTATTTTCTTGAGGACTTTGGGATGACTACACGGCGGTCATTCCAAGTGTGGGTCTACATGCCAAACAAAGGTCTAGCTGCTTCAGAATTGATACGAGAATTTGAAGAGAGGTATAGTCAGCTTGATGCTATTGAACAAAGAGCATTGGATGTTGAGAAAGTTGAGCTTTTCTTGAAAGCTGCAGATCCTACTCTTCAGGAAGAATTAGGAGAGCTTCTTGAGGATTGCACAAAGCCTATGGGTCTTAAAACAGATTGGCAAGATGCCCAAGATGCAATCTTGACTTTGACTAAGAGGCGGATATGGAAGACCCACTTACAGAATGGATAAGAAATTAGTAGATGACATGGTTGCACGTACTTCTTATGTGGCAGCTAGAGGAGATGCTTCTACATATGGAGTCCAGATTGAGAAAGGTTCAGAGAGTCAATCAACATTATAGACCTATGCTATGGAGACGACAAACAAGGGGAAAATTCAGCAGACCGTTTTGACTAGTGCAGGTTCTAGCATCAGATCTGAGACAGGTTGAGATTCGCCTGTTGACAGGTACACTATTTATGCCTACTTGGCTAAGTCTCAGGGAGCAGATGTACTTGTTGAGGAGAAGCGTAAGAGAGATGAAGAGAATCCAAATGCAACTAAAAAGACTAGAGGGGGTGAGTTTGTTACTCCATCTACTATAGGGCCGTCTTTGAGACCAGGGTTAGAATGACAAATGGAGGATGCTCAAAAGAAAGAAAAGATGTAGGAACCTAGACAAAGAAAGCAGCGAGGGTTTAGATTGATGTTTGATATTGAGACATCTACGAACATGAAGAAAATCTTTAATGATAAGATACTTGGCAGTGAGGTGACTTTTACTATTTCTGAGGTTTTGGGCATCTTGAAAAGAGAGTTTCAAGGTCAGTTCCAAGAAGTCCTGAAGAGGAAAAGACATACATTGCCCACTACTGATACACAAGGAGTTTTGATTGGGGAGTTGGATAAGGATGAGGATGAGGTTATGGTTGAGAATGCTTCTGTTTTTCCACAGATAGAGAACAGAGTTCAGCCTATGCATTATGCTGAAACTGATGAGCCTGTTTTGGTACCGCGTAGTCACTTTTCGCGGAATCATTGAGCTAGGGAAACTACGGAAACAATGGTAAAAGTTGGAGAGAAACAGGTGCCTTATGTTGCTTTGGTGGATCATGGTTCAGAGATTAATCTCATAGTTCATGGAGTTTATGAAAGTAATAGATGGCCTATGGATGCAGAGCATGGGTGGCATATGAGAGCTGCCAATAATACTGCAGGTGATTTGTATGCTACATGTCCTAGTGTCAGGATTTCTATTGGAGATGTAGAGGAGGATTTCTATTTCTTTATGCAGGATTCATGCTCTTACCCCATAATCTTGGGACAGCCATTCATTACAGAGATGGGCATGGAGAAGAAAGTAATGGATGATGGATCTGCTTATGCATGGATTCGTAGTAAAGATGGTATGAGAGTATTCCAGTTTATGACTATGTGTGTAAATCATGCTAGAAATAGGGATACTCTTTGAGATGCAGCTTTGCCCACTGTGAGGGATTCGGGTTTTCATTAGGTACCACTGTCCCATGAGATGACGGTGGTATAGAGTAGAGGAGATTGGAGTTCTTGCCTCCTGGCAGCAGTAGTGTTTTCTCCTCCAATTTTGTTGGAATTTCAGCAAACAGTTCGATGAGTTATTAGAAGATTTCTAAGTTGCCTAGAGCTGCCAGCAGGCAGTACATATGCAGGAAGGAGAAATATTTGAAAAATGCAGGTATTTTAGAGGATTATGAGCATATAGATGGGATGTATGATAGTATGGTTTGTGCAGATACGATGACAGAGATGGAAAATATGCTGAAAAATTATATGCAGAGTTGTCACAGTAATGTATCAGTGCAGTCCCTAAACATGTTTCATGAAATTTCAGATTTTGTGTCACAGATAGAGTCAAAGGCTGAGGTGACTCAGCAAAAAGTGTTGAGTGCTAGAGAAATTCAGCAAATAGAGTTTCCAACTAATTATGATCGGCCTACAGAGGCATAGAGGGCTGAAATTTCAGCCAACAGAGTTTACTGCTGAAATATTTCAGCATCCAGAGTTTAGGGCTGCTCCTATGCAGTCCATAGAGCAAAGGGCTGAGGATATTCAGCCACCAGAGTGCAGAATTGCTGATTTACAGCAATATTTGAGTAATGCAGAGGATTATAATGAAGCCAGGGTTGACACAAAATACAAGACTGTGGATAAGAAGGTGAATCTGGTAGTTGGACTGCTTCCACCTGACAGTGATCAGCAAATAGAGAGGGATGCCAAGCAGCCAATTTTGAGGAATCCAGAGCATATAGGCCATAAATTTTTAGCAAAGACTCTTGCTGAATTAAAAATTGGAAATGGTGATTTCTTGCTACCCTCAGAGAAGCAGTGCTTTCAGGATATGCTTGAGCGACATGAAAGGGGGTTTGCTTTTTTCTCGCATGAGATCGGATGTGTGAATTCAGATATTGTTGCCCCTATGGTGATCTTTACTATTCCTCATATTCCATGGAACCTCCGACCTATTCCAGTGCCTAGGGCACACCTGCCAAAGTTAGTTGATTTGTTGAATGAGAAAATCAGAATGGGAATCCTAGAGCCATCATCTGCACCATACTCAAATAGGTGGCTTACGGTTCCAAAGAAGAATGGTACTCTCCGATTTATACAGGACATGCACCCAATAAATAGAGTTACTATCAGGAATTTTGGTATAGGTCCAGTTGTGGATGAGTTTGTAGAAGCATTTGCTGGATGTGCCATCTATTCTTTAGGTAACTTGTATTCGGGATATGATTAGTTTCAGCTGGCCTTGGAAAGTAGGGACATAACCACTATGAGAACTCCTATTGGGCTTGTCAGAATGTGTACCTTGCCTCAAGGTGCCACTAATTCTGTTGCGCATATGATGAATGCCATGCATAAGGTCCTTCCTGAGTACAAACCTTAGCTTACCATGCCTTTCTTGGATGATGTGCCCATTAAGGGGTGTGCAGAAGAAGAGAAGAATGAGAGTCTAAATGAGCAGGGATGTAGATACTTTGTGGCTGATCATATTTTAGCTTGTGAAAAGATTTTAGCCAAGTTAGAAGAAGTGAACTTGACACTATCAGGGCAAAAATCTGTTTTTGGAGTAAATGAGGTTGTCATTGTTGGACATATGTGTGGGTATTATGGCAGTAAACCTTCACCTGAGAAGGTGGATGCTATACGCAAGATCACGGAGTATTGTTCTACCACTTCAGAGGTACAGAGATTCATTGGAGCCTGTGTGTTTTACATGATTTGGATACCCCATTTTGCACACATAGCAGATTGTTTATATCAACTGCTTCGAAAGGGGCATAAATTTTATTGGGATGAGAGCCACACTAGAGCCATGCGGAAATTGAAGAAGTTATTGCAGATTGCTCCTACTCTCAGGAAAATGGATTATAATTGCCGAAGGCCTATTGTATTGACAATTGACACTAGTCCAATTGGCATAGGTTGGGCTGTGGGTCAAGATGATGCAGATGGAAATAGGTATGCTATTCGGTTTGGGGCAAAAGTCCTAAATGAGAGATAGAGGAGGTATCCACAAATCAAGAGGGAATGACTGGGAATTGTTACGGCTCTCAAATGTGACAAGGAGTACTTTATTGGAGCCCCAGTTGTGGTAGAGATAGATTACTTGCCATTGATAGGTATGATTACGAGTTGCTCTACTCCGGATATAGCTATACTGAGATGGATTGCATACATCGTCATTAAATCCAGAATTTAAACACATAGTAGGAAAGGGCGGACATGCTGTCTAGAGCCAGATATGATGATGAGGAGACACTACTTGCAGAAGAGGATGATGCAGAAATTTCAGCCGCTATGGTTGATCATGTTTGCCATGTCTATGATATTGTGGCTTTCATAGAAGAACTCTATGTTGGAGATTGGTTATAGATTGGCAAGTACCTTAGTACACTAAGCAAAAGAGATGAATGGATAGATGAAGAGTTCAAGAAGATCAGAAGAAAAGCCTATGGTTATTTCCTCAAGGACGGATTTCTTTGGAAGCACTCAAAGAAAAGATGTGGATTACCCTTGTGGCCGGTTGTCTGCGATAAAGAGACCCAGTTACAGGTGATGAGACAGTTTCATGAGAGTCCTTGGGCTGGTCATAGAGGAGTGTGGGCTACTTATGAGAAAATTAAGGAAAAATATTGGTGGAAAGGCATGTATGGAGATGTTTCTCGCTTTGTAGAGACTTGTAGAGATTGTCAGATGTATTCTATAGTGCGTCATCGAGATGAGCTTCATCCGACCTATCCGCTATGCATTCATTATAAGTGGGTAGTTGACTTGGTTACTATGCCGATGGGTCTATGGCAGATGAGGTATATTGTTTTGGCCAGAGAGGATCTTACCAATCATGTTGAGGGCACTGTTTTTCTATGTCACGTGATAAGATTACGTGAAGGAATCAGTGCTTAACAGGGTTAATTAAAGAAGCTGATTGTTATATGTCAAATTAATGTGTTAGATAATTACATAACTAAAACAAACCAAGGAAAGTGCGGAGGATGGGCCATGGGTCCGTCCTACGGTTGGGTGGTCCCGGTTAGCTGGGAACTTTCCTCAAAAATCTCAAAGAATAGCGGGATGATCATCATCATCAAAACGAATAACGAGAACGATGACCTAGAGTTACGTCTTACCCGATTTACGCTGTTTTAGGGGAACGGAATGGGACTATGCCTTATGGCAGAGAGGTTGAGCCTTGCATCCCTCTCATTTCCCATTCTCCTTGAACCAAGTGCAACGTGAATCCGCTTCGGACCTGGTGTTTCTGCATAAAGTAGTTCGCTGGGGTCTGACGTAGTTGCTGTTAGCTAATGACCCATCAGGAAAACCGTAATTCCGGTCGATCCTAAGTGGAAACGGCCAGGATACTTCCGCTACGTGGCAGACGCGAGAAGACTAGATCGCAAAACCCGTAACATTCCATGGGAGTGCCGGGCGGAGCTTTCTAGACATCCTTTCTAATGGACTGCTAAGACGTGTTCTAGATGATACAAATGAACACGTTACAGTAATCCTAGTAGAGCCCCTCTAAGATACTCAAAGTACATAACCTAGAGACCGTAGCTAGGTATATAAGGTATAATGGCCATACAAGAAGATAACTCAATAATTGATTGATCACCACTAAATCCCAAAGAAGAATCCTGTTCCATCCCCTTCAACTCTATATTCACCTCGTGAAGAACTTCACTAATCATAGCATCCTTGTCACCAATCTTTTTGTTGCAATGATGAAGTAACATATTCATCACTTTTCCTCTTAGCATCTAAGGCATTATCCAATCTTTTAGTCAAGTCCAAACATTTAGTCTTCAACTCATGAACCTTATGAACCAATGCTTTTTTTTTCTACAATAATGAATAATTATCTACCGGGACAAACAATTCCTTGAGCATGGTATATGGCCGAGATATAACATCAATAAATCTCTCAACTACTATGTCCCATGCATTTTTTACATCAATCAGTAAAGCATTTCTTATATTTTGAAGTTTAGATTTCAACACCATGGATGCATCAATATCAACTCAATGTTTTTCAAAATTTGCTTCTCAACCTCTTGCAGAGGCTAAAACCTCTCAAGCAAGAGCTTATGGTCAACTTGCAACTTGACATACATCTCCATAAAGCTATCCATTTGAGCCTCGTTTTCCCAAATTGTATTACAAGTCATTAAATTGTTTGTTGTAACGTAGACAAGATGGAAAACGAAGAAGGTCTTGTTGTTCAAGATCACGAGGCGTATCTTAATCAGCGTGTCCCATATCCTTGCTCTCAATGCAAGTTGGAAATTAGACGAAAATGCCGATTGTCTATAGAACATGTACGACAATTTGGCGAGTTTCAATCTGAGATCATTGATCAGGCGATTGCGGATTTTCAGCAAATGGTAATTTGAAGTTAATATCAATCATGCATTGTACTCGCAAGCTAATTGAATACCATATACAATAAGATTGGGTCTTGTTGGCAAATTTTCTATCCAGGGAGGTGATGTCTCGTCCCAAGGAGAAGTGCACCGTTTGTGGCCAATTAGAGGAGTTCGTGTGAGAAATGTGGGATCTAGAGCATGGCAAAACCGGAAGCTATGGAGGATGAAATGAGAAGTGTGGACTCATGATGGAGAAGACAAGGACACTGTTTGTTACACAAGTGAATTAGGTTCCAAGATTGAGACTTGGACTCATAAACACAATCTTGTGTATGTGGACAATGACATTGACACTTCACTGAAAAGAAAAGAGTACTTTCATTGCATTAAGAAAGGAAGCAAGTACAATGCTTTATAGGAAAGTAGGAAACTGCAGTAGGCACCATTGTGCATATGGGATAAGTTAGC
Source organism: Lygodium microphyllum (assembly GCF_053477565.2). Classification (NCBI taxonomy): domain Eukaryota; kingdom Viridiplantae; phylum Streptophyta; class Polypodiopsida; order Schizaeales; family Lygodiaceae; genus Lygodium; species Lygodium microphyllum. The sequence continues at coordinate 114,298,640 of NC_141148.1, forward strand.
CTGCATATCCTTGACCCTGAGACTCCATACAAAGAGGCTGTTTGAGTGTGATTGCTGATTCTCAACACCCCTCCTCAATCACAACTAGAAAAGGCATAAAGTGTGTAGAGGCTGTAATGAGAACCACCTGCAAAGTGTGGGCATACCACAGACATGGCAAAACACCAGAGGCTGTCGCAGAAAAAGCTAAGTGTGGGTACCATAAACATAGTGGACATCCAGAGGCTGTAACAGGGGCCTCACAAAGTGTACAGGGACTGTAATGCCAAGTTACATAAGGAGTTTACAAAGCTTATGGTAGGAAGCATTAGGGCAAGGAAGTACAAGGCTATTAAAACAGTCTATCAGAATTATGAGAGTACAAGGACTGATGAGTCTTGTCCTTCCGATCCTGGTGGTCTTCATCTTCATCTTCTTCTTCCTTTGCTCCATTTTCTTCTTCTTCTTTGACTGCGACTAGATATGCCTTTTGGGATCTCTTTCTTGCGTGGCAGATCTTCTCGGTGTGTTCGGTCCTTTTGCAGAAGTCACAAAAGAGCTTATCCTTCTTGCCTTTGTACCTGTTGCCAACATATAATGCATGCTCATCTCTAGAGGTACTTGGTTCTTCTTTAGTTTTTAGCTTCTTTTCTTCTTCTAACAGTGATGCCTGGATATCAACAAGTTCAGGATTTGGCATGTTGATTAAAGTTGTTGATACATTATTATATTCAGGAGGCAAGCTCTTAAGTAGAACACCGATGCAAACATCTTCATCCATTTTAATGTTGATTCCTGCAAGTTGGGTTAGGAGTCCTTCCATGTAATTAAGATGTGTGGCAAGTGATGTGCTGGACTTCATTTCAAGCCTGAAGAACTCAATCAGGAGACCATACTTTGATGATCTAGATTGTGCACCGAACAGGGTGTCAAGTCTTTTCCATGTATCCTGTGAGGTCTCACAGTTATCCACATGATGGATATAACTGTCGTCTAGCTCCAGTTTGATAATGGCCTGAGCTCTGTCATCATTCTTTTGCCAAGTAGTTGCAAGGTCCGCGTCCCGAGGTTTCTTCTCTTTGCCATTTGTGATGACCCAGAGACCCTTCTTCATCAGGATGAGCTTGATGCGGGTTTGCCAAGTGTGAAACCCGACTCCTTTGAATCGAGCATTTGGAGAGTCTTTTCCCATGCTAGATTTACGGGAACAGTAGCAAATCAACTTCAGACTTATTAGATTTGAGCAACAGAAGAATTGATTGAGAGACACAAGTGCTAAAAAACACTAACTGAGTGTCAATGAATACCAAATCTGCAAAAGTCTTTTACTCTTTTAAAATCCAAGTGATTTTTCCCTTCTTGATTTGATGCTGATGCCTTCAGATCTGAGTGACAGTACTTTAATGAACTTCAGAGAGTATTGCTCAGTGATTAAAATCACTGTTGATAACTTTAGTGAGAGAAACAGTGAAAAATGTCAAGATTTTGAAGCTTTGGCTATGGTGGAATTAGGGTTTCTGAGACAGGGGCCTGGTTTTTCTCAGATTGCAGGAGCTACAGTGGATCATTTTCAAAAATTTTTATATGCCTAGGAAGCTGATTTCATGGGCTACCAAAGCCCTATCATAATCATCAAAATCATGGACAGTATGCAGCACGCAGGCACGTCGAACAGCAGCAGGCGCATTTCTGACAGGATTCCGCGATTTTCGCAATGCTGAAGCCAGGGCACAGTAATGTCATCAATTCTCGTGCCAGGATGAAGCGCCTTGAGTAGAGGAACAACTCCCTAGAAGAAATCGTGGGCTGAAATGGCCTGGTTGAAGAGTTATGGAAGCTCCAAGTAAGGTAGGTCCTGTCTGGCTATGGCCGACACAGAGCAGAGATTGGGGATTTTCACAATGCTGAGCTCCAGATGGTCCAATGTCCTGGATTGATGTGATACAGGGAATCTTTGTGAGTTGGGGAATACTTTTCCATAAGGAAGCTCCAAGAGATTTGACTTGTGGAGTGAGATATAAGCAGCTCAATCTGACAGGGTGCTGCTGGCTATGGCTGCCATGGAAGCTTCAGTGAGAGTAGAGTTGGGAGATGAAGTAATGAGCTGACATTGAGCTAGACTGAGGTTGAAAGGAATCAAGAGAGGCTAGACAAGCAATTCCATGCCCAACTGGGCTCTGATACCATGTGAGAAATGCGGGATCTAGAGCATGGCAAAACCGGAAGCTATGGAGGATGAAATGAGAAGTGTGGACTCATGATGGAGAAGACAAGGACACTGTTTGTTACACAAGTGAATTAGGTTCCAAGATTGAGACTTGGACTCATAAACAAAATCTTGTGTATGTGGACAATGACATTGACACTTCATTGAAAAGAAAAGAGTACTATCATTGCATTAAGAAAGGAAGCAAGTACAATGCTTTATAGGAAAGTAGGAAACTGCAGTAGGCACCATTGTGCATATGGGATAAGTTAGCCTGCATATCCTTGACCCTGAGACTCCATACAAAGAGGCTGTTTGAGTGTGATTGCTGATTCTCAACAGTTCGTGGGCATGCGATGGAAGGAGTGCAGGAGCCAATCCACCACTCGCAAGGCCAATCTATATTGTTAATGCTAGAGGAGACAGACAACCTTCCAGACCTACCTACAATCTTGGAGCCTGAGATGGAGGCAATGATCAATGCATTGATTCCCATGGATGTCGAGACTTCTGATCCGCTTAGAGAGAAAGCATCCATACCATTATATGATGGGTGCCGAGTATCTCGGTTGAAGACAATGCTTGCACTCTTAAGTGTGCAAGCAAAATACGGGTGGAGCGATACGAGTGTGACCGAGTTATTTAGGTACCTTGCACATAGGCTTCATTGATTTTTTTTTTGACACTATTATTACAAACACTTGTGCTTTTTCAAGGTGTTTTATGATTTTTTTTCAGGTTATTGAAATATCATATATTACCACCTGCAAATACCATGCTTGCGTCTCGTGATGATGCACGACATGTTTTATGGAAGCTTGGCACGGACTACAATAACATCCATGCATGTATCAACGATTGCATATTGTTTCGAGGAGAATACGAGACTATGGAGACATGTCCAAAGTGTGGTGCTCACAGGTATCGACAGGACTTGTAAGGGCAAACCATCCCTCAAAAATTTCTCAGACACTTTCCGCTCATCCCCCACATAAACCACATGTTTCGTACGTCCGGCATGGCGAGCTTGATAACGTGGCTACGCAGAATAGGTCCACGGATGGAGTTCAACGAATATCAGCGGATTCGCATGCATGGAGCCACATTAACTCTACCTTCCCAGGCTTTGCACAAGAGCCAAGGAATCTTCGGCTCGGTCTCGCAATGGATGGCGTGAACCCATTCGGTCTGCGCTCAACTTCTTACAGTGTGTGGCCTATAGTCCTTGTCAACTACAACATCCCTCCATGGCTTTCTACGAAGAAAGGACATCTCATCCTTAGCTTGCTCGTCCCAGGCCGCTACAAAGTAAAAAATATGGAAGTGTATCTTCATCCATTAGTCGATGAGCTTAAGATTTTGTGGGAGGAGGGGGTCATTGTGCAAGATATGAGCAGGCGCGATGGTCGGCGGTCAGCCAATATTCGAGCCATTCTCATGTGGATGATGCATGACTTTTCGGGATTGGGAGAGTGCTCAGGTGAGCAAGCCTCCGTTCTCGCTGGTAATATCTATATTTTATCTCATTCAATCAAGTATTCACTAGGTCGTGGTGTTGGAACAAGTTTGGTTACCTCAGGTTATCATGCATATCCATTGTGCGGGCCACAATTAAACTCCCGAAGGTCACGAACCATGAAGAAGATGGTATATCAAGGACACACTGCTTTCTTGCCGGAGGATCATGAACTCAGGGAAGGTTTCCTAGGACGACCTCCAACACGTATGAACGCCGCAAGCTGGTACGAGCTGAAAATAGTCCACGTGGAATCACATCCAAATGGAATGCGGCAGTTCTCAGTTTTCTACAAGTTGCCATATTGGACCCACTTACAGGTCAACCACTTGTTGGATCCCATGCATATTTTCAAGAATGTGGGTAGCTTGCTATGGGACCACATCACAGGAAAGAGAGACACTATGGGGGCACGAATGGATTTGAAGGAGGGAGGTAAGATGGAGGCGCTTTGGCCACAGTCGAGTGCTGATGGTCGCGTACAGCTTCCTCATGCTCCTTGGGTTTTTTCCACTAAAGAAGAGCGCATTGTGAAGCAAGTAATCAAGTCTATCTGCACTCCGACGGGTATGATGCATTCTTTCAGGTCCACATTTTCTAAAGACGACCAATTGTCGGGGCTAAAATCCCATGATTGGCATAAGATATGTCAGGTTTGTGCTATGAATGGATTGTAATTAGCATGGGCATTTTGCTATTTGGAATGTAGCCATTATTCATAATGCTTTCTCATTCGTGGCAATTTGTACTACCGATCGTGATCGCAGGATGCCTTACTCCAGAAATTCGCGGGGCCATTTACAAGTTGTCGACTTTGGTGCAATGGATCTCACAGAAAGAGATTAAGACGTCCTCTATTGAATCCGCGAGACGGGGAGCAGTGGAGACGATTTGTCTCTTTGAGAAATACATGCCCACTAGCATGCTCACGATACAAGTCCACCTTCTTGTGCATCTTGTGGATGAAGTGGAGATTGCTAGACCTGTCCATACGCAATGGATGTTCTTCCTATAGCGCTTCATGAAAACCCTGAAAGGCTTTGTGTGACAACGAGCTCGGCCAGAAGGTAGCATGGCCGAAGGTTGGTTGGTATCAGAGGCATTAGTGCATATCTCACAATGGCTACCAATGATGGAACCAGACAATGAAATGTTATGGTCGTTGAAGGACGATGATAGACTGACTGGAGATGTGGTGGTTGGAAATGGGATAGAAAAAAGAATGGATGCCTCAATGGAAGAGAAGGTGAATCGCTTTTGTATGTTGCACCATGCCTCCATGGAGACGTGGCTCGCCAAATACCAGATTGCAAGGCAAGATCGAGAGGAAGCGCGAGTTGAATTCCGACATAGTACGCGTCATCGATCGATTCAATATCCCGAAGGCATGGAGGAGATGCCGCGGTTTATGTCAACGCGATGGTTGCATGGAGCCTTGACCGCAGCATCTCGCGAAGGGACAGAGGTCTCAATGGAGGAGTGGGAATTCTCGAGGGGATGTAGTCCAAAGGTGATGAGGGGTTTAGAATCTTTCATATCTAAATTTTATATGCGACATCTAATTTGAGTGTTTCAATGTACAGTACAAAATATATATAGTGCAGCGTGGTCGCGCGGACGGCATTTTTGCGTGGAGCGTATTGACAAAATGCGCTCCACAATGGACTGTGGTGTCATGGCAAGGTTCGAGCAAGAGAGCGGACGACGAGCAACGGATCTAAACAAGGTTGTAGATGAGATGGAGTATTTTGGGAACTTGCAAAGTATTATTATGGTGGATTACCGTAGCTTCTCCATGATACTATTCAATGTGCAGTGGTTCAAAGTGGTACTTGGAGGAGCTGGAGCAACAGTTCGACGAGGTCCATCTGGATTTCTCGAAATAGATTCCGAAAAAAAAAATCACATTCAGCTGGAGCTGCATCACCTCCAGGATTTGTCACACCTGTGGGGACGTCTACTCTAGTTACTCCAGCTTTTGCACAGCCGTCAGCAGCAGGTGGCACCCCTTTGGGTGCCACTCCGAGAGAGATTACCCTCGTCACTACATCGGATGTAGAGGGGTCTCCTGGATATGCCCAGGAGCATGGACACAGATGGGAGAGGACCCATCTTAGACAGACTCCTAGGGGTTATGGATATCTGGTCGATAGTAGGTCAGGAGCCATCACCATGAATGATGAGGGGAGGAGGGTGATGGCTCGCATGAGAGAGTTGTGCCAACAAGTTTTTTGGCACAATGTCTTGGATCATTGGAAGAACATACCGGAGGGGAGCAAGGACTACATTGTAGCATCCTTGCACGAGGAGTTTCCGATGCCAGCCGCAGTAGATAGATTCTCTACGGGCTAGATGATGGATTGCATGCGTGCATACATGTCACATAGACGATCTGACACACGCAAGGCAATCAAGAGTGGGGCTGCAAAGCCTGAGTGGTTAGATGCAGACAACTGGTACCGACTGAGGGAGGAGGCTACAGATTCTCCAGGATGTTGGAGTCAGTAGCGCGAGGTGGCGAGGGCACGACTCGAGGCCGGAGTGATCCATCATCTTGGGAGTGGCGGCCACAGGACATATTTGGAGGACTTTGTAAGTTTTTCTTTTGTTTTGCTTGTTTGTTTTTTTGAAATATTCTTTGTACTGACAATCATGTTTCTAACAGTTAGCATTTTGTTTTCTTTGCAACACTCCATTACAAATTGTGATCTGATCGGCCTTGAGACTCGATATGCAGAGAGGCACGGTCTCAATGCATTGATCAACCGATTGTATAGACACGGCGGCCCTGTAAGTCACTCATCTTTCTTGTCCGTAGTTACCATGAGATATTTGAATGCATTATTGTATGGTGGATTGATGTGTTGTTTCTTTTTCTGCAGAGTCCGTTCGATGCTCCTTTGCGGTGGGATGAGCTTTCAGGGGACGAGGATTTATAGCTCGCCCTTGGATCCCTGGAGCTCATACACCTTTATTTTTGAGTCACCTGATCTATGTAGACATTTTCTATGTATTAGTGATATCCTGTCATGATTGTACCAATCGCTTTTTATGCGATCATGTATTTATTTCATGTATCAATTTTATGATTTCAGTATACATTCTTTTTATTTGCAAGTGCTTTGTACACAGTAGTGTAAAAACTATTTTGTATGGCTCTCATAAAGCACACAGGCTGCCCTGCCACAAAATTTTTTTTATCCCTGTTACTGTCGCTATTAGCATCGTAAATTTTACTACTCGCATCGCTATTGCCGTCGCTATGCGCATCGCAAAACGTCGGTATTAGCATCGCTATTGGTGTCGCAAATGCGACGCTGATAGCGACGCCAATAGTGACGTGAATAGCGACGCTAATAGCAACGCCAATACCGACGTTTCTATGGAGTCGTTAATAACAACGCTTTTTGCGACGATAGGGGCAAATTTTGTTATTTGTATTTTCATCACTTTAAATGTCGGTATAAGGCCTATATCTTGTAGTGCTTGAGGACCTTTTGTTACTCTTGACCCTGAATCGACTACGGTACAAGTACTGGTGCCACTTCTTGATTGTATGGAGTATAGCCAACATCTCGTGGTCATATACATTCATAGCCATATCTTTTTGTGTAAGTTTGTGACTCTGAAAAGCAATAACACCATGCTCCTATAAGAAAATAGTACCTATGTCTCTGTCACTAATATTACATTGTATAGTAAACTCTTTAGAGAAGTATGGGCATATTAAGATAAGAGTGTAAGTGAGGAGTGTTGTATGAGCATCTTATGTTATAAATTTTAAGTATAGAAAAAGTTTACTTGATCATCATTTAGATTGTAGATATGTTGAATTATAGATATGTCTTGCTTGGACACCCTAAAAGTTTCTATTTGGAGTTTTGTATCAAAAGTTATGTCAGATCAAGTAAATTGGACTTGAAACAGGAAAGCAAACAAGATAATAGCTTTTCGTGCAAACTTATGTGACATAGGTTTCATCACGATTATCCACTTCTGAGTTTCCACCAAAATTAGTCAAAAGTTATGTCAGTTCCAATAAATTGGACTTGAAACAGGAAAGCAAACAAGATAATAGCTTTTCATGAAAACTTCTGCAACATAGGTTTCATCACGATTACTCACTTCTGATTTTCCACCAAAATTAGTCAAATCATCATCTATTCTTGGACAAAAAGTAAAGTGATAACATTTTGATCATTGTTCATATTTAGAATCTATGTTGGTTAGATTTGTTCTTGCACACATTTTTTCTATTTTGGGCCGCTTTATTCTTGCCCACATTTTGTCTATCTTGGGTATTTTATTTTGGAGTATGTTTCTTGAACTAAACGTCTTTCTTTATAGCATAGCTTTTGTATATGACTTGTTGTGCTGCACTTTCGTCATTGTTTTGTATATGATGTGTAGATTTTGTATAGCTTCTATGTAATTATGAATGTTTGTCTCAGCCAATTGATCGGGCTTATGATAATACCCTTGTAATTGAAGGACCTATCGTTGAAGAATAGCAAAGTATTTATAATGAGTGGGTCGACACCACAAAGGAGCTCATTGGTATATCCTTTTTGCTCTTCAAGAATCTCTTATGCTTGATGTATGTAATGTTTTAACCTCACAAGCTATATGGGAGTATTTGACAGTAAATTTGGAGAAGAAACCTATTATAGAGATACTTTGTCTTTGTAGTCAGCTCATTGAGTTACAATACAATATTGAAACTTCTATGACAACACATATCCAATCATTCAAGAACATTATCAATCAGCTTGTTGCTCTACTAGTGATGCAATTCCACGAAAGCAATTTGTAATAGACCTTCTTGACACTGCAAAGGATCCTGCTTATGATAATATTGTTACCATATTATCTAATAAAGATAGGATCAATTTTGATCAAGCTTGTATACCTTTAATTGAATATTCACATTAACGATACAAAAATCAAGAAAGAGCTTTGATCTCACAAGAGGACACATAGTTAGAAAAAATCAACCAAGCTTTACTTGCTTGAAGGCGTCCCTTTCCACGCTTTACTTGTAGGAGTTGTCATGGTGGTAGCTTCTCTCGTCTCAAGTTTCCTAATATACATTGTTCTTATTGCAATAGAAATGGTCGCACTACATATGATTGTTGGGCAAAACAATATGATGAAGAACATGGTATAAACAACCATATTTATCCTAAGATTATTCTCCTTGTGACTACTACAAAAAGAGTGATCATCCAATCCATCTATGTTTCAAGAGGCGTTTTGATTCAGATCATAATAGAGCATATGCTGCTACACATGACAATACACTAAAGAAGAAAATTGTGTGAGTTGTTCTATCTCTCTGGAAAGGATACTTCATGTTTGTGATGGATCTCTTTTTATTATTGATTCTGGTGGATAAAATGCTCTAATATTACGGAAGGATACAAGAAATATAAGGCTAGGTTTAGCCTTGAGGCGAAATCTTAAGGTATATAGCATCACAGAATAGAAAGAAAGGCTAGTATTTTGAAAGCACTCATTGATAAAAGAATTGTGCAAACCATTTATTCCATATTCACATCTAAGAGACTTTTTTTAACATTACACAAATCATATATTTCATATTCACAACAAAAAGAGTATTTTCAATAGTGCAAAAAATTTGGTTTTCAATATTCACGTAGAGTGAAGCTATCATTTGCAAGGTAGTGGTTGGACAACAAAAAAGGCAAGTGCTCCAGGAGATCAATCAAGCAATCGAGAAGAAGAAGAAGGCATTGAATTCTCAAGAATGAGTGCCTAATCTCATTGCTACAGAAATACAGATTGCATTTAGTTTTCATACATGATTTTTATTTAGAAAATGCTTTTGGTGTTTGATCTTAATATTATTCAATACTAATCATGCAAAAGAGTAGTAGTGTGATTTGTAGTAATTGTATGGATTGAAATGGTCATAATCAATGTAATTTAACTCAAAATCAGAAATGAAGTAGGAAAAAGTTGAAAACCTGTTGTAATTAGGATGTCAGTAATGTGTGCCAACATAACAAAAATCACTCGTGAAGTAGAGCAGACACGGTGTGGAGTGGTGATCATTCACTGCCCTGTTGAATTGCTGAAGCCTTGGAGCAAGATTTCTGATTTGAAGATGCATGTAGTTTTGGTCATAATAGCCTGATTTAAACTAGAATTTGCACTACACAATCTGTTTCAGTTTGAGAAAATGAAACAGTGGAGAGTAGTCAAAGAAGAGCAAGGGGATAGAACCGCCAAAGATTAGGGCTGCAATACTTGCAGTAAGAGACGGGCGACAGGAGCAGAGATAAAAATGCGGAGGATCAGAGATGCGAAACCTGCAACTGTAAAAATGCAACAGAGAAAACACTCGTGTTAGAGAGTTGCGTGGAAGAGAGAGGGAGGGGAAGAGAAACTCATTTTGAAAAAAATCATGATTAGTTGTAAAGACCGACTCATGAAACGGATCATTTAATGTATCACGCTATTTGAATAACCATAACTTGTTACGGAATACGAGTAGATTTAGATCTTTTTTTTGTGTCTATTTTTTAATTTTATTAAAAATTTCAAGTCGCAAATTTTTCAAACATCACGTAATGGACCCCGCTGTTGGGGGCGTTGCCCCCAAACCACCACCGAGGGTGCTGCCCTCGAATCCCTACTGGGGGCGTTGCCGCCAAACCCCCACAAGGGGGCACTACCTCCCAGACCCCCCGTTGGGGGCGTTGCCCCCAAACCCCCATCGAGGGCGTTGCCTCCGAACTCCCACTGGGGACGTTACCCACAGACTCCCACAAGGGGGCGCTGCCTCCCGAATCCCCCATTGGGGGCGTTGCCCCCAAACCCCCACCGGGGACACTGCCCGTGGACCCCCGCTAGGGGCATTGCCCCCACACCCCCATCAGGGACACTACTCCCAACCCCTACTAGGGATGTTTCCCGCATAACCCCACCAAGGGGCCCTACCGCTCAAATCCCCCATTAGGAGCTTTGCCTTCAAATCACTACAACGGGAACTATCCCAAAACCCCAACTAGGGGCATTGCTCCCAAATCTCCACCGAGGAAGACATTGCCCTTAAACTCTCACTAGGGGCATTTTTCCTGGACCAGCTCCTTTCCCCTCGCCCCTCCTTAGGAACCCACCATTTGGATATTGCCCCTATTTCCACAGTTAGAGATTTTGCATGCATACTCTCTATCCTACCTTGCTAGAGATTCTACTCTCGAACTATCACTAAGGTGGCTTCAAAATCCTCAATGATATTACACATTACATATAATATATATTAAATATACATAATCTTACAAAATATGATTTAATATATTTAAATTATATTGATTAATTATTAGTAAATTAATATAATATAATATATATTTATTTATTTATTTATTTAAAATATATTTTGATAATATATTCTATAATATACACATAGTACGATATACTAATATAACATGATTTATACTAAAATAGTATAACTTAAAAATAAAATGTAATATGATACATTTTACTATTATCAACAAGTAGGTAATATAAGATTTATAAATATTTAACCATGATAAGAATTATCTTTCCTTCGCAAATAGCTTCTAATTGATGCTAAAATTACCTCAATCTTTATAACTTTGTGTCATAGGGAATGAAATCTCCTATCCTTTAGAGGTCATTGTGGTTTCAACATTTAAGCACAAGGTCAAAGTTTCTCATAAAATATCTTTATCATTGTTGTCATGTGGAATATATGAAATAAAGGGTTTGATCATTTGATCAAATATTTTCTAATGGAGATCACAGAGATTATTTATCCTTGTTGACATGCAATAAAGGCTTTTAACATTTGGCTAAATCTTGTTCTATGGACATCACAAACAATTATTATCCTTGCTATCATCTAGGTTAAATACATGTTTTGACCATATGGCTAAATCTTTTCTTGTGGATATCATAAAGAATTTTAATCCTAAGTCTTGTGTAAAATAGTTACAATAAAGGTTTTGACCATTTGGCTAAATCTTTTTCCATAAAGATCACAATGAACTTTTATCCTTGTTGTATGTATTGACCATTTGGCTAAATATTTTTCTATGGAGACCACAATGAACTTCTATCCTTTTTGTTATGTGAAATACATATAACAAATGTTTCAATCATTTGACTATGTGTTTCCCTATGGGGATCACAAATAATTTTTATATTTTCTATGGTATGGAATACATACAATAGATTTTTGACCAGGTGGCTAAATATTTTCCTATACACATTATAAATAATTTTAATCACTGTTCTTGTGTTGAATAGATATAGTACAAGTTTTGAACATCTGCTATAACTTTTCCCCATGAGAACACACAAGGAAGTTTTTGCTTACTCAAAGAGTAGCTAATAAAATAAAGTAAAATCAAGGGCAACTAAAAATAATAGAAGAAACTTTTCTTATTTACTTTAGGGCCGCATAGTTCATGAGAAAGTTTGTTTTTGGCCATATGATCAAATCTATCCCCTTTCTATATGATGTTTCCATTAATACTTTATATTATGGAAGCTAGACTCATTCTATCTAATATTTAAGTAATTTTTTCGTTTCAATGAAATTTGATACTTCATTGTATTTAGCAATTTCATTACTATTTTCTTATTTTTGAGGGGTGACAACATACAAATGATAAAATCTCAATTTTCTCACTTGTACAAGTATCATGAATAACGAATTTTATTCTGGAGAAATTGTGAATTTGCTAGTTGATCATGAGATTGTTGCACTTGGGACAATGCATGCAATACATCCAAATGAGACATGCCATGGAGAAACACTTGAAGATGGATATATTTTAATGGCTATTGATAAATGTTTAAATGTAGCAGCATATTTTCCATTCCCAACAATTGATACAATGAAGGTTCATGAAGTTGTAGGTGGTTTTGCAAAATGGGGAAAGAAACATGTGATGGTTGTTTCAAAATCAATAACAATTAATGACAGAGGAGATGATTATAAATCAAACCATGTCCTACCTTTTGAGGATATTGATGTGCTTAGCATTTGTGAAAGTTGGAGAGAATGTAGAGTGATGCTATGGACAGAAGGCAATTGGTGCACAGATCGGATGCCGTAAGCACGCGTAGTGAGCGTCAGAAGGTCCCCAAGAACAAAAGAACTCTACTTTTTACACACAAATCAATGTAGAAAGCATGCACAACATGAACAAGAGACCAATTGGGTGTAATCTCCCCCCATGCCTTGTGTGAGCACTCCACAAAGCATGTATTTTATGTATTAATCATCTTCAAGCTCAAATAATAGCCCAAATTACAAAATAGCACGCTTTTGGCTTTTGAGTTTGCTTTAGTGCCAAATAGAAATAAAGCTAATGGGTGGGCGACCAAGAAGTCAGGCATACCCAATACAATGTCGAAATACAAATATCTAAATCGTGCATCCATGCGCATACAAAAATAATAAATAAATATCCAACACCTTGATAAATAGGCGCGACAAAATATAGGCACTATACCTAAGTTTTGTGCCCATCAAAATATAGATGATAACTCGAATACACGCTATCCTCCAATGCTTTCCACTGCCACTGCTGCTATCTCTACACATCAATTGAAGCATTCACAATCGTTAGTAAAATAATAGAATTAAACCAACAAAAGTGAATACCTAGCAGTCTTCAGCTACATAAATAAATCAATTGGTTAGAAATCAATCATAACCTTAATTTATCACAAGTGCACACTCTAAACTCATAAACATTTATTAATTTAATATGTATTTTGCGGAAGCACTCGCTATGGAATCACCCATGTACACACTAAATTAACAAAAACCTCGAAAAGGATAGGCGTCCCCATCAACTTCTCGCACAAAGAATCCACTTTGTGTATGAGCCCCGGTAATAAAAGTTTAAGGAATCCACCATAAAACCTCACGGAATCCACCGTGGTACGGAATCCACCGTGGTACGGAATCCACTGTGTAATATGCCTCCTGGCATCATACCCCCGGGGTGGGGTAGCAATTGTCCTCAATTTCTATTAGCTCAATGTGGAGCTAACAGAGTGGGGAAAGCATTTAAGTCTCTAGAGTGCATCCATTGGGTCTCTTCAATAGGATGGTTTTTAAACTTGACCAAATATCTAGAATATCGACAGCCAGCTCTTGTGGTCATACAGTCAGTATCTATAATAGCTTTAGGCTCAAGGATTTCAGTCTCTTCATCTAACAAAGGTGGGTTTTCATAAACAGGGTGTACAGGTAATTGGCCTCTAAAGGGTCGTAATAAACTAATATGAAAGGTGTTGTGAATTTTCCAATATGGTGGTAGTTCTAACTTAAATGCATTGTCATTGTTTTTGTGTATGATCTTGAATGGTCCATAGAATCTAGGTGCTAATTTCACAACTGGGTGTTTATCTACACTTTGTAATCTACGTTTTTCTATTCGTAACCAAATATAGTCATCAACTTTGAAATTCATAGCATGTCTTTCCTTATTGGCTTGTTTTGTATATGAATGCTGGGCTTTGGCAATCATATCTTTAACTTCATCAAAAATAGTAGCGTGCATGTTAGCAATATCATCAACAGTCTGAATTTTATTTGATAAAGATGCAACAGGTGTAGGCAATCTATAACCATAAATAACTTCAAACGGTGCTTTCTTTGTAGCTGTGTGTGGAGTATTGTTATATGCAAACTGAAGTAAATATAGATGTGTATCCCATGTATGTGGTTTAGAAATAGTGTAAGCACATAAAAGATCTAAAATAGTATTGTTAGTAGCTTCTGTTTGACCATTAGTTTCAGGATGAAATGTAGATGAAAAATCAATCTTTGTTCCTAAGTTAGCAAACAAAGTAATCCAAAAATTATTACAAAATCTAGAATAACGATCAGAAATAATAACTTTTGGTAAACCATGATTAGTAAACACAGTTTTCAAAAACAATTGAGCTGCTTGAGATGCAGTTAAAGTTTTCTTGCATGGAATGAAATATGCTTGTTTGCTAAATCTGTCTACAACAGTCCAAATCATATCATGGTTAGCTTTAGTGTTAGGTAAACTAGTAATAAAATCCATAGAAATCTGTTCCCATGGTCGTGATGGAATATATAAAGGCATTAGTAAACCATATTGTTTACCATGGTTTCTTTTAACTCTTTGACAAACTAAACATTCAGAAACAAAGTTAGATACATCAGTGTCCATATGTGGCCAATAAAAATCTTCAGTCAATGTACGCAAAGTAGAGATAATACCTCTATGACCTTGATATGGAGGACAATGAATCTCATTCAAAACAAAAGATCTAAATGGAATTGTAATACATAATCTCTTTTCATAAAACATGAATCCATCATTGTAAGACAATGAATCAATAGGAATCCAATTATTTGCAACTAATTTATTCCAATCAGCTTGAAAAGTAATATCGTGATGATAAGTATCTTTCATAAGGATAAGGGAATCAAATGATATGACAGAGATATTATGAATGGTCGGTTTTCTACTTAAATCATCGGCTACTACATTCTCTTTTCCTGGTTGATATTGGATAAGGGGATGAAAACTCTGAATGAAAGCTGTCCATTTGATATGTCTATCAGATATTTGGGGTTGACTAAGAAGATGTCTAATGCTTTGTTGGTCAGTCTTAATCATAAACTCAGAACCCATTAAGTAATGTTTCCATTGTCGTAAAGCTTATACTATAGCTAGTAATTCCTTATCATATGTAGAATATTTAAGTTCAGATGGTTTCAGTTTACAGCTAGAATAGGCTATGGGATGATTATCTTGCATAAGTACAGCTCCTATTCCAGATCCACTAGCATTAGTAACTACTAAAAAGAATGGTCTATTGAAATCAGATAGTTGTAATACAGGAGCATGGGTTAATGCATGTTTCAATAAATAAAAAGATTTTTGTTGATTATCAATCTATTTATAAACAATACCCTTCTTTAAAAGTTTAGTCAAAGGCAAGGCAAATCATGAAAATTTTCGCACAAACTTTCTGTAAAAACTAGCAAGACCTATCATGCACATTTTTGGGTATGGGCCAATTCAATATTGCTTTTATCTTTTTAGGGTCAACCTTAATACCTTCTGATGAAACAATATGACCTAGATATTCAATTTCTGTTTGAAAGAATTCACTCTTTTCCGAATTAGCATACAATTGATAATCTTTCAACAACTTGAAAACTAAAGAAAGATGTTCATAATGCTCATGCTCATTTTTACTGAATACCAATATATCATCAAAGAATACTATAACACAATACTGATATTTCAGAAATATGCGATTCATCATTCGACTAAATATAGCAGGTGCATTAGTCAATCCAAAAGGCATCACTAGAAATTCATAGTGTCCAAATTGTGTTCTGAATGCAGTTTTGAATATATCAAATTTATCCAATCTCACTTGATGATAACCAGATTTAATATCTATCTTACTAAATATGGCAAAACCTTGTAGTTTATCCATAAGATCATCTACCCTAGGAATTGGATATCTATTCTTAACAGTAATTTTATTTAGGGTACGATAATCAATGCACATGCGATAAGTATTATTATTCTTCTTTACCAATAAAATAGGTGCACCAAATGGAGAACTACTAGGTCTAATTAATCCTCGGTTAAGCAATTCTTCTACTTGATTTTGAATTTCTTTCTGTTCAATTTGGTTATGCCTATATGGTGCTTTACAAGGTGGTTGTGTACCAGGAATTAAATCTATTTTGTGATCTTCAGGACGTGAAGGTGGTAGTCCAGGTGGTAAATCATCAGCAAAAAAATCTTTAAATTGAGCAAGGAATTTTTTATGCCTAGGATGCATATGTTTTTCTTTATCTTGAAGTTCATTCATCCAAATTAAATAAGATTTGCTACTTTTATGTAATGCACGTTTAGCTTGAGTATGAGTAAGCAGTGGAAAATTATTGGATGCGTGCATACCATGCAATGTAATTTATTTTCCTTGAAAATAAATTTTAATTGAATGCGTGGACTAATCTATGTCAGGATTATACTGATGACGCCAAGGCATACCTAGGATAATATCACTAGACTGCAAAGGTACAACTAGGAAATTTCTTCGTTCAGTGTATTCACCAATTTTAATTTCTAAGTTATGCACCTCTTGTGTTCCATTATATCTTGTGTCTAGAAATGATGCTTTAATGTGATAATGTGTAGAAACAGTTTGTAATTTCAATTCTTTCACTAACTTTACAGAAATAAAATCATGTGTGCTACCATCATCATGCAAAATAATCTTTTCTTTTCCATGCACTAAACATTTCATTGTCAACAAAGAATGTGGAGTTGGCATACCTGGCAAAGTATCTGAAGGAGTAGCAAGATCGTCATCATCTTCTGTAAAGCCAGACATTTCCTCACGTTCTTCATCTTCCATTGCTCCAAGATAATTGATATGGACAGGTGGTTTCTTCGATTGGCAATTGGCTGCTAGATGTCGAGGTTGATGGCATTTGTAACAAACTATAGGTTTGGCTTTAGATACATTGTTGGCAATGGCAGGAAGTCTAGGAATATTGGGATTGAGCTGCGATGATGGCTTAGGGTTTTGATTGGTATTTGATGGCAAAGCAAGTGGTCGTGTCCAAGACTTACGGAATGATGATAGAAAAAAACGATTTTGATTGAATCTTCTAAAATTTGAATTGAATTGCTTGGAACCATAGTTACCATTTGCTTGAAATTGTTGTGGACACTTGTCTCTTCCTCAAATCTTGTCTTCAGTGTCATGAGCCAAAGAACTTGCATCTTCAAGGGTTGTAGGCTTGGACATATTGACTTCAGCATAGTAATGTCCAAGTAAGCCAGACATAAACTTGCATTTGTGAGTCGCTTCAGGTACGTCTTCTAACCGCGTAATTGCAGTAGGGAATTCCAAAAACATTCAGTGTATTGGGAAATAGGCTCACGATCTCTTTGCTGTAGAAGATCCCATTGCTTTACGGCTTTTTCATGGAATTGAGGAGGAAGGAAATTCTGCAAAAACTTCTTTTGGAAACTCTCCCAAGTAGTAGGACAATCAATGCTCTTGCAAATCACAGTCCACCAAAGAGATGCTCAATTGACTAAATGATTAGTGACACATTTAATTTTGTCTTTTTTAGTGTATGTCTCTTCATGAAAGTAATCATCAAACTGACTGATAAATGCAAGTACAGTCTTTCCATCTCGAGTTCCATTTAAAGTACAAAATTTGAAATTTCTTTTACTTATCTTTATTTCTTTGCGGATGGATTGAGCTTTGAGTGTCGCATCGATGGTACGTCGGATAAGATCTTCGGGTTGCGGTCCATCTTTGTCAGTGGTAGATCGTTGCAAATTGGCCAATTGAACTTGCAAAGCTTGTCGGGCTCTTCGTTCTTCATCAAGCTGTATCATAATTAAGTCCAATTTTTGTTCCATCGTAGATTCGGGAAGATCGCCTTCAGCCATTAAATCATCCATATTTTGTTCCATCATCTTGTAAAAATCCAAAAGACCTCACACTCTCAAAATTTGATTAGCGGGATGAGCGTAGCTCAAAGTCGGGAATACAAGGCTTATAGATTTTTGCTTGGCTTATACGGTCTTTGTCTTTTGCGGTTGCGGGATTTGTAGTCTTCTTAGAAACTACGTATGACCTTATGCATCTGCTAAAACGAGTTCAGTAAGTCTGCGTATGTGAACAAAGTCTTCCAGGGAACAATTTTGTAATTCTGTGCTTCTGCGCAAGAACAGCCTTTATGGGGATAGTTGGAGTTAGTATGTTTTGACTTCTGGGAACTTGCAGGACTTGCAGAGTAAGAAGACTTGCAGAACTTGAGTGATTAAGCTTGTTTAAAGCTTAAGTGATTTAGGCTTACGAAATAGAACTGCCTGTCGTCGATTTTTGAGGGGGGGTCCGTTTTTTCCGCCGAATTTGACGCTGAGGTGCTGCTGCTGCCGCCGTCGATGATCAATTTGAATAAACTAAGCTTTTTAAAGCTTAGTTCTAAGCTTTAACTTTAAGCTTGTGAGGTTTTAAGCTATGGAGGCTTACTGTACTGTGAAAGAAAGAAAAACAACTTGTAGAAGGAGCTTTCCTTGTGGTCCTACGCCTCCTCAGGCCGGTCCTTTGCGATCAAAGGCTGCAGACAGAGGTTCTTGACCGTCAGGAATCCACCCACATTGATCGTTCGCGATGAAACTCACTGTAGAGCTCGATCGTTCCAGGAGCTCTGCCTTCCCAAGATGGGTAGCGATTGGAAGCTCTCGATCTTAGCTTCACTCTGATACCACTGGTGCACAGATCGGATGCCGTAAGCACGCGTAGTGAGCGTTAGAAGGTCCCCAAGAACAAAAGAACTCTACTTTTTGCATAAAAATCAATGTAGAAAGCATGCACGACATAAATAAGAGACCAATTGGGTGCAATCTCCCCCCATGCCCTGTGTGAGCGCTCCACAAAGCATGTATTTTATGTATTAATCATCTTTAAGCTCAAATAATAGCCCAAATTACAAAATAGCACGCTTTTGGCTTTTGAGTTTGCTTTAGTGCCAAAGAGAAATAAAGCTAATGGGCGGGCGACCAAGAAGTCAGGCATACCCAATACAATGTCCAAATCCAAATATCTAAATCGTGCGCCCATGCGCATACAAAATAAATAAATAAATATCCAACGCCTTGATAAATAGGCACGACAAAATATAGGCGCCATGCCTAAGGTATGCGCCCATCAAAATATAGATGATAACTCAAATACACGCTATCCTCCAATGCTTTCCATCGCCACTGCTGCTATCTCTACACATCAATTGAAGCATTCACAATCATTAGTAAAATAATACAATTAAACTGACAAAAGTGAATACCTAGCAGTCTTCAGCTACATAAATAAATCAATTGGTTAGAAATCAATCCTAACCTTAATTTATCACGAGTTCGCACTCTAAACTCATAAACTTTTATTAATTTAATATGTATTTTGCGGAACCACCTGCTATGGAATCACCCATGTACACACTAAATTAACAAAACGCCCAAAAAGGATAAGCGTCCCCATCAACTTCTCGCACAAAGAATCCACTTTGTGTATGAGCCCCGGTAATAAAAGTTTACGGAATCCACCGTAAAACCTCACGAAATCCACCGTGGCATGAAATCCACCGTGTAATATGCCTCCTGGCATCAGCAACACTATGTGTGTTGGGACATGGGTTATATTATTGTCTTTTCCATATGATGTGATAAACTTTGAATTGCTAGGAGAAGAGGATGTTGGTGTGGTGGTAGATAAAGCCCTTGATCAAACAAGAGGAACATACATAGATGACAACCTCCACTGTGTCACTTTGGAAAGATGGCCTATTAAACAAGTCACCTTTGATGATGGAACATCACTACTACAACAACAATTATACATACAATTTATCTCTACGAATGCTTGTGCCAAAAATATGGAATGGAAACAAGGGGGTAATAAGAGCAGCTTGGGATCACACAGAGATGGGAAGAGCCATCCTTAGAAACTTTGTTAAGAAGAATGTAGAGTAAATGCCACACAAGAGTAGAACAATGCAAGATGGATCAAGGGAGACAAAATTGGTCATCCCAGATGTTTACAAGTAGGTAGATATATGGGCAGAAGTAAATACAACATTGAGTGGTATTGGATGTAAGCAAATGCCCTTGTCCACCTTCAATCGTATTTGGAACACAGAGTTCAAGCATGTAACCTTAGCAAAGACAAGTGAGTTATCCAAATGTAGTATTTGCTCAGAGATCCAAGAGCAACTTGCAGCAACAAAGTGTCTTCAAGAGTGAAATGTGCTTCTAAAGAAGCGTCAATGTCACATGCTACAGCAAAAAAGTTGTCGGAACATATACTAAAGTTGGCTCTTGGCCTCAGCATTAGATCCAGATTAAAACTTGTGCATCATACATGGTAAAATGGACCAGCAAAAGTCAGTTATCCCTAGGTTAAGGCTTCGATCAAAAGAGACTGAAATATCTACTCAACTACTAATTTCTTTAATAGGCATGATTACACATGGACATGGAGAAGGTAGATATGGACATTTCTCACTCGATCTATGGCCTCATGATCCTAACTTCACAATTGCCTCATTGTCGCTATGCTTTAGGAACTTGGAGCAACTACACAGGCATGCAAATAGTGATCTACAAGTAGATGGAATGCCAAGATCAACCTCTGTGCTACTAAATGCCCTCAACTCGAAAAAAACACTAGACCACCATCAAGGTGTTGCACAAAATAAATCATGCATGGAAGATAATACACCATAGGATGACCATCATCATTTCAAATGATTGCCAGAGAACTTACTACTTCAACTTGATAATTGTGGATCAAAAAACAAAAATCTCTATCTCTATGCATATCTATCATTGCTTGTTGCACGAGGAACATTCAAGATGATCCAGCTTGGGTTTCTCATGGTGGGTCATGCACATGAAGACATCGATGCAATGTTCAACAAATTTTCAGAGAAGCTAAGGACGAGCATGACCTTCACTTTTCCTCATCTTATGCAACATTTTCAATCATGCCAGATGATAAGTCCTGCACCTTTCTTATTGACACATGTGCCTAGCTTTAAGAGATACATTGAGACATACTTGTGTGATTCGAAAGATACACTTGTTGGTCACTCAAAACCTCTTTAATTTCAATTTTATATGCAAGGAGATACACCAGTCATGCAATCCAAGATGCATCAAAGTCCCCATGCTGGTTACAAAGAGAAGGTGGCATTGAATTATGGAAGAGAGACCTTGCAAGAAAGCCTACTCTTCCAAAGGGTGTTCCAATGTTGCTGCCCATGTTTGAGTATGTTAAGGATCATCAAGAAGTAGTAAGTGGAGTTAAATATTATTTGAAGTATTGGGAAAGATGGTCAAATGTACAAGGACCTGAAGCAGAGTTCACAAAGTTTATAACACGAGTGATTGATTATTGGAAATATATGATCTACGCTCTTCAAACTCCAAATGTCCACAAAGATTTATTTTTCATAGATTTTTTGCCAAGATCACAAAGTGATGTAACCAATATAGATGTAGATAATGCAGATGACTTCATTGGATTGGAAGATGAGAGCGGAATTTAGGTGACGGGAAGTGCTTAAAAATAGCTAAAAATTATGAATATCAAGGGAAAAATATTCAATGTCAAAGGCGGCTCGACCTAGGACAATTTTAAGCGCCAAAGTGCTTTAAAGGTGCCCGAGCGACACTTGTTGATTTTTCATAATTTTTTAGATAGTCGTGCGGGTTGACACGAGCTACTGGCCAATGCGGGATGCTAAGCCGGACGCCCAGGATTTTTCAGAGCTCGATTCCGAGTCCGGACGGGGAAATGGCCAAGAAACCGGTCAAGATTTGAAAAGGTGGACCAAAGTTTGGCCAAATGGGCAAGTGACCCTTGGGAGCCCAATTTTAATGTAGCATGAAAGTTTCATGCATTAGGAGGAGGAAAAATCGTGAGGATGGAGGCGCCATCAGGCGGCCGAAAAATGCGCCATGATGTTGATGCCTCCATCTCCAGCCTGCAAACAACCCCCCCCAATGATCATGGGCATTCATTTCCCTCTAAATCCTGACTCTATCGCCGCCCTTCGCTCGCGCAATGATGCCCTCTTTGAAGATCTCTGATTTCAGTCTTTCTCTCTCCTCCCTCTCTCTCTTCTAAAGGCAAGTTCATGTGGGAAGAAGAAGGAAGAAGAAAGAATGATGGAGGCTTGTCCGGCATGGATCGGATTGCTCCACGGGCTGGAAATGGTGATTGATGATTGTGCTGGACATGAAGGGTTGCTGATTTCCAAATTTACAGCCATGGACATGAAACCCGAAACACGCAAATAAGCGGTAATTTAAAATTTTCAAAGGAAATTTGAGCTTTTATGGCTTTTGATGGATGAAATGTTGTTCATGTGGGATAAAAATTGTTCATGTTGCTGTTTTCTATGAGTTCTTGCTGGTCATGATTAAAAAATCAGAAAAATATGCACCTTGTGGTTCAAAATAATACATTAAAACACGAAAAACATGGAAAACAAGGGAAAATGGGGGTTTTTGGCATAAAAATGGAGAAGTAAATAGGAACATCAACTAAACTTTCATTTTTCTGCAAGAAGGAACTAAGGGCCACAGCCCATAACCTATTTTGAATTTTCAGTAATTAAATAATGCAGGAAAATAAGGGAAAATACAAGAAAATTGTGAAAAAACCCTAAAAAATAGGGGAAAAATGCATTTTGGGTTTCGAAAAATAAGGATAAATAAGAGCAATGTTTGTGGATGTTTGTGGGGACTGAAGCATGAGGATTTGCCTCAGTTCAACCCCACTTTCTTGTGCTAGTGTGGTTTTTTCCGGTTTTTTCACATAAAATGGTGTCAGAATACCCTATAAATCCATCCAACGATGCAATATTTAAATGGGGAAGGGTAGAGGAGTTGACATATGTCTAAATGCCATGTGAGATGATGGGAAAGTTGCTGATTTCTATGCATAGCATTTAGGATGGATGATTATTAAAATTAAGAGCTTAGTAGCACGAGGATCACCTCGGTGCTAGGCCCATGCAACGAAGCACGAACAGTAGTTAGAAACCATTAAAAGAATGTTTTTGCACTTGTGCACAATGGTGTTTTGTTAAATGTTTGAGCACTAGGCATCTATCAAATGCATAGAGCATGAAAAAAAATTAAAAGTATCAGTGACCAGCTTCTGGACATGCATTGCAATTGGTTTATTAGAACATGACCTACGTTGAGAGGCAGTGAGATACCCATGCTGTAGGCTAGTCGTGGGATCCTAAAGGGGAAATCAAGTAAGGACAATGGTACATTCTTGGACACGTTTATTTGGTACCTTGAGCGACGTTTGTGCGAAATGTCTAAATGTTGAGCGACGCACTGAGGGGCCAATCCCCAAGGTGTAGGAGAGTCGCAGAGGGTTGACGGCATTCAGCCGTAGGAGGAACCCCATGTGTATGTGATTCGAGCCTTTTGGCTATGTGAAAGGGACTCCCTCTGAGGAGTAGTGGGCTAGGATCAGTTGGACTACAACGTATTACAAACGCAATGTTTAGGAAGGCAGAGATTTTGATATACGCTCTTGGCCGCGAGGCCGAGGGGTTGTCTTGTGCGTAGTGACGAGGTCCGGCTAGTGCATGAGCCAGTGCCGGCCCGTTTTTTGGTCCATCAGAAGAGTTGAATGATCACTACTGTGGTCCTCTGAGCAAACGACCCAAACATGCATTTGAACCAATGCTGAAGTTAAGAAAGATAACTTTGTGCTTGTTAGACCTTCACATCCAATATATCCAATATGGCTTGGTGTTGCACAAAGTGAGGTCGATACAAATAGAAATTCCAAAAACTTCAACAAGGTAAGTATACAAAATTGGGCACCAGTTTCAAAATGCTATAGATGCAGAGGTGTATTTTAATTGTTGGGATAAATATTGGATGTGCAACAAAAAAGATCCTGAACGATGGGAAACAATAGATAGCATTGTCTTCTCTTGGATGAAAAAAGGTACAAAATCTCCCAAAAAAATTAAAATTTCCCCAAAGGTTGTATTGAAGGCTAAAGAAGAAGTCTACAAGAATCCATCGATTGAAGATTTTCCTTGAATATTTTCAAGGATATTAAAACTAAGGTGTTTATTAACACCGCCTTTTTGAGTTTTTTTCAATCTCTTGGAAACAACCATAAGCAGTAATATGTTCATTGCACCAAGTTCCAAATTAATGAAATTCCCAAAATTCATGAAATCCATTTTGATTTGGTGCTCCCATATTGATGGAAAATTTCCAAAATCCTGAATATGGAGTTAAAGGGAGTGCCAAAACATTCAGGTGATCAACATCTCGACTCACATATATAAATAGATTCCCCTAGCTGCAGAATGTTGTGGCTCCTACCGCTCTCCTACACCCTACAGATTGGCCCTAAAATGTGTCATCTTATACATAAAACATGAATGTAAGAGAGTCCTCTCATAATATAAACATAATGATCCATGATACTGTATATACTCCTCACTTAATTAATTTCTTCAATAATATTGCACTAACCTATAGCAAAGAAAAATCTTACATTCTCAACATTGGTCGTCACCTAGATATATAATTGCAATGCATCTAGGAATCTTTCTTCTGATACCATATTTATATTGCATATGTAAAAGTGTATGGCACTCCATGCTCAAAGAACTTAACTAAAATCCAACCAATGTGAAGTGCACAAACAATCTTTTCATGATTTATTTCTAATCGCATCGTGTTGCGTTACTAAGGAACAATACTCGACTAACCCATGCTATTGAACCTCTTAAAACTTATACAAAACATGGCCTATATGCTAAGATATGCAGAGAAATCAGAAAACTTAATCAAATATATTTTAATTTCAATCCCACAACCCCTACCATTTACATTTAGATTGATTGCACAAATATAGAAAGATTTTGTGATAATTTTTCATAAAAACGAATCCTAAAGCACACACTTTAATATATAATTAAAGAAAAATTGAGGTAAATCCTCATGATTACCTTCATTCTATATTCACAAACATTCTCCTAATTTTTCATAATTTTTACGCATAAAAATTATTTTTCTCTAGTTTTCTCTCTTCTTTTGACTATTTTTCATGAAATTTTTACACTATTTAAACATAAATTATTGATTTTTATAAGTTTTATGATTTTTATGACTTCTAAGAAGTGCGATCCATTAGTATATTCAATTTCATTCTATAAAAATATCATTTGAGTCCTAAAACCCAAAAATAATGTCATTTTCCATTAAATCTCGTATTTCAAATTTTGTGGTTTTATTATTTTTATATAAAAATAAAAAATGAATGATTATATGATATTAGAGACATTAGTAGACATCTCTCAATCATTTGCAACCATTTTGTCATCATATGTACTAATGATTCATCATAAAAATCAAATAACGATCACTTACTCGAAAATTCGCATACATACGTATCGTAATACGAGGAAATGGAGCTGCCAATGTAATTTTTCATTCATCGTTGACACTTTCAAGTCACCCAATCTATGTCCCATTATGCTTCCAAATCATCGTCCATCACCGATTTCGTCAAATTAGCCCTCTCTCTCTGACAAAAACAACCATATGAAGAAGGAACAAAGAGGAGAGAGAAACATGAGAGGGAAAGACTGCCTTTTTATCTTGTTGAATACCAAACCATTTTATGCGAGATTCAGCACAATGGAGAGTAAAGAATTGATGCATTCAATGCCCAAGAGCAAGAGAAGAGTACCCCGATGGGTTTGTGTCCTACGGTAGGGTGGTCCCACAGAAGTGGGAGGCTTCTCACTAGGCTTTACCAACATTCGACCTTTTGGTATCGTTAAGTTAGGGCCCGATTCATGTCGTTTTAGGGAACCAGAATGGGACTATGCCCTACGGGCAGAGAGGTTGAGCAGCGCATCCCTTTCATTTTCCATTCTCTTTGAACCAAGTGCGACATGGGTCTGCTTCGGCTTGGGTATCTCTGCGTAAAGTAGGATGCCCAAAACCTGATGTTAGAATGTTGTCAGGAGATCTTGGCCACTAGGAACCTAGATTTGAGGTTGATCCTAGTGGGTTCGGCCAGAACGTTCCGTTTTGCGAGGCGGACTCAGGAAACCCTAGGCAACAAACCCCGAAACATTCCATGGGAGTATCGGGAAGCGACACTTAGATTCATTTCTTGATGATGGCTAAAATGGGGTTGGATAGCCGATAGGGGGGCACGTTACAATTTTCTTTGTAGCAGCTTGATGATCTTTACTGTTTATGATTATGCAGGTCAGTTCACCGGTAGACCCGTAAAAGAGAAATTTTTGTGCAAAATGAAATGGTTGTAGATCAAGGAGCTAGAGTTTTTCTAGATGCATTCTGATACTAGAAATCCAACACAAGTGTATGTTTGTCAATCGGTGTCTGTTTCACCCCCCATTTTATGTCTCCAGGTTTGGTGTTACAAAGCACTAGTTCTGGAAGCCAGAAAGAATGTGACAAAGGCTAGGATAATAGATTTTGATGCCAAAAAGTCATCGGTGTAATTGGATTGCAATTTTCAGATCGTTTGTCCCCTCAATTGGATTGAAACTACTTCACAGAGTGTAAAAATTCAAACTGGAACTAATTATTTTTTGGATTAGTGGTAAAACTTGATTAAGGAAGAGCTCAAATGCAAGAAATGAAACAGTAGAAAAGGGGCGCATTTGTTTCAATGCCTTCTTCTCTATCCCAAAAAATGATATTTTGCCCACCCACTTCCCTTGATAGCTTTAGTTTTCTAATTAGGTCCTATCACATTTATGTGTGACATTCAAAATCAGCTTCCTTAATTAGGCCTTTTAGGGAATAGGGTTCATTTGCATAATTCATGGCACAGACACTAACACAGAGCAAGAAATCCTTTCATAAACAAGTTCAACCAAGTTCTTTAACTTATCTTCAAGCTAATATTTATCTCCTGACAATAGAGTAGAAATTATTTATCCCTTCTCTCCAACAAAAGTACCCGGTCCAAATCACATGGCACCATAATTTCCATCCAGTATCTAGAATAGGATCTTCTGATGCCCTAGATGTTGGGCTCACCACCACAGTCTATAACTCTGTTCCGGACTAGGCAAGGGGTGTCCAAAGCTCCACTGACCCCAAGTGACCTAGGAGTGAGACACAACTTCCATGGTTGGCCTTTCACAACTCGACCTTCACCCCATGAATCGAGCAGTGCCCTCTCAGGTTGAAACAGGCGTAACCTTGGAGATGATCCACCCATACAAAATATCCTTCCTTATTTAATCCAATCAAGAATGAAGCACGAACAAGGAATTCAACCCTAATATCATTGTCCAAGAAAACATTTCTTTATTTCCATGGCAACTTGTCATCACAAACCCCTACCATGCAATTACCATCAAGCACAAGCACTTGGAATAATCATCCAAATCACATCCCAACAATTAGTTTAATGCAAAAGCATTTAGGAATTCTTTGATCAATCCACAAAAACAAAGGTATCCTTTTCCAAACATTGCAGGAATAGTCATGATAACCTTTCCATTGCGTATTTTCTCTCCCCCTTGGGATGAAAGAGCAATTCTATGTAGAATTTACTTAAAACTCCCTTCTTTTGGCTAAGACATGTGTTAAGGGTTCAAGCACTCTACATGACATCATCTCTATAGGTTACCTACATTGATCGATAATCCAACCCTGAATTGGACTGGTGGAAGTCGTAGTTATTAGATGGATCTCAAAACATTTTAGCTTTAATCCTTATGATTTATTTCTTGTACCAGATCTTAACCAAGCCATGAAGCAAACAGGAAATTGTTCTCATATATCAAGCATGTTTTAGGCCTGACGTGTAAATACTTGATAAGATAAGTGCAAGATGATCTCAAGTAACTAGACTCCAACAACCGTTGCATTGAGCTAGAATCTAGTTTTTCTTAATATTTTGGACTCTTAGGCTAAGTACTTTTGAAGTATCCAAACTCTAAAGTAGAACTTTCTATTACCGATTCCTAATGTCATATTCTTTTGGCAATAAAGCTAGTTGTAACCCTTGTCTATGCTTTAGCCTAGCACTTGTATGCACAATCTTCTAATGTCATTCTTTTAGCGACTATACCATTCATAACCCTTGACTAGTTCCTCCTTGTAATTGCATTATTAGCAAATAGGCCATATGCAACTAAGTTGGGTTAAAAAGAACAATCGGAATGCCAAATTATATTAATAGGAATAAGTTCAAGTTACTCCTTTGCGTGATTTCATGCGCATACTGAAGTGATATAGTCTATGACTCACAAATAGGAAAGATGGAAATTCGTACTTGGGTATTCGGAGATGGCTTAGCCATACCCAACGTTGCATTCGTATTGATGGTAATGCCCTGACTGATGCCTCCACTACCAGACATGGGATTTCCATAGGTGCATGTCATCCTCCGTTTTGGGGCCGTACTTGGACTTGTAAATCTCTTTCTTCCTTTCTCTCATTGGAGGGATGGAGTACCGACGACTTCCTTCTATCGAGATGAAAGGGGTTAAGCTCACGAATAGAAGGGGAAGGGTTAAATGCATGTGGCCACCCTCTTAGGAGGGGAAAAGAGAAGAAGAACCTTCTCAAGGGTTCTCTCTCTCTCCCTCCCTCTCTCTCCCTCTATTGGTAGCACCAAGGCCCTTCTTCTTCTTCTTCTTCTCACCTCTCTTCTCTCTCTCTCTCTCTCTCTCTCTTCTTCTTCTTCTTCTTCTTCTTCTTCTTCTTCTTCTTCTTCTTCTTCTTGTCAAGATTGTGGGAGAGAAGGAGGAGTCTCACTTGTAGCTTTCTCACTTACACAATGGGGGAATACACACAAAGGTGGAGGCTGAAAACAATTTTCCTCTTCTTAGTTGTGTAAGCCAAAAAGAACTCTAGTACAGAGAAATAGAAGAACCCTATATATGGGTCTCAAACCAAACTCAACTAACTAAGGTGGCATACTAACTGAGCCATGAACTAGAGTAGATAAGGGTAGCTGTCATCTAGCTATTATTCATGGGCGGTGTACCAACCGCATCTGCAGCTAACAAGTCGGTGACATAAATGCACAATGGTCACCCTGGCATATCACGAGTGGATCTCGATATCTCAACACTCCCCCTCGAGCTCAATCCCAATTCCTGCATAGCAAGTAGGTCTCTGAACTTGCGCAGCTTCTCTGCGCTCAATGCCTTCGTGAATATGTCAGCTACCTGATCCTCTGTGCTGACATAAACTAGATTAATAAGACCTAGTAAAACCCTCTTCCGCACATAGTGATAATGCACCTTAATGTGCCTTGTTCTAGCATGATAGACTGGGTTATTTGCCAAGTGTATACTACTCATGTTATCACAATAAATGACAACTGGCCCATCTGTAGGTTGATACATATCATAAAGTAGCTTATGCAACCAAGCTACCTCACATGCAGCCATTGTTGCACCCCTGTACTCAGCCTCTGTGCTCGACGAGGCAACTGTAGGTTGTTTCTTGCTGCTCCAAGTGACTGCAGCACTCCCAAAAGAGAACACATATCCACTAGTAGATCATCTATCAAAAATACTACTAGCCCAATCAGCATTAGTGTATCCATGCAACTGTATCTGAACCCCAGTCTCATAAAATAGTCCATACT
Organism: Lygodium microphyllum; assembly: GCF_053477565.2. Taxonomy (NCBI): domain Eukaryota; kingdom Viridiplantae; phylum Streptophyta; class Polypodiopsida; order Schizaeales; family Lygodiaceae; genus Lygodium; species Lygodium microphyllum. Next base: position 114,328,582 of record NC_141148.1, read on the forward strand.
GCAATGTGGACTTCACATACCTGAGTATGCGTCTAGCCGCATCCAAATGCGGTTTCCTTGGAGCCTGCATAAACTGACTTACCAATCCAACAGCATAGCTCAAATCTAGCCTGGTAATAGTCATATAAATCAAACTTCCTACTATGCGTCTGTACATAGTAGGGTCTTCGAGAAGCTCACCTGCATCTGCGCTCAGCTTCATATTCTGCTCCAAAGGAACTGAAATAGGCTTACAGCCTGTCATCCCATATTTGGACAGCATGTCCAATCCATACTGCCTCTGCACCCACTTGGTGATCTAATCAGCTCAATGCCCAAGAAATAACGCAGCTCTCCCAAATCCTTCAACTCAAACTTCTACTTCAATAGCATTTTCACATGAAGGATATCTTCATCACTATCACCTGTCATAATCAAATCATCAACATAAATGACAAGTAGCATAATACCTTTCTCTGTTTTTCTCACATAAGGTGAGAAATCTGGGTTGGAAATCTGAAAGCCAATAGTGACAAGATACTGTCCTATCTTGTCAGACCATGCTCTAGGTGCTTGCTTCAAGCCATACAAGGCTTTCTTCAACCTACAAACAAACTCAGGATGAATAGTATGCACATAACCTGGTGGCTGCTCCATATAGACCTCTTCTTGCAAATCACCATGCAAGAAGGCATTCTTTACATCCATCTGATGTAAAGACCATCCCTTTGATGTAGCCATAGCAATGACTACTCTTACGGTTGCCATCCTTGCAACTGGACTGAATGTTTCTTCATAATCAATGCCATATATTTGTGCATACCCCTTGACTACTAATCTTGCCTTGTATCTATTCACAGAACCATTTGCATTGTGCTTCACCTTATAAACCCACTTACAACCAATTGCATTCTTATCTTTAGGCAAAGGTACCAATTCCCATATAGCATTTGATTTCAAGGCATCCATTTCTTCATCCATGGCTTTCGCCCATTTTTCTTTTCCCATGGCTTGCTCAAAAGAAGTGGGTTCTGGTTCTTGTATCACTTTGACCATATAGGCATAGTGAATGGCTATAAATCCATCATATTTTAGCCTATCCATAGGATACCTGGCTCTGGTAGACCTGCGCAAAGTAGGTTCACTCTCAGGTGCTCTCAAAACATCCCTGGTCTTCCTTACTCCAAGTATAACAATAGAAGGAATACCCAACTGATCATCAATGCTCTGTTTTGAGACACTGGATTCACCATCCACATAAAAGTGACTTGCATTCACATCAAACATGGGCTGATCTACCTTCTCTTTTCCTTTTCGTGAAACCTGCATACCACTATCTGCATTACTTTGAGAAGATTCTCCTGATCTCAATCTGCCTGTCCATAGCGAAGAATGTGAACCACTACTAGAGGACACTCCAGGTCCACTACTATCTTGTGACTGCTCCTGTGAATTCTATGCAGCATTATCATTTTGTGCATTTACATTATCAATCACATTTACTAGTTTATACCAGCTACTCATCTCATCAAAAACATATCTGCTCACTGTAAACTTACAAGTAGAAGGGTTATAGCATCTATACCCTTTCTGCTTGCAGAGAGTAACCAATAAAGATGCACTTCTCAGCTTTTGGATCCAACTTGGATCTCAACTCATCTGGCACATGAACATAGGCAATACAACCAAAAATTTTCAAATAAGAAATATCTGGTTTCCTACTAGTATACCTCTCCTCTAAAGTCGTGCCATGTATTGCTGCAGTGGGAGTCCTATTCATTATGTAGACTGTTGTAGCAACTGCCTCAAACCAGTAAAAATCTGGCAGGTCTTTTTCATTGAGCATGGCACGAGATACCTCTTCAATATGCCTTTTTTTCTTTCTGCAATTCCATTTTGCTGTGGGGTATGACTACATGAATATTGCTACTTTATGCCATGCTCCTGCAAGAACCTTGCAAACTCATTTGAGAGGTACTCTCCCCCTCTATCTGACCTTAGGCATTTTATTTGCAGGCCTCTTTCTTTTTCAACCATAGCTTTAAGAGTTTTGAAATGCCCAAAAACTTCACCTTTCTTTTTCATAAAATACACCCAAACTTTTCTGCTATAGTCATCAATAAAAGTGACAAAATAATGACAGCCTCCAATAGATGCAGCTTTAGTAGTCCACACATCAGAGTGGATTAATTCCAATGGCTTCTTACTCTCTTAAACATGTCTAGGAAATGGTTTCCTTGCCTATTTTCCAAATTGACTGGCTTCATATACCTTATGCATTTCTGTAACCTTAAATTTAGGCAATCCAGCAACAATATTTTGGGCTTGCATTGATTTAAGTCATTGTACATTAACATGACCAATGTGTTTATGCCAGATATTAATATTTGCAACTACATCGGTCCCATGTGCAAACATTGCTGCACTCAATTCAGGCATGTCTGCATCCAACGTAAACATTCTACCCTTCTTCTTTCCTTTTGCTATCAAGCGACCTTTATTTTTCATATCCTCAACAAAGCAGCCATGAGGATTAAATCTAACCTGCAAGCCCTGCTTAACCATTTGACCAACAGAAACCAGGTTCTTGGTGATATTCGGGACATGAAATATATCCGACAGGTATTTCTTTTTCCCATCCTGCATAGACAAAGGAAATTTTCCAATCTGCATAATAGGATGTGTAATATCATCACCAGTCTCCACAAATCCTGGTTTTTTCATTTTCCTTGCATCCTACATCCATTTTGCATGACATGTCATGTGGTTTGATGCACCTGAGTCAACATACTACACATCATTGCTTTCTTCTGCACTTGTCACAGAATTGATCATGTGTTGCACCATAAATAAATGCTCATTTCTGTCATCACCCTGTCTACTAGAAGATGCATAATTCCCTTGTTGCAATTTTCCATTCATGATGTCATTCTGCTTTTTATAGCAGTCTTTATCCATATGACCCATTTTACCACAGTAGTAGCATTCAGCATTATTGTTTGCATTTTGCCCTCTTTGCCATCCACCACAACCTCTTGGGCTCCCCGTACCTCTAGAGTTACCACGTCCTCCTCCATAGGACTGTTTTCTTGAGTTTGTTGTATATTCTGATTTCTACCACGGTCTCCAGATTGGCCTCCTCTACCTCTGCCTCTACCTCTTCCAGCATTTGAGTAGAAGACAGCTTCTTTTGAAGTTCCTCCTGAAGAAGATGTACCACCATTTCTCTGCTCCTCAGAAATTAGAAGAGCAATCAACTCCTCAAAATCAGGAAATCTTTCACGGACGGAAATGGATGTTCGAAACTGTGCATAATCCTTTCCTAAACCATTCAAGATCACAGAGACTAAATCATCATCTTCCATTGGCGACGCAATGGAAGCAAGTGCATCTACAATCTTCTTCACCTTCATGTGGTAGTCATTGATGCTCATACTTTCTCTTTGCACATTGTGCAACTCTTGCTTGAGATGCATTTTCCTAGCTTGCGTATTTGTGCTATACATTTTTGACAAAGTATCCCATGCCTCCTTTGGCATACTTGCATCCTGAATATGCACAATCATAGAGTCTGAAATACTGATAGACAGCCAGTACATAACTTTTCTAGCTCTCTCATGCCATCCTTTAAATGCCTACATTTGCTATTGATTGGGAACATAAGGAAGAACTGGTTCTTCTTCATTTCCTGCAACAAATTCCCAATATCCTTTTCCCATAAGGAAATTCGTCATTCTAAACTTCCATGCTTGGAAGTTGTTCTTATCAAGCTTTTCAGTGACAATCTCTGAAAGAGAATCAGACTCCATTACAGAACACTGAAAAAATTCTGTCACTGCAAAAAACACAGCTTCAACCTCACAAGGGCAAATCTGCAAAATTGACGAAAGTGGTATTTGACCACACAGTCAGGCATCAACAGGCAACAAGGATGATTCTGTACCTCCCAATGTCTCTGCGCATAGGCATACGATGCAATTTCTACAGTAACTTTTCACCAACCTGTAGAACAGTGGTCGCACAGCAAAAAGCAGGGCCTTTTACTGAGTGCGTGCAGAAAACTTCCACCTCCAAAACAAGCCCTGAAATGGCCTCGAATAAAAAAAACAAGGCATATACTGCCTGTTGCTATACCACGAAGGGCATATACTGCCCTGTTGCTACACCGCGAAGTGCAAGAGTACATATACTGCCCTGTTGCTACACCGCGAAGGGCGTCTCAATCTGAGATAATGCACTCTTGCACTTTTCGGCTGTGCTACCTGCAGAGACTTGCTCCCAAAACTTGAAAAATGAAAGAAACACTGATCCTCTTACCAGAACACCGTGACCTTGGTTTGCTTTCTTGAGCTCGTTACCATGAACCAGGCTCTGATACCATGTCAAGATTGTGGGAGAGAAGGAAGGAGTCTCACTTGTAGCTTTCTCACTTACTCAATGGGGGAATACACACAAAGGTGGAGGCTGAAAACAGTTTTCCTCTTCTTAGTTGTGTAAGCCAAAAAGAACTCTAGTACAGAGAAATAGAAGAACCCTATATATGGGTCTCAAACCAAACTCAAGCTAACAAGTCGGTGACATAAATGCACAACAGTCACCCTAGCATATCACGAGTGGAGCTCGATATCTCAACACTTCTCTCTCTCTCCCTCTCTCTTCCTCTCTCTCTCCCTCTCCCTCTCTCTCTTATCACCTCTCCCTTCCTTTCCCTCTCTCTTCCTCTCTCTCTCTCTCTCTCTCTCTCTCTCTCTCTCTCTCTCAACGGTAAGGGGGGGGAAGAAGTGGTATCGCCTTTCTTCTCTACGATGGGGGGAGGGGGGGGGGAAGTAGCACACGTGTGCTCCTCCCCATAGTGGTTATCATTGTCATCTCCATCTTCCTCTGCCAAGTCGTCAACTTCCTCCTCCCTCGACATCATCAAGTCATTCACTTCCTCTTCTTTCCCTCCCTTGCCACGTCAACTTGTTCCCCCTCGCCACTTGTTGGTGACGACGGAGGGGGGAGGGATAATAAAAAAATATTTTGAATTATCCTTAATAGGGGGGATTCCCACGTGGTAGGGACGTTACATCCTCTCCCCCTTAGAGAACTTGAAATGTCCTCATCTCATAAGGACTGGGGAAGATAAGCTTTAATGGGGCTTAAAGTCTGTGGGTTAGGACCCACCAGGCATCCAATGCGCTACTGTGATTACTCATAAGCATGCGGTCTTTTGAAACCACAACTTATTGTACTAGATATATCTGAGTCTGAAGTACAAGAGAAAATTTTATTGTAGTTATATCTCGTGAATATCTTCTAGGTTTTTCATAAGTATCTAGTATATTCTAGATCACTCAAGCTTGTACAATTTCATTCCTTGTAAATTCAAGTTTTCCTTGAGTTTTGTTGGGACAATTGACGTGGATATGTCCAATGTTGTGGTACTCAGAGCATCGGTGTTTAGGGTGCTTTGGACATTCCCTTTTGAAATGACCTAACTCCTTGCAATAAAAACAATGCGGAGCTTTATCACTTGTGGTCACAAGATTCCTAGTTGTCCTTGGTAGGATTTCCTTCTTTAGACCAAATTGTCCTAGGATCCTTTCAGGAGATTGAAGTGGTCCTTTATCATGGAAAATCTATTTTCCAATTGTCCTCTTTTTAGATCTGGGTTGAGGTCCATGGTCAATCATCTTTGCTTGTAATATTAAAGAATACTCCCAAACTTTGACACTTTGGCAAGACCCAATCTATATTAGTCTATAATAACACTTAAGGAAATTTCATTGTAAGTTCTAGTCTCAAAATTGATGCAACTCATATTACTCGGGTTAATTGTAGTTAGAAGAGTAAATTTTATTCCAATACAAGTTGTATTTCATGTTGATAAAATTTCCAGGATTTTCTAGTTGTCTTGATAAGGTGTAGTGGGTTCTAGGTCTTCATCTTCGTCTGATTCCTCTATATATCCAAAGATTGCACTTATGTAGCTTCGTTTCCTTGGAGGTTTAGTGTCTTCTGGACTTAGATCAGGGCAATCTTCTTGGATGTGTCCTAGCTCATTGCAATGGAAGCTTTGACAATAGGGACATCTCCTACGGATGTGCCCTATCTCTCCGCATGTGTGGCATCTCTTGTCTTGATCTGGGGAATCCTCTTTATCACCATTGCCCGAATAAAGTTCTTGCATGATTGACTTTTCTCAAAATAATGCATCTTGCAAGTCCGTTGAATGCATTACTTCAAGATGGTGGTTCAAAGGAGTGTTCAAGCCATGGCAAAACTTGGATACTTGTTGTGCAATATCCATAGGTGGCGCGTATTTTAATAGGGTTACAAAATTTAAGTAGTAGGCTTCCAAGGTTAATTCCAGCTGCTTTAGCTTGAAGAATTCATTCATTCTCAAAGTCTGGTAGGTTGGCGGAAGGTATCGCCTGCGTACATCATCTTTCAGCTGAGCCCAAGTGATAGTGGCTTAAACACCTCAATCTTTGCACCATTGCTTCCACCATAACCAAGCCTGGCCAACTAACTTGATTTTGGCTATCATTGCTTGATTGGTAGAGGCAGTTCCTGAAGTAGAGAAACAATCATCCATCTACTCAATCCATATCTCCACCTCTACTGCGACGTCTATCCCTTCTTCATCAAACTCAGGTTTCTTAATTTGCTTGAGAATGAATTTATTTTCTTGCATGTCATCATACATAGGTGCAGAAGGTGCCCGACAATTAAGCCATACCACTTAGGTTATTATGTTTAGGATATGCCTGCAAACCATAGGTTAATCAATCACACATCATTATGAAGTTTCACTCTAATACCAACTATAACGTGCTTGCCTATCGGCTGTCCAAGCACGTTTTAGCAGTCTATCGAGAAATGAATCTAAGCATTGCTTCCCAGTACTCCCATGGAATATTCCGGGGTTTGTCACGTAGGGTTTTCTGAGTCTGCCTCGCAACAAAACGTTCGCGGCCAAACACACTAGGATCGACCTGAAATCTAGGTTCCTAGTGGAAAAGATCTCCTAACAACATACTAGCATCAGGTTTTGGACATCCCACTTTACGCAAAGATACCCAAGCCAAAGTAGACCCATTCCGCACTTGGTTCAAAGAGAATGGGAAACGAGAGGGATGCGTTGCTCAAGCTCTCTGTCGGTAGGGCATAGTCCCATTCTAGTTCCCTAAAATGGCATGAATCGGGTCCTAACTCAACAGTACCTAAAGGTCGAATGATAGTAAAATCTTGTGAGAAGCCTCCCATGTCTCTTAGGCCACCCTATCATAGGACAGACCTGTCGGGGTTTTGTCCATCCACTTCCTGTGATAGGTTTAGTTTTCTAATTAGGTCCTCTCACATTTATGTGTGACATTTAAAATCATCTTCCTTAACTTGGCCTTTTAGGAACGGGGTTCGTTTGCATAATTTATGGCACAGACACAAATATAGAGCAAGTAATTTTGACAAACAAGTTCAACCAAGTTCCTTAATTTATCTTCAAGTTAATCTTTGTTTCCTGCCCATACAGGAGAAATTATGTATCCCTTTTGTACAACAGAAGTATCCTATCCAAATCACATGGCACCATAATTTCCATCCAGTATCTAGAACAAGATCTTCCAATGACCTAGACATCGGGCTCATGGAAGTCTACAACTCCATTCCAAACTAGGCAAGGGGTGTCCAGAACTCCACTAACCCCAAGAGACCTGGGAGTGAGACACAACATCTGTGGTTGGACTTTTCACCACTTGACCTTTGCCCCATGGATCAAGCAGTGCCCTCTCAGGTTGAAACGTGGCGTAACCTTGGAGATGATCCACCCACACAAAATATCCTTCCTTAATTAATCCAATTAAGAATGAAGCCTGAACCAAGGCATTCAACCCTAAAATCATTGTCCAAGAAAACATTCCTTTGTTCCCATGGCAACTTGTCATCACAAACCCCTACCATGCAATTACCATCAAGCACAAGCACTTGGAATAATCATCCAAATCACATCCCAACAATTAGTTTAATGCAAAAGCATTCAAGACTTATTTGATCAATCCACAAAAACAAAGGTATTATTTTCCAAACATTGCGGAAATAGTCGTGATAACCTTTCCATTGTGTATTTGCTCTCCCCCCTTCAGATCAAAGAGTGATTCTATGTAAAATTTACTTCACACTCCCTTCTTTTGGCTAAGACATGTGTTAAAGGTTCAAGCACTGTACATGACATAAGTTCCACAGGTTACCTACATTGATCGATAATTCAACCTTGAATTGGATTGGTGGAAGTCATAGTTATTAGACGGATCTCAAAACACTCTAGCTTTAATCCTTATGATTAATTTGTTGTACTAGCTCTTAGCCAAGCCATGAAGCAAACAGGAAATTGTTCTCATATATCAAGCATGTCTTATGACTAACATGTAAATACTTGATAAGATAAGTATGAGATGATCCCAAGTAACTAGACTTTGACAACCCTTGCATTGAGCTAGAATCTAGTTGTTCTTAATATTTTGGGCTCTTAGGCTAAGTACTTTTGAAGTATCCAAACTTTAAACTAAAACTTTCTATTACCGATTCCTAATGTCATATTCTTTTGGAAATTATGCTAGTTGTAACCCTTGACTATGCTTTAGCCTAGCACTTGTATGCACAATCTTCTAATGTTTTTTTTTTAGCGACTATACCATTCATAACTCTTGAATAGTTCCTCCTTGTAATTGTGTTATCAGTAAATAGGCCATATGCAACTAAGTTAGGCTAAAAGGAACAATCGGAATGCCAAATTATAATAATAGAAATAAGTTCAAGTTACTTCTTTTTTGCATGAATTCATGTGCATACCGAAGTGATATAGTCTATGACTCAGGAATAGGGAAGATGATAATTCATACATGGGTATTCAGAGAGGGCTTATCCATACCCAACATTGCATTCATATTGACAGTGATGCCTTGATCGATGGCTCCACTACTAGATGCATGATTTCCATTGGTGCATGTTGTCCTCTGTTTTGGGGCCATACTTCGGCTTGTAAATCTCTTTCTCCCTTTCTCTCGTTCGAGGGATGGCATACGGGTGACTTCCTTCTATCGAGATGAAAGGGGTTAAGCTCATGGATAGGAGGGAAAGGGTAAATGTGTGTGGCCACCTTTTAAGGAGGGGAAGAGAAGGAGAACCTTCTCAAGGGTTCTCTCTCTCTCTGCCCCTCCCTCTCCCTCTATCGGCAGCATCAAGACCCTTCTTCTTCTTCTTCTTCTTCGTCTTCTCACCTCTCTCTCTCTCTTTCTCTCTCTCTCTCTCTCTCTCTCTCTCTCTCTCTCTCTCTTTTCTTTTTCTTCTTCTTCTCCTTGTCTTTTTTTCCTTCTCTCTTCCTCTCTCTCTCTCTCTCTCTCTCTCTCTCTCTCTCTCTCTCTCTCTCTCTCACCTCTCCCTCTCTCTTTCTCTCTCTCTCTCTCTCAAAGGCAAGGGCGAAAAGAAGTGGTATCGCCTCTCTTCTTTATGATGGGGGGATAGGGGAAGTAGCACACGTGTGCTCCTCCCCATCGTGGTTATCATCATCGTCTCCATCTTCCTTCGCCACATTATCAACTTCCTCCTCTCTTAACGTCATTTAGGTCATTCACTTCCTCTTCTTTCCCTCCGGCTGCCACATCAACTTCTTCCCCCTCACCACCTGTCAATGACGACAGAGGGGGGGAGGGGTAATAGAAAAAGATTTTGAATTATCCTTGATAAGAGGGGGGATTGCTACGTGGTATGGACGTTACAAAAATACACAAGAGATAACAAACACAACTCTGACCCTACCCCTTGACAAGATTAAAGCATGAAGCCCATAACCGATAGACCAAGCATAAGTTGGCAAAGATCTAGAGCTAATTTCTAACCAATTGCTCCAAAATAAAATGGCTAAAAAGAACTATCAAAGGAGTCATCCTAAGTGGTGGTTTGACTTGGCTACGTGACCTAGGACAACTAGACCAGGAACTCCTACTAGAGGCAAGAAATCCTATAGCCTAATAATCTTTATATTTTTCCATTTAATAATATTTTTTTCTTTAGACCTTTATTCTCGAGCATGTAAAAAGGAGGGAGCTAAGTGTATTGTGAACCAAGGAGAAACATGGCATCGGTCTCAAGTCCTGTCTCAGTACCCAAGAGCCTACCAAGCTCTCACAAGGCAGCACTAAATCCTTTTTCTTCCACTCAATTTTATTTTTACTCCAACTATCCTTACTTATTTTTCGGCCAAATGCCACCCCTTGGAAGACAAGGCATCAGCCGCAAGTCTCCAACTCGTCCCCAAGAACCTACCAAGCCTTCACAAGGTAATGAATATCTACTCTTGGAATTTTCCTTTTGTGATTTCTTATTGTCAAGGGTTAGAACCCTTTCTTACACACTATCATACTTTATAGTTTTCAAATATATTAATTGTTTCTTCTCTTGCTTTTATTTGACAAGCTTCTCTATCTGCCTCACAACTAACAGGGATTCCTAGAAACAACTACCACGTAGGCTAGCAAAATAGGTCACTAGAACTACACTCTAAAACAACTCTTAAAGTGCCCAAAATGTATTTGCAGGAGGTGGAAAACTACTTAAAACTCCCCTAAACACACCTAACCTAACCGTGGGACTCCATGCCTTGAATGTCAGTTTCCCACTAAAAGAAAAAAAATTCAACTACATATACACATTTAGCATAAAGGGAAAGAGCTCGTAAAGGAAGGATATCACCTGAACTTGGCCACAAGAACCTTCTAGGCAAGAAGAGGCTCTCTACAAGTACTCCGTTGAACCTATTCAGTGCAGCACTTAAACAAAAATCCATTAACTGCACTTGCACTAAACAAACAAATGGCCCTCTTGGCTTGATGAAATAGAACATTTCACTGCAAAATAAGCAGCCCTCTTGGCCTAACAAAATTAGCCAATAAAGCACACTATTCAACTTCCTACTCTGTTGAAAACAAACCCTTTGTCCCCACATAAGCCTTGCTGAAGCACAAAACTAGACCAAGGGAGTGGGTTGCTCATGCCCTACACTAAATGCATCAAATTATTAGCTAACCCCCTATATAAAGAGCAAAGGGTCTTCTATGAATATATCATTAAATGATTTGATATATCCATGATAGAATATGAAGATTCTCAATTACTACCTAACTCATAAGCCATACTAACCAATCCATGGCCAAAATAGGACATACCAGCAACAACAAATCCCCACATTAGCCTTGGACTAAGGTCAAGAGGAAATTGTAAAAAGCCCTTAGGACCACAGTTAAAAAAGAAAAATTTAACAAAGGCATAATTAGCTAGGGAATCTGCAAAGCAATTCTACTATGTCAAGGAATCAACTGGCAAGTCAACGCCTAAAAAATCTCAAGGTCATGGAAGGTCGCACAATGGTACATAGTTAGAATAGAATCTCTCATGCTATAGATCCCATTCAATTGTTTGATCACTTATTGTGAGTCGTCTTTCACCAATAATTGGTGAATATCACCATGTCTGGCTAGATTTTACTCCATAATCAAGGCCTTGTATTTTGTCATGTTCTACATAAAAATAATGCCTAAATATACTCCCATTTTTAAAACTACTCAACGATGGGGATCTTTAATGACAAGTCCAATACTCGCATGCTTAGCAGGCCCTCAAGTAGCTCTATCAAAATATAATATATACACCCAAGCTTCATTGATATAACTTGCCATGGCAATCAACCTACTCATACTTATGATAATCAAAGTCTAACCAAGAGAGAGGGTGTAAGATAGGTACACTCCTCCTTCCTCACTTAGTTCAATGGGGATGCTAATTAGAATCCTATAATAGTGATGGCAGTATACCTTAATATCCCAAGTAAAATTAGATCATATTCTTGCCACACTCACCGTAATGTGATAACCCTTACTCCACCAGATCACTCTACCTTGGTGGTAACACTGCTCTAAATATGGATGCTTAAGATAAGGAATGATTTTTCCCATCCACTAGTCTTCATACCCTTTGCAAGTTTAAGCTAGATCCTGAAGGACCTACAAAGGCACCAAGTTTGACATCAGCCCCCATATATAACAAGGATTCAACTTATTGAAATTTACTTTAGTTTTGAACATTACCCCTTGCAAATCCCCTAAAAGGGCTGTAGATCCATTATTCTCTATAACGAGCAAATTGATAAGGACCATCCCATTTGGGTTCTAACTTTCCTGGAAGAGCTCATCATGGGCATCATAATATAAAACCAATGGACCCTTAGCAAATTTATACTTCTTAGCCCAAAGGTCATGAAGTATTTTCATTCATTTCTTCCCTATTTCTTGATGTAACAAGACTTGTAATCTAATCTCATCAAGATTTGCAAGGGAAATGAACCTTTCTTGTAATGCTTCCTCTTCTCCCAAAAAATGATTTAGAGTAAACCTTATTGTAGGCAGCTCAATCTTCGAAGGTAAAACTCACTCTTTCCCATATACTAATGTAAAAGGAGTGTGGCATGTAGCTCTTTTAAATGTTGTATTATAAGCCCAAATAGCCACACACAACTTCTTATCCCAATCATGCTTACCTTTGGATACAGTCTTAGATAAAATCCCCACAAGTTGCTTATTGATACACTCTACTTGTCCATTAGCTTGATGGTTATTAGATATTATTCTTCATTGAAGAGAACGACATTTAGATCCTTCGTGAAATAGTTTGCTCCACAATTATATAACGCTTCTGTGTGGTTGATGAAGGTTGTATAGGTCCAACAAAATCTAATGTCCCACTACTCAAATGGTAGTATAGCCATAATAGGAGTGACTGGGCACTTCCTATTTTTCCTATTATCATATCTTGGACATGTATCACATCTCTTAACAAATGCAAATCCATCTTGGAAGATGGATGACCACCAATATCTGGCTCTCAAAGATTTATGTGCAGTAAATCCTCCAATAAAGTGCCCTCTGTAAGCACAATCATGACACTATTCCAAGATAAACGGAACCTCATCATGCACAACACATCGGTGATAAACATTACCAACCCCTTGCCAATATAGTGTTCCTGCAATCAAGGAAAATTTCAAGGCTTGCTACTTGACCTTTCTCTTTTCAGCCTTTCACAAAGTGGTTTCACCCTCTCCTATGGATAGATAGTGTGTTATAGCAGCATATCAAGATGGAATGGAGGTCATATTAATTTTGAATAAACCTTTGAGATTATTCCCTTTAGCCAAGACTTTTTTCAACTCCCCAAAATCCATAGGACATTTAAGGATGCCCTAAAACATCCACATCTTACCTTTAATTTCATAATCAAACTCCTCCAAAGTGATTAGCCATACTAGACGATCAGGTGGATATAACTTATTCAACAATAGCCTCAGTCCCTCTACCTTCGTATAAAATACTACCTTCTCATATAGGATGTAGTGCCTAGATTTCTTTGTTACAAAGACCATCCCAAGGCATAGTTTCTCCATTTAAGTATAATTAATCTCAGATACCCCCAATTTGCAACTGGCAGATGCAATTGGATAATACTACTTTTCCTTCCAAATCTGGGCTAAATAGTAGAGCAGCTGATACTATACATTGTAGCCATTGAAAATATATAGAACATCTTACTCATTTTAGGTACTTTCAAGACTGTTGCTTTTCCCACTTCTTTCTTCTCACATCCTCAAAGGATACTCGATACGGATCACTCCAAATAAATAGAGAGTTAAAGAACAATAGATTTGTTAATGGAAGTGTCCTCTCAACCAGTACATTAATAAATCATCGATAATACATGACTGACAACAAAATGCTATGCACTTCCTTAAAAAATACGTGGTGGACTCATAACTATGATAATCTTTAACTTTTCAAGATCAATCGTAATACGAGTCGAGCTAACCACATGGCCCAATAGCAACATTTCCTGGATCAAGTGCAATGCAAAACTACCTACACTGCTAGAAACATTTTCCTAGAATAATGAGCTATCTCTCCCTTGTGGTAATTGCCCCTAGATCATCAATAAAGGCTTTGAGCTTCTTTGGGAAAATATCACCACAAGTTTTATTAGCCATATGTTGCCAAGACCTTCGCACATCGCACATGCCGAAATCCATAACATGTTATGCAAATGTAGCAAATATAGTGAAAAATATTTTTTTCAATTTGTCTTTCTCTACAATAGCCATTTGGTTATAACCAGCAAAGCAATTCATAAATGAATAGATTTCCCTACCCACTAATTGCTATAATTTGATCAATGAATGGTAGGGATAGTAATCTTTAATCATATGTTTATTGAGTTCTCTAAAATCTATGCAAAATCAAATTTGATTTATTATTCTTCTTCTTGAAAACTATCGGTAAACACCACTGTGTGTGTTGTATAGGAAATATCAGGCCAGTCTTTGACAATTTTTGTAGCTCCTCAAATAGTTCATCCCTTAGCTCAAAAGGCATATGCCTCACTTTTTGTCAAATAGGCGGGCTACCTTCCTTTAGGGGAATAGTATGCATAACCAAACTAGAAGGAATACCCCTCAATTCATCATAGCTCAATGCAAAAATATCATACAAATGTTGGGTCAAGAACACATAGTCCTTCCTCTCTTCCAGACTAAGCATAGATTGTAATTGAATCAGTCATGGGTCATCCAACGTACCGAGTTCTAGCTCAATCATATCCACATCTCTGATTTTTTCTTGAGCTTCTATCGGCACATTCAGAGTCACCTGGTAGACATATTTTGTAGTGGACCCCTCTCTTGATTCATTGCTTAATGAATTCTCACTATCAAAAAGATCCTCTAATACATCTAATTTTGTCGAAGATAAAGGTACTCTCTCGCTTTTAGGAGATTTAGGATATGCATCCACTATTACGCTTTTGGCACCTCTGCCCGAAATTAGATGACAAATGGGTTATCAACTTAGGTATTTATGGGTTGGGAAAGTATTTGCAGGTCCCCCAGGGTGCTACAAGTCTCCCAAAGGGCCTCATTTAGTTTTATAACTTGGTTAGACCCTACAGGGTATCGATTGTTCAAAATAGGCCTCTCATAGTTGCAAACATGGTGCTGGACTACACAATTCAACCATGCGTTTCTTATCACAAAATTTTCTCTATAAGACCTATTATTACATGTCTATGCTCCTTGCATAGAGGGGATACATGCCTTTGATAGAGCTAGAAAACTCCTTGATTGGAGCTCCCATTCGAGAGTTGCCACCACTTTTTGGTGTAGTGGTCCTATAGGACAGTAGGCTAGCAGTCCCCTTGTGTATAGCCACATAAAGTCATTCACATCCAATTATGTACATTTTTTTTCATAAAATTTTTTGCATACCCTCATAGAGGGCACTCTCCCCTCCATTTTGAATCAAAAAGTTCCCCAATTGGAGCTCCCTAGCCAAATTTATCTTAGATTTCGTGACTAGGGGTCTGTGTGGACTGCACCTTCAATGGCAAGGGACAAGGATAAAAGAAAGATTAGTGACCAAGAATGTAGAGCCTTGCCCCACACTTCACAGTGACTTGATGCAAGGTATGCACAAAAAGGCATAAGGACTTGATGGATAAAATGCACCAACAAAGAGACAATAGTATTTGCAAAAAAAATTAGTCTTGGCTCCTAGTTCCAGTTCATTTTCTCACTCTTAGCATCCCCAAATGAACTCATTGAATGCTACTACGATGACAAGAAGCTCTCCAAGCTGCAAGCCACAACCAACTAATTGAGCAACATAGTCAGTTCATGTCTAAGATGGACCGAGTGATCTCAACCATCTTAGTCACCAACATGCAAACCAAGGCAATCAATGACAAAACTTGTAGCCCTTACAACTCAAGTTTCTCAAATGGCTACAATTAAAAGGATGGATTAGCATGATTATGAGTAGCAGCATGGGCATTCTCATGGAAATTATGAGTAGTATGACTAGCGGCATGGTGTGGATGTGTAAAGGCAGCATCATGTGCCTACTTATGGTCAGCATATATATGATGATTGTGCATATTTTGAGTGGCAGGATGCATATGATGATTATGTATCTTCTTATGAGCTACATTCTAGTCACATACATGGACAACCATCTAGAAAGCCTTATGTACATGGGCAACATCATGAAAAGGTATACGAGTATGTACATGGGGAGAAACATCATTATCAACAATAGAGTGATTGATATCATTAGCCACTTGATCATTGCGCATCCTTATGAGCAACATGATGCTTCTCACAAATGATGCCATGATGAGAGCATCTCACTGCAGTTTCATGAGCAAGTGCCCCATCAGCCCAAGGCCCTTAACTTTGAATGCACGGTAGTAGCCACGCATGTGGGACTCATGGACATGAAATGCCTAAGGTTGATGCAGTGAATGATGTAGTGACTATAGCCTCATCATGGACATGAAATGCCTAAGGTTGATGTAGTGAATGATGTAGTGACTATAGCCTCATCTGCTCTAGTTCTATCTAGCTTAGTGGTTCCCAATGAGTTTATGGACAAGTCAGTGCATGCTATCATATGGGTCAGTGAGGATCTTGTACCTCCATCAGTGCTTGAAGATGAGAACATGGATTACTTCTATGATACAGTGGATGCATTGGATCACAATTATCCTTTTGACCGTGGTGGTAGTACAATCACCCATGCTTGTATGGATGACCCTTGTGCTCTTTATGCTTATTATGTAGGTTATCCATCTGATCCTGGGGAATGTAATGGTCTTGGAAAATTCCTACCCCAATCAACATTTCATGTGTAGTTCTTCCCCTACTTCAAGGGTGCAATTTTGATTGAGGAGTAGCTAAATTTGCCCTAGTCTGCACTATAGATAACTTGCAGATAGCGCACTATTTTAGAATAGTTTTTCCCCTGCATTAATGACAATCAAGTGTCACCTATATGGGCTAAAAATACAATTCATGAGCTTCATTTTGACATGTCACATGCTTCAATCAGAGCTACCGGTAGGAAGTTATGAGCACTCTTTTCTAGCAGGCCTATTTTGGACAACATGCTATCCACTATTTGTCAGCCTCAAATTGTCAAGAATTGGTGGCCAAAATCATATGCTATCAACTTGCACATGTCGTATACATCATATACACATTTGTATGCCCCAATTCCACATGAGATTGCACTTCCCTATACCTATATTCTCCTTTGTAATGTTGAATAGAATAGTACTCTGCAACCCCCCTTTCATTGTGAGCCACACTAATAAGTTTGTTTTTTAGGGCAAAAACCTTCAGGGTTGGGATGGAATGTAAAAGAGTGGGGATAGACAAGTAGAATACGGGTTAGAATGGGAATACCTAGTTATACTGACAGGGTATTTAAGGTGTTTGGAGATCCAATTAGGGCATCAATTATCGGTAATCAAGTCTCTTTTACCCTTCCTTCCAGCTTTCATGGATTCCCTTCTCTTTCTCTCTCTCTTCTGCTAGTCTTTCTCTCTCTTCTTCTCTTATCTTCTTCATCTTTCTCTCTCCTCTCTGTAGTCTCTCCCTTCTCTCCTTTTCTCTCCTAGGTCTCCTTCATTATAGAAGAGGATGTGATGGATTAGTTGGAAGGGTATGTGCACCCTCAATATTCACACTTTGTCTGTTGCAAGCTTTAAAAAACCACTTTATGGGTTGAAAGAGACTCCATGATCTTGGCATGCGTGGATTAGTCCTTGTAGAGTCTTGGATTTGTAGTTGAAAAGATTGATCTTAGTTTGTTTACTAAGAAAATAGATGCAGGTCTTGTGGTACTAGTCATCTATGTAGATGATCTAATAATTACAAGGGATGATACCACTATGATATAGAATATTATGGCCATGCTGAAAATTTAATTTGATATGAAGGACTTGGGAGAATTGAAGTTCTTTTTGGGCATTGAGGCCATGAATTCAGATCATGGACTATGGCTAATACAAAGACTATATACACTTGTTGACATGTTGAAGAAATATGGTATGATAGACTACAAATCTTTGGATACTCCATTAGATCAAAATACCAAGATGGATGTTAAGTACATTGGAGCTAAAATTTTAGATATTACTATGTATAGGTAGATGATAAGAAGTCTCATATACCTTACCATTACTAGGGCTAATCTCAATTACTCAATTGGACTTATCAATCCGTTCATGTAGAAGTCTAGAAAACCTCACTTGGATGCAGTGAGAAGAATTATGCACTATGTCAAGGCTATAGTAGACTATGGACTCTTCTATGAGAGTGATAAGAACTTAAAGCTTATGGATTATATAGATGAAGATTGGGTAGGCTATCCATATGATGATATAAGGTCTACTAGTGGATATTCCTTTAGTGTTGCCAATGGTATAATCAGTTGGAGCAGCAAGAAGCAACCAATAGTTGCTTGGTGCCCAATCTGAATCCTCAAAGTATGGATTATTGATTGAATTTTTCATGTTGGATATGAAGGGTAATACATCCCTTGCAACTCATCTTAATTATATGGAAATTCTGCTAACTCAACTTGCAAGGATTAACTTAAAAATGGAAGAAGACATGCATTGGAGTCTCGCTCAAGAGTTTTTCTCCAACGTCTCCCCCATACTAATTAATATACCAAATCCAAAGCTAGTAGACATCAAAGCATCACTCCTAGAAGAAGAGAAAAAGCTCAAAGCTAGATAGGAAGCAATCACTTCAAAGGAAGAATATGTTCTCTATGTCAATAACAAGTACAAAGGGAAGAAAGACATTGTCTGTGACTTCTACAAAGGAACAAGACACATTGAAAACTTTTGTCATGCTAGGAAAAGATCATAGAAGGCCTACCTAGCAACTACCAAAGAAAAACAAGACCATGAAGAAGAAGACACTCAAGAGTAGAAGGACAAGCTTCATCAGTCCTTTTATTTCCACTATTCACACCGACTTTTTTAGAGCATTGTATGTACTTTCCTTAATGTTCTTATCATAATCCTTGTCTCATCCTTATATTCCTCATGTAATCTGTCTACTACAGCCTCTACACACTTAATGAGGCCTTGTCATAGCCTCTAGCTTTGGTTGGTTTTTCCGCATCTACACTTAGTAAGATTCTAGTCATGACAACCTCTGTATGCTTAGTGCTTTTATGGTTATGATTGAGGAGGGTTGTTGAGAACCCATATGTGCCTCTTTGTATGGAACAAATAGGCAAGGAACATGCAACTCATCTAGGAAGAGTTGCCTTTATCCCATAGACATAATCAGGAAAGTTGTACCATCTTGCAACTATAAAAGAGTGTACTTGACAATCATTTGGTCACTGGTATTGTACTTTGTACTTTTAGTCTATTTCTTTGTCTACTCAAGATTGTGTTTATGAGTCCAAGCTACTTAATCTTGGAACTAATTGTACTTTGTACTTTCAGTCTATATCTCTATCTACTCAAGATTGTGTTTTATGAGTCCAAGATAATTAATCTTGGAACCTAGTTCACTTGAGTAAGAGTTTCTATCATCATGCTTCTTGCCCATGAGCTCAAACATCCATAGCTAAACCTTGCTCAAAGATCCGTGTTTCTTAACAAATATGACTAGTATACTTCTAGCTACAAATACTATGTATCATGCCAGAACAAAACACATCAAGGTACACTATTATTTCATATGAGAGATGGTACTTGCAAGGAAGATAGATCTCTTGCATGTCAAAATTGAAGACCAAGTAGCCAATATCTTTACCAAGTCACTAGGTAAAGGTAAGTTCAGTCACTTTAGAGAGCTACTTAGAGTACAATGTTTTGAGGGGGAGTATTGACAATCAAGCTCTACCAGCTCTTTAGTACAATTAGCTATATAGTATGTTTGGTACAAAAAGATGAGTACATTGCCATAAACTCTTGCTCCAATTCTTTGTCTCATTTTCTCTCCTAACTTCTAACATCATCATAACACAGTTGCAAACATTTTGGGTAAGTTGGATGTTTCTCCTAAGCCTGGGGGGTCCATTAGGGTCTATCGTATGGTACCACGTGAGTGTAAGGGAGGGGGTTATTTAACGGAAGGAAGGTACATTTTATAAGGTAAGGTCCCATAAATAGGGAGTAGATAAGGGGTATTTTCATATATTTCTTGCACACAAGTGACGTCTCCTTATTACTACTAGTGAATCCCCCATGCTCCTAAGGAAATTCCTTTAGAATCCTCAAAATATTTCACAAAAAATAGTGTATCTTTAAAAACTAGCCAAAAAAAAATGTCATTTTCCAAAAAACCAAAAAATTCAAGTTTTTAAAAATATTAATCCTACAGAAATAAATGTGTTATTAAAAACATTACTTTTGTAACTCTTATATTCTTTACACATGAATGTATGCCACTATCAAGAATTTAATACATCATATATTTGTATATTTGTATATATAGAAGAAAAATAAGACTCCACTAGTTTTGTATTACTTAAAACTACAATGATTTCAATAATGAGCCTTTTAGACTATATTGATGAGGTAGATAATCATAGAATTCTATAAGGAATTTGTATATATGCTTATACCTTTAGTCACTCTAATCCTTTTAAATTTTCTAGATACCTTTTTGTGTATGAGTTACACAATGTATACCAAATAACTTCCTACCAACATAGCATAGATATTCTAAGGTCCATTATGTAAATAGATTATATTAGATATGATACAATCATTTCAACATATGCCATGAAGTTTACAACAATCCTTACTAGCTCTACTAGAAATGATTATGATATGTTTAGACACTTTCTACACTCAGATAACTTGTTGATAAAGCATGTATAAGAGATAATGACATACAATACCATAGGCATTGGCTTCATAAGAATGCCCAAAAATAGCAAGTACCTCTATCAAAGAAATTATACTTACGATGAGCTAACTGGTAGCACATAAAAATGATCTTAATGACAAAAATAGTGACTCACTTTACAAAAACTTGTAGTTGCATGCATGCAATGATTATTATATAAGAAGGAGAATACATCAAACTATGTGGACAATGCAAACCAATCACATATAGAAAACTCACACATCATGTATTTGGTCAAACGTATCTTTTTCCTTTTGTGCTTCCTCGCTATTCTTAATTTACTTGTTTATTCCAAAAGTTCCTCCACTATTGGAGACATATATCTTTATGTCTAGGCCAGGTCAAGTAGATCTCCTAGCTCATCAAATAATGGCATAAGCTCTTTGGATGCTAATGTAGTATTTTTAGTGGACATTTTTTCTCACCTTGGCTGCAAATTCTTGATCCTCATCTAGTAATTCCAAAACATCTTATAGATGCATCTTAGAGACAAAAGTAAAAACCGTCTTCTTAGTAGACATCAATACAATTCCTTCATTTCTTAAATGCACATGTAATTTTTTAAACCTAAATCCATTTACGAACCAATTGTCCAATTGAGTATCATAGAATACATACTATCGAGTACTATGACCCTAATAGTTATAGGAGACTACTTATGGCTCAATAATGTTTGAAATACAATCATTTGGTGCTAAACATAAGACCCTCAATTTGTTGATGAGTTGGTATGCTTATTTTACAAGCTCATTATGCTCTTCTTTCCATCTCCATGCTTTCATTTCCTTGTTTCAGTAAGGTAGAAAAACATATTCTCCAAATTCGATTTTGTGGCATTTTCGTTTAATCCTATTTTGTATGTATTCTATTAGTAAACCGCTATTATTAAAAAGAAAGTCCAAATCCAAAATCCAAGTTCTTGGTGTATATTTATCTTGTATATACATGTGCAAGATACAAAATATCAAGATAAAAAAGTTATAAAATGTATAGTTTATCACTGTCACTAGAATAGGCAAAGCAAATGATAATGCTAGATAGAAAACTCAATGAAGGCCATTCTAGAATGCACATGACACACTATTGTGTTAGATTATGCTATGGAGTATAAAAGAATGAAGTGGTTTATTACCTTCTTAAAACTTTAAACACATTACTGCAATGTATCAATTCAATATGAAAGCTTGATTTATTTAAATGTTGGTTGATACATTGCTAATGTCATTTCCAAGTTCAAGCTGGTACATGAATTTCATTTTTATAATTCACATGATCACTTATTATATAGCATTAGTGTTGCTTATACCCTAGAAACTATGCATAAGATCCATTGCAACTTTATATACTATATAGAGTGCATCAAGATAAAACTAAAAATTCAACAATTCCAATGGAAAATTGATGCATTACATCAAGTGAGTATGAAGTACATAAAATATTCTATGTGCTTCACAAATTGTATCAAGTTTCTGCCAAAACTTGTATGGTTTGTAGGGCAACTTAATGCACTCATCAAGTTAGTGTGGAAAACATACAATATTCTATGAAATGTAATAAAGTCCAACAAGTTGATGCTAAAACTTATATGATTTATGAGGCAACTTTATGCTCAACATCAAGCTAGTACAAAGAATACACAATATTCTATATAACTTGCTATAATGCATGAAGTTGATACAAAAATTTGTAAGACTTAGGAGGTAACTTGATGCACTACATCATGTTCACATGAAAAACATACAATACTCCATCGAGCTTGATGTAATGCATCAAGTTAGTGTGAAAACTCTTATGGTTTGTAAAGCAACTTGATGCCATTATCAAGTTAATGCAAAGCTTCATGGAGTGCATCAAGTTAATGTAAAAATTTGTGTGATTCACAAAGCAACTTGATGCATTGCATCAAGTTGATAAGAAAAATATACAATATATCGATCCAACTTGATGTGTAGTTACATCAAGTTAGTAAGAAAAGTGTAAAGAGTTGTATCCATCATGATACAATGCATCAACTTACCAAGAAAATATGCATATTAAGTTTAAAGTAAAGATGTATTACATAACTTCAATGTGATAAAGATAAGGTTTTTAAATTAGAAAAGTCTAAATATATATAAAAACACATAGAATCTTGACGTTGTCAAGTGTTTTCCTAAAAACTGAAAAGCCCTAGTCAAACTATAGTTAGGTTTGATTTTTGCTAGCTTAGTCATTTGTGTGACAGTTTATTTTGTTATTTCGTAGTTGGATTTCTTGTATTTGTTTAGCCTAGGATTTGCTTCTGTCTTTTTGTTTGATTTGTTGAGTGTGAAACTTGATAGCCTTGGTCGAGCTTGGTATTTTTTTTGGACAGGTTGAAGTTGGAGTTTGCTATTAGCTACCGAACATTGAGGAGCTAGGTATGTATTCTTGTTGAGACTTTTGCATATCACGGGGATAATGGGTTCACGAGCACTTCACGTTGCACTTGTTGATGCACAGCACTCGGGGGTCGTCTCCTGTTCTTATCAAATACTTCCATGCCATGGGTTGGGATTATGCATGTTTTGCACCATCATTGAGCACTTGCACGGCATGAGGTCCGATATAACTATATGCAGTAAAATTTAGATGTGCACACACATGAGAGAGCACCTGACATTGAGCACGCACATTTCTTGGGCGCACGATATTTGGGATGCTCATCACAAAGTTAGGAACCTCTGGTTGACTGTGTAAGGAGGTTGGGTGAGTTAGAGGGTCATGAAGGACTCCACCAATTGTGAGATGGGTTGTTCTTATCTGCTCAATATCTTGAGGACCATCATTTTCTAATGTGATTGTGAGATTTTGGATGGGTGGAGCAGAGTATATCATATCTTTTTTATGAGAGTTGAGAGGTGAAGATAAGGATTTAAATTAACAAGGAATTTTGTTTGCATTTTGCATGACGCACTAGCACATCTAGATAGGCTAGGCACAACTTCTTTAGTGCATCCATATTTTTGTGTGAAGCATTGGTTGAATGGTTGCATAGCATTGATTTTATATTGCATATTTTCTCAAATCATGTATGGTTGAGCACGGAGTTCATTTCAAAAAACCATATTCCTACTAGGACACGCTACATTAAAAAAAAAAAACAGGTTCATATCTAGAGAATGTTTATTTTGAAGACTCGAGGATCAAAGGAAAAGATCGTACATTTTACATCGTTATCGAGTATTTCTTGAAGAAAAAGAGGACATGTGTGCTGAAA
This sequence comes from Lygodium microphyllum, assembly GCF_053477565.2. Taxonomy (NCBI): domain Eukaryota; kingdom Viridiplantae; phylum Streptophyta; class Polypodiopsida; order Schizaeales; family Lygodiaceae; genus Lygodium; species Lygodium microphyllum. The sequence goes on from NC_141148.1 coordinate 114,352,596, forward strand.
GTGTGTGCAATTACAAGAACAATAGGCCAAGGAAGGGAAGAAGTCGTCCAAGATAAAAGATGAAGAAAAATGATGGGATTTACAAAAATCAGTATTTTCCCCATTTTTGATAGATTTTTGTAATTTTGCCCACGTAGACTTGTCAACCAAATGCATTCCGATCGTTTTGAGTACCCGAACAACTATATTTAGAGTTCAAATGATGAAGTTATGATCCAAACAAGTTGCAAACATGCATAAAGCAGAAAAAACGAAAATAGTGAAAAGCAGTAGAAAAGCAAAAGCCAAAAGCTGAAAGCAAAAAGCCTAATGTATGTGAGTGTGGATAGAAAACTATATAAGGAGATGAGAATTGAGGGTTAAGGGCCTTCCCCCTTGATTATAATTGTATTTTATGAGAGAGGAGAGAGGAGGGTCGTATGCTAGAGTGAGCTCTTATCATACTAATTTGAAAGTCGAAGCCTTTTGATGTCAAAGCGCCGAGTGTTGGATCATGGTTGTTAGGTACGAGAATATTTTTCACTTGGTTTGTTTTTAAATTGTTGGATTTTTTTTGTTGAGTTGTGGTTGTGTGATGCTCTACCCGAATTAGGGTTTTAGTTGTTTGAGCTACAAGAGGCAGTTCTTTATTGTTTTGTTTTTCGTGGTGTATTGTCAAATATTTGAATTTTTCAAGTTGTGTTGTGCATCCAACAAAGTCAATTACCCCAACCGACACTCCTTAACGTCTCGTTATCGGGTTGTGAGTGACGCTTGCGGTGAAGATAGCTCAATGTCAAGAGAGGAAGACCAAAAGAAAAAAAGAGTTAGGGTCTGATGAACCAAGGGAAAGGTTGAGTTCAAGGCTAGTTGAGAGAAAAGTTTTTGAGGAGAAGAGAGTTAGTTATGCCTATCCTGAGAGAGGCATACTATATTCTCTATTTAGGAGAGATGAGTTGACTTGTGAGAAATCAATTGAAGTCTGTGAGGAGAAACTCCCTAGGGTGGTTGAGGACAAAAATACTTGTTTGACTGATTGGAGTGAAGAGTCTAGGAGTGTGAATTCATACCCATTGACAACGGATACTTCTAGTCCAGTGATTAGAGATTTAACTAAAGAAGAGGGATCGACTGATGATACTTTGGAGCTTGAGGACTATAGAGATGAGCTAGAGATGGATCTGAGTTGTAAAGAAGAAAAGGAGAGACCATATTGTTTTAACGACCAAGAGTTTTCATGTTCTTTGGGAGAGGATGAGAGTCAAGAAAGTTTTAATATTTTTTATGAAGGAAGGGGTGATGAAAGTTTTTATAGTCATGGTAGTGTTGGAGAGAGTAAAAACAATTTAGAGAGTGAGCTTGTTTGCGTTGGTGATAGTATAGATGGATCTGATTGCTTGAAAGATGAAGAAAGAATAGAGGATGAATTTTTGAGTTTGTTAGAAGACCATGAGGGGAAGGGCTTAGAAACTGTAAGTTTTCAAGATGAAGTTAAGGGTTCGAATTTGTTGCCTAATGAGTTTGTGAAGATTTGTTGTGATTTTGGTTATGAGTTTGTTGATCAAGAGACTATGGAGGTTTTAGGTTCTAACTCTTGTGATGATTTTGGTGTTGGTATTGTTGACTCTGTTAAGTCTTGTGAGTTATTTGGTGATGTTTTGAGTAGCCCTAAAGAGGCTTTTGTTTGTGGTGTTGATGATGTGGTTTTGAGTAGACCTAATCTCTTACTCCTTGATAGTTGTGATGATAATTGTTTGGTTGATTTAGGCAACAATGACGAAGATAAAACTTCATTTGATAGTCTTTTAGTTTCTTTGAGTTCTCCTAAAGGTTTTGATGTTGTTTGTGATGATTTTGATTGGGATTTTGAGGATCTTGAGAGTGACATTGATGAGGATGTGAGAGAGAATTTGAGTAAGGCTTTAAAAAGAATTGAGAATTTGAGGGAAGAGCGGTTTAAAAACAAGAAAAATAGAAGAGGTTTGTGAGGAGGTAGTTGGGGATTTGGTAGTTAAGGAGTCTTTGGTTGAGGTTTTAGACCCAAAATTGTTGTATAGTGAAGATGTTTATTCAGTTTCTTGTAAGCATACTATGGAAGGTGTTTACCACTCTTTGTGTGTGAAAGACTCGATGGAGTCTTGTATTGTTGATGAGTTGAGTGATGTGGCTGGGTGTCCTGGAGTGACCCCATGTGTGGATGTTGTTGGTTCTTGTGGTGTTATGAGTCCGGAGTTGACTCCTTTTGATGTTGTGTTTGATTTGGATATTGAGTTGGGAGATCCTTACATAGTATCTTTAGGAGAAGTTATAGATGAATCAATGGATGAATTTGACATTGGCAACAAAGAAAGGGTCAAAAATTTATTTAAAGACTCTAGAAGTACCATGTTTTTTCCTAGGGAGAATGGGTGGGATATGAAGATTTTGGATTATGGTTGGGATTTGTGGGATATTAACATTTTTGAGTGTGGTTGCGATTTGAGGGGTTTGAAGATGTTGGATTATGGTTGGGATTTGAAGAATTTAGAGGATGATGTATTTTCCTTAGATGGTGAGGATTGTCTCACGGATTTTGATGAGAATTTCATGGATGAGTTTTATCTACTTGTAAAGGAGTTGTTTGAGAGAAATGTGCCATTTGTGTTTCTTGAGAAGATTATAGATAGATCGTTGGATTTGATTTTTGATTGGCTCATAAATGTTGCATCGTTTTATGAAAATAACTGCTACACATGAATGTTTTCAAACTAGGGGGAGGGCTAAATAAGTCAAGTGTTTTTCTAAAAACTGAAAAGCCCTAGTCAAACTATAGTTAGGTTTGATTTTTGCTAGCTCAGTTATTTGCGTGACAATTTGTTTTGTTATTTCGTAGTTGGATTTCTTGTGTTTGTTTAGCCTAGGATTTGCTTCTGTCTTTTTGTTTGATTTGTTGAGTGTGAAACTTGATAGCCTTGGTCGAGCTCGGTTTTTTTTTTTGGACAGGTTGAAGTTGGAGTTTGCTATTAGCTACCGAACATTGAGGAGCTAGGTATGTATTCTTGTAGAGACTTTTGCACATCACGGGGATAATGGGTTCACGAGCACTTCACATTGCACTTATTGATGCACTGCACTCGGGGGTCGTCTCCTATTCTTATCAAATACTTCCATGCCATGGGTTGGGATTATGCATGTTTTGCACCATCATTGAGCACTTGCACGGCATGAGGTCCGATATAACTATATGCAGTAAAATTTAGATGTGCACACACATGAGAGAGCACCTGACATTGAGCACGCACATTTCTTGGGCGCACGATATTTGGGATGCTCATCACAAAGTTAGGAACCTCTGGTTGACTGTGTAAGGAGGTTGGGTGAGTTAGAGGGTCATGAAGGACTCCACCAATTGTGAGATGGGTTGTTCTTATCTGCTCAATATCTTGAGGACCATCATTTTCTAATGTGATTGTGAGATTTTGGATGGGTGGAGCAGAGTATATCATATCTTTTTTATGAGAGTTGAGAGGTGAAGATAAGGATTTAAATTAACAAGGAATTTTGTTTGCATTTTGCATGACGCACTAGCACATCTAGATAGGCTAGGCACAACTTCTTTAGTGCATCCATATTTTTGTGTGAAGCATCGGTTGAATGGTTGCATAGCATCGATTTTATATTGCATATTTTCTCAAATCATGTATGGTTGAGCACGGAGTTCATTTCAAAAAGCCATATTCTTGCTAGGGCACACTGTATTTAAAAAAAAACAGGTTCATATCCGGAGAATGTTTATTTTGAAGACTCAAGGATCAAAGGAAAAGATCGTACGTTTTACATCGTCATCGAGTATTTCTTGAAGAAAAAGAGGACATGTGTGCTGAAAGTGTGTGCAATCACAAGAACAATAGGCCAAGGAAGGGAAGAAGTTGTCCAAGATAAAAGATGGAGAAAAATTATGGGATTTACAAAAATAGTATTTTTGCCCATTTTTTATAGATTTTCGTAATTCTGCCCGCATTGGCTTGTCAACCAGATGCATTTCCATCGTTTTGAGTACCTAACAACTATATTTGGAGTTCAAATGACGAAGTTATGATCCAAACAAGTTGCAAACAAGCATAAAGCAGAAAAAACGAAAATAATGAAAAGCAGTAGAAAAGCAAAAGCCAAAAGCTGAAAGCAAAAAGCCTAATGTATGTGAGTGTGGATAGAAAACTATATAAGGAGATGAGAATTGAGAGTTAAGGGCCTTCCCCCTTGATTATAATTGTATTTTATGAGAGAGGAGAGAGGAGGGTCGCATGCTAGAGTGAGCTCTTATCATGCTAATTTGAAAGTCGAAGCCTTTGGATGTCAAAGCGCCGAGCATTGGATCATGGTTGTTAAGGTACGAGAATATTTTTCACTTGGTTTGTTTTCAAATTGTTGGATTTTTTTTGTTGAGTTGTGGTTGTGTGATGCTCTACCCGAATTAGGGTTTTAGTTGTTTGAGCTACAAGAGGCAGTTCTTTATTGTTTTGTTTTTCGTGGTGTATCGTCAAATATTTGAATTTTTCACATTGTGTTGTGCATCCAACAAAGTCAATTACCCTAAACGGCACTCCTTAACATCTCGTTATCGGGTTGTGAGTGAGGCTTGCTCTCGATCACCGCTCGCGTAACATCTCTTTTTTGGTGCCTCCACTGAGGAGTGCCAAAATTGACATTGTTGTTGTTTTGAATGTGAGTTTTTTTTGATTTCTTGTGATTGTTGAAAATGATTGATGAATTTCCTGAGTTCCATGGTAATCATACTGAAGATCCTAAAAGATTTTTAGAAAAAATAGAGCTGTGTTGTTTAATATAGAGAGTGACTGATCCTAAGGATAAACTCCATATTCTTAGTTATCAATTGCAGGGAGAAGCACGAAATTGGTTGCTTGACTTTGAGAGAAGATTGAAATTTAAGAGACAAAATTTGGACTATGAGACTATTAAAAATGCTTTTCTAGCTAGGTTTGAAAAAAGAGAAAGTCAAAGTGAGATATGGGTGAAAATAGAAACTTGTGTTCAAAAAGATGATCAGTGTGTTGAGGATTTTGCTAGGGAGTTTGAAAGATTGTGGAATCAATGGAGTTTAACATTGTTAGAAGGTGAGATAGCCCCAGCTATGTTGAAGATAATGTACTTTGTAAATGGGTTGAAATTAGAATATTGTAGAGTGAAATTAGAGGTAAAAAACCCTAAGACTTTTGAGGAAGCGGTGAAGATAGCTCAATATCAAGAGAGGAAGACCAAAAGAAAAAAAGAGTTAGGGTCTGATGAACCAAGGGAAAGGTTGAGTTCAAGGCTAGTTGAGAGAAAAGTTTTTGAGGAGAAGAGAGTTAGTTATGCCTATCCTGAGAGAGGCGTACTATATTCTCTATTTAGGAGAGATGAGTTGACTTGTGACAAATCAATTGAAGTCTGTGAGGAGAAACTCCCTAGGGTGGTTGAGGAGTTGAGTTGACTTGTGAGAAATCAATTGAAGTCTGTGAGGAGAAACTCCCTAGGATGGTTGAGGAGAAAAATACTTGTTTGACTGATTGGAGTGAAGAGTCTAGGAGTGTGAATTCATACCCATTGACCATGGATACTTCTAGTCCACTGATTAGAGATTTAACTAAAGAAGAGGGATCGATTGATGATACTTTGGAGCTTGAGGACTATAGAGATGAGCTAGAGATGGATCTAAGTTGTAAAGAAGAAAAGGAGAGACCATATTGTTTTAACGACCAAGAGTTTTCATGTTCTTTGGGAGAGGATGAGAGTCAAAAAAGTTTTAATATTTCTGATGAAGGAAGGGGTGATGAAAGTTTTTATAGTCATGGTAGTGTTGCAGAGAGTAAAGATAATTTAGAGAGTGAGCTTGTTTGCGTTGGTGATAGTATAGATGGATTTGATTGCTTGAAAGATGAAGAGAGAATAGAGGATGAATTTTTGAGTTTGTTAGAAGACCATGAGGGGAAGGGCTTAGAAACTGTAAGTTTTCAAGATGAAGTTAAGGGTTCAAATTTGTTGCCTAATGAGTTTGTGGAGATTTGTTGTGAGTTTGGCTATGAGTTTGTTGATCAAGAGACTATGGAGGTTTTAGGTTCTGACTCTTGTGATGATTTTGGTGTTGGTATTGTTGACTCTGTTAAGTCTTGTGAGTTATTTGGTGATGTTTTGAGTAGCCCTAGAGAGGCTTTTGTTTGTGGTGTTGATGATGTGGTTTTGAGTAGACCAAATCTCTTACTTCTTAATAGTTGTGATGATGATTGTTTGGTCGATTTAGGCAACAATGACAAAGAGAAAACTTCATTTGATAGTCTTTTAGTTTCTTTGAGTTCTCCTAAAGGTTTTGATGTTGTTTGTGATGATCTTAATTGGGATTTTGAGGATCTTGAGAGTGACATTGATGAGGATGTGAGAGAGAATTTGAGTAAGGATTTAAAAAGAATTGATAATTTGAGGGAAGAGCGGTTTAAAAACAAGAAAGTAGAAGAGGTTTGTGAGGAGGTAGTTGGGGATTTGGTAGTTAAGGAGTCTTTGGTTGAGGTTTTACACCCAAAATTGTTGTATAGTGAAGATGTTTATTCAGTTTCTTGTAAGCATACTATGGAAGGTGTTTACCACTCTTTGTGTGTGAAAGACTCGATGGAGTCTTGTATTGTTGATGAGTTGAGTGATGTGGCTGGGTGTCTTGGAATGACCCCATTTGTGGATGTTGTTGGTTCTTGTGGTGTTATGAGTCCGGAGTTGACTCCTTTTGATGTTGTGTTTGATTTGGATATTAAGTTGGGAGATCCTTACATAGTATCTTTAGGAGAAGTTATAGATGAATCAGTGGATGAATTTGACATTGGCAACAAAGAAAGGGTCAAAAAATTATTTAAAGACTCTAGAAGTACCATGTTTTTTCCTAGGGAGGATGGATGGGATATGAAGATTTTGGATTATGGTTGGGATTTGTGGGATATTAACATTTTTGAGTGTGGTTGCGATTTGAGGGGTTTGAAGATGTTGGATTATGGTTGGGATTTGAAGAATTTAGAGGATGATGTATTTTCCTTAGATGGTGAGGATTGTCTCACGGATTTTGATGAGAATTTCATGGATGAGTTTTGTCTACTTGTAAAGGAGTTGTTTGAGAGAAATGTGCCATTTGTGTTTGTTGAGAAGATTATAGATAGATCGTTGGATTTGATTTTTGATTGGCTCATAAATGTTGCATCTTTTTATGAAAATAACTGCTGCACATGAATGTTTGCAGACTAGGGGGAGGGCTAAATAAGTCAAGTGTTTTTCTAAAAACTGAAAAGCCCTAGTCATTAGGTTTGATTTTTGTTAGCTCAGTTATTTGCGTGACAGTTTGTTTTGTTATTTCGTAGTTGGATTTCTTGTGTTTGTTTAGCCTAGGATTTGCTTCTCTCTTTTTGTTTGATTTGTTGAGTGTGAAACTTGATAGCCTTGGTCGAGCTTGGTTTTTTTTTTGGACAGGTTGAAGTTGGAGTTTGCTATTAGCTACCGAACATTGAGGAGCTAGGTATGTATTCTTGTCGAGACTTTTGCACATCACGGGGATAATGGGTTCACGAGCACTTCACGTTGCACTTATTGATGCACTACACTCGGGGGTCGTCTCCTGTTCTTATCAAATACTTCCATGCCATGGGTTGGGATTATGCACGTTTTGCACCATCATTGAGCACTTGCATGGCATGAGGTCCGCTGCAACTATATGCAGTAAGTTTTAGATGTACGCACACATGAGAGAGCACCTGACATTGAGCACGCACATTTCTTGCACGCATGATATTTGGGATGCTCATCACAAAGTTAGGAACCTCTGGTTAAGTGTATAAGGAGGTTGGGTGAGTTAGAGGGTCGTGAAGGACGCCACCAATTGTGAGATGGGTTGTTCTTATCTGATTAATATCTTAAGGACCATCATTTTCTAAAGTGATTGTGAGATTTTGGATGGGTGGAGTGGAGTATATCATATCCTTTTTATGAGATTTGAGAGGTGAAGATAAGGATTTAAATTAACAATGAATTTTGTTTGCATTTTGCATGATGCACTAGCACATCTAGATAGGTTAGGCACAACTTTTTTAGTGCATCCATATTTTTGTGTGAAGCATCGGTTGAATGGTTGCATAGCATCGATTTTATATTGCATATTTTCTCAAATCATGTATGGTTGAGCACGGAGTTCATTTAAAAAAACCATATTATTGCTAGGGCACACTGTATTTAAAAAAAAGCAGGTTCATATCCAGAGAATGTTTATTTTGAAGACTCGAGGATCAAAGGAAAAGATCGTACGTTTTACATCGTCATCGAGAGGATATGTGTGCTGAAAGTGTGTGCAATTACAAGAACAATAGGCCAAGGAAGGGAAGAAGTCATCCAAGATAAAAGATGGAGAAAAATGATGGGATTTACGAAAATCAGTATTTTTGCCCATTTTTTATAGATTTTCGTAATTCTGCCCGCATTGGCTTGTCAACCAGATGCATTTCCATCGTTTTGAGTACCTAACAACTATATTTGGAGTTCAAATGACGAAGTTATGATCCAAACAAGTTGCAAACAAGCATAAAGCAAAAAAAACGAAAATAGTGAAAAGCAGTAGAAAAGTAAAAGCCAAAAGCTGAAAGCAAAAAGCCTAATGTATGTGAGTGTGGATAGAAAACTATATAAGGAGATGAGAATTGAGAGTTAAGGGCCTTCCCCCTTGATTATAATTGTATTTTATGAGAGAGGAGATAGGAGGGTCGCATGCTAGAGTGAGCTCTTATCATGCTAATTTGAAAGTTGGAACCTTTGGATGTCAAAGCACCGAGCGTCGGATCATGGTTGTTAAGGTACGAGAATACTTTTCACTTGGTTTGTTTTCAAATTATTGGATTTTTTTTGTTGAGTTGTGGTTGTGTGATGCTCTACCCGAATTAGGGTTTTAGTTGTTTGAGCTACAAGAGGCAGTTCTTTATTGTGTTTTTTTTCGTGGTGTATTGTCAAATATTTGAATTTTTCAAGTTGTGTTGTGCATCCAACAAAGTCAATTACCCCAACTGGCACTCCTTAACGTCTCGGTATCGGGTTGTGAGTGAGGCTTGCTCTCGATCACCGCTCGCATAACAACGCATTGGATCAAGTTTATTGTAAAATTAAGAAAATTTTGAGAGTAATTATAGAAAACGTACAACGACTTAGGCTTTTAAAAAAAGGCACCAAAGAAAGAATCACATATAAATCTATTTAAATTATATGAGTGCTTAGGAAAACAAATGCAGATTTGAAGCAAAACATCATCCCTCACATGTATAACACTATAACAACCACAAAAAACAAGCTACGTAGAGCATGATACATATATAATCCAAGCTCTACAATTTATATCTTGGTTTAGGTAGATTGGGGATCCAATAGGAGTTAAGATCTTGATAAAATACTAGTCCAAGGAATAGTTACCAAGTTTATGTATGGAGATAATGGTGTACACTCGAGACTAGATATTGATATACTTGCATAAGGGTAAGAAAGAGTGTGATTTTGACAAATTTTGCATAAAGTGTGACTTATTATGCAAAGTTGATGCACTACATCAAGATGAATGGGAATTTTACAAAATTTGACACATTTTGATCCCAATGACGATGGAAAAGTAAGATAGATGATGAAAAATGACGATGAAGAAGCAAGATACATGACAAAAAAGTGACGAGGAAAAGCAAAATAGATGACAAAACATTTAGTTGCCTTGTAGACTGAGGCATAAGGGCATGATGTTCAAGATATTGAATTCAGATGGGGATGGTGGTGGAGCAGAAGAGAAAGCTACTAGCATCATGGATGGCAAGGGAAAATTTTTAGCTACCATGGTCAAAGAGGGAATGCTATATTATTGAAATATGTACTAGTAGCCTCGTAGAGGGGAAGCTCACAGGCACCCCTTGTCATGGGCAATGGGCCTAGTTAGATGCATACATGAGGTATATCATCAACATCTTCACATCGATGCCCTACGTGACTCCCATAGTTCTCCTCCCCACTTTTTTCTTCCTATCATTTCACACCACCCACTTTGAATGGGGTGTCTAGATTGCACAAATGAGCAAGAAATGGGAAGCGTTTTGCATCTTCTATGATGTTACATTGATAGGCATGCTCTATGATCTAGTTTTGTGAATGAGGATTCTAGATTTGATAGTTGTCTAATACAAACATACTAGTATGCATCATTGATCAACATGCCAATTATATGTTCATGTATTTTTTGGTGTTTTTTATTGATGGGCACTAGTGCTAAAGGCTAAGGGGGCTAAGACACTAGGAGCATGCTATACGTGACGTTGATGGGTAGTGGGGCCATGCATGGGGGCACTTTCTAGGATGGGAAAGGAGAATATGGAGGACATGATGCGAGGGGTATTTGTCCTATTTGAGTACAATACCTTGGTGTTGGGGTTGCTATAGGGACTCAAAGCTAGTGTCATGGAGGATGATGTGGATGCCATGAGTAGAAATGGGAATTTTCTCCTTGATCTCTCCCTAGTAAATCATTGAATAATAGGTTCACGTATTCCCAATCCTTAATATTTTCAAGTTTTGCATATATCATAAAGCATGGTCTACATTTATATGAAAACAATGATATTATGGATAGTGGTAAGGAGAACTTCACATTGCTAATTAAATAGAAGTTAGTGAAATGCAACTCAAAAGGATGACAACACAAATTGTGTAGTTATGCAAGTAATATGATCTACTATATTTTGAGCTTCCATAGGTTAAAAACCCAATGGATTTTTACATTTTTAACCATTTATCAAACTATTGGTAGTCCACATTGTGATGCTTAGGAAAGGGTTTCACAATATCTTTAGAATTTATTATCTTGAAAAATGTTATATTCTTCTTTTATGGGTTTTTAGCTTTCATCTATGACAATAAGATATCTTTTCAATAATGTAAAATGTGAAGATTTTAAAAATTTATGGATTTTCCTTGTGGTTTTTTAAAGCACCAACTGAAAAATGTGTGGTTTTGAAAGTGGCACATTGAAAATTATTAGTTTTTAAAGAAATCTTTCAAAAGGTTCCAAATGTTTCTCCTAAAATGAAAGATTACCCAAAAGGTTGGCAACTATGTTTTATCATGTTCACACTAGTCCTTACCGAATGGTAAACATTGAGATGGCATGGATAATCTATGATGACAAGAAAGTGACCACATCACGGTACGGTTGGTTTCCTTTAGTCATGAACGCGAGGCGCGGTAGCAGGCGTGGTAAGCGGTGGTTGCGCGAGCAGTGAGTGATGGTCATGGAGGAGGGAATTCCTCCTCATTTTGCGCTTGTACGTATGCGTCGGCCTTCCTCACATCTGCGCGCATGGGGTGGGGTGACGATCAACGATTGGGTTGACGAACGCGAGAGGGACTCCTACGTACGGTTACGCGGTGAGAAGGGATTGGTCGAGAGGAAGTGATCGTAGAGGGACGTGCTCGAGTGACGCGGTGTGTCCGGCAAGTCGAGCTGAGGGCTGCTGAGGTCGATCGAGCTGTCGACATATTTGGCGTGCTGATCGAGCGGTACCTCCAGTCAAGGGGGACTCGAGGTAGCAGGAGATTCATCTCAAGCCCTCGAGTACAGCTCGAGCTTGTGGGTCGGCGCCTTTCCCCCCCCCCCCCCCCCCCGAGACGACCTGCTGTCTCACGACTCTAGAGGGTGATGGAGGTTCCCGGGAGCCAGACGGGACTGCGCCTGGTCAAGGAAGCTGTTCAGTTGGACACGGAAGTCTCATCAGACCGCATGGACTCCAATGGAATGTGCAGGTGTTCTCGACTAAGACAATGCCACGCCTCCAAATCGACACAAGGTTGTTGTGATACGGCTCTCACTCTCGAGTGAGAACTTTGTGGATTCCTTCCTTTTTTTTTCACAACAAAGGATTTCAACTTGTCCAACAAAAAGATACCAATAATAGCTACAAGCAGCACCAAAGGAAAGCTTTGTGCCAAAAATAGGATGAGGAAGTACAAAAAATACCAAAGGTACCAAAGACTACAAGAGAATCCTTAGTACCAAAGGAACCAAAAGGTTTCAAATGTACCAAATTTAACAACCTGCTTCATGCATCATAGGGCTTTCAGTACACCGATACAAGAACCACCAAAATATACCTACAAGAGAGAGAGACAATACCAATTAGTTTTATAGTAATGAAAATAGCTAAAGAGTACGAAGAAGCTCCAAATGGTAATCGGTTTCAAAAGTAACAAATGTATAAAAAAATACTAAATGCTATAAAAATATTAAGAGGAAGTACCAAAAATCGCCAATTGCACCAAAGCTTCAAAAATAATGTACAAAGTTCAACCAAACGCTTCAAGTATCAAAGAGCTTAACATATACCAAAGAGTACAAGAACCACCAAAATATCTCGAAAAGAGGATGAGGTGGCAGAGAATAGCCAAAGAGAGTACCAAGAAACATCAAATGGTACTAAAAGGGTTTCAAGAGTACCAAATGTATCAAAAACAACCAAGTGCTCCAAAAGGATTAAGAGGCAATAAAGCACCAGTTCCACCAAAGGTTCAAAAAACACCTTATAATCCCAAAGTACCAAAAACCACCAAATGCACCCTACATTTTCAAATGTACCAAATGCATCCCCTAAAATTAATGCACCAAAGAGAACCAAATGTATCAAACAGGGCTAGGTCAACCAAATACTTTGAGAATGTACCAAGTACTACCAAATGCTTCAAGTAACAGAGAGCTCAAAATGTGCTAAAGAGAATAAGAAACACAAAAATATACCATAAGAGCCAAAGTCTCTATCTATTACCTTTTTAGTAAAGAGAACAACTAGAGAGAGTTCCAAGGAGCACAAGATGGTACTGCAGAAAGGGTTTCAAGAGTACCAAATGTATCCAAAAGTGCTAAGTGCTCCCAAAAGATTAAGAGGCAATATTAGGGACAAAACTAAGACAAAGTACATTGAGTATACTTGCTCAAACTCAACCTCTTATTTGAGTTGTTCTATATTCTCACTAACCTTGAGATGCTGTAGCATTTGTTGGCTTGCAGCTTCCATCTCCTCTATCTCTACATCATTACACAGAATTTGCTATCACAGCTCTTGGAGATGCACTTCATACATTTTAATGTCACCCTTTATGTGCTCGGCCATTGCATTCGACCCCTCTTATTAGAGCAACATTTACTTCTTTTGTTGGATCCAAGCCTTTAGCTTTGATAGCCTATTCAATGTACTCTTAGTCTTCTTAGGCATCCTCTCCAACAATGACTCCAAGTCAGCAATATAATCATAGAGTGGCTTTGCATTCCCAGACCTTGGCTGAATTACACTTTTCCAAAACTTGGCCCATGCCACTTTGTGGCCTCTGGGGTCTTACATCCCATCATGACATTGCTCAAACGCATAGCACCATGCAAACATGGCTATGATCTCACCACAAGATGAAGGTGCTTGATACGCCTTGTCAAAATGCAACCTGCAATCTTCTGCCAAGTGAAGGTAAACGTGGCTAAGGTAGATCTTTGCACCTTTTTTGTGCTTGTGCTTGAAGACGGTCAACCACTAGCCTTTACGGAGGGCATCTTTACTTAAGTCCTTTGGAAGAAGCACCCCTTCCGGACTCAAGCTGTACTCCTTGTGTAGCTCCTCTGCTATAGAGAAAAATTTGCTCAGCTATTGCAGGTACTCTTCCATTTTTTTTTCCCTAAGAGATGTGATTCGATATTCCAGAGTTAGATGTACCATTGCCCTCTTTTGAAAAATAAACAATGCTTAATGTATATAAATTTTGTCACAATCGAGCAACAAGCTCTTAGGAATTGAAATAGTGAGATTGAGCAATAATGTTGCTTTGATATCACCATTCAACATATGTGCTAGTATGGTAGACTACATGAAGTCCTAGCTAAATGTGGAAAAACATAGAACAAACAAAGTGAATCCCAAACAAAGTAATACCATGGAAGCTCACCTCTAAGTTTCCATTGAGGACTTGTCTCTATCACCAAAGTAGACTGACATTTTCTTAGATTGCTCCATGGAGTAGCTATCCTTGCTTGCACAAGTGTTTGGGATCTGCCTCTCCTTTGACACAAACCACAATGTCTTGTTGATGTTGTGAGAGGATTCCATCCCCTCCTTATGCTTCGTCATTGGGGGCTTCAATGGGTCTCAATGTTTTTTTAAACACTCGAGCTCAATTTTACCTAAAAATCAAAATATGCTACTACTACAATATTGTCTATTATGTCCTAGATCATCATCAAGGTTTGTTACTCCACCTAAGAGTTTTTAGTGTTTTCAACCACATGATTTTATTGACTCAAAAACATCAATTAAGGATATACGAACACCCTTTTCATTCTTTAAGAGTTGTATAGAGAGTTCAGTATCCCTCTAATTCACTACAAGATATAGACCTTATAGCGGCGTTTAAAGCGACGAAAATACAAACAACAAAATTTGCCCCCGTCGTCGCAAAAAGCGTCGTTATTAACGACGCCATAGAATCGTCGCTATAACCGTCGCTATATGCGTCGCTATATGCATCGCAAATGCGACGCATATAGCGACGGTTATAGCGACGGTTACAAGTTAATTTGCGACGCTGATAGCGACGGCAATAGCGACGCGTGCAGTAAATTTGCGACGCAAATAGCGATGGTAACAGAGAAAAAAAAAATTTGTGGCAGGGCAGCAAGCTGCCCTGCCACATATAGCACTGTGTGCTGTATGAGAGCCATACAAAATAGTTTCTGCACTGCTTCATACAAAGCGTTTGCAAACAAAAAGAATGTATACTGAAATCATAAAACTGATGGATGAAATAAATACATGATATCGCATAAAATGCGATTGGTACAATCATAAAACAATATCACTAATACATAGAAAATGTCTACATAGATCGGGCGACTAAAAACTAAAGGTATGTGAGCTCTAAGAATCCAAGGGCGAGCTACAAATCGTCGTCCCCCGAAAGCTCTTCCCGCTGTAAAGGAGCATCAAACGGATTCTGCAGAAAAAGAAACAACATATCAATCCACCATATAATAATGCATTCAAATATCTCATGGTAACTACGAACAAGAAAGATGAGTGACTTACTGGGCCGCCGCGTCTATACAATCGGTCGATCAATGATGTGAGACCGTGCCTCTCCGCATATCGAGTCTCAAGGCCTTGCGGATAGCGATTTGTAATGGAGTGCTGCAAAGAAAACAAAATGCTAACTGTTAGAAACATGATTGTCAGTACAAAGAATATCTCAAAAAAACAAATAAGCAAAACAAAAGAGAATCTTACAAAGTCCTCCAAATATGTCCTGTGGCCGCCACTCCCAAGATGATGTACCGATTCGGCCTCGATTCGTGCCCTCGCCGCCTCTCGCTGCTGACTCCAACGTCCTGGCGAATTTGTAGCATCCTCCCTCAGTCGGTGCCAGTCGTCTGCATCTAACCACTCGGGCTTTGGAGCCCCACTCTTGATTGCCTTGCGTGCGTCGGATCGTCTATGTGACATGTATGCACGCATGCAATCCATCATCCAGCCCGTAGAGAATCTATCCACTGCAGCTGGCACCGGGAACTCCTCGTGCAAGGATGCTACTATGTACTCCTTGCTCCCCTCCGGTATGTTCCTCCAATGATCCAGGACGTTGTGCCGAAAAACTTGTTGGCACAACTCCCTCATGCGAGCCATCACCCTCCTCCCCTCATCATTCATGATAATGGCTCCTGACCTGCCATCCACTAGGTATCCATAATCCCTAGGAGTGTGCCGTGTATGGGCCCTCTCCCATCTCCGTCCACGCTCCTGGGCATATCTAGGAGATCCCTGAACATCCGGTGTACCGACGGGGGTACCCTCTCCCGGAGTGCCACACAAAGGGGTGCCGCCAGAGGGTGTGCCACCAAAAGGAGTGCCACCGTGTTCGGATCCGTTGCTCGTCGCCGGCTCTCTTGCTCAAACCTTGCCATGACACCACAGTCCATTGTGGAGCGCATTTTGTCAATACGCTCCACCCGAAAATGCCGTCCGCGTGACCACGCTGCACTATATATTTTGTACTGCACATTGAAACACTCAAATTAGATGTAGCAAGCAAATTTAGATACGACACATTCTAAACCCCTCATTACCTTTGGACTACATCCCCTCGAGAACTCCCACTCCTCCATTGAGACCTCTGTCCCTTCGCTGGATGCTACGGTCAAGGACAAACTGCCAAAAATGAGAAAGCATTAAGAATAATGGTCACTTTTCAAATTTCAAAATGTCCACGCTAATTAAAATCCATTCTGTTCACAAACCTGACATATCTTATGCCAATCATGGGATTTTAGCCCAGAAATCTGGTCATCTTTAGAAAATGCGGACCTGAGAGAACGCATCATACCCGTCGGAGTGCGGATAGACTTGATTACTTGCTTCACAATGCGCTCTTCTTTGGTAGACAAAACCCAGGGAGCGCGAGGAAGCTGCACTCCCCCTTCAGCACTTGACTGCGGCCAGAGCGCCTCCATCTTACCTACCTCCTTTAAATCCATTCATGCCCCTATAGTGTCTCTCTTTCCTGTGATGTGGTCCCATAGCAAGCTGCCCACATTTTTGAAAATATGCATGGGATCCAACAAGTGGTTGACCTGTAAGTGGGTCCAATATGGCAACTCGTAGAAAACTGAGAACTGTCGCATTCCATTTGGATGTGAATCCGGGTTTACCATTTTCAGCTCGTACCAGCTTGCAGCGTTCATACGTACTGGAGGTCGTCCAAGAAAACCTTCCCTGAGTTCATGATCCTCTGGCAAGAAAGCGGCGTGTCCTTGGTATACCATCTTCTTCATGGTTCGTGACCTTCGGGAGTCTAACTGTGGCCCACACAATGGACATGCATGATAACCTGAGGTAACGAGACCTACAAGGCGATCCACGACCTAGTGAATACTTGATTGAATGAAATAAAATATAGATATTACCGGCGAGAACAAAGGTCTGCTCACCTGAGCACTCTCCCAATCCCGGAAAGTCATGCATCGTCCACATGAGAATGGCTCGAATGTTGGCTGACAGCCGACCATCGCGCCTGCTCATATCTTGCACCGTGACCCCCTCCTCCCACAAAATCTTAAGCTCATCGACTAATGGACGAAGATACACGTCCATATTTTTTACTTTGTAGCGGCCCAGGACGAGCAAGCTAAGGATGAGATGTCCTTTCTTCGTAGAAAGCCATGGAGGAATGTTGTAGTTGACAAGCACTATAGGCCACACACTATAAGAAGTCGAGCGCAGACCGAATGGGTTCACACCATCCATGGCAAGACCGAGCCGAAGATTCCTTGGCTCTCGCGCAAAGCCTGGGAAGGTAGAGTCAATGTGGCTCCATGCGCGCGAATCTGCTGATATTCGTTGAACTCCATCCGTGGACCTATTCTGCACATGCCACGTTGTCAAGCTTGCCATGGCAGACGTGCGAAACATGTGGTTTATGCGGGGGATGAGCGAAAAGTGTCTGAGGACTTTTTGAGGGATGGTTTGCCCTTGCAAGTCCTGTCGATACCTGTGAGCACCACACTTTGGGCATGTCTCCATATTCTCGTATTCATCTTGAAACAATATGCAGTCGTTGATACATGCATGGATGTTATTGTAGTCCATGCCAAGCTTCCGTAAAACATGTCGCGCATCATCACGAGACTCAGGCATGGTGTTTGCAGGTGGCAATATATGATATTTCAATAACCTGAAAAAATCATAAAACACCTTGAAAAATCTATCCATGTTTGCAATAATACTGTTTTAAAAAAAAAACAATGAAGTCTGTGTGCAAGGTACCTGAATAACTCAGTCACACTCGTATCGCTCCAACCGTATTTTGCTTGCACACTTAAGAGTGCAAGCAATGCCTTCAACCGAGATACTCGGCACCCATCATATAATGGTATGGATGCTTCCTCTCTGAGCGGGTCAGATGTCTCAACATCCATGGGAATCAATGCATCGATCATTGCCTCCATCTCAGGCTCCAAGATTGTAGGCAAGTCGGGAAGGTTGTCTGTCTCCTCTGGCATTGACGGTATAGATGGGCCTTGCGAGTGGTCGATTGGCTCCTGCAATCCATCCATCGCACGTCCACGAACTCTTCTAATTGGCCGCAAAGGGTGCACTCCCCCTTGGGTCGAGACATCACCCCCCTGGATACAAAATTTACCAACAAGACCCAATCTTATTGTGTATGGTTTTCAATTAGCTTGAGAGTACAATGCATGAAAAATGCTAACTTCAAATTACCGTTTGCTGAAAGTCTGCAATCGCCTGATCAATGATCTCAGATTGAAACTCGCCAAATCGTCGTACGTGTTCTATAGACAATCGGCGTTTTCGTCTAATTGCCAACTTGCATTGAGAGCAAGGACATGGGACACGCTGATTAAGATACGACTCGCGGTCTTGAACAATAGGACCTTCTTCGTTTGCCATCTTATCTACATTATAGCAAACAAGGCTTAAATGGATAGCTTTATGGAGATGTACGTCAAGTTGCAAGTTGAGCATAAACCTTGCATTGTATATAGTAGTCGAGAGATTTTCTGATGTTATATCTCGGCCTTGTATCATGCTCAACGATTTGTTTGTCCCGGTAGATAATTTTTTGTTATATCTCGGCTTTGAGTATAAGTAATCCATTTTAAAATTAATGCGCGCCATCTATGAAATTTTATAACTATAGTAATAAAATTTATTTCAAACAATTCTACTCATAGTCATAAGACCTGAGAGAAATTATCCTATACTCAATTTAAGGGTTTCTTTTTCTATAACAATAATTTTGGGTTCATTTTGATGAAGTACGTGGCCGTATGCAAAGCACATTGCATACCATTATCAATACGTATATTATCTTAAATTTTCTTCCCTTCCCTCTCCCTCTCTTTCTCTCCCTCTCCCTCTCTTCCTCTCTTTCTCTCACCCTCACCCTCTCCCTCTCCCTCTCGTTCTCTTTCTCTCCCTCTCTCATTTCCTCCCTCCCCCTCCCTCTCCCTCTCCCTCCCTCTCCCTCTCCCTCTCCCTCTCCCTCTCCCTCCCTCATTTCCTTCCCCTCCCCCTCCCTCTCCCTCTTCCTCTCCCTCTCACTCTCTTTCTCTCTCATTTCCTCTCCTAAACAAGTAAAAAATAAAGTGATTCAAACATTAAACAAGCAAAAGGGAGAGGGAGGGAGAGAGAGAATGCACTCTCCCTCCTTCTCCCTCTCTTTCTCTTTCTCTCCCTCTCCTATTTCCTCCCCCTCCCTCTCCCTCTCCCTCTATTTCTCTTTCTCTTTCTTTCCCTCTCCCTCTCCCTCTCTCTTACTCTCTCGTTTCCTCTCCTAAACAAGCAAAGAAGAAAGTAATTTAAACATTAAACAAGCAAAAGGGAGAGAGAGAATGCACTCTCCCTCTCTTTCTCTCCCTCTCCCTCTCTTTCTCTCCCTCTCTCTCCCTCTCCCTCTCCTTCTCTTTCATTTCCTCTCCTAAACAAACAAAAGAGAACGATTTAAACCTTCAACAAGTAAAAGAAAGAGAGAGGGAGACTCACCAATGAGATATGGTGAGCGTGGGCGGCTTCTCTTTGTAACGAGGGCTCATCCTCTCCTTCACGAACAACGACGGTGGCGGTGGCGGCGGCGGCGGCGGCGGCAGCGGCAAGTCTCTTCGTCCTCTTCTCCCACAAAGCCTTGGCTCTCTCCCTCGCTCTCTCCCTCGCTCTCGCTCTCAAAAGGCGAAGAAAACAAAATGAAAACGGCGCTCTGGTTTCGGCCGCGCTTTTTTTCCCTGCGGTGTCGCAATTGGCGTCACTATATGCGACGCATATAGCGACGCCAATTGCGACGCATATAGCGACGCCTATAGTGACACCGACATCCGCCGTCGCTAATCGGCGTCGCTATTGCCCCATTCCCTTGTAGTGATATTGTGCTTATTTGTAAATAACTAGCATTTTCAGATTTACATTAACTTGCAGGACTTCATTTGGTTGTATGTATCACATTAAGAAAAACTAAAGACCTTGCTACCTTTTTAACTAATCCTTGCTTTATTAAGTTTCTCTTGTGTTTTGGTATCTTATTTGAATGTTGCATTTTGAGTTTTACATTTGAATCTTTTTCATTCAGTTGAGTACAATTTAGAAGAAATTGAAGCCTCATCATGATGAATGTATTGACTTAAGGAAAATTGAATTCCAATCCTCTTCTTTGGATATGTATAGTGAAAGGTATTTTACTTTTTAATGTGAGCTACCCATATTTAGTAGCATGATTAATGTTCTATTGGGATCTTTGCTTCCCTTCACATAATTCAATGGTATGAGATTCATTCTTTGATGTAGAAGATGCTAGTATGATGTAATTGCAATATTGATTTCATGTGTAAAGATCCAAGCCAAGACCCTCTTTTTAGGACCAAAAAGTTCAAAATTGAACTATCAAGTCCCTTGTGAGCTAAAACATTTATCTCTCATTAAATGACAAGAGGTACAAACATAAATTTAGGTACTACATATGCTTAGATTTTACTAAATCTTGCCAAAAGTCTACACCTCCCTACAAACAATGATACAAATGATATCCCAAACACTTTCTATAAGGATTAAAATAGTTGGTGAAATTTAGATAAACTATTGTTACAAGGGTAAAACACTTAAAGTGAAAATTGTGCACATGGTTGAAAATTTCTAGCCTCTCTTGGAGCTCTTTTAACCATGGCTAGAGCTTTTCCTATTCCTTGCTAAATTATCAAGCCTTAATGGATGAGCTTAGAGACCACTTTTGGAGCTTATTCTCATACTTGAGCTAAAGTTAGAAAGTTTTTCCATGTGGGCATGGTCCTACATCCAATCCATTAGAAAAGAAGGGAGAAAGAAGGTATTTAATCTCAAATGTGTTATGGAAAGAGAATAGAGATGAACATGGTAAGTGCAATTGCAAAATAGTGTTAGGTGGAGTAAGTCATACTTTTTGGTATCCTTCATGCTATAAGCTCAAAACACAGTTGCATTATTATGATTATTATAAGGTCTCACATAGTTATCATAATATGTGGTGCTAAAAGCTCAAAACCCATAAAAACATGAGCGTCATAGAGAAGAAAAAATATTTATGATGAGAATGGCAAGGGTAATGAACTTCCAAAACTCTTTATTACTTGTGTAAACTCAAGAAAAGCCAAGCTTTGCACCTATCCACTAGAAATGTAATTTGATTTGGATGTCCACCCCCTTTGCTCAAGCTAAACCACTTTTAGAATATTACCATGTCTCAAGAACGCACATTGGATCTCAATTTTGTGAAAGTTTCTTGACTTTTGTGTTGTTGTCTAGCTCAACCTCTTAGAGTCCAAGTTGTAAACTCTATGTTAGGTGTTCAAACACTTGTACCCATTTTATTAACAATACTTGAGATCCTCCAATGCATTGACTAAAGCCTCAATAGTCTTCCATCCCCACTTCATTGTCCTTTGTGGATTCATAGCAACTATTCTCTACAGTTGCAATCTGATTACACTTATACAATCATGAAACCATGTATACAGCTAGGCATACCCATCGTTAGATATGTCTCCACAATCTTTCTACTAGGTAGCATTTGAGATTTGAAGCATTTGCATGTCCTGATTTGTGTTTGGCTACGAGTATAACATCACATCCTACAAATTATGGATTATGATTATGCCAATCATAGTATTGAGAAAATGATAATCAATTAGGCCCTCACTTTAGACTATTTAAAAACATGCATTTAACTTGTATAAAGTCCCTTCTAAATAATATAGGTGCTAAACAACACAATAATAAGCAAGGACATGAAAATATTTTCAATGCCCACCTTGATGCTAGGTAACATCCCTATATTTCAAGGGGCTTGGGTTGCTCAAATGTCTAATTTTAGAAATCACGAGACATTTTTGCTATTTACTGGGAACTCTAACAACAATGGAATTAAAAAACTTATTGGAAGCAAAAAGGTGATCGAATGCATTAAAGAACGTGAAGCAATCACAAGAAGATCATATTAGGGAATGATGTTATATGCACAACATTATTGCACTTCTAACATTTAACTTGAACAAAGACATGTTTATAA
The DNA here is from genome assembly GCF_053477565.2 of Lygodium microphyllum. Classification (NCBI taxonomy): domain Eukaryota; kingdom Viridiplantae; phylum Streptophyta; class Polypodiopsida; order Schizaeales; family Lygodiaceae; genus Lygodium; species Lygodium microphyllum. Next base: position 114,374,730 of record NC_141148.1, read on the forward strand.
GGATGTGGGCTAGCCAGTGGTGGATTTGTTAACACAATTTCAAGTGATGTTCTACAACGAAAGTTGTTGAGAATAAGTCTATAACAAAAGTTGCACTAAGGGTTTTATGTTTTGCACTAAGTCTATAACAAAGGTTATTGAGAATGGAATGGTGTCTTTGATGTATAGTGAACATGGCCACTTGAAGAAATCTCTTGATACAAATCTAGCTTTTAACTCTGTTGCCTTTTGTACAGCATGAACATGACATTTACATGGGGATGTTTGGAGAATTTTGGGCATGATATTTGAACACTCAAATTGTGGGAAGAGGCAAAAGACTTTGACAAGCATCCATTATCATACGTTACTTGCTTTGCCAGTTGTTATCTATCACATCCTAGTTGAATAATGTACAATTCCAATGTTGGAATCATTATGTATCATAATATGTGTGCTAGCTCAATAATGTACAGTCCTAATGTCGGAATTATTTACTCATTGAGAAAGGGAAAAAGTATACCCAACTAGAATGTTATGCGAATAAATTGGCATATTGAAACATCACAACATAGTGGAAAAATGACTACTAGTAATTGTGAAAAGTCAATTGGTTACACTAAGTTGTTCTAATGGGATGTTGGCAATGGACCATGGTACAACACAAGAGGGCCATGTTGGTTGTGTGCATATGTGGAGGTGTGGATGTGTGTGTTGATATATATATCTATCATATCTTTGACATTACCTAGTCTTGGCTAGAAGGCCCTTTGTAAATATGACTATTATTATTTTAAAAAATTTCATATGAGAGAGAGAGAGAGAGAGAGAGAGAGAGAGAGATCACATCCAAGCAACCTAGGTTTCCACTTATTTTCAACTTTCCTTGTAGATTTGACATCCTTAACATGACTCAAAGGGAGGTGCTATTTCTTTGACTTCCATAAGATAAGGGAGGTGATAAAGTTTAGGACACAAAACGAATTCATAACCCTTATCCATACTCACATGCACATTCCCCCTAACATTGCTTCATAATTGACCCTATTATAGGGCATAATTTTCCCACTCTACGAGTTGGAAGCAAGCTTAAATAGTGCAATATTCTATAGATACTTTTAGAATTACAATCTAATATATCAAGTTATGATTTGGAGCAAGGAAGGGTGACACTTGTAGTAGTAAGGGATTTTGTGGGTGGATTTAGTTTCATCACTTAGATAAGAGAGGTGTGTTGATACATGCCATCCCATTGGGCTATTTACCCTAAAAAGACCCTAAATGGGATTGGCCGCAATGGATTGGATTTAGAATTCATGGAAGTCATGATGAGTCAAGTAAATTACTTATAGCCAAAAAACCCTTTGAAACATATTGTGAATATTTTTTTGGCCTAAATTTTGGTTGAATTCAATGAATATCAAATGAGCACTTGTAGGCAGAGAAAACATGCAAAGTTTGCAAGGGAGATCAACATCTAGTGGTCATTCGATTTCTGAGCTATTCTATGCGTATAGGAATAGCATGAGAATGGCACTAGCTCATCACTCTATGGGGTTAACATTTTGAGGGGATGCACCCCCTTGAGTGTGTGTTTTACCTTAGAGAAGATAAATGTCATAATACACGGTGAGTTTATTATGACCTAAAGGAAAAATAGAGAGAATTAGGAAAAAGAAAAAGAATGATTTCATTTTTGAATCTTCTAGAAGGATGAATAAGACCCCTTGAATGAATTTTGTTTGATGGGCCCTTGGAAACATCCATCTTTGATTCCTTCTTTCCAATGGTCTAAACTAATCCTGTCTATTAACTGATTTGGATGAAGACCTGCAAACTTTCTTTCTTTCTTTCTTTAATTCCGTCACGTAACTAGTATTAACATTTTCCATAACGAGGAGTCCCAAGCCTTTAATATAATTTCCTAACAGAGATTTTTGCATGTGCAGCTCTGGGGTGATGCTCAAAGGCCTCACCTTCCAAGTGAATTCTTTAATGACTTCCATGATGCTTGAACAGAAATTTGTACCACTCACAATGATGGCATTTCCAGTTTTTCAAATAATATTTGAAGAGATTTTAAAAGCATTTTTTGAAAGCTCCAAATATTTGAAGAAGCATTGTAAAATGTAATTGGCTCTGTATCCAAGGATTAGGTAATGTTGTATGGCTGCAATATCAGTGCAGAGTGGAAACTGAGTGACCACTGACAGCCATACCAGGCAATGCAAAATTTGCACAGCTTTAGCTGACAGTAAAGAATAAAGGCTAGCTTTTGGAGAGGGCTCAGGGCAGTCACTTTCTGACTGTAAAGAATGATTCTAAATCCTTTCTTCTGGGTGGGAAAAGAAAAGGAGTTTCCTCTGCACACTTGGGAAACTCAGAATACCTGCTTTCAGTGCAGTCCTTTTCACACAAGCACCAAATGGCACTAGCTCTGCCTTTGTTGCGGATCTGGGCTTTTGCGCTTACAGGCACACAAGGGACCATTATAATACCACATGTGGAGATATCTCAATCTGCTGCAGCTTTGACCTACGAAAACTTTGTTGCAATGATTGTCAGGATGGCGCTTCTGTATTGGTTCTAGGCTATATATAGCCTCACAGCCATACATGCACAGACACACACAATCTCATACACAGACACCCACTATCTCACTCACTCAGAGAGAGAGAGAGAGAGAGAGAGAGAGAGAGAGAGAGAGAGTAATGGCAGCGCATCGTTGCTCCATGTTATTGAGGGCTGCACCTTCTCTAAGCCAGGATCATCAATTAGTTCATAATGCAGGCCATCCCTCCAAAACAAACATGTAAGCTTGTGCTGATCATGCATCATACTCTGCATAATCGTAGAGAGAGTTTCCTTTTCCATTTGATGGAGTGCTTATCAAGTTATCACACATGATGCTCTGATCAAGTGGTACAGAGAAAAATATGTCATGTTATATTTAGTGGAGTGCTGATCAGACATGACTCTGATCAATTTTACTGAGAGATGCCATTATAATTTATGGAGTATTGATCATACATCATACTCTGATCAACTCAGAGTGTGATGAGAGAGAGAGAGAGAGAGAGAGAGAGAGAGAGAGAGAGAGAGAGAGAGATTTTACTAAGATGCCGTCTCTTTCAGGTTCTTGAGCTTAAAACATAGCCAAGGCCTCCGACATTATTTCATTGCAAAGGAGCTCTCTGTGGCAAATTCAGGTAGTGGTAGCAGGAGTGTAAGGTTGCACAGGATACAAAATAGCTATGTCAGTGAAACTGATACCTCAACGGAGACTAGATCACCAATAGCCACCCCACTACCATCAAGATCAAATCAGTATGGTACTCCCAGAGATGAAGAACGTGGTATGCCCCTTGTCTTTGTTTCTTGATCAAGTATGCAGCTAGGTCTTCACTAGCTACCGTCTGATGCAAGGAGTGATCATTGCAGACAAGGTGCAAGAGATGTCAGTGTATGAAATCAATGAATTGGACAGAGATAGTCCTGTCCTACTCCATTTCAGCAAATTCGCCTTCGATTATCAGAGGTTCAAGCCCGTCGGTGGTCTCGGAGTCATCGTCCCCTTCACTAACAAGGTGATCCTCTCAACTCAACTTTCCTTGGCTTTCTGAGAATCTGCAGGCATTGAACTTGAACCAAACTTGACATCCTTACTTCTTTATCATGGCAAGCAATAGTTTGCAGTGGTTGATTTGCTGACATAAACGGCTGGAGCTTGTGTTGATTGAAGCAACAAAAGATGTTAGCTTCTGGCAATTGATCTTGGTGGCATGGTTTTACAGCTGTATGATGGAAGTTTGAACATAAGGTTAGGGATAACAGCTGGAGTATGCATACTAATGCAACATGACTATGTGCGAGATGGGGATCGTTACGAAGCCACATACAGCTTTTACTTCGGAGATTTTGGGCATATCTCTGTTCAGGTTGGTCTGATTGCTGGTTTTTTTGTTTGGTCAAGAGTGCTCCTCTCTGGTTTTAACTGCTGACAAGTTTCTGTTACAGATAGTGCACATTATAAAATGCTCTATCATGACATTGTGCTGAATGTCCACCCCTTAGACAAGAATTGATTTTGCCAGGTTATGTGTCAAGCAACTTAGCATGGATATGCCAGTAGTAATAAGTGCATCCGCATGGATATGTCAGAGTTTTGTTAAACATATTGACAAAGAATCATGAGCATACATACTGTATATGAATCAAATGTAAACATGCCTGTGCATATCTAAGAATGTGTCTAATTATCTAGTGATGCATAGTCGAGTAAGAGTACAGTAAGGCTAGAATAGCTGTGGTTAAGGCTGCTTGCAAAAAGTACAGTAATCCTTGTATGTCTGGACAAATTGAATCAACATGTACTCTAGAGATCTGATGGACTGTGCCGTGATCTCAGAGGGGTTGTGCCTTCATCTCATGTGTGATGGATGGATATGGCAGGGCCCCTATTTGACATATGAGGACACCATTCTGGCTGTGACAGGAGGCACAGGCATATTTACTGGAGTGTATGGGACTGTGAGGCTGCACATGGTCAGCTTCCCTACAAAGCTCTTCTATGAATTCTCCCTGCGCGGCATTCCGAAGCTACCTCCGGAATTGACAGCAAAGACGGTGCCTCCACATCCCGGGATTAAGCCAGCTCGCAATGCCAGAGCACTCCCCAACTTCACAAACTGACACACCCACACCCACACCCACCACCACCACCACATCCCCCCCCCACAACACCCCAAATCCAAAACACCCCAACATATCATTTCACCATTAATTGCTTCCTGCAAATTTTCTCATGTTCTAACTTCTTTGTTGAAGAGAGGCAAGCATATGAGTCACAACAACATGCAGATCAGATGTAGCTCTTCAATGGAAATCACCATAGCAAATTCTTCGCTGCATCTGTACTCTATATAACTGATGAATCTAGAGTTTCTACTTTAGATAACAGCTTGTGTAACCCAACAAAGAATTTTGCTGGTTTTCAGAAGAAACAGCAGTTAATGTCTGTTCTTCTTATTGCAATATGGAAGTAGCTACAAAAGATTGATAAATTACTTTGTTTTATGTTAGAGAAATATGAAGAAACATTCATTATCCGCCATTAAAAGACTTGTTGCTTGAGATATGCAACCGTAAATGTTTTCTTCTTGATAAGTTTTGAGCGCGTGTTAAGATGATTCATCATACAAGTGCATTATGTTCAAAAGTTGCAGGTCGTTGTTGACATGCTTTTTGTAATAACAATATAATTAAAATATTTAGAGCCTTACAAAAGTGAGTCAAGCTGCCAATGGGGTTATAGCCTAGTAGGATTTTGGTGTGGGTTGAGTACTCTTGGGTGCATGAGTTCAATCCCTGGGTTGCACTTCCTCAGTGGCATCATTCTATTCGCATCTAAAAAGTGACCCAAGCTCTAAATGAGCTTTGCAACTTAGCAGCAACTATTCTCCAACTAGTGTCCTTAGTAGTTCCATCACCCAACAACACAACTTCTCAAAATGCTCAGATGGAGTACCAAGGATTGACAACCTCCCCTTGAACACAAGCACATTTCTACCTTCCCACTTTTTTACAAGTGCAACACTCCTAATCACTTGCCAAACCTCAAAGACAATCGAAAACATTCTCCATTTTGCCTCACAAGGGCCCATTTCCATGCAACCACATCATGTAGCTGAAACAAACTCAAATCTTCTTCCAAAGTCCCTCACCAATCTACATGGCCAAAAAGGGTGGAATATATTTTCTACAAAGCCTTTATAAAGAGGACAATGCAAGTCTTACTACTTCCATCTTCCGATTCTATCTCTAGTAGACAACCTGACCATCAACACTCCCCCCACGATATGGTGATATTTAATCCAAAGACTATGAGCTCTAAGTATCTAGTCCTCCTTAGAGTTCTTGGGTATAGACCTTAGCTTAGATACTAGAATGTCATTGAGATTGAGATGGTCAACATTAATCTAATGTAAGCCTTGATGCTGAAAGCCAATCATACTTAAGCACACCTAAATGACCCAATTCTTTTTTGTGTCTATCCAAGTGAATCTTTTCTCTCTCTATCAAGAGAAATCGTTGTTCACTTTGTCCATGGGGATCTAGTCTAGGTTCCTAATGTCCCACATATCACTCCCCTTCACCACCCATTTGCAATGAAGATTGAACATTTTCTTACACCTCAGCTAATAGAGTGCCACACTTCTCCATCCATGCATTCTTCCAAGTGTCAACTAACAAAGACCATGATTTTGATTTTGTCATTGCAAAAAAGAGCCTATTATACCACCCCAGATCCAGCAAGAACTTCTTTCTTATCATGGCCCATCATTGATATGTTTGTTTTTAGTTTCTTGCTTATGTTCATTGTTTGTAAGTAAAAATTCTATAAAGTTCAATATTTTAAACGTTGTTTGTTAAAATTTAAAGGTTGCTTTGAAGTTTTTGTAGTTCATTTACATTAGACCTCAATGACTCATGAGCATGTATGATTAATGCTTTTCCAACAACGTATTTTTTGTCCAAAGGAAGTGGAACAAAGTGCGATCTAAGCAAGTAATACTTCTCTATAATGTATGCATGTTTTAGAACCAACATTTCTTTCTCATATACTATAAAATGTTTTTTCAAACAAAAGTGAATACCTAGCAGTCTTCAGCTACAAATAATTAAATAGGTTGAAACTTTGTCCTAATCTTATTTTAATTTGAGTGCGCACTCTAAACTCATAAATGTTCATTCATTTGATATGTATTTTGCGGAATCACGCGTTGTGGAATCACCCACGTGCACATTAAATTAATCTGACACCTGAAAAGGATAGGCGTCCCCATCAACTTCTCGCACAAGGAATCCACCTCGTGTACAAGCCTTAGCAAATAAATATAGTTTTATGGAATCCACCAAAAAACCTCACTGAATCCACCATGGAATATGCCTCCTGGCATCAGAACTGGTAAAGTTGGATTTGATGATAGGATGGATTGCAAGACTGCTCTCTTTGGAGACAAGCGTGAGAAGAATGAGGAGCCTATGAAATTTTGGAATAGTACAAGAGCTATGGTAATTAGTGTTATTTGGTAATTCAAGAATGAAAGGGCTTTTAACAAATGCCCCAAATTAGCCCCCCCTTCTAGGCAATTAGCCTTTAGTTATTAGGAGCAATATACTAGCCTTTTGTAAAGCCTTTGCGAGGAGCCTTTAGTTATTAGGAGCTATATCCTAGCCTTTTGTAAAGACTTTGCAAGTAAAGATAGGGTTTTCAAGGTCTTTCTTAAAGCCTTAAAAAGAGCACGAGGGATCCCACCCTACCCCCTAAAATAGCCACTTAGTGGCACTTTGTATATGTTTCAATTTTTTTAATTTAATATACTTAATACCATGTTATTATTATTATTTTCTGGTTCCAATAGACTAGGTTCAAATCCCAAACTAGGATTCAACTCAAAATGAAAAAAGTAATGTGAGAACCCTTTTTTTATATGGTAAAATTCTTTCTTATCTCTAATCTTCATCCATCATCTCCTCCCCCAACCTCAACCCATAAACCACCATCACCAACACAACAAAGAAATAAGAAGAAGAAAACATGTAACAATGAGTGATATACAACATTTTATTTGCAAAGAGTGTGTTCAACTTCCTTCCATGAATGTAATAGCCACAAAAATCCTTCCCTTTGTCACCATACTTTTTGTATGGTTAGAGAAGTTTTTTTTCAAAATCATAATGGATATGTCCTTTTGAACCATAGCCAAAGCCTCTTCATTTGCTAAACATAATTTTCCATTAGTTACTTTTCTTCTCACTTCACCTCTTGCCATCAACAATTTAGCATCACCTTAAAAGTAAATTCTCATCATATTGAATTTCTTTTTAGTTCAACCTTCCAACTACTATACTCCATGTGTTTGGGACTCCCTTTGTTAAAATTACATATTGGATGCATTCTAAGTTGTGTTGTCACACATGGATATGAGTTCATATGCTTCTCAATCAACGATCAAGTCTAGCACTAATATTATTGACCTATACTCTTTAAAAGCTTCCTTTGTGTCCCTTTAATGTCCAAATCATAGAGTTTCCTTTTGAATGAATTTCATCTTTATTTTCTAACATGGATATGATTCCATATATACTCAATCAATGCATTGAGGATAGCAATAAAATTATTACATATGCACCCTTCAAATATCTCTTTATCACTTGAAAGAGTCATGGAAAGGACTTGCTTTTTGCAATATTGAATAAAAATCTCAACAAAGGTAAAACATATGTCAATTTACACCCTTCTTTTCTTGAACCTTTGTTAAAATTTAAGAGGTAAGAATCTTAATAACTTTGCTTTCCCATAGCATATATGTAGTCCTTATTCGCAACCGCCAATTATTGTGTGGATCCCAATGATTTCCCATACTCTATATTCCCAACTATTAAGCATTTCCTAAATCCCAGTCCTTGGCTAGAGTCTTTATTCCCAACCATCAATCATTGTCGAGATCTTCAATGCACATTCCAACATGTCTCAAAGTTTAGATTAGGAAGTTTCTCATCCTAAAATGCAAACTCAAATAGGACAATCTATGCCATGGAAAAAGAAGAAAAACGTGGAGATATTAACAATCTCCAAAAGTTGAGAAGAAACTCATATTAAGTAAGGAAATGGATACAATATTCATGGGGTAGAAAATAATCACCACTAAGGGCTCATGCCATCTTTACTTTTTCTAAGTCCACATGAAGGATGAGTCATTCATTCAAGTCATGATTTTCATGATGAAAAGTGGAGAGTAATTTCCTTATTTGGTATATAGATGCATTTAGTTAAAAAATATGCATGTGGAAGTGTTAGAAATGCACAAAAATAAATATATTAGCCCATGCTCAATGGGTGTGTTTTTCTAGTGAGTTCTCTTAGGCACATCTAAATGCTAATGCCTACGTAGGCAAGCATTAAGGGGTTAAATGAATACACATATGAGAAGAAGATTCGATTCAAACACATGCCCTTTAGTTAAATTAGGACAACTAGAATATATAGATGAAGGAGGAATCCACACTAACCTTCAATATAGGTAGAAATATTGAACAAGCCTTTAGCATACCTAGAAGAAACCAAATCTAACTTAGAGTAAGAAAACCTTGTAACAACATATAGAAGTATACATACTTTTTAGCTAGATTGCAAACAAGTTCAACCAATTTCTTTTACTAGATATTCCTTTCTGAATCTTGAATAAGAGCTTAGAACAACACATAATCAATCATGTTAGGTAGTACCATATCATCTTGGCCTAATCTACTAGCATAATCAATTATGGTACTACCTAACATAATCAATTATGTTTAATAGGTAGTACCATATCATTTTGTCCTATTCTACTAGTAACATGAAGCTCTCTTTTTGTGTGGATTTTGTCCAATAGAGGATAATCTTGGACTGGTTAAGATAGATAGACATATGGTACAACACCAGCACTCCTAAAAAATTGGGAACTACATACATCATATTGTTCATAGAATTCCATCCTTACTTATCGATAGTCATTAGCCAACCTCTAAGTCTTGTGATTGAGGCTCGCATGATGTACCATTTCCTATCAACCTCATTTTGTCCTTGTGCTTTTTGTTCCACCCTTTGTACTTCATTCATGATTTTCTCATAGTGTTCAATATGGAAAGAGAGAATCAAGTAGTGCTTCTTGAATTTAGCTTTAGATATGTGCCTCTCGAATTAGCCTGTGATTGTGAGATGATGCAAGAAGATGTGTTCTTTCTCTTCCCATGTCAATGACCTTCTAAGAAATTTTTCATGTTGTTCCACCAATTGGTTTTTTACAAAACATGGTTTGAGCAAGAAGATGAGAATGCATTACAGGGGAAAGAAGAAGAATAAGCGAGGAACCATGATGACATGAAAGAGACTTGTTTGGAGCCAAGTACAATCTCTCATAGCTTTGCAAATATGATAGAGTTTTCTCTCTTTTCTTATGGGAGACATCTAGGACCATACATCTTAACACCCCCTCTTGGTGCTTGCTTACCTTCTAGATATTCCACCTAAGGATGTAGGTTTCCCCTATGAATGCTTGCAATGGTAGCTTGTGCCATGTCAAAAAGAGTGTAGGAAATACAACATTTTAGATACAACTTTTATTACATTGTCCAAAAGATGATGATTCTTGTACATAGTTGGCTTTTTTATTCCAATAGTGGTGTGCAAATCAGATGTTGTATGCGTGCGTAGTGAATGTCGAAAGATCCCCAAGAACAAAGAACTCTACAAACCTTCATCAAATCCAAAAGGGAAATTGCACGATATAAAATAAAAAGAAAAATTGGGCGCAATCTCCCCCCATGCCTTGTGTGAGTGCTTCACAAGGCATGTATTTATAGATTTATTTATCTCCAAGCTCAATAATAGCCCACTTTACAAATAGCATGCTTTTGGCTTTTGTGTTTGCTTTTGCCCAATTATAAAGTAAAGCGTTTGGGCATCCAAAAGTCGGTGGCCTGTGCCCAAATACAATGTCAAATAATGAAATATTGAACTGAGTACCTATGCACATACAAGATAATAAATGTTTTGTCAAGTACTTTAATAAATAAGCATGCTTAAATAAATATTGGCACCACACCTTTAGTGATAAGGTGTGCACCCATAAGAAATAATAAATCTTCTAGGCATTTTGAATTAACGCCATCACCCCAGTGCTACCCAACACCATCGCCGCTTGCTCTACACATCAATGAAGCATTCACAAGTGTAAGAAAATAACAAGGTAAAACCCAACAAAAGTGAATACCTAGTAGTCTTCAGCTATAAATAATTAAACAGATTGGAACTCTGTTCTAACCTTAATTTAATTCGAGTGAGCACTCTAAACTCATAAACGTTCATTAATTTGATATGTATTTTGCGGAATCACCCACTATGGAATCACCCACGTGCACATTAAATTAATATGACGCTTGAAAAGGACACGTGGAATCACCCACTATGGAATCACCCACGTGCACATTAAATTAATACGACGCTTGAAAAGGACACATGTCCCAATCAACTTCTCACACAAGGAATCCACCTTGTATACAAGCCTCAACAAATAAATATAATCATGGAATCCATCGTGGAATATGCCTCCTGGCATCATACCCCCGGGGTGGGATAGAAATTGTCCTCAATTGCTATTAGCTCAATGTGAAGCGAGTAGTGAGGGGTAAGAACTTAGGTTGCGGGTGTGCATCCATTAGGCCTCTTCAACAGGATGATTTTTAAACTTAACCAAATATCTAGAATATCTATGGCCAGTTCTAGTGGAGATAAGGTTAGTGTCTAAAATAATTTTTGGTTCAAGGATTTCAATTTCTTCTTCTAACAAAGGAGGATTTTCATAAATAGGGTGGACAAGTAATTGGCCTCTAAAAGGTCGTAAAAATTTGATATGAAAAGTATTATGGATCTTCCAATGTTTGGGTAGAGAGGAAGAGGAGAGGGAGAGAAGAAGAGAAGGAGATAGGGAGAGATAAAGTAGAGGGCTTAGAGATAGAGGTATACTCGGAGCCATGGCCCCCCCTAAAGGTGGAGCTGCTTTCATTTTTCTGTTTTGAGAGCAAGTCTCTGCAGGTAGCATATCCGAAAAGTGTAAGAGTGCATTGTCTCAGGCTGAGATGCCCTTCGCGGTGACCCTATTTTTTTGATTTGAGGCCATTTCGGGGCCTGTTTTGGAGGCGGAAGTTTTCTACACACACTCAGGAAAAGGCCCTATTTTATATTGTGCGACCAGTGTTCTACAGGTCGGTGAAAAGTTACTGTAGAAATTGCATCGTATGCCTATGCGTAGAGACATTGGGAGTTACAGAATCATCCTTGTTGCCTGTTGATGCAAAATCGTCACTAGGAAGTGACTGTGTGGTCAAATACCACTTTCTTCAGTTTTGCAGATTAGCCCTTGTGAGGCTGAAGCTGTGTTCTTTGTAGTGAAATAATTTTTTGCAGTGTTCTATAATGGCGTCTGATTCTCTTTACAGATTGTTACTGAAAAGCTTGACAAGAATAACTTCCAAGCATGGAAGTTTAGAATGACGAATTTCCTTATGGGAAAAGGATATTGGAAATTCATTGCAGGAAATGAAGAAGAACGAGTTCTTCCTAATCTTCCCAATCAACAGCAAATGCAGGCATTTAAAGCATGGCATGAGAGAGCCAGGAAAGTTATGTACTGGCTTTCTATCAGCATTTCAGACTCTATGATTGTGCATATTCAAGATGCAAGTACGCCAAAGGAGGCATGGGATACTTTGTCAAAAATGTATAGCATAAATACGCAAGCTAGGACAATGTGCAAAGAGAAAATATGAGCATCAATGACTACCACATGAAGGTGAAGAAGATTGAAGATGCGCTTGCTTCCATTGGGTCGCCAGTGGAAGATGATGATTTAGTTTCTGTGACCTTGAATGGTCTAGGAAAGGATTATGCACAGTTCCGAACATCCATTTCTTTCCGTGAAAGATTTTCTGATTTTGAGGAGTTGATTGCTCTTCTAATTTCTGAGGAGCAGAGAAATGGTGGTGCATCTTCTTCAGGAGGAACTTCAAAAGAAGCTATCTTCTACTCAAATGCTGGAAGAGGTAGAGACAGAGGTAGAGGAGGCCGATCTAGAGGCCGTGGTAGAAATTAGAATATGCAGCAAATTCAAGAAAACCAGTCCTATGGAGGAGGACGTGGTAGCTTTAGAGGCAGGGGGAGCCAAAGAGGTCATGGTGGATGGCAAAGAGGCCAAAATGCAAACAGTAATGTTGAATGCTACTACTGTGGTAAAATGGGTCATATGGCTAAAGACTGCTATAAAAAGTAGAATGACATCATGAATGGAAAATTGCAACAAGGGAATTATGCATCTTCTAGTAGACAGGGTGATGACAGAAATGAGCATTTGTTTATGGTGCAGCATATGAACAATTCTGTGACAAGTGCAGAAGAAAGCAACGATGTATGGTATGTTGACTCAGGTGCATCAAACCACATGACAGGTCATGTAGAATGGATGGAGGATGCAAAGAAAATAGAAAAACCAGGATTTGTGGAGATTGGTGATGATACCGCACATCCTATTGTGCAGATTGGAAAATTTCCCTTGTCTATGCAGGATGGGAAAAAGAAATACATGTTCGATGTATTTCATGTCCCGAATATCACCAAGAATCTGGTTTCTGTTGGTCAAATGGTTGTGCAAGGCTTGCAGGTCAGATTTAATCCTCATGGATGCTTTGTTGAGGATATGAAAAATAAAGGTCGCTTGATAGCAAAAGAAAAGAAGAAGGGCATAATGTTTACGTTGGATGTAGACATGCCTGAATTGAGTACAGCAATGTTTGCACATGGGACCGGTGTAGTTGCAGATATTGATATCTGGCATAAACGCATTGGTCATGTTAATGTAGAGCGACTTAAAACAATGCAGGCCCAAAATATTGTTGAAGGATTGCCTAAATTCAAGGTTGCAGAAATGCATAAGGTATGTGAAGCCTGTCAATTTGGAAAACAGGCAAGGAAACCATTTCCTAGACATGTTCAAGAGAGTAAGAAGCCATTGGAATTAATCCACTCTGATGTGTGGACTACTAAAGCTGCATCTCTTGGAGGCTGTCATTATTTTGTCACTTTTATTGATGACTATAGCAGAAAAGTTTGGGTGTATTTTATGAAAAAGAAAAGTGAAGTGTTTGGGCATTTCAAAACTCTTAAAGCTATGGTTGAAAAAGAAACAGGCCTACAAATAAAATGCCTAAGGTCAGATGGAGGGGGAGAGTACCTCTCAAATAAATTTGCAAGGTTCCTGCGGGAGCATGGCATAAAGCAACAATATTCATGCAGTCATACCCCACAACAAAATGGAATTACAGAAAGAAAAAACATGCATATTGCAGAGGTATCTCGTGCCATGCTCAATGAAAAAGACTTACAGATTTTTATTGGGCTGAAGCAGTTGCTACAGCAGTCTACATAATGAGCACGACTCCCACTGCAGCAATACATGGGATGACTCCAGAGGAGAGGTATACTGGTAGGAAACCAGATGTTTCTCATTTGAAGATTTTTGGTTGCTTTGCCTATGTTCATGTGCTAGATGAGTTGAGATCCAAGTTGGATCCAAAAGCTGAGAAGTGCATCTTTATTGGTTACTCTCTGCAGTAGAAAGGGTATAGATGCTATAACCCTTCTACTCGTAAGTTTATAGTGAGCAGAGATGTTGTTTTTGATGAGATGAGTAGCTGGTATAAACGAGTAAATGTGATTGATGATGTAGATGCACAAAATGGTAATGTTGCACAAAATTCACAGCAACAGTCACAAAATATTAGTGGACCTGGAGTGTCCTCTAGCAGTGGTTCACATTCTTTGCCATGGACAGACAGATTGAGATCAAGAGAATCTCCTCAAAACAATGCAGATAGTGGTATGTAGGTTTCACGAAAATGAAAAGAGAAGGTAGATCAGTCCATGTTTGATGTGAATGCAAGTCACTCTTATGTGGATGGTGAATCCAGTGGCTCAAAACACAGCATTGATGATGAGTTGGATATTCCTTCTATTGTTACACCTAGAGTAAGAAAGACCAGGGATGTTTTGAGAGCACCTAGAAGTGAACCTACTTTGCGCAGGTCTACCAGAGCTAGGTATCCTATGGATAGGCTAAAATATGATGGATTTACAGCCATTCACTATGCATATATGGTCAAAGTGATACATGAACCAGAACCGACTTCTTTTGAGCAAGCCATGGGAAAAGAAAAATGGGAGAAAGCCATGGATGAAGAAATGGATGCCTTGGAAGCAAATGCTACATGGGAATGGTACCTTTGCCTAAAGGTAAGAATGCAATTGGTTGTAAGTGGGTTTATAAGGTGAAGCACAATGCAGATGGTTCTGTGAACAGATACAAGGCAAGATTAGTAGTCAAGGGATATGCACAAACATATGGCATTGATTATGAAGAAACATTCAATCCGGTTGCAAGGATGGCAACCGTAATATCAGTCATTTCTATGGCCGCATCAAAGGAATGGTCTTTACATCAAATGGATGTAAAGAATGCCTTCTTGCATGGTGATTTGCAAGAAGAGGTATATATGGAGCAGCCACCAGGTTATGTGCATGCTGCTCATCCCGAGTTTGTTTATAGGTTGAAGAAAACCTTGTATGGCTTGAAGCAAGCACCTAGAGCATGGTCTGACAAGATAGGATAGTATCTCGTCACTATTGGCTTTCAGATTTCCAAGGAAGATTTCTCACTTTATGTGAGAAAAATAGAGAAATGTATTATACTACTTGTCATTTATGTTGATGATTTGATTATGACAGGTGACAGTGATGAAGATATCCTTCATGTGAAAATGCTATTGAAGCAGAAGTTTGAGATGAAGGATTTGGGAGAGTTGCGTTATTTCTTGGGCATTGAGGTGATTAGATCACCAAGTGGGATACGGCTCTTGCAGAGGCAATATGGATTGGACATGCTATCCAAATATGGGATGACAGGTTGTAAGCATATTTCAGTTCCTTTGGAGCAGAATGTGAAGTTGAGCGCAAATGCATGTGAGCTTCTTGAAGACCCTACTATGTACAGACGCATAGTAGGAAGTTTGATTTATATGCCTATTACCAGGCCATATTTGAGCTATGTTGTTGGATTGGTAAGTCAGTTTATGCAGGCTCCAAGGAAACCGCATTTGGATGCGGCTAGATGCATACTCAGGTATGTGAAGTCCACATTGCAGTATGGACTATTTTATGAGACTGGGGTTTAGATACAGTTGCATGGATACACTGATGCTGATTGGACTGGTAATATTTCTGATAGATGATCTACTACTGGATATGTGTTCTCTTTTGGGAGTGTTGCAGTCACTTGGAGCAGCAAGAAACAGCCTACAGTTGCATTGTCGAGTACACAGGCTGAGTACAGGGGTGCAGCAATGGCTGGATGTGAGGTAGCTTGGTTGCATAAGCTACTTTATGATATGCATCAGCCTACAGATGGGCCAGTTGTCATTTATTGTGACAACATGAGTAGTATACACTTGGCAAATAACCCAGTCTATCATGCTAGAACAAAGAACATTGAGGTGCATTATCACTATGTGCGAGAGAGGGTTTTATTAGGTCTTATTGATCTAGTTTATGTCAGCACAGAGGATCAGGTAGCTGACATATTTATGAAGGCATTGGGCGCAGAGAAGCTACGCAAGTTCAGAGACCTGCTTGTGCAGGAATCGGGATTGAGCTCCCAGGGGAGTCTTGAGATATTGAGCTCCACTTGTGATATGCCAGGGTGACCGTTGTGCATTTATGTCGCCGACTTGTTAGCTGTAGATATAGTTGGTACACCACCCATGAATAATAGCTAGATGATAGCTATCCTTATCTACTCTAGTTCATGGCTCAGTTAGTATACCACCTTAGTTAGTTGAGTTTGGTTTGAGAACCATATATAGGGTTCTTCTATTTCTATGTACTTGAGTTCTTTTTGGCTTACACAACTAAGAAGAGGAAAACTATTTTCAACCTCCACCTGTGTGTATTCCCCCATTGTGTAAGCAAGAAAGCTACAAGTGAGACTCCTTCCTTCTCTCCCACAATCTTGACAATCGCATCCTCCAAATCCTTTAGCTTGAGCATATTCACTTTCGCATAGAAGTAACCAAGCAAACTGTGTTGAGATATCGAGCTCCACTCGTGATACGCCAGGGTGACCATTGTGTATTTATGTCACCGACTTGTCAGTTGCAGATGCGGTTGGTACACCGCCCATGAATAATAGCCACATGATAGCTATCCTTATCTACTCTAGTTCGTGGCTCAGTTAGTATGCCACCTTAGTTAGTTGAGTTTGGTTTGAGACCCATATAGAGGGTTCTTCTATTTTTCTTTGTACTAGAGTTCTTTTGGCTTACACAACTAAGAAGAGGAAAACTGTTTTCAGCCTCCACCCTTGTGTGTCTTCCCCCATTGTGCAAGCAAGAAAGCTACAAGTGAGACTCCTTCCTTCTCTCCCACAATATTGACATGGTATCAGAGCCTTGTTCGTGGTAAGGAGCTCAAGAAAGCAAGCCAAGCTCGCGGTGTTCTGGTAAGAGGAGCAGTGTTGCTTTCATTTTCTGTTTTGGGAGCAGATCTCTGCAGGTAGCACAGCCGGAAATTGCAGGAGTGCATTGTCTCAGGTTGAGACGCCCTTCGCGGTGAAGCAAGAGGGCAGTATATGCTGCGGGAGGGAGCTTTAGCTCAGGGCGACCCTGTTTTTTTGATTTGAGGCTATTTCGGGCCCTGTTTTGAAGGCGGAAGTTTTCTGCACGCACTCAGGAAAAGGCCCTGTTTTATGCTGTGCGACCACCGTTCTACAGGTCGGTGAAAAGTTACCATAGAGATTGCATCGTATGCTTGTGTGCAGAGACATTGGGAGTTACAGAATCATCCCTGTTGCCTGTTGATGCAAAATCGTCACTAGGAAGTGACTGTGTGGTCAAATACCACTCTCGCCAGTTTTGCAGATTTGCCCTTGTGAGGGTGAAGCTGTGTTTTTGCAGTGACAGAATTTCTTGCAGTATTCTGTAATGGCGTCTGATTCTCTTTCACAGATTGTCACTGAAAAGCTTGACAAGAACAACTTCCAGGCATGGAAGTTTAGAATGACGAATTTCCTTATGGGAAAAGGATATTGGGAATTTGTTGCAGGAAATGAAGAAGAACCAATTCTTCCTGATGTTCCCAATCAACAGCAAATGCAGGCATTCAAAGCATGGCATGAGAGAGCCAGGAAAGTTATGTACTGGCTGTCTATCAGTATTTCAGACTCTATGATTGTGCATATTCAGGATGCAAGTATGCCAAAGGAGGCATGGGATACTTTGTCAAAAATGTATAGCACAAATACGCAAGCCAGGAAAATGCAGCTCAAGCAAGAGTTGCATAATGTGCAAAGAGAAAGTATGAGCATCAACGACTACCACATGAAGGTGAAGAAGATTGCAGATGCACTTGCTTCCATTGGGTCGCCAGTGGAAGATGATGATTTAGTTTCCGTGACCTTGAATGGTCTAGGAAAGGATTATGCACAGTTTCGGACATCCATTTCAGTTCGTGAAAGATTTCCTGATTTTGAGGAGTTGATTGCTCTTCTAATTTCTGAGGAGCAGAGAAATGGTGGTGCATCTTCTTCAGGAGGAACTTCAAAAGAAGCTGTCTTCTACTCAAATGCTGGAAGAGGTAGAGGCAGAGGTAGAGGAGGCCGATTTGGAGGCCGTGGTAGAAATCAGAGTATGCAGCAAACTCAAGAAAACCAGTCCTATGGAGGAGGACGTGGTAACTCTAGAGGCAGGGGGAGCCAAAGAGGTCGTGGTGGATGGCAAAGAGGCCAAAATGCAAACAGTAATGTTGAATGCTACTATTGTGGTAAAATGGGTCATATGGCTAAAGACTGCTATAAAAAGCAGAATGACATCATGAATGGAAAACTGCAACAAGGGAATTATGCATCTTCTAGCAGACAGGGTGATGACAGAAATGAGCATTTGTTCATGGTGCAGCACATGAACAATTCTGTGACAAGTGCAAAAGAAAGAAATGATGTATGGTATGTTGACTCAGGTGCATCAAACCACATGACAGGTCATGCAGAATGGATGGAGGATGCAAGGGAAATGGAAAAACCAGGATTTGTGGAGACTGGTGATGATACTGCACATCCTATTGTGCAGATTGGAAAAATTCCATTGTCTATGCAGGATGGAAAAAAGAAATACTTGTCCGATGTATTTCATGTCCCGAATATCACCAAGAACCTGGTTTCTGTCGGTCAAATGGTTGAGCAGGGCTTGCAGGTCAGATTTAATCCTCATGGATGCTTTGTTGAGGATATGAAAAATAAAGGTCGCTTGATAGCAAAAGGAAAGAAGAAGGGCAGAATGTTTACACTGGATGCAGACATGTCTGAATTGAGTGCAGCAATGTTTGCACATGGGACCGGTGTAGTTGCAGATATTGATATCTGGCATAAACGCATTGGTCATGTTAATGTACAGCGACTTAAATCAATGCAGGCCCAAAATATTGTTGCAGGTTTGCCAAAATTCAAGGTTGCAGAAATGCATAAGGTATGTGAAGCCTGTCAGTTTGGAAAACAGGCAAGGAAACCATTTCCTAGACATGTTCAAGAGAGTAAGAAGCCATTGAAATTAATCCACTCTGATGTGTGGACTACGAAAGCTGCATCTCTTGGAGGCTGTCATTATTTTGTCACGTTTATTGATGACTATAGCAGAAAAGTTTGGGTGTATTTTATGAAAAAGAAAAGTGAAGTGTTTGGGCATTTCAAAACCCTTAAAGCTATGGCTGAAAAAGAAACAGGTCTGCAAATAAAATGCCTAAGGTCAGATGGAGGGGGAGAGTACCTCTCAAATGAGTTTGCAAAGTTCTTGCAGGAGCATGGCATAAAGCAGCAATATTCATGCAGTTATACCCCACAACAAAATGGAATTGCAGAAAGGAAAAACAGGCATATTGGAGAGGTATCTCGTGCCATGCTCAATGAAAAAGACTTGCCAGATTTTTATTGGGCTGAAGCAGTTGCTACAGCAGTCTATATAATGAACAGGACTCCCACTGCAGCAATACATGGGATGACTCCAGAGGAGAGGTATACTGGTAGGAAACCAGATATTTCTCATTTGAAAATTTTTGGTTGCATTGCCTATGTACATGTGCCAGATGAGTTGAGATCCAAGTTGGATCCAAAAGCTGAGAAGTGCATCTTTATTGGTTACTCTCTGCAGCAAAAAGGGTATAGATGCTATAACCCTTCTACTCGTAAGTTTACAGTGAGCAGAGATGTTGTTTTTGATGAGATGAGTAGCTGGTATAAACCAGTAAATGTGATTGATGATGTAGATGCACAAAATGGTAATGCTGCACAAAATTCACAGCAGCAGTCACAAAATATTAGTGGACCTGGAGCGTCCTCGAGTATTGGTTCACATTCTTCGCCATGGACAGGCAGATTGAGATCAAGAGAATCTTCTCAAAGTAATGCAGATAGTGGTATGCAGGTATCACGAAAAGGAAAAGAGAAGGTTGATCAGCCCATGTTTGATGTGAATGCAGGTCACTCTTATGTGGATGGTGAATCCAGTGGCTCAGAACACAGCATTGATGATGAGTTGGGTATTCCTTCTATTGTTACACCTGGAGTAAGGAAGACTAGGGATGTTTTGAGAGCACCTGGGAGTGAACCTACTTTGCGCAGGTCTACGAGAACTAGGTATCCTGTGGATAGGCTGAAATATGATGGATTTACAGCCACTCACTATGCATATATGGTGAAGGTGATACAGGAACCAGAACCCACTTCTTTTGAGCAAGCCATGGGAAAAGAAAAATGGGAGAAAGCCATGGATGAAGAAATGGATGCCTTGGAAGCAAATGCTACATGGGAGTTAGTACCTTTGCCTAAAGGTAAGAATGCAATTGGCTGTAAGTGGGTTTATAAGGTGAAGCACAATGCAGATGGTTCTGTGAACAGATACAAGGCAAGATTAGTAGTCAAGGGGTATGCACAAACATATGGCATTGACTATGAAGAAACATTTAGTCCGGTTGCAAGGATGGCAACCGTAAGAGCAGTCATTGCTATGGCTGCATCAAAGGGATGGTCTTTACATCAGATGGATGTAAAGAATGCCTTCTTGCATGGTGATTTGCAAGAAGAGGTCTATATGGAGCAGCCACCAGGTTATGTGCATGCTGTTCATCCTGAGTTTGTTTGCAGGTTGAAGAAAGCCTTGTATGGCTTGAAGCAAGCACCTAGAGCATGGTCTGACAAGATAGGACAGTATCTTGTCACTATTGGCTTTCAGATTTCCAAGGCAGATTTCTCACTTTATGTGAGAAAAACAGAGAAAGGTATTATGCTACTTGTCATTTATGTTGATGATTTGATTATGACAGGTGACAGTGATGAAGATATCCTTCATGTGAAAATGCTATTGAAGCAGAAGTTTGAGATGAAGGATTTGGGAGAGCTGCGTTATTTCTTGGGCATTGAGGTGATTAGATCACCAAGTGGGATACAGCTCTTGCAGAGGCAGTATGGATTGGACATGCTGTCCAAATATGGGATGACAGGCTGTAAGCCTATTTCAGTTCCTTTGGAGCAAAATGTGAAGCTGAGCACAAATGCAGGTGAGCTTCTAGAAGACCCTACTATGTACAGACGCATAGTAGGAAGTTTGATTTATATGACTATTACCAGGCCAGATTTGAGCTATGCTGTTGGATTGGTAAGTCAGTTTATGCAGGCTCCAAGGAAACCACATTTGGATGCGGCTAGACGCATACTTAGGTATGTGAAGTCCACATTGCAGTATGGACTATTTTATGAGACTGGGGTTCAGATACAGTTGCATGGATACACTGATGCTGATTGGGCTGGTAGTATTTCTGATAGACGATCTACCAGTGGATATGTATTCTCGTTTGGGAGTGCTGCAGTCACTTGGAGCAGCAAGAAACAGCCTACAGTTGCCCTGTCGAGCACTGAGGCTGAGTACAGGGGTGCAGCAATGGCTGCATGTGAGGTAGCTTGGTTGCATAAGCTACTTTATGATATGCATCAGTCTACAGATGGGCCAGTTGTCATTTATTGTGACAACATGAGTAGTATACACTTGGCAAATAACCCAGTCTATCATGCTAGAACAAAGCACATTGAGGTGCATTATCACTATGTGCGAGAGAGGGTTTTACTAGGTCTTATTGATCTAGTTTATGTCAGCACAGAGGATCAGGTAGCTGACATATTCATGAAGGCATTGGGCGCAGAGAAGCTGCGCAAGTTCAGAGACCTGCTTGGTGTGCAGGAATTGGGATTGAGCTCGAGGGGGAGTGTTGAGATATCGAGCTCCACTCGTGATACGCCAGGGTGACCATTGTGTATTTATGTCACCGACTTGTCAGTTGCAGATGCGGTTGGTACACCGCCCATGAATAATAGCCACATGATAGCTATCCTTATCTACTCTAGTTCGTGGCTCAGTTAGTATGCCACCTTAGTTAGTTGAGTTTGGTTTGAGACCCATATAGAGGGTTCTTCTATTTTTCTTTGTACTAGAGTTCTTTTGGCTTACACAACTAAGAAGAGGAAAACTGTTTTCAGCCTCCACCCTTGTGTGTCTTCCCCCATTGTGCAAGCAAGAAAGCTACAAGTGAGACTCCTTCCTTCTCTCCCACAATATTGACAAACTGGACATGTACTTGCACTTCTGGGTTACCTTAGGAACATCTTCAAGCATTCAAAGTTGAATTAAGACACTCCAGAAACGTTCAGTGTATTGAAGGATGGATCCATGATCTCTTTGTTGTAGGAGATCCCAATGTTTGATGGATTTCTCAAGGAATTGAGGTGAAAGGAAATTTTGCAAAAATTTCTTTTGAAAGGCTTCCCAAGTAGAGAGATAATCAACACTCTTGCGGACAACAGTCCACCATAATGATGCTCTGTCTGCTAGATGGTTAGTGACGCATTTAAGTTTATCTTTTTCAGTAATTTATTTTACTTATCTTGGCCTCTTTCCTAAGAGCTTGTGCATCGAGTGTCACATCAATAGTACGTCAAATGACATTGTAATATTTCCACACAATAAAAGTTAGTTGGTTAGTTCAAAAGTTAGTTAGTTAATTAATAAGTTAGTAAGATTACTAACTAAAGACTAACTAAGGTAAAAACTAACTAACATTAATTATTAATAATTTTTATTTAATTTAAAATATTTTATTTAGAGAAATCAAGAGTCGTAAATTCGATATTTTTTTCGAATTGGCTAGGACCGTGGCCATCCTTCACGTAAATTACAACGTGAACAAAACTTATGAGTTATATTAATCACTAGGATAATGTGTATAGTTTGGATGGTCTAAAAATATTAGACTTTTGGACAAGACTAGAATATTTTAGATATTTTAGAGATTATCTTAATTTTTTTTAAAAAAAAGAGATATGGAGATTTCTAGAACTAGATGTCATTTAAAAGGAAAAAAACAAGTGATGTGTTAGTTAGTTTGAAGATTTTATAAAAAGAAAAACAAAGAAAAGTGACTGGCGAAATCGCGCGCGCCGCGATCGCAGTTTACAGGCAGTAGACAGCACTTCGAACAGAGAAAAGAAGAAGGAGTGAACTGGGAGCTTTCTAATCAAGCGTCTTGGGGTTTTACCCCCCTTTCGGAGCCAATGGAACCATCAGATTTATGATTTGAGCATCAAATCACTGATCTTTCCAAGATCCCCCTCCACAAAGAGCTCCACTTCTCAACCACAAGCCCTCTTCCCCAATTCACTATAAATACGAGGCATGGGAGAGGCATAAGGGACATAAGGAGACCCCGAGAGGCTGCGAGAGAGAAGAAGAGAGAAGGAAGAATACTCCTTCAAGAAGCTGCGAGAAGCTAGAGAGAGAGAGAGAGAGAGAGAGAGAGAGAGAGAGAGAGAGAGAGAGAGAGAGAGAAAGAGAAAGAGGAAGAGAGTTAGCTCAAATCCCTTGTCTCGATCTTTAACTAAGCCATATTCTCTACCCTCTCTCATCTAAAATCTATCCTACCTTCCCTATCTCTCAAACTCCTCGTGGACGATGGCTCCAAAGCGACAAAGTGGAAAAACCATGGAAATCAACGCAACCGGTCAAGCAACGGGTATTGCCAATGATACGGGAGTGCCCGAGGTTGCGGGAATTGCCACCACAATTGGAACATCGGGTGTGGCTAATGCGAGCGCGAGTAAAGATGAAGTCCCTAATGTCGTCATGCCACCAAACCAGGTTATTCATTACTAGATTATCAATTTTATAATATAAGATAAATCACATAGGATATTAGCTTCATATTCTTCGCTTACACATTAATCTGATAACTCATCTAGAAAGACATATTAGTTCAAGCATAAAACGATTAATCACTATGATTTCTAGCTAGAATAGTTGGGATACTAAGGCATAGAATCAAGATAGAATTAATTGTCAAAGGTTATTGTACATATGTCTTTATGCATATTCAATAGAGTTATGATCAAAATGCGACAAGGTTAAGAACTGATTAGTGAAGGTTATAGAAATTGGTTATCTATTTAGGAATCCTAAAGATCATCTTGTTGAGTTTATTGACACAATATATTTCCTTAAGGGATTTTGCTTATGTTAGATAAGTAAATCCAAATGGAAAACTCATGCCCTGCTTAATGTGTTTTAAGAGGTGTACTCAACACTTCTTTATGGGGAGAAGAATCCTCATGAAAGGTTGCCTTAGGATAAGGTCTACCTTGGCTATGTGAAACTGTGATTTACATGTTGGGATGATTGTCATTGCACTATTTGATACATATTTGAAAGGACTGTTTGTGTTTGTTAGAATCTAGATTTTGATTGAAATTATTGCCAACAGAATAAAAGGAAGGATCGCGCTAGGCTACCCCCAAGCTAGCGGCGAGACCCTACTCCAAGGGGGTCATGATTATCGCTACGAGAGGCTTGGACCGGCTCCGTAGGCGAAAGGTCTGTCAGTAGGGATAGTCTCGGGCAGTAGGAATTGTAGGTGCCAGAGGGGGCTCTGGCTGTAAATCCTGCATTGTTCCAAGAATCTGACGAGCCCCTTCGTGACCCAGGATGGGATCCTGGAACCCTAAATACTAGTTATGAGGGTGGAATCTTGGTGGACAGAATGTCCTTATGGAATTCTGTGTATCTTCCGCTGGGACGGAATGATGGAAATTGTAATAGACTTCCAATATAATAAAGAAGTTGCTTTATTGTTCGAATTGTATGCGTGTTAGTGAGATAAATTATGTGAAGGAACGTGTGTCTAAATGGACTAATTAAGGAAGCTGGTTGTATATGTTCCAATAAATGTGTTGTAGGTAATTAAAAAACTAAAGATGACCCATCATCAGAGGAAAGCGGGTGGGCGTAACCCCCGACGGGTCCGTCCAATGGTAGGGTGGTCCCGGTTAGCTGGGAGCTTTTCTACATCGAATATAGAAATAGGAAGACGATAAATTGACCAAGTAGTCATTAGGTAGAACCGACTTGCATTGTTTTAGGGGACCGGAATGGGATTTTGCCTTATGGGCAGGAGGGTTGACGTACCACACTCCCCTCCATCTCCCATTCTCTTTGAACCAAGTGCAATGGCAAGTCCGCTTCAGATTGAGTAATCCTCTAAAAAGTGGAACTCGAAATTACTGACGCTAGCTGGCTACTAGGAGACCCATCCGATTTTAGGAACCTAAGTCTTCAGGTCAATCCTAGTGGGTTCGGCCAGAACTCTCCCGTTGCGAAGTAGACTCGGTAGGGCCTAAGTGACAATCCCGTGATGTTCCAAGGGAGCACCGGGCGGCATCATTTATGGAAAGACCTACTGATGGACTACTAAAAGGTGTGCCGTGGATTGGGACTAGCGGACACCTCACAGACATCTTCAAGTTGCACTTCGTCCTTATCGACAATGGATTGTTAAAGTTTAGTCAATTGTGCTTGTAAGTTTTGACGTGCCCTTCGCTCTTCTTGAAGTTGCATCATGATTAGATCCAATTTTTCTCTCCATAGTTGGCTCTGGAAAATCGCCTTCGCCCATAAAATCGTCCATATTATATCCTGGATTTGATTGAAGGTCCATCACTCATCTTCTAGTCATATGTGAAGAAGCTCACCACAAACTTGCTTTGTTTATTAGTATGTCTTTTCTTTTTACAATCTTGCTTTTCTCGGGTGGGACGATTGAAAAGGGTCTTCTTTCAAGCAAAATAGCATTTCGCATAGACTACGTGTGACAGCCTACTTGCTGTAAATCCGCTCATTCAGCCAAGTTACATGTGGGAATAGGGGCTTACTGAAACTTCAAACCGGTTCAATAGTACCATGGTATGAACACCTGCTATGGAAGAGATTGATGATTAAACTTTAAGCTTTAGATTAAGCTTAGTAGCTTAAAGCTTTTTTTAAAAAAAAACTTAAGCAATTTGTGGAATCAACATGTAGGACGGTGGCATGCCCTTGATCGAATTGACGGACGTGAGTACATGCTTAGCATCAATTGATTTCTCTTTGAGAAAAAAACAACTCGAAGAGGAGACTTCTCAAGTGGTGCTCCGCCTGCTGT
Organism: Lygodium microphyllum; assembly: GCF_053477565.2. NCBI lineage: Eukaryota > Viridiplantae > Streptophyta > Polypodiopsida > Schizaeales > Lygodiaceae > Lygodium > Lygodium microphyllum. The sequence continues at coordinate 114,400,918 of NC_141148.1, forward strand.
GAGAGGTCCTTTGCGATCAAAGGATACAATAGGGGGTTCTTCAGCACCAGGAACACGCCTGTGTTGTCAGTTCACCTATAGAGCCCATTCAATCAAGGAGCTTCGCCTTCACATGAGATGGAAAGCAATTGGAAGCTCTTAATCTCAGCTTTGCTCTGATACCACTGGTGCATAGATCGGATGTTGTATGTGTGCGTAGTGAATGCCGAAAGGTCCCCAAGAACAAAGAACTCTACGAATCTTCATAAAATCCAAAAGGGAATTTGCCGATATAAGATAAAAAGACAAATTGGGTGCAATCTCCCCCATGCCTTGTGTGAGCACTTCACAAGGCATGTATTTATAGATTTATTTATCTTCAAGCTAAAAATAGTCCACTTTACAAATAGCATGATTTTGCTTTTGTGTTTGCTTTTGCCCAAATATAGAGTAAGGCATTTGGGCATCCAAAAGTCGAGCAGTGTCCAAATACAAATATCAAATAATGAAATATTTAACTGAGTACATATGTGCATACAAGATAATAAATGTTTTATCAAGTGCTTTAATAAATAAGCGTGCTTGAATAAATATTGGTGCCATGTCTTTAATGATAAGGCGCGCACCCATCAAAAATAGTAATTCTTCTAAGAATTTGGATTCACGTCATCACTAGTGCTACACAATGCCACCATCAACTGCTCTACACATTAGCTGAAGCATTCACAATTGTTAGAAAATAATTAAATAAAACCCACAAAAGTGAATACCAAGCAGTCTTCAGCTATAAAATAATTAAACAGGTTGGAAGTATGACTTGACCTTAATTTAATTTGAGTGCGCACTCTAAACTCATAAACATCTATTAATTTAATATGTATTTTATGGAATCACCCACATGCACATTAAATTAATCCAACACCCAAAAAGCACAACCATCCCTGTGAACTTCTCGCACAAGGAATCCACCTTGTGTATGAGGCTCAACAAATAAATATAATCATGGAATCCACCATGGAATATGCCTCTTGCCATCAAATAGTCATTCTTAGTGTGCTCAAGCTTGTAGTAGTTTTTGAATGTGGGTTTTCCTTTGTTCCAACATTCTTTCTCCTTGTGTCTATCTTTCCTACACATGTCTTGCAAATACTATGGGGTTTGGTGATGATCATTGCACCTTCAAGATTTTTAATTAAATTATCAATTATGTCAAGGAGTAATAATTAGTTTAATCTAACAAAAACAATTCCATAAAAAGATTGATATGTGAGTGCTTTGTTTGGGAGTTGAAGGTTTTGCCAAGCTTCATTTGCTTGGGAGTTGAATGTTTTGTCAATGATGTTCCTTTACTTAGGAGACAAAGGTTTTGTTAGGCTTCTTTACTTTTTTAATTCTTGGTATGGATTGAAGAACATCTTCTCACAAGCCCCATGCAATTATCCCATGTGCTTGTTATTTTTTCTTTTCCACATTGAGTCATTAGGAGTGTTAACTTCTTCAAATATTTTCCAAAAATATTTCTATATTAGATGGTACAAGATTTTCATTTTCCAAGTGTGAAAGCCATTGTGGTTGAATTCTTTGACTATTTTAAATTTAGTCATTTTGGAAATGGAGAGGTCTTACCATTAACTCACATGAGAGTATCTATCTTTGTATGAAGGAAAATCTGAGAATTATAAGGATTTATCAATCTTTTAAAGGGACAAAACCCACATGAAATAATCCTCTTTCAAATTTTTCAATATGTAGTTTTGGCTTTTGAAGGCATGAATAGCAATTAATGCAAGTATTCTTTAATAGGCATTAGTGTAAAAACAACTTAATGTGAACCAACTTGAGGAGAGTAACAATGTGAACAAGGGCTAGAGTTTAATGAGTTTGAAGCAAGAAGGTATGAAAGGGGTTATCTAAATGAGGCACTTAAGAAACAAAAAAGCTTATTAAGCCTTAATAAGGTTATTAAGAAAAAAAAGACTTAACATTTTGATCTCACGAATGTCAAGATATGACATTGATCCATGTGATGATAGCACATCATCACTGGTGTTCATCTACTCAATGATGTCTTGGGGAAGCAAATACTGATCATGAAGATCCAATGCTTCACAAGGAAGATCTTGAATCAAATTCTCCTTACTTCTCTTTCACTTCCACAAAAGCAACCCCCAAGCTTGTTCTGAAAGTAGCCCCTAAGAGTTTTGTCACAAGTAGGCCCTTAGCTTGTTGACAAGCTACCCCCTCAACCACAAGGATTAAATAGCCCCTTAAGCAGGGCCCTTATTGTAATCTTCTCCAATCCTAGTTTATTTGACTTGAAACTAGTCCTCTAATGGTTGTAAACTTCTCCTTTCATAATGAGCACCTTAAAAAATGAATTGAGATATGACAATGAGAAATCTACCTCCATACTATTTTGGATCGTAACTTTCACACATGCTTCAACTCTCTATTGCGAATTGCATGGTGGGGGAACTTTCTTGAGCTTTTACACCAAATACACACCATACACACAAGTGGAAGCTCACTCAAGAACACAAGAAGAGAGATCGAGGCCAAAACATTTTCTTGCTAGTTTCTTCTTCTTCTTCTTCTTTTACATACAATAAAACACAAACTATAGATAAGATACAACATAAAGGAAAGTGGCCTTCTAAGTCATACAATACATAATTGACTACATTAATCACCTAGTGCTATAACTATGCCAATTGTGTAGGTAGGTGCAATAAACTAAATATAATGAGTGATAAGTCAGTGGCCATGTGAGGATCATAATGCCTACCAGTGTGCTAAGTGTAGACATGAGGAACCATCTAACTAGGAGGTCTATCAACATCAATACCCACACATGTTGAACTTGCCATCTCACCACTTTCTCTCAAGCTCAATTGTATCTTTGTAATTCCAACGAAGATATGAAATTTTTGAATCTTGTCTATGCCTAATGTTTTTGTGAAAATATCAGTTATCTAGTCATGTGCGCTAACATATACTATTTCAATATCTCCTTCTATCTCACAAAGTGGTAATGCACCTCAATGTATTTTTTCCTAGCATGGAACACTAGGTTTCTAACTAATTGTATGCTGCTCATGTTATCACACTGAATGAAAATCGGACCATCTCCTTGCACATCCAAATCACCCAATAACTTTTGCAGCCACACCACCTCACATGCTGTTATAGAAGCACCTCGATCTATGCTCATCTTCTGTACTCTATAAAGCAAGTGTAGGTTGATTTTTTTCTCGGGGGGGGGGGGGGGGGGGGGGGGGGGGGGTCACTCATGAATATATGTATATGTAACATGAGTTCAAAATAAGGGGTTTTTAAAACACGGTTTTTTACATACAGAAGGGTGCCATATAAAGGGGTTACTTACAAATTGAATAGAAAAGGGTTGCGTTTTATCCAAGAAAAATTCACAGATTAGGATATTTATAAATAGGCCATGAATGCATGTTATATAGAGAATATATATATAGTGAGCCCCGTGAGCTTTTTTCTACTCCATGTAATTGCTATATTATCAAGGGAAAACATGAATCCATTAGTAGCTCTTTGTCAGCTAGCCCAATCTACATCTATGTATCTAAACATTTGTATATCCTCACCTATCTCATAAAAAAGTCCATAATACAAAGTGAACTTCACCAGGATGAGCCCCACCATCAGCAATCATCCTTGATGAGTGTAGGGCCCCAACTTGCAAGAGCCCCCTCCTCTCCCTCACCCTCTTGCACCTCTACCTCCACCTCAGCCCCTCAACATCCACCAATTCTAATAGATGATTATTTCACCCTTGATAATGAGCTCAACCTTTTTCTCAACGAGTGTGCAATGGCAATGGGGGAGGTAGTGGCCCCTGCATGGGCAGTTGTACCCTTGAGAGGGAAATGACAAGTTGTGGAGTTGGATGGCATTGACATTCAGGCACTTGCTTGCCCTAACAATGAGGAGTTGACCAACTCCATCCTTCTTTCCCTCTAATAGAAAGTTGTTATTGTTTGTTTTTAATGCATCTCAATCCTTGATCTCATTGATATGTTTTCTTAAAAATATTTTTTCAAGCCCTTTTGCTTTTGACAGCTATATGTAATATCACTGTTGCCACTAGATATCCCAAGATCTGTATTTGTCTTGACCCGTTACTGTCTGGTGCACAAATCGGATGCCGTAAGCACGCGTAGTGAGCGTCAGAAGGTCCCCAATAACAAAAGAGCTCTACTTTTTGCACACAAATCAATGTAGAAAGCTTGCACGACATGAACAAGAGACCAATTGGGTGCAATCTCCCCCCATGCCTTATGTGAGCGCTCCACAAAGCATGTATTTCATATATTAATCATCTTCAAGCTCAAATAATAGCCCAAATTACAAAATAGCATGCTTTAGCTTTTAAGTTTGCTTTTGTGCCAAATAGAAATAAATCTAATGGGCGCCCAAGAAGTCAGACGTACCCAAATACAATGTCCAAATACAAATATCTAAATCATGCGCCCATGCGCATACAAAAATAATAAATAAATATCAAACGCCTTGATAAATAGGCGCGACAAAATATAGGCGCCATGCCTAAGGTATGTACCCATCAAAATATAGATGATAACTAGAATACACGCTATCCTCCAATGCTTTCCACTACCACCGCTGCTATCTTTACACATCAACTCAAGGATTCACAATCGTTAGTAAAATAATATGCTTAAACCGACAAAAGTGAATATCTAGCAGTCTTCAGTTAAATAAATTAATTGGTTAGAAATCAATCCTAACCTTAATTTATCACGAGTGCGCACTCTAAACTCATAAACGTTTATTAATTAAATATGTATTTTGCAGAATCACCCGCTATGGAATCACCCATGTGCACACTAAATTAACAAAATGCCCAAAAAGGATAGGCATCCCCATCAACTTCTCACACAAAGAATCCACTTTGTGTATGAGACCCGGTAATAAGATCTTACGGAATCCACCGTAAAACCTCAGGTGTGAGTCGCTTCAAGTACATCTTCGAGCATGTGTAATTGCAGTAGGGCATTCCTAAAAGGTTCGGTGTATTGGAAAATAGGTTTACGATCTCTTTGCTATAGAAGATCCCATTGCTTTATGGCTTTTTCATGGAATTGAGGAGGAAGGAAATTCTGCAAAAACTTCTTTTAGAAACTCTCCCAGGTAGTGGGACAATCAATGCTCTTGCGAACCACAGTCCACCAAAGAGATGCTCGATGGACTAAATGATTAATGACACATTTAATTTTGTCTTTCTTAGCATAGGTCTCTTCATGGAAGTAATCATCAAACTTACTGATAAATGCAAGTACAGCCTTTCCATCTCGTGATCTATTGAAAGTACGAAATTTGAAGTTTCTTTTACTTATCTTTGTTTCTTTGCGGATGGATTGGGCTTCAAGTGTCGCATCGATGGTACGTCGTATAAGATCTTCGGGTTGTGGTCCATCTTTGTCAGTGGTAGTTCGCAGATTGGCCAATTGAGCTTGCAAAGATTGTCGGGCTCTTCGTTCTTCGTCGAGCTGCATCATAATTAAATCCAACTTTTGTTCCATCGTTGGTTTCGGTAAATCACCTTCAGCCATAAGATCGTCCATATTTTGTTCCATCATACTGTAAAGTAGAAAAGACCTCACACTCTCGAAATCTGATTAGCGGGATGAGCGTAGCTCAAAGGGGGGTATACAAGGCTTATATATTTTGTTTGGCTTTTATAGTCTTCCTCTTTTGCAATTGCGGTATTAGTTGTCTTTGTAGAAGTTACGTATAATCTTCGTATGACCTACGTATGGCCTTCTGTTCTTGCTGAAACTGATTCAGCAAGTCTATAAATAGGAATAGGGTCTTCTAGAGATCAATAAATGGTTTTTGTGCTTCTGCGTATGAGAAGTCTTTATGGGAGTTATTGAGTAAGTCTGTAGTGAATTCTATGACTTGCAGAACTTGGAGAAGTAAGTAAGCTTGGAGGACTTGGAAGACTAGGAAGCTTTAAAGTTTATGTGGTTAAGCGTGGATTTCGTGGACAGAAGGACGTCATCATCAGATTCGCCGCCGTTCAGGACATCTTCTTGCCGCCAATCGTCGAATTTTTTGGTTGAAGCTTTTTAAAGCTTCTTATAAAGCTTATTACTAAGCTTACTTAAGCTTTGACCTAAAGCTTTTAAGCTTTTGGATATGGAAGAATAGCTTACTATTCTCTGTTTGAAAAATGTATTGAAGTAGGAGTTATCCATGTGGTCCTCCGCCTCCTTAGGCCAGTCCTTCGCGATCAGAGAGTGCAAAAGGGGGTTCTTGACCGCCAGGAATACACCGGTATCGACCGTTCACGATGAAACTGACTGTAGAGCTCGATCGTTTCAGGAGCTCCGCCTTCGCACAAGATGGTAAGCGATTGGAAGCTCTCAATCTCAGCTTCGCTCTAATAGCACTGGTGCACAAATCGGATGTTGTAAGCGCGCGTAATAAGCGTCAGAAGGTTCCCAAGAACAAAAGAACTCTACTTTTTGCACACAAATCAATGTAGAAAGCTTGCACGACATGAACAAGAGACCAATTGGGTGCAATCTCCCCCCATGCCTTGTGTGAGTGCTCCACAAAGCATGTATTTCATATATTAATCATCTTCAAGCTCAAATAATAGCCCAAATTACAAAATAGCACGCTTTAGCTTTTGAGTTTGCTTTTGTGCCAAATAGAAATAAAACTAATGGGCGCCCAAGAAGTCAGGCGTACCCAAATACAATGTCCAAATACAAATATCTAAATCGTGCGCCCATGCGCATACAAAAATAATAAATAAATATCAAATGCCTTGATAAATAGGTGCCACAAAATATAGGCACCATGCCTAAGGTATGCGCCCATCAAAATATAGATGATACTAGAATACACGCTATCCTCCAATGCTTTCCACTACCACCGTTGCTATCTCTACACATCAACTGAAGCATTCACAATCGTTAGTAAAATAATACAATTAAACTAACAAAAGTGAATACCTAGCAGTTGTCAGCTAAATAAATTAATTGGTTAGAAATCAATCCTAACCTTAATTTATCACGAGTGCGCACTCTAAACTCATAAACGTTTATTAATTAAATATGTATTTTGCAGAATCACCCGCTATGGAATCACCCATGTGCACACTAAATTAACAAAACGCCCAAAAAGGATAGGCATCCCCATCAACTTCTCACACAAAGAATCCACTTTGTGTATGAGACCTGGTAATAAGATCTTATGGAATCCACCGTAAAACCTCACGGTGTGAGTCGCTTCAGGTACATCTTCGAGCATGTGTAATTGCAGTAGGGCATTCCTAAAAGGTTCGGTGTATTGGAAAACAGGTTTACGATCTCTTTGCTATAGAAGATCCCATTGCTTTATGGCTTTTTCATGGAATTGAGGAGGAAGGAAATTCTACAAAAACTTCTTTTAGAAACTCTCCCAAGTAGTGGGACAATCAATGCTCTTGCGAACCACAGTCCACCAAAGAGATGCTCGATGGACTAAATGATTAATGACACATTTAATTTTGTCTTTCTTAGCATAGGTCTCTTCATGGAAGTAATTATCAAACTTACTGATAAATGCAAGTACAGTCTTTCCATCTCGAGATCCATTGAAAGTACGAAATTTGAAGTTTCTTTTACTTATCTTTGTTTCTTTGCGGATGGATTGGGATTCAAGTGTCGCATCGATGGTACGTCGTATAAGATATTTGGGTTGCGGTCCATCTTTGTCAGTGGTAGTTCGTTGTAGATTGGCAACTTGAGCTTCCAAAGCTTGTCGGGCTCTTCGTTCTTCATCGAGCTGCATCATAATTAAATCCAACTTTTGTTCCATCGTTGGTTTGGGTAAATCACCTTCACCCATAAGATCATCCATATTTTGTTCCGTCATCCTGTAAAATCCAAAAGACATCACACTCTCAAAATCTGATTAATGGGATGAGCGTAGCTCAAAGGTGGGTATACAAGGCTTATATATTTTGTTTGGCTTTTCTAGTCTTCCTCTTTTGCAATTGCGGTATTCATTGTCTTCGTAGAAGTTATGTATAATCTTCGTATGACCTGCATATGACCTTCTATTCTTGTTGAAACTGGTTCATCAAGTCTATAAATAGGCACAAGGTCTTCCTTAGATCAATAAACGGTTTCTGTGCTTCTACGTATGAACAGTCTTTATGGGAGTTATTGAGTAAGTCTGTAGTGACTTCTCTGACTTGCAAAACTAGGAGAAGTAAGTAAGCTTGGAGGACTTCGAAGACTAGGAAGCTTTAAAGCTTACGTGATTAAGCGTGGATTTCGTGGACAGAAGGACGTCATCATCAGATTCGCCACCGTTCAGGACATCTTCTTGCCGCCAATCGTCGAATTTGTTGGCTGAAGCTTTTTAAAGCTTCTTATAAAGCTTATTACTAAGCTTACTTAAGCTTTGACTTAAAGCTTTTACGCTTTTGGATATGGAAGAATAGCTTATTGTTCTCTATTTGAAAAACGACTTGAAGTAGGAGTTATCCACATGGTCCTCTGCCTCCTCAGGCCAGTCCTTCGCGATCAGAGAGTGCAAAAGGGGGTTCCAAATACAAATATCTAAATCGTGCGCCCATGTGCATACAAAAATAATAAATAAATATCAAATGCCTTGATAAATAGGTGCGACAAAATATAGGCACCATGCCTAAGGTATGCGCCCATCAAAATATAGATGATAACTAGAATACACGCTATCCTCCAATGCTTTCTACTGCCACCGCTGCTATCTTTACACATCAACTGAAGCATTCACAATCGTTAGTAAAATAATACAATTAAACCGACCAAAGTGAATACTTAGCAGTCTTCAGCTTAAAAAATTAATTAGTTAGAAATCAATCCTAACCTTAATTTATCACGAGTGCGCACTCTAAACTCATAAATGTTTATTAATTAAATATGCATTTTGCGGAATCACCTGCTATGGAATCACCCATGTATACACTAAATTAACAAAACGCCCGAAAAGGATAGGCGTTCCCATCAACTTCTCGCACAAAGAATCCACTTTGTGTATGAGCCCCGGTAATAAAATCTTACGGAATCCACCGTAAAACCTCACGAAATCCACCGTGGAATATGCCTCGTGGCATCACTGTCCGGGGTCCTCTACAAGGTAATGATATCTCATGGATGGATGCTTTGAAGTAGTGGAGTTACATGTCGACCAATGATATGTAAGTTTTTTTCATTTTGTACCATTAGCCGTAAGTGCTTGATTAAATATCATTGCTCGTTTGTATGCACCTAGTTCTTTTATCTTTGTTTTGGTGATTTATCTTGTTTGATGATTGAATATGTATATTGTATGGCGTGTATCAGGACATTTTTTATTGTATAAATATTACTAGTAGGGTCTACCATAGAAGAGCCCAACATTAAGTATCTCTGTCTCTTCTTTGAGATTTAGCTCCTGCTCTTTGAAGGTGTCAACTTTAAACTAACTTCACATGTGTCTTTGGGGATGGTTCAAACTTGTGGCTTGCATGGAGAGTGTTCTTTTTGTAGCACCCCTCTTATATAACTTGACTATAAAGATTGTGTGGGTTCCCACAATAGGGCCCTTGATGTGTGAGTTGAGGATGAAGGGTGTGCCTCAATGTGTTTCACTTTCTAAAGGTTATATACATCCTTGCAAATGTGAGTATTTTTTTAATGCAAGTTTTTTTGGAAATCGAAGCTCATATTTTAAAATTTCTTCTTTGGCACAAGATATTGACATGGGGATGTACTCGGAGTTTGCAATCAAAACATCATTCAATTTCTTGTATATGCAATTATCAAGCACTGCAATGAGGAGGTATTGCAATGAAATGAGTTGGGAAGAGAGAGAGAGAGATAGAGAGAGAGAGAGAGAGAGAGAGAGAGAGAGAGAGAGAGAGAGAGAGAGAGAGAGAGAGAGAGAGAGAGAGAGAGAGAGAGAGAGAGAGAGAGAGAGAGAGAGAGAGAGAGAGAGAGAGAGAGAGAGAGAGAGAGAGAGTGTGTGTGTGTGTGTGCAGAGAGAAATGAGTAGGAACAAGAGTAGACAAGGGCTCTATAAGAGGCAAAAGATACCATACAAGGTCATGAGGCCACCATGAAAGATGTTTGCCAATGGGTTGAATAATTGAGAGAAGTTGTAAATAGCAGGTTGCAAGTGGTGGAGAGGGGACTGCAAACATTGGAAGCTCTTTGGCATGATATGGAGAGAAGGCACATCTCAGGTAAGTTACTCATGAATATATGTGTGCATCACGTGGGTTCAAAATAATGTATTTTTAAAGTATCCTTTGTATGAATTTTCTACATATAAAAGGGTATAACATAAAGTGGCTATTTACAAATTGAATAGAAAAGAGTTATGGTTTATTTAAGAAAAATTCAGAGATAAGGATATTTATAAATAGGCCTTGAATGCACGTGATGTAGAGGATATACATATAGTAACTTCCCCGAGAGGCACGTCAAGCCTCCCAACCCTAGCCCAACCCTAGCCACAACCTTGCCTCTTATCCCAACAACAACTCCGAGGACAATTGTTGCCCTCAGAAGCAACCTCATTTTCATCATGACTGAGTCGGCTCTCAAAGATTTAGTCCCTACCATCAAGGGTACCCTTGAACTTAGCCTTTAAGGCCTCTGCATTGTAAATTTTTAAAATTATTTACATTTATTTGATGGTATGGTCTTCCTTGAGTACAAAAAACATGTGAAACATTTACCTTTCTTTTGAGGAAAATGTATGTGTTTACAATTGTAAAAAGGCTTCTTCATTTTGATTATAGTTTAGCTTATTGAAGTGGGTATCATATGCAGTGAACCCCATGATGGTTACCACCAAGCAAAGGAGGCCCCTCTCTAGGCTGAAGGGTCCCCACTTTGTTTGGTATTGACCCTCATGTGCATTGAATGTCATACAGATCACCACCAAGTGAGAAGTACGTTTTTGGAGAGATGGCCCCCATATCACTTGGTTGTGACACCAAGTGTAGGCTACTCAAATTTTATGCCATTCTTAATGTCAATTAACTCCAATGTGATTTTCTCATGGCCCAAAGTAGACTAGTACACACTAATATGAGAGATTACTTAAATGATGCACATGGAACATGCATTTATGAACCTATTTATCATGTAAAAAAGTACCCAACTGCCACAAAAAGGTATTATGGACTACCAAATTTGGTAGTCCAAAGTATAAAGACTATCAATAATGGTACATTGAGACTGACAATAATGGTACTAAGGAAGTACTAAAAACTACCAATTTTGGTATCTTGGGATAGAGAAAACCATTAGTCAAGGTAGTCTTAGTTAGAAGTATGGAATGATTCTAGAATACAAAGTAAGAATCGAGAGCTATGGAATGTGCTATCCAAATTCTAATTGTCATGCTTAAACTTTAGCCTATTCTACTTTATGTATGTACAACTTCTGTTCTATTTATGTGTTCTCACTCTCTACCTTTGTCTTTCTGTGTCACTATGAGTGCAATAGTTATATCTCTTTATAGGAGTGAGGCTAGCTTCATTTTATGATTGTTGAGTGTAGATGAACTTTTTAGGTGATGATGACATGTATCTTTCTTTCATAGTTCAAGCCTTGATCTTAGGTGTATCTCCTTGAATCTTGCAAGCATCAGCACCAATTATCTTGTAACTATGCAATCCTCAGAGGTAGCTCTGATGGACTGCTAATGGCAACCCAGATGCACAACATTGTTTGTTATCTCTTTATATATGAAGCTCTTTTCTTTCCTTATTGGGACCTAGTAGACATTGAGAGAGTAGTTAGAGATAACGTGATGCAAAAAATTCCTTTAATCATGTGAATGTAAAGCAAGATAAACAATGCAAATAGTAATGCACCTTTTTATCATCAATATAGAAGCTAAATGATGTACAAAGTTGGACATCTTCATTGTGAAAGTTCATCCTCAATTTTCATAATGTGCACATGAACCTACCTTCATAATGATCAAAAGTTCACCATCTAGCCAAACATCAATTTATTGTAATGAGTTTCTAGAAAACTCCCTCATGTCTTGATCTAGTGGCACTAGTTTCCCACAAACATGGTGCCATCTTCTATATAAAAATGACATGATGAAGTTTTGAGTGGAAATCATATACTTGCAGACAACAAAATCTAGTTGCACCTTGTAGGTAATTCCATCTTGTACCTTTGTATCCATCCTGCATTCAAAAACTCTAGGATGATGTCTACATTTGGGTGCTTCACTAGGAACATGGTTCTTGAGGTTAAGACCTCAGTGCTGGAGAAGAAGTCCACAAAAATGACTATAGGCATAAAAGTGAATATTTTGCTTTGACTACTTAAAATGTTGGGCTTTTGGGCATTTCTGCACCTCATGAAAAATTTTGCACCTATAACTCTTACTTATTCTAGAACTTGGTAACGGCCACTCTCTACTCTTGAAATGTGGAAGGGAAAGGCTGGTATGTAAAAAGGGTCGTAAAAGAATATTCTCTTCTCAGCCCTAGTGGCCCTTTGGTCCTCCCCTTGTAAAGCCATGGATGACATCCATAATATCTAGCACACATTCTACTAGCTACCACTCCTAGATACTTGATGGATACAAGTTAGTTAACATCAAATGGTCTTGTCAATTTACAAGGTGAATAAGAAACATGGACCTTCATTCATACCAAAAGTAGATGCAACCAAAACGTACCAACATTTGGATATATGGAGAGGGAGGTTAGAGGCATTGGACTCAAGGTGAAGCTCATATGTATGAAAACATGCTAGACACACACACACTTCTTTGATTGTCTTCTTAGAGCCACCAAGCCTAAAATCTGTTACCTTGCCCTTCCATCATGATAAAAAAGAGTTGTCTATCAAAGACCTCTTCCACTTTCTTCACTGTATGATTATCTAGCTTTCCTTTGTTATGGTCAAGGGAACCCAAATGTCCTATTCATCAAGCATATTAAAAGTGACTATGGACTCAACGGAAGTACTAGGTCTTCTCCATCGAGAAGATGCCTCTATGGAGTAGGAAGATGCAAGGAAGAAATATGCAATTGAGTGGAGTGAAAACAAACAGAAGCTCCAAATGGCGTAGAGTGGAGGCAAGAGAGAAAGAGAGGGAATTGTGGTCTCAAAGATTTCAAATGAGGAGAGGCTTCTACTACCTTTTTCCCCCCAATAAGAGAAATGACTGAAATATGATGGCAAAACATAACTATTGAAAAATGGTAGTCACTCTTCTTTACTACTGGAAAGCATTAGTTACTTCAATCATTTCAATAAAAGTAAGAATATGAAAAATATGAAATTTATTTTCCAAAAATACAAAAATTATTTTTAAAAAAAGCTCAATCTTGGAAGCCTTCTCTTCATTGATGGGGTGCACTCTCTCTCCACATGCTAAAAGGCCAAAAAGTGACCTCAAACTCCTACTAAAGAAAGGTACAATCCCATGTGTGTAGGAGTGTACACAAGTGCACATGGGAGTGTCAATGTAAGTTCATTGCCACTAAAGTGCACACTTGTGTACAAAAGTACATAAAAGTGCACAAGGGTGTGCATTAGTGCATACATGTGCACATAGGTGGAAGGATCTATAATGAATGGTGAAGTGAGACATGGGCACTACGAGGTGACTTATTTTCTTACTCTTTCTATGCATCAAGCCCACTTTTGAATAGGGTGGGTGCTTGGCTAAATAGAGAATATAAAAGAGAGCCCAAGTTTTTCATGAGTGCCTATGATTGTATCCATGCATGGTGGTGTGCATTGGGGGGTCTACAAGGTTCAAGTGCATGAGTGGATTGCACATACATATACGCATGAGTGCACATGGTGCATGTGTCAATGCCGATGCCAGTGCATGTGACAATGCATAAGAGTGAGTTTAGTGCACAATGGTGTGCACACAAAAGCCAAACAAATTCAAAACTCATAGAGATTTGAAGAATGAAAACAACAATTACTTTTATCATAATAAATTTAAAGCATGCAAAGAAATGCAGTGAAGGTCACCCCCCACCTTGAATCATCCCTCTATTCCCTCCCTTTTTTGCGAATAGAGTAGGAAAGAGGGGATATAGGGCATTAAGTGGCTCTCCCTCCACTCCTCTTTCATTAATGTAGTCAAACACTTTCCCAATCATGCATATGTAACCAATCAATTTTAATCCCTCATACAAGCTCTAATTAAACCTCACCTCTTAATCCAACAGTTGCTGATTAAACCTATCTCCTTGGCTCTGCCTTGTGGTGACTTGCTCCTTCTTCTAGTGCTTTCTTCTTTTGCAATAGCTCTTCCTACCTCTCATTCATCCCTCCTATATTCCCTTGGGGTTGCTAGTGTGGATGGTGAAGCACATGAAATATCAAAAAGAAAGAAGGGAAAGAACATGGCATAAGGGGTAGTAGAGAATATAGGGATGTTAATGATGAAGGTAATGATTATGACTCTTGCTTTAAAGGCTCCCTTGTTTATTCTTTTTCTCTTGCTATTTGGTAATGATGATTGATTTTCTATTGCCCTTTTTGTGAAGATAATGGTGATTACTCTAGATTTGGAAGTGGCCGCTATTGACTCAATGGGTTTGATAGCCTCATAGTTGAGGGTGACTTTCAAGGGGTGCACCTACATAAAATATCCATTACACATGCATTCAAAGGATTTTAAAAACTATCCTTTATTTACATGCTATACCTTAAGAAACTTATGTCTTGTTTTCAAATAGTATTTAAAAAAACCCCTTTTGTAAGTGTAACCCTATAAATTTACTACATAAAACAACCCTTTTGTTGTGGTATACTTACATGTAGCAACACGTCCTCCAAGTCTAAGTTGATTGCTTCATCAACCTCATCTATAAGAACTTGGGGGGTGGACCTAAGGAAATAAAACAAGCCCTTTGCTTCAAGAAACACATTGTAATTTAAAAACACATTTTAAAAATGTAATCCTATAATTTTTGCTAATAAAATAGCCCTTCTATTGACCTCACATGGTATACTTACACTTTTAAAGGTGCACCCCTTTAGCACTAATGATAAGCATAAGAAGAAGCAACTAAGTCATCTTCTAACTAAGTACTCACCTAAGTATACACATGTACTCACATAAGTATTTTCATAAAACCTATGCATGTTTTGGATCCTGAAGTGTGCGAAAGCGCTTTAGGCTTGCTTGACGTTCAATTTATCTCCAAAACCAATAACATCTATCCAGTGCACAAAGAAGAAACTAGCATTTTCTCCTAGGAAGAGAATGCACAAGGAGTTTTCTATTATAAGTAAAAAAGACTATGATGACTCTTGTGCCACCACCTTTCCATCAACAATGACTCATCCACTTTCTACAAACCACAACCCATGCTCTTGCAAGTTTCATATAGCCAAAGATCCTACCAATCAAAAGCTCTATCAACACCCTTAAGCTCTTTAGTAGCTTTGTCACCACTAGTGTATTCAACCACCAACCATGATTTACCAAGAGGCATCCCTCATTAACAAGTACTACTATTCCTGCGAAGATCAACATCCTAACATGCCAAGCTACCTACAATTGCAAGTGCCATGGGATTGGCACTCAACTAGAAGTAGGCTAATGTTAACTACTGTGATTAAGGATAACACAAGTCAAACAAGAAGCACAATGTGCTAGAATTAATTTTGGAAGGATTATATTCCTTGGTTGGAATCATAACATTTTAAGGACTATTACTCACTATTTTGACATGATCCATTTTTATTGCCTCTTATGATTGCACCACACTCATTTTGTGATAATTAGTCAACATCGGGCTCATCATTGTGAAAATTGTAAAATATTCCAAAGTACATGGAAAAACCAATGGCCATGAAAGGTCACAAGTGCAATCTTCTATTCACTTGAGGAATCAATCCAATTAGCTCAAAGAATATGTATAAAGTAGTGAAGTCTGATCAATAGCCTAACTGAATTGGATGGACATCCAGCTTATGGTGGGTAAAACCCTAAATCCAAAGACCATGTAAAATAGCCAAAAAAGTAAGTAGAGGTGGTCATTCTTTAGTCTACAAATTTGAAAGCTCTTATTCTTGCTTCTATCCTATTCTCTCATGCATTAGATTGAGACTAAAGGAGAGTGTGAGTGTGAGAGTGAGGGAGTGAGTGAGGAACTTGGTGAGTGAAGCTACTATTTTTGAATTGTGTTTTTCTCTTCTTCCCCTTATTCTTCCATAGCTTGGAGGTTGGAGGTGGACTTGGGGTGAGGTTGTAGATATCACTCCTCTTCCACATTCCCTCTCTCTATAGGAGTTCTTAAGGAGTAGATCAATCACGATGGAGCAATAAAGTGGATCCAAGAAGCCACCCTTGAATCATGAGACCATCGACAAGCTTTTGAGGAATTTGGACTACAAAACATGCAAAGATAAGGAGATGAGTCCATTGTAGTATATCATTATTTACTTTCTTACTTGCTTACAAGAATGAGAGGAGAATAGACAATGTGAGTCACCATGTGAGAGGTATTTGACTCCACAAGCATTGAAGCTCTTGAAACAATAGGTAAGTGAGTCAACAATCATTGAAGCTCTTGAAAAAATAGGAGTTCCATCCAAGTTGGGCATGTGGCTTTGAAAATATAACTCAAAAATAGGTAATTGAGTCAACAAGCTTTGAAACTCTTGAAAAAAATAGGAGTTCCATCCAAGTTGGGCATGTGGCTTTGACAATGTGAACTCAACATTGTGGGATATGTGACCCTACTAGTTAAGCTACCACAACTTCTTGACACCTGTGTTGCATTCAAGTATAATCTTGATTATTACAAATGTCACTTGTTCCACAGTCAAGTGACATTGTACTGTAATCCATGAACTTGTATTTAAATATCAACTCATTGAAGTTTCTATATACAAATATAGGTTTAAAGTTTTTTTTAAAATCCATGTACACACAAGAATAATTACATTGCAATGCTTGAAAGTATTGCAATATTTTTTGTGCAAGGGAGAGAGGGAGGGGAAAGTAACCAACAAATTTCAAAGTTCAATTTTCAATAATTTAACTTTTTGAATGCAACCATATATTATCTAATTTTTTATCACTAGGTGACAAGTGGTACAATGAAGCCTTAAGTACAACAATGCATTAGTAACGTAAATAGTCATTGAGAAAGGGTTAAGAACAAAAAAATAATGAAGACATAGAAGGATGTGTAGAGCATCAATTAACCTTAATGGTATGCAAGAAGATAATCAATATGGAGGACCTTACTTTGTTTGAGTAGAATATACCATGCCACAAGCCCTCTACTCCCTTTTAAATGATGTTCAATGGCTCCTATAGAAATTTCAATCCTCATTACCAACAAAAGCTAAATCTCTATCATAATCATCATTCTAATCCTTAATATTTTCTTGTCACTTTTGTAAAGCTAAAAGACCCATTGAATGGCACTTGAATATTTATTTAAAGAGAGAGAGAGAGAGAGAGAGAGAGAGAGAGAGAGAGAGAGAGAGAGAGAGAGAGAGAGAGAGAGAGAGAGAGAGAGAGAGAGAGAGAGAGAGAGAGAGAGAGAGAGAGAGAGAGAGAGAGAGAGAGGAAATGAGAAAAGAAAAAGAAATAAATATGCACGCATAACCACAACACTCCACCTAGGGGTCCTCAACTTGGGCATGATTGGTGGCCTTCACCAATCTCTAACCCCCTAACCCTTCTTCCAATTCCACCACATTTTCTCAAGGAAAATCAAGGATAACACATGCCTAGGAAGCTCATCTCAGTTAGAACTATCTCCCTAAGTCACTTACACTTTTCTCTCTCTACTTTCCATACACTTCAATGCTATTATAGCAATATTAAAAGCAACATGGAAGGATACTTGAGAAACAACTCAATATCTCCAAATGCCACAATTTCTTGTGACCATTGGAGACCCTATCCTTCAAAATCAACTAACTTGGATACAACAACTTATCCAACCTACTTAATAATATGTATGAGTACTCACATAATACCTAAATATGCATGGGTGCTCATATAATATTTGCACAATAACCTATGTACAATTTGGGTTCCTCAAGTGTGGGATAAGAGTCCAAGCTTTCTTGTAGTTGATTGATTTGTCAAAGTTTTAGATGGAGAGAGAAAGATACATACATTGAGAGAAACCCACACACTGAGAATAGAGTACTCTCATGTTCTTCACCTTCATTATTCAGAACCCCATGGACTAAAGCCTAGTCACACACTACATAACAGTTTAGGTCATTAACTGACTATGTCACTAAGTATGGTTGAGTCTCCAACTCATTTATTAAAACACACATGGCACATGATGACAACTAAGACTATAGTTGTCAAGATAGTGTCAGTGACATTGATCATGAGCTTGATTTTCAACACCCCCCCTCAAGCTCAAACTAGCTCTTGTACTCCAAGTAGCCCCTTGAAATGCACAAAATTTTCTTCACAAAGTGATTTGGTAAATATATTTGCTACTACATGGTCTTCTATCTACATGGAGTAGATCAATCTGTCCAGTAAGTACCATCTCCCTAGTGAAGTGGTAATGAGCCTCTATGTGTTTAGATCTAGCATGATAAACATGATTGCTAGCCAACATCACACGACTTTGTAACACTTGAAATGCTTATGTACAACAATAATAAAATGCTTGACAGAATCAAAATGCATAAAGTCAAAGAGGATCATGATCTTTTAAAGGCAAGGGAGATCACCTAGAGAAAGAGGTGGTCCTTGACAGTTTCACGATCAATCAAATAGAGTCAAAGACCATCATTACTGTGATAGGTATGGATGTATAATAAGAGATTGTCATAAAAAGTAGGTTGATATAAAATCAAAGGCAGATAACATGGTAACTATGCATCCTCTAGTAATGATATTGATGCGATCATTTAGATATGCTATTTGTAGTCATGCAACAATTTCAGAAGCCAAACTTCTTTGTACGTAGCTTAGGCGACACTCCTTTATTTTGCCTCTGTACTAGATAAAGCAACAATCAGCTTCTTCTTACTACTCCAGCTAATTATAGTGCTACCCAAGCTGAAAGTATAACCACTAGTTGGCCTTCTGTCATCATTGGCATAACTAGCCCAATTTGCATCTATATAAACTATTAAGTCAAGTGGCTTTCCATGCTCAGAAAATAGCCCATACTTACTAGTACCCTTCATGTACTGCATAATCCTCTTGACTGCATCTAGATGTGTCTTATGAGGCTTCTGCATAAATTGGCTAATCAAACCTACTACATAACTCAAGTCAGGACAGGTGATAGTGAGATAAATCAGACTAGCCACCATCTATCTATACATAGTGACATTCTCTATTTCATTCCTGACATCAACTGCAAGTTTGAAATTCTAATCCAATGGTGTTTACATGGATTTACACTCCATCATGCCATATTTCAACAACATATTATGAGCATACTATTTTTGCAACAGCCATATACCTTGAGGTGTAGGCATAACCTCAATCCCAAGGAAGTATTTCAACTCTCCAAGATCCTTCACATTGAATTCTACCTGTAACCATGACTTAATTTCAGCAATGCCATGATTATCATCCCCAGTGATGATCAAAACATCCACATAAATCATCACGAAAACATAACCATTCTTTGTCTTCTTTATAAACAAGCTATGGCTCGCATGACCCATTTGAAAACCAAGCTACTATAAATAAGTATTGATATGAGCATTCCATGCTCTCAATGCATATTTCATCCCATACAAGGCCTTTTTTAGCCTACATACATGTGTCAGATAGTTAGGTTATACATAGACCTCAGGCTGTTCCATATATATCTCTTCAAGAAAGTCACCATTCAAGAATAAATTTTTGACATCCATCTACCATAATTTCCATTCCTTAGAAGCTACTAATCCACTGATTGTTCTTATGGTTGCCATCTTTGCAACTAGGAAAAAAGTCTCCTCATAGTCTAAGCTATACTACTATGCATATCCCTTTGCAAACCAACTGGGCTTTATACCTTTCCAATGAACCATTTGACTTGCATTTCACTTTATAAACCCATTTACAACCAATGGGTGTTTTTCCTTCAAGCAAACTAATCAAATCCTATGCTTCATTTTCAGCCAGCTTGCTGCATATTCTTCATCCATGGCAGCACACCAATTTTCATCTGCAACCCAACTGCCTCACTGAACTTTTAGACTCTTTGTAGCCTAACACTTTAGTCATATATGCATAATGTCTTGCTGAATACCCAATGAATGTCAGCCTATCAATTGGTTTCCTTGACCCTTTCAGAACTTCTTAACTACGGTTCACTCTATGCTTGCCTCTCATAAGGTGGCACATACCTACTTTTTTCTACACCAGCTGCCATACTTGATGATATGCCTAATTCATTGTAAAGACTATCACTTCTAGGTGACTCATATCCAACTATAAGTGGGCCAACTACATCATCAGACATATTCTCTTTGCCTTTATCCAATCTCCCCCTCACTGACATATTCGTGTTAGTGGATGCATAAACATGACTGTGTAGTCATCTTGTCCAATGACTAACAATAGAAGAGACCCCATAACATTCCATGGGAGTTCTGGGCGCAACGATGATTAGATTCGTTTCTCGAGGGACCGCTAAAACGTGCTTGTACAACCGATAGGTGGGCACATTGAGATGATGCTTCCCAAAAACCATTGATGCTCCTCCAAACCTTGATCTATGCTCCTTCATGCTCTAGCATCATCCCATGATCCATACCTTGTGTCTTAGCCCACCCCCTTCTCTCATAGATTAAAGCATGAAAACACACATCGAGAAGAGAGGAGAGAGGAGAGAGAAAGATTAGAAATTCTGATTTCTATTTGGCCAACCATTTTTTGCAAGACAACTAGCAATGGAGGGTAAAAAATTCATGAACTCCATGGCAATCATCAATTTGGTGGCTTGCTTGCAAGCCTAAATCTCTTTCTCTCTCTAAATCATCACATGGAAGGGGGTGCACCGTTTTGATGCAGTTGCCATTTAGAAAATGCCCCCCCCCGCCCCCAATTTGTAAAAAATTTGGGGGCCAAGGTCCCCCAAAAGACCCATGCCCATTTCTTTCATACTCTTGGTCATTATTTGACCCTTCCGATGTCCAGCCTCTCGTTGTTCCTTCATCCGAAGTTAAATAAAGAATCCAAAAATTTAAGTGTGTCCAGATTGTTGTCTTGAATGGCTAAGAAGTCGTCTTACTTCAATCCAATAGTCAAAGAAATTATGAAAATTTTGCATTCCCGTCTTCCATGGTCTCTTAAAATGGTCAAATCTGCATCTTTTACTTCCATTGGCTTTGAATTCCCACACAAAATTTACATAATTCCACTCCTTTCTGGCACTTCCTAGATGTTTAAATTCTACTCTCATCGGTGATTATGGTATAGGGCGACTTAGCCCATGTAACGTGCCCGCCCCTCAAATTGCGGGACAACTCTTAGCAGTCCATCGAGAGATCAATCTAGAAGACGCCGCCTGGCACTCCCAAGGAATGACACGGGTTTTGCCAACTAGGGTCTCTCGAGTTTGCCTCGCAACGGAACTTATCCGATCATTCCCACTAAGATTGACCTAAAGTCAGGGTTCCTAGCAGTTGAGTCTTCCTAACAGCCTTCTAGCGTCGGTCACTGCTCCACTTTGCGTAGATACAACTGGACCCAAGCAGACTCATACTGCACTTGGTTCAAAGAGAATGGGAAACGAGAGGGATGCATCGCTCAACCTCTCTGTCCGTAGGGCATCGTCCCATTCCAATCCCCTAAAATAATATGAATTAGGGTTCTAACCAACATTGTCTAAGGTCATCGTTCGACTTTTCCTAATATTCCTTGTTAACATTTCCTTTGAGGAAAGCTCTCGGCTAACCGAGACCACCCTGCTATAGAATGGAACCGACAGTCACATCCACCATGCTTCCCTCGGGGTTGTTTTAGTTATCTAGTTACCTACTACATTATGTTTGACATATAAAAGCAGCTTCCTTAATTAACCCGTTAATCACATGTTCCTTTACTTAATTTAGGGCACAGACACAAAGACAAGATAAAATAAGATCAAACACTTCCTTAACTTATCTTCAGATTAATGTTTGTCTCTCGCCCATGCAGGAGAATTAAGTGTTCCTTTCTGCCTCCGCAGAAAAATCCTTTTGTCTCCCGGCAATAAAACCCAAAGGTTTATCCTACCAAGATTCCACCTTGTAACTAGTATCAAGGCCTCGAGATCCCATCTCGAGTCATGTAGAACACTTGTGTAGGGCCCGAAGGCATTGGGATTTATGGCTAGAGCCCCCACTAGCACCCAAGCATCCTCCTACCCCAAGTAATTTCCACGGGGATACCTCTCGCGGTGGGTTCGGTCCACATTCCCGGCGCGGATCCACAACCCCCTTGGTTAGGGTTTGGTGATTCACAGGGGGTAGCTAGCACCATCCTTCCTTAATTATCCCTTTAGGAAATCAACCACAGCTGAAGCAACCAGCTTAAAAACAATTACTAGGGAAAACATCCCTCTTGTTTCCATGTCAATTAGTCATCTCAAACCCGGCCATGCAATCATCAACCACACCCCACTTGGGTTAACATCCAATATCACATTAACAAACAGTTGAATGCACAACCTCTTGCTTCAAGGCATCGCAATCCCATTGCATGCACAACTAGAATTTAACTTGGATGTATCAAAACACTTTTACAGCCTTTTTCAAACAACCAAGCATAACTTGGGTCAACAATCCATCTTTAATAAGATCAACCTTCGTTTAAACCATTTCAACTGTTCCAAGCAACATGCTTAGCATGAATCAACTACCCTAAAGTTCACTCTCCCCCTTGGGTTAGGGCTTCGCAAGGTCGATTTAACAAGTTCCTTGTAGATCCTTTAAATGAACTAAGTGATTTCATCTTAACCTTTATTAATCCTGGCTACCTATTTAGGGTAAAAGATCAACCCAATTCCTAGAGTAGCTATCTAATATCACAGGTCACCAAGTGCTAACCCATATTGCTAGTACATCACCAAGAGTACATTAACGAGGTTCCAACCTGATTAGCCATAGGTTATCCAATCTTCATCTATCGGCTAGAGTTCGGACAAGGATCCCTAAATGGAATTTCTTTTAGTACTACTTTTCTAACAATGTTTATTGTGCAATCCTATTGTGTGTGCAAGATAACATATATCGACATGTGCATGATCTAATTGTTACTTTAATGAGCTCTATCATCCTTGTGCATGAAAACCTTATCATTTCATGTGCGTCAATCCATGCAGATTCCATTCTATTTGTCCCCTTGACTCCCATGCAATCATCCTGTATTTGCAAGATTTTGTGTGACAATATTTCGTGTACTAGGCTAGTCAATATTTCATGCAACTCACGCACTTGAGTTTTCATAATCATGCACTTTAAGTATAGAAGAGAAACCATGAACAATAAGCAACAAGAATAGCGGGAGGGGATAGAGGACACCATTTTCGAGGGGGGGTGGTCAATGTTGTCTTCTAATTTCCCTTCAAGTTCTCTTCTTTCTCACCTTCTTCTTCTTCTCCTCTCTCTCCCTCTTCTTCTTCTTCTCTCTCTCCCTTCCTCTTCTTCTTCTTCTTCTTCTTCTACCCTTCTTCTCCTCCTCTTTCTCTTCTTCCTCCTCTTCTTTTTCCTCTTCTTCTCTTCTCTCTTCCTCTTCTTCTCCTTCTCCCTCTCCCTCTTCTCCTTCATCTTCTTCTCCTCTCCCTCCCTCTTCTTCTCCTTCTCTCTCTCCCTCTTCTCCTCCTTCTTCTTCTCTTCTCTCCCTTCCTCTTCTTCTTCTTCTTCTACCCTTCTTCTCCTCCTCTTTCTCTTCTTCCTCTTCTTCTCTTCTCTCATCCTCTTCTTCTCCTCTCTCATCCTCTTCTCCTTCTTCTTCTTCTCCTCTCTCTCTTCTTCTCTTCTTCTCTTTCTTCTTCTTCTCCTCTCTCTTCTCTCTCTTCTTCTCCTCTCTCTTCTCTCTCTCCCTCTCCTCTTCCTCTTCTACCTTTTCTTCCTCTTCTTCTCCTTCACTTTTCTCTCCTTCTCCTTCTCTCTTCTCTTTCTCCTTCTCTTCTTCTCTCCCTCTCCTCTTCCTCTTCTCTCTCTCCTTCTCTTCTTCTCTCCTTCTCCTTCTCTCCCTATTCTTGTCTTCTTCTCTTCTCTCTCCCTCTCCTTTCCTGCTCACGGGGGCCCACAGCAACTGGTGATCAAGGAGTGTGGGTGGCTTTAGTCAGAAGCCCAAGAGGAAGGGGGGGTTTCAGATGACGAAGAGGGGGAGGAACGTTGTTTGAAGGGCTTTGTGATGACGGACGATGATCGAGGGGGCCACCTGTGTACGTAGGCCAGGGAGGAGGGCCACTTGTCGTGAGGCTGGAGAGGGGGTTTCTTGTAGTCTAGGGAGGGTGGAGCTTTATAGTGTGGGGGGGGGAGGTGGTAAGGCAGTGCCACCTGCCAACTGGGGGGGCTGCATGCCCCCCCATACTCTATGTTACTCTCACTCTCTCTCTCTCTTCCCGCCATGCAATCGGCAGGGGGGAGAGAGAGAGAGTAAAATAAATTTGAAAATTTTTCTTAGGGGAGGGGGGGTTCTCATTGGGGGGATAGTACGTGGGTCACAGAGGGGGGGGGGGGGGAGGGAACATTACAACCCATTGAATCCAATGAATTGATATGCATAAACAACAACCATTGAAAGCATCAAGCTAATACAAGAAAGATACTCAACAAACTATTACATCACATCTCTCACCCTACCCCTTGACAAAATCAAGGATGAAACCCAAGAGGGATAGGCCTATCATAATCTAAAAAAATTCCAGAGCTAGTCGTTGACCAACTGCTCTAGCACAACTTGACAAAAAACACCATCAAAGAAGTCATTCTATTTGGTGGCCTAAACTACCTATCAAACTTAGGACAACTAGAATAGGAACCCCTACTAGGCAAGGAATCCTATGTCAAGAATGTTGAGATATCGAGCTCCACTTGTGATATGCCAGGGTGACCGTTGTGCATTTATGTCGTTGACTTGTTAGCTGCAGATGCGGTTGGTACACCGCCCATGAATAATAGCTAGATGACAGCTATCCTTATCTACTCTAGTTCGTGGCTCAATTAGTATGCCACCTTAGTTAGTTGAGTTTGGTTTGAGACCCATATATAGGGTTCTTCTATTTCTTTATACTAGAGTTCTTTTTGGCTTACACAACCAAGAATAGAAAAACTGTTTTCAGCCTCCACTTGTGTATGTATTCCCCCATTGTGCAAGCAAGAAAGCTACAAGTGAGACTCCTTCCTTCTCTCCCTCAATCTTGACATGGTATCAGAGCCTGGTTTGTGGTAAGGAGCTCAAGAAAGAAAAACCAAGTTCGTGGTGTTCTGGTAAGAGGACTAGTGTTGCTTTCATTTTTCGAGTTTGGGAGCAAGTCTCTACAGGTAGCACAGCCGGAAAGTGCAAGAGTGCACTGTCTCAGATTGAGACGCCCTTCGCAGTGTAGCAAGAGGGCAGTATATGTTGTAGGTAAGGGCTTTAGCCCTTAGTTGCTCTATTTTTTTTATTTGAGGCTATTTCGGGGCCTATTTTGGAGGCGGAACTTTTTCACACACACTTACGAAAAGGCCCTATTTTGCTATGCGACCACTGTTCTACAGGTCGGTGAAAAGGTACCTAAGAAATTGCATCGTATGCATGTGCGCAGAGACATTGGGAGTTACAGAGTCATCCTTGTTGCCTGTTGATACAAAATCGTCACTAGGAAGTGACTGTGTGGTCAAATACCACTTTCATCAGCTTTGCAGATTTGCCCTTGTGAGGCTGAAGCTGTGTTTTTTTTGCAGTGAGAGAATTTTTTACAGTGTTCTATAATGGCATCTAATTCTCTTTCACAGATTGTCATTGAAAAGCTTGACAAGAACAATTTCCAAGCATGGAAGTTTAGAATGACGAATTTCCTTATGGGAAAAGGATATTGGGAATTCGTTGCAGGAAATGAAGAAGAACCAGTTCTTCCTGATGTTCCCAATCAACAGCAAATGCAAGCATTTAAAGGATGGCATGAGAGAGCCAAAAAAGTTATGTACTGGCTCTCTATCAGTATTTCAGACTCTATGATTGTGCATATTCAGGATGCAAGTACGCCAAAGGAGGCATGGGATACTTTGTCAAAAATGTATAGCACAAATACGCAAGCCAAGAAAATGCAGCTCAAGCAAGAG
The DNA here is from genome assembly GCF_053477565.2 of Lygodium microphyllum. NCBI lineage: Eukaryota > Viridiplantae > Streptophyta > Polypodiopsida > Schizaeales > Lygodiaceae > Lygodium > Lygodium microphyllum. The sequence continues at coordinate 114,427,176 of NC_141148.1, forward strand.
TTGCACAATGTGCAAAGAGAAAGTATGAGCATCAATGACTACCACATGAAGGTGAAGAAGATTGCAGATGCACTTGCTTCCATTGGGTTGCCAGTGGAAGATGATGATTTAGTTTCTGTGACCTTGAATGGTCTAGGAAAGGATTATGCACAGTTCCGAACATCAATTTCCGTCCGTGAAAGATTTCCTGATTTTGAGGAGTTGATTGCTCTTCTAATTTCTGAGGAGCAGAGAAATGGTGGTGCATCTTCTTCAGGAGGAACTTTAAAAGAAGCTGTCTTCTACTCAAATGCTGGAAGAGGTACATGTAGAGGTAGAGGAGGCCGATTTGGAGGCCATGGTAGAAATCAGAATATGTAGCAAACTCAAGAAATCCAGTCCTATGGAGGAGGACGTGGTAACTCTAGAGGTAGGGGGAGCCAAAGAGGTCGTGGTGGATGGCAAAGAGGCCAAAATGCAAACAACAATGTTGAATGATGCTACTGTGGTAAAATGGGTCATATGGCTAAAGACTGCTATAAAAAGCAGAATGACATCATGAATGGAAAATTACAACAAGGGAATTATGTATCTTCTAGTAGACAGGGTGATGACAGAAATGAGCATTTGTTTATGGTGCAGCACATGACCAATTCTATGACAAGTGCAGAAGAAAGCAACAATGTGTGGTATGTTGACTCAGGTGCATCAAACCACATGACAGGTCATGTAGAATGGATGCAGGATGCAAGGAAAATGGAAAAACCAGGCTTTGTGGAGACTGGTGATGATACTGCACATCCTATTGTGCAGATTGGAAAAATTCATTTGTCTATGCAGGATAGGAAAAAGAAATACCTGTCGGATTTATTTTATGTCCCAAATATCACCAAGAACTTGATTTCTGTTGGTCAAATGGTTGAGCAGGGCTTGCAGGTTAGATTTAATTCTCATGGATGCTTTGTTGAGTATATGAAAAATAAAGGTCGCTTGATAGCAAAAGAAAAGAAGAAGGGTAGAATGTTTACGTTGGATGTAGACATGACTGAATTGAGTGTAGCAATCTTTGCACATGGGACCGGTGTACTTGCAAATATTGATATCTAGCATAAATGCATTGGTTATGTTAATGTACAACGACTTAAATCAATGCAAGTCCAAAATATTGTTGCAGGATTGCCTAAATTCAAGGTTGCAAAAATGCATAAGGTATGTGAAGCCTGTCAATTTGGAAAATAGGCAAGGAAACCATTTCGTAGACATGTTTAAGAGAGTAAGAAGCCATTAGAATTAATCCACTTTGATGTGTGAACTACTAAAGCTGCATCTATTGGAGGCTGTCATTATTTTGTCACTTTTATTGATGACTATAGCAGAAAAGTTTGGGTGTATTTTATGAAAAAGAAAAGTGAAGTGTTTGGGCATTTCAAAACTCTTAAAGCTATGGTTGAAAAAGAAACATGCCTGCAAATAAAATGCCTAAGGTCAGATGGAGGGGGAGAGTACCTCTCAAATGAGTTTGCAAGGTTTCTACAGGAGCATGGCATAAAGTAGCAATATTCATGCAGTCATACCCCACAACAAAATGGAATTGCAAAAAGGAAAAATAGGCATATTGGAGAGGTATCTCGTGCCATGCTCAACGAAAAAGACTTGCTAGATTTTTACTGGGCTAAAGCAGTTGCTACAGTAGTCTACATAATGAACAGGACTCTCACTGCAACAATACATAGGATGACTCCAGAGGAGAGGTATACTGGTAGGAAACCAGATATTTCTCATTTGAAGATTTTTGGATACATTGCCTATGTTCATGTGCTAGATGAGTTGAGATCCAAGTTTGATCCAAAAGCTGAGAAGTGCATCTTTATTGGTTACTCTCTACAGCAGAAAGGGTATAGATGCTATAACCCTTCTACTCGTAAATTTACAGTGAGCAGAGATGTTACTTTTGATGAGATGAGTAGCTGGTATAAACCAATAAATGTGATTGATGATGTAAATGCACAAAATGGTAATGCTGCACAGAATTCACAGCAGCGGTCACAAAATATTAGTGGACTTGGAGTGTCCTCTAGCAGTGGTTCACATTCTTCGCCATGGACAAGTAGATTGAGATCAAGAGAATCTCCTCAAAGAAATGCAGATAGTGGTATGCAGGTTTCATGAAAGGGGAAATAGAAGGTAGATCAGCCCATGTTTGATGTGAATGCAGGTCACTCTTATGTGGATGGTGAATCTAGTGGCTCAGAACAGAGCATTGATGATGAATTGGGTATTCCTTCTATTGTTACACCTCGAGTAAGGAAGACCAGGGATGTTTTGAGAGCACCTGGGAGTGAACCTACTTTGCGCAGGTCTACCAGAGCTAGGTATTCTGTGGATAGGCTGAAATATGATGGATTTACAGCCATTCACTATGCCTATATCGCCAAAGTGATACAGGAACCAGAACCCACTTCTTTTGAGCAAGCCATGGGAAAAGAAAAATGGGAGAAAGCCATGGATGAAGAAATGGATGCCTTGGAAGCAAATGCTACATGGGAATTGGTACCTTTGCCTAAAGATAAGAATGCAATTGGTTGTAAGTGGGTTTATAAGGTGAAGCACAATGCAGATGGTTCTGTGAATAGATAAAAGGCAAGGTTAGTAGTAAAGGGGTATGCACAAACATATGGCATTGATTATGAAGAAACATTCAGTCCGATTGCAAGGATGGCAATCGTAAGAGCAGTCATTGCTATGGCTGCATCAAAGGGATGGTCTTCACATCAGATGGATGTAAAGAATGTCTTCTTGCATGGTGATTTGCAAGAAGAGGTCTATATAGAGCAGCCACCAGGTTATGTGCATGATGTTCATCTTGAGTTTGTTTGCAGGTTGAAGAAAGCCTTGTATGGCTTGAAGCAAGCACCTAGAGCATGGTCTGACAAGATAGGACAATATCTTGTCACTATTGGCTTTTAAATTTTCAAGGCAGATTTCCCACTTTATGTGAGAAAAACAAAGAAAGGTATTATGCTACTTGTCATGTATGTTGATGATTTGATTATGACAGGTGATAGTGATGAAGATATCCTTCCTGTGAAAATGCTATTGAAGCAGAAGTTTGAGATGAAGGATTTGGGAGAGCTGCATTATTTCTTGGGCATTGAGGTGATTAAATCACCAAGTGGGGTACGGCTCTTGCAGAGGCAGTATGGATTGGACATGCTGTCCAAATATGGGATGACAGGTTGTAAGCCTATTTCAGTTCCTTTGGAGCAGAATGTGAAGTTGAGCGCAGATGCAGGTGAGCTTCTGGAAGACCCTACTATGTACAGGCGCATAGTAGGAAGTTTGATTTATATGACTATTACTAGGCCAGATTTGAGCTATGCTGTTGGAGTAGTAAGTCATTTTATGCAGGCTCCAAGGAAACCGCATTTGGATGCAGCTAGATGCATACTCAGGTATGTGAAGTCCACATTGCAGTATGGACTATTTTATGAGACTGGGGTTTAAATATAGTTGCATGGATACACTGATGCTGATTGGGCTGGTAGTATTTCTGATAGACGAACTACCAGCAGATATGTGTTCTCTTTTGGGAGTGCTGCACTCACTTGGAGCAGCAAGAAACAGCCTACAGTTGCCTTGTTGAGCTCAGAGGCTGAGTACAGGGGTACAGCAATGGCTGCATGTGAGGTAGCTTGGTTGCATAAGCTACTTTATGATATGCATCAGCCTACAGATGGGCCAATTGTCATTTATTGTGACAACATGAGTAGTATACACTTGGCAAATAACCCAGTCTATCATGCTAGAAAAAAGCACATTGAGGTGCATTATCACTATGTGCGGGAGAGGGTTTTACTAGGTCTTATTGATCTAGTTTATGTCAGCACAGAGGATCAGGTAGCTGACATATTCACAAAGGCATTGGGCGCAAAGAAGATGCGCAAGTTCAAAGACCTGATTGGTGTGCAAGAATTGGGATTGAGCTCGAGCGGGAGTGTTGAGATATTGAGCTCCACTCGTGATATGCCAGGGTGAATGTTGTGCATTTATGTCATCGACTTGTTAGCTGCAGATGCGGTTAGTATACCGCCCATGAATAATAGCTAGATGATAGCTATCCTTATCTACTCTAGTTCGTGGCTCAGTTAGTATGCCACCTTAGTTAGTTGAGTTTGGTTTGAGACCCACTTGGGTATATCTCAAGCACTTCACTTTTAAGCTTGTTTCTATTTCAACAGCTACCTTAAAAGATTTGAAGTACTCAAATACATCACTCTTTTCCTTCATGAAGTATACCCATAACTTCCTTAAACAGTCATCAATAAATGTGACAAATTATTTGCTACCACCAAGAGATACATTCTTTGTAGGCCCCCAAACATCTATATGCACTACATCAATTATTTTTCTACTCACTTCTCTATCATGTGAGAAGGGTTGTCTTGCATGCTTACCAAACTGGCATGCTTCACAGACTTTATGCAATTCTGCTACTCTAAAGGAAGGCAACCCTGTAACCAATCCTCTGGACTGCATTAATCTCAGCCTTTGCACATTTTCATGTCCAATATGTTTATGCCATATTTCAATATTTGCAGCTACTCCTTTTCCTTTAGCATACATAGCAGCATCCATTGTAGGAATTTCAGCATCTAAAGTGAACATTCGGCTAGCTCTACTTCCTTTTATGACCAACCTGCGCTTATCATTAAAGTCTTCTACAAAACAACATTTTGCATTGAATTGAACCTGCAACCCCTACTCTACCATTTGGCCAACAAACATTAGATTCTTTGTAATTGATGGCACATATAATACATCTGTTAAACTCTTTGTCTGGCCATCATATAAGGATAAGAGAACCTTTTCAATGTGTGAAATTGGGTGGTATGAATCATAACCCGTCTGCACATAACCTGGATTTTGTAAGTCATGCATCTCTCCAAACCATTCAACATGATTGGTCATATGATTAGATGCACCTGAATCAACATACCATATATCATCACGTGTCCCCTTTCCGTAACTACATTCATCATATGCTACATAACAAATAGACACTCATTTTTATCTTCATTCTGTCGTCAAGACAATGCATAGTTTCCTTGTTGCAATTTACCATTGCAAATATCATCCTTCTTTGCATAGCAATGGGCTGCAATATGGCCTATTTTGCCACAATAATGGCAAACAATAGCAGAATTTCTAGAACCTCTATTCTACCATCCACCTCTTCCTCTAGAGCTCCATGTGCCTCTAAAGTTTCCTCGGCCTCCTGAAACCTGCATTTCAGCAAATTGTTGATTGAACCTATTTTTCTGGTTATCCCCTTCTTAAACTTGAGTAAAATTCTTGAGCTTGTTTACCATTTTTTTAAAGATGAGACACCTTGCATATTGATCTTTTCGGTAATCATGAGAGAGATCAACTCATCGAAATCTGGAAAGGGCTTTTGTACATATACTGAAGTAACAAATTATTTCCATGCCTTCTCATTGTTAAGGCCACTCAAAGTGGATGAAACCAAATCATCATCATCTAGCATTGCATCAATTGCTGCTAAAGCATCTGCAATGCTCCTCACCTTCAACACATATTCATTGACAGACATTTTCTCTTTCTTCAAGGCATTCAAATCTTGCTTGAGTTGAATCTTTCATGCCTTTTTATTTACTGAAAACATGCTCTCAAAAATTGTCCAAGCTGCATGTGAAGTTTCTGCATTCTTGATAAGTCCTAGCATAGTATTATCAATGACTGCAGATAGCCAGTACATCACCTTTTTATCTTTCGCATTCCACTCTTTCCATGCTTTTAACTCATCTGGCCGGGGAGGGATACCGAGCTCTGGCTCCTTTTCACTAACTGTGAGTGAACTTTTACCAATAACTAGTAGATACTACCACATCGGGCTACATTCAGCCCCATAATCAAGGCCTTATGTTTTTCCATATTATTACTAAAAGAGTATCCTAAATATACTCCCGTTTTCATAACAACCCTATGTCGCAGATCTTTAATGGTTGCACCAACACTCACATATGTAGTGGGCCCTCTAAAAGCTCCATCAAAATACAAAGTATGGACCCAGTCTTCATTGATAGGGCATGCCATATTGATTAGCTCACTCCTACTTATTCAAAGTCAAAGAGCCAAGAGAGAGGATGTATGATAGGGATAATATTTGCTTCCTTGCTAAACTTGATGGGAATACTCATACAAATCCTTTGACAATGGTGGCAATAGACCTTAATATCCCACATGAAAGATTCTCTTTCCACTCGATAATCTAATAACCTTTACTCCACCAAATCACTCGACCTTGGTGGTAATGCTACTCTAAATATGGATGCTCAAGATAAGGAATAATTCCTCCCATCTGATCATCTTGGTACCTACTGCAAGTTAAAGCTGAATCATGAAGGATGTGCACACACATTAAGTATGATGTCAACCCTTACATGTAGAAGACCTCAACTTATTAAAGTTTGCCCTATTTTTAAACTCTACACCCTGTAGGTCTACTAAAAGGGCTATACTACCATTCTTTTCTATATGGAAATTTTTATATAGCCCATCCAATTTGGGTTCTAGTTTACCGAGAAATAGCTCATGATGAGCAGCATACTACAACAATAACTTACCCTTCATAAATTAGGTACTACACATTGGTGATAAATCTCATGAACACCTTTCCAATAATACAAGACACCCGCTATAATACATTAGGGCCAAAAACGCTTCAAAAATGGCACTTGTAAGAAAGTGATTAAGTTGCTAATTAGTTGAGGTTTAGGAAGAATAAAACCTCTAAATTTGGTTGTCCAGATGTAATTAATGAGAGAATATTTGGCTCATTGAAGAGGCCGGCCATTAATTGCCCTCATCTTTTAATCCAGGTCAAGGGTCACCTTTTCGGCCGTTTATTGTCTTGGAACTCGAGAGATTTTGTATTTTCGAGATTTTCGTACGAACTTCGCATTTGTTTGCTCCCGCGTTTTCTTTCTATACACTATTCTCTTTTACCATTCCTTTTGTTGCACTTGCTTCCTACCACTGTGAGATTCTTGCTCGGTTCATTTGCTAGAATGTCTAGCAATACTACTTCAAATAACACAGGCGCAAGCACACGTAAATACAAGCTATCTATTCAGCTAGATCCGACTTACAAATCTTGGAGAAGTATACATCAAGCCAACAGGTTGCGAACACAAGGAATGAAGCATATAGATTTGTGGGTGGATGGAAATATCTATCCCAGGGATCCTTCTACAGGTAAACCACCTCCTTTTTTGAATGTCCATGACTATATAAGATATGCTGGAGAAGGTTAAAATGGAATGCTTGGCTACTGTATGAGGTTATACTCTGCATCTTACACATATATAGCTCAAGTGCACGAAATGAAAAAAACACTAGAAACTACACAAACAAATATTTTAGAGTTGACAAGTCAGATTGATATTTTGAAAAATGTTAACAACTCATTGCAGGATAAGCTAACACGCTTGAGAGAAACTCCAGTAGGATTTAGAGAGAGGAAGATACCATTAAAAAATATAACCAGCTTGTGTGAGAGAGCAAAGAAAAGGAGACTAAATCTTACAAAGAAATATGTCTCTAACATACTAGGCATAAATATCCGAGAGAATGAGGAAAGAATCAAACTTTTGAAGGAAACCATGAATAAGAAAGACATTCTGAGAGAGTTAGTGAAGGATTTAAAAGGCACAGTGAAAGCAAATGAAATCGTAGAGACATGTGATACTGTGGGTATAAGTCGAAAAGGTTATCGTGCTATCTCTGGATCATGGTTTAAAAATCTTAAACGCAATAGGGTAACTACATTTGGATTGCCCCGAGCCCTTGCAGTTTCGACTGCAAGAATTTCCATGAATCGCAAGATTCCACATGTTTTTGGACATTACATTCACATCGAAAGGTCTATGTCCTATGAAAAACAAAAAAAAACAGGCAATTTTTTATTACAATGAGTTTAACAATATATGGGTTGATCTAAAAAAGGTGCAAATTGCAATGGTTCACATGTATAAAATCACAGTAGAAGAAAGTTATGGTGTTCTAAAGTTTGCCTTGAAGTTGGATGAAGCACAGATTCAAAAGGGACAGAAGATGGAAAGAATTAGCATTTGCCTCATGAACATGCCATTGGACCATGGCAATGGCGAGGGCAAAGCTCCATTGCATAAGATCCAATCCGAGATGGAGATTTGGTGGATTGGTGCAGCCCAGGTACCAATTGAAAATCATCAAACGTTGAAATGGTTGTTCAACCATACAGGTATTCCAAATATCATTAAGTCTCAAAGTGAAGGCGAAATGTTGGTAGTTGATGGGGTTGGTAAATTTAATGTGGAATGGCATATGAGTGCTGATTTGAAAACTATCAAATGTATGCTTGGAATATGTAATGGTGCAAATCCAAAATATCCTTGCATTTATTGCATGGAAAGTATTGGATCCAAAGATTGGAGTAGTTTGCGACCAGTAAGAAGAGCCCCAAATAGAGACTCTATAGATTTGAGTAAATTTAAAAACATAGAAGACATCTGGGATCCCATTCTTTCCATCTCTCTTAAGAATGTTCATATTTGTACTTTGCATGCAGAGATTAGAATAATCGATAAGCTTCTCAGGTTGCATCTTGACTATGCATATTCCATTAAGCCATTATCTTTATCAGATGAGTGTATTGATAAATGCGAGGCATTGCTATCGAAAATGGGATTTCATGCGGGCCAAGTTCACTTGAGAAAGGATCCAATACTTTCAGGAAAAACAAGAGATATCTTGGCCGATGTCTCTATGGGAGGCTCAAAAGCTAGACGATTCTTAGGAAACCATTCAGGAAGGCAGGTGAATGCGGCTTGGGAGTGTCGGAGAGAGTTATGTGAGATCACAACAAATGTTGCAAGCACGCCGAGGCTTGCGTTTCTTAGAATGGAGGTCTGGATACACCTTGATGTTTTTCTGAAACTCCTCAGGCAACATAAGACAACATATACATATGCGGAAGAGTTCAAAAGATCAATCACAAAGCTTGTTTAGGCGATAAAAGAGGCATGGGGAGAAAAATATATCACTTTTTATCTGGTAAAGTAATAATTATTTAATATGGGCTTATTTTGATAGGTTTTTCAATTGGTATAAAATTTGTGTTACTTTGTATTGCAGCATATTCTTCATATTCATGGACCTTTCTTTGTGGAGGAGCATGGCCCCTTAGCAACTTATAGCAACCAAGGCATGGAAAAATCCCACTATCAAGCACACACAAGTTATTTTCGAAGCACAAGGCATGGGGGAGGAGTTACAAAAAGAAATGCTTTGGAGGAGCTATTCAACTGGTTTTTTCGACGACAACTTCAAAGAATGCAAATAAAAGACGACAATGACACATGAGCAATCGCACTTCTATATATAAGAAAGAATATATACAAAGCTAGTTTTCCAAAACTCTCACATTCTCTTCCTCCTCAGGAATCTTTCCTCTATATCGTAGAAATTTTTTTCTCTTGTAGCCAGCTATAGATTTTACATCAGTTCGATCTGCAGCTAAGGCGTAGGATGAAAACGCCAAAAAGTATCCTGCTCTAGAAGTAGAGTAACCTGGACCGTAGCCAAAAATCCTAATTGTTGCAGTCTTTTCCAAAAACATTACTTTGTGGGCATTATATTGTAATCCTGAGAAACCTAGAAGCCTTGTAATAGCTTTAATACAAAGTATCGGCCATGCTGCATCCTCTGAGAAACTACTATGAAGTACAAAAAAGGAATCGGGGTCAATCCTAGCCAAGTAGTGGCCGAGTGCAATGTCTTTGGTGGTGTTACTAGCAGCTCTCGATCCTTTGCCACGCCCCAAGAAGTTATCTGTATCAGCAATCTCCAACTGCAAATAAAACCCATACTGAATGAGCATGAAATGTAAACCTACCAATGTGTAAACGCAAATTCAAAATTATCTTACCACTTGATTTTCATCGTACTCCAATTTAAATGGATTCCATAAATTAATTGATGATGCTGTCTCATTGGTGTTAGTCAATTCTTTAACATATTCAGGCTCCTTTCTTCCAAAATTGGAAATCCCGAGTTCGCTTTGAATGCGATCGAAGTCCTCATCAGTAATACTCAACTCTTTCTCAGCTTCTTTGGCCTTCTCAAAACAAAGAGAGAGGGCCTCACCAGCATCAATAAACTTATCATCTAGAGTTTCTTTATCAAGTTTCAGAATCTCTTCCTTTGATTCATTTTCTGTGTCAATTATCCCGTTTGCAGCATCAGAAGCCTCTGCAAAAATTGCAAGACAATAATCTTCCCTGAGATTAAAAAGTTTTTGAATATCTGACAGTAAAATGTACTCCTTGTCCTTGAAAGGTATGCATGGTAGGGAAGGAACGAAATGGTGAGAACTCTCATCAGGTTGAGGGTTTGTATCTCCTTGGCTCTCCTCAATGATAGTCTCAGCTTTGAAGTGAGCAACATCCAAATTCTCAGCAATAGAAGCCTCAAAATCTGTATCTACAACCTCCTCTGTTTCCTTTTCATCTACCAGATCATCTAACATGCAAAAGCTGGTAGACTTTGCTCCTTCCAACTGTTGCTCCTCAGCTTTCACAGGGTATTTGACAAGGCTGAAAACAATAAAAGCAGCAAATTTTCTCATCATCTTGCAGTTTTTGGAATGAGTGCAGAAAAATATGTCTCTTGAATAAAACGTCTCCAGAGAGTGGGCCCTGCACTTTTTAGTAAATACTGGCTTCTCATTTCCTGTTGACCCAATGGGAACATGGACATATTCAATTGTGCCAACTTCAACAGAAGGACCTGCAAGATTTTCAAACTCCAAAAAGTCCTCCACAATATATTTTTCACAAGATTTCAGAACTTTGTCAAGTTCCCAATCAGGATTAAACACATTTTTCACAACTCCATAGAATGAGAGATCCATTCCATTCTGAAGCATAAAATCAAGTAGCCTCTCTGATGGAGTGATATCAGTGAGCTCTGATACTCCTTGACCTCTCACTACCGACGTTCGCTTCCCTGGAGATGTACTTGGCCTTCTCACATTGGTGGTAGAGGATGGAGAGGAAAAAGAATCACATGTTGATGCCCTTGAGCCTTTTGAAAGCCTTCTTCTTTTACCAGTTCCTGGAGAAACCTTGGATCCTAGGAATTCTATGGGTTCAGACATGTTTACAACTTCTGTCGATACGGCGCGATAAGAGAGAAACGAATCAGACGGATAGGCCCCCTCGCGCCGTATCGGTGATTCCAGTAAGAAGCGCGAACACCACAATGGTGGTCACACGAGCTTGGGCAGAATGAGCTTGAGAGGAGAGCTGAAAGAAGACTCTGCAGAACCTCCAAAACGACGCGAAGAGAGAAAAGCGAAGAAGGCAAATAGTCGCCCTCGCGCCGTATTAGCAATACAAACAGAGCTCCCGAAAAACCGAAAAAAAACGTACGGATAAGGAACACACCCTTATGTAGGCGCGGAATTATGCCACTTGGCAGTATCCGTTGGTTTCCGACACGTGGCAGTAGCCGTTGGCCAACACGTGGCCGATAACCACGTGGCAAAGAAGTGGACCGATCGTTACTTGACACGTAGCACATGGACCATAAATGCAGATACGTGGCACAATCAGCGTCGGACACGTGTCCGACACATATCATGATTGACGTGGGTATATAAGTGGTGATTTTTCCTATGTGTACACTTTTCATTTCTCGAGCTCTTCCCACCTTGCTTACCGATACGGTGCGATACAAGAATTGCTTCTTCTCCGTTTCTTAACTCTCGCGTTGTATCGGTTCTTTATTCGCTAGTAAAAAAGAGGTGTGCCGATACGGAGCGAGGGCGTCCAAACGCTATTCTCGTTTCCTCCATATCGCGCCGTATCAGTAGTTTGGTCTCACCAATACAGACCAAGTCTATTGACATTCCGCTTTTGTCACTGCCAATACGAAGCGAGGGCGTCCATACGCTGTGTTCGTTTGCTCCATATCGCGTCGTATCAGCAGTTCGGTCTCACCCTTGTGGCATTGCCAATACGGAGCGAGGGCGTCATTACGCAGTCTTAGTTTTCTTCGAATCGCGTGGTATCGGCATTCTGGTGTCCAATACGGAGCGAGGGCGCTGTTCCATTGTGCTTATTTTGCTCATATCGCGCCGTGTCGGAATTGCTCATTTCGTCCCTTTTCGTGCCAATTAGCCTGTTTGATTTACTATTTCTGGAATTGTCCTTCTGGTTGTTATTTTTGCATTTCTGGATGGCAAGGACAAAGCAAACTGCAAGAAGAGTGTATCTGGATGGGAAGGACAGTGGGGGTAAAAGAAAGTTAAAATTTGATGAATCTGAGGAGGAGCCCTCTTCCAAGTTTACTGAAGCTGGTCCATCACAGGCCCCAGAGCATTTTACAACACAAATCCCCCCTACACCTGGTGTTGGCCTTACATCTTCTATAAATGTTTCTTCTCCTGAAGTTGAGGAAGCAAAGGGTGATTCTTGCCCTGTGAAAGACTCATTCCCTACAATGGCACCTAAGGCTACATCTGCTGAAGCTATTGAACTTCCCAAGCCACAAAAGAGAAAGAGGAAGTCCAGGTTCTTCTATATGCAGAGATGTTTCAGTGAGATAAGGAAAGCCCAGAGAGCTACACAGCATGTCATTCCAAAAGCTGCTTTTATAAGGGTCGTTAAAGAGATCTCTGATAGATTGTCTCAAGTGGCAACTGTCTCTGGTCTAAATAAGAAGTGGCAACTCTCAGCCATTCTTGCCCTGCAAGAGGCCGCAGAAGATTTTGTTATTGATTTCATGAACGACACTTACATTGCTGCCGCCCATGCTCATAGGATCACCCTTATGAATAAAGATTTCAGCATCATCAGCAGAGTCAGGTATAGGTTTGACAAAGTGCTGAGGCCCTTGCCATCCAATGATCAAAAAGCCTTTGAAATCCTTAACATTCCCCCAAAATTGTCCAGGAAAGAGAAAAAGCTAAATGTTGAGGATGTTACTCACCTTTACCCTACAAGGGGTGCCACCCAGCAAGAGGCTTTCTTGAGTGAAAAAAATCAGGAGGTGCTTGAAACTGAAGACGATGTTTACAAGAGGAAAGACGCATTACTTGCTCCCGTCAATAGCGAGAGGATGGGCAAAGTGTATGGGCAGACTCTTGTGAATGTCTCTGCGGAACCTGAGGAGGAATATCTTAGTATATCTCCCGAGGACAAGCCCATGTTGGAAAAAAGGGATGTCCAACTATCTGACTCCGTGGTTATTTGTTGCATAAGGTAAGGTTTATATATATATTTTTTGCGTAAGTTAAGTCTTTTTGGTTCAAGTATATTTTGGATGAAATTTGTATTGAATAGCTTTTGCTATTGTCTGCAGGGCATTGGTCTCCTCGCTCACTCTCAATATTCGAAGAACCATATACATTGTTGATCCACTTCTCTCTGTGGAACTTTTTGCAAAATCTGGTTCTAATATTTCACCATTTTTTCGTAGCTTCGATAGTGTGACAAATTACCACATCTTTTTCCCTTATGTAGAAAGGTATTTTTCTTTTTCTGTAGAGGAAAATTTATATTCATTTGCTTTCACCCTTCTACTCACCTCTTTTATGAATTTGCAGAGGGCATTGGAGTCTCATCTACATTAATTGTCTTTCAAGGGAAATTATCTTTATGAATTCTCTCAGCGGTGTTCATGGTCAAGCACGAATGTATGTTGAAAGAAAATTACTTACTTTGATTTTATTTATAAAGAATATTTTGAACTTACAAAGCTTCCTTTTGCAGTGCTGGTAGACTCGTTTCTACATTTTTGGATACAACATACGAGGATCTTGCTGATCCTCAAAGGCCCTATACTTTTCTTCTACAAGAAGTTCCATTGCAAAGCGATGCGCATTCTTGTGGATGGAGAGTAATCTCAAACATTTGCAGAACAGTGGATTCAAAGTTGTTACAAATAGAAGGAGTGAATGTAAGTTAATTTCATTTGATGTTTGTGCAACCCTTATCATGATTTCTTTTCACTGACTTATAACATTTATTCTTACAGTGTAAGGACTATCCCGAATCATATGTTTGGTGGATAAGGGAGAGATGCATCGAGCTGATTCTGGACAAGGCAATCACACCGTATGATCCTGACTCCCCTCTTCCTCCCAAAACTTCAATGGCCAAGGGCACAAGCAAGGGAAAGGTCAAGGGAAAGGGTAAGAACAATGGCAATGGTAAAGGCAAGGGCAAAGGCAATGGGACCACTGTTGCAGAGTCTAAGAAAAAAGGAATGCCAATGCTCTCTCCTCTTAAATTTGATCCATCCCCTCTTAAGCCCCAAGAAAAGAGACTACCTGTAAAGGTGAAATTTTTTCAACAATCAAAGAAAGGCCCTGTGAGAAAAAATATCTTTGAAGAAATCGATAAAGAATGAAAATAGCAAACATAAGCATACACGAGCCTTATTATTTTGGCTTTGTACATTTTTACGCAATTTTTGTACCTCATTGTGTAATGAAAATTTTCACTTGTAAATCGAATGTAATGTACATTTTATTTATACACATTCGAAAGGCAACTTGGTTCCTTATGAGTTCCCATTAAAAAAATATCTTAAGGACAGTCTATTAAGATAAATTCCTGCCAAGTTTTTCATTCTTAAGGCTCAAAACTCACAATTGTGGGAGACAAACAACTCGTACAAAAGAAAGAGCGCTCGGCTCTTTTACCAATTGTTACACCATTCACTTTGAACTTATATCTAGGGGATGTATTGTCTAGCAATCCAAGGTATCCCTCACATCTTTCAGACTCCAATTGGAAGTAACATTCACCTTCTTTACTTCTTCATGGGCAAAACGTGCACCGCAAGTTTATATGGTGTGTAATCTGTATCGGAATCCAAGGGAACCCAAATACCCAATCTTAGTTTGTATCTCCTGTAATCAAAGCCCAAAGCAAGAGTTTGGCAAGGGATACTGTAAGCCAAAGCCAAGGATTGAGGGCATGCACTGCACCTCAAGATATCACCCTTAGGATTGCACTCTCTAGATTTCCAATGTGTCCCTATAGTGTTGTCCAAATCCTCTTCTGAAAAGTTTCTACTTAGCCAGGATACCTTCGTTCTTTGTAAATTTGCTGTTTTGAAGCAAGCCACGAAGATATGGAGGGGTACAAACCATGATAAACGTATTCTTCTTGAGATCCTTCCAGCTGTCATGGACTTTTTAATATCCTGAGATATTTTGAATTTGAAACTCTGCACCGTTACCTTGTCAGGAATCTCCCAGTTTAGAGATGAAAGACTTGGCAATGGCAAATCTTCGATATTCCCATACCTATCCGCTTTAGAGGGAACCACATACTGTGCATAATATATAAAAACCTTGCATTCACTATAAAAAGACACAGTTTGATCGGCATAAATAATGTCTGCCAATACCTTATGAATGGCATGGAAAGTCCCACTTAGGCTTTCCACAGGTTGCCATTCAATACTTGTTGACGGAAAGATATCTACAATGACGAACCATTTGTTAGAACTTGCATAAATGGAAAAGAATTATATACGTTATTCAACTTATAACTTACAATGTGTTTGTTGGGGAACACGTTCGTTTGGAGGCAAGTGCATATCCTTGGCCATGTAAACATGTTGCACCTTGACAAACCAGCCTTCGGGCATAATTTTGAAGGAAATGATACGCCCCTTCCAGTGATGTTTTATATCTTCTCGTTTTCTTCTTTTCACCTTATGAGAGCCCTTGCAAGAAGGCAGCATGGTAACCCAATCGTTTACAGCAAAGGTTTTGGGCTCAAAATTTCCATCTACTCCCTGGCTATAGACTGTGCAAGAGTGTATTAAACGAGAAGGGCGCCTGGAGGAAGCCATGAAAAGAAAGAAAGCGCAGAGAAAGAAGCTCAAAGAGGGGTGAATGAACTAAAAAGTAGCACCAAGAACCCAAATGAGTATGTATTGGGCACCAAAAACAATATTGAAAGATCTCCCGACTTTCAAAAAACTCATTATTAATTTCATCACATCTCTGTCACGTATTTTGTCAGATTTGTAAGTAAATAACGTCTTTGGGACTCCAAAACATGTCAGACTTTAGGGGTTTTGGCTAAAAAAGAAGAGAGAATCACGAAATGGACTCCACTATCTCTAAAAAAGAGGAGACAAGAATACCATATTCTTGCACACGTGGCGAACTCTCTTTGGCTCTTTCCTTAATCCCGTGATTAACAAATGTGCATTTTTTGAAGTGTTTTTGGCCCTAATGAGAAAATCATATTGCTACTTAATCTTTCTCTTCTCAGACTCTGATAGATTAGTCCCAACCTCTCCTATAGATGGATAATGTGTTATAGTTACATACCAAGAAGGGATAGAAGCTGTATTGATTTTGAATAGACCTTGGATGTCACTCCCTTCAGCTAGAATTTCCTTTGGCTTCTCAAAATCCACAAGACATTCCACAATGCCTTGCAACTTTAGTGGCTTACTCTTAATCTCATAATTGAACTCTTGCAAAGTGATTAACCACTTTGCTAAATGGTCAAGTGGTTGTAACGTGTTAATCAATAGTCTAAGTTTTCTGCCTTCGTAAAAAATACCACCTTCTCATAGAGAATATAGTGCCTGGCTTTCTTTGTCCTGAAAACCATTCCAAGGCACAATTTCTCCATATAAGTATAGATGACTTCAAATATCCCCAATTTACAACCAACAAAGGCAATTGGATGATACAATTTCTCTTCTCAAATTTGGGCTAAACAATAGCTAATAATATGCATTGTTGCTACTGAAAATACGTAAAAGAACTCACCTCTTTTGGATGCTTTTAGGATTGGCCTATTTCCTACTTCACGTCCTCAAAAGATACCTAACAAGATTCATTCCAATTAAATAGACAATTAAAATATAACAAGTTTATTAATGGAAACATTTTTTCTTCAATGTATTAATAAATCTCTAATAATACCCCATGGATGACAGAAAGTTGTGTATCACTTTTGGAGTGTGTATAGTGGGCTCTTAGCAGCTATAACCTTTATCTTTTTTGGGTCAGTCGCAATACTAATCGGGCTAGCCACATGGCCCAATAACAACCTCACCCCAAAGACACACTTTCATGGATTAAGAGCAATGTAGAACTGTCTACAATACTCAAAACATTTTCCTAAAATAATTAGTTGTCTTTCCCTTGTGGTGGCTACCCCTAGATTATCGATGAAAACTTTTAACTCCTCTGGGGAGATATCACCAAAAGTCTTGTAAGCTATATGTTGCTAATACCTTGGAAAATTACATAACCCAAAGGCCATCACATGATACGCAAAGGTACCAAAGATAGTGATAAACATCATTTTGAGCTTATCTTCCTTTACAATAGCCATTTGGTTGTATCTAGTAAAGCAATCCATAAATGAATAGATTTCCCTGCCTACTAATTGATTTAAAATCTAATCAATAAATGGTAATAAGTAGTAATCCTTAATCATCTTCTTATTGAGCTCTCTAAAATCTACGCAAAGTCGAATTTGATTATTATTCTTCTTCCTGATAATGACTAGTGAATACCACTCTGTGTGTTGTATTAGAAATATTAGGCCAGTTTTCCATAGTTTTATCAATTCCTCGAATAGTCCATCCCTTAGTTTGAAAGGCATACACCTTACTTTTTATTGCACAAGGTGGCTACCTTCCTTTAGGTGAATGGTCTGAATAGCCACGCTCAGAGGAATACCTCTCAACTTGTCATAACTCCAAGCAAAGATGTCACAAAATTCCTGAATCAAGGACACAGTCATTCCTTTCTTCCAAACTGAGCATGGACCCTAAGAGCATACCAAGGTCCAAACTCAATTACGTCTGCATCTCTTTTCCTCTCCTAAGCCTCTATTGGCTCATTCAAAGTTACTTGATAGATCTCTCTATAGTGAACCCCTTGTTAGATTCATCGCTTGATGACCTCTCACTACTAGAAACACCCTCCAATGTATCTATCTTTTTAGAGGATAAAGGAACTTTCTCACTTTGAGGAGATTCAGGGTAGGTATCTACTACTACATGTCTAGCATCTTTGCCAAAGATCAACTGACCAGGTATATCAATCTGACTATCCACTTTAAGATCCATGGCCTGTCTAGCAATACTTGATAGCTAGGCCATCCCACAAAACTGATCATTCTAAATTCTATAATGCATTCCATATTGGCAACGGTCACGTGGACTTTAGTGTTGCAACCTTCAAGTTGTTTGTCATCAGCCATTTGCAGAATCATAGAGATATATTTTTGGATTTCTAACCCTAGCCTCTCCATCAATTCCAAACTCATAATGTTGATAGAGGGTCCTGTGTCTACAATAGCATGATCCACTAATATTCCATCAACATGTGATGCTACCCTTGGACAATGCTTTTCAGCGTGCTCAAACCAATCATCTACCCACACTATGCCCAAGGGCTCCACGATATACCCAGTGTGTAGAATCTTCTTAAACTCTTTACACACTCTTGCAGATAGCTTAATTAAATACAAGAGATTTATATCTAGATTAACCTCACAAAGAGAGATTGCTTAATCAAATTCATGATAGTTAGCAATAGCTCTTTTCTCCCACCACACCATTCTCTCCTTTGGTATTTGAATAGGCTTTGGTGTCTCTTTCTTGGATTTTTCATTCTTCTTTGAAAATTCCTTATCCTTCTTGGGGTCACATTTACTATCAATGGCTTTTAGAGGTCCACCTTCCACATTAGGATTAAGGACTTTGTCCCCTTATCATCTTGCTTAGGGTTTCCCTCGACAGGTTTTATCACCGACTTTACCCTTTTGACCTTGTGTTTACACCATCTTTACCCTTTTGACCTCTTGTAATGACTTGTAAATGAGAAGATTCAGTGTCATTGACACATACAATTTCAATAAGGCTTACTCTAGTTCCACTGGGTAGCTCCTCTACAATAGCCTTTTGTCTTTGCATTACTTATTTTGATCCCTCATCTTATTGGAGATTATTCCCTTATGCTTGATAGTTGACTGTGGGACCTCGCTATTTAGTTCCTTGATAGAGAGATTACTCTTGATTGTTAATTATCTTTTTTATAAGACACATTAATTAAATCAACAAGAATCAGTCATTTATTGATTTTTCTATAAACACGCAAAATCCACAAAATTATAGTTTTAGGGTAAATCATGGATTTTGGAGATTTTGATGTGTTAAGGTGTTCTCATGGGATGAAATGAGAGATTAAAACAATTCTTAGTAAGTTTAATCAAGTCACATCAGAAAATAAAAAAGTATGAGTATCTATTGATTAATAAATAAGAAAAAATAAAGAAAAATGAGAAAAAATAGATTTTGTATGCTTAAAAAATAGAAAAAAACAATATATGTATCTGTGGATATATGGTAGAGTTGAAGCATGAGGTTTAGCCTTAGTTTAGCCCTACCTTTATGTTAAAGTTAGTATTTACTCCTCCTTATGAAGAAAAATAAATCAAAACACTCTCTAAACCTACCATTGTATACATAACCCTGAACGATAGGGGAAAGAGGGGATAATAAATATTTCTTACATAATAAATATGATTTTTATCTTATGTATTTTACATATAGGATACATGTGTTTTGAAAATTAAAGGGTTCAGTGGCATGAGCATGCTCGGTGTACTAACCCTATGCAATGCAACAATTACGCTTAGAATGAAAGAATGAAAAAAATATTTTTGCACTACCACAATACTATTTTAAATGAATAAAAATGGTTGAGCACTATGAATCATTCACATTTGCATTGCATTCAACACATGGCATCATCCTAGATGATGCATGGCAATTGTTTTCATAAACATTGACCCACACTAAGGGTGAGGTATCCCAAGCCATAAGGCTAGCGATCTATTTCTTTAGGGAGTATGTGCTTTATGTATTCATGGCACATCTCGGGGCCAATCCTTGAGGTGTAGAAAGAGCCATAGAGGGGCCATTATAATGGGGTTCTCCTTGTGTTTGTTTTATGTGGTGTATAAGATCAATATGTGTAGGGACTCCCTATGAGGAGTTGGAAAGGATTATTCGTTGGACTACAAGCCATACAAATGCAAATATCTAAATTAGAAGTTAGGTTAATGTATTTGGATGCTCCTAGCACTAGGAGGCCACATGGGGTGTTTTTCTTGAGCAAAGAAGCTCAGCTAGAGCCTTAGAGCTAGTTTCAAGCCCGCTTTAGGTCCCGAGACATAGTGCACTTGCCAGGAGACACTAATAGGTGGCGGTATTTGAATCTTGGACAATAGGGATTAGTTGTTAGTGTATACCAAAAGGTAGTGAAATAGATCCAAAAGACCATCAAGTCAAGCTTTAGAAGTAAGAAAGAGCTGAATGCGCTAGACAGTGGGCTGAGATTATTAGGATATATTCTCCTCAACAGAATGGTATGATATTCCTATAAGAGAGGGGTTTTAGCAACCCTAGTTCTACGAATAGTTCATTAGGAGGAGAAGCAAGTTCTAGTACTTCCCCTCTCCCAATCGGTCAGCCCACTTTAAGTGAATTAGGCTCCAAGATGGAAGCTTGGACTCATAAAGACAATCTTGTGTGTATGAGACTAACAATGACAACATTGACACTAACTGAAAGAGGAAATCATCATAAAGACAATCTTGTGTGTATGAGACTAACAATGACAACAATGACACTAACTGAAAGAGGAAATCATCATGATATTGAATTACTCATTATGAAAAAGATAGTCAAGTAGAATACTTTGTAGAAGCTTCATAGGTAGCATTTTGCACCACTATGCTTATGGGATTTAGGACCTCTTCCTAGACTACTAGTATTTTCCTTGCCCAGTACTCCATACAAAGAGGTTGTCACATGGGTGTGATTGCATATTTTTCAATGCTCCTCTTCAATCACAACTGGAAAAGTACAAAGTGTTGAGATATCGAGCTCCACTCGTGATATGTCAGGGTGACTGTTGTGCATTTATGTCACTGACTTGTTAGTTGCAAACGCGGTTGGTACACTGCCCATGAATAATAGCTAGATGACAGCTATCCTTATCTACTCTAGTTCGTGGCTCAGTTAGTATGCCACCTTAGTTAGTTGAGTTTGGTTTGAGACCCACATATAGGGTTATTCTATTTCTTTTGTACTTGAGTTCTTTTGGCTTACACAACTAAGAAGAGGAAAACTGTTTTCAGCCTCCACCTGTGTGTGTATTCCCCCATTGTGCAAGCAAGAAAGCTACAAGTGAGACTCCTTCCTTCTTTCCCACAATCGTGACATGGTATCAGAGCCTGGTTTGTGGTAAGGAGCTCAAGAAAGCAAACCAAGTTCGCGTTGTTCTAGTAAGAGAACCAGTGTTGCTTTAATTTATCGAGTTAGGAAGTAAGTCTCTGCAGGTAGCACAACCGAAAAGTGCAAGAGTGCATTGTCTCAGATTGAGACGTCCTTCGGAGTGTAGCAAGAGGGCAGTATATGCTGCATGAAAGGGATTTAGCCATCAGTTTCCTTGTTTTTTTGATTCGAGGCCATTTCGGGGCCTGTTTTGGAGACGGAAGTTTTCCGCACGCACTCAGGAAAAGGCCCTGTTTTTTGCTGTGCGACCACTGTTCTACAGGTTGGTGAAAAGTTACCATAGAAATTGCATCGTATGCATGTGCACAGAGACATTGGAAGTTACAGAATCATCCTTGTTGCCTATTGATGCAAAATTGTCACTAGGAAGTGACTATGTGGTCAAATACCACTTTCCTCAGTTTTGTAGATTTGCCCTTGTGACGCTGAAGCTGTGTTTTTTTATAGTGACAGAATTTTTTGCAGTGTTCTGTAATGGTGTCTGATTCTCTTTCACAGATTGTCACTGAAAAGCTTGACAAGAACAACTTCCAAGCATGGAAGTTTAGAATGACGAATTTTCTTATGGGAAAAGGATATTGGGAATTCGTTGCAGGAAATGAAGAAGAACCAGTTCTTCTTGATGTTCCCAATCAACAACAAATGCAGGCATTTAAAGAATGGCATGAGAGAGCCAAAAAAGTTATGTACTGGCTGTCTATCAGTGTTTCAGACTCTATGATTGTGCACATTCAGGATGCAACTACGCCAAAGGAGGCGTAGGATACTCTATCAAAAATATATAGCACAAATACACAAGCTAGGAAAATGGAGCTCAAGCAAGAGTTGCACAATGTGCAAAGAGAAAGTATGAGCATCAATGACTACCACATAAAGGTGAAGAAGATTGCAGATGCACTTGCTTCCATTGGGTCCCCAGTGGAAGATGATGATTTAGTTTTTGTGACCTTGAATGGTCTAGGAAAGGATTATGTACAGTTCCGAACATCGATTTTCGTCTGTGAAAGATTTCCTGATTTTGAGGAGTTGATTGCTCTTCTAATTTCTGAGGAGCATAGAAATGGTAGTGCATTTTCTTCAGGAGGAACTTCAAAAGAAGCTGTCTTCTACTCAAATGCTGGAAGAGGTAGAGGCAGAGGTAGAGGAGGCTGATCTGGAGGCCGTGGTAGAAATCAAAATATGCAGCAAAATCAAGAAAACCAGTCCTATGGAGGAGGACGTGGTAACTCTAGAGGCAGGGGGAGCCAAAGAGGTCGTGGTGGATGGCAAAGATGCCAAAATGCAAACAGCAATGTTGAATGCTACTACTGTGGTAAAATAGTTCATATGGCTAAAGACTACTATAAAAAGTAGAATGACATCATGAATGGAAAATTGCAACAAGGGAATTATGCATCTTCTAGTAGACAGGGTGATGACAAAAATGAGCATTTGTTTATGGTGCAGCGCATGACCAATTCTGTGACAAGTGTAGAAGAAAGCAACGATGTGTGGTATGTTGACTCAGGTGCATCAAACCACATGACATGTCATGCAGAATGGATGCAGGATGCAAAGAAAATGGAAAAACCAGGATTTGTGGAGACTGGTGATGATATTGCACATACTATAGTGCAGATTGGAAAAATTCCTTTGTCTATGCAGGATGGGAAAAAGAAATACCTGTCGAATGTATTTCATGTCCCGAATATCACCAAGAACCTAGTTTCTGTTGGTCAAATGGTTGAGCAAGGCTTGCAGGTCAGATTTAATTCTCATGGATGCTTTGTTGAGGATATGAAAAATAAAGGTCGCTTGATAGCAAAAGGAAAGAAGAAGGGTAGAATGTTTACATTGAATGTAGACATGACTGAATTGAGTGCAACAATATTTGCACATGGGACCAGTGTAGTAGCAAATATTGATATCTGGCATAAACACATTGGTCATGTTAATGTACAGTGACTTAAATCAATGCAAGCCCAAAATATTTTTGCAGGATTACTTAAATTCAAGGTTGTAAAAATGCATAAGATATGTGAAGACTATCAATTTGAAAAACAGGCAAGGAAACCATTTCCTAGACATGTTCAAGAGAGTAAGAAGCCATTGGAATTAATCCACTCTGATGTGTGGACTACTAAAGCTGCATTTATTGGAGGCTGTCATTATTTTGTCACTTTTATTGATGACTATAGCAGAAAATTTTGGGTGTATTTTATGAAAAAAAAAAGTGAAGTATTTGGGCATTTCAAAACTCTTAAAGCAATGGTTGAAAAAGAAACATGCCTGCAAATAAAATGCCTAAGGTCAGATGGAGGGGGAGAGTACCTCTCAAATGAGTTTGCAAGGTTCCTACAGGAGCATGGCATAAAGTAGCAATATTCATGCAGTCATACCCCACAACAAAATGGAATTGCAGAAAGGAAAAATAGGCATATTGGAGAGGTATCTCATGCCATGCTCAACGAAAAAGACTTGCCAGATTTTTACTTGGGCTGAAGCAGTTGCTACAGTAGGGTACATAATGAACATGACTCCCACTGCAGCAATACATGGGATGACTCCAGAGGAGAGGTATACTGGTAGGAAACCACATATTTCTCATTTGAATATTTTTGGATGCATTGCCTATGTTCATGTGCTAGATGAGTTGAGATCCAAGTTGGATCCAAAAGATGAGAAGTGCATCTTTATTGGTTACTCTCTATAGCAGAAAGGGTATAGATGCTATAACCCTTCTACTCGTAAGTTTACAGTGAGCAGAGATGTTGTTTTTTATGAGATGAGTAGCTGGTATAAACCAGTAAATGTGATTGATGATGTAGATGCACAAAATGGTAATACTACACAGAATTCACAGCAGCGGTCACAAAATATTAGTGGACCTCGAGTATCCTCTAGCAGTGGTTCACATTCTTCGCCATGGACAAGTAGATTGAGATCAGGAGAATTTCCTCAAAGGAATGCAGATAGTGGTATGCAGGTTTCACGAAAAGAAAAAGAGAAGGTAGATCAGCCCATGTTTGATGTGAATGCAGGTCACTCTTATGTGGATGGTGAATCCAATGGCTCAGAACAGAGCATTGATGATGAATTGGGTATTCCTTCTATTGTTACACCTGGAGTAAGGAAGACCAGGGATGTTTTGAGAGCACCTGGGAGTGAACCTACTTTGCGCAGGTCTACCAGAGCTAGGTATTCTGTGGATAGGCTAAAATATGATGGATTTACAGCCATTCACTATGCCTATATGGTCAAAGTAATACAGGAACCAGAACCCACTTCTTTTGAGCAAGCCATGGGAAAAGAAAAATGGGAGAAAGCCATGGATGAAGAAATGGATGCCTTGGAAGCAAATGCTACATGGGAATTGGTACCTTTACCTAAAGATAAGAATGCAATTGGTTGTAAGTGGGTTTATAAGGTGAAGCACAATGCAGATGGTTCTGTGAATAGATAAAAGGCAAGGTTAGTAGTCAAGGGGTATGCACAAACATATGGCATTGATTATGAAGAAACATTCAGTCCGATTGCAAGGATGGCAACTGTAAGAGTAGTCATTGCTATGGCTGCATCAAAGGGATGGTCTTCACATCAGATGGATGTAAAGAATGTCTTCTTGCATGGTGATTTGCAAGAAGAGGTCTATATGGAGCAGCCACCTGGTTATGTGCATGATGTTCATCCTGAGTTTGTTTGCAGGTTGAAGAAAGCCTTGTATGGCTTGAAGCAAGCACCTAGAGCATGGTCTGACAAGATAGGACAATATCTTGTCACTATTGGCTTTTAAATTTCCAAGGCAGATTTCTCACTTATGTGAGAAAAACAAAGAAATGTATTATGCTACTTGTCATGTATGTTGATGATTTTATTATGACAGGTGATAGTGATGAAGATATCCTTCCTGTGAAAATGCTATTGAAGCAGAAGTTTGAGATGAAGGATTTGGGAGAGCTGCGTTATTTCTTGGGCATTTAGGTGATTAAATCACCAAGTGGGATACGGCTCTTGCAGAGGCAGTATGGATTGGACATGCTGTCCAAATATGGGATGACAGGCTGTAAGCCTATTTCAGTTCCTTTGGAGTAGAATGTGAAGTTGAGTGCAGATGTAGGTGAGCTTCTTGAAGACCCTACTATGTATAGATGCATAGTAGGAAGTTTGATTTATATGACTATTACCAGGCCAGATTTGAGCTATGTTGTTGGATTGGTAAGTCAGTTTATGCAGGCTCTAAGGAAACCACATTTGGATGCGGCTAGATGCATACTAAGGTATGTGAAGTCCACATTGGAGTATGGACTATTTTATGAGACTAGGGTTCAAATACAGTTGCATGGATACACTGATGCTGATTGGGCTGGTAGTATTTCTGATAGACAATCTGCCAGTGGATATGTGTTCTCTTTTGGGAGTGCTGCACTCACTTGGAGCAGCAAGAAACAACCTACAGTTGCCTTGTCGAGCACAGAGGCTGAGTACAGGGGTGCAGCAATGGCTGCATGTGAGATAGCTTGGTTGCATAAGCTACTTGATGATATGCATCAGCCTATAGATGGGCCAGTTGTTATTTATTGTGACAACATGAGCAGTATACACTTGGCAAATAACCCAGTCTATCATGCTAGAACAAAGCACATTGAGGTGCATTATCACTATGTGCAGGAGAGGGTTTTACTAGGTCTTATTGATCTAGTTTATGTCAGTGCAGAGGATCATGTAGCTGACATATTCACGAAGGCATTGGGCGCAGAGAACCTGCGCAAGTTTAGAGACCTGCTTGGTGTGCAGGAATTGGGATTGAGCTCGAGGGGGAGTGTTAAGATATTGAGCTCCACTCATGATATGCCAGGGTGGCCGTTGTGCATTTATGTCATCGACTTGTTAGCTGTAGATGCGGTTGGTACACCACCCATGAATAATAGCTAGATGATAGCTATCCTTATCTACTCTAGTTCATGGCTCAGTTAGTATGCCACCTTAGTTAGTTGAGTTTGGTTTGAGACCCACATATAGGGTTCTTCTATTTCTTTTGTACTTGAGTTCTTTTGGCTTACACAACTAAGAAGGGGAAAACTGTTTTCAACCTCCAATTGTGTGTGTATTCCCCCATTGTGCAAGCAAGAAAGCTACAAGTGAGACTCCTTCCTTCTCTCCCACAATCGTGACACAAAGTGTGTAGAGAATTTAGCGCGCAACCACCTACAAAGTGTGGACACACCACAAACATAGCAAGCACCAGAGGTTGTCGCAGAAAATGCTAAGTCTAGGTACCAAAGACATGGTGGAAATCCAGAGGCTATAATAGAGGCCTCACAAAGTGTACAGAGGCTATAGTACAAGGTTACATGAGGAGTTTACAAGCTTATGTCAAAAGAATTAGGGCTAGGCAATTTAAGGCTAAAAATTTCTATCACAATAGGAGTAGAAGGACTAATGAGGCTTGTCCTTCTCCTAGTGGTCTTCTTCTTCCTTTGCTCCATGGTCTTCATCTTCTTTAATAGTAGCTAGATAGGCCTTTTGAGACCTATTCTTGGCATGATAGAATTTCTTCGTGTGCCTCATCTTTTTGCAGAAGTCACATACCAGTTGATCTTTCTTGCCCTTGTACCTATTATCGACATATAACATTTGTTCATGTTGAGAGGTACTTGGTTCTTCTTTGGATTTTATCATATTTTCTTCTTCTAGCAAGGAGACCTTAATATCAACCAATTTAGGACTAGGCATGTTGATTAATATAGTTGACATACTATTATAGTCAGGAGGCAAGCTTTTTAACAACATACCAATACAAATATCTTCATCCATCTTGAGAGTCATCCTTGCAAGCTAGGTTAGGAGACTTTCCATGTAGTTCAGATGAGATGCTACGAACATATTAGGTTTTATATCAAGTCAAAAGAATTCAATCAATAAACCATACTTTGAGGATTTGGACTGTGCACCAAACAAGATATCTTATCTATCCCAAGTGTCATGGGACGTGTCACAGGCATCTACATGATGGATATAGCTATCATCCAATTCAATCTGATGATGACTTGTGCTTTATCGTCATTCTTCCGCCAAGTAGCTGCAAGAGTTGTATCTCGGGGCTTATTTTCTTGTCCATTAGTAATGGCCCATAGGCCCTTCTTCATCAGGATGAGTTTGATGCAAGTTTACCAAGTGTGAAATCAAACTCCGTTGAATCAACATATATGTGAATCTTTGCCCATGCTAAATGGCTAGAGCAATAGCAAATCAACACAAATTCTCAGATTTTGAGCAGCTAAAAAGTTGATTGTGTCAAAAGGCACAACTATTAAGAGCACTAGTGGTGGGCAAATTGGATGTTGTATGCGTACCTCGCGAGTGTCGGAAGGTCCCCAAGAACAAAGAACTCTACTTTAAGGTCAAAAATCAAGAGAATAGACTTGCATGACACGAGAAAAAAAGACCAATTGGGTACAATCTCCCCCTATGCCTTGTGTGAGTGCTCCACAAAGCATGTATTTATAAATGTATTCCTCTCCAAGCTCAAAAATAGCCCAATTTTACAAATAAACATGCTTTAGCTTTTGTGTTTGCTTTTGTCCAAATAAAGAATAAAGCGGTTGGGCAGCCCAAGATCCGAGTTGTGCCTAAATACAATGTCAAATAATAAAATATTTAAATTGTGTGCCCATGTGTATACAAAATAATAAATATTTATCAAGCGCTTTAATAAATGAGCGTGCCTAAATAAATATTAGTGCCACGCCTTTAATGATAAGACGCGCGCCTATAAAAAATGATAATTTCTTGTAGGTAATTTGAATACACGCTATCGCCTAGTGCTTCCCGAGGCCATCGCTGCCTGCTCTACACATCAACAGAAGCATTTATAATTGTTAGAAAATAATAAAATTAAACTGAAAAAAGTGAATACCTAGCACTCTTCAACTACAAAATAAATAAATAGGTTGGAACTCTATCCTAACCTTAATTTAATAAGAGTGCGCTCTAAACTCACAAACGTCCATTAATTTGAATATGTATTTTGTAGAATCACCCACTGTGGAGTCACTTACGTGCACATTAAATTAACATGATGCCCAACAAGGGTAGGCGTACCCGTCAACTTCTCACACAAGGAACTCACATTATGTATGAGCCGCGACAAATAAATATAGTTTCGTGGAATCCACCATGGCCTCATAGAATCCATCGCGGAATATGCCTCTTGGCATCATACCCCCAGGGTGGGATGGAAATTGTTCTCAATTGCCATTAGCTCAATGTGGAGCAAGCAGTAAAGGGTAAGCACTTAGGTCATGAGCATGCATCCATGGGGCCTCTTCAATAGGATGATGTTTAAACTTAACCAAATATCTAGAATATCTACGGCCAGTCCGAGTAGTCATAAAGTCAGTGTCTAGAATAGTTTCAGGTTCAAGGAGTTTAGTTTCTTCTTCTAATAAAGGAGGGTTTTCATACACAGGGTGGACAGGTAATTGGCCTTTAAAAGGTCGTAACAAACAGATATGAAAAGTATTGTGGATTTTTCAGTGTTGGGGTAATTCTAATTTAAATGCATTGTCATTGATTTTGTGAATGATTTTGACAGGTCCATAAAATCTAGGAGCTAATTTAACAACATGATATTTTTCAACACTTTGTAATCTTCTCTTTTCAATGGGTAACCAAGCATAATCATCAATTTTGAAACTCGTAGATTTTCTTTTCTTGTTATCTTGTTTTGTATATGATTGCTGGGCTTTCGCAATCATATCTTTGACTTTAGCAAAAATAGATGCATGCATATTGGCAATATCATCAACGAATTTAACTTTTTTTGACAATGAGGTAATAGGTGTAGGCAATCTATATCCATAAATTATTTCAAAATGTGCTTCTTGTGTAGCTGTATGTGGTGTGTTATTGTATGCAAACTAAAGCAAATGCAAGTGTGCATCCCATGTTTGTGGCTTTGAAATTGTGTATGCACGCAAAAGATCTAAAATTGTACTATTAGTGGCTTCTATTTGCCCATTTGTTTCAGGATGAAATGCAAATGAAAAATCAGTCTTTGTACCTAAATTAGTAAACAAAGTAGTCCAAAAATTATTGCAGAATCTAGAATCACGGTAAAAAATAATAACTTTTGACAAACCATGGTTAGTGAAAACAATCTTCAAAAACAATTGAGCAGCTTGAGATGCAGTTAATGTTTCCTTGCATGGAATAAAATATGCTTGTTTGCTAAATCAATCTACAATAGTCCAAATCATATCATGATTAGCTTGGGTGTTAGGCAAAAAACTAGTAATAAAATCCATTAAAATATGTTTCCATGGTTGTTCTAGGATTGGTAAAGGCATTAATAAACCATATTTCTTACCATGATGTCACTTAACTCTTTGACGAATTAAACATTCAGATACAAAGTTAGAAATATCAAATTCCATCTGTGGCTAGTAAAAATCTTCAACCATTGTCCATAAAGTAGAAATAATGGCTCTATTGCCTTGATATGGAGGACAATGAATTTTGTGCAATACAAATGTTCAAAATGGAACAATTACACACAACCTTTTCTCAAAAAACATAAATCCATTAGAATAAGACAATGAATCTATTGGAATCCAGTTATTTGCAATTATTTTATTCCAATCGGCTTGAAAACTAGGGTCTTGGTCATCGGTATCTTTCATAGGGATAAGGGAATAAAAAAATATCACAGAGATATTATGGATAGTTGATCTTCTACTCAAGGCATCAGCAACAACATTCTCTTTTCTGGGTTGGTATTGGATGAGTGGGTGGAAACCTTGAATAAAAGCAGCCTATTTAATATGACGGTCAGAGATTTCTAGATGACTAACATTACAAGGATATAGAGGCATAGCAACGGTGCTTTTCAATGCAAATTAATGGCGTCGCTATTTGCATCACTATTTGCGCAAATGCGACACAAATAGCGACGGTACTCAAACGAAAAAACGTGGGACGAAAGCCGAGCTCATTATTTTGTGCGAACGAATGAAAGAGAGAGCAAAAGGGAGAGTGAACTCCATCTTGCATTTGAGAGGGAGAGGGAGGGAAAGAGAGAAAGAGGGAGAAGGAAAGCTTCTCACCGCCGCCATTTGCGAAGAAGAGGAGGAAGTGTACGGAGGGCGAAGAGGATCCGCCGTCGCGAAGAGGAGCCGCCGAATCCATCCTTGGGCTTTTGCGGTGAGTGTTTTGTTCCCTCTTGCTTTGTTTTTGTTTTTTCTCCTTTTCTTTTACTTGTTTTTGTTAAAAATCATGTGTATTGAGAGAGAACGAGAAGAAATAAGAGAGAACTACAAAACACTAGAAGATGCTTGGAATATCTTGATGAGATATTATGGTACTACTACAAGTGTAAGGAAGATACAGTTGAAATAGAAGTTTAACACCATGGATAGGAAATGATGCTCTATTTAGAAGTATGTAACAAAAAAATCGAAAGCATTGCAAAGATTAGTTGGAAACTATTGGAACTGAAGTAGAGGATGATGATTTGGTTGCAATGACCTTGAATGGTTTAGGACCCGAATACAAGTCATTTGACATGTCTATATTAGGGAGATCTAAAATGCTAGACTTTAATGAGTTAGTCTCATTGCTTATTCTTCATGATGAGATAAAACTGGGTTTAGCTACTAGCTCAAGTAACTTGAAAGGCAGAGAGCAATGCTTTATTCAAATAAGAGAGGTTGAGATGATTGTGGTAAAGGGTCCTTTCGTGGTAGAGGGACTTAAAAGAATGCATCTGAGAATATGCCAAATCAGAAAGGTCATAATACTAGAGGTTGTGGATATTCCCGCCAACCAAGGGGAAGACCAACTCTAGAGGCAAAGGATCTTGGTAGTCTCACAAAGTACACATGATAATGCAAACAAGGATAAGGACTATCATTACTATGGGAAATATGGCCACATTGCTAAAGAATGTTGGAAAATGAAAGCCAATCAAAGAGGCAAAAAGTAGGGTCACTATGCCGTGTCCAATCATGTAGAGCATGAGATTGATGAAAAGTTATTCACCATGACTTATGTATGAAAAAGGCTACTTAGCAAGTAAGAGAAATCAGATGACATATGATATATTGATTCAAGAGCATAAAATCACATGACACCACATGGAGAGTGTTTTGATGAAATGAAAGTTGGCACAAATGGCTATGTATGCACAAGAGATGACACTCAACATAACATCGCTCATACAGGTGTGGCTCCATTGGTTATGTTTGATGGTAAGAATGAGAAATTGTATGATGTTTTGCATATTCTATCAATCACGAAGAATTTGTTATCTATTGGCCAGATGGTTGAGCAAGACTTACAAGTACACTTTAACAAAGATGGCTGCTTTATAGAGGAATATGACAGAGGTTATAAGTTGATTACAAAGGGCAAAAGACATGGCAGAATGTTTACGTTGGATGTAAATCGTGAGATGAATGCTACAATGTTTTGGTCATGATGATATCAGTATTAGAGACATAGATATCTGCCATAAATGCATTAGACACATCAATGTTCAAAGGCTGAAAAATATGTAGTGTAAATAGATTTTTTCAAGTCTGTTAAAATTCAATTATGTTGATTTAGGACAGGTTTGTTGAGCGTTTTAGTTTGGAAAACAAGCTTAGTTTCCCTTTGTTAGACATACATGGAATAGTAGTAGACCCTTGCAACTTATTCACTTGAATATATGAGGACCCGCACATAATGTATCTCTTGGAGGGTCTTGATATTATTTGACCTTTGTGGCTGATTTTGGCATTTAGATGTGGGTATACATTCTAAAGCATAAAGATGAAATTTTGAATAGCTTTATGGATTTGAAATGTCATGCAAAGAAAGAGTTCAAGTGTTATATATCATGCTTATGGTTTGATCGTGGTGGTGAATATGTTTAAAAGGATTTTGTCACAACGCACTTGACTAAGCATGGAATCAGGAGACATTTGACATGTAGCTATACTCCACAACAAAATGGAGTGGCTGAACAAAAAAATAGGGTCATTATGGAGGCAGCCAGGACAATGCTAGGTGAGAAAGATATGCCTCTTTCTTACAAGGCTAAAGGAGTTCTAATTGTTGTTTATGTCATAAATCGGACTTCTACAGTTGGCCTACAGGAGAAGACACCATATGAGTAGCTTTATTGTTATAAGCCTAACATTAAACACTTGAAAGTATTTGGCAACATTGCATAAATGCATGTACCTAATGAAAAAGGGAAGAAAATCGATAAAAAAGAAGTGAATTATATTTTTATTGGTTACTCACAGGAACATAAGGCTTATAAGTTGGAGCCCCAAGAGAAACACCAAGGAAAAGGGAATTCTCTTGCAAGAAAATCTATCTTGTATCATCAAGAAGCTTTTATTTCATTCTTCTGATCATCAAAACAAAGAAAACAACAATTCTTCACGCAACATCATAGTAGATATCTCCCACGGATTTGATAGAATCAATCATAATCTTTAACATCATGAAATTCTTCAATATAAAAAAGAACACAAGGGAATACACCATCTTTTAATGGAAATCAATCATATATTATCCTTCTTCAATGTCTTCATAATTCTCTCTCTCAATCTCTCATATACAATTACACTGTTTTGATAGAATTGACTATCACTGGCTCTCTCTCTCTCTCTCTCTCTCTCTCTCTCTCAATAGTACATCATATCCTCACTACAATGTTCTCATAATAACCCTCAATAATCCTTCTTAGGTCATGGATGCACCTCCCAAGAGGTATGTCTGATATGAAGAGTCACCATAGCCACTATAGTGTCTTTTCACAGCTCACTACTGTCACTGTCACTTAGTCTTCTCTTCGGTCTTCAGCAGCTGTTTCTTCCACTTGTTTTAGCTCTTTTGAACTTAGATTAATCCTTTCCAAAGGTTAGAAAACATTCCCAAAGTCACACATACATTCTACAGAACACCTACAGAAGGTCTACAGAACAGTCACAGTACAGCACCAGAACAGCTACAGTATAGTTACAATACAGAGATAGAGCAAATACAGAGGGTCTATAGAAGGTCATCAAAACCTCATAACTCATAATCAAACCATTCCAAACTATCAAAAACTATTCAATAAACTTTCAAAATATCTCAATCTTCATCAATCATCAATCTATGCTTCATACAGAAGACAATCAGAACAAAATAGAAGCTATACACAAGGTATACAGAACCAATCAGAACCTATCAAAACATCACAGAACCTCATATCTCCACTGAGAATCATCATCAACTTCCAAAACATAACCAATATCATCCAAAAAACTCTTAAATACTTTCTTTACAATCATACTTCACTCTAAATCCATCAAAAATCAATCATTCAGTCCTCAAAAACAATAAAAATCAGTCAAAAATTCAGTCTTTTTCCACTCTCAACATATCCCCACACTTAGAAAGGAAGCGTCCTCATGACCTAAGGAAAAGAAGAATATAAGTTCACTAAAGATCTCAATTTGTCTTTTGTCAGATCTTCAATAATCTTGCCAAAACAGGACCCCAACTTATCACCTGTATCTGAGAGAAAAAACTACTAAAGGAAAACTCCATTATTCATTAACTCATCTGATTAATCATTTAAAAACCATAACAAATTTGTAAAGGATATAAGAGGTGCTCTTCAGCTTTCCACCATAGGCTTTCCATCCACCAGCAATCTTTTGAAAAGAACTCTCAAACAAGTATTCGCAATCAGCACGAACTCATCACATACAATTAAGACAACACATGCACAAACACGAACACAACCATCTAAATGACACCTCCAAAAAGAGATATATATCATTAAGAATCTTCCAAAATACATTGCAAAGGCATCAATGAAGATGATCCCTTTTGAAGGCTTGGTGGTTTCAAAAGTGATCCATGGAGAAGGATTCATCTACAAATGTCTTTGGAGGATTTTGAAAAAACTGCAAGCAGCACATTCTTTCGAGCAAGCCAAGGTATCTGCTAGGGAGACATAGGGCATGAAAGTACAGGACACCCAATTGGTGGGATTCAATGTGTTCACATTGACATTCATACAAAGTTTTGGAATGGCCTTTTGATCATTATGGGAATGCCTATACATGTATGCTAGATACCAAGCAAAATGAGCTGTCAATCTCACCGAAGGATCTAGAGATTGTGAATATTGGTGAGCAAAATAAAGATAGTTCTGGTATGCTTGACTGGCAGTTGTCCAATCCCCTAGAATAATGGGCCAATTTACCTAAGGTCCTGTAAGAGAATCACTCAAGCTCCATCCTCTTCGTCTGGGAATCTGCTGATCAAACCCTTCATATTCACTAACAAACTGAGGGGGTTGAGAGATAGAAGTGACAGGAGATAGAAGTGGAATAAGTAAAAGTGGATGAAGAGATGGGTAGGAAAAATCATAAAAGGAGGAATAGATTAAAGAATGAGTGGCTGAAAATTTTAAGGAATCAGTTAGGAAGGGTGTCAATTGATAAATAGAAAAGGTAGAAGGTACATGGATGGATGGAGAAGGGCATGGTGGAGAAGGGGAAAATACTCTATCTTTGATAAAAGAGCAATATGTAAATATGGGAATTTGAGGAAAAGATTGAGGTTGGAAAATAAGGGGTAAGATGGCTGTGGAATTGGTTTGATAGAGGGAAAGATATATATCATAACGGTGAGCCATTTGTTGGTAATACAGTAGGCTAGGAACAGAGGGGCCTAAGATCAATCTTCTCTGATAGGCATAAAAAAAGGTGGAATCATGGAGCCCCAAGAGAGACACCAAGGAAATAGGGTTTCTACTGCAAGAAAATCTATCTTGTCATCATCAGCAAGCTTTTTTATTAGGTTTTATATAATCACAATGAAGATAAGAACACTAGGCACAACAAATCTTCATGCAGCATCATGTAGATCTCCCATGGATTTTATAAAATCAACCATATTCTTCATAACCTTCATAATCTCCATCAAAAGAACAAAGAACACAAAAGAATACACCATCTTTGAATGGAAATCAATCACATATTATCCATCTTCAATGTCTTCATAGTTCTCTTTCTCAATCTCTCACATACAATTACACTGTTTGATAGATTTTACTATCTCTGACTCTCTCTCTCTCTCCATCAATAGTACATCATATCCTCACTACAATAATCAATAATCACACATAATACTCCTCTCTTGGTCGTGAATACACCTTCCAAAAGGTATGTGTGGTATGAAGGGGCACCAGAGACTTCATAGTGTCCTGTGATATCTGTCTTCTGTCACTGTCTTATATAACCTTCTATGAATCTTCAGCAGTTACTTCTTCTCTTCAATTAGCTTGGATAGAGCTTCCATTCATCCTTTCCTAAGACAAAAAAACTTCCCAAAATATCCACACATCCATCATAACACTCAACAGAAACAACAGAACAGAACCACAGAGCAACAGAAGTACAAAACAACAGAGCTACAGAAGCTTACATAACTTCACAAAAGATCAACAGAACCCATAAAAATCATAAAAACCAAAACAAAACCAATTCAATCTTTCATAAACCTCTTCACACAACTTCAATCATCTCTCAAAATATTCATTCAACCATCTCTACTATCAAAACATAAACAAAATAGAAGAAAACAGAAGAAAATCAGACCTTACAGAACCAAACATCCTCATCAAAAACCATAAAAAACCCTTCAAACTTATCCAAACCTCTCCAAACACTTCAAAATAAACAACCATTTATCATTAAAAACATAAAAAAATCAGCCCAAAAATCAACATATTTCACACTCAACATATCCCCACACTTAGAAAGGAAGCGTCGTCACGACCTAAGGAAAAAATAAATAAAAGCTCTAATCTCTTTGCTAAAAAAATCTTCAATCAGCACAATGTACCAGCTACGATCACGACCCCAACATCAGCTTCATAAAACCTATATAATATGTTTTAGATTCCAAATCTTCAACTGCAACTTCATCCAGCTAATAAGCAACATCATCAATCTTCATAGCTCCATCTTCATCAGCTCTTCATCCACAAAGAAAAACAACAATACCCAATACAAAAAATACCCATACACAAATATAATCTAAATGGCACAACTCCTAAAAAATGTTGAAGAGAAAGAAGAAATTTCCATTAAAAAGAAGAGAGTGGATACAATCAAGAAAACCCTCCTATTAAGTAGGATGAAGGTATTTCTTCTTAAACTGTAGACTAATTTTAAGATAGGGCTTTGTTTTCATCCACAAAGTACTGAGGTACATTTTGAAGGAATTGTAGGCAACACATCCTTTCCAATAAAATGATGAATTTGGTAGGGAAGGCCTGTGCAAAATAATATAAGAGATCCATTTGAGCAACTAGTACATCCTCATTTAGATTAATCAGCATCTGGGGGATACCCTTGCGAGTATTCAAATGTGACTGATGATGCATGAACGCAAGATACCAGTAAAAGTGAGCAACAAGATGAACTGTGGTATCTCCAGAAGTACCATGTACCCTAGCAAAGTGGAGATAAGAATGGGAACACGCTGTAGAAGTATCCCAGGACCCTAGAATGAAAGGCCAATTAAACACTAGACCTGTCTCACTGAATCATGTAATGTCCACTGTCTTCTACGAAGGATTTCACCATCATACCCTAGGGTATCCAGCATTGTTTGGGGAGGAAGGTTAATGTAATCTGTCAGAGAGGGTAATGGAATGAAAGGAGAGCATTGTAATGGATTATAGGACAGATCATAAAAAGAGGGTAACTGAAGGGATAAAGAAGATGGAAAAGATGGAGAATACATCAAAAATGTATGAAGGGAGTGGGTCTCAAACCAAACTCAACTAACTAAGGTGGCATACTAACTGAGCCACGAACTAGAGTAGATAAGGATAGCTGTCATCTAGCTATTATTCATGGGCAATGTACCAACCGCATCTGTAGCTAACAAGTCGGTGACATAAATGCACAATGGTCACCCTAGCATATCACGAGTGGAGCTCGATATCTCAACAGTCCCCCTCAAGCTCAATCCCAATTTCTACATACCAAGCAAGTCTCTGAACTTGCGTAGCTTCTCTGCGCCCAATGCCTTTGTGAATATGTCAGCTACCTGATCCTCTGTGTTGATACAAACTAGATCAATAAGACCTAATAAAACCCTCTCCCACACATAGTGATAATGCTCCTCAATGTGCTTTGTTCTAGCATGATAGACTGGGTTATTCGCCAAGTGTATACTGCTCATGTTGTCACAATAAATGACAACTGGCCCATCTGTAGGCTGATGCATATCATAAAGTAGCTTATGCAACCAAGCCACCTCACATGCAGCCATTGCTGCACCCCTGTACTCAGCCTCTGTGCTCAACAAGGCAACTGTAGGCTGTTTCTTACTACTCCAAGTGACTGCACCACTCCCAAAAGAGAACACATATCCACTGGTAGACCGTCTATCAGAAATACTACTAGCCCAATCAACATCAATGTATCCATGCAACTGTATCTGAACCCCGGTCTCATAAAATATTCCATATTGCAATGTGGACTTCATATACCTGAGTATGCGTCTAGCCGCATCCAAATGCGGTTTCCTTGGAGCCTGCATAAACTGACTTACCAATCCAACAACATAGCTCAAATCTGGCCTGGTAATAGTCATGTAAATCAAACTTCCTACTATGCGTCTGTACATAGTAGGGTCTTTCAGAAGCTCACCTGCATCTGAGCTCAGCTTCACATTCTGCTCCAAAGGAACTGAAATAGGCTTACAGCCTGTCATCCCATATTTGGACAACATGTCCAATCCATACTACCTCTGCAAGATCCGTATCCCACTTGGTGATTTAGTCACCTCAATGCCCAAGAAATAACGTAGCTCTCCCAAATCCTTCATCTCAAACTTCTGCTTCAATAGCATTTTTACATGAAGGATATCTTCATCACTATCACATGTCATAATCAAATCATCAACATAACTGACAAGTAGCATAATATCTTTCTCTATTTTTCTCACATGAAGTGAGAAATCTACCTTGGAAATCTGAAAGCCAATAATGACAAGATATTGTCCTATCTTGTCAGACCATGCTTTAGGTGCTTGCTTCAAGCCATACAAGGCTTTCTTGAACCTGCAAACAAACTTAGGATGAACAACATGCACATAACCTGGTGGCTGCTCCATATAGACCTCTTCTTGCAAATCACTATGCATGAAGGCATTCTTTACATCCATCTGATGTAAAGACCATCCCTTTGATACAGCCATAGCAATGACTGATCTTACGGTTGCCATCCTTGCAACCGGACTGAATGTTTCTTCATAATCAATGCCATATGTTTGTGCATATCCCTTGACTATTAATCTTGCCTTGTATCTGTTCACAGAACCATCTGCATTGTGCTTCACCTTATAAACCCACGTACAACCAATTGCATTCTTATCTTTAGGCAAAGGTACCAATTCCCATGTAGCATTTGCTTCCAAGGCATCCATTTCTTCATCCATGGCTTTCTCCCATTTTTCTTTTCCCATGGCTTGCTCAAAAGAAGTGGGTTCTGGTTCTTGTATCACTTTGACTATATAGGCATAGTGAATGGCTGTAAATCCATCATATTTCAGCCTATCCACAGAATACCTAGCTCTGGTAGACCTGTGCAAAGTAGGCTCACTTCTAGGTGCTCTCAAAACATCCCTGGTCTTCCTTACTGTAGGTGTAACAACAGAACGAATACCCAACTCATCATCAATGCTATGTTCTAAACCACTGGATTCACCATCCACATAAGAGTGACTTGCATTCACATCAAACATGGGCTGATCTACCTTCTCTTTTCCTTTTCGTGATACCTGCATACCACTATCTGCATTGCTTTGAAGAGATGCTCCTGATCTCAATCTACCTGTCCATGGGGAAGAATGTGAACCAATGCTAGAGGACACTCGAGGTCCACTAATATCTTGTGAATTCTGTGCAGCATTACCATTTTGTGCATCTACATTATCAATCACATTTACTGGTTTAAACCAGCTACTCATCTCATTAAAAAAAAATCTCTGCTCACTGTAAACTTACGAGTAGAAGAGATAGCATCTATACCCTTTCTGCTACTACAGAGAGTAATCAATAAAGATGCCCTTCTCAGCTTTTGGATCCAACTTGGATCTCAACTCATCTGGCACATGAACATAGGCAATGCAACCAAAAATTTTCAAATGAGAAATATCTGGTTTCCTACCAATATACCTCTCCTCTGGAGTCATGCCATGTATTGCTGCAATGGGAGTCCTGTTCATTATGTAGACTGCTGTGGCAACTGCTTCAGCCAAGTAAAAATCTGGTAGGTCTTTTTCATTGAGCATGGCACGAGATACCTCTCCAATATGCCTGTTTTTTCTTTCTGCAATTCCATTTTGTTGTGGGGTATGACTACATAAATATTGCTACTTTATGCTATGCTCTTGCAAGAACCTTGCAAACTCATTTGAGAGGTATTCTCCCCCTCTATCTGACCTTAGGCATTTTATTTGCACGCCTTTTTCTTTTTCAACCATAGCTTTAAGAGTTTTGAAATGCCCAAAAACTTCACTTTTCTTTTTCATAAAATACACCCAAACTTTTCTACTATAGTCGTTAATAAAAGTGGCAAAATAATGACAGCCTCCAATAGATGCAGCTTTAGTAGTCCACACATCAGAGTGGATTAATTCCAATGGCTTCTTACTCTCTTGAACATGTCTAGGAAATGGTTGCCTTGCCTGTTTTCCAAATTGACAGGCTCCCCATACCTTATGCATTTCTGCAACCTTGAATTTAGGCAATCTTGCAACAATATTTTGGGCTTGCATTGATTTAAGTCGCTGTACATTAACATGACCAATGCATTTATGCCAGATATCAATATCTGCAACTACACCAGTCCCATGTGCAAACATTGCTGTACTCAATTCAGGCATGTCTGCATCCAACATAAACATTCTACCCTTCTTCTTTCCTTTTGCTATCAAGTGACCACTATTTTTCATATCCTCAATAAAGCATCCATGAGGATTAAATCTAACATGCAAGTCCTGCTCAACCATTTGACCAACAGAGACCAGGTTCTTGGTGATATTCAGGACATGAAATACATCTGACAGGTATTTCTTTTTCCCATCTTGCATAGACAAAGGAATTTTTCCAATCTTGCACAGACAAAGGATGTGCAATATCATCACCAATTTCCACAAATCCTGGTTTTTCCATTTTCCTTGCATCCTGTATCCATTCTGCATGACCTGTCATGTGGTTTGATGCACCTGAGTCAACATACTACACATCATTGCTTTCTTCTACACTTGTCACAGAATTAGTCATGTGCTACACCATAAACAAATGCTCATTTCTGTCATCACCCTATCTACTAGAAGATGCATAATTCCCTTGTTGCAATTTTCCATTCATGATGTCATTCTGCTTTTTATAGCAGTCTTTAGCCATATGACCCATTTTACCACAGTAGTAGCATTCAACATTGCTGTTTGCATTTCGGCCTCTTTGCCATCCACCACGACCTCTTTGGCTCCCCCTGCCTCTAGAGTTACCACGTCCTCCTCCATAGGACTAGTTTTCTTGAGTTTGCTGCATATTCTGATTTCTACCACGGCCTCCAGATCGGCCTCCTCTACCTTTGCCTCTACCTCTTCCAGCATTTGAGTAGAAGACAACTTCTTTTGAAGTTCCTCCTGAAGAAGATCCACCACCATTTCTCTGCTCCTCAGAAATTAGAAGAGCAATCAACTCCTCAAAATCAAGAAACCTTTCACGGACGGAAATCGATGTTCGAAACTGTGCATAATCCTTTCCTAGACCATTCAAGGTCACAGAAACTAAAGGGACCCAATGGAAGCAAGTGCATCTGCAATCTTCTTCACCTTCATGTGGTAGTCATTGATGCTCATACTTTCTCTTTGCACATTGTGCAACTCTTGCTTGAGATGCATTTTCCTGGCTTGTGTATTTGTGCTATACATTTTTGACAAAGTATCCCATGCCTCCTTTGGCATACTTGCATCCTGAATATGCACAATCATAGAGTCTGAAATACTGATAGATAGCCAGTACATAACTTTTTTGGCTTTCTCATGCCATCCTTTAAATGCCTGCATTTGTTGTTGATTGGGAACATCAGGAAGAACTGGTTCTTCTTCATTTCCTACAACGAATTCCCAATATCCTTTTCCCATAAGGAAATTCGTCATTCTAAACTTCCATGCTTGGAACTTGTTCTTGTCAAGCTTTTCAGTGACAATCTGTGAAAGAGAATCAGACGCCATTACAGAACACTGCAAAGAATTCTGTCACTGCAAAAAACACAGCTTCGGCCTCACAAGGGCAAATCTACAAAACTGACGAAAGTGGTATTTGACCACACAGTCACTTCCTAGTGACGATTTTGCATCAGCAGGCAACAATGATGATTCTGTAACTCCCAATGTCTTTGCGCACAAGCATACGATGCAATTTCTACGGTAACTTTTCACCGACCTATAGAACAGTGGTCGCACAGCAAAAAA
This sequence comes from Lygodium microphyllum, assembly GCF_053477565.2. Classification (NCBI taxonomy): domain Eukaryota; kingdom Viridiplantae; phylum Streptophyta; class Polypodiopsida; order Schizaeales; family Lygodiaceae; genus Lygodium; species Lygodium microphyllum. The sequence goes on from NC_141148.1 coordinate 114,469,110, forward strand.
TAGGGCATTTTCCTGAGTGTGTGCGGAAAACTTCCGCCTCCAAACCAGGCCCCGAAATGGCCTTGAATCAAAAAAACAGGGAAACTAAGGGCTAAACCCCTCTCCTGTAGCATATACTGCCCTCTTGCTTCACCGCGAAGGGTATCTCAATCTGAGACAATGCACTCTTGCACTTTCCGGCTGTGCTAAACCCCTCTCCCGCAGCATATACTACCCTCTTGCTACACCGCGAAGGGCGTCTCAATCTGAGACAATGCACTCTTGCACTTTCCAGCTGTGCTACCTGCAGATACTTACTCCCAAACTCAAAAAATGAAAGCAAAACTGGTCCTCTTACCAGAACGCCGCAAACTTGGTTTGCTTTCTTGAGCTCCTTACCACGAACCAGTCTTTGATACCATGTTAAGATTGCGGGAGAGAAGGAAGGAGTCTCACTTGTAGCTTTCTTGCTTGCACAATGGGGGAATACACACACAGGTGGAGGCTGAAAATAGTTTTCCTCTTCTTAGTCGTGTAAGCCAAAAGAACTCAAGTACAAAATAAATAGAAGAACCCTATATGTGGGTCTCAAACCAAACTCAACTAACTAAGGTGGCATAGTAACTAAGCCACGAACTAGAGTAGATAAGGATAGCTATCATCTAGCTATTATTCATGGGCAGTGTACCAACCGCATCTGCAGCTAACAAGTCGGTGACATAAATGCACAACGGTCACCCTGGCATATCATGAGTGGAGCTCGATATCTCAACATAATGAACACTGGAATGTGAGGAAATCCTGAAAGGGTAAATGATAAGAGAGGAATATTATCAAGACTAGATGAAAGAAGAGAAACATATAATGGGAAACAACAAGACATTAGGGAATATGATAAAAGATCAGCAGGATCTAAAGGATAAATAGAATATTGGAAATTTAAATCCAGAAAGAAAGACTCGGTAAATAATGGGTTATCAGCAACGAAGCTCAACAACTGAGATTGAAGAGGCTGGATATCTGATTTATGAAAGACACTTCTAAGGCAGCAAGGTTCCAAAGCAACATCCTCCAAAGGTGGATGCCAAGCATATCCCTTACACCAAGACGTCTACTCATGATAAGTTCGTAAACTCTCTACTAACAGAAGCTCAACTGAATGTACATACATCACTACCTGTAAGATGACATCTCCCACATAAACATTTAAATCTTCCTCATCAGGGATCTATAGATAGCCTATAAGATACATGAAAGAGAGTAACTGGACCTCATGGGAAATCAAGTCATCCACAAATCTGTCAAAAGCAGCTCATAAGAGATCCGCAGGCAAGAGATTGGACCATCCATCCTTTGGAGGCTCTAAATCCACATTGCTCAAAGAGATATATAAGGAAAACCTCTGTTGATGATATTTCACCCAAAAGGATGGAGGAGGTGACACCAATTCAGTATAACGGACAAAATCATTCTGTACACAATCCATCCGCTATGCTGAAGGTGATCAACCTTAGTTGAGAACCCATCACAGAGCTTAGCCTTATGTTGCAACTGATTAAGCTCCTCTTGGGATGACACAATAGAAGATACAGGAGCAGGAGGGAAAACAGAAAGAACATCCACCTTCTGATTAAGTTCTTCAATGAGTTTTTGTTAGGACTCTACAGTGTCCTGAGATTGCTGGAACTGACCCTCACTGATAGCAAGCTTACTAGCCAAAGTGACCATCTCTGCAAGGGCAGAATTCTTCTCAAGTATCAAAGATGCATTCTCCTCCTCTAATTTAACAACCTTAGCTTCTAGCTCTTGAATAGTGACCTTCTGTGAATCCATTAAGGCTGTGGCAGTAGTCATCTGATTGTGGATATCATTGAGGGTATCCCTTTCTGAAGACAGATCCTCCAGTGCCTTACTCAATTGACTAGTGAGGGAATCCACCTTGTCTTGCATGGAAGTGTAAACACTGGTGTACAGTGTCTGAAGAAAGAAAGTAAAGGAAGTTTCCAGAGTAGACTGGACATTGGAAACCATCTATGGAAGCATGGGTCCAGCTAAAATGGTTTGTAATGATGAAGGGATCTGTGAATCTAATTTTCCTTCCTTTTGAGCAGCAAATAAATTGGTACAAGAAAGGAATGAAGGAATGGCACTGCCAGACACAGCAGGAGTGGATGTTTGCACCAGTGGATCTTGGACAGAAGGATTGGAAGGTCCCTTTATGCGAAGGCGTTTCTTTCTAGAAAAAATAACGGGCAACTCCTCATATTCTGAGTTAAGCTGCATGGGCCTAGGAGAAGAAACTGATACTATAGGCTGCACTGGTAAAGGAGCTGGATCTGGCACTGGAACATCACCAGGAGGAGGTGCAAAAGTAAGGATCCTCTGTAGTAAGGCACCATAAGAAACAATACTATTTTGACCTTTCCTGACACACTGGAAATGCTAATCCATCTTAATAACAGGAAACTTGCCCAGTTGAATTTAGCTCCCTCCAGAATCTTCACAGAACCTGTGAATAATTCTTTTGACAAGTATTTGGATGGAGCCTTTCCTGACATGAACCGGTCTTGTAGGAACTAGCATAACTGCTTCCAGACTGGAGAAGAAATGTGGGCAACAGACACCCCTGAGCTATTAATGAGCTGGTTAAGGAGCAAGGGGGTGGAAGTTTCCTTCTTCATCAATGTGACTATCTCCTCAGCTGTCAGTTGCTGGTTACCATTGGGCACAAAGGAAGCAAATAAGGGCAAACGTAATGCTTCACTGATATTGGCTACTGATAAACAGAATGTCCAGTTGTAAGCCAGGCCAGACTGGTTTTTGTAAGAAGCGAGGAAAGAATAACACAGCTTCTCATCCACAGGTGGTAAAGTGAGAGCCACAAATGGGCAAAGGCTAGCTCGTCGAATATAATCTGCCTCTAACAGAAGAGAATAGTCATGGACTGCAAGAGGAACATGCTAGACCACAATTGGAGGTGTAGAAAGAGGTACCATTCAGACTATGGTAAAAAAAAACCCACACACACAACCAGGAAAACAAAAAAGAAAACCTGCAAAACCCAAAAACAAAACCAAGACTGAGACCATCGACAGGAAACCGACTAATTGACATGATTGACTAGACCATAACAACCCCCAAGCAAACCACATCCTAGAAAAAAAAAATTCAGCATGACCTCTACACACGTGCGACCGAAAGCTTCATGCTATGCACACATACGTGCACCCTGTAACCCTGTATCAAGCAGAAAATAAAATAAAACTACATTCTGTAGCCCAGACAGAGACTAAAAAAAAATCATGATGCAATCAAATATTCTGACTAAAAACGAGAATAAATACCATGTTGACCAATGTTAGATTATAACTCCCACTCCCATGTAGCGTTCACGACATACAGTGTGACGGAGTGTGTGAGTGAAACTAACGACTCATTTTTTAATTATATAAACAATTAAACATCGTTCATTATTAAATTAACCCGTTAATGCATGGTGAGTCGACATCGTAACCCAGTCCCACTCAGATTTTGACACGACTGGACTGATTGACTGGGTCTCTACTAATGCAGTTCCTTGTTATAATTATATGATGTATGGCACTTGTGTGCATGCATGCATGACTTCGGGGGTTGATTTTAATTACAAGTTAATGTGTTTGAAACGCATGTGCATGTGCATTTGTGAATTGATTTTAATTTACAACTTATGTGGGTTAGGGTGTGGGTTAGGGTGCAAAGGTGCATGTGCAACAGCGGGGGTTCTTTTTACAATTAACGTCTGGTTCATTTTATTTACAATTTATGAGGTATAGTCTATTAATTATGTGTGTGCAACGTTCGTTTGATTTTATTTACAATTAATGTGTGTTATTGTGCAAGTGAGAGGGGAAAAAAGGAAAGAATCTGGTAATGTGTGGGTCTGCCTCTACGAAGTCTGAAATCACAACATCCAAAAGTGGAATGCCCAATCCACAAAAATCCACAAAACAGTCAAACAGTCGACTGTGAAGAGTCGTCCTGTTGGATAGAAAAACAAAAATGAGCTAACACTGTGACCACGACAAAGAACAATGAAACGGATGACCAAAAGAAAAGAAGAAAAAAAAATGTATGTCTTGGATTTATTTGGATGTGTTGATTGGTAGGGTTTATATGTTTTTATTTTATGGTGTTCGGTTAGGTTGAAGTGTGTGTGTGTTTTTTTTTGTTTATGTGTTTCTCGGTTTATGGTGTTGGTTGTTTGTGTATTGTTGTTTTTTTTAAAATCAATTAAAAAAAAGAAGGGTTTGTTGCGTTTTGTTTGGTTAAGTTGTTATTTGTTTTTATTGTGTATGGTTTTATATTTGTTTTTGTTTTTGTTTGGGGTTTGTGGTGTTTTTTGTTTATTTGTGTGTGTTTGTTTGTTTTTTTTTTTGGAAATTTTTATTTTAACCAAGTACCCAATTTTTCCCACTACAAGGATGGAAACCCATATTGTTTCAATGTGATGGAAATGGTCATGTGATATTGGGGAGTTTCGAAAAATTTTGTTTACAATAAATACATTGTCATGAGATGTTTCCAAAAAGAAATAAGTTCCCAACATTATGTGAATATTTTCTATTCCAAGAAAATGTCCAAAATAGGAAAGAGGGTAAATGTAATTTTCTTGTTTTTTTTTGTTTTTTTAAAAATTATTTTCTGATTTGGATGTATTTTTCTGGATTTTTTTTCAATTTTCACCAGTTTAGAAAGAATTTCACCCAATATGGAATTTTCCAGAATTTTTTAATAGGATATTTCGAGAAGAAAAATTATTAAACTGTGGGAAAAGATTTCAAAAAATTTAGATAAATTTTTAGAATTTTTTTTGAAATTTTAAGCATTTTTTTTCAAATTTTAAATGTGTTTAATGGATTTTGTGATTTAAAAAAATGATTTTCGGGATTTCAAAAAGGAATACCCGAACACGCGTGAAGAGTTGCGTGTGAACGAACAAGCATGCACCACCTCACGGACAAGTCCAAACGCGCGTCTCGCGCGTGAACAGTCGCAAAGAGACACGCTCACACGTACACGCATGCAAACATCAGACGGTCTCCCGCACGAACAACACACATGCGAAGACACGGAGACACGAACATGCGGCGGGGGAGGGTGGGGTGAAGCCAACTAGGGGGGGTTGGGTTAACGGGGTGAAGGAGGGTTAGGCTAGGGTAAGTGGGTGGGGGTTACAGAAGGGTTTAGTGAGAACAAGGGCTAGGGGTAATGGGATTGAGGTTATGGGGAAGTTAAGTGTAATGGGGGGTGGGAGTAGGGTAATGGGGGTTGGGGGGAATTAGGATGAGTACGGGGGTGTAGGGTAAGGTTAGTTGGAGGGGGGTTGGGGGCTGGTTAAGGGGGGAGGTGGGTGTTAAGGGGGGAATGGGGGGTTAAGGAAGGGGTGGTGGGTTAAGGGGGGAAGGTGGGTTAGGTAAGGGGGGAAGGGTGGCGGCCAATGGGAGGGAGGGGAAGGAGGTGGGGGAGAAAGAGATGGAGAAGGAGAAAGGGGAGGAGGATGAAGGAGGAGGAGGGAGGGGAGGGGCGACGGCGAATGCTGCGGCAGCGACTTCGGCTCACGGCGGCGGCAGAACCAACACACGCGGCGACTCCGGTAGGCGGGCGGCACGTGGACCAGCGGCAGGCGGGCGGTGCTGGTAGGGAGGCGCACAGGCGGCGATCACCAGGGCGCCAGGGGGGACGGCACGAGGGCGGGCGCCACCAGGCCGAGCACCAAGGGGGGAGAAGGGAGAGGCGGGGGAGTAGGGAATGGAGGCGGTAGAAGAAGGGAGGAAGGAAGAAGGGAGAGGGAGGAAGGTGGAGGCGCAGGTGGGGGGGATGGGGGAGAAGATGGTTGGGGAGGAGGGTGAAGCGAGACGGGGAGGAGGTGTCGGGGAGAGAGAAAGATGGAAAAGAAGAAGAGAGAGAGAGAAAGAGGGTGGTTGGGATAGGGGGGAGGGTGCCCGTTGGGGGGAGAGAAATAATTAATTAATTAATTTAAAAAAGGAATTAAGTAATAAATAAATTTAAAAAAGAAAGAAAGGGCAAAATAAATTGTGAGGGAAAGAGGGTAGGCTCCCATCCCGCGCGCATGCACGGGGCGAGGGTAAAAAAATTTGCAGTGGCAGGATCGGAACAGTGCCGGGACGTCGGCACGGGGTGCGCTTACACGACCGGGCGTGGCAAGACGCGTAGAACCAAAAATGTGTGCGTTCATGCGCGAGACGAGTCGTGCGAGACACGTCAAAATAAAGAAAAATTAATATCTCACAATCCGATCATTGAAACGAAATGGTGTAAAAATGAAAAATGTACAAGACGGCAGGGGGAGTATAGGGGAAAAGGTCAACGGGGGGTTCCGGGGGGAATAAAGGACGTGCACATGCAAAAAAACATGAAAAACGGCCCTGAAAACACATACAGGGATTAATTTCGGGAAATCTGTGCATCCGAATAAAGTGTGGGAAAAAGAAAAAATGTGCAGAAAAACGCGCCCGACAACGCTATCACATCAAAACACACTTTTGACCGAGAGAGGATGCATTCACATGGGAAAAACGTAAAAAGGACACACACAAATACGGTCGAAAATTAATAACAAAAGATCGGGTCACTGAAACAAAGGGTAGCAAAAATGACAAACATGCGGGGGAAGGGGGGGGACACAAGCCTGTCATGTTAAAAAGCAGTTCCGATAGGGTTAGGAGGCGTTGACATGCAAAAAACACCAAAAAGACACTCAAAAATACTTTTAAAAATTAATAATTAAAAATTCGGAAGTTGGAATAGGGGGAGAAAAAAGGAAAAATGTAGGGAAAGGCGTGGTGGACATGGCTGTCAAGTCAAACTAGAATTCTGATGCAAATAGGGTAGGTTTACATGGGAAAATGTCAAAAAGATGCATAAAAAGGTCTCGAAAAACTGCAAAAATTAATATTGGGCAAACCATGCATCGGAATGACACGGAGTAAGAACAAAAAATATGAGGGGGAAAGTGGTTGTCAGGGCTGCCATGTCAGAGCATGGTTGCGAAGTAAGAAAAGCGCCTTCACATGAAAAATCGTCTAATGTATGCAAAATACTTCAAAACTTAATAACTCAAAAATCGTGCATCGGAACAAGAGTGGGTAAAAGGGAAAATTGGACAATTCGAAGGAACAAACGGGGCTATAAGGGCAAATGGGGATGCCGCTGAACATAGTTTGCGTTCACATGGAAACACATCAAAATAAGGGAGAAACAGAAATGGAGGAGGAACATTCCCAAGGGAGGGGTGACAGTGGATGGGTGGGTGGGGAAGGGACCCTAGGAGGGTAAAAGAAAGTCATGACGTACATGCATGATCAAAGTGAGGCATATGCGGGGCGGTATGCCACATAGACATGCAAGGACGCGTCCCCACACTTAAAATTTGAAATGCATCACGTTAACCTACGATTCGACAACCGACTGGACGCTGACAGATTGGACGCTAACGTCCCCACACTTAACACCTTAATATACACGTACAAGCAGGAGATAGGGTTAGGAAAACTTGGCCCGTGTGGCAGATAGTTAAAATCGACTGTCGATGCCACGCGCTGTGTCCCAGGCGGCGACAGGAGCTACCAAAGCTCGCTCTGCAACAGACGTGTCTAGCATGGCAGGGACCATGTAACAGCACCCAGGGAGGTAGCTAATGGATGAATCTCATTGGGTCAGTGTCGTTGACGAAGGATAGTCACTCAGCTTACAGCACTCAGATGGGATGAGAGAACAATCACTCCCCCCATTACGGACATTACTCAATGATTAATGATTGAAACCCATATCTCCACGCGGTTTAGGAATTGACAAAGGAATTATGCAAAGGGAGTATGCCAGGGTGTACAGTTGATGGTGCATTAGTGTGTCCAACCCGGCTAGCATAGGTGCAGGCAAGAAGGAAGGCCAGGGAGCCTTACAGTGCAATGTACAAAAAAACATGATGTGTCATGTGTTGATGGCAGAAACCTAGCCCATGGGTGCATAGGGAAAAGAGAACATACCTTGTGCCAAAGATCGTAACGTCCCTCAATCCTCATCTCTCGGTAATCGATTGAAGAAACTCCAGTCACACTCAGTCCACCCTCTGTCTCACGCTCTGTTGATAGATACAGGAGGATAGCCATGTCTTGAAACCCATTGATATAATCCTCATGCTCACTTGTGCAAAGGTTGTATGCCTTGTGCGCATTTGATGGTGCAACTGTGCATCCCACCCAGTGCCGGCATACAGTGCAAGAAGGAAGGCCATGGAGCCTTGTAGTGCAGTGCACAAGAACAAATCGTGCTTTGTGCATTGAGAGGCCCATCCCATGCGTGCAACACTCCATTCACACATCTCACCTCTCATTTGATTTGAAGGGAAAAGACTGGTCACTCGCCCCACCCTCTGTCTCACACTCATTTGATAGTTACAGAGGGCGATCCATACTCACATCCCTATCCGATTAGGATGAAAGCTCGCATCACTCGATTGTTTGTCGATGAAGATCGTGTCGTCAGTTGTTGAAGAGGTGTACCTAGGGAGGTAGCCATCAAATCGAACGTTGTGTTAGATAGGAACATGACGTCTGCTAGAGGACTATCAAACGCTCTGCAGAAAGAAACATGACATAGCATACCAAGGGAGGCAGCTTCGGAACTGGATCCTGGGGATGTCAACTGATGAATCCACTTTTTGGACTGCTGGGTGTTGCCACCTTTTCCACAGCCAGCTTCCCGCCCAAGGGTGTTGACCACCTTTTCTTGGAACAAGGCCTTGTTGAGATGACAAGCTCAACACATGCGGACATTGATGATGGACCGCATGGTTAGATGGGTCCACACGTCTACACTTAGCACGTCGGTGGTCATTATGACTCTCACATAGCCACTGACTCATTACTTATTAGATTCAGGTTGTTACACCTATTTACAGCTGGCATAGTTATAGCGCCAGTTGACTAGTGTAGTCGGTTATGCATTGTTTGACTTAGTAGGCCACTTTTCTTTATGTTGTATCTTATCTATACGTGTACATTGTAAAGTGTGTGAAAGAAGAAGAAGAAACCAGCAAGAAAACGTTTTGGCCTCCATCTCTCTTCTTATCTCTTGAGTAAGCTTCTCCTTGTGCATTCTGTGTGTGTTCGACGCAGCATCTTGAGCAAGTCCCCCCACCACGCGATTCTTGACATGGTATCAGAGCTGCGCCACTGAGAGAGGCTGATTTCGAAGGCTGAAGTGAAGGAGAAGAAGCAAGGTTAGAGCAAGCAAGCCACGAGTAAGAAGCTCTCCCATCCTTCCACTCTTTCTCTTGGATAGCGTCTGTGGAGGCACCGGAAGCAGGGCAGAGCAAAAATCTCAGATTGTAGTGAGATTTTGTATACGCAAAGAGTGTTGCGTATTTTGCAAATAAGCTTTTTTGGGCTTACCCGCAGTTATTTTGGGTATCTGAGGCTGTTTCAGGCCCCGTTTTAGAGCTGCAAGGTTGCGGATAGCAGTTTCAGGATACACTGTGATTTCGGCTGTTTTGACCGAAAGTGGGTGCGCAGGCTACAAATTGCGAATCTGTAATTCTTGAGGTGTTTGCAAGAAGCAAACATAAGGTTTATCTGCAAACAGGTTACAGATTGCATGTATTGTTGAGCAGACAGTGAAAAAGGCTGTTTGGTGTATTGCTATGCACTACAGGTCGAGGGTTGCAGAAGATTTGCTTGCTGTTTGGTATTAGTTTTGTGATAATGGCGGAGAATAGTGGAAGCCCCATTATTGAGAAGCTTGACAAGAACAACTACCCTTCATGGAAGTTCCGTGTCACAAACTTCCTTATTGGAAAAGGCCTCTACGAGTTTGTTTCAGGTGAAGAAAAGGAGCCGGAGGTGAGTGATCCTCCAACTGTAGAAGAGACAAAGGCACGGAAGGAATGGAATGCAAAAGACAAGAATGTCATGTATTGGTTGTCTGCAGTAATTGACAATAATATGATGGGATATATTAGAAATGCAGAGAATTCATATGCAGCTTGGACCATACTTGAAAGTATATTTTTCGTAAATACAAAGGCACGAAAGATTCAACTTAAGCAAGAGTTGAATACATTGAAGAAAGGGAAGATGTCTATCAATGTGTATGCATTGAAGGTAAGGAGCATTGTAGATGCATTGGCAGCGATTGATGCAATGCCCGATGATGATGATTTGGTGTAGTCTACCTTGGGTGGACTTGACAATGAAAAGGCTTGGAAGTCTTTTGTAACTTCTGTATATGTTAGAAATCCATTTCCAGATTTCGATGAGTTGGTCTCCCTTATGATCACTGAAGAGATCAACATGCAGAGTGAGACATTTGAAAGAAGTAGTGAGCATGTCCAAGCTTTCTACTCTAGTTCAGGAAGGGGACGTGGCAGGTTCTCTTTAAGAGGCCGTGGTACAGGACATGATAGTGACAACCAGCAAAATAGATTGAATCAGCAATTTGGCGATATGCAAGTTTCAAGAGGTCATAATAACTTTAGAGGTCGAGGGAGCTTTAGAGGAAGAGGTGGATGGCAGAACAAAGGTTCTAACAACTCTGGTATTATGTGTCACTGCTGTAGCAAAACAGGTCATATTGCAGCCCAATGTTATGCTAAGAAATATGATATTTGCAGTGGTAAGTTGCAGCAAGGAAACTATACATCGTCTTCACGACAGAACGAAGACAAAAATGAACGTTTGTTTGCTATGCAGCATATGCTGAATGCTGTTACAGGAAAGGGAACACATAATGATGTTTGGTATGTTAAATTAGGTGCATCCAATCATATTACCAGCCATGCAGCATGGTTTGGAGAGATGCAAGATTTGCAAAATGCAGGTTATGTGCAGACAGGTGATGATTCATGTCACCAAATTTCACACATTGGAAAAGTTTCCTTGTCCTTGCATGATGGTAAGACAAAGAGTCTTCCGGACGTATTACATGTGCCATCTATTACAAAGAACTTGGTGTCAGTCGGTCAAATGGTAGAGCAAGGACTGCAAGTCAGATTTAATGCAAAGGGCTACTTTATAGAAGACTTCAATGACAAGTGTAGGTTGGTAGCAAAGGGAAGTAGAGTTGGACGTATGTTTACTCTGGATGCTGGAATTCCTACTATGAATGCTGCTATGCACACTGAAGGAAAAGGTGTTGTTGCAGATATTGAAATTTGGCACAAACACATTGGACATGCAAATGTACAAAGGCTAAAATTAATGCAGTCCAAAGGGTTGGTTACAGGTTTGCCTACATTTAGAGTTGCAGAATTTCATAAGGTATGCGAAGCATGTCAGTTTGGTAAGCAGGCAAGACAACCCTTTTCACATGACAGAGATGTAAGCAGAAATATCCTTGATGTTGTGCATACAGACATGTGGGGGTCTACACAAAATGTATCTCTTGGAGGCAGTTCATACTTTGTCACATTCATTGATGATTGTTCTAGAAAGCTGTGGATATATTTTATGAAGAAAAAGAGTGAAGCATTTGAGCACTTTAGAACTTTCAAGGCTGCAGTTGAAAGAGAAACAGGGTTGAAAATAAAGTGCTTGAGGTCAGATGGAGGGGAGAGTACCTCTCGAATGAGTTCAGTGATTTTCTGAGGTCTCATGGGTTAAGAGACAATTCACATGCAGATATACCCCACAACAAAATGGGGTTGCAGAAAGGAAAAACAGGCATATTGCAGAAGTTGCATGCGCCTTGATGGAGAATATGCCTAAGAATTTTTGGTCTGAGGCTACTCATACTGCTGTTTATATTATGAACAGAACTCCCACAGCTGCAGTTTATGGTATGACTCCTAAAGAATGCTTTACTAGCAAGAAGCCTGATGTATCGCACTTGAAGGTATTTGGCTGTGTTGCATACGTTCATGTGCCAGATGAGCTACGGAAGAAGCTTGATCCAAAGGTAGAAAAATGTGTTTTTATTGGATACTCTTTAGAGCAGAAAGGGTATCGCTGTTATAACCCTATCACATGTAAGTTTAGAGTGAGCAGGGATGTCATCTTTAATGTAATGAGCAGTTGGTATGCATCTAGTGGTGATGCATTGGATGATGATCATGATCATGACACTCATGTGCAAGCTGAAAAGCACGAATCACTGACTCTTAGTGGACCAGAGACATCCTCTGGTAGTCCTTGGTCTGGGAGACTAAGGAGTACCTCTACATCTTCAAGTGCATCTAGTAGCACTACAAGTAAAGACAAATGAAAGAATAAAGTGTCAGATGGCATTGATGCAGTTCTTGATGGAGACTCCAGTGGCTCAAATAGCTTGGATGAGGAGCTTGGTATTCCTTCTGTCAGGACACCAGGTGTACAGAGAGCTCATAGTAATGTAAAGGCTCCATTGAGTGATCCGGTGGTACGTAGATCTAGCAGGGTCAGATACCCTGTTAAAAGATTTGGTTTTGAAGGTTATGCAGCTCACCATTATGCTTATATGGTGAAACTAGTTGAGGATGTTGAGCCCACATGTTTTGAGGAGGCTATTGATCATGCTCATTGGGATGCAACAATGGATGAGGAGATGGTTGCATTAGAAAAGGCTATGCCCAGACATATGGCATAGATTATGAAGAAACCTTCAGTCCAATTGCTAGGATGGCAACTGTCAGATGTGTGATTGATTTGGCAGTAGCCAAAGATTGGAGATTGCAGTAAATGGATGTGAAGAATGCCTTCTTGCATGGTGATTTGCAGGAAGAAGTGTATATGGATCAACTAGCAGGTTATGAAGATTTAGAGCATTCCACGTATGTGTGTAGGTCGAAGAAGGCGCTCTATGGGCTCAAGCAAGCACCTAGAGCATGGTCTGACAAGATCAAAGAGTATCTTGTCAATATTGGCTTTTATGTTTTTTATGTTGATCACTCACTTTATGTGAGAAAGGGAGATGCAGGTTTGGTCATCATAGTCATCTATGTGGATGACTTGATTATTACAGGTGATAGTGATAGTGGGATTGCTGAAGTCAAGGATTTTTTGAAGAAGAAGTTTGAGATGAAGGATTTAGGTGAGCTAAGGTACTTCCTTAGCATTGAGGTGATCAGATGTGATGATGGTATATGGTTGTCCCAAAGACAATATGGCTTGAATATGTTGTCCAAGTATGGTATGACAGCATGCAAACCACTTTCAGTCCCATTGGAGCAGAATGTAAGGTTGAGTGTTGATGTTGGGGATGAGATAGAAGACCCTACTATGTTCAGGAGGATAGTGGGGAGTTTGATCTACATGACCATTACAAGGCCAAACTTGGACTACGCTGTTGGTCTTGTGAGTCAATTTATGCAAGTACCTAGAAAGCCACATTTGGATGCAGTCAGACACATATTGAGATATGTAAAGTCCACATTACATTATGGACTTTTTTATGAGGCAAATACAGATGTATAGGCGTTTGGATACACAGATGCAGATTGCGCTAGTAGTATGTCTGATAGAAGATCTACCAGCAGATACATGTTCTCTCTTGGTAGTGCAGGAGTTACTTGGAGCAGCAAAAAGCAACCTACAGTTGCTTTGTCAAGTACAGAGGCTCAGTATAGAGGTGTTGCTGAAGCAGCATGTGAGGTAGTATGGCTACAAAAGTTATTGGTTGATTTAGATGTGCAGTGGAAGGTTTAGTTGTCATTTATTGTGACAACATGAGCAGTATACAGTTGGCTAGGAACCCTCTGTTCCATGCCAGGACAAAACATATTGAGGTACACTACCACTTTGTGAGAGAGAAGGTACTAGCAGGTGAGATTGACTTTGTATATGTTAGCACATAGGATCAGATAGCTGACATCTTCACGAAGGCATTGGGTACAGAGAAGCTTCAAAAGTTTTGAAGCTTACTTGGAGTTGCAGAGATGCAGTTGAGCTTGAGGGGGAGTGTTGAGATAACAAGCTCAACACATGTGGACATTGATGATGGACCGCCTGGTTAGATGGGTCCACATGTCTACACTTAGCACGTCGGTGGTCATTATGACTCTCACATAGCCACTGACTCATTATTTATTATATTTAGGTTGTTACACCTATTTACAGCTGGCATAGTTATAGCGCCAGTCGACTAGTGTAGTCAATTATGCATTGTTTGACTTAGTAGGCCACTTTCCTTTATGTTGTATCTTATCTATACTTTGTGTACATTGTAAAGTGTGTGGAAGAAGAAGAAGAAACCAGCAAGAAAACGTTTTGGCCTCCATCTCTCTTCTTGTCTCTTGAGTGAGCTTCTCCTTGTGCATTCTATGTGTGTTCGACACAGCATCTTGAGCAAGTCCCCCCACAACGCGATTCTTGACAGGCCTGTTATGATAGGAAATTTTTTCATTTTCTCCCATAATAGTTTTTTTTTTCTTCTCTTGTTTTTTTTTTGTTTCTTTTTGCCTTTTTTTTTCTCCCATTCCTGAGGGTGTCTCCACCTTTTCTCGAAGAATAGGTCGGCATGACAGGGACCGAAGTCCTTTCTCCCATGACCGATATATATATATATATTTTTTTTTCTTTTTTGAATTAAGCAAAGGCTTGATTTTTCTCTGATCCACCAATTTGATGAGCCATTGAGTTGGTTGCATACCTTGTAGGCCTAGATCCTTCATTGTCACATCCGTCATAATGTTCACTAATGAGTCACCATCAATCAATGCATTTGCAATAAAGCAGCCTTCTATCCACACTCCAGTCTCTGGGGTACCAGGATCTAGGAAGGCGTTAACCACATCCACTTCTTTTACAGGCTCTGGAGCTTTGTTGGACTTTGTTGCTGTTGAGGGAGTAATCCTTAAGCCAGGTCTTCTTGTCAGTATACTTTTGAACCTTTTTCGACAACTGGGAGACAACATCAAAAATTGTCGGAATGTGAGGTTTGGTTTAAAGGTATCTAGATCTCTGACCAGATCGTATTCCTTAATAGGATCCATTGGCTTCTCTAACCGGTTAGGGAATGGGGCGACACCCATTTTCATTTTTCTTTTTTCTTCCAACAGGAGCATGATGGGGATTTCTTCTATGACTTGTGGCACTTCCTCCTCTTCTATCTCCTGGACCTCCGGTCCTGTCTCTGGAACTGTCTCTGTGACTCTCTGTGGCACTGTAGTGCTATGTACGGCACTGTCAGGCTCTGTTCTGTTTTGTTCTTCTATTGGAAGATTGAACTTCACTCTTTTGGTAGGAGGATTATTTTCTTTCTGGACAGGTGGTTCCTTCTTCTTTGCATGCGTGATGGTAGAAACTTCTAATTCCACTAAATTGGAGGTAGGCTCTTGGGCCTTGGACATATTATCAGTAGCATTGTTTTTCACTGGGGCTGGGCTTGGACAGTCTTTTGCAGTGTGGCCTTCTCCTTTGCATCGACTGCATAAGGGCTTGTAATCCACTAACCTTCTGGGATTTGGACAATTTGGTGAAATGTGTCCCTTTTCTCCGCATCTGTAACACTCCACTTTTGATCTCTGACCACTGCCACAAACTGTTATCCTCTGTAACTTTGAGAGGGAAACCTCCTTGGACCAAAATTAGGACCAAACTCTCTAGGTTTGGGTCCAATATCCTGTGTTGTCATTTTGGATTCTAGCAAGTTGAATCTTGCGTCTTCTTCCTTCCTTCTCCTATCATGCATCTCCTTCAGAGAGCAAATATGCTCTGTATGGTTCTTCATAAGACATTAGGAGCAGAAAGCTCCAAGGACTGTTGGCTTTCGTGTATATTTAGTGGCTAAATGGCCTGCTTGATGACACTTACTGCACCAAGTATTTGACCGCATCACATCTCTTCCTGCTCTTGAAGGAGCGGATATATTGGCGGTATTCACCTTCAGTGTCTACAACTACTCTGTCATCACATCCATCAACTCCTTTTTTATATTTGCAATTGAGTTGGATAAATAATCCTTCAAGCTTTCTCCTCTTGAGGCACTGGCAGTAGGGTTTTGAGGAGTCTCTGTAATCACTACATAAATAGGTTGGGCTGGTGCAGATGGGTCTCTATTTTGATTCTGATTCAGAGCTCCTATTTGAACTGCTGGTTGTTGGCTCCAGTTGGTAGGGTTCCACTATTGCTGCTGATTTGACATTGGGGGAATTGTTTGGAACCATTGTTGTTGTGGTTGAACCATCATTTGAGGCACTGATTGTGGCCACTGTGGATTTGGTGCACTGTACTGTGATACTGGGGGCATCTGTTGGTAGGGGTAGGGGACAGTCCCTGGGATTGTATTTGGTGGGTACATCATCCATGGCATCAGAGGAGGTGGGACTCCTCTTCTTGGATTCATCGCCAATCTAGCTTCCACTTCATCGTACAGTCTTGCACCTTCTGTTGCATCTTGCAGTGTGGCTGGTCTTTGCAGCTCCACAAACTTACGGGCTTCTAGTTGTAATTCTCTGAGGAAGACTCCCTTCTGAATGCCATCATCTAGATTATGGTTGGTCCATCTCTTCAATATGGACTCCATTGTGGAGACATACGCTTCCACTCGTTCTCCAACAAACTCTGCTACATGAAGATCGGGGTCTTCATTGCACTCTCCATTAAAAATTGGCAACGGGACTACATTCGCTGGCCTGTTCATCAATATTTCCAGGATGGATCTGGCTTTGAAGCGGACCTCCAGCAGGAGGAGGAAGGGCTTGCTATGCCATTGGGACTTCTGTAAAGAGTTTCGCAAGGGCATCAAAGGTGGCTTCTCCTGCTAGCTCGTTCTTGGCATTGATTCTTACTTTCTCTCTTCTCACATACCTCTGAAGTTGTTCTAGTGCTTGTCTTCGGATGGCGTCATTCATGAGGGGGTTGGCTCCATTATGTTGTTAGTGCTCCACAGAGGGATAACAGAAGGCTTCAATCTCTAGAGGACTCTCTTGCCAACATTTCTTCTACTTCTTCCTTTTCAACGTCTCTGAATTCTGCTTTCATGCCACTGCACAGAGGAAGGTATTCGATTTTGAAGGTGTCGAAATGCATAAGTCTAAGCATTGTGGTGGTGCCATCATCATAGTAATGCCAGCTCCTGATGGTTTCAACAGTATATATTGTAAAGAACACTCTGTCTACCAACTTCCAGTGGGTTGCCAATTGTACAAAAAAAATATTGTCAGAACACCAAGCATCTCACATATCTTGCTGTTGAGCGTCTATGAACAAGTCCGAGCTTTGTTCCTTCTTATTTTTGTGAACCTCCACAAACCACGAATCCTGAAGCTTCTTGACTATTTTCCACTTGATGATGTCTGGAAATTCTTCAATGAAGGCCAAATCCTCCATTGATGCTCATTCTCTCTATTCTACTCTTCATTTTTGTGGGAGGAACTTTGCAATTGTGATGCAACTTTCTATAGCTTCAGAGGGTAGTGAAAATAGACCGTCTCATAGAGGGACTTCATTAGAATGGCATTGTGCTTTCTCCATTGGGGAATGAATTTTTTGTAGAATGTTGCCTTGGAAATGAAGGCTTGCAATTCTTCAACAATGGCAAGAACTCTACTATCCATTGATTTTTTTTTTCCCACAGTGCCACTTCTTCCATTTTCAGCCTCTGTTTGTGCTTGTTGATGGCAATTTTCCCCGGCTGCGCACCAAAAACATGGAGCCCTAAGAGAGACACTAAGGAAATAGGGTTTCTACTACAAGAAAATCTATCTTGTCATCATCAACAAGCTTTTTTATTAGGTTTTATATAATCACAATGAAGAAAAGAACACAAGGCACAACAAATCTTCATGCAGCATCATGTAGATCTCCCACGGATTTTATAAAATCAACCGTATTCTTCATAACCTTCATAATCTCCATCAAAAGAACAAAGAACACAAAAGAATACACCATCTTTGAATGGAAATCAATCAGATTATCCATCTTCAATGTCTTCATAGTTCTCTTTCTCAATCTCTCACATACAATTACATTGTTTTGATAGATTTTACTATCTCTGACTCTCTCTCTCTCTCTCTCTCTCCATCAATAGTACATCATATCCTCACTAAAATAATCAATAATCATACATACTACTCCTCTCTTGGTCGTGAATACACCTTCCAAAAGGTATGTGTGGTATGAAGGGGCACCAGAGACTTCATAGTGTCCTGTGATATCTGTCTTCTATCACTGTCTTCTGCAACCTTCTATGAATCTTCAGCAATTACTTCTTCTCTTCAATTAGCTTGGATAGAGTTTCCCTTCATCCTTTCCTAAGACAAAAACACTTCCCAAAATATCCACACATCCATCATAACACTCAATAGAAACAACAGAACAGAACCACAGAGCAACAAAAGTACAGAACAATAGAGCTACAGAAGCTTATAGAACTTCACAGAAGATCAACAGAACCCATAAAAATCATAAAAACCAAAACAAAACCAATTCAATCTTTCATAAACCTCTTCACAAAACTTCAATCATCTCTCAAAACATTCATTCAACCATCTCTACTATCAAAATATAAACAAAACAGAAAAAAACAGAAGAAAATCAAACCTTACAGAACCAAACATCCTCATCAAAAACCATAAAAAACTCTTCAAACTTATCCAAACCTCTCCAAACACTTCAAAATAAACAACCATTTATCATTAAAAACATCAAAAAATTGGCTAAAAAACCAACATATTTCACACTCAACAAATCAAATGAATTATTTTTGGAAAGATGAACTAAGAGATCCAGCCTCAGTTGGTTAATGCTTTGTAGATAGGCAGAAGTTGTGTTCTGTCATTGATTCAGGACCACAGAATCAATCATGGAGTGCTAGGAATTATCAGGGCAAGTAGCCACTTTTGAGGAGTAACTCTGGAACATGTCATCTATTCGCAACTCCAAATAGTTGACATACAAAACAGCTTGTAAAACCACATCTCCCACATACCAGGCCATATCCACTTCATCTAGAATCAATAAGTCTCCTCGTAGATATATATATGATAGCAATATGGTATCTGTCATGACACAATATTCAAACACCATACGGACCACTTCTTTCAGCAACTCGGAGACCAAGCCCCACTCCAACCATCCTCTGGAAGAGAAAGATCCATCGTTGAAAGCTTCATGTAAAAGGCCAACTTGTGCAATTGATAGTGGACAAAGAAAGAATGGTCCAGAGAAACATATTCCTGGAAATGTTCAAATGTAGACCATAGCAGATCCATCCTGGACTGCAATCATTCCACTTTATCTTGGAAGAGACGACACAAGGTAGCCTGTCTCTGAAGAACTGCCAAGTCTTGTTGTGAGAGAGAAGGGATCAGTGGAATATTAGGGCTTGGAGGAACAAACTGTGATTGTGCCAGTTGGTCTTGCAACTGCTTGATTTGGAAAGCTTGTGATTCCACTATGTCATTAGCAGTCTCTAAGGCTGAGAGTTTTACATCTCAGAGAGTTTGAAACTCTTGCGCTTCTTTGGACATCCTTTCATTCTCCTCTGAGATTCGAGTGACCTCTGATTGAGCCTTTGTGAACTGAATCTTCAGAGAAGATATCTCGTCACGTTGGGTTTCAATCAGTTGGGCTTGTTCTCCATCTGCTTAAATAGATATGCGAGGGTATCTTTAGCAGAGGCTAACTTGGATGTTGCCTTATGCAACTAGTCTTTAGACTGCATCAGTTCTTCATAAAAGGAAGCATACAGCTGTTGAACACAGGCTGTCACTAACAGTTCAATTGAACTGTGAATGCCTTTACATAGGAAAGGAATGGCATCTCCCAAGACTAAACTATTCAGTGGGGGACTGATATGTCCAACGAACCTTCTCGATGTGCTCTGAACAGGTTGTTACATGTGAGATAAGCAGGGAGATCACTGCTAGATGTAGCAAAAATTTTCACTGAAGGAAGAACGGAAGGAGCTTTATCTGCTACCTGCTTCAAGCATTTGCGCTATATGATGGAGGAGGTGGAGGCACACTCTTTTGTAAACCTGAGTAGGTCAAGAAGGCAAACAAGTAGGATCCATAGGTACTAGGATGTATCTATTCTTCTTCCGTCTGGTAGGTGGATCAATGGGACCCACAAAATCAATCCCCCACTTCTCAAATGGCTTTAGGAGGAGAATGGGTTGAAGTGGCATGGCACTTGTTTTGGTAGGTTTCCCCATTCGCTAACAAGCATCATATCTTTTACAGTAATCATATGCATCCTTGTGGATGGTCGGCCACCAGTATCCTACTAATAGAGCCTTCCAGGCTATCTCTTCTCCTGCGAAGTGTCCACCACATGGTTCGTCATGGCATGCTTTCAATACTATGCCGATTTTCTCCCTTGCAACACATCTTCACATCACTTCATCTTTGCCTTTCTTGTACAGTGCACTGCCTAGCAAAGTCTAGGGGGCTAATTCTAACAAAAGCTTCTTCCTCTCATGACTTGGGATGCCATGAGGATACTGTTGAGTTGCCAAGAGGTTGGCTATGTCTGCATACCAGGGAGTAACTATTTCAACTAGAGACAAGGAAGCATCAGGAAGGTCTAGATCATCATGTTCCTCTTCTTCTGGTTGAGGGATCCGTGATAGATGATCAGCTAGGACATGGGAACGGCCAGGCTTAGTTACTACTTCAAAGTCAAACTCCTGGAATAGGAGCAACCATCTCATCAGTCGCCATTTAACATCTACTTTGTTCATCAAGAAGGACAGGGCTTCATGATCCACATAGAACTTGAAATGTGTGGACAATAGATAGTGTTGAAACTTCTCCAGTGCAAACACCATTGCCAAGCACTCAAGCTCTGTCACTGTGTAGTTCCGTTCCCTATCACTGACCTATCAGCTTGCATAATATATCGGTTGATCTAATTTTGAGGGGGGCTTTTGACATAGGACAACACCTAGCCCTTCACCAGATGCATCTGTGTGCACATGGAACTCCTTTGTCCAATCAGGAGGCTATAAAATAGATGCTTGGATCAGGCACTATTTTAGGATATTAAATGCCTCTTCACAGTCATCAGTCCAAAGGAAATCAACTTCTTTCCTTAGGAGCTTGTGCAAAGGGACTGCCTTAGTTGCAAAATGTGCAATAAATCTTCTGTAGTAGCCCACATGGCCAAGAAATCCTCTCAATTCCTTGAGGTTTGTCGGTGTTGTTAAGGTGGCAATCTTTTCAATCTTTGCTGAGTCTATTGCAATTCCTTATGCAGAGACAATATGGCCCTAAAGCACTCTCAAGAAGCACCAAAGTCACATTTGTTGGGGTTGAGAGAAATCCCATACTCTCGGCATCTGTCAAAACATTGCTCTAGGTGTCCCCAGTGCTCATGGATCAAACTATAGACACAAAAGTCATCAAGATACACCTCAATGAAATCATGCAAATGATTCTTCAAGGTAGCCATCATTACTCATTGGAAGGTGGTAGGAGCATTACAGAGTCCGAATGGCATCACTCTGTAGGCATAGGTCCCCCATTCTGTGGTGAAGGTTGTTTTAGATTGGTCCTCTTCTGCTATTTAGGCTTGGTTATATCCACTGAATCCATCCAAGAGGGAATATAGCTCATGGCCTGCCACTGTGTCCAACAGTTGGTCTGTAAAAGGGATAGGGAAATGACCCTTCGTCTTCAAATTGAGCTTTCGAAAGTCGACACATATTCGAAGTTTCCCGTTCTTGTTGGGTACTACCACAATGAGCGAAACCCATTCACTGTTAGCCACGGGATAAATGAACTCAACTTCAAGCAGTTTCAATAATTCGGCCTTCACCAGAGCAGAGTAATTAGGATTCATACGCCTTTGTCTTTCCCATTAGGTTTGGCATCGGGCTCTAGGTCAATGTGATGTTTGCATACTGTGGGATAAATCCCCTTCAGGTCTTTATATAACCAGGCAAACTCTTCTAAGTTCTCTTTGAGTAGGTCTCGAAGGACCACTAATTCCTCTTCTAGAAGATTAAGACCCACTTTCAGGTGACGTTCAGTTCCTTCAGCATCCAAGAACGTTACTTGTCTTTCGCCTTCCACTTTGCAGATAAATGTTCCATGGATTGCTTCTGGGTAGAGGTCCGACTCTTTCAAGAGAGTCGTATCCTCGTCTGATGTCCCACTAGAACCAGTGTCCTTCTTTTGAATAGATGACTCATTTGTCTGTTGAAGTTGCTGGAAGGGTATCAGAGCTTTGTTTACTTTTGTTTGAGTAGTGACCTCTTCAGGATTCAAGGCTTCATCTTCAGAGGATGCATCCAAGAATGTCACATAACACGGACCTGCTAGAGGCTGTGGCTTTGAGGGCTTGGGCTTCTGTTGATAGGGGGCATCATCATCATCTTTTCTTTGGACTGAACAGTCAGGGCGACAAGAGCCACTGGTGAACTTAATTTTTACGCTTTTAATCCATTGCTTATACAGATTCTGCATACTTTATGGTCCATTGACCAACCCAAACGGAACCATGGTCATTTCATCCAGTACCCTGAGATATTCGGCCTCTGAGGTCTCTGTAAAGGGACATCAACCAGATCATCCTCTATCAGAGGGAATTCTTCATCTGCACTTTCATAGCCTACTTCATTTTCTTCCTCATCAGTTTCATCCTCATCCTTTAGAGGCTCTATTTTTGCTTCTGTAGAGGCTATGTAGGAGAAGAACAGATCTTTTACCTCCGCATGCGCTTCTGCTTCTATTCACGAGTTCTGACTCTGCTTCTGCCTCTGGCTTTGAGTCTGTATCTGTTACTGTCTCTATAACTGTCTCTGTATCTGCTCTGTCTCTGTTCTGTAGCCGCTCTGTATCTGCTCTGTCTCTGTACTGTCTCTGCTCTGTAATTGTATTGTCTCTATACTGACTTTGCTCTGTCTCTGCCACTGTCATGTAATAGGGAGAATAGTACATCCATGCTTCTATTTCACTGTCAGAGGTGATTTCAAAAGTTAATTCTAGTTGAGGCAGGATTCTCCCATGGACAAGGATTTTACATCCCGTGGCAGTTGGCTTACAGTGCCCACTGTTAGGGACTATGCCTCTGTTTTCTTAGGAAATATTTGCTTAACAGCTTCTTCATCTCCTGATGTACCATTTGTTGCCTCATTAGAGGAGTCAGTTATGACTTCAATGTATGTGGATCCATTGTCTTTTTGCGATCCATACAGCTTTAACATCGCTTTGTTAGGTCCTCTTCCTAAGGTTAGGATTCATTTGAACCAGTACGTCCTGACTCTTGCTTCAAAAAGCCAAGGTCTTCCCAAAAGCAGAGGGTATGAAGTCCCATAAGAATTTGGTTTAACCACCAAATATGTCAACCAATAGTCTCTTCCTGCAAGGGTTACCCAACGGTTTGACTCTACTTTAGTCTGCCAATCTGATAAGCCACTGTGTAGGTTGAATTCCTTGCAACCCTAAGTCCTTCATTGTGACATCCATCATTATGTTTACTGATGAGCCTCCATCAATCAATGCATCTGAAATGAAGCATCCTTCTATCCATACACTACTCTCTGGGGTTCCAGGATCTAGGAAGCCATTAGCCACATCTACTTCCTTTACAGGCTCTGGGGCCTTATTGGTCTTGGTTGCTATTGAAGGAGCAATCCTTAGTCCACGCTTGCGTATCAAGATGCTTTTGAATCTCTTTCGACAGCTGGGAGACAGCATCAGCAAACTGCCGAAATGTTAAGTTTGGTTTAAAAGTGTCTAGGTTTTTGACCAAGTCATAATCTTTAATAGGATCCACAGGCTTCTCCAGCCAGCTGGGAAATGGGGCTACACCCATTTTCATCTTTCCTTTGTCTTCTAATAATTGATGCATCGGCACTTCTTCGGTTTCTAGAAGTACTTCTATATTATCTATCTCTTGGGCCTCTGGTCCTGTCTCTGGGACTATCTCTGTAACTCTCTGTGGCACTGTAGTGCTTTGTACTGCATTGTTTTGTTCTGTACTGCTCTGTCCCTCTGTAGGTATGTTGAATTTCACACTCTTGTCAGGAGAGTTATTTTCATTTTGTACCACTGGTTCCTTCTTCTTGGTGCGCGTAACAGCGGCAACTTCCAACTTGACCAAATTGGAAACAAGTTCTTGTACCTTCTATTGGCTATCAGTGGCATTGGCCTTTACAGGGGCTGGACTGGGACAGTCCTTTGCAGTGTGGCCTTCTCCTTTGCATCGGCTGCATAAGGGCTTGTAATCCACAGATCATCTAGGATTTGGACAATTCGGGGAGATATGTCCCTTTTCTCCACACCTATAACATTCATCTCTGATCTCTGACCACCGCCAGACTGTCGTCCTCTGTAACTTTGAGAGGGAAACCTCCTTGGACCAAAACTAGGACCAAATTGCCTAGGCTTTGGTCCAATATCTTTTGTTGTCATTTTGGATTCTAGCAAGTTGAATCTTGCATTTTCGTCCTTCTGTCTTCGTTCATGCATCTCTTTCAGAGAGAAAATATTTTATATACGGTTCTTCCGCAAACAGTAGGAACAGAAAGCTCCAGGAATGGTTGGTTTTCGGGTACATTCGGTGGCTAAATGTCCTGCTTGATGACACTTTCTGCACCATGTATTAGAGCACATCACATCTCTTCTAGCTCTTGCAGGAGTGGATATATTGGCGGTATTTACCTTCAATGTCTATAGCTGCTCTGTAATCACATCCAAAAGCTCTTTCTTGATACTTGCAACTAAGTTGGATAAGTAATCCTTCAAATTTTCACCTCCTGAAGTGCTTGTTGTGGGATTTTGGGAAGTGTCTGTAATTACTGCATACATTGGTTGGGTAGATCTAGAAGATCCTTTGCTATGGCTCTGATTCAGAGCTCCTATTGAGACTTGGGGTTGTTGATTTCAGTTGGTAGGATTCCACTGTTGTTGATTCGCCATTGGAGGAACTGTTTGAGGCCACTGTTGTTGTGGTTGAACCATCATTTGAGGCACTGTTGTCTGCGTGACCACAATGGATTAGGTGCATTATACTGCGGCACTGTTTGCATCTGGGGATAGGGGTAGGGAACTGTCCCTGGGACTGCATTTGAGGGGTATACCATTCCAGGCATATGAGGGGGTAAGACTCCTCTTCCTAGAGTCATTGACAGCGTTGCTTCAACTTCGTCATACAATCTTTCACCTTCCACTGGAGCTTGTAGATTGACTGGTCTTCTCAATTCCACGAACTTGTGAACTTCTGGTTATAGGCCCCTGAGAAACACTCCTTTCTATATTCCTTCATCCAAATGATGGTTAGTCCATCTCCTCAGGATGGATTCCATTCGGGAGACATAAGCTTCTACTCTTTCTCCAGAGGACTGACTTAAGTTCTGACTTAAGTTCATGAACTCCTCTCGCATCCGCTCTTCAAAACCTTCACTCTTAAATTTAGTGAGGAAGGCCAACTTCAGGTCGTCCCATGTGCCAAAAGTTTGTGCTGCTTGTCTCTCATACCACTGAAACGCCGCACCCTTGAAAGTGGCAGGGAAGATTACTAACCAATGCTCAGGGGTTCTGGCATTGTTAGCCACACATGCTACCATAAACTCTGCTACATGAAGATCAGGATCTTCATTGTACTCTCCCTTAAAAACTGGCAATGGGACTACATTTGTTGGCCTGTCATCAATATTTCCACAAGAAATCTGACTAGGAAGGGGACCTTGAGTCGCCATGGGGAATTTTGTAAAGAGTGCTTTTAGGGCGTCAAAGGAGGCTTCTGTTGCGAGCTCGTTCTCAGTTTTGATTTTTTCCTTCTCTTTCTCACATACCTCTGGACTCGTTCCAATGCTTTGCCTCTTTATTGCGTCATTCATCAAGGGGTTGACTTCAACCAGTTGGTCTGGACTCAAGAGGATAGTGTCTCTAATAGATTCTCTGGCCAACATCTCCTCTACTTCCTTCTTTTCAACATCTCTGAATTCAGCTTTCAAACCACTACAAAGGGGAAGATATTCTGTTCTGAAAGTATCAAAACTCATTATTCTTAGGATTGTTGTTGCATCATTATAATAATGCCAACTTCTGAGGGTTTCAACAATGTATGTTGTGAAAAACACTCTGTCTACCAACTTCCAGTGGGTTGCTAATTGAACAAACAAAAGATTGTCAGTGCACCAAGCATCCCATGTATCTTGCTGTTGAGCATCCATGAACAAATTCCAGCTCTTTCCCTTCTTGTCTTCGTGAACCTCTACAGACCACGACTCCTGAAGCTTCTTCACAATCTCCCACTTGATGATGTCTAGAAACTTCTCAATGAATGCCAAATCTTCCATGGATGGTCATTCTCTCTATTTCTGCTCTTCAGTTTGTTCCCAAACAGTTTGCCACAAGATGCAAGTTTTTGTTGCTTCAACAGGAAGAGGAAACAGTCCACCACATAGAGCATGCATCATGATGGTGATATATTTCCGCCATTGTGGGATGAAATTCTTGTGGAAAGTGGCTTTGATAATGAGAAATTCCAACTCTTCAGTGGAAGAAGGAACTTTACAAACATCCATTGAATTATCCTCTTCTTGACAATGCCATTTTCTTCATTTTCAGTCTCTTCTGATGCTTGTTGATGGCAAGTTTCCCCGGCTGCGCACCAAAAACATGGATCCCCAAGAGGAACACCAAGGAAAAGGGAATTCTCTTGCAATAAAATCTATCTTGTATCATCAATAAGCTTTTATTTCATTCTTCTGATCATCAAAACAAAGAAAATAGAAATTCTTCACGCAGCATCATAGTAGATATCTCCCACGGATTTGATAGAATCAATCATAATCTTCAACATCTTCATGAAATTGTTAAATATAAAAAATAATACAAGGGAATACACCATCTTTGAATGGAAGTCAATTACATATTATCCTTCTTCAATGTCTTCATAATTCTCTCTCTCAATCTCTCATATACAGTTACACTGTTTTGATATAATTGACTATCTATGGCTATCTCTCTCTCTCTCTCTCAATAGTACATCATATCCTCACTACAATGTTCTCATAGTAACCCTCAATAATCCTTCTTAGGTCATGAATGCACCTCCCAAGAGATTTGTCTGATATGAAGAGTCACCAGAGCCACTACAGTGTCTTTTCATAGCTCATTACTGTCACTGTCTAGTCTTCTCTTCAGTCTTCAACAGGTCTTTCTTCCACTTGTTTTAGCTCTTTTGAACTTAGATTCATCCTTTCCAAAGGTGAGAAAACTTTCCCAAAGTCACACATACATTCTACAAAACACCTACAGAAGGTCTACAAAACAATCACAGTACAGCACTAGAACAACTACAGTACAGTTACAGTACAGAGACAGAGCAGAGATAGAGGGTTTACAGAAGGTCATCAAAACCTCATAAATCATACTCAAACCATTCCAAACTATCAAAAACTATTCAATAAACTTTCAAAAGATCTCAATCTTCATCAATCATCAATCCATGCTTCATACAGAAGACAATTAGAACAAAAAAGAAGGTATACAGAAGGTATACAAGAACCTATCAGAACATCACATAACCTCATATCTCCACTGAGAATCATCATGAACTTCCAAAACATAACCAATATCATCCAAAACTCTCAAATACTTCCTTACAATCATACATCACTCTAAATCCATCAAAACTCAATCATTCAGTCCTCAAAAACAACAAAAATCAGTCAAAATTTTAGTCTTTTTCCACTCTCAACATAAGTGCTATGTGTCAAGATTGTGGGAGAGAAGGAAGGAGTCTCGCTTGAAGCTTTCTGGCTTGCACAATGGGAGAATACACACAAGGGTGGAGGCTGAAAACAGTTTTCCTCTTCTTAGTTGTGTAAGCCAAAAGAACTCAAGTACAAAGAAATAGAAGAACCCTATATATGGGTCTCAAAACCAAACTCAACTAACTAAGGTGGCATACTAACTGAGCCACGAACTAGAGTAGATAAGGATAGCTATCATGTAGCTATTATTCATGGGCGGTGTACCAACCGCGTCTGCAACTGACAAGTCGGTGACATAAATACACAACGGTCACCCTGGCGTATCACAAGTGGAGCTCGATATCTCAACACTCCCCCTCGAGCTCAATCCCAATTCCTGCACACCAAGCAGGTCTCTGAACTTGCGCAGCTTCTCTGCGCCCAATGCCTTTGTGAATATGTCAGCTACCTGATCCTCTGTGCTGACATAAACTAGATCAATAAGACCTAGTAAAACCCTCTCTCACACATAGTGATAATGCACCTCAATGTGCTTTGTTCTAGCATGATAGACTGGGTTATTTGCCAAGTGTATACTAATCATGTTGTCACAATAAATGACAACTGGTCCATCTGTAGACTGATGCATATCATAAAGTAGCTTATGCAACCAAGCTACCTCACATGCAGCCATTGCTGCACCCCTGTACTCAGCCTCTGTGCTCGACAAGGCAACTGTAGACTGTTTCTTGCTGCTCCAAGTGACTGTAGCACTCCCAAAAGAGAACACATATCCACTGGTAGATCGTCTATCAGAAATACTACCAGCCCAATCAGCATCAGTGTATCCATGCAACTGTATCTGAACCCTAGTCTCATAAAATAGTCCATACTGCAATGTGGACTTCACATACCTGAGTATGCATCTAGCCGCATCCAAATGTGGTTTCCTTGGAGCCTGCATAAACTGACTTACCAATCCAACAACATAGCTCAAATCTAGCCTGGTAATAGTCATATAAATCAAACTTCCTACTATGCGTCTGTACATAGTAGGGTCTTCTAGAAGCTCACCTGCATCTGTGCTCAGCTTCACATTCTGCTCCAAAGGAACTGAAATAGGCTTACAGCCTGTCATCCCATATTTGGACAGCATGTCCAATCCATACTGCCTCTACAAGAGCTGTATCCCACTTGGTGATCTAATCACCTCAATGCCCAAGAAATAACGCAACTCTCCCAAATCCTTCATCTCAAACTTCTGCTTCAATAGCATTTTCACATGAAGGATATCTTCATCACTGTCACCTGTCATAATCAAATCATCAACATAAATGACAAGTAGCATAATACCTTTCTCTATTTTTCTCACATAAAGTGAGAAATCTGCCTTGGAAATCTGAAAGCCAATAGTGACAAGATACTGTCCTATCTTGTCAGACCATGCTCTAGGTGCTTGCTTCAAGCCATACAAGGCTTTCTTCAACTTGCAAACAAACTCAGGATGAACAACATGCACATAACCTGGTGGCTGCTCCATATAGACCTCTTCTTGCAAATCACCATGCAAGAAGGCATTCTTTACATCCATCTGATGTAAAGACCATCCCTTTGATGCAGCCATAGCAATGACTGCTCTTACGGTTGCCATCCTTGCAACCGGACTGAATGTTTCTTCATAGTCAATGCCATATGTTTGTGCATACCCCTTGACTACTAATCTTGCCTTGTATCTATTCACAGAATCATCTACATTGTGCTTCACCTTATAAACCCACTTACAGCCAATTGCATTTTTACCTTTAGGCAAAGGTACCAATTCCCATGTAGCATTTGCTTCCAAGGCATCCATTTCTTCATCCATGGCTTTCTCCCATTTTTCTTTTCCCATGGCTTCCTCAAAAGAAGTGGGTTCTGGTTCCTGTATCACTTTAACCATATATGCATAGTGAATGGCTGTAAATCCATTATATTTCAGCCTATCCACAGGATACCTAGCTCTCGTAGACCTGCGCAAAGTAGGTTCACTCCCAGGTGCTCTCAAACATCCCTGGTCTTCCTTACTCCAGGTGTAACAATAGAAGGAATACCCAACTCATTATCAATGCTCTGTTCTGAGCCACTGGATTCACCATCCACATAAGAGTGACCTGGATTCACATCAAACATGGGCTGATCAACCTTCTCTTTTCCTTTTCGTGATACCTGCATACCACTATCTGCATTACTTTGAGAAGATTCTCCTGATCTCAATCTGCCTGTCCATGGCGAAGAATGTGAACCACTACTAGAGGACGCTCCAGGTCCACTAATATTTTGTGACTGCTGCTGTGAATTTTGTGCAGCATTACCATTTTATGCATCTACATCATCAATCACATTTACTGGTTTATACCAGCTACTCATCTCATCAAAAACAACATCTCTGCTCACTGTAAACTTACGAGTAGAAGGGTTATAGCATCTATACCCTTTTTGCTACAGAGAGTAACCAATAAAGATGCACTTCTCAGCTTTTGGATCCAACTTGGATCTCAACTCATCTGGCACATGTACATAGGCAATGCAACCAAAAATTTTCAAATGAGAAATATCTGGTTTCCTACCAGTATACCTCTCCTCTGGAGTCATTCCATGTATTGCTGCAGTAGGAGTCCTGTTCATTATGTAGACTGCTGTAGCAACTGCTTCAGCCCAATAAAAATCTGGCAAGTCTTTTTCATTGAGCATGGCACGAGATACCTCTTCAATATGCCTGTTTTTCCTTTCTGCAATTCCATTTTGTTGTGGGGTATGACTGCATGAATATTGGTGCTTTATGCCATGCTCCTGTAGGAACCTTGCAAACTCATTTGAGAGGTACTCTCCCCCTCCATCTGACCTTAGGCATTTTATCTGCAGGCCTGTTTCTTTTTCAACCATCACTTTAAGAGTTTTAAAATGCCCAAAAACTTCACTTTTCTTTTTCATAAAATACACCCAAACTTTTCTGCTATAGTCATCAATAAAACTGACAAAATAATGACAGCCTCCAAGAGATGCAGCTTTAGTTGTCCACACATCAGAGTGGATTAATTCCAATGGCTTCTTACTCTCTTGAACATGTCTAGGAAATGGTTTCCTTGCCTGTTTTTCAAATTGACAGGCTTCACATACCTTATGCATTTCTGCAACCTTGAATTTCGGCAAACCTGCAACAATATTTTGGGCCTGCATTGATTTAAGTCACTGTACATTAACATGACCAATGCATTTATGCCAGATATCAATATGTGCAACTACACCGGTCCCATGTGCGAACATTGCTGCACTCAATTCAGACATGTCTGCATCCAATGTAAACATTCTGCCCTTTTGCTATCAACCGACCTTTATTTTTCATATCCTCAACAAAGTATCCATGAGGATTAAATCTGACCTGCAAGCCCTGTTCAACCATTTGACCAACAGAAACCAGATTCTTGGTGATATTCCGGACATGAAATACATCGGACAGGTATTTCTTTTTCCCATCCTGCATAGACAATGGAATTTTTCCAATCTGCACAATAGGATGTGCAGTATCATCACCAGTCTCCACAAATCCTGGTTTTTCCATTTTCCTTGCATCCTCCATCCATTCTGCATGACCTGTCATGTGGTTTGATGCACCTGAGTCAACATACCATACATCGTTGCTTTCTTCTGCACTTGTCACAGAATTGTTCATGTGCTGCACCATAAACAGATGCTCATTTCTGTCATCACCCTCTCTACTAGAGGATGCATAATTTCCTTGTTGTAGTTTTCCATTCATGATGTCATTCTGCTTTTTATAGCAGTCTTTAGCCATATGACCCATTTTACCACAATAGTAGCATTCAACATTACTGTTTGCATTTTGGCCTCTTTGCCATCCACCACGACCTCTTTGGCTCCCCCTGCCTCTAGAGTTACCACGTCCTCCTCCATAGGACTGGTTTTCTTGAGTTTGCTGCATATTCTGATTTTTACCACGGCCTCCATATCGGCCTCCTCTACCTCTGCCTCTACCTCTTCCAGCATTTGAGTAGAAGACAGCTTCTTTTGAAGTTCCTCCTGAAGAAGATGCACCACCATTTCTTTGCTCCTCAAAAATTAGAAGAGCAATCAGCTCCTCAAAATCAGGAAATCTTTCACGAACTGAAATTGATGTCCGAAACTATGCATAATCCTTTCCTAGGCCATTCAAGGTCACAGAAACTAAATCATCATCTTCCACTGGTGACCCAATGGAAGCAAGTGCATCTGCAATCTTCTTCACCTTCATGTGGTAGTCGTTGATACTCATATTTTCTCTTTGCACATAGTGCAACTCTTGCTTGAGCTGCATTTTCCTGGCTTGCGTATTTGTGCTATACATTTTTGACAAAGTATCCCATGCCTCCTTTGGCATACTTGCATCCTGAATATGCACAATCATAGAGTCTGAAATGCTGATAGACAGCCAATACATAACTTTCCTGGCTCTCTCATGCCATGCTTTAAATGCCTGCATTTGCTGTTGATTGGGAACATCAGGAAGAACTAGTTCTTCTTCATTTCTTGCAACAAAATCCCAATATCCTTTTCCCATAAGAAAATTCGTCATTCATACCACGAACAAGGCTCTGATACCATGTCAAGATTGTGGGAGAGAAGGAAGGAGTCTCGCTTGAAGCTTTCTTGCTTGCACAATGGGGGAAGACACACAAGGGTGGAGGCTGAAAACTGTTTTCCTCTTCTTAGTTGTGTAAGCCAAAAGAACTCAAGTACAAAGAAATAGAAGAACCCTATATATGGGTCTCAAAACCAAACTCAACTAACTAAGGTGGCATACTAACTGAGCCACGAACTAGAGTAGATAAGGATAGCTATCATGTAGCTATTATTCATGGGCGGTGTACCAACCGCGTCTGCAACTGACAAGTCGGTGACATAAATACACAACGGTCACCCTGGCGTATCACAAGTGGAGCTCGATATCTCAACACTATGTTCCATCTACTCATGAGACTTTGATCAGTCATGATGTTTGATGAGCTAGCATCCTAGTATGGTGCTAATCAGATAACAGTGACTCTTCATAAAGTACATATGCTGAAAATGGAATTGTTAAGGAGAGAACTTAGAAATGAGAGAAAGAAGAGAAAATGAGAGAGAAAGATTAAAAATGGATAGAGAAAGATAGGAAATAATAGAGAGAAGTCATAGAAGCTAAGAATAAGAAGGTGAGGCAAGAGAGAATAAATGTATTAGTGTTCAAAAGATGTGAAAATTTACATGTCTCTCCCTCTTATACATGTGTTAGTGTCACAATATACTATTAATAATTCCACACAAAACATAACTTCTTCCCAACTTCTTACAATCCATCCCATCCCAAAGATTTTTGCCCATAAAAATAAACTTATAAGAGTGGGAATGGATGGATGAAATAGAGTACTACTCTATTTTAAGATATACAAAGCATGAAAATAAATAAATATTAAAGATATATGGACTAAAATGAAGAGATAGAAGTAAGCCTTAGCTATATACATGATCTTGAGTTCTTCAAAATATTTCGGAGCCTTTAAGTCTTCAAGAAATAGACTCAAAATGAAGGAGATAGCTTGCTATAAAAAATAGACCTTATTGACCCAAATTTGCCATAACTTCTAGTAGAAGTACCCAAATGAAGCACACCACATGTCAAATCATAGCTCTCAAAAAGTACTTTGATATTATGTAGGTGTAATTTGGAAAATTTGGTAGAATAAAAGCTATTCTAAAATAGACTGTTGTCCAGACCTTATTTGCACCATAACTCGTTCCACAGTGATTATGCTTTAGCCACCAATGTATCCCGTAGATTAAATAAGAAAAATTATCTAATATAGATTTAGGCCTTCAAGAAGCTTCTTCAAGTGGTGAACCTCTCTATCCAATCAAATATTTAATGATAGAGTGAAAGCAAAGCTTCTTCTCATGTTGACCTATGAGAGCCTCAGGGATATACTAAATAAGACATTCTTCATCTATAGGTGGTAGCTCTGTTATGATTAAAGTCCCCATAATCAATCGGGTCTTGTCCCATCATCAATGGAGAGATCTAAACAAGGACAACAATTGAAAAAAATGTCTTCTTCATAAGCATAATTTTCT
Source organism: Lygodium microphyllum (assembly GCF_053477565.2). NCBI lineage: Eukaryota > Viridiplantae > Streptophyta > Polypodiopsida > Schizaeales > Lygodiaceae > Lygodium > Lygodium microphyllum. The sequence goes on from NC_141148.1 coordinate 114,502,857, forward strand.
AATAAATCAACAAAGTGATTCCAATATCATGGAATTAGTTGAAGAGACACTCTCTCAAACTCATCAGTCAGGTTCATAGTAGAGCGATAATACATACGAAAAATGGAATTCTATATTGTGTACATCCCATTTAATTGATTCAAAACCAACTGGGAATCCCCTTTTACTAGTCATTGGAGAATACCACATTTCTTAGCAATATTCAATCCCATGATTAGGGCTTTATATCTTTCCATATTATTAGTGAATCTTGCCCCAAGGTAGGTAGCTAATTTCATCATGATTCTAAATTGGGGATCTCTAATGACTACCCCAATACTCCCTTTCTTATTGGGACCCCTGGATGCTTCATCAAAATATAATGTATATGTCAATAAATGGTTCATGTATCTGGCCATCGTCAACTCCTTTATTTGTAACTATGATAGTCAAAATTTATCATATTCAAATATCAAAATCCTTAAGCAGTGATGGCAAAAGACTTTGAACTTTGAAAAAAGTGTCTCGTCCTCTTACTAAATCACTTTATAACCTTTGCTCCACCAAACAAGTCTTCCCTCATGGTATCTTTGTTCCAAGTAGGAGTGCTCTAAATAGGGAATCAGTTGCCCCATCAACCAACTTTTAGCCTCTCTTGTAGGTTTCAAATCAGCCTGGCCTTGACTTGCAAGACAATTATCTCATCAATATGCCTAAATATAATATGGTTTAATCTTATTTAGATTAGCCTTGTTTTTAAACTCCACTCCTTGAAATTTTTTGAGTAATGTTGTGGACTTATTTTTTCCAATTCTAACTATTTTATAGGGACCATCCCACTTAGGTTCTAGTTTCCTAGGAAACAACTCCCTATGTGCATCATAGTATAAAACTAACTACCCATTCTTGAAGGTTTACTTCTTTGCTTTTAAATCATGAAGTTGCTTCATCCAATGCTTAGCTACCTTTTGATGTAACAAACTCTACAATTTAAAACTCATCGAGGTGTGCTAAAGTCATAAAGCGCTCAATGAGTGTATCTTTGTTCCCCAAAGAACGGTCAATTGCAAATCTTACAATTGGTAAAACACTATATTAAGGAAGTTGAAAATTTTCATATAGCTGGGGAATTTCCAATATCGTTAATATTTGGCCACATGATCAAATCTTGTCCTCTTACTTGAAAGTGGAGTCTACCCTAATTACTATGTAGTTTGTCTTTCCAAGTCCCACTTTGAAGCATGGGTTAAGATTTAGCCACATGGCCAAATCTTTACCCCTTATTTGAAAATGGGACTTGGGAGATTCCCATATTCTCTAATATGGTGTTGCGACTCAATCTCTAGGGGTTGTATGCACTCCTCACCATCATAAACTAACTTGAATGGGTGTGGCTAGTAGCTCGCTTAAATTTTGTACTATATGCCCACATATCCACATATAGCTTCTTATCCCAATCTTGTTTCTTATCTGATACTATCTTTGAGAGAATGCCCACAAGTTGTTTGTTGGTACTTTCAACCTACCCATTTTCTTGTAGATTATAAGGTGTCATTTTATTATATTTAATCTACCATGCTTCAATCACAAGCTCTTATTCACCTTATTGAGAAAATGGGTTCCACGGTCTGACATTAACTCCTTTGGTAGACCAAATTGGCAGATAATCTACTCAAGTAGGAAGCTAACAGCCTCCTTTGCATTGTCCTTCCTCGTTGCTCATGCTTCTGACCACTTTGTTAAATAATTAGTTGCCACTATGATATATCTCTTATGTGTAGAGGATGACGAGGTAATAGAATCCACAAAATAGATGCCCCACTTCTTAAAGGGTAGTATAGCCATAATAGGATTTAGTGGGTGCTTCCTATTCTCCCTACTATCATGACTTTGACATATATCACATCTCTTAATATATGCAAATGCATCCTGGAAAATGGATGGCCACCAATACCTGGTCCTTAAATCTTTTTATGCAATCAACCATCCAGCAAAGTGTCCTCCACAAGTAGAGTCATGACACTCTTCCAAGATAAAAAAAACATCATCAAGCATAATCCATTGTTTATAAACATCATCAACCCCTTGCTAATATAATGTTCTTGTAATCAAGCAAATTTAAAAGCATACTATTTAATTTTCCTCATCTTAGATTTGGACAAAGTGCCTCCAATCTCTCTTGTAGATAGATAGTGCATTATGGAAACATACCAAGATGGAATGGAAGCCATATCAATTTTGAATAGACCCTCAAGTTCATTACCTTCAGCCAAGTTCCTTCAGCTCCTTGAAATCCACAATATGTTCAACAATGCCCTACAACTTTGGTGGCTTACTCTTTATTTCATAATCAAACTACCGCAAAGTGATTAACCACTTTGCTAGGCGGTGAAGTGGCTACAACTTATTCACTAATAGCCTCGTATAGACCTAGGGAGTCCACCTTATAGAACATGTAAGATACCACACGAGCTCAAAAGAAAGGGTATATTTATTATGTTGACTTACAGTTTTCTAAAAACAGAAGGGGCTTATAAATGTGCTCAATGTAAATTCTCATTATGGGTCATTTTATTCCAAATCTCTCAGAGGCGCAATGGGGGGCAATGGAAAGAAGGGTATGCTCGAGATGTGTCTATATGAGAGCCCCAAATAAAATCCCCATCTCCTTTACCACCACTCTCTTTCTTGGTATACAAGGTGTTGGTTTAATTTCAAATCACTAGCCTGTTTGGTTGGGATCTCCCTACTTCATAAGGAGCCTTTGCCTCTTTCAACATCCACTGCTAGATATTAGTTTGTATCTTTCTCATTCAAACCAAAAGCATATGGTCTATAAGAAAAAAACTAATGCTTTCTCTTTGTAAACTCCTCAATAGCAACCCTCAAATAGCAGGCAAATAGCATTGTACATTCCTTCCACAAAAAGACCAAATTAAAAGCTATGCCTACAAAATCCTACCATATGGTTTTGTTGAAATAGGTCTCACTTTTACCAATGACTAGGTGCTTTCTCTTCTAATCAGCTTACCATCCTCTATATGCTAAGACCACTTGCTTCAATCTATGAGGATACACCCTCCTACGTGATCTCTCTACAATGATCAAATTGAAGATTGAGACCCAATATCCTCCTCATAGCCATAGATGATTTTAGTGGTCGCTATATGTTGCCAAATGGCTATACTTTTATTTTTTCAGTTTTTTTTTTCGAAACTCGAGTAGGTTGAGTTATAACTCCAAATTTTTTTATTCACCAACATTTCTAAGTTATATTGAGATTTTGAAGGCTCTTTTGCCATTCATGCAAAACAAATATTGAAAGAAATATATTAAATTCGCCACAGTATTTATAAGTTATGGGATATATATAGAAACATTCACCACATGTACATATGTACTCATGCATATAGTACATACATACACACATGTCACATACTACTTATCCTTGCTCCTTCTTTACATACTCATACACATGACTCACACACACCCCTCCACACACAAGGTATATCGAGATTTTGAAGGCTCTTTTGCCATTCATGCAAAACAAATATTGAAAGAAATATATTAAATTCACCACAATATTTATAAGTTATGGGATATATATAGAAACATTTGCCACATGTACATATGTACTCATACACATAGTACATATATACACACATGTCACATACTACTTATCCTTGCTCCTTCTTTACATACTCAGACACATGACTCACACACACATTAATCAGTATTACATCTACTCTTGTATTCATATATACATATACACAATTCTTAGAACCAAATCTTTGAAGCATGCATCTTAAAAGTTGCAAAGCAAGACATAGCTCCACCTAAAACCCATAAATGCTAAGGGACTTCCCCTCTTCATAGACTTGAGCACAAATAATACCTCCCTTCAATGAATGGTTTATCCAAGAGTAAGCTAATTTGAGCAAGGTGCCAAGGACTCTCTCCATTTCCTCTCCAATCTCTTTTACTTTGATTGTGGAGAAAGTTGGTTGCTTAGGTGAAGGATTATAGCAAAGAGCTCCTCTTAACTTCAAGTAGAAGGGGGGCTCCATAATCAAAGAAGGTTGCTAGACAAGAGAAGGCTCTTGCAAATGATATAGAGGTGGCCATTCCTCTATGTTTGGAGGTTGCAGCAGAGGTGAGGAGAATAGCGAAGAATGGGATTAGTAGGGTGGTTTGAAATTGTGCAGGTAATCATCATTGGCCTTGAAAAATGTGATGTATGAAAGGGTATCAAAACATGTTATGCATGAATTTTTTATATATTTTTTGTTTTACAAATGGCTTTTGTTAATGAACTATACTTTGAGGTATCTTGCCAATAATTCCTCTAAGTTGGAATTGCGACCTACAGATTTTCATTATTAGATTCGTAGGAGGAAGTACATGCTTAGAGTTCATGTTATTCTTTAGTGCTATACCTCTTATTTTATAGGATATATTATAAGAAATATAGGATAATGATTCCATGAATTATCTATAAGGTATGCTTGAATAGTAGTGACACGAGCAACATTGTAAAATGTGTTTCAAGTAAAGTCATATTTTAATACCCCAAAAGCAAACACAACCTAATGGCAATTTTGTACAAAAGATGCATAATCATTAGCTATATAATACAAGTTCGTAGATATTGAATACATGCTTTGTCTAAGTGCCATTTATGTTTTGCTTAGTATTGGTTTTGTTAGAATCTTCAAACAATGCATCCCTTAGTTCTAACAAAACCAAGAATGCATCCCTTAGTATCGTTATCTTCTTCTATATTGGCTTATCTTGCTTGCCTGCTAGGTAATGAGAAGCTTGGATATGGTCCCAGCCTTATGCCTTCTCCCTTCCCTCTAAATACCCCTCCCCACTTCCTTGCCATCTTCACCCTCACTGTTCTTGAGCTCCTCGCCATCTTGTGCCCCCTGTCAGCCCTCACATTGTGGTCGTGGTGTCACTTCACCCTGGCGGCATGCATCTCTCCCATTATGGCCATAATCATCGGGAGGCTACACGGATTGCATCGGTTGTGGCTTCTATTTCCAGATCGCAGCCGCCTCAACCTTGTCCTCATCGGTCATTAGCAAGAGAAGCTTGAACCCTAGCGTCTCACTTGAAGATGAAGTAGTATAGATCATTGTAGGTGCAATTTGTGGTGCTGGATTTTTTGGATCCTGACCTCAACATGGGGCTCTCCAGGGTGGTGAAGGACACAATCGCCCTCCTTGATGTGGGGATCTTAATCAATAACGCAGGGCAATGTTATCCATACACACACTTATTTTATGAGGTCGATGCAAAGCTGACTACGAACCTCATACGTGTGAATGTGGAAGCAATTGTGAAGACAGTGCTGATTGTGCTTCCAAGCATGCTCAATTGCAAAGCACGGTGCCATTGTGAACATCAGGGTCTAGAGCTGCATCAATATTGGCGTCACATCCCTTCTATCCAGTATACTAGCACCAAATGGTACATTGCTTATGTAATTGTCTGCATCAAGAGCAAGTCTCCTACATGTGAAATTCTTCTACATGTGTTGGTAATGAACAGGCAAGTATGGAAAAGGGGCTGCCCGTAAGTTGCATTGTCTCCAATTATGATCTAATGTCTGATTATGTAGGTGCATTGAGAAATTCTCTAGAAACTTGTATGTGGAGTAGAAGCACAGTTGAGTTGATATGTAGGTTCAGGTATGCTCCTTCTCTTACTTAGACTACAATATGGATAGTATATTGTCGAGGTACCATGTATGCCATTATGAGTAGCTGCCTTGTTCAATTGTCTTTAAGATCATGGGCTTGGGGAAATGAAATTTCTTTTGATGCAATTTGTAGAAATTTCTTTTGCTCTTGAGGTACTAGTATTTGAAAGCCACATGAGAGAAATATAAGAAGCCCAAAAATTTGCAATTCGTTTCCTACTTGGCCAAAAATAGGCTATGGGGAAGGTAGAGATGTGTATTTGTTTCTTAATTAGGCTAGACACATACTTGCTCTTCCCTTGATAGCTTTGGTTTTACTAATGGTTGATTCCCATTATCTTCTTGTGTCTATAACTATCTTCTAAGCCTATGATAAATTGTTGGATTAGAAGTAATGTTTAAGCACATGTACTAATTACTTGTCAATTTTGGTTTCCAGCTTGCAAGACGTTTGTGGGATGCTACCTTAAGATGATCAAATATGAAATGCCAAAGGATCATGACACAAAGAAAGTAACCACAAATGATCAAGTGAGAGTTTTAAGAATTGTTATTGTCCTTTTCTTCAACATGGTTTTTTTAGTACTGGATCAAATTTGAAGAGATGCAAAATTGAGTTGATTATTTCAAGGACAAGTTTTGTAGTCAAATTTCTACAAGCATCAAAAGTGGTGGTTTTGTTGGTCTACTTCAAAGTGGTAAAGAAAGAGATCATTGACTCCATTTATAAAGGCAAACCACAACAACTAATTGAAGGAAGAGAGAAGACATTCAGCTTGCAATTGCAAATGAAGACAACTTGTAACTAGGTTGGGATTGCTAGGTAATTTCCTGCTTAGGGGTGATCTATTGAATTCTTTTAGTGAGTATGTTTGCTCCAATCATGCATTGAATTGTGTTTGAAATTTTAGAGCATATCTTTTCTCTCTCAATATCAGGTGGTAAAATTCATATAGTTTATGAAGTGGTTTGAGAGTATGGTTTGTTGGCTACATGTTGGTAGGGCCTTTCCCCACTATTTTGGAGCTTGTGGTAGCATATGAGCAATTGAAAAGGGCATATAAGTACATGGCCATACTAAAGTCTTAAGCTAAGAAAATATATATTCCTAAGGGGCAGCAAATTTCTTGGCATTTTCATATTGGTTTTGCTAGGAAATAAACATTTACGTAGGAAACAACTTAAGAATATGTGTTCTAAATATGTTTCACTTGCAAACACAAAAGAGTATGGCATTAGAAAATTCTTGAATTGTAGGATATATAAAATATGGGTGTGGATAGCAAGCCTTGACATATTATGAATAGGTCTCTTCACCTTTTCTTGTGCCTTGAAAGCCTGTGGTGCTAGGAAAATGATATTATTGATGGCATTGCATCGGTTGATAGGTAAGTTTTTGACCAACTTCTAGTCCAAGAGGTGGTTTTATGGAGCTCCCTAGCAAGATATGCGCCACATGGGCATGATAAGAAAGTGCTAAATTGTTATGAAGAATGTAATACGATGACATCTTATAGCCTATGGTTGTATCAAAGTTGTAGTTGAGGGACAATAAATACATTTGGAGATGGCTAAACAATAGTTTCTAAAATAAGGTATTCTAGCTGGAAATGCATTGTTAGACATGTATGCAAAAAGTAGGCTACTTGCAAAAGTGTAAGAGGTGTTTGAGATGCATAGTTTGGAGTCTAGTCTCATGGAATGTACCAATTATAGAATATGTACACAATGGGTATGGTGACCAAGAGTTGAATAGATGAAATTGAAAGTGATTTTTCCGACTTAGTCTTTGGTTGCATCTTAAAGACATATGGGTGCACATAAGCAACATACAAGGGTCAAAAAATACAAATGATATAGTAGTTAGCATTGTATTGGTAGATATGTGTGCTAACTTGTCTTACTTGCAAAAGTACAGGTGCTTGATAAGCCACTAGTTTCAAATCTAGTTTTATGGAGTGTGGTAATAGCATGATCTATACATGATGGTTATGGAGAGAAACTACAATATTTTGAATAAATGTATTGAAATTTTGTGGAAGCTTAGAATCTGCAGTTAAGGGACAAGAAATAAGAAGTGTTTGATAAGCTTTCTACACATAACTTAGTCACATTGAACATACTTATCTTAGTGTATATCCAACATGGTCAAGGTGAGAGCTTTTACTTCTTTTGATCAAATGCAAGATGAGGGCCTTTCTCTAGATGCTTTTTCCTTGGCTTATGTATGAAAATCTTATGGCTGCGTTAGAGCTACAAACAAGTGACAACTAATAGACATTTCAATTTAGAAAGAAGGGATGATACAAAGTTTTCGGCCATGTAGCGGTATATGTATGCCAAAGGTTGCCTCCTTGAAGATGCACAAGAATTTTATGATAAGATTTTGAGTTGGATGTGGTCATATATTTTTGAATGTAGGGTTGTTATATATTGTTAAATAGTGTGCTTGTAGTAGTAGAGGGTACTTGTTTGTAGTGATGTTGGAACTATGATATACCATCCCTTTCACTATTTCATTGGTTGATACCATATCTGAATACAAAAAGTCATTATTTAAAGAAAATTAGAATCACATATGAAATTTCCTATGTAGGAAAACTATCATATATAGGGAATTTTTCCTCTGTATAGGGAAACATAGGGAATTTTCCCTATGTAGGAAAATTTCCCCACATAGGAAAGAAAAAAAGAAAATTCCCTATCAATTCCCTAGATAAAAATACACACAAGTAGGGAAAGTAAATAATAGGGAAAACGGAACATTTCCTAGAGTTAGAGAAACTAGGGAATCACATAGGGAAATTTTCCTAACTAGGGAATTGATAGGGAATTCCCTTTTTTTTCCTATGTAGGAAATGATTAAAAGTCCATTGTGATAGGGTCCCTCTCATAATCGTTGGATACCTCATCAAGATGAGTGCAAAAAGTAACCTACACAATTGCCTATATTTCCTGTTTGTCTTAGGTTTTTCCTACAAACCTTAAACTATTTACATTGTGCTTTGAATGCCTACTTATGCGAGGACGTCTGTATTGTTCATCTCTAAGTTCACGATAACCATCATATCTTTTCTCAGGCCACTGGAGGACAAAGCCGAAATAGAGGCCGAGCTAAGAAGGGTAGATTCTATTATTATCACATATGCATGTGATAGGCCTCGGACACTACAACACCTTTCCAACTACTAGCTGCCTGAATTGTGAAATCTTGGTGTAAGAAATTTTTCAACCGATGGTCAGGTTATTTAAAGCAATGGAATTTCAATCACTAGTTTAAGTTCTTCTTGATAGTTGAGGCTCAGTACCTAATATTGTTGTCAACTGCAAACTGGATCTTCCCAGTGATCACCAGCTTAGCCTCGAGCAAATGATGACCCCCATCATGCAAGATTTCAGGGAGATAGAAACATGCATTGTGTGCTTAGCTTTTAAGCAAATCCAAGTTTAATTTCTTACAATTTTTGCATTCAACATTGGTTACTTAGTCAATTGTAGATCTCAATTCGATCAGAGTATATTGGCTTATAGATTTGCATATTGTGTACTAATCAATCCACTATGAATCTCCTCAATATTTTTGAATGCACAAATGCATGGGCTTGTTACTTTATGACCTTGATGCACCACTTTCCATCATACCCCATGAACTTTTATAAAATTAAGAAGCCACTTTTGATACTTGTTTAGGGGTAGAAGCTTTTTTTTTTGCTTTGCTGAGATAAAAAATTGGACGTTGCCATTTGCTTGTTAGTTTTGGTGAGTAATTGTTAGTTACATTATAATACTATTTTTCTTAGTATATATGAAAATCAATTATACCCTCTTCATATTATGCACAAAATAGAGATGATGACCATCTTGAAAGAGAACAAACCTACAACTTTGCACACCTTGCCTTCTTGGCCTTTCGATAAACTTGGTACAATTTTGAAGGCCCAACATTCTATTTTGATTGGTATTACCAAGAGTTGTTAAATGTGGTTTTTGTCTCATTGATCTAAACTCTAGTGTCTAAGGTTCTAATTGTGGATAGGGTTTTGCTCCATAAGCAAGTTGGTAATTATGTTTCTTAATACCTTGATGCATGGGATTTTGTATGGTGAGGGAGTCTCATTGTTGGATTGGATAAATTCACATGAGTTATGTGTTAGACTCTTGGAGGTTCACAAGATGTTATAGCTTTACCTAGATTTCAAGTGCCATTTCTTGGAATAGGGACTGGCATTCCAATATTCCTCTTTCTTTCATAGGGATACATAGCCACATATGTAGCCACCCAACATGCTATCATGCTATTTGGTAGTGGCAGATGTTGGTTAAGAGTGGATTTCCATGGTTCATATCCTATTGTTTGTTGTGATGAAAATTAGGTCTGCTTGAGCATAGCCATGAATCTAGAATTTCATGCTTGCGTGAAGCACATTGGTGTCATTGCTCTCACGAGCTAGACCACCAGGCTTGCAAATTACTTGTTTCAAGCGTTTTGAGCAATTTGGTTATGGCTATCTCTCACCAGCAATTGCACCTCTTCAAATCAGTGTAGCAAACTCACTACTTTACATTCTCGTTGTCTATTTATTGAAGGCTTGCAAATGGCTCCACAATCCTTGCAATGCACTGTAAACAAGCTCCGCCTCCTTTACCTTGATTGCCACACAAGATTTGCAAGGAAGAAGACATGGGAGGAGAAGAAGAAGAAGAAGAAGAAGAAGAAACAAGAGCTTCTCCAATCGGTCCCTCACTTTACCTCACACTCTTCCCCCCCCCCCCTCTCTCTCTCTCAATCTCTCCCTCTCACACAAGCATGAAGCGAGCAAGAAGTAAAAAGAGGGCTCAAAAGATTGCAAACCACAAGACTGAGCTTATCCATTCACATTTTTAGTTTGTATATGTAGCCTCAAATTTTGGGCACTCTCCTTTTGTATTCGTCTAGGCCGTCCTTCTCTCACTATCATATACCATTTACATTCATGTACTAGTTTATTGACTAGTTTTGGAAGGGGGTAATTGATACAACTTGCACGAGAGCAAGCTCAAAGCTCTTATAAAAACATAATTTCAAGTGATTTTTTAATTTGAAAAACTACAAGTATTTTTGTTTCTCTTTTTTCTACTTTCCTTGCACCTCTTTTAAATTTCTAATTTTTTTCTTTTTCCTTCTGCACCTTCCTTAGTTACGCCTTCATAGATGGGGTTAATATTACCCCTCTCCTAGAGTTTTACTAGTCCCATGGCACTCTAAGGTCCAATGGGATCCATGCATAATTGGTGTTGGTTTGGAGGTGTAGAGAGTAACCAGTAGTATCCTTGTGCTTTAGGCTAGTGCGTGGTGAGAATGAAATTAGCTTTGGATTAGTTTTCCAGGATAGGCTCATTGTTGAGATAGAAGGGGTAAGGGTGGGGTCAAGATGATGTGGGCCACTGATGTTGCTGGTTTCATTATTCTCACCATAGAAGGGTGTGTGCACTACCTAGGGGGTGTTTATCTTACTATGCTAAGACTTTTGTGCTAGTGCAAGTGTAATTAGGGGATGAGTCAAACCCCAAGCAGGCTTGGAGTGTTGTCTCACACTTGAGGACCTAGTTAGTGTTAGGCACGAGGGAAGTGTGATGCAAAACTTAGGGAGACACATTTACTAACATTCTTGGGATGCCCTACCCTTGAGGTGCCCCGAGTTAAGTGAAGTGGGAAAGGGCTAGGGGTTATGGTCCCCTGGGTGCTATGACTATGTGTGGTCCTCAATCTTTTTCTTTTCTTTATTTTTCTCTTTTTTAATTCTTTTTTCTTTCTCTCTTTCTCTTTATGTGTGTGCATGTTTGCATGTGTGCATGTGTGGAAAGCACTATGTACAAGTAAATAAGGAAGATTTCATTAAGGCTCTTTATGATCCTTGGGTGGTGGTCGAGGTAGTAGCCACAATGATCTTTCTAGGCATGCTTTGCTCATTGAGAGAAAAGGGTGGCTACAAATAATGAATTGGCTGACATTCATGTCTTCTAGTAGCTCAAAACAGTATGTCAATAGTAGTGTAGTACAAAGGAGTAATCTCACCATGGTGCACATGTCTATTCTTGGATTCACACAATCCTTTACTAAAATCACAATTGCCTATATCCCACTAATGATAGAAATTTATGTACTTCTTTAGGAGTACCTGGTGGACTCATAACAACGATAACCTTTATCTTTTCAAGATCAATCATAATACCAATTGAGCTAACCACATGGCCCAATAGTAATCCATAGGACACTCCAAAGACTCACTTTCTTGGATTAAGAGCAATGCAAAACTACCTACAATGCTCAAAACATTTTCTTAAAATAACCATATGTCTCTCCCTTGTGGTGGATGTGGAAAAACTAGAGTTGCAGAAAGCAAAGTGTGCAAAAGTGGGAAATGAGAGCTCAAAGTACAAGAACAAAATCTTGCTTACTAAGTTTCTCAAAGTACAACTTGGGCACACTCTATCTCACACTTGATAGTGACCCATAGGCTATTTATATAGCCTCTACCAAGCTAGGGTTAGGGTTTCTCCTATCCCTTAAGGCCATTCACATCCATCTACCCTCATATACCCTTTCTTAGAGTGAATTCCCATGCCTATATTGTAACACCCCCCCTCAATGCTGCCAGGGTGGTATTGCATCACAAGACATGTTAGAGTTCCCCCTCTCAATCCAATGGGATGCCTTTATAAATCAAGCTACAAGGATATTCATAGGTAGAGGATGTTTACAAGACTCAAAAGAGTCGATCATCTGTGGATTGGGAGGCAAAGTTGGCCTCCAATTCCTTAGATACTAGTGGAACACTAGGACACTATTGATGATATGCCTGGTCTTTTTGCATTTGTTGCACTTCATTTTGTCAGGGTATTTCTTCCAGCAATTGCATACAGTATGCCCTTTTTTGTGACAAAAGGAGCACTTAGTAGAAGTGGTATGGACTAACACTTGCTCACGGGAAGTGATTGTTGAAGTTCCTTCAGTATGGTTTCTCTTCTCTTCATCCAAGCAAGAGTGGATGGGGCAAGAGTGGATGGTACTTGCCAAAGTTGGGTTCAGGATATTAGTTAGGGTAGTCACAAGGGTTGGAAAAACCTTCTTCACAGTCTTTAGCAGGATGGCAATGGCATCTTCATCATGGATGGGTACTTGAACGGAGGCAAGCAATGCCATAAGCTCCTTCATATGTGAAATAAACTTGCTTAGATCTTCTCCCTATTTGTATACCAAGCTGAAAAACTCGGTCTTGAGAAATATCTTGGAGTTCTTCCCCATAGCACCGTAGAGTCTTTCAAGCTCATCCCACTTTTCTTTGGCAGTGGAAAGTTGGTCCACGTGATGAATTAAGGATTCATCTAAATGAAGCATGATGATGGCATGAGCCCATTCATCATCTTCTACATCAAGGGGATTGGACGGGTCAATTACTTTGGTCCCTTTTATGAAGGGCTAGTAGCCACTTTCCATCATTTTGTATTTTACCAAGACTTGCCAAGGATGGAAATCTTTTCCATTAAATTTTTGAATTTGAGGCCTTACATCTGCATAGGCCATGGCCATTATAGGAAGGTCTTACCAATTTCCTTAAGCAATGGTAGTGTCTAATCCTTTACAGGTGGCCAAGTACAACCGAATAACAAAACTGATACCCAAGTTTTAAAGTTGTAGAGTTGAAAATGGTTGGAATTATACATATGAAATATCTCAAGATAGGATTTAGGAGGTCCTGTTCTTGGAGCTACCCTTGATTTAGGCTTTACTAATTTCCTAGGTTTCAACAAGGTGAGCTTTGATTGGACTTCATCGATAATGTGGCCTATTAGTGGAGTTCTTGGTGGAGCACAGCTTATCAATCAATTCTATGTTCTTGGATGAATCCGAGGAGAGTACAATAACACTCATATCTCTAATGTACTAGTAGACTAGTATTGGGATATGGTCTATGTGTTTATAGTTGTACACATAGCCTTACAACCAAATAGGAAGGGATAAATGTTATAAGGCACTTTTATGAATTTGATTTTCTAATTAAAAAACCATATTGAGTCAACATCCAGCTAGCAACATGATTGTACAATGTAACATTAGTGCTTATAAGCACTCATCTCAAGAATTATGCCACTTGAGATGTAAGATGTTGAGTTAAAGAGATCCACCGAGTGTAAGAACTTTGAAATAGAGCTTTTAGACCTTCAACTAACTTTGGAGAAGATTAATCAGTGATTAGAATCATTGTTAGTGCTCAGACATTGAAAATTTTTAAAGAATGAAAAAGCTTGAAGTTTCCTGGCTATGGCTGCTAGGAACACACTGTTAGGGTTTGGTTGATTTCAACCACTATAGGAAGAATTTTAAAAAACCCTCTTAGAGGGAGATAGCTCGCTGGGGAGGACTTTGAAAGCCCTATGGTGGCCAGGAAGATTTCATCGCCTGCAGGCCATGCCATGCCCTGGAACACCATGTTGCCCACCAAAACTGTGCTTGATTTGCAATTTTTTCAATGCTGCCCTCCATAATGCATAATGTCACCCTCTAATGTGCCATGCCAAGTTGCCTTGTGTTGGGAAGAAGTCATCAATTGAGTTCAAGAGTTGGAATGCTCTCCTTTGGCTTCCCCAGGTCCTCCAAGGTTAGGGGGTCACGGTTTGGCTATGGAGGTAAGAGGAAATAGATGAAGATGATGGAAAATCATGTGCACTTAGTGAAGCGGAGGGTATAGGAATCTGAAAGGATCAAAGGAGGCTCTGATACCATGTGGAAAAACCAAATTTGTAGCAAGAAAAGTGTGCACAAGAGGGAGATGAGAGCTCAAAGTACAAGAACAAAATCTTGCTTACTAAGTTGCTCAAAGTACAACTTGGCTACACTCTATTGCACACTTGATAGTGACCCATAGGCTGTTTATATAGCCTCTCTCAAGCTAGGGTTAGAGTTTCCCCTACCCCTTAAGGCCATTCACATCCATCTGCCCTCATATACACTTGCTTAGGGTGAATTCCCATGCCTATATTGTTACCCCTAGATCATCAATAAAGATTTTTAAATCCTTTGGAGAAATATCACCAAAAGTCTTATTCATTGTACATTGCCAAGAACCTAGCGCATTGCATAACCCAAATGCTCTAACATGATATACAAAGGTTCCAAATACAATAATAAATATCATTTTTAGCTTGTCTTTCTTTGTAATAGCCATTTGCTTATATCTAGCAAGGCAGTCCATGAATAAATAAATATCTCTATCTGCCAACTGATCAGAAATCTAGTCAATGAATGGCAGTGGATAGTAATCTTTTTCCATTTTTTTATTGAGCTCCTTAAAATCTGCACAAAGTTGAATTTTATTATTCTTCTTTTTCTTGATAACTACAAGTGAGCAGCACTCTGTGTGTTGTACAAGAAATATTAGGCCAACCTTACGTAATTTTTGCAACTCCTCAAATAGTCCATCCCTTAGCTCAAATGGTATACACCTCACTTTTTGTCACAGATGGTGGCTACCATCCTTCAAAGGAATGGTATGCATAGCTGAATTGGGAGGAATAACCCTTATGTCATCATAACTCTAGGTGAAAATATTATAGAATTCTTGGGTCAAGGGTACATAGTCCTTCCTTTCTTCTAGATTGAGCATAGACCCTAATTTAACCGATTGTGGATCATCCAATGTACCAAGGTCCAGCTCAATCACCTTTCGATCTCTTATTCTATGTTGAACTTCTATCGGCTCATTTAGAGTTGCTTGGTAGATATCCTCTATATAGTGGATCCCTCTTTTGATTTTTCACTTGACAAAGTCTCACTACCAGATGGATCCTCTAATGCATCTAATTATTCTGACAAAGATAAAGATACTCTCTCACTTTGAGGAGATTTAGGATATGCATCCATTATCGCACATCGAAAACCTCTATAAAAAATCAAACAACCAATGGATATATCAACTTGATAGTTGAATTGTAAGATCCATGGCCTTCCTCATAATACTTGGTATCTTGGCCACCTTGCAAACCTCATAACCCTAAAGTCCACAATGTGTTCCACATTAGCAAAAGTCATGCATAATTTGGTAATGTAACCTTCAGGTTACCTTAAAATGTCATTAGTCATTCATAGAATTTTGGAGGCATCCTTTTGAATTTCTAGTCCTAATCTTTGCATCAATTCCAAACTCATAATATTGATGGAGGATCTAATATCCACAATGGCATGTTTCATTAATATGCTATCAATGTATGCTACTATCCTTGCGCAATGATTTTTAGCATGTTCAAACTAATCATTTTCCACATGAACTATTTCCAAGGACTCAACAATATACCCAATATATTCTTGAATTCTTTGAGCACTCTTGGAGATAACTTGATCAATTGCAAGAGATTCACATTAGGCTTTACCTTGCAAAGAGAACTCGTTAAATCAAATTCGTGATAGCTAGCAATGGTTCTATTTTCCCACCAAACCATTCTTTCTCTTAGTTGTTGAATAGACTTTGGTGCCTCTTTCTTAGCTTTTATCTTCTTCTTTGGCAACATCTTATTGGGGTCAGTTTTGCCATCAATAGCTTTTAGAGGACCAACTTCCACATCTGGGTTAAGGGCTTGCGTCCCCTTATCATCCCATTTGTGGTTTATGTCAATAGGTTTTACATTATCCCTATCACCTTCTTTAACCTTTTTTCCTCTTGTAATGGCTTGCAAATTAGAAGCCTCAGTGGCATTAACACGCATAGCTTTTTGACACAACTACCATTGGGTAGCTCCACAGTGTCTTTTCCTCTTTGCAATATTTGTTTTGGTCCTTCATCTCGCTGAAGATTGTTTCCTTGTGCTTGATGGTTTATTGGACCTAGCTACTTAATCTCTTGCTGAAGAGAGATGTTCTTACTCTAGCAAGTACTAGCTAGATGGTTGGACTTTCCACATATGTCACATTTAACATTAGATGGGGCAATTTCTTGGAAAGTGTTGACCGCCACACCCCTTACAACTAAATCTTGATGGATCATCCTCTTCAAGGCGTCAACTTCCTATCAAGTTCTATTGCTTCTTTAGGAAATTAACATCTACGACTATTTGTATGTAATCTTCTATTATTGTATTGGTATAATGCTTCATCATGTCCTTGACTTCACCAAGAACATTTGATGCACTAGACTCATAGCCACGATCATCCACTTTCCATTCTGTCGGTAACTAGCTAATTAAGGATTAGCTATTGTTGATTAATTAGAACGACATTAGGTTTTTTCATTTGGCTTCCATTATTTAGTGGATCCATCTAACTAGCTATTAGTATAGTCACATTTGAGGGAGGTAGTAATGTAGGTACACTTTACATTACGCTTCCTCTCCCATTTGAAATGGTCATGGATATTCCTTGACTTCCACTAGTCAATGGTCAAATTTAAGTTTTCCCTAGAAGCATAGGCCAGTTGCAATCGTGAATCTAACTCCTCTACTCATGTAATGGTGGTATCAATGTTGACAAGAGCAATACTACTCAATTGCACCTAGATATTAAAGTCCAGCCTCTATGCCAAAAGTACTATAGTTGAGTAGCGACTAGAATGGGAATATAAGTTTGCAATTTACAAAACACTTCTTTCAATTTCTTAGCATATCCTCAAATATTCTCATGAGGTTCTCAATGTGTTATATTAAGAACACATAGCCAATACTGACCACCTCTTTTAGGGAAAAACTCTCTTTAGAAGGCTACAAAAAATAGATCAATTGTAGTTATGGTTCCAAGTTCTAGGCTATGATACCATACTACAGCTCGTCCTTTCAGAGTCATATTAAAGAACATCATCAGATGTTCTTCATCTTGGATTCAATAGTTGAACATTAGATTTTGGAACTCATTAATGTGGAGCTCTATGTCTTCATCTTCTAACCCATTAAAAATGGATAGAGGGAATCCTAAGGCTAGTTAATCCAACGTCCCTATAGGGATTGCAATGGGTTGTGCCATGATGATGACCAGATTTGCTAAAGTTCTCTGACCTATTGGAACTATTAACCCACTCAAAGTGGGCTGACCAACTGGGAGAGGGGAATTACTAGAGCCTCTTGCTCCTCCTAAAGAACTGCTCGTAGAACTAGGGTTGCTAAGACACCTTCCTTGTAGGTATATCGGATTGCTGCATTGAGGAGAATACCTCCTGGTAATATTAGCTCACAGTATATCTCTTTCAACTCTTTCTTGCTTCTAAAGCTCTTCGGCTTGGTGGTCTCTTCGATCTATTTCATTGCCTTTTGGCATATACTAATCAACTAGTCCCTATTGACCAAGATTTGGACACCGCTACTTATTAGTGGATCCCACTGAATGCATCATCTATCGAGACCAAAAAAGGGCTTGACACTAGCTCTAAGGCTCTAGTTGGGCCTCTATGCTTAAACAAAACACCCCATGGCCTCATGGCCACGAGCGTATGAAGAATACGCTCTCTAATATAATTTATACATGCATTTGTATTGTTTATAGTCCAACGGATGCATCATTCAAGCATATAATACATATGATACATAGTCCTCTCTTTTAATTAATCATTCTAGAAGATAAAGTATAATCCTCACTAAATAAGTCCCCCAAAGGAAACAAGATACTAACCCTATAGCTTGGGACTCCTCATCCTCAACATAGGTCAACATTTAAAAAAGCAGGTGCTATGCATATATGATATATATTTCCAATGCCATCATGTAATGAATGCAATGTAAGAGTGGATGATGTGTCATACTCAACCATTTTATTTATCCAAACACACTATGATAGTGCACAAATAGTTCTCTTCTTGCTTTTCATACTAACACATTTACTTCGTTGCATAGGAGGAAACAACACCAAGTATACTCGTGTTACTGAACCCTTTAACTTTCAAAAACAAATGTGTCCTATATGTAAAGTGCATCAGAAATAAATCAATTTTTAGTCTATATTTGCACTCATGACCCCTCCCCTCCCTACCATTAAGTATTATGCTCGCGGTGCTTACAAATGTAGAGAATTTTTAAATGTTATTTTCTTGTTCAAAAAGTAATAAATCACGCACTATAACATGGGAATGGGACTAAGTGGATGCTAAGGCTCATGCCTTAAACCCAACATATATCCATAAACACACTCATAATTTCTTGTAATTTTCATGTGCATAAAAACTATTTTTTATATTAAAACCCAATTTTCTTGATTTCTTGATTTATTTATTAATAAATTGCTATTTTTTTAATTTTTTGATTCAATTGGATTAGGATTACTATGCTTCATCATTATTTTTCATTGCATTCCATGAGAACATGATTTCCCCACCCGAACTAAAAACATCATTACTTTTTAACTTAAATACCATATTTCAAGTCTTAAATGATTAATAATGACCTCATTTAATTGTAAAATTTTCATATTATCACTCACAACCCTCAGAGACATGTTAAACAAGGTTCGTACAAATTTTCATACCATATGCACCTCATTTGGACCATGAACTATCAAAAACAAACAAATATTCTTCATAAAATAGACATACCGCTAAATTGTGCATTTCCATGGAGCTTTCATTTTTTCTTTAAATTTGCATCATTTGGCACCTATCCAGAATTTCTTAGTGTTTAAATCATACTCTCAACTTCCAAATTTCCTTGAGTTGGCATTACAATTTATCCATCATCTAGGACATGATCAAGCTTGCAAACATAGGATTTGAGAAGGCTTACATGAAATACATTGTGAATTTTGACATGGGATGGAAGTTCTAGTCTATATGCATTCTTGCCAAGGAATTTGACAATATTGTAGGGCATAATATCTTGGACTAATTTTTTTGAATTTCTGAAGATATAAAGAGATCTTCTTTTTTTGAACTCTTAGGAACACTGTGCCTCTATCCCTAAAGTTCTTAGGAGCCCTCTTGGGGTCTAGATAGGCCTTTTGCTAGTCTTGTGCTACTTTGATATCCTATTCAATGCCTTCAATTTGCTCCTCCATTATCTCTTCTAGCAGATTTTTTGGATTCTTTGATCCCTCACGGTTGGATTAGAAAATTTGAGAGGCGACAAGCATTCTTGCCCATGCAATGCTTGAAAAGGAGTTATACCAATACTTTGGTGATATGAGGTATTGTAGGCAAGTTCCACTAAAGATAAGTATTATGTCCCTCATTGGGCTCTCTGTTGTAATATAAGTGGTGGAGTTTTGACCCTGAAATATGCTTAAAATTTCCCAAAAAATCCACATTTGGAGAGAAAAATAAATCCTATCAATGGCGGCAAAGGCACTTGGGTTGATTTTAAGCAGCAAGCAACAGACGAGTTTCAAAAAATGCTTTAAAGACCCACCAAGCGACGATTGTGGAATTTTCCTAATTTTTTTGAGTGTAAGATCAAACTTTTGGAAGTGACGAGTAGTGGGGGACCCCGAGACGACCAGGGAAACATTTTCGGATCATCGATCGGACAACGATCATGGAAGTGGCAGTGCCCGAGGTGGAGGACCAAAAAGGAATCAATGTAAATGACCTTAATAGGAGAGGGGTGTGACCCTTGGCAGCTCTCCTCCCCAAAAATTGAAACCGACCGGGGGGTGGGGGGTGTTCTTTTTTATGAAAAAAAATGATGGATGGAGAGGGCGCATGCGATGTGTTGAGGAGAAGAGGCAAAGGGGGGGTTGAAAACAACCCCCCAATCAGATTGCATTGATGACTTGCTATGTTTCTTTGCTCTCAAACACATGCCTTTGTGCGAGAATCGGCTGCCGGATGGCCTAATTCAAATTTAATCTTTCTCTCTCCTCTCTCTCTCTCTCTCTCTCTCTCTTCCAAATGGTAGTTCATGCGGATGAAATCAAGAAGAAGAGGGGCTAAAGGATGCTTGTCTGGCGGTGATCGGATCACTCCAAGGTCAAGAGAAGGCTGAGGAAGGTGTTCAGCACTGAAGAATGATCACTGATTGGTCCGTTGACATTTCGTACTAATTATCCAAAAACGTACAACACGCAAATAAGCAGTATGCCTCATTTTTATAAAGGAAATTTTCTTCTTTTTTATGATTGATGGTCTAAATGAAATTCATATGGAACCAAAAAAAAAAGAGGATCTTGTTTGCATCATGATTGAGGGTTGTGCATAAAAGAAATGCAGAACTGTAATGATACATAGTCGTAATAGTTAAATTACAACCCAAAAAGTGCATTCTTTTTAGGAAAAATGAAGATTTTGTTGGTTTCAAGTGGGAGAACAAAATTCACATGGAATAAAATTCTAATAAAAAACTATTTTTAGCTGTCATAACTAGTCAATAATCATAGATTAAAAAATATCCTATTTTTTGAATAAATAAATAGAGAAAATAGAAAAAATGAGAGAAAAATTTGGTTTCATGCTATAAAAACTAAGGGAAAAATATGATTAATGTTGTGAATGTTTAGCAAGGTTGAGGCATGAGGATTAAGATTTAGCTCATCCTTGTTTGTATGTTTTAGTGCATTTTTTTGCTTTATACATTGAAAAGGGAAAAAAAAAACAAAACCCTACACTTATGCAATGATACAACACATAAACGGTAGGGGGAAAAAGGGGTTGTGGAAGCATTTAAGTGCTGAAAATAAAGTAAAGTCGGATCTTTTGTTTGTGCATGTCATATAGGACAATAAAAACTTAAGTCTAAAGAGACTAGTCGCACGAGGAAACTCAGTGCTAGTCTCTAGCAACGCAGCAACAACACATAGATTGAAAATCATTGAAGGGATTTTTTTACACCCCACTTTACTGATTTGTTTTAAAATAAAATGTTTGTGCATGATGGTCATACACTTCTACATTTTGCATGTCACATGGTACAAAACCTGGATGTATGGCACTTGATTGCTAAATAAATGACCAACATGGAGTGCGTGAGGATTCCTAGGCTATAGCGGTTCATTGGGATAAGTTTAGTAAGAAAATATCAACTCCTAGATCAAGGGGCCAATCCCTAAGATGTAGGAGAGCTGCGATGGCCACGATGTTTCAATCGAGAGGTTTTCTCCTATGTATCGTGGTAAATTATACCTATGTGTATGGGATCTCACTCTAAGGAGTAGGGGAAGGAAAACATTGGACTATGTCCTTTTACATATGCAAAATCAATATTAGAGTTTAGTATAGTGTGTCCCTTAGATGCTCCTAGCTGCGAGGCCGTGTTGGGTGTCTTGTGTGTCTTAGAGGTCCCTAGAGAGCCAGTGTTGGCAGGTCCATTTTTTGTCCCGATAGGTGGTGCGTTTGCTGAGAGCTGCCTATAAGTGGAAGTCTCTGAATCTAGGTCGTGAAGGAACCTATGCTTATTGTTTCCATTAGGAGTATGCTAGGCTGCCCATAAAATGGGGTTCGTTCAAGGATGGAAAGCCTTGGCTTTCCCTACACAAAACTTAATGATGGACTTGGTTAGTTATGTAGAGCATGAGTACTCTACAGAGAAGATAATTTAGGTGATGAGAAGAGTAACCAATTAGTGGTTACCCGATCCTCTAATGCGATGGCATGGGTTGAGGTTCACCTTGGTGTGGTCTCTACCCAAGAGAAATCATGTATAACCATCCATAAACCTAGAGGGCATGGAACAAATGAAGCTATGGCGGTCATGGCATCAACAAGTGATTATGCTAAGGCCGTAGTGCCATGGAAAAAACTCGACATATAGTGGAGTGCAGTTATGGATAAAACACCATGTGTAGGGATGTGTGAGTGTTTCATGGGCTGGTAAATGAGGACCCATGTTGCACGTAAAGGAATATGGCCTAACGTGCCTTGCAAATGGGTTTGATGGCACACATCGGATGATTGTGTTCTCTAGCACCCTAAAGGGAGAAGCTAGGAAATGGTACTGGAGCCTCCCAGGAGGGTCGATTAAATCCTTTGATGAGCTATGTGATAAATTTTTTGATAAATATGAAAAGAAGGTGTTTATGACCCATGTTTCAGGACAGCTTATGTAGGTTAGACAAGAGTCCTATCCTTCTACTAAAGAATACGCTAAAGCCTTTGATGATATTCTTAGGCTTTGGCCAAGAAGGACTACTGTGTTGCCATGTGATGTTCTATATGAGCTCTTTATGAGTGGCTTAGAGATTAATACACAAATCCAAGTGAGGATGCAAGAGCCTAAATTGTTAAATGAGGCCAAGATGCACGCAGTTGACCATGACCAATATATCCAAAGATGTTGGGAAAACTTTTGAAGTTTCCCCCATTCAGTGCAAGTGCATCCAAATATCCATCCTTTTCTACGAGGAGAAGATTCATTTGCAAATACCAAGAAATCCTTGGTAGGGGATCTTGGTAGCCAAAATTTGCAAGCAAGAAATGGCAATTCGATGAGTAGTGATAATATGCCTCTTGGGGATCAAGGCTTGCAATGCTTCCATGAGAGGTAGTTGTGATAGCCACATTAATAGAACCAATGGGCCTACTAGTGTGGATGCATGTCCAATGAGTGCTTCCAGTTTTTCTCTTAGTAGCCAAAAGTAGGGGATTCCAAGATGGTTAATCTAAAATTTTTGGATCATCGATTAGATGCCAGAAATGGAAGAGGTAGTGCTCGAGGTGGAGGACCAAAAGGGAATCAATGTAAATGACCTTAATAGGAGAGGGGTGTGACCCTTGGGGGATCCCCTTCCCCAAAATTGAAACGCGACCACAGGGGGGGGGGGAGGGAGGGTGTTTTTTTTAACGAAAAAAAAAAAACGATGGATGGAGAGGGCGCAGGTGATGTGTCGAGGAGAAGAGGCAAAGGGGGGGGTGAAAAAAACCCCCCAATCAGATTGCATCGATGACTTGCTGTGTTTCTTTGCCCTCCAACTCCTGGCTTCACGCGAGAATTGGCTGCCCGGATGGCTTGATTCAAATTTAGTCTTTCTCTCTCCCCTCTCTCTCTCTTCCAAATGGTAGTTCATGCCGATGAAAAGAAGAAGAAGAGGGGATGAAGGATGCTTTTTCAGCGGCGATGATCGGATCGCTCCAAGATCAAGAGGAGGCTAAGGGAAGGTGTTCAGCACTAAAGAATGATCACTGATTGGTCCATTGGCATTTCGTACTAATTATCAAAAAACCCGCAACACGTAATAAGCGGTATGCCTCATTTTTATAAAGAAAATTTGATTCTTTTTATCATTGATGCTCTAAATGAAATTCATATGGAATGAAAATTTGTTTGGATCTTTTTGGCATCATGATTGAGGGTTGTGCATAAAAGAAATGCAGAACCATAATGATACATAGACGTAATTATTAAATTACAACCCGAAAAGCACATTCTTTTTAGAAAAAATGAAGATTTTGTTGGTTTCGGGTGGGGGAACGAAATTCACATGGAATAAAATTCTGATGAAAACCTTTTTTTAGTTGTCATAATCAGTCAATAATCATGGATCAAAAAATACCCTATTTTTATGAATAAATAAATAGAGAAAAATTGAGTTTTGTACTCTAAAAATTAAGAAAAAAATATGATTAGTGTTTGTGAATGTTTAGCAAGGTTGAGGTATGAGGATTAAGCCTCATCTCGTCCTTTTTTGTATGTTTTAGCGTGCTTTTATTGCTTTATACATTGAAAATGAAAGAAAAACAAAACCCTACACCTATGCAACGATACAACACATAAAGAGTAGGAGGAAAAAAGGGGTTGTGGAAGCGTTTAAGTGTTGAAAATGAAGTAAAGTCTAATATTTTGTTTGTGCATGTCATATAGGACGATAAAAACTTAAGTCTAAAGAGACTAGTAGCACGAGGAAAATCGGTACTAGTCTCTAGCAACACAGCAACAACGCATAGATTAAAAATCATTGAAGGGCTGATTTTACACCCCACTTCACTGATTTGTTTTAAAATAAAATGTTTGTGCACAATGGTCATACACTTTTGCATTTTACATACCACATGGTATAAAACCTCGATGCATAGCAGTTGATTGCTAAATAAATGACCAACATGGAGTGTGTGAGGATTCCTAGGTTTTGTAGGATAGATGAGGGATTCCTTGGGGTAAGTTTAGTAAAGAAATATCAATTCTTGGATCATTTGATAAATCAAAGAGTGGAGCTTGTAGCTTTGTTCTTTATGTTGGAGTAGTGCATCAAGGGGCCAATCCTCAAGATGTAGGAGAGCTACGATGGCCACGGTATTTTAGTCGAGAGGTTGCCTCCTAGGTATGTGACACGTGGTATATTACACCAATGTGTATGGGATTTCCCTCTTAGTGTGGTGTTCCTATCAAATATGAATTCTATGTATATTTTCTTGTTTTCTATTTTCCTTTTGAATAAGTGCCAATGAATAATTAGCAACTAGCTCACTATTTACGAAGAGGGTAGAGTATTCTCTAGAGGCATGCCTTGTCAAGGAAATATTATTTCATAGACTCTCAAATTTATAATGAAGACTTATGAAAGAATGGGTGGGTGCATTTTTTGAACATGTTATCTACTACCATATCCTCTAGCAATTGTGTACAATAAGCAAGCAATGGAAAGGCTCAAAGATGGGGTCACATCATTGCCACTCGATTAATTTCTATATTTACATCAAAGAAAATTTGTGGAAACCTACATTTATAGAGTGTGATTCGATATTGTAGCAACTTGATGAAGAGGTTAAGATAGTTGTAAGTTATGATGAAATAGAAATCTAGGCAATTGTTAAAGTCTCATATGAAGTGGCTGAAGGAATGCAGTAGATCCAAGGGCTAAAACAAATAAGTCTTGCCCTTGTGAATGGCCTTTGGAATCCTTGGGAAGTTATACCTTTTGTTCTCAATTTCATTGACTTCTTAGGTAGGGGGAACACAAAGGATTTTTTAATTCATCTTGGTGTGAGTAGCAAAAGGGCTCTCGTGCTCTTTTATTACATTCAAGGATGTGTTAACACCACTTTAAATGACACTAGGAGGAAAGGGGGGTTGTAAAAGTGAGCGGTTGCTAAAAATGTTTTAAATTTTGATTTAATTCATTATGTATAGCATATAGGTCAATCACCATTTAAATTTAAGAGAGATTGCTAGCACAAGGAAAGTCGGTGCTAGTCTCTACCAATGTTGTAATTATGAGTAGCTTAGAAATCATTAAGGGATTGTTCTTACACCTCACATTGCTCTTCTTTTATCATAAAATGTTTGAGCATGAGGTGTGTCATTCACAATTACATTATGCATATCACATGATAACTCCTCAATGCATAGCAATTCATTGTCAAACACGTGACCTACGTTGAGTTGTGAGGAAACCCAAGCTGTAGGCTAGATGATCAAATCTTTGGAAAATTGTCAAGTGAGGAAATTTTATATCTTGGAACGTTTGAAATATATAAGAGCATAGTGTGTTTGTATGTGATTTATGTTAGAGCAGTGCATTGAGGGGCTAATCTCCTAGGTGTAGAAGAGCTGCAGTGGAGCCATGGCATTTAGCAGGAGGGGTGCCTCCTTTATGTTTGTATCATGTTGGTGTACTACACCAAGATGTGTGGGATCTCCCTTTGAGGAGCAAGGAAGGGCAATCATTGGACTACGTTCCACTACAAATGCAATATCTATAGCAGTAATTAGGGTAGTGTATCCCTTGGTGGACGCTCCTGACTGCGAGGTCCTGTGGGGTTGTATTGTGAGTGTTAGAGACACGGCTACTGCCTATAGCCAGTGTCGGGTTTGTTTCAAGTCCTGATAGGTGGTGCATTTTTCGGGAGCTGCCTATAGGTGGCACTTTTTGAATCTTGGTCGTATAAGGGACATGTTAGTCTTATTATATAATTGAGAGCCACCTTGAAGTGGTGAATGTTAAAATTGGCCAATTACAATTACGGTAATTAGCATGACAACCAATTCAAGGAATCTCTACAACCCAAAAGATGCTTTGTCCATTCTAAATGGTTTAGTGGGATTTTTAGTTAGGCATGTGACCCAATTACTTTATTCTTTTCCCCAAAAGCAACACCATGCTTGAGTTTGGGTCATTATGGGGAAGTACCCATGGAGGAACCTTGAGTAATAATCCATGGGAGTTAGAGGAAAGCTTAGGGAGAAAAAATGAGGATAGGAAGACACAATCATCTATGATTCTCAATAACGGTAAGTTTTTAAAGGAAAAGAATATGATGCCATTGGTTGGAGTAAAACATGCCTATGAGCGAGATGTGCATCCAATGCTAGGACCTAATGCACTTGGGTACTGAAGTGCAATTTTGCAAATCCATAAAGCATCGGATGATATCTATGTATGTGGGAAACCCTTGTTAGAGAGGAAGGTTCTATTGGAACCTATCTCTGATTCTAGGGAAACGATAGCAAATGAGGATAGAATTATTAAAACATCATCAATGTGGTGGGGTAGACTCCCTATTGCATAGCATAGGCCTTCCTAGACCACTTTATGAGTTGGTAGAAAGGGATGGCAAGGATAAATTTAACCTTTCTACACTAGAAAATGTGGAAATGAAAGAGGTCAAATACTCTAAAAGGCTGGAACTAGGTCATGATGAATATGAAGATTTTAATGACCCAGTGCTGATCCCAAAGGAGAGGACTAAATGCCCTCCTCCTTATAGGGATATCCTAGTGTTTAATGGGCTAGTAAAGGATGATTCAATGTTGCACCCATCTCATCAAACCATTCTCCATGGGCTGTCATATGATTTGAAGCCCCTGAATCAATGTAGCATCTTGATGGGACCACCAAAAATGGGCCGGCATTGGCTATGGCACTAGTCGGACCTCATGCATACAATAGACACCTCCATCACCACTCGGGCTCGCGGGTCAAGAATGTCTGTAATAACTAAATACACACTAGATGCATATGATATTGCATTTGTAGCTAGATAAGAGTCCAACGGCACCTTTTCCAAAACCCCTCAAAAGGGGGTATCCCACACATATTGGCTATAAGCGCCACGTATCACAAACATAGGAGGCACCCCACCGACTGATTTCCATGACCCCATTATAGCTCTCCTACATCTTGGGGATTGGCCCCTCGATGCGCTGCTTTTACATATAAATACATTCGCACAAAACTCCTCTCCTTTCAGCGAGATCTAGGAGATACCATGTTTCTCACCGATAATTTTTCCTAAGAAACGAACGGCTATCCTACGGCAAGGAGAATCTCACCCTCTCAAGCGTGGGTCAACTATAATTCAAACAATTGCTATGCATTTACACGAGTTGATACCACATGCATGATCAATGCAATAGTGGATGTCTCATTGTGCACAAATAGCTATGTTTCAAAATCAGCCTATGTGCTAGTACGCAAACAATCTTTCCATGAATTCTAACTAATACGTATATACTTCATTGCAAGAATCTAGCACCAAGGCGAACCTTGTGCTACTAGATCCCTTATTTCCAAATAGGCCATTTCCTAAATGCTATGCATAGAAAAAACAATTAGAATTTGTATTATTTCAATCCTCAAACTATTGCACAAAATCCTCCTCCCTCTCACCGTTTAAGTTTTGCTTCATTGCATAGGTGTATAGAGATTATTTTGTTATGGTTTAATGTATAAACAGCAATAAATCACACACTATGACAAAAAGATAGGGCAAACTGAGGCCAAACCTCATTCTTTGCCACTATCATACATAGACAACCACTTATTATATTTTTTCGTATTTTTATAAGGCATATTCTTATTTATCCTCTTATTTTTTTCATTTTTTTCTATTTTTCTCTATTTTTTCAATTAAAAATTGATATATTTTCAGATTTGTGGCTCTTGATTCTTAGAACAACAAAAATATAGATTTTATTAGCATTTTATCCCATGTGTATTGGTTTTTTCCACCCGAAAACACCAAAAACACTATTTTTCTCATAAAAATCGTGTTTTACGGGTTTCTAAAAATTATTTTCAGCAATTTGACTTTATGTTTTCTGATGTTTTCATCATGGAAGCATAGAACAAACAGTGAATAACATTTCTACTAATTTTCACTCCATAAGAACAACATTGACTTAATCAAATGTCAAAAACAAACAAATTTCCTTTGTAAAATAGAATTACCAATTTTTTCCTTCTTTGCGGGTTTTAAAATCTAATGTGGGATTGTAGATCAGCCCTCATTCAAGGTTCAGCCTACCTCCGAATAGCCAACTCTAGCCCTCCACCAATCCGGGAGTGATCTGATACCATGTTGGACAAGCATCCTTCAACTGGTTCTCTTCTTCTTTATGGGCATGAACTGCCTCTTAAGGGGAGAGAGAGGGAGGAGAGATAAAGAATAAAAAATGAGATTTTTAAATCCTCCATTAAAAAGGACAAGCTTGCAACCATTCTGTTTCTCTCCCTGCCCTGATCGAGAATCTCCCTCTCTCTCTCCAAACGGATTTGAATCGGAGAGGCATTGAGCAAATATGAGAAGGTGCATTGACATTTCCCTCTATTTGACAGTTTTTGCATTAGTTTCAAGGCTTTTATTAAACCTAAGATTTAAAACATTTAAATAACAAGTTCATCTTTTTGTGTTTACACTGTCTTGCAAGTGGATTTTTCAATTTTGAAGGCCCAAATGAACTCTGATTTGCAATCCAACTGGACATGCAGCTTCATGGCGTCGAACTCCATCAGCCTGGCCTCTCCAACATACTTTACAGTGATCCGGGTTTTTTACAACCCGGATTATTACCACAAAATTTGGCCAAAGCCCCTATCAAGAGCTTACCATATCACTTTGGGTTTACTCTTCAAGCACTAGGTATGCTACATTGCTTCTCGATTATGATAACTCTAGCAAATGGGGGGAACAAGTTCTTAGAAGGCATGTCAATGTAAAGGGTAAAAGGGATGGTTATCTTAGTGAAGATGAAAATGGATTACACCTAGGAGTTGAGTGAATGCATAGATTTTTCAAAGGACTAGCCTCCAACTACACATGGGCTCCGTCGGCATCACTAAGATTTGGAATCTATCACCATCATTAGAGGACACCTCAGCATAGTACACAAGTCAATATCCACATCATGGTGTCATTTGGATCTTGCACAAAAGCTTACAAGCATGGACCCCTTTTGTCACATGCTTATATGTATTTATATACATATGGGGGACTAAAGTCAAAGCAACTTTTAGAAGCTGTTTTTTATAATCTCAATAACTCCCAAGAAAAAGCGAATTTCAAGAAAATTCTGGCAAATCCCGATCGGTTTCGACTTGGTCTACAAAGTTGCAGAAGAAACTTTTTTCAAATTCCTCACGGATTTGAAGTTACGAAGGCGCAAACTGCTAGCTACATGCAATTTTCTTCTCTCTTTCACCACACAAACTTTCCACTCTATCCTTCTTGTAAATATATTATAATAATGTGCTTCGGGTACCGACCTCCTGTAATCTAGCTCCATTTCTCTATGTTGTCTACCACCACCCTTGGCTTCTTGCATGATGACCAAGGTGGGGACTTGTCCCATTCACTATGCTCCATATTTTCAAAGATGCCATACATCATGTAGGATTATGTTAATCAAGAAGATTAGCTTAATCTAATCCCTCATGGAGGCTATATAAAGAGCCCATGGAGAATGAAGAAAGGGGGGGAGGAAGGACAATGACAAGTCCATGAGAGCACTCTAGAATATCCTCATCTCTTTGAGGTAAGCTATGAGTGAGTTCTGTTATTATGTAGCATAATGGCAAGCTTCCTCTACCTCTTCTCCTATTATCTCCCTCTCTTCTCATCTTCTCATTCCATGTAGCATAATGGCAAGCTTCTTCTACCTCTTCTCCTCTTGTCTCCCTCTCCTCTCATCTCTCTCTCTTATATTCCAATATGGTGTCTAGCACATATATTCTCCCTTGTAAATTTGTGTCTTGGTTCTCTTGATTCTCTTTGAGAAAAGGGATGTCCTAGCCCATCCTCCCTTTGGCCAGGTGGTGCCCCTCTTTAGTTCTCTTAGTGAGGATTGGAGGTTGGATGGGTAAGAGGCAACCCGTTCATCATTTCAGCTCTCATTTTTGGTGCCCCGCTGAGGACATTCTCAACCATAATTCTCTACCTCCTTATATGGAATGATACAACACATAGTGGTGCATCCTCTACAACAAGTTCCCCAAGTGGCTCTTCCTCAACGCCTTCACCAACTATTTTTGAAGCTGGTCGAAGTCCACGACTCCCAGATTTGTCTCCTAAAGAAGCTCAAGAAAGAAAGTATGCCTATCGGATGACGGCACGCATGCGGGTAAAATGTGTTCACTTTAGAAATTCCATTATCTCACAAGGGAAAAAAATATGTTGCCATCAATTGCTAGGTTCTCATAATTGTGGTGAGTGTTTTGCAAACAAAGTGAAAGCCCTTCCGAGAGGTCCTTGTCTCCAAATCATCAAATCCCTCTCTCTCTCTGGCCTAATCTACATCAAAGGAGGACAACTATGCATGAACGGTGTGGAGTTTTGTAGAAGTGCAAAGTATGGAGACTACCTTCAACTGTTGTTAGCTCGAAGGTTGGGTGTGGTTGAGAAGGTGGCCATCACACCTTATGAAATATATGTCGCCGAGGATGGGCACACCAAGGCAAGAACAATCACTGGTGAGCAAATTCTCCGTATAGCAAAGTTGGTAGGTTCCAAAAAGAAACACTCTGGAAAAATCCTTCATAATTCAAGAAAGTGCATTCGCTGTATTCCCTTAAGTAGTCTCCACTCATCATGAATAATAATAATGGCCCGAATTTCTACACCTTTCACTCTGTACAAAACATCCGAGTTAATGTATGCATCAGTAGGAAGATTTTCTTCCAGCAGCGTCTTGTCATGTACTTTGGGGCTGAAAGATTAAGGGAGATTCTTGTATCACCAGAACCTATAATCTTCCCAATGCTAGACTACAATGCATCCTTCAATGTATATGCATTTATCCTATTATAATAGTTTCTCATGAATCAGAACGAGTTGTATGGATCTATCCGTCCACCTGCTATGCAAAATGTGCATATTGTAGCTAGCACAAAACTTAGATTCCAAGGCATTATTAGAAGCATACTGGGGCCTAGACGTCTTGCTGAAATCAATGCATCTGTGAACCCATTCATCCTTCCCCTTATAAAATACAACTTAAGTCTAGAAGTTTTCATCTTCATACTCTACTAAGGCAATATGGCATTTCCAAGTTTTTTTGGGCACAAAGGGGAGAAAGCTCTAGACTTTTTGGATGACTTGGAAATGGCCTTCCTAGTCACAGGCCGGGATGATGGAGCAACCAAAGTACGGGCCTTCTCTTTAGTTCTAAAGGGTGATGCTCGAGTGTGATATCAAGCTCTCCCGGAGGCTACAAGGGGTAATTGGGAGGATCTCAAGACCGCATTCATGCACAAGTACCAGGATACAGAGCCACCTGAAGATATTTGGAGACAGCTCTTAGATCTTCGCCAAACTGTAGCAGGGGAATACCAAACCTATGAAGGCATGTTTATAAAATTGTGGGATAAATGGAGAGCCTCTTTAGCCGAGGGAGAAAGAGTACCTGATTGCCTTAAGAAAGATTTTTTTCTAGCCGGACTCCATCCTCTACTAAGGGAGAAGGTCAAAGGAAAGTTTCCCACATCCTATGAAGAATCAGTCACTTATGCGAGGGAGAAAGAAAGAAAATTGAAGTATCAAGCCTAGTTGAAGGGGGGAGTTGAGCCCATGCAGGTTTTACCAACCATGCCAAGGCCTAGAGAAATAGCAAAGGCCCCACCTGAACCGGAGATACCACAACAAGAGCTCCTACAACGCATTACTAATCAACTCGAAAGCCTTTCATTAAATTTGGTGCAAGGAGTGCGGCTCCTTCCCCTCATAAATGAAGGCAATCAAGGTCCAAGAAGACAAGAAAGAGAGTATGTTTGCTATAATTGTGGGGAGACTGGCCATGGTATGTACTTTTGCCCTCATCGCAGGCGTTTTCCAGGAAATGGGTTCCAACCAAGGAGGGGACAACAAGTGACAGCACCTAGGGAAAGGTTTGTTCCACCGAATCCAAGGCCTCCACCACCAGTTCAAGTTCTCCAGCATCCTCGACCACTTGCAGAGGTGCCGCCCTTGCATGTGCAACCGCCAGATAATCATGATGTTAGGATAATTAGTTTAGATGAGAGTGATGTCAAAGGGAAGGCCAAAGTAGTAGAGGTTGAAGCAATGCCGGTGAAGAAAGCCCGGAGAATTGAGGAAGACGAAATCAATGGACAGAGAGTGTCAAAGACATATGTGGATGGAGGCGCAGAGATTTGTGTCATGACGAAAAAGTTGATGCATCGTTTGGGATCAGAGGTAAATGAAACTACTAAATTTGGGGCCAAAATGGCTAACAATGTAGTAGTAAATTATTTGGGAGTTATAAACAAAGTTAAGGTGAAGGTGTGTGGAGTGCAATTGGAGCTTGACATGTATGTGATGCCAGTGAAGGGGGACGGCTATCCGCTCATCCTTGGGCAACCATGGCTAATGGGAATGAAAGCCAGACAAGATTGGGAGACATGGGCTTTAGAGCTAAGGCCAGAAAAGGGGCTGCATAAAAAATGGAAGAGCACTATCTACAACATGAAGGAGGGCCGACAGGAGGATCTTGTGTTAGAAACCACCGCTGATGAATGGAGTTCCAACGAGGGTTGGTCATCTATGACAGAGGGAGAGTCTTCTAATGAGGAGGAAGAAAGCTCTCTAGAAGTGATGGGGATTACATTAAAAGGGCCGTCTAGTAGTGAAATTCCGCAACAGCTTCCAAAGTTCGAGAAGGAGGGGTTAGAAAAAATGTTGGCAAAGGATCTATCAGTTGAGGAGAAGGCAGCCTATATGGAAGTGGTGATAAAACACTCTGCACTTTTTATTTCTGATTATGAACACATCACAGGTGTGACAGCAGTACAACATCACATTAATCTAAAAGAGGGAGCATGGCCAGTGGTGCAGTGACTACGATGATTGGGAGTAGTTCAACAAAATGCTCTACTCACTGAGGTGCAACGACATTTAAAGGCAGGCTTCATCTATCCAATAGGGGACTCAGAGTGTGTTTCACCTATGGTGGTGATACCCAAGAAGAATGGAAAATGGAGGATTTGTGTGGATTACAAGCCGCTGAATGCTGCAACAAAGAGAGATCACTCTCCTCTTCCCTTTAAGGATGAAATACTCAACGAGGTGGATGGGCATGAGATACACTGTTTGTGATGGGTACTCAGGTTATTTTCAGATTCGAATAGCTAAGGAGGATCAACAGAAGACCACCTTCATTACACCTTGGGGTTGTTTTGCTTACAAAGCAATGCCATTTGGGTTAACAAATGCCCCAGCTACCTTCCAGCGATTCATGAATTATGTCTTCCAGCCATATTTTGGAAAATCCATTAGGGTCTTTATTGATGACTTTTGTATTTATAGTTCTAAGGCTTTACATCTAGGAAAGGTGGATGAAGCTTTCAACCGCCTTGCACAAATGGGGGGGCAGTTAAACCATGAGAAGTGTTTCATTGGCGAAAGCAGTGTAACTTTGTTAGGACATGTCATAAGTGAGAGGGGCATTGAAGCAGATCCAAACAAAGTTAAGGCCCTATTGGCGGTGCCATCACCATCTTCTGTGAAGCAACTAACCAGTTTCATTCAGAAGGTGCGATATATGGGGCGGTTCATTCATCTCCTCTCCCAATTAATATTTCCACTACAACAGTTAACCCACTCCGAGGAGCTCCTGTGGAGTGACGAAAGCGAAATGTGCTTTCACGAGGTGAAGAAGGCTCTTAGCACCCTTCCTATAATTTTATAGCCTTGTTGGGATCAAGAGTTTTTTGTCAACCCGAGTTTTGGGGAAGATGCTCTAGGGGTAGCACTAATACAAAAGGATGCTAAAATTGGACTAATGAGACCGGTTTACTTTTCTAGTAGAGTAATGACAGCATTAGAATGAGGGTACAAGATGGTCGAGGTGATGGTTTTGTCTCTAATGTTTGCTATAAGAAAGTTTCGTCCTTATCTTCTCCCTAGGCCATTCACAGTGATCACGACAGAAGAGCATTTTCCCTATGCCTT
This sequence comes from Lygodium microphyllum, assembly GCF_053477565.2. NCBI lineage: Eukaryota > Viridiplantae > Streptophyta > Polypodiopsida > Schizaeales > Lygodiaceae > Lygodium > Lygodium microphyllum. Next base: position 114,537,576 of record NC_141148.1, read on the forward strand.
ATAGCACATGGATGTTTCAGCTAGAATCGCTAAGTGGGTGATACAACTCCAAGAGTTTGACTACACCTTCAAGGTGGAGGATTCTACGCGAGCTTGCCTAGCTGATTTGTTGACCCATAGATGCCATCAAAAGGAAAAGGAGAAGGGAAAGGTAAAAGAGGAGACACATCCTCTTGAGGAGCCGCCACGGGTGAAGAATGCCCATGCCCTCTACTTTGATGGATCCTACAAGCGTATTAAAGACAGAGCGGCAGCAGGAATAGTGGTGTTCAGTCCCAAAGGTGACAAACTTTATGGAGAAGGTATCAGCTTGGAGGATGTCCATTCTAATAATGAGGCAGAATATCAAGCCTTGCTTTTAGGCTTGAGGTGGTGTCTTTCACATGGTGTCACTCGGCTTAATGTTTTTGGTGATTCTATGCTAATTGTTAAGCAAATGAAAGGAATCTGGGCTTGTAAAAATGATAACTTGGCAGTGAAAATGAGGAAAGCTAAAACTCTCATGAGAAAGCTACAGAAAGCCCAAATCTATTTTGTGCCAAGGCGCACAAATGGTGACGCAGATGCTCTAGCAACTGAAAAATTGAAAGAGGTAATGGCGGGCATCGTTACAGTAAAGCTTCCCTTGTCTCAAGGTAAGTTTCAACTACAAGATGTGCTTTATTTTCTCGAGCAAGGTGAGACACCTACACATATGAGTAAAAGTGAGAAAAGGTGGCTAGCTACTAAGGCCACTAAATACCGCTTGATAAATGATGTGTTGTATTGCAAAGGAAAGGATGCTGTGCTTAGAAGGGTGCCAACAGCAAAGGAGATTATAGATGTGATTAAGAGCTGCCATGAAGGGGTTTGTGGCGGACATTTTGCTCAAGAAATAACCAGCAGGAAGATTCTCCAAGCCGGTTTTGTGTGGCCTAGACTACATCGAGATGTGCAACATTGATGCCGCACTTGTGACGATTGCCAAAAGGCCGGACCAAGAAAGCTAGTGCATGAGGAACGAAATCCCATAACTACATATTGCCCATTTGAGAAATGGGGGATTGATGCAATAGGGCCACTCCCATGAACTCAATCTGGCAAGGAATACATCATAATGGGTGTAGATTACATGACGAGGTGGGCAGAGGCTTCAGCAACTACTGGGATCACAGCCCAAGAAGTGGGAAAATTTGTGTTTGAACATGTTTGTTGCAGGTTTGGCACACCTTTGGAAATTATCTGTGATCGGGGTCATGGTTTAATGGGGAACCTAGTAGGGGAGCTAATGGAAAGGCTAAAAATCAAGCACAGGCATTCTACTCCCTACTATCCACAGTGTAATGGTTTGGTCGAAAAAGTGAATGGGCTGATTTGTAAGATAATTACCAAGCAAATACACATGCACCCCAAGTACTGGGATAAAAAATTGAATGCAGCTCTTTGGGCCTACAGGACTTCATTCAGAACCTCACTTGGCTATACTCCATTTCACCTCGTCTATGGCCAAGAAGCTTCGCTTCCTATAGATGTGGAACTGGCGAGTTTGTGTGTTTTAGTAGCGAGTCAAGAGAAGAATCAAGATAAGAAGTTAGAGGAAAGGATCTTGGATCTAGAGAGGCTGGAGTTAGATAGAGAAGCAGTAGTCCAACACTATTCCATGCAGGCTGAAGAGAGAAGGAAGACCTTTAATAAGAAGTTGGCTAGCAAACACATAAGGTAAGGATCACTTGTGCTACGTTATGATAATCGATTTGATAACAGAAAGGATGCTAAACTTGTGTTCAAGTGGGAAGGGCCATTCATGGTTATAAGGAGATATTTAAATGGCAGCTATAAGCTAGGTGACATGGATGGGAAGGTTCACAAGACAAGGGTAAATGGATGGCGATTGAAGCCTTATTTTCAAAGAAATATGAACACTTTGGAGCAGTCATTCAATGAAGAGCCACCAATGAGGGGGTGCAGTTCTCCTTGCTCTATTGGACCATCATTATCAAGCTAGAGGCATGAATACCTCTAGGCTAAGGGGAGGGCTAATGATCCGGGTTTTTTACAACCCGGATTATTACCACAAAATTTGGCCAAAGCCCCTATCAAGAGCTTATCATATCACTTTGGGTTTACTCTTCAAGCACTAGGTATGCTACATTGCTTCTCGATTATGATAACTCTAGCAAATGGGGGGAACAAGTTCTTAGAAGGCATGTCAATGTAAAGGGTAAAAGGGATGGTTATCTTAGTGAAGATGAAAATGGATTACACCTAGGAGTTGAGTGAATGCATAGATTTTTCAAAGGACTAGCCTCCAACTACACATGGGCTCCGTTTGCATCACTAAGATTTGGAATCTATCACCATCATTAGAGGACACCTCACCATAGTACACAAGTCAATATCCACATCATGGTGTCATTTGGATCTTGCACAAAAGCTTACAAGCATGGACCCCTTTTGTCACATGCTTATATGTATTTATATACATATGGGGGACTAAAGTCAAAGCAACTTTTAGAAGTCGTTTTTTATAATCTCAATAACTCCCAAGAAAAAGCGAATTTCAAGAAAATTCTTGTAGATCCTGATCGGTTTCGACCTGGTCTACAAAGTTGCAGAAGAAACTTTTTTCAAATTCCTCACGGATTTGAAGTTACGAAGGCGCAGACTGTTGGTTATATGCAATTTTCTTCTCTCTTTCACCACACAAACTTTCCACTCTATCCTTCTTCTAAATATATTATAATAATGTGCTTTGGGCACCCACCTCTTGTAATCTAGCTCCATTTCTGTATGTTGTCTACCACCACCCTTGGCTTCTTGCATGATGACCAAGGTGGGGACTTGTCCCATTCACTATGCTCCATATTTTCAAAGATGACATACATCATGTAGGATTATGTTAATCAAGAAGATTAGCTTAATCTAATCCCTCATGGAGGCTATATAAAGAGCCCATGGAGAATGAAGAAAGGGGGGGAGGAAGGACAATGACAAGTCCATGAGAGCACTCTAGAATATCCTCATCTCTTTGAGGTAAGCTATGAGTGAGTTCTGTTATTATGTAGCATAATGGCAAGCTTCCTCTACCTCTTCTCCTATTATCTCCCTGTCTTCTCATCTTCTCATTCCATGTAGCATAATGGCAAGCTTCTTCTACCTCTTCTCCTCTTGTCTCCCTCTCCTCTGATCTCTCTCTCTTATATTCCAATATGGTGTCTAGCACATATATTCTCCCTTGTAAATTTGTGTCTTGATTCTCTTTGAGAAAAGGGATGTCCTAGCCCACCCTTTGGCTAGGTGGTGCCCCTCTTTAGTTCTCTTAGTGAGGATTGGAGGTTGGATGGGTAAGAGGCAACCCGTTCATCATTTCAGCCCTAATTTTTTTTGCCCCGCTGAGGACATTCTCAACCATAATTCTCTACCTCCTTATGTGGAATGATACAACACATAGTGGTGCATCCTCTACAACAAGTTCCCCAAGTGGCTCTTTCTCAACGCCTTCACTAACTATTTTTGAAGCTGGTCGAAGTCCACGACTCCCAGAATTGTCTCCTAAAGAAGCTCAAGAAAGAAAGTATGCCTATCGGATGACGGCACGCATGCGGATAAAAGGTGTTCACTTTAGAAATTCCATTATCTCACAAGGAAAAAAAATATGTTGCCATCAATTGCTAGGTTCTCATAATTGTGGTGAGTGTTTTGCAAACAAAGTGAAAGCCCTTCCGAGAGGTCCTCGTCTCCAAATCATCAAATCCCTCTCTCTCTCTGGCCTAATCCACATCAAAGGAGGACAACTATGCATGAACGGTGTGGAGTTTTGTAGAAGTGCAAAGTATGGAGACTACCTTCAACTGTTGTTAGCTCGAAGGTTGGGTGTGGTTGAGAAGGTGGCCATCACACCTTATGAAATATATGTCGCCGAGGATGGGCACACCAAGGCAAGAACAATCACTGGTGAGCAAATTCTCCGTATAGCAAAGTTGGTAGGTTCCAAAAAGAAACACTCTGGAAAAATCCTTCATAATTCAAGAAAGTGCATTCGCTGTATTCCCTTAAGTAGTCTCCACTCATCATGAATAATAATAATGGCCCGAATTTCTACACCTTTCACTCTGTACAAAACATCCGAGTTAATGTATGCATCAGTAGGAAGATTTTCTTCCAGCAGCGTCTTGTCATGTACTTTGGGGCTGAAAGATTAAGGGAGATTCTTGTATCACCAGAACCTATAATCTTCCCAATGCTAGACTACAATGCATCCTTCAATGTATATGCATTTATCCTATTATAATAGTTTCTCATGAATCAGAACGAGTTGTATGGATCTATCCGTCCACCTGCTATGCAAAATGTGCATATTGTAGCTAGCACAAAACTTAGATTCCAAGGCATTATTAGAAGCATACTGGGGCCTAGACGTCTTGCTGAAATCAATGCATCTGTGAACCCATTCATCCTTCCCCTTATAAAATACAATTTAGGTCTAGACGTTTTCATCTTCATACTCTACTAAGGCAACATGGCATTTCCAAGTTTTTTTGGGCACAAAGGGGAGAAAGCTCTAGACTTTATGGATGACTTGGAAATGGCCTTTCTAGTCACAGCCCGGGATGATGAAGCAACCAAAGTACGAGCCTTCTCTTTAGTTCTAAAGGGTGATGCTCGAGTGTGGTATCAAGCTCTCCCGGAGGCTACAAGGGGTAATTGGTAGGATCTCAAGACCGCATTCATGAACAAGTACCAAGATACAGAGCCACCTGAAGATATTTGGAGACAGCTCTTAGATCTTTGCCAAACCATAGCAGAGCAATACCAAACCTATGAAGGCATGTTTATAAAATTGTGGGATAAATGGACAGCCTCTTTAGCCGAGGGAGAAAGAGTACCTGATTGCGTTAAGAAAGATTGTTTTCTAGCCGGACTCCATCCTCTACTAAGGGAGAAGTTCAGAGGAAAGTTTCCCACATCCTATGAAGAATCAGTCACTTATGCGAGGGAGAAAGAAAGAAAATTGAAGTATCAAGCCCAGTTGAAGGGGGGAGTTGAGCCCATGCAGGTTTTATCAACCATGCCAAGGCCTAGAGAAATAGCAGAGGCCCCACCTGAACCGGAGATACCACAGCAAGAGCTCCTACAACGCATTACTAATCAACTCGAAAGCCTTTCATTAAATTTGGTTCAAGGAGTGCGGCCCCTTCCCCTCATAAATGAAGGCAATCAAGGTCCAAGAAGACAAGAAAGAGAGTATGTTTGCTATAATTGTGGGGAGACTGGCCATGGTATGTACTTTTGCCCTCATCCCAGGCGTTTTCCAGGAAATGGGTTCCAACCAAGGAGGGGACAACAAGTGACACCACCGAGGGAAAGGTTTGTTCCACAGAATCCAAGGCCTCCACCACCAGTTCAAGTTCTCCAGCATCCTCGACCACTTGCAGAGGTGCCACCCTTGCCTGTCCAACCGCCAGAGAATCATGATGTTAGGATAATTAGTTTAGATGAGAGTGATGTCAAAGGGAAGGCCAAAGTAGTAGAGGTTGAAGCAATGCCGGTGAAGAAAGCCCGGAGAATTGAGAGAATGGAACCTACACCACCAAAGGAGGTTGAAAATATGGAAGAAGAGGTAGAGTCATCAATGGCTGTAAAGACACGCAACAGTAAAATGAGGAGGGCTCGCTCACACCGACACATTGAGCCAGATGATTTTTCCTTGGGTAAAGGTACTAAAGCTTATGATTTGCTTACTGATGTGAAGAATCAAGGGCCAAAAATTTCATGGCCACAATTACTACATCTATCTCCAACAGTGTGACAACAATGGTCCAAGATGGTAAGCATTAGATCCATGAAGAATAGACATGTGAATGCAATCGAGGCTAGAAAGATGAAAGATATTGTGCCTCTATTGGAAGCCGAAATCAATGGACAAAGAGTGTCAAAGACATATGTGGATGAAGGCGCAGAGATTTGTATCATGACGGAAAAGTTGATGTATCGTTCGGGATTAGAGGTAAATGAAACTACTAAATTTGGGGCCAAAATGGCTAACAATGTAGTAGTAAATTATTTGGGAGTTATAAACAAAGTCAAGGTAAAGGTGTGTGGAGTGCAATTAGAGCTTCACATGTATGTGATGCAAGTGAAGAGGGACAGCTATCCGCTCATCCTTGGGCGACCATGGCTAATGGGAATGAAAGCCAGACAAGATTGGGAGACAGGGGCTTTAGAGCTAAGGCCAGAAAAGGGGCTGCATAAAAAATAGAAGAGCACTATCTACAACATGAAGGAGGGCCGACAGGAGGATCATGTGTTAGAAACCACCGCTGATGAATGGAGTTCCAGCGAGGGTTGGTCATCTATGACAGAGGGAGAGTCTTCTAATGAGGAGGAAGAAAGCTCTCTAGAAGAGATGGGGATTACATTACAAGGGCCGTCTAGTAGTGAAATTCCGCAGCAGCTTCCAAAGGTCGAGAAGGAGGGGTTAGAAAAAATGTTGGCTAAGGATCTATCAGTTGAGGAGAAGGCAGCCTACATGGAAGTGGTGATAAAACACTCTGCACTTTTTATTTTTGATTATGAACACATCACAGGTGTGACAGCAGTACAACATCACATTAATCTAAAAGAGGGAGCACGGCCAGTGGTGCAGCGACTATGACAATTGGGAGTAGTTCAACAAAATGCTCTACTCACTGAGGTGCAACGACATTTAAAGGCAGGCTTCATCTATCCAATAGGGGACTCAGAGTGGGTTTCACCTATGGTGGTGATACCCAAGAAGAATGGAAAATGGAGGATTTGTGTGGATTACAAGCCGCTGAATGCTGCAACAAAGAGAGATCACTTTCCTCTTCCCTTTTAGGATGAAATACTCAACGAGGTGGCCGGGCATGAGAGATACACTGTTTGTGATGGGTATTCAGGTTATTTCCAGATTCGAATAGCTGAGGAGGATCAACAGAAGACCACCTTCATTACACCTTGGGGTTGTTTTGCTTACAAAGTAATGCCATTTGGGTTAACAAATGCCCCAGCTACCTTCCAGCGATTCATGAATTATGTCTTCCAGCCATATTTTGGAAAATCCATTAGGGTCTTTATTGATGACTTTTGTATTTATAGTTCTAAGGCTTTACATCTAGGAAAGGTGGATGAAGCTTTCAACCGCCTTGCACCAATGGGGGGGTAGTTAAACCATGAGAAGTGTCGCATTGGCGAAAGCAGTGTAACTTTGTTAGGGCATGTCGTAAGTGAGAGGGACATTGAAGCAGATCCAAACAAAGTTAAGGCCCTATTGGCGGTGCCATCACATCTTCTGTGAAGCAACTAACCTCTTTCATTCAGAAGGTGCGATATATGGGGTGGTTCATTCATCTCCTCTCCCAATTAATATTTCCACTGCAACAGTTAACCCACTCCGAGGAGCTCCTGTGGAGTGACGAAAGCGAAAGGTGCTTTCACGAGGTGAAGAAGGCTCTTAGCACCCTTCCTATAATTTTATAGCCTTGTTGGGATCAACAGTTTTTTGTCAACCCGAGTTTTGGGGAAGATGCTCTAGGGGCAGCACTAATATAAAAGGATGCTAAAACTGGACTAATGAGACCGGTTTACTTTTCTAGTAGAGTAATGACAGCATCAGAACGAGGGTACAAGATGGTTGAGGTGATGGTTTTGTCTCTAATGTTTGCTATAAGAAAGTTTCGTCCTTATCTTCTCCCTAGGCCATTCACAGTGATCACGACAGAAGAGCATTTTCCCTATGCCTTATAGCACATGGATGTTTCAGCTAGAATCGCTAAGTGGGTGATACAACTCCAAGAGTTTGACTACACCTTCAAGGTGGAGGATTCTACGCGAGCTTGCCTAGCTGATTTGTTGACCCATAGATGCCATCAAAAGAAGGAAAAGGATAAGGGAAAGGTAAAAGAGGAGACGCCTCCTCTTGAGGAGCCGCCACGGGTGGAGAATGCCCATGCCCTCTATTTTGATGGAGCCTACAAGCGTATTAGAGACAGAGCGGTAGCAGGAATAGTGGTGTTCAGTCCCAAAGGTGACAAAATTTATGGAGAAGGTATTAGCTTGGAGAATGTCCATTCTAATAATGAGGCAGAATATCAAGCCTTGCTTTTAGGCTTGAGGTGGTGTCTTTCACATGATGTCACTCGGCTTAATGTTTTTGGTGATTCTATGCTAATTGTTAAGCAAATGAAAGGAATCTGGGCTTGTAAAAATGATAACTTGGCAGTGAAAATGAGGGAAGCTAAAACTCTCATGAGAAAGCTACAGAAAGCCCAAATCTATTTTGTGCCAAGGCGCACAAATGGCGACGCAGATGCTCTAGCAACTGAAAAATTGAAAGAGGTAATGGCGGGCATCGTTACAGTACAGCTTCCCTTGTCTCAAGGTAAATTTCAACTACAAGATGTGCTTTATTTTCTCGAGCAAGGTGAGGCACCTACACATATGAGTAAAAGTGAGAAAAGGTGGCTAGCTACTAAGGCCACTAAATATCGCTTGATAAATGATGTGTTGTATTGCAAAGGAAAGGATGCTGTGCTTAGAAGGGTGCCAACAGCAAAGGAGATTATAGATGTGATTAAGAGCTGCCATGAAGGGGTTTGTGGCGGACATTTTGCTCAAGAAATAACCAGCAGGAAGATTCTCCAAGCCGGTTTTGTGTGGCCTAGTCTACATTGAGATGTGCAACATTGGTGCCGCACTTGTGACGATTGCCAAAAGGCCGGACCAAGGAAGCTAGTGCATGAGGAACAAAATCCCATAACTACATATGGCCCATTTGAGAAATGGGGGATTGATGCAATAGGGCCACTCCCACGAACTCAATCTGGCAAGGAATACATCATAATGGGTGTAGACTACATGACGAGGTGGGCAGAGGCTTCAGCAACTAGTAGGATCACAGTCCAAGAAATGGGAAAATTTGTGTTTGAACATAGTTGTTGCAGGTTTGGCACACCTTTGGAAATTAACTCTGATCGGGGTCCTGGTTTTAGGGCGAACCTAGTAGGGGAGCTAATGGAAAGGCTAAAAATCAAGCACAGGCATTCTACTCCCTACTATCCACAATGTAATGGTTTGGTCGAAAAAGTGAATGGGCTGATTTGTAATATAATTACCAAGCAAGTACACATGCACCCCAAGCACTGGGATAAAAAATTGAATGCAGCTCTTTGGGCCTACAGGACTTCATTCAGAACCTCACTTGGCTATACTCCATTTCACCTCGTCTATAGCCAAGAAGCTTTGCTTCCTATAGAGGTGGAACTGGCCAGTTTGCGTGTTTTAGTAGTGAGTCAAGAGAAGAATCAAGATAAGAAGTTAGAGGAAAGGATCTTGGATCTAGAGAGGCTGGAGTTAGATAGAGAAGCAGTAGTCCAACACTATTCCATGCAGGCTGAAGAGAGAAGGAAGACCTTTAATAAGAAGTTGGCTAGCAAACACATAAGGGAAGGATCACTTGTGCTACGTTATGATAATCGATTTGATAACAGAAAGGATGCTAAACTTGTGTTCAAGTGGGAAGGGCCATTCATGGTCATAAGGAGATATTCAAATGGCAGCTATAAGCTAGGTGACATGGATGGGAAGGTTCACAAGACAAGGGTAAATGGATGGCGATTGAAGCCTTATTTTCAAAGAAATATGAACACTTTGGAGCAGTCATTCAATGAAGAGCCACCAATGAGGGGGTGCAGTCCTCCTTGCTCTATTGGACCATCATTATCAAGCTAGAGGCATGAATACCTCTAGCCTAAGGGGAGGGCTAATGATCCGGGTTTTTTACAACCCGGATTATTACCACAAAATTTGGCCAAAGCCCCTATCAAGAGCTTACCATATCACTTTGGGTTTACTCTTCAAGCACTAGGTATGCTACATTGCTTCTCGATTATGATAACTCTAGCAAATGGGGGGAACAAGTTCTTAGAAGGCATGTCAATGTAAAGGGTAAAAGGGATGGTTATCTTAGTGAATATGAAAATGGATTACACCTAGGAGTTGAGTGAATGCATAGATTTTTCAAAGGACTAGCCTCCAACTACACATGGGCTCCGTCTGCATCACTAAGATTTGGAATCTATCACCATCATTAGAGGACACCTCACCATAGTACACAAGTCAATATCCACATCATGGTGTCATTTGGATCTTGCACAAAAGCTTACAAGCATGCACCCCTTTTGTCACATGCTTATATGTATTTATATACATATGGGGGACTAAAGTCAAAGCAACTTTTAGAAGCCGTTTTTTATAATCAAAATAACTCCCAAGAAAAAGCGAATTTCAAGAAAATTCTCTCTAATCCCAATCGGTTTCGACCTGGTCTACAAAGTTGCAGAAGAAACTTTTTTCAAATTCCTCACGGATTTGAAGTTACCAAGGCGCGGACTGCTGGCTACATGCAATTTTCTTCTCTCTTTCACCACACCAACTTTCCACTCTATCCTTCTTGTAAATATATTATAATAATGTGCTTTGGGCACCAACCTCTTGTAATCTAGCTCCATTTCTCTATGTTGTCTACCACCACCCTTGGCTTCTTGCATGATGACCAAGGTGGGGACTTGTCCCATTCACTATGCTCCATATTTTCAAAGATGCCATACATCATGTAGGATTATGTTAATCAAGAAGATTAGCTTAATCTAATCCCTCATGGAGGCTATATAAAGAGCCCATGGAGAATGAAGAAAGGGGGGGAGGAAGGACAATGACAAGTCCATGAGAGCACTCTAGAATATCCTCATCTCTTTGAGGTAAGCTATGAGTGAGTTCTGTTATTATGTAGCATAATGGCAAGCTTCCTCTACCTCTTCTGCTATTATCTCCCTCTCTTCTCATCTTCTCATTCCATGTAGCATAATGGCAAGCTTCTTCTACCTCTTCTCCTCTTGTCTCCCTCTCCTCTCATCTCTCTCTCTTATATTCCAATATGGTGTCTAGCACATATATTCTCTCTTGTAAATTTGTGTCTTGGTTCTCTTGATTCTCTTTGAGAAAAGGGATGTCCTAGCCCATCCTCCCTTTGGCTAGGTGGTGCCCCTCTTTAGTTCTCTTAGTGAGGATTGGAGGTTGGATGGGTAAGAGGCAACCCGTTCATCATTTCAGCCCTCATTTTTGGTGCCCCGCTGAGGACATTCTCAACCACAATTCTCTACCTCGTTATGTGGAATGATACAACACATAGTGGTGCATCCTCTACAACAAGTTCCCCAAGTGGCTCTTCCTCAATGCCTTCACCAACTATTTTTGAAGCTGGTGGAAGTCCACGACTCCCAAAATTGTCTCCTAAAGAAGCTGAAGAAAGAAAGTATGCCTATGGGATGACGGCACGCATGCGGATAAAAGGTGTTCACTTTAGAAATTCCATTATCTCACAAGGAAGAAAAATATGTTGCCATCAATTGCTAGGTTCTCATAATTGTGGTGAGTGTCTTGCAAACAAAGTGAAAGCCCTTCGAGAGGTCCTCGTCTCCAAATCATCAAATCCCTCTCTCTCTGGGGCCTAATCCACATCAAAGGAGGACAACTATGCATGAACAGTGTGGAGTTTTGTAGAAGTGCAAAGTATGGAGACTACCTTCAACTGTTGTTAGCTCGAAGGTTGGGTGTGGTTGAAAAGGTGGCCATCACACCTTATGAAATATATGTCGCCGAGGATGGACACACCAAGGCAAGAACAATCACTGGTGAGTAAATTCTCCGTATAGCAAAGTTGGTGGGTTCCAAAAAGAAACACTCTGGAGAAATCCTTCATAATTCAAAAAAGTGCATTCCCTCTATTCCCTTAAGTAGTCTCCACTCATCATGAATAATAATAATGGCCCAAATTTCTACACCTTTCACTCTGTACGAAACATCCGAGTTAATGTATGCATCAGTAGAAAGATTTTCTTCCAGCAACGTCTTGTCATGTACTTTGGGGCTGAAAGATTAAGGGAGATTCTTGTATCACCAGAACCTATAATCTTCCCAATGCTAGACTACAATGCATCCTTCAATGTACATGTATTTATCCTATTATAATAGTTTCTCATGAATCAGAACGAGTTGTATGGACCTATCCATCCACTTGCTATGCAAACTGTGCATATTGTAGCTAGCACAAAACTTAGATTCCAAGGCATTATTAGAAGCATACTGGGGCCTAGACGTCTTGCTGAGATCAATGCATCTGTGAACCCATTCATCCTTCCCCTTATAAAATACAACTTAAGTCTAGACGTTTTCATCTTCATACTCTACTAAGGCAACATGGCATTTCCAAGTTTTTTTGGGCACAAAGGGGAGAAAGCTCTAGACTTTTTGGATGACTTGGAAATGGCCTTCCTAGTCATAGGCCGGGATGATGAAGCAACCAAAGTATGGGCCTTCTTTTTAGTTCTAAAGGTGATTCTCGAGTGTGGTATCAAGCTCTCTCGGAGGCTACAAGGGGTAATTGCGAGGATCTGAAGACCGCATTCATGCACAAGTACCAAGATACAGAGCCACCTGAAGATATTTGGAGAGAGCTCTTAGATCTTCACCAAACCGTAGCAGGGGAATACCAAACCTATGAAGGGATGTTTATAAAATTGTGGGATAAATGGACAGCCTCTTTAGTCGAGGGAGAAAGAGTACCTGATTGCCTTAAGAAAGATTGTTTTCTAGCTGGACTCCATCCTCTACTAAGGGAGAAGGTCAAAGGAAAGTTTCCCACATCCTATGAAGAATCAGTCACTTATGCGAGGGAGAAAGAAAATTGAAGTATCAAGCCCAGTTGAAGGGGGGAGTTGAGCCCATGCAGGTTTTACCAACCATGCCAAGGCCTTGAGAAATAGCAAAGGCCCCACTTGAATTGGAGATACCACAGCAAGAGCTCCTACAACGCATTACTAATCAACTTGAAAGCCTTTCATTAAATTTGGTGCAAGGAGTGCGGCCCCCTCCCCTCATAAATGAAGGCAATCAAGGTCCAAGAAGACAAGAAAGAGAGTATGTTTGCTATAATTGTGGGGAGACTGGCCATGGTATGTACTTTTGCCCTCATCCCAGGCGTTTTCCAGGAAATGGGTTCCAACCAAGGAGGGGACAACAAGTGACACCACCGAGGGAAAGGTTTGTTCCACCGAATCCAAGGCCTCCTCCACCAGTTCAAGTTCTCCAGCATCCTCGACCACTTGCAGAGGTGCCGCCCTTGCCTGTCCAACCGCCAGAGAATCATGATGTTAGGATAATTAGTTTAGATGAGAGTGATGTCAAAGGGAAGGCCAAATTAGTAGAGTTTGAAGCAATGTCGGTGAAGAAAGCCCGGAGAATTGAGAGAATGGAACCTACACCACCAAAGGAGGTTGAAAATATGGAAGAGGAGGCATAGTTATCAATGGCTGCAAAGACACGCAACAGTAAAAAGAGGAGGGCTCGCTCACGCCGACACATTGAGCCAGATGATTTTTCCCTGGGTAAAGGTACTAAAGCTTATGATTTGCTTGCTGATGTGAAGAATCAAGGGCCAAAAATTTCATGGCCACAATTACTACATCTATCTCCAACAGTGCGACGACAATGGTCCAAGATGGTAAGCATTAGATCCATGAAGAATAGACATGTGAATGCAATCGAGGCTAGAAAGATGAAAGATATTGTGCCTCTAGTGGAAGCCAAAATCAATGGACAAAGAGTGTCAAAGACATATGTGGATGGAGGCGCAGAGATTTGTGTCATGACGGAAAAGTTGATGCATCGTTTAGGATTAGAGGTAAATGAAACTACTAAATTTGGGGCCAAAATGGCTAACAATGTAGTAGTAAATTATTTGGGAGTTATAAACAAAGTCAAGGTGAAGGTGTGTGGAGTGCAATTGGAGCTTGACATGTATGTGATGCTAGTGAAGGGGGACGGCTATCCGCTCATCCTTGGGCGACCATGGCTAATGGGAATGAAAGCCAGACAAGATTGGGAGACAGGGGCTTTAGAGCTAAGGCCAGAAAAGGGGCTTCATAAAAAATAGAAGAGCACTATCTACAACATGAAGGAGGGCCGACAGGAGGATCTTGTGTTAGAAACCACCGCTGATGAATGGAGTTCCAGCGAGGGTTGGTCATCTATGACAGAGGGAGAGCCTTCTAATGAGGAGGAAGAAAGCTCTCTAGAAGTGATGGGGATTACATTAAAAGGGCCGTCTAGTAGTGAAAATCCACAGCAGCTTCCAAAGGTCGAGAAGGAGGGGTTAGAAAAAATGTTGGCTAAGGATCTATCAGTTGAGGAGAAGGCAGCCTACATGGAAGTGGTGATAAAACACTCTGCACTTTTTATTTCTGATTATGAACACATCACAGGTGTGACAGCAGTACAACATCACATTAATCTAAAAGAGGGAGCACGGCCAGTGGTGCAGCGACTACGACGATTGGGAGTAGTTCAACAAAATGCTCTACTCACTGAGGTGCAACGACATTTAAAGGCAGGCTTCATCTATCCAATAGGGGACTCAGAGTGGGTTTCACCTGTGGTGGTGATACCCAAGAAGAATGGAAAATGGAGGATTTGTGTGGATTACAAGCCGCTGAATGCTGCAACAAAGAGAGATCACTTTCCTCTTCCCTTTCAGGATGAAATACTCAACGAGGTGGCTGGGCATGAGAGATGCACTGTTTGTGATGGGTATTCAGGTTATTTCCAGATTGGAATAGCTAAGGAGCATCAACAGAAGACCACCTTCATTACACCTTGGGGTTGTTTTGCTTACAAAGTAATGCCATTTGGGTTAACAAATGCCCCAGCTACCTTCCACCGATTCATGAATTATGTCTTCCAGCCATATTTTGGAAAATCCATTAGGGTCTTTATTGATGACTTTTGTATTTATAGTTCTAAGGCTTTACATCTAGGAAAGGTGGATGAAGCTTTCAACCGCCTTGCACAAATGGGGGGGCAGTTAAACAATGAGAAGTGTCGCATTGGCGAAAGCAATGTAACTTTGTTAGGGCATGTCCTAAGTGAGAGGGGCATTGAAGCAGATCCAAACCAAGTTAAGGCCCTATTGGCGGTGCCATCACCATCTTCTGTGAAGCAACTAACCTCTTTCATTCAGAAGTTGCGATATATGGGGCGGTTCATTCATCTCCTCTCCCAATTAATATTTCCAGTGCAACAGTTAACCCACTCCGAGGAGCTCTTGTGGAGTGACGAAAGCGAAAGGTGCTTTCACGAGGTGAAGAAGGCTCTTAGCACCCTTCCTATAATTTTATAGCCTTGTTGGGATCAAGAGTTTTTTGTCAACCCGAGTTTTGGGGAAGATGCTCTAGGGGCAGCACTAATACAAAAGGATGCTAAAACTGGACTAATGAGACCGGTTTACTTTTCTAGTAGAGTAATGACAGCATCAGAACGAGGGTACAAGATGGTCGAGGTGATGGTTTTGTCTCTAATGTTTTCTATAAGAAAGTTTCGTCCTTATCTTCTCCCTAGGCCATTCACAGTGATCAGGACAGAAGAGCATTTTTCCTATGCCTTACAGCACATGGATGTTTCAGCTAGAATCGCTAAGTGGGTGATACAACTCCAAGAGTTTGACTACACCTTCAAGGTGGAGGATTCTACTCGAGCTTGCCTAGCTGATTTGTTGACCCATAGATGCCATCAAAAGAAGGAAAAGGATAAGGGAAAGGTAAAAGAGGAAACACCTCCTCTTGAGGAGCCGCCACGGGTGGAGAATGCCCATGCCCTCTACTTTGATGGAGCCTACAAGCATATTAAAGACAGAGCGGCAGCAGGAATAGTGGTGTTCAGTCCCAAAGGTGACAAACTTTATGGAGAAGGTATCAGCTTGGAGGATGTCCATTCTAATAATGAGGCAGAATATCAAGCCTTACTTTTGGGCTTGAGGTGGTGTCTTTCACATGGTGTCACTCAGCTTAATGTTTTTGGTGATTCTATGCTAATTGTTAAGCAAATGAAAGGAATCTGGGCTTGTAAAAATGATAACTTGGCAGTGAAAATGAGGGAAGCTAAAACTCTCATGAGAAAGCTACAGAAAGCCAAAATCTATTTTGTGCCAAGGCGCACAAATGGCGACCCAAATGCTCTAGCAGCTGAAAATTGAAAGAGGTAATGGCGGGCATCGTTACAGTAAAGCTTCCCTTGTCTCAAGGTAAGTTTCAACTACAAGATGTGCTTCATTTTCTCGAGCAAGGTGAGGCACCTACACATATGAGTAAAAGTGAGAAAAGGTGGCTAGCTACTAAGGCCACTAAATACCGCTTGATAAATGATGTGTTGTATTGCAAAGGAAAGGATGCTGTGCTTAGAAGGGTGCCAACAGCAAAGGAGATTATAGATGTGATTAAGAGCTGCCATGAAGGGGTTTGTGGCGGACATTTTGCTCAAGAAATAACCAGTAGGAAGATTCTCCAAGCCGGTTTTGTGTGGCCTAGTCTACATTGAGATGTGCAACATTGGTGCCGCACTTGTGACGATTGCCGAAAGGCCGGACCAAGGAAGCTAGTGCATGAGGAACAAAATCCCATAACTACATATGGCCCATTTGAGAAATGGGGGATTGATGCAATAGGGCCACTCCCACGAACTCAATCTGGCAAGGAATACATCATAATGGGTGTAGACTACATGACGAGGTGGGCAGAGGCTTCAGCAACTAGTAGGATCACAGTCCAAGAAATGGGAAAATTTGTGTTTGAACATAGTTGTTGCAGGTTTGGCACACCTTTGGAAATTAACTCTGATCGGGGTCCTGGTTTTAGGGCGAACCTAGTAGGGGAGCTAATGGAAAGGCTAAAAATCAAGCACAGGCATTCTACTCCCTACTATCCACAATGTAATGGTTTGGTCGAAAAAGTGAATGGGCTGATTTGTAATATAATTACCAAGCAAGTACACATGCACCCCATGCACTGGGATAAAAAATTGAATGCAGCTCTTTGGGCCTACAGGACTTCATTCAGAACCTCACTTGGCTATACTCCATTTCACCTCGTCTATGGCCAAGAAGCTTTGCTTCCTATAGAGGTGGAACTGGCCAGTTTGCGTGTTTTAGTAGTGAGTCAAGAGAAGAATCAAGATAAGAAGTTAGAGGAAAGGATCTTGGATCTAGAGAGGCTGGAGTTAGATAGAGAAGCAGTAGTCCAACACTATTCCATGCAGGCTGAAGAGAGAAGGAAGACCTTTAATAAGAAGTTGGCTAGCAAACACATAAGGGAAGGATCACTTGTGCTACGTTATGATAATCGATTTGATAACAGAAAGGATGCTAAACTTGTGTTCAAGTGGGAAGGGCCATTCATGGTCATAAGGAGATATTCAAATGGCAGCTATAAGCTAGGTGACATGGATGGGAAGGTTCACAAGACAAGGGTAAATGGATGGCGATTGAAGCCTTATTTTCAAAGAAATATGAACACTTTGGAGCAGTCATTCAATGAAGAGCCACCAATGAGGGGGTGCAGTCCTCCTTGCTCTATTGGACCATCATTATCAAGCTAGAGGCATGAATACCTCTAGCCTAAGGGGAGGGCTAATGATCCGGGTTTTTTACAACCCGGATTATTACCACAAAATTTGGCCAAAGCCCCTATCAAGAGCTTACCATATCACTTTGGGTTTACTCTTCAAGCACTAGGTATGCTACATTGCTTCTCGATTATGATAACTCTAGCAAATGGGGGGAACAAGTTCTTAGAAGGCATGTCAATGTAAAGGGTAAAAGGGATGGTTATCTTAGTGAAGATGAAAATGGATTACACCTAGGAGTTGAGTGAATGCATAGATTTTTCAAAGGACTAGCCTCCAACTACACATGGGCTCCGTCTGCATCACTAAGATTTGGAATCTATCACCATTATTAGAGGACACCTCACCATAGTACACAAGTCAATATCCACATCATGGTGTCATTTGGATCTTGCACAAAAGCTTACAAGCATGGACCCCTTTTGTCACATGCTTATATGTATTTATATACATATGGGGGACTAAAGTCAAAGCAACTTTTAGAAGTCGTTTTTTATAATCTCAATAACTCCCAAGAAAAAGCGAATTTCAAGAAAATTCTTGCAGATCCTGATCGGTTTCGACCTGGTCTACAAAGTTGCAGAAGAAACTTTTTTCAAATTCCTCACGAATTTGAAGTTACGAATGCGCAGACTGCTGGCTACATGCAATTTTCTTCTCTCTTTCACCACACCAACTTTCCACTCTATCCTTCTTGTAAATATATTATAATAATGTGCTTTGGGCACCAACCTCTTGTAATCTAGCTCCATTTCTCTATGTTGTCTACCACCACCCTTGGCTTCTTGCATGATGACCAAGGTGGGGAATTGTCCCATTCACTATGCTCCATATTTTCAAAGATGCCATACATCATGTAGGATTATGTTAATCAAGAAGATTAGCTTAATCTAATCCCTCATGGAGGCTATATAAAGAGCCCATGGAGAATGAAGAAAGGGGGGAGGAAGGACAATGACAAGTCCATGAGAGCACTCTAGAATATCCTCATCTCTTTGAGGTAAGCTATGAGTGAGTTCTGTTATTATGTAGCATAATGGCAAGCTTCCTCTACCTCTTCTCCTATTATCTCCCTCTCTTCTCATCTTCTCATTCCATGTAGCATAATGGAAAGCTTCTTCTATCTCTTCTCCTCTTGTCTCCCTCTCCTCTCATCTCTCTCTCTTATATTCCAATATGGTGTCTAGCACATATATTCTCTCTAGTAAATTTGTGTCTTGGTTCTCTTGATTCTCTTTGAGAAAAGGGATGTCCTAGCCCATCCTGTCTTTGGCTAGGTGGTGCCCCTCTTTAGTTCTCTTAGTGAGGATTGGAGGTTGGATGGGTAAGAGGCAACCCGTTGATCATTTCAGCCCTCAACGGCTTCCCAATCCGGTAGCTGCTTTATAACGCTGAACCTTGCGGGGATTAAATGGAGGGTCAAGCAACCTCCGATTGACGAACTGAGACTTGTATTGGATTCCTGATGTCGAAATGCATCTAAGAAAAATCAATCTCGGCCATCTGTCACCATTTTATTTTTCATGAAAATTGACTCTTTAATATGCCTCTCGGGCACTTTTCGGCTCCAACACGAGCTTCAACACTTCAAGAACGGGTCCAAATCGGGTCCTAAAATCCAGCTCTCACATCTCTCATTTCTGTTCTTACCTAGATGCATTCTTAGACACATGCTGCATGGCAAACAATATGTCAACCTGCTCATCATGAGCATCGATAGAAGATGCATAGTGCCCGTGACATTTGCCCTTTTCCTTCATATCTACCTGCTTCTTGTAGCAATCCTTTGCAATGTGTCCATATCTGCCGCAATAATGATAGTCCTTATCTCTATTTGACTGATCATTTGATTGCCATGAACCAGATCCACCACCTCTACCATGGGGTGATCTCCCCTTGCCTCTAAAGCAGCTAGATCCATGCTAGCCCTTGTATTTGTGCCATGCTAAGTGATGCCAGGATGCATATTCCACGGTGGATTCCGTGAGGTTTTACGGTGGATTCCGTAAACTTAGATGACCGGGGCTCATATGCAAAGAGGATTCTTTGTGCGAGAAGTTGATGGGGACGCCTGTCCTTTTCGGGCGTTTCATTAATTTAGTGTGTACATGGGTGATTCCATAGCGGGTGATTCCGCAAAATGCATATTAAATTAATAAACGTTTATGAGTTTAGAGTGTGCACTCGTAATAAATTAAGGTTAGGATTTATTTCTAACCAGTTGATTTATTTATGTAGCTGAAGACTGCTAGGTATTCACTTTTGTCGGTTTAATTGTGTTATTTTACTAACGATTGTGAATACTTCAGTTGATGTGTAGAGATAGCAGCAGTGGCGGAGGAAAGCATTGGAGTCTAGCGGGTTTTCGACTATATTTTGATAGGCGCCACGCCTATATTTTGTTATGTTTATAGAGACATCGGTTATTTATTATTATTTTGTATGCGCTTATGCGCCTGGATATGTCATTTCTATTTGGACATTGAGATTGGGCGTGCCAAACTCTATGGGCACCATCCATTAGCTTTATTTTCCTATTTTTGGTAGAAAGTAAACTCAAAAGCTAAAAGCTTGTCATATTTTTGTAATTGGGCTATTTTTGAGCATAAAGATTGGAAATATATATTAAATACATGCTTTGTGAAGCGCTCACACAAGGCATGGGGGAGATTGAACCCAATTTGTCTCTTGTCTCATGTCGTGCTTGCTTTTACATGGGTTTTTGTGCTAAAAAGTAGAGTACTTTGTTCTTGGGGACCTTCCAAGATTCACCACGTGAGCTATCTGCGACCGATCTGCGCACCAGTGGTATCAGAGCGGAGCAGAGATCAATGGCTTCCAATCGCTACCAATCTCGGGCGAAGGCGGAGCTCCAGGAACAAACGGCCTCTACAGTCAATCTCGTTGCGAACCGTCAATACAGGCAGACTTCTGGCGATCAAGAACCCCTATTTCCACTGTCAGATCGCGAAGGACCAGGCTCTGTCGGCGGAGAACCACTCATCCATTCTCTTCATCAAGTCGTTGCAAACAGAGATAAGATTTCTTCATAATCAAGTTTGTTATTACCTTAAAGCTTAATCTTAAGCTTAAGAAGCTTATAAAGCTTCAAAATCTTCAGTCGACTGGCAAGAGGAGGCCCCCGAAAATTCGGCGTGGGAAAAAAAACACCCCCCCCCCTTCACGAAAAAACGGCGGCCTGATTCTTCCCCATTACTCCCTTAAATCTTTAAGTTAAAGCTTAAACCATTAAGCTTCCTTCAAGTCACACAATCCTCTGCAAGTCACACTGGCCAAACAAAGTCAGTAACTCCGGGTCCTGCGCATCAGAAGTCAAGTCTCGCAAGTCGACTCTAATCAAGTACTGCAAGTTCTGCAAGTCGGCCTAAGTCCAGCAAGTCAACAACCCTGCAAGTCTGTTAAGTCTGCAACTCTGCAAGTCAGACTAAATCAGAACTGACTAATGCTTAAAACTCATAGAAGACTTGTTCGTATGCAAAAACTCTGAACTGGAAAGTTGTTCGCAGCAAGCTCTTCTACCTATCTACAAGTTCGTTGAAGTACTTTCAACAAACGGAGACAGAAATATTGCAGAATTTCTGAAAATTGAAGAAGTAAATACCCAAAAATACATAGCCTTGTAACCCCAAATTTGAGCTACGCTCAACCCGCTAACTGATTTTGAGTGAGAAAGGTTTGTTGAGTTTTACAGGATGACTACCCCACATATGGATGATCCTATGGCTGAAGACGACCTACCCGAGCCTACCATGGAACAAAAGATGGATCTTATCATGCTGCAATTGGAAGAAGAGCGAAGAGCTAGGCAAGCCTTGCAAGCGCAATTGACAAAGCTACAAGGAGCGTCCACTGATAAAGAAGAACCTCAAGCTGAAGATTTGATTCGCCGTACCATCGACGCCACTCTTGAAGCACAAACCATTCGCAAGGAATCCAAGATAAGTAAACGAAGTTTCAAGTTTGGCACTTTCAATGGCATAAGAGAAGGAAAGACTGTTTTATCATTCATTAGCCAGTTTGATGACTATTTCCATGAGGAAACTTATCCTGAGAAAGATAAAATCAAGTGTGTTACTAATCATCTGATAGATAGAGCATCACTTTGGTGGACTGTAGTCCGCAAGAGTATAGAATGTCCTGCTACATGGGAAGATTTCAAGAAGAAGTTCATGCAAAATTTCCTTCCACCGCAATTTCATGAGAAGGCTATCAAGCAATGGGATTTACTTCAACAACGCGATCGTGAGCCTATTCCACAGTATACAGAGCGTTTTTGGAATGCACTCCTACAACTACGCATGCTTGAAGACGTACCAGAGACGACACATAAGCGGAAGTACATGTCTGGACTTCTTGGACATTACTACGCTGAGGTGAACATGTTCAAGCCTGCTACCCTTGAAGACACCATCTCCTTAGCTCACGACACTGAAGATAAGTTACGCGGAAGAGATCGACGACCACAGCCATTCCAAGCAAACGGTAATTATGGATCTAAACAATTCAATTCCAATTTCAGAAGGTTTAATCCAGGTCGTTTCTCATCACCATCTTTCCGCAAGAATTGGCCTAAACCACCTGCATTACCATCCACTGTCAATCCAAATCCTAAGCCTATTCCACAAGCAAATCCAAATATACCCAGACTCCCAGCCATTGCAAATAATGTGACCAAAGCCAAGCCCATCGTATGCTACAAGTGTCACCAGCCAGGGCATCTCGCAGCAAATTGTCATTCAAAGAAGCCATCAGCACATATCAACTACCTTGGAGCTATGGACGAAGACGAGCATGAGGATATACCGGATTTCACTGAAGAAGAAGATGATCCTACTACTACTTCCGACACTTTACCAGGTATGCCTACTTTACATTCATTGTTGACTATGAAATGTATGGTGCATGGAACAGAAAGAACTATATTGCATGATGATGGTAGTACGCATGACTTTATTTCAGCAAAATTGGTAAAGGAATTGAAATTGCATACAGTACCTACGCACTATCGCATAAAAGCTGCATTTTTAGGCACTAGGTACAATGGTACACAAGAAGTTCAAGATTTAGAAATTCAAATTGGTCCATATATTGAAAGAAGAAATTTCTTAGTTGTCCCATTACAGTCTAGCGACATTATTCTAGGAATGCCATGGAGACACCAACATAATCCCAATATAGATTATTCCACACACACAATGAATATTAATTTTCAAGGAAAATCTATTACATTATTTGGTATGCATGCACCCCATATGTTTCCACTGCTTTCGCATACTCAAGCAAAACGTGCACTACGCAAGAATACTAAATCATATCTCATTTGGGTGAATGAATTACACGCAAAAGAAACTCATATGCACCCTAGGCATAAGGAATTTCTTGCATATTTTAAGGACTGTTTTGCAGAAGACCTACCACCAGGTTTACCTCCATCACGTCCAGAAGACCATAAGATTGACCTAATACCTGGCACACAACCACCTTGCAAAGCCCCATATAGGCACAATCAAATAGAGCAAAAAGAAATCCAGAGTCAAGTTGAAGAATTACTAAATAGAGGCTTAATTCGACCTAGCAGTTCTCCATTCGGTGCACCTGTGCTCTTAGTCAAGAAAAAGAATAATACTTATCGGATGTGTATTGACTACTGAGCATTAAACAAGATCACTGTAAAGAATAGATATCCTATACCTAGAGTTGATGACCTAATGGACAAACTGCAAGGATCTTCTATATTTAGTAAAATTGACCTTAAGTCTGGATATCATCAGGTGAGGTTAGATAGATCCGACATATTTAAAACTGCATTCAAGACACAGTTTGGCCATTACGAATTCTTAGTTATGCCATTTGGATTAACTAATGCACCTGCTACTTTCAGTAGAATGATGAACCGTATTTTTCTAAAATATCAATATTGTGTGATTGTTTTCTTTGATGATATTTTAGTGTTCAGTCAAAGTGAAAAAGAGCATTATGAGCATTTATCATTAGTTTTTCAATTACTGAAAGAAAATCAATTGTTTGCAAATCCTGACAAGAGTGAATTCTTTAAGACAGAAATAGAATATCTAGGTCATATTGTATCAAAAGAAGGAATAAAAGTTGATCCTAAGAAAATTGATGCAATATTGCATTGGCCTGTTCCTAAAAATGTACATGAACTACGCTCATTCCTTGGTCTTGCTAGTTTCTATAGGAAGTTTGTACGTAATTTCTCATTACTTGCTTTACTACTAACCAAACTTCTTAAGAAAGGCATTGTTTATCAATGGACTGAAAACCAACAGAAATCTTTTGATTTACTCAAACGTGCATTGACCAATGCCCCTGTTCTACAATTGCCTGACTTTAACAGACCATTCTTTCTAGTTGTGACTGATGCTAGCGGATCAGGAATAGGAGCCGTGCTAATGCAAGACAACCATCCAATAGCATATTCTAGTTCTAAGCTGAAACCCTCTGAGCTCAAATATTCCACTTATGACAAGGAACTCTTAGCAGTTGTCCAAGCATTAAAACAATGGAAGCATTATTTAATGGGTTCAGAATTCATAATAAAGACCGACCAGCAAAGCATTAGACATCTACTTAGCCAACCCCAAATTTCTGACCGTCATATCAAATGGGCTTCATTCATTCAAAGTTTCCATCCTATCATTCAATACCAACCTGGAAAAGAAAATGTAGTTGCCGATGCATTAAGTAGAAGACCTGCAATTTATAACATTTCTATCATATCTTTTGATTCTTTAATTGCTATGAAAGACACATATCACCAGGATATTACTTTTCATTCTGATTGGCAAAAATTAGTTCAAAATAATTTCATTCCTGTTGATTCATTGTCATATAATGATGGATTCATGTTCTTTGAAAAGAGACTGTGTGTTACTATTCCATTCCGATCTTTTGTTTTGAATGAAATTCATTGTCCCCCATATCAAGGTCATAGAGGTATCATCTCTACATTACGCATGTTAACTGAAGATTTTTATTGGCCGCATATGGATGCAGATGTATCTAATTTTGTCTCTGAATGTCTGATTTGTCAAAGAATAAAGAGACATCATGGTAAACAGTATGGATTATTAATGCCTTTATCTATTCCATCTAAACCTTGGGAACATATATCTATGGATTTCATTACTGGCTTACCAAATACTAAATCTAACCATGACATGATTTGGACAATTGTAGATAGATTTAGTAAGCAAGCATATTTCATTGCATGTAAGAAAACTTTAACAGCATCACAAGTAGCACAGTTATTTTTGAAAACTCTTTTTACTAACCATGGATTGCCGAAAGTGATTATTTCAGATAGAGATTCTCGATTTTGCAATAATTTTTGGATTACACTGTTTGCAAATCTAGGCACAAAGATTGATTTCTCATCTGCATTTCATCCAGAAACAAATGGACAAACAGAAGCCACAAATAGCACTATTCTAGATCTTTTACGTGCATACACTATCTCTAAACCTCAGACATGGGATACTCATTTGCATTTATTACAGTTTGCTTACAATAATACACCGCACACATCTACAAAGAAAGCACCTTTTGAAGTTATTTATGGATATAGATTATCTACACCTGTTGCCTCTTTGTCTAATAAAATACAAAGTGCCGATGATATTGCTGTTATACATAACACTATTTTTGATGAAGTAAAGGATATGATTGCTAAAGCCCAACAATCATATACCAAACAAGCCAACAAGAAAAGACAAGCCATGAATTTCAAAGTTGATGATTATGTTTGGCTTAGAATAGAAAAGCGTAGACTGCAAAGTGTAGATAGACATCCAGTTGTCAAATTAGCTCCTAGATTCTACGGACCATTTAGAATCATTCATAAGATTAATGACAATGCTTTCAAGTTAGAACTGCCATCCCATTGGAAAATTCATAATACATTTCATATTAGTTTATTGAGACCATTTAGAGGACAATTACCTATACACCCTGTCTATGAAAACCCACCTTTACTAGAAGAAGAGGCTGAAATACTTGAACCAGAAGCCATTATAGACACTGACTACATGACCACTAGAACTGGCCGAAGGTATTCTAGATATCTAGTGAAATTTAAGAACCATCCTATAGAGGAAGCACAATGGATGCACGCTAGAGACTTAAATGCTTTCCCCACTCTGTTAGCTCCACATTGAGCTAATAGCAATTGAGGTCAATTGCTATCCCACCCCGGGGGTATGATGCCAGGAGGCATATTCCACGGTGGATTCCGTGAGGTTTTACGGTGGATTCCGTAAACTTAGATGACCGGGGCTCATATGCAAAGAGGATTCTTTGTGCGAGAAGTTGATGGGGACGCCTGTCCTTTTCGGGCGTTTCATTAATTTAGTGTGTACATGGGTGATTCCATAGCGGGTGATTCCGCAAAATGCATATTAAATTAATAAACGTTTATGAGTTTAGAGTGCGCACTCATAATAAATTAAGGTTAGGATTTATTTCTAACCAGTTGATTTATTTATGTAGCTGAAGACTGCTAGGTATTCACTTTTGTCGGTTTAATTGTGTTATTTTACTAACGATTGTGAATGCTTCAGTTGATGTGTAGAGATAGCAGCAGTGGCGGAGGAAAGCATTGGAGTCTAGCGGGTTTTCGACTATATTTTGATAGGCGCCACGCCTATATTTTGTTATGTTTATAGAGACATCGGTTATTTATTATTATTTTGTATGCGCTTATGCGCCTGGATATGTCATTTCTATTTGGACATTGAGATTGGGCGTGCCAAACTCTATGGGCACCGTCCATTAGCTTTATTTTCCTATTTTTGGTAGAAAGCAAACTCAAAAGCTAAAAGCTTGTCATATTTTTGTAATTGGGCTATTTTTGAGCATAAAGATTGGAAATATATATTAAATACATGCTTTGTGAAGCGCTCACACAAGGCATGGGGGAGATTGAACCCAATTTGTCTCTTGTCTCATGTCGTGCTTGCTTTTACATGGGTTTTTGTGCTAAAAAGTAGAGTACTTTGTTCTTGGGGACCTTCCGGGATTCACCACGTGAGCTATCTGCGACCGATCTGCACACCACTAAGCATTCTGCCGATGTTGTCTATAAGTGTTTTGAGTGTCTCCTCAACCTTGAACAGTGTCTCTACTTTGAGACATACTAGAAATTGTATTAGCTTAACTTCCTCATGCAGCAGCAAAGCAATCAACTCATCCCAATCAGGGGATTCAGCTCTCACAGAAATAGACGTATCAAATGCTTTATACTCTTTGCCAATTCCATTCAATGTCACTGCAATCATATCATCCTCAAACATTGAGGATCCAATGGTGGCAAGCTGATCTGCTATGTTCTTGATCTCTGTAGTGTAGGTGTGAATGCTTCTGTCATTCCTAGACATGTTATTGAACTATTGCTTTAGGTGAATCTTTCTTGCATGTGTTACATTTCTATAATTCTTCATGAGTATGTCCCATGCATTCTTTGGGGAACTACACCCAGTAATTTGTATAGCCATAGCATCTGATATACATAAGGAAAACCAATGTAACACCTTGCATGCTCTCTCAGTCCATAGCTTAGGAGCCCTTTTTTGATCATTTGTCGGATTCCTTTCATGTATTTTAGGTTCAGCCTCATCACCTGTACATAAGTTCCAATAACTTTTTCCAACCAAAAAAATTCTTCATACGGAACTTCCATAAAGAAAAGTTTTTGTTTTCCATCTTTTCTCCCACAATTTGAGTGATATTGTCAATTCCTTCATATATATATATATATATATATATATGAGCATTTGCCATAGTTGCAGCTTAGGTATTCAGTGATGTATATAACCTTTAAGTATCTAACTCATTTTCCTACATTTCACGACTAGTTTCTTGCTATTCAGGACAATTTTTTGCAATTCATGACAGTTTTCTTGACAACCTGCTTGCTATAAACTGTATTCCAACAATGAAAAAGCACAATCAACTGAGCATAAACTAAGCTCAAATCAGTTCAAAACATTCTATGGTAGTGGCAAAACATCCTAGCAATAAACTATATCCATACAAGTATCAATGTTTGTACTATATGCAAGAAGCAGTACCAAATACAGCCAACCCACTGTTGTAGCAAGTAGTATTTTCTCTATTAAAGCAAAAGTATTCAAACCTCAAAACAGCCCCAAAAGATCTCATTCACTTGCCACTCTATGCAGGAGTTGATACATATCCAACCGGTCAAAATATATTGCATATATGCCAAACGAAGATGCTAGGTATCCTTCCTGCAGACAATAACTAGTCAATACCTTGGTATAACCAGCAACAAATCAATCCAAACTTTGGACTTTTAGCACTCACAATATCCCAAAAGAATCTACCACTCAAGTGGTATGCTCCAAGCATTTGTCACTAGCAAATAAGCATCAGAGATACTTCAATCTTGTAGATATATTGCTTCCAAATTTAGGACAACAACTGGTTCACTGTTTCCAGCCTGCAAAGAAGCTCCCAAACGGAGCATTTAACACTCTAATATCATGCTCAAATGCATGATAACAAGGGCATATACATTGTTAGGATGAAAGCCACTAGTGCCCTGGAATCACCTGTTGTTTACTGTAAACACAATATTGGTGAGTTTGGGAATCTCCCAATTCTCATTTTTTGAATACTAAAAAGGTGGCACCCAGATAACATGCCCATAAGTTTCTCAAAACCATATGATGTGACCTATCATTTGAAAGCATTTGAAAAATGGAATCTATTGAGCTAGAGAGCTCTTGATTTGGAGTTATAGTGTTCAAGTTATGACAAATCCAAAGATTTAACCACGTGTCCCAAACTTATGGGAAATTCCCATATTCCCCAATATGGTGTTTGTAGTAAACAGCCAGTCTGCATAGATATGTGATGAATATCTCAAAAACTGTGAGAAATTTGAAAAGACTTTCTTTTGCAAAGTTGTAGACCACGTCAAAACTGTCTAAATTAGCTGGCCGTTTCTCCAAAAACGATTTCTATAGCAAGATATAAATCCTTCAAAAAAATGAGCTATAGGCACAGTCTCCTTTGATGACGTTTTCTCTAGATCCGATGTCTTGATGTTAAATGGCCACTACCAAGCCTTCAGGCTTCAGGTGCTCAAGCTCTGATACCATGTTGGAAGAGAGGGAGAGAGACTAAGTGGAGGAGAAGAGGAGCCTCAGCTCATTGTTTTTCTTCTTCCATTATGCTTCCATCATACTAACTGAAAGAGACTTACACATATAGGTATGACTAACCAAGACTAACTATGGTTAAGTCAGTGACTACACCGACTTATTGAATGCCACACATATAAAGATAGATTGATTGAAGAGTAGTGGGAGCTTGATATTCTAACACCTAGTTTGGGTCGTATCATTGACATATGTAATGATCCAATTAGGGAAGAGTTGAAAAATCATAAATCTATGATTCTCCCTATAGGGGGAGTTTTTGAAAAGTTGGGACGACCAATCTGTTTGAATAACAACCAAGGAGATGAGATATATAGGCCCAAGGAGGTCACTCATTTAGCTCATAGTACCCAAGAAGGGATGGGCCTTATTGTTGAGATATTAGTAGAAAGACTTGGGTTAGTAGATCTACAAAAGCCCAATTTCAAGCCTTGAGCTACATGGCATAAGAGATGGGGCTAGCCCTTACATCTCATGACATCTTTAGTTCATCTTGGCTAGCCACAAAATATGCAATGTATATGCCAAGAAGACCATGTATTGGATGGAGCCAAATGAGCTATTTTTTTAAAAGGCCAAGAGGGATATTTCGGTTGTCGTAAAGTGTTTTATCTCTTTAGGCAAAGAGGCCACTTTCATTGGATTTATTGTTTGATTATGTGAGGCCAAGAGGGCTAGTTCATTGGTTGCAAAATGTTATACTTATTTAAGCCAAGAGGGCCATATGTCTGTTTGGTGCAAGTATGTTTAATGGTTTTTTGTTTTAGTAGTTGCATCTCACATAGGTTGGATGGTGTACCTGGTGGGAGCCTTTGCTGCGGAGGAGCTTCTTTTCACCATTCTAGGTGGTACGTCCCCTTTTTTGAATTTTTCCCTTAAGCAGATAATGTTATATGTGTATGTGGGTTTATTTTCTTTTCGTTATTGGGGATCGGCAATCAAGGCATGAAGTCCCAAGGTTAGGTTAGGTCTGTGTTTGAGGGAGGTATGAGTAGTCATTGCCTCTTGTCAAAGGCATTCTCAGGCATTAAGATGTGTGATAGAGGGTAGTCCTTGTGACCCTATATTTTCTGCTTGCTAGGGGCTGTCCTAAAAGTCCTTGCTCATGTGAGGTAGTTAGAGAAGCTTGCCAAAATATCAACAAAAGAGCAAGTGTTGAATATCTCCAAAGATAAAATTGACATAGGTGTGTAAAATTGGGTTCTAACCCCTCAAAAAGAAAAGGAAAGAAAGGAAAAATATTATGAGTTGTTTCTCATCGCCTTGCAAAGGCCTAATAGGTTCCTAGGGGGGTGAGACCTAGGGCCAATGCCTTGTCTTCCTACGGATGGCATCTAGCTAGAAAAGAAGGAAAGTTGGAGCGAAAATAAAAGTAAGCATTAAGAAAAGGATTCAATATCACCTCACAAGAGCTTGGCATGTTCTTGGGTACTGAGTCAGGACTTGAGGCCAATGCCCTGTTCTCCTTGGGTTACTCTATGCTCAGCTCCCTCCTTTTTACATGCCCGAGTATGAAACCTTGAAAGGAAAATTTGTTATAACTAGAAACTATGTTGACCAAGCTACAAGAGTCCTCACCTAGTAGGAGGTCCTAATCCAATTGTCCTAAGTTAGGTAGGTAGTTCAAACCATCACTAGGATTGTAACAGGCCCCTTCCCTTTTTTTTTTCATTTTTTTAAAAATCCCTCTCCCTCCCCCCCCCCCCCCCCCGACGAGAGAGAGAGAAAGGGAGTGAAGTGGGAGTAGGGTGGAGGACATGCAACCCAGGTGGCGGCGGACAGCTGCACCCCCCCTTTTATAAAGACCACCCCCCCTCCCTCAATTGGCACAAGTCCCCCCCCCCTCTGGTTCGCTGCAGGCACCACCCCCTGCCCGTCATCTAGTCCAGCAGCCCAACAATATGGCCCCTTTATTTCCCCGTGAACAGAGAAGAGAGGGAAGGAGAGGAAGAGGAGAGAGAGGAGAAGAGGAAGAGGAAGGGAGAAGAAGAAGAGGAAGGGAGAAAAAGGAGAGAGAGAAGAGGAAAAGAGAAGGAGGAGAAGAAGAGGAGGAAGAAGGAGGAGGAGAGAGAGAGAGAGAGAGAGAGAGAGAGAGAGAGAGAGAGAGAGAGAGAGAGAGAGAGAGAGAGAGAGAGAGAGAGAGAGAGAGAGAGAGAGAGAAGAGAGAGAGAGAGAGAGAAGGAGAGAAGCAGTAGGAGAGAGAAGAGAAGAAGGAGAGGGAGAGAGAAGAGAGAGAAGAGGGAGAGAAGGAGAAGGAGAGAAGGAGTGGGAGAGAGAAGAGAAGAAGAGGGAGAGAAGGAGAAGGAGAAGGACAAAAGAGAAGAGAGAAGTAGAAGAAGAAGAGGTAGAAGAGGAAGAGGAGAGGGAGAGAAGAAGAGAAGGAGGGAGAGAAGAGAAAGAGGAGAGGGAGTGAGGAAGAGAAGAATAAGAATAGGAAGAGAGAGAGTAGGAGAAGGAAAGAAGAAAAGAAGAAGAGGGAGAGAGAGAGAAGGAGAAGAGAAGAAGGAGAGAGAGAGAGAGAGAGAGAGGGAGAGGGAGAGAGTTGGGGAGAGAAGAGGGATCAAGGAGCCACACTCAAGCCACCCCTCAATGGCAAAGGATCCCCTGGCCACGACCTTTCCCTCCTGAATCGATCATCCTAAAGGCTGCTAAGGCCCGAACTATCCAAACCCTAAGTAGTAATTGCTCCCAAGAAGAAAATCACGGGAAGCATAGGAGCCAAAGCGACCATTGGTATCGGTAATGCGGGAGAGGCGAGTGGAGCAACCATCACAATAAACACCCCTATGAAAATGAATCAAACCCAGGTCCTTTAAGCGTTGTAGTTAATTTATTTCTTGTGGAAGAGATAAAAGGGTTAGCTACGTGCATGGAACAAGGAGAAGTCATAGGATTTTTCTTTACTCTAAGCAC
This sequence comes from Lygodium microphyllum, assembly GCF_053477565.2. Classification (NCBI taxonomy): domain Eukaryota; kingdom Viridiplantae; phylum Streptophyta; class Polypodiopsida; order Schizaeales; family Lygodiaceae; genus Lygodium; species Lygodium microphyllum. The sequence continues at coordinate 114,569,222 of NC_141148.1, forward strand.
TCGGTTGCATGCGTGAAAGGGTAGAGTATGGAGTTCGCATAAGTTTATATGCATGAAATGATAGCTTTTACACACATAAAATAATAAGGTTTTCACATTATTTCACATAAAATAATAGCTTTTAAACTAGTTCGATGCATGAATAGTCATTTAGAACTCATGCTTCGCGATCATGACTAAAAGAAACACATGAAATAGTTCTCGATGGATAGAATTCTAGACCTTCATGAGATCCGATGCATTAGGAATAAGTATAATTGCCTACAAATTGTTTTATCAATCATGCTATGGACGATCGCAAATGGATACGCTCCTAGTTTAATTGAAGCCAGTGACCTAACCCTAAATGGATTGCTGACCCAAGTTATGCTCGGTTGTTTGAAAAGGTTGTAAATCCCTTGAGCAAGTGTTTTGATACATCCAAGTTAAATTCTGATTGTGCGTGCAATGGGATTGTGATGCCTTGAAGCAAGAGGTTGTGCATTCAACTGTTTGTTAATGTGGTTTTGCATGTTAACCCAAGTGGGGTGTGATTGATGATTGCATGGCTGAGTCTGAGATGATTGATTGCTGTGGAAACAAAAGGGATGTTTTCCCTAGTAAATGTTATTGGGCCGGTTGCTTCAGCTGTGGTTGATTTCCTAAAGGGATAATTAAGGAAGGATGGTGCTGGCTATCCCCCATAAATGTTAAAGGGTTTTTAATCCGCGCCAAAATGTGGACCGAACCCACCGTGAGAGGTTTCTCCGTGGAAATTACTTAGTGTAGGAGGATGCCTGGGTGCTAGTGGGGGCTCTAATCATAAATCCCAATGCCTCTGGGCCCTACACAAGTGTCCTACGTGACTCGAGATGGGATCTCGAGGCCTTGATACTAGTTACAAGGCAAAATCTTGGAAGGATAAACCTTCGGGTTTTATTGCCGGAAGACGAAAGAAATTTTCTACGGAGGCAGAAAGGAACACTTAATTCTCCTATATGGGCAAGAGACACACATTAATCCGAAGATAGTTAAGAAAGTGTTTGATCTTGTTTTATCTTGCTTTCGTGTCAGTGCCCTAAATTACGTAAAGAAACTTGTGATTAACAGGTTAATTAAAGAAGCTACTTTTATGTATCAACATAATGTGGTGGGTAATTAGATAACTAAAACAACCCTCGAGGGAAGCGTGGTGGATGTGACCAATGGGTCTATCCTATGGAAGGGTGGCCTCGGTTAGCCAAGAGCTTTCCTCAAAGGAAATGTTAGCGAGAATTGTTAGGAAAAAGTCGGTAGGAAAAACGGTCTATGACCTTAGACAATGTTGGATCCTAGTGGGAATAGCCGGATAAGTTCCGTTGCAAGGCAAACTCGAGAGACCCTAGTTGGCAAACCCGTGTCATTCCTTGGGAGTGTCAAGCGGTGTCTTCTAGATATATCTCTCAATGGACTGCTAAGACGTGTCCCGCAATTTGAGGAGCGGTCACGTTACAGTTGGTATCAAAGCAAAACTTCTTAATGATGCATGATTGATTAATGTTCGGATCATAGAAATATCCTAAGTATTGTGGTATGGCTTGATTGTCAGGCACCTTCTACACCCACAAATGTTGACATGCAAGAGAAGAAGTTCCTTCTCAAGAAAATTAAGCCTCCCGAGTTTGATGGCAAGGGAAGGACTGTTCAAGCTGACGCTGAGATCTGGATTGAGTCCATGGAGGATATTTTGAGGCAGCAGGAACTGCACCTACTAACCAAGCCATGCTCGCCAAACTTAAGCTTATAGGCGAAGTGAGACTTTGGTGGAAATAGTTGTGCAGAGATGTAACGTGTCCACCTGTTATCTTCAGGACACGTCTTAGTAGTCCATCAGAAAGGATGTCTAGAAAGCTCCGCTCGGCACTCCCATGGAATGTTATGGGGTTTGCGATCTAGGACTTTCCGCGTCTGCCACGTAGTGGAAGTATTCTGGCCGTTCCCACTTAGGACCGACCTGAATTAGGGTTTTCCCTATTAGTAATTTCCTAATGACAACTAGCATCGAACCCGAGCTAACTACTTTACGCAGAAATGCTAGGTTTGAAGCGGATTCACATTGCACTTGGTTCAAGGAGAATGGAAAACGAGAGGGATGCAAAGCTCAACCTCTCTGCCATAAGGCCTAGTCCCATTCTGTTCCCCTAAAACAGCGTAAATCGCAATCATTTATAACTTATACTCTAGGTCAGTGCCCTTTTTCTGTTCGTATCCTTTGAAACGATCTTCTCACTGTCCATCATGTGATTGAGAAAAGTTTTCGGCCAACTAGGACCACCCATCCGTAGGACGGACCCATGGCCACATCCTCTACACTTTCCTCAGGTTTTTTTAGTTATTTAATTACCTAACACGTTTAGTTGGACACGTATCAATCAGCTTCCTTAATTATCCCGTTAAGCACTGTTTCCTTCACATAATCATAACACTTGACATAGAAAAGCAATGTCAAACAAGTTCCTTTTCAACAGGTTATCATATTTATCTTTGAAGTACATAAAGTCCAGCCCATAGGCTTATCCATAGTCCGCCGGAAGGCTATCTAGCAATCCACAGGGATCATAATCCAAGATTCTACCTATAGACTAGTATGCGGGCCTTGAGATCCAATCCTGAGTCACGTTGGCCTCTTGTGCAGGGCTCGGAAGGTGAGGGATTTACGGCCAGAGCCCCCATGGCACCCAAGTGTCCTCCTACTCCAAGTAGCGCTCAACGGAGAGACCTCTCGCGGCGGGTTCAGTCCACCTTCCCGGTGCGGTTAACAACCCCCTTGGTTAGGGTCAGGTAGGTAGTCGGGGGTAACTAAAGTTGCCTCTCCCTTCATGCCTTCAACTTGAAGCATTAGATATCCATTTATCCTTTAATTCTTTGATAAAACAAAACAAAAGAGTGCTCTTAAAACTGTTACAAGCACAAACAATTGCATTGGTCGTTATTTTTGGCCAACTGCTAAGGAATGAATCCTTCTTTCCGAATGCATCCTGCACTCGATCCGGGATCACTTGCGACTTGGCAAGATCCCCTCTATCCTAGGTTAGGGCTGTACCCTATTAATCCGACTTGATCAATACCTTAAGTTCATATGTTATTTCAATTTATTGGTTGGTCTTTTACTTCCAAGCAATTATCTTTACCCAAGAAAGATACTATATTAGGACAATTATTCATCTTCTTGCAAGATAACTTGCGTAAGAATCTACCAATCTCATTTCGAGGAATTGGGGATTCCCTTGTGATCCAATCACAAGTTCATGCGACTCTACAACTTATTGCACAAGTGTCACATCAAACTATTAGACTATTCTATCCATCAATGATGTCTTCTACTCACGGTATCATTGATTAGATATAACAATCCATTCCTGATTTCATTAGGCCGACATTGTCGGTCCTAGGGTTTCGAGTTTCATCTTTTTAGCGAGGGATCCTTAGGGTAAAAACCCTAGATATTTTCTCGCAAGTATGTCCTACTGTCCCTACATTATGTGAATGTGGGCAAGTCTTTAGGGTATCGGAGTTTCAACTTTGGTAAAATGAGCAATTAGGTAATGTCTCCAATGTGCTAACCCTAGTTAGCTCTTTGGGATATGGTGCATTGAATTAACCCTTTCTAAATGAGTACTTCGCGGTTTTAGGAGTTTAGGTTTAAACTAGTTTAACTTGTCTGGTCTTAAACATGATTCATTGTCTACGTATAACTTGATATACAAACCCTAACTTTTCGGTTTAAGGTCAAAGCATAGTTTTAGTTATAGCCTAAATCTAATTGATCATCCTATAACATGCAAACAAGATTCATGCTTAAAACATGTAGCCTTTTTCCACTTTCTTTTCTAAATGAATTTGTCGTATGCTGAACTTACACATCCTTTCATTGATTTAAGTTTTTAGGCCACTTGCCTAGAGTTAAATATTTTTCATGCAACCCTAGCAATTTCCTACGGTTGTTAGCAAATTTCTTTAGGAATCATTTCAAAAAAGATGCAATATGCGGTTTATTTCTTCCATTCCTAATTGATGTGTACCATCATAATTCCGTTTTGTAAAAATGGACATTAATCTAATTTCAATTCATTGCAATGCATAAAACTATTTGCTAGAAATGCATAGCAATCTTCTGCTCACTTTATTTTGTTCGTTTTATTGAAAATACTAATGACCGAGTTCTTTCGTCATGAGCTATTTCTTTTAAATCAGTCAAAGTATTTAGAACGAAAGATGCATCCTATCTCCAAAAAAAAAAGATCCATGCACGATTGGGTTATAACAACGTAAATAAAAAATTAGGAAAAAAAAACAGGACTTGTGGTGAAATGTCCACATGGATGTTAGGAGACGATCCTCCTGCGGTTGCACCTTGTTCTTTCTTAGGAGCCATTGCGAATGCAGCCTTTCCGTCTTGGATGCGGCTTTGCGAACTTCCTTTTGTAATTCCACCGTCCTTTATGAATTTTTTACCTTCCTCTCGTAGAAGCTCCGGTGCAATTTGTATACACGGAAAGGGGAAAAAAGAAGGTAACTTTGTGGTGTGAAAAAAAGGGGGGAAAAAGGGTCTTTTGCGGAGGTCAATAGGAAGGGGGTTCTAAGGGACCCCGAGGTTAAGATGAACCCTTGTGTAAGAATGCGAGGGGAAAAACTTCATGGGGCTTAAAAACTTGGATGGGACAACACGGAAAGGGCCTTTGAAGGAGACCACAAGCAAGGATTAAGGTCCTTTGAATTCCCGGTGTTGGGGAAAACCCACAGGGAGGGTTATAGATTCCGGGGGGTTAAAGTCTTTCGATGGTAAGGCTTATTTAAAGCCACGGGAAGGAGGCTTTTCTTGAATCCCGAGGGGGAGCGAATACCAACCCACTTAGCTAAGGCTTCCTAAAGACCCTCGAAAAGGGGGAAAAGGGTATAGAAGACCCTTAAGAGTGGATTTTGTGTGGGGGACAAAGGGTATGAAAGAGGCACATGAAGGGGGGCTTCTTAGGAGGCTATAGAGGCTTCCTGAGAAGCTTCTGATGCTTCTGGTAAGTAGTGGAAGCCCATGTGGCAAGAGAGAAGGTGTCGGTGGACTGATAGACGGCAGTGAACTCCTTTTCTTGATCTCCTTGGCGGCGACCGGCCTCCCACTACTGCTGCGGCTCACGGCCCTCTTCCAGCCCCAGCTCCTCTTCCTGATCTCCCCGGCCGCGACCAGTAGAGACTCGACTCCTTCCTCCAGCCTCTCCCCCTCTGTCTTACGGCAGTGACGACACAGCAACGTCAGAGCTCTCGGCTCTTCCCTTCCCCTCGACGTAGCGTGGTAGCTCCTCCTCTGGCTCTCGCCAGTAGCTCAGTATCCACTCCTCTCTCTCACGGCAGCACCCACTTCTTGCTCCACTGCAGCCGACCAACCTTCCATTTACCACCTTAGTCTCCGTCACCTCTGTAGCCTCTGTCACAAATTAAATAGGTGAGGGGAGGTGATCCTCCCTCCCTTGCATGGCATCTCGCATGCGCTCTACCTTCAGCAAGCTCCAGCAAGGAGCTTGCTCACCCCTTGCTATTCCCTTCTCCTCCAACACGACAGTTGGCTGGAGAAGAGGGGGATAATTCATTTTTTAAAAAATTTGCCCTTATTCTAACCTTTTAGCCTCCTAAGAGGAAATTCGTATGCAGAATGTGTGTTTTTGATTGGAAATGTTAGATTCTCTCCCCCTTGGAGGAATCGAGATGTCCTCATCTTGAGGTAAACTGGGGATATTGATGGTTGAGAGTGCTTTCATCTATCCAAGTGGCATCCTCTTTGGGATAATCTTTCCACTGGACGAGGCATTCTCTCAAGGTTTTGGATCTCAATTGTCTCTCCCTAACATCTAAGATCCTGTCAGGCCTTAGTTCAAGGACTCCTTGACTAGCCATTACAACTTGTTGATCATTAAGTAATGGTTAGGATTAGGTACATACTTCTTCAATAGGCTGATACGGAATACATTATGAACCTTTAGGTTCTCAAGGAGTTGCAGTCTATAAGCATTAGGTCCTAGGCACTTGAGGATCTTATATGGTCCACAATACCTTGGACTTAGCTTCTTGCAATCTCCTAAGGATAGGGAACTCTTCTTTGGGCATACGTGAATGAAGACCATGTCTCCTTCTTCGAAGACTCTATCTTGACGCTTCAAATCCACATATGCCTTCTGTCTATCCTTGGTAGCTTGGATGTCTTGTCTTATTAACTTTATTTGGTCATCCATCTCTTCCAACATCTGCCTTGAAGCTTCAACCCTCAAGGTTGGATCTTAGAAGTTTAGGGGACTTTGAGAGTCATGACCATACAATGCTTGGAAAGGGGTCATCTGAATGCTTTTTTGGTAAGAAGCATTGTAGGCAAATTCAACCAAAGGTAAGTATTGAATCCACCTTTTTGGTTCATGACAGCAGTATGCCCTAAGCATATCCTCGATGACTTGATTGACTCGCTCTGTTTGGCCACCCGTTTGGGGATGATAAGCTGTGCTAAAATAGAGTTGAGTCCCAATGGCTTCAAAGATGGCTCTCCAGAAGTGTGATGTGAAGAGAGAATCATGATCACTAACGATTCTTCTTGGTAGCCCATGTAGCTTGAATATCTCCTTGATAAACAACCTTGCAATATCTGAGGTTTTATAGTTTGTCTTTACTAGAATAAGGTATGCAACCTTAGTAAGCATGTCAACCACAACCATGATGGAGTTGTATCCCCCCTGAACTTGGGGTAGGCCAACAACAAAGTCCATACTGATGAATTCCCATTTCATTTGGGGAATGTCAGGCGGTTGCAACTTCCCTGGCATCATGACATATTCAGCTTTGATACGTTGACAAGACAAACACTTGGTGACATATTTGAGAATGTCACCTTTAAGCCTCTCCCAATGGTAGCTCTTCCTAACTGCATTGAGAGTCTTGACATAGCCAGGATGTCCTGAGAAAGGAGAATCATGAGCTTCCCACAATATCTTCTACTTAAGTGACTAGCTTGTCGGTATACATAACCTCATTCTATAGTGGACAAGTATACTATTGATAGAGAATTCATGATACTTAAGCTGCAGCTTTTGATCCTGATCCTTGATGGAGATTTCCTTTAGCATCTTTTGATAGACTGGATCATGGTATGCTTCCTCCCTAGCTAACTCAAGTATTGGGTTGTTCGGCATGGATACCTTTGTAGCTAGAGATATGGCTATTGATGGGTTCTGCAAGATTAGGGAATTAAGGAATGCTTTGTGACTGAGTGCATCAGCAACTACATTCTCCTTCCGAGGTCGGTACTTGATTTCAAAGTCATACTCCTCCAGCACTTCAATCCACCGACGTTGCCTCATGTTGAGCTCATTCTGGGTAAAGATAGATTTGAGACTCTTATGATCAGTCATCACTAGAGTAAAGTTGTTACCCAACAGGTAGTGTCTCCAAAGCTTTAAAGCATGGATGACAGCTAACAATTCCAGGTCATGGGTAGCATAATTCTCTTTATGACTCTTCAGATTCCTTGAAGAGTATGCTACAAGATGACCTTCCTGCATAAGCACACATCCTAAGGCAATTGTGCTAGCATCAGTTACTACCTCGAACTCTTTACTAAGGTCTGGAAGTTTCAGGATAGGTGTTGATACCAAAATTTTCTTCAATCTATCGAAGCTAGTTTGTTTGGGAGTTGACCATGCAATGGAAGTTTGCTTCTTCAGTAAGTCTGTCAGAGGTGCTACAATCAAAGCATAGTTTTTTATGAAGACCCTATACCATCTTGTCATTCCTAGAAAGCTGCATATTTCTTTGACAGTTGTTGGTATTGGCCATTCGAGCACATCTCTGACCTTGGCTAGGTCCACTAAGATTCCCTCGAGGCCTTGATACTAGTTACAGGGCGGAATCTTGGAAGGATAAACCTTCGGGTTTTATTGCCGGAAGACAGAATGATTTTTTTTGTAGAGGCCTGTATGGGTAGGAGACACACATTAATCCAAAGATAGTTAAGGAAGTGTTTGATATTGTTTTATCTTGCTTTTGTGTCAATGCCCTAAATTACGTAAAGGAACGTGTGATTAATAGGTTAATTAAGGAAGCTGCTTTTATGTCTCAACATAATGTGGTAGGCAATTAGATAACTAAAACAACCCTCGAGGGAAGTGTGGTGGATGTGACCAATGGGTCTATCCTACGGAAGGGTGGTCTCGGTTAGCTGAGAGCTTTCCTAAAAGGAAATGTTAGCGAGAATTGTTAGGAAAAAGTCGGTCTATGACCTTAGACAATGTTGGCTAGGAACCTGGACTTCAGGTTGATCCTAATGGGAATAGCCAAATAAGTTTCGTTGCGGGGCAGACTCGAGAGACCCTAGTTGGCAAACCCCATGTCATTCCTTGGGAGTGTCGCGAAGTGTCTTCTAGATATATCTCTCAGTGGACTGCTAAGACGTGTCCCCCGATTTGAGGAGGAGGCACATTACAGGGATGACCTCTTTAATAGGGATTTTAGTCAATCCCTATTGTTACAGCAATTTTTCAGCGAATCGCTTTGGATTTCTCTCAGATTATGTTGGGCCCATCCCTTGTGGATTTTCATGCCTTGGTTCCATCAAGGGGGTAGGGTGAGAGTTGTGGTGTGTTTTCTTCTATATTTTTTTGTATCAGCTTAATTCTCTTTATGGTTCTGTTTGTGTAGATCAATTCATGGGATTCGATGCACTACTGAGTCACCCAATCCCATGTTCGCTAATGAGGGCGGATTTTAAAGCCCATAAAAGTGTGAAAAAGAAGCAGAGAAGTGCAAATTCAAGGCGTGAATTAAACCTCGTTGGAAGTAGCAGAGACGGATTTGGCAATTTTTAGGAGTCGCGAAAGACGGGATTTAAAAGCGGTTTTGAAGAGTAGTTATGGATCTTTCAAAAGTTTTCCACATGCCTAGTCAGACTAGTGCAAGTGACTAGTAGAGTGGGACCCCGAGTTGAGCATGCAAAAATTTTCAGCACTCGATTTGGACCACGGATGAGCAAGATTCGAAAGCTGGACAAAAGAAGGAAAAAAATGCCAAAGTTTTAAAACTTTGGGCATGGCCCTTTTGGGGGTCCAATTGGGCCCCCTAATAAAATTTTAAAAAACATGATTCTGGGGGGCAAGGGGTGCCATTTTGAATCGGTGCCAACAAGAACGTACCACCCCCATGGCACCAATTTTTGGTGAGAGGGAGATGGGAGGTCAAAAATAATACAGTGATCAAACATCAGCCATGAGCTTCTCTCTATTTTTTCACTCTCGAACGCCTGTCTCCACTTGTGTAATGGCTGCCTAGATGCAAAGATAAAAAATCAGTATTTCTCTCCTCCTCTCTCCTTTAAGAGGCTGATCACACGTAGAGAATCAAGAAAAAAGGGGGATGAAGGATGCTTGTCCAACATGGATCGAATTGCTACAAGATCAAAAGGACATTGAGAGGTGTTGTCCAGCATGGCCCAGAGACTGATGATGGGTCTATTGACTACCCAAATCTATTTATAATAACCTGCAACACGCAAATAAGTGGTATGCTCAATTTTTACAAAGAAAATTTCATTGTTTTGATGTTTGATGGCTTAAATGGTGTGCACATGGAAAGAAAAATTGTCTAAATCATGTTTGAAGTATGTTTGAGGGCTACACATGATAAAATGTGGAACCTGTAGTCACACATGGTTATAATAAATAATTTAAAACCCAAAATGCATCTTAAATTAGGAAAAATGAGAGTTTCTTTCTTTTCGGGTTGGGGAATGAGGTTCATAAGGGATAAAAACCTGATAAAAACTAGTGTTCATTCAATATGATTAGCCAAGACACATAAATTAGAAATACCACAATTTTATATACAAATAAATGAGAAAAAATAAAAAAATATGAGAAAAAATAGTTTTTATGCCAAAAATTTAGGAAAAAATATATTTTATATTCATGAACATATAACAAGGCTATAACATGAGGGATAAGCCTCCGTCAAGTCTTGTTTCTATGTTAGAGTATGTTTTTATCGCTTTTTACATGAAAAACTACACAAAATTGAATGTTACACCTATCCAACAAATGCAAACCTAAATGATAGGAGGAAAAGGGGGTTGTAAAAGTGAGTCATCATTGAAAATGTTTTAAATTCTAATTTATTCGATATGCATAGTATATAGATTGATCACCATTTAAATTTAAGAGAGACTAGTAGCACAAGGAAGCTTGGTGATAGTCTTTAGCAATGTATGAGTTGTTGTTCTTTTATCATAAAATGTTTGAGCATGAGGTATGTCATCCACAATTGCATTTTTCATATCACATGGTAACTTTTGGATTCATAGCAATTGATTGTCAAACATGTGACCTATGTTGAGGTGTGAGGAAACCCAAGTTGTAGCCTAGACAATCAAATCTTTGGGAAATTGTCAAGTGAGAAAATTTATATCTTAGAACTTTTGAAATATATAAGAGCAGAGCATATTCGTATTATGTGATTTATGTTAGAGTGACACATCGAGGGGCCAATCCCCCAGGTGTAGGAGAGCTACAGTGGGGCCACATCATTTAGCCGGAGGGGTGCCTCCTTTATGTTTGTATCATATTGCTGTACTACACAATGATATGTGGGATCTCTCTCTAAGGAGTAAGGAAGGGAAATTTTTGGACTACGTTCCACTACAAATACAATATCTACAGTAGCAATTAGGGCAATGTGTCCCTTGGATGCTCCTAGCTATGAGGCCATGTGGATTATATTGTGAGTGTTAGAGACCCAGCTAGTGCCTATAGCCATTGTTAGGCCCATTTTAGGTTGTGACATTCTTGATGTATTTACCTTTACTTTCCTACAACAAGATCTATGGTAGGCCATGAGATCTAGCTACTCGAGCCATTTTTGTGCTATGTTCTCAATTTTCCTAATGAGGAATTGTGTAGTACACAAGGAAACTAGTTTTATAAATCTACTCTCTTCATTTATCTTGAAGTCAAAATTCATAGGGGCATTTGGTTGGTGCCTTTCCGAAAATCCTTGCACAATTTCTTTAGGATTTACTTCTTCTTCATATGGTGGAATCTTAGGTGGGAGAGGGTGGTTAGTTACCTTCTAAGATTGTAACCTTTGAAAGGTGGAGCAAGAGTGAAAGCATACGTGGAAGCATAAGTGGAAACAAGAGAGAAGTAAGAGCTATGGAGTTTTAAGCAAGAGAGAGCAAGATGGTTTGTGAAAACTCCAATCATCACAATATGTGACATGTCTTCCCTTATTCTATTGTCATAGAAAAAATGGAGAATAAAGTGACAAGATTACAATAATTATAGGTGGTTTGTCATGCAACCTTTAATCCCCAACAACCTCCCATAAATATCATCTCATCCTACATCCATCATCTTCCTAATGAAGGTATAACATTCCATTGGGAAACTTTTAGTGAGCAAATCCATAGGATTCTTGTGAGTCAAAGATCTATTTACTTATCCTCACCACCTCTTCAATGAAGTGATCATGGATCTCAATGTGCTTGGTATTTGCATGAAAGATCAGATTACATGCCAACTAAATGATATAAGGATAAAATTTTGGATAAGATAAGGATAGGCAAATATGTGGACAAAAGGATCCCATAGTTATCCACCTTGTAAATATCTCAGATATCTAGAGAAGAATCTTACCTTCCTCATTTAATGTACCATGTATATATACAACTACTAGCAATGAAATTATTAACTATAGTTCATTCCATTTTCTACATTATCTCTATCTCTTTCTCTTATTGTGCACGGCGTTCTTTCATCTACAAATTCTATAATTCCTAGTTTTCACTACAAATGGCGCTCATGGAGTCTCAATGCTGGAGAAAACCAAGGTCTTCAACCAAAAAACCTAACCATAGGGCGTCCTTGCAAGCCTTGGTGGTTGGCTGCGATGTATTTAGCCTCAAGCCCATAATTTTCTGTACCCTGGATATCCAAGAAAGGGCACCTCCAACAAAATTGAAGACATAGGGAGAGATGGAATTCCTATTGTCTGCATATCTTGTATAATCGGAGTTTATATTAACTCACAACTCCAATATCCTAGCCACCATAACAAATGCACATATTGGTATTGCCCTTAAGATATCTCATGGTATATGTCCCAATGTCACATGCTAGGTGTCATCATATAATGAGCGAAAACTCACTACAAATGCTATGTTAGATCTAGTGCATATCATGGCATACATCAAGCTACCCACCATAGATGCATATGGGATCTTGGCCATCTTGACCTTCTCATCATCTACCTAACTAAGCTTCACATGAGAAGCTAGAGGGCAGTCAATTGGCTTACCACCCTACATGTGGAACCACTCAAGGACTTTATGGATGTATTTCTATGAGCACTAGAGGAATCCCTTAGAGAAATTTCTCATAATGTGCATACCAAGTATGTGAGAGATATATCCCATGTCTTTCATATGAAAGCTCTTCTTGACCAAAGTCTTCAAATCATCTAGCTCATCATGAGCACTCCCCATAATGAGCATGCCATCAACATATAGCACCAAAATGATAAGGCTACCATTGCAAGTCTTCTTCAGGTAAAGACACAAATCCATATCACTACAAAATGCATAAAGATAGCAAACTTATGATGCCATTCCCTAGGGGCTTGCTTAAGTCCATAAATACTTTTCTTCAACTTGCACACTAGGTATTCTTTGCACTTTTTCTCAAAGCCCTTTGACTACTACATATAGATATCCTCATGCGAGTCTCCATGTAAGAAATCCATATTAACATCCATATGTCAAGATTGTGGGAGAGAAGGAAGGAGTCTCGCTTGAAGCTTTCTTGCTTGCACAATGGGGGAAGACACACAAGGGTGGAGGCTGAAAACAGTTTTCCTCTTCTTAGTTGTGTAAGCCAAAAGAACTCAAGTACAAAGAAATAGAAGAACCCTATATATGGGTCTCAAACCAAACTCAACTAACTAAGGTGGCATACTAACTGAGCCACGAACTAGAGTAGATAAGGATAGCTATCATGTAGCTATTATTCATGGGCGGTGTACCAACCGCGTCTGCAACTGACAAGTCGGTGACATAAATACACAACGGTCACCCTGGCGTATCACGAGTGGAGCTCGATATCTCAACACTCCCCCTCGAGCTCAATCCCAATTCTTGCACACCAAGCAGGTCTCTGAACTTGCGCAGCTTCTCTGCGCCCCAATGCCTTCATGAATATGTCAGCTACCTGATCCTCTGTACTGACATAAACTAGATCAATAAGACCTAGTAAAACCCTCTCTCGCACATAGTGATAATGCACCTCAATGTGCTTTGTTCTATCATGATAGACTGGGTTATTTGCCAAGTGTATACTACTCATGTTGTCACAATAAATGACAACTGGCCCATCTGTAGACTGATGCATATCATAAAGTAGCTTATGCAACCAAGCTACCTCACATGCAGCCATTGTTGCACCCCTGTACTCAGCCTCTGTGCTCGACAAGGCAACTGTAGGCTGTTTCTTGCTGCTCCAAGTGACTGCAGCACTCCCAAAAGAGAACACATATCCACTGGTAGATCGCCTATCAGAAATACTACCAGCCCAATCAGCATCAGTATATCCATGCAACTGTATCTGAACCCCAGTCTTATACAATAGTCCATACTGCAATGTGGACTTCACATACCTGAGTATGCATCTAGCCGCATCCAAATGTGGTTTCCTTGGAGCCTGCATAAACTGACTTACCAATCCAACAGCATAGCTCAAATCTGGCCTGGTAATAGTCATATAAATCAAACTTCCTACTATGCGTCTGTACATAGTAGGGTCTTCTAGAAGCTCACGTGCATATGTGCTCAGCTTCACATTCTGCTCCAAAGGAACTGAAATAGGCTTATAGCCTGTCATCCCATATTTGGACAGCATGTCCAATCCATACTGCCTCTGCAAGAGCTGTATCCCACTTGGTGATCTAATCACCTCAATGCCCAAGAAATAACGCAGCTCTCCCAAATCCTTCATCTCAAACTTCTGCTTCAATAGCATTTTCACATGAAGGATATCTTCATCACTGTCACCTGTCATAATCAAATCATCAACATAAATGACAAGTAGCATAATACCTTTCTCTGTTTTTCTCACATAAAGTGAGAAATCTGCCTTGAAAATCTGAAAGCCAATAGTGACAAGATACTGTCCTATCTTGTCAGACCATGCTCTAGGTGCTTGCTTCAAGCCATACAAGGCTTTCTTCAACCTGCAAACAAACTCAGGATGAACATCATGCACATAACCTGGTGGCTGCTCCATATAGACCTCTTCTTGCAAATCACCATGCAAGAAGGCATTCTTTACATCCATCTGATGTAAAGACCATCCCTTTGATGCAGCCATAGCAATGACTACTCTTACGGTTGCCATCCTTGCAACCGGACTGAATGTTTCTTCATAGTCAATGCCATATGTTTGTGCATACCCCTTGACTACTAATCTTGCCTTGTATCTATTCACAGAACCATCTGCATTGTGCTTCACCTTATAAACCCACTTACAGCCAATTGCATTTTTACCTTTAGGCAAAGGTACCAATTCCCATGTAGCATTTGCTTCCAAGGCATCCATTTCTTCATCCATGGCTTTCTCCCATTTTTCTTTTCCCATGGCTTCCTCAAAAGAAGTGGGTTCTGGTTCCTGTATCACTTTAACCATATATGCATAGTGAATGGCTGTAAATCCATCATATTTCAGCCTATCCACAGGATACCTAGCTCTCGTAGACCTGCGCAAAGTAGGTTCACTCCCAGGTGCTCTCAAAACATCCCTGGTCTTCCTTACTCCAGGTGTAACAATAGAAGGAATACCCAACTCATCATCAATGCTCTGTTCTGAGCCACTGGATTCACCATCCACATAAGAGTGACCTGCATTCACATCAAACATGGGCTGATCAACCTTCTCTTTTCCTTTTCGTGATACCTGCATACCACTATCTGCATTGCTTTGAGAAGATTCTCCTGATCTCCATCTGCCTGTCCATGGCGAAGAATGTGAACCACTGCTAGAGGATGCTCCAGGTCCACTAATATTTTGTGACTGCTGCTGTGAATTCTGTGCAGCATTACCATTTTGTGCATCTACATCATCAATCACATTTACTGGTTTATACCAACTACTCATCTCATCAAAAACAACATCTCTGCTCACTGTAAACTTACGAGTAGAAGGGTTATAGCATCTATACCCTTTTTGATGCAGAGAGTAACCAATAAAGATGCACTTCTCAGCTTTTGGATCCAACTTGGATCTCAGCTCATCTGGCACATGTACATAGGCAATGCAACCAAAAATTTTCAAATGAGAAATATCTGGTTTGCTACCAGTATACCTCTCCTCTGGAGTCATTCCATGTATTGCTGCAGTGGGAGTCCTATTCATTATGTAGACTGCTGTAGCAACTGCTTCAGCCCAATAAAAATCTGGCAAGTCTTTTTCATTGAGCATGGCACGAGATACCTCTCCAATATGCCTGTTTTTTCTTTCTGCAATTCCATTTTGTTGTGGGATATGACTGCATGAATATTGCTGCTTTATGCCATGCTCCTGTAGGAACCTTGCAAACTCATTTGAGAGGTACTCTCCCCCTCCATCTGACCTTAGGCATTTTATCTGCAAGCCTGTTTCTTTTTCAACCATAGCTTTAAGAGTTTTGAAATGCCCAAAAACTTCACTTTTCTTTTTCATAAAATACACCCAAACTTTTCTGCTATAGTCATCAATAAAACTGACAAAATAATGACAACCTCCAAGAGATGTAGCTTTAGTTGTCCACACATCAGAGTGGATTAATTCCAATGGCTTCTTACTCTCTTGAACATGTCTAGGAAATGGTTTCCTTGCCTGTTTTCCAAACTGACAGGCTTCACATACCTTATGCATTTCTGCAACCTTGAATTTGGGCAATCCTGCAACAATATTTTGGGCCTGCATTGATTTAAGTCGCTGTACATTAACATGACCAATGCGTTTATGCCAGATATTAATATCTGCAACTACACCGGTCCCATGTGCAAACATTGCTGCACTCAATTCAGACATGTCTGCATCCAATGTAAACATTCTGCCCTTCTTCTTTCCTTTTGCTATCAAGCGACCTTTATTTTTCATATCCTCAACAAAGCATCCATGAGGATTAAATCTGACCTGCAAGCCCTGTTCAACCATTTGACCAACAGAAACCAGATTCTTGGTGATATTCGGGACATGAAATACATCAGACAGGTATTTCTTTTTCCCATCCTGCATAGACAAGGGAATTTTTCCAATCTGCACAATAGGATGTGCAGTATCATCACCAGTCTCCACAAATCCTGGTTTTTCCATTTTCCTTGCATCCTCCATCCATTCTGCATGACCTGTCATGTGGTTTGATGCACCTGAGTCAACATACCATACATCGTTGCTTTCTTCTACACTTGTCACAGAATTGTTCATGTGCTGCACCATAAACAGATGCTCATTTCTGTCATCACCCTGTCTACTAGAGGATGCATAATTTCCTTGTTGCAGTTTTCCATTCATGATGTCATTCTGCTTTTTATAGCAGTGTTTAGCCATATGACCCATTTTACCACAGTAATAGCATTCAACATTGCTATTTGCATTTTGGCCTCTTTGCCATCCACCACGACCTCTTTGGCTCCCCCTGCCTCTAGAGTTACCACGTCCTCCTCCATAGGACTGATTTTCTTGAGTTTGCTGCATATTCTGATTTCTACCACGGCCTCCAAATCGGCCTCCTCTACCTCTGCCTATACCTCTTCCAGCATTTGAGTAGAAGACAGCTTCTTTTGAAGTTCCTCCTGAAGAAGATGCACCACCATTTCTCTGTTCCTCAGAAATTAGAAGAGCAATCAACTCCTCAAAATCAGGAAATCTTTCACGAACTGAAATGGATGTCCGAAACTGTGCATAATCCTTTCCTAGACCATTCAAGGTCACGGAAACTAAATCATCATCTTCCACTGGTGACCCAATGGAAGCAAGTGCATCTGCAATCTTCTTCACCTTCATGTGGTAGTCGTTGATGCTCATACTTTCTCTTTGCACATTATGCAACTCTTGCTTGAGCTGCATTTTCCTGGCTTGTGTATTTGTGCTATACATTTTTGACAGAGTATCCCATGCCTCCTTTGGCGTACTTGCATCCTGAATATGCACAATCATAGAGTCTGAAATGCTGATAGACAGCCAGTACATAACTTTCCTGGCTCTCTCATGCCATGCTTTGAATGCCTGCATTTGCTGTTGATTGGGAACATCAGGAAGAACTGGTTCTTCTTCATTTCCTGCAACAAATTCCCAATATCCTTTTCCCATAAGGAAATTCGTCATTCTAAACTTCCATGCCTGGAAGTTGTTCTTGTCAAGCTTTTCAGTGACAATCTGTGAAAGAGAATCAGACGCCATTACAGAATACTGCAAGAAATTCTGTCACTGCAAAAAACATAGCTTCACCCTCACAAGGGCAAATCTGGAAAACTGGCGAAAGTGGTATTTGACCACACAGTCACTTCCTAGTGACGATTTTGCATAAACAGGAACCGAGGATGATTCTGAAACTCCCAATGTCTCAACCTGAGATAATGCACTCCTGCACTTTTCGGCTGTGCTACCTGCAGAGATTTGCTCCCAAAACAGAAAATGAAAGCAACACTGCTCCTCTTACCAGAACACCGCGAGCTTGGCTTGCTTTCTTGAGCTCCTTACCACGAACAAGGCTCTGATACCATGTCAAGATTGTGGTAGAGAAGGAAGAAGTCTCGCTTGAAGCTTTCTTGCTTGCACAATGGGGGAAGACATACAAGGGTGGAGGCTGAAAACAGTTTTCCTCTTCTTAGTTGTGTAAGCCAAAAGAACTCAAGTACAAAGAAATAGAAGAACCCTATATATGGGTCTCAAACCAAACTCAACTAACTAAGGTGGCATACTAACTGAGCCACGAACTAGAGTAGATAAGGATAGCTATCATGTAGCTATTATTCATGGGCGGTGTACCAACCGCGTCTGCAACTGACAAGTCGGTGACATAAATACACAACGGTCACCCTGGCGTATCACGAGTGGAGCTCGATATCTCAACACCATATTGTACAAGTCCATGTCCGCCTATGCAACCAAGGCCAAAACCAAGTGAAGCATTGTCATCTTAACAACAGGCGAGAATATCTCATGAAAATCAATTCCCTTTTCATGTTTAGTAAAACATACCTTGTATGTTAGCTTAGAGCAACACCAATTTGAAGACATAAATCTTTGAAGAAAGGAAAGAAGATGGAAACCTCAAATGTTTTGAAATTATTATACCTTGAGAAAAGAGATTATTGTTTTAAACAAGAGCCAAGTTCCCTCTCATGCAAGTTATAAATCAAAATTGGTAGCACTCAGCATAGGAATGTGGATTTAAGTGCATGATGTTAGATAAGTTCAATGCCCTACCCTCATAAGGTGCCACGAATGATCCATGGTGCTCTAAGTTGTAAGGGGCCCATTATGAGGAGAAGCCATATGTGAGCATGGATATTGGGTGGGTCCTGACTTGTATGTCAGATGAGGTTTTTGTAACCAGATGGCAAAAAGGTGACCTTTGTGAATCTACCCTTTGGGTTAGATAGAGTAGTTATATTGGTAGCAACTCAAGGCATAATGTATTGAGTTGTGGGGTGTGGGAGTTATTAAGGGGTCTAGAAAAAGTGTCCCTAGCCTAATGGTATAGGAAATATTTTTCTAGAATATCTCTTGATTGACTAAGCAATGTTCATAATATGATCAAACATGCTGACTAGACTACCTTCCCAAGCCATAAAAGGAAGATCCCTCTAAAGACATTGGCAATCTATCTTTCACCTAATCAGAGTTCTTCCACCTACCCTTAAGATCTTTGCCTATTATCTATCTAGATTGCCATCTAATCTTCACAATGGAAGCACACGGGTAGATAGATCCATCTTTACATCAATTTATGTGAAATTAAAGAAACCTCTATTCTTCTCATATTTGTTGTGTATTCTCTACTCCTTTCTCAGATTATGTCCACTATGTCACGTAAGTTCTACATGGTATTAAAGCCTCTCTTCTTCTCATATTTATTGTGTGTTCTCTACTCCTTTTTTAGATTCTTTGCCCACTATGATGTGTAATTTCCACATGGTATCAGAGCCCAAGGGGCTTTGAGGAGTGAAGAGTATACAAGAGGCAAGGGATTCAATAGCGAAGAGGAGAAATTTCATATGTTGCATCAAGTAGCGATGTTGGCACATCATGTGGTGATGCTGCTATACTAGCAATTCAAACACTAAGGATTTGTCCACCAATCTTGAGTGAAGGCAAGTTAGATGATATAAACTATACTTTTTGGAAATTTAAAATCACAAGTATCCTTGATTATTATGATCTTTTGGAGATGGTTCTAGGGATTGACAGAACCACAACCCACCCGAACCCATCAAATTAGAGTGTTATGATTTCTCCAAATGTAGATTTTATATGAGCTTGGAAATGAAGGAATGCATATGCATTGTGTGCCTTAGAGACAAGTTGTTTTCACCTTGATTTAGCACAAAACCAAGGCATCAAAGGCTTGGAATATATTGAGGAGTTAGTACGAAACATGAAATCAAAAAATGATTCAGAACTTGGAGAATTAAGTAGTAGCAGAGAAGTTTGCTGAAGGAGAGACAACTTAAGCATTCATAACTTGGATCAAGAATCTATGTGACCACATGTCTAGCACTGGGATACAAAAGACTAGTAAGGAGCTAGCTCAAAGGTGTCTTTGGATTTGTATACAAAAGTTTGATGGATTGATAATTGTTCTAAACACTCAAGTGAGATCCTAAGCTTTGATGTTTGAGGAATTTTTTGCACTACTGATGGAGGAGGAGTTGAGGCTTAAATCCTAAGAAGATAGTAGTAGTGGAGATGCTGCATTCTCCACCAATGCAAAAGAAAAAGGTGGTTCCTCTACCAACGATGACAAAAAGAAGAATGATGGTAATAAAAATTTTCAAGGAGAGTGCTTCTACTACAAGAAGAAAGGACATGCAATTGTAGATTGTCGTGTCAAGAAGGCAGATGAAAAAAATGGCACCATGAAGACTAAAGAGAAGGAGATAGCCAATACGGCTCAAGTAGAGTTGGAATTATTCATGGTGACCATTGAGAAAGTGTGTTCCTTGGTGAAAAAATATCTAACACTAACTCGTGGGGGTATTGGATAGTGGCACCAACAAGAAAGGTCTATATAGTTCTATGAAGCCTCTATAAGAATCTATCATTGTGATAGTTGGGAATGATGCAAAACATCTTATTGAGGGCACAAGTACTATTTCCTTTTTTGCAACAAATAGTGAACTCAAGAATCTTTCAAATGTATTGTATGTTTGAGAGATTGAGAGAAATGTGCTATTAGTCTCTTCAATAATTGATCTTAGCCAGTTCACTAAGAAGACGAGTGTAGAAATTATTGACAGTGCTTGTAAAGTTGCTGACAGAGGAGAAAGCAAGAACCATTTGTACGAGCTAAATGATCTTACATCCACCATTGGTGTGGACACAAGTAAACTTTTGACATGAAAGATTTCGGTCACATAAGTTTTGCAATATTAAAGGAGATGCATACGTAATTTATGGTTTCTCATCTACATGCAAAAATGAAGGAACCATGTGAAGCTTGTATGATGGGCAAGAAATAAAGAAGGGCCTTTTCACAAGAAGGTAACGAGAGAGCAAAGGATCCTCTAGAGTTGGTACATGTTGACTTGTGCAATAAAATGTTGTAATGTCCCCCTCTCCCCCCCCCCCCCCCCCCCCGGTGACCCTCGTGCTCCCCCCGGGCCTCCCCCATGAGAACCCCCCCTTTTTAAAAGTTTTTCAAATTTTTTTGAAATTTTTTTTCCTCTCTCTCTCTCCCCTTGGCGTCTGCATGGCAGGGAGAGAGAGAGAGAGAGAGGGTGAGTAATGGGGGAAAGGGGCCATGCAGCCCTAGGTGGGTGGCAGCGGACAGCCGACCACTCCCCCCCCCCCCCCCCCCCCCAACCTTATAAAGGGGAGCCTTCCTCCCCCTCCTTGGACTCTAGGCAGCCCCCCCTCCATTACTGTCGTGTCACCTGCAACAGCATCCCCCTCTGGCTTTGCAGCACCCCCTCCTCTGTTGCGGACTGCAACAATGTCCCCTCCTGGGGCTTCCAATAGAGGAACCTCCCCCCCTCTTCTTCATCTAAAAACCCCCCTCCTTTTTGACATCCAGATCGGCAGCCTTTTCCCCCCGTGTGATCACCGTGCAGAGGAAGAAGGAGAGAGAAGAGAGAAGGAGAAGAAGAGAAGAAGAAGAGGAAGAAGAAGGAGAAGAAGAGGGAGAAGGAGAAGAAAAGAAGAAAAGAAGAAGAAGAACTGGGAAGAGAGAAGAGGGAAGAGAGAGAAAAGGGAGAGAAGAGAGAGAAGGAGAAGAGAAAAAGAAGGAGAAGAAGAGGGAGAATAGAAGGAGAAGAAGAAGGAGAAGAAGAGGGAGAAGAGAAGGAGAAGAAGGAGGGGAAGAAGGAGGGAGAGAAGAGGATAAGAAGAAGGAGAAGAAGAGGGAGAAGAGAAGGAGAAGAAGAAGGAGAAAAAGGAGGGAGAGAGGGAAGGAGAAGAAGAGAAGAAGGGAGAGAAAGAAGGAGAAGAAGAGAGAGAGAGAAGGTTCTAGAACTTTTCCAACCTTCCCTCCCCCTAAGCCCAATTCACACGCGGGCTCCCTTTTTGTGCCTTTGGGAGTATATCTTCATCATCAGGATATGCTCAGGTGGCATTGGAGTGCTAGAGTTCTGCAATCCCTGCACAAGAATCCAATAGGCACTCCCTATTTGTACATTGTCTCTTGGCCAAGGTTCTTATGGACCTTCTCTCCACGACTCAAAGAGTTTCATAATTGAGGATGGCACCGAAGCGGAGATCTTCCCAAGTGAATGGGAATCCCACAACCATGGACGGAGATTCGAGCCAAGACGCCACCACCCATGCAAACACACTACCAAGGGTAAACACTAAAGTTTCTCCCCACAATTAGGTACTGCTTCGATGTCTTGCTTATCTCATGAGAATAGGGGATCATAATAAAATTCATATTGCATGGTTTGATAGGTAAAGAACCTAGGCATGAATCTAGTTACAATAGTTGTAATAATCATAAGATACTTCATGTTTATGGTCAATGAAATGATAGGTAAATTTGATTAAGGAAAATGCATTATAAGATGCCGAAATACCTGACACAACACTTGCATGAAGAACATTCTACTACTAATTAATAATAGAAGATATTTTTGTATTATACACTGAATGGATTACCTTAGTTTACATTTAGAAAGAGCTAGAATCTTGCATTATTTTCATGAAAAGGATTGGAGCCTCGTTTCGAAAGAGATAAAAATACTCCCTTATCAAAAAAATGCAATAGCATCCTAAGGTTGCAAACTAGTTTTTCATGCGCAAGGATGATAGAGTACATTAAAGTAGCAGTTAGATTATGCACATGTCGATATATGTTAGCTTGCACACACAATGGAATTGCATGATAAACATTGTTAGAATAGTAGTTCTAAAAGAAATTCCCTTTAGAGATCCTTGTCCGATAGATGAAGATTGGATAACCTATGGCTAATCAGGTTGGAATCTTGTTAATGTACTAGAAATATGGGTTAGCACTTGGTGACCTATGATATCAGATAGCTACTCTAGAAATTGGGTTGATCTTCTACCCTAAATAGGTAGCCAAGATTAATAAAGGTCAAGATGAAATCACTTAGTTCATTTAAAGGATCTAGAAGGAACTTGTTAAATCAACCTTGCGAAGTCGTAACCCAAGGGAGAGAGTGAACTTCAGGGTAGTTTATTCATGCTAAGCATGTTGCTTGGAACTATTGAAATGATTTTAATGAAGGTTGATCTTGTTAAAGATGGATTGTTGACCCAACTTATGCTTGGTTGTTTGAAAAGGTTGTAAAAGTGTTTTGATACATCCAAGTTAAATTCTGGTTGTGCATCCAATGGGATTGTGATTCCTTGAAGCAAGAGGTTGTGCATTCAATTGTTTGTTAATGTGGTTTTCGATGTTAACCCAAGTGGGGTGTGATTGATGATTGCATGGCCGGGTCTGAGATGACTGATTGCCATGGAAACAAAAGGGGTGTTTTCCCTAGTAATTGTTTTTAAGTTGGTTTCTTTAGCTGTGGTTGATTTCCTAAAGGGATAATTAAGAAAGGATGGTGCTAGCTACCCCTCGCGAACCGCCAAACCCTAAACAAGGGGGTTGTGAATCCCCACTGGGAATGTGGACCAAACCCGCCACGAGAGGTCTCTCTGTGGAAATTACTTGGTGTAGGAGGATGCTTGGGTGCTAGTGGGGGCTCTGGCCATAAATCCCAATGCCTCCGGGCCCTACACAAGTGTTCTACGTGACTCGCGATGGGATCTCGAGGCCTTGATACCAGTTACAAGGCAGAATCTTGGTAGGATAAACCTTCGGGTTTTGTTGCTGGAAGATGGAAGGATTTTTTTGCGGAGGCAGAAAGGAACACTTAATTCTCTCGTATGGGCGGGAGACAAACATTAATCTGAAGATAAGTTAACAAAGTGTTTGATCCTGTTTTATCTTGTTTTCATGTCTGTGCCCTAAATTACGTAAAGAAACCTGTGATTAACAAGTTAATTAAGGAAGCTGCCTTTATATGTCAAACATAATGTGGTGGATAATTAGATAACTAAAACAACCCCCGAGGGAAGCGCGGTGGATGTGACCAATGGATCTATCCTACGGAAGGGTGGTCTCGGTTAGTCAAGAGCTTTCCTCAAAGGAAATGTTAACGAGGAATGTTAGGAAAGTTCAAACAATGACCTTAGACAATGTTGGTTAGAACCTTGATTCATACCGTTTTAGGGGACTGGAATGGGACTATGCCCTACGGGCAGAGAGGTTGAGCGATGCATCCCTCTCATTCCCCATTCTCTTTGAATCAAGTGCGGTATGAGTTTGCTTTGGCCCAGTTCTTTCTGCGCAAAGGGGAGCAGTTGTAGACTGATGCTAGAAGGTTGTTAGGAAGACCCGATTACAAGGAACCCAGACTTCAAGTCGATCCTAGTGGGAACGACCGGATAAGTTCTGTTGCGGGGCAGACTCGAGAGACCCTAGTTGGCAAACCCCGTGTCATTCCTTGGGAGTGTCGGGCGGCGTCTTCTAGATATATCTCTCGATGGACTGCTAAGATGTTTCTTGCAATTTGAGGAGCATGCACATTACAAATGCCTACAAGAGCCTTGGGAGACTCTTCTTATTTCCTTTGTGATAAGGATTAAGCTTTTGGAAGTTTAAAGAATGACTAAAACTTGTTGAGAATGAAACATGGAAACGTGTGAAGAAGTTTAGAAAAAACGGCGGTGGTGAGTTCAACTTAGAGGAGTTTGAAGACTTTTGCAAGGACAAAGGGATTAAGTGTCAATTGATGATACCTCATACACCTTAGCAAAATGGCATTATTGAATACCCAATTTTCAAAATAATGGCAAGATACATGCTTAAGGGCCTTTAACCAATTTTGGGTAGAAGCTATTAATATTGCAATCTACATTCTCAATCGAAGTTACACAAAGACTCTAAAGGGAAAAACTCCCCATGAGGCCCATTCTGGTAAGCAATCATCTGTCTCACATTTTAGAACTTTTGGATGTGAGTGAATGTTATGCACATGTTCCAAAGGGTAAGAGAAATAATTAAATTGAAAAAGCACAAAATGTATCTTCTTGGATTATAATGATGAGCTTACAAATTATATAAGCAAGAGGCAAAGAATATTATAGTGAGCCACGATCTGATGTTCAAGGAGTAGTCATGTACAATGGAGGAGGAGAATATAAGTTCTTCTACTTTATCATCTAACAAAGAAGTAGTCCACTATGAACCTATCCCAAGAGTTGTCCCTACTCTCAAGGAGAAGGAGCATCATCTTTGGATGATAAGTAAAAAATTCACTAACCTACAATCATGTCATTGGAAAAGCCATTGCCACAATGGGTAAAGTAGCTCTATGATTGCAATAATCCTACGCCTACTATAATTGAGGAAAAGGTGGATGGACCAAGGAGGTCTTTGAGAATAGAGGAGCAACAAAAGGATTCTGCTCTCACATAGCCCATATGGCCTTGACGGTTGAGATTATAAGGGAAGTAAAGGAGCCCACTGACGTGGAAGAAGCACTTGCCAATCCAACATGGAGAACAACTATGCAAGTTGAGTGTGTGATAGTATAATAAAGAATGACACTTGGGAGCTAGTAGATTAACTAGAAAAGAGGAATATTATTGGCACCAAGGGGTCTGGAGGAAGGTGAAGTACAAGGTTGATGGAAACTTAAAAAACTATGAAGCCACATTAGTTTCATAGGTATTTTCACAGGTTGAAGGATTTGATTTTCAAGAATCATTTGCTCTAATTGCTAGAATGACCATTATTCACACAATACTTATAGTGGCTACTCATACAAACTGGCCAGTTTACCAAATGGATGTCAAATTAGCATTCTTGAATGATAACCTCAAAGAGAAGATATATGTGCCTTAGCCCCACTAGGTTTTGAGGCTCCCCATTCTAAGAACAAAGTTTGTAAGTTGAAGAAGGCATTGTATGGGGGCTGAAACATGCCCCTAGAGCATGGTGCTAGTAGATAGATAAAATTTTTATAGGTCTAAATTTCAAAAGATGTGCCTTAGATGCTAACTTGTACGTTTACAAGGATAGTGAAAATTCTTTAGTGATTATCCTATATGTAGATTACCTTCTTATTACATGTCAATATGAAGATATGATCCACCAAACTCGGAAGGCTTTGTGTAACATGCCCACCAGTTTCCTTGGCAGTACATTCTTAGTAGCCCATCAAGAGATGTTTTAGAAAGTGTCATCCAAGATTTTGATGAAAACCCTTTGAGTTTGCTAACTAAGCTTGATTGAGTCTACCCCGTAGTGGAAGTTCTGGCTATTCCCACGAGGATTGACATGAGTCTTTTTTGTCAAATCAACTACTAATGGTTGATTAGTGTCAGCAATTCGAGTATCCATCCCTTATAAAAATTGCTAACTAAAACGGGCTTGCGTTGTGCTAGGTTCAAAGTGAACGGGAGATGAAGAAGAGTGTGGCACTTTGATCCCTTCTACCGATGGTTCTAAAGTGATGCAAGTCAGGCTTTTTGATCTCTAGTGGTCCATCAAAATTGTGATTTTTATTCCTTCTAAGAAAAACTCTTGGTTTATCAAGACCACCCAACCATAGGTCTAGATCTATCGAGGGTCCATCCTCCCACTTCCCTTGAGAGAGTATTTTTAATTACCTAATTATCGACCACCTTAGGTTCAACATATAAAAATAGCTTCTTTGAATTATCTCCTGATACAAATTTGATACATGCCTTTAATTCATGACACAAAAATAGAGTAAAGCAATCCCTTCTCAATAGGTTTCTTTAAGAAAAATAACTTTTTGCAATGTTTTCTGTTCTAACTAGAGTGATGTCAACCTGAAGGTATCATACTTTCCAAGTTCAGTTCCTTTACTAGTATTGGAACTTTTTCTATGCCCATCTTCTAACACTTGTAGCTATGGTCCATGGTCTTATTCATTCTTGGAATATATTAAGATATCATCAAAGAAGACAAGGACAAAATCGTCAAGGTAGGGTCGGAAAATGTCTTGCATCAACCTGTTGAAGGTGGCAATAGCATTTGTTAATCCAAATGACATCACAATAAACTCATAATAATGATTGTACCTTGTATTGAAAGCAATTTTAGGGATATCTTCCTCCCTAATTTTTACTTGATAATAGCCTTATCTGAGATCAATCTTTGAAAATACCTTTACTCCTTGAAGTCACTCAACTATCCTGGGGATTAGGCATTTGTTTTTCGCTATCACCTATTTTAATCTATGGTAATCAATACAAAGGCAGAGTATTTCATCTTTCTTTTTCTGAAATAGTATCGGGACTCCCCGTGGTGAATTACTTGGCCGAATGTATCCCAAGTCTAATAGCTGCTTGAGTTGTTCTTTTAGCTCAATGGCTTTAGGAATTGACATTCGGTAGGGCTGTTCGACGATGGGGGCAGCACCTAAAATGAGTTGAATTTCATGATCTACTTCTCTTGCTGGTGGAAGCTTTGTTAGGTCTTTTAGAAAAACATTCACATGTTCTTTTAGGCAAGATGGTTGATCCTTGGCTTCACTATCCAACATGGCCTTTCTTTAACCCTTTTATTATTCATAAAACCCTTTTATTAACCCTTTCATTATTCACAAAGCTTTAGCCAGCTAAACGTTAGGGTTCACTACTTCTCCCGGAGTGGATACTTGTTTCCCTTTTGAGTTTTGGAATGTGATTTGGCCCTTTTTGTAATGGATATGGGCATTATTTGGAATTAACCAATCTATTCCTAGTAGACATTCATAAGCCTCGAGGTTCATAATTTGGAAGCTCATTTTGGAAGAATCGCCACCCAAGCTAAATTCTACCTTTCTAGTTTGTTGTGTTGATAGAACTTCTTTGCCATTTTCTAACTCCACAAGCAAACTAAGTACAAGAGTAGTGTTTATGCCTAGCCTTTTCACACATTTTGGTGATACAAAAGAGTGGGTACTTCCACAGTCAATTAAAATTTGAAAGGGTTTACCTTGATAATTTGTTAGTGTTTAAATTACTGAGAATTGGCAATTTGGACCCTTCTTATTGAGAGTGGTGTGTACTCTGTCTCCTTCCATATCGGATTCCATTGTAGGATATTTGTCATTACTGACCTCCTTTAGGTTTATTCCACCAACCTTTCCCATAGCATCTTGGCTTTGCTCACAAAACTGACCTTGGCCAAGCTTCAAGCACTGTCTCTTGAAATATCATGATTCCTTGCAATAGAAGCACCTTGGAGTCTCATTGTTCCTTCCTATGGGTATAAAGCTTCCCATTGCATTTGATTTGGCCTTCTTCATCTTGTTTAGTTGGTATTGCCCTTGGGCTCTTTTTGCATAACCTTGGAAGTTGCCCTTATTCTAACTATTTCTATTCCAAATTTTTACATTTCTTGGCCTTTGTTTGATCTCTTGAACTATTGGACTTGCTTGAATCAATGCATCTTGTAAATCCAATGGTCTCATTGATTCAAGATGCGTATTCAGGGGTAGATTTAGACCATTGAAAAATTTAGATACTTGATGTGAAACATCCATCATATGTGTATATTTTAGAAGTGTTATGAATTTGAAGTAGTAAGCTTCTAGGCTTAGGGTTAACTGCTTTAGCTTAGAGAACTCGTTCATCTTCTGCAGAGGCTTGATATGTGGGTGGAAGATATCTCCCATGCACATTGTCCTTAATCTTGTCCTAAGTGATAGCGCTTTCGAACGTTCTTTGGTCCTTGCATCATTGTTTCCACCAAAGACATGCATCTCCTGTGAGTTTTAGTTTGGTGATCATGGCTTGATTGGACAGTGCAGTCCCTGCAGTAGTGAAATAGTCTTCCATAGATTCTATTCATATTTTTGCTTCAGTTGGAATGTCCCTCCCTTTACCATCAAACTCCGATGGCTTGTACTGCTTGAGAAGAAATTTCTTCTCTTGAGCTTCTATAATATTGAGATTCGGGCTAACAATCTAGGGAATTATGCAATTTTATGATCAATTTTCTCTTCAACAATATTCAAAAAAAGATGTTTACTTGCTTAATCTATCTCATTAATTTAGGAAGAAAAATATATACTACTTGTCGTTCTGATAATGATCAGGGTTTACACTTCAAGAGAGAGTTTTAATTTTAATTTTTAAAAAATCTCATCAAACAGATAATATCTTTTCACTATTTTTGATTTTCAAGGAGACAAATGGATGAACAAAAATAATTCTTTACATCAATATGAAGGAAATACATTATTCAAGTAGTTCGGAAGCTCATACTATTCTTGGAAAAGGTTTTTCTACCACAATCTAAGCATGGCATTGCAATACATCCATCGTATAGTAATTAGGATTCTGGGAATAGATATCCAAAAATCTATATTTTAGGAGAAGATTTGGCAATCCATCTTTTTTAGTTGTGGCAACTGGAGCATCCTACAACCATGACTCAATCAGCCGGTATAACTTTTGTAACCTCCTCATAGATGTACCGATTTAATTTGACATGTCACCCTCTACTAGTGAATATGTTTGAGTTTACTTTGGCCTCATAGAAGAGATAAATATTGGCAACCTCAAGGGTTTCCATCCACCTTAGCCTCTTTAAATTATTCTAGAGGTAAGAAAGACGGTTTGTGTCAATGTAACAGTACCCTCTGCTTAATACCCATCGTCTTTTGTAATACAAGGGTGAGGGATTGTATATCTGATCTAATATTTGCATCATTTGCTTTCTCCAATTGAAACTAGAGGAGTGGATTGCCAATGTCACGTGCTTGCTTAACAATTCCCTAGTAGCACATTTTAGTGGTTCATCGGGGAACTATCCTTGACAGATTTACATGGCACTTGCAAAAATGCATGGGATGTGTCATCTAGATTTTCCAGAGTCTACTCTAGAAGGTACCGACCATCCCCATGAGGATCAACCTACAAGCTCAAGGTCTGTATTTGACAACTGAGGTCTCAATACATCAACTAATACCATCGGAGTTGTCCCACAAGGGCTTCTTGTTCGACTAGAGCAATCATAGTTACCTTTGGTTCATGGAGTGTAATGCGTTTTTCTAGTAACTGGTTAGTATTCAGGGAATCCTAATGGAATTCTGGAACAACCGTCACACCTTTTCTCTAAGATAATTTTCTATCATGGTTTTGAGACCTGACCTTAGGTAAGTCAATGCTCGACTCTGCCTAATTTTTTCTGATTAACATTTTGTTCAATCTCTTGAGAGAATCTCCCAGCTTACTGAGACCACCCATTCTTAGGACAAATCCGTTAGGGATCTCGCCCACCCGCTTCCCACAAATGGTTTTCTTTAGTTTTCTAACTACCTATCACATTAAGTTATGTCATATAAGTGTAGCTTCGTTAATTAAGCCGTTATCATAGGTTCCTTCATGTAATTTTATGGCACAACACAAAGATAAAGAAAATAATATTTTGTTAAAATATATTTATTTATTATTTTACAAAGTTATTTACAATGTTTTTTCCCTCCTACCCACGTAGAAGATAAACCTCCATCCACTGGAATCCCTTCTGTCTATGCAAAAGAAAAGAAACCCTCCAAGATTTTTGTCCCTTCACTAGTACCAGTGTCAAGAATCGTGTGGTGGGGGGAGTTGCTCAAGATGCTGCGCCGAACACACATAGAATGCACAAGGAGAAGCTCACTCAAGAGACAAGAAGAGAGATGGAGGCCAAAACGTTTTCTTGCTGATTTCTTCTTCTTCTTCCACAGACTTTACAATGTACACAAGGTATAGATAAGATACAACATAAAGGAAAGTGGCCTACTAAGTTAAACAATGCATAACCGACTACACTAGTCGACTGGCACTATAACTATGCCAGCTGTAGATAGGTGTAACAACCTAAATATAATAAGTAATGAGTCAGTGGCCATGTGTGAGTCATAATGACCACCGACATGCTAAGTGTAGACATGTGGACCTATCTAACTAGGCGGTCCATCATCAATGTCCACATGTGTTGAGCTTGTCATCTCAACACTCCCCCTCAAGCTCAACTGCATCTCTGCAACTCCAAGTAAGCTTCAAAACTTTTGAAGCTTCTCTGTACCCAATGCCTTTGTGAAGATGTCAGCTATCTAATCCTCTGTGCTGACATACACCAAGTCAATCTCACCTGCTAGTACCTTCTGTCTCACAAAGTGGTAGCGTACCTCAATATGTTTTGTCCTAGCATGGAACACAGGGTTCCTAGCCAACTGTATACTGCTCATGTTGTCACAATAAATGACAATTGGAACTTCCACCTACACATCCAAATTAGCCATTAACTTTTTTAGCCATACTACCTCACATGCTGCAACAGCAGCACCTCTATACTCAGCCTCTGTACTAAACAAAGCAACTGTAGATTGATTTTTGCTGCTCCAAGCAACTGCTACACTACCAAGAGAGATCGTGTATCTGCTGGTAGATCTTCTATCACACATACTACTAGCCCAATCTGCATCTGTGTATCCAAAAACCTATACATCTGTACCTGCCTCATAGAAAAGTCCATAATGTAATGTGAACTTCACATATCTCAATATGCGTCTGACTACATCCAAATGTGGCTTTCTAGGTACTTGCATAAACTGACTCACAAGACCAACAGCATAGCTCAAGTCTGGCCTTGTAATGGTCATGTAGATCAAACTCCCCACTATCCTCTAGAACATAGTAGGGTCTTCTATCTCATCCCCAACATCAGCACTCAACTTTACATTCTGCTCCAATGGGACTGAAAGTGGTTTGCATGCTGTCATACCATACTTGGACAACATATCCAAGCCATACCGTCTTTGGGACAGCCATATACCATCATCACATCTGATCACCTCAATGCCAAGGAAGTACCTTAGCTCACCTAAATCCTTCATCTCAAACTTCTTCAAAAAAAATCCTTGACTTCAGCAATCCCACTATCACTATCACCTGTAATAATCAAGTCATCCACATAGATGACTATGATGACCAAACATGCATCTCCCTTTCTCACATAAAGTGAGTGATCAGCATCAGAAACATAAAAGCCAATATTGACAAGATACTCTCTGATCTTTTCAGACCATGCTCTAGGTGCTTGCTTAAGCCCATAGAGCGCCTTCTTCAACCTGCACACATACGTGGGATGCTCTAAATCTTCATAACCTGCTGGCTGATCCATATACACTTCTTCCTGCAAATCACCATGCAAGAAGGCATTCTTCACATCCATTTGCTGCAATCTCCAACCTTTGGCTACTGCCAAAGCAATCACACATCTGACAGTTGCCATCCTAGCAACTAGACTGAAGGTTTCATCATAATATATGCCATATGTCTGGGTATAGCCTTTTGCAACTAGCCTAGCTTTGTACCTACTAATAGAACCATCTGCATTGTGCTTAATCTTATAAAACCACTTACATCCAATAGCTTTCTTGCCCTTCGGCAATGATACTAGATCCCAAGTCTTATTGGCCTCTAATGCAACCATCTCCTCATCCATTACTGCATCCCAATGAGCATGACCAACAGCCTCCTCAAAACATGTGGGCTCAACATCCTCAACTAGTTTCACCATATAAGCATAATGGTGAGCTGCATAACCTTCAAAACCAAATCTTTTAATAGGGTATCTCACCTTGCTAGACCTGCATACCACTGGATCACTCAATGGAGTCTTTGCATTAACGTGTGCTCTCTGCACACTTGGAGTCCTCACTGAAGGAATGCCAAGCTCATCATCCAAGCTCTCTGAGCCACTAGAGTCTCCATCAAGAACTGCATCAATGCCTTCTAACACTTTATTCTTTCCTTTTTCTTTACCTGTAGTGCTACTAGATGCACCCGAAGATGTTGAGGTACTCCTTAGTCTCCCAGACCAAGGACTACCAGATGATGTCTCTGGTCCACTAAGAATCCGGGATTCTTGCTTTTCAGTCTGCACATGAGTGTCATGATCATCATCATCATCCAATGCATCACCACTAGATGCATACCAACTGCTCATTTCATCAAAGATGACATCCCTGCTCACTCTAAACTTACATGTGACAGGGTTATAACAGCGATACCCTTTTTGCTCTAAAGAGTATCCAATCAAGACACACTTTTCAGCCTTTGGATCTAGTTTCTTCCGCAACTCATCTGGCACATGAACATACGCAGTGCAGCCAAACACTTTCAAGTGTGAGACATCAGGCTTCTTACCTGTAAAGCATTCTTCGAGGGTCATACCATGAACTGCAGCTGTGGGAGTTCTGTTCATAATATAAACAGCAGTATGAATAGCCTCAGACCAGAAATGCTTAGGCATATTCTTTTCAGCCCCATCAAGGCACGTGCAACTTCTACAATATGTCTGTTTTTCCTTTCTGCAACCCCATTTTTCTGTTGGGTATACCTGCATGTGAACTATCTCTTTATCCCATGAGACCTCAGAAAATCACTGAATTCATTCGAGAGGTACTCTCCCCCTCCATTTGACCTCAAGCACTTTACTTTCAAGCCTATTTCTCTTTCAACTGCAACCTTGAAAGTTCTAAAGTGCTCAAACGCTTCACTCTTTTCCTTCATAAAATATACCAACAGCTTTCTAGAACAATCATCAATGAATGTGACAAAGTATGAACTGCCTCTAAGAGATACATTTTGTGCAGGCCCCCAAATGTCTGTATGCACAACATCAAGGATATTTCTTCTTACATCTCTATCATGTGAAAAAGGTTGTCTTGCGTGCTTACCAAACTGACATGCTTCGCATATCTTATGAAATTCTGCAACTCTAAATGTAGGCAAACCTGCTCTAAATGTAGGCAAACCAACTCTAAATGTAGGCAAACCTGTAACCAACCCTTTGGACTGCATTAATTTCAGCCTTTGTATATTTGCATGTCCAATGCGTTTGTGCCAAATTTCAATATCTGCTACAACACCTTTTTCTTTAGCATACATAGCAGCATTCATAGTAGGAATTCTAGCATCCAGAGTAAACATACGTCCAACTCTACTTCCCTTTGCTACCAACCTGCACTTGTCATTGAAGTCTTCTACAAAGTAGCCCTTTGCATTAAATCTGACTTGCAACCCTTGCTCTACCATCTGACCCACTTACACCAAGTTCTTTGTAATAGATGGCACATGTAATACATCTGAAAGACTCTTTGTCTTACCATCATGCAAGGACAAGGGAACTTTTTCAATGTGTGAAATTGGGTGGCATGAATCATCACCTATCTGTACATAACCTGCATTTTGCAAATTATGCATCTCTCCAAACCATTATGCATGGCTGGTCATATGATTGGATGCACTTGAATCAACATACCAGGCATCATCATGTGTTCCCTTTCCTGTAACAGCATTCAGCATATGCTGCATAACAAATAGACGTTCATTTTTGCTTTAACAATCTTGATATTTTAGGTTTGGTTATCTTGTTGATTCATACGTGGATCAACACATGATATTGACGCTCTTGCTAATATAATAATTAATATTAATATTATGTGTGTTTTCAACAAGAAAATAATTTTTATTTTATTCTACTCTTATTCTAGGGTTTAATCAATGATGTTTGACCGTTTGCCAAACTTTCAACATTATTTAGAAAGATTTAAAAAATTTTAGATATGTCCTAAGTGTAATGTTGATTGTTTTTCTGAAAATTTAATTCTAGGCAATGTAAAAATTATAACTATGATTTTTTTTCATCTTTCAAAAATTGAATTATATTTTCATGCACCTAATTTATGTGCATCTAGTATATATTTTTCTATACAAATTTTTGTTGAGTTAATGCATTGATTATTTCATGTTATTATCTAAATGATTTTTCATAAATTATTATAAAATTTATATACATCTGTTTATCATTACCAAAATAAAATAGAGATAGTCACTTTATGAAAAATTATAAAATATTCCCTTCCCTAACAACATCTATTATTTATATGTTATTATGTGATGACATGCATCTTTAACTAAATAATAATAAATGTCGCAAAATAAACCATAATTAATATATTTTCTTAATGACCAGCATATGATCTTTTTTCAAGTGAAAGAGTTTTTTCATTTAATATTTAATTATTATATTACTTAGGTTATTTTCTTATGCGGTAGTTCACATGTATTTTCATTAGAATGCATTTATAATAGTTTAAAGCCAAATAAAGCAATAAACTTATAAAATATTATTATTTTTCAAACCGATGAGATGTTACCTCTCTCAAGTTTATTGTGATGGGGGTCTCGCCAATTCCTACCGCATAATTTTCTCCATTGTCTGTGTTCCTTGCTTCCCTTGCTTCAAATGTGCCTTTTGAATTTCTATGACCTCGCGAAGCCATCAAATGTCAAGAGAAATTGACATGTAGTTCAAGGAGAGTTGTGGGCCATCTAGAAAAATTTTGCCAGTATTTTGCCTAACGATTTGGTCATATGGAACGAAGGCATAACAGGGGGTGGTGAAAATGAAAGTGAGGTAGAAGGAAGGGGGTATTTTCCTCTTTCAAGACTCAAAGCTTCAATGGATAAGAGAAGTAGAGCAAATTTTCCATCATCAGGAGGTCTTCCTTCTTACTTTTTTTGTGAAGGAGAGGAGGTGTATTTATAGGCACGAGGGGGAGTATGCAGTTGACTAATTTATTTGGCTACTTGTCAAGAGCCAATTGAGCTTCATTAAATATTCATATTGATTGCTTACGTGTTGGATGGTGGCATGGGGATGATTTTTTAATAATTTCTCTCCTTCTAGGCATAAAAAATGTCATGAATTTTGGTCTATTTTTTCAAAAATGTCTTTTTTTCTTCAAAACAACTTCTTTTTGTGGTTTTTGGCCTAGTTACTTCATGACTTATCTAGTATATAAAGTCATGACATATTCTTTGATACTTAACTTACTAAATATCATGCTCATTCTTACGTGTTCTTCATCTACACTGATTGAGACTTGTGCAAATTGTCTTGCAATTATGAAATCAATGTGATCCTCAACGAATTAAATGGAATCAGGAATGCCAAATCAAATATAATGCGAAAAAATTTATATGATCAAGGCATCGTAATATTATTTACGAGGTGTCTTTACTTTTTGTTGGTTCGAATCACTGAGACATCTTCTCATGTCGGATTATGGAATTGATTTAATGCGAGACTCGATATCAAAAAAATTAAGTGTAGTCACTCATGTGACAGCTCGACGAGTTATTTTTAAAATGGCTCAAGCCTAAATTTGATATGAAGTGTTGTGGTAAAAATATTACATATGACATAAATATATCTTGGAAAATCAAGAATTGTTCCCAAGGTTTGTCTTTTTGCCAGAAATCAAGAATACATATTAACAAGAGATGATTTTTCCTACTTAAGGGAAAGATATTTTATGATGTAACTATAACTAGTTTTATTTACTTCTATCATGTCCTATATCAATGTGCACTCTAATACCAACTATAACGTGTCCATCAGAGCTTTCCTGGGCAGTACGTTCTTAGTATCCCATTAAGAGATGCCCTAGAAAGTGTAGTCCGATATTTTAATGAAAACCCTCAGAGTTTGCTAACTAGGCTCCCTTGAGTCTCCCCTACAATGGAAGTTCCGGCCATTCCCACAAGGATCGACTTGAATATTTTTTGTCAAATCAACTACTAATGGTTGATTAGTGTTAGCGGTTCGAGTATCCATCCCTTATAAAAATTGCTGACTCAAACGCTCGGGTAAGTTACTCATGAATATATGTGTGCATCATGTGGGTTCAAAATAAGGTATTTTTAAAATATCAATTTTATAAAATTTTTACATACAAAAGGGTGTAATATAAAGGGGTTATTTATAGATTGAATAGAAAAGGGCTATTTTTATTTTAAAAAAATTCATAGATAAGGATATTTATAAATAGGTCTTGAACACATGTGATGTAGAGGATATACATATAGTAACTTGCTTGAGCTAAAACGGGCTTGCTTTGTGCTAGGTTCAAAGAGAATAGGAGACAAAGGGGAGTGCGGTACTTTAATCCCTTCTGCCCATGTTTCTAAAGTGATGCAAGCCAGGCTTTCTGATCTCTAATGGTCTATCAAAATTGTGATTTTTATTCCTTCTTACGAAAGCTCTCAACTTACCGAGACCACCCAACCATAGATCTGAATCTGTCAAGGGTCTATCCTCCTACTTCTCTCTCAAGAGTATTTTTAATTACCTAATTACCTACCACCTTAGGTTCAACATATAAAAACAACTTCTTTGAATTATCTCCTGATACAAATTCGTTACACACATTTAACTCATGACAAAAGAACATAGTAAAGCAATCCCTTCTCAATAGGCTCCTTTAAGAAAAATAAAATTTTACAATGTTTTATGATCTGACTAGAGTGATGTCAGCCCAAAGGTATCATTCTTTCCAAGTTTAGTTCCTGAATTGGTATTGGAACTTTCATAATACTGTCTGGAAATTGAAGGGCAGTTGGCAGTTTGTAAGAGTCTAAGGAGTTTATGACCAGAGCCCCTTGGTATCCTCACCTCCTCTTGCCAACTAGAGTTCCCTATGACAAGACCTTTTGTGTCATGATGTGTCTATACTCACTAATGCCAAACAAAAAAGAGAAAACCCCTTGGAGTAGCATCATTGTTTCCTTCTTTTTTTTCTTATTTCCTTAAGATTTTAAGCTTTAAAGCTTAAAGATTTAGAACTTGCCTTTCTTTGCTAAATTTTAAATGGGTTTGGTTACTTTTGACTTATAATGGCCCATGACTTGTGTTCATGTGGTGACTTCCGTGATGGATGGCTAGAGTCCCTATCAATCCGAGAAAATGTCAAGTTATGATCCTCGAAATATTTTGCTTGAGACTTCCTATATTTAAGGGTTTATAATTCTTCAAGTCCAATTTGAAAGAAGCCAAGAAGATTGAAAATAAAGTTGGAATATCACACTTTGAGCTTTGAGTTTGAAATGACATACTTGAACTTGTTGCACTATTGGTAGGGGATTGAAATCTTGCAAGAGCTTGACAAAATCTTCATTTCTTTAAAAAAAACATGCATGGGAGATCTTAAAAGCATTTGGCATGACCGAGTGTAAGAAGATAGCTATACCTATGGAGGTCAATATGAGGTTATCCATTGATGATACATCAACACTAGTAGTCACTGGGAGGTATAGGAGATTGGTTGGCAACCTCATCTGCTTGTGTAATATTGGACTAGATATCAGTTTTGCTGTTGGTGTTTTGAGTAGGTTCTTAAACAAACCATGAGAGAGTCATCAAAAAGCTAGGATGTGGGTACTCAAATACTTAAAGGGAACTCTTGACTATGATATCACATATAGTTCCAAAAGTGCTCTTATGGGAAACTATGAATCAAATTGGACAGGTTATAGTGATTCCAGGAAATCGGTTTCTAGATATTTTTTCTCTTTAGGTTCAAGAATCTTCTCTTGGATCAGTAATAAGAAGTAACCAACTGTGGTATTTTCTTCTATCAAAGCAAAGTACAAGGTAGCTTGCTTTACTACATGTGAAGCAGTGTGGTTAAGGAGAATCCTATGGCATATGGGATTATAGGATGAAGATCCAACAATGATAAGAATTGATAATCAGAGTTTCATCACCATTGCCAAAAATCCAATTTTTCATACATGCACCAAACATATTGAGATCCAGTATCACTATGTGTGTGACTTGATCGAGGATGAGATAGTAGAGTTGGTCCAATAGAGGAGAATGGAGCAAACATCTTCACCAAAGCTCTTACGAAGGATGTCCTTCAATTTCATCTTCAAAGTCATTGGCATTGGGCCAAGAATATAGCTCCTACGGGTGGACATTGATGGGGGGGGTTGTTAGATATTCTCAATGCCCCACCCTCATAAAGTGCCACAAATGATTTATGGTGCTCTAAGCTGTAAGGCCCCCATTATGAGGAGAAGCCATGTGCGAGCATGGATATTGGGTGGATCCTAACTTGTATGTCAGATGAGGTCTATGTGACAAGATGGAAAAAAGGTGACCTTTGTAGATCTAGCCTTTCATTGAAATAAAGTGGTTATACTGGTAACAACTCAAGGCACAATGCATTAGTTTGTGGAGTGTGGGAGTTATCAAGGACCTCTATTTTGGGGTTCAGGGGCTGCAAAAGCAATACATGGCTGGGGAGTCTCAAGGGGGCCAGCAGCTCAACAACAAAGGGAATATTCCTTGACCAACTAGGAAAGGTTCATAATATGATTGAACATATCAACCAAACTACCTTCCTTGGCTATAAAAGGAAACACCTCTAAAGCCATCATCAATCTATCTTTCACCCAATCAAAGTTCTTCTAGCTACCCTTAAGCTCTTCACATATCATCTGTCTGGATTGCCATCTAAGCTTCATAGTGCGCATAGGTGGACAAAGCCATTTTCATATCAGTTCATTTGAAATTAAAGTAGACTGTGTTTTTCTCATATTTGTTGTGGTGGTTCTCTATTCCTTGCTCAGATTCTGTGTCGTGTAATTTCTATAAATGCAAGGAGAAAAGACTAATGTTTTTCCCAAAAGATAGGCAAGTTGCCTAAGGGCATAGGGAAAACCCACCCTAATTTTTATATGAAATGTTTGAAAAAGAATGGAAAAGGCTATTCATATATGTGCCAACTGTTGGTTCTTTCCTTCTTGCTTTTACACACACATAGATGAGTTGAGAGAAAAAGGGTGAGAATGATGGTGAGTGCACAAGAGGGTGAAGCCTCCATCTTTTCTCATTGAAATTTGGATCGTGAAGTATGCAATAAGTGAAGTTGCTTGCATGCTTTATGGCTACGGAATAGGAGGGGACACACATGTCAAATCTGAAATACTTCCAAGTAATTAGATTTTGTTTAGTGATTTAACCATGTGTTTGAATTTTTTTCATGCATTTTGATTTTATGATTACAAGATAGGATAGTAGAGACACCATAGATTGAGGCAGAGACACCCTACATGTAGTGGAGATTAAAGAGTATGAATTGCTTGCTTTTGCAAGATTTATTTCACATTTGGGGAAATAATAATAAAGAAAAGTAGAGAAAATTAAAGCAAGAACAACTTCACCCTCAGTTTATCATATGATCTCTTGGTGTCTTCACCTCATAATCATCATCTTCAATCTTGTGTTTTTCCTATTGCTTGTATCTTGATCCTCCTTGTGGTGCCAGGCATGGGCTAATGCCCCTTGACTTAGCACCCACCACATTCTAGGTCTATCCAACCCAAATGGATAGGCTTGAGTTATGTAAAATTATTAATTAGTTTTGGTCATGTTTCCACAATTGAATAGATACCAATCTTCAACTCTTAAACAACCCCGAATGGCAAGGACAAGTTTGCACCAAGTCCTATTTGAACCTCTTCATCTCACTACTAATGCAAGAGCAAGGCATACATACTAAGGAGATGAGTGACTCAAAGGACTATATGTCAATTTAGGATGATGAAGATTATGATTCAGACTAAGTGGACTATGACACTAATGGCTGCACCATTGAGAAAATATGCTTGCATCCAAAACCCTCACAATCTGAGAGCCTGTACAATGATGTTGGCTTGTTAGAGTCGCATCTTAGTCAGATTGACTTGAGTAGCTCAAAGTTATTGATCAACAAACCAAGCATTAGATTGATTATCTATGCCATGATCTAGAGGTATTCTTAGCCAAGAATGATCAAGAGAAGGCAATTTGTAATAAACTAAATAGATTGAGAAATTGCAAAAAACAAGATTCATCTATAAAATTGAGCATATACTAACTGGGTATCACCAATTTTTGTGATACTCAAGAAGAATGGAAAATTTTGGTTTTGCATCAATGACAAGAAACTGAATGCCACAACCTTGAGAGACATTATCCTCTATCCCATATAGATCATATGATTGAGGGAGTGGTGGGGAAGGAAGTTATAGCTTCTTAGATAGATGTTCTAGGTATAATCAAGTATAAGTCCACCCAGACAACAAACCAAAAATTTCCTTGCCACTAAATAGGGAGTCTTTGTATACATTGTCATTCCATTTGGGTTGACTAATGCACCCAACTTTCCAAAGACTCATATGCACCATCTTTAAGGACATGCTTAAGAAGTGTCTTGAGGTGTTTGTAAATAACCTATGCATCCATCCTACTTGGGAGAAACACCTTGAGAAATCACCATATTGGGGAATATGGGAATTTCCCATAAGTTTGGGACTTGTGGTCAAATCTTTGGATTTATCATAACTTGAACACTATAACTCCAAATCGAGCACTGTATAGATCAATAGATTCCATTTTTCAAGCGCTTTCCAATGATAGGTCACATCATATGGTTTTGAGAAACTTATGGGCATGTTATCCGGGTGCCACCTTTTTAGTATTCAAAAAATGGGAATTGGGAGATTCCCACAAACTCTCTAATATTGTGTTCAACTTTGTTTGAGAGATGTCAAGAGTATGACTTGTCATTGAATCCTCTAAATGCCAATTTTGAGAAAATCATGGTATCATTTGGGTCATGTTGTGTCCAAAAATGGAATTACCACTGACACAGCCAAGATCAAGGTTATTATGAATCTCTTTGCACCCACCAACCCAAAGGTGATACATTGTTTTATTGGCTATACTAGGTACCATCATTGCTTTATGCTTAATTACACAACAATTTCTCAACCATTTTATAAGCTACTAGTCACATGGACCAAGGAATGCCAAGCCTCCTAGGAATGCCAAGCCTCCTATGAAGCATTAAAATAGGCTCTAATGATTGCACCCATTTTAAGAGCCTTGGACTAGATAATTACATTCCACATGCACATCCACAATTGGAGCCATGTGCCAATGCGATGAACATAACAAGGATTTTCTAGTGGGTTTCACTAATCCACAACTTATTGAGACTCAAATGAATTATTCAACCACAGAACATGAAGGCTTAGCATGGTTTATGCTATAAAGAAGTTTTTCCATTATCTTCTTGCTATGTGTTTCACTTTCTTTGTGGACCATCAAGTGTTGCTTTATCTTGTAAACAAGCCCTCTACTACTAGGATGCATCACTCATTGGCTTCTCTTATTATTAGAATTTGATTTGTTATTATCATACATAAGAAAAATAAAAAATCATTGTGTATCACTTGTTACAAGTGACTAGTAGTGAAAAGGCCATAGGAGTTAATGGCCAACTCCCCGATGCTCAGCTATTCCACATTCATCAAAAAGCTCAACTTTTCAAGGCTAATTTGACACCTCAATGTGGATAGAGAACATAATTTAGGCCCTTGAGAAAAGTTTACCAAAACGTCCAATCGAGAAAGCATTGGTCAACTATATCATCCGGTCTTCTTAGGAGATGTATCTCCTAAGAAGACCAGCCCATCAAGATAGCATGACTCACATGCTTCATAATGAAAACCCAACCATACTAATTGATCATTAGTCAACTATATCATACGGTCTTCTTAGGAGATGCATGAGATGCATATCCTAAGAAGACCAGCCAATTGAGAAAGCACAACTCACATGCTTCATAATGAAAACCCAACCATACTAATTGATCATTGGTCAACTATATCATTCGGTCTTCTTAGGGGATGCATCTCCCAAGGAGACCATCCAATTGAGAAAGCATGACTCACATGCTTCATAATGAAAACCCAACCATACTAATTGATCATTGGTCAACTATATCATCCGGTCTTCTTAGGAGATGCATGAGATGCATCTCTGAACATGAGATCAAGTCTCTGTTACAAGAGGC
This sequence comes from Lygodium microphyllum, assembly GCF_053477565.2. NCBI lineage: Eukaryota > Viridiplantae > Streptophyta > Polypodiopsida > Schizaeales > Lygodiaceae > Lygodium > Lygodium microphyllum. The sequence goes on from NC_141148.1 coordinate 114,611,727, forward strand.
ACATGGTGGCATTGCTAGAGAGCACACTTTAACATTACCACCATAGCCAAAAAGGTGCTTCAATCATAGTTATGGTGGTCCACGCTATTTTAAGATGTTGCCTAACTTGTCAACCATTGTGATGAGTGCCAAGGGAAAAATTTACATATCTAAAAGGAGTAAAATGAAACTCACACCAGTAATTGCTCGCCAACCTTGCAAGAAGTGGGGCATAAACTTCATGGTGCCTATCACTCTAGTTGCTCAATACTCACAAACTCGATATATTATCATGGCCATGGATTACATGACTAAATGGGCAAAAGCTATGGCTACTACTCAATTTCTCTAGGAACAGGTCATTTCATGCTTCGGATGCCCCAATTGAGCTTGTCATGATCAAGGGATCCATTTCATTAAGGAAGTGATTTAACACCTCCTATCCATGTTCCTAATCATCCATAGAAAGCCTAGTGTAATATTTCAAATATTATAATTGTTTTCTCTAGCAGCGTGTCATCCTGGAAGGAGGGAAGGCAATAGAGGAACCAGTAAGCTCCTCGCTGGAGCTTGCTCGGCTCCACTGGCATGCTGATTGACACATAGGAGGGGGAGGTTTCCCTCCCCTCCCCTATATAAATGAGGGAGTAGGCCGTGAGAGAGGAGGATGAAGCCATCACCCTGTTCGTGTTGCTGCGGAGGGAGGAGGAAGGACCGCTGCCGAAAGCTACACTGCTGCCCTGCAAATCTGTAGAAGGAGGGAGGGATAGCGACTTCGTCGCCGCCTGTAGCCTTTCACCCCCCTGTGGACGCCGTCGAAAGATTCCCCCCCCCCCACGTGGCTCTTGACCGACCCCCATAGAAGCTTCAAGAAGCTTCTTGAAGCTTCTAAGGGGGGGCCTCCTTAAGTCCCCCTTCCTATACCCTTCCCTTAGAATCCTTTCACCCCCCCCCCCCCCCCCCCCCCGCGGTCTTAAACCCTTAACCTATCCCGTGGGGCCATTAAACCCCACTCCCCTTGGCCTCATAAACCCTTTTCCCTCCCCCGTGCCTAAATTTGTAAAGTCCCTTCTTGTGTTTTCTCTGAAACCTGTGTTGCACCCCCCTCATATTCCTTTTTTTTAACACACCCCCCTAAGCCCTTACCCCCGTGTCCCCTTTTCCCTACATACCCTTTTCCCTCCCCCGTGCTATAAGCCTTCACCATTCACCTTTCCCTTTCACCCCAGTTTAAATCCCTAAAGCCTTTACTACTCCGTGTCCTAAAACCTCTCTAAAAATTCTCCCCGTGGTCTTTCCCCATGAAATGCCTTAGGGTCCTATAAGCCCTTTCATATTGCAAGCCTCTTAATCCTTCCTTGTGGGCTTCCACAAGCCTTCTCCAAGTGGGTTTATACCCCCACCCGAGATTTAAGCACCCATTCCCTCGCAAGTTCCATGGCCTTTTCTTTTAGGCTTTATAAACATTTCCCTCTCTGAAGAAGTCAAGACCTTAAAGGTCTTGTTACCCCTTTTCGTGGTTAAATCCCTTAACGATTCCTTGCCTCGAAAGAGAGACGATGGAATTCCGAAAAGGAGAGTAAAAGCTGCCTTCACGTTCGAAGGATTACAACTGCAATGCCACCTAAGAAAGTCCAAGGAGTAGCTGCGGGAGGGTCATCGCCCGGTATCCATGTGGATATCTCGCCCCAAAACCAGGTTTTTCCTTCTTGGTTTTATATCGATTTTAATTTAATCATGCAAGATGAATTGTTAGGGATAAGATATATTTTGTCCTAGATATTTATGATGAAGGAATTTAGTTTAGTTGAACATGCAAAATGGATAAAGTATAAAGCATAGTTTTCCTTCAAATAGCCTTATGCACTGAAACGAATTATGAGCAAGATTATTTACCACTAAAGTAGTTAAATTTTGAAGGAATAAAAACTGCATCTTGAACCATTAACCCCTATTCTTTTTTGCAACGAATCATCATAGAAGATAAAATTCATGAAAGGTTTCTTACGTTGCTTGAACTCTAGGAAGTTATCATTGCTAACTGCATATCTTAGCAAGGAAAAGATTGTTATTTGGCATGAGTTTTGTTCGCAAGGAAAAATGAAGATTAATTGAATTTACCTAACCTCAAAGCAATAAAGTTTAGGACTGAAAAATCAATTGTCACAAAGATAACAAATCGTGCCGAGGTGATCTCAATATTACCTTCTAAAAGTTAACCGAATTAATGTAAACTTAGAAATACCTATGTTGCAAAATATGCATTGGGAATGATTTAAAATCCAAGAAACGTTTATACCTTAAATACTTGCCTACCTTCCCTGATTGTAGGGTCAATAAATCGTAAATGTAAAAGAACTAGGGTTGTCCCTAAGGTTCTTCAAAAGAGACCCTAGGTCGTCAAGCTTAAAGAAACTAAAACGGATTGTTTCATCATATATTACAATGCAGGACTTGCGCAGCAAGTATGAAGTCATATAATCTTGTGATTGATTCACAAGAAGAAAGGTTAAATACCCTCAACAAGGATGGCGGATCCTTAGGCAAGTTATCTTGCAAAAGGATGTATTCTTTGATATCCTTCTAAATAAGGAAGGTTAAAAACCGGAAACTAAAGTATCCAATGAACTTTAGGGTTGACCAAGTTGGGTTAATAGGGCATGCCCTAACCTAGAATATAAGGGATCTTGCCAAGTTGCAAGACACCTTGGAACGAGCGCTGATGCATTCAAAAGGAAAGGATCATTCCTTAGCAGTTTGCCAACAACAAGATCGGTTAATGGAAATGTTTGTGCATGCTAGAGATTTTAGAGCACTGTTTGATTTATGAATTACAAATTAAATGAATATCTATACTTCAGGTTGAAGGCTTGAAGGGAGAGGCAGCTTCAGTTACCCCTGACTGCGCGGGAACATGGACTGAACCTACCGTGAGAGGTCTCTCCATTGAGCTCTACTTGGAGCAGGAGGACACTTGGGTGCTAGGGGGGCTCTGGACGTAAATCCCTCGCCTTTCGGGTTCTGCACAAGAGGCTAACGTGACTCGGGATTGGATCTCGAGGCCTGCATACTAGTCTACGGGCGGAAACTTGGAATATAAATCCCTGTGGATTACTAGATAGCCTTCGGGCGGATTATGGACAAGCCTACACGCGGAACTCCTTGTATTTCAAAGATAAATATGATGATATGTTAATAAAGAACTTGTTTGATATTGTTTTTCTATGTCACCTGATAAGATTACGTGAAGGAACTAGTGCTTAACGGATTAATTAAAGAAGCTAATTGTTACATGTCCAATTAAATGTGTTAGATAATTTCCTAACTAAAACAAATCGAGGAAAGTGAGGAGGATGGGCCATGGGTCCGTCCTACGGTTGGGTAGTCCTGGTTGGCCGGGAACTTTTCTTAAATCTCAAAGAACAGTAGGATGATTGTCAAAGGACACAAACAACGAGCGATGGCCTAGAGTTATGTCTTACCTGATTTATGCTGTTTTAGGGGAACGGAATGGGACTATGCCTTATGGCAGAGAGGTTGAGCTTTGCATCCCTCTCGTTTCCCATTCTCCTTGAACCAAGTGCAGCGTGAATCCACTTCGGACCTGGCGTTTTTGCGTAAAGTAGTTTGCTTGGGTCTGACGCTAGTTGTTGTTAGGTAATGACCAATCAGGAAAACCCTAATTCCGATCGATCCGAAGTGGGAACGGCCAGAATACTTCTGCTATGTAGCAGACGCAGGAAGCCCTAGATCGCAAAACCCGTAACATTCCATGGGAGTGCCGGGCAGAACTTTCTAGACATCCTTCCTGATGGACTGCTAAAACGTGTCCTGGATAATGCTAGTGGACACGTTACAGTTGGTATCAGAGCCGACCAACAATGGAATTGTTTTTATGAAATCTCAATGAAATGAAGTAAAGAAATTGTTGATGTCCAAACATTTCCTTACCTTCAATGCTGTCTTGCATAATTACGAAGCGTGGAATAAGTTTTTGGTATTTCGAGTCATGTTTATGACTACAATGCATTCTCCGCTTTATCGATAAACGGTTGAGATGGTGAACATCCTAGAGCAGATTTATAACCCATCACCTTTATACATGGAACGAACATGGACAGGTGCTTCAGGAATCTACTATATAGCCGCCCACCGCTTTGCTTATCTACAAACCAACCTAAAGAGGATCAAGTGGTTGGAAGACCTGAAAGTCATGAAGCTATTCGTTTTTGTGGAAGCTCAGGTAAATTCAACTTTACATATTCGAGGTCGGAGGGTTGAGATGAACTCATATGTATATGAGGAAGTAACTCATGTAATCCCCGCTGACAGGATTAAAGTGTTGGGTCACCATGAGAAGTATGGATTTCAATGGAAAGGATATCCGGACCTTCCAATGACTTACCGATTCCTGAAGATCCATGACCCAAAACCTTACTATTACACAGTTCCTGTAGATAAATGCAATACAACGTTGTTCTCCCCAAACTAAATGTAACAATTGACCTATCATCACATGGAACGTTGTATTCGAAAGGGCTATGCCCATGTAAATACAAATAAAGACTTCTTTTTATCAATGTCTGGCTATGCATAAAAGTTGATAAAAAGTTAAGTAGCTACATTGTTTACGAGATAGCTGAATTAGAGATAAGCTAACGTCGATTATCATATAATAACGTTAAGAAAAACCTTTATTCAAGCACAACCCCAGGTACAGGTTCCAAATTCGCCTCCTACATCAAGTACTGCTGTGATCCAGGAGAAGAAGTTCCTTCTCAAGCAGATTAAGCCACCCGAGTTTGACGAGAGAGGCATATTCGTTCAGGCTGATGCTGAAATTTGGATTGAATCCATGGAGGATTACTTTGAAGTAGCCAGTACTGCACCCGCCAATCAAGCTATGCTTGCCAAGTTAAAACTCACCGGCAAAGCCAGACTTTGGTGGAAGCAATGGTGCAGGGATCAAGGGATCGCAGAGGGATCCGTTACCTGGGAGAAGCTAAAGAAAGCCATGCAGGGTAGATACTTACCACCTGCATATCGCACGTAGAAAATGAACAAGTTCTACGAGCTAAAACAGCTAGGACTCACTCTTGACGCATACTACTCTAAATTCATCTCACTTTTAAAGTATGCACCACAGATGGACATGACACAATAGGTGTCCAAGTTTTGTACGGGTTTAAATCCACCAGTAAATACCCATCTCGAATCTATGCGTCCATGAGATCTTCAAGATGCACTCATTCGAGCAATGCCTATAATTCAGGAGGTACAAGCTAGACCAAGGGGTAACAAAACTTGGTCTTATAATGACCCGAACTGAGGAGCATTTAGACCTCAAATGAAGAGAGTTCAAGGTCATAATTAGGGACAAAGAAAGAAATCAAGGACGAATAACGTCAACAACTTTGTTCCTACTCAAAGCAATGGCCGAAACCTCCGTTGTTTCCACTACAACGAACCCGGTCACTTCAAGAGGCAATGTCCCAAGCCCGGTGGAGGACATCGCCAAGTGCCTTTCCAAGAAACAGGCTGTGGTCAAGGAGCCGCTACCCGTGGAAGAGGAAGAACTGCTTGCATTGCCAATAGGCAAATGTGCGAAGGAGGGGAAGAAGAGGATCCGACCATGGAAGCAGAATTCGAAAGAGCGACAGTCCATGCCGCTTTACACAAGAAAGGGCCAAATCACTAGTTCTCGGTGATTTAGACACCGTCGAACTATCAAGGTAAAGGTTTCAAAACCTTGATTGATTGTGGCAGTACACATTCCTTTATCTCACCAGCATGTGCAAAAAGATTAGGAATAGCCACAGTAGAAGCACCTACTCTGCTTGTGGAATTCGCAAATGATCATGAGGTAACTTGTACCAGGCAAACTGCTAAGGTGGAATTCTTTCTGGGAGGAAAGAAGACTTTGGTTAAATTCGGTGTCATGAATTTAGGTATCCATGAGTGTCTACTCGGAATGGATTGGCTTAAGCCCAACGATGCCCACATTCATTGTGGAAAGGGTCAAGTTTCCTTTCCAAACTCTGAAAGGGAATTAGTCACAACTCAAGGTGAGGCAGGAGTGCCAAGAATCCAATTGGTGAAAGTATCTCGGATCATAAAAGGAGTCAGAAAAGGATTACATGTTTACTTGATCAAACTCAACAAGTTAGATCAAAAGCAAGAGTTTCATGAAGGACCTTCCTGGCTAAAGGAATACATGGACGTATTCCCCGAAGAGTTGACCAAACTTCTGCCTCAAAGAGAAGTGGATCATGAGATTAGGTTAGTGCCTCGAGCTGCACCAATTGCCAAAAGACCTTATAGAATGTCCATACTAGAAGCAATTGAGCTGAAGGAACAACTCAAGCAACTGTTAGATCAGGGCTACATCCAGCCTAGCAATTCACCATGGGGAGCTCCAGTACTATTCTAGAAAAAGAAAGATGGGACACTTCAACTATGTATTGATTGCCGAGGGTTGAATCAATCAACAGTCAAGAACAAGTATCCTATTCCTAGAATAGACGAGCTTCTTGATTGTCTTCAGGGTGTGAAGATCTTCTCCAAGATTGATCTCAGGTCAGGTTACTATCAGATAAGGATCAAGAAAGAAGATATCCTAAAGATAGCCTGCAATACAAGATATGGGCACTTTGAGTTCCTGGTTATGTCATTCGGGCTCACGAATGCACCTGCCACCTTCAATAGGTTAATGCAGGATATCTTTAGGCCATATCTTGATGATTTCGTGCTTGTCTTCTTCTATGACACTTTATCTATTCTAAACAGGAAGAAGATCATGAACCTCAACTTCAGATTGTCCTTGAGACAATGAGGTCACATAAGTTGTATGCTAAAATGAAGAAGTGTGCATTCTTCAAGCGTCAAATTGAATATATGGGATTCATAATATCATCAGAAGGAATATCAGTGGACCCAGCCAAGGTCAAAGATGTGCTTGAGTGGCCAATACCAGTATCCGTCAAAGAGATACGTAGCTTTCTTGGATTGACAGGATGGTATAGGGTCTTCATCAAAAACTATGCTTTGATTGCAGCACCTCTGACGGATTTACTAAAGAAGCAGACTTCCATTACATGGTCAACTCTTGAACAAAATAGCTTCGATAGATTGAAGCAAAGTTTGGTATCAGCACCTATTCTAAAACTTCCAGACCTCAATAAGGAATTCGAGGTAGTAACTGATGCTAGCATTCTTGCCTTGGGGTGTGTACTTATGCAGGAAGGTCATCCAGTAGCATACTCTTCAAGGAAATTGAAGAGGCATGAAAAGAATTATGCTACACATGATCTGGAATTACTAGCTGTCATCCATGCTCTAAATCTTTGGAGACACTACTTGTTGGGTAACAAGTTTGCTCTAGTAACCGATCATAAGAGTCTCAAATGGATCTTTACCCAAAACAAGCTCAACATGAGGCAACGTCGGTGGATTGAAGTGTTGGAGAAATATGATTTTGAAATCAAGTACCGACCAGGGAAAGAGAATGTAGTTGCTGATGCACTTAGTTGCAAGGCATTCCTAAATTCCCTAATCTTGTAGAATCCATCAACGGCTAGATCTCTAGCTACAAAAGTATCTATGCCAAACAACCCTATACTTGAGTTAGCTAGAGAGGAAGCATGCCCTGATTTGGCCTACCAAACAATGCTAAATGAGATCTCTACCAAGGAGCAGAATCAAAATTTGCAAGCTAAGTATCAGGAATTTTCCATTGATAATGGACTTGTCTACTATAGAACAAGGCTATGTATACTAGCAAGCCAGTCACTTAAGCATAAAATAATGTGGGAAGCTCATGATTCCCCTTTCGCAGGACATCCTGGCTATGCTAAGACTCTTAATGTAGTAAGGAAGAGCTACCATTAGGAGAGGCTCAAAGGTGACATTCTCAAATATGTCGTTGAGTGTTTGTCTTACCAACGTATCAAAGCCGAACATGTCATGATGCCAGGGAAACTGCAACCGCTTGAGATTCCCCAAATGAAATGGGAATTCATTAGTATGGATTTTGTTGTAGGCCTACCCCAAATCCAAGGAGGATACAATTCCATCATGATTGTGGTTGACATGCTTACCAAGGTTGCACACCTTATTCCAGTAAAAACAAACTATAAAGCCTCCAACATTGCAAGATTGTTTATCAAGGAGATAGTCAAGCTACATGGTTTACCCAGAAGAATCATTAGTGACCGTGATTCTCTCTTCACATCACACTTCTGGAGAGATATCTTTGAAGCTATTGGGACTCAACTCTGTTTTAGCACTGCCTACCATCCCCAAACGGATGGCCAAACAGAGCGAGTAAATCAAGTTATCGAGGATATGCTTAGGGCATACTGCTCTCAAGAACCGAAGAGGTGGATTCAATACTTTCCTTTGGTAGAATTTGCATACAATGCTTCTTACCAGAAGAGCATTCAGATGACCCCTTTTCAAGCATTATATGGTCATGATTGCAGAAGTCCCCTAAACTTCTCAGATCCAAACTTAAGGGTTGAAGCTTCAAGACAGATGTTGGAAGACATGGATGATCAAATAAAGTCAATAAGACAAGACATACAAGCAGCCAAGGATAGACAAAAGGCATACACGGATTTGAAGCATCAAGAAAGAGTCTTCGAAGAAGGAGACATTGTCTTCATTTTTGTACGCCCTAAGAAGAGTTCTCTATCCCTAGGAGATTGCAAGAAGCTAAGTCTAAGGTATTGTGGGCCGTACAAAATCCTCAAATGCCTAGGACCCAATGCTTATAAATTGCAAAGTCCGGAGAACCTAAAGGTTCACAATGTATTCCATATCAGTCTATTGAAAAAAATATGTACCCAACCCTAACCATGTACTTGATGACCAACAAATTGTAATGCCTAGTCAAGGAGTCCTTGAACTAAGGCCTGATAGGATCTTAGATGTTAGGGAGAGACAATTAAGATCTAGAACCTTGAGAGAATGCCTCCTCCAATGGAAAGATTATCCCGAAGAGGATGCCACTTGGATAGAAGAAGACACTCTCAACCATCAATATCCCCAGTTTATCTCGAGATGAGGACATCTCGACTCCTCTAAGGGGGAGAGAATGTAATATTTTAGATATTATAATTGTTTTCTCCAGCAGTGCGTCGTGCTAGAAGGAGGGAAGATGATAGAGGAGCCAACAAGCTCCTCTTTGGAGCTTGCTCGGCTCCACTAGCATGCTAATTGGCACATAGGAGGGTGAGGAGTCCCTCCCCTCCCCTATATAAATGAGGGAGTAGGCCGTGAGAGAGGAGGATGAAGCCATCGCCTTGTTCGCGTTGCTGCGGAGGGAGGAGGAAGGACCACTGCCAAACGCTGTGCTGCTGCCCTGCAAATATGTAGAAGGAGGGAGGGATAGTGCCTTTGTTGCCGCCTGCAGCCTTTCACCCCCCTGTGGACGCCGTCGAATCCCCCCCCACGTGGCTACTGACTGACCCCCACAGAAGCTTCAAGAAGCTTCTTGAAGCTTCTAAGAGGGGGGCCTCCTTAAGTCCCCCTTCCTATACCCTTCCCTTAGAATCCTTTCACCCCCCCTGGTCTTAAACCCTTAACCTTTCCCGTGGGGCCATTAAACCCCACTCCCCTTGGCCTCATATACCCTTTTCCCTCCCCCGTGCAAAAATTTGTAAAGTCCCTTCTTGTGTTTTCTTTGAAACCCGTGTTGCACCCCCCTCATATTCCTTTTTTTTAACACACCCCCCTAAGCCCTTACCCCCATGTCCCCTTTTCCCTACATACCCTTTTCCCTCCCCTGTACTATAAGCTTTCACCCTTTCCCTTTCCCTTTCACCCCGGTTTAAATCCCTAAAGCCTTTACTACTCCGTGTCCTAAAACCTCTCTAAAAATCCTCCCCGTGGTCTTTCCCCATGAAATGCCTTAGGGTCCTATAAGCCCTTTCATATTGCAAGCCTCTTAATCCTTCCTTGTGGGCTTCCACAAGCCTTCTCCAAGTGGGTTTATACCCCCACCCAAGATTTAAGCACCCATTCCCTCGCAAGTTCCACGGCCTTTTCTTTTAGGCTTTATAAACCTTTCCCTCTCCGAAGAAGTTAAGACCTTAAAGGTCTTGTTATCCCTTTTCATGGTTAAATCCCTTAACGATTCCTTGCCTCAAAAGAGAGACGATGGAATTCCGAAAAGGAGAGTAAAAGCTTCCTTCACGTTCGAAGGATTACAACTGTGATGCCGCCTAAGAAAGTCCAAGGAGTAGCTGCGGGAGGGTCATCACCCGGTATCCATGTGGATATCTCGCCCCAAAACCAGGTTTTTCCTTCTTGGTTTTATATCGGTTTTAATTTAATCATGCAAGATGAATTAATAAGGATAAGATATATTTTGTCCTAGATATTTATGGTGAAGGAATTTAGTTTAGTTGAACATGCAAAATGGATAAAGTATAAAACATAGTTTTCCTTCAAATAGCCTTATGCACTGAAACGAATTATGAGCAAGATTATTTACCACTAAAGTAGTTAAATTTTGAAGGAATAAAAACTGCATCTTGAACCATTAACCCCTATTCTTTTTTGCAACGAATCATCATAGAAGATGAAATTCATGAAAGGTTTCTTACGTTGCTTGAACTCTAGGAAGTTATCATTGCTAACTGCATATCTTAGCAAGGAAAAGATTGCTATTTGGCATGAGTTTCGTTCGCAAGGAAAAAGGAAGATTAATTGAATTTACCGAACCTCAAAGCAATAAAGTTTAGGACTGAAAAATCAATTGTCACAAAGATAACAAATCGTGCCGAGGTGACCTCAATATTACCTTCTAAAAGTTAACCGAATTAATGTAAACTTAGAAATACCTATGTGGAAAATATGCATTGGGAATGATTTAAAATCCAAGAAACTTTTATACCTTAAATACTTGCCTACCTTCCCTGATTGTAGGTCAATAAATCGTAAATGTAAAAGAACTAGGGTTGTCCCTGAGGTTCTTCAAAAGAGACCCTAGGTCCGACAAACGTCAGCTTAAAGAAACTAAAACGGATTGTTTCATCGTATATTATGATGCATGACTTGCGCAGCAAGTACGAAGTTATATGGTTTTGTGATTGATTCACAATAAGAAAGGTTAAATACCCTCAACAATGATGGCGGATCCTTACGCAAGTTATCTTACAAAATGATGTATTATTTGATATCCTTCTAAATAAGGAAGGTTAAAAACCGGAAACTAAAGTATCCAATGAACTTTAGGGTTGACCAAGTTGGGTTAATAGGGCACGCCCTAACCCAAAATATAAGGGATCTTGCCAAGTTGCAAGACACCCTAGAACGAGCGCTGATGCATTCAAAAGGAAAGGATCATTCCTTAGTAGTTTGCCAACAACAAGATCGGTTAATGGAAATGTTTGTGCTTGCTAGAGATTTTAGAGCACTATTTGATTTATGAATTACAAATTAAATGAATATCTATACTTCAGGTTGAAGGCCTGAAGGGAGAGGCAGCTTCAGTTACCCTCGACTGCCTGTCTAACCCTAACCAAGGGGGTTGTTGACCGCGCCGGAAATATGGACTGAACCCGCCGCAAGAGGTCTCTCCTTTGAGCTCTACTTGGAGCAGGAGGACGCTTGGGTGCCAGGGGGGCTCTGGCCGTAAATCCCTCGCCTTCCGGGTCCTGCACAAGAGGCTAACATGACTCGGGACTGGATCTCAAGGCCCGCATACTAGTCTACGAGCGGAAACTTGGAATAGTGATCCTTATGGATTACTGGATAGCCTTCGGGCGGATTATGGACAAGCCTACAGGCGGAACTCCTTGTATTTCAAAGATAAATATGATGATATGTTAATAAAGAACTTGTTCGATATTGTTTTTCTATGTCACGTGATAAGATTACGTGAAGGAACTAGTGCTTAATGGATTAATTAAAGAAGCTGATTGTTACATGTCCAATTAAATGTGTTAGATAATTACCTAACTAAAACAAACCGAGGAAAGTGCGGAGGATGGGCCATGGGTCCGTCCTACGGTTGGGTGGTCCCGGTTGGCCGAGAACTTTTCTCAAATCTCGAAGAACAGCGGGATGATTGTCAAAGGACACGAACAACGAAAGTGATGACCTAGAGTTATGTCTTACCCGATTTGCGCTGTTTTAGGGGAACGGAATGGGACTATGCCTTATGGCAGAGAGGTTGAGCTTTGCATCCCTCTCGTTTCCCATTCTCCTTGAACCAAGTGCAACGTGAATCTGCTTCAGACCCGGCAATTCTGCATAAAGTAGTTCGCTTGGGTCCGACGCTAGTTGCTGTTAGGTAATGACCAATCAGGAAAACCCTAATTCCGATCGACCCTAAGTGGGAACGGCCAGAATACTTCCACTACGTAGTAGCCGTAGGGAGCCCTAGATCACAAAACCCATAACATTCCATGGGAGTGTTGGGCAGAACTTTCTAGACATCCTTCCCGATGGACTGCTAAGACGTGTCCTAGATAATGCTAGTGGACACGTTACACCTATTCATACTACCCTCAAGTAAATGGCTAGGCAAAGGCTACAAAAAAACTCATTGTTGATGCCTTGATAAAAATCATCTTAGTATCATGCTTAGATTAGGATCACAAACTCATGGCAACTCTTTAGGTCTATCACATAGCTCATAAGACTGCTACAAGCCAAACTCCATTCCACCTTACCTATAGCATTGACACCATCGACATGCCTACAGAATTTTCATCCCTAGTCTTCACATCACTATCCAAGAACAATGGGAAGGCACAAAGGGATGGCAACATCACCTCAAAAAGCTGAAGCATTTAACAAAAACTTGCTTACTAGCTACTCATTCTCTACTTGTAGAAAAAGCTCAACGTAAGGCCTGGTTTGATAAGTATGTCAAACAACAATCCTTCAATTAAAGGGATCTAATTTTACTCTATTCAATTAAACACCATAAGAAAAAAAAGAAATTAAGAGGCCTCAATCCATTTTGCATTTGTATCATTAGGAGGATAGAAAATGTTGAGTTGGAAACTTTGGAGAGCCAATCCATTGGCCATTTCAATGGTAGTAGGATTAAGAAATAATAGCCACCTGGGCACCCCTTTCATGAACCACCCATGGTGAATCCAAACAATTGCTTGCTATGAATAGAATAAATTTTCTACTAGCAATTTGAGCAACAACAATACTACCATTCCTTACCCCTATGTAGATATTCCCCCACCACCATTCATATTAAAGTTGTTAGTATTAGCAATCTCAAAAAGGATGACAAACATGTTATCAAAACTACATATATTCATATTTACCTCATTGCACCTAGAACCCTTACCATTGATACACTAATAGATGAGGGTTTTGGTTAGAACACCCTTCCTTATTGGAGCAATTTGGGGCAACCCCATTTACAACCCATTTATGAAAAGTTGAACCCATATGGAGGATACTTTTATTTCTTTCTAGGCAAGTGCAAATTGTTAGTCACTATTGAGATTGAAGGCATTCCACTCCTCTTCTATTACTTGTAAATATTTAAGGCATTGGCACCAAAATCCTCCTAAACCAAACATTCAAGTTTATTAGAAATTGCAATGTCAACTATGTTGACAAGCACATCCACCTCCAATTTGTGGATATGCATGTGATAACGACCTTTTTCTTCAAGGAGGCACTATCTAACCAAGATCACACCACCCATACCACCAAAGCCCAACCCTTGTGATGACAATGCTTATGAACAAACTCTTGAAGGATCATGGCCACCAAAAAAACGTTATGCCAGTGTACCATCACAATAGTAGTGGAGACCAAAATCCTATCTACATGGCCTAAACATCATAACCCCAAAAGACACAAGTGAAAGCAATCATGTTGATGCCATTGATCATGCTGCAATCAACACATCATAGAGCATTGGGTCCCTAGAACCTTGCTAGATGCACAAGGCTATTATGAGGGCTTCTACAAGATTTGGCAACCTAAATTATTGACATGATTTTTCTTACATCTTAGTGGCATTATACATGGGAAGGATATGAGCACCTCTTTTGCCAAAGTCTAGAAATCCTAGATCAGTTAACATAGAATATTCAAATATTTGTCAGCTCTGGTCTTTGAGCTTGCAAAGCACCAAACTTTACAAGAGACTACCCTTGATGTATTAGAAGTATAGCTCGTGAACCCTATGTAAGTAAGCGTGCATGAGGGAAGGTGAGGTGTTAATGGACTAGAGGATAGGGGAAACTCTAACCCCAGCTAGTGGCTATATAAATAGCCCTAACGGCTAGTCTTAATGTAGAAGAGAGAGTGTACCTTGTTGTACTTGAGCAACTTACTATGCAAGATTTCCTTCTTATACTTGAGCTCTCTTCTCCCTCTTGTGCACACAAGTTTATGCTCTCATTCTAATATTCCAACATGGTATCAGATGCATCTCTAATCAACCACACTTCCCCTAAATCCATCTTGATCTAATTGCACAAGAAGACCTCATTCTTCCCATTTTATCTTATTCTCCACCATAGTCAGTTCTGACCCTATGGAAGACCTAGTGAGAGAAAAGGAGGCCATTTTAAGCTACAAGTTCTTCTAAATATCTCCTCCCCAACTTAGGATGCACTGACATGGCACCTAAAACCTACATTATGTACTCTATAAGCTCAACATTGGAGAAAATGTAGACACAATCTGGGCAGCATGAACTTCAGTGACCTAGCATGATGTGCAAACGATGCAATATTGGCAAGCTCCATGTGGCTTTGTTAGCCCCCTAAGTGGGCTATTCAACCCTAAAAGGGTTTCTCAAAATTACTCCTCAACTAGTCATATGGAGCAAAACCCTAACTATGAGTCTGGTTGATAGCCATAGCTCAAAAAGCTTCAAGCTTTCTCATTCCAGCTTTAATCACCCTAGAAGTCACTAATAGTGATTCTAATCATTGATTCATCTTCTCTAGAGTTTATTGCAGATATGGAAGCTCTCTCTTTGAGCTGAGCACACTTAATGGATACCAAGAAGTCCAACATTTCACATCTCAAGTGAGTCATAATGAGTGCTTGTAAGCACTAATCCTTCATTTCTCAATCATGAACTTGATTCAAATCGATTTTGTGGAAGATAGTTTATGTCTTCAGAAGATTAGGTTTTTTCATCTTAATCATATCCCTTAAATGCTTAACTCCCTTTATCTCACTCTAGATAATTTTAAGGATATGTATCATATATAAGCACATAGACCATTTTCTTCTCTTCATCTAATCGTATTTGTCTGAGTATACATAAGTTATTTTCAGCCAGCTATTTGCTTGGATTAAAACATCATTTTAATTTATTTTGTTCTTAAGTGCTCACTTTATAATGCTATCACTCAAATATTCTGACATGATCAGCAATAAGAAAAAAATAATGGGTTGAGTCCACCAAGAGCACACACAAACATCCGGAGCAGCATGGCAAAGTCGATGGACTAGGGCCCTTGGAGAAGATATGTGAGAAGCTTAAAAGAGGCAAAGCCAAGGTGTTCAAAGAGAAATAAGAGTTGAATTAGAAATTAGAAGAGACTCAAGAGGAGTTTAAAAACTTCATCATTCAGGCAAAGAAGCAAGCTTTAGAGCTCTAGATGAAGATGAATAAAATGAATTTTCAATTCAAGAAAAGTCTTAGAAACTTGACAAGAAGGAAGCATTGACACGAGAAGAGTTTCAAAAGCCATTACAGGACAAGAAAAAGTCCCTACATGTAGATTTTCAAAGGGCATTACAAGAAAAAGAGAGTGTCTTAAGGAAGGAACTTTAGAAAGAACTATAGGAAAATGAGAAATCTTTACAAGAAGAAATCAAAGAGACCATAAGAAGAAGAGATGTAGCATAGATAAAAGAGCTACAATATGAACTAGATCCAAAGGAGAATGCCCTACAGGTTACTATCAATGAGGTTCAAGAAGCAAGGATAAAGCTAAAGGAGTATAGAAAAGACAATGATGCACCAAGTAAGAAAATAGTTGAATTAACATGCCTATCGAGCCAAAGTAGCCTTGATCTTTCTCAAGAGAAGGCTAAAGTGCAACATAAGAAAAGATACCATGAGTAGCACCTATAGGAGAGAACAATGGAAGATCACATTTGATACCCTGCAATGGACATTGATTAACCAATTGTCCCAAGTTGTAATATCTCTAGAAAGAGAACCATAGTGACTACATGAGGAGATGATTTTTAATTCTTCCAATGATCTAGGCATTGCTTTGTATTGGGAATCCCAGTACAAGATTCAACTAGAAACTTACAATTATATTCTCACCAAGTAGCAAGAAATCTACAAGAAAACGGCCCTTAGAGCTTGCAAGCCTCAAAAAGATGATCTTAATGAGCTCAAAGCATAGCTTGCAAGTTACAGAGATAGTAGCACGTAACAAATTAAGGAAGCTTGTTTAATGATAACAATTGAACTAGCTAAGAAAGACCTCATATGATATGTACAAAAAAAAGGGTATTAGGATCGCGAGTTAGAATTAATGGGTCTTCTAGAAGATTAGTATTCTCCTCCTAGGTCCCCTTTGGCTTGGGAACTACCAAGTATCATTACACTGATGAGACAAATCTTCCTAATCTACCATCTTTTGATGATTTTATAGCAATGCCCACTAAAGAATAGATTGTTGCACAAAAACAGGCCTATGATGTATGATATAAGAGCTTAAGAAACAACTCAAAAAGGTGTGAAATTACCCCATTTCACCTAATCTCATGGGGAACGAAGAGGAGGGTAGCATGTAAGAAAATACAAATGAGAAACTGTAGAGGTATAAGGCACATGAAGAATCTAGTGAGGCAGTCATTTTTTATTTTAAGATCAATGATGTCGATAAAATTAAGGAGCCTCTACCCCCACACACAATTAGAGTCCTTATCAAAGTGATTGGCATCATTGTAGAGAAATGGGCCTACCAAGTGGATCATGACACCTTCAAAGCAGCCTGTGAAATCAGGGGAGGTACAAGTAGATATCTCACCATGAACCTTGGGATCAAGGGAGGTGCAAGTAGATATCTCACCATGAATCTTGGGGAAGTGTGGCTAGGATAGCGAGAATGGAAGTACCTACTCTTGGATTAGAAAAAATTAGCATGGAATGCATTTATCTACTCTAGTGAGATCAAACGAGCGAATCTACTTCTATGTCCCTATCCTCACTAACATGGCATGGAATATGACAAAAGAGAGCATGAGAGATACAACTTCCTAAAGATTCTAAAATATAAGGGTCCTTGAGAATAAGAAGACCTATCTATTTCAACCCATCAATCTCATTCCTTATTTTGAGTTGATAGTCACTCTTGGGAGAGGGCCATGCAGTCTAAGTTTTGACTTCCTGTAGAAAAGTATACATGGGATTTGGTTTCCTTGCCAGATGGCAGACATGCATTGCCATGAAAGTGGATGTATAAGTGGATGAGCACATTTGTATTGGGTTACATGTGCTCAGTGTATTTTGGATGTTTGGATGCACTCCCATAAGTTCAAGAGCCGTGACCACTTACTTAGAGACTAGCTCTAACATAGCCTCTTGAACATGGTCATAAGGTTTATTTGTAGTGAATGCACGAAGTATGCCTCCAATGATGAAGGACACTCATTACATACTCCATGATCCAAGATGCACCTTCTAGGTTCTCATAGCCTCTATGGTCTTTGTCATACTAGAAAAGAGCATGATAAGGCATGAGAGCGCACAATAAATTATGAAGCGTTCATCCTCTTGGTCCCTCATCTTGACTCTCACTCTCTTGCTCTCAACTCACCTCTCTCTCTCTCTCTCTCTCTCTCTCTACTCCAAAAGCAAGAAGGCAAGAACCAAAATTTGGCATACATGAATATCCTTTTCCATTCCTTTTCAATCATTTTATAAAAAAAAGGTAGGGTTAGGGTTTCCCCTACACCCTTGGGTATCCTATCCATATTTTGGACCAAACATAATTTGTTTTCCCCTACATGCACTTAAATCCACATTCATATGCTGAGTGCTATCAATTTTGATTACAAATTGCACAAGAGAGAGCTCAACTCTCATTTATAAAAATGATTTCTCTTCAATAATAATTTTAAAATTTTGAGGCTTTCATCTTCTTCCCTTTCTTCAAAACTTCATGCATTTGGACTAGTTAACAATTGCCCCCTTCCTAGTGGAATGTCAATCCCATAGCACTTACACTGAAAAAACATGATGTGGTTGTTGGAAAGAAGTAGTGGGTCAAGTTCAATGAAGAGATTCTAGAGGGCCACGTTTTTGTGAGAGTATGAGGGAAATATGCAAAGTGTGGTGAAGAGGAAAATGATGGTTGCTTGAGATGGAGGAAGTTGTGGGTGGGAGGGATTCATCAAAATCTGTCACCATGATATAATGCATAGAGGGCTCAAAATTCGGACGATGTGAAGCTCTATAGACCATTCCAATGCTGGCTATGGGACATGTCCTATCTATCCTCTCTATCTAACACCATGATCCTCCACAATATGCAAATCTTGGACCACTACATCATTAGCTATTGCACATTCTCTAACTGAGGCTAGCTATGCTTTAGTAGGAGGATTCTTCTAAAAGATCACCTTGTGTATCTTAACTAACTACTTAATTTATATGTATCTTTTAATCATGGAATGCAATATCATGGTTGTGGATAACCTTCCAAGCCTAGTGATCCCAAAGGAGATATCCCATCTCACTTACATCATTATATCCAAGAAAGACGCATTTGATGAACCTCGAAATCAACTTGTTGTGTTTGTCTTTGGGAATATGGTAAAAAGCCTCGCATCCAAAGACTCACAAGTGTGCTTACTATCAAGAATCACGTGGTGGGGGGACTTGCTCAAGATGCTGCGCCGAACACACACAGAATGCATAAGGAGAAGCTCACTCAAGAGACAAGAAGAGAGATGGAGGCCAAAACGTTTTCTTGCTGGTTTCTTCTTCTTCTTCCACACACTTTACAGTGTACACAAAGTATAGATAAGATACAACATAAAGGAAAGTGGCCTACTAAGTCAAACAATGCATAACCGACTATAGTAGTCGACTGGCGCTATAACTATGCCAGCTATAAATAGATGTAACAACCTGAATATAAGATACAACATAAAGGAAAGTGGCCTACTAAGTCAAACAATGCATAACCAACTACACTAGTCGACTAGCGCTATAACTATGCTAGCTATAAATAGGTGTAACAACCTGAATATAATAAGTAATGAGTCAGTAGCCATGTGAGAGTCATAATGACCACCGACGTGCTAAGTGTAGACATGTGGACCCATCTAACCAGGCGGTCCATCATCAATGTCCGCATGTGTTGAGCTTGTCATCTCAACACTCCCCCTCAAGCTCAATTGCATCTCTACAACTCCAAGTAAGCTTCGAAACTTTTGAAGCTTCTCTGTACCCAATGCCTTCATGAAGATGTCAGCTATCTGATCCTGTGTGCTGACATACACCAAGTCAATCTCATTTGCTAGTACCTTCTCTCTCACAAAGTGGTAGTGTACCTCAATATGTTTTATCTTGGCATGGAACACAGGGTTCCTAGCCAATTGTATACTGCTCATGTTGTCACAATAAATGACAACTGGACCTTCCACCTGCACATCCAAATCATCCATTAACATTTGTAGCCATACTACCTCACATGCTGCAACAATAGCATCTCTACACCTAGCCTCTGTACTCGACAAAGCAACTGTAGATTGCTTTTTGCTACTCCAAGCAACTGCTGCACTACCAAGAGAGAACATGTATCCACTGGTAGATCTTCTATCCGACATACTACAAGCCCAATATGCATCTGTGTATCCAAACACCTGTACATATGTACCTGCCTCATAGAAAAGTCCATAATGTAATGTGGACTTCACATATCCCAATATGCATCAGACTACATCCAAATGTGGCTTTCTAGGTACTTGCATAAACTGACTCACAAGACCAACAGCGTAGCTCAATTCTGGCCTTGTAATGGTTATGTAGATCAAACTCCCCACTATCCTCCTGAACATAGTAGGGACTTCTATCTCATCCCCAACATCAGCACTAAACTTTACATTCTGCTCCAACGGGACTGAAAGTGGTTTGCATGCTGTCATACCATACTTGGACAACATATCCAAGCCATACTGTCTTTGGCACAGCCATATACCATCATCACATCTGATCATCTCAATGCCAAGGAAGTACCTTAGCTCACCTAAATCCTTCATCTCAAACTTGTTCTTCAAAAAGTCCTTGACTTCAACAATCCCACTATCACTATCACCTGTAATAATCAAGTCATCCACATAGATGACTATGATGACCAAACCTGCATCTCCCTTTCTCACATAAAGTAAGTGATCAGCATCATCAAAAACATAAAAGCCAATATTGACAAGATACTCTCTGATCTTGTCAGACCATGCTCTAGGTGCTTGCTTGAGCTCATAGAGCACCTTCTTCAACCTACACACATACGTGGGATGCTCTAAATCTTCATAACTTTCTGGCTGATCCATATACACTTCTTCTTGCAAATCACCATGCAAGAAGGCATTCTTCACATCCATTTGCTGCAACCTCCAACCTTTGGTTGCTGCCAAAGCAATCACACATCTGACAGTTGCCATCCTAGCAACTGGACTGAAGGTTTCATCATAATCTATGCCATATATCTAGGCATAGCCTTTTGCTACCATCCTAGCTTTGTACCTACTAATAGAACCATTTGCATTGTGCTTAATCTTATAAACCCACTTACGTCCAATAGCTTTCTTGTCCTTTGGCAATGATACTAAATCCCAAGTATTATTGGCCTCTAATGCAGCCATCTCCTCATCCATTGCTACATCCCAATGAGTATGACCAACAGCATCCTTAAAACAAGTGGGCTCAACATCCTCAACTAGCTTCACCATATAAGCATAATGGTGAGCTGTATAACCTTCAAAACCAAATCTTTTAACAGGGTATCTGACCTTGCTAGATCTGCATATCACCGGATCACTCAATGGAGCCTTTACATTATTATGAGCTCTCTGTACACATGGAGTCCTCACTGATGAAGGAATGCCAAGCTCATCATCCAAGCTCTATGAGCCACTGGAGTCTCCATCAAGAAGTGCATCAATGCCATCTAACACTTTATTCTTTCCTTTGTCTTTACCTGTAGTGCTACTAGATGCACCTGAAGATGTAGAGCTACTCCTTAGTCTCCCAGACCAAGGACTACCAGACGATGTCTCTGGTCTACTAAGAGTCCGTGATTCTTGCATTTCAGCCTACACATGAGTGTCATGATCATCATCATCATCCAGTGCATCACCACTAGATGCATACCAACTGCTCATTTCATCAAAAATGGCATCTCTCCTCACTCTGAACTTACATGTGACAGGGTTATAACAGTGATACCCTTTTTGCTCTAAAGAATATCCAATACAGATACACTTTTTAGCCTTTGGATCTAGTTTCTTCCGCAACTCATCTGGCACATGAACATATGCAATGCAACCAAACACTTTCAAGTGTGATACATCAGGCTTCTTACCAGTAAAACATTCTTCAGGAGTCATACCATGAACTGTAGCTGTGGGAGTTCTGTTCATAATATAAACAGCAGCATGAACAGTCTCAGACCAGAAATGCTTAGGCATATTCTTTTCAGCCATGGTGCATAGTCCAAATCCTCAATGTATGGTTTATTGATTGAATTCTTTAGACTTGACATGAAACCTAATACATCCTTAGCATCTCTTCTAAACTACATGTATCCTAACCTAGCTTCCAGGGATAAATCTCAAGATGATGAAGATATTTATATTGGCGTGTTATTAAAAAGCCTGCCTCTTAACTATAATAATGTGTCAACTACATTCATCAACATGCCTAGTCCTAAACTGGTTGACATTAAGGCCTCTCAGCTAGAATAAGAAAATAAGATAAAATCAAAATAAGAAACAAGCACCCCTAAAGATGAACAAATTTTATATATCAATAACAGGTACAAGGGGAAGAAAGATCATCTCGTATGTGACTTCTGCAAAAGGATCAAGCACATGGAAAAATTTTGTCATGCCAAGAAGAGGTCTCAAAAGGCCTATCTAGTTGTTCTTAAAGAAGAAAAAGACCATGGTGAAAAAGAGGAACAAGAAGAAGAAGAAGAAGACTACTAGGAGAAGGACAAGCCTCATCAGTCCTTCTACTCCTATTATGATAGACTTTTTCAGCCTTGTATTGTCTAGCCTTAATGCTTCTGACATAAGCTTGTAAACTCCTCATGTAACCTTGTACTATAGCCTTTGTATACTTTTTGAGGCCCTTGTTACAACCTTTGGATGTCCACCATGTCTTTGGTACCCACACTTAGCCTTTTGTGTAATAGCCTCTTGTGTTTACCATGTTTGTGGTGTGCCCACACTTTGTAGGTGGTTGCTCACTAAAGCCTCTACACACTTTGTATTTTTTTGGTTGTGATTGAGGAGGGGTGTTGAGATATTAGCAATCACACCTAGCTTAGCCTCTTTGTATGGAGTAATGTGGGCTCAAGATGCAAAATCCCATATGCACAATGGGGGAAAGTGTAGCCAAGTCTATCCCTATAAAGCATTGTACTTGCTCTCTTTTTGAATGCAATGTCATAGTACTTTTTTCCTTCCAGCAAAGCGTTTGTGTCATTTTCAACACACGAGATTGTGTTTATGAGTCTAAGTCTTAATCTTGGAACCTAATTCACTTGTGTGATAGTCAGCCTTAATGTCTGTGTCCTCATGAGATCACTCTTCCTCTTTCAACGTCTAAAGGCATGTCTTAGATCCATGCATTTTAACACTATGGAGATTCAAGTAAGAGAGAGCAAGATGATATGTGGAAACTCCTATAGTCACAATGTGTAATATGTATTCCCTTATTCAATTATCATGGAATGAATAAAGAATAAAGTAAGAGTGATAGACAACCACCATCGACAATGTATAGATGTATGACTGGTAAGTAGAAGTAAATATAGGTAGCTAGACATAGGTGGCCTTTAATTAGCAACATGTTTTTGTGATTAGCCATGTTTGAATTTCAATTTTGAGTAGTTTCTTTGAGTGTAGACACTTATATTCAACACTCTAATGCTTCTTGATTGTAGATATTCGGATGTATTGAATCACTATTCCTCTTATTGTATGCATTTTGGCTTAGTTTTGGGGATAATTTAGTATTATTATAGTAGTCCATATTCGCTTTGGTTGGCAAACATAATCACAGATGTTTCAAATGCATCCAATGACATTGCTATCTTTAACATAGAGAAGTTGGATGGCAATAACTTCTAGTATTAGAAGACTCAAATTTGGTAGTTATTTGTGCAAGAGAAATAGGTTACTCCATTGAAAACCAAGGAAATAGAGCCAAAAAATTAGGATAGAGAGGATTGGGATGAGCTTGATGAGCTATCCAAGTCCACAATTGTATTGTCTTTATCTAAGTATATGTATTTCAATGTCATTGTGACTGAAAGTGGTACTTATGATTTATGGAAAAAATATCAAGCAAAGTTTTGCCTCACATTTGTATTGGTTAAAGAAGCTTGTAGATCTTCATATGAAGGAGGACATTCCTATGTCTACTTATTTGAATGAGTTCCACTCCATTTTTAGCCAGCTTATCTCACAAGATATTCAATTTGAGGATAACATAAGGTCTTTCTTCCTACTTGTCATAATACTTGAGCCTTAGGATACATTTCATACTGCTATGAATGTTAATCCTCATAAAGATGGTTTTAAATGCTCCATTGTAGAGAGAACATTTTTTTCAAAAGAAGTGAATAGGAAGAACATTGATGTAGCCTATACTTCTCATGCACATATAATTAGAGACCGACACGATGGTAGAGAGAATATAACTATGATAGAGACTCATAGAGTAAGAGGGGCAACTCTAAGTTTTTGTAAAATCATGTAGTAAGTAATGTAATCCTAATTCCTCTCTCACTTGTCATAAATGTGGGTAGCAAGGTCAAATAAGGCCATAGTGCCATAAGATACACAATGATAGAAACAAAAAGGAAAAGTGAAAGTGCAAGATAATGCCGAGTCTTTTGATGATCACATTGTTATTTCTAAATCTAATGTTAAGATAGAAGAGATAGCGGCCTTGGAGTACAGCTCAGATGATTACATACTTATTGTTTCTCAACTTTATGCTACTCAGTTGCTTGTTGATATTCAATCTACTTACTCTCAATTTTGGCATCTTGATTTGGGGTCTTCCTTCCATGTTACCATGTATTGTCTTTGGTTTTATACCTATTGCACTATTATAGGTTTAGTCAAACATAGTGATAATCATTTATTTGACATTGCTAGCATAGGTGATGCCAAATTGTAGTTTGGTACTAGTGCTCTCTTCATGCTACATGACATATATCATGTCTTGGCTTTGACCAAAATTCTTGTCTTCACTTGGGATGATGACATGTATCATGTATCTTTTGGTGATTCTACATGGAAGATTACATGTGGCAACCTCATTTTTGTTAGAGGAGGTACCAAGGTTGGTAGCTTATATCCCTTGCTTGTTTTTGGATTTGCTAATCATGATTTGGCCATGAATGATCTTCCACATGTATCTCTCTAGCATTGCCATCTTAGGCATATTTCCCTTTAAAAAATGAAAGACCTCATTCATTTGCAATATTCACCACCTCTTGACTACTCATATTTTGACTCATGTGATCATTAATTATATGTAAGGTAAACTTGTAACTCACATATAATCTCGTTATACCTATGTGGGTGAGATGTTTACTCTTGTGCATTTAGATGTTTATGGTCCCATACCCTATCAATCATTAGGTGGTGCAAAGTATTTATTTAGGTTCATTAATGACTATTTGCGTAAGATTTTTACCTATCTCATAATGTATAAGTTAAAAGTTTTGCCCACATTTCAACACTTTCTTACTAAGGTTGAGAACTAGTTTGGATAGAGGCTATAAGATCTACAATCTGAGAACTAGTTTGGATAGAGGCCAAACTAGTTCTCAACCTTAGTAAGAAAGTGTTGAAATGTGGGCAAAACTTTTAACTTATACATTATGAGATAGGTAAAAATCTTACGCAAATAGTCATTAATGAACCTAAATAAATAC
Organism: Lygodium microphyllum; assembly: GCF_053477565.2. Taxonomy (NCBI): domain Eukaryota; kingdom Viridiplantae; phylum Streptophyta; class Polypodiopsida; order Schizaeales; family Lygodiaceae; genus Lygodium; species Lygodium microphyllum. The sequence continues at coordinate 114,636,857 of NC_141148.1, forward strand.
TTTGCACCACCTAATGATTGATAGGGTATGGGACCATAAACATCTAAATGCACAAGAGTAAACATCTCACCCACATAGGTATAACAAGATTATATGTGAGTTACAAGTTTACCTTAAATATAATTAATGATCACATGAGTCAAAATATGAGTAGTCAAGAGGTGGTGAATATTGCAAATGAATGAGGTCTTTCATTTTTTAAAGGGAAATATGCCTAAGATGGCAATGCTAGAGAGATACATGTGGAAGATCATTCATGGCCAAATCATGATTAGCAAATCCAAAAACAAGCAAGGGATATAAGCTACCAACCTTGGTACCTCCTCTAACAAAAATGAGGTTGCCACATGTAATCTTCCATGTAGAATCACCAAAAGATACATGATACATGTCATCATCCCAAGTGAAGACAAGAATTTTGGTGAAAGCCAAGACATGATATATGTCATGTAGCATGAAGAGAGCACTAGTACCAAACTACAATTTGGCATCACCTATGCTAGCAATGTCAAATACATGATTACCACTATGTTTGACTAAACCTATAATAGTGCAATAGGTATAAAACCAAAGACAATACATGGTAACATGGAAGGAAGACCCCAAATCAAGATGCCAAAATTGAGAGTAAGTAGACTGAATATCAACAAGCAACTAAGTAGCATAAAGTTGAGAAAAAATAAGTATGTAATCATCTGAGCTATACTCCAAGGCCGCTATCTCTTCTATCTTAACATTAGATTTAGAAATAACAATGTGATCATCAAAAGACTCGGCATTATCTTGCACTTTCACTTTTCCTTTTTGTTTCTATCATTGTGTATCTTATGGCACTATGGCCTTATTTGACCTTGCTACCCACATTTATGACAAGTGAGAGAGGAATTAGGATTACATTACTTACTACATGATTTTACAAAAACTTAGAGTTGCCCCTCTTACGCTATGAGTCTCTATCATAGTTATATTCTCTCTACCATCGTGTCGGTCTCTAATTATATGTGCATGAGAAGTATAGGCTACATCAATGTTCTTCCTATTCACTTCTTTTGAAAAAAATGTTCTCTCTACAATGGAGCATTTAAAACCATCTTTATGAGGATTAACATTCATAGCAGTATGAAATGTATCCTAAGGCTCAAGTATTATGACAAGTAGGAAGAAAGACCTTATGTTATCCTCAAATTGAATATCTTATGAGATAAGCTGGCTAAAAATGGAGTGGAACTCATTCAAATAAGTAAAAATAGGAGTGTCCTCCTTCATATGAAGATCTACAAGCTTCTTTAACCAATACAAATGTGAGGCAAAACTTTGCTTGATATTTTTTCCATAAATCATAAGTACCACTTTCAGTCACAATGACATTGAAATACATATACTTAGATAAAGACAATACAATTGTGGACTTGGATAGCTCATCAAGCTCATCCCAATCCTCTCTATCCTAATTTTTTGGCTCTATTTCCTTGGTTTTCAATGGCGTAACCTATTTCTCTTGCACAAATAACTACCAAATTTGAGTCTTCTAATACTAGAAGTTATTGCCATCCAACTTCTCTATGTTAAAGATAGCAATGTCATTGGATGCATTTGAAACATCTTTGATTATGTTTGCCAACCAAAGCGAATATGGACTACTATAATAATACTAAATTATCCCCAAAACTAAGCCAAAATGCATACAATAAGAGGAATAGTGATTCAATACATCCGAATATCTACAATCAAGAAGCATTAGAGTGTTGAATATAAGTGTCTACACTCAAAGAAACTACTCAAAATTGAAATTCAAACATGGCTAATCACAAAAACATGTTGCTGATTAAAGGCCACCTATGTCTAGCTACCTATATTTACTTCTACTTACCAGTCATCCATCTATACATTGTCAATGGTGGTTGTCTATCACTCTTACTTTATTCTTTATTCATTCCATGATAATTGAATAAGGGAATACATATTACACATTGTGACTATAGGAGTTTCCACATATCATCTTGCTCTCTCTTACTTGAATCTCCATAGTGTTAAAATGCATGGATCTAAGACATGCCTTTGGACGTTGAAAGAGGAAGAGTGATCTCATGAGGACACAGACATTAAGGCTGACTGTCACACAAGTGAATTAGGTTCCAAGATTAAGACTTAGACTCATAAACACAATCTCGTGTGTTGACAATGACACAAACGCTTTGCTGGAAGGAAAAAAGTACTATGACATTGCATTCAAAAAGAGAGCAAGTACAATGCTTTATAGGGATAGACTTGGCTACACTTTCCCCCACTGTGCATATGGGATGTGCATATGGGATTTTGCATCTTGAGCCCACATTACTCCATACAAAGAGGCTAAGCTAGGTGTGATTGCTAATATCTCAACACCCCTCCTCAATCACAACCAAAAAAGTACAAAGTGTGTAGAGGCTTTAGTGAGCAACCACCTACAAAGTGTGGGCACACCACAAACATGGTAAACACAAGAGGCTATTACACAAAAGGCTAAGTGTGGGTACCAAAGACATGGTGGACATCCAAAGGTTGTAACAAGGGCCTCAAAAAGTATACAGAGGCTATAGTACAAGGTTACATGAGGAGTTTACAAGCTTATGTCAAAAGCATTAAGGCTAGACAATACAAGGCTGAAAAAGTCTATCATAATAGGAGTAGAAGGATTGATGAGGCTTGTCCTTCTCCTAGTGGTCTTCTTCTTCTTCTTCTTGTTCCTCTTTTTCACCATGGTCTTTTTCTTCTTTAAGAACAACTAGATAGGCCTTTTGAGACCTCTTCTTGGCATGACAAAATTTTTCCATGTGCTTGATCCTTTTGCAGAAGTCACATACGAGATGATCTTTCTTCCCCTTGTACCTGTTATTGATATATAAAATTTGTTCATCTTTAGGGGTGCTTGGTTCTTATTTTGATTTTATCTTATTTTCTTATTCTAGCTGAGAGGCCTTAATGTCAACCAGTTTAGGACTAGGCATGTTGATGAATGTAGTTGACACATTATTATAGTTAAGAGGCAGGCTTTTTAATAACACGCCAATATAAATATCTTCATCATCTTGAGATTTATCCCTGGAAGCTAGGTTAGGATACATGTAGTTTAGAAGAGATGCTAGGGATGTATTAGGTTTCATGTCAAGTCTAAAGAATTCAATCAATAAACCATACATTGAGGATTTGGGCTAAGTGCGTGTCACATGCATCTGCATGATGGATCTAGCTATCATCCAACTCCAATTTGATGATTGTCATCATTTTTTTGCCAATTAGCCACAAGATTTGCATCTCGGGGCTTCTTTTCTTGTCCATTGGTAATGGCCCATAGGCCCTTCTTCATCAGGATGCGTTTGATGTGGGTTTGCTAGGTATGAAACCCGACTTCGTTGAATTGAACAATTGGAGATTCTTCGCCCACTCTCGAGTGGCAGAGGCAACAGCAAATCAACTCCAAAGTTATCAGATTTGAGCAATAGAAGAGTTGATTGAGAAGTGTCAAAAGACACAAGTGCTAAGAGCACTAAATGAGTGACAATGGACACTATGTTTTTTCCTTCAGTCTTCCAAATCTGCAAAATCCTTCAAGTTCTTCCAAATCCAAATCTTCCCCTCCTTGATTTGATGCTAGGACCTTCAAATTTGAGTGACGAGATCTTCAGTGTGGTGGAATCAGTGAATAGATGAAGTGAAAAAAAAAGCTTCAGTGAAAATGAGCTATAGGAGATTAGGTTTTTCAGTACAAGGGTCTAGTTTTTTATTGGGGCATCTCATAGAGATGATCATTTGGGAAGCCCTCTTAGTGGGAGGTAGCCTAGGTATGAAGCTCCAGTTGCCCCATGATCTCAATCAAAAGTGCAACCTACACTATGTGTGCCATCAATACGAACAGGAACATGTAGAAATAGGGCAACAATGGAAAATTTCTGCAATGCTAGAAGTATACTCCACCAATGTTAGCAATTGAAGTGCCATAGAGAAGCTTTGCAAGTAGGAGAACGATTCTCTAGAAGGAATCTCAATGAGATATGGCCTATTTTGAGAGATATGAAAGCTCCAATCAAGGTAGGTACATGCTGGCTATGGCTACCAAGAAAGGTCAAGTGAAGATAGAGGTGGAAGATGAGACCTTCAACTGAGAGCAATGATAAAGAGGAGCTGGAAGAGCATAGAAGGAAGCTAAGATGAGCTAGGCCATGCCCAACTGGGCTCTGATACCATGTTAAAATGCATGGATCTAGGACATGGCTATGGAGGTTGAAAGAGGAAGAATGAGCTCATGAGCACATAGACATTAAAACTGACTGTCACACAAGTGAATTAGGTTCCAAGATTGAGACTTGGACTCATAAACACAATCTTGTGTGTTGACAAGCACATAGACACTTTGATGGAAGGACAAAAGTACTATGACATTACATTCAAAAAGAGAGAAAGTACAATGCTTTATAGAGATAGAATTAGCTACACTTTCCACCACTATGCATATGGGATTCTACATCTTGATCCCACACTGCTACATACAAAGAGGCTAAGCCAGGTGCCATTGCAAATATCTCAACACATAGATGTTGCTTCTCTCTTGCTATTGCTCATGCTTACACTCGTGCTCCATCTTTCAACAACTAGTATCAAAATTGTATTCTCAGTGTTCGAAGGAGCTCATCCTTGGAGCCAAGAGTGCAAGAAGTGAAGATTTTTCATGAAGGTTGATGATTCGAACTTCCTCTGTGACATTGATGCTTTCTATTTGCGCATTGACGAAGGTACTATTATCATACCCAAGATCTATATCTAAATGAGCCATTAAAGCTTGATTTGGGGTGGCAACATCCCATTTTGGCATTGAATTGGGTAGCCACCATTAGTGGCTAGAAATGATGCAACATTGCTTGCCTTTGGATGGTTTAAAAAAGGTTTGGGATGCTCAAAGTGATTTAGCAATATTGAATCCTTTTTAAGAGAAGAGAAATCTGCATATGCACAATAGAGGATAAAGTAAAAATACATTCAAGAATTCATTTTGGAGCCATTCTATCCATTTTTAGTGGATATAGAGCATGCTGCAAAAATTGTAGATAGTTATGGCAACTTGACAGTACTTTTGTATTTTGGCTATAAATTTTCATATGATATAGAATTGACGTGTTTTGTAGCTCAAAACAAAGAGTGCAATGAAAAATACAGGCTTGAGCAATCATAGAGTTCATTTTGTGCAATTTTTAGTTATTTCTTTGACATAGAACAAAATAGTCCTAGTTTGGACAATAAGCATTCACAGTTAATGTCTATATATTGAGTGCTTATATGCTATTCAATTATCTACATAGTTATGTTGATACTTGACATTGTAGCTTATGTCTAGATATGCTTATATTGAGCTCTACATATTGGATTTGAGTTTGGTTGGTTGCATTTGGGTAGTGTAATATTTCCATGCAATAAAAGTGAGTTGGTTAGTTAAAAAATAGTTAGTCAATAAATAAGTTAGTAAGGTTATTAACTAAAGTAAAAAAATTAACTAAAATTATAAATAAATAAATAAATAAAATTTAGAGTCATAATCTGACATTTTTCTCAAATTGACAAGGACCGTAGCCACCCTTCACGAAAGTTACAACATGAATGAGAGTTATGAGCTATATTAATCGATAGTGTTAATATGTATAGTATGGATGGTCCAAAAATATTAGATTTTGGGCAAAACTAGCATATTTTAGATATTTTAGATATTATCCTAAAAAGATATGGAGATTTCTAGAACTTGATATATTTTTTTAATAAAAAGGAAAGTGATGTTTTAGTTAGTTTTGAAGATTTTATAAAAAGAAAAGAGAGAGAGAGATTGGCGAAATCGCACGCATCGCGATCACAGTTTATAAACAGAAAACAACACTTCGAACAAGGAGAAAAAGGAGTGATCTGAAAGATTTCTAATCAAGTGTGTTGGGAGTTTTATCCCCCTTTCGAAGCCAATGAAACCATCTGATTTATGATTTGAGCATTAGATCACTTATTTTTCCAAGGTTCCCTCCACAAAGAGCTCCACTTCTCAGCCACAACCCTTCTTCTCTAATTCACTATAAATAAGAGGCATGGGGAGCAGTTAGAGAGAACAAGGAGACCTTGAGAGGTTGTGAGAGAGAGGTAGAGAGAGAAAGGTAGAAGGATACCCCTGCAAGAGGCTGCGAGAAGGGGAGAGAGAGAGAGAGAGAGAGAGAGAGGGATTGCCTCAAGAGGCTGCAAGGGAGAGAGTTAGCTCAATTCCCCTGTCTTGGTCTACGACTAAACCATCTTCTCTTACGCTCTCCCATCTTGAATCTATTCCACCTTCCCTATCTCTCGAACCACTTGTGGACAATGGCTCCAAAGCGATGAAGTGGAACGACCAGGGGAACCACTACAACTGGTCAAGCAATGGATATTGCCAGAGACACGGGAGTGTTTGAGGTTGCTGGAGTTGCCACTACCAAACAATGGAACATCGGGCATGGATAATGCAAGTGTGAAAAGACAAAATTCCTAATGTCATCATGTTGCCAAACCAGGTTATTCATTACTAGATTATTATTTCACTACATAAAATATTAGCTTCCATATTTTTCATTTACACAAATTGATAGCTTTATCTAGAAAGCATATTAATACAAGCATAAATGATTATTTGTTATGAATTACAGCTAGAAAGTTATTGTACATGTCTTTATGCACATTCAATATAGTTATGGTCAAATGCGACAAGGTTAAGTGTTGACTAATACTTGTTATGAAAATTGAATGTCTATTTAAGAGTCCTATAAGTCATCTCATTGAGTTATTTGCACAATATATTTCTTTGAAGAATTTTGCTTATGTTGGGTAAGATAGCCCAAGCGGAAAATTCATGCCTTTCTTAACATGTGATAAGAGATGTACTCAACACTTCTTTATGGGGAGGAGAATCCTCATTAGAACATAAGGTTACCTTAGGATAAGGTCTACCTTGGCTATGTGAAGCTATGAGCTGCACGATAGTGTGATTGTCATTGCATCATTCGATATATGTTTAAAAGGACCGTTTGTGTTTTCGAGAATCTAGATCTTTTATTGAAATTATTGAAAAATTGAATAAAAGGAAGGATCGCACTAGGCTATCCCCAAGCTAGCAGCAAGACCCTACTCTGAGGGGGTCATGGTTATCACTTCGAGAGGCTTAGACTAGCTCCATTAGTGAAAGGTCTGTCAATAGGGATAGTCTTGGTAGTAGGAAATGTGGGTGCCAGGGGGGGCTCTGGTTGTAAATCTTGCATTGTTCCTAGAATTTGAGAACCCCTTTGTGACCCAAGATGGGATCCTGGAACCCTAAATACTAGTTGTAAGGGTGGAAAATTGGTGGGCAGAATACCCTTCTGGAATTCTATGTATCTTTCACAAGGTCGAAAATATGGAAATTGTAATGAGCTTCCTATATAATAAAGAAGTTTGCTTTATTCAAGGATTATTTGAATTGTATGCATGTCTATGGGATAAATTATGTGAAGAAACATGTGATCTAACAGACTAATTAAGGAACTTGGTTGTATATGTTCCGATAAATGTGCTTTAGGTAATTAAAAAACTAAAGATGATTGCATCATCAAAGGAAAGTGGGTGGGTGTAACCCCCGATGGGTCCATCCAATGGTTGGGTGGTCTCGGTTAGCTGGGAGCTTTTCTAAATCGGCAGTAGAAATAAGAAGACGATAAATTGACCAACTAGTCATTAGATAGAACCAACTTGTATTGTTTTAGGGGGACTGGAATGGGATTTTGCCTTATGGACAGGAGGGTTGATGTACCGCACTCTCCTTCATCTCCCATTCTCTTTGAACCAAGTGCAATGGCAAGTCCACTTCAGATCGAGTAATCTTGTAAAAGTGGGACCTTGAAATTACTGACGCTAGCTGGCTACTAGGAGTCCCATCTAATTTTAGGAACCCAAAAGTTCAGGTCAATCCTAGTGGGTTCAACTAGAACTCTCTCGTTGTGAAGTAGACTCAGTAGGGCCTAAGTGACAAACCCCGTAATGTTCCAAGTGAGTGCCGGGTGGCATCATTTTTGGAAAACCTACTGATGGACTACTAAAAGGTGTGCCGTGGATTGAGACTAGCGAACACCTTACATGAAGTGACTATTTGCTTTAGTGATTTCCACTTGTGAACTTGAAGACTTATTGAGGGTATATGCTCTCGGATATATATTTGATGTATTTTGGGTACCTAGATGCCATGAACTCTATGCATTGAACTTTCTTTTCTACTTGCATACTCTAGATTTGCATCCAATGGAAATACTTAATATTTTCTTTATAGAGCTTGTTTATTTGAGACATTGGGAGACTCTCTTATGCTTTATTGATTTATGCATATGCTGTCATTGTAGAGGTTTGTGACTATGGGGCAATTTACCTTTGATTTGGGAATCTTGTACCTCTTATTATTGCTCACTGGTGATGCTCGGCATGCATTGTGATATGCATTTGTGTACCTGACACATTGGATGCTTTGACAATCTTTGATACTCCATGGTTAATGTTACCCTACTAGTTACATTGTTCATCGTGGTTGCTACGCAAAATTTGTTGGTAGTGGGAGCTTATTATTTTTCATGCTTGCCTATAGTTACATGCTAATTTATCATAGTTTTATAGACAACCATGCTAAAAATCAAATTTGAGTAGTTCTTTTGAGAGCAAACACATGTATTAAGCACTCTATTGCCTCCTACTCATAGATAGTAGTATATTGTCTTAGTCTTCCTCTTGCTACACTCTTTTTGGCTTGATTTTCAAGCTAATTTGTTGCTATTATAGCATATGTACTCTCTTTGTTTGGCAAGTAGATGGATGTTAAAATGGCATTTTTTCATGGGGACTTGCATTAGGATATTTATATGTGTAGCAACCTAAGGTCTTTGAGAAAAATGGTAGGAAACACCTACTATGCAATTTAAGAAAGATTCTTTATGGACTTAAGCAAGAACCTAGGGAATGGTATCATAATTTTGATACCTTTATGCATTCACTAGGCTTATTGGGGGCTAAAGGCTGCATGTGCTACCTAGCCAATTATATTAACTTGTGCTCACTAACCGCACACCTATACACTGCAAGTGGTAGCCACCCATCATTATTATTTTATTCTTTATTCTTTACATGATAATAGAATAAGAGAAAGCATGTCACACATTGTAACTATTGGATTTCTCACACATACTGTAATACTTCCATGATATTAAAAATTAGTTTGTTAGTTCAAAAGTTAGTTAGTGAATTAATAAGCTAGTAAGGTTACTAAATCAAGACTAACTAAAGAAAAAACTAACTAACATTAATAACTTAAAAATTTTATTTAATTAAAAATATTAAAAATCGAGAGTCGTAATCTGACATTTTTTCCAGATTAACAAGGACTGTAGCTACCCTTTACGAAAGTTACAATGTGAATCAATATATGAGCCATATTAATCACTAGTGTTAATGTGTATAATATGGATGGTCCAAAAATATTAGATTTTTGGGCAAAAACTAGCATATTTTAGATATTTTAGATATTACCTATTGTAAATATCCTAAAAAGCTATGGATATTTCTACAACAGGATGTCATGTAAAAAAAATAAGTTTTTTTTCAGCTTGTTTTGGATATTTAATACAAAAAAAGAAGGATTGGCAAAATCCCTCACATCGCGATCGCAATTTACATACAGTAAACAACACTTTGAACAGGAAGAAGGAGTGATCTAGAAGATTTCTAATCAAGTGTCTTTGGGTTTTATCCTCCTTTTTTGGAACCAACGAGACTATCAGAATTGTGATTTGAGCATCAAATTGCTTATTTTTCCAAGATCCCCTCCATAAAGAGCTCTTTTTCTCAGCCACAACCCTTCTTCTCTTGTTTAGCTATAAATATGAGGCATGGGGAGCAGTTAGAGAAGCATAAGGAGACCCCGAGAGGCTGCAAGAGAGAGGTAGAGAGAGGGAGGTAGAAGGCTACCTCTCCAAGATATTGCTAGAAGGATCTTGAGAGAGAGAGAGAGAGAGAGAGAGAGAGGAGTTACCCTCAGAGGTTGCGAGGGAGAGAGTTAGCTCAATTTCCCCTATCTCGGTCTTTGACTAAGCCATGTCTCTTATGCTCTCCCATCTCAAATCCATTTCTCCTTCTTTATCTCTTGAATTCACTTGCAGATAATGGCCCCCAAGCAAAAGATCTCTCCAAACACTGAAACTCCCACCACAACCAACGGGACCACAACTACGGGAAACACATCTCTTATGAATTGGGTGCACCCCATTTTATTAGGGAAAATAAATTTTCAGAAAAGAATGTTTGCATTAATTATTGCAACTTAATTGAGCATGTTTCGAGATAATGGGCATACTAGGAAAAAAAAAATCATCGCATTCATCTTAGGTTATCAATTAAAACTGCACTTAGAAGCCATTAAATTGCACATAACTTGCATGGAAATTTCATGCTAATATATATATATGAAAAGTTTCAAGAATATGCATTAAGCTGCAATTAAGCTAGATAGATTTTATGCATCTACATTCGTTTGGTTGGTTGAAATAAGAGGAAATCCTATTACATCTCACAAAATATATATTGAACTTGTGATAGAATATGTAGGGTTCCTAGGAAGTTGAAAGAATTTCAAACCCTAAAGTATTAGAAGTTGAGAGGATTCTTCTCAAGGCCCATCTTGCTTGAAGCTTAAAGGAATTCAAAGTCCTTAACTATATGAATTACGTGACAAACCCTACTTCAAATGAATACGTAGGATTTCATTGTAGGGAAGCCAATGTCCCAAATTGCAATCAACATTGCAAGGATACTCCTTCATTCAAAAGAATGAGAAAATTAAAATAGATTATATCTAGAAATCTTGGACGATAATGGGGATAAAGCCAAGACTAGATGCTATCGCATTTAATTGGAATTTCCTTCGATAGAGAGAACAAAGAATTGTCTAGTACATATTGTGCACTTCTGCTTGTGTTTGTACTTAGGAACACCTGTTTAGAAAAGGAGTCATCTAACAAAGGAATTGATAATAAGAAAATATTTCAAATTGGATTTAGGTTGAAACACCTGGGAAAGGCATGTTGAGCATCCCTAGCTAGCCACTGACCTTATCCAAGGGGGTTTTTTTTATAATCACATCGGGAATGTGGACCGAACCCATCATGAGAGGTCTCTCCATAGAAATGGCTATTCATAGGAGGATGCTCGGGTTCCAAGGGGCTCTAGCTGTAAATCCCCTCCCTCTCAATCTACTCAATGGTCTATGTGACTTGGCAAGTAATCTCAAGGCATTTCTACTAGTGCAAGGGTGAAAACTTTGAGGAAAATAAGACGCATTCTTATGGATTGTGGGAATCGTCCTATGTACGGGATTTATATCTCAGATCAAATTTTAATATAAAGTTTACTTTCAAGGAATTTGTCCGATCTGTTTTCGTGTCAATGCATAAAATTACGTAAAGGAACATGTGACTAATGGTTTAATTAAGGAAGCTGATTGTATGTGTTACCATTAATGTGCCCTTAGGTAAGTAGGAAAATAAAGCTATCAAGGAAAGCCGGTGGACGGAACAGCTTCATCCTACGATAGAGTGGTCCTAGAGAATTGGGAGGCTTCTCAACATTCAAATTGCGATGATGTATTGACCTTAGATAATGTAGGGTAGAACCCTGGCTCATATTGTTTTAGGGGACCCGAATGCGACTTTACTCTACGGGTAGAGAGGTTGAGCGATGCATCCCTCTCGTTTCCCATTCTCTTTGAGCCAAGTGTGATATGAGTCCACCTCGGTTTAGATGCTCTGTGCAAAGTAGATCGATGCTAGAAGGCTGTAGAATGACTTGACCATTAGAAACCCAAGAAGATTCAAGTCGATCCTAACAAGGTTGGTCTATACGTTTCGCTATGAAGTAGACTCGAGAGTTGCTAACCGAAAAACCGTGTGACATTCCGTGGGAGTGCAAAGTGGCATCTTTGGACTACTAAAATGTGTCGCAACCTAGGCACATTACAATTGGTATCAAAGCAAACCAACAAACAACATAAGCAAGATAAGAGTAAATCAAGTAGAGTGAAGTAATGTTTTCACTTGAAAACATTTTTGGGAAAGGGAAGACTATTGATGCCAATGTTGAAGTATGGATTCAATCCAAGGAGGATTACTTCAGTGCAATAGGAACAACACCTGCAAAATAGGCTATGATTGCCAAGCTCAAGCTCACCGTAAAAGCTAGGCTCTAGTGGAAGCACTAGTGCAAGGACCAAGTAGTAGCTAAAAAAACATTAACTTGGGATAAACTCAAAGTGGCAATGCAAGGGAGATATATGTCACCGGCATACAGGACCCAGAAGATAAACAAGTTCTTTGAGATAAATCAGTTTGGCCTATCTCTGGAGGCATACTACTCAAAATGTGTCTCCTTGCTAAAGTACTCCCTGACTATGAGCATATTCCAATAGGTTTCCAAATTTTTTGATGGGTTAGATCCACCAATGAATACCCAATTGGAATCTATGTGTCCTAAAGAATTACAAGATGCAGTGATAAGAGTAGGTCCCATTGCCCAAGAAGTTCAGCCCAAATCCAAAAATAATAGATCTTGGTCTTACAAAGACCAAAACCAAGGAACAACAAAATGTTTGCTTTCATGGATGCAGATAGAGAGCAGCACACAGAGTGAAGCAACATGCTTCCTCTCTCATTCTTCTCTTTTTTACTGAAAGAACATAAGTCAAGTATTTACAAGTCACGAAGGACCATTCACACCAACCATAAAGACTAGAGTACTGACTTATTTAATATACCTGACTAATATAGCTAGACTAGTTGTGTCCAGCGTCAAACACACATGAAAGAGCTTGATTTTTTAACACTCCCCCTCAAGCTCAAGACAGCATCTGTACACCAAGTATCTGCCTAAACCCACAGAATTTATCTTTACCCAAAGACTTGGTAAAGATATCCGCAACCTGTTTATCTGTCTTTACATGCATAAGATCAACTCGTCCTGCAAGAACCATCTCTCTGATGAAATGGTAGTGTACCTCTATGTGTTTCTTCCTGGCATGATAGACTGGATTCATAGTCAAGAGTACACTACTCAAATTATCACATAGTAACTTCACTGCAGCATCTACCTGTATGTCCAAATCAGCCATAAGCTTGAGTAGCCATGAAATCTCGCATGCTACAAATGCAGCATCCCTGTACTCTACCTCAGTACTTGACAAGGCAACTGTAGGCTGCTTCTTGTTGCTCTAGCTAATCATACCGCTACCAAATCCAAATGCATATCCAGTCGTAGATCTACGGTCATATGAGCAACCTGCCCAATCAGCATCCGTGTATCTAGTCAATGTCAAGGGCTTATCTCTGACATAGAACAGCCCATACTCTACAGTGGACTTAACATATCTCATAATGCGTCTAACTGCATCCAAGTGCTGCTTTCTAGGCTTCTGCATAAATTGGCTTATGAGCCCTACAGCATAGCTCAAGTCAGGCCTAGTGATGGTCAAGTAAATCAAGCTGCCAACCATCTGCCTGTACATAGTCACATCCTCTACTTCAGCCCCAGTGTTCATGTCTAACTTGACATTTTGATCAAGAGGTGTATCCAATGGTTTGCATTCATCCATGCCATACTTCTTCAGCATCTCCATGGCATAGTGCTTCTACATCAGCCATAAACCATTTTTAGCTGGAACTACCTCAATGCCCAAGAAATACTTCAGTTCTCCTAGGTCTTTCATGCCAAATTCAGATTTCAGCATCTTCATTACATGTTGTATGCCCAAGTCATCATCACCAATGATTATCAAATCATCAACGTATATGACCAACACTACCAAGCCACTGTCAGTCTTCTTTGTAAATAGGCTGTGATCAGCCCTGCCAATAGCAAAACCCAATCTCTGCGAGTAGTTACTGATCCTAGCATGCCAAGCTCTCGGAGCCTGCTTCAGCCTGTACAATGCCTTTCTCAGCCTACATACATAATGCTGAAAATCAGGGTGAACATACCCTTTTGGTTGAACCATATAGACAGTCTCTGCTAGGTCACCGTTAAGAAATGCATTCTTAACGTCCATTTTCTACAATTTCCAACCTTTAGCAGCAGCCAAGGCAATCACAATGTGTATGGTTGCCATCTTGGCAACAGGGCTGAATGTTTCCTCATAATCAAGTCCATACTGTTGGGCATACCCCTTTGCGACCAGCCTATCTTTGTATCTCTCCACACTGCCATTTGACTTGCATTTGATTTTGTACACCCATTTGCAGTCAATGGTCTTTTTCCCTTCAGGTAGTGGCACTAAATCCCATGTCTTATTTTCAGCCAAGGCATTCATTTCTTCGTCCATGGCTACACACCAGTTCTCATCTTTCACTGCTTTAGCATATGTACCTGGTTCTTTGACCTCCATCACTTTTGTCATGTAAGCATAATGCTTTGTGGAGTAGCCACTGTATGTCAACCTGTCAACAAGGTATTTGACCCTCTGCGAGCGTCTAAGATGTGGTGCACTACTCGATTCCCCTCTCTCATGAGGCGGAATATACCTGCTCTGCCTTGTATCAGGCGTATAGAGAGTCGGAATACCAAGTTCGTTGTCTAAAGTATCAGCAAACTCATAGCCAGAAGTCATTCTACCAGGTGTCATCATACCAGATGCATCCTCAGTAGCTTTCTCTTTTCCTTTGCTGTCCAAGACATCATATCTCCCCCTCACTAACATAGTGATATCAGTGGATAGTGAGCTCCTCAATCTCCTTGTCCATGGGGATACTGTCTGACTACTAGGTCCTGTCATAGCAGTGCTCTGCTGTAAATCAACTGTAGAGACATGAGTGGAAGGCATATCCGATGGCACTACAACTGGTGATACATACCAAGAGCCCATCTCATCAAAGATAACATCCCTACTCACCAAAGTCTCCCTAGTAGAGGGATCATAGCATTTGTATGCCTTCTTCTCCTGCGAATATCCAATGAAAACACACTTATGCGCTTTGGGATCTAGGTTCTTCCTTTTCTCATCTGGAATATGCACATAACCAAGACAACCAAAGACTTTCATGTGACTTATATCTGGCTGATAGCCATACAGCTTCTCAAACGGTGTCATCTCATGAATACCTACAGTGGGACTCCTGTTCAGAATGTATACGGCTGTCATAACAGCCTCTGCCCAATAGTAAAGCGGCATATGCTTTTCATTCATCATGGCCCTAGCAGCTTCCATCAAAACCCTATTCTTTCTTTCAGCTACTCCGTTCTGCTGCGGAGTGTAGCTGTAGGTTAGCTACCTACGAATGCCATTTTCAGCCAAGAAATCATCAAATTCATTTGATACATACTCCCCACCAGTGTCAGATCTCAAGAAAGAAATGTAGCATTGAAACTCCTTCTCAACCTATGCTTTAAATTGCTGAAAAATAGTAAAGACCTCATCTTTTGTTTTCAATATGTAAAGCCAGGTATAGCGACTATGGTCGTCAATGAAATATACATAATATCTGGAACCTCCCATACATGCATTATGAGCTGGCCCCCAAACATCAGAGTGCACTAACTACAATGGACATGTACTCTGCCTTACATGCCTTGACAAACGGCAATCTAGATTGCTTACTGAACTGGTAAGCATCGCATACATGACCAATATCTGAATATTGGAACTTGGATAAACCTGTAACCAGCTGTTTTTTCTGCATAATTTGCAGCCTTTGCAAATTGACATGCCCCACTCTCTTGTGCCATATTTCCAAATCCCTAATAGTGCCAAAACCATGGGCAAACATAGTTGAATTCAACTCTGGCAAAGAAGCATCAAGAGTAAACATTCTGCCATTCCTGTGACCACGAGCTATCAACTTGCAGCCATGGCCAAACTCTTCAATAAAGCAGCCATGCTTATTGAATCTAAACTGCAAGTTCTGCTTCGTCATCTGATCGATAGACAATAAGTTCTTCGTAATTGAAGGGACATGCAAGACATCATGCAAAATTTTCTTCCTGCCATCATGAACCACAAGAGGCACTTTGCCTTTATGCTCAATGCTATGCTACATATCATCACCTGCGCATACATAGCCATGCTTTTCAGACACCATATCAGTTAACCAATCACCATGAGGGGTCATGTGATTTGACGCCCCTGAGTCAATGTACCACACTACATCATCAGATGATTTTTAAGTAGCCTTATCTTTGACATATTGCATGGCAAACAGTCTATCACCAGAGTCATCTACCTGACTGGACGTAGCATAGTGTCCATGCTGTTTTCCCTTCTGGTTTCCCTGCTTCTTCCAGTAGTCCTTTGCAATATGCCCATACTTTTCGTAGCAATGACAATCCTTATCCTTGTTCGGATTGTCAGACGAACGCTGCTGCTGCCATGAGCCTCTGCCACCACAGGAGTTAGATCTCCCTCTACCTCGAAAATTTCCACCACCTCTTGCATTTGATGACGCCTGATTGCTATTACCATAGGATGCATTCTGATGACCTCCTCTATCAAATCCATAGCCCCTACCACAGCTACCACGGCCATGCTGATTCGAGTAAAAAACTACATCCTTATTCTTTGAACTGCTTGACCCTATAGCTAAGCCAAGCTTCACCTCTTCATGAATCACTAATGCAACCAGCTCATTAAAGTCAGGCATTTTAGCCCGCACAGACACTGAAGTGTCAAATGACTTGTATTCAGGACCCAAGCCATTCAAAGTCACTGCGACCATATCTTCATCTTTAACCTGTGAACCAACAGATGCCAGCTGATCTGCTATAGTCTTAACCTCTGTGACATAATCGTGTATGGATCTGCTCTTTCTCTCCATGTTATTGAATTTTTGCTTCAATTGTATCATCCTAGCACTTGTGGTTGTGCCATAATATTTGACCAATATGTTCCATGCATCTACTGGGGACTTACAGTTCATGATCTGTATCACCATAGCATCCGAGATGCATAATGACAGCCAATGTAAAACCCTGCGAGCTCTTTCCATCCAAGCTCGATGCGCTCGTCTTTGATCAACTATAGGATTCCTTTCTGAAACTTCAGGTTCAGCCTCAACACCTATCACTAAGTCCCAGAATCCCTTGTCTATCATAAAGTTCTCCATGCGGAACTTCCATATTGCATAATTGTTGCTATCAAGATTTTCCCCCACAATCTGGGTTATGTTGTCAGTTCTATCTGCATTTGCCAGTTTGTAGACACCGCCTGACTACCTGCAAACCAAGGTCTTCTTAACAGTTCAGTTTCAGCCCGCAACTGTTTATGACAGTTTTTTGCAATTAATTGCAGTAAAAAACTAGGGTATTGCAGCCCACTGACAACCCAAAATAGCCCACAAACAAGTGGCCTAACCTGTAGGTAAAACAGTCAATACATATGCTATGTATTTGCTTTAGTTTAAAGTCCTGCAACCTCACTGCCAGGATACATACATGCAGTCTAAAAACTGTAATCTGTGAGTGACCAGCAGTGGTTTCAAGCCCAAAACTGAGTGGTATATGATCCAAAATACACCTACAACAGTTCAGATGTTAACCTCTGCATACAAGGTTCCAATTTGACACTTTATACATGTACTGCAAGTACAAAAGCATAGTAATCTGGCTGTAGGTTTCAATCAACCAAAGACATTCAATCATAGTGCGTATATTTCAGTCCAAGAACTCCAAATACATTCCATACATTTAGTACTTGATGACCAATTCAATATATGAGCATTCGGGTAACCACAGACAACCCGTCTTCAAGGAGTCAAACCCGTCTTGAAGGAACCAAGTCAGGAGATGCATCAACTGTTTGTAACTAGCCCATACATTGTTATTACATTTATTCTCTGCTCCAGATTTCAATCTTTCAAGAGCATTCAATGCTCATCTTAGGTTGCATAGTAACTGTCTGACATATTTCAAGTCATGCATCCGATTGACACCAACTAATGTAATGCAATGCTTCAAATGAAGACAATGCTTGTTGCCCATAGATTTTGACAATTTTCTAGCCTGTTTACACTTTTAGATCTAAGTATTTTCTTCAAGGAATTTCAGCTCAAAGGCATGAACACAGATACATATGTCTTCCAGAGTGCATCTAGGCTTCAATGAAGTCCACAAAGCATGTCAGAGAGTTTCAAGCTCCAACCAAGATCAAATACAAGCTGCCCTATCATTGTTTACAGCTGGACTGCTTCTGTTTCAGATCTGTAGATCATATCTGTAGCTCATAACTAAGCACACATCCAAGTATTAGTATGCAAGACCTTCAACCACCTTCCAAGGTGTATATGCAAGATGTAGATTGCTTGATAATCTCCCAATGCCTTGTTTTGCAATCAGATATGTCTTCAACCACAACAGGAGCAAACACGCAGACCTATCTGGAGTATGCAATAGCAGCATTCGATGACAAAGATGATCATAGAGCACACTCTAGTGCTCAATGAGGCCCTGAGAGACTGCCCAACAAGCTATAGCAAGCTCTTGCATAGATAGAATGCATAAACCCTGACACATACCTTAATAGAGTAACAATGGCAGCCTTTCTTCTTCATAGAGACACTCTGTCTTCAAGCTTCAAGTCTTCTTTTCCAGTGCATTCCACCAGTGAGCCCATTCATGGCTCTGATACCATGTTTGCTTTCATGGATGCAGATAGAGAGCAACACACAGAGTGAAGCAACATGCTTCCTCTCTCATTCTTCTCTTTTTTACTAAAAGAACATAAGTCAAGTGTTTATAAGTCACAAAAGACCATTCACACCAACCATAAAGACTAGAGTACCGACTTATTCAATATACCTGACTAATATAGCTAGACTACTTGTGTCCAGCTCATGTCGGTCAAACACACATGAAAGAGCTTGATTTTCTAATACAAAAGCCCAATTTAAAAGAGTACAAGGACAAGGTCAAGGACAATAGAAGAAACCAAAGAAAAATGCAGTCCCTCAGTGACTTTGTTCCTACATAGAGAAATGACCAAAACCTATGATGCTTCTACTACAAGGAACCCTGGCACTTCAAAAGAGTGTCCCAAACTTGGTGAGGACCACCACCAAGGACAATTCCGTGGGCAAATCAAAGTTGTGTATGGTCTAGGTCAAGCAGCAATGGGGGCGGCAAGGACCTCCAATATCACCATCAAGGAAGTAAATGAAGAGGAAGAACCAACTATGGAAGCAGAGATTGAAAAGGCAACAGTCCATGCCACTCTCCATAAAAAGGGACCAAATCACCAATTCTCGGTTATCCAAACCCCTTCACACTACCAAGGTAAGATTTTCAAAACCTTGATTGAATATGGAAGTACTCATTCTTTTATTTCTCTTACTTGTACGAGAAATCTACGAATAACCACAATAGTTGCATCCACTTTACTTGTGAAATTAGCAAATGCATGTGAAATCACTCGTACTTAGACAAACTGCCAAGTGAGATTCCTACTTAGTGGAAAGCCAACAATTGTAAAATTCAGAGTAATGAAATTAGGGCTCATGAATGCTTGCTTGGCATGGATTGGTTGGAAGGGGCCTAATTTCCTTCTGAAGTTCTGAAGGGGAACTAGTCACAACTCAAGGGGATTCTAGTAAACCCAAAATCCAATTAGCAAAGGCATCATGGATAGTTAAGGGGATGCAAAAGGGTTTATCCATCTACCTGATCAAGCTGAATAAGCTAGAGCAAATCAAGGAGTCGAAAGAAGAACCTTCATGGATGAAGGAGTACGTAGATGTATTCCCCAAAGACTTGATGGAGCTACTATCCCCAAGGGAAATTTATCATGAGATCAAACTCATACCAGGCACCATTCCAATTGCAACAAAATGTCTATAACCAAAGCTATTGAATTAAAGAAGTGGCTCAAATAACTTTTAGATCAGGGGTTCATTCGGCCTAGTAGATTAGGGGTTCATTCGGCGTAGTAGATCGACCTAGTAGTATGCCATGGGGAGCTCCTGTGTTGTTTCAGAAAAAGAAGGATGGGATGTTTCGGCTATGCATTGACTACAGAGACTTGAATGAAGTAATTGTCAAGAATAAATATCCTATCCCAAGGATAGATGAGTTACTCGATTGCCTAAAAGGGGCAAAAATCTTCCCAAAATTTGACTTGAGGTTAGGGTATTACCAAATCTGCATCAAGGATGAGGATATTCCAAAGATAGCTTTCAACACTAGATATGGTCATTTTGAGCTCACAGTGATCCGGGTTTTTTACAACCCGGATTATTACCATAAAATCTGGCCAAAGCCCCTATAAAGAGCTTACCATATCACTTTGGGTTTACTCTTCAAGCACTAGGTATGCTACATTGCTTCTCGATTATGATAACTCTAGCAAATGGGGGGAACAAGTTCTTAGAAGGCATGTCAATGTAAAGGGTAAAAGGGATGGTTATCTTAGTGAAGATGAAAATGGATTACACCTAGGAGTTGAGTGAATGCATAGATTTTTCAAAGGACTAGCCTCCAACTACACATGGGCTCCGTCTGCATCACTAAGATTTGGAATCTATCACCATCATTAGAGGACACCTCACCATAGTACACAAGTCAATATCCACATCATGGTATCATTTGGATCTTGCACAAAAGCTTACAAGCATGGACCCCTTTTGTCACATGCTTATATGTATTTATATACATACGGGGGACTAAAGTCAAAGCAACTTTTAAAAGCCGTTTTTTATAATCTCAATAACTCCCAAGAAAAAGAGAATTTCAAGAAACTTCTCGCGAGGCCCGATCGGTTTTGACCTGGTCTACAAAGTTGTAGAAGAAACTTTTTTCAAATTTCTCACGGATTTGAAGTTACGAAGGCGCAGACTGCTGGCTACATGCAATTTTCTTCTCTCTTTCACCACACCAACTTTCCACTCTATCCTTCTTGTAAATATATTATAATAATGTGCTTTGGACACCCACCTCTTGTAATCTAGCTCCATTTCTCTATGTTGTCTACCACCACCCTTGGCTTCTTGCATGATGACCAAGGTGGGGACTTGTCCCATTCACTATGCTCCATATTTTCAAAGATGCCATACATAATCTAGGATTATGTTAATCAAGAAGATTAGCTTAATCTAATCCCTCATGGAGGCTATATAAAGAGCCCATGGAGAATGAAGAAGGGGGGAGGAAGGACAATGACAAGTCCATGAGAGCACTCTAGAATATCCTCATCTCTTTGAGGTAAGCTATGAGTGAGTTCTTTTATTATGTAGCATAATGGCAAGCTTCCTCTACCTCTTCTCCTATTATCTCCCTCTCTTCTCATCTTCTCATTCCATGTAGCATAATGGCAAGCTTCTTCTACCTCTTCTCCTCTTGTCTCCCTCTCCTCTCATCTCTCTCTTATATTCCAATATGGTGTCTAGCACATATATTCTCTCTTGTAAATTTGTGTCTTGGTTCTCTTGATTCTCTTTGAGAAAAGGGATGTCCTATCCCATCCTCCCTTTGGCTAGGTGGTGCCCCTCTTTAGTTCTCTTAGTGAGGATTGGAGGTTGGATGGGTAAGAGGCAACCCGTTCATCATTTCAGCCCTCAACAGTAATGTCCTTTGGATTAACCAATGCTCCTACTACATTCAATAGGCTAATGCAAGATATCTTTAGACCATACCTTGATGAGTTTGTACTTGTTTTCTTTAATGACACCCTGGTCTATTCCAAGGAAAAAGAAGACCATGAGCCTCAACTTTGCATTGTCCTAGAAATCATGAGGACGCACAAGCTTTATGCCAAAAAGAGGAATTGTGCCTTTCTCAAATGACAAATTGAGTATCTAGGATTCATTATATCACAAGAGGGAATCTTTATCCTGCAAAGGTTAAAGATGTATAAGAATGACCCGCACCAACCACTATTAAGGAAGTGTGTAGGCTTCTTGGTCTAACAAGATGGTATAGAATCTTCATTTGAGATTATGCCTTAGTTGCAGCACCCCTCACAGATCTACTAAAGAAGTAGGTTGCCATAGTGTGGACAGTCCCACTGAAGCAAGCTTTGACCAACTCAAACATAGCTTAGTGACATTGCCATTTCTAAAGATCCTAGACTTGAGAAAGGAGTTGAAAGTTGTTAAAGATGCCATCTCACTTGCACTATGCTATGTACTAATGCAAGAAGGTCATCCTATGGCATATTCCTCAAGGAAGTTAAAAACCCATGAGAAAAATTATGCAACCCATGACTTGGAACTGTTGGCTATCATTCATGCCCTCAAACTTTGGAGGCACTACTTTCTTGGTAACAAATTCTGCTTGGTCATAGACTAGAAGAGCTTCAAATGGATCTTCTCCCAGGTTGACCTCAACATGAGGCAACACCCACTAGATCCAAGTGCTACAAGAGTATAACTTGAAATCAGATATAGACTTGGCAAGGAAAATGTGGTCGCTAATGCCTTAAGTCATAAAACATTCCTCAACTCTCTCATTATGAAGGAACCTTCGACGGCTGAATCACTAGCCACCATGGTGTTAATGCCAGTAAACTCTATCCTTGAATTGGCTAGGGAGGACTCTAAACATGACCCACAATATTAGAAAATGATAAAGGAGATCCTAGAAAATGACCAAAGTCCCAAACTCAATGTTAAATCCCAAGAGTACTTTGTCTATGAAGGCCTAGCCTACTTCAGGACAAGACTATGTATTCCTTCAAGCCAAAGACTTAAACAATGGATTCTCTGGAAAGCACATGATTCCCCTTTCTTTGGTCATCCAGGATACGTCAAGACTCTTAACATGGTCAGGAAGATCTATTATTGGGAAAGACTTAAGGGAGATGTACTCAAATACGTCACAAAATGTTTTTATTGCCAATGCATCAAGGCTGAGCATGTCAAGATTCCTGGAACCCTACAACCCCTCAACATCCCTCAAATGAGGTGGGAATTTATCAGCATGGACTTTGTTGTTGGGTTACCTCTAGTTCTAGGTGGGTATAACTCAATTATGGTTGTAGTAGATATGCTCACCAAGGTTGCACATCTCATCCTAGTAAAGACAAATTATAAGGCTTCAGATATTGCGAGATTGTTCATTAAGGAGACATTCAGACTCCATGGTCTACCCAAAAGGATCATCAGTGATGATTGAGACTCCCTTTTCACATCTTATTTCTGGAGAGGGATATTTGAAGCTATTTTGACTCAACTCAATTTTAGTAAGGCCTATCATCCTCAAACTGATGGCCAAACAGAAAAGGTCGATTAAGTGATTGTAGGTATGCTTAGAGTATATTGCTGTCATGAACCCAAGAAGTGGATCCAATATCTACCCTTGGTGGAGTTCGTCTACAATGCTTCCTTTCAAAAAAGCATTCAAATGACGCCTTTCCAAGAATTGTATGGGCATGATTGCCATTATCTATTAAATTTCTCGGACCCTACTTTAAGGGTAGAGGCTTCTAAGAAGATGCTAGAAGAAATGGATGAATAGGTTAAGGCCATTAGGCAAGACATCAAAGCCGCCAAGGATAGGCAAAAGGCTTATGCAGATTTGAATCGGCAAGAGCAGCTCTTCAAGTAGGGGGATATGGTTTTCATTCGTGTACAACCCAAGAAGAATTCCTTATCCATGGGAGAATTTGAAAAGCTTAGCCCAATGTATTGCCGGCCTTACAGGATCCTCAAAAGCCTAGGACCTAAATCTTACAAACTTCAACTCCCTAAAAATGTAAAAGTTCACAACGAATTTCATGTTAGTCTACTAAAGAAATGTGTGTCTAATCCTAGCCATGTATTGAGTGATCAATAAATTATAATGCCTAGCCAAGGAGTCCTTGAGCTGCAACCAAATAAAATCCTAGATACTAGATACTAGGAAGAGACAATTGAGGAGTAGACCTCTTAGGGAATATCTCATCTAGTGCAGAGACTACCCTTAAAAAGTATTAGCTATATATAGTTTGTCTAGATATAGCATCCCTGGTCCCATCTATATATTCCAACTATGTGTGCTCACTTGATGCACTTCTGGGGTTCCACTTCCGGTGTCTCGTGTCTCTCTTCTCCTCTCTCTTCCTCCATTCCTCGTCTCCCTCGCGCACTGTTCAACATGGTATCAGAGTGAGGTTTCACAATTACGCAAAGATAAGTTTTTCTTCTTTGTTCATTCTTAGATCTTACTTTCATGTATATGGTTTCATATTTATATTGCTCATCTATATTGCTTTTATATCATATATATGTTAATAAATCTTTATGGCTATACTTTGTTGCAAGTTTTGACTTGAGTTCTGGCTTTGAAGATGTGATATAATCATGGTAATTATGGCTTTAGGCTGTTCTCTCTGAGAGAAGAGCAAAGCCTCACGTCCTCTCTCTCTCTCTCAAGAGCCTTGCGTCCTCTGTGTGTGTGTGTGTGTGTGTGTTGTGTGTGTGCGTGCATCTGAGCCAGGTCCAGTAGGCGAATCACAGCCCTCTGAAATAGTATTTTCAAGGACAGAAGATGGAGAGTCCACCCTACTATCAATTTCTGAGCAGGAATGCAGTAAACCACGACTTGCATCTGCTTTTTCAACACCAAATAAATCATTGACTGCAGGCTGTGTTTGGCATACTGCATGTTCGTGCGATACACATCTGCCCAGTCTGTTATCCAAGGACCTCCGAGGACCTACATCTGCAGATGAATAACTCTACACAGAATTGCTGGAACATCTGCAGATGAATAACTCTGCACAGAATTGCTGGGATAGAAATTGGTGCTGGCACATGTCCCCTTGATTTTCTTTGCTACATCATCGTACGCTTTAGCAGCTGCCTCAAGCAAGGTATAGGTGCCCAGCCAGAGCCTGACACCCTTAACAGGATCCCGGATTTTAGCTACCCATTTCCCCCACCTGCGCTGCCTCACGCCCATGTACTTACAAGGCGGCGGAGAGGCTGCGGAACTTGGTCCTTTTCCAGGCGACCGCCTTGGGCTGGGTTGTGGATGAGTAGGTTTTCTGGGGGCCAAGCATGGTTGGAAGGACCAGGATGGGGTTTATTAGAGGAATTAGGAGATGTGGGGCTAATTCACTGCCTTTGCAGCGTTGCCCATCTCCAAGTCACGAGTGGACGAGATCGTTCCCGCCCGGAGGGATCTGGCAGCTCTCCGTCCTCGAAGTAGGGGGGACCGCATGAGGCCGAAAACGGAGCAATGCTACCCCTCGCATCAGAAAGTGCGACATGGGAAAGGGCAAAACAGGGCTCATAACAGAGAGTCGTAATAGAGCCGAATGATTGAATGATTCATTGAAGCAGGAGCACGATCCCTCCCCGCCACGAATCGAACATATGTGCTCGAGAACATATTCGAAAGAATAGGAAATAGCACATATCTTGCATAAAGCATCTTCTTTCGGCGTATCAATCACATAACAACTACAAAACTTTCCAATATCAAGAATACTATTGTTGCTCATTCACGCTTGAAAAGCACTAAAGATAGAACAGAATAAACGTTCATCGAGAATAGTACTGTTGCTCATTCACGCTTGAAAAGCACTAAAGATAGAAAAGAATAAACATTCCAATATCAAGAATAGTATTGTTGCTTGTTCACGCTTGAAAAGCACTAAAGATAGAAAAGAATAAACGTTCTTTTCTCTATCTCATCGCCGATTGTATTCCAGCTTATAGTTGATGCACTGATGATATTTTAATGATCATAATATTCATCTCGTTATATTCTAGCTGATGATTGTCGGTATTTTGTTCATCATTTGATTATTTTAAATATTTCTTTCTTCCAGCTGATTTTTGGCTCTTCATGCTACGTTTCATATCATTTCATCTATATTACAGCTAATGCATTGAAATTATTCCACGCTTTGTTTATAAGAAATGTTTCGAGCTGATGGGATGATATTTCATTTCATTCTTATTCCAGCTGTTGAAATGTTCTAACTGATGTTTAATTATTATTCCAGCTGTTGAGTTGTTTCAGCTGATGTTTCATTCCTTATTCAGGCTGTTCAGTTATTCCAACTCATGTTTCGTTCCTTATTATTCCAGCTGTTGTTCATCTATTCCAGCTGATGTTTCGTTGTTCCCAGTTGTGTTTTGTTCTTTCTTGCTAATGCTTCATTGTTTCCAACTATTGTTTGTCTATTTTCAACTGATTCATCTGTTCAAGCTTATGTTTATTCTACTTGATATTTTTTTCTGTTCAAGCTTATGTTTATTCTACTTGATATTTTATATGTTCAAGCTTATGTTTATTCTAGCTATATATAGTTTGTCTATTTTCAACTGATTCGTCTGTTCAAGCTTATATTTATTCTACTTGATATTTTATCTATTCTAGCTAAGGAGCTGATGTTGCAGCTAATGCCAAGCTGATGAAATTTTTATCGTGTATTCTAGCTGTTGAGTTTATTTATGACATTGTGATTGTGTTCTAATGTTGATATAACATTTTTTATTAAGTTTTTGATGTCACAGATTATGCTGCATAGCCGATTATATCCACACTCAAGATAAAGCAATTTCATGGCCCTTTATCTCCTTCGATTCCTTCATCTATTGTAATTCAAGATTGATGTAGCTCCTTCATTTATCTATAGTAATTCAAGGGTGATGTAGCTCCTTCGATGCCTACAAACAAGCACTTGTATATTTAGGAGTGATTTAGCTCCTTTCAACTTTGTAATAATATCTTTTCAATGTTAATATAGCACTAGGGCTATATAGAGCTGTCGGTTTTTCCCTTGAGCCCCCAAAGGTTTTTTCATCCACAGTTAGGGACCTTTATTTGAGTGGGGGTATTAGCTATATATAGTTTATCTATATATAGCATCCCTGTTCCCCTCTATATATTCCAACTATGTGTGCTCACTTGATGCACTTCTAGGGTTCCACTTCCGGTGTCTCGTGTCTCTCTTCTCCTCTCTCTTCCTCCGTTCCTCGTCTCCCTTGCGCACTGTTCAACAAGAAGATGCTACATGGATAGATGAGAATGCTCTTCATCAACAATACCCATGATTTCTCTCGAGATGAGGACATCTCAATTTCTTACTTGCTTTCTCATATATATACTGCTTGCTTTCTATTGTATTTTGAAGAACAATAGATAAGAAATCATAATTCTTGTTGTTCACCCAACCCTATATAATAATATAAGCATAAAAATATTTTTCTTACCAAAGAAAATATAGAAAATTCACAAAAGAACATGTATTCATTGCTTATATCCCACGAAAATGTCCATATGAGAACTACATCAGAAATATCTCAAAGATGTTTACATAATAATGTAAGCATTAATAAAAAATTTCACCAAAGTAAATGTAGAAAAATCACAAAATAATTTATATTTGTTGCTCAAATCCCATACAAAATGACAACACTACCTTTATTAACAAAAAGTTGTACCCAAGAACATTGCCTTTGGACATGCTTCACCACCAAATCTTTCAACCTATAATGGCATATTTGTTCATTTGCTACCCAATGCTTAAGATAGTTCTAAGTTGGTTGCCAAACGTCAATGAAGGATCACAATGCTTGACCTCATCCACAACCTAGCTCTAGGTGTTAAACACATTGCAAATCCAAATAAATCCTTCCACCAATCCACTTGGGTATTTACAAGATCCCCAAAAGAATCCACGCGGTGTATGAACATTCCACATGTTACCAATTTATTTTTGTAGCTGAAGACTGCTAGGTATTCACTTTTGTCGGTTTAATTGTATTATTTTTCTAACAATTGTGAATGCTTCAGTTGATGTGTAGAGCAAGCAACGGTGGCAGTGCGAAGCATTGGAGGATAGTGTGTATTTAAATTATCATCAATTTTTTATGGGCGCTTATCTTAGGCATGGCACCTATATTTTGTCACGCTTATTTATTAAAGTGCTTGATATTTATTTATTATTTTTATATGCGCACGGGCACACGATTTAAATATTTGTATTGGACATTGTATTTGGGTACCGCCTGACTTCTTGGGCGCCCAATAGCTTTAATTCTTTAGTGGCACAAAAGCAAACACAAAAGCTTAAGCGTGTTATTTTGTAAATTGGGCTATTTCTTGAGCTTGAAGATGAATAATATATAAAATACATGCTTTGTGGAGCGCTCACACAAGGCATGGGGGGAGATTGCACCCAATTAGTCTCTTGTTCATGTCGTGCAAGCTTTCTTAATTGGTTTTTGTGTAAAAAGTAGAGTTCTTTTGTTCTCAGGGACCTTCTAATGCTCACTGCGCGCGCATACAGCGACCGATCTGTGCACTAGTGGTATCAGAGCAAAGCTGAGATCAAGAGCTTCCAATCTCTTACCATCTCGTGCGAAGGTGGAGCTCCTGGAACGATCGAGCTCTACAGTCAAACGGTCGATATCAGCATGTTCCTGGCAGTCAAGAACCCCCTGCTGTACACTCAGAATGTAAGGGACCAGCCTCTGTAGGCGGAGGACCACGTGGATAGTTCCTTCATCAAGTCGTTGATTATAGATAAGAAATTCTCCTCCATAGCTTCAAACTGATTTCCTACATGTTCAAGAGTTGCATAAGGAGCACTAGAGAACCGCACAATATAATATCTAGCCATGCAACCAGCACAAGGATCAACCAAATAATGTTGTAAATGTCTTTCTTTTACTTACTATAGTTTTTGCATAAGGGAAAAATACATCCGAGAGGGGACCATTTTATTATCATGAATGAGTTTCATTAATATTTACTTGTGATATATTTTAAGATATGATAAGAAATCATTTTTAACTAAACTTTCCCAAAAGTTGTTTGGGACTTATTGATGAAGAATTATGGGCATGTCACTCATGCGAGAAAGACACAACTAAAGCAAAAAATCAGCTACATATCCAGGAATGGAAGGTCTATTGAAGACTATGTTAGTGAGATTAGATCCATTGCAGAACAACTAGACTCAATTGGAGCTGAAGTTGACGATGATGATTTGGTGGCTACTACCCTTCTTGGACAGGAGTATAAGCAGTTTGATACTTCCATTTCACTGCATCAGGAGTAACCTGACTTTGATGAACTTGTGGCACTTCTATTGCACAAAGAAGTGAAACTTGGACTCAATACAAGTTTCAGTGGGTCTAAAAACAAAAGGGACGGTGTCTTCTACTCCAATCAAAGGGGTAGATGTGGAAGAGAAATATCAGATTTTAGAGGAAGAGGTGCTGCAAATGCATACGCAACTCGTAGACAACAAGCTACTGGATGGAAAAATAGGCAATCTCAAGGAAATAGAGGTACCTCAAATGCTCGTGGAAGAGGAGGTTATTCACCTAGAGAAAGAGGCACTTGGCAACAACCTCAAATGACTCATGGACAACAATCAAATGCAAATAAGGATTGTCATTATTGTGGCAAATACGGGCATGTAGCTAAGGATTGCTACAAGAAGCATAATGATCATACAGAAAGAGGGAAGCAACATGGTAATTATGCTTCTTCTAGTGGTATGTAGGAGGATGACAGGTTATTTGCTATGCAACATGTGCCCAAAGGGTTTCCTACACAAGGCAAAGCAGATGATGTATGGTATATAAACTTAAGGGCATCTAACCAGATGACTCCTCATGGAGAGTGGTTTGATACATTGGTACAAGTGCTCATGGATGTGTTTGCACAAGGGATGATACGCAGCATGACATTATGCAGACATGTATTGTTCCCTTGATGATGTATGGTGATAGGAAAAAGAGCCTCTATGATGTTTTACATGTACCCTCCATAACCAAAAACTTTCTTTCTGTGGGACAAATGGCTGAACAAAATCTACAAGTTAGATTTAATAGAGATGGATGCTACATTGAAGAGTATAATCAAGGATGCAAACCCAGTGCTAAAGGAAAAAGTAATGGCGGGATGTTTGCATTGTATACGAAAATTTTAGCATTGAATGCTGCTATGTACTCACATGACAATGCTACAATAAGGGACATTGAGATATGGCATAAAAGGATTGGTCATGTAAATGTTCAAAGTTGAAGAGTATGTAGCATAAGCAAGTTGTACTTGGACTTCCTAAGTTCAAGCATGCGGAATTGGGACATGTATGTCAGTCTTGTCAATTTGGGAAGCAATCAAGGCTTCCATTTATGAGGCATGTAACACTACTACTAGACCATTACAGCTTGTACATTCTGATGTATGGGGACCCTCACAAAATGCATCATTTGGGGGATCACATTACCATGTTTCATTCATAGATGACTATAGTAGGTACACATGGTTGTATGTGTTGAAGCATAAGAGTGATGTCATGGATGCTTTTCAAGATTTTAAGAGACATGTGGAGAAATAATTGGCTTGTTACATCTCATGCTTGAGATCTGATAGTGGAGGAGAATATGTTTCTAAAGAATTTGATCACTTCTTGGCAGCTCATGGGATTTAAAGACAATTGACATGCAAGTACACACCACAAAAAAATGGTGTGGCAAAAAGGAAGAATAGGGTGATCATGGAATCGGCAAGAGTCATGTTGAATGAGAAAGCCTACCAAATTCATATTGGGCAGAGGTTGTAATAACTACAGTGTATGTCATGAATCGTACACCAACAACAGGTATACATGAGGTGACTCCTCATGAGAGGCTTTATGGGATAAATCCAAACATAAGCCATCTTAAGGTTTTTGGATTCTTGGCATATGTACACGTTCCTGATGAAAAGAGAAGGAAGCTTGATCCAAAGGTAGAAAAGGCTGTCTTTATTGGGTATGCATAAGGTATGCACAAGATAGGAAAGCGTACAAATGCTACAATCCTTCTACTCATGAGACATTGGTCTCAAGAGATGTGGTATTTGATGAGCTGAAATCATGGCATGAGAAGAAGATAACTTTGATGAATGCTGATGATGTTTGTCAAGAGACTTATGTACATGCAAGTACAAATGAAAGTGTAGAAATTTCTGGGCCTTCTAAAGATGTTACTTCATCAGTTAGTCCTTAGACAGGTAGATTGAGGACTTCAGCATCTTTGTCCACTAACATGGGTATGTTAGTGAGGGGGAGAAATGTGGATAAAGAAAAAGGAAAAAAAACTTGATGATGTCACAGGACCACTCACTTGTGGTTATGATTTACTTGGCATTAACAACTTGGATAGTTGTCAAGAATTGAGTGGTGGGCAGACTTACTTGAGCTGCTGCGCCAAACACACACTGTATACATAAGAGGAAGTTCACTCAAGAATACAATAAGAGAGATGGAGGCCAAAACATTTTCTTAATGGTTTCTTCTTCTTCTTCCACACACTATACAATGTACACAAAGTATAGATAAGATACAACATAAAGGAAAGTGGCCTACTAAGTTAAAGAGTGCATAACCGACTACACTAATCGATTGGTGCTATGTCTTTGCCAGATGTAGGTAGGTGTAACAAACTAAATATAATAAGTGATAAGCCATGTGAGTATCATAATGACCACCAACGTGCTAAGTGTAGATGTGCGGACCCATCTAGCCAGGCGGTCCATCATCAATGTCCGCATGTGTTGAGCTTGCCATCTCAACACTCCCCCTCAAGCTCAACTCTATCTCTGCAACTCCAAGTAAGCTTCGGAACTTTCGAAGCTTCTTTGCACCCAATTCCTTTGTGAAACTGTCAGCTATCTGATCTTGTGTGCTAACATATACCAAGTTAATATCTCCTGCAAGTACCTTCTCTCTCACAAAGTGGTAGTGTACATGAATGTGTTTTGTCCTAGCATGGAACACTAGATTCCTAACTAGTTTTATGCTACTCATGTTGTCACAATGAATGGAAACTAGACCATCTCCCTACATGTCCAAATCACCTAATAACTTTTGCAGCCATACCACCTCACATGCTGCCATAGTAGCACCTCTATACTCAGCCTCTATACTCGATAAAGCAACTGTAGGTTGCTTTTTGATGCTCCATGTAACTGCTACACTACCAAGGGAAAACATGAATCCACTTGTAGATCTTCTGTCTGACATGCTACAAGCCCAATCTGCATCTATGTATCCAAAGACCTGTATGTTCTTACCTGCCTCATAAAAAAGTCCATAATGTAAAGTAGACTTCACATACCTCAATACACGTCTAACTGCATCCAAATGAGGCTTTCTAGGCATTTGCATAAA
Organism: Lygodium microphyllum; assembly: GCF_053477565.2. Lineage (NCBI taxonomy): Eukaryota > Viridiplantae > Streptophyta > Polypodiopsida > Schizaeales > Lygodiaceae > Lygodium > Lygodium microphyllum. The sequence continues at coordinate 114,669,024 of NC_141148.1, forward strand.
CTGACTGGCAAGGCCAATATCATAGCTCAAGTCTGGCCTTGTGATAGTGATGTAAATCAAGCTCCCTACTATCCTCTTGAACATAGTAAGGTCTTATATTTCATCTCAACGTCAGCACTCAACTTCACATTTTGCTCCAATGGTACTGAAAGAGGCTTACATGCTGTCATACCATACTTGGATAACATATCCAAGCCATACTACCTTTGGGATAGCCATATACCATCATCGCATTTGATCATCTCAATACCAAGAAAGTATCTCAGCTCACCCAAATCTTTCATCTCAAACTTCTTTTTTTCAAAAAGTTCTTAACTTCTGCAATCCCAGTTTCACTGTCACCTGTAATAATCAAGTCATCCACATAGATGACTATGATGACCAAACCTGCATCTCCCTTTCTCACATAAAGTGAGTGATCAACATCAAAAACACAAAATCCAATATTGACAAGATACTCTCCAATCTTGTCAAACCATGATCTAGGTGCTTGCTTCAGACTATAGAGCACTTTCTTTAACCTACACACATATGTGGGATACTCTAAATCCTCATAACCTTCTAGCTGCTCCATACATACTTCTTCTTGCAATTCACCATGCAAGAAGGCATTCTTAACATCCATTTGCTACAAATCCAACCTTTGGCTACTGCCAAGACAATCACATACCTAACAGTTGCCATCCTAGCAACTAGGCTGAATGTCTCTTCATAATCTATGCCATGTGTTTGAGCATAGCCTTTTGCAACCAACCTAGCCTTGCACCTGCTAATTGAACCGTCTACATTATGTTTAACTTTGTGAACCCACTTACAACCAACAAATTTCTTAACCTTAGGTGAGGGTACCAAATCCCAAGTCTTATTGGCTTCTAATACAACCATCTCCTCATCCATTGCTGCATCCCAATGAGCATGACCAACAGCATCCTCAAAATAAGTGGGCTCAGCATCCTCAACTATTTTCACCATATAAGCATAATGGTGAGCTACATAACCTTCAAAACTGAATCTTTTAATAGGGTATCTGACCCTGTTAGATCTGCGTACAAACGGATCACTCAATGGAGCCTTTACATTACTATGAGCTCTCTGTACACCTGGCGTCATGACTGAAGGAATGCAAGCTTATCATCCAAACTCTCCGAACCACTAGAATCTCCATCAAATCCCAAATGACTGGTAGATGAATCATTACCATCCAAAACTTTCTTCTTTGCTTTGTCCGTCCCTGCAACACTTATAGATCCACTTGAAGATGTGGGGCTACTCCTTAGTCTCCCAGACCAAGGACTCACTGTAGGTGTAGTACCAGATGATGTTTTTGGTCCACTAAGACTCTGTGATTCTTGTTTATCTTTCTACACATAGCTCTCCTCATCATTATCATCATCCAAAACATCACCAACAGGTGTATACCAACTTCCCATCTCATCAAAGATAACATCCTTGCTCACTCTCAACTCACTTGTGACAGGGTTATAACAGTGATACCCTTTCTGCTCTAAAGAGTATCCAATAAAAACACATTTTTCTACCTTTGGATCAAGCTTCTTTCATAGCTCATCTAGCACATGAATGTATGCAACACAACCAAATATCTTCAAGTGCAATACATCAGGCTTCTTGCCAGTAAAGCATTCTTCAGGAGTCATCCCATGAACTACAGCTATGGGAGTTCTGTTCATAATGTAAACAGCAGTATGGATAGCCTCAGACAAAAAATGTTTGGGCATATTCTTTTCAGCCATTAATGCCCATGCAACTTCTACAATATGCCTGTTTTTTCTTTTTGCAACACCATTTTGCTATGGGATATACTTGCAAGTAAATTGCCTCTTTATCCCATGAGTCCTCAAGAAGCCACTGAACTCATTAGAGAGGTACTCTCCTCCTCCATCTGATCTCAAGCACTTCACTTTTAAGCATGTTTCTATTTCAACAACTGCCTTAAAAGATTTGAAGTGCTCAAACACATCACTCTTTTCCTTCATGAAGTATACCTATAGCTTCCTTGAACAGTCATCAATAAATGTGACAAAGTATTTGCTGCCACCAAGAGATACATTTTGTGTAGGCCCCCAAACATCTGTATGCACTACATCAAGTATTTTTCTACTCACTTCTCTGTCATGCGTTAAGGGTTTTCTTGCCTACTTACCAAACTCGCATGCTTCATAGAATTTATGCAATTCTGCAACTCTAAATGAAGGCAACCCTATAACCAATCCTTTGGACTACATTAATTTCAGCCTTTGCACATTTGCATGTCTAATACGTTTATGCCATATTTCAATATCTGCAACTACTCCTTTTCCTTTAGCATACATAGCAACATCCATTGCAGGAATTCCAACATCTAAAGTGAACATTCGGCCAACTCTACTTCCTTTTGTGGCCAACCTGCACTTATCATTAAAGTCTTGTACAAAACAACCTTTCGCATTGAATCGGACATGCAATCCCTGCTCTACCATTTGGTCAACAGACACTAGATTCTTTGTAATTGATGGCACATGTAATACATCTGTCAGACTCTTTGTCTGGCCATCATATAAGGACAAGGGAACCTTTCCAATGTGTGAATTTGGGTGGCATGAATCATCACCCATCTACACATAACCTAGGTTTTGTAAGTTCTGCATCTCTCCAAACCATTCAACATGACTGGTCATATGATTAGATGCACCTGAATTGACATACCATACATCATCATATGTCCCCTTTCCTGTAAATGCATTCATCATATGCTGCATAACAAACAGACGCTCATTTTTATCTTCATTTTGTCGTGAAGACGATGCATAGTTTCCTTGCTGTAGTCTACCACTACGAATATCATCCTTCTTAGCATAACAATTGGCTGCAATATGTCCTATTTTTCCCCAATAATGAAAAACAATAGCAAAATTTCCAGAACCTCTGTTTTTCCATCCACCTCTTCCTCTAGAGCTCCCCCTGCCTCTAAAGTTTCCTCTACCTCCAGAAACCTACATTTCACCAAACTGTTGATTGAACCTGTTTTGCTGCTTATCGCCAACATGTCCCATACCACGGCCTCTCGAAGAGGATCTACCACGTCCCCACTCGAGTAAAATGTTTGGACCTATTCACCATTTCTTTCAAACAAATCTCTTATACAATGAGACAATCTGCATATATGGCAAAAGTCACTAGCTTCAAGGAACCCACAAAGTTTTTTGAAGCTATTTTAGATTATCATTGGTGCAAGGCAACGGATGAGGAATATTTAGCATTGGTTGAAAATGACACTTCAGATTTGGTTGATTTTGCCTGAAGGCAAAATGTCTATTGGTTGAAAATGGGTATACAAAGTGAAGTGTAAATCAGATGGCACATTGGAAAGATACAAGGCAAGACTTGTGGCAAAAGGGTATGCACAACAATATGGTCTTGATTATGAGGAAACATTCAACCTTGTTGCTAAAATGGCAACCGTGAGGACAGTGATTGCTTTGGCAGCATCCAAAGGATGGAGTATGTATCATATGGATGTGAAGAATTCTTTTCTCAATGGTGATTTGGTTGAGGAAGTATACATGGATCAGCTTGAGGGCTATGTACATCCAGATTTTTCTACACATGTATGTAGATTGAAGAAAGCATTACATGGGCTGAAGCAAGCACCTAGAGCTTGGAATGCTGAGATAAGTGCATGCTTACAGAAACTTGGTTTCACTATGGGCAAGGCTGATCATAGCCTATTCAAAAAGAAGACAAGGGTTGGTTATGTGATATTAGTCATCTATGTGGATGACTTGATCATTACAGGTGATGATATCATTGGAATTGGAGAGATCAAGGAAATGTTACATGTTGAATTTCAGGTCAAAGATTTGGGAGAATTGAAGTATTTCCTTGGGATTAAGGTTGTCTCTACACCTCATGGTACTTGGTTGTTGCAAAAGCAGTATGCACATGACATGTTAACCAAGTATGGTATGATGGATTGCAAGGCTTTGAGCACTCCATTGGAGCAAAATGTCAAGCTTCTTGCAGATGTTGGACATGATAAAAATATCACTATGTATAGACAAATGGTGGGTAGCCTGATTTACCTTACCATTACTAGACCGGATCTTAGCTACTTAGTTGGACTAATTAGCCAATTTATGCAGAAGCCTATGAAGTCGCACTTGGATGCAGTGAGGAGGATCTTGAGATATGTGAAGGCTACCTCAGATTATGGTCTATTCTATGAGCATGGTAAGCCTTTGGAGCTTACAGGATGTATAGATGCTGACTAGGCAGGAAGTACCTATGATAGGAGATCTACTAGTGGGTATGCATTTTCCCTTGGTAGTAGTATGGTCGGTTGGAGCAATAAGAAGTAACCTACAGTTGCACTCTCTAGTACTGAGGAAGAGTATAGAGGTGTTTCACTAGCTCCATGTGAGGCAGCATGGCTCATGAAGCTTCTTGATGATTTGGGCATGCTTGAAGTCAGGCCTATCACACTCTATTGTGACAACATGAGTAGTGTGCTCCTGGCCAGTAATCATGTCTATCATGCTAGGACTAAGTGCATTGAGATACACTATCAATTTATTAGAGAAAATGTGATTGCAGGTGACATTGATTTGGTCCATGACTAGACAGAAGACTAAGTTACAAATATCTTTACCAACTCATTGGGTAAAGATAAGTTTGTGCATTTCAGAGAACTACTTGGAGTGAAGTACCCCACTTGAGCTTGAGGGGAAGTGTTGACAATCAAGCTCATTGACTCTAGTTAGTTTTTTATCCTAGTTGAATAAGGAGGTTAAGTCATACTGGCGTAACCATGATTAGATCTAGGTCTTTGGTGTGAAGTACATAGTTGACTTAACATAGTGTGTAATGATGGAATGGAATGAACTGACAGGGAGCATGTCTACTACCCTTCGAGCTTGAGCCTTTTCCATCTCTCTCTCTCAATTCTAATAGATCTTGATGTCACTTGGCAAAAGAACAATGATAAAGCTCAGGCCATTATCAAGTTGGAGTTAGATGACAGCTATATCCACCATGTGGATAACTGTGAGACCTCACAGGATATATGGAAGAGACTTGACACTTTGTTCAGTGCATAGTCTAAATCATCAAACTATGGTCTACTGATTGATTTTTTCAGGCTTGAAATGAAGTCCAGCACATCACTTGCCACACATCTAAATTACGTGGAAGGACTTCTAACCCAACTTGTAGGAATCAACATTAAAATGGAAGAAGATGTTTGCATCGGTGTTCTACTTAAGAGTTTGCCTCCTGAATATAATAATGTATCAACAAATTTAATCAACATGCCAAATCCTAAACTTGTTGATATCCAGGCATCACTATTAGAGGAGGAAAAGAAGCTAAAAACTAAGAAATAACCAAGCACCTCTAGAGATGAACATGCATTATATGTTGGCAACAGGTACAAAGGCAAGAAATATCAACTCTTCTATGACCTCTACAAAAAGATCGGACACACCAATAAGTTTTTTCATGCTAGAAAGAGGTCCCAAAAGGGATATCTAGTTGCAGTCAAAGAAGAAGAAGAAAATAGAGCAAAGGAAGAAGAAGAAGAAGAAGAAGACCACCAGGAGAAGGACAAACCTCATCAATCCTTCTATTCAGATATACTTTTTTAGTTTTGTATTTCCTAGCCCTAATGCCTCAGACATAAACTTGTAAACTCCTCAGTTAACCTTGTACTACAGCCTCTATACACTTTGTGAGGCCCCTTCTACAGCCTCTGAATGCCCATCATGTTTGTGGTACCCACACTTAGCCATTTCTATGATAGGCTCTGGTGTTTTTCCATGTTTATGGTGTGCCCACACTTTGCAGGTGTTGCTTTCACTAAAGCCTCTATATGCTTTGTACTTGTGGTTGTGATTGAGGAGGGGTGTTGAAATATTTGCAATCACACCTACTTTAGTCCCTTTGTGAGGAGCAATGAGGGCTCAGGATCAGAATCCCATATGCACAATAGGAGGAAGTACCACCACTCAAATCCTATAAAGCATTGTACTTGCACTCTTTTTCTAATGCAATGATAGTACTCTTTCTTTCCAGTAAAGTGTCATGTCACTGTCAATACACAAGATTGCATTTATGATTCCAAGTCTCAATCTTGGATTCTAATTCACTTGTGTAACAATTTGTCCTTGTTAGGGTCAATGTCCTCATGAATTTCCTTTTTCTCTTTCAACCTCCATAGCTTCCACATCTGCCATGCTCTAGATCCCACATATTTTAACAAATATGATACACATGGAATAGTGATTGAGCAAATTAGAGTAGACACTAAACCTTGAGAGGTCAACATGTTTTGAGTGAACAAAGGAGTTGCCAATGTAGATTGCGATTAAGTGTGGCCAGACTGCCTCAAGATGGTAGATTATGAGCAAGAAGGATTAGCTTAGCCTTGCATCACACCATTATTTGGGGTGGAGTCAGCTTCAGAGTTGCAAGCACCAAGGGAGACAGCCTCTTCTAGTGAGGATGATGATGCAATTTTGAGTGAAAGGAAAGCTCTAATAGTGACCCCAAAATACCTCGGCCACTTGGGACCTGACACACTAAGGGGAAACCTTCTAGTCCACCTATGGTGCGGAATCCAAGTGGGACTGAGGATTCCAAGTGGGACTTGGAATCCTAAGTCGTTAAGGGAAGCAAAGATGCATGCCATTGATTATGAGGGACATATTCAGAGATGTTGGGAAAAAATTTGGAGTTTTTCCCACTCAGTACAAGTGCATCCTAGCTTCCAACCATTTCTACAAGGAGACAACTCACTTGTTGATACCAAGGCAGCCTATGAGAGGAACCTTGGTAGCCAAAATCTCCAAGCAAAAAATGGCAATAATAGGGATAATATACCCCCTGGGGATAAAAAGATTCCAAGCCCAGTAAGTCCCATCAAGGCTTGCAACACTTCCATGAGAAGTAGTTGTGATGGTGGAATTGATAGAGCCATTAGGTCTACAAGCTTAGATGAGCGTTCTATGAGTGGTTCTAGTTGTGCTCCTAGTAAGGCTCTTGAGAGACCTTTCCAATTTATAGATGAATCATGCTTTCGAGTAGATGCTATTCCTTTTAGTAAAAGCATGGTTCCTATGGCTAAGCAGTTGTTGCAGAGTGGACAAAGGCAAGTAAAGACATCTCGTGTAGAGAAGATGCAGCATGCCAAAGGTCCGCCTGTACTAAATAGAAGCCATAAGGCTATGAGGCCATCTGGTAATGGTGATAAATCCACAGTGAGTCCATTGGACCAACGTGGGAAGATGAGGAAATCTAAGAATATGAAAAGGAATATGAGATGGGTTTGGAGGCCCAAAATCCCTAGAAATACTATTGGTGTGTCGGATGAAGGGCCAGGAATTGCATGTGGACATGCTTTGATGGATTCCCAAGAGGATGCGACTAAAGGCCATAATGCGACATCTGACAATAGCGTCTAGTTTGGATCTTATCATTGACATATGTAATGGTCCAATTAGAGAAGGGTTGAATGATTATAAATCAATGATTCTCCCTATAGGAGGAGTTACTGGAAAGTTGGGACAAGCAATCTGTTTGAATGATGACCAAGGGGATGAGATATATCAACCTAATGATGTCATTCATTCAACTCATAGTACCCAAGAAGAGATTACCATTATTACTGAGATATCAATAGAAAGGCTTGGGCAAGTGGATCTACAAAGAGCGTAGATCAAGCTTTTAGCTGACTCGCATGAGTAGCATGAGGCTAGTCCTCCTATTTTATGCTATCCTTGGTATCCTGATTAGTTTGATAGGATGTGTTGTATATGCCAAGGAGATCATATATTGCATGGATTAGAATGAACTATCCATTTTAGGCCAAGAGGGCTAGCTAGTTTCCAGTGAAATGTGCTATTTATTTAGGCCAAGAGGGCCATTCGTCTGTTTGGTGTAGGTACAATTAATGGGTTTTTGTTGTAGTGATTGCATCATACAAATTAAGGAAGTTACTGGAGGGAGCCTTTGCTGCGAAGGAGCTTCTTGTGGCCATTCTAGGTGGTTTTTTCCCCTTTTTGAGTCTTTCTCCTTAAGCAATTAATGATATATGTGCATGTAAGGGCTACTTTCTTTTGTTTGGTGGGGATCAGCAATCGAGGCATGAAATCCCAGGATTAGGCTTTGTATGTTTGGGAGAGGTCCGAGTAGCCATTGCCTCCTGCAAGGCATTGTCAAGCATTGTAAGACCTGTTTTAGATGGGAATTCTAGTGACCTTGTTCTATTGACCTGCTAGGCGACCGTTCTAGGAGTTTTTGGTAGTTGTGAGGTAGTTAGAGAAGGCTGCTAAAAATAATCAAAAGGAAAAAAACCATGAATGTCTAAAAGATAAAAACATACAAAGGTGTGTAAAAAGGGGTTCTAACCCCTATAAAAATAGAAATGGAAAGAAAAAAAAATCTTTGAGCTATTGTTTATCACCTTGCGAAGGCCTGGTAGGTGCCTGGGGATGAGACAAGACCCAGGAACACAATATTAGTGAGTTTGGGAATCTCCTAGTTCCCATTTTTGAATACTAAAAAGGTGTCACCTGGATAACATACCCATAAGTTTCTCAAAACTATATGATTTGACCTGTCATTGGAAAACCCTTAAAAAATGGAATCTTTTGCGCTATAGAGCACTCGGTTTGGAGTTATAGCAATCAAGTTATGACAAATCCAAAGATTTGACCACGTATCCCAAACTTATGGGAAATTCCCATATTCCCCAATTTGGTGTTCAAGGTCGATGCCTTGTCTTCCTAGGGGTGGCTTCTAGCTGAGAAAAATAAGAATAAAAGAAGGTTGGAGCGAAAATAAAAGTGAGCATTAGAAAAGGATTAAGTGTCGCCTTGCGCGGGCTTGGTAGGTTCTTGGGTACCAAGACAGGACCTAAGGCCGATGCCTTGCTCTCCTTGGGTCACTGCACTTAGCTCCCTCCCTTTTACATGCCCGAGTATAGAAAATAAGAGGCTAAAGACCCGATGTGCTAAAAGATAATATTTGTTGATTAGGCTATAGGAGTCCTCACCTAGTAGGAGCTCCTAGTTGAGTTGTCCTTAGTTCGGTAGGTAGTTTAGACCACCATTGAGGATGATCTCTTTGATGGTTTTTGTTAGCTTGGTTGTGTTGGTGCAATTGGTTAGTGATTAGCTTTCAACTTTTTGTAAGATTATGCTAGGCCTATTCCTCATCGATTTCATGCCTTGATTTTGACAAGGGGGTAGGGTGAGAGCTATGATGTGTTTTGTTGTATATCTATTTTGTATCAGCTTGATGCTCTTTGTGGTTGTGTTTATGTGTAGATTCGTTCATGGGATTCGAAAGGCTGAGTCACCCTATCCAGTAGTCGCCAATAAGAGCTAGATTTTAGGACCCGATTTGGACCCGTTCTTGAAACGTTGAAGCTCGTATTGGAGTCGGAAAGTGCCCGAGAGGTGTTAAAGAGCCAATTTTCATAAAAAATCAAACGGTGGTGGATGGCCAAGCTAGAGTTTTCCTAGATGCATTTCGACATCAGGAATCTAACACAAGTCTCGGTCTGTCAATCCGAGGTCATTTGACCCTCTATTTAATCCCCACAAGGTTCGGCGTTATAAAGCAGCTACTAGATCGCGAAGCTGTAAAGTGCATGGGAGAGGCTAGGTTGATGGAGTTCGATGCCACGAAGCTGCCTGTCCAATCGGATTGCAAATCGAAGTTTGTTTGGGCCTTCAAAATTGAAAAATCCACTTGCAAGATAGTGTGAACACAAAAAGATGAACTGATTATTTTAATGTTTTAAACCTTAGGCTTAATAAAAGCCTTGAAACTAATGCAAAAACTATTGAACACAGGGAAGCGTCAATGTGCCTCCTCATTTTTGTTCATCGCCTCTCCTATTCAAACCCGTTTGGAGAGAGAGAGGGAGATTCTCAATTAGGGCAGGGAGAGGAACAAGATGGTTGCAAGCTTGCCCATTTTAATGGAGGATTTAAAAATCTCATTTTTAGTATTTCTCTCTCCTCCCTCTCTCTCCTGCAAGTGGCAGTTCCTGCGTGTGAAGAAGAATGAAGCCCGAGTGGTGAATGCTCGTCCGACGTGGTATCGGATTGCTTCCAAGTTGAAGATGGGCTGAAGTTTGCAGTGTCGAGGCGGGCTGAGCATCAAACGGAGCCCTGGTTTGCAAACCCGCAAGAAGTTTCAAAACCCAAAATAATAAAAAATACATGGTAATGACATTTTTATAAAGAAAATAGTTTTTTTTTCACATTTGATGAGGTTAGCAACGCTCATATGGACTGCAAATTGATGGGCATGTTGTTTCCTATTGGTTTTAGTTTTTCATAATAAAAAACTCAGGAAATATACACTTAAAGTGTGGGAAATAAATGGAAAAAACCCGAAAAACATGGTTTTTAGAGTAAAAATGGGGTTTTTGGGCTTAAAATCGAAAAAGCATGAAACAAAACACCAATAAAATCTACATGGTTGTTTTTTAAGGACTCAAGAGCCATAGCTCTGAAATAATGATAATTTTTTTCCATTTTTAATTATAATAAACAAGGGAAACTTTAAAAAAATGGTGAAATTTGCTCTTTAAAAGGGAAAAAAATAGGAAACGGACGAGAAAAATTATGGAAATTTATGGATGTGTCTATGGGTGTATAATGAGGATAAAGTATGAGAGTTTACCTCAAGTTATCCATATTTATATGTTTTTGTGAGTATTTACTGCTTATTTTGTGCGAAATACACATGAAATCACCCCTTTACCTATGCAATGAGGCAAAACCTTAAACGATAGGGAGAAAGGGGAGTTTGAGTGTTGAAATATAATATAAAATATGATGTATTTGCTGCACTATTCATATAGGATGATGTTAAGTTAAATAAAGGAAAGTACAGCACGAGTGTCAGGCTCGGTGTCTTCTCTCATCGCAGCAATTATGCGCTAGTGTATGGAAACATGAAAAGAATGGATTTGCACAATGCATGAGGCTATTTTTCAATTGTTTGAGCACTTAATTATATACACATTTGCATCAAGCATCATTAAATGGTATTAATTACAAGCTCTTGGATGCATGGCACTTGGTCTCTTTAGGACTTGATCCATGTAGAGAGAGTGAGCAACTCGGCTGTAGGTCTAGACGGTGGGTCCAAGGGGATGGATAAGTCAGGATAAGTGCTTTCCTGGAACGTTAAGTATATTGACACTAAGAGGAAAGTTTGTTTCAAATGTATCTATGTGTGGAAGCAGCGCATCGAGGGGCCAATCCCCTTGGGGGGATCACTCGTGAATATACGTATATATAACGTGAGTTCAAAATAAGGGGTTTTTAAAACACCATTTTTATACATTCTTTACATATAGAAGGGTGTCATATAAAGGGGTTACTTACAGATTGAATAGAAAAGAGTTGTGTTTTATTCAAGAAAAATTCACAGATTAGGATATTTATAAATAGGCCATGAATGCACGTTATATAGATAATATATATATAGTGAACCCCCCGAGCCAATCCCCAAGATGTAGGAGAGCTGCGGTAGGGCCACAGCAATTAGTCGGTGGGGTGCCCTTGTGTTTGTGATATGTGGTATTTATTGCTGATATATGTATAATCTCCCTTTGAGGAGATAGGAAAGGGAACATTCATTGGACTATAGACTATAAACGTTGTCGGAGGGGTTTTTGTCGAAAGGTCGAATCCACCAGGGATCAGAAGTAGAAGGAAGTAGAGATAGGAGATGGAAGAGAAGATAGAGAATACCCAAGTGGTAAACATGACAAAAACAAATCACAATGAATTGAATCAATATGTATTGAAAGAACCTGGAATCTTTGCACTACTCAGAAGGAATCTCCAGGCATTAGTTCTCCTGGAGCTCCTTCGTAGACCAAAAACATGGATTAGAAAAATCAGCTCTTTCTCTACTGCCCGAAACCCAAATCTGATGGCTCTGTTGGCTCTAAAAGGGGGGTAAAACCGTAGGACACCTACTCACGGATCTTCCAGATCACTCCTTCTTCTTCCTTCAGTTCAATCTGCAGTTTTCGGCCTTGTTTATAGTGACTGTGATGGGCGCGATTTCATCCATCTGTCTCTTTTGTGAAAATCTCCTAATTGGCTAAAAAAGCAACTAGCTTTTTGCATGCCATCCTAATCTGGAAGCTTTTTCTAGCTTTTTCAGATTTTTACAATAAATAATATAAAAATAGACTAAAATTATCCAAAAATCCAATATTTTTGGATAATCCATGCAACTCACACTAGTACTAATGGCTCAGATCACATTGACTCTCTAGATCAATAGAGAAGTCGGATGATGATGCATTCCATACTTTTTCACACTGTGTCCTCATAATATCACGTTATCCACCCCCTCTGAACTTGCACATCCTCCGATGTGTGCCAAAATCCTAGTTGTCACCGAATTCTGAGTCCTCCTCATCCTCTGCAACCATATCCTTTACTTCTTTATCTTCCATATCTTCTTGGTTGGGCCATGTATCATGGCCACTATTTTCTTCCAATTTTGGCAACTCACAGGCAGTAGATTCCTGCCTTTTGAATAATTTGATTCTTTTCCCTGCTACCGGAAGTTTTATGGATGTCCCATCCAGCTCATTTAATGCATAAGTAGCATTATCAAATACATGTCTTACCACATAGGGTCCAAACCATCTTTTGGAAACTTTACGCATGGCACTATGCTGGTTATCTAAACTGCTATCATAAACCAATACCCAATCCCCATCTTGTATGGTTCTTAGTCTCAGTCTATGTCTTTTGTCAAACCGTTTATTGTTCTATATCCTTGCTTGCCCTTAACTTTGTAGTTGCTGCCTCTATGTCTTCTGACTTTCTTTCCAACTGTCTAATGCGTAAGGCCAACAACTCCTCTCGATTCAACTCCTCCTCCTAAGGTAATACTCTCCATGTGACAGTCATCTCTTCCATCGGCATTATAGGTTTTTGACCATACATCAATTTTGCAGGCATATATCCTGTAACAGCACCATGAGTTGTTCTGTCAGCCCACAAAACTTTCATGAAATTCTTGCATTAATTTTACTTGTGAAGCTCTGTCACCCAAAACTCGCAATGGCATACCCTATTTCTTTTTAGCATGTTTCCATAGGTATCCATCTTTGAAGAAAAATCCATAGGCTTTCCTCTTGATCTTCTTAAACTCCTCATGTGACCATTCATCTCTCTTTGTTAATGTACTGAGATTTTAACCAATTCTCAACTCCTGCATATTTGTCTTCCAGAAACACTTCTACACAAGATGTAAAACATCTAAAGTGTCGTATCTTTGTTGTCCAAACTTCTGTTAATGCTGTAGCAACACGTTGCATTGCTAAAATCACTCTTGCAATATCATTTTCAACCATAAGAAAGTCATCTTCTTCCTCCTCATTCATCATCCCATCTTCATTCTCATAGCATGCTCGAGATAACATGTCTGCCCACTGGGTTATCTCTTCCTGGAATATGTTGAAATTCAGGGTTCAAAGATTTTATGTATGCAATCCACTGGAGCATACAAATGTCCAAGGTAGCACAACTAGTAATCATACCCAATACTGGCAAACAATCAATCTCAATGACTACATGAGCACCCATAAAATACTCCTTATCACATTTAAGGGCTGTCACAATTCCCCATAATTCTCTTTTTACCTATGGATATCTTCTCTATCGTTCAGTCAATACTTTTGCACCAAAGTGTATTGCATATCTTTGCCCTTCCTCATCATCTTGCCCAATTGCCCATCCAATCTCGATTGGGCTTGTATCAATAGAAATAATGATAGGCTTTCCATGTGAATAGTCATCCTTTCTCAACGTAGGAGCAGATGTTAAGAGTTGCTTCAATTTCTTCATTGCTTTCTGATGCTTCCTTTCCCAATGAAATTTTTGACATTTCCTTAGAAGCTGATAAAGAATATTGGCTACATGTGCAAAGTGAGGAATCCATATCAAATAGAACACACATGCACCCAAGAATCTACGCACCTCTGATACATGTGTGCATACATCTTGCATTCTATCAATCCCATCAATTTTTGCTGGTGATGGCCTTCTCCCATAAGGCCCATAGATATGCCCAACAAGCAAAACCTCTTCAACTCCAAAGACAGACATTTGTCTAGAAAGAATGCACCTCTGCTAGACATGTCAAAATCCTCTCACAATCCACAATATGATCTGCAACAAACTGTCTGCATCCATGAGCATCCATCTCTTCATCCATGAGCATCCATCTCTTCATTCTTTTCATCCACTACAAACCCTTTGATTGGAACATCATCCAAGGACATAGTCAACAAACTATCTGCATCCATGAGCATCCATCTCTTCATTCTTTTCAACCACTACACACCCTTTGATTGGAACATCATCCAAGAAGGACATAGTCAATTGTGGCATAAAATCTCTGAGTACCCTATTCATAGCATTTTTCATGTGTGTCACTGAGTTTGTTGCACCCTATGGGAGAGTACACATCCGTACTAACCCCAAAGGAGTCTTTATGGTTGTGATATCCCTGCTTCCAATTGCAAGCTGAAACTGATCATAACCCGAGTAAAGATCACCCAAAGAATAGATTGCTCTGCCTGGAAAAGCCTCTACAAATTCATCAACCACAGGACCTGCACCCACATTTCTTTGGGCACAGTAAACCAATGATTTGAGTACGGGGCTGAAGAAGGCTCCAAGATCTTCATACTAATCTTTTCATTTCACAAATCCATCAGCTTTGGCAAGTAATCTTTAGGCACTGGAATAGGCCTCAAGCTCCATGGTACACGTGGCACAGTAAATATGACCATAGGAGAGACAACATTTAGATCCACACAACCTATTTCACTTGGTTGAAATGCAAATGCCTTCCCATGTCTAGCCAACATCTGCATAAAACCGTTTCTCTCAGCAAGCAAAAGAAACCCTTCTGCACCAACTTTCAATTCATGTAATGTTTCAAATGTAAACTGATGACCTATATCTTTAGGATCCCATAAGCTTATTGGCTGTCTTGACACTTTTTCATACAAATCCTCACTCTCTGGTGGAAGTGGCAAAGCAATTGGTTTCACCTTTTTGTCAACTGTCTTGTACTTTGTCTCCACAAGTGCTTCAGCCCATTGTAATCCTTCCTGCTGAGCAAACAATGCTATAACATCATACATATCCAAAGATCATACTGACAACATTCTGTTTTCAGCCTCATTTTCTACATGTATAGTTGCTGAAATTTCAGCCATAGTGTCAGTTATATTCAGCCCATAAAAGATGCCTGAAATGCCATCATTTTCAGCTAACAACCCCAATGCTCTCAGTTTCTTAATAGCTCGTTTCATAGATATGCGTTCAGCCCTACACATTGCTTCCATAGGCTTAAACCAACATGAATTGTTTGCTGTAAACTGAGAATTACCAATAGTAAATACATACTTAATTTCATCAAGAGGCAAGTACACCCTCTGAACAGCACTATTGTAGCCCCGAATTATAGCAATGCTTAATGAAAATCCAGGTCTTTGAATTCCCTTGTATTTGGAACCAAAGGAGACTCTCGAAGCATATCATGATTTCTAGGATGATTAACACAAACAGTAAGAAATTGGACTACTTTCCTCCTATCTTTGCTTTTGAATCTTACATAAGTAGAACCATCATCAAGTACCTTTGTTTCCATACACATTCTTGCAATATAGGGCTGTCCCAAAATCACTATATATGAGGAATTATCTTGCACAAAGACATGTTGATCTTCCTGTACATCATCAATTGTCACTTTTATATTAGGACATGCAGCATAGAGCTCCCCTGAAGAATTATTTGCAGCCCTCATATGCCAACCATGATCAGTGTCCATAGGCCATGCACCATTTTCATACAATCCTTGCTCAATGACATTTATCTCAGACCCATGGTTAAGTAAAGCAACACAAGGAGTTTCACCCTCCCCTGTTTTCACTACCGTTTCAGTGGTAGCTCTAGCCCAATGATTTCTTGTGTAGTGATTTCGAGGAATAAATCCTAGAGTCTCTTCTCCATATTGTTGCATTTGCCTTATTCCACCATGCATATTGCCACAAAACAATGCATTTTCAGCCACTTTCTTCTCTTTTCCACATGCTGTCCACTGCTTAGTAGCATCATGCATAGATAATCCAGTACTTACTTCATGCTCATATTCAACCTGAATACCCAACAAACCAGTTTCCTCTTCAAATTACAGTAATGCACTAGTGGTATCACCAAGAAATAAACGCTTCCTTTTAATTATGTCAATGATCTCATCATGAAATTCTCTCTTGGCAATGCCAAGTGCCTCTCCCAAGGTAAATTCTACCCAACTATTTAAGATCTGTTATTCAAGAACCTTCTTAAGATCTATGGCTGTCTCAATGTCAGATTGCAACTTATATCCTGGCTGCTTGCCCTTCTTTTTGCCCTCTTGTTTGTTATCCTGTTTTTGCTTCTGACTGACCTCTTCCATAACATGCTCGGGAGGTGGGCTGATTTGCAGCTTTAGGCTAATCCACACTTCTTCTTGTCATTCTTTTAGATGTCCCTGCAATATCTTCATCTCTTTTTCATTTTTCTTCCATAAGTACATCCGTGTTTTGTACCTTTGCTAAATATGCATACACTGAATATGCATCTACCGGTGATTCCCAACCAGTTATGCCACGAATGTCTTGCCCTACATGAGACATTTCACTATCAGTGACCTTTCTCTTTTTAGATGCATGTAAAGAATGTGTCCATATTTCAGCCTTTGGACCAACCCTCACTTGGCCATGCATTCTATCCAACTATAGACCA
The DNA here is from genome assembly GCF_053477565.2 of Lygodium microphyllum. NCBI lineage: Eukaryota > Viridiplantae > Streptophyta > Polypodiopsida > Schizaeales > Lygodiaceae > Lygodium > Lygodium microphyllum. Next base: position 114,685,865 of record NC_141148.1, read on the forward strand.
AAAGTAGAAGTATGTACCACCGCATAAGCATTTCGGACAGTCAAGTATTCCAACAACTTTTGCATACCTCCCTTTCCAAAATTCAAAGCAAGAGGCAATCCCATTTCTTGTGCATAGATCTTGCCATCTTTCCAAAAAATAAGATGTTGTGCCAAGGCCTCCTGATAGGCAGCACAATCCTTTCTCTCGTGCTGCAAACTATCACACCACATACTTCTTTTTCCAGGCTTAGGGGTTGCTGCCTATCCCCTTTCCTCTTGTCCTTTTTCATCCAATTTTGCAACCTTCAATTGAAGATCCTACATCCCTTTGACCAATTCATCTAAGACATCTTCCCTAAGAGAGGGAACAATAGCATGTACAGCCATAGGGTTAGCCACAGAAGCGGGTGGCTTACTGGATACTTCAATTGTCTTACCCGTAACAGTGGGCAAGCTAGAGACATGCAATCTTTCTCTTCTTCTATGCTTCTTCACAAGCGCAGTAACAGTTTCCTTGACATGTATCCACTCTGTTTTCAAACCTGTCTCTATAGTCTGATCCTCCAGCAAATCATCAAGCTTCTCTTGAAGCTCAGGATTAGCTGCCTGTAGAAACAATTCAATTTCCTAACTTTCTCTAGCTTGCTATTCTACAAGATCCAACTGCTCAAATCTACTTTCAAATTCTCTTAACAATTCTGTAGTTTTAGCCACAAGACCCTTATTGGGTTGTATAACCCATTCCTGAAAAGTCTTGCTCGTAATCAAACTGGTGTCATCAATGTAAAATTCTTCCCTGAGTGTCTTCTTGAAGGCTACCTAGTCAGCATCCTGCAAGTATAATTCAATAATCCGTGCTTTCAGTTCATGAACAGTAACATGTACAAAATATCGGCTCCATGCAGATTGAGCTACTCCAAAGAATTCCATGTTCTGAGCATAGGTATGTACATATGCAGATACATTCTTGCCATTGAATAACTTCACCTCACACTCAACTGCTTGTAAAGCATTCATCACAACACTTTCTATTTGAGCTGAAGCTTGTATCACCTATTGTTGTTGTTGTTATACATACATAATCATATTCATATTTTGCACCAACTGTTGCAAAACATCATTGGAGATTGTATTCAAAGGTTCTCCCATATTATCTTTCCTTCTTCTGTGACGACCTTTCATGTTGGGTTCACCAATGTTGGAGGGGTTTTTGTCGAAAGGTCAAATCCACTGGGGATCAGAAGTAGAAGGAAGTAGAGATAGGAGATGGAAGAGAAGATAGAGAATACCCAAGTGGTAAACATGACAAAAACAAATCACAATGAATTGAATCAATATGTATTGAAAGAACCTGGAATATTTGCACTACTCAGAAGTAATCTCCAGGCATTAGTTCTCCTGGAGCTCCTTCGTAGACCAAAAACGTGGATTAGAAAAATCAGCTCTTTCTCTGCTGCCCGGAACCCAAATCTAATGGCTCCGTTGGCTCCGTTGGCTCCGAAAGGGGGGTAAAATCAAAGGACACCTGCTCACGGATCTCCTAGATCACTCCTTCTTTTTCCTTTAGTTCAATCTGCAGTTTTTAGCTTGTTTACAGTGATCGCGACGCGCGCAATTTCGTCCATCTGTCTCTTTTGTGAAAATCTCCTAATTGGCTGAAAAAGCAACTAGCTTTTTGCATGCCATCCTAATCTAGAAGTTTTTTCTAACTTTTTCATATTTTTACAATAAATAATAACTCACACTAGTACTAATGGCTCGGATCACATTGACTCTCTAGATCACTAGAGAAATTGGATGATGATAACTTTTTCACACTGTGTCCTCATAACATCACGACAACGCGCAGTGATTAGTGTTTAGGATAGTGTATCCCTCGACAGACGCTCCTGGCCCGCGAGGCCGTGTGGTGTGGTGGGGTTGTCTATTGAGGGCATGAGGTCCAACTAGTGCCTTAGCCAGTGTCGGCCCATTTTAGGTCCCATCAGATGCTGTGCGCAAAGTAGATCGACGCTAGAAGGCTGTAGAATGACTTGACCATTAGAAACCCAGGAAGATTCAAGTCGATCCTAACAAGGTTGGTTGATACGTTTCGCTATAAAATAGACTCGGGAGTCACTAACCGAAAAACCGTGTGACATTCTGTGGGAGCGCCAGGTGACATCTTTTAGATCAAACTCCCAATGGACTACTAAAACGTGTCGCAACTAGGCACATTACAATTGGTATCAAAGCAAACCAACAAACAACATAAGCAAGATAAGAGTAAATTAGGTAGAGTGAAGTAATGTTTTCACTTGAAAACATTTTTGGGAAAGGGAAGGCTGTTGATGCCAATGTTGATGTATGGATTAAATCCATGGAGGATTACTTCAGTTCAGCAAGAACAACACCTATAAAATAGGCTATGATTGCCAAGCTCAAGCTCACCGGCAAAGCTAGGCTCTAGTGGAAGCACTAGTGCAAGGACCAAGTAGTAGCTAAAAGAATAGTAACTTAGGATAAACTCAAAGAGGCAGTGCAAGGGAGATATATGCCATCGGCATACAGGACCTGGAAGATGAATAAGTTCTTTGAGATAAATCAGTTTGGTCTATCACTGGAGGCATACTACTCAAAATGTGTCTCCTTGCTAAAGTACTCCCTGACTATGAGCATATCCCAATAGGTTTCCAAATTTTTTGATGGGTGAGATCCACCAATGAATACCCGATTGGAATCTATGTGTCTTATAGAATTACAGGATGCAATGAAAAGAGTAGGTCCCATTGCCCAAGAAGTTCAGTCCAAATCTAGAAATAATAGATCTTGGTCTTACAAAGACCAAAACCAGGGAACAACAAAAGCCCAATTCAAAAGATTACAAGGACAAGGTCAAGGACAGTAGAAGAAACCAAAGACAAATGTAGTTAGTGACTTTGTTCCTACATAGAGAAATGACCAAAACCTACGATGCTTCTATTACAATGAACCTAGGCACTTCAAAAGAGTGTCCCAAAATTGGTGAGGACCATCACCAAGGACAATTCCGTGGGCAAACCAAAGCTGTGCATGGTCTAGGTCAAGTGAAGGGGAGCTACAAGCTCTACCCCGAGACCTACGGACCACTTATTGCTCAAGTGTTTCGAACCGAGCGGCCATGGCTACCTCTCACATAGCCGACGTGCAATGCCTACCTTACGGGTGTAGTGAGCTTACCTTGATGCTCGATCGAGTGCCCTCCTCTTTCTTGCACACCGGTAGCTCCACGATCCTTGAGGCAAGCTCAAGCAACCTCAATCCCTCTCCCATGAGCTTCATCCTCCATAGCCACGCGCGAGACAAGAGAAGAGAAGAGAGGAGGGGAAGATGAAGAGAGAAGATGGAGAGCTTCTTCTCCAAGATCCCTCACTCTCACACAATCACTCCCTCACACTCTCTCAATCCCTCTCTCAAGCACAAGCAAGAAGGCAAGAAACAAGAGAAGAAGAAGAAGGAAGCTTTGGCCACACACAAGAATGATCTTCTCATTCACTTTTCAACTTTATATACAAAACCCTAAGTCCCTTTTGGGCGGTCATCCCCTTTTCCTCTTTTTTACATGGCCGGCTGTAGCCTAGGCCCTTTTTCCCATTGTCCTTCTATCTTCCTAGATTCCTTTCCACCGCTCGTCTACATTTACAAATTGCACAGGTGAGAGCCTGGCACTCTTTTACAAGATTTCAGGGTGTGCCTTTTTATTTTAAAATGCGTCTTTCCCCTTTTGCATTTGCCTTGGACTTTTAGGATTGCCCTTGCGCTTTTGGCATTTTCTCCTATTCTTTCTTCAGTCAGGCTACCTTTTTTCCACCTTTGCCCTATGTCTTTTTTATTTCCTTTTGCTTTCTTCGTGTTGGGGTTAACATTACCCCCCTCCTAGACGAGTGCCAGTCCCATGGCACTCACCGTTGTAGGTAGCAGGCTATAGCATGCACCAAAGACGTGGGTGACAAGGACATAGTGGCTAGTTAGGTCGGTTGCTAGGTGGAATAGGTAGGTGGGTGACACTGCTACCAATGTGGTTGGGTGAATGATAGGTGATGGGGTTTAAGGATGATGACCAGGAAAGATTCCGGCGTGCTTTAGGCTTCATGAAGATACTCGGCATCTTTCACATTGTTGTGGCGCCCCTTATGTAGCCGGTCGTCTTTTGAGTATCAGAAACACTTGAAGCAATAAGCAATCCCTTAGGAGGGTGGTATTGGAGGGATTTATTTTGGGAAACTCCCTAAACGTTGTTTGCCTTGAAAATCTGTTGCTTTGATTGAAGATCCTTGTCTTTGAGTTGAAAGTCTTCAATTTTGAGTTAAAGGTCTTCAGGCTTGTGGAATCAATAAGCGATCCGTAGATCTTGAAGCGTTGGGCATGGATCATTGGACGATGAGGTTACAAGATCTATGCCAATGGCAATTCTACCTTGACTTGTTTCAATCATGGTAGCCATTAGCAGGCAGATGGCTAGTAACATGAAATCTGTTGAGCCATTTAAACCTTAGCAGCGAAGCTCCTGAAGTTGCAGTAATGGAGTCATGTCCGACTCATGGAAAAATTCCTTGTCATTGGAAGATGTAGTGGATGATCTTCTTCAGCCAAGCAGCCAGTTCTTGAAACAAGAACATAACCTTCAAGAAAAGTTGTGCACTTCCTAGGGGGTGTGTCTGTCTCACTGTGTAGTACATGGTGCCCATGCTAGTGGAATTGGGAGATGGGTCTAACCTTGGGCAAGCCCTTGCTAATGTCCCACACTTGACGACCCAGTTCGTGCGTCATTGGAGGTGTGGTGCAAAACTTAGGGTGACAGGTCTGAAAGTCTTGCCCTTGATGTGCCCTAAGTGTGAAGTGGAAAAGGGGCTAGGGAGAACCCTAGATGCAGTGAGTGTGGTGCACAATAACAATGAAGGGAGACTGCAAGCACATGTGAAGTGTTCTCCTTGTTAACTTGCTTAGTAGTAGATTCATCTTTCAGCTTTGCTATTTTTTGCTCTTGTCTTTCTCTCCAGTCACCTTGTCTTTGTTCCCTTGTGGCTTTTTCTCTTTTTGCTTTTTTTTTTCTTTTTTTTTTTGAGAATGAGAGAGGGAGTACAATTGTCAAGGCATATCACACCCATTTAATCACGGGGCGGTCCGCAGGCATTGAGATAAGAATGCGCAACTTTGTAGGTATTCTTTAATATCGGCCTTAGCTCTCAGAGGAGTGGTTGACAAGAAAGGGTGATTACACCTTGTGAAGCAAGTGTCACTCATATTTTCTAAGAGCTCTAGACAGAAGGAAGGAAGGAGAGTAGCCCACATCATTAACCTAGTCATAGCTCTACTATCTATTCCTAGGTTGATATCAAAGAAGAGTGGGGGAAGATGAGCTTCCTCTACTGTGGGTTTTTGGAGTAGCAGGAATTTGATAAGTCAGAGGTAATTACAAGTGGTCAAAAATGTTGGATCTGGGCAGGAAGAGAAGTCTGCAAGGAAATGATTTATAGAAGGAAGTATATCTTCTAACCTAAACACTAAGCATTCCTTAGGGCTCCTAGCATTTACATTATGTATTTTTGGGAAGTCGTAATCCCTATGCAAGTCTCTATCATAGTCCACTCCATGCCTATGGGGGTAGGGCATGTAGATAGGATCATTGCACTCTTCGGGGAGTGAACTGCAAAAGGCGGTCCATGCATCAAAATTGGTGTCCCAAATCCTCCTCCGCCATTTTGGCTGTGCCTCATAGCCTTGGATGGTTTTGGGAACCATATTGACCTTATCTTCCCAGTAATCATGTGGTTCTTGTCACCACCTAGTCATTATCAGGTTCCTCTCTTCAATCCACCTGTTTGCAAGTTCATTAGCCAGATCCTTGATCTTGGCTAAGACTCCTAGAGGCAGGGCCCAGTCTAGAGAGTGTGGGAAAACAAATGAGAGCTCAAATGGCCTTTTGTGGAATTCTTGCTGATGCTAGATGACCAACTCCTGGGGCCAACCTACAGGATGTGCATCACCTCTCAATGGCATGGGCTCTTCAGCAAGTTGTCTTGGAATTGTGCGTACTCAGCGTTGGGACTCCTCAGCTAATTCTTTTCTTCTCCTCCTTGCTGCAACTATACGCTCAGGCAGATGGGCATCTACAGGTTCTTCCTGTGGGAGATCGGGTTGAGGCGAACTCGGCATTCTTTTTTGCTATTCTTCATCACCTTGCTCGAAATCCGGACCCTCTTCGACATATCGCTCAACCACAGATGGGATGACTGGCAGTGGTGGTGGTGGCTGTTCATACTCCTCAAAACCTAGCTCCTTGAGCTCAGCAGTGGAAAGGCCCGTACAGCGTAAGTAGTGGAATTGTTGCTCCTTAGTGATCCCTGTACTCGTTGGGAGCTCCCGCTCTTGAAGACCATATCTTAGAGCTCGAGTGGTCAGCTCCAACTTTCTTTTCACCTTTTCCACTGGATCATCACCCTCAGCTTGTGTGACATGGAGTACCTTATTGAGGAAGGCCTGCCCACTGTGTTTTAGTAGTTATTTTGGCAGCTTCAACCCTGGCTTCTGCAAGCACCCTCTAGCATTCTGCCACCACTGCCAAGCGTTCGGTCAAGTCTCTCACCCTGTCAAAATTATTCCTTTCTCAATCCATAGCTCTTTCTTCCATCCTTTTTCTCTCTTCCTCTAGTTGGCTCGCCAAGGTGGTCACTACCTGTTGCTGCTCATTTGTTAAAAACCACAATTGGTTCATTTCTCTTGACTTTCGAGCCAGCTGCTCTTCAGCAATCCCTTTGGCTTGATCTACAATGCTGAGCCTTTGGTGCAACTCGGCCAGTACTTCTGATTTTTCTTGTACTAGCTGCTCTTGGCTTTGGATCTCAGCAAGAAATATCCTTTTTTGATTGAAAGCCATGGCCATGAGGGCCTCTACATCTTCCTGGGAGGTCTCCAATGCATCTTGTAATCTTTGTGCTTCATCTTGTAGCCGTTTTGCTTCTGCTGTGCTGAGACTCCTGGCCCTTCACTCTTCAGAAACTTGATTTTGCTTATTAATCTGTTTTGTTCTTCTAGCTCTTGCCACAAACTGATCTCCATGGTATGTTCTTGTGGTGTACTAGCTTCGCCTTCCTGAACCTCCTGTCTATAGTTTCCACTCAAGCGACCTTTTGTTGTAGATCATTGTATTGCTGCACTAGTAGCTTTAGAATCCTTTGTTCTACCACCAAGTTCTACTCTTCATCTTCTAGCCTTTGTTTAAGGCAGCTTTCGTTGTCCTGGGCTTCCTTTGCTTTTGCTACTAGCTGGTCCTGCAGGGCCTTCATTTCTCTTCGTCGGTCGGCTCCCTGCCTTGAGACTTCTAGCCTACGAGTAGCTGACATTTCTTTTTCTTTTTCTAGCTCCATCAAGGCCACTTTCTTCTCTTCCTTCACCTTGTCTAGTTGTGCCAGTAGCTCAACCACATATGCGTCATAGTCAGTGTCAGCAGGCATGGAAGTATGGGGTGTGGTGGTTGATGCCTCCAGCCTTTGTCTTTTAGGGTCTTGCCATGACTCTACATCTGCGGCAACCGGCCTTTTCAATCTGGTTTCTGGCACGATCTCGGCCACTTTGCTCACTAGCATTTGCATCATGTTCATTAGCTGTGCCGTGTCGAGGGGAGGTGTGGGTTGTGTGGTGGTTGTAGTCGTGGTTTCAGTCGTTGCAGGCACAAAAGAGGAAGGAAGTGGATGTAGTAGGGACTTGCCCTTGCCTATAGCCACTGGAGCTGCTTCCACACTTGAGCTAGCTTCGGCTTTATGACGGGGGCTCACAGGTTCGAGCTCTCCACCCCCGTGGGTCTCTTCCATAGATCTTCGTGTAGCCTCTGCCAACTCAGGTAGCTCCTTCAGTCTCTGCTCTTCAGCTTCTTCTTCCACCCTTCTTTTCCTGTCCTTTTCTGCCTTCTTTTATTCTTCTCTTATCTTTGCAAGCTCTTCCTCCTCTTTCCTCCTTCTTTCTTCCTCAGCCCTCCTAGACTCTCTTTGAGCCCTCTTGATTTCATCTCGTTCTTCCTTGCTTAATTTCTCTTTCCTTTCCTTCTGTCTCCTGTCCCCTTTCTTTTGTCCTTCTGGTTTGCTTGCTTTTGTAGGCGGCACCTCTTGTTCTCCCTTGTCACTTATCATTCTTTCACTTGATTCTTCTCCTTCGTGGTGAGGTGGGCTTTGATGAAGTGGGCTTTGATGTGCAACTTGCTCTTCCATGACTCCAGCACCTTTCATTGCTTCATCTATGATGGCTGTCAAAACACCACCATATCTAATTGTGGCCGCCTTTGAGGCAGGTTTCTTCCTTGTGGAGTGTGCTGTTGAGGCAGGGGATTCTCCTCCTACTGGTGCTTCCACTGGAGTGAGAAGGGCAACTGAGCTTTGAATGGTTTTTTGCACGAACCCATTCCAGTCTATCTCCTCAGGGACTCCTACTACGATGCTTTCTAGCAATGGGACCCCAATCATGTTCATCAATGCATTGTACCTTTGGCCCGAGAAGAGTGTGTGGATCATCTTCGCTTGCACCTTCACTGCTAGATCCGAGATGTCAACCAAGCTGATTCCATCCACTGTGTGCACCTCTTCTTTCTTTACCCCCAGCATGGCGTAAACATCCCTTCTCAGCCGCCTCTCTTTCTTGGGTATGAGTCCCAAGGCCTTCTCTATGATTGCCGCATAAGGGGCACTTCAACTCTTATTTCCTACTCCCGTGTCCTCACTATGAGAGTGCCACAGTTCATGCCCTTATCAAAGTTCCTCAAAAATTCAGCACACATGCCGTAATCCACGGCCTGCCCTATCTTTTCCACATACTTGTGGAGGTGGCATATGTCCACCAATTCTTTGACTGTAGGTTCCTCCAAGATGGCCTCATCCAAGTTCAGTGTGTGCTTGAAGGTGAATTGACTGAATCCTCGTGTCTCGACGCTGATGCCGAACTTGGTCATCTCTTCTTTAGAAAATGGGAGTTTGCCCCCTATGTCTTGTCCTGCCATGGTGGTTACCTGTCAACACACCATGCCAACATTAATGCTTAAAAATTGGCTTATTTCTAACAAAACTCAATTTTGAGAGAAAAATGTATGTGTCAAAAATTGGTATACTTGCTTAGAGGCCAGCAGCAATTGCTATTGTTTTCCCTTTGCAGTATCTTCCATTGAAACTCAATTAATCATAACATTCTGCTAGATAGCATGACTCTCATTTTTCTCTACTCTTGCTCACATTGCTCCCCCCCGTCTTGGATCTTTCAAGGAATCCTTCCTAGGATTAGCATAGGAAGTACGAGGCAAATGTTGTTTTTCGTGGATTGACTTACTTAGCCAATAACCAATCATAGAAGCTTGGATTGTATTCGAGTTGGGCATGACAATCAAGAGCAAATGGTTGGATGGAGACTTGGGAGATATAGGTCAAGACATCATGAAAGAGATCTCCAGTATTAAGGCGGCTTGCAACATGTAATTCCTCTTCCGTAAGGAATTGGTCAATGTAAGGGTGAGCGAGCACATGGTCGTCTAAATGTTGGTTGCGGGTGATGGCCAAAACCCTAAACAAGATAGGTGCCACATAATTAGGGCCATATTCGATGGTTTTAACTTCCCTGCATTGCTCAACATTGGTCATTATCCGGCAACCTTTTTTCTCCCATTGGATTCTCAGAGCAAACCACTGCTACAAGAACGTGGAAGGTGAGCTTGCCATCTGCGTGAGCTCTTACAACTCGTGGTCAAGAATAGAACGAGGAGGCTTACGATATGAAGTGATTAGTCTTCTGAGGGCAGCTTGCTCCTTTGAGATTTTGTCGTTTGCTATCAGTTCAGCAGCAATTTTGGGGAATTTAACGGTCATAAGTTCGTATTCTTCCCAAGTGCATGGTAATGCACGAACATCCGAAGCAAGTGTTTTGTCAAGAAGACCTAGATCTAGCCTCTCATAACTTCTAGCGAATGTAGTGAAAGTTTTGTCCAACATCTTGATGCAGGTTACTAAGTCATCCCCATAAGTCACGACGAGGTCTTTAGCCAAGGAAAGGAAAGGTCATACCGCATAGGAAGGTTTAAGACCTACTGGTGGGAATGGTGCAAATGGAATGGATAGTCGTGACTTCATCATTGGTGTCACAAGTGTGGCTTTGCACTCCGAAGCACTTTGAGGTGCTGTAGGAAGCTCTAGGGGCATGGGAGTTGTGTTGGGTTCTGAGTGAGAAATCATGGGGGCATTTAAGTTCTCTAGATTAGGTAAGTCTAAGGCTTGTGGCATTTGCTTTGGTCGATAGATGAGCTAGGGCTTAATAGCCACAGCGGGCAATGGTTTGTTGACTATGCCCTGGGCACCATGTGTGCAAGCCTCCCTCACTGGGGTGAGATTGCTTGTAGATGAGCTTTTAAACTTGCCATTTTTAGGCACCCAAATCCACGGGTTGCCCTCGTAGTATCCTTGTGCGCACAAGAGATCTTTGGGGATCCATCGCGGCATGGTTGTGTGTCTACGTTGATAGCGTCTAGACTGCCTCTTAGGCCATGATGGGGCTGATTATTTTGGCATTTAGAATCACATTTGGGTGGTCTACCCGGATGTGGTCTTTGTCGTTTTGGCACCCATATAAGCTTGGACTCCTTGGCCTTGTGAGCACTCTTGGTGGGTTTGGGCCTAGGGTCGAGAGCCTAGCATGAGGCCTTAGTTTTCTTCTATTTAGACTTGGGCTCAAGCATGGTTGTAGGGGTTTCTATCGGTGGCTTTGTAATGGTGGAGGAGTTAGGACAGCCCTTGCTAAATGTCGTCACTATACGCACATTGCCTATAGCAAGATGAATGCGGTTTAGGTTGTAATCCACATTACAGTTCGTTTGCTTCTTGAAAGTACGACCTAATAGTGACATATTACCGGCTCCTTTAGTGTTAAGCAACACATGGAAGAAAGCTGGTAAACTTTCAGACTCAATAGAAATGACTACCTTGTACTTCCCTAGGAGTGAATAAGCATTACCCCCAAACAGGGTGAGTTTGGCATTAGTGGGCTGTAGTTTCGGTTGACCAATGCGTGTCCAATGGTCATGCATCAAGATATTGTAGTCGGCACCTTCATCAATCAAGGCATCGAAAGAATATGTCGCTCCTACTGTGACTGTGATTCGTAGATACGCTGGTGCCACTGCTTTTTCGTCCTGATCTATAAGGTCAATTATAGTGGCCATGCAGATGTTCATTGGGGGTTCTAGCATGGGTGGCTCATGTAATGGATGGGAAGGAGGATAGTACTTCTTTATGCGGCTGCCATTAAAAAAGCCAATTCCTTCGCCTTCAAGTGTCTCTAACTCAACATTCCCTGTTCTACCAATCATGCATACTCTAAAAGGCCCTAGCCCCCAAAACTTCATCTTCTGTTTATGCCCTTTTACAGAGTATAGCAGAACAAGGTCCCCTTGTTCAAAGTCTCGCTGTTTGACATGCTTGTCAAACCACATATTTCATCCAGCCTTCTCACAAATCAGAGAGTGAGTGGCGAGGAGTCGATTAGGCGCTCTAACTCCACTAAGCGATTGGTCCAAGCCTCTCTTCCCTCCCAACGCTCCTGGACTGCTATCCTTAAGCTAGGGATGAAGAATTCTAAGGGTAAAATGGCTTTAGTTCCATACGTCAGCCTATAAGGCGTCTGTCCTACAACCGTTTTATAAGCCGTGCGATAGGCCCACAAGGCCGCCATTAGCTTGTTGTCCCAGTCACTTCTTGAAGTAGACACTACCTTTGTAAGCACGTTGACTAAGATTTTATTCATGGATTTGGCTTGGCCATTAGCCTGAGGATAATAGGGAGAGGACTTCCAATGAATTATTAGGAAGGTAGAGAGCAGGTGGGAAATCACCTCATTAATGAAGTGCATGCCTTGGTCGCTTACAAGTTCGATTGGACAGCCAAACCGTGAAATGACCTGCTCCCACAAGAACTTTGCAGTGGTTCTAGCATCATTCTTTCTCGTGGCTCGTGCCTCTGCCCACTTCGTTAGATAATCGATTGCCACTATGATGTAGCGAGCTTGGGAATATTGTGCCGCAGGACTGATAGGTCCAATAAAATCGATGCCCCATTTTTCAAAGGGTTGTCGGGCTATGACAGGGGTCAACTCCATCTTGTCTTTCCGCACAGGCACTTTGATCCTTTGGCACTCATCGCAGTGCTTTACGAATTTAGCTGCATCACAGAAAAAGGTGGGCCACCATAGTTGGTATTGTAGCACCTTTCAGGCTATTGTGTCCTCGCTAAAATGTCCTCCAGCGATTCCACCATGTGCTTCTTTCAAAGCATCGTGCATCTCATGCTCACATACGCATCTGTTCAATAAACCATCTTGTCTCAACCTATAGAGTTGGACAGCTATCAGTTGGTATGGATAAATTTTCAGGATAAGTCTTCTTAGCCTAGCCTTCTCAATGGGTCTCTCAGGTAGTCCGCTCTCTAGCACTTGCACTATGTCATTGGCCCAATACAGCGTCAGATCAGCTTTAAACAATTCTCTCTCGCTAGACAGGTTAAAGAGATGAGCATCCGTAGGTATGCCTTGTCCAGCGGCTTCTCCTGTGGGTATGCGGGACATGTGGTCAGCCATGTAATGCTGCTTTCCTTTGTGTACAACCATTGAGAAGTCAAACTCTAGTAGAAGGAGTAACCATCTAGCTATGCGTCCCGTAGCGCAAGGCTTGTTCACAAGATATAGCAAGGCTTGATGGTCAACAAAGAAGACAAAGGGAGTGGCCAACAAGTAATGCCTAAATTTCTTTACAACAAATACCATGGCCAACCCCTCCCTTTCTATCGTAGAATAGTTCATCTCGGTCTCTGTGAGCTGCCTGCTGGAAAAACTCATCGGGTAATCTAAGTTATGTTCACCAGGCTGGCATAGCACGGCTCCAATAGCGAACTTAGAGGAGTCTATGTGTACATGAAATGTTATGTTCCAGTCTGGGGCTCGTAAGATTGGTGTAGTAGTAAGATCCTTTTTCAACTCCTCATATGCACGCTGGCATTCCTCAGTCCACTCGAACACTATCAACAGCTTGTACAATGGTCTAGCAATTAGTGCGTAATTTAGTACAAAGCATCGATAATATCCAGTGTGTCCTAAGAAGCACTAAACTCCCTTGTAGTTATCGGGTGGCGGTAAGTCAACAGTGACTTTGACTTTAGAAAAGTCAGTGGCAATGTTGTTCCTTGACACTACATGCCCTAAGATGCATTCGTGTTTCACCCAGAACTGGCACTTCAAGGGGTTCAATGAGAGGTGGTACAACCTACACCTTTCAAAGAGAGCTCTCAATTTATCTAAGTGTTCGGCCCAACTAGAGTGTACGCATAAGTTGTCTGCAAACACTTCTAGTTCGCGCCTAAGCATGTCCTTAAAGATAGTGCGCATTAGGCATTGAAAAGTTGCAGGTGCGTTCATCAGCCCAAAAGGCATGACAATGTAGGCAAATACACCCCATTCCGTGGCAAAGGCAGTCTTGTGCCTCTCGTCGGGGTGCACTTGCACTTGATTATAGCCCGAGAAACCATCCAGAAAACTATAGGCTTCTTTTGAATAGGACTCCCACTGCAACAATATATGGGATGACTCTAGAGGAGAGGTATACTGGTAGGAAACCAGATATTTATCATTTGAAGATTTTTGGTTGCATTGCCTATGTTCATGTGCCAAATGAGTTGAGATCCAAGTTGGATCCAAAAGCTGAGAAGTGCATCTTTATTGGTTACTCTCTACAGTAGACAGGGTATAGATGCTATAACCCTTCTACTCGTAAGTTTACAGTGAGCAGAGATGCTATTTTTGATGAGATGAGTAGCTGGTATAGACCAGTAAATGTGATTGATGATGTAGATGCACAAAATGGTAATGTTGCACAGAATTCACAGCAGTAGTCACAAAATATTAGTGGACCTGGAGTGTCCTCTAGCAGTGGTTCACATTCTTCGCCATGGACAGGCAGATTGAGATCGGGAGAATCTCCTCAAAACAATGCAGATAGTGGTATGCAAGTTTCACAAAAAGGAAAAGAGAAGGTAGATCAGCCATGTTTGATGTGAATGCAGGTCACTCTTATGTGGATGGTGAATCCAGTGGCTCAGAATAGAGCATTGATGATGAGTTGGGTATTCCTTCTATTGTTACACCTGGAGTAAGGAAGACCAGGGATGTTTTGAGAGCACCTGGGAGTGAACCTACTTTGTGCAGGTCTATCAGAGCTAGGTATCCTGTGGATAGGCTGAAATATGATGGATTTACAGCCATTCACTATGCATATATGGTCAAAATGATACAAGAACCAGAATCCACTTCTTTTGAGCAAGCCATGGGAAAAGAAAAATGGGAGAAAGCCATGGATGAAGAAATGGATGCCTTGGAAGCAAATGCTACATGGGAATTGGTACCTTTGCCTAAAGGTAAGAATGCAATTGGCTGTAAGTGGGTTTATAAGGTGAAGCACAATGCAGATGGTTCTGTGAACAAATACAAGGCAAGATTAGTAGTCAAGGGGTATGCACAAACATATGGCATACAGCTCTTGCAGAGGCAGTATGGATTGGACATGCTATCCAAATATGGGATGACAGGCTGTAAGCCTATTTCAGTTTCTTTGGAAAAGAATGTGAAGTTGAGCGCAGATGCAGGTGAGCTTCTCGAAGACCCTACTATGTACAGACGCATAGTAGGAAGTTTGATTTATATGACTATTACCAGGACAGATTTGAGCTATGGTGTTGGATTGGTAAGTCAGTTTATGCAGGCTCCAAGGAAACCACATTTGGATGGAGATAGACGCATACTCAGATATGTTAAGTCCGCATTGTAGTATGGACTATTTTATGAGACTGGGGTTTAGATACAGTTGCATGGATACACTGATGCTGATTGGGCTGGTAGTATTTCTGATAGACGATCTACCAGTGGATATGTATTCTCTTTTGAGAGTGCTGCAGTCACTTGGAGCAGCAAGAAACAGCCTACAGTTGCCTTGTCGAGCACAGAGGCTGAGTACAAGGGTGCAGCAATGGCTGCATGTGAGGTAGCTTGGTTGCATAAGCTACTTTATGATATGCATCAGCCTACAAATGGGCCAGTTGTCATTTATTGTGACAACATGAGTAGTATATTGGAAAATAACCCAGTCTATCATGCTAGAACAAAGCACATTGAGATGCATTATCACTACGTGTAGGAGAGGGTTTTACTAGGTCTTATTGATCTAGTTTATGTCAGCAGAGAGGATCAGATAGCTGACATATTTACGAAGGCATTGGGCGCAGAGAAGCTGTGCAAGTTCAGAGACCTGCTTGGTGTGCAGGAATTGGGATTGAGATCGAGGGGGAGTGTTGAGATATCAAGCTCCACTCGTGATATGCCAGGGTGACTGTTGTGCATTTATGTCACCGACTTGTCAGATGTGGTTGGTACACTGCCCATGAATAATAGCTAAATGACAGCTATCCTTATCTACTCTAGTTTGTGGCTTAGTTAGTATGCCACCTTAGTTAGTTGAGTTTGGTTTGAGACCCATATATAGGGTTCTTCTATTTCTTTTATACTAGAGTTCTTTTTGGCTTACACAACTAAGAAGAGAAAAATTGTTTTCAGCCTCCACCCTTGTGTGTATTCCCCCATTGTACAAGCAAGAAAGCTACAAGTGAGACTCCTTCCTTCTCTCCCACAATCTTGACAGAGATATGATGCGAAAAAGAATTGTAGACATAGGCGCAGGTGTTAGTGTACTAAGCCATGCAGTCTTAGAGGCATGGGGAAACCCTCCTGTAGAGACTGCGAGGTTTCACGCCACGATAGCAAATGGAATGAAGGTAAGACCATTCGGGGTCTTAAAGAATTGGCTAGTAAAGATTTCCAGTGTGCAGTTTTCGGCAAACTTCATTGTCATGAAGGGAGTGGATTACGACATACTATTAGGTCGACCTTGGATGAGGAATGTGTGTTTCCTAGGGAACAGAACTAGTGCAATAAGGTTAGAGATGGACACTTGGAAGACGACCCCTATTGACCTAGATGCCATCTCAGCTATGCTGAAAGGTGATACTCAAACAACCAAACCCTATGGATCACTCACTAAATATATTCCTTGCCCTGCGGGGATGAGAGGGACTGGATGCACATTGTGGCAACCATTGACCTACCATTCTCGGATGAGGAAGAACTATATCGGCAAGCTGCTAAAGCCGCAACCATGCCAATTGAGGAGCCAATTGTGCCACTCTGCATGATGGCAGGAAGCTCACTCAACCTAGGAAAAACAGCCTCGTTCCATATCCCCAACAACAAACTAGAGCTTTAGGAAATCGTAGAGTATTTGACCAATAAATTGGAAGGCAACTTGGCTGCTAACTTAAAACCTCTTAGCTAAGCCAGAATGGAAATGGACTAAGGTCCATGGCCTGAATTTGTTATATAACTGGGCTTTAGTTACTGATGACAAGGAGACTGGAGAGGAAAGCTTAGGTGATGATGAGCAGTTAGAAGGACGGGACTCTGATGAACGAGGAGTATGAGAACTGTCGCTCTACGGAAGAGGAGAGTGAAGAAGAGATAGATACAATAGAGTATGACATGGAAGGAAAAGCGATAGAGCAAATCAGGGCAAACTCGAGGCCTAGGAGAGGAAGGACCACTCAAAACGAAAAAGGAGTCATGCGAATGGAGTGTGACAGATCCTGGCTAGAACACATAGGAGCCGTGGATTACGAGCAAGCCGGAGTGGCACGACCATGGGTAATCCCAATGCTCAAGACAGATGCACCTACTGGACTACGACCCCCGGGGGAAACACCTTCCTCAAGTGAGGGATGCGAGTTTAACTCAGAGTCGGAAGTCAGCACTGAGAGTGATCCCGAGATACCACAACCTTCTAAAGTCAAATGCACCAAGGGAGACTTGCCAGTCCACCTAAGGAACAGGAGGCTAAAGTAGGAGGCCATGAAGCAAGCAAAGGAGTTAGAAGCAGAAAGGCAAAAGAAACCACAGGATCTACCCAAATGGTTTACAAAATTTAAAAAGGGTGAGAGAGTGGTGATTCTGCTAGGTGCAAAAAGACAAGGCCAAACTAGTGAACCGATCAAGGGACCCGCCAAAGTCAAGGAAGTTAACTTGGCTAGGGAAGGTGAAAAGCCAAGACCTGTATTCATTGCAGATGACTTGACGGAGGATGAGGAGACCAAACTTGTTGCACTCTTGCAAGAGTACATTGACATATTTGCCTGGACTTTTGATGAACTTAAGGGAGTCGACCCTAGGGTTGTGACTCATAATATCCCAATGGTCCCTAATGCAGTGCCAACGAAACAACAACCTTACCCCATGAATCCCAAACATGCCCATGCAATAAAAGAGGAGATTGATAAACTCATGAGGGCAGGATTCATATATGAGATAGCACATGGACTGGGTATCACCTATCGTGATTGTCATGAAGAAAAATGGAAAAATCCGAGTGTGCGTGAACAAGAAAGTGAATGCCGCTACAAAGAGGGATAACTATCCTTTACCTTACACCGAGCACATGGTTGAGAGGGTAGTAGATTGTTGTAGAAACTACTTCGGCCCACTAAAAATCTGGCAAGTCTTTTTCATTGAGCATGGCACGAGATACCTCTCCAATATGCCTGTTTTTCCTTTCTGCAATTCCATTTTGTTGTGGGGTATGACTAGATAAATATTGCTACTTTATGCCATGCTCCTGCAGGAACCTTGCAAACTCATTTGTGAGGTACTCTCCCCCTCCATCTGACCTTAGGCATTTTATTTGCAGGTCTATTTCTTTTTCAACCATAGCTTTAAGAGTTTTGAAATGCCCAAAAACTTTTCTTTTCTTTTTCATAAAATACACCCAAACTTTTCTGCTATAGTCATCAATAAAAGTGACAAAATAATGACAGCCTCCAAGAGATGCAGCTTTAGTAGTCCACACATCAGAGTGGATTAATTCCAATGGCTTCTTACTCTCTTGAACATGTCTAGGAAATGGTTTCCTTGCCTGTTTTCCAAATTGACAAGCTTCACATACCTTATGCATTTCTGCAACCTTGAATTTAGGCAATCTTGCAACAATATTTTGGGCTTGCATTGATTTGTCGCTGTACATTAACATGACCGATGCATTTATGCCAGATATTAATATCTGCAACTACACCGTCCCATGTGCGAACATTGCTGCACTCAATTCAGGCATGTCTACATCCAACGTAAACATTCTGCCATTCTTCTTTCCTTTTGCTATCAAGTGACCTTTATTTTTCATATCCTCAACAAAGTATCCATGAGGATTAAATCTGACTTGCAAGCCCTGCTCAACCATTTGACCAACAGAAACCAGATTCTTAGTGATATTCGGGACATGAAATACATCAGACATGTATTTCTTTTTCCCATCCTGCATAGACAAAGGAATTTTTCCAATCTGCACAATAGGATGTACAGTATCATCACCAGTCTCCACAAATCCTAGTTTTTCCATTTTCCTTGCATCCTCCATCCATTCTACATGACCTGTCATGTGGTTTAATGCACCTGAGTCAACATACCATACATCATTGCTTTCTTCTGTACTTGTCACAGAATTGTTCATGTGCTTCACATAAACAAATGCTCATTTCTGTCATCACCCTGTCTACTAGAAGATGTATAATTCCCTTCTTGCAATTTCCCATTCATGATGTCATTCTGCTTTTTATAGCAGTCTTTAGCCATATGACCCATTTTACCACAATAGTAGCATTCAACATTGTTGTTTGCATTTTGGCCTCTTTGCCATCCACCACGACCTCTTTGGCTCCCCCTGCCTCTAGAGTTACCACGTCCTCCTCCATAGGACTGGTTTTCTTGAGTTTGCTACATATTCTGATTTCTAGCACGGCCTCGAAATCGGCCTCCTCTACCTCTGCCTCTACCTCTTCTAGCATTTGAGTAGAAGACAGCTTCTTTTGAAGTTCCTCCTGAAGAAGATGCACCACCATTTCTCTACTCCTCAAAAATTAGAAGAGCAATCAACTCTTCAAAATTAGGAAATCTTTCACGGACGGAAATGGATGTTCGGAACTGTGCATAATCCTTTCCTAGACCATTCAAGGTCACAGAAACTAAATCATCATCTTCCACTGGCGACCCAATGGAAGCAAGTGCATCTGCAATCTTCTTCACCTTCATGTGGTAGTCATTGATGATCATATTTTCTCTTTGCACATTGTGCAACTCTTGCTTGAGCTGTATTTTCTTGGCTTACGTATTTGTGCTATACATTTTTGACAAAGTATCCCATGCCTCCTTTTGCGTACTTGCATCTTGAATATGCACAATCATAGAGTCTGAAATGTTGATAGATAGCCAGTACATAACTTTCCTGGCTCTCTCATGCCATGCTTTAAATGCCTGCATTTGTTGTTGATTGGGAACATCAGGAAGAACTGGTTCTTCTTCATTTCCTGCAACGAATTCCCAATATCCTTTTCCCATAAGGAAATTTGTCATTCTAAACTTCCATGCTTGGAAGTTGTTCTTGTCAAGCTTTTCAGTGACAATCTGTGAAAGAGAATCAGATGCCATTACAGAACACTGCAAAAAATTCTGTCATTGCAAAGAACACAGCTTCAGCCTCACAAGAGCAAATATGCAAAACTAACGAAAGTGATATTTAACCACACAATCACTTCCTATTGACGATTTTGCATCAACAGGCAACAAGGATGATTCTGTAACTCCTAATGTCTCTGCGCATAAGCATACGATGCAATTTCTACATTAACTTTTCACCGACTTGTAGAACAGTGGTCTCACAACATAAAACTGGGCCTTTTCCTGAGTGCGTGCAGAAAACTTCCACCTCCAAAACACGCCCCGAAATGGCCTCAAATTAAAAAAACAGAGCAACCGAGGGCAAAGCCTCACCCGCAGCATATACTGCCCTCTTGCTACACCGCGAAAGACATCTCAATCTGAGACAATGCACTCTTGCACTTTTCGACTATGCTACCTGCAGAGACTTGCTTCCAAAACAGAAAAACGAAAGCAACACTGGTCCTCTTACCAGAACACCGCAAACTTGGTTTGCTTTCTTGAGCTCCTTACCACGAACAAGGCTCTGATACCATGTCAAGATTGTGGGAGAGAAGGAAGGAGTCTCACTTGTAGCTTTCTTGCTTTCACAATGGGGGAATACACATAAGGGTGGAGACTGAAAACAGTTTTCCTCTTCTTAGTTGTGTAAGCCAAAAAGAACTCTAGTACAAAAGAAATAGAAGAACCCTATATATGGGTCTCAAACCAAACTCAACTAACTAAGGTGGCATACTAATTGAGCCACAAACTAGAGTAGAGAAGGATAGCTGTCATTTAGCTATTATTCATGGGCGGTGTACCAACTGCATCTACAAACAACTGACAAGTCGGTGACATAAATGCACAACGGTCACCATGGCATATCACGAGTGGAGCTCGATATCTCAACAATCTCCTAAGGCTAGGACGGGTAAAACTGCATGCATTTCAGTGCCTTCCCAAAAAGCATTGATATGCAAAGACTTAGGAATTGAGTGTAGAGTTAGACTTGGGATCTGTGTAACTGCATCATGATCTTGTAGATCAGCACCCGCAAGTCCTGTGTGTCCCTCCATCAAGTCTTTTAACTCCTGCCATAAGGAATGATTCTGCCTAAGCAGGTCTTCCAAGCTTAGAGTTACTGGAGTAGACAAGAAGGTTGTGAGGAGGCTACTGGGCTCTTGTCTTCCCCTGAGGCTAGCATTTCTAGGCCATGCGTTCTGTCTGCCCTGGCAAGTTTCCCCTTGGCCTTGCTGGCTGAGTTGCTCCCAGTGGTGTAGGTTTGCTCGCCGCTTATGGTTTTGAAGGTGAGACTGGTGTGCTCACGCTGGAGAAATCGTCAATAGCATCTTCTAATATGGGTTCAGCATCCTTGAGGTGATTTTGGGCATCCTTGAACCACTCCTTGACCTTAGCTATAGCCTTGAGCTGCCGTTTGGAATGGGGATATTCCCCTACCTTGGCACTCCCTAGCTCAGTTGTCTTAGGAGATGAGGTCTCCACCTCTGCGTTCGTAACCCTCTTTCTCGTTACTAAGGTAGTCGCTTCCTCGGTTTTAAGAGTTATCTTTGCATCGGTTCTCTTTTTTCGTCTCCTCCGGCTTTTCTTTCTTATTGAGGTTAGTCAAGGTTACTTGGCCCTAGCAAAGAGATGCCTGCCTATTTTGTTTGAGCTCGTGTCATAACATGTAGTGGGATGGGTGTATCCTCACTGTCAAAGGTTTCCACTCCAAAAAGCCCCAAAGGCACCGATGGCATGTTGGCAGAGCTGGTTGATGGCTTCCACTTAGGACAGTCAGAAAATAGATGTGTGATTCCACACTCTGTGCATCGGAGATCCGCTTTGTCCTTGTTAGCTTGTTCTCGTTCTGGGTAGAATGAAATGTGGCCTGGGTGGCCACAAGTCCATCATGTGACTGGATCTTGGCTTGGCCCTCCAAAGCCTCTGCCTCTTCCTCTTCCTAAAGCCATCACCAGCACCGCGACCGATAGTCCATCAGGACTGGGTTGCCCTCCTCGTCATAGGATATGTACGGGTTGACATATTTTTCTTCCTCATTAGGCTCCTCCACAAAGTGAACAGGAGCATCACTAGATGGGTGGGTTACAAAAGGCCCTGGTGGTTTGGGTATACCAGTTGGGTTCATCTCCACCCTAGGTACAGCAGGTCTTGAGTCAGTCGGTGTTGGGAGAGCTAACTGGGCTCCCCTCCCAAAGAAATTGGGTGGCCTATTAACTAAGTATGGAGGGTTGTACTGCTGCGCGCATGGGAATCTCCTCAGCATTCTACAATGCACTGCATCATGCCTGAATCTACCGCAATTTGAGCACGGCCGAGATCTAGGATCTTGGCACTCAACTCGAAGGTGATTGCCGCCGCAATATATACATTGTACATGCGATCTCACAGGCTTCCTTACCAAATCTTGCAACCGTGCAATCTCCATTCTTATTTTTGCCATCCCCTGGTTGTGGTCTATACTCTTTCCCTTATCCTGCACACTAGCAGTTGCTTTTTCCCCCGAAGTAGTTGATCTCTCAGGGTCCCTCTAGTTTGTACTCTCTCGGTTGGTAGTCCTCATGCTAAGTTCCCTGAGTTGATCATCTACGCATATTACCTCCTCGAAAACTCTAGCTAGCACGTCTCGTTGCAAGGTGGAGTTACTGGCCAAAGCCTTGTAGAGCTTCTCACTCTGAATCCCATTCATGAACACTGTAGACACTACCCTCTCGGTAGGTCGCTCATTGGCAAATCTCGACATTGTTTCTGCTTCCAGCTCCACGAGGTTGTCAATAAATCCAAGCAGCTCTGATAGCGTCCAATCCTCTATACTGTTACTTTCCGTATCTTCATGTCTTCTCGAGGTCCTACTAGTAGGGCACTCACGCACCTGTCTAAGTCTTGGGGTCTTCTCCTACTAGTGGGTTCCTTAATGTTATTAGATATCCTGAGGTGTTCCTTGTTATTTGAAAGCAACTGCAATACTTATTCACACGTTATGCTTAGTGCTTTCGTGGTGCTTAGTGTGAAAACAAGCTTTTCTCTTTTCTTGTAGTGCAAACTTAGTGGAACACAAGAGTGAAGTGTTGATGCAGAAAGCGTTTAATGCGAACTCCACTCTGTTTCTCTCCAAATTCTTAGCCTGATTTGAGTTCTAAGCTCGGTTCCCGGCTATTCTATGGTCTTTTTGAAGGTTTGTGTTATGTTTTCTATTCTGCTCTAAGTTCGATTGGTCTCTAAGGTTCTAAAGGTCAAACTGGGTCTTGGGAGTGTTCAGGGTTCTGTCCTGGGGGTCAGGTCTGTGGCAGGGTCAACTAAAGATCATATTTTTCCTTCTGGCAGGATGGTCCGATTCTTGCAATCGGACAGGGAGGTCCAAGTATGATGGGCGGTCCGAGTGCCACGTGGGACGTCTGATTGGATTGTCCGATTCTGGGAATTGAACAAGTCTGGTCCGACTCTAGTAGTCGGACGGTCCGATTCTTGGAATCGGATCCGACTCCAGGACTTGGGTGGTCCAATTCTGGGAATTGGACCACTGAGACCTGGTCCGATTGCTTCTGGCGAGGCGCGATTTTGACGCGTTTTGATCCCACTTGACGCCTGCTACACACAATCACAAGAGACTTTCCAGATCTGATTAGGGCACTACTAAGAAGCATCAAACTCACGTGGAGTAGCACAAATCGATGGCACCCAAAATCGTGATAGCGCTCCCTCTTCCTCGTAACCAGAAGCTCTCTCTCTCTCTCTCTCACACACACAAAGCCAACCAGTGAAATGAGGTTTGTCCTGGCCTCCCAAGCCTCTTAAGGTCCTTTCCTAGCACTGCAAAACCTTAAAGCCAATTCCCTTTTCCCTGTTTTACCCAAAAATTTGAATTTGGTCCCCTATTTCCCTGTTTCCAGCAGCAGCCAAAACCTCTGTTTTCTATTTTCTTAACCTAATCTAACCTTAATCTAGTGCAGCCAAAATGCAAAACAGAGATGTAGAATGGTAGTCCTACATTAATGCTTCCAAAAAACCAAAACACTTACTTGTTTCACGGATTAAAACCTCCTAAATCTCCTAGCTATCTCGAGCACCGGTTCGGGCTGCAAACCCTACTTCTATGCTCGATTTGATGTGTGCGGCGCTCAAGGCTCGATTCCGTCGGTCCCGGAAACAGAACCCAAATGAAGGGGAGCTACAAGGTCTACCCCGAGACCTACGGACCACTTATTGCTCAAGTGTTTCGAACCGAGCGGCCATGGCTACCTCTCACATAGCCGACGCGCAATGCCTACCTTACAGGTGTAGTAAGCTTACCTTGATGCTCGATTGAGTACCCTCCTCTTTCTTGCACACCGGTAGCTCCACGATCCTTGAGGAAAGCTCAAGCAACCTCAATCCCTCTCCCATGAGCTTCATCCTCCATAGCCACACACAAGACAAGAGAAGAGAAGAGAGGAGGGGAAGATGAAGAGAGAAGATGGAGAGCTTCTTCTCCAAGATCCCTCACTCTCAAACAATCACTCCCTCACACTCTCTCAATCCCTCTCTCAAGCACAAGCAAGAAGGCAAGAAACAAGAGAAGAAGAAGAAGGAAGCTTTGGCCACACACAAGAATGATCTTCTCATTCACTTTTCAACTTTATATACAAAACCCTAAGTCCCTTTTGGGCGGTCATCCCCTTTTCCTCTTTTTTACATGGCCGGCCGTAGCCTAGGCCCTTTTTCCCATTGTCCTTCTATCTTCCTAGATTCCTTTCCACCGCCCGTCTACATTTACAAATTGCACAGGTGAGAGCCTGGCACTCTTTTACAAGATTTCAGGGTGCGCCTTTTTATTTTAAAATGCGCCTTTCCCCTTTTGCATTTGCCTTGGACTTTTAGGATTGCCCTTGCGCTTTTGGCCTTTTCTCCTATTCTTTCTTCAGTCAGGCTACCTTTTTTCCACCTTTGCCCTATGTCTTTTTTATTTCCTTTTGCTTTCTTCGTGTTGGGGTTAACATCAAGTAACAATGGGGACAGTAAGGACCTCCAATATCACCATCAATGAAGTAAATGAAGAGGAAGAACCAACTATGGAAGCAGAGATTGAAAAGGCAACAGTCCATGCCACTCTCCATAAAAAGGGACCGAATCACCAATTCTCGGTGATCCAAACCCCTTCACACTACCAATGTAAGAATTTCAAAACCTTGATTGAATATGGAATTACTCATTCTTTTATTTCTCTTACTTGTGCAAGAAAGCTACGAATAACCACAATAGTTACACCCACTTTACTTGTGAAATTCGCAAATGGGCGTGAAATCACTTGTACTTAGACAAACTGCCAAGTGAGATTCCTACTTAATGGAAAGCCAACAATTGTAAAATTCAGAGTAATGAAATTAGGGGCTCATGAATGCTTACTTGGCATGCATTGGTTGGAAGGGGCCAAATTTCCTTCTGAAGTTTTGAAGGGGAACTAGTCACAACTCAAGGGATGCTAGTAAACCCAAAATCCAATTAGCAAAGGCATCACGGATAGTTAAGGGAATGCAAAAGGGTTTACCCATCTACTTGATCAAGCTGAATAAGCTAGAGCAAAGCAAGGAGTCTGAAGAAGAACCTTCATGGATGAAGGAGTACGTAGATGTGTTCCCCAAAGACTTGACGGAGCTACTGCCCCCAAGGGAAATTGATCATGAGATCAAACTCATACCAGGCGCCATTCCAGTTGCAAAAAGAGCTTACAAAATGTCTATTCCCAAAGCCATTGAATTAAAGAAGCAGCTCAAACAACTTTTAGATCAGGGGTTCATTCTGCCTAGTAGTTTGCCATGGGGAGCTTCTATGTTGTTTCAGAAAAAGAAGGATGGGATGCTTTGGCTATGCATCGACTACAGAGGGCTGAATCAAGTAACTGTCAAGAATAAATATCCTATCCCAAGGATAGATGAGTTACTTGATTGCCTACAAGGGGAAAAAATCTTCCCAAAATTTGACTTAAGGTTAGGGTATTACCAAATATGCATCAAGGATGAGGATATTCCAAAGACAACTTTCAACACTAGATATGGTCATTTTGAGTTCACAGTAATGTCCTTTGGATTAACCAATGCTCATGCTACATTCAATAGGCTAATGCAAGATATCTTTAGACCTTACCTTGATGAGTTTGTACTTGTTTTCTTTGATGACACCCTGGTCTATTCCAAGGAAGAAGAAGACCATGAGCCTCAACTTTGCATTCTCCTTGAAATCATGAGGACTCACAAGCTTTATGCCAAAAAGAGGAATTGTGCCTTCCTCAAATGACAAATTGAGTATCTAAGCTTCATTATATCACAAGAGGGAATCCTTGTGGATCTTGCAAAGGTTAAAGATGTATAAGAATGATCCCCACCAACCACTATTAAGGAAGTGTGTAGGCTTCTTGGTCCAACAAGATGGTATAGAATCTTCATAAGAGATTGCGCCTTAGTTGCAGCACCCCTCACAGATCTACTAAAGAAGTAGGTTGCCATAGTGTGGATAGCCCACTGAACAAGCAAGCTTTGACCAACTCATTCATAGCTTAGTGACAGTGCCATTTCTAAAGATCCTAGACTTGAGCAAGGAGTTGAAAGTTGTTACAAATGCCAGCTCACTTGCACAAGGCTATGTACTAATGCAAGAAGGTCATCCTGTGGCATATTCCTCAAGTTAAAAACCCATGAGAAACATTATGTGACCCATGACTTGGAACTGTTGGCTATCATTCATGCCCTCAAAATTTGGAGGCACTACTTGCTTGGTAACAAATTCTCCTTGGTCATAGACCAGAAGATCTTCAAATGGATCTTCTCCCAGGTTGACCTCAACATGAGGCAACGCCGTTGGATCTAGGTGCTACAAGAGTATGACTTGAAATCAGATATAGACTTGGCAAGGAAAATGTGGTCGCTAATGCCTTAAGTCGTAAAACATTCCCCAACTCTCTCATTATGAAGGAACCTTCGATGGCCGGATCACTAGCCACCATGGTGTTAATGCCAGGAAACTCTATCCTTGAATTGGCTAGGGAGGACTCTAAACATGACCCACAATATCAGAAAATCATAAAGGAGATCCTAGAAAATGACCAAAGTCCCAAACTCAATGTTAAATCCCAAGAGTACTATGTTTATGAAGGCCTAGCCTACTTTAGGACAAGACTATGTATTCCTTCAAGCCAAAGACTTAAACAATGGATACTCTGGGAAGCACATGATTCCCCTTTCTTTGGTCATCTAGGATACATCAAGACTCTTAACATGGTCAGTAAGATCTATTATTGGGAAAGACTTAAGGGAGATGTACTCAAATATGTCACGAGATGTTTTTATTGCCAATGCATCAAAGCTGAGCATGTCAAGATTCCTGGAATGCTACAACCCCTCGACATCCCTCAAATGAAGTGGGAATTTATCAGCGTGGACTTTGTTGTTGGGTTACACAGTTCTAGGTGGGTACAACTCAATTATGGTTGTAGTAGATATACTCACCAAGGTTGCACATCTCATCCTAGTAAAGACAAATTATAAGGCTTTAGATATTGCGAGATTTTTCATTAAGGAGATATTTAGACTCCATGATCATCAGTGATGATCGAGACTCCCTTTTCACATCTTATTTTTGGAGAGGGATATTTGAAGCTATTTTGACTTAGCTCAATTTTAGTAAGACCTATCATCCTCAAACTGATGGCCAAATAGAAAGGGTCAATTAAGTGATTGAAGATATGCTTAGAGCATATTGTTGTCATGAACTTAAGAAGTGGATCCAATATCTACCCTTGGTGGAGTTTGTCTACAATGCTTCCTTTCAAAAAAAAGCATTCAAATGACACCTTTCCAAGAATTGTATGGGCATGATTGCCATTCTCCATTAAATTTCTCGGACCCTACTTTAAGGGTAGAAGCTTCTAAGAAGATGCTAGAAGAAATTCATGAATAGGTTAAGGCCATTAGGCAAGACATCAAAGCTACCAAGGATAGGAAAAAGGCTTATGCAAATTTGAACCGGCAAGAGCAGCTCTTCAAGGAGGGGGATATGGTTTTCATTTGTGTACAACCCAAGAAGAATTCCTTATCCATGGGAGAATTTAAAAAGCTTAGCCCAATGTATTGCAAGCCTTACAGGATCCTCAAAAGCCTAGGACCTAAATCTTACAAACTTCAAATCCCTAAAAATGTAAAAGTTCACAACGAATTTCATGTTAGTCTACTAAAGAAATATGTGCCTAATCCTAGCCATGTACTAAGTGATGAACAAATTGTAATGCCTAGCCATGGAGTCCTTGAGCTGCAACCAAATAAAATCCTAGATACTAGGTACTAGGGAGAGACAATTGAGAAGTAGACCTCTTAGGAAATATCTCATCCAGTGGAGAGACTACCCTCAAGAAGCTGCTACATGGATAGATGAGAATGCTCTTCATTAACAATACCCACGATCTCGAGATGAGGACATCTCAATTTCTCTAAGGGGAGGAGGATGTAATACTTCCACAAAATTAAAAATTAGTTGGTTAGTTTGAAAGTTACTTAGTCAATTAATAAGTTAGTAAGGTTAGTAACTAAAGTAAAAAGTAACTAACATTAATAACTAATAAATTTTATTTAATTAAAAATATAAAAAATAGAGAGTCGTAATCCAACATTTTTCTCGAATTGACAAGGATTATAGCCACCCTTCACGAAAGTTACAACGTGAACGAGAGTTATTAGCCATATTAATTACTGGTGTTAATGTGTATAGTATGGATGGTCCAAAAATATTAGATTTTTGGAAAAAATTAGAATATTTTAAATAATATTCTAAAAGTCTATGGATATTTCTAGAGCAGGATGTCATGTTAAAAAAAAGAAAGTTATTTTTTTCAACTTGTTTTGGAGATTTAATACAAAAACAAAAGGATTGGCAAAATCGCACGCGTCGCGATTGCAATTGATAGGCAGTAAACAACACTTCGAATATAGGGAGAAGAAGAAGGAATTATCTTGAAGATTTCTAGTCAAGTGTTTTGAGGTTTTACCTCCCTTTCAGAACCAACAGACTATCAAAATTGTGATTTGAGCATCAGATTGCTAATTTTCCAATATCCCCTTCATAAAGAGCTCTTCTTCTCAGCCACAACCATTCTTCTCTTGTTTAGCTATAAATGAGAGGCATGGGGAGTAGTTAGAGAAGCACAAGAAGACTCTGAGAAAATGCAAGAGAGAGGTAGAGAGAGGGAGGTAGAAGGATACCCCTCCAAGAGATTGTGATAAGGAGCTTGAGAGAGAGAGAAAGAGAGAGACACACATAGAGAGAGAAAGAAAGAAAAGAAAGAAAGTTATATTAACGTCTTGTAAAGACCAAAACTGGCCTATGAGACAAACTGTGATACAACTGATGAGGTCCAGCTATCCAAAAATAAAAGTGCTGAATGAAAAGCTAAAAACTGGAAACTGAAAATACGGTGCTGTGAGTGTGATAAGTGTCATGTATGTGTATGTGCGTATGTAGCTCTAGTACTCCAGATAATGGCTACAAAAGGGGAACAAATGTCGGCTGTGATAGGGGAACAACTGTCGGCTGTGATAAAGTGGTGCGATGTGTATATGTAACAGATGTAGGGAGATATACTATCTTGGGATGTAGTAGCAGTCGTCGAAGTCGCTAATAGCAAGTGATCCCTCCTGGATGCAGGATGTGGTACATCAGCGGTGGAGAAAGAGCAAACTGGAGATCTGAGATCCAATGTGTCGAGTATCGTCGGATCTCAATCTGCTGTCGATGTAGATCAAGAATCCTCCGAATCTCCTGTCGATGTGGCTGTGGGGTCTGAAACCCACGGATCCTTGTGCGGCATTGGGTACGCTGGTCCTCAGCCTGCTGTAGTGTGAGCCCGGAGGTCTGGCTGGAGGCTGGTACAGTAGCTCTCACTCTGTCTGTCCGAAAGAACTGTGTAATAGTCATCTGGGTGGGCCCCTCTCTAACTGGGACCCGATATGTGCTCTGCTCTCTGATGTGCCATGCCTCTCCCAAAAAACGGCCAAATGATCTCTGATCCATATCAGTCATACATCCTTGAAGTGAGCTGCTCAATGTGTATCTAGATCTCAACTCTGAGTATGCCGGGCATCTGAGAACAAAATGCTCCTCACTCTCCACCTCTGATCTGCAAAGGGGGCATATCCTCTCCTCCCTTGGGATGCCACTGGCTCTGCCACTCTCAATCATAAGCTGATGTGATGATACCTTGAGCTGTCCAATAAGAACTCTCAATCGATGTGGCATATAGATCTGCATATATCTCGGAATATCTATGAATCCCTACTCTGATATGCTCAAGAACTGTTTATAATAATGTGCCATCTTCGATGGCAGTGACTGTGCAGGGCTGACCCATGTCCTCTGTATATAAATATGCCATATCTCCTGTCTGATGACTCTGTTCCTCTTAGAGAGAGAGAGGGTGTAAGTGGGAGCTTGAGTATCATATAGAAGAGGTGAGAGTCTATCAATGTCCAACCCATGTCTGTCAAACCAAGCTCTAGTCTGTGCATACCATGATGTGGTATCCCGTGCTCGAGCCATCTCCTGAGATGCCATATATGCTCTGTATGCAATGCGATCTCTATCCATATCCTGAAATCTGTGTAGGAAGTAGACTGTCTGAAATAATGCCTCGACTAGCATGGGCGGTGTGGCAAGCTCTGCTCGCACAATGTCATATGGAACTGAGGCCTTGCTGCGAATCAATTTAGATATCATGATCACCTGAGGTCTCTCCATCAATGTCCATACATAATCGGCAAGGCTTGGCCCCCATATAACTACTCCATACATCAGTGCTGGAGTGACTAGAGTATCAAAGAGCCACCCCTTGGTGCAGGGCTCCTGGAAATGTGCCTGATGACACTGTCGCTCCATAAGAGCCAATGCTGAGTATCCTCTAGCTGGGCGGTCACAAGCTGCCTGTGTCATCAAGAAAGTCCCTGAAGCTGCTGTAAAGGTGACTCCCAAATATACATATGATCCAGTGACCTCAATACTCCCTCCTGCTGCCATGAAAATACTATGTATGCGTATCTGAGCTGATGTATGGAATATAAGAACCTTGGTTTTACCAAGGTTCACTGTCATGCCTCTCTGTATGCAAAAATTATCCAAAGCTAATAAATGCTGCTGTAACCCCTGAGCTAAATCTGAGACCAACACAATGTCATCTGCATATAGTAAGATATGAACTGTGGCTCCACTGAGATCTATAACTCCACCGGCTCACTGTTGAATAAACTCTGCTATCTCATCAATGTATAGCCCAAATAGAGTTGGTGAGAGTGGGCATCCTTGTTTCACACCCAATGGTGCTAACAAGGGGATCTGATATACCTCCCAGACATCTGACTCTGCCAGTAACCCACTCATATAGTGCATAAATACCCCACATCATGTCATCATCCACCCCCAGATCAAGTAGGCGTCTGAAAAGCCTCTCTCTCGGAACCATGTCAAAGGCTTTGCGGAAGTCCACAAAGCAACAATACAATCTCTGTTTCTTCACTTGTGTCTGGTCGATCAGACAACGGAGAGTGAAGATGTGGTCTATGGTAGAAAATGCCCGTCTAAACCCTGCCTGTCCGGGTGTGCGCATGTACTCTCTCTCTGCCACCGTGCTGAGCTCCTCCTCCATCACCGTGCCATAAAGTTTGGCCAAAACTAGCCCAATCATGATGGTCCTATATGTGTTAGGATCCATAGGATCCCCTGACTTGTGGATAGGTACAATGGTGTGCTCTGTCCACGAGTCAAGGAACCCCTCAGACAATGCACAATTGAAGAGGTGAGCAATGAGTGGAGCCAATGTGCCTCTGCCATATATAATATGCTCTGCCTGAAGATCAAACTGGTCTCGAGCGCGGCCATGTTGTAACCGTGAGATAGCATGTTTCACCATACTAGTGGTGAAAAAGGATGAAATACCCGGTCTCGGTGTACATGGTGTGGGTATCAGCGGCTGTGCGGGTACATGATATAAAATCTGTGCGTATCCATGCCATACTGTAGGGTCATGTATCAGTGTGGGTGAGCGTGGTTCTCTGATCTGCCTCCATGCCTCTGCACAATCTCTGCTCATAAGAAGGTGGTATTTATCCCAATATCTCTCCTCCTCCCATTCCCCCTTTTTACGGCGGGTCAAGCGGTGCATGTGTCTCTGTGCCTGTCTGTGTGTGATCTCTCCTCTGGCCTCCAAATCGCGTAGCTGTCGACGAGAGAGAGAGAGAGAGAGAGAGAGAGAGAGAGAGAGAGAGAGAGGTTGCCCTAAGACACTACAAGGGAGAGAGTTAGCTCAATTCCCCCTATCTTGATCTTCGACTATAATCCATCTCTCTTACTCTCTCTCTCATCTCAAATCCATTCCTCCTTCTTTATCTCTCGAATCCAATTGCGGACAATGGCACTCAAGTGAAAGATCTCTCCAAACACTAAAACTTCCACCACAACCAACGGGACAGCAAACCAAGGGACCGCAACTATGGGATGTTAGATATGATCAATGCCCCACCCTCATTTGGTGCTACCAATGATCCATGGTGCTCAAAGTTGTAAGGCCCCCATTATGAGGAGAAGCCAAATGTGAGCCCGGACATTGGTTGAGTCCTGAATTGTATATCAGATGAGGTCTATGTGACCAGATGGCAAAAAGGTGACTGTTGTGGGTCTAATCTTTGGGTTAGATGGAGTGGTTAAGCTGGTAGCAACTCGAGGTGCATTGCATCTTGAGTTGCGGGGTAAGGGAGTCAAAAGGGGCCCCTATTGTGGGGTCTGGGGGCCACAGAAGCAGCCCCTGGCTGGGGGGGTCCCAAGGGGGCCAGCGGCCCCCTTAGCGCGGGTCCGGGGGCAGCGCCCCTGGCCCGATGGTAAAGGGAATATTCCTTGGAATATTCCCTCACCGACTAGTGGAGGCTTATATGGTAGGTCGGTCAGGCCAACCTCACGGCCTTCACAGGCTATAAAATCTAAACCCCTTCATAGCCATCGATCACTCATCTTTCACCCAATCAGAGTTATTGTTCCAGCTAGCCTTAAGCTCTTCACCTATCTTCTGTCTAGATCGCCATCTAAGCTTCACACAGTGGAAGTGCACGGGTGGACAGAGCCATCTTTGTATCAGTTGTTTGGAGTTAAAGAATTTACTGATTCTCCTCTTATCTGTTGTGTACTCTCTATCTCTTTCTCAGATTCTGTTCGTTGCGCCGTATAATATTTTACATGGTATCAGAGCACAGGGGGCTCTAGAGATTGGAGAGTGCACAAGAGGCAAAGGCTTCAACAGCAAAGAGAAACTATGTCGACTTTCGAAAGCGGTTCTGGCGCATCAGGAAGTGGTGCAGGAGGTGGTGTTGCTATACCAGCTATTTAAACACTGAGGATTCGTCCACCAACCTTTAGCGAAGGAAAGTTAGATGGTACAAACTACACCTTGTGGAAGTTCAAAATTACAACTATCCTTGATTATTATGAGCCTCTGGAGATTGTGCTAGGGAGTGATGCAGAACCACAGCCTACCCTCGACCCATCAAATCCTAGTGTGATGATTCCTCTGAATGCAAATCTTCTACGAGCTTAGAAACGAAGGAATGCAGATGCATTGTGTGCCTTAGTTACAAGCTGTTCTAACAGTGTTCTGACGTTGATTCAGCATACAACCAAAGTGTCAGAGGCTTGGAATGTACTAAGGAGTCAGTATGAAGCAGAAACCAAACAAGGATTCAAAACTTGGAGAATCAACTAGCAGCAGAGAAGTTTCCTGAAGGAGAGACGGTTGAAGCATTCATCACTCGGATTAAGAATCCACGCGACCAGATGGCTAGCGCTAGGATACAAAAGACTAGCAAAGAGCTAGCTCGGAGGTGTCTTTGGATTTGTCCACAAAAGTTTGATGGACTAGTAACTGCCCTTAATACTCAGGTGAGACCTCAAGCTTTGACTTTTGAGGAGTTTTGTGCATTATTAATGGAGGAGGAGTTGAGGCTGAAAGCCCGAGAAGGAAGCAACAATGGAGATGCTGCATTTTCTGCCAATGCAAAAGGCAAAGGTGGTTCCTCCACCAATAATGATGGTGACAAAAAGAAGAAGGGAGGAAAGAAGAAGTTTCAAGGAGAGTGCTTCTACTACAAGAAGAAAGCATGCAATTGCAGATTGTCGTGTCAAAAAGGCATATGAAAAGAATGGTACCCTTAAAAGTAAAGGGAAAGAGACAGCCAATACGGCTGAAGCAGAGCTGGAATTATTCATGGCAACCATTGAGAAAGTGTGCTCCTTGGCGCAAGAAGAATCTACCACTGACTCATGGGTGTTGGATAGTGGGGCCTCCCGTCACATGACCAACAAGAAAGGTCTTTACAGTTCTATGCAGCCTCTACAAGAATCCATCACTGTGACAGTTGGAAATGATGCTAAATGCCCTGCTGCGAGCACAGGTACTATTTTTTTTGTTGCTGCAAATGGTGAAGTCAAAAGGCTTTCAAATGTGTTGTATGTTCCCGAAATAAGGAGAAATCTCTTATCAGTTGCTACCATAACTGATCTTGGTCATGAAGTGAGGTTCAAGAAGACATGTGCAGAAATTCTTGATAGTGCTGGCACAATTGTTGGCAAAGGAGAAAGAAGGAACAACCTGTATGAGCTAAGTGCTCTTATAGCCACCGCTGGAGTGGGCACAAGTAAGCTTTGGCATGAAAGGTTTGGACACATCGGATTTGCAGTATTGAAGGAGATGCAAAAGCAAGGTATGGTTGCTCACCTACCTACAATAACTGAATTGAAGGAACCATGTGAAGCTTTAATGATGGGCAAGCAATAAAGAAAGGAATTTCCATAAGAAAGCAAGAATAGAGCACAGGCTCCTCTTGAGTTGGTGTATGCTGACTTTGTGGTAAGATGCCTACACAGGCCTTGGGGGGATCTTCTTATTTTATGTTGATTGTCGATGACTACAGTAGGAAGATGTGAGTGTACTTCCTTCGTGATAAGGCTCAAGCTTTTGGTAAGTTTAAAGAATGGCTAAAACTTGTTGAGAATTAAACAGGGAAAAGTGTGAAGAAATTTAGAACAGAAGGTGGTGGTGAGTTCAACTCAAAGGAGTTTGAAGGCTTTTGCAAGAGCAAAGGGATCAAGCATCAATTGACGACGCCTCACACACCTCAACAGAACGGTGTTGTGGAATGCACGAATCACACCATTGTGGAGATGGCAAGATGCATGCTAAAGGGCAAAGGATTGCCTAACCATTTTTGGGCTGAAGATGTTAATACTGCAGTCTACATTCTAAATCGGAGCTATACAAAGGCTCTCAAGGGAAAAACACCTCATGAGGCTTACACTGGTAAGAAACCATCTGTCTCACATTTCAGAATTTTTGGATGTGAATGTTATGCACATGTTTCAGATGAGAAGAGAAACAAGTTAAAACCAAAAAGCAGAAAATGTATCTTCTTGGGTTATAGTGATGAGCAGAAGGCTTACAAATTGTATGACCAAGAGGAAAAGAAGATCATCGCGAGCCGTGATGTGGTGTTCAAGGAGGAGCCGCATACAGTGGAGGAGGAGAAGGCAAGTTCTTCCACTTTATCATCAAGTGAAGAAGTAGTCCACTATGAACCTGTCCTGAGAGCTATCCCTATCCTTAAGGAGGAGGAAGCATCATCTTCATATGATGAGGAAAAAGTTCACCAACCTGACATCACCCCACCGAAAAAGCCATTGCCACGCTGGGTGAAGCAGCTCTATGACCACAATAATCCTATGCCTGCATCTGTTGAGGAGAAGGTAGATGGACCAAGGAGGTCTCAGAGAATAGAGGAGCAAAGGAGGGCTTCTACTCACATAGTCAATATGGCCTTGATGGTTGAGATTATGAGAGAAGTAAAGGAGCCAACTGACTTAGAAGAAGCACTTGTGCAGATCCATCATGGAAGGCTACTATGCAGGCAGAGTATGACAGCATAATGAAGAATGACAATTGGGAGCTAGTGGATCGACCAGCAAAGTGGAAGGTTATTGGCACCAAGTGGATCTAGAAGGTAAAGTACAAGGATGATGGTACATTAGAAAAGTACAAAGCTAGACTAGTTGCCCAAGGATTTTCACAAGTTGAAGGGTTAGATTTTCAAGAGTCATTTGCCCCAATTGCCAGAATGACCACTATTCGCACGGTACTTGCAGTGGCTGCCCAGAAGAAGTGGCCAGTGTACCAAATGGATGTTAAGTCAGCATTCTTAAATGGTGACCTCAAGGAGGAGGTGTACGTGGCTCAGCCACTAGGGTTTGAGGCCCCCCATTCTGAGAACAAAGTGTGTAAGCTAAAGAAGGCATTATATGGGCTGAAAAAAGTCCCCCAGAGCATGGCACCAGTAGGCATAGATAAGTTCTTTTTAAACCTAAACTTCAAAATATGTGCCTCATATGCTAACTTGTATGTTTAGAGGGATGGTAAAAAGTCTGTAGTGATTTTCCTATATGTGGACGACCTTCTTATTACAGGTGACTATGAAGATATGATCAGCCAAACTCGAAAGGCTTTGAGTTTTGAGTTTGAAATGACAGACTTGGGCTTGTTGCACTATTGTTTGGGGATTGAAGTCTAGCAAGGGCTAGGAAATATCTTCATCTCTCAGAAGAAGTATGCATGGGAGATCTTGAAGGCATTTGGCATGACCGAGTGCAAGGAGATAGCTACACCTATGGAGGTGAATGCAAAGTTATCCGTCGAGGATACATCAGCACTAGCAGACATTGGGAGGTATAGGAGGTTGGTCGGTAGTCTGATCTACTTGTGTAACACCAGACCAGATATCAGTTTTGTTGTTGGTGTTTTGAGCAAGTTCTCAAACAAACCTCATGAGAGTCATTGGAAGGCTGGGATGCGGGTGCTCAGATACTTGAAGAAAACTCTTGACTATGGTATCACATATAGTTTCGGAACTTCTCTTGTGGGGAACTGTGATTCAGATTGGGCAGGAGACACTGATTCCAGAAAGTCAGTTTCTGGTTATTGTTTCTCTTTGGGTTCAGGAATTTTCTCTTGGATTAGTAAGAAGCAGCCAACAATGGCATTGTCTTCGAAGCAGAGTACAAGGTAGCTTGTTTTGCTGCATGTGAAGCAGTATGGTTGAGAAGGATTCTATGGCATATGGGAGTGCAGGATGAAGAACCAACTGTACTGAGATGTGACAATCAGAGTTGCATCGCCATTGCCAAAAATCCAGTGTTTCATGCACGCACCAAACATATAGAGATCCAGTATCACTATGTGTGTGATTTGATGGAGGATGGGATAGTGGAACTGGTCTACTATCCAACAGAGGAGTATGGAGCACATATCTTTGTTAGATATGATCAATGCCACACCCTCATTAGGTGCTACCAATGATCCATGGTGCTCAAAGTTGTAAGGCCCCCATTATGAGGAGAAGCCAAATGTGAGCTCGGACATTGGTTGAGTCCTGACTTGTATATCAGATGAGGTCTATGTGACCGGATGGCAAAAAGGTGACCGTTGTGGGTCTAATCTTTGGGTTAGATGGAATGGTTAAGCTGGTAGCAACTCGAGGTGCATTGCATCTTGAGTTGCGGGGTAAGGGAGTCAAAAGGGGCCCCTATTGTGGGGTCCGGGGGCCGCGGAAGTGGCCCCTGGCTGGGGGGTCCTAGGGGGGCCAGCGACCTCCTTGGCGGGGTCCGGGGGCAGCGCCCCCGGCCCGATGGTAAAGGGAATATTCCCTGGAATATTCCTTGGCCGACTAGTGGAGGCTCATATGGTAGGTCGGTCAGCATGCCGACCTAACGACCTTCGCGGGCTATAAAAGCTAAACCTCTTCGCAGCCATCTTTTACTCATCTTTCACCCAGTCAGAGTTGTTGTTCCAGCTAGCCTTAAGCTCTTCACCTATCTTCTGTCTAGATCACCATCTAAGCTTCACACAGTGGAAGCGCACGGGTGGCCAGAGCCATCTTTGTATTAGTTGTTTGGAGTTAAAGAATTTACTGATTCTCCTCTTATCTGTTGTGTACTCTTTATCTCTTTCTCAGATTCTGTTCGCTGCGCCGTGTAATATTTTACATGGTATCAGAGCCCATGGGGCTCTAGAGATCGGAGAGCATGCAAGAGGCAAAGGCTTCAACAGAAAAGAGAAACTATGTCGACTTCCAAAAGCGGTGCAAGAGGTGGTGTTGCTATACCGGCTATTCAAACACTGAGGATTCGTCCACCAACCTTCAGCGAAGGCAAGTTAGATGGTACAAACTACACCTTGTGGAAGTTCAAAATTACAACTATCCTTGATTCTTATGAGCTTCTGGAGACTGTGCTGGGGACTGACGCAGAACCACAGCCTACCCCCGACCCATCAAATCCTAGTGTGATGATTCCTCCGAATGCAGATCTTCTACAAGCTTGGAAAGGAAGGAATGCAGATGCATTGTGTGCCTTAGTTACAAGCTGTTCTGATAGTGTTTTGACTTTGATTCAGCATACAACCAAAGCGTCAGAGGCTTGGAATGTGCTAAGGAGTCAGTATGAAACACGAAACCATACAAGGATTCAAAACTTGGAGAATCAAGTAGCAGTGGAGAAGTTTGCTGAAGGAGAGACGGTTGAAGCATTCATCACTCGGATCAAGAATCTGCGCGACCAGATGGCTGGCGCTGGGATACAAAAGACTAGCGAAGAGCTAGCTCGGAGGTGTCTTTGGATTTGTCCACAAAAGTTTGATGGACTAGTAACTGTCCTTAATACTCAGGTGAGACCTCAAGCTTTGACTTTTGAGGATTTTTGTGCATTATTAATGGAGGAGGAATTGAGGTTGAAAGCTCGAGAAGGAAGCAACAATGGAGATGCTGCATTCTCTGCCAATGCAAAAGGCAAAGGTGTCTCCTTCACCAAAAATGATGGTGACAAAAAGAAGAAGGGCGGCAAGAAGAAGTTTCAAGGAGAGTGCTTCTACTGCAAGAAGAAAGGACATGCAATTGCAGATTGTCGTGTCAAGAAGGCAGATGAAAAGAATGGTACCCTTAAAAGTAAAGGGAAAGAGACAGCCAATATGGCTGAAGCAGAGTTGGAATTATTCATGGCGACCATTGAGGAAGTGTCCTCCTTGGCGCAAGAAGAATCTACCACTGACTCATGGGTGTTGGATAATGGGGCCTCGCGTCACATGACCAACAAGAAAGGTCTATACAGTTCTATGCAGCCTCCACAAGAATCCATCACTGTGTTGAGGGGGGAGGAAGTAGTTAAGCTGGTAGCAACTCGAGGTGCATTGCATCTCGAGTTGCGGGGTAAGGGAGTTAAAAGGGGCCTCTATTGTGGGGTTCAGGGGCCGCGGGGCCCCTGGATGGGGGGTCCCAAGGGGGCCAGCGGCCCCCCTGGCGGGGGTCCGGGGGCAGCGCCCCTGGCTCGATAGTAAAGGGAATATTCCCTTGCCGACTAGTGGAGGCTTATATGGTAGATCGGTCAGGCCAACCTCACGGCCTTCGCAGGCTATAAAAGCTAAACCCCTTCACAACCATCGATCACTCATCTTTCACCCAGTCAGAATTATTGTTCCAGCTAGCCTTAAGCTCTTCACCTATCTTCTGTCTAGATTTCCATCTAAGCTTCACACAGTGGAAGCGCACGGGTGGATAGAGCCATCTTTGTATCAGTTGTTTGGAGTTAAAGAATTTAATGATTCTCCTCTTATTTGTTGTGTACTCTCTATCTCTTTCTCAGATTTTGTTTGCTGTGTCGTGTAATATTTTACATGGGAAACGCATCTCTTATGAATCAGGTGCACCCCATTGTATTAGGGAAAAGAAATTGGGAGAAAAAAATGTTTACATTAATTATCACAACTTAATTGAGCATGTTTCGAGATAATGAGCATACTAGGAAAATTTCAGGTGTGTTGGTTGGACATATAGAAACATGTGGAATGTTCATACACCGCGTGGATTCTTTTGGGGATCTTGTAAATACCCAAGTGGATTGGTGGAAGGATTTTTTTGGATTTGCAATGTGTTTATCACCTAGAGCTAGGTTGTGGATGAGGTCAAGCATTATGATCCTTCATTGATGTTTGGCAACCAACTTAGAACTATTTTAAGCATTGGGTAGCAAATGAACAAATATGCCATTATAGGTTGAAAGATTTGGTGGTGAAGCATATTCAAAGGGAATGGTTTTGGGTACAAATTTTTGTTAATAAAGGTAGTGTTGTCATTTTGTATGGGATTTGAGCAACAAATATAAATTATTTTGTGATTTTTCTACATTTACTTTGGTGAAAAAAATTATTAATGCTTACATTATTATGTAAACATCTTGGAGATATTTCTAATGTAGTTCTCATATGAACATTTTGGTGGGATATAAGCAATGAATAAATGTTCTTTTGTGAATTTCTATATTTTCTTTGGTAAGAAAAATATTTTATGCTTATAATATTATGTAGGGTTGGGTGAACAACAAGAAATATGGTTTCTTATCTATTGCTCTTCAAAATACAATAGAAAGCAAGTAGTATACATATATATATATATATATATATATATATATATATATATATATATATATATATATATATATATATAGAGAGAGAGAGAGAGAGAGAGAGAGAGTGTGTGTGTGTGTGTGTGTGTGTATGTGTGTGTGTGTGTGTGGGTGGGTGGGTGGGTGGGTGGGTGGGTCGAATATGTCAAGATGAGTATCCTTTACATTAGCATTTAGGTTTTATTTGTCTCATAATAAAAAATTTCATGCACATGTTGCTCGAATTTTTATGTTAGTTAAAAAAACATTCACTTGGTGAATGGTTTTCCTCTTTGAGCCTCATTGTTCACATGCAGTGACGTAGTTGTAGATTGATGGATATTTGTTTCTTTTGGAAATCTCATATACACAATTAGGTTATATACATACTCCTCTTTTGTTTGGGATTCCATCTATGTCTTTGACAATTTTTTGCCTCTTGGTTGTTTATGTCTATTATCTTACACTACTAGTTGCATTACATATCCTGGTTGCTCCTATCTGGATATTCCTAGTAGTGAGAGCTTTGTATCTTGGTCTTTTGCATTTATTGGAGTTTGAAAGGTGGAGAAGGAGTGGAAGCATGAGTTGAAGAAAGAGGTATAGAGATTCAAATAAGAGAGCAAGATGGTATGTGTAATGTGCCTAGGTTGTGACACGTTTTAGTAGTCCATCAGGATCTAAAAAGATGCCACGTGGCACTCCCACAGAATGTCATAATAAGGTTTGTCAATTAGTGACTCCGGAGTCTACTCCACAACAAAATATATTGGCCAACCGTGTTAGGATCGACTTGAATCTTCCTCGGTTTCTAATGGTTAGGTCATTCTACGGCCTTCTAGCATCGGCGATCTACTTTGCACAGAGCATCAAAATCGAGGTGGACTTGTATCGCACTTGGTTCAAAGAGAATGGGAAACAAGAGGGATGCATCACTCGACCTCTCTACTCGTAGGGTAAAGTCCCATTTTGGTCCCCTAAAATAATATGAGCCAAGGTTCTACCCTACATTATCTAAGGTCAATACGTCATTGTGATTTGAATGTTGAGAAGCCTCCCAGTTCTCTGGGACCACCTTGTCATAGGATGGACCCATCGGGGGTTCTGCCCATCCACTTCCCTTGGTAGCTTTAGTTTCCTACTTACCTAAGGGCACATTAGTGGTAACAAATACAATCAACTTCCTTAATTAACCTATTAGTCACATGTTCCTTTACGTAATTTTATGCACTAACAAGAAAATAGACTAGACAATCTACTTGAAAGTAAACTTTATATTAAATTTTCAAGTGAGATACAAATCCCCTCCATAGGACGATTCCCGCAATCTATAAGGATGAGTCTTATTTTCCTCTAAGTTCCCGCCCTTGCACTACTAACAAGGCCTCAAGATTCCTACCCAAGTCACATAGACCATCTGAGTAGGACCCAGAGGTAGGGGATTTATAGCTAGAGCCCCATGGCACCCTAGCATCCTCCTACAAACAAACGTTTCTATGGAGAGACCTCTTGGGAAGGGTTCGGTCCACATTCATGACGTGGTTAGCAAAAAAACCCCCTTAGATAGGGTTAGTGACTAGCTCGAGGTGCTCAACATGTCTTTCCCAGGTGTTTCAACTTGAATCCAATTTGAACAATTTTCTTCTTATCAATTCCTTTGTTAGATGACTTCTTTTCCAAATAGGTGTTCCTAAGTACAAACATAAGTAGAAGTGCACAATATGTACTAGACAATTCTTTGTTTTCTTTGCTGAATTTGATGCGATAGCATCTAGTCTCGGCTTTATCC
Source organism: Lygodium microphyllum (assembly GCF_053477565.2). Lineage (NCBI taxonomy): Eukaryota > Viridiplantae > Streptophyta > Polypodiopsida > Schizaeales > Lygodiaceae > Lygodium > Lygodium microphyllum. The sequence continues at coordinate 114,727,778 of NC_141148.1, forward strand.
CCGTTATCATCCGAGATTTCTAGAGATAACCTAATTTAATTTCCTCATTCTTTTGAATGAATGAGTATCCTTGCAATGTTGATTGCAATTTGGGACATTGGCTTCCCTACAACAAAACCCTACATATTCTTTTGAACTAGGGTTTGTCACGTAATTCATATAGTTACTTAAGGACTTTGAAATCCTTTAAGCTTCAAGCAAGATGGGCCTTGAGAAGAATTCTCTTAACTTCTAACACTTTAGGGTTTGAAATTCTTTTAACTTCCTAGGAACCCTACGTATTCTATCACAAGTTCAATCTATGTTTTGTGAGATGTAATAGGATTTCCTATTATTTCAACCAAGCAAACAAATGCGGATACATAAAATCTATCTAGATTAATTGCACTTTAATGTGTATTATTGAAACTTTTCATATATGTATTAGCATGTAACTTTTCTTTTTGGGTTATTTTTTCACATTTCACTCATGGTGTTTGCCACCCTTGATCCTTTTGGCGTGTCTACCTTTAGCGCATTAGTCGTATCTTGCTTTGTATTCATTGTAGTAGTAATATACTCTTGCCTATGGCTATTGTCCTCCAAGATCATGATGTGGGCTAGCCAAGCACAAGAATTTTCTTACAAAGACTCTTTTGGCTACCATTATTGTTGTTTATATCTCTTGGGTTTGCACCTATTTCTTACGTAGAAGATTATGCCAAGTGACCCAATCCTTTTCCAAAAGAGATCCCACACCTTGGTTGTAAAATCTTTCAGCCATGTCTTTTAATCTAGGGTCAAGTTCAATCCTTGTACCTTTCAAATATGCATCGTATTTCACAATTTGAAGAACTTCTAAGTCCAATCCTTGTACTTTTAAATATACATTTTCACACTTTGAAGAGCTACTATAGACTTATCTACAACAATTACCTCAAAGAGAATAAGTTACTTTTTATGATTCATACTCGCTCTTATGCTTTCATATTTTTTCTCTAAAAGGTTGGTAGTTGAAAGAAAAACACCAAACTCATCTTGGAAGATAAATTATGCACCCTAATGGAATGCTCTAGACTCCCTCTAAGAAAGACAAGCATCCTATTGGCCATTGCATGACTAGTGTTCCAAAACTTTCTTCTCTCTCTTTTGTAGCTCTCTATAGCAATCTCTAAGGTGCATTTCTACACTTTTGACACAAGCATTTATGATCCTCCTAGGAAGAGGGATGTATAATTTTTTAGTGTGTCTCACCAATACTTGCTCCTAATGGAGCACATGACTCCTTTCTCTCTCTAGAATCATCTTATTAGCATTAGCATCATCTTCCATGAAATCTCCAAATGCTATTTTTTCACACTTTCAACCACACCATTCAACATTTTCCAAAACTCAATCTATGCATATTTTCCCTCTACCATGAACTCGCTTATTGCTATGGACGATAGCTCCTACACATATGGGTCATGTACATGTGTAGACTTTTTTGGTCATCCTAAAACCCTATAGCACATGAACAAAATGTACCCACATTTCCTATAGATTTTTACATTTCCATGACCAAGAGTTGACATTTTAAAAACATGGGGCTAGTGGTGTGACCCTAATTGCCTTGGAAATAATATACTTTGCATAAAGGATATTTTCATCTATCCTTGAGATCTAGTATTACCTCAAAACCCTTTGTGGTTATACTTTGGACCCTTTTGGCATGTTCCAAAAATTTCAAAGTTCTGTCTAGCTTGAAAACGGTGTCACATACTACATTATGCTAGCAAACTCATCATCACCCATATCTAACTACTTTTAATTTTTAGTCCTCATAAGCTTGTCTAGAATAACATCTTTAAATTGCTATGGTGGTTTTCAACTATCATACATTAAGAGATGGATTCTGCTTTTCTTTGGAACACAATTTGTCCTCAAGCATTTGAACATGTGCTCTATGAATTCCACATTCATATGGATGAGTATGATTCTCCAAATCTATAACATATCATGTGAAGCTAAAGTGGTTATTTTGGAATGCATTAATATATTATTATAGAGAAAGTCTCAATACGTTCAAGAATCTCTCCACAATGCCTACAAGTTATGTTTCTATATTCTTGAATTACTAATTAGTTTGGACAATTACACTTCATCCTTCCTTTCCATGAGCTTCATTGACCTTGATGTAGTGGTAACAATCCCAATTAGTATGTTTAAGGTGGCTAGAGACCTAGTAAAATGCACAATGTCATCAAAGTAATCATAAGTTCTTGTAACATATTCTATTCCCAATTATGGCATTCATTATTTTGCTCCATGCTAAATGTACAGACTTATAAGTGCATATAGGAAACTCAAATGTAAAATAATCACCATAACACATTGGAAGCTCAAGACGCTTCTGAAAGTCCTTCACACTTGACATAATAGCATGCAAGCTACTATTTAAAGGTACACTCTTTATCAAATCAAAAGCTGAGGGAAGCTTAGTTTTGGACCTAGAACCTGAAGCCCTTCTATCAATATTATGATTATCATGCAACTCTTTTGGACAACCTTCATCACCAAGCACATGAAGAGTACTTTATCCTTACCAATTTCATCATCAATGGAAACTTTGCAAAATTGATTGGTTGCAAGATCTAGAAGAAAACCATCCACACAATCAGACAATTGTATTGGCTCTAGTTTACATCATTCAATACTTAAGGATGGAGGCTTCAAAGAAAAATCCTTGCCTTGAAGGTAGAAATGATCTCTAAATATTGCAAGTCTAAGCCTAAAACATTTTTGTTGGAAAAATAAAAGTAGCTTTTGACCATCCAATGGTCCAAAAATAGTGATCTCCCTAAGCATGACCTCAAGTAAGAAGACAAACAAAAGCTTGTAATTGTATAGAATGTCTTATTATTGATTACCTACATCTTCAAGAGTTTCATAAGGAGCACTAGAGAACCACACAATATAATATCTAGCCATGCAACCAGCACAAGGATCAACCAAATAATGTTGTAAATGTCTTTCTTTTACTTACTATAGTTTTTGCATAAGGAAAAAAGACATCCAAGAGGGGCCCATTTTATCATCATGAATGAGTTTCATTAATCTTTACTTATGACATATTTTAAGATATGATAAGAAATAATTTTTAACTAAACTTCCCCAAAACCTGCTTGGGACATATTGATGAAGAATTATGGGCATGTCACTCATGCGAGGAAGACACAACTGAAGCATAAGTTCAGCCACATATCCAGGAATGGAAGGTCTATTGAAGACTATGTCAGTGAGATCAGATCCATTGCAGAACAACTAGGCTCAATTGGAGATGAAGTTGACGATGATGATTTGGGGGCTACTACCCTCCTTGGACAAGAGTATAAGCAGTTTGATACTTCCATTTCAGTGCATCACGAGCAACTTGACTTTGATGAACTTGTGGCACTTCTATTGCACAAAGAAGTGAAACTTGGACTCAATACAAGTTTCAGTGGGTCTAAAAACAGCAGGGACAGTGTCTTCTACTCCAATCAAAGGGGTAGAGGTGGAAGAGAAAGATCAAATTTTAGAGGAAGAGGTGTTGTAAATGCATATGCAGCCTGTAGACAACAAGCTACTGGATGGAAAAATAGGCAACCTCAAGGAAATAGAGGTACCTCAAATGCTCGTGGAAGAGGAGGTTATTCACCTAGAGAAAGAGGCAGTTGGCAGCATCCTCAAATGACTCATGGACAACAATCAAATGTAAATAAGGATTGTCATTATTATGGAAAATACGGGCATGTAGCTAAGGATTGTTACAAGAAACAGAATTATCAGAGAGAAAGAGGGAAGCAACATGGTAACTATGCTTCTTCTAGTGGTATGCAAGAGGATGATAGGTTACTTGCTATGCAACATGTGTCGAAAGGGTTGCCTACACAAGGCAAAGCACATGATGTATGGTATATAGACTCAAGGGCATCTAACCACCTCAGGGGGGTCACTCATGAATATATGTATATATAACGTGAGTTCAAAATAATGGGTTTTTAGTACACCATTTTTATACATTTTTTACACACAAAAGGATGTCATATAAAGGGGTTACTTACAGATTGAATAGAAAAGGGTCATATTTTATTCAAGAAAAATTCACAGTTTAGGATATTTATAAATAGGCCATGAATGCATGTTATATAGAGGATATATATATAGTGAACCCCTCGAGCTAACCACATGACTCCTCATGGAGAGTGGTTTGATACATTGGTACAAGGTGCTCATGGATATGTTTGCACAAGCACAGTATGACATTATGCATACATGTACAAGGTGCTCATGGATATGTTTGCACAAGGGATGATACACATCATGACATTACGCATACATGTATTGTTCCCTTGATGATTCATGGTGATAGGAAAAAGAGCCTCTATGATGTGTTACATGTACCCTCCATAACCAAAAACTTGCTTTCTGTGGGACAAATGGCTGAACAGAATCTACAAGTTAGATTCAATAGAGATGGATGCTACATTGAAGAGTATGGTCAAGGATGCAAACTCAGTGCTAAAGGCAAAAGAAATGGCAAGATGTTTGCGTTGGATACGAAAATTCTAGCATTGAATGTTGTTATGTACTCACATGACAATGCTGTAATAAGGGACATTGAGATATGGCATAAAAGGATCGGTCATGTAAATGTTAAAAAGTTGAAGAATATGTAGCATAAGCAAGTTGTACTACTACTAGACCATTACAGCTTGTACATTCTGATGTATGGGGACCCTCACAAAATGCATCTCTTGGGGGATCACGTTACTATGTGTCATTCATAGATAACTATAGTAGGTGCACATGGTTGTATGTGTTGAAGCACAAGAGTGATGTCATGGATACTTTTCAAGATTTTAAGAGACATGTGGAAAAATAATTGGCTTGTTGTATCTCATGCTTGAGATCTAATAGTGGAGGAGAATGTGTTTCTAAAGACTTTGATCACTTCTTGGCAGTTCATGGGATTTAAAGGCAATTGACATGCAGGTACACACCACAATAAAATGGTGTGGTATAAAGGAAGAACAAGGTGATCATGGAATCGGCAAGAGCCATGTTGAATGAGAAAAGCCTACCAAATGCATACTAGACACAGGATGTAATGACTGCAGTGTATGTCATGAATCGTACACCAACAACAGGTATACATGAGGTGACTCCTCATGAGAGGATTTATGGGATAAAGCCAGACATAAGCCATCTTAAGGTTTTTGGATGCTTGGCATATGTACATGTTCCAGATGAAAAGAGAAGGAAGCTTGATCCAAAGGTAGAAAAGGCCATATTTATTGGGTATACACAAGATAGGAAAGTGTACAAATGCTACAATCCTTCTAGTCATGAGACATTGGTCTCAAGATATGTGGTATTTGATGAGCTGAAATCATGGCATGAGAAGAAGATAAATTTGATGAATGATGATTATGTTTGTCAGGAGACTTATGTACATGCATGTACAAATGAAAGTGCAAAAATTTTTGGACCTTTTAAAGATGCTATTTCATCACTTAGTCCTTAGACAGGTAGATTGAGGACTTCAGCATCTTTGTCCACTGACAAACCAGCACGGCATTGTCGAAATTTGTGTTTGCTAACAAAATCTGCGCGTGGTCTATTCGTCCACTCTACACGCGCTGTAGATGTTGCAATCTTGACGAGGAGGATAGGGCTTTGGAAGAGCTTTAAGTAAGCTTCATTTCTATAAAAAAAGTTTTCAAAATGATCAACTACACTCTGCAATCTGCAAAAAACCAGGCCCCTGTCTGAAACCCTAAACTGTCAGCCATAGCCAATTTCATCAAAGATCAAAAATCTCATCATTTTCTCTCTCCTACCACCTGGAGAAACCCACTCCCACTCTGATCTACTATCCCAGCACCAAATCAAGGAGGGGAAGGACCTTAGAAGGTTGAAGAAGGATCGACGACCCCAAGCAAGGAAGATTCAAGCTCAACATCAAGTCTCTACATAGTGTGTTTTCACACTACCATTACTTGTGTCTCTCGACACATTGTAATCTGCTCTTTCACTTGTAAAATCTAAGAATCTTGGAGCTGATTTGCTACTGCTCTAGCCATCCAACATGGGAAAAGACTCTCCAAATGCTCGGTTCAAGGGAGTCGAGTTTCACACCTGGCAAAACCCGCATCAAGCTCATCCTGATGAAGAAGGGTCTCTAGGCCATCACAAATGGCAAAGAAAAGAAACCTCAATATGTGGACCTTGCAGTTACTTGGCAGAAGAATGATGACAAGACACAAGCCATCATTAAGCTGGAATTGGATGACAGGTACATCCATCATGTGGATGCCTGTGACACGTCCCATGACACTTGGGACAAATTGGATACCTTGTTTGGTGCACTGTCAAAGTCGTCTAAGTATGGTCTATTGATTGAATTTTTCCGACTTGATATGAAGCCTCATACATCCTTAGCATCCCATCTAAATTACATGGAAAGTCTCTTAACCCAGCTTGCAGGAATAAAGCTAAAAATGGATGAAGATGTCTGTATTGGTGTATTGTTAAAAAGTCTGCCTCCTGCCTATGATAATGTATCAACCACTCTAACCAATATGCATAATCCTCAACTTGTTGATATTAAAGCCTTTCTACTAGAGGAAGAAAAGAAACTTAAAAGCAAAGAAGAGCCTAGCACTTCAAAGGATGAACAAATGTTATATGTAAACAACAAATACAAAGGTAAAAAGGAATCGCTCTTCTGTGACTTCTGCAAAAGGACCGGACACACTGAAAAGTTCTGTCATTCTAGGAAGAGGTCCCAAAAGGCCTATCTTGCAGCTGTGAAAGAAGAAGAAGACCATGAGAGCCACACTAAAGCCATGCGAAAATTGAAGAAGTTATTGCAGATGAAGATGAAGACCACCAGGATTGGAAGGACAAGCCTCATCAGTCCTTTTACTCTCATTACTCTGATAGACTGTTTTAAAAGCCTTGTATTTCCTAGCCCTAATGCTTCTTGCCATAAGCTTTGTAAACTCATCATATAACTTGGCACTACAGTCCCTGTACACTTTGTGAGGCCCCTGTTACAGCCTCTGGATGTCCATCATGTTTTGGTGTCCACACTTAGCCTTTTCTAGGATAGCCTCTGGTGTCTACCATGTTTGTGATGTGCCCACATTTTGCAGGTGGTTCTCATTACAGCCTCTACACACTTTGTGCCTTTCTAGTTGTGATTGAGGAGGGGTGTTGAGATTCAACAATTACACTCACTGATAGCCTCTTTGTATGGAGCTTCAGGGCCAAGGACATGCAAGCTTATCTATCCCATATGCACAGTGGTGCCTACTGCATTTTCCTACTTTTCTATAAAGCATTGTACTTGATTTCTTTTCTTAATGCAATGATAGTACTCTTTTCTTTCCAGTAAAGTGTCAATGTCATTCTCCACACACAAGATTGTGTTTATGAGTTCAAGTCTCAATCTTGAAACCTAATTCACTTATGTGATAGTCAGTGTCTGAGTCTATGTCTACATGAGTCTTCTTCCCGTCTATGAACCACCATAGCCATGCTCTAGATCCGTGTTTCTCAACAATAGGTTCACTCATTTGTGGTTATGATTCACTTGGCATTGACAGCTTGGATATTGAGTTTGGTATTCCATCAGTTGTGACTCCTAGTGTGAGACATAGATATGTACCACCTCATGAGAGAGGAGATTCTCATACTGCACCTCAATTGAGGAGATAAAAAAGAATCATGAAGCCTATGGATAGGCTTACATACAATGGTTATACAATGAGGCACTCTCCATATATGAAAAAAGTCACTAACTTCAAGGAACCCACAAAGTTTTTTGAAGTTATTTTGGATGATCATTGGTGCAAGGCAATGGATGAGGAATATTCAGCATTGGTTGAAAATGACACTTCAAATTTGGTTGATTTTCCTAAATGTAAAATGTCTATTGGTTGCAAATGGATATAAAAGTGAAGTGTAAATCAGATGGCACATTGGAAAGATATAACGTGTCCCCCTTGTCCACTTGTGGGACACATCTTAGCACCCCATCGGGAAGAGAGTCTAGAAAGCGCCACCCGGCACTCACAAGGAATGTCATGGGGTTTGTGATCAAGGTCTTCCTGAGTCTGCCACGAAGCGGAAGCATCCGGCCATTCCCACTTAGGACAGGGTCTCCCTAATAGTCAAGTTCCTAGGAGGTAGCTAGCGTCGAGCCCCAGATGAACCACTTTACGTAGAACATTAGGGTCAAAGCGGATTTATACTGCACTTGGTTCAAGGAGAATGGGAAATGAGAGGGATGAGAATCTTGACCTCTCTGCCCGTAAGGCATAGTCCCATTCCATTCCCCTAAAATAGCATAAATCGGGACTCTAGCTCTCTAGATTCTAGGTCATTGTTACCTCGCTGTCAATTCCTTTGAGAAAAGTTCTCGGCCAACCAGGACCACCCTTTTGTAGGACAGACCCAGGGTCACATCCACTGCACTTTCTCGAGTTACTTTAGTTATCTAATTACCTACCATATTTATCACTGGTTCTTTCATGTAACTTAGGCATTGACACAAAAAAACAATGTCAAGCAAGTTCCTTTTTCGACATTTGATCTTTATTTATCAGTCTTTGGAATACATCAAATAACCTGCACAACAGCTATTCCAGCAATCCTCAAGGATCGCTATTCCAGGTTCTGCCTGTTGACTAATATGCGGGCCTTGAGATCCCATCTCGAGTCACGTCGACCTCTTGTGAAGGATTCGGAGGCAAGGAATTTATGGCCAAAGCCTCCCCTGTCACCCAAGCATCCTCATGCTCCAAGTAGCGCCCACAGAGAGACCTCTCGCGGTGGGTTCGATCCATGTACCCGATATGGCTAAACACCCCCTTGGATAGGGTCAGGCAGACAAGAACTACAAACAGTGCACCTAAGTGTACAAGCACAAGCATTCCTTTGGTCGTTCGTATGGCCAACTGCTAAGGTGTGATTCCTTCTCCTCAAATACTTCCAAAATTCGATCCTAGATCAATCGCAACTTGGCAAGATCCCAAGGGTTTTGTAAGCTGAGTTGCTTATTTACCCTTTTTCCTTAGGTTAGGGTTTATACCCTATTGACCCAAATTGTCTCTACCTTAGGTTTCCTTAAATTGTAGACAATAAATCCTGGGCAACCTCGTCGCCCTAACTTGGTTGGTCAATTGCTTTCTTGGCAAATCATTACTACCCTGGTTTGTGATGGGAGGGCCAGCACTGGCTCATGCACTAGCCGGACCTCTATCATGCGCTCAACAACCCCACGGCCTCGCGACCAGGAGCGTTGATGACACATACATCATACATTGCCTCCCTAAACATCTTGCGTTTGTATCACGTCTCGTAGTCCAACTCTAACCCAATTAACACTCCTCAAAGGGAGTCCCTAACACATTGCCTAAAGGTACGAAGCATAGACATGGGGGGTCCTCCAACGGCTGAGTGCCGCCACCCCTCTGCGACTCTCCTATACCTTGGGGATTGGCCCCTCGGTGTGTCGCTCAACATAAAACACAATATCGCACATATTTCCACTCAAGGTACCAATTGATCATATCCAGGAATGTACCATTTTCCTCACTTTCTTTCCACTAGGACCCACGTCTACCTACAGCTTGGGATATCCTGTCTCTCACTCAATGCGGGTCACGATCCTCTAGAAAGCAATTGCCATGCATCCAGGAGTTCTTGATACCTTTAAGTTTCTTTATGATTTATGCAAGTAGTGAATGCCCATGTGCTCAAACAATTAAGAAAATCAGCATTTGTGCACATGTGGAAAACATTTCTTTCAATGATTTTGACTATCGCTCGTATGCAGCATTGCATGAACCTAGCACCGAGAAACCCTCGTGCTACTAGGTTCTAAATTTTTAATTATCAACCAACCTAAATTGTATGCATAAAAACCAGCAAGATTTTCATCATTTCATTCAGTATTTAAACACCTTTTATATACTCTACCCCCTCACCCGTTTAGATCGTGCACGAAGCATAGGTTTAGGGTAATATTTTCCATGTTTTTTGTTGTATAAAAAGCAATAAAAACTCACTGAAACATAAAGGTAGGGGCGCTGAACTGAGGCTAAACCTCAAACTTCAGACCCCTCATACATACACAAACATGAATCTTATTTTTTTAGTATTTTTTGCACACTCAAAACCTATTTTTCCCTTATTTCTACCCATTTTCCCTATTTTTCTTGTATTTTCCACAATATTATATAACTAAAAATGCAAAATGAGTTGTGGGCTATGGCCCTTAGGTTCATTTGCAGAAAAAACACAAATTTAGTTGATGTGTCTTATTATATTTTCCATTTATATATCAAAAACACCCAATTTTTCCCTATTTCGTGTGTTTTATGGGTTTTACGCCATTAATTTCAGTCACAACATTTATGATTTTTTAATTTTCTGAGCATAAACTGATCAAACTCATAGCAAATAGCAACATAATGCATAATCATCCCATGGGAACAAGTACTCATGAAGCAAATTGCATAAAACATCAATATCCTTTGTAAAAATGAAATTACCGTTCTTTGCAGGTTGCGGGTTTTTATTTGCCATGTGTCGGGACTGATTTCCAGCAACCATTAATACTCATGACAGTCCACAATCAGCAATCTTCATTCCTCTTGAACCAGGGAGCAATCCGGTCTTCATTGAACAAGCATTTGACATCCATTCTTCTTCTTCTTCTTCACCACATAAATCTACCCTTAGAAGAGAGAGAGAGAGAGGAGAGAGAAATACTGATTTCTGTTCTCTCTCTACAGCCCGCCATTGGACGTGCGAGAGAAGGCGATACGATCGGCATGATGTAGGAGACTTCATGTAGGCTTTTGATTCATTGCTTCTTTGCAGCCACCATCTTCAATTTTGGGAGGGGGGCGCCATTTTGCGTCGTGATGATCAGCGCAACGCCATGCCCTCCTACCTCATAAACAAATTTGGGGGGGGGGGGGGGGGGGGGAGGGGTACCAAAAGGCACCCCCTTTGGCCCCCCTTCTTGGCCACCCTTTCACTTCTGGCCCTTTTCCCCCTTTTCCCGGCCTTTCTCGCATACGATGTCCGAATCGCGTTTTGAAAAATCGTGGGCATCCGCCTTGGCATCCTAAACGAGCCGACAACTTCCCTGACTCGCAAAGGCGCATGGAAAAATTACTAAAAATCTTCCAGTGTTTCATGGTCGTCCTTGAGCACTTTGACGCTTAAAATCATCCTAGGTCGAGCTGCTGCCTTCGACGTTGAATATTTTTCCCTTGATATTCGTAATTTTTAGCTATTTTTAAGCACTTCTCGGCATCAAAATTATGATCTCATTGGTGACCACGGGATAGGGCGACTCAACCCGTCGAATCCCACAGTAGATCTGCACAAAACAACCAAAGGAAGCATCAAGCTAATACAAAGTAGATATACTAAACATAGCACAGTGCTCACCCTATCCCTTGACAAAACCAAGGCATGACATCCACAAGGAGTAGGCCTAGTAGACTCTGATAAAAGGTCCGAAGCTAGTCACTAACCAACTGCTCCAACACGACCAAACTAAAAAGAACTCTCAAAGAGGTTGCCCTAAGTGGTGGTCTGAACTACCTACCTAACTAAGGACAACAGAACCAGGAGCTCCTACTAGGCAAGGACTCCTATAGCCTGATCAATAAGTATTTTCTTTCAGTACATTTCTTCTCTTAGGGTTTTTATTTTTCCATACTCGGGCATGTAAAAAGGAGGGAGCTGAGCGTAGTGACCCAAGGAGAACAGGACATCGGCCTCAGGTCCTGTCTCGGTACCCAAGAACCTACCAAGCCCTCGCAAGGCGACACTTAATCCTTTTCTAACGCTCACTTTTATTTTCACTCCAACCTTCCTTATCTTCTTCTTTTCCTTTTCCAGCAAGATGCCACCCCTAGGAAGACAAGGCATCGGCCCGGGTCTAACTCGTCCCCAGAAACCTACCAGGCCTTCGCAAGGCAATGATCAACTGCTTATAAATTTTCATTTCTTTCCTTTTCTATTTTTATAGGGGTCAGAACCCCTTTTTACACACCTTTGTATATATTTACTTTCTTTGAGATATTCAAGGTTTCTCTTCCTTTATCATCATTATTTTTCTTCTAGCAAGCTTCTCTAACTGCCTCACAACTAACAAGAACTCCTAGAATGGCTGCCTAGCAGGCTAGCAGAACAGGGTCATTAGGACTACCTTCTAAAACAGGTCTTTTGATGTTTGACAATGTCTTCACAGGAGGCAACGACTACTCAGACCTCCCTCAGACATACTGAACCTAAACCTGGGACTTCATGCCTTGGACGCCGGTCCCCAACAAGAAAAGAAAATCCCCTACAAGTACAGAGACACAAATAGCATAAAAACACAGTACTCGTAAAGGAGAGATATCACCTGGATAGGGCCACGAGAAGCTTCCACGCAACAAAAGGCTCCTTCCAAGCTCTTCTTCCGAACCTATCTAGCACAGAACTAAAACAAGAAACCATTAACCGCACCTGTACTAAATAGGCAATTGGCCCTCTTGGCCTAATGAAATAACACACTTTACTACAAAAATTGATCTACCCTCTTGGCCTTACGAAATACAACATTCAGAACCTCGCAACACTGGCCCTCTTGGCTTAACGAGATCTGGACGTAATATCCAAAGCATCTAGCCTTCCTAGCTTAAAACTAGATAGGTCATTTTAGTCCACGTAATGCTGATATTCTTGGCATATACATCACACCCTATCAGACTACCCAGGGTGCCAAGGATAGCATATCATAAGTTGACTAGCCTCATGCTACTCATGCAAGTTAGCTAAAAGCTTGATCTTGTATTTTTTTTTATCTTAGGGTTTTCTTCCTGTAGAGCTACAAGTCCAATCCTTTCCACAAATAACTCATCAATAAGGCTGATCCCTTCTTGGGCATTATGAATTGAATGAACAGCCTCAGTGGACTCGCATGTCCTACATTTATTGTAATCCGAATAAACTGGTTGTTCAAGCGGCTGAGTGGCTCCTTTGGCAGAAATAATCATAGCTTTATACTCATTCGAACCGCCCCTATTTGGGTTTTCACATAGATCAGTGGTGCGACCCAAAACTAGGTAGAGCTTCAAGCCTAGGCACATCACATGGGTGTATCCCAAGGCAGTGTATATTGTCAGATGTATATCCAGTATTATCCTCTTGGGGGTTCAACAGAATATATCCAGATGGGATCCTTGGCCTTGCATCCGACATTCCTGCCACACTTTTGGAGATTCTGGGTCTCCAAACCCATCTCACATTTCCCTTAATATTATTGCACTCCCTCAATTTGCTGCACTGGTCTAACGAACTCAATGCAAACTTATCCCTATGGCCAAATGGCCTCACATCCTTATGACCTTTGTGAAGCACAGGTGGACTTTTAGCATTTTTCATCCTCTTTACAAAAGATGTCTTTACTTGTTTACGTCCATACTGCAAATTTTTCCCCATAAGAACCATGCTTTCACTGAAGGGAACAACATCCACCCGAAAGCATGATTCCAATACCAAAGGTCTCTCAAGAGCCTTACTAGCAACAAAATTATAACCACACACAGAATTCTTATCAACACTCATAGGCCCATTGGTGTGATCCATATTTCCATCACAACTATCTCTCGCGGAAGTGTTGCAAGCCCTAATGGGACTTACATGGCTTGGAACCTGTTCACTGAGAGGCATGTCATTACTACTCATAGGATGGACATTTTCTGCTTTGAGATTTTGGCCACCAAGGTTCCCCTCATAGGCTGCCTTGGTATCACCAAGTGAGCTGTCTTCTTGCAGACATGGTTGGAAACTAGGATGCACTTGTACTGAGCGGGGAAAACTCCAAAAGTTTTCCCAACATCTCTAAATATGACCCTCATAATCGATGGCATGCATTTTTGCTTCCCTTAACAACTTAGGATTCCGCAGTCCCACTTGGATTTGCGTATTAATCTCTAAGCCATTCAGAAAGAGCTCACATAGCACATCATCTGGTAATGCACTGGCTCTTCTTGGCAAAAGCCTAAGAGTACTATCAAAGGCTCTAGCATACTCTTTAACAGAAAGATAAGACTCCTGTCTAAATTGCATAAGCTGCCCTAAGACCTGAATCATAGGGAGTTGTTTTTCATACTCATCTAGAAATCTATCACAAGACTCCTCAAATGATCTGATCGACCCTCTTGGGAGGCTCCAGTACCATTTCCTTGCCTCTCCCTTTAGGGTACTTGGGAATACAAGCATCCGATGTATATCGTCGAACCCACTTGCAATGCAAGTTAGGTCATATTCTCTTAAATGAATCATCGGATCCTCATCTAGCAACCCATAAAACACTAGGAGATCCCTATAAAGAGAAGGAGATTTAGTCCTCCCTTTTGGGATCAACACCACGTCATTAAAATCTTCATATTCATCATGATCTGGGTCCAGCTTCTTAGGATCTTTAACCTCTTCCATCCCCACCCTTTTCGGTGTAGGGGGGTTAATATCCTAATTGACATCCCTTTCTACCAACTCACTGAGTGGTCTAGGGAGTCCTATAAATTTCAACATGTCCTTTTGATCCCCTCTTAAAGGGTCTTCCATACCTTTCCCTTTAAAAGGAAAGTCCACAACGAGTTTATATAAGAGCTTTTGGTCCTTATCTAAAGCAAATTTATCATTACCACTTCTTAAAACTTGGGAACCGTGCCTTTTAAGCAACAGTTTTCCCTTGACAACTAGGGCTTCTAACATCCTTGTGATGCCTACTATGTTGTCATGGTGGCCCATTACACAGGATGTCTTAACCACAAGCATATTCTATCGTATATCAGCACTTTCCCATGGCATCATGCCTTTAGCATGATGACCTCCTGATGCCATAACTACCCTAGTTTCCAACATGCTTGTTTCATGCCCTCTAGGTTGATGGATGGTTAAACATGATTCCTCTTGGGTAGAGACCACACTAAGGCGAACCTTGGCCCATGCCATCGTATTAGAGGATGGGTAAACCACTAATGGGCTACTCTTTTCATCACATAAATTATCTTCTGCAGAGGTCTCATGCTCTACATAATTAACTAAGTCCATTAGTAAGTTTCGTATGGGAAAAGCCAAGTTTTTCCATCCTTGAACAAACCCCAATTTATGGATAATTTAGGGTCCCTTGAAACCCTAGATTGGAAAACCACCACTTATAGGTGGCTCTCGACAGACGCACCACTAATGGGACCTAAAACGGGCCGACACTGGCTCATGCACTAGCAGGACCTCCATCATGCGCTCAACAACCCCACGGCCTCACGGCCAGGAGCATTGATGACACATACATCATACATTGCCTCCCTAAACATCATGCGTTTGTATCACGTCTCGTAGTCCAACTCTAACCCAATTAACACTCCTCAAAGGGAGTCCCTAGCACATTGCCTAAAGGCACGAAGCACAGATATGGGGGGTCCTCCAACGGCGGCTGAGTGCCGCCACCCCTCTGCGACTCTCCTACACCGTGGGGATTGGCCCCTCGGTGTGTCGCTCAACATAAAACACAATATCACACATATTTCCACTCAAGGTACCAATTGATCGTATCCAGGAATGTACCATTTTCCTCACTTTCTTTCCCCTAGGACCCACGTCTACCTACAGCTTGGGATATCCTGTCTCTCACTCAACGCGGGTCACGATCCTCTAGAAAGCAATTGCCATGCATCTAGGAGTTCCTGATACCTTTAAGTTTCTTTATGATTTATGCAAGTAGTGAATGCCCACGTGCTCAAACAATTAAGAAAATCAGCATTTGTGCACATGTGGAAAACATTTCTTTCAATGATTTTGACTATCGCTCGTATGTGGCATTGCATGAACCTAGCACTAAGAAACCCTCGTGCTACTAGGTTCTTAATTTTTCATTATCGAACAACCTAAATGGTATGCATAAAAACCAACAAGCTTTTCATCATTTCATTCAGCATTTAAACACCTTTTATACACTCTACCCCCTCACCCGTTTAGATTGTGCACGAAGCATAGGTTTAGGGTAATATTTTCCATTTTTTTGTTGTATAAAAAGCAATAAAAACTCACTGAAACATAAAGGTAGGGTAGAACTGAGGCTAAACCTCATACTTCAGACCCCCATACATACACAAACATGAATCTTATTTTTTTAGTATTTTTCGCAAACTCAAAACCTATTTTTTCCTTATTTTTACCCATTTTCCCTATTTTTCTTGTATTTTCCACAATATTAAATAACTAAAAATACAAAATGAGTTGTGGGCTGTGGCCCTTAGGTTCATTTGCAGAAAAAATACAAATTTAGTTGGTGTGTCTTATTATATTTTCCATTTATATATCAAAAACACCCAATTTTTCCCTATTTCGCGTGTTTTACGGGTTTTACACCATTAATTTCAGTCACAACATTTATGATTTTCTGAGCATAAACTGATCAAACTCATAGCAAACAACAACATAATGCATAATCATCCCATGGGAACAAGTACTCATGAAGCAAATTGCATAAAACATCATTTTCCTTTGTAAAAATGAAGTTACCGTTCTTTGCGGGTTGCGGGTTGCGGGTTTCTATTTGCCATGTCTCGAGACTGATTTCCAGCAACCATTAATGCTCATGATAGTCCACAATCAGCAATCTTCATTCCTCTTGAACCACGGAGCAATCCGGTCTTCATTGGACAAGCATCTGTCATCCATTCTTCTTCTTCTTCTTCTTCACCACATGAATCTGCCCTTAGAAGAGAGAGAGAGAGGAGAGAGAAAGGCTGATTTCTATTCTCTCTCTACAGCCCGCCATTGGACGCACGAGAGAAGGCGATACAATCGGGACGATGTAGGAGACTTCATGTAGGCTTCTGATTCATGGCTTCATTGCAGCCACCATCTTCAATTTTGGGGGGGGGGGGGGGGGGGGGGGGCGCCGTTTTGCATCGCGCTAATCAGCGCGACGCCATGCCCCGCTACCTCATAAAAATTTTTAGGGGGGGGTACCAAAAGGCCACCCTTTCAATTCTGGCCCTTTTCTCGGCCTTTCTCGCATACGGTGTCCGAATCGCGTTCTGAAAAATCCTGGGCATCCGCCTCGGCATCCTAGATGGGCCGGCAGCTTCTCTGACTTGCACAGGTGCATGAAAAATTTACTAAAAATTTGCCAGTGTTGCACAGGCATCCTTAGAGCACTTTGACGCTTAAAATCGTCCTAGGTCGAGCCGCCGCCTTCGACGTTGAATATTTTTCCCTTGATATTCGTAAATTTTAGCTTTTTTTAAGCACTTCTCGGCATCAAAATCCTCTCTCAGCTTGACAAATCAGACTTCAAGGAAGAGTGTTGAAGCAGGACGACTACTCAATTCCTAGGAAATTTAACTTGCAATTAGAACTCGCCAAACTTGGTCAAGGTGTAGCAATACTATTTTGTGATTTTGACACAAGAGCATATGTCGTTATGGCTTGTTGAACGAGATAGGTGTCAATATCTGACTTGTGGGATTATATCTTTCTTTGTATGGTATTTCTTGATCAAGAATACCTTTGATCAAGATATAGGGCTTGGGAGTCCGATAAACGTTTTGGCCCTTGGGTCCCTAAATTCCTTGTGGAGGTCTAGTATTTGGTCAATTGATCCTTAGGGTGAGAACCCTAGATAATTCTTGCACGGGTGATTAGATAGTCCTAACATTTCAAGAATGTCGGTAGGTCCTTTGAGATCAGAAATATTAGATCAGCATCCTAAGTGCGATACTAGGTAGAATTTTGACATAGCTTAACCCTACCTAGCACATTGAGGTGATCGTCATATGCTAACTAATCGTACATTTATGACTTTCATGTGAGCTACTCAATTATACAAGAATTACTTAGTTGATCTAACCAACCCACGATTAAAGAAGATCTTCCCTTTAAAGATGCAAATACTTTCTTCTAAATTTGCAAGTACTATCCCCTAAAAGATGTAAGTAACTGCAAGATGAGTGAGATGTATCATTCCATGCAATTTCAAGACCATAGACCTTTTTGCCTTTATGCAACTAAAGGATCTACAAAGATCTTTATTTTCCTTACCCTATACTATAATGATTGACATTCAGAGCTAACTCTTCTAAACCCTACATTTTATGCATCGAATTCAAGCTTTAGTATTTTAATGAAGATGCATCCTTTCCCAAATTCAAACTTTGATAAAAGAACTCCATGCATGGCTGTAACATTCTTTCATGATCAGATGCCATGAATCCATCATTGATTTAATCCTTCTTTTAGCACTTAACCCAATCTAGAATGTAACTTCCATCGCATGCGAATTGCATAATATTAAAGTTCATAAATATTTTCCTTTCATTGCAACAATTTAGACATCATTTAATGTCCCCGTCTACGATTACCTTAATCACGAGACACAACAAGAAATTTATTACATAAATGTGTTATGTGTTATATGCCCTATCCTTTATGAGATGCAACAAGGACGCCTTCACACAAATTCATCTTTTAACTTATGCATCATACATTCGAAAATGCAGCTACTCATGACCATAGAAGTGCAAAATGCAAGTACTCAACATGCCACTAAACTTTGTAAATCGAATGAGTAAATGCATTTAAAGCTTCCCTATCCGAATTAAACATGCTTTATGCATCCCTTCCATGCGGAAATATTTCTCAAAACCTGGGCATTCGAAATCGGGGCGTTTTCCACTCTCGTACTTTGGGTGGAATCTCCCACGTGCGCTCCTCTCCACTTTTGCTTAGGAGCCATTGACACAGTAATTTCATCTCAGCAACTCTCCCTTGGTACCTCTTACGAGTTCTGGAGTTGCTATTGCCTGAGACCTCCTTCTCTGCAAAGGACACAGGCCTTGCAAGTCACAGTTTTTTTAAAAACTGGGAGGCATGGGTGAACTGGGCTTAAGCTTCAAGAGAAGCTTCCAAGCTTCTGGAAGGAACAGGGAGATAACGTGGAGAGGATGATTGGGTGGAGATGATTATGAGGATGGTGAAGATGACGATGAGGGAGATGATGATGACAATGATGATGATGAGGCGTAGTAGCCTGGCGTCATGGCAGTGGGGCGGTAGCAACAGGACGTCGACGAGCAGCTCCACGATGATGATGCCCCTCCCAAGCTTGGGAGGGGGGGTTTAGATGGGTTGAAGGGGGGGGGGGGGGGGGGGGGGGGGGGGGGGGGGGGTAGCCACACAAGTAGCAGGTAGCATGCTTCCCCTCCCCATGCCCTTCCACCACTCAAGCTCCACACATACTCCCTCTCCCCGCCATGCAACGGCTGAAGGGGAGGGAGTTTTTTTCAAAAATTTGCAATTAATTCATTATCTTTTTTTGTCCCTTGAAGGGGAGTTCGCGCGGAGGCCTACGGTTTTGGGCTACGGTTTCTTATGCTCAACGCGGAGCTGGTGTTTGTTAGTGCACGAGGGTGGAGCACTTAGCCCAAAGTTTTTCTATTGCAGAAGATTACTTTGAATCGCTTTTGCACGAGAGGTCTTTTAATATTCTATTGCGGAAATATTACAAAAGATACAAGGCAAGACTTGTGACAAAAGGGTATGCACAACAATATGGTCTTGATTATGAGGAAACATTCAACCCTATTGCTAAATTTGCAACCGTGAGGACAATGATTGCTCTGGCAACATCTAAAGGATGGAGTATGTATCAGATGGATGTGAAGAATGCTTTTCTCAATGGTGATTTGGTTGAGGAAGTATACATGGATCAACCTGAGGGCTATGTACATCCAGATTTTCCTACACGTGTGTGTAGATTGAAGAAAGCATTAAATGGGATGAAGCAAGCACCTAGAGCTTGGAATGCTAAGATAAGTGCATGCTTACAGAAACTTGGTTTCACTATGGGAAAGGCTGATCATAGCCTATTCAAAAAGAAGAAAAGGGTTGGTTATGTGATATTAGTCGTCTATGTGGATGACGATCATTACAAGTGATGATATCACAAGAATTGGAGAGATCAAGGAAATGTTACATGCTGAATTTCAAGTCAAAGATTTGGGAGAATTGAAGTATTTTCTTGGGATTAAGGTTGTCTCTACACCTCATGGTACTTGGTTGTTGCAAAAGCAATATGTACAGGACATGTTAACCAAGTATGGTATGTTGGATTGCAAGGCTTTGAGCACTCCATTGGAGAAAAATGTCAAGCTACTTGCAGATGTTGGACATGAGATTAAAAATGTCACTATGTATAGACAAATGGTGGGTAGCCTAATTTATCTCACCATTCCTAGACCATATCTTAGCTACTCAGTTGGACTGATTAGCCAATTTATGCAAAATCCTATGAAGCAACACTTTTGTCTTTACCAACTTATCTTTACCCAATGAGTTGGACTGATTACCCAATGAGTTGGTAAAGATATGAAGACTAAGTTGCAGATATCTTTACCAACTCATTGGGTAAAGATAAGTTTGTGCATTTCAGAGAGCTACTTGGAGTGAAGTACCCCACTTGAGCTTGAGGGGGAATGTTGAGATTCAAGCTCGTTGGGTAAAGATAAGTTTGTGCATTTCAGAGAGCTACTTGGAGTGAAGTACCCCACTTGAGCTTGAGGGGGAGTGTTGAGATTCACGATCGTTGACTCTAGTTAGTTTTTTATCCTAGTTGAAAAAGGAGGTTAAGTCATACTGACGTAACCATGATTAGATCTAGGTCTTTAGTGTGAAGTACATAGTTGACTTAACATAGTGTGTAATGATGGAATGGAATGAACTGACAGGGAGCATGTCTACTACCCTTTGAGCTTGAGCCTTGTCCATCTCTCTCTCTCAATTCTAATAGATCTTGTTGTCACTCGGCACAAGAACAATGATAAGGCTCAGGCCATTATCAAACTGGAGCTAGACGATAGCTATATCCACCATGTGGATAACTGTGAGACCTCACAGGATATATGGAAGAGACTTGATACTTTGTTTAGTGCACAGTCTAAATCATCAAAGTATGGTCTCCTAATTGAGTTTTTCAGGCTTGAAATGAAGTCCAGCACATCACTTGCCACACATCTAAATTACATGGAAGGACTTCTAACCCAATTTGTAGGAATCAACATTAAAATGGAAGAAGATGTTTGCATTGGTGTTCTACTTAAGAGTTTGCCTCTTGAATATAATAATGTATCAACAACTTTAATCAACATGCCAAATCCTAAACTTGTTGATATCTAGGCATCACTATTAGAGGAGGAAAAGAAGCTGAAAACTAAGAAAGAACCAAGCACATCTAGAGATGAACATGCATTATATGTTGGCAGCAGGTACAAAGGCAAGAAAGATCAACTCTTCTGTGACTTCTGCAAAAGGACCGGACACACCGAGAAGTTTTGCCATGCTAGAAAGAGGTCCCAAAAGGCATATCTAGTTGCAGTCAAAGAAGAAGAAGAAAACAGCGCAAAAGAAGAAGAAGAAGAAGAATACCACTAGGAGAAGGACAAACTTCATCAGTCCTTCTATTTAGATAGACTTTTTAAGTTTTGTATTTCCTAGCCCTAATGCTCAGACATAAACTTGTAAACTCCTCAGTTAGCCTTGTACTATAGCCTCTGTACACTTTATGAGGACCTTGCTACAGCCTTTGGATGCCCATCATGTTTGTGGTACCCACACTTAGCCTTTTCTATGACAGCCTCTGGTGTTTTGCCATGTTTATGGTGTGCCCACACTTTGCAGGTGTTGCTTTCCCTAAAGCCTCTATATGCTTTGTACTTCTGGTTGTGATTGAGGAGGGGTGTTGAAATATTTGCAATCACACCTACTTTAGTCCCTTTGTGAGGAGTAGTGAGGGCTCAGGATCAGAATCCCATATGCATAGTAGTAGAAAGTACCACCACTCAAATCCTATAAAGCATTGTACTTGCACTCTTTATCTAATGCAATGATAGTACTCTTTCTTTCCAGTAAAGTGGCATGTCACTGTCAACACACAAGATTGTGTTTATGATTCCAAGTCTCAATCTTGGATTCTAATTCACTTGTGTAACAATTTTTTCTTGTCAGGGTCAATGTCTTCATGAATTTCATTTTCCTCTTTCAACCTCCATAGCTTCCGCATTTTCCATGCTCTAGATCCCGCGTATTTTAACAAATATGATACACATGGAATAGTGATTGAGCAAATCAGAGTAGACACTAAACGTCAAGAGGTCAACATGTTTTGAGTGAACAAAGGAGTTGCCAATGTAGATTGCGATTAAGTGTGGCTAGAATGCCTCAAGATGGTAGATTATGAGCAAGCAGGATTAGCTTAGCCTTGCACGACAGCATTATTTGGGGTGGAGTCAGCTTCAAAGTTGCAAGCACCGGGGAGACATCCTCTTCTAGTGAGGATGATGAATGCAATTTTGAGTGAGAGTCAAGCTTTGATAGTGACCCAAAAATACCTCGACCACTTGGGACCTGACACACTCAGGGGAAACCTTCTAGTCCACCTATGGGTGCAAGAGGTTAAAGAAGAAGAAAAAGAAATAGTCAAAGTCATCAAAAGCACTAAATGATAGAAGAAACCCCAAAATCTGCCCAAGCTCTTTATGAGAAGTACAAAAAGGGTGATCCAATAGAGGTGTTAACAGGAGCCAAATGGAAAGGGCAAGCAAGTGAACCCATCAAAGGACCAACCAAGGTTAAGGAGGTCAGCTTGGTGAGAGAGGAGGACAAGCCTCAACCCATGTACATAGCGAAAAATCTAACTAAGGAGGAAGAGAACAATCTCAAGACTCTCTTAAGTGAGTTTACTGATGTGTTTGCATGGTTCTTAGATGAAGCTGAAGGGAACATATCTGAGCATAGTGACTCACAACATTCCTATGGGATGTGGTACTAGCCAAGCAATGTCCATACGCAATGTATCCTACGCATACTCATGCAGTAAAGGAAAGACATTGATATTTATTGAGGGAATGATACATTTATGAGATAGAGCACATGGATTGGGTATCACCCATAGTCATAGTCATTAAAAAGAATGGGAATATTCGAGAATGCACAAACTATAAGAAGGTTAACGCAACCATCAAGACAGACAACTACCTATTACTGTGCATATAGAACATGCTAGAGAGAGTAGCAGAAAGGAAGCCTACAACTTTTTGGATGTCTTCTTAGGCTATAACCAAGTGCAAGTCCATACGGATGATAAGCACAAGACAACATTTTCCATTGAATGATGGGGGTGTTTGCTTACATAGTTATGCCATTTGGATTGACCAATGACTTTGCTACCTTCCAATGTCTCATGTGTGCCATCTTCAAGAACATGCTCAAGAAATGGTTGGAATCGTTTGTCAATGATCTTTTCATCCACACCAACTAGGATGAGCACTTGGAAAAGTTGTGAATAGTCTTTGAATGGTGTTGACAATATAGTCTCTCATTGAATCCCTTAAAGTGCTAGTTTTGGGTAAAGCATGGTTGTGTTTTGGGACACGTTGTGTTGAGGAACAAAATATCCACAGACTTCTCTAAACTCAAGGTGATTATAGACCTTCCCCCTCTAATAACTTCAAGGAATTTCATTGTTTCTTAAGCCACACTGGATACTACCAACGGTTTATACTAAACTATGTGTTGATTGGTAGACCTTTGTATAAGCTATTGATAGTATTTGAGTGTGTTGAAAATTGTCAAAAAGTCTATGAAAGGCTAAAACAAGCTCTTACTTTGGATCCTATCTTAAGAGCCCTAGATTGGTCAGTTACTTTCCACGTGCACACATTGATGCATCAAAATTTTCCGTGGAGGAAGTGTTGTGCCAACTTGGCAAACATAACCTAGATTATCTAGTGAGCTTTGTTAGTAGACAACTCATTGAGATATAAATGAACTATTCCACAACAGAGAGGAAAGTGTTAGCCCATGGCATTTGCTGTAAAGAAGTTTAGGCACTATCTTCTAATGGCACCCTTTACCTTCTTTGTGGATCATCAAACATTGCTTATCTTCTGAATAAACCCTGTGCAACAGGAGCATTGCTTGATGGTTACTTATACTCTTTGAATTTGACTTCTCTATGGTCGTACACAAGGAAGGGCACATAATATTATATGGCAAATTATATGTCCTGTGCATGCATATCCATAGGAGAAGGCACTAGACATGGAATCAATAATGACCTACCAAATGTGCATCTTTTTAGAATGTCCAAGGAATGAGATTTCTTTAGAGTAGACCTCACACTATATTGGGTAGATGACATAGTCCACATCCTTAATATTAGACTAGTAGAAAGACTCATAAAAAAGGCTAGGTTAAAAAGACTAATCTTAAAGATCCAACCCTATCAGTTGATTGGCAAGTCAACTATATCAGTTAGGACAGATGGACTCTTAAGGAGATGTGCCTATGAATACAAAATGTATGATGTGCTCAAGGAAGCACATGGCAATATTGTTGGCAAACACTTCAGTGGGACACTATAGCATGCAAGGTGCTCTAGTCTCAATTGTGGTGGCCAATGCCATTCCATGATGTAGCAAAGCTCATAAAGCATTGTGATGAGTGCCAACTGACCAAAGTCCCTACTTGTAAGGATAAAATGGAGCTGACCCCAATGATCGCATGCCAACCATTTGAGAAGTGGGGAATCAACTTCATTAGTTCAATTAGCCCTGTTGCACAATACTCCCAAGCCAAGTACATCATTGTTGCCACACACTACCTTACCAAGTGGGAAAGAACTTGAACAACTCGCAAAAATGATGCTAGGATCACGGCCAAGTTTTTTTGGGAGCAATTAATCTCACAGTTTGGTTTCCCTATAGAGTTGGTTAGTGACCAAGGCACACACTTCATCAATGAAGTGATCTCTCACTTAGTATCCACCTTCTTAGTAATCCATAGAAAATCCTTGGCCATATTATCCTCAAGCCAATGGTCAAGCCGATTCCATGAACAAGATCTTGGTGAGTGTTCTAATGAAATTAGTATTTGCCTCATGTAGCGATTGATCCACACAAAGTCCTCGGCCATATTATTGTCAAGCCAATGGTCAAGCTGAGTCCATGAACAAGATCTTGGTGAGTGTTCTAATAAAAGTAGTCTTTGCCTCATGTAGCGATTGGGACAACATGATCGTGACAACTCTATAGGCATATAGGACAGGCTATAAAACAACCATAGAACACACTTCTTTCAGATTGACCTACAAAATGGAAGCTATTTTACTAGTGGAATTCTTTGTGCCAAGCTTGAGAATAGCAACCCAAGAGAGATGGGAGGGCCAAGAAGCATGGAAAAATCAATTAATATAGCTGGAACATCTATCTGAGACTTGTCTCATTGTAACTCATGCTTTAATCTATAAAAAAGTATGACATAAGAGGTTGGTTTGACAAACATGTCAAATAATGAGACTTTGGGCAAGAAGACTTAGTATTTCTATACTCTATCAAGGGACACAAGCAAAAAATGAAGTTCATAGGATTGGGACCTTTCAGGGTTTCCAATATTGGTAGAATGGGAAACGTGGAACTTGAAACCATAAAAGGAGAGGGCATATTTTTTTTCAATAAGTCACATAAAAAAGTATTACCCACTACCACATCCACTTCATGATCCTCTGATGATAGAACCACTAACAAATGTGAGGGTTTCAACCATCACTGAACTTGAGGAGGCAGATGATGAATTGGTAGCATGACCTATCTGCAAACCATCGTAACCTCCCAAAAGGCATACACCCTTCATGTGCTAGTTAATGAGGGAGCTGACGCAAATATCTTAATGCATGAATACTGGACTAACCCCAATTCCAACCAACCAATGCAAAACTTAGCCTATTTGGAGGGTAGTCCTATCCACTCTTGTGAAAATGCAAACTAATTGTTTCTATCGAGTTTGGGAGCCTACCCATTTTCTTTTATGTACTACCTAACAAGCAAAGTGTTGGTAATAAATCATTGCAGGGATGCATGTTCAAAAAAACAAGTTCATTGTAATATTGTCTATGACTTGTAATGCATCCACCTTGCCATCTATAATGTTAGAATAGTAATGGATTTTAGCAAGGGCACCATAGTTGTCCCAAAGCCTATAGTGCCATCGATAGCTAAACCTAGTGTCAACCCTAAGGAGGGGATAGTACATCACAATGTACTCCTATAGTACCTTCACAATTGCATCTAGGAACCACACCCAAAACTATGGTCCAAATGCTCAAGTGGGTCCCTAAGCATGGACCATAGTCTCACAAATATCAATCATTGGGAATGCATAGTTTTTTTGCTCAAACTCTAGGCCTAAATGGTGGAGTCAGAGCTCCCATAGTTCACATGTGACTGAGCAGTGCTAGGTTCCACAAGCCTTGCTATCAGCTCAAGGGTACTATGGGGATAACACCCTTCTATGGCTACCTAAACTCTCAAGTGCTATGTATGATTCTCATCTTATGCCCCGAAAACCAATTTTTAGAAATGTCAACCAAAACAGGGGAGGAGAAAATATAAAACAAAGGGTACTCAATCCTTGAGTGCTCAAATGGTCTATCAACCCAAAGCTCAACTAAGAGTCCACAAGAAATGGCTATTGAGTAAGCCCCTGCCTAATGACTCTTAGGTGATTACCAATGCAAAACATGATGACATAGTGTTAGTTGCTCCAAACCTCTCAAACCAAGCTTGCCACACCACCCAATTAGAATCCTCAAGTAGATGTACCATGCATCAACTTTTCCTATTCAACTAAACCCAAACCACCAGCAAGCCTTAGGTCATCATAGCCTCGATCAACCATTCTTAAAGTAGCTTCTAACTTGGCCCATGGACACATGGGATGACTTGGTAATGTGCATCCAATGATTGGACTCAACTTTCACGTTGTTTGCTAGAAGTTACAAATGTTTGAGCCTAGGCCTACTGGATGAGCCCATAGTAAACAATATATGTTCCTTGTCGTGTTCTTGGGAAAAGTACCAGTTCATTCTTACTAAGGCTTCGAATGTTGTAGATGAAATGATTTGCAATGAAATATCATGAGAAGAGGTCGTAAATCAATGCTTAATCACCTCTTATAAGAAAAGAAAAATTCCCTTGCCATCACATGAACTTTCTAAACTCCAACGAGTCCAATTTCTTATGCACATGGTATAATTTTCACCTTTCATGGGCTCAAGAAGATTACCAAATCATGACCAATGTGGAGCAACGACATGCCATCAAGACTTCTAAGTATGACCAGACCTATGTGGCCCCAACCTCATTTAGAGTGTTAGTCATAACTAGGAATCATCCATTAGAAGACAATATCATGCTTAACCCATACTTGGATAAGATTCTAATGGAGGAGGGACTCCACATTGCAAGTTGACTTAACTCCGGTGACCTCTTGACTTATGTATTAACTTATATCATGCAACTAGGAATTTGCCCATAGGATATGTATCATTATGTGACTCTACTGTATAACCCCAAGTTTTACGATTGGCTCTTGAGAAAGTGAGGCACACCATGGATGCACTGAATGCCCATACACCTTGGTTTCCACAATCCCACGAAGAATTTTCATCTTTTCCAAGGGGGAGAGATTTTCATATTTCCCAAGAGGGAGGGAGCAAAAGTGGAAAATGGATGAAACTCAAAATATAAAATGAAGTTTAAAGGAAAGAATGAATGTATAAAAATGTGTGGATTGTGAGAATTCTCATTTTTTGGGTTATATCCTTCATCACTGGACCCTAATCTTTCTAGTCATTTTACCTTCCATGCAAGAGATGCCCTTTAAAGAGAACTAGTCATGGGCTATTGGAACCTAAATGGCAAGTCAACAGGATAAAGCCAACATGCTCCCCTTCTTAGAGGAGGAGCACATAAGATATAGATTAGCCATGGACATTCGAGCGTTCAACTAATTAAAATTCACATTCCTAAACCCACCATCCCACTGCAGGCAAAAATGGTCCATACCCTCTTCTCAAGTCAAAGATATAACACTCTCATGAATAGAATAGGTGCACCATTACTGGAGAGCCTTGCAGCAAATGCCTTGGATGAGGTAAATTGGAACACCTATGTGGAAGACAATACATGCATTGGCAAAGGTATTAGCCATAGGACCAAGGGCAGTAGGAGGGGAATCTCTAGCTACCATAGTGGAGTCAGAGAGGAAAAAACCTAGCTCCAAGACTTCAATCATAGTCTTTTGAGGAACACTAACAGCCATCTTTTAGAAAGCTTTGGGGGAGGCAAAAAGAGAACTAGTAGAGGAGACGCTAGAGCTTTCACCTATCCAAGAGGAGCATTGCTCCCCCACCCCAGCAAGCTTAACTATCTCACTTTCAGTAGGAGAACAAGGGGAGGATGAATTCCACAAGGAATAGCAAGACCATATAGATAGAACTGTTAATGAGAAGGAAACTTATTGACTCTCTCAATAGGAAGGAACCTAGTTAGTGAGCAGCAAGGCTCAAAGTTGTCAATCTAGGGGGGAGAAGAAAGATCACTCTTAAAATCCCCATAAGAAGAACCTAATCCACCTTTGAAGAAAAAAGGGAGCTACAAAAGGTTGAGGAGGAATCAAAGAGGCTTGAAGAAGAGTGTAGGAAAAAGCAAGAAGGGGAGCACGAGCAACTGAGGAAACATGAGTAGGAGGAGATGGCCCTGATCATTTTGAGATCAGTTGAGCAGCCCTCTTGGTCTCAAGAATTTACGATGATGAGTCCAGAATGAGATGACATACCAAGCACAAGTGCAACAGTGTGGAAGAGGTAGGACCAATACAGGTGGTGGAAAGCAACGGTAAGGCCCCTCTACACCCAACCTCACCAATCATGGCTACCCTTACAATCACCCCTACACAAGGAACTATTGAGGAGGAGGTCAATGAAAGCAATATCATGGCCTGGGTGCAGTACTTAGTAAGCAAAGTGTAAGAAATTGTGCCTACACCTAGTGAAGGAGCCCCCTTGTAGGAATGAAGAGGCTAGCAGCAATTGACATATAATCATGCCATGGGCCAAAGGTACCTCGTTTAGGAGTATCAACTACTTCAGTGCCTTCAGCCATGCACAATACTGAAGATAATGACAAATTAGTAAAAGAGATTCAAAGCCAACTCAACAAGATGAGAAATGAGAAAAAGGTCGTGCTTGCAAAGCTAAAAGAGGAGAAGATCACATTTGCAACCTATAGGGTGGAAAAATGAGAGTGATGACCATCATCGAGGTGATAGGGAAATGATTGCATTGAAAGAGGCCTTAAAGGCAAGGGAATGAGAAGAGATCCTAAAGGAATTGTATGATGAAGAAAGAGAGAAGTGTATTTCCCTAAAGAACATGTGTGCCTTCAACTCTAGGGAAAACGTGCATTTATAGCTGGAATAAAGGAGTTTAAAAGGCAAGGACAGAGCTATAGGTAGAGCAAGGATCCAAAGAGATGAGAAGACCATGAAGAAGATGGCATATCTGCACAACCAACTCCAAGAAGCTCTCCATGAGCAAGCCATACTATCGAGGGAACAAGTAGAATACAAAAATCAGGAGTAGCAACAAATGCACACATTGTGGCGGGAATAGGAGCAAGTGATCACCACCCTAGCCCGGTACCAAAATCAAGGGATAGTGTAGATCAAAGAGAAAGCAGAGGAGTGGGTAGCCAAGAACAAAGACTTACCTTACAAGCTGGCCCATTCTAAGAGTGAATGCCTCCTAGCCGAAAGCAGAGCCGTGGCTATAGTGTCACCCTAAGTTCAAAGAGAGAGAGAGAGAGAGAGAGAGAGAGAGAGGAATTTCACATTTTCTTCAACTCTAAACTTAGGCTGACTCGACATTTATACACACAACTCTCTCATTCCATGCCACTATGCTACCAAATTTTGTGTGATATATTGTAAGAGGAATTTCTCATTTTCTTCAACTCTAAACTTAGGGTGACTCGATATTTATACACACAACTCTCTCGTTCCATGCCACTATGCTACCAAATTTTGTGTGATGTATTGTAAGATCCATGATCTACCCCTATTAGAAGGAAAATGTAATATCATTAGTACCTTTATTTTATTATCATCTTCTTCCTTTAGTAGTTTCAAAATATATTTTGGAGAAGAAGAAATTTAAAAAGGCAAGGAAAGAATGCTTGAATTCATTTATAAATGAACATTCTTTCGATACTGAGTTAGTGCAAAAGACACTAGATAATATTGGTATCAATCAAGATTCTTATATACAACTTTTCCAACTTTTAATGTCAAATATGAAGCAAGCACAAGTACATAATTGCATACTTCCAATGCCATCTGTGGTTAAAAATATTAGATAGGGAGTGAATAACAAAGTGATGGATATTCTGGGTGAGCCTTTCCATATCAAGACTAGCTTCAAGGGCAAGAAAAAAGAAGTTCTATTCAATGAATGTAACAGTATTTTCCTTGACTTGTCCACCTTACAATGTTTAATGATTAAATTCTATGACTTTTCACTAGAAGAGGCACAAGGAGTGGCTAGATTTGTGGTTAAACTTGATGAAAGTGAGATTCTAAAATGTACAAAACTAAAGAGGGTCTCTATAAACTTGATGAATAGAGCACTTTCATCATATCATTGCAATCACTCAATGTCATTTAGTGTTTCAATTGAAACATAACATCTGGTGGCTAGGAGCATTCGAAGTAGATACAAAGGATTTTGATATATTGTATTGAGTTTTCATCAGACACTAATACTTGATGCTATAAAGAGACAATGGAAGTTGAAGCTATTATCAACTAGAACAAATGCTATAACAAAGATTGAAAAAGTCTTATATAGAATTGGTTTGCATGGTGGTAATGTTGTTATTAAACCAAATCTTCAAAATTCTAAGGATGGAAATTGTGTCCCCAAAAATTCATCTATTGGTGGAGTGAAGGCTAGAAGATTCCTAGACTTTCATGGGAGACTTAGTAAGATAAAATCTAGGAATGATGGCTCAACTATTAAATATAATCAATGGAAGTACCTACATAATGCACTTAAGGATCGTGCTAATAATGGATAAGCTCGGAATAGAAAAGCCAAATATTTGGGAAACACTAGACAAAGTATTCTTTTATTGTGATAAACTGAGTGGAATGATGATGATCTCAAGGACTTCAAAAATCAATTGAACCTTTTTTAAAAGGCAATGACAAAAGCTTGGGACAATCAACATTTCACTCACTATATGGTCAGAAGTTTACATATGTATGTCTCTTTATTGTCTCACTCATATAGAGTTTTCTAATTGAATTTATTTTTGGTTAACTATGCAGCATATTTTATATAACCATGCTCCATATTTTATCGAGAAATATGGATCTCTATCTATCTGGTCAACCCAAGGTATGGAAAAATCACATTATCAAGAAAGAATAAAACTCACACAAGACATGGAGGTGGAATATACAAAGTAAATGGTTTAGTAGAGGTCTTTCATTGGTTCTATAGACAAATTTGGCACAAATTCAAGCTCAAAGACACAACTGCATCATGTAAAACATCATCTTTGGTAAGGACTATATCCAATGTTACCCAAAGAAGAAAAGAGGGATATTTAAACTCTTGTGCAAAGCAAAGATATTTGGAATGGTTACAAACTAGACAAAGAGATGGAAAAAGATGGATTTCAAGAAACCCTTAACATCTTTTAGTCTGACTCTATTGCAGAAGAGTCTTTAGTTTCAGGGAATTCACTAGGTCCTCTAAAGGAATCTTTTGTTTCAACCCACTCGATGAGACCTCTACATTTCAGAAACTCTTATTTCTTGTAGCCTATAATGAGCTTCAAATTCTTTGCATCTCCTACATGGGAGAGAAAATAAGAGCCAATAACCCCAAAGTATCCTGCCCTAGATCCATTGTATCCAAGCATGAAGCCAAGAACTCTTATAGCTTCTTCCTTCTCTACCAAAATTATATTGTCTGAACCTCTATTGAAAGCTTGGGATCTAATCACCTTGGAGATAGCTTTCAAAGCCATTATTGGTTATCTTGGAGAGCTAGACAAACTGCTATGATAAATTACAACTGTTTGATTATTTAAGCTTTCAATATAATGAACAATGCCTTGACTTTTGCCAAAGCTTCAATGGCCTTGAACCACAATGGATATCTTAGCCATTCAAGAGGACCTGTTTCAATCTTTGTACTCAACTCTATCTCCTTTTTTTCCACTTTTGTAATTTTCTCACTTTTAAACAAAGCAACATCAAAACCCTACACTAACTAGTTCTCAATATCCTCCTAAAACATTTCCCCCTTCTCTTCAACTTCTTTACCTTTGCATGCAATATCCTCTATCTTCTTCTCTTGTTTGAAGATATATAAGAAATCTAACATCCTTCTTTATAAGAAGACATTGATGTTGATTCTAATGAAAAGGGAAATATGCTTTCCACCTTTTGAATTTCTCATCAGTTTGCAAAGTTGTTCGAGTAGCATTGGTAGCTTCCATTACGTCGCTATAATGGACAAAGTTGTTCTAGTAGTATTGGTAGCTTCCATTATGTCGCTATAATGGACAAATCCCTCAATCTCTCTAGGCCTTCCACATGTCTATAATAAAACTCCCTAAAATCCTTTAGTTTATCTTCAAGATCCTTCAAGAGGTCTTGCAAATCAAAGGAAACATTGATCATATCTATGATGTAAATAAATCTAGATGAATTTCCAATTGCATGAAGAAAATCAAAGAGCTTTTCATCACAAGTATCCTCCAGATCCTCCTCCTCCATTCCCTCTAAAGAAAACTTCATTTTAGTCATCCTAATCACTCACAAAACCAAATACAATAAAAATAAAAATAAAATTAGGAGAATAATATACCAATCCACATTTGCTCATATCCAGAAGACTAAAGAAAGATTGCTAAAAAATTTAAGTCAAAACCTACAAGGCACTGCTTTTGAATTTTGATAAATTTAACATGTTTGTTATGTTAGAGATTTAGAAATGCAAGATGAATGAAGTGAATTCACCCTTTATGCAACAAAGAAAGCATGAAATTTTGCATCTCATCGATCAAATTTTATTATACATTCACGACTCATGAAATGCAAAAACAATGATCCAAACTGCTTCACAACACTTATGGTATTGTCATAATTCATAATATGGGAATTATAGTGGGAATTTATCTAAAACTCCTTGTGGGAAGAACCTTGGGAATCCTACAGGTCCTGAGTGGAGAAGTTCTTGATGTATCATGAAATGTGACAACAAACTTTCAAAACTATGTAAAACTAAGTAAAACCAATTTCTAAGTTTTGTGTTTCATCATTCATTTTTTATTGGACATTGAAGACTCATGAAACATGACTATATACTTTCAAAATAATTTGCAAATGATAAAATCATGTTTCATATGTCTGTGAATCATTTGATCATCTTCAATGCCATTTAGGATTGCAGAGAAAAAATGACAAGAAAAAGTTTGTTACCTGAAATTTTAGTCCCTGTTTTGCTGACAATAAATGGTTTTTTGTTAGAATACACCTGGTTTAGCTTGTGATGCATACAAGATAAATAGCTCATCGAAGACAAGACAAAATATTGAAAGAAATATTAACATAAATCCGACTTTGAGTGTCATATATATATATATATATATATGCCAATGGTCACTGCACGTTTGTCCAAGATGTACAATATACTAATTCAGAAGAGCTACACTTAAAATGAAAAAGAAAATGCTAAGATTTATCTTTTACCTTTAAAAGGTGGAGCCATAAAAGCACAATCATGACAAAAAAGTAAATGACATGTGGCACAACTTTCCATGCAAAAATGGTCTTCTAGTTGTACATGTGAAATTAACTACACATTACAAGAGCCACACGTATAAACTAACATCCTTTTAAACCCAAATTTTGAACTCTACAAAAGAGTTTTGTCAAAGACAAAGCTCTTTCTATGCTTGATCACACCAACGCAATGCTAACTTGGTCACAGTGTAAAATTATTATTCAGTGCAAGGCAACTAAAGAAGGTTTCATCGCCTAGCATATGTGTCGAACCCTCAAAAATGTAAGTCCTTTGACAAATATGAGCTTACTCTAGGTCACTTGACAACTGTTGTTAAATAATACAAAAAAAGGCCTAATATATGAAATGCGATTAGTCATGGTCTTCATATGGACAAGAGTTCGTTCATCTTTCATACATCGCTTAGAATGCAAGTTTCTTCAAATGGATTTTTTTCCCCACAAATGGTCATGGCTTGATGAGTTTCTTCAAATGGATTTTTTTCCCACTAATGCGAGTTTCTTTAAATGATCCCAAAAAAGCCCGACGTATGAAACATGTTAAGTAATGGCTCTTCCCATGGATAAGAGTTATTTTGCATTTCATACATCGCTAGAATGCAAGTTTCTTGATATAGAATCATGGCTCAATAGAAATTGATGAGAAAAAAAGATACTTTTTTTCCATTAATACTTAAAAATTTTACTTGGATAAGATTTAAATATTATTGATGTGAACATTCATATAGATCTTTTTTCAAGGGTTGAACTCATTGATAATAAGATGTTCTATGTGAGACTTGTAAAACTTCATGACATTTATTATCTTTGATCAAATATGTATCCAAAAAAGGAGTGACATGTGAAATGTGAGATGGTGTTTATTTCTCTTGTCTAGAAGGCCTCCTCGCATTTCATATGTCTTGCGCCTACATTGTTTTATTGAAATTGGAGGAAGACTATGTGATTGTAATATTTCCATGCAATAAAAGTTAGTTGGTTAGTTTGAAAGTTAGTTAGTCAATTAATAAGTTAGTAAGATTACTAACTAAAGACTAACTAAGGTAAAACTGACTAGCATTAATAGCTAATAATTTTCATTCAATTAAAAATATATTTAAAAAATCGATAGTCATAAATCTAACATTTTTCTCGGATTGATAAGGACCGTCACCACCCTTCACAAAAAGTACAATGTGAACGGGACTTATGAGCCATATTAATCACTAGTATTAATGTGTATAGTTTGAATGGTCCAAAAATATTAGATTCTTGGGGAAAAAAGAAACTATGATATTTTAGATATTATCCTAAAAAGATAGAACTAAAAGTCATTTAAAAGAAAAGACAAGTGATGTTTTAGTTAGTTTTGGAGAATTTATAAAAAGAAAAATAAAGAAAAGTGATTTGTGAAATCGCGTGCGCCGCGATCGCAGTCTACAGGCAGTAGACAGCACTTCGAATAGAGAAAAGAAGAAGGAGTGAACTAAAAGCTTTCTAAGCAAGTGTCTTGGAGTTTTACCCCCCTTTTGGAGCCAATGCAACCATCAAATTTATGATTTGAGCATTAGATCACTGAGTCTTCTAAGAGCCCCTCCACTCTTGTTCTCAGACTTATCCCCTCTTCTCTAATTCATTATAAATATGAGGCATGGGGAGGCACAAGAGAGCATAAGGAGACCCCGAAAGGATGCAAGAGAGAGGGAGAGAGAGAGTATACCCCTCCAAGAGATTGTGACAGAGAGCTTGAGAGAGAGAGAGAGAGAGAGAAGAGTTATCCCGAGAGGCTGCACAATTTTCCTCTATCTCGATCCTCGATTTAACCATCTTCTCTTTTGCTCTCCCATCTCGAATCTATTCCCGCTTCTTAATCTTTTGAGTCTACTTGCGGACGATGGCCTCCAAGCGAAGAATGTCATGTGCGGATGGCAATCCTACAACCAGCAACAGAACTTCGGGAGAAGGCATCACTATCAATCCAATTGCGGTACCGGTAGTAAATAATGTATTTTCAAATTGATATATGATTTTTTTAATGCTTACAAGAGATACATTAGACTCCGTACCTTGTGGTGCTAGAATAGGTCATTGAAAAGGATAAATTGCATCTCAAATATTCAAAGATGAAGTTTGTGAAGTGTTTGTATCAAAGGGAGTTAAATTGCACCTGGTTGCTATGTGATGAATCCATGAATAGTATAAGCAACATATGGGATACTAAAGTATTGAGCATCTATGAGTCTTTGATTAATCTTTACCGAGTATAATATTATTTAAAGTTTGCAAATGCATATATATGGTACATACATGGGAGAGATTATATAAACTTTACATCGATAACATGCGACTCCTTGCCTTAGGAGAAAGGAAGATAAAGCCAGCGGATTATCCTGAGAGGGCACTGCTTGATTCACAGGTCAATGGTCGAGTGGTGAAAAGGTAAACCATGGAAATGGCATCTCACTCCTTGACCGCTTGTGGGTCAAGTGGAGCTCTGGACACCCCTTGCCTGTCCAGAATGGAGTTGGAGATCCCCATGAGCCCAACGTTTGGGACGTTGGAAGATCCTATTCTAGATAAAGGATGGAAATTTCGGTGCCATGAGATTTGGACCGGGTACTTCTGTTGGACAGAAGGGATACATAATTCTCTTGTATGGGCAAGAGACAAAGATTAACTTAAAAATAAGTTAAGGAACTTGTTTGATAAAAGGACTGCTTGTTTTATTTTTGTGTATGTGTTATGAATTACGTGAACAAACTATGTGCCCTAAAAGGCTTAATTAATGAAGCTGATTTTAAATGTCGCACATAAATGTGGTAGGACCTAATTAGACAACTAAAGCTATCAAGGGAAGCTGGTGGACGGAATCCCCCGATGGGTCCATCCGATGGTTGGGTGGTCCCATAGAACTGGGAGGC
This sequence comes from Lygodium microphyllum, assembly GCF_053477565.2. Taxonomy (NCBI): domain Eukaryota; kingdom Viridiplantae; phylum Streptophyta; class Polypodiopsida; order Schizaeales; family Lygodiaceae; genus Lygodium; species Lygodium microphyllum. The sequence goes on from NC_141148.1 coordinate 114,764,476, forward strand.
TTCTCACAAGGATTTACTATCGGATAACTTTAGGTATTGTTAAGTTAGAACCCAATTCATGCCATTTTAGGGGATCGGAATGGGACTATGCCCTATGGGCAGAGAGGTTGAGCGGTGCATCCCTCTCGTTTCCCATTCTCTATGAACCAAGCACAGCATAAATCTACTTCGACTCTGTTGTTCCTACTCAAAGTGGGTCATTTGGAGTCCGACACTAGCCACTTCCTAGAGACTTGGCTGATAGGAAAGAAACCCTGACTTCAGGTCGGTCCTAAGTGGTTCTTTACATGCAAAATTAACAGATAAGATTATTGGAACTGAAGGCCGGATACTTCCACTTCGGGGCAGACTCGGGAAGACCTAGATCGCAAACCTTGTGACATTCCTTGCGAGTGCCAGGTGGCACTTTCTAGACTCCCCTCCCGATGGGCTGCTAAGACGTGTCCCACAAGTGGTCAAGCGAATACGTTACAGTGATTAGTGTTTGTTTGCTACTAAGTGATTTTAGATAACATTATGTTAGAGATTTGGAGATCTCTCCTAATTTACTTGTATTATTTATTTTCTTTGATGTTTCATATGGATAGAACAAAGGCCACTACAAAGAAGCAAAAAGTTGATCCTAGAGGCCTTGCCTCAAAGATCCATCAGTCCTCCAAGCCTTCCAGACTTACAAGGAAATCAAAGCCAAGGAGAAGGTTCTCACAACATGTTAGATGCCTAAAGGAGATTGGAAGTGCAATGAAGGCTCTAAATAATGCAATTCCAAAACTGTCTTTTCAGAGGCTTGTAAGAGAAATTTGTGATAAGCATAGCCTTGATAGTTTTAAAAGAACTACGCCATCTCTCAATTGTATTTAGGAGGCTACATAAGATTTTTTTATTGATTTTTTTCAAGATCCTTATATCTTTGCTACTCATGCACATAGGCTTACACTTATGGATAAAGATATGATAATTCTCAGGAGATTGAGATACAAATTTTCAAAGGTCCTTGAGCCAATACCCCTTTCTGATATGAAGGCTTTCAATATTTTAAATGTGCTTTCATATAGAAATAAGAAAAATGATCTAGGTCTTAAGATTGAAGATGCCACCCATGAAAAGAACACAAGACAACATGAGGAAGAGGAAAAGGCTACAGAAGAGCAGGCAGCTAAATGAAGGTAGTATAAAAGAAAGAATGAAGAAGAAAAGGAGGCAGAACAACTCCCATCTTTTGAAGAGGAGTTATCTATCCTTCGTGAAAGGGTTGACCCTAAGGGCTTCAATATTTGCTACTTTTTACCTACTGGTATTAACAAAAGATCTTATATGGTATTTTTGGACTCTGATTGTGTTCAAATTCTCAAGAATAAAGTGAGAGAAGTGAATGATTCTATTATTCTTGCTAGGATGAGGTATAGTATACCAAATTTTATTTTAACTCACTATATTTTTCTAGCAATAGACTTTCATGTTAATGCTTACTATCTCCATTCCTTTGCTAGGTGTGTAATGCATGAGCTCCCTTTTGATATACAATAAAATATTGAGATTCTTGATCCATCTATCTCATAGTATGTGAGGAGTGAGCTTGATACAAGTGCATTTGACCATTGGTTCAATTCAATTGGCTTTGAAACTTTGGAGGTTGTTCTAATTCCATACAATGAAAAGTAAGTAATATGATATTTTGTTAGATATTATGAGATCTGGTTTTGGTAGATTATTGAAATATTCTTGTTTTCAGTTCTTATTGGAGCCTAATTGAAATAGATTGTGTGGAGAGGCAATGTTTCCTCATCAATTTTATAAAAGGAAGCCATGGAAATGCCAAGTTGTAAGTTATATAATCTAGGGTCTCCTTGATATTTTGATCTTTTTTTTGGAGGTACTCTAAATATTTTGATCTTTCTTTTATAATTACTCTAAATTTTATTATTTTTTTGGTACAAAGTTGTAAAAATATTAATTAAGTGCTAGAGAAAAAGCATCCCATGCCTTCTAACTTATTTGCAACAATACAATATAGACAAGTTGTGGTAAGGTCTGGATTAATATGGTTGCAATATAATATGAAAATTTATTCTAAAAACTACCATAAAACACAATATTAGTGAGTTTGGGAATATCCTAATTCCCATTTTTTGAATACTAAAAAGGTGGCACCCGAATAACATGCCCATAAGTTTCTCAAAACCATATGATGTGACCTATCATTGAAAGCACTTGAAAAATGGAATCTATTGAGCTATAGAGCACTCAATTTGGAGTTCTAGTGTTCAAGTTATGACAATCCAAAGATTTGACCACGTGTCCCAAACTTATGGAAAATTCTTATATTCCCCAATATGGTGTTATAAACAAGTTTCATAATTTTACTTTATATTGTCGATTGCAGTGTCCTCATTAAGATTATAGTTATTCTTGTGGCTGGAGAGTAATTGTAAATGCCAGAAGATTGGTTCAGTTTATTTATCTCAATGATTATAAACTTATAAAGGTAATGTGAAACATAGTAAACTTTAAGATAGAGGTTTATTGCAAAATAGTCCATTGATGATAATAATGTAGTCCATTGTAAAAAATTACAATAAACTAAAAATCTTTTCTTACAAATATATGACAGTTTACAAGGGATTATTATACAAGTGAGCATGTTTGGTATATAAGAGCAAATCTCATGAAGTACATAATAATAAAATTTAAGGATAAAATTTTGAGTAGAAATCATATATTTACAAGCTATAGAGTCTTGATCTATCTTATCTATAATTTTTCATGTTGTCCTAGTGTCAAATCCCTCATAAACAAATTGTATAACATGATCATATGTTAGTCTCTTCACGGAAAGCATGGCATTTGATCTTATTATCTCAGTATTAGAAAAGAAGTCAAAAAACATATTAATAGGCATGAAAAACGTAACTTTACTTAGCCTACTTGAGATACTAGGTTTTAATGCTCTCTGTATCTCAGAAAATATTTTTCATTTATAGCCCTCACTAGTAGCTGGACTTGGCAAAGGCCACTCAAATCTTGAAAAATCAAGCAAAGGAAGGGGGGATATTGATCCCCATTTTCTACATTGCATGGGGACAATATAAGAATGGTCATAGAAGAATATTCCATTCTCTGCAAGCTCTACCTTTGTACATCTCTTCTCCAATCAAGCCATGTGTCACATCAATCACATCAACAATAGACTCGACTGGTTGCCATTCCTCAAGATTAGAGAGATAGACATCTACAAGACAAATGAATAAATATTATAATGAAAAAACTTAAACCAAGTCCAAGAAAAGAAAGACCTTAAGAATCAACTCCTTACAATTTGGCTTATGCACTGGAAGATTTGAACTTCCAAGTTCCAAATATAGTTCTCTATGCATAAACACATGTTGCATCAGAATCTCTTTTATGCTATTCTTATTTATTCCAAGCTTGAAATCTTGGATTCTACCCTTCCAAGCATAGATGGTGATCCAACTGCCTTTGCTAATGATTGTCAGAATCCATCTTCCATCTTTTTGGAATGAGTCAAATACTCATATAGATGTGATTTGGGAGCTTAGGTGCCTTGTTAAAGGTTGAATTTCTATATCCATAGCATAGAGAGAGAGAGAGAAAGAGAGAGAGAGAGAGAGAGAGAGAGAGTGTGTGTGTGTGTGTGTGTGTGTGAGTGAAAGCTCTCGCTTAACCACTAAGATCCACGGACCACTTATTGTTTCAAGTGTTCCAAGCGAGCTCTAATGTCTACCTCTCACATAGCTGATGCACCCTCGAACCTACAAATGTAGTGAGCTTACCTCAATGCCGAAATGAGTTGTCTCCTCCTTCACACACATCAGTAGCTCCACGATTCTAGATACTAGCTCAAGCATCCTCAAGCCTCCTCCATCAAGCTCCATCCTCCGTAGTCGTACGCATGCAAGAAAAGAGAAGAGAAGAGAAGAAGAGAAGAGGAGATGGTGAAGAGCTTCACCTTCTTGATCCCTCACTCCCACACACTCACTTCCTCACACTCTCACACTCCCTCTCTCAAGAGCACACACACAAACAAAGAGAAGAGAAGAAGAGAGGTCTCTTCTTAGACACACACCAAAGAATGAGCTTCCATTCACTTTTTTAACTTTATATACAATCCCTAGATTTCCATGGGCACCCATCCCTTTTTACATGACCGGCCTTTATGGCAAGGTCATTTTTCCTATTTCCCTTTTCTTGCCTCATGCCTTAAGCTTACACCCGTCTATTCCTTTACAAATGGCACAGGAAGGAGCTTGGCACTCTTTTACAAGAGTTTTTAGAGTTTTTTGAGGCGCCTTCTATTTAAAATTGTGCTTTGGCCTTAGCTTAGGTTTTAGGAGCCACCTCTACGCCTTTGCTCTTTTTCTATTCTTTTTCCACTTTTTGCTTCATTTTTCTGTCATCTTGAATTGAGGTTAATATTACCCCCCTTCGAGATGGGTCCTAGTCCCATGGCATTTCGAGGTGTCTATTGTGGAAGGGTGGAGTTTGGGCTAGGGCTGGGGGACTTGTTTGATTGGAAAGCTTCGGTAATGATTTGGATGGAGGACCCAATGTGTGTCTATTGGATGATGGGGGCCTCTGAAGTTGGTGGTTTGTAGCATCTTGTTGTACCTGGAAGGAAAAGTGCTCGACCTAAGGGGAGTGTCTACCTCACCGTGCGATGCTTGGTGCTCGTGTTGATGGAATAGGGAGTTGGGTCTAACCCTAGGTAAGCATGGGTGATGTCCCACACTTGAGGACCCTATTCGTGCAAAGGGAGATGCGATGTGTGTAGCTTAGGTTGACAAGTCTAACCACAGGCGAGTGTTATGTCCTTAGGTGTGTCCTACTCTTGGGGTGCCCTAAGCATGAAGTGGGGAGGCAAAAAGGGCTAGGGGGTTAGGAACGAGGTCGTCCGACTGAGATCACCGGACATGCCTAACTTGAGGACCCCTAGGTGTAGTGACTATGAGCTATGTGCCGCGACTTACATGTGGACATGTCACATGCTTTTTTTCTTTTCTTTTCTTTTCTTTTTTTAAAAAAAATTATAGCCCTGTTGAGGTACAGGATTCGGGCAGTGGCTAATTGCCAGTTCTCATCATCGAAAGGTGGTGGTAAAGGGGATTTAATGGAGTGACTCAAAAATTGTCGGCTCTGCATGAAACCCTTAAGGTTCAATCGGACCTGGAGAGGGGTGTTGGAGAGGAATGGGTGGTTGCAGCAGGTGAACCGGCTGTCACTCATGTCTTCAAGAATAGCAAGGAAAAAGGAAGGTAGAAGGCTAGCTCGCATCATTAGGCGGGTCATCGCGCAACTATCAATGGCATTAGGGTCAAAAAAAATAGTGGGACGAGGCCACGTGCTACCAAGGTGGGGTCTTGCCTAAGTAGGATTTTTAATAGCCTAAGATAGTTGCATGTGGTAATGAAGGTAGGATCTAGACAGGAGGAGAATTCAGCAATAAAGTGAGTCATGGTGGCATCTAGGCTATCAGAGGTGAAGGTGAGGGCTTGGGCTAAGGTGGTAGTATAGGGGTTATATATGACAGGGAAGTCGTAATGGCCATGGGTGTTTACATCAAAGTTTACCCCTATCCTATGAGGATACACCATGTAAATGGGGTCATTTCTCTCAACAAGGAGGGTATTACAAAAAGCCATCCATGCGAACACATTGTCATTGCAAATGCATCTCCGCCAAAGTGGCTGGCACTCGTATCCGAGCACGAATTAAGGCACTTCAAAAACCTTATCTTGCCAGTACTCTGCATCCTCGATGCCCCAGAGGGTGAGATTCTTTGCTCTTTCTTCCAGCCATTGTTGTCTTAGCTGACTTCTGATGCCGATCACCTCATCCACTATTTTAGGAAAAAGGACTCTGCATAGGGCATTGGGGATAAGGAAGCTAAAGTTGAAGGGTTGTTTCTCTTTTTCTTGTCTTTCCTAGACTATGAGCTCCGCATGGAAACTGGTTGGCGGGTCATTTGGGCATGGGGGAGGGGTACAAATGGCTGTGCCATAGGGTTAGCCTTCAATCTTTGTCCGACTTCTTCCACCATCATCCTTCTCTTCTCCCTCAAGGTGGTTTTTCTTTCTGCAGACGCATCTGTTGGCTACCCGTGCCCTTTAGAATAAGGTGAAGGGGGTTGTGAGATCACTTCTTCTTCAAATCCGCCTAGGTCAAGTTGCAGTTCAGCTTCACTTCCTTGGCACTCTTCCTATTGTACCTCCTCTACGAACCCCAAAGCATCAATCTCCTGGGGAGCTAGGCCGGCCAACAACAGGTATTTACGTTGTTCATCAAGGCTCAGCCCAACTGCAATGGATTGGGAGGGAACATGTAGCCCTACTCGCAGAGCTTTGTGTGCTATGCTCAGCTTCTTCTTTACCACTGCCAAGGATTCCCCTTCCTCTGTGTGAGTGGCATCCATTAGGGTATTCACGAAGATTTGTTGTTGAGTATTGAAAGCCACTTGGGCTGCCTCTGCTTTGCTTTCTGCTAGGACTTTCTCTTTTTCACCACGTATTCCTCCTCCTGTCTCCTCAACTTTGCCTCCTTTTCCACAGCTTTTCTTTCTCTCTCTTCCTCTGTTTTCCTTGATTTTTATTCCATCTTTTTAGCTTCTTCCTTCTCCTTATTTTTCCTCTCCGCTGCCTCTCTTAGGGATTCCCTTGTGGCTCTCTCTAGATCTTCTTTTTCCTTCTTCATGCCCCCATTCTATTTCTTCTTTTGAGCTGTCTTTTTAGTGGGCTTCTTTGTTTTTTCCATCCGGATTGAGCCTCCTGCTTCTCCTTCTCTGTCTCAGTTTCTGTCATGTCACTCAATGGCTCTTTCCTTTGGTGGGTCAATGACCTATCTGGGGTCTCATCCGCTCCTTCAATTCCTTGTTGGGCTTCTTTTACAGCCTCCTGGATGATGGCTGTCAACACACTTCCATACCCAATGAAGGAGGCTTTCGAGGAAGGTTTTTTCCTCTCCGTATTTTTATAGGCTGGGGATTCTCCGCCTGCCTGTGTCTGCTACCCAAGACTAGTGCCTTGGCTGCTTGGTCTATAGTCTTGCGCACGTAGCCATTCTAGTCCACCTCATCCAGGATGTGGGCTGCGACATTCTCTAGCACAAGCACACTAATTCGATGCATGAGGGAGTTATAGCATTGGCTAGAGAAAAGTGAGTGTACCAACTTTTCCTGCATGCGGATCTGAGCATCAGGGATATCCTGTGTGATGCTGATGCCGTCATTTGTCAAAACATCCTCCCTCTTCATCTTTAGCATAGCATGCACATCTCTCTTAAGTTTCTTCTCCATCTTAGGCTCCAGCCCCAGTGCCTTCTCCTCCAAGGCCTAGTTTACACCTGTCAAGTATTGTCCCCTCTTCCCACAGTCACCGTTTTGCATTCTTGGTTGGGGTTATATGTTCTCAGAAATTCCACACACTTTGTGTGGTCAGGTTCATGTGCAAATTTCTCTAGGTACTTGAAAAAGTTACATTGTTCCACTACTCTCCTTGTGGTCTGCTCCTTGGCTACCACCTTCTCAAGGTTGTGAATGTTGCAGAATTTCAATTGACTATAAGCACGGTTTTCTAAGCTGATTCCATACTGCATTCTCTCCTCCTCCACGAAAGGGAGTCGGTGAGTGTGATCATGTTGTGACATCTTTCGTTCCTGACATGAACCATCATTCCCATTAGTGCTTCCAAAAGAGTTATTTGCTAAAAAGAAAGGCTTCGTGTTTGTTGAATGAAAACATTTGAGCTCCAACATAAACTTTCCTTTTAGACTTTTTCACCCTTTAATTCAACATTTTCGTGACATTTTTCCTCAATCACAAATTAATGTGTTTCTTTTCTTCCTGCATTTAAATGCCGGCTGAGATTTTCACATCGGTGTGTTTTTTCCTTGTGTGTTTATATGTTTTCTTGATTTTGATTGATTCCGATTTGACTCACCCACCTTACCTTATCCCCTCCTGATGGGACCTAAAATGGGCCGGCATTGGCTATGGCACTAGCCAGAGCTCATGCACACAACAGACAACCCCACCACACGGTCTCGTGGTCCAGGAGCATCTGTAATACAACGATGTACACTAAATAGACTTAATTATGCGTTTGTAGCTGATATGTAGTCCAAAGTTTACGTTCCCTTCTCCTCAGATAGAGATCCCATAACAAATAGGCATAGTGCCTCGTAATACAAACATAAGGACGCTCCCCTCGGATGATTGATGAGGCTCCACTACTACGGCTCTCCTAACCCTCGAGGATTGGCCCCAAGATGCGTCGCTCCAACATATAAAACACAACGCACAAACTCCACTCTTTTCATTGTTTTGTATGATCTAGGAATATATAGATCCTCACCAAGCAATCCCAAGGAAAGAGTACAACTGACCTACAGCAAAGACTCCTTTCCACTCAACGTATAAGTCATGTCCTAGGAAGACAATTGCTATGCAATCCAAGACTGATACCATGTCATGCGTCATACATAGTGCATATGATCCTAGTGTACAAAAAATATTTATCAAATCAGCATTTTGTGATGTGGAAAAAATAGCCCTTTCATAATTTTCACTAAACGTATGCTTTGATGTATGGAGACTAGCACCGATTCCTCATACTACTAGCCCCTTATATTGGAATATCACAATTCTAAATGGAATACATAATCAAATATTTCAAAGATTCAAACCCTCTCAACCATCTTAGTCTCTTAACCTCACCCTTTCCCTCTAACGTTTAGGTTATGATGTGTTGCATAGGTGTAGGGTATTAGCATAAAATGAAAAAAACATGAACTATGACATATTAACAAAGCCGACACTAAAAATGCGCTTTTCGAGTCATAATTTAATTATTACAACCATTTATTATTATGAATCTGCATTTCTTTTATGCACATCCCTCAAACATAATGCAAACAAGCTCCAAACAAATTTTTATTCCATATGAATTCCATTTCAACCATCAAACATCAACAATAAGAAAATTTTTCTTGTAAAAATAGCACTTACCGCTTATTTGCGTATTGTGGGTTTTGTAATTAATTTTTTCGGGTTCATGAAACCTCATCAGGCATCACACATCAGGAGAGGCCATTTGAGTGGATGACCAACTGAAAGAGTGGAGCTCCAGGAGCTCAAATTTAGAAGAAACCAACTCGCAAAGTTCGGAGAGAGCATCAGCCTCTAGCGAACGATTAGGTCCAATAGCCCAAGACAAGGGGAAGGCCTCTGAGACAAACCAAGACTTGACTAAGGTGAAAATGGAGATAGCCAAAACTGCAGGATATGTTGAGATGACCAACGCGCCCACACATACAATGCGCGTATTGTGGCGGAAGCCACTTGCCAGCCGAGTGTCAAGACCCTAGGTCCCGACCTTGCACTAATTGTGGTAGATTCGGTCACGACGTTGCGCACTGCAGATTACCAAGAAGACTCCCTTACTCACAACCCTACGGCCAGCCATACCTAGCGAGTAGACCCCAACAATTCTTCGGAAGGGCGGCCCCATTGGCCCTTCCTGCGCCTAAAACGACGTTAAATCGCCTATTCCTAGAATGGACATAAATCCTATAGGTATACCAAGACTGCCTCGTTTCTACATGACTCATCCACCAACTGCGCCAGTCCACTATGTGGAGGAGCCAAATGAGGAAGAGACTTACATATACCCATACATCTTGCATGACAACAAGGGCAATGCAGTCCTTATGGACTATTGGCTAGTGCTGGTGATGGTGTTAGGAAGAGGCCGAGGCCTAGGAGGGCAAACACAGGATCCAATCATATGTTGGACTTGTGGTCATCCAAGGCACATCTCATCACATTGCCCTGAACGGGAGCAACCAAATAGAGATAAGGCAGACCTAAGATGCCCAAAGTGCAGAATCACTCACCTCTTCATTGGCTGTCCCAAGAGAAAACCATCCTCAAGTTCAGGCAACGTGCCATCTGTCCCATTGGGGCTATTTGGCGTCGAGAATCTCGATGGGGAGGCCACACCTATCCCTTTGCTTGTCATGATCCAAGCACAGACAAAGTAGGCCGGCATATCATTGCTAGGTCTGAGCAACCTCGATGCAGCCTCGATTAGGAAGAAGAGCCATAGATGGAGAAAGAAGAAGCCCAAAGCTAAGATCACACTAAAAATCAAGGCTACCACCACTCTACCTGCAGATAAGAAGGTTACTGACACAGAGGCAGAAACCTCAGCCCCTAAGATGATCGAAAAGGAAAGTGCTAGGGTAGGAGTACCCGCACCCTAAGCGCCAACTAGAGGCTATTGAGAAAGTGAAGGAATGGGTAAGAGAGACCCAAGAGCACACACTAGCAAGAGAGACTGCCAAGTTCAATGCCACACTAGCAAATGGTATGAAAGTGAAACCATTCAAGGTACTTAAAAACTGAACGGTGAAGATCACAGGTGTCCAGTTCTCCGTCGACTTTATAGTCATGAAGGGAGTGGACTACGACATCCTATTAGGACGACCCTAGATGTGCAATGCCAGCGTCATCGAGGATTGGGGTAATAGCTTAATCTTCTTGGGCAATAGGAAGAAATTTGTGAGGGTAGAGATGGACATGTGGAAAACCTCACCAGTCGACTTGAATGCTATCTCCGCAATAACACCATATTAGGGAATATGGGAATTTCCCATAAGTTTGGGACAATTGGTCAAATCTTTGGATTTGTCATAACTTAAACACTATAACTTCAAATCAAGCACTCTATAGCTTAATAGATTCCATTTTTCAAGCTCTTTCCAATGATAGGTCACATCATATGGTTTTGAGAAATTTATGGGCATGTTATCTGGGTGCTTCCTTTTTAGTATTCAAAAAATGGGAATTAGTAGATTCCCAAACTCACTAATATTGTGTTCAATGCTTAAGGGTAACGCTCAGGTCAAGAAGCCCTATGGGCCCTTGACCAAGTATATCCCATGCTCGGAGGATGAGTGATACTGGATGCATGTCCTTGCTATGATTGATGTGCCATTCTCAGATCATGAGGCATATGAACAAGCCATCTAGACAGTTGGCAGGACAACAGATACACCCTCCACACCAATCTGTATGATGGCAAGAACCCCATGTGGGTGACCTAAGCCTATCACGTTCCAAGTGCCAATTAACAAGAAGGAACTCCAAGAGATTCTAGAATATTAGACTGGCACGCTAGCTGCCAATCCAGCAGCAAACTTCAAGCCACTCTAGGATCTGCTAGATGGACCTAGGTGGAAATGGACCAAGGTGCATGACTTAAACCTCATGTACAATTGGGCTCTTGTCTCTAACCAAAGACAAGAGTTGTGCCAAATCCTAGTGGATGATGAGCAGTCAGACGAAGATGATTGCATGGACGAGTATGAAGACTGTCATTTCTTCAATGATGAAAGTAAGGGAAAAATAGACATGGTGGAATACGACATTGAGGGACGAGAAATAGAACAAATATGAGCAGACTCCAAGCCACAGAAAAAGGGTGCCTTTAGGATGGAAAGAGGGGTCATGCACATGGAATGTGACCATGCGTGCTTGGAACACACAAGAGCCATAGATTTCAAACGAGCAGGCCTTACTCAACCAGGTATGACACCAATGCTTAGAGCAGAGTCACCCTCTGAACTGCAATTGCCAGGAGAAACCACCTCTTCTAGCAAAAACGGTGAGTTCAATTCCAACTCACAAGTGAGCTCAGATAGCGACGCGGAGATACCTTGACCATCCAAGACTAGATGCACCAAGGGGGACTTACCCGTTCACCTGAGGTGCAGACAATTGAAGGAAGATAGGGCAAAACAGCCTAGGGACACACAAACAGAGGAGCAAAGGAAGCTGCACGATCTCCCAAGGAGATCTACGAAGTTCAAGAAGGGTGACAGGGTAGTGATCTTGTTGGGTGCCAAATGCCAAGGGAAAATGAGCGAACCCATCGAGGCACTAGCCAAGGTCAAGGAGATGAACCTAGCATAGGAAGGGGAGGCACCCCAACCGGTCTTAATTGCTGATGACTTGACTGAGGAAGAGGAGACAAGTCTTGTTGCTCTCTTGGGAGAGTATGTAGACATGTTCGCTTGGTCCCTAGAGGAGCTTAAGGGGGTGGATCTGAGTGTAGTGACCCATAACATGCCCATGACACCAGACGCAACACCGGTCAAGTAGCGACCATACCCGATGAATTCAAAACAAGCTCATGCAGTCAAAGAAGAGATTGACATGCTGATTAAAGCAGGATTCATCTACAAAATCGAGCACATGGATTGGGTGTCGCCCATAATCATAGTAATGAAGAAGAACGGAAAGATTAGAGTGTGTGTCAATTACAAGAAGATGAATGCTGCCACTAAGAGCGACAATTACCCATTGCCATACACCGAGCACATGCTCGAAAGAGTGGCGGGCAAAGAGGCCTATAGCTTCCTGGACGGCTTCTCTGGATACAATCATGTGCAAGTGCATCTTGCCGACAGGCATAAGACTGCCTTTGCCACCGAATGGGACATCTTTCCTTACATAGTCATGCCCTTTGGGTTGACTAATACCCCAGCCACCTATCAACGCCCCATGTGCACCATATTTAAAGACATGCTTCGCAAAGAATTGGAGGTCTTCGTGGACGACTTGTGTGTTCACTCAACCTAGCAAGAACACTTAGGCAAACTTCGAGCAATCTTTGAGTGGTGCCACCTATATCATATTTCCCTGAACCCCTTAAAGTGCCAGTTTTGGGTTAAACATGGATGCATCTGCATCCTAGGGCACATGGTGTTGAAGAACGGCATTGCCATTGACTCCTCGAAAGTCAAGGTTATTGTTGATCTTCTGCCCCCCAATTAACTATAAGGGAGTTTAATGCCTCCTGGGCCATACGGGGTACTATCGACGGTTTGTGCTAAACTATACATTGATTGCTAGACCTTTGCACAAGCGATTGATCATTTTTGAATGGACTGAAGTATGTCAACGAGCATATGAGGAATTGAAAAAGGCTCTAACTACTACACCAATCTTACGAGTCCCAGATTGGACTGTCACCTTTCACGTACATATTGATGCTTCGAAATTTGCTGTCGGGGCAGTACTGTGCCAACCTGGCAAACACAACCTTGACTATCCAGTGAGCTTTGCTAGCAGACAACTCATTGAGATTGAGATGAATTACTCGATGACTGAAAGAGAAGGCTTAGCCATGGTATTTTCGGTAAAAAAATTTCGACATTATCTTTTGGCTACGCCTTTTACTTTCTTCGTGGACCATCAAGCCTTGTTGTATCTAGTGAGCAAACCCTGTGCTACAAGACGCATAGCTCGATGGCTCATTCTGCTTTTAGAATTCGACTTCTCCATGGTGGTATGGAAGGAAAAGTAGTACTACATGGCTGACCACATGTCATGCATTCCCACAAGAGAGGTTGCTGGACAAGGCATTGCCGACGAATTTCCAGACACCCATCTGTTCAACCTTTCCAATAAAAGAGATTTATTCAAGGCTGATCTAACACCATACTGGGCAAATGACATCCTCCACGTACTGGAGCATGGACTGCCTGAGCGGCCAATAGAAAAGGCCTGACTTAGGCGACTCATCCTCAAAATCCAACCCTATGAGTTGATAGCAAGTCAACTATATAGGTTGGGGCAAGACGGATTACTGCGTAGATGCATATGCGAGCATGAGATGCATGATGTTCTCTGATGGGACCTAAAATGGGCCGGCACTGGCTATAGCACTAGCTGGACCTCATGCTCATGACACACAAATACACTCACGGCCTCGCGGACCAGGAGCAAACTGCCCTAAAGCTTAATTCATGCATTTATAGTTTATAGTCCAACGTTTCCCTAAAACTCCTCAGAGGAAGATCCCAAAGTACATAGGCATAACGCCTCGTCACACACACATAGGAGGCACTTCATCGACTAATAGTCGGAGCCCCACTACAGCTCTCCTACATCGCAGGGATTGGCCCTTTGATGTGCTACTAAACATATAACACAAACGAACACAAACTTCTCTCAAGGTACCAATATTTTACGTTCCAGGATGTACCATTCCTCACTACACTTTCCCCTTAGGACCCAACGACTAACCTACAGCTTAGGACATTCTCTCACGCTCATCGTTGGTCACAACCTAAGGAAGACAGGTGCCATGCATCCAGGAGATATTTTCTGATACCTTTTAATTATTATGCTTAATGCAAATCGTGTATGGCTATGTGCTCGGACAAAAGAAAAAATTAGCATCGTGCATAGTGCATAAAGCATTCTTTCCATGAATTTTACTAGCGCGTACTGTGTTTGAAAGGAGACACCAAGCCATATGCTCATGCTACCATCCTCTTTATTTAAACCGTTTCCTATATGCCAAGTGCAATGCATAAATCAAATCTTTTCTTTATCTTTCAGTGTTTCAGCCCCTCTTCATTCAACTCTTAGCATTTTACATCATTAATCAGTTAGATAGGGTTTTTATGCATTTCTCCCTTTTAAAAGAACAATAAATACACACAAAACATAGAAACGGGGACAAACCGAGGCTAACCTTGTGCTTTGCCACAGTTATACATTGCACAAACATAGATATAATTTTCCCTAATTTTTCTCAGCCCATTTCTTATTTTTTCCTAATTTTAAACCCATTTTTTTCATTTTTAGGCATTTTTCTCTATTTTTCTTTCATAAATAATCATTGAAAATTAGAATTGATTGTGGGCTATGGCCCTTAGGTTCATTGACAGCAAAAACTCAGATTTAATTGGTGTGATATATCATATTTCTCATTTATATAGCAAAAACCCCAAATTTACCCTTAAAACGCGTGTTTTTATGTATTTTGACATTAATTCTGACCATGTAGCCTTATATTTTTTTATTTTCAAGTTGCAAACAGTTGAAACTCATGGAAAAAAATATTATAATGAACTTTCATCCCATATGAACAAAGTTTCATAAATCAAATAACATAAAAAGATCATTTTTCTTCATAAAAAATAGCATTACCGCTTATTTTCAGGTCTCGGTTTCTTGGTCTTGATTACGAGACTAATTTCCAGCATGCATTTAATGCTCATCATCTTCAAGAACAGCACTCTTCATGTCTTCATCCATCCGGAAGTAATCCGGTCTCATCCGGACAAGCTTTTCTCCATCATTCTTCATTGTCTTCTTCCACACAAGAACAGCCCCTTAAGGGAGAGAGAGGGAGGAGAGAGAAAGACTAGATTTCCATCTCTTCATTCCCACAGCCATTTCACGGGCGAAGACAGGCGATAAGACCAGCAAGAAAGGAGAAGATCAGCCCCATGATCGGTTGTATGGGTTGCTTCCAGCTTGCATACTCCATCTCCATCATGAGAGGGCGCAAAAAACGGCCACCATATTGCTCCACGTTTTTTCTTCATCCCTAATTCTCTCTCCACGTTTTTTGCTTCATAAGGTGCATAAAATTTTAGGGGGGGGAGGGTCTCCAAACTCAAAAGGCATGCCCAATTTCGGCCTCCCAAGTATACACCTTTTTATATCTTGACCATTTTGTGGCCATTTCCCCGTCCGGTGTCCAAATCGAGTGCTGTAAATTTTTGCACATCTGGCTTGACATCTTGCATTGGCTAGTAACTCTTGAAAACCCACACATCAATCTGAAAAATTATCAAAAATCAACAAGTGTCGCTCGAGCGCCTTTTAAGCACTTGACGCTTAAAATCGTCCTAACTGGAGCCACCGCCTTCGACATTGAATATTTTTCCCTTGATATTCATAATTTTTAGCTATTTTTAAGCACTTCTTGGCATCAAAACTCCGTTCTCATTGGCGACCACGGGATAGGGTGACTCAGCCCGTCGAATCCCACAATAGATATGCACAAAACAACCAAAGGAAGCATCAAGCTTATACAAAATAGATACATACTAAACACAACACAACACGCACCCTACCCCCTGACAGAACCAAGGCATGACATCCATAAGGAGTAGGCCTAGCATAATCTGATAGAAGGTCCGCAGCTAGTCACCAACAACAACTGGCTGCTCCAACACGGCCAAACTAAAAAGAACTATCAAAGAGATTTCCCTAAGTGGTAGTCTGAACTACCTACCTAACTAAGGACAACACAACCAGGAGCTCCTACTAGGCGAGGACTCCTTTAGCCTGATCAAGAAGTATTTTATTTTAGCACATTTATTCTTGGAGGGCACTTTTATCTTGGAGGAGTGCCATGACTTTGCATGTCGAGGGCATTTCGCGAGACGGTTGACAGCACAGAAAGCTTTAAGAGCCGGATATTGGTGGCCGTCTATCTTCCAAGATTCTTTTGAGTATGTAAAGAGATGCAATACCTGTCAAAGGCATGATAGTAGAGAGAATAGGAAACACCCACTTACGCCTATCATGGCTATCCTTCCATTTGAGAAGTGGGGCATTGATTTTATGGGTCCTATCACCCCGTCATCTACTACCCAGAAGAGGTACATTATAGTAGCCACTGATTATTTTACAAAATGGTCAGAAGCGCGGGCGACGAGGCAGGACAATGCAAAAGAGACTGCAAGTTTCCTTTTAGAGCAGATTATCTGCCATTTCGGTCCACCAAAAGAATTATGTCGGACCGTGGAACCCATTTTTTGAACAAAGTGATCAAAAGCTTGACAGAAGCTTGGCAAATCAAGCATAATAAAATGACTCCTTATAATCCACAAGCAAACGGACAAGTTGAAAGTACTAATAAGCAGCTTGTGGGGATATTGTCTAAAATAGTCTCTGAGAAGAAACGAGACTAGGACAGGAAGTTGTATGTGGCAGTATGGGTGTATAATACAACGTTCAAGCGCGCTACCCGCCATACTCCATTTAAACTGGTTTATGGGGAAGAGTGTGTGTTACCCCTCGAAATTGAGTTGCCAACCATACGGTTTGCAATTAACCATTATTTGGGAGATGAGGATTCCCTTTTTGAACGTTTCACAACCATAGCCCACCTGGATGGGCTGAAGTTGCAGAGCTTACTACATCAGGAGGTAGCCAAGCGTCGAATGAAGTAGTTGCATGACCTTAGAGCGAAGAAGTATGCCTTTAAAAAAGGGCAATTAGTTATGTATTATGATGCACGTAGGGAGCTGTTTCCAGGGAGGCTGGAACCTAAATGGGATGGCCCCTACAAGATTGTCATATTCGGGAAAAATAGGTCTACGGCTCTACTACCTGATTTGCAGGGAGTAGAGTTTAAAAATAAGGTTAATCTTAATAAGATTAAACCTTATTATTTCTAAGTATGCTAATACAGGGGAAATGCATTGCAAGTCCATGTTGGGGATGATTTGAGACCTGCAAAAGAGTTTAAAGCCGGTTGATGGGGCGGTTAATTCCTTATTTGGAGCACCCATATCTGGAGCAGAGATACCATCAGGGGAAACTTATCTGGTGGAGCAAAGGATACAAAGTGATTGAGCAAGAAGACGGAACCTTTGTGTGGGAGATCAAAGTCTTCTGCCATCACTGCTTATGATTGTTGACAAGTATCCCTGTTGAGTTCAATGAAGAAGGTGGGATGGAGCCGTCAGTTCATCCTCTCAACATGCTAAACTTTGATTATCATAATTACGAATAGAGGAGTTCGTGATGGCAGGCTGTGTAAACCCATTCTGGAAATATACATTATATTTTGACGGAGCGTCCAGAGACCCTAATAAAAAAGGGAGTGTTGGAGTAGTAATCCGAGATTCCCGACGTAGAGTTATGATGAAGTTAGCTGCTTATGTCGGGGTAGGATTCACTAACAATATGGCAGAGTATAAAGCCCTGATTATGGGACTGCATATTGCTAAACAAGGTGGTATTCGTCGGTTGTTAGTAAAAGGAGATTCCCATTTGATCCTGAATCAGCTAGATGGGACATACACAGTGCGGAATCCCATTCTTTGTATGTATCATCGAACTGCTATGACCCTACTTGAGGAGTTTGAGAGAGTGTCTTTTCAACTGATTCCACGTTACTGGAATCAGTTTGCGGATTCACTGGCAAATCTTGCTTATGAGGAAGACCTCTTTAATTGTGATCCTAGTTTGGATATTGTTATCACTGATGAAATAGGACCCTGTTGCTTGTGGGGAATGTTATCAGAACATGCAATATTCAACAGACGATGGTTGATATGGGTGATGCAAAGAGTAGCCGAGACCAATCTACCGTTATTATCCTGGATCCATAGGTTGATTAGACAACATATTATGCATACACCTCTTGCTATATATGCAGGAGGGATGGGTCATAACCTTATGCATTTAGTTTAGGGCTACGAGGCCTATGTTTTTCTCCTTGGGAAGAAGCCTATTATTGCATATCTGGATTCTTTCAAGGAGGGATGTGTAGGTGCTATTCTGTTTGATCTCGTTAGGCCAAGAGGGCCAATTTTGTGAGGTTTTACTGTTTTATTTCGTTAGGCCAAGAGGGCCGATTAAGTTTTGTAGTAAAGTGTTTTATCTCGTTAGGCCAAGAGGGCCAATTGTCTGTTTAGTGCAAGTACGATTAATGGTTTCTTGTTTTAGTTCTGTGCTAGACAGGTTCGAAAGAAGAGCTTGGAAGGAACCTTTTGTTGCGTGGAAGCTTCTCGTGGCCCTATCCAGGTGATATCCCTCCTTTATGAGTACCGTGTTTTATGTTATATATGTCTGTGTGCTTGTAGGGGATTCTCTTTTCTTGTTGGGGACCGGCGACCAAGGCATGAAGTCCCAGGTTTAGGTTCAATATGTCTGAAGGGAGGTCTGAGTAGTCGTTGCCTCCTGTAAAGACATTGTCAGGCGTTGAAAGACATTTTTTAGAAGGTGGTCCTAGTGACCCTGTTCTGCTAGCCTGCTAGGCAACCGTTCTAGGAGTTCTTGTTAGCTGTGAGGCAGTTAGAGAAGCCTGCCATAAGAAAAATAATGATGATGATAAAAACCCTGAATATCTTAACGAAAATAAATATATACAAAGGTGTGTAAAAAGGGGTTCTAACCCCTATCAAAGAAAAGAAAAGAAATGAAAATTTATAAGCAGTTGATCATCGCCTAGCGAAGGCCTGGTAGGTTCCTGGGGACGAGTCAGACCCGGAGCTGATGCCTTATCTTCCTAGGGGTGGCATCTCGCTGGAAAAGACGAAAGTAAGGAAGGTTGGAGCGAAAATAAAAGTGAGTGTCAAAAAAGGATTAAGTGTCGCCTTGCGAGGGCTTGGTAGGTTCTTGGGTACCGAGACAGGTCTTGAGGCCGATGCCCTGTTCTCCTTGGGTCACTACGCTCAGCTCCCTCCTTTTTACATGGCCAAGTATGTCAATAAAATAAAACCCTGGAAGAAGAAATGTGCTAAAAGAAAATCCCTATTGATCAGGCTATAGGAGTCCTCCCCTAGTAGGAGCTCCTGGTTGTCTTATCCTTAGTTAGGTAGGTAGTTCAGACCACCACTTAGGGCAACCTCTTTAATAGTTCTTTTTAGTTTGGCCGTGTTGGAGCAGTCGATTAGTGACTAGCTTCAAACCTTCTATCAGATTATGCTAGGCCTACTCCTTGTGGATGTCATACCTTGGTTTTGTCAGGGGGTAGGGTGAGCGTTGTGCTGTGTTTAGTATGTATCTATTTTATATCAGCTTGATGCTTCCTTTGGTTGTTTTGTGCAGATCTACTGTGGGATTCGACGGGCTGAGTCGCCCTATCCCGTGGTTGCCAATGAGAGCGGAGTTTTGATGCTAAGAAGTGCTTAAAAATAGCCAAAAATTATGAATATCAAGGGAAAAATATTCAATGTCAAAGGCGGCAGCTCTAGCTAGGACGATTTTAAGCACCAAGTGAAATACGACTCTTAAAAGGCGCCCGAGTGACACTTGTTGATTTTTGATAATTTTTTAGACTGCCGTGCGGGTTGTCAAGAGTTACTAGCTAATGCGGGATGTCAAGCCAGATGCGGAGAAATTTACAGCACTCGATTTCGACACCGGACGCGGGGAAATGGCCAACAAATGGGCAAGATATGAAAAGGTGGACATTGGAAAAGACCAAAAGGGGTGCCCTTTCGGATATTTTAACCCCCCCTTCGAATTTTTGATCAAGAAGCATGAAAAAACGTGGAGAGAAAATGGAGGAAGAAGGCGCCATCTTCATGCCAAAATTTGCGCCAACATGGGGATGGATGGAGATTGCAGCCTATAAGTAACCCATACAACTGATCATACCCCCGATCTTCTCCCTCTTTGCCAGTCTTATCGCATGTCTTCGCCCATGAAATGGCTGTGGGAATGAGAAGAACTAGATCTAGTCTTTCTCTCTCCTCCCTCTCTCTCCCTTAAGGGGTTGTTCTTGTGTGGAAGAAGACAATGAAGAATGGTGGAGGAAAGCTTGTCCGGATGAGACCGGATTGCTTCTGAATGAATGAAGACATGAAGAGTGCTGTTCTTGAAGATGCGGAGCATTAAATGCATACTGAAAATCAGTCCCATAATCAAGACCAAGAAACCAAGACCTGAAAATAAGCGATAATGCTATTTTTATAAAGAAAAATGATCTTTTTATGCTATTTGCTTTATTAAACTTTGTTCATATGGGATGGAAGTTCATTATAATATTTTTTGCCATGAGTTTCAGCTATTTGCAACCTGAAAATTAGAAAATATAAGGCTACGTGGCTGGAATTAATGTCAAAATACATAAAAACACGCATTTTAAGGGTAAAATTGGGATTTTTGCTATATAAATGAGAAATATGATATGTCACACCAACTAAATATGATTTTTTGCTATCAATGAACCTAAGGGCCACAGCCCACAATCAATTCTCATTTTTAGTTATTATTTATTAAAGAAAAATAGAGAAAAATACCTAAAAATGAGAAAAATAGGTTTAAAATTAGGAAAAAATAAGAAATGGACTGAGAAAAATTAGGAAAATTTATATCTATGTTTGTGCAATGTATAACGGTGGCAAAGCACGAGGTTGGACTTGGTTTGTCCCTATTTCTATGTTTTGTGTGTATTTATTATTCTTTTAAAAGGGAGAAATACATAGAAACCCTATCTAACCGATTAATGATGCAAAATGCTAAGAGTTGAATGAAGAGGGGCTGAAACACTGAAAGATAAAGAAAAGATTTGATTTATGCATTGCACTTGGCATATAGGAAACGGTTTAAATAAAGAGGATGGTAGCATGAGCATATGGCTCGGTTCCTCATTTCAAACGCAGTACGCGCTAGTAAAATTCATGGAAAGAATGCTTTATGCACTATGCACGATGCTAATTTTTTCTTTTGTCTGATCACATATCCATACATGATTTGCATTAAGCATAATAATTAAAAGGTATCAAAAAAGATCTCCTGGATGCATGGCACCTGTCTTCCTTAGGTTGTGACCAACTGTGAGTATGAGAGGATGTCCTAAGTTGTAGGTTAGTCGTTGGGTCCTAAGGGGAAAGTGTAGTGAGGAATGGTACATCCTGGAACGTAAAATATTGGTACCTTGAGAGGAGTTTGTGTTCGTTCGTGTTATATGTTTAGCAGCGCATCAAAGAGCCAATCCCTGCGATGTAGGAGAGCTGCAGTGGGGCTCCGACTATTAGTCGGTGGAGTGCCTCCTATGTGTGTGTGACGAGGCGTTATGCATATGTAATTTGGGATCTCCCTCTGAGGAGTTTTAGGAAAACGTTGGACTATAAAATATAAACACATGAATTAAGCTTTAGGGCAGTTTGTCCTTTAGCACTTGATAGACACTCCTGGTCCGTGAGGCCGTGAGGGTGTTTGTGTGTCATGAGCATGAGGTCCGGCTAGTGCTATAGCCAGTGCCGGCCCATTTTAGGTCCCATCATTCTCACAGAGGCGCATAGCGGAATTGCTACAGGACACTTTAGTGGAGATAGATAGCCCGCAGGGTGCTGTAGTCTCAACTGTGGCGGCCCACACTTTTTCGCGACGCAACGCAATTCGTTAAGCATTGTGACGAGTGTCAACGAACAAAGGTACCAATTCACAAAGATCAAATGGATTTAACCCCAATCATTGCATGACAACCCTTCGAAAAGTGGAGAATCGAATTCATAGGACCCATTAGTCCTACGGTACAGTATTCGTAGGCCAAGTATATCATTGTGACCACAGACTACCTAAGAAAATGGGTGGAAGCGAGAGTGACATGCAAAAATGATGCTAGAACGACTGCCAAGTTCTTATGGGAACAGGTGATCTCACGGTTCGACTGTCCCATCGAACTAGTCAGTGACTAGGTCACGCACTTCATCAACGAAGTGATAGCATATCTTCTATCCACCTTTCTTATCATCCATAAAAAATTCTCTCCATACTACCCTCAAGCAAACGGATAGGCAGAATCCACAAATAAGATCCTTGTAAATGTCCTGATGAAAGTGGTCTCTGCTTCATGCAACGACTAGGATAACAAGCTAATGGTTGGTAGCCTTGTGGACTTATCGTATAGCTTATAAAATGGCTATCAACCAGACCCCCTTTAGGTTAACCTATGGGACTGAGGCAATTCTACCAGTAGAGTTCTTCATCCCTATCCTGAGAATAGCACTTCAAGAATGGTGGGAAGGGAAGGAGGCATGGACGCAATGCCTGGTAGAGATTGAACGTCTCTCGAAAACACACCTTCTGGCCACTTATGCGCTCATATGCGAGAAGGCACAACGCAAGAGCTGGTTTGACAAGCATGTCAAATAGCGCGACTTTGAACATTGCGACTTAGTGCTCCTATACACAGTCAAAGGACACAAGCAAAAATGAAGTTTACAAGTCTTGGCCCTTTCAAGGTTCGTGCAATCATCCAAACCGACAACATTGAGCTCGAAACTCTAGACGGCAAAGCCATCGGCTTCTTTAATGGCAGTCGCATTAAGAAGTACTACCCTCCCGCACATCCGTTGCATGAGCCACCAATGTTGGAACCCCCTTGTCACGATACGAGTCGCCACAATTACGAAAGTTGGTAATAAGGACGAGGAAGTCGTAGAACCTGCATACCTCCACATCATGGCCACTGCCCAACAAACATGCACTTTCAATGCCTTGATTGACAAGGGAGCTGACTTCAATGCCTTAACTCACTACTATCATTGGACCCAACTTGGTAAACCACCACTATAGCCCAGTAATGCCCAATTAAACCTATATGGGGGCCGCTCATACGCACTCCTCGGCAAGTGCCAGTGGAAAGGAATACTAAGCTCATCATCTAAACTCTCTAAACCACTCAAATCTCCATCAAATCCCAAATGACCAATAGATGCATCATTACCATATTAAACACTTTCTTCTTCCCTTTGTCTTTACCTGCAGCATGAGTAGATACACCTAAACAAGTGGGACTGCTCCTTAGTCTCCCAGACCAATGGGCTAACTATAGATATAGTACCAAATGATGTCTGTAGTCTACTAAGGTTCTGTGATTCTTTCTTTTATTTTTGCACATAACTATCATAAGCATCATTAATCGTACGATGCCGCAGGAAGTTGTTCCTACCCTTAATGCTACTGAGATCCAAGAAAAGAAGCTCTTCCTTAAGCAAATCAAACCACCTGACTTTTATGGCCAAGGCAAAAAATCCAAGGTTGAAGCAGAAATATGGATCGAGTATATGGAAGATTATTTCATTACTGTTGGAATTATCCCAGCTAATCAAGCAATGATCGGCAAGTGAAAGCTAACAAGATAAGCCCGAATTCAACGGAAACAATGTAATAAAGACCAAGGAATCTCCAAAGCATCTGTTAGTTGGGACATATTAAAGGATGTAGTGCGAGGCCTATATCTCCCGCTAGCATACTGCACGCAAAAGATGAATGAATTCTTTGGTCTAAAGCAACTTGGAATGACACTGGAAACCTATTACTTGAAGTTTGTAATACTACTCATGTATGCACCATCTATGGATATTGAGCAGCAAGTATCCAAGTTTTGATATGGATTGGATGATCCCTTGAACACATGGCTTGAAGCAATGCGTTAGTCCGACCTCCAAGATGCACTGATAAGAGCAAGACCAATTGTACAAGAACTCCAATCCAAACCAACAAACAATAAGCCTTGAAATAATATGTTCCAAAACACAAATATAACTACGAGCTATGCAAAAAGAGCATAAGGTCAATTCCAATCTACTAAGAGCAGGAAGGCTAAAACGTTGACAGTGAACTTTACTAGTGGTAATAAGTGTCAAGAATCGCGTGGTGGGGGAACTTGCTTAAGATGTTGCGCCAAACACACACAGAATGCACAAGGAGAAGCTCACTCAAGAGTCAAGAAGAGAGATGGAGGCCAAAACGTTTTCTTGCTAGTTTCTTCTTCTTCTTCCACACACTTTACAATGTACACAAAGTTTAGATAAGATACAACATAAAGTAAAGTGGCCTACTAAGTCAAATAATGCATAACCGACTACACTAGTCGACTGGTGCTATAACTATGCCAGCTGTAAATAGGTGTAACAACCTGAATATAATAAGTAATGAGTCAGTGGCCATGTGAGAGTCATAATGACCACCGATGTGCTAAGTGTAGACATGTGGACCCATCTAACCAAGTGGTCCATCATTAATGTCCGCATGTGTTGAGATTGTCATCTCAACACTCCCCCTCAAGCTCAACTGCATCTCTGCAATTCCAAGTAAGCTCCGAAACTTTTGAAGCTTCTCTGTAACCAATGCCTTCGTGAAGATATCAGCTATCTGATCATGTGTGCTAACATATACCAAGTCAATCTCAACTGCTAGTACCTTCTCTCTCACAAAGTGGTAGTGTACCTCAATATGTTTTGTCCTGGCATGGAACACAGGGTTCCTAGCCAACTGTATACTACTCATGTTGTCACAATAAATGACAATTGGACCTTCCACCTGCACATCTAAATCAGCCAATAACTTTTGCAGGCATACTACCTCACATGCTGCAACAGCAACACCTCTATACTCAGCCTCTGTACTTGACAAAGCAACTGTAGATTGCTTTTTACTACTCCAAGTAACTGCTGCACTACCAAGAGAGAACATGTATCTACTGGTAGATCTTCTATCAGACATACTACCAGCCCAATCTGCATCTATGTATCCAAACACATGTGCATCTGTACCTGCCTCATAGAAAAGTCCATAATGTAATGTGGACTTCACATATCTCATTATGCGTCTGACTGCATCCAAATGTGGCTTTCTAGGTACTTGCATAAACTGACTCACAAGACCAACAGCGTAGCTCAAGTCTGGCCTTGTAATGGTCATGTAGATCAAACTCCCCACTATCCTCCTGAACATAGTAGGGTCTTCTATCTCATCCCCAACATCAGCACTCAACTTTACATCCTGCTCCAATGGGACTAAAAGTGGTTTGCATGTTGTCATACCATACTTGGACAACATATCCAAGCCATACTGTCTTTGGGACAGCCATATACCATCATCACATCTGATCACCTCAATGCCAAGGAAGTACCTTAGCTCACCTAAATCCTTCATCTCAAACTTCTTCTTCAAAAAGTCCTTGACTTCAGCAATCCCACTATCACTATCACCTGTAATAATCAAGTCATCCACATAGATGACTATGATGACCAAACATGCATCTCCCTTTCTCAAATAAAGTGAGTGATCAGCATCAGAAACATAAAAGCCAATATTGACAATATACTCTCTAATCTTGTCAGACCACGCTCTAGGTGCTTGCTTGAGCCTATAGAGCACCTTCTTCAACCTGCACACATACATGGGATGCTCTAAATCTTCATAACCTGCTAGCTGATCCATATACACTTCTTCCTGCAAATCACCATGCAAGAAGGCATTCTTCACATCCATTTGCTGCAACCTCCACCTTTGGCTGCTGCCAAAGAAATCGCACATCTGATAGTTGCCATCCTAGCAACTGGACTAAAGGATTCGTCATAATCTATGTCATATGTCTGGGCATAGCCTTTTGCAACTAGCCTAGCTTTGTACCTACTAATAGAGCCATCTGCATTGTGCTTAATATTATAAACCCACTTACATCCAATAAGCTTCTTGCCCTTTAGCAATGATACTAGATCCCAAGTCTTATTGGCCTCTAATGCAGCCATCTCCTCATCCATTGCTGCATCCCAATGAGTATGACCAACAGCATCGTCAAAACAAGTGGGCTCAACATCCTCAACTAGTTTCACCATATAAGCATAATGGTGAGCTGCATAACCTTCAAAACCAAATCTTTTAACAAGCTATCTAACCCTGCTAGATCTACGTACCACCGGATCACTCAATGGAGTCTTTACATTACTATGAGCTCTCTATACACCTGGTGTCTTGATAGAAGGAATACCAAGCTCATCATCCAAGCTCTCTGAGCCACTGGAGTCTCCATCAAGAATTGCATCAATGTCATTTAACACTTTATTCTTTCCTTTGTCTTTACCTGTAGTGCCACTGGATGCACCTGAAGATGTAGAGCTACTCCTTAGTCTCCCAAACCAAGGACTACCAGATGATGTCTCTAGTCCACTAAGAGTCCATGATTCTTGCTTTTTAGCCTACACATGAGTGTCATGATCATCATCATCATCCAATACATCACCACTGTATGCATACCAACTGCTCATTTCATCAAAGATGACATCCTTGCTCACTCTGAACTTACATGTGATAGGGTTATAACAACGATGCCCTTTTTGCTCTAAAGAGTATCCAATAAAGACACATTTTTCTGCCTTTGGATCAAGTTTCTTCCATAGCTCACCTGGCACATGAACGTATGCAACACAGCCAAATACCTTCAAGTGCGATACATCACGCTTCTTGCCAATAAAGCATTCCTCAGGAGTCATACCATGAACTGCAACTGTGGGAGTTCTGTTCATAATATAAGCAGCAGTATGAATAGCCTCAAACCAAAAATGCTTAGGCATATTCTTCTCAGCCATCAAGGTGCGTGCAACTTCTGCAATATGCCTGTTTTTCCTTTCTGCAATCCCATTTTGCTATGGGGTATACTTGCATGTGAACTGTCTCTTTATCCCATGAGACCTCAAAAAATCACTGAACTCATTCGAGAGGTACTCTCCATCTCCATTTGACCTCAAGCACTTTACTTTCAAGCATGTTTCTCTTTCAACTGTAGCCTTGAAAGTTCTAAAGTACTCAAACACTTCACTCTTTTCCTTCATAAAATATACCCACATCTTTCTAGAACAATCAGCAATGAATGTGACAAAGTATGAACTACCTCCAAGAGATACATTTTATGTAGGCCCCCAAATATCTGTATGCATAACATCAAGGATATTTCTGCTTATATCTCTGTCATGTGAAAAGGGTTGTCTTGCCTACTTACCAAACTGACATGCTTCGCATACCTTAGGAAATTCTGCAACTCTAAATGTAGGCAAACCTGTAACCAACCCTTTGGACTGCATTAATTTTAGCCTTTGTACATTTGCATGTCCAATGCATTTGTGCCAAATTTCAATATCTACAACAACACCTTTTCCTTTAGCATACATAGCAGCATTCATAGTAGGAATTCCAACATCCAGAGTAAACATACGTCCAACTCTACTTCCCTTTGCAACCAACCTGCACTTGTCATTGAAGTCTTCTACAAAGCAGCCCTTTGCATTAAATCTGACTTGCAGCCCTTGCTCTACCATCTAACCGACTGACACCAAGTTCTTTGTAATAGATGGCACATGTTATACATCTGAAAGACTCTTTGTCTTACCATCATGCAAGGACAAGGGAACTTTTTCAATGTGTGAAATTGGGTGGCATGAATCATCACCCATCTGCACATAACCTGCATTTTGCAAATCCTGCATCTCTCCAAACCATTCTGCATGGCTGGTCATATGATTGGATGCACCTAAATCAACATACCAAACATTATTGTGTGTTCCCTTTCCTGTAAGAGCATTCAGCATATGGTGCATAACAAACACACGTTCATTTTTATCTTCATTCTGTCATGAAGACGATGCATAGTTTCCTTGCTGCAACTTACCATTGTGAATATCATCTTTCTTAGCATAACATTGGGCTGCAATATGACCGGTTTTGCCACAGTAGTGTGAGACACAATACCAAAGTTGTTAGAACCTCAGTTCTGCCATCCACCTCTTCCTCTAAAGCTCCCCCTGCCTCTAAAGTTACCATGACCTCCTGAAACCTGCATATCGCCAAATTGCTGATTCAATCTGTTTTGCTGGTTGTCACTACTACGTCGTGTACCACGGCCTCTTGAAGAGGACCTGCCACGTCCCCTTCCTGACTGAGTAGAAAGCTTGGACCTGTTCACCACTTTTTTCAAATGTCTCACTCTGCATGTTGATCTCTTCAGTGATCATAAGGGAGACCAACTCATTGAAATCTGGAAATGGCTTTCTGACATAAACAGAAGTTACAAAAGACTTCCCAGCCTTTTCATTGTTAAGTCCACCCAAGGTAGACGACACCAAATCATCATCATTGGGCATTGCATCAATCGATGCCAAGGCATCTGCAATGCTCCTTACCTTCAATGCATACTCATTTATAGACATATTCTCTTTCTTCAATGTATTCAACTCTTTGAGTTGAATCTTTCGTGCCTTTGTATTTATGAAAAACATACTTTCAAGTATGGTCCAAGCTGCATATAAATTCTCTGCATTTCTAATATGTCCTAGCATATTATTGTCAATTACTATAGACAGCCAATATATGACCTTTTTGTCTTTTGCATTCCATTTCTTCTGTGCCTTTGTCTCTTCTGCAGTTGGAGAATCACTCACCTCCGGCTCCTTTTCTTCACCTGAAACAAACTCATAGAGGCCTTTTCCAATAAGAAAGTTTGTGACATGGAAATTCCATGAAGGGTAGTTGTTTTTGTCAAGCTTCTCAATGATGGGGTGTCCACTGTTCTCTACCATTATCACAAAACTAATACCAAACAGCAAGCAAATCTTCTATAACCCTCGACCTGTAGTGCACAGCAATACACCAAACAGCCTTTTTCACTGTCTGTTCAACAATACATGCAATCTACAAAAACCAATTTGCAGATAAACCTAGTGTTTATTCACTGGTAAACACCTTTGAACTTACAGATCTGAAATCTCTAACCTGTGCACCTGTATATGGCAGACACAGCTGAAATTGCAGGGTATCTCGAAACTGCTGTCCGCAACCTTGCGAGTCTAAAACGGAGTCTGAAATGACCTCGGATGGCTAAAATAGTAGCAGGCAAGCCCTAAAGGGATTGTCTGCAGAATACACAGTGCTCTTTGTGCACACCAAATCTCACTACAATCTGAGATTTTTGCTCTGCCTTGCTTCTAGTACCTCCACAGGCATTGTCCAAGAGAAGAAGTAGAGAATGGAAGAGCTTCTTACCCGTTGCTTACTTGCTCGAATCCTTGGCTTTTCTCCATCACTTCAGCCTTTGAAATCAGCCTCTCTCAGTGGCGCGGCTCTGATACCATGTCAAGAATCGCCTGGTGGGGGAACTTGCTTAAGATGCTGCGCCAAACACACACAGAATGCACAAGGAGAAGCTCACTCAAGAGACAAGAAGAGAGATGGAGGCCAAAACGTTTTCTTGCTGGTTTCTTCTTCTTCTTCCACACACTTTACAATGTACACAAAGTTTAGATAAGATATAACATAAAGGAAAGTGGCCTACTAAGTCAAACAATGCATAACTGACTACACTAGTTGACTGGCGCTATAACTATGCTAGCTATAAATAGGTGTAATAACCTGAATATAATAAGTAATGAGTCAATGGCCATGTGAGAGTCATAATGACCACCAATGTGCTAAGTGTAGACGTGTGGACCCATCTAACTAGGCGGTTCATCATTAATGTCTGCATGTGTTGAGCTTGTCATCTCAACAATAAGGATACATTCAAGGTGCTATTATTGTAAAGAATCTGGCCACACCCAAAGGCGATGCCCAAAACTTGGACGAATGAACACCAAAGAAAGTTCCTGAATGAATAGAACCAAACGGCCACAGCTAGAGGAAGAGTTGCTTACATAAGCCTCAAGGAAGTAGAAGATGATGAAGGTCCCATCTTGGAAACCCACATGGAAAGAGCAAGAATTCACGCCTCTCTCAACAAGAAGGGACCAAATCGATAGTTCTCAGTGATTCAAACACTATCAACCTATAATGGTAAACCCTTCAAAATTTTGATTAATTGTGGAAGCATGCATTCATTCATATCACCAAGGTATGCTAGAAAACAAGGCATCAACACAATGCCTGCACCTAGGCAGATAGTTGAGTAAGGTGATGGAAAAGATGTTTTCTCAACACAAGAGACAAGTAAGGTGGAGTTTAATCTAGGTGGCAATCAGGCCAACATGCAATTCATATGGATGAACCTGGGATCCTATGAGTGTCTATTATGAATGGAATGGTTAATTCCCAATTAAGCTCATATTCATTGTGAAAAGGGCTAAGTCACATTCTTGAATCTTGTAGGACAACAAGTGACCACACAAGGAGAAGCAAGAAAACGAAAGATTCAATTAATGAAAGCTTCTCGAATCACTAAAGGTTTAAGAAAATGGTCACCTATATACCTAATCAAATTAAATAAGACTGAATAGGATAAAGAAGCCGAAGATGAAACATCATGGCTTAGGAAATATGCTGGCATATTTCCTAAAGAATTAACTAAACTTCCACCACAAAGAGAAGTCGACAACAAAATCAAGCTAGTACCAGGAGTTGCACCAATTGCAAAGTGACCATATTGAATGTCCATTCCAAAAGCCATAGAACTAAAGCAAAAAATCAAACAACTCTTAGATCAAGGATACATTAGACCCACTAACTCACCCTAGGAAGCTCCTGTGTTATTTCAGAGAAAGAAGGATGGGACTCTCCATCTCTACATTAATTATCCAGGGCTAAATCAGGTAACAATCAGCAATAAGTATCCAATTTCAAGGATCAAAGATCTACTTGATCAACAATAAGGAGCGAAGATTTTCTCCAAAATTGATCTTAGATCAGGGTATTACCAGATTAGAATCAAGCAAGAAGACATCCAAAAAGGGCTTTTAGCACAAGGTACGGTTACGAGCTTATTGTGATGTCTTTTGGATTAACAAACGCTCATGCTACCTTGAACATATTAATGCAAGACATATTCACACCTTATCTTGATGATTTCATCCTTGTATTATTTGACAACATCTTAACATATTCCAAGGATGAAGGAAGTCACAAGTCACAACTGCAAACAATTCTTGAGATAATGCAAACTCACAAGCTTTATTTTAAGATGAAGAAGTGTGGGTTCTTCCAGAAGAAAATCGAGTATTTAGGGTTTATAGTTTCACTAGAGAGAATATCAGTAGATCCAGCCAAGCTCAAGGATGTCCAAGATTGGTCGCCTCCAACCACTATAAGCGAAGTTCGTAGCATTTTGGGTTTAATAGAATGGTATTGGGTCTCTATCAATAATTATGCCTTGATTGCTGCACCCCTCACCGACCTATTCAAGAAGCAAGTTGCCATTAACTAGACCCAAGTTGAATAGTCTAGCTTTGATAGGCTCAAGCTAAGTTTAGTCATATCCCCGATCCTCAAACTACCCGATCTTAGCAAAGAATTTCATGTGGTGACCGATGCGAGCTCTCTTGCTTTGGGATGCATACTCATACATGAAGGACATCTAGTAGCATATTCCTCCACAAAAATTGAAGACTCGTGAGAGAAATTATGCTACTCATGACTTGGAATTACTTGCAATTATCTACACTCCTAAGTTATAGAGACATTATCTACTCGAGAAGAAATTCTCACTGGTAACTAACCATAATAGTCTTAAATGGATCTTCACTCAACCAGATCTGATTATGAGGCAACGTGGATGGATCAAAGTCTTTCAAGAGTATGATTTTGAGATCAAATATAGACTGGGCAAAGAGAATGTAATTGCAAATGCTTTAAGCTGCAAACCATTTCTCAATGCACTTTTATCTCAAAAGAACCTCTTAGAGCTCAAACACTAGCTACAATGATATCAATTCCTAGCAATCCCATCATCGAGCTAGCCAAGGAGAAGGCAAATAATGATCCCAAATATCAACAAATGCTGAAGGAATTTCAAAATGAAGAGGAAAATCCCAAGCTTAAGACAAAGTATCTTAACTTCTCTATTGATGAAGGGCTTATCTACTTCACGACAAGATTATGTATTTCTTCTAGTCAACAACTTAAGAATAAGATACTATGGGAAGCTCATGATTCCCCGTTCTCAGGACATCCTGGCTACAGTTAGAAAAAGCTATCATTGGGAAAAGCTCAAAAGTCACGTACTTAAATATGTAACCGAATGCCTACAGTTGCCAACGAATAAAAGCCGAATGAGTTAAGCTACCAGGAAAGCTACAACCACTTGATATTCCTCAGATGAAATGGGAATTCACTAGTATGGATTTTATATTTGGATTACCCTCAGTTCAAGGCGGATACAACTCGATCATGGTAATTGTGGACATGTTGACTAAGGTTACCAACTTTATTCCAGTCAAAACTAGCTACAAAGCCTCAGATATTGCCATGTCATTTGTCAAATAAATATTTATACTTCATGGACTGCAAAAAAGATTTATCAGTGATCATCATTCTTTATTCACTTCACATTTTCGGAAGGGATCATTTTAAGCTCTTGGTACACATCTTTATCTTAGTACAGCTTATCACCCTCAAACTAGTGGGCAAACAGAGCGTATAAATTAGGTCATTGAAGATATACTTAGGGCATATTGTTTCAAAGAACCTAGATGTTGGATACAATATCTACATTTGGTGGAACTTTCTTACAATGCGTCCTATCATCAAAGCATTCAAATGACCCCATTTCAAGTTCTATATGGGCAAGAATGCCTAACTCTGCTAAACTTCTCTGACCCTACCTTGAAGGTTGAAGCTTCTAAGAAGATGCTTGAAGAGATGGATGAACATGTCAAAACCATCAAGCAAGATATACAAACTACCAAGGATTGGCACAAAGCCAATGGTGACCTAGGGAGAAAAGAGTGAATCTTCCAAGAAGGGGACAAGGTTTTTATCTGTGTACGCCCAAAGAGGAGTTCTTTATCCTTGGGAAAATTCAAGAAGCTAAGCCCAAGGTACTGTGGACCTTACAAGGTCAGAAAGGCTCTTAGACCTAATGCTTATAAGCTACAACTTCTTGAAACCCTAGAAGTTCATGATGTATTCCATGTGAGTCTCTTGAAGCCCTATGTACCTAATCCTGATCATATTCTTGATTATCAACAAGTTGTAATGCCAAGCCAAGGTTTACTTGAACTTCAACCTCTAATAGAATCTTGGATGTAAAAGAAAGAGTCCTTAAGAATAGGACCCTTAGAGAATATCTCATTCAATGGAAGGATTATCTTGAAGAGGATGCCACTTGCGTCGATGAGGTAACCCTTATGAAAGAATGCCCCCAATTTCTCTTGAGATGAGGTCATCTCAATTTCTCTAAGGAGGGAAGAATGTAATGTCCCCATTACTTAGTTTATTTTAATGTGCGTATACATTCCAAAGAAAATTGATTTATATTGCACATTTTTATTTAAAAAACTAGCTTTAATTATGAAACTTACTCTCATGATGAAGATAATTATTATTATTAATGAGGTACTATATGCTAGTTGATGGAAGAAAGGCTTGGGAGACCCTCCCAAGACTAGCTTATTAAAACTATGTTTGTAGTATAGAACAACAAAAAGAACTAGCCTAATGGATAGTCACTTGGCAGTTAAGTGTACTTGGGTGAGGACATTGCCACGATGGGTGATCTCTGGGAAGATTTTCATACAAGCTAGTGGGAGCTTCTCGTGCACAACTAAGGGTGCCAATGAAGCCTTTGTAGCCCGATGCCAAGGTCTATGCCTTGGTCATAAGCCTTGAAGTGACAAACGCCCAACGATGTGTCACGTAGTGCCCACCCATAGATTCGTAAATTTTTATCTTCGCACTACAAAAATGAAGCTCCCTCTCTGACATCATCAATTATTTCGTTAGAAGTGCTAAAAGAATGTGTTCTCTCTTTGTTATCGATGATGTCATCGAAAAAAGCTAAACAGCAAGCATCCTCTCTTTTACCCCCCTGCAAAACTATAAATTGAGGGCTTGGGAATGACCAAGAAAGGGAACAAGAGCAATCTTGACGGCATGACCAGACACTGATCAAGAAGGAGGAGACTCTATTTCGCGCGACGAAGAGACATCATTCCATTCAACCCAAGGAAAGGGATATGCAAAAGGTCTCTCATCCTCTTCTACTCTAATCCAAGAAGAGAAGACACCGAATAACTTTATCCTATTCTATCAATCTGGTAAGAAGTCATACCCCTACTCTCGTTCTTATTCTGTCTACTAGGGAGAGAGAAGTGTTTCTCTCCACGAGGCAAGAAGAACCATCCGCGAGGCCTACATCATTGAGTCGCGCAATAACTATCATCATAGAGAGTCTTACACCCTTGCCAACCGGTATTACTACCATGTTCTTCTTCTTCTACAAATCATATTTCCGTCATGGCCTCGAAGAAAAAGAATTCAAAAGCAAAAATCGTGAATGACCCTACTAATGTGAAAGCAATAGTTGGAGTTGCAAGCACCGTAGTCACTAACAAAGTCACGGGCACGAATAACAACCCTTTATCAATCGCGATATCATAGGTTCTTCTCAAAATCTCTATCCGAATTCAATAGAAATAAGATAAGTCTCTTGAGAAATATTGTGGTCTTAGAGTATTCACTTGGTAAATTTTTAGAATATCTTATAGGCTAGAAACTATTAGGGGAACTATGAAAACCTACAACTCAAGAGAAATCATGAGGAATTTTAATGTTAACCCCATAGAAAAGAAGCCTAGTGAATTCAAGATGAAGTTACTAAGAACGAAACCTTGAAGAAACTAGCCAAGGATATAGTTTTAATCTAGACGCTCTGATATAAGATTTTTATTTAAAAAACCAGAAATAACTCTAAGTTAAAGAATCTGACTTAAGGCCAAGAAACTTGGTTACAAGAATAAACCTTAAACTAGGAAGTTAGAGACCCCAAAATCTAGATACCCTTACTTGAATTCCAAGGGGAAGAGTTCATTATGTGAAATTCAAGTGTCGATTGCTGTCAAGAATCGCGTGGTGGAGGGGGTTGCTCAAGATGCTGCGCCGAACACACACAGAATGCACAAGGAGAAGCTCACTCAAGAGACAAGAAGAGAGATGGAGGCCAAAACGTTTTCTTGCTGATTTCTTCTTCTTCTTCCACACACTTTACAATGTACACAAAGTATAGATAAGATACAACATAAAAGGAAAGTGGCCTACTAAGTCAAACAATGCATAACCGACTACACTAGTCGACTGGCGCTATAACTATGCCAGCTATAAATAGGTGTAACAACCTGAATATAATAAGTAATGAGTCAGTGGCCATGTGAGAGTCATAATGACCACCAACGTGCTAAGTGTAGACGTGTGGACCCATCTAACCAGGCGGTCCATCATCCATGTCCACATGTGTTGAGCTTGCCATCTCAACAATTGCTACCATATTAATCATCACTTGAAAGTTGCGTGATTGATTGAAGTCATAACTACTTGAAGTCATCAATCTTGTTTGTGATTTTCTAGATTAGATCTTGATTGAATTGAGTATTGGAACATATAAAAATTGAGGAGCCCTATACCTCCCCCAAGGATAGGTGTTGAATCTCCATGCCAAGATGGGATTTTTTTACTGTAGTAGAAGCATGGACCAGCTCCAATGGTGAGAGGTCTCCCAGTAGGGATCGTATTAAGTAGGAGGTGGATAGGGTGCCAGGGGGGTTCTGGCTAGTAAATCTATAATATCCTCCGTGCCTCCCCCATGAGAACTCCCCCTAAAAATTTTTAATTTTAAAATATATTTTTTTACTCTCCCTCTCTCTCCCCCTATCGTGTCCATGGCGGGGAGAGAGAGAGTGTGTGTGAGTAAGAAAGAAAAGGGGGGGCATGCAGCCCCCCAGGTGGAAGGGGGTGGCAGCCGTTAACGGTCATCTTCCCCCCCCCTTACCACCTCCCCCCACCATATAAGGAGGCAACACCCCCCTATGGTTGTCCACTACAGCGCCCCCCTCCTCCATGGTGAGCACGCCGTCCTCCCCTCCCTCGTGGCCTTCAATAAACTCCCCCCCGGTTGACAGCCAGGACGCCCCCCCCCCTCCCCCCGTGAACTACATCAGCAGCGCCGCCCAGCTCCTCCCTTGCTCTGCCAGGCCACGAGGATGCCCCCGTGATCACAGAGAGAGAGAGAGAGAGAGAGAGAGAGAGAGAGAGAGAGAGAGAGAGAGAGAGAGAGAGAGAAGAAGAAGGAGGAGGAGGAGGAGGAGGAGGAGGAGGAGGAGGAGGAGGAGAGGGAAGGAGAAGAGGGAAGGAGAAGAAGAAGAAGAAAAGAAGAAGAAGAGGGAGAGAGAAGAAGAAGAGGGAGAGAGAGAAGGAGAAGAAGAGCAGAAGAAGAAGAAAAAGAAGAGAGAGAGAGAGAAGAAGAAGAAGAAGAAGAAGAAAAAGAAGAAGAAGAAGAAGAAGAAGGAGAGAGAGAAGGAGAAGAAGAGCGGAAGAAGAAGAAGAAGAACAAGAAGAACAAGAACAAGAACAAGAAGAGAGAGAGAGAGAGAAGAGAAGAAGAAGAAGAAGAAGAAGAAGAAGAAGAAGAAGGAGGAGGAGGAGGAGGAGGAGAGAGAAGAAGAGGGAGAGAGAGAAGGAGAAGAAGAGAGGAAGAAGAAGAAGAAGAGAGAGAGAGAGGAGAAGAAGAGAAGAGGAAGAAGAAGAATTTCTGATCCCCCTTCATTATTTTCTCCACTCAAGGAGAGGCTGCGAGAATCTTGCATAGGAGAGTGCGAGAAGTCTATCACTCATTCACACGTCTTCGAGTATGGCCCCGACGCATAGTTTCACAAAGATGGCAAGAACCATGCAAGTGTGGATGGAAGTTCGAATCAATGTGGCACCGCAACCGCAAATGGTTCATCAGGCATCAATACCATGGGAATCACGGCATCACTCCAAACCCAGGTTGCTCTATTATTAAATCGTAGTTTATAATCATCACAGTGAAGAATCATATTCACATGCATCACATTAATTGCATGTTTGATAATTCCCTAGGTATGAATGAGAGCGGAATTTAGGTGACGGGAAGTGCTTAAAAATAGCTAAAAATTATGAAGATCAAGGGAAAAATATTCACTGTCAAAGGCGGCGGCTCGATCTAGGACGATTTTAAGCGCCAAAGTACTTTAAAGGCGCCCGAGCGACACTTGTTGATTTTTCATAATTTTTCAGACAGTCGTGCGGGTTGACACGAGCTACTGGCCAATGCGGGGTGCTAAGCCGGATGCCCAGGATTTTTCAGAGCTCGATTCCGAGTCCAGACGGGGAAATGGCCAAGGAAACGGTCAAGATATGAAAATGTGGACACTTGGGAGGCCAAATTTGAGCATGCCTTTTGAGTTTGGACCGCCCCCAAAAATTTTATGCACCTTATGAAGCAAAAAACGTGGAGAGAGAATGAAGAGGCATGAAAAAACATGGAAGAAGATGGCGCCCGAAAAATGCGCCATGAATGGATGAGAGGCATCATGGCTGCTGCAAACAACCCCCCCAATGGATTATGGGGCTTCATTCCCCTCTGTCTGTGGACTCTATCGCCGCCCTTCGCCCGTCGAATGATGGCCTGGTTTGAAATTTCTGATTTCAGTCTTTCTCTCTCCTCCCTCTCTCTCTTCTAAGAGGCAGTTCATGTGTGGGAAGGAGCAATGAAGAAAGAATGATGGAGGCTTGTCCGGCATGGACCGGATTGCTACACGGGCTGAGAATGGTGATTTGTGATGTTGTTGGACATGAAGTGTTGCTGTTTTCCAAATCTACAGCCATGGACACAAAACCTGAAACACGCGTTTAAGCGGTAAACTAAAAAAATTACAAAGAAAATTTAGTGTTTTATGCTTTTGATTGATGGAATGCCGTTCATATGGACTAAGATTTGATTATGCTGCTGATTCTTCTGAGTTCTTACTGTTTATAACCAGAAATTATGAAAAACATGCATTTCATGGCTCGAAATAATGTCAAGAAACCCGAAAACGCATGAAAAAGGGGGAAAAACAAGGGTTTTGGGCATATAAATGGGGAAAACCGTCGATACACATCAACTAATCTTTCAATTTTGTGGCAAATGAACTAAGGGCCACAGCCCACAAACTGGTTTTCATTTTCAGCAATTTAAAAAATACAAGAAAATGAAGAAAATGGCGGGAAAATGATAAAAAAACCATGAAAAATAGGGGAAAAATACATTTGGGGCTACGAAAAATATAGAAAAATAGGATTTATGTTTGTTGATGTATAACAAGGCTGGGGCATGAAGTTATGCTTCAGTTTAGCCTTGTTTATATGTTTTAGTGCGTGTTTCCTTCCTTTCTCCACATAAAATGACAAGTAAACCCTAAGAGAAATGAATGCAATGATGCACTATCACCGGGGAAGGGTAGAGTTGTGGAAAAAATGGTTAAATGCCGCTGAGCATGAGGGATAATTTGCTGATTTTATATGCATTGCATCTAGGACGGAATAATAATGATAAAAATTAAAACCTAGTAGCACGAAGATCACTTCGGTGCTAGGTGTTGCAGCGAAGCACAAAGCGGTTAGAAAGAAAAGTATGAAAGAGATGTTTTGCACTTGCACGCTGCTGGTTTTTAAAATGTTTGAGCACTAGGCATCCACCTCTTTGCATGATCATTTAGAGGAAATTAAAAGTATCAGAGTCAGCTCCTGGACATGCATAACAATTGTTTTCAGTAGGCCTTTGACCCACCGTTGAGAGTGTGAGGTTCCTATGTTGTAGGCTAGTCGTGGGATCCTAAAGGGGAAATCAAGTAAGGACAATGGTACATTCCTGGATACGTTTATTTGGTACCTTGAGCGACGTTTGTGCGAAATGTCTAAATGTTGAGCGACGCATCGAGGGGCCAATCCCCAAGGTGTAGGAGAGTCGCAGAGGGTTGACGGCATTCAGCCGTAGGAGGAACCCCATGTGTAAGTGATTCGAGCCTTTTGGCTATGTGAAAGGGACTCCCTCTGAGGAGTAATATTGGGTTAGGATCTGTTGGACTACAACGTATTACAAACGCAATGTTTAGGAAGGCAGAGATTTTGATAGACGCTCCTGGCCGCGAGGCCGAGGGGTTGTCTTGTGCATAGTGACGAGGTCCGGCTAGTGCATGAGCCAGTGCCGGCCCGTTTTTAGGTCCATCAGTGGTGCGTCTGCCGGGAGCTGCTTAAAAGTGGCGATTCTCGAATCCTGGTTGTTTAAGGACCAACTAGCAGTTTATGCCAGAGGATACTGAGCTTGATCCGTTATTTAGTGATAAGCATCGTCTAGCAGAAATCCAAAAGCAAGAAAGAGACGAAAGAGCTAGGCGACGTGCTGAAATTTTTAGGAGATATTCCCCTAAGCGTAGCGGTGCTGAACCCTTACGAGGGAGTGGATCTAGTGGTCTTAGGACCACAAGCAGTAAGTTAGGAGAAGGTGGAAGCTCTAGTGCTCCCCTTCCTTCTATAAGTCAGTCCACGTCAAGTACGGGAGGTGTAACCCCACCGGTCTTTATTCCTAGTGCAAATCCAATCCGCGTCGTGGCGCAGCCTATTGCAATTCCAGCAGGAACGACGGATTTGCCGGCTCTAGGTTACCCGCTACCCATTTTTAATGGGCTAGTTGAGGAAGATGCGGAACTCCACATTAGGGAGTTTCAAAAGCTGATGTTTAACTGTCGCATTCAAGAAGAAGGACATTTAATGATGTTCTTCAATATGACTCTCAAAGGAAGAGCCGCTATATGGTATCATGGTTTAGAAGCCGGAACCATATTGAACATTGATGCATTTTATGGAGCTTTTCGAAGGGAGTTTGCCCCTGAAAGGGGTGGGCAATATTGGTTGCGTGTACTCAACGTGACCCGCCAAGATCCACACGAGGATATTCGTGCTTATGCGAAGAAGATAAAAGAGGTCTTCCGTAAGTTGGACACCTCTATTCCTATCCCCGCAGCTGCCCAATTGCAATATTTCCTACATGGTTTGGACTTTAATATCCAATTGCAGTTGAGTAGTGTTCCCTTGGGGGATATAGATACTGCCATTACACGAGCACAAGAGGTGGAATCCCGACTACAAGCAGCCTATGCTTCTAGAGGTAATTCGAACATGGGTTTAGTATTGGGAAACAATATGGCAATAGCCAATGGCAGTAGTGGCCAAGGGATAGCGATGGCTAACCCTAATGGGAGAGGGAACATGATACAGAATGTCCCTTTATTACCAGCTCCCCCTAGCATGTCGATGCCGACGGGCAGTCAAATGGCTCCAAATGGTGGAGGCCAGGCGGTCAATTCTAACACCATGCCTGCAGCTCAACAACCAGTGCCTAATCGAATTGTTAGGCCGATTGAACGACATGGTAATGACCAAGGCTATGAGTCGAGTTCTTCCAATGTTCTTGGCGAGGTTAAGGACATGATGAAGCATTATACCGACATGATTACGGAGCAGTATCGACAAATAGCCGTTGATGTCAACTTCCTTAAAAAACAACAAAATTTAATAGGAAGTAGATACCCAGAGGAGGGTGCACCTTCGAGGTTTAGTTGCAAATGGTGTGGTGGGCAGCACTATCCACGAAATTGCCCCAATGTTAAGTGCGACATTTGTGGAAAATCCGGCCATTTAGCAGCTACTTGCTGGAGTAAGATCAGTTCTCTCCAGCGTGGTAGTCGGCAACCAGGGCCTGTCAATCATCGTGCCCAAGGAAATGACTCCCAGCCAGAAAACGGGCCTAAACAAATACTTCAACGACCAAAGACTACAGTGGAGGAGCTACCAAGTGGTAGTGGGGTTAGTTTGATTGAGGCTGTACGCGTTAATGATGTTGAAACCTCTAATCTACGAGCTATCCTTACAAGAGGTAAAAAGGGTAGAGAAGCCGACATGGATAAGCCTGTCGACGGAAACCCTAAACAAGGTGACAAAGGAACGCAAGTTTTGGATCCTGCCCTAGAAGGGGGACCTTTGAAGCCCGTAGAGAGTAAAGCCGATAAGGAAGCACCAAAGAAGAAGGTGAAAGTTAAGAAAGAGGCAATAAAGCCAGTTCAGCGACCTAAAGAGCGGATGGTTTGGCGTGAAAAGCGAGCTCTATCGAACTATCATGAATTCGATTTGGCAGGCTCTCTTTGCGAAGTCAAACCGGATGTGAACCTTTTGCAGCTTATTAAGCTTTCCCCAGGAGTACGCAAGGAATTTAGAAAGATCCTACGTACCGGGTACATCGTAGAACCTTTGGGTATTGCGCGAGTTGGTGATGACTGGTTTGAGCATGCTGAGAAGCATTGCCCAAGGGTTGCAGCCTATGTCGATGGGATATTAGTAGATTATGCCATTGTCGAAACGGGATCATCTGTTAACATTATGAGTTCTGAACTGATGGAAAGGTTGGGTCTTGCGATTCAGAAAGATACTTCCACAATTCTTAGAATGGCAGATGATAGTTTGAGACAGCCAGAAGGCTGCATTACTAAGGTCCATGTTACTGTTGCAAATGTAGAATGCCTGTTGGAATTTAGGGTGATTCGTTTTGCAGGCCGTCCAAGTTACCAAGTATTACTCGGACGACCTTGGATCTTGCAAGCGGATTGCCAAGTAGATATACCCGCCGGTCGATTGATATTCGGCAGAGGTGCCCAGCGTGTGGTGGTTGATGCTTATCCTGAGTCCCCGTAGAGTGAGAGAGCTCCTCTATCTTCTACAGAATTGGAGACATTAGAAGATTTATCTGCCAGTGAGACATCATCGAGTGATGAGTCCAAAGAGGGATCCACCACAGAGGACATCTATCAGATCACTTTGAACGAGCCGATAGAGGCCCAAGATCGTATAAGGGATGCAGATGTTATCGAGCTAGACCTTGGTACGCTTGATGATTCGCGGCCAATCAAATTAGGGTCCATGCTCAGTACAGCAGAAAGGGAGGACTATGTGGCCTTGATCTAGGAATTCCGTGATATCTTTGCCTGGAGTTATGATGAGTTGAGAGGCATCCCTCCTAGTCTTGCTGTTCATACAATTCCGTTGAAAGAGGGCAGTCGTCCTGTACGGCAGAAAGTAAGGCGTATGCCTTTCGAATTGAGGGACGGGCTGTTTGAAGAGTTAGAGAAGCTTCGAAAAGCGGGTTTGATTTTTCCTGTGCAACACACGGAATGGTGTTCGCCATTTGTGATTAGAAAGAAGAAGAATAATCAGATCCGTTTATGTGTAGACTTTAGGGAGCTGAATAAGCAGACAGTTAAGGACTACTACCCATTGCCATTTATTGACCAGATTTTGGATCAATTAGCGGGTAGGGAGATATATTCATTTATGGATTGCTTTGCAGGATATAACCAAATGGCAATTGCAGAAGAGGACAAGTTGAAAACAACTTTTATCACTGTATTTGGCACTTTTGCTTACCACGTGATGGCTTTTGGTTTATGCAATGCACCTGGTTCGTGGCAACGAACAGCCGATAAGACATTCGGTGACATATCCCCTAACGAGTTGAGGGTGTTTATTGATGACTTAGGGGCTGCCACCGTGAGAGAAAGGCAGTTGATCATTTTGAGAAAATGCTTTGAGCGCTGTAGACAATTTTGCATCGCCCTAAACCCACGGAAGTGCGCTTTTGGAGTACCTTATGGGCTATTGCTGGGCCATGTGGTCAGTTCGGTAGGAATTGCGACAGACCCCGAAAAGGTCAAAGTTATAATTGCCATGGGTCCACCACGCACTCCGAAAGAAGTTCATAGCTTTCTGTCTTCGATTGGTTACTACCGTAGATTCATTAATGCCTTAGCAGAAAGAACGTTACCGCTTACAAATTTATTGTCCTTTAGCTGTTCGTTTGTATGGGGTGACCCTTGTAAGGTAGCATTCGAGGACGTGAAACAAGAGCTAGCAAGAGCGCCCGTTTTAAAAGCACCTAAAAGAGGTGAGGTGTTCTATATATTCTCAGCAGCCACCATGTATAGTATCAGCTGCTGTTTAGCCCAATTTTGGGAAGAGAAGTGGTACCACCCGATTGCTTTTGCTAGTCGGAAGCTGGGGGTATCCGAAATCAATTACACCTACATGGAGAAGCTGTGTCTAGCGATGGTCTTTGGGACCAAGAAGTTCAGGCATTACATTCTCTATGAGAAAGTCGTGCTTTATACGAAGGCGGAGGGACTTCGACTATTGATGAACAAGTTACAGCCGCCTGATTGTTTAGCGAAGTGGTTGATCA
Organism: Lygodium microphyllum; assembly: GCF_053477565.2. NCBI lineage: Eukaryota > Viridiplantae > Streptophyta > Polypodiopsida > Schizaeales > Lygodiaceae > Lygodium > Lygodium microphyllum. The sequence goes on from NC_141148.1 coordinate 114,807,864, forward strand.
CTTTGCAGGAGTTTGATTATGAAATCAAGAGTAAGCCACCAAGGTTGCAAGGCATCGTGGAGTGTCTAGTGGACTTTGGGGAGCCGAAAGAATCTGTGGCTGAAGGTAGTTACATGGAGATGATATTTAAAATAGATACGGCATCTATTCCCTCCTGGTATGCTGCAATAACGCATTATTTATCAACAGGAGAGGCGGGATCCGAATTATCTAAGGCTGAGAAAAGGAAAATTAAGCAGCAAGCATTAAAGTTTGCCTTGATCGCAGGTACATTATATCGGCAAGGGGTTGATGATATCTATCGCCGATGTGTGACGCCTGACGAGGTGCCATTCATTTTGGAAGAGTGCCATGATTCTGCTTGCGGTGGCCATTTTGCTGGACGGCTTACAGCACAAAAGGCTTTAAGAGCAGGTTATTGGTGGCCTGCCATCTTCCAGGATGCGTTTGCGTATGTTAAGAGATGCGATATTTGCCAACGACATGATAGTCGAGAGAATAGGAAATGACCACTCACCCCTATTATGGCGATACTTCCATTTGAGAAGTGGGGAATAGACTTTGTGGGTCCTATTACTCTGTCATCGACTACGCAAAAGCAGTACATCATTGTAGCAACTGACTACTTCACAAAGTGGTCAGAAGCACGTGCAACAAGGAGAGATGATGCTAAAGAAACTGCTAGTTTCCTTTTAGAGCAGATAATATGCCGGTTTGGTCCACCGAAAGAATTAGTGTCGGACCGCGGAACTCATTTCCTGAATAAGGTGATCAAAGGTTTGACAGAGTTGTGGAATATCAAGCATAACAAGACAACCCCATATAATCCGCAAGCAAATGGGCAAGTCAAAAGTACCAACAAGCAGCTTGTGGGCATCCTGTCCAAAATTGTGTCGGAAAAGAAACGGGATTGGGATAAAAAGTTATGCGTGGCAGTGTGGGCCTATAATACGACTTTCAAACGAGCCACTGGCCATACCCCGTTTAAGTTAGTATATGGGGAGGAGTGTGTCTTGCCTTTAGAGATTGAGCTGCCGACTATTCGGTTCGCCATCAATCATTCTTTGAGCGATGAAGACGCTCTTTTTGAGCGCTTGACGACACTGGCACATTTAGATGAGCTTAAGTTGCAGAGCTTATTGCACCAAGAAGTGGCGAAGTGCCGAATGAAGAAGCTACACGACCTCAAAGCCAAGAAATACACCTTCAAGAAAGGACAGCTTGTTCTGTATTATGACGCACGACGTGAATTATTCCCAGGCAAGCTCGAACCCAAATGGGATGGGCCCTATAAGATCGTTAGAATAGGAAAGAATAAATCCACAGTTTTGTTAGCTGACCTTGAGGGGATAGAATTTAAAAATAAGGTTAATCTTAATAAGATTAAACCTTATTACTTCTGATTTTTGTAATGCTATGACTGCCTTGCAGGTCTAGGCAAGATTGATCAAACATCTGCAAGGAAATCGTGATAGAGGTTGATGGGTCATCTGATCCCTTATTTAGAACACCCATATTTGGAACAGAGATATCATTAGGGAAAGCTCATTTGGTGGAGCAAAGGATACAAGGTGATTGAGCAAGAAGGCGGGACATTTATTTGGGAAATCAAGGTCTTCTGCCATCACTGCCTACAACTTTTGACGAGCATCCCTGTTGAATTCAATGATGATGGATGGATGGAGCCTACAATCCACCCGTTGAATATGCTGAATTTCGATTACCATAATTACGAGTAGAGTTCAGGATGGCAGGATATGTAAACCCTTTATGGACGTACACCTTGTACTTTGATGGGGCGTCCAGGGGTGCATGCAAAAAAGGAAGTGTAGGAGTTGTCATCCGAGACCCCCGCCGGCGCATTGTCATGAAGTTAGCCGCTTATCTCGGGGCGAATTTTACCAATAATATGGCAGAATACAAACCCCTGATTATGGGTTTGAATATTGCGAAGAAGGGTGGTATCCGCCAGTTGTTGATAAAAGGGGACTCTCAGTTGGTTTTAAATCAACTCAATGGGACGTACATGGTGCGGAACCCGATCCTTTGTATGTACCATCATACTGCCATCGCCCTGCTAGACGAATTCGATAGAGTGTCTTTTCAGCTGATTCCCCGGAATTGGAATCAGTTTGCCGATTCATTGGCTAATCTTGCGTATGAAGAGGACCTCTTCTTTAATTGTGGTCCTTGTCCCGATATATCTATTGATGGTGAGACAGGACCTGGTCGTTTGTGGGGTATGCTTTCTGAACATGCCCTCTTTGGCAGACGATGGTTGAATTGGGTGATGCAGGGGGTAAGCGAGACTCATCTACCTTTATTATCTCAGACCCACAGACTGATTCAACGACATGTGATGCGCACACCTCTTGCGATATACGCAGGAGGGATAGGTCATAATTTAATGCACCTAGTTTAGGGCTACAAGCCCTGTTCCCCTGGGAATAGTATGCTTTGATGTCTATCATGGTTGTTTCCAGGTGGATGTTCTGCATAGTATTGTTTGATTTCATTAGGCCAAGAGGGCCGATTTAGTTTTGTAGCAAAGTCATGTCTGATTTCATTAGGCCAAGAGGGCCATTTCCCTGTCTAGTGCGGGTGCGTTTAATTGGGTTTTTGTTTAGTGTTGTGCTGGACAGGTTTCGCGGGTTGTGGAATTTTGTGGAGCCTGGAGGAGCCTTTGCTGCGATGGAAGCTTCTTGTGGCCACTCCAGGTGATATTTCTCCTTTACGAGTACCTTTCTTTCCTGTTATATGTGTATTTGTACTTGTTGAGGGGATACTTTTTGTTGGGGACCGGCGACCAAGGCATGAAGTCCCAGGTTTAGGCTACGTATGTTTGAGGGAGGTCGGAGTAGTCATTGCCTCCTGTAAAGACATTGTTAGACATTGAAAGACCTGTTTTAGAAGGAAGTCCTAGCGGCCCTGTCCTGCTAACCTGCTAGGCAGCCGTTCTAGGAGTTCTTGTTAGTAGTGAGGCAGTTAGAGAAGCCTGCTAGAAGATAATAATAATGATGTCAAGAAATCCTGAATATCCTAAAAGATGAATATAAATGCGAAGGTGTGTAAAAAGGGGTTCTAACCCCTATCAAAGAAAAGAAAAGAAATGAAAATATATAAGCAGTTGATCATTGCCTTGCGAAGGCCTGGTAGGTTCCTGGGGACGGGTCAGACCCGGGGCCGATACCTTGTCTTCCTAGGGGTGGCTTCTTGCTGGAAAAAATAATATCAAAACAAGGAAGGTTGGAGCGAAAATAAAAGTGAGCGTTAGAAAAGGATTAAGTGTCGCCTTGTGAGGGCTTGGTAGGTTCTTGGGTGCCGAGACAGGTCCTGAGACCGATGCCCTGTTCTCCTTGGGTCACTACGCTCAGCTCCCTCCTTTTTACATGCCCAAGTATGTTCATCCAATAAAAACCCTCAAAGAAGAGATATACTGAAAGAAAATATCCTTTGTTCAGGCTATAGGAGTCCTCGCCTTGTAGGAGCTCCTAGTTGTGTTGTCTTTAGTTGGTAAGTAGTGCAGACTACCACTTAGGGCAACCTCTTTGATAGGTTTTTTTTGTTTGGCTGTGTTGGAGCAGCTGGTTAGTGATTCGCTTCGGATCTTCTATTAAATGATGCTAGGCCTACTCCTTGTGGATGTCATGCCTTGGTTCTGTCTAGGGGTAGGGGGAGCATTCTGCTGAGTTTTATGATGATAATTGTTTTGTATCAGTTTGATGCTTCTTTGGTTGTTTATGTGCAGATATGTTCGTGGATTCGACGGGCTGAGTCGCCCTATCCCGTGGTCGCCAATGAGAGCGGAATTTAGGTGACGGGAAGTGCTTAAAAATAGCTAAAAATTATGAAGATCAAGGGAAAAATATTCACTGTCAAAGGCGGCGGCTCGATCTAGGACGATTTTAAGCGCCAAAGTGCTTTAAAGGCGCCCGAGCGACACTTGTTGATTTTTCATAATTTTTCAGACAGTCGTGCGGGTTGACACGAGCTACTGGCCAATGCGGGGTGCTAAGCCGGATGCCCAGGATTTTTCAGAGCTCGATTCCAAGTCCGGACGGGGAAATGGCCAAGGAAACGGTCAAGATATGAAAAGGTGGACACTTGGGAGGCCAAATTTGAGCATGCCTTTTGAGTTTGGACCCCCCCAAAAAATTTTATGCACCTTATGAAGCAAAAAACGTGGAGAGAGAATGAAGAGGCATGAAAAAACGTGAAAGAAGATGGCGCCCGAAAAATGCGCCATGAATGGATGAGAGGCATCATGGCTGCTGCAAACAACCCCCCCAATGGATTATGGGGCTTCATTCCCCTCTGTCTGTGGACTCTATCGCCGCCCTTCGCCCGTCGAATGATGGCCTGGTTTGAAATTTCTGATTTCAGTCTTTCTCTCTCCTCCCTCTCTCTCTTCTAAGAGGCAGTTCATGTGTGGGAAGGAGCAATGAAGAAAGAATGATGGAGACTTGTCCGGCATGGACCGGATTGCTACACGGGCTGAGAATGGTGATTTGTGATGTTGCTGGACATGAAGTGTTGCTGTTTTCCAAATCTACAGCCATGGACACAAAACCGAAACACGCGTTTAAGCGGTAAACTAAAAAAATTACAAAGAAAATTTAGTGTTTTATGCTTTTGATTGATGGAATGCCGTTCATATGGACTAAGATTTGATTATGCTGCTGATTCTTCTGAGTTCTTACTGTTTATAACCAGAAATTATGAAAAACATGCATTTCATGGCTCGAAATAATGTCAAGAAACCCGAAAACGCATGAAAAAGGGGGAAAAACAAGGGTTTTGGGCATATAAATGGGGAAAACCGTCGATACACATCAACTAATCTTTCAATTTTGTGGCAAATGAACTAAGGGCCACAGCCCACAAACTGGTTTTCATTTTCAGCAATTTAAAAAATACAAGAAAATGAAGAAAATGGCGGGAAAATGATAAAAAAACCATGAAAAATAGGGGAAAAATACATTTGGGGCTACGAAAAATATAGAAAAATAGGATTTATGTTTGTTGATGTATAACAAGGCTGGGGCATGAAGTTATGCTTCAGTTCAGCCTTGTTTATTTGTTTTAGTGCGTGTTTCCTTCCTTTCTCCACATAAAATGACAAGTAAACCCTAAGAGAAATGAATGCAATGATGCACTATCACCGGGGAAGGGTAGAGTTGTGGAAAAAATGGTTAAATGCCGCTGAGCATGAGGGATAATTTGCTGATTTTATATGCATTGCATCTAGGACGGAATAATAATGATAAAAATTAAAACCTAGTAGCACGAAGATCACTTCGGTGCTAGGTGTTGCAGCGAAGCACAAAGCGGTTAGAAAGAAAAGTATGAAAGAGATGTTTTGCACTTGCACGCTGCTGGTTTTTAAAATGTTTGAGCACTAGGCATCCACCTCTTTGCATGATCATTTAGAGGAAATTAAAAGTATCAGAGTCAGCTCCTGGACATGCATAACAATTGTTTTCAGTAGGCCTTTGACCCACCGTTGAGAGTGTGAGGTTCCTATGTTGTAGGCTAGTCGTGGGATCCTAAAGGGGAAATCAAGTAAGGACAATGGTACATTCCTGGATACGTTTATTTGGTACCTTGAGCGACGTTTGTGCGAAATGTCTAAATGTTGAGCGACGCATCGAGGGGCCAATCCCCAAGGTGTAGGAGAGTCGCAGAGGGTTGACGGCATTCAGCCGTAGGAGGAACCCCATGTGTAAGTGATTCGAGCCTTTTGGCTATGTGAAAGGGACTCCCTCTGAGGAGTAATATTGGGTTAGGATCTGTTGGACTACAACGTATTACAAACGCAATGTTTAGGAAGGCAGAGATTTTGATAGACGCTCCTGGCCGCGAGGCCGAGGGGTTGTCTTGTGCATAGTGACGAGGTCCGGCTAGTGCATGAGCCAGTGCCGGCCCGTTTTTAGGTCTATCAATGAACATAGTTGTGATGTATGTAACGAATAAGATAATCTCCGTTGTAGGATGATATCGTAATAGGTGAAATTGATTAGAAACTGCATCGTAAATTACCAAAAATTCTTGCAAGAATTCTTGCATAAAGCACATTATTCCTTGCACAAGTTCTTGCTTAAATGCATTTCAAAGGACATTGAAAGAAACAAAGTGCATGTCCGTATCGCAAGAAGGATTCTAAGGTACATGTAATAATCTGCTGAAAAGATTAAAGTGCAGCTAGTCTCATACCATGATCACATAAAGTTAGATCATTCAAGAAGGTTATAGATCATGTAAATAATTACATAGAGGATAATGTTAAGATTGCATGCATAGAAAGTACCTTCGCATGTGTGGCACAAAATATCGTATGGATTATATCAAAATTGTAAGCATGAAATGAAAGCATGGCTTTACGTTGCGTGCATTAGAGTTGTTGGAAAATTTCAACGTTGTGTGTAATTTACCAAATGGGACTGAGATCCATGAATCCCATGACAAAGTCCTTGGTGACTTCAAGAGGGACAGGTAAAAGCTTAGTGCTTGTGAGCATTATTAAGAGGGCCTAAGAATATTATACTTAAGTCAGAGTAGGAACTGTTCTAAACAGAACCATCTTGACTAGCCATGGTCAAGGGGATAGACAATCTTGATCAATTAAGATCAAATATAAAGGTACATAGGTACTTCAAGTGATCTAGGAGATAACCAAAAAGTTGGCCAACCGAGGACGACGAGGTTGTCCATGATCTATCTTACAAGGAGACCCAAGGTAAGGATAATTAGGGTTGGCAGGGTACAAACCCTAACCCAAAGATAAAGGGAAAACAAGCAACCTAGCTTGCCAAGCCCTTGGAATCTCACCAAGTCGCGAATGATCCAGGATCGAATACTGGGAGCATTCGGGAAAAAGGAATCACACCTTAGCAGTTGGTCACCGTAATGATCGTGATTGTACACCTAGGTACATTGTTTGAACTTCTTTGCTCAAGGAACTAATTCAAAGAAAAACACTTAATGCTTCAGGTTAAAATCCTGGAGGGAGAGGTAGGTTTAGTTACCTTCTGTTGTCCTGGCCCTATCCAAGGGGGTTTTTAGCCGCGCCGGGTATATGGACCTAACCCGCCGTGAGGGGTCTCTCCGTGGGTACTGCCTGGAGCAAGAGGATGCTTGGGTGCCAGGGAAGGCTCTAGCTATAAATTTCTTGCCTCTGAATCCCGCACAAGAGGCCGACATGAGATGGGATCTCGAGGCCCGTATACTAGTCTATGGGTGAAACTTGGAGCAGCAATCTTGTTGATTGCTGGGATAGCCTTCGGGCATGATACTTGATGTATTCCGAGACTATGATAAATAAAGATCAGATATTTGAAAAATGAATTTGCTTGACATTGTTTTTGTGTCAATGCTTAAGTTACGTGAAGGAACCTGTGTTTAAATTGATTAATTAAGGAAGCTGCTTTTGCATGTCAAACATAATGTGGTAGGTAATTAGATAACTAAGCAAACTGAGGAAAGTGCAGTGGACGTGACTTAGGTCCGTGACTTAGGTCACCTATGAAAGGGTGGTCCCGGTTAGTTGTGAACTTTTCTCAAAAGACGAGATAACAAGACTATGAAGACCTAGCATCAGTAGAGTTAGAATCCTGATTTATGCTGTTTTAGGGGAAAGGAATGGGACTATACCTTATGGCAAAGAGGTTGAGCTTCACATCCCTCTCGTTTCCCATTCTCCATGAACCAAGTGCAGCATAAATCCGCTTTGACTCTGTTGTTCCTAAGCAAAGTGGTTCATCTAGAGCTCGACACTAACTACTTCCTAGAGACCTTACTAATAGAAAAGGAGCCCTGGATCCTAAGTGGGAACAGCCAGACACTTCCGCTCGGGGCAGACTCGAGAAGACCTAGATCGCAAACCCTGTGATATTCCTTATGAGTGCCAGGTGACACTTTCTAGACTCTCTTCCCAATGGGCTGCTAAGACATGTCCCACAAGCAAACGAGCGGACACGTTACAGTAGGTATCAGAGCGAACCAACGAGATCCAAGGATTACAAGGGGACTTAATGGAGGAAAATAAAGGGAATAAGGTGATAAACAAGGAAAGGTGAGTAGAATAGAGCAGTGTTTTCTATTGAAAACATCCCTTTACTCACTTATGGATGTTGGATTGCAGAGTCACGAAGCATGGAGCAAGTTCTTGGTGTTCCAAGTCATGTTCATGACTATAATGCATGCTTCGAATTATCGTCAAAGGCTTGGTATGATGGATACTCTGGACCGCATCTATAATCCTTCGCCCCTGTATGTGGAACGGAGATGGATGGGAGACTCAAGAATATACTACATAGCAGCCCACCGACTCGCATACCTTCAGACCAACTTGAAGAGAATCAAGTGGATGGAGGATTTAAAGATTGTGAAGCTGTTCATCTTTGTCAAAGCTCGCGTAAATGCAACTTTGCATGTTAGTGGTCAGAAAGTCAAGCAAAACGAGTATGTCTATGAAGAAGTGACCCGAGTGATCTCTGCTGATAGAAGTAAAGTGTTAGGGCGCTATGAGAAGAATGGGTATCAAAGAAAGGGATAACCCAAGCTCCCTATGATTTACCGTTTCCTGAAAATCCATGACCCCACTCCATATTATTATTCCATCCATGTAACCGATTGTAACACAATCCTATTTTCCCCAAACTTAGGTATCAATCATCCTATCTTGCTTATCCAAAATAAGTGTACTCAAGGGGTTATGCCCTCATGAATAAGTAAGACTTTTACAATTGTCTATCTTGATCATAAATGTTAACTGTGACGTTAAGTGATTAAATCACTTAGAAAAAGGCTGTGCTAGTCATATTAACATAATATGGGAACATATGATAAGGTGTTAACATAAAGAATCTTATTGTTCAGACGCAATCCCAAGCGCACGTTCCAAATCCGACTCCTATACTAAGTCCAGCTGTGGTTCAAGAGAAGAAATTCCTTCTCAAACAAATTAAGCCACCCGAGCTTGATGGCAAGGGAAGGACTGTTCAAGCCGATGCCAAGATCTAGATTGAGTGCATGGAGGACTATTTTGAGGCAACATGAACTACACCTGCTAACCAAGCCATGCTCGCCAAACTTAAGCTTACAGGCGAAGCGAGACTTTGGTGGAACAGTGGTGCAGAGACCAAGTGATCTTAGAAGGGACAGTCACTTGGGATAAGCTTAAGGAAGCTATGCAAGGGAGGTATCTACCATCTTCCTACTGCAGACAAAAGATGAATGAATTCTATGACTTGAATCAGCTAGGACTACCCCTTGAAGCATATTATTCGAAATTCGTTTCACTCCTAAAGTATGCACCCCCAATGGATATGACACAACAAGTGCCAAAATTCTGTGTTGGGTTGAATCCACCCATAAGCACTCGATTGGAATCGATGTGCCCAATAGACCTACAAGACACACTCATTCAAGCTGCTCCAATAATACAAGAGGTGCATACCAAACCAAGGTACAACAGGATTTGGCCTTACAAAGATCTGAATAAGGGTATGTTTAAGGCTCAGACCAAGAGAGTACAGGGTCAAAATCAGGGCCAAAGAAAGAAGGCTACGGCCAATGATATCAACAACTTTATTCCAACACAAAGTAATGATCGCAACCCACGTTGCTTCCATTGCAACGAGCCCGGACACATCAAGAGGGAGTGCCCCAAGCTTGGCAGAGGGCATTGCCAAGGGAAATTTCAAGGTCAAAATAGAGCCGCTCATGGCCAAGGAACCACCATTATGGCCAGAGGGAGAACCTCCAATGTTTCCAACAAGGAGCTGGACGATGAAGAAGATCCATCCATGGATGCTGACATGGATAGGGCAACGGTTCATGCCACTCTTCACAAGAAGGGTCCAAATCGCCAATTCTCGGTGATTCAAACTCCATCAGAATATCAAGGTAAAAGCTTCAAAACCTTGATTGACTATGGCAGTACACATTCCTTCATCTCACCAATCTGTGCAAAAGATTAGGGATAGCCTCAATAGATGCACCTACTTTACTTGTGGAATTAGCAAATGGTCGCGAGGTTACTTGTACTAGGCAAACTGCTAAGGTGAAATTCCTACTGGGTGGGAATCCAACTTCTGTGAGATTCAGGGTAATGAACCTAGGTGGTCACGAATGTTTACTCGGAATGGATTGGCTAATACCCAATGATGCCCACATCCACTGTGGAAAGGGCCAAGTCTCATTCTGAAATTTTGAAGGAGAACTAGTCACGACTCAAGGTGAGGCTGGTAAGCCAAAAATACAGTTGGCAAAAGCAACATGAATAATAAAAGGTGTTCAAAAGAGCCTACCCGTCTATCTGATTAAACTGAATAAGCTAGATCAGAATTAGGAATCTGGAGAAGAACCTTCATGGTTAAAGGAATACGCAGACGTATTTCTTGAAAATTTGACAGAACTTCCTCTCCAAAGGGAATTCGACCACGAAATCAAACTTGTGCCAGGAGCAACACCAGTCGCAAAGAGGCCATACAAGATGTCCATTCCAGAAGCTATCGAACTGAAAGAGCAACTCAAGCAACTGTTAGATCAAAGATACTAACTACTATAGAGGGTTGAATCAAGCAACCATAAAAAATAAATACCCCATTCCAAGAATAGATGAATTACTTGACCGTCTTCAAGGGGCGAAGATCTTCTCAAAGATAGATCTTAGATCTGGATATTATCATATAAGGATCAAAGAAGAAGATATTCCGAAGACTACATTCAGTACAAGGTATGGACACTTTGAATTCCTAGTGATGTCATTCGGGCTGACGAATGCTCTTGCTACCTTCAACAGGTTAATGTAGGATATCTTTAGGCCCTATCTTGATGACTTCGTACTCGTCTTTTTTGACGATATCCTAGTCTACTCAAAATAAGAAAATGATCATGAACCCAAGCTTTGCATTGTTCTTGAAACAATGAGAGCACACAAGCTTTATGCCAAGAAGAAGAAGTGCACATTTTTCAAGCGACAGATTGAATATCTGGGATTCATTGTATCAGCAGAAGGAATTTCAGTAGATCCAGCTAAGGTCAGAGACATTCTGGAATGGCCAACACCAACTTCTGTCAAAGAAATACGAAGTTTTCTTGGGTTGACAGGGTGGTACAGAATTTTCATTAAAGATTATGCTTTGATTGCAGCACCTCTGACTGATCTACTAAAGAAGCAAGTAGCAATTGTATGGTCACCTGCTGAACAAACTAGCTTTGACAAACTAAAGAAAAGCTTAGTATCAGCACCCATCCTGAAACTTCATGATCTTAGTAAGGAGTTTGAAGTGGTAATTGATGCTAGCGCACTTGCTTTAGGATGTGTACTTATGCAACAAGGTCATCCCATAGCATATTCTTCAAGAAAATTGAAGAGCCATGAAAGGAATTTGCTACCCACGATCTGGAGCTGTTGATTGTCATCCATGCTCTCAAATTTTGGATACATTACTTGCTAGGTAACAAATTTTCCTTAGTAACGGACCACAAGAGTCTTAAATGGATCTTCACCCAGAATGAGCTCAATATGAGGTAACGTCGACGGATCGAAGTGCTGGAAGAATATGATTTTGAAATCAAATATAGGCCTGGAAAAGAGAATGTAGTTGCTGATACACTCAGTTGCAAGGCATTTCTAAATTCTCTCATTTTACAAGATCCATCAATAGCAAGGTCCCACAAAGGTATCAATGCCAAACAACCCGATCCTTGAGCTAGCAAAAGAAGAGGCATATCATAACCCAGTCTATCAGAAAATGCTAAGGGAGATCCCCATCAAGGATCAAGACCTAAAGCTAAAGATAAAGTATCAAGAATTCTCCATCAATAGTGGGCTTGTCTACTTTAGGACAAGATTATGTATCCCTGCAAGCCAAACTCTCAAGCATAAGATAATTTGGGAAGCTCATGAATCCCCTTTCTCAGGACATCCTCGTTATGCCAAACCCTTAATGCGGTCAGAAAGATCTATCATTGGGAAAGGCTCAAGGGTGGCGTACTCAAATATGTCATGGAATGTTTGTCTTGTCAACGCATTAAGGCAGAACATGTTAAAATACCTAGGAAACTGCAACCACTTGACATTCCACAAATGAAATGGGAGTTCATTAGTATGGACTTCATTGTTGGCCTACTCCAAGTTCAGGGAGGATATAACTCTATTATGGTTGTAGTAGATATGCTCACCAAGGTCGCACATCTCATCCCTGTCAAGATGAACTATAAAGCCTCAAACATCGCAAGATTATTCATCAAGGAAATATTCAAACTTCATGGATTACCCAGAAGAATCATTAGTGATCGTGACTCTCTTTTCACATCACACTTTTGGAGGGCTATCTTTGAGGCTATTGGAACTCAACTATGTTTCAGTACAGCTTACCATCCCCAAACTGATGGTCAAATAGAATGAGTCAATCAAGTCATTGAAGATATACTTAGGGCATACTGTTGTCGCGAACTTGTTGAGATGACAAGCTCAACAGATGCGGACATTAATGATGGACCGCCTAGTTAGATGGGTCCACACGTCTAGACTTAGCACATTGATGGTCATTATGACTCTCACATGGCCACTGACTCATTACTTATTATATTCAGGTTGTTACACCTATTTATAGCTGGCATAGTTATAGCGTCAGTCGACTAGTGTAGTCGATTATGCATTGTTTGACTTAGTAGGCCACTTTCCTTTATGTTGTATCTTATATATACTTTGTGTACATTGTAAAGTGTATGGAAGAAGAAGAAGAAACCAGCAAGAAAACGTTTTGGCCTCCATCTCTCTTCTTGTCTCTTGAGTAAGCTTCTCCTTGTGCATTTTGTGTGTGTTTGGCACAGCATCTTGAGCAAGTCTCCCCACCACGCGATTCTTGACATGGTATCAAAGCCACGCCACTCAGAGATGCTGATTTTGAAGGCTGAAGTGAAGGAGAAGAAGCAAGGTTTAAGCAAGCAAGCCACGGGTAAGAAGCTCTCCCATCCTTCCACTCTCTCTCTTGGATACTGCCTGTGGAGGCACCGGAAGCAGGGTTGAGCAAAAAATTCTCAGATTATTGTGAGATTTATTGTGTGAGCAAAGAACTGTATATTCTACAAATAAGCCCTTCAAGGCATCTGAGGCCATTTCAGGACCCGTTTTAGAGCCGCAAGGTTGCAAACAGCAGTTTCAGGGTATACTGTGATTTCGACTGTATTGATCGAAAGTAGATGCACAGGTTACAGATTGCAAATCTGTAATTTTTGAGGTGTTGGAAGCAAACATAAGGTTTATCTGTAAACAGTTTGCAGATTACATGTACTATTGAGCAATCAGTGAAAAATGTTACTTGGTGTATTATTGTGCACAAGTTGTGGAAGATTGCAGAAGACTAGCTTGCTATGCTATATCCTTGTTTGTGATAATGGTAGAGAACAATGGAAATCCCATTATTGAGAAGCTCAACAAGAATAACTATCCTTCATGGAAGTTCCGTGTGACGAACTTTCTCATTGGAAAGGGCCTTTATGAGTTTGTCTCAGGTGAAGAAAAGAAGCCAGAGTTGGGTATCCCTCCGACTGCAGATGAGTTAAAAGCATGGAAAGAGTGGAATGCAAAAGACAAAAAGGTGATGTACTGGCTATCTGCAATAATTGATAATACTATGTTGGGACATATCAAGAATGTAGAAACTTCACATGCAGCTTGGATGATTTTTGAGAGTATGTTTTTAGTAAATACAAAGGCATGAAAGATTCAACTCAAGAAAGAGTTGAATGCCTTGAAGAAAGGGAAAATGTCTGTCAATGAGTATGTGTTGAAGATGAGGAGCATTGCAGATGTTTTAGCAACGATTGATGTAATGTCGGATGATGATGATTTGGTTTCATCCACTCTGAGTGGCATTAACAATGAGAAAGCATGGAAATCATTTGTTACTTCAGTATATGTACGGAAGCCATTTCTAGATTTTGATGAGCTGATCTCTCTCATGATTGCTGAAGAGATCAATATGCAGGGTGATTCGTCTGAAAGAAATGGTGAACAGGTCCAAGCATTTTACTCGAGTTCAGGAAGGGAACGTGGTAGATCCTCTTCAAGAGGCTGTGGTACAGGACGTGGTAGTGACAATCAGCAAAACAGATTAAATCAGCAATTTGGTGATATGCAGGTTTCAGGAGGTCGTGGTAACTTTAGAGGCAGGGGGAGCTTTAGAGGAAGAGGTGGATGGCAGAATAGAGGTTCTAACAACTCTGGTATTGTGTGTCACTACTGTGGCAAAATAGGTCATATTGTAGTCCAATGTTATGCTAAGAAAGATAATATTCGCAGTGGTAAGTTGCAGCAAGGAAACTATGTATCGTCTTCACAACAGAATGAAGACAAAAATGAACATCTGTTTGTTATGCAGCATATGTTGAATGCTGTTTCTAGAAAGGGAACACATGATGATGTTTGGTATGTTGATTCAGGTGCATCCAATCATATGACCAGCCATGCAAAATAGTTTGGAGAGATGCAAGATTCGAAAAATACAGATTATGTGCAGACAGGTGATGATTCATGCCACCCAATTTCAAACATTGGAAAAGTTCCCTTGTCCTTGCATGATGGTAAGACAAAGAGTCTTTCAGATGTATTACATGTGCCATCTATTACAAAGAACTCGGTGTCAATCAGTCAAATGGTAGAGCAAGGGCTGCAAGTCAAATTTAATGCAAAGGGCTGCTTTGTAGAAGACTTCAATGACAAGTGCAGGTTGGTTGCAAAAGGGAAGTAGAGTTGGATGTATGTTTACTCTGGATGCTGGAATTCCTACTATGAATGCTGCTATGTATGCTAAAGGAAAAGGTGTTATTGCAGATATTGAAATTTGGCACAAACGCATTGGACATGCAAATATACAAAGGCTGAAATTAATGCAGTCCAAAGGATTGGTTGCAGGTTTTCCTACATTTAGAATTGCAGAATTTCATAACGTATGCGAAGCATGTCAGTTTGGTAAGCATGCAAGATGACACTTTTCACATGACAGAGATGTAAGCAGAAATATCCTTGATATTGTGCATACATATATTTGGGGGCCTACAAAAAATGTATCTCTTGAAGGCAGTTCATACTTTGTCACATTCATTGATTATTGTTCTAGAAAGCTGTGGGTATATTTTATGAAGGAAAAGAGTGAAGCGTTTAAGCACTTTAGAACTTTCAAGGCTGCAGTTGAAAGAGAAACAAGCTTGAAAGTAAAGTGCTTGAGGTCAGATGGAGAGGGAGAGTACATCTCGAATGAGTTCAGTGATTTTCTAAGGTCTCATGGGATAAAGAGACAGTTCACATGCAGGTATACCCCATAGCAAAATGGGATTGCAGAAAGGAAAAACAGGTATATTGCAAAAGTTGCACGCACCTTGATGGCTAAAAAGAATATGCCTAAGCGTTTTTTGTCTGAGGCTGTTCATACTACTATTTATATTATGAATAGAACCCCCACAGCTGCAGTTCATGGTATGACTCCTGAAGAATGCTTTACTGGCAAGAAGCCTGATGTATTGCACTTGAAGGTATTTGGTTGTGTTGCATACGTTCATGTGCCAGATGAGCTACGGAAGAAGCTTGATCCAAAGGCAAAAAAATGTGTTTTTATTGGATACTCTTTAGAGCAGAAAGGGTATCGTTGTTATAACCCTGTCACATGTAAGTTCAAAGTGAGCAGGGATGTCATCTTTGATGAAATGAGCAGTTAGTATGCATCTACTGGTGATGTATTGGATGATGATGATGATCATGACACTCATGTGTAGGTTGAAAAGCAAGAATCACGGACTCTTAGTGGACCAGAGACATCATCTGGTAGTCCTTGGTTTAGGAGACTAAGGAGTAGCTCTACATCTTCAGGTGCATCTAGTAGCACTACAGGTAAAGATAAAGGAAAGAATAAAGTATCAAATGGCATTGATGCAGTTCTTGATGGAGACTCCAGTGGCTCAGAGAGCTTGGATGATGAGCTTGGCATTCCTTCAGTGAGGACTCCAGGTGTGCAGAGAGCACGTGTCAATGTAAAGACTCCATTGAGTGATCCACTGGTATGTAGGTTTAGCAGGGTGAGATACCCTCTTAACAGATTTGGTTTTGAAGGCTAAGTGGGAACGTCCAAACACTTCCGCTCGGGGCAGACTCGGGAAGACCTACATCACAAACCCTATGACATTCCTTGTGAGTGCCAGGCGGCACTTTGTAGACTCTCTTCCCGATGGGCTGCTAAGACGTGTCCCACAAGCAAACGAACGAACACGTTACAAAATCCTTTACGCACCTAAGAACTACTTGGTCCCCTGTATGGCCCAAGTTCTACTTAAAACTCCTAAGAATGCTAGCAATAGGTGGATTTGATCTTGGTAACATGCAAATGTGCCGGATGAGGCAGCACGTGAAATTGTAAATTTTCTCTTGTATGGGTGGGAGAACACACATTATGGAACATAAACAATGAATTTATTTTATTTTGATTATATGTCCATGAGTAAATTACGCAAACAAAAAACTGTGCATAAAAGGATTCTCTTTAATTAATGAATCTATTTTAATATATTTCACATAATGTGGTAGGTAATTAGATAACTAAAAACTTCCATAAACAAAAGCAAGTGGATGGATACCCGAGGAATCCAGTCCTATGGCAGGGTGGTCTCGATTAGCCACCAAGAGGTTTCCCCAAAAACAAACACTAGGAAGAAACTCTAGGAAGGGCCGATTCGCTAACTTACCTAGGATTTGGTCTCAGAATCTGAACTATAAATTATATTAGGGAAAAGGTACGGTGACTATGCCAGAGCGCTATGAGGGATTTCATAAATCCTTAGTCCGCGAATGGAAAAAAACATTGTACTCCATGAACCAAGGGTAATGGCAGTCTCTCTTTCAGATCGGGGGTCCTCCGTGGATAACGGCAGGATGCTTCCCCTACGGGGTAGACCTAAGGTTATAGACACTGACAAAATCCAATCATTCTGGTGAGAGTATGGATGGCGAGGGCTGGAAGGTAAACTGTTGGCAACTACTAAAATGTTACTCATCACATAATAGAGGCGAGTTCATTACAAATGTTATTAGAGCCAAAAGAAATAAAAAAACTTAGTAATTGTAGCCTGAGATGTGAGATGCTTTTCCCTTTTTCTTTCTGATATGTTTTTTTTTTAAATCTTACCTAGAGAGATGAAGATTTGAAGTAATTCCTAGTCTTCCGAGCAATATTTACATCGGCAATGCATTCTACAAATTATGGATGGAGAATGCAAGTAATGTGGATTTTGGATCGCATCTACGATCCTTCTCCACTATACTCGGAAAGATGCTAGATGATAATTCGTGGATATTGTTATATCGACACAAACCGTCTTGCCTTCCTTCCAACTGATTTGAAGAAAATAATATGGATGAAAAACCTTAAATTCATGAAGGTTTATTTATTCCATGAAGCGACGGTGAATTCAACTTTATTCACTAGAGGTTGGGAGGTTCAACTACATTGATATATTTACTAGGAAGCAACAAAGGTCATCCTGGCGGACCGCATTATAGTTATTGGTTGCTCTAAACACCGCAACTACATCAAAGATGGATCTTCCGATCTTCCTTTAAAGTACCATTTTTTAGATGTCCATTCTTCAAAGCCTGATTATTACCCAATGGATCTATCCAAATGCTATGCTTAGATTGTATTAAGGAAATTTCCTCTCCCAAATAACCAACCATCCCAAATGTTAATCCCAAGTCAAGAAGGTCGAAGAATGAATGAAAAAGTGGAAAAAGAATCGAAAAAGAGCAAAGGTGTAGAGGCGGCCTCTAAAACTAAACTAAGGCAAAAAGAGCAATTTTAAGGAAAGGCGCCTCAAAAACTCTAAAAACTCTTGTAAAAGAGTGCCAGGATCCTTCTTGTGCCAATTGTAAAAGAATAGACAGGTATAGGCTTAGGGCATGAATCAAGAAGAGGGAATTGGAAAAAGGGACCTTGCCACAATGGCCAGTCATGTAAAAAGGCATGGGCACCCCATGGGGGTTTTAGGGTTTGTATATATAAAGTTCAAAAAGTGAATGGAAGCTCATTATTTGGTGTGTGGCTAACAAGAGCTCGCTTCTTCTTCTTCTTCTCTTCTTCTCTTCTCCTTACTTGTGTGTGCTCTTGAGAGAGGGAGAGTGAGAGTGTGAGAGAGTGTGTGTGGGAGTGAGGGATCAAGAGGGTGAAGCTCTTCATCCTCTCCTCTTCTCTTCTTCTCTTCTCTTCTCTTCTCTTGCACGCACGGCTATGGTGGATGGAGCTTGGAGATGGAGGAGGCTCGAGGATGCTTGAGCTAGCATCTAGGATTGTGGAGCTACCGGTGTGTGCGAGAGAGAAGGAAACTCATATCGGCATCAAGGTAAGCTCACTACACTCGTAGGATCGACGGCACATCGGCTATGTGGGAGGTAGCCATTAGAGCTCACTTGGAACGCTTGAAACAATAGTTGGTCCGTGGGTCTTGGTGGTTGAGAGAGAGCTCCCACACCAAAATAAAACATGTATTTTTTTTCCTATACAGCAAAAGAAATTATTTTGTCTATCCATTGAATATGAAATTGGTTACCATTCTAGCAATTAAGAATTACCACTCAATAGATATATCTGAAATCCATGGTTATATTCCTTAAGTTAATTTCAAAAACTCTATTATGATGTAACCTTCTTTGAAAATTTAATGTAAAGTATTTCTATTCTTCTGAAATGATTTCTCTTTTTGAAAAGATACTAGCAAATTGTATGATAACATTCGTAGACCAAACTAGAGAAAATCTTATGATACCACAGGAAGTTGTTCCTACCCTTAATGCTACTAAGATCCAAGAAACGAAGCTCTCGCTTAGGGAAATCAAACCACCTGACTTTGATGGCCAAGGCAAAAACGTCAAGGATAAAGCAGAAATATGGATCAAGACCATGAAAGATTATTTCATCACTGTTCGAATTATCCCAACTAATCAAGTAATGATTGGCAAGTTGAAGCTAACAGGAGAATGCCAAATTTGGTGGAAACAATGCTGTAAAGACCAAGGAATCTCCAAAGCGTCTGTTAGTTGGGACATATTAAAGGATGCAGTGTGAGGCACGTATCTCCTTCCAGCATACCGCATGCAAAAGATGAATGAATTCTTTGGTCTAAAGCAACTTGGAATGACACTAGAAGCCTATTACTTGAAGTTTGTAACACTACTCATGTATGCACCATCTATGGATATTGCGCAGCAAGTATCCAAGTTTTGCTACGGATTGGATGATCCCCTGAACACATGGCTTGAAGCAATGTGTTCATCCGACCTCCAAGATGCATTGATAAGAGCAAGACCGATTGTACAAAAACTCCAATCCAAACCAACAAGCAATAAGCCTTGGAATAATATGTTCCAAAACACAAATATAACTACGGGCTATGCAAAAAGAGCACAAGGTCAATTCCAATATGCTAATATCAGGAAGGCTAAAATGTTGGCAATGAACTTTACTAGTGGTAACAAGGATACTTTCAATGTGCTATTATTGTAACAAATCTGACCACACCCAAAGGCAATGCCCAAAACTTGGACAGAATGAACGCCAAAGAAAGTTTCTGAATGAATAGAGTCAAGCAGTTACAGCTAGAGGAAGAGTTGCCCGCATAAGCCTCAAGGAAGTAGAAGATGATGAAGGTCCCACCTTGGAAACCCACATGGAGAGAGCAAGAATTCACACCTCTCTCAACAAGAAGAGACCAAATCGACAGTTCTCAATGATTCAAACACCATCAACCTATAATGGTAAACCCTTGAAAATTTTGATTAATTGTGGAAGCACATATTCATTCATATCACCAAGGTGTGCTAGAAAACTAGGCATCAACATAATGCATGCGTCTAGGCTAATAGTTGAGTTAGCTGATGGAAAAGATGTTTACTCAACACAAGAGACAAGTAAGGTGGAGTTTAATTTAGGTGGCAATCAGGCCAACATGCAATTTAGAGTGATGAACCTGGGAGCCTATGAGTGCCTATTAGGAATGGACTAGTTAATTCCCAATCACGCTCATATTCATTGTGAAAAGGGCTAAGTCGCATTCTTGAATCTTGTAGGACAACAAGTGACCACACAAGGAGAAGCAAGAAAATGAAAGATTCAATTAGTGAAAGCTTCTCGAATCACTAAAGGTTTAAGAAAACGGTCACCTATATACCTAATCAAATTAAATAAGATTGAATAGGATAAAGAAGCCGAAGATGAATTGTCATGGCTTAGGGAATATGCTGGCATATTTCCTGAAGAATTAACTAAACTTCCACTACAAAGAGAAGTCGCCAACAAAATCAAGCTAGTACCAGGAGTTGCACCAGTTGCAAAGCAACCATATTGAATGTCCATTCTGAAAGCCATAGAACTAAAGCAACAACTCAAATAGCTCTTAGATCAAGGATACATTAGACCCACTAACTCACCCTAAGAAGCTCCCGTGTTATTTCAGAGAAACAAGGATGGGACTCTCCGTCTCTACATTAATTATCCAGGGCTAAAACTGGTAATAATCAACAATAAGTATCCAATTTCAAGAATCAAAGAACTACTTGATCGACAATAAGGAGCGAATATTTTCTCCAAGATTGATCTCAGATCAGGGCATTACCAAATCAGAATCAAGCAAGAAGACATCCAAAAAGGGCTTTTAGCGCAAGGTATGGTTACGAGCTTATCCTAATGTCATTTGGATTAACAAATGCTCATGCTACCTTGAACAGATTAATGCAAGACATATTCACACCTTATCTTGATGATTTCGTCCTTGTATTCTTTGATGACATCTTAGCATATTCCAAGGATGAAGGAAGTCACGAGTCACAACTACAAACAATTCTTGAGACAATGCGGACTCACAAGCTTTATGCTAAGAAGAAGAAGTGTGGGTTCTTCCAGAACAAAATCGAGTATTTAGGGTTTATAGTTTCAGCAGAGAGAATATTAGTAGATCCAGTCAAGCTCAAGGATGTACAAGATTGGCCGCCTCCAACCACTATAAGCGAAGTTCGTAGCATTTTGGGTTTAACAGAATGGTATCGGGTCTTTATCAAGAACTATGCCTTGATTGTTGCACCCCTCACTAAACTACTCAAGAAGCAAGTTGCCATAGGGTTTATAGTTTCAGCAGAGAGAATATTAGTAGATCCAGTCAAGCTCAAGGATGTACAAGATTGGCCGCCTCCAACCACTATAAGCGAAGTTCGTAGCATTTTGGGTTTAACAGAATGGTATCGGGTCTTTATCAAGAACTATGCCTTGATTGTTGCACCCCTCACTAAACTACTCAAGAAGCAAGTTGCCATTAAATGGACCCAATTTTAATAGTCTAACTTTGATAGGCTTATTCATAGCCGCAATCCTCAAACTACCCGATCTTATCAAAGAATTTCATGTGGTGATCGATGCAAGATCTCTTGCTTTGGGATGCGTACTCATACAAGGAGGACATCCAGTAGCATATTCCTTCAAAAATTTTTGAAGACTCATGAGAGAAATTATGCTACTCATGACCTAAAATTACTTGTAATTATCCACACTCTTAAGTTATGGAGACATTATCTACCCGGGAAGAAATTATCACTAGTAACTAACCATAATAGTCTTAAATGGATCTTCACTCAAGCGGATCTAAATATGAGGCAACATCGGTGGATCGAAGTCTTTCAAGAGTATGATTTTGAGATCAAATATAGACTAGGCAAAGAGAATGTAATTGTAGATGCTTTAAGTCTAAAATCATTTCTGAATGCACTTATCTCAAAAGAACCTCTTAGAGCTCAAACACTAGCTACAATGATATCAATGCCTAACAATCCCATCATCGAGCTAGCCAAGGAGAAGGTGAATAATGATCCCAAATATTAGCAAATGCTGAAGGAATTTCAAAATGAAGAGGAAAATCCCATGCTTAAAACAAAGTAACTTAGCTTCTTTGTTGACAAAGGGCTTATCTACTTCAGGACAAGATTATGTATTCCTTCAAGTCAAGAACTTAAGAAGAAGATACTATGGGAAGCTCATGATTCCCCGTTCTCAGGACATCCTGGCTATGCTAAAACTCTCAATGCAGTTAGAAAAAGCTATCATTGGGAAAAGCTCAAAAGTGACGTACTTAAATACATAAGCGAATGCTTGAGTTGCCAACTAATAAAAGCCAAATGGGTTAGGCTTCCAGGAAAGCTACAACCACTTGATATTCCTCATATGAAATGGGAATTCATTAGTATGGATTTTATAGCTAGATCATCCTCAGTTTTCAAGGAGGATACAACTTGATCATGGTAATTGTGGACATTTTGACTAAGGTTACCCACCTTATTCCAATCAAAACCAGCTACAAAGCCTCAGATATTGCCAAGTTATTTGTCAATGAAATCTTTAGACTTCACGGATTGCCAAAAAGAATTATCAACGATCGTGATTCTCTATTCACTTTGCATTTTTGGAAGGGATTCTTTTAAGCTCTTGGTACACATCTTTGTCTTAGTACAGCTTATCACCCTCAAACTGGTGGGCAGACAGAGCGTGTAAATTAGGTCATTGAAGATATACTTAGGGCATATTGTTTCAAAGAACCTAGACGTTGGATACAATATCTACCTTGGTGGAACTTTCTTACAATGTGTCCTATCATCAAAGCATTTAGATGACCCCATTTCAAGCTCTATATGGGAAAGAATGCCTAACTCTGCTAAACTTCTCCGACCCTACCTTGAAGGTTGAAGCTTATAAGAAGATGCTTGAAGAAATGGATGAACAAGTCAAAACCATCAAGCAAGATATACAAACTGCCAAGGATTGGCACAAAGCCTATGGTGACCTAGAGAGAGAAGAGTGAATCTTCCAAGAAGGGGACAAGGTTTTTATCTGTGTACGCCCAAAGAGGAGTTCTTTATCCTTGGGAAAATTCAAGAGGCTAAGCCCAAGATATTGTGGACCTTATAAATTCATAAAGGCTCTTAGACCTAATGCTTATAAGCTGCAACTTCTTGAAACCCTAGAAGTTCATGATGTATTCCATGTGAATCTCTTGAAGCCCTATGTACCTAATCCTGATCATATTCTTGATTATCAACAAGTTGTAATGCCGAGCCAAGGTTTACTTGAACTTCAACCTAATAGAATCTTGGATGTAAAAGAAACAATCTTAGCAATAGGAACCTTAGAGAATATCTCATCGAGTGGAAGGATTATCCTGAAGAGGATGCCACTTGGGTCGATGAGGCACCCTTATGAAAGAATACCCCCTGTTTCTCTCAAGATGAGGTCGTCTCAATTTCTCTAAGGAGGGAAGAATATAATGTCCCCATTACTCAGTTTATTTTAATGTGCGTATACATTCCAAAGAAAATTGATTTATGTTGCACATTTTTATAAAAAGAACTAGTTCTAATTATGAAACTTACTCTCATTATGAAGATAATTATTATTATTAATGAGGTATTATATGCTACTTCATGGAAGAAAGACTTGGGAGACCCTTTGAAGACTAGCTTATTAAAACTATGTTTGTAGTATAGAACAACAAAAAGAACTAGCCTAGTGGATAGGTTAAGTGCAATTGGGTGACAACACTACCAGGATGGGTGACCTCTCGGGTTCATTTTCCTACAAGCTAGTGCGAGCTTCTCACGTGCAGCCAAGGGTGTCAACAAAGCCTTTGTAGCCGGATGCCAAGGTCTATGCCTTGGTCGTAAGTCTTGAAGTGACGGTCCCCCACTCGCCCCTATTTCTAGCATTTTATTCATTATTGACCAACATTTATTACTAGTCGGCTAGCATTTATGGCCTCCCTTGATGCAAGTTGACCATATTTGGGTATTTTTGGCTATATATAGCCAGCCTCTCCCATCTTTCATTCATCTTTCTCCTTCCATGTCAAGTGTATACTCCAACTCTATCATCTTTCTCCTTCCGTGGCAAGTGTATACTCCAACTCTATCATCTTTCTCTGTCTCCAGTGTTGCATTCATCATTAGCTTCATTTGGTGTCCTCACTGACGTTGTGGGCTATGTGCAAGGGACTGATGAGTCTCCTTTCACTCTCTCATTTGTATCAGCATTCTCTCTTGTTCACTGTAGATTTCATTCTTCTTTTCTTGTAGTCTCTCTCTATTATTTTAACTCTGTATTTTTGTTCCTTTATGTTGCACACTCTCATATGTTATTAGAGCATGGTATCATTGTCTAAGAGAGACATAGAGTACCTGATTCTTGTAGAGGAGGCCATCCACATCTGCATTTTGCTAAAAGCACATCTTTCTTCTTGAAGGCAACGTCTTCTTTGTGCAGGCGATAGTATTTCTCCCCCAGGTGGATCCTCTACATCAACTTTCATGTGATTTATAGTTGTTTCCTCTTGTTTCTAGGTTGTCTACCACGAAAACATAAAATTTTTGTGGATATCTTCTAGGATTTTGAAGATGTCTTATCACCAGTTTCGAGGCTTTGATGATACAAATGAGGAGCTTTCTTAGTACTCCTTCGAACGATGATGAGATTATTGCACGAATTGTGAAGAATGGAGGTCACCTAGTCCATTTTTTTGGGAATTGTCTCCTCCATGTTCTCTTCATGTCTCATAGAAGGCTTGTTTTGTTGGCCTTCATATGCTATTCACGGCACCCTCTATACATGTGCTCGTACTCTCTTCTTTACCCAAAGAGGATCGGCTTGATGGTTCAAACTACTTGCTTTGGTTGTGTAAGGTGGAGTGTAACCTTGATACCTTCAATCTTTGGGAGTTTTTACCCACCCTATTCCCTGTCTAGTCCCACCATTGGGTCATCAATGGACCATGTGGCCTTATGGGATTGTCTCAGCTCTAGAGCCCAATCTTTCCTCTTCACGAAATGTAGGATTCTGTCCTAGTGCATGTGTTCAAGTTATGGAATGCAACAGAAGTGTGGAAAAAGATTGCTTCTTTGTACCATCAGAAGACATTTGCCCATCGGATTACTCTCGAGAAGAAATTAGGGATGCTCACTATTGATGATTCTTCTTCCATGAAGGATCATATTAATAGGTTAGAGGATATGAGGAATGAGTTTGCCTCCCTTGGTAGGATGATCTCTTCAAATGACATGGCTATGATTCTTTTGACTCAGCTACCATCTCCTCGGTTTGATGTCCTTTACACCGGCCTTCTTACATCAAGGACCCATGAAAATCTTCTATGAGAGGAACTTGCCCCACTTGTTTTGGAGCATGATGAGTGCGCCAAAGAGGTTGCTAGTGGATCCACCTCCACTAAAGCTTTTGTTGTAGGTTTGGGAGGGGGAAAAAAGAATAAAGGGAAGTTAAAGGCTAGAAGACATGAGAGTTCTTTAGGCTGCTCAAACTCCAATTCAAAGAAGCCTAAATGCCCATATTGTGGCAAGGGGGCACATCCAAAGGAGAAATATTGGAAGAAGTATCCTCACCTTCATCTAGGAACAAATGATGGAGCTAAAATATTTGAGCCTTGTATCTCTACTCCAATGGTTACCCACGAGTTAGTGTTCCTTCATATTGTTGAGTTGGAGAAGCCTTCTTTCGTGGTTGCCTCACCTTGTGAGAGGCCTTGGCTAGTTGATAGTGGAGATTCTAGTCATATGACTCCACGAGGTGATTTGTTGTAGGATCTATGTTGTTCTGAGCGTTCAGCAACATGACATGAATATTTTGAGAAAAAAGAGCCCTTTTGGAAGAATCTATGTAGTTTTACATGGCTTGTGGGGCGGCCCACCTAGCATGGGGGACCATGTTGTTAGATGTGTTTGTCTTCTACATAGCTTGTGGGGCCCACCTAGCACGGGTGCCATGTTGTCAGAGGTAAAAGCTTCTTGGGTGGGCAAGGGGTTATGCAAGTGGAGGTAGAGGTGGGGGGACAAGTCTACTTGTGGTGGGCCCTTGGGAAAAATGAGAGTTGATAAAATGTGCACAATACCTTCTCTCCCATTGGCCCACCTCAAATATCTTATCATTAGGAGGGTCATTAAATTTTAAGTTAAAGAGGATAGAGCAACAATTAACCACAATATCGACAATGATGAAATGAGATGAATACAAGTTTGGAAGCTTCAAAATTGAATGCATCAAAAAGCATTAAAATCCATTGAATAAGCCTAGACATGTTAGCTGGAGCCCCTTACATGCATGTAGGGGTCCAAATGCCCCCTAGATGGCTATGGTGAGAATATGTAGAGGTGAAGTAGTAGAAGCATGAAGATAGGATGGACATGGACTATGTCTTAGCTATTGCTATTGGTGATGATGCTACTAAAGTCGAGAAATTGATTCAAGAAGACCAAAAGGCATATAATTAAAAGAGGAAGGTTTGAATGTGATGCGGGCTTCTGTATCCTTTTCTATTGATCGAATCTATTAGTGATATGCAAAGTACACATTACATGGTGTGTACTTGTACTTCATGGGTAAACCACGCATGAAAGACAAGTTTGCAAGGTGATTTTGGGCCATCTTCGACTCTAGGGTGGCTCTCATGCATTACAAAATTGTTGGTCAAGGTTTTTCCTTTGCCATCATCTCCTCTACCATTGAGAGGGATTTCATATTAGCCTGTGTAGTCGATTTCAAAGGAAACCTCATTTACTCTATGCCTTGGAAGGCAAACTTCAACCCTGATGAGGTTCTCCAAACTGAGTGTCTAGTGTGGGTTAGCTTCCCTGCCCTTCTAGCATGGCTTGATAGTGAGATTGCAACTTTGGTAGGTATGCTTGGAAGGACTCTTTATGTTCCATTAGTCATTTTTGGCAATGGTGCTATTAGGGGGTCAAGAAGCATCTTGTATACTTTGGGATGGCCAAAGCAAATCCCTGATGTGCGAGAGGTTGTTGACCCTAGTAGTTTGGAACTTGTCGATCAAAGTCAAATTTTCCTTATTTCCTAATATGTGTTTTATCTGCAAAGGTCTTGGTGACTAAGCAAAGGATTGTCTAGGTAGGGTTGTGCTTGAAGAAAATAAACCCATATTGTTGACACACCCATGCTTGTTAAGAAGGCAACTCTACCCACTATAGGGCAAGGTAAAATGTAGAATACGTCAATCAAAACTAAAGAAAAGGGCAAAGCTAACTTTGGTGTTTTTGAGGACTAGAAGGAGCCGAAGGGGTTGATCGACACCATGGACAAACCTAAATCTAACAGCATTGATACTCAAAAAGGCCATGATGTCGAATCTTTGACCTGCCCCTTGAGTGTTAGCAAAGATGTGTTTTTTGATAAGGAAAATGTTCTTCCTACACGGACTAACAGAGCCAATCCCAAGAAGAAGACAGAATCACTTAAGAACTTGGAAAAAGGGAAATCCTAACGGCCTTACACTTTAGGAGGTCAAACTTGGGGCTGAAGAGCATAGAGAATTCACGTGCAAAGGATATTTTTCACTTGGTGCTTACTATAGGCAAGGTATGAGAGGCACCATCCCTATGGTTAAAGAAACTTTGAATCCTTCTTTATTTTTCTACAAAGGTGATGGCAGTCTTGTTGTTGTCACTATTGAGGTTGGTGGTGAGAAATGTTTTACTATTTTAGTTTATGGTCCAAATGCATCAATAGGCCAAACAGAGCAATTCTTTGGGCTAAGATGCAAAAACTCATGCTAGAGGATAATGTTGTATTTATAGGTAATTGGAATATGACACTTTGTGATATTAACAAATCACATGGTTGCAGCTCTATGTTACACATGGAGAGAGATAGTTGGCACAATTTTGAAGTGTCCCATGATTTGGTAGATCTGCCTAGTGGCATTTAGTGGTGGAAATTCCCCTCATTTCACCTGGCATAATAAATAGGTGGGTTTCATTGTTAAAATATTGAGGATGCATGCTAAGGTGGATCACTGTGATGAGCAAGTAGACAATCATAATGAGACATGAGTAATGACAAAGAAGAACAACTGATATTACTCAAGCATAATGCAAGTACAACTGAATGAGAATGATAGATCAAATGAGTGCGGGGATGAGTGCCTTTCATAGGCTTACAGTAGGTGGTATTGGTAGGTGAAAAAAAGTGGAAAGGGATCATGGTATTCACCAACTGTGATTTTAATAAACCATGCATACATGACCTAGTCTAAGGCTTTATTTGCAATGTGATTCTTTGCCTTGTTGTTCCTTACAAAGATGCTATAGTGGATGTGATTGCACATTTCTCAACACCCCTCCTCAATCACAACCAAGAAAGATAATGAGTATACAGAAGCTGTCATGAGTAGAACCTTGCTAAGTGTAGACATGGAAAGAAACAAGCATATAAAGCTAGAGGCTGTACTGTGCAAAGGTTACATGAGGAGTACAAGATATTATGGTAAGAACATTTGGCAAGTACACATTTAAAACCTAAAAAAGTCTATTAGAAAATGAGCTACAAATGAGAGACTAGTGGTGAGTCCTATCCTTTTGTTCTTGGGTGTCTTCTTCTTCTTCTCCATTATTGTCTTCATCTTCTTTGATTGTTATAAGATATTCCCTTTGAAATCTTTTACTAGCATGACAAAACTTATCAGTATGCCTATTTTTCTTACAAAAATCACAGACTATGCTCTTCTTCCCTTTATCCTTCACATAGAGGAGTTGTTGGTCTCCTCTTGGGGTGCTTGCTTCTCCTTTACTCTTGATATTCTTTCCCTCTTCAAGGAGAGAAGCTTTGATATCCACAAGCTTCAGCTTTGGCATGTTGATTAATGCGGTAAACACATTATCATACTCAGGTGGAAGACTTTTGAGAAGCACTCCAATGCAAATGTCTTCATCCATCTTCAAGTTGATTCGTACAAGTTGTGTCAACAAGCTTTCCATATAATTCAAATGAGTTGCAAGTGAGGTACTACTTTTCATGTCAAGCCTAAAACATTCAATTAGTAAGCCATTTTTGGTGGATTTTGAGTAAGCTCCAAATAGGGTTTTTAATCGATCCCATGTTGCTTGAGAGGTTTCACAATCATCAACATGATGAATGTAGCTATCATCAAGTTTGAGCTTGATAATAGCTTGAGCCTTATTATCATTTTTATCCCATATGACTGAGAGTGCAACTTTCCTAGGTTTCTTCTCTTGACCACTTGTGATTGACCACAAGCCTTTCTTCATCAAGATCAGTTTGATCCCAATTTGCCATGTGTGGAACCTGACACTGTTGAATTGGCATGAGGGTGAATATTTGCCCATTTTGTTGGTAGGAGTAGTAATAATTAATTAAGAATAGACAAGCAGAAGAGTTGAATTTGAGTGTGTCAAAGGACACAAGAAGATTAGTGTTAACCAACACTAGGTAGTATCAAGAGATACTATGTAGTTGAAGCACTTGATGTTGAATCTTCTTCTTACCGATTTGAAGTGGTAGCTTTGTTGAGGACTGAGTGTTGTAGAAGATCAAAGAGTTAATGATATCATTGAACCAAATAAAGTGAGAAAATGAAGTAAAATATGAGCTTGCAGATTAATGGCTATGGCTTCCCTTTAGGGTTTGCAGAAAGGGGTCTGGTTTTATGCTCATTGCAGCTTGTATAGGTGATTATATGGCATAATATTTGATGGGGAGGTAGCTTAGGTATATAACTTCAAAGGCCCTATGGTAATCATGAGCATTGTTGCACGTACGGACTGCGCAGGCTGTACGATCGGACTACATGCACAAAAAGTAAGTGGACTGTAAAAAACGCAATGATAGAGCAGAGAGATGACAATGTCAAGCTGTGAGGTGATAGGAAGGAGCCTGGAGTAGAGGAAGAGTCCTTCAAAAGAGAGTATGGGCTGATAATGCATGGGAGGACAGATTCAAGCCCTCCAATGAAGGTGGGTGGCTATGGAGGTAGGTGAGAGATTCATGGGAAAGTGGAGGGAGCCAAAAATTCAAACTGAAGTGACCTAATTAGTGGCCTAATGACTCATTACATTGAAACCTACTCTGATACCATGTTAAAATATTGAGGATGCATACTAAGGTGGATCACTGATGAGCAAGTAGACAATCATAATGAGACATAAGTAATGACAAAGAAGGACAATTGATATTACTCAAGCATAATGCAAGTACAACTGAATGAGAATGATAGATCAAATGAGTGTGGGGATGAGTGTCTTTTATAGGCTTACATTAGGTGGTATTGGTAGATGGAAAAAGGTGGAAAGGGACCATGGTATTCACTAACTGTGGTTTTAATAAACCATGCATAGATGACCTATTATAAGGCTTTATTTGCAATGTGATTCTTTGCCTTGATGTTCCTTACAAAGAGGCTATAGTGGGTGTGATTTCAAATTTCTCAACATTCACTAGCAAACAACTTGTCTAGACAGGATATATTTGAATATAGGGGACCTTGCTGGATCTACCATGATGCTCAAATCACTCATCTTTCAGAGTATTCTATCTCCGATCATATTTCTGTGCTTTGCTCTATTAGATTGAGTGATGTCTCAAATACCAAGAGTGGCCCTCCTTTTTTCAAATTTAATTTTTCATTTCTAAAAAATAAAATATTTTGCTAATAAATGATGAAGGAGGCATGGTCAAGTTGTAGCAAAGCCTTGGTTCACCTAGTTAGGAATTGGATGAATTGCATGAATGCTATTGTTGATGTAGTTAAAGGTTTTAGGCACTCTCAAGAACACAAGAGAAGGGGAAATGATAATGCTTTAAAACCCTTTAAAGATGTAGCCCTATAGTTAGGCACTTACAATGGCTCCTCAAGACAACATACTTTAGTAGCAGCTGCTCTACTGAAAGATGTTGAGGGATTCTTGGAGGACCTTCTTTAGTTTCAACTAGAGGCTGCCAAACTACAGCTAAGAAGCTCTTGGTACCTAGTTGGAGATGCACCAAATAGTGTATTTCTCAAGGATTTTAGAATTAAAAAAAGTAAACAGAGGATCACTATGATTGATGATGGCAAATGATAGATTCTAACAGATGGTATGGACATTGCATGAGCATTCACCAAACATTTGTCTACTATTGTTGGAGTAGAACATGAGTTTCTTAAGAAATATCAAGGCAAATGAAGAGATTTCTTGAATGAAGGTAGTAATGTAATTGGCATTGCTGAAGCTCTCTTGAATAGGCCATTCTCAGTGGAAGAACTAGAGTTTACAATGAAAAAAATGGCTAAAGGCAAGTCACCTAAGATTGATGGAATACAAGCTAAAGTCTTTCAAGCTATATGCAATGAATATGTGGATGACATGTGCCGTCTCTCCAATCATATTAGGAGGGTTGGTGAATTCCCTGCAGGGCTCAACCAAAGACTTGTAACACTCATCCCTAAGTCATAAGATAGGGTCAAGATGAGGAGATGGAGACCCTTAACTATGCTCAGTGTGGTTTATAAGATTTATGCTAAGGCTCTTGCAAATA
The DNA here is from genome assembly GCF_053477565.2 of Lygodium microphyllum. NCBI lineage: Eukaryota > Viridiplantae > Streptophyta > Polypodiopsida > Schizaeales > Lygodiaceae > Lygodium > Lygodium microphyllum. Next base: position 114,839,282 of record NC_141148.1, read on the forward strand.
GGTTCAAATTCAAACTTGGTAGAGTGTTGCATGCTCAGTAGCATGGCTTTGTGTGCAGCCATAGGATTCATAATGTCATACTAAACTTGATTCTGTCCATGCATTTTTCTCTATCATCCAACTTGCTTTTTACACTAATTAATATGGGCATTGACAATGCATATGATAGATTTAGTTGGCGGTTTATCTCAGAGGCAATGGTTGCTATGGCATTTGGTCCACAATGCATAAAGATGGTGAGAGCAATGTTTGCAAGTGCATATGCTATACTACAGGTGAATGGGGTATGCTCGAATCCTTTTATGATAAGGAGATCTATTAGGTAGGGGTGCCCCTTGGCCCCTAGCTATTTGCAATCATAACCAATCATGTGTTAAGGAATTTGGATGTGAAGATTAGACAAGGGTTCATCAAAGGTCTCCCTCTCCTAGAGGGGAACCATTTTGCTACTCAATTTTTTGCAGATGAGAATTATAATTTGGTGGAAGCAGAAGAACAATCTATGAAGGAATTGTTGAATTTTTACGATAGATTCTATGAACTATCCAGGTTTGTGATTAGTGTTGCCAAAATAGAATTGGTGCTCTTGAGTTTTGATGAGCCTCCCAGGTGGGTGTTGGATCTTTGGTTTCAAGATAATCAAATAGGAACAACCATTTAGATACTTGGGTTTCCCTTTAGGGATTGGTATCTCTATGAGAACATTGGATGATTCCAAAGGTCAAGAGAAAGGTTGACACTTCGAGCAATAAATCTCTTTCCTTTCTAGGTAAAATAGTGGTCATAAAAGTCATGTTGGATTCTATTACCACCTTTCTTACAATGGTACTCAACTTTAGTCAAGGAACTTGGTCTTGAATTGAGAGTTTGTTTGCTATCTTTCTCTGGAGTAATGAGGAGGGATAGAGAGGATGGACATCCAAACCATAGGATCAAGTCACAAGTAGTTAATAGGAAGGTGGTCTCGAGGTTCCTAAACCGAATGTTAAAGCTACTTCATCTGTTTGGTATGCTCAAAAGATTTGATGCTCCTCAATCTTGAACTTTTCTTCTTAAGGCTTGGCTAGAGGAGTTTGATACAAGGAATATTGGATTCTCTAGGTGTGCATTGTATAACACCCTCCCTTCTGGGAGAAAGATTAGCATTCCCCATTCTCGAGTAACTAAAAAACTAGTTCAAGCATGGTAGTCTATATTAGAAGGTGCCTCATGGATAGGTTCATAGGACATAAGATGAGAAACTTCTTTAAAGCAAGCTATCTAGTTTTTAAATCATGCTTTCAACCATCCACATAAGCTTGGGTTGTGGTAATTGAGACTAGCCAAAAATGTAATGGAGAAAGGAGTGTGCTTTTGAAAAGATATATGGGACCACTCTAGTCTCTCCTTCAAAATAGTTCCTATGATCCATGAGAAATTAGGTTTGTCTAATAAAAAGGACGAATTTATTAGAAGATCATTAGATAATGTTAGAGATGATTGTTGAGATGGCAAGCTCAACACGTGCAAACATTGATGATGGATTGCTTAGTTAGATGGGTCCATATGTCTACACTTACCATGTTTGTAGTCATTATGATCATCACATGGTCACTAACTTATCACTTATTATATTTGGTTTATTGCACCTACCTAAAGCTGGCATACTTATAGTGCCAGTTGATTACTATCGTACATTATGTATTATTTGAATTAGTAGGGCACTTTCCTTTATGTTGTATCTTATCTACACTTTGTGAACATTGAGTAGCTCAAGCAAGTCTCCCTACCACACAATTAATGAAATGGTATTCAAGCGGTATCACTAAGAGAGGTTGGTTTGAAGGATAACATGATGGAGAAGAGGAAAGGATTTGAGCAAGCAAGAAACCGATAAGAAGCTCTCCCATTCTTCCACTCTTTCTCTTGGATAGTGCATGTGGAGGCATCAGAAGTAAGGTGGCAGAGCAAAAATCTCAAATTGCTGTGAAATTTGGTGTACAAGCAGAGCATTGTATGTTCTTAAAAAAGGCCCTTTAGGACTAAACACTCATTTTTGGGCCATTTTGAGGCTATTTCATGGCATGTTTAGACTTGCAAGGTTGTAGACAATAGTTTTTGGGGTATACTACAATTTCAGTTGTGTTGATGAAATGTGGGTGCATTGTTTTGAGTCAGTAAGTTTTAACGTGTTTGCTAGGAGGAAAACATAAAACAGTTTGCAAATTGCATGTACTATTGAGCAGTCAATGAAAGAGGCTACTTGGTATGTTGCAATGCACTTGTTGTAAAAGGTTGTAGAAGACTTGCTTGCTCTTTTGTATCAATTTTGTGAAAATGAGAGAGAATAGAGGAAACCCATGATTGAGAAGTTAGACATATAATGAACCTACCTTTATTACGTGACAAGTAACGTTTTAGTAGTCACCCAGAGTTTAACTTCCATCTGTACTCTAACCAAAATGATCAAATTTTGTCCGCCTCTATAACCCTAGGTCTACCCCGCAGGGGAAGCATCCTGTCGTTACCCTTGAAGTACCAACCTAAAAGTTCCTAAATGACCTAATAGTCACCTATCAACAACTAGTTCACATCCAGAGGTGTCCTTCAAGAGGCTTCTTATTTGAAAGGAGAGACTGCCCATTACCCTTGATTCATGGAGTACAATGCTTTTTTCCAGTAGCAAACTAAGGATTTATGAAATCCCTCGCAATGCTATAGCATAGTCGTCGTACCTTTCCCTAAGATAATTTACAGTTTGGATTCTGGGACCAAATCCTAAGGAAGTCAGCAAATCTGCCCTTCCTAAAGTTTCTTCCTAGCGTTTGTTTTTGGGGAAACCTCTTGGCTAACCGAGACCACCCTACCATAGGACTGGATTCATTGGGAATCCATCCACCTACTTCCCTTTATGAATGTTCTTAGTTATCTAATTAACTAACACATTACGTGAAACATATAAAAATAGATTCATTAATTAAAAAGAATCCTTTTATGCACAATTGTTCGTTTGCATAATTTACTCATGGACATACAATCAAAATAAGAAAAAATAATTGATTATGTTCCATAATGTGTGTTCTCCCACCCATCCAAGAGAAAAATTACAATTTCACGTGCTGCCTCATCCGGCGCATTTGCATGTCACCAAGATCAAATCCACCTACAGCTAGCATTTTTAGGTGTCCCAAGTAGAACTTGGGCCATACAAGGGACCAAATAGTTATTGGGTGCGTAAAGGATTTACTAGCCGGAGCCCCCTTGGCACCCTATCCACCTCCTACATAATACAATCCCTACTGGGAGATCTCTCACCATCGGAGCCAATCCATGCTTCTGCGACTGTAAAAACATCCCCTCTTGGTATGGGGATTTTGCACCTATCCTTGGGGGAGGTAAAGGGCTCCTCAATTTTTATATGTTCCAATACTTAATTCAATCAGGATCTAATCTAGAAAATCACAAACAAGATTGATGACTTCAAGTAGTTATGACTTCAATAAATCATGCAACTTTCAACTATGATTAATCTAGTAGCAATCGACACTTGAATTTCACATAATGACTCTTCCCCTTGGAATTTAAGTAAGGGTATCTAGATTTTGGGGTCTCTAACTTTCTAGCTTAAGGTTTATTCTTGTAACCAAGTTTCTTGGCCTTAAGTCAGTTTCTTTAACTTAGAGTTATTTCCGGTTTTTAAAAATAAAAATCTTCCATCAGAGCTTCTAGATTAAAACTATATCCTTGGCTAGTTTCTTCAGGGTTTCATTCTTAGTAACTTCATCTTGAATTTACTAGGCTTCTTTTCTATGGGGTTAACATTAAAAATCCTCATGATTTGTCTTGAGTTGTAGGTTTTCATAGTCCCCCTAACAGTTTTTAGCCTATAAGATGTTCTAAAAATTCACCGGGTGAATACTCTAAGATCACAATATTTCTCAAGAGACTTATCTTATTTCTATTGAATTCGAATATAAATTTTTAGAAAAACGTATGGCGTCACAATTGGTAAAGGGTTTTTATCCATGACCGTGACTCTGTTAGTGACTCTAGTGCTCACAACTCCAACTGTTGCTTCCACGTTAGTAGGGTCATACACAATTTTTTCTTTTGAATTATTTTTCTTCAGGGCCATGACAGAGATATGATTCGTAGAAGAAGAAGAACATGGCAGTAATGCCGGTTGGCAAGGGTGTGAGACTCTTGATGCTGATGATGGTTATTGTGGGACTCAATGATGTAGGCCTCGTAGATGGTTCTTCTTGCCTCATGGAGAGAAATACTTCTCTCTTCCTAGTAGACGGAATAGGGACGAGAGTAGGGTACGACTTCTAACTAGATTGATAGAATAGGATAAAGTTCTTGAGTGTCTTCTCTTCTCGGATTAGAGTAGAAGAGGATGAGAGGTGTATCGTCTTCATTGGGTTGAATGGAATGATGTCTCTTCATCTCTCGGAATAGAGTCTCCTCCTTCTCGATCAGTGTCTCGTCGTTGTCAAGATTGCTCTTGTTCCCCTTCTTGGTCATTCCCAAGCCCTCAATTTATAGTTTTGCAAGGGGGTAAAAGAGAAGATGCTTGCTTTTCAGCTTTTTTCAATGACATCATCAATAAGAAAGAGAGAACACATTCTTTAGTGCTTCTGATGATATTAGTAACTACCCGAGAAATGCATACAAAATCCTGATTGGAGGAGAAAATGCACTAAAAGGCAATAAATTGAGTACTCTAGAATGAGCTACCTCCTCCGTCAAAACAAGTGATAGACAAGTCTGAGCTCTTAAAGTACTCATCTAACTCAAATTGAGGTGCATGACAAAAATGACTACCAACAGAAGCTTCATCCCACAAAATAATACTTGTCTATTTTAACAATGCTGCAAGGTGACTTGGGACAAGTATATTACACATAGAATGATTATCTACTTTTAATGGTAGCTTGAATTTTGAATGGGCTATATGACCATATGGCAAAAGAAATGCACCAATACTAGAGGATGTTGTTGCTATGGTGATGCAACCTTGACTATACAAAGATTTGCAAATAAATATTTATAAGAATTTTTTCTTGAACTGCATGGGCCATCATAGAAAAATGTTTTACTTTATCCAAAATCAATAGCATTCATTTTTTCTATGAAAATTTTCATTTTTCCATTATTGAGCACACTTTTCATATCTAAGAATATTTTTTCTTGTCTATTTTTCCATAAACTTATGTTCATCAAGGATCAAAGGATTTGCATAGACTTGCATACTCACCTCAAGTAGTCCATGATAGTCAATTGGAGTACATCCTTGTTGATACAAAAGTTCTTAAATATGCATTTATAAAAAAAGATTGATTATTGACTATATCTTGCAAAAAAACATTTTTTCCATTGTTTAAAAACAATCTCCATGCACTATATCCTCTATTTGTAGCACCAACAACTATTTTCAAAATACACAAGATTGGGTGGATGAACAAAATAACAAAATAGACACAAATAAAGCTCTTAATTGTATGATTTTTTGTGTTAATGTAGCTCCATGTAAGCAAGTTTTCCATTCTTCATCAGTTTCCAACAAATTCTTTGCCATACAAGCCTCCTTAAAAGTAGAATACATCAAATTTTTAACCCTATGCAATGCCTCAAAAGAAGTGCCTCCCTTGCATATAGTGAGGAGTAGACACATATAGTATCTCTCTACACATATAGGAGTAACAAAATATACCTAGCCGCATATGTTTCATTGATTTCTCTTTTCCCACATTCTTTTTATGCATTCCAAACCCAGTACAATGGGCAAAAACAAACCTCTTTGGATATCCCTTTGCATATTAGTCATCCATCATGTAAGGACTACTTCCATTGACCACCCCACATGAAGCATATATGTTGCATTTAGTGACAACTTGATATAAAGATTGAATTTTTTCTTTATCAAGAAGCTCAACACACACTAATCTATCATAGTGATGTTGTTCTAAGGGCTTAAAATGTGACTGTAATATCAAGAGTATGAGTGAATGAGGTGAGTCCCTCTTTTCCGATTCTATAGCAAATACATACCTAGAAACCTTGCTAAATAGTTCCTTCTTGACTATCAATTTCATCATGTCATGTTTCTCATGGAAAACTCATGCACGCAAATTTGATTGATCATATGAAAATTGCCCACACAACAAAGCATATGTAATTTTTTGCAACTTAGGATTACATGTCATGGTAAAAAACAAATCATTTTTTTATTTTGTTGTTTATAATTACCATAGCAACTTGATATAATTAGTACAGGAATCTGTCAAGATTATGGGAGAGAAGGAAGGAGTCTCACTTATAGCTTTCTCACTTCCACAATGGGGAAATACACACAAAGGTGGAGGCTAAAAACAGTTTTCCTCTTCTTAGTTGTGTAAGCCAAAAGAACTCTAGTACAGAGAAATAGAAGAACCCTATATATGGGTCTCAAACCAAACTCAATTAACAAAGGTGGCATACTAACTGAGTCACGAACTAGAGTAGATAAGGATAGCTGTCATCTAACTATTATTCATGGGTGGTGTACCAACCGCATCTGCAACTAACAAGTCGGTGACATAAATGGAAAACAGTCACCCTGGCATATCACGAGTGGAGCTCAATATCTCAACACTCCGCCTCAAGCTCAATCCCAATTCCTGCACACCAAGCAGGTCTCTGAACTTGTGCTGCTTCTCTATGCCCAATGCCTTCGTGAATATGTCAGCTATCTGATCCTCTGTGTTGACATAAACTAGATCAATAAGACCTAGTAAAACCCTCTCCCGCACATAGTGATAATGCACCTCAATGTGCTTTGTTCTAGCATGATAGACTGGGTTATTTGCCAAGTGTATACTTCTCATGTTGTCACAATAAATGACAACTGGCCCATCTGTAGGCTTATGCATATCATAAAGTAGCTTATGCAACCAAGCTACCTCACATGCAGCCATTGCTGCACCCCTGTACTCAGCCTCTGTGCTTGACAAGGCAACTGTAGGCTGTTTCTTGCTACTCCAAGTGACTGCAGCACTCCCAAAAGAGAACACATATCCACTGGTAGATCGTCTATCAGAAATACTACCAGCCCAATCAGCATCAGTCTATCCATGCGACTGTATCTGAACCCCAGTCTCATAAAATAGTCAATACTGCAATGTGGACTTCACATACCTGAGTATGCGTCTAACTGCATCCAAATGCGATTTCCTTGGAGCCTGCATAAACTGACTTACCAATCCAACAGCATAGCTCAAATCTGGCCTGGTAATAGTCATATAAATCAAGCTTCCTACTATGCGTCTGTACATAGTAGGGTCTTCCAGAAGCTCACCTGCATCTGCGCTCAACTTCACATTCTGCTCCAAAGGAACTGAAATAGGCTTACAGCCTATCATCCCATATTTGGACAGCATGTCAAATCCATACTGCCTCTAAAAGAGCCGTATCCCACTTGGTGATCTAATCACCTCAATGCCCAAGAAATAACGCAGCTCTCCCAAATCCTTCATCTCAAACTTCTCCTTCAATAGCATTTTCACATGAAGGATATCTTCATCACTATCACCTGTCATAATCAAATCATCAACATAAATGACAAGTAGCATAATACATTTCTCTGTTTTTCTCACATAAAGTGAGAAATCTGCCTTGGAAATCTGAAAGCCAATAGTGACAAGATAATGTCCTATCTTGTCAGACCATGCTCTAGGTGCTTGCTTCAAGCCATACAAGGCTTTCTTCAACCTGCAAACAAACTCAGGATGAACAGCATGCACATAACCTGGTGGCTGCTCCATATAGACCTCTTCTTGCAAATCACCATGCAAGAAGGCATTCTTTACATCCATCTAATGTAAAGACTATCCCTTTGATGCAGCCATAGCAATGATTGCTCTTACGGTTGCCATCCTTGCAACCGGACTGAATGTTTCTTCATGATCAATGCCATATGTTTGTGCATACCCCTTGACTACTAATCTTGCCTTGTATCTATTCACAAAACCATCTGCATTGTGTTTCACCTTATAAACCCACTTACAACCAATTGCATTCTTATTTTTAGGAAAAGGTACCAATTCCCATGTAGCATTTTCTTCCAAGGCATCCATTTCTTCATCCATGGCTTTCTCCTATTTTTCTTTTCCCATGGTTGCTCAAAAGAAGTGGGTTTTGGTTCCTGTATCACTTTGACCATATAGGCATAGTGAATGGCTCTAAATCCATCATATTTCAACCTATCCACAGGATACCTAGCTCTGGTAGACCTGCGCAAAGTAGGTTCACTCCCAAGTGCTCTCAAAACATCCCTGGTCTTCCTTACTCCAGGTGTAACAATAGAAGGAATACCCAACTCATCATCAATGCTCTGTTCTGAGCCACTGGATTCACCATCCACATAAGAGTGACATGCATTCACATCAAACATGGGCTGTCCAGGTCCACTAATATTTTGTGACTGCTGCTGTGAATTCTGTGCAGCATTACCATTTTGTGCATCTACATCATCAATCACATTTACTGGTTTATACCAGCTACTCATCTCATCAAAAGCAACATCTCTGCTCACTATAAACTTAAGAGTAGAAGGGTTATAGCATCGATACCCTTTTTGCTGCAGAGAGTAACTAATAAAGATGCACTTCTCAGCTTTTGGATCCAACTTGGATCTTAACTCATCTGGCACATGAACATAGGCAATGCAACCAAAAATCTTCAAATGAGAAATATCTGGTTTCCTACCAGTATACCTCTCCTCTGGATTCATCCTATGTATTGCTGCAGTGGGAGTCCTGTTCATTATGTAGACTGCTGTAGCAACTGCTTCATCCCAGTAAAAATCTACCAAGTCTTTTTCGTTGAGCATGGCATGAGATACCTCTCCAATATGTCTGTTTTTCCTTTCTACAATTCCATTTTGTTGTGGGATATGACTGCATGAATATTGCTGCTTTATGCCATGCTCCTGCAGGAACCTTGCAAACTCATTTGAGAGGTACTCTCCCCCTCCATCTGACCTTAGGCATTTTATTTGCAAGCCTGTTTCTTTTTCAGCCATAGCTTTAAGAGTTTTGAAATGCCCAAACACTTCACTTTTCTTTTTCATAAAATACACCCAAACTTTTCTGCTATAGTCATCAATAAAAGTGACAAAATAATGACAGCCTCCAATAGATGCAGCTTTAGTAGTCTACACATCAGAGTGGATTAATTCCAATGGCTTCTTACTCTCTTGAACATGTCTAGGAAATGGTTTCCTTTCCTATTTTCCAAATTGACAGGCTTCACATACCTTATGCATTTCTGCAACCTTGAATTTAGACAATCCTGCAACAATATTTTGGCCTTGCATTAATTTAAGTCGTTGTACATTAACATGACCAATACGTTTATGCCAGATATCAATATCTGCAACTACACCGGTCCCATGTGCAAACATTGCTGCACTCAATTTAGGCATGTCTACATCTAATGTAAACATTATGCCCTTCTTCTTTCCTTTTGCTATCAAGCGACCTTTATTTTTCATATCCTCAACAAAGCATCCATGAGAATTAAATCTGACCTGCAAGCCCTGCTCAACCATTTGACTAACAGAAACCAGGTTCTTGGTGATATTCGGGACATAAAATACATCCGACAGGTATTTCTTTTTCCCATCTTGCATAGACAAAGGAATATTTCCAATCTGCACAATAGGATGTGAAGTATCATCACCAGTCTCCACAAATCCTGGTTTTTCCATTTTTCTTGCATCCTGCATCCATTCTGCATGACCTATCATGTGGTTTGATGCACCTGAGTCAACATACCACACATCATTGCTTTCTTCTGCACTTGTCACAGAATTGGTCATGTGCTGCACCATAAACAAATGCTCATTTCTGCCATCACCCTGTCTACTAGAAGATGCATAATTCCCTTGTTGCAATTTTCCATTCATGATGTCATTCTGCTTTTTATAGCAGTCTTTAGCCATATGACTCATTTTACCACAAGAGTAGCATTCAACATTGTTGTTTGCATTTTGACCTCTTTGCCATCCACCACGACCTCTTTGGCTCCCCCTGCCTCTAGAGTTACCATGTCCTCCTCCATAGGACTAGTTTTCTTGAGTTTGCTGCATATTCTGATTTCTACCACGGCCTCTAGATCGGCCTCCTCTACCTCTGCCTCTACCTCTTCTAGCATTTGAGTAGAAGACAGCTTCTTTTGAAGTTCCTCCTGAAGAAGATGCACCACCATTTCTCTGCTCCTCAAAAATTAGAAGAGCAATCAACTCCTCAAAATCAGGAAATCTTTCACAGACGGAAATCGATGTTCGAAACTGTGCATAATCATTTCCTAGACCATTCAAGCTCACAGAAACTAAATCATCATCTTCCACTGGCGACCCAATGGAAGCAAGTGCATCTGCAATCTTCTTCACCTTCATGTGGTAGTCATTGATACTCATACTTTCTCTTTGCACATTGTGCAACTCTTGCTTGAGCTGCATTTTCCTGGCTTGCGTATTTGTGCTATACATTTTTGACAAAGTATCCCATGCCTCCTTTGGCGTACTTGCATCCTAAATATGCACAATCATAGAGTCTGAAATAATGATAGACAGCCAGTACATAACTTTTCTGGCTCTCTCATGCCATCCTTTAAATGCCTGCATTTGTTGTTGATTGGGAACATCAGGAAGAACTGGTTCTTCTCCGTTTCCTACAACGAATTCCCAATATCCTTTTCCCATAAGGAAGTTCGTCGTTCTAAACTTCCATGCTTGGAAGTTGTTCTTGTCAAGCTTTTCAGTGACAATCTGTGAAAGAGAATCAGACGCCATTACAAAACACTGCAAAAAATTCTGTCACTGCAAAAAACATAGCTTCAGCCTCACAATGGCAAATCTGCAAAACTGACGAAAGTGGTATTTGACCACACAGTCACTTCCTAGTGACGATTTTGCATCAACAGACAACAAGGATGATTCTGTAACTCCCAATGTCTCTTCTCACAAGCATACGATGCAATTTCTACGGAAAATTTTCACCGACCTGTAGAACAGTGGTCGCACAGCAAAAAACAAGGCCTTTTCCTGAGTGCGTGCGGAAAACTTCTGCTTCTAAAACAGGCCCCGAAATGGCCTCGAATCAAAAAAACAGGGCAACCTAAGGGCTAAAGCCCTTTCCCGTAGCATATACTGCCCTCTTGCTACACCGCGAAGGGCGTCTCAATCTAAGACAATGCACTCTTCCACTTTCCGGTTGTGCTACCTGCTGCAGAGACTTGCTCCCAAACTCGAAAAATGAAAGCAATACTGGTCCTCTTACCAGAACGCCGTGAACTTGGTTTGCTTTCTTGAGCTCCTTACCACGAACCAGGCTCTGATACCATGTCAAGATTATGGGAGAGAAGGAAGGAGTCTCACTTGTAGCTTTCTCACTTACACAATGGGGAAATACACACAAAGGTGGAGGCTGAAAACTGTTTTCCTCTTCTTAGTTGTGGAAGCCAAAAGAACTCTAGTACAGAGAAACAGAAGAACCCTATATATGGGTCTCAAACCAAACTCAACTAACTAAGGTGGCATACTAACTGAGCCACGAACTAGAGTAGATAAGGATAGCTGTCATCTAGCTATTATTCATGGGCGGTGTACCAACTGCATCTGCAACTAACAAGTCGGTGACATAAATGCACAACGGTTACCCTGGCATATCACGAGTGGAGCTCGATATCTCAACAGAATCTAGGTTCTCTTGTAAAAGAAAATGGCAACACTATTCTCTTGCCCATATCAAGTCTACTAATATTGTTCTCAATTGCATTTATTATATTTGCAGTCTCTTATACATTTCAATTTACAAAGTTTCTTGATATTAATGACACGAAGCGAATCTACATTGCTTAATATAAGCATCAACAATATATTATTGTAGCAAGTGGATACCATGTAAGAGATATGCATTAGTCTCATTGAAAACCTGAAGTTAAAAAGCATAATATTACATTTGACTGACACAATATTTGTTTGTGATATTTTTTATATTTGAATAAGGATCCACATGTCTATAAGGAACTTAAATGTGCCATCCGTCCTCTCCATTTGGAAAGAGAAAAATATATAACAAAGACATATATGCCTTATGTAGGTTAGATATAGTAATCAAAAGTCCTTGTTGAATACGCATTTGAATATTACAATATTCAAGCGTATCCTCATCACCTTGTGCATGCATGATTGCAGCAACTTCGTTCACAGTTGGAACAGAATACTATCTAGAAGTGCATTGATTTAAAAAAATTCTCCTTCTCATTCTCATAGAGAGATTAGTTTGTAGGTTTATACCCATTGCCCTAAATGCTTGGGAATAGGCATTGTGATCGTGCATCATATGTTGAAGCCCCTCTAATAAGTTTATCAAAAGCCTAAACATAACCCCTATGCAATTTGACAACTCATGTTCAATATCACAAACATAAAGCTATGCAAAATTTAACATTTTTCCATTCATCCTTATTTGAAAACAAGGAATCTATGTGAACATATATTGATCATGAATCCAAAAAGTATAACCACTTCCATTTTCAACCAAAAGCTCATCAAATTTTGCACCCATTGAAAAAAATGCCAAAGTGCTATTGTACACAATTATATTTTTTAAAATTCTATACTTTGTAGATGTGAGTCATCCAAGAAACTACATAAAGGTTGTGGTCATTGTTGTAAAGGTGGTAGAAGTACTTTTTCACCTCTACCACAATATTTTACAATTGAAACAAAATGCACCTTTTTTTGTTTTGGACTACCATAACTTTGCCATACAATGCTCACAAATCTCATAAAGCGTACCAACTATATGCACATTTAGTTCTTGGAAGAGCAAGATAGTTACTGGTGGATAAACTTTCCAATTAGATGGCACTTCATGGAGAATTAAACAAAATCAACCATTTTCAAGAAGAAACACAAGAGGATCATTTCCATAATGCTCATCTAGCATCTCAATATCAATATTATTTATACTTGCTTTGCCCTATCAATGGGAGATGCCAGCATCTTGTTGATGGATTTAAGTTTTTTAAGAATCCCAATTGGAACTTGTATGACACTTTATCCATCTCTATCTCTCGTAGATTATTGTAGGTGTTGTAATTTTATTCTAACTCTTGTCGTATGTGTACATTTAGCTCTAGTAACATTATACATTTGCCTACGTACACGTAATCCACCATTTGGACCATTTTTATTTGCATTGTCTTGCTAACATGGCACACTTGGCATTTGGATATCTATATTGTGTCTATTTGTGTCATCTTATTAGGCATTGACTTCATTAGTTGTGTATATTGGAGATTGCATGACATTGTATCAATATGTATCTCTTGCAAGGTGATATAACTACTATAATTCTGCTCTAACTCTTGCGATGTGTCTACATTAAGCTCTAGACACATTGAGCCTATGCACACCTAATAAATAATCTCTACTCATAATATAATAGGAATACCATTATTCAAGACAATCTAAGATAAAACAACATAAAAAATAATATCATCGAACATGCTATCATACCTATGTTGCATAGATATAAGTATCCAATGTATATGGATAGGCTGATTATATAGTTGGAGTCATGTGACGAGTGTGGTGAGCATGATAACACTAAGCTACATGTTGTTGGGCAACTGATGATGTCACTCAATGATTATGATGCATTGGGGACCCATCGATGTGGCTTGTTGGTAGTAGCAAGAGTAGAGTTGGATTATTGTTGTTACACTATGCTGCTAGTGTTGCGAAGTTGCCGCGACATTTGTTTGATTGATTAAAGCTACATTATTTTGCTTCCATGATTTCTTTGCTATTGGTATGCACAGTAATATCTATGCAAGTCAAGTGGGCATGGTAGCATGCTACTGGAAATCACAACTAGATTACAAGGTGCCATAACAATGCTTATGCTAGTGGGCACTTAAGATGGGGATGCGTTCAATGCTATACCAAATCCACCATAGTAGTAGTCATGGAAGTGGGTGGTGTCTTTATCTTAGGCTATACAACAATTTCCATGCAAATCTGATCAGCTTCATATACTTGTGTTGTTTATCTCATGCATAATCTTAAAGGCATATATTCATTTTGGCTAGATATGGTTAAAAACACATTCAACTTGGGAAGATTAATATGATCCATTAAAAAACACACATTCTAATCTCATATATATTTGAAAAGACACACACTCATTTTACCTAGACATCGCTAAGAGCAAATTCAAGTACTCTTCAGACTAATTAGAGCAGGGTCGTGCATAGAACTACTAGACCTTTTAGATGTCAAATAAGTCAAGTTTGTATGGTGTGGCATGCCTATTTTCCTTCTTACTTACTAAATTTATAGTCATCTTTACTTTGAAATGCAAGTACAAACTGTATGCGTCGCAACACTCATGTTTCTTAAAATGTACATTTTATAAATAACTATTTATTTCAAGCAATGGAAAGTAAACCATACTCTATTGAGATATTCAAGTGCAAGGACTTAAATAATGTAGACATACAATCCGACTACCTTCAATTGACTACAAGTGTCTGACTAGTTTTAATATGCGAGAAGTGCTATATTCAATCAATAGAAAGTAAACTAGTGAGATATTGAAAAGCAAGGACTTATATAATGTGGACATAGAATCCGACTACCTTCAACTAGCTACAAGTGTGTCACTAGTATTTAATATAAGCGAGAGTGTTTAAAGTTCCTTGTGGAAGGAAAACTTCACATCTCACATTTATTGGTGCCATCTCTAAATAGATTTGCCAATCGAAATAAAGCCTCGGTCAGAAGGCCGATTCAAAGGTAGAACTCCTAGGGGCTCGTCAATGGAGGTAAATACGTCCTGCGATGACGTCAACCATATGAGATGCTCACTCGATACCTGGTGCCACATGAGAAGAGATTTTATTTTCGCTTTAAAAATATGGAAATAGAATCCAGATATTAGAATTTACCAGTAGCATGCTTCCACCCCCGCCCCCCCCAAAAAAAAAAAAAGGATTAGATTAGAATTTTTATATGGTAGCATGCTTCCACCAAAAAAAAAAATCGATATTTTTAAAAGG
Source organism: Lygodium microphyllum (assembly GCF_053477565.2). NCBI lineage: Eukaryota > Viridiplantae > Streptophyta > Polypodiopsida > Schizaeales > Lygodiaceae > Lygodium > Lygodium microphyllum. The sequence continues at coordinate 114,854,375 of NC_141148.1, forward strand.
GAACATGTTGTAGACATTCCAAGCTCCCTTTCTGTGCGGGTCGTCGCCAAGACACGGAGAGAGAGAGAGAGAGAGAGAGAGAGGCTGGCTGTGTTTGTATCGCACACAGGAGCCTACTGTAAAGGCATTGCCGAAATTTTCTTTTATGAGGGAAATTGTGTGTGCTATGTCGTGCACAAGCAGGATCCTGCGCAGGTGCCGCTATCATCTCTCCCCATTATCTCGAATATTATCATAAATTCTTCTTGTAAACGGCCAAAATTTTCGCCAAGCTAATTAATCCGGCACTACCTCGCACGCCTCGCCTCCCATATCCCTCTTCTCCGCCATCTCTCTCTCTCTCTCTCTCTCTCTCTCTCTCTTCGTGCGCCTGCTTCTGCTGCCTGCAGGCTTGGAATACATATCAGCATGGGACTTTGTCATTCTTCCTAGCTCTCTCAAGCCACTGCTCGGCTTCCTGTCCCTCCTCCTGCACTCGCACATGCATGCACAAACGGCAGCAGGCTGCAAGCCTCTTCTGCTCGCGTCCTAACACAGTAATCGGAGTTGTATATCGTCTCGTGATCACATCTCCTGCATGCAAACAGCAGTTCATCGAAGTGCTGAAGCTCAAGCAATCGCCTCCTATGCGTGCCGACGACGTCGATCAAGGGAGGACTATGAAGCTTAATCGCTCATATAGTTCCGATATTCTGACCTGACGCCTCCTTCCTAACTACACAAAGACAAGTGTAAGTGCTACAAAGCACGTCAAGTACAAGTGCCACAACGCTCAAGAAATGGAGTCCAAAATGGACCAATACGAAATCATGGAGCAGATAGGGAAAGGCGCCTTTGGCTCCGCCATACTAGTCTACCACAAGCTCGAGCGAAAGAAGTAAGCATGCCCGATCACAGAAACAGCCTTTAACATGTCTGGAGGAACGTCTGTCTTACTTGTGCTTAAGCCTTCTCTCACTTTGTTTTTGCTTCGAAGTGCATTGTTGCACGATGCCTTGATAGTAATTAACGACCGCTGTATTCACTTGTATGCGTGCTTTCAGATATGTTCTCAAGAAAATAAGACTAGCACGTCAGACCGATAGGTGCCGAAGATCAGCACACCAAGAGGTAATGTGGAGACCAACAGAACTGATTAAGCTGAAGCTTAAACGCACATGCAACTAGATAACTGAATCTTCGATGCTGAGGAGTCTGGAATCGCCACAATTAAAAAAATTTACGCTGATGATTAATAATCTCAGGGATGCACGCTGATCTGCCTTCTTACCTGAGTCATTATAAATTGCATAAAGGATGGATAGTTTTCGTCACTACTACCAAGATAACCTTTTGCTGACCTTTTCTATGACCTTCACGGTGGAAATCAGATGGCCTTAATCTCTCGAGTGCATCATCCTTTCATTGTCGGCTACAAAGAATCTTGGGTTGAAAAGGTATGCTACTGTTGCGAGAATTTGTTGCATCTATGACGAGAGCTTTTCTTCAGATAAAAGAACTTTCTGAATGTCTAAGCATATCTGTGAATCTTTATTTGAGACAGAAACATCTGTATTCTTTCTTCTTGTAGGGATGCTACGTGTGCATTGTTACGACCTATTGTGAAGGTGGTGATATGTAAGTTCCTATACATGAATACTACGCAATGCATCACGGCATTCCCTGCTTGACCTTGAATCTAAGGTTGTTAATGCTAAATGGGACAGGGCTGAGTTCATACGAAAATCTAATGGCGTCTACTTCTCTGAAGAGGTGAGTGGTGGGACATTTACCATTTGCAAAGAGAATGCTTTTCAGAGAATGCTTTTCAAAGCAGTCATACACATTGTCGGCGACTATATCTGGTGAGAATTCCAGAAGTTACTGACCCTAGTTGCCTTATTCCATCATTAGAGACTGTGCAAATGGTTTTCACAAATTCTGCTAGCTGTGGATTACCTGCATTCAAATCATATCCTTCACAGGGATTTAAAGGTAACAGTTAGTAGTTACATTTGCTTGTCATTGTCATATTTGCCTACAGCATTAGACCCATTCATAAAATGTATGACACTTATATCGTATCATGACAGTGCTCGAACATTTTCCTGACAAAGGACCAAGATATTAGGCTGGGTATGCTTCTGTACTTGGACTGACGAATTCTATTATTTTGCAATAATGCTTTGTGTTTCTTTCGCTGCACATTCATTTTCCTACATAAGAGCATCTGAATTAACAAAAGAAGTATAATCGTACGACTCTGTAGGAGACTTCGGCCTAGCGAAGATGCTTAAGGCAGATGATCTCACCTCATCTGTAAGTATTCCAACATCCATCTTTGCAAGATCCTGCATATCTATAATTTGTGGTGTACAAAAATCTATTTTCCATGTTTACGGTCACTTTGTTAGCGTTCGTGTCATGTGGTCACGTTGTTAGTACTTATGGCGTCTGGTGTTAGACCTTAGGGTTTAACCGAAACGGCCCAACGGACTTAATGACGTGGGGCTGATATCTTGACATACTAGAGGAATACCTGACGCTAGCAGACACTGGAAACATTGCTCTGGATTTTCACAAATGTCATCATCAATGCGATTCCCTTCAACCTAGCATTGGGATTCAACATAAAATCTATGACGCTGAGTATAGTTTTCTAAATTCTAAGGTGTCCAAATGATAAGTTTTAACTTAGTGTTAACTAATTTTGATTTGTGTGTGTGTGTGTGTGTGTGACATCAAAAAGATCTCAAATATAATAGCCAACTATCAAGGATTTGGATATCTAAGATTCTAAACGTTATTCAAACTTTAATTGTGCAGAAGATGTCAACTAACGTATTATACAATGCATATATATTTATATATATGCAAATTTTAATTGTGTAGAAGATGTCAACTAACGTATTATACAATGCATATATATTTATATATGCAAGTACATAAAGACTTGTATGCTTATATATTCTTGACACCTTGTCATATTTTATGGACTTCAGCAATGACAACTTGCCACAAATTGTTGGGTTCATTTGATGCCTAACATGTCCATGATGCCCAAAACAACCTTCAAATGTAATCCCAAAAGTAATTGCCACTTTGGTAGTTAGTCAATAAGATCATATTTTGCAATTATTAATGTGCTTAATTAGAATTGCATTTGAACTATGAAGTTGGAAGGCTAGAGGTTGCATGTGTGTTATATAGTGGTCTGAGAACAGACCCTCAAAGATCCATAAGATATAGGTTGTGAATCATCTACATACTAAGTAATTATTAAACTTGCAAAGATCCAAAAAACAATTTCATGAGCTTTGGAAAGATGTAGGTCTACTTCTTGCTAGAGCCAAAAAAAAGCATTAGACTCATTTTAATTTGTTAAGTCCTCTACATAGTAAGCACATTTAAAATTTTTAGGTGCCAACAATAATACATCAAAATTCTTTTCTATGTTTTCACATATGAGCCTAACAATTTGAAATATATTGACCCAAACACAAAGGTGATTGTCTATTTAATAAACTACTTTGTTTGTTCAAATGTGATACTATCAACTTTTGTTGTTATTGAAGCAAATGGGGGTCATGCATGGTTGAGGTTGTTATCATGTGTGAGGTGGCCCAACAATTCTTAGCAATTAATTGAAGTTTGGACCATTAAAATTTATTTGAGTTCATATTGGCAGACTTTTTAATATTCAATTCCTCTCTTCACTTGCTTGAAATGACAGTCAAAACAATTGCAACCAAAAAATAACTTGCATTAGGGCCAATACTTTAGGTCACCTATACAAGAACCCTCAATGTAAGTCAAAGGTTTAAAATGCAAAAGCTATAGACCAAATACCTTAATAGCTAAAAATGAGAAAACTCTAAATTGTTGCAAAGGAGTACATGTGAACTCATGTCATTGCATACAAGATAGGATGTAGAAGAGCCGAATCAACCTGAAAATTTTCATTGCTTTCAAGGTTGTCATGTCTTATAAGAGGCTTGCTTGTAGCAAAGGAATTTCTACAACTTGTGATATAGATTATAGTGTACATTTAGCTATCAAAGCATCCTTCTTTGAGTTTGATAACTTGGAAAGGTGAATAGATGGCCTCAACACTATCTTATTTATCTTGAGATGCCTTAGGCTTTTGGGAGAAGAATCAACACAAATAAGTGATTAGAAATTGCCTAAACCTTTGATAAAAATGCCATGGCACAATCGCATGGTACTAGCTTGAGTTCATCTTTTCTTATCTTGAATTTGAGCTTCGATGTCTTGTTGTAATAGCCCATTGCAATACCTAATATGTGCCTTTGAGAAGTTGATGATAGGCTTGAAGTCATGCCATAGATAATAATCATGCACTTTGATACAAACTATGTCAAAGTCCAATGATAGGGAGAAGCAATGTTTGCACCATCCATGGAGGATGTGCCACCTCATCAATGTTTGATGCTACAATCACTGCTTGCATCTCCTTGCTGCCCAACCCTAATGTAGTTTAGCTTAGAGTGCAATTATCAACCATGGCTTCACTTTTAAGCCTAACACTAGTTTCTCATAGATCGTTCCTTTAACATGTATAACTATTATAGCTTTTTTTTTTAGAAAAAAAGAAAAGAAAAAGATTAGCCGATATAATGTGCCCTCTATGCCATGGTATTTAGAGTTTGGGTTCTATTCATTTCTTCGTATTGATGACCCTCTCAAATTCCAATACGTTTTAAAAGTTGAGCTGAAACAAAGGAATGTTCAACTCCTCTACATCTACAAGGCGGCCCCTTAATCTTTTCAAGTCATCGGAGTCCCCTCCACAAAAAAAAAGATGCGGTACAAAACACAAGTACTGCTACACTCCCAAGGTTTAAACTGCACACCCTTCTATGAGGGCCTGACGGTCTATCAGGTCGTATGCACGTCTACGTGCACACGCAGGCGGCAGTTGTGATATAGTTATATCCAATAAACTTAATTATGACGGTCAGAAGGTGCACTGATAGCCTAAAGTTAGTCTTCTGCTAGTGGTTGTCTAGTGGTTACGTAAACTCACATCTTATCCATCAAATGGTCTGTATACGATTTAACATGAAGAAATATTAAGTACCCACTAGAGTGTGGGTTGAATACTAAATTTTGCACACAAAATAACCATAAAATAATATGAACAAGTTGTGAAAATACAAGATGGCGCACACTCAATTGTCTCAAGCGAGCGCTTTCTATTCGAGTTGAGCTCTTTACGTACGTGCCATTGGGGGTTGTAACCCTAGTTCTCAACAAACCATCTGTAGATAGGGACAGAACTGACTCGCGACATTCTAAACCGAACTCATGTGCTGCTTTCATAACCAAACAACTGGTTTAAGCATGTGGGTGTTACATGGGTATGTCAATTCAAACCTTTGGGTTGCGCCTCATGTGCACTTATCCATTTGTGCCACACAACTCTTACACAAAAGGACCGGTTCCTTCTAGCATGGGATAGATTTGTAGAATTCAACCACTGTTAATAGATGGCATGGCCGACATCTAATTGGGACTGCTTAATATTATATAATGAATTTGGTCGAGTTGCTTAATTTGCAAGTAGTGCACTGTTTTAAAGGGAAAAAGAAAGAAGATGGGTTGTAATCAAAGCGTAAAATCACTTTCAACTAATTTGAGGATTACAAGCAAGTACTTTGTTTGGAATTATGCTATATTTTGAAGAACTCCAATAGAGCTTTCAACTGATTAGATTCTGTGGTCTGATGCCTTTTAATGTGGAGGAGATTTCCAGAATCTAAGCAACTCACTATAGATTATATGACAAGTGGCAATACAAGTGTCTCCTATTTGATATCATTGTAGTTAGTTTTGAATCCTGTTGCTGCTTTTTAGTTTGGCAGGTAAGAAACAGCCCAATAGAAGCACATTTGTACAGGTGCAAGAATGATTCATATCTGAGGACAAACTCTCGTAAAAGTTATCTGCCACAAGTTAGACCTCAAAGGAGCGCTTGTTGATAGGATCAAACTCATCATAGAAAAGGAAAATCCCTTGGGTGCAGGGCAGTACATAGAGTCCGCAATGAGTATCAACAGATGGTATCACCTACAGTCTAGCAAAGGACCGTTCTAACATTAATTTTTGTAACAGAATGCAGAAGAGTTTTTATAAGTTTTACAGGTCACTAAATTTGTGGACCTTAAGATTGGACTAAAGGTAACCCTGAAATACATAGTTCACGACCATTTAGGAGCCTAAACTTGGTAGCTTTTGCATCTTGATTGATTGTCTCAGCATTGAAGTCAAAGTTATCAAGTATCGATCCAAGAAGTAAAATTATTGAAGCAATCAGTCCCCCTTAGAGCAGCAACTAACTAAACAAACATCAGATTTATGGGGTAGAGGTGTAGCAGAACACTCCCAAAGGTGTTTCAAAACCTGCCAACAAGATAACCCAACTAAGCACAAATTTGGGGGGCTTTTAAGTTTAGGACTTCAGATTGGACAACAGCTAACCAAAGATACAGATATCTCTGAACTTTACGAGCCTAAGTTCAGTAATTTCTTAATCCTGATGCTGCTCTTAGATTGATAGTTTCTGCTGTGTCTTAGCCATCGATGTCTGTCTAAGAAATCAAGGAAATGAGGCATCTACAGCCCATTTAGATGCACATGTACAGATTCAGGACTTTGGATTGATCTACAGCTAACTTAACATACGGGTTTCTATGAATTTTAGGAGGCTAAATTCAGCAATTGTTTCATGCCGATGCTGCTCTTAGATTGGCTATTTTTGTTCTGTGTCTTAAACTATCAATGTTTGTCCAAGAAATCAAGGAAATGAAGCATCTAGTACAGTCTATTTAAATGTAAGCATACAGATTGAACAATGTCAGGGCTTTAGGATGAAGTACATCTACAGTTCCAAACTAGATATTGATGCATAAAGTTCCTCTCTCTGCAGTTTCTAATTTGCACAAATGCCATTGGATTGCTCAGATGGTGTAATCAAATCGCTCAAGTCCTATCAATCAAATGGTGTAATCTCTTCAATGAATTCTATTTGTCCATTACACAAGCCCCCTAAATCAAATTGTGCAATCTCTTCAATTAAGGACAACAAACCCAAAGATCACAGCTCAACTAGCAGCTCTGGATTTCAAAACCAATCCTCCATGTCATGCAAATTTTAATGTTCCAGTTTCAAATAGCACTTTCTAGATCACTCTCATACAGTGGTCTACATTGGTGCAAAGAAAAACAATCAAGACATTGTACAATGTACATACTTGGCAAGTCGTCAAAACTTTTTTTTGAAGCAGCCTTGATTTTTCACTGTTGCTCATTCAAATGTTAGTGGAGACTCTCCTAACCACTGCAGATTTTGAGAATACTTTGTCGATCAAGTAGGTACCTTTGAAGCAAGTCTTTCAAAGAACTCATGCTGGATATGATGGATCGTGATCTAAATGGCCACAAAAATAACATCAAATTATTGGGAAACACTAAGTAACACCTTGAATCAGAAAGACATTATCACCACATTCAATATTTATCAGGATATGTACTGATACAGAAGCGAAGAGTACATCAGATTAAGGCCATTGCAAGGCTGTCTTCAGCAAACACAGTCTGCACTGTAGAGCAGCTTCATGATACGTACATGGAGATAACATCCCATCTCTCAAACAAGAATCTACAAGCAATACCCTACTTAAACAGTTATTTCCTTTTTAAGGACTCATTGTTTTCTTCAGAAGGATATGCCTAAGTCTTGTCAAGCTTTTCTGCTCTTATGCAGGTCCCCAGCTGTGCCATCTTTTCTGGAAACAGAACATGCATTGTGTGAAGATGACAAGCAATACTGCTAGCACACATACTCCACGGGCTCCCTCTCTCAGCAGCAAGAGAGATTGAGCATGCCTACTAGGTGCCTTCATCTAAGACCACCAGAACACATTCATGATGCAGTTATCCCATTACAAACTTGTATACAAAACCCTCTCCAAGATTTGCATTGAAAATGACCATACATCCTAAGATTTTGCACATCAAGGATGCCTTCTATGCTAGAGATCCATAACCTCTACCACCGCAACTGAATGAACATATCTAGCAAGCGCAACAAGCATGTTAAGAGTATGAGCATGCCTCCTCTCACCCTTGCACAGGCCATTGTTTTGCTAGGAGAAATATGAGGGTGATGTACTAGCACCCAAATAGAGATTCATTGAGACCAAATTGGCCTTATGTAAATTGGGGTAGGAATCTGATGAAGAGGTGTTCTTCTCACCCTTTCCATGTCGTTGCATTCCTTGGAAATGCAGTCTCTCACAACTAAAGCCACAAACATTCTCCGGCTTACACACCAGCATGCAATACTTATAACATCATCACCATATGCAGGCAGCTTCACCTACATATACTCTTTATCAGGCAACAAGGCAGCATATGTCGTTAAGGTCCCTTATCCCATAAAATCCTCACCAAGCAACAAGGATATTTGGTCATCAAACTCAAGTTCGTAAACCAAGGTCCAACCTCCTTAGCATTTGCAAGCATTTGATAGTCCAATAAAAACTTTATGAAACAAAACACAAAGTTGAGAAAAGGAAAGGACTTCCCTCAGGGTGGGCAGTTGATCATTGAGCATTTTTTCTTTTTATCTTGGACTGCATTAAATCATGTTAAGGTCTTACAGTGGTTTACATAAGATATGAATCCTGCAATTCCATGGATGGACTACGGATGGTTAATGTAGAAATGTTGATTGGTAGTGGATCAGCCATAGATGGACAACCTAAGCAAGCAAACTTTCATAGTGGTTGTGTGTGGATTATCTAGGAAGTGATTAGTTGGAACTGTGGGCTATGTAATTATAGTTTAATTTGATTGGCAGAAGGGTCATATAGTTCAAAGTGGTATTCATGTTGGACCGGGATAACTGATTCAAGTTGGACCTATATATAACAATTGAGATGCTGAAAAGATATGCATTCGTATGTAATGCTTGAACCTTTTTCTTTAGGTGTTGTCCTTCAGGCATGGCAATTACTTGCTTGTGCAACATTGAGGTTTCTGATGACAACCAACAGAAAATCGTATATCATAATTGCAAATAAACTTGGAATTGTGACTAAATTGGTTTAACCACGTTTGGAGCTGCTGAGTCCACTCACGTGTTAACTTCTCACAAGAGCAGTTCTGCACGTCAGATACTTGGCCAAGTCTGGCATATGCAGAAATCTGGGATTGACACTTAGACCAAGTGTCCCAGGATCCTAGATGTGCAGTCGGTTTAAAGCCTCACATGATCTGAGCCCTTCTTCTTTGGAAATGTTGTGCAAAAGCTCAAAAGCTCAAATCCTAAACGGAAAACTGAAGAAGTGTTTAAAAACTGAAACACTAAACACATGCTGGAAAGAATCCAAGAGCTGAGCTGCTGTTTAAAGGCATTCAGAGGCTGCCACAATCCAGCTCGGAGCCAAATAGCTATCCCTTTTTACAGTTACAGTCTTCACCAGTCTTGCATACAAAGCTGTCCCAGGATCCACCAGCCCAGAATGCGTTCATCTGCAAGCTATGCACCACAAAAGTGCAACTTAAGGAGATGTGCAGCATCAGAATGCAGCAATTGCATTTGGAAACCTCCTAGAAGATCTTCAATGCATGATGCAGTTGCCCAAAGGAAAGAAGCTTTCCCAAGAAGAGAATAGACACAGCAGGGATTCAGAATGGTCAAAAGAGAGAAACAATTGCTGGCAGAGAAAGAGGGCACCACTACCTAAAATAAAGCCTCTGCAGACCAAAACCAGCAAATGGCCAAAAGTTATTGTCGCATAGGGCACTCTAACTCCACCTACACGTCTATACCAGCTTAGAAGGGCAATATGCAATGAACGAATGGAAAGTGACAATGCACAAGAATTTCAAACCCAAATCACACCAATAGTGAACAGGAGTCCACTGCGTGCATCAATCCAATAGACTGGCCATTTCCTCATTTTAAGGATAGAATTCTAGGTAGTCTTTGAAAAACTTGGGTTTCCACATGTTTCTTCCAAATAAACAAAATATACTTTTCTCAAATCCAGTGATCCAAAAAACTTAATTCCTAGCCCTAGATTTTGAGAGTGATTTCATTAAACACCCAGGATTTCTATGCTACTTGGCCAGATCTACAACTAAATTGTCCAAATCTCGACTCTGAAATTTAAGGGCGTAAATATTTGTAACTGGGGTTTTTCATTTTGGTGAGGAAATTTACACACCAAACATGGTATCTGAGCACTGGAATCCTTTCATTTTTCATTTTATCAAGTACAAAAGATTGCAAAAAGCTAGGATATGAATCTCCTATGACATATTTCAACTGCTGTTAATATATTTTACTATTTGTTTCTAGGTGGTAGGCACCCCAAATTACATGTGTCCAGAGCTGCTTGCAGATATACCATATGGTTACAAGTCAGACATATGGTCCTTAGGTGCAACAAGTTCCATATCTTGTTGCAATACTTTGACTTTACTAATCACTCCATAAAGATTAACAGCATTGTTTCTTTTGCAGGATGCTGTATGTATGAAATGACCGCCCACAGACCTGCATTCAAAGCATTTGTAAGTGTTTGTGTCCTGAACTGTTTCCCAACTCACTGAAAGAAAGGAGCACGTCTGCAGTATTCAGAATAATCAATGTCCAGTTCTAATTTGTGTGGTTCCAAATCGTTTCATAAAGACTTGACAAAATTAACCTAGAGACGTCCTTCAAAAACCTGTCTTTAGCTGAATCCATTTCCATGCAGGACATGCAAGGGCTGGTAAGCAAAATCCACAAGTCCACAATCGGACCTTTGCCAAGCATGTACTCAAGTGCCTTGTGAGTTTTACTGCCATCTCTTCTCTCATCACAATTTCTGAGTTCTGGTAAGCTCCACAGGCTTTAATAGTTGTAACAGAAACCAGTTGAAGGTTCAACACTGTCATATATTCTTAGAGTTCTAAAATTCCTGGAAGTATTGTAAGGTTGGCAACTGTGTTTCCCCAAAAGTTCTGCCTTAGCATCTCCTTTTCCTATGAATCCCTTTTTAGCTTGCAGGATAAACTATTAAACCTTCATCTTCTCTTGCCATCATGCCTCCTTGTGTAGGACAAACTACCAGAAATCGCTTTGCAACTGTTATTATCCTAGATTTGTAGGGCCTCTAACCCCTCATTATGATGACTCTGAATGATATGCCCAAACTTTGTAAATATAAGTTAATGCACCTATATGTTTCAAATGATATAACATTCCCAAAGTGTGCTCTTTTTTGTGAAATAAAACAAGCATAAACCTCTGCATGTTTAAATCAAACTTGCATTAGCTGCTCCAATATGCTTGAAGTTTTTTGTAAGTGCTAAAAGGCATTCAACAGTTGGGTAAATACTGCATTGTACTTTGCAGTAAGAATCTTATAAAAAGCTTACTCAGGAAAAACCCAGATCATCGACCTACTGTAAGTCGACAATTTTGAATTCTATTATTTCTTTGGGACTAAAGTTAAATTGCTATAAAACAACAAATGTTTGATAACATTTGGTAGTATTTCATTTCAGGCTGCTGAACTCCTAAAGCATCCCCATCTGAAACCATTTGTAGCTCAATGCCGATTGCAAAGTGGTTTGATATTGGCTGGAGCTCCTGAGCTCCCTTTACATGGCTTTCACCACCAAGAAAACATGGATGAAAGCCAAGATACAAGTCAACTTAGTAGTGACAGGGAAAGCTATAGTATAAGCACAAGGGCAAGTCCCAAAATGGCATACGACTATGGAGATGCGAGAGTAACAGTTCTTCATGGAGGAAATTTGGTAGTCAGTGGTGCTGATGGGATTGAAGTGTCCGACTGGCCTATTTTTGGCAATGAAAAAGAGACAGTAGGGATTTCAGAAAGAGTACCTTTAGGATCCAAATATATCTCGAGTGAGGCCAATACACCTACATGGAAAGACAATTATGAGAAGTACACAGCTGCTCATCGACAAAAGAATGCAGATGGTCTAGATCTCCTGATGGAACCAGGTCCAAGAAAGCTTCGAACAAATGCTCCTTCAGCAACAAATAACCGATCGAATAAACTGAGTTCAACAGTCAGTACCCCTAAAACTCCTGAAGGACTAAGTGCTTTTAGGTTCAGAACAGAGACTACAAAGAAGGGAATGCAAGAGCTCCCTCCGAGGCATCCAATGGAGCTGCCTCCAAGACATGGGGCTCATTATGTAAGGCAACATCTTATCTCCTTATCATTTGTCCCATGGACTCGAGCTGTTTGCCCTATATATATAACAGAAAAATAATATTGTGCTCTGAGCCTTCTTTCAATAATGAAGACTTGTGTTTGTTTACAGCCCATAACAGGTGATTCACCAAGAGTAAGAGTTCGAACAGATGCTTTACATGAAGAACAAGAAGATAGGGCTGGAACAACAAAACTAAAATCCAGTGCACCAACCACACCTGTGTCAAGGAGAGCTTCATTACCTTTGTCAAGTAAGCCTGTGAATGCTCCACGGCGCAGCACATCCCCTGTAAGTTCTCGCCATATGCTTGAAGCTGGTAGCCCAAAGACACTAACACCAAGAAGAGCAGCTGCATTTTCCCAACAGCAAAATGATGCAGCTCTTCATCAGGCAGCATTGGATGCCATAAGAGGCTCTGGATATAGACGGACATTGGCAGGTACATCCTCCAGGGCTCAAGGCACCTCTGATAAGCATAGGCCAATACCAGAAGACATGCCTTTGGAATCCCCTCGGCTACCCAAAATAGCAGAGTCTATTAAGAAGGCTGCGCAGCTTGTTAAGATGAAAGGAAACCAGTCTCCTGAAGATGTTTCTGTAAATGCACCACGGCTGGACTTGATTCCTCAGTTTAGTCTCTCAACACAAGACACATTGGTGTCTAAAACCATTGGGAATAGTGAAAAACAATTTAGAATAGGGCAAGTCCACTATGCTGGAGAGACTTCAGACTCATCAAATACACCCACCACTGGGAGAACACACAAGTCATACATGCCAACTTATGAAATTGCAACTTCATCAAATTTTGCCACCCGCCTTGACGATGAGTATGGTCATGAAGATAAGACCCAAGAGAAAGGAACCATCCAAATAAATGAGAAGGCACCAGCTGTACGACCAGCTTACAATGATGTCATACATGTGATACGGCATAGTACATTTCATCTTGGCAGAGATCAACCTGATCGAGAGGCGGAATCATATGACAGGAAAATGGACATAAGCAGCTTACTTGAATTACCCAGGCCTGATGTGGATCTGCTCAACGTACCCACAGGTACCACAGTCACCAGCCAACATCTGTCTGAGCAGCAGCATCATGCCAGTGTGTCTAACCGTGAAGCTGAGTTCAGCCATACGAAGAGCTTCGATGTGAAATCACAGCGGCAGAAAGCCGATGCATTGGAAGGCTTGCTGGAGCTAAGTGCCCATCTGCTTCAGCAACAGAGGTTGGAGGAGTTATCCATAGTGTTAAAGCCATTTGGGAGAGGCAAAGCCTCGCCAAGAGAGACTGCCATGTGGCTCACAAAAAGCTTAAAGGAGATGCTGGGGGATCAACGCTATGGATCAGACTTGTAGCAAAATCAACTCTAATCATGATGCAGTTGATCATCTGTTTAACTCCACAAAGAAGCTGTTACATGTGATAGGGATCTCCATATACTTTATTAATGCTGATTCCTTCTGATGATGTATAATTATTGCAGATGTGCTGATGTTCCCTTCAGCCGGTCACTATCAAGCTAACATTGATTCATTTTTCATTTTTCCTACTATGTCATCCATAGGTTTCATATAAAGGCACCTAGTCTAAAGCAGTCACACTCGCCCATCTCATGCCAGATAAATCTTCCAGAAAGGTTCCAACAAGCTATAGGAATCAGAGCACCTGCTTCACCCAGGGTACATAAGATTAACATCCTGAGTAAGAAGGTATTCCATTCACACAAATAGATAATTTTTTAATTTGTTACTCCGAAATCTCAGAGAATTATACTATCAACACAGCTCATAGGGACAAACAGATAAAAACTGTCAAGACATAGTTACACACTGCAACTCTAAGCGTCTTAACAGTATATACTTGAACGTTGTGCATCCTTTACAGCTCTGCCATAGCCTCCTTCAAGCAGGCATCAAACCTTTGTGCTACCAGCTCATAACTCCTCCATGCTCTCCTAAAAAGGTCGTCATTCCTCATACTCCATATTGCCTGTAAAAAGAGAACTCAAAGCTTTTAACCTCTTTCTCATTCAGCCACCCTCAACCATCCAACTATAGTTGCCTCATCCCAAACCTGTAAATAGCCCTGCCTTTGCCAATGTCAACCTCAATTTCTTCCACAGTGGCCACACCTCAGCGCAGTCCCTCTTGATGGGGGATTGGCTCCTCCCTTCCACACAACAGACAAACTGGCAAGATTTCCTTGAAAGTTCAACTTGCTCAACTTTCCTTTAACTGTTAACTTGTTCATCCCACTCACCTATTAGGAGCCCCAACAATGGATGATTGCTTATGGCTTCAAGATTGTGAAGGTGGGAGAAATCTTCCATTATCTTGGTTGTGCTTTGGGCATAGAAGTATTTTTGCATAGCAATTTGCATTGTCAAAATGAAATTTGAAGCTAAGATAGCCAAGTGGACTAAGGTACAACTCTCCCTAACTAGAAAGCCCACAATCCTTAAATCATTTTTAGCTTCCTCGAATGTATTTACTAGATCTATCCTACCCTTCAATGACTCTTCATGAAAGTAGGTTGAGAAATGCTCCGACAGTTTCTTTGGAATAAGGATGATAAGAGTTCAATCAGCCAAATCCCTTGGTCAATCTTGACAATCAGCAAAGAGGATGGAAAGTTTGGGCTAAAGGATTTGCATGCCAAGTCTACAAGAATGCCCCAAGAATGTTACTTGGCCTCCTTTTGAGAATTGACACTCCTTAGCCATATATTGTTTTATCTAATTTTTTAATGGAATCAATTGTAATTTATGGCAGGTCTTAGCCAAGGATCAAATGGTTTGATGTACTTAACAGTGGCCCCCCATTCAAGATACCACAATCACAAGGCTTGATTAAAGGATGGAATGCTCTTGTGAAGAAATCACATAGTCTATGAAACTATCAAGGAGTGGAGATCCTTCCGTGTTGTTAAATATTTGGGTTTTTCCCTTTGCCTATGATCCCTTGCATCCTCCAACAATAGATTAGCACTCTAGACTGTCAAGATTATGGGAGAGAAGGAAGGAGTCTCACTTGTAGCTTTCTTGCTTGCACAATGGGGGAATACACACAAAGGTGGAGGCTGAAAACAGTTTTCCTCTTCTTAGTTGTGTAAGCCAAAAAGAACTCAAGTACAAAGAAATAGAAGAACCCTATATATGGGTCTCAAACTAAACTCAACTAACTAAGGTGGCATACTAACTGAGCCACGAACAAGAGTAGATAAGGATAGCTATCATGTAGCTATTATTCATGGGCGGTGTACCAACCACGTCTGCAACTGACAAGTCGGTGACATAAATACACAACGGTCACCCTGGCGTATCACGAGTGGAGCTCGATATCTCAACACTCCCCCTCGAGCTCAATCCCAATTCCTGCACACCAAGCAGGTCTCTAAACTTGCGTAGCTTCTCTGCGCCCAATGCCTTCGTGAATATGTCAGCTACCTGATCCTCTGTGCTGACATAAACTATATAAGACCTAGTAAAACCCTCTCTCACACATAGTGATAATGCACCTCAATGTGCTTTGTTCTAGCATGATAGACTGGGTTATTTGCCAAGTGTATACTACTCATGTTGTCACAATAAATGACAACTGGCCCATCTGTAGACTGATGCATATCATAAAGTAGCTTATGCAACCAAGCTACCTCACATGCAGCCATTGCTGCACCCCTGTACTTAGCCTCTGTGCTCGACAAGGCAACTGTAGGCTGTTTCTTGCTCCTCCAAGTGACTGCAGCACTCCCAAAAGAGAACACATATCCACTGGTAGATCGTCTATCAGAAATACTACCATCCCAATCAACATCAGTGTATCCATGCAACTGTATCTAAACCCCAGTCTCATAAAATAGTCCATACTGCAATGTGGACTTCACATACCTGAGTATGCGTCTAGCCGCATCCAAATGTGGTTTCATTGGAGCCTACATAAACTGACTTACCAATCCAACAGCATAGCTCAAATCTAGCCTGGTAATAGTCATATAAATCAAACTTCCTACTATGCGTCTGTACATAGTAGGGTCTTCTAGAAGCTCACCTGCATCTGTGCTCAGCTTCACATTCTGCTCCAAAGGAACTGAAATAGGCTTACAGTCTGTCATCCCATATTTGGACAGCATGTCCAATCCATACTGCCTCTGCAAGAGCTGTATCCCACTTGGTGATCTAATCACCTCAATGCCCAAGAAATAACGCAGCTCTCCCAAATCCTTCATCTCAAACTTCTACTTCAATAGCATTTTCACATGAACGATATCTTCACCACTGTCACCTGTCATAATCAAATCATCAACATAAATGACAAGGAGCATAATACCTTTCTCTGTTTTTCTCACATAAAGTGAGAAATCTGCCTTGGAAATCTAAAAGCCAATAGTGACAAGATACTGTCCTATCTTGTCAGACCATGCTCTAGGTGCTTGCTTCAAGCCATACAAGGCTTTCTTCAACCTGCAAACAAACTCAGGATGAACAGCATGCACATAACCTGGTGGCTGCTCCATATAGACCTCTTCTTGCAAATCACCATGCAAGAAGGCATTCTTTACATCCATCTGATGTAAAGACCATCCCTTTGATGCAGCCATAGCAATGACTGCTCTTACGGTTGCCATCCTTGCAACTAGACTGAATGTTTCTTCATAGTCAATGCCATATGTTTGTGCATACCCCTTGACTACTAATCTTGCCTTGTATCTGTTCACAGAACCATCTGCATTGTGCTTCACCTTATAAACCCACTTACAGCCAATGGCATTTTTACCTTTAGGCAAAGGTACCAATTCCCATGTAGCATTTGCTTCCAAGGCATCCATTTCTTCATCCATGGCTTTCTCCCATTTTTCTTTTCCCATGGCTTGCTCAAAAGAACTGGGTTCTGGTTCCTGTATCACTTTGACCATATATGCATAGTGAATGGCTGTAAATCCATCATATTTCAGCCTATCCACAGGATACCTAGCTCTCGTAGACCTGCGCAAAGCAGGTTCGCTCCCAGGTGCTCTCAAAACATCCATGGTCTTCCTTACTCCAGGTGTAAAAATAGAAGGAATACCCAACTCATCATCAATGCTCTGTTCTGAGCCACTGGATTCACCATCCACATAAGAGTGACCTGCATTCACATCAAACATGGGCTGATCAACCTTCTCTTTTCCTTTTCGTGATACCTGCATACCACTATCTACATTACTTTGAGAAGATTCTCCTGATCTCAATCTGCCTGTCCATGGCGAAGAATGAACCACTGCTAGAGGACGCTCCAGGTCCACTAATATTTTGTGACTGCTGCTGTGAATTCTGTGTAGCATTACCATTTTGTGCATCTACATCATCAATCACATTTACTGGTTTATACCAGCTACTCATCTCATAAAAAACAACATCTCTGCTCACTGTAAACTTACGAGTAGAAGGGTTATAGCATCTATACCCTTTTTGTTGCAGAGAGTAACCAATAAAGATGCACTTCTCAGCTTTTGGATCCAACTTGGATCTCAACTCATCTGGCACATGTACATAGGTAATGCAACCAAAAATTTTCAAATGAGAAATATCTGGTTTCCTACCAGTATACCTCTCCTCTGGAGTCATTCCATGTATTGCTGCAGTGGGAGTCATGTTCATTATGTAGACTGCTGTAGCAACTGCTTCAGCCCAATAAAAATCTGGCAAGTCTTTTTCATTGAGCATAGCACGAGATACCTCTCCAATATGCCTGTTTTTCCTTTCTGCAATTCCATTTTGTTGTGGGGTATGACTGCATGAATATTGCTGCTTTATGCCATGCTCGTGCAGGAACCTTGCAAACTCATTTGAGAGGTACTCTCCCCCTCCATCTGACCTTAGGCATTTTATCTGCAAGCCTGTTTTTTTTTCAACATATGTAGCTTTAAGAGTTTTGAAGTGCCCAAAAACTTCACTTTTCTTTTTCATAAAATACACCCAAACTTTTCTGCTATAGTCATCAATAAAACTGACAAAATAATGACAGCCTCCAAGAGATGCAGCTTTAGTAGTCCACACATCAGAGTGGATTAATTCCAATGGCTTCTTACTCTCTTGAACATGTCTAGGAAATGGTTTCCTTGCCTGTTTTCCAAACTGACAGGCTTCACATACCTTATGCATTTTTGCAACCTTGAATTTAGGCAAACCTGCAACAATATTTTGGGCCTGCATTGATTTAAGTCGTTGTACATTAACATGACCAATGCGTTTATGCCAGATATCAATATTTGCAACTACACCGGTCCCATGTGCAAACATTGCTGCACTCAATTCAGGCATGTCTGCATCCAACGTAAACATTTTGCCATTCTTCTTTCCTTTTGCTATCAAGCGACCTTTATTTTTCATATCCTCAACAAAGCATCCATGAGGATTAAATCTGACCTGCAAGCCCTGCTCAACCATTTGACCAACAGAAACTAGATTCTTGGTGATATTCGGGACATGAAATACGTCAGACAGGTATTTCTTTTTCCCATCCTACATAGACAAATGAATTTTTCCAATCTGCACAATAGGATGTGCAGTATCATCACCAGTCTCCACAAATCCTAGTTTTTCCATTTTTCTTGCATCCTCCATCCATTCTGCATGACCTATCATGTGGTTTGATGCACCTGAATCAACATACCATACATCATTGCTTTCTTCTGCACTTGTCACAGAGTTGTTCATGTGCTGCATCATAAAAAAATGCTCATTTCTGTCATCACCCTGTCTACTAGAAGATGCATAATTCCCTTGTTGCAGTTTTCCATTCATGATATCATTCTGCTTTTTATAGCAGTCTTTAGCCATATGACCCATTTTACCACAGTAGTAGCATTCAACATTACTGTTTGCATTTTGGCCTCTTTGCCATCCACCACGACCTCTTTGGCTCCCCCTACCTCTAGAGTTACCACGTCCTCCTCCATAGGACTGGTTTTCTTGAGTTTGCTGCATATTCTGATTTCTACCATGGCCTCCATATCGGCCTCCTCTACCTCTGCCTCTACCTCTTCCAGCATTTGAGTAGAAGACAGCTTCTTTTGAAGTTCCTCCTGAAGAAGATGCACCACCATTTCTCTGCTCCTCAGAAATTAGAAGAGCAATCAACTCCTCAAAATCAGGAAATCTTTCACGGACGGAAATGGCTGCTCGGAACTGTGCATAATCCTTTCCTAGACCATTCAAGGTCACAGAAACTAAATCATCATCTTCCACTGGCGACCCAATGGAAGCAAGTGCATCTACAATCTTCTTCACCTTCATGTGGTAGTCATTAATACTCATATTTTCTCTTTGCACATTGTGCAACTCTTGCTTGAGCTGCATTTTCCTGCCTTGCGTATTTGTGCTAACATTTTTGACAAAGTATCCCATGCCTCCTTTGGCATACTTGCATCCTGAATATGCACAATCATAGAGTCTGAAATACTGATAGACAGCCAGTACATAACTTTCCTAGCTCTCTCATGCCATGCTTTGAATGCCTGCATTTGCTGTTGATTGGGAACATCAGGAAGAACTGGTTCTTCTTCATTTCCTGCAACAAATTCCCAATATCCTTTTCCCATAAGGAAATTCGTCATTCTAAACTTCCATGCTTGGAAGTTGTTCTTGTCAAGCTTTTCAGTGACAATCTGTGAAAGAGAATCAGATGCCATTACAGAACACTGCAAAAAATTATGTCACTGCAAAAAACACAGCTTCACCTTCACAAGGAAAAATCTGCAAAACTGGCGAAAGTGGTATTTGACCACACAGTCACTTCCTAGTGACGATTTTGCATCAACATGCAACAGGGATGATTCTGTAACTCCCGTCTCTGTGCACAAGCATACGATGCAATTTCTACAGTAACTTTTCACCGACCTGTAGAACAGTGGCTGCACAGTATAAAACTGGGCCTTTTCCTGAGTGCGTGCAGAAAACTTCCGCCTCCAAAACAGGCCCCGAAATGGCCTCAAATAAAAAAAACAAGGTCGCCCTGGGCTAAAGTCCTCACCCGCAGCATATACTGCCCTCTTGCTTCACCGCAAAGGACATCTCAACTTGAGACAATGCACTCCTGCACTTTCTGGCTGTGCTACCTGCAGAGATCTGCTCCCAAAACAGAAAATGAAAGCAACACTGCTCCTCTTACCAGAACACCGCGAGCTTGGCTTGCTTTCTTGAGCTCCTTACCATGAACAAGGCTCTGATACCATGTCAAGATTATGGGAGAGAAGGAAGGAGTCTCACTTGTAGCTTTCTTGCTTGCACAATGGGGGAATACACACAGAGGTGGAGGCTGAAAACAGTTTTCCTCTTCTTAGTTGTGTAAGCCAAAAAGAACTCAAGTACAAAGAAATAGAAGAACCCTATATATGGGTCTCAAACCAAACTCAACTAACTAAGGTGGCATACTAATTGAGCCACGAACTAGAGTAGATAAGGATAGCTATCATGTAGCTATTATTCATGGGCGGTGTACCAACTACGTCTGCAACTAACAAGTCGGTGACATAAATACACAACGGTCACCCTGGCGTATCACGAGTGGAGCTCGATATCTCAACATAGGCTTTATTTCACAAATCATGTGGTGGGGGAACTTACTTGAGCTACTACGCTAAACAGACACCATACACACAAGAGAAAACTCACTCAAGAACATAAGAAGAGAGATGGAGATCAAAACATTTACTTACTAGTTTCTTCTTCTCCTTTCGTACACATAGTATAGATAAGATATAACATAAAGGAAAGTGGCCTACTAAGTCAAAGAATGCATAACTAAGTATACTAATTGGCTAGCACTATAATTATGTCAGTTGTAGGTAGATGCAACAAACTAAATATAATAAGTGATACATTAGTGGCCATGTGAGAATCATAATGATCATCGACATGCTAAGTGTAGATGTATGGACCCATCTAGCCCAAGAGGTCCATCATCAATGTCCGCACATGTTGAGGTTGTCATCTCAACACTCCCCCTCAAGCTCAACTATGTCTCTGCAACTCCAAGTAAGCTTTGAAATCTTTGAAGCTACTCTACACCCAATGCCTTTGTGAAAATGTCAGTTATTTGATCATGTGTGTTGACATATACTGATTCAATTTTTCTTGCAAGTACCTTCTCTCTCACAAAGTAGTAATGCACCTCAATGTGTTTTATCAAGAACATTGGGTTTGTAGCTAGCTGTATGCTTCTCATGTTGTCACAATGAATGACAACTGTGTCACGATTGTGGAAGAGAAGGAAGGAGTCTCACTTGTAGCTTTCTTGCTTGCACAATGGGGGAATACACACACAGGTGGAGGTTGAAAACAGTTTTCCTCTTCTTAGTTGTGTAAGCCAAAAAGAACTCAAGTACAAAAGAAATAGAAGAACCCTATATGTGGGTCTCAAACCAAACTCAACTAACTAAGGTGGCATACTAACTGAGCCATGAAACTAGAGTAGATAAGGATAGCTGTCATCTAGCTATTATTCATAGGTGGTGTACCAACCGCATCTGCAGCTAACAAGTCGGTGACATAAATGCACAACGGTCACCTTCGCATATCACGAGTGGAGCTCGATATCTCAACACTCCCCCTCGAGCTCAATCCCAATTCCTGCACACCAAGCTGGTCTCTGAACTTGCGCAGCTTCTCTACGCCCAATGCCTTCATGAATATGTCAGCTACCTGATCTTCTATGCTGACATAAACTAGATCAATAAGACCTAGTAAAACCCTCTCCCGCACATAGTGATAATGCATCTCAATGTGCTTTGTTCTAGCATGATAGACTGGGTTATTTGCCAAGTGTATACTACTCATGTTGTCACAATAAATGACAACTAGCCCATCTGTAGGCTGATGCATATCATAAAGTAGCTTATGAACCAAGCTACCTCACATGCAGCCATTGCTGCACCCCTGTACTCAGCCTCTATTGCTCGACAAGGCAACTGTAGGCTATTTCTTGCTACTCCAAGTGACTACACCACTTCCAAAAAAGAACACATATCCACTGGTAGATTGTCCATCAGAAATACTACCAGCCCAATCAGCATCAGTGTATCCATGCAACTGTATCTGAACCCCAGTCTCATAAAATAGTCCATACTGCAATGTGTACTTCACATACCTGAGTATGCATCTAGCCGCATCCAAATTCAGTTTCCTTGGAGTCTGCATAAACTGACTTACCAATCCAACAGCATAGCTCAAATCTGGCCTGGTAATAGTCATATAAATCAAACTTCCTACTATGCGTCTATACATAGTAGGGTCTTCCAGAAGCTCACCTGCATCTGTGCTCAGCTTCACATTCTGCTCCAAAGGAATTGAAATAGGCTTACAGCCTGTCATCCCATATTTGGATAGCGTGTCCAATCCATATTGCCTCTGCAAGAGCCGTATTCCACTTGGTGATCTAATCACCTCAATGCCCAAGAAATAACGTAGCTCTCCCAAATCCTTCATCTCAAACTTCTGCTTCAATAGCATTTTCACATGAAGGATATCTTCATCACTATCACCTGTCATAATCAAATCATCAACATAAATGACAAGTAGCATAATACCTTTCTTTGTTTTTCTCACATAAAGTGAGAAATCTGCCTTGGAAACCTGAAAGCCAATAGTGACAAGATACTGTCCTATCTTGTCAGACCATGCTCTAGGTGCTTGCTTCAAGCCATACAAGGCTTTCTTCAACCTGCAAATAAACTCAGGATGAACAGCATGCACATAACCTGGTGGCTGCTCCATATAGACCTCTTCTTGCAAATCACCATGCAAGAAGGCATTCTTTACATCCATCTGATGTAAAGACCATCCCTTTGATGTAGCCATAGCAATGACTGCTCTTACGGTTGCCATCCTTGCAACCGGACTGAATGTTTCTTCATAATCAATGCCATATGTTTGTGCATACCCCTTAACTACTAAGCTTGCCTTGTATCTATTCACAGAATCATCTGCATTGTGTTTCACCTTATAAACCCACTTACAACCAATTGCATTCTTATCTTTAGGCAAAGGTACCAATTCCCATGTAGCATTTGCTTCCAAGGCATCCATTTCTTCATCCATGACTTTCTCCCATTTTTCTTTTCCCATGGCTTGCTCAAAAGAAGTGGGTTCTCGTTCCTGTATCATTTTGACCATATAGGCGTAGTGAATGGCTGTAAATCCATCATATTTCAGCCTATCCACATGATACCTAGCTCTGGTGGACCTGCGCAAAGTAGGTTCACTCCCAGGTGCTCTCAAAACATCCATGGTCTTCCTTACTCCAGGTGTAACAATAGAAGGAATACCCAACTCATCATCAATGCTCTGTTCTGAGCCACTGGATTCACCATCCACATAAGAGTGACTTGCATTCACATCAAACATGGGCTGATCTACCTTCTCTTTTCCTTTTCGTGAAACCTACATACTACTATCTGCATTGTTTTGAGGAGATTCTCCTGATCTCAATCTGCCTGTCCATGCGAAGAATGTGAACCACTGCTAGAGGACACTCCAGGTTCACTAATATTTTGTGACTGCTGTTGTGAATTCTGTGCAGCATTACCATTTGTGCATCTACATCATCAATCACATTTACTGGTTTATACCAGCTACTCATCTCATCAAGAACAACATCTCTGCTCACTGTAAACTTACGAGTAGAAGGGTTATAGCATCTATACCCTTTCTGCTCTGTAGAGAGTAACCAATAAAGATGCACTTCTTAGCTTTTGGATCCAACTTGGATCTCAATTCATCTGGGACATGAACATAGGCAATGCAACCAAAAATCTTCAAATGAGAAATATCTGGTTTCCTACCGGTATACCTCTCCTCTGGAGTCATCCCATGTATTGCTGTAGTGGGAGCCCTGTTCATTATGTAGACTATTGAAGCAACTGCTTCAGCCCAGTAAAAATCTAGCAAGTCTTTTTCGTTGAGCATGGCACGAGATACCTCTCCAATATGCCTGTTTTTTCTTTCTGCAATTCCATTTTGTTGTGGGGTATGACTGCATAAATATTGCTGCTTTATGCCATGCTCCTACAGAAACCTTGCAAACTCATTTGAGAGGTACTCTCCCCCTCCATCTGACCTTAGCATTTTATTTGTAGGCCTGTTTCTTTTTTAACCATAGCTTTAAGAGTTTTGAAATGCCCAAACACTTCACTTTTCTTTTTCATAAAATACACCCAAACTTTTCTGCTATAGTCATCAATAAAAGTGACAAAATAATGACAGCCTCCAATAGATGCAGCTTTAGTAGTCCACACATCAGAGTGGATTAATTCCAATGGCTTCTTACTCTCTTGAACATGTCTAGGAAATGGTTTCCTTGCCTGTTTTCCAAATTGACAGGCTTTGCATACCTTATGCATTTCTGTAACCTTGAATTTAGGCAATCCTGCAACAATATTTTGAGCTTGCATTGATTTAAGTCGTTGTACATTAACATGACCAATGCGTTTATGCCAAATATCAATATCTGCAACTACACCGGTCCCATGTGCAAACATTGCTGCACTCAATTCAGGCATGTCTGCATCCAATGACCTTCTTCTTTCCTTTTGCTATCAAGCGACCTTTATTTTTCATATCCTCAACAAAGCATCCATGGGAATTAAATCTGACTTGCAAGCCCTGCTCAACCATTTGACCAACAGAAACTAGGTCATTGGTGATATTCGGGACATGAAATACATCCGACGAGTATTTCTTTTTCCCATCCTGCATAGACAAAGGAATATTTCCAATTTGCACAATAGGATGTGTAGTATCATCACCAATCTCCACAAATCTTGGTTTTTCCATTTTCCTTGCATCCTGCATCCATTTTGCATGACCTGTCATGTGGTTTGATGCACCTGAGTCAACATACCACACATCGTTGCTTTCTTCTGCACTTGTCACAGAATTGGTCATGTGCTACACCATAAACAAGTGCTCATTTCTGTCATCACCTTGTCTACTAGAAGATGCATAATTCCCTTGTTGCAATTTTCCATTCATGATGTCATTCTACTTTTAATAGCAGTCTTTAGCCATATGACCCATTTTACCACAGTAGTAGCATTCAACATTGCTGTTTGCATTTTGGCCTCTTTGCCATCCACCACGACCTCTTTGGCTCCCCCTGCCTCTAGAGTTACCATGTTCTCCTCCATAGGACTGGTTTTCTTGAGTTTGCTGCATATTTTGATTTCTATCACGGTCTCCAGATCAGCCTCCTCTACCTCTGCCTCTACCTCTTCCAACATTTGAGTAGAAGACAACTTCTTTTGAAGTTCCTCCTGAAGAAGATGCACCACCATTTCTCTGCTCCTTAGAAATTAGAAGAGCAATCAACTCCTCAAAATCAGGAAATCTTTCACGGACGGAAATGGATGTTTGGAGCTGTACATAATCCTTTCCTAGACCATTCAAGGTCACAGAAACGAAATCATCATCTTCCACTAGTGACCCAATGGAAGCAAGTGCATCTGTAATCTTCTTCACCATCATGTGGTAGTCATTGATGCTCATACTTTCTCTTTGCACATTGTGCAACTCTTGCTTGAGTTGCATTTTCTTGGCTTGCGTATTTGTGCTATACATTTTTGACAAAGTATCCCATGCCTCCTTTTGCGTACTTGCATCCTGAATATGCGCAATCATAGAGTCTAAAATACTGATCGACAGCCAGTACATAACTTTTCTGGCTCTCTCATGCCATCCTTTAAATGCCTACATTTGTTGTTGATTGGGAACATCAGGAAGAACTGGTTCTTCTTTATTTCCTGCAACAAATTCCCAATATCCTTTTCCCATAAGGAAATTCGTCATTCTAAACTTCCATGCTTGGAAGTTGTTCTTGTCAAGCTTTTCAGTGACAATCTGTGAAAGAGAATCAGACGCCATTACAGAACACTGCAAAAAATTCTGTCACTGCAAAAAACACAGCTTCAGCCTCACAAGGGCAAATCTGCAAAACTGATGAAAGTGGTATCTGACCACACAGTCACTTCCTAGTGACGATTTTGCATCAGCATGCAACAATGATGATTCTGTAACTCCCAATGTCTCTGCGCACAAGCATACGATGCAATTTCTACGGTAACTTTTCACCGACCTGTAGAACAGTGGTCACACAGCAAAAAACAAGGCCTTTTCCTGAGTGCATTCAGAAAACTTCTGCCTCCAAAATAGGCCCCGAAATGGCCTCGAATCAAAAAAACAAGGAAACTTAGGGCTAAAGCCTTGTCTTGCAGCATATACTGCCCTCTTGCTACACCATGAAGGGCATCTCAATCTGAGACAATGCACTCTTGCACTTTCCGGCTATGCTACTTGCAAAGACTTGCTCCCAAACTCGAAAAATGAAAGCAACACTGGTCCTCTTACCAAAACGCCGCGAACTTGGTTTGCTTTCTTGAGCTCCTTACCATGAACCAGGCTCTGATACCATGTCACGATTGTGGGAGAGAAGGAAGGAGTATCACTTATAGCTTTCTTGCTTGCACAATGGGGGAATATACACACACAGGTGGAGGCTAAAAATAGTTTTCCTCTTCTTTGTTGTGTAACCCAAAAGAACTCAAGTACAAAAGAAATAGAAGAACCCTATATGTGGGTCTCAAACCAAACTCAACTAACTAAGGTGGCATACTAATTGAGCCACGAACTAGAGTAGATAAGGATAGCTGTCATTTAGCTATTATTCATGGGCGGTGTACTAACCGCATCTGCAGTTAACAAGTCGGTGACATAAATGCACAACGGTCACCCTGGCATATCACGAGTGGAGCTCGATATCTCAACAAACTGGACCATCTTCCTACACATCCAAATCACCTAATAACTTTTATAGCCATACCACCTTACATATTGCCATAGCAACAGTTTTATACTCAGCCTCTATACTCAATAAAGCAACTATAGGTTGCTTTTTTCTACTCCACATAACTATTGCACTACCAAGGGAAAACATGAATCCACTAATAGATCTTTTGTTAGATATGTTACCAGCCCAATCTGCATCTGTGTATCCAAACACTTGTAAATCCTTACCTACCTCATTAAAAAGTCTATAATGTAAGGTGGACTTCGCATACCTCTGTATACATCTAATAGCATCCAAATGAGGCCTTCTAGGCATCTGTATAAACTAACTAATAAGGCCAACAAGATAACTCAAGTCTAGTCTTATGATAGTCATGTAAATCAAACTCCCTACTATTCTCTTGAACATAGTAGGGTCTTCTATCTCATCCCCAACATCAACACACAACTTCACATTTTGCTCCAATAGCACTAAAAGAGGCTTACATGCTATCATACCATACTTAGACAACATATCCAAGCAATATTGCCTTTGGGATAGCCATATACCATCATCACATTTAATTACCTCAATATCAAGAAAGTACATTAGCTCACTCAAATCCTTCATCTCAAACTTCTTCTTAAAAAAGTCCTTAACTTCAATAATCTCACTGTCACTGTCACTTGTAATAATCGAGTCATCCACATAGATGACTATGATGACTAAACGTGCATCTCCCTTTCTCACATAAAGTGAGTAATCAACATTAGAAACATAAAAACTAATGTTGACAAGAGACTCTCCAATCTTGTCAAATCATGCTCTAGGTGCTTACTTTAATCCATAGATCTCCTTATTTAATCTACACACATACGTGGGACGCTCTAAATCCTCATAACCTACTAGCTACTCCATATACACCTCTTTTTGCAATTCACCATATGCAAGAAGGAATTCTTGGCATCCATTTGCTACAAAATCCAACATTTGGCTGATGTCAAAGTAATCACACATCTAACAATTGCCATCCTAGCAATTGGAATGAATGTCTCTTCATAATCTATGCCATATGTTTGAACATAGCCTTTTGCACCCAACCTATACCTGCTACTAATACAACCATTTGCATTACACTTGCTTTTATAAACCCACTTACAACCAATAGCTTTCTTTCCCTTAGGAAATGGTACTAGATCCCAAGTCTTATTGGCTTTTAATGCAACTATTCCCTCATCCATTGCCGCATCCCACAATAAGCATGACCAACAACATCTTCAAAACAAGAGAGCTCAACATCCTCAGCCATCTCTATTATATAAGCATAATAGTGACTTGTATAATCTTCAAAACCAAATCTTGTAATAGGGTATTTTACCCTACTAGATCTACGTATCACTGGATCACTTAGTGGAGCCCTTACATTACCATGTACTATCTATACAGTTGGTGTCTTGACTAAAGGAACACCAAGCTCATCATCCAAGCTCTTTGAACCACGGGAATATCCATCAAATCCCAAATGATTAGTAGATTCATCATTACCATTTGACACTTTCTTCTTCCCTTTGTCTTTACCTACAATACTTATAGTTACACTTGGAGATGTGGAACTACTCCTTAGTCTCCTAGACTAAGGGCTAATTGTAGATGTAGTACCAGATGGTGTTTCAAGTCCACTAAGTCTTCATGATTCTTGCTTTTCTTTCTGCACATAACTATCATGACCATCATCTTCATCCAATGTATCACTACTAGATGCATACCAACTACTCATCTTATAAAAAATAACATCCCTACTCACTCTCAACTCATCTGTGACAGGGTTATCACAACTAGATGCATACCAACTACTCATCTCATAAAAAATAACATCCCTACTCACTCTCAACTCACTTGCGTGACAGGTTATCATAAGATATTATTTCTGCTCTAAAGAGTTTCCAATAAAAATATATTTTTTGACCTTTGAATCAAGCTTCTTTTGCAGCTCATTTGGCACATGAATATATGTAATATAGCCAAACACTTTCAAGTGTGACATATCGGGCTTCTTGCCTATAAAGCATTCTTCGAGGGTCATCCCATGAAGTACAAGTGTGGGAGTTTTGTTCATAATATAGACAACAATATAAATAGTTTTAGACCAAAATATTTTAGAATATTCTTTTCAGTCATCAATGCTTGCGTAACTTCTGTAATATGTCTATTTTTCCTAAATTCTGCAACCCCATTTTGTTGTGGGGTGTACTTGTAACTAAACTGTATCTTTATTCCACGAGACCTTGAGAAGTCATTGAACTTGTTAGAGAGTCCTCTCCTCCTCCATCTGACCTCAATCACTTAACTTTCAAGCATGTTTATGTTTCAATAATAGCCTTGAAAGTTTTGAAGTGCTCAAATACATTACTCTTTTCCTTCATAAAATATACCCATAGCTTCCTTGAACAATCATTAATAAGTGTGATCAAATATTTGCTATCGCCAAGAGATATGTTTTATGTAGCCCTCAAAAATCTCTATGCACAACATCAAGTATATTTCTTCTCACATCTTTATCATGCAAAAAAGGCTGTCTTGCATGCTTACCAAGTTGACATGCTTCACACTATGAAATTCTGCAACTCTAAAAGCAAGCAAGTTGTAACGTTTCACTCTCATCCCCACCCACATTCTCACATTTCAAGGAGATATCGACGCCCATCAAGTTTTGTTTGCGTGCAATGAGCTGAGGACATATTCATCAAGTTAGTAAGCTAAGGAAGTTGGTAACAGTAGCTAGTTAGATAAGGTTTAGTGAGAAGTAAGCTAATATGTTAGTAATACTTTAGAAGGTTAAAATGCTAGTTGTAAAGCTAATAAGGTGAGTTTAACAATAAGTTTAAAAGGAAAAATAAAAAATAAAAATTACTTACCTGTCATGCAGCCACCACACGCCCATCATCGTCGTCGCCATCTTGAGGATGCCACCATGCCATACACGTCGGCCGTTGCCACTTCGGAGAATCACCACCTTGACACCATTTATTATCACGATGATGATAATCATCATCATAATCATCACCATCAACTACATGCTGTCATGGCAACCATGGATGAGCATGGCGGACATCTGTACGATGGGTGGAGAAGAGGACGTGGTACGCAATGGGGAGATATCGATTCCCCCCTCCTCCCAGCCTATATAAAGGCTCTATTCCCCCCCCCGGCAGATTAACACATATTCTCCATGTGGGGAACAATCAGATGTTGTCGAGCTACCAATTGCAAATATTAGAAGGAGAGAGGGAGAGAGGTAGGGAGAAGTTAGAGGAAAAGATGACGACTAGTAAGAAAGAGAGAAGGTGGGAGTTAGGAATGACGAGATGCTGCTAGGTAGAAAACAAGGGAGAGAAGAGAGAAGAAGAGGGAAAGAGAGGAGGAGAAAAAGAGGAAGAGAGAAGATAAGAAGAAGAAGGAGAAGAAGAAGAGGGAGAGAGAGAAGGAGAAGAAGAGAAAAAGAAGAAGAAGAGGAAGAAGAGAGAGAGAGAAGAAGGGAAGGAGAGGGAGAGAGAGAAGGAGAAGAAGAAGTGAAGAGAAGAAGAGGGAGAGAGAGAGTAGGAGAAGAAGAAAAGAGAGTGAAGGAGAAGAAGAAGAGAAGAAAAGAAGAAGAAGAGGGAGAGAGAGAGAAGGAGAAGAAGAGGGAGAGAGAGAGAGAAGGAGAGGAAGAAGAGAGGAAGAAGGAGAAGAGGGAGAGAGAGAAGAAGAAGAAGAAGGAGAAGAAGAGAGAGAGAGGAGAAGGAGAAGGAGAAGAAGAGGGAGAGAGAAGAGAAGAAGAAGAAGAAGAAGAAGAAGAAGAAGAAGAAGAAGGGGAAGGGAGAGAAAGAAGGAAAACAAATTGGGGAGAGGGTGAAAGAAGAAGATAAGTTATGCATGTTGAAGTCACATTGTTTGGCCTTAGATTCCTTATGAACCCGCGTACCACTTCCTTCTGCCAAGGCAAGAGCGGTCGATTTACCTCAAGGGTTGCAAGACCGGGAACGCACAAGAATGGCACCAAGAGATGAGTTACAAGGAGCACAAGCGCTGAAGTTGCAAACGGAGCTAGAAACATATCCAATGCAAGCGGAGACATGAATACCACCAACCCTCCAGCAACTATAGCTCATATGCAGGTTGTACCAAGATTTAGATTCTTCTCACGCATCTTGAATTCTTAAATAGAGGTAGAATTGCAAGTATTCGCCATTAAAGGGCTTAGGATGGGTTGATCTTCTACCCTAAATAGGTAGCCATGATTAATAAAGGTCAGGGTGAAATCAGTTAGTTCATTTAAAGGATCTAGAAGGAACTTGTTAAATCGACCTTACGAAGCCCTAACCCAAGGGGGAGAGCGAACTTTAGGGTCGTTGATTTATGCTAAGCATGTTGCTTGGAATTGTTGAAATGCTTTTAACGAAGGTTGATCTTGTTAGAGATGGATTGTTGACCCAAGTTATGCTTGGTTGTTTGAAAAGGTTGTAAATTCCTTGAGCAAGTGTTTTGATACATCCAAGTTAAATTCTGGTTGTGCATGCAATGGGATTGCGATGCCTTGAAGCAAGAGGTTGTGTATTCAATTGTTTGTTGATATGGTTTTGGATGCTAATCCAAGTTGTTTGTGATTGATGATTTCATGGCCGGGTCTGGGACTAATTGCCATGGGAACAAAAGGGATGTTTTCCCTAGTAAATGTTATTAGGCTGGTTGCTTCAGTTGTGGGGATGATTTCCTAAATGGATAATTAAGGAAGGATGGTGCTAGCTACCCCCCGTGAACCGCCAAACCCTAACCAAGGGGGTTATGAATCCACGTCGGGAATGTGGACCGAACCCGTCGCGAGAGGTCTCTCCATGGAAATTACTTGGCGTAGGAGGACGCTTGGGTGCCAGGGGGATCTGGCTATAAATCCCAATGCCTCTGGACCCTACATAAGTGTTCTACGTGACTCGAGATGGGATCTCGAGGCCTTAATACTAGTTACAAGGCGGAATCTTGGTAGGATAAACCTTTGGGTTTTATTGCCGGGAGATGGAAGGATTTTTTTGTGGAGGCAGAAAGGGACACTTAATTCTCTTATATGGGCGGGAGACAAACATTAATCTGAAGATAAGTTAAGGAAGTGTTTGATCTTGTTTTATCTTGTCTTTGTGTCTGTGCCCTAAATTACGTAAAGGAACCTATGATTAACGGGTTAATTAAGGAAGCTGCTTTTATGTGTCAAACATAATGTGGTAGATAATTAGATAACTAAAACAACCCCCAAGGGAAGCGTAGTGGATGTGACCAATGGGTCTATTCTACGGAAGGGTGGTCTCGGTTAGCCGAGAGCTTTCCTTAAAGGAAATTTTAGTGAGGAATATTAGGGGAAAGGTGAACGATGACCTTAGAAAATGTTGGTTAAAACCCTGATTCATACTGTTTTAGGGGACCGGAATGGGACTATGCCCTACGGGTAGAGAGGTCGAGCGATGCATCCCTCTTGTTTTCCATTCTCTTTGAACCAAGTGTGATATGAGTTTGCTTTGGCCCAGTTGTGTCTATGCAAAGTGGAGCAGTTGTAGACCAACGCTAGAAGGCTATTAGGAAGACCCGATTACAAGGAACCCGAACTTCAGGTCGATCCTAGCGGGAACGACCGGATAAGTTTTGTTGCAAGCAGACTCGAGAGACCCTAGTTGACAAACCCTGTGTCATTCCTTGGGAGTGCTGGGCGGGGTCTTCTAGATATACCTCTCGATTGACTGCTAAGACGTGTCCCGCAATTTGAGGAGCGGGCACCTTACACAAGCAATCCTTTGGACTGCATTCATTTCATCCTTTACATGTTTGTATGTCCAATACATTTGCACCATATTTTGATATTTACAACTACTCCTTTTCCTTTAGCATTCATAGTAGGAATTCCAACATTTAAAGTGAATATGTAGCCAACTCTACTTCCTTTTGCAACCAACTTACACTTATCATTAAAATCTTCTACAAAGTAGCCTTTTGCATTAAATCGAACTTACAACCCTTGTTCTACTATCTTATCAACAAAAACTGAATTATTTGTAATAGATGGAACATGCAAGACATCTGACAGATTCTTTGTTTGACCATTATACAAGGACAAGTTACTCTTTCTAATGTGTAAAATTGAGTGACATGAATCATCACCCATCTACACATAACCTAGATTTTGTAAATCTTGAATCTCTCTAAGCCATTCAGCATGATTGGTTGTATGATAGACGTACATGAATCAACATACCATACATTATCATGTGTCCTCTTTTTTGTAATAGCATTCATCATATGCTGTGTAACAAATAGATGCTCATTTTTCTCCTCAATATGAAGAGTATGCATAGTTTCCTTGTTGCAATTTACCACTACAGATCTCATCTTTCTCGACATAACAATGGTCTATTTTGCTACGATAATTACAAATAATACCAGAATTGCTAGAACCTTTGTTTGACCATCCACCTCTTTCTCTAGAGCTCCCCCTACTTCTAAAGTTCCCACAACCTCCTGAAAGTTTCATTTCACCGAATTGTTAATTTAACGTGTTTTGTTGGTTATCACCAACACATCCTATGCCATGGTCTCTTGAACAGGATTTGCCACATGTTTCCTTCCTGAACTTGAGTAAAATGCTTGGATTTATTCACCACTTCTTTTAGATAATTCACCTTGCATATTAATCTATTCGCTAATCATGAGAGAGACTACTCATCAAAAACTGGAAACAACTTCTATACAAACACAGAAATGACAAATGATTTCCAGGACTTCTCATTATTAAGGCCACCTAAAGTAGATGAAATCAAATAATCATCATTAAACATTTTATCAATAGCTACTAAGGCATTTGCAATGCTTCTCACTTTTAAAATATACTCATTTACATGCATATTTCCTTTCTTCAAGGTATTCAACTCTTTCTTGAGTTTTATGTTCTACGTCTTTTTATTTACTAAAAACATATTCTAAAATATTGTCCAACTACATGTGAAGTTTTTGCATTTTTCGCTATGAAACTCTTGTAAGCATTGTTGGTGTGAAAGTAGACCCCAAATTCATATTTTTGCATGTTTGCAATGTCTTGATTACTCAGCTTTTCTTTCTAGTCTCATAGAGATCTAGTCACAAAATTAAAAACTCAAGTTCCAATGTATTGATCACTTAGCTTTTCTTTCTGGTCTCATGAGTGATAGTTTGTTTCCTTCTCGCTAGTGTATGCCATAGAGATCTAGTCACAAAATTAAAATTTCAAGTGGCAATTCTTCATGACTTAGATTTCCTCAACATTTCCTTAACAATGTTTCCTATCCCTCAACCATGGAGATTACCCTTGCTACAATAATCACTTTTAACAAGAAGCAACCAAGGAAGCTATCTGATCATCAAATAACCATTACTCTTCCATCGAGATTTAGTAGATGAAATAACAAATGATTTCTAGGTCTTCTCATTATTAAGGCCACCTAAAGTAGATGAAATCAAATAATCATCATTAAATATTTTATCAATAGCTACTAAGGCATTTGCAATGCTTCTCACTTTTAAAACATACTCATTTACATGCATATTTCTTTTCTTCAAGGTATTCAACTCTTTCTTGAGTTTTATGTTCTATGTCTTTTTATTTACTAAAAACATATTCTAAAACATTGTCCAACTACATGTGAAGTTTTTGCATTTTTCTCTATGAAACTCTTGTAAGCATTGTTGGTGTGAAAGTAGACCCCAAATTCATATTTTTGCATATTTGCAATGTCTTGATTACTAAGCTTTTCTTTCTAGTCTCATAGAGATCTAGTCACAAAATCAAAAACTCATAGAGATCTAGTCACAAAATTAAAAACTCAAGTTGCAATGTATTGATCACTTAGCTTTTCTTTCTGGTTTCATGAGTGATGGTTTGTTTCCTTCTCGCTAGTGTATGCCATAGAGATCTAGTCACAAAATTAAGAACTCAAGTGGCAATTCTTCATAACTCATATTTCCTCAAGATTTCCTTAACAATGTTTCCTATCCCTCAACCATGGAGATTACCCTTGCTACAATAATCACTTTCAACAAGAAGCAACTAAGGAAGCTATCTGATCATCAAATAGCCACTACTCTTCCATCAAGATTTAGTAGATGAAATGACAAATGATTTCCAGGTCTTTGCATTATTAAGGCCACCTAAAGTAGATGAAATCAAATAATCATCATTAAACATTTTATCAATAGCTACTAAGGCATTTGCAGTGCTTCTCACTTTTAAAACACACTCATTTACATATATATTTTCTTTCTTCAAGGTATTCAACTCTTTCTTGAGTTTTATGTTCTATGTTTTTTAATTTACTAAAAACATATTCTAAAACATTGTCCAACTACATGTGAAGTTTTTGCATTTTTCTCTATGAAACTCTTGTAAGCATTGTTGGTGTGAAAGTAGACCCCAAATTCATATTTTTGCATGTTTGCAATGTCTTGATTACTAAGTTGTTCTTTCTAGTCTCATAGAGATCTAGTCACAAAATTAAAAACTCAAGTTGCAATGTATTGATCACTTAGCTTTTCTTTCTGGTCTCATGAGTGATAGTTTGATTCCTTCTCGCTAGTGTATGCCATAGAGATCTAGTCACAAAATTAAAAACTCAAGTGGCAATTCTTCATGACTCATATTTCCTCAACATTTCCTTAACAATGTTTCCTATCCCTCAACCATGGAGATTACCCTTGCTACAATAATCGCTTTCAACAAGAAGCAACCAAGTAAGCTATTTAATCATCAAATAACCATTACTCTTCCATCAAGATTTAGTAGATGAAATGACAAATGATTTCCAGGTCTTCTCATTATTAAGGCCACCTATGAAATCAAATAATCATCATTAAATATTTTATCAATAGCTACTAAGGCATTTGCAATGCTTCTCACTTTTAAAACATACTCATTTACATGCATATTTCTTTTCTTCAAGGTATTCAACTCTTTCTTGAGTTTTATGTTCTATGTCTTTTTATTTACTAAAAACATATTCTAAATATTTGTGGAACTACATGTGAAGTTTTTTGTAATGAAAGAGACCTAATTGTCCTAACTAAGAGGAAGGAGAGAGAGAAGGACTGCAGGAGAAGAGGGAGAGGAGAGAGAAAGGCAAGAAGAAGAGAGAGAAAGAGGGAAAAAGGAAGAAGAAGAGGAGGAAGAAGAAAAAACCATGGAAGCTTGAGAAGGTGAAAAGAGAGTTTCTTGATAATTTTGTGATACCTGAAAATACCCTCTTACACCTTATATACCGTCAGTGTGACTGGTATATTCCCATGCCATGTTCCCATTATCCCCGTTCATTACAAACCATCCCATCTCATAAAGTTTTTGTCCTAAAAAACAAGGGATGTAGTCATGAACTGTAAGGATGTGCTGTAGGAAATCAGCCATAACTTTGTGTGAGAAACTCCGAATGGGACAGTTGAGGTGTCATTACGGAGCCCATGAGATGTACTTTCAGCCCATGTGGGTGGGGTGGGGCTGCAATCAGGTCAGGACCAAAACTATTACAAAATAGAGGGCTGTCTAGGAATTACTAGTGCACTGTCCCAGATGGTATGGCTGGAGAAAAACAACCATAACTTCCACTAGGGAGATCGGGGCAAGTAAGGTGTTGGCACGGAGCCCTTGAGGTGTACTTTCAATCCATGTATGGAGGATGGGGCTGAAAATGGACTAGGACCAAAACTGGTGTAAAACAGGTGGCTGTCCAGATGCTGACTGCAGCCCAAAATAGGTGTCATGGTTAAGTTTCAGCCACCACGGCCTCCTTGAGGTGTGAAAATTCCTCCAAAATAGATGCTGGGCACCAAGAGGCTTCCTCTATTGATAGGCCTTGCCATTTGATCAGGTATTCATGTATGGAACGGGTGCAGAGTTGCTTTTCACGTTGCCTAATGACGCTTCAGGAATATACTGGATAAGGCTCTCCTCATCTATGGGCAGTAGCTCCTCTACATGATCTTTGGGAGTGACAATGAAAGGTTTCAATTGGCTCACATGGAAGACATGATGGATCTTAGTAGTGGGAGGGAGTTGGAGACGGTAAGCCAAGTCCTCGACCTTCTTAATGATTTTGTAGGGCCCATAGTAACGGTGTGCCAACTTGTTGCAAGAACCATCCTTTAGTGTAGCATAACGGGACTTGGGGACCTTGAGGAGTACCAATTCACCCTCTTGAAAGTCAAGGGGTCTTCTTTTTGCATTAGCATGGAGTTTCATGTGCTCTTGAGCCCTCTTGAGGTTTACCTTGCATTGTTGAAGTAAAGCTTGCATGCGGTCCCCACTCTTCTTTTCCAAGGGGGTTGAGCTTTTCATTGAAGATCATGGTAGGAAGGGGCACCCGATAACCATACAATGCTTCGAAGTGAGAGACTCCAATGCTCGAATGAGTGGAGTTGTTGTAAGAAAATTCAGCCAAGTGCAGCCATACATCCCAAGAATTCTGCACATCATGACAAAAATGTCGCAAATAGGTTTCAAGCCACTTATTGACTCTCTCGGTCTGCCCATCCATTTGGGGATGATAGAGCCAATTTGGTCCCCATGGAGCTGAAAATTGTCTGCCAAAACTGACTCATAAATTTGGTGTCCCGGTCATGTACTATAACGTGGGGTAAGCCATGCAACTTAAAAACATGCTCCATAAACTGAGTGGCAACTTGAGATGCTGTAAACTGGGATTTTGTAGGGATGAAATGGGCTGCTTTAGTGAGTCGGTCAACTACCACATATATGCTATCCCAACCCTTCTTGGTTGTTGGTAAACCAGTGATGAAATTCATGGTAATGTGGGTTCATTTTCCTTCAGGGATAGGTAAGGGCTGCAACAATCCACCCGGTTTAAGAGTGCTATCTTTATTTTGTTGACAAGGCACACATCTAGACACAAAGTCTTTAACATCCCACCATAGGCCTTTCCAATGGAAGCTTTTTGAAACTCAATCATATGTTTTGAAGACCCCTAAGTGGCCAGCAATCGGTGAAGAATGCATCTCTTCAAGGATCCTTTGGGTGAAAGGAGAGGCATGGGGAATCACAATACGGCCATGGATCCAAATGAGGCCGTTGTGGAGCTGATATTGGGAGTTGTCATCCATGACACTTTGCTATAATTTCTAGAAAAAAGGGCTGAATTCAGCATCAAGCAAGTATGCCTCTTGGAGCTCTTCAATCCAATCATGGTGGAGTTCAGTGATGGATGAAACCTTACATGCCCACATGCGAGAGAGTGCATCAGCCACTACATTTTCCTTGCCACGG
Source organism: Lygodium microphyllum (assembly GCF_053477565.2). Classification (NCBI taxonomy): domain Eukaryota; kingdom Viridiplantae; phylum Streptophyta; class Polypodiopsida; order Schizaeales; family Lygodiaceae; genus Lygodium; species Lygodium microphyllum. The sequence continues at coordinate 114,892,740 of NC_141148.1, forward strand.
GTGTGGGTAATCTCAAAGTCATAGTTTTGTAGGGTAGCCACCCATCTACGTTGTTTGGGAGTGAGGTTGGGCTAAGTCAAGAAGTATTTGAGCACACGGTGGTCACTTTTCACCTTAAATCTGCTGCCATACAAGTAGTGATGCCACTTTTTGATAGCATGAATGACTACCAACATCTCCTGATCATAGACATGCAACTCTCTCTCTCTTTATCATCCAATTTTCGGCTCTCAAATGCTATTACCCCGTGTTCTTGCAACAAGACTACACCAATACCCCGTCCACTAGCATCACATTGGATGGTAAAATCCTTTGAAAAGTCGGGGCATATGAGGATGGGGGCTGAAGTGAGCAAGTCTTTTAGCTACTAAAAACTGTGGTTAGCCAATTCATCCCATATGAAAGACTCTTTTTTTAGCTTTTCTATAAACGGGGCTGCAATTGTGGCATAATGGCAAACAAATCTCCGATAAAAAGAGGAGAGGCCAAGAAAACCACATAAAGAGGTAGTGGTAGTGGGGGTGGGCCATTCCCGGACACATTGCACTTTCTTAGTGTGGGAGCTTTCACTCAACCGCCAAGACCCACGGACCGCTTATTGTTTCAAGCATTCCAAGCGAGCTCTAATGGCTATCTCTCACCTAGCCGACGTGCCGTCGATCCTACAAATGCAGTGAGCTTACCTTGATGCTCGATCGAGTACCCTCCTCTCTCTTGCACTCCGGTAGCTCCACGATCCTAGATGCTAGCTCAAGCATCCTCAAGCCTCCTCCATCTCCAAGCTCCATCCTCCATAGCCGCACATGCAAGAGAAGAGAAGAGAAGTAGAGGAGAGGAGATGGTGAAGAGCTTCACCCTCTTGATCCCTCACTCTCACACACACTCATTCCCTCACACTCTCACACTCCCTCTCAAGAGCACACACAAGCAAGAAGGGGAGAAGAAGAGAGGAAGAAGAAGACTAGTTTTGCCACACACCAAAGAATGAGCTCCTCATTCACTTTTCAACTTTATATACAAAACCCTACTTCCCTTTTGGGCGGTCATCCCCTTTTCCCTTTTTTAGATGGCCGGTCATAGCCTAGAGGCCCAGTTTTCCATTGTCCTTTTATCTTCCTAGCTTCCTTTTCACCGCCCTTCTACATTTACAAATTGCACGGGTGAGAGCCCGGCGCTCTTTTACAAGATTTTAGGGTGCGCCTTTTTATTCAAAAATGTGCCTTTCCCTTTTTGTGTTTGCCTTGGACTTTTAAGGTTGTCCTTGCGCTTTTGGCCTTTTCTCCTTTTCTTTCTTCAGTCGGGCTACCTTTTTTCCGCCTTTGCCCTGCGTCTTTTCCACTTTCTTTTGCGTCTTTTTCACTTTCTTTTGCTTTCTTCGTGTTGGGGTTAACATTACCCCCCTCCTAGACGAGTGCCAGTCCCATGGCACTCACTGTCGTAGGTAGCAAGCTGTAGCATGCACCGAAGACTTGGGTGACAAGGACGCCTGGGGTGTGCACTGGTGACCGGCACACGTGGGGGTTTGGTGGGGATTCTGCCTAGGACGATTCTTTCCGGCCTTGTCGGATGATGAGGGGGGCAATTAGGGTTGGGCGTTAATGAAGAACGAATGACACTTTCGTTGTGGTCTTCAACACCTGCAATTGAAAACCTCTCAGGTGGTCTCTCCCTAAGGGTAGTGCTAGTCTTCCCTATTGTGCACAATACATATTTGATTAGTTTGGGAGACAGGTCGAACTCTAAGCAAGCTGAGAGTATTGTCCTGCACTTGAGGACCCAAACTGTGAATATAGTTCAGTGTAGGCATTATGTGAGTGCTTGTGCATACTTAGACATTACTTAGTTAGAAGACTTGTCGGCGTGGTTCCTTGTAGAGCAAGGAGCTAAGTTGATGAAAAAATGTGTTAATGAAGAGGTGGAGTACACTTTTGAAGATTGCTGGAGATGTCATTATGGGCTTTCCATTGTCGTCGAAGCCTTGCTTACTTCGATGGTTAGAAGGGCGTTGAGATGAGTGCAAGGGAGTATCATGGGCGAGGCGATCTCCCTAGGTAGGTCTTGTGCTTGACGTGCCCTTAACAAGTGTGGGGGATGCATGGATTTTTTTTAAATTTTTATTTTTTGCCATGATGAGGCATGTACATGGAGGCAACGGTACAAGGCATAATAGGAGTTTTACTCTTCGTCATCCGAATAGTGGGTAAGGGTTGGTGGGGGGCGGGGGGCCTTGTTAAGGAATTTTCGACTTAACAAGTAGCCCTTGATGTGGAGGCGGGTTTTGAGGGTGGTGGTAGAAAGAAAGGGGTGGTTGCACTGGGTGAATTTGCCGTCGTTCATGTCTTCGAGCAGTGCACCACATAAGGATGGCAAAAGAGAAGCACGCATCATGAGGCGAGTCATGGTGTTGCTATCTATGGCGTTGGGGTCAAAATAGAGGGGTGGAAGGTGGCGTTCTTGAGGTGCGGGTTCTTGGTGGACTAGGATCCTAATTAACCTAAGATAATTATAGGTGGTGATGAATGCGGGGTCGGGGCAAGAGGTGAATTCACTAAGGAATTTATCTATAGAGCTATACAAGTCGGGAAGGGTGAAAAGGAGAGCGTTCCTATGGGAGGTGGTATTGGCATTATAGATGATGGGGAAGTCGAACCTGCCGTGGATGGACGGGTTGAAGTCTACTCCTACCCTTCGAAGATACGGCATAAAAGTGGAGTTGTTCCTCTCTGAAGGAAGGGTGTTGCAAAATGCCATCCACACTTCCAGGTTGACGTAAAAAATGTGCCTCCTCCAGGTGCGTTGGCAATTATAGCCTTCCACTGTTCGAGGCACCTGGAGGACTTTATCTTGCCAAAACTCGCGGTCCTCGGCTCCCCAAGCAGTTGGGTGGGCCTCACGCTCTGCTAACCATTTGGCTTTGAGCATGGCCCCCATGGCAATGACAACCTCCACCAGTTGAATGGGCAGCACCTTATTCAAGGCAGTGGGAAACTCAAAGCGTAGGTCGAAGGGGTCGCGGTTATACTCGTGCTGTTCCCAGATAATCATTCGGCTAGTATTTAGCAGGGGAATCTTGGGTGCGCAGTGGGAGAGGGGCAGGCTATTTGTGGACAGGTCTGGCCTTCAACTTTCTTCTTGCCTTCTCCACCATCTCCTTTCTACGGTTGGTTTGGGCCGCTCTTCGCTCGGGAGATGTGTCAGGGGGTTGTACTTCGGCTTGTTGTGGTTGAGGGGGTGGTGGGACATATTCCTCTTCCTGAGGTCCCAGGTCGAGCTCCGGTTCACCCCCTTATGCTTGCTCATCTTCTTATGTTTTCTCCTTCGTGAAACCAAGGTTGTCCATCTCCTGTGCCGTCAGGCCTACCTGTGCCAAATATCTTCTCTACTCTTCTAGGCTCTGTGGCGGGCCTTCTAGCTACAGCGGCACGTGCAGGCCTGCTGTGAGAGCTCTGCGTGCAATGGTTAGCTTCCTTTGCAGCTGATCATTGGCTTCATCTCCTTCTGGTCGGGTGGCGTGGAGTAGCGTGTTGAGAAAAGTGCACTGCTGAGCTATCTTGGAGAGCTGGGCTGCTTCTGCCTGATTCTCAGCTAGCACCCTGTCTCCTTCGGCCTTGGCTAGCTGGCATGCTAAGTCCCGTACTCTCTGCTCGTTATGATTGGACCATTCTTTTGCCCTTCTCTCCATATCTTCCAAGCTTTCCCCCTGATGGAGGGTCATTGCCATAAGTTGTTGTTGCTGGGCTTCGAGCTCATGGTGCAGGCGGGACTGCTCCTGGTGTTCCTCCGCGATTTGCGCATTGAGCTGATCCAGCTTCACCTGCATCCTACGCACCTGTTCTGCCCTTAATTGATCCAGCTCTGCAGCCTCCTGTCTGATTTTCTCAAGCTGACTTTGCGCTTCCAGGTTGGTTGCAGATAACTGGTCATTCTTGCGCCGAAGGTGGGCAGTTGTTTCCCTCTCCCCGTTGAGACACTCCATTAGGATTTTCCTTCTTCCCTCCTAGGTAGTGTCGCGTTCCTTCAGGGCTCTTAGTTCTTCTGCTTCCTTAGTGCTGGCCTCCTCCCTAAGCACATCGATTTCCTTTTGATATTCTGTTATCTGCTTCACTCTGTCTAGCTGGAGGGCGGCTTGTGATTCACGTTCCGTTGCCAGCTCCTCCACAGCTATCCTCCTTTCCTGTCTGGCCCTTTGCAACTGTGTGAGTAGCTCTTTCACGTAGTCGTCGTAGTGGCCTGCTAGAGGTAGGGGGTGGGACATGGTTGTAGTGGTGGCAACCTCTTCCAATTTTTGTCTTTTCACTTCCGACCCTGGCTCTAGTTCGACCGTTGCTGCCCTTTTGGCACCTGAAGCTGGGGTGGCCCCGGCCGCTTCCCTTGCCAGCTCCCTTTCCACCAAAAACTGCAACCACGTGACCACGTTGCTCTCATCGATTTTTGGGGTGTGCCCCTGGGTGGCGGTGGTAGGGGGTGTCACCATGATGGGGGTGGCTTGCATGGGTGGCATGAGGAGAGGGGAGACTGGCCTGATTGGGTCTTTTCCTTTTCCTTCTGCAGGAGGCAGGTGCACAGTTTTCAACACACCAATGCTGGGACCGGGTGCTTCAGGTTGGTATGGACACCCTGCTCCTTCCACGTCTCTTCTTCGTTGTTCCTCGATGGAGCGACGGGTCGCCAGCTCCAAATCTTCTTGTTCCCTCCTTCTCAGCTCCTCCTCAGCCCTCTTTCTTCTTTCCTCCTCTTCCTTTACTGACTCCCTTTGGGCCCATTCGAGCTCTTCCTTCTCTTTTCTCCTTCGCTCCTCCTCTCTTTTTCGGTGTAGGGCTTTAATCCGTTGCTCTGCCTTTCTTTTTGGTGTAGCCTGGGGTTCTCCCTCCTCGTCGGTGTCCGTTTCCGTTTCATCAAACTGCTCTTCCACATGAGGCTGGGACTGTGACGGCGATTCGCCACTTTTCTCGTCATCTCCCTCTTTGTCTTCTCCCACTCGTCCATGCCCTATCGCTTCATGGATGATTGCGGTGAGGGCACCTCCAAAACCTATGGTGAAGGCCTTGGAGGATGAGGCTTTGCGGGTCGATTGGGGTGAAGGGGATTCTCCTGCTACGGCCCTTCCTTCTGTTGCCAGGGCCTTTGCCGAAGCCTCAATTGTCTTTCTTACGAACCCATTGAGGTTCACCTCATCCAGCGATTGAGCAGCGATGCTTTCGAGTAGAGGTACATTGATTCTGGACATGATGCTGTTGTACCGCTGACTCGAGAATAGGGTATGCATCATCTTCGCCTGTAGCTGAATCTCTTGATTGGGGATGTCTGCCAGGCTGATTTCGTCGTTGGTGTGGACCTTCACTTTGTCCATCCCCAACATGGCATAGACGTCTCTTTTTGGTTTCTTCTCCACCTTGTTTGGAAGCCCTAGTGCCCTTTCTATTAGTTTGGGGGTCAGTTCGACCTGCACTTGTCTGGTGGCTTCCCTGTCCCGCACCGTGACGGTGCCCCTGTTTCTGTTGAAGGTGCGTAGGAACTCGGCGCACAGGGTGTAGTTTATCCTCTGGCCCACTACGTCCAAGTACCTTTGTAAGTGGCATTGCTCTATAATTCGTCGTACCGTTGGTTTCTCAATGACCACGTCTTCTAGGTTGAATATGTGGCGGAACTTCAGCTGGTTGAACGCTCTTGTTTCCACCGTGAGGCCGTACCTCCTTGTTCTTCCTCCGAGAAGGGGAGCTTGCCAGCTTTGTCTTGACTTGCCATGGTCGCCACCTGCACATTTAGCCAATTAACTTTTTAGTATTTTTTGGCAACCAATTTGCTGGACGACCACAAACATAGCAGATTTTATCGTTCATAGCCCTAACTTTTCCTTTCAAACTTCTATCACCCCTTTTTATATGGCATTTCAATTTTGAGCCTTTTCATACTTGGTTTACTTTTTAGTTTTAACTTCGTTTATTGCCCCATCCCCCTCGTGGAAAAGAAAAATCCGTCCCAGGATTGGAGGTTGTGGGGCCAAGGCATTCATGTTTATTTGTGTAGGAGCCAATCGTAGAAGTTGGGGTTATATTCCAAGTGTGCAGCGCAGTCCAGGTCACAGGGTCGGATGCCTACATGTGTGATGTACGTGAGGACATCTGTGAGAAAATCACCAAAGTTGACCCGACTTGCGATGTGGAGCTCTTCCTCTGTCAAGATGCGGTCGAGATAGGGGTGCCCTAAGATATGATCGTCCATGGTCCGACCTCAAAGAGTGGTTGACACTCGATACGAGGTAGGCGCGACGTAGGTGGGATCATACTCGACCATTTTGATGGCTCGGCGTTGTTTGGCGTTGGTCATTATGCGGCATCCATCGACTTCCCATTTCAACCTAAGAGCGTACCACCACTTCAAGAAGGGTGATTCTGTATCCTCCAGGTGGGACAACCTTGCTTTCTCTTGGCTAGTGATGGTAGACGTTGTCCGTGGGTCAAATGATGTGATGAGGCGTTGCTTAATGGCTTGCTCTTTGGAGACCTCGCGAGCGAGCAGCTCGGTGGCAGAGCGAGAAGCTTGTGCAAAGGCGAATTCAAAAGTCTCCCAAGAGCAAGGCATATTGCGCACGTTTGTTGCAAGGGGTTCTACTAATAGTCCCAAGTCCAGGCAATCATAGCTGAGGGCTAGTGCAACAAAGGTGGCATCGAGCAGTTTGATGCAGTCCACCACATCATCTCCAGTGTCCTCTACGAGGTCAGCGGCGGCCAGCGTTAGGAATGACTTCCGTTCATAGGAGGGCTTAAGGCTGGCAGCAGGTGGTTGGGGTTTGCTGGAGCTGGAGGTTTTGACAGTACAGAGCTGCAAGCTAGGGGCCCGTTTGAGTCGGCAACCTGGGCGTTGGTTGAATGGATGGGTTGGGTTTGATCTTAGGGGCTATACTGCTGCAGTCAGCTAGGCTGCTGAGTGGCGGGTTGGGTTGGTTGGATGATGCCACTTGTGGTGATGGCCATTGTTTGGGTCGTTGGGCATGTGTGACGCTCGTGGGTTGACACGCAGAGGAGTCGGATGAGTGGGGTGAGCCCTACGATTCGTGGTCTTGAGGTGTCGAGGGACAAGGACTTGAGGTCGACGTAGAACTAGGGCGTGTGACAGTTGGGATTTTAGGGATCCACAGCGAGCCATTCCCCTCATAGTAGCCTTGTGCACGCAGGAGGACTTTAGGGACCCACATTTGTTTAATCCCGCGGCACTTGCGATGATGGCATCTTGGTTTCCTAGGTTTAGGTTTGTAGGTCTTCCGCGGACATGCGCGTCTAGTTCTAGGAAGTTCTCGAGGCTTCTTAGGTACCCATTGCAAGTGAGTCTGTTGGGGTTTTGCTTTGGGTGCGACAGGCCGCGGTGCGTGGGGATCTGGGTGTGGTAGATATGCATGGCCCCACTCCTTAGTCCTAGGTGCGGCTGTTTCTATCGGTGGCCCTGTGAGCGGTGATGGGGTTACGAGGCCCTTGCTGAAAGTCGTGACAATAGGCACGTTCCCGATCGTTAAGTGGATGCGTTGCGACTCATAATCAACGTTGCAGCGGGTCTGCTTTTTAAAAGTTCACCCGAGCAATGACTCTGTGCTTGCATCCATGGCATTTGGTTAGACGTAAAACATCATGGGGATAGTTTCACACTCGATAGAAACGGCGACTTGACATGTGCCAAGGATCGGGTAGGATTGAGCCCCGTATGGGCTCAATCTGGCTGTTGTGGAATGAAGTATTGGTGCGCCAAGCTTGGTCTAATGCTCATGCGTTAAAATGTTAAAATCCGCCCCCTCGTCAATCAGGGTGTTGAAGGAGCACGTCTGCTTGGCCGTGACCGTGATGCAGAGGTAGGCGGGTTCTACAGGCTCCTCCTCATTCTCGCAGATTTCCGTAATTGTGGCTACTCATATTTTGATGGGTGGTTCTACCATTGGTGGCTCATGCAACGGATGAGTGGGCGGGTAGTACTTCTTGATTCGACTGCCATTGAAGAAGCCCATTCCCTCACCATCCAGTGTTTCCAGCTCGACATTACCAGTCCGGCTGATTGCCCGAACCTTAAAGGGTCCGAGACCTTTGAATTTCATCTTTTGCTTATGTCCTTTAATAGAGTAGAGGAGCACTAGGTCACCCTGCTCAAACTCTCGTTGCTTGACATGTTTGTCAAACCAGCTTTTGCGTCGGGCTTTCTCGCAGATAAGTGCATGGGTGGCTAGGAGACGAACTTCTAACAGGCATTCTAGCTCAACCAAGCACTGCGTCCATGCTTCCTTCCCTTCCCATTGTTCTTGGAGTGCTATCCTGAGGCTAGGGACGAAGAATTATAATGGGAGAATAGCTTCAGTCCCATAGGTTAGCCTAAAAGGTGTTTGACCGACGGCCGTTTTATAAGCTGTTCGGTAGGCCCACAAGGCTGCCATCAACTTGTTATCCCAGTCACTTCGTGAGGCTGAAACTACTTTGGTCAGGACATTGATGAGAATTTTGTTGGTTGATTCAGCCTGGCCATTAGCCTGAGGGTAATATGGTGAGGATTTGCGATGGATGATGAGAAAGGTGGACAGGAGATGGGCTATCACTTCATTGATGAAGTGCGTTCCCTGGTCGCTAACCAGTTCGATGGGGCAACCAAAACGCGAGATTACTTGCTCCATAAGAACTTGGCAGTCGTCCTAGTGTCATTTCTCCACGTGGCTCTCACCTCCGCCCATTTGGTGAGGTAATCCGTGGCCACCACGATGTACCTGGCTTGTGAATATTGTGCCGCGAGGCTGATGGGTCCTATGAAGTCAATCCCCCATTTTTCGAAGGGTTGGTGAGCAATAATAGGGGTTAACTCCATCTGATTTTTACGAACCGGGACTTTTGTCCGTTGGCACTCGTCACAATGCTTGACAAATTGTGTGGCATTGCGGAAGAGTGTGGGCCACCATAGCTGGGACTGCAACACCTTTCGTGCTGTAGTGTCCCGCTAAAGTGTCCTCCTGCAATACTATTATGCGCCTCTGAGAGCACATCGTGCATCTCATGCTCACATACACATCTACGTAGCAATCCGTCTTGCCCCAGCCTATAGAGTTGGCCTGCAATCAGCTGGTAGGGCTCGATTTTTAGGATTAAGCGCCTAAGCCATGCCCATTCTATTGGTCGTTCGGGCAGCCCATGTTCGAGCACTTGGACTATGTCGTCTGCCTAGTATGGTGTCAGATCGGCCTTGAATAGGTCTCCTTCGCTGGACATATGGAATAAGTGGCTGTCCGGTAACTCGTCCATGATGCCTTGTCCAACGGCTTCTCCTGTGGGTATATTCAGCCATGTAATGTTGTTTTCCCTTCTGCACCACCACTGAAAAGTCAAACTCTAGGAGTAGGAGAAGCCATCGAGCTATACGTCCTGTAGCGCAAGGTTTGTTCACTAAATAGAGCAGGGCTTGATGGTCTATGAAGAAGGTGAAGGGGGTGGCCAGTAGGTAATTCCGGAACTTCTTCAAGGCGAACACCATGGCTAATCCCTCCCTTTCCATTGTCGAATAATTCATCTTTGTCTCAGTGAGTTGCCTGCTAGCAAAACTCACTGGGTAATCTAGGTTATGCTCACCAGGTTGGCACAACACTGCCCCCACGGCAAACTTAGAGGCGTCCATGTGTACGTGAAAAGTCATAGTCCAGTCTAGGGCTCGTAGGATAGGTGCCGTTGTTAGGGCTTTTTTCAATTCTTTGTAGGCCCGTTGGCATGCTTCAGTACACTCGAAGACAATTAGCAGTTTGTACAATGGCCTAGCGATCAGCGCGTGTAGTTCAGTACAAATCGCCGATAGTATCCTGTGTGACCTAAGAAGCATTGAACTCCCCTGTAATTACCTGGGGGTGGAAGGTCCACGATGACCTTGACCTTCGAGAAGTCCGTGACAATGCCATTCTTGGACACCACGTGTCCCAAGATGCATCCGTGCTTCACCCAAAACTGACATTTCAGGGGGTTGAGGGAGAGATGGTATAAGTGACACCGTTCAAAGACCGCGCGGAGTTTGTCGAGATGTTCGATCCAGGCCAAATGGACACACAGGTCATCGACAAAGACCTCTAACTCCTTGCGAATCATGTCCTTGAATATGGTGCACATGAGGCGTTGAAAGGTGGCGGGGGCATTGGTTAGCCCGAAGGGCATGACTACGTACGCAAAGACGCCCCACTCAGTGGCGAAGGCGGTCTTGTGCCTGTCTGTAGGATGCACTTGCACCTGATTGTACCCTGAGAAGCCATCCAAGAAACTGTAGGCTTCCTTACCTGCCACTCTCTCAAGCATGTGCTCGGTGTACGGTAAGGGGTAGTTGTCTCTCTTTGTAGCGGCGTTTACTTTCTTGTAATTGACACACACTCGAATCTTGCCGTTTTTCTTCATCACAATGACTATGGGTGACACCCAGTCTGTGTGCTCAATTTCGTAAATGAATTCGGCTCTCATCAGCTTGTCGATTTCCTCCTTGACAACATGAGCATGCTTTGGATTCATGGGGTATAGTCGCTGCTTGACCGGCGTTGCATCCGTTGTCATGGGTATGTTGTGAGTCACAACACTCAGATCTACCCCTCGTAGCTCATCTAAAGACCAAGCAAATACGTCCCGGTACTCCCATAAAAGGGTGACAAGACTGGACTCTTCTTCCGTGGTCAAGTCCTTGGCAATGAACACTGGTCGGGGTACTTCCCCTTCCAGGGCTAGGTTTACCTCCTTGACCTTGGCTGGTCCTTTAATTGGTTCGATGGTTTGCCCTTGGCACTTGGCACTTAGCAGAACCACTACCCTTTCCCCTCTTTTGAATTTAGAAAAGTGATTAGGGAGGTCTTGCTGCTTCCTTTGTTCCTCTGATCGCGCATCGTTGGGACACTTAGCCTCATCCTGCCGTAACCGTCTGTGCCTCAAGTGGACAGGTAAGTCTCCCTTGGTGCGTCTGGTCATGGGTGGCCTAGGGATTTCTAGGTCACCATCTGAAGTAGCTTCAAACTCAGAGTTAAATTCCCCATTTTCACTAGAGGAGGTGGTCTCCCCTGGTGGCCGCAGTTCAGATGGCGATTGGGTTCTAAGCAGTGCTGCCGTTCCTGGTTGGACTAGGCCGGCTTACTCAAAATCCATTGCTCCCGTCCGTTCCAACCAAGCACGATCACATTTCGTACACGTGACTCCTTGGTCCACTCTAAGGGCCGGTCTCGTCTGCGGCTTAGCATCTGCACGGATTTGCTCAATTTCTTGCCCTTCGGTGTCGTATATTCTACGGTATCCACCTCACCCTCACTTCCTTCATCGAAGGATTGGCAATCTTCGTATTTGTCACAGGAATCTTCATCGCTAGACTGCTCATCGTCCCCCAAGGCCTGCTCTGCCTCGTCTTGTTGGTCGGGAACCAATGCCCAGTTATACCTGAGGTTTAGTTCATGTACCCTGGTCCACTTCCACTCGGATTCTTCCAAGAGGTCCTAGAGAGGCTTGAGATTGGCAGCTGCGTTGCGTGCCAGTCAGTCCGTTAAGTGCCCCAGTATTCCCTGGAGTTCCCTCTTGTTGGTAGGCACTTGGAAGATGACAGTCGGTTCCTTGTCTTGGGTGTTTTCCTTGAGCAGATTAGAGATGGCGTCTAGGTCGACTGCTGGTGAGGTCTTCCAAGTGTCCATCTCTATTCTCACAGCGTTAGTTCGGTTGCCTAGGAAGATTAGGCTGTTACCCCACTCTTCGATAACTCTAGCATTGCGCATCCAGGGTCGACCCAATAAGATATCATAGTCCACTCCCTTCATGACGATAAAGTCGACAGAGAACTAGACTCCTGCAAACTTCACGGGCCAATTCTTCAAGACCCCGAATGGCTTCACTCGCATACCATTTGCTACCGTGACGTTAAACCGAGCAGCTTCGACAGGCAGGTTTCCCCACTTCTGTAACACTGCGTGGCTAAGCACACTAACCCCAGCTCTTGTGTCTACAATCCCCTTCCTCGTTGTGTCTCCCAGGGCCGACAGGACTGGGTGCATCTCCGAGCCCTCCCAGAAGGCGTTGACGTGCAAGGATTTAGGCCCGAAGTTTAGCGTCAAACTTGGCAAGTGCGTTTCCGCATCCTGGTCTTGAGGATCTACCGGGGCCTGCTCTTGCGGTCTCTCGACCCAAAGCTTGAGGTCCTGCCATAGGGCAGAGTGCTGCTTAAGCAGATCTCCCAGGCCAAACATTACAGGGGTGGTCACTAGTGTGGTCAGGAGATTGCTAAGCACTCGTCCTTCCCTTAGCCCAGACTATCCAGGCCAATGGCCGTGGCTAATCTGCGGATCTGTCGCGTCTAGGCTTGGCCTCGATGGCACTGCTTGTGGCATAGCAGTCTCGGCAGACTTAGGTTGGGGCGGTGATAGTGGCGTGCTCATGCTGGAGAGATCATCAATCTCGTCCTCCGTGATGGGTTCAACATCCTTGAGGTGCTGTTGAGCCTCCCTCACCCATTCCTTCACCTTTTCTATGGCTTCCAATTGCTGCTTGGGGTGTGGGTATTCCCCTACCTTAGCGCTTCCCTTTTGGGTTGTTTTAGGGGCTGAAGTCTGTGCCTCCGCGTCTGAGACTTTCTTCCCTTGGGGTAAGGTCGTAACACTGTCGGTTTTTAGTGCGTGGTTTTTAGTGCGACCTTAGCCTCTGATCTCTTCTTTTTCCACCTACGGCTCTTCTTTCCTACTGAGGTCGCGTCAAGATTGCTAGGTCTTGGCAGAGAGATGCCGGCCTACTTTGTTTGTGCTCGGGTCATAACTCGCAAGGGAATAGGTGTGGCCTCCCCATCGGGGTTTTAAACACCAAACAGCCCCAGTGGGACGGACGACAAATTAGCTGAACCGGAAGGCAACTTCCGTTTTGGGCAGTCTATAAAAAGATGGGTGATTCCACACTCTGCGCACCTTTGGTTAGCTTTGTCCCTGTTTTGCTGCTCTCTTTCGGGGCAACGTGATGAGACGTGACCGAGATGTCCACAAGTCCAACAAGAGACTGGATCCTATGGCTGCCCTCCTAGGCCTCTACCGCGTCCTCGTCCTAATGCCATCACCGACACGGGTCGGTAATCCATGAGGACCGCATTGCCCTCGTCATCATGCGAGACGTAAGGGTATATGTAGGTTTCTTCGTCACTGGGCTCCTCTACGTAGTGTACGGGAGCATCGCTCAGTGGGTGGGTCACATAGGGACCAGGAGGTCTAGGAATACCGGTAGGATTTATGTCCAGCCTAGGGACCGCTGGTTTCATATCGTTAGGCGCCGGTAGGGCTAGCGGGGCTCCCCTTCCGAAGAATGGCTGTGGCCTGTTAGCCGGATAAAGCTGGCCGTAGGGTTGCGCGTATGGTAGTCTTCGTGGTAGTCTACAGTGTGCGGCATCGTGGCCGAACCTACCGCAGTTAGCGTAGGGTCTTGACCTAGGGTCCTGACACTCTGCTGCCAGGTGGTTTCCTCCACAGTACACGCACTAGACGTGCAGACGCGTTGGTCACCTCAATATGTCTTGTATTTTGGCCAATTCCATCTTGACCTCGGCCAAGCCGTGGTCCGTCTCAGTGGCCTTTCCCTTATCTTGGGATGATGGGTTTGATCGCTCGCTAGAGGTTGACGTTCGCTCTAAACTCCGTGGGTTGGTTTCTTCTAGGTTTGAGCTCCTGGAGCTCCTCTCTTTCAGCTAGTCATCAACCCTAATGGCTTCCTCAAAAACCATAGCCACCACGTCTCATTGCAAGCTTGAGTTGCCTACTAGTGCCTTGTACAATTCCTCATCCCGAATCCCGCTGATGAATACGGTCGACACTACCCTGTTAGTCGGTCTTTCGCCTAAGGGGATTCTTTTAAGGAGGCTTCTCACGTGGATCACGTAGTCGCGGATGCCCTCCTTCTCCTTCTGCTTGACGTTCATCAGGCGTACTAGTAGGTTGTCAGAGTATCCGAGTTCGGAAAACCTCTTGACAAAAAGGTCCTTGAGGTTATTGAAGTTGGCTCGTTCTATGGCATCTAGGCTTGTATACCACGTCATACCCTTATCGCTTAAGCAAAGTCCGAATACTTGCGAACGTTGGGCCTGGTCGTGAGGCCATTGGCCTCGCAGACTTGCTCAAACTGCTCGACAAAGCTGTATGGGTCGTCCGGTGGCTGGTACTTGTCGAGTTGCTTGGCGACAATAGGTATTTTGGCTTGGCTCTTTGAGCCCTGGTTTGCCCCCAGCCTTGCAAGTAGCGAGATTGCTAGCGCAGTGGCATTCTGTTCTATCACGGTGTTATCGAGTAGCCGTTTCATGAGGAGCTCGCCCAGCGTCAGGTCTTCCTCTAGTGCTCTTTCCTGGTCTGTCCAGTTCCGGCCAGCCAAGTTCAGCACTCGCTGCACCTCATGCAGCTCCATGCTTTGCCTTAGGCTCCGGGCTTGTTGGTCCCTATTATACTCGGCTATGCCCTGCAATGCCTTGCGGGCTAGCCTTCTCTCCTCCTCTAGGTCCGCAATGATTGCATCTGCCGTCCTGCCACGGTACTCGTACCTGGCATGTGCATTGCAACTGCTCACCATCTATTGTATGGTGTCTGGGAATGCGCTAACATCGAGCTCCCCTGTAAACTGATGGTCTGAGCCTCCCTCTGTCATGGTTGAATTCTTGCGCCTGGTCGTGAGTCAGATCCTTGTCGTTGACGCTCCTTGCTTGATCCTACCCTGCGCTCCGCACGTTTGCCTATACCTTGGGTCTTCTCCTACTGGTTGGTTTTTTGGGCGATTTATCTGAGTGAGTTCGTTTAATTTTTGAATGCAGTGCTCAACGTATGTCACTCGTGAGTGTGTTGTTCCTCGTGCACTTGTGCTCAATCAGGCTTTCGGCTTTCCTAAGTGTACTTCAAGTGCGGAAATTCAACCTGAGTGCTGTGAGCAACTCCCTGGCGTCTCACTCACTCTTGCTCGTGTTGGGCCTGATAGGCTTTGCTACTCTAATTCTGGCCATTCTACGGGTTCTAGGGTCCTGTGCTGCTTCCTGTTGTTCACACGGGGGTGGGTCGCTGGGGGAGTGCCCCAGTGTGTCCCTAGATGGGTCAGATTTTTTTTTGGTTTGACTCTGGGAATCGGACGTCCAATTTACCAGTGGTCCGATTGTGGGAATCGGACCAGGTGTATTAGGGTTGAGTGGCAGTCTTAAGGTCTGCATGTCCGATTCTCAAAAATCGGATGGGCAAGTGTTCGAAGAATCGGCCAAGGGGGTCCGATTCTGGGCTGGTCCGATTTTGGGCGGTCCGATTCGTCTGATTTCTAGAATCGGTCAGACTGGTCCGAGTGTCCGATCCTAGTGGTCCGATTATGAGTGGGTCCGCTTTTGGGGATCGGACCGGGCAGGTGGTCCGATTGGTGACGTGTATTAATTCCTCCGATCAGACAGGGTGGGTCCGAGTCAAAGCGTCTAAGTCGGACGGGTTGTTCCGAGTCCGAGTGTCCGAGTGGTCCGAGCATCCGATTCTGAGAACCACACGGGTTGGTCCGATCCTAGTAGTCGGACAGGTTGTTCCGATTGGACGGTTGTCCGAGTGTCCGATTCTGGGAATCAGACACTGGGTCGGATGTCCGAGTCCGCTGGTTCGATGAACTTACGCACAGGATTTGCTCGACTTTCTCCAGATGTTTTATTCCTATTGACCACGCGATTAACCAGCGACGGAGTTGAAGTGGTGAGGAGGAGATCGGTTACCTGGGAGTCGCCGAACGCGATGTCCTCCGTGCCCTGGTTGATCGGACGGTTGCCAAGCTCGCTCTCTCTCTCACTCTTTATCTCTCTCGCTCTCTCTTGGTTGGAAATGGGGGTTCTCTTGCCCTCCCAGAGTTTATACCATGCTAGTTCTTCCCTGAATACTACAGATTCCTTTCCTGGCGTTTCCTACGTAGTTACCTTTGCATTTACTCCATTTTCCCTTTTGTTTCCTGTGGTTTTCTCCCTGTTTCATAGTAGCAGCCCTCTGCCTCTTCGTGTGTGATTTCCTATTGTTAATCTATCCTAAACACAACATAAATCGAAAGCAGAACACTGAACTAGTTTCTCCATGTTTTCCAATCATCAATAACCAGAATATTCCAAAATACTTACTTGTTCTGAAGATCGAAAATACCCAACTTCCTACCTATCTCAAGCTCCGTTTTGAGGATGAATACCCTACTTCGATGCTCGATATGAGGCGCGCAAGTGCTCAAGATTGAATCCGTTTGTCCCGGCAACGGAACCAAAATGTGGGAGCTTTCGCTCAACCGCCAAGACCCACGGACCGCTTATTGTTTCAAGCGTTCCAAGCAAGCTCTAATGGCTATCTCTCACCTAGCCGACGTGCCGTCGATCCTACAAATGCAGTGAGCTTACCTTGATGATCGATCAAGTATCCTCCTCTCTCTTGCACTCCGGTAGCTCCACGATCCTAGATGCTAGCTCAAGCATCCTCAAGCCTCCTCCATCTCCAAGCTCCATCCTCCATAGTTGCGCACGCAAGAGAAGAGAAGAGAAGTAGAGGAGAGGAGATGGTGAAGAGCTTCACCCTCTTGATCCCTCACTCTCACACACACTCACTCCCTCACACTCTCACACTCCCTCTCTCAAGAGCACACACAAGCAAGAAGGGGAGAAGAAGAGAGGAAGAAGAAGACTAGTTTTGCCACACACCAAAGAATGAGCTCCTCATTCACTTTTCAACTTTATATACAAAACCCTACTTCCCTTTTGGGCGGTCATCCCCTTTTCCCTTTTTTACATGGCCCTGTTTTCCATTGTCCTTTTATCTTCCTAGCTTCCTTTTCATAGCCTAGGCCCTGTTTTCCATTGTCCTTTTATCTTCCTAGCTTCCTTTTCACCGCCCTTCTACATTTACAAATTGCACGGGTGAGAGCCTGGCGCACTTTTACAATATCTTAGGGTGCGCCTTTTTATTCAAAAATGCGCCTTTCCCTTTTTGTGTTTGCCTTGGACTTTTAAGGTTGTCCTTGCACTTTTGGCCTTTTCTCCTTTTCTTTCTTCAGTCGGGCTACCTTTTTTCCGCCTTTGCCCTGCGTCTTTTCCACTTTCTTTTGCGTCTTTTCCACTTTCTTTTGCTTTCTTCGTGTTGGGGTTAACACTTAGGATAAGCTTGGATGCCTTTTTCACTAACAATGTGTCCCAAGTACTCAACCTCTGTTTGCATGAAGACACACTTGCTTTCTTTGGCAAATAGTCGATGCTCTCTTAGTACATAAAAAATTTACCTGACATGCTTCAGATGCTCATGCAGTGACTTGTTGTAAATGAGTATATCATCAAAGAATACCAACACAAACTGGAAAAGCCATGGTTGCAATATTTTGTTCATTAAGCTCTGAAATGTGGCGGGTGCATTAGTGAGCCCACATGGCATGACAAGGAAATGGTACAAGCCATAGTCAGTCCGAAAGGCTGTTTTGACTTCATCACCCACCCTCATTTTGATTTGGTGGTAACCGGATCGCAAATCAATCTTGGTCAAGTAGCGTGCTCCCTTGAGTTCATCAAGCAAGTCATCAATTCGAGGGATGGGGTATCTATTTTTTACGGTAATCTTATTGAGATCACGGTAGTCAATGCACAACTGGAAGGATCCATCCTTTTTCTTAACCAATAGAACCGGGGAGGCATAAGGGGAAGAGCTAGGCTCTATGAATCCCATTTCAGTGAGCTCCTTGACTTGCTTTGCTACTTCCTCTCTCTCACATTTAGAGAGTCGATATGGGGGTTTATTGATGGGCTTGGCATGGGGCTCCAAGTCAATCAGGTGATCCACCGATATCTGAGGGGGAAGGGTAGTGGGGGGATAAAATAGGTCCTCATATTCAGCCAAAAGTGCTTTTAGTGCTGCATTTTGCTTCCCCAAGGTGTGTTGGTCATCATTATCCTTATGCAAATGCAAGACAAAGATTTGGGAGCGTTTCTTGAATTCCTTTTTGAGTTGTCTTGCTGTTATAAGTTGAAAATCTGCAATTTCTTTGATTCCCTCCAAGTGTACAAGCTGCCCATGCATTACAAACTCCATATATAGCTGAGAGAAGTTCATAAATATTTTTCCCAACTGCTAAAGCCAATCACATCCCAAAACAACATCCACGGGGCCCATATCAAGAGTAATTAAGTCCACCTTTGCTGTGTAATTTTCAGCCAGCATAAGAGACACTTGTGTGCATACATGGGAGCTCACTTTCTCATTTCCATTGGCCACTTGAACCTGAAGAGGTTGCTGTAATTCAGTGGGAATACATGTCAAATGGCCAAGAGTCGATTTATTCACAAAACTGTGCGTGCTTCCACTATCTATGAGGATGTATACACTCTTGCCATCAATGTTACCATGCACTCGTAGGGTGTTCGGGCTCCTAGAGCTGGTTCATGCATCCATGGAGATCGAGCAAGCTGATATACTGGTGAATGAGGGGTGCCAAGGGTCATTCCCACGCATGTCATCAATGGGGCAACCATCGGGGTCAAAAGGGAACCCGTCCAATGAGTCATAAAACTGATCAGTATCAAGATCCTCTTCATATTCAGCATTTTCAGCAAGTGTGATCATGGGAGAGTTGTCATGCAAGTCCTCTTCTAACTTGTCACTATCTTCTAGCACATACATGCTATTAAACTTGACAATGGCGTTCTTAAAGGGGCATTTGGATGCATGATCAGTTGTGTACTTATCCCCACATTTAAAGCACAAGCCTTTGGCTTTTCTATCCTTGACAACTTCAAGAGGAATGAATTTTTGACCATTAGGACTGAAGCCATTCCTTGTCTTATTTTCAGCATACTTTGGGTCATTTTTGGAGGGTGCTGCTGTCCCAAAACTGCCATATTTCCTTTCAGCATTAAAAGTGGGGTAAGTAGGGATTTTGGGACTGCCATTCCCTGCATTGTTGGTGAGATAATTATTAGCATATGGGGGTTGCCTAATAGGGTATCTTTGCTGTCCTGCAATGGGCTGCATGCCCTCATTGCGACGGTATTTTCGACCATAGCGTTTAGCCAATTCTATGGCTGCAAACAGGGTGGCTGAATTTTGAGCCATCATATTAGCTCTGAGAGATGCACATCTAGCCCATAAATGTATTTATGCAATTTGGCCTCATCACTGTGACTGCCTCAACATACATGGATAGGTTCATAAATTGGTTGGTGTACTCCCTCACAGTGAGATTTCGCTGATCAAACTGATACCATTGCCTAGTCAAGCATTTTTTTTTTACCGGGGAGACAAAAACTTGGATCATATGAATCTTGAACTCTTCCCAATCACGAAACTACAGATTTTCTCTTTGAATGAATCTCCACCATGTGTGGGCAAAACCTTCTAAATGAAGGGAGGCAAAAATAATCTTTGCCTCATCGGTACGGGGGTAGATGAGAAAATAGGCTTCTAATTTAGAGGTCCATTCCTCTAGTTCAGCTGGGGATGAGGACTACCCATTGAATTTAGTAAACACAATCTTGTCACGCAGCTCACTTGGGCCTTGCTACCCATGAATGCCATGTGCTACATGCTGCCCATACATGCCTTGCTGTCCAATCCTTGGCTGTCCAAAATTTCCATGGGGGCCATGCTGCCCTTGCATTACATAAGGACCAAATTGCCCATTAGGACCTTGCTGTCCAAAATGTCCATGCTGCCCATTGCAATATGCATGCTGTCCATTGCCATATGCATGCTACCCATTGCTATATGCATGCTGCCCATTGCCATGTGCATGCTACCCAAGATTTGCATTGGAGCCATTCCCCTCAGTGTGCAAATAACTTCCGTTACGGGGGAGTTGGGGTGCCAAGGATGGGCTTGAAGGATTCGTAATGGGGGAGGGAAGGAGGGGCTCATCATGTCGAGTGGAGGACTCACCCGTCTCATAAGTGCTATGGGGAATGCCATGGGTACCACTGAGACCTTGTGGGCTACGCTCGATCTCCAAGGGGGGAGGGCGGTTAACCTCACGGGGAGGGACATACTCCTTGGGTCGATCCGAGGGGGGGGGAAATGGCGGGGATGAGGGCACCCATGCACTCTATAAGTAAGTCCATCTTGGCCATCATCTCGGAATGACGGTGACCTTGGCGGGTTTCCATCTCCCTGTGGCGTTGCTCCATCTCTCGATGTTGTTCAGCATGATGGTCTCATGTTGGCATAAGGTTTGGTTGAGCAGAGATAAGCGGTCTATGTCGGGGGCACCCTCTTCAAACATGTCTTCATGATCCTCCTGGGCTGAGCTAGGATCGTTCATTGAGGCACAGGAGTCCCTTATTTCATGCTGAAATTCCTCCTAGGCCTTTGCTTTACCCTTGTGGCCTGCATCCCAAGTGTAGTCCATGAGATCCCTTGTTACAGAAATGACGATATCTTGAGCTAGGAAGCTCCGATCGCCAAAATTTTTGATTCAAATGAAAGCCCTCGATCCCCTATACGAGACTATGTAAAAATATATCTGACAGTAAATGATCAGGGCTTTGCTGTAATCACTTTTTGTGGGCTGACTGTGTAGGATTGTTGCCTGTCCCACAGTACCTCTGGACACAAAACAAAGTGTATCTCCCAAACCGTAGGGCGGAATGGGGAGGTTTTTAGTTCAAATTGAAGGGGAGGATGCCCTCTTTGAATCAAGCTATAGAGGCTACACTCAATCACATAAGAAGGCTTTGTTGTAATCAACTTTTGCGGGCTGACTGTGTAGGACTGTTGCCTATCCCACCGTACCTCTGAGCACAAAACTGAGTATATCTCCCAAACCGTAAGGCAGAATGGGGAGATTTTTAGTTCAGATCGAAGGGGAGGATGCCCTCTTGAAATCAAGCTATAGAGCCTGTGCTTGATCACACAATAAGGCTTTGCTGCAATCAACTTTTGTGGGCTGACTGTGTAGGACTGATTGTCTGCAATACCCTGCAAAGACTCCCTGAAGGAGCATACTTTATCCCAATGGTGAGGGTCTTATCCCAAACATCCCGGGGCCCCCGATGGCTCAATGGTGGCTCTCAATGCCACATAGAGCCATACATCCTTTGCATCCGTAGTTCATTGCTGAGACCATTTCCATAACTGCATACCTTGCCCTTCTTGCATGTATCCACCATACATTACCAAGTGGTTCATGACATTACTAATGCATGTAGGGGTTGTAAACTCAAATGATCAGGGCTCGGGCTATTCCATCAAATGTACCTACACCTGTAATAATTGTTTGGGCTCCGGATCACTGGGAGGTAGGCAAAGTTCCCCCCGGGCCGAGTTGTGCACCCCTTCAGGGTCTTTGATGGCAAGCGGTCACCCCTCTTTTGACTTGCCACCTCGCCTGGCATCGGGCTTTTTCTCACCCGGAATATACATGGCAGACATTTATTAATTAAACACCCAGCATGAGGTGCATTTCAGGAATCAAAATTTTTGGCTTTTCATGAAGTGCATGGAATTGGAATGGGGAATAGGGATAGAGAGCTTACCGGTAGTGACTCACTGCCTACTCACCCTTATACAATGGGTGTTTTTATCAATTCTTGGCTCAGTCAATTCACAAGAAGCCAAATGGGTTATGGGTAAGCAAAAATATAATCTCAATGAAGCTTCAGCATGAGTAAAATCCATTCTAGTGTCATAAGATCAAAGGGAAATGACTGGGATTAATATTCAGCATGCATTCAATGTCTGGGACTCCTATTATCTACTTGGACTCATACATTCTCTCAAACAAGTGGATAGGATTCAACAAGAGGCTTAAAGGGAGAGAATGAGAGCCAAGAATCGGTTACCTTGAGTCTTTTGGAGAAGAAGGCAACCACTAATGCCACTTTAGTCCTTCATGAGAGCTCCACTTTGATCTCGCATGCTCCATAGCTCCAAAATGGTTATGCTCCGTCAAGAAAGGGCCAAGCTTGGCGAAGGATGGCTCAGGACCTTCCCATGAGGAGCTCTTGCTAAAATTGAAGCTCTACTCCCATAGCCATGGCTACCCACAAGTGCATGTCTTCAAATCTTGCTTCTAATCTTCTTCCCGTGCTTCTTGATGGCTGAAATCTTGAGCTAGGCTTGAAGAGGGACTCCCGGGGACCAAGAAAATACCAAAATCTTCAAGATTTCTGAGCTTGATGCCAAGGTTCCATGGCTGCCATGGACTGCACCAGATCAGGGTTTCTTGAAGTGAAAAGGGGAGTCCCAGAGCTGAGGAGGAAGCCTTCAATGCTGCCCAAGAGGCTTGCCAAGAGCCA
This sequence comes from Lygodium microphyllum, assembly GCF_053477565.2. NCBI lineage: Eukaryota > Viridiplantae > Streptophyta > Polypodiopsida > Schizaeales > Lygodiaceae > Lygodium > Lygodium microphyllum. The sequence goes on from NC_141148.1 coordinate 114,914,982, forward strand.
CGAGTGAGATCAGGGAGGAGTGAAGGGCTAGGGGGGCTGTCCAGCATGCCAGGAAGCAGCCCGTTTTTTGCGTCACAAATTTCGGGGCTGCTCCTGGAGGCTCCAGACAGGGTAGGTCAAGCTTGATGCTGCTCTATATGTTGCTCCAGCTGAAGGGAAAGCACTGGGACCAACCATTCTTGCTGAGGAAGAGGGGGAAACAAGATTCCTGAGGTTCTTGAGCTAGAGGTTGTTGAGATATCGAGCTCCACTCGTGATATGCCAGGGTGACCGTTGTGTATTTATGTCACCGACTTGTCAGTTGTAGATGCGGTCGGTACACCGTCCATGAATAATAGCTACATGATAGCTATCCTTATCTACTCTAGTTCGTGGCTCAGTTAGTATGCCACCTTAGTTAGTTGAGTTTGTTTTGAGACCCATATATAGGGTTCTTCTATTTCTTTGTATGAGAGTTTTTTTGGCTTACACAACTAAGAAGAGAAAAACAGTTTTCAGCCTCCACCCTTGTGTGTCTTCCCCCATTGTGCAAGCAAGAAAGCTACAAGTGAGACTCCTTCCTTCTCTCCCACAATCTTGACATGGTATTAGAGCCTTGTTCGTGGTAAGGAGCTCAAGAAAGCAAGCCAAGCTCGCGGTGTTCTGGTAAGAGGAGCAGTGTTGCTTTCATTTTCTGTTTTGGGAGCAGATCTCTGCAGGTAGCACAGCCGGAAATTGCAAGAGTGCATTGTCTCAGGTTGAGACGCCCTTCGCGGTGAAGCAAGAGGGCAGTATATGCTGCGGGCGAGAGCTTTAGCTCTCGGCGACCTTGTTTTTTTAATTTGAGGCCATTTCGGGGCCTGTTTTGGAGGCGGAAGTTCTCTGCACGCACTCAGAAAAAGGCCCAGTTTTATGTTGTGCAACTACTGTTCTACAGGTCAGTGAAAAGTTACTGTAGAAATCGCATCGTATGCTTGTGCACAGAGACATTGGGAGTTACAGAATCATCCCTGTTGCCTGTTGATGCAAAATCGTCACTAGGAAGTGACTGTGTGGTCAAATACCACTTTTTCCAGTTTTGCAGATTTGCCTTTGTGAGGCTGAAGCTGTGTTCTTTGCAGTGACAGAATTTTTTGCAGTGTTCAGTAATGGCGTCTGATTCTCTCTCACAGATTGTCACTGAAAAGCTTGACAAGAACAACTTCCAAGCATGGAAGTTTAGAATGACGAATTTCCTTATGGGAAAAGGATATTGGGAATTTGTTGCAGGAAATGAAGAAGAACCAGTTCTTCCTGATGTTCCCAATCAACAGCAAATGCAGGCATTTAAAGCATGGCATGAGAGAGCCAGGAAAGTTATGTACTGGCTGTCTATCAGCATTTCAGACTCTATGATTATGCATATTCAAGATGCAAGTACGCCAAAGGAGGCATGGGATACTTTGTCAAAAATGTATAGCACAAATACGCAAGCCAGGAAAATGCAGCTCAAGCAAGAGTTGCATAATGTGCAGAGAGAAAATATGAGCATCAATGACTACCACATGAAGGTTAAGAAGATTGCAGATGCACTTGCTTCCATTGGGTCGCCAGTGGAAGATGATGATTTAGTTTCTGTGACCTTGAATGGTCTAGGAAAGGATTATGCACAGTTTCGGACATCCATTTCAGTTCGTGAAAGATTTCTTGACTTTGAGGAGTTGATTGCTCTTCTAATCTCTGAGGAGCAGAGAAATGGTGGTGCATCTTCTTCAGGAGGAACTTCAAAAGAAGTTGTCTTCTACTCAAATGCTGGAAGAGGTAGAGGCAGAGGTAGAGGAGGCTGATTTGGAGGCCGTGGCAGAAATCAGAATATGCAACAAACTCAAGAAAACCAGTCCTATGGAGGAGGACGTGGTAACTCTAGAGGCAGGGGGAGCCAAAGAGGTCATGGTGGATGGCAAAGAGGCCAAAATGCAAACAGTAATGTTGAATGCTACTATTGTGGTAAAATGGGTCATATGGCTAAAGACTGCTATAAAAAGCAGAATGACATCATGAATGGAAAACTGCAACAAGGGAATTATGCATCTTCTAGTAGACAGGGTGATGACAGAAATGAGCATTTGTTTATGGTGCAGCACATGAACAATTCTGTGACAAGTGCAGAAGAAAGCAACGATGTGTGGTATGTTGACTCGGGTGCATCAAACCACATGACAAGTCATGCAGAATGGATGGAGGATGCAAGGAAAATGGAAAAACCAGGATTTGTGGAGACTGGTGATGATACTGCACATCCTATTGTGCAGATTGGAAAAATTCCCTTGTCTATGCAGGATGGGAAAAAGAAATACCTGTCCGATGTATTTCATGTCCCGAATATCACCAAGAATCTGGTTTCTGTCGGTCAAATGGTTGAGCAGGGCTTGCAGGTCAGATTTAATCCTCATGGATGCTTTGTTGAGGATATGAAAAATAAAGGTCGCTTGATAGCAAAAGGAAAGAAGAAGGGCAGAATGTTTACGTTGGATGCAGACATGTTTGAATTGAGTGCAGCAATGTTTGCACATGGGACTGGTGTAGTTGCAGATATTGATATCTGGCATAAACGCATTGGTCATGTTAATATACAGCGACTTAAATCAATGCAGGCCCAAAACATTGTTGCAGGATTGTCCAAATTCAAGGTTGCAGAAATGCATAAGGTATGTGAAGCCTGTCAGTTTGGAAAACAGGCAAGGAAACCATTTCCTAGACATATTCAAGAGAGTGAGAAGCCATTGGAATTAATCCACTCTAATGTGTGGACTACTAAAGCTGCATCTCTTGGAGGCTGTCATTATTTTGTCACTTTTATTGATGACTATAGCAGAAAAGTTTGGGTGTATTTTATGAAAAAGAAAAGTGAAGTTTTTGGGCATTTCAAAACCCTTAAAGCTATGGCTGAAAAAGAAACAGGTCTGCAAATAAAATGCCTAAGGTCAGATGGAGGGGGAGAGTACCTCTCAAATGAGTTTGCAAAGTTCTTGCAGGAGCATGGCATAAAGCAGCAATATTCATGCAGTTATATCCCACAACAAAATGGAATTGCAGAAAGGAAAAACAGGCATATTGGAGAGGTATCTCGTGCCATGCTCAATGAAAAAGACTTGCCAGATTTTTATTGGGCTGAAGTAGTTGCTACAGCAGTCTACATAATGAGCAGGACTCCCACTGCAGCAATACATGGAATGACTCCAGAGGAGAGGTATACTGGTAGGAAACCAGATATTTCTCATTTGAAAATTTTTGGTTGCATTGCCTATGTACATGTGCCAGATGAGCTGAGATCCAAGTTGGATCCAAAAGCTGAGAAGTGCATCTTTATTGGTTACTCTCTGCAGCAAAAAGGGTATAGATGCTATAACCCTTCTACTCGTAAGTTTACAGTGAGCAGAGATGTTGTTTTTGATGAGATAAGTAGCTGGTATAAACCAGTAAATGTGATTGATGATGTAGATGCACAAAATGGTAATGCTGCACAGAATTCACAGCAGCAGTCACAAAATATTAGTGGACCTGGAGCGTCCTCTAGCAGTGGTTCACATTCTTCGCCATGGACAAGGAGATTGAGATCAGGAGATTCTTCTCAAAGCAATGCAGATAGTGGTATGCAGGTATCACGAAAAGGAAAAGAGAAGGTAGATCAGCCCATGTTTGATGTGAATGCAGGTCACTCTTATGTGGATGGTGAATCCAGTGGCTCAGAACAGAGCATTGATGATGAGTTGGGTATTCCTTCTATTGTTACACCTGGAGTAAGGAAGACCAGGGATGCTTTGAGAGCACCTGGGAGTGAACCTATTTTGCGCAGGTCTACGAGAGCTAGGTATGCTGTGGATAGGCTGAAATATGATGGATTTACAGCCATTCACTATGCATATATGGTCAAAGTGATACAGGAACCAGAACCCACATCTTTTGAGCAAGCCATGGGAAAAGAAAAATGGGAGAAAGCCATGGATGAAGAAATGGATGCCTTGGAAGAAAATGCTACATGGGAGTTAGTACCTTTGCCTAAAGGTAAGAATGCAATTGGCTGTAAGTGGGTTTATAAGGTGAAGCACAATGCAGATGGTTCTGTGAACAGATACAAGGCAAGATTAGTAGTCAAGGGGTATGCACAAACATATGGCATTGACTATGAAGAAACATTCAGTCCAGTTGCAAGGATGGCAACTGTAAGAGCAGTCATTGCTATGGCTGCATCAAAGGGATGGTCTTTACATCAGATGGATGTAAAGAATGCCTTCTTGCATGGTGATTTGCAAGAAGAGGTCTATATGGAGCAGCCACCAGGTTATGTGCATGCTGTTCATCCTGAGTTTGTTTGCAGGTTGAAGAAAGCCTTGTATGGCTTGAAGCAAGCACCTAGAGCATGGTCTGACAAGATAGGGCAGTATCTTGTCACTATTGGCTTTCAGATTTCCAAGGCAGATTTCTCACTTTATGTGAGAAAGACAGAGAAAGGTATTATGCTGCTTGTCATTTATGTTGATGATTTGATTATGACAGGTGACAGTGATGAAGATATCCTTCATGTGAAAATGCTATTGAAGCAAAAGTTTGAGATGAAGGATTTGGGAGAGCTACGTTATTTCTTGGGCATTGAGGTGATTAGATCACCAAGTGGGATACAGCTCTTGCAGAGGCAGTATGGATTGGACATGCTGTCCAAATATGGGATGACAGGCTGTAAGCCTATTTCAGTTCCTTTGGAGCAGAATGTGAAGCTAAGCGCAGATGCAGGTGAGCTTCTGGAAGACCCTACTATGTACAGACGCATAGTAGGAAGCTTGATTTATATGACTATTACCAGGCCAGATTTGAGCTATGCTGTTGGATTGGTAAGTCAGTTTATGCAGGCTCCAAGGAAACCGCATTTGGATGCAGCTAGACGCATACTCAGGTATGTGAAGTCCACATTGCAGTATGGACTATTTTATGAGACTGGGGTTTAGATACAGCTGCATGGATACACTGATGCTGATTGGGCTGGTAGTATTTCTGATAGACGATCTACCAGTGGATATGTGTTCTCTTTTGGGAGTGCTGCAGTCACTTGGAGTAGCAAGAAACAGCCTACAGTTGCCTTGTCGAGCACAGAGGCCGAGTACAGGGGTGCAGCAATGGCTGCATGTGAGGTAGCTTGGTTGCATAAGCTACTTTATGATATGCATGAGCCTACAGATGGGCCAGTTGTCATTTATTGTGACAACATGAGTAGTATACACTTGGCAAATAACCCAGTCTATCATGCTAGAACAAAGCACATTGAGGTGCATTATCACTATGTGCGAGAGAGGGTTTTACTAGGTCCTATTGATCTAGTTTATGTCAGCACAGAGGATCAGGTAGCTGACATATTCACAAAGGCATTGGGCGCAGAGAAGCTGCGCAAGTTTAGAGACCTGCTTGGTGTGCAGGAATTGGGATTGAGCTCGAGGGGGAGTGTTGAGATATCGAGCTCCACTCGTGATACGCCAGGGTGACCGTTGTGTATTTATGTCACCGACTTGTCAGTTGCAGATGCGGTTGGTACACCGTCCATGAATAATAGCTACATGATAGCTATCCTTATCTACTCTAGTTCGTGGCTCAGTTAGTATGCCACCTTAGTTAGTTGAGTTTGTTTTGAGACCCATATATAGGGTTCTTCTATTTCTTTGTATGAGAGTTTTTTTGGCTTACACAACTAAGAAGAGAAAAACAGTTTTCAGCCTCCACCCTTGTGTGTCTTCCCCCATTGTGCAAGCAAGAAAGCTACAAGTGAGACTCCTTCCTTCTCTCCCACAATCCATGGCAGCTTGGAGGAAGGAGGAGAGAGAAGGTCTTCTTGAAAAGTAACCGAGTTTTTGGCCTTCTCTAACAGTGCTACCCTCCTTTTTGCCCAAAACCCTAAAAAAAACTTGCATGAAAATTAGTGAAAACCTGTCAAATTTGTCTGCCCGCCTCCAGATGTGTCCATGGTTCTTGGGAAAGCTCCAAGAAAGGCTGCCATAGTCTTCAAGAGGGCTGATAGCCTGCCTGAGTACTCTTGTGTACCTATGAAAGAGATGTAACTGGAGTTTTCTAACTGTGGGAAACTATGAGAGCTCTAATTCTATGGGAAAAGAGAAGGATCAAGGACAAAGCTCTGATACCACTTGTAATGAAAGAGACCTAACAGTCCTAACTAAGAAAAGAAGAGAGAGAAGGACTGCAGGAGAAGAGTGAGAGGAGAGAGAAAGTCAAGAAGAAGAGAGAGAAAGAGGGAAAAAGGAAGAAGAAGAAGCCATGGAAGCTTAAGAAGGTGAAAAGAGAGTTTCTTGATAATTCTGTGATACCTCAAAATACCCTCTTACACCTTATATACTGTTAGAGTGACTGGTATGTTCCCATGCCATGTTCCTATGATCCCCGTTCATTACATTTTTGCATTTTTCGCTATGAAACTCTTGTAAGCATTGTTGGTGTGAAAGTAGACCCCAAATTCATATTTTTTCATGTTTGCAATGTCTTGATTACTAAGCTTTTCTTTCTAGTCTCATAGAGATCTAGTCACAAAATTAAAAACTCAAGTTGCAATGTATTGATCACTTAGCTTTTCTTTCTGGTCTCATGAGTGATAGTTTGTTTCCTTCTCCCTAGTGTATGCCATAGAGATCTAGTCACAAAATTAAAAACTCAAGTGGCAATTCTTCATGACTCATATTTCCTCAACATTTCCTTAACAATGTTTCCTATCCCTCAACCATGGAGATTACCATTGCTACAATAATCACTTTCAACAAGAAGCAACCAAGGAAGCTATATGATCATCAAATAACCATTACTTTTCCATCAAGATTTAGTAGATGAAATGACAAATGATTTCTAGGTCTTCTCATTATTAAGGTCACCTAAAGTAGATGAAATCAAATAATCATCATTAAACATTTTATCAATAGCTACTAAGGCATTTGCAATGCTTCTCACTTTTAAAACATACTCATTTACATACATATTTTCTTTCTTCAAGGTATTCAACTCTTTCTTGAGTTTTATGTTCTATGTCTTTTTATTTACTAAAAACATATTCTGAAAAATTGTCCAACTACATGTGAAGTTTTTGCATTTTTTGCTATGAAACTCTTGTAAGCATTGTTGGTGTGAAAGTAGACCCCAAATTCATATTTTTGCATGTTTGCAATGTCTTGATTACTAAGCTTTTCTTTCTAGTCTCATAGAGATCTAGTCACAAAATTAAAAACTCAAGTTGCAATGTATTGATCACTTAGCTTTTCTTTTTGGTCTCATGAGTGATAGTTTGTTTCCTTCTCCCTAGTGTATGCCATAGAGATCTAGTCACAAAATTAAAAACTCAAGTGGCAATTCTTCATGACTCATATTTCCTCAACATTTCCTTAACAATGTTTCCTATCCCTCAACCATGGAGATTACCCTTGCTACAATAATCACTTTCAACAAGAAGCAACCAAGGAAGCTATCTGATCATCAAATAACCATTACTCTTCCATCAAGATTTAGTAGATGAAATGACAAATGATTTCTAGGTCTTCTCATTATTAAGGCCACCTAAAGTAGATGAAAACAAATAGTCATCATTAAACATTTTATCAATAGCTACTAAGGCATTTGCAATGCTTCTCACTTTTAAAACGTACTCATTTACATACATATTTTCTTTCTTCAAGGTATTCAAGTCTTTCTTGATTTTTATGTTTTATGTTCTCTTTATTTACTAAAAACATATTCTAAAAAATTGTCCAACTACATGTGAAGTTTTTGCATTTTTCTCTATGAAACTCTTGTAAGCATTGTTGGTGTGAAAGTAGACCCCAAATTCATATTTTTGCATGTTTGCAATGTCTTGATTACTAAGCTTTTCTTTCTAGTCTCATAGAGATCTAGTCACAAAATTAAAAACTCAAGTTGCAATGTATTGATCACTTAGCTTTTCTTTCTGGTCTCACGAGTGATAGTTTGTTTCCTTCTCGCTAGTGTATGCCATAGAGATCTAGTAACAAAATTAAAAACTCAAGTGGCAATTCTTCATGACTCATATTTCCTCAACATTTCCTTAACAATGCTTCCTATCCCTCAACCATGGAGATTACTCTTGCTACAATAATCACTTTCAACAAGAAGCAACCAAGGAAGCTATCTGATCATCAAATAACCATTACTCTTCTATCGAGATTTAGTAGATGAAATGACAAATGATTTCCAGGTCTTCTCATTATTAAGGCCACCTAAAGTAGATGAAATCAAATAATCATCACTAAACATTTTATCAAGAGCTACTAAGGCATTTGCAATGCTTCTCACTTTTAAAACATACTCATTTACATACATATTTTCTTTCTTCAAGGTATTCAACTCTTTCTTGAGTTTTATGTTCTATGTCTTTTTATTTACTAAAAACATATTCTAAAACATTGTCCAACTACATGTGAAGTTTTTGCATTTTTCACTATGAAAATCTTGTAAGCATTGTTGGTGTGAAAGTAGACCCCAAATTCATATTTTAGCATGTTTTCAATGTCTTGATTACTAAGCTTTTCTTTCTAGTCTCATAGAGATCTAGTCACAAAATTAAAAACTTAAGTTGCAATGTATTGATCACTTAGCTTTTCTTTCTGGTCTCATGAGTGATAGTTTGTTTCCTTCTCGCTAGTGTATGCCATAGAGATCTAGTCACAAAATTAAAAACTCAAGTGGCAATTCTTCATGACTCATATTTCCTCAACATTTCCTTAACGATGTTTCCTATCCCTCAACCATGGAGATTACCATTGCTACAATAATCACTTTCAACAAGAAGCAACCAAGGAAGCTATCTGATAATCAAATAACCATTACTCTTCCATCGAGATTTAGTAGATGAAATGACAAATGATTTCCAGATCTTCTCATTATTAAGGCCACCTAAAGTAGATGAAATCAAATAATCATCATTAAACATTTTATCAAGAGCTACTAAGGCATTTGCAATGCTTCTCACTTTTAAAACATACTCATTTACATACATATTTCCTTTCTTCAAGGTATTTAACTCTTTCTTGAGTTTTATGTTCTATGTCTTTTTATTTACTAAAAACATATTCTAAAAAATTGTCCAACTACATGTGAAGTTTTTGCATTTTTCTCTATGAAAATCTTGTAAGCATTGTTGGTGTGAAAGTAGACCCCAAATTCATATTTTTGCATGTTTGCAATGTCTTGATTACTAAGCTTTTCTTTCTAGTCTCATAGAGATCTAGTCACAAAATTAAAAACTCAAGTTGCAGTGTATTGATCACTTAGCTTTTTTTTTCTGGTCTCATGAGTGATAGTTTGTTTCCTTCTCGCTAGTGTATGCCATAGAGATCTAGTCACAAAATTAAAAACTCAAGTGGCAATTCTTCATGACTCATATTTCCTCAACATTTCCTTAACAATGTTTCCTATCCCTCAACCATGGAGATTACCCTTGCGACAATAATCACTTTCAACAAGAAGCAACCAAGGAAGCTATATGATCATCAAATAACCATTACTTTTCCATCAAGATTTAGTACCCAAAATACAATCTTCCATGTCTACAATGTTCATTATAGCACATTGTTCTCAACAACAAGTGCAAGGATCTAGTATTCATTTAGGAGGGAGCAAACATTGATTGATTTGGATAATTAATAAAATACTAAATGCTAAAAATAGCAATTACAAAAAAATAAAGGTATTAGTGTTCAAAAGTGGGAAGAAAGCTATTGACAGTACCAAGAATTACAAGAAAAACTAATTTTAGAAGTTATAAATGACAACTATAAATCACTTCAACAATCAAAGGGAGAAGGAAAGTTAATTCATAAAAAGGGCATTCATGGTGTAATATATCAAGAGAAAAACTAGCTTATCAAGGGAGAACATAGTTGTAATCACCCCTAAAACCCATATTGCTTGACCCAATGCACACTCCCTCAATAAAGGATGCAAGTAGGGCAAAAAAGAAGCACTTATCCATAATCCTATACTGAGGCAAGGTAGCATGGGCTTCATAACTTTTCAAAACCCTCTCTTAAACTCTTGCTTTGAAGGAACCCTTGACAAGAACTTTCAAAAATCCCAAGTACAAGTACATTACCTACCTCTACTTGAGGGAGGGTAAAGAGAAAGTCATTAGGGCCCTAATAATCTTTTGGCCACTATTGAGAGTGTTGCCTTAATGTGATCCTTGAAAGACTCCAACTCAAAGCACATGGACTTTTCCATTTCAACCATGTCACACTGTTCATTTGTCTTTGAAAGGTGCATGAGCATATTTGTGGGTTTGATTTCTATTGTTGATGCCCCTCTTATTAGCTATGGGGGATTCATGTCCTTTCGCATAGCCAAGAGACTTTATTAGATTCCTCATGAATGTCATGAGTTGTGGCGTTAGTTGGATAGGATAATACAACCTATGCAACCATTTCTTGTACCTATTCCTAATCGTCCACAATAAAGTCCTAATTTTGGCTCACATTAAGCTTATATGTAATATGAAACAACTTGTATCATAACATGAAGTGGCTTGAAACGTTGCATTTCTTTTGCAAAACTGTCATTAAATCGGGGTTGGGTGCATTTTACTTTTTTCTTTTGGGACGGGGGGGGGGGGGGATCACTTGATTGGCCCCTTTTCCCTACATTAGTAAAAGTGTCTCTCCACCCCCCCCCCTCTCTTCTATTCATTGAATCAATTGACGTGAATAGGCACTTGATCATGAGAAAATTATATTATGAGGACTTTTTGTAGGGATGGATCTTGGATTTTACCAAAAATATGTTCTATAGATTACCTTATATACTTGAACAAAATTTCTAGAACCTTTAAGAGCAATTAGAACTTCCTCCTTAAACTTTAAGAAAAAATACATTCACTTTTTTAATGGGCACGAAAGTAAAAAGAGTTACTATGTAAAGTTTTATACCAAGGCTGAAAGTCATTCATCTAGAGAGAGCATACCTAGGGCACATCCAAGATTATATTTGTCTTAATCTTGAAAGCAAGACTAGGTATTTAACACCTTTTATGGATATGAGTACCTCACCAATAAGATAAATAGACTCATCTATAAGAGTTCTATGATATACTATTCTTTTGAATAACAACAAAATTCTTAATCTCCAATGAATCTAGGGTAAAGGGCCCAATAGAGTGACATCTAAGGGTCCCCCTTTTTTTTTCAAGTGAGTTACATAAAATTTTCCCTTCTTTGTCATTAAGTTTAAAGTGTTCAATAATCCTATCAATCCCCCAAAACAATTGGGTGCTATGGTCTCGATATATATCATTAGTACCTCATGTCTTTTATATGTATTTCTTTAGGTAGTCTACTTCTTTCCACAATACAAACAAACCAAGGCTCAAATAGAAAACTTACCACTCAAGTACTCTATAAAATCAATATATTTTGCCAACCTATCCACTAAGTATCTTTGAAAGCAAACCTCTAAGCCTTAACTACTATTTGGAACTTTTTAGAGTGTGGGATCCCAATCTCTAAGTGCCCTTTTTTAACTTCCAACTTGTCTATAGACAAATACCACCATTAATGTGTGCCTACACAATCCAAACTTCAAGAGCTTGGTACAAGGTTGACCTTGAGTCATTCTCTTGTAAGGCCATAAAGCAAATAAAGATACCTTGTGTGCCTTAATTACTCAATATCCAAGCCCCCATCTCTTCCCTCAAAGGCAACAACTTCCCATGATATAGCATGCCAATCCCATTTGTCATTATAGGACCATAAAAAGGATCTGAAATGCCTCTCTATTGCTACCAATTCCATAGCATTCAAGTTCATCAACCTCCAACAAATGTGATAGCAAAAGTAAGCATATTTTATCTACACTTGTCAATCTTTATCATAATCATCTTCTTGAACCATTTGAATCTTCACTTTAAGTAACATCCACTCCCCATAGGTAACAGAGATACATTAACACTTTCCATAGTCTAATTACCTTCAAACCATACTATAGCAACCACATTAATGTTTTGTCCACATTCATTTTTTTTGTAGCTACCACACTAATGTTATTATCACCAAGTTACAAAAGTGCTATCATTTGGCAATCTAATGCCCTTGATCACACCTTTTAAACTCCCTTGTCCAATTTTATTAAGAGAATGCTAGTTATGATGGCAAAGAGTAGTGAGGAAAGGCAATCTTGCCGAATGGACCTCCAAAGAGGGAAGGTAGTAATATACAATTGATAGTCTAATAGAGGCATTGCTAGACAACACACTTACCATCTTTACATGGAATCCCAAATATTGTAGAGTTAACATGATAAAGGCTTGACTTAGTCTATTGGAAGCTTTCTCAATAGTCCTCTATCAAGTGACTTAGATACCGACTTAATCAACCCCTCAGAGCTTCTTGAGGACTTCTACAAGGAGTCCATGATTCAGCCACAAGGATTTACCTTGCTTCATGCTATCCACTACATATTTGACTCCTTCTTCTAAGAAGAGCCAGTCAAGGGTCAAGGTCACATTTATAGGTATTGGTGAGTGCACACCATAAGTTTTAGGCCTTCGCCTCTTAGTTTAGTACCTTAAGAGCCTCGATGCCAACAATAGAGGCAATGTGGCCTTTATGAGAGCTCAACAAATGTGGCCAAGAGGTGTGCTCCTTCTTTCAATTGCTTCCACTCTCAATATTTCTAGCTACCTCTCATGTAACCATCTTGTACTTAAGCTCCAAATAGACCATGCCCTCTCTACTACAACCCATGGATGCAAGAAAACATAATGAAGGCCCACAAGAATAGTTGTAGTAGGCTTATTGTAATTTAGCTCTTGTTATAGTCCTATTCATTGAGAGGAGCTCCAATGGCCTCATGATTCAAGTGATACTCTCGTGATATTCTTCAAGTCACCTTTCCATCTACTCATCTCTAAGAATGCCATGCTGAGAAGAAAGAAAAGAAGAATAATGTATGCAAGAAAGAAGAAGAGAATCTTCTCTCTCTCTCTCTCTCTCTCTCTCTCTCTCTCTCTCTCTCTCTCTCTCTCTCAACCAAGGTTATGCAGTCTCAAGCTATCCACATGGGTATGGGAGGAAGAAGGAGAAGGAAGGAAGCAAAAGTGTGGAGAGAAAAAAACTCTTCCAAGCTTGCTCTTGCTCTCTCTCATTGTCTCAAAGGTTGTCTATGGTGGAAGCAAGAAGGGGACGCAATAGCTCTCAAGTTTTCACAAACAAAAATGAGCTCTTGATTCATCTTTACACATCATATACATATGGTTTCTCATTGGGTGGGCACCCTCAACCCTCTTTCCCTCTCTTGACTACTTGCAATGCCCAACCCTAAGGAGTTCTCAAGCCTAGTCGACTTGAGTTCTTAGGTTTGTACAAATGCAAAGAAACTCGGGGGGTAAGCACATGTTTGAATCTCTCAATGGCATCAAAGAAACCCAAAGTAAGAGGCTAGAACAAGGAAATGCTACTAGAATGGACCTTGATTATGATACTGTTGCAAAGGGCAATGGTCTTGACCTTGTAGGTTGAGAAGGCCATTAGGAAGGAGCAAAGTGCCATCAACAAGCAAAGATGTGCTACAATAGTTGCAGAAGGGAAATGATCACTCAAAGCTAAAGTCAAAGTTTTGTTTAGGAGGGTTAGAAGAAAATATGCTAACTTTGCCATAGCCGGGGTTTTCTTTTACTTCATGGGTGTTTCCCTCTCTGGTACTACAAAAGAGTTTGAACATTGTTTCTATGCAACATATCAAGGCAAGACTATGCTGGTTAAATTTAAGTTTATTGGCAAAGGCTTTTATCATGGGTTTTCTTGGCTCTTCTAATGAGTGCAATTAGATTTTGGGTTGCACAGTTGGGTGTAGAGGCAATCTCATACTTACCATGCCATGGCCCCCTCCTTTGTCATTAGAATCAGTCCTTCAATTCTAATGCATGTGTGTGGGTCACTTTCCCCAACCTTCTAGTCTGGCTTGACGATGAGGTGGTAGCCCTAGCAAGTGCTCTAGACAAGATAGTTTACGTTCCAGTTATGACAACATCCCACAAAACCCTCAAGCTTGATGGGAAAGCTTATACTTTGTGGGACAAGAGTTCACAACCCCCCCCGAACATGCTAGAGTTCATTGATCCAAATGGATTTGTGATAGTTGTACTAGTTTGTTTGAACTCTTTTCCTCATACCTATTATGTTTTGTTAACCTCAAATCAGAATTGCAGAAAAATAAAGAAAAAGCACAAAAAGGTCAGAAAGAGAGCAAAGGCGTAGAGGTGGCCTCAAAAACTAAACTGAGACAAAAAGGGCAATTGCAAAGGAAAGTTGCCTCAAAAACTCTAAAAACTCTTGTAAAAGAGTGCCAGCCTCCCTCATGTACCACTTGTAAAGGAATAGACGGGGCATGAAGCAAGAAGAGGGAATTAGGAAAAGGGACCTTGCTACAATGACCGATCATGTAACAAGGGATGGGCGTCCATGGGGGTTTTAGGGTTTGTATATATAAAGTTCAAAAAGTGAATGAAAGCTCATTCTTTGGTGTGTGCCTAACAAGAGTCCTCTCTTCTTCTCTTCTTCTTGCTAGCGTGTGTGCTCTTGAGGGAGGGAGTGCGAGAGTGTAAGGGAGTGTGTGAGTGTGTGAAAGTGAGGGATCAAGAGGGTGAAGCTCTTCACCATCTCCTCTTCTGTTTTCCTCTCTCTTCTCTTCCCTTCTCTTACCTTGAATGTGGCTATGGAGAATGGAGCTTGGAGATGGAGGAGGCTTGAGGATGCTTGAGCTAGCATTTAGGATCGTGGGGCTACCGATTTGTGTGAGGAAGGAGGCAACTCGTTCTAGCATCAAGCTAAGCTTACTACACCCAGAGAGGATCGATGACATGTTGGCTAGGTGAGAGATAACCATGAGAACTCGCTTGGAATGCTTGAAGCAATAAGTGGTCCGTGGGTCTTGGCAGTTGAGCGAAAGCTCCCACATTTTGGTTCTGTTTTCGGGACAACGGATTCAAGCTTGAGCCCTCGCGCGCCACATATCGAGCATTGAAGTAAGGGATTCATCCCCAAACCAGAGATTGAGGTAGGTAGGAAGTTTGGATTTTTTGATCTTCGAAACAAGTAAGTATTTCAGGTTATTTTGCTAGTTTGATGATTGGAAAAGATGGAGAAATCATTTCAGTTTTTTGCCTTTGACCGTTGTTGCATTTAGAGTAGGATAGGATTAGGAAACCGGATAGAAAAAGTGTAGGGTTTGCTGCTGAAAAACAGGGTAAAACAGGGCACAAGTCATGCAAAAAAGGAAAAAAAAGAGCACTTGGGATGTTAATGTCGGCAAGTGAGTGATTGGGGACACTGAAACCTTACCCAACAAGGGATTTAAGAGCGAAGGGAACTAGGAAGAGCTCATTTCATGCCCTGACATTGAGAGAGAGTGAGAGTGTGCTTCCATCATTGATTCAGTTCGATCTTGCCATTGAGGAGCTCTCTGCACGATTCAGGTACGTCAGGACCTCTCTACTATGTATTTGTTGTGATCTGGAAGGTGTCATGCTTGGCAGTTGTAAGGATTGTTAGATTCGATGAAATCATTCCTGATGCAACCGTCATCATGCACGGCTCAACCCATCTGAGTGTCGGCAATTCTGGGCTAAGTCCCAGAATCGGCCCTCGGACCACTCGGCCAATCGGCCCTCGGAACACTACACTCGGACGCCTTTCACTCGGCCCGTCCGAGTGAAGAATTAATACCAACTTTGAAATTCGGCCCTCAGCCTTGCCGACTCGGCCCAACCTCACTCGAAAAAGTTGACATTCGGCCCGGCCGAATTCACCACTCAGCCCTCGTCCCACTTGACTCGACCCATTAGCCTCGACCCACTTGACTCGGTCACTCGGCCTACAACACCATTCGGCCATCCAACCACTTGACTCGACCCATTAGCCTTGGTCCACTTGACTCGGTCACTCAGCCTACAACACCATTCAGCCCTCGGCCCATTAGCCTCGACCCTCGGCCCTCGGCCCCCAGCCCTTTCGGGCTAGTTACCATTCGGCCGTCGGCCTACTGTCCGAGTGAATTCACTCGGCCTACAACCCCATTCAGCCCTTGGCCCATACAAGTGACACACTCAGCCCTTGCAACTTGGACGAATAATAACCCAAAGATGGACAAGAGGGCCAGATGTGGGTCAACAAGCCTACTAGGCCTAAAATGAAGCGAGAGGGTACGTAAGCCGTCTAGACACTTGTTGTCTATACTCACCCTGAATTTCCGTACTTGAAGTACACTTAAAGACAACAGAAAGCCTGATTGAGCATGTAGGCGAGCTACAGAGCTCTACCCCGAGACCTACGGATCGCTTATTGATCAAGCGTTTCAAGCCAAGCGGCCATGGCTACCTCTCACATAGCCGACACGCAATGCCTACCTTGCGGGTGTAGTGAGCTTACCTTGATGCTCGATCGAGTTCCCTCCTCTCTCTTGCACTCCGGTAGCTCCACAATCCTTGTGGTAAGCTCAAGCCCCCTCCGTCAAGCTCCATTCTCCATAGCCGTGCGAGACAAGAGAAAAGAAGAAGGGAAGGGAAGATGAAGAGAGAAGATGGGGAGCTTCTTCTCCACGATCCCTCACTCTCACACACTCACTCCCTCACTCCCTCACACTCCCTCAATCCCTCACTCAAGCACAAGCATGAAGGTAAGAGACAAGAGAAGAAGATTTAGCCACACCCAAGAATGAGCTTCTCATTCACTTTTGAACTTTATATACATGCCCTACCTTTTGGGTGGTCATCCCTACTTTTTACATGGCCGGCCATTAGCCTAGGCCCTTTTCTCCTATTCCTCACCGTTCTAACTTATCCTGTTCCCACTAATGCATACAATTTGCATAGGAGCGAGCTCGGTGCTCTTTTTATAAGGGTTTGGGAGCGCCTTCATATTTAATGGTGCACTTTTACTCTTTTCTTTTCTCGAGGCGACACCGTCATTCGAATCATTCAAATTTTTAGGGTCTGACCTCCATCCAGGACACCTTTTCCTTCCTTTGTCGTGTGCCTTCTTGGTTGTCTCCTTCTTCTAGATTTCCCGCACTTCTGCTCCATTTTCCGTTCCTATGTGCTGTGGTAAACATTACCCCCCTCCTAGCGGAGTGCCAGTCCCATGGCACTAGGGTGGGGAGCAGCTGAGAAGTTGGGATTGGTGCTAAGTGGAATTGGCAGGTAGATGACCACAATAAAAAAGGTGGTGCTATGAATGAGACATGATGGGGTGTGGATTCATGATGATTGGGAGAGATTCCAGCTTGCTTTGATCTTCATGAAGATTCTCGGCCTTTGTTACACAGTTGGAATTTGTGGTCGGCGATGACTGTCAAAATCGGGGCTTCGTAAGCCGTTGAAGAGCACGTGGTTCCAAGATCTATGCCAATGGTGGGCCCTATCTGAGTTACGAATAGCCTGCAAGAGAAGGTTTTGCACTCCCTAAGGGGTGTGTCTGTCTCCCGGTGAGGTGTAAGTGCACATGTAGTGGAACTAGGAGATGGGTCTAACCTTGGGCAAGCCCTCGGTAGTGTCCCACACTCGAGGATCCAATTCATGTGTCATTGTAGGTGTAGTGTAGAGCTTAGGGTGATAGGTCTGGAAGTCTTGCTCTTGATGTGCCCTAAGCATGAAGTGGGGAGAGGGGCTAGGGGTGAACCCTAGGTGCAGTGAACAAAGTGAGGCTTTGTACCTTTGTCTTGCTTTGTTTTCTTTCCTTTCTTTCCTTTCCTTTTCTTATCTTTTCTATTCTTCTTCTTCTTCTTCTTCTTCTTCTTCTTTTGAAGACTGTATTCATAGAAGGCATTTTGGCTAGTGTCGATCACCTTCAGCCGTAGCATGGGGTGGTTGTAGGCATTGGGATAGAAAGGTACGGCTTTGGAGGTATTCTTTAATAGCAGCCCGGACCTTCAGAGGTGTGGATGACAAAAAGGGATGGTTACACCTCGTGAAGCGGGTGTCATTCATATTTTCTAAGAGTTCTAAGCAAAAAGAGGGAAGTAGGGTTGCCCTCATCATTAATCTAGTCATAGCCCTACTATCTATTCCTAGATTGATGTCAAAAAAGAGGGGGGGAAGGTGGGCTTCCTCAGCGGAAGGCTTCTGCATTGATACGAATTTGATCAGCCTAAGATAATTGCAGGTGGTTAGGTAGGCGGGATTCGGGCAAGAGGAGAAGTCCGCGAGGAAGCGGTTGATGGAGGGAAGGATATCCTCTACTCTAAAAACTAGGCATTCCTCGGGAGTTTGGGCATTTACATTATATATTCTAGGAAAATAAAAATCCCCATGAATAGTGCCATCATAATTCACTCCATGCTGGCGCGGGTAGGGCATGTAGGTGGGGTCATTTCGTTCCTCGGGGAATGAGCTGCAGAAGGCGGTCCAGGCGTCAAAATTGGCATCCCAAATCCTCCTCCACCACTTTGGCTGCGCCTCATAGCCTTGGACGGATTTGGGAATCCGGTTCACCTTGTCCTGCCAATAATCTGTGGGCTCTAGAATGTTGAGAGGCAACGCATGGTCCAGTGAGTGTGGATAGGAAAATGATAGCTCAAATGGTCTCGTCTGGAACTCTCGGTCACGCCAGATGATCAATTCATGAGGCCAATTGATAGGGTTGGGGTCCCCCCATAGTGGTACCGGCTCGTTAGAGAATTGTCTGGGTAGTGACCATGCTCTGCGTTGTGCGTCCTCTACCAGCTCCTGCCTCCTTCTTCTGGCTACCATGATGCGCTCAGGCATGTGGGCATCTTCAGGTTCGTTTGGCGAGAGGTTTGGTAGAGGCAGACTGGGCGTTTTTCGTTGTTCTTCTTTGGCATCTTGCTCCAAGTCCGGGCCCTCCTCGATATTCTGTTCGGCCACTGCTGGGGTCGTTTGCGATGGTGGTGCGGGCTGCTCCTATTCTTCGAACCCCAGTTCTTTGAGCTCAATGGTGGAGAGGCTGGCATGGCGCAGGTAGTGGAACTGCTACTCCTTGGTGAGTCCTGTGCCGATGGGAGCTCCCATTCCTGAAGGCCATATCTTAGCGCCCAGGTAGTCAACTCCAGCTTCCTTCTCACCCTCTCCACTGAATCATCACCCTATCCTTGGGTGACATGTAGCACGATGCTGAGAAAGGCTTGCTTCTGTGAGTTGGTGCATATATCAGCTGCTTCAGCCCTGGATTTGGCAAGCACTCTCTCGCACTCGGCCACTGCCAAGCGCTCCATTATCTACCTGATTCTTTCAAAGTTGTTTGCTTCCCACGCATTGGCCCTTTCATCCATATTTCTTTTTTCCTCTTCCAGCTCACTTGCTAGTGTGGTCACCACCTGTTGTGCTGTTTGTTTGTTAAGGCCCAGAGGTGGTGCCACTCCCTGGACTTCTGAGCCAACTGTTCTTCGGCGATGTCTTTCGCTTGATTTGCAATGTTGAATTTTTGTTCTGCCTCAACGATTAGTTCTAACATTTCCTGCGCTAGCTGCTCGTGGCTCTGGATCTCTGCAAGGTGCAGTCTTCGTTGCATGAAGGCCATGGCCATGAGGGCCTCTGTGTCTTCCTTGGCATCTTCCAACACACCTTGCAGCCATTGTGCCTCGTGTTGTTGTTCTTGTGCTCCTGCTGCAAGGGTTGCTGGCCATTCTCGTGCTAGGAACTCTATCTCTCTCTCTAGCCTATCTTGTTCCTCAAGTTCATATTGTAGCTTTGCCATGGTATTCGCCTGCCACTCGTTCGGCTCACCCTCTTGAGTTGCCAATGGTCCATACCCTTCCAGTCTGGCCGTTCTCTATTCTAGGTCAGCATATTGCTGCACTAGCAACTTTAAGCTCTGCTGCTCGGCCACTAGGTTTTGTTCTTTGTCCTCTAGCCTCTATCTCAGACGGTTTTTGTTATCCTGGGCCTCTTTCTTTTTACCTCCAGCTGATCTTGCAGCGCCTTGACCTCCCTTTGCCGATTAGCTTCTTGCCTCGAAACTTCGAGCCTTAGGGCTGTCGAAGTTTCCCTTTCCTTTTCCAGCTCCACCAAGGCCACCTTCTTCTCTTCCTTTGCTTTATCCAATTGTGCCAAGAGCTAAGCCATGTAGGCATGGTAGTCTGCACCAGGTGGCATGGGAATAGGAGCTGTGGTGGTTGACGCTTCTAGCTTTTGCCGTTTCGGTTGGACTCAACATCGGTAGTGGTAGGTTTTTTTGCTCCAGTTTCTGGGACAATCTCAGCCACTTTACTGACGAGCATTTGCATCATGCTCATCAACTAGGCCGTGTCCAGAGAGGGCGTGGGTTGTGGGGCAGTTGGGGTGTCTATTGGCACCAGCACAAAGGAGGAAGGCAGGGGGTGTAACAGCGACTTCCCCTTGCCTATGATCATTGGGTCCTCGCACTGCCACTTGCTTCGGCCTCATGGTGAGGACTATAGGGGTTGATTTCTCCTCTCCCATGAGTTTCTTCAATGGACCTGCGAGTGGCCTCTGCCAACTCAGCCAGTTCCTTCATCCTCATCTCGTGGGCTTCCTCCTCCGCCCTTCTTTGCCTTTCCTCTTCTGCCTTTTTTGACTCCTCTTTAACTCTTTCGAGTTCTTCCTCCTCCTTTTTTTTACTGTTGTTCTTCCAACCTACTTCACTCTTTTCGAGCCCTCTTCACCTTGGCCCGCTCCTCTTTGCTCAGTCTCTCCTCCTTTTTTTGGCTCTTTTTGTTCTTCATTTGCTTTTGAGGCTCGGCTGTTTGAGTGGGTGGTACATCAGCTCTCCTTCGTTGCTTGCCGTCCTTTCACTCGAGCCTTCCTCCTCACGATGTGGTGAGCCTTGGTGCTTAACTTGCTCTCCCTCCACGCCAACATCCTTGATAGCCTTATCAATGATTGCTGTGAGGATACATGCGTACCTGATTGTAGAGGCTTTGATGGCAAGTTTCTTTCTGGTGGATCGTGCGGTGGAGGCCGGAGATTTCCCACCGGTTGGAGGTTTCTTTTTGGTGGATCGTGCGGTGGAGGCTAGAGATTCCCCACCGGCTGGTGCTGTGGCGGGCTGGAGCTAGAAGGGCGACTGAACTCTTGATAGTCTTTTGGACGAAGCCGTTCCAGTCCACCTCCTCCGGGACTCTTGCCACAATGCTTTCCAGTAGTGGCACGCTGATTCTATTCATGAGTGCGTTGTATTTGTGGCTGGAGAAGAGAGAGTGGATCATCTTAGCCTACATCCTCGTCGCAGGGTCTAGAATGTGAGCTGGACTAATTCCATCAACCATGTGCACATCCTCTTTTCTGACTCCCAACATGGCGTACACATCTCTTTTTGGGCGTCTTTCTTTTTTTGGTCACAAGTCCTAGGCCTCTCTCGACAATGACTGCGTTAAGGGGCACCTGCACCCTTCTTTCTTGATCACCTGCCCTCACCGTGACTGTGCCACAGCTTCCTCCTTCATAGAAATTCCTTAAGAAATCTGTGCACATGCTGTAGTCCACTGCCTGCCCGACCTTCTCTATGTACTTTTGGAGGTTACATTTGTCCACCAGTTCTCTCATGGCTGGCTCTTCCGAGATGGCTTCATCCGAATTCATGGTATGCTTGAATGTGAATTGGCTGAATCCCCACGTCTCGATGCTGATTCCATATTTCGTCAGCTCCGCTTCCGTAAATGGAAGTCTACCCTATCCTGCCATGGTAGGTGCCTATCATCACCCAAGTCAACGTTAGAGTTACCACTTGATTTATTCCTAGCAAATCCCAAGAAAAAATGTGTGTGACAGTTTGCCGTGCAGATTCAGAGGGATGAAACTTAGAAATAATTTACAACAATCATCTACTTTCTCATTGCTTTCTTTCCTATTTGAATTTAGTTGAGCACTTTCAGCCTTTACACGTCTTGCTACATTACTTGGTTCGTCACATGGTTGTCACTTGCTCTCCCCCCCCCCCTTTTCCTAAGTGTTACGAGGATCCTTTTTAGGATTTGCGGGGGAAGGGGGAGGGCTCGCATGGGCTGTGTGGGGTGAGCTACTTGGCCAACAACCAGGTATAAAGGTTAGGGTTGTACTCAAACTGGGCATGATGATCAAGTTCGCATGGTTGTAGGGAAGCTTGAGTGATGTAGGTCAAGACATCATGAAAGATGTCCCCTGAGTTGAGGCGACTAGCAATGTGCAACTCCTCTTCTGTGAGGAACTGGTCAATTTATGGGTGGGCCAATACCTGATCATCTAAGTATAAGTTGCGTGTAATGGCCAAAATTCTGAATGAAAGAGGTGCCACGTAAGTAGGGTTGCATTCAATTGTTTTGATTGCCCTCCTTTGCTCAGCATTGGTCATGATCCAGCAGCCTTTTTTCTCCCATTGGAGTCGTAAGGCGTACCACAATTGTAAGAATGGAGAACCAGAGCTGGCAAGTTGCGTGAGCTCTTCCAGTTCTCGTTCAGGAGTAGAGCCAGCAGGTTTGCGGTACGAGGTGACTAGTCGTCTGAGAACAGCTTGTTCCTTTGAGATTTCTCCATTAACGATTAGCTCGGCCGCAAGTTTGGGTAATTTGATGGTCATAAACTCGCAATCTTCCCAAGTGCATGGCAACGCACGAACATTAGAAGCGCGAGGTTCGTCAAGAAGTCCTAGGTCAAGCCTCTCATAGCTTCTAGCAAATGTAGTGAAGGTGTCATCCAACTCCTTGATGCATGTCACTACGTCATTCCCCGAGGTCTCAGTGAGATCCTTGGCCGCTGAAAGGAAAGATCGTCTTTCGTATGAAGGCTTAAGACTTGCTGGTGGCAATGGCGCAATTGGGCTGGACAGTGTTGATTCCTTTGCTGGCATCACCAATGGGACTTTGCACTCTGGAGCATTTGGAAACGTTGCAGCGGGCTTCCGTGCCATAGGAGGCGTGCTGCATTCTATTCGAGCCGGCATGGGGGCGTGCACCTCCTCTGAACTGGATGGTGCTGGAACATCTGGTTTGGGACAATGAATGTGTTGGGGGCCCTTAACCATCATCGTTGCTAGTTCAATGTTCTTTGTGACTTGTGCTTTGCCTGTGCCAGCCTATCCAGCTAGAGTGGGGTTGCCCAGAGTTGAAATTTTGGGGTGTCTACCCTTAGGCACCCATATCCAGGGGTTGCTCTCATAGTATCCTTGTGCTCGTAGGAGATCTTTCGATATCCATCGTGGCGTGGCGGTGCGCCCATGTCAATGGCATCTAGGCTGCCTCTTAGGTTGCGATTGATAGTTTTTGCATTTAGGAGCGTGTTTTTGCGGTCTATTAGAAGGTGGCCCTCGCCGTTTTCGACATTGCCCGTTCTACTAATTGCACGCACCCGGAAGGGTCCTAGTCCTCCAAATTTCATTTTCTGTTTATGCCCTTTCACCGAGTAGAGTAGGACAAGGTCCCCTTGATCAAAGTTGCGCTGGTTGACATGCTTGTCAAACCACAGCTTTTGTGGTGCCTTCTCACAGATCAGAGCATGGGTGGCTAAAAGTCGAGTCTCTGTGAGACGCTCTAGCTCCACTAAGCGGTTTGTCCAAGCCATTTCCCCCCAACGGTCCTGTGCTGCTATTCTTAAGCTAGGGACAAAGAACTCTAAAGGTAGAATGGCCTCCGTTTCGTAGGTCAGCCTAAAGGGCATTTGTCCGATAGCTGTCTGATAAGCTGTCTGATAGGCCCACAAGGCCGCCATCAGTTTATTATCCTAGTCTCTTCGTGATGTGGATACTACCTTAGTAAGCACGTTGACTAGGATTTTATTTGTGGACTCCGCTTGGCTATTTGCTTGAGGGTAGTACGGAGAGGACCTTCTATGAATGATTAGGAAGGTTGAGAGCAGGTGGGATATTACTTCATTAACGAAGTGCGTGCCTTGATCACTCACTAGTTCGATTGGACAACCAAACTGTGAAAAGACCCATTCCCACAGGAACTTCGCTGTGGTCCTAGCGTCGTTCTTTCTAGTGGTTCTTGCCTCCGCCCACTTTGTCAGGTAATCCGCAGTGGTCCTAGCGTCATTCTTTCTAGTGGCTCTTGCCTCCACCCACTTCGACAAATAATCCGTTACACTACAATGATGTAGCATGCCTGGGAGTATTGCGCCGCAGGACTAATAGGTCCGATGAAGTCGATACCCCATTTTTCGAAGGGCTGCTACGCTATCACAGGGGTCAACTCCATCTTATCTCTACGCATGGGCACCTTAGTCCTCTAGCACTCATCGTAGTGTTTGACAAACTTAGCGGCATCACGGAATAGGGTGGGCCACCATAGTTGGGATTACAGTACCTTATGGGCAGTTGTATCCCCACTAAAGTGCCCGCTAGCTATCCTGCCATGTGCCTCTCTCAATACATCGTGCATCTCATGCTCGCACACACATTTACGCAACAACCCGTCCTGTCCCAACCTATAGAGTTGGCCAACAATCAGTTGGCATGGCTGGATTTTTAAGATAAGTCTCCTTAGCCTGGCTTTCTCAATAGGCCTCTCAAGCAGACCGTTTTCTAGCACTTGGACAACATCATTGGCCCAATATGGCATCAAATCAGCCCTAAACAAGTCCCCTTCTCTAGACAGGCCAAAGAGATGTGCGTCTGGTAAGTCATCAGGTATGCCTTGTCCAGTAGCTTCCCCTGTGGGTATGCAGGACATGTGATCTACCATGTAGTGCTTCTTTCCCTTACGCACAACCATTGAGAAATCAAACTCCAACATGAGAAGTAACCATCTCGCTATGTGACCTATAGTGCACAACTTGTTCACAAGATACAACAAGGCTTGATGGTCAACGAAAAAGAGGAAGGGTGTGGCCAATAGGTAATGCCTAAATTTCTTTACGGAAAACACCATGGCTAGCCCTTCCCTTTCTGTAGTGGAATAGTTCATCTCCGTTTAGGTGAGCGGCCTGCTGCTGGCAAAGCTCATAGGGTAATCAAGACTATGTTCACTAGGCTAGCATAGAATGGCTCCGATAGCAAACTTGGAGGCATCTATGTGTACATGGAATGTTACACTCTAGTCTGGGGCTGGCAAGATTGGTGCAGTGGTGAGAGCCTTCTTTAACTATTCATACGTGTGTTGGCGCTCCTTAGTCCACTCGAATACAATCAGTAGCTTGTACAATGGTCTAGCAATCAGCATGTAGTTCAGTACAAAGCATCGGCGTTTCCCGTGTTGCCTAAGAAACACTGGACACCCTTGTAGTTGATGGGTGGTGGGAGGTCGACAATGGCCTTGACTTTTGAGAAGTTAGTGGCAATGGCATTCCTTGACACTACGTGGCCTAGGATGCATCTGTGCTTCACCCAGAACTGGCACTTCAAGGGGTTCAGCGAGAGTTTGTATAACTGACATCGTTCAAAGATAGCTCTTAACCTCTCTAAGTGTTCAGTCCAATTAAAGTGTATGCACAAGTCGCCACGAACACCTCTAGCTCGCGTCGTAGCATATCCTTAAAGATCGTGCATATTAATCGTTGGAAGGTTGCAGGTGCATTCATTAGCCCAAAGGGCATAATGATGTAGGCAAACATACCCCACTTTGTGGCAAAGGTAGTCTTGTGCCTGTCGTCAGGGTGCACTTGCACTTGATTATAGCCAGAGAAACCATCCAAGAAGCTGCTAGCTTCTTTGCCTGCCACCCTCTCTAGCATGTGCTCGGTATATGGCAAGGGGTAGTTATCCCTCTTCGTAGTGGCATTCATCTTCTTGTAATTCACGCACACCCGAATCTTACCATTCTTTTTCATAACGATCACTATGGGCGATACCCAATCCGTGTGCTCGATCTCATATATAAATCCCGCCTTCATGAGCTTATCGATTTCTTACTTCATTGCATGGGCATGTTTGGGATTCATAGGGTAAGGTCGCTGCTTCCTTGGCACCGCTTCTGGAACCATTGGGATATTATGGGTCACAACCCTAGGATCGACTCCTTTCAGTTCCTCTAAGGACCAGGCAAACACATCGACATACTCTTGTAGGAGAGCAACCAGTCTAGCCTCCTCCTCCTTGGTTAGGTCATCAACAATGAACACAAGTCGAGGCTTTTTGCCTTCCCCTTCTAGGTCGACTTCCTTGACCCTGGCGGGTCCCTCAATTGGTTCACTGGCTTGCCCTTGTCTCTTTGCTCCTAGCAAAACCACCACTCTATCACCCTTTTTAAACTTCGTGAAGCGTTTGGGGAGGTCCTACGGCTTCTTTTGCCTCTCTGCTTTTGAGTCTTTCATTTGCTTCCTGGCCTCTTTCTTTATCCATCTGCGCCTTAAGTAGATTGGCAGGTCCCCTTTGGTGCGTTGGACCTTGGAGGGTTGGGGTATTTCGGGATCACTCTTTGTACTGACTTCAGACTCCGAGTTGAACTCGCGTCCCTCGCTTGAGGAAGGAGTTTCACTAGGGGGTCGTAGTTCAATAGGTGAATCTGTCTTCAGTATTGGGGCTACCAGCAATTGTGCCACCTCTACCTGCTCATAATCCATGGCTCCCATGTGCTCCAGCCAAGTCCTATCGCACTCCATCCACATGACTCCTTTTTCATTCCTGTTTGCCCTTTCCCTTTAAGGCCTAGATTTTGCCTCGATTTGTTCGATTGCTCTCCCTTCAGTGTCATATTCTATTGTGTTTAACGCCTCTTTTCTCTCGTTCATCTCAGAGCAACAGTGCTCGTACCCCTCATCATCGGAATCTTTCCCCTCCGACTGCTCATCATCCCCCAGGTTTTCCTCTCCAATCTCCTCTTCGTCGATGATTAAAGCCCAATTGTATAATAGGTTAAGATCATGAATTTTGGTCCATTTCCATTCAGGCTGAGCCAAGAGATCACTTAGGGGTTTTAGATTAGCCGCCTTGTTGCCTTTCAGTTTATTGGTCAGGCACTCTATGATTTCCTGAAGCTCGAGCTTGTTGGTGGGGATGTGGAATGAGACCGGTCTC
This sequence comes from Lygodium microphyllum, assembly GCF_053477565.2. Taxonomy (NCBI): domain Eukaryota; kingdom Viridiplantae; phylum Streptophyta; class Polypodiopsida; order Schizaeales; family Lygodiaceae; genus Lygodium; species Lygodium microphyllum. The sequence goes on from NC_141148.1 coordinate 114,941,882, forward strand.
CCTGGGTCCCGTAAGCTTCATGCCATCATGCAGAGTGGCACCGTGGGCTCCTTTGCTGGCATGCTTGGTGATTTAGCAGCTTGCTTATACAGCTCTTCCTCATTTGGGAATGGTAGGTCAACGGTTGCCAAGACATGCATCCAATCCCTCTCCTCCTCATGGCAGGGGATGTACTTGGTCAGTGTCCCATAGGGCTTGCTTGCTTGGGCATCACCTAGCATGGTCGAGATAGCATCGAGGTGGGATGGGGTGGTCTTCCAGGTGTCCATCTCAACCCTTACCACTTTCGTCCTATTTCCCAAGAATATGAGGTTGTTTCCCCAATCTTCAACCACTCGCACATTTCTCATCTAGGACCGGCCTAGCAGTATGTCATAGTCTACACCCTTCATGATAATGAAGTTCACGAAAAACTACACTCCTGCGACCTTCACTGGCCAGTTTTTTAAGACCGCGAATGGTCTGACCTTCATTCCATTGGCCAACGTAACATTAAATCTAGCCGCTTCCACAGGTGGGTTTTCCTAGGCCTGTAGAACTGCATGGCTCAAGACACTGACCCGGTGCCGGTGTCTACAATTCCTTTCTGTGTTGCGTCCCCCAAGGCTAAGATAGGTAGGACTGCATGCATCTCCGTGCCTTCCCAAAAAGAGTTGATGTGCAATGACCTTGAATCTGAGTGCAATGTTAGGCTTGGAATTTGTGTGACTGCATCCTGCTCTTGCAAGTCAGCAGTAGCATGCTCCCCCTTTCCCTCCACCCAATGCCTTAATTCTTGCCATAATGGAGGGTGCTGCCTAAGAAAATCTCCCAGGCTCACGGTCACTGGGGTGGTTACTAAGGTGGTGAGGAGGTTGCTAGGTATTTGGCTTCCTCCTTAGTCGCCATTCTTTGGCCATATGTCCTGGTTAGCTTGTTGACAAGTTTCTCCATGGTCTTGCCTCTGTGGCACCTCTTGTGGTGTGGGCGCGTTTCCCAATTGAGGTCGCGATGGCGAAGCGGGTGTGCTCACACTAGAAAGGTCTTCCATTGGATCCTCCAGTATGGGTTCTACATCTTTAAGGTGTTCTTGGGCATCCTTGACACACTCCTTAACTTTGGCTATAGCCTCGAGTTGCCGTTTGGGATGAGGGTATTCCCCTACCTTGGCACTCCCTAGTTCTGTCGTCTTGGGAGCTGAGGTCTCTGCCTCGGCATCAATGACCCCCTTTCTTGCCACTAAGGTTGTAGCTTTGTCAGTCTTAAGGGTGATCCTTCCGTCTGTTCTCTTTGTCCTTCTCCTATGGCTTTTCTTTCCCAACAAGGCTGCATCCAGGTTACTTGGCCTAGGCAGTGAGATGCCTGTTCATTTTGTTTACGCTTGTGTCATGACATGCAGTGGGATGGGCATGTCCTTCCCACCAAAGGTCTCCACACCAAATAGTCTCAAGGGCACGGAGAGCACGTTGGTAGAACTGGCTGATGGTTTCTGTCTAGGGCAGTCAGGAAATAGGTGTGTGATCCCACACTCGGCGCATCGAAGGTCAGCCTTTCTGGTTTGGCTGTTCCCTTTTCAGGCAACGTGATGAGATATGGCCTTGATGACCGCAAGTCCAACATGAGATTGGATCCTGGCTTGGTCCTCCAAAGCCTCTACCTCTTCCTCTGCCCAGCGCCATCACCGGTACCGTTCGATAGTCCATTAGGACTGGATTGCCTTCCTCGTCATAGGAGATGTATGGGTTTACATAGCTTTCTTCTTCACTAGGTTCTTCCACATAGTGAACAGGAGCATCACTTGGTGGTTGGGTTACGTAGGGTCCTGGTGGTCTGGGTATGCCTGTTGGGTTCATCTCTAGCCTAGGGATGGGTGGTCTCGAGTCATTTGGTGCTCGAAGTGCCAGCTGGTCTCCCTTGCCAAGGAAGTTAGATGGCTTGTTGCCTATGTATGGAGGGTTGTATTGCTGCGCATATGGGAACCTCCTGGGCAATCTGCAGTGCAACACGTCATGACCAAACCTACCATAGTTCGAACACGGCCTAGATCTAGGATCTTGACACTCAGCTGGGAGGTGGTTTCCACCACAGTGTATACACTGCACGTGAGTCCGCATAGGCTTCCTTATTTGTTCTTGCAATCGTGCAAGCTCCATTCTCACCTTAGCCAGGTCCTGGCCTTGGTCAACATCCTTTCCCTTATCTCGTATGCTAGAGTTCTCTCTCTCTCCCGACGTCGTTGCCCGTTCTGAAGCTCTCTAGCTTGTACCGTCCTGACTGGAGTTTCTCATGCTTCGCTCCCTAAGATGATCGTCCACCCTTATTGCTTCTTCAAAAACCCTAGCTAGCACATCTCTATGTAGGGTGGAGTTACTAGCCAAGGCCTTGTAGAGTTCCTCGCTTCGGATTCCGTTTATAAACACTGTAGACACAGCCTTCTTGCTAGGTCGCTCATTGGCCGGGATCCTCTTGAAGAGGCTACGTACATTAGTGACATAGTCTCTTACGTCCTCCTTTTCCCTCAGACTGACATTCATCAACCGAACGATGAGGTTTTCAGAGTATCCTGTCTCAGAGAACCTCTTGATAAAATGATATTTAAGATGGGCAAAGTTCATGCACTCGGCTGCATCTAGACTAGTGTACCAAACCCTCCCCTTATCACCTAAGCACATCCCAAAAGCTTGGGAGTGTTGTGTAGGGTCTGCGAGGCCGTTTGCTTCACAAACTTGTTCGAACTGCTCCACAAAGCTATATGGGTCGTTGCTAGGTTCATACTTGTCTAGTTCTTTTGCCACTATAGGGATCCTAGATTGCCCCTTTGCCCCTTGCGTGACCCCTAATCCCGAGAGTAATGCTATGGCTAAGGCTGCTGCACTCTGCTCAGCGGACGTGTTGTCCATGAGCCGCATGGCTACAAGTTCACTTAATGATAAGTTAGCCTCCACTGCCCGCTCTCTCTCTGCATTTGGTCCTGCTTTGGCTACTCCAGCCAGGGCTAGCACGCGCCAGGCCTCGTACATATCCACGTCTTGTTGGAGTTTCCTAGCCTTTTGCTCGTGATTACAGGCAAACATGCTCTCTAGTGCCCTTCTGATCGCCTTTCTTTCCTCTTCTAGGGTTGCTACCACTTCCTCTACTAGCCTACCCTGAACTACCATCCTAGCCAACAAGTCATACTCGTTGACTAACTCCTGCACCATGACTGGGAATTCTCCCAAGTCTCCTTGTCCACCTTGTGATTCTGACATTGCTCCCACTTCTAGCTCCACAGGGTCGTCGATCAACTTGAGTGGACCGGCACTGGCTATAGCACTAGCCGGACCTCTGACACGCACAAGATAACCCCACGGCCTCGCGGTCAGGAGCGTCTACAGGACACATTTCCATCCCATCGTGCGTACATTTTTTGTTTGTATCGTGTTTTGTAGTCCAACCCTTAACCTTCTCAGACTCCTCAGAGGGAGACCCTACACATTTTGGTGTAATTCACCATGTAGAAGAACATAGGAGGCACCCCTCGGCTGATTGCCGCGGCCCCAATGCGACCCTCTTACACCTTGGGGATTGGCCCCTTGATGCGTCGCTAACACATATAACACATACGAAACAGACTCTACTCTTGGTACCAATATCATATCCTTCCAGGAATATACCAATCCTCACTTGTCCCCTTGGACCCACTGTCTAGACCTACAGCTTGGGTGCCTTACTCTCTCCAGCGTGGGACATTCATACTTCAACCAATTGCTATGCATGCCAAGAATAGATACCATGTGTATGATTCATACAATGGTGTATGGCTTATTTTGTGCACAAACAATTATGGTTTGAAATCAGCCTATATGTCGTGCAAAAAAATCATTTTAATGAAATTTTCTTAATACGTAATGCTTCATTGTAGGAACCTAGCACCAAGCCAAACCTCGTGCTGTTAGATCCATTATTTCTAAATAAACTGCATCCTAAATGTTATGCATAAAGAGAACAATCAGACTTTTTATTATTTCAGCGCTTAAACTATTGTATAACATCATTCTCCCCCTCACCGTTTTAATTTTGCTGCGATGCATAGGTGTAGAGGTTCTTTTATGTCTTTTTTTAAAATGTAAAAGCAATAAATACGCACTTTAACACCAAGGAAAAGGGCCAAACTGAGGCTTAACCTCATGCTTCAGCCCTGTCAGACATTCACATACATAGATCTCATTTTTCCATTTTTTTTTAAATGTAAGAAACCTATTTTTTTCTATTTTTTTCTATTTTTTCTATTTATTTTTAATAGAGAATAGATATTTTTTGGTTTTTTTAATGACTAATCATTGGAACTGAAACTCAGCATTTTCTCTTATTTTATCCATGTCCACTCATTTTTCCCCGCTCAAAAGCAAAGAAACTATCAATATCCATCAAAATTTGTGTTTTTTCGGGTTTTGAAAATTTATAATTGCTATGAATCAATACGAGTTCTGCATAACAGTGATTGCAGCCCTCAAAGATAATGCAAGGAATATTGAAATAATATTCAGCCCATATGCACACCATTGAGACCATGAACGATCAAAAACAAGAAAATTTCTTTCATAAAATAGAGCATACCGCCTTTTGGCGTGTTTTCCATTTTTTGAATATTTAATTGGGACCCTGTAGTGACCAACCAGCCATGGATTTGAGCATGGATCTTCAGCCTTCAGCCTCCTCAGCATCTTGGAACAATCCGGTGCCTCCCGGACAAGTATCCATCACCCTATTCTCTTCTTAATTCTTGCCACATGAGGTGCCAACCCCACTCTCCATCAAATGTGGCCACGGCGCCTTCATCCTCTACTCAAGCCGAAAAAAATACCCCCCCCCCCCCCCCCCCCCCCCCCCCGACAAATTCTTTTTTTTTGGGCTCCCAAAGGGAGCCCCCAAAATTCGTGACTTATAGGACTTGTAAATTCTATTCCCACTTGGTTGTTTGGGTCTTGGCCTCCCAGGCGCTCCCATTTCCTCGTCCAGTATCCAATTTGAAGTCTGAAAATTCCTAGGTGTCCGTCTTGAAGTCCTCCACTTCCGAGAATCTCCCAGGTTCTCTTCTGTCATGGCAAAAAATTATGAAATTTCACCAACTGTTGTCCAGTGGGTCTTTTAAGCACTTTCGAGCATTGCCACTTAAAATCATACTGATTGCAAAACTGTCACCTTCAACGAAGTCTATTTTTTCCCTGAAATTCAAAATTTTTGGCTATTTTTAAGCACTTCTCGGCATAAAAAATCATCTATCAAAATTTATAAAAAGAAAAATTAAAAAAATGATATGCAAAATCGCACGCGCCGCGATCGTAGTCTACAGACTGAAAACAACACTTCGAACAAAGAAAAGAAGGAGTGAACTGAGAGCTTTCTTGGAAGTGTCTTGGAGTTTTACTCCCTTTTGGAGCCAATGGAACCATCAGATTTATGATCTGAGCATCAGATCACTAAGTTTTCCAAGATCCCCCTCCATAAAAAGCTCCACTTCTCAGTCACAAGCCCTCTTCTCTAATCCACTATAAATATGAGGCATGGGGAGGCACAAGAAGCATAAGGAGACCCCAAGAGGCTACGAGAGAGAGGTAGAGAGAAGGATACCCCCTCCAAGATATTGTGAGAGAGAGCTTGAGAGAGAGAGAGAGAGAGAGAGAGAGAGAGAGAGAGAGGAGTTACCCCGAGAGGCTGCACAATACCCTCTATCTCGATCCTCGACTTAACCATCTTCTCTTACACTCTCCTATCTCAAAACTACTCCATCTCCTTTATCTCTTGAATCTACTTGCGGATGATGGCCTCCAAGCGAAGAATGTTGCATGCGAATGGCAATCCTACAACCAGAAACGAAGCTTTGGGCAAAGGTATCATTGTCAATCCAATTGCGGTTCCGATCGTAAGTAATGTATTGCCAAATTAATAGATGCTTGTTTTGATTCTTGTATGAGATATGGTAGGCCCCATACTATGATGCACGAGTATAGGTCATTTCATCTCACGTATTCAAAAGATCGAGGTTGCAAAGTGCATGTATTAAGGAAAGTTAATTGCACTAGTTGGATATGGCTTATTCGTTGATAGAACAATTACAAGGAAGAATTGGTTAGGGGTTATGGATGGCATAGTCATGACATTAAAAATTGTGTATAGAAGAGTTAAGTAAATTTTCCATAGAATCACTCTTTGATCCCAAGGGGAAGAGCAAATATGCGATGGAAATATTATCGCAACTATTCTTGCATTGTTTGTGAAGAATACAATTGGTTTTTTTGTTGGTTGATCGAACAACATCCTAAATGCTTTTACATTCAACTGGTTGTTAGTTTGTTGTTTGGATGATTGTTCCAAGTGCTTGTGATTTATGCTAAATGCATGGCAAGGGTCTGTGATAACAAGTTGCCATGGGGATAAAGGAACGTTTTCCTAGAAGATGATATTAGGGTTGAATGCCTTGTTCTGTTGGATTCATAAATGATTTAATTAAGGAAGGATATATTGCACGGGTGGATCACCTCCATGATCGCACCACGGATTAACCTGAGAGGGCACTACTCAATTCATGGGCCGAAGGTCGAGTGGTGAAAAGGCCAACCATGGGAATGATGTTTCACTCCTAGACAGCTTGCGGGTCAGGTGGAGCTCTGGACACTCCTTGCCAGGTCTAGAATGGAGTTGAAGACCTCCGTGGCCCCCAACGTCTGGACATGTTGGGAGATCGTCTTCTAGATAAAGGATTGAATTTGTGGTGCCATGAGATTTGGACCAGTTACTTTTGCAGGGCAAAAGAGATACTTCTATTGGGTAGATACATAATTTCTCTTATATGGGCGAAAGACAAAGATTAACTTGAAGATAAGTTAAGGAACTTGTTTGAACTTGTGTGTTAATAGATTGCTTTGCTTTTTTCATGTCTGTGCTGTAAGTTATGCAAACGAACCCTGTTCCCTAAAAGGCTTAATTAATGAAGCTGACTTTACGTGTCACACATAAATGTGGTAGGACTTAATTAGAAAATTAAAGCTATTAAGGGAAGCGGGTGGGTGGAACCCCCAACGGGTTTGTCCTACGGTAGGGTGGTCCCAAAGAACTGGGAGGCTTCTCACAAGATTTTACGTCATTTGACCTTTAGGTATTGTTAGGTTAGAGCTCTATTCATGCCATTTTAGGGGATCGGGATGGGACTATGCCCTATGGGCAGAGAGGTTGAGTGGTGCATCCCTCTCGTTTTCCATTCTCTTCGAACCAAGTGTGGCATGGTGTGCTTCGGCTTGGGTATCTCTGCATAAAGTAGGATGTCTAGGATTCGATGCTAGAATGCTGATAGGAGACCTTGGCCACTAGGAGCCCAAATTTCAGGTTGATCCTAGTGGGTTCGGCAGTGAACGTTACATTGCGAGGCGGATTCGAGAAACCCTAGGCAACAAAACTCAAAACATTCCATGGGAGTGCTGGGCAGCAATGCTTAGATTCATTTCTCGATAGACCGCTAAAATCGTGCATGGACAGCACCTTACAAATCTTGCCTTGAGAAGAAGTGGAACATGAATTTCCTTTAGATTGCCACGAAGTTCTTCTCCCACTTTTAGCTTATTTCACTCCTGTCTGTACCACTAAGTTGGGCTCTGTCACTAGGTACCTATCGGAGATTCATAAATGCAACATGAAGGTGATTGTAGTGTCAAATGATTTTGTGGAGGATCACAAGTCTTGGATCAAGGACATTGAGGCATACAATTCTATCCATGTCTCTTTCCTGATACTGGCAAACCCCAACATGAACATTATATCCCATCTCAATATGATTGACCCAGATGAGAAGGATCCATTCAGCCTACCTCTACCCTCTAGGAACCTGCTCTGATACCATGAACAAAAAAGAGGGAGATAGATGGATAAAGTCCAAGTTAGAAGGGTAGGAGACATGCTCTCTGTTCAACCCATTTTCATCAACACAGTAAGTCAACTATAGTACTACTCACACATACAAAGATAAAGAAACCTAGATCTCACCATGGTTAAGTCAACATGACTTAACCTTATTCAACTAAGATAGAACACTGACCAAAGACTATGAGCTTGAATCTCAACAGGCTCTACGGCTAGAAATGACACGGCAAGCCGTGGAGCATCAGAAAGAAATTCAAAACCTAAAAGAGCAACTCAGTGCCAAAGGAAAGGAGGCATAAGAGAACGAAGATCGCCTAAGGCAAAGGCTAGAGGACGAAGCCCAAGACCTAGTGGCGGAGTGGCAAGACCACACGTTTCTCATCCAACAATATGATAAGCTCCAACAACGAATGGCATGGGTGGAAGCTATGCATGTAGAACTATGGGAGAGCTCGCAAGAGAGGGAGACCAGGCATCAGAAGAACAATGCCAAGAACATGAGGATGCCTTGGTATTCCAGCTATGGTCAGTAATGGAGGAGCAAGGAAGGCTGGAGAGAGAAATAGGAGTTGTGTTGAAGGAAAAGGAAGAGGTCATAGAAGAAGCAACTAGGAGCCTGTAGGACAACTTGCGAAACGGCCGATAGGAAGTGGAGGGACTAATGGCCATGGCCATGACTAAAAGAAAAGTGCACTTGGCAAATCTAGAAAGCCATGCACAAACTAGTGAGAAAGATTCGCAAAGGCTCACAAGCATTTCTCCGTGGCTGATCAAGGTAGAAGAATAGCTAAAGAGCAGCTCAACCGCCAAGATAAAGAGAAGACCCAAATGCTGGAAGTGTGGGATGAGCAACAATAGGTGGTAATGATGTTGTATCAAGAGATGGAAAGGGGCAAGGAAGATCTAGAAGAGAAGGCCCAACAGTGGGGGAGAGGCGCAACTTTGAAAGAGTGTGAGCGTTGATAGAGTATCTAGCAGTGGTGGAGTGCGAGAGGGTGCTTGCAAAATCCAAAGCTAAGGCCGTTGAAGCGTGCTCCAACATGCAGAGGCAAGCCTTTTTGAGCACTATGCTTCATGTCACACAAGTGGAAGGCAAGGATTCAGTGGAGAGAATGAAAAGGAAGTTGGAATTGACAACTAGAGCTTTAAGGTATGGCCTACAAGAACACACACTCCCAACCGGCCCAAGCATAACCAAGGAGCAGCAACACAACTACTTGTGACAAGCCAGCCTCTCCATGGATGAGCTCAGGGAACTTAGATTCGAGGAACAAGAGCAGCCAACCCATTATGGAACAAGACACTAAGGAAGGGCTGTGACTTTGAGCATACATTCGAAGAAGAACCGCAAATCATAGAGCCCAATGCCCTTGCCTGATCTATCCCTAGAAGAGCCAGAAGGTGCCCAAGTTCTCAAGCACGTTATTGCTACAAGAAGAAGAAGATGAGAACTTGTGGAGCAAGCCCAACAAAGAGTGCAAGCACGGCCACAACAACTTCCTGACGAGCCCATGCCACCATGCAAGGATCACCATCCCATCAATTGGCTACAAGAACTGACTATCTAGCAATAGCGGGAGCTCCAATCCCAACCCTTCAAGTTCTCCTTCCTCTACTCACAAGCCTTGGACCAAGTCTTACCCCTGGTGATAGTGGAAAGGATCATTCGTTTGGGCAATACTCTAGAAAAGTGATGGGTCGAGGAGTGAAGCATTGTAATCACACAATGGAGGTAGGAACCCACATACTATTAGTAGGATAAGGTCTATCAGGTTCCCAAATCCGTCCAAGGTTATGAGGTGCAGCCAAAGTGGCAGAGGAGGATTTGGGACACCAATGGATGGCCTTCTGTAGCACGCAATAGGAAGAACATAATGATCCTATCTACATGCCCTACCCTCGCAGACACAGAGTGGATTACGATAGGGGGTGCAAGGCATGTACGACCTCTTGAAGATCTACAATGTCAATGAAGCAACTCTCGAGGAATGCATGACCTTTAGAGTAGGGGACTTATACCCATCCATCAACCGCTTCCTCGAGGATTTCTCTTCCAGCCCAAACCCAGCCTTCATAACTACTTGCAATTACCTTAGGACCATTAGGTTCTTGCTTAAATAAAAGCCAGCTGAGGAAGCCCACCTTCCCCCACTCTTTTTTGACATTAACTTAGGAATAGATAGTTGTGCTATGGCTAGGCTCATGATGAGGGCAACCATGCTTCCCTCTTTTTGTATGAAGATCCTGGAAGACATGAGAGATAGCCACTTTACGAGGTATAGTCATCCTTTCTTGTCAACCACACCTCTTAATGCAAAGGCTAAAATCAAGGAATACATGCAGATCCGTGACTTTTTGACTAAGTCCCTAAGACCACCTCCCAAATCGTCTCAGGAAGATTAGGGTAGAGCCTAAGAGCCCCACTTGCATCCAAATGCTAGCTATAATCATGTATGTCCAAAAAAAAAAGAGGAAGCACTACAAGATATAAGCCTTATACCGACGTTTAAAGCGACGAAAATACAAACAACAAAATTTGCTCCCATTATCGCAAAAAGCGTCGTTATTAATGATGCCGTAGAAATGTCGGTATTTGCGTTGCTATTGGTGTCGCTATCAGTGTCACATTTGCGACGCCAATAGTGATGCCAATAGCGACACTAATAGTGACGTTTTGCGACGCACATAGCGACGCGAGCAGTAAAATTTGCGACGCTAATAGCGACGGTAACAGGGATAATTTTTTTTTTGTGGCAAGGCAGCAAGCTGCCCTGCCACATATAGCACAGTGTGCTGCATGAGAGCCATATAAAATAGTTTCTGCACTACTACTGTGTACAAAGTGCTTGCAAACAAAAAAAATGTATACTGAAATCATAAAACTGTTACATGAAATAAATACATGATCGCATAAAAAACGATTGGTACAATCATGACATGATATCACTAATACATAGAAAATGTCTACATAGATCAGGTGACTCAAAAATAAAGGTGTGTGAGCTCCAGAGATCCAAGGGTGAGCTACAAATCCTCGTCCCCCAAAAGCTTGTCCCGCCGCAAAGGAGCATCGAATGGACTCTGCAGAAAAAGAAACAACACATCAATCCACCATACAATAATGCATTCAAATATCTCATGGTAACTACGGACAAGAAAGATGAGTGACTTACAGGGCCACCGCGTCTATACAATCGATTGATCAATGCATTGAGACCGTGCCTCTCTGCATATCGAGTCTCAAGGCCGATCGGATCGCGATTTGTAATGGAGTGCTGCAAAGAAAACAAAATGCTAAATGTTAGAAACATGATTGTCAATACAAAGAATATTTCAAAAAAACAAACAAGCAAACCAAAAGAAAAACTTACAAAGTCCTCCAAATATGTACTGTGGTCGCCACTCCCAAGATGATGGACCACTCCGGCCTTGAGTCGTGCCCTCGCCGCCTCGCGCTGCTGACTCCAATGTCCTAGAGAATCTGTAGCCTCCTCCCTCAATCGGCGCCAGTTGTCTGCATCTAACCACTCGGGGTTTGCAGCCCCACTCTTGATTGCCTTGCGTGTGTCGGATTGTCTATGTGACATGTATGCACGCATGCAATCCATTATCCAGCCCGTAGAGAATCTATCTACTGTGGCTGGCACCGGAAACTCCTCGTGCAAGGATGCTACTATGTAGTCCTTGCTCCCCTCCGGTATGTTCTTCCAATGATCCAAGACGTTGTGCCGAAAAACTTGTTGGCACAACTCTCTCATGCGAGCCATCACCCTCCTCCCCTCATCATTCATGATGATGGCTCCTCACCTACTATCGACCAGATATCCATAACCCTGGGCATATCCAGGAGACCCCTCTACATCTGATGTACCAATGGGGGTAATCTCTATCGGAGTCTATTATCGTGCATCTTAAATGGTTCCAATATATACACACACAGGTGGACTACATCTTGAGTAGACAAAAGCTATCCATTTGAGTAGACATACATCTCCATAAAGCTATCCATTTGAGTATACATCTCTTTCTCTTTCTCTCCCTCTCTCATTTCCTCCCCCTCTCTCTCCCTCTCCCTCTCTTTCTCTCTCATTTCCTCTCCCTCTCACAATATATCCTAACACTTTCCAAAAGCAAAAGGGAGAGGGAGAGAGAGAATGCACTCTCCCTCCCTCTCCCTCTCCCTCTCCCTCTCCCTCTCTTTCTCTTTCTCTCCCTCTCTCATTTCCTCCCCCTCCCTCTCCCTCTCCCTCTCTTTCTCTTTCTCTTTATCTTTCTCTCCGTCTCTTTCTCTCTCATTTCCTCTCCTAAACAAGCTAAAGAGAAAGTGATTTAAATCTTAAACAAGCAAAAGAAGGAGAGAGGGAGACTCACTGATGAGATATGGCAACTGTGGGGCGGCTCCTCTTCGCGTTGAAGGCTCCTCCTCTCCTTCGCAAACAACGACGGCGGTGGCGGCGGTGGTGGCAAGTCTTCTTCCTCTCCTTCTCTCACGACGGTCGCTCTCTCCCTCGCTCTTGCTCTCAAAACACAAAACACAAAAACGCGAAATAAAGCCACGCTCGGTTTTTGCCCGTTTTTTTCCCATGTGGAGTGTCGCTATTTGCGTCGCTTTTGTGATGCAAATAGTGACGCCGCTACCCCTTCGCTACTCGGCTGTCGCTATAAGCTTAAATCCTTGTAGTGAAGAAAGAAAGAAAGAAAAAGTGGAAACACTGAACCTCCCAAAAGCACCTTGAGCGCCACAATCACTGCACCTAGGGTTTTCATACCTTGCCATGTCCCCCACAACACATGCTTAGGGCACATCAAGGGTAGGCCAAACCTATCAGGATAATTCTTGTCTATGGTTTGACCTGTCACCCTAAGCCCCTTGCACCACACCTCCCTTAGGCACAAACTGGGTCCTCAAGTGTGGGACACCACTGAGGGCTTTCCCAAGTCCCATCTCCTAGTTCCACAAACACGGGCACCATGTACTCCACGGTAAGGCAGAAACACCCCCAGGTAGTGCACCTTCTTTTCTTTCTAGGTACAAACAATGGCCCCAACCACCGGCTTCAGAGGCCCCATCATCCATGCAATGCACTCCCTATCTTATGCAACATGTCACCATGCAGGCACAACAAAGCAAGGGGCGGACGCAATAGCCCCAGTCAAAAAGTAAATGAAGAAGCTCATTTGGAACAATGCAGGAGAACATAGCCATGGAGGGCCAAACGATGGATCTGTCCAACTATATCTTCAACTGTAAAGATGGATCCGCACATCTTCCTCTCTCCATGCAAGGATTTGTCCAACTTTATCTTCAATTTCAAAGGCATAAATCCCTCCAACACACCTTCCACCAGGGCTCGTACAAGGTCCTTTCAAGTCCATAAATCCCTCCAAACCCAGGGCTCATGGCCAACTCAAGGGCCTCCCAAAACCATAAATCCCTCCAATAAACTTTCCTACAAGGCTCGTATACAAACTCAAAATGCCACCTGGCTACCCCAGCAACACCATCCAACTCACCACCCAGTAGTGCAAAGTGAAGGAAGTGGAAAATGAGGCATCAATAGGAAAAGCGCAAGGCAAAAAAAAGGAAAAGGGCCCTACAAGAGAGTGGGCTCGGAAGAAATCTAAAAGCATGGGAACAACCACCAGGAGTACAAGACGCAACCATGGAAGCCGCAAAGCAAGAAGGTGCACCTTTAAATATAAAGGCACATCCAAAACCTTTGTAAAAGAGCATCGGGGCTCTCACCCATGTAAATTGTAAACCTAGATTGGCAGTAGGAAAGAAGCTAGGAAGATAGGAGAACAATGGAAAAAAGGGCATAGACTATGGCTGGCCATGTAAAAAGGGGATGACTGCCCAAGGGAAAGAGGGTTGTGGGCATAGAAGATATGCAGGAGATGAAGTCTACATGAACATGCCATCATGTCTAGATGATTTGCCACATGTTTGGGGATATTTTGGACATGTATGTGAGTTGAAATACACTATAAATAATGAATTTCATCTCACCAAAGGATGCATGGGATATTCTAATGAGATTGTCGAGCAAAACCTACCACTAGTTCCATAAAAATATAGTTGAAGCAAAAGTTCAACACAATGCATAGGAAATGACAGTCCATTCAGGACTATGTGAGATAAAGACTATTGTGGATCAACTCTAGCATCCATTGGGACTGAGGTAGATGATGAGGAATTGGTGACTATGACCCTAAATGGTCTAGGACTAGAATATAAGCCCTTTGATACGTCAATTTTAATAAGGGCTAAAATGCCTGACTTTGATGAATTGATATCCTTGCTTATCCATGAAGAAGTGAACCTATGGTTGATTATAAGCTTGAGTAGCTCTAAAAATAGAGATGCAAATTTTGACTCTAATCAAAGAGACCATAGTCATTGTGGTAGAGGTTCTAGTAGTGGCAAAAAATCCCAATAGCATGTATCTCAGCATGGGCAGAGTTAGCAGGGATTTGCTAGTAGAGGTGGTGGATACTCCCGTGGATCTCACTCTAGGGACAGAGGATCATGGCATACTCAGTCTAGTCATGAAAATGCAAACAAGGATAAAGATTGTCATTATTGTGGCAAGCATAGCCACATTTCAAAAGAGTGCTGGAAGAAGCAAGCTAATCAAAAGGGTAGACAATAGGGTCACTATGCATCTTCTAGTCATGTAGAGCCTAAGACTGGTGAGAGAATGTTTGCTATGACTTATGTACACAATAAGGACAAGCATCATTATATCTAGCATATAGACTTTGGTTCCTCAAACCACATGACACCACATGGTGAGTGGTTTGATGAGCTAAAAATAGGTGCTAATGGCTGTATATGTACTAGAGATGATTCTTAGCATGACATATCACACATGGGGATTGTTCCCTTGGTTATGATTGATGGAAAAAAAAATCATTTACATGATGTATTGCATGTTCCCTTGATCACCAAGAATATGCTATCAGATTGTCGAGCAGAACCTACAGGTACGATTCAATAGAGATGGCTGCTTCATAGAGGAATATGGCAGAGGATGTAGATTAGTTGCTTCATAGAGGAATATGGTAGAGGATGTAGATAGGCTTCTTCATAGAGGAATATGGTAGATGATGTAGATTGGTTGCTAAAGGCTAGAGACATGGTAGGATGTTTACACTAGATGCAAACATACTTAAATTAAATGCGGCTATGTTTGCTTATGATGGGGCAAGTATTTGAGACATTGATATGTGGCATAAATGGATTGGACATATACATTTTCAAAAATTGAAACATATGCAACATAAGGAGCTTGTTACATGGCTACCAAGGTTTAATTATATTGATTTGGATCAAGAATATACAAAATAGTAGTGTGGAAGCTTTCACTCAACCACCAAGATCCACGGACCAATTATTGCTTCAAGCATTTTAAGCTAAGTGCAATAGCTAGCTCTCACATAGTCATATGTGCTCTCACACCTACGAGTATAGTGAGCTTACCTCCATGCTTGATCGAGTTGCCTCCTCCCTCAAGCACTCCGGCAGCTCCATGATCCAAGGTGCAAGCTCAAGTAATCTTGATCCTCAAGCTCCAAGCTCTATGCTTCATTGCCACATGTGAGACAAGAGAAGAGAAGATAAGATTCAAAAGAAGGAGAGGAGAAGATGGAGAGCTTCTCCACCATAGTCCCTCACCTTCACACACTCACTCCCTCACACTCCCTCTCTCAAGCACAAGCTCAAACAAGCTAGAACAAGAAGAAGAAGAGAAGAGGAGAGTTAGTTTTGGCCATACACAAGAATGAGCTTCTTCATTCACTTTTTGTCTTTTATACAAAACCCTAACCCTAATCTCCTTTGGGCACCCATTCCTTTTTACACGACTAACCATCTTAGCCTAGATCCTCTTTTCCTATTTCCTTCCTATTTGCATTGTGCCTTCACCCATGCCCATCTACATTTACAAATTGCACAAGAGGGAGCCTGGCACTCTTTTACAAGGATTTAAAGTGCGCTTTTATATTTAAAATGCACATTTTCTCTTTTGTACTTGCCTTGAACTTTTAAGGCTGTCCTTATGATTTTGGCCTTTTTTCTCCCATTTCTTCAGCTTGGGCCACCTTTTTCTACTTTGCCCTGCATCTTTTAAATTATCATTTTGCTTTCTTTGCATTGGGATTAACATTACCCCCTCCTAGCTGAGTGTCAGTCTCATGGGACTTGCTGCACTTGTTGATGAGGGCTCAGGTGGTTGAAGGGTTGCCATGTGGGTCAGTGATGGGGATTTATGGAGATTGTATAGGGAGAAGAAGCACCAAAATTGGACGATAGACTGCGGAGGCTAAGAATAGATTTGATTGGGTAGTGGAGGCCTTTGATGTCAGTGGTTGATTGCCATTGTTGAGTATACCTGAAAAAGAAAAAGGAAGTGCACTACTTGGGGGTCTATCTACCTTACTGTGTAGTGATGCATGGTATCCATGCTAGTAAAACTTGGAGCTAGATCAGGGAAGCCTGTGGTGTTGTTCCACACTTGAGGACCCAGTTTGTGTATAAGGGAGGTGATCTGGGTGTAACTTAGGGAGACAAATCTAACTATAGGCAAGCACAAACCCCCTAGGTGTACCCTGCCCTTGATGTGCCCTAAGTGTGAAGTGGGGGGACATGAAGAGCTAGGGGGTTAGATAAGGAGCTAACTAACCAAGGCCATAGGACATGCCTAACTTGAGGACACTCATTGTTCATTTTCTTTTTCTTTGTGTGGCTCTTTTCTTTGTTTTCTCTTTTCTTTTTCTTTCTCTCTCTTTTTTTTTTGAAGATGCATTGGGAGGGAGCACGCTAGACATCATCCTGATGCTCTATAGTAGTTATATTTCAAGGGGGCCTAAGAGATTTACCAAGGAATGCATGGCTTGGCATGGAGTCCTTTGCTCTTTTGACTGCCTTTGTTATGGCCATGGAGGGGGACTTGGTTCCTGCACTCATTCTTTTAGTCTCTTTGATTCCGCCTCCACCCTTTGCAGCTCTCTATTTCGTTTAAAGGTGGATTGAGTTCTTCTTTTGGGGATTTTGAGAGTGATCTTTTCATCTCCCCTTGACTTGACAATTTTAGAGCCTTGCTGCTCACTGTTGAGATGACAAGCTCAACACATGCGGACATTAATGATGGACCGCCTAGTTAGATGGGTCCACATGTCTACACTTAGCACATCGGTGGTTATTATGACTCTCACATGGCCACTAACTCATTATTTATTATATTTAGGTTGTTACACCTATTTACAACTGGCATAGTTATAGCGCCAGTCGACTAGTGTAGTCGGTTATGCATTGTTTGACTTAGTAGGCCACTTTCCTTTATATTGTATCTTATCTATACTTTGTGTACATTGTAAAGTGTGTGGAAGAAGAAGAAGAAACCAGTAAGAAAACGTTTTGGCTTCCATCTCTCTTCTTGTCTCTTAAGTGAGCTTCTCCTTGTGCATTCTGTGTGTGTTCGGGCAGCATCTTGAGCAAGTCTCCCCACCATGCGATTCTTGACATGGTATCAGAGCCGCGCCACTAAGAGAGGATGATTTTGAAGGTTGAAGTGAAGGAGAAGAAGCAAGGTTTGAGCAAGCAATCCACGGGTAAGAAGCTCTCCCATCCTTCCACTCTCTCTCTTGGATAGTGCCTCTGGAGGCACCGGAAGCAGGGCAGAGAAAAAATCTCAAATTGCTATGAGATCTGGTGTGCAAGCAGAGCACTGTATATTCTGCAAATAAACCTTTAGGGCTTTCGCGCAGTTATTTTGGGCATCTAAGGCTGTTTTAGAGCCGTAAGGTTGCGAGCAGCAGTTTTTTAGGGTATACTGTGATTTCGGCTGTATTGACCGAAAGTGGGTGCACAGGTTACAGATTGTGAATCTGTATTGACCGAAAGTGGATGCACAGGTTATAGATTGTGAATCTGTAATTTTTGAGGTGTTTATAGGAAGCAAACATAAGGTTTATCTGTAAACAAGTTGCAGATTACATGTACTATTGAGCAATTAGTGAAAAAGGTTGCTTGGTGTATTACTATGCACGTGTTGTGGAAGATTGTAGAAGACTAGCTTGCTGTGCTATATCCTTGTTTGTGATAATGGCAGAGAACAATGGAAATCCCATTATTGAGAAGCTCGACAAGAACAACTACCCTTCATGGAAGTTCCGTGTGATGAACTTCCTCATTGGAAATATAAAAAGGGTGATTCGTCTGAAAGAAATGGTGAACAGGTCCAAGCATTTTACTCGAGTTCAGGAAGGGGATGTGGTAGATCCTCTTCAAGAGGCCGTGGTACAGGACGTGGTAGTGACAACTAGAAAAACAGATTGAATCAGCAATTTGGCGATATACAGGTTTCAGGAGGTCGTGGTAACTTTAGAGACAGGGGGAGCTTTAGAGGAAGAGGTGGATAGCAGAACAGAGGTTCTAACAACTCTGGTATTGTGTGTCACTACTGTGGCAAAACAGGTCATATTGCAGCCCAATGTTATGCTAAGAAAGATGATATTCGCAGTGGTAAGTTGCAGCAAGGAAACTATGCATCGTCTTCACGACAGAATGAAGACAAAAATAAACATCTATTTGTTATGCAGCATATGCTGAATGCTGTTACAGGAAAGGGAACACATGATGATGTTTGGTATGTTGATTCAGGTGCATCCAATCATATGACCAGTCATGCAGAATGGTTTGGAGAGATGCAGGATTTGCAAAATACAGGTTATGTGCAGACGGGTGATGATTCATGCCACCCAATTTCACACATTGGAAAAGTTTCGTTGTCCTTGTATGATGGTAAGACAAAGAGCCTTTCAAATGTATTACATGTGCCATCTATTACAAAGAACTTGGTGTCAGTCGGTCAGATGGTAGAGCAAGGGCTGCAAGTCAGATTTAATGCAAAAGGGCTACTTTGTAGAAGACTTCAATGACACGTGCAGGTTGGTTGCAAAGGGAAGTAGAGTTGGACGCATGTTAACTCTGGATGTTGGAATTCATACTATTAATGCTACTATGTATGCTAAAGGAAAAGGTGTTGTTGCAGATATTGAAATTTGGCACAAACGCATTGGACATGCAAAATGTACAAAGGCTAAAATTAATGCAGTCCAAAGGGTTGGCTACACGTTTACCTACATTTAGAGTCGTAGAATTTCATAAGGTATGCGAAGCATGACAGTTTGGTAAGCAGGCAAGACAACCCTTTTCACATGACAGATATGTAAGTAGAAATATCCTTGATGTTGTGCATACAGATATTTGGGGGCCTACACAAAATGTATCTCTTGGAGGTAGTTCATACTTTGACACATTCATTGATGATTGTTCTAGAAAGCTATGGGTATATTTTATGAAGGAAATGAGTAAAGCATTTGAGCACTTTAGAACTTTCAAGGCTGCAGTTGAAAGAGAAACATGCTTGAAAGTAAAGTGCTTGAGGTCAGATGGAGGGGGAGAGTACCTCTCGAATGAGTTCAATGATTTTCTGAGGTCTCATGGAATAAAGAGACAATTCACATGCAGGTATACCCCACAACAAAATGGGGTTGCAGAAAGGAAAAACAGGCATATTGCAGAAGTTGCATGCGCCTTGATGGAGAATATGCCTAAGAATTTTTTGTCTGAGGCTATTCATACTGCTATTTATATTATGAACAGAACTCCCACAGCTGCAATTTATGATATGACTCCTAAAGAATGCTTTATTGGCAAGAAGCCTGATGTATTGCACTTGAAGTATTTGGCTGTGTTGCATACGTTCATGTGCCAAATGAGCTACGAAAGAAGCTTGATCCAAAGGCAGAAAAATGTGTTTTTATTGGATACTCTTTAGAGCAGAAAGGGTATCATTGTTATAACCTTGTCACATGTAAGTTCAGAGTTAGCAGGGATGTCATCTTTGATGAAATGAGTAGTTGGTATGCATCTGGTGGTGATGCATTGGATGATGATGATGATCATGACACTCATGTGCAGGCTGAAAAGCAAGAATCACAGACTCTTAGTGGACCAGAGACTAAGGAGTAGCTATACATCTTGGTCTGGGAGACTAAGGAGACTAAGAGTAGCTATACATCTTCAGGTGCATCTAGTAGCACTATAGGTAAAGACAAAGGAAAGAATAAAGTGCCAGATAACATTGATGCGGTTCTTGATGGAGACTCCAGTGGCTCAGAGAGCTTGGATGATGAGCTTGGCATTCCTTCAGTGAGGACTCCAGGTGTGCAGAGAGCACGCGTCAATGCAAAGACTCCATTGAGTGATCCAATGGTATGCAAGTCTAGCAGGGTGAGATACCCTATTAATAGATTTGGTTTTGAAGGTTATGAAACTCACCATTATGCTTATATGGTGAAAGTGATTGAGGATGTTGAGCCCACATGTTTTGAGGAGGCTGTTGGTCATGCTCATTGGGATGCAGCAATGGATGAGGAGATGGTTTCATTAGAGGCCAATAAGACTTGGGATCTAGTATCATTACCGAAGGGCAAGAAAGCTATTGAATGTAAGTGGGTTTATAAGATTAAGCACAATGCAGATGGTTCTATTAGTAGGTACAAAGCTAGGCTCGTTGTAAAAGGCTATGCCCAGACATATGGCATAGATTATGAAGAAACCTTCAGTCCAGTTGCTAGGATGGCAACTATCAGATGTGTGATTGCTTTGGCAGCAACCAAAGGTTGGAGGTTACAGCAAATGGATGTGAAGAATGGCTTCTTGCATGGTGATTTACATGAAGAAGTGTATATGTATCAGCCAACGGGTTATGAAGATTTAGAGCATCCCACGTATGTGTGCACGTTGAAGAAGGCGCTCTATGGGCTCAAGCAAGCACCTAGAGCATGGCCTGACAAGATTGGAGAGTATCTTGTCAATATTGGCTTTTATGTTTCTGATGCTTATCACTCACTTTATGTGAGAAAGGGAGATGCAGGTTTGGTCATCATAGTCATCTATGTGGATGACTTGATTATTACAGGTGATAGTGATAGTGGGATTGCTGAAGTCAAGGATTTTTTGAAGAAGAAGTTTGAGATGAAGGATTTAGGTGAGCTAAGCTAATTCCTTGGCATTGAGGTGATCAGGTGTGATGATGGTATATGGCTGTCCCAAAGACAATATGGCTTGGATATGTTGTCCAAGTATGGTATGATAGCATGCAAACCACTTTCAGTCCCGTTGGAGCAGAATGTAAAATTGAGTGCCGATGTTGGAGATGAGATAGAAGACCCTACTATGTTCAGGATGATAGTGGGGAGTTCGATCTACATGACCATTACAAGGCTAGACTTGAGCTACGCTGTTGGTCTTGTGAGTCAGTTTATGCAAGTACCTAGATAGCCACATTTGGATGCAGTCAAACACATATTGAGATATGTGAAGTCCACATTACATTATGAACTTTTCTATGAGGCAGGTACAGATGTACAGGTATTTGGATACACAGATGCAAATTGGGCTGGTAGTATGTCTGATAGAAGATCTACCAGCGGATACATGTTCTCTCTTGGTAGTGCAGCAGTTACTTGGAGCAGCAAAAGCAATCTACAGTTGCTTTGTCGAGTACAGAAGCTGAGTATAGAGGTGCTGTTGTTGCAGCATGTGAGGTAGTATGGTTGCAAAAGTTATTGGCTGATTTAGATGTGCAGATGGAATGTCCAGTTGTCATTTATTGTGACAACATGAGCGGTATACAGTTGGCTAGGAACCCTGTGTTCCATGCCAGGACAAAACATATTGAGGTACACTACCACTTTGTGAGAGAGAATGTACTAGCAGATGAGATTGACTTGGTGTATGTCAACACACAAGATCAGATAGATGACATCTTCATGAAGGCATTGGATACAGAGAAGCTTCAAAAGTTTCGAAGCTTACTTGGAGTTGCAGAGATGCAGTTGAGCTTGAGGGGGAGTGTTGAGATGACAAGCTCAACACATGCGGACATTAATGATGGACCGCCTGGTTAGATGGGTCCATATGTCTACACTTAGCACGTCGGTGGTCATTATGACTCTCACATGGCCATTAAATCATTACTTATTATATTCAGGTTGTTACACCTATTTATAGTCGGCATAGTTATAGCGCCAGTCGACTAGTGTAGTCAGTTATGCATTGCTTGACTTAGTAGGCCACTTTCCTTTATGTTGTATCTTATCTATACTTTGTGTACATTGTAAAGTGTGTGGAAAAAGAAGAAGAAACCAACAAGAAAACGTTTTGGCCTCCATCTCTCTTCTTGTCTCTTAAGTGAGCTTCTCCTTGTGCATTCTGTGTGTTCGGGCAGCATCTTGAGCAAGTCCCCCCACCACGTGATTCTTGACACTCACTGATTGTCCTCTCACTCTTACTGTTGAGATGGTTGGTCATTCTCCTTTTTGTTAGTAACTCTCTCTATGTTTTCCTGCTGAAAGTGAGATGGTTGGGCTTGCTAGGGTGGGAGAGCGATGCTCCTCTAGTGACGGCTCTAGGGTCTTCTCTACTACTTCTCTTTCTACCTCCCCCAGAGCTTCCCGAATTATGGCAGTTAACACTCCTCCAAAGCCTACAATCAAAGCCTTGGAGGCAGGTTGTTTCCTCTTGGACTCCGCTATGATAGCCGGAGACTTGTTTTCTACCACCCTTGGTGTTGTGGCTAGTAACTTTGCCAATGCCTTTATTGTCTTCTACATGTAGGCATTTCAATTTTCCTTGTCTAAGGCATTGGCCGCAAGACTCTTCAGTAATTGTACACCTATTTTGTGTTAATGTTCCTTCTTTCATCGAAATTTCTTAGGAATTCTATGCATTTGCTGTGGTCCATTTTTTGGCCAACCTTCTCCATATATTTGTGGAGATTGCATTGGTTGACTATTTGTCACACCACACATTCCTTGTTCACCAACTCTCTCAAATTGCTAGCACTATGGTACTTTAGTTGGTTGTAAACTTGTCTCCATGGGCAAACCTCGCCATTTAATAAGGTATTCCAACAGTGAACGGTTCTTTAAAACCTTTTCTCTTTTGCCAATAACCTTTTTAGGCTCATAAATGATAAGACCATCTTCATCCATGGGATGTAACTCTTCTAAAACCTTTATGGCTAGATCCACATGTTTCTTAAGTTGGGAAACATGGAAGGTAGAATGAATCCTTGTTGAAGAAGGCAAATCAAGCTTGTATGCAAGCTCATCAACTCGTCTAAGGATTTGATAAGGCCCATAGTAACGATGAGCCAACTTATTATGACCACCTTTGAGAGAAGCATACCTAGATTTAGGCACTTTGAGAAATACCCTATCTCCTTCTTCAAACTCCAAAGGTTTCCTCTTTTCATCAGCATAAGCCTTCATAACATCTTGTGCCTTCCTAATGTTTTCCTTGCATTGGTACAAAAGAGCTTCCATTTTCTCAACTTCAACCTTGGCTTGTGGATTCACATCTTCATGAAAAAGGGCTGAA
This sequence comes from Lygodium microphyllum, assembly GCF_053477565.2. Classification (NCBI taxonomy): domain Eukaryota; kingdom Viridiplantae; phylum Streptophyta; class Polypodiopsida; order Schizaeales; family Lygodiaceae; genus Lygodium; species Lygodium microphyllum. Next base: position 114,965,208 of record NC_141148.1, read on the forward strand.
GGTATTTGCACTTTGTATCCATAAAGCGCTTCAAATGGCGACATGCCAATGCTCATATGATGAGTGTTATTATAACAGAATTCAGCAAGATGTAACCAATGATCCCACAAAGCTTGAGTGTCACGGCAAAAATGACGAAGATAGACTTCCAACCATTTACTAACATGCTCCATTTGGCCATCAGTTTGGGGATGATATGCCATGCTAGGAGTCAAAATTGTTCCCATAGAAGTGAATAAAATCCTCCAAAAATTTCCTATGAGCTTAGTATCACGACCGGATACTATCTTCAATGGAATACCATGAAGCTTAAAAATACATTCCATGAATTGTTCAGTCACTTGCTTTGCTATAAATTGAGCCTTGGTAGGGATGAAATGAGTGGATTTAGTCAACTGGTCCACCACCACATAAATGATATTCCACCCATGCTTTGTTGTAGGTAATCCCAAAATAAAATCCATTGTAATATTAGTCCACTTGCCTTGAGGAATAGGGAGTGGCTAATGTAAACCAATGGGTAGAAGAGAGGAATTTTTATTTTGTTGACACAAAAGACATTGCATAACATAATTCTTGACATCCCTTCAAATTCCCTTCCAACAGAAACTCTTATGGATATTGTCAAATGTTTTGAATAGCCCATGGTGTCCCACTAAAGGTGAAGAGTGCATCTCATGCAAGATACTATATTTGAACGAAGATTGTGGTGTCAAGAATACTCTACCACGATACCATAAAAGACCGTTGTGCCATTTAAAACTTGGATACTCTTCTCCTTTGCCTTGCTGAAATTCCTTCATCATCTTTGATGCTTGCTCATCAAGCAAATACCTCTCTTGAATGTCATGGATCCAACCTTATGCACGATTGAAATGGTAGAAATGGAACATGCCCACATTCTTGATAAGGCATCTGCCACCACATTATCTTTTCCAGCCATATAAGATATTTCAAAGTCATATCCTTGGTAGCTAACCATCTTCATTGCTTGGGAGATAAATTTGGTTGTGAAAGAAAGTATTTCAACACACGATGATCGCTTTTGACCTTGAAATGGCTGCCATAGATGTAATGATGCCACTTTTTGATAGCATGCAATATTGCTAACATCTCTTGCTCATAAACATATAATTGACGCTCCTTGTCATCAAGCTTTTGGGTCTCGTAAGCTATGACTCCATGATCTTGATATAAAACAATCCCTATTCCTTTTCCACTAGCATTTGCACATATGATAAACTCCTTAGAGAAATCCGAGCATACAAGGATGGGTGTTGAAATTAGAAGAGTTTCAGCTCATTGAAACTTTGATCAGCGATGGAGTCCCAAAAGAAAGCCTCCTTTTTAAGTCTATCCATTAATGGAGCCGTCACATGAGCATAAATCTTGATGAACCTTCTATAGAAGGATGATAACCCAAGGAATCCTCTCAAAGAGGTTGCATTTGTAGGAGTAAGCCATTCTTCAATAAATTTTACCTTATTGGGGTCCACTCTAATCCCTTATTCTCTCACAACATGACCTAAGTATCCAACTTCATCTTCCATGAAATAACACTTCATCTTCTTGGCAAAGAGTGTGTGTCTTCGTAATGTGTTAAAGACCTCTCTCATATGCTTCAAATGCTCATCCTTGGATTTGCTATAGATTAGGATATCATCAAAGAAAACAAGGACTATTTTGAACAAGAAGGGCTACAATATTTTGTTCATGAGGGCTTGAAAAGTAGTGAGTGCATTGGAAATCCCAAATGTCATAACCAAGAAGTGGTATAACCCTCATTTAGCCCTAAAGGCTGTTTTGAACTCATCTCCTTCCTTCATTCGAATTTGATGATAACTCGATCAAAGATCTATTTTGGTGAAGACCCTGGCATCTTAAAGTTCATCCAAAAGATCATCAATTCGGGGAATGGGATACCTATTCTTGACCATTGACTTGTTCAAATCCCGATAATCAATACACATGCAAAATGATCCATCCTTCTTTTTGACTAAGAGCATGGGAGAGGCATATGGTGATTAATTTTGTTGAATTAAACCCATTTGTAGCAATTCTTTGACTTGTCACTCCACTTCTTCCCTTTCAAACTTGGAGAAGAGATAGGGAGGTTTGTTGATGGGATTTGTATTAAGCAACAAATCAATACGATGGTCAACCTCTTGCTTTGGAGGTAAAGACTCGGGGGGTTCACTATATATATATTCTCTATATAACGTGCATTCATGGTCTATTTATAAATATCCTAATTTGTAAATTTTTCTTGAATAAAACACAACCATTTTCTATTCAATCTATAAGTAACCCCTTTATGATGACACCCTTATATATGTAAATAATGTATTAAAATGGTATTTTAAAAACCCCTTATTTTGAACTCACGTTATATATACATATATTCATGAGCGACCCCCCCAAGGGTAAAGATGATGGTGGCTGAAATAAATCCTTATATTCCTCCAATAACTCTTCCAATCTTGGATCCCTTTTTTTTGAAGAAGAAGATGGCTGATTTGTTGATTTTCCTTCATCTAGTTTTGCAAGCAAAAGAGTGAAGATGCATGACTTTGCATTGATTTCCTTTCGCAATTTCTTCATGGAGATGAGTTCTATTTGTTTGTGGTCTATGCCATTCAACTCTATTTGATGTTCTTGCCAATTAAATCCCATTTTCATTTGCTCCAAGTCCAAGGTGAATTTGCTAAGTGTTTTCAGCCAATTACATCCAATGACAATGTCAATAGACCCCATATCCAAAGTGATCAAGTCTACTTATATTGTGCCAGAGGGAGATAACTAAATTGAAGTGCATGGACACACTTCTTTGCTAGACTCATATACACCATTGGCAACTTGTATCTGCAAGGAAGAGTCTATATTAATGGGTAGCAACTTCAGCCCATTCAAAGATTTGGTGTTGACAAAGCTATGAGTGCTGTCCGTATCCACTAAAATATGTGCAACCTTATCATTAATGAAACCTTTGAGTCTAAGTGTATTTTTCCCTTTGCAACCAGTCCATGCATCATGTGAGATGGTACACAAGGAAGCATGAAAATCATGAATACCACTTGGATCAAATGGAAATCCATCCATGGGATCATAGAATCTTCGTTGGTGGCATGCTCTTCTTCATGAATCTCTTCAACCATTGGGTATGCATCAACATGCAGTAAATTTCCGTCTTGATCTTGTTCTTCTTCAACTTCCACTTCTTGAGTGATCACCATGTTGATCTTTGAGTTCTTAGCTTTATACTTCAGCTTATGATCTTGTGACCACTTCTCCCCACATTTGAAGCATAATCCCTTTGCATGCATTTCCGTAAGCTTGTCATGAGGAAGGAAGTTGCTGTTAGATTTGTTTTGGGGTAGTTTAGGAACATTTTCAGCTCTTGAAAAAGTACCTCTTGGCTCACCCACATTTCTGAAATTTTGCACTTATTTCTATACAAAATTTCCTCCCTGTTTAGAGGCATAAACAATGGGAAATTATTGACACTTTGCTATTATAATTGTTTTGACTGTTATAACCTCTACTTTCTTGCCTAAAAGAGTCTCTTGATTGGCTAAAAACTTGCCCATACTTTGTAGGTTGATTGGAAATATTATTGCCCATACTTCTTTTCCGGAAATTTCCTACATCTCTTTTGTACTTCAAGGAGTATCTTTCAACCAATTGTATGGCCTCATGTAATGTTTTTGGTTATTAAGCTCCTATCTCTGATGATAGGGTAGGATCAAGACCAAAAATGTATTTATTCAGCTTAGCAAAATCTGAAATGCCTTCAACATACATGGAAAGATTCAAGTAAGTGTTGGAATAGTCTCTAACGGACATTCCTCTTTGAGCGCATGCATACCATGTTCTTTGAAGCCTTTCTTTTTCCAAAGGAGACACAAATACATCAATCATTGCTTGCTTGAACTCCTCCCAAGAGTCAAAGTTTTGCCCAATCTTTTGCATGTAACTCCACCAAGTATGGGTGTAACCTTCAAGATGAAGGGTTGTGAAATAAATCTTGGCTTCTTCACTTCTATGATAAAGGGTGACGCACAATTCAAGCTTATTGATCCACTCCTCCCGAAGGTGAAGCATTATCTCCTTTGAAATTAGTGATATTTATATTTTCCTCATATTCTTTGTCATTGTAAGATGGCTTCCCATGAGAATGTTGTCTTCATGAATCTTTGTTCCATGAATTTTGCCTAAAAGTAGGTGGCCAAAAACCATGAGATGAAGGTTGTCCATTTGAAACATGCTCTTGGTTTGGGATGTCATGAGCTGATCTTTGCTCATCATGCCTTCCACCTTGATGAACTTGATTGTTGCCTGCATTTCCTTTTTGTGCATTTGAGGGTTGATGATAAAAATTCTTATAAAAGGGGTCACATCAATGATAATCATTATCCCATCGAGTGTCGTCTTGTTCCCCTTCATATCTATGATTATCATTTGGGCTGCTAAACTGAGGCCTTGGGGTATGAATGCCATGAATTTGTGAAGGATGATGGTTGCCTCTCACTCTAGATGGTTCTTCCCTTTCAAAAGTGTGCATAACGGGCCGAGCCTTCTCTTTTCTTAGATGGGAAGGATTACCAACAAAGGGAATTGCATGGAAGTCTTCAATAGTTTGAGAATCTCTTTGTGGCTTGCTTCCAATTTCCTTTATGGCAGGGATGAGCTCTTGGAATAAAGATTTGTTGCTTTGCTGCAAATAAGAGATTCCTTGGTTTACTTGTGCCATCCCTTGCAACAAACCTTGATTCATATGTGTTAAGCATTCATTCAAAACCTTCAAATCCTTAGAAAGGCGCTCATTGACATGTCCCAACTCTTTTGACAGTAAGAGATAATGATTCCCTGCATGCTCTTCATTTATGTCATGATGTCCTTGATGTGTGCTATAAGCAATCCCAATGCTTTTTGATCCTCTTGGAAATATCTTACACCATCATTCAATGCCTCAGTAATGGGATCTTTCTTCTTATTCCTGGCCATTAGAAAACAGTGATGTAGTAGTATACAATTTGTCACTTAATCCCCTGTTTCTCTCAGAATATAGCACCAATCCCAATGCTTAATAGATCTATGGAAAGATTATTATATGGGGATATACCATATTTCAAAAGATATGGACTTAGGTTGGATAATTTAGGTGGAACAATGTCAAACAGTGTCCCCCTGTATGTTGTATGGGTGCTATCTCAACATACCTAGTGTTACAAAATCAGCAATAACTTGAGCTCCTGATGTTGGATCACCAAAATTTTTTATTCAAAGAGAAGCTTAGGATCTCCTCTTCGAATGGAGCTATCAAGTTCCTAATTTGGATTAGGACAAAATTTTCTGTGATTGAATCTTCAGGTCTGAATAGGAAATTCTTGCACCTTATCCACCACTTGTAAGTACCATGTTTGACCATGTAGGAAGATCCTGAGTAAAAAAAAACTCTTTAAACCACTGTAGCAACCAAGAGAAGGTTATGGGTCACCTATAGGGCTCAATAATAACCCGTAGATTGGTATATACCTACTATTTTATTTGTAAAAACTTTGTCCAACACCTGTAGGTACCCTGAAAATAGGAGATGCCATGCACCTCTTCCAATGGTTCTTCAACCACCTGTAGGTACCCTGAAAATAGGAGATGCCATGCACCTCTTCCAATGGTTCTTCAACCACTTATGGAACACATAATAAGGCTGATCAATGCTATACTAGTGAAAAACTCTGATAATGGGGAATGTACTTGCACCTAAATTTGAGAATTGCATGGGCTCTGAGATAAGAGGGGTGTGCAAAGTTCCACCTCAAGCCGGGTTGTGCACCCCTTCAGGGTCTTAATCAAGAAGGGAGGGTCACCTCTCTTTTGTCTTCCCAACTTGCCTGGCATCCGCTTTTCCTCGCGGGAACCAACATGGCAAGTACATTCTAATGGCTAATCAAACAAGGATGCTATGCATTGACTGAAAAAGCCTTTAAATTCTTTAATGAAATGCAAGTGGGTATTGGAAATGACTGAATTGAAAGGGCTATGGATAGGGCATTACCCTTTTGCAGTGACTCATTGCTTTTACAATGTTCCCACTTACCATTTTCATCATTATTTTAGTCCTATAGCATCAATGTTCAATCATCCAACAAAAATGCAAGTCAAGTAGGCATTGAGTAGCATTTATGCAATCAATTGAACTTCAACATTTGAATGGGCAGTAAAGAACTCATCAAGCAATCATAATCAGTCCTGGGCTGAATTCTACACACGAAGACTGCAATAACCATAGTTTGCATCAAGAATACAAGAAGACTCTTGTTCTATGGATTATGGGTTACAGTACAATGCACACAAGGTGATGTTTTTGGAGAAGACTGTGGCAATTAGGATTTTTGGTTATGGTCCTAGTTTCTCTGCTTCTAAAAAAGAATACTTTTTGGCCCTTGCATCCTATGCTTTGGCAGCAAATCGAATTGATATAAAATCAAAAGTTGGCTATAAGAGAAGAGAATTTCTGTGTTATAGAGGAAATATCCTGAAGGGGGAGGATGATGTAAAGGCTCCTGAGAGCTAGCTTTGTACTTTTTTTTCTTGAAAAGTACTATGAATTCTCAAGTTGAAGTATTCATTCTTTGAAGCTATCGTCGAAAAAACCAATTGAATAGCTCCTCAAGAGCATTGCCTTTTGTAACTCCTCCTCCATGTCTTGTGCTTCAAAAAAAACTTGTACGTGCTTGGTAGTGAGATTTTTCCATACCTTGGCCACTATAAGTTGCTAGGGGGCCTTGCTCCTCCACAAAGTAAGGCCCATGGATATGAAGGATATGCTACAAATTCATAAGAGTAACGATCATTTTATGCCAATGGAAATTTTATCAAAGAAAGCTTGGATTAAATATTCTCTCTTACCAAATAAAATGTGATATCTTTTTCTCCCCATGCATCCTTTATTGCTTGAACAAGATTTGTAATCGAACATTTGAACTCTTTTGGATACGTCTAGGTTTTTCATTTTTTGCTTGAGGAGCTTTAGGAAAACATCGAGGTGTCTCCAAACCTTCATCCTTAGAAATGCAAGTCTTGTTGTGCTTGCAACATTTGTCGTTATCCCACATAGCTCTTCCAATGCTCCCAAGTAATTCTCACCTGTTTTTCTGTATGGTTACCTAAAAAACATCTAGCTTTTGAGCCTCCCATTGAGACATTAGCCAATATATCTCTTGTTTTTCCTGAAAGTGTTGGATCTTTTTTTAAGTGAACTTGACCTCCGTGAAAACCCATTTTGGAGAGTAATGCCTCACATTTCTCAATACACTCATCCGATAAAGACAAAGGCTCAATTGAGTATGCATAGTCGAGATGCAACCTGAGAAATTTATCAATAATTATAATCTTTGCATGCAAAATACATATATGAACATTTGTAAGAGAAATTGAAAGAATAGGATCCCATATATCTTCCTTGTGTTTTTTTACTTAGATCTATAGAGTCTCTAGTTGGGGCTATTCTTACAGGGTGCAAGTTGCTCCAATATTTAGACCCAACACTTTCCATGCAATAAATACAAGGATATTTTGCATTTGTCCCATTACATATTCCAAGCATACATTTGATAGTTTTCAAGTCAACGCTCATGTGCCATTCCACATTAAAATTACCAACCCCATCAACAACCAACATTTCTCCTTCACTTTGAGACTTAATAATGTTTGGAATACCAATATGAGTAAACAACCATTTCAGTGTTTGATGATTCTCAATTGGTACCTGAGCTGCACCAACCCACCAAATCTCCATCTCAGACTGGAACTTATGCACTGGTGCTTGACCCCCACCATTGTTGTATTCCAATACCATGTTCATGATGCAAATGCCGAATCTTTCCATCTTTTGTCCTTTTTGAATCTGTGCTTCATTTAACTTCAAGGCAAACTTTAAAACATCGTGACATTCCTCTAACGTGAGTCTATACATGTGAACCATTGCAATATGCACTCTTCTTAGATCAACCCATATATTGTTAAATACATTGTATTCAAAACCAGATTTTCTTTTTGTCTTTTCATATGGCATAGATGCTTCAATATGAATGTATTCCCCGAAAACTTGTGGAATCTTATGATTCATAGCAGTCCTTGCAACCGATAATCTTAGGGCTCGAGGTAACCCAAATGCAGTTACTCTATTACATTTTAGATTTTTAAACCATAATCTTGAGATAGCTTGATAACCTTTTCGACTAATGCTCACAGTATCACATGTCTCTACAATTTCGTTTGGTTTTATTGTGTCCTTTAAGTCCTTAACCAATTCTTTGCGAGTTGGGCCTCTCAAATCCATATTCTGAGGTGACCTAAGAATCCTCAAAATATCATTCTTGTTCATGGTCTCTTTTAAAAATCTGATTCTCTCCTCACTCTCTCAAATATTAATACCTGACATGTTAGAGACATATTTCTTTGCAAGATTCAATCTTCTTTTCTTTACTCTATCACACAAGTTAGTTATATTTTTTAATGGTCTCTTTCTCTCTCTGAATCCTATTGGAGTTTTCTTTAAGTGTGCTAGCTTGTCTTGTAATGACTTATTTGCATTTTCTAAAACATCAATCTTATTTGTAAGCTCAGAAATGCTTGTTTGTGCAATAAATAATGCTTTTCTCATTTCATTCATTTGAGCCATGTATGTGTAAGATGTAGAGTATAACCGGTTACAATAGCCAAACATCCCATTGTAACCTTCCCCAACATACCTCACGTAGTCATGCATATTAAAAATTTTAGGAGGTTTACTTGTTGAAGGATCCTTGGGATAAATATTTCCATCCACCCACAAATCTATATGCTTCTTTCCTTGAGTTCGCAATCTATTGGCCTCCATCTCATATGTTAGTACTCGACGATGTATCCTTCTCCAAGATGAATAAATTGGATCTAGTTGGATGGTAAGTTTGTACTTGCATGTGCTCACATCTGTATTGCTTGCAGAGGTATTGCTAAACTTTTTAGTAGATTAATGATCACAGCAATAAGAAAGTGAGCACAAAGAAGAGAATGGTGAAAGAGTGTGGAGAAAGAGCGTGTGAAAAGAAGATGTAGGAGTAGATAAACCATGATATGGGTGGACATTTCTCGAAAATACAAATTCTCCCAAGTTCCAATACAAAAAATGGTCGAAAAGGTAACCCTAACATAAATTAAAGATGAGGAACAATTAATGGCTTAGCTCTTTAATGAATTCAATATTCTCTCATTAATCAGATCCGAGCAACCAAATTTGGCGTTTTCATTCTTCTAAAATCTCAACTAATTAGCAACTTAATCATTTTCTATCAAACACATAAAATAACCCATAATAAGAAGTATCCTTCACATACTACATACATAATCCTCCTAACTACATTCAAGTGAGGTTTGTGTGGCTTCTGCATAAACTGACTAATCATCCCCACTGATAACTGAGATTAGGACAAGTAATGGTAAGATAGATCAAGCTGCCCACCATCTACTTGTACATTATAACATTTTCTATCTTACTACCAGCATCAACTCCAAGCTTTATATTTTGATCTAGTAGTGTTTTCATAAGCTTATAATCCATCATTCCATACTTGATCAACATATCTTGTGGATATTGTTTCTGTACTAGCAGCCAAATTCCTTGAGGTGTAGCCACTACCTAAATGCCAAGAAATTATTTCAACTCTTCCAAGTCTTTCACTTTAAACTCTACTTATAACATGGATTTAATTTCAGCAATACCATGGTTATCATTTGTAGTAATAATCAAGTTATGTACATAAATAACCAAGACCACATACCCTGTCTCTTTTTGCTTAGTGAATAGACTATGATCTGCATTTTTTGTTTGAAATCCAAGTTGTTGCAAATACAAGCTGATTCAAGCATTCCATGCTCTCAATGCTTGTTTTAACCCATAAAGTGTCTTTTTCAACCTACACATATGATTTGGGTAATCAAGGTGTGCATAATTGTCAAACTATTCCATATACACTTCCTAGATCAAATCTCCATTTAGAAATGCATTTTTGGCATCCATTTGCCAAAGTTTCCATCCCTTATATGCTGCCAAAGGAATGATAGTTCTTCTCACAATTGCTGGGCTGAAAGTCTTCTCATAATCAAGACCATACTGATGTTGTGCATATCCTTTAGTAACTAGTCATGCTTTGTATTTCTTCAAAGATCCATTTGCTTTGAATTTCACTTTGTAAATCCATTTATAGACAATGATTGTTTTTCCTTCAAGAAATCTGGCAAAATCCTAAGTGTCATTTTAAGCCAATGTATCATATTGTTCATCCATAGTTACATACCAATTCTCATCACCAAGAACTTCATTAAACTTTGTAGGCTCTTTGTAACCCATCACTTTAGTCATGTAAGCAAAGTGTCTGGTTGAATACCCATTCACGATTAGCCTATGAATAGGCTTTCTGACTCTCTTTGACCTTCTTAACTAAAGTCCACTATGAAATTCCCTCTCATGAGGTGGTACATACCTACTTTGCCTAACTCTAGGCATAGCAACAAATGGTATACAAAATTCATTGTCAAGACAATCACTACCAGGTGACTCATAACCACAAGTAAATGGCCTAGTACATCTTCCCTTTGCCTTTATCTAATCTCCGCCTCACTAATATATCCGTGTTAGTGGACATAGATCCATGACTATGGAAGTGACATGTCCATGGATTAACAGTAGTGGATGTGTCTCCTATAGGCCCACTAATAGTGGTACTATATGTTGAGAAATGACAAATGATGTATGCTCCAGGAAGAGATGACCTGAATCCCATATGCATAGTGAGGAGAGTGGAACAACTCAACTTCTATAAAGCATTGTACTTGACAATGGAATGAATACAATATCATGATGCTTTGTACTTTCACTTAGTGCCTTGGCAGTGTCAATTCATTGCACAAGATTGTCTTTATGAGTCCAAGCTAATCTATCTTGGAACCTAATTCACTTGTACAACAGTTGGTCTCTCTTTGTCTATGATTAGCATGAGTCTTAACTTCATCTTTCATCCTCCATAACTCCTTCCATGCTCTAGATCCGTGTTTCAACATGGTATCAGAGCTCAGGCATGGCACTACTCCTCCAGCCTCATTTCACTCTTATCTAGCACAATTTGAGCTCAGACCAGCTCAAGACAAGTTTGGAACTGCATTTCCTACTCTTTCTTCTCACTGCCCTGCTTGGTAGCCATAGCCAAATTCCACCTACCTTCAGTTGAGCACTTAGATCTCACCATACAGGTCATTTTAGCTCTTTCTTTCTTCAACAAAGTTGCTTTTTAGCTTAAGGCACTTCGTGCTATTACATCAAACAACGACATTGCACCCACAGAACATGGCATTCTGCATTTATTGGAAACAACATAGTTCAGAATACTGCGACAGTTCGTACATCTGTGCGCACAACTCAAGGCGCAATCCAGACAGGCATCATAGGGAAATTGAAGCCTAGTACCTAAGCTTTCTTCTCATAAAATAAACTCTAAAAATAATGGTGTATATAGCCCACACAAAGTGAAAAACTAGGTCCTTGTCCTAGAACCCTAACTGGCAACCATAGCTAAAGCTTTAAAGCTTGATTTTTTCTCACTATTCCTTCTCATTAAAGCCTCTACCACTCAAACCTACTTTGATTCTAGCAATATTTCCTCTTCAAACCAGCAAGAAAAAGTTTCAAGAAGAAGATTAAGCATCAATGCCCAACATTGAGCTCCATGATAGTATCTCCTTGATACTCATGCAGTGTTGTTAAACACTAATCATCCTATGTCTCTTGACACATTGAGATAGAAATTCTTTGCTGGTTATTTGAAGCTGATTTTTGCTGGTTGAAAATGGTAGAGCTTGAGCAAATAGCAAAGTTTAATGGGGAAGGCTTTCATGCCTCAAAGGAGAAGATCATGTGCCATCTCATGAGGAAAGACCTCTGGGATCTCTTTGAAGAAGATGATGGAGATAACAAGAAAGAAGATGCTACAAAAGACCAACCTAAAAAAAAGGCATGGAAGAAGATGAACGACAAAGCTCTAGGTATTATTGTCTGGGGTCTATCAGATGATGTATTACACCACATCTTTTGCATCAAGGATGCAAAGAAGGCATGGGAAGAACTTGACAATATCTTTGGTACACAAGCAAAGAACTCGAAGGTAAAATTACTCATGGAGTTTTATAAGTTAGATGTAAAAGACGCTTCATCTATGACTATACACATCAATAAGTTCAAGAGCCTTAAAACTCAGCTAGTGACTCTTAAAAAGAACATTGATGAGGATGAGGCAATAGTAGTGCTTCTTGCCAGTGTTAATCATGAACCATATGAGAACCTTGTTTCAACACTAAGTAATGTTCCCAGTCTCTCACTTAAAGATATTGAGCACTCTCTTCTTGATGAAGAGAACAAACAAAAGAACAAGAATGTAAAAGATAGTATCCCATCATCTAGGGAAAATCTCTTATACACCAAAGGAGCTACTGGACCCAAAGGAAAAGGTTGAGGATTCAACATCGACAACAAAAGTCGGATGACATGTCATTATTGTGGTAAGACTAGCCATATAGTCAGTGAATGTTCTCACAAGAAAAGAGCACAGCAGATGCAGAATGACCACCACCAAAACCAAGTCATGAATGAAGAAGAAAAAGAAAATGCTTCCGCTACCATCAACAACTGTGATAGATTGTTCTAAGGAATTTGTTCCCATAGTGGATCTCTATGTTTCCCTTAGTGGATTTTCTTTGTAAAAACCCTTACCCAAGATGTAAAGTTTCAAGCTTTAACTTGACTAGGCTGCCTATGAGCTAGTCTCTCGGGCCATGTTATCATGTAGGGGGGGCAAAAGCTAGCAAGTGTAGGGACTCATCATTTGAGGGGGGATGTTGAGAAATGACAAATGATGTATGTTCCAGGAAGAGATGACATGAATCCCATATGCACAGTGAGGAGAGTGGAACAACTCAACTTCTATAAAGCATTGTACTTGACAATGGAATGAATACAATATCATGATGCTTTGTACTTTCACTTAGTGCCTTGTCAGTGTTAGTTCGTTGCACAAGATTGTATTTATGAGTCCAAGCTAATCTATCTTAGAACCTAATTCACTTGTGCAACAGTTGGTCTCTCTTTGTCTATGATTAACATGAGTCTTAACTTCATCTTTCATCCTCCATAACTCCTGCCATGCTCTAGATCTGTGTTTCAACACTATCCATAGTATGAATTTCAGCATGAGTATCATTTGTTAGTCCATAAAAAACAACCACATTTGGACTACCATACCATAAAGCCAATTCATCAAACACTACATTCTTGCTAGCCAATGTCTCATGGGGGTAGTCAGATTGTAGCATTTGTAGCCATGTGCATAGCCAATAAAGACACACTTAGCAGCCATCGGATCTAACTTCTTCCTCTTCTCCTCCGGCACATGTACATAAGCAATACATCCAAAGACTTTAAGATGGTTGATATCTGGTTTGTGCCCATATAGTTTCTCATACAGTGTGTAAGATTATGAATACGAGTTCTATTCAAGACATATTCTATAGTGTAAATTCTTCTCATTTAGCATGGCTCTTGCAGCTTCCATAAGTGGTGTATAACTATATATGTAAGCTACCTTGTAATGCCATACTCGACCAAGTACCTTTCAAATTCACGAGAGACAAATCCATCAAATCTCAAGCATGAGAAATAACATCCAAACTCTTTTTCAACATGCGTTTTAAAATCCTTGAAAAAATCAAGTACTTCATCCTTATGCTTCAGATTATACAGCCAAGCATATCTACTGAAATCATCAATAAACGAAACATAATATATTGCACCACTAAAGGATGCATTTGAATGTACCAACTATAATCATCTAGTACTATTTCTAATATGTTTAACAAACAGAAATTGCTTTCTTTCCAAACTGGCAAGCAAAGCATACATGTCTAACTCCATATACTTAATTTTTTGCAAACCAAGTAAAATCTCCTTCTGTTGCACGGTTTTTAGCCACTGTATGTTTACATGTTCAATGCACTTATGCCAAATTTCTACATCTCTAACTACTCTAATGTTATGAGCAAACATGGCTACCTTTAACTTAGGAATAGTAGCATTCAAGGTAAATATCCTTCCATCCCTTCTACCTTTAGCAATTAGCTTGTAGCCATTTCCATATTCTTCAATAAAATATCCACCTTTATTAAATTTAACTTCCAGATTATGCTATGCTGCCATTTGTCTAATAGACATAGATGGCACATGCAACACATCATATAGAGTTTTTTTCTTCCCATCATATATGACTAACAGTACAACACCTGTATGCTTGATGCCATGCTATGTATCATCACTAGTAAATACATAGCCATGAGAGACTATAGTCATCTCATCAACCCATTTTCTATGCAAGGTCATATGATTTGAGACACTTAAGTCAATGTACCACTTGCTCAATCATAACCTTTGATACATGTGTCATAGCAAATAGCCTATAGCATTGCTACAGGATGTATAGATACCATGTTGCCTACCTTTTGCTTTCATGCTAGCCTGCTTTTTATGACAACCTTTTGCTATATGTTCATACTTGCCACAATAATGACAATCTTTGTCTCTATTCAACTAATCATGAGACTGCCAAGAACCACCTTTACCTCTTGTAGGTGATCTCCCCCCTTGCCTTAAAAGGATCCTAATCCTCTTTGACCTTCTACATTTTGATTATGACAAGCATTTTATTACTGCTATCCATAAGCATTTCAAGTGTCACTACAACCTCGAGAAGCTCCACTAGCCCTATCACCTTTAGCTCTCTAACTAGAGTAAAAGATGGTATCTTTGCTCTAAGAGGTGCTCAAACTTGTATTCAAACCAAGTTTGACTCAGTAATGTAAGTAACTCATCCCAATCAAGCGGGTGTGGTCCTATAGAAATCGATGTGTCAAAAGATTTGTATTCCTTATTCAAGCCATTAAAAGTAATTGCAATCATGTCATCATCCTGGACCTTCGATCCAATAGAAGCAAGTTGATCTGCAATGGTTTTAATTCCCATGGTATAAGCATGTATGCTTCTACCACTTTTTGACATGTTATTAAATTGTTGCTTCAGTTGAAATTTTCGTGCATGAGTGACATTGCCATAGTTTTTCATAAGAATCTCTCATGTATCCTTTGAAGTCCTATAGTTAGTGATTTGCATGGCCATAGCATCTAATATGCATAAGGAGAACTAGTGTAGAACTTTATTGGCTCTTTTCATCCACTGCTTATGAGCTCTTTGCTACTCAAGGGTGGGATTTCTATTGGGTAATCTCGGTTCAACTTCATCTCCAATACATAAATCCTAATAACCTCTTCCAATAAAAAAGTTTTGCATTCTAAACTTCCATACTAGAGCAAAGCTCTTATTATTTAGTTTCTTCCCCATAATCTGAGTGATGTTATCGATTCCTATTGCATTAGCCGTAATGCTACCAATTCAAGACAATGCAATGTCTTTTTAACTAGGCAATAATAGTGCCTTCAAATAGTTTCTAGAACCCCGTTACAGCTTACAAGATGTAGCTGCAAAGATCATCAATTGCTCAAGACATAAACTAAGTTTATTTACCACAATTATGGTAGTGTAACCAAGATCTAAGATAGCAAATGTAGTTTAGATTTACAACTTAAAAACTCCCATAAACATCTTTATACAGGTACATTACACCCAAAGATTCAATACATTCAATGCAAGTACTCGATCGGTATCAAACCGCTTTATGGATTACCTGCCCAGATGGGTGCTAGTTGTAAGTTGTACTATAGTAGCAAAATAACAATTTAATTGAGCTCAACACAAACCCAAATCAGCTAAAAACCATCTCAAGATATAGCCACAATATCACAGCATCAAAACATGTCCATAGGAGCATGAACAGATGCATAGAACTCATGCAAACATGAAGGAGATCCTTGCGACGAATAATAAGCAACATAAGGCCTGCCTAGTTTCACATCATCAAAAGATGAATTATTTATCCACATATTGTAGACTAAGTTCTTTTGTATGAAAGAAGAAGAAAGAAAGAAAAAAGAAAATTTTAGTCATATTTCTCTCTGTGCTCAAGTCTTCATTTTGTATGTGATCTTGGTTGCTTCATCTCTCTCTCCTCTTGCTTGTTTATATAGCATCAGAGTATTCCTATGAATAGGAAAGGTCAATCAAAGGTTGAGGTAAATGCAACATAGTATGAAAGTAAGAAAGCAAGTAATGAACCTCTTCCATCTTGTTTAATTTTCCTTGAATTATATTTGCAATAGGCCCATAAGGATAGTAGGCTTGTAATTTCCAATTCTAGTGAAATTTTTGGAGCACAAAGAGTAATGTATGTCCTTTAGTTCTACCCACACAATGATTTTTACATTGAGCTTGTTTTGGCCTTCATTCTAGTCTTACCAATTGGTTGAGAGTAGTTTCTAGGTATATTGTACATTCAGCTATGTTTGTTATTTATTTGTATAGAGGTCATAGATTCTAGATCT
The DNA here is from genome assembly GCF_053477565.2 of Lygodium microphyllum. Classification (NCBI taxonomy): domain Eukaryota; kingdom Viridiplantae; phylum Streptophyta; class Polypodiopsida; order Schizaeales; family Lygodiaceae; genus Lygodium; species Lygodium microphyllum. The sequence continues at coordinate 114,981,780 of NC_141148.1, forward strand.
ATAAGATATTCAAATACTTACTATATTAAAAACATGGAGAGCATATGCTTACAAATTGTAGATTGTAGTTATTATTGTGTACATAATGGAGAGGGCTGCATTTTTTTGTTGTAGGATACTTGGCATTGGCTTTATTGTAGATTACAGGTTCTGCAAAGTTTCTTGTCTTGTAAAATATCTAACAATTTTAACCACATTATCAATAAAAAGATGGATGAATAGTTATCCTTCTTGGAATTTCAAGATAACAAATTACTTGAAGGGCAAAGGCACTTGGAACTACATTGAAAGAGACATAGTAGTGGCACCCAAAGCCCTGTAGTCAAATGCTACTATGTAACAAATAAAGACTAAGAAGGATTGGGAGCAAACATAAAGTAAAATAGCGTAGTGCTATTTGTGAGTATCACAGTAATCTAATGGACTATTTGTAGTAATTTGAAACCCTTACTATTACATGGAAGGATCTAGCAAGGTTGTTTGAGGTAAACACAAAGGCCAGAAAGTTATAGATCAAGTAAGAGCTAAATCAAGTTGAAAGAGGGAATATGTCCATAAATGATCATGCATTAAAAATTAAGAGTATTGTTGAAGCCCTTGGATTTATCAATGTAGTTGTTGGTGATGATAATACTATGTGAGCATGTTTAGACGGACTTCGAGATGAGTATAAGAGCTTTAGATCCTCTATGAATACCAAATATGATATCCCTAACTTTATTGATTTAATTTTTATGCTCACACTTGAAGAGAAGAACCTTGGCTTGGCTTCCTCTTATTCTCAAACTAAGAGCAAGTCTAAACATGTGTTTTACTCTACTATAACAGAAATAGAGGTTGTGGTCGACGAGGCCAAGGTGGTGGTCATGGTCAAAGTTATAGTGCATGTACAGTTGTAGCCTTTAACCAATAGCAACAAAATTCTAGTGAGAGATGCCATATTTCTAGTTATTGTTGCTTCAAAAAGAAGACTGAATTTAGGATTGGAAAAAAGCAACAAGGCAATTATGCTTCCATTAGCAAAAACAATGATGATAGAAGCGACTAACTCTTTGTCATGAAATATTTTATGAATGCTATGATTGTTGGTGATTCATCTAAGAATAAGATATAGTATATAGCCTTATGTGTCTCTAATCACATGACTTCTCATAGAGAGTGGTTTAGAGAGATACACAATCCAAAGTCTCTAGACTATGTAGAGACAGATTTAGATGATATAGCCCATCCCATTACTCACATTGAAAATGTCTCCTTGAGTGTGCAAGATGGTAAAAAAAAGTAAGAACTTGGTTTCTTTTGGTCAAATTAATGATGGAATAGGGATTGTAGGTTTGATTCACATCTAATGGTTGCTATAAGTAGAGAACCCTAAAAATGGTTGCAGGTTGACTAGAAAAGATAAGTATGATGGCATATTGTTTTCTCTTGATATCTTGAAATGGATGCTGCTATAATTACACACAATTTAGATATTGTAGCTAACATTGAAATTTGGCATCAGTAGATTGGCCATATAAATGTGCAACACTTGAAAAATATGCAATCGAAATAGATTATGGATAGTTTACCGAATTTCAAAGTTTATGGGATGTATAAAGTGTGTGCATATATAAATTTGGAAAAAGCAGACAAGGCATACATTTCCACATGAAAAGCATGTATACAAGAAGTCACTTAATCAGATAAAATTTGATGTGTGGGACCCTACAAACATTGCAACAATGAGGTCTTGCAAGTATTATGTCTCATCCATTGAGGTTTATTTTATACATGAGAAAAGTGAGGTGTTTACTCTCTTCAAAAGCTCTAAGGATTTGGTTGAGAAGAGACAGGGTTACATATTAAATGCCTAAGGTTAGATGGAGTGGGAGGGTACTTCTCCAATGAATTTTCTAATCTCTTACAAAAAATGGTATTCAGAGGTAGTTCACATGTAGATACACTCTTCGCACCAAAATGAAGTTGTTGAGCAAAAAAATAGGCATATTGTAGAGGTGGATCAATCATTAATATCTAAAAGAGACTTGCCTCATTATATTGGACTGAAGTAGTTACTACTCCTATGTACATTATGAATAGGACACCTATAGTGATTGTACATAGTATGACACCTAAGGAGATGTATACATGTAAAAGCCAAACCTATCCCCTTTGAAAATATTTAGATGTACTGCTTATGTGCATATTCCTGATGAGGTACATGGTAAATTAGATTCCAAAGAATAAAAATTTGTTTTTGTTGTGGGATATCCTCTTGAGGAGTAGAAGGGATATTGATGTTCTAACCATGTTACATGTGAGGTGAGAGTTAGCGGAGGATGTTGTCTTTAATGAAATGAGCAAGGATATTGCCTTCAACAAAATGAGCAATTGGTATATTAATGTGCTCGCAATGGGACATAACTTCATGCATAGTCTCTTTAACAACCAAATCCCATGGGGAGAACCCTATACACCCAAATCAAGTCACCATTGCGACATTCTCTTGTCTAGGTGATTGGCATTTTATCTCATAGACACATCAAGAGTATATGTTTCTTAGATGATGACTTAAAAGTCTTGACAAGTGTATATGTTTCTTAGATGATGACTTAAAGTCAAGATTTTGGACTAGTTGTACAAGGAAACCTTTGTCACTAAGATATCTATGATCAAGAAAAGTGTGGAAGGAAACTTGGTCAAGATCATCCTCACCAATAGATTACATTTAACTACAAGCCGAAGTGTCAAAACTTGGACTACTATGTATAACTAAGAGAGGACAACCTTAAAAGACTATTGAAGTGAAAATATAGCACTTTCCACCTTTCTCATATTATATGCAATTATAGAGTAATACAATAATGAGAAAGATCAGTTCTAGCCTATAATACTAGCCGTGGCAACCCAACTCTTTCATAAAGACCCCTTTAGAATGGTTCTTTCCCTATATGTACATGAAAGATTTTTCGATTAGGACATCGATGGCAAATTAGATATGGTGGGTGATCAAGTTGCAAACTGAGATAGTATGGCTGTAGGGGTGATTCTTAGTGTGGAGATGTGATCCTTCGAGAGACTTAGTATACTTCGGGACGGAGCAGCCAGTAATGTATTCTATACTTTGTAGTTTCTGCACTGTTCACGGTGCTTCTGTTGTCCAGACCTTGTCACAGTGGTTCCATATAGATGGAGCAGCCATTGTCATCCAGACCCTATAGACTTGTGGTTCTGCAATATGAATGGAGCAGCCATTGTAATCCAGACCCTATACTCCCTGCACTATCCATAATGTGTGCCTTTGCAGTGGTCTATGGCACCTTGGATGGCCACATGGCGAATTTCTGGGCTATGGCTGAGGATGTCTTCTCCGAAAGCCCAAGCATGCCTACCACTCATTGCTTCTGACTTGCATTTCCTTCTCATTTGAACTCCAGACCCTGCCCCCATATCAATGCTTATATTCACTACACCACGAGCTTTTTTGCTGTTCTTTGTCAGCTTGGGAACTACTATGTCACTGGCATCTCTGCAAGGACGGAGAGCAAACATGGATTTGAAAGCCTTCAGCATGGAGATGCCTGCTGCTGTGTGTAACATTGAGAGGAGAAGTTGTTGTGTGCTTGCAGTTTTCCTCGATTTCATTGTAGGACCAATGTTAGAATCCCCAGACCGAGGTTTATCAACATGTTTTGTGGATCCATGATTCAGGGGGATATGATTCATAATTTTGCCACTCATCTCCTGGCATTTGGATGCAGAGTGGTTGGGAACTTCATCATTGCCAGCTTTGAGTCTGACACCACTAAAACCAGAACCTTTGATCTGTCTTACTTGCTGATCAGCCAAGGCAGCACTAAAATCAGAATCTTTGGTCTGTCTTCCTTGCTGATCAGCCAAGACACTTTTATCATTAGCAGGAACTCTGGTCAGATTTCCATGATTTGTAATGGGGTGCTCGAGCGATCGAGATCGATCTGAACGAGCTCGAAGTTTGTCAGAGTTCCACATCATGTTGATTGCATCCGCCTGTTTGGTACTATGTGAAGGATTAACCAGCTGCAGGGAGAATAGGGATCTCCATCTCAAAAGAAGAGAGGTGGCTGAGAATGACCACAGTAACACTGATGATGATGAGCTCCTTGGAGTGGGACCAAATGCAGGGTGATCATGAACTGACATATGGGGTTTATTAGCTGGCAAATGGAGGGTGTCAACTGGAGTATGATCAGATTGAATGCTTCTTTTGTGAGCAGACTTTGTGTTCGCTTCACCACAGTCTTGCGAAGCCCCATGATGTGAAGAATTAGGCACCTGTCCAGCATCATGTGAAAACTTGTTAGACTTGCATCTGTTTTCCTGTGACAGATTTATATGGTGTCTCTGCTCAAACCCTTCCACCCTCGCATGAGCTGCAGCAAAGACAGTATTGCAGCTGCGCCTGTGATCTTCTTCAGGGGCAATTGACAATGATTCTTCCTGCGAATTCCCGTTTCTGCTGGAAGCAGTCCAGCAAGGGCTCCTCATGCTTTTTGGAAAAGACAGCCCTGCTTCACTCAAACAGGAGGATGACCTTGGTGATGAGAACAAAGAGGATGAACAGGAGGGCGATAACGACGGTGGCAACGATGATGACGACGGCGGCGGTGCCCCTGCTGCCGCCGCCAATGATGGCGATGCCGCTGCTGCCATGGCTTGAGGTATACATGTACTTCTAACTGAAAGGGTCTTTATCCTATCTGTGCTGCCTTCTTGTGACAATCCATTCTGATCCAAAACTATTGAGGAGGACCTTATTAAAGTATTTCCGGTACTGTTCCTGCACGGCTCAAGTGCAGGAAGCACCAGCCATTTTGCAGCAGACAAAGTTTCGAAAGAGAAGGAGGATTCATCGCTGAAGTTGCCACAATTATCATCAATATCTGCATGTGTATCAACCACAGTGCATTCCATTACAGCAGCCTGATCAGGGTCTTGCTGCATCTGGAATATCATCTGAGAGCAATCCCTGCTTCTTAGTTGTTTCCAAGTATGACACTTCTGACTGTTGCAGTTGATATGCAACTTCATTCGCGGAGCTTCATTTTACTGGAGCTTCATTCGTGGAACACACAAATTCAGTCTTAGTCCACAGGAACGGTACGCCATTAATTCTTGGGGCTGATCTTCTGCAGTAAGTAAGTAAGAAGAAGAAGACACAGTGGGAATGGCATCTAAATTAGGGGGTTTGTCATATCCTACAGGCCATAGAGAAGACGCCAATTAGCTGCATGATTCTTTATGCGTTGTACATGATGACAACCATTGCATTGTATTACCTCGGTGTATTCGTGTGTAGCTCTAACTAGCATATACAACCATGGAATTCTATGCCATGTGTGCTTTAGATGCAAAATGATTTTGTATTGATTGAATATCAGGACTTACATCAATACTTTGTAGTTAAGAGGTGTCCAAACCCCTCGATTAGAGACTCCACAAGTAGTCCCATCATTACACACATCTTGGTGATCAATCGAGTGGAGCATAATCCCTTTATATATAATACAAGGTGCCTTCATTGTAGCCCTTGCGAATGGAACCCATGACCTTAGGTTTAAACACACTATATTTTCACTACCACTTGAGCTAATAGTTCTTAGCATACACACGTATAACTTTAGCTAGCATGCCCTTTAATCATGTCAATCTAATGGTTTTGTAAATGATGGCAACCATGCTATTGTATTCCCTATGTGTATGCATAAATGGAACTTGTGTCCAGTGCACCCTTTAAAAATAAAGATCTAATGGTTCTTGAGAGGGAACTTTCTAACATCCAATTGCTAGCTCAAAAAGAATCTAGTTTTGCAATAGGTTGAATGCTCATTGTTATAGTCAAGCTAATGCGTGTTGGATTAGTTATTTATAGCACTCTTGGCTATACAATTCTCAAATATGTAAGTTCTTCATTATTCAAAGAATGTTGTGTTATGAATTACAATGTGCCCCATACTGAGTCCTTATATTGTCATCACACACACACATGCATGCATGCAAACACATACACACAGATTCTCTCTCTCATGTAGGATTCAATTGTCTATGCACTAGTTGCCATTGAAGCTTAAAGAAGATGGCAAGCATTGCTGGAATTGGCATTAGTGCACTTAGTGAGACATGAGAGATGATACTTTTCTAAGCAAGATTTTACATTAATGCATTCTAAATTTTGATACTCAAACAAGGCTCATGTTTGTGGCATTTACCTTGAAATACCAAATTCTACTATCATCACACACACACACACACACACACACACATTGTCTATCATATAGGATTCAATTATCTATGCATAGGTTTCCATTAAAGCTTAAAGAAGATGGTGAGTGTTGATCGAGTTAGACATTTGATACACTTAATGATGCATGTGAGAGGTCTAGTTACAAACAAGAGTCTACAATATTAATGTATGCATGTTGAAATCTTAGTATAATTGACCTTCACTAAAGGAGAAGTTTTTGCTTCTAGTTTTATTCCCTAGAAAAAGATGATAGCATACATTGAGATTGTTATGGTGTCTTTGAGTGAGGTTAAACCTTAGAGATGGACCAAATGCTCAAGAGTAGTCTTGGAAACTTCTTTAGAAGTGCATGTATAAATTAGAGTGACTAGACCAATAGCAACAATTTATGCAACATTGGCAAGGGATGAGGTTTGGAGTATTGTGTAGATGTGGTTTGTTCTACTCAATATGGATTGTAGTTGGACCCATTGGAAGCTGCTTTGCATGCAACTCTTTGAACATCCATGTTGTAACATTACAAAACCTTATGTTCATATCATCTATCATGATGAATTCCATGCTTTGTGTAAGGGAGCATGCCTGCTAATAAGAAAGAACGGAGCTACCAAAAAGTAACATAGTTATGTATAAATGAAAGGTATTACACATGAAAAAATTGGCATACTTAGTTCAAGTGGAGGTAAAGATCCATTAGTTAGACTCTGGCTATCATACATTGATGGCAGGAGGTTAGAAGGATTTTGCAAAGTCGGTGATGAAGCATGCATGTAGTGGGTTTTCGTAAGTTAATTCACATAGTTGCCTTGCACTCTAGCATTTGAATAGGTTGTTGTGTATTTATGTCACTTATGTGTACAAAGTGGTGGCTTGGAGCTAGTTGTAAAGCTATTTGTTGTGCAAGACTTTAGATTTTTATTTTCATTGTCTGGAGTGTTCTAGACATTACCAATTGACTATAGCCTTAATGGTGATATCTCAAATGAGAGAGAAGTTCTCTCTCCTTTCTTTCTCATCTACCTCCTCTCTTCTACTCGGGGAAGTTACTATATGTATATCCTCTACATCGCATGCGTTCAAGGCCTATTTATAAATATCCTTATCTATAATTTTTTCTTAAATAAAAAATAACCCTTTTCTATTCTGTAAATAATCCCTTTATATGACACCCTTTTGTGTGTGTGTGTGGTATTTTAAAAATGCCTTATTTTGAACCCATCTAATGCACACATATATTCATGAGTAACTTACCCGAGCTCTTCTATGAGAGAGATAGGTGAGAGAGAATAGAGAAAGGGGAAGGAAGGGTAGAGAGAGAGAGAGAGAGAGAGAGAGAGAGAGAGAGAGAGAGAGAGAGAGAGAGAGAGAGAGCTCTCTATTCAGTTAACACTCTCTATTAATTTTATCCCCTCTTTTCTTAAGATGGGGGTGTTTTGTCGTTTCCTAAGATGGGGTTTTATTTATTTCTAGAGGCATCTTACTTGTTTCATACTCTCATTCAAATGAGAGAGAGAGAGAGAGAGAGAGAGAGAGAGAGAGAGAGAGAGGCAGGGGGACAGAGCTGGGTTGAACATGGAACTTTTTTGCCAAAATAGGGGTTGTTGAGGCCCCCTTTTTTACACAAAATAAATTCTAACAAACCCCCTCTCTCCCATCTACCCTTCTCTAAGAGAGAGAGAGAGAGAGAGAGAGAGAGAGAGAGAGAGAGAGAGAGAGGCAAGAGATTAGAGTGAAGGAGAGGAGAGAGAAGGATTTCTTCTATGAGAGAGACATAGAGAGAAGGAGAGAGAATAGAAAGAGAGGAGGAGGGGAGGAGGGGAGGAGGATAGAGAATAGAGGATAGAGAGAGAAGAGACAATAGACAACTAAGGGAGAGAAGCACCCCCTTTAAAAAATTCCAACACTCTGGGCCTCTCTCTCTCTCTCATATACCATTCATCCCTCTCTTACACTCTCAATTCCCTCTCTGTCTCTCTCATAGGAATCAAAGAGAGAGAAGGAGAGCAAAGGATGTATTTAAAGAGAAAAAGACGAGAAGGAGAGCACAAGACATATATAAAGAGAAAAAGACACAACTAGAGAGAGAGAGAGAGAGAGAGAGAGAGAGAGAGAGAGAGAGAGAGAGAGAGAGAGAGAGAGAGAGAGAGAATGCAAAAGGGCATAAAAACCATTGGGATATGAGAGAGATAAGCAAGAAGAGAAGGTTGTTATTTGAGAGAGACAAAGAGAAAGTGAGAGAGCGCATAAAATGCAAAAAGGTACAAAAATGTCATTTTTGACATGAGAGAGATAAGAGAGAAGAGATGTATGAGAGAGAGAGAGAGAGGGAGGGAGGGAGGGAGGGAGGGAGTTTGCACATTTTTAGGTTCTCCCCTTTTTAGCATGAAATTTTGTCAATCTCTCTCTCTCTTTCTCTCTCTCTCTCTCTCATTATTGTTATGTTTTATGGATAATATGATCTCTATATTACCCATTAGTATTAGTATTGAGAGATGGTATTAGTGTTAGATGTTGCTACTAGAGGTTAGTGTTTTCGGGGGGTGCATGTGTTTGTTTAAGTTATAAATTTTCCTTAAAATATTGACATATCTAAGATTATTATCTAGAAGTAAAAATAAATTCAAAGAAATAAATCAAGTTATAAATTTAAGAATATACATCGGAGTTGCCTTGAAAAGTTGAATTACATATGATAAAAAACTATACAATGATAGTCCTATGAATTATCACCAAGGCTATATTATCAATCCATTATACTCTCTTATATAAGAATGGAAGAGATATGAGCCAACTTCTAATACATTATGTCATTATAGTCTACGGATTATCACTAAAGCCATATCAATCCAAAAAGATAAGGTGTAAAGAAACCTATTCATCACAAAGAGTATTGACTAAAGTAAACAACCCACAATGTTTTAGCCTAAGAAGTATCGAAAGAAGTGGCCATGGTTTTCCTTCTAAGCCTATTAAAAATATACTAATGACAAAATTTCAAAAATAATATTATTGATCACTACAATAGGACACCAATGAATAGAATATCAATCTACACATTATCCCATGCTAAAAGTTAAGTGAGTATACTATACTTGGGATATTCTTTCTTCATTACCAAACTTTCTACCATCATTAATTATGTTTCAAAAAATACCAAAACTCATTATCCCGATATATTTATACAAAGATGCTTTTTCTTTCTAAAATAAAGCCACAACTATGCTAATCATCTTGCACACATACCCAAAGATGGAGGATATTGTCTAGGCACAAGTGTATCTACAAGTACATTTAAACATATAATTATTGATCATTTTCAAATCATATTTTCCATCTTTTATGGTTTATATTTCACAAGACCCATTGTATACCTCCTTCAAGTTTCCCTTATGCATCACTTCGAAGGGTTCTTATGGCATTGGAGCTCTAAAGCTATAATAAATTAAACAATTAGCCTTTAGAATAGCATCTCACCATAGTTCACCCAAATATAAACCTAAACAATAAATTAAGGAGAAAAACTTAAACCTTGGAGCACATAGTCCTTATATTGTGTTTTAATTAGCAGTATATGAAGGCTAGACAATCTCACCAATCTTTGTATATTCACAATACTTGGTTTATGACAATATTAAACATGAATGCAGTGCATGAGCTTAACTATGCTATCCTTTCAATGATCCTATGCTTGTCATAGAGCTATTATACAACTAATCACACACAACCCAAGGGTATATTAAGAATATGTTATTACTGAACCGTTAATCAATCAAATGTCGTAGTTTATTGGGTACAATTTACTTTACATACAACAAAGCATGTATAGTATATTGTGGTCACAATACTATTACTAGCTGCTGCTCATCTATCTTCTAGAACACTAATAAGGTCACTCTCATACACATAAGTCAATACTCTATGTTCAATATAGTAAGACATGTTCTATGGAAGACCCTCTAAAATTGGCTATAATAGAAGTATGAGGTGCATGCAATGTTATCAGTTCATGATTCGAAGGTAATGTATACCCTGTCCAGATATATGCATCCTCAAAGCAAAGTTCGCCAGCTTCCTTAAGTAAGAATAGTAACCTAGCAAATCAATTGATAATGACTATCATACATGCGCCCTCTAGAAGCCGATTAAGTGAACCTATTTTGGATCATATGCATATCGTATATGCAACTACTAAAAAAATTGCTTGCATATCTAATCCTATCATGTGCATAAACATAAAACAGTACACATATCCTAGCCTTGACCTTGGTGATTCATAGTGCTTGAATTTGAAGGTTGGAGTATCCTTCCAAAGGGGTGTGGTCTGGACCTTCTTAGAAAGGGCTTTCCAAAAGATGACCTTGTAAAAAAACATTAATATTTCATACACCCCTCTTGTCAGGAAGGATAAGATACATGCTAGATTATCACCATAAGGGTCACTTTGAAAATACCTTCTAGCCAGGATCCAAGTTTTGACTAAGAAATATGAAGCTTGATGTGAACTTGCAAAATAAGGGTTAATTTTAAAAAATTTCCCTTCTATAAAATTATGGTGTGATGGTTAAGGACTAATTCAGAAATAAGATACTAGAGTTTGGAGTCGAAATAGGGTTAAAGAGTATTTAACAGAAGTGTAAGATTCTATACATATATATATATATACATATATACATATATATATATACATATATATATATATATATTCCTTTAAAGTTGGGAACTTGGCGCTCGTTGGGATTGTAGGGTTGTTTCTTGGTGCAAAATACTCCACGTACTGAGCATGCATTCCGTGGAGTCCTAAATCCTCCATAGCTCTAGGATCCTGTTGCAGCTGTCTTGATTCTGTGGAGTCCTAAATCCTCCATAGCTCTAGGATCCTGTTGCAGCTGTCTTGATTCCTGGAGTCTCGGACAGCAAGCGTCATCCCTCAGCTACTAGCTTATAGCTAGCGCTCAAGCCACTCGCTGCTGTTGGCAAGGCGCTGTGTCAGGACTAGGCTGCCAAGCAAACACCAGGTGTGGAGCTCACCAATGCCCGCCACTGCGCAGTACGTGCGCTTCATTGCCAACTGACCTTCCAGCGCTAACGCTACTACCAATCTAGCACACACTCCTCGAATCGTCGACACACTCGGTGGTGATGGCGACTGGCTTATCTTGCGAAGCCTTCCATTGATCGGCTGTGGCCGCCGCCAATGGGCGTCAACTCTCGAGAGCGCTTATCGGTAGTTAGTCCGTGCATCGTGTATTATTAATTAATATCATTGCTTGGTTCTAATAGTATTACATCTACCTTTGTTTTAATAGTATGATAGACCTTTGTTGAATAGCTGCATGATTGATTTATACATGAGTTTTGCCCTTGGTTTTATCAGTATAATATCTACCTTGGTTTTAACGGGGGTAAGTAGAGCTATTCCACTCAAAAGAAATTTAACCCTTAGTATGCAAGCTTAACCTTACATATATTATTGATGTTACATGTATATCTGAATATACCAGTATGAATATTTTGTACTCGAGAAAGAGATTTCATTTTCCTAATAAAATTGAAGAATGTTTTGCTGGATCATTGCTATCAATTATTACATAAGAAGTGAAATGTTATCACATCAGTGACTATGTCTAGAGTATATAATGCATGTAAATATATATCATACAAATAACTATTTTTATTTTTGAATTTCTAGGGCTTTCAAATGGCTCACTCGAAAAAGGATAAAAGACAATCAAGCATACATACAATGTTAAATGTGGAGAATGGAAATGTCCAAAATCAAGCTATCTCTAGTGGCTCCAACACTATTGTAAATGTTGTTGAGAAAAAAAATTACGAACACAAGTCTTTACCTATTCGAAAGTTGTAGTTTAAGTGAGCTTGCCCACACAAAGATAGTAATGGACATGAGAGAGTTACAAAATGTAAAATATATACTGCTTGTCAAAATTTGAAGAATGTGTTTGCAATGATGGTTGTACAACTATGCAAAGGCAAGCATTGCAAATACATGATGCCTCCTCTAAGAAACATAAATAAACAATATTTTTTTAAAAAGTCAGGCAAAAATAATTGAGAAACATGTAGACTTAATGATATATGAGAAAAGAAATTGTATCATGTGTATGATTCAAGTTTTATATCATGTTGTGAAGGAATATATGTCCCTAGAAAGTTTTGAAAAAGAGTGAAAATTCTACATGTATATGAAAATACCTTACATGCCATTACTTGACAAATATTCAACATGTATTAACTCTAAATCAAGAAAGCAATTTCTTGAAGCAATATATAGCTTACATTGGAAAAAACAAAAAAAAAGAGGTGAATGCAAGTTCAGTGTTTTCAATTTTACTAAATGGAAGCATAGATAGACAAAATGAAAAACATCTAATTTTGTCTATTTCATATTTAATCAATGTGGAGAAGGAAAAAGTGTGTAGCTAGATTTGTGAAATTGATAGGAGTTGAGGAAGGAAAGGTGAAAACATTACTTAAAGTATTAATAACTACATTGGAGGAGGTTGCTCATAACTATCTACGTGTATCATGTAGGCCCAAAATAAGAGATTTTCACTATGAGAGATATATGCCATATATTGACCTTTAAAGTGACGAAATTATTCATCTACAAATTTACCCTCGTCGTTACATCATCGCAAATGTGTTGCGACGAAAATAGCAACTCAAATAGTGAGGCATGCAGGTTATTTGTGATGTGCAAAGCAAGGATTGCAAAGGGAAAAAAATTTTGGGTGGCAAGACATGCAGCCACATGTGCTAAACAATGTTTCATAGATCATTTATAAATTGAATATATAGCTATTATCAAAACACATACATCTTGAGATGCTAGGAAGAAAGGGTTCCTTGATTCAATTTTTAAATAAGTATAATATCAACAATGACATCTAGATAAAAGCATAGTTAGGTGGTGGTGTTTTTTCACTATTTTAGTAGTTTTAATTAAAAATATTCTTAAAATAGTGTATGCTCTGAAGCATATGCCTAGAAGTGTCTGAATTGCTTATATTAACTAATATCATTGAAAAGTACTTTAGTTTACTTACAACATTGAGTCAACTAGCCTATTTCATGAATAAATTTTCTTAGAAAGGTGTTATGAATGACACTACCTTTGGTATCACCTAACCATGCTTTTACCCATCTGATAAAAGTACATAGACTAATAGAGAGGAGGATCCAAAATAGAAAAATGTATCCATAAATATCACAAAATGTGAGTCTATACAAATGATAAGAAATATATCTAAGGAAGGCTACATAAAAAGAGCCTACATGGGCCATAAGACCAAAAAAGGAAGGGACACATGCTCCACAAATCCAAGCAATTGCTATAGCTCCTCACTGTCTAAGAGCTCATCCCAATGCAATGGAGCACCAAACCTACTTTCCAATATAAATAATCAAAGATTAATCTATAGTACACAATGCATTATTAAAAAACTAAAAATTAGACATAGAAAAGGGGCATGACATATCGGTGGACCGTCGCACACATATAATCTATCGATGAGTGCAGTGACATCAGGTCTTTGTACATACTAAGTCTCCAAACTTGTGGGATCACAGTTTGTGATCAAGTGTTGCAAGAAAAACAAAGTAGCATTTTTAGAAATAAGGTTATTAGTACGAATATACCAAACAAGAAAGTGAACATAATCAAAAGAAAACTTACGAAATCCTCCAAATAAGTCCTATGTCTGCCACTCTCAAGACAATGCATGACCCTTGCCTCTAGCCTTACCCTCGCTGCCTCCCACTCTGTTGCTGTCGTCATCCTCCTAGAGAGTTTATGGCCACCTCTCTAAGTCTCTACCAATCCTTTGTGTCTAACCACTCAAGCCTTTGGAGTGCCACTCTTAATTGCCCTGCACCTGACCATCTATGTGACATATATGCACGCATACAGTCCATTATCCATCCAGTGGAAAATCGATCAACCCCACTGTAGGTACCGGAAACTCCTCATGCAAGGATACTACCACATAGTCATTTCTCCCCTTTGGTATATTTTTCCAATGATCTAGAATGTTGTGCCTAAATACTTTTTGGCACAACTCCTCATGTGTGCCATCACCATCCTTCCCTCACTATTCATGAGCATGGCATCGATTCTCTCATCCATTGAGTACATATACCCTAGTGGAATACATCTAAGATGTACACTCTCCCACCTATGACCATGGTCATGGGTATAACTAGGAGACCCATGTCCATCTAGCATACCTACAAGGGTGGTATCTCTCAAAGTAACACCCATTGGAGTAACACTCATAGGATAGTTGAGAAAAACCTAGAGTCAGGGGAGTAGATGTCCCTATATATGTACCTAAACAACTCAATCACACTTATATTGCTCCATTTGTACTTTGCTTGTGTACTTAAGAGCACAAGGAACATCTTTAAGTGAGATATATGGTACCTATCATATAATGGTATAAATGCCTCCTCTCTCAATAGATCAAATGACCCAACATCCATGGGTAGTCATGCATCGATCATTGCCTCCATCTTAGGATCCAAGATTTTAGGAAGGTCAAAAAGGTCTCCAATGTCTTTTGGTGTCAAGGGCACACTAGAGGGAGTGTCCTCTAATGGGTTTATTAGCTCGGGTTCTCCTTCTATTGTACATCCATGAACTCTTCTTACGGGTCACAATAGGTGCATTACATGGAATAAACCAGTCCCTTTATTTTGATTATAGTTTGATTGCAAAGCATGATTGGTACACACTTTGCTCACCATTTACTCTCTCTCATACCCTCTCTTCATCTTTCTCTATCTCTCCCCCTCTCTCTCCCTACTTTCATCTCTCCCTCCCTCTCTTCATCTCTCTCTCTCTCTCCCTCCTCCCCTCTCTCCATATTTTCCTCTCTCCTTTATTTTTTGGCATCATTTTTATCTCTCTACTTGTTTTTCTCTTTCCCTTCCTAACCTCTCTCTACTTCTTTCTCTCCCTCTCTCTATTTCTCTCCCTCTCCCTCACCCCCTCCCTCTCTCTTTTTTCTCTCTACCTCTCCACCCATCTCTTTGTTTCTCTCTCTTTATGTATTTTTCTCTTTATGTATTTATCTCTCTCCATATTTTCTCCTTTTCTTCTCTCTCTCTCTCTCTCTTCTTCTATCCCTATTTCTCTCTCCTTATTTCCATCCATTTCTTTGTTTTTCTCTTTCTTTATTTCTCTCTCCTTCCCTCCCTTCCTACACACACACACACACACGCATATCTCCCTCCCTCCTCTTTATCTCTATCCCTCTCTTTTTCTTCTCTCTCTATTTCTATGTTTTTTATTTTCCTCCCTCTCTTTATTTTCCTCCTTTTCTTTATTTTTCCATGATTCCCTCTATTTCTATCTCTTTCTCTCCTTGTGTGTGTGTGTGTGTGTGTGTGTGTGTTTCTCTTTCTCTCTCCCTCTCTTTATTCTTCGTTCTTTTCTTTATTTTTAATGTCTCTCTTTATTGCTCTTTCTCTATCTCTTTATTTCTCTCTCTACTCCCTCCCTCCCTTTATTTCTCACTTTCCTTCTCCATTTAGGATAATCAAACATGGAGCACGCTAAGGAATCATACTTCTGAGCCCACATACCCAATATAATGCACATAAGAAGGCATAAGGAGCATAGACACAACATGCAAAAACACAAAGAGCAAAGTGCATTCTACATTGCATGAATCACTTTGACTATTTATTAGCATTTTAAGTGCATTAAAATATACTATTTTAATATAATAATGTTTAATTCATGAGATGTACATGCGTAATAAGAAGGGCTTTGCACAAGATACAATTTATGGATATGAAAACAAAAACTATGTTTTAGATTTGTAACTACAGCAAAATAGGTATTGTTTGGAGAGGAGCATTAGGGAAAAAATGAACTCACAACTAGGCATTTTAGCTCCTCTTTCTCTCTCCTCCTTAAAACAAGGAAAAGTAGAGAGAATAATAATTAAATAATCCCCTTCTCTCTCCACTTTTGCAATCTCATTTTTCCATTTCATATTATCCACAATGGATTTTCTTAAATTCTTTCTCTCTCCTCATTTAAGAACCCTTTTTCAACCAAATTTTATATTAAACAAGGAGTTAGTTATGAGAGTATGTTGCCTAGTTTTTAATGTAAAATGTAGATACGACATAATTTATTGTTGAATTGAAAATAAAAAATTAAATTTTGAAACAAATTTATATTATGGATTCAGTTTTTAAAAACTCATTGGTATTTTTTTAAAATTTTCAAGATGTTTTTGGAGGTAAATTTGAACTTTCTAAAATCTGAAAACTCTTGGTTATCCCTTCTCTCTATTTTACTCCATTTCACTACTCTTTGATAGCTCTACTGTTACATCTTCTCTGTGTCTATGCACCCTTTCTTAACACAATGAACTACCCTAATCTCTCTTGCTCACAATTAGTTCATCAATAACAAGTATATGCAACTCTACAATCTCTATCCATCCTCTCTCACACACTAAGTTGGATGCTTTCTTTGCACATCTTTGTGTGTCTATTTGTAATTCCTATCTCCATTTTAACATCTCTATGCATTGCCTCTAGCTATCTCCATAGATACCCAACCAACTATTTTCATTAACCTCTCTATATGCCTATCTCAATATATCTATATGTGCCTCTCTAATTTACCTCCATAGGCTCAATGTTTCTATCTATTCCTCTCCAATCTCACTCCATATATATCAAACACCTTATTTCCATAAGCATATATGTGTGGTGTATGTAATCAATTTATATATTTGTAAATGGAATACAAGTCAAAATGAATACATGCAAAAAGGAGTTGCATATTGAGGTAGGGCTAGAATATGCTCCATTATTTAAAAAGACAAAGCATACTAGTGTCGGTTCTCAAGTTTTACAAATTTACAAGTAGATGGGATTGAAGTATATGGACTTGTGGATTGATGGGGATATCTATCCAATTGATCCCCTAACCAATAAACCTTTAGTTTTCTTAGGAATCACAAACATATTGAGATATGTATGTGAGGTTCAAAATGGGTTACTTAGCTACATTGGGTGCTTCAATGATTAGGCATTCAAAGTATTCACCTTTTGTTAAGCAATAGTAAAAACACGTCACGAATCACAGTGTAATCGCTACACATCAACTTCAAATATGACTCACATGACAAGTGAAGTAACTAAATGAAATTATAACTCAAAAAAATATTCAGATGATCACAATGTAGCACACTCATCATGACATTAGCATCTTGTATGAGAAGGAAAAACTACAATTGGATGACCTTAGAAAGATCCATGATAAGCTAACACACGAGTGAGAACAAAAGAAAAAGCCAATTAATGAGTTGATTGTGAATAGCGGCTAATGGAAGCAATGTATCAAAGCATGCAAAGTAGCTCAAAAACCAAGGTGAGGGTGAGCTTGGATCATCCATTTGAACATTGTTGAAGGTAAATATATTGGAATGCGCTTTAAGAAATCAAAATTTCAAGAATATGAAGGAGAAGGTAATTGAGTGCATATTAAAATATATCTTCAATGTTCTTAGCTATGGATGCACAATGTATTTGTGATATGGCAACCATTAGCATAGGGAACTGCTCAAAAATATTCAAGGGTGTGAAGGTTGGGTTTGGTCATGTACTAAATCGAAATAGAACTATGCCTCTTTTTACCCTTCAAAGTTAATACAGGCCCGACATTGACACAAAGGTTTTGGAGCTAATATGAGATCCAATGCATGTTCCTAGTGTGAAAATACTAAATATTTAGATTTAAAATGCATATAGGTTAAGTTTACCAAACTCAACAATTACTATCCAAATCTACGCAAGGTATAGTCACTCAACAATGGTAATGAATTATAATATGTTTATGAGGAATGTAGGGATAAATGGTAGTTTGATATCAAATTGAATAAAAGTGAGGTTTTCAAGGGAGTAAAGCTTGAAAGAGTTAGTGCAACTTTGATGGACAGAGCCTTACAATTTCCTAAGAAAAAACAAAAGAACTTTAGTGTTCAATCAAAGCACCATGTGTGGTGGCTTATTGCATTTGAAGTTCCTAAGGAAACATTTAATGTGCTATAGATGTTCTTTATATGCACAAGCATTTCAAACATCATCAACTGTAGGATCATGGTGCGATGCTCTTGGTTGAAGAGTATGGTGAATGCCTAGTTGAATAGCATCTTGCAAGAGACCTGTAAATTTTAAAATGAATGTGCCGAATCTCAAATAATGTAAATGCAAAATATCCATGCCTATATTGCTCAACAAATAATGTGGAAGGAATGTATGGAAAGAAGAACTGGCAAAGGCTGACAAGTGCTGCACCAACATGTGATAAAAAATATCCCACTTTGAATCCTATCCTCGGCATTCCATTAGACCCTGTTTACATTTTTCCATTGCTTGTTGTTGTTAGACTTAAGAAAAAAAATATGTGCGAATATATTTTCTTTGTGTATAGGGTGCAACTAGTTGCTTTGTGTATGGGGTGCAACTAGAAAAAGAAGCCATTGCAATGTGTAAGAATCTAGAGCGAGTGCTAGCAGAGATTGGGCTACACAAGCATTAAGTAACAATTGAAAAGGATGAGAAGAGATTAGGAAAATTTGGTAACTTGCTAAAAAACCTTGCTTTGGAAGAGCAAAGGCTAGGAAGTTTCATTTAGCACCTAGCCTTTGCTTTGGAAGAGCAAAGGCTAGGAAGTTTCATTTAGCACCTATCAATGAGGAAGGAAATATCATAATATATAGGCAGCAAGACTATGATGGATGGAAAAAGCTACATGTTGTGGTTTATGATTGAAGTAATGGAGGAAAAATAATACTAGAAAAATCCAAGGTTTGGATTAGTCTCTATAAATTGGCTCCCTTACATCAAAAGATGGTGTTTGATAATGAAGATAAGTAAGCATTTATTGATGTTGTATATATCTTCTATGAAAGCAAGTTTGGGGTGAAAGCTCTATCACACATTACATGGTGCATACTAAGTTAAGATTCCAACATTGTATGAATTGAATAAATTATCATGCATATTTTTATTCATGTGTGTTACGTACCTTTGCAGCATATTCTTGAGGCACATTGACGATACTTTGAAAAAAAAGAAAAGCATTGGATTTTGGTCCACATAAGAGATGGAAATTTGACATTGGATAGCGCATTGTTTTATCAAAGAAAAGTCAATCATGGTGAAGGGGTTAATGGCATCAATCCAATGATCAAATTGCTATCTTGGTGTTATAGGATGATAATAGCATATGAAGCTCAAGTCTCATAGAAGAAAGCAAATGACAGTGCTAATGAATCGGCTACAAACAAGATTGAAGCACATCGTGTCACAAGAGCATGTTATGATGCCTCAAGTGCCAAAGAAGACCATGCCAAGTGGCTAAAGAGAGAAGGCTTTGAGAAGGTGGCAAATGGATTCAAAAAGAGCTAAGATAGTAAGATGAAGAACGTGTTCAACATGAATGCAATTCATTGTTCAAAAGAGAGAGAGAGAGAGAGAGAGAGAGAGAGAGAGAGAGAGAGAGAGAGAGAGAGAGAGAGAGTGTGTGTGTGTGTGTGTGTGTGTTAAAGTTTAAGCACTATATATTAGATTCTCACTCTATCTTCTTCATTGAGTTTTCAGATCTCTTGCTATGTAGAAAAGATGGCTAGGCCTAAGGTAGCTACAAAGAAGCTTCCTCTTAGAGCCCCATATCATGTTCAGCTTAATGGAGCATCTACTAGCTCAAATCCAATTTTGTACAATGACACTTCACAACCTACCATCCCCTTCTAAGCGTTACTCAAATTCCTCAAGTCTCCCTAGGAAGGATCCCCCTCAACATCTCCACAAGAAATTCAAGTTGAGGCCCGTAGTAAGGGAGAACCTTCCTATACATATGACCATACATATCTAAGCAATGTTTAGCCATCTTAGGTATTTTATATGCAACTCTAGGTGAGGATTATAACCTAGGCATGGCACTAGGGATGTCATCATACCTCAATCTTGTCTAGCTGCTAAAGGCACTAATCTCATTAGAATCTTTTTCTACAACTCATTGCAACCAGAATCAGTCAACAACCAATCCTTTCCAAACAAGTATCAAGTTAAACTTTTTCATATTAGAAAAATGCCTTCAAAAGCTTGAACTATTGAGCCGTGCCTTGGCCTCTAGCATCATCAAAAAATTTCTTGAAAAGAAACATTGATAACATCAAGGAGTATAATAAACCAAAATAATCTACTAATGAGATATTACTAACCTCAATGCTTGTACACACCTCTTTCATTCTCCATCATTCATTGGTAGTGACAATATCAGTAGTAGTTAATGTTTTATTTTCTTATATCCATGGAAGTTTTCTTGTGTCTTTGTAACATTACTTCTAGAATATTCTTATCCTTCTCCACTTTCTTGAGAGCTACTTTCAATTATGTGTTCTCCTCCTTTGGAGATGGTTTTACACTTTCATGATTACCATTCTGAACCTAAGTAAGCAGTGAAGATGGGTGTAAGAAGGTTAACCTAGTATACCATTTTTGCTTGTTTGAAATTTTCAAAAGCATGGTTAAGTTTTTTGGAAGACTATACTACTTTTGGTAGAAAGAGAATCACCCTATTTGGTATTACATTTACATTATGGAAATCTAATTCATCATAGCTTGGCACCATGCAAAACAAGATATTGATAGTGCATTGGCATCTCTGATAGTTGGGAAACACAACTGCATGGGGTCATTAAGCTCATTAGGAATGTCTTTGGGAGCCACCATTTGACAAGAACATCGATTTCTATGTAGAATGGCAGGCAAATACCAACAAGCAAACAAAAGGCTTGTAATAACAACCTCTTGTGGGATTGAGCTACACTACAAGGGGGGAAAAAAAAATCCATAATCATCAAGAAAGGATAGAGAACTGATGAGATCATCTACTCATGCTACATCACCCAAGATGCAGAATATCGAGAGGTCAAGGGACTCATATGATTAGTAAGTTCATGCATGCTAGTTAGCACCTATGCTCATGCATGCTAGCTAGCACCTATGCAATGTGAGAAACTAATTCTATTAATTTAGCTAATCTTTTTTCCCCTTCTTAGCTAGATAGAGGGCTCCTAAGGTGCACTACTTGTAGTAGAATACATTCAGCTACATCAAAGAGGACTTCAACCAAGTTTATGGCCTTCTAATTGAAGGCATAGACCTAAGAGCCCTAAAGGACTTTGACGTACCTGAACTTAACTAGTTATCAATCTTCAAGGATACCAAGGATCCTAGGATATATCGGATCAAGTGCAGTAGCATTTTGCTAGAGATGTTTTTGGACATTATGTTGTTCTAGAACTCCATCCACTAGAAATAGCCCACTAACATGGAGATCAAAATCTCCTTTGCAAGAGGTTAAATTTTGCAATTCAAACTGTGACCAGAATCCATTTAGGTAGATCCACAATATTTGCATGAGCAACATTTACAAAGCATCACAACAACAACATGTGAAAGGTCGATTACTTTGATAGTAGACACCTCTTCAAGTGAAGGATTAATAATGCAAATGTGGATGATGCCATGGAAGATAGAACCAAGCAAGAGCATGTGGGCACCGCTAGATATAGGACCCTTTTCATTACTATTACTATCACATTTCTTGGAACTAGCTAGGTTTGGGTAGGTAGATTGGTAGTTTTGGTACTACCCAATAGCTCATTTGGTACTGCTTGGATAAATTTTGGGAGTTTGGGTACTACTAGTTGCTCTTTTAATACTTTCGAGATGATGTTTTGGAGTGTTGGTGTTGCTGGTAGCTAGTTTGGTTCTACCTAGATGATATTTGGTAGTAGAATATTTTTTCAATTGTAGGTCAAATAATGTTTGTAGTAGATTGTTTCATCTCATATCTCAAATGATGTTTTCATGATGTTTCGTACATACCTAGGCCACATATTCTAGATAAACATAGGACCATCCATGTGTCTGGCATTTGTGCTACATGCAAGGAGTGATTAGAATTAGCACATGTTGTGGGCAGTTTTGCTCTAGTGAAGGCACTAATACTACTCCCTTTGCTTCAATATGGTTTTGCATGCTAATGGGTTTTGTGTAAAAGGGGGTGCAACATTGAAATACCTGCAGTGGTAAAAGCATGGATCACTAAACGCTACAATGAGAAGAGTAAGTACATATATTACCCATGATGGTGATTTTATGTGTCAATTACAATGTTAATAAGGAACATGTGGATGAGGTTGTCAAAGATGGAAAGACTGTAGATAATGTGAAGGATGATGGATGAGGACTAGTAAAGCTTAACGCAAATAATATGTTTGATAATTCTTATAGTATTCAAAAGGTACGTGATGTCCTATGGGACTTGAAGTTTGGTGGATGGAGGGGAAAAAGGGTGTGGCGGAGTTGGATAATGACACAAAAAGGGACACCTAGGGGAGCTCCAATATGAAGGAGAGGGAAATTACTGAAGGCAAAGACAACCCAAGGGCTAATGTTGTTGAACATGTGATCATCAATGATGACATGCCTAACACGGAGTACACCAAGGCTGAGAAAACCTCTTCCATTGATGAGCAATCGCCACATGCCATTGAAGCTTACTGTGCCAAATATGGTACTGTAGTGCAAAATTGATAGTACCATATTTAGTACTATGGTGTGACATCAACAATACAAAGGTTTAAAGTGGTAGAACTAGTGTTGTCAAGTTACAGTAACTCTAACAACGTATTTAGTGTTCTTATATAATAGTATCAAGTTTTGCTCTATCTAGCACCATATTTGGTATCAAATGGCATACCAAAATTGATTGAATGGTTGAGGACTACTATTGTATAGGATAAACATTAATGTTTTTAGAGAATTGTAAGGCTATGTTCATCAAAGTTGCACTAACTCTTTCAAGATTTACTCACTTGAAAACCTCACTTTTATCCAATTTGATGTCAAACTACAATTTACCACTACATTCCTCAATAGACATATTATAATACATTACAATTGTTGATTGCATCTTGCATAGATCTAAGATAATAATTTTTTAGTTCAGTAAACTCAACCTCATGTGAATTTTTTATCTGAACATGTAAGATTTCCAAACCAAGAACATGCATTGGATCTCCTATCAGCTCCAAGACCTTTGTATTAAACAACTTTTGGGCCTAGGCATGGTTCTATATGAAAGTAAAAGGTTTCAAACTGTGCTATTATCTAGTATCAAGATGTAACCTTATTATAGCTACACTTTATTTTGTGAGATTTTGGTTGTGAGTTGGGTCTCTATTCTAATGCATATTATGCCTTCATGATCTCTATCTTCCTCGATTCATTATTGCTTTCAGCATAATAGTAATTAATCCCCTTAATGGCTAGATAAGAAATCACAAGCCATAGAGCTATCGAAGGATGTAATTTCTCACAACATTTGATTGAATATTTGATGTCAATGGTATGCTCTTGGAACCACCACTAGAGTTGGATTTTGTGTTGCAGGCTAAATGCAAACCATGTGCAGTGTATGCCAACAACTACTTGTATTGTGTATTAAGGCCTAATGCAAAGGAACTGCTCATATGTCTAAGCTCAAGAGGAAATATTATGGTGTGATCTTGTTTTCAAAGGCCAAAGATGGTTCAAATCTTTAAAAAGTGCTTTCATCCCACTGTTTCTATAAAATAGGGCTATTAAAAGGTATAACTTCATGTAGTATTCTAACCACATGCTATTTACAGGTATAGTGGCATGATGAGTGCTCTAATCTATCATTTAGTTACAAACATATCTTTCCAAGAGGACTTGAGAAGTGGCTACTTTTTCTTCACGACATCCCACATGTACTAGATGAGGTCCACAATAAGCTTGTGCTCCTAAAGTTGTTAAGAATTTTTGGGGTGCAACAACCAAGATATAAAGCTACACAACAATTCTCATAGAAGATTATAGAAACAAGTTTCTCAAAAATGACTACAAGAATTATCTAGCCATTAGATCACATGATTCTTTATATTATGACCCAAGACACCTCATGTACTTTCAAGATATAATTGAATATTGGTTGATTGGATGGATTTAGCATATCTATCCAATTGTATAGAGTCAAAAATACCCATTGTTTGAGCTAATAGATGGCATCTCCCCCCTCATTGTTGATTATTTCATTTAGCAAGAGCAATACACCTATTGATTTGAGCCCTTGACATTGAATAATGCATTGTACATGGACCACACTTCATATATATGCTTCTATTGTAATGAAAATCCACCTCTCATATTTATTGTCTTGTCTAATGCAAACCTTTGATGTATTTCTAGCATTGTATTTGATGTTTATAGTCTTTGATAGAAGTAGTATCTTTGGATACCTCTTGCACTTTTTCTAAAATTGTATTACTCTAGCTTGATGCCAAAGTTGCACCTCACATTGTCAACTTTGGTACTAAAAAGTACCATATTTGGTACTATAGTACAAAATTTAGAGTACCATATTTGGTACTATGGTATGGCATGGATAATAGGTAGGTTCAAAGTGATAGAACTAGTGCTCTAAAGTAGCTTATGTTGTGCTTGATAGTACCGAATTTGGTATCGTAGTGCAAAACTGATACTACCATATTTGGTACTATGGTGTGACATCAACAATATGAAGGTTTAAAGTGGTAGAACTAGTGTTCTAAAGTTACACTAACTCTAACACCATATTTAGTGTTCTTATACAATAGTATCAAGTTTTACTCTATATCGCACCATATTTGGTACAATAATATTCAATTGGAAGCACATATGACCAAAGAGGATGTACAATATTTATGGCCCAAGCTATGTTGCATTTCTCTAAATTTATTTTTTCTCTATTTTTCGAAAAGCTCACAAGTGTAGTGCAAAAATTGATAATGTAGATCTCAAAACATGAAAGTGTCAAGTTTCAAAATTAGATACTCTAATTTCCAAAATTTGATATTGTACAACATGTTTATCTTGTACAACTGTATCAAGTTTTGCTCTATCTAGCACTACATTTGATATAACAATATTCAATTGGAGACACATATGATCAACGAGGTGGTACAAAATGTTATAGCACAAGCTATGTTGTATTTCTCTAAATTTGTTATTTCTCTACTTTTCAAAAAGCTTACAAGTGTAGTGCAAAAATTGATATTGTAGATCTCAAACATGAAAGTGTCTAGTCTCAAAATTTAATACTCTAATTTTCAAAATTTGATCTTGTACAACATGTTTATATTATTGTACAACAATATTAAGTTTACTCTATCTAGCACCATATTTGGTACAATAGTATTCGATTGGAGACCATATGACCAAAGAGGTGGTACAAAATGTTATGGCCCAAGCTATGTTGCATTTCTCTAAATTTATTACTTCTCTATTTTTTGAAAATCTTATAAGTACAGTGCCAAAATTGATATTGTAGATCTCAAAATATAAAAGCAAAATGTTTCAAAAATGATACTCTAAGTGCTAAATTTTGAACTTGTACAACATGTTTATCTTGTACAATAGTATCAAGTTCAGCTCTATCTAGCACCGTATTTGGTGCAACAATAGTCGATGGAGACACATATGACCGAAGAGGTGGTACAAAATGTGATGGCCTACCCTATGTTGCATTTCTCTAAATTTAGTATTTATGTATTTTTTGAAAATCTTACAAGTATGGTGCCAAAATCTATACTGTAGATCTCAAAATATGAAAGTGAAAAGTTTCAAATTTTGATACTCTAAGTACCAAATTTGGTACTTTAGGTATCTACTTTGAAATTTCAAGTGTTAGTTTTGATATTATAAGTACCCATTTTGGTATTGTAAGTTCCAATTTCAGTAACGTAGTGCAAAACTAATAGCATCATATTTGGTGTTATGGTTTGACATGGAAAATATGTAAGTTCAAAGTAGAGAATTGGTGTTTTGAAGTAGATTATATTGTGCTTCTCTAAACTTTTCATAAACAGGTCTTTTAACAATCCAACATTACATAGTGCCAAATTTGGTACTATCAGCTACACATATGAATAAATAGATGGCACAAAATCTTATGGACCAATCTATATTGTGTCTCTCTAAAATTGTCACTTTCTATTTTTGGACAATCTTGCAATGTACAATACCAAAATTGGTACTTTAGGTACCAAAATATGGAAATGAAAGGTTTCAAAATTTGATACTATAAGTTGAATAATTCAAACTATAAGTACTAATTTTGGCATAGTAAGTGTCCATTTTGGTACTATGAGTACCAATTTTGGTATTTTAAGTTTTGAATTCTGTACTATAAGTGTCAACTTTAGGATTGCAATATAAATTTGTGAAATGCCAGCTAGTTTTGTACTATGATGCTTGTCGTGAGCTATTTGGTAAACTAGAACCCAAATGGAATGGGCCATATAAAATTGTCCGTATAGGAAAGAATGGCTCTATAGCCCTTTTAGTAGATTTGCAAGGGATTAGAGTTTAAAAATAAAGTTAACTTTAATCAATTGAAGCCTTATTATGTGTAAGGGTTGACATCGAACTTGGTGCCTGTGCAAGTCCTTCATGATTCAGCTTTAACTTGCACTAGGTACCAAGACGTCAGATGGAAAGAATCATTCCTTATATTGAGCATCTGTATTTAGAGAAATGTTACCACCTTGATTATAGGGCTGAATGTAGGCTATTACAACAATATAAGACACGTCACAGAAAAGGATCACACAGCCAAAAGGAAGCAAAAAGGAAGCAAAGAAAGACCAAGGAAGCCCAAGTCAAAAAGTAAATGAAGAAGCTCATTCTGCCTAGGTAGGAAAAGTGGAGGAGAAGGCAAGCTCAAAAAAATATTGAAGACCATTGAATATTCTAGCAAGGTGCTCTCAAAGATGAAGAAAAGCACCGAAGATTCTAGTAAGGTGCTCTCAAGGACAAAGGAGAGCACCAAATATTCCAGCAAGGTGCTCAAAAAGAATGTGGGAAACCACCAAATATTCTAGCAAGGCTCTCTCAAGGATGAGGGAGAACCTCTGAGGGCTCTCACAAGGAAAGTGTGGGGTGCAATGTAATTCATTTTATAAGTGCGCCAAGCTCCTTTCTATGCAAGTTTTAAGGTCTAAACAGACATGGGTGAAGGGATAAGGCAATTAGAAGGGAATGGAGAAAGAGGACATTGGCAAGATACACGGTCATGTAAAAAAGGGGATGGGTGCCCAAGGGATTTAGGATTTTCTATATAAGCTCAAAAAGTGAATGAAAAGCTCATTCTTTGGTGCGTGGCAAAAGTGATCTCTTCACTGCTCTTCTTCTATCCTTCTTGCTTGCTTGTGTGTGCTTGAGAGAGGGAGTGTGAGAGAGTGTGTGTGTGAGGGTGAGGGATCAAGGAGAAGAAGCTCTCCATCATCTCCTCTCTTCTTTTCTTTTCTTTTCTTTTCTTTTATTTTCTTTTCTTCTCTCCTCTCCTCTCCTCTCCTCTCCTCTCCTCTTCTCTTCTCTTCTCTTCTCTTCTCTTCTCTTCTCTTCACTCGCGCATGGTTATGGAGGATGGACCTTGAAGGTGGAGGCTTGAGGTTGCTTGAGCTTGCATCTCAAATCATGGAGCTACTGGCTTGCTTGAGGGAGGAGGCTACTCATTCAGGCATCAAGGTAAGCTCACTACATCCCCATAGGATCGAAGCCATGTTGGCTAGGTGAGAGATAGCCATTTGTGCTTGCTTGAAATGCTTGAAGCAATAAGTGGTCTGTGGATCTTGGCGGTTGAGCATGAGCTCCCATTACACTTTGGTTCCGTTGACAAGACCAACAGATTCAAGCTTGAGTACTTGCACACCTCAAATTGAGCGTCGAAGTAGGGTTGCATCCTCGAACCGGTGCTTGAGATAGGTAGGAGATTTGGGCTTGTAGGAGGATTCATTTTAGTATTTGTGTTTTGTTTCTTGTTGCATTTAGACTAGGATAGGAGTAATAAATTGAAGCAAAAAGCTTTAGGGTTTCTATTGTAAAATAGGTCAAAACAGGGAAAAATGGGCCTACACTCCATTGACAAAGCTTAAGCACTATAACGGGGTAGCACTTGGACATTAGCACAATGGCTTAAGACCCAAGAAAGGGGGTGGAAGGTTCATTTTCAGTTTTCACAATAGCGAGAGAGAGAGAGAGAGAGAGAGAGAGAGAGAGAGAGAGAGAGAGAGAGAGAGCTTGAGAGCTTGAGTGAGACTTGGAGCTTAGGGCAAATCGATCGGCTTATCACAGGAGTTTTCCATGCGTATCAGGTATGTAGAACCCTCCCTATGTATGCACTCTTGCATTTTGGAGCTCCTTGCTTGAGGGCATGGCCACAATTTGAAAATTTTTTCATTGTTTGTGTGCCCACAGAATCAAACACTATCCATAAGGGTCCAATTCCCAAAATCTAACACTCGGACATTTGATTCCTAGAATTCAAACATTCGAACTAACTTGACTAGTCCTCAAACGTTGTCCGTTAGATCCTAAAAATCAAATTATACATCACCTGAGAGCTAGATTTTAGGAGCCAATTTGGACCTGTTCTTGAAGCATTTGAGGCCATTTTTAGAGCAGGAAAGTGCTCGGAAAGTGCCAAGGACCAAATTTTCATGAAAATTTGAACGGTGGCAGATGGCTGAGCTGGAGTTTTCCTAGGTGCATTTTGACACCAGGAATCCAACGCAAGTCTCATTTTCGTCAATCGGAGGTCATTTGACCCTCCATTTAATCCCCACAGAGTTTGGCATTCTAAAGTAGCTACTAGATCTAGGAGCCAAAAAGTCCGTGAGACAGGGCCCAAGTTTATAGATTTCAATGTCACGGAGCCAGTCGTTCAAATAGATATCGATTGCAAGATCGTTTGCCCCTTCAAAATCAAAATATCCACGTGCCGGACAGTGCGAACATGAGTGTGAACTAGTTTCTTTAACAAATTAAATGAAATGTTAATGAAACTTTGGCTCAAATGAAAAAACATGCATGACTACGGGGGGAATTTGGGCCGCCTCAAATTTCCAATTTGGCACCTCTTGAACAACTATACAATGTAGAGAGGGTGGAGGATTGCTGATCTATGAGGGAAGAGCAAGATTTTGACTGTTCAAGCATGTAATATGATTCATCCAGTCAAATTAAGAAAATCTAGTCTTTCTCTCTCCTCTCTCTCCTTGTTGTTCGTTCATATGTTTCAATGTATGGGAGAAGCAGGTGGAGTGTTTTGAAGGATGCGGATCAAATGATGATGTTGGAGTGATGGAGGACGTAGATCAGGCTAAGAGAGTGCGTCAACAGCAAAGAACGAGCATCAAGAGCCTACTATCTATGAGATACAAGCCTCGAAATCGTGATTTCTATGTGAAAGTGATATTTTCTTTGTTTTATGATTATTAGTTGAAGAAATTTCTTGAGGATGATTGGTATTGGTTCCCCATGCAATGTTTTCTCAGAAATTCCAAGGAAAAATCAGAAAAATCAGTAGTATAATAATTTTCCCTTAAACATGCAAAACCTGCAAGTTGCAATTTTCATGGAAATAATGTAATTTGGGATTTTTTGGACAAATAAGTATGAAAAAATAGAAAAATAGGGGAAATTTTAATTTTTGCGCCTAAAATTTTAGGAAAAAATTTACTTTATGTTCATGAACGTATAGCAAGGCTAGTTTTATCAATCCAAGCCTTGTTTCTCTGTTATAGTATGGTCTTATCGATTTTTATATGAAAATTTACATAAAAATGAATGTTACACCTACCCAAAGAATGCAAAACATAAATGGTAGGGGGAAGAAGGTTTGTGAAAGTGGTTAGTTGCTAAAAATGATTCAAAGTCTGATTCTTTTTTGCTATGCATAACATATAGGATGGACTATCATTTGAGTTAAGGAGACGAGTAGCATGAAGAAATTCAGTGCTAGTCTATATAAATGCCGCACATGCGATTAGTTGGAAAAGCATTAAAGGGTTTTTTTTGCACTTCACCTAGCTAGTTTCTAATGATAAAATGCTTGAGTACAATGGTCATCCACACTTGCATTGAGCATAACATGGTATCAAACCTAGATGCATTGCAATTGTTTTCCAAACATTGATCTACGTGGAGTGTGTAAAGAAACCTGAGCTGTAGGGTAAACGAACGTTTTCTTGGGGAAAGCTTGTTAAGGAAATATTAAATCTCTTGGATCATTCAAAATATATAAGAGTGGAGATAGTTTGTATGTTCTCTATGTTAGAACAATGCATCGAGGGGCCAATCCTCTCGTGTAGGAGAGCTGCAATGGGGCCACGACATTTAGCCAAAGGGGTGCCTCCTTTATGTTTATATTACGTGTTATATTATACCATGATGTATGGGATCTCTCTTTGAGGAGTAATGAAGGATAATTGTTTATATTACGTGTTATATTATACCATGATGTATGGGATCTCTCTTTGAGGAGTAATGAAGGATAATTGTTGGATTACGTTCTACTACAAACGCAATATCTATAGTAGCAATTAGGGCAATGTGACCCTTGGACACTCCTAGCTACGAGGCCGTGTGGGGTTGTCTTGTGAATGTTATAGAGGCCAAGCTAGTGCCTATTGTAGAGGCGCGCCAAGACTCATGGACCGCTTATTGCCTCAAGTGTTTTCCAAGCCGAGCACTAATGGCTACCTTTCGCATAGCCGACACGCCATATATCTCCGAGTGTAGTGAGCTTACCTCCATGCCCGATCGAGTTGCCTCCTCTCCTGAGCACTCTAGTAGCTCCACGATCCAAGTGCAAGCTTCAAGCAAGCTCCATTCTCAAGCTCCATGCTACAAGATCCATTGCCACGAGCAAGAGAAGAGAAGAGAATAGAATAGAATAGAAGAAGAGAGGACAAGATGGAGAGCTTCTCCACCTCAGTCCCTCACCCTCACACACTCCCTCACACTCTCACACTCCCTCTCTCAAGCACAAGCACAAGCAAGCAAGGACAAGAAGAAGAAGAAGAAGAGAGCTACTTTTGGCCACACACAAGAATGAGCTTCCCATTCACTTTTCAACTTTATATATAAAACCCTAAATCCCTTTTGGGTGGTCATCTCCTTTTTTACGTGGCCGCCCTTTTTCCCCTTGTCCTCCTATCCTCCTAGCTTCCTTCCAACCACCCATTTACCTTTACAAATTGCACCAAGTGAGAGCCCAACACTCTTAGAATAAATCATGGTGCACCTTGTGCTCTTTTACAAGAGTATTGACTTGTTCTTTTTCTTGTGCGCCTTTCCCTTTGATTTAGGAATTTTCTACACTTCTTGTGTTTTCATATTTCTCCTGGCACACCTTCATCTTCTATTTCCATTTTGCCTTGGCCTTATCTTTTTCTTTATATTTTTCGTATTTTCCACCTTGTTTATTTGAGGGTTAACATTATCCCCCTCCAGATGAATGCTAGTCCCATGGCACTCACTATCGAAGGTAGCAAGCTTTGGCATGCACCAAAGACGTGGGTGGAAGGGACATTCATGGTTTGACTTGGGGGAGTTTTGGTGGTGGTGGGGATGAAGGGCATGGGGGAGCACATTGTTGGCCGGGGTTGCTGGTGGTAGGGATGTTGGAGTTGGTAATAGGACTGTTCTTTGTCAGGATTAAATTGATGGCTAGCACAGGTGTTGATTTTTTGGGGGGTTCTATACGACAATTCGTTGGTGTGTTTGCATGATGATAATGGACAAGAGTTTAGAGTTGAGTGTTGATGAAAAGCTGACGGTACTTTCATTGAAGTCATCAATACCTGCAATTGAAAATCTCTCATATGGTCTCTCCCTAGGGGTTAATGCTAGTCTTCTTATTGTGTGCACAAGAAGTAGTTTGATTAGTTTGGGGGACAGTTCGAACTCTAAGCAAGTTGAGAGTAATGTCCTGCACTTGAGGACCCAAACTGTGTTATGGCTCAGATATTATGTGAGTGCCTATGCATACTTAGATATTACATAGGTAGAAGACTATTGGTCAGGTGTCTCATAGCAACGTGTGAATAAACCAAGGGTTCAATGGGGTGGAAAAAGTTATCAATGTTGAGGAGAAGTACACATGAAGGTGTATGAGACTTCATTTGTGCTGTGACAACACAATGTAGCATAATTAAGCGCATCGACACCTTACTTTGGGTAGTTGGTAGCTACTTGTATTGCTTGATGAGTACGGTGTACTTTCTATTGCCGTTCATGCATTGCTTACCACGATCGATTGCAAAGGTGCTGAGGTGGAGTGCAAAAAAGGAATCATGCAAATGGGTCAGGGTGACATGTCTAACCATAGGCAAGACAATTTCCCTAGGTGTGCTCTACCCTTGATGTGCCCTAAACAATTGTGGGGGATGTGAAAAGGGCTACAGGACTGGGAACAAGAGTGAGTCGACCAAGGTCACTGGACGTATCTACTTTGAGGACTGCTAGGTGTTGTGCTGTTGTAACGTGTCCGCTCGTCTACCTGTGGGGCATGTCTTAGCAGCCCATCGGGAAGAGAGTCTAGAAAGCGCCACCTGGCACTCACAATGAATGTCATAGGGTTTGCGATCTAGGTCTTCCCGAGTCTGCCCCAAGCGGAAGTGTCCGGATGTTCCCACTTAGGACCGACCTAAAGTTAGGGTTTCTTTCCTATCAGCAAAGTCTCTAGGAAGTAGCTAGCGTCAAGCTCCAGATGAACCACTTTGCCTAGAAACAACAGAGTCAAAGTGGATTTGTGTTGCACTTGGTTCATGGAGAATGGAAAACAAGAGGGATGCGAAGCTCAACCTCTCTGCCCACAAGCTATAGTCCCATTCCACTCCCCTAAAACAGCATAATTGGGATTCTAACTCTACGACTCTAGGTCTTCACAGTTTTGTTATCACATCTTTTGAGAAAATTTCCCAGCTAACTGAGACCACCCTTCCATAGGACGGACCCAAGTCACATCCACTGCACTTTCCTCGGGTTGCTTGGTTATCTAATTACCTACCATATTATGTTTGACATGCAAAAGTAGCTTCCTTAATTAATCAATTTAAACACATATTCCTTCATGTAACTTAGGCACTGATGCAAAAACAATGTCAAGCAAGTTCCTTTTTCAAATATCTAATCTTTATTTATCATAGTCCCGGAATACATCAAGTATCTTGCCCGAGGCTATCCCAGCAATCAACAGGATTGCTGCTCGGAATTCCGCATGTAGACTAGTACACGGGCCTCAAGATCCCATCTCGAGTCATGTCAGCCTCTTGTGCGGGATCCGGAGGCAAGGAATTTACAACCAGAGCCTCCCCTGGCACCTAAGCGTCCTCCGGCTCCAAGCAGCACCCACGGAGAGACCTCTCGTGGCGGGTTCGGTCCATATACCCCGCGCGGCTAACAACCCGCTTGGATAGGGCCAGGCAGGCAGTCAGAGGTAACTGAACTTGCCACTCCCTCCAGGCCTTTAACTTGAAGCATTAAGTGTTTTTCCTTGAATTAGTTCCTTGAGCAAAGAAGTTCAAACAATATGCCTAAGTGTACAATCATGATCATTTCAGAGGTCGTTCATATGACCAACTGCTAAGGTGTGATTCCTTTCTCCCGAATACTCCTAGCATTCGATCCTGGATCGTTCGTGACTTGGTGAGATTCCAAGGGCTTGGCAAGCTAGGTTGCTTGTTTCCCCTTTATCTTCGGGTTAGGGTTTGTACCCTGATGACCTTAATTATCCTTACCTTAGGTCTCCTTGTAAAATAGATCATGGACAACCCCGTTGTCCTCGGTTGGTCAATTTACTGGTTATCTCCTAGATCCCTTGTAGTACCTATGTACCTTTGTCTTTGATCTTAATTGATCAAGATTGTCTATCCCCTTGACCATGGTTGGTCAAGATGGTTCTCTTTAGAATAGTCCTACTCCGTCTTAAGTATAATCTTCTTAAGCCCTCTTAAAAATACTCACTGGTGCTTAAGCTTTTACCTATCCCTCTTGAAGTCACCAAGGACTTTGACATGGGACTCATGGATCTCATTCCCTTTTGGTAGACTACAAAAAACATTGAATTTTCCCAACAACTTTAATGCATGCAACGTAATGCCATGCCATCATTTCAATGCTTACAATTTTGATATAATCCATACGATATTTTATGCCACACATGAGAAGGTACTTTCTATGCATGCAATCTTAACATTATCCTCTATGTAGTTATTTACACGATCTATAACCTTCTTGAATGATTTGACCTTTATAACTTAATGTAATTATTGTATGAGTCTAGCTGCGCTTAAATCTTTTCTGCAGCTTATTACATATACCTTAGAATCCTTCTTGCGATATGGAGATGCACTTTTGTTTCTTTCAATGTCCTCTGAAATGCATTTTAAGCAAGAACTTGTGCAAGGAGCAATGCACTTTATGCAGGAATTCTTGCAAGATGTTTTTGGTAATTTACAATGCAATTATCTAATCAATTTCGCCTATTATGATGTCATCTTACAATGGAAATTATCTTGCTCGTTACATACATCACAACTAAGTTCATACCTAGGAAATTATCAAACACGCAATTAATGTGATGCATGTGAATATGATTTTTCATTGTGATAATTATAACCTATGATTTAATAATAGAGCAACATGGGTTTGGAGTGATGCCTTGATTTCAGTGGTATTGATGATGAACCGTTCGTAGTTGCGGTGCCACCTTGTTTCGAACCTCCATCCACACTTGCATGGTTTCTGGCCATCTTTGTGGAACTACACTTCGGGGCCATACTCGAAGATGTGTGTATGAGTGATAGAGTTCTCGCACTCTCCTATGCAAGATTCGCTGCCTCTCCTTGAGTGGAGGAAGAGATTGAAGGGGGAGGGGCATATTTTCTAAAATGTAAAGAGGGGTGTGTGACCTCTCTTTGAGGAGGGGGAGAAGAAGCTTCCAAAAGCTTCTCTCTCTCTCTCTCTCTCTCTCTCTCTCTCTCTCTCTCTCTCTCTCTCTCTCTCTCTCTCTACAATGATCACGAGGGGGGGTAGGGAGGGGGTTTCGTTTCAGCCCACAAGGGGGGAGGCTGTTGCCATCGACGAGGGAGAGGGGTGCTCTATCCATTAGGGAGGGGGGGCTCCCCTTTATAGTCGGGAGGAGTGGTGTAAGGGGGGGGGGGGGGGGGGAGATGGTTGTTAATAGCCGCCACCCCTTCCACTTAGGGCTGCATGCCCCCCTCTCTCACTTTACTCACACACACTCTCTCTCCCCGCCATGCAGTCGGCAGGGGGGAGAGAGGGAGAGAGTAAAAAAATTTGTCCTAAATTTTTAAAAAAATTAAGGGGGGGGTTCTCATGGGGCGAGGCACGGGGGGGGGGGGGGGGGGGGGGGGGGGGCACACGGGGGATATTACATCCTCTCCCCCCTAGAGGAATCGAGATGTCCTCATCTCGAGAAGACCTGGGGGTATTGTTGGTTGAGAGTATTTTCGTCCATCCGGGTGGCATCCTCTTTTGGATAATATTTCCACTAGATGAGGTATTCTCTCAAGGTCCTTGATCTCAAATGCCTCTCCGTAACATCTAGGATTCTATCAGGCCGTAGCTCAAGGACTCCTTGGCTAGGCATTACAATTTCCTGATCATCAAGTACATGCTTCGGATTAGGTAGATACTTTTTCAATAGGATAACGTGGAATACATTATGAATCTTTAGAGTTGAGGGCAGCTATAGTTTGTAAGCATTAGGCCCTAGGCACTTGGTGATCTTATAAGGTCCACAATACCTTGGACTTAGCTTCTTGTACTCTCCCAAGGATAGTGAACTCTTTTTAGGATGTACACAGATGAAGACCATGTCACCTTCAACAAAGGATCTGTCTTGCCGTTTTAAGTCAGCGTAAGCCTTTTGTCTATCCTTGGCAGCTTGAATGTCTTGTCTTATTGATTTGATTTGATCATCCATGTCTTCCAGCATCTGTCTTGAAGCTTCTACTCTCAAAGTTGGATCCAAGAAGTTCAATGGGATACGACAATCATGCCCATACAAGGCTTGAAAAGGGGTCATCTGAATACTCTGTTGGTAAGAAGCATTGTAGGCAAACTCAACCAAGGGTAAATATTGAATCCACTTTTTGGGTTCGCGACAGCAATATGCCCTAAGCATATCTTCAATGACTTGATTGACTCGTTCTGTTTGAGCATCAGTTTGGGGATGGTAAGCTGTACTAAAACAGAGTTGAGTTCCAATAGCCTCAAAGATAGCCCTCCAGAAGTGTGATGTGAAAAGAGAGTCACGATCACTAATGATTCTTCTGGGTAACCCATGAAGTTTGAATATTTCCTTGATGAATAATCTTGCAATGTCTGAGGCTTTATAGTTCGTCTTGACAGGGATGAGATGTGCGACCTTGGTGAGCATATCTACTTCAACCATAATAGAGTTATATCCTCCCTGAACTTGGGGTAAGCCAACAATGAAGTCCATGCTGATAAATTCCCATTTCATTTGGGGAATGTCAAGTGGTTGCAATTTCCCAGGCATTTTAACATGCTCTGCCTTAATGCATTGACAAGACAAACATTCCGTGACATATTTGAGTAGGTCTCCCTTGAGCCTTTCCCAATAATAGCTCTTTCTGACCGTATTAAGGGTCTTGGCATAACCAGGATGCCCTGAGAAAGGGGAGTCACGAGCTTCCCAAAGTATCTTCTACTTGAGAGTTTGGCTTGCAAGGATACATAATCTTGTCCTAAAGTAGACAAGTCCACTACTGATGGAGAATTCTTGATACTTTGTCTTTAGCTTCGGGTCTTGATCCTTGATGGGGATCTCCCTTAGCATTTTCTGATAGACTGGGTCATGATATGCCTCTTCTTTTGCTATCACAAGAATCGGGTTGTTTGGCATTGATACCTTTGTGGCTAGAGACCTTGCTATTGATGGATCTTGCAAAATAAGAGAATTTAGAAATGCCTTGCGACTGAGTGCATCGGCAACTACATTCTCTTGGCAACTACATTCTCTTTTCAAGGCCTATATTTGATTTCAAAATCGTATTCTTCCAGCACTTCGATCCATCAACATTGCCTCATATTAGGCTCATTCTGGGTGAAGATCCATTTAAGACTCTTGTGGTCCGTTCCTAAGGAAAATTTGTTCTAAAGTTTGAGAGCATGGATGACAGCCAACAGCTCCAGGTCGTAGGTAGCATAATTCCTTTCATGGCTCTTCAATTTTCTTGAAGAATATGCTACGGGGTGACCTTTTTGCATAAGTACACATCCTAAAGCAAGTGCGCTAGCATCAATTACCACTTCAAACTCCTTACTAAGATCAAGAAGTTTCAAGATGGGTGCTAATACTAAGCTTTTCTTTAGTTTGTCAAAGCTGGTCTGTTCAGCAGGTGACCACCATACAATTGCTACTTGCTTCTTTAGTAGATCAGTCAGAGGTGCTACAATCAAAGCATAATCTTTGATGAAAATTCTATACCACTCTGTCAACCCAAGAAAACTACATATTTCTTTGACAGAAGTTGGTGTTGGCCATTCTAGAACGTCTCTGACCTTAGCCAGCCAGATCTACTGAAATTCCTTTTGCTGAAACAATGAATCCTAGATATTCAATCTGTCACTTGAAAAATGCACTTCTTCTTCTTGGCATAAGGCTTGTGTGCTCTCATTGTTTCAAGAACAATGCAAATATGGGTTTCATGATCCTTTCCTTGTTTTGAGTAGACTAGGGTATCATAAAAAAAGATGAGTACAAAGTCATCAAGATAGGACCTGAAGATATCTTGCATTAACCTGTCGAAGGTAGCAAAAGCATTTGTCAGCCCGAATGACATCACGAGGAATTCGAAGTGTCCATACCTTGTACTGAATGTAGCCTTCGAGATATCTTCTTCCTTGATCCTTATATGATAATATCCAGATCTGAGATCTATCTTTGAGAATATCTCCACCCCTTGAAGACAATCAAGTAATTCATCTATTCTTGGAATGGGGTATTTATTTTTTATGGTTGCTTGATTCAACCCTCTGTAGTCAATGCATAGGCGAAGCGTTCCATCTTTCTTCTTTTGGAACAACACTGGAGCTCCCCATGGTGAAGTGCTAGGATAGATGTAGCCTTGATCTAACAGTTTCTCGAGTTGCTCTTTCAGTTCAATAGCTTCTGAGATGGACATCTTATGCGGCCTCTTTGTGACCGATGCAGCTCTTGGCACAAGTTTGATTTCGTGGTCGACTTCCCTTTGAGGAGGAAGTTCCATCAAATCTTCAGGAAATACGTATGTGTATTCCTTTAACCATGAAGGTTCTTCTCCAAATTCTTGATTTTGATCTAGCTTATTCAGTTTAATCAAGTAGACAAGTAGACCCTTTTGAACACCTTTTATTATCCGTGTTGCTTTTGCCAACTGTAGTTTTGGATTACCAGCCTCACCTTGAGTCGTGACTAGTTCCCCTTCAGAATTGCGAAAGGAGACTTGGCCCTTCCCACAATGGATGTGGGCATCATTGGATATTAGCCAATCCATTCCAAGTAAACATTCGTGGACACCTAGGTTCATTACCCTGAATCTCACAAAAGTTGGCTTCCCACCCAGTAGGAATTTCACCTTAGCAGTTTGCCTAGTACAAGTGACCTCACGACCATTTGCTAATTCCACTAGTAAAGTAGGTGCATCTATTGTGGCTATCCCTAGTCTTTTTACACAAATTGGTGAAATGAAGGAGTGTGTACTGCCACAATCAATCAAGGTTTTGAAGCTTTTACCTTGATATTCTGATGGAGTTTGAATCACCGAGAATTGGCAATTTGGACCCTTCTTGTGAAGAGTGGCATAACCATTGCCCTCTCAATGTTAGCATCCATGGATGGATCTTCTTCATTGTCCAACTCCTTGTTGGAAACACTGGAGGTTCTCCCTCTGGCCATAACGGTGGTTCCTTGGCCATGAGTGGCTCTATTTTGACCTTGGAATTGCCCTTGGCAATGCCCTCTGCCAAGCTTAGGACACTCCCTCTTGAAGTGTCTGGGCTCGTTGCAATGGAAGCAATGTGAGTTACGATCATTACTTTGTGTTGAAACAAAGTTGTTAACAGTATTGACTCTAGCTTTCTTTCTCTGGCCCTGATTCTGACCCTGTGCTCTCTTAGTTTGAGCCTTAAACATATCGTTATTTTGATCTTTGTAAGGCCAAATCCTGTTGTTCCTTGGTTTGGCCTGCACCTCCTATATTATTGAGCAGCTCGAATGAGTGTGTCTTGTAGGTCTGTTGGGTGCATTGATTCCAATCAAGTGTTTATGGGTGGATTCCACCCAACACAGAATTTTGACACCTGTTGTGTCATATCCATTGGGGGTGCATACTTTAGGAGTGAAACGAACTTTGAATAATATGCTTCAAGGGATAATCCTAGTTGCTTCAAGTCATAGAATTCATTCATCTTTTGTGTGCAGTAGGCAAGTGGTAGATACCTCCCTCGCAAGCTTTCTTAAGCTTATCCCAAGTAACTGTCCCCTCGAAGATCACTTGGTCTCTGCACCACTGTTTCCACCAAAGTCTTGCTTCCCCTGTTAGCTTAAGTTTGGCAAGCATGGCTTGGTTAGCAAGTGCAGTTCTTGCTGCCTCAAAATAGTCCTCCATGGACTCAGTCCAGATCTCGATGTCAGCTTGAACAGTCCTTCCCTTGCCATCAAACTTGGGTGGCTTAATCTCTTTGAGAAGGAATTTCTTCTCTTGAGCCACAATTGGACTTAGTGCAGGAATCGGATTTGGAGACTGCGCTTGGGGTTGCGTCTGAACAATAAGATTCTTTATGTTAACATCTTATCATACATCCCCATATTATGTTAATATGACTAGCACAACTTTTAGCTAAGTGATTTAATCACTTAACACCTTAGCTAACATTTATGATCAAGATAGACAATTGTAAAAAGTCTTATTTATTCATGAGGGCATAACCCTTTGAGTATATTTATTTTGGATAAGTAGGACAGGCTGATTGATACATCAATTTGGGAAAAATAGGATTGTATTACAATTGGCTACAGGGACAGAATAATAATATGGAGTGGGGTCATGGATTTTCAGGAAACGGTAAGTCATAGGAAGCTTGGGATATCCCTTCCTTTGATACCCATTCTCCTCATAGCGCCCTAACACTTTGATTCTGTTAGCAGAGATTACCTGGGTCACTTCTTCATAGACATACTTGTTCTGCTTGATTTGCCGACGGCTAACTTGCAAAGTTGCGTTTACGCGAGTTTTGACAAAGATGAACAGCTTCATGATCTTTAAATTCTCCATCCACTTGATTCTCTTCAAGTTGGTCTGAAGGTATGCGAGTCGGTGGGCTGCTATGTAGTATATTCTTGAGTCTCCCGTTCATCTCCGCTCCGCATACAAGGGCAAAAGATTATAAATGCGGTCCAAAATATCCATCATGCCAAGCCTCTGACGATAATTCAAGGCATGCATTGCAGTCATGAACATGACCTGGAACACCAAGAACTTGCTCCATGCTTCGTGACTCTGCAACCCAGCATCCATAAGTGAGTAAAGAAATGTTTTCAACAGAAAACACTGCTCTATTCTACTCACCTTCCCCTATTTATCCCCTTATTCCCTTTATTTTCCTCTATTAATTTCCCTTATAATCTTTAGATCTCGTTGGTTCACTCTGATACCAGCTGTAACATATCAACTCATCCACCTGTGGGACACGTCTTAGCAACCCATCGGGAAGAGAGTCTAGAAAGCGCCACCTAGCACTCGCAAGGAATGTCATAGGGTTTGCGATCTAGGTCTTCCCGAGTCTGCCCCGAGTAGAACTGTTCGGTCGTTCCCACTTAGGACCGACCTGAAGTCAGGGTTTCTTTCCTATCAGCAAAGTCTCTAGGAAGTAGCTAGCGTCGAGCTCCAAATGAACCACTTTGCCTAGGAACAATAGAGTTGAAGTGGATTTATGCTGCACTTGGTTCATGGAGAATGGAAAATGAGAGGAATGCGAAGCTCAACCTCTAGCCCACAAGGCATAGTCCCATTCCGCTCCCCTAAAACAGCATAAATCGAGATTCTAACTCTACCGACTCTAGGTCTTCACAATTTTGTTATCACATATTTTGAGAAAAGTTCCCATCTAACAGGGACCACCCTTTCGTAGGAGGACCCAAGTCATGTCCATCGCACTTTCCTTGGGTTTCTTAGTTATCTAATTACCTACCACATTATATTTGACATGCAAAAGCAGCTTCCTTAATTAATCAATTCAAACACAGGTTCCTTCGCATAACGTAGGCACTGACACAAAAATAGTGTCAAGCAAGTTCATTTTTCAAATATCTGATCTTTATTTATCATAGTCCCGGAATACATCAAGTATCATGCCCAAGGCTATCCCAGCAATCAACAGGATTGCTGCTCCAAGTTCCGCTTGTAGACTAGTACACGGGCCTCGAGATCCCAACTCACGTCGGCCTCTTGTGCAAGATCCGAAGGTAAGG
The DNA here is from genome assembly GCF_053477565.2 of Lygodium microphyllum. Classification (NCBI taxonomy): domain Eukaryota; kingdom Viridiplantae; phylum Streptophyta; class Polypodiopsida; order Schizaeales; family Lygodiaceae; genus Lygodium; species Lygodium microphyllum. The sequence continues at coordinate 115,023,515 of NC_141148.1, forward strand.
AATTTATAGCCAGAGCCTCCCTGGCACCCAAGCGTCCTCCCGCTCCAAGTAGCACCCACGGAGAGACCTCTCGCGGCGAGTTCGGTCCATATACCCGGCACAGCTAACAACCCCCTTGGATAGGGCCAGGCAGGTAGTCGGAGGTAACTAAACCTGCCACCCCCTCCAGGCCTTTAACCTGAAGCATTAAGTGTTTTGACTTGAATTAGTTCCTTGAGCAAAGAAGTTCAAACAATGTACCTAAGTGTACAATCATAATCATTTCAGAGGTCGTTCGTGTACGACCAACTGCTAAGGTGTGATTCTTTTCTCCCGAATACTCCCAACATTCGATCCTTGATCGTTCGAGACTTGGTGAGATTCCAAGGGCTTGGCAAGCTAGGTTTCTTATTTCCCCTTTATCTTCGGGTTAGGGTTTGTACCCTGCTGACCCTAATTATCCTTACCTTAGGTCTCCTTGTAAAATAGATCATGGACAACCTCGTTGTCCTCGGTTGGTCAATTTGTTGGTTATCTCCTACAACCCTTGCAGTACCTATGTACCTTTATCTTTGATCTTAATTGATCAAGATTGTCTATCCCCTTGACCATGGTTGGTCAAGATGGTTTTGTTTAGAACGGTCCTACTCCGTCTTAAGTATAATCTTCTTAAGCCCTCTTAATAATACTCACAGGTGCTTAAGCTTTTACCTATCCCTCTTGAAGTCACCAAGGACTTTGACATGGGACTCATGGATCTCAGTCCCTTTTGGTAGATTACAAACAACGTTGAATTTTCCCAACAACTTTAATGCATGCAACGTAATGCCATGCCATCATTTTGATGCTTACAATTTTGATATAATCCATACGATATTTTATGCTACACATGCGAAGGTACTTTCTATGCATGCAATCTTAACATTATCCTCTATGTAATTATTTACACAATTTATAACCTTTTTAAATGATCTAACCTTTATAACTTAATGTAATTATTGTATGAGTCTAGCTGCGCTTTAATCTTTTCTGTAGCTTATTACATATACCTTAGAATCCTTCTTGCGATATGGAGATGCACTTTTGTTTCTTTCAATGTCCTCTGAAATGCATTTTAAGCAAGAACTTTTGCAAGGAGCAATGCACTTTATGCAGGAATTCTTGCAAGACGTTTTTGGTAATTCGCAATGCAATTATCTAATCAATTTCACCTATTATGATGTCATCTTACAATGGAAGTTATCTTGCTCGTCACATACATCACAACTAAGTTCATATCTAGGAAATTATCAAACACACAATTAATGTGATGCATGTGAATATGATTTTTCATTGTGATAATTATAACCTATGATGTAATAATAGAGCAACCTGGGTTTGGAGTGATGCTTTGATTTCAGTAGTATTGATGCCTGATGAACTCTTCGCGGTTGCAGTGCCACCTTGTTTCAAATAGTCCCGACTAAGTCCCTATCCCAAATGGTAGTTAGTACTCGAAAGGAAGTTGGTGCCACATAGGTTGGGTCTCTTTGAGACCGCCATTTGGCCAAACACTCCTCTGAGACTGTCATAATCTGGGCTCCAAATTTGGCCATTATAGCATGATTTTCAAACCAACATTTTTCAAATTGACTTTGACCTTCTGATTATTGCTTTGCTCTACCTCTAAGAGATTTGGTTGGCAAAGCACATTGTTGAATGTCATAGTTAAGCATAAGTCATCGGCTTCCTTGTCAGAGATGAGTTGCATGCTCTTATGTAGGAGCTTGCCATAGTGCTTGTCAATATATTCTTGCTATTCCCAGGATAGAAGACATGGCAAGTATCCCTCTAGTTGCTCCTTAGGGAATGTGCCCATGTCTGTAAGGACATAGACACGTGCGAATATTTTGAGTTTAGCATCCAACTTAGTCAAGCACTTTGTGACACTTCTATGTTCTATGAAGGCTTGCTCGATTGCTATCTCATGCAAGGTTCTGGGATTTTTCCTAGGCTTTAGCATAGCTAGGGGCTTAGGCCTAGATGAGCAAGATTAGTCAATGCTAGGGTTGCTTATATCCTCAAGGTTTTCATGTTTCTCCTGAGGCCTTTCTACTATTGTGTCATGGTTCTCCTTGGATGTGACTGGTATAGTTTTGTCACCTTGTTGTAACAGTGTTGTATCCACTCTTTATTGGTCAATGCAAGTTCCATTGTCAATGGATTGAGTGTTCCAAGCAACCGTTGATGGTAATGGTCACTCTGATTTTTTAGAACACACAGATGTGTGTGAGCTTTCACCATTATTACGAGAGATGGCAATGGGTTCATTGGTGGATGGGCTCGATGCTTTATTCATCAGCTCTTCATTGCCCTTGGTCTCAATGTTCTTGGCATCCATAGCCCCTAGAAATTGCCATTGTTTTCATTGTTTTCTCCCCTTTTTCTTGGGCAATTGCGGTGTATCCCTTAAGGACTCAGGACCCTGAACTAGGTCAGATGTTGTTGTGCTTGGTTGTGCCTCAACATTCTCTTCTTTTGGCATGTCCTTATTGGACATAACCACGGCCTGTTGAACAGCCTTGTGCGATTGTGAGGGTACAACTGCCTCTCCTCTTAGAGAGTCTTGCTCTTTGGTCAAGTCTCCCTTGTTTGTCTCCTCATCCAATTCCTGATTGGAAATAGTAGTTGTTGGTTCAATGGACTGGCTATTGTTGGTGGATTGTGGTGCCAAGTCCTTAGGTAGATTAGGAGTGGTCATGTCTTTTGTTACCCATCGAGCATTTACTTGTGTAGGTTAGCATTAGTTGAGCTAGTCACAATGGATTGCACAGGCATATCCTTAGGCTGAGAGCTAAGGGTGGTGTCATGTTCCACCCCTTGGACATTCAAAAGCTTAAATGGAGATAGAGATTGGGATTGAGTAGCTACACTTGATGACTATTGTTGTGCTTCCTGTGTCCATTTAGGGAAAGAGGGTGTAGGAGACTTGGGACTCCTAAGTGGCTTTGACAATGACTGGAAGATATGCTCGTAGCTGTTAGATGATTCTACCATTTGCTTTGTTGAGAATTTAACCTTACCATGAGAAATGTTGTGCCTATGGTGCTCATTATCCTCTTGGAAAGTCAAAGGTTCCTTGGGCACTAGTGGTCTTTGTGCACACTTGATAGTTACACCTGATATCTGCTTGTTAAGCATGCAAGGTTGAGGATCTACCTTTTGAGCACTCGTGTTTGTTTTCTTGATTTCAATCGTGAGAAGCTCGGTCACTCCAATGTTTTTGACTCGAGACTTGTTCTTTCATTTAGATTTCCTCATGCGCTTCTTCGCTTTTGATACGTCCTAGCCTTTAGCTAACAGAGGTGGGTTATCAAGGGGTTTTGGTACCCAAATCCATTGATTACCTGCATAATACCCTTGAGCATGTAGCAACATTTTGGATATCCATCGTGGCATTGTGCTAGCTCTCCATCGATACCTTCGTCTATAAGGCTTAGGCTTATTTTGTGGTCTTCTATGACATTTGTAAGTCCAAAGCCTATCCTTGGCATTGTCTCCTACCCTTCTAGTTTCAAGCATGGCCTCGCTCATTAGTTCTCTCTATTCAACCTGCGCTTGTACATCAACTCTTTCAACAAGTCCTTACTCTTGTTACTAGGCTTGCATGGTATGTCAGAATGTTCCTTGTCTTTCCCTCGAGGTTTGATGAGGTCATCCTTACTAAAGGTCATGATTATCCTCACACCTAGTAGTGTCAAGTATATCCTCTATGCTACGTAATCACCCTCACACTTCATCGCCCTTTTGAAGGGTCATCCTAGGAAGGTTTCTTTTCCACAATTAGTACTATTTGGAGGAACATGGAATAGGATAGGCAAGCTTTCAATTTCAATAGTTACAAGAATTTTGCACTTCCCTATAAGTATTTGTGGGTGTCCCCCATAAGGATTAAGAGTTGCATCAGTTGATGTGAGCTCTGGTTGGCCTAATAGGGTCCGTGCTTCATAGGTCAAGATATTAAAATTAGCTCCTTTATCGATGAGAGCATCGTCATAGTGCTCCCTTTTTGTGGTGAGTTTAACCCTAAGATAAGTAGGCGGCACTATATCTTCATCTTCCAGGTCTTGGCTTGTAAATTCAAGCCTTCTGATACATGCCCTTGAGTCCCCAACTACACGACTAGATTTGGATTCTCTGTTGATATCTTGGGTCGTTTGTGCAGTGTTGTTTAAGGTGCATCTATTGTCAGTGCTGTCATGTCTAATCATCCTCGTAGTTGTAGCTTGATGTTGTTCCATTCCGCTTTGACTAGCTGCAGTCCAAATGCAACCTATACATGTTTTTGTGGTATGGCCTTTTTGCCCTTGTTGGCTAGATTGGCCCATTGAGGTTCTTGGATTTCTGTTCGAGTATGGGCTTTTGGTCATTGTTTTACAAGTGAGAATCTAAGATTGTGCAAAACCCCTAATACACTAGGATCTAATTTGGAGGACTCGTCCCCGCGCACATTTACTCTCCAGCCTAGTTGGGGGAGGTGCAGAGGGGGTAGAGCCCCCTCTATGGGGGTGTTTTGGTTTCGATCTTGGCTAGCTCTGAGCCATGGAACTAGTCCTAGGTCTATATCTCCTTATCTAGTTTGTTGGTCTGACTCCTAGAGTCAAACTGTCGAATTCTGGGTAGTCCAACTCTCAAATTCGAATGGTCTGACTGGGCTGGTCTGAATCCGACAAGCCATTCGATTGGATGGCTCGGTCCCATTCCTATGATGGTCCAAGTGTTGTGCTAGATTTGACTGTCTAATTGACACAGGTCCGATTGGACATATCTGATCGGACAATGATGTTGTTCTGGTTGTAAGGGTCTATTGTTGCAATTAGACGATTTGAGTCATCCGATCGTGTGTGTCCAATTGGAGTTGGTTGTGGTCCGAATATAGGGTGATCCAATTGTTGTGCTCATCCAACTAGAAAAATGGAGTGTAGGACTAGACAGTTGGATATCCAATTTGACGGTTGGTCCAATTTTCATGTGTCTAATTTTCGTGCACCCGATTCTACGAATCGGATGTCCGATTATGGGTTGTCCGATTTTCAAATCGGATGGGATGTCCAATCGGACCAGGTGGGTTTGTTCGAGTGGTCTGACTCTAGGAGTTGACCAAGTCTCTTAGTCTGACTCTGGGAATCAGATAGGTCACTTGGTTCAAATTTGGGAATCGGACACTATGGAGGGGGCATCCGATTCTGCTAGCCGAAATGCTTATCGATCACTTATTTGCCCAAAAAATCTATGATAGACATTGCTGGTGGCTAGCTGAACTTCCAAGAATCAAAGAAGGGTGTGGGCCAAGGGAATTCCATACCTGAATCTCACTAAAAGTCCCAATACACTCCGATCGATCTGGTGTAGGCCTGGACCTGCAAGCTCTCTCTCTCTCTCTCTCTCTCTCTCTCTCTCTCTCTCTCTCTCTCTCTCTCTCTCTCTCTCTCTCTCTCTCTCTCTCTCTCTCTCTCTCTCTCTCTCTCTCTCTCTCTCTCTCTCTCTCTCTCTCTCTCTCTCTCTCTCTCTCTCTCTCTCTCTCTCTCTCTCCCTCTCTCTCCCTCTCTCCCCCCTCTCTCTCTCTCTCTCTCTCTCTCTCTCTCTCTCTCTCTCTCTCTCTCTCTCTCTCTCTCTCTCTCTCTCTCTCTCTCTCTCTCTCTCTCTCTCTCTCTCTCTCTCTCTCTCTCTCTCTCTCTCTCTCTCTCTCTCTCTCTCTCTCTCTCTCTCTCTCTATCTATCTATCTATCTATCTATCTCTCCTTAAGCTTCAAATGCAACATAAGGTCTTCCTTGCCACTCCTAGCCTCTTATTGCCCTGCCCAGGTCTGCACTCACCTTAGTCTTACTCCTCTCACCAACATTTAACCCAGAATTTTGTTTTTTTCCCTTCTTTTCCCTGTTTCAGCCTGTTATACAGTAGCAAAAATCCTACTGTGTGCTCACACTGTTTTGCTCCTATCCTACCTAAATGTAAATAGCAATCATAAAGAGAACACCTACACTACTCCAACCTACTTTTTCAAATCCAAAAACCAAAAACCTACTTGTTAAGGAGCTCGAATACCTCTTCAAACTCCTCACTTCCTACCTATCTACCTCAACCAATGATTTGGAAAAACCCCTACTTCCATGCTCGATTCAAAGCACACAAGCGCTCAAGACTTAAATCCGTTGTCCCGGAAATGGAATCAAAATGTAGAGGCAATCAACTACCGAGACCCACGGACCACTTATTGCCTCAAGCATTCCAAGCTGAGCACTAATGTGTACCTCTCGCATAGCTCACGTGCCATCTATCTCTGAGTGTAGTGAGCTTACCTCCATGCCCGATTGAGTTGCCTCCTCTCCCAAGCACTTTGATAGCTCCACAATCCAAGTGCAAGCTTCAAGCAAGCTCCATGCTCCAAGCTCCATTGCCACGAGAAAGACAAGAGAAGAGAAGAGAAGAGAAGAAGAGAGGAGAAGATGGAGAGCTTCTCCACCATGGTCCCTCACCCTCACACACTCACTCCCTCACACTCTCACACTTCCTCTCTCAAGCACAAGCTCAAGCAAGCAAGAACAAGAAGAAGAAGAAGAAGAAGAAGAAGAAGAGAGCTACTTTTGGCCACACACAAGAATGAGATTCCCATTCACTTTTCAACTTTATATACAAAACCCTAAATCCCTTTTGGGCGGTCATCCCATTTTTTACATGACCGGCGGTCATGATCTAGGCCCTTTTTCCCCTTGTCCTCCTATCCTCCTAGCTTCCTTCCAATCACCCATTTATCTTTACAAATTGCACAGGTGAGAGCCTGACACTCTTAGAATAAATCATGGTTTGCCTTGTGCTCTTTTACAAAATTATTGACTTGCGCTTTTTCTCGTGTGTCTTTCCCTTTGATTTAGGACTTTTCTACACTTCATGTGTTTCTATATTTCTCCTGGCACACCTTCATCTTCTGTTTCCCTTTTGCCTGGGCCTTGTCTTTTGCTTTAGAGTTTTCATATTTTCCGCCTTGTTCCTTTGAGGGTTAACACCTATAGCCAATGTTGAGCTGGTTTTAGGTCCCAACATCACCTGTCTGATCAAACATTCACCCTGTCCGATTGGGATGATCATACTCATTAGAATCAGACTCAAACACTTGCTCATGGGCCACTTAAATAGAGATGAAAATCAGACCTTATCAAAATCGAAGGTTTGGCACTCAAACACGCCAAAATATGATACCCCAAAATCGGGCAACCAAAATCGAACATCCTAGTCTAAGAATCGGACACTATCAAATCGAACACTGTCAAATCAGACCCGAATTCTGATAAACACTATATTAGGGAATTCGAGAATTTCTATGCACTTTGGGGATCCCCAATATCTTTATTATTTGACCACATGGTCAAATCTTATTGTCTTGCTTAAAGGTGGAGTCTACCATAAGTGCTTTATAAGCTACTTTTCCAAACCCCACTTTCAAATATGGATCAAGATTTAGTCACGTGGTCAAATATTTATCACTTATTTGAATTTGGGACTTGAAAAAATCCCAAATTCTCTAATATGTTGTTAATAGGAGAGACTAACAAATCTAGCATATCCCTAGCAAGGCAAAACACCTCCTGCAACAACCGGGGAAGGCTTTGGAATCCTTACATACAATATTGACCCTAGAAATCATAGTTAGATTACCAGACTTGATCGCTAATAATCACGTCAACTTTTAGACTCTATTAGAGCCCTGAGATGAACCCCATACCCCATTTGACCTTGATTAAGCTGAACAACATAGCACAAGCCCTAGAGACCAGAGAGAGCGGCTAGTGATTGATAGTAAAGCCCTATTCAGTTGAGAACTTAGACCGGAGTGCGGAAGCTACACTTATTATCATGTGTTTGCACCCACATTGTTTTCGATACTTGAAGTGCACTTGGAAAAGCTGAAAGCTTCATTACACATAGTGCATGGAAAAGAGCAACATGCATGCACTGAGTGAACTAAAACTGAGGGTTGGTTGTCAACTAAAGGGAACACACTTGGACCTCATACCTAGATAGGGGATCAAGTGACCCCAATCAATAGAGCCAAGTGATAGGCACAACACGAAAGGCTAGATGTATCAAAGGAAACCACAGACATAGCAGAACCCGGTATAAACTGTGAAAATGAGAAGCTCAATCTAGGAGATTTCCCAATCAAAATCCAATGGATGGTGAATGCATACGATGCACAAACCAGGGTAGACCACCTTGGCAGACCATTAGAAGACATCATAGCGGATCTTGAAGAGGAATGAAAGATGGTGCAGAAAGTCCTACGAGGCATAGCAGAATACCACCAGCAACAATAGGCTAGGAGATCGTGGCATGGCATAGGAATGTGAGAAGTCTAATGCATGCTAGCCCTAGCAAATAGAAACTGAATAGGACCAAATGCAAAAAGGGAGAGAGTGCTAGAGATAGACTTAACTCTGAGTGAGCTTCTCACGAAGGGACTGATAAACAACACATTGGCAGAGCAAAGTGTCGTAGCACTAACAACATTGTTGCTGGTAGAATTAGGAGCTAACCAAGGCTCCAAGAGCCAATCGATAATCTTGGTAGTTGCAAAACAACTAGACAAGTACCAGCTGAGCAATGATCTGTATAGTTTTGTAGAGCAATTTGAGCAAGTTTGCAAGGCTAATGGCCTCACGGATCTTGCCTAGTGCTCTCACACTTTTGGCCTATGCTTAGGCGACAAAGGATGGATGCGGTACACTAGTTTGGACATGTTGGGGGTAAAGGCGCCTCCGCCTAGCCACCCGTGTATTACTACACTGACAATACCCACCACTGCACACTGTAGCTGGCACGCGCCCGTCACAGTCACTTATTGTTTATTCTTTTAGTAACAGTTTGAATAAAGGAAGGCCCGGCCACACATTGTGGTTGTTGGAGTTCCCATTTGTGTCTCTCTCTCTTCTTGCTCTTGCTCTCCACCATAGCTCACTTCCAAGAAAGCTTTGATTCTTCTCACCTTTTAACTAGTATCAGAGCAAGGCTTCCCAACTTTTCAAGCTTGGTTCGTGGCATTCTTAGCTTCCATTAAAATACCTACTGTATTGAGTCTCCTTCCCGACAGCCATAATTGACCTTTCCAAGATCCCGTCACTCCCCGGCTTTTCGAGCACCTTCCCGACCTATTGAGGCACCCTCAAGGCATTGCTACAGAGGTATTGAAGTGTTCTTTTAGTGTTTTTCTTCAATTCTCAAGTTGCAGTCAAACAGGGAAGCCATAGCTCAAACCCTTGGAGCTTGGATCTTGCTCCCTCTTGCATTTGGGCACTTGAGGCTTGTTGTGGGCCTCCTTGGGCACCCCCTAGAGCCTCCAACCACTACCATTGAGGCCACGTGGATGCATAGGATCAGAAGAAGGGATCAAAAAAATTGCACCATTTTTTGGTTGTTCTGGACAGCACACTACAGCAACTCACCTACTCCTCATTGATGGTTATGTTATGCTTCTTCGGGCTTGGCAATGCACTTGGCAATTGTCTCTAACTTTGGTTCAAGCCTCCTTGATCATTGACATCAGTTTTGGGTCTGATCTTTACATTCCCAAGATTGTTACAGCAGTCCCACAGTCATGTTATGGAGAAGTAACATTGGCATCTAATGCTATGCTTTTTTGGGCACTTCTACTTAACCAGTTTGGTACCTATTGATGCCCGATTGTTTGGGGGATGCAAGGCACATGTTATGCCATCATTTTGGAATGATCTTCTTGTTGAAAATACTCAATTTTTGAATAGTAAATCATTGTTGTACCACAGTGGGCTGAAGCATATTATCTCATGTTTGGTTATGCCTATTCATTTCAGGCTATGTCTTTGGGATATGCAATGAAGTATTGACCTTTGGGGTACAACATTGAGCTGTCTTTGGTTCCGGAATGCTTTTGAGCTTGTATTAAGCTCTGACTTGGTTGTTATTCACTGAAATTTGGCCTCAATTGGCATGCTTTGGATTGGTCTATGCCTATTTTCACTGCTTGACATTTAGGCCTCTTGCATTTATGCTTTGGTCAGATATGGATGCCACTTGGTTTGCCCATGCCTGACAGTTACTTGGAGCTTCATCTTCAGATGTATTTGAGTATTTTGGATCTACTGGGGATTACTTTTGGTTGTCAGTTACATGCTCTTTGAATGCTCATAGCCTTATGCTTTACGGGTCTGAGATAGCTTGGGATTTATGCTCTGAATGTACCCTACTAGGATTTGGCATGTCTGATGCTATGTATTTGATGTATTAGAGCGTTGCTTGCTCTCTTTGCATCTGACTTCACTTCCATTGGGAGCCTCTTGGTATATTCAGATGTACACAGAGTATTATTTACAGATGAGCTTGAGCTTGTGGGATAGTTACATGCATTTACTCTCTTGAGAGCTTTATGTCTATAGTTTGTCTGTAGTGGGCTGATTGATATGACTATTGAGGCAGGCACCTATCTCTATCACAGGTTTGTCAGTTTTGTATGCATATTGGATGGTTATGTATTGAGCTTCTTGGTCTATCAGTTGTGCTTGTGCTTGGTCTCTTCTCTTACCCCGAGACCCATTACATGCATGACTTCTGGACCTATGCGATGTCTATTGCCTGACAGGTTATTGGTTTGACAGTTCTTGGTACCTTCTTACCCCTGGAAACTCACTGTTGGATGTATCTTATTACCTGGCACTTGCAGTGACATGTATCAGTGATTGCTTCATTTTTGGGACAGTTTTACATACTGCTATCATCTATTACAGCAAGCTGAAATCTACAGATTTTGAGCACTTCTATGAGGGTAATTCTTACTATTTGATGTTATCTTGGTTATATTTGGTGGACAAGTGCTTCTCTTGGTGAAATCCACCCTTTCGGCCAATTTTAGCAGTGGTTTTAGTGCATTTTCTTCTAATTACAGCAACCTGCAATTTTACCTTTTTGCTTTGATTTGGGACAGTATGGATGGTCATTTGAAAGATGCAGCTCTCTTTAACATTGCCATGTTGGATGGTACCAACTATGGGTATTGGAAGTCCCAAATATGGCAAGTTTTGGTGCAGAAGTTGTAGATTAAACCCTTGCATTTCAAAGGTGTCAAACCTAAGGATATGGATGATGATGTTTGGATGGAATTTGATGAACTATGCAAGTCTACCATTATTTTGTCACTCTCAGAAGAGGTCCATCATAATGTGGTTGAGGATGAGAATCAATGTATGGGATTTATGGGAGAAGATTCAGGAGCTTTATGCACAGCAGAGTCCTGTGTCACATATGTATTGGCTGAAGCAGTTAATGGACCTTTGCATGAAGGAGGGGACCTCCCTTTCATCTCATTTCAGTCAATTTCATGCTATCATGAAGAGTCTATTGTCATAGGGTATTGAGTTCAAAGACAACTTGCACCCGTTGTTTCTGCTTGGCACCTTGCCTAAATCATGGGATGTATTCCATACTGCCATATACACAAACAAGCTTGATGGGCCGAAAATCAAAGATGTTGAGAGTGCTTTATTGACTGAGGAAATCAACAGAAGAAACAATTATGCTTCCTGCTCTTCACATGCATGGACCATTAGAGATGGCAGAAATGGAAGGCATGGTAATGATCATAAGGGCAAGGACTCTCAGAAGTCCAGGTCCAAGTCATGTGGTCGTAGTAAGTCCCATGGATGGAAGTCTGATCTTATCTGTCATTATTGTGGGAAAGCATAATGCCATAAAATGTGCGATGATAAGCGCAAGGAAAAGGGAAAAGAAAAAGTCCAAGAAAAGTCTTCTGAGCATAGTATTATACCTGCAAACTCCAGTGTGAAGATAGAAGAGGTTAATGTCATGCCGGCCACTAATTCAGATGATGATTACATACTTGCAACTTCTTTATGCAATGCCTTACAGGCTTTTGAGATACATTCTCTGTATGCGCAATGCTGGCTCTTGGATTCAAGTGCGCCCTTTCATGTGACACCCTATCGAGATTGGTTTCATACCTATCGTACCATGTCTAGTTATGTACCTTCTTGCCCTTGGAAACTCACTGTTGGATGTATCTTCTTACTTGGCAATTGCAGTGACATATGTATCAGTGATTGCTTCATTTTTGGGACAGTTTTACATACTGCTATCATCTATTACAGCAAGCTGAAATCTACAGATTTTGAGCACTTCTATGAGGGTAATTCTTACTATTTGATGTTATCTGGTTATATTTGGTGGACAAGTGCTTCTCTTGGTGAAATCCACCCTTTCGACCAATTTTAGCAATGGTTTTAGTGCATTTTCTGCTAATTACAGCAACCTGCAATTTTACCTTTTTGCTTTGATTTGGGACAGTATGGCTGGTCATTTGAAAGATACAGCTCTCTTTAACATTGCATGTACCAACTATGGGTATTGGAAGTCCCAAATATGGCAGGTTTTGGTAAAGAAGTTGCATATTAAACCCTTGCGTTTCAAAGGTATCAAACTTGAGGATATGGATGATGATGTTTGGATGGAAGTTGATGAGCTATGCAAGTCTACCATTATTTTGTCACTCTCAGAAGAGGTCCATCATAATGTGGTTGAGGATGAGAATCAAAGTGTATGGAAGTTATGGGAGAAGATTCAGGAGCTTTATGCATAGCAGAGTCCTGTGTCACATATGTATTGGCTGAAGCAATTAATGGACCTTTGCATGAAGGAGGGGACCTCCCTTTCATCTCATTTCAGTCAATTTCATGCTATCATGAAGGGTTTGTTGTCATAGGGTATTGAGTTCAAAGACAACTTGCACCCGTTGTTTCTACTTGGCACCTTGCTTAAATCATGGGATGTATTCCGTACTGCCATATGCACAAACAAGCTTGATGGGTTGAAAATCAAAGATGTTGAGAGTGCTTTATTGACTGAGAAAATCAACAAAAGAAACAATTATGCTTCCCGCTCTTCACATGCATTGACTGTTAGAGGTGGCAGAAATGGAAGGAATGCTAATGATCATAAGGGCAGGGACTCTCAAAAGTCGAGGTCCAAGTCACGTGGTCATAGTAAGTCCCATGGATGGAAGTTTGATCTTATTTGTCATTATTGTGGGAAAGCATGACATATTAGGCCATAATGCCATAAAATGTGTGATGATAAGCGCAAGGAAAAGGGAAAAGAAAAAGTGCAAGAAAAGTCTTCTAAGCGCAGTATTATACCTGCAAAGTCCAGTGTGAAGATAGAAGAGGTTAATGTCATGCATGCCACTAATTCAGATGATGATTACATACTTGCAACTTCTTTGTGCAATGCCTTACAAGCTTCTAAGATACATTCTCTGTATGCGCAATGCTGGCCCTTGGATTCAAGTGTGTCCTTTCATGTGATACCCTGTCGAGATTGGTTTCATACCTATCATACCATGTCTGGTTCTGTGCATCTTGGTGATGACAAGTCTCTTGACATTGTGGGCATTGGAGATGTTAGGCTGCAGTTTCCTTCTGGCAGTTCTTTTGTTTTACATGATGTACGCCATGTACCTGCGTTGACTCATAGCCTTATGTCAACTGGACAGCTTGATGATGCAGGGTATTTTGTGTCTTTTGGAGACTCTGCATGGAAGATTACTCATGGCAGGCTTGTACTTGCAAGAGGTGCCAAGTTTGGCAGCCTCTATCCCTTACTTGTATCAGGAGCTACATTGGATCATATTTTGTCTGTGGGTTCTATTTCCCATGTATCCCTTTGGCATGCTCGTTTGGGGCATATGTCTCTTAAAGGAATGAAAATGCTCTGTGCTTTGTAGTTCTTCCACCTTTTGACTCTTTGCATTTTTATTCCTATGATCATTGTTTATATGGTAGGCAGACTAGAAATACGCATAAAAAGTTTGGTAAGAACCGCATGGGTGAGCCCTTTGCTCTTGTGCACTCAGATGTATGTGGGCCCATGCCCTGTCAGTCACTTGGTGGGGCAAAGTACTTTTTTACTTTCATATATGATTACTCATGTAAGGTTTGGGCTTATCCCATAAAGAGGAAATCTGATGTCTTAGACACCTTTTAGCGTTGGCTTGCATTGGCAGAAAACCAGTCTGGGAAAAGGCTAAAATGCCTAAGGTCAGATAATGGGGGTGAGTATGTATCACGTTGTCATCATGTTGAAGGTCGAAGGCCTACCACTGGGGTTTAGAGCGGAAGAAGAATGTGGGATTCAAGGATTGGAGAAGGAGGAAAGATTGGGTTTTGACAAGATTTGGGCTTTAGAAATGACTTAGTTGAAGAAGAAGATGTTAAGCTTTTTCTATTTATTTAGCATACATGAATGGAATGAATAACTTTGTCTTGATCACATCAAATGCATTTGGAAATAATAAGCCATTACATAAGGGATAATCTTAGATTTAAACCAAATGCATATTCCAAATGCAAGCTCAAATGGTTTTTATTTCATGTACATGGATGGATAACAACTTCAAGAAACAAGTATTTTGATGGTAGACTCTAGTACATTCAAGGCATTGTTCAAAAGCTCATGAAATGCATTGATTAAGTATAAATTTAACTTCAACCCTGTTTTAAAACAGTAATTTCCAGCCCATAATCAAGCTCCAAAAGTGTACATAAACTCAAGAATAAGCTCCTCTAATCATTCATAAGTAAAGCCCTGATGTTAAGAGGTCAATTTCTTCTATTACAACCACATAGATCACTTGTTTACTCATCAAAATGGACAAGAACAGTGGGTTGCCCTATTTATGATTGGGTTTTTCAATCCATAACAGCCCATACATCTTCAAAATCCTCCCCTTTTGCTTGCCCCAAAGTCACTCAAGTACTTGGGTACAAGACGCGGGCTTCATTGGACCATGAATAATGTAAAAAAATGAGAGAAGACGTACATAAGAGCAGGCTGAATAATTTTCTCTTAGGTTTCCCCCTTTTATAGACTATCATACCATTCATTTTTGTTATACCAAATGGACGGGTAAGAGGAGCTCTCACCTTCCTTGTTTGTATCTCCTTCTTCAGCTCCAGTTTGCCTTTAGTTTGCATGCTTTGGATCATGCACCATAGCCCACAGCTCTTCTCCATCTGCCACAGGTATGCAGGCTCGCTTTTTGTGCCAAAAAATGTGGGTTGCATCCTGCTCATCTCCCACTTATCTTTTTGACCACTTAGGTCACTTATAGGTCATTTAAGTTCATTATTTCAGGTCCCCCATGAACCTAGTGGACTTTTGGCACTTTTCTTGATTTCTAACCAAATTTTCCACTTGAATCAATGTGGTTTAGCCTACAAACTGTCAATTACTTCCAGCTGATCAAGTTGTGGGTTCCCATAGACTTTTTTTTTTTTATCAATATACATGGTACAATTGAAAATTGTATGACAAATACAAAAGAAGTTATGTAACTAAGTGATATCTAAGTTGGTTGTTGGGTAACAATGACTGAGTTATGTATGAAAATTCCTCATATAAATCCTAGTAAAGTTCTTCTGTGTTTATAAGAATTCCATGATTTATATTATGAACAATAAACTCTTTGACATTCACCCCCTCCTAACCTGCACATCCTCTGACATGTGCCATTTCACAAGATTACAGGTTTAAGGAGGGTCTTCTTCTGACATATCTTCATCTTCATCTTCTAAGTCCTCTTCATCTTGCTTGTCTTCAAGTAGATGGCTCATATCCAAGTCTTCAAGCTCATAAGTTAAGGATTCTCTCTGTTTGAAGATCTTGATATGTTTACCGGCTATTGGTACCTTGACCATGGTTCCATCCATTTCAGCCAAAGTATAAGTAGCATTATTATGTACTACTTTTACCACATATGGACCAAACCATCGTTTGGCTAGCTTCCTATGAGCACTATATTGATTGTCCAGGCTGCTATCATAGACAAGTATCCAATCATTCTCTTGAAAAGCTCTTGGATGGAGTCGATTATGTTTGTCAAACCTTTTCTTATTCTTCAATCTTGCTGCCTTCATCCTTTCAATGGTTGTCTTGATATCTTGTGGCCTTCTTTCAAGCTGCCTTATGCACAAATTCAGCAACTCTTCTCTATTTATGCCTTCATCCCAAGGCAAGATACTCCATGTGACAATAGACTCCTCAATAGGCATAATAGGTGGCTGCCCATATATCAGTTTAGCCGGCATATAACCTGTTACTGCACTATGGGTAGTTCTATCAGCCCATAATGCGAATGGTAGCTTTCTAGGCCATTCCCTCATCTTTCCTTTGCAAGATTTTGCCAATGCTTTGAGAATTGGTTGATGACTTCTTTTGCTCTTACCATTGCCTTCAGGGTTGTAAGCTGATGTAAGAGATAGCTTGATTCCCAATTGAGCAAAGAAATGGCGAGCCTCATCGGCATCCAATTCTCCTCTATCAACAGTTACTTTGGCAACATAGCCATACCTACAAAATACTTTTTCAAGTAAAAATCTACAAACGGCTTGAGTAGACTTTGTTGTTAAGGCTTTTCCTTCTACTTGATTTGTGAGATCTTCTCTAGCAAGTACTAGATATCTCATGTTCCAAATTCCTGTAGGCATGGTTACTAAATCAATAACCCATCTATAGTGAATGGATAAAGGAAAGGTAGGCTGAAGCCCATCTCTATGCTTAACCATAGAGTACATTTGACAAACAAGACAAGACTCAACAAAATGCTCAATGTCTTTATACATGTTTTGCCACCAAAATTTCTCTTTTATTTTGGCAAAAGTGTCCCATATGCCTCTATGACCAGCCAATAGGCTTTCATGAAATTCTTGCATGACCTGTCTTTGATTCTTCTTGTCTCCTAAGACACGAACAGGCACCCTTCCTTTCTTTTTCGCATGCCTCCAAAGGTAGCCATCTTTGAGAAAAAAGCCATAAGCTTTTCTCTTGATTCTCTTGAACTCTTCATTAGTCCAATCTTCCTTCTTTGTTATACTGCTCACAAATTGGCCAATTTTTAGCCAATCACCTGCATAATATTCTTCTTTAAAGTGTAAACAAACCATAACAAAACATTGAGCATGCTGTCTTTCAGCTGTCCACTGTCCTTCTATGGTTGTTTCTTTCTTCTTTGCTAATGTAAAATTTGTTTTAGCACCTGAACCTGTTGTACTTGCTATAATTAATGTTGTACCTACATTTTTTATAGCTGATCCATCATTAGGTAAGCTGTACTTGCTATTTTCAGATCTGAATCTGCAATTACAGCATCATTTTTAGCAAATAGAGACTCTGATTCTTCCTCGTCCATCATCTCTTCTTCATCCTTATATCTGGCACGCGAAAGCATGTCAGCAACTGGATTATCTCTTCCTGCAATATGTTTCAAATCAGGATTTAAGGATTTAATATAGGTTATCCATCTTAGCATAGCTATGTCGGGAGTGGAACAGTTGGCAATCATGCCCAAGAGTGGAAGACAATCTGTTTCAACTATTACATGTGAACCCAAGAAGTACTCCCAGTCACATTTCAATGCAGTTACTGCTCCCCAAAGTTCTCTTTTAATTTGAGCATACCTTCTTTGTCGTTCATTAAGAACTTTTCTCCAAAGCGAATTGCATATATGTTGCCTTCAAGGTCGTCTTGACCGACTGCCCATCCTATTCCAATAGGACTTGTGTCCACTGTGAGTATAATAGACTATCCATTAGAGTAATTAGCCCTCTTTAAGGTAGGGACTGAAATTCGCAATTTCTTCAATTTTCGAATAGCTGAGTATGCTCTTTTTCCCATATAAACCTTTGGCCTTTTCTTATTAGTTGATAAAGATTTTCAGCAACATGAGCAAAATGTGGGATCCAAATAAGGTTGAAGACACATGATCCAAGAAATCTTCTCACCTCCGAAACATTTGTGCATATTTCCCGCATTTTGCTGATAGCATCAATCTTGGTTGGAGAAGGCTTTCGTCCATATGGACCACACATATGTCCTACCACAAGAACTTCTTCGACTCCAAAATCAGATTTAGCACCTGAAAGAGTGAGATGGACTTCTTCTAATTTAGACAAGATTTGAGCACAATCATTAATATGATCGGAAACAAACTTGCGACATCCAAGTTCATTGAGTTCTTCATTCTTCTCATGAACTTCACATCCTTTGATCGGTACATCATCAAGGAAAGGAAGAGTTAGTTGGGGAATATAATCTCTCAATAATTTATGCATGGGATTCATCATGTAAGCTACTGAATTTGTAGCTCCTTGAGGTAGAGTACACATGCAGACTAAACCAAGAGGCATCTTCATTGTGGTAATGTCTTGGCTCTCCAAAGCAAGCTGAAATTGGTCATAGCCCGAATACAAATCTCCCATACAATAAATTGATTTACCTGCAAAAGCCTCAGCAAATTCATCAACAATTGGCCCCGAACCAACATTTCTAATAATTACTTTATTGACAGGCTGTAAATCTTGAATGAATCGCAAAGATCCATTCTTCTTAGGCACAGTAAACCATCAGTTGGAATATGGAGCTGAAGATGGCTCCAATATTCACATTTTTATCTTTTCATTTAAAAGCTCCAGTAATTTAGGAAAATGAGCCCTTGGTACTGGAATTGGTTTAAGATTCCAAGGAACGTGTGGGACCGTGAAAATCACCATTGGTGCCACAACACTTGGATCCACACAACCAATTTCATGTGGCTGAAATGAAAAAGCTTTTCCATGTTTCTTTAACATCTGCATGAAGATTTGATTTTCGGCTGGCAAGAGAAAAGAGTCTTCACCAATTTTCAACTCTTGTAGACTTTCAACTGTAAATTGGTGGCCAATATCTTTGGGGTCACAAAGGCTTGGCTGTTTGGATGCCCTTTCTGCCAGTCCTTCACTTTCAGGTGGTAGAGGAGTAGCCACCGGCTTGACCTTTTTGTCAACTGTCTTATACTTTGTTTCTACTCTTACCTCATCCTTGTTTGGCTGTCCAAAAGCTTCTTGATCTGCAAATTCTTGAATTATGTCATACATATCCAATGTGCATACCTGTATGGACTGATTTCTAGCTTGATTTTCTACATGAACAGCTGCATATATTTCAGCCAAAATATCATTATAAATCAGCCCATGAAATAGCCCTGAAATTTCCTCATCTTTATGCAAAACATCAATTTGATTCAGCTCTCGTTCCACATGACATAAATGCTTTCTTTCAGCCCTATTCATGGCTGAAAATTGTTTATAACAACCCACACTGTTGGTAGTAAAAACCTGCAAGTCACCTTTTGGCATTGCCCCCTTTATATGTGGAGGCAAATTTTTATGACATGAAGCACCGCCATAGCCTCCACTTATAGCAATGCTACCCGAAAACCCTTAAATTCTCGAGCATTAGGAGGTACAAGATGATCTCTCAATCGATCTCTATTCCGGTGATGATTTACACATACAGTCAAAAATTGGATAGCTTTGTCATTATCCTTACTTCTTATCTGAGCATATGATGAACCATCATCAAGGGCCTTTGTCTCCAAACAAGATTCAGAAATAAAAGGTTGTCCAAGAATGATAGGATAGCTGCAGGAATCTTGAACAAAGAAATGAAATTCATCTTTTACATTACCAATAGTAACTTGTACATAAGGGCATGCCGCATAGAGATCGCCAGAGGAGTTATTGGCTGCTTTCATGCACCATCCTGGGTCCAAATCTATGGGCCATCTGCCATTCTGGTAGAGACTTCTTAACATGACATTGATTTCCGAGCCATGGTCTATAAGGGCAATGCATGGAGTCTCCTTTTCTCCAATCTTAACAACGGTTTCGGTAGTCGCCCTTGCCCAATGGGTACGGGAGTAGTGACTACTAGGAATAAAGTGAGCATCACTTTCTTCTTGCATGTTGTGAAGATGAGCTTCCTTCTTATGCATGGGCTGCACTTTGGATTGAGAAGACCCCACCATAACATTTTCTGCAATAGCTTCTTCAATTTATGCTTCATAGATGTCTTCATCTTTGGCTTCTATGGCTGCAATCAATTCTTTGATTGCCTCCAATCGATTCCCTTGAGTTTTCAACTTCTCTTCATCCTACAAATACACATGAAGTGCTTGCAAAAAATCATGCACAGATTCTTCAGTTTCCTCACCAACATATTGTCTTTTTCGTTTAATTACATCAATTATTACATCATGAAATCCTCGTTTTGCAATTCAAAGAATTTCTCCTAATGTAAATTCAATTCTACTTCCAAGAATCCTTTCTTTTAGGATCTGCTTAAGATCCGTTGCAGTTTCTATGTCAGACTGCAACTTGTAGCTGGGATGTTTGCCTTTTCTTTTTCCTTCCATCTTCTTTGCTTGAGGGGCATCTCCCATATCAAGCTCTGACAGTGGTGGATTTTCAACATCCTTCTACTGATCCGATTTACTTCTTGTCACACGTTTAGTTGGCCCCGAAGAGGAGGGACCGGCAACATCTTCATCTCTTCTTCTCTTTTCTTCTACCATAGCTTTATGATTATTAATTTCAGTTAATCAAGCAAAAGCTAAAAATGAATCAACTGGCTTGGTCCATCCGTTTCTTCCTCGGATGCATTGACTAGCAGTAGTTAAATCATCTTTGGTTTCCTTGCCTTGCCCCTGTCAAGATTGTGGGAGAGAAGGAAGGAGTCTCGCTTGAAGCTTTCTTGCTTGCACAATGGGGGAAGACACACAAGGGTGGAGGCTGAAAACAGTTTTCCTCTTCTTAGTTGTGTAAGCCAAAAGAACTCTAGTACAAAGAAATAGAAGAACCCTCTATATGGGTCTCAAAACAAACTCAACTAACTAAGGTGGCATACTAACTGAGCCACGAACTAGAGTAGATAAGGATAGCTATCATGTAGCTATTATTCAGGGGCGGTGTACCAACCGCATCTGCAACTGACAAGTCAGTGACATAAATACACAACGGTCACCCTGGCGTATCACGAGTGGAGCTCGATATCTCAACACTCCCCCTCGAGCTCAATCCCAATTCCTGCACACCAAGCAGGTCTCTGAACTTGCGCAGCTTCTCTGCGCCCAATGCCTTCGTGAATATGTCAGCTACCTGATCCTCTGTGCTGACATAAACTAGATCAATAAGACCTAGTAAAACCCTCTCTCGCACATAGTGATAATGCACCTCAATGTGCTTTGTTCTAGTATGATAGACTGGGTTATTTGCCAAGTGTATACTACTCATGTTGTCACAATAAATGACAACTGGCCCATCTGTAGACTGATGCATATCATAAAGTAGCTTATGCAACCAAGCTACCTCACATGCAGCCATTGCTGCACCCCTGTACTCAGCCTCTGTGCTCGACAAGGCAACTGTAGGCTGTTTCTTGCTGCTCCAAGTGACTGCAGCACTCCCAAAAGAGAATACATATCCACTGGTAGATCGTCTATCAGAAATACTACCAGCCCAATCAGCATCAGTGTATCCATGCAACTGTATCTGAACCCCAATCTCATAAAATAGTCCATACTGCAATGTGGACTTCACATACCTAAGTATGCATCTAGCCGCATCCAAATGTGGTTTCCTTGGAGCCTGCATAAACTGACTTACCAATCCAACAGCATAGCTCAAATCTGGCCTGGTAATAGTCATATAAATCAAACTTCCTACTATGAGTCTGTACATAGTAGGGTCTTCTAGAAGCTCACCTGCATCTGTGCTCAGCTTCACATTCTGCTCCAAAGGAACTGAAATAGGCTTACAGCCTGTCATCCCATATTTGGACAGCATGTCCAATCCATACTGCCTCTGCAAGAGCTGTATCCCACTTGGTGATCTAATCACCTCAATGCCCAAGAAATAACGCAGCTCTCCCAAATCCTTCATCTCAAACTTCTGCTTCAATAGCATTTTCACATGAAGGATATCTTCATCACTGTCACCTGTCATAATCAAATCATCAACATAAATGACAAGCAGCATAATACCTTTCTCTGTTTTTCTCTCATAAAGTGAGAAATCTGCCTTGGAAATCTGAAAGCCAATAGTAACAAGATACTGTCCTATCTTGTCAGACCATGCTCTAGGTGCTTGCTTCAAGCCATACAAAGCTTTCTTCAACCTGCAAACAAACTCAGGATGAACAACATGCACATAACCTGGTGGCTGTTCCATATAGACCTCTTCTTGCAAATCACCATGCAAGAAGGCATTCTTTACATCCATCTGATGTAAAGACCATCCCTTTGATGCAGCCATAGCAATGACTGCTCTTACGGTTGCCATTCTTGCAACCGGACTGAATGTTTCTTCATAGTCAATGCCATATGTTTGTGCATACCCCTTGACTACTAATCTTGCCTTGTATCTGTTCACAGAACCATCTGCATTGTGCTTCACCTTATAAACCCACTTACAGCCAATTGCATTTTTACCTTTAGGCAAAGGTACCAATTCCCATGTAGTATTTGCTTCCAAGGCATCCATTTCTTCATCCATGGCTTTCTCCCATTTTTCTTTTCCCATGGCTTGCTCAAAAGAAGTGGGTTCTGGTTCCTGTATCACTTTGACCATATATGCATAGTGAATGGCTGTAAATCCATCATATTTCAGCCTATCCACAGGATACCTAACTCTGGTAGACCTGCGCAAAGTGGGTTCACTCCCAGGTGCTCTCAAAACATCCCTGGTCTTCCTTACTCCAGGTGTAACAATAGAAGGAATACCCAACTCATCATCAATGCTTTGTTTTGAGCCACTGGATTCACCATCCACATAAGAGTGACCTGTATTCACATCAAACATGGGCTGATCAACCTTCTCTTTTCCTTTTCGTGATACCTGCATACCACTATCTGCATTGCTTTGAGAAGATTCTCCTGATCTCAATCTGCCTGTCCATGGCGAAGAATGTGAACCACTGCTAGAGGACGCTCCAGGTCCACTAATATTTTGTGACTGTTGCTGTGAATTCTGTGCAGCATTACCATTTTGTGCATCTACATCATCAATCACATTTACTGGTTTATACCAGCTACTCATCTCATCAAAAACAACATCTCTGCTCACTGTAAACTTACGAGTAGGAGGGTTATAGCATCTATACCCTTTTTGCTGCAGAGAGTAACCAATAAAGATGCACTTTTCAGCTTTTGGATCCAACTTGGATCTCAACTCATCTAGCACATGTACATAGGCAATGCAACCAAAAATTTTCAAATGAGAAATATCTGGTTTCCTACCAGTATACCTCTCCTCTGGAGTCATTCCATGTATTGTTGCAGTGGGAGTCCTGTTCATTATGTAGACTGTTGTAGCAACTGCTTCAGCCCAATAAAAATCTAGCAAGTCTTTTTCATTGAGCATGGCACGAGATACCTCTCCAATATGCCTGTTTTTCCTTTCTGCAATTCCATTTTGTTGTGGGGTATAACTGCATGAATATTGCTGCTTTATGCCATGCTCCTGCAAGAACTTTGCAAACTCATTTGAGAGGTACTCTCCCCCTCCATCTGACCTTAGGCATTTTATTTGCAGACCTGTTTCTTTTTCAGCCATAGCTTTAAGGGTTTTGAAATGCCCAAAAACTTCACTGTTCTTTTTCATAAAATACACCCAAACTTTTCTGCTATAGTCATCAATAAAAGTGACAAAATAATGACAGCCTCCAAGAGATGCAGCTTTAGTTGTCCACACATCAGAGTGGATTAATTCCAATGGCTTCTTACTCTCTTGAACATGTCTAGGAAATGGTTTCCTTGCCTGTTTTCCAAATTGACAGGCTTCACATACCTTATGCATTTCTGCAACCTTGAATTTCGGCAAACCTGCAACAATATTTTGGGCCTGCATTGATTTAAGTCGCTGTACATTAACATGACCAATGCGTTTATGCCAGATATCAATATCTGCAACTACACCGGTCCCATGTGCAAACATTGCTGCACTCAATTCAGACATGTCTGCATCCAACGTAAACATTCTGCCCTTCTTCTTTCATTTTGCTATCAAGCGATCTTTATTTTTCATATCCTTAACAAAGCATCCATGAGGATTAAATTTGACCTACAAGCCCTGCTCAACCATTTGACCGACAGAAACCATATTCTTGGTGATATTCGGGACATGAAATACATCGGACAGGTATTTCTTTTTCCCATCCTGCATAGACAAGGGAATTTTTCCAATCTGCACAATAGGATGTGCAGTATCATCACCAGTCTCCACAAATCCTGGTTTTTCCATTTTCCTTGCATCCTCCATCCATTCTGCATGACCTGTCATGTGGTTTGATGCACCTGAGTCAACATACCATACATCATTGCTTTCTTCTACACTTGTCACAGAATTGTTCATGTGCTGCACCATGAACAAATGCTCATTTCTGTCATCACCCTGTCTGCTAGAAGATGCATAATTCCCTTGTTGCAGTTTTCCATTCATGATGTCATTCTGCTTTTTATAGCAGTCTTTAGCCATATGACCCATTTTACCACAGTAGTAGCATTCAACATTATTGTTTGCATTTTGGCCTCTTTGCCATCCACCACGGCCTCTTTGGCTCCCCCTGCCTCTAGAGTTACCACGTCCTCCTCCATAGGACTGGTTTTCCTGAGTTTGCTGCATATTCTGATTTCTACCACGGCCTCCATATCGGCCTCCTCTACCTCTGCCTCTACCTCTTCCAGCATTTGAGTAGAAGACAACTTCTTTAGAAGTTCCTCCTGAAGAAGATGCACCACCATTTCTCTGTTCCTCAGAAATTAGAAGAGCAATCAGCTCCTCAAAATCAGGAAATCTTTCACGAACTGAAATGGATGTCCGAAATTGTGCATAATCCTTTCCTAGACCATTCAAGGTCACAGAAACTAAATCATCATCTTCCACTGGTGACCCAATGGAAGCAAGTGCATCTGCAATCTTCTTCACCTTCATGTGGTAGTCGTTGATGCTCATATTTTCTCTTTGCACATTGTGCAACTCTTGCTTGAGCTGCATTTTCCTGGCTTGCGTATTTGTGCTATACATTTTTGACAAAGTATCCCATGCCTCCTTTGGCGTACTTGCATCCTGAATATGCACAATCATAGAGTCTGAAATGCTGATAGACAGCCAATACATAACTTTCCTGGCTCTCTCATGCCATGCTTTAAATGCCTGCATTTGCTGTTGATTGGGAACATCAGGAAGAACTGGTTCTTCTTCATTTCCTGCAACAAATTCCCAATATCCTTTTCCCATAAGGAAATTCGTCATTCTAAACTTCCATGCTTGGAAGTTGTTCTTGTCAAGCTTTTCAGTGACAATCTGTGAAAGAGAATCAGATGCCATTACAGAAGACTCCAAAAAATTCTGTCACTGCAAAAACCACAGCTTCACCCTCACAAGGGAAAATCTGCAAAACTGGCGAAAGTGGTATTTGACCACACAGTCACTTCCTAGTGACGATTTTGCATCAACAGGCAACAAGGATGATTCTGTAACTCCCAATGTCTCTGCGCACAAGCATACAATGCAATTTTTATAGTAACTATTCACCGACCTGTAGAACAGTGGCTGCACAGCATAAAACTGGGCCTTTTCCTGAGTGCGTGCAGAAAACTTCCGCCTCCAAAACAGGCCCCGAAATGGCCTCAAATCAAAAAAACAAGGTCGCCGAGGGCTAAAGCCTTCACGCGCAGCATATACTGCCCTCTTGCTTCACCGCGAAGGGCATCTCAACCTGAGACAATGCACTCCTGCACTTTCCGGCTGTGCTACCTGCAGAGATCTGCTCCCAAAACAGAAAATGAAAGCAACACTGCTCCTCTTACCAGAACACCGCAAGCTTGGCTTGCTTTCTTGAGCTCCTTACCACGAACAAGGCTCTGATACCATGTCAAGATTGTGGGAGAGAAGGAAGGAGTCTCGCTTGAAGCTTTCTTGCTTGCACAATGGGGGAAGACACACAAGGGTTGAGGCTGAAAACAGTTTTCCTCTTCTTAGTTGTGTAAGCCAAAAGAACTCTAGTACAAAGAAATAGAAGAACCCTCTATATGGGTCTCAAAACAAACTCAACTAACTAAGGTGGCATACTAACTGAGCCACGAACTAGAGTAGATAAGGATAGCTATCATGTAGCTATTATTCAGGGGCGGTGTACCAACCGCATCTGCAACTGACAAGTCGGTGACATAAATACACAACGGTCACCCTGGCATATCACGAGTGGAGCTCGATATCTCAACAGCCCCATGCAATCTAAGGCCTACATCCACAATTTAGATTTTGCATCAGTTTTACATGCTTTAACAATTTCATTAGTTGGCTCAATTTGCAACCCATAGGTTGCTGCATCAACAGCTGCATAGGTTGTTCTTGTTGCCAAATCCTCCACTCTTTTCTTCATGCCGCCATTACCAAAATTTGGCTCAAGAGGAAGCCCGGTTTCGGTTGCATGAATTTTACCATCCTTCCAAAAGACTAATTCTGCACTTCAGCTTCACAGAATACACTGCACTCCCTCTTATCATGCTGTAGGCTATCACACCAGATACAACGTCTTTTGAAGCCTTCTCATACGGGTCTTTGGGCAGTTGACCGTCCCCTTTCTTCCACTTTCACATCAAGCCTTTCTACCTTGGAATTAATCTCCGTTAGATTAAGATAGAGATCTCGCATGCTTTTAATTAGCTCGTCCATGACATCCTTCTTTGGAGATGGAACAGCAGGATTTCTTAGTTGCTCGGCCATAGAGACAGGAGGTCGAGAAATAGGAACATGCTCCTTCATGGATTCACTTTTTGCAGAGGTAGATTCCCATCTTAGGCGCAACTACTCTCTTCGAGCAATCATATTAACTGCTTCAGTGACATCACTCCAAGCAATCTTCAATCTCGTCTCAAAGTCAGGATCTTCAAGCTAATCAGTTAGCTTCTCTCAAAGGAAAGGATCTGCAACCTTTAGAAATAATTCAATCTTCTAGCTTTCCATACCATGCTAATCATCAGGATCTAGTTGAGCAAATTTGCTTTCAAATTCACGGTGAAGAGTAGTGGCGGTTAATCCCTTATTGGGCCTTTCGACCCATTCAATGAAAACTTTCTTCGCCATAAGGCCAGAATCTTCAAGAAAAATTTCTTCTCGAAGAGCCTTCTTGAATGCGGACCATCCCATGTCTTTTTGGAAAAGACCATGAATTCGGTCCTGGAGGCCATGCACGGCCAAACGGGCAAAAATATCAGCTTCAGGCATGATGAGGAACTCTAAAGAAGACCATCCTGTCAGTATAGAGGCGGATAAAAGAGAACACATTTTGCCCATTAAATTGCTTGAGCTCTTGCCCAACTGCTTCCAAAGATTTAATGGCAACAGCATCATTCCGCTCTTCTTCGTGTCTCCGTTGTTGTTGCAATTGCAGCTGATGCTGAAATTGCAATTGTTGTTGTTGGCTTTCTTGCATCAGACGAACCAACTGTTGCAAGGCATCTCCTCCCGAACTTGACAATTCTCCCATTGTACTTCTTCTTCCACAGCGGACCTTCACGTCGGGTTCACCACTGTCGTCGTGTTGAAGGTCGAAGGCCTACCACTGGGGTTTAGAGCAGAATAAGAGTGTGGAATTCAACGATTGGAGAAGGAGGAAAGATTGGGTTTTCACTTTGCCCAATGTAGATATTGCTATTAGATGAGCACAAGAAGTAGAATCTTGACTACAAGTGGCCTATGCCTCTTGAACCAATCTTAATATGGGTCTAGTTTTGGGAAATATTCTGGCATTGATCAATGGCAATGGAAGTTAAGGGATAGCTATGACTAACCCAAATTTGAGAGGAAGCATGGTCCAAAATGTGCCTTTATTGCCACATCCTCCCAGTGTGATTATGTCTATGGCTAGTCAGATGGCTCCACCAAATGTTGGAGGCCGAGCATCAAACCCTAATGTTGTTCCTGTGAGTCAGCAAACCACAATCAAATTGTTAGGCCAATGGAATGACAGATAGACAATCACGGCTATGAGTCAAGTGGCTCTAATGTCCTTGGAAAAGTTAAGGATATGATGAAGCACTACACTGACATGATTTCTGAACAATATTGGCAAATAGTTGTTGATGTCAATTTTCTTAAAAAACAATAGAATCTGATAGGAAGTAGACGCTCTAAAGAGGGTGCACCATCAAGATTTGGTTGTAAATGGTGTGGCAGCCACCACTACCCTAGAAATTGTCCACATGTTAAATGTGATATTTGTGGGAAGTCCAGCCACTTAGCTACCACCTGTTAGAGTAAGATTAGCTCTCTCCAAGAAGGTAGTAGATAGCCAGGACCTGTTAACCATCATGCACAAGGAAACAATCTTCAACAAGATGATCGACCAAAGCAAATACTTCAAAGAGGTAAAGCTACTATAGAGGAGCTGCCTAGTGGCAATGGAGTTAGCCTCATCAAGGCTATATGGGTTAATGGCACTAAAGCTTCTAATCTACGGGCCATTATGAGAGGTCAAAAGGGCAACAAAGATAATGTAAAACCTATCGATAGAAACCCTGAGCAAGATGAAAAAGAGATGCAAGTCCTTAACCCCAACATGGAAGGGGGACCTTTAAAACCCATAGAGAGTAAAGCTAATGCCTAGAAGAATAAGGAGTTTCCAAGGAAAAAGGTAAAAGTTAAGAAGGAAGCACCAAAGCCAGTTCAATGACCAAAAGAGAGAATGGTCTGGTGAGAGAAGAAATCTCTAGCAAATTATCACGAATTCGATTTGGCAAGCTCTATTTTTGAAGTTAGACCAGACGTGAAACTCTTACAGCTGATTAAGCTATCTCTAGGAGTGCACAAGGAATTTAAAAAGATCCTGCGTATTAGGTATATCATGGAACCTTTGGGTATAGCACGAGTAGGAGATAATTGGTGGGAGCATGCTGAAAGACATTGCCCAAGGGTTGCAGCCTATGTTGATGGAATACGAGCGAATCATGTTATCGCGGATACAAGATCATCTGTTAACATTCTGAGTTCAGAATTGATGGAGAGGCTAGGTCTAGAAATCCAAAAAGATGCCTCCGCAATTCTGTGAATGGCTAATGACAATTTAAGACAACCTGAAGCTTTATTACCAAAGTCATTGTGACCGTTGCTAGTGTGGAATGCATTGTGGACTTTAGGGTTATTAGGTTCACTGTGACCATTGCTAGTGTGGAATGCATTGTGGACTTTAGGGTTATTAGGTTCATAGGATGACCAAGCTATCAAGTATTGTTAGGAAGGCCATGGATCTTGCGATCTGATTGTCAAGTGGATATACCTGCTAGTCAATTGTGATATTTGGCAAAGGTGCCAATCATTTGGTAGTAGATCCCTGAGTCTCCTTAAAGTAAGAGAGCTCCTCAATCCTCTACATAAAGACAGATTAGAAGATGTATCTACTAGTGATACCTGCTAGTCAATTGTGATATTTGGCAAAGGTGCCAATCATTTGGTAGTAGATCCCTGAGTCTCCTCAAAGTAAGAGAGCTCCTCAATCCTCTACATAAAGAGAGATTAGAAGATGTATCTACTAGTGAGACTTCGTCAAGTGATGAATCAAAAGAAGGGTCCACTACTACAAAGGACATCTATCAAATAACTCTGAATGAGCCAATAGAGCCTCAAGATTGAATAAGAGATACGGATGTAATGGAGTTGGATCTTGGTACGCCAAATGATCCACAGCCAATTAAATTAGGGTCCATGCTCAATTTGGAAGAAAGGGAGGACTATGTGTCCTTGATTCAGGAGTTCTGTGATATCTTTGCCTGAGCTAAGAGGAATTCATCCTAGCCTGGCTATTCATACCATTCCTCCAAAGGAAGGTAATCGTCCTGTGCATCAGAAAGTAAGGCGTATGCCTTTCATACTGCAGGGATGATTGTTCAAGGAGTTACAGAAATTATGACAAGCTAGTTTGATCTTCCCTGTTTAGCACACTAAATGGTATTCACTTGTTGTTATCAGGAAGAAGAAAAATAATCAAATCCAACTTAGCATAGACTTTAGAGAGCTAAATAAGCAGATAGTTAAGGACTACTACCTATTGCACTTTATTGACCAGATTTTGGACCAGTTAGTGGGTAGGGAGATATATTTGTTTATGGATTACTTTGTGGGATACAACCAGATGGAAATTATAGAAGAAGATAAGCTGAAAACAACTTTCATTATTTTCTTCCATTACCTATCAATAGGAGAGGTTGGAGCCACTTTATCAAAGTCTAAGAAGAGGAAAATTAGACAACGATCTTTGAAATTTTCCTTGATCGCAGGAACATTATATCGAGTGGCAACAGGGGGTTGATGATATCTATCGTCGATGTGTGATGCCTAATGAGGTTCCATTCATTTTGGAAGAGTGCCATGACTCTGCTTTTGGAGGGCATTTTTCTGACTACCCAAAAAGCTTTAAGAGTTAGATATTGATGGTCGTCCATTCTCCAAGATGCATTTGAGTATGTCAAGAGATGTGATACTTATCAACGGCATGACAGTAGGGAGAATAGGAAGCGACCACTTACTCCTATTATGGCTATACTTCCATTCGAGAAGTGGGGCATCGACTTTGTGGGTCCTATTACCCTGTCGTCTTCTACATATAAGAGATATATTATAGTGGCGTGACTGACTATTTTACAAAGTGGTCAGAAGTAAGGAAGGACGATGCAAAGGAGACTACTAGCTTCCTATTAGAGCACATTATATACCGATTTGGTCCACCAAAAGAATTAGTATCGGATTATGGAACCCATTTCCTAAACAATGTGATTAAAAGCATGACTAAAGCGTGGCAAATAAAGCACAATAACCCACATGCAAATGGGTAAGTTGAAAGTACTAACAAGTAGCTTGTGGGTATTTTATCAAAAATAGTGTCCAAAAAGAAGCGAGACTGGATAAGAAACTATATGTGGTAGTGTGGGCATATAAGACAACGTTTAAATGAGCCACCGACCACACCCCATTCAAGTTATTGTACGGGGAGGAGTGTGTTTTGCCCTTAGAGATTGAGTTGTCGACTATAAGATTTGCCCATTGTAATGTGCCTGCCTATCGGCTGTCCAAGCTCGTTTTTATGGTCCATCGAGAAATGAATCTAAGTGTCATTGCCTAGCACTCCCATGGAATGTTACAGGGTTTGTCACCTAGGGTTTCTCGAGTCCGCCTCGCAACGGAACGTTCGCAGCCAAACCCACTAGGATCGACCTAAAATTTGGGCTCCTAGTGGCCAAGGTCTTCTGACAGCATTCTAGCAACAGTTCCTAGACATACCACACTTGGTTCAAAGAGAATGGGAAACGAGAGCGATGCACCGCTCAACCTCTCTGCCCATAGGGCTTCCCATAGGGCATAGTCCCATTCCGATCCCCTAAAACGGCATGAATCAAAGTTCTATCTTAACAATTTCTAAGGGTCAGTCATCGATAAAACCTTGTGAGAAGCCTACAGCATTCTTTGGGACCACCTTCCCGTAGGACAGACTTGTCGAGGGTTTCACCCACCCGCTTCCCTCAATAGGAATTCTTTAGTTATCTAATTAGGCTCTATCACATTTATGTGTGACATTTAAAATCAGCTTCCTTAATCAAGCCTTTTAGGGAACAGGGTTCGCTCGGATAATTTATAGCACAGACACGAGTACAAAGCAAGCAATCCATTGACAAACAAGTTCAAGAAAATTCCTTAAATTATCTTCACATTAATCTTTATCTCTTGCCCAGACCGGAGAAATTATGTATCCCTTCTACCCAGTAGAAATAACTAGTCCAAATCACATGGCACTACAAATTCCATCATTTATCTAGAATAGGATCTCCCAACATGCCCAAACGTTGGGGGCAACGGAGGTCTTCAATTCCATTCTAGACCTAGCAAAGGGTGTCCAGAGCTCCACCACCTAACCCGCAAGCTGTCTAGGAGTGAAACATCATTCCTGGGTTGGCCTTTTCACCACTCGACCTTCGGTCCATGAATCGAGCAGCGCCCTCTTCGAGTTAATCCGCGGTGCAATCATGGAGGTGATCCATCCGTGCAAAATATCCTTCCTTAATTAATCAAGTTAAAAATCAAGCACAAACAAGGCATTCAACCCTACTATCATTTTTCCAAGAAAACATTCCTTTATTCCCATGGCAACTTGTCATCACATACCCTTACCATGCATTAACCATAAATCACAAGCACTTGGAATAATCATCCAAACAACAAACTAACAATCAGTTGATTGTAAAAGCATTTAGCATGTTTTTTGATTAACCAAAAAAGCAATGGTATTATTTTCCAAGCATTGCAAGAATAGATGTGATAACATTTCCATTGCACAATTTCTCTTCCCCTTGGGACCAAGAGTAAAATTTACTTAGCATTCCCTTCTTTTGGCTAAGGCATATGCTAAGGGTTCAAATATTGTACACAACGTAAGTCCTATCATTTCAATGTGAGTTAATCAATCGAGCAAGAGTATTTTTGCCTCTTCTCTAAGTGACATTTATCTTTTAGCCTTTCTCTATTATGCAGCATTTTATATTGGCTTTATCTTCCTTTCTCCTAAGGCAAGGAGTTGTGTGTCATTGATGTAAAGTTCACATAATCTCTCCCATGTATGTATCATCTATGTGCATCTCCGAACCTTAAACAATATTGTCCTAGGTAAAGGTTGATCAAAGACTCATCGATGCTTAATACTTTAGAGTCCCATATGCTACTTATGATATGCATAGATTCATCACATAGCAACTAGGTGCAATTAACTTCCCTTGATACAAGCACTTCGCAACTTCATCTTTGAATATTTGAGACGCGATTTATTCTTTTCAATGATCTATTCTAGCACAAAAAATTACAGGGCCTAACGTATCTCATGTGAGAATCAAGCAAGCATCTATCAATTTGGAAATACCTTACTTATGACCAATACTACAGTTGGATTAACAATGATGCCTTCGCCCGAAGTTTCGTTGTTGGTTGTAGGATTGCCATCTGCACACAACATTCTTCGCTTGGGGGCCATCGTTTGCAAGTAGATTCGAGAGATAAGGAAGGAATGGATTTTGAGATGGAAGAGCGTAAGAGAATATGGCTCAGTCAAAGAACGTGAGATAGGGGGAATTGAGCTAACTCTCTCCCTTCTTGCAGCCTCTCAAGGTAACTCCTCTCTCTCCCTCTCTCTCTCTCTCTCTCTCTCTCTCAAGCTCCTTCTCACAATCTCTTGGAGGATTATCCTTCTACCTCTCTCTGACAGCCTCTCGGGGTCCCTTGTCCTTCCTTGTGCCTCCCCATGCCTCATATTTATAGTGAATTAGAGAAGAGGGCTTGTGGCTGAGAAAAAGAGCTCTTTGTGGAGGGGATCTTGAAAAAATAACTGATATGATACTCAAATCATAAATCTGATGGTTCCATTAGCTCCAAAAGGGGCGTAAAACCCCAATACACTTGATTAGAAATATTTTAGATCGCTCCTTCTTTTCCTTCCTGTTTAAAGTGTTGTTCATTGCATGTAAACTGCGATCGCGGCGTGCGGATTTTGCAAATCCCTCTTTTTTGGTATTAAATCTCCAAAAGTAGCTGAAAAATCACTTGCTTTTCTTTTACATGACATCCAGTTCTAGAAATTTCCATATCTCTTTAGGATATTTACAATAAATAATATCTAAATTATCTGAATTATGCTAGTTTTACCTAAAATCTAATACTTTTGGACAATCCATACTATACACATTAACACTAGTGATTAATATGGCTCATAACTCTCATTCACGTTGTAACTTCCATGAAGGGTGGTTACAGTCCTTGTCAATCCAAAAAAATATTGGATTACGACTCTCGATTTTTAAACATATTTTTAATTAAATAAAAATTATTAATTATTAATATTAGTTAGTTTTTACTTTAGTTAGTCTTTAGTTAGTAATCTTACTAACTTATTAATTGACTAACTAACTTTCAAACTAACGAACTAGCTTTTAATTGTGTGGAAATATTACACCCATCAATCATTATCTGGGTAATGAGGATGCACTCTTCGAGCGCTTTACAACTCTGACCCACTTAGAGGAGCTCAGATTACAGAGTCTGTTATCAATAAGTGGCCAAGTGTCAGATGAAGCAGTTGCATGATTTAAAAGCGAATAAATACACCTTTAAGAAGGGATAACTAGTTCTATATTATGATGCACGTAGAGAGCTATTTCCAGGAAACCTTGAGCCTAAATGGGATGGTCCCTACAAGATTGTAAGAATAGGGAAAAATAAGTCCACTGCATTACCGGGCTAATCTTGAGGGAGTTGAGTGTAAAAATAATGTTAATCTTAATAAGATTAAACCTTATTATCTCTAAATGCACCAACAAAATAAATACCTTGCAGGTCAATGTGAGGCTGATCAAAAATCTGCAAGAGAAAATATTGATGGAGCGGCTTATTCCTTACTTGGAGCATCCATATGTAACATGTCCCCCTGTCCACTTGTAGGACACGTCTTAGCAACCCATCGGGAACAAAGTCTAGAAAGTACCGCCTGGCACTCCCAAGGAATGTCATAGGGTTTGCGATCTAGGTCTTCCTGGGTCTGCCACGAAGCGGAAGCATTCCGGCCGTTCCCACTTAGGATCAACCTGAATCAAGGATTCCCTAATGGTCAAGTTCCTAGAAGGTAGCTAGCATCGAGCCCCAGACAAACTATTTTACGCAGAAACATCAGGGTTGAAGTGAATTTATACTACACTTGGTTCAAGGAGAATGGAAAATGAGAGGGATGCGAAGCTCGACCTCTCTGCCCGTAAGGCATAGTCCCATTCCGTTCCCCTAAAACAGTATAAATCGAGACTCTAGCACTCTAGATTCTAGGTCATTGTTATCCAGCTATCAATTTCTTTTGAGGAAAGTTCCCAACCAACCGGGACCACCCTTCCATAGGACGGACCCAGGGTCACATCCACCGCACTTTCCTCGGGTTACTTTAGTTATCTAATTACCTACCACGTTTAGTTTGACAAGTAAAAATAGCTTCATTAATTAACCAATTTAACACTGGTTCCTTCACGTAACTTAGGCACTGACATAGAAAAACAATGTCAAGCAAGTTCATTTTCAACATTTGATCTTTATTTATCACTCTTTGGAATACATCATATAATCCGCCCGAAGGCTAATCCATAATCTGCCCAAAGGCAATTCCAGTAATCCTCAGGGATCACTATTCCAAGTTCCGCCCGTTGACTAGTATGCGGGCCTCAAGATCCCATCTTGAGTCTCTTCGGCCTCTTGTGCAGGATCTAGAGGCAAGGGATTTACAGCCAGAGCCCCCACTGGCACCCAAGCATCCTCCTACTCCAAGTAGCACCCACAGAGAGACCTCTCGCGGCGGGTTCGGTCCACGTACCCGGCGCGGCTAACAACCCCCTTGGATAGGGTCAGGCAGACAGTTGGAGGTAACTGATGCTGCCACTCCCTCGAGGCTTTCAACCTGAAGCATTAGTTATTTTCCAGCATTAGTTCCTTGAGCAAAGAAAAACAAATAGTGCTCCTAAGTGTACAAACACAAGCACTCCAGTGGTCGTTTATACGGCCAACTGCTAAGGTGTGAATCCTTCTCTCCGAATAAATCTAGCATTCGATCCGGGATCAATCCCGACTTGGCAAGATCCCAAGGGTTTCATTGCTTGTTTACCCTCTTTCCTTGGGTTAGGGTTTATACCCTATTGACCCAAATTTTCAATACCTTAGGTTTCCTTATATTAAGGTCAATAAATCCTGGACAACCCTGTTGTTCTCACTTGATTGGTCAATTGCTTGCTAGGCAATTCATAATTACCCTAACTTGGCAAATCAACCCCAAGGAAGGGTAATGTAGCAGGATGTCTACTCATCCTCTAGAAGATTAGACTTGTACTTAGAACTCACCAACCTTGTTCTAAGGAGTGGCATTACTATTTTGTGATTTAAACACAAAACCATGCGACGTTGCAACTTGTTGTACGAGAGATAGGTATCAGCACCTAACTTGTGGGATTATTTTTCCTTCGTACGGTCTCTCTTGATCAAGAATACCTTTGATTAAGATAAGGGCTTGGGAGTCCTCTTGACCCAACCCTACTAAGCTGATAATGTCTTGGTCCTAGGGTTCCTAATTTCCTTGCAGAAGTTTAGCATTTTGGTCATCCAATCACTAGGGTGGGAACCCTCGATCATTCTTGCACAGCTGATCTGACAACCCTAACATTTTCAAGAATGTGGGTAGGATCTTTGGGATTGGAAATATTAGGTTGGCAACCTAAGTGCGACAGAATTTTAACGTAACTTAACCCTACCTAGCACTTTGAGGTGATCGTCATTTGCAATCTAATCGTACCTTTATGATTTTCATGCGGATTACTTAGTTGCTCTAACC
The DNA here is from genome assembly GCF_053477565.2 of Lygodium microphyllum. Classification (NCBI taxonomy): domain Eukaryota; kingdom Viridiplantae; phylum Streptophyta; class Polypodiopsida; order Schizaeales; family Lygodiaceae; genus Lygodium; species Lygodium microphyllum. The sequence goes on from NC_141148.1 coordinate 115,059,834, forward strand.
AACCCATGATTTAAGATGATCTTTCTTTTAAAGATGCAAATACATTCTTCTAAATTTGCAAGTACTTCCCCCTAAAAGATGTAAGTAACTGGAAGATAGGTGAGATGCATCATTCCATGTGAGTATGCAACTTCAAACCATAGACCTTCTACTTTTATGCAACTTAGAGATCATTCTTTTCCTTGCCCTATACTATAATGATTGACATTCAGAGCTAGCTCGTATAAACCGTACATTGATGCAACAAAGTCAAAGCTTTAATATTTTTAATGAAGATGCATTCAAACTTTGATAAAGAACTCCATGCTTGAGTGAATGCCATGAGTCCATCAATCCTTCCTTTAGCACTTAACCCGACCCAAAATGAACTATCATCGCATGCAATTTTCAAGGTATATAAATCATCTCCATGCATTGCAACTATTCGAACAGCATTTAATGGCCGTCTATGATTTATCTTATACACGAATCACAACTAGGAAATTAGTACATAAGTGCATTATGTGTTTATGCACTATCCTTTTCCGTGATGCAACAAGATGCCTTTGCACAATTTCGCCTTTTAATTTATGCATCATATGTTAGAAACTCATCTACCCTTAACCACGGAAGTGCAAGCAATTGCAAATACTTGACATGCAGCTAACTTTTGTAGTTCGAATGAGCAAATAAATTTCCCAATGGGTTTAAACTTGCCAGATTAAACATGCCTAGTGCATCCTTTTCATGCGGAATTAATTTTAGGAACCTGGGCATTAAGATTCGGGGCATTGTCCACTCACGTACTCAGGGTGGAAGCTTCCGCGTGTGCTCCTCTCGCCTTTTGCTTAGGAGCCATTGATGCGGTAGATTTCGACGCAGCGAACCAATGAAAAATATGTGCACATTGATTTAAGTTGTATATGGATGTGTAAATGCAATCATGAGACAAAAAGTTTAAATTGGTAAGCAAATACAACCCCAAGCACAGATCCAGAATCCTATTTTCGTACTAAGCTCGACAGAGGCACAAGAGAATAAATTTCTTCTCAAACAAATTAAACCACACCGGAATTTGACAGAAAAGGTAAGACTGTTGAAGTCAATGCCAAAATATGGATTGCATCCATGGAGGATTATTTCAGTGCAACCAGAACAGCACCTGTGAACCAAGCCATGATTTCCAAGCTCAAGCTCACCAGCGAAGCTAGACTTTGATGGAAGCAATGATGTGAAGACCAAGGAGTCACGGAAAGTACAGTAACTTGGGACAAACTAAAGGAAGCAATGCAGGGAAGGTACATGCCGCCTGTGTACAAAAATTAGTCCGTTGGCACTTTTCTAGTGTTTTACAAATCACACTGCATCTTGAAAAAAAGTAGGCCACCATAGCTGAGACTGTAGCACCTTGCGACTGTCATATCTCTACTATCCTCTTGTGATTCCACAGTGTGCTTCTACAAGTGTGCCATGCATCTCATGTTCACATATGCATCTATGCAGCAAGCTATTGTGCCCTAACCTATTGACTTGTCTTGCAATCAATTAATAGGGTTGTATTTTGAGGATGAGTCGCTTACGTCCCGGCCTTCTCAATCGGTCTTTTGAGTGGGCTGGCAGTCCATGATCAAGTACTTGGACTATGTCATTTACCCAATATGGCATCAAGTCAATTCTAAATAAGTCCCTTTTGCTAGACAGGTTAAATAGATGTGCAAGGACAATAAAGTGATCTCCATGTCTTAGGAGGAAATGGGCTTCCCCAAATTTTAAACTTGCATCTGAAGCTGGTGAAGCTTGTTGATGTGTTCCCAAAGCAAAGAAGACTTATTCACGAACAAGATCCGCATATGCACCTCCAAAGAAACCCTCTTCATAAGGGTCATCTGGTTGCTTATCATCGATGGTTAAAAAGCCCAATTGTACATCAAGTTTCAGTCATGCACCTTGGTCCATCGCCACTTGGGTTCATCTAAGAGATCCTTGAAACACAATATTAGTGAGTTTGGGAATCTCCCAATTCCCATTTTTTGAATACTAAAAAGGTGACACCCGAATAACATGCCCATAAGTTTCTCAAAACCATATGATGTGACCTATCATTGGAAAGCGCTTGAAAAATGGAATCTAATGAGCTATAGAGCGCTCGATTTGGAGTTATAATATTCAAGTAATGGAAAATCCAAAGATTTGACAATGTGTCCCACACTTATGGAAAATTCCCATATTCCCCAATATGGTGTTTTGAGTGGTTTTAGATTTTTGGCTGGATTACTAGCTAATTTGTTTGTTAGGTGCTCTAAGATCTTGTGAAGGTCTCATTTATTGTCAGGGATGTTTGTGAAACGTGACAAAGCAGTTTGCCCATAGCCATCATACAGATTGGCACTGGAGGCATGTTTTTGGGCTTACTGAATGCTTTAGTAGCTTGCTCAGATTCCTCGTTGTCTGAGAATGGCAGATCGATTATGGCTAACACATGCATCCAATCTCACTCATCCTTCGTCGGGAAAGGGATATATTTAGTCAGTGGCCCATAATCTTTCCTAACTTGAGTGTCACCCTTGAGCATAGTTGAGATGGTGTCTAGGTTGATTGGTGTAGTCTTTCAAGTATCCATCTCCACTCTTACCGCTTTCGTTCAATTGCCTAGGAAGATTAGACCATTACCCCAGTTTTCCATGACTCGTGCATTGTGCATCCAGGGTCAGCCTAACAGGATATCGTAGTCCACTCCTTTCATGACTATAAAGTCCACGAAGAACCGGACTCCTGTGATCTTCAATGGCCAATTTCTTAGCACTCCAAATGGCTTCACTTTCATTTCATTATCTAGCATGACATTGAACGTAGTATCCTTGATAGGTGGTTTAGCCCAAGCCTGGAGCACTCCATGGCTGAGTACATTGACTCCTGCCCCTGTGTCCACAATCCCTTTCCTCATGGTGTCACCTAGATCTAGGACTGGTAAGATCACATGCATTTTGGTGCCTTCCCAGAAATCCTTGATATGTAATGATTTGGGCACTGAGTGTAGTGCCACGCTCAGTATTTGCGTTACTACATCATGGTCTTGTAAGTCAATGGCTCGCTCCCCCAATCCTTCCACCCACTACTTTAGCTCGTGCCATAGCGTCGGATGTTGCCTAAGTAGATCTTCTAAGCTCAGGGTTATAGGGGTGGTTACCAACATTGTGAGAAAACTGCTCATCACTTACTTGACCCCTGATTTTGTGCTTCTTGGCCCATAGTCTTGACTGGTTTGCTGGCCCATGGCATTTAGGCTCTGTCTAGGTAGCACAATTTGAGGTGCAGATGCGCCTTGCAGTCATGTGGGAGAGATTGGTATGCTTGTGCTAGAGAGATCATCGATCTTGTCCTCCATGATGGGCTCCGCATCCTTTAAGTATTCATGGGCTTCTCTTACCCACTCCTTGATCTTTTCTATGGCTTCAAGTTGGCGCTTTGGGTTGGGGTACTCCCCTACCTTAGCACTCCCTTTTTCAGTTGTCTTTGGGGCAGATGTTTCAGCCTCAGTGTCTGTAACTTTCTTCCTGATAGATAGTGTTGTTGCACTCTCGATTTTCAATGCGATCTTTGCCTTGCTTCTCTTATTTCTTCGCCTATGACTTTTCTTTTTTATTGAGGCTACATCAAGATTGCTAGGCCCTGGCAATGATATGTCAGCCTGCCTCATCTATGCACAGGTCATGACATGCAATGGGATGTGCGTGGCCTCTCCATTGTGTGTCTTGATGATGAACAACCCTAGTGGAATTGATGGGACAATTGCCAAGGATGGCTTCCGCTTAGGGCAATCGACAAAAAGGTGAGTGATTCCACACTCTGCACATTTGAGATCAACCTTATCTCAATTTGTTTGCTCCCTCTTGAGGCAGCATGAGAAGATGTGTCCTAGTGGGTAACCACATGATCGGTTCTTGGGTTTGCCCTCCTAATCCTTTCCTCTCCCCCTTTCTAATTCCATCACTGGAACTGATTGATAGTCCATGTTGATTGGATCACCCTCTTCATTGTATGAAATGTAAGGGTTCACATAGGGCTCCTCATCATTAGACTCTTGCACCTAGTGGACTGGTGGAGCATCGCTCGATGGATGGGTTATGTAGGGTCCATGTAGCCTAGGTATACTTGTTGGATTGATCTCTATCCTAGGGATGATTAGCTTTGTATTGTTAGGTGCTGGGAGGGCCAATGGAACTCCTCTCCCTAAGAAATTTGAAGGACTATTCCCTAGGTAAGGCTAGTTGTAAGGCTGCAAATATGGGAGTCTATGTGGCAGCCTGTAGTGCATGGCATCGTGGCCAAATCTACCACAGTTGTGCAATGCCAGGATCTTGGGTCTTGACACTCAGTTGGAAGGTGGTTTCCACCGCAATACACACATTGGACATGTGATCGCATAGGCCTTCTCATTATCTCTTGCAGCTTAGTCAACTCTAGGTTCACGTCTGCTAACTCCTAGCTTTGATCGACATTCTTTTCTTTGTCTTGGGTGCCTTGGTTGGATCTGTCACTAGCGATCAGAGTTCTTCTTAAGGTTCTAGGAGCAGTGATGTCTCAGGTTGTGGGTGTTGAGCTCCTCTCTTTGAGCAGATCATCCACTCATATGGCTTCCTCAAGTACTGTAGCTAGCACATCCGTTTGTAGGGTTGAGTTGCTCACCAAGGCCTTGTAAAACTCTTCACTTCAGATTTCACTTATGAACATAGCGAAGACCGCTCATTTGCTAGGTCTCTCTATGAGATCGAGATTCTCTTGAATATACTTTGCACATGGGTGATGTAGCCTCGGATATCCTCCTTGTCCTTCTACTTGATATTCATCAATCTAACTATGAGGTTGTCAGAGTATCTCGCCTTAGAGAACCTCTTGATGAAGAGAATATTAAGGATGTTGAAGTCATTGCGTTTAGCATTGTCCAAACTCGTGTACCACATCCATCCTTTGTTGCCTAAGCATAGGTTGAAAGCATGCGAGTGCTAGGCAAGATCCATGAGGCTGTTAGCCTTGCAAACTTGCTCAAATTACTCTACAAAACTATAATGGTCATTGCTCAGCTAGTACTTGTCTAGTTATTTTGCGACTACTGGGATTCTCGATTGGCTCTTGGAGCCTTGATTAGCATCTAATCCTACCAGCAACGATGTTGTTAGCGCTACAACACTTTGCTTTGCCAATGTGTTGTCTATCAATCCCTTTGTGAGAAGCTCACTTAGAGTTAATTTTGCCTCTAGCACTCTCTCCCTTTCTGCATTTGGTCCTGTTCGGTTTCTATTTGCTAGGGCTAGCATGCATTGGACTTCTCGCATTTCTATGTCCTATCACAATCTCCTAGCCTACTATTGCTAGTGGTATTCTGCTCTTGTAGGAATTTCTGTGCCAGCTTTCCGTTCCTCTTCAAGATCTGCTATGATATGTTCTGATGGTCTGCCATGGTGGTCTACCCTGGTTTGTGCATCGTATGCATTCATCATCCACTGGATTTTGACGGGGAAATCTCCTAGATTGAGCTTTTCATTTTTGCCTGATATGTCTGCAGTTTCCTTTAATGCATCTGGCCTTTTGTGTTATGTCTGTCACTTGGGTCTACTGATCGAAGTCACTTGATCCCCTGTCTAGGTCTGATTGTCACCTCCTACCAACCCTCAATTTTAGTTCACTCAATTTGTGCGCGTTGCTCTTTTTCGTGTGCACTGTGTGTGCAATCAAGCTTTCAGCTTTTCCAAGTGCACTTCAAGTATTGAGAACAATGTGGGTGCAAACACAGGATAATAAGTGCAACTTTTGCACTCCTGTCTAAGTTGTGGGGTGAATAGGGCTTTATGTTCAATCACTAGCCACTCTCTCTAGTCTTTAGGGTATGTGCTACATTGTTCAGCTTGATTAGGGTCAAATGGGGTCCACCTCGTGGCTCTAATAGGGACTAAACACTGACGTGATTGTCAATGGTCATGTCTAGTTGTCTGGCTATGATGTTTAGGGTCAATATTGTATGTAAGGATTTCGAAGCCTTCCTTGGATGTTGCAGAAGGTATTCTGCCTCGTTGGGGATATGATAGATTTGTCAGTCTCTCCTATCAACAACATATTGGAGAATTTGGGATTTTTCCAAGTCCCAAATTCAAATAAGTGATAAATATTTGACCACGTGGCTAAATCTTCATCCATATTTGAAAGTGGGATTTGGGAAGGTAGCTTATAAAGCATTTACGGTAGACTCCACCTTTAAGTAAGACTATAATATTTGACCATGTGGTCAAATAATAAAGATGTTGGGGATTCTGAAAGTGCATGGAAATTCCCAAATTCCCAAATATAGTGTTTATCAGAATTCGGGTCCAATTTAATAGTGTTCGATTCTCAGAGTCAAATGTCCAATTTTGGCTGTTTGATTCTGGGATATTCGATTTTGGCATGTTTGAGTGCCAAGCATCCCATTTTGACAAGGTCCAATTTTTGTCTCTATTCCAAGTTGTTGACCGAGTGTCCGAGTCTGATTCTAATGAGTCCAATCATCCCAATCAAACGGGGCGAATGTCCGATTGGGCAAGTGATGTTGGGATCTAAAACGGGCCCGACACTGGCTATAGGCACTAGCCGGGCCTCTATAATAATCACAAAACAACCCCGCACAACCTCGCGGCCAAGAGTGTCCAAGGGACACACTGCCCTAATTGCTACTATAAATATTGCATTTGTAGTAGAACGTAGTCCAACGATTATCCTTCATTACTCCTCAAAGAGAGATCCCATACATCTTGGTATAATATAACACGTAATATAAACATAAAGGAGGCACCCCTTCGGTGGAACGTTGTGGCCCCACTGCAACTCTCCTACACTGAGAGGATTGGCCCCTCGATGTGTTGCTCTAACATAAAGAACATATGAACAATCTCCACTCCTATATATTTTGAACGATCCAAGAGATTTAATATTTTCTTACTAAGCTTTCCCCAAGAAATCGTTCGTCTACCCTACAGCTCGGGTTTCCTTACACACTCCACATAGGTCAATATTTGGAAAACAATTGCAATGCATCCAGGTTTGATACCATGTTATGCTCAATGTAAGTGTGGATGATCATTGTGCTCAAGCATTTTATCATTAGAAACCAGCTAGGTGAAGTGCAAAAACAACCCTTTAATGGTTTTCCAACTAATCATATGTGCAATGTTGATAGAGATGCATCGAATTTCTTCATGCTACTAGTCTCCTTAACTCAAATGATAATCTGTCCTGTATGTTATACATAGGAAAAAAGAATCAGACTTTGAATCATTTTCAGCAACTAACCACTTTCACAAACCTTCTTCCCCCTACCGTTTATGTTTTGCATTCGTTGGGTAGGTGTAACATTCATTTTTATGTAATTTTTCATATAAAAATCAATAAAACCATACTATAACGTAGAAACAAGGCTTGGATTGATAAAACCAGTCTGTTCACGAACATAAAGTATATTTTTCCCTAAAATTTTAGGCACAAAAACTAAAATTTTTCCTATTTTTTCATATTTATTTGTCCAAAAAATATGATATTTCAGAGTTATTGGTTTTTTCTAATCAAATATACTCAAAATTATTTCCATATTCATTTTCGTCTCATATGAACCCAAAAAACCCAACAAAAACCCCAAATTCCATTATTTCCATGACAATTGCAACTTGGAAGTTTTGTGTGTTTAAGGAAAATTTATTATACTACTGAATTTTTTTATTTTTCCTTGGAATTTTTGAGAAAACATAGCATGCATAACCAATACCAATCATGCTCAAGCAAAATTTTCAACGAATAATCATAAAAGAAAAGAAAATATCACTTACGCATAGAAACCACGATTTCAAGGCTCGTATCTCATAGACAGGAGGCTGCTAATGCTCGTTCTTTGCCGCTAACACACTCTCTCGGCCTGACCTACATCCTCCATCTCTCCAACATCATGATTTGATCCGCATCCTTCAATACACCCCACCCGCTTCTCCCATACATTGAAGCATATGAACGAACAACAAGGAGAGAGAGGAGAGAGAGTAGAGAGAAAGACTAGATTTTCTTAGTTTGATTGGCTAAACCATATTACACGCATGAACAATCAAAATCTTTCTCTTCCCTCATAGATCAGTAATCCTCCACCCTCTCTCTACATTGTGCAACCATTCAAGAAGTGCCAAATTTGCGCCCCCCTTGTCGTGCATGTTTTTTCATGTGAGCCAAAGTTTCATTAACATTTCATTTCATTTGTTAAAGAAACTAGTTCACACTCCTCATGTTCTCACTGTCCAACAAGTGGATATTTTGATTTTGAAGGGGCAAATGATCTTGCAATCAAGATTTGTTTGGACGGCTGGCTTCATGACGTCGAAATAATATAAACCTAGGCCCCATCACACACTTCGCGACTCTTGGATCCAGTAGCCGCTTTAGAATGACGAACCTTGCGTGGATTAAATGGAGGGTGAAATGACTTGCAATTGATGAACTAAGACTTGTGTTGGATTCCTGGTGTCGAAATGCACCTCGAAAAACTCCAACTCAGCCATCCACCATCCTTCAAATTTTCATGAAAATTTGGTCCTTGGTGCTTCCCGGGCACCTTCCTACTCTAAAAACGGCCTCAAATGCTTCAAGAATGGGTCCAAATTGGCTCTTAAAATCTAGCTCTCATTGGTGACCACGGGACAGAGCGACTTAGCCCATCGAATCACCTGAACAGATTTGCACAGACAACAATCAAAACAAGCATCAAGCTGCCACAAAAAGTATAATCAACAAAGCACAAGAACAGCTCTCACCCTATCCCTTGACAAAATAAAGGCATGAAAATCCACAAGGGATAGGCCTAGCATAATCTAACAGAAATCTAGAGTGAGTCTCTAACCAATTGCTTGAACATGGATTGCTAACAAGCCTATCAAAGAGGTCATCCTAGTGGTGGTCTAAACTACCTACCTAACTTAGGACAACTGGACCAGGACCTCCTACTAGGCGAGGACTCCTATAGCCCGGTCACCACTGTTTGTTCTTATAGCACATTTTCCATGCAAGGTTTCATACTCGGGTGTATACAAAGGAGGGAGCTGAGCATAAAGTGACCCAAGGAGAATAGGGCATCGGTCTTAGGTCCTGACTTGGTACCCAAGAAGCTACCAAGCACTCGCAAGGTGACACTTAATAAATTTTTAATGCTCACTTTTATTTTCACTCCAATCTTCCTTTCACTTTTCTTTTCTACTAGCTGCTACCCCTAGGAAGACAAGGCACCGGGTTTGACTCATTCCTAGGAACCTACAAAAGGCGATAATCAATTGTTTGTAGGAAGTTTCTTTCTTTTTCCCTTTTCCTTTTCTTAGTGAGGGGTCAGAACCCCTTTGTACACACCTTTGTATTTTTTATCCTTAGATAGATTCAAAACTTTATGTTTTCTTTAATACTTTGGTAGGCTTGTCTAGCTGCCTCACACTAGCAAGGACTCCTAGGACAACTACCTAGCAAGTAGGAAGGACATGGTCACAAGGACTACCCTCTATCACAGGTTGTTATTGCTTGACAATGTCCACAACTACTCAAATCTTCCCCAGATATACCTAACCAAACTCTAGGACTTCATGCCTTGATTGCTGATCCCCACAAACAAAAAGAAAATAACCCCCATCTAAACATATAACACTATCAACTTAAGAGGAAAACTCGAAAAGGTGACGGTACCACCTAGAGTGGCCACAAGGAGCTTCTGTGCAGCAAAGGCTCCCTCCAGGTAGTTCATCCCCAACTTGTGTGATGTCATCAATAAAACAGAAAACCATTAAACGTACCTACACCAAATAGACATATGGCCCTCTTAGCCTTAGGAAATATCACATTTCACACCCAACAAAACTAGCCCTCATGGCCTAAAGAAATAAAGCATTTAAATTTGACAAAAATTGGCCCTCTTGGCCTAATGGAATAAAACAAAATAGCTTGCATATATCCCCCCTTGTAGAATCTTGTTAATATACAACAAGATGCTCCATCCTAAGGAGGAAATATGGCTCGTGCCCTAAATTAAATGCATCAGATTGTGACCCATACCTCTTGCATAAATAGTAAGAGATGTACGCATAACATGTCATCTGACCAACCTATGGGTCTAAGATAACAAAGGCAAATGGGTCTTGACCACTCTTTGCATCACCCATACTAACCATCACCTGCCATATAGGGCTTGTTCTGATAAGAGCCCCCATAATTGACTAGGTCCCGTCTCATCATTAATAGAGATATCCAACCAAGGACCAGTCCACAAACTGATTCCAATAACATGGAACCAGTTGAAGAGATACTCTCTCAAACCCATCAAGCAAGGTCATAGTAATGTGATAATACATAGAAAGAATGGAATTTTGTACTGTGTAAGTCCCATTTAGTTGGTTCAATACCAATTGGAAATCCCCTTTTACTAACAACTGACGGATACCGCTTCTCTTAGCAATATTCAATCCCATGATTAAAGCTTTGTATTCCACCATGTTATTGGTAAATCTTGCCCCAAGATAAACAACTAATTTCATCACAACTCTACATCGGGAATCTCTAATAACTATCCCTATACTCCCTTTCTTGCTAAGACCCCTGGGACGCTCCATCAAAATACAGTGTGTATGTCCACAATGGGTTGACACAGCCTGCCAATGTCAACTCTACTCGAAATTATGATAATCAAAATTTAGCATGTTTAGAGGATGTATCGAAGGCTCCATCCCACCTTCTTTATTGAATATAACATGGATGCTTGTCAAAATTCATAAGCAGTGATTACAGAAGACTTTGATTTCCCAAATGAATTATCCTTTCTCTTGCTCAATCACTTTATAGCCTTTACTCCACCAAATAAGCTTCCCCTGATGATATTGCTGCACCAAGTATGGTGTAATATTTCCGCTACAAAATATTCAAAACCCAAAATCTCACGCAAAAGTAGTTCAAAATAATCTCCCGCAATGGAAAAACCTTTGGTGCGGTGCTCCACCCTCGCGCCATAGCAAACTCCAGCTCCGTGTCGCGTATAGGAAGCCATGGCTTGTTAACCGCGAGCCACTGTAGGCCTCTGCGGGAACACCCCTTCTTGGGACAAAAAGATAATGAAGTTGTGCAAAAAAAAATTATTAACCCTCTCCCCTTTAGCCATTGCATGGCGGGGAGAGGGAGTATGAGTTTAGTGATGGAGGGGCATGGGGAGTATGAATTTGTGCAATTTTTTTTATTAACCCTCTCCCCTTCTGCCGTTGCATGGCGCAGAGAGGGAGTATAAGTTTAGTGGTGGAGGGGCATGGGGAGGAGGCATGCACCCTACCACGTGTGTGGCTGCCCCCCCCCCCCCCCCACCTTAGTGCTATATGAACCCCCCCTCTCAAGCTTGAGACGGAGGAGAAGGAAGAGAAGGTGATCGTGCTACCCATCGTCAGTCCACAGTCGCCGCCACCCTGGTCATGCCGCTAGGCTGCCACCTCCATCACCATCATCGTCATCATCATCAACATCGTCATCATTGTTTTCATCTCCTCCATCGTCATCTTCATCATCCTCCCAATCATCTCCCCTCCTCCACGTCATTTAGCCTGTTAGAGAAGCTTAGAAGCTTCTATTGGAAGCTTCCATTTAAGGCTTCCACAGGCCTTATTCACCCGTGTGCCCCCGGGTTTTAAAGGTACCTGTTTGCAAGGACAAAATGGAGCTAAGTCCAATAATTGCAAGACAACTGTTTGAGAAATGGGGAATTGGCTTCATTGGGCTGATTAGTCGTGCGACATAGTACTCTAGGCTAAGTACATCATCATTATCTCACCAAGTGGGTAAGAAGCACGAGCCATGAGGAAGAACAATGCTAGAACCACTGCTAAGTTCCATTGGGAGCAAGTGATCTCATGATTTGGCTACCCCATTGAACTAGTAAACGATCAAGGTATGCACTTCATTAATGAAGTGATTGCTCATCACTTGTCTACCTTTCTGATCATACACCAACACCAAACTCAGCCCATTTGGTAGTCAATTGTATGCCCTTCTAGGGAAGTGTAAAGTAGTAGCCTCTATCGAGTTTAAAAGCATACCCATGATCTTTTATGTATTACCAAACACAAAAGATGTTGGTAAGGAATCACTACTGCTAGGACGTACATTCAAGAAACAAGTATACTGCAATGTCAACTACAACTCGCAGCACATTCACCTTGGCATCGGCAATGTACAAATAGTCATGGCTTTCAACAAGGGCAATTCAGCTTCATCAAGGCTCGTGAGGCCATTGGTAGAGAAACCAACCACCAAGTCTAAGGAGGGGGGTCAAGACTTATCACAACCCATCATGTCACACTATCAGCACACCTCTGAGATCAAAGCTAAATCCATTGAATCATAGTTTAAGTGGGTACCTAAATATCAAGGAATGCCTCAGAGGACCAGGCAACCATGACCTTGTAAGTCTAGGAACTCATGCTTGATACCTAGAGGGGAAAAAAAGAAACTGTAGGCATCGATGAACAATCAAGCCACAATGATCCCTAAGACCTTATTACAAGCGCAATGCTATTATGAGGGTAATGCCTGGATATGGGTTCCTAAAGTTAAGCTGGCTAGTAGCACTACTCAAACACCACCCTTAAACCCACCAATGCAAAGCCGCATGACAAACTAGGTAAGGCCACAAAAAGATCAAGCTACGAAACCTATAGAGTCCAATTATGTCCGCCCCAACCCTCAATGACTCCATCAATCAAAACTGCAGCTCGATAACTCCAATACAACCCCACCCTACACTATTCGTGCTACCCAAGCATCATAGACATCTGGTAGCACCAGGTCGGAATCCCCAACCAAGCCTAGCACACAAGAGTCCAAACTGTACACTCTCAAGCACTCAAAAATGCAAATGTCAACCAACGAGCTGTCGAGTCTAGTCAAACCCGCTCTTAAACCTTCTTAGAAATGATGCTTGATTCTTACCTTGGTCATAGATTTAGCTTAAAATATAAGGGACGACTTGGTCAGTTGCCTTGAGTATTTGGATACCACATTCACCACACTTGCTAAAAGCTATGACTAATTAAACCTAGGTCTCTTAGACACGAGCCTTTAGTAGCAACTGAAGTATGCACACTACCTTGCTCATGGGAAGAATCATAATTTGTATTCATCAAGGCTTCCCATGCAGTTGAGAAACTCATCGATGCCAAGATTTCCCCATGAACAAGCACATAAGAGCGACTCCTCATTACATCTTATGCTAAGGGCCTAGTCATTGCTACCGACTAGGAAATTGCGAAGCTAAAATAGTTGGCTGCTAATGACTCCTCTTTCTTGCACCAATGGCATGCCATTTGACTCCAATGGGAGCAAGAAGGCTACCAAATCAGGACCAATGCTGAGTAGAGACGTACAATCAAAACCTCGGAATACGACCCAACTTATGTAGCCCCAATCTCCTATAGCATGTTGACCACCATCTACGAGTGGACCCTTGAAGACCACATCATGACTTACCCCTATTTAGATCTCATGTTGACCAAGGAGGAGCTACACATTGTCAGCCAAATGGACTCCGGTGATTTCCTCATAGATGTCCTCACTTATCTCACACACATAAGCTTCCGACCTATTGACATGGACCATTATGCTCAAATGGAGTACAACCATAACTTCTATGATTGGCTCTCATGCAAAGGTGAAACACAATGAGTATGTGTTGAATGGCCTCCACCCTTCAACCTATAATCCCAGGAAGGACTCTCCTCATCTTTGGGGGGGGGGGGGAGGGGGGTGTGAATGGTATGAAACATAATGGAACATAAACACAAAGCCTAAAACCTCAATCATTATTCAAAAACAAAAAAGAATGCATAAAAATCAACTCATAATTGAGGAAAAGTGACCAAAAATTTTGTGAATGGCATAAACTATTTAAGGAAATTTTCTCCTTCTTTATTTAAGCATTTCGATTTTCATAAGCATTTTTTCCATTTCTTACGCAAAAGTTATCTAAAAAATGCTAATAGTGAGCTATGGCTTCATGACAGTGCACCTACAATGGCAGGACATGAGAAAACTAGCAAGTTGTCATTCTCGGAGGAAGAGTAAGCAAAGTACAGCCTCTCAATGGAAATAAGGGCCTATAGTTAATTCAAATTTATGTACATCCTAAATTTGGAAGACATAGTAATGGAAGAGCCAACCATCAAGCAACTCGTGAAGCAATGTAAGTTGCAGAAGTACGTGGAGAAGGTAGGCCAAGTCATGGACTATGAGAAGTGCATGGAATTCCTCTGGACGTTCAACAAGAACCATGGCATTGTCACAATGTGCCAAGAGAATAAAGCCCGCTAAGTGGGAATTGAGCTGAGCCCGAGTTGGTGCAGAAGGCACTCGGCCTACCTAATGAAGTTGAAAGACAACCAAAACAAGATAGGTACAACATGTTGAGAATGGACAAAGCGATGGTCCAAACCAACAATGGCATTGACCTAGCTGATATCCCAGATCCTGAAGTCCAACTACATGCAAAAATGGTGCACGCCTTGTTCTCTAGCCAAAGGTACAATGCATTGATGAGCAGAATCAATGTGCTGATATTGTGGAGAGCATCACTACCAATTCTTTTGATTGACAAGCTAAACCTAAATAGCTTCATGAGGAAGATGATAGAAACATCAGTGAAAACATTGGCCACCGATGGATGACCCATGGGTGGAGAATCCTTGGCCTCCAAAGCTAGAAAATCATCATCATCAAAGGCCTCCACCATTGGGTCTGACAGTTATCATCAGAGAATCTTTGGGGAAAGCACAAGAAGATGAGGAAGTTGGCAAGATGCCAAACAGGTCACCCCTACACCAAAAATAGGAGCACTCTAGTGAAAGAATGGTGAGTGATGAGGAAGGAGAGTAGAAATCACCATCTAGCAAGTAGCCAAGACGTCAAAGAAAATGACCCCACAAAAGATAGCCAAGGAAGAGAGCGGGAAGAAAGAGAAAGTAGATATGCTAAGAGCACAAAGTGAGTCCAAGAGTGCCAAAGAAAGGAGAAAGAAAAGGGAAAAGGAGGCGAAGAGAATAAAAGAGGAATCTAGGAAGGCAAAAGAGGAAAGGAGGAGGAGAGCATAGCGAGAGGCCGAGGAGCTAAGGAGAAAGGAAGAAGAAGACATAGCCCTCGCCATCTACCTCTTAGTAGTGGAGTAGCCTTCAACAAGGGAAGAAGAGCTGGCAGCCATGAGTCCCCCATGCAGGGGAACACCCCGGCATAAGCTCCCAAGCACCCAAGAATATGCCACCCCTAGTAGTCAAGGGCAAAGGCAAGGGTTTAATTGACCCCATCCCACCTACCGTAGTACGTGCCACCTCGGTCTCTACGCCCACTCAAGGCTCTTCTACCACGGTGGATGTCAACAATCTTGTGGCCTATGTGCAATTTTTGGTTAACAAAGAATTAGTTCAAGGAGAAAGTGGAGGAACCCCTATGATCGGAGCAAAAAGATAGCCAACTATGTGGATACAGAGTTCAAACAGGACCCCAAAAGGCCAAAAATAAAAGCATCTACGACCACTACCCCACCACGTTGTCGTTGTTTGAACACTACAGTGAATATGTTTAAGAGCTCCTATCAAAACTTGAGAGGGCGAAGGAAGAAAAGAAAATCTTTGTTGTAGAGTTGGCAACTGAAAAAGAGGCCATGGCAGCCTTCCAGCTAGAGAAAACATGCCAAGTGGCAAGATAACAAAAAGAAATAAGTGAGCTAAAAGTAGAACTCAAGGCTAAAGATAGAGAAGAGAAGAGGACAAGTGGTGGAAGGGGCTTGAGGAAGAACATCAAGAGTTTATAGGCATGCAAAGGCAATACAAAATCCTCACAGTGCAGAATGAAGAACTAACAAGGCGAATGGATAGGATCCAACAAGCCATGGATCAACTTGCAACAGTAGAAGCAACAAAAGCCCTAGAAGGGGAGGAGCATCAAAAACAAATGGATGAACTAATGGGTAGGTTGGTGACAAAAATGGAAGAGCAAGCAAGGTTAGAAAGAGAGATTGAATGCTTGAAGAAGGAGAAGGAGACAATAATTGGAAAGTGGAAAGCACAAGTATCGACCCTACCGCGAAGGCAGAATGAGAGCCTAGAGGAGATGTAACAAAGGGATGATGAATGGGTAACAAAGAGTGAAAAAAGAGTGAAGACCTAGCGAGCTGCCTGGCCCTTGTAGACGGAATAGAGTGTTAGCAGAAAGCAAGGCGCAAAGGCCACACAGATCAATTTAGAAGCCCCAACAACATGCATTCCTCAATACTCTCCTAGACATCATGCATTCTAAAGGGGAGGAGGCCATTGAACCATTAAGTTAAAACTAAAAATTACTCGCATGGCCTTAAGGCTAGGACTGAACAACCAAGCACAAGCAACAAGCACTCAGGAAGCGAGGCCACAGGAGCACAAAATATGGGAAATGCAGAGACTAGCGAAGAGGCAGGACCAAGCTTGGAAGGGGAATATCAAGAGGATGAGCTAACCCCTACAACCTCCTTCCCCTCAACCAGAGGAGAAACCATAGATAGATGCCCCTACTACCACCCAATCCATGCTCAAAATGAAGAGAAAACAAATGTTTGAGCTCACTCGAAGAAGGCTGAATGCACAACCACCAATAACCACGACTGATACAACTTCCCCAGAATATACAATGTCAATGCCACAAATCCTGAAGAAGCCCTCACCTTTACACTACAAGATCTACATGACTCCATAACCCACTTCCTAAATGAATTCACTTCATACACCCAAACCCAGAGCCTTCCTAACCACATGTAATTACCTTAGATTACATGCTCAAAATGAAGAGAAAACAAATGTTTGAGCTCACTCGAAAAAGGCTGAATGCACAACCACCAATAACCACGACTGATACAACTTCCCCAGAATATACAATGTCAATGCCACAAATCCTGAAGAAGCCCTCACCTTTACACTACAAGATCTACATGACTCCATAACCCACTTCCTAAATGAATTCACTTCATACACCCAAATCCACAGCCTTCCTAACCACATGTAATTACCTTAGATTACTTAGGGTATTATTAAAATAGGAGCTTACATCACAGGAGTACCGCCTACCACCACTCTTTTTTTATCTCAATGGCACAGATGCCTGCGTGATGACTAGATTAAAGATGCGAGCCACACTCCTCCCCTCTTTTTGATTAGCCCTCTTGGAAGATACGAATGATAGCTGCTTCACTTACTGCAATCATCCATTCCTTTCCACCGCTCCTCTCCAGGCACAAATGAACCTCAAAGGTTAGATGCAAAGCTAGAGATTTCATAGCAAATCTCGTAAGTCCCCAACCTCTCTCTCTCCTATCTCTCATGATGAGAACTAGGTCTTCGTCTAGTTATATATTTATATATATCCAAAAAAAGGAAGGAAAGAAAAAAGAGAATGAGAAAAAAGAAAAGAACAAAAGAGAGAGAAAAGAAAAGAGTAAGACCTCACTCGAAGAAATCACAGGGGAAGTGCACCGCACATAGGTCATAGACATTGCACCTAGGGGTCCTCAAGTTGGAAACATCCAAAGGCTTCAGTTGGCCAGCTCTGTCTCTAACCCCCTAGCCCATTTTGATTCCCCACATCACACTTAGGGCACATTAAGGGTAGGACATACCTAGGAAGGTCACCCTCTAGACCTCTCTCCCTAAGCCACATTCACTGCACCACCCTTATGCACGAACTGGGTCCTTAAGTGTGGGACAACACCCAGGCTTGCCTCTATTTGACCCAACCCCCAGTTCCACTAGCATGAGCAAAAGACACCACACAACCAGATAGACACACCCCCAGGCAATGCACCTTCTTTTCTTTACAAGTAACTCCACACAATGCAAGCCACCAACTTCAAAGGCCCCATCATCATCGATGCATATGATCACCTATCAACTCACATAATCTTCCTCAATTTAAACCTGCAAGTGCCATGGGACTGGCACTTGTCTAGGAGGGGGTAATGTTACAACGATAAAGACACATCACGAACAAGGATCACATAGCCAAAAGGAAGCAGAGAAAGATTGAAGAATCGCAAGTCAAAAAGTGAATGAAGAAGCTCATTCTGCCCAAACACATGGAAAGTGCGGGCATAATGTAATTTATTTTATAAGAGCGCCAAGCTCCCTCCTATGCAAGTTGTAAGGTCTAAACAGACATGGGTGAAGGGATAAGGCAACTAGAATGGAATGGAGAAAGAGAACCTTGGCAAGATGTCCAGTCATGTAAAAAAGGGGATGGGTGTCCAAGGGATTTAGGGTTTTGTATATATGGTCAAAAAGTGAATGAAAAACTCATTCTTTGGTGTGTGGCAAAAGTGATATCTTCTTCTTCTCTTCTTCTCTCCTTCTTACTTGCTTGTGTGTGCTTGAGAGAGGGAGTGTGAGGGAGTGTGTGTGTGAGGGTAAGGGATCAACGAGAAGAAACTCTCCATCATCTCCTCTCTTCTTCTCTTCTCTTCTCTTCTCTCGCACGCGGCAATGGAGGATGGAGATTGAAGGTGGAGGCTTGAGGTTGCTTGAGCTTGCATCTTGAATCATGGAGCTACTAGCTTGCTTTAGGGAGGAAGCTACTCATTTGAGCATCAAGATAAGCTCGCTTAAAATTCTTGCATCTTGAATTGTGAAGCTGCCAGCTTGCTTAAGGCAGGTCGGCTAGGTGAGAGATAGCCATTTGTGCTTGCTTGAAATACTTGAAGAAATAAGCGGTCCATGGGTCTTTGCGGTTGAGCGTGAGCTCCCACTACATATCCTGATGTGGTAGTATCCACTGGTTATTGGTGGTGAAAGGACCTATAGTGTGCGTAATCCCATCCTACATATGTATCATCGTGTAGCCTTGGATATGTTGCATATTTTTTAGATGGTAACTTGTCAGTTAGTTCCTCTCGATAGTGGAATTTCTTTGCGAATTCCCTGGCTAATTATGCTTTTGTTGAAGATGTCTTTTTCAATTGTGGTCTAGGGGAGCTCTTACAACCCAAGGGTTGTGAAGTGCTTTCATTCTCTTCTTTCCTACCTCTTAATGTAATTAAGCCTGCAACCAAATTTCACATCAAGATGCACAAGAGAAATAAATCTTTCCTGCAATGCTTTTGCTTTATCCATCGAATGATTAAGAACAAATCGCACAGTGGAAAATCCTATTTCTAATGGTAATATGCACTTTTTCCCATATACCAACTTGAATGGGGTGTGACTTGTAGCTCTCTTAAATGTCATATTGTAAGCCCAAATTGCCACATACAATTTCTTATCCCAATCTTGCTTACTTTTAATCACTATCTTGGATAAGATCCCTACAAGCTATTTATTTGTACTCTCAACTTGACCATTTGCTTACGGATTATATGGGGTGGTTTTATTGTGTTTACTCTTCAGAGCTTGTGTCAAGGCTCCTATAACCTTATTCAGGAAGTGTGTCCCTCAATCAAACACTATCTCCTTAGGTGGATCAAACCAGCAAACAATTTTCTCCCTAATGAAAGTGGCCATCTCCCTAGCATTATCATTCGTCATTGCTCAACAACTTTGTAAAGTAGTCTGTTCGCTACAATAATATATCACTTTTGCATAGTTGATGAATGGTATATTGTTCCAACAAAATTGATATCCCATTTTTTCAAGGGTAACATAACTAAAATAGGGTTTACAGACTACCTACAATTCTCCCTAGCATCGTGTCTTTGACAGACACATCATAGTGCTTAACATAACTGAAAGCATCCCAAAAGATTGATGGCTACCAATATCCAGCACAGAGAGCCTTCTCGGCAATAATCCATCTAGCAAAATGTCCCCCACATGGTGAATCATAGCATTCCTCGAGAATAAATGGTACCTCATCAAGTACTACACATCAGCGAATAAATGTCATCCACACCTCTCCGATACAAGACACCCGCTACAATCAAAAAGCATAGTGCTTGCTGCTTAATCTTTCTCTTCTCAGACTTTGATAGAGTAGCCCCAAATCCCCCTATAGATAGATAATGTGTTATAGCTACATACTAGAAAGGGATGGAAACTATATCAATTCCTTCAACCAAAATTTCCTTCAATGTCACTTTCTTCAACCAAAATTTCCTTTTGCTCCCTAAAATCCACAAGACATTCCACAATACCCTGCAGGTTCAGTGGCTTACTGCTAATCTCATAATCAAACTCTTGCAAAAATATTAACCACTTTGCTAAAAAGTCAAATAGCTACAACTTGTTCATCAATAGTCTAAGTCCTTCTACCTTTGTAAAAAATACCACCTTCTCATAGAGAATATAGTGCCTAAATTTCTTTGTGGCAAAAACCATACCAAGGCACAATTTCTCCATATAAGTATAGTTGACTTTAGATATCCCCAATTTATGATTAGAAAAGGTGATTGGATTATACCATTTCTCTTTCCAAATTTAGGCTAAACAGCAGCTAATACTATGCATTGTTGTTGCTGAAAATATATAGAAAACTTCACCTCTTTTGGGTGCTTTTAGGATTGCCACTTTCACTAGTTCCTTCTTTACACCCTCAAAGGATACTTGACAAGCTTTGCTCCAATTATACAGATAGTTGAAAGATAATAAGTTCATCAATGGCAACATTCTTTCTGCCAATGCATTGATAAATCTACAATAATATCCCATTGATGGCAGAAAGTTGTGCACCTCTTTTGGAGTGCATGGTGGACTCATAGCAAGTATGACCTTTATCTTTTCAGGATCAGTCATGATACTAGCCGAGCTAACCACATGGTCGAGTAACAACCCATAGGGCAGCCCAAAGGGCATTTTCTATGATTAAGAGTAGTGCAAAACTATCTACAATGCTCAAAACGTTTCCTTAAAATGACCAATTGTCTATCCCTTGTAGTGGCTGCCCCTAGATCATCGATAAAAACTTTTAACTCCTCTGGGGAGATATCACCAAAAGTCTTATCAGTTGTATATTGCCAAGACTCAGATGCATTGCATAGACCAAAGGCCATCACGTGATATGCAAAGGTACCAAAGATAGTGATAAACATCGTTTTCAGCTTATCTTCCTCCGTAATAACCATCTGGTTATATCTAACAAAGCAATCAATAAATGAATAGATTTTCCTACATGTTAATTAATCTAAAATTTTATCAATAAATGGTAATGAATAGTAATTCTCAACTGTATTCTTATTAATCTCTTTGAAATCTATGCAAAGTTGAATTTGATTATTCTTCTTCTTTCTGATTACAACTAGTGAACACCACTCTATGTGTTGAACCAGAAAGATCATGCCAACTTTCTATAATTTTGTCAACTCCTCAAATAGCCCATCCCTTAATTCACAAGGCACATGCCTTACTTTTTGTCGCACTGGGTGGCTGCTCCTTTAGGGGAATAGTATGAACAGCCAGGCTTGGAGGAATACCTTTGAGCTCCCGTCATAACTCCAAGCAAAGATGTCACAGAATTTAATTGGCCATGAATCAATTAACATACCAAGGTCTAACTCAATTACATCTGCATCTCTTATTATCTCATGGGCCTCTATTGGCTCATTCAAAGTTACTTGATAGATATCCTCTGTAGTAGTGGACCCCTCCTTGGATTCATCACTTGATGACGTCTCACTACTAGTTGCCTCCTCCAATGTATCTATCTCTATAGAGGATAAAGGAACTTCTCACTTTGAGGAGATTCAAGGTAGACATCTACTATTACACATCTGGAACCTCTACCACAAATTAGTTGACTAGTGGTGAGGGCTGAAATAATGAACGGGTTGCCTCTTACCCATCCAAACTCCAATCCTCACTAAGAGAACTAAAGAGGGGCACCACCTAGCCAAAGGGAGGATGGGCTAGGACATCCATTTTCTCAAAGAGAATCAAGAGAGCCAAGACACAAATTTACAAGACAGAATATATGTACCAGACACCATATTGGAATATAAGAGAGAGAGAGAGATGAGAGGAGAGGGAGACAAGAGGAGAAGAGGTAGAAGAAGCTTGCCATTATGCTACATGGAATGAGAAGATGAGAAGAGAGGGAGATAATTATGCTACATAATAAAAGAACTCACTCATAGCTTACCTCAAAGAGATGAGGGTATTCTAGAGTGCTCTCATGGACTTGTCATTCTCCTTTCCCTCCCCTCTTTTCTCAAAGAGAATCAAGAGAATCAAGACACAAATTTACAAGAGAGAATATATATACTAGACACCATATTGGAATATAAGAGAGAGAGATGAGAGGAGAGGGAGACAAGAGGAGAAGAGGTAGAAGAAGCTTGCCATTATGCTACATGGAATGAGAAGATGAGAGGAGAGGGAGATAATAGAAGAAGAGGTAGAGGAAGCTTGCCATTATGCTACATAATAAAAGAACTCACTCATAGCTTACCTCAAAGAGATGAGGATATTCTAGAGTGCTCTCATGGACTTGTCATTCTCCTTCCCCCCGTCTTCATTCTCCATGGGCTCTTTATATAGCCTCCATGAGGGATTAGATTAAGCTAATCTTCTTGATTAACATAATCCTAGATGATGTATGGCATCTTTGAAAATATGGAGCATAGTGAATGGAACAAGTCCCCACCTTGGTCATCATGCAAGAAGCCAAGGGTGGTGGTAGACAACATAGAGAAATGGAGCTAGATTACAAGAGATGGGTGCCCAAAGCACATTATTATAATATATTTACAAGAAGGATAGAGTGGAAAGTTGGTGTGGTGAAAGAGAGAAGAAAATTGCATGTAGCCAGCAGTCTGCGCCTTCGTAACTTCAAATCCGTGAGGAATTTGAAAAAAGTTTCTTCTGAAACTTTGTAGACCAGGTCGAAACCGATCGGGCTCTGTGGGAATTTTCTTGAAATTCGCTTTTTCTTGGGAGTTATTGAGATTATAAAAAACGGCTTCTAAAAGTTGCTTTGACTTTAGTCCCCCATATGTATATAAATACATATAAGCATGTAACAAAAGGGATCCATGCTTGTAAGCTTTTGTGCAAGATCCAAATGACACCACGATGTGGATATTGACTTGTGTACTATGGTGAGGTGTCCTCTAATGATGGTGATAGATTCCAAATCTTAGTGATGCAGACGGAGCCCATGTGTAGTTGGAGGCTAGTCCTTTGAAAAATCTATACGTTCACTCAACTCCTAGGTGTAATCCATTTTCATCTTCACTAAGATAACCATCCCTTTTACCCTTTACATTGACATGCCTTCTAAGAACTTGTTCCCCCCATTTGCTAGAGTTATCATAATCGAGAAGCAATGTAGCATACCTAGTGCTTGAAGAGTAAACCCAAAGTGATATGGTAAGCTCTTGATAGGGGCTTTGGCCAAATTTTGTGGTAATAATCCGGGTTGTAAAAAACCCGGATCATTAGCCCTTCCCTTAGGCTAGAGGTATTCATGCCTCTAGCTTGATAATGATGGTCCAATAGAGCAAGGAGGACTGCACCCCCTCATTGGTGGCTCTTCATTGAATGACTGCTCCAAAGTGTTCATATTTCTTTGAAAATAAGGCTTCAATCGCCATCCATTTACCCTTGTCTTGTGAACCTTCCCATCCATGTCACCTAGCTTATAGCTGCCATTTGAATATCTCCTTATGACCATGAATGGCCCTTCCCACTTGAACACAAGTTTAGCATCCTTTCTGTTATCAAAGCGATTATCATAACGTAGCACAAGTGATCCTTCCCTTATGTGTTTGCTAGCCAACTTCTTATTAAAGGTCTTCCTTCTCTCGTCAGCCTGCATGGAATAGTGTTGGACTGCTGCTTCTCTATCTAACTCCAGCCTCTCTAGATCCAAGATCCTTTCCTCTAACTTCTTATCTTGATTCTTCTCTTGACTCGCTACTAAAACACGCAAACTAGCTAGTTCCACCTCTATAGGAAGTAAAGCTTCTTGGCCATAGACGAGATGAAATGGAGTATAGCCAATTGAGGTTCTGAATGAATTCATGTAGGCCCGAAGAGCTACATTCAATTTTTTATCCCAGTGCTTGGGGTGCATGTGTACTTGCTTGGTAATTATCTTACAAATCAGCCCATTTACTTTTTCGACCAAACCATTACACTGTGGATAGTAGGGAGTAGAATGCCTGTGCTTGATTTTTAGCCTTTCCATTAGCTCCCCTACTAGGTTCGCCCTAAAACCAGGACCCCGATCAGAGATAATTTTCAATGGTGTGCCAAACCTACAACAAATATTTTCAAACACAAATTTTCCCACTTCTTGGGCTGTGATCCTACTAGTTGCTGAAGCCTCTGCCCACCTCGTCATGTAGTCCACTCCCATTATGATGTATTCCTTTTGCCAGATTGAGTTCGTGGGAGTGGCCCTATTACATCAATCCCCCATTTCTCAAATGGGCCATATGTAGTTATGGGATTTTGTTCCTCATGCACTAGCTTCCTTGGTCCGGCCTTTTGGCAATCGTCACAAGTGCGGCACCAATGTTGCACATCTTGATGTAGACTAGGCCACACAAAACCAGCTTGGAGAATCTTTCTACTGGTTATTTCTTGAGCAAAATGTCCGCCACAAACCCCTTCATGGCAGCTCTTAATCACATCTATAATCTCCTTTGCTGTTGGTACCCTTCTAAGCACTGCATCCTTTCCTTTGCAATACAACACATCATTTATCAAGCGGTATTTAGTGGCCTTAGTAGCTAGCCACCTTTTCTCACTTTTACTCATATGTGTAGGTGCCTCACCTTGCTGGAGAAAATAAAGCACATCTTGTTGTTGAAACTTACCTTGAAACAAGGGAAGCTTTACTATAACGATGCCCACCATTACCTCTTTCAATTTTTCAGCTGCTAGAGCATCTGCATCGCCATTTGTGCGCCTTGGCACAAAATAGATTTGGGCTTTCTGTAGCTTTCTCATGAGAGTTTTAGCTTCCCTCATTTTCACTGCCAAGTTATCATTTTTACAAGCCCAGATTCCTTTCATTTGCTTAACAATTAGCATAGAATCACCAAAAACATTAAGCCGAGTGATACCATGTGAGAGACACCACCTCAAACCTAACAGCAAGGCTTGATATTCTGCCTCATTATTAGAATGGACATCCTCCAAGCTGATAGCTTCTCCATAAAGTTTGTCACCTTCGAGATTGAACACCACTATTCCTGCTGCCGCTCTGTCTTTAATATGCTTGTAGGCCCCATCGAAGAAGAGGGCATGAGCATTCTCCACCTGTGGTGGCTCCTCAAGAGGAGGTGTCTCCTCTTTTACCTTTCCCTTCTCCTTTTCCTTCTTTTGATGGCATCTATGGGTCAACAAATCAGCTAGGTAAGCTCGAGTAGAATCCTCCACCTTGAAGGTGTAGTCAAACTCTTGGAGTTGTATCACCCACTTAGCGATTCTAGCTGAAACATCCATGTGCTGTAAGGCATAGGAAAAATGCTCTTCTGTTGTGATCACTATGAATGGCCTAGGGAGAAGATAAGGACGAAACTTTCTTACAGCAAACATTAGAAACAAAACCATCACCTCGACCATCTTGTACCCTCGTTCTGACGCTGTCATTACTCTATTAGAAAAGTAAACCGGTCTCATTAGGCCAGTTTTAGCATCCTTTTGTATTAGTGCTGCACCTAGAGCATCTTCCCCAAAACTCGGATTGACAAAAAACTCTTGATCCCAACACGGCTGTAAAATTATAGGAAGGGTGCTAAGAGCCTTCTTCACCTCGTGAAAGCACCTTTCGCTGCCGTCACTCCACAGGAGCTCCTCAGAGTGGGTTAACTGTTGCAGTGGAAATATTAATTGGGAGAGGAGATGAATGAACCGCCCCATATATCGCACCTTCTGAATGAAAGAGGTTAGTTGCTTCACAGAAGATGGTGATGGCACCGCCAATAGGGCCTTAACTTTTTTTGGATCTGCTTCAATGCTCCTCTCACTTACGACATGCCCTAACAAAGTTACACTGCTTTCACCAATACGACACTTCTCATTGTTTAACTGCCCCCCCATTTGTGCAAGGCAGTTGAAAGCTTCATCCACCTTTCCTAGATGTAAAGCCTTAGAACTATAAATACAAAAATCATCAATAAAGACCCTGATGGATTTTCCAAAATATGGCTGGAAGACATAATTCATGAATCGCTGGAAGGTAGCTGGGGCATTTGTTAATCCAAATGGCATTACTTTGTAAGCAAAACAACCCGAAGGTGTAATGAAGGTGGTCTTCTATTGATCCTCCTCAGCTATTCGGATCTGGAAATAACCTGAATACCCATCACAAACAGTGTATCTCTCATGCCCGGCCACCTCGTTAAGTATTTCATCCTGAAAGGGAAGAGGAAAGTGATCTCTCTTAGTTGCAGCGTTTAGCTGCTTGTAATCCACACAAATCCTCCATTTTTCATTCTTATTGGGTATCACCACCACAGGTGAAACCCACTCTGAGTCCCCTATTGGATAGATGAAGCCTGCCTTTAAAAGTCGTTGCACCTCAGTGAGTAGAGCGTTTTGTTGAACTACTCCCAATCGTCGTAGTCGCTGCACCACTGGCCCTGCTCCCTCTTTTAGATTAATGTGATGTTGTACTACAGTCACACCTGTGATGTGTTCATAATTAGAAATAAAAAGTGCAGAGTGTTTTATCACCACTTCCATGTAGGCTACCTTCTCCTCAACTGATAGATCCTTAGCCAACATTTTTTCTAACCCCTTCTTCTCGACCTTTAGAAGCTGCTGCGGAATTTCACTACTAGATGGCCCTTTTAATGTAATCCCCATCACTTCTAGAGAGCTTTCTTCCTCCTCATTAGAAGACTCTCCCTCTGTCATAGATGACCAACCCTCGCTGGAACTCCATTCATCAGTGGTGGTCTCTAACACAAGATCCTCCTATCGGCCTTCCTTCATGTTGTAGATAGTGCTCTTCCATTTTTTATGCAGCCCCTTTTGTGGCCTTAGCTCTAAAGCCCCTATCTCCCAATCTTGTCTGGCTTTCATTCCCATTAGCCATGGTCGCCCAAGAATGAGCGAATAGTCATCCCCCTTCACTGGCATCACATACATGTCAAGCTCCAATTGCACTCCACACACCTTTACCTTGACTTTCTTTATAACTCCCAAACAATTTACTACTACATTGTTAGCCATTTTGGCCCCAAATTTAGTAGTTTCATTTACCTCTAATCCCAAACGATGCATCAACTTTTCCGTCATGACACAAATCTCTGCACCTCCATCCACATATGTCTTTGACACTCTCTGCCCATTGATTTCGGCTTCCACTAGAGGCACAATATCTTTCATCTTTCTAGCCTGGATTGCATTCACATGTCTATTCTTTATGGGTCTAATGCTTACCGTCTTTGACCATTGTCGCCGCACTGTTGGAGATAGATGTAGTAATTGGGGCCATGAAATTTTTGGCCCTTGATTCCTCACATCAGCAAGCAAATCATAAGCTCTAGTACCTTTAGCTAGGGAAAAATCATCTGGCTCAATGTGACGGCGTGAGCAAGCCCTCTTTTTACTGTTGCGTGTCTTTGCAGCCATTGATGACTCTGCCTCCTCTTCCATATTTTCAACCTCCTTTGGTGGTGTAGGCTCCATTCTCTCAATTCTCTGGGCTTTCTTCATCGGCATTGCTTCAACCTCTACTACTTTGGTCTTCCCTTTGACATCACTCTCATCTAAACTAATTATCCTAACATCATGATTCTCTGGCAGTTGGACAGGCAAGGGCGGCACCTTTGCAAGTGGTCGAGGATGCTGGAGAACTTGAACCGGTGGTGGAGGCCCTGGATTTGGTGGAACAAACATTTCCCTAGGTGGTGTCACTTGTTGTCCCCTCCTTCTTGGTTGGAACCCATTTCTTGGAAAACGCCTAGGATGAGGGCAAAAGTACATACCATGGCCAGTCTCCCCACAATTATAGCAAACATACTCTCTTTCTTGTCTCCTTGGACCTCGATTGCCTTCATTTATGAGGGGAGGGGGTCGTACTCCTTGCACCAAATTTAATGAAAGGCTTTTAAGTTGATTAGTAATGCGTTGTAGGAGCTCTTGCTGTGGTATCTCCGATTCAGGTGGGGCCTCTGCTATTTCTCTAGGCCTTGGCATGGTTGGTAAAACCTGCATGGGCTCAACTCCCCCCTTCAACTGGGCTTGATACTTCAATTTTCTATCTTTCTCCCTCGCATAAGTGACTGATTCTTCATAGGATGTGGGAAACTTTCATTTGACCTTCTCCCTTAGTAGAGGATGGAGTCCGGCTAGAAAACAATCTTTCTTAAGGCAATCAGGTACTCTTTCTCCCTCGGCTAAAGAGGCTGTCCATTTATCCCACAATTTTATAAACATGCCTTCATAGGTTTGGTATTCCCCTGCTACGGTTTGGCGAAGATATAAGAGTTGTCTCCAAATATCTTTAGGTGGCTCTGTATCTTGGTACTTGTGCATGAATGCGATCTTGAGATTCTCCCAATTACCCCTTGTAGCCTCCAGGAGAGCTTGATACCACACGCGAGCATCACCCTTTAGAACTAAAGGAAATGCCCGTACTTTGGTTCCTTCATCATCCCGGCCTGTGACTAGGAAGGCCATTTCTAAGTCATCCAAAAAGTCTAGAGCTTTCTCCCCTTTGTGCAAAAAAAATTTTGGAAATGCCATATTGCCTTAGTAGAGTATGAAGATGAAAACGTCTAGACTTAAGTTGTATTTTATAAGGGGAAGGATGAATGGGTTCACAGATGCATTGATTTCAGCAAGACGTCTAGGCCCCAGTATGCTTCTAATAATGCCTTGGAATCTAAGCTTTGTGCTAGCAACAATATGCACAGTTTGCATAGCAAGTGGATGGATAGGTCCATACAACTCGTTCTGATTCATGAGAAACTATTATAATAGGATAAAGACATGTACATTGAAGGATGCATTATAGTCTAGCATTGGGAAGATTATAGGTTCTGGTGATACAAGGATCTCCCTTAATCTTTCAGCCCCAAAGTACATGACAAGACGCTGCTGGAAGAAAATCTTCCTACTGATGCATACATTAACTCGGATATTTTGTACAGAGTGAAAGGTGTAGAAATTCGGGCCATTGTTATTATTCATGAGTGGAGACTACTTAAGGGAGTAGAGGGAATGCACTTTCTTGAATTATGAAGGATTTTTCCGAGAGTGTTTCTTTTTGGAACCCACCAACTTTGCTATACGGAGAATTTGCTCACCAGTGATTTTTCTTGCTTTGGTGTGTCCATCTTCGGTGACATATATTTCATAAGGTGTGATGGCCACCTTTTCAACCACACCCAACCTTCGAGCTAACAACAGTTGAAGTTAGTCTCCATACTTTGCACTTCTACAAAACTCCACACCGTTCATGCATAGTTGTCCTCCTTTGATATGGATTAGGCCAGAGAGAGAGGGATTTTATGATTTGGAGACGAGGACATCTCGGAAGGGCCCGCATGCGTGCCGTCATCCGATAGGCATACTTTCTTTCTTGAGCTTCTTTAGGAGACAATTCTGGGAGTCGTGGACTTTGACCAGCTTCAAAAATAGTTGGTGAAGGCGTTGAGGAAGAGCCACTTGGGGAACTTGTTGTAGAGGATGCACCACCATGTGTTGTATCATTCCACATAAGGAGGTAGAGAATTGTGGTTGAGAATGTCCTCAGTGGGGGCACCAAAAATGAGGGCTGAAATGATGAACGGGTTGCCTCTTACCCATCCAACCTCCAATCCTCACTAAGAGAACTAAAGAGGGGCACCACCTAGCCAAAGGGAGGATGGGCTAGGACATCCATTTTCTCAAAGAGAATCAAGAGAGCCAAGACACAAATTTACAAGACAGAATATATATACCAGACACCATATTGGAATATAAGAGAGAGAGAGATGAGAGGAGAGGGAGACAAGAGGAGAAGAAGCTTGCCATTATGCTACATGGAATGAGAAGATGAGAAGAGAGGGAGATAATTATGCTACATAATAAAAGAACTCACTCATAGCTTACCTCAAAGAGATGAGGGTATTCTAGAGTGCTCTCATGGACTTGTCATTCTCCTTTCCCTCCCCTCTTTTCTCAAAGAGAATCAAGACACAAATTTACAAGAGAGAATATATATACTAGACACCATATTGGAATATAAAAGAGAGAGATGAGAGGAGAGGGAGATAAGAGGAGAAGAGATAGAAGAAGCTTGCCATTATGTTACATGGAATGAGAAGATGAGAGGAGAGGGAGATAATAGGAGAAGAGGTAAAGGAAGCTTGACATTATGCTACATAATAAAAGAACTCACTCATAGCTCAACTCAAAGAGATGAGGGTATTCTAGAGTGCTCTCATGGGCTTGTCATTGTCCTTCCTCCCCACCAAAAAAATGAGGGCTAAAATGATGAACGGGTTGCCTCTTACTCATCCAACCTCCAATCCTCACTAAGAGAACTAAAGAAGGGGCACCACCTAGCCAAAGGGAGGATGGGCTAGGACATCCCTTTTCTCAAAGAGAATCAAGAGAACCAAGACACAAATTTACAAGAGAGAATATATGTACTAGACACCATATTGGAATATAAGAGAGAGAGATGAGAGGAGAGGGAGACAAGAGGAGAAGAGGTAGAAGAAGCTTGCCATTATGCTACATGGAATGAGAAGATGAGAGGAGAGGGAGATAATAGAAGAAGAGGTAGAGGAAGCTTGCCATTATGCTACATAATAAAAGAACTCACTCATAGCTTACCTCAAAGAGATGAGGATATTCTAGAGTGCTCTCATGGACTTGTCATTCTCCTTCCCCCCTCTTCATTCTCCATGGGCTCTTTATATAGCCTCCATGAGGGATTAGATTAAGCTAATCTTCTTGATTAACATAATCCTAGATGATGTATAGCATCTTTGAAAATATGGAGCATATTGAATGGGACAAGTCCCCACCTTGGTCATCATGCAAGAAGCCAAGGGTGGTGGTAGACAACATAGAGAAATAGAGCTAGATTACAAGAGGTGGGTGCCCAAAGCACATTATTATAATATATTTACAAGAAGGATAGAGTGGAAAGTTGGTGTGGTGAAAGAGAGAAGAAAATTGCATGTAGCCAGCAGTCTGCGCCTTCGTAACTTCAAATCCGTGAGGAATTTGAAAAAAGTTTCTTCTGAAACTTTGTAGACCAGGTCGAAACCGATCGGGTTGCATGGGAATTTTCTTAAAATTCGCTTTTTCTTGGGAGTTATTGAGATTATAAAAAACGGCTTCTAAAAGTTGCTTTGACTTTAGTCCCCCATATGTATATAAATACATATAAGCATGTGACAAAAGGGGTCCATGCTTGTAAGCTTTTGTGCAAGATCCAAATGACACCATGATATGGATATTGACTTGTGTACTATGGTGAGGTTTCCTCTAATGATGGTGATAGATTCCAAATCTTAGTGATGCAGACGGAGCCCATGTGTAGTTGGAGGCTAGTCCTTTGAAAAATCTATGCATTCACTCAACTCCTAGGTGTAATCCATTTTCATCTTCACTAAGATAACCATCCCTTTTACCCTTTACATTGACATGCCTTCTAAGAACTTGTTCCCCCCATTTGCTAGAGTTATCATAATCGAGAAACAATGTAGCATACCTAGTGCTTGAAGAGTAAACCCAAAGTGATATGGTAAGCTCTTGATAGGCGCTTTGGCCAAATTTTGTGGTAATAATCCGGGTTGTAAAAAACCCGGATCAGTGGCTATATCAACTTGACAGTCTGCTTGTAAGATCTATGGTCTACCTAGCAGTACTACTTAATTACTAGACCGCCCCACAAACCGGGTAACCCTAATGTCCAGAATGCATTCCACATTAGCAAATGTCACATGGACTTTAGTAATGCACCCTTTAGGTTGTCTTAAATTGTCATCAGCTTTCAGAGAATCATGGAGATATCTTTTTTATTTCTAACCCTAGCCTCTCCATCAATTCTGAACTTTTAATATTGACAGAGGATCCTATATCTACAATAGCATGATCCACTAATATTCCATCAACATAAGTTGCTACCCTTGGATAATGCTTTTTACCATGCTCAAACCAATCATCTCCTACTTGTGCTATTCCCAAGGTCTCCACGATATACCTAATGTGCAGAATCTTCTTAAACTCTTTATGCACACCTAGAGACAACTTGATCAACTACAAGAGGTTTACATTTGGCAGAGGATCCTGTATCTACAATAGCATGATCCACTAATATTCCATCAACATAAGCTACTACCCTTAGATAATGCTTTTTAGCATGCTCAAACCAATCATCTCCGACTTGTGCTATTCCCAAGGTCTCCACAATATACCCAATGTGTAGAATCTTCTTAAACTCTTTATACACACCTAGAGACAACTTGATCAACTATAAGAGGTTTACATTTGGCTTAACTTTGCAAAGAGAACTCACTAAATCAAATTCATGATAGCCAGCAAGAGCTCTCTTTTTTCCCACCAAACTATTCTCTCCTTTGATCTTTGAATAGGTTGCTTTGGTGCCTCTTTCTTAGCTTTTGTCTTCTTCTTTGGCAATTCCTTATCCTTCTTGAGGTCAACGTTACCATCAACGGCTTTTAGAGGTCCACCTTCCATGTCGGATTAAGTACTTGTGCCCCTTATTATCTTGCTTAGGATTTCCCTTGAAAGGTTTTACCTTGCCTTTATCAACGTTTTTACCATTTTGACTTCTCATTAACGACCAATAGATTAGATAGCTCCTCTACAATAGCCTTTCCTCTTTGCAGTATTTGTTTTGGTTCCTCATCTTGCTGGAGATTATTTCCTTGTGCTCGATAGTTGACTAGACCTAGCTATTTACTTCCTTACTGGAGAGAGCAAATCTTGCTCCAACAAGTACTAGCTAAGTGGCTGGACTTTCCATATATGTCACATTTAACATTTGGACAATTCCTAGGGAAATGTTAGTTGCCACACCACTTACAACTGAATCTTGAGGGAGCACCCTCTTTAGGGCATCTACTCCCTATCAAATTCTGCTGCTTTTTAAGAAAATTGACATCAATAGCTATTTGCATATATTGTTTGATAATCATGTCAGTATAGTGCTTCATCATATCTTTAACTTCACCAAGGACATTTGAGGCACTTGACTCATAGCCATGATTGTCTACCTGACGTTCCATCGGCCAAACCACTTGAGTAGGAATTGGTTGTTGATTCCTTAGAACAACATTAGGGTTTATTGCTTGGCCTCCAACACTTGGTGGAGCCATCTAACTAGACATAGGCATAATCACACTGGAAGGAGTCGACAGGCACATTCGGAATCATGCTTCCTCTCCCATTGGAAGTACTCATGGGAGTCACTTAACCTCCGTTTGTTAATACCATAGTATTTCCAACACCTAGACTTGGATTCTAGTTTGCCCTAGAGATGTAGGCCACTTGTAATCACAAATCTACCTCCTCTGCTTGTATCATAGCCGTATCAATATCAACAAAAGCAACATTGGTCAACTACACCTGAATGTTAAAATCTAGCCCATGCAAAAAGTATTACAACTGAGCAATAGCTAGAATAGGAATATAATTCTGGAGCTTACGAAATACTTATTTCAATTTCTTCACATAGCCTCAAACATTATCGTGAGTTTCTTGTCGTGTTACATTGAGAACACATAGCCAATACTGACCTCCCCTTTCAGGGGCAAACTCTATATAATGTGTACATCATTTTATATCATTTTTTAACTTCCACCCTTTTAAGAAGTAAGAATAATAATGATTCTAATATATTTTCATGTTGAAAAGTCATGAGGGAATCAAAGAGTCATATATTAATGATTGGCTCCATTTTTAGAGAAAATAGAATTGTATTTTTTTAGTTATGAGAATTTTGAGAAAAAGTGACCTTATCCTATAGTTTGAGAATAAAATAATAGGTGAAATCTATTGAAAATACAAATACGAGATTTTATTGATTGTAGAAGATCTCTTATTCTAA
Source organism: Lygodium microphyllum (assembly GCF_053477565.2). Lineage (NCBI taxonomy): Eukaryota > Viridiplantae > Streptophyta > Polypodiopsida > Schizaeales > Lygodiaceae > Lygodium > Lygodium microphyllum. The sequence continues at coordinate 115,093,857 of NC_141148.1, forward strand.
TATTATTTTGGAATCTCCTTTTAGAGAGAGAGAGAGAGAGAGAGAGAGGTGAGAGAAACCCCTTAAGGGGCAAAAAAGAGAGTCCATATTTCTCCTAATGATCCAGTTTACCCCTATCTACGCCCAAGATGTGCCATGAAGTGAACCATTAACCCTACAGCTTAGGGTACCTCACACTCAACATAAGTCATCGTTCATGAAAACAATTGCTATGCATCCAAGATGACACCATATGGTGCAAGTAATGCAATTTTGTATGATTCTTAGTGCTCAAACAAGTTTATTCATTAACAACCAACATTGTGAAGGTATGAATATAGTTATTTTCATGCCTTTTGTTAATCCTATACAAGGTAAGAAAAAAAGAAAAGCAAAAATAATTCCAAGAAAATTCCAAAATGCAGACCCAATGAAGTCAATAAGAAGGAGAAAAGGAAAAAGGCACAAAAGTAATCTCAGAAAAATGCAAAAGATAGAAGGCACAAGTTTTAAATGAAAGACACCCCTAAAATTTTGTAAAAGAGTAACAGGCTCACTCCTATGCAAATTGTAAAATTTGGACAGGCATAGGTGAAGGGATAAGGTAAAGAGAAGGGAATGAAAAAAGAGGACCTTGGCAGGATGCCCTGTCATATAAAAAAGGGGATGGATGCCCAAGGGATTTAGGGCTTATATATAAACTCAAAAAGTGAATGAGAAGCTCATTCTTGGTGTGTGGCAAAAATAGCTCTCTTCTTCTTCTCTTGCTTGTGCTTGTGCTTGTCCTTGAGGAGAGGGAGTGTGAGAGTGTGAGGAAGTGAGTGTGTGAGGGCGAGGAACTGTGGTGGAGAAGATCTCCATCTTCTCCTCTCTTCTTCTCTTCTCTTCTCTTCTCTTCTCTTCTCTTCTCTTCTCTTGTGTGCCTATGGTGGATGGAGCTTGATGGTAGAGGGTTTAGCTTGCTTGAGCTCGCATCACGAATCATGGAGCTACCGTAGTGCTTGAGGGAGGAGGCTACTCATTTTGGCATCAAGGTAAGCTCACTACACTCGTAGGATTGGAGGTGCACTAGCTAGGTGAGAGATAACCATTAGAGTTGACTTGAAATGCTTGAAACAATAAGCAGTCTGTGGGTCTTGGTGGTCGAGCGTGATCTCCCACTTCATTTTGGTTCCATTATCGGGACCAATAAATTCAAGCTTGAGTACTTTTGGGCTTCAAATTGAGCGTCAAAGTAGGGTTTCATCCCCGAATCAGTGCTTGACATAGGTAGGAAATTTGGGAGTTTAATCTTCAAAGAAAGTAAGTATTTTGAGTTTTTAATGATTAGGCAAGTAGGATAAATCATTTCACTAATTGAACTTTGATTTTTATTGCATTTAGAGTAGGATATGATACCAAGAAAGAAGCAAATCACTTTAGGGTTATTGTTGTAAACAAGCCCAAAACAGGGTAAAAACAAAGGAAAAAAAGAGTTTAAAATCCATTGACAAGGCAAGAGCACAAACGGGATGACAGTCGGGCACTAGAATAAGGGGTTAAAACCCAAGGAAGAGGGGGTGAAGGCTCAGTTTCAATCTCAGTAGTGTGAGTGAGAGAGAGAGAGCTTGAGAGAGAAAAGAGAGTTCCAGAGCAAATCATGGATTGATCATCGCACTATGGGTACTTTCCAGCTACATCAAGTATATATAAACCTTGCCCCTTGTCTACTATTGCATTTTGGAAGTTTGTGTGACTTGGCATGCCTAGAATCATTGTTGGTAATTCGATTTTCACATCACTTGGAACCATGGATGTCGGAATCAGACGTGCTTAACAAGGTCCGATTCCCAAATTCGGACTTAGACGTTCGATTAGTTTGGATAATCGGACGGTCCAATTTTGAAAATTAGACCTACTCGTTCGATCAAACATGTGGCTCAACCAATTCAGAAAATCAAGCAATCGAACCACTGACAATCAGATGATCAGAACAATCGGACACTCGGACCTCTCAAAATCGGACAGGTTAGAATTGGACCAACCAAAATTAGACAGTTCGATTCTAATAATCGAACACCTACAAATCGTACATTGCAAATCGAACACTACAAATTGAACCAGAAGTTGATGGAAAATTTTGCTAGATCCAGTACAGGCTTGGTAGAACACCTCTCATAGTAGAGAAACCTTTGGATAGCCTTCCAAACGCATCTGATGGCTCATAGAGCCTCCTAACTACGAAAAGTGTGATCTGACAACCTAAAAGCGATAGCTAGAAAACCCACTAGCTATCCACCCATTTAGAGCTCCAAATTGACCCACAGACCCTGATTACACCCCAACCAAGCTAAGAGACAAAGCAAAGGCCCTAGAGAATCGATAGGAGTGGCTAGCAATCACGCTTAGAGCCATATTTGGCTAAAAACAGAATGAGGGGAGAGCAAGAACTGCATTCAATATTTATCACCCTACATTCATACCCCACATTGTTTATCACTAGAAGTGCACTTGAAAGTTAAATGCCTAATTTCTCATTGTGCACAAAAGGATGATCACGCACAACTTGAGTGAACATAAATTGAGTGTTGTTTGTAATAAGAAGGAACGCACTCAGACAAAACAAGTGGAATGAACCCACTAATAGGAGATGACTCTCAGACCTAGACAAAGGATCGAGAACACCAGTCAGTAGGACACCAAAAGAGATCCAACACAGAATGCCAAAGGCATCGACAGATTGACACCATTAGAGCCGCAACACTATCAAATGACTTAATCAACCTCATCAACAACCTAGTGGAGCAAGAAGCCACAGAGATATCAGGATCCAGCTCCAACCATGAGAATGATGATCTCGACTTGGGAGATTTCCCACTTGACATCCAGCAGATGGTAAACAAATACGACTTACAAACCAGGATGGACCACCATGGTAGGCCATCGGAAAACATTATAGAAGACCTTGAGGAGGAGGTAAGATTAGCACAACTAGCACTACAGAAGATAGCAGCTTACAACCACGAACAACAAACTAAGACATTGCAGCAAGACATTGAGATGTGAAAAGTCCAATGTGTTTTAGCTCTAGCCAATAGGAATCATATGGGACCTAACACGGAAAGGGAGAGGGTGCTAGAGGTAGATTTGAGAGTGAGTGAGCTTCTCACAAAGTGGCTCATAGACAATACATCTCCAGCAAAGCAAAGTGTAGTAGTCTTAGCAACCTTATTGTTTACAAGGTAAGGAGTCACCGAGGGCTCCAAGAGCCACTCAAAAATCCCCACAATCATAAAGCAGTTAAACAAATATCAGTCGGGTACAGTTTTGTAGAGTAGTTTGAGCAAGTCTTCAAGGCTCACAGCCTCACAGACCTTGCCCAATGCTTGCAAGCTCTCGGCCTTTGCCTAGGTGATAAGGGTAGTACATGGTACACCAACTTTAGACACAGTGGAGTGCAACAATTTTAACAACCTCAATAATATCTTCATCAATAGATTCTCTGAGGCTAGGTATTCCAACAATCTCATAGTAAGGCTGATGAACGTTGAGCAGAAGGACAAAGAGGACATCGGGGACTACATTACCCACATGTGAAGTCTCTTTAAGATAATATTGACCAATGAGTGACCCACTGAGAGAGTAGTCTCCACAATCTTTGTGAACAAAATGCATAGTAGTAGTGAGTGACTCTACAAGGCCTTGGTAGGCAACTCAAGCTTGCAAAGAGACACGCTAGCTAGGAACTTGGAAGAGGCCATACGAGTGGACAACCAGCTCAAAGAGAGAAGCTCTAGGAACTTGAACCAAGATGACACTAACTCTAGATTCTCAAAGAGAACCATGACATTTGGTGAATGTTTAGCTCCAAGCATCCAAGATAAAGGGAAAAGTGTTGGCCCAAGCCAAGATCTAGTAGAGATGATGATGGAGCTAGAAGGCTGTAAGAGATAGTGATGAGGAGACCTATGCACCCATATATCTACTGTGTGCATTGTGGCAAAAATCACCTCCCAGTAGAATGTCAGGACCCTAGGTCCTAACCTTGCGCCAATGTATTGTAGGCTACCAAGGAGGCTTTCGTACTTGCAACCGTACAACTAGTCATACCTAGGGAATAGGCCACCAAACTTCCTTGGAAGGGCAGTCTCATTGGCTCTCCAAGAACCCTAACGATGTGAAGCCAATCATCCGTATAATCGAGATTAATTCCACATGCATCCCTAGGCCACCTAGACCTTTTGTAACCCATCCACTAAGTGATTCTCTAGTCCATTACATGGAGGGACCAAATAATAAGGAGGCATATATAGACCCTTACATCTCGTATGATGAAGAGGGCAACCCCATTCTCATGGACTATCAACCAGTGCTAGTGATGGCATTAGGTAGAGGTAGAGGTAGAGGCCTGGGAGGGCAGCACCAAGAGCCAATCCTCCAATGTTGGACTTGCAATCACCCATGACACATTTCTTTGCACTGCCCCGAGAGGGAGCAAGCCAATAGAGAGAAGGCTGACCTCAAATGCCCAAAGTGCAGAATCACCCATTTGTTTGTTGATTGCCCTAAAAGGAAACCATCCTCTACTTTAGTAGTTGTGCCATCAATGCCATTGGGGCTATTTGGAGTCAAAACACTCGACGAAGAGGCTACACCCATCCCATTGCATGTTATGACTTAGGCACAGAAGCAAGCCAACATAACACTGCCAAGCCCTAGTAACCTAGATGCAGTCTCAATAGGAAAAAAGAGTCGTAGAAGCGAAGGAAGAAAAGAACTAAGGAAAAGGTCATGCTCAAGATGGAGAGTGCCACAACATTAGAGTCACAGATGTAAAGGCAAAAACATCCACTCCAAAGACTGTAGAAAAAGGAACTGCTAAGGTTGGAGAGTACCCTAACCCGAGGCACCAACTTGAAGTCATAGATAAGGTCAAGAAGTGGGTGAGGGAAGCCCAAGAGCACTTAAAGGACATAGAGCCCATAGTAGAAGATGAAATCAATGAGCTCTCTAGTGTGAGCACACTAGTCTCTCCAACTCGACTAAAGTCAAGAGACTCATCTGCACTACGAGCAGTACCGCATAGACAAACCTTAGATGCCACAGGCCACCAAACTAGCCAAGACCATTGGCCAAGAAGCATGGAGTTAGGAGGGAACTGAGTAGCTGGCAACCTTCTTAGGATGCTAGTGTCAACCCCTGTGACTCTGCACTTAGGAGACCTACTTAGGCAGCACCCAACACTGCAGCAAGAGATGAAGCAATGGGTGGAAGGACCAATCGAGTGGGGGGTTGCTGGCCTACATGACCTTGATGTAGTGACTCAAATACCAAGCTTGACGTAGCACTCGATACCCAATTTCTTACATGTTAATGCCTTCTAGGAAGGCACTGAACTGCATGCGGTCTTGCTTATTCTGGCATTAGGAGAGACACTACAAGAAAAGGAATCATAAAGACACAGGGTAGGAGTTAGTGTGCTTAGCCATAAAGTGCTCCAGCCTTGGGATAACCCACATGTCAACAACACTAGGTTCATGTCACAGCGGCCAATGGGATGAAAGTTAAGCCATTCGGGTGTTGAAGAATTGGCTATTGAAGATCGCAAGAATGCAATTTTCAGTGGATTTCATCATCATGAAGGGGATAGACTACGACATCCTACTAGGTCAACCTTGGATGTGGAACACGCGAGTCATAGAAGATTGGGGTAACGATCTCATCTTCTTGGTCAATCGAACAAAGGCAATAAATAAGGGTAGAGATGGATATCTGGAAAACCATGCTAGTCAACCTAGATACTATCTCCACCATGCTAAAGGGTGATGCTCTAGTTAGGAAATCTTATGAGTCACTAATGAAGTATATCCCTTGCCCTGAGGATGAGCAAGATTGGATGTAAATGCTAGCCACAATCGATCTGCCATTCTTAGACAACGAGGAGGAATACGAGCATGCTGCTAAGGTAGCCGAGAATTATGCCCACAAATGAGCCCTCAATACCTTTATGCTGCATGATGGCTAGAAGCTTTTATAGCTGACCCAACCCTATTAGATTCCATGTCCCGAACGACAAGCGAGAGCTCCAAAAGATCTTAGAGTACTTGATAGACAAGCTAGCCACCACTAATCTAAAACCCCTCGAGCATCTCATGGATGAACCCAAATTGAAATGGACCAAGATACATGATCTGAACCTGATGTACAATTGGGCCTTGGTCACGAATGAGAAGAAAGAGAAGTGTAGAAACCTAGGAGATGACAAGCAGTGGGATGAGGATAGTTCGGGTGACGAGTACCAGGATTATTGTTCCTCCAGTGAAGAGAACAAGGAAGAGATTGACACGATAGAGTATGACACTGATGGACATGAAATTGAGCAAATACGAGTAGACTCCAAGCCGCAAGAAGAGAAAACCTTTAGAATCAAGAGGGATGGATGGAGTGCAATCCCACATGGTTGAAGCACACAAGAGCAATTGGGCGAATGGAAAGGGCTCACCCAACCTAGTGCCACGCCACTATGTTGTAGGACGAAATAACCTTCAGAGCTACGACCACTAGGAGAAACTCCCTCTTCCAATGAAGATAGAGAGTTCAACTCTAAGTTAGATGTAAGTTCAAATAGCGACCCTAATATTCCCGACCACCTAAGACCAAAAACACCAAGGGGGACCTGCCAGTCCACCTAAGGTGTAGACAGGTGAAGGAGGAAAGAAAGAGGCAACCTAGGAAGTCTAACACTGAGGAGCAAAAAAAACTACAAGATCTATCAAAGCAATTCACGAAATTTAAGAAAGGTGATAGAGTAGTGATCTTGTTGGGTGCCAAGAGGCAAGACAAGTGAATGAACCTGTAGAAGGGCCTACCAAGGTCAAGGAGGTCAACCTGGTTGAAGAAGGGGAGAAGCCTTGACCAATCTTCATAGCTGACGACCTAACTGAGCAACAAGAAGCAGATCTCATTACATTGCTACGAGAGCACATATATGCATTCACTTGGTCCCTCAACAAGCTGAAAGGAGTAGATCCAAGTGTAGTGACTCATAATATCCGCAGGACACCAAACACAATGCTGATCAAGGCAAGCGACGGCCATACCCTATGAATCCCAAGCATGCTCATGCAGTCAAGGAGGAGAGAGATAAGTTTTTAAGAGTGGGATTCATCTATGAAATTAAGCACACGGACTAGGTTTCACCCATTGTAATTGTCCTAAAAGAAGAATGGGAAAATCAGAGTGTGTGTTAATTACAAGAAAGTCAATGCTACTATATGAAAAGAGACAATTATCCACTACCATTACACTGAGCATATTCTCGAGAGAGTAGCTGGTAAAGAAGCCTACAAGTTCCTAGATGGCTTCTTAGGTTACAATCATGTACAAGTCCACCCCAATGACTGCTACCAAATGGGATACCTTTGCCTACATAGTCGTGCCTTTTGGGCTAACAAATGCACTAGCCACACTCCAGCGGCTCATGTGTGCCATCTTCAATGACATGCTCAAGAGAGAGTTAGAATTATTTGCTGATGATCTATGTGTTAAATCGAGTTGGCACAAACACCTAGACAAACTTCGCGCGGCCTTGAATGATGCAGATTGTATCATCTCTCATTGAACCCCCTTAAGTGCCAATTCTAGGTGAAACATGGATGCATCTTAGGACACATGATGTCCAAGAACGGCATTGCCATTGACTTCTCAAAAGTCAAGGTTATTATCAATCTTCCACCACCAACCAACTACAAGGGAGTGCAATGCTTCCTAGGACATATGGGGTACTATCGGCACTTCGTGTTGAACTATGCATTGATTGCTAGACCACTCTACAAAACTGCTGATAATATTCAAATGGGCCAAGGAATGCTAATGTGTGTACCAAGAGTTGAAAAAGGCTCTAACAACTACACCCATTCTACAAGCCCCGAACAAGACCATCACCTTCCACATACATATTGACGCCTTGAAGTTTGCCATGGGAGCTATTTTGTGTTAGCCTGGAGAACACAACTTAGACTATCCTATGAGTTTTGCCAGTAGACAGCTCATGGATATCGAGATGAACTATTCACGACTGAGAGAGAGGGTTTGGCCATGGTCTTTTCCATAAAGAAAGTCCGACATTATCTTCTAGCAATGCCTTTTACCTTCTTCGTTGACCATCAAGCCTTGTTTTATGTTGTAAATAGACCTTGCGCTATAGGACACATTGCTCAATGGTCACTCCAACTTTTAGAATTCGACTTCTCTGATGGTGGTACGCAAAGAAAAGCATCACTACATGGTTGACCACATGTCCCGCATACCACAAGAGAAGCTACTAGACAAGGCATAGTAGACCAATTACCAAATTGGAGAAGAAAAATCTAGGACAGCAACATGGACACCTAGATCTTGTTTTGCATCACACTACCCTTCAAGAGAGATGACCCCACATACATGCCATATCCAAGAAGGGTAGGCCTGGACTTCAACCCTGACATTCATGGTAGATATGATTTTTCGAAGATATACAATGTAAATTCCACCAAGCTTGACCTTCTCTGAAAGTAACCTATGGGACTCAACTGCCCATTTTCTCAATGATTTCACTTTTTTCCTAGATCTCGCCTTTATCACTACTTGTAAATATCTTAGATTACTTAGGGTACTACTTAGACAGGATCCTACACCATAGAAGTACCACCTCTCACCCCTATTTTTCAATATTAATGCCAGCATAGATAGTTGTGCGATGGGTAGGTTGATGATGTGAGCTGCTCTCTTACCATCTTTTTGCATGGCCCTCTTAGAGGACATGAATGACAGCTACTTCACTCGATGCAACCACCCATTTTTTCCACAACTCCTCTCCAAGTTAGAATGAACCTAAAGGGATATATGCATGGAAAAGTCTTCCTTAACAAGTCCCTTTGGCCCCCAACTCCTTACAACCATGATGACGAAGATTAGTTCTTCGTTCCTTTTTTTTAAAGGGGGAAAAAGAAAAGAAAAGAAAAGAGTAAGAAAACAAAGGAAAAAATCACAAGGGAAAGCAGGAAACTCACCATGTGAGCACGATAATCTCACTGCACATAGGGATCCTCAAGTTAGGTTTGTCCAGTGGCCTCGGTTGGCCAGCTCTATCCCTAACCCCCTAGACTCTTTTCTGATCCCCCATCCCACACTTAGGGCGCATCAAGGGCAAGAGATACCTAGGGAGGTCACACTCGCCTATGGTTAAGACATGTCTCCCTAAGCTTCACCCATAGCACCACCCTTATGCACGGACTGGATCCTCAAGAGTGGGGCAACACCTAGGCTTGCCTGTGGTTCCGACCTAGCTCCTAGTTCCACTAGCACGAGCACATTATATTGCACAGCAAGGTAGACACACCCCCTAGGCAGCGCACTTTTCTTTCTCTTTCAAGTACAAACAAGGGTGACCAACCATCGGCCTCGGAGGCCCATCATCCGCTCAGCATACCCTTGGCCTCCACCACCTCAATCATTTGATAAGCTTCTCTTTCATGGCCCATTCCCACAAGGCCCCATCATCGACCCAAGCAGCCACCCTCCAACTCATTGGGCCCTCATCAACAAAGCACCGCAAGTGCCACATGTGACTAGTGCTTGACTAGGAGGGGGGTAATGTTAACCCGATTATAGGATGGAAAAAAAAGAATAAATAAATCCAAGAAATTTTTGAAATGTGGACCTAGTCAACAAGAAGGAGAAAAGGCAAAAGGCTCAAAAGCAATCTCAAAAAAATGCAAAAAGACAGAAAGTGCAAGTTTTAAATGAAAGACGCCCCTAAAATTTTGTAAAAGAGCTCCAAGCTCCGTCCTATGCAAATTGTAAAATCTAGGTGAGCATAGGTGAAAGGATAAGATATAAGGGAAGGGAATAGGAAAAGAGGACCTTAGCAAGATGCCTTTATCTTATCCCTTCCCTTCTCATGTAAAAAAGGAGATGGGTGCCCAAGGGATTTAGGGCTTGTATGTAAACTCAAAAAGTGAATGAGAAGCTCATTCTTGGTGTGTGGCAAAAGCATCTCTCTTCTTATTTTGCTTGTGCTTGAGAAAGGGAGTGTGAGAGTATGAAGGAGTGAGTGTGTGAGGGTGAGGGACCATGGTGGAGAAGCTCTCCATCTTCTCCTCTCTTCTTCTCTTCTCTTCTCTTCTCTTGTCTCGCGCATGCGGCTATGGTGGATGGAGCTTGACAATAGAGGATTGAGCTTGCATCATGGATCATGGAGCTACCACAGTTCTTGAGGGAGGAGGCTACTCATTCGTGCATCAAGGTAAGCTCACTACACTCATAGGATCAGAGGTTCGTTGGCTAGGTGAGAGATAGCCAAGATCTCGCTTGAAATGCTTGAAACAATAAGCAGTTTGTGGGTCTTGGTGGTCAAGCGTGAGCTCCTACTTCACCTTTCTTCTAATCGAGATTGTTGCGTTGCTTAGGGCCAGCATCGAGCATTGTCATGCTACTTGACCCTCTTAATATTAAACCACATGTGTCCTATATGCCATGCATCACCACTTAAGATCGTGCTTTTGGTGGTAGATTTAGTGCATATTTTTCATGGATTTTCCTTCATGAAAGCAATAAAACCCTACTTTAACATAGAGATAGGGTTAAGGTTGAACCTCATGCCTCAGCCCTACCATACATTCACAAACACAAATATTATTTTTTCCTATTTTTGGATATTAAAAACCTATTTTTTACTATTTTTTCTTATTTTTCACTATTTATTCATGGATAATTAATAATATTTTTTTATTTACAGATTTATGCTAATTGATCTTACTGATAATTATTTTTCTATCATATTTCATCCCATACGAATACTATACACATGACAAAACCCCAAAAACACATAATTTCTCTTAAATCACAATGTTGCAAGTTTTGCATATTTACAAAGAAATTATTGTATGTCTATTTTTTATTGATTTCTTTAACATTTCTGATAAATCAGGGCATTGGAAAACAAATGCAACCATTTCCAACCAAAAATTATCATAAAATAATAAAATCTACCACTTACCCATAAATCGAGCTTATGATGTATGTGTCTCATGATTAGAGGCCCATTGATGCTTCCCAACAGCCACATGATGATCCATCCAACCTTGATCTACGCTCCTTTACACTTCAGCATCATTCCACAATTAAAATCTTTTATCTCAACCCATCCCCTTCTCTCATAGAATCAACCATGGAAACACCCAACAAGAGGAGAGAGAAGAGAGGAGAGAGAGATTGAAAACTTATCTTTTTATTGAATGCATCATTTTTTCTCATTCTTGCAGTGATAGATGGCGAAGAAAATCGGGATCTCATGTCTCAGAGCATTCCTTCCCCCTCCCCGAAAAGCTACCAAATTGGGAAATGAGGGGCACCGAAAAAAAGGTGCCTCTCCCCTCACGATCAGTTTTTGGGTTTTAGCCCCTTAACTAAGCTATTAAGGTTAAAACCTTAAAAGAACTAGTTCAATTTTGTTGGTTTCAGACTGTGTCAAGTGGTTTTTTGCTGAACGGAGGCCCAAATGAACTCTAATTCACTAACAGACTGGACCTTAGCTTTGTAGAGTAGAAATCTATAAGCTCAGCCGCTGTCGCATACTTTTTGACTCCTAGATCACATAGCTACTTTAACGCAAAACCTTACGAGGATTGAATGGGGAGTCAAACGGACTCCGATCAACAAACCAAGACTTGCGTTGGGTTCCTGGCATTGAACTCCATCTAGGAAAACTCCAACTCATCGATCCGCAACCATTTCATTTTGCATGAAAATTTGGTCTTTTACACCTCCTGTGCCACTTTTTCGCTTCAAAAATGGATCCCAAAATCCAGCTCTCAATAAGGCTTTGGCCTTCACAGTTTAATTCTTTCTAAACTTTTAGAAGTGCATGTATATACACTTTTATGCATACCATTTATTTATGATAGATGTGGCCCCCTCAAGTAGGGTGTGTCATGTAATAATTTTGCAACAATCTAAATACTATTCTCTTGACAAAAATGAAAATATGGTGCATGCTTGGATTCTTTTATGGCTTGTTTTTGTGCTTCTTGAGACATCATCATCTCTCCTTTGCCAAGATTCTTTGTCTTTTCCTCATTCCATACAAGAACTCTTCTTTGTCTCCATGGTTCCCTTTTCATATTTGATTCCTCTAGGAGTACATCACTATCTTCCATATGGTTATCTCCACTAACCTACATTTGAGTATCAACATTTAGTTATTGTAGATGATTACTTGTAGTAACCTCCACTTGGTGGCATGCATCAATTGATATTTGATGATATCCATTTGTCTCAAGGTGTGATTCATCATCAACTACATCATGTATAAGCATTTCAAGTGGCCACTTGATTATGCTTCCAAGTACTTCTAACATTGTCCTTGCCCCTATTGTTGGAAAAGGAAGCATCCATGTATCCTCAATACTATCCATTACATGAATAGAGACACATATTTCCAATATATTCAAAGCCACATATTTCAAAAGTGTTAGTGGAATGAATGATGTCACATCCTTTTTTAGAGTTTTCATGAGTCAAGAACACCTCGTTTACAACATTTCATATGGATTCTACCTTAAAGACCAAAAGTCATAAAACTTGGTTAACATACTATACATGATATGATAATATCCAAAGAGAACTCATTATGTTTCTAGCATAGAAAATAAATACACAAATGAATCTCAAACATGTTTTGTTTTTTTACTCAATTGTATAATGTAATGAGACGAGGTATGAGAGAACATTTCCTTATTAAAAAATCATTATAAAATTAAGCATGGAGCCATGTTTGAGTCACATTAGTAAAGAGAATTTATTGAAATTTCATTATTAGTATCAATCTCAAAATGAAGAATAACAGGATAAAATAACATCACAAAAAGAAGAGTTGGATTCATTGATGGCTTAAATAAAAAATTGAGTTTGAACACATGAGAACTTCATGTTATGGAGGCTTAATCTCAAAATTAAGTGTGACAAGGATAAAGGAAGAGATATATCTTGAGTATAAAGACTTGCAAAAAGCCTTGTATTATAATTGACTTGGTTTGAATATTTTGGGAACAAAAATCCACACATTTTCCTTATTGAGTCTCAACTCCATAATGTAATGAGAAGAGATAAGAGAGAACATACGATTGTTAAGACACCATTCCAAAATCAAATGTGAAGCCATGCATGAGGCACATCAATATAAAGCACTTACTGAATCTCATTCTTAGGCTCAATCTCAAAATGGAGCATAAAAGAGTAAAGGTCAGATATCTCATCATAAACACTAAGAGATTTGGATCCATTATGATGTTGCAAAATCAAATTTGAGGCATGATGGTGAGAGGTTCTTGTTAAGAAGGCTCAATCTCAAAATTGAGTATGATAATGATATGGGAAGATACAACTTGAGGATGAAAATTTGCAAGTGGCTTGGGTACTTTGTTTGGACTTATTCTAAAGACTTGGTACTAAGATTGATAATAAGGAGGGGTGGGAAAATAGCCATTAGACTCTATTTTAAAGTGGAGTATGAAGACTTGCAAGAAGCATATGAATACATGGTACATGGCTGAATATTTTTATGAGGATCATTTTCAAAATTCAACATCAAGAGAAGAGGGAAATCTTTCCATTGTAGATGACTCATGACCTTCTCTCTTTTTGGAGGTTCAATTTCAAAATCGAGCCTCCATCATTATGAGGTATTGCCACCTCTTCTTCCTTAGAAGGCTCAATTTCAAAATTGAAACTCCAAGATGATGAGGTCTCCTTTGACTTCAAAATCCATTTCCTCTTTAACTCAATTTTGAAATTTATCCTCGGTGATATTGACACCCTCTATCTCTTTTCTCATTATTAGGAGCCTCAATTTTGAAATTGAGCCTCAATTATTTTCAAGCCCTCCAACAACTCAGTCTCTTCGTAGAAGGCTCAATTGACCCTCTATCATTCTTAGGTTCTCGACCTCCTATCTCCTTTAGGAGGCTCAATTTTGAAATTGATCTTCATCTCCAAGTTGGAGCCTCTAAGATAACAAGGCCTTGTCAGACTAGGAATCCAAATGATGATGTGAGACTCTACATATCCTTACATAGATGACTCTTGACCTTCTCTCCTTTTGGAGACTCAAATTCACAATTGAGCATCCATCATTTTGGGGTCTCTCCACCTCTTCTCTCTTAGGAGGCTTAATTTCAAAATTGAGCCTTCAAGAAAGTAAGGTCTCTCCTTGGACTTCAAAATCTATTTCCTCTCTAACACAATTTCCTAGGAGAGTCAATTTTGAAATTTACCCTCTATTATTCAGAGGCTCTCAACCTCCTATCTTCCTAGAATGCTCAATTTTAAAATTGAGCCTCTATCTCCAAGTTGAGCTTGTAAGTTAACAAGGCCTTGTTTAACTTAGGAATACAAACGATGATGTGAGACCCCACATAACCTTACATAGATCACTCTCGATCTTCTCTCCTTTTGGAGACTCAATTTTGAAATTGAGCCTCCATCATTTTGTCATCTCTCCACCTCCTCTCCCTTAGGAGGCTCAATTTCAAATTTGAGCCTCCAAGATGATGAGGTCCATTTTCATGTTCATCCTCAATGATGTTGACACCCTCTACCTCTTTTCTCATTAGGAGGCTTAATTTTGAATTGAGCCTCCATCTCCAAGTTGAGTCTCCAAGATAACAAGGCCTTGTTAGACTTAGGAATCTAAATGATGACGTGAGACCCCACATATCATTACATAGATGACACTCAAACTTCTCTCTTTTTGCACGCTCAATTTTGAAATTGGGCCTCCATTGTTTTGAGGTCTCTCCACCTCTTCTCCCTTTGGAGGCTCAATTTTAAAATTGAGCCTCCAAGTTAACGAGGCCTTATTAAACTTAGGAATCCAAATGATTATGTGAAACCCCACATATCCTTACATAGATGACTCTCAACTTTCTCTCTTTTTGGAGGCTTGATTTCAAAATTGAGCCTCATCATTTTGAGGTCTCTCCACCTCTTCTCCCTTAGGAAGGTCAATTATAAAATTGTGCCTATAAGAGGATGAGGTCTCCTTGGACTTCAAAATCCATTTCCTCTCTAACTCTACTTAACACTACATTAGGGAATTTGGGAATCCTCATATATTTTGGGAATTCCCAATATAGTTAATATTTGGCCACATTATCAAAACGTGTCCCCTTACGTGAAAGTGGAGTCTACTTTATTTACTATATAGGTTGTCTTTTTGACTGCCACTTTGAAACATGGGTTAAGATTTAGCCACATGGCCAAATCTTTACCTCTTATTTGAAAAAGGGAATTGGAAGATTCCCAAATTCTCTAATATGGTGTTATTTCAAAATTCATCCTCTATTGTTATGTTGACACTCACTACCCCTTCTCTCATTAGGAGTCTCAATTTTAAATTTGGTCCTCTATCACTTTGATCCTCTCAACCTCCTAGAACCTTAGGAGGCACAATTTTGAAATTGAGCCTCCAAAAAATGAGGCCTCCTTATACTTAAGAATCCATTTTCTCTCTTCTTTGTAGGATCAACTTTGAAATTGAGTCTCCATGATTTTGAGGATCTTCAAGACTATCTCCTTAGGAGGCTCAATTTCAAAGTTGAGTAGCTAAAATGAGGACACCTCCATAGACTCAAGAATCCATTTCCTCTCTAGCTCATTATCGAGAGTGAGCCTCTATGATGTTGATACCTTGCACCTGTTTTCTCCATAAAAGGCTCAATTTTGAATTTGATCCTCCATCATTTTAAGGCCCTCCATCCAAGAACTATGTCACTTCCTAACACACTCAATTTTAAAGTTGAGTCTCTATCATTAGGCTTTCCCCCTCCTCTCTCCTTGTAGGAGGCTTCTCCTCTCTTCTTAGAATTGTGCCTCCAACATTTTGAGGCTCTCTACGACCTCTCCCATTAAGATGTTGAATTTCACAATTGCCTTCAAGATATAAAGATATCCTTGGAATTAAGAATCAATTTCCTCTCTAGCTCAATTTTGGACTTGAGCATCTATAATATTGACAAACTCAACCATTTTTTCCTTAGAATGCTTGATTTTGAAATTGAGCATCCATCATTTTAAAGCTCTCTAAAATTTTGAGTCTCCCCTTTTAGGAGGCTCAATTTTCAAATTGAGCCTCCATCATTTTGAATATCTCCACCCTCTTTCCTCCCCTAGGAAGCTCAATTTCAAAATTAAACATCCAAGATAATTATGTCTTCTTAGACTTAAGAATCCATTTCCTCTCTAGCTCAATTTCAAAATCGAACCTCCAAGAGGTCCTTACATATATGACTCTTTATTTCCTCTCTTCTTTGGGAGGCTCAATTTTAAAATGAGCCTCAATGAGAATCATTTAATATATGATGCTTTACCTTATTGAAATCAAGTTTGAGGTGAGCATGTGAGATAACAAGACCTTCTTAGACTTAAAAATATAAGTGAGGATGTGAAGCCCCATAAGTGAGACCCTATTTTCATTATTCTTAGAAAGTTCAATTTTGAAATTGATTCTCCATGAGAACATTTTCAATATATGGCACTTCCATTACCTCTTTTTTCAATTACTTATATAGGAAAGCCATTGGTGTGGTTTCAAAAGATTGAGAGCTTCCTTGGAATGTCTTCTATGTTGCTAAGGATAGAATCAATGAGTGTTTTGTTAAAAGATTCAACAAATAGCTTTTATTTTGGCCATGTTAAATGCATATATGGAAAATAAAAATAACTCCTTATTTATTGAAGAGTCCTTTCTAGACATCATTGAGGGACTTAATGCTCTCAATACAGAGTTGGAATACTTTTATCTCATTTATAGACTTTTCCCATATTGGAAACTTATTGCAATCTATGGCCAAGATGGTAGGCAAGTTTCATCATGAGATTAGAGTTGTTGAACTTAAAAACAATCAAATTGGGTGGTTGGGCCCCTCTATGTTGTTGTAGTTGTGGTGATCTTTATCAATAAAGTAAACCACTTTGAGACTCTTCACAGGTTGAATGAAAGTAAAGTGGCCATATCATGGAGTTCTTCATCTACTATAAAAGAAAAGAAGAAGAGGTAGTAATACAAAAACTCCCTAGTTGATCATGACTTTATCTCTTTGTTGATTAATGGGTTGTGTCATGCTCATAGATTTGTGATGGATCTATTTTCTGGAGGAAATGTTCTTATAGAAAGTATTTTGTGTAACTACCCATAAGTGCTTGAAACTCACCACAAATGTAAGTGATGTGCCAAGTTTAGGGCATGCTTTTTCTCAACTTGTATAGGACAATAACTCTTTAAGTGGATGGTTCTCTCTTTTCAACAAAGATATGGACCATGAGAAATTAAATGAAGAAGTGCATTAAGATCTAAATTATCCACCTATTGAAACACAAACAAGTAAAGAGGATGAGGACAAAGATGATGAGGACAATGAGAAAGGTGATGATGGTGGATGATGATAACAACAAAGAAGAGGATGATAAAGACAAAGATGGAGAAGATGGTCAAGGACATAACAAAGATGAAAACAAAAACAATGAGTAGGTAAAAGAAGATCAAGGATTTAATAAAGATCAAGGAGATAATGAGTGGCAAGTCAACAATGTAGAAGAGGAAACTCATGATAGCAATGTAGGTAAAAGCCTATTGTTCAAGTTTTTTAAATATATCAAAGTTTTATTTTTTTAAATAACTTTTATTTTCTATTTTGTTACCTTAGAATTTAAACTCATGTTTTGATAATGTTATCTTGTACTCTATGTGATATTGACCCAAAATGTGGAGACAAGAATGATGACAAGGTAGAAGGTAATAAAATGTTTAACCATATTATTCAAAGAAGCTTCTATATCTCTTTAGATTCATATACTCCACCACACTTGGAAATAGAAAACTTAGATAAGTTAAGTTCATCTTCTCATTGGTGTCATATGACTCTTTTCTTTAGTTATGGTGTTCTTTCTTCGTATAAAATTGAATGATATACAAACTTTCTTTATATTTTCACATGCCATGTACTTATCCAATCCAATACAATTATGTAGCTGATGTTTCTTTAAAAGACAAGGCGGTTGATATGAACATTGAAGATGAAAAAGATAATGTTGATCAAGTGCTTTTAGATGATGTCAATGAGATGCACAAAGAAGATAAAGAACCATCCATTGCAATAGATGACACAACTAGAGGTACGTAACTTTGTCTCTTTATTTTTTTTGTTGCAAAGTCTCTTATCAACAACATACTATGATAGCACAATTGTTATGCTCCAAGAAAATTTCATATCTTTAAGAAAATGTTGGGTTTGCACCATCAAAGCATATACGCAAGTATAAATTTAAAATTGCATATCAATCATCTCAAATGAAAAGTCAAGTTATTTACAAGAAAGATGTCCAAGGTGGAAAATTTTGTAATTAGAAGTATCTACATGTAGAAATCTTATTTTGTGAAGTGAAACAAAGTAGACCATTGGGAAGCTTGTATCATTTTGAGAGGGTTGGAGATGATTTATAAATTAGATATTCACGTGTCCATAGAGAGAGGCAATCAAAACTTTAGGCTATTTTGATTGATGAGTAAGAACACATGAGGCAAAAAAGCGCACCTCAATAACTTTCTATCGATGTATGGAACTTGGGGGCCTCTTGATTTAGAAAGATCTTGCTCAAAATCCTCCTCATACTCGTCATTTTCAACACATGCCATAGCATTCAAAGTATGCAAGTATTCATCCTCATTTTCCCAATGTTCCATGGCATACACATTATGACCCTTGATCTTGGCTATCTTATAAGGCATTTAGAGGCATGGTCTACTATATACTTGTTCCCATATACTTGAAACATAAGACCTTTTTCCTTTCTTTCCTTTACTGCACCCAAGGAATAGCTTTTTGATCACTTTGCCCACCCTAGAACGAGGCATTTCTTGGCCTTCTACATACTTACTTTCTCCTCTTGGGTTGAATGCTATCCAAAAACTGCCTTGTTTAGTTTCAACATTAAAGGTGGGGTAAGTAGGGATTTTTGGGCTAGTATTGGGCATGTTATTTCCTCTATAAATCCCTCCATATTGTCCATGCCTTATGGGAGCTCATTGCTATCCAAAACCTTGCTACAAATTATCATTCTTGTTGTACTTCCATGTATATCTTTCTGTCAATTCTATTGCATCAAACAAGATGGATCGTTTTTGAGTCATTACTTTATCACACACAAAGGCTTGGTTCTAGTCCATTGATCTTCAATCATAGGAGCTACAACAACAATAGCCTCCAACTAACACTAATGTTTGTTCACCTACATATTTAGTATCTATTTCTTCCTAATCAAACTTAGGATCTAAGATAGCAGTAGTTCTAAGTTGTTACTCAAACTTCCACAAAGTACCACCATGCTTGAACTTCTTCAAAGGCTTGGTTCTAGTCCATATATATATCCAAAGATGTTGAACATGTAGGAGTTATTATTGTTGTGGTTATTACTTTGATAGTGATTTACTTATAGACATCGTCATTGTTGAGGTGAACTTTTGTGTGAGAGTGCACAACGCAAGAGAATCACAAACACTGAGAGAAGCAAAGAGAGAGAGAGAGAGAGAGAGAGAGAGAGAGGGGAACGAAAGATGAAGGGAGAATACAAAGGGACTGAAGAAGAATGCTGATACAATGATGATGGACTAACTAGTCCCTACATGTAGCCCAAAGCATCAATGAGGGCACCATATCAGGTTGATGACAATGGTACCACCAAACATAGAGAGTTGAAGGGTCGGAGTGTGCACCTACAAAGGGAAGACTGCAGACTAAAGAGTGTGTATGTGTGCTAAGTGGGGGGGTTGGGTATAAATAGCCATAAATGCCCAAATTTGGCTAACCTTGCAGCACTAGGAGAGGCCATAAATGTTGGCCAACTAGTAATAAATGTTGGTCACTGAAGAAAAATGCGATAAAAATTAGGAGTGACCTCAAAAAAATCCCATATAACAGTGAAAATGTCTAGCATGTAGGCAGACTGTGGAAGGTAGTAACGGGCTTATGAA
The DNA here is from genome assembly GCF_053477565.2 of Lygodium microphyllum. NCBI lineage: Eukaryota > Viridiplantae > Streptophyta > Polypodiopsida > Schizaeales > Lygodiaceae > Lygodium > Lygodium microphyllum. Next base: position 115,113,880 of record NC_141148.1, read on the forward strand.
TGCGCACAGAAAGTTGACAATTAAAGAAAAAGCTCCTATGTCATTGTCAAACTCTGACAAAAACTCATAATCAAGAGATGATAGACTGACACAACTAACATATGTAGGCTAATACACCCTCTTGAATCCTTTGGGAGTGACTAAAGACCCAACAACCTCATGTGATGAAGCATAGAAGCCTTGGGCAAATGCTTTGTGAAGAGATCGCTTTGTGCAAGCATGAAACATAGGTTTCTTAGTTAGAGCTAGAGCACTCTGGTTGTCCACACACAGCTCCATAGGTCCAAGATGAGGAAAGCCAATCTCTACCAACGTGTGACAAAGCCAAAGTGCCTCCATAGTTATAGAACATAATGCATGATACTCTACCTTTATAGAAGAAAGGGCCACAATAGGCTCCTTCTTGCTAATAATTCTCAATCCAAGGGAGAAGGCGTAACCTGTAAAGGATGGTCCCAAATCCACATCACCTACCCAGTCCAACTAGAGAGAGTAACCCCCTCTCCATGTGTGCTTCCATAGGATCGAGTTCCCTATAAATAACGAAAAGCATGCAAGGCTACTCTCCAATGCTCCTAACTGGGAGTCTTCATGAAACAAGAAAATAATGCCACAACAAAAGAAACATATGTCCAAGTTTGAATAAGCCATATGAGGGAGCCAAACAAGACACCTATAATGGGTGGCATTTGTAAGGAAAGCTCTGACTACCAAAAGCTTGGACTTAGGGTCCATATGGGTCAAGAAATATGCTGAAAATTGGCCATATCAAACTCTGAGAGAAGCTTGAAAATGTACCCATGCTACAAAATAAAAATGCCCTATTCCATCTAATAGATCTCAAATCCAAGGAAGAAGTGGAGGATCCCAAGATCCATCATGTCAAACTCTTGTCTGAAATCTCTAGAGTACAATCAACCTCTTGATTATAGCTCCCTGTAATAATAATATCATCCACACACAAGATGAGTGAAACACACTTGTCACCCTCAACCTTGAAGTATAGGTTTGGATCATGAGTTGAGTGATGGAAGCCACTTTGTAGAAAGAATTGATCAATCCTGTGGTACCAAGCATGAGGAGTCTACTTTAGGCCATAGAGGGCCTTATGCAATCTATAGACATGGTCCTCCTTCCCTTGCATAAGAAAACTTAGAGGGTGGGAAACATAAATCTCCTCCTCAAGGACACCATTCAAGAAGGCAGACTTTACATATGTTGTTTGATAAACAAGCTAGTGGTGGTGGACTACAAGAGCCAAGATAGCTCGAAGAGCCAAGATAGCTCGAAGAGCCATAGCTACAAAAGTCTCAAAATAGTCCAAACCTCCCATCTGAGAAAAACCCTTGGCAATGGCCTAGGTTTGCACTTGTCCAAGGAACAATATGCAAGGTACTTGGTCTTATAGAGCCACTTTACACCTATCACCTTCTGCTTTGGAGGATGTAGAACCAACTCCCAAATCTGATTACACTCAATGGAATTGAGCTCCTCCTACATGGCCTAATGGAAAATATCCTATGCAAGAGCTTCCTCAACTATAGTAGGCTCACAGTCATGAAGAATCTATGACATAAAGGCATAGTTCACATAGAGTGAACTATTCTGCTAGGCCTATAAGTGAGCTAATTTGTGTGGACGTATAGGAGAAGTAGGAAAGTGAGAGACACATGAATCTTCCATGAGCTAACAGTACCATTGAGGAATCTGAATAGGTTCATCCTACTACGAAGGAGATCGAATAGCCTCCAGTACCTACAATGCACCTATCTATGAAAGGGACTCCCCCTCAACAAAGGAAGGTAAATCCTCCTCATTGGAAGAGGGCTCCCCCTTTGACAACTAAGAAACCCCAAAAGACTTTGGAGGGTAGGCAAAAGGGGTGGAAGTATGCAAGAAAGAAGAAGTAATTGCATCAGTCAAAGGTGGTAGGGAAGCTGGGGTAGAGGTTGGAGAATGAGATGGGGAACCAAAGACAAAGTAGGCGTGTGAAAAGGCAACTTGGAAGGTAGTAGAGGAACTAAGGGCGTGGGAAAGGATCGAGTGATGATGAAGAATCACCTGCAATAGAACCATGAATAGGGTCCTCTAAGGTCGAGAAGCCTCATTTAAGATCACATCCCTACTCACATCAAGCTTCCGTGTCGTCAAGTCTTAGAGTTGATAGCCTTTCATTATAGTGCTATAGAGGACGAAGATAAGCTTCCTAGACTTTGATTCAAGCTTCATTTTCCTCTTCATCTTGTCCACATGGACTAACGCAGTATATCTAAAGATGTGAAAGTGAGACACAAAAGGCTTTCGATCAAAGAAATCCTTGTAGGGAGTCATGTCCTATAACATAGAAGTCAGGGAGTGGTTGCAAATGTGAATCGTAGTAGCCACCACTGCCTCAGCCCAAAGGGTATGAGAGGAAGACCCCAATGCTCTCGAGCCATCTCTACCATGGTCTGATTTGCATGCTCCACAACACCATTCTACAATGGTTTATTCAAATGGGTATACTTTAGCCAAATGCTATGATCCCTACAAAACTAAGAAAATAGGTTAAAAGTAAACTCTCCATTATGATTTGCTCACACGCCAAGATTTATGGAAGTAGTTTGTGTCTTCACAAACACCTTCCAATTGCAAAAATGGGAATATGTCTCACTCTTGGATTCCAAAAAATAAGGCCACACATAACAACTGAAGTTGTCTATAATCAGCATTAGATACTTGGCCTTCCCAAGGGAGGTCATGCCCATAAGGGTAAATAGGACATTGTCATACTGGGATTACCTCAAGTAGTACAAGGAAACAATTTTTTTTTGCTACAGTCCACAAGGGTCAATATGAACCAACTCAAGCGGATTAGAAGCCCTATTAGTAGCAACCTAGGGATGTGGTTGCCTATGCTAGTTACACCTCAAACAACTAGGACAAAAATTTTGAATAGGAGGAAAATCAAGAAGTCTCTCCACCATCTTCTTTCGAGAAGCCTATCCAATAGCACCAAAGTTGCGATGACCATAACAAGCATGCTAAAGCAGCCTAAGCTCATGGGAAGACCTCATGGCTAAGGCTATGAGCATGTAAAGCCCACCCTCCTAGGCTCTTGTCCAAAGATTGATACCTTTAGAAGCATATTCCACTATCACTGCATCTTGTGTAAATACAATGTGGATACCAAGCCATGTAAGACCATGAATAGATAATAGGTTAAAACTAAATTAGGTACATACAGAACTTTGGCCAAAGAAGGCTTTTTATCTAGCAATAAAGGAATAGTCCCCGCTCCTTGAACAGAAAATGTAGAATTGTTACCAATGTTGATTGTGCCCCCTCTGATACTCAAATCAAGAAGTCGATCTGGCATGTAGATCATGTGAGAAGAGGCCCCACTATTAGCAACAAGCCAAGGCTTCTCCTAAAAAAGTAAGAGTTGTATCCTCCTCGACAAATACATCCACAAAGATAGACTTTGTCGTCATTGAGGTAGCCTTCGAATCCTTCTCCTTTAGCTTCAAATGGGGTACTTTTGCCAACACTTATCCTCGAGATGAGTGTCCTTCCCATCGTGTGGGCAATTTGGCTTCTTCTCATCCTTCTTGTCCTCGTACTTCTTGTCCTTGGCTTGTGCCTTCTTCTTCTTCCCTCCACCTATACTTGTAGTAAATCCCTTGGTGAAGCCAAAACTACCAGCCCCAACCTCTTGAGTTGCTCATCATGCTCCAAGACAAGCAATGAAATCTCCTTCCATAAACATGTCTCACGAGTCCTCGTTGTGATAAGATTGGTGTAGAAGATATCAAATTGAGGAGAAGACAACTAAGTCAAAAGGATCATATCCATATCTTTAGATGATATTATTTGACCAAGAGAGGCAATCTCACCTCTCATGTCCCCCATCTTTGTGATGTGTTCCTTCATAGAGGAGGAATCATGAAGAATGAGCACCCATAACTTCTTCTCAAGGGAAATCTTCTGGGCAAAGGTCTTATGTTGATACAAAGATGCAAGCTTCTTCCTCACTTCCTCTATGGTCTTCAACCTATGAACATATACAAGGATCGAATCCTACAAACTTCTTCCTCTCTTCCCCCATGTCTTCAACCTACGAACATATGCAAGCTTCTTCCTCACTTCCTCCATTGTCTTCAACCTACAAACATATGCAAGCTTCTTCCTCACATCCTCCCTAGTCTTCAACCTATGAACATATACAAGGACAGAATCCTACAAACTCATAATGAGAAAGGATTGGGCTCAAGAGTTGACCAATCCCACAAGGCTACTTGATCCATAGAAGTCCCATCTATTGGATCCTCCTTAGGATGAGGGATGGAATCTAAAACAAGAGCCCAAAGATCAAAGGTGTCAAGTGTGCACTTCACCTTACATGACCATAACGAATAGTTTGAACCATTTAGTTTATCTTCTTTGGGTAATGAAGGTAAAATGGCCACCTACACTAAGGGTATCAAGGATGACATCTTCACGTCGAATGGAGCCTTCTGTGATAGATGAATAGAATGGGGATGGGTGTGAATTGGGGACTCCTCTCACCAACTATAATCATGATAATATCATCTCCACTTAGAAGAGTGTTTAGAAAGAACCTCCTCCTCTGAGTCATCAAAGCTTGTGAAGTGGTACAACATCTTCGATCTTGTAATCATCTAAAAATTTGCATTTTGAAGGAGATAGTGGAAAAGACAAATCAACTACAAAGACTATAGATGTGTTGTCTGTTAGAGGGGAAAAGTTGTCACCTTCCATCAGAAAGCTATCACCTACAATAGCATGATATCACATATGCCTACTAGGAAGCTATTGCCTACAACAAGATGCTGTCACTTGCACCAAGAAGAGGTCATCTACAAAATGAAAATCTACACTTTTTCTACAAAACATAGAAATAGATGCCCGCCTAAATGTTACCATATGGGTCTTAGAGGTTGTCAACAGCTGTCAGGAAGGTCAAGCTATGGACCACCTATATAGTTTGTAAACACAGTAAATGCAAGCTAAAAATCTGTGTTTGAGAAATCTTTGCTACTCCTTCATGATGAAAACCTACTCTTCTACAAGAAATCTCTAGATTATGTCCTCACTTAGGTGATGATACAATGTGAGAGTAGGCAAGGGAAGAGAAACACAAACAGAGAGAGAAGCGTGTACATGCACGCACACGCACACGCACACACACATAGAAAGAAAAAGCAAAAGAAGAAGGAAGAATATTGCATTGACTAAAGAAGAATGCCGATACAATGATAATGGGTAGATCAGCCCCTGCACGTAGCCTATAGCATTAATGAGGGCACCAAATCAAGCAGCACCAGACAAAGAGTCAGAGTGTTGAAGTGTGCACCTACAAAGGGGATACTAAAGATTGAAGAGTGTATATGTGTGCCAAGTGGGGGCTGGTTATAAATGTGCACCAAGCACAGAGAATCTGAGTGTCGAAGTGTGCACTTGCAAAGGGGATACTAATGAAGACTAAAGACTCTGTATTTGTGCCAAGTGGGGAACTGGCTATAAATAGTCATAAATATCCAAAACCGGTTGCTAACATGCACCATGAGTGATGCCAGGAGGCATATCTCACGGTGGATTCCATGCCACGGTGGATTCCGTGAGGTTTTACGGTGGATTCCGTAAACTTTGATGACCGGGGCTCATACACAAAGTGGATTCTTTGTGTGAGAAGTTGATGGGGATGCCTGTCCTTTTCGGGCGTTTCATTAATTTAGTGTGTACATGGGTGATTCCATAGCGGGTGATTCCGCAAAATGCATATTAAATTAATAAACGTTTATGAGTTTAGAGTGCGCACTCGTAATAAATTAAGGTTAGGATTTATTTCTAACCAGTTGATTTATTTATGTAGCTGAAGACTGCTAGGTATTCACTTTTGTCGGTTTAATTGTATTATTTTACTAACGATTGTGAATACTTCAGTTGATGTGTAGAGATAGCAGCAATGGCGGAGGAAAGCATTGGAGTCTAGCGAGTATTCGATCTATGGATTATATTTTGATAGGCGCCACGCCTATATTTTGTCATGTCTATTGAGGCATCGATTATTTATTATTATTTTGTATGCACCTATGCGCACGGATATGTTATTTCTATTTGGACATTGTATTGGGCGTGCCAGACTCTTTGGGCACCGTCCATTAGCTATATTCCTATTTTTGTAAAAGCAAACTCAAAAGCTAAAAGCTTGATATATTTTTGTAAATTGGGCTATTATTGAGCATGAAGATGGAATATACATAAAATACATGCTTTGTGAAGCGCTCACAAAAGGCATGGGGGGAGATTGAACCCAATTGGTCTCTTGCTCTTGTCGTTCATGCTTTTTACTTTGTAACTTGTGCAAAAAGTAGAGTTTATTGTTCTTGGGGACCTTCCGGGATTCACTACGTGAGCATACAACGACCGATCTGCGCACCAGTGGTATCAGAGCGGAGCTGAGATCAAGAGCTTCCAATCGCTACCCATCTCGTGCGAAGGCGAAGCTCCTGGAACGATCGGGCTCTACGGTCAATCTCGTCAGAAACCGTCGATACAGGCAGACTTCTGGCGATCAAGAACCCCTGTTTCTGTCATCTGATCACGAAGGACTGGGCTGTACAGGCGGAGGACCACTCCTTCATCAAGTCGTCAAATAGAGAGATAAGCCTTATTATTTTCATAACTCCTTCTTTCAAAAAGCTTAATAGTAAGCTTCATAAGCTTTAAAAGAAGCTTAATATCTTCAAAATTCATCATCGTGGTCTCGGAGTATGTCCATTTTTTTTCGCGCGGATCAAAACGCCCCCCCCACGAAATTCGTCGATTAAGCTTCTCTAAGCTTAGTCTTCTAAGCAACTCTCAAACCCTGCAAGTCAACAACTCCAAGCCACACACCACAGAAGTCAAGTTCTGCAAGTAATCTCTGATCAAGTTCTGCAAGTTTATTAAGTCGACTAAGTTCTGCAAGTCTGCAACTCTACAAATCACATAAGTCTGCAACTCTGCAAGTCAGACTAGTCAACTGGAGTCAGAACTGACTTGTGCTCAAAACTCCTAGAAGGACTGTTCCTACGCAGAAACTCCGAACTGCAAAGTTGTTCGTTGGAAGGTATTTTACCTATACGCAGGTTTGCTGAAGCATTTTCAGCATACGAAGAAGAAAAAATCACAGATTTTCTGAAGATTGAGAAAGAAATACCCAAAAACACATAAGCCTTGTAACCCCGAACTTGAGCTATGCTCATCCCGTTAACCTGATTTTGAGTGAGAAAGGTCTTTTGAGTTTTACAGGATGACGGAACCACATACGGATGATCTTATGGCTGAAGACGACCTACCTGAGCAAAAGCTGGACTTAATCATGATGCAATTGGAAGAAGAATGAAGGGCTAGGCAAGCATTGCAAGCGCAACTGGCAAAATTACAAAGAGCGTCTACTGACAAAGAAGAACCTCAAGCTGAAGATCTGATTCGACGTACCATCGACGCCACTCTTGAAGCTCAAACCATTCGCAAGGAATCAAAGATAAGTAAACGAAGTTTCAAATTTCGTACTTTCAATGGCATACGAGAAGGAAAGACTGTTCTAGCATTCATTAGTCAATTTGATGACTATTGCCATGAGGAAACCTATGCAAAAAAAGATAAAATCAAGTGTGTTACTAATCATTTGGTAGACAGAGCATCACTTTGGTGGACTATAGTACGCAAGAGCATAGAATGTCCTGCTACTTGGGAAGATTTCAAGAAGAAGTTCATGCAGAATTTCCTTCCACCGCAATTTCATGAGAAAGCTATCAAGCAATGGGATCTACTCCAACAACAGGATCGTGAGCCTATACCTCAATATACAGAGCGTTTTTGGAATGCACTCCTCTAGCTACACATGCTTGAAGACATACCAGAGGCAACACATAAGCGGAAGTATATGTATGGACTCCTTGGGCATTACTACGCTGAAGTTAACATGTTCAAGCCTGCTACCCTTGAAGATGCCATTTCACTAGCTCACGACACTGAAGATAAGCTACGCGGTAGAGACAGACGACCACAGCAATTCCAAGCCAATGGTAATTATGGATCTAAATAATTCAATTCCAATTTTAGAAGATTTAATCTAGGTCGTTTCTCTTCATCATCTTTCTGCAAGAATTGGGCAAAACCACCTGCATTACCATCCAATGTCAATCCAAATCCTAAGCCTATTTCACAGCCAAATCCAAATGTACCTAGACTTCTTGCCATTGCAAACAATGTAACCAAAGCCAAGCCAATAGTATGCTATAAATGCCACCAGCCTAGACATCTAGCAGCAAATTGTCATTCAAAGAAGCCACCAGCTCATATCAACTACCTTGGAGCCATGGACGAAGACGAATATGAAGATATGCCTGATTTCACTGAAGATGAGGACGACACTACTATTACTTCCGATACTTTACCAGGTATGCCTACTCCACATTCTTTATTGACTATGAAATGTTTGGTGCATGGAAAGGAAAAGACTATTTTGCATGATGACGGTAATACTCATGATTTTATTTCAGCAAAATTGGTAAAGGAATTGAAATTACAGACTGTACCTACGCATTATCGCATAAATGTTGCATTTTTAGGCACTAGGTATAATGGTACACAAGAAGTGCAAGACTTAGAGATTCAAATTGGTTCATACACTAAAAGAAGAAATTTCTTAATTGTTCCATTGCAGTCGAGTGACATTATTTTAGGTATGCCTTGGCGACACCAGCATAACCCAAATATAGATTATTCCACACACACAATGAATATTAATTTTCAAGGAAAATCTATTACATTATATGGTATGCATGCATCTAATGTTTTTCCACTACTTTCGCATACTCAAGCTAAACGTGCATTACGCAAGAGTAGTAAATCCTATCTCATTTGGGTGAATGAATTGCAAGTAAAGGAAAATCATATGCACCCTAGGCATAAGGAATTTCTTGCATATTTTAAGGACTGTTTTGCAGAAGACCTACCACCAGGTTTACCTCCTTCACGTCCAGAAGATCATAAGATAGATTTGATCCCTCGCACACAACCACCTTGCAAAGCACCATATAGGCATAACTAGATAGAGCAAAAAGAAATCCAGAGTCAAGTTGAGGAATTACTAAATAGAGGTTTGATTCGACCTAGCAGTTCTCCATTCGGTGCACCTATATTGTTAGTCAAGAAAAATAATAATACCTATCGTATGTGCATTGACTATCAAGCTTTAAATAAGATCACTGTAAAGAATAGGTAACCTATTCCCAGAGTTGATGACCTTATGGACAAATTGCAAGGATCTGCTATATTTAGTAAAATTGACCTTAAGTCTGGTTATCATCAGGTGAGACTAGATAAGTCTGACATATTCAAGACTGCATTCAGAACACAATTTGGTCATTACGAATTTTTGGTCATGCCATTTGGATTGACTAATGCACCTGCTACCTTTAGTAGAATGATGAACCGTATATTTCTGAAATATCAGTATTGTGTAATTGTTTTCTTTGATGATATTTTGGTGTTTAGTCAAAATGAGAAAGAACATTATGAGCATTTGTCATTGGTTTTTCAGTTATTGAAAGAAAATCAACTGTATGCAAATCCTGAAAAGAGTGAATTCTTTAAAAAAGAAATTGAGTATTTAGGCCATATTGTATCATCTGATGGAATCAAAGTTGATCCTAAGAAAATTGATGCAATATTGAATTGGCATGTACCTAAAAACGTGCATGAGTTACACTCATTCCTTGGTCTTGCTAGTTTCTATAGGAAGTTTGTACGTAATCTTTCATTACTTGCTTTACCATTAACCAAACTTCTGAAGAAAGGAATTGTTTATCAATGGACCGAAAATCAACAGAAATCCTTTGACTTACTGAAACATGCATTAACCCATGCCCTTGTTTTACAGTTGCCTGACTTTAATAGACCATTCTTTCTAGTAGTGACCGATGCTAGTGGATCAGGAATAGGAGCCGTACTTATGCAAGACAATCATCCTATAGCATATTCTAGTTGTAAGCTGAAACCCTCTGAGCTGAAATATTCCACATATGACAAAGAACTATTAGCAGTTGTACAAGCATTAAGACAGTGGAAACACTACTTAATGGGTTCAGAATTTATGATTAAGACCGATCAGCAAAGTATTAGACATTTACTTAGCCAACCTCAAACCGTCATATCAAATGGGCTTTCTTTATTCAAAGTTTCCATCCTATCATTCAATACCAACCTGGAAAAGAAAATGTAGTGGCTGATGCATTGAGTAGAAGACCTGCCATTCATAATATTTCTGTCATATCTTTTGATTCTTTGATTGCTATGAAAGATACATATCACCAGGATATTACTTTTCATTCTGATTGGAATAAATTGGTTCAAAATAATTTCATTCCTGTTGATTCATTGTCATATAATGATGGATTTATGTTTTATGAAAAGAGACTGTGTGTTACAATTCCATTCCGATCTTTTGTTTTGAATGAAATTCATTGTCCCCCATATCAAGGTCATAGAGGTATCATATCTACCTTACATATGTTAACTGAAGATTTTTATTGGCCGCATATGGATGCTGATGTATCTAACTTCGTTTCTAAATGTTTGATTTGTCAAAGAGTTAAGAGACATCATGGTAAACAGTATGGATTACTTATGCCTTTGTCTATTCCATCTAAACCTTGGGAACAAATTTCTATGGATTTCATTACTGGTTTACCAAATACTAAATCTAACCATGATATGATTTGGACAGTTGTAGATAGATTTAGTAAACAAGCATATTTCATTCCATGTAAGAAAACTTTAACAGCATCACAAGCAGCACAATTGTTTTTGAAAACTGTTTTTACTAACCATGGATTGCCAAAAGTTATTATTTCAGATCGTGATTCTAGATTTTGTAACAACTTTTGGATTATTCTGTTTGCTAACCTAGGCACAAAGATTGATTTCTCATCTGCATTTCATCCAGAAACTAATGGACAAACAGAAGCCACAAACAGCACCATTCTAGATCTTTTACGTGCATATACTATCTCTAAACCTCAGACATGGGACACTCATTTGCATTTATTACAGTTTGCATATAACAATACACCGCACGCATCTACAAAGAAAGCACCGTTTGAAGTCATTTATGGATATAGATTATCTACACCTGTTGCATCTTTGTCTAATAGAATTCAGAGTGCTGATGATATTGCTAGTATGCATAACAGTATATTTGATGAAGTTAAAGATATGATTGCTAAAGCCCAGCAATCATATACCAAACAAGCCAACAAGAAAAGACAAGCCATGAATTTCAAAGTTGATGATTATGTTTGGCTGAGAATAGAAAAACGTAGACTGCAAAGTGTAGATAGACATCCAATTGTGAAATTAGCACCCAGATTCTATGGACCATTTAGGATCATTCATAAAATTAATGATAATGCATCCAAGTTAGAATTACCATCTCATTGGAAAATTCACAATTCATTTCACATTAGTTTATTCAGACCATTTAGAGGCCAATTACATGTACACCCTGTTTATGAAAACCCACCTTTATTAGAGGAAGAGACTGAAATACTTGAACCAGAAGCTATCATAGACACTAACTTTATGACCACTAGAACTGGCCGAAGGTATTCTAGATATCTAGTTAAATTTAAGAACCATCCTGTAGAAGAAGCACAATGGATGCACGCTAGAGACTTAAATGCTTTCCCCACTCTGTTAGCTCCACATTGAGCTAATAGCAATTGAGGTCAATTGCTATCCCACCCCGGGGGTATGATGCCAGGAGGCATATTTCACGGTGGATTCCGTGCCACGGTGGATTCCGTGAGGTTTTACGTTGGATTCCGTAAACTTTGATGACTGGGGCTCATACACAAAGTGGATTCTTTGTGCGAGAAGTTGATGGGGACGCCTGTCATTTTCGGGCGTTTCATTAATTTAGTGTGTACATAGGTGATTCCATAGCGGGTGATTCCGCAAAATGCATATTAAATTAATAAACAATTATGAGTTTAGAGTGCGCAATCGTAATAAATTAAGGTTAGGATTTATTTCTAACCAGTTGATTTATTTATGTAGCTGAAGACTGCTAGGTAGTCACTTTTGTCGGTTTAATTGTATTATTTTACCAACGATTGTGAATGCTTCAATTGATGTGTAGAGATAGCAGCAGTGGCGGAGGAAAGCATTGGAGTCTAGCGAGTATTCGATCTATGGATTATATTTTGATAGGCACCACGCCTATATTTTGTCATGTCTATTGAGGCATCGATTATTTATTATGATTTTGTATGCGCCTATGTGCACGGATATGTTATTTCTACTTAGACATTGTATTGGGCGTGCCAGACTCTTTGGGCACCGTCCATTAGCTTTATTCCTATTTTTGTAAAAGCAAACTCAAAAGCTAAAAGCTTTATATATTTTTGTAAATTGGGCTATTATTGAGCATGAAGATGGAATATACATAAAATACATGCTTTGTGAAGCGCTCACACAAGGCATGGGGGGAGATTGAACCCAATTGGTCTCTTGCTCTTGTCGTTCATGCATTTTACTTTGTAACTTGTGCAAAAAGTAGAGTTCATTGTTCTTGGGGACCTTTCGGGATTCACTACGTGAGCATACAGTGACCGATCTGCGCACCAATGAGAGGCCATAAATGTTGGTTGACCAGCAATAAATATTGGTCACTAAAGAAAAATACCATTAAAAATAAAGGTGACTAGGAAAAAATCCCACACGACAATGATAATGTCTGTCAAGTCTAGGCAGACTGTCCAAAGTAGTAACTAACCTAGAAATACACACATAAAGTCAACAAATAAAAAAATGTACCTAAATTGCTAGAACTCCTATAGACTGTGACAAGAGCTCACAACCTAGAGATGACAAACTAACATAACTAACATAGGCAAGCTAACCCTTTAATGGCAAGGCTCTCTCACTTTCTTTGTTATTGCAGATATTATGCTTTGTGATTAGTAGTACTGGTTCAACCCCTTTGAGAGTTGGCTACTTACCATTGCTGCCTATCATCAAACATTGTCTTTTTTTATCTTTTTGATAGCTTGTCAATTCTCATTCCTCATCTTTAACTTTAAGAAGTCATTGACATGTTCACTCTTTTATATACTTGTTGGTCTTAGTGCCACCATCTTAGAGAGTTGATGTTGGTGTCACAAATCACAAGACTTGATCACCTTTAGCTCTAGGCATTGTTGTACTTGGTATCGGAGTGGTTGTTCATGATGCTATTAGTTTGGACCTAGGTAGCCAAATGTGTTGGGGATAAAGGCACTTGTGCCCAGCTACCTGTATATTACTACACTGGCAATACTTGCATACATGTATACTGCAAGTGGTAGGCGCCCATACTATCACTTCATTATTTATTCTTTTAGTAATATTTGAATAAAGGAAAGACCGATCACACATTATGACTGTTGAAGTTCCCACATCTTGTGTGTCTCTCTCTTGCTCTTCCTCCTTCCACCATAGCTCTAAAAGGGATGCAAGAGACACAGGAGAGAAGAGCACACACAATGTAGGTGTTGTCCACAATGTTATGATAGCCTTATTGCACTTTCATATATATGTGAATAAAGAATATGGGTGGTCACTGTACACGGGTAGGCCCAAGGGCCTTTTACCCCAACAACCTCCCACTAAAAGGCTAATGGGCCAGGGAGTGAAAAAAAAAACAAAAGAAAAGAAAAGAGACAGGGTGAGGGATCATGACATCTCACCCAACACCCAATCGGAAAGAGACAGGGTGAGGGATCATGACATCTCACCCAACACCCAATCAGAAAACAAGCTGCGCAATAAGTGGCGGGAACCTCCTCACAAGAAGAGTCAAGCATCCCTGAGTCCATGACATCCAAGAGATAAGCAATCCCATAGCTCTAGACAATAGAGCAATCCATGATTGCTTCCCATGAAGCAAGCAACGCAACTCATAAGTGCATAACTCTAAAGCATCAGAGTGGCACATAGCATCAGGCAGCGCATAAAAGACAGTGGAGAGCATACAGACTCTCCAAGTTCAATCATCAAAAGAGGGCTAGCATCCCAGACACAAGTCAAGCAGGGTCTCAAGACAATATGCGGCCTCAGCAAAGTGGAAGACTGACATACGGCTATAGAATCTACCATAAAGCGCACTGAGCGTGCATCAAGAGGCCTGAGAGGTGTCTGTGTCTCATAAAAGACAGCATGACGGCGGCTGCGTAGAACATGCTGGGCATCTAAATCCCAAAACTTGTAAGCCGTAAAGTTACCATCTCCATAACCAAGGAGTATGCATCTATGTGACATAGGCTCATGTGGCATACTGACAAGTGCCATCCTCAAGTGATCATAGGAGGGTCTCATGCCACTCCATGCCTCATGCAGAGTAATAACATCCAAACAGAAACACGATGTCTGATTAACCAAGTAGACTACCATCTCATAAGGGCCTCAGCCCAAAAGCCATAAGACAACCTAGCTGTGGTAAGCATAGAAGCAACCTTTGCCTATAAAATCAGGCACATCCCATGAGCAATCCCATAATACCGTGGCCATAAGTAATCAATGCCATATTGCTAACAAGATATCTGTAAGCTGGGAGAGATAGCATGACTCTCATAATCCATCTACAAGCATCTCGGCCTGCTACCAGTAGAATCCATAAACTTGTCAAGCATAGTAACAGCATTCTCAATCCGTACCAAAGGGTAAGCCCAAACACGGTGGGTAGCATGATCCATGAAGGTCACAAAATACGACGTTCCACCAAGTGACTGAGAAGGCATAGGTCCATATACTGCAACATGGAGTAGATCTAGAGGAGCATGCCTCACACGATCGCCATAAGCCAAAGAGGCTCTACATGGACCATGAGTACAATGAGGGCAAGTAGCATGGGGAAGAGCATGCAATAAGTCCATATCACATAAAGCATCCATCTCAATGTGTCGTACATGGCCTAGGCAACAATGCCATAACAATGAATGTGATATCTGTGTAACTGCAACCATAGAATCTCCCACTTGAGAGACATGCACTACATAATCACTGCCATATCTAGCACCTCGGGCCAATACCAAGCAACCACGACAGATTTTCAATGAAGTATCCCCAAGAGAGACATAATATCTTGCACCATGCAATAGACTGACAGAGATCAGGCTCTTACTGAGCATAGGTATATGCAAGACATCATGGAGCATAAGAGAATACCCATTTGGCAAAGCCAAGTGTATATCCCCTGTACCAATAACATGATAATCTTGCTCAAGGCCCAAACAAATACATCCGTCAACCTCCCTGTAAGAAGAGAACCAAGCTCTATGCAGAGTAACATGACAAGATGCCATACTATCTAAAAGCCAATCAAAGGTATAGGCCATATCACTGAGCAAGTAATCTGCAGGGTAACACGATGCTAGGAGTCTAGGCTCAGTTGCATCATCATGGGTAACTACATGCACCATACCACTATCAACAGTGGTCTCACCTACTGTATCACTGACTCTGCTCTCATGTCTAGTGCGGCACAATCTTTTCTGCTCTCTAATCCACTTGAAGCATTTATGCTTCACATGCCCTGTCTTTCCACAATGAAAGCTGTAGAAGAGGACAACTGCTCTGTAATAGCATGAGTAGGGCTGTCCAATACATCCATGGAGCTCAAAGAATCAGGGAACTCTCATCAAAGAGAACAGGCTCATCAAGAGGACTGTCTGCATGATTAGAAGAGCTAGAAGTCATCCTAGCATACTACAAAGGGGACTCATCCAAACCAGAAGGGGAGAACACAAAGGCATCAACCACGGATGCAAAAGCTCCCACACGGACAAACCTAGCAGACGAAAGCATGACATATCCAACCACCACTGTAGCTCATAGCCATAAAAGCATAAGCATGCCTCGGAGCCATAAATGCATAAGCATCCCCAAAACATAGGAGTATACATAACTTTGCAGTGTCTCATACCATGTGCTGACATACATGTCTAGCCAAGAACAGCAGGTGGCAAATAAACCTACAAGAATCAAGCTCCAAATAAAAGCCCAAATATCTGTGTAAAAGCATCCAAGTAAGAGGCTCTATAAAATAAATAGCATCAGACCATGTGCATACACAGGTTGTGATAAAGATCAACTGCTCCCTGACATACACGGGCAATAGTAGCCCAAATAGCATAGATGCCATACAATAGAGAAGCAGGACAACCATAACTGTAAATCCCAAGCACTATCCAAGTCCACTGATCAGTAAGTATCCCGCATATCAAATGCAAACGAGTAATCAGACCTCAATAGGCAACTGCCAAAACAAGGGAGCTGTTCATTGCTCAATACCTGTAAAAGTGCATCCAAGTAATAGCCAAGATCCATAATCAAAGCATCAAATCTCATATAGCATCCAAGGTCGTAACGGAAAAAGCCAAGTTATGATGGAAAAATCCAAGTCAATGTTTAAGTGCTCAAGCAAATACTCAAATGAATGTCGAGACAAGCTCAAACAACTGCCATCCCCAGCCAAAGCATAAAGCATTCACCAAGACATCATAACCCGTATTGGGTAGCCTAGGCATAAACCATGTCATAGATGAAATGCCAACTACAAAGAAGTGACAGTAAAGCCCAAATCGAGCTCTAATCTTAGCTCAAAAGCATTCCGGAGCATAAACCAGACATGTAGCATAGTCCAAATACATCATGACATCATACGAGTAGCCCAGAGCACCTTGTGACCAATAGGCATAACCCAACTGTAGCATAAATAGCTTCAGCCTTGAAGTTTCCAGCAGCAAATAACATTCCAAAATTGAGTAAAATAATGCTCAAACCAATCTCAAAATCAAGTGCCAACTCATAGCATACATTCCCAGACATGTAGGCGCCAACCAGGCATAATCGGGCATCAAATGACCATGTAGCATGAGCATAAAATGCAATGATAGGGGGTTGCCCTATTTGGGCTTCCTATGGACTATATAAAACATTCAATGGTTGAGCAAGATCAGCTCCAAAACCATCTCACATGATAGGCATACATTCCCACATCATTTGGGGAGCATTCGGGACCAACCGGGCGACCAATGTCAATGCCAATGTGGCCCAAACATAAAATACTGATGTAGCACTACCATAATCTGTCCGTGAACAATCCTGGACTAAAGTAAATCAGCCCACAAATCAATGCCAAGTCAAATGCCAAGTGCCGGGGTCAAATGCCAAGTGCCGAGGGGTCCAATGGACCAAGATCAAGTGCCAATGAGTAGCCAAGTGGGTGGGGGAGCTGGAGAATGATCATGTGCTATCCCGGGCCTGCTAAAAAATGGTGCAAACTATCTTGAAGAGGGCTGATCATGTTTTTGATGAAGGGGGGGCTCAAGGGAGCCACAAGGGGGCTCAATAGGTGCCAATGAAGGCCCAAACAAAGCCTCAACAAGCCAAGCAAGGCGGGAAGCTTCAAGCTTCAAGGGGGAAGCTCATCAATGGTTGCCCCAACCTGTAAACCCTGATGTACCTATGTGGACTGAAGAATGAGAGAGTGTTGAGATATTTGCAATCACACCTACTTCAGTCCCTTTGTGAGAAGCAGTGAGGGCTCAAGACCAGAATCCTATATGCACAGTAGGAGAAAGTGCCACTACTCAATTCCTATAAAGCATTGTACTTGCACTCTTTTTCTAATGCAATGATAGTACTCTTTTCTTTCCAGTAAAGTGTCATGTCACTGTCAATACACAAGATTGTGTTTATGAGTCCAAGTCTCAATCTTGGAGCCTAATTCACTTGTGTAACAATTTGTCCTAGTCAGAATCAAGGTCTACATGAGTTCCTTTTTCCTCTTTCAACCTCCATAGCTTCCACATTTGCCATGCTCTAGATCCCTCATATTTAACATGGTATCAGAGTTCAACTGAGCATGGCTTAGCATGTCTCAAGTCTCCTCTCTACTCCTTCAGCTCCTCTTCATCCCTGAACAGCTCAGGATCAGTGTATGATTCATTTTCTCAACTTCACCTTCAATGAAGCTTCCATGGCAGCCATAGCCAATAGCACCTTGTCAATTTAAAGCTTTCATATCTCTCTCCATAGGCCAAATATCTCTGGACTTCCTTATAGAGAAGTGTTTCTCTACTTCCAAGAGCTCCTTCTTGGCACCTCAATCATTGAGATTGGGCAACTATAGCTTCAGCATTGCCTCTTTTCAGAGTCACTGCCATAATTGTGTCTGTTGACAGCACCTACCTACCTCTGTTGGAGCAGTCATATCTCATCAATCAGGCCATATCTCTTCAAGATTTCTCCTCGAGATTGTTCTTTAGGTCAAGCCGCAACTTGTTGGTACAAAAATCAAGGAGATTGATGCACACCATGCTCGGCATTTGCATTTTCCCAAATATGGGCACAATTTTGATAGCGACCACTTTGAAGGCTTAGATCTCTCAACTCGGGCAAGATGAGTACAAACCCTCTTAGGGGGAATTAGAACAATTAGTGAGGCTCCTACATCTTAAAGTGTTTGAGCAAATTCGACGTGTGGAGCTCGTGGGAGCTCATTTACTAGTCGTTGGTCCCTGCATTGACAGGACAGCCATAGCCACTTACCTTCAAGCTCATTTTTCCTTCATTTTCTCTCTCCTACCACTTAAACCAAGCCAAGGCCACTCTAATATGAAGTTTTCAGCAAGTATTCAACCATAAAATCAACAAGGAGGGGAAGCTTTGAAGAGTTTTTGAAGATCATCAAGTCAAACTCAAGCAACAAACATCAAAGTTCAAACTAGTATATTTTGATACTACACTGCCATTGCTTGTGTCTTTTGACATGTTAAAAATCAACTCTACTACTGAAAAATTTTAGAGTTTCAAGATTGATTCTCGATGGAAATTATGAAGACTAAGGTTTGAAAGATCTTGAAGCATTTTTTGAAAGGTTGAAGATTCAAGGACATAGTGTCCATTGACACTCACCTAGTGCTTCTTGGCACTTATACTCAACTACTCTGCTGCTGAAATCTAGTGCTAATCTATTGTTGCTCCAGCCTTTTAACATGGGAAAAGACTCTCCAACTGCTCACTTCAAAGGAGTCGAGTTTCATACCTGGCAGACCCAAATCAAACTCATCCTGATCAAGAAGGGCCTCTACGCCATTACCACTGGAAAAGAAAAGAAGCCTCGTGATGCGGATCTTGCTATCACTTGGCAAAAGAATGATCATAAGGCTCAGGCCATTATCAAATTGGAGCTAGACGATAGCTATATCCACCATGTGGATAACTATGAGACCTCACAGGATACATGAAAGAGACTTGACACTTTGTTCAGTGCACAGTCTAAATCATCAAAGTATGGTCTCCTGATAGAGTTTTTTAGGCTTGAAATGAAGTCCAGCACATCATTTGCCACGCATCTAAATTACATGGAAGGACTTCTAACCCAACTTGCAGGAATCAACACTAAAATGGAAGAAGATGTTTGCATTAGTGTTCTACTTAAGAATTTGCCTCCTGAATATAATAATGTATCAACAACCCTAATTAATATGCCGAACCGTGAACTTGTTGATATCCAAGCATCACTGTTAGAGGAGGAAAAGAAGCTAAAAACTAAGGAAGAGCCTAGCACTTCTAGAGATGAACATGCATTATATGTTGGAAACAGGTAAAAAGGCAAGAACGATCAGCTCTTTTGTGACTTCTGCAAAAGGACCGGACACACCGAGAAGTTTTGCAATTCCAAAAAGAGGTCCCAAAAGGTCTATCTAGTCGCAGTCAAAGAAGAAGAAGAAAACAGAGCAAAGGAAGAAGAAGAAGAAGAAGAAGAAGACCACCAGGAGAATAACAAACCTCATCAGTCCTTCTATTCAGATAAACTTTTTTAGTGTTGTATTTCCTAGCCCTAATACCTCAAACATAAACTTGTAAACTCCTCAATTATCCTTGTTCTACAGCCTCTATACACTTTGTGAGGCCCCTGCTACAGCCTCTCGATGTCCTTCATGTTTGTGGTACCCACACTTAGCCTTTTCTGTGACAGCCTCTGGTATTTTGCCATGTTTATGGTGTGCCCACACTTTGCAGGTGTTGCTTTCACTAAAGCCTCTATATGCTTTGTACTTCTAGTTGTGATTGAGGAGTGTTGAGATATTTGTAATCACACCTACTTCAGTCCCTTTGTGAGAAGCAGTGAGGGCTCAGGACCAAAATCCCATATGCGCAGTAGGAGAAAGTACCACTACTCAATTCCTATAAAGCATTGTACTTGCACTCTTTTTCTAATGCAATGATAGTACTCTTTTCTTTCCAGTAAAGTGTCATGTCACTATCAATACACAAGATTGTATTTATGAGTCCAAGTCTCAATCTTGGAACCTAATTCACTTGTGTAACAATTTGTCCTAGTCAGAATCAAGGTCTACATGAGTTCCTTTTTCCTCTTTCAACCTCCATAGCTTCCACATCTGCCATGCTCTAGATCCCTCGTATTTAACAGAGAGAACAAGATCTCATACCTCGTGTAGATGCTAGGAAGAGCTCGTGAAGGAGTGGCTCTAATACCAGTTGAAAGGAATGCAGGAGATGCGGGAGAGAAGAGCACACATAATGTAGGTGTTATCCACAATGTTATGATAGCCTTGTTGCACTTTCATATATATATGAATAAAGAATATGGGCGGTCACTGTACACAAGTAGGCCCAAGGGCCTTTTACCCTAACAAGCTCTTGCTTTTGCTCGTGTGCTTCCACTCCAAGCTCACTCTCTTCAATTAGCATCAGATCCAACCATTCAAGGAGCCTCTTCATCCTTTGCTTTAGCCCAGATTCAAAGCTTCAACTCAAGGTTTCATAGTAGCCATTATTTCTTTCTCTCGAGATATACATTGAGTCTTTCCTTCTTTTGGCTTATTCAGCTTGCTCCACGCTTGTTGAGAAGCTTCCCAAGGCTTAGTTAATCCTTGTTGAGTGCTTATTGAGCCAAGGATCAGTCACTTTATCCATTTTTGAGTGGATATAGAGCATGTTGTAGAAGTCATGGATAGTTATGGTAGCTTGATAGCTCTATTGTATTTTGGTCATAACTTTTTCATATGGTATTGAATTTAGACATTCTATAGCTAGAAACAAATAGCACACCAAGAGCTACAATTTTAGGTACTCATTGAGTTGCTTCTATATAGTTTCATGTTCTCTCTTTCACATAGAACTAGACTATTTTGGTTTGGATAGCAAACAGTAAATTCCATAATACATGTTTGATGCTTTAAGAATGCTATCTTGGTTATGATTATGCTTTTGGGACTTATTTGAGCTTGAAATAGCTCATATTTCACTGTCATTTTAGTGCTATAATAATAAGGCAACAAGCATTTATCAGTAAAAATCTTATGCTAATGCTCATTAATTCTTTATGGGATACTCAATGGATGTACCGCTACTTTGATTGTTATGTATACCTCCCGATATGACATGGTATGCTTTTGAGCTGAGATTTGAGTTCCATTACATTAATATTGGTTGTAGTTACATGCCTTGATTGCATTTAGTGGCTTATGCAGTTACGGCCTTGAAGAATATATTGGGTTTTATACTTTCAAATATATGGTCCATGGATCTTAGATGTCTAGATGTCATTCACATGATGTTATGAGCTTTGCTCGCTCATTTGGCATTTGACTTTTGCTTCAATGGGAGCTATTCGGCTTTGTGTATCACCACTTTGACACTTGGATGTACTACAAAGCATTTGGGCTATATAGTTGAGCTTGAGCTTATCACAATGAGACAATGGGACTCATTGTGCCATGTACATACTCTCATGATAGTTATTGGATGCAGTTACCCTATTATGGGCTTATTTGATCTCTTGACTTGGATCCACTACTTATGTCTCTATCAAGGTATTATCAATGGTATTTATGTCCTTTTGTTTTTCTTAGTGGGTTACGCATTTGCCAATTCTCTTCATTTACCTTTGAGATCTACCCTATGCATGATATCTATGCATATTGCATGTATAGTTTCTAACACACTATAGTTATGACAGTCTTTAGTGTTGGTTGTTCCTAGCTTCTTCCTTCTTGGTTGCTCATAGTTGGTTATTTGGTATATTGCTGTAATTTACTATAGCAACTTATCATTTCAATTCTATGCATTCTATTTGAAGGCAGTGAACAACTCGTTACTTTGGCAGTATCTCCTGTCTCCCACTTGATTTAGTAGTGGTTTTGAGACTAATTTGTAGGCTATTATAGTATCTTGTCTTGCCCTTCTGTGTACTTGCTTAGTCTCATTACGACTAGTGGTTCTTGCAATAATGCTATCATCAATATTGAGAAACTAGATGGGACCAATTATAGTTATTGAAAGACCCAGATATGACAGGTTTTAGTGTAAAAATTGTAGGTTAGCCTACTCAAAAAAGGGGGTGCCAAACTCAAAAACATTGCACCTAAGGATTGGAGGATAAACTGGATGAGCTATGTAAATCCACAACCATTTTATCACTCTCTAACCAGATTCACTACAATGTTGTCACAAGAAATCAAATTGTATATGAGCTTTGGACATAGATTAAGAATCTTTATGACAAGCAAAATCCTACATCTCAAATGTATTAAGTGAAACAATTGATGGACCTTTGCATAAAGAAAGGGGCTTTTATGTCTACACACTTGAATGAGTTTCACAATCATTTAGCTTCGTAGGAGATTAAGTTCAAGGATACTTTGTATCCTTTATTTCTACTTGGTAGTCTACCTGAGTCATGGGACAGTTTCCTTACAACTCTCAATACTAGGGATGGGCTGAAATTGCATGATGTTGAGAGTGCCCTCTTAACAGAAGAGGTGAACAGAAAGAATGTGGATGCTTCCCGTACATCCTATGCATTAACTATGAGAGGCCAATAGGATGGAAATGGCCATGGTAGAAACTCTAACATGTCTCAATCTAAGACACATGAATAGTCTTGCAGTAAGTTTCATGGTCGTAAATCCAGTCTTACTTATCATTATTGTGGGAAAGCAGGTCATATTTTGGCCACAGTGCCATAAAATGTACAAAGACAAGCATAAGAAAATATCAAAGGATAAATTGCAGGACAAGAATGATGATCACAACATTGTGTCTATAGTAAGTCTAGTGTCAAGATTGAGAAGATCAATGTGGTGCAACCTGACGCATCTAATGATCTTATCTTTGCAGAATCTTCTTTGGATGCTTCATAGCTAATGAATGCTTTGTTAGGATATACTCAATATTAGTTGATACAATCAAGGGCTTTCTTTCATGTGGCCTCTCATAGAGAGTGGTTTCACTTCTAATCCAGTATGACTAGATCTATTCATTTGGGTAATGGCCTGGCATTGGAGATCATTGATATTGGCGATGTCTAGCTACATTTTGGTTCACGAAGCATATTCACTCTTCATGATGTATGTCATGTACCGTCTCTCTTGAAGAGCCTTATCTTTGTTGGCACCTTGGATAATTTAGGTCATGTTGTTTCTTTTGGTCATTCCTCATGGAAGATTACCTATGGAAATATTGTTATTGCACGTGGTGCTAAGTCTAGTACCCTCTATCCTTTGCTTGTATCTTGGTCAATTGACCATGTTTTGGTTGTGCCTTTAGTTTCACATGTACCTCTCTGGCATCATTGCCTTGGGCACATGTCTTCGAAAGGAATGAAAACGCTTACTAGTTTACAGTATCTTCCTCCCCTAGATTACCAACTTACCAGTTCGTTCGGATGTATGTGATCCCATGTCATGCCAGTCACTAGTAAGGCGGTGTGAAGTACTTTGTTACCTTTATTGATGATTACTCACATAATGTCTAGGCTTACCATGTTAAGTTGAAATTAGATGTCTTGTCTATCTTTCAATATTGGCTTGCTCTTATTGAGAACCAGTCTAGGTATAGGCTAAAATGACTAAGGTCAAATGATGGGGGAGAGTATGTCTCAAAATCTTTTGAGCAATTTTGAGATGAGTGGGGTATTAAACATCAATTGACCACCTCCTACACCCCTCCTCAAGATTATCAAGAATCGCGTGATGGGGGGATTTGCTTGAGCTACTGTGCCAAACAATGTTGTATACACAAGAGGAAGCTCACTCAAGAACACAAGAAGAGAGATGGAGGCCAAAACGTTTTCTTGTTGGTTTCTTCTTCTTCTTCCACACACTATACAATGTACACAAAGTATAGATAAGATACAACATAAAAGAAAGTGGCCTACTAAGTCAAACAGTGCATAACCGACTACACTAATCGACTGGCACTATATCTTTGCCAGCTGTAGGTAGATGTAACAAACTAAATATAATAACTGATAAGTCAGTGGCCATGTGAGTATCATAATGACCACCAACGTGCTAAGTATAGACATGCGGACTCATCTAGCTAGGCGGTCCATCATCAATGTCCGCATGTGTTGAGCTTGTCATCTCAACACTCCCTCTCAGGCTCAATTCTATCTCTGCAACTCCAAGTAAGCTTTGGAACTTTCAAAGCTTCTCTGCACCCAATGCCTTTGTGAAAATGTCAGCTATTTGATCTTGTGTGCTGACATAAACCAAGTCAATCTCTCCTGAAGTACCTTCTCTCTCACAAAGTGTTAGTGCACCTCAATGTGTTTTGTCCTAGCATGGAACACTGGATTCCTAGCTAGCTATATGATGCTCATGTTGTCACAATGAATGACAACTTGACTATCTTCCTACACGTCCAAATCACCTAATAACTTTTGCAACCATACCACCTCACATACTGCCATAGCAGTGCCTCTGTACTCAGCCTCTGTACTCGATAAAGTAAATGTAGGTTGCTTTTTGATGCTCCATGTAACTGCTGCACTACCAAGGGAAAACATGAATCCACTTGTAGATCTTCTGTCTAACATGCTACCAGCCCAATCTGCATCTGTGTATCCAAAGACCTGTATATCCTTACCTGCCTCATAAAAAAGTCCATAATGTAAAGTGGACTTCACGTACCTCAATATACGTCTAACTGCATCCAAATGAGGCTTTCTAGGCATCTGCATAAACTAACTGACAAGGCCAATAGCATAGCTCAAGTCTGGCCTTGTGATAGTCATGTAAATCAAACTCCCTACTATCCTCTTGAACATAGTAGGGTCTTCTATCTCATCCCCAACATTAGCACTTAGCTTCACATTTTGCTCCAATGATACTGAAAGAGGCTTACATACTGTCATACCATACTTTGATAACATATCCAAGCCATACTGCCTTTGGGATAGCCATATACCATCATCACATCTGATCACCTCAATACCAAGAAAGTATCTCAGCTCACCCAAATCTTTCATCTCAAACTTCTTCTTCAAGAAGTCCTTAACTTCAGCAATGCCATTGTCAGTGTCACTTGTAATAATCAAGTCATCCACATAGATGACTATGATGACCAAACTTGCATCTCCCTTTCTCACATAAAGTGAGTGATCAGTATCAGAAATACAAAATCCAATATTAACATGATACTCTCCAAACTTGTCAGACCATGCTCTAGGTGCCTTCTTCAGCCCATAGAGCGTCTTCTTTAACCTACACACATATGTGGGATGCTCTAACTCCTCATAACCTGGTGGCTACTCCATATACACTTCTTCTTGCAATTCACCATGCAAGAAGGTATTCTTAACATCCATTTGCTGCAAACTCCAACCTTTGGCTACTGCCAAGGCAATCACACACCTAATAGTTGCCATCCTAGCAATTGGACTGAATGTCTCTTCATAATCTATGCCATATGTTTGAGCATAGCCTTTTGCAACCAGCCTAGCCGTATACCTGCTAACTGAACCATCTGCATTATGCTTGACTTTGTAAACCCACTTATAGCCAATAGCTTTCTTACCCTTAGGTAAGGATACCAAATCCCAAGTCTTATTGGCTTCTAATGCAGCCATCTCCTCATCCATTGCTGCATCCCAATGAGCATGACCAACAGCATCCTCAAAACAAGTGGGCTCAACATCCTCAACTAGTTTCACCATATAAGTATAATGGTGAGCTGCATAACCTTCAAAACCAAATCTTTTAACAATATATCTGACCCTACTAGATCTGCGTACCACCGGATTACTCAATGGAGCCTTTACATTACTATCAGCTCTCTGTACACCTGGCGTCCTGACTGAAGGAATGCCAAGCTCATCATCCAAACTCTCCGAACCACTAGAATCTCCATCAAATCCCAAATGACTGGTAGATGCATCATTACCATCCAGCACTTTCTTCTTTTCTTTGTCCTTCCTTGCAACACTTATAGATCCACCTGAAGATGTGGGGCTACTTCTTAGTCTCCCAGACCAAGGGCTCACTATAGATGTAGTACCAAATGATGTTTCTGGTCCACTAAGACTCCGTGATTCTTGTTTATCCTTTTGCACATAGCTATCCTGATCATTATCATCATCCAAAACATCACCAACAGGTGTATGCCAACTTCCCATCTCATCAAAGATAACATCCCTGCTCGCTCTGAACTCACCTGTGATAGGGTTATAACAGCGATACCCTTTCTACTCTAAAGAGTATCAAATAAAAACACATTTTTCTGCCTTTGGATCAAGCTTCTTCCGTAGCTCATCTAGCACATGAACGTATGCAACACATCCAAATACTTTCAAGTGCGATACATCAGGCTTCTTGCCAATAAAGCATTCTTCAGGAGTCATCCCATGAACTACAGTTGTGGGAGTTCTGTTCATAATGTAGACAGTATTGTTGGGGGTAAAGGCGCCTCCACCTAGCCGCCTGTGTAACTACACTGATAGTCACCGCCACTGCACACTGCAGGTGGTGGGCGGCCATCACTGTCACTTTATTCTTTATTCTTCTAGTGACAGTTTGAATAAAAGAAGGCCCGGCCACACATTGTGACTGTTGGAGTTCCCATTTCCTGTCTCTCTCTTTCTTGCTCTTGCTCTTCCGCCATAGCTCTCGAGTGCAAGCTTCGATCCTTCTCACCTTTCAACTAGTATCAGAGCTCAGCTTCCCAACTCTTGAGCTTGGTTCGTGGCATTCTCAGCTTCCCATTGACTCCCCACTCTCATTGGGTCTCCTTCCTGGCAGTCATATTCGACTCCTTCAAGCTCCCGTCACTCCCCGACTTCCCGAGCACCTTCTCGACCCCTTTGGGCACCCTCAAGGCATTCACACAGAGGTATTTCTTCACTCTTTACAGGGTTTACCTCAGTTTTCAGCCCTATAAACAGGGTAGCCATTACACTCCCAGCTCTCATTTCATATGTGGGTTGCTCTCCCCTTGTTGGAGCTTGTTTGAGGCCTTCCTTGGCTTTAACTGGACCCCTTCAAAGCTTGGCCACCATTTTTTGCAGCCCCAAGACCACCATTTATAGTTGGCGCAATCATGTAGCCCTCCCATATGTGTATTTAGCATTGACAGTCACAACAGCAGCTCTCCCCCTCCATTGGCACATTTTGGGCATATGAGCATGCTTTGATCCTTGGTTTTGATTGTTGATGTGTTGGCGTAGCATTTGGACTCATTTAACACTATTTTGGGACTGTCATAACAGTCCACATGTAGTTTATGACAATGTTACACTGACATTTGATGCTACAGCTTGTTTTGCATTGTCATTTTATGCCCGGTTGGTCCCGTTTGATGCCCGGATATTAGGGGAATGTATGCCTATTGTTCGGCAACCGTTTGGAGCTTATTTTGGTGCTAAAATTCTCAGTTTTGAGCAGTAAATCACTGCTGTACACAGTTGGGCTGAAGTCATTTTACTCATGTATGCTTATGCCTATGCTTTTCGGGCTATGTTTCGGGCATATATGGTGATGTATTGACACTTGGGGCTTGACATAGAGCTTGGTTTTGATTTAGGATCTTTGGTTGATCTTGAGCTCGCATTGCAAAGCATTTGGATGCTCCGTCTTGGATGTACTTATGGCATGTATGTTGCTTATGTCTGACCGGTCTTGACATGCTTAGCCTATGCCATTACTACATGCTAGTTACATTGTTTGGAGCCTATTGCTAGTGGAGCTCGGACTTGGCTTGACCTTGAATTCCCAAAGCTTAATTGAGATATTTATTGGCTTGCCAGAGTTGTATCTTGGGATGTACTTGATGTCTTACATGCTTATGGATGCTACATACGGATGCTCTACTGCCTACATGTCCGGGATGTACCATTGATGATTGATCTTGGACACTTGTCACAATGGTGCTTGTACATGCTTTGTTCGAGATTTGTTGCTTGACATTTACGGCTTTTATGCCAGTGGGAACGTCTTTGGATGCTTGACAGCCATTGAGCAGGCGGTCTATGCTCTTTGAGCTTTTGAGACTATTTGGGATATTTTACCCTTCAGGATGATGCATGGTTCATATGTCTTGGTTCCTCTAATGCTTATGAGCTGACTCTTTGCTTTGGGTCCCTCTCTTTGTGAGCTGACACCTACTTGTGTCAAGTATTGGTAGTGACAAGAACACTTTGCCCCGTTGACTGGGGGGTGTGCCTACTCACTAGCAGATGTTTGTATGACATGTTTGGGTGTTGGATTCATGGTTATCGGCTATCATATGCCTATGTTATGTCCGCATGATGTCGGCTTTGGTCTTGGCGGTATTTGATTGACCTAGGATCCGATTTTGGCACTGTTAGCTCTCATTTATTGAAATCTGTAATTTATTACAGCAAGCATATATGTATGGACTAACATGGATTTTTCATGCTGAAATATTCTGAAATGATGTACTTTCACTAGTACTTGCTGGGCAGCAGCTTTGGTTACACTTTTATCGCCATTTTCTCTCGATTTTGATGATTTTTTGGTCATTTTCTGCAGTAAACAGCAAGCAGTTTTGAACTGTCTACAGTCCTCTAGCCTACATTATGGCGAGTTTGTCCACAGATCATGCTATTTTCAACATCACTAAGCTTGCTAGTACGAATTACTCTTATTCGAAGAGCCAGATTTGGCAGGTGTTGGTACAGAAATCGTAGATCAAACCTTTGAGGTTGAGCGGGCATCCGCCTGCAACTATGCCAGATGAGGAATGGCTTGAGCTTGATGAGTTATGCAAGTCCACTATTGTATTATCTCTCGTAGAACAGGTTCACTACAATGTATTTGAGGAAGAACAAAGTGCATGGCAGTTGTGGGATAAAATCAAGAATCTCTATGACAAGAAAAGTCTAGCGAGTCAGATGTATTGGCTGAAGCAGCTTATGGATCTGCGCATGAAGGAGAATGTGACCATGTCTACTCAATTGAGCCAGTTCCATGCTATACTCAAGAACTTGACTTCGCAGGACATCACTTTTGCAGAGGATGTCACTCCTCTTTTCTTGCTTGGTGCTCTTAATGAGTCATGGGATGTATTCCGTGTTGAGATATCGAGCTCCACTCGTGATATGCCAGGGTGACCGTTGTGCATTTATGTCACCGACTTGTCAGTTGTAGATGCAGTTGGTACACCGCCCATGAATAATAGCTACATGATAGCTATCCTTATCTACTCTAGTTCGTGGCTCAGTTAGTATGCCACCTTAGTTAGTTGAATTTGGTTTGAGACCCATATATAGGGTTCTTCTATTTCTTTGTGTGAGAGTTCTTTTGGCTTACACAACTAAGAAGAGAAAAATTGTTTTCAGCCTCCACCTCTGTGTGTATTCCCCCATTGTGCAAGCAAGAAAGCTACAAGTGAGACTCCTTCCTTCTCTCCCAAAATCTTGACATGGTATCAGAGCCTTATTCGTGGTAAGGAGCTCAAGAAAGCAAGCCAAGCTCGCGGTGTTCTGGTAAGAGAAGCAGTGTTGCTTTCATTTTATGTTTTGGGAGCAGATCTCTACAGGCAGCACGGCCGGAAATTGCAAGAGTGCATTATCTCAGGTTGAGACGCCCTTCGCGGTGAAGCAAGAGGGCAGTATATGCTGCGGGATAGGGCTTTGGCCCTTGGCAACCCTGTTTTTTTTATTTGAGGCCATTTCGGGGCCTGTTTTGGAGGCGGAAGTTTTCTGCACGCACTCAGGAAAATGCCCAGTTTTATGCTGTGCGACCACTGTTCTACAGGTCAGTGAAAAGTTACTGTAGAAATTGCATCGTATGCCTGTGCGCAGAGACATTGGGAGTTACAGAATCATCCTTGTTGCTTGTTGATGCAAAATCGTCACTAGGAAGTGACCGTGTGGTTAAATACCACTTTCGTCAGTTTTGCAGATTTGCCCTTATGAGGCTGAACCTGTGTTCTCTACAGTGATAGAATTTTTTGCAGTATTCTGTAATGGCGTCCGATTCTCTTTCACAGATTGTAACTGAAAAGCTTGACAAGAACAACTTCCAAGCATGGAAGTTTAGAATGACGAATTTCCTTATGGGAAAAGGATATTGGGAATTTGTTGCAGGAAATGAAGAAGAACCAGTTCTTCCTGATGTTCCCAATCAACAGCAAATGCAGGCATTCAAAGCATGGCATGAGAGAGCCAGGAAAGTTATGTACTGGCTGTCTATCAGTATTTCAGACTCTATGATTATGCATATTCAGGATGCAAGTACGCCAAAGGAGGCATGGGATACTTTGTCAAAAATGTATAGCACAAATACGCAAGCCAAGAAAATGCAGCTCAAGCAAGAGTTGCATAATGTGCAAAGAGAAAGTATGAGCATCAATGACTACCACATGAAGGTGAAGAAGATTGCAAATGCACTTGCTTCCATTGGGTCGCCAGTGGAAGATGATGATTTAGTTTCTGTGACCTTGAATGGTCTAGGAAAGGATTATGCACAGTTTCGGACATCCATTTCAGTTTGTGAAAGATTTCTTGATTTTGAGGAGTTGATTGCTCTTCTAATTTCTGAGGAGCAGAGAAATGGTGGTGCATCTTCTTCAGGAGGAACTTCAAAAGAAACTGTCTTCTACTCAAATGCTGGAAGAGGTAGAGGCAGAGGTAGAGGAGGCCGATTTGGAGGCCGTGGTAGAAATCAGAATATGCAGCAAACTCAAGAAAACCAGTCCTATGGAGGACGACATGGTAACTCTAGAGGCAGGGGGAGCCAAAGAGGTCGTGGTGGATGGCAAAGAGGCCAAAATGCAAACAGTAATGTTGAATGCTACTACTGTGGTAAAATGGGTCATATGGCTAAAGACTGCTATAAAAAGCAGAATGACATCATGAATGGAAAACTGCAACAAGGGAATTATGCATCTTCTAGTAGACAGGGTGATGACAGAAATGAGCATTTGTTTATAGTGCAGCACATGAATAATTCTGTGACAAGTGCAGAAGAAAGCAATGATGTATAGTATGTTGACTCAGGTACATCAAACCACATGACAGGTCATGCAGAATGGATGGAGGATGCAAGGAAAATGGAAAAACCAAGATTTGTGGAGACTGATGATGATACTGCACATCCTATTGTGCAGATTGGAAAAATTCCTTTGTCTATACAAGATGGGAAAAAGAAATACCTGTCCGATGTATTTCATGTCCCGAATATCACCAAGAATCTGGTTTCTGTTGGTCAAATGGTTGAGCAGGGCTTGCAGGTCAAATTTAATCCTCATGGATGCTTTGTTGAGGATATGAAAAATAAAGGTCGCTTGATAGCAAAAGGAAAGAAGAAGGGCAGAATGTTTAAGTTGGATACAGACATGCGTGAATTGAGTGCAGCAATGTTTGCACATGGGACCGGTGTAGTTGCAGATATTGATATCTGGCATAAACGCATTGGTTATGTTAATGTACAGCGACTTAAATCAATGCAGGCCCAAAATATTGTTGCAGGATTGCCAAAATTCAAGGTTTCAGAAATGCATAAGATATGTGAAGCCGGTCAATTTGGAAAACAGGCAAGGAAACCATTTCTTAGACATGTTCAAGAGAGTAAGAAGCCATTGGAATTAATCCAGTCTGATGTGTGGACTACTAAAGCTGCATCTCTTGGAGGCTGTCATTATTTTGTTAGTTTCATTGATGACTATAGCAGAAAAGTTTGGGTGTATTTTATGAAAAAGAAAAGTGAAGTTTTTGGGCATTTCAAAACTCTTAAAGCGATGGTTGAAAAAGAAACAGGCCTGCAAATAAAATGCCTAAGGTCAGATGGAGGGGGAGAGTACCTCTCAAATGAGTTTGCAAGGTTCCTGCAGGAGCATGGCATAAAGCAGCAATATTCATGCAGTCATACCCCACAACAAAATGGAATTGCAGAAAGGAAAAACGGGCATATTGGAGAGGTATCTCATGCCATGCTCAACGAAAAAGACTTGCCAGATTTTTACTAGGCTGAAGCAGTTGCTACAGCAGTCTATATAATGAACAGGACTCCCACTGCAGCAATACATGGGATGACTCCAGAGGAGAGGTATACTGGTAGGAAACCAGATGTTTCTCATTTGAAAATTTTTTGTTGCATTGCCTATGTACATGTGCCAGATGAGTTGAGATCCAAGTTGGATCCAAAAGCTGAAAAATGCATCTTTATTGGTTACTCTCTGCAGTAGAAAGGGTATAGATGCTATAATCCTTCTACTCGTAAGTTTACAATGAGCAGAGATGTTGTTTTTGATGAGATGAGTAGCTGGTATAAACCAGTAAATGTGATTGATGATGTAGATGCACAAAATGGTAATGCTGCACAGAATTCACAGCAGCAGTCAAAAAATATTAGTGGACCTGGAGTGTCCTCTAGCAGTGGTTCATATTCTTCGCCATGGACAGGCAGATTGAGATCAGGAGAATCTCCTCAAAACAATGCAGATAGTGGTATGCAGGTTTCACGAAAAAGAAAAGAGAAGGTAGATCAGCCCATGTTCGATGTGAATGCAGGTCATGTTGAGATATCGAGCTCCACTCGTGATACGCCAGGGTGACCGTTGTGTATTTATGTCACCGACTTGTCAGTTGCAAACGCGGTTGGTACACCGCCCATGAATAATAGCTAGATGACAGCTATCCTTATCTACTCTAGTTCGTGGCTTGGTTAGTATGCCACCTTAGTTAGTTGAGTTTGGTTTGAAATCCATATATAGGGTTCTTCTATTTCTTTGTAATTGAGTTCTTTTGGCTTACACAACTAAGAAGAGGAAAACTGTTTTCAACCTCCACCCTTGTGTGTCTTCCCCCATTGTGCAAGCAAGAAAGCTTCAAGCGAGACTCCTTCCTTCTCTCCCACAATCTTGACAGGTCACTCTTATGTGGACGGTGAATCCAGTGGCTCAGAACAGAGCATTGATGATGAGTTGGGTATTCCTTCTATTGTTACACCTGGAGTAAGGAAGACGAGGGATGTTTTGAGAGCACCTGGGAGTGAACCTACTTTGCGCAGGTCTACCAAAGCTAGGTATCCTGTGGATAGGCTGAAATATGATGGATTTACAGCCATTGACAATGCATATATGGTCAAAGTGATATAGGAACCAAACCCACTTCTTTTGAGCAAGCCATGGGAAAAGAAAAATGGGAGAAAGCCATGGATGAAGAAATGGATGCCTTGGAAGCAAATGCTACATGGGAATTAGTACCTTTGTCTAAAGGTAAAAATGCAATTGGTTGTAAGTGGGTTTACAAGGTGAAGCACAATGCAGATGGTTCTGTGAACAGATACAATGCAAGATTAGTAGTCAAGGGGTATGCACAAACATATGGCATTGACTATGAAGAAACATTCAGTCCGATTGCAAGGATGGCAACCGTAAGAGCAGTCATTGCTATGGCTGCATCAAAGGAATGGTCTTTACATCAGATGGATGTAAAGAATGCCTTCTTGCATGGTGATTTGCAAGAAGAGGTCTATATGGAGCAGCCACCAGGTTATGTGCATGCTATTCATCCTGAGTTTGTTTGCAGGTTGAAGAAAGCCTTGTATGGCTTGAAGCAAGCACCTAGAGCATGGTCTAACAAGATAGGACAGTATCTTGTCACTATTGGCTTTCAGATTTCCAAGGTAGATTTCTGACTTTATGTGAGAAAAACAGAGAAAGGTATTATGCTACTTGTCATTTATGTTGATGATTTTATTATGACAGGTAATAGTGATGAAGATATCCTTCATGTGAAAATGCTATTGAAGCAGAAGTTTGAGATGAAGGATTTGGGAGAGCTGCGTTATTTCTTGGGCATTGAGGTGATTAGATCATCAAGTGGGATACAGCTCTTGCAGAGGCAGTATGAATTGGACATGGTGTCCAAATATGGGATGACAGGCTATAAGCCTAATTCAGTTCCTTTGGAGCAGAATGTGAAGCTGAGCGCAGATGCAGGTGAGCTTTTGGAAGACCCTACTATGTACAGACGCATAGTAGGAAGTTTGATTTATATGACTATTACCAGGCCAGATTTGAGCTATGCTGTTGGATTGGTCAGTCAGTTTATGCAGGCTCCAAGGAAACCGCATTTGGATGCGGCTAGATGCATACTCAGGTATGTGAAGTCCACATTGCAGTATGGACTATTTTATGAGACTGGGGTTCAGATACAGTTGCATGGATACACTGATGCTGATTGGGCTGGTAGTATTTCTAATAGACGATCTACCAGTGGATATGTGTTCTCTTTTGGGAGTGCTGCAGTCACTTGGAGCAACAAGAAACAGCCTACAGTTGCCTTGTCGAGCACAGAGGCCGAGTACAGGGGTGCAGCAATGGCTACATGTGAGGTAGCTTGGTTGCATAAGCTACTTTATGATATGCATCAGCCTACAGATGGGCCAGTTGTCATTTATTGTGACAACATGAGTAGTATACACTTGGCAAATAACCCAGTCTATCATGCTAGAACAAAGCACATTGAGGTGCATTATCACTATGTGCGGGAGAGGGTTTTACTAGGTCTTATTGATCTAGTTTATGTCAGCATGGAGGATCAGGTAGCTGACATATTTATGAAGGCATTGGGTGCAGAGAAGCTGCGCAAGTTCAGAGACCTGCTTGGTGTGCAAGAATTGGGATTGAGCTCGAGAGGGAGTGTTGAGATATCGAGCTCCACTCGTGATATGCCATGGTGACCGTTGTGCATTTATGTCACTGACTTGTCAGTTGTAGATGCGGTTGGTACACCGCCCATGAATAATAGCTACATGATAGCTATCCTTATCTACTCTAGTTCGTGGCTCAGTTAGTATGCCACCTTAGTTAGTTGAGTTTGGTTTGAGACCCATATATAGGGTTCTTCTATTTCTTTGTATGAGAGTTTTTTTGGCTTACACAACTAAGAAGAGAAAAACTGTTTTTAGCCTCCAGCTCTATGTGTATTCCCCCATTGTGCAAGCAAGAAAGCTACAAGTGAGACTCCTTCCTTCTCTCCCAAAATCTTGACATTCCGCACTGCATTATGTGCCTCTACTGCTACCTTGAAATTGTCTGATGTTGAGAGTGCTCTTCTGCAGGAAGAGGTTAACCGTAAGAATTTGGATGTGTCTCGTGTGTCGCATACTATGACTGTTAGAGGCAGGAATGATGGATATGGAAAGCATGGCAGTGGCAGTGGCAGCGGCAGTGGCAGTGGCCGTGGACGGGATTCTCAGAAATCTCGGTCCAAGTCTCGTGGGAAGTCACGTAGCAAATCCCATGGTAGGAATACAGATGTTACTTGTCAACATTGTGAGAAAAAGGGCCATATTAGGCCACAATGCCATGAACAGCGCAATGAAAGGCGCAAAGATAAGGGGAAAGACAAAGTGCAAGTTAAGTCTTCTGATTGCAGCATAGTGCCTGCAAAGTCCAGTGTTAAAATTGAAGAGATCAATGGTATGTAGCCTAAGGATGTTGATGATGATGATTATATCCTTGCAGCTTCTTCTAGTGCGCAGATGACATATATACACTCTATGTATGCACAGTGTTGGCTCTTGGACTCAGGTGCGTCCTTTCATGTGACACCTTGCCGAGAGTGGTTTCATTCATACCGTACTGTTTCGGGTTCTATGCGCTTGGGTGATGACAGCTCTCTTGATATTGTGGGCATTGGTGATGTTAGGTTGCAATTTCCTTTTGGTAACAGTTTTGTTATGCAGAATGTACGTCATATACCTGCTTTGACACACAGTCTCTTGTCAGCTAGACAGCTTGATGACGCAAGTTATCATGTATCTTTTGGAGACTCTACATGGAAGATCACTCGTGTCAGACTTGTGATTGCGAGAGGTGCCAAGGCTGGCAACCTCTATCCCTTGATTGTATCAGCTTCTTCCCTTGATCATGTTTTGTCTGCGGGTTCTATCCCACATGTATCTCTTTCGCATGCCCATTTGGGCCATATGTCTTTGAAGGGAATGAAAATGCTTTCTAGTTTGTAGTACTTATTGTCCCTTGATTATACATGTTTTGATTCATGTGAGCATTGTCTTTATGGCAGCCACACTAGGTCTATGCATAAAAAGTCTGGTAGGCCATATCAAGATTGTGGGAGAGAAGGAAGGAGTCTCACTTGTAGCTTTCTCACCTACACAATGGGGGAATACACACAAAGGTGGAGGCTGAAAACAGTTTTCCTCTTCTTAGTTGTGTAAGCCAAAAAGAACTCTAGTACAGAGAAATAGAAGAACCCTATATATGGATCTCAAACCAAACTCAACTAACTAAGGTGGCATACTAACTGAGCCACGAATTAGAGTAGATAAGGATAGCTGTCATCTAGCTATTATTCATGAGCGGTGTACCAACTGCATCTGCAAGCTAACAAGTCGATGACATAAATACACAAGGGTCACCCTGGCATATCACGAGTGGAGCTCCATATCTCAACACTCCCCCTTGAGCTCAATCCCAATTCCTGCACACCAAGCAGGTCTCTGAACTTGTGCAGCTTCTCTATGCCCAATGCTTTCGTAAATATGTCAGCTACCTAATCCCCTGTGCTGACATAAACTAGATCAATAAGACCTAGTAAAACCCTCTCTCGCACATAGTGATAATGCACCTCAATGTGCTTTGTTCTAGCATGATAGACTGGGTTATTTGCCAAGTGTATACTACTCACCTTGTCACAATAAATGACAACTGGCCCATCTGTAGGTTGATGCATATCATAAATGAGCTTATGCAACCAAGCTACCTCACACGCAGCCATTGCTGCACCCCTGTACTCAGCCTCTGTGCTCGACAAGGCAACTGTAGGCTGTTTCTTGCTGCTCCAAGTGACTGCAGCACTCCCAAAAGAGAACACATATCCATTGGTAGATCGTCTCTCAGAAATACTACCAACCCAATTAGCATCAGTGTATCCATGCAACTGTATCTGAACCCTAGTCTCATAAAATAGTCCATACTGCAATGTGGACTTCACATACCTGAGTATGCATCTAGCCACATCCAAATGCAGTTTCCTTGGAGCCTGCATAAACTGACTGACCAATCCAACAACATAGCTCAAATCTGGCCTGGTAATAGTCATATAAATCAAGCTTACTACTATGCGTCTGTACATAGTAGGGTCTTCCACAAGCTCACCTGCATCTGCGCTCAGCTTCACATTCTGCTCCAAAGGAACTGAATTAGGCTTACAGCCTGTCATCCCATATTTGGACACCATGTCCAATCCATACTGCCTCTGCAAGAGCTGTATCCCACTTGATGATCTAATCACCTCAATGCCCAAGAAATAACGCAGCTCTCCCAAATCCTTCATCTCAAACTTCTGCTTCAATAGCATTTTCACATGAAGGATATTCTTAATTGTGTAAGCCAAAAAGAACTCTAGTACAGAGAAATAGAAGAACCCTATATATGGGTCTCAAACCAAACTCAACTAACTAAGGTAGCATACTAACTGAGCCACGAACTAGAGTAGATAAGGATAGCTGTCATCTAGCTATTATTCATGGGTGATGTACCAACCGCATCTGCAGCTAACAAGTCGATGACATAAATGCACAACGGTCACCCTGGCATATCACCAGTGGAGCTCCATATCTCAAGAGGCCACGCATGACTGAGCCCTTGGCATTGGTACATTCGGATGTCTGTGGGCCCATGCCCTGTCAATCTATGGGTGGTGCCAAGTATTTTGTTACTTTCATAAATGATTTATCACGGAAATTTTGGGCTTATCCCATTAAGCTAAAATCCGATGTCTTGGCTGTGTTTCAGAGATGGCTTACATTGGTTGAGAACCAATCTGGCTATAGGCTAAAATGCCTAAGGACAGATAATGGGGGTGAGTATGTCTCACGTGCTTTTGAGCACTTATGTGATGAGAGGGGTATTGAGCGTCACTTGACTGCCCCTACACCCCCCTATAATGGTTTGGCTGAGCGGATGAATAGAACCATCTAGGAGCATATACGTAGTATGCTTTGCGCTAAGGCAATTAGTACAGTTGTGCATATCATAAACAGATCACCTTCTAGTGGTTTGGATTTCCAGGTTGCTGAGGAGGTATGGACCGGAAAACCTCCCTCTTATGTGCCTCTCCATGTATTTGGATGTGATGCATTTTGCCATGTGCCCAGGGACAAGAGAAGTAAGTTGGATCCTAAGAGTGTTAAATGCATTTTCCTTAGTTATGGGGATACAGGCGAGATGGGTTGCCGTCTCTAGGATCCGTAGGCGCGGAAAGTCATTCGCAATCATGATGTAGTCTTCCATGAAGACGAGATGCATAGGCAACCTGAGAGAGTTGTTGAGATCCACAGGGTCATATTTCAAGAGGAGCCGAGAGCTCCCGCACAGCCAATTGGACAGCCTACAACTGCAGCAGATGCTCATGGTCAGGGTGTTGGACAGGCAGCTGGGCATTATGTTTTGGTTATAGATGCAGGAGAGCCTTTCACTTATGATGAGACTATGCCCAGGGGTGACATTCACTCCTGGGAGAGGGCTATGCAGTCTGAGATAGACTCCTTGCATAAGAATGAGACTTGGGATTTGGTTTCCTTGCCTAAGGGCAAGAAGGCTTTGTCATGCAAGTGGGTGTACAAGCTGAAAAGTACCCCTAGACACCCCAAGCCAGCATACAAGGCTAGTATGGTAGCAAAGGGTTTTAAGCAGGAGCATGGTGTGGACTTTGATAAGGTCTTTTCTTCTGTGGTTAAGATGACCATCCTGCGCTTAGTCTTGGCTTTGGTTGCTCAGCTTGACTTGGATTTATACCAGATGGATGTCAAGACGGCTTTCTTACATGGGGACTTGCATGATGAGATTTATATGGAGCAGCCTAAGGGCTTTGTAGAACCTGGCACGGAGCACCTAGTGTGCAAATTGAAAAAAAGTTTTTATGGGTTGAAACAGGCACCTAGGGAGTAGTATCATAAGTTTGATGCTTTTATGCAGTCATCACAGGGCTATAGCAGGAGTGCTATGGATCCGTGTCTTTACACGAAGAAAGCCCGTGATGGTTCTTTATTGATTTTGGTACTCTATGTGGATGATATGCTGATAGAAGGGAAAGCTCATGATGAGGTAGATGCTCTTAAGGCTCAGTTCAAGAAGAGCTTTCAGATACCATACATCATCATGTGTTCCCTTTCCTGTAACTGCATTCATCATATGATGCATAACAAACAGACGCTCATTTTTGTCTTCATTTTGTCGTGAAGACGATGCATAGTTTCCTTGCTACAATTTACCACTGCGAATATCATCCTTCTTTGCATAGCAATGGGCTGCAATATGGCTTGTTTTGCCACAATAATGGCAAACAATAACAGAATTTCCAGAACCTGTATTCTGCCATCCACCTCTTCCTCTAGAGCTCCCAGTGCCTCTAAAGTTTCCTCTGCCTCCAAAAACCTGCATTACACCAAATTGTTGATTGAACCTGTTTTGTTGGTTATCGCCAGCATGTCCCATACCACGGCCTCTCGAAGAGGATCTACCATGCCCCCTTTTTGAACTCGACTAAAATGCTTGGACCTATTCACTATTTCTTTTAGACGAATTACCCTACGTATTGATCTCTTCAGTATTCATGAGAGAAATTAGCTCATCAAAATCTAGAAATGGCTTTCGTACATATACTGAAGTAACAAATGATTTCCATGCCTTCTCATTGTTAAGGCCACTTAGAGTGGATGAAACCAAATCATCACCATCCGGCATTGCATCAATCATTGCTTAAGCATCTGCAATGCTCCTCACCTTCAACACATACTCATTGATAGACATTTTTCCTTTCTTCAAGGCATTCAACTCTTGCTTGAGTTGAATCTTTCGTGCATTTGTATTTACTGAAAACATGCTCTCAAAAATTTTCCAAGTTGCATGTGAAGTTTCTACATTCCTGATATGTCCCAGCATAGTATTATCAATGACTGCAGATAGCCAGTACATCACCTTTTTGTCTTTCCCATTCCACTCTTTCCATGCTTTTAACTCATCTACAGTCGGAGGGATACCCAGCTCTGGCTCCTTTTCTTTACCCAAAACAAATTCATAAAGGCCCTTTCCAATGAGAAAGTTCGTCACATGGAACTTCCATGAAGGGTAGTTGTTCTTGTCAAGCTTCTCAATAATGGGATTTCCACTATTCGCTGCCATTACCACAAACAAGGATATAACATATCAAGCTAGTCTTCTGCAATCTTTCACAACACGTGCACAGCAATACACCAAGCAACCTTTTTCACTGATTGCTTAATAGTACATGCAATTTGCAACCTGTTTACAGATAAACCTTATGTTTACTTCTTGCAAACACCTCAAAAATAACAAGTTCGCAATATGTAACTTGCGTACCCACTTTTAATTAATACAACCGAAATCACAGTGTACCCTGAAACTACTGTCTGCAACATTGTGGCTCTAAAATGGGGCCTGAAACGGTCTCAGATACCCAAAATAACTGCGGGACAACTCGAAGGGGCTAATTTGCAGAATATATAGTTTTTTGCTCACACACCAAATCTCACAGCAATCTAAGATTTTTGCTCGAACCTACTTCCGTGCCTCCACAGGCACTATCCAAGAGAAAGAGTGGAAGAATGGGAGAACTTCTTACCCGTTGCTTGTCGCTCGAGCCTTGCTTCATCTCCTTCACTTCAGCCTTCAAAATCAACCTCTCTCAGTGGCACGGCTCTGATACCATGTCAAGAATCGCGTGATGGGGGGATTTGCTTGAGTTGTTGTGCCAAAAACACACTATATACACAAGAGAAAGCTCACTCAAGAACACAAGAAGAGAGATGGAGGCCAAAACGTTTTCTTGCTGGTTTCTTCTTCTTCTTCCACACACTATACAATGTACACAAAGCATAGATAAGATACAATATAAAGAAAAGTGACCTACTAAGTCAAACAATGTATAACCGACTATACTAATAGATTGGCACTATATATTTGCCAGCTGTAGGTAGATGTAGCAAACTAAATATAATAAGTGATAAGTCAGTGGCCATGTGAGTATCATAATGACCACCAACATGCTAAGTATAGATATGCGGACTCATCTAGCCAGGCGGTCCATCATCAATGTCCGCACCTGTTGAGCTTGTCATCTCAACAAAGATGGCATTGCTAAACACATGAACATGATCATTAATGAGAGAGACTATAGTATCCTTAGCCATGCAAGCTTACCCCATCACTTTTGGGTTAAGACAATTACTACTACTATACACTTGATTAACATATCTCCTTGCACTATATTGATTTGCTAAGTTGCAAAGGAGATATGGCCTGGAAATGATGCACAGATCGGATGTTGTATATACACATAGTGAGCGCCAAAAGGTCCCTAAGAACGAAAAAACTCTACTTTTACACAAAAAAACAAGAGAGAAAGCTTGCACGACATGAAGCAAGAGACTAATTGAGTACAATCTCCCCCCATGCCTTGTGTGAGCGCTCCACAAAGCATGTATTTGATATATTATTGATCTCCAAGATAAAAAAATAGCCCAATTTACAATTAGCACGCTTTAGCTTTTGTGTTTGCTTTTGTCCCACTAAATAATTAAAGCTATCGGGTGCCCAAATATAATGTCAAATACAAATATTTAAATCGTGCATCCAAGCGCATACAAAATAATAAATAAATGTCAAGCGCTTCAATAAATAAGCACGTCAAAATAAATATTGGTGCCACACCTAAGATGCGCACCCATCAAAAATGATAATTTCTTCTAAATAATTTAAATACACGCTATCGCCCAGTGCTTTCCAACATCACCACTGCCTGCTCTACACATCAACTAAAGCATTCACAATTGTTAGAAAATAATAAAATTAAACAGACAAAAGTGAATACCTAGCAGTCTTCAGCTACAAAATAAATAAATTGGTTAGAACTCAATCCTAACTTTAATTTATTACGAGTGCGCACTCTAAACTCATAAATATCTATTAATTTAAATATGTATTTTGTGGAATCACCCACTTGCACATTAAATTAACAAGACTCCCGAAAAGGACAGGTGTCTCCACCGACTTTTTGCACAAGGAATCCACCTTGTGTATGAGCCCTGACAATAAATAAAATTGTACAGAATCCACTGCAAAACCTCACGAAATCCACCATAGAATATGCCTCCTGGCATCATACCCCTGGGGTGGGATAGCAATTATCCTCAATTGCTATTAGCTCAATGTGGAGATAACAGTGAGGGGTAAGCACTTAGGTCTCGAACGTGCATCCATTGGGCCTCTTCAACAGGATGATTTTTAAACTTAACCAAATATCTAGAATATCTACGGCTAGTTCTAGTGGTCATAAAGTCAGTATCTAGAATAGTTTCAGGTTCAAGGATTTCTGTTTCTTCTTCTAACAAAGGAGGGTTTTCATAAACATGGTGTACAGGTAATTGGCCTTTAAATGGTCGTAATAAATTGATATGAAAAGTGTTGTGGATTTTCCAGTGTTGTGGTAATTCTAGTTAAATGCATTGTCATTGATTTTGTGAATGATCTTAAAAGGTACATAAAATCTAGAGGCTAACTTTACAACACGGTGTTTGTTAACACTTTGTAATCTTCACTTTTCAATTCGTAACCAAACATAATCATCAACTTTGAAACTCATAGCTTTTCTTTTCTTGTTGGCTTGTTTTGTGTATGATTGCTGGGCTTTGACAATCATATCTTTAATTTCATCAAAAATAGTAGCATGCATATTAGTAACATCATCAGCAGCTTGAAATTTGTTTGACAATGATGTAACAGGTGTAGGTAATCTATATCCATAAATAATTTCAAATGGTGCCTTCTGTGTAGCTATATGTGGTGTGTTATTGTATGCAAACTGAAGTAAATGTAAATGTGTATCCCAGGTTTGTGGTTTTGAAATTGTGTATACACGCAAAAGATCTAAAATGGTACTGTTAGTAGCTTCTGTTTGCCCATTTCTTTCAAGATGAAATGCAGATGAAAAATCGATCTTTGTTCCTAAATTAGCAAACAAAGT
The DNA here is from genome assembly GCF_053477565.2 of Lygodium microphyllum. Taxonomy (NCBI): domain Eukaryota; kingdom Viridiplantae; phylum Streptophyta; class Polypodiopsida; order Schizaeales; family Lygodiaceae; genus Lygodium; species Lygodium microphyllum. The sequence goes on from NC_141148.1 coordinate 115,157,264, forward strand.
AATCCAAAAATTATTGTAGAATCTAGAATCACGGTCAGAAATAATAACTTTTGGTAAACCATAATTAGTGAAACTAGTTTTCAAGAACAATTGAGCAGCTTGAGATGCAGTTAATGTTTTCTTGCATGGAATGAAATATGCTTGTTTGCTAAACCTATCAACAATAGTCCAAATCATGTCATAATTAGCTTTAGTGTTAGGCAAACCAATGATAAAATCCATTAAGATCTGTTCCCATAGTCATTCTGGAATTGGTAAAGGCATTAATAAACCATATTATTTACCATGGTGCCTTTTAACTCTTTGACAAATTAAGCATTCAGATACAAAGTTAGATACATCAGATTCCATGTGTGGCCAATAAAAATATTCAATCAGTGTACGTAAAGTAGAAATAATTCCTCTATGGCCTTGGTATGGGGGACAATGAATTTCATGCAAAACAAATGATTGAAATGGAACAGTTACACATAATCTTTTTTCATAAAACATAAATCCACCAGTGTAAGACAATGAATCAATGGGAATCCAGTTATTTGCAACTAATTTATTCCAATCAGCTTGAAAAGTATGGTCTTGGTCATAAGTATCTTTCATAGGGAGAAGAGAGTCAAAAGATATCACAGAAATATTATGAATAGTCGGTCTTTTAGTTAAAGCATCGGCAATAACATTCTCTTTTCTGGGTTGATATTGTATGAGTGGATGAAAACTTTGAATAAAAGCAGTCCATTTAATGTGTCGTCAGATATTTGTGGTTGACTAACGAGATGTTTAATGCTTTGTTGGTCACTTTTGATCATGAATTAAGATCCCATTAAATAGTATTTCCATTGACATAAAGCTTGTACTACAGCTAGCAATTCCTTATCATAGGTAGAATATTTAAGTTCAGAGGGTTTAAGTTTGCCAATTAGACAATCTACAATAGTGATGATGCTCCAATGGCCTAGACCTCGCCTGTTGAGCAGGATCAGCTTGCTTTGAGATGCTCTACACATCAGCATATGCACTTTATGCCCTCCATGTATTATGTTATGGTGACAAATGTAGGTAAGCCTCTCTCTTATGTTATGTAGGATCAGCCTGCTTTGACATGCTCTAGATGTCAGCCTATACACTTTATGCCCTCCTTGGATTATGTTATGGTAATAGATGCAGGTGAATCTCTCTCTTATAATGAGGCCATGCATAGACATGGCAACCACTCCATGGATTATGTTATGGTGATAGATGCGGGTGAACCTCTCTCTTATAATGAGGCCATGCAATCAGAGTTTGACTCCTATGTGGGATTTAGTTCCTTTTAGTGGCAAGAAGGCATTACTATGCAATTGGGTATACAAGATGAAAAGTCTCATTGGCCGCTGCTTATAAGGCCAGATTGGTACCTAAATGTTTCAAGCAAGATTATGGAGCTGACTTCAATGAAGTCTTTTCTCTTGTGGCCAAAACGATGACCCTATGCTTGGTAATAGCATTGGTTGCTCAGCTAGATCTAGACCTTTATCAAATAGAAGTAAATACGGATTTTTTACATGGGGATTTGCATGATGAGATCTATATGCAATAACTTATGGGCTTTGAAATAAAAGGCACGGAACACCTAGTGTACAACTTGAGAAAGAGCATTTACGGCCTTAAGCAGGTACCTAGGGAATGGTACCACAAGTTTGATGCTTTTATGCATTCATAGGAATATAGCTAAGGTGCTATGGATCCACGTTTATACACAAAGAAGACTCATGATAGTAGCCTTATGATTTTGGTACTCTATGAGGACAATATGCTTATTGCTGGGAGAGCTCATAATGAGCTGAATGCCTTAAAAACTCAGTTGAAGAAGAGCTTTGAGATTAAGGACATGGAACAAGCCTTGCATATTCTTAGGATGCGCATCACGTGCGATTGCTCTAAGGGACTCCTTTGTCTATCATAGAAGGAGTATATCCAGATAGTCCTTGAGCTGTTTCATATGTAGGATGGTAAGACTTTTGGTTGTTGTCTACCTTCTCCTATGTAGGTTAGTTAAGCTGATTGTCTATAGTCTAATGAACAGAAGGCTAAGATGGTCAAGTTCCCTTATGCATCCTTCATGGATAGTTTGTATGCCATGATAGAAACTCGTTCTAACATAGCATTTGCAGTAGGAGTTGTGGCACGCTATATGGCTACACCTGGGAGATGGCATTGGGATATTATCAAGGATATCCTGAGGTACTTGAAGGGCATAATAGCTATGTGCATATGTTATGGTGGTCACAATATAAGAGTCGTGGGATACACTAACTTTGATTATGCAAGACATGCATACACTAGAAAGTCCATCTACCAAGGCTGAGTATGTTACAACTATTGAGGCTTGCAACAAGGAGGCTCTCTAGTTAAGCCATCTAGTGGCAGACCTTGGTACCATTGATGTGGTCCCTACACTGTATTCAAATTCTATGAGTGCTATCTAATTAGTTGATCTTCCATGTGAAGATGAAACACATTGAGGTGTGTTACCACTTCATCAGAGAGGTTGTTAAGGACAAGTCTATTGACCGTTTCAAGAGCTCAACTAACCAAAATCCTATAGATCTGGTGATGAAAAGTCTCTCAGTGGAGCATTTTTCCTTCCTTAGGAAGTTTATGGATGTTGGATGAGATGAAATTTTTTCTTATCCTATTGTACTTATATACATTTGTAATTTGTCACTTTTTTCTTACTCTCTCCTCACTAGGGACACATTCATGTGTAAGCATGAGGTTATTGGGGGTAAAGGTGTGCATATGCCTAGTTGCCTATGTAAGTATTACCACACCAATAGTACCCACACACCTATACACTATAGGTGGCAGGTGCCCATCATTGTCACTTCATTCTTTATTCTTTCAGTGATATTTGAATAAAGGGAAGGCCAATCACACATTGTGATTGTTTGATTTCCCACCTCTCTCTCTCTCTCTCTCTCTCTCTCTCTCTCTCTCTCTCTCTCTCTCTCTCTCTCTCTCTCTCTCTCTCTCTCTCTCTCTCTCTCTCTCTCTCTCTCTCTCTCTCTCTCTCTCTCTCTCTCTCTCTCTCTCTCTCTCTCTCTCTCTCTCTCTCTCTCTCTCTCTCTCTCTCTCTCCACCATAGCTCTTGCTTCCACTCACGTGCTTCCACTCCAATGGGGTCACTCCCTTAAAAATGGAGCAGTATAGTCAAATGGGGTAGTTTCCTTTTTAACATCCTTTGGCCATGTAGTAGGCACTTGGGCACCCAATGTGGTTTCTTGCTCCATCTCTTAGGATTTCATATTAGGTACAAAATTCCACAATTAGTAGGCTCAAGCTATTTCCTAATACCTCAAGGTTATGAATTGTTTGTTCTTATGAGATTGAGGAGTTGAGGTTACAATCTTTCTACTTGTATAGGATGTATCTTTGAGTCTCTTTGAGTGAAGTCTTTCTAGCTAGATGAGGTCCCATTGCCATTTTTTATTATAGAAGCTTCTTTCCATAAGCTTAAGGCATTCCAATTGTGCTTAAGGAGGTATATGCTTTGACTAGATAGACCTTCCCTTATCCTAGATTTATTGTAGCTCAAGGTGTCAAGATTGTGGGAGAGAAGGAAGGAGTCTCGCTTGAAGCTTTCTTGCTTGCATAATGGGGGAAGACACACAAGGGTGGAGGCTGAAAACAGTTTTTCTCTTCTTAGTTGTGTAAGCCAAAAGAACTCAAGTACAAAGAAATAGAAGAACCCTATATATGGGTCTCAAACCAAACTCAACTAACTAAGGTGGCATACTAACTGAGCCACAAACAAGAGTAGATAAGGATAGCTATCATGTAGGTATTATTCATGGGCGGTGTACCAACCGCGTCTGCAACTGACAAGTCGGTGACATAAATACACAACGGTCACCCTGGCGTATCACGAGTGGAGCTCCATATCTCAACACTCCCCCTCGAGCTCAATCCCAATTCGTGCACACCAAGCAGGTCTCTAAACTTGCGCAGCTTCTCTGCACCCAATGCCTTTGTAAATATGTCAGCTACCTGATCCTCTGTGCTGACATAAACTAGATCAATAAGACCTAGTAAAACCCTCTCTCGCACATAATGATAATGCACCTCAATGTGCTTTGTTCTAGCATGATAGACTGGGTTATTTGCCAAGTGTATACTACTCATGTTGTCACAATAAATGACAACTGGTCCATCTGTAGACTAATGCATATCATAAAGTAGCTTATGCAACCAAGCTACCTCACATGCAGCCATTGCTGCACCCCTGTACTGAGCCTCTGTGCTCGACAAGGCAACTGTAGGCTGTTTCTTGCTACTCCAAGTGACTGCAGCACTCCCAAAAGAGAACACATATCCACTGGTAGATCGTCTATCAGAAATACTACCAGCCCAATCAACATCAGTGTATCCATGCAACTGTATCTGAACCCCAGTCTCATAAAATAGTCCATACTGCAATGTGGACTTCACATACCTGAGTATGTGTCTAGCCGCATCCAAATGTGGTTTCCTTGGAGCCTGCATAAACTGACTTACCAATCCATCAGCATAGCTCAAATTTGGCCTGGTAATAGTCATATAAATCAAACTTCCTACTATGCGTCTGTACATAGTACGGTCTTCTAGAAGCTCACCTACATCTGTGCTCAGCTTTACATTTTGCTCCAAAGGAACTAAAATAGGCTTACAGCCTGTCATCCCATATTTGGACAGCATGTCCAATCCATACTGCCTCTGCAAGACCTGTATCCCACTTGGTGATCTAATCACCTCAATGCCCAAGAAATAACGCAGCTCTCCCAAATCCTTCATCTCAAACTTCTGCTTCAATAGCATTTTCACATGAAGGATATCTTCATCACTGTCACCTGTCATAATCAAATCATCAACATAAATGACAAGTAGCATAATACCTTTCTCTGTTTTTCTCACATAAAGTGAGAAATTTGCCTTGGAAATCTGAAAGCCAATAGTGACAAGATACTATCCTATCTTGTCAGACCATGCTCTAGGTGCTTGCTTCAAGCCATACAAGGCTTTCTTCAACCTGCAAACAAACTCAGGATGAATAGCATGCACATAACCTTGTGGCTGCTCCATATAGACATTTTCTTGCAAATCACCATGCAAGAAGGCATTCTTTACATCCATCTGATGTAAAGACCATCCCTTTGATGCAGCCATAGCAATGACTGCTCTTACGGTTGCCATCCTTGCAACCAGACTGAATGTTTCTTCATAGTCAATGCCATATGTTTATGCATACCCCTTGACTACTAATCTTGCCTTGTATCTATTCACAGAACCATCTGCATTGTGCTTCACCTTATAAACCCACTTACAGCCAATTGCATTTTTACCTTTAGGCAAAGGTACCGATTCCCATGTAGCATTTGCTTCCAAGGCATCCATTTCTTCATCCATGGCTTTCTCCCATTTTTCTTTTCCCATGGCTTCCTCAAAAGAAGTGGGTTCTGGTTCCTGTATCACTTTAACCATATATGCATAGTGAATGTCTGTAAATCCATCATATTTCAGCCTATCCACAGGATACCTAGCTCTCGAAGACCTGCGCAAAGTAGGTTCACTCCAGGGTGCTCTCAAAACATCCCTGGTCTTCCTTACTCCAGGTGTAACAATAGAAGGAATACCCAACTCATCATCAATGCTCTGTTCTGAGCCACTGGATTCACCATCCACATAAGAGTGACCTGCATTCACATCAAACATGGGCTGATCAACCTTCTCTTTTCCTTTTCGTGATACCTACATACCACTATCTGCATTACTTTGAGAAGATTCTCCTGATCTCAATATGCCTGTCCATGGCGAAGAATGTGAACCACTACTAGAGGACGCTCCAGGTCCACTAATATTTTGTGACTGCTGCTGTGAATTTTGTGCAGCATTACCATTTTGTGCATCTACATCATCAATCACATTTATTGGTTTATACCAGCTACTCATCTCATCAAAAACAACATCTTTGCTCACTGTAAACTTACGAGTAGAAGGGTTATAGCATCTATACCCTTTCTGCTGCAGAGAGTAACCAATAAAGATGCACTTTTCAGCTTTTGGATCCAACTTGGATCTCAACTCATCTGGCACATGTACATATGCAATGCAACCAAAAATTTTCAAATGAGAAATATCTAGTTTCCTACCAGTATACCTCTCCTCTGGAGTCATTCCATGTATTGCTGCAGTGGGAGTCCTGTTCATTATGTAGACTGCTGTAGCAACTGCTTCAACCCAATAAAAATCTGGCAAGTCTTTTTCATTGAGCATGGCACGAGATACCTCTCCAATATGCCTGTTTTTCCTTTCTGCAATTCCATTTTGTTGTGGGGTATGACTGCATGAATATTGCTGCTTTATGCCATGCTCCTGCAGGAACCTTGCAAACTCATTTGAGAGGTACTCTCCCCCTCCATCTGACCTTAGGCATTTTATCTGTAGGCCTGTTTCTTTTTCAACCATCGCTTTAAGAGTTTTGAAATGCCCAAAAACTTCACTTTTCTTTTTCATAAAATACACCCAAACTTTTCTGCTATAGTCATCAATGAAACTAACAAAATAATGACAGCCTCCAAGAGATGCAGCTTTAGTTGTCAACATATCAGAGTGGATTAATTCCAATGGCTTCTTACTCTCTTGAACATGTCTAGGAAATGGTTTCCTTGCCTGTTTTCCAAACTGACAGGCTTCACATACCTTATGCATTTCTGCAACCTTGAATTTCGGCAAACCTGCAACAATATTTTGGGCCTGCATTGATTTAAGTCACTGTACATTAACATGACCAATGCGTTTATGCCAGATATCAATATTTGCAACTACACCGGTCCCATGTGCAAACATTGCTGCACTCAATTCAGACATGTCTGCATCCAATGTAAACATTCTGCCCTTCTTCTTTCCTTTTGCTATCAAGCGACCTTTATTTTTCATATCCTCAACAAAGCATCCATGAGGATTAAATCTGACCTGCAAGCCCTGCTCAACCATTTGACCAACAGAAACCAGATTCTTGGTGATATTCGGAACATGAAATACATCGGAGAGGTATTTCTTTTTCCCATCCTGCATAGACAAAGGAATTTTTCCAATCTGCACAATAGGATGTGCAGTATCATAACTAGTCTCCACAAATCCTGGTTTTTCCATTTTCCTTGCATCCTCCATCCATTCTGCATGACCTGTCATGTGGTTTGATGCACCTGAGTCAACATACCATACATCATTGCTTTCTTCTGCACTTGTCACAGAATTGTTCATGTGCTGCACCATAAACAAGTGCTCATTTCTGTCATCACCCTGTCTACTAGAAGATGCATAATTCCCTTGTTGCAGTTTTCCATTCATGATGTCATTCTGCTTTTTATAGCAGTCTTTAGCCATATGACCCATTTTACCACAGTAGTAGCATTCAACATTACTGTTTGCATTTTGGCCTCTTTGCCATCCACCACGACCTCTTTGGCTCCCCCTGCCTCTAGAGTTACCACGTCCTCCTCCATAGGACTGGTTTTCTTGAGTTTGCGCATATTCTGATTTCTACCACGGCCTCCATATCGGCCTCCTCTACCTCTGCCTCTACCTCTTCCAGCATTTGAGTAGAAGACAGCTTCTTTAGAAGTTCCTCCTGAAGAAGATGCACCACCATTTCTCTGTTCCTCAGAAATTAGAAGAGCAATCAACTCCTCAAAATCAGGAAATCTTTCACGAACTGAAATGGATGTCCGAAACTGTGCATAATCCTTTCCTAGACCATTCAAGGTCACAGAAACTAAATCATCATCTTCCACTGGTGACCCAATGGAAGCAAGTGCATCTGCAATCTTCTTCACCTTCATGTGGTAGTCATTGATGCTCATATTTTCTCTTTGCACATTGTGCAACTCTTGCTTGAGCTCCATTTTCCTCGCTTGCGTATTTGTGCTATACATTTTTGACAAAGTATCCCATGCCTCCTTTGGCGTACTTGCATCCTGAATATGCACAATCATAGAGTCTGAAATGCTGATAGACAGCCAATATATAACTTTCCTGGCTCTCTCATGCCATGCTTTAAATGCCTACATTTGCTGTTGATTGGGAACATCAGGAAGAACTGGTTCTTCTTCATTTCCTGCAACAAATTTCCAATATCCTTTTCCCATAAGGAAATTCGTCATTCTAAACTTCCATGCTTGGAAGTTGTTCTTGTCAAGCTTTTCAGTGACAATCTGTGAAAGAGAATCAGATGCCATTACAGAAGACTACAAAAAATTCTGTCACTGCAAAAACCACAGCTTCACCCTCACAAGGAAAAATCTGCAAAACTGGCGAAAGTGGTATTTGACCACACAGTCACTTCCTAGTGACGATTTTGCATCAACAGGCAACAGGGATGATTCTGTAACTCCCAATGTCTCTGCGCACAAGCATACAATGCAATTTTTACAGTAACTATTTACTGACCTGTAGAACAGTGGCTGCACAGTATAAAACTGGGCCTTTTCCTGAGTGCGTGCAGAAAAGTTCCGCCTCCAAAACAGGCCCCGAAATGGCCTCGAATCAAAAAAACAAGGTCGTCTTGCTTCACCGCCAAGGGCGTCTCAACCTGAGACAATGCACTCCTGCACTTTCCGACTGTGCTACCTGCAGAGATCTGCTCCCAAAACAGAAAATGAAAGCAACACTGCTCCTCTTACCAGAACACCGCGAGCTTGGCTTGCTTTCTTGAGCTCCTTACCACGAACAAGGCTCTGATACCATGTCAAGATTGTGGGAGAGAAGGAAGGAGTCTCGCTTGAAGCTTTCTTGCTTGCACAATGGGGGAAGACACACAAGGGTGGAGGCTGAAAACAGTTTTCCTCTTCTTAGTTGTGTAAGCCAAAAGAACTCAAGTACAAAGAAATAGAAGAACCCTATATATGGGTCTCAAACCAAACTCAACTAACTAAGGTGGCATACTAACTGAGCCACAAACTAGAGTAGATAAGGATAGCTATCATGTAGCTATTATTCATGGGCGGTGTACCAACCGCGTCTGCAACTGACAAGTCGATGACATAAATACACAACGGTCACCCTGGCGTATCACGAGTGGAGCTCAATATCTCAACACAAGGTGATTAATTCTCCTACTCCAAGGTTTTGCTTCTACCCCTCCAAGCTTAGAAATAAAACTCAAGGTACCCAAAGGTGAATATCTCAAGTTGTTAGAAAAGATTAAGGAACAAGCATCACTATTGAGTACCCTAGGCCAAGTAAGGTAGTCAAGGGATTGCTAGTGCTCTAAGTCCTTTAACTAGGAATGTGTTTGTTGGATTTTTATGCAAATTATAGCAACTTGAGTTACTCACCTCCAAATACTTTGAGTGGTTAGAATTTCTCAAGGAAATTTTGTTAGGCCAAAAAATGCACAAAGTTACCTCTTCTTAGGCAAGATAATGATTTTTAAGACAAGAGAGTCATTGAACTTAATTCAATGTCTGGAAATTGATGGTCTTGGATGTGGATAGATGACTTTATGTGCTCAAGGATCAATACCTCTAGTATACAAATACTAGCGATATGGATTCCTTTCCAAGGCAAGCTCAAATAGTGATATCTCCTAGTTAAGCATAAGGCTTCACATGCTCACAAGTATTTCCTCAAAAGCTTGGTCATTCAACTATGTTGCAGTGATCCAATAAGATTCAAAACAAATCGAAATATTCAAAGTTCTAATAGCTCAAGTTGGAAACTTCAAGGTAAGTGGAGTTTTTATGCCACTTACAAGGTTTTTCCCTTTGCTTAAATCAAATGGTCTTGACTTGATGTATATAAGGTATGCAAGCTATCAAAAAGATTAGAATGTGGAAACTCAAGAATAAGTAATATCTTTAGCTAGTAAGAATGGAATGACGGCTTATAATATAACATATAGACCCAACATCAATGTTTAAAGTGATGCAATTAGTCATAGAAAAAAGATACCCCAATTGTTGTTATTACCATCACTATTTCTGTTGCTAGAAAATCGTCACTATATGCATTGGAAATAGCATCAACATATGTATCACTATATATAGTGATGCTATTACCAACCCATATAGTGACAAAAATAGCAATACTTGTAGTAAAATAACAATGGTTACAAGTAAATTTGAAATGCAAATAGTGATGGTAACATATTAAAAACATTTGGGTGGCAAGGCATGCAGCCCTACCACCCTTCTAGCCAATGGGTTCGATATTCTTCCATAATTTATTTACCATCAAACATATAGCTAAGTCTCAAAATTTGTATATCATGATTCACCAAAAACAAGTAATCCATTGATTGAATATCTTAACAAGTACAATGATAGCATCACATGCATAATACTACGTTGAGTGATAGGGAAGAACAACAATAGGAAAATTTGTCTATAAAAATTGCTCAATGTGAGTTGCATACAACGAACAAAAAATGTGTGTATAAACAAAGGTAGAAACAATTAATCGAAAAAAGTATGTATGGAGCACATGGCCAAAAAAGAAAAGGGTGCTCCATGAATCCAAGCTCCAGCTCACTATTTGATAGCTTGGCCTGATGCAACAAATCATCAAAAGGAGTTTGCGACATAATCAAAGATCAATCCACAGTAAACAATGCATTGTAATACCTACAAATTTGCTACATTAAAAAAACAAGATATACTGGACCACCATGCATATGTAGCTTGACAATAACTATAATCAAACCATGTCTTTTTCCATATCATGTCACCAAGGCTATAATATCACAATTTGTAATGGAGTGCTACAACAAAAAAGACAAATTACTATACTTAGAATTAGGTTATTACTACAAGAAATACATTAAATAAGAAAGTTAACATATAGAGAACTTAGAAAATTCTCTAGATAGGGTCTTGCGGCTGCTACTAGGCTCTAGTCCTCCTAATCTAGCCACTCATGCTTCCCTACACCACTCTTTACTACCTTTTGTGCATCTGATCATTTGTGGGACATGTAGGCATGCATTTGCTCCATTATCCATCCTATGGAGAAATGATCTATCATAGAAAGTACTAGAAACTCCTCATATAAGAATGCTATTATATTGTCCTTGCTACTCTTTGGTATATTTTTTCCATGATCTAATACATTATGCCTAAAAATTTTGGCACAAGTCGTGCATATGCACAAACTCTCTCCTCCTCTTATCATTCATATATATGACACTAGTGATCTGCTCCACCACTACTTGTAACCTGTTGGGTTATATCTAGTATATGTCCTTTCCCACTATGACTATGCTCCTGAGAATTAGGAGACCCAATATAGCTAGTGTACCTATAGAAGTGGCACCCACACAGACAGTTGAGTTAACCCTCATATCATAGGAGTGGAAGTGCTTATGGATTTAGCCACGCCATTGGGTGATAAGCATCCACTTGATCAACGAAAGGGAACTTTGTATTAGTATCTCGTAGGTAAGTACTAGAGCCGCCTTGTCTAGAATTGTGATGGGAGCGAGAAGTATCAATTGGTCTGGGATCATGGCATTCATATCTCTACAACACCCCCAAAAACTAGTCCCAGTATGATGAGAGGAAGTGCATGTCTCTACAAGCATCCACCATAGCCACCACCTCCATGAGTCAAGCAAGGCATACATGAGCCACCTCTCTTTGCAACCAACTTGGAGGGTTGACTCCACATGTTGGAGATTGATGCTATTAGACTATATCGAGAACAAAACACCTAGACGTCCATCAAGATAACTTTGCATTTTCTTTGTCCAAAAAGCATGCCATTTGATTTGGAGACATACACATGAAAATCTCCTCTAGCTCCTCATATGTGAACTATTGACTCATCTTGCTCTTTGGACTATGTGTAGTGACTTGTACAACAAAAAATATATGTCAAGACACCCAATACAAAGGTAAAAGTGAAGCATAATTTTAAAATATATATGTAGACTTGCAAGTAAGTTTTAAAAAATGTAATAAATACCAACATAAGTGAATGGTCAATGACTCTGACAACAAGTAGACAAAAAAAAATTCTATTTGTCTCTCAAGAAATTCTTGTATGCATATCTCCTCTACTGCATTGCATGTGCTTGTTTTCTCCACATGCCACAAGCCCTCCTCATCCTTCACTTTCTACAAGTCATTCCCCTCTACTTGCATGATCTCCATGTACACACCAGGAACATTGCTTTCATCATGCACTCAAGTCATCCGAGGTGTTACAGGCACAACATACAACTGAAAGATAGAGCCCGAGTGGAAGCACACAAGTGGAAGAAAGAGCAAGGCAAGAGCTATGGTTGTTTACTGCAGAGCAGAGAAAGTGGAAAAAGAGGCATCAAGAGGAAAATCGCAAGGCGGAAAAAAGGAAAAGGCACCTCACAAGGGAACAAACCTAGAAAAAATCCAAAAGCATGGGAACAACTAGCAAGAGTCCAAGACACAACCATGGAAGCTACAAAAGAGCCAAAAGCGAGAAGGCACGCCTCTAAATATAAAGGTGTAGCCAAAATCTTTGTAAAAGAGTTCCAAGCTCCCTCCTGTGCAATTTGTAACCATGGACAGGTGGTAGGACTAAGCTAGGAAGTTAGGGCAAAGGGGAAAAAGGGCCTACGCCATGGTAGGACTAAGCTAGGAAGTTGGGGCAAAGGAAAAAAGGGTTGGTCAGCCATGGAAAAAGGGCCTAGCCGGCCATGTAGAAAGGGGATGACTACCCAAGGAAAAGAGGGCATGTGTATAAGCGAAAAAATTAATGGAAACTCTCATTCTTGGTGTGTGGCAAAAAGCTTCCTCTTCTTCTTCTCTTCTTCTTGCCTTCTTGTGTGTGCTTGAGTGAGAGAGTGAGTGAGTGTGAGAGAGTGAATGTGCAAGAGTGAGGGATCGAGGAGAAGAAGCTCCCCATCTCCTCTCTTCATCTTCTTCTCTTGTCTTCACTTCTCTTGTCTTGCGCGACTATGAAGGATGGAGCTTGACGGAGAGGGATTGAGGTTGCTCGAGCTTGCATCGAGGATCGTGGAGCTCCAGGTGTGTACGGGAGAGGACGGTACTCGATCGGACATCAAGGTAATCTCACTACATCCCATAGGTAGGGAGAGTGTGTCAGCTATGTGAGATGTAGCCATGGCCGCTCATCTTGAAATGCTTGGCCAATAAGTGGTCCATAGGTCTCAAGGATTGAGTAAGAGAGCTCCCTTCATTTTGGTTCCATTGCTAGGACTGACAGATTCAAGCCTTGAGCGCCATTGCATACTTCAAATCAAGTGTGGAAGTAGGGTTTCATCCCTAAACTGGTGCTTGAGGTAGATAGGATATTTAGGAGTGTTAATCGTAAAAAACAAGTAAGTATTTTTGGGTTTGGGTGTGTAGATGAGTAGGCTAAAGAAGCATGAACATTATCTTGTGATTTTTGCTTGCATTAGGTAGGATAGGATCAAAACACTGTGAGCACATGGGTTTTTGCTGCTGTATAACAGGTTGAAACAGGGAAAAGAAGGGCAAAAAATGAAAACTTGGGTTAAGTGTTGGTAAGAGGAGCAAGATTAAGGTGAATGCAGACCTGGGCAGGGCAATAAGAGGCCAGGAGTGGCAAGGGAGAACCTCATTTTGCATTTGAGAGATTAAAGAGATCTTGAGAGAGAGAGAGAGAGAGACTTGCTAAGAAGAAGAGATTGGGCCACTCAATTTTGGAGCTATTCATGTGATCCAGGTATGCAAAACCCTCCCTTGTATGTCATTGTTGCTATCTGGATAGCCTTGCAAGAGGCCATGAGACATGCTTGAAGGAATCGATCAAAATCGTTGTATTGCACATCGCTTCGTACTCAAACCACTGTGTCCAGGTCTGACTCCCAGAGTTAGGCAGTCAGACCATCCGACTGGGAGAGTCGGACCATCCAACTCTAAAAATCGAACCATGCCCCTTTGGTCCAATCAAAACCGTCCAATCGACAACCTTCCCCAATCCGATCGCCCATCCAGTCAAACACCCCATTTGTCCAATCGAACGCAGGCTCAATCAGACCCTATCATTCTAGTTGAACACACAAGGATCGGTGGACCTAACATAGCAATTGGACCCAATAGGGATCAGACCAGCCCAGCCTGTCTGATTGGACCACTTTTGGGAGTCGTACCATCCGACTCTAAAATTTGGACTACCCAGTCCGATTCTAGGAATCGGACCAACAGACTAGAGCAAAAAACATTGAGACAAGACCACATCCATGACTCACAGCTAGTTAGCTTAGATCCCAAGTCACCCCTAGAAGCCCACCTTGGCATGCCAAAGCTAGAAACTAGTGAAAACCAGAACTAAACGGCCTAGAGGCAACCTCTAACAGCCCGATCACATAACCGACTAGACTTGTAGCCCAAAGTTGGCCTCTAGACTATAACCCACCAGCCTTGACAGAGTGTAGAGGGAGTAGCATAGACCCTGAACAATCCTTAGGAGTGACCAGAGACTACGCTTAGAACCATACTAAGTCGTAGACAAGCTAAGGGGGTAGCCATACATGTATGATTGTTTTCTTTTGTTTGCGCACCCCATAGTGATTTCTTTTACACAAGTGCACCAAACAAACGAAAAGCCTGATTTTGCACCGTGCACAACAAATCACCTAGCACTGAGTGTACATAAGTTGAGGACTATTTTCAATAACAAGTAACACACTCAAATGTAATAACTCGAAGGAACCCACCAGTAGGAGGAGACCCCAAAACATAGTTAAGTGCCTTAGAGCCCCATTGATAGGACTTTTGGAGACGGCAGCAAGACTAAAAGGACAGCAAGATTGAGGGCAAAGTGCTACCAGAGCTGCTTGACCTGACTGACAACCTCATGGAGCGAGAAGCAGGAATGATGTCAGGAGCAAACGCAAACCAAGGAAACAATCAACTGGACCTGGGTGAATTTACAGTCATGGTTCAAGACATGATCCAGGAGTACGACCTCCTAACCAGGATGGTAATCCATGGTAGACCAATAGAGGATGTAGTGGCAAGCCTAGAGGACGAGAGGAAAGAAATTAGGAAAGTCTTGCAAGGCATAGCCGCCTACAATCATGAGCAAAGGGCTAGGAAGCTGCAGCATGACATAGATGTGCACGAAGCTCGACATGTGCTAACATTAGCTGATAGAAGCAAGGTAGGACCAAATGTCGAGAGAGAGAGAGGGCACTCGAGACAAACCTCAAACTGAGCGAGCTTGTGACCAAGCAGCTCATGGACAACACGGCTATGGAACAAAGTGCAATAGTGCTAGCGACCTTGCTACTCTTAGGCCTAGGAATTACTCAGGGGTGAAGAGCCAATCAAAAATCCCTACAATAGCTAAGTAGCTGGTAGACAAGTACCAGTCTAGTAGCGACCCGTACAACTTCGTGGAGCAATTCTAGCAAGTTTGAGAGGCCAATAGTCTCACACACACTACACAACAGTCCTAAACTTTTGGGTTCTGCTTAGGCGATAAAGGTAGAACGCGGTACACCAGCTTAGACGCAGCAGAGTGAGTGAACTTTGACTGACTAAAAGATCTCTTCATTAAGAGATTCTCGAAAGCAGGATACTCTGACAACCTCATAGTCTAACTGATGAACGTCAATCAAAGGGACAAGGACATAAGAGACTACATCACTCATATGCGCAGCCTCTTCAAGAGAATCCCCACAAATGAGCGACCCAATGAAAGGTTTGTCTCCACTGTATTCATAAACAAAATCCACGTCGAGGAATTGTACAAAGCCTTAGCAAACAACTCCAGCTTGCAGCGACATGTGCTAGCTAGGGTCTTTGACAAAGCAATTAGGGTGGATGACCAACTGAGAGAGAGGAGCTCTCAAAGCTCAAACCATGATAACCACGATAACTCTAGTCAAAGGACCTCAGAGAGGACCACAACCTCTAGCGAGAGATCAGTCCCTAGCACACAGGCCAAGGTGAAGAATATAGATCAAGGCCATGAGCTAGTCGAGGTGAGGATGGAGCTAGTAGGACTGCATGAATTGGTGAGGAAACCAGCGCGACCGCACGTCCAATGTGTGCACTGTGGTGGCAACCACCTCCCAGCCGAGTGCTAGGATCCTAGATCTAGGCCTTGTGCAAATTGCGGTAGGTTCAGCCATGATGCCTTGCACTCTAGATTGCCTAGGAAATTCCCCTACACTCAGTAGTACAATCCACCATACCTGGGGAACATCAAGCCACCAAATTTATCTGGAAGAGGAGCCCAACTAGTGCTCCCAGCACCAAACAATGCAAAACCAGCCATTCCTAGGATGGAGATCAACCCAACAGGCATACCCATGCCATCAAGACCTTGTGTAACCCATCCACCAAGCGATGCTCTAGTCCACTATGTAAAGGAGCCTAACAAAGACAAAGCCTATGTGAACCCTTACATCTCACACGATGAAGAGGAAAATCTATTCCTAATGGACTATCGACCAGTATCGGTGATGCCGTTAGGTAGAGGTAGGGGTAAAGGATTCACAGGGCCGTGACCCAAGATCCAATTTCATGTTGGACTTGCGATCACCCAAGCCATATCTCATCACGATGTCCAGAGAGAGAATAAGAGAATAGGGAAAAAGCCGACCTCATATGTGTTGAGTGTAGCATCACTCATCTCTTCACCGATTGCCCTAGATGAAAGCCATCCTCTAGCTCGACAATGGTGCCATCAGTGCATTTGGGGCTGTTTGGAGTCTAGGCATTCAATAGTGAGGACACGCCATCCCGTTGCATGTCATGACTAGAGCACAGACGAAGCAAGCAGGCATATCATTGCATGGACCTAATAGCTTAGACACAGACTCAATAGGGAAGAAGAGCCAAAGGAGAAGGAAGAAAAAGACTGATGCAAAGGTCACACTTAAGACTAAGGATGTGACAATGCTAGTGACTGGCAAGAAGGCTACAGATGCAGAGGCAAAGACCACCACTCCAAAGACGGCAGAGAAAGGGAGTGCCAAGGTAGGAGAGGATCCTCACCCTAGGTGCCAACTCGAGGCAATAGCCAAAGTCAAGAAGTGGGCAAAGGAACCCTAGGGGCACCTCAAGGATGTTGAGCCTATCTTAAAGGATGAGATTGAGGATCTCTCTAGTGTAAGCATGCCAGTCTCACCTGCACGACCAAGGTCGAGAGATGCACCCATGCCACAAGCGAGGCCACCTAGGCCAAGTTTAGATGCTATGGGCTAGCAAGTCAATCAAGACCAATGGCTAAGAAACAAACCTAGGAGAGAGACAAGAAATCAGCAACCTCCTCACAACATTAGTGACCACCCCAATGACTCTGAGTTTAGGAGACCTGCTCAGGTATCACCCCACGCTATGGTAGGAGTTGAAACACTGGGTGGAAGAACCAATGGAGCATGTTGTCATTGACTTGCATGATCATGATGCAATCACATAGATACCTAGCTTGATGCTGCACTCAGTGACAAAGTCACTACACATCAATGACCTTTGGGAAGGCACTGAGATGCACGCAATCTTGCCTATCCTAGCCCTAGGAGATGTAACATGGAAGGGAATCGTCGATACTAGGGCAAGAGTGAGTGTGTTGAGCCATATTGTGCCCCAACCAGGCTTAGGGAAACCCACATGTCGAAACTGCTAGGTTCAATGTCACTCTAGCTAACGGAATGAAAGTTAGGCCATTTGGAATCTTGAAGAATTGACCAATGAAGATTGTGGGTGTCCGATTCTCTATGAACTTCATCGTCATGAAGGGAGTGGACTATGACATTCTACTAGGCCGACCCTTGATGAGGAATGCTCGAGTTGTCAAAGACTGGGGCAATGGTCGTATCTTCTAAGGAAACCAAATGGAGGTAGTGAGAGTCGAGATGGACACTTGGAAGACGAGCCCCGTCGATCTAGATGCCATCTTTGCCATGCTCAAGGGTGATACACTAGTAAGAAGACCTTACAGACCTTTGACCAAATACATCCCTTATCCTGAGGATAAGAGGGATTGGATGCATGTCCTAGCAACCATCGATCTCCCATTCTCAGACAAAGAGGAAATGTACAAACAAGCTGTAAAATTTGCAAGCGTGCCAAAGAAGAAGCCCATGGTGCCACTCTACATGATGGCCAAGAGCTCAAGCAGTCAATCACATCCTATCTCTTTCTATATCCCTAGCAATAGGCTAGAACTTCACAAGATCCTAGAATACCTAACATGCAGATTGCCTAGCAACCCTGCTGCTAATCTCAAGCCCCTTAGAGATTTGTTGGATGAGCCTAAGTGGAAATGGACTAAGATGCATAATTTGAACTTATTGTACAATTGGGCCCTAGTCACCGACAAAGGATAGAGGCTAGAGATGAGAGTCTAGAGGATGACGAGTAGTCAAGAGGAGCCGATTCCGATGATGAGTACGAGAACTGCCACTCCATTAGTGAGGAAAGCGAGGAAGAAATAGACACTGTAGAATACAACACTGAAGGAAGGGTGATAGAGCATATAAGATAGGACTCCAAGCCTCAGAAAGGAAGTGCTTACAAGATTGAGAGAGGAGTCATGCGGATGGAGTACGTCGCTCTAGATTATGAACACACAGGGATAGCCCAACCACCGACAATGCCCTTGCTTAGGACAAACGCACCCACTGAGATATGACCACCAGGGGAGACTCCCTCCTCTAATGAGGATTGTGAGTTTAATTCCGAATCGGAGGTCAGTGCAGAGAGTGACCCAAAGATATCCCAACCTCCTAGGACCAAATGCACCAAGGGGGGCCTGGTAGTCCACCTAAGGCACAGACGATTGAAGGAAGAAAGGAGAGGATATACAAAAGGAATTGGAGGCAAAACAGTAGAAGAAACCATAGGACCTACCAAAATGTTTCATGAAGTTTAAGAAAGGTAACAAGCTAGTGATCCTACTACGGGCAAAAACAAAAGGACAAACAAGTGAGCCGATCGAGGGACCCGCCAAGGTCAAGGAAGTCAACTTGACAGGGGAAGGTGAGAGGCCTCAATCGGTGTTTATAGCTAATGACCTGACCGAGGGGGAAGAGGCCAGTCTCATAGCACTCTTGCAAGAGTATGTGGATTTGTTTGCCTGGTCCTTAGATGTGGTCCTTAGATGAGCTCAAAGGAGTGGATCCTAGAGTGGTGACACATAACACACCAATGGTCCCTAATGTGATGCCTGTAAAACAACGATTGTACCCTATGAATCTGAAACATGCCCAAGCCATGAAGGAGGAAATCGATAAGCTAATGAGGACAATATTCATCTACAAAATAGAGCAAGAGGCCTATAGCTTTCTGGACAGCTTCTCAAGATACAACCAGGTGCAAGTACATCCCGATAATAGGCACAAGACGACATTTGCCACTGAGTGGGATGTCTTTGCTTATATCGTAATGCCCTTTGGGTCTAATGTGCATCATCTTCAAATATATGCTTATACGAGAGCTAGAGGTGTTTGTAGATGACCTATGTGTGCACTCTAGTTGGGCAAAACACTTGGAGAAGCTGCAAGCCGTCTTTGAATGATGCAGGCTTTACAACTTGTCATTGAACCCCTTGAAGTGCCAATTCTGGGTCAAGCATGGATGCATCCTAGGGCACATGGTATCCAAGAATGGCATAGCCACTTCCTTTTCAAAAGTCAAGGTCATAGTTGACTTGTCGCCACCCAAGGATTATAAGGAAGTTCAGTGTTTCTTAGGTCACATCAAATACTATCAGCGCTCAGTGTTGAATTATGCATTGATTGCAAGACCATTGTATAAGCTACCGATCATGTTTGAGTGGACTAATGAGTGCCAATGAGCATATGAGGAGTTGAAGAAGGCTCTTACAACTGCGCCAATCTTATGAGCGCCAAACTGGAACATCACATTCCATGTGCATATAGACGCGTCTAAATTTGCTATTGGAGCTATCTTATGCCAGCCTGGTGAACATAACTTGGATTACCCCATGAGTTTTGCTAGTAGGCAACTCACTGACATGGAGACAAATTACTCCACCACAAAAAGGGAGGAGTTGGCCACGGTATTCGTTGTAAAGAAGTTTCGACACTACCTCCTGGCCACACCTTTCACCTTTTTTGTAGACCATCAAACCTTGCTATATCTTATAAATAAACCTTGCACTACTCGATGCATCGCTAGATGGTTGCTTCTTCTTCTAGAACTTGACTTTTTTGTGGTGGTACACAAGGGCAAGTAGCACTACATAGCTGATCACATGTCCTGAATACCCTTAGGAGAAGCCGCTGGACAAGGCATCATTGATGATTTGCCATATGCTCACCTCTTTGGCCTGTCTAATGAGAAAGATTTGTTTAAAGCTGATCTAATGTTGTATTGGGCAAATGATATAGTCTAGGTACTAGAGCACGGTCTACCCGAGAGACCTATCGAAAAGGCCAAGCTTAGGTGCCTCATCCTAAAAATCCAACCTTACCAATTGATAGCCAGTCAACTTTATAGGTTAGGGCAAGACGGGTTGCTACAACGATGTGTGTGCGAGCACAAGATGCACAATGTGTTGAGAAAAGTGCATGGTGGGATTGCTAGAGGGAACTTCAGTGGGGATATGATGGCCCATAAGGTGCTACAATCTTAACTGTGGTGGCCCACCCTATTCCACAATGCTGCTAAGTTCGTAAAGCATTGCGATGAGTGCCAAAGGACTAAAGTTCCTACAGGAAAGGATATGATGGAGTTGGCCCCTATCATCGCATGACAACCCTTTGAGAAATGGGGAATCGACTTCATTGGACCCATCAGCCTCTTAGCATAATACTCATAGGCTATATACATCATCGTAGCAACTGACTATCTTACAAAATGGGCTAAGGCATGAGCCACTAGGAAGAACAACACTAGGACTACAACGTAGTTCTTATTGGAGCAGGTTATCTCCGATTTGGTTGCCCTATAATAGTTTTGGGTGTTCACCACCTGCAATATACAAGTGTACAGATACCATGTACAATGAGTAATTCTTTTACAAAAGAAATATGAATGGAATAATTTTTTTTTCTTTCTAAATATGATGATAAGACTATCAATTACAAAAATACCATTTTTCTAGACATGAATTTTAAGCTATGGCAATAAGACATTTATTTATTTATTGGAATATTAAGTATTTTAACTAAGTAAAACTATCTAAAATGCTTTTCAAGTATTTTAGTAACTTTTGTGTGTAAAGAAATAAATTTTAATTATTTTTCTAAATAATTCTAAAAAATTTAATTGATTTTTAATTATAAATATATTTATAATTAATAATATTTTTAATTATAATATTTTTAATTATCTCTTGAAACTATAATTTTAAGCTAGTATTATATATTTTTAAATTTAAATATCAATTTATAAAACTTTTGTATATTATTTTTGCTATATTTTTAATTAATGAGCTTGAAAAAATAAAAATAAGATATGATTTAATTTTAATTTAAGAGAATTTCTACAAATAAAATTCAAGTACTATGAATTGTTTATGAAAATAAAATAAAGTAGTATACCTCTACCATATTTACAATCATGTTTTTGGTGTCTTGATTAGTCGATGGTCTTGCCACATTGATATGCTTATATGGGAGTATAGTGGATGGGAAAAGTAATAGAAAAAGAGAATTTGGAGGTAGGATGCCAATGCATGAATTGCCATTAACTCTTTTTCATAGAATTTTTGCAACTCTCCTGAGATTATTTACATCAACTCTTACATACACTCGAGAGAGAGAAAGTAGTCTCCTCATCGTTGTGTGTTAGAATTGTAGGGGGGGAGGGAGAGGGGTGTAATGCACCTACATTCAACCACTCACTTGATATGGCACAAAAAAGTTAACACAATATGTGAGAGCAAGGTATACTCTTATATTATTTAATGAAAGAAATGGTACAACATAGGCATATCCCAGAATAACCTCGTGATGTCGCATATATAAGGGTTCACCACTGGGTATGGGGAATCACATGTAGAGTGGAAACCAAGAAGGGCTTAGAGTCGCTACTACTTCCTATATAGGTGTTTCTAGTAGCAACACCATGGTATAGCTACAAAGCCCTTATACTCACCCCCACACAATGGATTGCTATCCTTGGCAACAATCTAAGGGTAGTGCTTATTAACTCATTATGGGGTTTTGACGCAACTCATTCTATCAAGCTAGTTAGTGCTTACCAGACTTGACCCATTAGTAGGATCTTAACACAACCTTTCCTATCAAGGTTGTTAGTATCTCCCGCACTACAACTTGGGGGTCTTAACACAACTTTTCCTATGAGCTAGCCAATGTTTGCTCATCTAGACTTAGTGTTTATTTGTTGTCATGCCAGTCCACCCTTGACTCAATTACATTTGAGGAGTGGAGGATTTATAGGTCCTATGGTAAGCTAAGGTTGACTCAAGGTACATTGGAACTATTGTTGGGATTCTCCTTGAGCCAAGTAGCGAAGGCCTTGTTGTTGCATTCACGGGCCTCCGCTTCCCAAATCCAAGTGGCTTCTTTGAGAGGCACCCTTTCCACTTGGTGAGGTACTTAGGGTAATCTTTGTGCTCCCACCAACATTGAATGATTGCTTCTACTTCGACGGGGCCATTGGAATGAAGCAATGGAATGTGCTGCCCCCACTGGGTGTCGAGGTAGAACCTGCACAAAAGGCATGGATGGAATGCATTGTGGACACATGCTTTCTGGCAGGTCTAACTTGTAGGTTACCTCATTCAAGACTTGGGTGATGCAGTAGGATCCATAGTATCGATGGTTGAACTTGGGGCTCATATTCTTTGGTAGGGACATATGCTTGGAGGTAACAAAAACCATGTTACCTTTGGTGAACAGTATTGCTTTATGTTTCTTGTTGGCATATTCGATCATGGTTATTTTGCTCTTTTCCAAATTGTTCTTGGCTACTGCATTTCTCTCTCTCTCTCTCTCTCCATTTCTTCAAGAAGTCTTATGCATCCTGATTGGCTAAGGCCTAGGGTGTTATGATTTCTTTCCTTGTGGGGGCTAGCTCAAATGGTGTGTAACCTGTTGTTGAATGGATTGAGCTATTGTAGTGAAACTTGAGCATATCAAGATATAAAGCCCAATATTTTTGGTCCACCTTGATATAGCTTCTGAGATAGTCTTCAATGCCTTGGTTCACTCTTTCTATTTGCCCATCTATTTTGAGATGGAAGGATGATGAAAATCGAAGTTGTGTTTCTAGCATCTTGAAGAGTTCTTTCCACATGTCACTCATGAAGCAACCATCTTGATATGATACAATGGCTAATGGTAACCCATGTAACTTTAAGACATGAATGAAGAAGAGGCCTCCTTGGCATTCCATGGTGGCTTGGTGAGTATAAAGTGTGCTTGTTTGGAGAAATACTCCACTACAAACATGATGGTATAGCCATGGGATTCTAGAAGTTCCACAATAAAATCCATGTAATGATGCCCCATGGGCGGCTAGGCACTAGCATTGGTTGAAGTAACAATCCTGGAAATCCTTCATCTTAGCTAGATTGACTAAGATTTCTTTGGCTAAGATAATGAAACCTAGGTACTCAATACTCTTTTTGAAGAAGATGCATTTTTGCTTCGCTTTGCATATAGCTTATTTGCCCCCATGATTTCAAAGATGATTCAAAGATAGTTCTAATTGTCTTCTTCTTCTTCTTTGGAATAGGCCAAGATGTCATCAAATAATACAAGAACAAATTTGTCAAGGTACAGTCTCTGAAAATGTCCTAACCTAATCTGTTGAAAGTAGTCAATGCATTAGCCAAACCAAAGAACATGACGGTAAATTTAAAATGGCCATACCTCATGTTAAAAGAACTCTTTGGGATATCCTCTCCTTTAATCCGAATTTGATAGTAGCCTGATCTTAGATCAATTTTGGAAAACAATATTGTGCCTTGAAGTCAAGCAACTCATCAATCAGTAGAACGAGGTACTTATGTTTTATGGTTACTTGATTCAATTTGCAATAATTGATGCAAAGCCTTAGAGTTTGTCCTTTTTCTTTTGAAAGAGCCTAGAGGCACTCCAATGTATTCGCTAGGTCATCGGATAAACCCTTACTTCAACAATTGCTTGAGTTGTTCTTTTAACTTGATGCCCTCAGAAATAGACATTTTGTAGGGCCTTTTTGCCACTGGTCCAGCCCCTAGTGTTGATTTAATTTCGTCATCTACTTTTTGGCTAGGAGGTAATTTTATTAGATCTTACATAAACATGTCAGCATATTCACTAAGCCATGCAGGTTTTTCAAGGTCCATGGGTGGTTCTACCTTGTTTAGTTTGATCAAATAGATGGGTAGTCCTTTCCTTAGACCCTTAATTAGTCAACTTGCTTTTACTAATTATAATCTAGATTTTTCTACCTTTCCCTAAGTCTAGGCTAAGGTTCTCTCAATATTGTTAAAAGTAATTAGCCCTTTTCTGATTAGGGCCCAACCAATCCATTCCTAGGCAGTAATTGTAAATTCCTAAAGATAGAATCCGAAGGTTTACCTTTGTGCATTGATTTCCTAAGTGTACTTCTATGTTTTTTATTGTCTGGTTTGAGTATATTTCTTTTCCATTTGCTAGTTCCACTACAAGTTTTCTAGAAGGTTTGGGATCCAACGCTTATTTCTTTACATACTTAAGAGACATGAAGGAGTGAGTAGCACCACAATTAGTAAAAATTTGAAAGGATTTACCGTGGTGCTCTACAAGTACTTAAAGGATGGTAAATGGGCATCAAGCTTCTTGATTATTGATGGAAATAGTACCTCTCTCTATTTTCTCGTAAATGGCAAGGTCCTCTTCTTTCTTGTACGACCAATAAACAAGCTTGGCTATCAAACCCTTGTCCTGCTCCATGTCCTTGTTCTCAATTATTGACATTTTTCCTTGCTAGAGAATTATGAGGAGGGAAACTATTATCATTGTTTGCCCAGACGGGACATTGGGCTCTAAAGTGGCCTAGCTAGTTGCATCTAGAGCAACGGGGTTGGGCTTCTTGGTTAGTATTTATAAGATGGGGATTGTTGTTGTTAGGTTGGCAATTACGACTATTGTTGATAAGATTCAAACAACCCAATTCCAATTTCCCATCTAAAGGTTGACCCTCACTCTTATTGGATAGGAAAATTTGTCGTTTGGGAAGAGTGGGTAGCTTGGTAAGTTCTTCTAAGAAGAGAATCCACCAAGGGTTGAGCTTGCAGTAGGGCATCCGTAAGGCCTGAGGATTTTATAGCTTTTAGTTGCCCTCTCAATGGTGGATTTAGGCCTTGGTAGAAACAAGCTACTTGCTATATCATTGCGATTTTGGGGCCATACTTTAAGATAAAAATAAAGCAAGAGTAATAACCCTTCACTCTTAAGACGTATTGGCTTAAACTAAATATTTCATCCATTTTTCAGATTTGGTATGCTAGAGATAAGTACCTTCCTTGGACGACTTCATTAATATGTTCCCATGTTTGGAAGTTCATAGTAATTGCTTTGTTGTAGCACCATTGCTTCCACTAGAGATGAGCTTCTCAGGTAAGGCGATCGTAGCCTAATTGGCTATGCTCATCCTAGCCACAGAAAAGTAACCTTCCATTTTCTCGATCCATGTTTCAACATTAGTTTATATTTTCAATTCCTAATTGTTGAATTCAAGCCACTTTACGTGTTTTAATAGACCCTCATTTTCATGTTGATCAACTAAAAAGACTAGTGGTAGGGGTAACTAAAAGATTCAATCAAATTTATAGATGTATCACACCATAAAAACTCAATTTTTATTACATAAATATGTACATTTTTCAAGCTTCAAAAGAAGATTTTTGATACATTGAGTAAGTATTTCTAATCATGGAACCTTGCACAACAAAAATTTTCTTACATACATGAGGTTTATCATGAACTTTGACAAGACACTATGGGTTGGGCTCTTTGGGGAATCCTTTTGACGGTATAGTTGTTTTTCTTTAATCTTTCTAAATGAGCTATTCTATCAAGGGAGAGGATGTCAATCACTCAATCATAAATGTATTGATCTTGGTATATATTTTGACCATTTATATTTATGATAATTTTTACTAAAGGTTCCTTGAAGAGAAAAACCTTTACAAGTTTTAGTACTTCCGTCCACTAGATCCTTTTTGGGTTTGTCTCAAGATATGAAAGTTTTTCAATATCTCTGAAGCAATAGATGCCATACCAAGTCCATTGCCTTTCCACAACATAATATTTGGGAGGGTGATAAAGATTCTTCGAGTTCTTCATGAAGTCTTCTCGCTAAGTATAATCCAACGAGTGTAGGGTAGATTGATACATAGTATAGAAGACCAAGAAATTTTGCCACAGTTCACCTTGAATCTATACATGATAAAATAGACTAATTTAATCAAAATACTTTTTCTTTTCTTTTTGAGAAAAAATAACTCAAAATAAAGAAAGAAAGCCAACTATATTATTTCATTATTTATATACAAGATCTTTACTCCAAAGTTATATGTCATACAAGATTAAACATGGAACTCCTTAAAGAAAAAGTTTTATATTTGGGTGGATCACTCAAGATATCTAAAGATAAATACTCAACAAAAATTAGGAAGTCCCTCCACTTGATAACTAGAAGTATGGGATCTATGGGCCAAAACAACTTGGTTGGATCATATGACGCCGATAATCCTACATATACCCATTGGGCTCAAGTTATAGCCTCACCTTCATGATACTCTACAACACCTAGAGGACTCGGGTTGAAGGCAAAGAGTCGAACTATGTCGAGTCTCTTGGTATAATAAGTTCTTCACAACTCATATTCGAGGCTGCTAATACAATCCATGTGCATATAGTAGTCGGTTTGTACCAACCCATGTACTGCATCCATTTGCGAGTGTGAAAGAACTGGTAATGGGATGGAACAAAGATCCACTCCATCAATTGGAAAACGTATAAACCCTTTCCTACTAGGACTTAAGTATTTAGTTTCTTATAGATAGTGACATTAAATGCTCCTTGGAATACCCACAATTTGTTTGAAGATTATCCCCTTACATTTTTATAAGATTATAGGTCATAAAATTTGTGTCTCGTACTTTATTCAATTCTTGGAAAATTTCCCTTTGTTTATAAGGTATAAGTTGGCCTAAAACTACACTTTGGTGGCAAACTCATAGTGGTTTTTCTAGGTTCACAACTTTGTACCTACTAAAATGAATTTTATTAAGGGATAGTTAAGGTAACTTAATATTTTTTATATTGAAGATGAAAGAGTTGTGAGGTTGCATTTGAATACAATTAGGATTTATAACTTTTGTGGGTCATGAATACATGTGTTGATTTTGATGGATCGATTTCTTATTCACAAAAATAATGGCTTTCGAGTCTTTGGTTTTGAAGAACCAAAAGACTTCGACTAAGTTAAGATCCAAGCTCTCAGTATATCATTCTCAATGTGCCTGACCTTATTAATATCCACTAAGTAATTTCCATTACACAAATTCCAACTTACCCCGTGGATTGTTGGCCAATCTAATCCAAAGATAATCTTAAAGATAGCCAAAGCAACATTATATTTTTAGGATGAAAGAGTTGTGAGGTTGCATTTGAATGCGATTAGGATTTATAAATTTTGTGGGTCATGAATACACGTATTGATTTTGATTGATTAGTTTCTTATTCAAAAGAATAATGCCTTTCGAGTCTTTGGTTTGAAGAACCAAAAGACGTTGACTAAGTTAAGCTCTTCAAAAATCCAAAGCTCTCAGTATATCATTCTCGATGTGCCTAACCTTATCAATATCCACGAAGTAATTTCTGTTACACAATTTCCAACTTACCCTTTGGATTGTTGGCCAATCTAATCTAAGGATAATCTTAAAGATAACCAAAGCAACATTATGTCTAAACCAAAAATTGTTAGATTCACAAGCTATGGTATACATTGCTTGAAACAACTCATGGCTCAACATTTGGTTTAAACACCCCTTTTAAAATTATTGATTTTAGTTAGTTGATTACACATATTGAATTTTACTTAATTTTTTATGTATATTGCAAAAATTAATATTTGATAACCCAATGTTATCATAGCAATGGAGTGTATTAAAATTTACACTCTGATACCACATGAAATGTACCTGATCCTAAATTATAGGGAGGGTAGTTTGGTAGTCATCTAGGGACTTGATCCTAGTCCCCACCATCTATACTAACTCTCAGTGTGTGGATTTAGGGAATTAGGTGTTTCCAAGGTCTACTACCTTGCAACAGGCTTGCAACAAGAGGAGCATCCAATCTCGTTCCTATGAGGATCAACCTATGGGTTCCTAAAGATACAACTACGGTCTCTAGCATCAATCTAGTGTCGAGCTAAGATGGTTGCATTCTGCGAGCCTTCAGAGACTTAAGGCAAGCAAGCAATGCACTTGGTTCACTGAGAGTGAAAAATGAGGGGAAGCTAAGCATCAACCTTTTTCCCATAAGACATATTCTCACAACAACCCCCTAAAATAATTCTTAGCATGTTCTAAGACTTGACCCTAGGAAAAGTCACACTTGTCAACCCTTATCTAACTTTGGGAAAAGCCACCCGACTAACTGATTCCACTCAATGATAGGACGTTTCATCAGGAAAATCATCCACTCATTTTTCATAAATGACGTGGTGTATTTTAGTTATTTAAGCAAGCATGCTATCCACACTTTGAAGATACATAAAAACAGCTTCCTTAATTACTTTTACACAAAGTTCGTTGCATGCATTCTAATATGGATATTAAAAAATCCTTTTTTAAAACATAGCTATAAAATAATTATCACTTTTACGCTCTACTTCGAAGAGCGAACCATTCGAAAGCTCACCATGTTGGGCTCACATAGATTTCCTTTTCTATCTTAAGACCAAGATCAATATTACAATCTTAGACAAAAGCCCCATTGGATCTTGCTCAACTGTAAGGGAGAACCTTCCTATACATGAGACCAAATGTACCTAAGCGATAGTCCGTTGCCTTAGGTAGTCTATATACACTTTAGGTGAAGAGTAGGTGGCCCTAGGGATGGCATCACGCCTCATTCCTGTCTGGCTATTGGAGGCACAAATGTAATTTACATATTTTTCCATGGATTAATGCAACCATAATCAAATTTAATATTTCTCAATAATCATTCCTTTCAACTAAAAATCTTTCTATGAATTTTACTTTATTGCTAAGTATCCAATTGAAAAATGAAGTTTAACATCATGCACGTGAATGCATTTTAATATACAATGTATACGAACACACTAATTTCTTAATTATAGATATCTTTATAGTTACTAATTTATTTTAATTATAATATTTCTAAGACTCTTTTTTATTAACTATAATAATAGGCTAATTTAATCTATTTTAACATTAAATATATTAAATTTTAACATTTTCTAAAATCATTTTAGCTACATTTTTTAATTAAGAAGTTGTAAAAATTCAAAGGAAATAAGATATGGCATCAATTTAATTTAAGAGAATTCATATGAACAAGCTTTTCATAACATGAATTATTTACAAAAACAAAATAGAATAGTATACCTTGGTTGTATTTATAACCGTATTCTTGGCATCCTAACAAGTCAATGGTCTCGCACATCAATATGCTTACATGAGGCCATAGTGGATTGGAAAAGGTGATAGAAAAAGAGGCATTTGAAGGTAGGATACTGACACACAAATCATTGTTAACTCTTTTCTATAGAAATTTTCACCTCTCATAAGATTGTTTATGTTGACTCATAAAAGCACATTCTCTCAAGAGTAGCCTTCTCATCATTGTGTGTTGGAATTGTGAATGGGGGGCCATCCTTGAAATAGTTTCAGAAGGGGGGGAAGGAGTTCATTTTTATATGAGGATTTAGTAATGGGGGACTCTTTTCATTTTATTACCTAAGAAAGAGTTTTCATTTTCTAGTTAGGTTTAGAATAAAAGATTAAATATATTAATTTAGTGTCAAATATTTAAACTTAATTTCCTCTTTTTCTTAAAGAAAAGGGGGGGTAGGGAGAGAGGGGAAGTTTGTTTCTTTTTATAAATAAAAAGTGGAGGGTGAGTTATTGGATTCCTAAAAAGGGAGGGAGAGGGGGCTTTTTAAGGTTAAAGGGATCACACACACACACACAGAGAGTGAATTAGGTTTGGGGGGAGGGGGTAGGAGGGGATACGGCCTATTGATTTGAAGAGAGGGAGGGGGGCTTGCCGATTTGAAGGGACAAGCGAGGGTGAAGTCAACATGCATGTGGGTGGGGCCCCCATTGATTGCAGGGAGGAGGGGAGAGATGGGGTGTTGCTATCATGACCCCCTAGGGGCCCCCTATTATCCATCTTTTATAGAAAATACAGACTTGAGTGAGCATATCACATCCTAGTGTGCGGATAGGGCTGATGATTTGCTTCATTATGTGCTCCTCTTTAATGGACATGAACTAAGGAGCATGATGTAGTTGCACACGACCATGAGAGCTTGTTTGTGGATCCTTGCCTCCAGAGTGTCTCTCTTTCTTGTGATATGGTCCCACAACAAGTTTTCAATATTCTTGAAAATGTGTATGGGATCCGAAAGATGATTGATTTATAAATGAATCTAATATGGCAACTCATAGAAAATTAAGAACTATTGCATTCCACTGGAAATGGCTCTTCATAAACCATCTTCCACTCGTACCAACTTTGGGCATTCATCCTTGTTAAAAGTCATCCAAGGAATTCTTCTCTCAAATCATGGCTCTCTAGCACAAATGTTGTGTACCACCCTAATAAACTATCTTCTTCATCATTCGCAAGCTTTAGGAGTTGCAACTTTGGTCCACACAAAGGGAATATGCATGTGGTGACGTGAGGTGACCATGTCTACCACAATATCTATATCTAGTCAACATGAATATAAAAGTGCAATATTAGAGAAAGCAATGAGAAGAGAGACTCATTTACCTGAGCTTTCCCCGAAACACAAAAAGTCATATATAGTCCACATAAGAATAGCCTTTATATTAGCAGATTGACTCCTAAAATGCTTGCTCATGTCTTCGATAACAATCCCCTCCTCCCATAATATCTTAAGCTCTTCGATCAATGGATAGAGATATACATCCATATTCTTGACTTTATAGCATCCAAGCATGAGCAAGCTAAGGATCAGGTGTCCTATCTTGGTAAAAAGCCATGGCAAAATGTTGTAGTTAACAAGGGCTGTTAACCACACACTGTGAGTAGTTGAGTGTAGTCTAAATGGATTCATGCCATCCATAGTAGCAAGACCATGCCTACAAATTTGTTGGTATATGCTGGATACCATCCATATATCTATTATGTGCATGCCATGTTGTGAAGCTCACTATGCCTGACATGTGACACGTGATATAGGCAAAAAGTGTTTGAGAATCTGGAGACCATTTGACCCTACAAGTCTTGTCGATATCTATAAGTACTACACTTTTGATATGTAGCCATGGACTCATATTCTCCTCAAAAGAGTACACAATCATTGGCACATGCATTTATGCTGTTGTAATCCATGCGTAGCTTTTACAACACTTGCCTTGCATCATCAAGACTCAGACATCGTGTTTTCACGTGACTATCTATGATATTTTGGTAATCTAACAAATCTCATTTATATTGAATAAATTAGAATACTTTTTTATATAACAAAAAATGAGTGTACTATATACTTGAACAACTTGATTATACTTGCATCACTACATCCATACTTTGCTTACATACTAAAGAGCTAACTGCAATCAAGATCTAACAAAACCTAATAACACACTACTAAAAGTTAGTTAGTTAGTTGGTCCCCAATCTCTTTTCCAACAGAGGACACACTAGACGAAGTGCATTTTAGAGGGTTTGTTTGCTCAAGTGCTTCTTGTATTGTATGCCCATGAACTCTTCTTATCGGCAAAACATCCATTGCTTGCGATGTGTTGTTATCTTCCTATGAAGATTTTCATAGACAAACATATATTATTGAAATTTATTTCAAATAAAGTTTTACTATAAAGCACGATTAGTGTACACTTTGCTCACCACTAACTCGAAGTCCAAGACCGATTGATTAGCGATTTCTAGAATGGTCGAAGAGGCACATCTCCTTTGTGGTCTTCTCCTTCTTCTCCTCCATGGTTTCTCCTCCTTTTCTTCTTCTTTTTCTTTGTGATCACATTTCTCTCCTTTGTAGATCTCTCTCTCTCTCCCCCCCCCCCCGCTTTCTTTCATCTTTTCTCTCTTTCTCTTTCTTCTTTCTTTCACGCTTAGAAAAATGCCGTGATTTACTTTTGATGCTTTTTTTCTACACAGTCATGTACCACTATTTTGCATTGCTAAACACATCGTTAATCGCTCAATATCTAAGTCACTAAAATAATCAATATTCCCATTAGTATCTTTGTGAGTATAGTCATTGTCAGTATGCACGTCGCTATATAGCAACACACATGAACCAAATATTAAATTGAATGTTCAATTCAATTCATGTGACTTGTTCCACTCGAAGGCTTTTGTATTTTGGTGCGAACGTGTTGGTTGCCTAAGGGTAGTCCATTGTATTTATTAGATGTTTTTCATTTTTCCATAAGTAAAGAAACCCCCCAAAAAAAGAGAAGAAAGAAAATCGGAACATGGTTGCAATTCATTTCATGATGATGATTTATACATTGAAATATGTATATACTGCCATGTGTTTCTTTTTGCCCCTATGATTACCCTCACACATCCAAGATTATCTCCTCACTCGCTCATGCACGCAACACACACACACACACACACACACTCTCTCTCTCTCTCTCTCTCTCTCTCTCTCTCTCTCTCTCTCTCTCTCTCTCTCTCTCTCTCTCTCTCTCTCTCTGATTTCAGGATATGGACAGAGATCGCATTGCATACAGAGCATATATGGCATCTCAGGAGATGGCTCGAGCGGGGGATACCACATCATGGTATGCACAAACTAGAGCTTGGTTTGACAGACATGGGCTGGACATTGATAGACTCCCACCTCTTCTATATGATACTCAGGCTCCCACTTACACCCTCTCTCTCTCTGAGAGGAACAGAGTCATCAGACAGGAGATATGGCATATTTATATACAGAGGACATGGGTTAGCCCTACACAGCCACTGCCATCGAAGATGGCACATTATTATACACAGTTCTTGAGCATATCAAAGCAGGGATTCATAGAGATTCCGAGATATATGCAGATCTATATGCCACATCGATTGAAAGTTCTTATTGGACAGCTCAGGGTTTCATCACATCAGCTTATGATTGAGAGTGGCAGAGCCAGTGGCATCCCATGGGAGGAGAGGATATGCCCCCTTTGCAGATCAGAGGTGGAGAGTGAGGAGCATTTTGTTCTCGAGATGCCCGGCTTACTCAGAGTTGAGATCTAGATACACATTGAGCAGCTCACTTCAGGGATGTATGACTGATATGGATCAGAGATCATTTGGTCGTTTTCTGGGAGAGGCATGGCACATCAGAGAGCAGAGCACACAGCGGGTCCCATTCAGAGAGGGGCCCACCTAGATGACTATTACACAGTTCTTTCAGACAGACAGAGTGAGAGCTACTGTACCAGCCTCCAACCAGACCTACGGGCTCACACTACAGCAGGCTGAGGACCAGCGTACCCGACGCCGCACAAGGATCCGTGGGTTTCGGACCCCACAGCCACACCGACAGGAGATCCGGAGGATTCTTGATCTACATCGACAGCAGACTAAGATCAGACAACACTCCACACATTGGATCTCAGATCTCCAGTTTGCTCTTTCTCCACTGCCGATGTACCACATCATGCATCCAGGAGGGATCACCTGCTATTAGTGACTTCGACGACTGCTACTACATCCCAGGATAGTATATCTCCCTGCATCTGTTACATATACACATCGCACCACTTTATCACAGCCGACAGTTGTTCCCCTATCACAGCCGACATTTGTTCCCCTTTTGTAGCCATTATCTGGAGTACCAGAGCTACATACGCACATACACATACACGACACTTATCACACTCACAGCACCGTATTTTCAGTTTCCGGTTTTTAGCTTTTCATTCAGCACTTTTATTTTGGATAGCTGGACCTCATCAGCTGTATCATAGTTTGTCTCATAGGCCAGTTTTGGTCTTTAGAAGAAGTTAATATAACTTTCTTTCTCTCTCTCTCTCTCTCTCTCTCTCTCTCTCTCTCTCTCTCTCTCTCTCTCTCTCTCTCTCCATTGCCCTTACGTATGCCAATATACATCCAAAACCACTCGCCTGGTTTCTTTCTCCCCAAATTACCCTCATGCACGTATAGATTCTCTCTCTTTCTGTGTCTCGATGTCATGTTTTCTAATTATTTTACTTAAACAAAAGATTTAATTTTCAAAGCACCTATTAGACATCTTTCATTTACTTGGGAAAACCTTTGTGATTACATCACCTTGTGTATACAATATTGAACTGGCAATGCTATATTTTATAACATTCCTTAGGCAACCCTATTCGGCTACATGACCTTGTGTAGAGGGGTTTCATGTGGACCTTTTTGAAATGTCCAAATGCCAAAAAAAGCAAATATCAAAATATACAGACCCATTTTGTAACTTTTGCAAAAATTACAACATGGACAAAACTTATGTTGATCATTTAGGTCTTTTATAACTTACAGCAAGGAAACCCATACATTTGGATGTGAACAAGCTGCATTAAAGATCCACATGACCTTTAACATCCCTTCTCTTGCATGCATGGAGAAGATATGGCTCTCTACGTCATGCATGTTTTGAAAAGGGCCTATGAGAAGCCCCTCTTATATAACATTGATCTAGGATCAATTAATGCTAGACTATCTATACTATTAGTTAAGGAGAGGTGGGGGCGGGTGCCACGTGGTAGCCTCCCACCTCCCCCACAATAAAAAAAAAGAACGCGGGGCGGGTGCCACGCGTCCAGCACCCCCCCCAGTGATAAACCTGTACTCGTTACGCACTCAACACGGCACAGAAAGGTAACACGATATGAGCTCAAGGTATACTCTTGTATTATTCAATCCAAAAAATGGGACAACATAGACACATCCCAGGACTACACCCTTGTGACGCCGCACATAAGAGGGTTCACCACTGGGTATAGGGAATCACACGTAGAGTGGAAACAAGGCAGGGCTTTGAGTCACTACTACTCCCTATATAGGTGCAATCGGTAGCAACGGCATGGTATAGCTACAAAGCCCTTACACTCACCCCCAGTTACTGGATTGTTGACCTCAGCAATCTAAGGGTAGCGTTTGTTATTTGACTCATCAGGGGTCTTAACACAGCTTTTCCTATCAAGCTGGTCAGTGTCTGTCGGTCTAAGGGGACCGCGGGGTCTTAACACAGTCCATGCTATCAGACTGGCCAGTGTCTGCCGCACTAGGACGTTGGGGCTTGTTATTGATGGTGTTCTTTTTTGATGATTGCTACCATGCGGGTCCACCCTCGACTCGATTACATTTGAGGAGTGGAGGCACGTGTGGGGTCTATGCTTGAGAACTGCATTATTTGTTGAAGTACTGGAAAGGCTCAAGGGTCGTTGGAAGGAGCCGAGGGGTTCTCCTCGAGCCAAAGGGTGAAGCCATCCTTTCCGCGTTCGCGGGCCTCCGCTTCTGAGATCCAAGTGGCCTCCTTGAGTGGACGCCCGCGCCACTTGGTGAGGTATTCGGGGAAGCCTCTTTGTTCCCGGCGTCGAAGGAATGCTTCTACTTCGAAGGGACCGTTGGAATGGAGCATTTGTACGCACCGTCCCCATTGGTTGTTGGGATAGAACCTGTGCAGATGACGAGCATGAAATGCATTATGAACACAAACACTGTCTGGCAGGTCCAGCTTGTAGGTGACTTCGTTCAGCACTTGAGTGATTCGATAGGGTCCATAGTAGCGGTGATTGAACTTGGGGGTCATGTTTTTGGGAAGTGACATATCTTTAGAGCTCACTAGGATCATGTCTCCTTTGGCGAACAGTACAGCCTTTCTCTTCTTGTTTGCTTGCTCTGTCATGGTTATCTTGCTCTGCTCGAGACTTTGCTTAGCTGCTGCATTGCGATCTCTCCATTTCTTCAAGAATTCTTATGCATCTTGATCCTCCGCTTTGGTCGCTCCGGATTCTAAGGCCAGTGGTGTAATTACTTCTTTTCCTGTGGCTAACTCGAAGGGGGTGTACCCCGTTGCCGAGTGGATGGAGCTGTTATAGTGGAATTCCAAGACATCAAGGTACAAGGCCCAATCTTTCTGGTCTACTCGGGCATAGCTGTGGAGATAATCTTCGACTCACTTTGTCTGTCCATCTGTCTCCGGGTGGAAGGATGATGAGAATCTTAGTTGTATTTCCAGAGTCTTGAAAAGTTCCTTCCACATGTCGCTCATGAATCTGCCATCTCTATCTGATACAATGGCCAGTGGTAAGCCATGCAATTTGAATACATGTGTGAAGAAGAGGCGTGCTACCTCCTTGGCATTCAATGGTGGTTTGGCCGGGATGAAGTGAGCCTCTTTGGAAAAATAGTCCACCATTACAAAGATGATTGTGTACCCATGGGACTCAGGTAGTTCCACAATGAAGTCCATGCTGATGACATCCCATGGGCGGTTGGGTACTGGTAATGGTTGTAGTAATCTTGCTGGTCTTGATCTTGGTGCTTTGACCATTTGGCAAGTGGGGCAAGTTTTGATGTAGTCTATTACTTCTTCCTTCATATTCGGCCAAAAGGACTGCTTCCTAAGGGCCTCCAAGATCTTGCTTTGCCCTTTGTGGCTACCAATCTTGCCGTCATGTATCTCATGTAGGATGAGTTTCTTCAATTCCACATTATTGGGGATATACAATCTCTTACCTAAAAATAGAATACCCTCCTCTAAGGTGTACATTCCATGTGGTGTCTTCTTTGCTTCCACATCTTTGATTATCTTGTGCATTTCTTGATCTTGTTCTAGGGCTTCTTTGACAAGTTCTATGAAGTTGCTGCTGACCACACTGACAACTTTCAGGTCAGCTTTCCGGCTCAAGGCATCTGCTATCTTGTTAGTAGAGCCGGGCTTGTGCTTAATCTCTAGGTCGAATTCGGCTAGGAAGTCTAGCCAGTGGGCTTGCTTTGCTAATAACTTGGGTTGGGATTGGAAGTATTTGAGGGATATATGTCGGTGAAGACTATTGTATGCTTGTCTTGAACATAGTACTTCCATTTTCTAAGGCAGTGGATGACTGCCAACATTTCCTTCTCATGTGTGCTCCACCTTGTTTTAGCATCGGTAAATTTCTTTGACTCATACGCAATGGGGTGACCCTCTTGGATCAGTACACCTCCTATGACGTAGTCAGATGCATCTATAGAAATTTCAAAGGGTTTGGTGAAATTCGGCACCCTTAGGACAGGAGTTTGGCTCATGCACTTCTTCATCTGCTCAAAGGCTTCCTGTTGCACGTTCCCCCATGTAAAAGAGTGATCTTCTTTGGTGAGGTGGGAGAGGGGGGCAGTGATGAGACTGTAATCTTTGATGAACCTCCAACAAAATACTGTGAAGCCGAGAAACTCCCGCACTTCTCTTACAGTTTTCAATACAGGCCATCTTTGGACAGCTTCCACTTTCTTAGGATCCACTTTGATTCCATTGGCTCCTACAATAAAGCCTAAGAACTCCAATTCTTTCATTGCGAACTCACATTTTTCCGGCTTGGCATATAACTGATGCTGCCGCAGTTTCTCAAAAACTCGGCGTAAGTGCTGCTTGTGCTCTTCCAAGGTTTTACTGTAGACTAGGAGATCATCTATGTAGATAATGACAAAGATATCTATCTTTGGTCTAAAATTTCCATCCATGAGGCCACAAAATGTGCCTGGCCCATTGCTTAGGCCGAACCCTAAGACTAACCACTCAAAGCTACCATATCGGGTACGGAAGGCTGTTTTTGGGATATCTTTTTCGGCTATGCGGATTTGGTGGTATCCTGATCTAAGATCAATCCGACTGAAGTACTTGGCCCCATGCAGTCTATCTAAGAGGTCCTCCACTAGGGGCATAGGGTATTTGTTTTTTAATGGTGATTTTGTTAAGAGCCCGCCTATAATCTACATAGAGTCTAAGTCCCACATCCTTCTTCTTTACAAACAACACTGGGGCACCAAAGGGGGATTTGCTAGGGCGGATGAATCCTTGTTCTTCTAGTTCATGTAGTTGCTTCTTCAATTCCATGAGCTTAGTGTGGTTCATGCGATAGGGAGCTCGGGCCGGTGGGGCAGACCCTGGAATCAGCTCAATTTTGTGATTCACATCTCGCATGGGTGGTAGACCTTTGGGTAGCTCGGCTGGCATTACATCTTTGAATTCTTCAAGTATTTCTGCTATCTCTGTGTTCCTATTCTGTTGTTTGGGTTTCTTACCCTTTTTTTCTTCTTCAATTGGTCGGATCATACATAGATAGACCATATCTCCTTGCTTGACTGATTTTTCAACTTGCTTTGCACTGCATGTCATGATACGTGGCCTGATAACGGTTCCTTGGACCGGTGCTTTTTGGGTCTGGCCCTTTGGTTGGTTTGCAGTTGGTTTTACTATTTGGCATGATACTCCTGGCTTATTCTCCTTCATTTGCACCTTGATTGGGGTCCTACTAGGTAGCTGCATTCTTTCACATGGTACTCTGATGCCTTCTCCTTGCATATCTAGCACCATTTCATTCACACCTTTACCAAACATTGCAATGACATACTTGTCATAGAATTCTAAGCCCAATATCACTTCAAAATCATCCATGGAGATTACTAAGAAGTTGAGTTTCGCTTTCCACTTGTCGGCTTCCACTTGGACTTCAAAGACTTATTTTACTTCCTTGGCTTCTCCTTGTGCGAATATTACTGTTAATCCTTTTGGGGCCTTTGATAGTTTTAATCCATGTTTTGCTGCACACCCTGGTGTCATGAAGTTGTGTGTTGCTCTTGTGTCCACCATGATAGGTTGGTTTCCTTCACCCACTTGGCCTTTGATGTATAGATGGTGGACTGCCGCTACCCTGGCTGCCATGCATGGGGTTGGGCACTAACTGACCCTACCCTTGGTTGGCCCATGCTTTCTTCACTTTCATTTGGAATTTCCTAGATACGCTGTAGTTGTGGTTGTTCTCCTCCATATGTACAAGTTGCATTCACCCTTGATCCACTCGATGAAGCTGTATCTTGTATTGGGCATCTGTTTTGGTAGTGTGGACCCCCGCATTTGAAGCATCTGATGCCGGTGGAAGGGCCTGGGGGTCTCCACCATGATGTATTTGATCCTGTGGGCCCATATGATGTGCTAGAATTTGGTCTGTAGTGATTGTTTCCCCATCTTCCTGCTGCTCCTCTTGGTACTAATGCGGTTTGTGATACGGCCGTGGTGGTAGTGGTGTTTTGACTCCTTGTATCTGTGAATGCCCCTCTAGGAGCATTGGGCCTCTGGTTCCATGAGTTGTTGTTGTTGAAGGTGTTGCTGAAATTGTTGTTGAACCTGTTTTGATTCCCTTGTGCTGTTCTTCTACCTTCCAGGTCCACTAGTCTTTCGGCCATCCTCATGGCCTCTGCTAAGCTTGTTGGCTCTTGTCTCTCCACATCTCTTCTAGCCCATTCTTGTATCCCAAACAGAAATCCATGTAGTTTAGTGTCTGTAACCATGTTTGGTAGCTGTAGCATGATTTGCCTATATTTGCTGACATACTTCTTCATCTTTCCTTGTGTTTGCTTGAGGTTCCTCCATTCATCTCTTACTTTGAATTTTTCCATCTTTGGAATGAAGTAGTCATTCAATTATTCCTGTAGTTCTTCCCATGCAAGGATGGTGTGGCCTTGCTCTTGCTCCAGCATGTACCAACTGGCAGCGTCCTCTTCCAAGTAAATGGCTGCCACCTCCGCCTTCCTGCCTTCTGTTATGCGTGAATACTTCAAGTGTCTGTCTACCTCTGCTATCCATTTCTTCAAAACCAATCCATCTCTCTCTCCCTTGTATTTGGTTGGTTGGGGCATCTTGAATTTTCCATAGTCATCTTCTGAACTATCACTATCTTCCTCCTCTTTACGGTGGTGCTTCTTCTCTTTCTTCTTGTCTTTCTTTTTGATGCTTAACTCTACTACTTTCTCCTTCTCTTTCCTTGTATCTTGCGCCCTCCTAGATGTCTCTTCTCTACCCATTCTATCTATCTCCTCTTGCATTTTGTGTCTTTTCTCCTCTTCTTGTTGTTGTATCACCCATTCTCTATAGCCCTGCTCCACTTCTAGTTTCTTTCTCCTCTCTTCCTCTTCTTTCTTCATCTGCATGTTTCTCCATATTGACTCCAGCATGCCTGACATACCATCTAATTGTCTTTTTAGTCCGGCCACCTTCTCCTCTTGGGCCACTCTCCATTCTTGCCCCCTACTCTTCTTCCTCTCCTCCAGTGTTGGGAGGGTGACGTTCTCCCTTTCGTCCTCCATGTGGTTGGTGGTGGTGTCGACGCAGGGAAGCCGCGTTTCGCCTGTGGTGGTGTGGGTCGTGCTGCGGGGAAGCCGCGTCACGTCTTCAGACGGTGGGATGTCAAGGTTGGGGTGTCACGCTGGGGCGACGCATCGGGGGGGCGTCGCGACGTGGGGCGACACGACGCGGGGCGTCGCGCTGTGGGTCGTTACAACTTCAATCTCTTCGGGGCACTGGATCTTTTCTCCTGCTTCCGTGAGCACTCCTTCACTCCGAGCAAGAGTTGCTCTGATACCAAGTGTGATAAACCTGCACTCGTTACGCACTCAACACGGCACAGAAAGGTAACACGATATGAGCTCAATGTATACTCTTGTATTATTCAATCCAAAAAATAGGACAACATAGACACATCCCAAGATTACACCCTCGTGATGCCGCATATAAGAGGGTTCACCACTGGGTATAGGGAATCACACGTAGAGTGGAAACAAGGCAGGGCTTTGAATCACTACTACTCCCTATATAGGTGCAATCAGTAGCAACGGCATGGTATAGCTACAAAGCCCTTATACAACGCACGCCCCCCCTCCTCAACCGCAAAAATCGCGCCTGCCCAGGGGAGTCTAGGCGCGGAGCGCCTAGTACAACATTAAAACCTTGGAATATAAGGGAGAACGGAAATGCCTCACAAAAATTAATGCTAAAAAATAGCATACCTATAAAACTTCTTGAAGGCAGAAAGGAAATGCGTCATGAAATCCGGATTCTGCGAGCATGCCTACGGTCTCAAGATCATCATCGCCGTCGCAGTCACCGTCACCGTCACGATCCCCATCACCGTCAGCGTCAGCAGCAGAAGAAGAGTGTGATTCCGAGGGTGAGGAGGAGGTCTGGGTGCCGCTGAGCCTGAGAGAGGAGTGGGCCGATGTGGAGCCTGTGGCGCAGGACGATGGGCCTGACCCTGTGGTTCCCATCTTCTACACCCCTCAATTCAGGGAGACTATGGACTACTTCCGAGCTGTCTTGGCCATGGATGAGCACAGCCCGCGTGCCCTCAAGCTCACCGAGGAGGTTATCAAGCTCAATGCAGGGAACTACACTGTAAGTGGATGTCTCCTTAACGTTCTAGTCTCCATTATGATGATCTTTAACAGGCATAGGGTAAGTGCGCACGTGCGAGTGCACACACACGAGCAGAGAGAGAGAGAGAGAGAGAGAGAGAGAGAGAGAGAGAGAGAGAGAGAATGCGCTCAGTTGTTTAAGTTGAAGGCATGGTGACCAGATGCCAGATGGTCTTAAGTTCAATTCCTACATCCCCACAGTTATTTAGTATAGGAACAGAAAGGGAGATTTGAACGTGGGTCAATGGGTTGATGCAACAAGCGGCTTACCACTAGGGTAGCCTCTTGCTTATGGATAGCAAAGTGAACAAAAAGAGAGAAAGAAAGAAAGAAAGAAAAGAAAATATATTAATGTCTACTAAAGACCAAATTGGCCTATGAGACATATCCATGTACAAGGGAATATCCTCATGATGTCATAAAAGTGAAAAATAAAAAATGAAACACCCTATATAAATGTATATAAGTGTAGGCATCATCATTTGGCCAAGCCCTTAATGTATATAAATATATTCGTTTGGAGATGTGAAGCTATATACTCGCGATATAGAATGATGCCATGCAAATCTAATACCATCTAGTTAGTATAGGGTAATGTAAAATGTGATAACTAGGCGGGGGCTCATGGAACAAGCTCCTAAATAGCTCTTGGAGGCCGACACTAGCTCGATGGGTCAGGTATGTGTCATGCTACTATCAAATATAAGATGACCTCTTGTTGGTAGGAGTATGACCTTCTGCAACTAAATGCATTGGGTCGTCGTCTGGCCCTAATCTCCTGAGCTCGCTGTAAGGACAATCCTCTTAGTCTTTCTATCCTTGTATTTGGATGCTCCCTAATTGGTGCGGATCCTTGATAGAGCTCTATTAGGATTGTCTGTCATGCTTTGTCTTGTGTATCTACTGCCAATAGGGATGCTTAGACTCTCAAAATCTCTAGTTTGTATCAACCCAAGTATCTTTAATTTGATGTACTCATCACCAATTGTATAGTTTGTTGCCCTTGAAATAGTGTATGATACTTCTCTTGTAGTTGGTTATAGGTGCTACAATTGCATAAGAAATGCTTT
Organism: Lygodium microphyllum; assembly: GCF_053477565.2. Classification (NCBI taxonomy): domain Eukaryota; kingdom Viridiplantae; phylum Streptophyta; class Polypodiopsida; order Schizaeales; family Lygodiaceae; genus Lygodium; species Lygodium microphyllum. The sequence continues at coordinate 115,199,897 of NC_141148.1, forward strand.
TTTGTCTCCACATCCTCGTGGCATAGTTGAAAGATCCTCTTCTCCTTGGGTACCCTTGAGGCCTTGCCTATCCCTATCTCCAGTTGGTGTGATGATACTCTGAGCTAGCTTGTGGCAACTCGCATAGCCTGTGGTATGTAACAATCCATGTACAAGGGTTTAGTAATGAATCTATCCTTGGTGAGGCTCATGAAAAGGTCTTTATAGTGGTACATCTTCGTAGAAAGAGGAGTCTTGGTTGCCACCCATGTCCTATATGTGTGTCTTTGACACATCTTGGGTGATGATTATGCTCCTCTCTCTCCGCAAGAGCTGGACAAAATGCAAGTTAAGGTCATATTGGAAGGGAGGTTGGTGCATCATGTTGATGTCATACCTAGCCAGCAATTGCTCCACTTGGAAGTACCATGAGCTCTCACATCCCACATGGGTCATTTGTCTAGAGGCCTCCAATGCTTTCCATGGTTATTGGTAGATGTTGTGTTTCATACTCCCTTTATAAAAGTGGTGTTTTGGAAAGGGCCTCTATCTCCATGGGCATTGCAATAAACTTTGCTCTAAGAATATCATGGGGTATTGAGAGCTTGTTGTGTATATTACATGACAATGGAATAATCCAGGGCCGCTCTATTTGTGTCCAAACATAATACCATGGTGTCAAATTGCCATTGCTTGGCAAATGGCTTCTGTAAGTATGTTACGTGGCAATCTCTCTTTAAAAGCATCAATGATGCATATGAAAGGTGAGTGGAAGATGGATGCATGAGCGGAAACAAGAAGAGTGCAAGAGCTATGGAGATTCAAGCAAAAAGAGAGAGATTGGTGTGTGGCAATTCCAATAGTCACAACGTGTGACTTGCCTTCTCCCTATTCTATTTGTAACTAAAATAATAAAGAATAAAGTGATTGTGAGAGGTGTGCACCACCTATAGTGTATAGGTTTGCGTACCCGTATACAAGTAAAATGTAGGCAACTAGGCACAGGTGACCTTTAACTCCCAACAATTTTCCACTTAAAGGCGAATGTGCGTCAGTGAGGAATGAAAGAAAAAAGAGAAAAATATAACGTGTACATAGTGTATAATATGACGAGGAAAGATGTCATCCCATTCTACGTCCATCAACCTCCTAAGGCAAGCATATCATTCCACTGGGAGACTTGTAGTCATCAAATTTATAGGACTCGTATTTGCAAAGATCTTGACAAGTTCAATGGACTTGTTCTCTACCACCTCTTTGATAAAGTGATAGTGCACTTCAATGTGCTTTGTTTTTACATGGAAAACCGGATTATGAGCCAACTGAATGGCAATTGTTGAATTGTAGGAGTCATAGTCATACCAAGATCTACAACCAAATGGCCTAACCATAGGGTCTCCTTGCAAGCCTTAGTGGTTGTAATGTACTTAGCCTCGGTAGTAGACAAGACCGTGTATTTCTACACCGTGGATATCCAAGAGATAGTACGTCTAGCATAGGTAAAGACATATCTAGAGGTGGATTTCCTACTGTGTGCATATCTTGTGTAATCTGAGTCAGCGTAACACACAACTCTTGTATCGTGGCTACCATAGCAAATGCATATATCTATAGTGCCTTTAAGATATCTCATAATACCCTTCATGGCATCCCAATGTTGCCTGCCAAGTGAGCCATATAATGTGCCACAAATCCCACTGCAAATGCTATGTTAGGATGAGTGGCTATTAGGGTATACATTAAAGTGGTTGCTGCGGATACATAGGGAACCTTGGCCATCTCGGCTCTCTCATCATCTGACTATAGATAATTCGCATGACTAACCTTCATATGAGAAGATCAAGGATAGCCAATAGGCTTTTCATCTTGCATATAGAATCGCTCAAGTACTTTGTGTGTATATTTCTTTTGGGACAAGTAGAGAAGTCCCTTTAGAGCGATTGCGTATAATGCACATACTAAGTATGTGTGAGGCCTATTCCATATCCTTTATCTCAAAGCTCTTCTTGAGTTGTCTTTAAAGTATCCAACTTAGCATGAGTACTCCTAGCTATAAGCATATCATCAATATAAAGTACCAAGATAATAACCTACCATCACGGACCTTCTTTGTGTATAAACACAGATTCATACCATAGTGGGAATACCCCTACGAATGCATGAAATTTGAAAGTATCAAACTTATGGTGCCACTTCCTAGGTGTCTGTTTAAGCCCATAAAGGCTCTTCTTCAATTTGTACAGTAGGTGCTCCCTACCTTTCTCCTTTGTAGCCCTTAGGTTGCTGCATATAAATGTCCTCATGCAGGTTTCCATGTAAGAAAGCCGTCTTAACATCCATATGATAAGGATCCAAATCCAATTGAGCAACCAAGGCCAAGACCAAGCGTAGGGTAGTCATCTTGACCACAAGAGAAAATATCTTATCAAAGTCGACTCCCTTTTTCTGCTGAAAGCCCTTAGCAACCAATCTGGCCTTATATGTTGGATTTGGGTGATCAAGGGAACTTTTCACCTTTTACACCCACTTGCATGGCCATGCACACTTTCTATTAGGCAAGGAAACTAAGTCCCATGTACGGTTCTTTTGTAGTGAATCAAACTTCAACTGAATAGCCCTTTTCCAAGAATGAGAATCACCTTTGCGCATAGCCTCCTCATAGGTAAGTGACTCAGCAATGTTTGTCACCATGACATAATCCAGAGGGCTCATAATGATCAAGAGGATGTGAAGCCCTAGCAAAGTGTATCAAAAGTGGATGTGGGGTATGTATGGCCTACCCTCCCTGTGCAATATTATGATGCCGTACTACAAGCAGATCCTAGGCCACTACGTCATCAACTGTAGCGGGCTGTTTCATTTTGGGACTGGTTGTACGGTAATGGGTGTTGGGAAACTACTACTTTAGTTCACACACCTGATTTTAGGGTTTTGCACTGACAGTCCCAAAAAGGGTTGGTGTCTACATTTTGGTCACTTTTTTAGTGGGTGTTCACATAGTGGTGTGCCACCCTAGACAACTTATGCCTATAAATAGGCAGTCACTTCATTCATTCACCACTCCTACCTCTCTCTTCAATCATTCTTAACCATCTTCTTTGGTCACCACCACCACTTTTCTTTTCTCACTTGCCCCTTCCAATGTCCTCACAACCCTTCAAGGTGACATTGTTGTTTATGGATCGTGGCTACCTTCACCCTTCCCTTTTTTGCTTTAGGCGTCTTGTTTCATCATCAAGCCTTGCATTTAGAGCATCTTCCACTCGGTGTCACCATCATCTGCTCAGTGTCAGAACTCTTTTTCATTAGGCTCCACCTCCACTTGCGTTTTTCAGAGTGGAGATTTTCTCCTTGCTCGGCGTCATCATCTCTACCTTGGTGGCAACTTCTAGCCTCTCACAACAGTCTCTATCATGGAGTGTTAGTGATTTCATCCCTTGTCTATCACAAGGGTTGTTGGGATTTGCGTCTTTGCATCTTGGCTCCTCCTCTATCGCCTGGCATCACTTGTTTGTCATAGGGGTTGCTAGGACTTGTATTTTTGCAGCTTGGCTTCTCCTCCACTTGGTGTCACTTGTTTGTCATAGGGGATGCTGGGACATACGTTTTTGCAGCCTCGGTTCATCTTCCATCATCTGGTGTCATTATCACCTAGCATCAGCATGTGGGCTGGTCTCCCTCCGTTTGACAGCTTTGACACTTTGGGATTTGGGTTTTGCTGCCCAGGTCACTCCTCCGCACCAGAGGATTGCGATTCAATCTGTCAACAGCTGGTGATTATCTTCCACATCTCTGATGGCATGAGAGGATGGTGGTCCACTCCCTCGACAGCTGTTTTTCACCTTCTAGTGATTACTCTAATAGCCCACTGCTTGGAGGACTGCGTTTCGCTTCCTTCACCGTGCAAATTTCCCATAGGTGTTGCCACATGATTCAGATAGGATAGTGCAGTTATCTTCTGAGCTTCGGCTCCATTGTATCAACTTTTCTTCTCATAATATGATTCAGTGCATCATCATTGTGTTTTTCTTGTGTTTCTGAGTTTCTTTTCTCTCTCACTATTTGCCGTAAAAACTTTGTGTTACACCCTGTAGACCCAACTGTCTCTCTGCATTGTTGCTTATTTTTGACATGGTATTAGAGCATACTTGTTATTTTTGACATGATATCAGAGTACAGGAGCTCAGAAAGCTAAAGACCTTGTTCATCAGAGAAGGCAAAGATAGGTTGCCGGTTCGGCATCATCTATTGATTTCCCCCTTCATTTCCGCTGCATCACCAAGAGACAGAGATACCCTTCTCTTCCTCTCCCACCCATCCACCCTTTTACAAGTTGACACTTCGGGTGCTATGACTTCTTCCCAGGCAGATGGACAGACCATTGGGTGCTCCTCATTTGGCATTACCCGCATCCCTACTGATGCTTGCCGACATGGACCTTTGCTCCCTACCTTGCTGGAGTGTATGCGTCTATCCCCGGACACTTGTTGTGCCACCTCTCCCTTTTGAACCATAGAGTTTATTTTACAAGTTGACACTTCGTGTGCTATGACTTCTCCCCAGGCAGATGGATAGAGCATTGGGTGCTCCTCTTCTGGCATTACCCGCATCCCCACTGATGCTTGCTGACATGGACCTTTGCTCCCTACCCTGCCGGAGTATATGCGTCTATCCCCGGATACTCGTTGTGCCACCTCTCCCTTTTGGGCCATAGAGTTTATTATGAACAAGCTTTCAGATCTTTATGCTCAAGGCAATAAGATGCATCGGATATGCACTAAGGCCTTTCGAGCCACATGAGGATCATTTGGTACCATGGCCTCCTCACGATCGTTGCAATGTGCTACGGACGTTGCTTCTACTTCTTCTAGGGTTTCAGGAATGCCACATTGATAACCCACGGTTCTGAAGTCCACTCCCCCTAGAGACAGTGATTGTTGGATACTGTTCCTCCTTCGAGAGACAGTGATTGTTCGACACCTTCTATTACTTCGGCTTTGCAGTACGCTCCACTAAGAGAGAGCGATCGTTGCCCACCACCCTTGGCTTAGTTTGAGCCTCAGCTTTCCCCACCCTTGACTACTCAGGTTTGAGAGGTCACCCTTGGGAGTTCTTGGATGTCTTCCCTACCCCAGATATCTTCTTCGGCACGAGTGGCGGCACTTCCTTTGTCATAAGATGATTCGGAGTGTGTGATGCATGAGTTTTAGATTCCCTATCTCTCATAGAGGGGGATTCAGAGGGGGATATACTCTTTTTGCCCTTCAAGGAGGCTTTATTTCTGCTTCTTCGGCTTTAGAGAGAGCCCCTTGTTGTGCTAAGAATTGCACTTAGCCACTTAAACAGCCCCAAAACATGCTTATTTTAGGCTTATTTTAGCCAAAATCCTAAAACAGGGAGCGGATCGAGAGAGTTAAGTGGGAGAGGATCTAGAATCCTAATTTTCTATAAATTGGCAGCCAGCCCTCCACTCTTCCCTCAATCTCGTTTTTTTAGGTGTTTCAGCTTGCTGCCCACACCTTATTCGCGGAGGACATCTCAGCCGAAGCTATCCATTGCTGTCTCCATCAGTTGGTGCTTGATTTCCAGCCCTCTTTACGCAGTTTGGAGCTGATTCCAGCTAGGCGACTGCTGTTCCTACGCAGACCTGCTGCCGTACAGCCTGCCACGTCATCACAGCCCTGAGTTTGCTTCCTGGAGGTTGTCTTGCCTGCGTTTGTAGTCTTTCTCTCTCTTGCAGGCTGTCTTGCCTGCGTTTTTAGTCTTTCTCTCTCTTGCAGGCTCTCTTGCCTGCGTTTTTAGTCTCTTACCTATTGCCTACATTTGTAGTTTTTCTCTCTCCTCACTGCTATCTGTATCAAATCCAGCTTCTCACCGTTGCGTTTGTTGGTGTTTGACATTCAGAGGTTGCCTTGCTGCGATTCGGGATCCGTTCAGAGTACGACACACTCTCCAGCTCATTACCCCTGCCCTGATCCTTGAGATACAGTAGTTCGAGGTACAATATTCATTCACTGCATAGTGTGTTTGCTGCATGAGCATCGTATTATTAGTAGTCATATCATTTCATTTATTAACTGTGTTCATTGTCTCTGAGTTACCCTAACCCTAACCCTAACAGTGTTCTTTTATCAGTCCGTGCTTTGTCGTATGGTTTCTATTTATGCTTTTGTGTTAGGGTATTTTCTTTACATCCTTGTGTCTCCAGCCTTTGGGGGGGGCACCGTCTCATCCTAAAGTTTGTCACCCTCCATTTACTCTTTTGGGATGGCTCTCCTCGAGGCTTTTCTCTTGAGGTGGAGTCAAGTTCTACAGTTCATCCCATCTATTGTTCCTTACTATAGGTTACCTTTGAGGTGGAAATCTTGGATCTTGGGATCCTCTTCTTCTTCATTGTATCTCTCTTTGCTTCTCTATCTTTATCCCTTTTCGGGCCTAAGAGGGGGTGTTGAGAGACCACTTCTTCAGTTCACACACTTCATTTTAGGGTTTCTCATTGACAGCCCCAAAAAGGGTTGATGCCCACATTTTGGTCACTTTTTCAGTGGGTGCCCATACCGTGGGATGCTACTCTAGATAGCTTATGACTATAAATAGGCAGTAACTTCATTCATTTACCACTCCTACCTCTCTTCAGTCATTCTTGACCATCTTTAGTCGGTCGCCACCACCACTTCCCTTCTCTCACCAGCCCCTTCCACTGTCCTCACACCCCTTCAGGAGGACATTGCGGTTTGTGGCTCATGGCTACCTTCACCCTTCCTCTTCTACTTCAGGCATCCTATTTCATCATCAGGCCTTGCATTTGGAGCATCTTCCACTTGGTGTCACCATCTGCTTGGCATCAACACCCTTTTCCATCAGGTTCCACCTTTACCTGTGTTTTTCAGTTTGGATGTAAACGCCCCGAACAACGTAGTATGCTTAACAATTATGATATTCGCTTGTTTTCGAGATTTAATATAAAAGAGAATGAACACTTAAAGCTGAAAATGAAAATTACTCACAAAATTACAGCCATGAAAATGTAAAAGTAATGGAGACAAGATTGAGGGTTGAAGATGGGCAACCCCCCCCCGAAGGAATGTATTTCTGCTCAACCCAAGTCCCTTAGGGAAGAGCTCAGTTACAATCAACCTGAGAGTGAGAAGAAGTAATTCTCACTCTCACAAGATCATGCAAAGATGTACAAACACACATGCATTATCTATTATGCAATGACAAGAACTGATTTCTTTACAGTATGAGAGAAGAAAAAGGGAAAATCAGCCTTTCTCCATCGTTGATCAGCAGTACATGGATAGGGCTTGCTTCTTGTTGCTAAAATGGAAGATAGAGCTCGAGAAGGAGGTGCTGTGATGAATTTACGGGCTTGCTGTCCTATAAACAGCAGTGATAGAAGAGGGCATATGGAGGAATTTGATAATGGAGAAGTGGGGGATGATGATGGGAATGGATGGGGCCAGTTTCTGGCTATCTGTGGGTGCTGTACATGAGTTTACAGCAAAGAAAAATGATGTTGAATGAAGAAAAACGAGCTCTTATTTATAGGAGGGGGAGAGCTAGTACAAAAGGGAAAAGTGGAGTAGCACAAGACAAGTGTCCAGCCACATGTCATGAGATGTGACAAGTGGTGGGACACTTGGAAACTTGTGTGACAAGTGTCTTGACACTTGTCTCTTCTCTATGGCCTTCCTTTTTGGGTTGAATACTGTCAAGAATAGAAACAGCCAAATTTAGTAAGCACAGTCAGAGTACAGAACTTACTATTTTTAGAATGACATCCCTATTTTTTAGGACTAGCATTTTTAGGCTAATTCGAGGCTTCTAAAATTTAGGGACCTCCTAAAATTTAGGGACCCCCCCAATATGGGTATCATATGAAAGCTTTTTCCGTGTACATCGCAAAAATGGTATCTGAATCTTCATGTGACTTTCCTATGCAAAGAAATGTGCATTTCAAGCTTTCAGCCCACATATGCACATTATACAAGCATTTCATGATCATGCCATCTTGTTGATTGTAACTGTCTGTTCTGGTGGATCTAGCCCACACTTCAAGGCATCAATCCTTTCTGTGTGCGAGTCTAACCCTGATATGCGTGAGTTCTAGTCACAGACGCCCAATCGGGCCATATAGGTGGAAGTGTGAACTATCTTTTCTCTAACCCACCGCATGGGTCCACCATAACCTATGACCACTCATCAGTGGCCAACTCCAATGCACTTTTCTTTATATCTAATTAGTGCAAAGAAAATAAATTTAATAAATCATTATATAGACAAATTAATGAAAAAGGATATAAATTCTGTTTCTATAGAGTTGTGACATTGGAGATCTTCTCCTTGCTTGGCATCATCATCTCTAGCTTGGTGTCAACCTCCTAGCCTTTGGCGATAGTCTCCATCATCGAGCGTTAGTGATTTCATCACTCATCTATCACAGGGACTACTAGGACCTTTTGGTAACTTGGCTTCTCCTCTATCACCTGGCATCACTCGTTTGTCAAAGGGGCTGTTGGGACCTGCGTCTTTGCAGCATGGCTTCTCCTCCATCACTTGGCGTCACTCGTTTGTCATAGGGGTTGCTGGGGCTTGCGTTTTTGCAGTCCGGTTTATTCTTTCATCATTTGGCGTCATCATTATCCACCTCACGTTAACATTTGGGCTGCTCTCCCTTCGTTTGACAGCTTCGACACTAGGATTTGTGTTTTTCTGCCTGGGTCACTTCTCGACATCAGAGGACTGTGATTCACTCTGTCGATAGTTGGTGATTATCTTCCACATTTTCGACAACATCAAAGGATTGCGGTCCACTCCCTCGACAATTGTCTTTCACCTTTTCTAGCGATTACTTTGATAGCCCATTGTCCAGAGGATTGCCTTTCGCTCCCTTCACTGTGCAGATTTCCCATAGGTGCTGCCACTTGATTTAGATAGGACAATGCAGTTATCTTTTGAGCTTCAGCTTTGTTGTATCAGCTTTTATTCTCATAGCATGATTCACTGCATCATCACCTTGTTTTTCTTGTGTTTTTGAGTTTCTTTTCTCTCTTAGTGTTTGCTGTACACACTTTGTGTTACACCCTATAAACCCTACTATCTCTTTGCATTGTCGTTTATTTTTGACATGGTATTAGAGCATACCTATTATTTTTAACATGGTATCAAAGCGTAGGTGCTTAGAGAGCTAAAGACCCTGTTCATCAGAGAAGGCAAAGACATATTGTGGATTCAGCATCATCTATTGATTTCCCCCTTCATTTCTATTGCATCAGTAGGAGACAAGGATCCCTTCTCTTCCTCTCCCACCCACCCACCCTTTTACAGGTTGACACTTCGGTGCTGACTTCTCCCTAGGCAGATGGATGGATAGACCATTGGGTCCTTCTCTTTCGGCATTAGCCACATCCCCACTAATGCTTGTCGACATGAACCTTTGGTCCCTACCCCGCCAAAGTATATGTGTCTATCCCCAGGCACTTGTTATGCCACCTCTCTCTTTTGGGCCACACAGTTTATTATGCATTGGCTTTCAGATCTTTATGCTCAAGGCAATAAGACGCATCCGATGCATACTAAGGCCTTTTGAGCCACAAGAGGATCGATTGGTACCATGGTCTCCTCGCGACCACCGCAATGCACTACGGAGGTTGCTTCTACTTCTTCTAGGGTTTCAGGAATGCCACCTCGACAACCTGCACGCTTGCAATCCACTTCCTCGAGAGACAGTGATTGTTGGATACCGTCCCCTTGGCAATCCGCTCCTTTGAGAGACAGTGATTGTTCAACACCTTCTATTGCTTCGGCTCCAAAGTACGCTCCACTGAGAGAGAGCGATTGTTGCCCCCCACCCTTGGCTCAACTTAAGCCTCACCTTTCCCCACCCTCGACTACTGAGGTTCGAGAGGCCACCTTTGGGAGTTCTTCGATGTATTTGCTACCCTAGATACCTTCTTCGGCATGACTGGTGGCACTTTCTTTGTTATAGATGATTTGTAGTGCGTGATTCATGAGTTTTTAGATTCCCCCTTTCACAATGGGGGATGCAGAGGGAGATGTACTCTTTTTGCCCTTCGAGTAGACTCCTATTTCTATTTCTTCGATATCAGAAGGAGCCCTTTTGTGTCCACCCTTTGGGGGGTCACCTCCTCATTTTGAAGTTTGTCACCCTCTATTTACTCTTTTGGGATGGCTTTCGTCGAGTAGTAATTTCTCCTCCTGATACTCACATCTTCAGAGACCACCTAGATCGGGGCCTTGGAGGTTCAGCCGCGACTTGGTGACGAGACCTTCTCATTCCTTCCAGTGTGGAGTTACGAAGCTAGTGGCTTCTCTCTCGAGGTGGAGTCAGGTTCTACAGTTCATCTTGTTTGTTTTTCTACAGTTCATCCTGTCTGTTGTTCCTTACTATAGGTTGTGTTTTAGGTTGAAATCTTGGATCTTTGGGTTCCTTTTCTTCTTCATCGTATCTCTCTTCGCTCCTCTTTCTTCATCTCTTTTTGGATCTGAGAGGGGGTGTTGAGAAACCACTTCTTCAGTTCACACACTTCATTTTAGGGTTACTGACAGTTGCAAAAAGGACCGGTGTCCATATTTTGGCCACTTTTTTAGTGGGTGCCCACATAGTGATGTGCCACCTTAGATGACTTATGCCTATTAATAGGCAGTCACTTCATTCATTCACCACTCCCTCTCTTTAGGCATTCTTGACCACCACCTTCGGTCACCACCACCACTTTCCTTCTCTCACCAACCCCTTCCACTGCCCTCACACCCCTTTGGGAGGACATCGCGGTTCGTGGCTTGTGGCTATCTTCCCCCTCCTCTTCTGCTTCAAGTGCCCTGTTCCATCATCAGGTCTTGCGTTTGGCTCATCTTCCACCTGGTGTCACCATCATTTGCTTGGTGTCAGCACCCTTTTCCATTAGGTTATATCTTCACCTGCATTTTTCAGTGTGGAGATCTCCTTACCTGATGTCATCATCTCCAGCTTAGCGTCAGCATCCTAGTCTTTGGCGATAGTGTTCATCACCAAGTATCAGTGATTTCATCACTTTTCTATCACAGGGATTGTTGGGATTGCCATTTGTGCGGGTTTATCCTTTTGCAAAGCATCCTCACAATCCTTTAAGAACAGTATGCCTTGCATACGATCTTTCCAAAGATCAAAGCCCTGACCATCAAATCGCTTGATTTCCATCAAACTTTTAATGTCAGAACTGGAAGAAGTTGCAGCCATTTTTATCACAAGTATAAGTGTAAATACACTGAACTGCAAGAGCACAAGCTAAATCAGCAAATACACTGTTGTTCTTGCATAACCAGCAATAATCCTCTGCTGTTTTTACATAAACCAGCCACTGCACAGGCAAATAATGCAGAAATTTATCAAATTCTGCATAAAATCCCAAATTTCCAGGTCCAAATGTGCGCAAATGTCAGCCAAACTGATTCAGCTGAGCAAAATTACATCAATACATGAAAAGCCCCAATTTTTCTTGGTCCAATGCCAAGAAATTTTACTTGGATGAGCAAAATTTCAACAAATTTGGAAAAATCCCCAATTTAATTGAGGTCAATGCGCACAATGTCTGCAATTTCTGACATAGATGTCACTGTCAAGCATAAACAGCATCAAATCTGGGAAAAGCCCCAAATTTCCAGGCTCAAATTTGCACAAATCTGAAAGCTGTGCTTCCATGCGCGGACCCCTGTCAGTAAGGGGCTGCTTGCAGGAAATTTAAAAAAATGAAGGAAAAATGCCTGAAAAAAGTGACGAATTTGCTACCGTTGACCAGCCGCCTGCTGTCGTGACCTGGAAATTGCCGCTTGATGCCACGGAAACTGTCGCCAGCCTGTCGCCTGATCAAACACGACCTGTCCTGCTGTCGCCTGATGAAAAACGACCTGTCCTGCTGCCGCCTGATCAAAAAACGACCTGTCCCTGCCTGCCAGGTCAAAAACGACCCGTCGCCTGACTGAATCTACTGTCGCCTGTCAAAAACGACCTGTCCTGCTGCCGCCAGGTCAAAAAACGACATGTCCCTGTCTGCTAGGTCAAAAACAACTTGTCGCCTAATTGAATCTGCTATCGCCTGTCAAAAATGACCTGTTGATTTCGCGCGAGCGAAACACTGGAGATGTCTCACCCGGACTCCGAGGAGCGCGAGCACCTTAACCGAAGCTCTGATACCAGTTGTTGGAGTGCACGGGTAGCGGAAGCGTGAAGATTTGTAGCAGAGAAAGTGAGCAGGTGAGTGAGAGTAAGAGTGATGAACTGATTTGGGTGTACCGACAATGTGTTGGTACACAAAGAATAAAATGTATTTATACTTAGGGCCCCTAAGGGTGCATTCACATGTACAACATAACAATACACGTGTAAAATACACGGAGGTGAATAAAAGCACCTTTACATCCCAACAGTAGGTTCCCTCTCTGAGATGGGAGGTGGAGGGGCCCTCGCTGAAGTCGAAGAAGAAGTAGATGCCCCTCTGAGGGCAAAGAAATAATATCTCCCTCTGAAGTTGATGGGGAATCCAAAAACTCATGGATCACGGACTTCGAAATATCTGATGATGAAGGAAGTGCCATCGGTTGTGCCGAAGAAGGTATCTGGGGTGCCAAAGAGCTTCTAGAGGTGGCCTCTCGAACTTGAGTAGTCGAGGGTAGGAAAGGGTGGGGCTCAGAATGAGCAAGAGGTGGGCAATAGTCGCTGTCTCTCAGTGGAGCGAACTGGGTAGCCGAAGAAGAGGACGGAGTCGAGCAGCCACTCTCTCTCGAAGGAGTGGATTGACGAGGAGACAATATCAAACAATCGCTGTCACTCGATGGAGCGGACTGTAGAATCGTGGGCCATGGTAGCCACTGTACTCGAAAATAGGTGGGAGAAGACTGCCGCTGGCATTGCGACGATCTCCAAGAGGTCTAGCGCCAAACGATCCTCATGTGCTCGAAAGAACTTAGTGCGCATCGGATGTGTCTTATTGCCTTGAGCATAGTACTTTGATACCCGATGCAGAACGATCTCTGTGGCCCAGAAAGAAGAGGTGGCACAAGGAGTGCCTGGTGGAAGATGCATATACTTCGGGGGGGTGGGGAGCAAAGATCGAAGTTGGCAAGCATCGGCGGTGTGTCTAGTGATGCCATAGTAGGAGCACCCAATAGTTTGCTCATCTATTGGTAAAGAAGCCATGGATACTAGTGTGCCTTGCTGAAGAAGGAAGAGGCCAGCCACCATGAACCACGAACCGCAATGTCCGCCTCAAGGGGTGTGAGGACAGTGTGAAGCACGAACCGCAATGTCCACCTCAAGGGGTGGGAGGGCAGTGGAAGGGCCGGAAGTGAGCTGCCAGTGGGAGGAGGATGCAACCAGCAGTAAGAGGTTGCAACCAATAGAAAAACGCAGGTGAGGAGAGAGAAAGACTAAAAACGCAGGCAGCAGGCGAGAGAAAAACTAAAAACGCAGGCAGGACAACTTGCAGGAGAGAGAAAGACAAAAAACGCAGAAAAAAACAGCAGCAGCAATAAGTATGCTGAAATCAGCTCCGAACAGTGTGTGGTAGGCTGGAAACAGGCGCAAGACTATTGTAGACAGCAATGGCCAGCTTAGACTGTGATGTCCTCCACATCCAGGGTGTGGGCAGCAAGCTGAAATACCTGAAATCTGCAAAAACGAGATGTTGATGCAGTGGAAGAAGAAGAGAAGTGGATGCCCAACCCGCCACCGATCTTTGCCTTCACTGGATTGGAGGATCTTCACTGCTAAGTGAGCAGATCCAGCTCTGATACCATGTTAGAAGATGATGTGCCAGTGAGACAGTAGGGTTTGCGGGGAGGAACACGGAGTGAACTCGGCAAACATGGAGTAGAGAAGAGAAGAGAGAAGAAACTCTGATGAATGGAATGATGAAGATCTGAATCATGGAGTGAATGTGATACAAGGGAACAAGGGTGCCGTAGCACAAGGAAGATAATGAAGACAACCACAAACCACAAACCGCAATGTCCTCTTGAAGGGGTCTGAGGGAAGTGGAGAGGCTGGAGAGAAGAGGTGACAGACTGAATGAATCGGCCGTGAGGAATGAATGAGAGAGTGGCCTATAAATAGGCACAGTCAGTCTAGGATGGCGCCACTTTTTGGGGCTGCAAACCTTAAACGCAAAACGCAGAAATGTAAAAACGCAAACTGCGGGTGAAGGGTTTCTCAACACTCCTCCATTACCTGGCGTCACTCGTTTGTCACAAGGGCTGCTAGGACTTGCATTTTTGCAGCGTGGCTCATCTTTCATCATTTGGCATCATCATTATCCACCTTGTGTTAGTATTTGGGCTGGTCTCCTTGTGTTTGACAGCTTCGACACTTTGGTCTTAGCCTTAAGTTTCTTTTTGTATCTACTATCTACTACTTTTTGTACTTGGCACTTGGCACTTGGCACTTGGCACTTGTGACTTGCTATACTGTGATTCATGAACCATGATCCATCATTGCAGCTAGCTTTTAAAAAAATCCATCGCACATGTCTTCAATCTTATAAATAAAATTAGATCTTGGAAATTACTTGTGATGAGTTTTACATTTTGTCTTAACCTCATCATTTTCATGACTCATTGTTGAAAATTGAAGCAAATAGATTTGTGGTTTGTCAACTGTATTAGTATTGGATGGATAGTACCTTGTGATACTCTCTCATGGGTAGCCACTCTCATGTTAAAACAAGTAATATTTACTAGCCTCACCCTTAATTTTCTATGTATTTTTAGATGAGCGTACGAAACATTGGATTTTATTTGAGATTTTTTTGTGGATGTTTGGTACCGTGCTAAGTCCATGGATTGGATGGATCGGACAGATTGTCCTTAACTTGGATGTGTATAACAATGAGTTATTGGCTGTGTGGACATCGACAGTGGCTTCTCTCTCCAACAAGAAGACCACCTGAAGAATGATGATAATTGAATGGGAGGAGGAGGATCCATAGAATAAATAGGCCTAAAATGGCAGGTGGTTAGTTAGCATTTAATGTTGGAGGACTGGCATAAAATGCCACTAATGCTACACAAAAATCACAAATAATGTCTAAATAAAAGGCAATGTGCTCAATCGTGATAGGCATGGACAGACTCACACATGAGCTTACAAACCTGCTAACAGCCTCTCTCAGATTATGGGGGATCTGATACAATACAATAATAGAATGATAAAGGCTAATCAGAGTCCATAAAACAAAGAACCACTAGAGTAGAACCATGGATAACCAAGTAGTGGGTGATCAAGCCACCACTAAGGTGCCTCGGAGAGAACCTGATGTCAATGTCGATCATAATAGCTCCTAAAAATAGAGAAGAGTCATAACAAATCTTTGTGTCTGTCAACAATATCTCGTAGTAGCATACAAGACTCTTGTCAAAAGTGCCTCTAAATATATGTGGCCACAGATTCCTTGTCTTTGGCCAAGACCGCCAAAGCTTCCCCTCATGTGAGCTCGAACTAGGAGCCAATCATGCTCTTTGTTATATAATAGCCCATCATGAACTTGGATGTCTATCCTAGCTCTAGGATTTGAACCTACTAGACTTCGGTTGATGCATTAGGGACATCCGTCTCTAAAACCTACACACCTGTATACTTGTATAGATGAGGCTTGGTTGCCCCATCTCACCACCCTCTTACACTCCTCTTGGACATTGGAAAGTCGTCATAGGAATCGATTAGGCACGGAGATCGAGGCAGATAGTCATTACGCCCAGTGAGAGAGACAAAGTGCGAGAGAGCAGAGTAGAGAGTGAATACGTTTTCCGGTACAATGACGAGTGTACCACTTTAGGTTTTTAGATAGATATATGTATGAAAGTACAATGTGCTAAGGGTATATTCACACCCGTGCACATATAAAAGGCACGATGGCCCTTTATTTCCAACAACCTCCCACCTAAAGGCAATGTGCCTTAAGAGAAGAAAAGAATCAGCTAAGTCTAGGTATGTACAAAGCTGAAATAAATATATCTATCCAACTTCCATCATCTGTCGGCAATGAGCAAACCGCTCTGCTGGAAGACCCTTCGTGAGAAGGTCTGCAAGATTATCATCTGTATGCACTTTGACAAGCTCAATGCTCTTGCTGTCAAGCACATCTCTAATGAAGTGGTACTTCACTTGTATGTGCTTTGTCTTTGTAAGAAAGACAAGATTCCGTGCTAGCATGATAGCACTCTGACTATCACAATGGAGAACAGGTAACTCTGAGATGCCAAGTTCTCCCACAAGACGTGGAAGCCATAAAGCCTCCTTGCATGCCTCAGTGGCAGCCACATACTCTGCTTCTGTAGTAGACAATGCAACACACTTTTGTAGCCTGGAGATCCAAGAGACTGCTCCTCCTGTGAAAGTAAACACATACCCAGAAGTGGACTTCCTGCAGTCCGCATGACCAGCATAGTTTGCATCCGTAAAGCCAACGACGGATACCTTCTGCTTTCCAAAGCAGATGCACAATTCCTTTGTGCCTTTGAGGTATCTCATAATACCTTTCACTACATCCCAATGTTTCTTGCTAGGGGTTGCCATGTATCTGCTAATCACTCCCACTGCAAAGGCAATGTCAGGACGTGTAGTAGCCATAGCATATATCAAACTGCCAACAGCTGAAGCATATGGTATCTTGGCCATTTCAGCCTTCTCATCATCAGATGTAGGGCTATCCTCTGCACTGAGTTTCACATATGGAGGCAATGGAACCCCAATTGTTTTCCCCCCTTCCATATTGAAATGCTGCAAAACTTTGGAGATATACTCCTGCTGAGATAGATAGAGTAAGTCTTTCGATCTATCTCTGAGTATTCGCATGCCAAGAATGTGATTTGCATCACCCAGATCCTTCATGTCAAAGCTGCCATGAAGGCTTTGCTTTAATGAATCTAAGGCATGAGTATCCCTACCAGCAATCAACATGTCATCAACATACAAAACCAAGATAATCAGGCTGCCATCTGCTGCCTTCTTGGTGTACAAGCAGTGATCCACTTGACTTCTATGAAAGCCTTGGGACTGCATGAATGCATCAAACTTATGATACCATTCTCTTGGTGCTTGTTTCAGCCCATACAAACTCCTTTTGAGTTTACATACCATTTTTTCTTTCCCTTGTTCAACAAACCCTTCAGGCTGCTGCATATATATGTCTTCATGCAGATCACCATGTAAAAACATAGTCTTTACATCCAATTGTATGAGTTCCATATCTTCAACTGCAACCAAGCCTAAAATGGTTCTCAATGTAGTCATCTTGACTACAGGAGAGAAAATCTCATCAAAGTCAATTCCATGCTCTTGCTTGTATCCTTTTGCAACCAATCTTGCTTTGTACTTTGGTGAGGAACCAGAAGTGACCTTCATCTTGTAAACCCATTTGCATGGAAGGGTTTTCTGCCCTTTAGGCAACTGCACCAAGTCCCAAGTGCCATTTTTTTCAAGAGATTCCATCTCTGACAGCATGGCTTTATACCATTTCTTGCTGTCTTGTCTCTCCATTGCTTCCTTGAAGCAAGACGGTTTACCACAGTCTGTCAACATGACATACTTAGCCACATTAATTGCACCAGGAACAAACTTGTCAGGTTGTCTAGTAGCCCTAGACGATCTCCTAACCCAATGGTCATTGTTTGCTGGCTGTTCCTGCAAATTTTCATTTTCAGCATGCTGTCCTGGCATTTCAGCCTGCAAATTAGCATTAACAGCTTGCTGTCTTGGGTGTTCCTACACATGTAATGGCTCATTTTCATGGGCAATAGCTGGCTGATCATTTCCAGCATCATTTCTTGCATTTACAGGTTCATTTACAGCAGGTATTTGCTGCTGTACAGTGGGCACATTTTGCTGTCCAAAAGGTATTTCTTCCGGAATACAACCCTACGGACCTCCTCAGTCTTTTCGGGCTGTTTGTGCATGCGATCTTCTCGGAAGATAACATCATTGCTGCGTACTACTTTCCTTTTCTTGGGATCCCATAATTTATATCCCATTTCACCCTCGTTACCATATCCTAGGAAAATGCATTTACAGGACTTTGGCTCAAGTTTGCTGCATTTTTCTTTACGAATGTGCACAAAAGTCTCGCAGCCAAACACTTTCAGATGAGCATATGAAGGTGGCTTGCCCGACCACGCTTCTTGGGGAACTCCCCCTCCAAAGACTTGTTTGGTGACCGATTAATCAAGTGAACGGCTGTCATAACAGCCTCTGTCCAAAAACCATGGGGTAATGCAGCATGAGACAACATCGTTCGGACCTTATCCTGTATGGTCCAATTTATACGCTCTGCAACTCCATTTTGGGGTGGATTATGAGGGGCAGTGAGCTCCCTCTTTATCCCTTTGTTGTCACAAAATGCCTGAAAGGCCTTGGACACATATTTCCCACCATTGTCAGAGCGAAGACACTTAAGTGTCTTATTTGTCTGATTTTCAGCCAATACCAAGAATTTTTTAAACTTGTCAAGCACTTCATCCTTGCTACGAATAGGGTAAACCATACTCTTCGTGTAGCATCATCGACGAAGGTGACAATATTTCTTCCCCCCTAAAGATAATCTTGGCATTTGACATACATCCGAATGTACTAACTCTAGAGAAGAAGATTTCAAAGAAAGAGACTTTTTGTGAGACGTCTGTGCATGTTTGCCATAAATGCAATGATCACAATGCTCAAAATCAGCATAACGAAGACAAGGCAAGTAACCGAAACGAGAAAGCACTTTTATTCATGTTGGACTCATGTGTTCCAACCGGCCATGCCACAAAGAAACGCTTGGCTGCTCGGTCACGGTAACAACATGGTCACGCACACTTGATACATGAAGTGGATACAAAGTATCACTTTTGCAACCTCTGGCAATAACCCTAGATCCCTTACAGATCTTCCATTTTCCATTACCAAAGGTGGTATGAAAACCATCATCATCTAGCTGCCCTGTGCTAATTAAGCTCTTGTTGAGCTCAGGTACATGCCGTACATGTTGAAGTGTAAAGACAGAGCCATGTTGAAACTGTAATTGCACACTGTCAATACCTGCAATCTCACATGCATAGTTGTCCCCAAGATGGACAACACCATATCGATCCCTTGTATAGGCAGAAAACCACTCACGATGAGGGGTGACATGAAAGGAAGCACCTGAATCAATAATCCATGTATTCATGTCATCATCTGTATCTACAAGTAAAGCATGTGCACCAAAATGTGAAGAGACAAAGAGTACATCACTCCCATTGTCACTATCATGAGTGACTACATTCACCTCTTCAATTTTTACACTTCTCTTCTTAGGCTGACTGTCCTTCTTCTCTTCCTTGCAATCATCTGTCTTCTTGCCTTTTCCTTTCTCAACACCATAATACCTATCCTGAAGACCGGAGACCCCATGGTTCCCACGAACTACCGAACAATCAAGGTTGGCCATGTACTAGCCAAGCTCTATGGATCCATACTGGACCACGAGCTGAGCAAGTGGGCAGAGCAACACCGACATCGGGCGGCAGGACAAGCGTCCCTTGCCATCATATTTGCCCTTTTGCTGTGATCTGCCCCTAGTATGCAAAGCACTGGAAGACTTACTGGATGCATTGTTCTGCCGATTCATCTCTTCCATAAGTAGAGCACTCTCTATATCAGCATACAAAAGGATCACATTAGAATTGCTCATAGCAGTCCTGAATGTATCCCAACTCTTTAGTAGAGTGCAAAGCAAGAAAGTAGCCTTAAATTCCTCATCAATCATGAACTTCAAGGCAACTAGCTCGCTGAAAATGGAGTTAAACTCACTCAAGTGAGTAGACATTGCTGTACCTTCTTTCATACACAAATCCATAAGCTTTTTTAGCCAATACACTTTGCTTGCAGCACTCTTCTGTGCATATAGTTCTTCCAGTCTAGTCCATATAGCATATGCAGAATCGAAACCTTCAATGTTGAACAGCAAGTCATCAGAAATTGATAGCTCTATGGTTGAGCGTGCAAGCTTATTCAACTCATCCCAATCATCCTCATCCATGTTCGCGGGCTTTGCCCCTTTGGTTTTGATCGGCTTTGCCTGCTTCTTTTGTAATAGGATATTGTAGCATTGTTTTTGCCAAACTGCAAAATTATGTGCGCCTTCAAGCTTCTTTATGTGCATCAAATTACTACTGTCATTGCTGCCAGCCATGATTTTCAGCCCAAATGTGACAAAAAAACCAGCAAATGCAGGCCCAAACTGTCACCCAAGTGACCAAGGTACAAACAAGTACCAATCTGCAATAAATGACCATGCGGAAGTACAGATTTCAGATCTGTAATTAAGTTTTCAGAAGCGCCAAAACAAGTGCTACAGCATTATCCAACTGATTACAGCTGTTTCAAGGGCATGTGCATCACATTACATGAGAAATCCCTGCAATTTCTGTTGTACATGTACCTACGAGCATAAAATTTGACACAAACGGTCAGAAGCCCCAAAATTTTGTGCTCAAAAGCGTCAAACACACATCTGCATTTCCTCTGTCATGCATACGACTGCCCAATTTTGCCAAAATAAAGCAATTTCAGCAAAACCCCCAAATTTTGCCAAGTGTTGATGTCTAGATTGCGCGGAATTCAACCTGCATGTACATAAAGTGACCAAATGTTGCACAAATTTTGCCCAAATCGCAAAAGCCCCAAATTGCACGGGGTCCAATGTGCCTCAATGTTGAGAAATTGGGTCAATTTCAGCCCAATTTGTGCATGTACATGAAAAGCCCCAAATGTCGGGGACAAAATGTCACAAATTCCTGCAATTTCTAAGACAAATTTGCTTGGCTTGCATCAAATTTCCCAAATCTAGGAAAAGCCCCAAATTTCTGGGCCAAATGTTGAGAAATTTCACTCAAGTGAGCAAAATTTCAACAATTTTGGCGAAATCCCCAATTCAAATGTGCAAATGTCTGCAATTCCAACGCAGATACCTCAATTTTTCACAAATAGTGCTCAATCCGACGAAGGCCCAACTTTCTGGGCCAGAATTGCACAAATTTGAGATTTTGTGCTTACACGTGTGAAACCCCGTCAATGGATATAAGGAATTTTCAAAAAAAGATTGATTTTTTTTTAATGACGGGTTCTTTGACCTGCCAGGTGTCGCCGTGAGCCTCAAACCCTGCCGGCTGGTCGCGCTCATTAGCGCTCACTGTCGCCGTGCAGCTGTCGCCCGTCGCGTTACGCCTGCAGTCACCGTGGTCCACGCTGGACCCCTGACCAGCTGCAGTCCATTACCTGTCATGCACCCAGCCCGCCGACTGTCGCCTGCCAGCAATCCGCCAGCGACTCCTGCTCGCACTTGACTACCCACAATGCCTACAGCTCACGACTAGCTCAACTGTTTACTGACGTTCTTTACTTGCGACTGCAACCTGGAACTGCTACTTGTTTCCTGTCTGCCGATGGTCACACACTCAACAACTATACGCGAGCTGCCTTTGACCACGGGGAGGGTGCATTTTGCGCTTTGATACCAGTTTGTAGGAATCAATTAGGCATGGAGATCGAGGCAGAAAGTCGTTACGCCCAGTGAGAGAGACAGAGAGAGTGCAAGAGAGCAGAGTAGAGAGTGAACACGTTTTCCGGTACAATGACGAGTGTACCACTTTAGGTTTTTAGATAGATGTATGCATGAAAGTACAATGTGCTAAGGGTGTGTTCACACCCATGCACATATAAAAGGCACGATGGCCCTTTATTCCCAACAGTCGTGAGGGATAGCCGCATCACTTGGACTAGAAAGCAGCAGAGAAAGGGGCAATCAAGCCTTTCCCTCAGTCTGAAGAAGTGGACCCCTTCCACGCCGTGGACTTTGCCTTGGCCTAAGGATCAGAGGTGGAGTCTGAGGAAGAGGATAACTCATCGGAGTCCGCATCTCGCTGCTTCTTCCTATTGTATTGAAGCTAGTCTTGGACGTGTGTAACATGAAGCAAAAAGGACCTAATGGTGTTCGACTCAAACTTCATTTGCTGAAGCTATCTATAAAGGGTCATATCACACATGGTGGAAGGTGCCTTGTACAACATTTGAAGTTTCGACTATAGTTCTAGGGATGTTTAGTAGGAGGTAACCGTCGACAGAACTTCTTTAGAAATACATCGGGGAAGAGGAAAAGGACGTTGAGGTCAAGAAATAGCTCCACATATTGCTTTTGCACAAACCAAGCTTTCATCTCAGCACTCCATGTGAGATATATGGAAGTGCACGGAGGAGCCATCGAGAGAGGAGAAGAAGAGAAGATAGAGGATAGAGGGTGTACGAAGAGGGAATGCAGCCAAACCAACAGCAAAGACTTCACAAAATGAGAGTTCATATGTAGTATAACCAAAAATCTGATTAGAAATGAAGTATAACTGCTGTAAAATGAAGAAAAACCAGTCAAAGACTACTTAAACAGCAAAAACAGACTGTACAAACAGTCACCCAGCCACGGTTAGGGGTAGAAAACCAAAAACGCAAGCTGATGGAGCTTATGGTGCAGCAAATTGACGATTGCAGCCTGGAATCTAGGCGCAGGCTGAAAACACAAACAAAGAATATTGCATAAGAAGAGAACTTAGATATTTGCTTGGGAAATGGAATCCATATACCAAACACAAGAATGATGTGTACAACAGTGAGTCACTGGTTGCGTAGGCACCGATATTGGCTTCTCTCTCCTATAGGAAGACCACTTGAAGAATGATCATGATTGAATGGGAGAAGGAGGAGCCACAAAATAAATAGGCCTAAAATGGCAGCTGTGTCTGCTAGCATTGGCATAAAATGCCACAAATGCCACACAAAAATCACTAAAATGATGCCTAAATAAAAGGCAATGTGCCTAGCCTTGATAGGGATGCAGGGACTCGCACATGGGTTGACAAACTTGCTAACACACACACACACACACACACACACACACACAATTAACACTTGGAATCTAGAGATATGAAGAATTGAAAACACATAGAAATGACTTTAGTAATTTAGTCATAAAATCGTTGACTAGCTATATGGCATGTAGACATAATTGATAAATTGACCTATTAACATCCTTTTTCAATATCAACCATAATTCATGAAATTAGAGACATAATAATCAATAATGATAAAGATTCTAAACATTGTAATCAACAATGGATTATGGTGCATTTAATTAACAATGTTGCATAAGTCCAACAAATGTGCATTGCAAAGCCACAAAATATGCACTAAAGTCTAAAGATGCAAGTTACAAGAGCTCCTAGTGCCAAGTCAATATTCAAAAGTTCCAAGAGACTAAGTGCTCTCATGCATGGAAGATGGCTTCCCTATGCTTGAATGCTCATCCTGTTGAACAACATCTTGGCCATCAGTATCACCACTATCATCGTCATTGTCATCTTTTTCCCATCGTACAAAAGAATCAGCCTTTGCAATTGATGTACGAGCCAACAAGTGAAGATTGGAGCTCACATAGACTAGGCCATTCGTCTTTATTACACCAACACAATTTCTCTTCTTTGAGTGAATATGATTGAATGAGCTCCATAGTTGCTCTAAACAAGAAGAGCTAACTGTTTGGCTAAGAATATGAATAGCCAAACTGTCCAGCTTTGGAGCTTTTGCCCCCTAGTCCTCCCACCATAAAGTAGCCATAATATTTGTCCTGTCCTCTAGTGCATCCTCTGTACCAAACATCCTTGATGTTTGCCGATACACGCAGAGAGTTGATTTTTTATTTTGTATTGCCAGGATAAAGCTTTGCAAGTAATGTTTTCTAAGCCTTGACCACCTCAAGGTCTCTTTTTTGTATATTTCCTCCAAACTCAAGATCAAACACGTGCTGCAGCATGCATAGGAGAGCTATACTTATTCCATTTGCTCATATTTGTTTGCATTTGGTTCCAAACTCTCCAACTTCTCAATCATATGTCCATACCTTCATAGATCTTCCCAATGCATGGATCCATACCATCTGCAAGCCTCAACATGTGCATGATAGGATTAACCATTTGGTTGGTGTGGTTCACCTCATCCCAAAAATCTCTATTAGAGATATATGCATTACATAACACAGCAGTAGCAGTGGCAGGCTAGTCTAATTTTCATACTCATCATTGGCAAATGGCTCCCTAATTGCACCTTTGCAATATTGCAACTGACCAAGCATAAGAAAGTTCTATGAAAATCGTGTTTTCAAGTATTTGAGAAGTTCTTTGTCACTTCTCTTGCTAAACTCAGCATAAATGACTAGATAGATATCATGCAACTCATGTAGGTGGACGAACTGATGTTAAGCAAGTTGTAAAGGATCATTGGAAGTATATGTCGATGTAGGTATCAACCACATTAGTGATATGAATGTAGAAATGGTCACCCATGTACATGAGTGCCAACTCATGTTCACCTTGACATCTCAATGTTGCACACACCAAGCTTGTTCCTAAAGATGGTGGACTTATCTATTCCAAGTGGCTTTGTGAAGTTATTTGCAACTTTATCATGTGTGGAGTAGTGAATCAAATCTATTTCTTGATTCAAGACTTTCTCTTGAGTGAAGCGATAGTTCTATCTCAATGTATTTAGTCCTAGCCTACAAAAACAAGGTTATTTGCAAGGTAGATACTTGATAGATGATCAGAGAAGACTTTAGTTAGTCCTTCAATGGGTATACCTATATCTGCAAGCATTCTTCTCAACCATACAATCTCACACATGACATTAGCTGCTTCTCTATATTCAGCTTCAATAGAGGATATTGTAATTGTGGGATTCTTCTTACTTAACCAATTGATTATATGCTACTTTGCAATGAGTAACAATATCCTAAGGTGGACCTTTTATCCTTAATATTCCCAATCCATGTGTATCCAAATTACCTCAAGGCTGAAGTAGAGTCATAGTGCAATTCAAAGTCTGAAGTATCTTTGACATATTTGAATATTTTCTTGGTTATTATCGAATGATTTTGCTTGGTTTAATGCATGAACAATCTCATAGCACTTATGTTGAATGCAATATTAGTCTATGTCATGGTTAGATAAACTAATTGTCTATATAGATTGGTATTTGGTTTAGATCCATTATCTTTCACAAATTGACTTCTGTTGGAGTAGAGATTGGTTTATAGGATCACATGTTAAACCTCTTCAAGTTATTGTTAGCATACTTAAGTTGGCAAAGAAAAATCCGATTTGCATTCCTCAAGACTTCAAGCCCAATAAAATATTGCAATTTATCAAGATCTTTCATGTCATATTCAATTTCCAATTGATCTTTGATAGCACTACGTCTTCTATGGATAGTTGCTATCTATTTATCTCTGTGCTTGTTGCGTGTAGACTACTTCCTACAAATCTCCATTTAAGGAAGTATTTTTTACATCCATTTGGTGTATGGGCCATCCGTAATGACTAGCAAGAGTAATCACAAGTGTAATACTTGTTATATTTGCGAGTAGAGAAAAGGTTTCATCATTATTTTCACCATAAGTTTGAGCAAACCCTTTAGCACATAACCTTGCTTTGTGGCAAGTATTGATGATTACTTGTAAATGTGACAATCTTGTTGCCTTTTACAACAAGAGATGCAATCCATGGCAAGTCCCCAATATTCTTCAACAAGTTATTCAAGCAATGCGCTATGTATGGATAGAAGGTGATATATGGATACATCGCTTTTAAAATGTGTATTGCTCCCTTGTTCATAGATTCACCATTGTCAGAAGTGGAGGAGCAATGGAAGCGTGAACATATGCTGTAATAAAGTGCTGAAACACAAGACAAAAGAGAAAGGGAAATAAAGAACATTGAAGAACACAATACGGATGGAAACTCAGATGTATGCTTGGGAAATGGAATCCATATATCCAACACGAGACAGTTGCATACAATAGTGAGTCACTTTCTGTGTGGGCACCGGCATTGGCTCCGCTTTTCACGGAGTCTCCACACCTGTGATGGAACTTCCGAGCTTCGTTGGTCTTGAAGGAATATGATTGGGAACTTTGAATTGAGATGAAGGTTTTATATAGATGAAGGAGATGTTTGTGAGTAGAGTTTGGAAAAAGGAGATAGTTTTGGATTGATAACTGCGATCCTCTTCTTTGCAACTCTCCTATTCTCTTTCCTTACTACTCTCTCTCTTTCTCTTCTCTCTTCCTTCTCCTACTCTCTTTCCTCTATTATGCTTCGTTTCCTCCTTCCCCCTATCTCTTCTTATCTCTCCTTTCTATCTTCTCCTCCTCTTCTTCTTTTTCTACTATCCTCCTCCCTTACTCTTCTTCTTATTTCCTCCTACCTCCTCCTCCTCCTCTTTTTTTTATATTCCCTTCCTTCATCTCACTCCTATCTTTCTTCCTTTTTCTACTCTCTCTCTCTCTCTCTCTCTCTCTCTCTCTCTCTCTCGGATAGTAGCAACTAACACGTAGGAAGAACAAAAGAAACTAACCTATGCTTAAGCCTTGACTAAGGCTTTTATAGCCTTGGCCTTAAGGCTAACTTATTCTTTTTTGTCGTAGTTTATTTGTTGGAACTGCGAGATAGTTTAGATGGCAATGGCGCCTTTAATGGTATCACAGAGTGCAATGATGATGCTGAAGGACAATTTCCATGGCACAATTTCATGCTCGAGTAGCACCGCACATTGATGGAGATGAAGATGGTAGCGCTTAGAACAATAGCAACGTGATTGAGTTTTACAGTAAGTCTTTTCCATACTTTTGTAATTTAAGGGAAAAAAAACATTCTTAAGGTTTAAAACCTTTCAAGCTTACCCCTCTCCTAGAGCTAGGTCGTGCGGAGAGAGGGGGGTGGGGGGGGGGGGTTTGGTAAAAAGAAACATTACATCCTCTTCTCCTTAGAGAAATGGAGATGTCCTCATCTTGAATGGAACTGGGGATGCTGCTTATATAGGGTATCTTCATTAATCCAAGTGGCATCCTCTTTCGGATAGTTTTCACATTGGATGAGATATCCTTAAGGGTTCTACTTTTGAGGTACATTCTTTTATATCAAGTATTCTATTAAGTTGAAGCTTAAGGACTCCTTGGCTTGGAATTATAACTTATTGATAGTCAAGGATATGATTAAGACTGGGTACATAACCTTTTAGTAGGTTAACATGAAATACATTGTGAACTTTCAAGTGTTTAAGAAGTTGTAACTTGTAAGCATTGAGTCCCAAACACTTGAGAATCTTGTATGGCTCACAGTATCTTGGGTTTAGCCTCTTGTATTGTCCCAAGGATGAAGAACTCTTTTTTGGACTGGAAATGAACAAAAACCATGTCTCCTTCCTTAAAGATCTGTTCTTGTCTTCCTAGATAAGCATATGCTTTCTACCAATCCTTGGCAGCTTGGATATCTTGTCTGATAGCCTTAACTTGTTCATCCATCTCTTTCAACATCTTCTTTGAAGCTTCTACCTTTAGTGTAGGATGAGAAAAGTTCAATGGGGTTAGGCATTCTTGTCCATACAAAGCTTGGGACGGAGTCATTTGAGTGCTTTGATGATAGGATGCATTGTAGGCAAACTCAACTAAAGGTAGGTATTGTATCCACCGTCTAGGTTCCCTGGAACAGTAAGCTCTAAGTATGTCTTTGATGACTTGGTTAACCCATTTGGTTTGCCCATCAGTCTGTGGATGATAGGGAGTGCTGAGATAAAGTTGGGTACTAATATCCTCAAATAAGTTTTTTTTAGAATTGAGAAGTGAAAAGAGAATCATGATCGTTGATGATTCTTTTAGGCAATCCATATAGCCTAAAGATCTTCTTTACAAAGATCCTTGCAATATTTGATGCCTTGTAGTTG
This sequence comes from Lygodium microphyllum, assembly GCF_053477565.2. Lineage (NCBI taxonomy): Eukaryota > Viridiplantae > Streptophyta > Polypodiopsida > Schizaeales > Lygodiaceae > Lygodium > Lygodium microphyllum. The sequence goes on from NC_141148.1 coordinate 115,227,708, forward strand.
GTTTTAACTGGCATAAGGTGAGCAAGCTTAGTTAGCATATCCACAATTACTAGGATTGAATTGTATCCTCCTTGGACACAAAGTAATCCAACTACAAAATCCATGTTGATAAATTTTCACTTATTTTACGGGATATCAAGTAGTTGGAGCTTTCCTGGCATCTTAATGCGCTTAGCTTTTACTCGTTGGCAGCTCAGGTATTCAGTGACATATTTAAGCACATCTTCTTTGAGCTTTTTTCAATGAAAGCTTCTTCTTACAACATTGAGTCTTTTTACATAGTTTGGATGTCTTAAGAAAGGGGAATCATAGACTTCCCAAAGTATCTTCTTCTTGAGATCTTGACTCCTTGGGATGCACAATTTTGTCTTGAAGTAGACAAGTCCTCCCTCTGTAGTGAAGTTTAGATACCCGAGTTTGTACTTAGGGTTTGTCACCTTAGATAGGATTTCTTTTATCAAATTTTGATACTTTGGATCCTTTTCTGCTTATTCTTTGGCCATTTCTATGATTGGATTATTGGGCATTAACACCATTGTCGCTAGAGCTCTTGCCTTAGAGGGTTTCTTTGAGATAAGGACATTGAGAAATGCTTTGCGGCTTAGGGGATCTGCAATGGCATTCTCCTTACCCTGCTTGTACTTGATCTCAAAGTTATACTCTTGTAAGACTTTAATCCATTGGCGTTGCCTCATTTTTAGATTTGGCTTAGTGAAAATCCATTTGAGACTCTTATGGTTGGTGCCTAAAGTAAACTTGTTGCCAAGCAAATAGTGTCTCCATGATTTGAGAGCATGAATTACAACAAGTAGCTTCAAATCATAGGTAGCGCAATTCTTCTCACGAGTCTTCAACTTTCTAGAAGAATAGTTTATTGGATGGCCTTCTTGCATGAGTAGGCAACCCAATGTAAGAGAGCTCGCATTAGTGACAAGTTTAAATTCTTGGCTTACGTCGGGATGTTTCAAGATAGGAGCTGTGATCAAGCTTTGTTTAAGCTTCTCAAAGCCAGAGTATTCAGTGGGAGTCCACCGTACAATAGCAACTTGCTTCTTTAGTAAGTCAGTCAAGGGTGCGGCAATCAAAGCATAGTCCTTGATAAAAATCTTGTACCATTCGTCAAGCCCAAAAAACTTCAAACTTCCTTAACTGTTGTTGGGGTTGCTCATTCTTGCACATCTTTAACCTTGGTAGGATCTATCGCAATCCCTTCATCAAATACTATAAATCCAAGATACTCAATCTGTCTCTTGAAAAAGTCACATTTCTTCTTCTTGGTATAAAGTTTGTGCCTCCTCATTGTCTCAAGGACATCTCGGAGTTGTGGCTCATGATCCTCATCTTTCTTAGAGTAGGTTAGGATACCATTGAAGAAGACAATGACAAAGTCGTCAAAGATAGGGCCTAAAGATGTTTTGCATTAGCTTGTTAAAGATTGCAGGTGCATTGGTTAATCCAAAAGACATCACGATGAATTCGTAATGGCCGTACATTGTATTAAATGCACTTTTTGAAATGTCTTCTTCTTTGATCATTATCTGATAATAACCTAATCTTAAATCAATTTTTGAGAAGCACCTTGATGATTAAGTAGTTAGTCTATCTTTGAAATTGGATACTTGTTCTTGATCATCACTTGGTTTAGTCTACAGTAGTCGATGTAGAGATGGAGGGTTCCGTCCTCCTTTTGGAATAGTACCGGGGTTCCCCATGGTGAATTACTTGGCCTGATGTATCCTTGGTCCAAGAGTTGCTTGAGTTGTTCTTTCAACTCAATGGTTTTAGGAATAGACATATGATAGGGTTGCTTTGCTACTGGAGCAACTCTTGGTGTTATCTTAATCTCATGATCAACTTCTCTTGGTGAGGGAAGTTTTGTTAGCTCTTTCGGAAACACATCTGTGCATTCCTTTAATTAGGATGGTTATTCTTCAACTTTCTTCCCTTGCTCAGTCTTATTAAGTTTTATTAGGTAGATAAGCATTCCTTTTCTTAGCCCTTTCACAATTTGAGAAACTTTTGCCAGTTGGATTTTAGAGTTTTCGATTTCTCCCTGAGTGGTTACTAGTTCTTCTTCTTTTTGAACTTGGAACATGATTGGCCCTTCTTGCAATGAATATAAGCATCATTGGGGATTAGCCAATTTTCATAACTCTGAACCCCATGTTGGAAAGATTGCCTCCTAAGTTAAATTCCACTCTTCTAGTTTGTTGAGTAGAAATTGTCTCCTTTCCATTAGTTAATTCTACTAACAACTTAGATCTAGGTGCAGTGTCTATTCCTAGCTTTTTTGCACACTTTGGTGATATAAATGAGTTGGTACTTCCATAGTCAATTAAAATCTTAAAGGCTTTACCTTGATAGGTTGTTGGGGTTTGGATCATTGAGAGTTGGTGATTTGGACCTTCTTGTTGAGTATCATAAGTGGTGCAACAATGGAAGCATAGACAAGTGTTGAAATAATCTGTTGAACACAAGACAAAAGAATAAAAGAACAATGTCTCGGCCTCAGAAGACATCTTCACCTACAATGCATATACAAAATACAAAAAGCAGACCACTCGAGACATTGCTTCGGGAGACAGGTGATGAGCTTGAATGATGACTATGACTCCATTAGGCCACTTTTGTAGTGAACAAGGGAGGAGGTGGTGCCGTTTAGCCAAAGGTCTCATGCCGTAATGCCACTCGTGTAAGGCAGTGTACAATGATGCATCTAGTACCTGGTGTAGACTTGCCGCACGAAAGTGTCTTGTGAGTCATGAGGTCGCTCTTTCCTCTTAACTTGGTCTCAACTCGTGGCACTTCGAGGTGGGTTTGAAATACAGCGTTGCCTCAAAACACTTGGAGAAATAGGGTAGAGTATGGTGATATGTCTGATGCCCACATATGCTCTATCACAAGGGAGTATATGGTGATGCATTTGGTACTTGGGTACACTTGTCGTAGGAGAGAGTGACGTGATCAATGTGCAATTTTCACCTAAAAAGTGAAAAGCTGGTAGGGTTCTCTCCATCTCCAAGGGAAATTTAGACTAAGCCCATGTAGAGCAATGGGTCGAATGGATCGTTGAATGCATAAAGTGTTGATCTCGGGGATGTTAAGGCTTTCGGCCAACTCCTAGCCAAGCATAAGTGATGTGGGGCTCTCTTATGAGGGAGTCTTGTCATGATCAAATCAAGCTAGGAAGTTGATGAGTAATGCAAGGGAGGTAGTTGTGCAAAGATCTTGAGTGCATTAAGACCTTGCAGGACCCCTCTATCTTCTCAATGAAATCGATAAGTCGCGTGGATGAGAAACGATGTGTAGCTTGTATTAATACGGAAAGCTCGAATTCAATGAATTGTCCCTTTGGTTGTGAAGGACCCCAACAGGGTTTTGGAAGGCCCGCTAGAGTGTTGCAGGCAAGACCGTGCAAGCCCTTGAGCTTTGGCTCTCCATCCCTAAGGGGCCCAAGGGGATGTGAGAACCTTTGGGTGGCATGGCATGAATGCACCATTGAGTCTCATGAGAAGAGATGGATATACTCGCATTAGTGAGGCGCTGCAACTAGGCTAGCTGGTGGAGACAAGTCGAAGGGGAACCTGTCAGAGTGTAGCGATGCGGAAGCGTAGGACAAAGACTGAGAGAGAGTGAACACAAAGAGAAGAGAGAGATGAACTTAAGCAAGATCTCTGGTCTTGGCTACACCCTTCTTCTACAGGGTTTACTTTCCATTCTGCGTAATATGCAACTACATGGTCGTGGTTGGACCGCATGTACATCATGCATGATGGTGATTTTCTTCCTGAGATGCTGGAAATGAAAGTGTTACAGCAATATGCCTTGTCGGACCATTTTCCTCTACAGCTTGAGATACTTGCACAACCCATTGCACCTTTTAAGCAATTTCTGGAGAGACTCCCTTTGCGTTTCAACTCGTCGTATTTGAAGCATTCAATCTTTCAGGACTATATGCAGCAATTGATTGATAGATTTTTGTTGGACTTCACCTCTGAGGGCAATGCTTCTTTTGAACGATTACTCTCTAATGTGCAACGGGTTGCTTGGCAGTATGGGATCCATTATGTCTCTCTTTGTCGGCGGCGTCGGCAAGCAGCGGAGGACTTACTGGCTTTGGTTCGTTCTCGGCTGGTGGACACTCCAGATGATGTATATCTGTTGTCATTGGCGATGCGTTTGGCTGATCTTATTAACGAGTTTCAGTTGAAATCTTATCAACAGGCCAAATTGCAAAATTTAACTAAGAATTTGCAAGATAGTTCTTGTCAGACTCATAAGTTCTTTCGAGCTCTACATGCATCTCTTGCTCATGAAAATATGACTAGACTCCAGGATCTAGAAGGTCGAATGGTCATTGATCCCCAGACTATTGTGAATATGTGCAGGAATTATTTTCTAGACCTTCTTGGTTCTTCTCCTTCACCTTCTGACCAAGTTACTCATGCACGCTCAGTTTTCTATGATTTGTTCCGCAATCAGGTTCCACTTGATATGCAAACTACTTTGGAGACAGATATTTGTGAGGCGGAGGTTATGGATGTTTTGTTACACGTGCCCAAGGATAAAAGTCCCGGTTGGGATGGTCTCACCAATGCCTTCCTTATGGAAAGAAGGTCTTATCAAACTGCTTCCAAAAGTTCCTTCGCCGTCAATGTTGAAACATTGGACACCAATTTCTTTGATGGGTTCGATGTATAAAATCTTTTCCAAAGTGATGGCGAATCGGCTCCACAAGCATCTTCCGGCCATTGTGCACCCTCTTCAATATGGTTTTATTAAGGGCCAAAACATTCTTCATAATATCTTAAATGTGGAAATGGCTATTGACTATGCAAGGCACTCTAATCAGCAAGTGGTATTGATTCAACTGGATCTGGAAAAGGCTTTTGATTATTTAGACTGGTCTTTTATTGCAGAACTTATATCTACTATGGGCTTTGGTGCTCGGATGTCCCGCTTGATCTACACCATTAGTGCTGCGGCTTTTTCGCGAGTTATGCTAAATGGTGGTGTTACCGAGCCATTTGTCCTTGCACGCTCTGTGAGACAGGGTTGCCCCTTGAGTCCTCTCTTCTTTGCCCTTGTGACTCATCCGGTTCTTTTGATGTTATCTTCTATGGCAGCTTCTACTCAGTTGGCTGGATTGTCTCTTCCTTTTGGATAACACTTCATTACTCAATCTTTGGCTGATGACAGCTTTATGATTTTGCGTGCGGACAAGGACAATCTTCGCAAAGCATTAGATGTTTGGACGCTCTTTGGTCATGCTTCTGGTCTTCATATCAATGCTTTCAAATCAGCCATTCTTAGTTGCACAGAGTCTGATTTACAGTCATTGGGCTGGCAGGGACAGGTTGTTCCCCGTGGTTCCATTGTCAGGCATCCTGGGTACCCTTTGGGTGTTGATGTTCTCCCAAAGCAACTACTACAGTGGATTCTACAGAAATTGGCAGCGAAGTTTCTGTATTGGAAGTCGTAGGCTTGGCCCTTCCATGTTCGCCTCAAAGTGGCTCAGACAATTATGTTGCCAATGCTCACATATTTCTTACCATTGCTGCCTTGGACTACTACTACTTTGAATGCTCTTACTCAGCACATTCGTTTCATATTATGGAAGAAGGATTCCTTGCAGGCAGGAATTTCATGGATTTCTTGGTCGCATACATGTACCCCCAAACGCATGGGTGGTGGGGCTATTTTGGATGCCGAAACTCATATGCTGGGACTTCGTTGGTCTCTTTTTCGTGCCATGTGCATGGATCATCACCCATGGGTCGTTATAGCTCGTTATTTTCTTGAGGATCACGGGCTTGTGCATGGTAATACACAAATTCGAAGCTCGTGGTGGCATGTTCTTAATGCAGACTCTCGGTTTTCTAGTCCTTCTTCATCCCTGCTTGTTCATTTGGACTGCTCCTGGAAATTGGTTCTCCAAAAGGCGCGTTGGCATCCAGCGGAGGACCGCTTACATACTAACTCTTTTCAACTGGGATTGTTGGCAGCCTCGCGATTACTTTCTTGGGAAGGCAAGCATGAGCTCAGACCAAAATTTAACCACATGGCACGTTTGGGCTTGACTTACCGTGATTTATGGGAACAGCTTCTGTTAGTGCTCTAGAGTAGGCAACCCTTTCTTGCCCTTGCTTCGTGTATCTTGTAATCATGTAATCTTGTACCTTTTTTTCGTAATTACTACAATTACCTTTTACGAAAAAAAAGAGAGAGAAAAGGAGACAGTGTAAATGCAGAAAATCTGCGGTGTAGTATGCTGTATAAGAGTGCAAAAATAAACAAGGAGGCAGAGGAAATATCTATGCATGTATCCGACTTGATGACCTCAATCTCTGTCAGCCCGAGCATAGTCTGTCTCAGCCAACAGGTCTCAAGATCAGAATCTGAAATAATGAATGCTGGAGTGTGCCACAAACCGGCTATAAATAGCCGAAAAATAGAAAATAATTGCAGTAGGTCGGCTGCATTAAATGCAGCCGACTGCAGTAAAAGCTGTCCGACTGCAGGTGCTGACGTGGCATTGCCGTACACATTGTCGAGGAAATGACTGGCTAACACCCCCTCTTAGATCCTAGACGAGCCAAAAGACTGAGGGATCTGGAATGCTGCCGAAGAAGAGCCTTCGTAAACAAATCTGTAAGATTATCCTCCGTCTTGCAATACTCCACATCAATGGTCCCATCGAGAAGCTTCTCTCGAATGAAGTGATACTGGATCTCAATGTACTTCGTCCGGGCATGGAATACAGGATTCTGTACCAAGGTAATGCAACTCTCATTGTCACACCGCAGAAGAGTAGGACGAGTCTGGGGGCAGCCAAGCTCCTCTAACAATCTCCAAAGCCACACAACCTCACGTGGTGGAAGACGCAGCTCGATACTCCGCCTCAGTAGAAGAAAGGGCTACCGTGGGCTGCTTCTTGCTACTCCAAGAGATAACACTTGTGCCCAAGATAAAACAATAGCCTGTAGTAGACCGTCGGTGGTCCACATCGCCAGCCCAATCCGAGTCACTCCAACTTGCAAGAACCAGATCTGAAGCATCTGTGTTGGACTGTGACGCCACAGCTTAGAGAGTTTGAGTTCGAATAGGAGCGTATGAGTACGACGGCTGGAGAGAGTGTGAGCATAGTGAAAGTACGAGAAGATAAGAGTGTACCAACAATGTGTTGGTACACAAAGAATAAAATGTATTTATACTTAGGGCACGTAAAGGGTGCGTTTACATGTACAATGTGCGTGTGTTACGTACATGGAGGTTACCGGGCCTTTATATCCCAACAACCTCCCACTTAAAGGTCCGATATGAACCTCTAGCTAACCAACTCCCACTAGTCGAATGCAATGCTCGTGTTGAGCTTTGCTTAGACTTTTAGTGAGAACATCTGCAGGGTTATCTTGTGTTTTAATCTTGGTCAATGTGATTTGACCATCTTCCAGAATCTGTCTGATGAAGTGATATCGCACATCTATATGCCTTGTGCATGAATGATACATGGCATTCTTAGCCAGATACATTGCACTCTGGCTATCACATCCCAAAATTGCAGTACCCATAGACATGCCGAGATCATCTACAAGTCTGCTCAACCATATAGCTTCCTTAGAAGCTTCAGTAGCTGATATGTATTCAGCTTCAGTGGTACTCAATGCAACAATGTTTTGCAACCTCGAACACCAAGAAACAGCCCCATGAGCAACTGTGAAGACATACCCGCTGGTGGACCTACGAGTGTCCAAGTCATCTGCCATGTCTGCATCACAATAACCCTGCAAACTAAGTGCACCCTGCCCATAGCAAATACTTTTTCTTTGTGTACCCTTAAGGTATTGAAGAATACACTTGATAGCCTCCCAATGTGCTTTGCCAGGATTTGACATAAACCTGCTAACAACTCCCACTACATGAGCAATGTCTGGACGAGTAGCAACCATAGCATACATAAGAGAGCCACAAGCTGATGCATAAGGAACTCCCTTCATAGCATTTGCTTCCACGTCATCTTTCGGACTGTTGGCTTTGCTAAGCTTGAGATAAGGAGGTAAGGGTACCCCAAAAGGCTTAGCTGCAGCCATGTTAAATGTGTCCAGTACCTTTCCAATGTACTTTTCTTGAGATAAAAATAGCAATTTCTGCATTCTATCTCTACGAATCCTCAAGCCCAAAATATGCTTTGCCTTTCCCAAATCTTTCATGGAGAAAGCTGATTTCAGCTGATTTTTGAGAGCATCCAAGCTAGTCTTTCTTTTCCTAGCTAGTAACATATCATCCAGATACAAAACAAGTATTATGGGGCTGCCATCTGTATCCTTTTTCATGTACAAGCAATGATTTGCATGGCTGTGTGTAAACTTATGAGATAGCATAAAAGTATCAAACTTTTTGTACCACTGCCGTGGTGCTTGCTTCAGCCCATACAGGCTGCGTTTTAGCTTACACACCATCTGTTCTTTTCTAGGAACTACAAAGCCCTCGGGCTGTTTCATGTAGATTTCCTCATCAATGTCACCATGCAAGAAAGCTGTTTTTACATCCATTTGATACAGCTCTAAATCCAAAACAGCAGCAAGAGCAAAAAGCACACGTAAAGTGGTCATCTTCACAATAGGTGAGAAGACCTCTTGGAAGTCAATTCCTTCCTTTTGTGCATAACCTTTGGCAACAAGCCTTGCCTTGTACTTGGGTTTCCCATCAATTGTCTTGACTTTGTACACCCATTTGTTTGGAAGTGGCTTCCTTCCCTTTGGTAATGACATAAGATCCCAAGTATCATTTGCATATAGTGATTTAATCTCTTCCTGCATAGCTAGTTCCCACTTACTGCTGAACTCACATGACTTGGCCTCTTTGTATGTAAGAGGCTCACCCTCATCTGTAAGCATCACATAATGCAAGGAGGGGTCAAACCTATGTGGTTGCCTTCTTACGCGTGTAGACCTGCGTACTCAATGATCAACATTGTCAGGAATTGGGTCTACATCAGGAGGTATATTATTTTCAGCATTCATTTGCTGCTGTAAACCATTTTCAGCATGCTATTCATGCTGTATAGCACCTTCATTTTCATTTCCAGAACCTGCATTTTCATAATCAGCAAGCCTATCTTGCTGTCCATGACCTCCTTGTGCTTCTATTTGCTGTCCATCATCATTTGGCTCAAAAGTAACTGGCTGATCATCAGTTTCAGCCTGTGGTACAACACCTTGAGGCTCAGTTTTTGAAGTTATGGGTGGCTGTAAACTCTGAAATTTCACCTTTTTTCAGATCTTCATTAGAGGCTAAAGAGGCTTTCAGCAATTTTGCCTCATGAAACACAACATTACGGCTGCGAATAATTTTCTTGGACTGAGGTAACCACACTCTATAGCCAAATTCACCCTCATCACCATAGCCCATGAAAATGCCTTTGGTGGATTTTGGGTCAAGTTTGTTCCTCAGCTCATCCCTAACATGTACAAAAGCATCACAGCCAAATATACGTAGATGGTCATATGAGGCCGATTTGCCAGACCAAACCTCCTTAGGGATGCCATTATTTAAGGACCTATTTGGAGAGTAGTTGCAAATGTGAACCGCGGTTTTGAGTGCCTCTCCCCAAAATGCATGAGGGAGATTGGCAGTGGATAGCATGCACCGCACTCTTTCACATAAAGTCCTATTATATCTTTCAGCCATCCCATTTGAAGGACTGTAAGGGGCTGTAAGCTCCCTCTTAATACCATGTAAGTCACAAAATGACTTAAATTCAGTCGATGTGAACTCACCCCCATTATCAGTTCTCAAGCATTCTAGCTTTCTATCTATCTGAGTGGTCACAAATGCATGAAAAGTTTTAAAAACAGCAAACACTTCACTTTTCTTTTTCAGCAAGTACACCCAAATCTTCTTGGAACAATCATCAATAAAAGAGACAAAATATGCAGCACCACCCAATGATTTCACGGGTATACTACATACATTAGAATGCACTAAGTCCAAGACATTGGACTTATGAGAGACACCAGAGTAAAAGGGCTTTTTTATTTGCTTTCCAAATTGACACTCATTACAAAAATCAAGTTTAGAGCCTTTTCCATCAACCCTCTTCAGAGAGGTAAGAATATCAAGTCCTTTTTGGCTCATATGGTCTAATCTCTTATGCCATAACTCCAAGTGGCTGCAAATTTCAGCAACTGCAAGAAACTTGCCATTCAAGGCTTTACAATGCAAACAATACAATGTGCCCTTCTTGGTTCCTTTTGCAATCAGCATGGAACCCTTTTTTACTTTCCACAAACCACCACCAAACAGTGTGGTGTAGCCATGCAAGTCAAGCTAACCAACAGATAGTAAACTCTTTTTAATGCCAGGCACATATCTGATATCTTTCAACACAAGTTCTTGACCATTGTCTAAAGACAAGTGTACGGTGCCAATCCCATCAATGCTGCAAACATGGTTATTTCTAAGGTACACCTTTCCATAACTGCCTGCATTACACATAGTAAAACACTCCAATCAAGGAGTTACATGGAAAGAGGCACCAGAGTCTACAATCCAAGTTTGAGTGACACCATCATCAACTGACAAGAGTGCATCAATCACATCAGCCTTGGTAATCTGCATATCCTGCATGTGACATACAAGGGCATCATAATCAACTGCACATAATACATCAGCCTCTGTATTTGAAAGCTCCTCTATGACCACACTAGAGGCCAGATTGGCCTTTTCTTTGCCTTTGGATGTCTCCAATGCATCTGTCTTTTCTTCCTTCTTCTTTTTATCTCCTGCATTCTTCTTTCTCTCTTGTTCCTTCTTGTAGTACCTGCAGTCAGGTTTCTTGTGGCCCTTCCGACCACAATGATAGCAAGTGATGTCACTCTTATCCTTTCCTTTACTCTTGCTCCTGTTTCTCTGCCCTACATATACATTTTTCTTTTCAGCCCTGCCTCTTACATCATAAGCTGAGTTGCTGCCTTCTTCACTAGACATACGTCTAATTTCTTCATTCAAGTTAGAACCCTTCACCCCATCATATGAGAGATTGGGGTTATTGCTGAGTGAAACCACCAAGGTTTCCCACGAGTCCGGCAGTGTCATGATCAAAAAGATCGCCCTCAACTTATCATCAAAGTCCAAGTTTGCATCTTTGAGCTAATTTAGAATCCATGTAAATGCACTCAAGTGCTCAGCTGCTGCAGGCTTTGACTCATCCAGTCGCATATTCACCAACTTGCGCATTAAATGCACGTGATTAACAGGTGTGGTGATCTCATAAGTAGTTTTCACCTTCTCCCATATTGCATAACCTGTGTCTAAACCCTTAATGTCTGTCATAATGTCATCAGTGACACCCATCTTTATGTAAGCCACAACCTTTTTATTCACTCCGGCCCAATCTGCATCAGACATTAGTGCAAGTTTATCTTCCTGCAAAGCATCCTCACAATCCTTCAGGAACAAAATGCCCTGGATACGGTCTTTCCAAAGGTCAAATCCATGACCATCAAACCGTTTAATCTCCATCAAACTCTTGATGTCTGAACTGGAAGAAGTTGCAGCCATTTTATCATGAACACAAGAGTAAATGCACTAATCTGTGGAAGCACAAGCTGAACCAGCAAAATACCTTGCTGTTTTTTCTCAACCAGAAATAAATCTCTGCTGTTTATACATTAACCAGCCATTGCATGGGCAAAAATGCAGAAATTTACCAAATTCTGCAAAAATCCCCAAAATTTCAAGTCCAAAATTGCATGAATGTCAGCCAATCTGACCCAGCTGAGTAAAGCTTTGCCAATACATGAAAAACCCCGAATTTCTGGAATCCAATGTCAGGAAATTTTACCCAAGAAAGGCAAAATTTCGACAAAATTTGCAAAATCCCCAATTTAATTGAGGTCACCGCATGCGATGTCTGGAATTTTTGACTAAAAAGTCACTAACAGGCATGAATGATGCCAAATCTGGGAAAAGCCCCAAATTCTGTGGCCCGATTTGCACAGATTTTGAAACTGTGCCTCTGGTGTGTGAACACCCGCCAAGGCTAATGAGGAGATTAAAGAAAATTGATTTGTTTAAAAAAAAAAAAACGACGGAACTAACGGGGGGGAGGGGGGTCCATTGACCCCTGTCACGTCACGTCCCCCGTCACACGAAGTCGCCTGCACGTCTCGACGCTTGCCCGCCGAAACTGCCTGCGAAAGACGTCTCGTCTGACTTGCACACCACCTCTGACTGACGCCTAAAAAAGGCCCGCTGAAACTGCCCGCCTCGTCACGTCTGACTGACGCGTCACATACTGCCCGTGCTGGTCGCTTGATCCACACTTGTTGGATGCCGTTGTTGCCTGGTGCAGATTGGTCATGCTACTTAGCAGCGTGGTCGCCCGACTCCATTCTGGTCACGAACTCCAGCCGAGCTAGACTTGAACTCTAGCCGACTGCACGCCTGTCACGAGCACTTGCACGACTTGATGATCTTGTACCGTAAGCTCTGATACCGGTTGTTGGACTGTGAGGCCACAGCTTAGAGAGTTTGAGTTCGAACAGGAGCGTATGAGTATGATGGCTGGAGAGAGTGTGAGCAGAGTGAAAGTACAAGAAGATAAGAGTGTACCAACAATGTGTTGGTACACAAAGAATAAAATGTATTTATACTTAGGGCACGTAAAGGGTGCGTTCGCATGTACAATGTGCATGTGTTATATACACGGAGGTTACCGGGCCTTTATATCCCAACAATCTGTACCTGCGAGATAAGAAATCCTGAAGTCAAAGGTCCCCCTCAAATACCGAAGAATCCGCAGGGCAGCCTGCCAATGCACTTGTTTGGGTTCAGTCATGAACCCTGCCAAAAGACCCACAACAAAACAAAAGATCAACACGAGTGTTGAGAAGCCAAATCAAGGATCCAATCAACTGATGGTAGCGTGAAGCATCCATCACGGGAGAATCGGAGTGTGAAGTGGCCTTCCACCAAGAGCTTCTGAATGTACCTTTGCTAAGAGATGAAAATCCCCCTCTGAGACTAATAGATCTTGTGACCCAAGAAGAAATGAAGAAGCCCCAAATCCGTCACCTCGAATGCCTGATGTAAAGCTGTCTTGGTCTCTGAGACCTTCTGTGCATGATCCCCTGTCAAAATCAAATCATCAACATATAACACAAACAACACACGACCAACCTCGGAAGTGTGCACATAAAGCTGCGGATCGGCCTTGGAGCGCCGATATTCCAACTTTGATTGAAGAAACGAGTCAATCTTCTCGTTCCATGCACGTGGAGCTTGCTTGAGGCTAGACAAGGCCTTCTTCAACCTGTAAAGTTTCCCATCCGAGGATCCAAAGCCAGGAGGCTGCTCAACATAGATCTCCTCCTGCAAGTCACCATTCAGAAAGGCCGACTTCTCATCCAACTGATAGACAGGCCATCTCCTATGGCCAGCCGAGGTAAGAACAGGTTGAATAGTCGCCATACGAGCAGTGGGGGAAAAAGTTGTTAGCCAGTCATTTCCTGGACAGTACGGACGTTAGTGCCATGTCAGCACCTGCAGTCGGACAGGTTGCTGCAGTCGAATAGTATTTACTGCAGTCGGCTGCATTTAATGCAGCCGACCTGCTGCAATTATTTCCTATTTTTCGGCTATTTATAGCCAGCTTTTTTGGCACACTTCAATATTCATTATTCAGATTCTGATCTTGAAGATCTGTTGGCTGAGACGGACTGTGCTCGGGCTAACGGAGATCAAGGTCATCAAGTTGGAGACATACGCAGATATTTCCTCTGCCCCCTTGTGTATTTCTGCACTCTTATACAACATATTACACCGCAGATTTTCTGCATTTACACTATCTCTTTTCTCTCTCTCTCTCTCTCTCTCTCTCCTCTTTGTGTTCACTCTCTCTTAGTATTTGTCCTACGCTTCCGCATCGCTGCACTCTGACATGGTATCAGAGCGGTGAAGATGGAGTGATTGAGGGCTAAACCTATCTGAAGAGGAGATTTCAGTGCGACACAAGGCTGTGTTTCCAGGTTTCGAGGGCGAGCAGGAGGGTTGCGCATCGGATCAGGGTTGAAGCGAGCGTGGGTGTGCAGGAAAGGAGTCTAATCGGTGAATTTGCTGCAGGTTATTGCTGTTCAAAGGGGAGGAAGGCTGCGTTTCAGGCCTTCCATTGCAGATTTTACTTTTTTATTGCCTCTGGCAGGTGAAGAAGGTTTGGGCAGCGGAGGAATCAGTCCTAGAAGGCTGCGTTTTCACAGTTAGAGGGGGCTGCTTTTGCGTTTGTGCAGGTATTGCAAGTTAGCATGTCTTCAGAGACTGATTTGGAGTTCAAGGCGATCATGGACAGGAAGGTGCTTGTCCTACCGGCTCTTCCAACGGATCAAAAGCTTGATGGTGAGAATTACCGCATTTGGCGGGTGATGATGTTGGCCATTTTAGAGTCTTATGATTTGGCGGAACTGGGGATGGAGGAGATTAACATGGCCTCGATGAGGGATGAGTCCAAACTCTCTTCCAATGCTCGTGCGGAGTTGACCAAGGACCAATCTCATTGGGACAAACTGAATGTCAAGATTCGATCTTTTCTGTTTTTGTCTTGCACCACAGTTGTGATAGCTCACATCGAGCACTTGACGGTAGCTCGTGAGATATGACTAGAGCTCGATTAGATGTACAACCGGATGACCTTGATAAAGGGTTTCTTTGGAGGTGCAGATGCAGACTTTGTCCGTGAATAAGTCTTCTTCGCTTTGAGAATACATCAACAAGCTTCGGCAGCCTCAGATGCAGGTTCAAAATGCGGAGAAGCCTATTTCCTCCAAAGACATGGCGATCACTTTACTATCCCAGTTGCCGCCACGATTCGGTACTTTTTATTTTGCTCTTATTGCATCAAGGTGAGAGTCGACTCGTCGGTGGAAAGAGTTGGTTCCTATGGTCTTGGACCAGGAGGAACAATTGAAGGGACAGATTGCTTTCAAATCAGAGGCATTGGTTGGTCAAGCCTCTTAGAAGAAGGGAAGGACCAAAAGAAGAAGAAGAAGGACAACAAATCCAAGAAGGACAAGGAGAAGGAATCAACTTGTCATATTTGTGGTAAGACTGGTCACTGGAAGAAGGATTGCCTCGACAAAGACAAGAGGGATACCAAGAAGAAGGACACGAAGGACTCTGGAGCGGTGGCTGCACCCTCATCAGCTGCTTTTCTACACTTAGCAGTCATTGAGGACTCTACACCAACAACTTTTGATGCTTCGATGACAGCTCCCCAGGCTAAAGAGTGGATTATGAACAGCGGTGCCTCACGGCACATGACTCCTTCCGTTGGTGTTGCCCATTTGCGACCTTCGCGTGGGCAAATTCTCATTGGAGACAGCTCTTCTGTGTCTATTGCTATGCAGGATGAGATGCAGCTTATTCTAGATTGACGTGGTGATACCCACACCTCTGAGGTGTTGCATGTGCCAGGATTGGGGTATCATTTACTTTCGGTTCATAAGATTTGTGCTCTTGGCCTCTTGGTGGAGTTTGACAGTGATACTGTTCGAGTCCTTGATCGTGGATCGAGGAAGGTTCTCTCTGCAGGGTATGAGGAGAATGGAGTCTACAAATTGAAGTCTTCTTCAGCTCTTACTTCTCTTCTTCTTACTTCTCAGACACAGTTCGAGCTATGGCATGCTCGGTTTGGCCACGTGAACTATGAGTATCTTCGGAAGGCGTCGCGAGGGTCCTTTGTCCGAGGCTTGCCAAACATAGTGGTGAGCCATCAGCCATGTGTCTTCTGCATTTGTGGGAAACTGCATCGAGATGCGATTCCCAACAAAGCTTCTAGGCGGTCTAATTCACCCATGGAGCTTGTATCTACGGATCTTTGTGGCCCGATGAGGACCAAGTCCCTGAAGGGGAGCTTGTACTTCATGTTGATCGTAGATGACTACAGCAGGATGACTTGGGCCTATTTCTTGACTTTGAAGTCGGAGGCTTTCTCTCATTTCAAGGATTGGCTTCTTTATGAGGAGAACCGTTCTCTCTGGTAACTGAAGACCTTGCGTTCAGACAAGGGAGGTGAATTTATGTCTAATGAGTTTGATTGTTTTTGTGCAGATAGGGGCATTCACCAGGAGTTTGCTAATACCAACACTCCCCAAGAGAAGGGCATTTTGGAGTAGAAGAACCGAAGTGTAATTGAGATGGCACGCACCATGATGGAGCACTGATAGACACCTCAGATTCTGTGGGCCGAGGCAGTGGCTACCGCAGTTCACATCCTTAATCGATCTGCCACTTCGGCCGTTGATAGGATGACACCTTTTCAGGCTTACTTCGGGACTAAGCTTGATGTCTCTTATTTCAGGATCTTTGGGTGTGACACTTATGTGCACATTTCGAAGATGTAGCGTGATAAGTTCGAGGTGGCTTCACGACGACAGGTTTTTGTTGGCTATAGCTCCCAATCCCAAGGTTATCGTTTGTTTGATCCCGTTAAGCGGGATGTCTATACGAGCTGAGATGTGCGGTTCGTGGAAGTACCGGCCATAGAGGGGGGTGAGGAGCACCCCGCCCTTGGAGATCCAAGGGAGAGTTGGGCTCCCGAGACAGTTTCCTTGGAGCCAGAGTCTCTTGATGGAGATTCTTCTTCGGATTCAGAGTCTTCTTTTCCATCGGCCACCCTCGAGGAGCTTCCGCTGGTGGATGTTCCCGAGTCTTCAGCAGATGGAGAGTGACGGGGAGAGGTTTGTCCTGCTCCTCGTTGGGCCTGTGACACCCTCCGAGATTCAGGGATCGAGGGGGTCCCTGAGGAGCGAGAACCGCAGGATGGACCGTGGAGGTCACAGAGGAACCAGGCATATTTTTCGGAGCTTGTTTGCTCCAACTATTGTTTGTTGACCTATGTTATGCAGGATCGAGAGTCCACTTCAGTGAAGGAGGCTTTGCAGTCTGATCATTGGCGGAAGGCCATGGAAGCCGAGTTGGAGGCTATTGAGAGGAATGGCACTTGGTCTCTTATGCCTCGTCCCTCTCATAAGAAGGTGATTGGTGTTAAGTGGGTCTTCAAGACCAAGTACCTTAGCGATGGTTCTTTGGACAAGCACAAGGCTCGCCTTGTTGCTTAAGGTTTTGCTCAACGCCCAGGCATTGATTTCCATGATACTTTTGCCCCCACTGCTCGTATGGCGACTATTCAACCTGTTCTTACCTCGGCTGACCATAGGAGATGACCTGTCTATCAGTTGGATGAGAAGTCGGCCTTTCTGAATGGTGACTTGGAGGAGGAGATCTATGTTGAGCAGCCTCCTGGCTTTGGATCCTTGGATGGGAAACTTTACAGGTTGAAGAAAGCCTTGTCTGGCCTCAAGCAAGCTCCGCGTGCATGGAACGAGAAGATTGACTCGTTTCTTCAGCTGAAGTTGGAATATCGGCGCCCCAAGGCCGATCCGCAGCTTTATGTGCACACTTTTGAGGTTGGTTGTGTGCTGTTCGTGTTATATATTGATGATTTGATTTTGACAGGGAATCATGCACAGAAGGTCCGAGAGACTAAGACAGCTTTACATCAGGCATTCAAGATGACAGATTTGGGGCTTCTTCATTTCTTCTTGGGTCACGAGATTTATCAGTCTTAGAGGGGGATTTTCATCTCTCAGCAAAGGTACATTCAGGAGCTCTTGATGACTTTTGAGATGGAGACTTGTCGGCCCATTACTAGTCCTATGGATCAGAATCGGAAGGCCACTTCACACTCAGATTCTCCCGTGATGGATGCTTCACACAACTGTCAGTTGATTGGATCCTTGATTTGGCTTCTTAATACTCGTGTTGATCTTTTGTTTTGCTGTGGGTCTTTTGGCAGGGTTCATGATGGAACCCAAACAGGTGCATTGGCAGGCTGCCCTGAGGATTCTTCAGTATTTGAGAGGGACCTCTGACTTAGGGATTTCTTATTCCGTAGGTATAGATGCTTCAGATCTGGTTCTTGCAGGTTGGAGTGACTCGGATTGGGCTGGCGATGTGGACCACTGACGGTCTACTACAGGCTACTGTTTTATCTTGGGTAGAGGTGTTATCTCTTGGAGTAGCAAGAAGTAGCCCACGGTAGCCCTTTCTTCTACTGAGGCGGAGTATCGTGCTGCGTCTTCCACCACATGTGAGGTTGTGTGGCTTCGGAGATTGTTGGAGGAGCTTGGCTGCCCCGATACTTGTCCTGCTCTTCTGCGGTGCGACAATGAGAGTTGCATTGCCTTGGTACGGAATCCAGTATTCCATGCCCGGATGAAGCACATTGAGATCCAATATCACTTCATTCAGGAGAAGCTTCTAGATGGGACCATTGATGTGGAGTATTGCAAGACCGAGGATAATCTTGCAGATTTGTTCACGAAGGCGCTTCCCCAGGCTCTTCTTCGGCAGCATTCTAGAACCCTCAGTCTTTTCACCCATCCAAGATCTGAGAGGGGGTGTTAGCAAGTCATTTCCTGGACAGTACGGACGTCAGTGCCACGTCAGCAGGTGCCATGTCAGCACATGCAGTTGGACAGTATTTACTGCAGTCGGCTGCATTTAATGCCAACTTGCTGCAATTATTTCCTATTTTTCGGCTTTTTATAGCTGGTTTTTTTGGCACACTTCAGTATTCATTATTTAGATTTTGATCTTGAAGATCTATTGGCTGAGACAGACTGTGCTCGAGCTGACGGAGATCGAGGTCATCAAGTCGGAGACATATGCAGATATTTCCTCTGCCCCCTTGTGTATTTCTGCACTCTTATATAGCATATTACACCGCAGATTTTTTGTGTTTACACTGTCTCTTTTCTCTCTCTCTCCTCTCTGTGTTCACTCTCTCTCAGTCTTTGTCCTATGCTTCCACATCGTTGCAGTCTGACAAAAGTATCATGGAAATCAATGCCTGGGTGCTGAGCAAAACCTTTAGCAACAAGGCGAGCCTTGTGGTTGTCCAAAGAACCATCTCTAAGGTACTTGGTCTTGAAGACCCAGTTGACACCAAGCACCTTATTGTGAGAGGGACAAGGCACAAGAGACCAATTGCCATTGCTCTCAACAGGCTCCAACTCGGCTTCCATGGCCTTCCGCCAATGATCAGATTGCAAAGCCTCCACTGAAGTGGGCTCTCAATCGTGCATAACATGGGTCAGCAAACAATAGTTGGAGCAAACAAGCTCTGAAGAATGTGCCTGGTTGCTCTGTGACCTCCGCGGTCCATCCTGGGGTTCCCACTCCTCAGGGACCCTCTCGATCCCTAAATCTCGGAGCGTGTCACGGGCCCATTAAGGAGGAGGATGAATCCCTCTGCGTCGCTCTCCATGTGCTGAAGACTTAGGAAAATCCACCGGCGGAAACTCCTCGGGGATTACCGGTGGAAGAGAAGACTATGAATCAGAAGAAGAATCTCCATCAAGAGGCATGAGAGAGAAAAGTAACATAGAAGATGATGAAAGATGAATCATGCTAATGAAGTGAATCTAATACAAGGGCGTCATAGCACAAAGGATGTTGGGTGTAAAGGCCCTTCGCTAGGTTGTTGGGTGTAAAGGCCCTTTGCTACACTTCCCATGTATATATTTTACTTGTACATGTGACCGCACTCTTGCGGGTGTAAATGTACCGTACCCTAAAACATAAATACATTCTTTCATTCTTTGTGTGTGCCACACTGGTACACACCCAACTCAAGTCTCTACTCTCTCTGCACTCTGTACTGCTGAACACACTCCATTCTCGTTGCGCACACCACTTAGGCATTTTCGCTTCCCTTCAAACTGGTATCAGAGCTTCGGCTAAGGTGTGCACGCTTCCCGGAGCCTTTGCGAGACATCGCCAGCGCTTCGCTTGTGAGAAATCAGCAAGTCGTCATCTCTGCTGGTCAGGCGAGAGCACGCGCGAAACAGGAGACAGTGCTGCAGGGTCGTTTTTTGCTCAGTCTGTAACCAGACAGATCAGGCGCAGTCATTCCAGGTCAGCACAGGTCAGGTCGTTAGCTTTCAGGTCACGTTTCTGTTCAGTGACAGTGAGGCGACAGCTGACAGGTCAGCGTGGACAGGGACAGCAGCTGACAGGTCAGCGTGGACAGGCGACAGCCAAATCTGCTCAGCGACAGTCAGGCGACAGCAGCTGACAGGTCAGCGTGGGCAGGCGACAGCGAAATCTGCTCAGCGACAGTCAGGCGACAGCTGACGTGGTCAGCGTGGACAGGCGGCAGTTCATTTCTGATCAGCGTGATCAGGCGACAGGTCACGACAGTCATTTTTGCAATTTTTGTGACTTGTCACATTAAAACAGGCC
The DNA here is from genome assembly GCF_053477565.2 of Lygodium microphyllum. Lineage (NCBI taxonomy): Eukaryota > Viridiplantae > Streptophyta > Polypodiopsida > Schizaeales > Lygodiaceae > Lygodium > Lygodium microphyllum. Next base: position 115,248,009 of record NC_141148.1, read on the forward strand.
CCGGTTCGCGCGCGCAAGCATAGTTCTCACAGTTGTGCAGATTTGAGCCAGAAAATTTGGGGCTTTTCCAGGTTTAGTGCTGTTCATGCATAATACAGACATTTGCGTCAAAATTGCAGACATTGTGCGCGTATAAATTGGGGATTTCGCCAAATTTGGTGAAATTTTGCTCGTTTGAGTAAAATTTCTCAACATTGGACCCATAAAATTTGGGCCTTTTGCTGTATTGGTGAAATTTTGCTCAGCTAAGTCAGATTGGTTGACATTCGTGCACACTTGGACCCGAAAAATTTGGGGCTTTTGCAAAATTTTATGAAATTTTACTGAATTTGCCTGTTTTATGCTCTCGAGAACATGTATTAATGCAATTGGGGCAGATTTATTGCAGAAAATTTGGGGCTTTTCACATTAGTGATGTATTTTGAGCCGATTTGTGCTTTGACAGTGGAATTATAGCAGATTCACTACTAAGTGGGAGAAATTTGGACTTGGGATGTATCAAATGTTATGAAAAGGCAGCTTCTCTTGGTACATGTATTGCTGAATGCTCATTGTGCAGTGAAACAGTGGCACATACAGCACTCGGGTTATTGCATTTGGGCATTACGGTGATGTATTATTGAAGTGGGAGCTGTCTTGTATGCACATGTATCAGATTTGCTTTGTGTATATGCTGTAATCAGGCCTTTGGACTGCAATTACAGCAAAATATCTGCTTCTTGGGCACACTTTGAAGTGCAAGTTTGTGTATTTGTTGTTATATACAGCAACCTTGCTATTGGCTGATTGCATTCAGCATTCTATTGCAGAAATTTATTGCTGAAAAATGGCTGGAAGTTGGAAGCTTCCCAGTTTCTCAACAAATACCTGATAATTGTGATATGGGAAGCTGGAAGCTTCCCAGAATGGTCTATGTGGAGCGCCTTGAGACGTATGCTTCGATTAGAGCTCTACCACAAGGTTAAGAGGTGCGATTGAATTAGGTGACCCTTTCGAGCTTCGTGGGTCTTGAAGGAATATGATTGGAAACTTTGAATCGAGATGGAGGTTCTATCGAGACAAAGGAGATGCTCTTGAGTGGAGTTTGGTCGAAGGAGATAGTTCCGGATTGATAATCGCGATTCTCTTCTTTGCAATTCTTCTCTTCTCTTTTCTTATTACTCCCTCTCTTTCTCTTTTCTCTTGCTTCTTCTCCTACTCTCTTCCCTCTATTATGCTTCCCTTGCTCCTCCCCCTATCTCTTTTTATCTCTCCTTCTTCCTATCTTCTCCTCCTCTTCTTCTTCCACTATTCTCCTCCCTTACTCTTCTTCTTCTTTCCTCCTACCTTTTGCTTCTTCTTCTCTTTTTCTTTTATTCCCTTCCTTCGTCTCACTCCTCTTATCTTCCTCCTCTTCTCTTTTTTTTTTCGTAAAAGGTCCTCCTCTCTCTCTCTCTCTCTCTCTCTCTCTCTCTCTCTCTCGCTATGAGTACGAGCGGAAGCGTTGGAATTTCTAGCCGAACCCAAGGCCCACATAGGAAGAATGAAAAAAAATAACCTATGTTTAAGCCTTGGCTAAGGCTTTTGTAGCCTTGGCCTTAAGGCTAACTTATTCTTTCTTGCCGAAGGACGGTTTTCATCGCACAATTTCATGCTCGAGTAGCACCCCGTGTTGATGGAGATGAAGATGGCAGCATTCAGAACGATGGCAGCGTGATCGAGTTTGACGGTCAATCTTTTGCATGCTTTGTAATTTAGAAAGAAAGAAAGACATTCTTAAAACCTTTCAAACTCACCCCCTCGTAGAGCTAGGTCATGTGGAGGGGGGGCAAAACGGAAACATTATGTGCGATTCATTCGCTCAGCCACACCATTAGATGATGGATTATAAGGAGCTGTAAGTTTTCATTTAATCCCATTGGCATCACAAAACTTATTGAATTCTTTAGATACATACTCTCCCGTGTTATCTGTTGTTATGCATTGTAACTTTAAACCCTTTTGAATACTAACAAATGCATAAAACCTTTTAATAGCGTCCAATACCTCACTTTTCTACTTAAGCAAGTAAACCCATAGCTTTTTAGAATGGTCATCAATAAAAGATACAAAAAAATGAAAACCACTATATGAGTTTTTATTGGCATAGTGCATACATCAGAATGGACTAAATCCAAGATACATGCCTTCCTAGAGGCTCCATGAGAGTATGGACTCTTTTCATGTTTACCCAAAAGACAGTCATCACAAAAGTCAAGCTTCGAGTTTTTGTGCCATAGCTCCATATGTCACTGCACTTCAGCAACTGCAACAAACTTTCCAGGAAGTGCCTTGCTGTAGAGATAATATAGAGTGCCCTTTTTGCCACCTCTAGTGATGAGCATAGACTCTTTCTGTATCTTCCACATTCCACCACCAAAAGTAGTGAAGTAACCTTTGCTGTCTAGTTGCCCAGTTGAAAGCAAGCTCTTCTTGATGCCAAGTACTTATCTAACATTATGAAGGATCAATTCCTGACCATTTTCAAGGGCCAGATGTATGGTGCCCATTCTTTCAATATCACATACATGGTTGTTGCCTAGGTAGACTTTTTTAAGTTTACCTTTTGCATAAGAAGAAAAACACTCTAAAGATGGAGTTACATGAAATGAAGCACCGCTGTCAACAATCCACGATTGTGACAAACCATCATGAGCTGACAACAAAGTATTTATCACATCCGTTTTAGTGATATACATGTCCTCCATTGTCTAGTATGTGGATTTGAAGATGCAACGAACAAATCAGCATCTTTATCCTCTTCTATCTCCTCAATAACAACACTAGATACCACATTTTCTTTTTCTATCTCTTTAGGGGTAGAGCTGCCATCTTTTTCATTCTTTTTGTTTTTTGTATTAGTCTGCTTTTTGCATTCTTGTTCCATTTTAAAGTACCTGCAATTGGGCTTTTTATGCCCTTTGCGACACATTGAAAACAAGTTACATCTTGTTGTTTTTTCCTTTTTTGCTGCAATTTTGTTCTTGTTTGCAACATTTGATCTTTTTTCAGTTCTTCCTCTACATTGTAGGTTGATCTATTGTTTTCCCCACTTGCCTTGCGTCTAATCTCTTCATTGAGAATAAAACCACACACACCATCAAATGTCAAGTTGGGTTGTTGCTCAATGACACAAGCAATGGTTCCCATGAATCGGCAAAGTCATGAGCAAGAAGATAGTCCTCAATTTAGGATCAAAAGCTGGCAAGCCTGTATCTTGTAATTGACTCAAGATACCAGTGAAAGCATTCAAATGCTCTAAGGTATGCTTAGACTCATCAAGCTTCAAGTTGACCAACTTTCACATAAGATGTACTTGATTGACAGGAGTTGTATTCTCATAAGTAGCCTTGAGTTTCTCCCAAACTGCATAGGTTGTAGCAAGTCCCTTTATATCAACCAAGATATCATTTGTGACAGCCATTTTAATGTAAGTAATGGCCTTTTTATTCATTTTAGCCCAATTCTCATCTGGCAAAGAAACATGTTCTGCCAAGGCATCATCACAATCCTTTAGAAAGAGTATACCCTGCATACAATCTTTCCAAAGATCAAAGCCATTGCCATCAAATTTACGAATCTCAAAGAGATTCTTTGTGTCAAGAGTGCATAAATTTCAATGAAATTGGCTCAATTGAGTAAAATTTCACTTATGTGAAAAACCCCAAAATTTTCAAGGCATATGCACCCAATGTTTGCAATTTATGGGTCAACGGTCACTGTTATGTGTGTCCGACACTAAATCTGGAAAAAGCCCCAATTTTTCGGGCATAAGAATGCACTAGTCTAAAAGACTGTGTTGGCACACATGAACTAGGGCTTAAAAATAAGCCACTTCACAAAAAAAAAAACACGATTTATTGGTCTCCTATTGACTTGGCGGGTGATGTCCTTTTGAACGTGTTGCCCTCTGCCTTCGCCTAGCCCCATTGACCCGTCATCATGGGAAGTCTACCTGGCCACCTGTGCTTGTTGCTTGCCTGAGCTGAGCTATCGTGTAGTCCACGTGTAACTTGTTGTGTAGTCTACTTGGTCCGTTGGCTGTAGAGTTGACCAGCCTCGACATAGCCGCTAGCCTATCACACCTGTAGCAAGCATTATCATGGCTGCTGCTTGTTGATCACAAGACCCACTAGTCTGACACGATTGTAGGAGACGATATTGCAGTTGCCTGTCACGACTATCTACTTGCACCGTCGTGCTCTAATACCAGTTTGATGAGTATGCGAAAGCAAAGAGAGCACACGTCGATCTAGGTGCAGTAGGAGTTTAGTGAACAGTGAGTGTGAGAGTCAGAGTCGATAGATAGGTGTGTACTAGTGTGGTACACACAAATAATAAAATAATGTATTTATACTTAGGGTATGGTACACTTACATTTGCAAGGGTGAGTTTACATGTATAAAGTAATATACACACGGGAGTAGCGTAAGGGTCTTTAGACCCAACATCTCTCTCTCTCTCTCTCTCTCTCTCTCGGATAGCAACAACTAACGCACATGAAGAATGAAAAAAACTAACCTATGTTTAAGCCTTGGCTAAGGCTTTTATAGCCTTGGCCTTAAGGCTAACTTATCCTTTCTTGCCGAAGGATGATTTTCATCGCACAATTTCATACTCGAGTAGCACCGCGTTTTGATGGAGATGAAGATAGCAGCATTCAGAACGATGGTGGCGTGATTGAGTTTGACAACTAGTATTTTCTATGCTTTGTAATTTAAGAAAGAAAAACATTCTTAAAACCTTTCAAGCTCACCTCCTCCTGGAGCTGGGTCACGTGTTGGGGGGGGGGGGGCGCAAAATGGAAACATTACATTGGATATGCAAGTCTTGAATCAATATGCCTTATCAGAACATTTTTAGATGCTTGTGCAATTTGTTGTGCTTTTGCACAATTCTTGGAAAAGCTTCATTTGTGCTTTAATTCCTCTTATTTGAAACATCAGGTTTTTAATGGCTATATGGGATAGTTGCTTGACTGCTTCTTGTCAAACTTTCCAATGAGCAACAATTGATCCTTTGAGCACTTGATTAGTAATGTGCAACAAGTTGCTCGATAGTATGGTATTCATCATGTATCCCTTTACCGATAGCACCGGTAGGTGGTAGAGGGACTCCTAGCCTTGGTTCGTTCACTGCTTCTTGAGTCACCAGATGATGCAATTTTGCCCCCATTGACCACAATATTGGTTCATCTTATTCATCAATTCCTGTTAAGATCTTAGTTGGAAGCAAAATTGAAATCTTTGACTCAAATGCATCCTGCTAGACCCATAAATTCTTTCAGGGTTTACACCCTTTCCCTACACAAGAGAATGTGGTTAGACTCCTAAACCTAGAGGGCAACATGGTCATGGATTTGTAGACTATTGTTCAAATGTGTTGAAACTATTTTCTAGATATCCTTGGCTCAGCTTAGACCCCTTCTGCATAGACCTTTAACGCTCGTGTGGCTTTTTATCACTTTGTCAGGGATCATGTTTTGCTCGATATCCATGATGCCTTGGAAAGTGACATCCGTGAGGATGAGGTGATGGATGTATTATTGTATTTACCTATGGATAAAAGTTTTGATTGGGATGGCCTCACTAATGAGTTTTTTGACACTTATGCCACTAGTCTGGTGAAACTCTTGATCATCATGTGCTAGTAGGTTTGGGAAACATAATTTATGCTAGTGTCGTGGAAGAAGGGAGTCACTAAATTGATTTCGAAAGTGCCTTCTCCCTTCATTTTGAAACATTGAAGACCCATCTCTCTAAAGGGGTCAATGTATAAAATCTTCTCTAAAGTCTTGGCCAGTCGCCTCGGCAAGTGCCTCCTTGACATTGTGCACCCCACTCAATATGGATTCATCAAGGGCAGGAACATATTGCACAATGTACTGAATGTATAGATGGGGATTGACTATGCCAAGCATTCTAATTAGAAAAGTGGTCTTACTGTAGCTAGACTTTGAACAGGCATTTGATTATCTGGATTGTTCCTTCATTGTAGAACTTATGCATATTATTGGATTTGGGCTGCGTATGTCCCAATTGATTTACATGATCAGTATTGATGCATCCTCTCGAGTGATGGTAAATAGTGGTGTTATTGATCCCAGTTCCCTTTAGTGCTTGGCCAGATAGGGCTTTCCTGAGAGTCCTTTGTTTTTTGCTGTGGCAACTCATCCAGTCCTTACTATGTTATCTCATATGGTGGCCATTGGGCACTTGTCTAGTTTGTCCCTTACTTTTGGACAACATTTTATTGCTAAGAGTCTTTGGCCGATGACACCTTCATGATCCTTAATGCAAAAAGGGACAATTTTCGTAAGGCATTGGATGCTTGGGATCTCTTTGGTCATGCTTCTAGTTTTTGTGTCAATGCTAAGAAGTCCTCTCTTGTTAGCTGCACTGAACCTGATCTTCAGTCCTTGGCATGGGAGGGGTTGATCTTACCTTGTGGTAGTGTTGTCAGGCATTTAGGGTATCCCTTGGGGGTTCATGTCATAGAAACAGGGAATGCCCCTTCCGGGACTTAGGAATGGATTAACGCGTTCCGGGAGGTCCGAGCCCAGGAAACGCTGGAGGAACGTTCCAGCCCGTTCCCTGTCCCGTTCCCGCCCATTCCAGGCCGTTCCCTGGCCGTTCCGTGTTTGGAACGACCGTTCCAGTAGTGGGCATTAAATTTTTTTAAAAACATATTGATCGCGTCCTGTCCTGCCTCGCCAGTTGGCTTGACTCCCGCCTCTCGCCTACCTAACCTGCCTCCCGCCTCTCGTGCCTCTCTCGACTGCCTGGCGCCCGATTGCCAGGGCTACCTCTCGCGACTCCCACCTCTCTCGCCTGCCTGGCGCCTCTCCCGCCTGCACATGTGCATGATATATATCTCTAGATGAATCTAGGCTTAAGTGTTGAAACTTGACTCTCTCTCTCTCTCTCTCTCTCTATATATATATATATATATATATATATATATATTATGCCGTTCCCTCCGTTCCCATTCCCGTTCCCGTTCACCGTTCCTGGTAACTATGGTTCATGTTCAGCCCAAAGTTTTGTTGGAATGGATTTTGCAAAAGATAGAGGCGAAATTTGTCTAAATCCTAGGCTTGGCCCTTCCACGTGCATCTCAAAGTTGCACAGGCCATTATGCTACCGATGCTCACTTACTTCGTCCCACTCCTGCCTTGGACAACGAAGCATGTACACTTCATGTTGTAGAAGAAGGGTTCTTTGCATGCAACAATATCTTGGGTTTCTTGGAGTCATGCTTGTACCCCTAAAAGTATGGGTTGTGGAGCTATTCTTGATGTGAAGACTCACATGGTGGCCCTTTGCTGGTCACTCTTTTGAGATATGTGCATTGATTATCCACGGTAATACTATCATACAACCTTCATGATGGCACATTCTTAATTTTGATGCCCACTTTTGGACACCTTCCTCCTCTTTGGTGAATCATTTGGTTTGTTCTTGGTACTTGGTTCTTCGAAAGGTGTGTTGGCATCCTATGGAGGATCACTTGATGGCTAATTCTTTCTAGCTAGAGCTGTTGGCCGTGTCACGGTTGCTCTCTTGGGATGGGAAACAAGAGGATTGCCCCAAATTTAATTATTTAATTGTATGGTACGTTTGGGTTTGATTTTAATTGCTAATGCCACTCTTCTCTGCCATGTGGGGTTCATGTCCTGCATAGATAGGAGACTTTGTCGGATTCCTTGTGGATATCGTGAGTTGTTGGGTCAGCTAGACATGATGTTGCAACCTGTGCAACCCTTTTGTGCACCTGTTCGTGATTGTCCCCGGTGGACTGGGATCTTTCTGGCCGTCTTAACCTGCAAAAGGCTTTAGCTAACCAGGTTTATCATGTCATGATAGGGATCATCATTGACTGCTTGATAAAGCCAATCTGACTTGGGGTATGCATAAATCTAAGGTCTGGTGGAGGATGATTGTGATGGAGGGTTGGCTAAATAAGACACCCTTTAAATGCAAGGTCTTACTTTGGCGAGTGATCATTGGTAGGCTGCCTCTTGCCTCGGCTCTTTCAAAGTGCCGAATATCGAATGGCAGTTGCTTCTTTTGCATGACCATTGTGGAGTCCTTATGTCATTGATTTATCTCTTGCTCTTTAGCTAGGAAAATTTGGGCTTTCTTGTTAGATATTTGGAGAATTGTGGCTGGTCTGTTGTTGTGCCCCTCAGATTGGTTTTTTGCCCGGCCAAAATGCCCCACCCCACCGCAGCAAAATATGAAGCTTATGTTTCATTTTCTCAGATTTTGGGGTTGTTAGCATAATTGGGTTTTATGCGGAATGCTTTCATCTTTGACTCAGCTGCAGGTGTTAACGGACATTATGCCAGAATCAAGTGTCTCTTGCATTTCTCTCTCGGGAGGATTTGGTACCTTGGCATATGGCAATCTCCTCTATTGTATCTTTTTTTACATGATGGCCTAGAGCCATCCTGCATCTTGTAATCTTGTATTATTTTTCATAATTAATGCAATTTACCTGTTACGAAAGAAAAAAGAGAGTGAGGGGTTGGGGGGGCACAATTGCTGAGGCCGAAAACAGCCTATGAGACAGAACTTTCTACAATCGTAATAGTTGTTGGATATCAAAGTGTGACATGCAAAGAATGATGATCAGTGATATACAATGCAAGACAAAGTAAGTGGGTGTACAATATAATTCCCAAATAGGAATACAACAAAAGGAAAAGTGGGGTGGGTGGCCTGCAAAAGTATATATTTGAGGGGGCTAAGACAAGAACTCCATCTAACCTCCTCTTAGCATATCAGTTACTAAAAATAATTGTTTCTGAGGACATACTAGTCTAAGCTGAAATCAGAATCCCAAACTATACTCATGGTCCATGGCTTGAAAAGGTGAATCTGAAAGGTGATCTTTTTTCATCAGATGTATCATTACTTATTTGTAACACAAAATGGCAGATTGTGGTCTACTAAACATGCTCCTTTCCTTGCAAACAATGAGTTGAAAATGAAACATGGTTAAATCTTTGCCATCTTATTTCTTTCCCATGTTGTCTTTTAACCCCATCTCATTTGCCTCTCCTTTTGTTCTCAGGCTTGGCACTTCCGGAGAGTAATCTTGGAAGCCCTATCATGTGACTTGTGGGAGGAGCTATGCTTTCTCAAGAACATAGCAAAGTCCAATTATAAGAACTATCAGAGTTGGTATACCATATTGACTTTGTGACAAGTGGCTTTTTTTATGACAGAGGTAGTGTAAGTTCTCATGGTACTTTATCTTTCAGGCATCATCGAAGGTGGACAGCAGAAAAGATAGGCTCTGCAGCATTACCAAATGAACTGCAGTTTACCGAAGAAGTTTTTGATAATGATGCCAAAAACTATCATGCCTGGTCTCATAGACAGGTACCTATTCTATTTCACAAGTCGGCTGATAATCACACTTTGTATCTCCTATATTTGTTTTATGTCAGGCTGTTTTTACTCGCAGAAAAACTGTTACATCTTTTGCTTATGCGCATAGCATTTTTCTTGTCAACTGTTACAATTGATACTAAGTGGCAATTTGTTGGTTCATACAGTGGCTTCTGAAAGCTTTTGGAGGATGGGAAGGTGAGCTGGATTTTTGTGACAAATTGTTGCAGCAGGATGTATATAACAACTCTGCTTGGAATCAGGTACATTAACAACATCACAATCGTCTTGTTTTCCAGCCCATTGGAATAAACCATTACATAAAGCACTTTAAAACTTAAGGGTGTGGTCTGGTCACATCAAATGCAAAGTTAGGTCTTACTGAAATGTAGCTATGCATGGGACATGGTTAATGGCTCCCAGCTTAAGTGTGGGTTCAAGTAAAACCCTATAGTTGATGATGGGTCATGATATCCTCTCTCTTGTTTCTATGTTACATGGGTTATAATATTGCTTGAGTTCTTATCTGACTTGGTGCATTGTGGCACTCATACAAAGTTTTTTTCCAGATATACGTGTCTTTTGTGTACATAAACTTTCCAGTTTGAAATAGTAATCCTCCTTTGATGGAATAATTTTCTACTTTCTTAGTGACCATTGACTTAGTATTCAATTTTTTGACTCTTTGAAGGTTACTAACCTCTTAGACTAGTTGCTAGATTGTCCTAGAATATGAGATTGTTTTCACGACACCCTTGGTTTGAGAGAGAGAGAGAGAGAGTCGTGAAAATATTATGCACTTGCTGGATATTAAGGGGCTCTGATTATTGAGCCTCAAACTATCATTCATACGTGCCTAGATTACTGCAAAATGTTTTTGGGCTCACAAGAAACTCTCATTTATGCTGTTCATGCTACTTGTCATTATATTATGGACATTGTGCAGGACCAAGTAAAGTTGGAATGGCCAGATTTTATGGATGTTGATATCATGGAGGTGGAAGTATAGGAGGTCTTTGTTAGCAGTCATGTTTGTCATGCACTGTCATCTCCTCCTTGTGAGCCTCAGTCTGAGTTAGACGGGGACATTAGGAGCTCTGACTTGTTTGTCATGTGTTTTGACGGAGGAGGCAGCTCATTCTAGAGCATGCATTTCTTCTCTCAGCAGTTTAGGTGTGTTCACACTCTGCATCAGGCCCAATCTGCTCCAGATGGCTGGGATTTGCCACAGCAGCTGCCACATCAGCATTTTTGTCCCTTGTGTGGGCTGGTTGGCCAGTTTTAATGAGGTGGACTGCATTATTTTATTATGCAGAAGCTGGTTAGCCAATTTCAGCCATTTTTGACTATTTATATCAGTCGCTAGTGTGGGGCAGATTCATTCTTCTTTCTGGCAGGTATGCACACATTCAGATTGCTGTGTTCTTCTCTGTCTTTGGTGAGGACTGCTGACTGCACACTACATCTCTGTTGCCATATGTGTCATCATCACAGGTGTTGTCATCATTATTCAGCCTGATCCGGTACCCTCACTGACACCTTGGGTTGTGCGCATGGGCTGATCAGTCCCCATTGTATTCAGCTTTCCTTCATTGTTCAGTGCAGATTTTTCCATACTGTCTCTTCTCCTCTCCCTTTCTCTCCGTGCTCATGATTCTCTTCCATTGCACACTCTCACATGGTATCATCGCCAAAGTGAGGATTGGGAGGTTCTATGAAGAGAAGACCATAGTTAAGTTGCTATTTGGAGCAGATCTATCATGAAGAACACAAATTTTTTGCATTGTTTGGGCCCTCTACGAACTGTGTGGGACATCTACAACTCTATCTTGTAGGGTATAGCTGATTTTCCCTTCGTTCGGGCTCCCTGACACCAAAATGCAATTTCACCTTTGTGTGTTTGCAAATTATATGAAGATGTTCGATTCCCAATTCCAAGGCTTTGATGACTTAGATGAGGAGTCTATTTCTACTCCCTCTAAGAGATGGCATGATCAATGCAAAGATTAGAGGTCCCAACCCCATTTTGAACAGGAACCCTATCTTGTGAGATCAAAGCAGCCATCTTCTCCTCCCTCTCTTCATGTCTTCCATAGGGCCCATCCTTCTCGCCCTAGGATATCTATAATGGCATTGTGAGTGTAGGTGCTTGTTCTTCTTTTTGTCCCCATAGAAGGCCAGTTGGACAAATCAAATTATTCACTTTGGTCATGTAAGGTGGAATGTGTTTTTGACACCTTCAATCTTTGGGAGTTTATTACCCACCCTATTTTCCATCTTGTGGAGGATCCCCACATGGAATCAACGATGGATTGTGCAGCCCTATGGGATTGGCTCAATTCTAGAGCTTGATCTTTCCTCTTTATGAGCATACATGATTTTATCCTAGTGCATGTGCACAGGTTGCGGTAGGCAAAAAAAGTGTGGACAAAGCTTGCTTCTTTGTACCATTAGAAGACATTTGCCCACCGGACTACTCTTGAGAAGAAACTTCGGATGCTCGTTGTTGATGACTCTCCTTTTATGAAGGATCGCATCAATAGGTTGGAGGGCATGAGGGATGAGCTTTCCTCCCTCTACAGGATTGTATCTTTTGAGGATATGGCAATGATTCTTTTGACTTAGCTACCTCTTCGTAGTATGATGTCTTCTACACTAGCCTTCTTACGTCGTGGACCTAAGAGACACTTCTGTGGGAGGAGCTTGCCCTGCTTGTCTTGGAGCACGATGAGCGTCTGAAAGAGGTAGCCAGTGGATCTAGCTCCACGAAAGCTTTTACTGGAAGTACGAGAGGGGGGAAGAAAAAGAAGGAGAAAACAAAGGCCAAGGCCAAGAAGGAGACACATGAGAATTCTTAAGGCTATGATATAGATTTAGCGGAGCCTAGATGCCCACGTTGTGGAAAGGGAACCCATCTCGAGGAGAAATATTGGAAGAAATACCCTCACCTTCGTCGCAGAGGGAAATCATTCGAGCCTTCCTCTACCTCTATACCTAGTGTTACCCATGAGTACATGTTCCTTCACATTCATGTGCTAGAGGAGCTTTCTTCAATGGTTGATTGGTCTTCAAAGAGCCTTGGCTCATTGACATTGGTACTTCGAGTCAATGACTCCATGAGGAGATTTGCTACAGGATCTTTGTCCATTTGAGGGACTTGTCATTATTGGTGACATTGTTTGGTGCCTATTACTAGTGTTGGCACTTTGTCATTATTGCCAAACCGTTCCTCGAGCTCCATTTTGGAAGTCCTACATGTTCAAAACTTGGAATTTTCACTTCTCTTTGTTTATGGCCTTATTAAACTTGGTACCCAAGTTATCTTCACCAAGCTAGCCATGTTTATTGCGGATTCTTCTTGAGGAGCTATTTTAGTGTAAGGTTGGTAGGAGAGCAAGCTCTACAAGCTCCATTTCCCTTCTCTTATGCAAGGTCCTCCGAGGCAATTGTCTCTTTCTATACTCGTTCCCGCTTGTGCACCATATATTCCATAGGTTCCTTCCCATCTCCCACCCTCTCCTTTGGTAGTTCCCTCCTAACCCCCATTCCTTTGAGACTTGGATGATCTTGGTGATGTGGATGTGGATTCCCTGGCCCCCAGTGTTTGAGAGGGGGATTTTAAGGATTGTGAAGAGCTTCTTCATTGGTGGTCTACATCAATGGACTTTATTGGCATTGGTACTCTTCCTTTCACCCTTGGATCCGCAACTTCTTCAGCCTCCAGCCACATCCAAGATTTAAGTGGGGGTGTTAGCAGTCATGTTTGTCATGCACTCTTATCTCTTGCATGTGAGTCTTAGTTGAGTCAAATGAGGACATTAAGAGTTTTGACATGTCTGTTCATGTGTTTTGATGAGGAGGCAACTCATTCTAGAGCATGCATTTCTTCTCTTAGTCAATTTAGGTGTGTTCAGATTGTGCATCAGCTCTAGTCAGCTCCAAATGGCTGCATTTTGCCACAGTAGCTGTTAGGTCAGCATTTTCATCCCCTATGTGGGCTGATCCACCAGTTTTGACTAGGCTGATTGCATTATTTTCTTTATGCAGCCGCTGGTTGGCTAGTTTCAGCCATTTTTGGCTATTTATGTGAGTGGCCAGTGTGGGGCAGATTCATTCTTCTTTTTGGCAGTTGTGCACACATTTGGATTGCTGCATTCTTCTTTGTCTTCGGCGAGGATTGCTGGCTGCACACTCTGTCTCCATCACTGTCACCGTCATGGTCTTTGTCATCTTCACATGTGCTGTCATCATTATTCAGCCTGATCAGGTGCCCTCATTGATGCCTTGGGTTGTGTGCAAGGACTGATCAGTCCTCATTGTATTCAGCTTTCCTTCATCGTTCAGTGCAGATTTTTCTTCTCTCTTTGGTGTCTCTTCTCCTCTCATTTTCACTTGTGTTTGTGATTGAGGAAAGAGTGTGGGAGTGACGGAGGAATAGGGGCGAAGAATGATTGAAGTGGTGTGGAATGAATGAAGTGATTGCCTATTTATAGGCATAAGCTATCTAGGGTGGCACACCACTATGTGGGTGCCCATTGAAGAAGTCTCCAAAATGTAGACACCAATCCTTTTTGGGGCTGTAAATGCAAAACCCTAAATGAAGTGTGTAAACTAAAGAAGTGGTTTCTCAGCACCTATAATGCACCTATCTAGATTCTAGGGTAGGGACTCTCCCTCACCAAAGGAAATTAAATCCTCCTCATCTGAAGAAGGCTCCTCCTTTGATGGTTGATCAGCCCAAGAAGACTCGAGAGGGAAAGCTGAAGGGGTGGAAGTATGCGACGAAGTAGTAGTCACATCTGTCAAAGGTGGTAGGGAAGCCAGAGTAAAGGGTGGAGAAGAAGAGGGAGGAATCGAAGGCGAGGAAAGGGTGGGAAGAGGCAACCTTGAGAGAAGGAGAGGAACTAAGGGTAGGGGAGGGTCAGTCAATGATGAAGAATTGCTTGGAATAGAACCATGAATAGGATCCTCGGATGCCGAAGCATTGAAGATCACATCCTTGCTTACCTCAAGTTTCCATATTGTTGGGTTATAGAGTTGATAGCCCTTCGTGGTAGTGCTGTAGCCCACAAAGATGAGCCTCTCGGACTTCGAGTCAAGCTTCGTATTCCTCTTCTTTTTGTCCACGTGGAAAAATGTGTCACATCCAAGATGCGGAAGTGAGACACGAAAGACTTTTGACCAAAGGAAGCCTTGTAGGGAGTCATGTCATGTAACATAAAAGTTGGGGAGTGGTTGCGGATGTAAATTGCAGTAGCTACCGCCTCACCCCAAAGGGAATGAGGAAGACCTCAATGCTTGATTGGGCCACCTCTAGCATGGTCCGATTCATATGCTCCACCACACCATTTTTTGAAGGTGTGTTTGGATGGGTATACTCCCATCCAAATGCCATGATCCCTATAAAATTGAGGAAAGAGATTAGACATAAACTCTCCACCATGATCTGCTCATATGCCATGAACTTTGGAAGTAGTCAGTGTCTCCACAAACACCTTTCACTTGTAGAATGGGATTACACCTCGCTCTTGTACTCCAAAAAATAAGACTATACATAACGACGTGAATCAACTCAAGCGGGGTAGAAGCTCTCCTAATGGTAGCTTGGGGATGTGGTTGTCTATGTTGGTTGCTTTTCAAACAACTAGGGCACAAAGTGTGAATAGGAGGAAAGTCAGAAAGTCTCTCCACCATCTTCTTTCGAGAAGCACGTCGTACAGAGTTGAAATTGAGATGACCATAACAAGCATGCCAAAGCAGCCCAAGCTCGTTGGAAGACCTCGTAGCTAAGGCCGTGAGCATATAAAGCCCACCCTCTTCAGATCTTGTCCAAAGAACGGCACTTATAGAAGCGTCTTCCACTATCACCGCATCCTGTGTAAATACCATGTGGGTACCAAGCTATGTAAGACCATGAACAGAAAAGAGGTGAAAACCTGATGTGCAGTTTTTTGAGCTGAGAGTGAATGTGCAGAGAGTTGAGAGCAATAGAATGAGAGAGTGAGCACGACACTTGATGTTCGGTACAAAGACTAGTGTTCCACTTTTAGGTTTTGAATATATATAAAGTACAAGTTAAGGGTGCGTTCACACCCGAATATGGCAAAAGGCACAGTGAGCCTTTATTTCCAACAAACTCCCACCTAAAGGCAACATGCTTGAAGGTAGAGAAAAGAATTAGCTAAGTCTATGTATGTATAGAGCTAAAAGACACATATACTATCCAATCCCCATCATCTGGTGGCAATGAGCAAATTGCTCAGTCGGAAGACCTTTCGTAAAAAGGTTTGGAGGGTTATCATTTGTATGTACCTTAACAAGCTCAATGCCTTTGTTGTTAAGTACATTCTTGATAAAGTGATACTTCACTTGTATGTGCTTTGTCTTTGCATGAAATACAAGATTCCGTGCTAGCATGATAGCACTTTGACTGTCACAGTGGAGGATAGGAACCTTTGTAATCCCAAGCTATCTCACCAGATGTGAAAGCCATAAAGCCTCTGCGGCAGCCACATATTTTGCCTCTGTAGTAGACAATGCAACACACTTTTGAAGCCTAGATATCAAAGAGATTGCTTCTCCTGTGAAGATGAACACATATCTTGAAGTAGACTTCCTGCAATCAGGATGGCCAACATAGTCTGCATTCGTGAAATCGACAACAGATGACTTCTGCTTACCAAACTTGATACACAGATCCTTTGTGCCATTAAGGTATCTCATGATACCCTTCATTGCTTCCCAATGCTTTTTGCCAGGATATGCCATGTATTTGCTTACCACTCCCACCGCAAATGCAATGTTAGGACGTGTAGCAACCATAGCATACATCAAGCTACCAATAGCCGAAGCATAGGGTATCTTGGCCATTTCAGCCTTTCCATCATCTGATGTAGGGCTGTCATTTGCACTAAGTTTCACATATGGAGGCAATTGTACACTAATAGCTTTCCCCCCCTCCATATTGAAATGTTGCAAAACTCTTGTAATATACTCTTGCTGTGATAGATAAAGTAGACCCTTTGATCTGTCTTTGAGTATATGCATGTCAAAAATGTGATTTGCCTCACCAAGATCTTTCATATCAAAGCTATTGTGTAGACTCTGCTTCAAGGAGTCCAAACATGAACATCCTTGCCTGCAATTAGCATGTCATCCACATACAAAACAAGCTACCAATAGCCGAAGCATAGGGTATCTTGGCCAATTCAGCCTTTCCATCATCTGATGTAGGGTTGTCATTTGCACTAAGTTTCACATATGGAGGCAATTGTACACTAATAGCTTTCCCCCCCTCCATATTGAAACGTTGCAGAACTCTTGTAATATACTCTTGTTGTGATAGATAAAGTAGACCCTTTGATCTGTCTTTGAGTATATGCATGTCAAAAATGTGATTTGCCTCACCAAGATCTTTCATATCAAAGCTATTGTGTAGACTCTGCTTCAAGGAGTCCAAACATGAACATCCTTGCCTGCAATTAGCATGTCATCCACATACAAAACCAAGAGAATAAGGTTGCCATCTGTTGCCTTCTTGGTGTATAAGCAGTGATCAACTTGAGAACGATGAGATCCCTAAGATTGCATGAATGTATCAAATTTGTGATTACATTCTCATGGTGCTTGCTTTAGCCCATACAAATTATTGTTGAGTTTACATATCATGTGTTCTTTTCTCTTTCCAACAAAATCATCAAGCTGCTGCATATAGATCTCCTCATGCAGATCACCATGTAAGAAGGCGGTTTTTACATCCATCTATATGAGTTCCATGTCCTTAGATGTAACCAAGCCCAAGATGGTTCTCAAAGTAGTCATTTTGACTAAAGGAGAAAATATTTTATCGAAATCAATTCCATGTTCTTGCTTGTACCCTTCAGCAACCAAGCGTGCCTTGTACTTGGGCAAAGAACCAGAAGTGACTTTCATTTTGTAAACCCATTTGCAAGGTTGCACTTTTTGCCCTTTTGGTAAATGTACCAAATCCCAAGTGCCATTCTTCATGAGAGATTCCATTTTTGATAACATTGCTTTTTGCTATTTCTTACTATCCTGTCTGTCCTTTGCTTCGTGGAAGCATGATAGTTCACCACAATCTATTAATATGACATAATCAGTCATATAGTTCACTCCAAGAATAAATCTGTTTGGTTGTTTTTGCACTCTAGTCAACCGACGGACCCAATGGTCAAAATTTGCTGGCTGTTCAGCCTGCAAATCTGCATTGACAGCTTGCTGTTCTGCAGGTTCAGCATGCTGTATAGCTGGTTCAGGTTGTTCCAAATGCATATGTTCTTGTTGAATTTGTGGGACATCATGGGCAAGATCTTGCTGATCATTTTCAGCATCATTCCTTGCATTTTCAGGGATACTTACAGCAGGTATTTGCTGCTATCTAATGGGCATTCTTTGCTGTCCTATTGGTACATCCTCTTGGAATACAACCCTTTTGATCTCCTCTATTTTTTTGGGCTGTTTGTGTATGTGATCTTTTTAGAAGATGACATCATTGCTGCCATACTACTTTTCTTTTCTTGGGATCCCATAATCTATATCCCATCTCACCTTCATCACCATATCCTAGGAAAATACATTTACAGGACTTTAGCTCCAGTTTACTGCGTTCTTCCTTGCATATGTGCACAAATGCCTCGCAGCCAAACACTTTCAAGTGAGCATATGAAGGTGGCTTGCTCGACCACACTTCTTGAGGGACTCCCCCCTCCTCCCCCCCAAAGACTTGTTTGGCGACTGATTAATCAAGTGTACGGTTGTCACAACAGTCTCTGCCTAAAAACTATGGGGTAAAGTAGCATGTGACAGCATTGTATGGACCTTGTCTTGAATGGTTCTATTCATATGCTCTGCAACACCATTTTGGGGCGGATTATAAGGGGCAGTAAGCTCCCTTTTAATCCCTTTGTTGTCGCAAAAGTCTTGAAAGGCTTTGGACACATATTCCCCACCATTGTTAGAGCGAAGGCATTTTAATGTCTTGCTGGTTTGATTTTTAGCAAGTGCCAGGAATTTTTTAAATTTATCCAATCATCTTTGTGATAGATTGGATAAACCCATACTTTGCGTGTGGCATCATCAACAAAGGTAATGAAATTCTTCTTCCCCCCTAAAGATAATCCTTGCATTTGACATACATTTGAATGTACTAACTCTAAGGGTGAAGACTTTAGAGAAAGAGGTTTTTTGTGCGATGTTTGAGCATGTTTACCATAAATGCAATGATCACACTGTTCAAAATCAGCATACCTTAAAGACGGTAAATAACCCAAATGAGAGAGCACTTTCATTCTAGATTGACTCATGTGTCCCAACCGGCCATGCCACAAAGAAACACTTGGCTGCTCAGTTATGGCGACAACATGGTCATGCACACTAGATACATGCAAAGGATACAATGTATCACTTTTGGACCCCTTGGCAACAATACGGGAGCCCCTACAAATTTTCCATTTGCTATCCCCAAAGGTGGTGTGATAGCCTTTATCATCTAGTTGCCTTATGCTTATCAACCTCTTTTCAACTTGAGGTACATGTCTCACATTACGCAAAATAAACACGAAGCCATGCTGAAATTCTAGTTTCACATTGCCAATGCCTGCAATTTTACATGCATAGTTATCTCCCAAGTGAACAACACCATGTACAACACCATTGTAGTCAGAGAACCACTCATGATGTGGCGTGACATGAAAGAACGAACCTGAATCAAGTATCCAAGTGTGCATATCATCCTCAGAATTTGCAATCAATGCATGTGTATCCAAAGAAGAGCAAGAAGTACATCACCATTACTGTCATTATCATGAGTGACTACATTAACCTCTTCTATTTTCACATTGCTCTTTTTGGCTGGTTGGTTGTCCTTATTTTCAGCCTTGTTGGCTTCATTGTTTTTGTTTTTGCCCTTACTCTTTCTTCAGTTGAAAGCAATCTCATTTGTAGTGCCCTTTTTTTCCACAATGATGGCACTCCACATTTTTTCAACGAGATTTGTTGCGTGCTCTGTTTTCAGAGTTGCTCTTATGCTGAAATCTGCCTCTAGTGTGTAATGCATTTGAAGACTTGTTTGCTGAGTTATTTTGCCTATTGAGTTCTTCCATCAGCAAAGAACTCTTCACATTAGAGTATAACAGCTAAGCATTCAAATTACTCAAAGCTTTGAACTCTTCATCAATATGCGAATCCAAAGCAATCAGCTGACTGAAAATTGAGTTAAACTCATTCAAATGTATAGGCATGGCTGTATCCTCTTTCATGCAAAAGTCCATCAGTTTTTTCAGCCAATAAACCTTGCTAGCTGCACTTTTTTGACCATACAATTCTTCAAGCCTTCCATCAGCGAAGAACTCTCCACATTAGAGTATAACAACTAAGCATTTAAATTACTCAAAGCTTTGAACTCTTCATCAGTATGCGAATCCAAAGCAATTAGCTGACTGAAAATTGAGTTAAACTCATTCAAATGTACAGACATGGCTGTACCCTCTTTCATACAAAAGTCCATTAGTTTTTTCAGCCAATAAACCTTGTTGGTTGCACTTTTTTTACCATGCAATTCTTCAAGCCTTTGCCACATTGCATATGCTAAATTCAGCTTCTCAATGTTAAAGAGCATGTTGTCTGACATTGAGAGCTCAATGGTAGAGCGAGCAAGCTCATCCAAGTCATCCCACTCGTCTTGTTCCATGCTTGTTGATTTGATTCCCTTTGTTTTGATGAACTTTACATGTTTCTTTTGCACCAAGAAGTTGTAGCATTGTTTTTACCAAATTGTAAAATTATGTGCACCCTCAAGTTTCTTGATGTGCAAAAGATTACTGCTGTCACTGTTTCCAGCCATAATTTGCAATCCTAAACTGACTAACCAGTCGCCAAAAGGCAAGCCCAAATGTGACACAAGTGACTACAGTACACAAGAGTACCAGCCAGCAATGAAAATCCCAAGATTGCAGAAATTTCAGATCTGCAAATAGATTTTCAGAATTAAAAATTGTTGTTTGCTGCACTCCTCAAGCAATTTTTGACACATTTAGAGACCAAGCCACTAGTTACATGTGAAATCCCCAAAATTTCACTGCAATGTCTGCTCCAAAGGCATTCCCGAGCACAAATTTGATAATTTGGTTCAAAAACCCCAAAATTTTAGAGGATAATCTGTTTAGATTGCATCAACACACGTACCCAAGTGCATATACCAGGCAATTCTTGCACAAATTGATGAAATTCTGCAAAATCCCCAAATTTCTCAGGTCGGATGTGCACAAATTTCATTGAAATTGAAGAAATTTCACTGAAATGTGAAAAGCTCCAAAATTTCATGGGCAAATGTGTACCAATTTTGCAATTTCTGAGTCAAATTGTCCACTTTTACATTAAAGTCTCCAAATCCAAGAAAAGACCCAATTTTCTTGGGCAAAATTTGACTTTGTGCCTTTGCGTGTGAACGCTCGATGAAGAGAAAATAAAAAAAGGATATTTCTAATAATAATAAAACGTTGACCTCTGCCCGTCGTCTCTTGCCCTCATGTGGACGACTTCTGCCTGTCGTCGCTTGGCACTGTGTGGACTGGTAGGCGCGTACCAGATTCTTGATGATTGGTCTTGGTCGCCATCCCGTCCGGCGCCAGGTTCATGAGCTCCTTAACCCCGTGCCACACATCAACTGTTGCTATCCCGTTTGCTTGGGTGCATGTTAGCTACCTAGCTTCCCTGTCGACCTGTCGTGCGCCTGTCACATGACCTACGACCCTACAACTCATCCTTATCACCTGCAACACCTGAAGCTTCTACTTGCATGCGCCTCCTGCTCGCCTGTTACGCTGCTTAACGCCTCCATCACTGGCTTCGAGAAGCGTACACAACCTGTGCTTTGATACCAGTTTGATGTGCAGTTTTTTGAGTTGAGAGCAGTAGAGTGAGAGAGAGAGTACGATACTTGATGTTCAGTACAAAGACTAGTGTACCACTGTTAGGTTTTGAATATATATTAAGTACAACAAGTTAAGGGTGCGTTCACACCCAAACACGGTAAAAGGCACGGTGAGCCTTTATTCCCAACAAAACCTTAATCCAGTACATAGACAACTTTGAGAACTTTGGCCAAAGAAGACTACCTGTTTGGCAACAAAGGAATAGGCCCCACTCCTTGAATGAGAACTGTGGAGTTGTCACCAATGGTGATTGTGCCTCCGCTGGCACTTTGATCGTGAAGCCAATCTTGTTTGCAGGTCATGTGAGAAGAGGCCCCACTGTCAATGAGCCAAGGCTTCTCTTGAGCGGAAGAAGCAAGAGCTGTATTCTCCTTGGTAAATATGTAAAAAGACAGACTCTGTCTTCGTCGGGGCAGCCTTCGAATCCTTCTCCTTTGGCTTCAAATGGAGTTACTTTTGCTAGTACTTCTCTTCAAGATGAATGCCCTTACCACAGTGTGGGCACTTGGGCTTCTTCTCATCCTTCTTGTCCTTCTACTTTCAGTCTTTGGCTTGTGCCTTCTTATTCTTTCCTCTACTTGTACTTCTAGTAAATGCCTTGGTGGAGCCAGAACCACTAGTTTTAACTTCTTTGAGTCACTTGCCATGCTCCAAGACAAGAGGAAAAAGCTTCTCCCATAAGTGTATCTTGCAGGTCCTCAATGTGAGAAGGCTGGTGTAGAAGACATCGAATCAAGGAGATGGTAGCTGAGTCAAAAGGATCATAGCGATGTGTTGAGAGGATATCATCTGACCAAGAGAGGCAAGCTCACCTCTCATGTCCTTCATCTTCATGATAGTGCTTCTTCATAGAGGAGGAATCATCAAGATTGAGCATCCACAACTTCTTCTCAAGGGAAATCTTGTGGGCAAATGTCGTATGCCGATACAAAGACGCAAGCTTCTTCCACACTTCCACCGCAGTTTTCAACCTTTGAACATGTACAAGGACAGAATCTTGCAAACACATAAACAGAAAGGATTAGACTCGAGAGTTGAGCCGATCCCACAATGCTACATGGTCCATAGAAGTCCCATTTGTCAAATCCTCCTTAGGATGAGGAATGGAATTTGAAACAAGAGTCCAAATATTGAAGGTATCAAATATGCACTCCACCTTACATGACCACAACGAATAGTTTAAACCATTGAGTTTGTCTTCTTTGGGTAATGAAGGTAAGACAAACACATGCACAGAGAAAATCAAGGACAACATCTTCACTGAGGATAGAGCCTTTTGTGAAAGATACTTCAAATCATCGGTAGTCGACTCGGTAAGAAAGTGGGTCATGTGGTAAAGGCCATTAGGTTGTGCATTGCCGCGAGTAATCATTAAACCAGTTTGAGAGTCTATGACCTCGACTATGGTTGTTGTGAAGAAAATTGCTCGCCCTAAGTGCATAGTTGTGAGATACGAAAGGTATAATACGGTACGATACGATGAAATATGGTACTAAATGGTATCTTATGATTTTATAAGGTACGGTATGATATTAGTACGAAAAAAATTAATGTGCTTTTAAAAAAAACCATAAATCATTAAATGATAGAATATATATTTAAAGTGAAAATAGCCATTTCATTACAAAATAAGATAAATACATGAGGGTGACCATCGCGATCGCATGGGCTACATAAAACATGCAATACAACTACAGTTTAGTGCATCATAGTGGCATCATACATGTGGATATAATGATAGTAGATACAAAAAAGAGAGAGACCTATGAATCTATGATGAGGCATCATCATCATCATCATCATTAGCACCATCAATACCACCAAGTTTCCCCAAAGAATGTCCCTCTAATTGCCCCAATGCCCCTCAATGCTCCGAAGTGACCCAAATGTCCCAAAATTGACTCGATTACCGCCACAGCTCCAAATTGCTCATGAATTGCCCCAATTATTCTAGTTTCCCTTGAAATTAGACAATATAAATGGATGATTACCTTGGAATTGAGAATAGGCTGAAATTTGATTGTGATTTGCAAGAGTTAATAATGCATCAAATGTGAGCTTTGCATGGACTCCTAATTGGCTTGTGGGTTGTCTTGACACTTTGAATATTCAATGAGAGAGAGAGAGAGAGAGAGAGAGAGAGAGAGAGAGAGAGAGAGGTGAACATGTGGTAGGAGTGTGATACAAGCAAAAAGAAAAAACGTGGAAAAATGTAAATTTTTGGTCAACAGGTCTGGAATGGCCGTTCCCAATAGGAAACGGCAGGGAACGGTAGAGAACGGCATGGAACGTTCCCTGGCCATTTCACCTTCCCCAAGGATTTGAAACGCGTTAAACCGTTCTTACAAGCCGGAACGGCCGTTCCGTGTTTCTATGGGGGGACGTCATCATAAGGCACAGAATGTGAGCTACTAGAGCCCTGCCTTACATATGTCTACAAGCCACTCAAACCACCCTCCTTCATGTTGGAGGGCGTCAATGACCATGCCCCTGCTACCACCTACACGAACTCCTAGCACATGAGCACGCTAATTGCGAGTGTCACGAGTATCTGCTGCTATAAGCTCTCTATAGAGCTCTGCAAATATCATCTCCTCCTCCTCGTCCACCTCTTGATGTACACTCGGAAGAGTATCACTTGTTAACTTGAATGTATCAACATTCACCTATACAATGCACACAAGATTGTAATTACTAAAGTTTAAATTGTAAAGTAAAAACTTCAAAGTTCAAAGTTTAAAACAACAAAATTTAAATTTTATGGTTAAGTATTTAAACTTTATCTACTTCGGATTACCCACGCTCATCATGGCCCTCATCATGCGTAAGTCAGTGCGGCAATAGACTAGCTACTCTAGCTGTCATGTGCTAAGCTGACTGCAAATCTTTGTGTAAATGAGAGAATATGCACTTTGGTTTCTCTCACATACACCCGAAGAGCAATCTTGGGCAAGGACCCTCATGGCTAAGGGCTGAAGGGTATTCAATGCAAATCCAAAGTTTCGCCACCAAAATAAAGGCTTCATAAGTGACTCTCTCCTCCAACAAGTGGGAGAAGCAAAAGCCAATGCCCTCTGTGATTTGCATAGCATCCTAGCTCCTCCATCACTGCATTGTGGTAATTTACAAGGACCACACGAGTCAAATAAGCAAGCTGGTCCAAACTGAGCTCTCTATCATCCATGACCGCCGGCAACTTGCAAGCGCAGAATGTACCAATGCGAAAAAACCATGGATGGGCTTATGCATCCATGCCCATCTCATCTCTGCTATCTCTAAAACATGTGCACACTATGTCTCCATGATCACTGTACAAGCACGTGCTTCTAGCAATGCCGCTCTAAAGAAGTGAATGAGAAGGCGCATGGTGGACCCCTCTTAATCACTGATCTATAACACCCTATAAAAGGGAGTCATGATAATGACAACGGCATGAACTTTCTATTAAAACTTCTCATTAAGGCACAAGTGCTGCATAGCTTTAGCCTCCTCTGTCTCATGCTCATCCCACTCATTTCATAGAGGGGACACCACTGTTTGGCGCAAGGTGGGATTGCACCTCATAAAGGCGCTCCAACAATAACCACATGTAAGCAAACCGAGTTGAAGAAGGCTTCTTCAACTCCAGTGTGCTATGCTCATGATACAACGCAAGCACCTTTACCTTTACTATGAAGAATGTGACAACTGATGTAGCTTTGCAGACCACCTCTTCACCCAGTTGAGCTTCCTAATGTCCTCCATAAGTAAGTTCAAACAATGACTTGCACATGGAGTCCACACAATCGTGGGAAACTTGGCCTCAAGCAAACAACTCATGCATCAATAATTCGATGCATTGTCGATAACAACTTGTACCACATTTGAGGGGCACACATACAACTACAATTTACAAATTACAAGTAACAATACTTGGAGATTAGAGAGAGAAAGAGATAGTCGAGCCTTTCAAGTTTCAACTTTCAAGATTCAAGAATGAAGAAAGAAGAAGAAGAAAGAAAGTTATATTAATGTCTACGAAAGGCCAAGGTGGCCTATGAGACCAAAACGTTACATACAAAAAGTCTGGGGAAACTTTCTAGGTCCCAGTAAAGCTACCATCTAATGCTATGATAAACTAATTGAGTAGGTACAAGGTGGTATATAGGCTGGGTATAATTCATATATGTTCCAAGTATGGTGTGGAACTGCTCATGGAGCTTGGTCATCCTAAAATGTCCCGCATGGGTCTATCTAATATCGAGAGGCTAAATCGGCGGGGCAGGGCCCTTCGGTGGCGGCGTAGTATCCCTTGTATCCTCGACATGTGTCTCTTATGGGAGCATGGGTTGGCTGGGCATGGGCACCGAGCTTTACTTCTTGTTGTGGTTATGGCTAGTGTAGTCTCCCATGGCCGGGAGGTCAATGGGGCTGGTGGGGGCTCAGGGGTGGGGATGGTAGTTGACTCTCTGTAGAATTATGTGAGCAAGCGTTGGGCGGCTCCCTTTCTCTACTCTGAGATCCGAAGGAGGTGGTCTTTGTGGCGCCGTATTTCCAGCAGGAAGAGCCCAAGGCATCTCTGGTCCTTGAAATCCATCACTCTGGAGAGTGGCCTAAATCCTTCTCTAAATAGGCAGTGGAAGCATTCCCGAATCTCGTAGTACACTAGGCACCTGTATATGTAGTATTCTTCTGTCTCTGGCTCGAGTTGGCAGTTTTGGCAGATCCAATCTTCTAGGGGGAGGAGGTGGGCCCCGTATCTTCTAGGTGGAGGAGGTGGCCCCCATATCTACCTGTCTCGACCCATAGTTGGTGTGAAGATGTACGGATCTGTCCAATGGCGCTTCTGACTCCATGGGACAAGTGTGTGTCCATGTAGCTTGGGCGGGTAATGAACCCATTCGGAGATATGTGCAGGAAGTGCTCTTGGTTGAAAGCCTTCTTTGTCCCTAGATCTTCTGTAGGAGTCACCCATGTCTTGGCGGTGTGTAGTTGAATGATGTCCATTCTGATAATACGGTTCACCTCCTCCCGGCTGAGCTCCAGGTGGAGGCAATCTAGGCTGTATTTTAGTGGGGGGAGGTGGTCCATGTGTAGGCCATGTAGCCGTAGCGGCATGCCAACATTCAGTGTCCCCTTGCAGTGCTAGCTATTTGGATGACTCCCGTGTGAGTCGAGGATACCGATGCCAGGGCAAGTCCCATAGTTGGTGCAAGAAGGCCACTATTTGGAAGAGGGCCTCAGCTACAATGGTGGGCAGTGTCCCCATCTCTGCTCCGGTGATCTCGCGTGGCATAGAGGGCTTGCTCCGGATCATCCTTGAGATCATAAGTACTAGGGGTCTCTCCATCTGCTTCCATCCCTCATAGGTGGCCTCCTCGTGAGGCAGTGGTTGGTCCTGTGTGGCCCTCCTCGTGTGGTAGAGACTGGATCCCCATATGGGAGCCCTGTACAAGAGTGCTGGTGTGACTAGAGTGTCAAATAGCCAGAGCTTTGTACGGGGCTCTTGGAATTGTATGCGGCCGCATTGGTTTTCCATGGATCCGAGGGATGCATAGCCTCGTGTCAATCTATCTTCTGTTGCCTTTCTCAAAGTGAATCTGGTCTTGAAAATGTAATCCCCAAATAGACGTATCTTTGGACCACTTCCACAGTTTCCCCATCCTATGTGAAGGGGGGTACTAATCGTCGAATCCATTGGGTTGAAGTGTTGAACACCATGACTTTGGTCTTCCCCAGGTTCACGGTGAGGTCTTTATCCTGGCAGAAGGCCTGTAGTGCCTTCGATTGGTGTTGTAGCCCTTCAAGCATGCTGGAGATGAGAACTATGTCGTCCGCATATAGTAAGATGGGTATCAGTATCCCTCCTAGGCTAGATCCCTCCCCTCCCAATCTATCCATGTACTCTGATATCTCATCAATGTAGAGACCGAATAAAGTAGGTGAGAATGGGCATCCATGTTTAACTCCAATGGTGCTAGTTATCTCCTTTGACAGCCCCCCTGGTGTTCGGACTCGGCCTGTGACCGATTTGTATAGTGCCAGTATCCCCCAACACATTTTGAGCGGGACCTCCAGTTCTTGTAGTCTTTGCATGAGCCTGGCTCGTCGTACCGTGTCGAAGGCCTTGCGAAAGTCCATGAAGCAGTAGTATACCTGCCTCTCATGTGCCTTGCCCTCCTCTATAATGGCTCTAAGTGTGAGGATATGGTCAAGAGTGGAGTACCCCCTCTTGGACCTTGCCTGTCGAGTCGCCCAGTGCTGGTGTTGCTCCGCCCATTTGCTCAACTCAAGGTCCAGGATGGATCCATAGAGCTTGGCCAGTACATGGCCAACCATGGCTGTTTGGTAGTTCGTGGGGGCCATGGGATCTCCAACCTTCAGGATAGGTATTATGGTGTTGGCCAACCAATTGGTAGGGAAGCCCTCACATAAGGCTTTGTTGAACATGTGGGCTAGAAGAGGTGGAAGTACGTCCCGGGCATGGGTCAAGTGCTCTGCGAAGCCTTAACGGTCCTGGGCTCGGCCATTCTGTAGTCAGTCAATGGCGTCCCGAACCCGCTCCGTTCTAAAGAGTGTAGATGAGTCAGGTCTGCTCCTTGGTAGTCAGGGCAGCGGGGGCTGCTCGGGTATTTGGTACAGTGAGGTCGCTTATGCATGCCATGTGTCCAGGGAGGTAATGGGTGTCTGAGCACGGGGCTCCTAGAATGCCTTCCACACCTCCTTGTTGTCTTGTCCCAAGAATAGCTAGTAGAATTCGCGTTCCACTTTGGATAGGTAGGCCCGTTTCCTCCTGCATACGAGGCAACAGAAGATCATGCGTGCGTGTTTGTTCGAGATGGGGGTTGGGGCTCGGAGAAAAAGAGAGAATTGAGATAGATATTAGAGAAATTAGAATAGGGAGATAGATAGTTATGCATAAATCAATTATCATAATGAAAAAAAGTGAAATAAATTTAAAAGGTAATGTATACCTCAATGATAGATTACCGAATGTAGCGCTAGATGACTGGGACCGTTTTTTTTCCTCCCCTCTTGCTAGTATCTATGGCCCACAAAAAGTAAGTGCCAAGTGGACATGAGACGAGTATGTTGATGATGCCCCATTTCTTACAATCACTCCATCCATCGGTGAGAATGGAGCAACCATATTTTATCCATGCGGCCCGAATAGGATCAAGGGCTCTATCAATCCTCTTCTTCTCTTCATCAATCTTTTTCGTCCTTATGTCGTTGTATGTGACACCGATCTATCCTTCATATGGACCCACATTGGCAATGACTTTTACCATATTCTTCCATTGCTCTTGCTTTAGGACATTGAATACAAGATTGCACTCAATCATTGTGCGTGCAATTTCAATGTCCGCAAGTCATTGTCTTTCTCTAAGAAAGGCAACCAATCCACACACGACTGGGAGCTTTTGAGAGAGAGGATTGTCTCTTCAGTGCCACATGGGCCTCCACTCTTTGTCTTTTACCAAAGTCGGATGCGGATGTGGAGCCCCCACCACCAACGGTAGAGGCCTCTCCCTCATCGGTTGAAGATATGCCCACATTCAATGCTTCCTCATTAGTAGGCATAAGAGTTGGTGTCGATAAGCAACTTCTCTGCTGGTGGATTCCCCTCTCATCTTCACGAGAATCTCATTCATGATGTTTTGAGGGATCTCCTTACATGGAGCAACTTGTCCCCCCATCTTGGAAAGATGTTGAAGAAGCCGAGTTGCACCACTTGTATAGCGCTGCTCGCAATACTTGTATGTCCAATGGTGGGAGTTGGACTTCTTTGTGTCCCTCTCCACATTGTTGACCCACAAAGAGGGCTGGCAATTGGATGGAATCGAAGGAGGGCTTTGGGGGGGGGGGGGGGGGGGAGTGCATATTTGAAAAAGGGGGTGAGATGAGGTATCCAAGGCTTCCCACCCCTAAAAAGTGCCACATAGGAAGAAACATGCCAATCAAAAGTGCAAGCAGAACATGGGAGGACATGACAGACGCGGTAGCCAGAAAACACCCCGTTTTCTCATACGAAACCATATGGATACGTACGGTACCGTATAGTATGATTAGTATTGTACGACATACGAAGGCAACTATACCCAAGTGGCAAAGCCGTTGAACGGATAACAAGTGCATCCCAAGCTAGGGAACATGATAGACATCATCTAGCAAAGTGAGATTTGGACCCAGGTCAGTGGGAAAACTAACACAACCTTGGGCTTGAATTGTGACCAAGGAGTTATTTCCTATGTAGATACTCTTGGCTACAGGGGCTCAGAAAATAAAAATGTCCACTGTAGAAGTCATGTGATGGATAGCTCCATTGTCCACAAGCCAAACGGATGTTGACGTGCTCAGTAGTGACAAGTGGGCCTCTGCAGGCACCTCATTAGGAGGCAACTCACAAATGTGAATGAGACTTGCATCTGATGTCTCTAAGGAGATGATGTGGGCCTTTGCAAACCAATCAAGCAAACCCTTTGGAATTGAGTAGTTCACTGACCGGGATGACAGACTGGTGGCAGTGTGGGTCTAACTTGTCCACTACCCCTGCTGAGGGTTGCTACCACGTTGCTTTCCTTGTTGGGGATTACCCACCAACTAGGGTGCAGGGGTCTGATTCTTGGATTTTGGATGTGTGTCTCTTGCCTTAGATCAACACTCATCATCATAATGACCAGCCTTTTAACAATGTTGACAATACCTATTCTTTTTAGGTACATTTTACCGGTCATCCCGGTTTAAGTGTGGATTGATTGTTTCCTTGGGATTCACTAGCCCTGTTTTGATTTTGATTTTGATTTGAGTTTTGTGTGCCCTTACCTTGTTGCCCCTCTAAGAATATGCAACAAGAGCCCTCTCTATTGAGGACGTGTTATGAAATTGATCAAACAACCGTGCGCAATTCAATAGTTGACACTCAAACTCATAAAATGTGGGCATGTGAGGCTGAAAAATCACTTGCTGCACAAAATGGAAATATTTTCTTGGTAGCTTGTTAAGGAACAGGGTAACCTAATCATCAAAGAACTAAGGAGCCCTAGTGGTTGAAAACTTGGTGAGGAGACGCCAATACTCAACCAACTTGACTTTTAAGTCATTCTTGTTGGTGATTTTGAAATTTTGGAGCTCATAATTCAAATTGATGCAACGGGTTCTATCTTGAGCTGCAAAGTGGTCAGTCAAGTGTAGCCAACGCTCAGATACTAAGTCGAAATGCTGCAGTTGAGATTGAAACTCAGGTAACAAGCCCTGCTTAAGCTCAACAATAGCAGAGGTATTACGAGCCTTCCATGAGCGGATGAACTCATATGGAACAAGGGCGAGATCAGCATGGGGTTTCAAACCTCTGCACTAAATCCCATAGGTTTCTGAGAGTCTAAGACATGCCTCATCAAATTTGACCAAGTGGTGTAGTTTAACCCGTTCAAATGAGTCTTGTCATTAAATGCATGCTTGGAGGATAAGGAACTAGAATTGTGATGTGTCTAGGAAGATGGATAGATGGAATAAGATAAAGGATAAGATGATGGTGGTGGTGGTGGTGGATAAGTGGTAGGAGGGGGTAATGGTGGATAGACAAAAATAGACTACTGATGTCCAATGAGTGTTGATTGTTGCGGAGGTACTTGAAACAGGCATAGGTCCATAAGATACCACAGGTGTAGGTGGAGGTACTAGGACATGATGGCCTTGTCTAAATGTCAATTAGGGTAGTACGTAATGATCGGACGGTCCACTAGGTAATGCCATAGAGACAAACTACGGTACCAGACAATCCACACTTGAAGAATGCGCTGAAGGGGGAAACCTTGAAAGTGTGTGTGTTGAAGGTCAAGCCTCCGTCATAGGTACATGTGCCTAGCTGTGCATGCTAGAGACATGTAGTATAGGTAATGGCATCTAGAATTTGGTCTAGGCTCAAATCTAACACTGGGTACGACCTAGTACGTGTCAAGCATAACTTACTAAATTTTTTTCCTTTGACACCCAGTGCATCCTCAAGGTCCTTGGTCTATTACCATGAAATAACTACCATGTGCATCACATGTGCTAAGCAACCTTGCACATTTGATTAATAATTTAATCAAATGTTATTAGCAAGATTAAAGCATCTCAAAATTTCACATCCCCATGACAAACCTCCTTGAAATCCTTGCAATCGTCCTCGATTGCATTGCATTGTGCCAAAGGAAAAGCATACTGCATTGGAATTTCCATGACAAACCTCCCCCTTGAAATCCTTGCAATCGTCCTCGATTGCATTGCATTGTGCCAAAGGAAAAGCATACTGCATTGGAATTTCCATAAGGCATCATAGTCACAACATTGGCCATTGTTATCTAACCATGCCACATGCCCCAAACCTTGCTAAAAATTTTGAGCTAACATAAACATGATATAAATCTAAAAAACTGTCCAGAACTGTTGCTAGAAACCCATTGGATGCATCCATAACTCATGTTTCTCAATTGTTCTGACATCATAACCATAGTAAAGCATATTCTCAGCATAAACCATGGCTGAAATTGTCAATGGCATTTACTAGCATGTTGTTGCCCATGGAACCAATTGTAATTATCGAAAACTGAGCATAATCTAATCATAAACTGATCACTTGCTGATCTGAGAATTAATCACAAACTGTTGTTCCCCAGTCATAACATGCCCAGCTGTCCAAAATCCATTGGATTGGTGCTTCCATGATGGCCTTGTATTTGCATTCCTTGCCGTAGGTATCAAATGAAGGATTTGGCATTATCTTTGATGCACGTTGCTATCTCGAAGGTGTAGAAGATGTTTTTTTTCTCCTTCTTGCCTTTGTTGTCCTTCTTCGGAGCATTCAGAAACAGGGTAAATTGAGGATCCTTTGCCAATTCAGCAAAGAGATTTGCTGATGTTCTCATTCGATTTTTAAACCGGTCATCAAATTCCTCTTTACTTTGCTGGTCATCAATCCCCCTTATGCCTTGAAGGCCTTGCATCTTGCTCAACAGCAACATTTCAGCTTGTTGTCCATGGTCTGAGCCTTGTCCAAGATCACGCATTACATTTCCTTCATTCCCATGTGAATGTTCATACTAAGAGGCATCATCACTGCTTGATTGCATCTCACTGTATGAAGACATATTGTTGTAATTTCTTAGCTGAGAGCAAAAATTAGCACTAGCACAAAGCTTTGGCTTGCAATCAGGTATCTTGAGTCCATCAAATCAAAAGATTGAGTGATATCCTAGCAATGGAACCATGAAACCCGCCTTAATAATCTTGGATAGGGTGGTAAATAACCTGACTTGATTAAGTACTAATTACAACAAATATAAAATTCATATAAATTGAAAATGCACACTTTACCACCTTAATAATTAGACATTGAACACTCTATTAGGCCCAAAATTGGCGCCCCTTGCGGTATTTCTTATCTTATATTGCAAATTGAAAGAGTATAATTGAGATCCTTGATCTCCTCTATTAATCTGAGTGTCTCTTGCTGTTAAAACTGACCAACAAGTCTCCAAACCAATTTGCCCCTTAGTTTGCTTGGGGATTGGCCTTAACCTTACTCTTTGAAAGACGAGTTCAGTCCCAGATTTGATATTGACTGGCTAGCCTCTTGAATATGCTTGAAATTCCTCAATTTCAATTGTTGGGATTTAAGTTCTAGGCCCTTAATTTTGAGCATGCATCTCAAGGCGGCTGTGAAAATCCTAATTTGATTGAAATCTCTTCCTAATGGCTCAAACTGCTAAAAATATTGAGATAACTTGAGAGAGGACTTGGGGATGAGAGAGCATGCTGTAGAGAAAGAAATTTTAGAGTTTCATTGCAAGAAACCTTGAAGAACTATCGTTTTCCTACTCAAATCAGGACCACGAGAAAGACTGTTGCCCTCTCTTGTATGCTATCATCTGTACCAGAGGACCTTGGGTTGCTTAGGACCATTGAAAGATTGCTGCCCTCTCTTGTATGTTATCATCTGCACCAAAAGGACCTTGGGCTGCTATCACTTGCTCTTGGAGGGCTCCAAATTGCTGCCACTTGCTATAGCACTGATCCTTGGTAGCTACAAATTACATCAACAACATCTCCTTGCTCTTTAACAACCTTCTTTACTCTCACAATGGTTGGAATAGACTCCACCAGCCCTAGAAACGTTTTTTCCACTTGCATGGGCAAGTTTTTCCAAATTGCAGCCTTCTAATCCCATTTTCTAGTATTATCTAGCTTATTAAATTAATTTTCAATGTATTAATTTTGAAAATTAATTTAATAACTATTCTAGTGCTCAGATAATCAATTTCACTAGCCAATAAGTAAATTGGCTAGGCCAATTTGTCTTGCAAGTATCCTTGAGCAGCTATTGACCCTTAGACCGACAATAATTAATTGGTTAATGGCTAGTCTCTAATGCCACCATCACTTTTTGCCTTTGACACCCATTGTATCCTCGGGATCCTTGGCATGTTACCATGAAATAACTACCATATGCATCACATCTGCTAAATAACCTTGCACATTTGATTAGTAATTTAATCAAATGTTATTAGCAAGAAAAAAACATCTCAAAATTTCACTTCTCAGTGATAGGAATACTTACAAGTTCTTCTTTTATCTTCTTACTTGGTTTTGAGTTCATGAAGAAATACCTAGCATTGGAGAAAAGAAGTATTGGGGAAGTGATGTGTGATCCGAGCTAGATTCCACTTGTGGATGGCCGGTTTGTAGTGGAGATTTCCGAAGGTCTTGCAAGATCATTAGTTCTATGCACCGAATCTAAAGGAGAAAACTCAGGCTTACCTTCAACCTTTTGCTAAGTCCTATGTATAAGGATGAGATCATACTTAGCGGCAATAATTTAATATGGTCTGTGGACTCCATGGTAGTCCAATGGTTCTCCACCCATGTCAAATGGGGTGTAGCAAGTTGGGAGGCCACTTCTGATCATTGTTGTCCATGTTTGGTTGTGGAGATTGGAGTGGTGTTGTGAATGTGTTCCAAGCCATCTGACCCTTCTGTTGTTTCTGCTTTCGTGAATGAGCTTTCCATCAAAGGCCAAGGTTTCTTAGGGAGTATCTGGCTCTTATACCACATGAAGAAATGCTCTAAATGCAAAAAAGCATGAAACCAATCTGATAAACTCAAAACACAGTTAGGGTCAGGGTTAGGGTAACTCAGAGATAGTGAACACAATGAATAACGAAGTGAATAAATAATGAATATACAGTGCTCATGTAGCAAACACACTATGTAGTGAATACTGTACCTCGAACTCTTGTATCTTTGGGATCAAGGAAGAGGTTATGAGCTGTAGAGTGTGTTGTACTATGAACGGATCCCAAATCATAGCAAAGGCAGCCTCCGAGAACACCAGTAAATGTAGCCAAGGAAGGTTGGATTTGATACAGATGACAGTGCAAGAGAGAAAGACTAAAAATGCAAGTACCAAAGAAGAGAGAAAATCTGGCAAACAGCTGTTAGGTGTAAACGCAGCAAACTGTGGTGAGAGAATGTCAGGGCAGCAGCCAGAAAATCAAAACGCAGCATTTAGAGGAGAGAGAAGATGACGGCGACAGCATCTAACTGTAGGCGACAACTCCTGGAACCTGGCGATGCTGCAAACACACAAGGAAGGCTGGAATCAAATGTCAAATGGTAGTAGGTGGGAGGTGGAAACTCTGACCACGATATCTTCCGCGAACAGGGTATGGGCAGCAAAGATACAGCTCCTAAAAATGCTTTCATATCTACTCCACCCTAGTTGTAGGTCCTGCCATCTCTCCTCCATACTTCCATGGTGTCATGCCTAGATCTAAGAAATCTATGCCTGATAGGCAATGGTGGTTTGCGCCTCTGGGTCTCCTAGCTTTCATGATATTTGAGTACTCTCCGTACTGTGATCCTTGCTGTAAAGTGGACAATATGGGTGGGTGGTATGCTAGCAGGCCTGAAGAAGTTGGTAACCCAGGGCGGGGATCTCTGTCTCTGTGTTGCATGTAGATGCTTTGCCCAATGTCTCTGTACGTCTAGGAGGAAAAGGCCAAGGCAGGAAGGTCCATCACTTGACCAAGTGGGTCAAAATCATGTCAAAACTAGTATACTGCTCCTCTAACTCCACCTCCCCATGGCACAGCCTGCATACCTCTCCTCCTTAGCCAGATGTGCTACTCTACCTGCCTCAATCTGGAGGGGGTGATGATACTCTGGTTTGGCAAATAGCAACCCTCGTAGTATGGGGCATATTTACATCCATGTAGCCTGGTCATTTGATAAACACATCAATTGTGAGTCTAAAGAAGCAATCTCCATAGAGAGAAACAGGCCTTTATCTGGAAAACAGATGTGATCATGTGAGGGCAAACTGAAAGAAACAATGGACTGTGAGAGGTGGATTGTGTATTGACAGACTGAGGATACCAAACTGTGAAGATGGGGCTGTGAAAGCAATACAGAACAGGGGGCTTTGGGAAAGAAAGGGATTGGAGGGGGGGCGGTGGTGGTGGTCTGGAAACGGGGAATGTACTGCATGCATAGTCACAATACACATGCCATGTGCACTATCATGACATGAACCCTCTTACACAGAGGACTTCCAAGTTTCACAAAGCAAAAGCTGATCTATTGTTGTATCTTCTTGCAGCGCTACTTTGTTATTTCAAACAGCCCACTTCTTGGAGGAGTACAAGCCATGCGCGATTCAGAATTGAAATACTGCATCGATGCAATACATCTAGACCCTGCCAATGAGAGTGCTTGGAGATACTTGAAGGGCCTCTTTAAAGGTGATAATGAAGCTCTTATCAAGAGTAAACCAGTTGAGGATGTTTGTTTGCAAGAGATCACACGCAACAAAGATTCTGTTTTTGCATTAGATCTTCTGTTAGACCTCTTATGTTTAGGCTATGAACCTTCCTGCGATTTCAAGATCTTGTTCGATCTAGATGAAAATGATTGTTCTTCTTCTCAACTAGCTAGCTTTATATGCTCGCATTTGAAAAAGGTTGACTCAATGCGTGCACTTTATTGGGACTGGCGGCAAGCTTCGCTTAGCTAACATAGCCAACTACATAATAGGAATTCTCCCTTGATTAAGAAAAATATTGAAAAGATGAACAGCTGTACCTGTTCCATGACAAATATGAAATAGCTGGACAATGATGGAATCTTCTGTATGAATTGGAGGATTGTCTTAATTGAACAGACATGGGTAAGAACTGTATGCTCTTTGTATTCATTGTCTAGATTTGTATTCAGTGTTTGTGCAAGGGGTTGGTCGAGCCTCACTTTGAGACAATAAGATTGTATTGGTTATCATTATCTCTCGTGTCATACAAGGAGGCAAGTTTTGATTTTAAATTTTCACTAGTTCCTCACAGTGCCTTCAATGCTCTCAGGTGGTGATGATTTTGATTAGCAATGCATTTTGACCTGAGTGAGAGTGAATACACAAATATTGCGGCATTTTTGTTATTTTTGTGCCTACATACTCACATTTGTTTCCTTCGTGTGAGTTCAAAGTGAGCAAGGCATTAACTAATGGTTGAGGTAGTGCTGCAGTTGTTGCAAAATCTAAATAGACTCAGTCACAATTCCTTCTCTGTTGGAATGTTGGAAGATTCCAACAGCACTAATGTGCTAGCCAGAAGTTTGTATTTGGTAAGGTCATAGTAGTGTTCTTGACACAGATTTGTGAACATCAGGTTTTTCTTGCTTCTTTTCTCTTCCTCTTGCCTTTCTTTCGTTTTGATAAGGGGCTCTTTGCATGCACATAGATTCTATGAGCAGGTTCTCAGATTGCTGATCACCTCTCCCTACATTGCAAGGGAAACACCTAGGTGTGATGGGTAGATTGAAGCTCTTGCCCTAACATCAAGATGTGCCCAAGAACTTCTTGTACGTTGTGGCATCACCGCCCACGCCAAATCAAGAACCAAGCCCATGGGATCTTTGTTAGCGAGTTTGCAACCTGCGAGAAAGGAATTTGGTTTTGAAAGATTCACTTGCCAAAGTGCTTTTGTGCTTGGAGAGGAAAAGCCAGTAACAGAAATTGATAGAGCTAATAAGAAGATTGAGAATGAAGTCAAGGAAATGGCAAACAAAGTGCAAGAGGAAGGACAGAAGGAAATCAAAAAAAGGAAGGTAGATAAGCAAGATATGCTATATACTATCTTTTTAATAGTTAATGAAGCTACATCATAAAAGAAGATTGCATTCTGTGCACACTTAAGAGGCCTCCCTGAATGATGGCATGAAGAAAGTAACTAGATGTTAAAGACCACCAAGGATATTTAGAGTCATATAGGCTAGGGGCTAAACTAAGGTCAATTCTAGAAGAAAAAGGGTTCAAATGCATGATACCGTGGAGAATCACTAAGCAAGGAGGCGATGAAAGTAACTTTGGAGTTCCAAAATATGGAAGATAAAGTTGAAGTACTAAAGCAATCAAAATATTTCAAGGGAGCCAAAATGTAGATTGCAATTTAACTTATAGTAGCATAGCTCAAAATAGGACCAAGTGAAATCACTAAGGAGAAAGTGGTGAAAAGAAAGAGAAAATTGACAATTTATCAAAGCCACAAAGCCATCATAGAGGAGTTCATAAAGCCTAAGTGCTAAGTTGTTTTAGGGTATTGATGAATTTAGTAACTTTAGAGTTTTTGTGGTTTTCGTTGTGTGCCAACAACACCCCAAAGTGGATCTTTCTTTGTGTGAATGATAAACAAAGTGGATTGTAGCTAAATCTTGATGTGTCTTTTTGTCCTATACACCATTGAGGGGTCTAAAAGGACAATAATACAACTTTGTGTGTGTGTGTGTGTGTGTGTGTGTGTGTGTAGCTTGTAGTAATGTCATCAAGCCCAAAATTAGATGTGAGACCAAATAAAATAATGTCTCCTACTACACATTAGTTGTAGAAAGCAAGGAAATTTGGAGCTAGAAAGGTGAAGATCCAAGTATGAAATTAGGACCTTGCAAGGTATAAGTGCAAACTAAAATTAGGGCCTTCTAAGATGTGCCCACATGTGATGCACAACATAGCATACAACATTCAACATTAAATCACCAAATACAAATATATCTTGCTTTATGTATCATTTTGCAACTCCAATACTTACAACCCTTGAACTTCTCTTTGGGGCCATCATGATTGATAGGTCCTTTGCACGATGCTTCTAGCCTTCATTGAACTTAATGATTCACCACTTGGAGTTGAAGCATCTAGGATGGGAATAATAGAACCTTCACAAGATATAGGATAGAGCATCTGCAAGATAGAGGGAAGATAGACCTTTAGAAAGACATATAAAGATTTCTTGTGCTAAGAGTATGTGATAATGATAGTGGGAAAAAGGCCTTCAGGGTATTGGAGATGCCTTCCTCTCCTTCAACTCTTTCCTTGTCTTCTTTCTTTAGCTTTCTCTCAACCTCCTCTCCCTTTGAATCCTTTCTTTCTCTCTTCTCTCTCTCTCTCTCTCTCTCTTTTTCGTAAAACTCTCTCTCTCTCTCTCTCTCTCTCATTCAGCACTTTTATTTTGGATAGCTGGACCTCATCAGTTGTATCACAGTTTGTCTCATAGGCCAGTTTTGGTCTTTAGAAGACGTTAATATAACTTTCTTTCTTTCTTCTCTCTCTCTCTCTCTCTCTCTCTCTCTCTCTCTCTCTCTCTCTCTATGAAGTTGGAGCTAAGTTAGAGGTAATATCCAAGTACAAACTAAAAACAAGACCCTTACAAGATATGCCTACATGTCATGCTACGACATAATACATAAGAAGAACTCAAGGTTACGGTAGCAATCTAGAAGCTTATCTATCTCCCTTTTGGTTGTCCTAGTGTCAATGTAATGAGGTTGAAGGAGGGGTTGCTCTTGCTCCCTAGTTTGAAAGAAGTTATTGAGAGTCCTTTTCCTAGTATCAATATAATGAGGAGGTTGAAGGAGGGGTTGCTCTTGGGCCCTAGTTTGAAATAAGTTATTTAGGCCCCTAGTGTGGAGGAAGTTTGTATGGGCTCTCGGTATATGTAGTTGCCTCTTTATTGTTTTTCTTGACCTTAGTAATTGCTTGTATAGTTGTGAAGCTTGAGGAAAAATTTCTATGAATATGTGATCCTCAATTTGAACCACTTCAAAAGATGGACTTTTCGTTCGAATTGGCATGGCTTCCTAGGAAACATTGTAATAGGGGTGACCCATAAATTTTATGGGTCTCTTGCGAACATTTTCTTTATTGTTTTTGTGGTTATGTACCCCTTGTTAGCTTAGTATTTGCTACTTTTCTCATGACTATTTGTCTATCATGATGTACATGTTAAACTTATTTTTGTTTGCTGGAAAAGTTTGTGTCCTCAATCTTTTGAGGTTTGTGAGAGGTCTCCTCATCATGTATTTTTTCAAATATGCATGTGTAGCCAATCTCAAATGGAGATAATTGTATCCACACACATGGTGCCCTTCATCCCTCATGATGATATGTATATTGTTTGAGTGATCCTTTGTGGGGGCTTGCTATTTATTTGAGTTATATCATGCTACTATTCGTGTGATATCTCATGAGGCATCCCCATGTACTCCATGGAGATATGTCAAAAGCCTTGCAAAACTCCATAAAGTAGTAAATCTTGTGCTCTTTTAAACTATGAGTGATTTGTTGTTATGGGTCATTGCTTGAAGTCAACTTATTTTTATTGTCTCTAGTCATGTTAGTAAGTAGATCTATTCACCTAATTTATTGTCCATAGTCACTCAAGCACCACCAATCAAATAATCTCATCATTGTCAAGCTCCACACAATCATGGATGACATTGTGAGGACTAGGTGGAAATGCCTTCATGAAAGGTCCTTGTAGATCAAGCGAGGACTTGGGAAGTGATACCAATAGAAGAAATCTAATCCATAAGAAAAGTACTCAAAATCTATTTTTTCAATTTGACATCACCCATGTTGCAATTCATCCTTTGTAATTCTCATGGCAATTGTTGAGGAAAAAGAGAACTATCTAGAGCAAAGTTCTCATGGGGGAGTGATATACAATTAGTGACGGTATCACCCATGTTGCCATCCATCCTTTGTAGTTCTCATGGCAATTGTTGAGAAAAAAGAGGACTAGGTAGAGAGAATGTGGTAAATCTTGCAAGGTAGACTCTCTCCATATATTTTATGAGGCCTTAAAAGGTGATCTATGCATGCAAATGTTTTCTCTTCTACTCATCACATAAGTGAAGGCAACCTCAGTGTCTCTACTCATCATCTTATCAATTATTTGTGGGATATCAGGGGTTCTAAGATAGCTTTGGACACTTGAAAACACTATATGGTGAGACCATGTAGGGACAAAGTAGATGGTACATTGGATAGGAGGTGATTGACATGAGTATTACAAGAATTAAAATAGTCTACAAATCTAGGGTACTTGAGTGGGGTGCATGGGCATATGAGGGCAAGGTGAGGTCTTTGTGGTTTACCAAGTACTAATAAGTTTAGGCAAGATCCAATATAAGTGATATAAGGGAGAGGGAGCCCATGACAATCTACCATGTTAGCGTAGTGTCCATAAGGATAGCATTGATTAGTCATTGAACTCTACTATCATATAGGGCTAGCTAATGACTCCCATAAATGGCTTATAGGTATATTGTTTGATATCCACTCTAATACCATGACCTCTATCTCCATCTCTTGATATCCTATATCACAAAGAAAAGCATGTGAATTAAAGCTTTATATGGAGGCCCTCATTATTTTGGATACTTTCAATTTGATAGCACACATCAACATGTGAGATTTCTGCTTAATTGCACATTCGAGATGCTTGTTAGAGATATATATTTTCATGTTTTGGAATTTTAATGATGCTAGTAACTTGCCTTCTTGTGTTGATCTGTCTGAATTCGCATCATGACAAGTTGCGGTTTCGCGTGCAATACCACCTGGTTGGAAAATAGTGACTCGGGTAATTATAGCTCCTAATTTGCATCCACATTATCTTTGGAAGAAATCTCATCATGTTCTAAAACCAAGGTTGCCTCATACTATATCTCTATGGTCCTTCCATTGTTTGCCATATTATATTCTCTTGTCATTGGAAAGATGGACCATAAGTAGTCTTGGACCTTGCTCTTGAGTAACTCATATAACTATCTAGTGTCAACCATGAACTTCCTAGAATCAACACATATGCACCCAATCCTTTAGGAATCACATGAATATCAACGTTTAGTCAACAACAAGAACAAATACTTGGAAGCAATTAATGATTCCCAAGCTTCTCGAACACTTGATATTTTCCATTCACATCCTTGCTTTCGAAGGTGCATTCGACTCCAATTCAAGTTTATTAATAAGATACAACCTTTGTTTATTTGTGAAAACCATCTAGATAAGATCATTTGATCCAAACTCCATCACAACATGCCTTTAAGGTTGGTGTGTAGTTCGTACTATCATCCATATTACAGTATACTCTTGTATCTAAATTGATTGGTTGCTTCCTCTAGAATGAACTTTGATAGCCATATTGCAAATGCTATTAAGAGCCTCCACTTTCTTCTTACTTTGAGACTAAGTTGATAAAATTGCCCATTGATAACAAATGCAAAATAATCTTGTAAATCCCTTCATTACGATTGTCCTATGTGATTATTGTTATCGTTTTGGACTTGGGTGCACAACATTTTACTTTTCCATATTGATATTGAGAAACTTCTCAAAGTTCCTTATGTGTTGTGGGAGAACCTTCCTTCTAAGCATTAGATCAAGAGCCTTGACCAAGTAGCTCATCTTCTACTATGAAAAATTAGGTATCGTATCTAGCACTAATGTTCCTTCGAGAGTCATGGATCAACCAATCCCACATATGTTGAGAGTGACTAGTGATCTTGATGCCTCCATCAATTCTTGTTGGAGAGACTTTAGCTAGATCCACAAGTCTTCCACCTTCTTTAATGATTGAGATTTATTAAAGCATCATGCCTAATATCATGCCAACTCTTGCTTGCTACAACTTCTAGCTCCTCATACTAGTTGGATGAGTTATGAATGAGCATATACTCAAGGAGTGGCATTCACTTTGTATTACAATTTTACTTCTTCAACATATATTACAACCCAAAGGATTTAGTGCACTTTTCTAAATCCTCACCCTCTTTACCCATGAACATTTTTAGAGACAACATCTTCAAGATTTCTCCAAAGATCTTCAAATACAAAATAACTTCTTTAGATAGCCTTCTCAACAACTCAACTTCTACTTGTGCTAGATATATCCTTCAATTTACTCGACAATGCTATTAGCAAACATAATTTTTTTACAAACAAAGCAAGATAAAGACCTTGTACTCTATTGTGAGTTTGGGTATAACTTCATGTGAAAATGTATGTATAGAAACTTGAGTGATCCATGTCTTTTGCACAATATGAAGAAACATAAATATGCTAAAATTTTACATATCATGGATTGTATAAAAGGTGGAGCAAGCGTGAGAGCACAAACAGAAGTAAGAGGATATAAGAGCTATGGAGGTTCAAGCAAAAGGGAGAGTAAGACGGTATGTGGAAACTCCAACAGCCACAATATGTGACCTACCTTCCCTTACTCTATCGTCATAAAAAGAATAAAGAATAAAGTGACAGTGATGGATGGCCGCCACCTACAATGTAGAGATATGTGAGCACTGTGTACAAAGTAAATGTAAGCACCTATGCACATGCAACCTTTAAACCCCAACAACCTCCCACTTAAAGGTAAATGTGTCTAAGTGTGAGAAAATTATGAAAAAAGTGATAGTACAAAGTGTATATATAAGTACAACATGATAAGAAATGGACATCATCTCATCCTAGGTCCATCAATTTCCTAAGAAAGGCATAACATTCTTGTCATTTGAGATCTTGATAAGCTCTATTTGTTTTTCTTCAATCACCTCATTGACAAAGTGATAATGGACATGAATGTGCTTGTACTTTGCATGAAAGACTGGATGGCACTTATAGAGTCCAAATGCAATGTAGGAGTCATAGTCATACCAAGATCTGT
Source organism: Lygodium microphyllum (assembly GCF_053477565.2). NCBI lineage: Eukaryota > Viridiplantae > Streptophyta > Polypodiopsida > Schizaeales > Lygodiaceae > Lygodium > Lygodium microphyllum. The sequence continues at coordinate 115,291,386 of NC_141148.1, forward strand.
AACTAAACGGTTTAATCACAGGGCCTCCTTGCAAGTCTCAATGGTTGGTTGTAATGTACTCAATCTTTGTAGAAAAGGCCATGCATTTCTACACCCTAGACATTCGAGAAATAGCACCTTCATCAAAGGTGAAGACAAGACTTCCTACTATGTGCGTATCTTGCATAATCAAATTTTGTGTAGCCCACGACTCCAATATATTGGCCACCATAAAAAATACATATCTACATTTCCATTAATATATCTCATGATACCCTTCATGACATTTCAATGTTGATGGCCAATCGTCACCATATAACAAGCCACAACTCCCAGTACAAATATTATGCTAGGTATAGTAGCTATCATGGTATACATCAAGCTACTACGGTGAATGTTAACCCTCAGACGAACAAGATGGAAAACCCGAAAAATCTAAAGTAGAAGACAAGGCCAAGGCAAAAGTGAAATGGAAGATGAAGGCGCGCTAAGAAGAATCTGAAAATACAAGAAATGCAGAAAAGTCCTAAATCATGGAGAAATGTGCACAAGAAAAAGCGCAATTCAATACTTTTGTAAAAGAGCCCAAGGCTCACCATGATTTATTTTAAGAGTGTCGGGCTCTCACCCGTGTAATTTGTAAAGGTAGATGGGCGGTAGAAAGGAAGCTAGGAAGATAGGAGGACAATGGGAAAAAGGGCCACGATCGGCCATGTAAAAAAGGGGATAAGGGAATGACCGCCCAAAAGAGATTTAGGGTTTTGTATATAAAGTTGAAAAGTGAATGAGAAGTTCATTCTTATGTGTGGCCAAAAGTGGCTCTCTTATTATTATTCTTATTCTTGTCCTTGCTTGCTTGAGCTTGTGCTTGGGAGAGAAAGTGTGAGAGTGTGAGGGAGTGAGTGTGTGAGGGTGAAGGACCGGGGAGGAGAAGCTCTCCATCTTCTCCTCTTCTCTTCTCTTCTCTTCTCTTATCTTATCTTATCTTGCTTGCAGCAATGGAGCTTAGAGACTGGAGCCTGAAGATGGAGCTCGCTTGAAGCTTGCACTTGGATCGTGGAGCTATCGGAGTGCTCGGGAGATGAGGTAACTCGATCGGGCATAGAGATAAGCTCACTACACCCATAGAGATGGATGGTACGTCGGCTATGTGAAAGGTAGCCATTAGTGCTCAACTTGGAACGCTTGAAGCAATAAGTGGTCCGTGGATCTTGGCGGTTGAGCGAGAGCTTCCACATTTTGGTTCCATTGCCCGGGACAAACGGATTCAAGCCTTGAGTGCTTACTGCTTCAAATCGAGCATCAAAGTAAGCGTTTCATCCCCGAATCGGTACTTGAGGTAGATAGGTAGGAAGCGAGGGGGTTTGAAGAGGTATTCGATCTCCTTAACAAGTAAGTTTTTGGTTTTTTGGATCTGGAAAAGCATGTTTTAGTAGTGTAGGTATTTTATTTGTGATTTGGATACATTAGGGTAGGAAAAAACAAAGAAAAAAGAGAAAAACAAGTATTAGGGTTTTTGTTGTCATAATAGGGCAAGAGGGTTTGATTTGTTTGTCGATTTGCATTTTGGTGTTTATTTGCTATTCCAGGTATATACAACTCTTTCCCTCTACCCATAGCTTTGATGATCTAGAGGTGCATACAACAAGCCATGACCTAAATCATGTGATTCGAGCGATTTATTGTTGCGTTAGTCAAAACTGTGCCGTGTTCGGTCCATTCGAGTGACGGCGATTCTGGGCCGAGTCCCAGAATCGGCCCTCGGCCCGTACTCAGCCCTCAGACCACTCGGTCCACTTGACTCGAACACCCACCGCTTGGCCCGTCCGAATCAACCACTCGGACGAACTTAATATTCGGCTCAACTTGGCCCTCTGGGCTTTCCACTCAGTCCTCGGAACACTCCGACTACTTAGCCCTCAGACCACTTGGCCCTCGGATGGGCCGAATTAGGCATTTGGCCCCTGCAATTTGGACTTAGTGGGCCGAATTTGGATTTGGTTAAATTTTTAATTTGTAGACCTTGAAACTGACCTAGAGACTACATAAAGCCGAAAGCACATCATAGATCTATCACTGGGCTGAAATCTAGAGCAAGTAGTTCAAAATTTGGCTACAAATGGTCCTTCAAATCGCATATGGTATTTAGTGTAACGGCCCTACGGGCCAAGGAGGGCTGCCATTCCCTGCACCCCCCCCCCCCCCCCCCCGAGACCCCTGCAGAGGGGGATCTACCCCCTCCACACCTCCCCCAAGTAGGTTGGAGAGAAAACACGCGTCGTGACAAGTCCTCCAAATTATATCTTAGTGTAGTAATGGCTCTACACAAGCATGGATTCTCACTTGCAAAAGAGCAACAAAAAGCCTATACCCTAACAAAGACAAACAGAGACCCTAGAACCTCAATGGGCCAATCTAGCCAACAAGGGCGAAAAGGCCACACCGCAAAAACACATGTATTGCATTAGGACTACATCCAGTCAAAGCGGAAAGCAACAACATCAAGCTACAACTGCGAGGATGACTAAATATGACAATCTTGACGATAGATGCACCTTGAATAGCACTGCACAGACTATCCAAGACATCAATGGAGAATCCACATCTAGTTGTGTAGTTGGGGACTCAATGACATTTTTCAAAAGGCTTAAAAGTATAAGTCAAGACCCGGAAGATGAAGACATAGTACCGCATGCTTATCTTAGGGTCAAACTCACCGCGAAAAGAGAACACACTGTCGATGCTCTCATTGATGAAGGAGCTGATTTTAATATCTTGACCTATGACACATGGACCCTACTAGGCCAACCAAAGCTCACATCGACTAATGCAACTCCATGTAACTGTTACACTATTAAGGGAAAACATGAATCCACTTGTAGATCTTCTGTCTAATATTCTACCAGCCCAGTCTGCATCTGTGTATCTAAAGACCTGTACGTCCTTACCTGCCTCATAAAAAAGTCCATAATGTAAAGTGGACTTCACATACCTCAATATACGTATAGCTGCATCCAAATGAGGCTTTCTAGGCATCTGCATAAGCTGACTTACAAGGCCAACAGCATAGCTCAAGTCTGGCCTTGTGATAGTCGTGTAAATCAAACTTCCTACTATCCTCCTGAACATAGTAGGGTATTCTATCTCATCCCCAACGTCAGCACTCAACTTCACATTTTGCTCCAATGGTATTGAAAAAGGCTTACATGCTGTCATACCATACTTTGATAACATATCCAAGCCATACTACCTTTGGGATAGCCATATATGCTTATCACATCTGATCACCTCAATACCAAGAAAGTATCTCAACTCACCCAAATCCTTCATCTCAAACTTCTTCTTCAAGAAGTTCTTAACTTCAGCAATCCCATTGTCACTGTCGCCTGTAATAATCAAGTCATCCAGATAGATGGCTATGATGACCAAACCTGCATCTCCCATTCTCACATAAAGTAAGTGATCAGCATCAGAAATACAAAATCCAATATTGACAAGATACTCTCCAATCTTGTTAGACCATGCTCTAGGTGCTTGCTTCAGCCCATAGAGTGCCTTCTTTAACCTGCACACACATATGTGGGATGCTCTAAATTCTCATAACCTGCTGACTGCTCCATATACACTTCTTCTTGCAATTCACCATGTAAGAAGGCATTCTTAACATCCATTTGCTGCAAAATCCAACCTTTGGCTGCTCTCAAGGCAATCACACATCTAACAGTTGCCATCCTAACAATTGGACAGAATGTCTCTTCATAATCTATGCCATATGTTTGAGCATAGCCTTTTGCAACCAGCCTAGCCTTATACCTGCTAACTGAACCGTCTGCATTATGCTTGACTTTGTAAACCCACTTACAGCCAATAGATTTCTTACCCTTAGGTAAGGATACCAAATCCCAAGTCTTATTGGCTTGTAATGCAACCATCTCCTCATCCATTGCTGCATCCCAATGAGCATGACCAACAGTATCCTCAAAACAAGTGGGCTTAACATCCTCAACTAGTTTCACCATATAAGCATAATGATGAGCTGCATAATCTTCAAAACCAAATCTTTTAATATGATATCTGAACCTGCTAGATCTGCATACCACCAGATCACTCAATGGAGCCTTTACATTACTATGAGCTCTCTGTACACCTAGCGTCCTGACTGAAGGAATGACAAGCTCATCATCCAAACTCTCCGGACCACTAGAATCTCCATCAAATCCCAAATGACTAGTAGATGCATCATTACCATCCAACACTTTCTTCTTTCCTTTGTCCTTCCCTGCAACACTTATAGATCCACCTGAAGATGTGGGGCTCCTCTTTAGTCTCCCAGACCAAGGGCTCACTATAGGTGTAGTACCAGATGATGTTTCTGGTCCACAAACATCTGTATACACTACATCAAGTATTTTTCTACTCACTTCTCTATCATGCAAGAAGGGTTGTCTTGCCTGCTTACCAAACTGGCATGCTTCATAGATTTTATGCAATTCTACAACTCTAAAAGAAGGCAATCATGTAACCAATCCTCTGGATTGTATTAATTTCAGCCTTTGCACATTTGTATGTCTAATACGTTTATGCCATATTTCAATATCTACAACTACTCCTTTTCCTTTAGCATACATAGCAGCATCCATTGCAGGAATTCAAGTATCTAAAGTGAATATTTGGCCAACTCTACTTCCTTTTGCGACCAACCTACACTTATTATTAAAGTCTTCTACAAAACAACCTTTTGTATTGAATCGGACCTGCAACCCTTGCTCTACTATTTGGCCAACAGACACTAGATTCTTTGTAATTGATGGCACATGTAATACATTTGTCAAACTCTTTGTGTGGCCATCATACAAGGACAAGGAAACCTTTCCAATGTGTGAAATTGGGTGGCATGAATCATCACCCATCTGCACATAACCTGGGTTTTGTAAGTATTGCATCTCTCCAAACCATTGAACATGGCTGGTCATATGATTAGATGCACTTGAATCTACATAACATATATCATCATGTGTTTCCTTTCTTGTAACTGCATTCATCATATGCTGCATAACAAACAAACACTCATTTTTATCTTTATTTTGTCGTGAAGACGATGCATAGTTTTCTTGCTGCAGTTTATCACTGCAAATATCATCCTTCTTAGCATAAGAATTGGCTGCAATATGTCCTATTTTGCCATAATAATGGGAAACAATAGCAGAATTTCCAGAGCCTCTGTTCTACCATCCACCTCTTCCTCTAGAGCTCCCCCTACCTCTAAAGTTTCCTCTGCCTCTAGAAACCTGCATTTCACCAAACTGTTGATTGAACCTATTTTTTTGGTTATCGCCAGCACATCCCATACCATGGCCTCTCGAAGAGGATCTACTACGTCCTCTTCCTGAACTCGACTAAAATGCTTGGACCTGTTCACCATTTCTTTCAGACGAATCACCCTGCATATTGATCTCTTCAGTAATCATGGGAGAGATCAACTCATCAAAATCTGGAAATGGCTTACGCACATATACTGATGTAACAAATGATTTCCATGCCTTCTCATTGTTAAGGCCACTCAAAGTGGATGAAACCAAATCATCATCATCCGGCATTGTATCAATCACTACTAAAGTATCTGCAAAGCTCCTCATCTTCAACACATACTCATTGACAGACATTTTCCCTTTCTTCAAGGCATTCAACTCTTGCTTGAGTTGAATCTTTCGTGCCTTTGTATTACTGAAAACATGCTCTAAAAATTTGTCCAAACTGTATGTGAAGTTTTTGCATTCTTGATATGTCCCAACATAGTATTATCAATGACTGTAGATAGCGAGTACATCACCTTTTTGTCTTTTGCATTCCACTCTTTCCATGCTTTTAACTCATCTGTAGTTGAAGGATACCCAACTCTGGCTCCTTTTCTTCACCTGAAACAAACTCATAAAGGCCCTTTCCAATGAGGAAGTTCATCACACGGAACTTCCATGAAGGGTAGTTATTCTTGTCGAGCTTCTCAATAATGGGATTTCCATTGTTCTCTGCCATTATCACAAACAAGGATACAACACAGCAAGCTAGTCTTCTGCAATCTTTCACAACACGTGCATAGTAATACACCAAGCAATCTTTTTCACCGATTGCTCAATAGTACATGTAATCTACAACCTGTTTGCAGAGAAACCTTATGTTTGCTTTCTGCAAATACCTCAAAAATTATAGATTTGCAATCTGTAACTTGTGCACCCACTTTCGGTCAATACAGCCGAAATCACAGTATACCCTAAAACTGTTGTCCACAATCTTACGGCTCTAAAAAAACGGGGCCTGAAATGACTTTAGACGCCTAAAATAACTGTGAAAAAGCCCTAAAGGGCTAATCTGCAAAATATATAGTGATCTGCTCGCACACCAAATCTCACAACAATCTGAGATTTTTGCAACCTGCTTTCGGTGCCTCCACTGGCACTATCCAAAAGAGAGAGTGGAAGAATGGGAGAGCTTCTTACCCGTTGCTTGCTTGCTTGAACTTTGCTTCTTCTCCTTCACTTTAGCATTCCTCAGTGGCGCGGCTCTGATACCATGTCAAGAATCGCGTGATGGGGAAATTTGCTTGAGCTGCTGCACCAACCACACACTGTATACATAAGAAGAATCTCACTCAAGAACACAAGAAGAGAGATGGAGGCCAAAACGTTTTCTTGATGGTTTTTTCTTCTTCTTCCACACACTATACAATGTACACAAAGTATAGATAAGATACAACATAAAGGAAAGCGGCCTTCTAAGTCAAACAATGCATAACTGACTACACTAATCGACTGGCGTTATATCTTTGCCAGCTTGTAGGTAGATGTAACAAACTAAATATAATAAGTGATAAGTCAGTGGCCATGTAAGTATCATAATGACTACCAACGTGCTAAGTATAGATGTGCAGACTCATTTAGTTAGGCGGTCCATCATCAATGTCCGCACATGTTGAGCTTGCCATCTCAACAGGCCATTGTAACATGGTTTTCAAACCAATGTTTTTCAAATTGACTTCGATCCTCTAACTGTCGCTTTAGTTGCTCTATCTCTAAGAGATTTGGTGGGTAAAGCGCTTCGTTAAATGTCACAGTTAAACATAGTTCGTCAGCTTCCTCGCCAACGATGAGTTGCATGCGCTCATGTGGGAGCTTGTCATAGTGCTTGTCAAGATATTCTTGCTTTTCCCAGGATAGAGAAAATGGCAAGTACTCCCCGAGCTGCTCCCTAGGGAATGCGCCCATGTCCGCAAGGATGTAGACACGTGTAAATATTTTGAGTTTAGCATCCAACTCAGCCAAGCACTCTACGACACTTCTATGTTCAATGAGGGCTTGCTCGGTTGCTATCTCATGCAATGTTCTAGGAGTTTCCCTAGGCTTTAGCATAGCTGGGGGCTTAGACCTAGATGAGCAAGATTCGTCAACGTCAGGATTGCTTATGTCCTCGGGGTTTCCATGTTTCTCCTGAGGCCTTGCTACTATTGGGTCATGATTCTCCTTGGATGTGACCGGTATAGTCTTATCACCCTATTGTGAGAGTGTCGTATCCACTCTTGATTGGTCAATGCGAATTCTGTTGTCGGTGGATTGAGTGTTGCAAGCAACCGTTGATGGTAATGGTTGCATTGACTTCTCAGAACACATAGATGCGTCTGAGGTTTCACCGTTGCTAGGAGAGATGTCGATGGGTTCATTGGTGGATGGTCTTGACGTTTTATTCCTCGGCTCTTCAGTGCTCTTGGTCTCGATCTTCTTAGCGTCTACTGCCACTTGCAATTGCCGTTGTTGTTTTCATTGTTTCCTCCTCATTTTCTTAGGCAATTGAGGTGTATCCCTTGAAGACTCGGGACCCTGAACTAGGTTAGTCGTTGATATGCTTGGTTGGGCATGAACATTCTCTTTCTCTAGTGTATCCTCATGGGACATAGCTACGGCTTTTTGTTGAACAATCTCGTGAGGTTGTGATGGTACAACTACTGCTCGTCTTGGGAAGTCTAGCTCCTTAGTGAATTCTCCTTTGTTTAGCTCCTCCGATTCCTGATTGGAACCAGTAGCCGCTAGTTCAGTGGACTGGCTATTGTTGGTGGATTGCGATGCCAAGTCCTTAGGCAGATCAGAAGCGGTCATGTCTTTTGTTGCCCTTTGAGCATTCACTTGTGCAGATCGAGCTAGTCACAATGGATTGCACAGGCATATCCTTAGGCTGAGAACTAACAGTGGTGTCATGTTCCACCTCTTGGACATTTGGAAGCTTACATGGTGATAGAGATTGGGATTGAGCAGCTGCACTTGGCGACTAATGTTGTGCTTTCTGTGTCCGTTTAGGGAAAGAGGGTGTAGGAGACTTGGGACTCCTAGGGGGACTTGGCATTGGCTGGAAGATTTGCTCATGGCTGTTAGATGATTCTGTTATTTGGTTTGTTGAGCAACCAGCCTTATTATGAGCAGCATTGTGCTTGTGGTACTCATTAACCTCTTGGGAAGTCAAAGGCCTCTTGGGCGCTAGTGGTCTTTGTGCACACTCGACGGTTGTATCTGACATCCGCTCTTTAAGCATGCTAGGCTGAGAATCTACATTTCGAATAGTCTTGTTTGGTTTCTTGATTTCAATTGTGAGGGGCTCAGTCACTCCAATGTTGGTGACCTGAGGCTTGGATTTTCGTTTAGATTTTCTCCAGCGCTTCTTCACTTCTGATATGGTTTGGGCTTCAATTGATAGAGGTGGTTTAGCAGGGGGTTTTGGTACCCAAATCCAGTGGTCACCTGCGTAATACCCTTGAGCACGTAGCAATGCTTTGGATATCCATCGCGACATTGTGATGGCTCTCCATCTATACCTTCGTTTATAAGACTTAGGCTTCTTTTGCGGTCTTCTATGATATTTGTAAGTCCAAGGCCTATCCTTGGCATTGTCTCCTAACCTTCTTGTTTCAAGCATGGCCTCGCTCATTGGTTCTCTCTCTTCAACATGCCCTTGTATCAACTCTTTCAACAAGTCCTTGCTCTCATCCCTAAACTTGCTTGGTAGTCAGAATGTTCCTTGCCCTTCCCTCGAGGTTTGATGAGGTCACCCTTACTAAAGGTTATGATTATCCTCACACTTGGTAGTGTCGTGTATCCTCTGACCTACATAATCAACCTCACACTTCGTTGCCCTTTTGAAAGGAAAGCAACCTACATTTGCTTTATCGAGTACAGAGGCTGAGTATAGAGGTGTTGCTATGGCAGCATGTGAGGTAGTATGGCTGCAAAAGTTATTGTTGAGATATCGAGCTCCACTCGTGATATGCCAGGGTGACCGTTGTGCATTTATGTCACCGACTTGTCAGTTGTAGATGCGGTTGGTACACCGCCCATAAATAATAGCTAGATGATAGCTATCCTTATCTACTCTAGTTCGTGGCTCAGTTAGTATGCCACCTTAGTTAGTTGAGTTTGGTTTGAGACCCATATATAGGGTTCTTCTATTTCTATGTACTTGAGTTCTTTTGGCTTACACAACTAAGAAGAGGAAAACTGTTTTCAGCCTCCACCTTTATGTGTATTCCCCCATTGTGCAAGCAAGAAAGCTACAAGTGATACTCCTTCCTTCTCTCCCACAATCTTGACATGGTATCAGAGCCTTGTTCGTGGTAAGGAGCTCAAGAAAGCAAACCAAGTTCGCGGTGTTTTGGTAAGAGGACCAATGTTGCTTTTATTTTTCTGTTTTGGGAGCAAGTCTCTGCAGGTAGCATAGCCGGAAAGTGCAAGAGTGCATTGTCTCAAGTTGAGACACCCTTCGCGGTGAAGCAAGAGGGTAGTATATGCTGCGGAAAAGGGATTTAGCCCTAGGTGACCCTGTTTTTTTTATTTGAGGCCATTTTGGGGCATGTTTTGGAGGCGGAAGTTTTCTGCACACACTCAGGAAAAGGCCGTATTTTATACTGTGCGACCACTGTTCTACAGGTCGGTGAAAAGTTACTGTAGAAATTGCATCGTATGCTTGTGCGCAAAGACATTGGGAGTTACAGAATCATCCTTGTTGCCTGTTGATGCAAAATCGTCACTAGGAAGTGACTGTGTGGTCAAATACCACTTTCATCAGTTTTGCAGATTTGCCCTTGTAAGGCTAAAGCTGTGTTCTTTGTAGTGACAGAATTTTTTGCAGTGTTCTGTAATGGCGTCTGATTCTCTTTCACAGATTGTCACTGAAAAGCTTGACAAGAACAACTTCCAAGCATGGAAGTTCAAAATGACGAATTTCCTTATGGGAAAAGGATATTGGAAATTTGTTGTAGGAAATGAAGAAGAACCAGTTCTTCCTGATGTTCCCAATCAACAACAAACGCACACATTTAAAGCATGGCATGAGAGAGCCAGAAAAGTTATATACTGGCTGTCTATCAGCATTTCAGACTCTATGATTGTGCATATTCAAGATGCAAGTACGCCAAAGGAGGCATGGGATACTCTGTCAAAAATGTATAGCACAAATACACAAGCCAGGAAAATGCAGCTCAAGCAAGAGTTGCACAATGTGCAAAGAGAAAATATGAGCATCAATGACTACCACATGAAGGTGAAGAAGATTGCAGATGCAGTTGCTTTCATTGGGTCGCCAGTGGAAGATGATGATTTAGTTTCTGTGACCTTGAATGGTCTAAGAAATGATTATGCACAGTTTCGAATATCCATTTCCGTCCGTGAAAGATTTCCTGATTTTGAGGAGTTGATTGCTCTTCTAATTTCTGAGGAGCAGAGAAATGGTGGTGCATCTTCTTCAGGAGGAACTTCAAAAGAAACTGTCTTCTACTCAAATGCTGGAAGAGGTAGAGGCAGAGGTAGAGGAGGCCAATCTGGAGGCCGTGGTAGAAATCAGAATATGCAGCAAACTCAAGAAAACCAGTCCTATGGAGGAGGACGTGGTAACTCTAGAGGCAAGAGGAGCCAAAGAGGTCGTGGTGGATGGCAAAGAGGCCAAAATGCAAACAGTAATGTTGAATGCTACTACTGTGGTAAAATGGGCCATATGGCTAAAGACTGCTATAAAAAGCAGAATGACATCATGAATGGAAAACTGCAACAAGGGAATTATGCATCTTCTAGTAGACAAGGTGATGACAGAAATGAGCATTCGTTTATGGTGCAGCACATGAACAATTCTGTGACAAGTGCAGAAGAAAGCAACGATGTATGGTATGTTGACTCAAGTGCATCAAACCACATGATAGGTCATGCAGAATGGATGGAGGATGCAAGGAAAATGGAAAAACCAAGATTTGTGGAGACTGGTGATGATACTGCACATCCTATTGTGCAGATTGGAAAAATTCATTTGTCTATGCAGGATGGAAAAAAGAAATACATATCCGATGTATTTCATATTCCGAATATCACCAAGAATCTGGTTTCTGTTGGTCAAATGGTTGAATAGGGCTTGCAGGTCAGATTTAATCCTCATGGATGCTTTGTTGAGGATATGAAAAATAAAGGTCGCTTAATAGCAAAAGGAAAGAATGGCAAAATATTTACGTTGGATGCAAACATGCCTAAATTGAGTGCAGCAATGTTTGCACATGGGACCGGTGTAGTTGCAGATATTGATATCTGGCATAAACGCATTGGTCATGTTAATGTAGAGCGACTTAAATCAATGCAGGCCCAAAATATTGTTGCAGGATTGCCTAAATTCAAGGTTGCAGAAATGCATAAGGTATGTGAAGCCTGTTAGTTTGGAAAACAGGCAAGGAAACCATTTCCTAGACATGTTCAAGAGAGTAAGAAGCCATTGGAATTAATACATTCTAATGTGTGGACTACAAAAGCTGCATCTCTTGGAAGCTGTCATTATTTTGTCACTTTTATTTATGACTATAGCAAAAAAGTTTGGGTGTATTTTATGAAAAAGAAAAGTGAAGTTTTTGGGCATTTCAAAACTCTTAAAGCTGTGGTTGAAAAAGAAACAGGCCTGCAAATAAAATGCCTAAGGTCAGATGAAGAGGAAGAGTACCTCTCAAATGAGTTTGCAAGGTTCTTGCTGCAGGAGCATGGTATAAAGCAGCAATATTGATACAGTCATACCCCACAGCAAAATGGAATTGTAGAAAGAAAAAACAGGCATATTGGAGAGGTATCTCGTGCCATGCTCAATGAAAAAGACCTGCCAGACGGGCTGAGGCAGTTGCTACAGCAGTCTACATAATGAACAGGACTCCCATTGCAGCAATACATGGCATGACTCCAGAGGAGAGGTATACTGGTAGGAAACCAAATATTTTTCATTTAAAATTTTTTTGTTGCATTGCCTATATTCATGTGCCATATGAGTTGAGATCCAAGTTAGATCCAAAAGCTGAAAAGTGCATCTTTATTGGTTATTCTCTGCAGAGCAAAAAGGGTATAGATGCTATAACCCTTCTACTCGTAAGTTTATAGTGAGCAGAGATGTTTTTTATGAGATGAGTAGCTGGTATAAACCAGTAAATGTGATTGATAATGTAGATGCACAAAATGGTAATGCTGCACAGAATTCACAGCAGCACAGTCATAAGATATTAGTGGACCTGGAGCATCCTCTAGCAGTGGTTCACATTCTTTGCCATGGACATGCAGATTGAGATCAGAAGAATCTTCTCAAAGCAATGCAGATAGTGGTATGCAGGTATCACGAAAAGAAAAAGAGAAAGTAGATCACCCCATGTTTAATGTAAATGCAGGTCACTCTTATGTGGATGGTGAATCCAGTGGCTCAGAATAGAGCATTGATGATGAGTTGGGTATTCCTTCTATTGTTACACCTGGAGTAAGGAAGACCAAGGATGTTTTGAGAGCACCTAGGAGTGAACCTACTTTGCGCAGGTCTACCAGAGTTAGGTATCCTGTGGATAGGCTGAAATATGATGGATTTACAGCCATTCACTATGCATATATGGTCAAAGTGATACAGGAACCAGAACCCACTTCTTTTGAGCAAGCCATGCGAAAAGGAAAATGGGAGAAAGCCATGGATGAAGAAATGGATGCCTTGGAAGCAAATGCTACATGGGAATTGGTACCTTTGCCTAAAGGTAAGAATGCAATTGGTTGTAAGTGGGTTTATAAGGTGAAGCACAATGCAGATGGTTCTGTGAACAGATATAAGGCAAGATTAGTAGTCAGGGAGTATGCACAAACATATGGTATTGATTATGAAGAAACATTCAGTCCAGTTGCAAGGATGGCAATCGTAAGAGCAGTCATTGCTATGGCTGCATCAAAGGAATGGTCTTTACATCAGATGGATGTAAAGAATGCCTTCTTGCATGGTGATTTGCAAGAAGAGGTCTATATGGAGCAGCCACCAGGTTATGTGCATACTGTTCATCCTGAGTTTGTTTGCAGGTTGAAGAAAGCCTTGTATGGCTTGAAGCAAGCACCTAGAGCATGGTCTGACAAGATAGGACAGTATCTTGTCACTATTGGCTTTCAGATTTCCAAGGCAGATTTCTCACTTTATATGAGAAAAACAGAGAAATGTATTATGCTACTTGTCATTTATGTTGATGATTTGATTATCACAGGTGACAGTGATAAATATATCCTTCATGTGAAAATGCTATTGAAGCAGAAGTTTGAGATGAAGGATTTGGGAGAGCTGCGTTATTTCTTGGGCATTGAGGTGATTAGATCACCAAATGGAATATGGCTCTTGCAGAGACAGTATGGATTGGACATGTTGTCCAAATATGGGATGACAGGCTGTAAGCCTATTTCAGTTCCTTTGGAGCAGAATGTGAAGCTGAGCGCAGATGTAGGTGAGCTTCTGGAAGACCCTACTATGTACAGATGCATAGTAGGAAGTTTGATTTATATGACTATTACCAGGCCAGATTTGAGCTATACTGTTGGATTGGTAAGTCAGTTTATGTAGGCTCCAAGGAAATCACATTTGGATGCGGCTAGACTCATACTCAGGTATGTGAAGTCCACATTGCAGTATGGACTACTTTATGAGACTGGGGTTCAGATACAGTTGTATGGATATACTGATGCTGATTGGGCTGGTAGTATTTCCAATAGACGATCTACCAGTGGATATGTGTTCTCTTTTGGAAGTGCTGCAGTCACTTGGAGCAGTAAGAAATAGCCTACAATTGCCTTGTCGAGCACAGAGGCTGAGTACAAGGGCGCAGCAATGGCTGCATGTGAGGTAGCTTGGTTGCATAAGCTACTTTATGATATGCATCAGTCTACAAATAGGCCAGTTGTCATTTATTGTGACAACATGAGTAGTATACACTTGGCAAATAACCCAGTCTATCATGCTAGAACAAAGCACATTGAGGTGCATTATCACTATGTGCGGAAGAGGGTTTTACTGGGTCTTATTGATCTAGTTTATGTCAGCACAGAGGATCAGGTAGCTGACATCTTTACAAAGGCATTGGGCACAGAGAAGCTACGCAAGTTCAGAGACCTGCTTGGTGTGCAGGAATTGGGATTGAGCTCGAGGGGGAGTGTTGAGATATCAAGCTCCACTCGTGATATGCCAGGGTGACCGTTGTGCATTTATGTCACCGACTTGTCAGTTGCAGATGCGGTTGGTACACTGCCCATGAATAATAGCTAGATGACAGCTATCCTTATCTACTCTAGTTTGTGGCTCAGTTAGTATACCACCTTAGTTAGTTGAGTTTGGTTTGAGACCCATATATAGGATTCTTTTATGTCTATATACTTGAGTTCTTTTGGCTTACACAACTAAGAAGATGAAAACTATTTTCAGCCTCCACCTTTGTGTGTATTCCCCCATTGTGTAAGCAAGAAAGCTACAAGTAATGCTCCTTTCTTCTCTCCCACAATCTTGACAGTTATTAGATGATTTGGACGTGCAAGGAGATGGTCTAGTTGTCATTCATTGTGACAACATGAGCAGCATACAGCTAGCTAGGAATCCAGTATTCCATGCTAGGACAAAACACATTGAGGTGCACTACCACTTTGTGAGAGAGAATGTACTTGCATGAGAATTGACTTGGTATATGTCAGTACACAAGATCAGATAGCTGACATTTTCACAAAGGCATTGGGTGTAGAGAAGCTTCGAAAGTTCCGAAGCTTACTTGGAGTTGTAGAGATAGAATTGAGCTTAAGGGGGAGTGTTGAGATGGCAAGTTCAACATGTGTGGACATTGATGATGGACCACGTGGCTAGATGAGTCCGCACATCTACACTTAGCACGTTGGTGATCATTATGATACTTACATGGCCACTAACTTATCACTTATTATATTTAGTTTGTTACACCTGCCTACAGCTGGCAAAGATATAACGCTAGTCGATTAGTGTAGTTGGTTATGCATTGTTTGACTTAGAATGCCACTTTCCTTTATGCTGTATTTTATCTATATTTTGTGTACATTGTATAGTGTGTGGAAGAAGACAAAAAAACCAACAAGAAAACATTTTGGCCTCCATCTCTCTTCTTGTGTTCTTGAGTGAGCTTCTTCTTGTGTATACAGTGTGTGTTTGGCATAGCAGCTCAAGCAAATTCCCCCATCACGCGATTCTTGACATGACCGAACTAGGAGCCTAGATTATGATGGTCGCCGCAGAGGAGCGATTGGCCAAATGGCAATCTCAAAGAGACCCAACCTATGTGGCGCCAACTTCCTTTCAATTACTGACTGCCATTCGGGGTATGGACTTAGCCGGAACTAGCCAAGAGAACTCTCTCGCCGATAAGGTTCTCACTGAGGAGGAGCTATATATTGCAAGTAGACTCGGACAAGGTACCATGCTACTTGATGTTGCAAAGTATTTGTTGTTATTGAGTAGGTTGCCACGAGTACTAGATGCGTGTGCCACACTCCAGTACAATCATGAGTTCTACAATTGGTTTTTATCCTCACGAAGTGACATAGATTTATAAACATGTACATAAATAAACAATGTGTTTTGTAATCGTGTATGGATAATACAAAAAAAAAAAAAAAAGTAAATCCAGCACACACACCAGCAATGATAATCAAGCGCAAGTGATATGCATCAAAGTCAACACCATGGGATTCAGATAAGTGATGTCTCTTTGAGCTGCACCTGCTCGTTATGGGGGTTGAAGCATATGACTTGCATGGACTCTCACGAGTTGCCAAGTGAATGCAGGATGACATAGGTCTCTATACGAAAGCGTTGAATGTCCAAGTCACCACAAGACCACCAACCCCACAAAGAACCATCATGGAGAAAGCGACATAATAACTAAGAACAAAGAGCTATAATGGAAGCCGTGTTGCTGGAAGGGAAAATCACCCCTGCAGAAAGCACACATTGCATTTGAGCATGGCCCAAAGCATTGTCATCGGCTACTCTCTCTTTCTTGGCTAGACTCTACATACGGGGCAAGATTAAGGTGGCAAGCTCTCGTTTACGGTGAAAAAGTAAGCAAACTACGGCTTACTGGTGGAAACGAGGGGTTTCAGCTGGTTTGCATTCAAGTTTACCCTAAACCTAAAAGATTCCATCATGGAGAAGCAGTCGTAAAACAACTCTTGGACCAGTGCAGTCTATAGAAGTATGTAGAGAAGGTCGGGCAGGCTATCAATTATGGCAAGTGCACAAAATTTTCGAGGAGCTTCGATGCCAAAAGAAACTATGGCATGGTGATAGTAAGAAGAGGGGAAGAAGCTCATCAAGTAGAGGTGGAGTTGAGCCCTGCGATAATGGAGAAGGCCCTGGGTTTATTAGCCAGCAGCAAGTCTGAGAAATGCCCAAGGAGGGATGTGTATAATATGCTGGGAGTTAGCCGTCATCAATCCGAAAACAAGAGGGAGACAAAGTCTACAAGGAACAGCATGACAACATGGAGAGAGCTACTAATAAAAAGGAGAATAACCAACCATCTCAACAACAAGAGAGCAAGAGGACAATCCGTGAGCAGCAAGGCTAAAAAATTGTCAACTTAAGTGGAAAGGAAAGATTACGCTCTCAAAATCCCCATAAGAAGAACTCGATCCACCTCCAAAGAAAATAAAGAGTTGCAAAGGGTGGAGGAGGAATCGAAGAGATTAAAGGAAGAGCGCAGGCAAACATCAGAAGAGGAGGAAGAACGATTAAGGCCAAAAGGGAGGAGGAGATTACTCTAATGAAGATGGAATCAAAGATTTAGCCTACAAGCTAGCACATCACTGCAACATGGACTCTATGCTATGACACCTAAGCCTAACACTAGCTTAGGAGTAGAGGAGCAATGTGCTCCCCTAATCTCAACTAGGTGAACCTCACATTAACTTTCCTTGCTAGGGGTTTGGGGGAGGCGAAATAGCAAATGCAACTGCCTCAACAGGAGCCACTGGAGCTGGTCCACGAAGAAGGATGTAACTCTAAATCGGATCGACGAAAGAAACAATGAGTGCAGAAACCAAGCCCCCTCCATGGCCACAACAAGTACAATCAAAAGAGAAAAGGGCTCCATGCCAAGCCATGAATTCCTTGGTAACTCTCTTAGACCTCCTCAGAATTTAACTATTGTAGAGCATCAAGATGATGTCTAGTGTGCCCCCTCCCAATGCATCCCCAAAATTTAAAAAAATAAAAATAATAAAAATAAAAATAAAAATAAAAGAGAAAACAAACAAAGACTCACACAAAGAGAAAGAAAATGAATAATGAGTTTTTCCATGTATATCAAAGTGTCACAAACACTGCACCTAGGGGTCCTCAGGTTAGGCATGTACAATGGTCTTGGTCAGTTGGCTCTATGCCTAACCCCCTAGCCCTTCCTCTCCCCCCACTTCACACTTAGGGCACATCAAGGGTAGGACACACCTAGGGAGTTTGTGCTCGCCTACGGTTGGATTTGTCTCCCTAACTGACACCCACAGCACCTCCCCTGTACACAAACTAGGTCCTCAAGTGTGGGACAACACCACAGGTTGCCTTGAGGTTCAATCCAACTCCCAGCTCCACTAGCACGGAAACCATGCAACACTACACAGTGAGGTAGACACACCCCCAGGTAGTGCACTTCATTTTTCTTTTTTCAAGTAGACTCAACAATGGCGATCCACCACCGACATTGAAGGCCCCCACTACCCGATCAAATCTAATCTCGGCATCAATGAGCTCAATTATTCTACATCATATTAACAAATCAAAAATAATGTCTCAAGAGGCCTTCTAGTGTACTTCTCCTCAACATCAACAATCTTTTCCACTCCATTGAACCCTCACTTCATCCACACAATTCTACAAGGAACCCGACTAACTACGTACTATCTAAGTATACATGTACACTCACATAATATATGTGCCATAATCTATACATAGTTTGGGTCCTTAAGTGCAAGACAATACTCTTTGGTTTGCTTAGAGTTCGACCTACCTCCCAAACTAATCAAACTACGTCTTGTGCACGATGAGAAGACTAGCACTACCCCCAGGGAGAGAGCACATATGAGAGGCTTTCAATTGAAGGTATTGAAGACTCCAACACAAGCACCGTCAACTCTTTATCGACACTTAACTCTGAATTCTTATCCTTTATCATCCTGCAAGCCCATGTAAGAATCGTCGTCCACCGAATCCCTAGAACATCAACACCTGTGCCAGCCATGAGTGTAACTCCCAACAAAAACCAGCCCTATCACCAACTTCAACAACCCTATCGCCCGCCAATTAGGCCAACAACGTATCCCCAACAACCTTCATTCACACCACCACCAAATCTCCTCCACGGCAAACCACAGCAGTCCCTTTCAACCATGTCTTCGGTGCATGCCAAAGCCTACTACCTACGATGGAGAGTGCCATGGGACTGGCACTCGTATAGGAGGGGGGTAATGTTAACCCTCAGAAGAACAAGGTGAAAAATCCGAAAAATCTAAAGCAGGAGACAAGGCCAAGGCAAAAGTGAAATGGAAGACGAATGCACGCTAAGAAGAATTTGGAAACACAAGAAATGTAGAAAAGTCCTAAATCATGGAGAAAGGCACACAAGAAAAAGTGCAAGTCAATACTTTTATAAAAGAGTGCAAGGTGCACCATGATTTATTTTAAGAGCATCGGGGTCTTACTTGTGCAATTTGTAAAGGTAGGTGGGTGGTAGGAAGGAAGCTAGGAAGATAGGAGGACAGTGGGAAAAGGAGCCTAGGCTACGGCACGCCATGTAAAAAAGGGGATAAGGGGATGACCACCCAAAAGGGATTTAGGGTTTTGTATATAAAGTTGAAAAATGAATTAGAAGCTCATTCTTGTCTGTAGCCAAAAGTGGCTCTCTTCTTCTTCTTCTTCTTCTTCTTCTTCTTGATTGAGCTTGTGCTTGAGAGAGGGAGTGTGAGAGTGTGAGGGAGTGAGTGTGTGAGGGTAAAGGACTGGGGAGGAGAAGCTCTCCATCTTCTCCTCTCTTCTTCTCTTCTCTTGTCTTGTCTTGTTTTGCTCGCGGCAATGGAGCATGGAGCGTGGAGCTTGAGGATGGAGCTTGCTTGAAGTTTGCACTTGGATCGTGGAGCTACCGGAGTGCTCGAGAGAGGAGATAACTCAATCGGGCATGGAGGTAAGCTCACTACACCCGTAGAGATGGATGGTGCATCGGCTATATGAGAGGTAGCCATTAGTGCTCGGCTTGAAACGATTGAAGTAATAAGTGGTTCATGGGTCTTGGCGGTTGAGTGAGAGCTTCCACAGTGGATGTATGCGAGAACTTGGTCATATTGACCTTCTCATCATCTGATTAGGGATAATCTATCTAACTGACCTTCACATGAGAAGGTAATGGGCAGTCAATAGGCTTACCACCATGTATATAAAATTACTCGAGTATGTTATGAATGTACTCCTTCTAGAAGAAGTAGAAAAGTTCCTTAGAGTAATTGTGCATAATATGCATACTAGGTATGTGAGAGAAATTTTCCATGCCCTTCATCTCAAAGCTCTGCTTTTGAACCAAGTCTTCAAAGCATCCAATTCAGCATGAGCACTCCTAGTAATTGGCAGATCATCAATATATAGTACCAAAATGACAAGGCTACCATCATAGGCCTTCTTCATATAAAGACACATATCCATACCATTTGGAGAATAACCCTACGAATGCATAAAAGCATCAAATGTGCCATACCATTCCCTAGGTGCCTGATTAAGTCCATTGAGACTCTTTCTCAACTTGCACACTAGGTATTCTCTACCTTTTTCCACAAAGCCCCCTAGGCTGCTACAAATAAATGTCCTTATGTAGATCCCCATGTAAGAAAGTTGTTTTCACATCCATCTGATAAAGCTCCGAATCTAATTATGCAACTAAGGATGAAATGAAGCAAAGGGCTATCATCATGGCCACAAGGGTGAATATCTCATCAAAGAACTCTCTTTTCCTATTTAAAATCCTTTATAACCAAATAGGCATTACATGCTAGCTTAGGTTGACTAGAGGTGCTCTTCAACTTATACATATACTTGTGTGGCAATGCATGTTTATCATTTGGTAAGGAAACTAAGTTCCACGTATGATTTTTTTATAGTAAATCAAACTTACACTACATAACCCTCTCCCAAGAGTGAATATCACCTTTGCACATAGCCTTCTCATAGGTAAGTAGCTTATTAGAATTTGTCACCATGACATAATGTATAGAGGACTCAAAACAATCAAGAGGATATGAGGCCCTAGTAGCCTAACCACCTATGGGGCCTATACTACCTTTCCTCTTTGTTTAACATCATGATTCTACACAATAGGCAAATCTTGGAACACTACATCATCAACAATTGCTATAGGCTATCTAACTAGGATTGATTGTACTATAACAGGAGGCTCCTTTTGAAAGATCACCCTACATACCTCAACCACATGCTCTAGTCTCATCATATGCATCATTTCCTCATGAAATACAATATGATATCTATGGATAATCTTCAGAGCTTGTGGATTCTGAAGGTGATAACCCATCTCACTTACATCATCATATCCAAGAAAGATGCATTTGACAGACTTTGAATCCAACTTGTTGCAATCTTTTGGAATATTGTGGAAAACCTCACATCCAAATATGTGCAAGTGTGCATACGAGAGAGGTTTACTAGACCATACCTCCTCTCCAACTCTACCACCAAGAGCAGTGCATGAGGATTTATTAATTAATTGAATTGCAATAGTAACTACCTTAGCACAAAAATGTTCTGATAAGCCTACCTAAGCATAATGTAGAATCTTTCCTAAATAGTCCTATTCATGCACTTTGCAACACCATTTTGGGGTGGGTTGTAAGGGCTTGTCAACTGACACTTAATACCCCTCTCATCGCAAAATTGCTCAAATGCCTCAGAGACATATTTACCTCCATTTGTCAAATCGTATACATTTCAAGCTATGCCCAAATTGGTTCTCAACCATAGTAAGAAAGTGTTGAAACATTGGCAAAACTTTTGGCTTCTACTTTATGGAATAGGCCCAAAACTTATGCAAATAATCATAATGAATGCAACAAAATACTTTACACCATCTGATGGCTAACATGGCATGGGATCATAAACATCTAAGTGAACAAGAGCCAAAGGCTCACCCATGCACATAGAATTTGACTTTTTATGTGAGTTATGAGTTTGCTTGCCATATAAACAATGATCACATGAATCAAAACATGAGTAGTCAAGAGGTGATAAATATTACAAACAAGTTAAGACTCTCATTCCTTTAAGGGACACATACCCAAGATGGCAATACCAAAGACATATATGTGAAATATCCGTCATGATGAAAACATAATCAACACTTTCGGATACAAGCAAGGGATTTTGATGTCATGAGGCATATTCCACGATGGATTCTGTGAGGTTTTGCAGTGGATTTCGTAAAATTTTATTTATTGCCGGGGCTCATACACAAGGTAGATTCCTTGTGCGAAAAGTCGATGGGGACGCCTGTCCTTTTCGGGCATCTTGTTAATTTAATGTGCAAGTGGGTGATTCCATAGCGGGTGATTCTGCAAAATACATATTTAAATTAATAGACATTTATGAGTTTAGAGTGCTCACTTGTAATAAATTAAGGTTAGGATTGAGTTCTAACAAATTTATTTATTTTGTAGCTGAAGACTGCTAGGTATTTACTTTTGTTGGTTTAATTTTATTATTTTCTAACAATTATGAATGCTTCAGTTGATGTGTAGAGCAGGCAACGGTGGCGTTGGGAAGCACCGAGCGATAGCATGCATTCAAGTTATTTAGAAGAAATTATCATTTTTTATGAGTGTGCATCTTAGGCGTGGCACCAATATTTATTTTGGCGCACTTATTTATTGAAGTGCTTGATATTTATTTATTATTTTATATGCGCATGGATGCACGATTTAAATATTTATTATTGGACATTGTATTTAGGCACCGCTCGACTCTTTGGGTACCCAATAGCTTTAATTCTTTAGTGGGACAAAAGCAAACACAAAAGCTAAAGCGTGCTAATTGTAAATTGGGCTATTTTTTGAGCTTGGAGATGAATAATATATCAAATACATACTTTGTGAAGCGCTCACACAAGGCATGGGGGGAGATTGTACCCAATTAGTCTTTTGCTTCATGTCGTGCAAGTCTTCTCTCTTTTTTTGTGCAAAAGTAGAGTTCATTTGTTCTTGGGGACCTTCCGACGCTCACTACGCACACATACAGCATCCGATTTACGCGCCAGATTTAGGTTGTAACCTTGGCATCTTTAGCAAAAATAAGATTGCTGCGTATAATCTTCCATGTAGAATCAACAAAAGATACAAAATACCTTTCATTATACAAGTGTCCAGCTAAGATAATGATTTTAGTCAAAGACAAGATATGATGTATATCATGCAGCACAAATGGAGAACCATTATCAAACTAGAGTCTCACATCACCTATGCCAAAAATTTCACATACATGATCATCACCTAGTCTAATTGAACATGTCACAGTGTGGTACGTATAAAACTAATGTGACAATGCAAAGTAACATGAAAGGAAGCCCTCACATAAAAAATTCAACACTGAGAGTAAGTAGATTGAACACCAAGCAATTGAGTTCATCACAAGTGAAGAAGCAAAAAGTATGTAATCATTTGAACTATACTCCATGGCATTGATCTCCTGAATCTTAAGAGTATACTTAACAATGTTGCAATCATCAAAACACTTTGCATTATCCTACACCTTTCCTTTGCCTTATGTGACTTTGCCACCTATAATAATGACAAGTAAGAGAGGGCTTAGGACCATGGGATTTACTATGTGACTACCTATGAGACTTAGACTTGTCCATGTTGGGCTATGAGTCTCTACCATGGGAGTCATTCCCTTTACCATCATTCTGCTTCTAATTGTAAGTGCATGAGAAGTACATGTTGCATCAATGTTCTTCTAGTTCAGTTCTTTTGTAAGTAAAGCACTTTCTACATCAAAGCATTTAAAGCCATCTTTAGAAAAATTAGCACTCATAGCAGTGTGGAATGTATCCGAAGACTCAGTAGTGTCACAAGCAAGGACAGAGGCTTTATGTTATCCTCAAACTAAATGCCATGTGAGATGAGCTAGTTGAAAATGGAGTGGAACTCATTCAAATGAGTAGACATAGGAGTGCTTTCCTTCATAAGAGGCTTCTTCAAACTAATACAAGTGTGAATCAGGTTTTTGCTTGTCGTAAAGATCACATATCTTTTTCCACGAATTGTAAGCACCATGTTTAAAAATAAATTAGCTTAAAAAAAGACAAGATAATGATGGACTTGCGTAGCTCATCAAACTATTCCCAATCATCTCTATTTTAATCTTCTAGCTTTATTCCGTCGGTTTTCAATGGCCTCACTTAATTCTTTTGCAATAATAGTTACCAAATCTAAGTCTTCCAATACTGAAAGTTATTACCATCCAACTTTTATATGTTAAAGATAGCATTGTCATTAGATGAAACACATGTCATTATGTCTACCAACCAAAGAGAGTACATATAGTTGTAATAATAGTAAATCAGTCCCAAAGTTGAGCCAAAATGTGTGCAACATGAGGAAGATTGAGCCAATGCACTTGAGAGCAGATTTCTAAAGCCCAATTTGATGTGGAAAAGTGGCCCGAGAGACGTAAGGGAGCAAATTTCTCATGCAAAATGAAACGGTTATCAATGAGATAGAGTTTTCCTATATGGAGTTTGATGCCAGGAACCCAACGCAAGTCTTGATTCATCGATCAGAGTCCATTTGACCCCCCATTTAATCCCCACAAGGTTTGGCATTAAATCATATGCAAATAAAATGTAAATAAAAAACACTTAGTTATTGCAGCGACAGGAGGGAGGGACGCAAATTTTTTTGGACCTCCTCATCCCTCAATTTTGTGTCTTTTCCTAGGTGGAGATTAGTGAGAAATGATGCCATGGATTGATTTAGGCAGAGAGAGCTCAGTCTTGATTATATTCTCACGTGATATGGTGCAACGAATGAAATTGTTGATTTTTAGTATTTCTATCTCCTCTCTCCTCTTGTTGTGTGTTTCCATGGATTAATGTATGAGAGAAGGGGGTGGGTTGAAATAAAAGATTTTGATCGTGGGATGATGATGGAGCCTAAAGGAGCGTAGATCAAGGTTGGATGGATCATCAGTGGGGCGGCTATTCGAAAGCATCAATGGACCTCCAATTACGAGATACACACGTCATAAGGCACAATATCATGAGAAAGTTGTAGATTTTATTATTTTCTAATAACTTTTGGTTGACAATGGTTTGCATTTGGTTACCAATGCTGTGTTAAATAAATCAAGAAAAATCATTCATCTAATAATTTATTTGTAAACACCTAACACCTGCAACATTGTGCTTTAAGGAAAATTATGTGTTTTTTGGGATTTTGTCGTGCGTTGTCGCACGGGATTCGCGCAAGAGTTCATGAAGTCGCTCTCCGCAGGAACGCTTTGCGAGATGGAAGAAAAGTATGGTGAAGGGCACTCAACTCAAGGTAAACATGGAGCAAAAGAATCACAATACGTCATTTCAGCATGTCCACATTTAGGAATAAAGAGTCCAAGGTGTGTGCAAATATATTTTGCTAGCATAGCTTCACAACTCACGCAGCATCAATCTTCCATTCAAGATTATTTCCTGATGTATACCCTTCAAGATAAATCTCCAAAACTAAGAGCAAAACAATGAGCTCATTCAAAGAGCTCCCATCCTTTCAAGTATCACCACCTTTATTAATGTTCTTGTAAGACACCACTCTAGTCACAGAACTAGTTAAAGCTGCAAGAGTTCGTGTGAACTCCTACACAAAGGTAGACCAGCAGCTTTATCAACGATATGTCACATTGCAAGTCTCAAAAGAAGCATGGCAGTAAACTTCTACTTTGGACTTCATACAGTAATAATACCATAGCCCACACACGTTATCCATCACCCGAGGAGAAGCATAACATAGCAATCCTTTCATGCCACCACCAAGATGATGTTGAGTCCCTTCTGATGTTGTACTTGAGGCATGCAAGTAACTACGCAAGATGGGGCTTCTCCACAGAGTGTCAGATAAAGCTTCAGTGATTACACGGCTACTCCCTTCATCTTCATGTTCACATGTAGTCATCTCACTCAGATTTTCCAGTTATATCTTCCTTCACAGCATCAACTTGTGCTACTAGAGTGGCCTGGCTGCTACAAGCAGACAAACGTAAGTTCTAAGAGCTGGTGGAGGTGGCTCCTTCCCAAGTGCAGTCTAGAGTGAGATTTTTCTCTGTTTTTTTGCAGATACCGTCTTCACTCTTCTAGATCAATCTGCGAGAGGATGTCATAGTTATGGTGTTAGATTTCCCTGTCGGTCCTCCTGCTGCATATCTTGCTTCCTTTTTACTACGTCCTCCTTTGTGTTGCAGTAGCTTCGTCGTTGGCTTTCAGCATCACCATCCTTCTTCACCCTATTCTTCGTTCAGCATCATCTTCTATCGTCACCCTGCTTCATCACCTTCTTTGTCTTCAGAAAAGCAAATTGCTTGTCCCTTCTCTCCTACCGTCTACCTTCGTTTTTCATCGACGTTTTCTTCTATTCTCTGCGACATGTCGTCACCTTTGTCCTCACAGATTCGTCTTCAGCTACTACAGCATCACCTTCTGTGCTTCTATCTTCTCCACTCCATACTATTGAGAATCCAGCAGGAGTGGTCGTCGCTCACTGATGGAGGGTAGCAAAGGATGAACGGTCAGTTACGTCTTTGTAGGTTGCAAAGTTTTCTTCTGCAAGCGCAAATAGTAAGAGCGAGAAGAGGAGGGTAAAAAGTGAATCATGCACCGTTCTTCATCATGATATCAGTCTTTGATTCTGCACCTCCATCCCTCTTCACCTCCATCGTTGTCCCCTCGTTCATCTTCTACTGCTATTGTATTTTGCTACATGTCTTCCTTTTCCTCGCCTGTATATCCCCATCACTGAGCTCATTGGTCTTTATATTTGCTTACCAGCCCAGCCCGTAAGCTTTTTGGAAAAGCATCTAAAAACTTTGATCCTAAAATCAATGGTGTCATTAATATCAATCTACTTTTGTCCGTTTGAAATGCCAATCAAAAGCTTTTTAAGCATCCCTTCTTTATGATCATCATCGATTACGTCATCACTGGTCTGACATCATCATTTTAATCAGTCATGCTGCCTCAGCCTTTTCACCTTTAAAAACTGTCATAATAGCCTATTGATTTTAGAAAAGCTATTAACCAAGATTGTTGCACTAAAGGTGATTAGTTTTAATCAGGGTTTAAGTTCTCCGCAATGCATCTTCATAGACCAATCATTCTGGTTTCAAAGCATGTTCAGCATATTGAAGTTTGACTAAGGATTACCCATGGGAATAAAACACTCCTCCTTTTCACAAAGTGTAATAGCAAGATTTATAGCTCCATAGATTTCAAGAGAGGTCATTATCCAAGTTATGTGTAATCTCGATGAGCCTTGTCAATACCGAATGTACAAATATGGCAAGTTGTTTCATTGTGCATAATACATGTTATCGATGCTCAATTTTGAACACACAACAACAATCTTTTTGTAGAGCTTGTTTTATCCATCTTCACAAAGAATGCAAGTGTTGGTTGTAGCATTACTCCACTTGAATGTCCATAATATGAGCGGATATCCTTTAGCTTTCATGGACTACTAAATATTGATCCAATTTTGCTTAGGAAGAGTCATATCATCTGCATTGGCAACATCTGAATTTCATCAAAGTCCTCAAGTCTTCTTCATGTGAGGATATTCAGTGAGGATTGTCTATTATCTCTTGGATCATTGCTCTTGGAGAATATTCAGTGAGGATTGTCAGTGAGGATTCTTCATGAGCAATTGTTAGTGGTTCGTTCTGGAGAATATTCAGTGAGGATTGTCTATTATCTCTTGGATCAATTCGTTAAAAGAGTGGATTATACATCAAATGTGCTTTATGTGTTCACGGCACATATTGGGGCTAATCCCTAAGGTGTAGAAGAGTTGTAGTGGGGCCGCAGCATTCAACTGAGGGGCGCTCCCTTTATTTGTGCTTACGTGGCGTATAACATTGATATGTGTAGAGACTCCCTCTCTAAGAAGTGTGGGAAGGGTTATCCATTGAATTACAATCCATACAAACACAAAGGTTCTATATTTGAGATTAGAGTAGTATATCCCTTAGACTCTCCTGGCTACAAGGCTGTGTGGGGTGGCTTGAGGTGTGTAGTAGATACCTGGCTAGTGCCATAGAGCCAGTGTTGGGCTTGTTTTAGGTTCTGACAAGTTGTGTGTTTGTCAAGAGCCACTAATAAGTGGCGGTTTTCGAATCTCGGTCAATAGGGACCAGTTTCTTAGTGTACACCAAAAGGCTGTGAGATAGATTTAAAAGACCGTCAAGCCAAGCTTCAAAAGCAAGAGCTGAACGGGCTAGAAGGCGAGCCGAAATTATTAGGAGATGTTCTCCTCAAAGGAGTGGTCTGATATCCCTATAAGGGAGGGGTCTTAGTAACCCTAGCCCCACGCATAGTCTGTTAGAAGGAGGAAGTTCTAGTACTTTCCCTCTTCCAGTTGGTCAGCCCACTTTGAGTGGAGTAATAGTTCTCATCATTCAGACTGCTTTAACGAATCCAATTGTCACCATGGTGCAACCCATTGCAATTCCAGTTGGAACACTGAACTTGCCAATCTTAGGATTTCTTCTACCCATTTTTAATGGGTTAGCAAAAGAAGATGCGAAAATTCATATCAATGAATTCCAAAAGTTAATGTTCAACTCTTGAATCCAAGATGAAGGACACTTGACAATGTTCTTTAATATGACTCTGAAAGGACAAAAGCTGCAGTATGGTATCATACTCTAGAGGTTGGAACCATAACTATGATTGATGTATTCTTTACGGCCTTCCGAAGAGAGTTTACCCCTAAAAGGGGATGTCAGTATTGGCCACATTTTCTCAATGTTACATGTCAAGAACCTCACAAGAACGTTTGAGGCTACGCCAAGAAACTGAAGAAAGTATTTGTAAGTTGCAGACTTATATTCCTATTCCAGTTGCCACTCAATTGCAATACTTTTTGCATGGGCTAGACTTTAACATTCAGGTGCAATTGAGTGGTGTTTCTCTTATTGACGTTGATATAGCTATTACATGAGCAAATGTAGATTTGTGATTGCAACAAGTGGCTTATACCTCTAGGAAAAATTGGAATCCAAGTCTAGTTATTGGAAATACTTTGGCATTGACAAACGGAGGTCAAGGGACGCCCATGAGTATTGCCAATGGGAGAGGAAGCATAATTCAAAATGTGCCCATGTTGCTAGCTCCTCCCAGTGTGACCAAGCCTATGGCCAGTTAGATAGCTCCACCAAGTCTTGGAGGCCAAACAATAAACCCTAATGTTGTTCCGAGGAATCAACATCCAATTCCTACTCAAGTGGTTAGACCAATGGAATGACAGGTAGACAATCGTGGCTATGAGTCAAGTGCCTCGAATATCCTTGGCGAAGTTAAGGATATGATGAAGCACTATACTAACATGATCACCAAACAATATAAACAAATAGCTATAGATGTCAATTTTCTTAAGAAGCAACAAAATTTGATAAGGATTTGGCACCCCGAAGAGGGTGTTCCCTCAAGATTCAGCTGTAAGTGGTGTGGCGGTCAACTTTTTCCTAAAAATTACCCAATGTTAAATGTGACATATGCAAAAAGTCCAACCATTTAGCTAGCACCTATTGGAGCAAAATTAGCTCTCTTCAGCAAGGAAGCAAATAGCCAAGTCCAGTCAACCATCGAGTGCAAGAGAATAATCTTCAACAAGATGAGGGACCGAAATAAATATTGCAAATTGGCAAGGCTATTGTAGAGGAGCTGCCTAGTGGCAGTGAAGTTAGCCTTATTGAAGCCATTTTTGTCAATGGCACTGGAGCTTCTAATCTATGGGTCATTTTACGAGAGGTCAAAAGGGTAAAAATGTTGATAAAGACAAAGTAAAACCTATTGAGGGAAACCCTAAGCAAGATGATAAGGGGACCAAGTCCTTACCCCTGATATGGAAGGTGGACATCTAAAAGTTGTTGGACGGTAAAACTGACCCCAAGAACGATAAGGAATTGCCCAAGAAGAAGGCAAAAGTCAAGAAAGAGACACCAAAGCCAGTTCAAAGATCAAAGGAGAGAATGGTCTGGTGGGAAAAGAGAGCTCTTGCTAGCTATCATGAATTTGATTTAGTGAGTTCTCTTTGCGAAGTTTAGCTATATGTAAACCTCCTGCAGCTGATTAAGTTGTCTCTAGGAAGTGCGTAAAGAGTTTAAGAAGGTTCTTCACAACACAGGGTATATCGTGGAGCCCTTGGAAATAGCACGGGTAGGAGATGATTGGTTTGAGCATGCTGAAAAGCATTGTCCATGGGTAGCAGTATACATTAATGGAATATTAGTGGATCATGCTATTGTGGACACAGGATCCCCTGTCAATATTATGAGTTCAGAATCAATGGAGAGGCTAGATTTAAAAATCCAAAAAGATACCTCCACGATTTTCTGAATGGCTTATGACAGTTTAAGACAACCTGAAGGATGCATTACTAAAGTCCACATAATTGTCACTAATGTGGAATGCATTTTGAACTTTAGGGTGATAAGGTTTGTAGGGTGGCCTAGCTATCAAGTACTACTAGGTAGACCATGGATCTTAAAAGCGGACTATCAGGTGGTTGATATACCCGCTGTTGGGGTTGGTTGATCTTTGATAGAGGTGCTAGAACGTGTAGTAGTAGATGCCTACCCTAAATCTCCTCAAAGTGAGAGAGTTCCTTTATCCTCTACAGAGATACATACATTGGAGAATGCAGCTAGTAGTGAGACATCATTAAGTGACAAATCCAACGAGGGATCCACTACAGAGGATATTTATTAAGTAATGTTGAATGAGTCAGTAGAGGCTCAGGAGAGGATAAGAGATGCTGATGTAATTAGACCTTGGTACGATGAATGATTCACAGCCAATCAAATTAGGGTCCATGCTTAGTTTGGAAGAAAGGAAGAACTATGTGTCCCTGATTTAGGAATTCCATGACATCTTTGCTTGGAGTTATTGATGAGTTGGGACGTATTCCTCCTAGCCTGGTTGTTCATAGCATTCCCCTTAAGGTAGGTAGTCGGCCTGCGCAACAAAAAGTAAGGTGTATGCCTTTCGAATTAAGGGATAGACTATTCAAGAAATTGACAAAACTACGAAAAGTTGTCCTAATATTTTCGATACAACATAGAGAGTGGTGTTCGCCAATTGTTATCAATAATAATAATAATAATCAAATTCGGCTTTACACTGATCTCAGAGAGCTTAACAAAAAGACGGTTAAGGATTACTATCAATTACTATTTATTGATCGGATCTTGGATTGTTGTATTGGATACAACCAAATGGCTATTTCGGAGAAAGATAAGCTAAAAATGACGTTTATCTCACTAACTTCGATACATTGGCGTATCATGTGATGGCCTTTGTTCTATGCAACGTGCTTGGTTTTTGGCATTGTACAGTTGATAAGACTTTTGGTGACACCTCTTCACAGGAGTTAAAAGTCTACATCATGATCTGGGGACAGCCACCACAAGAAAAAGACAACCGATTATTTTAAGAAAATGTTTTGATTGTTGCAGACAGTTTTGCATTGCTCTTAATCCTAGAAAGAGCATCTTTGGGGTGCCCTATGGGTTGATATTGAGCCATGTGGTTAGCTCAGCTGGTATTACGACTGACCTTGAAAAGATAAAGATTATAGTTGATATGAGTCTGCCATGCACTCCAAAAAAGGTTCACAGCTTTTTGTTCATCAATAGGATATTATCAGAGATTTATAAATGCATTGGCAAAAAGAACATTGCCATTGACAAACTTGTTATCTTTTAACCATCTATTTAATTGGGGCAAAGCTTGTCATGTATCTTTTGAGGATATGAAGCAAGAACTAGTGAAAGTACCAATCCTAAAAGCACCCAAAAGAGGTGAAGTCTTTTATATATTTTCAGTAGCAATAATGCATAGTATTAGCTACTATTTAGCCCAAATTTGGAAAGAGACATGGTATCATCCAATAGCCTTTGCTAGCCGAAAATTGGGGATATTTGAGATCAACTATACTTACATGGAGAAATTGTGCATTGGAATAGTTTTTTCGACAAAGAAATTTAGGCACTATATTCTCTATGAGAAGGTGGTATTCTTTATGAAGATGGACGAACTTAGACTGTTAATGAACAAGTTGCAGCTCCCTAACCATTTAACAAAGTGATTAATGACTTTGCAAGAGTTCGATTATAAGATTAGGAGTAAGCCACCAAAGTTGCAAGGTATTGTGGGATTTCTTGTGGATTTCGGGGAGCTAAAGGAAATTCCAGCTGAAGGAAGTGACATTGAATGTCTATTCAAAATCGATACAGCTTCCATCCCTTCCTAGTATGCAGTTATAATGCATTATCTATCTACATGGGGATTTGGGGCTACTCTATCAAATTTTGAGAAGAGAAAGATTAAGCAACACGCACTATGCTTTTCAATTATGGCAGGTGTCTTGTATCGAAAAGGAGTAGACAAGATTTATCGTCAATATGTAATACCTAAGGAGGTACCATTCATTCTAGAAGAATGTCATGACTCAACATGTGCAAGGAACATTTTGCTAGATGGCTTACTGCCCAGAAAGTTCTCCATGCTAGATATTGGTGGCCATCAATCTTCCAAGTTTCTTTCAATTATGTCAAGTGTTGTGATATCTGCCAAAGACACAATGCCAAGGAGAATCGTAAGCAACTGCTAAACCCTATTTTAGTTACATTACCCTTCAAAAAATGGGGTATCAATTTTGTTGGACCAATATAACCTTCATCAACTACATGAAAGCATTATATTATTATAGCAACGGACTACTTTACAAAGTAGTCTGAAGCTCGAGCAACGATGAAGGAAACACTAAGGAGACGAGCGGTTTCATTATGGAGCAAATTGTTTGCCAATTTGGTCCACCTAAGGAGATAGTGTCTGATCGAGGGATACGCTTCTTGAATAAGGTTATAGTAACCTTGACGGAAGCTTTGAAAATTAAACACAATAAAAATACCCCATATAATCCTCAAGCAAATGGTCAAGTTGAGAGTACAAATAAACAACTCATAGGGATCTTATCCAAGATAGTGTCTGAAAGTAAGTGAGATTGGGATAAGAAATTATATGTGGTGGTTTGGGCTTACAATACAACATTCAAGAGAGCTACATGCCACACCCCATTCATGCTGGTATATGGGAAAGAGTGTGTCTTGCCAATGGAAATAGAGTTGCCCATTATGCGATTCACTCTCAAGCATTTGTTGGGTGAGATAAAAGCATTGCATGAAATATTTATTTCTCTTGTGCATCTTGATGAAATTTGATTGCAAGCTTTATTACACCAAGAGGTAGGGAAGCAAAGAATGAAAGCACTTCACGATCTTCGGGCTAAGAGATATAAATTTGTGAAGGGTCAGTTGGTGATATACTATGATGCTCATCGTGAGCTATTTCCAAGTAAACTAAAACCCAAATGGGATGGGCCATATAAAGTTATCCATATAGAAAAGAATGGATCTACAGCCCTTTTAGCAAATTTGCAGGAGTTAGAGTTTAAAAATAAAGTTAACTTTAATCAACTGAAGCCTTACTATATGTGTAGGGGCTAACGTCAAACTTGGTGCTTGTGCAGGTCCTTCATGATTCAGCTTTAACTTGCAGTAGGTACCAGGATGATCAAATGGGAAGAATCATTCCATATCTTGAGCATCCGTATTTTGAGCAATGTTACCACCAAGGTCAAGTGATCTGGTGGAGTAAAGGTTATCAAGTTATTAGTAGCAAGTCAGATCTTTTACGTGGGATACTAAGGTCTACTGCTACCACTGTCATCAAATTCTATAGAGTATTTCTATCAAGTTCAGCGAGAAAGGAGGGATTATACCCATCATACATCCTCCCTCTCGATTTGACTTTGATTATCATAAGTACAAGTGAGCTTATCAGTATGGCATAGCCTATCACTAAAGATTGGACCTATACTTTGTATTTTGGCAGAGCTTCTAGAGGGACCGCTAAATATGCGAGTGTTGGTGTGGTCATTAAAGATCCCCATTATCAAGTTGTTATGACAATGAAAGTACATTTAGAATACTCTTTTACTAATAATATGGTCGAATACAAGGCCTTGATTATACGGCTGAATGCATCCCGATGATGTGGTGGTATCCACCGGCTATTGGTGAAAGGTGACTCACATTTAGTGATCAACCAGTTGAATGGGACCTATAGTGTGCAAGATCCCATCCTACGAATGTCCAATTGTGCAACCTTGGATATGTTGCATATTTTTGAGACAGTGACTTATCAACTAGTTCCTCGATAGTGAAATCACTTTGCGGATTCCCTGGCCAATTATGCTTTTGTTGAAGATGTCTTTTTTAATTATGATCTGGGGGAGCCCTTACAATTACCTTCTAATATCAACCCAATACTACTTTGGGGTCTTCTTGCTGACATGTCCTATTTTGGCCATCGATGGCTAGTTTGGATTATGAGTCAAGTCACTGAGCACCTTCTTATTCTGTCATGGATGCATAGGATTGTTTATCCTCATATTCGTCAGACACCCCTTGCTATTTATGTAGGGGGGATAGCCAATAACCTAATGCATTTAGTGTAGGGCCTATAGAGCCCTTACCTTGGTCAGTCTTATGTTATAGTTGAGTTATGTCAGGACAAAGGGTTTGTTTCAACAGTACGCTGAATGGTCATTTTGTAGATTATCTTGTTAGACCAAGAGGGCCCTTTCTTTTGGGATTTAGTGTTTGATTTTGTAAGACCGAGAGGGCCATGTATTCTATTGTGAAGTGCCACATTTCATTAGGCCAAGAGGACCATGTGTCTGTTTAGTGCGAGTGCATTTAATGGGTTTTGTTTTAGTGCTATGCTATACAGATTTAGCAAGACCTGGAGGGAGCCTCTTGTTGCACAAAAGCTTCTTGTGGACTAGTCCAGGTAATGTTCTTCCTTTATGAGTACTTTCTTTTTCTGTTATATGTGTCTATGTACTTGTGGAGAATTGTTCTTTTGTTGGGGACTGGAAATCAAGGCATGAAGTCTTAGGGTTGGTTAAGTATATCTAGGGGAGGTTCGAGTAGTTATCTACCTCCTATAAAGACAGTATCAGGCATTGTAAGGCCTATTTTAGAAGGCAGTCCTAGTGACCCTGTTGCGCTAACCTATTAGGTAGCTATTGTAGGAGTCCTTACTATTGTAGGAGTCTTACATATAAAAATACAAAGGTGTGTAAAAAGGGGTTTTTACCCCTAAAATAGGGGTAAAAAAAGGAAATAAGGGCTTGGTAGGTTCTTGGGTACCGAGTCAGGACCTGAGGCCGATATCCTGTTCTCATCCTTGGGTCACTCTACACTGAACTCCCTCCTTTTTAGATGCCCAAGTATGGAAATGTTGAAAGAAAAATGTATTCAAATGATAATATATTATGACGAGGCTATAGGAGTCCTCGCCTAGTAGAAGTTCCCGGTCAAGTTGTCCTAAGTTAGGTATGTAGTTCAAGCCACCACCTAGGATGACTTCTTTGATGGTTCTTTTTAGCCAGTTTGTGTTGGAGTAATTGATTAGCAACTCGCTATGGATTTCTGTCAGATTGTTGTGGGTCTATCCCTTGAGGATTTTCATGCCTTGATTCTGTCACGAGATAGGGTGAGAGCTGTTGTTGTGCTTTGTTGAGTATTATTTTTTGTAGCAACTTGATGCTTTTTATGGTTGTTGTTTATGCAGATTAGTTTGTGGAATTCAACGGGCTGAGTCGCCCTATCCCGTGGTCGCCAATGAGAGCGGGTTTTTAGAGTCTAATTTGATGTGAAAAAGTGGCCTGGGAGGCATAAGAGACCAATTTTTTCATGCAAAATGAAACATTTACAAATCTACGACCTGAAGTTTTCCTAGATAGAGTTCAATACTTATGCTTCACTATTAATATGTAGTGAGTTAGTGGTAGATTGGTGGATCTCGGGTGCTTTTGGAAAATCTCTTATGCAGAGTTAACTTATGTATATGCTACTCTCTTGTTTGGGATTGCATCCATGTATTTGACATCTTTGGGTCTTTGACAACATTTGGTAGCTTGGTGGTTTATGCTCTATTTTGCACTAGTACTTGCATTTTATATCCTAGTTTCTACCTAAATATCCCTAGAAATAGGAGCTTTGTATTTCTTAATCTTTTGCCTATAGTTATACATTTATTTACTGCAAATTTTTGGACAATAATGCTAAAATTCAGTTTTGAGTAGTTGAGCAGACACTTGTATTCAACACTCTAGTATTTCATGCTTATGGACAGTAGTTTTGTCAGGACCTGAAATGGGCCTGGCACCCACTTCTATGGCACTAGCTGAGCCTCTACTACCCACCTCAAACCACTCCACATAGCTTTGCGGCCAAGAGAATCTAAGGGATATACTACTCTAATCTCAAAATACAAAATTTTTGCATTTTTATGTATTGTAATCCAATGGATAACCCTTCCCACACTCCTTAGAGGGAGACCCTACACATATCATTGGTATACACCACATAAGCACAAACAAAGGGAGTGCCCCTCAGTCAATTGCCGTGACCCACTACAGCTCTCCTACACCTTGAGGATTGGCCCCAAGATGCACCATGAACACATAAAGCACATTCGATACATAATTCAATCTTTTAATGAATAGATCCAGGGAGATAATAGATAGTCCTCACTGAATATTCCCCAAAGAACAACCATTAACCCTACAACTTAGGGTACCTCACACTCAACATGGATCGTTGTTTATGAAAACAATTGCTATGTATCCATGATGATACCATATGGTGTGTGCAATGCAATTGTGTATGACTAAAGTGCTCAAACAAGTTTAGTCATTAACAACCAGCATTGTGAAGGTGCAAAAATACTTCTTTTCATGCCTTTCTTCTAATCGAGATTGTTGTGTTTCTTAGGGTGTTAGCACACTGAGCCTTCTCATGTTACTGAATCCTCTTAGTTTTAACGCACACATATCCTATATTCCATGCTTCGTATAAACATTAGAATTCAGCATACTTTAAGTACTTGACATCCCCCTTCTTCCTAACACTTAAGATTATGCATTCAATGGTAGGTTTAGAGTGTATTTTTTATGTATTTTACTTCATGAAAGCAATAAAACCCACTTTAACATAGAGATAGGGCTGAACTGAGGCTAAACCTCATACCTCAGCCCTATCATACATTCACAAATATAAATATTATTTTTTTCTATTTTTTGGATATAAAAAAACCTATTTTTCACTATTTTTTATGTGTATATTTCTTGTTTACTACTTTAGACTGATTGATCTTCTTGAGAATTATTTTCTTGTCATATTTCATCCCATACGAACACTATACACATGACAAAATCCCCAAAAAGTGCATAATTTTTCTTAAATCGCAATGTTGCGGGTTTTGTGTGTTTATAAATAAATTATTAGGTGAATAATTTTTCTTGATTTCTTTAACATTGCTGATAAATCAAAGCTTTGGCAACCAAATGCAACCATTGTCAATCATTTTCAACCAAAATTTATCATAAAATAATAAAATCTACAACTTACTCATAAAATTGCACCTTATGACGTACGTAGCTCGTAATTGGAGGCCCGTTGATGCTTTCCAACAGCCCTGCTGATGATCCATCGCTCCAACATCATCCCACGATCAAAATCTTTCATCTCAACCCACCCCCTGTCTCATACATTAATCCATAGGAACACACAACAAGAGGAGAGAGAAGAGAGAAGTCCCAAAAATCAGCAATTTCATTCACTACACCATATCATGTG
Organism: Lygodium microphyllum; assembly: GCF_053477565.2. Lineage (NCBI taxonomy): Eukaryota > Viridiplantae > Streptophyta > Polypodiopsida > Schizaeales > Lygodiaceae > Lygodium > Lygodium microphyllum. Next base: position 115,328,736 of record NC_141148.1, read on the forward strand.
AGAATACAGTCAAGATGGAGCTCTCTATGCCTAGATTGGATCCATGGCATCATTTCTTACCAATCTCCACCTAGGAGAAAATGCACAAAATTGAGGGATGAGGAGGTGGAAAAAAATTTGTGCCCCTCTCATATCAGTTGCAAAAACTGAGTTTTTTTCATTTACATGCCATTTCACAAATATCTAGTTCACTTCTCACATGTTCACACTGCCCGACAAGTGGATTTTTGCATTTTGTAAGCATTGACACATGAATCCTAGGTTAGATATGAATCCTTTCCATAGTTTTAGGTCTCACCCTATATGACCTCCTACACCTAGAATCCAAGCCTTAGGTGGCACCTTAGGCATTCACTCATACAAACCACAACAACATAATTTGCATACACTATATATACCTAGGATAGGTCATACTTAGTCCTCACTTAGAGATAGATACAGAACACCTAGGATAGACATTGATAGTCACATAATTGAACTTGCACTAACTTAGAGGACCTCACAGTAAGACATATGTAAAACAATGCATATGCATAGGCTTCACCAACTTCTTATGTTGTCAAGCTTTTTTTTTTAACTAAAAATCCCTAGTGAAAGTGTAGATAGGTTTGGTTTTTGTTAGGCTAAATGTTTATGCATTTGTTTGTTTTGTCATTTCGTAGTTGGATTTTCTATGTTTGTCTAGCTTAGGATTTGTTTTTGTCATCTTGTTTGGTTTGTTGCACGTGGAAACTTGATGGCCTTGGTTGAGTTTGGAATTTTTTGGCCACGTTGGAATTGGAGTTTGTCCATAGCTATTGAACATTGTGGAACAAGTATGTTTTCTTACCAAGACTTTTGCACATCATGAGGATTATGGGTTCATGAGTACTTCATGTTGCACTTGTTGATTGCAGTGCACTTGGGAGTCGTCTCCTGATCTTTTCAAATACTTCCATACCATGGGTTGGGTTAAAGCACATTTTGCACCATCATTGAGCACTTGCATGGCATGAGGCCCACTGCAACTATATGCAATAAAACCTAGTTGCACATGCACTAAGAGAGCACCTTCCAATGAGCACACACTATTTCTAACACGCACGATATTTGGGATATTCATCACTAAGTTAGGAACCTCTAGTTGAGTGGGAAAGGTGGTTGGATGAGTTTGAGGGTCATAAAGGTTGCCATTAATTGTGAGATGGGTTGTTTTTTTGGTCAACATCTTGAGGACCATTATTTTTCTTGAGTGACAATAAGATTTTGGGTGGGTTGAGTGGAGTACTATATTTCTTCTTGATGAGCGTTGAGAGGTGAGGATAAGGATCTTTATTAATCAAGGAACTTTGTTTGTATTTTGCATGACACACGAGCACATGTAGATAGGCTAGGCACAATTTCTTCAGTGCATATATTATTTTTGTGGAGCATTGCTTGAATGGTTGCATATCATGGATCTGATATTGCATATTTTCTCGAATCATGAATGATTGGACACGAAGTTCTATTTCAAAGCATATTCTTGCTAGGGCGCATAGCATGAAAAATAGATTCATATGAAGAGAATATCCAAGGATGTGTACACCATATAGGAGTTTATGAAAAATTTGAGGGAAGAAACATGAAGGAAATTTCAGTTTGGTCGAATACACAAAAGATTCAATCAAGGCTAGGAAGAGTAGTGAGGTGTGAATGCTCCATCGTATTGGGGGATTCCGTGTTTTACGGGGTGCAGCTATTACTAATGTGAAAAAATAATTAAGGCATCCTCAAAGACATTTTTGTGTGTCGAATGAGAAGGTAGTCAAGTAACAACATGATTTCTATTGCCATGGAAATCTATGAAATGGGAAACCTTATACAACCATCAATAAATTCAAAGAGTTTGATCATGGAGCTTTTGATAGATTTGATATTATCGTCCAATTAGTGGAGCTCAACTTGGTGCGCAGATCGGATGTTGTACGCTCGCGTAGTGAATGCTGGAAGGTCCCCAAGAACAATAGAACTCTACTTTTTTGCACAAAATTCAATGTAAAAAGCATGAACGACATGAACAAGAGACCAACTAGGTGCAATCTCCCCCCATGCCTTGTGTGAGCGCTCCACAAAGCATGTATTTTATGTATTAATCATCTTCAAGCTCAAATAATAGCCCAAATTACAAAATAGCAAGCTTTTAGCTTTTGAGTTTGCTTTAGCACAAAATAGAAATAAAGCTAACGGGCGGTGCCCAAAGAGTCTGGCATGCCCAATACAATGTCCAAGTAGAAATAACATAATCATGCGCCCATGCGCATACAAAATAATAATAAATATTCAGCACCTCAATAAATAGGCGTGACAAAATATAGGCGCCATGCCTAAGGTATGCGCCCATCAAAATATAAATAATAAATCAAATACTCGCTATCCTCCAATGCTTTCCTCCGCCACTACTGCTATCTCTACACATCAACTGAAGCATTCACAATCGTTAGTAAAATAATACAATTAAACCAACAAAAGTGAATAGCTAGCAGTCTTTAGCTACATAAATAAATCAACTGGTTAGAAATAAATCCTAACTTTAATTTATTACGAGTGCGCACTCTAAACTCATAAACGTTTATTAATTTAATATGCATTTTGCGGAATCACCCGCTATGGAATCACCCATGTACACACTAAATTAATGAAACGTCCGAAAAGGACAGGCATCCCCATCAACTTCTCGCACAAAGAATCCACTTTGTGTATGAGCCCCGGTCATCAAAGTTTACGGAATCCACAGTAAAACCTCACAGAATCCATCGTGAAATATGCCTCCTGGCATCATACCCCTGAGGTGGGATAGCAATTGACCTCAATTGCTATTAGCTCAATGTGGAGCTAACAGAGTGGGGAAAGCATTTAAGTCTCTAGCATGCATCCATTGTGCTTCCTCTACAGGATGGTTCTTAAACTTATCTAGATATCTAGAATATCTTCGGCCAGTTCTAGTGGTCAAAAAGTCAGTATCTATAATAGCTTCAGGTTCAAGTCAGTATCTATAACAGGTGTACAGGTAATTGGCCTCTAAAGGGTCTTAATAAACTAATGTGAAATGTATTGTGAATTTTCCAGTGAGGTGGTAATTCTAACTTGAATGCATTGTCATTTATTTTATGAATGATCCTAAATGGTCCATAGAATCTAGGTGCTAATTTCACAACTGGATGTCTATCTACACTTTGTAATCTACGTTTTTCTATTCTCAACCAAACATAGTCATCAACTTTGAAATTCATTGCTTGTCTTTTCTTATTAGCTTGTTTGGTATATGATTGTTGGGCTTTGGCAATCATGGCTTTAACCTCATCAAAAATAGTATTTTGCATACTAGCAATATCATCAGCACTCTGAATTCTATTTGACAAAGATGCAACATGTGTAGATAATCTATAACCATAAATCACTTCAAACGGTGCTTTCTTTGTAGATGTGTGTGGTGTATTGTTATATGCAAACTGTAATAAATGCAAATGTGTATCCCATGTCTGTGGTTTAGAAATAGTATAAGCATGTAAGAGATCTAGAATAGTGCTATTAGTGGCTTCTGTTTGTCCATTCGTTTCAGGATGAAATGCAGATGAGAAATCAATCTTTGTGCCTAGGTTAGCAAACAGAGTAATCCAAAAGTTGTTACAAAATCTAGAATCACGATCAGAAATAATAACTAATGGTAATCCATGGTTAGTGAAAACAATTTTCAAAAACAACTGTGCTGCCTGTGATGCTGTTAAAGTTTTCTTACATGGAATGAAATATGCTTGTTTACTAAACCTATCTACTACTGTCCAAATCATATCATGGTTAGATTTAGTATTAGGTAAACCAGTAATAAAATCCATAGAAATTTATTCCCATGGTCTAGATGGAATAGATAAAGGCATAAGTAATCCATATTGTTTACCATGATGTCTCTTAACTCTTTGACAAATCAAACATTTAGAAACAAAGTTAGATACATCAGTGTCCATATGTGGCCAATAAAAATCTTCAGTTAATATACATAAAGTAGATATTATACCTCTATGACCTTGATATGGAGGACAATGAATCTCATTCAAAACAAAAGATCTGAATGAAACTGTAACACATAATCTCTTTTCATAAAACATAAATCCATCATTATAAGATAGTGAATCAATAGGAATCAAGTTATTTTGAACTAATTTATTCCAATCAGCATGAAAAGTAATATCCTGATGATAAGTATCTTTCATAGCAATCAAAGAATCAAAAGATATAACAGAAATATTATGAATGGCAAGTCTTCTACTTAATGCATCTGCCACTACATTTTCTTTACCGAGTTGATATTGAATGATAAGATGAAAACTTTGAATAAAGGATGTCCATTTGATATGTCGGTCAGATATTTGGGGTTGGCTAAGTAAATGTCTAATACTTTGCTAATCGGTCTTAATCATAAATTCAGAGCCCATTAAGTAGTGTTTCCACTGTCTTAAGGCTTGTACAACAGCTAATAGTTCTTTGTCATATGTGGAATATTTTAGTTCATAGGGTTTCAACTTACAACTAGAATAGGCTATAGGATGATTGTCTTGCATAAGTACGGCTCCTATTCCTGATCCACTAGCATCGGTCACTACTAAAAAGAATGGTATATTAAAATCAGGCAACTGTAAGACAGGGGCATGGGTTAATGCATGTTTCAATAAGTCAAAGGATTCATGTTGATTATCGGACCAATGATAGACAATACCTTTCTTTAGAAGTTTAGTCAATGGTAAAGTAAGTAATGAAAAATTACGCACAAACTTCCTATAGAAACTAGCAAGACCAAGGAATGATCGTACTCATGCACATTTTTAGGTACAAGCCAATTCAATATTACATCTATTTTCTTAGGGTCAACTTTAATTCCATCACATGATACAATATGACCTAAATACTCAATTTCTATTTTAAAGAATCCACTCTTTTCTGGATTTGCATATAGTTTATTATCTTTTAATAATTGGAAAACCAATGACAAATGCTCATAATGTTCTTTCTCATTTTGATTAAACACCAAAATATCATCAAAGAAGACAATTACACAATACTGATATTTCAAAAATATACGGTTCATCATTCTACTAAATGTAGCAGGTGCATTAGTCAATCCGAAAGGCATCACTAAAAATTCATAATGACCAAACTGTGTCCTAAATGCAGTCTTGAATATGTCAGAGTTATCTAGTCTTACCTGATGATAACCAAACTTAAGGTCTATTTTACTAAATATAGCAGATCCTTGCAGTTTATCCATAAGGTCATCGACTCTAGGAATTGGATACCTATTCTTTACAATGATCTTATTTAAAGCTCGATAGTCAATGCACATACAATAGATATTATTCTTCTTCTTGACTAACAAAACAGGTACACCAAATGGAGAACTACTAGGTCTAATCAATCCTCTATTTAGTAATTCCTCAACTTGACTTTGAATTTCTTTTTGCTCTATCTGGTTATGCCTATATGGTGCTTTACAAGGTGGTTGTGTACCAAGAATCAAATCTATTTTATGGTCTTCTGGACGTGAAGGAGGTAAACCAGGTGGTAGATCTTCGGCAAAACAGTCTTTAAAATGTACAAGAAATTCTTTATGCCTAGGGTGCATATGATTTTCTTTAACTTGCAGTTCATTCACCCAAATGAGATAAGATTTACTACTTTTGCGTAATGCACGTTTAGCTTGAGTATGCGAAAGCAGTGGAAAAACATTAGATGCATGCATACCATACAATGTAATATGTTTTCCTTGAAATTTAATATTAATTGAATGTGTGGAATAATCTATATCTGGGTTATGCTGATGACGCCAAGGCATACCTAAAATAATGTCACTCGACTGTAATGGAACAACTAGAAAATTTCTTCTTTCAGTGTATTGACCAATTTGAATCTCTAAGTCATGCACTTCCTATGTACCATTATACCTAGTGCCTAAGAATGCTGCTTTGATGCGATAATGCATAGGTACAGTCTGTAATTTCAATTCTTTTACTAGCTTTGCTGAAATAAAATCATGAGTACTACCGTCATCATGCAAAATAATCTTTTCCTTTCCATGCACTAAACATTTCATAGTCAATAAAGAATGTGGAGTTGGCATACCTGGTAAAGTATCCGAAGGAGTAGTAGTGTCATCCTCATCTTCCGTGAAATCAAGCATATCTTCATGTTCGTCTTCTTCCATTGCTCCAAGGTAGTTGATATGGACAGGTGGCTTCTTCGAATAGCAATTTGATGCTAGATGTCTAGGCTGGTGGCATTTATACCATACTATAGGCTTGGCTTTGGTTACATTGTTTGCAATAGCAAGAAGTCTAGGGACATTAGGATTTGGTTGTGGAATAGGCTTGGGGTTTTGGTTGGTATTGGATGGTAAAGCAGGTGGTTTTGCCCAATTCTTACGGAAAGATGGTGAAGTGAAACGACCTTGATTAAATCTTCTAAAATTTGAGTTGAATTGCTTAGATCCATAGTTACCATTGGCTTGGAATTACAGTGGACGTCTGTCTCTACCTCGCAGCTTGTCTTCAGTGTCATGAGCTAGTGAAATTGCGTCTTCAAGTGTTGCAGGCTTGAACATGTTAACTTCAGCGTAGTAATGCCCAAGGAGTCCAGACATATACTTGTGCTTGTGTGTCGCTTCAGGTACGTCTTCAAGTATGCGTAACTGGAGTAGTGCATTCCAAAAACGCTCTGTGTACTGAGGAATAGGCTCATGATCCCGTTGCTGAAGAAGGTTCCATTGCTTTATGGCTTTCTCATGAAATTGTGGAGGAAGGAAATTCTGCATAAACTTCTTCTTGAAATTCTCCCAGGTAGCGGAACAATCTATACTCTTGCGTACCACTGTCCACCAAAGAGATGCTCTATCCACTAAATGATTAGTGACACACTTGATTTTATCTTTTTCTGCATATGTTTCCTCATGGAAATATTCGTCAAACTGACTAATGAATGCAAGAACAGTTTTTCCCTCTCAAGTGCCATTGAAAGTACGGAATTTGAAATTTCTTTTACTTATCTTTGATTCCTTGCGGATGGTTTGAGCTTCGAGAGTCGCACCAATGGTATGTCGGATAAGGTCTTCAGATTGAGGTTCTTCTTTATCGGTAGACAATCTTTGTAAATTTGCCAATTGAACTTGCAATGCTTGCCTAGTTTGTCATTCTTCATCCAATTGCATCATAATTAAGTCCAGGTTTTGCTCCATCGTAGGTTCAGGTAGGTCGCCTTCAGCCATTAAATCATCCATATGTGATTCCGTCATCCTGCAAAACTCAAAAGACCTCTCACTCTCAAAATCAAGTTAGCGGGATGAGCGTAGCTCAAGTTCGGGAATACAAGGCTTATATGTTTTTGGGTGTGGCTTTCACAATCTTTGAAAAATCTGCGTTTTATCCTTCTTCGTATGCTGAAAATGTTTCAATAAGCCTGCGTATGCGTAGAGTACCTTCCAATGAACAACTTTGCAGTTCGGAGTTTCTGCGCAAGAACAACCATTCTATGAGTTTTGAACAGAAGTCAGTTTTGACTCCAGTTGACTTGTCTGACTTGCAAAGTACCAGATTAATGTGACTTGCAGAGTTTGTAGACTTGCAGAACCTAGTTGCTTTTGTATGACTTGCAGAACTTGACTTGAAAGAACTTGCAGAATCTGATTGCTTTGGTGTGACCTGTGGCTTATGACTTAGCTTAGTAGTGTAACTTATGGCTTAATAAGCCCAATTTGATTTTGAGGTATTGCGGCATGCTGTTGTCGCGTTTGAAGTCGGCGAGAAGATACTGACGCCACCCGAGATGGAATTTATGTTATTAAGCTTATTAAAGCTTAATACTAAGCTTTATAACTTAAAGATTGTAGCTTTAAAGCTTGGCAAAGAATATGGCTTATCTCTGTTCTTGACGACTTGAAGAAAAGAATGTAGGAGTGGTCCTCCGCCTCTGCAAGCTGGTCTTTCGCAGTCTGATGATGGAAACAGGGGTTCTTGATCGCCAGGAATCCGCCTGTATCGACCATTCGCGATGAGATTGACCGTAGAGCCCGATTGTTCCAGGAGCTCCGCCTTTGCACAAGATGGGTAGCGATTGGAAGCTCTTGATCTCAACTTCGCTCTGATACCACTGGTGCGCAGATCGGATGTTGTACGCTCGCGTAGTGAATGTTGGAAGGTCCCCAAGAACAATAAAACTCTACTTTTTGCACAAAATTCAATGTAAAAAGCATGAACGACATGAACAAGAGACCAACTGGGTGCAATCTCCCCCCATGCCTCGTGTGAGCGCTCCACAAAGCATGTATTTTATGTATTAATCATCTTCAAGCTCAAATAATAGTCCAAATTACAAAATAGCAAGCTTTTAGCTTTTGAGTTTGCTTTAGCACAAAATAGAAATAAAGCTAACGGGCGGTGCCCAAAGAGTCTGGCATGCCCAATACAATGTCCAAGTAGAAATAACATAATAGTGCATCCATGCGCATACAAAATAATAATAAATATCCAGCGCCTCAATAAATAGGCGTGACAAAATATAGGCGCCATGCCTAAGGTATGCGCCCATCAAAATATAAATGATAAATCGAAGACTCGCTATCCTCCAATGCTTTCCTCCGCCACTACTGCTATCTCTACACATCAACTGAAGCATTCACAATCGTTAGTAAAATGATACAATTAAACCGACAAAAGTGAATACCTAGCAGTCTTCAGCTACATAAATAAATCAACTGGTTAGAAATAAATCCTAACCTTAATTTATTACTAGTGCGCACTCTAAACTCATAAACGTTTATTAATTTAATATGCATTTTGCGGAATCACCCGCTATGGAATCACCCATGTACACACTAAATTAATGAAACGCCCGAAAAGGACAGGCGTCCCCATCAACTTCTCGCACAAAGAATCCACTTTGTGTATGAGCCCCGGTTATCAAAGTTTACGGAATCTACCGTAAAACCTCACGGAATCCACCGTGGCACGGAATCCACCATGAAATATGCCTCCTCGCATCACAACTATTGGTATCATAGATAAAGATTCACCATATATTTTTACGTTGAGAATAATGGCAACACTTTGGATGTTTAATGGCTTGTGCCATCAAAGCTCTAGAGGGAAGAGAAGGATCAATTTATGTGCTCAGCTTGTGAACGGAGAAGACTTGTACATTGGAATTGGAGAAATCATCAACCATGGAGTGCCTGATGGCCCTTCTTCCCTGTTTTGAAGTAATCATTATGATCATTCCAACAGAATTAACTATCATATAAAGGAAGCCATTGTGCCAGAAAAGGGAGACCAATTGATGCAATAACAAGGAGAGTGGGGGGGGGGGGGGGGGGGGGGGGGGGGGGGGGGCGTGGGGCGCAGTGGTTTAACATCAAAGAAGGAGTAAACAACACTACATATTGTGGGGGGTGTCATACTCTGAAAGGGAAGGTGGTGGCATTCTTGACGTAGGCATGTCAGCTTTAATCGATGGCCACAATGGTAATTGACATATTACCTCAGGGGGATCACTCATAAATATATGTATATATAACGTGAGTTCAAAATAAGGGGTTTTTAAAACACCATTTTGATACATTTTTTACATACAGAAGGGTGTCATATAAAGGGTTACTTATAGATTGAATAGAAAAGGGTTGTGTTTTATTCAAGAAAAATTCACAGATTAGGATATTTATAAATAGGCCATGAACGCACGTTATATAGAGGATATATATATAGTGAACCCCCTGAGTATATTACGTAGGCAAGATGGCAACAATTTCGGATAGATGTGACAGTGACATACGTGGAATATTCAGCGAACATTGATAATAATGGGCAATGATGAAGACACTTTCCAATAGCGATGATGGTGGCACATTTTAAACGTTTGATTTGAAACCTTTATGGCTTTCCACTTGGTTTATAGCCTTAAAGGCTATGCATTTAGTGTTAAGCCTTTAAGGCTTTGGCCAAAACATTTTAATTTTTTCAGCCCTTAGGGAGAAAGCAAAGGCATGAAAAGGCTTAGGCTTTTTGAAAAGCCAAAAGCAAAAGAACACAACGTATGGGTGTAAGGAAAAACTATGTAAAGATGGGTATGAGAGGTGCTAGCCTTGCCCTACTCCTCATAAAATTCTTGTAACTTGAGTGAGGAGAGTGAAGGGTTGCATGCGAGAGTGTGGACTCTTGTCATGCCACTTGGAAAGTTGGAGAATTTGGAAGCTAAAGTGCAGAGTGTTAGCTTAAGGTTTATCAAGGTATGAGAATTTAGTATAGTTGGTTTTGTCATTGAAGTTTATGTTTTTTCAAACATTGCAAGGTTTATGTGATGCTCTACCCAGATTTGAGTTTTTTGTTGTTTGAGCTACAAGAGGCATTGTGTGTCGTTTGGTTTCATGTGTGGCTTGTGAGGTGTTTGTGAATTTTTACTTTTTCCATGCTTGTTGTTTATCCGACAAAGTCAATTATTCTAACTAGGACTCCTTAACGTCTCGTTATCAGGTTGTGAGAGAGGCTTGTCTCGATCACCGCTCACGTAACAACATCATTCTTAGGCTAGGCCACAAAATAATGACCACTTTCAGATGTCACAACATCCATAATGTTTAGGTATATTAGACCTAACATACATGATACCTTAAGCTTAGGTTGCAAAGCATTTTATTTACCTTTCTCACTTAGACCACCAAGGCTTATTCCTAAACTACACTCTTAGTACATACACACATGGTTGCACTTAGCAGAAGGCACATAGACATAGTTCCAATGCACATAGACATAAACCAACAAGGACCACAACTCATACCACTTATTGTAAATAAACAATTGATTCAAGTTTTATATTTTGGTCACAAAGACACATCCAAAGGAGCTTTGAGACCAAGATGATGTAAAATCAAACACTTAAGCTAGAAAAGTTCAGCAACACTCGAATGAGACATTGCTTGCAACATAAGGACATACTAATTGAAGTGACACGTGCACAAAGGTCCATTGATCATATCCTATAGAACTACAAAGATCAAGGGAGCTACAATTTTGTAATCTAACATTGAAATATCACAAATAATCGAGCTTTAGTAGATCACATCTAGTAAGAAAGTAAAAGAAAAATCAGAGAGGAAAAAGACACAATAAGAGATATCCAAGGAAGAAACATCGAATACACCTAGAGCTCCAAAGTGAAATGCACACACAAAGCACTACTCATTAAGAGCAAAATACAAGTGCAAGATCTAAAGGTGAGAAAGTCCTATGTGATTGAAAAATCAAATCATCAAGTAGCCTTTGCATCTAAGCTACCTCAGATGCAACCATACTAGCACCCTTGTACTATGCTTGTGACCTCAATCTACCACTCCAAGGTCTATCAATAGAACCATGACTAGGAGACTCTTGTGGCCCACTCAATGTCTGTGAGACTGTTGACCTATTCTTTGCATAGACCCTCTCATGCTCATCAAAGCCAATTATATTCTACGCATTATTGTACTAGCTACTCATTTCCTAAAAAACATCTCTACTAATTCTCAGCTCTTGTGTAACATGGTTATAACATCTATATCTCTTCTACTCAAGAGAATATCCAAAAAATACACATTTTTTCACTTTGGGATCCAATTTACTATGTAACTCATCAGGGTACAAGCAATACATCCAAATACTTTCAAACGGGACAAATTTGGCTTTCTACCTACCCAATTTGTATTAGTATAACCAAATAGGTGTACCATTGAGTAAGCCTTATAAAAGATATCATAATCTAATGTGGCCTCAAGGTACATCTCACACTATCCAAACAAAGATCAAAATCTTCCCACCATCTTCCTATACATTAATCTTGCAACATCTCACCCACATTAGCACTTAGTTTCACATTTTGATCTAATGGCATTGAGATTGGCTTACAATTAGCCACACCATACTTCATCAACATCTCCAAGAAGTATTGAGAGCCATATCCCCTTAGATGTTCGTATCACATCAATGCCAAGAGAGTAATTCATCTCTTTCAAACTTTCATGTCAAATTTTTGCTTGAGAAGGCTCTTCACATGCTCCACCTCTTGCACCTTATCACCCCAAACAATCAAATCATCCACATACAAGGTAATCACAATGATGCCCCTACGACTCTAATGACCATAAAGTGAGTGATTTGCATTTCCAACATGAAAACCAAAAGAGACAAGGTGCTATGTCATCTTGTCATGCCATACTCTTGGTGCTTGTTTCAATCCATACAAGGCTTTGCATATGGGGTGAACCATGCTCTCATAACCCTATGGCTGCTCCATGTACACTTCTTCTTGTGACTCACTATGAAAAAAATCATTCTTTACATCCATTTTATGCAAAACCCAACATTTTTATATAGCTAGCTCTTATAGTTACCATCTTTTCCACTAAAGTAAATGTCTTCTCATAATCAATCCCATAAGTCTGTGCATGACCTTTAGTAACCACTCTTGCATTATACTTGCTCACACTATCATCTATATTATGTGTCCTTTTGCAATCTACAACTATCTTTGCCTTAGGTAGTGGCACCAAATCCCGAGTCTAATTTACATCCAATATAGTCATTTCTTCATCCTTGCTTTCTCTCAATGCATATGACCAATAATTTTCTCAAAAAAAGTAGGCTCAACTAATTTTATAGCCTTCACCATATGCATAATGGCAAGCAATATAACGATCATATGACAACTTATTTATAGGATACCTTACTCTCATTGATCTTTGCACTTGTGGAGTGCTCTGTGATCCTTTTGCATTAGCCTCAGTTTTCCTTACACTAGGTATACGAATAATTAGAATACCAAACTACTCATCCATACTTTGATCTAAGCCATTAGACTCACCGTCTACATATGAATAGCCTACAAAAACATCTAGCACACCAAGTGACTCAACCACCTTTTCTTTTCCTTGTGTGATACATTTTCTACACTTGTAAGGGTGCTATTCATATGCAGCCTACCACTCTATGGTCTCTCAATAGACCTACTAGAAGAGGACTCTTCTGGCCCACTCAATGACTATGGGCTCACAATTTCTGCAACAATCACCTTCTCTTTTACACCATCTACAACATGTTTTTCAGTAACACATCAACTACTCATCTCATCAAACACAACATCTCTTTTCACCTCTGAGTTGTGCGTAATCGGATTATAATATGTGTAACCCTTTTGTTTAGGGAATACCCCATAAATACACGCTTTTTAACTTTTGAATCCAACTTCTTTTTTAGATCATAAGGAACATGTACATATGCAATGCATCCAAATACCTTAACATGTGACAAATTTGGTTTCTTACCATTAGTAAAGTCCCCCTCTGGAGTCACATCATGCATTGCAGTAGTGGGAGTCATATTCATAATATACATAACTAGACACCTTCAATCTAATAATAATGAGGCATGTTCTTTTTAGCCCCATCAATGCTTGTGCAATTTCTATGATGTGCATATTTTTCCTTTCAGCAACACCATTCTGTTGTGGAGTGTATCTGCATGTAAACTGCCTCTCAATTCCATAATCATTTCAAAAAATTACTGAATTCATTGGAGAGGTACTCTCCCCCTCCATTTGACCTCATGCACTTAATCTGTACACCTATTTGTCTCTCAACCAAATTTTTAAAATCCTAAAAGTGAGAGAATACCTCACTTTTCTCCTTCATGAAGTATACCCATGTCTTCCCTATAAATTGTCAATAAAGGTTAACATAATACTTACATCTAGCCATTGATGCAATATTTGTATGACCCCATACATCTGAACATACAACATCAACTAAATGCATGCTTGCATATTTATCATGAGAAAATGAATGCTTTACCTGTTTTCAAAATTGACATGCTTTACACACTTTTTGCATATTTTGATCATTACATATTTACATGGCCAATACATTTACACCAAGTACCAATATCACCTAGAACTCCTATACCTTGTGCACATTTACATGGCCAATATCTTTATGCCAAATGACAATAGCAACCTTTAGCTCGGGTACATTGGCATCCAAGGTAAACATCCTTCCCATAGGCTTGCCTTTTGTTGTAAGCAATTTACATCTGTTCTAGAAATCTTCTACAAAGTAGTCACTCTGATTGAACTTCACTTGTAATCCCTGCTCAACTATTTGCCCAAAAGAAACCAAGTTCTTTGATATGTTAGGCACATGTAAACACATCAACCAAACACTTATATTTTCCATTTTGCATAAACAATGGGATACTCCCAACATGACCAATAGGATGCACTATATTATCACATGTTTTCACAAAACTAGACATTTTAACATTTTTCATTTCTCTAAACCATTATTCATGAGACGTCATATGGTTAGAGAAACCTAAATCGACATACCAAGCATCATTAGTCATTATTTTTTATGCATCTGCACTTACTATATTCATCATATGATGCATAACAAACAACTTCTCATTATCAATCCGATTACTAGTAGATGCATAATTGTTATGTTGTCTTCTCCCACTTCTATTATTTCCACCTCTTCTCTTATATGGAGAGTCATATAAAATATAACCTTTTTTACTATAATTATAGCATTTTTTGTTATCATAACTTGCATTCTATTTGCCACATTCTCTATGGCTCACTATGCCTCAAGACTGGCCTCTACCAATTGTATATGACTACTCATGTGAGTCATGAGATTGCCCATGATTTTGCTATTAATGGCCACCACCGCAGCTCTACCACCGCAACCTCTATCTCTACTTGTGTTAGAGTAGAGCATCTATTTTGAACTATTCTTGCTTTATGACAAAGATGCATGGTCCCAATTTTTTCTCTTCTAATATCAACATAGATATTAATCTACAAAGTCGGGGATGGTGTCTCTTGTGTTGATGGAGGTTTGAAAATGCTTATACCCCTCACCCAAGCCATCCAAACATGAATCCACTATATCATCATCATCAACGTGTACTTTAATAGATCCAAGAGCTTCAATAATGCTCTTAATCTTCAATGCATACTCATTAATAGATAGATTTCCATGCTTGATATTGTTTAACTTAGACTTCAACTATGCCTTTCTAGCTATGGTATTTGCACTAAACAATTTGGCCAGCTTATTCCATGCTTCTATAGGGCTATCTTTGGATCTTGTATATGCCTAATCATATTGTCTAAAACACTAATGGAAAGCTAGCATATAACTTTTTGAGCACCTTGGTTCCATTCCTTAAAAAGCTTCATCTCCCTAGGCATGGCGTTTTCCTTCGGTAATTCCGAAGCCTTAGCATTATCTCCTTTGATGTAGTCCCAATAACCAATACCCATAAGAAATTTGGTCAATCAAAATTTCCAAGCATGGAAGTTATGCTTGTCAAGCTTGTCACTAACAATATGATAAAATCCCCCAAATATTGTATAGCAAAACCCACAAATTTGCCTTTATCAACAACCTACTAATTCAAGTAAACTATCACCCATACTTAGCTCAATATATAAGCATACCCATAACAACACCTATAATGTCTGAAAATATCCAAATATTGTCTACCACACCCAATACATGCAACATGTTTGCAAAATGACAAGGTTCATAGAGCATGAATCTTACTAGATTTGCATAAAGACAGCCTCAAACTCTTGAAAGAAGGCTGAAATGCACCTGAAATTAGAATCCAACCACATAGGTTCAATGGTCAAAGATCTATAACACCCCCTCAAGCACTTCAAGCTCACAAAGGTAGTTCGTCAATCGAATATCATATGGGAGAGACCTCCACCAATGGATGTCATGCTTTGTTCCTTGAACCCATGGAGCATGCTCCCATATTGCAAAGGGAGGTTGGGGAATTTAAGCTTTTCTAGGGGTAATTTAAAGCCTCACTATCAGCCATGAATAGAAAGTTGCGCATCTCAGCTCGGCCCATTAGGAAGCACTAGCTCTCAAGTATTTCGTATCTCGCCTATTATGATATGTTATCATTTATGGTATTTATAAGTATTCCTTCCTTGAATATTGTTTACTCTTTTACATATGCACACACACACACACACACACACACACACACACACACACACACACACACACACACACACACACACACACACACACACACACACACACACACACACTCTCTCTCTCTCTCTCTCTCTCTCTCTCTCTCTCTCTCTCTCTCTCTCTCTCTCTCTCTCTCTCTCTCTCTCTCTCTCTCATTTGAGCATGTACTATTATTCACATATTACATAATACTATTCTATAGCTGATTACATAAACCCTGACATGCTCTTTCTCACACATGCTCTCTCTCTCTCTCTCTCATATTTAAACATGAGTGTTTTATTATTCACATATTACATAATACTATTTGTCTTATTGTTGCAACATTTATTTGATGTCATTGCCTTACATGTCATTTATGTTAAGCCTTGCAATTTGAGTTGCTTGCACATGTCAGTCTTTTGAATACTGGTTTGTAAGCAATGGCTTCATCTATGAGGAGCATGATAAGGAAGAATATCTTGGGAGTTCATAGAAGGCTTCTAGAAATTACTAGACAAAGCCACAGGTTCCAAGCAAGAGTCAAGACATGCTTTTATTATATATAGAGGGGGGTTTTATAGGAACACTCCTTGCTTTTGCACCTTTTCATGTTCATGGTGTGAACATCTTCCATTTCCCTTTCCCTCTCAACTATCTTTCTCTAGTGTGTGTATATATATTTATTACAACAATTCCATGCAATGCAAATAGGACAATAATTGGTGTGGTATTTCGTGTAAACGTTCATGCAACAAATGTAAAATTTGTCATTGTACATCATGGTTCTCTCTTGGGAAATTTAGGGGACCATGTAAACATGCTTGCTGTTGAAGACGCATTGCATGAAGTTCATGCAAGTGAAACTCAATTTAATGAGGACATTGTTATGCATGGTGAGCAAATATATGTTACAACCCTTTCTATTTTGCCATCTTTGTTGCTACACAAGAGAAACCATCATGTTGTAGAGAAAGAAGAGCAAATAGAAGTTGTAGGATGGTCCTTGGTTGGTGCAAATATAGTTCAAGAAGAGCAAGTGATTGGGGATGATTGAATGCAAACTGTGCTCCTTTTTGCATGAATTATCTCTATTTGGATTGTCATCTTGCTATGGATGTATTGGTGTGCAAAAAAACAAAGGTGCTTTCTGTTGGGAGTCAAGATAGATTGTGCATGCATTGCTTTGCATGGCTTTAGAGTGTGAAGAGTAATATTGTGCATGCTCCCTTGTTTGGAAGAAATTGTTATAAAAAAGATGAAGTTAGTTTGATGACTTTGCAATAACCGCCCCCAATTTTGAAGAAGATATTGGATGGTACTCATAGGCATAGCTATGAACTTGAAAATAGCATGTTTGGATATAATAGTACAATTTCCTTTGTTTCAATTGGGGAACATATATATGAATTATAGGGTTTTGTTGGAAATGGATATACTTTTTGTATGTATGGTTTGGTGTCCCATCGTATTGGTCTAATGTTGCTTGTCAAAGTGAGAAATAGGACCAAGATTTGCATAGTTTTATGTGTATGATACTTAACATGAACTAGCAAATCACTTACAAGTGATGCCTTCCTTGATATATGAACATTTGCATGAGCTTCAAGAAATGATGCACAACTACAACATCTATGCACAAGCTTTTCGCTTTGTTGGGGCTCTTTGCTGGCAAAGTTATGCGACAAAGTTTAGGATGACAATTACAAATAGCCGTTCTACCTTAAGACAATACTCAACACTTGTTGGGAGTGAGATTTCTACAATTACATCTAGAAATGGTGAGGAGGATGAGCTCAATCATCATGATATCCATGTCTTCACCCAAGAGGGTTGGTGTATGTGAATGTCTATTTGCATTAAGTGCACATGCCAATTTTGTATATCATGCTTTTTCCAAATAGAGAAGATGGATGGCACATAAGGATTCCATATAGCAATGTTGCAAAGGATGTGCCAATAGATGAATTGACAAACAAGGTTTGTATAACTCGGATGGAGTTCTATGGATATCATCTTCATGTTCAAGAGGATTTAAATGCATGTCTATTTGAGAGGAGGAAGGTTGTTGCAATAAATTATAGTGGATGCATATTTTAGTGTTGAGCATTGCAATGAATCAACAAAACATTGCATGCAAAACTATATCAAGGTTTGGCAAATATGGTGTGCAATGTTGACAATGCTAATGTTTGTGCCCCTAGAACAAACGTTGGTAAGAGAATTGTTATGCTATCTTCTATTATGGGTGGTTTGAGATTCGTGCATCAATTGTACCAATATGATATGGAGATTGTGCATGTGAAGGGCATGCTTAATATTTTTATTAATTTATGTGCAATCCCTATTAGTGAGAGATATGACAGCCACTTTTGGGCCCTATGTTAGTGTTCTAGAGTTCCAAAAGAGAGGTTTGCCTCACTTGCATAATTTTTTGATTCTAGAAGAGACATTCAAACCATCAATAGTTGAGCATTATGATAGATTAGTGTGTGTTGAATTCTTGGACAAGGAAAAGTTCTCTACATTGCATGAAACAATTGCTAGGTGTAACATACATGGGTCTGTGGGGCTTTCAATTTGCATGGTCCATGTATGAGTAATGAAAAGTGTATGAAGGGATATCCAAAGAAGTGTGCTCACAGGATTGGTGTTTATCATACCAAATATCCTATTTACAAGAGATATGATGATGGTAACTCTATGAATGCTAAGGATAGTTGACAATTGTTGGGTGGTGCTCTACAATCCCTACCTTTCAAAGAAATGCAATGCACACATCAATGTTGAGATATGTTCCACTATTGCAACTACAAATATGTTTGCAAATACATTTATAAGGGTTAGGACAAAACCATGGTCAAATTTGCATCTATGCGAACAAAAGGTAGCAATCCATAATCTTTGACAGGAATGATTGGTGAGATTGAGAGATACCCTGATGCTTGCTATGTCTCTGCATCTAAAGCTTGTTGGCATATTTTTCATTACCATCTACACAATGAAAAGTCTAATGTTCAAAGGTTGCAATTCCCTCTATTGACAGGGCTGAGAATGACATGCAAGATGTAATTACAAATCATAATGCTAAAAAGACCTATCTCAAGAGTGGTTTTTGTGCAATCAATAATATCCAAAGGTAATAATATTCTTATACCAATATTTTCCTACTCAATGGGTGTGGACTATAAGAAAAAAGGTTTGGAAAAAATGAAAAAAAGGAAACATCATGGGCCATATGTTTTTTGTTTCTCCTACATGTGGTGAAAGGGAATCGTATATTTTGAGGACTTGCGGACAATTGCCTCTATATTGCATCCCACATTTAAGAAGCATATGTGCCCATGGACATGTTGAAGAGCCATCACAAATGGTTCGTGTTTGGAGAAGGCTTAACACATGCAGCTTGGTGTGCAATTAAATAATTTATTTGTGGCAATATTAATGTCTTATGAATCAGCTTCACCATGACAATTATGGGAAAGATTGGAAGCCCCTCTTATGGATGCTATTATTCATAAGTTGAGAATGGCTAGTTTGCAAGTGATCAATTGCACTCAAAGACAAGAAACGAAGCCTTGAAACACTTGCGATCACTCTTGAGACAATATGTCACTTTGTGTGATTACAATGGATTGCCAAAAAAGTAGTCACTATGGAGTATTGTGAGGCAATCCTCTAATATTTGAGGAGCTTGAATATGACCAATGTGAGGAGGTTTGGACTTTGGAGCTAATGATATCATAGCTCAATAGAGAAAAGTATCCATTCAAATGTAATTGTTGATGCCATCTATGCTTGTGAGAAGAAGTTATTTTGTTTTTGTTTTTTTGGGATGGTCCTAAAGGGTGAGTAAAGACATTTATTTACAAATGGATTTTAGTAACACTATGTGCATTTGGCTTTGGTGACAACATCATCTAGTATTACTGCATTAATGTTGCCAAATGGTAAAGCAACACACTCCAAAAAATTCTATTGCAATTAGAATAACACTCTACATGTAGCATACATATGCAAAGTGATATTGCACAATTGTTGAGAGCAACTTGCCTTATTTTATGAAACGAAGCTTAATGACGCATCAAAATGCTTTTGAAGCCTTGGATAACAATTTGAGAGATAATGTTTTTGTGACCGATGTTTTGGTGGCAAGACTATGTTATTGGAGGCGACTTCAAAGAAATCTTTTCCATTGCTGTAAAGGGAGAATGAAAGGATATTATGAAAGTCCCTTTGTTGCTCTACTTTGTGGCAACATGTTAAAATCTTGAAGCTAATATAGAGCATGGGAGTGTGTGAAGGCTGTAATTTATCCTTCTTCTTCTTCCTTTATCATTTCCTTGATGATATGCTAGCTAAGGACGGCTAATGGATCTTTCTCCTCATGGTTCTATCTGTTGATGTCATGCATCTTGCTTGGGTCTTGTAAGGACTATTGCTTCCATGTGATGGTGTTCTAAACATGAGAGGTGAGAAGATTGCTGTAGACCACATCTTACTTGGGTGAGGAAAGATGTGACTATGTTGTCATTGCCATGTCTTTTGAGGCAACATGCTTACCAAGGGATGCAAATTCATCGTGAACCTCCTCTATTTTGACTGCTATTCCATTTACTATACTTTTTGCAAATAATTAACCACAAATTGAAAGAGCACAGGGGAGCGAGAGAGAAATTGAGACACGAGTGCATGGTAAGAAAATGGATATAATCTCCTCCTATGCATGAGTGAGCATCATCTCCCTCATGCATATATTTATGCATTTGTATTTCTCGCCCACTTCTCACCTTCTTGTGCTAAAAAATAATGAAAAGAATACTTTTGGGCTTTTTACTTTCCTCAAAAAACTACTTACTTTTGTCTAATCATTTCTAGCACCTATTTGATAAGTGTAACCTCACAAAAGTATTTTTATTACTCGTAGACCATAGTACAAAGCTTACAACAATAATAAACAATCTAGTGTATAAGCTCATAAATAAATTTCTAATGATAATAGGCCCAAAATAATTATACTTCCATGCACCAAATGTGCCCCTTGATAAATATAAAAATCATTGCATCTACATAACTCCATCTAAATAATTTGCTCATTAGAAACACAAAACACATTACTTCATTGCCATCTATCCACTTTGCATAATGTGACTAAGTGTTACATGCGTGCATAATGTGCAACAAGTCACTACAATGCAATGAATAGAAAATAATAATGTAAGCCCAAAAAAGAATAAACATCTTAGTTTCATAGGGATAAAATAAATATCATGACATTATCTATATGATTCTTCATGGTCATGGGATCTATGCCAAAGCGCTGCCACGACTTTATCTCGAGGGATATCCTTTGGGTGAAGGTCATGACTTGATAAAGAGAGCATAAACGACTCTAGACCACGAAGGCATTATGAATATATCACACATGAGTTAGAATTGAATCATGGTAGCTTATGAGGAAGGACAATTGAGCTTGTCCCACAGGGCTACTGAATTTATTATAGACCCTATGTAGGTTCAATTTATAGATCCGATAAGGGATGGGGGTAGGGAGGGTACTGAAATCCCTTAGATTGGAGGTGTCTAGAAGATTCGATCTTACGCAATGATAGATTAGCCCAATCCAAGCCTTCAAGCTTGCCTTTCGCCAAGAGTTGGGAAAGGATGGACACCTAAACTAGTGGTGCCATGAGGGTCATCTAGAAAATTGAGGACGCTGATGATGAAGAGACTTGTGGGAGTTGGGGAAGGAGATGCATCTAAATAGGTGGTGCCATGATGGCCTTGTAGAATAGAGGATGCGAATGATTAAAAAATATGATGTTTTGACCACCATGACCACAAGGATTGTCTCAAAGTCTGCCAAGAATGGGAAGGGTCAACATAAGAACCATGAACATGTTGATCACAATAATCGATAGGAAGACACTAGAATTCATAATGCGGATTGAGATGTGGGTGGTTCACATATAAAATTTAACAGGTTCTATTGGAAAATTTTAGTGGAAAGGTGATCATATACCCTTTTCTAGTAGCCTATCTTTACCAAGATTTCTAGCATAATCGTATATTCACGCGTCTACCCTGAAGGTAGCTAAATACTAAGAACGAGTCTAATGTTAAGGTAGCCAAAGCTAATCCTTCCAGGAACAGGACCCGACGATCGAAGTCAAGCATGGCTACCACGAAGGAGATGCTGTTGTCGTACCTGGAGGTCTCTCTCTCTCTCTCTCTCTCTCTCTCTCTCTCTCTCTCGTCGTTTGCTGCTTCAACATGGTATGGTGTGTCTTGCTAGCGCATATTTCCATCATTGTACCGTCGCAGCTGCCTTCTCATACATAGAAATACGAGTAAGCTCTCCAAAATCGTGTCTGCAAGAAAGCTTGCATTGCAACCAATGCAAATGCCACTCTACAAATTGAATAGTTGCTTGCCGCTGGCTAAACCTCAGGAATCTGTTGCGATTGATTCCAATCTGACAGCTATATCAGGGCTGTGCTACAGATATGGTCTTTTAGAAGTGAGAGTATTGTCTAATTGATCACGCGTGAGGATCGGGTCTAATTCCTGTCCAAGTATACAAGAGACTGAACCAACTTTAAGAACGGATTATTGCATTGAGTTTCGTCGAATGTGACTTCTAGCTACAATTTTTTTCACAGAGGGTATTTGAGGGATTAGTGGACAGATGTAAGGGGGACATCCAAATATGTGTCGTCAAACATGTCTGAATCAAGATTCATCGAAATAGGATAACAAACTTCTATGATTTACCCCCATTTTACATGGAGTCATTTGTATACGAGTGGCAATCAGAATGCACCATCAATCTAACCGAGGACTAGAATGTGTATTCTGCCTTGCAAGGGCTAAGCATTTATATCATCCACTGTTTGCAATAAATGATTTCACACATAAATTATTTCCATGCTGGTTATATGCACTATGTATGAGGTATTATTGTGTCTGGCAGAATGGTGGCGAAAATTCCATCTGATTGCAATGGTTTATAATGGTAGTTGGCAAGTGCTTATCTAAGAGAAGCCCTTTTTGCTGATACCTGCAGATATTGCTAGTTATATTCCTGCATGGAAAAAATATCAAGTTTATTGGAGGCTACTCGTATTGTAATCTTGGTAATCAATCCTCTAATGTTGTGGGATACCATAAAGAATAGGTTATTATGGATTGATAGCCTGAATACTAGTACATGGAGGGTTTCTGATGATAGGGATTTGAGATAGTTGCTGAAGACAAAATTATTTTCTTCGAAATTCTGAAGCCCTTGACGGGAACATAGTTTGCATTTGAGTAACTTCTAGAAATAGTAACCTCATAAATTTTAGGAGTTGCCAAATTTACATTATTGAGAGCTTTAATTGTATGGATTCATTGGTTCATGGTTTGTTTCTTTGACCATAAGCATCTAGTTTGGCTTTTTGAAACCACTCATTACGTGGGCTTCAAGTCAATGTGACTATTCGAGTAAAAAAATCTTAGTTATTTGAGCGTTTTAGTCAATTTGACCACACGACTAAACTTTTTATTTCTATTGGGTATCTTGTCGATGATGATTGAAGTATAATTACAAGGTGTTTTGGCCATTGTCCACCCTTAAACAACCAATCAATTTACGAATTACAAATGCTTGAAAAAGCTGTATTGACAATTCTCGAGGTTTTTTGTTCCGTGATTTTATACAAGCAAAAAGGTTTGGTAAAATATGATGAATATTTGATCATATTTTGAAACACTAAAGTAATATAGATCGCCTCTAAAGGTTTATGAACATAAATTAATTTGAATCATTGAGCCAATATGTCTTCCCTTAAACAAAATGATAAATATTCGACCATATGTTAAACACTAAAGTAATATAAATCACCTTTTAAGATTTGTGAACATTAAATTACTTTGAATCATTGAGTCAATATATCTTGATAATAGGTGATATATAGAAGGTTTATAAACATTAAATTAATTTGAATCATTGAGCCAATATGTCTTGACAATAGTTGATATATAGAAGGTTGGTGACATCCCTCTCTCTTGAAATTTGTGAAACTAGCCTTTCTCCTTGGATAGGGTGGTAAGTAACCTGATTGAGCACTTAATTGTAGCAATTAATAAATTTACAAAACTGAAAATGCACACTTTATCACTTAATCTTGGACATTGAATACCGTGTTGGTCTCAAAACCGATGTCCTTTTCAGTATTTTTAAAACTTATATTGCAAATGGATGGAGTACAATCCAGATCCTCTAATCTTCTCTGCTAATCTAAGTACCTCTTGTTGTCAAAATTGACTAGCAAGCCTCTAAATTAATTTGCCTCTTGGTTTGCTTGGGGATTGGCTTTCATCTTACTCCTTGAAAGTCAAATTTAGTCCCAAATCCGATATTTACTGGTTGGCCTCTTGAATCTTTCTGAAATTTCTTAATTTCAGCTGTTGAAATTCAAGTCCTAGTCCCTCAATTTTGAGCATCATTTCGAGGTGGCCGTCAAAATTCTAATCTTTGTTATAAATGAGGATTTACAACAGAGATTGATTGAAATCTTTTTCTTTGATGGCTCAAATTGCTGAAAAATGCTGAGATAACTTAAGAAATTGTTGGGGGATGCGAGAGAATGCTGTAGAGAGAGAAATTTCATAGTTTCATTGCGAGAAATGTTGAAAAACTACTGCTGCCTTGCTCAAATAGCCATGGAAGCTATCACCTATAACTTAGGATCGCCAGAAAGAGTACCGTCCCCTTGTGTCTGCTAGTATTACGTGCACCAGAAGAACCTTGGGCTGTTGTCACCTGCTCTTGGAGGGCTTCAAACTGCTCTCATATGTTGTAGGATTGATCCCTGGTGGTTGCAACTCACATTAGCAATTTTTTCTTGCTCTCAAACAACCTCCTTCTCTCTCACAATGGTTGGAATAGACTTCCATAAGTCCCTAAAAACGTTTTTTCCACTTGCATGGGCAAGTTTTGCTAAGTAGCAAATTTCTAATATCATTTTTTAGCATTATCAAAATTAATTTAATAATTATTTCAATCCTTAAATTATTTAATTCCACCAGCCAATAATTAAATTGGCTAGACCAATTTGTCTTCCAAGTATCCCTGAGCAATTATTGATCCTTAGACCAGTACTAATTAATTGATTAATGGCTAGTCTCTAATGTCACCACTGACATTAGTAGCCTATAAATTGGTCTAGGTCCAAATTTGACACTGAGTACCATTTAGTACCTGTTAGATATAACTTATCACAACTTTTGCCTTTGGTATCCATTGTTTTCTTGGGATCCTTTCCTTGTTACCATGAAATAAGTGCCATGTGCATCACATGTGGTAAACAACCTCGCTCATTTGATTAATGCCTTACTCAAATGTTATCAGCAAGATTGAAGCATCTTAAAATTTCACATCTCCCTTGAAAACCTTGCATGTCTTCAATTGCATTGCATTGTGCCGAAAGAAAAAGTATACTGCACTGGAAGTTCCGTAAGGCATCATAGTCACAACATTAGCTATTGTTGTCCAATCATTCCACATGTCCCAAACCTTGCTGAAAATTTTCAGCCAGCATAAACATGATATAAATCTGAAATGCAATCCAAAATTGTTGCTAGAAACGCATTGGATGCATCCATAACTCATGTTTCTTAACTGTTCTGACTTCATAACCATAGTAAAGCATATTCTCAAGCATAAACCATGGCTGAAACTGTTAATGGCATTTATTAACATGCTTCTATCCATGGAATTGGCTATAAACCATTGAAAACTGAGCTTAATATGATCGTGAACTAATCATTTGTTGATTTGAGAACTGATCATAAACTACTGCAAATGTGTTCCCAAATTGATCACAAACTGATTGCAAAATCTGATTAGAAATTAATCTCAAAACTGAGGCAAAAGCTCATGCCCAACTAAACATGAACTGATCCCAAACTAATTTACAAGTATAGTCTCAGAGTCGTGGTAACAACTGTACTCATCTGCATACGTCTCATAGTGACTAGTACGCTGAGTAGTGACTCCGTAAAGAAATGTTTTGAACGCAAAAAACGCAAAACAATCTTACGACAAAGCACAGACTAATAAACACAGAAAATGGTTAGGGTTAGTTTGATGAGTACAAGCGAAAGCAGAGATAGCACATGTTAATCGAGGTGCTGAACAGTGAGTGAGTGTGAGAGTGAGAGTCAACAGATAGGTATGTACCAGTATGGTACACACAAAGAATAAAAGAAGTATTTATACTTAGGGTACAGTACACTTACACCCGCTGGGGTGAGTTTACATATGTAAAGCAATATATACACGGGAGAGTGTAAGGGGCCTTTACACCCAACAACCTCCCACTTAAAGGTCCTAAGCAAACCTTTAACCGACTCCCACAAGTCTGATGCAATACTCATGTTGAGCCTTTGTAAGACTTTTAGTGAGAACATTTGCAGGGTTATCTTGTGATTTGATTTTAGTCAATGTGACTTCACCATCATCCAGAACCTGTTTGATAAAATGATACCGAACATTAATATGTTTGGTACGTGTATGAAACATGGCATTCTTAGCTAGGCATACAATGGTTTGACTATCACATCTAAGTACAAGTGTTTTGGTTGGCAGCCCAAAATCCTTGACCAAACGACCAAGCCAAACAACTTCTTTTGAAGCTTTAGTGGCTGAAATGTATTTAGACTCAGTGGTAGAGAGTGCTACTATCTTTTCTCTAGAGCATCAAGAAATCCCCCCACTAGTCAAGGTAAATACGTACCCGCTAGTAGACTTGCGAGTATCCAAGTCACTTTTCATGTTTGCATCACAATACCCTTGCAGATCTAACGTATCCTTTCCATAGCAAATACATTATCTTTGTGTGTCCCTTAAGGTACAGTAAGATGCATTTCATTGCTTCCCAATGTGCTTTGCTAGGTTTTGACATAAACCTGATCACAACTCCCACCGCATGAGCAATGTCGGGTCTAGTGGCAATCATAGCATATATGAGTGAACCACAAGCTGAAGCATAATGAATATCCTTCATAGAGCTGGCTGCCTTATCATCTTTTGGGCAATCTGCTTTGCTAAGCTTAAGATATGGTGGTAAAGGAACACCAAGAGGCTTAGCATCTGCCATAGAAAAATGTTTAAGTACTTTGTCGATGTACTTTTCTCATGAGAGAAATAAGAGTTGCTGCTCCTTATCTCGTGTTACACTGTGGGAGCTTTCACTCAACCACCAAGACCCACGGACCGCTTATTGCTTCAAGCGTTCCAAGCTGAGCACTAGTGGTTACCTCTCACATAGTCGATGCGCCATTCATATCTACGGGTGTAGTGAGCTTACCTCCATGCCGATTGAGTTACCTCCTCTCCCGCGCACTCCGATAGCTCCACGATCCAAGTACAAGCTTCAAGCAAGCTCCATCCTCAAGCTCCACGCTCCAAGCTCCATCGCCGCGAGCAAGAGAAGAGAAGAGAAGAGAAAATAAGAGAAGAGAAGAGAAGAAGAGAGGAGAAGATGGAGAGCTTCTCCTCCCTGATCCCTCACCCTCACACACACTCCCTCACACTCTCACACTCCCTCTCTCAAGTAAGCAAGAACAAGAAAAAGAAGAAGAAAAGAGCCACTTTTGGCCACACACAAGAATGAGCTTTTCATTCACTTTTCAATTTTATATACAAAATTCTAAATCCCTTTTGGGCGGTCGTCCCCTTATCCCCTTTTTTACATGGCCGGTTGTGGCCTAGGCTCTTTTTCCCATTGTCCTCCTATCTTCCTAGCTTCCTTCCTACCGCCCATCTACCTTTACAAATTGTACGGGTGAGAGCCCGGCACTCTTTAAATTAAACCATGATGTGCTTGTGCTCTTTTACAAAAGTATTGACCTGTGCTTTTTCTTGTGTGCCTTTTTCCTTTATTTAGGACTTTTCTGCACTTCTTGTGCTTCCATATTTTTCTTGGCGCGCCTTCGTTTTCCGTTTCACTTTCGCCTTAGCCTTTGTCTTCTGCTTTAGATTTTTCAAATTTTCCATCTTGTTCATCTGACGGTTAACATTACCCCCCTCCTAGACGAGTGCCAGTCCCATGGCACTCACAGTCGTAGATAGCAGGCTTTAGCATGCACCGAAGACGTGGGCGGTAAGGACGCCTGTGGTTGCCGTGGAGTGTTGGTGGTGTGTGGAGGAAGATCGTTGGGGGCATGTTGGTGGCCTAGGTGGCTAGTGGTAGGGTTGTTGGAGCTGGTGGTAGGGCTGTTCTTTGTTGGGGATTGCATTGATGGCTAGCACAAGTCGCGGTGTGTTGGGGATTCTGCACATGACGATTCTTGGCAGGCTTGCAGGAGGATAAAGGATAAGAATTTAGAGTTGAGCGTCGATGAAGAGCGAATGACACGTTCGTTGGAGTCTTCAATACTTGCAATTGAAAACCTCTCATACGTGGTCTCTCCCTAGGGGTAGTGCTAGTCGTCTTTATGGTGCACAAGATGTTGTTCAATTAGTTTGGGAGATAGGTCAAACTCTAAGCAAGCTGAGAGTATTGTCTTGTACTTGAGGACCCAAACTGTGTATGTATTTCGGTGTAGATATTATGTGAGTACTTGTGCATACTTAGATATTACGTAGTTAGAAGACCGTGGGTTGGTTTCTTGTAACAACATGTGGATGAAGCAAAGTTGCCCATGTTGAGAAGAAGTATACGTGAAGGTGTATGAGACATCCTTTGCATTGTGACTGCATGACGTAGCATAATTGAACACAGGGACACTGCACTTTCCGTAGCTGGTAGCTATTGGACTTGCATGATGAGGACGGTGTATTTTTCATGGCTATTTGTGTGGAGCTTACCACGATTGATTGCAATGGTATTAAGGCTGAGTGCAAGAGGGAATCGTGCAAATGGGTCAGGGTGACATGTCTAACCATAGGCGAGACAAGCTTCTTGGGTAGGTCCTGCCTTTGATATGCCCTGAATAATTGTGGGTGATGCTAGAGGGCAAGGGGACTAGGGACGGAGCCAGTCGACCAAGGTCACTGGACGTATCTAATTTGAGGACCCCTAGATGCTATGCTGTGATCATGGGTGCTACTAGCTTTTCGTTTCTTGTCTTTTCTTTTCTTTTTTATTTTCTTTTTTTCTTTTTCTTTTTTTTTTCTCGTTTTTTTTTTGTGGGACTTCCTTGAGTATAACCATTGCAATATGTTGAGGCTATCAGTCTTTCAATGGGTTGGGAGATGTCGAGCTTCGAAGGCTCAGGGAATGGATATTACAGTGATGATTGTGCCCTAGCCTCGTTGTTAGAGAAGCAGTTGTTGAGATGGGGAGATACACTTGAGATTTTGTAACTCTCTTTGGAACGTGCGATGTTAGTACAATTGAGATAATAGCTGCCATGAGTGCCTGGTGTAGAGTGTAACCCAGAAAGAGGGAGTTACCACTGATCACGCTGTGGGCTACGCGATGTGGACGATTGCAAGGGTGATTTTCACTTCCGGCGGTGAGGCTTCCGTCATGGCTCTTGTGAGGTTGGTGGTCTTGCGGTGACTTGGGCGTTGAATGCTTTCGCACGAAGACCTGCGTCGTCCTGCATCCACTCGTCAATTCCTGAGAGTATATGCAAGTTGCATGCATCAAGTACAACGAACAGATACAATCACGACAAGATATTACTTTGTCAAAATCCTATGATGCTGAGTGCAATGCATATTTCGGTGCTTGTTAAAGACGTGGCATATATTAGCAGTTGGCAGGGAAAGTGTATACAGGTGGGGAGCTTGCCCCCTTTAACTGTTTAAAGACAAAAAGTTTTGACAGGATGGCCTTTGTTAAATAGCTTATACATCATAGGGGCTACTCTATTTGTACGAGGCGGGGTGAGTCTGGGTGGTCCGGCGACTGAGGTTGTGCCGGTGAGGGGCTCTGGTGAGGTTGGTCGAGGAAGATGTCGGCTGGGACCCGGATGGTGTAGTCCTTGGCCGCAACTGTTTCCAAAATGCTTTTAAACAATGCATCAAATTCCTGCTTGTCTGGAGCTGTCCTCTTTTCTTTCGAGCACCTGGTGCCCGAGCGTTTGGTGGGAGCTTGTACGGCTGGTGTTGCCATACCCCGTGTGCTTCCTTGAGCCCTCGTCCTCTTGGCTTGGGGAGGTTTTTGGCCTGCATCCTAGGTGGTATCGTTTGGAGTCTCTTTTCGGCGCATGTCTCTTTAGAGTAGGCACGTAGTGTTTTGGTGGGGGCGCTAGTGTCTTATGCTCTCTCCGACGGCGGAGAGCTTCCTTGCATGCCAGCTGCACTATGTGGTCCATGACTGCTACCGTAGGGGGATCTGCAAAATGCAAACCAAGGATTAGGCCCTAAAGCAGGATAAAGCTATTCGCATGGAAGGGATTATACAGTGGGTTATCAAGTGCATATGACGAGGAGTGCGGTGAGATGAGTCATGTAGTGTTTGTTGTAGAGGGACGGTCCTCATGATGATATTCTCTTTGCTCCGACTGTGAGGCGTACTCCAGCCATTAGCAGATCTTGGCTTATGCCAAGTTGCGTGGATTGGTCGTGATGGAGTGGAGCAAGGCTCATCCCAGGAAGGATAGATCGGAAAGGGAAAAGGTGTATAGAAGGGGACGACACCCCATCTACGTCCTCAGAGGTGTTGGTCAGGGCTTCCTATGGCGGTAATGAGGGTTGCATGCCCTCCACTTGGAGACGGGAATGGTCACACGACTTCTAAATGCGTGGTGAGAGGAGGGCCTGAGGAGCTTAGTCTGTCAAACCCAACTCTTCTCCCTGCGCTTGACTATCATTGCTTGTGTGTGTTGATATGGTCTATATAGGGTCACAAAATTCATTGTTTATTTATGTACATATTTATGAATCCATGACACTTCACGAGGATAAAAATCAATTGTAGAACTCCGGATTGTATTGGAGTGTGGCACATGAATCCAGTACTTGTGGCAACATACTTAATAACGATAGATATTTTGCAACATCGAGTAGTATGGTACCTTGTCCGAGTCTACTGGCAACATGTAACTTCTCCTCGGTGAGAACCTTATTAGCTAGAGAGTTCTCTTGGCTAGTTCCAGGTAAGTCCGTTCCCTGAATGGCAGTTAGTACTCGAAAGGAAGTTGGTGCCACATAGGTTGTGTCTCTTTAAGACCGCCATTTGGCCAATCGCTCCTCTGAGACTGTCGTAATTTGGGTTCCTAGTTCGGCCATTGCAACACGGTTTTCAAACCAACGTTTTTCAAATTGACTTCGACCCTCCGATTGTCGCTTTAGTTGCTCTATCCCTAAGAGATTTGGTTGGCAAAGCACATCATTGAATGTCACAGTTAAGCGTAGTTCGTCGGCTTCCTCGTCAGAGGTGAGTCGTATGTGTTCATGCAGGAGCTTGTCATAGTGCTCGTCAAGATGTTCTTGCTCTTCCTAGGATAGGGGAAATGGCAAGTATTCTTCAAGCTGCTCTTAGGAAATGTGCCCATGTCTGCTAGGACATAGACACGTGCGGACACTTTGAGCTTAGCATCCAACTCAATTAAGCATTCTGCGACACTTCTATGTTCAACAAGGGCTTGCTCAGTTGCTATCTTATGCAAGGTTCTAGGAGTTTCCCTAGGCTTTAGCATAGCTGGGGGCTCAGGCCTAGATGAGCAAGATTGGTCAACGCTAGGGTTGCTTATGCTCTCGGGGTTTCCATGTTTTCCCTGAGGCTTTGTTGTTGCGTCATGGTTCTCCTTAGATGTGACTGGTATAAATTTGTCACCTTGTTGTGACAGTATTGTATCCACTCTTGATTGGTCAATGCGAGTTTTGTTGTCGGTGGATTGAGTGTTGCAAGCAAGCGTTGATGGTAATGGCTGCTTTGATTTTTCAGAACACATGGATGTGTGTGAGGTTTCACCGCTATTAGGAGAGACATCAATGGGTTCATTGGTGGATGGTCTCGATGCTTTATTCCTCAGCTCTTCGGCACTCTTGGTTTCAATCTTCTTGGGGTCTACAGCCACTTGCAAGTGCCGTTGTTGTTTTCGTTCTTTTCTCTTCTTTTTCTTAGGCAATCGAGATGTATCCCTTGAAGACTCGGGACTTTGAACTAGGTCAGTCGTCGATGTGCTTGGCTGGGCCTCAACATTCTCTTTCTCTAGTGTGTCCTCATGGGACATAGCCGTGGCCTGCTGAATAGCCTCTCTAGGTTATGAGGGTACAATTGCCTCTCTTTTTGGAGAGTCTAGCTCTTCAGCCAATTCCCTTATGTTTAACTCATCCAGCGTAGGCTTTACGCGCTTCAGAAGTGCTGGAGTTGTCAAGAATGCTGGTTGCGGCATCTCCTCCACAGGTAAACTGCTAAGGACACTTTCTGCCAGGGGCGTTGTCATGGCCAGGGGTTGTGATTGCGGTGATCCCTGATTGGAAGTAGTAGCAGCTATTTCAGTGGACTGGCTCTACTGTTAGTAGATTGCACTGTTAAGTCCCTAGGGCGATCGGAAGTGGTCATGTCTTTTGTTGCCCTTTGAGCATTCACTTGTGTAGATCGAGCATGAGTTGATCTAGTTACATTAGGTTGCATAGGTATATCCTCGGGCCGAGAGCTACGGATGGTGTCATGTCCCACCTCTTGGACATTTGGAAGCTTAGATGGAGATAGAGATTGGGATTGAGCAGCCGTACTTGATGATTGCTGTTGTGCTTTGTGTGTCCGTTTAGGGAAAGAGGGCGTAGGAGACTTGGGGCTCCTAAGTGGCTCCGACAATGGTTTGAAGATTTGCTCGTGGTTGTTAGATGATTTTACCATTTGCTTTGTTGAGCATTTAACCTTGCCATGAGCAATGTTGTGCTTATGATGCCTATTATCCTCTTGGGGAATCAAAGGCTCCTTGGGCACTAGTGGCTTTTGCGTATCCTCAACGATTACATTTGATATCTGCTTGTCAAGCACGCTAGGCTAAGGATCTATCCTCCGATTAGTCCTGTTTGGTTTCTTGATTTCGACCGTGACGGGCTCGGTCACTCCAATGTTTTTGACTCGAGACTTGGTTTTTCGTTTAGATCTCCTCCTATGCTTCTTTGCTCTTGATACGATCTGGCCTTCAGTCGACAGAGGGGGTTTAGCAGGGGGTTTTGGCATCCAAATCCATCTGTTAGCTACGTAATACCCCTGAGCACATAGCAACGCTTTGGATATCCATCGTGGCGTTGTGTTGATCCTCTATCGATGCCTTCGTCTATAAGCCTTGGGCTTCTTTTGGGGTCTTCTATGATATTTGTAAGTTCAAAGCCGTCCTTGGCATTGTCTTGTGACCTTCTTGTTTCAAGCACGGCCTCCCTCACTGGTTCTCGTTGTTCGACCTGTGCTTGTATCAACTCTTCCAACAAGTCCTTACTCTCGTTAGCAGACTTGACTGTTATGTCAGCACCTTCCTTGCCTTTCCCTCGAGGTTCAATGAGGTTGCCGTTGCTAAAGGTTGTGACTATTCTCACACCCAGTAGTGTTAGGTGTATCCTCTGTGCTACATAGTCGGCCTCACACTTGGTCGCCCTTTTGAAGGGTCTTCCTAGGAGGGTTTCCTTCCCGCAATTAGCACTATTTTAAGGAACATGAAATAGGATAGGCAAGCTTTCAGTTTTAATTGTCGCAAGGATTTTGCACTTTTCTATGAGTGCTTGTGGGTGTCCCCCGTAAGAGCTAAGAGTTGCATTAGTCGGTGTGAGCTCTGGTTGGCCTAGTAGGGTCCATGCTTCATAGGTCAAGATATTAAAATCTGCTTCTTTATCAATCAGAGCATCGATAGTGTGCTCTCTTTTTGCGGTGAGTTTGACCCTGAGATAAGCAGACGGTACTATGTCTTCATCTTCTGGGTCTTGGCTCATAAATTTAAGCCTTCTGACAAATGCCCTTGGGTCCCCAACTGCACGACTAGATGTGGATTCTCCACTGATGTTTTGGATCGCCGGTGTAGTGCTATTCAAGGTGCATCTATCGTTAGGATTGTTATATCTAGTCATCCTCACTGTTGTGGCTTGATGTTGTTGCTTTCCGCTTTGACTAGATGTAGTCCGAATGTAACACATACGTGTTTTTGCAGTGTGGCTTTTTTGCCCTTGTTGGCTAGATTGGCCCATTGAGGTTCTAGGGTCTTTGTCTGCTGTCTCTATTCGGGTATGGGCTTTTGGTTACGCTTTTGCAAGTGAGAATCCATGCTCGTGTAGAGCCATTACTATACTAGGGTCTAATTTGGAGGACCTGTCACGGTGCGCGTTTTCTCTCCAACCTACTCGGGGGAGGTGCAGAGGGGGCAGAGCCCCTCTGCGGGGGTCCGGGGGGGTAGTTCGGCCCCTGTCTGCAAGGCCGTTACGGTAAATGGCATGCGCAATTTGAAGGATCGTTTATAGCCAAGTTTTGAACTACTTGCTCTAGATTTCAGCCCAGCAATAGATTTATGATGTGGTTGCTCTATATGGTCTCTTGATCAGTTTTAGGGTCTACAGGTTAAATTTTGAAAAAATCCAAATTCAGCCCAATAGGCCCGAATTGCAGGGGCCGAATGCCCGATTCGGCCCGTCCGAGGGCCGAGTAGAAAGAGCCGAATGTAACTGGTTCAAATGTCAAATTCGGCCAATATGAGTCTGGTTGTTCGAGGGCCGAGGGCCGAGTCAGATGGGCCGAGTTGGCAGGGCCGAAGGCCGAATTTCAAAGTTGGTCCGAATGCTCCACTTGGACGGCCAATTGAAAGGCGTCCGAGTATAGTGGGCCGAATGGCCGAGTGGGCCGAGGGCTGAGTCAAGTGGGCTGAGTTGGCAGGGCCAAGGGCCGAGGACCAAATTTCAAAGTTGGTCCGAATGCTTCACTTGGACGGCCGGTTGAAAGGCGTCCGAGTGTAGTGGGCCGAACTTTAAAAAATTCGTCCGAGTGTATTTTCGCCGAACTTTAAAAAATTCGTCGCGCCGAGCGATGGAGGCCTTCATACTGGTTGAGCAGCTCTAGATCCAACCTACTCATGCATTGGAAGGTGTGGAATTACCTGGGCTGGGCAAATAACTCCTGGATGGCCAGATCGAAGCGGATCTACTCAACGAACCTCTCTCCTGCTCTCTTGAAACCCTGCAATGCACAATGTGGCCTTTCTTGCCACTCTTGGCTCCTTATCACCCTGCCCAGGCCTGTACTCACCTTAGTCTTGCTTTCCTTGCTAACATTTAACCCAAAATTTCATTTTTTTGCCATTCTTTTTCATATTTCAACCTGTTATACAGCAACAGAAAACCCTACTGTTTGCTCCAATGTTTTGCTCCTATCATTTCTAAATGCAAGAAAAAATTGTAAGGAAAATACCTACACTACTCCATCATACTTTTCCAAGTCCAAAAACCAAAAACTTACTTGCTAAGGAGATCGAATACCTCTTCAAACTCCCTCGCTTCCTACCTATCTATCTCAAGCACCGGTTCGGGGAAAACCGTACTTCAATGCTCGATTCGAAGCACGCAAGCGCTCAAGGCTTGAATCCGTTGGTCCTGGCAATGGAATCAAAATGTGAGAGCTTTCGCTCAACCGCCAAGACCCACTAACCGCTTATTGCTTCAAGCGTTCCAAGCCGAGCACTAGTGGCTACCTCTCACATAGCCGATGCGCCATTCATATCTATGGGTGTAGTGAGCTTACCTCCATGCCGATCGAGTTACCTTCTCTCTCGTGCGCTTCCGTAGCTCCACAATCCAAGTGCAAGCTTCAAGCAAGCTCCATCCTCAAGCTCTACGCTCCAAGCTCCATTGCCGCGAGCAAGAGAAGAGAAGAGAAGAAGAGAGGAGAAGATGGAGAGCTTCTCCTCCCCGGTCCCTCACCCTCACATACTCACTCCCTCACACTCTCACACTCCCTCTCTCAAGCACAAGCTTAAGTAAGCAAGAACAAGAAAAAGAAGAAGAAGCGGAGAGCCACTTTTGGCTACACAAGAATGAGCTTCTCATTTACTTTTCAACTTTATATACAAAACCCTAAATCCCTTTTGGGCGGTCATCCCCTTATTCCCTTTTTTACATGGTCGGCTATGGCCTAGGCCCTTTTTTCCATTGTCCTCCTATCTTTCTAGCTTCCTTCCGACCGCCCATCTACCTTTACAAATTGCACGGGTGAAAGCGCGGCGCTCTTTAAATTAAACCATGATGTGCTTGTGCTCTTTTACAAAAGTATTGACTTGCGCTTTTTCTTATGCGCCTTTTTCCTTTATTTAGGACTTTTCTGCACTTCTTGTGCTTCCATATTTTTCTTGGCGCGCCTTCGTCTTCCGTTTCACTTTTGCCTTGGCCTTTGTCTTCTGCTTCAGATTTTCCAGATTTTTCACCTTGTTCGTTTGACAGTTAACACACACGCATGCCCAAAATGTGTTCAATTGTATCCAAATCCTTCATAGAAAAGGCTGAATTCAACTGTCTTTTCAATGTAGTAATCTAGCTTTTATGCTTACCAGCAATAAACATATCATCCACATAAAGCACAAGTATAATAAGGCTTCCATCATCAGCCTTCTTTATATATAAGCAGTGATTTGCACTACTTTTAAATCCATGTGGGAGCATGAAGGCATCAAACTTTTAATACCATTGTCTAGGAGCGTGTTTCAAACCATACAAGCTTCTCTTAAGCTTACATACCAAATGTTTCTTTCCTTGTATAACAAAACCTTCGGGCTATTTCATATATAGCTCTTCTTCCAGATCACCATGCAGGAATGCAATTCTAACATCCATCTGATAAAGTTAAAGATCCATAGATGCTACAACTACAAATAATACTCGAAGGGTGGTCATTTTGAAAACATGAGAAAACACTTATTGAAAATCAATGCCCTCCTTGTGTGTATAGCCCTTAGCCACAAGTTTGGCTTTGCATTTGGGTTTGCCATCCACACATTTGATTTTATAGACCCATTTGTTAGGAATGGCTTTCCTATCCTTGGGCAATGTAACCAAATCCCAAGTATCATTTTGATACAATGACTTCATTTCTTCCTGCATAGCTAGCTTCCACTTTTTCTTCAATTCATATGATAAAGCCTCTTCATACGTAAGGTTCACCTTCATCTGTGAGCAAAATGCAGTCCAAAGAAGGATCAAACCTTCATATAGGTCTTCTGACACTTGTAGACCTTCTTATCCAATGATTTGTGTTATTAGGTAATGGATCCACATCCCAGGGAATGCCAATGACCTCATTATTTGGCTTCTGAATTGCATGTTCAGGTTGCTGTAATACAATTTCAGGCTGCTGTAATTCATTCTCAGCATGTTGATTTTGTTGCCCTAGCTGATTTTTAGTGTCCCCTTACTGCCCATTTTCATTTGGCTCAATAATGATACGCTGATTGTCATAATCAGCATCAAAAGGAGCTGAATTTTCGGTGGGTGGTTGATGGCTGTTCAAGTGATTGATCATGTTGAAATTTAACATTCTTTTTGTCTGAGTCATCATATGTGACATTTTTCAGCAGCTTTGACTCAATACTACATCCCGACTGTGTAGCACATTTTTTATGCTTGGAGCCCAAACTCTGTAGCCCATTTCACCCCCATCTCCATAACCCATGAAGATACCTTTATGAGATTTCACGTCAAGTTTGGTTCCGCAATCAACAGGTACATAGCATTCACAGCTAAAGACTCTTAAGTGGTCATATGAAGCAGGTTTGCCAGACCAAACCTCTTCGGACAGCAAAGCAACACATTGCCCAACGCAATAAGAGTGCTCAACAGTACTAAAAACACAAAAGCCCCAAAATTTGACCATCCAATGTGCAAGATTTCAATCAATTTTAAACTGAAACCTCAATACATATGGCAACGTCTGTCAAAGACACAAAAGCCCCAAATTTGCCGACCCAAATACTTGCAAATTTCTGCAATTTGTGCACTAAAGCACTTGCTTAAGAAAAAATCGACATTGTCCTACAAAAGCCCTTTGCTTTGGCTTTGAATTCTAAATAAAATAATAAAATACATGTGGTAGTTGAAGATGAGGTGGAAGAATGCTGATGTGCCAGTTGAGTGTAGACTTATTGTGTAGGAACCAGGGTGACGTGGTAGGTCGGAGTTGGTGGAGTTGTAGAGCCATTGCAAAGGTGGCAGGTGAGGCTAGAGCTGTGGATTGCAAGGCTGCATCTTGGTTGAGTTGGTGGGACTGTTGGCACAACCAGGCTCAGGGCGGTAGTTGAGGTGGTTGCAAGGTGGCCGAGGTGGCTCTGATACCACTTGTTGATGAATAGAATGAGGGAGAGTAGCTCAGCTTGGAAGAGTTTGCACGACAGTAGAGAGAGAGAGAGTGTGTGTGATCATAGCTCGACTCACTTAATTGATTAAAAAAAAGTGAGATATAAAAGTATGAAGTACAATCCTTAGTCTTTAGGGTTGTGTAAGTGACTTAAAGTGCGTTCACACAGAGATATGTGTAATGTGCGGTAAGTGACCAAAATGTGTAACATAAATACATTGATGAGGAATAATGTGAGAAAAAACCTCTCTTACAGAGAGTAAAAAGTATCTTAGTGTCCTATGTGCAGATCACTGACACTCGTGTGTTAGTGTAGGCATAAGTAAAATCCAACACTCTTATGGGAGTAGCTTTCATTGCTTGTCTTGAAGCATGATGAGTGACTCAGAGAGGTTGGGGCCAGTTGGTTTTGGCTCCACCAAGTTTTCTATTGCAGGTACAGGAGGAGGGAAGTAAAAAAAGGCATAGGCAAAGGATAAGAAGCATGAGGACAAGAAGGATGAGAAGGAGAAGCAGCCCAAGTGCCCCCACTATGGGAGGGATACTCATCTTGAAGAGAAGTGTGGAAAAAGTACCCCAATTTGAAGCCAAAGAGGAAGGATTCGAAGGATACAAAGGCCACCCCCGCTACGAGGAAGCCTGTCTTTGTGCATGTCTTTGTCGAGGAGGATACGACTCTTGCTTCTTCTACTTAGGAGAAGCCTTGGCTTGTGGACAATGGGGCCTCTTCTCACATAACCTACATAGAGGATTGGCTTCAGGACTTGAGTGCTAGAGGGGCCACTATCACCATTGGTGACAACTCTACAGTTCTTGTTTGAGGAGTGAGGGCTGTTCCTTTATTGCCGGATATGCAATCTTCTTCGGCTAGAGTCTTCTATGTACCAGATTTAGGTTTTCTAGTCATGGTCTTACACATCTTGGTACCTTTGTGGTGTTTACACACAATGCGGTGAGAATGGAGGATGCTTCTATAGGTGTAGTTCTTTGGATAAGTTTCCAAGAGAATGGGCTTTACACATTGATAGCCTTAGTTGTCACATTGACAGCCTTAGTTGTGACGACTTCCCATGAGCTTGGGCTGCTTTGGCATGCTCGTTATGGTCATTTGAACTTTGGCGTTATTTGACGAGCTTCTCAGAAGAAGATTGCAGAGAGACTTTTCGATTTCCCTCCTATTCACACTTTATGTCCTAGCTGTTTGAGGGGCAAGCAATCATTGACAGTCACATCCACAAGTTGCTACTATGAGGGCTTCTACATCACTTGACTTGGTACATACCGACCTTTGCGGACCTATGGGCACGGCCTCCCTTGGGAAGGCCAAGTATTTGATGCTGATTATAGAGGACTTCAGTCATTATGTGTGGTCTTATTTTCTGGAGTACAAGAGCAAGGAGTACTTCTATTTTTGCGAGTGAAAGGTATTTGTGGAGACGCAGACTACTTTCGAAGTTTGTCTATTCGAGCAAATCACGGTGGAGAGTTTACTTCTAACCTCTTTTCTCAGTTTTCTAGGGATCACGGTATGCAGATGGAGCATTCCCATCCAAATACACCTTTGGACAATGGTGTGGTGGAGTGTGCAAATCAGACCATGCTAGAGATGGCCTGATTGATGTTGGCGCATCGGGCTCTTTCTCATTCCCTTTGGGGTGAGGCAATGGCTATTGTAGTTTACATCTGCAACTGCTCCTCGACTTTTGGCTTACAGGACATGACTCCATACGAGGCTTTCCGTGGTTGAAAGCCTTTCGTGTCTCACTTTTGCGTCTTTGGATGTGATGCATTTGTCCATGTGGACAAGAAGAAGAGAAAGATGAAGCTTGACTCAAAGTCCAAGAAGCTCATCTTCGTGGGCTCTAGTACTACCATGGAGGGCTATCATCTCTACAACCCGATGACAAGGAAGCTTGAGGTGAACAAGGATCTGATCTTCGATGAGGTTGCGGCCTCCAAGGATTATTGATGGTTCTATTGTAGGTGATTCTTCATCATCGACTCTTAGTTCCTCTTCCCTTCTAGGTTGCCTCTTAGCACCCCTTCTTTGTCTTTGGCTCCCCTCCCTCCTCCTCCACCATTACCCTCGGCTTTCCAACCACCTTTGATGGATGCGACCACTTCTTCTTCTTCGCTAAGTTCTTCCATTCCTTCAACCTCCCCTCCGGAGTCTTCTAGGGATGCCCAGCCATCAGAGGGGAAGCCTTTTTCAGATGAGGAGAATTTACCTTCCCTTGGTGAGGGGAGTCCCTTTCACATACAAGTGCATTGTAGGTGCCGGAGGCTACTGAGTCTCCCTCCTAGTAGGATGAGCCTATTCGGATTCTTCATTGGTACCAACAGCTCATGTAGGATTTAGGTGTTTCTTACTTTCTTGCTTGTCCTACATGTCCACGTAGATCAGCTCGCCTATAGGCCTAGCTGAATAGTTCACTCTATGTGAACTATGCTCTTATGTTACAGATTCTTCATGACAGTGAGCCTGCACATGATATTTAGCGTTAGGCCATGCAGGAGGAACTCAATTCTATCGAGTGCTGCATGGAACTCAATTCTATCGAGTGCAATTAGACTTGGGAGTTGGTTCCATATTCGCCAAAGTGGAAGGTGATAGGTGTGAAGTGGGTCTACAAGACCAAGTACCTTGTAGATGGATCCTTGGAGAAGTGCAAAGCTAGGCTTGTTGCCAAGGGTTTTACACAAAGAGCAGGTTTGGACTATTTTGAGAGTTTTGCATCTACGGCTCGGATGTCTACTATTTGGGCTATCTTGACTCTTGCAATCCACCATTGTTGGACCATATCTACAAATTGTGGAAGGCCCTCTATGGCCTGAAGTAGGCTCTTAGAGCTTGGTACTAGACGATTGATTGATTCTTTTTATAGAGTGGCTTCCATCAATCGGCTCATGATCCCAACCTCTACTACAAGGTTGAGGGTGACAGGCGTGTTTTGCTCATATTGTATTTGGATGATCGTATCATCGTAGGGAGCTATACTTAGGAGGTTGATCGGACTCCGGAGATTTTGAGACATGAGTTTGACATGATGGATCTTGGGATCCTACACTTTTTCCTGGCTTGGAGATCTATTACATGGCAAATGGCATCTTTAGTTCCTAGCCCAAGTACATTATCGAACTTCTTTCGGAGTTTAGTATGGCCGATTGTTGGCCTATTTCATGCTCGATGGACCCAAAGTCCAAGCTCTTGGCAATTGGAGCTCCCCTTACAAATGTCACTCATTACAGGTATCTTGTTGGCTCCCTCAGCTGGCTTATTCACACTTGGTCGGATATTTCTTTTGTTGTGGCTTTGTTGTCTTCTTTCATGAAGACTTCTACTCAGGAGCATGGGAGAGCGGCCTTGCACATCTTTGTTATTTCTAGGGGACTTGATTCTACGGGATCATGTATGGAGAGGGGGTTACTTTCTCTGGTTGGAGTGATTCTGATTGGGCAAGTTCACGGGCAATTGCAGCCTAATTTATGGCACTCTCTTTATTCTTTATTTGGTAATTGGCTAGCATATTTTGTGGTAGGACAACTCCTTTATTTTTGTCTATAAAAGGAGGGAGTGTGGCCAGAGTCTATTATCCATCACTCAGGTACTTGTAGGTTCTTGGTGTGGAGAGAGGGAGCTTGTGGAGTGCGTAAGTTGGTGCACAAACATTGTACTCGTCATAGTGAATTTCCATTCCTGGTTATATTTTGCGCATTGTTTCTTTCATTGATCTTGTGTCTTTCATTATTCCAATGTGTGTTTTACTCTTCTAACATGGTATGAGAATTTTTAGATTCTTTGAAGGAGCTATACTTAGGTTGATGTTTTGCTCTGTCTCCTTGGCTAGATGTTGACTTCAGGTTGCATCACCTTGTGGTTTGCCTTCATTTTGGTTGGAGTCATCATCTTGCATTTCACCATCGAGACCTGGGGACTGCCTATTGACATGTGTGAACCATTTCCCTGTTGCTTACTTTGACCAGCCTTTTCTTTGTTTGCCTGCGTTTGAATTACTTGTTGACTTATAATCAACATTTCAGCCTGTGTGACTTCCCGATCACTGTGGCCTGCCACGTGTGTTGATGTTGCCAGTGCTGTATATTCATGCTGCAGCTTGATGGCTGTTGGGTAATGTCACCCGCTTGTTGATGTCTAACTTTGCGTTGACATGACCTTCCTGTGCTGCAATGTTGACGATTCTGCTGCCGATCTGCCCTAACGTTGATCATGCTGGAACAGAACACGTGTCACCCTGATCACGTTGGCTGCAGTTGACGTTCTGATCATACATTTTGTTTCTTAATTTCTTTTTATTTTGAGGCTTTTGAAACCACATGGTCTTTCCAAACCTTTGTTCACATGTGGAGTCCATTTTGATGGTTGTTCTAGTGCTCGTGTTGTAGATGTTCACATGCCTTGTTCATCTTTTGCATTTGTCTTGTATTTGTACTCATAATACTCTGCTTGTTGTTTTCAAAGGTTCGTGCAGGCATTCACACTCCCTTTGCTAGTCTCTCCCAACCGAGGTAACGTGTAAGCACTATTCTGTTCTCATTCCATACTATTCTATTCTCATTCCACTTCATTATGATCGTGTCAGTACCCTTGTGATTGCGAGATTCATTCTTCTAACATATGGCTGTGGTTCAGTGTTGTGATGCTAATCAATGCTTTTCAATGAGCATATTGGATTACTCTAGTCTTTGGAGGAATCTCTACTTCAATCATGATGTGGCACAATTGCGGTCATGCATATGAAGGAGAAGAGACAGAATGATGTGGCGTAGTGTCAAATTTGAAGAGAAGGAAGGTACGAAAGACATGCTACTACTTTGTGTGGTGGATATCATGGTCATGCTTGGCGGCGTACGAGACTGCATACATGTTTGCATCGTCTTGGCTCAATTGGGGCCTACCACCACTCAAGTGGACAATTCTTCTTGGCTCTAGTGATATTGCATGCCCTCACATGCTTCTAGCTAGAAGGGGCAAGTGTGAGGCTCGGGAGAGGGCATGTTGATGCTCTAGTGGAGGAATCTTGTTGTCATGGCGAGCTATCTATGGAGCTTGTGTGGCTATAGGAGGTACAAGATGGCTAGCTCGACTACTTTACTTTCAAAGAGGGCTTATGGCATTTTGACTTTTTCTTCAAGGTGCTTTCTTATCGAGGTGTATCTAGCGGAGTGCATACTGTTGGAGTATCCATGGTGCATCTTGGATATTTTTGTTCATTGCTTGTTCACCTGTGCTCTGAGAGAGGGTGTTAGAAGTGGTCGTGTAACCAGCCTTTCTCCTCGGATAGGGTGGTAAATAACTTGATTAAGCACTATTTACAGCAATTAATAAATTCACAAAACTGAAAAGTATACTTTACCATATAATCTTGGACATTGGACACCCTGTTGGCTCCCAAAATTGGTGTCCCTTTCAGTATTTATTTAACTTAATCGAAGAAGAAGTTGATGTACAATGGGATTCTCCCAATCCCTTTCGGTATTCCAACTTCCCTTGCTATTTAAAATAACCAGTAAGTCTTTAGTCTGATTTGTCCCTTGATACGGGCAATCAATTGGCCTTCACCCGCTTTAATGGAGATGGAAAATGCCCCAAATTCAATTATTTGCAAGTCCCTTCACTTGAATAGGCTAAAAACAACTTCAATCTTGTTGAATCCAAGTCTTGGAGCTTTTAATTTCTGACATGCTTCCCGAGACTGTTGCTAAACCCTAATTTTTACTGCAAATTAGGGTTTTGATGGAGATGGAAAATGCCCCAAATTCAA
Source organism: Lygodium microphyllum (assembly GCF_053477565.2). Classification (NCBI taxonomy): domain Eukaryota; kingdom Viridiplantae; phylum Streptophyta; class Polypodiopsida; order Schizaeales; family Lygodiaceae; genus Lygodium; species Lygodium microphyllum. The sequence continues at coordinate 115,372,850 of NC_141148.1, forward strand.
TTATTTGCAAGACCCTCTACTTGAATAGGCTAAAAACAGCTTCGGCCCAGTTGAATCCAAGTCTTGGAGCTTTCAATTTTTGACACGCTTCTCGAGGTTGCTGCTAAATCCTAATTTTTGCTGCAAATTAGGGTTTATAACAGAGAAATCTGGAATTTCTCAGCCTTTGGTGATCTCAATGCTGCAATCTTTGGAGCAAGGCTGTAGAAAGGTTGGGAGATAAGAGAGAATGTTGAGGAGAAAGAAAATTCAAACTTTCTTCGGGAAGAACTGAAGAAAATTTGTCATTTATTGCTGCTGCCTTGTCTCAACAGCTTGTAGATGCAAAGAACTAAAAAAAATCAGTCATTTGTTGCTGTTGCTTTGTCTCAACAGCCTATAGATGCTGTCACTTGCTTTTGATTGGTCTTCTCTTGCCCTTGGTGCCTCAAAAGGTCCTCCAATGGCTGCAAATCAGACCGGCAATATTTTCTCTCTCTCTCTTGCAAGCTGAATATACTACAAATGCCTCTCTCCAGCCTCTAAAGTCGTTTTTCAGCCTTGCATGGGTATTTTTGACAAGTGGTAGCCTTTCCAAATGGTTTTTTCAGCATTATCCATAATTAAATATTAATTTTCAGTCTTTAAATACTGAAAATTAATCTAATAATTATTTCGGTGCCCTGAAAAATAATCAGACTGACCAATAATTAAATTGCCTAGGCAACTTCCATTTTGGAGTGCCTCTGTACCATCTTTGATCATTAGATTGGCGTTAGGTACCATTGAATACCACTTCTCTAGTGTCACCAACTGACACTTATGGCCAAATGAATGACCTAGGCCAACAGTTGGCACTAGATACCACCAAGTACTTGTGTGGCATAACTTATCGCAACTTTTGCCTTTGACATCATGTGATTTTCTCGGGTCCGTGGCTTGTAAATTTACTCTAATCCCAGTTACACCTCACATGTGCAACATTTACTTAACCATGTGATTCAAAATTAATCCACATGTTAAGTGAGGTTTCAAAAATACATGTCCTCATGACAACCCTCCCCCTTAAAATCCTTGCAATCGTCCACGATTGCACTGCCAAATGCATCAAAAGCAAAATTGTGGATTGGAATTTCCACAAGGCATCATAGTTAACACAACATTGTGCACTGTTGCTCAACCATTCCATATGCCCAACACATGTTGAAAATTACTAACCAATCATAATATACCATAAGCATAATTTGACCATAAACCGATCACTTGCTGATCTGAGAATTGATCACAAACTGCTGCAAATGTGACCCCAAACAGATCACAAACTCATTGCAAAAGCTGACCAGCAATCAATGCAAAAACTGATCCAAAAAGTGACCATAAATGGTTCTCAAGTTGATAAAAAATTTAGCTGAAAGTTATCAAAATTTTTGTCTCAAAATTGAGCCAAAATTCATGCCAAATTGATCATAAGTTGATGCAAAAGTATAGTTCCAGTGCCTGGGTGAAACTCATACTTATCTGCATACATCTCACAGTGACTAGTAAACTAAGTAGTGACCTCATGGTAAGCATACTGTCAATGTAGTACCTCGGATGCATATTGAATACATCCGAGATCCACTACATAGAAGAGCTGTCCATAATTGGAGGAATGGAAGTGCTACCTCCCCCTTGAGCATCAGGAAACACTCCAGACCCTTGCTCTGTTGAACCTGATGGAGCTCAAACTAAAGTCGCCTCTAACTGAAAGGCATCTAGGTAAAGTTGTAACAACTGAGGATGGTCTCCCAAGTCATCCTCTTCCATCCATTTGGCATCCATTGGTGGATAATTTTGAAATTTCACCAAGTATCTCCTGGAAACTTTACCTTTGACATTTCTTTCCTTATGTGCCAAAATCTGTTGAGGTACCAAAATCTCATCCAGCTCCTCAACCTCAGGCTGAATTTCAGCAGACATATCCTTTGGCACATCACCATGAAAAGGCCTCAACAAACTAACATGAAAGGCATTGTGTATCCGCCAATGTGGAGGTAATTTCAGCCGATATGCCACACAACACTTGGAAGGGCCCATAGTATCTCATACTCAACTTCAGATACAATCTTTCTATTTCTTTTATCTTTTTCAGCCTTGCCTTTTCAAAACACAGCAATTCATAATCACCCTCTGCAAACTGCAAAGCACGTCTACGGCGATTAGCTGCCCTCTTTTGCTTTTCTTGCGATCTTTGAAGTGCATATTTTATCTTTGCATATGCTACATCGAAGTTTTCCACATAACGATCAACCTTAAAGATCTTACCCTTAGTTTGCAGAATAGGTGGTACCTTTTTGCCACCCTTAACTATTTGAAATGGAGCTTTGCCCGTAGAACTATGCACTGTGTTTTCGTAAGCAAACTCAACCAAAGGGCAAATACTCCTCCCACTGTGTCTCGTGGTTTGAAACATAGGACCTCAAAAGATATCCTCATCATAGTCTTTTGCTGCCCCTTTGGGTGTTAAGTTATCATACACTGAGTGTTGCAAAAAGGGTACATTTGCTGAATTTACATCAAAACCAATGCCAAACAGAGCATTTGCATGACCAACATTTATTCCTTGAGCCCATAAGCATTCGGGGGTGCAGATGCAGTACCAAACATGCTACTTTGTGCCCCACACATTAAGTCAATGCTGCCATACATAGGGTTTTTTATATTTCTAGCCATACCCGAATACATTGGGCCTTGCACACCATGCATCGGTTGTTGCATACCATAGGGATTTGTGCCATACATTCTCATATGCGGTCCTTGTCCAACCATAGCATTGAAAATCGTGCTTTCACCAAAAGATCCTAGTTGCCCCATCATAGCATGCATGCTTAGTTGTCCAAAATCCATTGGATTGGCACTTTTGTGATAGCCTTGCATTTGCATTTCTTGCCCCGTAGGTACCAACTATTTTATTTCATTAGCAACTTTGGGAGCTTCAAATGAAGGGTTTGGCATTATCTTCGGTGTATCTTGCTATTCCGAAGGTGTAGAAGGCATTTTCTTCTTGTTGTCTTTGCTGTCCTTCTTTGGAGCATTTAAAATTCGGCTAAATTAAGGATCCTTTACCAATCGAGCAAAGAGATTTGCTCTTGTCCTCATCCGATTCTTGAACTAGTCATAAAATTCCTCTTCACTTTGCTAGTTATCAGCCTCCTTATGCCCTAAAGGCCGTGCATCTTGCCCAATAACAACATTTTCACCTTGCTGTCCATGGTCTGAGCCTTGTCCAAGGTCAAGCATTGCATTTCCTTTATTTCCATGTGAACGTTCATACTGAGAGGCATCATCATTGCTCGAGTCCATTTCACTGTATGAAGACATATTGCTGTAATTTCTCAGCTGAGAGTAAAAATCAGCACTAGCACAAAGCTTTGGTTTGCAATTAGGTGCCTTGAGCCCACCAAATCAAGGGATTGAGTGGTGTCCTGGCAATGGAACCATATTACTAGCCTTTCTCCTCGGACAGGGTGGTAAATAACTTGATTAAGCACTATTTACAGCAATTAACAAATTCACAATACTGAAAAGTACACTTTACCATATAATCTTGGACATTGGACACCTTGTTGACCCCTAAAATTGGCGCCCTTTTCGGTATTTGTTTAACTTAATTGAAGAAGAAGTTGATGTACAATGGGATTCTCCCAATCCCTTTCGGTATTCCAACTCCCCTTGCTGTTTAAAATGACCAGCAAGTATTTAATCTGATTTGCCCCTTGATACGGGCAATCAATTGGCTTTCACCCGCTTTGATGGAGATGGAAAATGCCCCAAATTCAATTATTTGCAAGTCCCTCCACTTGAATAGGCTAAAAACAGCTTTAGCCCAGTTGAATCCAAGTCTTGGAGTTCCAATTTTTGGCACGCTTCTCAAGACTGCTGCTAAATTCTAATTTTTACTGCAAATTAGGGTTTATAATAGAGAAATCTGAAATTTCTCAGCCTTTAGTGATCTCAATTCTGCAATCTTTGGAGCAAGGCTGTAGAAAGGTTGGGAGATGAGAGAGAATGCTGAGGAGAAAGAAAATTCAAACTTTCTTTGGGAAGAACTGAAGAAAATTTGTCATTTATTGCTGCTGCCTTGTCTCAACAGCTTGTAGATGCAAAGAACTAAAAAAAATCAATCATTTGTTGCTGTTGCCCTGTCTCAACAGCCTATAGATGCTGTCACTTGCTTTTGATTGGTCTTCTCTTGCCCTTGGCTGCCTCAAAAGGTCCTCCAATGGTTGCAAATTAGACCGGCAGTATTTTCTCCCTCTCTCTTGCAAGCTGAATATACTAAAAATGCCTCTCTCCAACCTCTGAAGACGTTTTTCAGCCTTACATGGGCATTTTTGACAAGTGGCAGCCTTCCCAAATGGTTTTTTTCAGTATTATCCATAATTAAATATTAATATTCAGTCTTTAAATACTGAAAATTAATCTAATAATTATTTCGGTGCCTTGAAAAATAATCAGACTGGCCAATAATTAAATTGCCTAGGCAGCTTCCATTTTGGAGTGCATCTATACCATCTTTTACCATTAGATTGGCGTTAGGTACCATTGAACGCCACTTCTCTAGTGTCACCAACTAACACTTATGGCCAAATGAATGACCTAGGCCAACAACTGGCACTAGATACTACCAAGTACCTGTGTGGTATAACTTATAGCAACTTTTGCCTTTGACATCACATGATTTCCTCGGGTCCGGGGCTCATAAATTTACTCTAACCCCAGTTACACCTCACATGTGCAACATTTACTCAACCATGTGATTCAAAATTAATCCACATGTTTAGTGAGGTTTCAAAAATACATGTCCTCATGACATGTTATATCACAGGTTCACGGGCACCCATGGCCTAATTTATGATACTCTGTTTATTCTTTATTTGGTATTTGGCCAGCCTATTTTGTGGTAGGATAACTCCTTTATTTTTATCTATAAAAGGAGGGAGTGTGGCCACAGTCTATAATCCATCACTGATGTACTTGCAGGTTCTTGGTATGGAGAGAGAGAGCTTGTGGAGTGTGTGAGTTGGTGATCAACCATTGTACTCTTGTCATAGTGGATTCCTATTCCCAATTACATCTTGCACATTGCCTCTTTCATCGATCTTGTGTCTTTCATTATTTTGTTGTGTGTTTTATGGTTCGAACAGATTCGAAATGGTTCAAAACATCTATGCCTTGTCCCTTGAATTGGGAGCTATCTTGTGGAGTAGTAAGAATGAGCATAATGTGGCCCTTGCTTCTACAAAGACAGAGTATCATGCATTGTGTTCTACAGCTATGGAGGCGGTTTAGCTTCACCGCATGTTGGCGGAGATTGGCTTTCCCTTGCCTGGGACCTACGGAACTGTGTGTGGATAACTAGAGTGCTCTAGCATTGGCGAAGAACCTTGTGTTTCATGCTCGCACAAAGCACATTGAGGTTCAATATCACTATGTTTGAGAGCGGATTGTAGATTCGAAGTTAGCAGTGGCCTACTATTCCATGACAGACAATGCAACGGATCTCTTCACGAAGCCTTTATCCAAGGCTTCTATGCTTCATCACATGAGGTTATTGGGTCTTCAGACACTCCGAGGATTTGAGACGGGTTGTTAGATTACCTATGTTAGCAATGTCAATCTGTCATCTCCTTGTTGTGAGCTCTTGTCATCTCCTTGTTGTGAGCTCTTGTCAGAGTCTAATGGAGATATAGAAGCTTTGGCAGTTTTAGGTGCATTTTCTTCATTTGTTGGCTTCCTGTGTGCATAGCTAGGCCAGTTTCTACTTTCCATAGTCTGTCTCTACTTGCCAGACATTGTCCTTGTCATCTAGGATTTTTCCATGGCCTTCCCTCTTTTTTTTGGCATTTTCTTTAGAGTGACCAGCATTAAATGCTGGTTCGCCAACTTTTTTGGTACCTACTAGTGCAGGTTGGCCAATTTTGGGCATTTATGGCTATTTATAGCCAACAACCCTCCCACTTGGCAGACACACACACTCTTCAGTCTTTAGTCCTTCATTTGCAGGTGCACACTCTGACAGTTTGTGGTTGGTGATGTCATCGTCATCAGCCTGATGTGATGCCCTCATTGACGCTGTGGGCTATGTGCAGTGAAACTACTGATCAGTCCATCCTCATTGTATCAACATTCTTCTTCAGTGAGTGGAGTATTCTTCCTTCCATCAGTGGAGCATGAGTTGAGTTGGTGGGCTGAAACAAAGGGAATACAGGCTGCAAGACAAGTTGGCTTCTGCCAAGGATACAGTACATTAGACCATGTATTCACGCTGAGGGCCTTGATTGAGGAGGGATGATCACGAAGGCAAAAAATCTACTGTTGTTTCGTGGATTTCAGCAAAGCTTTTGATACGGTATCATGAGCAAGACTCATGCAAAGGTTGCGAACCGTTGGGGTCCCAGAGGATGTGCAGTGGTGTACTTATACATTGTATGAGACAGTGATAGGTAGAGTACGAGTTCTTGGAGGCACAACAAACTCAGTGTCTAGCACAGTGGTGTAAAGCAAGGCTGTCCGCTCTCTCCTTTGCTGTTTGGATTGTACATTGATGAGATTTCAGATTACATACAAAGATGGGGTGGTATGGGAGTCAACTTGGCTGGGATATTGATACCAATTTTGTTATATGTAGATGATAGATGATATTGTGCTCATCTCAAATTCACTTGAGGGGCTATAGCGACATCTGGATGCATTGCATGTGTTTTGTGAAGAGGAAGTGTTGAGAAACCCTTCACCCTTCACCTGCAGTTTGCGTTTTTGTGTTTCTGCGTTTTGCGTTTAGGGTTTGCAGCCCCAAAAAGGAGTGCCATCCTAGACTGACTGTGCCTATTTATAGGCCACTCTCTCATTCATTCCTCACGGCTGATTCATTCAGTCTGTCGCCTCTTCTCTCTAGCCTCTCCACTACCCTCACACCCCTTTAGGAGGACATTGCGGTTCGTGGTTCGTGGCTGCCTTCATCATCTTCCTTGTGCTATGGCACCCTTATTTCCTTGTATCACATTCACTCCATGATTCAGATCTTTATCATTCCATTCATCAGAATTTCGTCTCTTTTCTCTTCTCTTCTCCATGTTTACCGATTTCACTCTGTGTTCCTCCCCCAAACCCTACTGTCTCGTTGGTACGTCATCTTCTGACATGGTATCAGAGTTGGATCTGCTCAAATAGTGGCAAAGATCCTCCACTCCAGTGAAGGCAAAGACCGGTGGCGGGTTCGGCATCCGCTTCTCTTCTTCTTCTGCTGCATCAAAATCTCGTTTTTGCATATTTCAGGTATTTCAGCTTGCTGCCCACACCCCGAACGCGGAGGACATCGCAGTCCAAGCTGGCCATTGCTGTCTACAACAGTCTGGCGCCTGTTTTAAGCCTATCACACATTGTTCGGAGCTGATTTCAGCATATGACTGCTGTTGCTGTTTTTTTTCTTGCGTTTTAGTCTTTCTCTCTCCTGTAGGCTGTCCTACTTGCGTTTTTAGTATTTCTCTCACCTACTGCCTACGTATTTAGTCTTTCTCTCTCTTGCAGGCTGTCTTGCTTGCGTTTTTAGTCTTACTCTCACCTGCTGCCTACGTTTTTAGTCATTCTCTGTCCTCACCTGTGTTTTTCTACTAGTCTTTACTGCAGATTCCCTTTCTGGTGGAAATCTTGGATCTTAGGGATCCTCTACATCTTCTTGCTCCTCTTCTTCTTGCCTTGGTCACTTGGTCAGCATGGAGCCACCTCCCGAGATCGAGTACGGACATATCCTTATGGTTCTCGGCACCACACAAAGTCCAACATTCCTCCTATGCATTGCATGTTTTCATCATCTTTGTACTAGGGCGCTTGAGGGACATTGTCCACGTGGCACCTGTTGCATGAGCATTCTTCAGCATGTAGCCTTGCATCTCCACCTCACTTTTCTCTTGCTCTCCTTTTTGGGCCTAAGAGGGGGTGTTGAGAAACCCTTCACCCTTCACCTGCAGTTTGCGTTTTTGTGTTTCTGTGTTTTGCGTTTAGGGTTTGCAGCCCCAAAAAAGGGTGCCATCCTAAACTGACTGTGCCTATTTATAGGCCACTTTCTCATTCATTCCTCACTATTGATTCATTCAGTCTGTCACCTCTTCTCTCCATCCTCTCCACTACCCTCACACCCCTTCAGGAGGACATTGCGGTTCGTGGTTCGTGGCTATCTTCATCATCTTCCTTGTGCTACGGCACCGTTCTTCCCTTGTATCACATTCACTACATGATTCAGATCTTCATCATTCCATTCATCAGAGTTTCGTCTCTCTTCTCTTCTCTTCTCTATGTTTGCCGAGTTCATTCCGTGTTCCTCCCTGCAAACCCTACTGTCTCGCTGGTACGTCATCTTTTGACAGGAAGGCCTCAAGGTTAATATTGGAAAGACTAAAATTATGGTCTTTAACTCCTCGGCAGCTTGGGTGACAGGCTCAGAGCATCACTTTATGTATGACGGTCGGTCTGTGGAAATGATTAGACAATATGTATACCTTGGGGTCACTTTCAAAGGGCCATAGTTTTCATGAAAGGAGACTTTAGAGGCTAGGCTTGCACGGGCATATGTAGGTTTGGGCACTCTAGAGTGATAATATGCACACATATAGTTTCAGGAGCCTCGTACCGAATTATGGCTCTTTGACACTTTAGTTGTGCCCACACTACTCTATGGAGCAGTCATTTGGGGCCCAAGCCTTTATCATACTAGACAAGTGCCTCTCATGGACTGTAACGGACTTGAAGCACAACATTATGATGGTTGGGAACATATGGAGAGACCGCTAGTCATGATGATAGCACGTATGATAAGGGCGAAAGCCTCAGTACCACAAGAGATTATCCGAGCAAGGTTGGGTGCAGCACCCATGGTAGTGGAGGCACCCATGATGATAGCACGTATGATAAGGGCGAAAACCTCAGTACCACAAGAGATCATCCGAGCAGAGTTGGTGCAACATCCATGGTAGTGGAGGCACTATTCCAGGCAATCAACTTCCTCCAGAGGATATGGCAACTCCCTAAAGACCAATACCCTAGGCTAGCTCTAGAGTCTTCAAGGCAGCTTGCAGCAAAGGGAGATAGACTGTTGGTATGCACATATGAGCACGTGGCTGAACTTGCATGGCATGAATATAGATAGATTGCCACTGCTTGATTACAGCCTTGATTGTCCCACTTTGAGGCTTAGTCATTCAGAGTTGAATAGAGTGATCATATTAGACACCACTAAAGTGGAGACTGAGAGGTCTTGGTCCAAGCCCCCTTTCCCATTAGGCACGAAGAGATGGCACAATACCAATGTCACTTCTTGCAGTTTTCCCATGATGGTTTCATACTGAGGCCGAGATATATGAATACTCAACTTTCTCACGGGCTTCGAGTTGCTATTGGACAGATCCTCACCTTGTCACATCAGTTGATGATTGAGACAAGTCGATGGAGCCATGTTGTAACAAATGAGAGGATGTGTGAGCTTTGTGGATGGGAGCCAGAGATGGAGGAACACTACATTTGTAGATGCACTGTATACTATGATATTCGAGGCCACTACCATTGCCTCTTTAAGGAAGGCTTTGGACCATTGAAATGGGTGATGGACTATGAGGACTAGAGATGCTTGGGCCTTTTTCTTATTGGAGCTTCAACGGCGCAAAGTAGCATTGTTATGTGATCGGAGGCAACCCCAGCCACATCCACCCCTCCAGAGAGCAGTTATAGACTTTTTCAGTATAGCTGACCCCCCGGCCACTGCCACCTTAGACACTACATCTCCTACTAACAGGTGCCATTGAGGGACATCATTAGGTGGCATCACAATAGATAGAGCTACAATATTATGCAGAGCATGACGCCCTAGGATACCTGCTTGGCAACGCAAGCATTCTCATATGCAACACATTCGCATCATGATTGCTCGCTATAGATGAAGATTACCACGACGACTCAGTCAGAGGTAGCTTGCAAAGTCTTGGTGGACTCCATACATTGAGAGGGAGATACTCTATACTCTTTTCAGTTTTCAGTTTTCCATATTTTTCATTTTCTATTTCAATTTATCATGAAGACCTTGACATAATTCTGTTTTCTTCTCTGATGAGAGATGATGATACCAATTGTATTAGTTATGGTCTCATAGGCCATTCTGGCCTTCTAGAGATGTTAATGGGTCTTCCTTTCTTTCTTTCTTTCTTTCTTTCTTTCTTTCTTTCTTTCTTTCTCTCTCTCTCTCTCTCTCTCTCTCTCTCTCTGTTTCTCTCTGTGTTTGTGTTTCTCTTCCATTGCGCACTCTCACAGCTAGATGCGTTCCGGTTTATGGTTTCATTTGGTGTAGCCCTTGCAGCAGCATTATTGTATTGTCAAGGTTGAAGGCAGCACAAGGATTTTACTTTTGGGATTGTTAGTAGTTTAGCTCCAGATTTGTCAACACTCATGTATGTGCATGCCTTTCGCAAGACTGGAACAAATTTGTTTTATCTGATGTTGCCCTTGCATGCATTTTTCGACTGGTTTGAACCCCTTTGATACTTGGAGAGCAGGATATGTATTGACTTATTTACCCTATGCTACTGGTTATGTCTGTTCCTGTATACGTTGCAGCTTGCTCATATCATGCAGGTAACAGGAAAGCTGGGTTTCATCATTGGTATTACACTGATAAGAGCTCATGGTGTGCACTAGTGTGCTCAAAATGTTTTGCATGTTTGATGTTAATTAAATATCTTGAATGCTGGGAGGTATCCCATGATTGCTTTAGTGTCCTGGTCTATGCATGGCCCATTGCATTGACATTGTGCTATTGTGACATAGTAGGTAGTGGAACATTTTGCTTATAGATTGTTAATTGCATATAATCTTCTTCTAATCATGTATTAATTTGTTTTTTCCTTGTGATAGGGGTTGGGCGTTACATTTCAGATGTATGTGCATCCCACTGTGATGACAGTGGAGGAACAGGCATGCATCTATCTCCAAGGGGAGTGAATTGTAGGTATGGGCAATCATTCTAAGTGGGAGTTCTGACATAATGCCATTTTTTGGTGTACAGGCTAAATATATTGGCCATTTGGAGGGAGCCCAAAGCAAGAACCTTTTTTTGAAGGTAAACACACATTGTTTGTTGTCCTTTACATTTGTTTTTGAATGTAGTATCTGAACGTCATTAACTGCAGTCTTGCAATTGCCTGTGTATTAGTTGCACCTTAGTTGATTTAAGTACTCACCCAGAACTGCAATCTTGAGAGTGCCCTTATTGTCAAGTGAGCTGAGGTCTGCTGCAGCAGTTAAATTTGCATTTTTTATCAGATATAAGCCGACCTTAGAAACATACTCAGATGTCAACCATTTTGTCTCAATATTTAGATCATTGTTTCTGAGTGCTGGATATTGCAGTTTCAACTTCAGGGGCAGCCATCTGTTGTGTTTGGGTTTAGCTTAATGGCAATCCATCAGCTATCAGAGCCAAATGTATATAATCCTGTAGAGATCTGAAATCAATAGACCACATCCTTCAAAGCTGATTCACCATTTTGGGTTGCTTATTTGATTGAGGATGGCGAGAGCATAGCTTCTAGGAGCAGGTATGTCCTAGTCACTGCTCTTTCAACTTCTGCCTGTTCCATGTTGCTACGAGTCTGAGTTTTTTTCATTCCATCGACATTCTTCCATCTACATTGCTAGTCAAGACAAAAGTTAAAAGACAAGTTTTGACAAATCAAGCCAAGTTCTCTAAAGATATTCAAAACACTTCAAGTCACTTTTGGACCTCAGTGTGAGTGCAGAATTCTACGGCTTGTGTTGTCAGCAACTTACATACTTAGTTGACTAGTGTGAGGGGGACCACTACTTCATCTTTATAGAAGAGTTGAGAGACTCAAGCAAACTGATAACAAGTTTGATCTCCAGATACACACCCCAAGGACAACAACAAGTTTCTTCAATATTCAGTTGCCATTGGCACACCCACCACATCTTTTGAGAGGTGGTTGCACACCGTCTTTCTCTGTAGTCCAGTTTCTGGAGCACATAAGGTGGCTCTTCAATTGTGAGGAGGCTACTTGTTTCACCATTGTCATTCATGTTTGTACTTTCTGATGTATCCCTCCATGTCCATTTGGTTTTGTTCCATCTTCATTTTGAACCCAACATGCTTCTGAGAATCTTTTAACCCAATCAGCCCACTATTTTTACACACTTTTGTGCACATTCAACACATTTTGAGTGGCATCCTATCTTTTGTTATTTGCTAACCCAATCACCCCACTATTTTATACATTTTTGTGCACATTGGATGCATTTTGAGCAGCACACACACTTCAGCTTTACTACAACTAGACACTCTTCATCTAGTTGATATCAGTAGACAGACATTGTATGTACTCATTTCTCCCTCATGTTTAGGAGTTGAGTGTCGGCAAGTGTTCCTGCACATTCATTTTTCCTTGAACTCTAGCTTCAATCACTTACTCCTTGCTTTGTGCCCAAAAACTAGTGCGCTGTGCTTGGTGTGGTGCTGGTTGCCTTATCTCCTCCATCAACCATCCCATTTGGATGGCTAAAGCTGCATGAGTTTTCTATTGCCCACTCTCTCTGCAAACAAAAGCATTGGTCATCAAGAAGGTCACTGTGCTCCACTGGTTGTAGCATCTTTCTTTCTAAGTAGTAAAAAGGAGAACAGAGGGTTGGGGAGGATCCAGAGCGTGTGGGAGTAATATAACTCTGGTTGAAGGTTTATGGAGGACTCCCTCCCCTCCTGCATCTGCATAGGATCCCTCTCTCATTACCAACCATTCTAGTTGAGAGCCAATCTCTGGAAGCAGACTGCAAAGTACTTGTGGAGAACGGGGAAGGTGAAGTGAGATGACAACAGCATCATCCAGGTTGTAGTAGGCCTTCCCTTGAGTCTGTCAAAGATCTGGCCAGACTTGGCACAGCTTGGCAAGCATTTGAGGCTGTACTGGCAGATGTTTATTGATTATACAATGGACTAATTCTCCCTCAATTCTCAGTCTCATTTTTACATTGCTGCACAGCCATAATAGCATGAGTTTTCAGCATACATGTTACTTATGCTTTAAGTGCCCAGCTTTATGTTGCTTTCACCTGTATGCCACACTGATCTCCCCTTGTATAAAACTTATTTCAGCAGTATATGAGTTTGGAGGTCTTTTTTGCCTTCTATCTTCAGTCTTAGCACTTTTCTAAGGTGAGTAGATCTTGAGGTCTGAGGGTATCTTACAGCCGACTCTGTTTTTTAAGAGCGGTTTGTGAATCAGCATTCAGAGTTCCATCATGCTGGAATAGTTATACAGATGCTACAAGGCATATATAGGAACATGAACCCTAGTCCTTTGCAGTGAATTAATTGCGTTCTTTCTTTGAACCCATTGTATTCTTGTCCAGAGCTCAATATCGTATATAATGGTCTTTGTATATCGAAGGTCAGTAAGACTGGGGACCATTAAGGTGCTTAGTTTCTGGAAATATTTCTCAGTATTAGCACATGTAGTGACTATGTGCTTGACCAGTTATGTGAATAACTTTCTCGGTAAATTCCTTTGTAATGACAAACTGAGTAGTTATTCTGACAGTATGATAACTATTTTACATGTTATAATTAGGATAAGAAAGGTCGTCTCTATTTGGTTTCTGCTTTACCAGCTACAAACGTTGATTTGAAAGGTATGAAAGCTCATTACCTCAGTGGACGACCAATTCTATCAATCCCATGAAAGTTTGATTTTTTGAAAAGTACTTACAACTTAAATTTTACTTGGAATTGGTGGCTTTTTGAGCAGTACTCTCTCAGCGCTTAGGTCTAGGAAAGGGTGGATTACGCATGGCCCCAGAGGAAGCTTTGCAAGAAGTACTGAAGGTATTGTGTTATATTGCTTGCAAAAGTACTCAATATAAAATTTTGGTTCGTCTTACTTAAGAATCATTGTATCTGGGATGGTCGCTGCTGTCATGTATTATAACACTAGAATTGTGTTATGGCCCTTTCTAGTTCTTTTTGTGTAGTAGTAGGTTGATATTTGCAAGAATAGAGAATTTGGGTTAAATGGGGTTGCTTGTGGGCTGCATGAACAGCTAGACATCTTGTGTGGGTGTTAGTGCTTGGGACAGAGTGTAAAGCTGCATGCATTTTTATTTCGATAACACGGAGCTTTTAGTTTATGCAGGATCTTTTAACATCATGAAACACAACCCCTATTTTCCATTAAGGGGAGATTTAACTCTTACATTCCCCAGGCTCTTTTCTATAAAAATCCCTGGCATGTTAACTTGTAACAGTGAGTTAGGAAAGGGCATCTATTTAGTGCGTACATTGGGCAATCCTAAAAGGTATCGAATGTTTCATTTTTCTTATCCATACATCCATTTTCTAATATATAGCTTTTCTTTTGAAAGTGGCAACAAACTTAGCTTGTGCATCAACTATGAAATTAAAGTCCATATAGTGTGCTAGAGGACACAAGGCATTTCTTTCATCTTGCAATCTTCAGGCAATCCCAACTTGGTAGGTGACATCACCAACTTCTGAACAATGTTAACCAGGTGCCAACTTCAGAGGGAATCCCAAAATTGCATCAATGTTTACTTTTTTATTTTGTGATACCACTACTACTCTCATGGAGATCAACCCCAGCCTATGCTTGTTCACCTTCCATGCTTTGTTGCTGATCCCTTTCGATGTTGTCTCAAACCTGTTTCAATAAGTGGTCCATGTTGATGATCAACTAGTTTGCCATGTAAGTCAGAGCAAATGGATCAGTTGAAGGCATTGCTGACTGGCAAGATCTCTCCCATAGGCCCTTGCCATGACTGAATAAAAATGTGGATTTAAAGTCACCAGTCTTGTTTGTACTCTCCTTGGGAGGGTCTGTTTAAGGATGAGAAAGTTTGGGATAACAACTTTATGACAGGATTATAGATAAATGCATTGAATAAGGCACTGCAATGTTTGCACTGTGTCTGAAACAAATTTTTTATATTGATAGTCATGTAACTTAAAGATGCCCTGAATAAGACTATATCCACCTTTGCAATGTACACATTTGAGTTGCAAGTATCCAGTACACCTGTATAACAGTCGCAAGCAATGATTGTTTCCATGGTGGAAATGGGGAAATATTGGTTTGAGGCATTTACTGCTAGACATGGCTGCAATGGTAGGAATGGCTCAGAGACACATTGGGCGTTATTGTGACTGTCGTTTACTGCTGTAGTCTCTTCAGGGCATGTCGCCAGCTCCCAGAGAGTCTCTTGCTGGCTGAAAATGACCTGTCAACTGTTGTAGCAGCTATGGTAGCCTTCTCTCTATCTCTCTCAGCTTGCACAGGGCTGGAATGACCCTCTCTCTCTCTCCCCTCTAGCCTTAAAAACGTCTTTCCAATTTGCACAGGCAAATTTTGCCAAGTGGCAGCATTTTAATCCCATTTTTCAGCATTATCCACATTATTAAATTAAATTTCAAACTTTAAAGTTCTGAAAATTATTTTTAATAATTTTAGTGCCCAGAAAATTAGTATGACCAACCAATAATGAAATTGGCTAGGCCAATTCAACTCCCAAGTATTCTTGAATGTTCTTCAGCCCCTGGATTGGCATTAAGTACCATTAAATGCCAAATCTCTACTGTCACCAAACTATCACTTAAGCATAGGTATATTTTCTATCGTCTTCCCTTTAAAGTTTCTTACATGTATTCTATTTCCTATTGTTCCAAGCCATTGCCATTGTCTAGTCTTGAGTCTTTGTCCTTATATGAGGGTCAGCCATTGTGGTTGTCGTTTCCACCATATGTGATTATGGCCTGCATACTTACCTATTTAGTAGTGGCATCCTTAAATTGTTTGCTATTTCTCTAAACAAGTACTTTCTTTTTAGGAAGCCAGCGGGCTATAAACTCTCCATAATGGGTACAACAACAAAGTGAAAAGAGAAATATGTATTTTTTGCGTTGTGGCTTGGCCAAACATAGTTCTGTGGATCTTGCTTACTGTGGCACTTTAGGATAAGCAAAGGTTTCAAATTACCCTTCTTATAAAGTAGGCCCTAAGCTTAAGTTTGGTCTAGTGAGTAGCTCACTTATGATTCATGACTAAGTAATTAATTAGTCCTTAATAAAAAATGAGATACGATTAAGGAGCATATGATTATTCATTTGAAAAGCTTATCTTGGCTATTTGGGGCTTCTCTCTCACTTCAAGCAATTCAAGTTTAGAGATAGCTATTATTATCTTCTTTGCTACAAAAGTTATAGGTTTCAACCATGGAATATGAGCTAGCAACACGGATGAGTGTGGACAATACCCAATCTTCTCCTCTTTGCATATAGCGATTTTATTGGAATGCCTTGTAACTCCATATATAGCAAGGCATGCTACTTTTTTTGAACTAAATATTAAAAAAACAAGTTATTACAGTACTATAGGGTTAGATTCTCTCTTCTCCTTTGAAATCTGAAGCCTAGTGCACTTTTTGGACAAGTTTGTCACGAAGAAAGGGATGCTGTCACAATTTCATTGTGTGAAATCTCTCTATTTGTGAGAGGAACAATGTGGGACTACATGGGAACTAAGCAGAACAATGGTCTACGTGAATGCTGTGTGAAATTGGGTTTAAATGCTAGTTCTAATTTTTAGGGCTTGGCAGGCTAAAGTGTTCAAACACTCTATGGTTGGTTGGAGGTCTATATTGAAGGTGACAA
Organism: Lygodium microphyllum; assembly: GCF_053477565.2. Classification (NCBI taxonomy): domain Eukaryota; kingdom Viridiplantae; phylum Streptophyta; class Polypodiopsida; order Schizaeales; family Lygodiaceae; genus Lygodium; species Lygodium microphyllum. Next base: position 115,389,582 of record NC_141148.1, read on the forward strand.
GGTCATGGTGCACCCATTGATCAGTTGTGCCGCAAAAATACAGTCACGTGTAACTAATTTTGAGCAAACATTAGAAATCTAAAAAAATACCGAAAGGGTGCCAAGCTTTGGGGCCAACAGGTATCATATGTGCTGTAGGAGCACTCTAGCCCCAAATGTATGTGAATATTTCTTGTTGATTTTACTATTAAGATGAATTAAGTGTTTGCTAAAATGTGGTCTAAAGCCCTTTGGGCTCTCGAAGGTCAATTTCAATTGCATAGTCTAAATCTCATCCCATATGGAGAAGAATTTGTAGGGCTTGGCTCTAGTTTGAGCAATACTATTCTATGCTCTGCTATACACGTGTTGCCAATGCATGGGTTCAGATCTAAGACGCTTGAATTGACCAAGATGCATTGATGGACCAATCAATATCCTTGTGCAAATGCAAATTGGGCTGCGTTGGGTCTCCTCAATACTCCTTTTGGGTGGAGTTTGAGATTGCTGGAACCCACTTGGGTACTGCTTTTGAAGAAAATCTATAGGTTGCCTCTAGATAGGCCTTCAATGTATTGGTACTCTACTCCTAAGAAGAGTCTCTCTAAGCTATGGTATCTTAAGGGGAGAGAGATTGAGATATCATTGATCAATGTAATCCGTGAATCTTGATTGCGGGCCAAATTTGTCTTTGAAGAGACAATGAACGCGTCCTTAAGTCTCATAATAGGCTGAATAAGATCAGATGTAGTGTGCTTGTCTCTAGCTCTAGTTGTACAAATGTGCATATGCACTTCTGAGAACATACGAAGCTATACTTGTGACTCTTAATCTCTAGCTAGTTTGATGATGTGCATAATTGACCAATAACACATTTGTTTCCATGAGAAAGGTGGGTGTTCATATTTCTTAGCTGAACAATAAAGCCATCATTTGTAGAGCAGAGAAGATTCTATTGATAGAAAAAGCCACCTTTTTGCTGAACTCCTTATTGGTGTCAACCATGTTCTCTAGGTATCCAATTGAAAAAGATTGTGTCTAGTGATGTTGCCAATCTTTGAGTGGCTCAAAGTGAGGGACAGTGCATCAAAGGGAATATTGAAGGGGTGGCGGTATGTTCACAATAGATCCATGTAACTCAAACGAAGTTGACATTTGGACATGCCAACATGATGTGTCTCCCGTGCCGTGTGTGCACAACCTTGCTCATTTGGAATCAATTGCATATCACCTTTGCCTTTGATGGGGATTGAAGAACTGTCATGTACGAGAATTTACCCATGCATCATATGCTTATGGGAAATACAATCCGAAGAAGTGATGTGGCAAGAAGCACCACTATCCACAATCCACTCATGAGATTGTGGGGCCATCATTGTTGTATCCATGACTGGTGGAGGAACATCCCCTACCACCTCCAAATTGAGGAAGGAGGCCGATGAAGGAGTAGCCACCCCTCCAGAGTCCTTTGTAGTCTTCTCCTTGGTGTCCTCCTTGTCCATGTCGGGGCAATCTTTCTTCCACTGACTCGCCTTGCTATAGATGTGGCAAGTAGACTCCTTGGCTTTGTTGTGTTTGGACTTCTCATCCTTCTTCTTCTTATTGTTGTCGTTGTTCTCTTGTTGGGAAGATTGACCGGTCAAAGCCTCCAACTTGGGAGTGTTTTGACCTTTGAGTTGTTCCTCTTGGTCCAAGACTATCGGAACCTACTCCTCCCACTTAAGAGTCTCTATCCACCTTGAAGCAATCAAGGTGGAATAGCACTGAATCAGAGCAATAACTGTGATAGAAGAGTTATCACCATGTCCTCCGAGGTAATCACCTTCCTTGCGTTTTGGACTTGATTCCGCAATTGCCAAAGCTTATTGAGATGCTTCCGCATAGAATAAGACATGTTAGGACTTAAAGTCCTATTTTGAACCTCCAAAGACACCCGCTTCATTATGGTCATCCGATTGTACATTTGATCTAACTCCAACTATGTCTCACAGGCCATGGTCAAGTGCTCGATGTGAGCAATGATGGCGGGAGTACAAGAGAGAAAGAGGAAAGACTGTGCTTCGGATTTGAAGGAAGAGCCGGCACCATGGGGACCTTATGGTCCATAAGAGCTTGGAACTTCACGTCAAGTTCGGTGGACATTGTAAATAGAATAACCTGCACAAAAGCAAGGGCATCCCCCTCTGACTGCATGCACGTTGCCTGTGCATGCTAGGGCTTCCTCCACTCGTTCTCAAAGAGTTTCACCTGCTAGAGGCGATGAAAACTCAAAATTTGCTCCAAAAGGTTGAAAACACAGCCTTTTCTCCTTCTCCAACAGCTAAAGCCTGCAAAAAAAAGCATCTTCTCTCCTTCTCCGTGCTTCACATGTTTGCCCCAGCCTTTGAATGCAGAAAACACGAGCTTTTGTTTCGAAGAATCCTCCTGATCAGGTCTGCCCATGATCAATCTGCCCTTCTATGTTGCTTTAATACCATGTTAGACTGCAATGAGTGCGGAAGTGTATGGACAAGACTGAAAGAGAATGAACACGAGAGAAGAGGGAGAGAGGAAAGAGATGGAATAACACATAAATCTGCAGTCAATGAATGCTGAAATGAAGGCGGCAAATATACAAATCGGCTATTGAAGTATCTCCTCAAGCTGATCTCTCTCTCCACCACTTGAATGACAAGTGATGAGGGCAGGTAGGCAGGCGGCTATAAATAGCTGGAAACAAAGCATTAAATAAATCAGGGTGGCCAGCAAACTGGGTGACCAGCTGCATAAAACTGCCAACTGCTGCATAAAACAATAAAATAATCAGTGATCTGCCATTTGGCTGCCACGTGGCACTGTTGCCTGCCTTGACCTGCCCGGTAAATGGTGATTGCATTTGATGACTGCTGGAAAAGCCCAAAACTGACAGGAAAAATGTGTATCTCTGCCTGAGAGAACTAATTGTACCACTTGTAGTCTGAGAATGCCAGTTTAGGGGATGGCTAATCTCTAACAGCTCTATCCCCTCCTCAGGAGATAAAGTTAGAGATCTCAGAAATTTACATGTCCAATTAATGGCAAAGAAAGAGAATATATCTGTTTAACCCTAATGGTGGAATGAACAAAAGTTGATAGGCCCTTAGATGCTGGTACCCTACAAATAAGGAGCTCATATAATGCTAGAATCCCACAACTGAGCTCTTTAGACACTCCCATGGCTTACAGGCTATGGATCAATGTGGCTGTTGGAAATCAAAAGCTTTTCAAAAATCCTTGGCAAAAAAGGGGGGGGGGGGGGGGGGGCATGTTTTGGTCCTTGTCCGGGGCCTGATCCACCAAAGAACTCTTTTTGATCTAGACGTTTGTCAGCCATGAAGTGACCCAATTGACCATAGGAGAAGTAGTGGCCAGCAAAAGTACCCCACTTGAGCCAAAACCAAAGGGGCTACATACCACTACAATTAAGGCGCAACCAATTGGGTCGCTTAGTAGTATCACATAGTATGCATAGTTGATTTGGGTTTGCTGCTGGCTACCTTTAGACTTGGGGGCACCAACACATGACCTACTGCAACCATTGCATCCTTGAGAAGGGCCCAATAAATAGCTGGGCAACTCTCCACTTCCACCCATATTGGACATGCTTGCTTGAGCAAGCATTGGAAATATGCCATTGGACGCCATGAAACAATGCGCACCAATTGTTTATCAAAGAAAAGGGGCTGCTTATTGAGAAGAAAATGCCACGCCGAAGTAAGGAGCACAACCTTGTAGAAACCACGGGGACTGGCGAATATCTCCTCCACACAATTAGTTTGAAGAAGAGATGTCAGCCACCAACGGATCTTGGTTACCATGAGAATCCGGCTAGTGAAGAAGAGAATGACACGTTGCTCATGAAAAGTAGAAAAGGACTGAAGAACCTAATCAATATTCACATGTGTATCCAAAATCTCTTCCTCCACGCATGCAGGAATTGATCGATGATTATGCTCGATATACTCCTTCAAAAGTGAGTTCACAAACTTGAGCAATTGTTCCCGATTTGGTTCTTGCAAATCCTGCAAAGTAGAAGCTATTTGAGCATATGAGCGTGGCAGAGAATCAATTGCTCCCAATTTGGTTCTTGCAAATCCTGCAAAGTAGAAGCCATTTGAGCATATGAGCGTGGCGGAGAATCATGTGGGGCCTCAAGGACAGCAGGAAATTCTTCATACTTGCTGCATTTGACAAAAGGCTGCTGAACATCAGGGGGAGACCAAGCCATCTCTTCAGTGTAGGGCACCATGTCTTCTTCCATTGCATCGTCTTCATATGACAATGTGGTGGGCCAAGAGCAGGGCGGTGGGCTTGGGGCAGGGCGACCGTCTCCATCTTCGTTCTCTTCTCATCTCTCCATGGTACAAGTCTCTCTCCAAGTGGTCTAAGACAGCTCTTAGCTTTTGTCGTGTTTGAAGCAGTTGTGTTTGTATGTGTCTATAGGATCCTAAGGCCACCTTGAGCTCTAGTATCATGACACTCTATCATCATACTAACTATTCTGAGGCATCAATTGGAGGAAGCTCTCTATGTGGGCGGTGAATGTGGAATGTTGCACTTGTTGCTGCATGTAAAGCCTCGATACCCTTTGTCTCTCACCAGAAGTAGTATCTTGGGTGCCAAGAAGCCATATGAAGGATCTGTCCATGAGTGAACTGGAAGTCCGCTCTGAATGACAAGTAAGCATGGTCTGTATATTGCTAGACCATTGAGTATGGCTAATCCATGTGCTATGCCCATCTCTATAAGGTCTCCCATGCTCTGTGTATTCCACCATGCCATGTGAGGTCTGCTGCTCCATCCCCAGCTCATCCAAATCCTGCTCTTGTAGCATCTCCTTGGATGCATCAAAGAAAGACACCTGTTGGCAAACTGTACTGGCGTTCAAGATCCAACAGATACATTGTCATGATTCCACTGCATCGGTCACTTAGACAAACAATATTCCAATCTGCATACACAACCTTGTCTAAAAGGACCAAGGAAGGAAGGAAAAAGGCAAGGAACGGTGTACAGGCTGAACTAACAGCCCAGTCAAAAAAGGCATTTCAGTACGGTGATGTGGATCTTCCTTATCTGTGTCCACTAGGTAAGATAAGCTCACTGTCCTAAGGAGGGACCTTTGGTGCCTTTTGTTCTTGATGTGCTTGTGAGTCTACTACTATTTTTGAGTTCATCAGTTTATTAAGCTAGTATGTTATAACATTGAGAGTGATTGAGCGGATGGGGAGGTGAGGGAGAAAGATGGAGGGATGGTCCAGGGAGGAAGTGACAGAATATATTTACTCAATCCCACACTTACATCGTACTTCATCAGTATACCATGTTAGTATGTGATAACATTGAGAGTGATTGAGGGGATGAGAGGTGAGGGAGAAAGAAAGATGGAGCGGAGGAGGGAGGGAGGAAGTGACAGAACTCATATACTCAATGTCATATTTGAAGGTTCCTCTTGGATGTGTTACACCATTTGCATTGATCAACAATACTGCAAGGTACTGCTAATTGCTTCATAATTGATATTGCTTTTCGATTGATGTATTTGACCTTATCTACTGTTTAACATGAAACTTGATTCAAAATTCTATTTATACTGTAAATCAAGAGCACAATTGCCAAACGAGAAACTCACTATTACATCTTAACCAAATTGTGTTTCAAGATCGGTTGCATTGCTTTTGGATGAAAAGTTCAGAAGTTATGAAAGGGTTTTCTTTCATCCACTATCAAATGATTCTACTATCGGTAAGAGTTCTTACTCATTTATATTTGCTTTTAGATGGAAAGCTTGGTAGTGAACTTCAATTATGGTCACCCAAAAAAGGTTACAAAGTGTTTTGCTGCCTGAAGTGACACATCTTTATATTAAGGGAAAGAAGTTAAGTAAATTGCTAGTGTGCTATTAGTCTCTTTATTAGCACAGCATCAACCATGATAACATGATACCGATTTTATTTTAAGCATCTTCAGGAGTGCATTCTTTGTTAAGCTGTGCTCCACATGTCCAATGGGGGTGGGACATAGCACTAGTGTAGCATGTGGCACCTGAGGTTTGACTGTTTGGGACACAAGGTTCTTGTAGATTGTGGCAGAGGGTAGCAGAGGTGATGATCTACATTTTGCGTAAGGAGATTGCCGAGGCCTAGTGAGCTGGTGATGTGTAAATGTCATGGGGGTCAAAACTGATGCCTTGTTTGAGAATCCAGATATTGAGTAGCTGATGTCTGTGAAAGCACAATGTTGCGTGGTTTCTCATGCAAGAGGAAACATGTGTGATTGAAGCCTTGGCAAATATTACGCACCTAGAAACAAGACAGAGGGCAAATGTTGAAGAAAATTGATTGAACCAGTGGCCTTTTGTCTCTCTTTTCTTTTCTCCTTTTTCTGTCTTTTTCATGTTTGTTTGAGCAGAAAATCTCTTCTAACAATAAAATTTTTACATCCTTTTATTTTCTCAAATATGAAGACGTACAAGAATAAGGCATGACCCTCTTGAATACCACTAGGTTGAAAGTCAAAGTGGGATCGAGAGAGAGAGAGCATGAGCTATGGTGGGCATAAGTGTGTGTGTGTGTGTGTGTGTGTGTGTGTGTGTACATAGAAAGGAAGGAAGAAAGAAAGAAATGCTAATGTCTACAAAGGCTGAAAACAGGCTATGAGACAAAATCATGTACCATGGGTAGTAATCATTGGATATCATGGTGTACTTAGTATTGCTAGGATCAAACTCGACTTGTGGCCATGCCTCTTGATCCAACTATCCACTTATCTAAGGATACCCTAGGTCAGCCCTTCGACGAGCACATCTATAGATTTGTAGTAGGGCAACTCTTTTGGTTGATTTATACTAAGCCAGATTTAGCTTATTGAGCTAGTTTCCTTAGTTAGTATTTCATTGCACCTAGGATGTCACATGGCAGTGCATGTCTTTGTATTTTGAGAGATTTACGGTGTACCTATTCTTATGGACTAACTTATGTTTCTAGTTTATGTTTGTAGGGGTACACTGATTTTGATTGTGCAGGAGATCCTAACAGCTGACATTACCATGGTGGCTACATCTTTACCTTGAGCACAACTCCCGTTTCTTGGGCTAGCCGTAAGTAGGAGACAATGGCGGCTTCCATGGTGGCCAAGGCTGAATATAGGGCTCTCTTTGATGGCACCACTGAGGCCATCTACCTGAGGAGCTCAGCTTGCCTAGCTTGCTTTCCACCCTTCTTTTTTGCCTCTCTATATATCCCCCATATTTACTTCATCCACACTTAGCTTATTTTTTACTTCATAGACACCTAGTAGTGGCTGGGATAGGTTTGTTTGTTTTGTGAAGGTCTTGTGACCTACCATCTCTATCTCCCTTTGGGGCACTATTATTCAATCAACTGAAGTTTTTTTGAAAATCCTGGCTTAACGCTTAATCTTTTGAAAACCACAACAAAAGCCCCCTTGTCATGAAAACATGTATTTTTGTATGTCTCACTTGAACATGTGGATTAATTTTTTGATCACATGTTTAAGTAAATGTTACATGTGGGATGCAATCGAGGTTAGTACAATTAATGGGCTCGGGACCCAAGGGAATCATCAGATGCAAAAAAGGTTGATACTAGGTGGTATTTGGTGCCAGTCATTAGCCTAAGTCATTTATTTGGCTATAACTGTAAGTTGGCAACATTAGAGATGTGGCGTTTAACGGTACTTAATGCTAATTGGATGGTAAAAAATGACACAGGGACACTTGGAAGATAAAGTGGCCTAGCTGATTTATTTACTGGTTGATAAGACTATTTTTTTGGACACCAATATAATTATTTTATTAATTTTCAGTAATTAAGATTGAAAATTAATATAATAATGTGGATAATGTTGGAAATTCATTTGGAAAGACTGTCACTTATTACATTTTTCAAAGATAGGCTCGAAAAAATGTGAGTAAGGTTGGGAGAGTCAAAACAAAGGCTTAGGGGGAGAGAGAATCATTCATTCTTGCCGGAAACACATTGTAAGGAGATAGAGCAGCCATCGTGAGCTGAGTTTCAGCCATTACCAACAAGTGTTTGCAGATTTGGAGCAATTGATAGTTGCATGAGATCCTAGGGAGCTGGGTGGCAACCCCAGGCTGAAGATGTTAGCAGATTTTGGGTCTCTAGGTGCAAGTGACTGCATTTATTGCTGTTGGGACAAGGTATCAGCTGCATTTGAATGATTTTCAGTAATTTCTCTCTGAATTTTCTCTCTTTTCAACATTCTCTCTTATTCCCTAGCTATTTCACAATCTTGCTTTGAAGATCTTAGCATTTGGACCCTTGGAGACCGAGGAATTTCAATTTTCTTTGTTGTAAAGCCTAATTTACAGCAAAAATTAGGGTTTAGCAGCTGCCTTGGGAAGTGTGCCATACATTGAAGACTCCAAGACCTGAATTATTCGGGGTTGAAGGTGATTTTCAGCTGAAATTTGGTGGAGGACCAGCCAACCATCACATTTGGGGCATTTCCACTCTTCTTGAAGTGGGTGAAGGCCAATTGGCTGCCTGAATGAAGGGGCAAACTGTTGGGTATCTCACACGCCTTACTTACGCCTACGCTCATATGGGAGTGTGCGGGTGATCACTAGGACACTGGGGCACTTTTTACTCTCGGTAGGAGAGGTTTTTTCCCCCAGATTATGTGTACTATTTTGTATGTGCTTGTGGTGCACACTTACGGGCACTTACTGTGTTCGGGTGTGAACAGCCCCTTATAACTCTAAGGTATAAGGGTTATCATTTGTACTTTCAGCTTACACTCTATTCAGTACTATTGCATTGGGTGTCGTGCTCAACTCTGTCTCTCACTCTCACACTGTCTACTGCACTTCAGCTGCACCTCGATCCTCTCCCATCTGACATTTGGTATCAGAGCTGGTCAGCAGCTCTGTTCGGTTCCCGAGGACTTGCGTCAGCACTGACAGCTCGTCAGTACCTGTCTGGTACAGCACGTGCAGCCTGTACCTTCGTCAGCAGCCACGTCACTTGCAGCTCCACCTGCCAAGTTAGCTCCAGCCGCCAGCGCAGCTCCACCCGCCAGCGTCAGCTCCAGCCGCCAGCGCACAGCTCCACCCGCCAGTTGCAGCGCGCCATCTGCAGACGTCTTCAGTCCAGGCGCAGCCTTCTCTGCCCAGCGTGCTGGTTGCAGACGCCCCCAGCGCGCCCTGCCCAGCGTGCCACCTGTCCTGCACAGCGTGCTATCTGTCCTGCACAGCGCGCCCTGCCCAGTGTGCCACCTGTCCTGCACAACGTGCCGCCAGTTCTGCACAGCGCGCCATCTGCCCAGCACGTACCAGTCCTGCCCAGGGCGCCACTGGCATGCACTAGACTTCTGTCCGAAGGTGCTGCTTCCTGAACCGGCAGCTGTCCACCACCAAGTTCGACAGTCTGTTCCTGTGCGCAGACGTTGCCTCGGGATCCGTGCACGTCGTTAGTCAGCTGCAATCATTCTGCAGAGGTAACATTTCTGCATTTTTTATTTCCACACAGGAGTTCGTGCAACAGGTTCAGGTTCAGCATTGGGAAATGTGCTGAACAGCAGGTTCAGTTTTCAGCATTGGGAAACGTGCTGAACAGCAGGTTCAGTTTTCAGCATTGGGAAACGTGCTGTGTCTGTCTGTGACACATTGAATGCAAATTTTGGGGCTTTTGTAACAGACATTTGTGACAGAAATTTTGGGCAGAAAATATTGGGGCTTTTGATGTTTTAGTGCTGCTGAGCACTAATTGCACCTTGGGAAGCGTGCATCAGTGACAGTTTTTTTTGACAGAGTACCCTTTGCACATTAATTGCAGACTTGTGTTTGCTGCAATTTCTGGAAATTTGCAGATTTCCAGCCCGTACTGCATTGACATTGCTCTATTACCTTTTGGGAAATAATGGCAAATCAGGGAGGAGATGTATTCACCTATGTGTCCAAGGAAGACCGATTGGATGGGAACAATTATTCCCTTTGGTCTTTCATGATGAAGAATGTATTAGTGGCCAAAAATTTGTGGGATTATGTCAGTGGAGAGGAAGCACGACCGGGAGTTGTGGCTCCCGCTACTCCTCCTCCAGGAGGACGTGCAAGAGGGCAACCTCAGCCCCCTCCACCTCACCCCGCTCAGCCACTTCCCCCAAGAACTGCAGCTCAGAAAACTTGGGATACACGGGATGCACAGGCTATGTCGCTGATTGCATTGGCAGTTCAGCGTTCTATCATTCCTCATATTCGTTCAGCAGCTTCTTCACAAGAAGCTTGGTTGATATTGGAGCAGATGTTTGCAGGAAAGAATGAGACTCGCATCTCTTTCTTGAAGAAAGAGCTAGAGACTCTAAAGATGAATGAGGGTGATTCTATGCAGGATCATCTCAACAAAATTCAGGACTTGCGGGAGCAACTCATGAATGTGGATGAGTACTACTCAGATGCGCAGCTGATTTCTACAACATTGAATTCACTGCCTCCCTCTTACTTGGCTTTTCATACTGCCTTGAACCTCACTATGAGGATTTCGAAAGAGCCCATCACTTTCATTCAGCTTGTCAGTTTGCTTCTAGAGGAGGAACAAACTAGACGGAACAGTGGTGTGGATGGTATAGCCTCTGAGCAGGCTTTTATGTCAAGGCAGAAGGGTAAAAACAGCCAAGGGAAAAATGCTTCGCAGAGTTCTGGTAGTAGTAACACTTCACAGACAAGTCAGAAACAGGGGGGCACGCAAGCCAAGAAAGGAAAATGCCATTACTGCAAGAAGCCTGGCCACTACATCACTGAGTGCAGGAAGCGCATCGCCAAAGAGAAGAAGAAGGAGTCAGGGATGTCTGTTTCTGCAGCTCCTTCCACTGCTAGTGAGTCCGCGTCCTTTGTTGCAGACAGGGACTATTGTTTTTACACTTGCAGTTATGATGTCTCTTGGGCTGATAGAGCATTTAGCTCTACAGAAGATGCTGACACTTGGTTCTTTGACAGTGGTGCTTCACGGCATATCACATCTCGTAGAGATTTGTTTGCTTCTCTTGGTGCACCTCCCGTTGGGAAGTCTGTTCAGTGTGCTAATAATGCATCATACCCTGTTCGTGGTATTGGGGAGATTCAGCTTACAGCCATTGATGGCTCTATTCTCCGCCTACAAGATGCTTTGTATGTGCCTGGCATTAAGAAGAATCTGCTTTCCATTTCTTCTATGGCACGTTGTGGTTTGCAGGTCACCTTTGATGATGACCGTTGCATGGTCCGTGACAAGGAACACATGACATTGGTCTTGACAGGTTCTCTGTGTCATGGGTTATATGAGTTGGATGCTCTTTCGGTAGATCAGTCTGCATATTTGACATCCACTCTTACTCCTGCTATGTTAGAGGCAGAGTTATGGCATGCTCGTTTGGGGCATGTAAACTATGGCAGCTTGATGCTATTACAGCGTACTCAGATGTTGGATGGATTACCTCTCTTGGAGAGACCTCCTGAGCATTTATGCGAGGGTTGCATTTTGGGGAAAATGCATCGTTTCTCTTTTCCCCGTGATGTTGCTTTTAGAGCAACAGCCAGATTGCAGCTTGTGCATTCGGATGTTTGTGGGCCCATGCAGACACAGTCATTGGGTGGTTGTTACTATTTTGTAACATTTATTGATGACTTTACACGTTTGTGCTGGGTCTATTGCTTGAAAAAGAAGTCAGAAGTGTATGATGCATTTTTGGCTTTCAGTGCACTTGTGGAAACTCAGTCTGGTTGCAAGATTAAGACTCTCTGTTCGGACCGAGGGGGGGAATACATGTCCTCTATGCTGAATTCTTATTTGCAGCAGAAGGGCATTATCCATCAGTACACTACTGCATATACTCCACAGCAGAATGGGGTAGCAGAGAGGAAAAATCGGTCACTCATGGAGATGGCCAGATGTATGCTGAAGGCAAAGAGTTTGCCTCATAGTTTTTGGATGGAAGCCGTCATGTGCGCTTGCCACATTTTGAACAGATGCCCTACCAAGGCCTTGAAAACCGTCACACCTTTTGAGGCTTGGCACAGCCGCAAACCTTCTGTTGGCCACTTCCGTACTTTTGGGTGTCTTGCATATGCCCATATTCCACAGGTACTTCGAAAGAAGTTGGACAACAAGGCTGTAAAATGCATCTTTATGGGATATAGCAGCGAAAGCAAAGGCTACAGACTCTATGATCCCGTGACCAAGAAGGTTTTTGTCAGCAGGGATGTTGTATTTGATGAAAAATCAGAATTATCCTTGGCTGGTTTTGATACATATCAGGCTGCCCGTGATGTCTTTGAAGGGCTGCTGCCCATCACATTTGGTGATTCAGCTGGTACTTCAGCAAATGAACCTAATGTTCAGCCAGCTGCTCCTATGGAACATGCAGTAAATCAGCACATTGCTGAAACTGAAATTCAGCAGGAACTTGTACACAGTCAGGAAGCAAGACAGGTGCCTAGATGGTACACGCAGACTATGAGAGATAGTCATTTGGAAACACCCTTGGCTGGTCGTACTCGAAGGCAAACTCGACTGCATGATTCAGCACATTCCATGGAGTTGGTTATGGCAGCATGTACTCATGATAATGAGGAGCCTGAATGTTTTGAGGATGCACGACATAGTGTGCATTGGATGGCAGCCATGCAAGCTGAATTGGATTCTATTCATAAGAATCATACTTGGGATTTGGTGTCTTTGCCAGTTGGCAAGCGTGCCATTGGTACGAAATGGGTCTACAAATTGAAAAGGAATGCAGATGGATCCATAGATAAGTACAAGGCACGGCTGGTAGCTAAAGGCTACGCACAGAAAAAGGGCATTGACTATGAGGAGACCTTTGCTCCTACCTCCCGTATGATGACCATTCGGTCTATGATTGCCTTGGCTGCACATTTTGGTTGGAAAGTGCATCAGCTGGATATAAAGACTGCATTCTTACATGGGGAACTTCAGGAAGAAGTGTATGTACAGCAGCCCATTGGTTTTGCAGTTGAAGGCTCAGAAAATTTAGTATGCAAGCTGAAAAAAGCTCTATATGGTTTGAAACAAGCTCCACGAGCTTGGTACGCAAAGATAGATGCTTTCTTGCTTAGTCAGGGGTTTGTAAACAGCCCATCTGAGTCTACCCTTTATGTACATAAAGAGGAGGGATCCATGCTGATTTTGTGTCTATATGTAGACGACCTTTTGCTCACTGGAACACGTGCTGATCAGATTTCAGCATTCAAAAATAATTTACAGCAAACTTTTGACATGTCTGACTTGGGTATTTTGCACTATTACTTGGGCATCCAGTTTGTACATGATGCTAGAGGCATTGGATTATGTCAGTCAAGGTACATTGGGCAACTTCTTGAGAAGTTTGGCTTACAGGATTGCAAGCCAGTTTGTACACCCATGGAACCTGGGCTCAAACTGTCATTATATGATGACAGTGATTTGTTGGATATCCATACTTATGCTCCAGCAGTGGGATGTCTCATCTATCTATGCCACACTCGGCCAGACATACAGTTTGCCGTTTCAGTTTTGAGCAGGTACATGCATCAGCCTCGTATGTCGCATTGGCAAGCTGTGAAGCGTGTGTTTCGTTACTTGCAGGGTACTAGAGCTCTTGGATTGCTTTATGCCAAGGGGGGACCACTGCAGTTACATGCTTACAGTGACTCTGATTGGGCTGGTGATTTTGATACTCGTCACTCCACTAGTGGCAATTGTTTCTTTCTTGGCTCGTCATGCATTTCTTGGCTTAGCAAGAAACAATCCACTGTTGCCACGTCGTCATGTGAAGCTGAGTACAAGGCAGCCTTCACTACTGCAGTTGAGTGCGTATGGCTTAGACGTTTACTTGCTGATTTGGATGTATCTGTTACGGAGCCTACTCCTTTATATACTGACAGTCAGAGTGCCATTGCAGTGGCACGGAACCCTGTGTTTCATGCTCGCACGAAACACATAGAGATTCACTACCACTTTGTCAGAGAGAGGCTACATGCAGGTGATATCAGCCTTGTCTACTGTCCTACCACCAGCAATGTGGCAGACATCTTCACCAAAGCTCTTCCACGAGACAAATTTGAAGCATTTCGCGATGCTTTGAATTTGACGCCCTTTGGTGGCGGATGATCCTTGTACACTTGATCACTCTTCACTCCAGGGGGGTTTGTTGGGTATCTCACACGCCTTACTTACGCCTACGCTCATATGGGAGTGTGCGGGTGATCACTAGGACACTGGGGCACTTTTTACTCTCGGTAGGAGAGGTTTTTTCCCCCAGATTATGTGTACTATTTTGTATGTGCTTGTGGTGCACACTTACGGGCACTTACTGTGTTCGGGTGTGAACAGCTCCTTATAACTCTAAGGTATAAGGGTTATCATTTTTACTTTCAGCTTACACTCTATTCAGTACTATTGCATTGGGTGTCGTGCTCAACTCTGTCTCTCACTCTCACACTGTCTACTGCACTTCAGCTGCACCTCGATCCTCTCCCATCTGACACAAACTAGATTGAAGACTTACTGGTTACTTTGCACAGCAAGGGGAGTTTGGATTGCGAAGGGGATTGGGAGAATCCATTGTAAATCAACTTCTACTTCAATAATGTTAAAGAAATACCGAAAGAGGCACTAGTTTTGGGGCCAACTTGGTGTCCATTGCCCAAAGACTAATAGGTAAATTTGCATTTTTTTGTTTTGCAATAAATGCTTAGTACCAGAATTAAGTTGTAATTAGGGAATTACCACCCATCCACTAAACGAAGGTTGGTTATATGGTTCCATTGCCAAGATACTATTAAATTCTTTGAATTGGTGGGCCTATGGCATTTGATTGCAACTTGGGATTATTGCAATCGTGCTCAAATACAATGATATGGGATCTAGTGGAGAGGATGCATCACTCCTTGGTCATTCACGTGGTGAAGGGGAAAATGTAATGTCTGATGTTGGACACGGTCTTTAGCATGGACAGCAAGCTGAAAATGTGGGAAATGACCCAAATGTTGGCACCTCTATGCATCAAGAGGCCGATGACCAGCAAGAGGCTGAAGAATTCGATGATAGCTTCAAGGATCGGATGTGAAAAAAAACAAAACTCTTTCGTAAATTGGCAAAGGATCCCTAGTTTACTCGATTCTTGAACGCTCCAAGTAAGGAAAACAAAGGCAAAGAGAAAACCTCTTCTAAAGCTTCGGGACAGTTGGAAGAACCAAAGGAGAGATGTAAGCCTTCTTTGGAAGAGCCCAAAAAGCTTGATGAGCGCAAACAATTGGTACCCATGGGACAACAAGTGCAAATACATGGCCAACTTGGTAATGCCAATCCATGGGAGTATGGACATCAAGGTATTCATGCAAATGTAAGCATGGGGCAACAAGGATACTTTGGTGGAGGTATTATTTTTCATGCTATGGTTGGATAGGCAACACATATAGGAATGTATGGCACAAATCCCTATGGTATACAACAACCAATGTATATCTCACAACACCAATGTATCCGGGTAATGCAAGAGGAACACATGATCTCATGTATGGCAGCATAGGCATGATGCATGGGGGCACAAAGTGATATAGACATGTATCTACACCCCCAGTGACTGTTGGAGCACAAGGATTTGGTGCTGGTCATGCAAGTGTATCTAATAGTTCTGGTTTTCATGTAAATACAGCAAATGCATCCTTTTTGCAATAGCCTATTTATGATAATTTGATACCCATAGGACTACCAAAGGACTATGACGAAGGTGGCAAAAGTGTGGAGTTTCAGCCTTTTAGTTGTGTACAAGATAGGCTGCAAGCACTTACTTTTATTTGTTGGGGGTAAAGGCTCTTGTGCCTAACCACTTGTGTATTCATTACTCTAACAATACCTACACACTTGTACACTATAGGTGGCGGGTGCCCATCATTGTCAATTTATCTTTGTTCTTTTAGTGATATTTGAATAAGGGAAGGTTGGTCACACATTATGAGTATTGGAGTTCCCACATCTTGTGTCTCTTGCTTCTTCCACCATAGCTCTTACTTTCGCTCGTGGGCTTCCACTCAGGGCATCCTCCTTTCAACTAACATCAGAGCATTGGTTCAGGGAGCGTCTCCTTTAGCTTTACTTCAGCCTAGACTTGGAAGCTTCAGCTCTTCATCAAGGGCATCCATGGTTTCAGCCTGTCAAGGTAACCATTGATAGTCAGCTCTCTTCATGCCTCTCTACACTTGTCATGGACCTTCGAAGGGATACTTCAAGAATCATCTACAACATTTTAACTCTTAATAGCACTAGCATTGTGGTAAGCAAAGGCATCAGCAAAACAGGCGCAAAAAATTCAGCGTGAATTTCTCTAATCAGCTCTTCCCACTAAAACCTGCTTCCAGTCATCTTTTGCAGCCCTTGGCACTCTCGGGCATTAGGAAAAGACCTGACATAAGGTCTTGACATTGGTATTGAGCATGTGGCATTGGATTTGAGCTTCCATACTTCAGTCCTTGACTGTCATACAGGACAGCTTGCTGTAATAATATCTGGTACAGCATACTCTTAGATTTTAAAGCTCCCATTTATGTCTATTGATGCTCATATGCTACCCTAATACTTGAAGGATGTTATGACATTGTATTGGAATGCTCCTTGGCTGATTTGAGCTTGCATTGGCTCAGTTTTAGCAGAGATTTCATTGTTGTAATACAGTGGACAACAACAAACTTTTATCAGCAGGGAAAACTAAATGCTTATTGCTCTTAGATGTCATTCGTGCTTCATATCAATGTATTGATGCTTACCATTGGTCTAAGCACTTGAATATGCTATTAAAAGCTTTTGAGCTTCGATTTTGAGCTTGGTGACATTTATCTTGGTTGCGGCTACATACCTTTGTTACTTCATTGGCTTATGCAATTACGGGCTTGAAGAATCTATTGGGCTTTATGCCCTTAGCATATGCTTCATGTATCTTGGATACTCGGATGTCATGTACTTGATGTTTTGAGCTTGCATTGCTCATTTGACATTCTTTTTTGTTCTTATGGGAGTTACTTATGCTACTTGAAAATTTTACATTTGAGCAGAGCTTGGGATTTACGTAGTTGATTCTATTGATGCGGTGGGATACTTCATGTACATGCTCTCTTGATATGCATTGGATGCAATTACCCTACAATGGGTTGATTTGATCACTTACTTTGGACTTGGCACTTATGCCTGTCAATGTGTTATCAATGATATTTATATGCTTCTGGGTTATGTATTGAGCTTTGTGTAGTGGGTTATGCATTTGATAGCTCTCCTCTCTTTACCTTGAGATCTCCTATGTGCATGATGTCCATACCTACTGCATGTATGGTTATTGACACACTGTAGCTGTGACAGCCTTTAGTGTTAATTGTTCATTGTCTTTCTTTCTTGGATGCTCACACTTGGTTGTTGACATGTTGTTGCAGTTTATCATAGTAGTCTGTCATTTCAGTTTTTTGTATTTGGTTCGAGGGCAGTCACTTGGATTTGACATTTGATAATAGTTAGTGAGCTCATCCCTCTAGCAATTTCTCTTGCTTAGCCCTTAATTTGGCTGTGATTTTGGGGCTGTTTTGATGTTATTTACAGCAATTATTTTTTCTTGAATTGTCATTTTATCTCTTTCATTATGGTTGGTGGATCGAATGACGGTACTATCTTTAACACTGAGAAGTCGGATGGCACAAATTATAGCTATTGGAAGGCTTAAATTTGGTAGATTCTAGTGCAGAAATTGTAGATTAAGCCATTGAGATATAAGGGTGTAAAGCCTGAATGCTTGGGTGAACTTGATGAGTTATGTAACAATCATTTTGCCACTCTCTAGGCAGGTCCTCTATAATGTTGTCTGTGATAGGCAGATTGCCCGGTAATTCTCGGATAATATTCGTAATAGGATAAAATGACTTCAGATCTTGTACTTGTATTGCTTGATCTTATGAAGTCATTTTTTGTGTAGTGATGCATGCGGGAACAACATTGGGGAAGGGCTCAACATCTTTTGTTTGTGTAATCCATCGCCTTGGGAAGAAGATCAAAACCCTCTTGCTTTTCAGGGAAGTCCTCATATTCACTATTGATAATGTGAAGAATGAACGAGTAGCTGGCTTGGTCTGAAGTGTCTTGGAAGAATACTAATAGAATTAGGCATAGTCTATAATCGATACAAGTATTACACATAGTCAATAATTTGTTGACGAGGCATGAAACAATATTGTGGCAAAAGCAAACCTTTATGTGGCATTGTTTTGTGACTCTACAAGTTAAGAAATACCCTAACACAGAAACATAAACAGAAACCATACGACAAAGCACAGACTGATAAAAGAGCACAATTAGGGTTAGGGTAACTCAGAGACAATGAACACAGTGAATACATGAAGTGATATAACTACTGAATAATACGATGCTTATGCAGCAAATACACTATGCAGTGAATGAATATTGAACCTCGAACTCCTATATCTCAAGGATCAGGATGGGTAATGAGCTGGAGAGTGTGTCGTCCTCTGAACGGATCCCGAATCGCAACAAGGCAGCCTCCGGATGTCGAACACTAGCAAATGCAGCAGTGAGAAGCTGGATCTGATTGCAGACAGCAATGAGGAGAGAGAAAGACTAAAAACGCAGGCAGGACAACTTGTAGAAGAGAGAGGGACTAAAAACGTAAGCAGGACAGCTTATAAGAGAGAGAGAGAGACTAAAAACGCAGACACGACAGTCTAGAGGAGAGAGAAAGACTAAAAACGTAGGCAGGACAGCGTGTAGGAGTGTGATGACGTGGCAGGCTGTACGGCAACAGGTTTGTATAGGAACAATAGTTGCCTGACTGAAATCAGCTCCAAATTGTGTGAAGAGAGTTAGAAATCAGGTGCCAACTGATGGAGACAGCAATGGACAGCTTTGGCTGAGATGTTCTTCGTGAACAGGGTGTGGGCAGCAAGTTGAAACACTTGAAATCTGCAAAAACGAGATTGAGGGAAGAGTGGAGGGCTGGTTGCCAATTTATAGAAAATTAGGGTTCTAGATCTTCTCCCACTTAACTCTCTCGATTCCCTTCCCATTTCTGGGTTTTGGCTAAAATAAGCCTAAAATAAGTACGTTTTGGGGCTATTTAAGTGATAAGTACATTTCCTAGGCAAACACCTCCTCTCAGGCCCAAAATAGGGCTAGAAAAGTAGGTCAACCTAAATTTTGATTTACCCCAAGGCATCCCACCCCAAAGTAGCCAGGGCATCGGACCAAGGGTGCACATCGGCTGCCTAGTGACCTACCAAGACTATAGAGGCGATGGCTATCTTACCAAGGGAGCCCAAGTGATCACCCTAGAGAGGCCAGGGCATTGAACCAAGGATGCATGTTGGCTGGCCAAGGGCCTACCAAGTCCTACAAAGGCGGATGGATACAACAATGGACCGTTGTCACTGTGTTTCCCGCAGCACAGAGGAGCGGAAAACGGAAAAAAGAAATAGTAAGAAAGACGCCTTGACCCGTAACCAGGCCCTTGAAAATTTAAATGTTCGGGCACGACCCTCAAAAAGTCTCAGTGTCGCGCCGAGACGACAAAAGAGTAAAAGGCGCACCATTAAATATGGAAGCGCTCCCGAATCCTTGTAAAAGAGCGCCAGGCTCGCTCGTGCAAATTGTACGCATTAGTTGGGAATAGGATAAAATTAGAGTGGTGGGAAATGGGAAAAAGGGCCTAGGCTACGGCCGGCCATGTAAAAAAGGGAAAAAGGGGATGACTGTCCAAAAGGGACTTAGGGTTTTGTATATAAAATTGAAAAGTGAATGAGAAGCTCATTCTTTGGTGTGTGGCAAAAAGAGTATTCTTTTTCCTCTCTTCTTCTCTCCTTCTTGCTTGTGTGTGCTCTTGGGAGAGGGAGTGTGAGAGTGTGAGGGAGTGAGTGTGTGTGGGAATGAGGGATCCAAAGGGTGAAGCTCTTCACCATCTCCTCTCCTCTTCTTCTCTTCTCTTCTCTTCTCTTCTCTTGCGCGTGCGGCTATGGAGGATGGAGCTTGGAGATGGAGGAGGCTTGAGGATGCTTGAGCTAGCATCACGAATCGTGGAGCTACTGGAGTGCAAGAGAGAGAAGGGTACTCGATCAAGTATCAAGGTAATCTCACTACACTCGTAGGATTGACGGCGCGTCGGCTAGGTGAGAGATAGCCATTAGAGCTCTCTTGGAACGCTTGAACAATAAGCGGTTTGTGCGTCTTGGCGGTTGAGTGAAAGCTCCCACGACTGTGTTGGTTGTGTTTTGGTTTTTTTTTTTGGTTGAAAAAGTGTTTTGAAAATACATAAGGAATATAGGAGAAGCAGCCGATTAAGTGACAGATAGGAAAGGATAAAGAGAGTTTTAAATCCAAGTCATTCACAAAACTAGCAAGCCAATCCCTCACACTAACTAGGATAAGTGCCTAAGGATGATAAAAGAGTGTGTGTGTGCCAATCATGTGGTAAATATATGTAGAGGCAAAAAAGATGATGGTGGGCTTAGCAAGACAAGCAAAGCAAGCAAGCAAGCAAGGGTAGGAAAACTGCCTTTTAGGAGAACTGCCATGTGTTATGCCATGAATATGGTGGATCCTAGAGTCGACGACTCCAAAAGACTGAAGAGGGATAAATGCGCACAGATGCATGTTTATATGAACAGAATGCCAATGCATGGGGTAATGCAAAGAGAGATGCAAGATGACATGCTCATGTAATATGCTATGCAACGGTGCCACTTGGACAATGCCCTTGCAGGGGAATTGTTCACTTGTCCAAGTGCCCTTTTACAATCATGTCATCTTGATAGTGCGGATGAAGTTACAAATGTCCATAATACAATACAAAAGAATAAATGAATGTAATGTCTAAAAAATGTAAGTATCATCACTATCACTATCAAGATTAGAATCCGTTCCCTCTCAAACTGGAAGGAAAAGCAAGAGGGAAGTACTCTCTCCTCGTCAAGCTGAAGAAGTAGAGGAGGGTGTATCCAAACCGATCCTGGGTAGCAGGTACTGAAGAACCGTCCGGTTGACCGCTTTGGTCAAAATGTCTGCAAAATTATCTGATAAAGGCATAAACTCTAGGCGAATAGTGCCTAGCTCAACTTGCTCTCTAGAAAAGTGAAAGTGGACTCTCACATGTCGTGTTTATGGTGTGATGATCAGATTGCCCGTAAGGGCAATGGCACTTTGGTTGTCGCAGTAGACAACTGTGGGAGAGTCACATGGTAAATGAAGTGCCGCCAGTAGACTCCTCGGATAGATGGCCTCGGTAGTGCCATCAAAGAGAGCCCAGTACTCAGCTTCAGCCGTGGAAGCCACCACCGTCTCCTGCTTATGGCTAGACCAAGAAATGGGAGCCATACCCAAGGTAAAGAGGTAGCCGCTATGGGAACATCGGGTGTCAAGATCTCCTGCCCAATCAGGATCAGTGTACCCCTGCAAACACAAACTAGAACCATATGTCAGGCCATAAGAAAAAGTATACTGCAAATAACGCAACACACGAAGACATGTAGTCCAATGTGACATCCTAGGTACTGTGAAATACTGACTGAGTATGCTAACTGAGTAAGCTAAATCTGGCCTAGTATGAATTAACCAAAGAAGTTTTCCTACAATAGAGTGATAGGTATGGTCATCGAAGGGCTGTCCTAGGGTATCCTTCGACAAGTGAACAGTAGGATTAAGAGGCGTGGCCACTGGCCGTGTTTGATCCGTAGTGTACTGGTCCACGAGTTGAAGTGCGTACTTCTGCTGTGACACAAAAATACAGCCCTCAGAACGAACTACCTCCATCTCCAAAAAATAGGATAACAAACCAAGGTCTGTCATTTCAAATGTAGCTTGAAGCTTAGCCTTAATTTTTGCTATGGCAGTAGAATCTGAACCTGTGATGAGTAAGTCATCAATGTATAGTAGGATATAGCTAACCCCCTCTACAGTAGATTGAACATATAAGTTCAGGTCATAAGGGGTAGAATGGTATCCATGAGTCTGTAAGAACTCATCCATCCTATGGAACCAAGACCGCAGCGCTTGCTTTAGCCCATAAAGAGCTTTATGCAAGCGGAATACCTTATTTCTCGGGTTGCCAGAAGGAAAGCTTGGTGGCTGCTCCACATAGACCTCCTCCTCGAGAAAACCATTTAGGAAGGCACTCTTGAGATCCATCTGATGTATCGGTCAACTGTGGTGAGCAGCTAGTGCGAGTAGCAACCGAAAGGAAGTCAACCATGTAGTAGGGGCAAAGGTCTCTTCATAATCAATGCCATGCTTTTGTCGAAACCCTTGGACTACAAGGCAAGCCTTGTACTTGTCTAAAGTCCTATCAGCTTTTAGCTTAGTCCTAAAAATCCACTTTGTCCCGATGACTTTCTTGTGGCTCGGACAATCTTTTAATGTCCAAGTTGCATTTCGGTCAATACTCTGGAGCTTCTCCATGGCCGCTCGCCATGGTCTCTTCATAATCAATGCCATGCTTTTGTCGAAACCCTTGGACTACAAGGCAAGCCTTGTACTTGTCTAAAGTCTCATAAGCTTTTAGCTTAGTCCTAAAAATCCACTTTGTCCCGATGACTTTCTTGTGGCTCGGACAATCTTTCAATGTCCAAGTCGCATTTCGGTCAATACTCTGGAGCTTCTTCTCCATGGCCGCTCGCCATTGAGGGTGATGAAGAGCCTCCTGCCATGTATTTGGCTCAGAATGTGCTATGTAATCAGTTGTAAACAGTGACGCAAATGATGCCTGAGGAGCAAACCGGGCAGATCTTCTAGGTCCCTCTGTAGTGGAATCTGGTGGTAGGATCCCCGAATCCCGCAAGGTCTGCTGGTACCAGCGAGGTAGTGGGTCTCGCGAAGGGGGCCTAGGAACTGAAGAATCTTTGGGAAGGTCAGGAGCGGGAAGTAGACTAGGCTAAGTAGGCGCGATCTCCAATGATGTGGAAGAAGGAATTGGATTGGAATCCGATGCAGAAGATTGCACAATATCCTTGTCGTCAAAGACGATATCCCGCCTAACGGTCACCTTGTTTGTTTGAGGATCGAACAAATGATAGGCTTTCGCCTTAGAGGAATATCCCACAAAAATAAGAAGATCAGCTCGAGGAGTGAGCTTTCCTATCTTGTCGTCAGGCGTGTGTGTGTACACACGACATCCGAAGACTCTAAAGTGGAAAATAACAGGCCGAGAGCCAAAGAATGCCTCATATAAGGTCTTCTGAGGAAGAGCCGCAGTCGCACACCAGTTAAGGATGTATACCGAAGTGTTAACAGCCTCGACCCAAAGGCGCTCAGGAAGCTTTGTTGAGAATAGCATAGTGTGCTATTTCCATGATTGTTCGGTTACTACGCTCTACAACTCCATTCTGAGAAGGGGAGTTGGTAGAGTTGAGCTCGCGAGAAATGCCATGCTGCTGTAGAAACTTGGAGAACTCGTGGGAGATAAACTCACCACCGCTATCACTCCTCATGCAACCGACACGACGACCAGTCTGGTTATGAACTAGCAACACCCAAGCAAAAAAGTATGTGAAAGCATCGGATTTATGCTTGAGGAAGTACACCCACAAGTATCTAGAATGATCATCCACTATCAAAAAGAAGTACAGTGCGCCATTCAAGGCAGCAGTGGAAGTCGGCCCACAAAGATCAACATGAATCAATCTAAGAGGTGCCTCAACTCTATTAGAGGACTGCTGAGGAAATGGAGTACGTTGCTGCTTCTCGAGTTGACAAGCTTTACAGACATCTCAAGCGAGCTTCAGGCGTGGAAGGCCCTCAACTAGCTCACGGTGTGACAACTCATAAAGTGAGTCATAACCAAGATGCCCCAAGCGAAAGTGCCAAAGACGCTCATTGTTCCTAGGCTCCCGAGAGATCGTCAAGGCCTGGAAGCTATGAAACACGGAGCCCTCGGCTATCGGCTCGGTCAGAAAGTGTGTCATGTGGTATAGGCCATTAGGCTGTGCCTCACCGTGAGCAATCACTAAACTAGTTAGCGAGTCAAGCATCTCGATTGTGGTTGTTGTAAAGAAAACCGCTCGCCCCAACCGACAAAGCTACTGAATAGATAATAGGTTCATCCCAAGCTGAGGGACATGATATACATTGTCCAGTGTAGCTAGATTCGGACCCTTACCAGTGGCAAAACTGACGCAACCTTGTGCTTGAATCTTGACTGAGGAGTTGTTTCCTACGTGGACCTGCCCAGCTGCAGGGGCTCAGGTACGGAAGATGTCATCTATAGGAGTCATGTGATGTGTAGCTTCACTATCCACAATCCAAACAGGAACTGAAGTGCTTGACTGTGTCGAGTGGGCCTCTATGGTAACCTCGTTGACGAGACTCGCATCTGATGTCTCTATGGAGACGATATGGGCCTTTGTGGACCAGTCAGACAAACCCTTTGGAGTTGAGAGCGTTGCCGACTGAGATGGTTGTGCGGTGGCAATGTGAGTCTGATCTTTAAACTATCCCTTGCCATCACCCTGCCTCGTTGACGAGACTCGCATTTGATGTCTCTATGGAGACGATGTGGGCCTTTGTGGACCAGTCAGACAAACCCTTTGGAGTTGAGAGTGTTGTCGACTGAGATGGCTGTGCAGTGGCAGTGTGAGTCTGACCTTTAAACTATCCCTTGCCATCACCCTGCCTTGTTGACGAGACTCGCATTTGATGTCTCTATGGAGACGATGTGGGCCTTTGTGGACCAGTTAGACAAGACCTTTGGAGTTGAGAGCATTGCCGACTGAGATGGCTGTGTGGTGGCAGCGTGAGTCTGACCTTTAAACTGTCCCTTGCCATCACCCTGCCTCCTCTGCAGGAGGTTGTCCGATTGAGGGACGGGGGTTTGAGACTTAGGTTTTGGTGCTATGCCTCTTACCTTTGATCGACACTCATCGTCAAAATGGCCAGCCTTTTGACAATGTTGACAATACCTATTCTTTTTAGGTATATTCTGCCACCCAGGTTTCAGAGTTTGGGATGTTCATTGTGATTCCCTGGATTGCTTTTGCTTTTGCTTTTGCTTTTGATTTTGAGTTTGAGTGGAGGTTTGGTTTTGTTTTCCCTTCCCTTGTTGTCCTTTCTGAGAATGAGCAACAAGAGCCCCCTCTGAAGAGGAATTCATATGAAACTGATTGAACAACCGCGCGTAACGCAACAGCTGACGCTCAAATTCATAGAATGTAGGCATGGTAGGTTTTGAAATTAGGCCTTCCACAAAATTGAAGTATTTCCTAGGGAGTTTGTTTAGGAACAATGTGACCTGACCGTTAGATGACTTAAGAGTCCTTGTAGTGGAGAATTCAGCGAGGAGATGTTGAAACTCAGCCAACTTGACTTTCAAGTCATCCCGGTTAGTGATTTTGAAAAGCTGAATCTCATGGTCAAGATTAATATGACAGGTCCTATCCCGAGCCGCATAGTGGTTAGTCAAGTGTGTCCATCGCTCTGATGCTAAGTCAAAATACTGAAGTTGAGAATGAAACTCAGGCATTAAGCCTTGCATCAGCTTGACAATAGCGAAGGCATTCCCAGCCTTCCATGAGCGGACAAGCTCGTATGGAACAAGTGTGGGATCGGGTTGGGGTTCTAACCCCTGCACAAGATCCCATAGGTTCTGGGAGTCAAGGACATGTCTCATCAAGTTCAACCAAGTAGTAAAGTTTGACCCGTTAAAACGAGTCTTGTCATTAAATGCATGCTTGGCAGAAGACGAGCTAGAACTATAAGTGTCGAGTAGGTAGGGTAAGATGGATGTGGGGGATAAGATTGTGAAGGGTAAGATGGTAGAGGTGGATGTGTCTGATAAGGAGGGGGAAAAGAGGGGTAGGCAGAAGTAGGCTGTGAGTGTCCAATGAGTGCCGATTGAGGCGGAGGCATTGGAACATGAATGTTTTCATAAGGTGCCGGTGTATGTGAAGGCACTGGGACATGGAAGCCCTGTCCAAAGTGAGGTTGGGGCACAACAGTATGACTAGAAGGTCCACTAGGAAAAGCCAGGGAGGCAAATTGTGGAGTTAACTGATTCACACTCGGGAGAGACTGGGGGGGATATCTAGGCTGCAATGATCCCGAAAGTGTGTGTGAAGTAGGTGGAACACCACCTGGGAGAGGTAAGGATGAGGTCCTAAAGGATGTGCCTATGTTTCCATAACCCTCCGATGTGATGTGCGGTACGACACAAGGTGTCTAAAATGGAAAAGTGAATGGTGTGAATGGAAGTGGAGAAGCAACGGATAAATGTGGTGGGATGGGTGGGTTTTGAAAATGAGGTGTATAAGGTGTAGATGCATTTTGTTCATTTTTATCATTTAATGATTGGAAATGAAAATGTGAAGATGATGATGCACCATGCAATGAAAAAAAAAGGAATACCAAATTCATTTTGATTTTGTGAAGTAGACTGAAAAGAAGGAAGGTTAGAAGAAGAGGTACCTGGCTTTCTCTTATATTCCCCATGACGTGTGTTAACATACAAGAATTGGTCCTCAAGAGGACCTTTTATGTAGTCAACAAACTGTACTCTTCTTCCATGTGATCTTTACCAGAATATTGCAATGCAGAAGAAGTAAAAGAAGAAGGCACAAAAGATGAATCTAATGTACCTTGTATCGGAGTGGATGGAAGTGGATGAAATAAATGAGCATACTCCGGGTCTTGTTTTCCAACAGGGGGACCCATCCCTAATGGAGATCTCGATGGCCTTGCAATATCATCAGACTTACGCGCAAAATTTAAAGAGAAATTCATGCATACCTTCATTTAGGAGATTTTCTTGAAGGGCAATCCTTCGATCAAGCTCCTCAATCTTCTTTTGTCTATAAGCTATTATCAGTTTATATTCTTCAGAGGTCAGCTTGCCTAGCTGTTCTTGCATGTAATCAGAAGTGTCATCCACCATGTCCAAACTTTGTGGAGCAAGCTGATCGGCCCACTCTCGCTTGGTTCTCGGCATAGTTGATTTTGGACATTGATTCGGTGTTGTTGTGTTCGAAGTCATTTGAACCTATTGTTGTTTTTGCTTCTTGTGTAGAGCTTTCAGATCAAAGGCCTCGGTTTCTTCGAGAGTACTAGGCTCTGATACCTTGTTAAGAAATACCCTAACAGAGAAACATAAACAGAAACCGTACGACAAAGCACAGACTGATAAAATAACACAGTTAGGGTTAGGGTAACTCAGAGACAATGAACACAGTGAATAAATGAAGTGATATAACTATTGAATAATACGATGCTCATGCAACAAACACACTTTGTAGTGAATGAATACTGAACCTCGAACTCCTGTATCTCAAGGATCAAGGTAGGGGTAATGAGTTGGAGAGTGTGTCGTCCTCCGAACGGATCCCGAATCGCAGCAAGGCAGTCTCCGGATGTCGAATACCAGCAAATGTAGCAGTGAGAAGCTGGATCTGATGCAAACAGCAGTGAGGAGAGAGAAATACTGAAAACGCAGGCAGGACAGCCTGGAGGAGAGAGAAAGTCTAAAAACGCAGGCAGGACAGCTTGCAGGAGTGTGATGACGTGGCAAGCTGTACGGCAGCAGGTCTGCACAGGGACAACAGTCACTTGACTGAAATCAGCTCCAAACTGCGTGAAGAGGGAAATCAGGTGCCAACTGATGGAGATAGCAATGGACAGCTTCGGCTGTGATGTCCTCCGCGAACGGGGTGTGGGCAGCAAGCTGAAACACCTGAAATCTGCAAAAACGAGATTGAGCGAAGAGTGGAGAGCTGGCTGTCAATTTATAGAAAATTAGGGTTCTAGATCCTCTCCCACTTAACTCTCTCGATCCGCTCCCCATTTTAGGGTTTTGGCTAAAATAAGGCTAAAATAAGGCTAAAATAAGCATGTTTTGGGGCAGTTTAAGTGATTAAGTGCATTTCTTAGTACAACACAAGTATCTTTGTAATCTGCTTATAGATCATAGGCAAAATAGCAATAGGTCTCCAATCATAAGGATTATGGTGGCTTGTGTTTTAGGCACTAAGCTTATTCCGTTGAGGATGGTGTGATTTGCTGCTGCTGCCAATTCTATTTATTATTCGAAGCAATAGAGATTCAAATGATCACAAAATTGTAGTAATAAGTTCAACAATCACTTAATGCTACCCATCATTTTAACTACAACATTGTCTCTATCATACACACTCTTGTACCCTAGTGTGAATGTTCTGGATGCTGGCTTAACCCCCATGAATCTTGCCTCATCCTGTTAGATTAGTGATAGGATATCTGTGTAAATTTTCTCCAGAAAGGCAAGCCATCCCTGTTGATCTTGTAGCACCCTGTACATACATATTAAAGAAGTGAATTTCCATGAAGACCTCATAATGGTCCTCTTTCTGATCTTTGTGTGCTGCTTGTGCACGTGCAAGGGGTCAGTTCCTTGCTTCTGCACATGAAACAAAAATCTCATCTTCCAGTATTTTCTAATAATTACAATGTCGACTTGTTTGCCAAGCTGTTGATCCGTTTGCTTTCTAGAATAATTTTTAAAACCTAGTTTGTATCTGCTTTCAAGGTGGAAAGTTTTTTATGAGACCAATATGTTATTTGAATGTTGTTCTTAATGCAGCATTAACAAATTCAGACGTTGATGTTTTCTTGAGATCAATTGAGAGAGAGGCATCTTACATAGACCTTGAGGTATGTATTGCCCGAAATACAAAAACATCCATCGCAAGTGTTCATGTTGTTTATGGGAAAGTCTTTGTTGAATAATGTGCAGGCGGTAGTTACAGTTGGGAAGGATCAGCCACCAGATTTGGCAAGATATGTGCCTTCCACGTCTGATCATGGGGAAGAGATCCCAAAACCTAAACCTAATCAAGCCGTTGCTTCCTTGCACGATAACAGCTCATCTGAAAGTAGGTGACACAGTCGCATCTTTTTGCAAGTAATTTCAGTGCCCAAGTCCTGAGAAAAGGGGGGTGGGCAGCAGTGGGCTGTATTGATGGGGTGGAGGGTGATTCCTTACAGAAGCAGGAATTAACTATTGAAGATCTTTAATTCGTGAAAACAATACTAGTCTAGCATTCAGTGAGATTTCATACATGAAAATCATGGATAACAAGAGCATATCCCCTTCATTATGCATTGCTTTACAATTTCCAGACAAAACATGACAGATGTATTTGAACAAATGTACCTATTCAGTCCATGATTACATTTTACAGTTAATCTAGACCTGAAAACTAAGGGTGGTCATTCATAGATTGCACTGAAGAAGGTTCTTCTGAAGTAATATATCAATGCCCGGTCTGGAAGTAAGCTGCAAAAACACGTTTTTGGATAAACGCCTTTAACAAGTCATATGAAAATTGTGTCACAAGTGGCTTTCCTACCTGTCCAGAACTCTTTGTGGCTTTGTCCTATCTTTTCATTTCTAAATGTCTGCAGAAACACCAATATGACATGGTATAAGTTCTGAAAGGAGAATCTAATCTGAAATGTTTTAATCTCATAAGGATTCTGTAGACTCTATGCATGCAGTGAGTAAAAGCATGGCTGAGCAAGTTGTTGGAGTCTCAACAGTAAAGTCGAAAAAAAAGATAGTTGAAAAACCTATTGAAGAAGGACAACTTCGAACATTACTCCAGGACCCACAAAATCTGGTCAATCACATTATTGATGAGACTGTAGGCAGGGTATTTCTCAAGGTACAAATGTGAGTTATTGCTAAGCTCCTTAAACACTTTCCTTGCTCTTCACCATGGCTATGCATCAACAGATTGAAGCTGAGATTGGGCATCCAATAAGCAAGGATGTAATGGTAGCTGTATCAAAGAAGACCAAGGAACAACTTACACCAGATATAGAAAACATTATTGTAAGTACCTGACGGGACACCCTTGTGACTCTATCCCTAGCAATATTGTAGCACGTGTGTCACCTAGAGATAGCAGGGCATGAAAAAGCAGTTCCATATTCTGGTTTCTATTGTTTAGTTTTATTGGTGCTACACGTTTTAAATTTTTTGGGCATGCAAGGGACTTGAGCATATGTTAGTTAATACTAGCATTCAAACCTGTATGCAGATGTTATTCAAGAATACAGCATACACAGAAGGGTTTAAATCTGGTGTTTCTTCTCAATCTTTGAGATGCTTGTAAAAAAGGTTAGCTCTTTTCTATTATAAGTAAAGTGTGGAATGCTACTTTCAGAGTTTGGTCGAATCACTGAAAATTGATTTTGCAGCAATATGCAGCTTTTTCTTTAGTTAATGGTGCTGGTTTGTAATTCTTGTAGTTCAGATTGGACAGTTTTACATTTGCTTTAAGTTTGTACTTTTTGGTTGTTTGTGTAATGGAAATGATTGCTCTTCCTGAGTGTTGTTCACCCAGCCCTTGTATTAGACTTACTGTATTTTGTTGTATAATGGAAGTCTTTGCAGGGCCACATTGTATCTGTATTTTACCTGGGGAAGCTTATTTCTAAACAATGGATATGATTTCTACGCAGATTATCAAACTATTTTACAGTTCTTAGGATCCTCACATGGGGAAATACAATGTTGCAGTGATGAGACAAGCTTGGGAAAGAGAGCAGCTTGAATTGTGACTGATAATTCTTCAGGAAAAGAGAGCAGCTTGAATTTTTGATTGAGGCTTGTAGTTGGTGGGTGGGTTTCACCCCTCTCAGTCTTTACCAAAATTGTGAGCCTAATATCCAGCCACCGGTTCTTCAGAATCTGATGTACAAATTTTCTTCTCTTGAAAATTCATATATATTCATGGACTTGCAACCACTCTGTTTGTTAGCATTATATACAGGTGTATCTTCAGGGGTGTCTAGAGGATCCCAGTAATTTTAAAGAAAGATTGCATTATGTAGTGGATTTGCCCTTAGGAGTGAAAGTTGAGGATGTGCTCTTATTTTGTTTAAGCAAGAAAGTAAAATTTTTTGGTTGGTCGTGCAGTCTGGATCAGGGTCAAAATGGTAGACACAAAGGTCAAGAGTATGCTGCAGGCAGCTTGAAGTGTCCTATTTGGGACCCATGTATCCCTCTAATATATTTGGGGAGACCAAGAGCTTTTGTGGTGTGATAGGCTTGTTGAGATTCGTTTAGAAAACTAGTGGAATCTTGGCACAAATGAACTCAAAGAAGGCTTCAATGTCTACAATATTAAGCCTCACTTTCATCCAAAGCTTCTTCCTTTGGACATGCCCACCGAATCTTTTGATTCAGTGACAGCAATAGCCTCTCGACTTTGGCCACAAATTGCTTCATTTTAGTAGATCCCTTGGGCACCTTCTGCTATACATTTGCCCATTCCAGCATGCCTTTGTCTTTTATTAGCAATACACGGCATCAAGGCTTTCATGTCTCTTGTGACAGCTTTTATTCCCTAGGTGATTCGTGCCCAGCTTAACGCATGGGCACTGGATACGCAACTAACAAAGTCTAGGTCTTACGGCACAAGGTCAGAACCAGCAAATTGGCTTCTTACTCTTGAAATAGTGAGTTTCTAAGGTTAGATTAATGAAACTTTCATTAAAGGAAAGTTTAGTTGAAGTTTGGGCAACCACTTGAATGAAGTTTGTGTGAGCCATTTATAAAGGTTTGGGCAGCCACTTATGAATTAGTGAAGGGCAACCCTTGCATGGGATTCAAATGCATTTAGGAAGGACCATTATGCCATTTTGAAGCCCTCTCTCTCACTCACACACACACACACACACACACACACACACACACACACACATCAGTGAAAGGATAGCCTTTGCACTAGATCCAAACGCATTTAGTAAGAAGTGTTATGCTCTCTCTCTCTCTCTCTCACACACACACACACACATTAGTGGAAGGATAGCCCTTGCACTAGGTTTGAATGCATTTACCAAGGAGTGTTATACCATTTTAAATTCGTACAAAGGCAGTCCTCGCTTGGGATTCTAAGTGCATTTAGCAAGAATATTATGCCATTTTGAAGTGTGCTCACACACACACACACACACACACACACACACACACACACACACACACACACACACACACACAATGGGCAATCATTAGTCACATGAAAGTACAAGAGCCTCGACAAAATAGTAGAAGAGACTATTGTATGCTAACGGACAAATCCTCCTTACAGAAAATATTGGTGTATTGAACAAGATCCAATTCTCAATGACAAAGCTCTTGCAGCCCAGCAAGATGACTTTGAACCTTGAAGGTAGAATCAAATATGAAAGCATTATGTGTGAATTGTGCCAATAGTCCCAAAATCTAAGAAAATGAAATAATATTTTCATGTCATGTTGGAGTAGGCTATTTTATTTTGTTGGAGACTCAATCCAATGGATGAAGGGAGGCTCCACCACAACCCTTCAGAACCAAATCTTCTTAGCCAATGGATAGAGTAGAATATAAATCTATGTTGGGAAGATTCCATATTTGTAGTACAAAATACAATTACTATTTGAAAGAAGATGCTTAGAGGGCGGAGGCGAGGGGCTAGCCACCAATCAACATTCTCCAAAGAAAGACTTTGTATTTGAATGGGATCTTATTAAGCCACCCTTCCATTACGGTTGATTTCCATCAAGCCCTATGTTTGTGCAAGTCCAAAATAATGTTGGCCTTAGTCATCAACCAATAATAGTCTCTAATCAAGAGATAATAGATCCAATTGATTGATGTATGATCTAGATGTAATCACCCTACAAGTCTTTAGTTTTGCCAAGAATGATTTGGATCAAGTGGAGAGGGTGATCATGTAAATGCATGGAGATCATGTCCCACAAATCATGATATCCACCAAGGATTTGAAAAACTTGTCCACAATGCAAAAAGATGAGCACGTGAGTTGATAGGGTTGCATTTGCAAAACAAACTTGGTCCTATCACTCTATTCAATTGAGCTTGGAGTAGTCATCATGTTTTCCTTCCAATCACGACAATTGAGACATCTAATATTTCCATTTGCAAGGAATTAGTATGCACTCTATCCTTTGGTGGATATTAATTCACCTTTTAAAAAGCTATCTTTCATGACCCTATCAAATGGGTCAATAGAATAGAAGACGAAAGCGAGAGTGGAGAATCATTATTTAGTACATGCGACCATGAGCCCTAAATTTTCATATTGCCATGCATGACTCCTAGGTTATCCAAAAAGAAGTGAGCAATAGATACCCAAGATTGATGGCCTACACACATAACTTGAAACATGACCAATGAAGAGTAATCATGTGAGTCTTAGCCTTCAAGGCAACCTCTCCATCCATGCTATTTGTGGTACAAACATGGCCCCAGGAGATCCAAGAAATACCAATATGCATTGAATCTTTTTCCCATAGCATGAGACGGGTATACCTAGTAAGGTTATGCATGCAACTTCCGGGCCAAGGTAAAATAGGAAAATAATAAACAAGCATGGTTAGCATAATCACATGTGGCATGTTAAGGTGAACATTAAGATGCCATGCTTGAGATTTCCAATATAGGAACTTGGCATCCAACTTTTGAGAAATCCATTGCAGTAGTTGTTTAGCTTGTACATCAATGCCTAAAGGATAGCCAAAATGTTGGGCAATATGACCATGTGGAACTACTTCACCCTACTATCCCAATGCTTATAAATTTGATTTAGTGTAGCTGATCAATGATGATTTAGTAGCATTAACACAAAGGTGTGAGGAGGCGTGACTAAAGTCCCAAATCTCCAATGCTTTACGAAGGTTGTCCATGCCACCTTCAATATCATAAATGTGTCATCCACTAGTACCTACCCAATAAAATGTTGAAAGGAAATGACAAAGCAATCAATTGCCCAGTCTCCACAAGATGGGATAACATAGTGAGAATCAAATGGGCTGCAAGGGCAAAAAACAAAGGGTTGAGAGGACAACCTTGTTAGATTGATCTTGCGAGTGTTAAAAGATTAACACCACCATTTAGCATGACATAAAGAGGCATTGCCGCTAATAGTATATACCTACTGAGATAGACATTGCCAAAATTTTATGGCTTTCATAAGTTCCACCAAAAAGGTCCATTCCAAGCAATTAGAGGCCTTCTCAACATCCAACTAGATAAGAAAAACCTCTTGGTCTGAATGATGTGCATAATGAGTACCCATTTGCACATTCAGTTTATTATGCAAAATGTTCTTGCCCTTAATAAACCCATGTTAACAATATGAATGTAAGGAGTGACCTAATCCTTGATCAAGAATAAAATACGAATTAAACATGGGCAATGTGATCAGAGTATGCTTGTCTCGAGGTAAGGAGATCCTAAAAATATTGGCTACACATATGAACAATAGAGCGAGGATTTGTAACCATTAGACCATTAACATTCTGCAATCTCACCATGTTTTCCTGAGCAAGGGATGCATGTAAACTGCAAAAGAAATTATGGGGCTAACAAGAGTGATCTT
Source organism: Lygodium microphyllum (assembly GCF_053477565.2). Lineage (NCBI taxonomy): Eukaryota > Viridiplantae > Streptophyta > Polypodiopsida > Schizaeales > Lygodiaceae > Lygodium > Lygodium microphyllum. The sequence continues at coordinate 115,423,981 of NC_141148.1, forward strand.
GGAGACCCTTGGTCAAGGCTTCTAACTTAGCTCATTGATAAGAACAAAGTTGAAAATGCTTAATAGCCATTGTAGTTTGAGATGCTAAGCTAACCTAGTGCTCCCTTTACACATTTTTTGGATAATCTCCCTTTATATTTCTATTCCTCCTTTGCACAATTTTTGGACAAGCTCCCTTTTTCAATTCCTATATACATAAGCTTCCTTTACATTTCAATTCCTCCTTTTTGAGTCATGCTATTTTCAGTTGACTACATGGGATAGCTACTAGACATGTTTTTGATTTTGACTTCCCACATGTGGGTAGTGCCTCCTTTGTGTAGTTGATACAAAATGTGCAAAGGGTTGCCAAGCAATATGGGATTCACACTGCTTCTATTTGTAGGCAATGCATATATGCTACATAGGAATTGCTAGCCTTGGTTTGATAATTGTTGCTTGAGTTTCCAAATGATGATTTATTGGCTTCCTTATTTGTGTGATTGGCTAAAGTGATCAGATAATGCATACTACTGTATTACCCTCATCTCTAGAATCTTTGGCAAGAAAGCATTATCTTGCATAACACACATGGGATCAAAATGGCTCCATGTTGTGGTATGTTGTGCCAAATGAAAGGTGAATCCCAAAGAAAATGGGAAAAAGCCAAGACCAAAGATCATGTTTAAGTGTGCATAATGCAAAAACATCCCTATCATTATGTTCCGATGCATCCATTAGTGAGTCTTTAGAGGTAGACTATGAAGAAGCAACACACATATTAAAGTCACCCATCATCAAGCTTGGTCTACCAAGGGATAGGTGTGCTTTCAAATGAGCCCATAGATCATGATGATACAAGGAATCATTTTGTGCATAGAGACCCATTGGCCATAAAGCCTCACCATCAACCATAATTTTGATCACTAAAAACTACCAAAGATACCATTTTTCACAAGAATTGGTTGAAATCTCTTATGAAAAAATCACAAGGACACTATAGTAGTGGATTGCATCATTTCCAACATAAAACTCTCTCATATAGCATCCCATTTATTCTCATATAGAACACGCCACATGTGCTTTGTTTGCTACAAGAGCAAATCCCACGAAAATTCAAAGTAGCAATGTTCATGTAGTAACAAACTGAGAGGAAAGTTATAGTCGATGTTAATCTTGCCTCCATTTGCTTTATCAGCCAACTTTTCAAGTGCATGCTCTTCCAATTAATGAGTGTTTAGCATTGAAAAAGCATTTTGTCCTTGCTAATGGTTAGATTGGAGAAAGAGGGTTTGTCCTCATTTTTCGAACTTGATCATGGATATCTACAATCCCATGGTGTGATCGCCTCACCCTATTTATCAAAAGCAGGGTTGGCTAGTGGATGCCTAGAATGTTCAGCATATGTGCATAAAAGTTTGGGTTGCTTTGAAGTAGAAGGGACCATATGGAGGGTTTATCCCTTCTATGTATATATGTATGAAAAGAATCGTGGGTGTTTGTCACTAGACCCATGGACTATTGAACCTAAACCTTCTTGGGTGTAAGAAAGCATGAATAGGTGGGCACCTATGTCCAAGAAATCACTAGCAAGTTGGTAGGTTCCTCTTTAATGTAATGGGAACCTTTGTCTAAAAGGTGAAGCATCTTCAAGTTAAAGATTTAAATTAAGATAACTGAACATGGCCAATTGTTGGTCCATGACATTCTTTAAGTCAGTCTACAATTCTCTCTCTCTCTCTCTCTCTCTCTCTCTCTCTCTCTCTCTCTCTCTCTCTCAACTACATGAGATCAACACACATGTAATGAATGAAGTTGAGAGGAGAGAGGAGAAAGAATTGAAGAGAGAGAAAGGGAGCAAGAAGAAGAGAAAGGAAGACTATAAGAGGAGAGAGAAAGACAAAAAAGAGGGGAGAAAGAAGGAGGAAGCCATGGAAGCTGAAGATGAAGTGAAGAGTATGTTCTTGATAATAATTGGTTGCCCTAAACTAGGACTCTTACACCTTATACACCCCAGTCAGTGTGACTGGGTGTCTAGCCCCTAGTTTCTATGTATCATGCTCATTACAATCCATCCCCATCATCCTGAAGGTTTTTTCCCTAAAAAATGAAGAGAATTGGAGGGAAGTAATGGCTGGGCTTAGGGAGTGGGGTGGAGAGTACTACTTTGAGCCACATTACAATGAAAATGGATGGGTAAAGACTAGGGACATCATGCTATCCCTAATAGGCCTACTGAGGTAAAATCATCATAACTTTTGGTAGGTTTCTCCAAATGGGGTGTGCTACATGTCGAAACGGAGCTTATGACGAGTACTTTCAGCCTAGGTAGGATACACATTCTTGAGATTTGGGCAAGTAAAAAACTGTTCTAAGACAGTGTGTAGTTTACATGCAGGGGGTAGTCAAATGGGGGCATAACTAGTTAGTCTTCAGTCCATTGCGCCTCTTGGAGGTGAGCAAATTCATTGGTAATGGTGGCTGGGCGCCAGGAGGCTTTTTCCAAGGGTAGGCCTTGCTATTTGATGAGGTACTCCTTGATGGATTGATATCATAAGTGCTTATCTCATTGACCAATGATTGCCTTAGGGATATATTGAATGATACCTTCTTCATCTATGGGGGAAAGTTCTTCCACATAGTCCATGAGGTGCCAATGAAGGGTTTCAGCTGGTTGAGATGAAACACATTGTGGATTTTGGTGGTAGGGGGAAGCTCTAATTGGTAGGTCAAGTCATCAACTCTCTTCAAGATTTGGTAGGGGCCATAGAAGCGGTGGGCCAACTTGTTACTGTTGCTCTATTTGAGAGTGGAGTAGCGAGACTTAGGCACTTTCAAGAGGACCAATTCCCCTTCCTGGAATTTCGAATGCCTTCTTTTCTCATCCGCATAGAGTTTCATGTGAGTTTGTGCCTTTTGAAGATTCACTTTGCATTGCTGAAGAAGGGCCTGCATGCGATCCAACTCGGCTTGACTCTAAGGGTTGATCTTATCATTGAATAAGACCGTAGGAAGGGGGACCATTTACCCATATAATGCCTCAAAAGGGGAAACTCCAATGCTAGATTAGGTGGAGTTATTATAGGCAAACTCAGCCAAGTGGAGCCACGTATCCCAACTGTGTTGTACATCATGGCAAAAGTGCCGCAAATGTCTCAAGCCATTTGTTTACTCTTTCAGTCTGGCCATCAGTCTGAGGGTGGTATGTAGTGGATGGAGCAAGCTTGGTACCCATAGATGTGAAAACTGTCTGCCAAAGTTTGCTCATAAACTTAGCATCCTGATCATGTACTATGATTTGTAGTAAGCCATGTAACTTGAAGACATATTCCATAAACTGAGTGGCCACCCGAGAGGCAATGTATTGGGTCTTAGTGGGGATAAAGTGGATAGCTTTGGTGAGGCGATCAACTACCATATATATATTGTTCCAACCTTTCTTGGTCATGGGGAGGCCAGTGATGAAGTCCATTGTGATATGAGTCCATTTCCCTTCAGGAATAGGGAGAGGCTATAAAAGGCCAACAGGCATGAGTGTGCTGTCCTTGTTCCGTTGGCATGGGACACATTTTCCATAAACTGAGTGGCCACTTGAGAGGCAGTGTATTGGGTCTTAGTGGGGATAAAGTGGATAGTAGTTTTGGTGAGGGGATCAACTACCATATATATATATATATATATACATACATATATATATATATATATATATATATACATATATATAGATATATATACATAGATATAGATATATATACATATACATAGATATATACATACATACATACATACATACATACATACATACATACATACATACATACATACATACATACATACATACATACATACATACATACATACATACATACATACATACATACATACATACATACATATATATATATATATAGTTCCAACCTTTCTTGGTCACAGGTAGGCCAGTGATGAAGTCCGTTGTGATATGAGTCCATTTCCCTTCAGGAATAGGGAGAGGCTGTAAAAGGCCAACGGGCCTGTATATATATATATATACATATACATATATATATATATATATATATATATATATATATATATATATATATATATATATATATATATATATATAGTTCCAACCTTTCTTGGTCACAGGTAGGCAAGTGATGAAGTCCTTTGTGATATGAGTCCATTTCCCTTCAGGAATAGGGAGAGGCTGTAAAAAGCCAACGGGCCTGAGTGTGTTGTCCTTGTTCGTTGGCATGGGACACATTTGGTTACAAAGTCCTTGATATCCCCCCATAATCCTTTCCAATGGAAGCTCTTGGAAATCCCATCATATGCTTTGAAAACACCCAAATGTCAGCACTAGTGGAAGAATGCATCTCTTTCATGATCTTTTGTGTGAAGGGAGAAGTGTGTGGGATGACGATCTTGCCATGGGACCAAATAAGGCCATGCTTGAGCTAATATTGGGAGTTTTCAGCCATGAACCCATACTGTAATTTTTGAAAGATGTGGTTGAGGTTATCATCTAACAAATAAGCTTTTTGAAGCTCTTCAATCCAATCACTATGCAACTTTGAAATAGAGGATACTCTGCATGCCCACATCTGAGAGAGTGAATTAGCCACTATATTATCTTTTCCCCGAGTGCAAGAAATGTCAAAGTCACAGTTTTGTAATGTTGCCACCCATCGCCTTTACTTAGGAGTCAAAGTGGACTGAGTCTGGAAGTACTGGAGGACTTGATGGTCACTTTTTACTTGGAAGCGGCTGCCATACAAATAGTGGTTCCATTTCTTGATAGCATGGAGGATGGCCAACATCTCCTGGTCATACACATTCATCTGCATCTCCTTATCACCAAGGTTGTGGCTCTCAAATGCAATCACACCATGCTCTTGCAGCAATACTGCACCAATACCCTTGCCACTGGCATCACAATGAATGGTAAACAACTTAGAGAAGTTAGGGCAGACAAGAATGGGGGTGGACGTAAGTATTTCCTTCAATTGTTTGAAGCTATGATTAGCAGTGTCATCCCAAAAGAATGATTCCTTTTTTAATCGATCAATCAAAGGTGTTGCAATGGTGGTGTAATGCTTAATGAAGCATCTATAGAATGAAGAGAGACCAAGGAAGCCATGTAATGAAGTGGTGGTGGATGGGGTGGGCCAATCCCTAACACATTGAACCTTCTTCGAGTAAGCCTATATGCCATTTTTACTCACAATGTGTCCCAAGTACTCCATAGATGTCTGCATGAAGATACATTTTCTCTCCTTAGCAAAGAGTCGATGCTCTCTCAATATGTTAAACACCCTTCTAACATGTGCCAAGTGTTCCTCTTATGACTTGCTGTAAATGAGGATATCATCAAAGAAAACGAGCACAAACTTGAACAAAAAGGGTTTAATAATTTTATTCATGAGGCTCTAAAATGTGGCGGGGGCATTAGTCAACCCAAAAGGCATCACTAGAAAATGATAAAGCCCGCAATCAGTCTTGAAGGCCGTTTCGATCTCATCTCCTCATCTCCCTTCCTCATATGGATTTGATGGTAGCCAGAGCACAAATCAATCTTAGAGAAAAAACATGCCCCTTTCAACTCATCCTGCAAGTCATCAATCTGTGGGATGGGGTGGTGATTCTTCACAGTGATTTTGTTTAAGTCTCAGTAGTCGATGCACAAGCGAAAAGAGCCATCTTTCTTCTTGACTAACAAGACGGCAGGGGATGCATAAGGAGAAGAACTTGGTTCAATGAAACCCATCTCCAGCAGTTCCTTGACTTGCTTTGCAACCTCTTCACGTTCACACTTGGAGAGTCTGTGAGGTGGTTTGTTTACTGGCTTGGAATGGGGCTCTAGATCAAGTGGATGGTCCACTTTCCTCATAGGGGGGAGGGTTGTAGGCATTTGAAATAGATCACTGTACTCCTCAAGTAGGGCCTGCAAGGCTGAATCCTTAGATACTTCAGAGGGCTAACCTGAATTGTCCTTATTCAATTGCAAGACAAATATTTGCAAGCATTTCTTAAACTCCCGTTTGAGTTGCTTTGCATCATCATGATCTTGAATTCCCTCTAAGCGGATGAGCTATCTATCCATCACAAACTCCATGTAAAGTTGAGAGAAGTCCATAGCAATTTTCTGCAATTGTTTCAACCAACCACAACCCAAGACAACATCAATGGGGTCCATATCTAAGGCAATTAGGTCAACCAATGCCACATAATTTTCAGCCAAGCATAAGGGAACTGTGGATACATGTATGTTGATTTCTTCCTCTCCATTTGCTACTTGGACTTTCAAGGGGTAGTGTAATTCCATAGGGGTGCACTTCAACTAATCAATGGCTAATTTATTAATAGAACTGTGAGTGCTACCACTATCCACAAGGATGAAGACATGCTTCCCATGGATACTACCTTGAATGCATAGGGTGTTGGGGCTCCAAGAACCCATCCAAGCATCCAAGGAGATGGAGCAAAGGGAGGTGGTAGTCAGGTGGGATGTCAGATCAAGTATCTAGGATGGGACAACCACCCGGGTCAAAAGGAAACCCATCCTCTAGGTCATAGAATTTCTCGTGATCCACATCCTCAATATGCTCCATGTGGTCAATGGGTAGGTCATCCTAATCATTGTGCCAATCTTCCATTGACCTACATGCTTTGAACCTTGATCTTAGCTGTCCTCTAAGGGCACTTGGAGGCACGGTTGACCATGTACTTATCCCTACATTTAAAGCATAGATATTTTTCCTTCCATTCCTTCACAATATCTGGTGAAATGAAACGTTGGCCATTGGAGCCATGGGAAGGTGATGCAGTGAAATGTTTATTTTTAGCATACTTACTCTCAGCATTAGAGCTAAATGATGTCCCAAAAGTGCCTTATTTTCTTTCAGCATGGAAGGTGGGGCAAGTGGGTATTTTGGGACTGTTATTAGGCATAGAATTGCCTCAAAAACCACCTCCATAAGGGGCTGAACACCATATTGGGGAATATGGGAATTTCCCATAAGTTTGGGACACGTGGTCAAATCTTTGGATTTGTCATAACTTGAACACTATAACTCCAAATTGAGCGCTCTATAGCTCAATAGATTTCGTTTTTCAAGAACTTTCTAATGATAGGTCACAACATATGATTTTGAGAAACTTATGGGCATGTTATCCGGGTGCCACCTTTTTAGTATTCAAAAAATGGGAATTGGGAGATTCCCAAACTCACTAATATTATGTTGGCTGATCTTGAAGGGTATAGGGCTGTCCATAACCTTGCTAAAATTTTTCATTCTTACGGTACTTCCTTGCATATGTCTCAGCCAATTCAATTGCTTCAAATAGTGTGGTAGGTTTTTGGCCCATGACATCTGTGGATAGACTCGGTTCCAATCCATAGATATACTTATGCAATTTGGCATCATTGCTAATGGTCTCCACATACATGGTCAAGTTCATAAATTGATTTGTGTACTCATGCACAATGAGATTACGTTGGTCAAGAGTGTACCATCGTCTTGCCAACCACTCTTTTTCCACAGAGGACACAAATACTTGAGCCATATGCATTTTAAAGTCTTCCCAATCAATGAATTGATGATTCTCTTAATTTATATAGCGCTACCATGTGTGGTAAAATCCTTCCAAGTGGAGAGAGGCAAAGATAACTTTCTGATCATCAGTGTAGGGGTAGATATTGAAGTAGGACTCCAACTTGGATGCCCATTTCTCCAAGTCTGATGGTGAGGGGGATTGCCCATTATGCTTAGTGAGGAGAATCTTGTCACACAGATCATGAGGGTCTTGCTGCCCATGAAACCCTTGTTGTCCATACATCCCATGATGTCTATACATACCTTGCTGCTGCCCATACATACTATGTGGTGCATTTTGTCCCATGTTGCCCATTATAGCCATGTTGCCCATTATTGCCATGCTTCCCATTAGTACCATACTATCCATGATGGGGACGATTCATATAGGTTCCATTGGGGCTCCTAGGGAGAGTGGGGGAGCTTCAACCAATGGTAGGAGAGGGCCTCAGTGGGGGGTTGGCTACATGGTTGATGGGGGAACTCAATAGGGGCTCGTCATGCACATGAGAGGGTTCACCAATCTCATAGATAGAATGGGGAATTCCCTTAGCTCCAAGGATGCATTGTGGGCCATGCAGTGGCTCCAATGGTGGCAAGCGTCTAAATTTATGCTTAGATTCATTTGCCTTCTCTTGGGATGAAGCTGTAACTAGTTGAGCAACAAGAATGGCGAGCTGCTCCAAGGTTTGTTGAGTTCTGAGTTTTAGAGGGCCATTTTCTCAATTGCTTCATCAAACTTGAACATCATTTGGTGGTCATTGATGACCATGTCATTATGCCTTTCCATGTGACGAAGCTCATGTTGACATAAGGTGTGGTTGAGTAGGCTATTGTAGGGATCCGTATCAGGCATTTCCTCCTGATATATCACCATGTTAATCTTGTTTCGAGTTGGGTTCATCATTCATGGAGGTCCTGGAGTCTCTAATCTCCCTCTGGAGTTCCTCATGGGCCCTAATTTTGCCTTTTTGGCTAGCCATCTGGATGCAGTCCATAGGGTCTGCTGTTAGTAAATGGGGTGTAACTTTTGATAGGGAACTCCGATTGGTGAGATTTTTAATTCATATTGGAGGGGACAAAGACTTCTTCAAGATGAGCTATTAAGCTTTGTGACAGAAAATGATCAGAATATTGTGCAATAGGATTTTTGTGTTTGGTCCTAGAGTGGTCTGCATCTTGCCTATAGTGACCCTAGTGCACAAAAATGGGCATAACTTTCATATCATAGCTCTGATTTTGGGGAGATTTTTAATTTAAAACAAAGGGGACAAAGCCTTCTTCAAGATGAGCTATACAATTTACTCCCAGGTGCAATACAATTTTTTTTGCAATTGGATCTTTATGACTGTCCTGATTGACTGTGACTAAAAACAATGTCTATCCCTTAAAGTAGAAGCACTATATGAATGACTCATATATTGAGGGGTGTGAGAAACATCATAAACAACATCGTGAGCATACTGATCACCATCCCAAGCACAATTGCATGTCCATCTGCTCTCGCATCACTGCATAAGTTAGGCTTATTGCCATACATCTCTTCTGACTGCACACACATCAAGTGTCGTACATAGGTACCATCAGCACTAAAAGGGTGTCAAAAGGGAATCATTTTATTGAGAGAGGTAGTGATGATGGGAGAGTACCTACACCTGCATACAAGTATCGTGCTCTAGATCATCGAGAGGTGGGCAAAGTGCCCTCTAGGCTGAATTGTGCATCCCTTCAGGGTCTTAAGTGGTAAGGGAGGGTCACCTCTCTTTTGTCTTACCACCTCACCTGGCATCGGCCTTTTTCCTTAACTGTTGCAGGAGTATACATGGCAGTCGTTTTTATCAAGCAATGATCATGAGATGCATTGGAAAGGAAACATTGGGTCATTTCATGAGATGCAAGGATCTTGGATAGGGATTACCTTGGCAGCCCAGTGACTTACTGGCTACTACTTACCCATTTACAAAGGTCTATGACTCACTTGAGATTTATCCAAGGCACACAAGATAAACAAAGGGTTAATGTCAGAAATTACAATTGATTTAGGATTAGTTATGATGCATTTGGAGGCAAACGAATATTGAGTTTTAGTGGACACATGCATACAATGAGGGATTGAACTAGCAAAGCCTGTGCAATCTTTAATCTCTCCAACAAGGGGATTAAGCTTAGCAAGTGGATTAATATGAGAGATTAAGATAATATTGACATACCTCTTCAATGTTTAGGGAAGATGGTTGAAGCATAATCCATTATGATGCCTATTGCTCCATCAAGAAAGCCCAATGGATAAAGAATTCAAGCATTGGAATGCTTCCACTAATGATGGGGGCTCTCGTGTTTATTCCCAATATTGAACTTCAAATATGGAAAGCTTAAAATGGAGCTTTCATGACTTCCTACAAGAATCCCATGCATGCTCAGCTCCATGTCTTCAATCCGAGTAAGGGGAAGCAAAGGTGGTTGAAGGTTCTCATGAGGGCTTTACTTCCAGAGGTTGTGGAGTGAATTAAGAGCTTGGGTTGAGCTTCAATGGTTGTTCAGGGAAAGGTACATCAGTAAACTAATCCTGGCTAGAGGTGGGAGTTCAAATGTTGAAGCATGGAGGTCCAAATCTAATAAAGGAGGAGCTCTCAATGCCATGGGGGCCACAGGAGGACTGGGTGGAGCTAAGGGAAAGGGTAGGCAGAGTAAGGAACAACAACGCAAAATGCACCGCAATTTGTGGGCTATTCCCTGGCAATAACCCTTCACAAGGGTATTTGCCCTTGGTTAAGGGAAGGCAGGGGATACTTCTGAGGTCTTAGCTGGGCACTTCCATGGTTGCTCTGGGGGAAAAGAGGAGTTATTCTCTCTTGGGTAGCTATGGTAGCTTGCTTGGGAGGAGGGACAAAGGGCTGAAGTAAAAAATAGTTGAGTTTTTGTCCTCTGCTAACTCTTGAGACTATAAGCTTGACTTGGAACCCCTAAATTTTTCATGAAAAGAAGTGACGACATGATAATTTAGCCATTTTACCTCTTGATATATTTGAGTCTCTAGCCATAACTCTTGCTTGCTCCAAAAAGTTAAGACTACTAACTATGGTCCGTCTTGCTGTACCTGTAACCTATAACTTGAGTAATTAGGGTTTTGGGATTTGAGAAGGGAGAAAGGGGAAATAAGAAAATGACCAAATCTTGATGCTCTGATACCACTTGTATGAATGAAGCCGAGAGAAGAGAGGAGAAATAATTGAAGAGATAGAAAGAGAGCAAGAAGAAGAGGAGAGAGAAAGACAGAAAAGTGGGGAGAAAGAAGGAGAAAGACATGGAAGCTAAAGATGAAGGTGAAGAGTATTTTCTTGATAATAATTGGTTTCCCTAAACTGGGACTCTTACACCTTATATACCTTGGTTAGTGTGACTAGGTGTCTAACCCCTAGTTTCTATGTATCCCGCTCATTACAACACATACTCTTTTTCTCTTAGAGACTCCCTCTATCATTGTTTCTCTTGCATATCTACTTTCTCTCTCTCCCCCTCCCAATATCTACACACACACACACACACACTCTCTCTCTCTCTCTCTCTTCTCTCTCTCTCTCTCATATCTACTCTCACTCACTCACTCACACTCTCTAACAGACACACAAGAATTGCATTTGGAACCTTGTGGTGTGTATATGTGATTTGGGAGAAATTATTTTGCCATTCTACTTTGCCTCCCAAAGACCCATTGGATGGAGATCCCAATAGGAAATGGGAGTAATTCTATTATTACATGTTTATGGAGTGGCTTAGTTCAGTGCACCTCAAGTAAAAAAGCTCTAATCAAGGAGTATGAAGCAAAGAGGAAGTAATAGAAGTATCATGCAAAGGCCAAGGCCAAGAATGCTACAATTACATAGGCTAGACTAAGTGACACTAAATGACGTAGAATCTATTCTAAGATGCTTAAATATTTCATGTGTTGCATAGAAGTTCTTGGCAAGTTAGAGAAGGTGGAGATCCTTAGAAGGTTTCTTGAACACCAAGAGTTGAGAGGCGGCCTGCAAAACCAACCAGAGGTTTCCAATGCTAAGCAAAGTCTTTTCTTGAGTGGATTGCACAACATGCTCAAGGAAATGAAGAAACCAAAAAGTTGAAAAGAGTTTTTCTTGAAATGAGCAAGTATCATGATTTAGTTGAATTCGACAAACCAAATGAGGAAACCAAATATAGCAACTGGATTACGACTTCTTGATGTACATTGAAGAAACCTATATGTAGTTAGATCTTGATTGCAATACAAAGAGACAATTGTTATGGCCTCTCAAGACCATAACAAAAGCACAAAAAACACAAAAAACACCATTCTACTTGTTGAAACAATACTATTACTGCAAATGACTTCTTAAATCGTTTTATAGATATATTGAACATTTAATTTTCAAGATTGATGTATAGTCATTAAATCCACATTACAATCATTCTCAGAACACTATTCTTCTAAAAAACACAAATTAGACTACTATTATCATAGCATTAGTTTTCAGGAGACAAAGATAGATTGGTAGAATCAAACATGAGCGACCTTATGTAGATGCTATCCTAAAATATTTTTATATTTTCAATGATCAACGGTATGAAAAGATACAACTGATAATGCTTAGGACAGATTCCATCCTTTCATGTAAAACCACATGACATCTAAGGTCACTTTACATATGCTGATCCCATGAACCTACATGCATATAAGTACTAAAGTAGAAAGTAATAAGGTGAATGATGCACAACCTAGGACGAACCCACCAACATGCAGCTAAATGATCTGAAGTATGAAAACTGAATAACTTGAAGACTGACCTAGAGAACATAGTTATACCTTGCCAAAGGCCTTGCACCTCATGACAGGCCACATTGAGCAACAGTGAGTAGAGCCTATCTAGGATACTCAAAACTTTGTAGTGTAGTTGTATAACTAGTCCCAAGTGCCAACAAAATGTAGCTAGTAACTATGATGAAGCCAAACATAAAGTACAACTAATACAAAAACTAAAGACTACATCTAGATACATAGAGTATGATAGCCATGCATGAAGAAAGTTCCATAACTGGCTGTTGAGCAGTAGCCAATATAGGAGAATAATGGTCCATAGCTCTAAGCTCTTCCTTAACTCCATGAAGTACCTCTTGTAGCATGAGCAGTAGCCAATATAGGAGAATCATGGTCCATAGCTCTAAGCTCTTCCTTAACCTCATGAAGTACCTCTTGTAGCATGTCATTCTTTGTTGAGAAATATGCAATCACACCCATGTGACAACCTCTTTGTATGGAGCAGTGGGCAAGGAAAATACTAGCAGTCTAGGAAGAGCTCATGAATCCCATAAGCACAGTGGTGCAGAATGCTACCTATGGAGCTTTTATAAAGCATTGTACTTGACTATCACTTTCACAATGAATAATGCAATATCATGATGCTTTCCTCTTTCACTTAGTGTCATTGTCATTGTCAATCTCATACACAAGATTGTCTTTATGAGTCCATCTTGGAACCTAATACACAAGATTGTCTTTATGAGTCCAGCTTGGAACCTAATTCACTTGTGTAATAGTTATCTACTCATTGTCTATGTCAACATGAATCTAGACTTCATCTTCCATCCACCATAGCTCCTGCCATGCTCTAGATTCGTGCATTTTAACATTGTATCAAAGCTCAGCTGAGCATGGCATTCTCTACTCTCTCAATCCCCTTAACCTCAAGTTAGCTCAAATCCAACTCATGGTTCCATTTCTTACTTCCATCTCCACTTGACCTTGTGGTAGCCATAGCCAAAATAGTACTTACCTACCTTGGAGCCTTTGGATCTCTTTAACCAGGCCATATTGTCCAGTACTTCCTTCTAGAGGTTGCTCCTTTGCTCATGGCATTGTTTCGTGGCATCTTAGAGTGCAACATTAGTCATTGTATGCTCCAACATTACAAAAATTTATTGACATTGTTTGAAGTGCACTTGCCGATGTTCATACAATCAATTCTCTCCCTATGTGGTGCAATTCACTCTACGAGCTTAGGGCTTTGGAAGGTCTAGACATAAGGTTCTCCTTCACGGAATATCTTGCCAAATGATCTTACATACAAGCTGTAGTAGCTCAAAAACTAGTCAGATTGAGTGTCAAAAACCCTAACTCCATAGCTACTTTAACTCAAGCTCTTTTTTCACTTCAAGATCTCACATTTCTCAGCTCAACTAGGTCACTGACTGTCGGACTTGAAGTCTTCAACAAGTATAGACCTTCAAGAAGAAGATTTGGAGTAGTCCTAAAGATCAAGAAGCCCACCTGACATCAAGCATCATCAAGCTTGACATCAAGTACTTTAAGCTCATCTTTTACCCTTACTTCCTTCAGCTCAAGCTTGTCAATGCCATTCAGTATCCAACAAGGAAACCATAACAAATGAGAAAGAAAGTGCTCCAATATCAAGATTCAACTTGGAAGATTCAAGAACAAGCTAGTATCTCTTGATACTAAATAGTGTTGTTTAACACTAAAGCTTATTGTGTCCTTTGACACAATCTTTTCCAACTCATTTACTAATTTATCTCAGTTGATTCTTAGCCATAGATATGCTAAACATAAAGAACTATAAATGGATATTTACCTTCAAGAGTAACATGGTTCATGTTGCTCACTTACACTACATGCAAGACTTGGTTGACCCACTTGTAGGAAGACATGGAGTTGTCTACATAAAAGAGCAATCAATGATCTTATTTGAAAATCTTGAAGACATTTCTGCTACCTCAAAAATGATGATACCTTTGCTTGAGGGGGAGATGGAAATGAAGACCAATGCAAGCAAAGTCAATGAAGACTAGAAAGACCATAATGAAGAAGTAGACCAAACAGACCATAAAGAAAAAGACCAAGAAAAAGAAGACCATGAAGACAAAAAGAGCATCAAGGAAAGAAAAATGGATTACATCAAAGAAGACAAAGAAAAAAAGATATGTTATGCCTACCATGACATATTGGATGAAGAAAACCACAAGGGCATCGGTCCTTGTCTCTATTTTTCACTAGAACTTTTTATTGTATGTACTTCCCATTAATTATCCTGACATATGTCTTGTAAAACTTCTCATGTAGCCTATGCATAAAAGCCCCTACACACTTAATGAGGTCTTGTATAATAACCCCTAGATGTTAGCCATGTTTTTTGGTACCCACACTTAGCCTTTTCTACAACAACATCTTGTGTATAACATGTTTGTGGCATGCCCACACTTAGCAAGGTTCTACTCATGACAACCTCTGTACACTTAGTGCTTTCTTTATGGTTGTAATTGAGGAGGGGTGTTGAGAATATGCAATCACACCCATGTGACAACCTCTTTGTATGGAGCAATGGGCAAGGAAAATACTAGCAGTTTAGGAAGAGGTCATGAATCCCATAAGCATAGTGGTGTAGAATGCTACCTATGGAGCTTCTATAGAGCATTGCACTTGACTATCACTTTCACAATGAGCAATGCAATATCATGATGCTTTCCTCTTTTAGTTAGTGTAATTGCCATTGTTAGTTTCATACACAAGATTGTCTTTATGAGTCCAAGCTTCCATCTTGGAACCTAATTCACTTGTGTAACAATTGTCTAATCATTGTCTATGTAAACATGAATCTAGACTTCATCTTCCATTCACCATAGCTTGTGCCATGCTCTAGATCCATGCATTTTAACATCCTTGTCAACATACTTAAATTTTTTTCATTGCATCAAAGAAGCAACATAGTCATCACTTTTCCTCTTGGCAACTTAAGCATTCTCCAACCTTTTAGTCAAGTGCAAACATCTACTTTGCAAGTCATGAACCTTATGAATCAGTGTGTCCTTTTCTTGCAATAAGGACTCATTATCCTTGGAAACAAACACATCACTAAGCACTGCATACATCCTAGAGATAACACTTTTATAAGTCTCTCCAATAGCATATCCCATGCATTTTTGACATCACCCAACAAAGCATTTTTCATATAATGCAGTTTCGATTTTAAAATCATAGATCCATCTACATCAACATCAAGATTTTGCAATATTTTCCCTTCAATTTCATGCAAAGGGTGAAACCTCTCATACAAGAGCTTATGCTCAACCTGCAAGTCAACATACATGTCCTTAAAACTCTCCATTTTAGCAATATATTTGGTTCTAAGTTCATGAGCCCACAATAAAGCCATTGACATCTTGCCCTTGTCAACCACCTTCTACATCTTTGTAATAATTTTAGCATACTTTGATTCCAATGCATCAAGCTCAACCTGCTTTTCTTATAATTGCTTAGCCAAATTTTCATTATTCTGTTGCTTGTTAAGAGGCTAAATCTGGAGGTTCTTAATCAATGCCATAATATGAGTACCTTGCTTATCCACCTGTTGGAGATAACTTGTCATTCTATGTAGAACATCAGCAACATCTAGCATACTATTAACTTACAAATTATCTACTATAGAATGCCAAGAAATACCAAGGACATTAAGCCCATGAACATCAACATGCTCATCCACAACTTTACTCTTATCATGAACTTTAGCCTCATGCAAAGCATCCTGTTTCTTACCATCCTGCCCCTATATACTCCTCAACGATATTTTCCCAATCCTCATCTTCTTCTTAGAATGCATTTGGCCTTCAACTTGAGATGCTTCCAAATTGTGATTTTCCAATACATTTAATGAAGTATCAAGGAAAACATCACTAGTATTCCCTTTTACAAATTCTGATGCAAATCTCTATAAATAGCTTGCTTGTGCTTATTACCACCTCAATAGCATCATCCTATTGAGTCTACTAACAACCATCATATTTATCCTCAGCATTAGTCACATTATCCTGCAAACTGTTTGGATTTAATTTCAGCAAATATTTTGGAATTAAATTAGGATATAAAGTCATGGCATGCTCACACAAGGTAGCAAGAAAACATCCCATTATCGACTTATGAGAAACCTTCTTGGACTTTGAAACCTTGGCTTTAGCATAAGCCTGTCATGCATTAACCCTACCCAATTCGGCATGCCAACATGTTCAACATAGTAAATAATTCAATGTCTCCCATGCAATCTTATTAGTTTTGATGAACATCATAAACCACTCCATGAACCAATGCAATTGCAATTTCCGAGCTAGATCAAGATTTTTCATCACATAAACATTTCTTGAACCTATAGGATTTCCAAACGCCTAATTCATCTACTCTTTTGAACATCTCTACAATGTTGGATTGGCATTCAATGGGAGATGAAAGGCGTGACTAACCCCTTTAGCAATCAACTCCATTTTCCCTCCGATTCAGCCATTTTCCTACCATAATATATCCAATTCCAATGATGCATGAATATTGGAGGACCATCTCTTCTATGGCAACCACGCATATGCACACAACCCAATTTTGTCCAACCATATTCAATGTACATCCTCATTGACATCAAGAACCAAGGTAGAATTGACAAATGGAGTATCCACTATACTCAGGCCACCAGAGAGAATAGTAGTATGCGTTGGAGTTACCTCTTTCTCTATGGTCTGCCTGAACGTGTCATTGTTGCCATACTCAACATCCTCATCATCATCAACATCTACTCGAGCACGTTTGGAGAGTGCCAGCTTGTGAGCAGATGACCTACGGGTATGTGTCATCATGGGTGGCAGTAGCTCAATCATGAAGTGGCAATGGTGAGAAAGAAAAGTGACCTATTTTAGACTCCATTTGCATTGAGAAGTCCAAGTCTAACTTGAGTTTTCCTAACCTTGTACCGAATGTCAAGTCAATCTCATGAGTGTGTCTCTTCACACAAATAATTGTCCCTAACTGATTGCCTTTTCCAATGGGAATAATAAGATTAATGGGTGTACAATAAGGTTGAACCAACCTTTTAAGCCAAAAACCATTCACTACAGGTTTTAACACATTGCCTTTCAAGTCCTTAAGGAAAAATGTGCCTTGTCCAAGGTCCTTATAGATAACAAACGGTCTAGCATACCTAAGCTTCAATTTTCCTGGAAATTTTTTACGTCTTGAATTATATACCACAACCCAATCCCCCTCTTCAAAAATTTTCTTCCTAACATGCCTATTCACCATGCCTGCCTTTTGGATTGTGTAATTCCTACAAAATAGGCACCTATCACTCTATCCTCCTCCAGTTTCAGGAGCTGTTCCAGCCTGTATTGCATTGAACTTTCAAGATCCAACTTATTCTCTACAACAATTCTTTAGACTAGGAACCACAAACTCCATTGGCATAGTTGCCTCTAATCCATAAACCAACTTGAAAGGTGTAGTGACCTTATATGCTATCCTAAATGCCCATAATGCAGAACCCAACTTGACATCCCAATCCATCCTATTTTCTTTGACTGTTTTCTTCTAAATACACAGTAGAATCTTGTTGGAGCTTTTTGCATGCCCCTTGGATGGTATGGGGTAGACTTTTTATGTAAAATCATGTGCTTGACAATCAGCTCTTGAATAACCTAATTCAAAAGTAGCTTCTCCATGTCACTTACTAACTCAATAGGGCATCCAAACCTAGTCATGATGTCAGAATATAAAAACTTGGCCACACTAGTTACCTCATTGTCTTTCAAGGCCTAAGCTTCCACCCACTTCGTATAATCATTAGTGCAGACGAAACTATATTGATTATGTGTCCTTTTAGCAGCTAACTTAATTGTCCAACAAAATCAATTTCTCACTTTTGAAATGGCTCAAGCAGTAATATTGGATGATCTTGCATCCTACGCTTGTCATCAAGAGGTTGACCCTTGAAACATTGCAAGCATTTTTTACCATATTGATGGGCATCCTTCAACACAATAGGTCACCACAAACAAGCTTGCAAATTTTTACTATGTGTAATCTCTCTAGAAAAATGACCAACTGAAAGTCCCGCATGAGCCTCATGAAAAATTGATGGTTTTTTATATTCCAATACACACCTTCTGAGTACATTATCAACTCCTCTTCTATACAGTGTGTTCATAATCACCCGAAATACTGGACTCTTTAGTGTTAGCTCCTTTGATTTGTTGTAAGGTGTGTAGGAATAAGTCATTGTAAGAAATGTAACAACTAGTCATAATATGAATCTGGGTCTATTACTTGAACTTCAAAGAGTTCAACATCAAGTAGGTAATCGGGAACTCCTGCTTCTACATCATCGCTCTACACTCTACATCATCACTTTGCACTCTACTGAGATAGTCAGCAATTGTATGTTCTTTCCTTGGAATTGATTAGGAATAAGAGTGCCTGATGATCCACATGGAATATCACCCGATTACTCGAAAAATAATGCATGAATTTTTGCACACAATAAGCCATTCCAAGAGCTTCTTTTTTGGTTACTAAATAATTATTTTCAGCACCCAATCTTCTACTCGCTAGGTACCTTATACTACATAAGTGCAGCTCCCACAGCTAGATCAAAAGCATCCACAAATACGTGGAAGGGTGAGCACCCAATCTTCTACTTGCTAGGTACCTTATACTACATAAGTGCAGCTCCCACATCTAGATCAAAAGCATCCACAAATACGTGGAAGGGTGAGCTCCATGAAAGAGGCTATAGTATTGGAGCTATCACTAGCATTTCCTTGAGGATATTGAAAGCTCTCTCTTGATCTTCCCTCCAAATATGCTACATTCCTTTCTTGGTTAAAGTAGTAAGAGGAGAATAAATATGTGACAAGTATCTTAAGTACCTCCTGTCATGCCACTTCACCTGGCCCAAGAACCTCATAACTTCCTACACAGTAGCTGGAGCCTTGGCCTTTTGGAAAGCTACTATCTTTCTTGGATCTATACTCATGTCTTATTTAGATAGAATATGGCCTAAGAGAACACCTCGCTTTGCTATAAAAGCTAACTTGAAGGGATTTAAGGACATGCTGAATCTTTTGCATCTCTCAAAAGATAACCAGTGCCCTCTCTTGCTACCAAAGACACAAAAATAATCAATAAATACCCTCATGAAAGTTGTTAGGTATGGCTCAAAAATTTTGTGGGCCTGTGGGAGCTTCTTGCTAGACCACTAAGACCCACATACCACTTATTGTTTCAAGTGTTTCAAGCCAAGTGCAATGGCTACCTCTCACATAGCCATACATGCTCTCATACCTACAAGTGTAGTGAGCTTACCTTTAGATGCTTGATCAAGTTTTCTTCTCTCTCAAGCACTTCGATAGATCCACGATCCAAGGTGCAAGCTCATGCAAGTTCAATCCTCAAACTCCAAACTCCATGCTCCATTGTTGTGCATGAGAGAAGAGAAGAGAAGGGAAGGGAAGGGAAGGGAAGGGAAGGAGAAGGATAAGGATAAGGAGAAGGAGAAGGAGAAGAAGAAGAAGAAGAAGAAGAAGAAGAAGAAATGAGAAAATGGAGAGTTTCTCCACCACAGTCCCTCACCCTCACACACTCACTCCCTGACACTCCCTCTCTCAAGCACAACCTCAAGTAAGTGAGAACAAGAAGAAGAGGAAGAAGAGAGCTAGTTCTGGCCACACACAAGAATGAGCTTCTTCATTCACTTTTTTCCATTTATATAAAACACTAATCCCCCTTGGGCACCCATTTCTTTTTTATATGCCCAACCATTTTAGCCTAGGTCCTCTTTTCCTATTTCCTTTCGAGATTTGCATTATATCTTGACCCATGCCTGTCTACATTTACAAATTGCACAGGAGGGATCCTGCCACTCTTTTATAAAGATTTAGAGTGTGATTTTATATTTAAAATGTGCATTTCCTCTTTTACACTTTCCCTAAACTTTTAAGGTTGTCCTTGCACTTTTGGCCTGTTTTTCTTCTATTTCTTTAGTCAAGCTACCTTTTTCCACTTTACCTTGCATCTTTTTAATTTCCTTTTTGCTTTCTTTACATTGGGTTTAATATTACCCCCCTCCTAGAGCCGAGTTACAATCCCATGGCACTCGTAGCACTTGTTGATGAGGGCTCGGGTGGTTGAAGGGTTGTCATGTGGGTCAATGATGGGGCTTCGTGGAGATTGGCTATGGAGAAGAAGCATCAAAAAATTGGATGAGAGATTGCAAAGGTCGAGGATAAATTTGTTGAGTAGGTAATGGGGGTCTCTGATGTCAGTGGTTGATCGCAATTGTTGAGTGTACCTAAAAAAGACAAAGGAAGTGCACTACCTAGGGGTATGTCTACCTCACTGTGCAATGTGGGGTGTTCATGCTAGTGAAACAAGGAGTTGGATCAAAACACCTTAGGAAAGCCTGTGGTATTGTCCCACACTTGAGGACCCAGTTTGTGTATAGGGGAGGTGGTGTGGGTGTGACTTAGGGAGACATGTCTAACCATAGGTAGTGCAAACTCCTTAGGTGTATCCTGCCCTTGATGTACCCTAAGTGTGAAGTGGGGGACAAGAAGGGATAGGGGGTTAGACATGGAACTAGGCCAATCGAGGCTAATAGACACATCTAATTTGAGAACCCCTAGGTGCAATGTTTGTATGAGAATTCCATTTCGTCCTTTTCTTATGCTTCTCCTCTGTCTTTTCTTGTCCTGTTCTCCTTTCTTTTACTCTTTTCTTTTCTTTTCACTCCCTTTTTTTTTTTGACACTTAATACATGGTGGGAAAGTATGCTAGGCATCATCCCTATGCTCTTCAAGGGTATGCTATGAGGGGGCCTAAGGGACTTGGTAAGGTAGGATCTACTTTGCAAGTAGCCTTTTATATTAACATGTACA
The DNA here is from genome assembly GCF_053477565.2 of Lygodium microphyllum. Lineage (NCBI taxonomy): Eukaryota > Viridiplantae > Streptophyta > Polypodiopsida > Schizaeales > Lygodiaceae > Lygodium > Lygodium microphyllum. The sequence continues at coordinate 115,445,274 of NC_141148.1, forward strand.
TTTAGAGGTATCGTTGATAGGAAGGGGTGGTTGTACTTGGTGAAGTGGCTATCATTCATATATTCTAGGATGGCCATGCAAAAATAAGGTAGGAGTTCACCCCTCATCATTAGACGGGCCATCACATAGCTATCAATACCTGCATTTAGATAAAAAGAAGAATGATGGGAGTCAGGCCTCTTCTACCGTGGGCTTTTGTTTGAGAAAAATCCTAAGTACCTTAAGATAATTACATGTGGTAATAAGGGCGGGTTTGGGGGGCAAGATGAGAACTAATCGTGCGTGATGGATGGGCGGATGTCCTGCCTAGTGAAGATTAGGCACTCCTTTGGTCTTTCTATATTCACATTGTATATCCTTGGAAAGTTGCACCTACCATGCATTTCTAGGTTGTAATCTACCTCTATTCTCGGCAGATATGGCATGTAGGTAGGGTCATTGCACTCATCTGGTGCCACAGATGGCCATCCAAGCACATCAATGTTGGTTTCCCAAATGCATCACTACTATTGTGGTTGGGCTTCATATTCAGACGGTGTTTGGAATCTCCCAAACCTTGTCTTGCCACCAATAATCTGTAGGCTCCCTTTGCCATCTTGTGGGGTGTCTTCTTCTCTCCTCTGTCCACATGTTCCCCAGTCATTGCGTGAGCTTGATCACCTGATCCACCACCCTTAGAGATAGAACTCTGTCTAAAGAACGAGGACAGTGGAAAGAGAACTCAAAGGGTTGGCTTTGATTTTCCCATTGCTCCCAAACAACCAATTCCTAGGCTTGTTTTATATGGTGGCTTTCCTCTCTTTGTGGGACCTAGACCTCAGGAACTTGCTGTGGCCTTGCTTGGAGTCTCCTTTGTGCCAACTCTACTTTCTCTCTCTGCATGTGCTTCCTTTCCACAATCCTCTCAAGGTAGGCTTCCTCACCTTGCTCTTCCATGTGTGCTTGCACCTATTGTGCTGGGCTCAACACTTGTGATTGTTCTTCTTCTCATCTTGGCCTTTTTCAAAGTCTGGCCCTTCTTCTCTTGGTGGTTCGGTTGGAGCTGTAGTAGGTGGTTGAGTTGGTTGTTCTAGCTCTCTAAACCCTAACTCCTCCAAATCCTTCGTTGAGAGCCTAGCCTACCTGAGGTATTATTGTTGTTGCTCCATGATTAGGTTGGTGCTCTCTTTTAGTACTCTTTCATGAAGGTTGTATCTCAGGGCTCGTCTAGCTTCGTCTGCAACCCTTCCATGGTATCTTCACCCTCAGCTTGAGTCACATGCAAGACTGTGTTTAGAAAGACCTGCTGTTGGACATCACGACCTACCTGTTAGATATGATCAATGCCCCACCCTCATTAGGTGCTACCAATGATCCATGGTGCTCAAAGTTGTAAGGCCCCCATTATGAGGAGAAGCCAAGTGTGAGCCCAGACATTGGTGGAGTCCTGACTTGTATATCAGATGAGGTCTATGTGACCGGATGGCAAAAAGGTGACCATTGTGGGTCTAATCTTTGGGTTAGACGGAGTGGTTAAGCTGGTAACAACTCGAGGCGCATTGCATCGAGTTGCGGCCCGATGGTAAAGGGAATATTCCCTGGCCGACTAGTGCAGGCTCATATGGTAGGTTGGCGGTCAGCAGGCCGACCTAACGACCTTTGCGGGCTATAAAAGCTAAACCCTTTCGCAGCCATCTTACACTCATCTTTCACCCAGTCAGAGTTGTTGTTCCAGCTAGCCTTAAACTCTTCACCTATCTTCTGTCTAGATCGCCATCTAAGCTTCACACAGTGGAAGCGCACAGGTGGACAGAGCCATCTTTGTATCAGTTGTTTGGAGTTAAAGAATTTACTGATTCTCCTCTTATCTGTTGTGTACTCTCTATCTCTTTCTCAGATTTTGTTCGCTGCGCTATGTAATATTTTACATGGTATCAGAGCCCAGGGGGCTCTAGAGATCGGAGAGCGTGCAAGAGGCAAAGGCTTCAACAGCAAAGAGAAACTATGTCGACTTCGGGAAGCGGTTTTGGCACATCAGGAAGTGGTGCAGGAGGTGGTGGTGCTGTACCGGCTATTCAAACACTGAGGATTCGTCCACCAACCTTCAGCGAAGGCAAGTTAGATGGTACAAACTACACCTCGTGGAAGTTCAAAATTACAACTATCCTTGATTCTTATGAGCTTCTGGAGACTGTGCTGGGGACTGATGCAGAACCATAGCCTACCCCCGACCCATCAAATCCTAGTGTGATGATTCCTCCGAATGCAGATCTTCTATGAGCTTGGAAACAAAGGAATGCAGATGCATTGTGTGCCTTAGTTACAAGCTGTTCTGACAGTGTTTTGACTCTGATTCAGCATACAACCAAAGCGTCAGATGCTTGGAATGTACTAAGGAGTCAGTATGAAACACAAAACCAAACAAGGATTCAAAACTTGGAGAATCAACTAGCAGCGGAGAAGTTTGCTGAAGGAGAGACGGTTGAAGCATTCATCACTCGGATTAAGAATCTGCGCGACCAGATGGCTGGTGCTGGGATACAAAAGACTAGTGAAGAGCTAGCTCGGAGGTGTCTTCGGATTTGTCCACAAAAGTTTGATGGACTAGTAACTGCCCTTAATACTCAGGTGAGACCTCAAGCTTTGACTTTTGAGGAGTTTTGTGCATTATTAATGGAGGAGGAGTTGAGGCTGAAAGCCCGAGAAGGAAGCAACAATGGAGATGCTGCATTCTCTGCCAATGCAAAAGGCAAAGGTGTTTCCTCCACCAAAAATGATGGTGACAAAAAGAAGAAGGGCGGCAAGAAGAAGTTTCAAGGAGAGTGCTTCTACTGTAAGAAGAAAGGACATGCAATTGCAGATTGTCGTGTCAAGAAGGCAGATGAAAAGAATGGTACTCTTAAAAGTAAAGGGAAAGAGACAGCCAATACGGCTGAAGCAGAGTTGGAATTATTCATGGCGACCATTGAGGAAGTGTGCTCCTCAGCGCAAGAAGAATCTACCACTGACTCATGGGTGTTGGATAGTGGGGCCTCCCGTCACATGACCAACAAGAAAGGTCTATACAGTTCTATGCAGCCTCTACAAGAATCCATCACTGTGATGGTTGGAAATGATGCTAAATGCCCTGCTGCGGGCACATGTACTATTTCTTTTGTTGCTGCAAATGGTGAAGTCAAAAAGCTTTCAAATGTGTTGTATGTTCCTGAAATCAGGAGAAATCTCTTATCAGTTGCTGCCATAACTGATCTTGGTCATGAAGTGAGGTTCAAGAAGACAGGTGCAGAAATTATTGATAGTGCTGGCATAATTGTTGGCAAAGGAGAAAGAAGGAACAACCTGTATGAGCTAAGTGCTCTTACAGCCACCGCTGGAGTGGGCACAAGTAAGCTTTGGCATGAAAGGTTTGGACACATCGGATTTGCAGTATTGAAGGAGATGCAAAAGCAAGGTATGGTTGCTCACCTACCTACAATAACTGAATTGAAGGAACCATGTGAAGCTTGTATGATGGGCAAGCAATAGAGAAAGGCATTTCCACAAGAAAGCAAGAATAGAGCACAGGCTCCTCTAGAGTTGGTGCATGCTGACTTGTGTGGTAAGATGCCTACACAGGCCTTGGGGGGATCTTCTTATTTTATGTTGATTGTCGACGACTACAGTAGGAAGATGTGGGTGTACTTCCTTCGTGATAAGGCTCAAGCTTTTGGTAAGTTTAAAGAATGGCTAATACTTGTTGAGAATGAAACATGGAAAAGTGTGAAGAAATTTAGAACAGATGGTGGTGGTGAGTTCAACTCAAAGGAGTTTGAAGGTTTTTGCAAGAGCAAAGGTATCAAGCGTCAATTGACGACGCCTCACACACCTCAGCAGAACAGTGTTGTGGAACGCAGGAATCACACCATTGTGGAGATGGCAAGATGCATGCTAAAGGGCAAGGGATTGCCTAACCATTTTTGGGCTGAAGCTGTTAATACTGCAGTCTACATTCTAAATCGGAGCTATACAAAGGCTCTCAAGGGAAAAACACCTCATGAGGCTTACACTGGTAAGAAACCATCTGTCTCACATTTCAGAATTTTTGGATGTGAATGTTATGCACATGTTCCAGATGACAAGAGAAACAAGTTACAACCAAAAAGCAGAAAATGTATCTTCTTGGGTTATAGTGATGAGCAGAAGGCTTACAAATTATATGACCAAGAGGCAAAGAAGATCATCGCGAGCCGTGATGTGGTGTTCAAGGAGGAGCCGCATACAGTGGAGGAGGAGAAGGCAAGTTCTTCCACTTTATCATCAAGCGAAGAAGTAGTCCACTATGAACCTGTCCCGAGAGCTATCCCTATCCTTAAGGAGGAGGAAGCATCATCTTCAGATGATTAGGAAAAAGTTCACCAACCTGACATCACCCCACCGGAAAAGCCATTGCCGCGCTGGGTGAAGCAGCTCTATGACCACAATAATCCTATGCCTGCATCTGTTGAGGAGAAGGCAGACGGACCAAGGAGGTCTCAGAGAATAGAGGAGCAAAGGAGAGCTTCTGCTCACATAGTCAATATGGCCTTGATGGTTGAGATTATGAGAGAAGTAAAGGAGCCAACTAACTTAGAAGAAGCACTTGCAGATCCATCATGGAAGGCTGCTATGCAGGCGGAGTATGACAGCAGAATGAAGAATGACACTTGGGAGCTAGTGGATCGACCAGCAAAGCAGAAGGTTATTGGCACCAAGTGGATCTGGAAGGTAAAGTACAAGGCTGATGGTACCTTAGAAAAGTACAAAGCTAGACTGGTTGCCCAAGGATTTTCACAAGTTGAAGGGTTTGATTTTCAAGAGTCATTTGCCCCAACTGCCAGAATGACCACTATTCGCATGGTACTTGTAGTGGCTGCCCACAAGAAGTGGCCAGTGTACCAAATGGATGTTAAGTCAGCATTCTTAAATGGTGACCTCAAGGAGGAGGTGTACATGGCTCAGCCACCAGGGTTTGAGGCCCCCCATTCTGAGAACAAAGTGTGTAAATTGAAGAAGGCATTGTATGGGCTGAAACAAGCCCCCAGAGCATGGTACCAACGGATAGATAGGTTCTTTTTAAACCTAAACTTCAAAAGATGTGCCTCAGATGCTAACTTGTATGTTTACAGGGATGGTAAAAAGTCTGTAGTGATTGTCCTATATGTGGACGACCTTCTTATTACAGGTGACTATGAAGATATGATCAACCAAACTCGAAAGGCTTTGAGTTCTGAGTTTGAAATGACAGACTTGGGCTTGTTGCACTATTGTTTGGGGATTGAAGTCTGGTAAGAGCCAGGAAAGATCTTCATCTCTTAGAAGAAGTATGCATGGAAGATCTTGAAGGCATTTGGCATGACCGAGTGCAAGGAGATAGCTACACCTATGGAGGTGAATGAAAAGTTATCCGTCGAGGATACATCAGCACTAGCAGACATTGGGAGGTATAGGAGGTTGGTCGGCAGTCTGATCTACTTGTGTAACACCAGACCAGATATCAGTTTTGTTGTTGGTGTTTTGAGCAGGTTCTCAAACAAACCTCATGAGAGTCATTGGAAGGCTGGGATGTGGGTGCTCAGATACTTGAAGAAAACTCTTGACTATGGTATCACATAAAGTTTCGGAACTTCTCTTGTGGGGAACTGTGACTCAGATTGGGCAGGAGTCATTGATTCCAGGAAGTCAGTTTCTGGTTATTGTTTCTCTTTGGGTTCACGAATTTTCTCTTGGATTAGTAAGAAGCAACCAACAGTGGCATTGTCTTCTACCGAAGTAGAGTACAAGGCAGCTTGTTTTGCTGCATGTGAGGCCGTATGGTTGAGAAGGATTCTATGGCATATGGGAGTGCAGGATGAAGAACCAACTGTGATGAGATGTGACAATCAGAGTTGCATCGCCATTGCCAAAAATCCAGTGTTTCATGCACGTGCCAAACATATAGAGATCCAGTATCACTATGTGCGTGATTTGATGGAGGATGGGATAGTGGAACTGGTCTACTGTCCAACAGAGGAGAATGGAGCAGACATCTTTACCAAAGCACTTACGAAGGATCTGCTTCAAGTTCATCTTCAGAGACTTGGCATTGGGCCGAGGAGATAGTTCACCTATGGGTGGACATTGAGGGGGGGTGTTAGATATGATCAATGCCCCACCCTCATTAGGTGCTACCAATGATCCATGGTGCTCAAAGTTGTAAGGCCCCCATTATGAGGAGAAGCCAAGTGTGAGCCCAGACATTGGTGGAGTCCTGACTTGTATATCAGATGAGGTCTATGTGACTGGATGGCAAAAAGGTGACCATTGTGGGTCTAATCTTTGGGTTAGACGGAGTGGTTAAGCTGGTAGCAACTTGAGGTGCATTGCATCGAGTTGCGGTGTAAGGGAGTTAAAAGGGGCCCCTATTGTGAGGTCCAGGGGCAGCGGAAGCGGCCCCTGGCTGGGGGGTCCCAGGGGGGCCAGTGGCCCCCCTGGCGGGGGTCTGGGGGCAGCACCCCCAGCCCGATGGTAAAGGGAATATTCCCTGGCCGACTAGTGGAGGCTCATATGGTAGGTCGGCGGTCAGCAGGCCGACCTAACGACCTTCACGGGCTATAAAAGCTAAACCCTTTTGCAGCCATCTTACACTCATCTTTCACCCAGTCAGAGTTGTTGTTCCAGCTAGCCTTAAACTCTTCACCTATCTTTTGTCTAGATCGCCATCTAAGCTTCATACAGTGGAAGCGCACGGGTGGACAGAGCCATCTTTGTATTAGTTGTTTGGAGTTAAAGAATTTACTGATTCTCCTCTTATCTGTTGTGTACTCTCTATCTCTTTCTCAGATTCTGTTCGCTGCGCCGTGGGTAATATTTTACACTACCTCTACTACTTCTGCGCCCTAGCCAATGTCATGATTTATTTATTTTCCAGCAAGGTGAGGCATTCGATGAGATGTTTGAGTCTTCTAGCGGTGAGTTCCTCCCACGCCCTGGCCTTTTCGATCATCCTCTCTATGCCCTGATTCTAGTACTGAGATAGCATCATGACCATATGTTCTTGCTCCTTCCAGATTCCAAGCATTTCCTCTTTTTGTTGTTTGAGGTAGTTTAGTTGCTCTACCAATTGTTCTCATTCTAAGAGGGCCATCTAAAGTTGGTTTTCCATCTCTATTAGTTTTTTGGCTACCACTTGATCTCTTTGTGCCTTCGCCTCACAAAGTCCTTACGTAGCTCTTCCTTTTTTTGTTTCTCCTTTCTGCACTTTGCGTAGGTTTGGGTCCTAACCCTATCTAGCTCCTTAGTGAGCTCATCTCCAATTCTCTTTAATTAGTCAAGGTACTCTTGCATCCACTTGTTTTGTCGCAGGAGAACCAAAAAGTCCTCCTCCAACATCACATGTTCTTTGCTTCCCTCGCCATAGAGCTCTTTTACTACTTTTTCCTCCATTTTCCCTTCTATTGTCTGTTTGGCTTCCAACTCTTCCCTCAAGTCACTTATCTACCTTTGCTTGATGGTTTTTTTTTTTGTTTTTTTGAGTTGGTAGGCTGAGAATGTTTCCTTTTCAGTTTCCAGCTCCACTAGTGCTACCTTCCTCTCCTCTTTTATTCTTTCTAGTTGGCCTAGCAGTTCACGGACGTACTTCTCATACTTCACCAACCTTGGCATGGTCAAGGGTATGGACATGGTCGAGGATTCCACCCTGGCCTTATTTGGTTCCTTCCTGGACTCAATATCCATAGCAGCAACCTCTTTGTTCCTAGTATGGGGGACTCCTCCACTAGGTCTTGGTCTAAGATGCTACACCACGTTGACTAGGTATTGCACTCAAGCCATCACATTGCTTTGGTCCATTGGCATCCATGGTTTCTTGGGTGGCAGTAGCGGTGGTGACCATGAAGGGCGGGGGAGGTTCCAATGGGGCCTTCCCTTTTCCTTCCACCACAGGTCCTCTCTGGCTGCTTTTGCTTCTACAGAGCTAGTTCCAAGCATATAATCTAGGCTCTTTGCAGCTAGATCTTCTACATGGGAGGTTTTCTCAACCAACAACCTGATGGTGAGAGCCATTTTTTTACCCTCTTCTCTGCTTTATCCTTTCCTCGTTCTCTACTAGCTTTCTTCTTCGTTCCTATTCCTCTTCCTACTTCTCTCTCTGTTCATCTTCTAATTCCCTTGATTCTTTTTATGCGGCTTCTACTTCTTGGTTTTCTTTTGCCATGATTTTATTCCTCTTCCCTGGGATGCTCAACTTGATTTTTCTTTTTGCATCTCAGCTCGTTGGGATTGAGCCCTTTTTCCCTTCCTCACTAATGGTTCTCTTGCTTGAGGCCTCTTGTTGTTGGTGGGCTTGGGGTGGAGCTTCCCTCTTTGTAGGTGACAACACTGGCCATCTATGGGCTAGTGAGTGCTCGAGGGTTTCTTCTACTACTTCCTGTCTTTCCAAGTCCTTAACAGTGTCCTGGATGATGATGGCAGCGAGTACACCTCCAAAGCCTATGTTGGAGGTCTTAGCTGCTGGCTTTTTCCTTGTCGTCTTTGCTTGGAAGCTGAAGACTCCCCACTTGTTGCTTTGGCTCCTATGGCTAGAGCTTTCGCTAAGGATTCCATGGTCTTATGCACATAGCCATTCCAATTGATCTCATCTAGAGACTTGGGCACGAGGCTCTTGAGCAGTGGCACTCCAATCCTGCTCATCAAGGCATTATACCTATGATTGGAGAATAGATCATGGACTATCTTTGCTTGTAGCCTAATGTCAGGGTCAAGGATGTCGGCTAAGCTAACTCCATCATTTGTGTACACTTGGGCCTTGTACATCCCTAGCATACCGTAAACATCTCTTTTGGGATGCCTCTCGGGCTTGTTGCCTAGCACTAGAGCTCTTTCTACCATTTTGGGGATAAACTCCACTTCTCGTCTACAAATCTCTCCTCCCTATCTCACTCTCATGGTGCCCGAGTTCCTGTTCGCATTGAAAGTTCTTAGAATTTGTGTACTTGCTGTAGCCGATGGCTTGGCTGACCTTCTCCATATATTTACCAAGGTTACCCTGGTTGACCATCTATTTTACCACTTGATCTTTCATCACCACACTTTCTAAGTTCTAAATGATTTTAAAATTAAGTTGATTGAAGGCCCTTGTGTCCATTGTTAGGTTGTATTTGTCCTACTCTCTTCCATGAATAGGAGCTTGCTGTCTTTGTCGTGCCCATCTATCTCAAGTTTCTGTCATGATGCGATAGTTCACTATTAGTTTACTTGAAATGACTTTTTGCGAAAATACGAGGGGGTTATGAATATATGCTATGGAAAGATAAAGTGCTCAAGTACAAAATTAAAGTTTTTTCTTCAATCAGTCCACATAGTTCCGCCCAACATTTCACAAAATTTTTTATTAAGTACAAATTGACTTTTAACCATTCTTTTTGCTTTTTTAAAGTTCGGTTCAAGGTTCAAGTCATATATTCTTTTTCACCTCCTCCCCTCCTCCCCCTCCCCTCGGGGAGTGATGGAAATCCTTCCTATGATTGGAAGATGAAGGGTGAAGGGCATGAAGTACATGTATTCTATGTTTTACTTTGTCATGAGCCAATCATAGAAGTTTGGGGTAGCATGACAATCCATATCATGAAGTCTAATTCCTATGTGTACAATGTAATTCAGGACATTAGTATGAGGAAGTCACCAGACTTCATCCTGCTAGCAATATGCAGTTCTTCCTCGGTTAGGATTTGATCGAAATAGGGGTGGTCCATGACATATTCCTCTAAAGGTCATTTGTATATGATGGCCAAGACTTTGAATGAGGTAGGAGCCACGTAGGTAGGGTCGTACTCAATTGTTTTGATTGCATGTCTCTACTCAGCATTGGTCATGATTTGGCAATTGCAATGGAGATGCAAAGCATACCATTTTCGCAGAAAGGAAGAGTCAGAGTAGGCTAGCTTTGTCAACTCTTCTAGATCTTAGCTTGTTGTTGTAGAGACTTGGCTTCTGTGATAGGATGTGATCAGCCATTGTGTGCAAGCTTGCTCTTGAGAGATCTTGCAAGGCTTCGACCATTTTAGGAATCTTGATGAACAAGAACTTATATTCCTCCCAAGTGCATGGTAAGGAGCACACTTCCACTGCTAATGTCTTGTCGGGGAGGCCTAAGTACAACCATTCATAGCTCCTAGCTAGCATGGTGAATGTGGCATCCAAGCATCTGATACAAGCGATGAGGTCGTCCCCCATGTTCACGGCTAGGTCTGAGGCCAATGTAAGGATGGGTCTCCACTCATAGGAGGGTCTAAGGCCTATGGGAGGTTAGGGTTTGGCTAGGTTGGATAAATTTACTATACTGGCGCATGCCTCCTGGGTTGTTCCGTGGGGCATTTGTTAGCCACTTGTGCGATGGATTGGTCATGTCGCTCAGATGATGCACCGCCTTTTACTTGTGGAGTAGTTGGGACACTTGAAATGTTAAGTTGAATTGGCCTAGGGTCACAGCTAATTGCAACTTTGGTCAATATATGCATTGAGATTCTATGGGTTTGGTGCTTTTGGAGTCCATGGATTTCTCATTCCAATTGGCTCACTGCTTCATGGAGATGGGTTGGAGAGCCTGGATTGAGCGGCATGCATACCGCTCGTAGTCTTGGGCAAAAAAAAAAGTTGTTGCCTTTGTAGTAGCCTTGATCATGCAATAGGCCTTTGGATACCCATTGCGGCTTCCGTTCGTCTACTTTCATGTAGCGTCAGCTTTGCCTCCTAGGCCTAGGGTGTGATGTTCTCTGGTCACAAGTTTATGCGGTTTGGCTTCTAGGCGATTGCGGTTGGCGTTTGGGCACCCATTTGAGTTGTTGCTCAATGGACTTGGATGTGTCTCCTTTAGGTTGTGAGCAGTTTGTCTTGGCAAGGTGGGACAAGTTACAATCCCTCTCCTTAGACCTTGCACTTGGATCCTCTACTAGTGTGGCACTGTAGGCTATGATGGAGCCATGCTGCCCTTGTTGAAAGCCATCACTATCCAAAATTGCCAATGGTGAGGTGAATGCGTTGCTAGTCATAGTTGACATTGCAGTGTGCTTGTTTCTTGAATGCATGTCCTAGTAGCGATTCCTTACTGGTGGCCTTGGTGTTAGGCATCACATAGAAGTTCATAGGTAGGGTTTCAGTCTCAATAGAGATTGCTATTTTGCACTTTCCCGGTAGTGAGTAGGACTCTTCCCCAAATGGGTTGAGTTTAGCATTGGTAGGCTGCAGTTGAGGCTGACCAATGAGGGTCCAATGATTGTGTGAAGGAATATTACAATCATCTCCCTTGTCACAATGAGTGCATCCAAGACATGTGTCTTCTCGGTAGTCACTGATATTGCATAGGTAGGCACTAATATTTCCTCATCCTCTTTCTAAATCTCAATGATAGTGGCTACTCTTACGTTTTTTGGAAAGTTTAGCATTGGAGGTTTGTGTAGTGGGTGCACTGGTATTAGTCGATTGCTAGAGCTCCTAGCTATCATGTAAAGTGGCACTGATTGTGGGGTCCTACTCTTCGACGGTGAGATGGTATGACTTTGTGGGACTCATTGGCTGCCCTAGTAACATGCTTATAATTCTCCTCTTCATCGAAGAATGGAAGATCGAGGGTGGCTAGCACATGCATCCAATCCTGCTCATCGTTAGGGCGGAAATGGATATACTTTGTTAGTGGCCCGTAAGAATTCTTAACCTATGAGCCTCCTTTCAACATAGCAAAGATGGCATCTAGGTCAATCGGAGAGTGTCTTCCAAGTATCAATCTCAACTCTCATAGTCTTTGATTTTTTGCCTAAGATTATGAGACCGTTACCCCAATCTTCTATTACTTGTGCATTTCGCATCTAGGGTCAACATAGCAGGATGCTGTGGTAGTCCACTCTCTTCATAAATATGAAGTTCACTGAGAATTGGACTCCCACTATCTTCAAAAGCCTGTATTTTATTACTCCAAATGGTTTGACCTTCATTCCATTAGCCAATGTGACATTAAACCTTGTGGTCTCCACAGGTGGGTTACCTCAAGCTTGCAGGATTGCATGGTTGAGCACATTGACTCCGGCTCCCATATCTACAATTCCCTTGTAGCATCTCATAATGCATTGACAAGTAAGATTGCGTGCATCTCATTGCCTTCCTAGAAAGCATTCATGTGTAAGGACTTAGGCATTGAGTTCAAGGTTAAGCTTGGTATGTGCGTTACTGCTATTAAAAGAGAGAGAGATAGAGAGAAGGGTTGGAGCAACTGAGAGGAACCATATACTCTCACTCATATTATCTTCATATTCCATAATCCATATAAATAAAAGTGAATACAAAACTCTAAGGTCTGTAAGACCATTCACACATAGCCTTAATCCACCTACTTATTTAATGTCCCACACTTGCTAATACAGCTAGACACAACTAAGACTCTATTGGTCACACACACAAGCTTGAAGTCTCAACACTCCCCCTCAAGCTCAAGATAGTCTCTGCACACCAAGTAGCTATCAAAAAACACTGAACTTATCTTTACCCAAAGACTTGGTAACGATATCTGCAACCTGCTCATCCATCTTCACATGCATAAGGTCTACTTTCCCTACAAGAACCATCTCTTTGATAAAATGGTAGTGTACCTCAATGTGTTTAGTCCTCGCATGATACACTAGATTTTTTGTTAGTAGTACACTACTAAGATTATCGCATAACAAGGTCACTGGAGTATCCACCTATATGTCCAAATTGGTCATAAGCTTGAGCAGCCATGCAATCTCACATGCTGCCCATGTAGCACCCATGTACTCTACCTCAGTGCTAGACAATGCAACCGTTGGTTGCTTCTTACTGCTCCAGCTAATCATTCCGCTTCTAAAGCCAAAAGCATAACCACTCGTAGATCTGTGATCATATGAGCATCTTTCCCAATCCGCATATGTGTATGCAACCAGTGTCAAGGGCTTATCTTTCACATAGAACAACCCATAATCTATAGTGGACTTAACATATCTCATAAACTACCTAACAGCATCTAGATGTGGCTTCCTAGGCTTTTGCATGAATTGAATTATGAGCCCAACTGCATAACTCAAATCAAGCCTTGTGATGGTTAAGTAGATCAAGCTTCCAACCATCTGCATGTATATAGTCACATCATCATTTTCAGCTCCATTGCTAAATGTCCAACTTGACATTCTGATCAAGAGGTGTATCTAGTGATTTACATTCAACCATGCCATATTTCTTCAGCATTTCAATGGCATAGTGTTTTCGCATTAGCCATAAACCATTTTCAACCTTGATCACCTCAATACCCAAGAAATACTTTAGTTCAGCTAAGTCTTTTATATTAAATTCAGATTTCAACATGTGCATAACATGTTGTATCCCAAAGTCATCATCACCTGTGATTATCAAGTCATCAACATAGATGACCGGCACTACCAAGTATTTTTTGTAAACAAACTATGATCAGCTCTTTGCCAACAGTAAATCCCAAACTCTACAAGTAACTACTGATCCTTGCATGCCAAGCTCTCGGAGCCTGCTTTAGCCCATACAATGCTTTTTCCAATTTGCATATATAATGCTCAAAATCAGGGTGTATATATCCTTCAGACTCATCCATATAAACATCCTCTTCCAAGTCACCATTGAGGAAAGCATTTTTCATGTCCATCTGCTACAATTTCTAGCCTTTAGTAGCAGCCAATGTGATCATTGTTCGTATGGTTGCCATCTTGGCAACAGGGCTAAATGTTTCCTCATAGTCTAACCCATACTGCTGAGCATATCCTTTAGCAACCAACCTAGCTTTATACCTCTCTACACTGCCATCCGACTTGCATTTAATCTTGTAGATCCATTTGCAGCCAATGGTCTTCTTTCCTTCTGCTAGTGGCACAAGATCCCAAGTACTATTTTCAGCTAAAGCATCTATCTCCTCATCCATAGATGTGCACCAATTTTGATCCATAACTGCTTCAGCAAATGTAATAGGCTCTTTGACCTCTATCACCTTTGTCATATAAGCAAAATGCTTTGCAGAGTAACCACTGTAAGTTAGCCTATCCACAAGATACTTAACTCTCTGTGAGGATCTAAGCTATGGTGCACTACTCAATTCCCCTCTCTCATGAGGCAGAATGTACCTGTTCTCCCTAATACCAGGCGTATACACTGTCGGAATACCAAGCTCATTGTCTAGACTATCAGCTGAGTCATAACCTGAAGTCATTTTACCAGGCGTCATCACACCAGATGTATCATCAATGTCTTTTTCTTTTCCTTTGTTGTCCACATCATATCTCTCCTCACCCACATAGTGGTGTCAATGGATGGTGAGCCAGAGCTCCTCAATCTCCCTGTCCGTGGAGATACTGTCGTACCACTAGGGCCTATCAATGCAGTACTCTACTATGAATCAACTATAGAAACATGTGTAGAAGGCATATCCAATGGCACTGTAGTCGGTGATGCATACCAAGAGGCCATCTCATCAAAGATGACATCTCTGCTTACTAATGTATCCCAAGTAGAGGGATCATAACATTTGTATGCCTTCTTCTCCTGTGAATATCCAATAAAGACACACTTATGTGCTTTCGGATCCAACTTTTTCCTTTTCTCATCAGGTATGTGCACATAAGCAAGACAGCCAAATACCTTCATGTGACACTGACATTAGGCTTGTAGCCATATAGCTTCTCAAATGGTGTCATCTCATGAATACCTGTAGTGGAAGTCCTGTTCAAGATATACATGGCTATCATAATAGCCTTAGTCCAATAATAGAGTGGCATACTCTTCTCATTCATAATTTCCCGAGTAGCTTTCATCAATACCCTGTTCTTCCGTTCAGCTACACAATTCTGCTGTGGAGTGTAGCTACATGTAAGCTGCCTACGTATGCCATTTTTAGCCAAAACTCATTTGACACATACTCCCCACCACCGTCAGATCTTAAGCAAGAGATATAGCAATCAAATTCCTTTTCAACTTTCTTTTTAAACTATTGAAAAACAACAAACACCTCGTCCTTTTTTTTCAATATATAAACCCAAGTATAGCAATTGAAGTCATCAATGAATGTCACATAGTACCTAGAGCCTCCCATAGATGCATTATGGGCTAGCCCCCACACATTAGAGTGAACTAACTGCAATGTTTATGTACTATTTCTTACATGCCTGACAAATGGCAACCTTGAATGTTTACCAAACTGACAAGCATTACAGACATGACCAATATCTGTATACTGAAACTTGGGTAAACCTGTCACAAGCTATTTCTTCTGCATCATTTGCAATCACTAAAGATTAACATGTCCTACTCTCTTATGCCATATTTCCAAGTCTCTAACTGTGCTAGAGCCATGGGCAAACATTGTTGATTTCAGTTGTGGAAAAGTGGCATCAAGAGCAAACATCCTGCCATTCCTATGACCACGAGCAATCAATTTGTAGCCATTACCAAACTCCTCAATAAAGCATCCATGCTTGTTAAATCAGACCTGCAAATTCTGCCCAATCATCTGACCCACATATAATAGATTTTTAGTAATTGATGGGACATGCAATACATCATGTAAGTTCTTCTTCCTACGATCATGGATTACCAAAGGTACTTTGCCTTTATGTTCTATGCGATGCTACGTGTCATCCCCTGTGCATACATAGCCATTCTTCTCAGACATCATATCTATAAACCAGTCACCATGAGGTGTCATATGATTCGATGCCCCCAAATCAATGTACCAAACTGCATCCTCATGAGACTTCTCAACAGCCCTATCTTTCACATATGTCATGGCAAACAATCTATCCCCAGAAGTATCATCTATCTAACTAGACTATGCATAATGTTCATGTTGCTTGCCCTTTTGATTACCTTGCTTCTTCTAGCAGTCCTTAGCAATATGACTGTACTTTCCACAATAGTGACAATCCTTATCCTTATTAGGATTGTCAGATGGGTGTTGCTGCTGCCAGGAGCCTTTGTCTCTAGGGCTAGATCCCCCCCTACCTCTGAAATTTCCAACTCCTCGTGCATTTGAACCCTACTGATTATTATGACCATAGGATATATTTTGCTGGCCTCCTTTGCCAAAACCATAACCTCTACCATGGATGCCACAACTGCATTGATTTGAATAAAATACAACATCATTGTTCTTGGAGCTGGTAGAACTTGTAGCCAATCCAAGTTTAACTCTTCATGAATAAGCAATGCAACCCGCTCATTGAAATTCGGTATTTCAGCCCGCATAGAGATGGATGTATCAAATGACTTATATTCAAATCTCCCAAACCATTTAATGTCACTGTAACCATGTCTTCATCCTCAACCTGTGTACCAATGGATGCTAATTGATCTGCAATAGTCTAATCTCTATGACATAATCATGTATAGATATGCCTTTTCTCTCCATGTTGTTGAATTTCTGCTTCAATTGTATCTTCATGGCACTGGTAGTTGTGCCATAGTACCTGATCAATATGTTCCATGCATTCACTGGTGACTTGTAGTTCGTGATCTACATTACCATAGCATTTGAGATACACAAAGATAACTAGTGTAGCACCCTACGAGCTCTTTCAACCAAGCTTGGTGAGCTCGTCTTTGATCAACTACAGGATTCCTCTTTGGAATTTTAGGTTTAGCTTCAACACATGTCATCGAGTCCTAAAATCCTTTTCCTATCAAGAAATTCTCCATACGAAACTTCCATATGGCATAATTATTTCTATCAAGCTTTTCCCCCACTATCTGGGCTATATTGTCGGTTATGTGTGCATTTGCCATGTTGCAAACAATGCTTGACTACTTGCAAGCCAACAAGTCTAACTAACTAATTGCAGTCTTTGACTATTTATGACAGTATTCTGCAACAAATTCACTATTGAAACTAGAGTATTTCAGCCCCTTAACATCTCAAAACCATCCACAACATGTGGTATAACCCGTAGGTATATCAATCAATACATAAACCATGTAGGTGTTTTAACTCAGTTTCTCATGTAACCTTACTGTAAGAGTACATACATGCAGTCCAAAATATGTAAATTGTCAGTGACCAGCAACTGATTCATGGCTAAAATTGAGATCTATACATGTCATATATGCTCCAAAACTTCATAGACATCTGCTACTACATATAGCAGTCCAAATATGACCATACTGGCACAAATTAGTGCATAATCAGCAAGTACAAGTGTCAAAACTCATGTTCACAGATTGCAATCAATAAATATTTAGCAAAGAAAGGTTTATCCTGCTCCAAAATGTCTTCAAATCAGTTCATACATTTGCTTCAGTGTGTCGGGTCAATACATGACCATACATACAACCATAGATACTCTATCTTCAAGAAGCAATGTCATGGACTGCATTACCTGCTTGTAATCAATCAATACACTTTAAATGCATTTGATTTCAACTCCAAAATTCAGTTTTCAATGGCATTCAATGCTTGTTCTAATGCTCCAAACATTCCTAGACATATCCTAAACCATACATTTGATAAGGACCAATCAATGTCATGTAGTGCTTCAGGCAAAGACCGTGTTTATTGTCCACAATTTTATGATTGTTTTCAGCTTGTAATTTTTAGATCTGAAAATGCATTCCAAAACTAAAATTTTAATACTTTTAATCATGCTCAAGTGTACATGAGTATTTCCCAGACATTCACCCAGCATTCTAGATAGGCATATCCATCATTCCAAGGCATGTATGGATCAAATAGTGCCATGTATTAGTGCTCGAAGTTCTAGGATAGATTTTAGCCTATCAAATACTTCCAGATCTGAGTATTTTTGTCAACAAACTTCAGCTCCAAGACTTAAGAGTCAATTCATATATCCTTCTTGCATATACCTATGGTTCAATGATGCTTTCTGAGCATGACATAGGGCTCCAAGATCATGTCAAGGCATATTAACCGTCAGATGAAACAAGATAGAAAATCTGGAAAATCTAAAGAAGAAAACAAAGGCCAAGGCAAAAGTGAAACGGAAGACGAAGGCACGCTAAGAAAAATAGGGAAGCACAAGAAGTGCAGAAAAGTCCTAAATAAAAGGAAAAAGGTACATAAGAAAAAGCGCAAATCAATACTTTTGTAAAAGAGTCAAGCGCATCATGATTTAATTTAAAGAGCGTCGGGTTCTCACCCGTGCAATTTGTAAAGGTAGATGGGCGATAGGAAGGAAGCTAGAAAGATAGGAGGACAATGGGAAAAATGGCCTAGATCACGGCCGGCCATGTAAAAAAGGGGATAAGGGGATGACCGCCCAAAAGAGAATTAGGGTTTTGTATATAAAGTTGAAAAGTGAATGAGAAGCTCATTCTTGTGTGTGGCCAAAAGTGTCTCTTTTCTTATTCTTATTATTATTATTATTCTTCTTGCTTGCTTGAGCTTGTGCTTGAGAGAGGGAGTGTGAGAGTGTGAGGGAGTGAGTATGTGAGGGTGAGGGACCGGGGAGGAGAAGCTCTCCATATTCTCCTCTCTTCTTCTCTTCTCTTCTCTTCTCTTATCTTACTCGCGGCAATGGAGCTTGGAGTGTGGAGCTTGAGGATGGAGCTTTCTTGAAGCTTGCACTTGGATCGTGGAGCTATCGGAGTGCGCAGGAGAGGAGGGAACTCGATCACCATGGAGGTAAGCTCACTACACCCGTAGATATGGATGGCGCGTCAGCTATGTGAGAGATAGCCATTAGTGCTCGGCTTGGAATGCTTGAAACAATAAGCAGTCTGTGGGTCTTGGCGGTTGAGCGAAAGCTCCCACATTTTGGTTCCGTTTGCTGGGACCAATGGATTCAAGCCTTGAGCACTTGCGCGCTTCAAATCTAGCATTGAAGTAGGGTTTTCCCTGAACCGATGCTTGAGGTAGATAGGTAGGAAGCGAGGGAGTTTGAAGAGGTATTTGATCTCCTTAGCAAGTAGGATTTTATTGTTTTGGACTTGGGGAAGTATGATGGAGTAGTGTAGGTATTTTCCTTACGATTTTTTTTTGCATTTAGAAAGGATAGGAGCAAAACATTGTGATAAGGGGCCAGGAGTGGCAAGAAAGGCCACATTGTGCATTGCAGGGTTTCAGGAGAGCAGGAGAGAGGGAGAGAGGGAGAAAGCTTTGTTGCATGGATCCGCTTTGATTTGGCTATCCACTTAAATTTATGAGCCATGACCCGGAAGATGAAGACACAGTACCGCCTGCTTATCTTAGGGTCAAACTCACCGCGAAAAGAGAGCACACTATCAATGCTCTGATTGATAAAGGAGTAGATTTTAATATCTCGACCTGTGAAGCATGGACCCTACTAGACCAAACAGAGCTCATACAGACTAATGCAACTCTTAGCCCTTACAGGGGACACCCACAAGCACTCATAGGGAAGTGCAAAATCCTTGCAACAATTGAAACTGAAAGCTTGCCTATCCTATTTCATGTTTCTCCAAATAATGCTAATTGCAGAAAGGAAACCCTCCTAGGAAGACCCTTCAAGAGGGTGACCAAGTGTGAGGCCGACTATGTAGCACAGAGGATACACCTGACACTACCGGGTGTGAGGATAGTCACAACCTTTAGCAAGGGTGACCTCATCTAACCTCGAGGGAAAAAAGAGGAGGGTGTTGACATAACAGAGCCACCCCATTCTTCCACATAAAACCTGTCTAGCCACTCCACCAGGACTCCACCTCGCCGCCTATATGCCCAACAGAAGTCTAGCGATCTCTCCCTCCTATGGAAGGCAGGGTCTCTCCAGGCATCACTTTCTCCTACTGCCAGTAGAAAGACCTCCCATGCCTCCTACTCCTCCCCAGCCATGTCATGGTAGTTTCTGCCTCTGCCCTACTGGTCTTCCAAAGCTTCCAAGTTGTTGAAGTCTTCTCCAATGATCCGGGAGTCCACCCCACCTCTGGGAGTCCATCTGCGATGTCCACCCAGAATTTGTTGCATGCCCTAACCTCCGTAGAGGCATAGACATTGAGGACGCCAAGGCACGAGTCCCTAATATCCAATCTGATCCATGAAACAACTAACAAGAGAAAGGACTTGTTGGAAGAGTTGATACAAGCATAGGTTGAACAACGAGAACCATTGAGTGAGGCCATGCCTGAAACAAGAAGGTCAGGAGACAATGCCAAGGACGGGCTTTGGACTTACAAATATCGTAGAAGACCCCAAAAGAAGCCCAATCCTTATAGACAAAGGCATCGATGGAGGGTCAACACAATGCCACGATGGATATCCAAAGCGTTGCTATGCGCTCAAGGGTATTACGTAGGTAACCGATGGATTTGGGTGCCAAAACCCCCTGCTAAACCTCCTTTGTCGGTTGAAGGCCAGATTGTATCAAGAGCAAAGAAGCGTAGGAGGAGATCTAAATGAAAAACCAAGTCTTGAGTCAAAAGCATTGGAGTGATCGAGCCCCTCACGGTCGAAATTAAGAAACCAAACGGAACTAATAGGAGGGTAGATCCTCAACCTAGCATACTTGACAAGTAGATATTAGATGTAATCATTGAGGATACACAAAAGCCACTAGTGCCCAAGGAGCCTTTGATTCCCCAAGAGGATAACAGGCATCATAGGCACAACATTGCTCATGGCAAGGTTAAATGCTCAATAAAGCAAAGGGTAAAATCATCTAATAGCCACGAGCAAATCTTCCAGCCAGTGTCTGAGCCACTTAGGAGTCCCAAGTCTCCTACACCCTCTTTCTCTAAACGGACACATGAAGCACAACAACAGTCATCAAGTGTAGCTGCTCAATCCCAATCTCTATCTCCATCTAAGCTTCCAAATGTCCAAGAGATGGGACATGACACCATCTGTATAGCTCTCGTTCCAAGGATATGCCTGTGCAACCTAATGTGACTAGATCAACTCATGCTCAATCTACACAAGTGAATGCTCAAAGGGCAACAAAAAACACGACCACTTTTGATCGCCCTAGGGACTTGACACCGTAATCTACCAAGAGTAGCCATCCCACTGGACTAGCCGCTACTACTTCCAATCAGTTATCACATCAGTCACAACCCTAGGGACTTGACACCGTAATCCACCAAGAGTAGCTAGCCCACTGGACTAGCTACTACTACTTCCAATCAGGGATCACATCAGTCACAACCCTTGGCCATGACAACGACCCTTGCGGAACGTGTCCTTAGCAGTTCACCTATGGAGGCGGTGCTGCAACCAACATCCTTGACAAGTCCAGCACTTCCAAAGTGCCTAAAGCCTAGGCTAGAGGAGTTAAATAGAGGGAAATTGGCTAAAGAGTTAGACTCTCCAAAAAGAGAGGCAGTTGTACCCTCACAACCTAGCGAGGCTATTTAGCAGAGGCGACGGCTATGTCCCATGAGGACACACTAGAGAAAGAGAATGTTGAGGCCTAGCCAAGCACATCGACGACTGATCTAGTTGAAGATCCTGAGTCTTCAAGGGATACACCTCGATTGCCTAAGAAAAAGAAGAGAAAAGAACGAAAACAACAACAGCAGTTGCAAGTGGCTATAGACCTCAAGAAGATTGAAACCAAGAGTGCCGAAGAGTTGAGGGATAAAGCTTTGAGACCATCCACTAATGAACCCATTGATGTCTCTCCTAATAGTAGTGAAACCTCATATATATCCGTGTGTTCTGAAAAATCAAAGCAGTCGTTACCATCAACAGTTGCTTGCAACACTCAATCCACCGACAACAGAACTCGCATTGACCCATCAAGAGTGGATACAACTCTGTCACAACAGGGTGACAAATTTATACCAGTCACATCTAAGGAGAACAATGACACAATAACAAAGCCTCAGGGGAAATATGGAAACCCCGAGAGCATAAGCAACCCTAGCGTTGACCAATCTTTCTCATCTAGGCCTGAGCCCCCAGCTATGCTAAAGCCTAGGAAAACTCCTAGAACCTTGCATGAGATAGCAACCGAGCAAGCCCTTGTTGAACATAGAAGCATCGCAGAATGCTTAACTGAGTTGGATGCTAAGCTCAAAATGTTCACACGTATCTATGTCCTGGCAGACATGGGCGCATTCCCTAAGGAGCATCTTGAAGAATACTTGCCATTTCCCCTATCTTGGGAAGAGCAAGAACATCTTGATGAGCACTATGACAGGCTCTTGCATGAACGCATGCGAGTCACCTCTAACAAGGAAGCCAATGAACTAGGCTTAATTGTAAAATCCAATGATGTGCTCTTCCAACCAAATCTCTTAGAGATAGAGAAACTAAAGCGACAATTAGAGGGTTGAAGTCAATTTGAAAAACATTGGCTTGAAAACCATGTTGCAATGGCCAAACTAGGAGCCCAAATTAGTCTTAGAGGAGTGATTGGCCAAATGGCGATCTCAAAGAGACCCAACCTATGTGGCACCAACTTCCTTTTGAGTACTGACTGCCATTCAGGGTACGGACTTAGTTGGAACTTGCCAAGACAACTCTCTAGTTGATAAGGTTCTCACTGGGGAGGAGTTACATGTTGCTAGTAGACTCGGACAAGGCACCATGCTACTTGATGTTGGAAAATATCTATCGTTATTAAGGAAGCTGCCACGAGTATTAAATGCGTGTGCCACACTCTAGTACAATCTGAAGTTCTACAATTGGTTTTTATCCTCATGAAGTGACATGGATTCGTAAGTATGTATGTAAATAGACAATGAATTTTGCGACCTTGTATAGATAACATCAACACACACAGGCAATGATATTCAAGCGTAGGGAGAAGAGTTGGGTTTGACAGGCTAAGCTCCTCAGGTCCTCCTCTCACCACACATTTAGAAGTTGTGTGACCATTCCTGCCTCGAGGTGGAGGGCATGCAACCCTCATTACCGCCATAGGAAGCCCTGACCAACATCTCTAATGGTGTAGACGGGGCACCGTCCCTTCCTATACACCTTTTCCCTTTCCGGTCTATCCTTACAGGGATGAGCCTTGCCCCACTCCATGACAACCAGTCCATGCAACTTACCGTAAGCCAAGATCTGCTAATGGATGGAGGCAAAACGAACATCATCATGGGGGCCATTCCTCTACAACAAACACTGCATGCCTCACCTCTCCCCTCCTCATCATATGCGCTTGATAACCCACTGTATAATCCCTTCCATGATAATAGTTTTATCTTGCCTCAGGGCCTAATCCTTGGCTTGCATTTTGCAGGTCCCCCTATGGTAGCAGCCATGGACCACATAGTGCAGCTAGCATGCAAGAAAGCTCTCTGCCGTCGGAAAGAGCATAAGGCACTAGCGCCCCCACCAGAATGCTACATGCCTACTCTAAAGAGGCCCCAAACGACACCACCTAGGATGCAGGCCAAAAACCCCCCAAGCCAAGAGGATGAGGGCTCAAGGAAGCACACAGGGTGTGGCAACACCAACCATGCAGGTTCCCACCAGATGCTCGGGCACTAGTTGCTCAAAAGAGGAGAGGGTAGCTCGAGACAAGCAGGAATTTGATGCATTTTTTAAAAGCATTCTGGAAATAGTTGCGACCAGGGACTACACCATCCAGGTCTCAGCCGACATCTTCCCCGCCTAGCCTCACAGGAGCCCCTCACCGACACAGCCTCAGTCGCCCGACCACCCAAACTCGCCCTGCCTTGTACAAATAGAGTAGCCCCTATGATATATAAGCTGCTTAACAAAGGCCATCATGCCATAACTTTTTGTCTTTAAATGGTTAAAGGGACAGGCTCCCCACCTGTATACACTCTCCTTACCTACTCCCAATATATGCCACATCTTTAACAAGCATCGAAATATGCATCACAGTCAACATCATAGGATTTTGATAAAGTAATATCTTGATATGATTGCATCTGTCCGTTGTACTTGATGCATGCGACACATATACTCTCATGAAGTGACAAGTGGATGCAGGATGACACATGTCTTTGTGCGAAAGTTTTCAATACCCAAGACATCGCAAGATCACCAACCCCACGAAGAGCCGCGACAAAGCCACGTTGTCAAAAGTGAAAATCAGCCTTTTCAATCACCCACATTGCATGGCCCAAAGCATGATCATAACCACTTTCTCTTTCTAGATTACACTCTACACCGGGCACTCACGGTAGCCCTTACCTCAATTGTACCAACATTGCACGTTCCAAAGAGGGTTGCAAAATCTCAAGTGTATCTCCCCATCTCAAACAACTACTTCTCTAACAACAAGGCTAGGGCACAATCATCACTGTAATATCCATTTTGTGAGCCTTTCGAAGCTTGAAATCTCCCAATCCATTGAAAGGCTGATAGCCTCAACATATTGCAATGGTTGTACTCATGCTAGTCTTTAAAAAAAAAGAACAAGAAAAAGAAAAAGGAAAAAAGAAACAAAAAGAGATGAAAAGAAAAGAAGCACCCACGATCACAACACAACACCTAGGGGTCCTCAAATTAGGTACGTCCAGTGACCTTGGTCGGTTGGCTCCATCCCTAGTCCTCTCGCCCTTTCGCATCACCCACAATTGTTCAGGGAACATCAAGGGCAGGACATACCTTGGGAGGTTGTCTCTCCTATGGTTAGACCTGTCACCTTGACCCATTTGCACGATTTCTTTTTTGCACTCTGCCTTACTACCGTTGCGATCCATCGTGATAAGTCATGCACGAACAACCATGGAAAGTACATCGTACTCGTCAAGCAATACAAGTAACTACCAGCTATCGCAAGTGTGGTGTCCAAGCCGCAGTTTTCTAACTACATAATATCTAAGTATACATGAGCACTCACATAATATCCGCACCGAAATATATACACAGGTTGGGTCCTCAAGTGCAGGACAATACTCTCAGCTTGCTTAGAGTTTGACCTACCTAATTGAACTACGTCTTGTGCATAATCAAGAAGACTAGCACTACCCCTAGGGAGAGACCACATATGAGAGATTTTCAATTGCAGATATTGAAGACTCCAACGAAAGTGTCATTTGCTCTTCATCGACACTCAACTCTGAACCCTTATCCTTTATCATCCCGCAAGCCCACCAAGAATCGTCATATGCAGAATCCCCAACAAACCGCCACTTGTGCTAGCCATCAATGCAATCCCCACAAAGAATAACCCTACCACCAACTCCAACAGCCCTACCACCAACCACCTAGGCCACCAACGTGCCCCCAATGACCTTCCTCCCCACCACTACCAACACTCCTCCACGGCAATTGCAGACATCCTTGCCACCCACGTCTTCGGTGCATGCTAAAGCTTGCTACCTACGACTGTGAGTGCCATGGGACTGGCACTCGTCTAGGAGGGGGGTAATGTTAACCATCAAATGAACAAGGTAGAAAATCTGGAAAATCTAAAGAAGAAGACAAAGGGCAAGGAAAAAGTGAAACGAAAGACAAAGGTGCACCAAGAAAAATAAGGAAGCACAAGAAGTGCAGAAAAGTCCTAAATAAAGAAAAAAGGCGCACAAGAAAAAGCGCAAGTCAATACTTTTGTAAAAGAGTGCAAGAACATCATGATTTAATTTAAAGAGCGCAAGGCTCTCACCCGTGCAATTTGTAAAGGTAGATGGGCGATAGGAAGGAAGCTAGGAAGATAGGAGGACAATGGGAAAAAGGGCCTAGACCACGGCCGGCCATGTAAAAAAGGGGGTAAGGGGATGACCGCCCAAAAGAGAATTAGGGTTTTGTATATAAAGTTGAAAAGTGAATGAGAAGCTCATTCTTGTGTGTGGCCAAAAGTGCCTCTCTTCTTCTTCTTCTTCTTCTTGCTTGCTTGAGCTTGTGCTTGAGAGAGGGAGTGTGAGAGTGTGCGGGAGTGAGTGTGTGAGGGTGAGGGATCGGGGAGGAGAAGATCTCCATCTTCTCCTCTCTTCTTCTCTTCTGTTCTCTTGCTCGTGGCAATGGAGCTTGGAGCGTGGAGCTTGAGGATGGAGCTTTCTTGAAGCTTGCACTTGGATCATGGAGCTACCGGAGTGTGCAGGAGAGGAGATAACTGGATCGTCATGGAGGTAAGCTCACTACACCCATAGATATGGATGGTGCATCGGCTATGTGAGAGGTAGTTATTAGTGCTCGGCTTGGAACACTTGAAACAATAAGCGGTCTGTGGGTCTTGGCGGTTGAGCGAAAGCTCCCACAAGGCAGCATACATGTTGTGCATTCTCTATTACCAACAGTTCAGGACTGAATTTTAGATCTATACATTCATGTCGTAGCTCATAACTAAGCCCTCTCCAGAGTATTTGCATACAACAATCTTCAAGCACCTTTCAAAGGGTATGCAAGCTGTAGTTCTCTTGAGCAGTGACTACTTTACTGATTTGTAGTCATATGGAGTAGTTTGGACAGCAAATGCAATCATGCTAGCTGGTCTAGAGGTTGCTGTTGATTCTCGTGTGGTTAATGATGACAAATGCACCCTTACAAGTGCTCAAGGAAGCCTTAAAAGGCTCCCAAACGAGCTACAGACACTTCTTGAGCAATGGCAAACTCAATGTCTCAATGAATACATTCAAGAAACAATGGCAGGATGCTTCTCTTCTTAGATACTCTAGCCTTCAAATTCTTTAGGTCTTCTTCACAGCCTCCTGCTCCAGAGAGCCCATTCATGGTTCTAATACCATGTTAGAAGAGAGAGAGACAGAGAGAAGGGTTGGAGCAATTGAGAGGAGTCACATGCTCTCACTCACATTATCTTCATATTCCATAATCTATATAACTAAAAGTGAATACAACACTCTAAGGTATGTAAGACCATTCACACATAGCCTTAATCCACCAACTTATTTAATGTCCCACACTTTCTGATACAGGTGGACATAGTTAAGACTCTATCGGTCACACACACAAGCTTAAAGTATCAACAACTGCATCATGGTCAGGCAAGTTGGTCACTCCAAGCTCGTCATGTCGTTCTACCCACTGCTTCAACCCTTGCCATAGTGTTAAGTTCTACCTAGCAGTTTTGCCAAAGGTAGGGTCAGAAGGGCTTATATCAATGACGAGCAAGTTGCCAACTGCATATTTTTCATTAGGCTCTACATTCTTTTTCTAATGATCTTGGGCAGTCTACCAACTTGTGGCATCTAGGCTCTGTCTATGCAGTGCTATGTGGGGTGTGGATGCATCTCTTGATTTGAACCTAAGTAGGCAAGATCAGTGTGCTCACACTAGAGAGCTCATTGATCTCATCTTTGATAATGCATTCCACATCCTTTAGGTGTGCTTGGGCTTCTTTCACCCACTTCTTAAACTTATCAACCACTTCTAATGGTGCCTTGGTCGGGATATTCTCCGGATATTCTCCAACCTTGGTACTTTTCTTTTTTGATGTCTTAGGAGCAAATCTCTGCTTTTGTGTTGGTGACTTGCTTCCCCTTTGGTAACATAATGGCACTATTTTTCTTGAGCGTAATCTTTGTCTCAACCCTCCTTTTCCTTCTTCTATGGCTTCTCTTTCCTATTGAAGCTACATCGAGGTTGGTAGGTCATGGTATTGAAATTTTGGTCTCCTTTGCTTGTGATCAAGTCATGACATTCAATGGAATTGGTGTGGCTTCACCATCAAGTGTTTTAACTTTGACACTCTCAGTGGTACAGATGGTGTGATAGCCAAACTAATGGAAGGATTTTTCCTAGGGCACCCGACATACAAGTGTGGGATCCCACACTTAGGGCATCTCACATTATCCTTCTCTCGATTAGCTTGCTTCCTTTTGGGCATCATGATGAGATGCATAATGGGTGACTGCAAGTCCAGTATGCGATGGGTTCCTAGTTCTGTCCTCCTAGACCTCTACCTCTTCCCCTACCCATGACATCACCAGCACTGGTTTGAAATCCATCAAGATGGGATTTCCCTCTTCATCATATGAGACATAAGGGTTTATGCATGCTTTGTCCTTGTTTGTCTCCTCTATATAATGTATCGGAGCATGGCTTTATGGATAGGTCACGATGGGTCCATGTGGTCTAGGTATTCCTATGGGGTTGATGTCCATCCTAGGGACAACTGGCTTTGAATCATTAGGTGCTAGGAGAGCTAGTGGAGCTCTCCTTTTGAAAGGTTACAATCTATTCCCTAGGTAGTGAGACTAATTGTATGGCTATGAGTATAGAAAACGCCTCGATAATGGGCAATGCATTGCATCATGGCCAAACCTACTGAAATTAACACAGGGTCTAAATCTAGGATTCATACACTCGGTTGGAAGGTGGTTTCCTCCACAATGCATGCATTGCACGTGAGGTCATGCATGCCTTCCCATAATCTATTTGCAACCTAGCCAACTCTAACTTTACATCTGCCAACTCCTAGCTATGGTCGGCATTCTTTCCCTTGCCTTGGGTGCTTTGGTTAGATCTTTTGCTAATTGTCATAGCTCTTTTGGAGATTCTAGTGGTAGTGTTGTCTCAAGTTGTGGGTCTTGAGCTTCTCTCCTTGAGCATGCTATCCACTCATATGGCTGCTTCAAAGACCCTAGCTAGCACATTCCTTTGCAAGGTTGAGTTTCTCACCAAGGCCTTGTAAAGCTCTTTGCTTTGGATCTTGCTTATGAACAAAGTGGAGATCACTCATTTGCTAGGTCACTCTGCGGCGGCAGCTAGGATTCTCTTAAAGAGACTTTGCACCACATGGGTGGTGTAGTCTTGGATATCCTCCATGTCCTTTTGATTGACATTCATCAATGTGACGATGAGGTTGTCAGAGTATCCCACCTCAAAGAATCTCTTGATAAAGAGACTCTTGAGGTTATTGAAGTC
This sequence comes from Lygodium microphyllum, assembly GCF_053477565.2. Taxonomy (NCBI): domain Eukaryota; kingdom Viridiplantae; phylum Streptophyta; class Polypodiopsida; order Schizaeales; family Lygodiaceae; genus Lygodium; species Lygodium microphyllum. The sequence continues at coordinate 115,473,982 of NC_141148.1, forward strand.
ATTGCATTCAGCATTGTCTAGACTAGTGTACCACATCCATCCTTTGTCTCCTAGGCAAATCCTGAAAGCTTGTTCACATTAAGTAAGGTCCCTAAGACCATTAGACTTGCATACTTTCTCAAACTGATCCACAAAGCTATAAGGGTCATTGTTCGGATAATAATTGTTGAGTTGCTTAACAACCACAAGTATCTTGGTTTGACTACTAGAATTCGGGGTGATTTCTGCTCCTACTAGCAATGTAGTCACTAGAGCTACTCTGCTCTGCTCTATAGCTGTATTGCCTAAGAGTTGCTTTGTGAGAAGCTTGCTTAGCATAAGATCGACCTCTAAGGCTCTCTCCCTCTCAACATTTGTTCATGTCCTGGTTCTATTGGCGAGAGCTAAAACACATTAGACCTTGCGCATTTCTATGTCTTGTCTCAGCTTTTGAGCTTGTTGCTCTCAATTGTAGGTGACCATGATTTGCAGTGATTTCCTCGCCAACCTTCTCTCCTCCTCTATATCAGTTATGATATCCTTGACTCGTCTATCGTGATGCTCCATTTTGGTTTGCATGTCATACTGAGTCATCACTTGTTGCTGGATGTTGACTAGGAATTCTCCCAAGTCAAGCTCGTCATTTTGCAAGTTGGTGCTGGATCCTAACATGTTAACGATTTCTTGAGCCACTAGGGTATCAATCAAATTGATCAAATCAGGTAGAGGTGCATTCCCAATTGTGCATGTTGTTGTTGCTCCCTAAGAAACTTGATGATTCAAGTCTCTCAATGTTCGGTGATTGGGATCCTTGGCAACTATTCGATGTCTAGGGGTCTCCTTCTATTGGTGGGTTTGTTTAGCTTATCTTATCTTGGGTGAGTTCCTTGTTGTTTAAAAAATCATCAATGCTATGAGTACTCAAATGCTAGTGGTATGCTCCTCAAAGTGCGCTATGCAAAATCAAGCTATCAGCTTTTCTATGCACATCAAGTGTTTAATTGACGTAATGTGCAAATCCAATGAAAACAATATAGCTTAGATATATTTTTCCTTATTTATTCATTCATTTAACAACCACTCTAGCCAGTTCATTTTGGTCTCTAGAGCGTTCTAGACATGTGGCCTGAGAGGGGTAGTAGATTTGGTCAATGAGTCTAGGTCTCTATTGGGACAAGGGCTGAGGGTTAGTGCCACAGTTGTTTTCTGGGCCGTTAGATCACAATTCGTGAGTTTGGTGGCCCTATGAGCCGTTCTATGCATTTGGAGGCCTATAGGTGTATCATCTAGATTGGGTTTAGCCTTTGCATGCCTTGGGGTGGGTCCAATTTGCCAGAATCTGGGTTTTGCACATGTCATTCGAGTGACAATGTCCAAGTTGCAGTGTTTGAGTTTCAGACTCGGACGTCTAAGTTAGGTACTTGATCAAGTCCAAGTGGTCCTATTTGAGTCCAATGGATAGTTTTGGGGCATTCGAGTCCAAGTCACATTGTCTGAGTGGACTTGTAACTCAAACTGTCGGAGTGGTAGGAGAACTCAGATGACTGTGGAATCTGTCCAAGTTCAGCCAACCAAGGATCCAGAATGATGAAAATCTTGCCGAATCTCACACCTTCCTTAATCAATCTCTCAACTATGATCCTGGAAGCAATTATCCAACACAAAGGCACACTCAAAGCTTACATGTGGGGCTCAAAGGCACAGTGGTGAAGATTGCTAAGCACAAAATGGTTTCCAGTCCTATAGCGCTCTCTCTCTCTCTCTCTCTCTCTCTCTCTCTCTCTCTCTCTCTCTCTCTCTCTCTCTCTCTATATATATATATATATATATATATATATATATATATATATATATATATATATATATATATCAAGATCTCTCTTAACTGAATGCACCCAAATGAGCCCTCTCTTTTTCCTCTTGACTTCTTACACCCTTTCTCTCTTGCCATTTTACTTCCCTCTTCTCTTTCTTTGTTGTCCTAATGCCTTGAAGCTCTCTTTTTATTCTTGTTTTTCCCTATTTATAGTAGTAACCCTATTATTTGGTTCTCTATTTTTCCTGATTTTTCCTTACCTAAATGCATCCAAATCACAAGCAACCACTTACACTAATCCAACCTACTTACCTAAATCTAAGAAACCAAAAAAACTTGCAAAGGAGATCAAATACCTCTTTAACTCCCTCACTTCTTACTTATGTCAAGCATCGGTTCTAGGTAAACCCTACTTCAATGCTCGATTTGGAGTGCACAAGCACTCAAAGCTTGAATCATTGGTCCCAACAATGGAACCAAGATGTGGGAGCTTCTCGATTACCACCAAGACCCACGGACCACTTATTGTTTCAAGTATTTCAAGCCAAGTGCAATGACTACCTCTCACATAGTCATGTGCACTCTCACATCTACCAATGTAGTGAGCTTACCTCCATGCTTGATTGAGTTGTCTCCTCTCTCAAGCACTCCGATAGCTCCACGATCCCAAAGGTGCAAGCTCAAGAAAGCTTGATCCTCAAGCTCCAAGCTCCATGCTCCGTTGGCGCACATGAGACAAGAGAAGAGAAGAAGAAGAAAGGAGAAGATGGAGAGTTTCTCCACCACGGTCCCTCACCCTCACACACTCGCTCCCTCACACTCCCTCTCTTAAACACAAGCTCAAGAAAGTAAGAACATGAAGAAGAAGAGGAAGAGTAGAGTTAGTTTCGGCCACACACAAGAATGAGCTTCTTCATTCACTTTTTTCCTTTTATACAAAACCCTAATCCCCTTTGGGCACCCATTCCTTTTTTGCATGCCCGATAATTTTAGCCTAGGTCCTCTTTTCCTATTTCCTTCCTATTTGCATTGTGCCTTCACCCATGCTCGTCCACATTTACAAATTACAAATGAGGGAGTCTGATCCTCTTTTACAAAGATCTAGAGTGCAATTTTATATTTAAAATGTGCCTTTTCTCTTTTGCACTTGCCCTGAACTTTTAAGGTTGTCCTTGCGCTTTTGGCCTTTGTTCCTCCTATTTCTTCAGCCAGCCCATCTTTTTCCGCTTTTCCCTATGTCTTTTTAATTTTATTTTTGCTTTGTTTGCACTGGGATTAACAGGGGTGCTCCTTGGAACTTAGGATGTACGTTCTTGAATCCAAAGTTCATGATGACTATGCTAACATATGCTCCCCACTCTTTGATGAATGCTCTCTTATCCATATCTTCTAAATGCATCTTGATGTGATTAAAATCCATCCAAAAAACTATACATTTCATGGCCTACCACATTATCAAGAAGAGATTGAATAAAAGGAATCGGAAAGGGGTCGGTAATGGTAGTTGCATTCAATTTGATGTAATCCACACAGACTTGATCTTCCCATTCTTCTTGGGCACCACCACTATAGGGGACAACCAAGTGATTTCATTAACAGTTTGATGAACCCAACCCTCAAGAGTTTGTCAATTTCTTCCTTGACTTACTTAGCATAGTTTGGTTTCATTCTATACCTCTTTTGAATGATTGGCTTAGCATCTTTCTTTAAGTTGATCTTGCGCTATTACACAATTGGATCAAACCCCTTTATACCCATATAATTCCAAGAAAAAATATATTGAAACCCTTTGCACAACTTGATAAGATCTTGCTTGAAGTTTTCTTCCACATGGATGTTGTCCTTAATGGGTTTAGTCTCTCCTTCCACATATTCAAGTTAACTTCCTAAACCTCATCTTCAACTACCCTTGCAGATCTTGTCATTGTATGCTTATATCTCAACTCAGCCTGAATGATAGCTTTTTGTCCTTCTACATCCAATACATTAGAGCTATTCGTACAGTGGTCCATATCAATTTGCTGATTTTTAGGTATCCCTTACTATGAGCAGCTTCAGGATGACTAATTCCTAGGTCTTGAACCATTTTATACTCCTCATCCCCTAACCTCTCTTGAAATTTAAACTATTTCTAACCCTCAATCAAGAAGCTATCCTGACTAATTTGTTGGGTATTTGACTCACGCCTCACTTACGCCTACGCTCATATGGGAGTGTCGGTGATCAGTAGGACACTGGGGCACTTTTTATTCTCAGTAGGAGAGGTTTTTCCCCCAGACTTATAGTCTTATTTTCGTATGTGCTTATGTACTTATGTTACACACTTATGTGCACTTACCGTGTTCGGGTGTGAACACCCCCTACAACCCTAAGGTTTAAGGGTTGTACTTTATATTTTCATTCTATACTCTTTCAGTCTATTCCATTGGGTGTCATGCTTCACTCTATCTCTCTCACTCTCACACTATCTACTGCACTCTCAGCTGCATCTCGATCCTCCGTCCTCACATTTGGTATCAGAGCTTAGGCTCTGTTCAGCTGAGGCCCTGTTCAGCTTAGCTCCATTCAGCATTCAAGAATCTCTGCTCAGGTCCAGCCTCAACCTTCAGAAGGAGACGCCCTGCTCCTCTGCTTTCACAGCAACGCTTCATCCACAGCAGCTCGACCTGCTTCTCCTCCAGCTCGTCTGCTCACCAGCACCGCCTACTCTTGCTCGTCACCAGCGTGTCCTCCTGCAGTTCGCTAGCGCGCAGCTCCAGACGCCCTCAGCGCCACATGTACCTGCGTGCGCCACCTGTGGCCAACGCCACCCTTATGTGTGCACCATTGATGTTGCAGCTCCACGTCGTCAGCCTCGCCGCCCGACTGTCAGTTTGCGCCACCTGACTATCCGCCCTGTCCACGTTAGGCGCCCGCCCGACTACCCTACCTGCCTGTGACCTGACTGTCCGCCCTGTCCACGTCAGGTATTTTTTTTAAAAAAAATATCCTTTTATTCCAGAATAAATTTCTGGCAGAGGGGGTTCCTACGCAAGCACGTATAGAATTCAGGATACGTGTCTAGGACACGGTTGATGCAAATTTTTGGGCACATTCATAAAAAATTTTGGGGCTTTTATGTATTTTGAGGATATTTGCATATGAACTGCAGTTACAGTCCTCACAAAAAGACTGTTTTGAACACATTTTTGGCACAAATTTTGGGGATTTTGATATTACAGTGTTGATGAGCACTGCTTGCACCTTGGGAAGCGTGCATTAAAAACATTTTTTGACAGAGTACACCCTTGCACATTAATTGCAGAAGTGTGCTTGCTGCAATTTCTGGAAATTTGCAGATTTCTAGTCCTTACTGTTGTGACATTGCTCATTTGTCTTTGGAAATATGTCATCATGGCAAATCAAGGAGGTGATGTATTTACGTATGTATCCAAGGAAGACAGATTGGATGGAAACAATTATTCGCTATGGTCATTCATGATGAAGAATGTATTAGTGGCTAAGAATTTATGGGATTATGTCAGTGGAGAGGAAACTCGACCGGGAGTTGTAGCTCACGTTACTCCTCCTCCTCAAGGGGCACGTGGACAACGGGGACCTCAGCCCGCTCCACCTCAGCCACTTTCTCCAAGAACTGCAGCTCAAAAAGCTTGGGATACATATGATGCACATGCTTTATCTCGTTGATTGCTTTGGCAGTTCAATGGTCCATCATCCCTCACATTCGTTCAGCATCATCTTCACGAGATGCATGGCTGACTTTGGAGCATATGTTTGCAGGAAAGAATGAGACTCGAATCTCTTTCTTGAAGAAAGAGTTAGAAACTTTGAAGATGAATGAGGGTGATTCTATGCAGGATTACTTGAATAAGATTCAGGACTTGCGGGAGCAGCTCATGAATGTAGATGAGTACTTTTCGGATGCACAGCTGATATCCACCACCTTGAATTCCTTACCTCCTTTGTACTTGTCTTTTCATACTGCCTTGAACCTCACCATGAGGATTGCTAAGCACCCACTCACTTTTATTCAGCTGGTTAGTTTGCTTCTGGAGGAGGAGCAAACAAGGAAAAATAGTGGTGTGGATGCTATAGTCTCTGAGCAGGCTTTTGTGGCAAGACAAAAAGGCAAAAACAGCAAGGTAAAAAATGCTCCACAAAGTTCTGGTACTTCTGGCACATCACAGAATCAGACACAAGGAGGCACGCAAGCTAAAAAGGGAAAATGTCATTATTGTAAGAAGCCAGGCCACTATATCACTGAGTGCAGGAAGCGCATTGTCAAAGAGAAGAAGGAGTCAGGAATGTCTGTTTCTACTACTCCTTCCACTGCTAGTGAGTCCGCATCCTTTGTTGTCGACAGGGACTATTGTTTTTACACTTGCAGTTATGATATCTCTTGGGCTGATAGAGCACTTAGCTCTGACACTTGGTTCTTTGACACTAGTGCTTCTAGGCATATTACATCTCATAGAGATTTGTTTGCTTCAGTTAGTGAACCTCCCGTTGGGAAATCTGTACAGTGTGCCAATAATGCATCATACCATGTTTGTGGTATTGGGGAGATTCAACTCACAGCCATTGATGGCTCCATTCTCCACCTGCAAGATGCTTTGTTTGTGCCTGGAATCAAGAAGAATTTGCTATCTATTTCTTCTTTGGCACGTTGTGGTTTGCAGGTCACATTTGATGATGACCGTTGCATGGTTAGATATAAAGAACGCATGACTTTGGTCTTGATAGGATCTTTGTGTCATGGTTTATATGAGTTGGATGCTCTTTCAGTAGATCAGTTGGCATACTTGACATCCACTCTTACTCCTACTATGATACAGGCGGAGTTATGGCATGCTCGTTTGGGGCATGTAAACTTTGGCAGCGTGATGCTTTTGCAACGTACTCAGATGCTGGATGGCTTACCTCTCTTGGAGAGACCTCCTGAGCACTTATGCGAGGGATGCATTTTGGGAAAAATGCATCATTTCTCATTTCCCCGTGATGTTGCTTTTAGAGCAACAACCAGATTGCAGTTGGTGCATTCAGATGTTTGTGGGCCTATGCAAACAATGCCATTGGGCGGTTGTTACTATTTTGTGACATTCATTGATGACTTTACACGTTTTTGCTAGGTCTACTGTTTGAAAAAGAAGTCAAAAGTGTATGATGCATTTTTGACTTTCAGTGCACTTGTTGAAAATCAATCTGGATGCAAAATTAAGACTCTCCGTTCGGACCGAGGGGGGGAATACATGTCCTCTATGCTGAATTCCTTTTTGAAGCAGAAAGGCATAGTCCATCAGTACACTACTGCCTATACTCCACAGCAGAATGGGGTAGCAGAGAGGAAGAATCGGTCACTCATGGAGATAGCCAGATGTATGCTGAAGGCAAAGAGCTTGCCTCATAGTTTTTGGATGGAAGCAATCATGTGTGCTTGCCATATTTTGAACAGATGCCCTACCAAAGCCTTGAAGACCATCACACCTTTTGAGGCTTGGGACTGCCATAAACCTTCTATTGGCCACTTCCGTACCTTTGGGTGTCTTGCATATGCCCATATTCCACAAGTACTTAGAAAAAAGTTGGACAACAAGGCTATTAAGTGCATTTTTATGGGATATAGCAGTGAGAGCAAAGGCTACAGACTCTATGATCCCGTTACAAAGGAGGTTTTTGTCAGCAGGGATGTTGTTTTTGATGAAAAATCAGAATTATCCTTGGCTCGTTTGGACACATTTCAAGCTGCCCGTGATGTTTTTGAAGGGCTGCTGCCCATTACTTTTGGTGATTCAGCTCGAGCTTCAAAAAATGAACCTAATGTTCAGCCAGATGCTCCTATGGAAAGTGCAGAAATTTAGCCATTGGTTGATCGGAATATTCAGCATAATGCTGAAACTGAAATTCAGCAAGAGCTTGCACACAGTCAGGAAGCTAGATAGTTACCTAGATGGTATTTGCAGACTATGCAAGATAGTCCTTTGGATGCACCCATGGTTGGTCGTACAAGAAGGCAAACTCGTTTGCATGATTCAGCACATACCATGGAGTTTGTTATGGCAACAAGTACTTTTGATAATGAAGAGCCTGAATGTTTTGAGGATGCACAACACAGTGTGCATTGGATGGCAGCAATGCAAGCTAAATTAGATTCTATCACTAAGAATCAAACTTGGGATTTGGTGTCTTTGCCATTTGGGAAGAAAGCCATTGGAACAAAATGGGTCTACAAACTGAAAAGGAAAGCAGATGGATCCATTGATAAATACAAGGCACGGCTTGTAGCTAAAGGCTACGCACAGAAAAAGGGCATCAACTATGAGGAGACATTTGCTCCTACTTCCTGTATGACGACCATCAGGTCTATGATTGCTTTGGCTGCACATAATGGTTGGATAGTGCATCAGCTGGATATCAAGACTGCATTTTTACATGGGGAACTTCAGGAGGAAGTTTATGTATAGCAGCCCATTGGTTTTGTAGTTGAAGGCTCAGAACATTTGGTATGCAAGCTCAAAAAGGCACTATATGGTTTGAAACAAGCTCCTAGAGCTTGGTATGCAAAAATAGATGCTTTCTTGCTTGGTCAGGGTTTCTAAACAGCTCATCTGAGTCTACCCTTTATGTATGTAAAGAAGGGGGATCTATGCTGATTATATGTCTTTATGTTGATGACCTTTTGCTCACTGGAACACATGCTGATCAGATTTCAGCATTCAAACAAAATTTGCAGCAAACTTTTGACATGTCTGACTTGGGAATTTTGCATTATTACTTGGGCATCTAGTTCATACATGATGCTCAAGGTATTGGGCTATCCCAGTCAAGGTATATTGGACAGCTTCTTGAGAAGTTTGGCTTACAGGATTGCAAGCTAGTTTGTACCCCCATGGAACCTGGACTGAGACTGTCATTACATGATGACAGTGATTTGTTTGATATACATACATATGCTCCTGCAGTTGGATGTCTAATCTACCTGTGCAACACTAGGCCGGACATACAGTTTGCAGTTTCAGCTTTGAGCAGGTATATGCATCAGCCACGTATGTCACATTGGCAAGCTGTCAAGCGTGTTTTTCGTTACTTGCAGGGTACTAGATCTCTTGGGTTGCTTTATGCCAAGGGGGGACCACTGCAGTTACATGCTTACAGTGATTCTGATTGGGCTGGTGATTATGATACACGTCACTCCACTAGTGGCAATTGTTTCTTTCTTGGCTCTTCTTGCATTTCTTGGCTTAGTAAGAAACAATCCACTATTACCACATCATCATGTGAAGCTGAATACAAGGCAGCTTTCACTACCACAGTTGAATGTGTATGGCTTAGACGCTTGCTAGCTGATTTGGATGTATCTGTTACGGAGCCTACTACATTTGTTCATTGATAGTTAGAGTGCCATTATAGTGGCACGGAACCTACTGTTTCATGCCCGCACGAAACACATTGAGATCCATTATCACTTTGTTAGAGAGAGGCTACATGCAGGTGATATCAGCCTTGTCTATTGTCCTACCACCAGTAATGTGGCAGACATCTTCACCAAAGCTCTTCCTCGTGACAAATTTGAAGCATTTCGCGATGCTTTAAATTTGATACCCTTTGGTGGCAGATGATCCTTGTACTCTTGATCACTCTTCACTCCAGGGGGGTTTGTTGGGTATTTGACTCACGCCTCACTTACGCCTACGCTCATATGGGAGTGTCAGTGATCAGTAGGACACTGGGGCACTTTTTACTCTCGGTAGGAGAGGTTTTTCCCCTAGACTTATAGTCTTATTTTCATATGTGCTTATGTGCTTATGTTACACACTTATGGGCACTTACCGTGTTCGGGTGTGAACACCCCCTACAACCCTAAGGTTTAAGGGTTGTACTTTGTACTTTCATTCTACACTCTTTCAGTCTATTCCATTGGGTGTCGTGCTTTACTCTGTCTCTCTCACTCTCACACTGTCTATTGCACTCTCAGCTGCACCTCGATCCTCCGTCCTCGCATAATTTTTGTCTGTAGATTGAACAATTTGATGTTCCAAAACTTCATTTCTTACACCTCTAGGATGATCCTAATATTCCTAAATAATAGTATCAACATCAATTTCAAAGACTAGAACTAGAGAAGGATTTTCCTGAAGGAATAATTCCTCCTCATCATCTTCCACTCCATCTACAAAGTTAATAGTCTGAGTCACTTGAGGTCTAGATGCACTCTTCAGGATTACCTTATTGACTATTGATAACCTGATCTCTTTGGGTGCCCTGGGGGGATGCATACATAATCATTCCCCTAGTCCTATCTCAATTTATCAAGTTTGAACCAAGGCCTAACTAGGAGCATATTGTAAGATTTTTGAATCTCTAGCATCTTGAGCACCACAACACTTACTCTGACTTCAAGCTAGCCACCACAACACTTACTCTGACTTCAAGCGAGCCACCTTTATTTGCTGGTTTCTAAGGATGCCCAAATGGTTGTAACCTCCTCTGGTGTACCATCCTAACCTAGAATGGGATAGATGAAATAGTGAATAAACCATTGAAAAAGATTCAAATTCTTTGAATGACAAAATCAAAACCCATTACCTTAACACTTGGTCACACTTCACAAGCATTAAAAACATATATTTTTATAGATAACAATGGTGAGATCTTTAAAAGGCAATTGAGCTAATGAGGAAAACTCCCTATAGTACAAACAATAAAGGATAATGACCTATGTCATTAAAAATAAAAAGCTAAACATCCAATCAAGCATTAGGCAAGCCATATAGGAAACGATAATAAGATCTCGAGAGTAGATTTCGCTGTTGTGAAGAGGAAATCAAAGGGCCTGTACCACTCACATTTGGAAACCTACTAGTAATGAAAAATCACCTAGTGGATGCCAAATAATAGAAAAGAGGTATGTATACCACCATATGCTACACTTCATTAAAGCAACACTCTATCGCAAGATGCCTAGCCTACCTAGTTATGCTTGGATGAGATCCATCAAGCAATGAGATAGCTATATGACGGGTGACTCACACATTTGATTTGGAAAGCATTTATTTAGCCTATACCATTCACAATGCGGCAAGAGTTAGTTGTTTATGTGAGATTTTCTTGCCTACCCTTTACTGCTATACTTCATCACTAAAGGAAAATAGAGCATTCTCGACAAGAAGAGATAAATGCTGAATATTTTAGGTAAATCAAGGTTACAAAATAGGTCCAAAAATCCCAATGAACCCAATGCTAGATGGAAGCTAAAAGCAATAAACCGAGCAGTATGATGTGAGCTCCCACGTAATCCTCATAGCTCCAAATACCCGCATCGGTTATGGTGTCTCCAGTAAAGCCCCAACCTCCCCATAACTTCGTGATTCCAACACATATTAGATTGGTATCAATTTCTCCTACTTTCTATGTTTGCTCACACGAAGTATATTAACTCATGAACCCCCATCAATAAAAACATCATCATGCTTCTTTCTTGGATACTCAACTTAAATAGTTGGAACTTGATAATCCACAACTTCCATTTGTGTGGGTATTACTGCCTTGACATTAAGGAAATGATTGATCCTCAAATGATTTTCCTTTAAGAACTTCACTTGTTTGTGTTGGATCTTTAAGAGCAACTTATCTTTGAACCCAAGTATTAAATCTAAGATTTTCTCCAAGGTTAACTGCAAAGAGCATTTTTCGAGTGCCTGGAATAGCTCTTCTCAACCTCCTCCTTGAAACTTTCCTAAGGTCATATCTTCAAGATACTGATTCTATTGCTCAAGATTTAGTGTACCTTGTCCCTCTTGATCATCAAACTCCTCAAGTGCTACTTTTCCTACCATTTTTTGTAGCTTCTTAACTTGTTTAGTTACCTTTTTCATTACTTTCTCCTATTCTTGCCAATCAAGTTTCAAACCAGCTTGGCTTCTTGTAATAGCTAGTACCATAGCATCTTCAAGACAATCCTCTGCTTCAATACAATTAGAACAATCACAATGAACATGCATACTTATAGTATTAGTGCTACCTAACACCTCTTCTGCCCTTCCTTGATCTTGCTCTTGATTAATACTCTCGTGATGACCAATAGTCTTTGCCTCTTTAGGAGGTTGCCTTTGCTCACCTTGGTCAAGTAGTTCTATCAAGATTGTTTCTACAAAGGCAAGTGGATGCTATTGATGAGGTGCTCCTATAGGTCTTCCATCATTGCAGCTCCTGCTATCGGCATTTCTCTCTCAATCCTATGCCTTGCTCAAAGTTCACAATTTGGTCCTACAAAATATCCTTGACCTCCACAATAATGGCATGCTCTTGTTTGAGTAGTTTGTTGCTATGCCTAAAAAAATTTCCATGGCTATCTTGCTAGCATTCTTCTAGGTCCCCTAGAGGGTCCCTAAGGCATTGTGTTAGTAATTACCTAATTAACTGCTTTTGGCTACACAACTCTTGGTCTACGCTACATTACTGGCACCTATTGTGCCATCCTGATATTAGGATTGTACCAACAAATTCTGGTTTCATGGCCATTCCTCTAGCATATTTCACGATACTTTTCCTTCCTCTTAGTTTAAGAAAGTTCCAAGTCTTTTAGCTTATGCTTTATCTTCTTATCCAATTCATTGTCCTCAATATTCTTCTTGATTTTCTCCTTTATCTTCTTCTTCTTACTCTTGGATGAACCTAATTTATTATTCTTCCTCTAGTGCTTCTTCTTGTTGGGACTCTTCATCATCCAAATCACTAAATTCACTTCTGATCCTAAAGTTGACTCGTTGTCCTCATGCTCACTATCACTTTCTAATCCCAAATGAGAACTTGAGTCTGAATCTAAATATGAGGAATCATCATTTTTATTGGTCTTTGATCGAGAAGTACCAAGTCTTCTCTCAGCCCTCATAGCATCCCTAATCATAGTATCTAGTGTATCATTCTGACCAATCTCCACATTAGCATTTGGATTCATAATTTTACCCCTCATACCCATGATGAAATAAGTAATTTGCATCTCTATTGATGGTGCATCTATAGCATCCAACATATTAAACATGTTCTTCAACTTGAGCATAGTCTTCAACTAACACATTTTTCTATTTAATCTTCTTAATCTTTCTCAAGATGTCTCCATGAATTTTATCCTTCTTGAACATGCCTAAAAATGCAGTCTTTAATTTATCATATGTATTAAATGCTGCCATGCCATAACTACTAAACCAATCCATGGCTTTCCCTTGCAAAGTTGCTACAAATTGTTGCTTCTTAACTTGATCTTCATACATCTAATTGAATCCACTTGCTACCCACCGTGTCTCAAACTGAGCCACATGGCAATCAAGATCTTCCTTCTTTTTACATGAAAACTTAGAAGCTCTCAGCTTTGGGTTGACAAGATGATTTGGACTAATTATGTTTTGTTTTTTAGGCCTCCCCTCTGAGGTGGTAAAGGTTTAAAGTTCATAGATTGCTTTGATGGAATCCTTGCACTTTGCAACAAGAATGTTCTTCCTAATGCTATATGCTGCAACCTTTCAAGTGCTTGTCTAGGAGGAGTATCTTGATCTTTAGGGGGTAGTATTGCTTCCTCATCATCTAACAAACTTGGTATGCTTGAAGGATTTGGAGGATCTAGAGGAGACTTGGTAAAGGTAGCAAAGGAATGGTATACTATTGAGGTACCCACATCCTAACAATTTTTCCTACCATCTATGAACTATTCTTCATACAGCCTTCCTAATCCTCCTACTTCTCCTCTATCATTTACCCCTACAACCTTCTATTTTTGTCTTTCCAATGCTTTCTTTAATTCTTGAGATATTTTCCTTATTAAAATAGGATATGAGAAATATGGGTACTTGTTTGTCATATATGTTGTCCATGAAAGACACCTTGTACATCTTCAATGCCATTACCTTCCTTCACTCCTACAACCACTTCCTATAATATTATGTCTAGGTTTGATGCCTAAATCATGAGATTTGTGCTCATGAAACCAGAAAGATTGCCAAAGTGTTATGGCCTCTCAAGACCATAATAAAAACACAGAAAACACCATTTTTCCTGAAACAACACTATTATTGCATATGACTTCATGAATCAATTTATAGACATATTGAACATTTGATTTTCAAGATTGATGTATAGCCATTAAATACACGTTATAATCATTCTTAGAAAAATGTTCTTGTAAAAAATATTGATTAGATTACTATCAACATAGCCATTCCTGAATAAATAACTTGACACAAATAACATTAGTTTTTAGGAGACAAAGATAGATTGGTAGAATCAAACATAAGAGACCTTGTGCAGATGCTATCTTGAAGATTTTTGTATTTTCAATGATCAAGGATATGAAAATATACAATTGATAATGCTGAGGGATAGGTGCCACCCTTTCAAGTCAAACCAAGCGACATCCAAGGTCACTTTAGATATGTTAATTCCATGGACCTACATGCATATAAGTACTAAAGTAGAAGTACTAAGGTAAATGATGCAATTCGAGCCCTAAAAATAATGCTTCCACTACATTTATGTGAGTGATAACGACACACAAGAAGTGTAATTACAAAGGAAATCAAAGGCATAATAGTATCCTTTTGGACAAACAATACACGTGTCTTGCCCAAAAAAGAATGTTTGTTAAAAGCATATTGGGAGAAGTGTATACACAACACCCAATGCATCTTCTTGAGCAACCTTAGATTTATTTTCTTCATTCTACATCGATTTTATGACTGGTTTGATTGTCCTTCAATTGCATGTGGTTGCACATTGAGTCCAACATGCAATTGCATTGTCCGTCACACATTCTTGTCTTCTTTCTCTCACTGACATAGAATTGTTAACTACTAGCATGCTGCAAGATTCCTACTACACTAAGTCAAGTACAAATCCATTTCCACCTAAGACTCAGTTATACTAGAGCATTGTTAGCTAGTAGTCCACTATTAGATCCCACTCTACTACCAAACTATAGCTGGTACCGTGTCAGTGACATAAGATGTACCATCCTAATATCACCTGCCACCTTCTATTGGAAGCTAACATACCACCAACCAATGAAAGGTTTCAACAATTACAAATGGTAATCTACCATCTTATTAGCACGTTGATTGATTGTTAGCTACCGCATTGCTACCATGCTCAAGGTCTAAGAGATTACTATCTGAGAGCTACTAGTCCACTACTAGCTTGAGACATTATAGGATGGAAGGTACCATTCCACCTTTATCCCCTTTTAGTTTGCTACTAGGGTGCTACTTTTTGGAAAGTAGGTTCTACCATGGTGTTGTCATTATACTACTGGTGCGCTATCAGATTAGTAGGTTGGAGCTGCCATTTTGTTTTCAATGCTACACCATTGTGCTACTTTTACTATGCTACTAGGTTGGCAACTTGGGAGCTACCATTTTATTCTTGACCTCACACCAATCTCCTATAATTCTTGTTGTGCTACCAAAGTGATGTCAACCTTCGGCCAACTTCAATACATTGAACACAAATAGCATCCTAGTTCTCCATCTCAGTAACATGCAATTCATGTCAACCTTCTAGATTGATTCCATCATAATGAAATCTATCTCTACCTGCTTATATATTTGGGGGGATTTCACCTTACATGACCCTAAAAAGAGCGGTATTAGTCATTCTACATCAAATAGACTTAAAACAGTGGCCAACAACCCAAAAATAAGAAAACACGCTATAATCGTTGGAAGGGATCCCCTCAAGATGATGATAACCTATGTGAGATTCCCTTTATAGCATGTGTCATTCCTAACTTCCACATGTAATGCTGAAGGCCCTACAAGGATAGCCTTCATAATACAGCCACATAGCCAATGTCATTGTCACACGTGGTGGTGTTTAAAATGACTAAGCCACTTGGCGATGGTATGCTGCTATAAACACAGTAATGGGCATCATTTTGATTCCATTGTGTAGACAATTTCTTTCCCACCTAGAAGGTTCATTGTTGCCACTTCATGCTGTTGGACCACAAAGACTATTATTTCATGGTGGAACATCCCACTACCTTCAACCTTCAAGAGCCTATGCAATCAAGGCAAGCTTGTCAACAAGCATTACAAAATTATTTTTACCCATTCTTAATGTTTAATGATAGCATTTGGAGGATCAACCAATATTCCCAATGATAATATTAAAGTATTTTTCCCTTCTAGAATAAGCCATTCTCTTTTCTAGTTCAACAAGGTTGTGAATCCAATAGTATCACAAGTGAAGATATCACCCAATTTCCTTCTTCAAATTGTATATGGTATAGTCTTCCTCTCTAAATGGTAATTGGGGCTTTGTTCATAATACAGCCACATAGCCAATGTCGTTGTCACACGTGGTGGTGTTTAAAATGACTAAGCCACTTGGCGATGGTATGCTGCTATAAACACAGTAATGGGCATCATTTTGATTCCATTGTGTAGACAATTTCTTTCCCACCTGGAAGGTTCATTGTTGCCGCTTCATGCTGTTGGACCACAAAGACTATTATTTCATGGTGGAACATCCCACTACCTTCAACCTTCAAGAGCCTATGCAATCAAGGCAAGCTTGTCAACAAGCATTACAAAATTATTTTTACCCATTCTTAATGTTTAATGATAGCATTTGGAGGATCAACCAATATTCCCAATGATAATATTAAAGTATTTTTCCCTTCTAGAATAAGCCATTCTCTTTTCTAGTTCAACAAGGTTGTGAATCCAATAGTATCACAAGTGAAGATATCACCCGATTTCCTTCTTCAAATTGTATCTGGTATAGTCTTCCTCTCTAAATGGTAATTGGGGATTTGTTCATAATACAGCCACATAGCCAATGTCGTTGTCACACATGGTGGTGTTTAAAATGACTAAGCCACTTGGCGATGGTATGCTGCTATAAACACAGTAATGGGCATCATTTTGATCCATTGTGTGGACAATTTCTTTCCCACCTGGAAGGTTCATTGTTTCTGCTTCATGCTGTTGGACCACAAAGACTATTATTTCATGGTGGAACATCCCACTACCTTCAACCTTCAAGAGCCTATGCAATCAAGGCAAGCTTGTCAACAAGCATTACAAAATTATTTTTACCCATTCTTAATGTTTAATGATAGCATTTGGAGGATCAACCAATATTCCCAATGATAATATTAAAGTATTTTTCCCTTCTAGAATAAGCCATTCTCTTTTCTAGTTCAACAAGGTTGTGAATCCAATAGTATCACAAGTGAAGATATCACCCGATTTCCTTCTTCAAATTGTATCTGGTATAGTCTTCCTCTCTAAATGGTAATTGGGGATTTGTTCATAATACAGCCACATAGCCAATGTCATTGTCACACGTGGTGGTGTTTAAAATGACTAAGCCACTTGGCGATGGTATGCTGCTATAAACACAGTAATGGGCATCATTTTGATTCCATTGTGTAGACAATTTCTTTCCCACCTAGAAGGTTCATTGTTGCTGCTTCATGCTGTTGGACCACAAAGACTATTATTTCATGGTGGAACATCCCACTACCTTCAACCTTCAAGAGCCTATGCAATCAAGGCAAGCTTGTCAACAAGCATTACAAAATTATTTTTACCCATTCTTAATGTTTAATGATAGCATTTGGAGGATCAACCAATATTCCCAATGATAATATTAAAGTATTTTTCCCTTCTAGAATAAGCCATTCTCTTTTCTAGTTCAACAAGGTTGTGAATCCAATAGTATCACAAGTGAAGATATCACCCGATTTCCTTCTTCAAATTGTATCTGGTATAGTCTTCCTCTCTAAATGGTAATTGGGGCTTTGTTGATTCCCCCCTACACGACTTTCTCTCCTTATCCTTCTATTTGGAAAAACTTCACACGTCACATATTGGTGAGATATCAAGGAAAATACATTCTTTGTTAATACAACTTTAGTTTATGCAGCATGAGAATTTGTTTTTGATTTCTACTGAATGATAGTTTTGTTATTTTATGAATTTCACTTTTTTGTTTTTGTTCTAAGTTTAGTTTAGTTTTTTTCTTTTAAGTTTGAGAGTCCCTCCATCAAAACTAATACTTTCTAAGATTGCAAGGGGTGATTCATGGATATTCTAATTCTAAGGTGTGAATATTCTCCACACTTCTTTATATACATAGTAGTATAATGTATAATTACTTAGGCAACAACCAAAATCATAAAAGTAAGGGTTATACTTGAATGCCACATAATGATCCATATCATGTATGTATATACAGACATGTGCTATGTAGGTTAGCATATCCATTAGAAAATCATATCTTCCTTTTTTTCTAGCAACATGAAGTTCTTCCTTACTAAGAATTTAGTCTAGATAATGCTGAAGCAAAATATTCTCCTCCAAAGGCCAAGGTGAGCACCATAAGTGTCGTAGGCACGAAGCATTCTTGTAAGCTACCCATTGCACTTTTGCGATAATAAGATGAGACACTTCAGCAAATGATTTCTTCCCATATATCAACTTAGGTGGTGAAGCTTTGCACCTTAGCACTTGTTTCTTTGATCTTTTTTGTGGTTTTAACAATCCTTGGCTCCATGATTGGAATGCATTATTCATGGCTGACAATGTCACTATGGCTTTCATAAGGGGCCAATAGTACTTGTAGGAACTTTGGTAGCCATAGCCAAGAGTTACATATATAAGTCACTATGTCTTTCACAAGGGTCTGATGGTAGTTGTGGAAATTTTCATAGCCATAATCAGGAATTACATGTATAATAGTCTTGCACTTGTAGTAATGTCTTTGGGACCCATCTACATTGCCGAGAATAGTCATTAGGATAATGCTTCCAAGGCAAATAGCAAGAGGCCAATTTCATTGGACATTTAACTAGAGTGACAACTCCCTTATATTTGCATTCAACCTTGGGACCCACTTCTATTAATGGTTTTAATTTGGGTTAGAAAGTTATTATACTAATTGTAGTATATGGTGGTTTTCTTGTATTTTGGGTAGTTGATTGAGTAGGGTTTTAACCCCTCCTTAGGGGGGGTTGTGCTAATTGAGGTTGAGCTTGTCTATGGCATCACCTGCTTGGAAGAAATATGATCCCTCAATAAAAACTATGATACAGAGCTTTCATTCCAGGGATTGGCCATATGTCCCAAACAATAATGCCATAAAGAAATAGATGGTTGTTTAGTGACAACTACAACATGATCTTTAATACCAAAAACATGCAAAGGATACAAAGTACTAGATTTTGGCCCTTTAGTCGAAATAAGACATCCCTCGTAAATCTTCCATATATGATCACCAAAGATCACTCTATAATCATAATCATCAAGTTTTCCTATATACCAATCAAAATTTTTGTCAAGTCTAGAACATGTTGTATGTGCACTAGAACTCTTTGACCTTGCATTGGTTTTTCTATTTACCTCCTTAATGAGCAAACTACTCTCATCATTAGCACTCATGAGCAAATGCAAAGTTACTAATGGCAATTTTGAAAGTATCCCAACTCTTAGGCAAGGTGACTAACAAGAACATGGCCTTCATTGAATCATGAAAGACAATCTTTTGAGATATTAGTTAGCTAAAAATAGTGTTGAACTCATTGAGGTGATTAATCATTGAAGCCCCCTCCTCCATGCAAAGATCAATGATTTTTCAATCAATAACTTTGTGAGGCTGCATTTTATTTTTCATACAAGGCATGTAACCATATCCAAGATCAATGTAATGAAGCCCAAATATCAACTCAAAAGCATGCCATAGCATATCGGGAAGTATACATAACAATTGAAGTAGCAGTATATTCACTGAGTATCCCATAAAGCATCAATGAGCATTAGGCATAAGCTTTTTACTTATAAATGTTGCTGTCCTACTATTACAATACTAAAATGACATTGAAATCTAAGCTATTTAAGCTCAAATCGGTCCCAAATAAGTATAACCATACCATCCAAGCACCAGAATAGCATCCCCAAAGCATCAAACATGCATTATGGAATTTATATTTTGCTATCCAAACCAAAACTATTATATTCTATGTGAAACAGAGAACTAAAAACTTGCACGCAATCAACTATGTAAGTGTCAAAATCTGTAGGTCTCATCGCGCTCTTCATTTCTATCTATAGAATGTCTAAATATGATAATGTATGCAAAAGTTATGGCCAAAATATGACAATGATGTCAAGCTGCCCTAGTTGTCCATGACTTCTACAGTATGCTCTATATCCACTCAAAATTGATTAAATGGCTATTCCTTAGCTCAATAAGCACTCAACAAGTCTTAGCTAAACCTCGAGAAGCTCCTCAATAAGCAAGGAGTAAGTTAGAACAAATCTCGAGAAGGGAAAACTCAATGTATACCTCGGGCTACCGTGAAACCTTGAGCTAAAGCTTTAAATATAGGCTGAAGGAAAGGATAAAGAAGCTCCTTCAATGGTTGGCTCTGATACTAGTTGAAAGGTTGAGCTCGAGTGGAAGCATGCAAGTGGAAGCAAGAGCCAAGCAAGAGCTATGGTGGCTAGAGCAAGAGAGCAAGAGAGAGAGAGACAGTATGTGGGAACTCTAATAGTCACAATGTGTGACTGGTCTTTCCTTATTCAAATGTCACTGCTAAAAGAATAAAGAATAAAGTGATAGTAATGGTACCCTCCACTTGCAATGTACAAGTTTATGGATGCTATCAATGTAATGAATATATGGGCAGTTAAGCACAAGTGCATTTATCCCCAACATAGCTAAGTCATGAGAAGTGCTTGAATCAATAAGTGTTCCATTGAGTTTGATGTTGAGCTAGCTCCAATAACAATAATCCATGTGATAATTTTCATATAGGGAAAGTTATGACCAAAATACTTGTAATATATATACTTGTTTCCACTGAGATATTCAACTCACCCAATGCCCTATCCAAAGATTGATTAGTCTTTTAGCAGCACCTCAATCATCTAATTCCTAGGTGTTGGTGGCTATGTCAACAACTTTTGAATCATCTAATTCCTAGGTGTTGGTGGCTATGTCAACAACTTTTGGACTTCACATTTTGATCCTCTACTTTTTTCTTTCCTTGTCAACATCTTTGCATTATGTCACTCACTCTTAATGATTGGTGTCTAGTTTTAATGGTCTCTCTTCCTATTATATTCATAGACGAGCTTCTAAAATGCATATATAGAGGGCTATTGGAAACTTGTCAATTGTGGAAGCTCAAATCCACTTGGAAGATTGTTTTAGGAACTCAACATTATCAATAGTCATGAGCAAGAGCCAAAATCAACTTAGTTATTAGGCAGTGCTTTGTAGAGCCATTGATGCTACCAAGTAGAATGTAATAAACACATGAAAGGATTTATCATTGTATGAAATTATTTTCAAGAAGATATCATTATTAGAATATGAACAAGCCTTATTATTCTTTAAAATTATTGGAAAATGGAAAGTTGAGGGGCTACTTACTAATGGAGAAGGAAGAAACTCCAATAATTTATGGTTCTAAATTGACTAATAATTGGCCTCCTCCTACATTGGAATTCTTTTAGCCTCACACTTAGGAATCATAAAGCATAAAGCACCTAAAATAGACAATGTAATAAGTGTATTGTTGTGTCATGCTTATTGGGCCAATTTATTGTCATGAAAGTTGTATCTTCTATATTCAAGCACTTAGAGGTGATGCAAAAGATTATGTTCCAACTTTTAGCATGTGGAGATTAAAACTTGAACGAACACACACACACAATACTCAAGGATAAGGTTTATTCTTAATTTTTTCCTACATAGTACTTAGATATCAAGGTTCCCAATAGTTCCCAAGCACCAATGACATTAAAAACATTGATATTGAAAATGCCAAAGTTTTTAAATTAAGAACAATATCAAGTCTTCCATGTCACTTGCTTGAGTTCATTGTAGTATTGATATTTGTCAAAAGGGAGATATTATAATGATAACATGTGAGTAAAGGTCAAAATGTTTCATCTTCACATATATGTAATAGTTTATACTTGTTTGGAAATATTACTGTAAGGGAAAAAAAATCAAACATCCATTGCAAATGTTGTCACCATTTAGTAACAACAATATGATTCAATTTGCATTGTGCTTTCTGTGTTACAGGTAATCTACAAGTTTCTTTATACATAGCATGGAGTGAGATAAATGCTAATGCAAGCTTACTCTATATTAACAAAGAATCATAATATCATGGATGAGTATATCAACAAGAAGCATGATCAATGTACATAGCATATCGCACAAGAAAGAAGCAAACAAAGACAAATGTTAAAGAAGAAAATACCAAAACGATAAGAAAGATATATGTATAACAATGAGACTAGGCATAAGGAGTAAACAAACATGGAACATAGAGCCATGCTAACATGACAAAGAGTTGTAATGGTACCCTCCAACAATTCCTAATTATAGAGGAGAGTTAGTACCATTTCCCTATCATGAACCTATGGTATTGTATTTATTGAACTGCATTGTCATGTATTGTGGTAGAAACTGAGATAAATAAAAATAAATTACCTATATATTTAGTGTTTAGTTGTCAATGTATTGTTTACTTATATATTGGTCTTCATTCAAAATTAAAGCTTGTTGACTTGCAGTAAGACTAAATCAATATTAATGTACTATTTAAACTATCGCTTAATAATTTGAACTTATTATGATAGTTGCTTTTATAGATTGAATTGAATATTAACAATAATATATTGTGTTCATTATTACCAATAAAGCCACTTGACACAACAAAAAACTTACCATCCTTTATGTTTGGGATACAAAGATTAGCAAGATACTTCAAGTTAACTTGTTAATTTTTCTATTACATACCTACCATTAATTAAAAACATGAGTTTCAAAACAACTAAGTTGATGTGCAAAAAGTGTTGAATAAGTTTTCCCAACAATGAAATGTGCATTTTTAGCATATTTTCACATTTACATGATGTTAACGTAATCATAATTAATTAAATTTAGCCCATATCATCGAAATATGAAAAATTCTAAACATTTTGAAATGAATTGTTTAATGTTGAATCTCAAAAAATTTATATAACATTTGTCTCGAAAATTTAGGTACTCTATAATTTTACTGCACACTCATTTGACATTGAGACTGCACTAGACCGAACCCATAGGGAACAAAGAGAAAAATGCTTCTAGTGTAATAAAATAATGGGAGAAGGGAAAGAAAGTAAATGTGGAAAAAGAAATTGAAATTTATCTTTTGGATGAGCTTAAAATATAAGACTTTTAGGAAAATGCACAATCAACAAAGCTAAACTCGATTTGAAAAATAGAAAAAAGAGAAGTATGTCATGCTCTCCCCCCCTTTTCCCCTCTCTAAACATCTACACAAACCTTTCTGTTTAGGCAAAAAATCATGGATTCTCCATATATAAGAAAGGATGAGCCCTTGGATGTGCAAGACCTTGAGGACAAGAAGATTCTATTGGCATTGATGATTTGTAACACGGTGAGTAGCATCATGCACAGTATCCTCAAGCATGCTAGAAGAATTATACTCACTTTTTGCTTATTTCTTCTTTCTTCGAGCAAAAAACTAATGCTACTTTTGTAAGAAGCTGGGAAGACATATGTTTTAGCAAGAGATTGTTGATTATACCTTGTCACACTAACACAGGTATAAAAGGTGTGAGATATACAAATTTTGATACTTTTGATAATAATATATCTTTCTCTCTCCTCTTTTCTCTTTGTTCTACTCTCCTTTCTCTCACCTCTCAATCCTCTTCCTGACAAATGGTATCAGAGTATAGCTTTTTGATCCATTTCATTTTCTCGTTTTTAGACATATTTTCTCCATTTTTTACCATTGAATCTTGGATGGCAGGCATAAGAGCCATATGCAAGTACTTACAAGCATTCTACTTGAAGTAGAGGCTACTCTTGGACCTTTGATAAAGATCTTGGAGAGATTTAGCCAAATTGTGGCCAAAATGGTGGGTTGTGCATCTATTACAAGCTATTTTGAAGGTATCTTAGTAAAATAGAGGTTAATCAAACTTAGTGGAAGAATAAAGTGTGGTTACTTTTTGGAGAGAGAGTCTTCTTCTTCTTCTTACAAGTTTGTTTCAACTCCCATGGTGGATTTTCTTCAAGATCTTTCTCCTTATGCATTAAGATCATCAACCATTGCTTCCTACTACTTCTACTCACTTCTAAGGTTATCATTATAACCAATGCTGGTGGATCAAATGGCCATGTGTGTTGCTAATAAATCATCAATGTAAATTACATTGAATCTCTATACTCAATTTCTCTATTTCAGGCCATGTGTTGCATTTCAGAGCTTCAAGGCTTCTTCAATAGAGATAATCATTAAGTTCTTGACCGTAACACCCTTCATTCAAGCTCATTTCTTCATCTCTTGCTCTCCTCAAACCTTAATGGTATAGATCATGAACAACCATTGAAAATCTCTACAGATTTAAGGGGCTTTTACCTTTCTTCACTCATAATGAACTTTAAGATCCTTTCAAGATTTGATCAAGATTAGTGACATTGAAGCTTTCTTCAACTCTTTCAAGCTTCCATGGTGGTAAATCAAGTAGTGAGTCACTACATGCTAAGACCCTCTCCCTACTCATTTTATTAATTCCAATTCCATTCTATTGTATCACATGGAATGAGATGAATGAATATTTTGAGTTATGCATGTCATGAAGATTGATTAGAATAGTATATATATGCCATATTGAGATTTTCACCAAGGAA
Organism: Lygodium microphyllum; assembly: GCF_053477565.2. Classification (NCBI taxonomy): domain Eukaryota; kingdom Viridiplantae; phylum Streptophyta; class Polypodiopsida; order Schizaeales; family Lygodiaceae; genus Lygodium; species Lygodium microphyllum. Next base: position 115,498,496 of record NC_141148.1, read on the forward strand.
AAAGGTGGATGTTGGGGAGATAGTGGGACAATAGAGAAGTGACTCTCCCACACTATCAAAAATCTCGAAGGGGTGCAACCAAACAACCCAGGGGAAACTTTGCCCACCTCTCAATGATTTGAAGCCCGTGTAGGAAGCTTGTTGTGCCATTTTATCCCTCACATAGATACTACAATGGATGATTGAAGATTCAAGTGCTCACAAAGATTTAAGCCTCTTAAAGATCAAAATGGTGTAAAACAAGGCTATTACAAGATATTGCAAGCTATAAATAGGTCATTACAGATACCATCTTCATCATTGGGTATAAATGTAGGTACTATAGGTTACCCACAAGTCTTATCTAGGTCCCCATAGGATTTACTATCCTATAAGTATACAAACTTTGGTTCCACAAATGGAAACATGTCACTTATAGATTGAGACAAGGTGCAGAACTAGATAGTTCACACATTACAAAAAATTAAACTATAAAATTTTCTATTTTAAATTTAGTATAATATGCTAGTAATTAGCGAAGAGAGGACTTTTTTTTCTTTGATTTGAACCAAAAATTTTGGTAATTGGAGTTTTCTAGCTCAAGTTATAGCCAATTTATTAACAAGTCATCCTATAGGACACTACTATAACGATACATTATAAAGGGAAAAATAAGCTCCAACATGAATATGCCTAACAAATCAAAGATTCCTTATGAAAAATGCACCCCAAGAGAGCCTTAAAAGAGCCTCAATCACAAAGAGAACTTAGTACTCTTAATCATACCACGTGTGAATATGAGACTAGACATGCTCATAGGCATGTAGAGCTGTTATTAAGACTTGAGCAAATGGTCTTGTCCAACCATTAAACAAAGTCTTCTATTGAAAAGTTTGTGGATTCCATAACTTGAACAAATGCTTCAATTGGCAAATTGGTAGAGTCCAATGCACAAATTATAGCTCAATTTTCTCAATGGATGCAAATGCAAATAGGTACTAAGGGTGCTAGAGGAAAAACAAAATCAAATAGTGAGCCATGAGTTTCACTTCAGTCACCCAATCTTAATGTTAAAAATCAAGGTATCATTGGAAGAAGGGGTATTCCAAATAGTCAATATGAAGTAGAAGAGGCTTCACAAAGGAATGATGACTATTTGGGTAGTATAAATGGTATTAATCCAAAAGTTCATTGGCTAAATCCTCAAGTTTCTAGTGGTTCTTTACCACCTACTAATCATATTTAGTCTATTTGGAACAACAATCTTTTTTCCATAAGAGAGAGTTGAAAGATAAATTATTTTTAGCAAAGTATAATAGGTAGTTAGCTTTACCATCTAGCCTAGAGGAATGGATTTCAAAGTTGGAGTCCTATTTTGGCATATTCCCTAGGACCAATGACATGAAGATACACTTTTCTTTGTTACATTTAGAAGGATTTGCACATACTTGGGTGAAGATAAATTAATAACAAGAACATACTAGTGGAGAATTGGGATGCATTTAAGACACTTATGGTTGAGGTTTTTGTATTCTCTCTTGAAAAAGAGAAATTGACACAAAGATGGTATCGATTAGAGCAAAACAGCCTAAGTGTATGGGAGTATATAAACCAATTTCTCAACCTCACTATGTATGTAGAGTATATAAATGATGAAGCCAAACTTCACAAGTATATGTATGATCTAGAATCTTCATTATCACAACTATTGTTATTGCACAAAACCCCACTTCTCTCTTCAAGGCCATTGAGCTTGCGAAAAGGTATGAAAGAAAGTGTAGAAAAGAATCTACATTTTACCCTACTTATAGATAGCCAAGGACTGCTTTAAAATAAAAGCAAGTTGGCAATGTTTATGACAACAATTATACATCAAGTGGGGGCTCTAGAGTACCAATCTATCCATCATTTAATGCTTCAAGGCCTCAATGAAATTTTAGGATAGCAAACTGTCCAAGACTAGATTATAAACAAGGGAACATGTTTAGAAATATTTCAACTACCAATTGTAATCCAATGTCTATCCATATGGACTTATACAAAGAAAGAAAGAAAAAAGACTTGTGTTTCAAATGTGGCAAGTAGTATATAGCCAACCATGTAACAAAGTACGCTTATAAGAATGCAAAAGCCAATGTCCATAGTATGCTAGTTTTTGAAGGTTTAAAAGATAATAGTAATGAGGTACATGCACTTATGGCTACTACTGAAAATGAGGATATTGAAGAGGATGTTGGGTAAGAAATGTTCTACAATCCTGCTAACACTTTTCCTCTTGGCCTTGGTAGTAGTATTTGAGAGCTCGATTTTAGGATTATCAAATCCATATATGGGAGGATGATGAAGCTGAAATACCCTTTAGGATTGATCATGGGTTATATCATTTCTTAGTGATGCCATTTAGCCGTACCAATGCTCCAGCTACCTTCCAGAGTCTGATGAATAATATTTTTCATCATTTTCTCTTTTAGTTTGTTCCCTTTTTCTTTGATGATATTGATTTACAACAAGAAACTACAGGATCATTTGTCATATATGAAGAAGGTTTTTGATGTGTTGAGGTATCACAAACTTATTGCTAAGGAGAAGAAGTGTTCTTTTATGCAAATAGAGATGGAGTACTCATGCTATATTATTAGTGAGAAAAGGATACTTTTTTATCCTAATAAGGTGCAGTGTATCAAAGATTGGCCAATATCTACCACCACTTCTTCACTTAGAGGACTTTTTGGTCTGTCGTCATAGATTTATTAAGCATTATGCGGGTGTAGCAACTCCTTTGACTGAGAAGTTGAAAAAGGAAGCCTTATTTTAAGATGCACTTGTAAATTGTAGCTTCAACCACCTAAAGAAACTTCTTACTTTTACTTCTATTTTAATATGCCTGAATTTCACTAAAGAGTTTATCATATAGTGTGATGCCAATAGCAATAGCATAGGGATTGCATTGCCATAAGAGCATGAAATTATTAGCTTTGAGAGTGGCAAGCTTAAAGATAAGGAGATGGCTATGAATATCTATGATCAAGAGATATTGTCTATTCTTCATGCAATAAAGAAGTGGCTCCATTATTTATATGGGAGTCAATTTAGAGTTCAGAGTGATCATAGGGTCCTAAAGTACTTTGTTACTCAATCAAATTTGTGTCCTACTCATCTATACCCACTCTTTTACATAAGTAGCATAGATGGATAGATACATTGCAAAATTATGATTTTGGCATCGCTTATACAAGGGGTAAGGACAATGTGGTAGCTTATTCTCTTTCCAGAATTGTGGGCATATAAGGTTTCACCTATAATTGAGCTACATAGTGATTGGATTGAGGAGTTACATGATGCCTATCTTTTGGATGATGAGCTCATCCATTTATTTCAAAAATTACAACAATATCTCATAGAGAAAAACTCATATTACCAACTTAAAATGGCCTAATTTGGCTTAATTGCAAGATTATTATTTTGTCTACTTCTTCATTCATGCTAAAAATTATAGAGGAGTTGCATTCTTTACCTTTACTTAGATATTTTGGAGTGTTTAAGACCTATGATAAGATTAACAAAAGCTTTCACTAGAAAGAATTGTGGAGAGATATCAATGATTATGTTATGGACTGTATGTCTTGTTAGGAGAATAACGATAGCACCCATAAGCCAAGTGGTTTTGTAGCCATTATCTATATTTGAAGGAAAATGGATGCATATTACCATGGATTTCATTACTGATTACCTACTACCAAAAAGGGATGTAATAGTATTTGTGTAATAGTGGATAGACTCACTAAGGCATCCCATTTTATTCCTACCAAGACACAGTTTACTCCTCCATAGGTGGCTAGTTAGTTCATGGAGCACATCTTTAGATTGTGTGGATTAATACAAATAATTATGCATTATAGGAATACTACATTCATGAGCAGCTTTTGGCAAGCAGTATTCAATTCCATGGTTACTAAGTTCGCTCCTATAATGCAAATTTGCTTATAATATCTGATTGATGGCTAGACAGAAAGGGTAAATAAGTGGTTAGAGACTTACCTTCAAGATTTCTATCATGATGTGTGGGATTCATAGTTATATTTGGCTAAATTTGCTTATAATAACTCCACTCATTCTAGTATTAGAGTTTCACTCTTTAAGACTATGTATAGTTATAAGGTGCCCTTAGCCATAGTCATTTTCAATGAGAAGATCAACCCTCATGGAAAAGAAGAATTGGAAAGAATACAAACCCTTCTTTAGTAGTGTAAGATGAATCCTAGAAAGGATCAAGATCAAATAAATATGGGTGCTAATGAGAAGAGGAGGTCTTTAGAGTTCTAGGAAGGTGATCTTTAGAGTTCTAGGAAGGAGAATTAGTTTTGTTGAAAGTACCCAAGTCTTGTTACTCTAATTTGAAGGATGGATCTAGTAATAAACTTGCACATTTGTTTTATGGACCTATAGGATCCTAAAGCGTATTGGAGACTTGGCATATAGAGTGAAACTACTCTCTTCCACTAAGATTCATAATTTGTCTCATGTCAACAAACTTAAATCCTTTTATAATACTTAAGTGGAGATAGTTGATGAGCTATCTCCTATGAATGAAGAAGGTATTATTCAGTGCATCCCTAAGAAGATCATAGGCCAATGTGAAAAGAAGCTTTGCTCTCATTCTATCACTGACTATTTGATCAAATGGAGATATTTGCTTCCCAAGGAAGCTTCATAGAGGCCAAGTTCTATACTAGATTAGTTTTCTTGCCTACATGATGCATTAGAGACATAGTCAATAGTAGAGTAAGTTATGGTGCATACAGCACCTAGGTAGTAGTTTGTTTTAGAATAATTTTTATGCTATCAAATATTCATAAATATATCACCTACATAGGGCCAATGTATTCTTTAATAGCTACATTTTCAAAATGTACCATGTTTCATTTGGATACTTCTATTAGAAGTTAGGAAAGATTTTGTTAAACAAGGCTCATTCTTACAACAAGCTATCTATTCATTACAGATTTTATTTCTTGAAGATGTAAAGGCTCAAATTTCTTTTAAAGACATAAACTTATGTATATGGTGTTTCCTTAATGTCTTCATTTCAATCAATGAATCACACTTTCTTCATTCATTTCCCATCATTTGTATAGCTGAAATTAGAGTAGTACTCTATTTCCTCTATCCTTCTAAGCCATTGTAAGTTTTTTTTTTTGTGGGTTAAAACATCTAGGAAGAAGGGATGGATTGTAAGAAGCTTGGAAGACATTGTTTTAGTGAGAGATTGTTGATAACATATTGTAACATTGACATATGTATGAAATGTGTGAGATATGTAAGTTTTTATAATTTTGACAATAATACATTTATTGTTTCTCATCTCACCTTCTTGTTCACAACTTACATGGCTTCTCTCTCTTTTTTCATATCTTTCTGGTATTTGTATCTCCTTGTCACTCATTCTTTCTCCTCTGTTCTCTCTCTTTTGCTCTTCTTTCTTTCATCTCTCAGCAGTTCTCTTCCTAACAGCATCACTCTTTAAGCATATTTACACTTACTATATCCTCCTAGATCCTTAAGCCCCTATTTTTGCCAACAAGCACTTGAAGTTTATTTGAGTGCCAAAATGACATGGAAATGAGTCAAAAAAGTTCAAGTATACTACTACACCTTTGCTCTATCCAAGAAATAGTAGTCTTGTGCCACGTGCCTTCCTAACAATTCCCTGGCAGCACGTTTTAGTGGTCCATTGGGAAACTATCCTAGATGGCTTCGCCCGGCACTCGCAAGAATGCACAGGGTCTATCATCTAGGTTTACCAGATTCCACCCCATAACAGAAGGTACCAACCATCCCCACGAGGATCAACCTACAAGCTCGAGGTCCTAATTTGATAATTGAGATCTCGATGCATCCACTAGCTCCATCAGAGGTGTCCCACAAGGGCTTCTCAATCGACTAGAGCAATCGCAGTTACCCTTGGTTCATGGAGTGCAACACTTTTTTCTAGCAAAACTGGTTAGGATTCACGAAACCTTAACGAAGTTCTAGCAAAAGCACCGCACCTTTCCCTTAAGATAATTACTGATCAAGGTTTTAAGACCTGACCCTAGGTAAGTCAATGCTCGGCTCTACCTAATTTTTAACGTTTCGTTCAATATCTTGAGAGAAGCTCCTAGCTTGTTGGGACCACCCATCCGTAGGATGGATCTGTCAGGGATCTTGCCCACCCGCTTCACACAAGTGGTTTTCTTTAGTTTTCTAATTACCTATCACATTAAGTTATAACATATGAAAGCAGCTTCATTAACCCGTTATCATAGGTTCCTTTGCATACTTTTATAACACAACACAAAGACAAAGAAAATAGTATTTTGGCAAAACATATTTTGCAAAGTTAGTTACAATGCTTTTTCCATTCTACCTACGCAGAAGATAAGCCTCCGTTCATCGGAAAATCCCTTTTATCTATATAGAAGAAAAGAAACCCTCCAAGATTTCTATCCCTTCACTAGTATACCAAGGACTCCATGATCCCATCTTGATTCGCATGAGGATCAAGCAGTTCCTAGGAGCGATCGAGAGGTTTACGCCCAAAGCTCCCCTAGCACTCCTGCCTCCTTCTATCTAACGGATTCCTCATCGAGCAACCTCTTGCCATTAGGGCCGGTCCAAAGCTCCTCACGATCGTACAAAACAATCCCCCTTGGAGCAGGGTTCTACGTCTAACTGTGGGGGAGGCATAGCGCGATCTTTCCTCTTATTATCCTGATTATATATTTACAATCAGATCTAGCTACTGCAAGCACAATCAATATTTCTTGTGCAACCATTAATGCATGCAAAAATCAAGAGAAACATCAGCAAGTGTATTAGCATAGGAAGCAGCCCCACCCAAATCTAGGGTTTCTCTTTTAAGGTCCCACCATATTCTTAGGGTTTCGCTTCCTACTTGCAATTCTTTTTCGGGATTTGCAAGTTATTTCGTGAATCTGAAGTCTATTTTATCCTCATGAAAATTTGATATTTTTACCCCAAAAGATAATATGGACATTTATACCTTTGGCAAGCAATTCATGCATTGTCCTGCCCTAACCTGCACTTAGCAGGATTTCAACTGATTTCCAATTCTATTTAGACTTTATAATTTGTATTGACAAATTATTATCAATGTCCAACAAGTCCTACAAACTTTCGATATTTATTTAATTTCGTGATGTTGATAGTTTTAGGGTTGTCGAGTATTTCATAGTTGTTTTTACTTCAACATTCTCGATATTTTAGGTTAGGTTTTCTCATTGATTCATACGTGGGTCAACTCATCATATTGACACTCTCGCTAATATAATCATTAATATTAACATTGTATGTGTTTTTCAGTAAGAAAATAATTTTCATTTTATTCTACTCATATTCCATGGTTTAATCGACGATGTTTGACCATTTGTCAAACTTTCAACATTATCTAGAAAGATCAATTTTCATTTAGCTATGTCCTAAGTGCAATGCTCATTGCTTTTTTTTATAACTTTATTCTAGGCAATGCAAAAATCATAAGTGCAATTTTTCTTTCATCTTTCAGACATCAAATTATATTACTATGCAACTAATTAATGCGGGTCTAGTATATATTTTTATATATAATTTTATATTGATTTAATGCATTGATTATTTCATGATATTATCTAAATTGTTTTATATAAACTATTATAAAACTCATATGTGTCTGTTTGTCATTAGCAAAATGAAATAGAGATAGCCATTAAAGAAAAAATTATAAAATATTTCCTTTTCTAACACCATCTATCTTTTTTTAATATTATAATCACATGCGTCATTAATGAAATAACAATAAATATCACGAAATAAACCATAATTGTGATATTTTCTTAATAATAGGCATGTAATCCTTTTCCAAGTGAAAGATTCATTTCACTAAATAGTTAATTATTATAATACTTAGGTTATTTTTTAAAGCGGCAATTTATATGCATTTTCTTTAGAATGGTTTATAATCATTTAAAGCCAAATATAGCGATAAGCTTATAAAACATTTTTCTTTTCCAAACCAACGAGAGGTTACCTTTATCAAGTTTCTAGTAATGGGAGTTTCACCAATTCCTACCGCGTCATTTTCTCCATCAGCCACATTCTTTACGTCCCTTGCTTCAAATGGGCTTTTTGACTTTCTATGTTCTTGTGGAGCCATGGATGTTAAGCAAAATTGACGTGGTAGTTCAGGGAGAGTTGGTGGTCGTCCAAAAAAAATTTCTCCAGTGTTTTACTTAGCGATATGGCTGTATGGAAGGAAGGCATAACAGGGGGTAGAGAAAATGGAAATAAAGTAGAAGAGGGGTATTTTCCTCCTTCAAGCTCAAAGCTACAATGGAAAAGAGAAGTAGAGAAATTTTTCCATCATCAAGAGGTATTCCTTCTTGCTTCTTTGTGAATGAGAGGGGTGTATTTATAGCCATGAGAGGGGGAGCATGCAATCGACTCATTCTTTTGGCTACTTGTCAACAGCTAAGTAAGCTTTATAAAACATACATTTTGATTGCCTACCTGTTGGATGGTGGCATGGGGATGATTTTAAATTTCTTTCTCTCACTCCATGCATAAAAAAGTCATGATTTTTTGTCTATTTTTTCAAAAATATCTTTTTTTCTTCAAAATGACTTCATCTGGTGATTTTTGGCCAAGTTACCTTATGAGGTATCTAGTTTATAAAGTCATGCCATACTCCTTGATACTTAATTTACTCAATATCATGCTTGTTCTTGCACATTCTTTGTCTACCGATTAAGGCTTTTGAGATTTCTCCTGTGGTTACAAAATCAATGCGATCTTTGATGCATTAAATGGAATCAGGAATGCTAAATCAAATATAATGTGGAAAATTTTATGATCAAGCCATGGTAATATTATTTACGAGGCGTTTTTGCTTCTTGTTGGCTAGCATCATTGAGGCATCTTCTCATGTCGGATTGTGGAATTGATTTAATGCAAGACTCGATATTAAAAAAATTACATGCGATCACTTATGTGATAACTCAATGAGTAATTTTTAAAATATTTGAAGCACAAATTTGTTTCTTGATATAAAGTGTTATGGCAAGAATATTACAACCTCTCCTCCTTAGAGGAATTGAGATGTCCTCATCTCCTCGAAAAGAACTGGGAAAACTATTTTTCCAGAGTTGTCTCTTCTATCCAGGTGGCATCCTCATCAGGATAGTCTTTCCACTGGATAAGATACTCTTTAATGGTTCTGTTTCTCACAAGTTTCTCTTTTACCATCTAGGATCTTATTAGGCGGAGTTCAAGGGCTCCTTGACTAGGCATTATGATTTGATGGTCATCAAGAATATGATCTTGATTTGCCACATAAGCTTTCAAAAGACTAACGTGAAATACATTGTGGACTTTCACATGATCAAGAAGTTGCAGTTTGTAGGCATTTAGCTTCTAGGAATTTGAGAACCTTGTAAAGTTCACAATACCTTAGGCTCAACTTTTTAAACTTTTCTAATGATAAAGAACTCTTCTTTAGGTGTATACGGATGAAAACCATGTCTCCCTCTTGGAAGATATGCTCTTGCCATCCTAGATCAGCATAAGATTTATGTCAGTATTTGGCAGCTTGGATGTCTTGTCTAATAGTTTTGACTTGATCATCCATGTCTTCTAACATTTTCCTAGAAGCATCAACCTTTAGGGTTGGATCAAAGAAATTTAATGGTGTCAAACAATCTTGCCCATACAATGCTTGAAATGGAGTCATTTGAATACTCTAGTGATATGATGCATTGTAGGAAAATTATACTAAGGGAAAATATTGTATCCACCTTGTCGGTTCTCTCAAACATTAAGCTCTCAGTATATCTTCAATGACTTGATTAACCCACTCTGTTTGACCATCAGTTTGGGGATGGTAAGCTATGCTAAAGCAAAGTTGGGTTCCAATATCTTCAAATAGGCTTCTCCATAAATGTGACGTAAACAAATACTTGTGATCACTAACAATTCATTTAGGCAATCCATGAAGTCTAAAGATTTCTTTCACAAATAGTCGTGCAATATCTGAAGCTTTGTAGTTATTCTTGACTAGGTAAGATGAGTGACCTTAGTCAGCATATCCACAATCGCCATGATTGAATTATACCCTCCTTGAATAGAAGATAAGCCAACTACGAAATCCATACTAATGAACTCCCATTTCATTTGTGGAATGTTAAGTGGTTAAGCTTTGCCTGGCATTTTGACACGCTCACCTTTCGACTGCTAGCAACTTAGGCATTCAGTAACATATCTGAGTACGTCATGCTTCAGTCTTTCCCAGTAGTAACTTTTTTTGACTGCATTAAGAGTTTTTGCATAGCCAAGCTGTCCTAAGAATGGGGAGTCATGGGCTTCCCATAATATATTCTTTTTTAGCACTTGACTGAGGGGAATGCATGGCCTTGTCCTAAAATAGACAAGTCCATCATCCATAGTGAAATTTTGGTATTTGATTGTGAGATTAGTATCAGTGTCCTTAACAAGGATTTCTCTAAGCATTAGCTGATACTTAGGATTCTTGTCTGCCTCTTCTTGGACTAGCTCAATGATTGGACTGCTAGGCATCGATATCATGGTAGCTAAAGTCTCTCATTTAGATGGCTCTTCCATGATAAGTGCATTTAGAAAAGCTTTACAACTTAATGCATCAGCAATCACATTCTCTTTTCCAAGTCTGAACTTGATTTCAAAATCAAATTCTTGCAAGACTTTAATCCACTGATGCTGCCTCATGTTGAGGTCTAGTTGAGTAAAGATCCATTTGAGACATTTGTGTGGTAAGTGACCAAAGTAAACTTGCTTCCAAGCATATAGTGTCGCCGCAACTTGAGAGCATGCATCACAGCTAACAGCTCAAGATCATGGGTGGCGTAATTCCTTTAATGGATTTTTAGTTTCCTTGATGAATAGTCTATTAGAGGACCTTATGTGTATAAGCACACAACCTAGTGCAAGAGAACTTGCATCTGTTACAACCTCAAACTCTCAATTTAGGTCAGATAGCTTTAAAATGGGTGTTGTTACCAAACTTTTCTTGAGCTTCTCACTGGCTTGCTCAATGGGTGTCCATACAATGGCAGTTTTCTTTTTCAGCAAATCAGCTATTAGGGTGTAATTTTTTATGAAAATTCTATACCATCCAGTCAGCCCTAAGAAACTTCTCACTTCCTTAAATGTCATTGGAGGTTGCCGCCCTTGAACATCTCTAACTTTGGTTGGATCTACAGAGATTCCTTCAGTAGATACTATGAATTCAAGATATTCCATCTGTCTTTTAAAAAAGGCACACTTCTTTTTCTTCGTATAGAGCTTGTGTGTCCTCATTGTGTCCAACACAATGCGCAATTGCAACTCATGGTCTTCATCTCTCTTGGAGTATGTTAGGATGTCATCAAAGAAGACTAGGACAAACTCATCAAGATAAGGTAGAAAAATGTCCTACATTAATTAGTTAAATCTAGCAAGGACATTAGTTAGACTGAAAGACATTACGAGGAATTCAAAATGACCATATCTGGTATTCAATGCAGTTTAGGGATATCTTCTTCCCTGGTCCTTATTTGGTAATAACTAGATTAGAGATCAATCTTGAAAAAGATTTTTTCCCCTTGCAGCCTATCAAGTAGCTCATCTATTCTTGGGATCAAATACTTATTCTTGATTGTTACATGGTTTAGACCTCAGTAATCAATGCAAAGGCAGAGAGTTTCATCCTTGTTCTTTTGAAATAATACTAGGGCTCCCCATGGCAAATTACTGGGTCTGATGTATCCTTGATCCAATAACTGCTTGAGTTTCTCTTTCAACTCAATTTTTTCATGGATAGATATTTTATACGGACTCTTAGTGATTGGAGCAGCTCCTAGTTCAAGTCTGATCTCGTGATCGACTTCTCTTTGAGGTGGTAATTCAATCAGCTCTTTTGGGAAGATGTCATCATATTCCTTCAACCAATATGGTTCTCCCTCATCTTGTTTATTCTCTCAACCTTATTTAATTTTATGAGATACACAGGTAATCCTTTTCTCAACCCTTTTATTATGTGAGATGATTTGGCTAGTTGAACCTTGGGTCATCACTTTTCCCCCCTTTAGGTTTTGAAAAGTCACATGGCCTTTTCTACACTGAATATGTGCGTCATTGGGGATTAGCCATTCCATACCCAATAGACATTTGTAGGCCCCTAAATTCATGATTCTAAATCCCATTTCAGATAGATTGCTTCCCAAACTAAATGTCTCTTTGCAAGTTTGCTGAGTAGACATGATTTCTTTTCCATTAGCAAGTTCCACAATCAAGCTAGATGTAGGTATTGTGTCTATACCTAATTTCTTGGCACACTTTGGTGACATGAATGAGTGTGTTCTTCCACAATCAATCAAAATTTTAAATAACTTACCCTGATATTCTACTGGTGTTTGAATCACCAAAAACTGGTGATTTCGGCCCTTCTTATGGAGGGTGGCATGAACTAATACCCTCTCCATATCAACTTCCATAGTTGGGTTTCCCTCTTCTTCAAGCTCTTTAACAATTACAGTTCCAGTGGCTTAACTTGCTTAAGGAGATACTTCTTTTCCTAAATTTCAGTCGGACTACTGATAGTTGTATTACCTTGGTTTATCATAAGTTTCACAAATTAGTTTAGCGCTTAAAATTTTCAGCTTCGTTTTCACATTAACATATCTTGCTAGTTTTGTAAAACAATGATGGGCCAAAGAGCACAATATTTTTACAAAATCTAGTCTCACTATTATCTTTTATTATCAATAGCCATACGCTACAATTTTTTTTCACAAGTAAGGGATATTTACAAATGGCAGATGTTTACAAGTAGAGATACATCAACATCAATAGGATAGGCTAGATGCTATATACAATTTCCAAAACATGATATCATTATATCTTTCTTTTTCAGGGATGGATATCCGTTACATTCATGTAGAAGAAAGTATGCCAATTGCTATCTATGTCCAAAAACCTATACTATGGAAATGACAGATCTAGAAAACTATGAATATGGTAATCTCGATACTTGCGACGTCCTTGTCAACTGGGATTACCTTCAGTACCTTGTCATAGGCATAACGGTCTAGACGTATCTACCGACCATTGGTAATCATAAGTGGATTCCTTCTGGATGGACAAAATATAAAGGCCTCAACTACTTTTAATTTTTCCATCCATTCAAGGCGTTTTAGATTAGTCTCCATGTTGAAGAATCGATCGGGCTCGATGTAACAATAGCACTCATCCCATAACCATCTTCTTTCATGATTCACAAGGGATGGATCATATAGGCGAACAAGTATCCTTATCATTTCTCTTCTCCACTCGTCATCCATGGAGTTTAGCATAAATGTATACATTGCTCGAAAAACAAGGAACTGGTTCCAAGCTTCATTATTTTGCCAAATTTTATCCCTTAACAATTAGCAAATTCATTATTCCTTCGAACAATTGGTCTTACAAACCATAGATATTATTAATTTCAATTATGTTTTCATACCATGAGTCATGTGCCTACCTAACAATTCCCTGGCGACAAGCAGCACTTTTTAGTGGTCCATCGGGGAACTATCCTAGACGGCATTGCCCGGCACTCATGAGAATGCACAAGGTCTATTGTCTAGGTTTCCTAGATTCCACCGCGTAATGGAAGGTACCGGCCCTCCCCATGAGGATCAACCTCCAAGCTCAGGGTCCTAATTTGACAATTGAGGTCTCAATGCATCAACTAGCTTCATTGGAGGTGTCCCACAAGGGCTTCTCATCCGACTAGAGTGATCATAGTTACCCTTGGTTCATGGAGTGCAACACTTTTTTCCAACAACTAGTTAGGATTCACGGAACCTTAACAGAGTTTTGGCACAGCCCCCGCACCTTTCCCTTAAGATAATTACTGATCAAGGTTTTAAGACTTGACACTAAGTAATTCAACGCTCGGCTCTACCTAATTTTTAATGTTTCATTCAATCTATTGAGATAAGCTCCTAGCTTACCGGGACCACCCATCCATAAGATAGATCTACCAAGGATCTCGCCCACTCGCTTCCCACAAATTGTTTTCTTTAGTTTTCTAACTACCTATTACATTAAGTTATGGCATATGAAAGCAGCTTCGTTAATTAACCCATTATCATAGGTTCCTTTGCATAATTTTACGGCACAACACAAAGACAAAGTAAATAGTCTTTTGGCAAAACATATTTCACAAAGTTATTTAAATGCTTTTCCCCTTCTGCCTACGCAGAAGATAAACCTCCGTTCATCGGAAAATCCCTTTTGTCTATGCAGAAGAAAAGAAACCCTCCAAGATTTCAATCCCTTCACTATTACACCAAGGACTCCATGATCGCATCATGATTCGCATAAGGGTCAGGCAGTTCCTAGAAGCGATCGAGAGGTTTATGCCTAGAGCCCCCTGGCACTCCCGCCTCCTCATTGAGCGACCTGTTATCATTAGGGCTAGGTCCAAAGCTCCTCACGGCAGTACAAAACAATCCCCCTTAGAGCAAGATTATGCATCTAGCTGTGGGGGAGATATAGCATGATATTTCCTCTTATTATCCTAATTATATATTTACAATCAGATCTAACTGGTGAAAACACAATCAATATTTCCTATGCAACCATTAATGCATGCACAAATCAAGAGAAACATCAGCAACAAGTGTATTAGCATAGGAAGCAACCCCACCCAAATCTAGGGTTTTTCTTTTAAGGTCCCACCTTATTATTAGGGTTTTGCTTCCTACTTGCAACTCTTTTTCAGGGTCCACAAGTTATTTCGCGAATCTAAAGTCTATTTTATCCTTATGAAAATTTGGTATTTTTACCCTGAAATATAATATGGGCATTAATATCTATGGCAAGTAATTCATGCATTGTCCTGCCCTAACCCACACTTAGCAGGATTTCAAATGCTTTTCCAAGTCTATTTAGACTTTAGAATTTGTATTGACCAATTCTTATCAATGTCCAACAAGTCCTACAGACTTCTAATATTTATTTGATTTCCTGATACTGATAGTTTTAGGGTTGTCGAGTATTTCATAGTTGTTTTTGCTTCAATATTCTCAATATTTTAGGTTAGGTTTTCTCGTTGATTCATACGTGGGCCAACACATCATATTGACACTCTTGCTAATATAATCATTAATATTAACATTGCATGTGTTTTCAGTAAGAAAATAATTTTCATTTTATTCTACTCATATTCCGTGGTTTAATCGACGATGTTCGACCATTTGCCAAACTTTCAACGTTATCTAGAAATATCACTTTTCATTTAGATATGTCCCAACTGCAATGCTCATTGTTTTTTTGAAAACTTTATTCTAGGCAATGCAAAAATCATGAGTGCAATTTTTATTTCATCTTTTAGACATCAAATTATATTACTATGCACCTAATTTATGTGCGTCTAGTATATATTTTCAAATACAATTTTCTGTTGGTTTAATACATTTTTATTTCATGATATTATCTAAATTATTTTCTATAAATTATTATAAAACTCATATTTGTATGTTTATCATTAGCAAAATGAAATAGAGATAGTTACTTTTAGGAAAAAATTATAAAATATTCTCTTTTCTAACACTGTCTATCTTTTTTTAATATTATAATCACATGCATCATTAATGAAATAACAATAAATATCACAAAATAAACCATAATTAAGATATTTTCTTAATAACAAATATATAATCATTTTCCAAGTGAAAGAGTCTTTTCACTAAATAGCTAATTATTATAATACTTAGGCTATTTTCCTAAGCGACAATTCATATGCATTTTCTTTAGAATACGTTAATAATCATTTAAAGCCAAATATAGTAATAAGCTTATAAAACATTAATTTTTTCCAAATCGACGAGATGTTACCTCTATCGAGTTTCTAGTAACGGGAGTTTCGCCAATTCCTACCATGTCATTTTCTCCATCGGCCATGTTCTTTGCTTCCCTTACTTCAAATGGGCTTTCTGCGACCTTATGGAGCCATGGATGTCAGGCAAAATTGACATGGTAGTTCAGAAGAGTTGGTGGTTGTCCAAAAAAAATTTGCCAATGTTTTGCTTAGCGATATGGCTGTATGGGAGGAAGGCGTAACAGGGTGTAGGGAAAATGGAAATGAGGTAGAAGAGGGGTATTTTTCTCCTTGAAGGTCAAAGCTACAATGGAAAAGAGAAGTAGAGAAATTTTTCCATCATTAGGAGGTCTTCCTTCTTGCTTCTTTGTGAATGAGAGGGGGTGTATTTATAGTCATGAGAGGGGAAGCATGCAGTCGACTCATTCTTTTGGCTACTTGTCAACAACTAAGTAAGCTTTATAAAAAATGCATTTTGATTGCCTACCTATTGGATGGTGGCATGGGGATGATTTTAAAATGCTTTCTCTAAGTCCAGGCATTAAAAAAGTCATGATTTTTTGCCTATTTTTTCAAAAATATCTTTTTTTCTTCAAAATGACTTCATCTGATGGTTTTGGCCAAGTTATCTTATGACTTATCTAGTCTATAAAGTCATGCCATACTCCTTGATACTTAACTTACTCAATATCATAATCGTTCTTGCACGTTCTTTGTCTACCGATTAAGTCTTTTGCGATTTGTTTTGCGGTTATAAAATCAATGCAATCTGACACATTAAATGGAATCGAGAATGCTAAATCAAATATAATGCAGGAAAATTTATGATCAAGCCATCATAATATTATTTATGAGGCGTCTTTGCTTATTGTTGACTAGGAACATTGAGACGTCTTCTCATGTCGGATTGCGTAATTAATATAATGCAAGACTCGATATTAAAAAAATTATGTGTGATCACTTATGTGATAACTGGACGAGTAATTTTTAAAACATTTGAAGCCTGAATTTGTTTCTTGATATGAAGTATTATGGCGAGAATATTACATCTTGAGTTATTCATGTCCTCTAAGAGGGCCATGAAAAAAATATGGTAAGAGAGTAGCTCGCATCATCAACATAGTCATGGCACAGCTATCTATGTCAGCATTGAGATCAAAAAATAGGGTGGGAGATGGTACTCCTTGGCATAGGAACTTGTCTAAGTAGTACCCTAAGTAATCTAAGATAATTACAATTAGTGACAAAGGGGGGATCTGAGCAAAATGTGAACTCATTGAGAAAATTGGCAATTGAGTCCCATAGGTCTCTTTGGAAGAAGGTCAGGGCATCCTCCAATGCTTTGGTGGCATTTGCATTGTATATCTTTGAAAAATCATATCTGCCATGGAAATCTGGGTTGAAGTCCACCCGTACCCTTCTTGGATATGGCATATATGTGGAGTTATTTCTCTCAAAGGGTAGTGTGTTGCAAAATGACACCCAGGAATCCATGTTGCCATACCAAATTCTCCTTCTCCACCTTGGATGGGACTCGTAGCCTTGCATTGTCCTCGGCACCTCCATGACTTTGTTTTCCCAATATTTGGGTGCTTCCATTCCCCATCGTGTTGTCAGATTCTTCTCCCTCTCCTATTTCCACCTATTGCCAAGCCTTCCTCCCACGCTTATCACCTCCTCCACCACTCTCATCAATAGCACTCTACATAGGGTGGAGGGGAATTCGAAAGTGGAGTCAAAGGGTTGGCGATTGTTTTCTTTTTTATGCCACACTATGAGTTTGAGATTCCAATCCACTCGGAAGAAATCTGCTCATGGTGGTTGGTGCTTCCAAGGCTATTATTGGTAGGTCTTTCAACCTTCTCCTTGCCTGCTCCAACATCCTCATCCTTTTCTTCTTGAGTTTGGCTTTTCTTTTGGTATTGTATCCACCTCTTGCTACATTTTTAGTCGTGGAGAGGAAGGTTGCAATACTAGTTCCTCGTATGGCTGCTCCATTTGAAATTCTAGTCCTGCTCTTGGAAGTGGCATCTGCATTTCAGCTTTGCTCCTGGGCTCTTTTGGGTCTCCTTCCTGGAAGCCTAGTAGGTCCACCTCTTGGCTCGTTAGCCCTGCCCTTAGCAAATAATCTCTTTGAGCTTATCGTCTTAGGCTAGCCCCTTCTCCTTACGGTTGAGCACACAACTCATGCCTTATGGATTCGCAGGCGATCTACAACTTTTTCTTTAGTGATTCGATGGCCTCCTCCTCCCTTGACTGGGTGACATCCAATATAGTGCTAAGGAAGGCATGTTGTTGGGCTCCTAGTCTTGTCTATGTGGCCTCTACACCCTACTCTCTACTAACACTCTATTTCCTTTTGCAAGGGCCAAGTGGCTTGCTAGATCTTTCACTCATCTCTCATTCTTCATCACCCATTCATCATCTTTCTGTTTCATCTCCTCTAAGCTTTTACTCTGTCTTTGTGCTAGGGCTACTATGGTCGGCTTTCCACTTTTCTATTATTGTCTCCTTCTCCTTCTTCAAGTATTTGATCTCTCTCTCTAATCTCCCTTGCTCTTCTATTTCCATCATCAACTTGCCTATCATTTCATCCATTTGTTTTTTATGCTCCTCTCCTTCTAGAGCTTTCGTTGCTTCTTCTACTACGAGCCGATCCATGGCTTCTTTGATTTTGTCCATTCGCCCTACTAGTTCTTCATTCTGCCCTATGAGGAGTTTGTATTGCCTTTGCAAGGCGATCAACTCTTGATGCTCCTCTTCAAGCCTCTTCTACCAAGCCTCTTCTACCACTTGTCTTCTTCTCCTTTCTTGGCCTTGAGTTCTGCTTTTAGCTCACTTATTTCTTTCTAGTAGCACACCACTTGGCATGTTTTCTCAAGTTGGTAGGCTACTAGTGTCTCCTTCTCTGCCTTCAACTCAACTACTACTATCTTCTTATCCTCCTTTTCTTTCTTTAGTTTGTGAGAGAAGCTCTTTGATGTATTCATTGTAGCCTATAGAAGGTGGCACGATGATGGGGATGGAAGTGGTGGAGGCCTCTATCTTTTGCCTCTTGGGGTCCTGTCTTGACTTAACGTCTCCGGCCGCCAGTCTCTTGGTTCCAATCACTAGGGTTCGTGTGCTTACATCTGGGGTTGTCTCCTGTGCCATGTCCACCAGGAGAACTACACCTAGGCCATGATATTGATGGCGTCTACTTTGGGTGTTGTGCTCTGGGTGGTTGTGGCAGCTGGGGGGTAGGCAGCACAAATGAGGGGGAGATTGGGTGAAGTAAGCCCTTGCCCTTGCCTTCTGATACTGGGGGTGGTATGTTTTCTAGCACTTGGGTAGTAGTTCCTAGGTGTTCTTCTCTAAGAGGGGTCATTGGTAGTCAACTCCTCCTCCTTGGAGGGCTACTCTACTAACATGCAAATGGACCTGGCTATGTTCTCTTCTTCTCTCCTTCTAAGCTCCTCAGCCTATTCATCTGCCTTTCTCTTTCTCTCCTCTTCGGCCTTCTTGGACTCCCTTTGCACCTTGAGGAAGTCAACTTTTTCTTTCTTCCTTCTCTCTTCTTCCACCTTCTTTTGGGGAGTCGCCTCCTTCTTATTCTTATCCCCTCCCTAGCTAGATTGTGCCTCGTGCTCTCCTTCCTCACTCACCATTCTCTCACTAGATTGTACTTGTTTCCTCTTCTTGTCACACAATTACGATGTTGTGGTTCTTGTTCAAGGTTTGGAGGATATCCGCTCACTTTTCATAATCCACAACTTGCCTGACTTTCTCTAGTTACTTCTGCATCTTGTATTGCTTCACTATCCTCCAAGTTCACTGAACCTGAACTGGTTGAAGGTCCTTGTCTCCACTGCCCTACTTAGCTTGTTCCTCTTCCGAGAACAAAAGTCTTGTACTTTTCTCCTGACCTGCCATTGTGTGTCTCTGCATAACTTTTGAGAAATAAACAAATGATGTATTCTCCAAGAAGAGATATCTTGAATCCCATATGCACAGTGAGGAGAGTGGAACAAACTCAACTTCTATAAAGCATTGTGCTTGACTATCACTTTCACAATGGAATGAATACAATATCATGATGCTTTGTACTTTCACTTAGTATCTTGTCAGTGTCAGTTCATTACACAAGGTTGTCTTTATGAGTCCAAGCTAATTTATCTTGGACCTAATTCACTTGTGTAATAGCTCATCTCTCTTTGCCTATGTCAACATGAGTCTTGTCTTCATCTTCCATCCTCCATAGCCCTTGCCATGCTCGAGATTCGCTCCTTTTAACATGGTATCAGAGCCCAATGGGGCATGGCTTAGCTCATCTCCATCTCTTCTCAGCTCAGGTTGAGCCTTGGAACTCATCTCTAACTTCATTTGCATGTCTACCTTCAATAAAGCTTTCATGGCTGCCATAGTCAACAGTACCCTGTCAACTTGAAGCTTTTATATCTCTCTCCATAGGACAAATTTCTCTAGACTTCCTTCTAGAGAAGTGTTTTCCTACTTCCAGATCTCCTCCCTTGCACCTCAATCATTGACATTGGGCAACTATAGCCTTAGCATTGCATGTTTTCAAAGTTGCTACCATATCTCTATCTGTGGATAGCAGCACCTACCTGATTTGGAGGAATTGAATCTCCATATACGGGCTATATCTCTCCAAGCTCTCTTATGGACAAACATCCCTGAACTCCATGCACTCCTGCCTGGCATATCATAGTGGTACATTGTTGCTTCTTGGTTCTAGCATTAACAAAATTCGTCGCGCTGCTCTGAAATGTGCCTGCTGGTTGTTCGTACGCTTGTACTCCCTGCATGCAACACAATCCTTACCAAGACCATAAAGATTTGGAATCTTGGTTCATAAGCTTCTTCATCATTAGACAATTCATCATATGAATGCATCTACAAGCTGCACCAAGTGAAAAACTAGCCTCCTACCTGTGTAACCCTAATTCCACCATAGCCACTTCATCTACTACAAGCTCAATTTTTATCTCACTCTTTCATTGTTTACAGTACAATGAGGTCACTACCACTCAGATTTACTTCCAGGAAGGGAAATCTCCAAGAAGAAGATTTGGAAGTTCAAGCATCAACTATCAAAGTTCGTACATCAAACGTCCAGTACATAGTATCTCTTGATACTAGCTAGTGTTATTTAACACTACTATTACTTGTGTCTCTTGACACATTGAGGAACAACTCCTTTGCTGGCTGATTTGCTACTAATCAACATGGAAAAGCTTGAGCAAATATCTAAATTCAAAAATGAAGTCTTTCATGCATGGAAAGAGAAAACCATGTACCACCTTATACGAAAGGACTTGTCAAACATGTTCAAAGATGATACAGATAGCAAGAAGGAAGATGATGAAGATGGGTTCATTGAAAAAGACAAGTTCAAGACAAAGGAGTGGAAAAATTTGAATTACAAGGCTCTAGGCATCATTGCCTAGGGACTAAGTGATGATGTACTACATCATATCTCTGGCATTAGAGATGCTAGAACTGCTTGGGAAGAACTTGACAGAATGTGTGGTACCCAAGCAAAGAATTCAAAGGTAAAATTACTCGTGCAATTTTATAAATTGGATATAAAAGATAGTGCTTCCATGAGCATACATATTAACAAGTTCAAGAGTCTAAAAACCCAACTTGTAACTCTTAAGAAGAATATTGATGAAGATGAAGCAATAGCCATATTGCTTGCAAGTGTAAATAAGGATCCATATGAGAATCTTGTGTCCACCCTAAGTAATGTTCCAAGTCTCCCACTTAAAGATATTGACCCCTCTCTTCTTGATGAAGAGAACAAACAGAAGAACAAGAATGCAAAAGATGGTATTCCATCATCTAGGGAAAATCTCTTATACACCAAAGGAGTTGCTGGACCTAGAGGAAGAGGTCAAGGATTCAACACCGACAACAAGAATCGGACGACATGTCATTATTGTGGTAAGACTGGCCATATAGCCAGTGAATGTTTTCACAAGAAAATGGCATAGTAGATGGAGAATGATCACCATCAAAACCAATTCATGAATGAATAAGAAGAAGAAGAAGATGGTTCCGCTACCATCAACAACTCTAACAGACTGTTCTAAAATAATTTTCATTGTATCTTTCATATGTTTTTCCCTTAGTGGATTTGTTTTATTAGAACTCCTACCAAAAATGTAATGTTTCAAGCTTTAACTAGGCTGCCTATGAGCTAGTCTTCCGGGCCATGTCATCATGAAGGGGGGGGTAAAAGCCAACAAGTGTAGGAACTCATCATTTGATGGGGGGTGTTGAGAAATTAAAAAATAATGTGTGCTCCAAGAGAAGAGGGAGGAGAGTGGAACAAAATCAACTTCTATAAACCATTATACTTGACTACCACTTTCACAATATGGAATGAATACAATATCACGATGCTTTGTACTTTCACTTAGAATCTTGTCAGTGTCAGTTCATTACACAATATTTTCTTTATGAGTCCAAGATAATCTATCTTGGAACCTAATTCACTTGTGTAATAGCTAGTCTCTCTTTGCCTATGCCAACATGAGTCTTGTCTTCATCTTCCATCCTCCATAGCCCCTGCCATGCTCTAGATCCGCTCTTTTTAACAATAACACTACAGCTCACCATTAGTTTTCTTAAATGATTCCTTGCAGGAGGATGAGTAGAGAATGATTGTGCACTTATAGAAACATGAAATGCTTAAGTACAGAAATAGAATTTTTCTTCAAGCTATTCGCACAATCCAATAAAAATCCATGAAAATTTTCGTAAAGTATGTTTCTCCACCTTACTTAAAGTATGCTTTACAGTTAAGGGCAGTCAGCATGCATTTATGATGTTTTACTCCTCCCTTGAAATTGAGAAAAATCCTTCCTAGGATTAGAGGACGAAGGATTAAGAGCAATCAATACACACTTACGGTGTTTTACTTCTGCATAAGCCAAATATAGAAGTGCATATTGTATTCCAAGTGGGTAGGACACTAGAAGCATTAGAAAGTCACTAAAGGTGATTCGACTAGCAATATGTAATTCATCCTCAATTAGGGCATGATCTAGGTAGGGATGGATGAGTTCATGGTTATCTAAGGTCCGACAATGAGTGATGGCTAAGACTCTGAATGAGGTAGGAGCCGCGTAAGTCGGATCATACTTTGATATTTTAATTGTATGTCTTTGCTCTACATTGGTCATGATGCAGCAGCCCTACTATTCCCATTGGAGACGAAGAGCATACCATTTACACAAGAATATAGACTTAGTGCTGGTTAGGGCTTTTAAGGCTTCAATTTCTTGCGTCATTGGTAGAGATTGTGCACGGTCATAAAAGATGAGGAGTCATTGTTTGCACGCTTGCTTGTGCAAGAGATCTCACTCTCAATTAATTCTTCAACTACCATGGGAGCCTTAACGAATATGAATTTAGATTCCTCCCAGGAGCAAGGTAGCATACGTACTTCAGCTGCTAAAGGCTCATAGCCTTTAGTAAGCATGGTGAACATAGCATCTAAGCATCAAATGCAAGTGTCCAAGTCATCCCTCATTTTCTCAGCTAAGGTCAAGGCTAAGGTAAGGATAGATTGCCGCTTGTAAGGGTTTAAGGCCGACAAGGGGTTGGGGTTTGACTGGGATGGAGAGTTGATGGGTGCGACTTCTGTGGAGTTGGTAGGGTCAGGTCCAATTCTTGGGCACTGGGTGGACATGATTTGCAATTTTGTCATTGTGCTACTAGATGCTTGTGAGGCTCCTGAAACACTAACAATGGTAGGTTGAGGCAGTTTGGAGGTAGCAAGTTGCATGTTCGGTTGATAGACTTGTTGAGGTTTGGCAGTTGTAGTGGTTTTGGGCTTTATGGGCTTTGCAACTTGAGTCTTTTGTGGCTTCAACTTCTTAATTGTTGTGCTACCTTATTTAGAAAATTTTGAGGGTTATGCTTGAGCAGTGTCCTTGGCAATCTTGGCTCTAAGAACCCATATCCAAGTATTGACCTCATAATAGTCATGTGCTCGCAATAGGGTTTTGGGAACCCATCATAGCTTGACCATGCGTCAATGCCTATAGATCCTTTTTTGCCTCCTAGGTCTTGAGTATGAGTTTCTAGCATTGCAGGATCATGAATCTAGAAATTTCTAGGTGGCGGTTTGAGGTGTTTAGGTACCCATTTGAATTTGGGCTCGTTGACTTTGATTGCACTCTCAATTATGCAATGGTGTTGAGGCGTGGTGGATTGTGACAAGTCACAACCCCCCTCCTTAGACTTGGTTGTAGGTCTCTCTATTAGTGGCTTTGTAAGGCCTCACTACCCATGCTGAAAGCTATCATTGTGCATACATTGCTAATGGCAAGGTGAATGCACTATGATTTGTAATCAACATTCCAATGTGTTTGCCTCTGAAATGTGCATCCTAATAGTGATTTCTTACCGGCATCCTTTGTTTGGAAACACATAAAAGATCATGGGTACACTTGTAAACTCAACAGAGACTACGACTTTGCACTTTCCCAAAAGCACATATGATTGACTTCCAAATGGGCTGAGTTTAGTGTTTGTGGGTTGTAGTTGTAGTTGACCAATTCGAGTCCAATAATAGTGAGTTAGGATATTACAATCGACTCCCTCATCAATCAAGGCATCAAAGGTATGCATTTGTGGAGTTGATTGTTATGTGTAGGTAAACAAGTGCTACTTCTTCCTCATCTTCGTCCTCAATCTATGTGATCGTGGCAACTCGTACATTCACAAGGGGCTCTAGCATCAGAGGCTCGTGTGATGGATGCGTGAGAGGGTAATACTTCTTTATACGACTACCATTGAAGAAGCCTATGCCCTTGTTGTCTAGGGTTTCAAGCTCAACATTGCTAGTTTGGCTAATGGTGTGGACTCTGAAAGGCCCTAATCCCCTAAACTTCATCTTCTATTTATTGTCTTTCATTGAGTGTAACAACACTAGGTCACCCTGTTCGAAGTCCCACTGCTTAACGTGCTTGTCAAACTAGTTATTACATTGTGCTTTTTTGCAAATCAGTGCATGAGTCGCTAGAAGTTGTCTCTGACATGCATTCTAGCTCAACTAGGCATTCCATCCATGCCTCCTTTTCATCCCATCTCTCTTGGATGGCCACTCTCAAGCTAGAGACAAAGAATTCTACTAGTAGAATGGCTTCAGCTCCATAGGTTAGCTTAAAGGGACTCTACCTCACATCCATTTCATAGGATGTTTGGTAGGCCCATAAAGCTGCCATTAGCTTGTTGTCCTAGTTGCTGCTGCGAGAAGCAGAGACAACCTTGGTCGGGATTTCACTAAGATCTTATTTGTGGATTCGGCTTTACCATTAGCTTGAGGGTAGTAGGGTGAATATTTCCTATGGATGATTAGGAAGGTAGACAAGAGGTGGGCAATCACTTCATTAATGAAGTGTGTGCCTTGATAACTGACTAGTTCAATGGGGCAGCCCAATTGTGAGATTACTTACTCCCAAAGAAACTTGATTGTGGTCCGAGCATCGTTTTTCTTCATGGCTCGTGCTTCTGCCCACTTTGTGAGGCAGTCTGTGTAGCGACTATGATGTACTTTACTTGCAAGTATTGTGTTGCAGGACTAATCGGCCCAATGAAGTCAATCCCCCATTTTTTGAATGGTTGTCTTGTGATGATTGGGGTAAGTGCCATCTTGTCCTTACAAACCAAGACTTTCATCCATTGGCACTCATCACAGTGCTTCATGAAAAAGTGTGGGCCACCACTGTTGGGACTACAACACCTTGTGTGATGTTATATCTCCACTGAAGTGTCCTCCCACGATTCCACCATGTGCTTTTGCATGTCATGCATCTTGTGTTTGCACACACATTGTCATAGCAAGCCATCTTGTCCTAAACTATAAAGTTGACCAACTATCAACTAATTGGATTGCAACTTGAGGATAAGTCGCCTAAGCAAGGCCTTCTCGATAGGTCTTTTGGGTAGTCCATGATCTAGTACTCAGACTATGTTATCTACCTAGTATGGCATTAAGTTGGCTCTAAACAAGTCCTTTTTCCTAGACAGGTTTAAGAGATGTGCATCTGGTAAGTCATCTATTATGCCATGTCCAGCAGCTTCTTCCGTGGGTATGTGGGACATGTGATTAGCCATGTAGTGCTGCTTTCTTTTACGCACCACCAAGGAGAAGTCGAATTCTAAAAGCAGAAGTAACCATCGAGCAATGTGTCCTATAGTGCAAGGTTTAGTTACAAGATAAAGCAAGGCTTGATGGTCAACAAAGAAGGTGAAAGGTGTTCCCAGAAGATAATGTCACAATTTCTTTATGGCAAACCCTCTCTCTCAATCATGGGATAGTTCATCTTGGTATCCATGAGTTTTCTACTAGCAAAACTCATAGGATAGTCCAAGTTGTATTCTCAAGACTGACACAAAACAGCTCCCGCAACAAACTTTGAGGCGTCAATGTGCACGTGAAAGGTGATGGTCCAGTCGTCTGGGGCTCGTAAAATGGGTGTAGTTATCAAAGCCTTTATCAACTTTTCATATACATATTAGCATTTCTCGGTCCATTAAAATATTATCAATAGTTTTTGTAGAGTGGTTTGGCAATTAACACGTAGTTCAACACGAAGCGTCGATAGTATCATGTATGTCTTAGGAAGCACTAAACTCCCTTATAGTTGGTTGGTGGTGGAAGATCGACAATAACCTTGACTTTCGAGAAGACGGTCACAGTGCTATTCTTGGATACCACGTGCCCTAGGATTCATCCATGTTTCACCCAAAATTGGCACTTAAGGGGGTTCAACGATACAATTTGCATCATTCAAAGACTACACAGAGTTTGTCTAAGTGTTCCCTCCAACTCGAGTGAACACACAAATCATCAACGAACACTTATAACTCTCTCCTAAACATGTCCTAAAAGATGGCACACATGATCCATTGGAGCATGGCTGGTACATTTGTTAGCCCAAAAGTCATGACTACGTAGGCAAAGATGCCCATTCGGTAGCAAAAGCAATCTTATGTCTATCATTGGGGTGAAATTGCACATAATTATAGCCTAAGAAGCTATCCTGGAAACTATAGGCTTCTTTGCCAACCACTCTCTTGAGCATATGCTCACTATATGGTAGTGAATTGTTATCTCTTTTTGTGGCAGTGCTGAATTTTTTATAATTAACACACTCTAATTTTCCCATTATTCCAAAAAATCTATTGATACTCTTCTTAGCAATCAATGTAATGCATGATCTCAAAATGAGACAACAAAAGGAAGTGATGGTAAGATAATATTTTGGGTACAATGTTGGTGGTGTTCTTTTTTTCCTCATTGCTATGTAAAGCATTGCCAACGCTTTGTACTGTAGTAGTGCAAGACATATGTGCAAAATGGAAAGTTGGTGAAATGGGCTTGTGATGTTGTCTTTATTGACTTTCTTGTGATATGTTTGATAGATAAAGAAACCACCTTACATGCTTAGAATATGCTCACAAATGTGCACATTCACTTAGGAATTACAATTGTTGGGAGACATTAGATGGTAAGTTACTTGGATTACTTTTACAAGTATACTGTCTTGGTTAATGTATGCTAGTATAAGCACCTAAATAAAGAAGATATTTAAGTTTGTCTTTGACAAAATAAGTGATGAATTATCTTGGCTTGAGAAGTAAATATACGTGCTTGGTCTTGAAGTTGTTTGGAGCATTTTAATGCTTGACAAGCTTTCATGCAGATATGGGATACAATGTGATCTAAAGGTGTCGGTAAGTGATCTCAAATTTTTTATTGTAATTCTTTTAGTGAAGATATCTAACCTTTATGCTTTATGTAGAGTCAATCTTCTCTATTGGGATTTGCTTGTCACACTAGATGTCATTCACCTACTTTTCTTGGAGAGAGCGTCTCTTAATTTTGCAAGTTGCAGATTGATCCATTGATTAATTGTTGGCCCCATTACGGTGTAGAGAGAAATAGATTGGCACGGCCATGTTTGAGGTCTTCAAATATCACTTATGTTCTTTCTCTATGCATTGGATCTCTTTTGTCCACGGTGAAAGTTGATTTTGGAGATGGAGTGTGGCACTGCACCTCTAATGCATACATGCCATCTTCTCCATCCATGCTTCTCATTTGATATTTGTGAAGAAATAGTCGATATTGTAGTTCTCAACCTCTTGTAGAATAAGTAGATGTTTATGTGTTTTGAGAACTCTAGTTTTATTATGTAAAATCATTGTGTTTGTATTATATTCTAACTCATTGGTTGTTTCTTTATGCATTACATATTTTAGAAGGGGGCATACAAAGTAACTCATTTTTTATTGTTCTCGTTGTGCACTTTTCTGTAGCATTCTTTCATCTTATGCAATATCTATGATAGAGATGATGGCTCAAAATTCAAAGTATGATGTGGATATTACGGAGGAGGATTGATCAAAGTGCCACTATGCAGATGATGAATGCATTGAGACATAATGGGATATGATATTAACCATGAATGTTACTTTTTATTATGTAAGCAAGAGAAAATGGCCCATATAAGTAGTGCTTATTACCTTGCATACAATGAGCTTCATGGCATAAGGAGTTTCATAAGCAATGAAATTATGATCACCTTTTTCCTTATTGATCGATATAGAGTGCTCACTTTCAAGCTAAAAAATAGGACTAGATTGCTTTGTTACCTTTATTTTAGTGAGACTAAAAAATATCAGAATTGCTCTCAATTATTTTCTTGAAAAAATGTGTAATTTATTTTTTATATGAAATTTTGTCTCCATATGTGAAAGTCGAATATAAGAATGATTTCTTTGGTTGGAATATGAGATTTCAGAATCAAGGATCCCTAATAATTGCCAACACTCAACAATTCTATTATGGTTTTAAACTTCATAAAATCCCATCTTAGTTTTAAACTACACTTCACTCCTACTATATCGTTTACCTTTCTCCCTTGCTTGGTTTTGTTCGCTCTAATTTTGGTTGCCTCAATCTTGGAATACTTTTTGCAATGTCATGAGTACTAATACTCCTACAATTGATTTTAAGCTGAAGGATGTAGAGGGTGCCTTGCTTATTGAGGAAGTAAATGGAAAGAATATTGATGCAACCTATGCCTTTCATCCACTCACTATTAAAGGCCATAATGATGGTAGATATGGTAATGACCACTATGGCACAAATGCACAGTAGGATAGATCAAAGTCTAGATCTCGTATGGATAGCGTTGCACTAAATCCCATGGCCCCACGTCATCTCTTGTAGGTCATTATTATGGGTAGCAAGGTCATATTTGAGCACAATGCTATAAAATGCACTAGGATAGGCGAGATAAAGGTAAGGAAAAAGTGCAGGATATTAAATGATCATAGCATCACAAAGTATACTAGCAAGATTGAGGAGATAAATGGATCAGAGTATAGTTTTGATGACTATATTTTGGCTACCTCTTAACACTCAATCATCTTTCTCTTAATGGTGTTTGTTGCTTGATTCAAGGTTTTCTTTCATGTGACCCCACATCGTGCTTAGTTCTATGCCTATCATCCTATGACATGTTCTATGAGACTAGAAGATGATCATTTTTGTGAGATTGTTAGCATTGATGATGCTCATTTGTAGTTTGCCACTAGTACTTCATTTGTTTTACATAACATAAGCCATGTGCTAGCTTTGATTAAAAGCCTTATCTCTACATAGGACACATAGATTATGCTAGCTATCATGTTTCCTTTGGTGATTTTGCATGGAAAATCACTCATGGCAACCTCATTTTGGCCAGAGGTGACAAGATTGGCACTCTTTATCTGTTACTTATATCTAGAACTATTGATCATGTTTTGGTTGTGACTAATCTTCCACATATATCTCTTTGGCATCACTATCTTGGGCATATGTCCCTCAAAGGAATGAAATTTTTTACTCATTTACAGTATCTCCTAACCTTGGACTCATCATGCTTTGATTCATGTGATCATTGTTTATATGGCATATGGATTCGTAACATGCATCAAAAGTATGTTACTATGCACATAGGTGAGCCTTTGGCTCTTGCTCATTTGGATGCTTACGGTCCCATGTCTTGTTAGTCTTTGGATGGTTCAAAGTATTTTGTTACATTCATTGATGATTATTTTCATAAAGTCTAGCCCTATCCAATAAAGCAAAAGTTAGAATTTTTGCCTACTTTTAGTGCTTTCTTACTATGGTTGAAAACTAGTATGGGATAGGTTGAAATGCTTAAAATCTAACAATGGGGATGAATATGTATCATGTACTTGAGTAGTTTTGTGATGAGAGGGGTTTTATGCATCTATTGACTGCTCCTCACACCCCACCCTAGAATGGTGTTGCGGAGCACATGAATATGACTATTCAAGAAAGAGTCTATAGCATGCTTAGTCATGTAGGCTTAGCACATACATTTTAGGTTGAGGTAGTTGATATTGTCATTCACTTGATTGATAGATCCCCCTACACTAGTCTTGGTGGCAGAGTTCTAGAGGAGCTATGGTCTGGAAAACCTCCCTCATATGCCTATTTGTGAGTTTTTGGATGTGAGGCATTCTACTATAGTCCCAAAGAAAAAAGCTAGATCCAAAGTCTATCAAATGTATCTTTCTTGGATATGGTGATGCACGTGAGATGGGATATTTCCTTTCAAATTCACAAGCTTCAAATTTTATCCACAACCATGATGTCTTTCATGAGGCAAGATGCATAAGCAACAAGAGCCTATGATTAAGATGCACAGGGTGATCTTTCAAGGGGAGCCTCCTATTATTGTATAGCCACCCCAATTCGACAACTTGCAAAGCTACTGATAATGTAATGGCCCGATACACAGGGTGATATTTCAATAAGAGCCTCCTATTATTGTATATCCACCCCAATTAGATAGCTTGCAAAGCTACTAATAATGTAGTGGCCCAATATTCTCTAGTTGTGTAGGACCATGATGTTTGACAAAGAGGATATGATGTATCAGCTCCCCCATCCAATCTTGAGATGCTCTATTAGCATGTTGCATCCTCCTAATCAATATTATGAGCCCTCTATGCATTATATCATGGTGAGAAATTCTAGTGAGTCTCTTACTTATGAGGGGATTATGCAGAGGCAATAGTGAATCTTGAGAGAGGGCCATGCACTCTAAGTTTAATTCATTACAAAAGAATCATACATGGGATCCGATTCCATTGCTTAGTGGAAAACATGCATTGGCATGCAATTAGGTCTATAAGTTGAATAGCACCCGTAGTTGCCCTAAGCTAGGATATAAAGGCCCATTTGGTTGCTAAGGGTTTTAAACACAAAAAGGGAGTTGATTTTTATGAGATTTTCTCCCGTATAGTCAAGATGACTATCCTTCACTTGGTTTTGGTCTTGGTTGCATATATGAATCTAGACTTATACCATATGGATGTTAAGATAACTTTTGTACATGGGGACCTACATGAGGATATTTGTATATAGGGGGTGGTCCTCATAATTGTATCAAATTGTTTGAACATGTTTGTATGGCAACCTTAGACAAGTTAGAAGAAAGAATGGCCTATGTCCATGGGAGAAAGGATGGGCTTGATTCACAAGTCTAGATGCAATAGAGAATAATAGCATCAACACCATGAAAATTTTATTCATAAGGTAAAATTTTGAGGTTGACTAGGCAAAAAATATCATAGTCAAGCTAATGAATGTCAGCCAAAAGGAGAATGAGGCAATTAGAGACTACATGACTAACATCTGCGGTCTCTACAAGAGAATCCTAGTTGCAGAAAGAATGACTCAAAATGTTGTATGAAGGGTCTTCATTAATGGTATCAAAAATGAGTTTCATAGAGCCATAACTTGCACACTAGGTGTTCCCTACCTTTTTTCACAAAATCCTTAGGAAACTCGTAGGTTAGTTTAGCTTCTTGAGTTCAAGCTTAATGATTGGCTCTCGAGATCCTTAGTCCTTTGGGTTCTGGGTCACTTCTCTTGTTCAAATTCAATCAGAGATTTTCAAGTCACAATTCTCCCTTTTATTGATAGTATACCATCTAATGTCCCTTGACTTTTGCTAAGTCCACTTCATGTTTAATTTTCTTGGTCAAAGAATATAGGTGTGAGACTTGGAAGAGGTAAAGAGATTTCCAATTTACTCAATAGCACTATTGCAACATTTAGGTAGTCTTTTGGGGCTCCAAAATAGTTTAATTCATGATCATGGTTAGTTGGTAGCCTTGAGGGCACTAACTAAGAGTGATCAATCTGATTCAAGGGGGCAGATGGATGTTTTCCCCCAAGTTATTCTCTCAGTTAGTCATTTGTGAGATCACTTCCAAGTATATATGGCCTCTCTTTCCAAGCAAAAGCATAAATAACTACAACAATGTTGCTTGTGGAGCTTTATGAGGTCTAGACAATGCCTTAGTGTGGTTATCAAAGCACTAGGAAGTGATATAGCATGCAAATTAGGCCCTCAAGGAGGTATTCCATGTCATTATACCTCAAGGCTACTTAGTCAACTGGACTATGGGAATAACTCAATTTATAAGGCATCTAGGAAATAAGACACTCTCCTGATGCCATGAATATGTGGTTTGCATGAGCATGAAACACTAGTGGCACTAGGCAAAGTTTTGGAGGTTGTGCAACGAAAGTTAAAGGCCCTAAATATATTCCATTTTCAATACTTAAAGGGTAATAGTTTCGAGTGAGGATAAGATTCCTCTAAGGTGATTGAAAAGATGTGATGCTCCACTATCAAGCTACATTACTCATCTTGTGTTAACACAAGGTTCTAATTTATAAAGGGTCTCAAAGTGATCCAAATCTAAGCAAGTATACCCTCGAGGCATTCATACCTTGTGTTGATACCATGAGGGTAAATTGTTGTAAATGTAGGCTTAAACACTATCAATCTATTCACTTTCTAACACCTTTAGGGGTACCTCAACTAGGTGTGAGGGCCTATGTTGCCAAAAGCAAGGGAAAATCAAGCTCCTTAGCCTCAAAACAAGATAATTAGGTGGTTAAGAGTGGAATCTATAAGGGATGATTGATGAAAAGCAATACAAGTATGGAAACTTAGTTGGGATCGTATCCTCAAGTTATCCAAGAAGGGAATACCTTGATGTTATTCAAGTTTCAAGAGGTCTTTTTCCCCTCTAACAAGTTCTAGTCACAATCTCTATATTCCACTTGAGTTATGCCTTTGACATGATGTATAAGCCAAATATGCATGCCCTCAAGATATTAATACCTTTAAGACATGACTTCAAGTGGTTTGCCTCAAGTTAGCCTCAAGTTAAGGATCTCCTCTTCTAAATCAAGGCAAGGCTAGTCTTTTTCTTATAAGGGTGGCCAAGTATCCAAAGCATGAAGTAGAAAGGGTGTTCCTTGGAAAGCATAAAAGTCGAGATATTCACTACCCCAATGGCTCAAAGGGGCACTCTAATTGGTTGTCATGGAATCTTATGATAGGAAAAAGGGAAATATAGTTTCCTAGTCCCCCAAGGGTCTAAAAGCATGCCCTCAAGTTATTCTCCACATATGACTTAAGGATGGCACTTTTCAAGCTTCTAGGTATTTTTTCTCCAAGCTAAGCCAAGGTACAATGCTTCACTAAGCCCTTGTCAACACATATTGGTAGTAGTGATCAAGACACTTCGAGAAAAGGGCTTCAAAGAGTGTAGATGAGCCAAGAATAGGTACTATTGAGGTACTCTTAGCATCCACAATACCTTCAAAGGTTTTTTTGAAGCCTTTCGGTCCTATTGAGAGCAAACAAGTAAGATACAGTCTACTCACTTAAAGATAGTGTTGCTTGGGGTTCCTCAAGCAAGATTGAGGGCTTTATGACTACTATGGACGACTTTATGACCAATATTAGATATCACTAGCATAAAAATTCTACTATACTAATTTTTCAAGTGCTTATGCATCCATGAGTATGGCTAAATCCATTTTAAATGCAAGTCATATCCATGATATGTGCATTTGTTGTTAACTAAACAACACAGTTGACAAGCATAGAATGATTCCAACAACTCAAGCATGAAAAGACATGTCCAAAATAAAAAGTACAAAATTTTCACCCCTTCTCAATGGCTGATTTTGATAGGTGTAAACTACAAGCAATCTAATGCCACAAACAAGCTTCAGACAATTTCATGAAGCTATATTGAAATAATTTTGAATCAAACATAACTATTGACACTTGAATGATGGTTGCAAGGTCGCGAAACATGAAATTACCTCAATTTACTAGTCTTTGCTATCATCAAAAAGTGGATACTTAACTGCTTCAAATGCCTACTCAATCAAAAGCAATGCATGGCCACTCATAACCAATTCATAATATTGCTAAAGGCAAATCTTTTTACAATTTTCTTTTTTACTTTTTCAATATGCTTATGGATTTTTGAATTCAATCTACTCTCTTTTTTATTCCTTCTTTTCCAAATCTACTATTCCATGGATGAATCTAGACCCGGAATCTAGACCCGACCTTCCTAAGCGAGACAAATAGCTTTCAAATAAACTATGTTTCACCACTAGTGGGGAAAGTGGGTTTGCATCCTCTCGATCCCTCACTAGCAATCATTAGCATTCCTATTCCCCCATCCATATGATGATCCCAACAATGGAATCAAAAATGTAGAGGCTTATGCTTCAACAAAGGAACCTAAATGGATGCACCTTTATGCCTTTAAGGGCTTCATATACTCTCTCTACCCTTCCACCTCTCACTCAATATTCTCTACTTCTAGCTCTCTCCTATCTAATGCTCTCTTCTTATGTGCTCCATGGTAAGCAAGAAAATAAGAGAAAAGCAAGATTTAAGATAGAGTGGATGGACTCACTATTTCCTCTTCATCAATATAGTCTAACTGCATAGTAGGAGCTCTAATAATGTCCACCTTGAAGTGCAACCTCACATGAAGCTTCAAGCTCAACCACTCATGCTAGTTTCCTTCTAAGTGCCCACATTGGGTTTTTGGATGAAGAAGGAGAAGAAGGAAAGCAAGAATATAAAGAAGAAGATGAGGGGGATCCTCTTCTTAGCTCTATCTCACCCACTCTCACTCACTCTCCCTCTTTGAAGCTATGGTTGCATAAACCATGAAGACAAAGAAAATAAGAAGAAGCTCTATTATACTAGACGAATCTATTAGAACAATTGTATATGCTTTGTTTGTAGCCTCTTTTGAATTAAAAAATCCATATTGATGGAACAATATAAGGAGAGTTGCAATGGGATTAAGAAAGATGGCTCTTGCAACTTCACACACAAGCATGAGATATTTTAATTTTTTTGAACTTAATATACACATATAGCATGGGAAGGCATCCTTTGCTATCTTCCTCTCTCTTGTCTAGTCTCTTGGCCTATTTATAATGATAGTAGCTCCTTAGGACTTGCCCACACAAGATTTTAGATTATATGCACTAAACTTCTAGAATAATTGTGCAAGCCTGTGGATTAAATTATTTTTGCAAGACTTATATGGACAAATATCATTTGAAGTTTTACCTTCAAAGTAATTACAACTATGAGTGAGCTTGTCACTTGGATTTTACTAAAAACACTTGTGTTGATGTTGTGGGACTTCTAAATTGACTATTGACTTACTATTTTAAGATATGTTATGAAATAAAATAATTCCAAAATTATTCCATTATTTTTTGGCACTCAAAAAAAGATTTCTTTTTCATATTTTCAACTTTTGGTTTGCTTATTGTTATTCTTAATAGTTTACTGTTGTGACTTTACAAAGTAAAATTTCGTATCACTATGCATCACTTCATGTGGTCACAAGAGGAGTCACATAAAATCTTTAAGCTCTAAAGAACAGTTCACATGACTACAAAAGAGTTAAAATGTGAGTCACCAACTAGTTAGGATATCACAAAATCATGCCAAGGAAATGAGGCATTTGTCATCCACAAATGTAATTTACTTTGTGATGATAATCTACAATATGCATGGGTTCATTCCCATTGAGAAATGACAAATGATGTATGCTCCAAGAAGAGATGTCCTGAATCCCATATATACAGTGAGGAGAGTGCAACAACCCAACTTCTATAAAGCATTGTACTTGACTGTCACTTTCATAATGATGAATACAATATCATGATGCTTTCCTCTTTCAGTTAGTGTCATTGTTAGTCCAATACACAAGATTGTCTTTATAAGTCCAAGCTTCCATTTTGAAACCTAATTCACTTGTGTAATAGTGGTCTACGTTGTCTATGTCAATATGAATTTAGTCTTCATCTTTCAACCTCCATAGCTCTTGCCATGCTCTAGATCATGGCTCAACACAAACTATGCCAAATCTGAACAAAATGTCAATGGCGGCCACTGTCGTCAATTATGTCAAGCTTTGAGGTGCTGAGAGGGTGCGCCTTGACTTCTTAGGTTTGATCAATTTCCAAGAAGAGAAATTCTCAAGAATAAGATTTGGAACATCAAGCATCAACTATCGAGCTCAACATCAAGTCTTCAATACATAGTATCTCTTGATACTCCATTAGTGCTTCTTAGCACTTGGATCATCAGCTCACTCAAGAACAACTCGTTTTTTATCCCATCTCAGTTGCTTATTATTGTAATGCCCTAATTGATCAAATCTCTTGTAAGTCTTAACCCCTTTGTAAAAGAATAAACACTGCCCGAGTACGCTCGTAGTAAGACCTCCTTCAAAATGAGTGAAGTTAAGCAAATAGCTAAATTCAATGGTGAAGGCTTTCATGCCTGGAAGGAAAGGACCATGTACCACCTCATGAGGAAAGACCTCTGGGATCTCTTTGAAGATGACGAAGGTGACGCAAATGGCAGGAAAGAAGATTCAGAAAGTGGAATCCTTACAGTAGCTCCACCAAAAACCAAAAAACCAAAGAATTGAAGAAAATGAATAAGAAGGCACTAGGCATCATTGCTTGGGGACTAAATGATGATGTGCTACATCACGTCTCTAGCATCAGAGATGCTAGAACTGCTTGGGAGAAACTTGACAGGATCTTTGGTACCCAAGAAAAGAATTCAAATGTAAATTTACTCATGCAGTTTTATAAACTAGATATAAAAGATAGTACTTCCATGACCATTCACATTAATAAGTTCAAGAGCCTAAAACCTAGCTTGCAACTCTTAAGAAGAATATTGATGAAGATGAAGCAATAGCCGTACTGCTTGCAAGTGTAAATAAGGATCCATATGAGAATCTTGTGTCCACCCTAAGTAACGTTCCAAGTCTCTCACTTTAAGATATTGAGCACTCACTATTTGATGGAGAAAGCAAAGTTAAAAGCAAGGATGCAAAGGAATACACCACCAACAACAGTCTCTTGTACACCAAGGGCACTCATAAGAGGCCATGGTCGAGAACTCAACACCAACAACAACAAGGATCGGATTATATGTCACTACTGTGGCAAGATTGGCCATACACCCAGTGAATGTTTCCACAAGAAAAGAGCACAGCCAATGTAGAAGAATCGCCACCAGAACCAGTTCATGAATGAAGAAGAAGAAGAAGAAGAAGAAAAATATGCTTCCGCTACCATCAACAACTCTAACAGATTGTTCTAAAGAATTTTCATTATATCTTTCATATGTTTTTCCCATAGCGGATCTCTATTTTTCCCTTAATGGATCTGCTTTGTAATTTTCCCAAATTTTCTACTTTTTTTATGTATTTAAGATATTAAAATCTTTTTTCTTTTGTGTAAATCATTCTTGCGTGAAGGAATTAGTAACAAGGGCCAACGAAGAAGCCATTACGTGGTGGGAGGCCATGCCAACCAAGTAGGCAGATAGCACGGGTATCCAGGGTATGCAAGGCTGGTGAGGAGGGGGGCAAAGATGAAGGGAAAGGGAGCCAGGCGAAGGGTGCCCAACACCATAGCTTATGTACAGCCACTGGATAGCCACCTTGCTGCAGCCGCAACACGTACACATGCTTTTTCCTTGCCGTGCTCGTGTCGAGAGTCATTGCCAACGCAGCCTGTTACTTGGAGGGCGCTGCATTTGTAATAGGATGGGTTTGCCACCAATCTGCGGCTATCATATGTACACGGATACCCCTTATCCTTTGTCTACTAGCAGGCCTAGATCTCCAACCTCATCACCGTAGCCAACAAGATGGCCAACCACATCGATCCGGACCAGTCCGCCACCACTACATGTATGATTAAGATGCTACTTTTGCTGGTGTATGTGTATGAGATCGGTGATGCACATGTCGCTGCGCATGAAGGTGGTGATTCCTCTTCATGCCTTCTTGTTGTGCGGCTATTAGCATGAACCTGTTATCATAGCTCAGTGCCCATAGAGGTTGATCAAAGCGTGACGGTATTCTAATTCCTTCAGAATCAGTACAATAGGAATAATGTGGAAGTCATAAAGAAGGATAATTTTGCGTCATTTTCTCAAATTATTAGCAATGCATTGGCAAGCCAAGTTAAGAGTTACTAGCAGGAGTGCAAGGCTTGCATGGAAGGATATATGGGATTCTCTTAAGCAAGAGAGTGGCAAAACATCATCTCCAGCTATTCATGGCTTCATGGCTTGATAGGTCACATAGAGCCTCACGAGAGGTTCTCCATCATGGGATCTTTTGGATAAGAAAGGATGGGTACAAAAATGCCTTGTCACACCTAGTAATAGTGGGGGGAGGGAGAGCCGACCTTCCCTGCTAGCACTTTGTCGCACCACAAAAGGTAAGGGTGGGCAAGGCTAATGGAAAACCCTGCAAGTGTTGTAAACACCAATGAAAAATGTTGTTCTAACACAACTTTAGCAAGGTTGACGTTCTCATTGGTTGACAACTATCTGTGCATGTGAATCTTCTCCCTCACACCAATCAGAACCTACTCTCTGGCATGCTAACATTTTTCCTTCACCCTCTGAGCACAGGATGTAAGTCCATGCAACACCAAGGGCATCTCATATGACCCTAAACCCCACTATGTTGTATGCATAGGGCCTGTGGTTTGCACAAGTGCACCTATACGATTTGCTGCAAAAAGTGTTGAAACTAATAAAATTGAATAAATTGGACCCTTTTTTTCTAACAGCAGGCACTAACTTAACACACTAACATCCATGGAATTAGAAGAAAAAGTTTGTGTTGATGTGGTTCCTAAACCATACTAGGGTCAACAAGCCACAAACTACATCAAACTTCTATACATGTTTCGCAAAGAAAATGGGATCCTTAACCCTCATCTCATAGTTTGTTGACTATGAGGGACTTACCCATAATCTTGTAAGTAACTAACTAATCATTATGGTTATGCGAGTGAAAAGTTGTATATCTAAATATGTATATGTAAGTATCTAGTATATACACATTACTATTTTAACAAGTGGGGATATATATGGTCATTCTCACTATTATATGCAACTTATGTGTATATATAAATCTTAATATACAAGTACTACTACTTATATATATATATATATATATATATATATATATATATATATATATATATATATATATATATATATATATATATATATATATATCTCTCTCTCTCTCTCTCTCTCTCTCTCTCTCTCTCTCTCTCTCTCTCTCTCTCTCTCTCTCTCTCTCTCTCTCTCTCTCTCTCTCTCTCTCTCTCTCTCTCTCTCTCTCATATTTATATATATCTTAAGTATGCAAATGTATACACTTTACTATTTCAACAAGTAGGGATATGTAAGATCATTCTCAATACGCATGTGCATGTAACTACATTTTTAATATGCATGTAATGCTAGTAATATCTCAACACATATGAATGCCTTAGTATGTAAATATATAATAAGTATATTCTACTAGAATGTTAAATTTGCATAAGTCAGTGTTCTTGGAAGAAACAAGTAACTACATAATGCAAAATGTTCTATGCACACATCCATACACATTTTGACATGATATCATTTACACATGGACATGTAATGCTACCCTGCAAGTAAGTATGATGACATCTTCAAAATTGCATGCATCATGTTTCTATGGGTGTGTTAAAATATTGTAACTCCATACATGAAGAAATTGTTCTTTCAAAGTTTCAAGTTGCCTACATGATAATACCACAAAGTCAATGTGCCAACGAGAGAGCATGTAGGAAACCTTTGGGCCCCTAAGGTTCTACAAGAAAGACCATCATATCTAGTTTGTAAAGTCTTGTTATGGATTCTTAAGGATAGCAATGCAAGCATTTGACTTGAGAGACCTCTTTAAAAGTTGGACTTCACTAACTATTAGAATTGGTGGGTTTGCCACTATGCCAACACATCCTTGCAAAATGTGAGGCCTTCAACTAAAAGCAAGTTGCTTAGTCTTTTGGTGTTGTGAAATTGTTGTCGATTGGCATAACCTACATGTGTTGCATGATGTGGGGAGGGTTAATGAATGTCGCATGGCAGGTAAGAGATACAAGTATAGGCTCCTTACTATCATGCTTTGCATGGATGTATGCCAATGCTACAACAATCAATTGATTGATTGGTTCAACATGTATTTTCCAAAGACATATTACTAGTATTATTGTATGTACAAGGGCTCCTTACTATCATGCTTTGCATGGATCTATGCCAATGCTACAACAATCAATTGATTGATTGGTTCAACATGTATTTTCAAAAGACATATTACTAGTATTATTGTATGTACAAGGGCTAGTACTCCTGGCATGCCTTCTAGTTTTTTTCCCAATAAAAGAGATTTCTATTAATAACACCACAAGGAAAACTCCCTTGAGGTAGATGCAAAGTACAAGGAACTTTGTGAAGAGTAAGCACATAAAAAATACAACAATCATGTGACAACCAATCTAGAGGGCTAAAGTTCTAGACAATTTGAGAGGTACTATGAAAGGTGTTTGAATCCCAAATTTGTAGGAAAGACTATATTTTCTTCTTCGTTCTTTCAAAGTTGCCCTACATCCACTCCCATCTCCCACAAAGAGTGGACTATCTCTAAATCCTTGCTAAAGACCCCCCATTGGATATATCCTAAAGATCCATGACTTAACCACGTTTCATTGTTCATATCAACTAAGCTATAATATTGGAAATCAACTCCCAACTATGGCAATGCACCCGATTCCATTGTGTTTTCGAGTTAGTCTAGGGCAAGAATGTTGCTTAGATATTTTCCAATGATGAGAAAAAAAGTACTCTCCTGAATGTCCTCATAGATGCAAGATGGTCCTTTATCTATCACTCAAGCTACAACCCCCATATCACCATCAGGCCCCATAATATCATGAATACTATCTTGAGAGCTCTCCTCCAAAACTCCTAGCTCTGGGATAGTCCAATAGGCAATGTCTATGTGTCTCCTCTGGCTCATCACATCATGCTCATGCCACTAGGTCCCTACCATATCCAAGCCAAGTGCCAACTACTACATTTCTATAGGCTAGCAACCATAGAAAGAGAAATCTTCCGAGTCTTCCAAAAGTTTGATAGTTATGAATATAATAGATATTGTTATTGGACTTCACACTCAACCTAGCAATTTTTTCATTAAAGATAGTTCATTAGCTTTCTCCTAACCCATTAAGGGACTACTTTGTGATCCCTACTATACAACATAGCTATGAATGTATTAGTCCTTTTGCTCATTGAACTATCTCCAATATACGGTAAATCTTTGTTGTAAGCTCTTACCCCAAGCTTGTCTAAATAGTTTAGGTGATAGTTAAAATCATTACTTAATTAGTTATTATTAGTTTTAAGCATAAAAATATAAGTTGAATTTTATTTTAGCCTACTCACATAGTTCTATGTCATCATTTTAAGCTTAGGCGACCAAACTACAATCTTCATAAATACAATCTTTCACAACATTAGAATCCAAAACCAAACTACAATCTTCATAAATTCTATCTTTCACAACAGTAGAATCCAAAACCGCTTTCCTGTTTCCCCCTTTTTTTTCTTTCTAAAATCAGCTATTAAAAAAAACAAAATGAAATGAGAACTCACATCTTGAAAGACGAGTAAATTACACCTCCCTCCATAATTAGCATTCAATCAAATTTGATTAGCTTCAATCAAATTTGATTAGCTTCAAAAACTTGCGAGTGTTCATCTCATCCATAGCTTAAAACACATGTATTCAATTTGCTTAGATATGGGTTAAAACACATTCAATTCAGCAAGTTAATGATCTATTAAAAGAACAAGCATTCAATTCTCCCATATTACAAAAGATGTGTATTTATTTTTTCCTAGATTCCCCAAAGTGAATGAATAGTGTTACCCCAAACTTTGATAGCATTGCAAGTTGGGGGTACTTCATTCACTAAAATGTGGCTACAACATTGCTAGCCTACTCAATAAGACCATTTTCCTACACACAAAGATGTGTTCACATTCCATCACATTACTAAGGAGATTGCAATAAATATACTCCAATGTCACAAATTTCATACAAGAAATCGTTGTTTAAGCATTACAACCTTTTGATGATAACACACACTACTGCTGACGTCTGACTTATTCAGGTTGCTTGTAACAAGTGCTAGGCAATTTGACGTGAGTTGTCTGAGGTTCTGGTCCTGGATTTTAAAGTTGCAACAGTAAGCTTTTGGTACTTGATGAAACATCCAACTGTCTCTGTTCTGTAAAAAGTACAATGCCATGGCCAGGAGCTTATATTCTAATTCCAGATTGGAATTACAGGCCCATGAGATAACACATACAATAACACTGGATGTCAACAGCATTACAAGTTGGTTGCACTACAAGACACATAATTTTAAGATAGGATATTGGAGCCATAACATGCTGCCATTGGTTACAATGATCGATTGGTTCACTGTAAGCTTTGAAGCCCCTGCATTGTGTTTTTGGGAGCTAAAAAGGTAACATGCAGGGTTGAAGGTTTAAAATCGCCAATGGGCTAGTAGAGTGACACTTGTATATATGCCATCATTCCTTATATTTGGACACATCAGCTTTTATGACCAATTCACCAACACAATTTGAGAGTTAATGGTAGTGCAGCAGTACTCTTTCAGCTCTACACAGCCACACAAAAGTGACTATTTTGGGGGCCTTTACTTTATCAGCCTTCGTATACTACTGTATTCCCTGAATGTGGTTGAACTTTCGTTTATCAGCTCAGAGTGTTTTCCTATGCAAAAACAAGTATCCGCCTTAGGTCATGGCATCACTTCGCTGTCCACCACAGTATCCCATCTATACACAAAGCATACAGAAACTTGGGAGACTTACATTAATATATTCCCTCGTATAAACAAGCATACATTCAGGCTTCTTATGATGCACACGATCACCATTTAAGCATTATATAAATGCCTGATCATAACCCATGCCAATATATTCCACTGCTGATGTCTGGCTTATTTCTGTTGCTTGTTAAAAACTACTGGCTAATTTGAATTAAATTTTCTGAGGTTCTGATCTGGGATATTAGAGAAGAGGGGTGTTCGATATTTTATAAACATCCAACTGTCTCTGTTCTGTAAAAAGTTACAATGTCATGACCAGGAGGGTATGTTCTTATTCCAGATTTCAGATTACAGACCAGCAGGTATCACATATGGTGGAGAGTAACTGGATAACAGAGGTCCCTCAGTGGATGGCAGTCAAAAGGGAGCCCAATAAAGGTCAGATAGGCTAAACAAACTGCCAAATGCAAATGAAGAATACATGTGAGCCTGGAAAAATAAGTGTTTACAATGGCAGTGCAACACAACCAGAAAAAATACAGAAGACCTCAAGACCAGGCAGGATAAAGGACCTGACAAACAACAGGGAGAAGAAATACTAGCTTGAGAAAAGATGTACAGATCAAGTGACACTGTAAGCATCAGCAGGAAGGTAATACCAGCACATTGGAAATATTAGATATAGGCCTGCTGAAGTCTTAGGGCTTCACAATCCACTTTGCATGAATCAAGTAAAATTTATGCAGTGTATCTACTAGAAGGGGGCTTCCAGTGGTTCATCCCAGACTTCACCGCTTCCATTTGAAGCATCCTCGCCATTTTCTTCCATTGACAGCCGTATATATTCATGATGTGCAAAACGGTCCCACTCTGTAAGACTTGGCTCTTCCCTCTCCTGCCAAATTTGAGAAGGGGCTTGTTATACAGCTATCAAATCACTCCAGTTAGACATGAAAGTAGGTTGAGAGAATGGAATACCTGACGGACAAGTATTGGATCC
The DNA here is from genome assembly GCF_053477565.2 of Lygodium microphyllum. NCBI lineage: Eukaryota > Viridiplantae > Streptophyta > Polypodiopsida > Schizaeales > Lygodiaceae > Lygodium > Lygodium microphyllum. The sequence goes on from NC_141148.1 coordinate 115,542,569, forward strand.
CTGGTCTCGAATGCCACAAATTTATTTAAATTGAAGAGGATGTTAAAAAAGTTTCCTGATAGTTTACACCTTTTCAGGTCACGCAGAGTTAATAAACCTTCCTTCTGCAAGAAAAAACCATCACCTTGAATCAAGACTACTGAGTTACCATTCCACTTCAAACGAAAACACAAATCAACCAGAAACTGCAGGGTCCTAACATATATCCTACATCAACCAGCCCATAAAAACCCTCCTTTTTCAAATATTTCCACAAAATCATATTAATAAGCTTGCACTATGAGCCATGCCAATTCAATTAACAATCTGTCAATGCTGATGCAGTCACAAGGTTCAAACCCTAACCTCCGGAGAAACCATGTCAATCATCTGGCAAACTATATCTTCAAACAGAACTGGTTCATGTGCCATGCACTCCATGCGATGCAGTTGCTCCTCATAAAAATATTGCATCTCCTTCAATGTAATTACTCCATCAGAATCCAAGTCAATGCACTTGAACCTGAACATTCAAGGATGGTATCAAAATGCTTCTCCATGAGAGTTGTACAATTTGTTAGTTAACAGCTGTCTTTGCATCAACCACCCTAACCAGCCAGGAACACAATACCACTAAACCTGTTGGCAGAGGACAAGCTGCATACCAATACTCCAAGCTTGCTTCTGATGTTTTATCTTCCTCAGAGAGTATGAACCAAACAAAATCTTCGTAGCCCATCTTTCCTGGCTCTTTACAGGTGAACTTTTTAGGTGCCTACACCAAACTTCAAGGCCATTTTAGCCACATGAACACTTTCCACAGAAACCAATATTTGAGGCAAATATTCCCACAGTCATACCTGAGAGAAAATTCTATCCACAATACGGTATGTCAAAGAGTGGTTCCCATACTTCAGGAGGTCATCCTTATCAATCTTGAAATCGTGATCTGTGTCGAGCTCCCAGAATTTGCAGTATATAACATAGAAATGTTCGTACGAAAAGTACCTATAACATGACAACAAGTTAGCTTTCATTTAGAAGCATTCTCAAAATACAAATATTGAAATTTATGTAGCCATGGAGGATTCATTTTCCTTAGTTCCTTGCTATTATTTTCCTTTGTACGGAATCTTCTACTGTCAGTCATAGTTTTGACTCGTGTGCTTTTTAGAGAACTTTCTGTTATTGGAGAACTAAAATTGATTTTGTTGTGACTTTAAGGTCGTTTCCCACTCCAGCAAAGCAAAAAAAACATGAAAGAGACCAAATTCCAAGTAAGAGAAGTTGGCATGCCACGTGCAACAAAAAATACAGTTAGGCAAGGGCTTTCTTTTCCTGAGAAAAGAAAATTCTACTGATCTCACCTTGGAGAAAAATCCACCTGAGGTACAAATACAGTGTTCAAAGAATGCTCTGTAAAGAGCAATTGAACAAATAATACGTACAATGGTTGCATGAACAAAACTGGTGGGCTATAGTGCCACATTATATGAGGGGCTAGGTGAAAGATGCTGCAAACCCATCTCCAGACTCCACATGAAAGCATCTCTCCTCCTTTCCCACTCAAAACCATACTACAACTTCTCCCATCGCTAGTGGAAAATATGGATCATCTATGCCCATATCCCAAAAAGAGCCTTTGCAACGGATGTTGAGTCAATGCTTAGCTGTAAACAGGCACATGCACATGGATGCACACAGTGAATAATAAACAGTGAAAAAGAACTTAGAAGAGAGATTGTTGGAGGTACAATCCCTACGGTATTATAGTACCATACCCCTGAAGTACAGTACTATAAGGTCAAAAGTGCTCGTTTATAAGGGGGCATTCACACTATAACAACAAAAAAAACGCAATGAGTATACTAAAACCCCCTCAAAGTGAACGAGATGAGCGTACACAAGGAATGTCAGATCAATCCCCCGAAGGTAGTAAGTCTAAAATAGTACAGAAGGCTTCAAACTTTTCTCCTGAAAGAGCATTAGTAGATACATCTACCAAATTGTCCTACAAAGGGACATAAACCAAGTCAATCACCCTTGCATGGATCCTCTCTCTTATATAATGATAATGCACCTCGATATGCTTACTGTGAGCATGAAACACTCCGTTTCTCACAACTACCATGGCACTCCGACTAGCAATATACATAGTGTGAGACTATTGTCCCACGCTAAGGTCAACCAATAGGCGTCTGACCCATACACATTCCAATGTAGCTCTAAATGTTGCCCAATGTAGCTAGATGTGGCCACTATAGACTATGCCTCTTACTCAACCAAGAGATGGATGAATCACCAAGCATGAAACAATTACCACTAGTGGACACTCGAGTGTCAAAGCAACTAGCCCAATCACTATCTACAAATGCATGCAACCAAAGAGAACCCCCCCAAGGCTAGAAGAGCCTCAATGACAAAGTGCCCTTGAGATACCGAAAGACAAGTTCAACTTCTTGCCAATGCTTAGTAGCAGTGTTGTGCATCAAGCATAACAACTTAGAAATCCCGAACTAAATATCTAGCCATGTATTGCACAAATACAAAAGACAGCCAACTACCTACTACACAGAGAGATATCAAGGGATCTCTTGCATTCTGAAGTGTAAACATCTAGCCTATCTCAACTAGAGTAGGGATAGGCTTGCAATCTTGCATATGAAAATGATGATGGAGCTAACCAATGTACTTAGAAAGTCTCAAAACAATGCCCCCCTCAACTGCAATGAACTATATGCCACAATAGCAACACAAATGGCCAAGATTCATAGCACCAAACGAATGTTTGATTCGGCCTTCAAGGCTGAAATATGCATCAATAGCATATCATCCACATGAAGAATGAGAATCAAGAGATCATCTCCATTCCTAGAACATAGTGTGCGAGGCACTGAACCCAAGAGCAATCAAGTGAGTATGTATCTACTTGTACCATGTCCTAGATGTCTGTTTCAAGCCATACCAAGCCTTCTACAACAACTAGCACACCTTTGCTTTTGACCCTTTTTTAAGAAAGCCAAGATATTGAGTGACATAGCCCTTCATATCCAACCAATGTGCATGCCAATCAAAGTAAGCAACCAAAGCAATAATACAATAAATGGCCACCATACCTAAACTAGGGGCAAAGGTCTCATCAGAGTCAATCCCATGTTGTTGGGCATACCCTTTGGTAATTAGCCTTGCCTTGTAGCAATCAATGCTACCATCATATATGTGCACAATCTTGTAAACCCACTCAATGACTACAAGATGCTTGCCAAGAGGCAAGTCACATAACTCCCATGTGTCATTTCTATCAATAGTCCAACTCTAACTCAATGGCCACCATCTAATGCTCATCGTCCCAAGCATCCTCAAAAGAAATAGGCTCCTTGATGCATGCAGTAGCAGAAAGTATATACACAACCAAATTGCCATGTGCATAGTGAGTGGCTATCTACTTGAAAGTGAAATAGATTGTTTGTTGTGATGTAATGTTTCCAACAGCTATCTAGGGACTGTTTATGCCTCCTAACTAGCAACCCTCTTTATCAGCCACTTCATCATCAACTATGGCTTGATCAGTGGGCTGTAAATCAAGCTGTTGTCTGGCATGAGTATACTCCTAATTTTGATGCTATATATGCTCAATAGGTTTTTGAAATTAACAAAACTCTAGTGCTAAACTAATGATAGAAAATTGTCAAATGTATCCGTGGGACCCATATTTGGCTGATATTTGTAGTTCATGAAGAGTAGATTAGCATATCTAGAAAGTACCACATCTCCACCAACAAAATTTTCTATGTATAGGGTTCCTATAAACACTGCCCTTTACATTCTACACTCTAACCAATAAAATATATTTGAGAGTCCTATCTTGCAACTTGTGACTTCATGGCTATTGACCAAAGCATATACCAAACAACCAAATACACACATGTGACACCATTGGCTTCCATCTATTCCAACCCTCATAAGGTGTACATTCAGCCAATGCTTGTCAACACATGAAAGCATCCAACCAAAATTCTTGGTGCAATGTCACAAGGTGTGAAAATTTATTGCGTTGCTTAGCATTTGATTAAAAGTTAATCAAATGTCCTAATGTGACTTACACATGTCAGGTGCAAGTTAATTATTTTACGATGTGAAATCTACGACCCCAAAATATCAGTTGGTGCCAAAGGCAGAGGTTGTAATAAGTTATGTTTGACAAGCAATAGGTGGAACCCAGTGTCAAATTTTAGTCTAGACCAATTTATTGGCCACTACTATCAATGAACGTTAGTTAGTTAATTAATTAATTAATACTAGTCCAAGGGCTAATAACTATTCACGAATACTTGGAAAACAAACTGGTCTAGCCAATTTAATTACTGGCTAGTGAAATTATTTTTTTGAACGCAAGAATAATTGTTAAATTGATTTAGGCGACTAGTGGGATACCTACTACATTCATTGTGAGACAAAATAAGTATGTTAGAGCGCAACGAGATCCTGTTGATGTGATTTGCAGCCACTAAGGCCCAATCCTACAACATGTCATAGTAGTTTGAAGCCCTCTAGGTGCAAGTGACAATAGCCCAAGGTCCTTCTGGAACAAGTGATAACATATATGAGGAGGCACCAACCTTTATGAAGGTCCTAAGCTTTAGGTGATAACTTCCATGGTTATTTGAGCAAGGCAACATCATCATCATCATCATCATCATCAAAGCCATCTGAGTGCTCATCAATCTCATCTTACAACCATCTCTCAAGTTATCTCAACAAAATCCAACCATGTGAGTCATCAGAGGTGGAGATATGGAAAAATCTATATTGTAAACCCTAATTTATAGAAATTAGATTTTGGCAAACAACTCCGGATGTATACTCAAAATTAAGGGTCTAAGACTTGAATTCTAGCACCTGAAATTAAAGTATTTCAAGGAGATTCACGAGGCCAGCCAACCTATATCAAATTTAGGGCCTAATTTGTCTTTCAAGAAACAGGGTAAAGATCAATCTCCAAGTAAACCAAGAGGCAAATCGGTTTGAAGACTTGTTGGTCAGTTTAGAAAACAAAAGACACTTGGATTAGTCGATGAAATCAAAGAATCTCAATTGTACTCCATCCATTTGCGAAAAAGCAAAAGAAATACTACAAGGGGCACCAGTTTTGGGGCCAATAAGCTGTCCATTGTCTAAGATTAAAGTGGTAAACTGTGTATTTTCAATTTATGTGAATTTCTCCTTGCCAGAATTGTTGATTAATCAAGTCATTACCACCCAAAGAAGAAAGGCTAGTTTCACATAGCTTATTGTGAGTTAGCATACCTCAAGCCATCTACACGAGAGATCTATTTTCCCTCTCAATCACACCATTTTGCTATAGCCTATAAGTCAAGAAATTTTTGAAGCATAAAAACACCCCTAGCATTTTCAACCACAGTCAAGAAATTTTTTAAGCATAAAAACACCCCTAGCTTATGCTTCAATGTATATCACCAACAATGATGTGACATGTCATCCATGAAAGTGACAAAGTACAAGTATCCTTCAATAGATCAATGTGCATCGCACCACACACATCACTATATACAAGCTGTAATTTTTTATCAACCACATTAGATCCATTTTTACGAAAGCAAACACTATTTTTTTCCAAAATACAACCCTCACATATATCATTTACTAGTGCCTTCAATTTACAAAGATCTAGCACCATATCCTTGCTTCTAAGAAGAAGCAAACTGCCATAGTTAAGACAACCAAATTAAGCATACCACAACTCACTGTCATCCATGGCCAATGCATCCTATGATGTTGTCCTCTCATACATATCAAGCTGATAAAGACCATTATACAATATGCCTATAACTACAAGATCTTCCCCATCACTACAATCATGCATGCTACATTATTCATGTGAAATTTTACCATGAATCCAACACATGCAATCGTTGAAACTGAAAGTTAGTTCTTTAACTCCCAAGTACATGCAAGACATCTAAGACCTCTAAGCACAATGGTAGCCTCATTCACTGCACCAATCGGATAAGCACAATGGTAGCCTCATTCACTGCACCAATCGGAATTTATCAATGTTCTAGACTTGACAATAACATCTCCATCCTGAGATCATATACAAAGTGCAATAGTCATTCCCGAATCGCAACCAATACTGATCTGTACAAATCCTTGAGCCAAATAGAATGTTTGCTTCATTAACAATAATAAATTCATTGATTGTCCCAATTTGTAAACCATCAACGCCCTTGACAGCATAAGAAGAATTATTGGCCAAGAATGATAACTTTTCCCTTGGGTGTATTTTGCAAAGAAACAAATACGCTTGAAACCAGCCTTCCTTCTCAAAGAGGGTGGTAAAACCTCATCAAGCACTTAATTACAGCAATTAACAACTAAACATAAACTAAAATGCACACTTTACCATTACATTCTTGGACATTGGACACCCTGTCGGCTCCAAAACTGGCACCCCTTGCGGTATTCCTTTAACTTATATTGCTATGCTATTGGATGGAGTACAAACTGAGATTTCTTAATCTCCTTTGCTGATCCCAAAGCCCCTTACTATCACAACTGATTAGCAGGACTTTCTAACAATTTGCCCCTTGATCTTCACCCAAGACTCATACAAATTGGACCTCTAACTAGCCAAATGCAACGCCAAATCAAACGCGATGGGCTGGCATTTAAAATTCCCGGCCATTCCTCCTTGAATTCCAGCTACTCATTTCAATGTATGATGCCTCTAACTATTGGCACAAGTCCCAAGGTGGCCACTAAACCCTAATTTCTGTTGAAAATTAGGGTTTACAGCATAAATCTCACTACTGTCCACACCAAATCTAGCTAAGAAACTCTTCACATAGCTAAGAAATGCTAAGATACTCAGAGAATGGACTGGGGAAGGTACAAGATTGCTGAGCAGAGAGAAATTTCTGAGTTTTCATGCGGGAAAACACCTAATGATAACTGATGTCTGCCCTAATCAGCCCCAAATGCTATCATCTGCTGCCAAGAGGGAGTCAACCTATTGTCGCATGCATTAAATGTTGTGGCCTGCATCTGTAGGCATCATAAAAATTTCACGTCCCTGTGACATACAACTAAAATACACACTTTACTGTGATATTCTTCGACATTGAACACCTTGTTGGCCCCAAAACTCGCACCCCTAGTAAGATTTCTTTAACTTGTATTGCTATTGGATGGCATACAAAACTGACATTTCTAAATCTCCTCTACTAATCCAAAAACCCCCTTGCTGTCACAACCAATCAACGAGTCTTTCGAGCAATTTGCCCCTTGATCTTCACCCAAGACTTATACAAATTGGACCCCTAATTGGTCAAATGCTGCCCCAAATCAAATGGGATGGGTTGGCATCTAAAATCCCGTGCCATTCCTTGAATCCCGGTTGTCGATTTCAATGTACGATGCCTCTAACTACTGGCTTGCGTCCCAAGGTGGCTACCAAACCCTAATTTCTATTGAGAATTAGGATTTATAGTAGAAATCTTCCTATTGTCCATTAAATCTAGCTAAGAAAATCTTCAAATGGTTGAGAAATACTGAGATACTCAAAGAATGAACTAGAGAAGGTGAGAGACTACTAAAGAGAGAGAAATTTCTTAGTTTTTCACACAAGAAAACCCCTAAAAATGAATGTTGCCTACCTTCATCGGACCCAAATATTGTTGCCTACTGCCAGAAGAAAATCAACCTACTATTGCCTAAATCTGTAGGCATCCTCATAAATGTCCCCAACAGTAGCAAATTCTCCTCGACACCCTCTCTCTCTCTCGCTCGCTCTCTCTCTCTCACTCTCTCTCTCTCTCTCTCTCTCTCTCTCTCTCTCTCTCTCTCGTTGAACACACTCAATGAGTCTCTCCCAACCCCAAACAACCTGCTCTCCAATTGCATCACCATTTTTGCCAAGTGGCTGCCTTCTAATCCCATTTTCCAACAATTCCCAACCATTTTGTTAATTTTTAGAGTGTATTAATTATGAAAATTATTTTCAGTCCTTCTAACCCTACCCAAAATTGAGTGTGCCCATCCACTATGTAGTCCCTAGTGTCGCCACTGACACTTTTGCTCCATTAATTATCCTAGAGCCAAACTAACACCAACTGACATCCAAAACCCAACTGATATAACTTGTCACAACTTTTGCCTTTGACACCCGTTACTCCTTCAAGTCCTTGGTCTGTTACCATTAAATAATCGCCGTGTGCATCACATGTGCCTTACAACATTGCACATTAGATAATTAAATTAATCAAATGTTACTAGCAAGAGCTATCATAAACCAATCAATCTCTAAAATATTACAGCAAAAAACTGGCTAAAACAGCTCCAGGATGCCTAGAAAAGTTGATTCAAGGCCTTGATTCATGTCAGTCATGCAAAATGAAGCATAGAACAGCAAAAATACAATATACAGGGATTGGTGAGGCTAAACAGCACCATGTTTGTGAACAATTGCACTCTTATGCTGATCTCCAGGAAGAGTGCCTGGTCAGGCTTGCAATTAAGCACTGCATACAAGTCCATGATCCCTAATACCAGCTGTCAATTTGATACTTCCATCGAGGCAGAATCAGTTTAACAGCAGCAAAACTTACCCCTCAAACTTGTAGTCAACACACTACTATCCACTTGGGTGCCCATCCAACCCTGTCAATCGACTGGTCAATTCAGGAGTCACTCTTATTTTGGAGAATACCTCAGATAGTCCATCCATGTCATATACATACATTTATTTGCAAAGTCAGGTCGGTTTCCATCTCTAAAACAACTCTCTGAAGTGGCTGCTTCCACTTGAGGGAGTTTTTAATAGTACTGATTATTTGCAGGATCCACAATACAAAACGAAAAGCAAATACAAGAACAGGAAAAGCAAATACAAGAATAGGAAAATCTTCACACAGTTGAATTTAAAGCAAACAACGAAACCAAATCACATAGCTAACCAACCAATGAACTTTTCTTAACCAATAAATACCTTAGAACTTTGTTAATGTCCTCTTCTTCATCTACTTGCTGCAGTGCAGCAACCAGGTTGCTGCGCTTTAGTTCCCTGAGCTGCAGGCAGCCGTTTCCACATCTATTTAAATGGTAAAAGATTCTATATATCACAGTATCAGCTGTTTGACAACCAAGACAAGTGAAGGTGAGACTCTCAACTCTCAACACACACACACACACTCTCTCTCTCTCTCTCTCTCTCTCTCTCTCTCTCTCTCTCTCTCTCTCTCTCTACCATGAGGATATTCTCTTGTACATGGATACGTCACATAGGCTGAATTGGTCTTCAGTAGCATTAATCTCTTTCTCTGTCATAGGCTGATTTTTGTCTCAGAAGACGAAAATCTCTCTCTCTTTTTGTAAATCTCTCTCTCTCTCTCTCTCTCTCTCTCTCTCTCTCTCTCTCTCTCTCTCTCTCCAAATCAGTGGATTTAAACCAATAAGCCCCTCTCAACACATGGGCGAATATAGTGAAACAAGCACAAGCCGAAGTGGCCGAGAACTCCAAATGGATTGAGGTAGCCAAGAAGTCACCAACAAAGAAGGAGGAGTTTGTGAATGCAGCACTGGAGGAGGAGAAAAGGAGAAAGCTTAGAGCGCTCCACATCCGGGTGGTCGGATGGAAGGAAGGGGATAGCCCCTTGGCAGACGCCAAGCAGATATGTGAAAAGCTGGGAGTAGAGGACCCTCAAATAGTGGAGAATGCATGGCGCGTAGGGAAAGACCTCACCAAGGAAAGGCCTCTTATTCTCAAATTTGCCAACTTAGAATCCAAACGAGCCTTCCTCTCTAAAAGGACAGCTCTAAAAGGGGAAAAAGTCTACCTGGAGGATGACCTCACACCCGCACAGGTGGCACACCGTAAAGAATGCATGCCACAGATCCGGGAGACTCGCAAAGCGGGAAAATGGGCAGTATACAGAGATGGTCATGTCATCATCACAGATAAACACCAATGATGGGGCGCGGCCTATGAGACCCACCTGAGGTTTGCAGTGTGGAACTGCAACGGAGCTATGAAAACAGATGCAGGATTATTCCAGGAGACCTTCACCAGCAAGGACATCGTCCTCTACACAGAAACCCACCAAAGCCCAAGCACCTACTTACCAGAAGTGAGGGGATATAGATGGGAGACTACATGCCGCCCTAGAGCCCGAACAAAAGGAGGGAGCCGAGGGTCCGAAGGGGTGGCTGTGTTGTACAGGGAGGAGTTACAGCCCATGGTGCAAGTCATGCGGAAAGATGAGGAAGCCCGGTTCATGTGGATCCGGATACATACAGATCGCCCCCGAGACATATACATGGCGGTGTGCTATTTCCCACCAGCACACTCCCCATACGCATCACCGAAGGGCGAGTCACCATACCTACCACTGTACGAGGATATCATGCACTACTCCAGCTTGGGGGATGTCATGTTGGCCGGAGACTTCAACGCACGCACAGCACAAAGGCAGACCCCCTTCTTCAAGAGCGAAGACCGCATGTACAAAGAGATCACATTGGAGGAGATAGGACTCAAGCGGGCATCACAGGACACAGCTGAATGCACCGAATATGGTGAACACCTACTGGCGTTAGGGGGGGCACACGAACTAGCCATCCTCAACCGTCTCGACAAATGGCTCGGGTCAGATGCCCTCACATGCTTCCCACACAAGCACGCAGCCAATTGCATCGGACGGGGGGCACATGGAGCACCCACATAGAAACTGGGAGCAAGCACAATGGACTATATCCTCGGCCCTCTATCACTTATCCCCGACATCCAGTCCTTTAAAATATCACCTCGCCCACTCGCAGTGGCTGCCGACCATGCCTACCTGCAATTTGACATAACATGCAGGTATGACCTAACCCCCCCAACAAGCAACCCCCCAAGATTCCCCATGAACCACTTTACCAGGCTAACTGCGAGCGCATACTCCGACCATCTCTACTGGAGCCTGCATCTCTACTGGAGCCTGCAGGAAATGGACCCCCACGCACCCCTGGAGGAGGTCACAGCACAGTTGGCGGGCACACTACACACCTCAGCTACCGAATACTTCCCCCACACATCCCCCCACTCCACCCCTCCGAACAAGAATGTCCCACAGAATAGCTGGTACGACGCAGAGTGCAGGGAAACCCGGCTCCGTCTTCAACAGGACGAAGCACGCGAAGTACACACGCATAAACATGCACACTTGATCTTCCGTCGTCTAGTGTGACGGAAGAAACGAGCCTACCTCTCCAAAGTGGAACACGAATTCTACCAACTATTCTTAGGACAGGACAGCAAAGAGGCATGGAAGGCGTTTCAGAAACCCCGAGCCCAGACACCCATCACCTCCCCGAACACTTGGCACGCATATGCAACCTCACTATACCAAGTACCCAAGCAGCCCCAGCTACCCCGGCCCTTTAGGGAGCAAACCCGGATCATCCACATTCTTCAGCATGGAGCGGGTTCGGGGCGCCATTGATAGACTCCAAAATGGCCGTGCCCAAGACCACGAAAGCTTGGTAGCAGAGCATTTGACCCATGCCAGAGACATACTGGCACCTCTCCTAGCACAAATGTTCAACAGAGCCCTATGGGAAGGCTTCCCTGCCAGCTGGTCAGCCAACACATAATACCTATCCTGAAGGCCGGAGACCCTATGGTTCCCACGAACTACCGAACAGTCATGGTTGGCCATGTACTAGCCAAGCTATATGGATCCATACTGGACCACGAGCTAAGCAAGTGGACAAAGCAACACCAACATCGGGCGGCAGGACAAGCAGGGTTTAGGAGGGGGTTCTACACCCTTGACCATATCCTCACACTGAGAGCCATCATAGAGAGGGCAGAGCACATGGAAGACGGGTGTATTGCTGCTTCGTGGACTTCCACAAGGCCTTTGACATAGTCCCACGAGCGAGGCTCATGCAGAGACTCAGGAACTCGAGGTCCCAACCAAAATGTGATGGGGGATACTGGCACTATACGAATCGGTAACGGGCCGAGTTCGAGCACCAGGAGGGCTATCAAAGGAGATAACCAGCACCATCGGAGTCAAGCAAGGATGCCCACTCTCACCCACCCTATTTGGCCTCTACATTGATGAGATCTCAGAGTACATAGATAGATTGGGCGAGGAGGGATCGAGCCTGGGAGGGACACTGATACCCATCTTACTATATGTGGACGACATAGTCCTCATCTCCAGCACACCCGAAGGGCTACAGCGCCAACTGGACGCACTACACGCCTTCTGCCAAGACAAAGACCTAACTGTGAACCTGGGAAAAACCAAGGTCATGGTGTACATCAACCCAATTGCTCCGACAGTCGGTACCCCACTTCACATACGACGGAGAGACCGTGGACGTGGTCCAAAGATACGTCTATCTGGGGATTACATTCTCTGGACCGAGATTTACCCTGAGAAAAGCAGCAGAAGATAGACTAACCCGAGGCTATGCAGCCCTCGGGTCAATGGAGAACCAATGTGCCCGCATACAGTTCCAGGAACCCCGGACAAAGCTTTGGCTTTTTGACACCTTGGTCACACCAGCCCTCCTGTACGGGGCTCCCATATGGGGTTCCAGTCTCTACTACACGCAGAGGGCCCCACAGGATCAACCACTGCCTAAGGAGGAGGCCACCTATGAGGGATGGGAGCAGATGGAGAGACCCTTAATACTTATGATCTCACGGATGATCCGAAGCAAGCCCTGCGTACCACACGAGATCATCCGCGCAGAGCTGGGGGCACCGCCCCTCGTGGCTAAGGCCCTCTTCCAGACCGTGACCTTCTTGCACCGAATATGGGACCTGCCCCGACACCGATACCCCAAACTCACCTTGGAGTCATCCAAACAGCTAGCAACACAAGGAGACACTGAGTGCTGGTATGCCCGAACAGAGACCTAGCTATGGCTCCATGGCCTGCACATGGACCACCTCCCCGCACTACAATACAACCTAGACTGCCCACACTTGGAGCTCAGCCGAGAGGAGGTGAATCGCATCATCAGAATGGATATCATCCAGACAGACACAGCCAGGACATGGGTGACCCCCACGTCGGAACTAGGAACCAAGAAGGCTTTCTACCGAGAGCACTTCCTGCACATCTCCCCGGATGGCTTCATCACCCACCCAAGCTACATGGACACACACCTGTCTCACGGGGTCAGAAGTGTCATCGGACAGATCCGCATGTCTTTACACCAACTACGGGTCGAAACGGGCAGATATAGGGCCAACCCCCTCCCCCCAGAAGACCGAATCTGTCAGCTCTGCCATCTCGAGCCAGAGACAGAGGAACACTATATCTGTAGATGCCCAGTGTACTACGAAATCTGGGGACGCTTCCACTGCCTATTCAGCGAAGGATTTGGACCACTCTTCAAGGTGATGGAATTCAAAGACCAGAGATGCCTGGGGCTCTTTCTACTCGAAATACGACGCTACAGAGACCACCTCCTACGAACCACGAAGCAAAGACAAGGAGCCACCAACCAACGCACACTCAACGAATTCTACCAAATACTAGCTACCCTCCCCACCACCGAGCCCTTACTAGCCCAACTGGCCTCCCGACCCTGGGGGACCACCTTAGAAATAGCCACAGCGAGAGGCAAAGCCCGGCGCCCACACCCCGCCGACCCCCATCCCCGCAAAAGATACATGTCGAAGATACAAGGGATACTACGCCGCCATCGAAGGGTCCTGCCCTGACGCTTTAGTCTCTCCATGTTAGACCGACCCATGCGAGACATCCTAGGATGAACACTCCAGGAGCAGTTCCACACTGCACTGGGAGTACCTCTAGATTGTATCTAGTCTAGATATCATTTTGTACCTACTCAATTTAGTCCAACATAGCATAAATGTTAGCTTCACTGGGACTTTTGAAATCTCCCAGACATTTTGTATGCAACATTTTGGTCTCATAGGCCAACTTGGCCTATTGTAGACGTTAATATAACTTTCTTTCTTCTTTCTTCTCTCTCTCTCTCTCTCTCTCCAAATCAGTGGATTTAAACCAATAAGCCTCTAGCATTGCATACATATATATAGACAGCAACAGAACCAGATCAAATGTTTTTCACTCTTGTGATGCATCACATGAGGCCCCAAAACTAACTACTACTATCAAGCACCTATCTTCTAGCTAATCACAGGTCTTAAGCTTGGATTCATCTATCTTGATGCTCTTCTTGCGAGCAGCCTCCTTGCCAAATGTGTTTGTGCTTACAAGCCCACCCTTGCGGCCCATCTCCTATGATAAGCTTCCCTCCCAATTCGCTCCAAGTAACTCTACATTCCCTTGCAGCCTCCTTCAATGATTTTTTGTTGAGCCACCTCTGATATATCTCCCCTTGCCTCTACCTCCTCAAATGGCTTGTAGCTAGGAGTGTTGTCCGCCTTTGTAATCCACCTTTCATCCCATCATTGTGCACCCTAGCTTGAGCCTCCTTGGACAGGCTGCCACAATCATCAGACATGATGGTAATAGTCCTATGTGGTAAAGCACTCAATAATCCAAATCGAAAACACACACACATTCTCTCTCTCTTTTTTTCGTGAAGATAATTGAATTAAGTAGTAAATATTTACATCAGACCATCACGTCAGCATTCTCTCTATATCTCTTACTTTACACACACACACACACACACACACTCTCTCTCTCTCTCTCTCTCTCTCTCTCTCTCTCTCTCTCTCTCTCTCTCTATGCGTGTCATCCTTGCGCAGGGGCCATGCTAATCTTCTCTGTATCGTTCCAATGTTATCAGATCTCTCTCTCTCTCTCTCTCTCTCTCTCTCTCTCTCTCTCTCTCTCTCTCTCTCTCTCTCTCTCTCTCTCTCTCTCTCTCTATGCGTGTCATCCTTGCGCAGGGGCCATGCTAATCTTCTCTGTATCGTTCCAATGTTATCAGATCTCTCTCTCTCTCTCTCTCTCTCTCTCTCTCTCTCTCTCTCTCTCTCTCTCTCTCTCTCTCTCTCTCTCTCTCTCTCTCTCTCTCTCTCTCTCTCTCTCTCTCTCTCTCTCTCTCTCTCTCTCTCTCTCTCTCTCTCTCTCTCTCTCTCTCTCTCTCTCTCTCTCGTGAAGGTAATTGAATTAAGCAAATGTTTTGCATCAAACCATCAGGTCGGCTTAGAACTCTCTCTCCAAAAAATATATACATCAGACCATCCGGTCAAGATTCTCACTAAATCTCTTACATTCTGTTACATCAGACCATCAGGTCCTCCAAGAAAGTGACGAAAGACTATCAGGACTTTAACACAAGAAGAAAATCACACTGCTGGTGTAGAGCGAACAATAGCCAGCCAGGGGGCAGCAATGTCAAGAAGAATGAGGTCAGCTGATATCATAGAAGAAATCTGCCATAACACCAATGTGAAAAGCCCCAAAATTTCTGCAGTGAATCTGCTCCAATTGCATCAATACATCTTCACGAGCATCAAGTACGAGCTAATGTTGCAAAAATTTCATGATTTCTGCAAAAGCCCCAAATTTCGGGGTCCAAGAGTACACAATTTGCAAGAAATTTGCTCAAACAAGTAAAAATTTCACATGCATCTGAAAATCCCCAAAATTTCTGAGACCCGTGCACTCAATGTCTGCAATTTATGGTTCAAAAATCACTAAATCATGTATCTGACTCCAAATTTGGGAAAAGCCCCAAATTTTAAGGAGCAAAAAAGTATAGATGTATGGTGGTAAGAAAGTCACTAGTGGAAACAGCTTAGGATCCACTTAGGGGTACTCTACACAAAGAGATACATATATATATACTACATGATGAGAATGCATTGTTGAGCTAAAATACATTACAAATTGATTAGCTCTTTAAAACCCTAATTTGGGAGGATCCTTCTAAATCTATAAATAGACTAGCTGCCCACCATTCAGTCAATCCTTGTCTTGCAGATTTCGGCCATCAACCCTCTTCCACTAGCTATCCCCCGGCCCCTAACGACAGTTGCTATGTGGTCTACAGTTGTCGCCCAACCTCCCACTATTGTCCATGATCAGCTACCATCATCTTCAAGCAATGACATTGCTGCATTTATAAGCTCTAGAGACTACTACATTTTGGTTTCCAGCCTACTTCCCTTCCATTTACAGCATCAGCCTGATTTGTGTTTGCAAATGTATGTCACTTTTGTGTTTTCAACACTTTTCTTCATCAACCTCTACTCCCATCGTTGGTGGTTATTGCACTCGGGATCTGTCTTTGGTAAACCACACACATTGACACCTCCCTCAGTCCACTCCCATAAGAGCCACCGGTGGACAGCTCATCCCTTAAGCATTCTATACATTCTCTCATTCATTTACTCTTTCTTCTCTATTTGTATTTGTGTTTTTGCTTTTTGTATTGCATGTTGCATTTTTGTGTTTTACGTTTTGCACTTCACATTTAGGGTTTGCATTTATTGTATTACTATTTGAGTTATTATGTGACAGTCGTGTTCATACATTCTGTGTTTTCTCTATGCAAACCCTAGCGTATCTTCACATGCACAAGTAGCAAGGTGCCACTTAGACAATGCCCCCCAGGAAGATTTATGATGATCATACAATACAAAGGGTACATAAGACAAAGAAGGAAGGATGTCAAGGACAAATGATGGACTTGTAAATACCAATGAAGATTAGAGACCCCCTCTCATCCATAGATGCCCATGCTAAAGGAGGAAGAGAAACCTAATGTCGGTCTTCATGTGGTGCTGAGAACCACTATGTAGAATAATGTAGGTGGGCCTAACACTCCTTAGCTAGAATAGCCAAAAGAGAATCTACCATCTAGTACACAAAGCACGCATGTACTTCACCTTGGGAGAGGAATCCTATGGAAGTGGCATCGGTAAACCCGGATCTCAACCTCGAGAGAGGGCATATGCTAGCCAAGAAGTGCTAAGATAGCAATCCACCATGCAAAAGGAATGAAGAAAGAAGACCTGACAACCCCCCAACTAAAAGAGTGAGGAAACCAAGGTGATGGAATGTGCTTGTACTCAATCTCAGATGATGGCTCCAATGTTGATCAATTCTCTTGGACATGCTTGAAACTCGGCCTCGAGAGACCGGTCCTATACCAATCAAGAATATGAAGGCACAACCAACAAGGTAACATTCAACCTAACATGAAAAATAAACAAACTACTAGCATAAGAAATAGTATTAAATAATAAAAACACCTCAACTAAAAGGAAAGAAACACAAGTGCTAAGAGAAAGAAAGAGATGCCCAAGGCCCAGTCTCGGAAGAGAAGATACCATCTCCATCTCCATCTCCATGCTAATGGAGGCAATAATCACCGAGGCAAGAACTGATAAATCAAACCTTCAAACCAATTAGGACCCCTAATTATTTACAATGTTACTCTTGAATTAAAATACAAAATCTAGCATAAAAGATCTAACACCCACACCAAAAAAGAAACCCTACATACCATATGTTTCATATTGAGATGCTTTGAATGCTATGCCAACTTAAAAAGAAAGCAAAGAGTGTAGGATACAATAGAAGTAATTGAAAATAGTGAGAGTGAAATAGAAGACTTAAAAAAAGTTAAAGATACAACTACGCCTATGGTAGCCTAAAGAAAGTGGAGCTTACCTAAGGATCTACCACCCACACCAAAAAAGAAACCCTACATACCACATGTTTCATACTGAGATGCTTTGAATGCTATGCCAACTTAAAAAGAAACCAAAGAGTGTAGGATGCAACAGAAGTAAATGAAAAAAGCGAGTGTAAAATAGAAGACTTAAAAAAAGTTAAAGATACAACTAAGCCTATGGTAGCCTAAGGAAAGTGAAGCTTACCTAAAGTTCCCAAGGATGACCTAGGACTTCTAAGAAACTAGCCCAATGGGAGGTAATGACCGAGCTAGTTAGAGATGTCATAAGGCACTGACTTAGGGGCAAATCGAGGATCCGTCGCACCAATGGCTAGCCATTCATGAACACAAATACCAAGGGGTGAAGAAACTATACAACCTCCTTGAGGAACACCCTCTCTGAAGGCACAGACCTAGGGGCAAATCGAGGATCCATCCCACCAATGGCTAGCCATTGATGAACACAAATACCAAGGGGTGAAGAAACTATACAATCTCCTTGAGAAACACCCCTCTGAAGCTCCTTAGAGTGGCACTACCACTGCTGAAAGGGATTGAGGTTGGTTTGGAAATTGGTAATGGATTCAGCTTTGGAGTGGGTAGAATACTCTTAGCTATGGATGGTGTGATTTTGGGTGTGGGTCTAATAACCTTGGCCTTTGAGCGAAAATTGCCACCTATATGGCTCAGTTTATGGCAAAAGGTACAAAAACTATTCTTTTTAGGCAAGTAGTGCCAAAAGGACCTTTATGATGGTTGAACTTTACCACTCTTTTTCTTTCAAAGAAGAAGACTGAGCATCAACATGAGAACGTGGTTTGTGTTTAGGATTAATCAAGAAGGGCAAGATAGAGTCTAAATATGCAAATAATTTATGTCCGATCCCTTAGTCTTCCAAGGAAAAAGGTGACTCAATAGCACAAGAAAAGGGTTCATGTGTGTTTGAGCAAGCGGGGAGGTTGGTACTCTGTGCAACAGGGCAAATTCCCCACACAAAAGGACCAGAGCGAAGAGAATGGCACACTTGTAGGCATGGAAAAGGTACATAGTACAAGGATAGCATTCTCGACAACAAAGCACCAAGGTGGGGTGCAAAGTGGCACACATCTAAGTGTCTAGTTATGGCCTAAAACCTAAATGTGTATTAAAGCCAATGTGAGCTAAGAATGGATAACCTATGATAGTCCTAAAGTAGGGTTCTAGATGGAAGGGAAAAATTGAAGTGGGAAGTGATAGTGGCAAGGAAGGGCAGGAAATGTAAAGATGAATGTGAAGCACCAAACTCAAACTCAAATGAAAGAGAAAATAAAGGATCACCAAAATTGCTTATGGAGAACTTGAACTTCAAGTTGTGTCCAAAGTGGATAGTCTTTCCTTAACTAAGAGGTGATCAATCTCGTCAATAGCGACCCAACTGATACAATATTTATAATTGAGGCTGGTCCATGGCATCCGTACATTGTCAGACCTAGACGCCTTGCCCAACCGACAAGTATCAAAGCACATAGCATTGCAATTGGAGGTATGAGATCTATCTGGGTCCCACAAGGTGGCATATCTAAAAGGTTCACTAACAATTGTCGTTCTACAGAGAAAGCCTTCAGAAATGTTCCACCTTAGTAGAGCTATAGTCATCCATCATTCACTCCCCCAAGTCATAGGGAGCAACTTCACAGAGCTTGTAGTATCTTCAAGAGCTTTGGCAACAATTTATTCATGCATGGGCATGCCACACCATGTTCCTCTCACTATAGGATGGCAAACCTAATAATGTTACACTCCACCGCATGCCTACTTTCACCCATACCCCCAAACTGCCCTATTTTATTGATTGTATTTAGACTATTGGTTATGTCTTAAAGGAGACAACAAAGAAGTAAAAACTTATAAAGTTCCTTGCCAATGTGCTTTTTTAAAGCTTTATCATAATCTAGTTGTTGAGCTAAAACTGAATTAGCTTAACTTAAACAACCCCAAAACATGCTTAATTAATGAACCAAACCTTTTATTTTAAAAAGAAACGCAATCCTAGATAGTTATTGTGTCCCACATGCAAAAACCTAATTTGGGTGCCCCGAACTTCCTATAAATAGGCATTCAGCCCACCACTCTCCCTCAATCTCATTTTTGCAAATTTCAAGTCCTTCACCTTGCTGCCCACACCTGGGACGCAGAGGATGTTGCGATCCAAGCCGGCCATTGCTATCTACAACAATCTAGTGCCTATTTACAACCGATCACACATTGTTCGGAGCTGATTTCAGCCGGCTGACTGTTGTTGTTGCTGATCTCCTCACTTGTGTTTTAAGTCTTTCTCTCTCCTTACCTACGTTTTTAGTCTTTCTCTCTTTTACACTACCATTTGCATCAGATCCAGTCTTCCTTCGTTGTGTTTGCTGGCGTTCGACATCTAGAGGTTGCCTTGTTGCATTTCGAGATCGGTTCGGAATATGACACACTCTTCAGCTCATCATCCCTACCCTAATCCTCAAGATACAGGAGTTGTGGTACCATAGCAACTAAGAAACATGTTTCTTTCAGTTTGAAACTTATAAAACGTTTTAAAGAATAAAAAACGTGGGTGTTTTCTTTTTTGTGAGTTGGAACCCAAAACGTGGTTTTTTTGGTAAAAACTACTGGGCAATGTTAAATATGATGATGATGATGTGTAATGACCCGTGAGGGCTCAAGATTTTGGATGAGAGGTTGATTTTTTTGTAGTTTTGTTTAGTTATTGGACTTTGTTAATCTAGTATCTATTCTTGTCTTGAGAATTGATTATTATACGACTTTAGTCTCATTTATGAGTTATTTATGATATATTATGATTCATTCTTGATTTTGACATTTCATCAATTTGTTTTGAAATGAGAATCATAATGTTGCAACTTGACTCAGTCTATATTGTAGATATGGCTATTTACATATTTATTTCGATTTTCTTTGTATGATATATATGAATCATAATGTTTGAGTTCTAAACCATAGTATAGCTTGTTCAAAGACTAACTTTGACATAAGCGACAAGTCAATAATGAATCACGGATATGTAACGTATTATTCTCAATTGACTCTATTATCACTTAACCTCAATTGGCCATTCTTTATTTAAGAGAGAGTTCCATAGAGGTTTATAATATCTTTCTCTAGTTAAAACTATTAAAAATCCCTATATTAAAAAACCGACGTTTCTTATTTTACCTCTCTTGAAAAAAACTTACAAAACTCATTTCTAACATTTCGTTTCTAAATGTTTCTGACATTTCTGACTGCTATGTGTGGTGCAGTATTCACTCTTTACATAGTGTATTTACTACATGAGCATTGTATATTCAACAGTCATTCATTTCATTATTATCTATGTTCAGTCTTTGAGTTACCCTAACCCTAATTGTGTTCTGCATTATCAGCTTATGTTTGTCGTACGATTAGTATTCTATTTTTATGTGTGAAGCATCTCATCACATGGTATCACAACATCTCGTCCATTGCTAATTCCATCCGTCTTTGCAAGACTTCGTAGACTCCTCGGAAACCGACGTGCACCCTCGGTCCGATACCTTGGCCTCTCTGGGGTGATCAGTTGGGCTCCCTTGGTAAGATAACCATCGCCTTTGTAGTCTTGATAGGTCACTGGGCAGCCGATGTTCTCCCTTTGGCCAATGCCCTAGCTGCTTTAGGGTGGGACGTCTTGGGGTAAAAGACTATATATGTTAAGGTTTTATTTCTCATGGCTCTATTTTAAACCTAAGAGAGGATATTGAGCTAAAAATGCATTAGCTTAACTTTAAAAACCCCAAAACATGGTTAGTTAATAAAGCAAACCTTTTATTTTAAAAAGAAACGCGATCTTAGAGAATTATTGTGTCCCACATCCAAAACCCTACTTTGGGTATCCCAAACTTTCTATAAATAGGCATGCAACCCACCACTCTCCCTCAATCTCGTTTTTGAAGATTTCACATCTTTCAACTTGTTGCCCACGCCTAAGACGCAAAGGACATCGCCATCCAAGTTGGCCATTACTGTCTACAACAGTCTGGTGCCTATATCCAACCTACTGCACACTATTTACAGCTCATTTCAGCCTACTGACTGCTTTGCTAGTCTTCTCACATGCGTTTTTAGTCTTTCTCTCTCCTACACTGCCGACAACATCAAATCCAACCTTCCTTGGCTGAATTTTCTAGTGTTCAACATCTGAAGCCTGCCTTGCTCCATTTTGAAACCATTCAAAGTACAATACACTCTCTAACTCATTACCCTTGCCCTAATCCTCAAGATACAGAAGTTTGTAGTACATTATTCACTCTTTGCATAGTGTGTTTGCTGCATGATCAATGTATATTCAACAGTCATTCGTTTCATTATTATTTGTGTTCATTGTCTCTCTGTTACCCTAACCCTAACAGTGTTTTGTGTTATCAGTTTGTGCTTTGTCGTATGATTGGTATTGTGTTTTTGTGTTTAGAGCATCTCGTCTCCATTGCTAATTCCATCTGCCTTTACAAAACTTAGTAGGCCCTTGGGCAACCGACACACACCCTTGGTCCAATGCCTTGTTCTCTCTAGGGTGATTACTTGGGCTCACTTGATAAGATAACCATTGCCTCTATAGTCTTGGTAGCTCACTAGGCAACCAACATGCACCCTTTGCCCAATGCCTTGGTTGCTTTGGGGTGGATCGCCTTAGGATAAAAGACTATATATGTTAAGGGTTTATTTCGCATGGCTTTGTTTTAGATCTAAGAGAGAATGTTGAGCTAAAAATGCATTAGCTTAACTTAAGCAGTCCAAAAACATGCTTCACTAATGAAGCAAACCTTTTATTTTAAAAAGAAATGCGATCCTAGAGAGTTATTGTGTTCCACATGCAAAACCCTAATTTGAGTGTCCCAAACAATCTATAAATAGACATGCAACCCACCATTCTCCCTCAATCTCGTTTTTGCAAATTTTAAGTCTTTCAGCTTGCTACCCTCACCCCAGATTTCAGCCTACTAACTACTGTTACTGTTAGTCTCCTCACATGTGTTTTTAGTATTTCTCTCTCATGTGTGTTTTTAGTCTTTCTCTCTCCTATACTATCGTCTGCATCAAATCTAGCCTTCCTTAGCTGCGTTTGCTGATATCCGATATCTAGAGACCGCCTTGCTACGTTTCGGAATCCATTTGGAGTACAACATACTCTCCAACTCATTATCGCTACCCTAATCCTCAAGATACAAGAGTTTGTGGTACAATATTCACTCTCTGCATAGTGTGTTTGTTGCATGAGCATTGTATATTCAGTAGTCATTCATTTCATTATTATTTATGTTCATTGTCTTTGAGTTATCCTAATCCTAATTGTATTCTGTGTTATTAATTTGTGCTTTATTATACAATTGGTATTGTGTTTTTATGTTTAGAGCATTTCATCATACTAGTCATAATATTTTTTGTCTAAAAGTGTATTGTGTTGGAATTTGATTATCGTGTGCTTTGTTTGTGAATAACAAAGTTAGTTAGTGATAAATGTGTTTCAAGGGGTAAGTGCAGTAGATCCTTTTCATCCCAAGGTATTCTTCTTTTGTTGAGATATAGCTAGCATAAAAGAAAATATATTTTTACCTATTTATTAAGTGCTTTGCCTTGACAAACATTGTGTAAGATCTATTTATCCTCATGTATGAACACATATTATTGTCTAAAAGTACATGTTTAGATGTGAACATCTTTTACACCATTTAGCATTAAATAAGGGTCAAAGTTATAGGTGGATACCTTGGCCTATATATTCAAGCCCTATCACTTGTACTTTCATCTCACTCATCTCATCTATCATTATCAATCTATCTTTCAATTTAGTGTGCACTTGCAAGAGAGCTCTCTCTCTCTCTCTCTCTCTCTCTCTCTCTCTGTGTGTGTGTGTGTGTGTGTGTGTGTGTGTGTGTGTGTGTGTGTGTGTGGAGTTCTATCCGCCAATAGCTTGCTGGTCACACGTGAGCTGCATGCCCGACACCTTGTACACATGTTTGATTTGATCAGCATTTAGCTCTAGCTAGATTGTCAAGCACTTGTAATTCCTTGAATTTGCTTTTGAATAATATACTTAGCCATGTTTATTTTGCCCAAAAAAAAAAAAAAAAAAAAATTCTCGATTCTTCCAAATCATCTCATTCCCTCATTTTTTATGCTCTTCTTTGGCTCATTCATGCACCTCAGCCCTATTTTTCTGCTGGCATTTTTGGTGTTCTTCCTTCACCATCGTCTACCATGCCTCCTAGAGTTGAACTCTTCATGCCCCATATGCATACAAGCACTCTCTGATGCTTCTACCATACACACGCTCTACTGATTGGGTTTCTCTCCATGTTTTCTTTTTGCTCTACAATAATGATTGAGCCCAAGATAAGTTGTTTCCTTCGAGCATCATCAACCATTTGCATGCATGTCCTATTGTTTTGTGGACAGTCCCTGCTGCTGTTTTTGCATCATATAGGGATTTTGAACTCGAAAATTTTCACTTAAGTCAGTGAAACCTTAAAGTATGACCTGCTGAACATAGTAGAATTCCCAAGTGGACAACCAAAATGTGGTTTCACTCAAACAATCCATCCAGGGAAAAGAGGCTGCTTGCAGCATTACTTACATCCTTCTTGATGACACAGTCATCAACTCAGTTTCTATTTGTAATGCTACTTTAGATTCTGCTAGCTGCAATTAAACTCCAGAGTACCTAACTGCCTGATGTTGTCCATATCACATTCCTAAGAAACTGCATGATCAAGATATGAAAATGACTATATAACTCCCACACAGCATTTGCTTTTTCTGAGCAAGAAGTTAAAAGTAATAGATCTACAAAAGGCTTACGAAAGGGCTTATGAAAGACCTCCTTCAACAAGTCTGAAATGGTGAATTGTACTCACCATATCTTTCTTGAAATTCTAGTGTCTCTTGCAGAAACTCTAGCCCACGATGAGTTGCCAATAGCTCCCTTAAAACTGGCCTAAAGTCATCCTGTGCATGAGGCAGTCCCAGAAATTTTGTTGAATATCACCAGTTAGTTTGATAAGTATGTATGTGCATAGAGCGACAGCAAAGTAGTAGCAGCAGTAACTTACTTGTGTCAGATAATTTTTATCAGGTTGTTTCAGAACTGTAAAAATTCTGGTAGCCATGTCAGCTGAGACCATGTTATTCCCCATCCAATAATCAAGAAAAGATTTTCTGCACAAAACAATTAGATGAACCCTTAACACTCAAAACAAAAGCAAGAGGGAAACACAAACAGGTAATTTCTACAATGCTGCTTTGCTACTAAGTAATCACATGGCCTTTACCTGGATATGCCCCTTCCTATAAGTGTAATGAAACAAATACTATCAAGTACTGAAGTACATACTTACAACCAAAGACACAGGTAAGCATATGCCAAGAGCATGAAGCAGTAGCAAAGAGACAAATGCCATCCTGAAGAACTGAAAAGTTTCAACTGAATAGAAATACAATCATATCCCTTGCGTGTTTGATAGACTATCTAAAAAAGCAGAGCCTCTCAATGCCTTCCACAGCTTGGTTGAGGCTCTCATGTGTACAACACACAAGCTGCTACAGCAACCTTATGATCTTCTATGCGATGTGCAAAGCATGTCTAGCATGGGCCTCTGATTCTTATGAGCATGGAGTCCACTCTCGTGCATCTCAATATGCCTAGAGCATCTAAGATAATGCTCCTAGACATATCAGCATACAAGACAAGACTAACTAACACAATTGGGTAGGCCATTTCAAGTATATTAATGTGGTAAGATCAGCAGATACCTTCACAGAGAAGTATACGTCCTTAAGATTGGACTTGAACATAGCACCTCCAAATCATAGCAGACGCAGTTCAATGAGGTGACACTCTGAAGAAGCTTACTCCTTATAAGACGATCATGAGTGCCAGAAAATGCGTCACAAGCTTCAATTTTCAACATACCAAAGCCAGATCATATGATTTCATTGAAAGAGCCAAAGTTCCTACATGTTTTTGCCAAGGTATGAAGCCATGCAGCTCAGGCCAGCAATAGTAGTTATGGAAGCATACATCAAAATGACAGGCATGGATCTAGCCCACTACCATGAGACATAAGCTCAGGAGCTGTTCTTACACACAGCCTTTACTCTAAGAGTGAACTGATATTTCCAGCTTCAGAGGTTTCCATCACAGAATCAAGTGATGGTAAGACATGTATTCAAACATCCTTACTCCGACTCAGTTTCCTAAAGGTCCGCTTAACTAAAGATCAACAATGGTTATTTTATGCTAGGATGCTACTATCGACACTACAAACACTGTAAATGGCATGAGACAAAACAACCACCAGCGGAAATCATAGATATCCATTGCCACTGCCTCCGCAGATTCTTAGCTAACTACAAATTATAGTTGCTGAGCTGCATGTAACGTTTTTAAGTAGACCAAATCAAACACACAAGAGACACTTCTCATACATGGCATACAAATGATGAAATGCAATGAGGTATAGATGCTTGAAATCCTTGCAAAGGTATATTTCCCTGAGCTTTTCTCCAAAGGTGAGAAAATTTTGTGAGAGCAAGAAGAGATCGAAGCTCAGCTGAGAATGAAGTAGATAGTGTAGAGTGTGAGAACACAACACCCAATGCAATAATCTGAAGTGTAAGGTGCAAGTACAAAGTACAACCCTTAAACCTTAGGGTTGTAAGAGGGTGTTCACACCCGAAGTTTGTGAAACACGATAAGTGCCTAAAACATTGTAACGTAGACGCATAAAATAAAGGGAATAAATCTGGGGGGGAAAACCTCTTGTACAAAGAGTAAATAGTGCCCCAATGTCCTACTAAAGATCATCGACACTTCTCTGTGAGTATAGGCATGAGTCAAACCCAACAAACCCCCCTAGAGTGAAGAGTGATCAAGATACAAGGGTCATCCACCAAAGGAGATCAAATTTAAAGCATTGTGAAATGCTTCAAATTTGTCACGAGGAAGAACTTTGGTAAAGATGTCCGCCACATTACTGGTGGTAGGACACTACACAAGGCTGATATCTCTTGCATGTAGCCTCTCTCTAACAAAGTGATAATGAATCTCAATGTGTTTCATGCGTGCATGAAACACTGGATTCCGTGCCACTGCAATGGTACTCTGACTGCCAATGAACAAAGGAGTAGGTTCCATGATAGATACATCCACATCAGCTAACAAGCATCTAAGTCATACGCATTCAACTCTGGTAGTGAAAGCTGCCTTGTATTCAACTTCACATGACAGTGTGGCAACAACGGATTGTTTCTTGCTAAGCCAAGGGATGCAAGATGAGCCAAGAAAGAAACAATTACCACTAGTGGAGTGACGAGAATCATAATCACCAACCCAATCACAATCACTATAAGCATGTAAGTGCACTAGTCCCCCCTTGGCATAAAGCAATCCAACAGTCCTAGTACCCTACAAGTAACGGAAAACATGATTGATAGCTTGCCAATGTGACATGCGTGGCTAATGCATATATCTGCTCAAGGCTGAAACCGAAAATTGTACGTTCGGCCTACTGTTGCATATGTAGATAAGGCATCCAACTGTTAGAGCATATGTGTGGATACCAAACAAGTCACTCTCATCATGCAATGACAACTTCAGTCCAAGTTCCATTGGTGTATAGACTGGCTTACAATCTTGTAAGCCAAACCTCTCAAGAAGTTTACCAATGTATCTCGACTGTGACAATCCAATGCCTCTAGCATCATGAATGAACTGAATGCCCAAGTAATAGTGCAAAGGCCCCAAATCTGACATCTCAAAACTTAGCTATAAATTTTGTTTGAATGCTGAAATCTGATCAGCATGAGTCCCCGTAAGCAAAAGATCATCAACATATAGACATATGACCAGCAAGGATCCCCCCCCTTTACATACGTAACGGATAGACTCAGATGAGTTGTTTATGGACCCTTGGCTGAGTAAAAAAGCATCAATCTTTGCATACCAAGCTGGAGGAGCTTGTTTCGAGCCATATGAAGCCTTTTTTAGCTTACAGACTAAGTGTTCAAATCCCTTAACTGCAAAACCAATGGGTTGTTGTACATAAACCTCTTCATGAAGTTCCCCATATAAAAATGCAATCTTTATATCTAGCTGATGCACAGTCCATCCATAATGGGCAGTCAAAGCAACCATAGACCTAATGGTAGTCATGCGGGAGGTAGGTGCAAACGTCTCCTCATAGTCAATGCCTAGCCCTTGGCCACAAGCCTGGCTTTATATTTGTCAATGGATCCATCTGCATTACTTTTCAACTTCTAAACCCATTTTGTTCCAATGGCTTTCTTCCCAATAGGCAAAGACACTAAATCCCATATTTGATTCTTTATGATGGAATCAAACTCAGCTTGCATTGTTGCCATCTAATGCACACTATGTTGTGCATCCTCAAAACATTCACGCTCCTCAGCATCAAATATATCTCATCCCAAACTCCATGATATGTGCACCATTATGCATACGAGCTTGCCTTCTAGTACGACCAGCAATAGGAGCATCCAAATGACTATTTTTCATAGTCTGCAAATACCATCTAGGCATTTGTCTAGCCTCCTGACTATGTACAAGCTCTTGCTGAATTTCATATTCAACGCCTTGCTGAAAATTCAAATCAGCCATGGGCTGACTTTCTACATTACCCAGTGGAGCAAAGCTAAACATTAAGTTCATTTGCTAAAGCTCCAGCTGTATCACCTAAAGAAATGGGCAGCAACTCTTCAAATACATCACTGGCAGCTTGATATGTGTCAAAACCAACAAGGGATAATTCCGATTTTTAATTGAAAACTACATTCCGACTGACAAATACCATTCTAGAGACAGGATCATATAATCTATATCCTTTACTCTCACTACTGTACCCCACAAAAATGCATTTGACAGCCTTGTTATCCAACTTCTTCTTGAGTACCTTGGAAATGTGTGCATATGCAAGACACCCAAAAGTACGAAAATGCCCAACAAAAGGTTTCCGACTGTTCCAAGCCTCAAAAGACGTAATATTCTTTAATTCCTTGGTGGGGCATCTATTCAAGACATGGCAATCACACATAATTGCTTCCATCCAAAAACTATGGCAAGCTCTTTGCTCATACATCTGGCCATCTCCATGAGTGACTGATTCTTTCTCTCTGGAACCCCATTCTACTTGGAGTATAAGCCATAGTGTACTTATGAACAATGCTCTTCTACTTCAAAAAAGAATTTAGCATAGAGAACATGCATTGCCCCTCTCGGTCCAAACCGAGAGTCTTCACTCTGCAGTCAGATTGATTTTCAACAAGTGCTACAAAAGCCAAAAATGCATCATACACTTCTGACTTTTTCACCAAAGAGTAGACCCAACAAAAGCAAGTAAAGTCATTAATAAAAGTGACGAAATAGTAACAGCCACCCAATGATTTTGTCTGCATAGGACCACATACATCTGAATGCACAATCTATAACCTGGCAGTAGCTCTAAAAAACAATGCATTTTTCCCAAAATACATCCCTCGCATAAGTGCTCAGGAGGTCTCTGCAAGAGAGATAAACCATCAAGCATCTGTGTACGTTGCAAAACCATCAAGCTACCATAGTTTACATGCCCCATGCGAGCATGCCATAACTCCGCCTGAGGCATAGCAAGAGTAAGAGTGGATGTTAAATAGACCAACTGATCAACTAAAAGAGCATCCAACTCAAATAACCCATGACACAGAGTGTCAATCAAAACCAAAGTCATGTGTTCCTTATCTCTCACCATGCATCTGTTATCATCAAAGGTGACCTGTAAACCACACCTTGTCAAAGAAGAAATAGATAACAAATTCTTCTTTATACCTAGCACAAACAAGGCATCCTACAAGCAGAGAATAGGACCATCAATGGCTGTCAACACAATCTCCCCAATACCTCTAACAGGGTACGATGCATTGTTGGCACACTGTATAGACTTGCCAACCGGGGCTGCAATAACAAAAGTAAACAAATCTCTGTAAGATGTGATGTGCCTAGAAGCACCATTGTCAAGAAAACATGTGTCTGCATCCTCAATAGAGCTAAATGCTCTATCAGCCCAAGAAGAGTTATAATTGCATGTGTAAAATCATTAATCCATGTCTGCAACAAAGGACGCTGACTCAATAGCAATGAAAGGTGCATCAGAAACACAAATCCTTGCCTCCTTCTTCTCCTTCGCTATGCACTTTCTACACTCAATAATGTAGTGGCCTAGCTTCTTACAATAGTGGCACTTGCCCTTCTTGGCTTGCGTGTCCCCCCTGTTTCTTACTGCCCTATGAAGTGCCTGAAGTCGCAGAGCTCTGCGGAGCATTCTTTGCTTGGCTACCCTTGCCCTTCTACCATGCCATAAAAGCTTACTCAAAGGTTATAATATCAACACCACTAATCTTTCATGTTTGCTCTTCCTCTAAGAGCAAACTGACCAGCTAAAGGAAAATAAGTGGCTGTGGGGCAATCCTCATGGTGAGGTTCAAGGCCGTATGAAAGGCCAAGTATGAATGCGGCAATGAATTCAAGGTAGTAGATATCATCTATGCATCTAAGTAATACTCATCGACATTCATAAGCTACTTACGCAAGTCTTGAATTTTATTTAGGTGACCTTGCATAGAATCACCCTCATCCATCTTCACTGTCTCAAGCTCTTTCTTCAAGAAAGAGACACGCGTCTCATTCTTTCCAACAAACATCTACTCCAAGGTCAGCCAAGCTTCTCGTGAAGAAGCTGCATGCTGAATGTGAGGAATAATAGACCGCTAAACTGCCAATGCAATCAGCAACAAAGCCTGTGTATCCCGTGTATCCCATGCCTTTTGTGTTGTTGATCTCTGGAGAAGTGGCTGAGCCGGAGTAGGTTGAATACGCTAAGCTTCTCATTGTCCACATCCTCCTGGAGGAGGAGTAACAGGAGCCATAACTCCGGGCCTAACTTCTTCATCACTGACATAATCCCAAAGATTCTTCATAATCAACACATTCTTCATCATGAAGGACCAAAGTGAATAGTTGTTACCATCCAACCTATCCGCCTTGGATACGTAAGTAAATACATCACTTCCCTGATTTGCCATCATAAACAATGCTTATCAAAGAGCAAAAGAGCAATGTCTCAAGCTAGACCAACCTGAAAATCTCAAAATTTCCAGAAATTACAACAAGTACCTTGCTGTAATTAGCAAATTGAAGCATACTCTATCAAAATTGTCTGAAATGCATGCTGTCCAAAGTGCAATAAATGCTCAGCAGCACTGGAGATGCAAAAGCCCCAAATTATCTTGTCCCAAAATGTACATAATCAGTCTATTTCAGACTGTCATAGATGTACATGTGTCGATCAGTGAGCTAACTGCAAAAGCCCCAAAATGTCTGGCCCAAATGCATGAAATCTCTGTTGTAATCATGTCCCAAAAACGTACTGAAGCTAAGAATGCCTGCCTGGGCAAAAGCCCCTTCCAAAGAATTAAAGGGAATTAAAAATTGATTTTAAAAATTTGTTTGTTACCTCTGATATGGACTGAGCTGGCCGTTGAGGTGACTGAAGGCAGTACGGACCAATGGCAGGCAAAATTGTTGGGGTGACCTGGCAGGTTGGAGCAAACCTGTACTAGTGGGTGCTGGGAGTTGGAGCAGCAGGCAGCACAGCCTGTCAGACCTGCAGCAGGCAGCACTGCTCAGGCGGGAGCACCAGGTCTTCAGCAACATCCAGGCGCAGGGGTGGCACAGGGGCAGTGACGACAAGTCTGGAGCAGGCGGGCAAGACAGGGCGGTGCAGGCTGACAGGGTGGCACAGGCTGACTGGTGCCGCTTGCTTCAGGGAATGGACCAGGTGCAGGTTTCGTGCTGCCTGGCAGGGTAGACTGGCGTGTTGTGAGAGACACTGCGGCTTGCGGCCTGCTGTGGCTCTGCTGGAGATGGTGGAGCTGCTGACAAGGACAAAGGAGCTGGAGACGATGGCTCTCAGGTCAGCAAAGCTGAGGCTGAGCTCTGATACCAAATGTGAGAGTAGGAAGAGATCGAAGCTCAGCTGAGAGTGAAGTAGACAGTGTAGAGTGTGAAAGCATGACACCCAATGCAATAATCTGAAGTGTAAGGTGCAAGTACAAAGTACAACCCTTAAACCTTAGGATTGTAAGAGGGTGTTCACACCCGAAGTGTGTGAAACACGATAAGTGCCTAAAAATGTGTAACATAGGCACATAAAATAAAGGGAATAAATCTAGGGGAAAAAACCTCTCGTATAGAGAGTAAAAAGTGCCCCAATGTCCTACTGAAGATCATCGACGCTCCTCTGTGAGTGTAGGCGTGAGTCAAACCCAACAAATTCTAACACGGAGATCTCATACAAGAAGAAGAAGAAGCTCTTTTCTAAAAAGTAACCATAGTTTGTTTCTCTTCTAAGTCCGATTAACTCCTATTTGACCATGTTACCTTCAAGATCACATGAAAATTTGATGATACTAGGAGGCATGTATACACCACAAGGGTACAAGGAGAAGTCTGAGTTATCGTATGTACCCCAGTCGCACTATTAGGGGGAAGGCAAAAGATAGTGATAGCAACAACCCATAGAGGAGAGAGGATATATACTCACACCGTAACAAAAGGGAAGAACCACAGACATACAAAATACAAAGTCAAGTGTAGTTGTACAAAGAGAAAAAAAGCCAAACAATACCTTCAATGGACCTATTTATAGGCACTCATGATCATTGGTGAAAAACTAGCCATTGGATTTGTACATTGGACACATGGCAAAAATCTAGCCATTGGACTTTTCAATTGGAGCTAATCATTTGAAACCCTAGCTCCTCCTATGAATAGGAAATTGATATGTGGAAACTTAGATGGGTAAGTATATAAAGTGGATTTTTTTGCATTGTGTCATTTAGAATCCTCTCCTAGATGGACCTTGTTGACTCTTTCTTCCTAAGCCCATTTGCTCAAACTTGTTTACAATAGGGTGATAGCACCTTCATGGTAGCCATGGGCATCCTCCATTATGCCATGATGGCCATCCTCTCTCCAACATGTTTGCAATGACACGATAGCACTTTGCTAGCCTTTGTGTCTACTCTCCATTGTGTTGTGGCGGCCATCATCCCTCACTACATGGTAGCAAGTTTTTGGCTTTCGTCTGCAATAGCACAATCTTGTTGACCTCGCCTCTAGAATGGCCTCTCCTTGTGCCGTGATAGCCTTACTACATGTTTGCCAACTATTTGCAATAGTACAATCTTGCCGACTTGGCCTTTAGGATGACCTTTCATCACATCATGATGACCTTATTGCACGTTAGCCATCGCAACCATTGCCTACAAAAATGGCATTATTTTAGCCAAATGGCCTATAGGAAATCCTCTCCTCACACAGTGATAACCATCATCCCTTACTGTGCTTCACCACCTTCTCAGTCATCATTCGTAAAACGTTGCAATTGTAGACAAATCATACTCCACGTAGTGCTCTACTCGCACCATAATGGCCATTCTTAGCATCTTTCGAGCTTCCTCTTCCTTCTCCTCTTACATTTGAGAAAACAGATTTCCAATGGTAAGGACCAATTAGACCACAAGGAAGGTCAATATCTAATAGCCACATCCACAAGCCTCTAATGTTTCATCAAAGAAACATATTGACTAGTATGTACCAGATTTTCCTAGAGTCGCTCAGGAGGTTCCCCCACTGAGATTCCCGTTGAAGCAACACCTCTAAATGGTAGTTCTCCTAGTCCTTAGGCTTCAATTCCTCTTGTTGTTCTTCGCCAAGGGGAGCATTCACCTCCTTTTGGTGCTCCCTTGGGCATGGTGAGACTTCAGCCACACCGATTGAGGAACCTTCCAAACCAACCCTAGTCAAGAGGAAAAGGAAGTCAATGTGGTTTTACATGTAGAGATGCTTTAGAGAAATAAAAAAAGGCCTAGAAAGCAACCAGCCATCTTATCCCAAAGGCCACATTTATCAGAGTGGTGAAGGATATCTTAAATAGATTTTCCAAGGTTTCCACAATTGATGGACTCCAAAGGAAGCGACAACTTTTAACTATTCTATGTTTACAAGAGGCTACAAAGGACTTCATCATAGTTTTACGAATGATGTTTACATTGATGTTGCCCATGCACATAGGGTCACATTGATGAACAAGGACTTCAGTATGGTGAGCAAGCTTAGGTATAGGTTTGACAAAGTGTCTGATTATAAAGCCGTTGAGATTCTCAATGTTTCCCCAAAGTTGAGAAAGGTGAGAGAGCCTATCATTGAATATGTCAGTCACTTATGTCCAACTAGAATTGCAGCTCCTTAGAGAGAGATTGCCATGGAGGTAAAAATACAATAAGAGACCTGTATAGAACTTGTAAAAGACATCCAAATGCTAAAGCAAGTCTAATGCAGGGCCTGAGTAAAAAGTCAGTCTGGCAGTCTAACCTGACGTGTACATATAGCAAATAGTGTTTTCAACTAGAAGCAAAATCTGCTCTCTCCAAATACATTTCAGGAGTAAAATTAAGCATATAAATGCCTAATCCCAAACTCAATCTCTATTTGTAATTGCACAATAAATAAAGTAAAATAGTTCATGCATGAACAAAGTGATTCAAGGTCTCTTGTGTGAATTCAAATCATGCATTGTTAACAAGTCCGTGTGAAAGAGTAAATATATAAGGTTATATGCCTTTTTCCAATCATGCTAACAGAAAACCTCACATATGCTGCCAGTGAAATTGTCCAGCTGTGTGAAGAGTTCACTGCTAGCAACCTTTCTGGTTTCCTCTACACACTCTTTTTTTGCAAGTGGTGCAAATCTCAGCCAATTGAAAACACCAGTGACTACCTATAACTTCATCGTCACATTTTCCATTAGATCACAGCAGCCTACGACTAGTCAGAAAAGCCACCAGCTTGTCTTTGCTGAAGTATGATGTGCACACCCATACATTGTGCAAGATGTACAGTAAACGAAACTAAGATGCGAATAAGTTCGCATGTACCAATGCTCAGTTGCATATAAGTGCCATCTTCTTAAGAGAAAAACCTATAAGAGGTGAGAATCCAGGAGCATCAGCTCCAAGATAAACAGTTGTAGCAGCATATGCGGCACTCACAACTTTACGAGTTGTTATTGAGACTATGCCTACCATAAGTCTATTGCTAACTAAGATTATGTGTTGTTTGACGACACTTAAACAGATACACACATATCATACCTTCAGCAATCTGCCACTAATGTCAGTTAAAAAAAGGAAGATATACTTATGAAGGATAGATGACAGCACATAACAGAAAAAATCACTGCACTCATTAATTACAAATCCAACCTGGTCACCATGCCTGTGTTATGGACATCAATTTTCCTGAACAAAGAGCTGGAGAAAAATGATGGCAATTTGCACACTTCTTTTGTGACTGGTACAAATGCTGTAAAATTAGCCCACCTTCCTTCATGAGACGAGCAGAAAACATACGGCACATTCTTATTTTATAAGCTCAGAAAACAAATCCTTCTCATGGCAAATTGTCAATGAAGTCACATATACCAGCTAATGGAAGACCATCTGGGTGGCCAGAGAAAAGCTGATCGATTTTATATATACACTCCTCAGCAATTTCTCTTGGAGCAGGTGGCCCATTTGGAAAGTAAAACTACAAATAGCCCCACATTAAAATTTCAATACAGGCTTGAAGGCTAACCGAATTCTTAGGGAAAACAAAGGCCAAACTGAAATCAGTTTGACAGAAGGCATCAAAGAATGTCACCTGTGGAATAATCTCTCTTACAGGTTCACTAGACTTCTTCAAAGGAGATCCAAAATCACGTGATCCACCAGAACCAGACCGCCTCATAGGCGACTTTGGTGAAAGAGGTGAATTAGAAGCACTCCTAGGAGAAAGAGGAGGTGCACTGCCAGCTGCAAACATAGAAGGCAAAATTGAAGCAGCCATACTGGTACTCCCATTCCCAGCCGCCCCAGGGACAGATAATGTGACTCCTGCTTTGGCATCTTCAAGTAAAGACAAAACCTGCAAATCCATGAATATTCTTTACACATCAATTTTTTTCAAAAGAACCCTTGCAGTGCACTTTATGCTTGAAAAGGGCCCCACATTAAGCATGCAGTTGGCAACAAGGCCTTCAAGTCAAGTAAGACAATTTGCTACTATCTTATGATAAACAACATCAAGAGTCACCAAAAACGTTTCAATATTTCAAGATTTCAAGCTTTCCTTTCATTAGCTACCTTGAGGTTTCAAGGTTTCAAAAAATATTATTTATAATAATAAAAATCACCATACATTACTAATATTAGAGGAAGAAGAATGGATCCATAAAAGGAAAATGCTGATTCCACGTAGATCCTAGAGTCAAAATCCTAAAGCCTGAAACAAAAACATCCATTTCACCTACCAATACAGAAATTAGCATTCACAACTCACAAACCACAACATATAAGCAATAACATAGATATAGTGCACAATGTAAAGTAAATGTAAAAAGTAATGATCATTGGTGAAATCCTTGTGGGGAGGCATCTTTCGCTGGAGGTGGAGACGTAAGGTAGAGGAGGAGGTGGAGGAGAAGGTGATGGAGCATGCAAGGAGAAGGGTGTGGAAAATACACGCATTGTAGAAGAAAAACAACTTGTATGTACCTTTAAACAAGCTTTTTCATTGTGTGACCTTGTTTCATGAAACAAAACAATGTAGGAAGAGATGGAGAACAACTGTGCAGAAAAGATACAATGTCGGGTTTGACTCACCCCTACACTCATAGAGGAGTGTCAATGATCCTCTGTAGGACCCCAGGGCACTTTTTACTCTCCTTATGAGAGGCTTTTTCCTCCAAATCTATATTCTTTTATTTTGTGTGTCTGGGTTACACAGTTTGGGCACATCGTGTTTTACACCTTTCGAGTGTAAACACACTCTAGCAAATCTAAGTTTTAAGGGTTGTACTTTGTACTTGCATCTTGCACTCCTTGATTATTGCATTGGGAGTTGTGCCTTCACTCTCACAAACACTCTTCACTATCAATTGTACTCTCAACTGAGCTTCCACCAGTAGCTCTAGCTCAACCGCCACTTCGCTTGCTTACACTGCCAGTGCCAATAGCACCGCCCCAACCTCCAACAGTTCTTGTCTGCACCGCCAGTTTGGGCAACGGCTTTGTCTGCGCCGCCAGTCTCCAGCCCTACAGGCGCCCACCCCAGCACCTATCAACCTGCTCCTTTTGCTCCTTCCAGCAATGCCCGCCACCCAATCAATCACTTGCCAGCTACCTGAGTGTCGCCACCACAGCACCAATACCTCTAGCCCTGGTTAGCCACCACCCGCCAGTTCCTGCACCACCTATCCTATCAGCCACACACCACCAAAGACCCCCACCTCAGCCACAAATCTGCCATGTCCGCCAAATCTGCCCGCCTTGCTCTAGCTCCGCTCTGCTCAATCAACATTATCAGAGGTAAAAAGAAAAAAAAATATTCATTTTTTATTCAGATTTAATCTTTTGAAAGGGGCTTGTGCCTGGGAAACACATATCTATTCTTGCAAGTGTCATTTCTCAAGGAGATTTTGTGCATTCGAATCAAAAATTTGGGCCTTTTGATGTCAGCAGATTGGCAAATATACATCAGTGACAATCTGTAATAGATTGAATTTGTGCATTTTGGGACAAGAAATTTTGGGGCTTTTGCATTTTGTGTTGCTAAGCACTGTTTGTACCTTGAACAACGTGTACATCAAACAGTTTTTGATAGAGTGTGATTAAATTTGCTAACTACAGCAAAGTGCTTGCTATAATTTCTCGAAATTCTCAAATTTCCAGGTTAGTGCAACTTGAAGTATTGCTCATTGTGCTCCTTGATCAGTGACATTTACCATAGCTGATTAGGGAGGTGATGTATTCATATATGTGTCCAAGGAGGATAGGTCAGATGGCAATAACTATTCTCTATGATCTTTTATGATGAAAAATGTGTTGATTGCAAAGAATCTTTGGGATTATGTCAACAGTGAAGAAGTTCAACCGGGAGTTGTGGCTCCTGCTACAACTGCTCCAAGAGGAATGGACGAAGGGCAACCCGGCCCACTCAGCCTATTCATCTCACTCCAGCTCAACCACTTCCCCCAAGAGATCAACAACACAAAAGGCACAGGACAAACATGATGCTCGGGCATTTGATTGCATTGGTAATTCAGCGGTCTATCATCCCCCACATTCGGTCTGCAGCTTCTTCACGAGAAGTATGGCTAATCCTAGAGCAAATGTTTGCTAGAAAAAATGAGACACAAATCTCTTTCTTAAAGAAAGAGCTTGAGACTATGAAGATGGATGAAGGTGATTCCATGCAAGATCATCTTAATAAATTTCAGGACTTGCATGAGCAGCTTATGAATGTAGATGAGTATTACTCAAATGCACAGTTGATCTCTACTATTTTGAATTCATTGTTGCCGCCCTCGTGTTTGGCCTTTCGTATGGCCTTGAACCTCACCATGAGGATTTCCCTACAACCACTTACTTTTCTTCGGTTGGTCTATTTGCTCTTAGAGGAAGAGAAAACAAGAAAAAACTAGCTTTTTATGGCAACACAAAAGGACAAGGGCAACCAAGCTAAAAATACTCCGCAGAGCTCTACGACTTCAAGAACTTCACAGAGCAGCAAGAAACAAGGGGCACACAAGCCAAGAAAGACAAGTGCCACTATTGCAAGAAGCCAAGTCACTACATAGAATGTAGGAAGCACATAGCCAAGGAGAAGAAGTCAAGGATGCATGTTTCTAATGCACCTTCCACTGCTACTAAATCCACGTCTTTTGTTACTATTGTTTCTATACATGTAGTTATGACTCTTCTTGGGCTGATAGAACATTTAGCTCTCCTGCGATTGTAAGCACATGGTTCTTTGACAGTGGTGCTTCTATGCATATCACATCCCACAAGGATTTGTTTTCATCCGTTATTGTGGCTCCTATTGGCAAGTCTATGCAATGTGCCAATAATGCATCATACCACGTTAGAGATATTGGGAAGATTGTGCTAACAGCCATTGATGGCTCTTTTCTCCATTTGCAGGATGCATTATTTGTGCCAAGCATAAAGAAAACCTTATTGTCTATTTCTTCTTTGGCAAAGTGTGGTTTGCAAGTCACCTTTAATTATGACAAATGTATGGTCAGAGATAAAGAACACATGAGTTTTGACTGGCACTTTATGTCATGGGTTATATGAGTTCAATTCTTATTTAGTTGATCAGTTGGTCTATCTAGCATCTACTCTCACTTATGCAATATTACAAGTAGAGTTATGGCATACTTGCATGGGGCATGTAAACTATGGTAGCTTGATGCTTATGCAGCGTACACAAATACTTGATGGCTTATATCTCTTGGAGAGACCTCCTAAGTATATATGTGAGGGATGCATTTTGGAAAAAATACATCATTTTTCATTTTCTCGTGATATTGCTTTTAGAGCAACTGCCACATTACAGATTGTGCACTCGGATATATGTGGTCCTATACAAACAAAGTCATTGGGTGGCTATTACTATTTTGTCACTTTCAGTGATGACTTCACTCGTTTTTGCTAGGTCCACTCTTTGGTGAAAAAGTCAAAAGTATATGATGCATTTTTTGCTTTTGCAGCACTTATTGAAAATCAATCTAGCTGCAGGATTGAGACTCTCCATTCAAACTGAGGGGGGAAATATATGTCTTCTATGCTGAACAATTTTTTGAAGCAAAAAGGCATTGTCCACAAGCACACCACTACTTATATTCCACATCAAAATGGGATTGCAGAGAGGAAAAATCAATCACTCACGAAGATGGCCAAATGTATGTTGAAAGTAAAAGCTTGCCACATAGTTTTTGGATGGAACCAATTATGTGTGCTTGCCATATTTTGAACAAGTGCCCTACAACAATCGAAAACCTTCTATTGGACATTTTTGTACTTTTCGATGTCTGGCGTATGCTCACATATCCAAGGTACTAAGAAAGAAATTGGATAACAAGACTGTTAAATGCATTTTTGTGGGGTACAACAGTAAGAGCAAAGGATATAGATTACATGATCTTGTCTCTAAGAAGGTATTTGTCAGTAGGGATATAGTTTTTGATGAAAAATCAGAATTATCCCGTGCTGATTTTGATACATATCAGGCTGCCAATGACGCATTTGAAGGGCTAATGCTCATTTCTTTTGGTGATATAGTTGGAACTTCAACAAGTGAACTTAATGTTCAGCCAACCGCTCAACAAGAAGCTGAATTTGAGGTTCAGCAGGAGCTTTACACAGTTAGGAAGCTAGGTAGATGCCTAGATGGTATTTGCAGACTATGAAAGATAGTCATTTGGATGCTCCTGTTGCTGGTCGTACTAGAAGGGAAGCTCGTATCCTTGATGGTGCACATACAATGGAGTTTGTTATGGCAACAGATACACTTGATGATGAGGACCTTGAATGTTTTGAGGATGGACAATATTAGTGTGCATTGGATGGCAGCAATGCAAGCTGAGTTTGATTCTATCATAAATAATCAAACATAGGATTTAGTGTCCTTGTCTGTTCGGAAGAAAGCCATTGGTACAAACTGGGTCTATAAGCTAAAAAGGAATGCAAATGGATCCATCGACAAATATAAGGCCAGGCTTGTGGCCAAAGGTTACATACAGGAGAAAGGCATTGACTATGAGGAGACATTTGCTCCTACATCCCGCAAAACTACCATTCGGTCTATAGTTGCTTTGGCTGCCCATTATGGTTGGATTGTGTACTAGCTTGATATAAAGACTTCATTTTTACATGGGGAACTTCAAGAAGAAGTCTATGTACACCAACCCATTGGTTTTACACTGGGATCCAAACACTTAGTATATAAGCTGAAAAAGGCTTTGTATGGTTTGAAGCAAGCTCCCCGAGCTTGGTATACAAAGATTAATGCCTTTTTACTCAGCCAAGGGATCATAAACAACTCATCAGAGTCTACACTTTACGTATGTGAAGATGAGGAATCCTTGCTGGTCATATGTCTTTATGTTGATGATCTTCTGCTTACATGGAAACATGCTGATCAGATTTCAACATTCAAACAAAGTTTGCAGCAAACTTTTGAGATGTCGGATTTGGGGCCTTTGCACTATTATTTGGGCATTCATTTCATTCATGACACTAGAGACGTTGGATTATCACAATCTAGATAACAGTATTGCATTGATCAAACATGGCCCGTGGTCACGCCTTTAGATCCCATTGTCCATCTGCACAAGGATACCTCGGGTCTACCTTTTGATGCTCATATCTATCGTTCTATTGTAGGGAAATTACTTTGGTTGATTCACACTAGGCTAAATCTTGCATTCTCAGTTAGCTTGCTTAGTCAATATTTTAATACACCTAGAATGTCTCATTGAATTGCTTGTCTTTGTGTATTAAGATATTTAAAGTATACCTCTAATTTTGGACTAACTTATGGACATGGTTTATACTTGAGGGGGTATATTGATTCTAACTAGGTGGATACGGCACCCATCTCTTAGGCCAACCGTAAGCAAGAGACGATAGCGGCTTCCACGGCCAAGGCAAAGTATTAAGCTCTCTTTGATTGCACTATGGAGGCCATCTATCTGAGCAATTTGTTGGCCACGCCTCAATTGCCCCTTGAGTCACAATTGTCTACTGTGACAACCATAGTGCCGTTGCCATTGCGTGCAACAATCCTATCATCTCCCCTCGGACATGGCACGTGGTAGTTCACTACCATTTCACCAAAGAACTGGCTGAGCTAGGTACTATTTGCCTAAAGTTTGTGCCGTTAAGCGACAATTTTGCAGACCAAGGTAGCCAACCGGCCGAACCTACAATATCTTCTGTTGGGATAAAGGCCCGTTTAACCTTTCCTATATAGTACAGGCACATTATTTAGTTGTACATGTGAATGCACCCTTACATGCCCTAAGTATAAATACATTTTATTCTTTGTATACCAACATGATTGTTGGTACACTCATCACATCGTACTTTCACTCTACTCACTCTCTAACTAACTCTCACCAACAGTCACACTCTCACGCTCACTCCTTGAACTTCTGTTGCATCCAACTAAGCTCTAACAGCTGGTATTAGAACCTACGGTACAAAATCATTAGGCGTGCAGGAAGTCGGCTAGAGTTCGTGACCATCCGACTCCAATCGAGCAACCAAACTGGAGTCGGCTAGAGTTTGTGACCAGGCGACCATGCTACTGACCCACGTTACCAGTCTACACCAAGTGACAGCATCCAGAGGGCGAGCAATAAGCGTGTGGTGACCAGTAGGCGTGTAGCGACCAACAAGTGTGTGGTGACCAGCAGGCACCACGACTGGTCACGTGCAAGCGACGTGGCAAGAACGCAATGGGCAACAAGCGCACAAGATTGGCAGGCCCAGTGGGCCAACGGGCCGCAGGCGAACGTCAATGGGTCGCCGGCAAGCGGGTGACACAATGCGCTAGCGAGTCAACGGGACCCCCACCCCATTAGTTTTTTTTTTTTCCAAAGGAAATCAAAACTTCCTTAACTTCACATTTTTCTTTTTTCCTTGACAAGGGGTTCACACTGAAAGCGCAAATCACAGATCTGTGCAAATCTGGCCCAAAAATTTGGGGCTTTTCCCAGATTTGATTTTGTTTGTGCCTCGCAATGACATTCATGTCAAAAATTGTAGACATTGTGCATGTTGACCTCAATCAAATTGGGAATTTTGTCAAATTTGTCAAAATTTTGCTCGTTCAAGTAAAATTTCTTGACATTGGACCCGAAAATTTTGGGGCTTTTCATGTATTGGTAAAATTTTGCTTAATTGCGTCAGATTGGCTGACATTTATGCAATTTTGGACCTGAAATTTTGGGGGTTTGTGCACAATTTGGTAAATTTCTGCATTTTTGCCCGTGTGGTGGCTAGTTCATGTACAAACAACAGAGACGTATTTCTGGTCGAGGAAGAACAGCAGTGTGTTTACTAGTTCAGCTTGTGCTTTTGCATTTCATGGGCATTTACTCGTGCTCGTGATAAAATGGTTGCAACTTCTTCCAATTCACACATCAAGAGTTTGATGGAAATCAAACGGTTTAATGGCCATGGCTTTGACTTTTGGAAAGATCATATGCAGGGCGTTTTGTTCCTAAAGGATTGTGAGGATGCTTTGCAGGAAGATAAACCCACACTAATGTCTGATGCAGATTGGGCCAGAGTAAACAAAAAGGCTATGGCTTACATTAAGATGGGTGTCCCTAATGACATCTTGACTGACATTAGGGGTTTAGATACAGATTATGCAATGTGGGAGAAGTTGAAAATTACCTATGAGATCACCACACCTATTAATCAGGTGCATTTAATGCACAAGTTGGTGAATATGCGACTGGGTGAGTCAAAGCTTGCAGCTAAGCACTTGAGTGCATTTACAAGCATTTTAAATCAGCTCAAGGATGCAAATTTGGAGTTTGATGATAAGTTAAGGGCAATCTTTTTTATCATGGCACTGCCTGACTCTTGGAAGACCTTGGTGGTGTCTCTCAACAATAACCCCAATCTCTCATATGATGGGGTGAGGGGTTCAATCTTGAAGGAAGAAATTAGACATATGTCTAGTAGGGAAGGTAGCAACTCAGCTTATAATGTAAGAGGCAGGGCTAAAAAGAAAAATGCAAATGCAGGACAAAGAAACAGGAGCAAAAGCAAAGGAAAGGAAAAGAGTGACATTACTTGCGATCACTATAGTCGGAAGGGCCACAAGAAACCTGATTGCAAGTATTACAAGAAAGAACAAGAGAGAAAGAAGAATACAGGAGATAAAAAGGAGGAGGATAAGACAGATGTATATGAGGCAGCAAAAGGCCAATGTGGCCTCTAGTGTGATCATAGAGGAGCTTTCATATACACAGGCTGATGTATTATGTACAGTTGATTATGATGCCCTTGTATATCACATACGGGATGTGCAAATTACCAAGGCTGATGTGATTGGTGCACTTTTGTTAGTTGATGATGGTGTCACTCTGACTTGGATTGTAGACTCTGGTGCCTCTTTCCATGTAACTCCTTGCTTGGAGTGTTTTGCTATGTTCAATGAATGCAGTTATGGAAAGTTGTATCTTGGAAATAACCATGCTTGCAGCATTGAAGGGATTGGCACTGTACACTTGTCTTTAGACAATGGGCAAGAGCTTGTGGTGAGAGATGTCAGATATGTGCCTAGCATTAAAAAGAGTTTACTATTTGTTGGTCAACTTGATTTGCATGGTTACACTGTATTGTTTGGTAATGGCTTATGGAAAGTGAAAAAGGGTTCCATACTGATTGCAAAAGGAACCATGAAGGGCACTTTGTATTGTTTGCACTGTAAAGCCTTGAATGGCAAGTTTATTGCAGTTGCTGAAATTTGCAACCACTTGGAGTTATGGCATAAGA
This sequence comes from Lygodium microphyllum, assembly GCF_053477565.2. Lineage (NCBI taxonomy): Eukaryota > Viridiplantae > Streptophyta > Polypodiopsida > Schizaeales > Lygodiaceae > Lygodium > Lygodium microphyllum. Next base: position 115,586,708 of record NC_141148.1, read on the forward strand.
GAATAGGCCATATGAGCCAAAAAGGACTTGATGTCCTTACCTCTCTGAAGAGGGTTGATGGAAAAGGCTCTAAACTTGACTTTTGTAATAAGTGTCAGTTTGGACAGCAAATAAAAATTTCATTTTACTCTGGTGTCTCTCATAAGTCCAATATCTTGGAGTTAGTGCATTCTGATGTATGTAGTTTGCCTGTAAAATCGTTGGGTGGTGCTGCATATTTTGTCTCCCTTATAGATAATTGTTCCAAAAAGATTTGGATATACCTGTTGAAAAAGTAAAGTGAAGTGTTTGCTGTTTTTAAAACTTTTCATGCATTTGTGACCACTCGGACAAGTAAAAAGCTGAAATGCTTCAGAACTGATAATGGGGGTAAGTTCACATCAACTGAATTCAAGTCCTTTTATAACTTGCATGGAATTAAGGAGCTTACAGCCCCTTACAGCCCTTCTTCAAATGGGGTGACTGAAAAATATAATAGGACTTTATGTGAAATAGTGCGGTGCATGCTGTCCACTTCTAATCTCCCTCATGAATTTTGGGGAGAGACTCAAAACCGCAATTCACATTTGCAACCACTCTCCAAACAGGTCCTTAAATAATGGCATCCCTGAGGAGGTTTGGTCTGGCAAATCGGACTCATGTGACCGTTTACGCATATTTGGCTGTGATGCTTTTGTGCATCTTAGGGATGAGCTAAGGAATAAACTTGACCCAAAATCCACCAAAGACATTTTCATAGGCTATAGTGATGAGGGTGAATTTGGCTACAAAGTGTGGTTACCTCAGTCCAAGAAAATTATTCGCAGCCATAATGTTGTGTTTAATGAGACTAAATTGTTGAAAGTACTTTAGCCTCTGATGAAGATATGAAAAAGGTCAAATTTCAAAGTTTGCAACCACATATTCAGAAAATGAGCCTCATGGTGCTGTACCACACGCTGAAACTAATGATCAGCCGGTTATTTTTTAGCCTGATGATGATGGATAGCAAATAGGAGCACAAGGAGGTCATGGACAGCAAGATAGGCTTGTTGATTATGAAAATGCAGGTGCTGGTAATGAAAATGAAGGTGATGTACAACATGAACAGCATGCTGAAAATGACTTACAACAGCCAATAAATGTTGAAAATAATATACCTCTAGATGTAGATCCAATTCTTGAAAATGTTGATCATTGGGTACGCAGGTCTACATGCGTAAGAAGGAAACCACATAGGTTTGACCCTTCCTTGCATTATGTAATGCTTATAGATGAGGGTAAGCCTCTTACATACAAAGAGGCCAAGTCATGCAAATTCAACAATAAGTGGGAGCTAGCTATACAAGAAGAGATTAAATCTCTATATGCAAATGATACTTGGGATCTTGTGTCATTACCCAAGGGAAGGAAGCCACTTCCAAACAAATGGGTATACAAAGTAAAGACAATTGATGGAAAACCCAAGTACAAGGCAAGACTGGTTGCCAAAGGGTATGCACAAAAGGAAGGGATTGACTTCCAAGAGGTCTTCTCACCTCTTGTGAAAATGACCACTCTACGTGTGCTTTTTGCTCTCACTGTTGTATTGGACTTAGAGCTGTATCAAATGGATGTAAAAACAGCTTCCTTGCATAGTGACATTGATAAGGAAATTTACATGAAACAGCCCGAGGCTTTGTAGTTCCTGGAAAATAGGAAATTGTGTGTAAACTAAAACACAGCCTGTATGGGCTGAAGCAAGCACCACGGCAGTGGTACAAAAAGTTTGACATTTTTATGCTATCTCATGGGTTTACACGCAGCCATGCAAATCATTGCTTGTACATGAAAAAGAATACAAATGGCAGCCCCATCATACTTGTTTTGTATACGGATGATATGTTGCTAGCTAGGAAAAGAAAGACTAGCTTGGATGCTCTCAAAAATCAACTGAAATTAGCCTTCTCCATGAAAGATTTGGGAAATACATAGCATATTTTGGGCATGAGGATTTGTAGAGATAGAATGCAGAAATTGTTGTTTTTATCTCAAGAAAAGTACATTGAAAAGGTACTGGACAGATTTAACATGGTTGAAGCTAAGCCTTTTGGGGTACCCTTAACTCCTTATCTTAAGCTTAGTAAAGCTAACAGCCCAAAAGATGACGTAAAAGCAAATGCTATGAAGGGAGTCCCTTATGCATCAACTTGTGGCTCTCTTATGTATGCTATGGTTGCTACTCGTCCAGACATTGCTCATGTAGTGGGAGTTGTTAGCAGGTTTATGTCAAATCCTGGCAAAACACCTTGGGAGGCTGTCAAGTGTATTCTTAGATACCTCAAGGATACACAAAGAAAGTTTATTTGCTATGGGCAGGGTGCACTTAGTTTGCAGGGTTATTGTGATGCAAACATGGCAGGTGACTTGGACACACGAAGGTCCACTAGCGGGTATGTCTTTAATGTTGCTGGTGGGGTTATTTCTTGGTGTTCCAGGTTATAGAACGTCGTCGCACTAGGTATCACTAAAGCTGAATATATATCAGCTACTGAAGCTTCTAAGGAAGCTATGTGGTTGGGCAGACTTGCAAAGGATCTCGGCGTGTCTATGGGTGCTGCAGTTTTGGGATGTGATAGCCAGAGTGTTGTGTATCTAGCTAAGAATGCCATGTATCATTCACGCACAAAGGATATAGATGTGCAATATCACTTCATTAGACAGATTCTGGAAGATGGTTAAATCACATTGACCAAGATCAAAACACAGGACAACCCTACAAATATTCTCACTAAAAGTCTAAGCAAAGCTCAACACAAGCATTGCATGCGACTAGTGGGAGTTGGTTAGAGGTTCACTTCGGACCTTTAAGTGGGAGGTTGTTAGGATAAAGGCCCGTTTAGCCTTCCATGTATAATACACGCACATTATTTAGTTGTACATGTGAATGCACCCTTACGTACCCTAAATATAAATACATTTTATTCTTTGTGTACGAACACGATTGTTGGTACACTCATATCACATCGTACTTTCACTTTGCTCACTCTGTGACCGACTCTCACCAGTAGTCACACTCTCACGCTCACTCCTCGAACTTCTGCTGCATCGAGCTGAGCTCTAACATCTTCTACCACGAATCAGCTCGAATACACCCTTCTCTACTTCTTCAAATTGACAAGGAGAGAGCTTTCCTCTTACTTTCCTTCCAATTTAAGAGGGAGCGGTTTTCTTCTCTTGATAGTAACAATGATGATGTTTATAGCTTTTCACTTTTAGGCATTTGTTTACTATATATTAATATTATGGACGTTTTTAGGTTTATCCGCACTATCAAGATAACATGATTGTAAAAGGAGGCTTAAGCAAGTAAACAATTCCCTTGCAAGGACATTATCCAAGTAACACCATTGCATCGCATTTTGTATGAGTATGAAAATTTGCATTCCCCTTTGCATTACTCCATGCATCAGCATTTTATTCATGTAAACATGCATTTGTGCGCATTTGTCTCTTTTCGATCATTCTTGGAGTGGTCGTCTCTAGATCCAAAATGATCGTGCCATTGCACACAGCAATCTCTAAAGGCACTATTTTTCCCATGCTTGCACGCTGGCTTTGCTTGTCTTACTTACTTACTTACTCGCTTTGCCATTCACTCCACATATTCTCCATATGATTCACACACACACACACACACACACACACACACTTAGCTATCCCTAGGCACTTCTAGTAGTGTGTGGTATTATTTTGCTAATTGTATGAAGGTAGTGGTGCAATGATCGTACCATTGCACACAGCAGTCTCTAAAGGCACTATTTTTCCCATGCTTGCAAGTTGGCTTTGCTTGTCTTACTTACTTACTGCCATTCTCTCCACATATTCTCCATATGATTGACACACACACTTAGCTATCCCTAAGCACTTCTAGTAGTATGTGGTATTGTTTTGCTAATTGTATGAAGATAGTGAAGCTATCCATCCTTATTTTCCCATACTTCAAGGCACCAACCACCTTTTGGAAAAATCACACTAACCGCCCAAAAAAAAAAAGTCCATTCCTGATTTCATCCGCCTTTGTAGGACTTAGTAGCTAAGCAATCCACGAACTCTTGTCTAACACCCTACTCTTTAGGGTGATCACTTCGGCTCCCTTGGTAAGATAATCATCGCATCTATAGTCTTAGTAGGTCACTGGGCAACCGACGTGCACCCTTGTCTGATGCCCTCACTACTTTGGGATAGGACACCTTGGATAAAAGAATATATATTTTTTAAGTGTTTATTTCTCATGGCTCTGTTTTGGACCTGGGAGGGGGTGTTCAGCTAAAAATGCATTAGCCTGACTTAAACAATCCCTAAACATGCTTAATTAACGAAGAAAACCTTTTATTTTAAAAATAAACGCAATCCTAGAGAGTTATTGTATGCCACATGCAAAAACCTAATTTAGGTGCCCCAAACTTTCTATAAATATGCAAACAACCCACCACTCTCCATCAGTCTCGTTTTGCAAGTTTTAGAAGCCATAACTCTACTGCCCTCACCCCATTCGATCGCAGAGGACATCGCGGTCAACACTTCCACGAGCCACCTACCATCTCGTGTATGATTCCAACCTTCTACAACATTTGCTACTGTCACCACACTTGTGGAGCTATCATCTACAATTGGGAGCTGTCACCCACAGTTAGATGCTATAGAGAGAGGTGTTTGCTTGAAGGCTAGGATGCTTAGATAGATGGTGATTGATTGGATACTTAGAGGATATTTTGGATAAAGCCCAATTGCATATTTATAGTATCCTTGGTATCCTTGTTGCATTATTTTCTTACATTTTATGACTTTATTGATTACACAAGTGTGGTGTAATAATTACTTAATCTCTTTGTCATATTCTACAATCCGTTATAGAGAGAGAGAGAGAGAGAGAGTTGCTAGTGACAGCCCTAAGTTTGTTTTAAGCTCATAACAGAAGTTTGTTGGCAAGTGGACTATGGCAGGCAAATAGTGGAAGTCCTCACTCTGCTGTATAGTCATAACTAATTGAAGTTTGTAACTTTGTTGGCAAGTGGAGTCGCACGTGTTATGCTCATAACTGAAGATTGTTCGTAAGTGAACCGGTAGAGAGAGACAGCTGTTAGTGGCAATCATAGGTCTAAACTCTATATGCTCATAACTAAAGTCTATCAGTAAGGACCGGTAGAGAGAGACAGTTGTTAGTGGCAATCATAGGTCTAAACTCCGTATGCTCATAACTAAATTCTATCAGTGTGTGTGTGTGTGTGTGTGTGTGTGTGTAGAGAGAGAGAGAGAGAGAGAGAAACATATGACTCCACATCCACAAATGAACTATCCTTGCTTTAGTCCATACTAGCTAGATATGATCTTGGAACTAATCTATACCTATGGGCCTGGTCCACAACACATTTCTCCAACGGTGACCAAGAGAAAAATGGATAGAAACAACTCTAACCAATGCCAACATCTTAAACAATTAAACATTAAATCTTAAAGACTACTTAACGGTATTATTTTTAAAGAAAATTCTAGAAAACATTAAGCATGATGATTCAAGCATTCAAAAGAGAAAGCAATTAAAGAGATGTGAACATGAACATGATGATTAAAGAGATTATGAACATGACAATTAAACACTAAGCAACCAAGCGCAAAGAACATGATTAAATAAACTCTAAACATTCGAGCATAGCCATAAAGAACATGATTTTAAACGTTTTTATTAAACCGCTTTAATAAAACTGTTAGAGCATAAAAAATGTTTTGAATATTAGTATTTTACATGTTTTAATAAAACAATAATATTCACATCATTATTCACTCTAAAAAACATTATACACAATAATATCCATGTTTTGGATATTATCTTTTTACACGTGAATATTATTCACTAACGTATTTTTACGTGAATATAATGACTTTAAACATCATTATTCACATTCTGAATATTATCATTTTACACTTTTTTTTTTTAACGTTTCAAACTTATCAAGAAACAGACCGACACAAAACATTTCCCAAAGGGAAACCGCCACGTGGCAATTGTTTCCCCAAAGGAAAAAGTTTCAGATAGGGAAACGCATTTCGAGTCCTAAAAAACATCATTATTCACATTCTGAATATTATCATTTTACACTTTCTTTTTTAAAAACGTTTCAAACTTATCGAGCAACAGACCGACACAAAACATTTCCCAAAGGGAAACCGCCACGTGGCAGTCGTTTTCCCAAAGGAAAAAGTTTCAAATAGGGAAACACATTTCGGGTCCTAAAAAGGGGTGTTTCTTGCTTCTATGTTTCATGATAGCACTCCATGTGAAATAGTCAAGGCCATGAAGTTTATCATCAATTGAGCAATATGGAGGTGCCATTTGGAGAGGATAGGAGGATAACATAAAGAAAGAAGAGAAGCGGAGAAAAAGTACAACCAAAACATAGCATAGACTACACTTGACATGAGTTTACACAGTGTAAACATGGTCTATCTCACATGGAGTAAACGTGTTCAAAAACAGCAAATAGAGAATCAACTGAAAGAAAACAGCCAAGCATCACTGCCAGAAGCCTAAAAACATAATTGCCCAACTTCAAAGAGTATTAAATGCAGAAAACGAAGCAGTTGTAAGTCAAAATGCAGACTGGTCAGACATTAAACAGGGAGTCAACAATAAAATAATGCAGGAGATGAAAATGCGGATAGCTGAACAAAAATGCAGGCTGTAGGGAGTGAGAAACAGGTCATTTGGCAACAGATTGGGATCAACCAAGCTCAAAACAGCTGGCAATAGTCAGAGAAGATCAGCAATAGCAATTGGCAAACCTGCAAATAGCAGAAAACAACACCAAGTTCCTAAACACAAATGTCCGATACCATGTCAGAAGTGGATGCAACAATGGAAGCATAGAAGATTGTTGTAAAAGACTATGCAACAAAAGAGAAAAGAGAAATAGAAGAACACTACAAGGAGAACTCCGAGATATACTTGGGAATGGAATCCATAAACCAAGACATGACACAATCACATACAACAATGAGTCACTCATTGTGTGGGCACTAGCACCAGCTCCCTTTCTCCAACAAAACCTACTCAAAAGGAGACCGTGCCATAAATAGACCAAGGATAACAAAAAGTCAGTCAACAACAAAATCATAAAATATGCCATGTCAACCATCAATAGTAATGCCAAACAACCACAATCTGACATTGAAAACTAGTGCCCACAAAAGGAAATGCACAAATAATGTGCCCAACCCACACTACATGCACAAACTCACGTGAGCTACTAATCTACTAAAAGGGATTAGGCATTAACTAATTAATTAATGCTAGTCTATTGGAACAATCAAATGTTCTATGGGGGTTAGCACATTAAATGAGGTTGGGTACTACTTCTTGGGCAAGGTCAAATGGATAATTATTTTAATTCTTTGGACAAGGTCAAATGGATAGTTATATTAATTCTTGGGGCCATGGATGTGGCTAATTAAGAAGGTCAAGCAAACACTTCAAAGATCACAAGAGAAGCAAAAGAGGGCAACTAATCACTATAGATGTGCATTAGAGTTTAAGAGGTCGATTGTGTATTGCTGCATTTTAAAAAGGCAAGGCTGAAAAAGATGAAAGGTAAAGAGCATTTGTATCCTAAACTGAATATGCATTATTATGGATTCTTTCGGGATTTGGAAAAGTTAAGTATGAGGCATATAAGATGAAATTGCCTTAGGATTGGAAAATACACAATGCCTTTCATTTTAGCTTGTTAAAGCCTTTTCATGGGGAAGTGGCAAAGAATGTATTTGACAGAATGCCTTTTGTTTTGGCTTTTTAAAGTCTTTTCAAGGGAATGCGGCAAAGAATGAATCTAACACAATGTCTTTCATCTCAGCTTGTTCAAGTCTTTTCATGGGTATGTGGCACACAATGTATCTATTGAAATTCAGCCAAAGATTGAAGAATAGGATGGGATTTTGGTACCTGAGAAAATATAAGCATGTAAGGAAAGGAGGCACTGCTGGTCACATTGAGTGCTAATTACCTTTATGCTATTGTACCCTTTTTTCTCATGCTTTCATCTATGCATTTCCTTGCCTTCGTTCTTGGGTTGTTTGTTCTTCTCATTCTCTATTCATTCAGTCGTTTGTGCTTTGTGCTTCTTGCTTCCACTCACACATTTCTGCGTCTTTTTTTACCCATTTACAACACATGGTACTAAAAATCCTCAGGTTAAATTAAATAACATTGATCCATTTGTAACGCATGGTTCTAGAAATCCTCAGGTTAAATTAAATAACATTAAGCTTGCACTGCAAATTACTCGAATGCGGCCTGCTGAGAACTGAGACCACTGGGTTGTCCTCACAGTGCAAATTACTCGGGCTAAATCAGATCAATTTATCCTCACGCTGCAATTCATTCCAAATCTATTTATTGTGAACTAAGGTACCTTGTAAGTCTTTGCTCTCATCCGCACCGCAAATTTCTAGCACTAAATCACGGTAATTCAATCCTCACACTGCAAGTCACTCAAACTAATTACTCCGTTGAATTTTTTGTTCCGGACTACAAATTGATGTACTACAGCCTGGATTCTCAGAAAGCAGGTCTTTGCTGCACAATCATGCCGGATTTGAGAATATACCCTGATTTTCAGGAAGTCAAAACTAAATGCAGGATGGAAGGATCCTGAATCCTGGTAAAGTGAGAACCACGTCTCCACTTTCCTGGTGACATCGTGGCAGGCAAATGGATCCTGCTACAGCTTCCTCGGGCAATTCCAGGGGTTTGGGGGTAAAGGGGCAAAGACGTCTATGTCGAGACAACAACTGTTAATGAACATTCTGTTCAGATAGCCTTGAACAGATGTGATAGTTGGAGCTTTGAACAGATGTGATTGTTGGAGCTGTGCTGCGAGAGGGAGGAAGGAAGGACTCACCAGGCGTTGCGTTTCGGGGAGGGAGAGCCACTGTGTGAAGAGCTCCTCCAGGGGCAGCCGGGTGGGGCTTGGCTTGTGAGGGAGCATGGGGTGGTCCAGGAGCTGCAGCAAGTCTGGATCCAGGGAACCTACCTCCAATGCCTCCATGATCGACTATCCTCCCCACACCTCTCTCTCCAACTCTCTCTCTCTCTTTCTCTCTCTCCCTGTCTCTCTATCCTCCCCTCTGGTCTTTTCTCTTTTTTAAAGCGTTGCCCGTTAGGGCGTCTGCTCTTACAATGGTCTGGTTGCATAGCAATTTGTCATTCAAAATTTAGTAGAGTTTTATTTATTAGTTTGTTTGACAAATTTGAATGATCTAGTTTAATCTAATTCATTATTTGCATAGTATTTTAAGAGTTGATTTACTTGAGCTTCATTTTACTCTTTTTAAGAACTCTCTCTCTTGATAAAATCAAAATCTTTGGTCTTTTCTCTTTTTTAAAGCGTTGCCCGTTAGGGCGTCTGCTCTTACAATGGTCTGGTTGCATAGCAATTTGTCATTCAAAATTTAGTAGAGTTTTATTTATTAGTTTGTTTGACAAATTTGAATGATCTAGTTTAATCTAATTCATTATTTGCATAGTATTTTAAGAGTTGATTTACTTGAGCTTCATTTTACTCTTTTTAAGAACTCTCTCTCTTGATAAAATCAAAATCTTGAGGGAGAGAAAGTCACCCTTGCTCTAGGGAAACAATGGATATGCTAGGAAAAGCAGTAGATCTTATTAGAAACAAAAGTGTAATGCTCTAACGCACCCCCGAAAAGGAAAACGTGCCCTACCCCAGTTGAGTGACAAATTGTGAAAAGATGTAGCTTTTTTAGCTACTTAACGTTCTGATATATATTTATTTATTTATTTTTTTAATTGCAAATGAGCTTAGTGTGAGTCAAACAATTGAGCCATGTTAATTTTTTTATATTTTGGATTTTGTAAAACCTTAAACCAATGCATCCTTGGAGTGTGACTCTATTGGCCCCTCACTATCACTCTTTTATGAACCCTTCGTTTTTTTATAACTAAGGCTACTTGATTCAAATATCAAAATATCCCAATGTTTTTTCTTTGAGCTCAATAAGATATAAATAGTTTGATCATTAAAAAATATTTTTAAAACTCACTTTTAAAAAAAGTTATAATGAAGGATTATTAGATATCACTCTATTTGACCCTTTACCCTAGAGGGAGGATGGTTTAAACTCAAACATTGTTTATGCTTTGGTCCTCCCTCCTCCTCCCCTCTATGGCTTTTCATTAAGGCTATCTTTATTCATCCAATGATAAGAAAAAAAGTACTCCCCTAAACATTCTCATAGTTCCATGCTAGTCCTTTGTCTATCACTCAATCTACAACCCTCATGATTTGGAGGAGAGCTCTCCTCCAAACCCACCTAGCCTTGGGATAGACCCATAGGCAATGTCTCTATGTCTCCTTTGGCTCACCACATATCATGCACATGCCACTAGGTCCCTACCATATCCAAGCCAAGTGCCAATTGCTAAACTTCTATAGGCTAGAAGCCATAGAAAGAGAGAAAACTTCCTAGGCCTAAAGCTACCATATAACCACCTCAAAAGTATGATAGTTATTATGAATATAATAGGTATTGTTTTTTGGGCTTCACATTCAACCTAGCAATTTTTTTTAAAGCATAGTTCATGAGTATTCTCCAAACCCATTAAGGGACTACTTTGTGATCCCCATTGTCTAACATAGCTAGGCTCTTCTAGATGGTTTAGGTATTAGTTAACATCCCAACCTTGCCTTCTCTCCCGTTAGCATGTGCCTCCTTTCTCTCCACTTAGGGATTCATTCATGACCCATGCACTTTCTGCGATTGGCCTTTGGTAGGGATGTTGAGACTAGATAGTCTTTGTCTTCATTTGAATGAATGGGAATTTGCAAGGATAGGGAAACATTATGTGCAAGAATAAGCATTGCATGAAGTGTTAAGTAGTGTTGTTGTGAAGTTTTATTGCTTGATATCATTGCAAATGGCATTGCTATGAATAAAATGCATGAATGATTGGATCAATTTTGGCAAATCTAAGGGAAAAACAATGGTTGTCTATGGATTTGCGGTACATAAAAATATATGATTGCCATACAACATATGTTATGAAGATCTCGAACCATTTTGTTTGAGCTTCGTAGAGGCGTGGGCTTTGCTTGAAAGGAGACAAGAAAGAAGAGAGATGAACCGAGAGCATACACACACACATGGAGACTTGGGCACACAAAGAAGTAGAGTTGAAATCTTCTTCTTTTTCTTCTTCCATACAAAGGAACTTACTATAAAATATGATAAAAATTCAATATGAACGTATTTAAACATATATACATGCAATCACAAAAGTTTAAATGTACTAAGAATAGATGAGGTGGCACAATGAATATGTTATAACCAAGAGTGGACTATGTGGTTGTAGTCCAGCTATAGAACCACTAGCATATCCTCCATGTCGGTCAACTAACATACCAATGAGCAAAGGCTTGCCACATCATCAAGGCATGTAGTGGCTCATGTGGAGCTCAACATCTCAACATTACCACTTGAGCTTAGCATGAGCTTATGAACTTCAATCATGGTCTTGAAGCATCAAAGCTTCTCAACTCCCAATGACCTTTGTGAAAATATATGTAGCCTAATCCTCCATATTGACATAAACCAAGTTAATTAATATCACCTTCCAAGTCCCTCTCTCAAATGAAATGATAATGGACCTCTACGTGTTTAGTCTGCATATATTGTATCAAGTTACTGGCCAATAGAATGCTACCCAGGTTATTCTTATCCACTTGTAGTCCCAAATCACCGAGTAGCTTATGTACTTAAGCTACCTCACACGGTGCAACTACAACACCCATGTACTCTGTCTCAATACTAGACAATGCAACTATAATTTGTTTCTTGTTGCTCAAGTAACAATAGCACTCCTAAAGGAAGACATAAAAGCACTAGTAGATCTTATGTTTGAAATACTTTTAGCCCAATTAGCATCTCTGTAGCCATCCCAGTCCAATGGTACACTTGTGGTGTATGAAAAAGTATAATCAAGTGTAGAGCTAACAAAGCACAATGTGTGCCATGCTATAACCAAAAACCTGTCTTCCATGGAAGGTGCATAAGTTGGCTCTCCAAACTAGCTATGTAGTTTACATCTAGCCCAATAATCATCAAGTAGATAAGGTTGTCCATCCTCAATCAAGTCACCTAGTGCACACTAATCTTAGTGTTAATATCCAAATGTATAAAAATTGGATTATAATCAATATACCATACTTTTTCAACACATCCAAAGCATAATGACTTTGTGAGACAACCATATCCCCTCTAGACTCCTTATTATCTCTATGCCAAGAAAATAATGTAGCTCTTCCAAATCCATTGTTTCAAACTTGTTCTTAAGAACACCCTTCACATGATCAATCTCTATCTTGTTATCACCCACAATAATCAAGTCAACTACATACGTAGTGATGAGACCACAATACCTCCATCACTCTCACATCAAAAAAGTGAGTGATTGACATGCACTCTGCAAAGCCCAATGCTAACAAGGCATTCTATAATTATGCCATGCCATGCACTACTTACTTCAACTCTTACAAAGCACATAGATAATCAAGATAACTCTCATCCACATAACCACGTTGCTACTCCATATAAACTTCTCCTTGCAACTCCTTATGCAAGAAGGCATTTTGAACATCCATTTGATGCGCAATCCAACCCTTTGATGTAGCCACTACTATGAGCTATCATAATAGCCATTTTAGCTAGTGCAGCAAAGATCTCCTCACGTAGCCATTGGCAACTAGCCATATCATATAGCAATCAATGTCTACTTTGCAAAACCCAATGCTAACAAGGTATTTTATAATCATGCCATGCCATGCCTTGCTTACTTCAACCTATACAAAGCCTTACATAGCCCACGTAGACAATTAAGATAACTCTCAACCACATAACCACATGGTTGCTCCACATAAACTTCTTCTTGCAACTCCCTATGCAAGAAGGTATTTTCAACATCCATTCAATGCATGATCCAACCTTTTGACACAACCACTACAATGAGCCATCACAGTTATTACCATTTCAACCAGTGTAACAAAGGTCTCCTCCTAATTAATGTTATGAGTCTCCACATATCCTTTGGTAACTAGTTGTGTCTTATAGCACTTGATAGATCCATTTGATTTATGCCTCACTTTATACATCCATTTGGAGCCAAGTAAAGGCACCAAATCCCATGCACCATGTTCCTTAGCCACTTCTTCATCAATAACGCAATCCCAATTCTCATTACTAGCTATATCTTCACAATGAGTGGGCTATATATCCTGCATAACTTTAGCCATGTATGCATACTGATGAGCTACATAGCTATTATATGTCAATTGTTGCACAGTTCGGTTGATTTGCATGGACCTAGATCAGTACCAAGTACCTTAACATCCTCTTTGCCTTCCTCATACCAAGTTTTTTTATAGTTGGAGTCACAAAATCATCATCCAAGTATTGTTACGATGTAAAGGCAAGTGTTCTCCTTAGCACTATGAGCAAGGAGAAAAAGTTAAGAATAGTGTTGGGTGTAGGAGGTCAATGCGTGTGTAGACAAGAAGGGTGAGAAGTTGGGGATTTGTGAAGGCCAAGAAACCTAAATCAAGAGTATATGTATAAGCTTTTAGATGTAGAAGATTATCAAAATGATTATTGATATTGGCATCATTGTCATCAAGAGCTTCTTACAAATTTCACCACATAAGCTTTTTTAATAAAAAGAGTTATGTCCAATTCGAACACATGTAGCCAACAACTTGAAAGACAACTAGTTTGCAAATGATGGATTTTAAGAATGAAACGAATGTATATATATTACTCCTCATCATCATTGGTGTCATCATCATCATCATCATTGCCATATATGATGACCATCATGGCTACCTTTGCTCTCTCATTAGTGCATAAGAAACTCATGCATACTCAAGCATTCTAACGTACAAAATATTTGTCGCATTCTCCTTAGACATTGTTGAGCCTCAATTTTCAAAAGAAGGTTCGACAATCTTCTTCAACCATGATGATCACAACAACAAGCTTAGATGTACAAAATATTTTTTGACGATGGATATGCTATGTTGTAACCTTCCAATCATTGCAAATCTTTTGTTGACTAAAATTATTTTTGCAATTGACAATGAGGGGGCCCAACTCTCATGGGTTACATCAAAATAATTTTTCAAAAAGTACTAGTGCACCTAAAAATTTTAATGCCACACTCATAGAAGCTGCTTCTGTTTTTTTTTGAAAACTGCGACTTTTTACATTCTTCCACTTTCTTTTACCTTTGAGATTTACATGGGGTGTGACCTTGTGCTATCCTACCCTTGATGTGCCCTAAGGTTGTGATGTGGGGGATGAGCTAGGGGTTCGAGATGGAGTCTACTAAGACTGAGGCCATAGAATGCATCTAACTTGAGGACCCCTAGATGGTGTGATTGTGAGTACACCTACTCTATCTCAAAGCTTATGATCTCTTTTATTTGTTTTTTTTTTCTTTTTTTTTCTCTCTTCTTTTTGTATTATCATTTTTGTTCTTTCTCCCTTCCTTGTATTGTCAAAGGGAGTGGGTTCACTAATGATCACTTGATATAGGCTTTGCTCATCATGTAGCTCTTCAAGACCAACCTTGTTGTGCTAGTTGTATTGTTGGGAGAAATTGGTTGCTATATTTTGTGAACATATTGACATTCATATCCTCAAGTAGTTTGAAATAATAGGTTGGTAACATGGTCACTTTGAGGATCAATCTCACCATGGCATATGCTTGGAGTGAGAGTGCATGCATGTCCTCTTCCTTTGTTGCTTTCTTTTGGTTTAGTAAGGTAAGGAGTGATTGTAGGTAGTTATCATGGCATATCTATTGACGCTTGAATTTATGTCAAAGTAGAGCATATGTAGGCCCTCTTTCTTTGTTGTTTCTTTCGGTCAAGGTGAGGGGTACTCACAAGTAGTAACATGTGGTGACAAAGGAGGGGTTTATAAATCTGAGAATTTTGCCAATAACCACTTGAATGAGGGGTACCAAATCCTTTTCCTAGAACTTGTGGCTATTCTCCTTCCAAAGAGCATTGACATTAAAGATGAGGGGAAACTCATATTTGCTATGTTCCTTATTGTCATAATCAAACCCATGCCTTTGTGGATAAGGCATGCAAGTAAGATCTTCTCATTCCAAGGGCATGGCACTACAAAATGCTATCCAAGCTTCAATGTTGACATCTCGGATGTTCATCCTATTTGGCTTTCATATACTTGCATTGTCATGCTATCCAAGCTTCAATGTTGACATCTAGGATGTTCATCCTATTTGGCTTTCATATACTTGCATTGTCCTAGGTACTTCAAACACCTTATAATGCCAATAGCCAGTTTGCTCCCATTGCCACAATCCATGGACTTGTGCTTTATGCTTGAGCCACTTTTTCCCTAGATGTGCTCCCACTTTAATTATTTTCTATGCACATCAAGAGGTAGTATTATTCTAAGTCCTTATAGTATATAAAAGGTGAATTGTATAGGTTTAACTTGAGACTTCCACCCAATATTCTAATGCAGCGATCTTATGGTCCAAGATGAGGTTGATCTCCTGCCTTTGAGGGAAGCGCACCTTTGGCACATGCTAAGGTGAGGCCACAAACTTCCTTCTAAAATTTTCCACTCTCCTTTCTTATTTTCCTAGCCTCTATCATAGTTTTTAAGGGAATGGGTTAACCATAAGCACTCACAAAGGGTGTTATCTCCTATGGTGTCGATTCATCACATGAGCTAATACCACATCGTTTTCGAGGGAATGGGTTCACCACACTAGTACTCATAGGGGGTGCTAGCTCTTGTGGTGTTTGTTAAGGATGGTGGTCAAGTTAGTGGTTCTTCAGTGTGTTGGGATTGCCTTTCAATAATTATTACACCACTCATTTTCACATCTTGTGTTGTAATCCCAACTTCTATTAATTGTAGTAAATCTTCCTTCATCATCCTATATTCTCATTGAGGTAGATTTATCTCCAAGCTTTTATTGAGTGCTTTCATGGGTGTGAGCAATAGCTTTTTCTTCAAATCCTCAACCGAATCTCTTTTGCAAGGTTTTAACACATTTAAAAAGGTATTTGCAAAAAAATTATTGCATCTGCATCATTTTCTCAACTACTTTCCTCTACTATGTTTCTCTCAAATTCAAATTGAACCAACCTTGTGGCTAGATTAAGGATGATATGTGTTTGTTGCTTTCAATTGTCCAATCTTCTCCTTTTTTTGCTCTAGACCTCTATTTTGCCACTTCATCAAAATCTATATTGTTGCATCTTGCTCCTTCCTGTTGAGATGGCAAGCTCAACACATGCGGACATTGATGATGGACCCCTTGGCTAGATGGGTCCACACGTCTATAGTTAGCATGTTGGTGGTCATTATGATCCTCATATGGCCATTGACTTATCACTTATTATATTTAGTTTGTTACACCTATCTACAACTGGCAAAGATAGAGCGCCAGTCGATTAGTGTAGTTTGTTATGCATTGTTTGACTTAGTAGGTCACTTTCCTTTATGTTGTATCTTATCTATACTTTTGGTACATTGTATAGTGTGTGGAAGAAGAAGAGGAAATCAATAAGAAAACGTTTTGGCCTCCATCTCTCTTCTTGTGTTCTTGAGTGAGTTTCCTCTTGTGTATACGTGTGTGTTTGGCGCAGCAGCTCAAGCAAGTCCCCCCACCGCGCAATTCTTGACATGGTATTAGAGCCATGCCACTGAGAGGGGCTAATTTTGAAGGTTGAAGTGAAGGACAAGAAGCAAGCTTCGAGCAAGAAAGTAAGCAATGGGTAAGAAGCTCTCATATTCTTCCACTCCTTCTCTTGGATAGTGCATGTGGAGGCACCAGAAGCAGAGTAGAGTGAAAATCTTAGCTTGCTGTGAGATTTGGTGTGCGAGTAGAGTAGTGTATATTCTGCAAATAGGCCCTTAAGGGCATTCTCGTAGTTTTTTTGGGCATCTGAGGCCATTTCAGGCCCTATTTTAGAGCTGCAAGGTTGTGGATACACTGTGATTTCGACTGTATTGACCGAACGTGGGTGTATGGGTTACATATTTTGAATTTGTAATTTTTGAGGTGTTTGCCAAGAATCAAACATAAGGTTTATTTGCAAACAAGTTGCCAATTACATGTATTATTGAGCAATCAATGAAAAAGTTTGCTTGATATATTGCTGTGCACTTGTTGTGAAGGTTGCAGAAGACTAGCTTGTTGTGTTATATCCTTTTTTGTGATAATGGTAGAGAACATTGGAAATCCCATTATTAAGAAGCTTGATAAGAACAACTATCCTTCATGGAAGTTCTGTGTAACAAACTTCCTCATGAAGGGCCTTTATGAGTTTGTTTCAGGTAAAGAAAAGGAGCCAGAGTTGGGTATCCCTTCGACTGCGGATGAATTAAAGGCATGGAAAGAGTGGAATGCAAAAGATAAAAAGGTGATGTATTGGCTATCTTCAGTCATTTATAACACTATGCTAGGACATATCAGGAATGCAGAAACTTCACATGTAGCTTGGACAATTTTTGAGAACATGTTTTCAATAAATACAAAGGCACGAAAGATTCAATTAAAGCAAGACTTGAATACCTTGAAGAAAGAGAAAATGTTTATCAATGAGTATGCGTAAGGTGAGGAGCATTGTAGATGCTTTAGCAACGATTGATGCAATGCCTGATGATGATGATTTGGTTTCATCCACTTTGAGTGGCCTTAACAATGAGAAGGCATGGAAATCATTTGTTACTTCAGTATATGTAAGTCATTTCCAGATTTTGATGAGTTGATCTCTCTCATGATTATCGAAGAGATCAATATGCATGGTGACTCGTCTGGAAAAAATGGTGAACAGGTTCAAGCATTTTACTCAAGTTCGGGAAGGGGCGTGGTAGATCCTCTTCGAGAGGCCATGGTATATGACGTGCTAGCGATAACCAGCAAAAAAGGTTCAATCAGCAATTTGGTGAAATGCAAGTTTCAGGAGGCCGATGAAACTTTAGAGGCAAGGGGAGCTCTAGAGGAAGAGGTGGATAGCAGAATAGAGGTTTTGGAAATTCTGCTATTGTTTGCAATTATTGTGAAAAAACAGGCCATATTGTAGCCCATTGCTATGCTAAGAAGGATGATATTCGCAGTGGTAAATTGCAGCAAGGAAACTATGCATCGTCTTCACGACAGAATGAAGACAAAAATGAGTGCTTATTTGTTATGCAGCATATGATGAATGCAGTTACAGGAAAGGGGACACATGATGATGTATGATATGTCGATTCAGGTGGATCTAATCATATGACCAATCATGTTGAATGATTTGGAGAGATGCAGGACTTACAAAATCTAGGCTATGTGCAAATGGGTGATGATTCATGCCACCCAATTTCACACATTAGAAAGGTTCCCTTGTCCTTGCATGATGGCTGGACAAAGAGTCTGACAGATATATTACATGTGCCATCAATCA
This sequence comes from Lygodium microphyllum, assembly GCF_053477565.2. Classification (NCBI taxonomy): domain Eukaryota; kingdom Viridiplantae; phylum Streptophyta; class Polypodiopsida; order Schizaeales; family Lygodiaceae; genus Lygodium; species Lygodium microphyllum. The sequence goes on from NC_141148.1 coordinate 115,605,226, forward strand.
CAAAGAATCTAGTGTTTGTTGATCAAATGGTAGAGCAGGGGTTACAGGTTCGATTGAATGCAAAAGGTTGTTTTGTAGAAGACTTTAAACGATAAGTGTATGTTGGTCGCCAGAGGAAGTAGAGTTGGTCGCATGTTCACTTTAGATGCTGGAATTCCTGCAATGGATGTTGTTATGTATGCTAAAGGAAAAGAAGTAGTTGTAGATATTGAAATATGGCATAAACGTATTGGGCATGCAAATGTGCAAAGACTGAAATTAATGCAATCCAGAGGATTGGTTACAGGGTTGCCTTCTTTTAGAGTTGCAGAATTGCATAACATCTATGAAGCATGACAGAGAAGTGAGTAGAAATATACTTGATGTAGTGCATATAGATGTTTGGGAGCCTACACAGAATGTATCTCTTGGTAGCAGCAAATACTTTGTCACATTTATTGATGATTGTTCAAGGAAGCTATGGGTATACTTTATGAAGGAAAAGAGTGATGTGTTTGAGCACTTCAAATCTTTTAAGGCAATTGTTGAAATAGAAACATGCTTGAAAGTGACGTGCATGAGATTAGATGGAGGGGGAGAGTACCTCTCTAAAATGAGTTTAGTGGCTTCTTGAGGACTCATGGGATAAAGAGGCAATTTACTTGCAAGTATACCCACAACAAAATGGGATTGTAGAAAGAAAAAATAGGCATATTGTAGAAGTCACACGAGCATTAAAAGAATTTGCCAAAATATTTTTGGTTTGAAGCTGTCCATACTGCTATCTATATTATGAACAGAATTTCCATAGATGCATTTCATGGGATGACTCTTGAAGAATGCTTTACTAGCAAGAAGCTTGACGTATCACACTTGAAGGTATTTGGATGTATTGCATATGTTCATGTGCTAGATGAGCTACAGAAGAAGCTTGATCCAAAGACTAAAAACCATATTTTTATTGGATACTCTTTAGAGCAAAAATGATATCGTTGTTATAACCCTATCACAGGTGAGTTCAGAGTGAGTAGGGATGTTATTTTTTATGAGATAAATATTTGGTATGCACCTGCTGGTGATGTATTAGATGATGATAATGATCATGATAGCTATGTGTAGAAAGAAAAGCAAGAATCATAGAGTCTTAGTGGACTAGAAACATCATCTAGTACTACACCTACAGTGAGCCCTTGGTCTGGGAGACTAAGGAGTAGCCCCACATTTTCAGATGGATCTATAAGTGTTGCAGACAAAGACAAAGGAAAGAAGAAAGTGCTGGATGGTAATGATGCATCTACTAGTCATTTGGGATATGATGGAGATTCTAGTGGTTCAAAGAGTTTGGATGATGAGCTTGGTATTCCTTCAGTTAGGACACCAGGTGTACAGAGAGCTCATAGTAATGTAAAGGCTCCATTGAGTGATCCAGTGGTACGCAGGTCTACTAGGGTCAGATACCATGTTAAAAGATTTGGTTTTGAAGGTTATGCATCTCACCATTATGCTTATATGGTGAAACTAGTTGAGGATGTTAAGCCCACTTGTTTTGAGAATGTTGTCGGTCATGCTCATTGGGATGCAACAATGGATGAGGAGATGGTTGCATTAGAAGCCAATAAGACTTGGGATTTGGTACCCTTGCCTAAGGTTAAGAAAGCTATTGGTTGTAAGTGGGTTTACGAAGTCAAGCATAACGCAAATGGTTCTGTTAGCAAGTATAAGGCTAGGCTGGTTGCAAAAGGCTATGCTCAAACATATGGCATAGATTATGAAGAGACATTCAATCCAGTTGCTAGGATGGCAACTGTTAGATGCGTGATTGCCTTGGCAGCAACCAAAGGTTGGAGTTTGCAGCAAATGGATGCTAAGAATGCCTTCTTTCATGGCGAATTGCAAGAAGAAGTGTATATGGAGCAACTAGCAGGTTATGAGGATTTAGAGCATCCCACATATGTGTGTAGGTTAAAGAAGACGCTCTATGGGCTAAAGCAAGCACCTAGAGCACGGTCTGACAATATTGGAGAGTATCTTGTCAATATTGGATTTTGTATTTCTAACGTTGATCACTTACTTTATGTGAGAAAGGGAGATGCAGGTTTGGTCATCATAGTCATCTATGTGGATGACTCTATTATTATAGGTGACAGTGACAATGGGATTGCTGAAGTTAAGGACTTCTTGAAGAAGAAGTTTGAGATGATGGATTTGGGTGAGCTGAGATACTTTTTTGGTATTGAGGTGATAAAATGTGATGATGGTATATGGCTATCACAAAGGCAGTATGGCTTGGATATGTTATCCAAGTATGGTATGATAACATGTAAGCCTCTTTCAGTACCATTGGAGCAAAATGTGAAGCTGAGTGTTGACGTTGGGGATGAGATAGAAGATCCTACTATGTTTAGGAGGATAGTAGAGAGTTTGATTTACATGACTATCACAAGGCCAGACTTGAGCTATGTTGTTGGCCTTGTCAGTCAGTTTATGCAAAGTGCCTAGAAAGCCTCATTTGGATGCAGTTAGATGTATATTGAGGTATGCAAAGTCCACTTTACATTATGGACTTCTTTATGAGGCAGGTAAGGATGTATAGGTCTTTGGATACACAGATGCAGATTGGGCTGGTAGCATGTCAGACAGAAGATCTATTAGTAGATTCACGCTTTCCCTTGGTAGTGCAGTAGTTACATGGAGCAACAAAAAGCAACCTACAGTTGCTTTATCAAGTACAGAGGCTGAGTATAGAGGTGTTGCTATGGTAGCATGTGAGGTGGTATGGCTGCAAAATTTATTACATGATTTGGATGTGCAAGGAGATGGTCCAATTGTCATTCATTGTGACAACATGAGTAGCATACAACTAGCTAGGAATCTAATGTTCCATGCTAGGACAAAACACATTGAGGTGCATTACCACTTTGTGAGAGAGAAGGTACTCGTAGGAGAGATTGACTTGGTATATGTCAGCACACAGGATCAGATAGTTGATATTTTCATGAAGGCATTGGGTGCAAAGAAGCTTTGGAAGTTTCAAAGCTTACTTGGAGTTGCAGAGATAGAGTTGAGCTTGAGGGGGAGTGTTGAGATGGCAAGGTCAACACGTGTGGACATTGATGATGGACTGCCTGGCTAGATGGGTCCACACGTCTATAGTTAGCACATTGGTGGTCATTATGATACTCACATGGCCACTGGCTTATCACTTATTATATTTAGTTTGTTACACCTATCTACAACTGGCAAAGATATAGCACCAGTTGATTAGTGTAGTCTGTTGTGCACTGTTTGACTTAGTAGGCCACTTTCCTTTATGTTGTATCTTATCTATACTTTTGGTACATTGTATAGTGTGTAGAAGAAGAAGAGGAAATCAGCAAGAAAAGGTTTTGGCCTCCATCTCTCTTCTTGTGTTTTTGAGTGAGCTTCCTCTTGTGTATACAGTGTGTGTTTGGCCAACAGATCAAGCAAGTCTCCCCACCACGCAATTCTTGACACTTCCAAGCTTGACTCATTTTTTACCTTTGCTACACTTCATAAGCTAGCTATTTTTAGAGAAACTCGTAAATATAATATTTCTTTGTTAATTAGCTATCTCCATGATTTTATATCCCCTTACTTAAATTCTTATTTGGATTTCTTTGTCTCTTTTAGCTCTACTAGCTCTACTAGCTCTACCATCAACTATTCTTGCAAATTTTTAAGTGCATTCAACTCTCCTTCAAATTGAGTTTTTTCCTTAATGGGATTTGCACATTGGATCTCTATTTGCAATCAATTCTCCCTTTCCACCTCACATTGCTTTTGTAGCTCTTCATAATTTCTTCCCATGTCCTCTCTTGCTCTCAACACTCCCAATTCCTTCTTTAGGTTGTATGAACCGCTTATTACTTTTTGTTTATAGGTGGCATGGGCATTGTTCTCTCCCTCTCAAATGCAGCTAGATTAGCTCTTCATTCTTCATCCTAATTATCATTTTTCTTCTTTAATTTTTCAAATACGTCCTCAAAGTCCTATGAGGGGACTTGAGTAAGAAGAGGGATGGAGCTAGATGATCCTTCGATTCTAGGCACCTTCGGCACTCTCTACTCTAACATTGCGTGTGTGATTACTACTCTTTTGGCACTTGTGACTATAACATTCTCTAATCTTATTTGGGATAAGGCTGCAATTTATGTTTCCAATTCATGCATTCCATCCTCCAATTTTCTTGTAGCACTGTTGTTAGCTATCGCCATTAGCATGATGGTCATAATTGATAGTAATGGAGCTTCTAATGGTACCGCACCCTTGCCAATTGTAGTGGGTGCATGGTGGCTCCTACTTGGCTTAGGCTTGCTCTTTGACTAGTTTGTCAAGGTTCTAAGATTTGGACTCACCAATGCTTATTCTTTTGCTCTAATTAGCTGCTCTACTAAGCTCTTGATGACTAGGGTTAAGTCTTTCCCTTCGTTCTATCTAAGCTTTTCTTCTTCTTCTCATTGCCTTTATTTCTATTTCTCCTCTTCCCTTTGACACTTTGTTGGATCTCTTCGTAGCATCCTCTTGTTAACATGCAATCCCCTATTTGTACAAGATAAATATAGTCAACTAGGTTCACAAGTAGCTTTTAGGCCCCCAACAACCTCCCACTTAAAGGAGAATATGCTTAAGTGAGGAGGAAACAAGAAATAAGTGACAAAGTACAATGTGTGTATATAAGCACAACTAGATGAGAAATAGATGCCATCTCATCTTATGCCCATCATAGTCTTAAGGAAGGCATAATGTTCCACTAGGAGGCTTTTAGTGAGCAGATCTATAGGATTCTCATATGTAGAGATCTTAACAAGCTCTATCTGCTTGTCCTTAACCACCTCTTTGATAAAGTGGTAACAAACCTCAATATGCTTGGTCTTCACATGAAAGACATGATTACGTGCAAAGTGAATGCCACTCATAAAGTTCAAATGCAAGATAGAAGTCATGTTTGTGATACCAAGGTTTGCAACCAAGGGATCTAACCATAGGGCCTCCTTTCGATCCTCAATTGTCTACAATGTACTTAGCCTTGGTAGTAGACTCAAGGTAGTGTGTTTCTACACCCTAGACATCCATGAAATAACACCTCCAAACATAGCCAGAGGTGGAGTTTCTACTATCTATATGTCACACATAATCCGATTCTATATAACCCATGAGTCTAGTGCCTTTGCTACCATAACAAAGGCACAAGTCTGATGTGCCCTTAAGGTATCTCATGATACCCTTCACGGTGTCCCAATGTCACCTCCTAGGTGTCACCATATAATAAACTCTCACTACAAATGCTATGTTAAGTCTAGTGGCTATTATGGCATACATCATGTTGCCCACCATAGATATGAATGGGATCTTGGCCATCTCGGCCCTCTTATCATTTGACTGGGGACAACAATCTGCTTGACTCACCTTCCTATGACAAGGTAAAGGGGTACCAATTGGCTTAACATTGTGCATACGGAACCACTCAAGTACTTTATGAATGTACTTCTTTTGTGTGACAAGTAGAGGAGTCCTTTGACCAATTTTAGTAATGCACATATGTGAGAAGCATGCCCCATGTCTTTCATCTCAAAGCTCTTCCTAAGCTAAGTCTTCAAAGCATCTAGTTTAGCATAAGCACTCCTAGCAATCAATACCAAAATGATAAGACTACTATCACATGCCTTTTTTGTGTAAAGACACAGATCCATATCATTGTGGGAATAACCCCGTGAATGCATAAAGACATCAAACTTATGATACCATTTCCTAGGTGCTTGCTTATCCATAAAGACTCTTCCTCATGGTAAAAATTTGAAGCTAAGGAAAACTAATTTTAATGTAGTATTTAAAGAGTAGATTTGAGTACATAATAAGAGTAGATGTGATGTGCCTCCTCTAAAGTCTAGAGGAGTCCTCTAGTATAGCTGATCGAAACTTTAAGTCCATGTGCAACACTGTCCAATCTTCCCTTGAGAAATGGGGGGAATTGGTGGGACATGAGAGTTTTGACTCTACTTCATAGGGGAGGCCTAGATAGTCACCCCTAACAACAGTTTGATTCCCACCTCAAAAGGGACACTTTGTAACCAGTCAAAGGTGAGAGTGGGCTAGCACTGCACTTGGTTCATAGAGAGTGGAGCTATCTTTTAAATTTCCATGGCCTTTGGGACCAATACTCCACAACACTCTAGTCCCTTAAAATGGTATTGAGCTAGTTCTCTACCAAATTAGGGGTCACATTCTAACTCTATTTAGTGTTTAAGAAAGTTATCTAGCTTATTGAGTCCACCCATCCATGGATTTGGTCATCAGGACCAAGGCCTCCAACTTTCCTAGATAGGTCATCACTCACATGCCAAAATAACCCAATCATTAAGCACCTACAGATCTCACAAGCTCTCACAAGAGTAGTGATTTCATGGGCACTTTAGGGTACCCCCAATATCTAGTTCCGAATGCACGGTTTGATGGAACAATGGTTACCCTTTCATTTGGTATTATTTGTGTCAACTATGGATAGACCCACAATGTGTCAATCACTGGTTCATTATTAATATCAAGAAACCCTTCCTCATATGAAGCATACTTATAGTACATACTGACAATCTTTAATTTCTTTGTCCATTGGAATCTCCATAGCTCATATTGGAGTACATAGTAGCATCTTGTATAGATTCCCATGCATGATCGGTTCCATGGCCAAAAGTAACCCCCTTAAGGGTATAGGATATTTGGAGGAATAAATATCTTCTCCATAATGTTAAATATGGATTTGTGATGATACAAAAAGTTACCTGAGCCCTAGGCCACTTGGTGCATCGAAGGGATGATCTATCTCAACTAGATAGCCTCCTCATCTGCAATTTCCTATTGAGGTTGGAGCACACACTAAGAAGTCGATTGGATTCAATTCAAAAGGTGTACCTTAATTAGCCCTAGCTAGTTAGAATCCAAAAAAACATGTAAACTTGGTAGTAATGATCCCCTCTTGGAATAAAACAACCTAAGGTGCCAAGTACCACTCAAGTAGCGAAAGATTTGCTAGACTACCTCCCAATGCTTAGTACCTAGCCTATACATAAAATTGCTCATGCATAAGCCTACAAACCGAATGTTAGGCCTCATAGTGTATACATAAATCAAGAATCTAATATCTTTCTAATAGAAAAAGATGTCAAAGTAGTGTTTCACATCATGAAGACTCAACTTCATAGCAATAGATTAGTAGTCTTCAGGCTAAATCTCTATAATAATGTCTCAACATTCTTCGTTTGACATAAATAGATACCTCAATCACATTGGTTGAACTAAATGCCCAAAAAATGATGCAATAGGCTAAAATTGGATATGCTAAAGGTTCAATTCAAGTCATCCTAAAATCAACAATATGTGTCCCATTAGGGCCAATGAATTGCATATCATCAATATACACCATGACGTCTTAGAGGCACGCCACCCTCATTTTTGACATATACTGTGCTCTTTGTTGGTCTAATATGAAAATAATGTACAGTCAAGTATTCATGTACCTTCTTATACCAAGCTTGAGGTGCTTGTACGAAGCCTTTTTTAATCTACACACTTTGTTTTCTTGGTCTTTCTACAAAAAAAAAAAAAAAAAAAAACCACAAGGTTCAAAAATATATACTTCCTCATGTAGATGACCATTTGAAAACACAACCCTCTCTCTCTCTCTCTGTCTCTTTGCTCTCAACAATGGAGATAAGATGATAGAATAGAAGAAGTGAATGGAAGGCTTCAATAGTTATAGTAAAAGAGCTTCTACACCATATGTACGAAAAGGGTGAATACAACAAAGACCTCCCACCCTTATATAGACCAAGCTTGGGGTTGAGGTTAGGTCACTTCTCTAAGGTGGTGCCTCATTTTCATTTTAGGTTTTACATCTCACTTTGTGTTTTAGGGTTTGTGCCCCTTTTGCATTTTAGGGGTTTCACACTGTGAGCAAAGGTCTCATCAAAATTGATGCCCTTCTATTGAACATTACCCTTTGGCACAAGTCTAGCTTTGTAGAGATCAACATTAACATTTGGTTTGCGCTCTAACTTGTAAATTCACTCAGTACGAATGGCCTTGTTGCCACCAAGAAAATCATATAAGAACCAAGTATCATTTTTGACAGCAACATCATACTCAGATTAGGTAGTCACCATCTATTTTTTTTGAATTTCGTGCCTCTTCAAAGGGCATAGGCTCATCCTTATCACATAGATTAGAAACAACGAATGCATAACAATATGATGCATAAGAGGTGCTATGAGAGTTCAAATGAGTACGACCACAACTGATGATGCATCTAGCTTATTGTCATACAATGTTTGCACTAGCCATTTTGTCATAGTCCTAGACTCCTTAATCTCTACTCTCTCATCAAGAAGTGCATCATTCACATCTATATAAAAAATGGGATGATCCATGTTATCGCGAGAAATTTGTATAGGCTAAATAGCGTTGCATATGATGGCACACTGTAGAAATTACATGGTGCAACGGACAAAATATGAGCAAGGAGTAGATAATACATGGCAAATATGAGAAGAATAGAAATTGCTTACCTGAAAGGCCAAGCCCCATACATGTTTATAGCTCGATACTCCACCATGTGCAATTTATAGTGAACTAGTCCTGCTTGCCTACAAATTTGCAATTGCACATACCATATCTTCCACACATTTTCCATAGTTAGTGAGCTTATACAACCCATGGTATAGTGAACCAAATGCAATAATTGTATCACCATAAGAGACATCATAAACTATACATTAGTCATCACAAACAAACTTCAAATCAAGCCAATCTAAGTGCAAAATTTGAAAACAAATGCTTCTTAATCTTTGGTGTATAGAAAGGATCCATAGATATAAAAGTATTGTTATTAACATCAATTAGCATAAATTTTCCAACTCCTTTAACATGACAAGAGGAGTTATTATCACATGTCACAACATACATTTGAAGCCACAATAGACATGGAAGAATCATGTAGACAAGGGTATAACTACATTGTGCACTAAATGGCTATTCTACATCCTACACAACATTTGTAGATTCTAACTTAGAATGAGAGGCATGTACAATACCCACACGAGCCTCTTTCTTCTTCACCTCTTTTGTAGCCAATTTAGTCTTGCTTCAATAACCAATCATAAAAATTAGTATTGTATTCCATGCATGCATAGTGGTCCATTGCACACAAACTAATGCCAACATCTGTGATGCAGGTGAGGACACTGGCAAGAAAACCCCCTAAACATATGTAGTTAGCAACAAGAAGCCCTTCCTCACTTAAAACTTGATCCAAAAAGGGGTGTAGCCTAATGGGAACTTCCAATTCCAATTTAGGACATCTTGGGATGCACATTTTAGTCACTTGAATTTTGCTATACTTTGTGGTTGTCAAAGCTCATCTCTAGCAATCAATTATTCCTCAAGATCTTTGAATAAGAACACCATTGGTAGCAGTTTGCACAAGTGAAATGTTTAACAAAATCTCATATGTAACAATCAACTACTCCTTAAGATATTTTATTTGTTAAAAAGCTCTCCATGGAGCCACCTTCATCCATATGCTCACTCCCTAACTACGTGCATAGGTAAGCAACATGGGCCTAATTTCTTTCTTGATTTAGAGTATAACTAGAACATGCAACATCCTCAATAGCTCATGTTTTTATTGTTTTCGTTGCACTTGAAGCTTCCACATCACCACCATGATGTCTTTCAATTCTATGCAGAATGTTCTAGAGTCCCTCTGAAAGCAATACACAACATATCATATAAGCCCATAGTGGAAAGTTGATTCCATCCAACTTGTCCTCAACAGCCAACATGTGGAATGCGTCATTGTTGTGCTAGCCATGGCCATTGATTGTACTTGATGCAAAAGTCGTGTGTATATAGGAAAATATACACAAAACTAACTCATGTAACATAATGCAAAGGATACTGTAAGGGCTCTTATCTATAGACTCTTCATGTTTTTGCTATGTTTTCTTGAGGATTAACAAAAGTAGAGACGAGGTTGATACTTCTTCCAAAGTAGGTGCTCTTCATGTATTTGAGATGGAAAAAAGGTGCTCTTCATGCAAAAATCTAGTAATGAGTATTTGTTTCTTTAAATTGTACCATAATGTATAATATATTTAATCCTCAAACTAAATTACTTACATCTTTCCATTGGGAATTGGTCCTTGTGCATCAAGCATGATAAAACATTATTACTTGAAAGGTCCATAAAATCTAGGGGCTAACTTTACAACAGGGTGTTTGTCAACACTTTGTTATCTTCACTTTTAAATACGTAACCAAACATAATCATCAACTTTGAAACTCATAGCTTTTCTTTTCTTGTTGGCTTGTTTTATGTATGATTGCTGGGCTTTGGCAATCATATCTTTAACTTCATAAAAAATAGTAGCATGCATGTTAGCAATATCATATGCAGCTTGAACTTTGTTTGACAATGATGTAATAGGTGCAGATAATCCATATCCATAAATAATTTCAAATGGTTAAACATCACGAACTGAGGGGCGGGGACAAGGGTGCCATTTTTTTGGTACCTCTTCAATTCATTAAAAATTCTGATTTCGCAATCCTCCGCATTAGGCATTCTCCTCCTAGCAACGGATTCCCCGAATTCTTCACTCCGCATCGCTCCAAACTATGAGAGATTTGATGCATTCTATGAAAATATAGAAATTTGGTCTTTCTCTCTCTTATTTCTCTCTCGACACAAATGTGGTTCATATAGGTTGAGAGGATGAGGGGGAATGGGTACTGGTTATGGGTACCGATTTGTGACAAGATGCAAAAGATGGATTAAGAAATCACAAAGGAGGTGTCAGCAACTGTAAAAGATGATCAACGGCTTCTCGTTTTTGAAATACAATGCACACGTATATGGATTATAGTGTAAGTGGTCTTTTATTGAATTTTATGATGAATTTTTTGTTCTTGTTATAGAAAATGATTGGAAATGATTGAATATACTTGAATATATCTAAAATTATAGAATAATTAGCAATATCTAGTAATTCACATAATAAAAATCAAAACAAAAAAACTTGCAATGCAAGATTTAATAGAAAAATGAGAATTTGGTGGATTTTTATGGTTCAAATGGTGTTCATATAGAGTTATATTGAACATAATGTTGCATCACAATCCACATAAGCTTCATAAATCTAAAAATAAAAAAATAGTAGTTAATATCAAAATAAATGACAAAAAATAGATTTTTTGGTGAAAAAAATATTTTTAATATGTAAAAATGACCATAAATTAGATATATGTGTGTGAATGTATGGTAAAGGTAGGGCATAGGAATTTGCCTCAATCTACCCCCATCTTTATGTGAAGGTGTGTGCTTACCATTTTTCTACATGGAAAAATTGACACGCAACACCCTCTTAAATTGGTACATGATTGCAAAACTTAAACAGTAGGAAGAAAGGGGTTGTGAAAAGTTAAATATTTATTAAATTTTATTTTTTAAATACATATAATGACATATAGGACTTGCTTTATTTAAGTTTAAAGGGACAATAGTATGGATTAGTCCGGTATTGTTTCTAACTAATGCATCACTTTGTTAGAAAGAAAATCATTGAAAGAATATTTTTTACATGACATGTTGGTTGATTTGTGGTGGTTAATTTATTTGAGCACTATGTGGCATTACACCTTGCATTTGCATTCTTATACATGGTATCAAGAACAAGAGAAAGTCTCATGGATGCATTGCAATTGGTTATTAAAACTATTGATTAACAATGAGAGTGTGAGGATCCTTGAGCTGTAGGATAGAACGACTTTCTTTGGAGACTCTTATGTGAGGAAAAAACAATATTTCCTAGAATGCTTTAGGTATAGGAGAGCCGCATGAGCTATAATGATCGGTAAATGAGGTGTTAGTCACCTGTATATGTGGGATAGTTCCTCTATTGGAGTTGGGATAGAAAAAATCATTGGACTATAAATCGACACAAACAGGTGATTTATTTAGAGTAGTGTGTAGCCTCTAGATACTCCTGTGGTTGAGGCCATGAGAAGATAGCTTGGTGAGCATAGAAGCCTAGCTAGAGCCTTTGAGCCAGTGTTAGGCCTATTTTAGATCTTGACAGGTGGTGCATTTGTCAGGAGCTGCTAATAAGTGGCAGCTTCTAAATCTTAGTTAATAGGGACCAATTACCAAAGAGTACTAAAATAGATCTATTATTTCCTAAGATAAACAATATCAAGCTGATGTCTAACATCAAGAAAGAGATGAAAGGGCTAGAAAATAAGCGGAGATCCTTATGAGATATTCTTCTAAGTGTGGTAGTTCGATATCCTTGGGAAAGAGAGGTCTTGTTGACCCTACTATTCCAGCCCGGTTGGGAAGGGGATAAGTCAACCTACTTTGAGTGGGGGTGTAGTTCCACCAACACAAATCCCTATAGCAAAGCTAGTTGTCATTATGGTGTAACCTATTATAATATATGTAGGAAAACCGAATTTTCTAGCCTTTGGTTTCCATCTACCCATCTTTAATGGGTTAGTAGAGGAGGATGCAAAACTCCATAATAGTGAGTTCCAAAAGCTAATGTTTAATTGCTGAATTTAAAACAAAGGACATCTGTTTAATTGTTGAATTTAAGACAAAGGACATCTTATGACGTTTTTCAACATGACTCTAAAAGAAAGAGATGCAACATGGTATCATGGCTTAGAAATCGGAACCATAACTAGAATATATCTATTTTATGTGGCCTTCCAAAGAGAGTTTACCCTTGAGGGAGGTGGTCAATATTGGTTGCATGTTTTGAATGTAACACATCAAGAGACTCATGAGAATGCTTTAGATTATGCCAAGAAATTAAAGGAGGCATTTTGCAATTGCAAACCTCTATTCCTATTCCACTTGATGCCCAATTGCAATACCTTTTTACATAGATTAGACTTCAATATCCAAGTGCAATTGAGTAATGTTGCTCTTATTAATATATACATTGCTATTAATAGCATGAGTAGAGGAGGTAGAGTTGTGCTTAGAAGTAGCCTATGCATCTAGGGCTAACATAAATTCGAGTCTAGGTCCTAGAAATAATTTATCACTCACGAATGGAAGTCAAGGTGCAATAAGTACACCTATGACCAATTCAATGGAAGAGGAAGCATAATACAACATGTGCCCATGTTGCCAGCTTCTCCTAACGTTGTTATGCTAATGGCTAGCCAAATGGTTCCACTAAATAATAGAAGCCAAATTAAGAACCCTAATGTCATGCCAACTAATCAATGGCTAATCCCTAATCACATGGTGAAGCTAGCTGTGGATGATTACGACTATGAGTCTAGTTCATCAAATATTCTTGGTGAAGTCAAGGACATGATGAAGCATTATGCCGATATGATAACAAAACAATATAGACAATCATAGATATTAATTTCTTAAAAAATAGGCAAACTTGATAGAAAGTCAACGTCTCAAAGAGGGTGCTCCATCAAGATTTAGCTGTAAGTGGTATGGTCGTTGACAGTTTCTGAGAAATCACCCTAATATCAAATGCAATCTATGTGGAAAGTTTAGCCATCTAGCTAGTACTGCTGGAGTAAGATTAGATCTCTTCAGCAAGGATGTAGGCAATCGAGTTCGAGCACAAGGGAATAATCTTCAATAGGATAAGGGACTAAAGCAAATATTGCAAAGAGGAAGAGCTATTGTAGAAGAGTTGCCTAGTGATAGTGGTGTTAGCCTTATTGAAGCTATGCATGTCAATACCATTGAGGCTTCTAATTTACAAGCCATTAGAAGAGGAGCAGAAGGTTAAAGAAGGCGATAGGGATAATGTAAAACTATTGAGGAAAACCCTAAATAAGATGATAAGGGAACGTAAGTCCTTAGCCCTAATGTGGAAGCCATTTCTCTAAAAGCTATTGATAACAAAGATAACTCCAATAAGGAGCTACCAAAGAAGAAGGTAAAGGCCAAGAAGGAGGCATCTAAGCCTATTTAGTGTGACCAAGAGAAGGAATGGTTTGGCAGAGAAGAGAACCATTGCTAATTAACATGAATTTGACTTAGCCAATTCTCTTTGCGAGGTAAAGCCCGATGCGAATCTCTTGTAGCTGATCAAGTTATCTCTAGGAGTGTGTAAAGAGTTTAAGAAGATCCTTCTATTGGGTATATCGTCGAACCCTTAGAAATATCCAGTGTGGGAGATGACTAGTTTGAACATGTTGAAAAGCATTGTCCAAGGGTGGTAGCATATATTGACAGCATATTAGTGGATCATGCCATTGTGGATAGGGAATCCTCTATCAACATTATAAGTTCAAAATTGATGGGAAGGCAAGGACTAGAAATGCAAAAGGAAAACTCCACAATTCTCCATATGCTTGATGATAGTTTAAGGCAACTGGAAGGTTGCATTGCCAAAGTCCACGTGACTGTTGCTAATGTGGAATGGATTATGGACTTTAGGGTTATTAGGTTTGCATGGCGGCCAACCTATCAGGTATTATTAGAAAGGCCATGAATCTTGCAATCTGACTATCAAGTTGATATATCCCCATTGGTCATCTGATTTTGGCAGAGGTGCCAGATGTGTAATAGTGGATGCATATCTTGAATCTCTTCAAAGCGAGAGAGTACCGTTTATCTTCAATAGAATTATATGCATTAGAGGATCCTTTTAGCAGTGAGACTTCATCAAAGTGATGAATCAAGAGAAGGGTCCACTATAAAATATATCTACTAGGCAACTTTAAATGAGTCAATAGAAGCTCAAGATAGAATTAGAGACATGGATGCGATTGAGCTAGATCTTGGTATATTGGATGAGCCACGACTGATTAAATTAGGATCTATGCTTAGTCTGGAAGAGAGGAAGGACTGGGTGTCCTTGATCCAATTATTTTGTGATACTTTTTCCTAGAGCTATGATGAGTTGAGAGGTATTCCTTCTAGTCTAGTTGTGCATACGATTCTCTTGAAGGGGGATAGCTATCCTATTCA
This sequence comes from Lygodium microphyllum, assembly GCF_053477565.2. Lineage (NCBI taxonomy): Eukaryota > Viridiplantae > Streptophyta > Polypodiopsida > Schizaeales > Lygodiaceae > Lygodium > Lygodium microphyllum. The sequence goes on from NC_141148.1 coordinate 115,620,230, forward strand.
ACAAAAAGTGAGGAGTATGCCTTTTGAGCTAAGGGATGCACTATTTGAGGAGCTACAAAAATTGTGTAAGGCTAGCTTGATATTTCTTGTACAATATATGTAGTGGTGTTTGCCACTAGTTATTAGAAAAAATAAAAATAATCAAATCTAGCTTTGTGTAGATTTTAGGGAGCTTAATAAATAGACGGTCAAAGATTAATATTTGTTGCCATTTATTGATGATATTCTATATCAATCGAGCATATATGATATGATATTCACACTTTATTTTCAATATTCTTGAGTTTTCATAATTAGATATGGAGAATTCTAGACCATTAAATAGAGGAAGTATCAAATAAAATAATCCGAAATTCATAAGCCAACACCTTCCTCCAAGGCCAATAAGATCTATATGCATCCTTCACGAAAAATCACCATATGAATGGAAGTCTTGGCCTATAAGTTAGAATTGAGTAAGCACATTTAAAACTTAGGAAGTAAAAGAAATGTTAAAGCTTTAAGCTTAAAAAAAAGAAAGATTAAGGAAGAAGAAGATGACGAACATGTCGTTGTCCCCCCCTTTTTTAAACGAAAAAACAACACCATATTTTCTCTCTCTCTCTCTCTCCTCCTAAAATTGGAGATGTTGAAAGCCTGTATTATCATCCTCAATCTTAGCAAAGAACTCCAGCAATCTCCCTCTTTTCTCAGTTTGACAAGAGGCCTAGATTGAAGCAAGATCATTTGAGAGCTAGGCGAATTAGTGATGGCTTCTCTGGCAGCCTCTCTAGACCTCAAAGATTAGATCACCAGCATCAAATAGCATCATGAAAGCTTCTAGATTGCTGAATTGCTAAGATACCCTCCACAAAGAGCTCCTCTTCTTGGCCACAACCCTTCTTCTTCAATTAAACTATAAATATGGGGCACGAGGAATTGTTGTTGGGAATCAACTTGATTAAAGAGAGGAGAGGCTCTTCTCAAGAGAAAAGACCAAGAGGGAGTGGGGCAAGAGGAGAGTAAGGATGGAAATTCTTGTCACAAAGATAAGGAGGATAATGTGTGAGCTCTTGGAATCAAATCCCCCATCCCTTCTATCTCCACTTCTCTTGATGGAATCAAGACTCCACTCGATTTTTCTTATTTCCTAGTGATCGCAATTCCCCATCAATCCGATTGTGACAACCCCAAGCTCTTTTGCCAAAATTCCCTCTACAATCTTATGATTAAAGACCATGGCCCCAAAGAAGAAAGTTATGAAGGTCACGTAGGTAGGAGCTGCCAGTAATACTATGGATACGACCACTACAAATGGAATGACGAGTACTGGGATTACAAACGAAGCTGTGAATACCATCAACCAAGCACTTGTCATAGGTCCCTAGGTACTTTATTTTGATATTAAGGGTAGCTATAGTAGGCCATCATTCTATGAGTTGGCAACAAAAAGTTGCATTCATAAAATAGGATTAAAAAAAAATCTCATGCATAAAATATTTTAAAGAAACTCTTAACTAGAAATTCCAAGGGATAATTTGGGTTTGTATGAGATGTTCCAAGGAGAAGTACAAGGAAGGTATGTGTTCTTAAAAATGCTTAAAATTTTTGATCTATATTGAACTAACGGAACCTTTGATGGATAAACACAAACACTAATTTTCAATATTTTTAAAAAAATATCTTAAAGTGTAATTTCCATAATAAAAATAACCAAGATTTTTTTTGAGCAAAGACCCAAAAACCTCGTTTAGAAAAGAAAAAGACCATTAGGTGAGTTGTTCTAAAAAATAGAATTCTTGTTTAGATTCAATCCAAACTAGATCTTGAGGGAGGGTAATTTCGAGAAGATTATTGGAAGCTATTACCACTTATGCTAAGTTTTGCCTTGATATTATTATTTTAGGAAATAAAAGATTTGTTTGAAGTTTGTGTATAATGCATTCGAAATAAGATGTTTGTGGTTGTAGATTAGGTACTAATCTTTCCTAAAATCATCGGGCTAAAAGATGGATAATCGGGTATAGACCGCCGACTCAGGTAGTATTCTCATGAGCAGAGAATGTCGACTAAGGTAGTGTTCTTTGATGGCGCTAGACCTCCCCAAGGCTAGCGTGGATAAAACCTACTCCAAGGGTTTTTTTTTTGTTTTCGTGTTAGCGAGTTTAGACCAATCATGGTGTGAAAGGTCTTACCATAGGGAACTCTAGTTGGCAAGAGGATGTGAGGATACTAGGGGCTCTGGTCATAAACTCCTTAGACTCTTACAAACTGCCAATTGCCCTTCAAATTCTAGATAGTATCATGGGAGTTCCAATACTAGTTTAGGAACTGAATGTGGAGAGAATAATACACTGCAAGTTAACATCATAGAACATAAAATATTGTGAGAAGTTATTTTTCTTAAAGGAACTATCGAGAAGGAATTTCTTTACTCTATCTTTGTGTCGTGAAATAAAGGCATGTAACAAATTTGCATCAGGAGATAATCAAAGAAGCTATTTTTATATGTTGAATCTAAGGTGGTAGGTAATTAAAAATAGTCTTTCGAGGAAAGTAGGAGGATGGATCCCTGATGGATCAAAACCTAAGGTTGGGTGGACTTGCTAAGCCAAGGGCTTTCATAAAAGGGAAAAAAAAAACATTTTTAATAGGTAAATGTATGACCCTTAGAGATCAGAAAGCATGACTTGCATCATTTTAGGGCCTGGAACATGATTTTTGCACCATGGGTAGAAGGGATTGAAATGCCAAACTCCCTTTCATCTCCAATTCTCTTTGAACCTAGCGCAATGCAAGTTTGTTTTAGTTGGAAAATTCTATAAGAAGTGGAAACTCGAATTGTTGACACTAATAAATCGTTAGTAGTTGATTTGACTCATAATAGGAACCAAAAACTCAAGTCAATCCTCATGGGGGAACAATTGGAACATCCATTGCGGGGTAGACTCAAGCAAGCTTCGATAGCAAACTCTGAGGTATTTCATCAAATCCTAGATGACGTTTTCTAGGACATCTCTTGATGGGATACTAAGAATGTGCCGAGATGAGGAAGTGGCTCGAGCATGTTACAATTGGTATCAGAGCACATGTTGATATATGATATGACGCAAGTAAATAAAAATAGTTATAATTATATCATAAAATATCTTTCCCTTAAGTTGTGAAAATATTCTCTTATTAATATACGTTCTTGATTTCTGGCAGAGAGACAAACCTTGGTAACGATTCTTGATTTTCCAAGTTATGTTTATATCAGCAATGTGCTCCTCTAGTTTCAGCTGGAGAAACCAAATGATGCAAATATTAGATCATATATACAATCCTTTGCCCTTGTATTACGAAAGACAATGGATGTTAAGCAAAGGGTATTGTTACATTGATGCAAACCATCTTGCTTACCTCCAGAACAATTTTGAAGAGGCCAAGGTTGCCAAGTTTTATCTCTTCTATGAGGCCAAAGTGAACTTAAACATGTTCACTAGAAGACGAAAAGTCAAATTAAACCGGTACATCTATGAGGTTGTTACAAAGGTTATACTGGCTAACCGATTCATGGTTGTAGGATGCTCTAGTTACTCCAACTACAGGAGGAAAGATGGATTACTTGATCTTTCCCTAAAATATGGATTTTTGGATATCCATTTCCACAATCCTAATTACTATGTAATGGATGTATCGCAATGCCATTGCCTAGGTTGTGGTAAAAAAACATTTTCCAAGAATAATATGAGCTCCCAAACTACTCGAATAATGTATTCCCTTACTATTGATATAAAGAATTATTTTCACCCACCCGTTATAATCAAAACTGACTGTCTCCTTGGTAATCAGGAATAGTGGGAAGATATTATCAATTTGATGAAATTTCTAGACCCTAGTAGAAAATAGAGTTAACTAACAAAGGTGATAGAGTCAGAAGAAACTCCCTGCATTTTAAGCCGTGTATATATCCGCCAAGCATTCCAATAGTGAAATATTTTTTGACCAATTTATAATGAATATATGGTTCTCACCTCTCCTATCCTGAATGGCAAGATGGGACAAATTGATTCATTGAAGCTAATTGCCTCGACTATATCATAGATCGACCTTAGGTAAATCCAATGGATGGAGGTCTCAAAGGCTCGTTGAACTATCCTTTCTTAATAGGACCCCATTCTTCATACTAAAATGAGCGACTAGATTACGAAATCATCACATAAGCAGAAAACCAACTAAGTTCATCTCAATCGATGGAATTGGCATTTTAGGAAGAAACCCTCATCATAAGGATATTTAGACCTTCCCACAAAAATATCAAGATATTGATATACACGCCATAACTCTAGCAGGTGAGGTTTGCTAAGTTACCAAAGATTCATAGGGGTAAGTCGAAATAATTTCTAACTAAGATTAAAATTTTCTTTTAAAGTGTAAACATTGATCATTGTCAAAAAACCCAAGTAGTACATAATTCCCTTCCTAAATTAGTGAGGTAGATTAAGCAAGTTAACATCTTTTTTTAAATATTATTGGAGAGAAAATTGATAATGAAAATTGCATAATTTCCCATAGTGTAACCCCGAATCTCAATATTACAGAAGCTCAAGAGAAGAAATTTCTTCTCAAGCAATACAAGCCATCGGAGTTTGATGGTAAGGGGAGGGATATTCCAACTGAAGCAAAAACATGGATAGAATCTATGAGAGACTATTTCATTGTTGCAGGGACTGCACCATCAAATCAAGCAATGATTGCCAAATTAAAACTCATAGGAGATGTACGTCTTTGGTGGAAACAATGGTGCAAGGACCAGAGAACGTCTGAAAGCACTATCACTTGGGACAAGATTAAGGATGTTGTGTGTGGGAGATACCTTCCACCCACATATCAAGCCCAGAAGATGAATGAATTCTTCAATTTAAATCAGTCAAGCTTAAGCCTAGAAGCTTACTAGACCAAATTTGTAACACTTCTAAAGTATGCACATACGATGGATGTTTCACAATAAGTATCCAAATTTTGCAATGGTTTGAATCTGCCCTTGAATACGTGCCTTGAGTCAATGAGAACATTGGATTTACAGGATTCATTGATTCGAGCAGCTCCAATAGTTCAAAGATTGAACAAAGGCCAAGAAATGCAAAAATTTGGAATAGAAACCATCAGAACAAGAGCAACTTCCAAGGATATGCAAAAAGAGCTCAAGGGCAATATCAACCAATAGGATGAAGAGAGCCAAATCAAATGCAATGGGAAACTTTATACCCACAAGAAAGAGCATTGAGGCTTCAAGGTGCTTCTATTGCAAGGAACCAGGACACTTCAAGAGGTAGAGCCTAAGAAGCTTGGTCCAAAAAACCACCAAGGTCAGTTTCGCGGGCAAAACCAAGATGCCAAGGGCAAAGTTGCTAGAATAAACCCAAAAGAGGTCAATAATGATAAAGATTCTACAATAAAATTCAATATGGAAAGAGTGAGAGTACATGCCGCTCTTAGTAAGAAGGGTCAAAATTGCCAATTCTCAATAATCTAGACACCAACAAATTATCAAGGTAAACCCTTTCGAATTTGAATCGATTGTGGAAATACCCACTCTTTCGTATCACCAAAATATGCAAAAAGGCTAGGCATAAACACTAGTCTTGCACATGGTTTGCTTGTGGAGTTCACAAACGGCAAGGAAGTTTTGTCAACACAACAAATTAGCAAGGTAGAATTTAGCTAGGGTGGAATTCTGAAACGAGCTTCCAAATTATGAACCTTGGGGCTTATGAATGTTTGCTAGGTATGGATTGGTCAATTCCAAATAATGCCATATCCATTACAAAAAGGATCAAATTACATTTCAAAATTCAAGGGGAGAACAAGTAATCACTTAGGGGGATGCAGGGAACCCTAAGGTTCAGCAGAGTTGGCTAAAGCTTCCCAAATAGTAAAAGGACTAAAGAAAGGATTACCCGTCTATCTAATTAAGTTCAATAAGGCCGAGTAGGATAGTAAATCCAAGGCCAACCATCTTGGCTAAAAGATTATGCGGATTTTTTCCAGAAGACATGACAGAACTTCCGCCAACAAGGGAAGTAGATCACAAAATCCAACTCATTCTGGGTCCCCCATCTCACCAAGTGGCCCTACCAAATATCAATTCTTGAAGACATCGAGCTAAAAGAACAAGTCAAGCAGCTATTAGACCAAGGATACATCCGACTATGTAATTCACCATGTGGAGCCCTGGTACTATTTTAGAAAAAGAAAGACGGAACACTCTGCCTTTGTATTGAATATCGTGGATTAAACCAAGCGACAATAAAAAACAAATATCCAATCCCCAAGATAAATGAGTTGCTTGACTGACTCCAAGGATAAAATTTCTTTTTAAAGATCGATCTAAGATCAGGATATTATCAAATAAGAATTAGGGAGGAAGATATCCCTAAAATTTCTTTTAACACAAGGTATGATCATTATATGAGTTTATTGTGATGTCATTTGGATTGAAAAATGCTCTTGCCACCTTCAACAAGTTGATGCAAGACATTTTTCAACCCTACCTTGATGACTTCGTCCTCGTCTTCTTTGATGATATCTTATCATATTTCAAGAATGAAGAAGACCATGGACCACAACTATGAGTAGTTCGTGGGTAATGACAAGATGCTTCCCCTATGGGGTAGACCTAGGGTTAACTAGCTGGACAAAATCCGATCATTCTGGTTAGAGTACGGATGGAGACGACTGGAAGGTAAACTCTAGGAGACTACTAAAACATTATCCATCAAGAAATCAAGGTGGGTACGTTACATTCAAGGGCTTCCCATTTTTGAAATACAATGCATACATACATGGATTATAGCGTAAGCGGTCTTTTATTGAATTTTATGCTGAATCTTTCATTCTTACTATGAAAAATGATTGAAAATGGTTGAATATGATTGAATATGTATAAAATCATAGAATAATTAGCAATTTCTAGCAATTTACATAATAAAAATCAAAAATAAAAAAACTTGCAATGCAAGATTTAATTAAAAAATAATAATTTCATGGATTTTTATAGTTTGAATGGTGTTTGTATGGAGTTATATTGAACATAATGCTGAATTAAAGTTGGTATAAGTTTAATAAACTTAAAAATTAGAAAAAAACTAGTAATTAATATCAAAATAAATTATTAAAATAATAAAAATGATTTTTTGATAGAAAAAATTAGTTTTCTTACGTAAAAATTTACCATAAATTAGGTGTATGTGTATGGATATATGGTGAAGGTAGGACGTGGGGATTGGCCTTATCTTACCTTCATCTTTATGTGAAAGTGTGTGTTTATTATTTTTCTATATAAAAAATTGACATGCAATACCTTCTTAAACTAGTGCATAATTGCAAAACCTAAACGGTAGGGGAAAAGGGATTGTGGAAAGTTAAGTATCAATTAAATTCTATTTTCCATACATATCATGATATATAGGAATCACTTTATTTAAGTTTAAAGGAAAAATAGCACGGATTACTCTAGTATTGTTTCTAAGAAATGTAGCACTTTCTTGTTAGAAAGGAAATCATTAAAATAAATTTTTTCACATGAGATGTTGGCTGATTTGTGGTTAATTTGTTTGAGCACTATGTGGCATTACACCTTGCATTTGCATTCTTATACATGATATCAAGAAAGAGGAAGTCTCCTAGATGCATTGCAATTGGTTGTTAAAACTATCGACCAATGATAAGAGTATGAGAATCCTTGAGCTATAGGATAGAACAATTTTCCTTGGGGAATCTTATGTGAGGAAACAAAAATATCTCTTGGAATGCTTTATCAAAAGAGTGAACAATGTTACGCTTGTGTTTTATGTTTAGACGAAGCATCCTAGGGCCGATCCCCAGGATGTAAGAGAGCTGTAGGAGCCATAGTGATAGACTAGGGGATACTCTATGTGTGTTTGCAATGAGGTGTTAGTCACCTGCATGTGTGGGATACTCCTTCTATTGGAGTTGGAATGGGAAAAATCGATGGACTACAAATTGATAGAAACACATGATGTATTTATAGATGTGTATAGTCTCCTGACGCTCTCTGTAAGGCTAGTTTGGTAAGCATAGGAGCCTAACTAGAGCCTTAGGGCCACTGTCGATAGGCTTGTTTTAGGTCTCAATAGAACCTAATTAAACTCTATTATTGTTCGCGTGGATCCCTTAGTAAATGTATTTATCAATCTCAACTTATCTTCATATGGCATGTAATCTTTATCAAAGGCTCAAGCCTAAAACCATGTAATTTTAGCTAAGGGAGGGTCCCATTTGTTATTCCCAATCCAATTGGCATAACCTAATAAGCCTAGCCATATGTTAACTAGTATTGCCAATAAGTCCAAATGTCTAACATTGATCTTTATAGCCCTACAAAAAAACTTATCATCCTATGACAATCCTTCTACGATGCACCCACCCCTAGCTAGACTAGAGGAGATGATATTTAGTAGTTGCTCGAACACCTCTCCACAATTAGCATTCTTTGGACCCAATAGGGTATATGGACTTAGTTGGTCATGTACTCTTCAAGTCTTCCTAGCATTGAAACATCAAGGTCTCAACCCAAAGGATTAACCTAAGGATTTTCATGCTATGAAGGTCTCCTAGATGGCAGTCTAATAATGCCTACCTAAGAGATATTGCTTTGCAACTATTTAAAGGTGAGAGTGGGCTAACATTGCACTTGGTTTAAAGAGAAAGAAGCTTTTATTTCACGTATTAGGACCAGTAGTCAACCACACTCCTATTCCCTAAGCCAATTCTACTATATCAAATTAGAGAGTCATGTCCTAACCACTCTATCTACTATTTAGGAAAGTTATCAGGCTAATTGGATCCACCCAACCATAGACTATTATTAGGACCAAGCTCTCCCATTCTTTGAACAAGTTTATTTTAGTTATCTACTTACATAGGGCATGCCCCCACATTTTATGAACATAGAAAATGAGCTTCTTTTATTAATTGTACACAATATTCATTACACGTCATTTAGGCACAACATATAAACAATAAATATTGAAAGTTTTTCCTTTTAGTTAGGATTTGATTCCTTTATTAAGATCCTTGCAAGGATCTTGACTTTTGTAAAGCTATCTTAGTCCCTACTACAAGGATTCAGAACCCTTCAAGATGGCTCTATCTCTTGACTAATGTTTGAGGACATCCATCCCTAATTGATGATGGGGAATAAGAAACTATATTACTATTGGAAACTCTATACAATTGCAATAAACCACTTCAAGATGAATACATTGCACCTAAGATGATAGCTTAGGCAAACTCTATCTAAGATGATAGCTCAATACCACTCTTTTAGAAGTACTACAGTAAATATAAAGGAGACACTTAGAAATACTGTAGAATACCTTGCCAAAGCCTTTTTGGGCTAAAGGCACATGTAAAGATGTAGAATCACTTGTTTTTTACTTCATCTCTGATTCTATCATAGCCACCAAGGAATTTACTAACTTAGAGTCCTTCTAAGCTCCTTCACCTAAAGTGGTGCAACAACAATGTGCTTGGCCTTTTTTATCACTTAGGTCTTGACCTTGGATACCAAGAAATGCCCTTTTGAGAACATCTCAATCACTCAAAATTCTCATTGGACCTTGGGGTACAATTGCTGATGGCTCCATTAGTCCTATGGATCTAGCTACCTATCCTTTTTATGTTAATCCTACAAATCTAAGAGCCATATATACTCTTAAATCTTTCTATTAAAAGTACAATTATAAAGTAAACATACCTAAGTAATGAATACAATCCTTTCCAATCAACAAACAAAATTTACAACCCTTTTAACTTTGAAAAAAAATTAACCAAATATAAAATAAACAACTCAAACCCAATTATCACGACTTGATATGATAAAGTGTACATCCCTGATTATGTCTCTTGAGCTTTTCCTTAAGTTCTCTCATAAAAGTGCCTTCTTTACTAACCTCCTTTCCTTTACATCATCTCTTAGGGCTATCATTTTGGAGTACATTTAACAAAGCTTTTGTGGAATTGTGGAAAATAGAGAAAAAACTAAGGGGATTTTAGCAAAGTCTTCACATGATTATAGAGAATAGTTAAAAATCTTGATAGATATTGGTAGTTATTCTATGTCATTATGAAGAGAGGAAAAGCTCAATGTATTCCAACAAAGCTTTTGTGCACATGTGAAGAAGAGGGGAAAGCTTGATGGATTTTAGTAGAGTTTTTGTGCATGCATGAAGAAGAGGGGAAAAACTCAATGGATTTTGACAATGTTTTCTCACATGTACAAAGATGAGGGAAGAGCTCAATGGATTTTGATAGAGCTCTCACATGATTATGGAAAAGAGGAAAAGAGCTTATAGAGATAGGCTCCCTCTAGCTTCACATGTGCATATAGAGTGGTGTCTCCTCTAAAAGAGTTATGTGCTTCTACTTATCATACTCATTGCAAGGCTAGTTGTTCAAGACTACATCTTGGACTATTATGACAAGATGGCACCAAAGAAAAGTGTTTCAAGAGTAGAATAAGCAATGGCTATGCCTAAAGTAAGGGAAATTGTGGCTATGACTAGAGTAGAACAAATTGTGGCCACCATGAGCTTATCACCACTTCCTCCTCCATCTCCAACTTATCAAGTCCCTTTTGTGTAATTAGGATTTATTAATATGAAAAAACTACACTAAATAATATACACCACAACAAAATCAAGAGAATTGTAACTCAAATTCCTAGAAGTAAATTAGACTTATATGATGCTTTTTAATCAATAACATGCTTAGAAAAACTAGTTCTAAATATATATATATTGATAGGAAGTTTGTGTCATGCTTTAAATAGGAAGGACTATCATTTTAGTAGAAATCATTGAAAAACCTTATTTTTAAAAAACCAAGGAAGAAAAAAACTTGAATAATTGAATTGGTTATCTTTGGAAATCTCTTAAATAAATTACTTTATTCATGTATGATCACAGTATAATAGAGTACATCTGCAAAGAAAATGATCTCTAGATTATAACTCAACTCAAGTTCTCAAAAAACTTACATCTCATGCCCACAAATGGAAAATTAGATAACCAAAAATTAGAACACCCAAGGAAAATACGTAGATACATCACAAGAAACATGTAAATCTTTAGGTTGAATTTGTATTTAATACTTGGTTGTGTCTTTATATTAGTGGATATAATTTAAAGAAAATCATGCTTGGAAAAGGGTTTTTTTCTAGAAATAATGTTTCTTTTTGGAAAGTAAGGTTTGCATTGGACTTTTTTGTCATCAAGTATTGATTGATGAGTTTCTTATATATAACATGAGGAGCAAAAATGGATATCCCCAACTATTTTGCTAGGTTCGTGTTAACCCCAGTGCAAAGAAAGTGAAAGAAAATCAAAATACGCAAGGCAAAGCGAAAAAAGGCAGCCCAAGGGCAAATCGAAAAAAGAAGGCTCAATGGAAAAATAGGTGGAAAAGGCTAAAAGCACAAGAGCAACTTTAAAAGTCCAGTGAGAGTGCAAAAAGGGAAAGGCATATTTTAAATATAAAAGCGCACCTTAAATTTTTGTAAAAGAGTGCCAGACTCCCTCCTGTGCAATTTGTAAATGTAGATGGGCATGGATGAAGGAACAATGTAAATAGGAAGGGAATAGGGAAAGAGGAGCTAGGCTAAAATAGACAGTTATGCAAAAAATGGATAGATGCCCAAGGAGGAGACATGGTATGTATAAAATACAAAAATTGAATGAAGAAGCTCATTCTTGTGTGTGGCCAAATCTAGCTCTCTTCTTCTTCTTTTTCTTCTTCTTGCTTGTGCTTGTGCTTGTTCTTGAGAGAGGGAGTGTGAGGGAGTGAGAGAGTGAGTTTGTAAGGGTGAACGACCATGGTACCATCTTCTCCTCTCTTCTTCTTCTCTTCTCTTCTCTTCTCTTGTCTCGTGCATGACAATGGAGCTTGAGGATCGAGCCTGCTTGAGCTTGCACCTTGGATCATGGAGCTATTGGAGAGCTTGTGGGGGAAGGCAACTCGATTGGACATGAAGGTAAGCTCACTACACTTGTAGATATGAGAGGGTGCACAGCTATGTGAGAGGTAGCCATTGCACTTGGCTTGAAACATCCCTGAGCCCTGAGCCCTTTCTTGCAATATTAGAGTAGGTGCTTGGAGTATTTGATCGATTTTTCACCGTTTTAGACCCCCATCTATACACTCGACACTGTCTACGTACTCGGATGACCTCGATTGACTCAGCCAATTCGAGTCATAGTCCATTTTGATAACAAAAAAATCGTCTAAGTTTGAGACTCGGACTCAAACTATGAATCTCATTCGGCCTAAGACAGCTATGCATTCGAGCGAGGCATCGCACTCGAATAGGCATGTGACTTGGACTCAGGCATCTGAGTCTGCAACTCGAACACTACAATTCGGACCTGCAACTCAGACAAGTATACATAACAACATTTCTGGCACATCAAACCCATTCCAGGACTAGCAGAGCCTAAGTCCAAGCTAGGCGACATGCCGTATGCCTTCGAAAGCATAGAATGGATAATAGAGCCAACAGCCTCAAAAATTGTGACCTAATGGTCCAAAAACAATTGCGGTCATTAACCATTAGCCAATTCGGTTAGCACCAATACTAGAGACAATGAATTTGACTTAGGGGAGTTCCTAAAACTGATATCCAACAGCTTATAAACCAGTATGACTTGCAAACCAAAATGGTGTATCATGGTAGACTTACTAAGGAGATCATAGCCGATCTCAAGGAAGAGAGAATGTTGGCAAGAAAAGCATTGTAAAGCATAACCGTCTATAACCAAGAGTAGTGAGCTTAGAAGCTGAGACAAGACATAGAAATGTGTGAGGTCCAACACATCTTGGCTCTTGCTAATAGAATTAGGATAGGACCAAATGCTGAGAGGTAGAGAGTGCTAGAGGCAGATCTTATGATAAGCAAGCTTTTTACAAAGTGACTCTTGGATAATACATCTGCAAAGTAGAGCAAAGAAGTCTTAGCAACTACATTGCTATCATGGCTAGGAATCATCCCAAACTGTAAGAGTCAAACCAAGATACCTACGGTTGCTAAGCAACTCACAACAAGTATCAAACAGGCAATGACCCATACAACTTTGTAGAGCAGTTTGAGCAAGCATGTGAGGTGAATGGCCTTACAAACCGTGCTCAACATGCACAAGCTTTTGAACTTTTCTTAGGAGACAAAGGACAAACATGGTATACTAGCCTAGATAATGCCAAACATAATAATTTTAATAACCTCAAGAATCTATTCATTAAGAGATTCTCCAAGATGGGATACTCCGACAACCTCATTGTCAGGCTGATGAATGTTAGCCAAAGGGACAAGGGGAGGATATCTGAGACTACACCACTCACGTGTGAGTCTCTTTAAGAGAATCCTAGTGGTAGAACAAACTAACAAACGAGCAGTCTCCACTATATTCATAAATGGGATCCAAAGCGAAGAGCTTTACAAGGCCTTGGTGAGCAACTCAAATGTGTAGAGGGATGTCCTAGCTAGGGTCTTTGAAAAAGCCATACATTTGGATGAATTGCTCAAGGAGAGAAGCTCAAGAGCCACAACTCAAGATAGCATTGCCTCTAGACCATCTCAGAGAGAGCTACAACCATTAGCAAAAGATACAGCCAGAGCACACTAGATAAGGGAAAGAGTGTCATTGGCAGACATGAAGCTAGAGTTGGCTAAGCTTCAAGAGATGATGAGAAGGCCGATAGGACCTCACATGCAATGCGTGCATTGCTAAGGATTACCTTCTAGCCGAGTGCATGGATCCTAGATTGAGACCATGTGTTAATTGTGGTAGGTTTGGTCATGATGAGATGCATTGAAGATTTCCAAGACAATTCCCATACCCACAACCATACAATCAAGGAATAGGCTACCAAACTTCAAAAGGGGCGCTCCATTAGCTCTGCTAGTATCCAATGACTCAAAGCCAGTTGTCCCTAAGATGGACATCAACCCTATAGGAATAGCCAGACCACTTGGACCCATTGTGACCCATCCACCAAGTGAAACTTCGATACATTATATAGAGGATCCAAATGAGGGCAAAACATATGTAAACCCTTACATTTCATATGACAAAGAGGGTAACCCCAACTTGATGGATTTCAGACCAGTACTAGTGATGGCCTTAGGCAAGGGAAGAGGTAGAGGTCTAGGAGGATAGAACTAATAGCCCATTGCATGCTGGACTTGTAGTCACCCAAGGCATATCTCATCTCACTACCTCGAAAGGGAGCAAGCCAATCGAGACAAGGCTGACCTAATATGTCCAGAGTGTGGGATCACATACTTGTACACCAAGTGCCCAAGGCAAAAAACCTCCACCACTAGTTTGATAAGCATGCCATTTATCCCATTGGGGCTATTCAAAGTTGAGACACTTAATGGTGAGGTCATGCCAATTCCATTGAATGTCATGACCCAAGCACAAACTAAGCATGCCAGTATTTTATTACTTGGACCTAGCAACCTTAACACAGCTTCAATAGGGAAGAAGAAAGAGGGCTAAGGAAAATGTTATGCTCAAGATAGACAATGCCACCACATTACCCAAGGGGAAGCAAGTCACGGATGCAGAGGCATAAACATTTTCTCCTAAGACAATAGAAAAGGGGAGTGCCAAGATTAGGGAGTATCCCAACCCGAAGCACCAGTTTGGAAGTAGTAGATAAGGTCAAGGAGTGGGTGAGAGAAGCCCAAGAGCACATAAAGGATACTAAACCTATCATTGAAGATGAGATTGATGAGATCTCTAGCATGAGCACGCCAGTATCTAGGTAGAACCCAATACTATAGCAAGTGTTGAAGCAGTGGGTAGAAGGACTTGACGAGCTTGGACCGACCAACTTGCCTGACCATGACATAGCAATGCAATTACCCATCAGCTTAATCCTAAACTCAGTGTCTAAGTCCTTGCACATAAATTTTTTCTGAGAAGACACAAAAACGAATGCAATTTTACTTGTCGTAGCATTAGGAGATACCACAAGAAAGGGAATGGTAGATGTAGGGGCAAGAGTCAGTGTGCTCACCTATACAATCTTGTAGGTCTAGGGTAATCCACCTATGGAAATTGCAAGGTTTAATGTCATACTGGCTAACAGAATGAAGGTTAGAACATTTGGAGTACTGAAAAATTGGCACTTGAAGATAGCAAGAGTTCAATTCTCAATGAACTTCATAGTCATGAAGGAAATGGACTACAATATCCTACTAGGCCAACCTTGGATGCAAAATGCATGAGTGATAGAAGATTGGGGTGAAAATCTAATATTCTTAGGCAACAAATTGAAAGATTTAAGAGTTGAGATGGACATGTGGAAGACCATGCCAGTTGACCTAGATGCCATGTCTACCATCTTGAAAGGAGACTCACAAGTTAGGAGTTCCTACAGGCTACTAACAAAGTATATCCCTTGCCCCGAGGGATGAGCAAGATTGGATGTATGTGCTAGCCACCATCGATCTACCATTCTCAGATGATGAGGAGGATTATAAGTAGGCTACGAGGATAGTCAATGAGTCCCACAAAGACACACCATCTCAGTTTCCAAAGAGTAGGACCATACCATCGTACCACTCTACGTGATGGCCAAGAGCTCTACTAGCAGTTGATCAACACATGTCCTTTTCCACATTCCATCTAACAAATTCAAAATCTAGGGGATTCTTGAACATTTGAAAAAAGAGCTAGCTACTAACCTAGTTGCCAATCTCAAACCCCCCAAGGACCTCATGGAGGAGCTGATGTGGTAGTAGACCAAAGTGCATGACTTGAACCTATTATACAATTGGGCACTAATCACAAATGAAAAGAAGGCTCAGAGTGGAAGCCTAGAAAATGAGGAGCAATCAAAATATGATGATTCAAATGATGAGTATGAAGATTGCTACTCTACAAATGAGAAAAGTGAGGAAGAGGGGCCAAGACAATAGAGTATGATACAGATGGCTGGGTGATCGAATAGATATGAGTAGACTTCAAGCCACAGAAAGCCAACATCTTTAGGATTGAAAGAGGAGTCATTAGGATGGAATGAAAGGACCATCTACGTGTAATAGACCATGAGCAAGCTGGATTAGTTCAACCTAGTACCACACCACTCTTTTGAATTGAATTGGCCTCAAAGTTGCGACCACTAGGGGAAACTCCTTCTAGCAAAGGTTGTGAGTTTAACTTTGAGTTGGAAATGAGCTTCGAAAGCAATCCGAAAATACCCCAACCACCTAAGACCACATGGACCAAAGGGGACCTTTTAGTTCACCTACATAAGTAGAAGATGAAGTTTAGAGGATTGGGACCTCTCAAGGTCCACAACATTAGTCAAACTGAAATGTAGAGCTTGAGACTCTAGAGGGAGAGGGTATAGGCTTCTTTAATGGCAGTCACCTCAAGAAGTACTACCCTCCAATGCATCTACTCCTTCACGAGCCTCTAATGCTGGAACCATTAGCGAACATAAGAGTCACCACACCATCACTGAGAAAGAGGACGAGAATATGGAAGTTGTACTTTCATATATATATATATATATATATATCTATCTAAAAACCTAAAGAGGTACACTTGTCATTGTACCCTCAAGTCATGCTCACTCTCCTCTCTACTCTGCACACACTCTCTCTATCTCTCTACTGTGAGAAAGCATTGCATGTCTTGATCCTTCACTCTTTGTCACAACAAACTAGTATCACAACGACAATGAGTGCACGCTTCTCAAGATGAAACAGATGACATGTGTTGCATGAGTCCCAGGCAGGCTCGACGAGTAGCGGACAACAACTGTTGCAAAAGGTGGGGGCTGCAGAAGGCAAGCAGGTAATGAGGTCATGGGTGATAGTTGCTGTAGGCGCGATAGGGCAGCTGACGTGCGATGACACATGGTCGGGTTGCAATTGGATTAGACGACACGCTCCAAGGCGACGACCTGTCGACAGGCGCATGGCAACTGCACGACGGATCAACATACCACCCCCACACTCCCCTAGTCATGTTTTTGTTTCTTTCTTTTTTTCTTAAAAAAATCAGTTTCTACCCCCTCTTTCTTGATGGGGTTCACGCGCATAATCACACAGTACAAATTTTTGCAATCATATTGGCCCAAAAACTTGGGGCTTTTCCCGGATTTGGGGATTGTGATGCACAACAAGAGCATTTGTCTCAGAAATTGTAGGAATTTGTGACATTTTGCCTCCGACATTTGGGGCTTTTCATGTACATGCAAGAATTGGGCTGAAATTTACCCAATTTCTTGACATTGATGCACATTGGACCCGTGCAATTTGGGGCTTTTGCTGTTTGGGCAAAATTTGTATGTGGGTTTAATCCCATGCAATTTGGACATGTAGCACTTGGAAAATTTTGGGGGTTTTGCTCAAATTGCTCTATTTTGGCCAACATTGGCTTGTTCTATGCATGTTAGAGACAGTGCAAATATATGGTTGATGCTTTGAGCACAAAAATTTTGGGGCTTTTGACCATGCGTGTCAAATTTTGTGCCCATGGGTGCATCTACAATAGAAATTGCAGCTAAAATTTGGGACTTGTAATGTGATGTATTTGCCCTTGAAACAGCTTTAATCTGTGTGGAGTGTTGTAGCACAAGGTTTGGTGCTTCTGAAAATTTACTTATAGATTTGAAATTTTTGCTTCTACATGGTCATTTATTGTTGGTTGGTACTTGTTTGTACCTTGGTCACTTGTATGACAGTTTGGGCCTGCATTTGCTGAAATTTTTGGTCACATTTGGACTGAAAATCATGGCTGACAGCAGTGATAGCACTAATCTCATGCACATTAAGAAGCTTGAAGGAGCACATAACTTTGCAATCTGGCAAAAACAATGCTATAATATCCTGTTGTAGAAGTAGGCAAAGCCGATTAAGACCAAAGAGGCAAAGCCCGCAGACATGGAACATGAAGATTGAAATGAGCTTGCACGCTCAACCATCGAGCTATCGATTTCTAATGCCTTGTTGTTTAACATTGAAGGTTTGAATTTTGCCTCTGCTATTTGGTCTCAATTGGAAGAATTGTATGCACAGAAGAGTGCCGCAAGCAAAGTGTATTGGCTGAAAAAGCTTATGGATTTGTATATGAAAGAGGGTACATCAATGTCTACTCACTTGAGTGAGTCTAACTCCATTTTCAGCCGGCTGGTTGCCTTGAAGTTCTTGATTGATGAAGAATTTAAGGCTACGTTCTTGCTTTGCACTTTGCCAGAGAGTTGGGATACATTCAGGATTGCTATGAGTAATTCTAATGCGATTCTTTTGTATCCTAATGTAGAGAGTGTTCTACTCATGGAAGAAATGAATCGACAGAACACTGCATCTGGTAAGTCTTCCAGTGCTTTGCATACTAGGGGCAGATCACAAGAGAAAGGAAAATATGATAGCAAGCGATGCAATAAATCACATGGCAAGGATGTTGAATGCCATCATTATGGCAAGAAGGGTCACTTTAAATGTGACTGCTACAAATGGAAGAAAGAAAAAGGAAAGGGCAAGAAGACAGATGATAGCAAGGAAGAGAAGAAAGAGAGTCAGTCTAAGAAGAGCAGTGTCAAAATTGAAGAGGCGAATGTAGTCACTCATGACAGTGACAGTTGGAATGACGTACTCTTGGTCTCTTCAAAATTTAGTACACATGCTTTACTTGCAGATACAAATGATGATATGCATACTTGGATTCTTGATTTAGGTGCTTCCTTTTATGTCACCCCTCATCGCGACTGGTTCTCTAACTATACAAGGGGTTGACAGGGTGTTGTCCATCTTGGGGACAATTATGCATGTGACATTGCAGGTATTGGCAGTGTGCAGTTGCACTTTCAACATGGTTCTATCTTCATGTCACTAAATTGATTGCTTATTACGCATTCTCTATTTAATAAATTTATGCCGATAAATTAATGACTCACTTTTCTTTAAGTGTTGATGATGATGTAGCATGGGATGAGACTGTTTAGAGACTAGTATTCCTAGTGCATCACATCACTTAATGGGGTGATCAGAGCACTGTGATGAGGATATCTAGTACATGCACAATACAAGTTATGAAGGGGTAAATAAGTGTCTACCAAGTGTAAGAGTGTACATAAGAACCAATGAGTTTTACATAAATGAAGATGGATTGAGTTCTAAGAAGAGGAAGTGCATTAGCATTATGTATATGTATTTATGTGTGCATCCGGGATGCCTGGGAAGATTTACTTGTGCGTAATGAGCATTGCATTCATTTGGGGTCATCCTCTCCCTTACAAGTCAAGGTTTAAGGTATTTTCTTTCATTAAGAAAGACGATAGAGATAATTCTCTCACTAAGAAAGACAAGAGACATGATCCTCTAGAAATGAGGAGAGAAGTGATTTGCTCTTTCTAAGGTCTAAAATGACACAAGTTTTTGTGTGGAATTAATTCTTAAGGTTGAGGCCCAAGGCAATCAATCTAATGAACTCTCCTTATCTATGGCTCAAGGTGGTTGCATGGACCATAAGTTAAGAGTACAATTTAAAAAGATATTTAAAAAAAAAATAGATATGGTGAATCTATTTTTAAAATATCTCGTGATAGAAAGACGATCTCTAAAAATGGTACACAAAAGGTTATCAGAAACAACGAGATCTATAACTTTTGTGTTGGACGTTTTTTCATTCGCGGAATGCAAAGAGAGATATCTCGAAATTGGTGCTACAGAGTAGGTCCTGGAACAGCCACATCTTGCATGAAGATCAACATTTCCAATTTTGGCGCTCAAGTCTCTCTCCAAGAAGAGAAGCTCTTGAAAGCCTATAAAAGAGGAGGCTCTCCTTGGGTGTGGGGGAGGTGAAGGAAGCATCACTTTGCATGCATCCAAGAGGAGAAGAGAAGGTGCAAGTGCTGTGGAATCTCTGTTGAAATCAAGTGAGAAGAGAAGGTACAAGAGTTGCGGAAGCTCTACTGAAATCAAGCTCCAAGAGGAGAGCCCTACACATATTGTGTAGGAGAGAATGAGACTCAAGAAGGATCAAAAGGTGCAAACTTCCAAGTTGTGCAATGTTAGCCAGTTGTATACCATGCAAGGAACCATGATCTTGTTCCAAGATCTACAAGTAAGAACTGGTTGATATGTAATGGAGGAGCTTGCTCCTTATCAATAATATAACTCCACAAGGGGGGGACTGGCCCATCTTCAAATCCCTAGTGTGTTGTCAATCTTTTAAGTATATAAGAAAGTTGAGCATATATTACGGATCTTATAACAGTGGTATTAGAGCAGGTCTCTTTGCTTTTCTCGAAGCAAAGGCGATCCTTGCAAGAAGAAGGTAAAGATGATAATCGATGAAGTGCTTACAAGTGAGCAATTACAGGCTCAATTGACAGAGTATCATAGTTTGTTGGAGATTCCCGAAGTATGTCAATTGATTGACAGCTTAAGGGCAAGGGAAGAAGCTACTTATGAAGGACCGAATCCTCCAAAATATGGTGATACTGGAGGAAACACCATTGAACCAATTGATGGTGAAGGTGCAAAGCATCCAATTGCTAAGAAGCTTCCTAGAAGGAAGAAAGACTTTCGGGTCAAGAAGAGTAAAAAGACCTCACCTCGAGTGAGGCGGATAAGGAGGGAGTCATCTCCCTCAGCAACTGACTACTCCCCTGATGATTACTCAAGTTCCTCCTCCTCCTCCTCATCTTCTAGTTTCTACTCTCTTGGTTCTAAGTCTTGTGCAATCCGCAAATAGACAAAGATGGACCATAAGAGGAGCAAGCTTAAGAAGACTAAGACTTTCAAGTCTGGGGGTAAGAACATAAAGTTTGACTCTTACTCTGGTAAGAGAGATCCTGCTAAGGCGTTAGCCTTTGTGAGGTAATTTGAAGTTGCTTTTTCTGATGGTAATTTCTCAGAAAAGTCCAAACCAGGCATGTAGGCATGCACTTGAAAGACACCACTAGCAATTGGTGGTTGACTCTCATTTTGGAGGGAAGGAAACCCATGACTTGGGAAAAATTCAAGAAGAAGTTTTATGCTTAGTTCTTGCCTCCTAATTTTGAGAATGATGTCAAGAAGGAGTGGGATTGGCTAGGCCAAAAAGAGCATGAGAAGGTCACTAGTTATGTGGACAAATTTTGGTCTACTCTTCTCAAGGTTACTCCTTTCATGGAGATCAATGATGAAGAGAAAAAAAGGAAGTTTGAAGCTGGCCTACTCCCTCATTTACACAAAACCATGAAGATGTATCCACATGAAACCTTATCTTGCATGCTGGAGTTTGCCATCATAGCTGAAAGTTTGCATACACTTGGTACACTCGAAAGTTGGTGATAAGTTCTTATAGAGCTAGACAAGAGCAGTTCTATGACCAACCAAGAGATAAGAATAATAGAAGAAGACCTAACTTTACCCATGACCAATATTCAAAGCCAGAGGGTAACAAGAATAAGCGCAACTAGCTCTCACCCTCTAAGATACAAAAGTATAAAGAGGAAGGAAGGTACTTTCTTTGTGGTGAGTTAGGGCATATGAATCCTGATTGTCCTCACAAAAGAAAGGAAGCAAATGTGGTTCAAGATCCTCCTCCGCCATTTTCAAATTCTATTCCGGATGTGCAAGCTAACACTCATTCAAATGAGAAGAAAAGACAACTCTTAAAGGGTTGGGGGACACTCAACAATCAACGAGTTTTGATACTCTTGGATCCATGGTCCACATATAATTTTGTGTCAGCAGATACTATTGAAAGGCTACAAATTCCATCGGTTCATTGGGAGCACCAATTGGATCAGGTTCGGCATTTGAAGGACTTACAACCAATTCTACTCCTATCCAGGGGAAGTTAAATCTTAAAATTGGGGATTACCGCGACCAAGAATCTTTTCTTCTTGCACCCATTGGTAACTGTGATGTTATCTTAGGTATGCCTTGGCATTACAAGATTAGACCTCTTCCAGATTTTGTTAACAAGACCCTTGCATTTCAATTCAAGGGTTGGAACATAGTATGCATTGGTGATGCTGGAGATTGGCCTATGCCAATGGTTAGTCATGTTAGCATTTCTAAAGAAATGAAAAAAGCTATTTTTGCATACATGATTTTTGTCAGAGAGTCAAAAGAAGCTAATGTTTCAAGGGCACTTGATGCCTCTAATGAACACACAATACCAACTAATGCTTCTAAGTCTCAGACTTTAAAAGAACCCCTCGCTTTAATTGATCAAGCCAGACATGATTTTGTTAAACAATATGAAGATTGTTTTAGTGATTCACTCCCAAGAGAGTTACCTCCTAAACGCCCGAAAGATCACAAAATTGAACTTATCCCAGGCAGTTCACCACCTAACCAACCACCTTACTGAGTAAGCGCAAGTTGGCAAGAGGAGATTCTAAAACGAATAAACGAATTGTTGAAAAAAGGGTTAGTTCAACCTAGCTCTTCTCCATACTACTCTCTAGTCTTACTTGTTCAAAAGAACAATGGTTCTTTCCGTATGTGCATAGACTACAGATCTTTGAACAAGATCACAATCAAGAATAATTTTTCTATCCCAAGGATAGATGATATCTTGGATAAGTTGCAAGGGGCTAGTATCTTTAGTCACATTGATCTCAAGAGCGGCTATCACCAGATATGGATAGCACCTAAAGATGTTCATAAGATAGCTTTTCATACAACGTTTGGACTATACGACTTCTTAATCATGCCATTTGGTTTGACTAATGCACTCGCCACATTCAATCGAATGATGGAGAGAATTTTCAGACCTCACTCAAAGTTCACAAGTGTTTTCTTTGATGACATTCTAATATTTTCACTGTCTGAAGAAGAGCATAGAAAATATATGTCTATTGTTTTTCAAGAGCTTCACAAGCATAGACTACAGGTCAATGCTAAGAAGAGTGAATTTTTCCTTTTGAAAATTCATTACTTAGGCCATATTGTTTCTCATAATTTGGTGAAAATGGATCATGAGAAGATTCAAGCCATTGTTGAATGGCCTACACCTACTTCTATACATGAAGTTAGAAGTTTCTTGGGCCTATGTTCATACTACAGGAGGTTCATATGAGGTTTTGCATATATTGCATCTCCTCTACATGACCTTACTAAGAAGCGAATGCCTTTTCATTGGGGATCAATGCAACTACAAGCCTTTGAAAGAATTAAGTTTCTTGTGACTCAAGAACCAGTTCTCATAGTTCCGGATCTTCAAAAACCATTTGAAGTTCATTGCGATGCTCCTGGGGATTGCATTGGAGTTGTGCTTAACCAAGAGCATCATGTAATAGCATTTGAGAGCCGACGCCTCAAGGACCATGAGCTACATGCTCCAGTATATGAGAAAGAGCTTATGGCGGTGGTACATGCTCTTCAAGTATGGAAACACTATTTAATAGGTACAGATTTTGTTATTAAAACTGATCACCAAAGTCTAAGATACGTCCTCACTCAGAATAAGCTCTTAGAGAAACAAATACGCTGGGCAAATTTCTTATATATGTTTCATTTTTAAATCCTTCACACATCTAGAACTAAGAATGTGGTAGCAGATGCTCTATCACGGTGACCTTGAGTGAATGCAATCACAACTATTTACCATAACGAGTTCATGGATTTACCCAAAATGTATGCAACTGATTCCGACTTCTCAACCATATGGGATTAGCTTAACTCAAGTCAGTCGATTACACCTTACTTGATTCGAGATGGTCATTTGTATCATCATCAAGCAAGTTATGTAGCATTACCATTGTGACACAAGGTAATGGTGGATGAAGCATATGCATCTCCATATGCTGGACATAGAGGTATTCTACCCACTACTCAAGCATTGGAAATATATTTCTTTTGGACCACTCTTAGAGCTGACATTGAAAGATATGTCCGCGAGTGCAAGATATGCCAAAATGTAATGTTGACATTCATAAACCATTTGGTCTACTAAAGCCATTACCTATTCCCAATGAGCCTTGGGAAAGTATTTCCGTGGACTTTATCATGGAGCTTCCTCGCACATAAGCATGCAACAATGCAATCTGGACTATCATTGATAGATTCAGTAAGCAAGCTCACTTTATACATGTGCAAAAGACAATCAAATCCGATCATATGACTAAGCTATTCATTGCTCATATTTTCAAGCATCATGGCATGCCTAAGTCCATTATAAGTGATCGAGATCCCTGCATGATCAGCCTCTTTTGGCAAGCTCTCTTCAAGAACCTCAAGACTCGGTTAAAGTTTTCATCCTCTTACCATCCTCAAACAAATGGGCAAAGTGAAAGTGCTAATTCTATTGTTCTTGACCTTTTGAAATCCTATGTCTCTGATAATCAAAGAGAATGGGAAAAGTATTTGCCTTTAGGAGAGTTTGCATACAATAATACAATGCACTCTAGTACTGGTAAGGTACCCTTTGAGATCATCTATGGTAAGCCTCATTTACCACCCATTCTTCTTACAAAGGATAAGATCTTTGCAGCAGATAAGTTTGCTAGAGACATTGATACAACTTTCACTCAAGTAAAAGCTGCTATCCAAAGGACACAAGAGAAGCATAAATGTGAAGCTAATAAGCATCGTTGTAAGTTAGATCTCAAGTTGGGACAATATGTTCTTCTTCAGTTTGAGAAGGCGCGCTTGAAGAAGCTGAAAGGTCAAAAGGTTAAAGTGGTTAAGCTTTCTAATCACTATTATGGCCCTTTCAAGATCACAGATAAGATAAATGATGTGACTTTTTGTTTGGATCTACCAAGTCATAGGAACATTCATAATATTTCCATATAAGTTTGCTACGTCCCTATATTGGAGAATCTCCAATGGAACCAATCAAGGAAGATTTACCTAACATAGAAGAAACAAAAGAGTTCCTTGTGCCTGAAAGAATTTTACACCATCAGGACAATACTCTAAGGTCACGTAAGGTATTACGAAAGTATTTGGTTAAGTTTAAGAATTATCTCCCATTAGACGCTCCATTTATTTGAGAGAGAACTACAATACTTTCTAGATCTTCTTAAGAACTATGTATCCCCTCTACAATTGAGGTCAACTATTTAGAAGCTAGAGGGATGTCACTAAATTGATTGCTTATTATGTATTCTCTATTTAATAAATTTATGTCAATAAATTAATGACTCACTTTTGTTTAATATGGCCATGAGACCATTTAGAGACTAGTATTCCTAGTGCATCACTTAATGGGGTGATCAAAGCATTGCGACGGGGATGTCTAGTACATGTAGTACAAGTTATGAAGGGGAAAAGAAGTGTCTGCCAAGTGTAAGAGTGTACACAAGAATCAAGGAGTTATACATAAATGAAGATGGATTGAGTTCTAAGAAGAGGAAGCTCATTAGCATTATATATATGTATTTATGTGTGCATTCAGGGATGCCTGGGAATTTTTACTTGTGTGTAATGAGTATTGCATTCATTCAGGGTCATCCTCTCCCTTACAAGCCAAGGTTTAAGGTATTTTCTTTCATTAAGAAAGACGAGAGAGGTAATTCTCTCACTAAGAAAGACAAGAGACATGATCCTCTAGAAGTGAGAAGAGAAGTGATTTTCTCTTTCTAAGGTCTAAAATGACACAAGCTTTTGCGTGGAATTCAATCTTAAGGTTGAGGCCCAAGGCAATCTAATGAACTCTCCTTATCTATGGTTCAAGGTGGTTGCATGGACCACAAGTTAAGAGTACAGTTTAAAAAGCTATTAAAAAAAAAAAGACATGGTGAATCCATTTTTAAAATATCTTGCGATAGAAAGATGATCTCTAAAAACGGTTCACGAAGGTTATTGGAAACAATGAGATCTACAACTTTTGTGTTGGACGTTTTCACATCCGAGAAACGCATAGAGAGATATCTTGAAATTGGTGCTGCAAAGTAGGTCCTGGAATAGCCACATTTTGCATGAAGATCAACCTTTTCAATCTTGGCACTCAAGTCTCTCTCCAAGAAGAGAAGCTCTTGAAAGCCTATAAAAGAGGAGGCTCTCCTTGGGTGTGGGGCAGATGAAGGAAGCATTACTTTGCATGCATCCAAGAGAACAAGAAAAGGTGCAAGTGCTGTAGAAGCTCTACTGAAATCAAGTTCTAAGAGGAGAAGAGAAGGTGCAAGAGCTATGGAAGCTCTGCTGAAATCAAGTTTTGAAATCAAGTTCCAAGAGGAGAAGAGAAGGTGCAAGTGCTACAGAAGCTCTATTAAAATCAAGCTCCAAGAGGAGATCCCTATACATATTGTGTAGGAGAGAAGGTGACTCAAGAAGGATCAAAAGGTGCCAACTTCCAAGTTGTGCAATGTTAGCCGATTGTATACCATGCAAGGAATCATGATCTTGTTCCCAAGATCTACAAGCAAGAACTAGTTTATGTGTAAAGGAGGAGCTTGCTCCTTGTCACTAATATAACTCCACAAGGGGGGGACTAGCCCATCTTCTAGTCCCTAGTGTGTTGTCAATCTCTTTATCTCTCTCTCTCTCCTATCTATATATATTTCTTTTCTCTCATATGTTCTCTCTTTATGCCAACATAATATTTACCATATATATTTTAAGTATATAAGAAAGTTGAGTGTGTATCTCGGATCTTATAACACTTCAGACTTCAACATGTACGACATGTACCTCAGCTCTACAAGAGCTTGATTATAGCATAGGGCAACTAGATGATGGTGGATTACATACCACCTTTGGAGATAGTAAATGGAAGATCTGTAAGGGATCTAGAGTGATTGCTAGAGGGTGTAAAAGTGATACCTTGTATCCCCTCCATGTATCTAGTGTGAGTGATCATGTTGTTGCCGTGACTGAGAAGCCAAGTGTTTCTTTGTGGCATGGCCGGTTGGGACACATGAGTCAAACTAGAATGAAAGTGCTTTCTCATTTGGGTTACTTGCCTTGTCTTCATTATGCTGATTTTGAGCATTGTGATCATTGTGTTTATGGTAAACATGCACAGACGTCTCATAAGAAGTCTCTTTCACTGAAATCTTCTCCTCTAGAGTTAGTACATTCCGATGTATGTCTGATGCCAGGGTTATCTTTAGGGGGAAATAAATATTTTGTCACCTTTGCCGATGATGCTACACGGGAGGTATGGGTTTACCCTATTCGTAGCAAGGATGAAGGGCTTGGCAAGTTTAAAAAATTCTTGGCATTGGTTGAGAATCAGATTGATAAGACACTTAAGTGTCTTTGCTCTGACAATGGTGGGGAATATGTGTCCAAGGCCTTTCAGGCATTTTGTGATAGCAAAGGGATAAAGAGGGAGCTCACTGCCCCTCATAATCTACCCCAAAATGGAGCTGCAGAGTGTATGAATCAGACTATACAAGATAAGGTTCGTACGATGCTGTCTCATGCTACATTACCCCATGGTTTTTGGGTAGAGGTTGTTATGACAGTCATACACTTGATTAATCGATCACTAAACAGGTCTTTGGGGGGGGGGGGGGGGGGGGGAGTTCCCCAAGAAGCATGGTTGGGGGAAAGCCACCTTTGTATGCATGCTTGAAAGTGTTTGGTTGCGAAGCATTTGTGCACATTCGTAAAGAAAAACACAGCAAACTTGAGCAAAAGTCCTGTAAATACATTTTCCTAGGAAATGGTGATGAGGGTGAAATGGGGTATAGATTATGGGATCTCGAGGAAAGGAAAGTAGTACACAACAATGATTTATCTTCCGAGAAGATCGCATGCATAAACAACCCAAAAAGATCGAGGAAGTCCATAGAGTTGTATTTTGGGAAGAAATACCTTATGGAGAGCAAAATGTGCCCATTGTACGGCAGCAAATACCTATTGTAAATGAACCTACAAATGTAGAAAATAATGTTGGAAACGATCAGCCAACTATTGCCCATAATAATGAGCCATTGGATGTGCAGGAATAATCAGGATAGCAAGCTGTTAATGCTGATTTGTAGGTTGAAATGCCAGGACAATAAGCTAAAAATGGAAATTTGCAGGAACATCTAGCAAACAATGATCATTAGGTTAGGAGATCGTCTAGGGCTACTAGAAAACCTGATAGATTTGTTCCTGGTGCAAGCAATGTGGCTGATTATGTCATGTTGACAGAGACTATGGTTAACCTTCTTGCTTCAAGGAAGCAATGGACAGACAGGACAACAAGAAATGGTATAAAGCCATGTTGTCAGAGATGGAATCTCTTGAGAAAAATGGCACTTGGGACTTGGTGCAGTTGCCTAAAGGGCTGAAAACCCTTCCATGTAAGTGGGTTTACAAGATGAAGGTCACTTCTGGTCCCTCGCCAAAGTACAAAGCAAGATTGGTTGTGAAAGGGTACAGGCAAGAACATGGAGTTGACTTTGATGAGATCTTCTCTCTTGTAGTCAAGATGACTACATTGAGAACCATTTTGGGCTTGGTTGCAGTTGAAGATACGGAGCTCATATAGATGGATGTAAAGACTGCATTCTTTCATGGTGATTTGTATGAAGACATATACATGTAGTAGCCTGAAGGGTTTGTGGAAAAAGGGAAAGAGAAGATGATGTGTAAACTCAAAAGGAGTTTGTATGGGCTGAAACAAACACCAAGAGAATGGTATCATAAGTTTGATACATTTATGCAGTCTCAAGGTTTTCATAGAGTCAAGTGGATCAGTACTTGTACACCAAGAAGGTAGCAAATGACAGCCTGATGATCTTGGTTCTATATGTTGATTGCATGCTAGCAAGGATACTCATGCCTTGGACTCATTGAAGTGAAGTCTTCATGGTAGCTTTGACATGAAGGATCTTGGTGATGCAAATCAAATTCTTGGCATGTGAATACTCAGAGATAGGTCAAAAGGATTACTCTATCTATCTTAGTAGGAGTATATCTCCAAGGTTTTGCACCGTTTCAATATGGAGGGGGGGGGGAAAACAATTGGGGTCCTATTGCCTCCATATGCGATACTCACTATAGAGGACAACCCTACATCTGATGATGAGAAGGCTGAAATGGCCAAGATACCATATGCTTCAACTATTGGCAATTTGATATATGCTATCGTTGCTACACGTCTTGACATTGCCTTTGCAGTGGGAGTGGTTAGCAGATACATGGAAAACCTTGGTAAAAAGCATTGGGAAGCAGTGAAAGGTATTATGAGATACCTCAAAGGCACAAAGGATTTGTGCATCTGCTTTGGAAAGTAGAAGGCATCTGTTGTTGGCTTTACGGATGTAGACTATGCTAGTCATGCGGATTGTAGAAAGTCCACTTCTGGGTATGTGTTTACCTTCACAGGAACAGTAGTCTCTTGGATCTCCAGGCTACAAAAGTGTGTTTCATTGTCTACTACAGAGGCAGAGTATGTGGCTGCCATTGAGGCATGCAAGGAGGCTTTATGGCTTTCACGTCTGGTGGGAGAGCTTGGAATTACAGAGTTACTTGTTCTCCATTGTGATAGTCAGAGTGCTATCATGCTAGCATGGAATTCCGTCTTCCATGCAAAGATGAAGCACATACAGGTGAAGTACCACTTCATTAGAGATGTACTTGACAACAAGAGCATTGAGCTTGTAAAAGTGCATATAGATGATGGGAGTTACTCTTCTGTCAACAATGAGCAAATCGCTCTACTGGAAGACCCTTCGTGAGAAGGTCTGTAGGATTAAGGCACATTGACTTTAGGTGAGAGGTTGTTGGGAATAAAGGGCCCTCGTGCCTTTTATATGTGCTCGAGTGTGAACACACCTTACCACACTTTTACTTTCATATATAAATATAAATATAAATTTTATATATATATATATATATATATATATATATATATATATATATATATATATATATATATATATATATATATATATATATATATCTAAAAACCTAAAGAGGTACACTTGTAATTGTACCCACAAGTCATGCTCACTCTCCTCTCTACTCTGCACTCTCTCTTTCTATCTCTTTGCTGTGAGAAAGCATTGCGTGTCTCGATCCTTGCACTCTCTGTCACAACAACTTTCCCACCTCACCAAAGTAAACCAACTACAACCCCTAGTATACACACCCAACACCACTGAGCAGCAACTTAAATGGGTACCTAAATGACAATTGCCACTGTCTATGAGCCAATCCACATGAACTCATAATCCCAAAACCTCACACCCTAGGCCTAGGAGACAAAGGAACACTACAGAAGCAGACAAACAACCAAGCTGCAATGGGTCCCCACCAAAGCCCTATTGCGCACTCAAGGCTACTACGAAGATAACAAATGGATTTGGTTTCCCAAGGCCACAAGTTGCACATGTGTCCCTCAGACATCGGCTTCCGGCCCATCTCCACAAGACAGTAAGCCAGCTAGGAATAAGAAACCAATTGACCCAAAAGTACCAAACCCATAGGATCAAAACATGTCTATTGACCAAAACTGTAGCCCTCTACACCAAAATCGACTGAACCTAATACTTCTAGTGTCCCAACTATTCCAGAAGAAGAATGCAATGCACCAAATAATCCACAAGACCAACCCATCACACAAGTGGCTAACAAACATCCTACTAACTAGTCCTCCATGAAGCAATCATCAATTGCTACGTTATCCAATCTAGTGAGAAACCCTAGCCTCCTACTGCAGGCCTTAGACCCTCCTATGAGTAGAGATCTATCCTTCCTTTGTCCTTAGACCTAGCCACAAATACGAGGGATGACCTAGTTACCTGCATCAGACACTTAGATGCCCCCTTCACCACATTTGCTAAATCCATGAATGGTTGGATTTGGGCCTCCTAGACGAGCCACTAGCAATGGATGTACACTCCTTGCCATGCACCTGGGAAGAATATGAATTCATGTTTATTGAGATTCCCATGGTAGTCGAGGAATTGATTGCCAATGAGATTTCTTGAGAGAAAGCTCTCAAATAGGGGTTGGTCACCTCCTATAGTAAGAGCAAAATCTCTACAACAAAGTAGGAGCTAGAAGAGGTGAAAAGGCTAGCCAACTCTAACACTTCTTTCCTTCAAAAATGGTATACTCTCCGTCTCCAATGGGAACAAGAGGGTTGCCAAATTATGACCAATGCTAAGGAGAGACATGCAATCAAAACCTTTGAGTATGACCCAACCTATGTGGCTTTTACCTCATTTAGGGTCTTGGCCATCACTTGCAATCGATTGTTAGAAGATCATGTTATGGCCCACCCCTATTTGAATCAAATCTTGATCAAGGAAGAACTACACATTGCTAGCAAGATGAACTTTGATGATTTCCTAATAACTGATGTCTTGATCTAAATTACACATGTAGACATTAGACCGTATGACATGGACTATCACGCCCACTTAGAGTATGATTTAATGAAGCTAATCTAACTAGCCTAAACTGGCCTAGCTCCATGTCCAACCATGGATAAAGAAACAGGAAATCAACAAGACAAACTGAAAATGGAAAGGGACTAAACTTCATTAACATGGCAAGCTGCCATAGCTAAAAAAATGTGTACAAGAAAGAAAGTTTTCTAGAACAAGATGTATTCCAATGATCAAGTGATAATGCTACATTTGGCTGGCTGCCCTTTTATAGGTAAACCCTAGCTAACCCTAATTAGGGTTTCTTTAGATATGTATGCCCTGATTCATAAAGGTATTTACAAAGGCAAAATAGGGGCAAATTTCCTACATGACAAACCATCCCCTCCTAAAGAAGCTTTGTCCTGCATGGGTTATTAAGAGTGGAGCATGGAGACTAGTAATGGAGATTGATGTCACAAACTCATTTATCCTTGTTGTAGAGGGAAATATAATTGGGCTTCATGGTATAGCTCGTAGTTGAAGAAAAAGGGAGTAGAAATACAAAGGGCCACTAATATCATTAAGAGTCTTGGTTCAAGAAGTGTGCACTCCCGAGGGGTGTGACTAGAACTCCATGCAAGCTCGGTTGTTGTTTCACACTTGAGAATCGACTTAGTGTGAAGGAGGTGTGGTACAATACTTAGGGTGATGGGTCTACCAAGGGCAGCAAGAATGGTATAGGTCATTGTTGCTATAAGTGCTTCTTGCAGTTCTTCTTGATCCACCTGTCTTCCTTCAAAACTAGAGATAGGAACGAAGGGTAGAAGCTTCATCATTTCCTTGCTCATCTCCCGTATCAACAGAATTGATATTACCAGAATCAATTATTATAAGGTTGGATCTGAGAAGTTTAAAGGACTTCGATAGTCGTGCCCGTACAATGCTTGAAAAGGGGTCATCTGAATGCTTTGTTGATAAGAGGCATTGTAGGCAAACTCAACCAGTGGCAAGTATTGAATCCACTTTTTGGGTTTGCGATAGCAGTGTGCCCTTAGCATATCCTCAATGACTTGGTTGACTCGCTCCGTTTGACCATTGGTTTGGGGATGGTAAGTTGTATTGAAACACAGTTGAGTCCCAATGGCTTCGAAGATAGCCCTCCAGAAGTGTGATGTGAATGAAGAAGAAGATGGATTGAGCCTCCATTCCCTTCAATTGAGTATCTAAACTGAGTCTTTTCATTGCTTGAACCATGGTAAAACCTACTTCTAATGTCCTTTGCTAAGTTGGATGATGAGTATCCATTTTGCTAGGGGTTCTCACATGCATCATTGATTTGACTGCACACGAAGAAAGTCCCCAAGTTAGGTTTAGCATGTTCATTAGCAACTAAGCCTATTGCTATACGGTTTAATCTATGAGCTTCTCGTCTAAGTCCAATCCCAAGTCTATCATAAACTATTTTTGCCTTGTACCAATGATGAAAGATCAAAACTGCCCACTCCAAGACAACTGGGCTAATCCTCGATGGCTTTGATTTCACCCTAGATGTCGTTGTATTTGCTACTTCTAATGTTTCCTCATATGTTTATGTAGTGACGTACACTCACTCATCATAGGCATGTAGAGGATATGAGAGAAAAACATGGAATCTAATCTTGTGTAATTGTTAGATTTTTGGTATGCTTTCATACACTCTGAATTAAGAGAGTCTAGATTTGGATCCATGGCCAAGCTTGCCACCAAGTCCACGACCTATAGAGTATAGTCAAATTCTACTCATTTGATAGGTTTGAGCTAGCAACTAATGATATCCAGTTGCAATCTATAAAACATGCACATTCTTCAAAGACCCTTTCAAAAGTTGTAGCTTCAAGTCTCAAGATTATACTTGATGATCAAGCCTAGCAATCAATCCTCTAGGAAAATTGTGATCATGTGCCTCTTGAGAGAAAATTGATGTGAAGAAATTGCCAATGGCAACCTAAGCTACAAAGACATCCAGAGAGCATAATTGAAAAGATGTAAAGAATACACTCCTTTGTACACATGCCCTATCTCACTACAACTACCCTAGCCCTAATGATAGCTATAAGGGTCCTTTCCAAATGCATACACATTCCTTGTCACACTAATGAGTAGTGTCATGAAAACACGTAAAACTATTTAGGTAGTATAAATTTCTTGCAATAACTTGAGAAGATAAGGACATCTCTCCTAAAATGTGGAGACATGTCCAAGAAAAGACTAATAGGGAATTGAACCTCAAGTGCACCAATATGATGCACCTACCAAGAAGTCTACATGTAAGAGAACAACTATATTAGTAGTAATTATTTCTCTCCAAATGCAACCTCTCTCTCTCTCTCTCTCTCATCCTTGCTTAAGATGGGAAAACATAAATACTTAATCCCCATAGCTTATTAGTGTGGGCTTACATTGTTGCCATCAATAGCACCACAAATCAATCTTATGGTTTTCTATCAGTCAAAAATCAATACATCATTGGCTATATCCCATCATCTATAAGTTTCCTTCCATCAAACTTTACTAGATTAAGATGTGAAAGGAAAGCTACTTGGTTTATAGTCCACATGCCTTTCTTGCAAATCATGATCCATAAATGAAAATTAGCCACCTAATAGATTATAGCATTGCAACTAAAAATAGTTTCAACAATTAAAATAATCAAAACAATAAACATTAATGGCTTATGACAATAAAGCTATTATGAGCAGAAGACGTAAAAGAAAGTTCTACTTCTCAATCAAATTGTCCCCACCAAAGTGATAAGATAATTTCATATTAAGCCTTTTCTTTTCTCCATTAGGGGGTAGGGGAGGACTTGAAAATGTCCTATCTTGCCCATGCAACCCAAATCAATAATAGAAGATAGGGATCATTATTGTTCACAACTAATTTCTATAAAATATATATTTTCATAATGATTTGTATGTCACTTTGTTGACAATGAATGGAATCGCCATGTTTTGTAAATCATGATCTTTGCCTAGCACAATGTTCAACGTGATGTTTAGCTTGGGTATCATACACTGCATCACTAATTAAAGGCTTTCTAATGTTCTTAGACCTAGACAAGAAGATTCCCTTCTCATTTTTGCTTGAAGGTGGGTACTATGATTGTGGCTAGTATTGGCATCATTGCTGCTATTAATGATGTGATTGCAATCATCATGTCAAGATCTATGGGAACAAAGGGGATGATACTAAAGAGACTTGAGGAATTTCTTGATGGCGATGAAAGGATGGGGTAGAGGAGGGGCCAAAAGTAGGGGAGAGGGGGACTTCTTAACAAAGAGTGAGAGAAAGACCCATCCATAGACTAGTTCATAGACTAAGCTAGGGCACTGATATGAGAGAGAGAGAGAGAGAGAGAGAGAGAGAGAGAGAGAGAGAGAGAGAGAGAGAGAGAGAGAGAGAGAGAGAGAGAGAGAGAGAGAGAGAGAGAGAGAGAGAGAGAGAGAGAGAGAGAGCTTTGACACATAACTTGTGCTACCTCCTCTTTGCATTTATTGCCCCTCAATTTTTGTCCTTTGCACTCTTAACTCTGCCTCATTTTCCTAATGATACCTCTTTTGGGTACAGTTAACATAGTAGCACACAGTTACAAAAATTCTACTTAACTAGTTAACTCCACTTTGTGCCATGTTTGTTCTTTTTATGAATTATTTTGAGATTTGGATCTGCATGCTTTTGTGCCACATAGCATAGGAGATAGGTTTTATTTTTCCTTCAATTATGAAGTTCTATAGGTGAGCATTCCATTTTTGGAGGTGTAAACAATTTACATGCATATTAATTTTTAAGTTATATCAAAATAAAGATGGTGTACCCCATTGTAATCATTTTGGTGCTTGCCTAAGTTAGCATTACATATCTATGATTAACCCCATAAAGTAAATGTGCCCTTTGCTACTTTTATAGTAGGCAAAAATATGGCTACCAAGCATATTGTGCTAAGTGTCCTTAAGGGCATATGCTTTGGGTTTGAGGATCCTTATAGTTTTGAGGAAAAATTACATCAAGTTATAATGATAGATATACTCTTGTATTTAGGTGTGAGTTGAATATTTATGCTCTAAGTAGAAAAAATATCTATTTTTGTGGAATAAGTGTAAAAATGGTCACATTTCTTAATAAAGGACTCTACTTTTAGCTTTTATAGGAAGCTAAAACTCACACCAATATTATCATACACTCTTATAGCATATTAATGGAGTATATTGAACTAATTATTGCATTAGAGTAGTAATCTCCCACCACCATTAGAGCCCCTATTCATGTGGAGAAACAATGCAGTAGTAGAATATTCAAAGGTCCAAATGTAACCAAAAGGACATGCATTGAACTTTGGATCTACATTAAGGGAAATTCCAATGGATGGTGCCTCTATCATGCCACCACCACCTAGTCAAGGGGCTGAAGTAACCCTTAACCCATATATATTGCAAATGGAAAATTTAAACTTGTTTAAAGAGAATGAACTATGCATAGGTGACAAACAGTCTTGGACATTGTAAATGTATAATGGTACAAGAATAAGACAAGGAAATATGTTTAGGGAATCTATATCAGATAATGTTAACCTAGTTACTTGGATCATGAGAGGGATTGGAAATGTGAGGGTTATTTTATTGTTAATGGACATCATTTATTCAATTACAAGAGATTATGTACTATGAATTTGATGTGAAAGTACCTTGTAGATGTAAGGGATTGATTTTATGATTTAGGTAATCATTTAAGAATGGTCTCACATTCTTATTCTAGAAATAATATACCCTACTAGTACAATATTAGGCCCAAAACTTTGAGCTAAGTACCTTGCCACTTTTGGAGAGGATTTATTTGCTATTATAATTTGTAGTTCAAATAGAGAACCAGAATCCAAGGAACCTTGATATAATACTTAGAAATGTAAAAGTAAATACTTGACAAAACATTTCAAACATTAAGAAACCTTTAGAACTTATCAAATGAAGTGAAATGGTTAAGGGATAATCGATTATGAGACTCAACATGACTTTTAAACCCTGGGCTATAGAAGCAAGTGACCTTATGGGGGTAGACCTTAGGAAAATCTAATAAGAGCTTAAGAGAAAAAGGGAAACTTTAGCAATGCTTGTGAAATTCTTCAAGGAGATAAATTGAGTGACTAGGCATGTGACATTTATTTTGGATTTGAAGTTAATTACCCTAGTGCTTGGATGAATGCATTACTATGTAATGATTTGAAGTACGTATATGTATTACCTTGAAGTCTAAAGAATGCCTTGAAAGGATTATTTTATACCTTGGCTGGGTTGTTGGTTGTTTTTTTTTTGTTAAAGAAGTTACTCTTGAGTCCATGTGTTCCAAGTGGACATGGATGATTTGGCAACATACCCCCCAAGTTTTTCACTTGGGATCTCTCACCAAAGGCCAAGTTATCTACCCAAAGCGATAGTTGATGCTTGAGGTAGGAGGTTTCCATAGAGAAATGTGATCCTAATCTATGGGTATTGAAAGGTCCAATTCTAGATAAGTGCATGAAGGAACCCAAAAAGGTTGGGATATCCGTCGATTTGATATCTATGCCCAAGGGGGCAAGGTATAGAAGTAACACAAAGGATTTTGAATGAGTGTTTTAAAAAGTAATTGTTTGTAACTATTTTTGTGTAAATTACTAATTTACGGTTTGAGAACCTTGTGTAGTGGGTTAATTGAGGAAGATAATTTTATAGGTGTATAAAGTGTGATATGATGCTTAATTAGATAGCTAGATGTGTTGGGTACACAGGGTGAAAAGCAAGTGGATGGAGGTCTCAAAATGACCCTATGTTAAGGATAGGTGGACCTGATTAGTCAAGTAACTTTCTAAGTTGTTCTTAGGATTAGAGCCAAGCAATCACACATGGAAGGATAGAATCCAAGCTATTGGTTTAGGAAAATGGTGTGGTAGATCCTTGAGGTAATGGAAGCAACTGCCACTCTCTATGAGAAAAGTATAATATTAGCTACTTTGATATGTGATTGGCTACAAATTCATCCCCTTAGATGAGTGCTAGATTGTTATTTGTAGGAGACCTTAGAAGTATGGGGACCTTTAGGTCAAACCTTTTGGGTTGCAGTCTTGACATTTTGCCACAAGGTAGACTCAAAGACTATCTAAAGGGAAAATTTGGACTCATTTAGAATTTCTAAGAAATTCCACCTCATCATAGAGAGAAATAATTCAAGGTATATGAACAATACAATAATTCTTAAAAATTTTATTTATAGAGACAATTCGGATCTATGGTACACTCCCTTTTTATAAAAACTTGAGCCAAAATATGATGCAAAAGCTTTGCACAAATATATATTTATTATTCCACAACATCAGGATCCTTCTAATCATTTAATTTCCCTTGAAACTCCAAATTTCATAATTTTACTCTTTACTCATATGAATGCCTTTTAAAAACTAATTATTATTATACCAAACACATGATCAATAATTTAGACTTTTTTTGGATTTTTACTCAACAAGAATGCTTTATATGCACATATACTATTCATTTCTTGCCATTTTCAAATAAAACAAGACTTATTGTAAGATATTCTATAAAACTACTTTACTTTTTAGTTTTGGGATTGGTTAGGCAGCCCGTATGAACATTCACTATGGTGAGAGAGAAAGAGCAGAAAGAAAGACTAAGAGCTGATTGTTTGATAGAATGCATCATTTTTTGCACTTCTTGTGGCAATTTGAGGCGAAGAAATTCAAGAGATTATGGTTGAAAATGCTCATGCCAATTCCAATAGTTGCCAAATCGAGATTTTATGGGAAACGAGGAGGAATCGAAAAAAATGCACCTCTCCTTGTCCCTCACATTGCGATGAATTTTGAGATTTTTAAGCTCTCTTAAGTACTAATTAACAAATAACTAGTTCATCCCTCACACATTCACGCTGTCGGCGAGTGGTTTTGCTAAAATTGGAGGGGAAAACGAGCTCCGATTTGAAATCTGAAGGTACAATTGTGTTCTTGGCATTATCTTCTATTGATTTAGCTTCCTGGATGTTATTTTTGGTCTCTAGATCAGGTAGTTGTTTTGTAATGCTAAAAATGTGTCTCTTTAAATGGGCCGTCTAATAAACTTGAATTGATGAACTGATGCTTCCAATGAGTTTTGGGCCACCCACTTTTGCTTAGAAAAATTCGGCACCTCTTCATAGTGTCCAAGACACTAAGTTAAAAGAAAATGATACCAGGAAAATGGTTGTACCTTTAGATCTCGAATTTGAGCTTTTTTGCCCCTCCAATTTTAATGAAACCACTTGCCAATAATTAGAAAACATGAGAAATGAATTGTTTATTTGGTAGTTAGTACTTAAGAGATCTTAAAACTCTCAAAATTCATCATGATGGACGAGGAGAGGGGGCGCATTTTTTTTACGCCCCCTCATTTCCCGTGAAATTCCAATTTGGCAATTGTTAGAATTGGTAAGAGCATTCTTGACCATAATCTCTTGAATTTCTTCACCTCAAATCACTACAAGAAGTGTGCAAGTCAATGTATTCTATCAAAAGATCAATTTTTAGTCTTTCTCTCTCCTCTTTCTCTCTCGCCATAGTGGGTGTTCATACAAATTGAGAGGGAGAGGGAAAAGGGATGCCAAAGGTGGTTACTAGCAATTTTGTGGAGCATCAAGAGGTTATCTAAGCAATCCTAAAATAATACAAAATAAAGCGATTTGATGGAATCTCTTACAATAAGTCTCATTTTATTTAAAAATGGCAAGAAATGAATGGTGTATATGCATATAAAGTGTTCTTATTGAGAAAAAATCAAAAAAATATTTTCTAAATGCTTAATCAGTGTGTTTGCCATAATAATAATTGGTTTTTAAAATGTATTCATATGAGTAAATCAAGTAAAATTATGAAAATGGAGTTTTAAGGGAAATTAAATGATTAGATGGATCTTGATGTTGTGGAATAATAAATGATAGTTTGTGCAATGTTTGTATGGATTCCTTGGCATGGAGATTTCTTTAGCATGGCCTCATATTGTGTGTTAAGATGTGTTCTTATGTATTTTTTCTCATTTCACTAGATACCTAAGGATATAATTGTGATTATTTTTTTATTTTTAAATATGCATATAGGTCGGTTTTTAGGTTTTCTCGGTGCTATTTTCTACATCATTGCAATATGTATGGTGGAAAGCATGAAAAGATATGATCATGCACATGGAATATGATACTATTTTTCTTTTGTTTGTACACTTTCGAGCATTCCACCTTGCATGGAATGAGCATAAAAGCATGGTACTAGAATAAACCTCCTAGGTGTATAGCAATTGCTTGAAAAACATTTTTGATCCATGTGGAGTGGAAGAGGATCCCTAGTTGTAGGTTAGCACATGTATTCTTGGGCCAATCCTCCTTGGGGTGTAGGAGAGCTATAGGGGCCACACTATCAGCTAGGACATGCCCTTTATGTATTTGATTCAAGGTGAGATAGACTTACATGTGGAAAAATCATTTACCTGGAGTCGAAAAGGGTAATTATTTGGACTACAATCCAAAACTACATCTACATATGCAGCAATTAGAAGAATTACTTATAGCACCTAGACCCTCTTGGGCTGTGAGGTTATGTGGGGTCATTTGGCATGTTTAGGAGCTGGCTAGAGCCATTAGAGCCAATGTCAGGTCCATCTTAGATTGCTTATTATGGCTTGTAGGCACTTGTATCATTGAAGACCATCAGTTTATTATCCAAGATGGTGCAAATCTCTCTCTCTCTCTCTCTCTCTCTCTCTCTCTCTCTCTCTCTCTCTCTCTCTCTCTCTCTCTCTCTCTCTCTCTCTCTCTCTCTCTCTCTCTCTCTCTCTCTCTCTCTCTCTCTCTCTCAAGAATTACTTATAGCACCTAGACCCTCTTGGGCTGGGAGGTTGTGTGGGGTCATTTGGCATGTTTAGGAGGGTTGGCTAGAGCCATTAGAGCCAATGTCATGCCCGTCTTAGATTGCTTATTATGGCTTGTAGGCACTTGTATCATTGAAGACTATCAATTTATTATCCAAGGTGGTGCAAATCTCTCTCTCTCTCTCTCTCTCTCTCTCTCTCTCTCTCTCTCTCTCTCTCTCTCTCTCTCTCTCTCTCTCTCTCTCTCTCTCTCTCTCTCTCTCTCTCTCTTTAATGGACATATCCACTTCTTCTTCTTATTCCTTAAGGTAGGCTTGTGCCATTGTTATATGTCATCCATCTTGATTGTTGGTAGCTTAATTTGTGGTGGCATTACTAACAACACATTGTCTATGTCCATTGCCTTTTTCTAGCTTAGATCATTGAACCCTGAAGCAACCTAATTTGTTAAAATCAAAGCATATCCTCCTATCATTATTCTTGTTGGTTTGGGCTAGAATGTTGGCAAAGTTGGCATATGCTTTATTTATGTGGCTAGATTGTTGA
Source organism: Lygodium microphyllum (assembly GCF_053477565.2). Lineage (NCBI taxonomy): Eukaryota > Viridiplantae > Streptophyta > Polypodiopsida > Schizaeales > Lygodiaceae > Lygodium > Lygodium microphyllum. The sequence continues at coordinate 115,660,954 of NC_141148.1, forward strand.
TTTGATTGGTCTATTTTGCTATAAGACTTCTAGCCAGTATGTTAATTAGACTGGCCCTAGTAGCATTGCACAATGGATTTCTTATTAGGAATCTTGGTTAGTGGCTTTGCTTAAATGAGAGGACCTTGTAGATCACTTGGCCACATAGACAAAAATTGGGTATTCAAGGGAGGATTCAAGCCCTCACAAAACCTAGCCACTCGATCATCTTTATCCATGACTAGCACAGATTTATTAAGAGCAATAAAGTCTCAATGGTATGCTTCAAGATTAAGGTCCATTTGCTACAAGTTGAAAAACTTATTCATCTTAACATATTTGTATGATGGAGGTAGATGTCTACCTCATATAGCCTTCTTGATCTCATCCCAATTTGGAGGTATTGTTATCTTTACACCAATATCTCCAACATAGGTGAGCTTCTTTGACTAGCTTGAGTTTAGCTATCATTGCTTGATTATAGTGATGCTAATTTGTATCATTACACCACTATCTCCAACATAGGCGAGCTTCTTTGACTAGCTTGAGTTTAGCTATCATTGCTTGATTATAGTGATGCTAATTTGTATGAATAATAAAAAATATTCCATGGATTCTATTCAGACTCGAGCATTAGATTCCACATATTTATCTTCGCTATCAAATTGAAGAGGCTTAACTTGTTTTACGAGGATCTTTTTTTTTCGTGAAGATCAATTGGGTTATTGATTTCTAGAACATCATAGACAGAAATTAACTCACATTAGGAGTTATGTAGCTTGAGAAATTATTATTGTTATCAATTTGACACAACAAAAGAAGATGTACTTCAATATTTCACTTGTGGTAAGGAGCATCATAGATTCATTTTCATTATTGAAATTAGGATACAATGAAGGTATAGAAGAGTCATGTTATTTATATTGTAATGAGGTACAATAAGTTTAGTCGTAAAACTATCTAACATCTATCATGCTATAGATGGGCGATTCTATGAAAACATCAAGAATCCCATATTGGAGTGGAAAATCCGAAAGTCTCTCTTTGACGTAGTTGCTTTGTCGAGATCTTCCCAATACCACAACTGATTGATGAGACATCACATGAGTCACTTGCTTATAGATGTAGCAATTTTGGCAAACTTGCTAATTCCTAAAGTGTATAGTGGCATTCGCTTTGGCTTCTTCAAAGATGAAAGTATTCACCAACTTAAAGCTCCTCTATGCAAAGGATTTTCTTGAGGTCAATAAGCCATACATCTCTCATCAATGAAGCAATTGATTCGTGCATGATTCAATTGACGAGGCTATCTTGTTCGATATGTACATGAGGAAAAATTCTAAGAAATAAGACTATGGGTCTATCTTGTCCTATCATATAATATAGGGAAGGAAAACTTATGTTGTACAAGATATATCAAAGGTTCTAAAAGTAAACTTTTCAAGATGTACTTCACAGCTTAAACCCAAATGTAAATAAGATCCTTGAAAACAATGTATATAAAATCAAATCTCATTATTAATTATTGAATTTTTTACAAACTTTAGGTGAATTTGAAGTAATATTCCATCTGACTAAGAGGATCATTAGGCCCAATGATTTGTACCCTTATGGATATTTTCTTTACATCAATAACTTTGATGGGACCTATTCTGTTTTCCTAGAATTCTCAACATAATCTTTTCCTTTTCTCCCTAACTCGATGGGACAGAGCCCTCCTCACCTCACTCACTAATAGTTCTTTTGCTCCAACCCTTTTATTGTCTCACTGATCTTAGAGGTGAGCTTCCTTCATCTTTGCAACTTGCACTGCTTCTTCCCTCTGTACTCTTGCAATTTTTTCATCCCTTAGTTTTTTGGTAGAGAATAAAATTGGGATGCTCACCTTAATGGTTGCATGCACTAGTGACCCATGGTAAGCGCTCAGGCGTTTCTTCCACCACTCCTTCTCTCTCTACATCCCCCACAGCTTCCTAGATTATAGTGGTTAGCACGCCCCCAAACTCTATGTTGGTTGCTTTGGCCAATGGTTTCATTCTAGTTGTCTCCGTTGTGGAAGTTGGAGACTCCCCACCTTCTACTCTAGGGCCCATGTTTAGCACTTTTGCTGAAGACTCGATGGTTTTATGCACATAGCTGTTCTAGTCAATTTCATCCAAGGATCTAGGTATAAGGCTCTCAAGCAATGATACTTTGATCCTGCTCATCAAAGCATTCTACCTCTGGCTAGAGAACAATGAGTGGGGACCATTTTTGCCTACAATTTGATGCCCGGGTTGGGGATGTTGGCTAAATTAACCCCATCATTTGTGTACACCTAGCCCCTATCCAAACCCAACATGCCATAGACATCTCTCTTTGGTCACTTCTCGAGCTTTTTGACAAGTCTCATAGCCCTTTCCAATAGTTTGGGACTTAGCTCAAGGACTTGGCTCAACTTCTACTCTTCGGGTCTCCGCTCCCTACCTCACCATCACTATGCCACAATTCATGTTGGAAACATCGAAGGATTGCACGAACTTTGTGCACTTGCTATAATCGATGGCTTTTGGTTGACCTTCTCCAGATACTTACTAAGGTTGCACTAGTCAATTATCTATTTCACAGCCTGCTCCTCTATCACCATGTCTTCTAGGTTCTGAATGCTTTTGTATTTGAACTGGTTAAAGGCTCTTGTTTTAGCACAACAATGAGGTTGTATTTGGCCTACTCCTCTTCTGTGAATGGAAGCTTGCTACCTTTGTCATGGTGCCCTACCATCTTGGGTTCCTGTCATGATGCAACAACCCACTATTAGCTCACTTGAAATGACTTTTTGCAAAAAGACAAGAGGATTACAAATGTATGTTATGAAATGATGAAATGTTCAAGTATAGAATGAAAATTTTTGCTTCAAGCAATACACATATTCCAACAAGAATTTCATGAAAATTTTCCTCTAGTACAAGTTTACTTTAACCATCCTTTTTTGCTTTTGAAATCTAGTTTGAGGTTCAAGTCATGTTTTCTTGTCCACTTTACCCCCTCCCCCTAGGAATGATGAAGATCCTTCCTAGGTTTGGAGCATGAAGGGTTAAGGGCATTAAGCATCGACTGGCTAGGCTTCATTTCTTCATGATCCAATCATAGAAGTGTGGATTATTGTCATGTAGGAAATTTTGCCCCTATTTTTCCTTTGTACATACCTTTATGAATCAGGGCATACATGTGTAAAGAAACCCTAATTAGGCTTAGGGATTAGCTAGGGTTTACCTATAAAAGGGAAGCCAGCCAAATGTAGCATTATCACTTGATCATTGGAAGACGTCTTGTTCTAGAAAACTTTCTTTCTTGTATACTTTTTTTTAGCTATGGCCGCTTGCCATATTGATGAAGTTTAGTCCCTTTCCACTTTCAGTTTGTCTTGTTGATTTCATGTTCTTTATCCATGGTCGGACATGGAGCTAGGCCAATTTAGGCTAGTTAGATTAGCTTCATTACAATGGTATCAGAGCCTTGCTTTGATCCAAGGCAGACTTTAATTCCATCATTTTCATGATTATGATCTGGTTGGGGAGGTCATTTTCATGGAAGATCTGATTACAAGCATCATTTCTATGTAACTAGAGTTGAAGACACAGTTACATGGTTTGGTTTCTTCTTGACAGTAAAACTAGACAGGATGTACTACTTCAAACCGTATTAAAGTTGGTGGATCTTCGCAATATCCTGTGGGCAATGGTGGGCTCTAGCCAATTTTAGCAAGTCGTGGCTCAATTTTGGCCCAAAAATGAAGAGAGATGGACAAAACACACGTAACTTAGGTTGAGGTTGAGTTTAGTGGGGGTTGCTTTTGAGAGGGAAGGGTTTGTTTTTCAGACACAGTCTTTCTCTCTCATGTTTCAAGCTCCCTTCATACTCCATAGCCAATCTCTTGCTAAAATCTTCCAACCATGACTCTTCCAACCACAATAGATTCCATAACTTGGTTCTTGACCTCTTGAGCAACCTGTGGAGTAGTGATTTGGCTTATTTAGCCTATTCCTTTCTTCCTCATTTAGTGGGTAGCAGTAGTGTGAATTGTGCTTGATTCAAGGTATCCACCATATCTTCAAAAAATGAGCTCTATTGCTCAAGTACTCCATGCTTGAGACTTCTAATCTCTCTGGCAACAACTGGTTTCCTTCAAGCTGGAGTAAGATTTCTTCCATTCTTTTGCTAATAATCTAAATCTCGACATTTCCTGTAATGCCCTTTTTTGTATTTCCTCTTGAATTCTTGAACAGAATGATTTACCATGCAAATATCAAAGTCTTCCTCTACCAAGTGCATATCACTAAGCAAAGATGCCTTCCTTGGTAGTCAAGAGAGACACATCAACTGCCATTTTCCTATGCTTCAACTGTTCCCTTTCAGCCGGCTTTTCTTGAGCCTCTGCATTGGCCCTCTCCACAGTAGCCTGCTCAGCATGCTTTGACACAGCATAAAAGTGACTTGTTCTCTAAGCCCAGAATTCTCACTGCATTCAGAATTTGTTTCATAAACTTTAAGCTCCTCCTTTACTAAAGACTTGCATAATGGAGCCATTGCATACCTCAAGCACAAACAATCTTCCCCACAAAAACATTATTCAGATTTTATTGAAACGCAGATCTATGCATGTGTTCTTCGAATGGAGTTGTGTAGAGAGTTTCTCCAAAAAATGTTGTTGTATCAAGACATGCCTTCGATTCCTGATTCACCTCTCATGAATTTTCATCAGAATGACTAGTGTAATCAGCAGAATGACAATTTCTAGCATTTGAGCAAGCAATCCCAATCTTGTTGGTGAGCAAGCTCAGTCAACATTGGACTTCAAACTGTCACCTTCTTCATCCAGAAGTGTGACTCAAGCTGTTGGAAGATATGCCACTGTAGTAGAAGCTGCAATTCCTACAACTGGCATGGTCTCTCAACTGGTCTTCTCTCAGTTTCTGGAGTGCTAAATGGAAGGCTTGCTAGTGTGACATCTTCAGGGGTGCTCCCTTGAATGGTTTCTACCCTTAATGCTGATGTTGGGAGACAATACCTTGAAAAAAATGCTTAACAAATTGGAGTATCCAATCCTTGTGAAGATTCTAGAGTGCACCTCTTGCTTTTGCTGTTGCTGCTTTCGTGAAGTATGCTCATCAATGCTAGTAATAATCTTCATCAATTTGAGTGGATTAAGGAGTATGACTTTGAAGAAGATGCGGCTTCATTTGAGGAGGATCTGGTTTTCGCCGTCGCATACACCAGCTGGGATTTGTTGCATGATTTTGATTTGCAGGCAGCAAATCACTTTGGTTTGGGATCTATTCAAGAAAGCCTAAGCTATGAGTCTGAGGCTAACGATAAAGCTGATTAGAAATAGCCTCTCTATTTACTTAATACATAGATAGGATGTAGACTTAACCTATTTCTATGTCATATTTCTTAACACTTCCCCTCAAGCTCAAAATGATATTGTAGACATAATACTCCAAGTGCACTAACAAAGTACTTAAACTTAGCTTCACCTAATACTTTGGTAAAGATATATGCTTGATTCCTTTCTTATCGAACAAGCCATATCTCACTATCTTTTTCCAATACCTCAACACTCTTCTCACTACAACGAAGTGTGATTTGCATGACCTTTGCATGAATTGACTTATCATTCTAATAGAATAGTGTTGGGGGTAAATGTCCCTCTACCTAGCCGCCTGTGTATTACTACACTAACAGTACCCGCCTCCACTGCACACTGCAGGTGGCGGACGCCCGTCACAATCACTTATTCTTTATTCTTTTAGTGATAGTTTGAATAAAGGAAGGCCCGGCCACACATTGTGGTTGTTGGAGTTCCCACTTTGAGTTTCACTCTCTCTCTCTCTTGCTCTTGCTCTCCATCCGCCATAGCTCTCACTGCCAAGCTTCTTCCTCCTAGGTTCCACTTCCCTTTCAACTGGTATCAGAGCAAAGGCATTGGCGCTTACCCGACATACTCTTCAGCCCGGATTTGAAGAGCTTCAACCCGAGCTTCAATGGCAGCCATGGCACCTTCATTTGCAAGTATGTTTTGATCTCTCGGCTCCTCCCCGAGCTTCCGGACTTCCATTGGCACCTTCCAGGGCTACATCGGGGCCCCCTCAACATTGCCAAGTGCTATAGAGCATAGTTGAAGATCCCCCAATCCCCAAGAACAGCCAGTGCAAAATGCGGCGCATTTTTAGGGGGTTCGGCTGACCTGCTCTCCTGGCATTTCCAGCTTCTTCTCCGGCTTCCCGGCACTCTTGGCAACCTTCCTGACTCCCTGGCATTAGTTCTTGGCTCCCAGTGATCAATTCGAGTGCTTCCCCCTTTAGCCATTGCTGTATACACAGTCTCAGGACTGTCAAAATAGGGTAGCACTTGACATTTATTGTTTAATGCTTCTTGGCATTGCCTGTTTGTTGCCTATTGATGCCCAGATGTTATGGGATGCTATGTCTATGCTTTGGGACTGATTTGGAGAAGATTTGGGCACCAATTGAGCTTCATTTAATAGTAAATATGCTGCTGTAATACAGTGGATTGAAGCTCATTTACTTGGTGTATGCATTGATTCTTGGATCTGCGGTGCTTACTGGAGGATTAAACGATCATATTGATGTATTTGGAGATTGTCAAATGCTTCTTTTTGGTTCTGGAATGCTTTTGAGCTTGGAATAGGCTTCGCCTTGGTCGTCATTCACTAGCATTTGGCTTCAGTTAGCATGCTTTGGACCCGTTTATGCCTATTGTCACTGCTTGACATTTAGGCTTCTTGCATTTATGCTTTGGTAAGATATGGATGCCACTTGGTTTTCCCATGCTTGATAGTCACTTGGAGCTTCGACTTCAGATGTATTTGAGCATTTTGGACCTACTGGGCATTAAATTTGGTTGTCAGTTACATGCTCTTTGAATGCTTTCAGGCTTATGCTTTACAGGTTTGAGATAGCTTGGGATTTATGCTCCGGATGTATCCTACTGGGATTTGGCATGTCTGATGCTATGTACTCCATGTATTAGAGCGTTGCTTGCTCTATTTGCATTTGACTTTACTTCTAGTGGGAGCCTCTTGGTATATCCAAATGTACACAGAGTCTTACTTACACTTGAGCTTGAGCTTGTGGGACAGTTACATGCATTTGCTCTCTTAAGAGCTTTATGTATGCAGTCAGTCTGTAGTGGGATAATTTGATACACCTATTGGGGCACGCACCTATCTTTGTCACAGGTTTGTCAGTTTTGTATGCATCTTGGATGGTTATGCATTGAGCTTCTTGCTCTATCAGTTGTGCTTGTGCTTGGTCTCTTCTCTTACCCCGAGACCCATTACATGCATGACTTCTAGACTTCTAGACCTATGAGATGTCTCTTGCCTATAGGTTATTGGTTTGACAGTTCTTGGTACCTTCTTGCCCCTTGACACTCACTGTTGGATGTATCTTGCTGTCTGACAATTGCAATGACATATGCATCAGTGATTGCTTCACTTTGGGACAATTTTACATACTGCTATCATTTATTCCAACAAGCTGAAATCTGTAGATTTTGAGCACTCCTATTAGGGTAATGCTTACTATTTGATGTTATCTTGGTCATATTTGGTGGACAGGTGCTTCTCTTGGTGATATCCACTCTTTTAGCCAGTTTTAGCAGTGGTTTTAGTGCATTTTTTGCTAATTACAGCAACTTGCAATTTTGCTTTTTTGCATTGATTTGGGACAGTATAGCTGGTCATTTGAAAGACACAACTCTCTTTAACATTACCAAGTTGGATGCTACCAAATATGGGTATTGCAAGTACCAGATATGGCAGGTTTTTGGTGCAGAAGTTGCAGATTAAACCCTTGCGTTTCAAGGGCGTTAAACTCGAGGATATGGATGATGATGTTTGGAGAGAAGTTGATGAGCTATGCAAGTCTACCATTATCTTGTCACTCTCAGAAGAGGTCCATCATTATGTTGTTGAAGATGAGAATAAGATTGCATGGGATTTATGGGAGAAGATTCAGAAGCTTTATGCGCATCAGAGTCTTGCCTCATAGATGTATTGGCAAAAGTAGTCAATGGACCTTCACATGAAGGAGGGGACATCCCTATCATCTCATTTCAATCAGTTTCATGCTATCATGAAGAATATGTTGTCACAGGGTATTGAGTTCAAAGACAACTTGCACCCATTGTTTCTGCTTGGCACCTTGCCTGAATCATGGGATGTCTTCCTTACTGCCATATGCACGAACAAGCTTGATGGGCTGAAAATCAAAGATGTTGAGGATGCTTTATTGACATAGGAAATCAACAGGAGAAACAATGATGCTTCCCGCTCTTCACATGCATTGACCGTTAGAGGTGATAGAAATGGCAAGCATGATAATGATCATAAGGGCAAGGACTCTCAGAAGTCTAGGTCCAAGTCACGTGGTCGCAGTAAGTCCCGTGGGACGGAAGTCTGATCTTACCTATCATTATTATGGGAAAGCAGGACATATTAGGCCGTAGTGCCATAAGATGCGTGATGATAAGCGCAAGGAAAAGGGAAAGAGAAAGTGCATGAAAAGTCTTTTTAGTATTGTACCTACAAAGTCCAGTGTGAAGATAGAAGAGGTTAATGTCATGCAGGCCACTAATTCAAATGAAGATTACATACTTGCAGCTTCTTCAAGCGATGCCTTACATGCTTTTGAGATACTTTCTATGTATGCGCAGTGCTGCCTTTTGGATTCGGATGCGTCATTTCATGTCACACCCTATAGAGATTGGTTTCATACCTATCGTACCATCTATGGTTCTGTGTGTCTTGGTGATGACAGGTCTCTTGACATTATAGGCATTAGAGATGTTAGGCTGAGTTTCCTTCTGGCAATTCTTTTGTTTTGCATGATGTACACCATGTATCTACGTTGACTCGCAGCCTTATGTCAGCTGGACAGCTTGATGATGGAAGGTATTTTATATCTTTTGGAGACTCTGCATGGAAGATTACTCGTGGCGGGCTTGTGCTTGCAAGAGGTGCCAAGTCTAGCAGCCTCTATCCCTTACTTGTATCTAGAGCTACCTTGGATCATGTTTTGTATGTGGGTTCTATCCCCCATGTATCATTCTGGCATGCTCGTTTGGGGCATATGTCCCTTAAAGGAATGAAAATGTTCCGTGCTTTGTAGTATCTTCCGCCTTTTGACTCTTCACATTTTGATTCTTGTGATCATTGTTTGTATGGCATGCAGACTAGAAATACACATAAAAAGTCTGGTAAGAAACGCATGGGTGAGCCCTTGGCTCTTGTGCACTCAGATGTATCAATCACTTGGTGGGGCAAAGTACTTTGTTACTTTCATAGATGATTACTCACGTAAGGTTTGGGCTTATCCCATAAAGAGAAAATCCGATGTCTTAGACACATTTCAGCGTTGGCTTGCATTAGCAAAGAACCATTTTGAGAAAAGGCTAAAATGCCTACGGTTAGATAATGGGGGTGAGTATGTATCATGTGCTTTTGAGCAGTTTTGTGATGAGCGGGGTATTAAGTGTCAATTGACCGCCCCTTACACTCCTCCCCAAAATGGTATGGTTGAACGCATGAATAGGACCATTCAAGAAAGGGTCCGTAGCATGCTTAGCCAGGCTAGCTTACCACAACACTTTTGGGTTGAGGCAGTTACTACTGCAGTGCATCTCATTAATAGGTCACGTAGCAGTGGCATTGACTTTCAGGTTTCAGAGGAGGTATGGGTAGGTAAGACCCCCTCTTATGATCATTTGCATGTCTTTGGATATGAGGCATTCTGTCATGTGCCCAAGGACAAATGCAATAACTTGGATCCTAAAAGTGTCAAATGCATTTTCATTGGCTATGGAGATGCAGGAGAGATGGGTTACCATCTATGGGATCTGCAAGCGCAAAAAGTGATCCGAAGCCATGATGTCATCTTTCATGAGGACAAAACGCATATGCAGCCTGAGAAAGTGGTTGAGGTACGTAGATTTATCTTTCAGGAGGAGCCACTTGCTCCCGTTCAGCCCACTCCACGGCCACCTAGATAGAGTGCAGCATCACCCGATGCTCATGGCCCAGATGCTAGACATGCTAATGTTAGACATGATGTAGGTCAGGCAGCAGAGCCTGGGTTGAAGCATTCTACTAGAGATAGAAGACCTCCTGACCGTTTTGTGCCCTCTATGGATTATGTACTGGTTACAGATGCAAGAGAGTCTCTCACTTATGATGAGGCTATGCACATGGGTGATTGTCACTCTTGGGAGAGGGCTATGCAGTCTGAGCTTGACTCATTGCATAAGAATCAGACTTGGGATTTGGTTTCCTTGCCTCAGGGCAAGAAGGCTTTGCCATGCAAGTGGGTGTACAAGCTAGAAAGTACCCCTGAACACCCCAAGCCGGCATACAAGGCTTGATTGGTTGCCAAGGGTTTTAAGCAAGAGCATGGTGTTGACTTTGATGAAGTATTTTCTCCTATGGTCAAGATGACCACCCTACGCTTAGTCTTGGCCTTTGTTGCACAACTTGACCTGGACTTGTACCAAATGGATATCAAGATGACTTTTTTACATGGGGACTTGCATGATGAGATTTACATGGAGCAACCTAAGGGCTTTGCGGACCCTGGCAAGGAACACCTAGTGTGCAAGCTAAAGAAGAGTCTATATGGCTTGAAGCAGGCACCTAGGGAATGGTACCATAATCTTGATGCATTCATGCAGTCAAAGGGATACAACCATAGTGCTATGGATCCGTGCTTGTACACGAAGAAAGCCTGTGATAGTTATTTACTGATTTTGGTACTCTATGTGGATGACATGCTTTTAGCAGGGACATCTCATGAGGAGCTAGATGCTCTTAAGGCTCAGCTCAAGAAGAGCTTTGAGATGAAAGATCTGGGATAGGCCTCTCACATACTTGGTATGTGCATTACGTGCAATAGATCTCAAGGACTACTCTATCTATCATAGAGAGAGTACATTCATAAAGTCCTTGAGTGCTTCCGTATGTAGGATGTTAAGCCTATTGGCTATCCATTACCTTCTCATGTGAAGGTTTCACAGGCTGATTGTCTGTAGTAGACAGATGAGAAAAGGGCCGAGATGGCCAAGATTCCCTATGCATTAGCCATGGGCAGTCTTATGTATGCCATGATAACCACCTGTCTAGATATAGCTTTTGCAATTGGGGTTGTGGCATGTTATATGGCTACACCGAGAAACATTGGGATGCCATGAAAGGTATCATGAGGTACCTGAAGGGCACAACAGATATGTGTATTTGTTATGGCATAGCAAGGATACAGGAGTTGTGGGGTACATTGACTCTGATTATGCAGGACATGCAGATAGTAGGAAGTCCACTTCTAGCTATGTGTTCACTTATGCTGGAGGGGCTATCTCTTGGATGTCCAGGGCGCAGAAGTGTATGGCCCTTTCTACTACAGATGCCGAGTATATTGCAGCCACACAGAGGCTTGTAAGGAGGTTAGGCCATTTGATTCCAGACCTTGGTATGACAGATGCTATGCCTACACTACATTCGGATTCTATAAGTGCCATTAAATTGGCCAAGAATCCCGTCTTCCATGCGAATACGAAACATATTGAGGTGAGGTATCACTTCATTCGCGAGGTCGTTGAGGACAAGTTTGTTGGCCTTGCCAAGATTCCGACTGAGCAGAATCCTGCAGACTTGCTCACGAAGAGCCTCACTATAGAACACTTTGCCTTCCTCAGGAGATTGATGGGCATTGGATGAGATGACGTCTTTTTCCTCATCATGTTGTACATGTGTACATGTTGTACTATATTTTCTTTTTTTGCTCTCTCACTGGGGCAGATTCACCTTTAAGTGGGAGGTTGTTGGGGGTAAAGGCACCTCCGCTTAGCCACATGTGTATTACTACACTGACATTATCCGCCGCCACTGCACACTGGAGGTGGCAAGCGCCCATCACAGTCACTTATTCTTTATTCTTTTAGTGATAGTTTGAATAAAGGAAGGCCCGGCCACACATTGTGGTTGTTGGAGTTCCCACTTTGAGTTTCACACTCTCTCTTGTTCTTGCTCTCCATCCACCATAGCTCTCACCGCCAAGCTTCTTCCTCTTGGGTTCCACTTCCCTTTCAAATAGCTCAAGTCCAATCTTATTATCATGGGATTATTGTCAAGTAGATCAAGCTAACAATCATTTTCCTTAACATGGTAATATTTTCAATATATTGTCCATCATCAACCATCTTTATGTTTTGGTCCAATGGTGAGTCAATTGGTTGTTGTCATCCCATACGTTTCCAACATTTCCAAGGAGTATTGCATTTGCACTAACCAAATTCCATGCAGTAAAATACCTCAACGATCCAATATCTTTGATGTCAAACTCATTATGAAAACCATGCTTCACTTCTACAATCTCTCTTTCAAGAGTACCTATCATGATAAGATCATCAACATAAATATCAACAACCAACATTCCATCCTCTGTATGTCTAATATAAAGTGAGTAGTCAATCGTACTTTGCTAAATGCCATGCTGCATAAAAACTTACTAATCCTTTCACACCAAGCTCTAGGTGCGTACTTTAACACATACAGTGCCTTCTTTAGCTTGCATACATAATGCAGATACTTAGGGTAAACATACCCTTCCGACTATTCCATATATGTTTCCTCTTCTAAGATTCCATTCAAAAAAGCATTCTTGACATCCATTTGATATAGATTCCAACCATAAATTGAAGCCAAAGCAATCAATTATTTAAATGTTGTCATCTATACAACATGACTAAATGTCTCCTTATAGTTCAATCCATATATTTATGCATAACCCTTTGTAACCAACCTTTCTTTATATCTTTCTAATGACCATCCAACTTTCATTTGACCTTATATACTCACTTGGAACCAATGGCTTTCTTTCCATAAGATAGTTCATCTAGATCCCAAGTTTTTTTCTTGTTCAAAGAATCCATTTCCTTATCCATGGCTTTCTTTCAATCTTTACTTTCAATTACTTCAAATCAAGTGGGCTCCAAATGCTTCATATAAGAGACCATATACACATAATGCATCTTCATGTAGCCATTGTATATCAACCTGCCAAAATTGGATGCTCACTCTTTCCGATCTTCTCAACTAAGGTGCACTAGATGGTGTTTCAATTTCTCTTACATACCACTCATAATCCATAGACTCATCTTCTGAACTCTCACCCATAGGTGCACTCCTCAACCTACTACTACATGGGCTATAACCTCCACTGCTTTTTGCATTATCTTGTAGACCAAACATGTCTTCAATATCCTAATTTCCATGGGTTTTGTTTGTTGAAATTTTCTTTCCATAACCATCCTCATCACTATTGTCATAAGTGTCTAAATTAATTGTAGCTTAAGGCTTATACCACAACCCATATTCATTGAGCCTTACATCTCTACTTATGTAGGCTTCCTTAATAACAAGGTCATAGCATTTATACCCTTTCTTTTTATTTGGATAGCCAATAAAAATACATTTGATGGCCTTTGGTTCCATTTTTCTCCTCAATTCATCAAGAACATGAACATAGCATACAGAACCAAACACCTAAAAATATGCAATTGTATGTGTTCTCCCATACATCTTCTTATAAGGTGACATATAATGAGTCAATGATGTAGGCTTCATGTTTATAAATGTACTATATCAATCCAATAAGTCAATGGCCAATGCATTTGGTTCATCATAGCTTTTGTCGCTTTAGCAATGATCCATTTCTTTCTTTCTGCAACAACATCATGTTGATGTGTATATCTACATGTAGCCTATCTCTTTATCCCATGATCTCTTAAAGTAATCACAAAACTCATTTGATATGTATTCACCTCTATTATCCGATCTCAAACAATTTATGTATGATCCAAACTAGTTTTATGCCATAACTTTGAATTTCTAAAATTTCTCATAAGCCTCACTTTTATGTTGAAAAAAATAGACCCAAGTCATCCTGCTGAAATCATCAATGAAGGTAATGTAAAACTTGCATCTCCCACTCAAAGAAGTATTTTGACATGGACTCCATATGTCTAAATGAACCATTTCCAAAGGATATATACTAATTCTCCCCCTCTTTGGAAATGGGAATCTAGATTGCTTGCCAAACTAACATGCCTTATATACATGGTCATAGTTTACATAGCCAAAGTGTGGAAGACCATGAACAATGTGAGTAGATTGTATTTGTTTTAGCCTTTGTGATTTTACATGTCCATTCTTATATGCCACAATTCAACATCCTTGTCCATGTCCATCTTCCACATACATAGAGCTTTGTATGACATGAGTACCTACATTCAATGCAAACAACCTATCTTTCTTTTGGCCACCTACACACAACCTACCAGGTTTGACATTTCTAAACTCCTCAATGAAACAACCATACTTATTAAACCTTACTTGCAACCCTTGATCATCCATTGGTTAAATAGAAGAAATATTCTTAGTGATCCTAGGCATATACAAAAAATCCCCAAGTTTATTTTTAATCCCATCTTTGGTTACAAATGGAACATTGCCAATGTGAGCGATCCTATGTAGTATACTATCTCCCATAGCAACATACTCTTTATTTTGTATTTTTTACTTCCTATCAAACCATTTTGCATGATGTGTCATATGATTCATAGCTCCTGAATTAAAAAACCAATCATTCTCTCTAGGGAAATGTGTGATGCTACCAAGTATATGCTTCATAGCAAAAAGATGACCTCTAGGCGATGAACCGCCTCTAGAGACATAACTTGTACCACCATAACCACCTGCGTAGTGACTATACTGAACCCATTAATCGAATCAAGATCCTCTAAAATTTGATTTATCTTCACAACATGGTCACTAATGCTCTGATTTCTGCACCATGCACCATGCAGCCTTTGCTTTAACTTTTTTTAAAATCTTCATGCAAGTTTTATACATCTTCTCAATAATCTCCCATGCATCCTTACATGTGCTAACCTTCTTGATATGCGGGATCAAGGTCTCTGAAATACATGTGCTAGCATTCTTGATATATGGGATTTAGGCCAAAAAATACATGTAAACTAGACTCTAATAATATGGATGTCACATGCGTGTCCAATTGCTATCAAATACATCAATACATCATGTCCACATGTTACACATATGCTCTTCAGTAAAGTAACGCTGAATTTGGAGCTCAAATGGTGCTTGTACGGCCCAAAATGCATCAAAATACAATCCAAAATATTTTAAATTTGTCTATTTTTTAACAATTTCTTGTGTTGAAAATGATGTGCCAAAAAAGCTCAATATATACTAATTTTTTCAACCAAAAAAAAAGATTTTCCTCATTCCAAAATGGTACCCAAAAGTTGCATAGAAACAACCTTTTTGCCCTTCAAATAATTGATTTTTTGCACAACAATGTGAACATAACTAAGTGTGAGTAGTTTCAAACTTTGCAAATGTGAAAGTAGTTTTCAAAATATCTAGATTCATCCATTCCAATGTGAACAAGAGTCTTAGTCAGCCACTTGAAGATAGTGTGTGGATGGCCCTTAATTATAAGGCTTAATAACCTTAGAGAGGATATACCTTTTTTAAAAGTTCAAATCATGAACAAGGCAATAGCATTTGCTATACCCAAATTAAAATTTTTGCCTCATGCCATATCGTGGATGAAGCCAATCCATAAACACACATCCTCTCGTAGCAAACAATTGAATTTGGAGCCCCAAGCTCTCCTAAAACCACAACTCACTTGATCTTCTTCTTCTTTATTACTCTATAGCATAAGCCCCCTGCTTCTTTTTTCTAGGCAAGCCTTGTGCTTCTTCCACAAGCTGGCCATGTGCTTCCATTATCAAGCCCCACATGCCCCAAGTTTAAGCAGCCCTTGAGCTTCCGGACATCAACCATGAACCGATTAGAGAACAAAAGAAAACCAAACCATTGTTGTCATACATCATCTACAACCTTCAACGACTTCCAAAATATATCCAAAGCAAGAACTAATGCCCCAAACCCAAGTTACAATGGCTCTTCAAATCCATGTACTTGCTTTGAGTGACTTATCTGGAAGAAAAAGAAGACAAAGCTAATGAAGATGCCCTTTTTCCACATGCAACTCTTGTGAAGGATAAAGCTTTCAAAGAATGGATTCAAGTGATTGCAAAATATTAGGATTTGAGACCAATAATCAAACTATTCATAGTTGAAAGAGCAATGGTGAAAGAAAGTGGGATGGGTGGTGGAGGTTTTTCCACATTAAAAATTACGTAGTAGAAGTTGGAGCTTGGAAGTCAAGCATTGTTTGAAAATGTCATAATTTAGTTAATCTGTCACACTATGTGACTAAGATGGCCCCTTTTCAGAGTGGTTATCTATTGCTTTATTAGCATGATTAGAATGCTATTGTTAATGCCACCATTGTCAAAGTAGAGACTTAGAGGCATTCACAAATCCACCACGGCTAAAGCTATTGGTCACCTTCAGGAGACGATGTGAAGGTGAGCTTGCAGAGGGGCTTCTCGAAGGTAGCCATTGATGCTAAGGGGCTTATTGATGCCGGAAATGTCACTTTAACTCACCATAGCTAGGGTCTATTTGTAGAGCTGAGGTATTGCAAGAGGGAGGGCTAATCCATGTAGGCATATGTAACATGCTAGAAACCGTTACCTTCACATGAAATTTCCTTTTCTTGCACCTTCAAAGTGTATGTTGACATACAAGAAAATGATAAAGGTGAAAAAGTTCGTGATGATATTGTGAGATAGGGATTGTTGCAAAGAAACATTGTGTTTGAATGTATACATTTGCCAAATCTAGTGCAACAACAAAAGCTCAAGGAATTCTAGATGAGCTTTCTTTTCAAGATGTAATCTATTGAACTTTGCCTATCACAATGTATGTTGAACGAGCGCAGTACCTCAACCCTTAAAGTATATACTTGCATAGGAGTAGCTGACAAGGGCAAACAAATTCGTGCAAAGATTTCTAGATTGGGTTTTTTTGGAAAACTAGAAGGAGTGTTGGATGAGCTTCCTATCTGTTATGTACTAGCATGGAATGGACTTATTGCTAGCTATGCACAACAAGGGAAAGGTAAGGAAGCACTAAGATGTTATAATGCAATGCAATGCGAGGGTGAATCTCTCAATACAATCCATAGGAGATAGAGGCTAGCTACCAAGGGAAAGGTAAGAAAGCATTGGGATGTTATAATGCAATGCAATGTGAGGGTCAATCTCCCAATGCAATCCATGGGAGGTAGATGCTAGCTATTAACAAAGTAGTCATGCAAGTGGTACAAGTGATAAGAAAAAGAGAGGCATACAACTCATTTCCAATTTCAATAAGTAGAGGTGGATTGGTAAGGTTGTCAATGTGACCTGCCTTAAGCCCTAACAAAAATGGATCCTTTGTGCTTCTTTATGACAGTGTTATGCAACCAGATCTAGTTTGACCTTCCTCTGTGTATGTATGTGTATTTATATTTATATTTACATACATTAATATAATGTGTGTATGCATGTGTGTGAGTGATATAAAGAAATTGGATCTTACTTTCTATGGATGACTTTTTATCTACATCACATCACAAGTTATTCTATTTGTCTATGGGTTTAAACTATATGCAATGGTTTGTAGTCTTGATAAATCTATCATTTTAACATAGAAAACCTCAATCAATCATCTAATATCTCATCTTTCAAGATATCGCTTTCACCACACGGATGAGGTTCTCCAATGGTTGACACAACATCCTCTCTTATTGTTGGAGCTGCAAAGAGAATGGAGATTGCATAGAGATTCACATACACACAGAGAAAGAGAGAGAATGCTATGTTTGTGGTGCCTCCAATAACTCTCTTGCGAGTAACACCTTATTATCTTATTACTCAAATAATAAAGAATAAGTGTATACATATATAGTTACGATTAGTGAGTAAGATTAGCAATTGGCCACATTGGCCTTTACCCCAATAATCTTCCACTTGAAGAACAATGTGCTTTCAAGGGAAACAAAAGAATAAGAGGATTTGTGAGGTAAATACATGAGTTACCATCACCCAATGCCCATCCACTACCTGTAAACATACCGAGGATTTGTGAGGTAAATACATATGAGTTACCATCACCCAATGCCCATCCACTACCTGTAAACATGTCAACTTTTTAGAGGTCAATAAACTCTTGGTGAGCAAGCCTCCACAATTATTATTAGTATAAACTTTGACAAGCCCAACTCTTTTGTCCTCAAGTACCTGATACATGAAATAATCTCACTTTTGTGTGCTTAGTTTTTGTATGAAACATAAGATTCTTTGTTAACATAATGGCAATCTTAACTATCAATGTGCAACAATGGTATGTCTTTATCGAGGTCTAAGTCTCCCACTAGGCGAGTATGCCACATAGCTTCTTTTTACACCTCTATGGCTACATGCTCAACTTTAGTAGTAGATAATGCTATGTATTTCTACAAACAAAACATCCATGAGATTATACCACCATACAAGGTAAAAACACATCCTATGATTGACTCTCTATTGTCAACATTTGTGTATCCAAGTACACCACTAGTACTCCCAAAGCATATGCACATATCTTTTATACCACTGAAGTATGTCAAGATGCCTTTCACTACTTCCTAATGCTTTTTGCCAAGATTTGACATGTATCTCATAAATAGTCCCATTACAAAAGCAATGTCCAAGTGAGAGGCAATCATAGCATACATGAGATTGCCCACACATGAAGAATATGAAACCTTAGCCATTTTAACCTTCTCCTCCTCAAATTTGAGACAACTATTAGTACCAAGTTTCACATATGAAGGCAATGGAGTACTAATTGCCTCCTACCATATTGAAACACTCCAATACTTTGCTGACATAATCCTCTTGGAACAAATAAAGCAACCTCTTTATCCCATCCCTAATTGTTCACATGCCAAGAATATGATTTACATGTCCCAAATCCTTCATTTCCAAGGATTCCATTAATCTTTTCTTCAAGGCATTAATCTCATGCTTGTTTTTCCCAGCTATTAACGTATCATTCACACAAAGAATCAACACTATACAGCTTGGTTAGAAGAGTTAGACAGGCCATCTATCTACTTCATGGAGGTTTAAACTAAGGCTAGTCCAAAGAGAAGCCAATGAAAGCATGCTCAATACCCCAGCAAAATTGCTTATACCACTATGCTGTGATACATGGAAGGCTGAAGATTGCTACGTATACAACCTTCAAAGAATCATAAATAGGCCAGCCAATAATATTCTTATCCTTTCTTCTCCATGGGATGCCAAACGCTCAAGATACAACAATTAAGTCGTGATAATTAAACACAGCTAAAATCTTCTCGTTCTCTCCCATCCAAAAGTTTACATATGTGCAAGCTATATGCTCTTACTTTGGTGAGAGAAGTTTGGCTAGCTGATCTACTGGCAAACCTCCCATTGCTGGCACATCAACTGTTGGCAGAGGTGCCCGTGGTCTCCTGGAGTGCTTCTGTTTCCTCTGCTGCTCTCTTAGTCTTCCAAAGTGGATGTTTAGCTCATCATCAGAATCTTCCTTTGTTCTCTTTGGTGACAATCTGTGGATAAGACCATGTGTATAGACTGGTCCAGGAGGGGCTGACGGAGCAAGTTCGTTTGCCATTTTCAACACATAATCTGCATCTAGATTTGACCCATCAAGTTCAATTGCCATTCCAGACTGAACTGCCTGCTCCCACAAGGCATCCACTCTCACTGTAGCAGATTCACTCTCCTTTGTAAGCTCAGAAACTGAGAAAACATCCTGTTGCACCTCATCTTGATTTCCAGACATAGTATCCCTAACCTCATCCAAAAGCTCATAATTTGAGTAAGTTACCTGTCGTACTTCCTCTTCACTATCATACACAACAGAGTCATTACTCAGATTCATGCTGCAAGAACTATTGCTGAGCTGTAACTGTGAAAGAGTGCCTACTTGCACATCGTTTTGACATTCAAGCCCATTATTGATCCCCTCCATCCCAGTCACAATCAAACTTTCCCTTCTAGATTCCTCAGCAACCTCCCCTTCCATATTGGGATATGTCAACAAAAGAGCCTCCTCCAAAGCCCTGTCAAATTCACCAATAGAAGTCCCATCTTGAACACTCAATTCGTACTTAGCTTCAAGAACATCGTCCATTTTCTTCTCTTTGAGCTCATGATCTGCTGGTACCAAATCTGTGGATACTATCTTGTCCATGTCATCTTCCACACAACTGTTGCTGCAGACACAGGAAGCATTGATTTCACCATATCCTGAGCCATTTGTTAGTAATTCATCCTTTGCAAGCGATCTTTCAAGTGTTGTTTCATTGAATAGCCCAGTGGATTGAACAGCACCACCACCTGGAATAATTGAGTTGTTTTTGGTATAAGAGTCCAGCACAATTTCATCAGTAACTGATTGACAAGGAGGTTGCTGTTCCTCAATGGCTATGTCATCTAAAGCACTGCTAATAGAGTGATCGACGGATCTTTCATTGGATAAAAGTTCCACTTCATTACCAACTGATTGACAAGTAGGCTGCTGTCCCTCACTGTCTACATCATCTGAAGCACCAGTAATAGAGTGTGTGAAGGATCTTTCATCAGATGAAACATCCACTTCAATATTGAATCTGCTAGGATTCAATTGTGATGTGCTAGATGATGAAATTTCATCAGATACAATGCTGCCAGATAAGTTAGAAGTACAGCTTTCCACATTAGAGACCACATTACAATCGTTATAGACAGGATTGCTTGTCAAAACTGCAGCTGCTTCTCCACAGTTTGAGTCAGAAACTGACGAGGCATTGGAGCCTCTACCCTTCCACAACAAAATTTTCTCATCCTTGAAGGACAGCAGAACACAAGGTACTAGATCCTGCAATGAAAAGGAAGCCTCATGAGTCCATACAACTTAAAGCAGGTCAGAATGGAGATCTACAACCCAAATCCTTCTGAATACAAACATATGTATTATCTAATTCTAGGGAAAACTGCTATCAGAAAGTGTGTAGAAACTTGGTAATAAATTCTCTGAAAGGAAAGATTCTGCTTTGACATGAAGCACAGTAGCTTAACTTTAATATCCAAGAAAACCATCCAGAATCACAGCGCTTACTCTTAATTTAGCTCCAATTTTTTTGTAGTCGCTTGGATTCAAACCTTTGCAGTCAAGGCTCACAAGATCATCAACCTTGAAAGCATTTCTCACATCCTTCACAAGATCCAAGTAGACTCCATTTTTAGCTGCAAGATCACAATGACACTTTATGCTGCAAATTGTCCATATAGTATTGGGAGAAGAATTCTCAGGCTACAGATTAAAGTTACTGTCTTGAACAGAATGACATACCCAGCTTGCACAATGGTTCTACTTTCCGACCTAAAAGACGGAGCTTAAATGCCTGATCCTTTGTCAAACCTTCAGGTACCTGCTGTATTAGTTTTGGATATATAGGGGTAGCCGGTTTCCAAAGCATGAGAGGAATTCCAGGGCGATCTTTATAATTGTAGTTACGGCCTCGGAAAAGATACAAAACACCACCGGTCCGATAAATAATCTTTCCCCCTGTCTTATCCTGCCATTCAATCATATATTTGCAATCAGTTCTCAGCATTTAACCAGACCAATGCTAAGCCTAGAAAGTCCACTAAGTAGGTTCAGGATGAAGAGCTTACCTCAATGTGAAAGCAAACATTCTCCATGTCCACAGTGGGAACACCTTTGCATTTAATTTTGCACACCCTTCGTCTTTTCCAGTGAGTATGGATCAGCTCCAGCATATTATGAGTTAAACCATCCCTGCCTAGAACAGTAAGATTGGAAAGTGTATAAAAATTAGCTGGAGATAAAGGGTTGACTGGGTATGTGCATAACATAACAAACCATTACTCAAATACAGAAGAGGTTCAGCAAATACCATACTGTAAATACTACTCAGCAAACCCCAGTACTGTAAGTACTATTCAGAGGAATGAAGGTTAGTTGGCCATTTCATATCCAGTCATTCTGTACCGGTAAATATAAACCTTGCAAGTGACAATGCAGAAGTCTGTCGTATGAAACGTACCAAGATTAAGTTGGCGACTTTCCCGTTGGCATCTCTCAACAAGCATCACAATCTCCTCTTTACTCAGAGGCGCTCCCAATATTTCTTCTCTCGTTTTTGCAGGCCTTGGTCCCTCACCTGCTGGATAAGGACCTGGATCTTGCACAGGTTTTATCCCTTTTTTTCCTTTAGGTGGTGGATTGAAAGAGTCAAACTCTGGCACTTTTTTCTTCTGAGGCTTCAAAGGAGGACCACCAGTCCATGGCCTTGGCATTGTTCTAGGCCCAAATGGAGAGAATTGAGGCTCTCTATACCCAAGAATTGGTGCATTGGGAGTCTCTGAATAGCTGAATTGGATCTCAAAAGGAAGATCTGGAACACGCAAGTTCGCCAGAGGCCCAGATTTACTATCATCTGTTGATTCTGTGGATACAGATGTAGACTTGAGTTTTTCAGTTGATGACAGATGGCTATCCACTTGCTCACAAGGCAACTCTGCACTAGCGATAGCATTTGAGACAGCCCTTGTGGTAGGTCTACCTGTCTCATCCTCAGAATCTGAAACAGACCAATCAAACAGATTGCTGTTTGTTGAATTTTTGACATTTCGTGATTCTGGATGTTGCAAGCCAGATGAGGAAAAGGTGATGTGTGATACATCTTTGTCAAAGTCATCATCATTACCTTCACCTGGCTCCAACACACCCTGCAACTTTGTAGCTTCCACTTCACTGGGCAGTGATTGTGATGGTTTTTCCAGATTGATTGAGCTACTGGCAAATGTCTTAATCCTTCCTTTTTTTGGCTCAGGCTTTGAATATTTTGAGTATTTTCCAGGGATGGAAGATCTGGAGGGAGTGGATCTAGAGCCAATGGATTTAGACAGAGGCCGAGTAGGTGTGCCAACATCCCTCCTTTTGTTAATCGTGAGAGGGTTTGAATCTGAAGAAGGTCTTTGGCTGCTTTCCCATGGAATAGCAGGAGGCTTAGAGAAAAAATTGAAAGGAGCTTCCACACCATTATCTTCATCGTCACTTTCGACCACTTGATGGTACATATTCCCGTCCTTATTCATATCAGCAGTAAAAGATTGATGCCCTGGAACAAGTCCTCCATTAGGCTGTGCTCTCGTGGCATCAGTATCAGTCCTGTGGAAACCAGAGCCACCGTTGATTCTACTACGCAGAGGCAAGGCCTCATCCCTTTCAGGAACCAGGTAATTCTGAGGTCCCTCCTCTGCAACACTCTGCTTTTGAGCCCGACCTTTCCTTTTAAAGTTATCCAAGATTTCTTGCAGCTTGGATGTGAATTTTGAACCGGTTTTGTCATCTTTGTCCAAAGAATTCGCCCCAGAATCCACTGTTCTGCTAGACAACAATGCTCCTCCAGATACACCCAAGGATGGTGCCGATGCTGACCGCTGAGGTGGTCCTCGTGAAAGGGTAGATGTGTTGCGGATGCTCGAAGAGCTTCCACTAAAAGCATCCGATTGTGCTGAGGCTGAGGAGTTGTCTGTGGACACACGCTTGCGGGAAAGGGGAACAACTTCAGGCTCTGTAACACGCTCAAACACTGTGAACCTGTTGTGGAGTCGAGAAGACTGATTCTCTGACACCTCAGCAACCCTGCCCTTTGGAATATCCCCTGAGACATCCCCAGTTGTCCTTTCAAATCGGGTACTCCTCTGCCAGGCATCCTCTTCACCTTGGAAGCGTCCATTTGGGGGCTGTCCAGCTCTATACCAGATGCCATTGCCATCATTCCGATGCTGAGAGTGCCTGTTTTCTGATGTACCCCTAGCAGACCTTTTGACATTATCACCATTGCCGTACGCATCAGACACGTCCCCTGCTATTGCTGAGCCTTCATATCGGGTATTCCTCTGCCAGGAATTCTCTTCACCTTGAGAACGTCCATTTCGGAGCCGTCTGGCTCTATTCCACATACCACTACCATCATTCCGATGCTGAGAGTGCCTATTTTCTGATGTACTCCAAGCAGACCTTTCCACTTTATTGCCATTGACGTACGCATCAGACTTGTCCCCTGCGACTGCCGAGCCTTGCTGCCTGTATTGAGAAGAGACAAGCACGACGCTAGGGAAGTAGAAGCCACTGCCTGTACGCCGTTTGAAGAGGGGATGGCAGAGGCCCGAGGGGAAGCCATGCGAGGTGCTGGTGAGCGAGAGGCATCTTGAAGAAGGCGGGATGGATAAGGCTGCTTCGAGGGAGGCCTGTGGTGTCGTTGCAGAGCATTCGATGGGGCGAGATACCAGATTTGCCAACTCCATTTCAGTGAAGCGCCGCCCTATTCAGGCACCCACCTTCCATCGATGAGGCAGCTCTTCACTCGTCTGCACAAGACATTTCATCCTGTTCTATGGATATCTAGACATCGTTTATGTCTAATTCTTCTCCAGCATATCATGTCTACCTATTGTTTATGTTTTATGCATCGCTAACATATCATGTCTACATATCGTTTCAGCTTGTAAATTTGGGGTCATAGCCCACTTGGATCAAGCGTAGAGTATTGCGAGTGTGGTGAGTTAGATCCCTTGGTTGCACTTTCCCCATGGCAACAATCTATTCTCGTCTAATTTCCTTTAACATGCCACATGTGATATCATCCTCTCCTCTCGTTTAAGCTAGCACAATAAAATAGTAGTCCAGCATTCTTTGAGCTTAATACTTCTTTCTTAACGATGCCACCTAATTTAAACAAAATCAAAGAGGCATATAGAGAAGCGAGTGACATGCATGCTGAGCATTTTGAAAGACCAAACTAGTGCCGCTAAGTCTATGGTAGAGTACTCCAGAAAATATGAAAGGGGTAGAGCTAAATATAAAAGACATATTTTCTCTACCTTTGCGAATGGCCACTTTGCTGAGCATAGTTCTCTTACTCCTCAACCTAATGATCCTCATCTTGTGGATCTTACGGGTTGTTGAAGATTATAATAAAGCTCAAGAAAGGTATTAAGTTGACAATATTAAGTCACAACTAAGAGCTAAATATGATTTGCAAGGGGAAACACCTCTGCTAAGTTCCTTTCGAGCTTTGAAAGCTAAAATGTGTAGGGAGACCATTATTCTTTCTCAAGATGTTAATGGGGCCACAAACAGTGATTATGTATCTATCACAAATGTTTTTGTAGAACATCTCTCCCCTATTGTTGGTCAAACTTCTAATTGCCACTTGGGCTACTTTGAGGCTTTGAATGATTTCCTTGCCCCATGTACTAGAAAGGTTTCAACAAATATCAATTGCTCACTTGATCTCATATTTTCCATGGAGTGGGAATATGTAGTGAGCAAGATGAAGAGAGGGAACTCCCTAGGATCAAATGGGATGGCAATGAAATTATATGCAACTATCTAAGGTGTATGCTTGATTTACATGCATATGGAAACTACTTCAGAAAAGTTACCTTCCTCTCACTTTTTGCCACCACTGAAGAATCAAGTTAATACCAAAGTCTACAAATAGGTTGACGAATGAACCAATGCAGACCACTCACAATGCCTAATGTTTCCTATAATGTTATTGCTATGGTGTTGGCTTTACAAATCAATTTTTTGCTACCTAGAATTCTACATAGGGACCAATATGGCTTTGTCCATGGCAGGTGTATCCATGGTGCCATTCTCAACTTAGTACATTTAGTAGATCTTACACTTGAATGAGAAAGGGAATTTATGTTGTTCAACATGGACATGGACAAAGAGAGTGTGGGGTGGGATTTATCATTACTACATTGCCCGCTAAGGGCTTTGGCATCCCCTTCTAAAATATGATTTGTGGTGTTTTTACCATCACCACACCACTCTGATAATTGTAAATGGATTCACACTACAAAACTTTCAATGACAAAGGTATGCGAGGCAAGTGTGCCCTCTAGTCCCCCCTCCTTTTTGTAGTAATGACAAACCCATTACCCACTATATGCATAACAATGGGACATTGACATGCTTATTATTTCAACAATTTGAACTCAGTCAATAGCTCAAGCTATCTCTCATATACTAGCTCATACTCTAGCTTAGAGCTACAATGTCTTATCCACAACATTCTCAAGAAATAAAAGAAAGCAAAGCAACTCAAGAGTTGTAGTAGACTCACAAATCTTACCTCTCCACTATTGTAGTCTGAATGGAGGAGAGGATGTTGAAGGCCTCATGATCCATGTGCTACACTCCTAAAGCTGCCACCTCTAGTCCTTGTTTGATCAACAAGCCATCACTACATGCCACAAGTGAAGGATAAAGAATAAGAGAAGAAGACAAGATGAAGCTTCTCCAACGAGTCCCTCACTCACCCACTCCATCACACACGCGCACACACACGCACGCACGCATGCACGCATGCACATGCACACTCACTCACTCACTCATTTGATGGGCTAATCAATGATTGCACATTCTTGATTGGATATCTCCAAACTATGAGATGGTAAATTTTTTTAAAACACCTATCATGCTTCTTTTCCTAGCCAATGGATGTGTATCTACTCTCCTTTCTTTCTGAATTTTTCTATGCTAGGTTGTTCTTTTGATTTCCATGAGAATCAACCCCTAATCTTACCACCATTACCCACCTTCATCATAAAAGAAAAAATTATTCAAGTAGCATTTTTTCCATACCTTCCTCTCCCTTAAGCATTGCATTTTAACTTTTGTGTGCAACTATACTTTATACCAACATGAATCCAAACCCTTGCCAAGGCCAAGCTTGACTTTTAAGTATTATGTGTATTTACAATTAGTTTACATATCATGTGGTAACATTTAAAAATCTCGAGCTATTATCACTATACATATAGTTTGAATTGCTGTATGTGGAATTAGTCTAACCTCAATCTGAAATTTTGGTTTATTGAAGCTACTCCCTAACAAGAAATCATTTATCCTTCATTAGATTCTCCTATTTCCAATGGCTAGCTTTTGACTAAGCTTTTTATTACCCTATTACTATGTTATTTACAATTAGTCATTATCTTTTTCTTCTTCTCTATCCTTTTTCTACCTCTCTCTACTACGACTATACTCATGAGCCAAAATTGATAACATGTACCCTCGCTTATTGTAGTGGTCTTATTTGTCCTTTACTCCACTCCCTTTGCTAGTAATCTCTCTACACAACCCACCCTTTGAACATTACCCATCACTATCATGGTCGTAAAGGTCCAATGATTACAACTCATCCACTCCTATATTCTATTAGGTGGCGGTCGTAGATTTTCTTTTCTTTTGTGCAACAACCTAGTACTACAGTACTATTCATTGCATTGGTATTGAGTGTAAGATCACACCTTCAATGGATCATATATAAGAGTAAGTCTAGGCTCCTATCTCCCCTATTCAACCTTTTTCCTACCATTCTATTTTTTGTGATTCCACTAACATACACTTGATTAGTTTCCACCAAGGGGTCTCAATTTGTGACACTACACTGTCAACAATCCTCTTTAGCAAGAGTTTTGTTATGGAGTCCACTATAGTAATTCAGTATATGGATTGAAGGGAATGGCAACTAGTAGTGAATGTTGACACATGTGATGCAAACCTATTTAATACATGTTTACTCCTCTACCCATACTTGTGTAAATTTTTTGGAACTTTGGTCCTAATACTCTATCGTCTACTATCGTCTATTAAGAATCTTCCTTTTTTTTGCAATTCCTTGACACTTTCTTTCTTTTGCAAATGGTATTTCATATTAAAAATGTTGCAAGGCCTCTACTTGATAATATGTTAAACAACACGTCCATGTATAAAATGTACAATGCACCATGTTGTGCTATAATTTCAAAATTTTAATGCCTTTTATAACGCAATCCCTTGGGAAGGTGCTTATTGCAGCCTATCCCTATAGTGACTAACCATATATTATCACATGTGTAGTTTGTGGCATTCCCAACATTGCTTTGATGGGGTATTGTGAACCTCTACCACTGCATTCCATTTTTGTTCAAGGCATTATTTGTTGCATTGGTTCATTAGAGTTCCATGAGGAAATTATCGACATCCAATCTATTCTTGTTCAATGTAAACTAAACATATCTAATGCAAACAGGTATTGTGCAAATATGGCACATGATGGGATCTCTATCCTTAGGAGAACATTTATATTGAACGAGACCTTATCCATGAGCTTGTTTGAAATTCATAAGTGTTATTTTTTTCTATAGTGTATTTGACTACTTGACACCATTCATAAAATGATGTTGTGAGTTGGTTGGACACAAGACAGAATGCAAGAATGACTTAGTTCTTTGTTTGATCACACACTCGAGTTTGTGTTGATACAGTCCTTCAAGCAAAACACTTAAGAGGGTCAATGATTCTCTTTTTCAAATATAACATCCAAAGCACATGATGCTATAAAGGCATCTCTAGTCTTCTCATATTTTTGGGAAATGGTCCTTATAGTAGTGGAGAATCTTATGTTCAATGAGAATGCTCAAAGCCTACTTGGCAACATCAGAGGCGATGGTGCCAGGCTTATTGAAAAATGCTTGCAACAAGAATATGAACCCCACCAGGAGTGATATCTCACCAAACAGTACATAGAGTTCATCCTATGATAGCTAACGCCCTTAAGGACAATACAAGCCAAAAAAAATTGGCACTTGAAGTGTCTCAGTTTTAGGATAGCTAGGAGGAGAAGAGATGGCGGAGCAGCTCAAGAGAAAATTAGAATTGGCAAGGAGGGCTCTAGAACATGGACTACATGACAGGGCACCCAGGACTAGCACCATTTTGGGATTAGAGGAGCAACATGCTCACATACTCTTAATTGGCTTACATAAGAACTCACTTTTCTAGAACTCAAGGAGCCAGAACAGCCAATATAGCCATTGCAAATAGGAGCCACTAGAAAGGAAGGACCTGATTTCAAAGCAGATCATCAAGAGGAAGAGCAAACACAATAATCAAACCCCCTTATGCTGTCACAAGAGCAAATAGAAGAGTAAGAGGAGGAAACAAGATTACCCAAACAAATGGTAGAGGCAAGGCACAAGTGTAGGAAGCAAGTGGTAACCGCCCGTAGAAAGTTTCAAGCTAGGACATCACAAGTTCCTCAAGTGGCCATCCCTCAAAGCGAAGAGTACAATCCCATCAAAACTAGGACCAAGAACTTGTGGTGTGGGAACAATAGGAGAACTGCAGCCCCTTCAAGTTCTATTTCACCTTTCCTCACTCATTGTAAAGAACATTAGATAGAGCATGCCTATGGAGGTTGAAAGAGGAAGAATGAGCTCATGAGATAACAAACATCAAAACCAAATGTCACACAAGTGAATTAGGTTCCAAGATGGAAGCTTGGACTCATGAACACAATCTTGTGTAGTGGACTGACAATGACACAGACACTTTTCTCAGGAAGTACAAAAATACTATGACATTGTATTTAAAAAGAGAGCAAGTACAATGCTTTATAGGAATAGACTAGGTTGCACTTTCCACCACTATGCATACGTGATTCTGTATCCTGAGCCCACACTAATCCATACAAAGAAGTTAAGTTGAATGTGATTGCCAATATCTCAACACCCCTCCTCAATCACAACCAGAGAAGTACAATGTGTGTAGAGGCTTTAGTGAGAAACCACCTAAAAAGTGTGGGCACACCACAAACTTGGTAAACCCTAAAGGCTATCACAAAAAAGGTTAAGTGTGAAAGATGAGAAGGATCAAAGCTTGCTTGAAAGAGATATGGCAGGAGAGCAAGAGCAAGAAATAGAGAGAGACCAAATGGGAACTCCAAGAGTCACAATGTGTGACTGGGCCTTCCTTTATTCAAACTGTCACGAAAAGAATAAAGAATAAAGTGACTGTGATGGGCGCCTGCCACCTGCAGTGTGAAGTGGTGAGTACTGTCAGTGTAGTAATACACACGCAGCTAGGCAGAGGCACCTTTATCCCCAACAACCTCCCACTTAAAGGTGAATCTGTCCCAGTGAGGAGTGAAAAGAAAACAGAAAAGACTGTACATTATAGACATGTACAACAGGATGAGGAAAAATGTCATCTCATCCATCACCCATCAATCTCCTGAAGAAGGCAAAGCGCTCAATAGTGAGGCTTTTCGTGAGCAAATCTGCATGATTTTTGTCAGTGAAGATCTTGACAAGGTCAACAAACTTGTCCTCCGTGACTCCATGTATGAAGTGATACCTCACGTCAATGTGTTTCGTCTTCGCATGGAAGACCGAATTCTTGGCTAGCTAAATAGCACTCATTGAATCTGAATGCAGCATAGGTATAGAATCAATCCCAAGGTCATGAACCAAACCCCCAACCATATGACCTCCTTGCAAGCCTCAGTGGTGGCTGCAACATACTCAGCCTCAGTGGTAGAGAGATTGCTTGTGTATCTCTGCATGCTCCTCCTGGAATATAACCCTACGTGTCTCTACCACCTTCTTAGGTTGCCTATGCATCTTGTCTTCATGGAAGACTAAATCATGGTTGCATATGACTTTCTGCGCCTGCCAATCCCAGATGCGGTAACCCATCTCGCCTGCATCTCCATAGCCAAGGAAAATGCATTTGACACTCTTAGGATCCAACTTAGTCCGCTTATCCTTGGGCACTTGGCAGAATGCCTCACATCCAACGACACATAGATGCACATAAGATGGAGGTTTCCTAGTCCATACCTCCTCTACAACCTAGAAATCGAAACCACTGGAAGGTGATCTATTGATCACATGCATAGTTGTACTGACTACCTCAGTCCAAAAGCTCTGTGGAAGGCCTGCGTAGATAAGCATACTGCGTACATGCTCATGGATGGTTCTATTCATCCGCTTAGCCAAACCATTTTGGGGTGGGGTATAGGGGGCAGTCAACTAATGCTTAATACCCCTCTCATCACATAGCCGCTCAAAGGAATGTGATACATATTCTCCCCCATTGTCAGTCCTAAGGCATTTCAGCCTATGCCTAGTCTCGTTCTCAACCAATGCAAGCCACTTCTGAAACATAGTCAAGACATCTGACTTAAGCTAAATGGGGTAACCCCAAACTGTACGCGAAAAATTGTCAATGAACGTCACAAAATACTTTGCACCACCCATAGACTGACAAGGCATGGGCCCATAGACATCCAAATGTACCAATGCCAAGGGCTCACTCATGTGTTTCCTACCAGACTTCTTATGCATATTCCTAGTCTGTCTGCCATAAAGACAATTCTCATATGAATCAAAACATACATAGTCAAGGGGCAGTAAGTACTGCAAAAACCAGAAAGCATTTTCATTCCTTTCAAGGACATATGTCCCAAACGAGCATGCCAAAGAGATATTTGTGAGATGGAATTGACTGACAAAACATGGTTAACAGAGGACCCATCAACTACAAGAGGATAGAGGCTGCCAGCCTTGGCACCTCTAGCAAGCACAAGTATGCCATGCGTGATCTTCCAGGTAGAATCCCCAAATGAAACATGAAATCCAACATCATCAAGCAACCCTGCAGACATAAGACTGTGTGTAAGCGCAGGTACATGACGTACATCCTATAATAGAAAAGTATTGCTAGTAGAGAACTATAGCCATGCATCCCCAATGCCAACAATAGCAAGTGACCTATCATCACCCAAGTGAACTGAACCAGAGACAATGCAGTAGGAGTGAAACCATTCATGGCATAGTGTAACATGAAATGAAGCACCAGAATCCAAAATCCAGCACTACGCATACATAGAGTAAACCTCAATAAATGGTGTAGCATCACAAGAACTAGCTGCAAGTATGTACTCCCCATTGAAGTCATTAGTCCGCATGACATTGATTTCCTCTATTTTCACACTAGATTTTGCAGGTACCATGCTACAATCAGAGGACTTTTCTTGTACTTTGTCTTTCCCCTTCTCTTTGCACTTCTCATTGCGCAACTCATCACACTGTGGGTGTATGTGACCCTTCTTCCCGCAATGATGACATGTCACATTAGCATTTCTCCCACGTGACTTGTTGTGCGACTTAGACCTAGACTTCTGCAAGTCTCTACCATGGCCATTCCCACAATCATTCTTTCCATTACCATGTATGCCTCTAACAGCCAAAGCATGTGGCACATGAGAGGCATCCAAGTTCTTACAATTGATCTCTTCCTACAGAAGAGCACTCTCTACATCAAGCAAGTTCAAAATAGTAGTAGGAGCACATTAGGCAGTGTGGAATACATCCCATGACTCACTCAGAGTCCCAAGAAAAAATGGAGTAACCTCGTCATTGAAGGTAATGCCCTACGAAGTCAAGTTCTTGAGAATAGCATGGAACTGGCTCAAATGAGCAGACATCATCATATTCTCCTTCATGCGTAGGTCCATAAGTTGCTTCAACCAATACATCCGACTTGCTGGACTTTTCTTATCATAGAGGTTCTTAATTTTATCCCAAAGCTACCAAACACTCTGTGCTTCCTCAACCACGTTGTAATGCACATGTTTAGTGAGAGACAAGATGAGGGTGGACTTGCATAACTCATCAAGCTCATCCCATTCGTCATTAGTCTTAGTTTCAGGCTGTTACCATGCATCCTTAGTGGCTTTATCTATGATTTTTGCACCAATACTTGCCAAACTTGGCTCTTTCAATAGGCATAATTCGTACCATCAAGCTTAATGATGTTGAAGATAGCACTGTCAATGGAAGAAGATGTTATACTACAATCCAAAATGGTGCAAATAGTTCAAAATTGCTTGCTATTTTTTGCCAGAATACCACCAAAACCAAGGCAAAATGACCATAAACTGACAACTAATGATACTGCCCACCAAATACCATCAAAAGTACATAAAATTAGGATGATTTAGCATGAAAATTCCACGTCATTCCATGCATAATTGCTTGTTGTAATAAATTACAGCCAAGTACAATGAGAGCAACAAACTATAGGCAAAATGAATGCACCAAGTCAACCATTGACTGTTAAAGCATAACTAGTATCAAGCGAGCATAAATCAGCATGTGACCGTCATACGAACATCGAGCAAACACCCAAGCATGTCAAATGAATCCATCAATAACCCAACACACCCCCTGTGTAATAGGGCAAAGTGTACACAACACTGGCAAGACAACCTGACACAAAGAGGTGTATGCTTAGGGAGTGCAAAGCCCAAATCATCCCAAGTACATCTGTGAGGACCACAGCATATCAACCATGCAACATTCAAGTGAAGATCCTAGTCTCAAGTATCCGAATGCTCAAGTAGCATAAACTACCTACTCAATGTCTGTCAAGTATATGAAGATGCTCCCACTAGCACAAAATCTGTAAATATCAAGCAAAGAAGCTCAACAAGGGCATATGATAGCACCAGTGCCAAAAGATCCAAGATCAAGCATCAATAAGACCTCATGAGCATATAGGCCATGTAGCATTCGTACATAGCATCCATAGACATCAAGTACATCCAAACTATAACTCTGGCAAGTCAAAAAATAGCCAAAGTAAGCTCCGAGCAATCAAATGTCAAGCCAAAGCAAGGCTCAGTAGCATCCAACTTCAAACAATGTAACGGGCATGTAGTAGTGGCATAGGCCAAGCATGTCAAGACCGGTTAGACATAACCAAAGTATGTGCCATAAGTACATCAAAGATGAAGATCCAAATGCTATGCACAACGAGCTCAAGCTCAACCAATGATTTGAGAGCAAATCCAAGCTCTATGTCGATCCCCGAGTGTCATTACATCAATGTATACATCCAAGACATAGCCTGAATGCAATAGGCATATCCAAACATAAGAAAAATAGCTTTATCCATGAATATTCCAGTAGCAAATAAACATCCAAAACTAAGCAAATAGTGGCTCAATCCAAGCTCAAAACCATAGACAAACCATAGGCATACTTTCCAATACGTATACGTACCAACCAAGCATAATCGGGCATCAAATGATTATGTAGCATGAGCATAAAGTGTAACGACAGAGGACTGCCCAGTTTTGGGCCTCCTGGGGACTGTGTAGAATAGTAAATGACTAAGAAAATTCAGCCCCAAAATAATCTCACATCATAGGCATACATTCCCCTAGCATTCGAGGCGCATTCCGGACCAATCAAGCAACCAATGTCAATGCCAACCAAGCATAAACATAAAGTGCTAATATAACACTATTTGTGGTTGCCTTTGAACTATGGAAAACAGTGCTGGACTAAGGTAAATCAGTCCACAAATCAATGCCAATGATAACTACCAATGTCGAGCATCAAGGGGGTGTTCCCAAGTGCCAAATGAAGTGTTTTCAAGCTGCCGATGAGTGCCAAGGGAGGGCTGAAGTTAAAAACGAAATTTTTTGCAGGTTTTCAAGCTAGCCCAAACTAATCTGGGGCCTGTGAAAGGGCTGGGAAAGGTCAAGGCAAGGTTGGGGGAGTAATCAAGGACCCCCAAGAGAGAGTAGGCATCACAAGAAGCAAGAGGACATGGCTTCCCTACTTCACAAAACCTATAGACTAAAGTAAAATAACAAAAGAGAGCTCCAATATCTCTAAAGAAATGCCCTGAGGGTGCCCAAATGGGCCAAGTAGTGCTCCTTGGGAAGCTAAGGAGTGATCGGAGCTCGAAGGAGTCGGATATGGCTACCAAGAGTGAGAACCCATTGTGTAGGGATTCGAATGAATGCTAAAGGAGTCGTGGACCAAGCTCGAATGCTCAAGTAACCATGCTCTGATACCAGTTGAAAGGTGAGAAGGATCGAAGCTTGCTTGGAAGAGCTATGGCAGGAAAGCAAGAGCAAGAAATAGAGAGAGACCAAATGGGAACTCCAATAGTAACAATGTGTGACTGGGCATTCCTTTATTCAAAGTGTCACTAAAAGAATAAAGAATAAAGTGATAGTGACGAGCGCCCGCAACCTACAGTGTGCAGTGGGGGTACTATCAGTGTAGTAATACATGGGCGGCTAGGCAAAGGCGCCTTTACCCCCAACATATCAATGTATTTGACACATTATTATAGTTAGGAGGCAGGCTTTTTAACAACACACTAATACAAATATCTTTAAATTTCAATCAGTAATCCATACTTAGATGACTTCGATTGTGCACCAAACAAAGTATCTAATCTCTTCCATGTATCATTAGAGGTTTCACATGTATCCACATGGTGGATGTAGCTGTCATCAAATTCCAGCTTAATGATGGCATGTGCCTTGCCATCATTCTTTTGCCAAGTAACTGCAAGGTCCACATCCTAAGGCTTCTTCTCCTTGCCATTAGTAATGGCCCAAATACCCTTCTTCATCAGAATGAGCTTGATGCCAGGTGTTGAACCTACCCCTTTGAACTGAATAGTTGGAGAGTCTTTGCCCATACTAGAGTAGCAAATAAGTACAAAAAACTCTCAGATTTGAGCAGCATAAGATTTAATTATGTCAAGAGACACAAGGAATGTAGTGTCAAATAACACTTGATAAGTATCAATAAATACTATGCTTTCAAGCAATTGAGTTTGATGCTTTGATGCTTGGATTTGTCTCTTCCTTGCTAATTTGATGGGAAATGCTTGCTAGAAACTTCAATTTTCAGTGGATTAGAGTGGCAAAGGTTTGGCTTGAGTGCCAAGAGAGAGAAAATGAAGGAAAGATGAAGTTTCAAGTAAGTTGGCTATGGAGTTTTACGGTTTGCAAGACATGGGCCTAGTTTTTCTCTCTGTGTTGCCTATGGTTGCCACAAGGTGGAAGTTAAAGATGAAGTTTTGAGCTACCACTGAGTTGAATTGAGGTTGAGAGAGATTGAGAGAGTAAAGAGAGGTGTTGCATTGAGAGCTTAGGCCATGCCTGATTGGGCTCTGATACCATGTAAAGAATGTCGAATCCAGAGCATGGCTATGGAGGCTGAAAGAGGAAGAGTGAGCTCATGAGATAACAAACATCAAAACCAAATGTCACGCAAGTGAATTAGGTTCTAAGATGGAAGCTTGGACTCATAAACACAATCTTGTGTAATGGATTGACAATGACAAAGAAACTTTGCTAGAAGTACAAAAGTACTATAACATTGTATTCAAAAAGAGAGCAAGTACGATGCTTTATAGGAATAGACTAGGCTGCACTTTCCACCATTGTGCATATGGGATTCTATATCCTAAGCCCACATTGCTCCATACAAAGAGGCTAAGCTGAGTGCGATTGCCAATATATCATCATTAGATAGGGTATTATCTCCTAGGGTGGTGGAAGATGTCATCAAGCTTTCAACTAGTCTAGGAAGGAGATGGCTAGAGGACCAAAGGAGGCACTCCACAAGGTGGTGATAGGAACCTACCAACTACTAGGAACACAAGGCGACGGAGGTGCCCCGGAGGGTAGACGAATATGAGGCACAACCAAGGTGGCGTTGGAACATTTGGGACTCTAGCTTGGAGGCCTAGATCGCCTTCTACAACACCCTACCTTATGAGCGGGATGATCCTATCTACATGCCCTACCCAAGAAAAATTGGAGTTGATTTCAACCCAGAGGTGTATGGTAGATATGACTTCCCTCTGATTTATAGTGTAAACACCTCAATCCCTAAAGAGAGCCTGATTTTTACCAATAGGGACCTCCGCCCCTCCATAACAATTTTCTTGGATGATTTCTCCTCGTGCCCTGCTTTCATCACCACTTGTAATTACCTCTGCCTACTGCGAGTGTTATTAAAACAAGAGCATACTGCGGAGGAAGAGCAGCTACCACCCCTCTTTTTTGACCTCAATGCTAGGATTGATAGATGTGCAATGGTGCACCTCATGATAAGATCCACCTTCTTGCCAACATTTTGTATGAACCTCTTAGAGGACATGAGTGATAGTAGATTCACCTGGTGTAACCACCCATTTTTGTCATCTACTCCACTCAATGTCAAAACTAGTTTAAAGGGGCACCTACAAAGTAGGGCATTCCTCAACAAAGCCCTCAAGCCACCACAGAGTTTGGCCCCTGGCTCTGGAATGGGATGCTTCTTAGCATCCTCCCTCATTTAACTTATTCATTCAAAAAAAGGAGAAAAGAAAAAAAAGGATAAGAAAAAGTATAAAGATAAGAAGGAAGGAAGTAGAAACCTCAAAAGTCAACAAGGAAATTATCCATCTATATGCAGGAAGCATCACAAAAACTACACCTAGTGATCACCCTAGCCCTCTCCCCACTTCATATGCTTATGGCACCCTAAGGGCAGGACACACCTAGGGAGTTACCGCTCAGTTAGACATTCATCCCTAAGTCGCACCCATAGTACCCGCCTTGATACACAAACTGGGTCCTCAAGTGTTGGACAATACCTTGGGCTTGTGCCTAAGGGTTTGACCCAACTTCTGATTCCACTAGCATAGACAACACACACAGCATGGCAAGGTAGGCACACCCCTAGGTAGTGCACCCTCTTTTTTTTTAAAGGAGAAATGCAGATAGCCTATGCCTGACCATCGACTTCGGAGGCCCCCATCGCCCACTCAATATACCTTCTGTCTCCACAGCCTCAACCATTTCGACATGCTTCTCTTCCATGTCAAATCCCCATAAAATCCCCATCATCAACTCACACAACCATCCTTCAATCACCCGAGTCCTTATTGATAAAGTCCTGCAAGTACCATGGGATTGGCACTCGATTAGAAGGGGGTAATGTTAACCCAACGCAAACAGAGAAAAAGTAAGCAAAGAAAAATTCAAGAAAACCCAAAAAATGAGAAGCAAGGTGGAAAAAGATGGCCCGATAAAAGGATAAGAGAGGAAAATGCCAAAAGCGAAAGAGCAGCCTTAAGAGCCAAGGCCAAGGCAAAGGCAAAGGCACATTTTAAAATGTAAAAGCGCCCCAAAATTTTTGTAAAAGAGCACCACGCTCCCTCCTATGCAAGTTGTAAAGAGTAGATGGGCATAGGTGAAGGCATAATATAAATAGAAGGGAGTAGGAAAAGAAGACATTAGCAAGATGGTCAATCGTGTAAAAAAGGGGGATGGGCACCCAAAGGGATGAGGGCAAGTATAAAAGCCAAAAAGTGAATAGAGAAGCTCATTCTTGGTATGTGGAAAAGTGGTTCTTATCCTTTTTATTCTTATTCTTATTCTTATTCTTCTTCTTCTTCTTCTTCTTCTTCTTCTTTGTACTTGAGCTTGAGAGAGGGAGTGTGAGGCTATGAGAGAGTGAGTGTGTGAGGGTGAGGGATCGTGGTGGAGAAGCTAGTCCATCTTCTCCTCTCTTCTTCTTCTCTTCTTTTCTCCTTTTGTCTCGCACACACAACTATGGAGTATGGAGCTTGAAGGTGAAGGATTGAGCTTACTTGAGCTTTCATCTTGGATCGTGGAGCTACTGGTGTGCTTGAGAAAGGAGGATACTCAAACATGCATTGAGGTAAGCTCAGTACACCCATAGGCTTGAGAGCATGTACGGCTATGTGAGAAGTAGCCATTAGCATTTGCTTGAAATGCTTGAGCAATAAGTGGTCCATGGGTCTTCGCAGTCGAGTGAAAGCTCCCACAGTACATCTTATAAGTTTTCTATTGAGCTATAGAACACTTGGATTGGAGCTATATCTGGGAAGAAATAAAGGATTTACTAACAGACAGTCCACTATTATAGCACTTTACTGTCAATGGCTAGGAACAAAAAGCAGGATCTTTTTTTAGAAGCAATGAATGATGATGTCAAAGAGTTTCATGAGGCTCAAAATCATAAGCAAGGGGATGAAGACATTAAGTGTAGGAGTTGCCTACATCATTCATCAAAGGATTTAAGTTATTCATGAGGCATATGTGGTCAATGAGACCACTTCTTATTATCCAAAGAGCTGGGCCATATGAATGAAGGGATTTCTAATTACTAGAAGAAATTGAATGAAGATTTAACACAAATGAATAATGGGTTGACTCAAGGAGTGGTACAAATGAATAAGGGGATTACTGAACTACAGTAAAGTAACAAATCTCTATTTGAAGAGCTTATTTCAGCAATAAGGAATATGGACAACAAATCACAAAGAGAATCCCAACCTATTGGTGACCTTCATAGAATCTCTTGTGATTCCAATCCATCCCATCCTAATAAGGAAAGTACTCAGCATGTTATGTCTACTTTTAAAAGAGGTGAATCATCAAGAGTGAGGGATAACTTCTTTTCATTGCAAGTCCATGGCAATTATACTTCAAGACCTCAATTCAATAGCCCTAAAGATAATCATAGATATGTAGATGAACAAGATGACATTAGCATAGATGAAGATTATCGTGGATGTGACCCCTTTTATAAATCTTTTTACCATCATCCCATTAATTTGCCTAAAGGAAATGTAGTCAATAACCAAGCTCATGTTGATGGAAAAAAGAGCACATCTCAAATGATGGAAGAAGATTAGTCTAAGATCATTCAAATAAAGAGCACATCTCAAATGGTCAGCCCTGGATCAAGGGTTCATAGAGATAGCACTCTTATGGATAGCCAAATAACAATTTGCAACTATTGTACAATGAGGAGTACAAAGAAAATATCAATATCACCAACTTCAAGGGAAAAAAACACCTTAGGAGTGGTACGAGTGGATAGACAAACTTGAGATGTATTTCAAGTAAGAAAAAAAAGGTTCAAGAAAGTGCCAACTTTTTATACTATTTATGCTTCAAAATAGGGTGGGAATTATGCTCCAAAACAAGGACAAAATTTCAGAAATGTAGTTGAGACAAAAGAAAAATTTTCAAAGGTTGAAAGTGCTATAAAATTTACCCAAAATAATTCTAACAACAACTTCCTTCCTCGTGACAAGCTTAGGGAAATGCATCCCAAATGATTATGCTTAAAATATGGAGAGATGTGGTTCCAATATCACAAGCTGAAGTGTAAAGCCAAAATTTCAAAAATCAACATGGTGATTACTCAAGATGTAGAAGTTGAAGAAGAAGAGGAGTAAGAGGAAAATTTATTGCATGTTGACACTTGTGTGGTATCTCACATGATGCATAAACGGGTTGCAAAGAAGAAAATACACTTAGACTCAAAGGTATCATTAATGGTAAGATTGTATATATTCTTGTGGATGTGGGCAACACTCATAGCTTCATCAATCCAACCCCTTGAGCGGGCTGAAGTTGCTACCAATTGATATGGAATTATCCTTGTGAATTTAAGTTGCAAATATTGCTTATGAGTCTAGTAAAAAAGTGTGTCCATGTACTTCTATTAAATTGTCTCCTACTTGAATAATAAAAGTGGATTTAATCACTTTGGATATGGGACTAATTGATGTTGTTATTGGTTGTAATTGGCTGAAAACTCTTGGCAAATTTACTTTGGATTCTGTATAAAAGAAAATGGAATTTAATTGGCAACATTGACCATGTCAAACCATGAAGAAATTGCGGAAGGAAATCAATGCCAAGTCATGTATTTTCACTCTTTTGCTTGCCTTTTGCTTGCAAAAGTAGATGAAGATCAACCATCAAATCAGCCATCTTCTTCTCCAAAGAAAAGGGACCCTAGATTAGAAGAGCTATTGGAGAAATGTAAGGATTTGCTTCAGTCCCACCATCATCTTTGACTCCCAAATGAGATATTGACCATCCTATCGACTTGTTGCCCAATACAAAGCCCATCAAAAAACCTCCCTATTGCTTATCTAAGTTTGAGAGGGAAGAGGTGGAGCACCAAGTCAGAGTTGCAGGAAATGGGCTTAATTCAACCAAGTCAATCACCATTTGCCTCTCTCATACTCTTGGTCCAGAATAAGGATGGATCATTTTGCATGTGCATTTATTATAGGGATTTGAACAAGTCAACAATTAAGAATAGGTATCATATTCCCCACATTGACAATCTTTCGGATGAGCTTAAGGATGCAAAAGTATTCACCAAAATAGATATTCGTTCCGATTCCCATCAAATTCGAATGAAGGAAGGGGATGAGTTTAAAATATCCTTTCAGATTAAAATGGGATTATATCACTTCTTAATTGTGCATTTCTTACTTTCCAATGCACCCACTATCTTTCAAGCCCTTATGAATAAAATATTGTGGCCATTCTTGTTCAAAATAGTCATTGTATTCTTTGTTAATATCCTTTATCTATAGCAAGTCCAAGGATGAGCATTTGAAGCATCTACAGGAAGTCTTTGATACCCTAAGAAGACATACACTCTTTGCAATATGACGAAGTATTTTCTCATGGAAGATGAAGTGGAATACTTAGGTCATATTGTGGGAAAGCGAGGAATTATAGTGGATCCAAACAAAATGAAATGTGTCAAAGAATGACCTACCCCTACGAATTCGACATCTTTGACAGATTCCTTGGATTATCTTATTTTTATAGGAGGTTCATCAAGAATTATGCTCATGTGGCAGCTCCATTAATGAATATCACTACAAGATATAGACCTTATATCGATGTTTAAAGTGACGAAAATGCAAATAACAAAATTTTCCCCCGTCGTCGCAAAAAGCGTCGTTATTGGCAACGCCATAGAACAGTCGGTATCATCGTCGCTATTAGCGTCGGTATTTGTGACGCTGATACCGACGCCAATACCGACGGTTGGTGACGTAAATAATGATGCAAGCAATAAAATTTGCAACGCTAATAGAGATGGTAACAGGGAAAAAAAATTTTGTGGCAGGGCAGCAATGTATACTGAAATCATCACTGATACATGAAATAAATACATGATTGCATAATAAGCGATTGGTACACTCATGACAAGATATCACTAATACATATAAAATGTCTACATAGATCAGGCGACTCAAAAATAAAGGTGTGTGAGCTCCAGGGATCTAAGGGCGAGCTACATATCCTCGTCCCCCGAAAGCTCATCCCACCGCAAAGGAGCATCGAACGGACTCTACAGAAAAAGAAACAACACATCAGTCCACCATACAATAATGCATTCAAATATCTCATGGTAACTACGGACAAGAAAGATGAGTGACTTATAGGGCCGCTACGTCTATACAATTGGTCGATCAATGAAGTGAGACCATGCCTCTTTGCATATCGAGTCTCAAGGCCAGTCAGATCGCGATTTGTAATGGAGTGCTGCAAAGAGAAAAAAATGCTAACTGTTAGAAACATATTTGTCAGTACAAAGAATATTTCAAAAAAATAAACAAGCAAAACAAAAGAAAAACTTACAAAGTCCTCCAAATATGTCTTGTGGCCGCCACTCCCAAGATGACGGACCACTCCGGCCTCGAGTTGTGCCCTTGTTGCCTCACGCTGCTGACTACAACGTCTTGGAGAATCTATAGCCTCCTCTCTCAATCGGTGCCAGTCGTCTGCATCTAACCACTCGGGCTTTGCAGCCCCACTCTTGATTGCCTTGCATGCGTCGGATCGTCTATGTGACATGTATGCACGCATGCAATCCATCATCCAGCTCGTAGAGAATCTATCTACTGAGGCTGGCACTGGAAACTCCTCATGCAAGGATGCTACTATGTAGTCCTTGCTCCCCTCCGGTATGTTCTTCCAATGATCCAAGACGTTGTGTCGAAAAACTTGTTGGCACAACTCTCTCATGCGAGCCATCACTCTTCTCCCCTCATCATTCATGATGATGGCTCTTGACCTACTATCGACTAGATATCCATAACCCCTGGAGTTTGCCTAAGATGGGTCTTCTCCCATCTGCGTCCACACTCCTGGGCATATCCAAGAGACCCCTGTGCATCCTGTGTACCGACCGGGGTAGTATCTCTCGGAATGGCACCCACAGGGGTGCCACCTGCTAACGGCTGAGCAAAAGCCGGAGTAACTAGAGTAGACGTCCCCATAGGTGTGACAAATCCCTGAGGTGATGCAGCTCCAGCTGAACGATGAGACGGAGACACCGCGTCCTTGCCTCCACAACATCCACTTGAGCCTGAGCCACGCTCCCTAGAAGGGCCACAAGAGCGAGGAGTCGCACCTATATCCCGTGTCGATCGCAAGCTCACTGCCTCTGTATCTCTGCAGCATCCCCCTGATCCCGTTGCACTCCCTCCCTCTGGCCCAAGTCGTGATCGTCGAGCTCATCTGCTCGAAGCCGAAGCATCCGATCGCGCTGAAGTAGATCTAGCAGAGCGCCCTGACAAAGACCGAGACAACTCCTGGTCTGCCATATCTTTGAATCTCACGATCTGGTCTAGAGACATGCATGTGAAGATGTCCTGTAACTCCTCATCGCTCATCCCTCGACTCATCCTGAAAATGTCACCTGCACAGACAAAAAACAATGTTAGAATAATCAATTTAAATCATACAAAGCACAGTAATATAAATCATTTTAAAAAAATCTCACTTAAAATGCATATCTTATGTACCCTTATAAGCTATTGGTCAACGAATTGAGTAAGTGGATGCTCCAAGTATGAAGTATCCTATGGTCCCATGTTAATCTCTTGACACAACTCCGCATACATTGGAAGCTCGATAGACATGTCACCACAAAAGAATGAGTCCACCTCGTTCTCAAAGAATTCTTGGACTCCTATATTTCCATCATTGTTAGCCGATGCTGGCTCCAAGCTTTCGACGGCCTCCACCCCTTGCAATATCAACCCCTCTATTTGCATATTATCTTCATCTATGCTCGGAACATCGCTTTGATTATATACTCT
The DNA here is from genome assembly GCF_053477565.2 of Lygodium microphyllum. NCBI lineage: Eukaryota > Viridiplantae > Streptophyta > Polypodiopsida > Schizaeales > Lygodiaceae > Lygodium > Lygodium microphyllum. The sequence goes on from NC_141148.1 coordinate 115,704,614, forward strand.
CGCACTTCGGGAAGTTGAAGGTATAACATACTACCATCGAGGTTGTCAGGGGTTTGGATAGAAGATTACTTGTTCACACTTACGTACAAGAGAGTTCAAACCATTGTGACATAAACCATGTCGTAATATAATTAGCAAGCAAATGAGTCCATGCACCTGTTCACAATGGGCCGGCAACACGAAGGTGTCGTGCGCAAATCCGTCCATTTTTTTTCAGAATCTATTTTGAGAAATCCAGATGGACCTCGTCGAACTGTTGCTCCAGCTCCTCCAAGTACCACTTTGAACCACTGCACATCGAATAGTATCATGGAGAAGCTACGGTAATCCACTGTAACAATACTTTGCAAGTTCCCAAAATACTCCATCTCATCCACAACAGTGTTTGGATCCGTTGCTTGTTGTCGGCTCTCTTGCTCGAACCTTGCCATGATACCACAGTCCATTGTGGAGCGCTTTTTGTCAAAATGCTCCACGCGACCATGCTGCACTATATATTTTGTATTGTACATTGAAACACTCAAATTAGATGTCGCATATAAAATTTAGATACGATAGATTCTAAACCCCTCATCACCTTTGGACTAATCCCCTCAAGAATTTTCACTCCTCCATTGAGACTTCTGTCCCTTTGCAAGACGCTGCGGTCAAAGCTCCATGCAACCATCGTGTTGACATGAACCGCGGCATCTCCTCCATGCCTTCGGGATATCGAATTGGTCGATGACGCGTGCTATGTCGGAATTCAGCTCGCACTTCCTCTCGATCTTGCCTAGCGATCTGGTACTGGCGAGCCACATCTCCATAGAGGCATGGTGCAACATACAAAAGCAATTCACCTTCTCTTCCATTGAGGCATCCATTCTTTTTTCTACCCCATTTCCAACCACCACATCTCCAGTCAGTCTGTCATCGTCCTTCAACAACCATAGCATTTCATTGTCTGGTTCCACCATTGGTAGCCATTGTGAAATATGCACTAGCACTTCAGACACCAACCAACCTTCAGCCATGCTACCTTCTGGCCGAGCTCGTTGTCGCACAAAGCCTTTCAGGGTTTTCATGAAGCGCTCCAAGAAGAGCATCCATCGTGTATGGATAGGTTCAGCAATCTCCACTTCATCTACAAGATGCACAAGAAGGTGGATTTATATCGTGAGCATGCTGGTGGGTAGGTATTTCTCAAAGAGACAGACCGTCTCCACTGCTCCCCGCCTTGCAGATTCAATAGAGGATGTCTTAATCTCCTTCTGTGAGATCCATTGCACCAAAGTCGACAACCTGTGAATGGCCTCGCGTATTTCTGGAGTAAGACATCCTACGATCACGATCGGTAGTACAAACTGCCACAAATGAGAAAGCATTATGAATAATGACTACATTCCAAATAGCAAAATGCCCACACCAATTACAATCCATTCGTAGTACAAACCTAACATATCTTATGCCAGTCATGGGATTTTAGCCCTGATAATTGGTCATCTTTAGAAAATGCAAACCTGAGAGAACACATCATACCCGTCGGACTTGATTACTTGCTTCACAATGCGCTCTTCTTTAATGGACAAAACCCAAGGAGCGCGAGGAAGCTACATGCAACCATTAGCACTCAACTACGGCCAAAGCGCCTCCATCTTACCTGACTCCTTCAAATCCATTTGTGCCCCTATAGTGTCTCTCTTTCCTGTGATGTGGTTCCATAACAAGCTGCCCACATTCTTGAAAATATGCTGGGATCCAACAAGTGGTTGACCTGTAAGTGGGTCCAATATGGCAACTCGTAGAAAACTGAGAACCGTCGCATTCCATTTGGATGTGATTCCGCGTTGACCATTTTCAGCTCGTACCAGCTTGCGACGTTCATATGTGCTGGAGGTCATCCAAGGAAACCTTCTTTGAGTTCATGATCCTTTGGCAAGAAAGCAGCATGTCCTTGATATACCATCTTCTTCATGGTTCGTGACCTTCGGGAGTCTAACTGTGGCCCGCACAATGGACATGCATGATAACCTGAGGTAACCAGACCTGTTCCAATACCATGACCTAGTGAATACTTGCTTGAACGAGATAAAATATAGATATTACCAGCGAGAACGGAGGCCTGCTCACCTGAGCACTCTCCGAATCCTGGAAAGTCATGCATCGTCCACATGAGAATGGCTCGAATATTGGCTGACCACCGACCATCACACCTACTCATATCTTGCACGGTGACCCCCTCCTCCCACAAAATCTTAAGCTCATCGACTAATGGACGAAGATACACATCCATATTTTTTACTTTGTAGCGGCCGGGGACGAGTAAGCTAAGGATGAGATGTCTTTTCTTCGTAGAAAGCCATGGAGGGATATTGTAGTTAACAAGGACTATATGCCACACACTGTAAGAAGTTGAGCGCAGACTGAATGGGTTCATGCCATCCATTGCAAGACTGAGCCGAAGATTCCTTGGCTCTCGGGCAAAGCCTGGGAAGGTAGAGTCAATGTGGCTCCATGCACGTGAATCCGTTGATATTCGTTGAACTCCATCTGTGGACCTATTCTGCGCATGTCACATTGTCAAGCTCGCCATGCCGGACGTACAAAACATGTGGTTTATGCGGGGGATAAGTGAAAAGTGTCTGAGAACTTTTTGAGGGATGGTTTGCCCTTGCAAGTCTTGTTGATACCTGTGAGCACCACACTTTGGACATGTCTCCATAGTCTCGTATTCTCCTCGAAACAGTATGCAATCGTTGATACATGCATGGATGTTATTGTAGTCCATGCCAAGCTTCCATAAAACATGTCGTGGATCATCACGAGACTCAGGCATGGTATTTGCAAGTGGTAATATATGATATTTCAATAACTTGAAAAAAACCATAAAACACCTTGAAAAAACACAAATGTTTGTAATAATAGTGCCGAAAAAAAATTCAATGAAGCATATGTACAAGATACATGAACAACTCGGTCACACTCATATCGCTCCACCCGTATTTTGCTTGCACACTTAAGAGTGCAAGCAGTGTCTTCAGCCGAGATACTCGGCACCCATCATATAATGGTATGGATGCTTCCTCTCTAAGCGGATCAGAAGTCTCGACATCGAATCAATGCATTGATCATTGCCTCCATCTCAGGCTCCAAGATTGTAGGTAGGTCTGGAAGGTTGCCTGTCTCCTCTGGCATTGACGGTATAGATTGGCCTTGCGAGTGGTGGATTGGCTCCTACACTCCATCCATCGCACACCCACGTACTCTTCTAATTGGCCGCAAAGGGTACACTTCTCCTTGGGACGAGATATCACCTCCCTGGATAGAAAATTTGCAAGCGAGACCCAATCTTATTGTATATGGTATTCAATTAGCTTGTGAATACAATGCATGATTGATATTAACTTCAAATTACCGCTTCCTGAAAATGTGCAATCGCCTGATCAATGATCTCAGATTGAAACTCGCTAAATCATCGTATGTGTTCTATAGACAATCGGCGTTTTCGTCTAATTGCCAGCTTGCATTGAGAGCAAGAACATGGGACACGCTGATTAAGATACGCCTCGTGATCTTGAACAATAGGACCTTCTTCATTTTCCATTTTGTCTACGTTACAACAAACAATTTATTTTTGTTATCATTCTTTTCTTTTCTTAGATTGTTATCCTCTCCTTCCATCTCTCTCTTTTTCTATGACCTAGCATATAGTATCATAGAACACTAGTATTTAGTACCTAGTACTTAGTACCTAGCGCATAATATCATAGCATCTTAGTGTCTAGCACCTAGTACTCTAGTATCATAGTGCCAAGTACCCAGTACTATGATACTATGTAGCAGGTGCTAGGGTACCCTCTCTTTCTCTCTTTCCCTATTAGGTTTAATGATTTTTTCTCTTTTTCTCTCTCCTCTCCTCTCCCTCATTTTTTTCTCTCTCCTCTCCCTCTCTCATTTCTCTTTCTCTCTTTCTCCCCCTCTCTCATTTCCTCTCCCTCCCTCACCCTCACCCTCTCTTTCTCTCTTTCCCTATTAGGTTTAATTATTTTTCTCTTTTTCTCTCTCCTCTCTCTCTCATTTCCTTTTCTCTCTACTCTCCCTCTCTCATTTCCCTTTCTCTCTTTCTCTCCCTCTCTCATTTCCTGTCCCTCCCTCACCATGACCCTCTCTTTCTCCCTTTCTCTATTAGATTTAATGATTTTTTTCTCTTTTTCTCTCTCCTCTCCCTCTCTCATTTCCCTTTCTCCCTTTCTCCCCCTCTCTCATTTCCTCTCCTTCCCTCACCCTAACCCTCTCTTTCTCTCTTTCCCTATTAGGTTTAATGATTTTTTCTCTTTTTCTCTCTCCTCTCTCTCATTCCTTTTTCTCTCTCCTCTCTCTCTCTCTCATTTCCCTTTCTCTCTTTCTCTCCCTCTCTCATTTCCTCTCCCTCCCTCACCCTGACCCTCTCTTTCTCTCTTTTTCCATTAGGTTTAATTATCTTTCTCTCTTTTTCTCTCTCCTCTCTCTCATTCCTTTTTCTCACTCCTCTCCCTCTCTCATTTCCTTTTCTCTCTTCCTCTTCCTCCCCCGCCCTCACGCTCTCTTTCTCTCTTTCCATATTAGGTTTAATAAATTTTCTCTATTTTTCTCTCTCCTCTTCTCTCTCATTTTTTTAAATCTCTCCTCTCCCTCTCTCATTTCGTTTTCTCTCTTCCTCTCCTTCTCTCATTTCCTCTCCCTCCCTTGCCCTCACCCTCTCTTTCTCTCTTTCCCTATTAGGTTTAATGATTTTTCTCTCTCCTATTTCTCTCTCTCATTTTTTCTCTCTCCTCTCCCTCTCTCATTTACCTTTCTCTCTTTCTCTCCCTCTCTCATTTCCTGTCCCTCCCTCACCCTGACCCTCTCTTTTTCTCTTTCTCTATTAGATTTAATATTTTTTTCTTTTTCTCTCTCCTCTCCCTCTCTCATTTTTTTCTCTCTCCTCTCATTGTCTCATTTCCCTTTCTTTCTTTCTCTCCCTCTCTCATTTCCTCTCCCTCCCTCACCCTGACTCTCTCTTTTTTCTAATTTTTCCATTAGGTTTAATGATCTTTCTCTCTTTTTCTCTCTCCTCTCTCTCTCATTTATTTTTCTCTCTCCTCTCCCTCTCTCATTTCCTTTTCTCTCTTCCTCTCCCTCTCTCATTTCCTCTCCCTCCCTCGCCCTCACCCTCACCCACACCCTCTCTTTCTCTCTTTGCCTATTATGTTTAACATCTTATCTCTTTTTCTCTCTCCTCTCATTCTCTCTTTTTTTTCTCTTTCCTCTCCCTCTCTCATTTCCTTTTGCTCTCTTCCTCTCCTTCTCTCATTTCTTCTCCCTCCCTCTCCCTCTCTCATTTCCCTATTATGTTTTCGTCTCCCTCCCCTCTCCCTCTCCCTCTCCCTCTCTCATTTTCTCTCTCTCTTCCTCCCCCTCCCTCTCTCATTTCCTCTCCCCCTCCCTCTCATATTTCCTCCCTCTCCCTCTCTTTCTCCCTCTCCCTCTCCCTCTCTCATTTCCTCCCTATCCCTATCCCTCTCCCTCTCTTTCTATTTCTCTCCCTCTCTCATTTCCTCCCCCCTCCCTCTCCCTCTCCCTCTCCCTCTCTCATTTCCTCTCTCTCTTCCTCCCTCTCCCTCTCTCATTCCCTCCCCCTCTCTCTCCCATTTCCTCCCTCTCCCTCTCTTTAATTTCCCTCTCTTTCTCCCTCTCCCTCTCCCTCATTTCTTCTCCCTCTCTCATTATATATAAATTATACAAAAAATAAATTAAAAAGAGAGAGAATACACTCTCCCTCCCTCTCATTCTCTCATTTCATCGCCCTCCCTCTTCCATTTCCTCCCTCTCCCTCTCCCTCCCTCTCCCTCTCCCTCCCTCTCCCTCTCCCTCTCCCTCTCTTTCTCTCTCATTTCCTCTCCCTCTCTCAATATATATACACAAATCATATAAGCAAAAGTAAAAGAGAGAGAGAGAATGCACTCTCCCTCCCTCTCCCTCTCTCATTTCCTCCCCATCCCTCTCCCTCTCTTTCTCTTTCTCTCCCTTTCTCATTTCCTACCCCCTCCCTCTCCCTCTCTTTCTCTCTCATTTCCTCTCCTAAACAAGCAAAAGAAGGAGAGAATGGACTCACTGATGAGATATGGTGAGGGTTTGGCGGCTCCTCTTTGCGATGAAGGCTCCTCCTCTCCTTCACAAACCGTGGCGGCGGCGGTGGCAAGCCTTCTTCCTCTCCCTCTCTCACCCTATGCAAGACGGTCACTCTCTCTCTCTCTCTCTCTTCCTCTTGAAATGTTTCACGAAAATGCGCAAAATGAAATGCGCTCAAGTTTCGACCTTTTTTTTTTTCCCTGTGGGGCGTCGGTACGCTGCTATTCCTGCGTCGCTATACCTCTCTTTCCTTGTAGTGTATGCTTAAAAAAGAAGCTTTCTATTGAGACTCCATAGCCGACAAAACCTTTAATGAGTTGAAATCTCTTCTAATTTCAACACCTATTCTTGCATACCCGAACTTCTCTAAGGAGTTTATCATATGTGTGGATGGTTATGAAAGAGAACTAGGAGATGTTTTATATCAAGATCATGGAGTCATAGCTTATGAGTCAAAAACTTAATGACAAGGAGCATCAACTACATGTTTATGAGCAAGAGATATTAGCAATATTATGTGCTATTAAAAAGTGGCATCATTACATCATATATGGCTAGAAAAAATAATGTGCTAGCAAATTCTTTGTCAAGAATGTGGGCATACTCCATTTCCACTATTTCCACCGTGTAAAAAGATTGGGTCCATGACATTCAAAAAGACTACTTGCTTGATGAGCAAGCATCCAAAATGATGAAGGAATTTTCGCAAGGTAAAGGAGAAGAGTATCTTTATTATAAGTAGCATAATTGATGCCAGGAGGCATATTCCACGGTAGATTCCGTGAGGTTTTGCAATGGATTCCATAAAATTATATTTATTTGCCGGGGCTTGTATACAAGGTGGATTCCTTTTCGGGCGTCACATTAATTTAATGTGCAAGTGGGTGATTCCATAGCGAGTGATTCCGCAAAATACATATTTAAATTAATGAACGTTTATGAGTTTAGAGTGCACACTCATATTAAATTAAGGTTAGGACAGAGTTCCAACCTATTTATTTATTTTGTAGCTGAAGACTGCTAGGCATTCACTTTTGTCAGTTTAATTTTATTAATTTCTAACAATTGTGAATACTTCAGTTGATGTGTAGAGCAAGCGGTGGTGGCGCTGGGAAGCACTGGGCGATAACGTGTATTCAAGTTATTTAGAAGAAATTATCATTTTTTATGGGCGCGCATCTTAGGCGTGGCACTAATATTTATTTTGATGCGCTTATTTATTGAAGTGCTTGACATATATTTATTATTTTGTATTTGCATGGACACACGGTTTAAATATTTATTATTGGATATTATATTTAGGCACTGTCCGATTCTTGGGCTACCCAACCGCTTTATTCTTTATTTGGACAAAAGCAAACACAAAAGCTAAAGCATACTAATTGTAAAATTGGGCTATTTTTTAGCTTGGAGATGAATAAAATATTAAATACATGCTTTGTGGAGCGTCACATAAGGCATGGGGGAAAATTGTACCCAATTGGTCTTTTTGCCTCATGTCACGCAAGTCTATTCTCTTGAATTTTGAGCTTAAAGTAGAGTTCTTTGTTCGTGGGGACTTTCCGACACTCGCTATGCACGAATACAACATCCGATTTGCGCACTAGTGGTATCAGAGTGAAGCTAAGATCGAGGGCTTCCAATCACTTACCATCTCACGCAAAGGCAAAGCTCCTAGAACGAACAGGCTCTACATTCAGTCTTGCGACAATCTGTCAATACCAGCGTGTTCCTGGTAGTGAAGAACCCCCTGCTACACTGTTGGATCACAAAGGACTAGCCTCTGCTGACGAAGGACTACTCGGAAAGTTTCTTTGGAATATGTTTTCTTATCAGAGAGAACAGTAAACAAAATCTTCATTAATATTATCTTTAAGCTTTACAAAGCTTAAGCTTTGCTTAAGCCCTTAACAATTTGACGAAACGCTACGAGAGGATGTACTTGATCATGACGTCGTCGACAAAAAGCTGCCACCGTCTTGATCGTGATCAAAACGTTTCATTAAGCTTTAAAATTAAACCTTAAGTCTCTTTAATCTATTAAGCTTAAAACTTTCAAAGTTTCAATCTTCCCATGGTGGCAGTTCACACACAACTAATACCGAACTCGTCTCAACCTCCCTGCAAGCCTCTGTTCACACCCGTGTTGTGACAGTGATAATTTCTAGCGAGAAGATTGCTATACGCAGCCTTCACAAGTGAATAATTCGTCGACGAAGGATTTCAGCAACTTTCGAATCCACAAAGAAGAAAGATTGTTAAAAGCCATTTAAAAAAAAGAGAGCAGGCCTTGTAAACCTGACCTTGAGCTACGCTCATCCCGCTAAATAAGTGTGTGAGGTTATTTGAAATTTTGTAGGATGATCAATCAAAATATGGAAGATTTTATAGCCAAAGGTGATTTACTGAAACCAATGATGGAGCAAAAATTGGACCTAATTATGATGCATCTTCAAGAGGAATGAAGAGCACGTCAAACTTTGCAAGCTCAACTAACCACTCTTCAATGATCTACTGCCAATCAAGATGGACCGCAACTTGAAGATGTTATACGATGCACGATCGATGCGATACTTGAAGCACAATCTATCCGAAAAGAAGACAAGATAAGTGAATGAAATTTCAAATTACGTACCTTCAATGGGTTGCGCAATGGAAAGACTGTTCTCACTTTTATCATCAAGTTTGATGATTATTTCTATGAAGAACAGTATGCCGAAAAAGGCAAAATTAAGTGTGTCACTAATCATTTAGTGGACAAAACATCACTATGGCAGATTGTTATCCACAAAAGCATTGATTGTCGTACTACTTGGGAGACTTTTCAAAAGAATTTTTTGCAGAACTTTCTTCCACCTCAATTCCACGAAAAAGTAATCAATCAGTGGGATCTTTTGTATGAAAGAGATCGCGAGCCTATTTCACAATATACCAAGTGTTTTTGGAATGCTTTATTGCAACTTCGAATGCTCGAAGATTTACATAGGGCGGCCCATAAGCGCAAGTTTATGTCTAGTTTGCTTGGTCACTTCTATGCAAAAGTGAACATGTTCAAGCCAACAACTCTCGAGGATGCGATTTCCTTGGCCCATGATGCTAAAGACAAAATTGGAGGACGAGAGAAGTGACCACAACAATTCTCAAATAACGGTAACGTCGGTACAAAGCAATTCAATTCTAACTTTCGAAGATTCAATCAAAACCGCTTCATTCCATCTTCATTTCGTAAATCTTGGACACGACCCCTTGCTTTACCATCAAACACAAATCCAAATCCTAAGCCATCTCTTCAGCCAAATCCCAACATTCCTAAACTTTTCGCTATTACCAATAATGTTTCTAAAGCCAAATCCACAGTCTGATATAAGTGCCATCAACTTGGACATCTAGCAGTGAATTGTCAATCCAAAAAGTCAATTGTTCACATCAACTACTTGGGAGCGACTGAAGATGAAGACCATGAAGAAATGCCAGCTTTCACAGAAGACGATGACGATATCGGTACTACTTCATATACTTTACCAGGTATGCCAAATCCCCATTCTTTATTAACGATGAAATGTTTTGTGCATGGTAAAGAAAAGACTGTTTTACATGATGACGAGAGCACACACGATTTTATATCTGCAAAATTGATCAAAGAATTGAATTTACATATTGTTTCCACTCATTATTGCATCAAGGTTGTATTCTTAGGCACTAGATACAATGGAACACAAGAAGTGCACGACTTAGAAATTAAAATTGGTGATTATGCTAAACACAGAAATTTCTTAGTTGTGCCTTTGCAATCTAGTGACATCATCAATATAATCCCGATATAGATTATTCCACGCATTCAATGAAGATTTATTCTAATGAAAAACAAATCACATTGCATGGCATGCACTTTTTCGATAATTTTCCATTGCTTAGTCATACTTAGGCTAAACGTGCATTAAGAAAATGTAGCAAATCTTACTTAATATAGGTGAATGAGATTGAAGTTAAGGAAAATCATATGCATCCTAGGCATGCACAATTTCTTTCACAATTTAAAGATTGATTTGCTACTGACCTACCACCTGGTTTACCATCTACACCTCATGAAGATCATAAAATAGACTTAATTCCAAGTTCACAACCACCATGTAAAGCACCTTATCAACATAATCAAATTAAACAAAAAGAAATACAAACCCAAGTTGAAGAATTGTTAACCCGAGGACACATTAGGCCCAGTAGTTCTCCATTTGGTGCACCTGTCCTATTAGTTAAAAAGAAAAATAACACCTATAGGATGTCTATTAATTATCGTGCCATAAATAAGATCACTGTCAAGAATAGATATCCGATTCCTAGGGTAGACGACCTCATGGATAAACTACAAGAGGCTGCAATATTTAGTAAAATAGATCTTAAATATGGATACCATCAAGTACTACTGGACACATCTGGCTTTTTCAAAACTGTATTTATGACTCAATTTAGACATTATGAATTCCTTATTATGCCTTTTGGTTTAACTAATGCACCAGCGACATTCAGTCGTATGATGAATCGCATATTTTTGAAGCATCAGCATTATGTCATTGTTTTCTTTGATGACTATTGGTTCTTAGTAAAAATGAGAACGAGCATTATGAACATTTATCCTTGGTTTTCAAATTATTGAAAGAAAATAAATTATATGCTAATCCTGAAAAGAGTTAATTTTTCCAAATTCACATTGAATACTTAGAACATATTGTTTCATCTGAAGGTATTAAAGTTGATACTAAAAAGATAGAAGCAATTTTGAATTGGCCGATACCTAAAAATGTGCATGAATTAAGTTCTTTCTTAGGTCTTGCTAGCTTTTACAGAAAATTTGTGAGAAATTTTTCATTGCTTGCATTACCTTTGACAAAATTATTAAAGAAAGGTATTGTGTATCATTGGTCTGAAAATCAGTAAAAGTCTTTTGATTTACTGAAACATACCTTAACACATGCTCCTGTATTGCAACTCCTTGACTTTAATAGAATATTCTTCCTAGTGGTCACTGATGCTAGTGGATCTGGAATAGGAGCTGTCCTTATGCAAGATTCCCATCCCATAACCTACTCTAGCTGCAAACTTAAACCCTCTGTACTTAAGTATTCTACCTATGATAAGGAATTGCTAGTTGTAGTGTAAGCTTTACGACAATGGAAACACTATTTAATGGGATCTGAATTTATGATCAAAATTGACCAACAAAGTATCAAACATCTCCTTAGTTAGCCACAAATCTTTGATCGTCACATTAAACAAAGTTTTCATCCACTTATCCAATATCAACCTGGAAAAGAAAATGTTGTTGCCGATGCCTTGAGTAGAAGACCAACTATTCATAATATTTTTGTGATATCTTTTGATTCCCTTATTCCTATGAAAGATACCTATGATCAAGACCCTAGTTTTCAAGCTGATTGGAATAAATTAATTGCAAATAATTGGATTCCAATTGATTCATTGTTTTACGCTAATGGATTTATGTTTTATGAGAAAAGGTTATGTGTAATTGTTCCATTTAGATCATTTGTGTTGCACGAAATTCATTTGTCCCCCATATCAAGGCCATAAAGGTATTATTTCCACTTTACATACATTGGTTGAAGATTTTTACTGGCCACAGATGGACCCTCACATTTCTAACTTTGTAATTAAATGCATAATTTGTCAAAGAGTCAAGCAACACCATGGTAAGCAATATGGTTTGTTAATGCCTTTACCAATTCCAGAACGACTATGGGAACATATTTCAATGGATTTTATTACTGATTTGCCTAACACTCAAGCTAATCACGATATGATTTGTACTATTGTAGATCGGTTTAGCAAACAAGCATATTTCATTCCATGCAAGAAAACGTTAACTACATCTCAAGTTGCTTAATTTTTTTTGAAAACTGTTTTCACTAACCATAGTTTGCCAAAAGTTATTATTTTTGACCAAGATTTTAGATTCTGCAATAATTTATGGACTACTTTGTTTGCCAATTTAGGAACAAAGATTGATTTTTCATCTGCATTTCATCCTGAAACAAATGGGCAAACAGAAGCTACAAACAGTACAATCTTGGATCTTTTACACGCATACACAATTTCAAAACCACAAACATGGGATACACACTTGCATTTACTTCAGTTTGCTTATAATAATACTCCACATACAGCTACATGGAAAGCACCTTTTGAAATCATTTATGGACATAGATTACCTACACCTATTACTTTATTATCAAACAAAGTAAAGTTGCTGATGATATTGCCAATATGCATGCTACTATTTTTGCTAAAGTCAAATATATGATTGCGAAAGCCCAGCAATCATATACAAAACAAGCTAATAAAAAAAGAAAAGCTATGAATTTCACAATTGATGATTATGTTTGGTTACGGATTGAAAAGCGTAGATTACAAAGTATTGAGAAACACCCTATTGTCAAATTAGCTCCTAGATTTTATGGACCTTTCAAAATCATTCACAAAATTAATGACAATGCCTTTAAATTAGAATTACCCTAACACTAGAAAATCCACAATACTTTTCATATCAGTTTGTTGCAACCTTTCAAAGGCCAATTACTTGTCCACCCTGTCTATGAAAATCCTCCTTTGTTAGAAGAAGAAACTGAAATCCTTGAACCTGAAACTATTTTAGACACTGATTATATGACCACTAGAATTGGTTGTAGATATTCTAGATATTTAGTGAATTTTAAAAATCATCCTGTTGAAGAAGCCCATTGGATGCACGCTCATGACCCAACTGCTTACCCCTCACTACTCGCTTCACATTGAGCTGATAGCAATTTAGAACAATTGCTATCTCACCCCGCGGGTATAATGCCAGGAGGCATATTCCACGGTGGATTCCATAAGGTTTTGCAGTGGATTCCATAAAATTATATTTATTTTTCGAGGCTCATACACAAGGTGGATTCCTTGTGTGAAAAGTTGATGGGAATGCATGTCCTTTTCGGGCGTCACGTTAATTTAATGTACAAGTGGGTGATTCCATAGCAGGTGATTCCACAAAATACATATTTAAATTAATGGATGTTTATGAGTTTAGAGTGCGCACTTGTATTAAATTAAGGTTAGGATAGAGTTTCAACCTATTTATTTATTTTGTAGCTGAAGACTATTAGGTATTCACTTTTGTCGGTTTAATTTTATTAATTTCTAACAATTGTGAATGCTTCAGTTGATGTGTAGAGAAGGCGGCGGTGATGCTAGGAAGCACTGGGCGATAGCGTGTACTTAAGTTATTTAGAAGAAATTATCATTTTTTATAGGCGCGTGTCTTAGGCGTGGCGCTAATATTTATTTCAGCGCGCTTATTTATTGAAGCGCTTGACATATATTTATTATTTTGTATTTGCATGGACACACGGTTTAAATATTTATTAAGCTTCGATCCTTCTTACCTTTCAACCAGTATCAGAGCACGGCTTCCGACTCTTGAGCTTGGCTCGTGGTATTCTCAGCTTCCCATCGACTCCCCACTTGCATTGGGTCTCCTTCCCGGCAGCCATAGTTCATTCTCTTGAGCTCCCATCACTCCCCAGCTTCCCTAGCTTCTTCCCAGCCTATTGAGGCACCATCAGGACATTGACATTGAGGTATTGCTTCATTATTTCAAAGATTTATCTCAGTCCACAGGTCTAGGTAAACAGGGTTTTCACAGGTTGTGGGCAGCCATAACTCACACCTCTTGGAGCTTCCTTCACCTGGATCTTGCTTCCAACCTATCAAAGCTTGCTGAGGCTTGGTGTAGGACTTCTTTGGCCCCCATTTGTGCCCCCTTTGGGCCCCATTGTTGACACATGGGACAGCAGACCCCCTGTGGGAGCTTTCACTCAACCGCCAAGACCCACGAACTGCTTATTGTTTCAAGCGTTCCAAGCCGAGCACTAATGGCTACCTCTCACATAGCCGACACACCATCCATATCTATGAGTGTAGTGAGCTTACCTCCATGTTGATCGAGTTACCTCCTCTCCCACGCACTCCGGTAGCTCCACGATCCAAGTGCAAGGTTCGAGCAAGCTCCACCCTCAAGCTCCACGCTCCAAGCTCCATTGCTGCGAGAAAGATAAGAGAAGAGAAGAGAAGAGAAGAAAGGAGGAGAAGATGGAGAGCTTCTCCTCCTTGGTCCCTCACCCTCACACACTCACTCCCTCACACTCTCACACTCCCTCTCTCAAGCACAAGCTCAAGCAACCAAAAAGAAGAAGAAGAAGAAGAAGAGGAGACCCACTTTTGGCCACACACAAGAATGAGCTTCTCATTCACTTTTCAACTTTATATACAAAACCCTAAATCCCTTTTGGGTGGTCATCCCCTTATTCCCTTTTTTACATGGCCGGCCGTGGCCTAGGCCCTTTTTCCCATTGTCCTTCTATCTTCCTAGCTTCCTTTCCACCGGCCGTCTACATTTACAAATTGCACGGGTGAGAGCGCGGCACTCCTTGAATTAAACCATGATGCACTTACGCTCTTTTACAAAAGTATTGACTTGCGCTTTTCCTTGTGCGCCTTTCTCCCTTATTTAGGACTTTTCTCCTTGTGCATCTTTGTCTTTCGTTTTACTTTGCCTTGGCCCTTGTCTTTTGCTTTAGCTTTTTCGAATTTTCCACCTTCGTTCGTTTGAGGGTTAACATTACCCCCCTCCTAGACGAGTGCCACTCCCATGGCACTCACCGTCATAGGTAGCAGGCTTTGGCATGCACTGCAGACGTAGGTGGCAGGGACATCGATTGTCGTGGAGGAGTGTTGGTGGTGGTGTGGAAGAAGGTCGTTTGGAGCACGTTGGTGGCTGGTGGTAGGGTGGTTGGAGTTGGTGGTAGGGTTGTTATTTGTTGGGGATTGCACGAATGGCCAGCACAAGTGTTGGTTTGCTAGGGATCCAACACATGACGATTCTTGGTGGGCTTGCAGGACGATAAAGGATAAGAATTCAGATTTGAGTGTCGATGAAGAGTGAATGATACTGTTATTGGGGTCTTCAATACCTGCAATTGAAAACCTCTCATAGGTGGTCTCTCCCTAGGGGTAGTGCTAGTCTTCTTTATCGTGCACAAGACATAGTTAAAGAATTTGGGAGACAAGTCAAACTTTAAGCAAGCTGAGAGTATTGTCCTGCACTTGAGGACCCAAACTGTGTATATATTTTGGTGCAGATATTATGTGAGTGCTCGTGCATATGTAGATATTACGTAGTTAGAAGACAGCGGGCTGGTTTCTCATAACAATGTTTGGATGAAGCAAAGTTTTCCATGTTTAGAAGTACACGTGAAGGTGTATGAGACATCCTATGCGTTATGACTGCACAACGTAGCCGAATTGAACACAGGGACACTGCACTATCAATAGCCAGTAGCTTATTGGACCGGCGTGATGAGGATAGTATACTATTCATAGCCATTCATGCGGTGCTTACCACAAGTGATTGCAATGGTATTAAGGCAGAGTGCAAGAGGGGATCGTGTGAATGGTCAGGGTGACAGGTCTAACCATAGGCGAGACAACTCCCTAGGTATATCCTGCCCTTGATGTGCCCTGAACAATGGTGGGGGATGTTGAGGGGCTAGGGGACTAGGGAAGGAGCCGGCCGACCAAGGTCACTAGACGTACCTAATTTGAGGACCCCTAGGTGCTGTGATGTGATCGTGGGTGCTTCATATCTTTTCTTTTCTTTTTTTTGTTTGCTTTTTTGTTTTTTTTCTTATGCTTCTTTTTTTTTTGACTTGCCTGAGTACAACCATTGCAATATGTTGAGGCTATTAGCCTTTCAATGGGTTGGGAAATGTCAAGCTTCGAAGGCTCCGGAAATGGATATTATAGTGATGATTGTGTTCTAGCCTCGTTGTTAGAGAAGCAGTTGTTGAGATGGGGAGATACACTTGAGATATTGCAAACCTCTTTTTGGGACAATTGTCGTGAGCCAACTGTAGAGCTTAACCCAAAAAGAGAGCATAGCCCATGACTATGCTTTGGGTCATGTGATGTAGACACTTGCAAGGGTGATTTTTTGTGTTCGGCAGCATGGCTTTGTCGCGGTTCTTTGTGAGGTTGGTGGTCTTGCGATGACTTGGGCATTGAACACATTCGCATGAAGACATGTGTCATCCTGTATCCACTTGTCACTCCATGAGAGTATATGCAAGTCGCATGTGTCAAGTACAACGAACAAATGTAGTCATGTCAAGATATTACTTTTTCAAAATCATATGATGCTGATTGCGATGCCTATTCTGGTGCTAGTTAAAGACGTGGTATATATTAGCGATAGGTAAGGGAAGTGTGTACAAGTGGGAAACCTGCCCCTTTAACCACTAAAGACAAAAAGTTATGGCAAGATGGCCTTTGTTAAGTTGCTTGTATATTATTAAGGGACTACTCAATTTGCACGAGGTAGGGTGAGTTCGGATGGTCAGGCAACTGAGGCTCTGCTCTAGTGAGGGGCTCCTGTGAGGTTGGGCAGGGAAGATGTCGGCCGGGACCTGAATGGTGTAGTCCCGAGCTACAACCATTTACAAAATGCTTTTGAACAATGCATCAAATTCTTCCTTGTCTTGAGCTGCCCTCTCCGCTTTCGAGCACTTGGTGCCTAAGTGTCTGTTGGGGGTCCGCACAACCGGTGTTGCCACGCCTTGTGCTCCCTTGAGCTTCTATTCCCCTGGCCTGGGGATTTTTTGACCTACGTCCGAGGCGGTGTCGCTTAGGGCCTCATTTCTTTGCATACCTTTTGAGGCTAGGTACGTAGCATTCTAGCAGAGGAGCTTGTGCTGCATGCTCCCTTTGACGGCAAAGAACGTCTTTGCAAGCCAGCTGCACTGAGTGCTCCATGTTTCCTACGTAGGGGGACCTGCAAAATGAGAACCAAGGATTAGGCCTTGAGACAGGATAAAACTATTCGCATGGAAGGGATTATACAGTGGGTTATCAAGCACATATGATGAGGAGGGGAGAGGTGAGGCATGCAATGTTTGTTGTAGAGGGATGGACCCCATGATGATGTTAGTTTTGCCTTCAGCCATTAGCAGATCTTGGCTCATGCTAAGTTGCGTGGACTGTTTGTCATGGAGTGGGGTAGGGCTCATCCTCGGAAGGATAGATCGAAAAGAGGAAAGGTGTATAGGAAGGGACGGTACCTTGTCCACACCCTCAGAGATGTTGGTCAGATCTTCCTATGGTGGTGATGAGGGTTGCATGCCCTTCATTTGGAGGCAAGAATGGTCACACGACTTCTCAATGTGTGATGAGAGGAGAACCTAAGGAGCTCAGCCTATCAAACCTAACTCTTCTCCCTACGCTTGACTATCATTGCTTGTGTGTGTTAATCTTATCTATACAGGGTCACAAAAGTCATTGTTTATTTATATACATATTTACAAATCCACGTCACTTCACGAGGATACATATTTATATACATATTTATGAATCCATGTCACTTCATGAGGATAAAAACCAATTGTAGAACTTGGGATTGTACTGGAGGGTGGCACATGCATCCAGTACTCATGGTAGCCTTCTTAATAACATGAGGTATTTTGCAACGTCAAGTATCATGGTACCTTGTCCGAGTCTACTTGCAACATGTAGCTCCTCTTCAGTGAGAACCTTATCAGCCAGAGAGTTCTTTTGGCTAGTTCCAGCTAAGTCCGTACCCCGAATGGTAGTCAGTACTCGAAAGGAAGTTGGTGCCACATAGATTGGGTCTCTTTGAGACCGCCATTTGGCCAATCACTCCTTTGAGACTGTCATAATCTGGGTTCCTAGTTCGGCCATTGCAACGCGACTTTCAAACCAACATTTTTCAAATTGACTTCGACCCTCTGATTGTCGCTTTAGCTGCTCTATCTTTAAAAGATTTGGTTGGCACAGCACATCATTGAATGTTATTGTTAAGCGTAATTCGTTGGCTTCCTCATCAGAGATGAGTCACATGCGTTCATGCAAGAGCCTGTCATAGTGCTCGGTAAGATGTTCTTGCTCTTCCTAGGATAGGGAAAATGGCAAGTATTCTCCAAGCTACTCCTTAGGGAATGCGCCCATGTTCGCAAGGACGTAGACACGGGCGAACACCTTGAGCTTAGCATCCAACTCAGTTAAGCATTCTACAACACTTCTATGTTCAACAAGGGCTTGCTCGGTTGCTATCTCATGCAAGGTTCTAGGAGTTTGCCTAGGCTTTAGCATAGCTAGGGGCTCAGGCCTAGATGAACAAGATTGGTCAATACTAGGATCGCTTACACTTTCGGGGTTTGTGCATTTTTCATGAGGTTTTGCTGCTATTTTGTCATGGTTATCCTCGGATGTGACCAGTATAAATTTATCACCCTGTTGTGACTACATTGTATCTACTCTTGATTGGTCAATGCAAGTTCTATTGTCGGTGGATTGAGTGTTGAAAGCAACTGTTGATGGCAACGGCTGCTTTGATTTTTCAGAGCACACGGATGTGTCTAAGGTTTCACTGCTATTAGGAGAGACATCAATGGGTTCATTGGTGGATGGACTTGATGCTTTATTCCTTAGCTAAGGAGTTTGAATACCTCTTCAAACTCCCTCGCTTCCTACCTATCTACCTCAAGTACCGGTTCGGGGAAAACCCTACTTCAATGCTCGATTCGAAGCGCGCAAGCACTCAAGGCTTGAATCTGTTGGTCCCGACAAACGGAACCAAAATGTGAGAGCTTTCACTCAACCACCAAGACCCACGGACCGCTTATTGTTTCAAGCGTTTCAAGCCGAGCACTAATGGGTACCTCTCACATAGCCGCCGCGCCATCCATATCTACGGGTGTAGTGAGCTTACCTCCATGCCGATCGAGTTACCTCCTCTCCCGCGCACTCCGATAGCTCCATGATCCAAGTGCAAGCTTCAAGCAAGCTCCATCCTCAAGCTCCACGCTCCAAGCTCCATCGCCATAAGCAAGACAAGAGAAGAGAAGAGAAGAGAAGAAAGGAGGAGAAGATGGAGAGCTTCTCCTCCTTGGTCCCTCACCCTCACACACTCACTCCCTCACACTCTCACACTCCCTCTCTCAAGCACAAGCTCAAGCAAGCAAGCAAGAAGAAGAAGAAGAAGAAGAAGAGGAGGAGGAGACCCTCTTTTGGCCACACACAAGAATGAGCCTCTCATTCACTTTTCAACTTTACATACAAAACCCTAAATCCCTTTTGGGCGGTCATCCCCTTATCCCCTTTTTTACATGGCCGGCCGTGGCCTAAGCCCTTTTTCCCATTGTCCTTCTATCTTCCTAGCTTCCTTTCCACCACCCGTCTACATTTACAAATTGCAGGGTGAGAGCCCGGCGTTCCTTGAATTAAACCACGATGCACTTGCGCTCTTTTATAAAAGTATTGACTTGTGTTTTTCCTTGTGCGCCTTTCTCCCTTATTTGGGACTTTTCTCCTTGTACGTCTTTGTCTTCCGTTTCACTTTGCCTGGCCTTTGTCTTCTGCTTTAGCTTTTTCAGATTTTTCACCTTTGTTCGTTTGAGGGTTAACACCCCCCCAGCCAGCTCACGTTTTTTTTGCGCCTGTTTCAAAATCTGGCCCAAAAATCACTCTTTTTGTCATATCTCGGGCATTCGAAACCCGATTCAGGAAAGGTAAGAGTCTAAGTTGGGGTTTTGGCACGCTTCAGAAGAGATGGTGATGTCGGATTTGCCAAATTCTAATGATAGAATATTCTGCAATAGATTTCAGGTCTGAGACAACATGTATTTGTATGCCTATGATTATGTGATGCTTCTATTGATGTCTATTGATACCGGATCACTTGTGGATGTTATGTCTCTTATGTGAGACGCATTTGGAGCTGATTTAGCTCAGCCATTGACTGCTTTGAATAATCCCAGATCTGTCCAAAATAGGGTAGCCACCTGTTACTTTAATTTTATGCTTACAGGTCTTGGCATTTGATGCCCGATTACGCCCGGTTGATGCCTATACATACGGGAATGTATGCCTATGGTTTGCCTATGGATTTGAGCTTGGATAGTGCATTGATTTGCTCAGTTTATAGAGGTTATATGTTGCTGGAAACTTCAAGACTAAAGCTATTTATGCTATAGTTGGGTTATGCCTATTGGTCACGGGGTGCTCTCGGCTACTCGGTATGATGTCATGATGTATTTGGACTATGCCACATGTCTTGTTTATGCTCCAGAATGCTTTTGAGCTGAGATTAGAGCTCAATTTGGGTTTGATTGTCACTTCTTTGCAATTGGCATTTCATCTATGACATGGTTTATGCCTAGGCTACCCAGTACGGGTTATTATGTCTTGGTGAATGTTTTATGCTTTGGCTGTGGATGGCAAATGTTTGAGCTCGTCTCGACATTCATTTGAGTATTCCCTTAAGCAGTTGGACATTGACTTGGATTTTTCCATTACGACCTTGGATGCTATTGAGGCATTGTCTTGCTTACTTGTCTTTGGTACTTTGACTTGGTTTGCTTGAGCTGTTGAGCTCGTTTATCCGCCTTTTGAGCCAATGGGAGCATCTTGTATGCTTGACCAACATTGAGCAGGAGGTTTATGTTATTTGAGCATTTTGCAGATACTTGAGACTTTGGGATCTCTTACACTTGCATGTTGCATGGTTCATGCACTGATATCTTGGAATTGCTTTTGACCTGAGCTTGGGCCTTGCACTCTAGTGAGCATACACCTATTGGTATCAAGTCTTGCCAGTGTTATGTACACTTTGCCCTACTGTCCAGGGGATATGCCTACTCACTGACGGATGCTTTGGTGATATATTTGGGTGTTTGCTCAGGGTCTTGATGACTGTTTGGTGCTGATTTATGCCCATTTATGGCTGGTCATGTCTTAGCTATCATTTATTGACTTGGTGCGGTGATTTGGTCAGTTGACTCTCACAGTACCTTGCTGTCATTTATCACAACAAGTATATAACTCTAGACTGACGTGGATTTTTCATGATGAAATATTCTGAAATGATGTACTTTCACTAGTACTTGGTGGGCAGCAGCTTTGGTTACACTTTTCTTGCCATTTTTCTCTCGATTTTGGTAATTTTTGGGTCATTTTCTACAGTAAACAGCAAGCAATTTTGAACTGTCTACAGTCTTCCAGCCTACATTATGGCAAGTTCGTCCACTGATCATGCTATTTTCAACATCACTAAGCTTGATGGTACGAATTACTCTTATTGGAAGAGCCAGATTTGGCAGGTGTTGGTGCAAAAATCGCAGATCAAACCTTTGAGGTTGAGCGGGCATCCACCTGCAACTATGCCAAATGAGGAATGGCTTGAGCTTGATGAGTTATGCAAGTCCACTATTGTATTATCTCTCACAAAATAGGTTCATTACAATGTATTTGAGGAAGAACAGAGTGCATGGCAGTTGTGGGATAAAATCAAGAATCTCTATGACAAGAAAAGTCTAGCGAGTCAAATGTATTGGCTGAAGCAGCTTATGGATCTGCGCATGAACGAGAATGTGACCATGTCTACTCACTATACTCAAGAACTTGACTTCGTAGGACATCACTTTTGCAAAGGATGTCACTCCTCTTTTCTTGCTTGGTATTCTTAATGAGTCATGGGATGTATTCCGCACTGCATTATGTGCCTTTACTGCTACCTTGAAATTATCTAATGTTGAGAGTGCTCTTCTGCAAGAAGAGGTTAATCGTAAGAATTTGAATGCCTCTCATGTGTCGCATGCTATGACAGTTAGAGGTAGGAATGATGGGTATGGAAAGCATGGTAGTGGTAGTGGCCATGGACGAGATTCTCAGAAATCTCGGTCCAAGTCTCGTGGGAAGTCACGTAGCAAATCTCGTGGCAGGAATGCAGATGTTACTTGTCACCATTGTGGGAAAAAGGTCCATATTAGGCCACAATGCCATGAATTACGCAATGAAAGGCAAAAAGATAAGGGGAAAGACAAAGTGCAAGATAAGTCTTCTCATCGCAGCATAGTGCATGCAAAGTCCAGTGTTAAATTTGAAGAGATCAATGTTATGCAACCTGAGGATGTTGACGATGATGATTATATCCTTGCAACTTCTTCTAGTGCTTCGCAGATGACAGAGATACACTCTATGTATGCACAGTGTTGACTCTTGGACTTAGGTGCGTCCTTTCATGTGACACCTTGCCGAGAGTGGTTTCATTCGTATCGTACTGTTTCGGGTTCTGTGCGCTTGGGTGATGACAGCTCTCTTGATATTGTGGACATTAGTGATGTTAGGTTGCAGTTTCCTTCTGGCAGCTATTTTGTTATGCAGGATGTACATCATGTACCTTCTTTGACACATAATCTCCTGTTAGCTGGACAACTTGATGACGTAGGTTATCATGTATCTTTTGGAGACTCTGCATGGAAGATCACTCGTGGTAGACTTGTGATTGCGAGAGGTGCCAAGACTGGCAACCTCTATCCCTTGATTGTATCCGCTTCTTCCCTTGATCGTGTTTTGTCTGTGGGTTCTATCCCACATGTATCTCTTTGGCATGCCCGTTTGGGCCATATGTCTTTGAAGGGAATGAAAATGCTTTCTGGTTCGTAGTACTTATTTCCCCTTGATTATGCATGTTTTGATTCATGTGAGCATTGTCTTTATGGCATGCAGACTAGGTCTACGCATAAGAAGTCTAATAGGCCACGCATGAGTGAGCCCTTGGCATTGGTACATTCAGATGTCTGTGGGCCCATGCCTTGTAAGTCTATGGGTGGTGCAAAGTATTTTGTTACTTTCATAGATGATTTTTTACGAAAAGTTTAGGCTTATCCCATTAAGCTGAAATCCGATATCTTGGCCATGTTTCAAAGATGGCTTGCATTGGTTGAGAACCAATCTGGGTATCAGCTAAAATGCCTAAGGACAGATAATGGAGGTGAGTATGTCTCACGTGCTTTTGAGCAGTTATGTGATGAGAGGGGTACTAAGCGTCAGTTGACCGCCCCCTACACCCCCCAGAATGGTTTGGCTGAGCGAATGAATAGAACCATCTAAGAGCATGTACGTAGTATGCTTAGCCACGTAGGCCTACCACATAGCTTTTGGGCTGAGGCAGTTAGTACAGCTGTGCATATCATAAACATATCACCTTCTAGTGGTTTGGATTTCCAGGTTGTCAAGGAGGTATGGACTGGAAAACCTCCCTCTTATGCGCATCTCCGTGTCTTTAGATGTGAGGCATTTTGCCATGTGGCCAAGGACAAGAGAAATAAGCTGGATCCTAAGAGTGTCAAATGCATTTTCCTTGGTTATGGGGATGCAGGCGAGATGGGTTACCATCTCTGGGATCCACAGGCACGGAAAGTCATCCGCAGTCATGATGTAGTCTTCCATGAAGACAAGATGCATAGGTAGCCTAAGAGAGTTGTTGAGATCTGTAGGGTCATATTTCAGGAGGAGCCGAGAGCTCCCGCACAGCCAATTGGACAGCCTCCTACAGCTGCAGCAGCAGATGCTCATGGTCAGGGTGTTGGACAGGGAGTTGGGCAGGCAGTAGAGCCTACCGTGAGGAGACGGTCTACTAGAGACAGATGTCCACCTGATAGATTTCAACCCTCAATGCATTATGTCTTGGTGGTTACAGATGCAGGAGAGCCTTTCACTTATGATGAGGCTATGCGCAGGGGTGATAGTCACTCCTGGGAGAGGGCTATGCAGTCTGAGATAGACTCCTTGCATAAGAATGAGACTTGGGATTTGGTTTCCTTGCCTAAGGGCAAGAAGGCTTTGCCATGTAAGTGGTGTATAAGTTGAAAAGTACCCCTTGACACCCCAAGCCGACATACAAGGCTAGATTGGTAACAAAGGGTTTTAAGCAGAAGTATGGTGTGGACTTTGATGAGGTATTTTCTCCTGTGGTTCAGATGACCACCCTGCGCTTAGTCTTGGCTTTGGTTGCTCAGCTTGACTTGAATTTATACCAAATGGATGTCAAGACGGCTTTCTTACATGGGGACTTGCATGATGAGATTTATATGGAGTAGCCTAAGGGCTTTGCAGAACCTGGCAAGGAGCACCTAGTGTGCAAATTGAAGAAAAGTCTTTATGGCTTGAAGCATGTACCTAGGAAATGGTATCATAAGTTTGATGTCTTTATCCAGTCATAGGGCTACATCAGGAGTGCTATGGATCCGTGTCTTTACATGAAGAAAGCCCATGATGGTTCTTTATTGATTTTGGTACTCTGTGTGGATAATATGCTGATAGCAGGGAAAGCTCATAATGAGCTAGATGCTCTTAAAGCTTAGCTCAAGAAGAGCTTTGAGATGAAAGATCTGGGACAGGCTCACATACTTGGTATGTGCATTAGACACGACAGGCATCAATGACTCCTCTACTTGTCCCTCAGGAGGTTGATGGGCGTGGGATGAGATGACGTCTTTCCTCATCCTGTTGTACATGTGTACATGTTGTACTGCCTTTTTTTCTTTTTCTTTTCACTCCTCACTAGGGTAGATTTGCCTTGAAGTGGGAGGTTGTTGGGGGTAAAGGCGCCTCCGCCTAGCCGCCCGTGTATTACTACACTGACAATCACCACCACTGCACACTGCAGGTGGTGAGCGCCCATCACCGTCACTTTATTCTTTATTCTTTTAGTGACAGTTTAAATAAAGAAAGGCCCAGTCACACATTGTGACTATTAGAGTTCCCATTTCTTGTCTCTCTCTTTCTTGCTCTTGCTCTCCTGCCATAGCTCTCGAGTGCAAGCTTCGATCCTTCTCACCTTTCACATTTTTATGGTCCATACAAAATAATCAAGAAAGTTGGGCATCTTGCATATCAACTTGATTTTCCTTCAACTACTCATATCCACAATCTCAACTTAAGAAGTATGTTGGCCCTAAAAGTCAAGTTCTTCAAGAACTACCTCCCTTTGATGGAGACGACTTGATCATTTACGAACCCGAAAAGATTGTTGGCAAGTAGGAGAAGGTTGTAAGGAACCAAATTCTTAAGGAGTATCTCATTAAGTGGAAGGATTTTTCTATGAAAGAGTCTTCTTGGCAACATGCTTTGTATTTGAAACAATTTCTATGGCTTCTTCAAGAGGATACTTCCCTCAATGACTAGTAAACAGCTTGTTCTATTAAATTTTTGTTCAAAAGTTAATTGTCTTATATTCATCAAAATCAGATATTGATAGTATGGCTTGATACTACATATTGTCCTCTACATTTCTATATGCACATGGAAATTGGACACTTCAACTTATGACCAAAATTGTATTGCAGCTTATTTTGGCCAGCCTACAGTAGTTTCTTCAATAAATGCACTTCTCCTTCATCGACTTCCATGATATTCTTCAACTTGAAGTTTCATTATAGCATGGTCCATATACTTTGAGCTATCCTTATAGTCTTCATTTGTAATTTGTTCTAATTTTAGCTTTGAGGATAAAGCTCTTTTATGACAAGATGGCTTGTAATAAAGCAAAAGTAATACCTTAGCCAATATTTAACCTTAAATCTAGGGTTAGATATAAAAGTCTAAGTTGTAACTTGCCAAGCATCTTTTGTTAATTGTAAACATTTCTTATTTGAGGTCTCCACCTCCCACCATCCATTGAGGGTGCATACTCTTTGGCCACCATGGCATTTGGGTGGATTCCATGCTCCTCCATAGTATAATGAGGATATCATGCTACAGCCTCTCATGAATTATTCTCAGTTTTTGTATTCAAGTGGTAACATGATTCATGGTAGCCTAGCTACCTTGGCTATAACTTTCTTGGTATTTTAGTGCATTTCTTTTATTTTTAGTATTTTAGCTTGGTGTGGAAATTAGCTTCTTTAGTGTGTGTGTGTGTGTGTGTGTGTGTGTGTGTGACAAAAACTTTAACAATTTTCTCCTACAATACCATAAAGCTACCTTTAGGCCTCTCTTATAATAATAGCTTTGGACCTTTATTTTTACTTTTTAAATTTAAAAAAAACACACATTAGGGTACCTCTCCTTGAACTATCTTCACCTATCTTGGCTACGTGATTTCCTCCCTCATCTTACAATCGGTAGGGGATTCCTTGGTGCAAATTATCCCTCAATTATCATGTCGCTAACCTCTGGATTTATATGTATAGCAACATCACACTATAAATATGTTGTAGGCTCTTGCTCTTCTTCCACTCACGCTCCTATTCTTCTTCCCCTCAGACTTCCTTCATCTTGTGCTACATACTTTGTTTGGGACTTCATCAAGTTCATTTATTACAAAGAAATGGATATCGTGCCCTCTTCATCAAGCTCTTAATAAGTTTGGATTTGTAAGCTATGAAATATTCATCTACTATTTACAGCCCTTGATTGAAGAAATTGCATATATGAATATTTTTTGCACTATATGTAGCTTGACAAAGAGAATTGTGAAATAGCACTAACCTTGGGGCATGATGCATATCTTAGATTATGAATAAATGTGGATTATGATTGCTAAAAATAGTAATGGGTCTAGCCTTCTTAATCTACCATAATCAATACACACACTATCTTACCATGAGACACAAACTGTGGCATGCTTAAATTTGGTAGCTAAAACTCTAGGACTATTGTTGGAACTCTAATTGCAAAAATTAGGCTTATTTGCTAGGCACATGTTGGTCTAAAAATTATTTCAAATCATAGTAGTGATTATTGTTGCAAGCTTAATCATTTCTAACTTAATAATTGATGGGGCTTTAGTAGCAAGCCATATAATAATTTTACTAGTGAAATCCATGAATTGCTTTTAAGGTTACCACTAGATATTTGTGAGAATAGAAATTAAATAACACTACATGATGCCTTAAATATTAAGTAATGGGATTTTTGTATGGCACATGTTGCTTAAAAATTATTCTAGATAATAGAAATAATTATTACTATAGGCTTAATCATTTGTGTTGCTTGATGATTGATGTGGTTAGAATAGCAGATCGTATCTATAACGTGCCTGCCTAACGACTATCCATGCACGTTTTTTTAGTGGTCCATCGAGAGATGAGTCTAAGCGACGCCGCTCGGCACTCCCATGGAATGTCACGGGGTTTGTGCGAATCTCAATGCGCTATACACATAAATCTATGCAAGGCCATATATGGTTGCGGAAAGAATTAACCTACGATCCCCTATGAGTTCGTTAATTATCAAAAAGATAAATTCAATCTACTTGTTGAATTGAATTCATGCGCATACCTATGCCTCAATGAATAGCAGAGATGGCAATTTGTACCTGGATATTCAGATATGAATTATCCATACCCGATGTTGTATTCGTATTTGCAGCAACACCTATAAATCACTCTTTTCTCTCATCAGAGAGATGGGGTGCCGAGATGACTTCCCTTGATTGCGAGGAAAGGGAATAAATTGTGGGGAAGAGACGAAGTGTGTGGTCACCCTCTGAAGAGGGGAAGGGCTCCCTCTTCCTCTTCTTCTCTCTCTCCCTCTCCCTATCTCCCTCTCTTCTTCTTCTTCTCTTCTTCTCCTCTCTCTCTCTCTTCTCCTTCTTCTTCTTCTCTTCTTATCCTCTCCCTCTCTTCTTCACTTCTCTTTCTTCTTTTCCTCTCTCTCTCTCACCTTCCCTCCTTCTTCTCCTCTTCTCTTCTTCTTCTCCTCTCTCTCTCTCTCCCTCTTCTTCTTCTTCTTCTTCTTCTTCTTCTTCTTCTCCCCTCTCTCTTCCTCTTCTTCTTCTTCTTCTTCTTCTTCTTCTTCTCCTCTCTCTCTCCCTCTCTTCCTCTTCTTCTTCTTCTTCTCCTCTCTCTCTCAATGGCAATAGGAGCAAAGAGGTGGTCTATGGATCCTTCACTAAAGGGGAGGGGGGGCTCTCGGCAACAAGGGCAACCAAATTAACGTCCTCTTCCCTTCCAATCCTCCTATCTCCTTGATGATGGGGGTTTATATAGGTATTTGGGGGGGAGAAAGTAGCACACGTGTGCTCCTCCCCCTCTTGGTTATCGTCCACATCATCATTGCTTTTATCATCGTCTCCATCTCCCACCACCACGTCGTCAACTTCCTCAACCTCGTCAACCTCGTCAACATCGTCTACTTCCTCTTCGTTGTCGTCATCTCTCTCCCCTCAATCGACCTCCATGACGAATAGGAATGCTCCACGGCCTCGCAGCAGCACACGTGGGACGACTGATGTTGCGTTACCCCTCTTCCCTAGATGCTTAAGGAGGGGGGTCGTATGCAGAAGTGGTGGGACATTACAGTATCATAATTATACTACTGAAAGCCATGAACTATGTCTAAGGTCTCCAATGAGTGCTTAACAATAATTAATAATATATGTGTTTTCTACCTGATGATACTGAAACATCAGGCCATAGAATCTCTATTGCATAGTATTGGAAATGCATTACATAAGAATATTTATTAGTTTTTTTTGTGCTAAAATTGGTTATATCATAGAGTAATGTATGCCTATTTTTAGTGGCTGAAATTATGAGACTATTACTAGAATTCGAATTACTGCTAGAGTAGTAGTTCATCAAGGTTATCTACAAGGCACATGTTGATCTTGTAATATCATGAAATAGCAGTATGATCTATTGCATGAATAATCATCTTTGTTGCTTAAAATTAGCACAAATCCAAGTTATGAGGAAGACCATGAACCAATTCTTAAGCTACCAATAGGCATTGCTAGTAAATAAGGCTACTTGTAGGACACTTGTTATTGCTGAAACTGATTAAGATCTAGCTATCTGTCAGGACCTATAAGGGGCCCACTGACACTCGCTCTAAGCACTAGGTCGGCGAGCCTCTCTATACTCAAAGAACGCATCCTCTCAGCCTTGTAGCCAAGAGCATCTAAGGGACACATTGCCCTAACTTCTATCGTAAATTTCACGTTTGTTTTGGATTATAATCCAACGATTAAGCCTTCCCCACACTCCTTAGAGGGAGTCGCTACACATATATCGGTGTAAAACACCTCGTAAGCACACACAGAAGGAGAAACCCCTCAGCTAAATGCCGTGGCCCCACTGCAACTCTCCTGTACCTTGGGGATTGGCCCCTCAATGCGCCGCTAACACAAAATAGCATGTACGTCACAAACTCTACTCTTGTTTTCAAACATTCCAGGAGATATAGATATTTCCCTCACTAAATAGTCCCCAAGGAAACCGATCATCTAAACCTAAAACTTAGGTATCTCACATACTCAACGTAGGTCATATGCATGAATACAATTGCAATGCATCTAGGAATGACACCATGAGTTGCATGCAATATGATTGTGTATGAACCATAGTGCGCAATCATTTTATGATTTAGCAATCAACATTGTGAGGTGCAAAAATATTTCTTTCAATGATTTCAACCCCTATAGGTAATGTTGTGTTGTTAAGGGTCAGCATTGAGCATTCTCATATTGCTAGACCCTCATAAAATTAAATTGTAAATGTCCTATATGGTATGCACAAGCAAATAGATTATAATTTTGAATGTTATCAGTAACTAACTCCCTCCTTCTCCCTACCGTTTAATTTATACATGTGTTGGTAGGTGTAAGAGACATTTTTTCATGTGCTTTTCTTGTAAAAGCGGTAAAAACTATACTTTAACATAAAGACAAGGCCGAAATGAGGCTTATCCCTCACACTCCAGCCATGCCATACATCTATAAACATAAAGCATATTTTTTCTTAATTTTCTAATGCAAAAACTTAATTATCCCATTTTTCAGTATTTTTCTTCAGTTATTTAGATAAAAAAATTGATATAGGATCACGCTTTTGGAGACTCTTATTTCATGGTTGGGAGGTTGCTGACGCTTGTTCTTCTTAGCGCTAACGCTCTCTCACAGCATGATCTATGATCTCCTTCGCTCCAACACCATCATTCCATCAATATATTCCATCAAACCCCACCCCCTTCTCTCATAGAATTATGCATGTGAACAAGTAGCAAGAGGAGAGAGGAGAGAGAAGAGAGGAAGACTAAAAATCAAAATTTGGATTCCCTTCATGAAAAGCAGCATTCTTACAACCAAAACGAAGCCCTCTAGGGAGTAGATCAGGAATGTGTAGTCATTTCTTGATGATGCCCAGCATTTGGAGAGACACAAATATCCACAAATTTGGGGTGCAAAAAAATTTGTGTCCCCTCCTTGCTCATGATTCCAATTTTGCATGATTTTTTTAATTTCATTTCATGTCATTTGATTTATCCTCAAAGGGAGTCCCTACACATATATCGGTGTAAAACACCTTATCCTGGTAAGCACATGCAGAAGGAGGCACCCCTCGTGGCTAAATGCTACAGCCCCGCTGCGGCTCTTCTACACCTCGGGTATTGGCCCCTCGATGCGTTGCTAAGATAAAATAGCATGTACATCATAGACTCCACTCTTTTTTTCAAATGTTCCAAGAGATATAGATATTTCCCTCACTAAATAGTCCCCAAGGAAACCGATCGTCTAAACCTATAACTTAGGTGTCTCACATACTCAACCTAGGTCATATGCATGAATACAATTGCAATGCGTCCAAGAATGACACCATGCGTTGCGTGCAATGCGATTGTGTATGAACCATAGTGCTCAATCATTTTATGATTTAGCAATTAGCATTGTGAGGTGCAAATATATTTCTTTCAATGATTTCAACCCCTATAGGTAATGATGCTTTGCTAAGGGTCAGCGCACTGAGTATTCTCGTGCTGCTAGACCCTCTTAAACTTAAATTATAAACGTTCTATACGGTATGCACAAGCAAATAGATCAGAATTTCAAATGTTATCAACAACTAACCACCCTCAAAACCCCTCCTTCTCCCTACCGTTTAGATTATGCATGGCTTGATAGGTGTAAGAGACATTTTTTCATGTGTTTTTCTTGTAAAAGCGGTAAAAACTATACTTTAACATAAATACAAGGCCAAAATAAGGCTTATCCCTCATGCTCTAGCCATGCCATACATCTATGAACATAAAGCATAATTTTTCTTAATTTTCTAATGCAAAAACTTAATTATTTCTATTTTTTCACTATCTGTTTCATTTATTTAGATAAAAATTCTGATATTTTTGATTTATGGGTTGGGACTTATCACAATCATTGAGAATTGTTTTTATATTCATTTTTAATCCACATGAATCCCAAAATCACAACAAAACCCCCGAAATTTATCATTTCTATGAAAATTGCATAATTGCGTGTTTTGGTATAAATCATTGTATGATTGAATTTTTTGGTTTTCTTCAAGATTTCTGATAGATTTCAACATTAAGACCCAAAGGCAACCATTTCCAAACAATTTTCTCAAACATCTATCATAAAACAAATGGAATAATTGCTTACGCATAGGATCACACTTTTGGAGACTCATATTTCATGGTTGGGAGGCCATTGACACTCGTTCTTGGCCGCTAATGCTCTTTCACTGCCTGATCTACAATCTCCTTCGCTTCAGGACTATCATTCCATCAACATCTTCCATCAAACCCCACCCCCTTCTCTCATAAAATCACGCATGTGAACAAGTAGCAAGAGGAGAGAGAAGAGATGAGATAGGAAGACTAAAAATCAAAATTTGGATTCCCTTCATGAAAATCAGCATGCTCACAGCCAAAACGAAGCCCTCCTAGGAGTAGATCAGGAATGTGTAGTCATTTCATAATGATACCCAGCAGTGGAGGGACACAAAAATCCACAAATTTGGGGTGCAAAAAAATGTGTGCCCCCCTCCATGCTCATGATTCCAATTTTGCATGATTTTTTAAATTTCATTTCATGTCATTTGAATTATTAAATAACCAGTTCACACTTTGGGTGTTCACACAGTCCAACAAGTGGATTTTTGCATTTTGGAGGGGCAAACAAACTCGCATTCGAGATCTATCTAGACGGATGGCTTCTGATGTCAAAATCTATAAATGTGGGACCCGTTGCGCACTTTTTGGCTTTTGAATCACATAGCTGCTTTAGAGCACTAAACCTTGCGGGGATTAAATGGGGGGTCAAACGAACTCCGGCTGATGAATCGAGACTTGCGTTGGGTTCCTAACATCGAACTCCATCTAGGAAAACTCCAGTTCATCGATCCGCAATTGTTTCATTTTGCATGAAAAGTTGGTCTTTTACGGCCTCCCGAGCTCTTTTCCCCTTCAAAAATGGTCTTTAAAATCCGCTCTCATTACTTGTAGAGGGCACTTGTTATTGCTAAGACTAGCTGAATTTATGAGACTATTGCTTGAATTCTTAATACTACAGGAGTGGCAACAATCAGGGTTATCTGCATGGCACATGCTACTCTTGCAATATTATGGAATAGCAATAGTTTTTATTGCATGCATAATCATCTCAGGTGCTTAAATTAGTAGCAATCCATGTTTTGAGCAAGACCTTGAAGTGAGTCTAGGACTAACAATAGACATTGGTAGTTAAGAGGGCTACTTGTGGGACAATTAATGATTGTTTAATA
Organism: Lygodium microphyllum; assembly: GCF_053477565.2. Lineage (NCBI taxonomy): Eukaryota > Viridiplantae > Streptophyta > Polypodiopsida > Schizaeales > Lygodiaceae > Lygodium > Lygodium microphyllum. Next base: position 115,737,169 of record NC_141148.1, read on the forward strand.
GCAAGTGTGTTTATGCTTTAGAAATAGTTTGTACTACTACTATGATCATTAGGTTCACATCTACATATACATATGGCAATTAATGTTATATTTCTACTCCCTTGATGGAAAATTTTGTACGAAGGTATGATTGGTAAAAGTAGGGCAATTTGGAAAATGAAGCCAACCTCATATTTTGCATATACTCACAATGGTTGGGGTATAAAAGCAATAAGAGACCTAGTTTAGGGCATCCACATATAATCAATAACTAACTCTTCACCTTCTCCTGTAGCTTCCATGGCTTCCTTCATCTTTCTCCCTCCTTTCCCATATTTCTCTCTCCTCTCCTAGTATTTCTCTCTCTTCTTCCTCCTCTCTTTCTCTCTCTTCTACTCATTCTCCCCCCTCTTCTCAACCTCATTTATTACAAGTGGTATTAGAGCATTAGGCTTTGGTCCTTTCTCCCTTTTCTTTTTCCCAATCTAGCTTCCTTTTCAAATATGAAAACCCTAGTTACTCAAGCAACATGTACATGTATATCAAGGAGTACTACAGTTAAGTGACAACTTTCTTAAAGACAAGCAGGAGCTATGGCTAGAGCTTTTGTCACATCTAGAGATAAAATGGTTATTTTAGTAGGTCATCACTCTTTCCTATGCAACTTTTAGGGGTTACAAGATAAAGTTGGAGGCTCAAGAGTTAGAGGAGTAGTAAAACCCTAGTTACTTTTTGCTCCAAATCTTTTCTCTCTCTTTTTTTACAAACTTCCATGGTTGCCATGCCCAAGAATCCTCAAGATCTTCACTTCCACTCCTCCAGGACATCCAAGATAGCATGAGATGGATTCTAGGCATCCTAAGCTTGCCATTAAGCAATTATCTGAATGATGTAGCTGATGCATGACCTCCTGATATCCCCTAATATTTTTTGGCACATTTCATGCTAGCTAGGCTGCTCCTCTACTACCTCTCCTTAGATGCAATCCTCATGGCCATTAGTTCTTTGGACTTCAAGCTCTCCTTCGGGGACTCCCCCACGAAGATTGCACCTCTTTTCCCTCTTTTCCTAGCCCCCCTCCTCTGAGGTATGCAAACCTTGTTATATCCTATTTTGGTAAGCCATTAAAGCTCAATTCAACATCTCAAATCAGTCTATAACCTCTGAAGTCTCAGCCCTCAAGAGCTTCTTCAATCATCCTTAGCCACATTAATCTGGATTGAAGACATGGAGCTCAACATGCAAAGATTTCTCATGGACAGCCATGAAAGCTCAACTTGAAGCTTTCAACTCTTGAAGAGTAAGTATACAATCAAGCACAAGAGCCCCACCATCAGACCAAGTATCAGATTTTTGAAGAGCAAGTACAAGATCAAGCATAAGAGCCCACCATCATACCAAGTATTAGATTCTTGAAGATTATAGCCATTAAAGGTGTTTTGCTTTCCCTTGCTGAATTAATGGAGGATTTGAGCCACTCTTGGATCATGTTTCATTCATCTACTTCAAGCACTAAAGAGGTATATTACTTAAACCTTAATATCTCATTATAATTCAATTGCTAAGCTCAGTCTTCTTAGAGAGATTTAAGGGTGCATATTGCCTTGTGAGTAGAGTCCTTCATTGCTGCATGCTACCCACATTGAATCAGTAGCTTTCTTGCTTCCCACTTGCATTCCAATTCACAATGGCAACTCTACCCAATTGGTTGATGCTGACCCTAACATGTCTCTTATCATGTGTGTGTTGAATTGACCCCTAGAGAGTAATAAGCTATTGTAAGGGGGTAAGCAGCAGTAGTCCAGTGAGTTATCCCACTTCTCCCCCCTAGATAGCTAGAACTCAACTCTATCCAACTCAAACATGAATTATGGGATTTCGAAGCAATAAACCACTATAGCCCATTTTCCATCCAATCATTGGCACTTATCTACAGTCTATCTCCAAAAGCTATAGACCAATGCAAATCATCTACGATACAAGCTTGACAACTTCTATGATTAGATTTCTCATTTTATCTTCATCTTGTGAAATTATCTGAACTTGATCACTCAAAGCGTTCTAGTCAACATCTCATTGCATGTACCAAAGGTGCATTAAATGCTAACAAGACAACTAAACCAAAGCAATTCCTAAAACCTTGTTGGAACACTTTTTGACCCTTCATCAGGTGCTAGTGTGGCTGCTCAAATAACCTTTGCTCTTCTTCCATAATTTGGATAGACCATTTACTTTGCTTTGTGTTTCAAATCCTACCAAATTTTTTTCATTTCTCATCTAGATCAACACAAGTCTTTGCATTCATTCATTGGGTATCCACTATCCCTATTGACGTTAAATTAGCTCTCATTATCTACTACTACTTCCATTCTTATATGCTTCATCCTATTAAAAATCTTTATTATTCACCATCTAATACACCTCTCTTACCTAAATTAACCAACACCCCTATTGCTAACATCATTGAACTCATATTGTGACCTTAAAAGGAAGAACTTGGCAACAAAAGGGTATTTTCTTCAACATCTTTTGGCAGTGGATCTTCAACCTCCAAAAAACCGACAATATAGACATACCATGGATATGCAAGAAATCACCAAGGCACTAAAGTACTCTGAAAACCTTGATATCTCATTTCCAGAAGTGACAAGCTCTAGTCATATAGCCTTTGGAAGGATGTTTAATAGTTGCATTGGTAAGTTTGCATATAAACCTAGAGAAGTATTTGAGGAACCTTATGAGATAAATGAAAATTGTGCTCATATTAGCTCTAATAGGTTCAAACCCTATTGCAAAAGCATTTATGAATATGGGACACATGTCATCACAAATAATGTGCATATTTTCCATCATCCACTCCTTATTGATATCTTTAGTAAAGGTCTTAATCACATTCCACAAGTACCCCTTCTTTCAATCTCATAGAGGAACTATGGAAAGGATGGCAAGATTTTTGTCAAAACTTAAATATTCACATCTATCAAGAACATAAAAGTTGTCTTAAGAGTATTGTTTTGAATGAATTTCATAAGAATATCCCAAGGCGTATTCAAAATTAGAAACCTTAGTTTTTTGACAAAATACTTTTAGATGAATTAAGATACATGACCAAACATATTTTCATATCAGTGTTAGATAAAGTAGCATAAACACCCATTTTCATGTGTAAGAAGCTAATTAGATTAGATCATGCACTCAAAAGCATAAAATGACCTAAATTTGAGAATACAAACCTTAGTGATGTAGACATTTTTGCATATTGGCTTCCAATTCTTTGAAAATTGGAATGCCCAGTCCCTAAAACATTTCTAACCCATTAATATGGGAATGTACAAAATACAAAAAAAACTTGTTTAGATGGATTACTAATGCTCATGATTGTACGTTCTCATCAATAACGGGAATGTTAGCAAAAACACTCCAAGCATTGGATCTCATTATCCAAGAATTTACTAAGAAATTACATAATGATATTGCCACTTTCTCAAAAATCCAAACTAATGCTTATTCGATTATTCAATCTACCAAATGAAATATATTCCATACATACATTTGATATTACCTCTTGCTATGAAGTCATACCACAGTTTTGACCAAATTGTCATATGGAAGTAATTATTGGCCTAATCAAATATACAAAAAGGTTGGGATAGGTTGGTCTTAGGAAAATTAGAAGCTCAATTAAAATGGACCAAAAACCAAAAGAGGTTTTTTAATCTCTAGAAAAGTTTCTTGAACTAAACCAAGAAGTCCTTGAAAATTCCTTAATCAGGGTGGGATGTATTATCAAACAATAGGTTAAACTCAAGTACTATCAATACTGTCTAATGCTTCTTGTATGTCCCTACCACTTCAAGATCTCTTACATCTTATCTTCCTATGTCAAAAAAATAGATTTTGTAAAGATACAATAACGAAGCATATTATTAGTTTTTAAAGGAAGAGATATTTTCTAGGTATTCGTAATGAGGTTTCTAATGTTATTTCACTTGAGGGGAGTAGGATCACTTGGTGGGCCGTGCTCCCCGCCTTGTGGCCCTACCCCAGGTTTTGGGTCACACACACACACACACACACACACACACACACACACACACACACACACACACACACACACACACACACACACACACACACACACACACACACACACACACACACACACACACACACACACACACACACACACACACACACACACACACACACACACACACACACACACACACACACACACACACACACACACACACACACACACACACACACACACACACACACACACACACACACACACACACACACACACACACACACACACACACACACACACACACAGAGTCATGGTGTCTCTCCCTAAACTATCTTCACCAGTCTTGACTACACAATTCTCTCCACTAACCTATACATCATGCCACTATCCCTCAATCATCATGCTACTAACCTATACATGCATATGGAAGGAAAACATCACAATATAAATATGTTGTAGACTCTTGCTCTTCTTCCACTCTTGCTCCTACTCTTCTCCCACTTAAGCTCTTGTTCTTCTTCCACTTAGACTTCCTTCCTCTTGTGCTGCATGCTTTGTTTGAGACTTCATCAAGTTTATCTATTACAAAGAAATGGTAGTGGTGCCCTCTTCATCAAGCTCTCAAGTTTGGATTTGTAAGCTATGAAATATTCATTTGCTATTTATAGCCCTTGATTGAAGAAATCGCATACATAAAGATTTAATGCACTATATAGCTTGACAAAGAGAATTGTGAAATAGCACTAACCTTGGGGCATGATGCATGTCTTAGATTATGAATAAACGTGGATTATGATTGCTAAAAGTAGTAATGGGTCCAGCCTTCTTAATCTACCATAATCAATACACACACTATCTTACCATGAGACACACACTATTGCATGCTTAAATTTGGTAACTAAAACTCTAGGATTGCTATTGGAACTCTAATTGCAAATATTAGGGTTATCTACTAGGTAGATGTTGCTATAAAAATTACTTCAAATAATAGCAGTGATTACTAGTACATGCTTAATCATTTCTGTCACTCAATAATTGATGTGGCTTCATTAGTAGACCATATCATAATTTTACTAGTGAAAGCCATGAATTGTTTCTAAGGCTACTCGTGGATACTTATGATAATAGAAATTAGATATCATTGTATGATGACACTTAAACATCAAGTCACGGGATATTCACAGGGCACATGTCGCTCTAAAAATTGCTCTAGATAATAGTAGTAATTTGTGTTGCAAAGTTTAGTCATTTATGTTGTTTGATGATTACTATGGTTGCAGTAGCAGATCATATCATATCATAATTATATTGGCAAAAGCCATGAACTATGTCTAGGTCTACTAGTGAGTTCTTAACAACAATTAATAATATATTGTTTTCTACATAATGATACAAAAACATCATGGGATCTCTATTGCATAGTACTGGAAATGTAGCAAATAAGACTAATTATAGGATTTTTTTGGTGCTAAAATTGGTCATATGATATAGTAATGCATGCCTATTATTAATGGCTAAAATTACAATGCTATTACTAGAATTCTGATTATTGATGGCATAGCAATCATCAAGGTTGTCTATAGAGCACATCTCTTGTAATATCATGAAATAATAGTAAGATCTACTGCATGCTTAAGCATCTTTGTTGCTTAAAATTAGGAAAAATCAATTTATGAGTAATGTTGCAATATCAAAGTGAGAGCAAGAGAGAGTGTGCACAAGAGGGAGCTCAAGTACAAGAAGAAGATATTTCTTAATGAGTTGTTTACAACTGGTACACTCTCCTCTACATTGAGAGTGACCTCTAGGCTATTTAAATAACCTCTAGATGGCTAGGTTAGGGTTTCCCCCTACCCTCCAGTTCATTCACACCAAGCTACCCTTGCATACATAGAGTTTACATGCCTATCTCTTAACACCCCCCGTCAATGCCAAAGTGGCATTGGACTACAAGACATGTTAATCCCCCCCCCCCACCCAAACAAAATGGGATGCCTTTATAAATCATGCTACAAGAGTGCTTATAAGTAGAGGATTTATAGATTTAGAAAAGTCAATCATTAGGTGTTTTGGAGACAAAGTTGGCCTCCAATTCTTTTGGTACTTCAAGGATGGTAGGACATTTACTAGTAATATGCCTTGTATTCTTACATTTGTTGCACTTCATTTTCACAGTTGTTGAAAAGATGTCCTTTCTTATTGCAAAAAGAGTAGTTGGTGGAGACATTATGAACCAAGAGTTGCTCATAGGTTGTTGAAGTATATGCTTGAATGGTGCTACTTTCTTTCTGATTTCTTTTCTCCTCATCTAAACAAGATTGGATGGTGCTTTCCAAGGTTGGATTTGGGATATATGTAAGAGTAGTTACAAGGGTTGGGAATACCTTCTTTACAACTTTTAAGAGAATTGCAATGGCATCTTCATAATGAATTGGAGCTTGAATTGAGGATAGTTGTCCCCTAAGCCCCTTCATTTGAGAGATGAACTTGTATAGGTCTTCTCCTTGCTTATACTCCAAGCTAAAAATTTATACCTTAAGGAAATATTTAGAGTTCTTTCCTTTAGCCCCATAAAGCTTTTCAAGCTCATCCCATTTCTCCTTGGCAGTGGAGAGTTGGTCAATGTCATGAATGAAGGATTCATCTAGACGAAGCATGATTATGGCTTGGGCTCTTTCATTATCTTCTACATCAAGTGGGTTTGATGGATCAATAACCTTGGTCCCTTTGATGAAGGCTAGTAGCCCCATTCCATCATTTTATACTTCACTAATACCTGCCATGGATGAAAGTCTTTTCCATCAAACTTATAGATTTGAGGTCTAACATCGGGTGAGTGAGGGATGAGGACAATGGTCTATGTGTTTATAACCTACGCATAGCTTTACAACAGCAATTAAGCACTTATTGAATATGCTTAGGATAGAGACTAATCTCCTGAAGACTAAGATTTAGTGTAAAACATTTTCCACATACTGATTAGAAATAGGATTATGACTATGAGATGTAGCATTAGTGCTACAAGCACTTGTCTCATAGTATATGCTTACAAGTGAGTTTTCTTATGAGCTTAATGATGTTCACCAAGTATCTTTGAACTTGAGATGGAGCTTCCAAATCTGCAAGAGACTCCATAGGACTTAAATAAGTGATTAGAATCACTATTAATGTCAACCGGGGTGATTAATGTTGAAAGGAGAAACCTTGAACCTTTCTAGCCATGGCTGCTAGCATTGTACACAGTTAGGGTTTTGCATTGTGTGAGCAATAGGGAAGGAATTTCAACAAACCCTCTTAGGTGGAGATAGTCCACTTGGGGGACTAACAAAGCCCTATGGTGGCTCAAGGGATTGTGCTCTCTGCTGCCCGTGCTATAGCCTGAAAGTTCACACTATTTGAAAGTGTGCAAGATCTGTGTTTTCTACAATGTTGGCCTCCTAGTTGCCTAATGTCAAACTTAGAGGATCCAAGATGTTGCGCCTGAGCTAGAGAAGAGATCTTCAAAAGAGGTCTTGAACTGAAATGCTCTCTTTTGCTCTCCCAAGGTCCTCCAATAAAGGTGGGTATGGCAGGTAGCTATGGAGGTGAAGAGGTATAATGAGAAAATGACATGCTTATGTGCACTTAGTGGGAAATGGAGTTAAAGGAAGCTTGTTGGATCAGAGATGGCTCTAATACCATGTTGCAATATCGGAGTGAGAGCAAGAGAGAGTGTGTACAAGAGGGAGAGAGAGAGCTCAAGTACAAGAAGACGGTCTTGCTTAATGAGTTGTTTACAACAAGTACAACTGGCACACTCTCCTTTATATTGAGAGTGATCTCTAAGCTGTTTAAATAGCCTTTGGATGGCTAGGGTTAGGGTTTTCCCCTGCCCTCCAATTCATTCACACCTAGCCACCCTTATCCACCCTTGCATACATAGGGTTCACATCCCTATCTCTCAACAAGTAAGACCATGGTCTAAGTTTGGAGCTACCAATAGATACTAGTAGTAAATAGGCTACTTGTAGGACACTTGTTATTGCTGAAACTAATTAAGACATGGCTACCTATAGGACACTTATGACTGAAACTAGCTAAAATTGTGAGACTATTGTTAGAATTCTTAATATGGTTAGAGTAGCAGCCATCAGGGTTATCTGCACGGCACATACTGCTCTTATAATATCATGACATGGTAGTTGTTTCTACTACATGCGTAATTATCTTTGTTTCTTAAATGAGCAAGTATCCATATTATGGAGTAAGACCTTGAACTGAGTATGGGACTACCAATAGACACCGGTAGTAAACATGGCTACCTGTAGGATATTTAACGACTCTTTAATAGAAAGTATATATATGCTTCATAAACAATTTGTATTATTGCTGAGCTTATTAGGATCACATGTACATATGCAAATAGCAATTAATTGTCTATTTCTACTCCCTTGATTGAAAATTTTGTACTAAGTTATGATTGGTAAAAGTAGGGCATCTGGAAAATGAAGCCAATCTCATATTTTGCATATACTCTTGCACAGCCCATTGTGGCATTATTGACTGACATCATAGAATAATTCTAGGTTCTTTAAACTACTAAAGCATTAGAATGTCCTTTGGCATGCATAATCATCTCTATTGCTTAAATTAGTAGCAATCCATGTTAAGAGTAGGACCCTGAACTGAGTCTAGGACTACCAATAAGGACTAGGGCTACATATAGAACACTTATTGTTGCTCTAATATTGTTTAAGAACTTATCATGAGCTAACAATGTAAGAAGCTGGGAATAAGGACTTAGTGTAAAATAATATTAATATTATGCCATGTCACACTGGCATTGGTATAAAAGGAGAGAACATGTAATTTTTCACATCTTTTTGACACATTAATACAATTATTGTCCTTCTCTCCCATCTTGCTCACAGCTTCCATGGCTTCTCCCTCTTTTCTATCTTTCTCTCTCCAAATCTAGTCTCTCTCTCCTCGTCACTCTTGTTTCTCTCTCTTTTGTAGTCTTCTCTCTCCTCTTTCTCTCTCCCTAGTTCACTCTCTGACAAGTGGTATCAGAGCATTGGTCTTTGATCCATTTTTTCCTTCTATTTTCAGTATTATTTTCTTCCATCAAAATCAATTTTAGACAAGAATTGTACAAGACAGGACTGGTGGAGTGCTGCAGACCATCTACAGTTAGTAAGAGACTACATCTGGAGATCTCCAAGGTCAGATATGGTAGAGAATGGCTAAAGTGGCAGGTCGTCATCAAATTTCATGCAAAATTGGCGGTAACTAGGGTAAAGGAGAGTTAACTAGGCTTAGTTTGGGGTTAAACTGTGGTTACTTTTCAAAAGAGGTCTTCTCTCTCCTCTTTTTCTCTCCCTAGTTCACTCTCTGACAAGTGGTATCAGAGCATTGGTCTTTGATCCATTTTTCCCTTCTATTTTCAATCTTATTTTCTTCCATCAAAATCAATTTCAGACAAGAATTGTACAAGACAGTGACTAGTGGAGTGTTGTAGACCATCTACAGTTAGTAAGAGACTACATCTGGAGATCTCCACGGTCAGATATGGCGAAGGATGCCTAAAGTGGCAGGTCGTCAAAATTCATGCAAAATTGGAGGTAACTAGGGTAAAGGAGAGTTAACCGGGCTTAGTTTGGGGTTAAACTGTGGTTACTTTTCAATAGAGGTCTTCCTTTCCTCTTACTCCAAGCTTTGGCAAAGCTTCCATGGAGTTTTCTAGCTGAGATCTTCTCCTTATTCATTGATCATTGCTCTCCTTCAACAATGGCTTGTATAATGGCATTCTAGGCAACAAATGCAACAGGTTGCATACCATTTTATGGACTGGAAGATCAGCCACGTGAGCAGGACAACAACCCGAAATTTGCGCTGATTTTTCCAGCCCTGTTCTTCATCAATCTTCAGCCAACCTTCAGCTATGGTGCTTCTAAATGGTCTTTGCCAGTGATTTCTTCAACTTCATGATGTGTAGACTCCAAAATGGGGCTATATTCTTTATCATTTCACTCTCTTGAAACCCTACATGAACAATCCATGGGCAGCCATGAAAGCTTCAACCCAAGCTTTCATTTCTCAACGATTTCTTGAAGATTCTTCATCTTTTCAGCCCGTGGGATCATTTCAATAAGGATTCTTCAACAAATTGCAAGGATTAAGCACGAATGGTCAAAGATTGAAGCTCAAGAGCTTCCATGGAGCCAAAATTTGGGGGAAATGGGTTTAATACTTCAATCTCAAGCACTTGAAGCTTCAAGATTATTCTTAAGCATTGAATACACAAGTCTTGAGGATTATTTTGGCAACATTGGACCATCGGAGGCTTTATCAAGCATATGAAGATTGATCAAGTCATCATCAACCTTGTCAAATGTACTCTTCTTCAATTCTTAATCTCTCTCATTAATCCATTTGCTAAGCTTAATCCATTTGATTGAGAGATTGAAGAATTGAATAATATTCATCAAATTTCAACCAACCCTTGCTTGAATCAATCCATTCATGTAATGCAATGCTTGCTCTATGCATATTAGTTCTAATCAATGAATTAGAGGCTTCAATCTGAAATTATTTGCTTGGCTACTTCCTCTCGTTCACACTTTGATAATCTGTAAGGTGGCTTATTGATTGTCTTTGAGTTGGGCTCCAAATCAATGGGGTGATCTACTGCTCTCTTTGGAGGCCATGAAGTAGGTACCTCAAACAAATTCCTATATTCCTCAAGAAGAGCTGTCAAGGTTGGATGGTTTGCTAAATTATTGGGCTGATCTTGCATCTCTTTATTCAAATGCAAAACAAATATTTGTGAGCGCCTCTTGTACTCCCTTTTGAGTTGTTGAATGGTAATAAGCTGAAAATTTGATCTACTAGGAATTCCCTGTAAATGGATAAGCTGCCCATTGAAGATAAACTCCATATACAACTGTGAGAAATCCTAATGATCCTACCTAATGTCATCAACCAATCAAAATTGAGTACAATGTCTACAGGTCCCATTTCCAAAGTGATCAAGTTTACTTTTCAGCCAGCTATAAAGAAACCCGTGGGCATATCTGTGTGCTGATTTCCTCTTCACCATTGGCCACTTGAACTCTAATGGGCTGCTGTAAATCTGTGGGAATACAATTCAGCTTGTCCATGATGGACTTATTCACAAAACTATGAGTACTGCCACTGTCTATCAGAATGAACACTGGCTTTCCACAAATGTTTTCCTTCATACGGAGTGTATTAGGGCTCTTAGATCTCGTCCAAGCATCCATGGAAATAGAACAATTAGTGGTAGCAAGCGGCTCATGACAAGTCCCACCTGGATCAAAAGGAAAAGAGTCAGCTAGATCATAGAAATACTCTTGCCCAACTTCTTCCTCAAGATCTTCATTTTTAGCATTAAGTGCAATTGCATTAGCTTCATCCATCTCATCTTCAAAATCCTCAAAGACTAACATACTCTGAAGCTTGGGTTTGACATTTTTGTATACACACTTTGAGGAATGATCAGGTGTATACTTTTTTCCACACTTGAAACATAAGCCTTTCTCCTTTTTTTCTTTGTAAAGATCCATAGAAATAGACTTAGGATTCATGTTGGCTGAAATGGATTTAGGCTTGATGTCCCCCTGTTTGAAGTCAACTCTAGGACTGTTTGCTGTCCTGAAATTACTTTGAGGTCTAGAAGCATTGAATGGTGGATAAGTTGGTATCCGTAAGCTCCCATTTGGCACATGATTGCTGCCATAAGTGTTACCAACTTGCCCCTATTTAAAAACAGTCCCTTGGCTATCCAAAACCAGGCTGAAATGAAGATTCTCTTCTATATTTTCTTCCATAGCACTCCGTAAGCTCAATAGCCCTAAAGAGGGAAGTAGGATTTTGTGCCATGACATCAGCTGATAAAGATGGCTCTAAACCATACATATACTTGTGGAGCTTAGCCATGCTTTCTACATACATGGTTAGGTTGAGAAATTGGTTAGTATACTCTCTTACACTTAGGCCTCTTTGTTTCAAACCATACCATCTCCGTGCCAATTTCTCTTTTGAGAGGGGAGACAAATACTCTATAAGTGCCTTGAAAGCTTCCCAATTCTCTACAAGTATGTTTTCTTTTTCAATATACCTCCACCAAGTATGGGAAAATCTCTCCAAATGCAAGGAAGCAAAATGAATCTTCATGTCATCAGTTTTAGGGAATATGTCAAAGTAGGATTCCATCTTAGAGGTCCACTCCTCTAAATCAGATGGTGAAGATGACTGACTATTAAGTTTAGCTAGAACAATCTTGTCCTTTAGCTCTCTTTCATGGAATGGTTGCTGTCCCAAAATAGGCTAATCATGAGTACCATGTATGGAACCCCCAAATTGAGACAGAAATCTCCCAATAGGTGGCTAAGAACCACTATGCAATCTCCCTGTTGGTAGAGGACCCCTAGGAATTTGAGTATTCAGCCCAAAAGCTTGAGAATTAGCTCCATTCAAACTGCCCAAATAGTCATCATGCCATTGTGAAGCCTCTCCTACTTCATATTGGCCATTTGGGATGCCTCTTCTTCCAATAATCCCATGTCCATGACCATTTTGGTTAGATGGCTAAAGTGGGACTAAAGGCTCATTGTTTGAATAAGCTTTCTCCTTAGCTTCTTTAGATCCCATTTGCATTTGTATCCATTGGGAGAATTGTGCCATAATTTGAGCATTAGATTCCACCAACCTATCAATAGAAGCCTTTGTTTGAGTCGTTGAATCCACTAACTTCTCAATGGAAGACTTCATTTGATCAGTAAACAAAACCATTTGCTCCATTCTTGATAATATGGCCTCATGTCATTCCCTATGTCTTTGTTCATGGACGTATAAGGTATTATTGAGTATACTAACTTCCCCTGGTTGTTGAGGCTCTTCAGGACTCTCTTGAGGTGCATTATCCAACATGGAATCCCTGATTTTCCGAGCATAATATTCCTGGACCTTATTTTTACCCTTATGTCCTGCCATAATAGTGTAGTTCTGCAGCACATATGAGGAGGATTTTTGATGTATTGAGACATCACATGCTTTTTGCTAAGGAAAAGAAGTGTTCTTTCATGTAGACTGAAGTGGAATAATTGGGACATATTGTTAGTGAAAAAGGAATACAAGCTGATCCCAAGAAGGTGCAATGTATAAAAGATTGGCCAACACCTACTACTACTACCTCTCTTAGAGGATTCCTTGGTTTATCTTCATTCTATCGTCGCTGATTTATTCAGTATTATGCAGCCATTGCAGCTCCTTTGATTGATAGGTTGAAGAAGGAGGCTTTATTTTGGGATGCTCTTGCAAATAGCAGTTTCAACTAGTTAAAGGGACTCCTTACCTCTGCTCCTATCTTAGTATGCCCGGACTTTTCCGAAGAATTTACTATACAATGTGATGCTAGTGGGCGTGGCATTGGGGCTGTTTTGCTACAGGAGCATGGAGTGATTGCCTTTGAGAGTCGTAAGCTTACAAATAAAGAAATGGCAATGAATGTTTATGACTAGGAGATGTTGGCTATCTTGCATGCAATTAAGAAGTGGCACCATTACTTGTATGGCAGCCGATTCAGAGTACACAGTGATCACAGGGTACTTAAGTATTTCCTTACTCAGTCCAATCTTACTCCTAAGCAGCGTCGTTGGGTAGCTACATTATAGAATTGTGATTTTGACATCATTCATACAAGGGGCAAAGATAATATAGTGGCTGATTCTCTTTCTCGTATGTGGGCTTGCGAAGTTTCAGCTACGACATAATTGCATAATGATTGGATTGAAGAATTACAGGAGGCTTATCTTCTAGATGAAGAATTCAGCCATATCTTTCAGAAATTACAAGGTCTTATGGAAGAAAACTCACATTATTAGTTAAAAAATGGCCTTATTTGGTTGAAAGGCAAGATTGTTATTCCTTCTACCTCTTCTTTTACATGGAAAATTATGGAGGAACTATATTCTTCGCCTCTAGTTGGACATTTAGGAGTTTTCAAGACCTATGATAGGATCAGCAAAAGTTTCTACTGGAAAGGACTGTGGAAAGATGTCAAGGACTTTGTCATGAAGTGTGTGCCTTGTCAGCAGAATAAGGATAGCACCCATAAGCCAGGAGGTTTGTTACAACCATTACCTATTCCTACATGTAAATGGACTCATATTACTATGGATTTCATTACTGGCTTGTCTACTACCAAGAAGGGATGGAATAGTATATATGTGGTGGTAGACAGACTCATCAAGGCATCCCATTTTATTCCAACCAAGATTTAGTTTATTGCTTCTCAAGTGGCCAGTCAGTTTATGGAGTAGATTTTTAGACTACATGGATTACTGCAGATGATTGTTCATGATAGAGACTCAAAGTTTATGAGTAACTTCTGGCAGGCGGTATTTACATCTATGGGCACTAAATTGGCTCCATCTACGGCCTATCATCCACAAACTGATGGATAGATAGAAATAGTCAATAAATGGTTGGAGACTTATCTTCGCCATTTCTGCTATGATGTCCAAACTTCATGGGATTCTTGGTTACACTTGGCTGAGTTTGCTTATAACAATTCTACCCATGCTAGTATTGGAGTTTCCCCCTTTGAGGCTTTGTATGGTTACAAGGTGCCCTTACCCACAGTCATCTTTAATGAAAGGATCAATCCTCAAGGGAAGGAAGAGTTAGAAAGAATGCAGACCCTTCTTCAGCAATGCAAGATGAATCTTAGGAAAGCTCAAGACCAAATGAAGATGTATGCTGATGAGAAGAGGCGGCCTTTAGAGTTCCAAGAAGGAGAGTTAGTTTTACTGAAGGTGCCCAAGTCTAAGTACTCTACATTAAAAGATGGATCTAGTAATAAGCTTGCCCACATGTTTTATGGCCCTTACCGAATCCTTAAGCGAATTGGAGACTTGGCAGATAGATTAGAGCTTCCCTCTTCCACAAAGATTCACAATGTCTTTCATGTTAGTTAGCTCAAGCCTTTTTATGGTGATCCAATGGATATAGTTGATGAGTTGCCACCTATTGATGAAGAATGTCTTATTCAGTACATCCCAGAGGCTGCTATAGGTCAACGTGAGAAGAAGCTTCGATCTCGTTCTATCGTGGAATATTTGATCAAATGGAGAGGTTTACCACCTGAGGAAGCTTCTTGGAGGATTGATTCTATATTGGATGAGTTTCCTTTCTTAAGGGATATATTGGTGGGGCTGAAGCCTATTGATTATGGAGCTAGTGATGATGCAGACAGGATCAGGATAGCACGCTGTTTTAGAACAGTTTTTATCATGCCTAATTTATAGAGTTAAGCTATCTATATAGGCTTAAAGCAATCTTCAAGAGCTTCGTTTTGATATATGGCACGCCTCATTTGGACACTTCTACTAGAAGTTATGGCAGATTTGGTCTAGCAGGGTCTGTTTACACAGCAAGCTGTCTACTTCATTTTGAGATTATCTGTTGAAGATTTTATGGTTCCATATACTTTTGAAATATTCCAGATCATGTACATAGCTGAGGCCTACTCTTGTTCTTCAATTTTAGTCCATATGGTTAGTCATACTTTATTCATTTTCCCATTTGTAAAGATGTAAAAACAGAGTAGTACTTTGTTCTATCCATCCTTTTCTAGTCTTCTAGGTTTGTTTTTGAGGACAAAAACTTTTGGGACGGGATGGATTGTAAGAAGTTGGGAATAGTGACTTAGTGTAAAATAATATTGATATTATGCCATGTCACACAGACATTGGTATAAAAGGAGAGGACGTAATTTTTCACATCTTTTTGATACATTAATACAATTACTGTCCTTCTTTCCCATCTTGCTCATAGCTTCCATGGCTTCTCCCTCTTTCCTATCTTTCTCTCTCCAAATCTAGTCTTTCTCTCTCCTTGTCACTCCTCTTTCTCTCTCCCTAGTCCACTCTCTGACAAACAATGTTGGTCATTTGTCTACTTGTAGTAATAGCAAATATTGTGGCCTGCATTAGTATTTGTGTTGCTTAAATTAGTACGCTTAATGATTGCTTACTAAGTAGGTCTAGCTATGTCTATCTTAATTTCGTAAAGGTAGCTTGAAGTAAGGTGTAAGATGAAAATTGACTTCCACTAAATGAACACCTTTTTAACAAAATTGGTTAAGGGCTAAGACCTTGTACTTGACCTTCAAAATATCTTGACCATAACTCTCTCTTACATCCCAAATGAACTAGAGAATTGAAATTCTTGCAAGTTGGAAGTAAGACTAAATGTTTTGAGTATGGTGCTTTTCTAGATTGCTTTGATTACTTGCATTGAAGCCCATTGGCTTGATCTAAGGGCCACCACTTGAAGGTGTTCCTCGATTGAAGTTGAAAGATCCCTTGGAGGTGCCCAAACGGGGCTTGAACCATGAGCATACTCTTCCCATGTAGCATGCTACTAACTAAATTAATGCTCCTATGTAGTAATCACATATACCAAGGCTTAGCTAGTAAGCGAATTGCAAAAATTGGGCAAAGACATTGACAAGGGAAAGTCTATCTATTTATATTCTTGTGAAATGCCATTGAAAGCCTTTAAAGAAACCCAAAGATTTGCAAGTTTAAAGTGTTTGTATCGCCTATTAAAAGTGTGGAAATGTTTTTCATAAACACTAGTGTGATGCTAGGGTAACAAGGCTCTAATTTACACAGGCAAGGATTGTGATTTATGATATTTCTTCGAAACGAACATTATTTTGGGCAGTTTATTAGGTACACTTGGAGTGGCCCATATGGGTAGAGGTAGAAATCCACTAGCTTGTCCTTGGGAATGGAACATAGCTTCTTGTGAAACACACACATATGCCTTCCCACCATAAGATTGTTCCTGGGAATCAAACCTAAGTCACGAAGGTTCTGGAGGTCTCTTATTGTTTCTCGATATCAGCACTTTGGATGAAGTCATCGTGAGGTATTTCCTGTGGTTGCTTCCTCCCGATTTGAGGACATCTCTGTTAGGTGGAATCTCAAGAGGATCTTCATTCTCACTCCCATGGCCTTGTCTACCTGCGTCGGTGCCTCCTCTTCTTCTTCCGCGGCCGCTGCTGCTGTTCGCACGCTGGAGCACAATACTTTCTTTGGGCAGCAGCTCGCCTGTTCTGCCCGACCAGCCTCTGCTCGGCTTATCAGCTTACGGTGTAGCTCTGTCTCCACCCGATGTGCAACCTCTGTTGCTTCCAAGGTATCTGTCTGGTAGAACTGCTTTAAATATCCTTAGGTTCAAATGGCTGCATTTTCTCTTTCTGTGCAGGTCTTTTATTTCATTTTGTGTGTGCTAACCGTCCCTCCGTAGAGCTTCCATTGGTAATTTACGATGTTTTCAACTTTCTCTTCCTCTGTAGGCAAGATGTCTAGTGTTGCCCTCGGAAATTTCACAAGTCTTCAAAGTTTGCCTTTATTACTCGAGATTGTCTGCAGCTGTACATTATCTTCGTTGCACTTGTGAACCTTACATTTGCAGCTCGATTTCTTTAGATCTGAATAGTATTGTATGTACTTGTGAACCTTACAGTTGCAGCAAGGTTTCTTCTATCTCTTACAAGTAATTGGTAATGGTGTAGTCATTAGCCGGCCTGCACTCTGGGGACCTTTTTATTATGCATTAGAGCGCTTGTTTAGATGTGAGTTCCCAGCCTTTCCTTTTGGGCTTTAGGTCCGCTTATATGCAGATGTGGAAACACAGTAAACAGTATCCAAGTGGTTGCTGTCTGTTTAAATGATGAATCCTTAAGGTGTAAGAGATTTTTTGTACCTTTGATTTACATTGACTAGTTGGCAAGGAAGCCTGCAGAGTTAGATTTTTATTTTCAAGTCAATCTGCTTCTAGGCTGGTGCTCGAAAACAACTTTAGTAATTTTGTATGTATCTATGTATGCATTGCAGTTCACCACCTTGAAGCCCCTTGGTGATCGCGTGCTTGTTAAGATACAAACTGTAGAGGAGAAAACAACTGGAGGGATTCTTTTGCCCACCACAGCTCAGAGCAAGCCACAAGGTGGGGAAGTGGTGGAAGTTGGAGATGGAAGGGCTGTTGGAGATAAAAAGGTTGCAGTGAGTGTGGAGGTCAGTTATCTCTAGCTCAACTGCATTTGCCACTGTGTTCGTATTGACTCTGCTGCTGGCAGGAATGCCTTTTGTTGTTTACGGAGTCTCTATATTCACGGAGACTGGTTTGTTGTGAAGTTACCAGCTATAACATTTTACAGCTTGCTAGACACGCTGAATCAGAAGGCAAATCATGAAACATAGTTATGAAAAGAGTCGTTCATCTGTCCTGTATGTTTTGAATGAGAGACTTTGCGGATATGTTTCCAATTATCGATGCAGAGAGTATATGGTAGGGTTTTCACTTTAGCCTTTTGGATTTTGAACATTTGCAGAAGGGGAAAAATGTTGTGTACTCCAAGTATGCTGGGACAGAGATTGACTTCAATGGTGTCAGCCATCTTTTGCTCAAGGAAGATGATCTTGTTGGCATCTTGGAAACTGATGATATCAAAGACTTGCAGCCCTTGAATGATAGGGTATTGATTGAGGTACTGTCACCCATTTCTTGGGTTGTAAGTATCAGTTCTAATAGTGGTTCATAGCTGTACATTTAGCATAGCCAACAACAGCTAGCTTGTCTGGAGCTGTTTGGGTAACTTAAACATCGTTGATGATGATACTGTGTATGCGTCGGTTGTGGCTTGATGCTGGAACAGTATTTAGATTGTAATTGGCATGCTGTGTGCAAGTAAAGTAAC
The DNA here is from genome assembly GCF_053477565.2 of Lygodium microphyllum. Classification (NCBI taxonomy): domain Eukaryota; kingdom Viridiplantae; phylum Streptophyta; class Polypodiopsida; order Schizaeales; family Lygodiaceae; genus Lygodium; species Lygodium microphyllum. The sequence goes on from NC_141148.1 coordinate 115,755,957, forward strand.
CTTGGTTGTTTATGTACTTGTATTGATTCTCAGGTTGCTGAAGCCGATGAAAAAACTGCAGGAGGAGTACTGCTCACAGACAGTGCAAAGGAAAAACCTGTAATTGGAACGGTATGTTTCTAGTGTATCTCAATTGTCTTAAGACCATGCACCTGCTTTGTCTCGCTTGCAATGTTAAAGTGATCATTCTGTCAGATCAAAGCTGTTGGACCTGGTGCGATTGGGGAAGATGGGACTCGAAAGCCTTTGGAGTTGAGCACAGGAAATACTGTAATGTATTCTAAATATGCTGGAAATGAGTTCAAGTGCAAAGATGGAACTCAGTATGTTGTCTTGAAGGCGGCAGATGTCTTGGCGGTTGTATCTTAAGCAGATGTCTTGGCGGTTGTATCTTAAACAATTCTGTGCTTGCGGCTATTAGTTAGTCTGTGTGCAGTGGATTCTTTACCCCTGTACGAGTCAGGGCAATTGAACCCTCCATCAATTCAGGTTCAAATATGTTCCTGTGTTTAGCCTTGTTAAAAGCATGTAAGTATGAAAACTTGATTCTTACAAGTGTGAAGCCAACTTGCGCCCAGGTGTAGTTTATATATATTCAGCTCTACTCCACTTAAACGTAATTTAGAGGTTTTGGTTATCTACCACAGATTTATGCCGGAATGCAACCATACTTGCCCTATACACATACCTACAACCATGTCAACCACAATCTTGGTCCCGAAGATTTATCTTGTGAAGACAAGTTTGTGGTTAGTTGTGTGAAGAAGCTGTAGTTGAGAAGTGATATGCCAATGGATTCAAGACTATTGTAGTTTTGGAGTCTTCATAAGATAGAGCTTTATGTAGCAAGTCATAGGATTGGGAAGAAAGTACCTGTCCAAACGTCAAGCCAACAATGGTATAGGTTTCTTCCTGAGTTTTGTAGTATGAAGCAAACTTTGACTAGCACTAATTGCGTCCAAGACATACTCTGAACTGGAACAGAACAAGAAAATTAAAGTGCACAATTGAGAGGTTTCTGTGAAAGTCGCAATGACATGACATATCATGAAAGACAGCTCTCCTGGGTCTGAATGCTTCTACTCGCTCAAAGTACTTACTCGATTCCTGATAAGTAGCTGCTTGGCTAGCTATATCTTAACTAGTGGGCACAGGGCCTAACATTGCAAGCAGTAATTTAGAGTGAGACATTAGATTTGACCAAAGCAGTGAGATCAAGTGGGAGCAACTGTTTTAATGGATCAGGGAGCATACTAATAGATACTCCTAAGATAGTTGGTCTTGCATACAGTGAAGAAGGCCAGGGAAAGGTGAGGCATTGGATGATTTGACAAATGGAGGAAAAATGGATTCTTTAGATAGTGCGTCCCGCAGACTACAGCGGAAATGTGAGGCAGGCATTGGAAAAGAACCAAGGGAAGTGTAGAGATTGATCAGTCTAGTGGTTGACTTGAATTTTTAATGGCGAGTAAATTAATTGAGATGAGATCAGCAGTGTTAAAGATTTGTTTTGAGAAAAACAGCAGCAAAGGAGTGTGGAAAGATGATGTTCCATCTTTTAAGGTTAGATGAGTCTTGCAGCATGTTAACTTGGTGCCAGAGGTTTCCACATGATGGAATTTGTGTGCCCATAAGGAGTGGGGGTAGTCCTGTATGCAAGGATTGGCTTAGTGATTGATTGAGCAAAGTTATATACTTCATGTTCTGTCAATGTTTAGGTGGTGTTCATAGTGCAGGACAAATAGTGATCGGTTGAGGAAAATTGAGGGACAAGTGAACTAGGGATAGCTGAATTGACAATCAATGGAAGTCATCTTCTACTGAGTAGACACAAGGAGATGAGAAAATTTGTAAACAGACGGATATTACTTTTGGATGTAGATAAAAAGCTTAACAATAGACACCCACTTGACATGGAACGGCAATTTCTAATGGTATTCAAAATCTATCTTGAGGGAATTGTCTCCGAACTGTATTTCACTGTGGGAGTCTCTATGGCAGGGGTGGAGGCAGTTCAAGACAAAGCTATTATCTGGTCTTGGAGGGAGGTCAAAGGGATAGTGGTGGATACAGGAAATATGATTGATTTTCCTTTCTTGATGGTAGGGGATATCAAGTGACATTGCACTCTGTATCCCAAGAATTTAAATGAGAGGGTTCTCTGCCAAAAAATAGTTTTTACAGGTACCTCAAAAAGTACAAAATGAACACTATCTAGGACATCAAACTAGCAAAAGTGAGATGATCAAAATATATATGTCAAAGTTTTGTTTTGATACGGCTTAATTAGTTGCAACTAGACATGCTATGTTTTTCACACATTTACCATAATTATTGTGCTTGTACAACTTAAAACATAATGACCTAGATATCATATAATTATATCACCACATGACAACTCATGCATTGTACATTTGTTATTAACAAACTTCACAACCAAGTCAATCTTGACAAGTGAAGAAGTTGATAGTAAATGCTTCTTGATCGTTAGTACATGTAAGGCATGTATAAGTATGAAAGTGTTGTCAACATAAACATCAATCAACATAATTTTACCTATGGGCACATATAATAGTACTACCCTTGGGAGGAGACTCCAAAAGCAAACGTTCTATGTTGTCAGAAGTGGTGTAGCAATGGAAGCATAACATGTGTTGAAATAAACTATCGAAACACAAGACAAAAGAGAAAAGACTAAGAAACAAAGAATACAATATAGATTAGAACTTAGATGTATACCTGAGAAATGAAATCTATATATTTGACATGAGATTGTTGCATACAATAGTAAGTCATTAGTTGTGTGTGGGCACTGACATTGGCTCTTATGGGACCTCCAAGTAGTGAACTTATCGAGGAGTTGTCCAAAATATATTGGCATGAATAGTGCCATAAAATATGTCAGGTCAGCTAGCATTAATGTTGGTCAAATGGTAACAATAAATGCTACAAGACAAAAATGTTACACAATAAAATAGACCAAAATATCCACATAATGTACCCAACCCATAATACATGCTCAGATTCACAAAAGAGCCAACATATTGCCAACACCCTCTCAGATCATGGGCGATTTGATACAATACAATGATACAATGATAAGTGACTCATTGTAGTCCATACAATAGAGAACCATCAAGTAGAACTATGAGTACCTAGGTAGTGGGTGATCAAGCCACCACCAAGGTGTCTTGGAGAGAACTTGATGTTCATGTCAATCGTATCAGCTCTTGAAAATAGAGGAGATCATAGTAGCTCTCAATGTTTGTCAACAATGCATCTAATGTAGCGCACACGACCATCTTGACACCAATGTCGTAGTGCATAAATGACCATGGACCTCCCTCCTTTGGCCACACTGCGAAAGTGTCCCCTCATGTGAGCTCTAGACGAAAGTGATCTACTTTGTCAAATAATTGACCCATCATTAATTGGGATGTCAATCCCAGCTCTAGGATTTAAACCTGCCAAACTTTAGTCGATGTGTCAGGGACGTCCCTCTCTAGATCTTGTGCATCTATATAGAAATATAGATGAGGCACGATCGCTCCATCTTACCACCCTCTCACACTCCCTCTTTGGCAGTGGATAGTTGTCAGGGATGACCCATCAGCACCATTAGAAAGCAGTTGAGGAAGGGGCCACCAAGCCCTTCCCCTAAAGAAGAGCATCCCTTTCGAGCCTTGGATTTCACCTTGGCTAGAGGACGTGAGTTGGAATCAAAGGCGGATGATGAGTCGTTGGAGGAGTTCACATCCCACTTTGACTTTTGTTCATTTTTCTTCGTGGAAGTCACTAACTCTTTGCAGTCCTTTCGCAAATGGCCCTTCTTGCCATGATGGTAACATTGGGCCTTCAACTTCTTTGTCTTCGAACCCTTCTTTGAAGCTACAAGAGACTCATATGAACCTTTATAATGTGATGGAAGCCGCCCCTAAGGTCGCAAGTCACCTCATGCTCAAGCAGCATCAAGGACATGAAGATAACTAACATGAGCCGTAGATGCTTGCGCCCTCAATGCATTCATCACTCTGTCAAACTCTGGAGGAAGCATATAGAGTGCCGTACCAACAAGATGTGCCTTTGATAGGGTAGATTGCATAGTTCGAAGTTGGTCCTAGAGTTTGGGTAACTCGAAGTAGAAATGATTGGATTGTATCTTTGGTATTAAACTTTAGTTGTTGGAGTTGGCCGTAGAGAGTAATAACACTCACAACGGAAGGAACCTTGTATATCAGTTGCAACTTTGACCATACATTTGAAGCTATATTGCCAGGAGGTAACTGTTGGTAGGATTTCTTTGGAAATACACTGAAGTAAGGCGGAGTAAGCACCAACAACATTCAAATCCCATGTAAGCATTGCTTTCTCATGGTTGTCTTCATCAAAATTTGCTAGAACAAGAGAAGGCCATTGAGGACGTGCAATAGCTCCGCAAACCACGCACCAGAATCTCTTCTAGATGACATAGGCCTTTATCACCGGACTCCATGTGTGATAATAAAGCCCATGGAGCTTGTCATCAATGGATGTGTATGGAGGAGCCATTTGTAGAGGATTTAGAATAGAAGTAGAGAAAATAAGGTATTTGGAGAGGAAACATAGCCAAAACATGAGTAGAGTGCAAAAAGCAAGAGTTCACATACAATATAATCCAAAATTTGACCAAAATAAGACAAAAGTTGTTGCAAGAAGTAAAAAATAATTAGTAAACAACCAAAAACAACAAAAATGACTTGAAGTTATATAGTTGCCTAGTCAGGAAGGAGTCAGGAATACCAAACACAGGTTGAGTACTGCCACAAATAGGCTGAAAAATTGTTGCAGTAGTCTGAAAACTGAAAACACAAGCAATAGAGGGGTTGTAGATAGCAGGCGATGGCAAATTTGTAGAAAACACAGGTAAAACAAGTCACATGGTTGGGGCAGCAGTTGCCTAATCAGCAAGGGTGAAAACAATCCTGAAATCAGCAAGAAAACATAGCAGAGGCATAAATCATGAGCTCCGATACCATGTTAGAAGTGGTGCCACAATGAAAGCATTAACATATGCTAAAATAAATTGCTAAAACACAATACAAAAGAGAGAAGAAAAGAAAGAGAGTACACAATACATATGAGAACTCATACGTATGCTTGAGAAATGGAATCCATATATTAGACATGAGATTGTTGCTTACAACATTGAGTCATTGGCTGCGTGGGCATCGACACTGACTCCTCTCTCCACGGGACCTCCAGATGGTGAGCTATTTGACTAAGGAGGAGCCCAAAATATATAGGCATGAATAATGCCATAAAATGTCAGGTTGGCCAACATTAATGTTGGTCGATTGGCAACAATTAATGTTATAAAGCATAAAATGCTACACAATAATGTGCCCAGCCCACAATACATGCTTAGACTCGCACATGACCTAACATATTGCTAACATATGTCGAGAAGTAATAGGTATCATTGTCTACTCAAGGCATCATTGTCAAAGTACCACATGTTTGAGATCCACAATAGACATGCAAGAATCATATAAAGAAGATTCATAACTACATTGTGTACAAATGTCCACTTGATATCCTACACATTTGGTAGACTTTGATTTCATAGAAGAGGCATCTACAATCACCAAACTGGTCTATTTCTTTGTTAGTGGAGTTTTGAGGTCTTGAAAGTGTCATTTAGGATGTAGAGAGAGAGTGCTATAGGTGGTAAAGCCTCCATTACATATTTTCAATATTTGAAATTCAAAAAATCATTTTAAATACTTTCTAAAAATGATATAAACATTTAGAATTACAAATTTTTGATTTATATATCTACATTTTAGCTCATGTCACCATAACAATGATAATCTTAACAGTAATGGCATCGGGTTTAGTCCACTCTACATTAAGGATATAATCACGATTGTATGATAGTGTAGTAGGCAAGACATAGAAAAAGACAAAGGTGTAAGACCTCAATCTCTGCTTCGAAGAGTAGTATCAGACTTCAAACTAGAGGCAATCAAGTGTAAAAGAGGTACTAATACAATATGTGTTTATGCATACAAAGTTACATTTACAACTTAAAACCTCAAAGCTTCTAATGCATAAACCTAATTGTAAATACTTAATCCTTACTATTTAACTCTTTGTAGATCACAGTAGATTTATAAAATTCAAGTGTTTTAAGACGTTTACCCCATCTCATATAGCAAATCCTATTAGGTTTAATTATGATATAAGTGAATTATTTTGTATATATCTACTCATCTAATCTTGAGGAATGATAGCTAGTTGGATGTTATTGATGTTTTGCAAGGTTCCACTACAGAAAAAATGTACAAAGGTATGAAAAAAAAGTAACTTGTAGAGAATAATGATCATATATATATATATATATATATATATATATATTACCCTCATACAACATTACCAAAATGGGGTACAATAACCCTCCATTTGCTTGATTTTAAAATCTTTGGATGGCCTTTGCCAAGCAACCCACTAGTGAAGGTTATAGGTAAAAAATATTTTCTAAGGTACAAAGAGCATTAAAACCTAATATCTAAAGTAGACTAAGCAAGATCACTTTCTTTATACCTATTAATGTATTTGTGGAAATTTTTTCTTTTTTCCTAATGTCGAGATGAGGAGATCCAAGGCCATACTCTTGGTGAAAAAACTAGCATATGATCATGTCTTGCAATTTGTTGATGAAGGATGGGAAATCAAAATAGAAGACAAGACCACTCACAAGATAGAGCATGGCTCTACTTATTACTTGTAAAAGTTACATAATGGCTACTCAAAATTTCATCCTTACCTTGTATTATAGTAGGTGACATTATATTACTAGTAGTTTGGTTACTTTAGACAAAAAAATTGATGAATTTAGTCAAGACCCTATATTAGATCTTGATATACGGTTCAATGAGGAAGCTATTACAATTCTGAATGTTACATCATCATGTATACTACATTTAGTAAGGAATGACTTGCCAAATGAAGATATTGAATTGCCAAGCTCATTTGTATTCAAACTGAATGAAAAAATGATAAACATTTATATCGCATTGTACAAATTTTTGTGTATATTTGATTTAAATTCTTTGTTGAGAAATATTTATGTTGAAAAGTTTGTAGGTATCAAAGATGAGGGAAAAGAGTACACATTGCAAAGACATTGAAGCAAAGCTCTTTTTACTTTCAACATGATTACAAGCAAAGATATTGAATCAAAGCTCTCTTTTCTTTTATCATAAAAACAATTACATATAGGAATTTTTATGATTAGATACTAAAGAGGCTATTGTTTTTTGGGAGGACTTTTCCTAGGAGTAACATTCTTTCTAGGAGTCCTTGGGGCACATTGGCTTTCTCTAAAACTTTACTTGCCACATGTGTTGAGAGCATGCTTTCATTTGGTGTAGTTTGGGGACCTCTTCTTCCTTGTTTGCTTCCATACTCTCCATGGCCTTCGTTTTGGCTTGTCCACATTTCTCCTTCTTAGGTTCCTCTTTGCCTCTTTAGTCAATATCTTTTTTGGTATCCCTTTGACCCCCTTTTTTGTCTCTCATCTCTATTGTACCTTCTTTTTACTTGGACATCCTTCTCTTCTTCCAACTACATGCTTACTATTGTAACAATCTCCAAAAAACTATATACATTTGAATAACTTAGAGTGTTATTTTACCTTTATTTTGAAATGGTCTAGTTTTTAAGTTTAACTTTACCTTAAATGTAACTTTCTTTGATGTTACTTTTATAGTTTTTCCATTATTACAATATTAAATCAATCTTCTCCAATTTGCAATTACTCTCCAACATCATGAATGGCTATCATTTGGATGAGGAGTCTAAAATCAACCAAAAAGTTAAAATTTAAAGTTACTTATGATAGCTTGTGTTTTTAATTATCTTAAGATCTCTTAATTAAGAACGTACCATACTAAGCACGCACTCCATCTTGGTGGCAACAAGAAGATCAAGAAGTATTGGAGATACTTTCTCAAGTACTTTAATCAATCTATTTGCACCTATATTTAAAAATCATGCAATTTGGGATACTTTAAAAAAACTAATAATTTAAATGATGAGGGAAGTCTTGAATTGTTTAACTTGTATCTTGGCATTTCCACAGGCTTTCCTTAAGAGAATTAGAAAATAACATTATTTATTAATGCAATCTATAACAACCAAGCTCTAATGGGTACTGCAAACAAAGTCATATGAAGAGAATTAAAGAAGAAAAAAATTGACAAATTGAGATATAAGGGCTAAATAGGGCTAAATTACTTACTTCTCATTGTTTGGAATTGTAAAAAGCTTCATAATATCAAAGAGGATTCAATTGAAGAGTTTTCCTGTTAGATATGCTCAATGCCCCACCCTCATAAGGTGCCACCACCAATGATCCATGGTGCTCTAAGTTGTAAGGTGCTCAATATGAGGAGAAGCCATATGTGAGCATGGACATTGGGCGGGTCTTGACTTGCATGCCAGATGAGGTTTATTTTATCATAGAGCAAAAAGGTGGCCTTTGTGGATCTAGCCTTTGGGTTAGATAGAGTAGGTATGCTGGTAGCAACTCAAGGCATAATGCATCGAGTTGTGGGGTGTGCGAGTTATCAGGAGCTCCTATTTTGGGGTCCCGGAGCTGCGGAAGCAACTCAAAAGGTTCATAATATGGTCGAACATGCCAACTAGACTACCTTTCTGGGCTATAAAAGGAGAACCCCTCTAAACCCATCGTCAATCTATCTTTCACCCAGTCATAGTTCTTTCAGCTACCTTAAGCTCTTCACCTATCATCTATCTGGATCACCATCTAAGCTTCACGGTGGAAGTGCATGAGTGGACAGAGCCATCTTTGTATTAGTTCATTTGAAATTAAAGCAGTCTCTGTTCTTCTCATATTTGTTGTGTGTTCTCTACTCCTTGCTCAGATCCTGTTGTGTAATTTCTACATGGTATCAAATCCTAGGGGGCTTTGAGGAGAGTGAAGAGTATGAAAGAGGCAAGGGTTTCAATAATGAAGAGGAGAAATGTCGTTTATTGTATCAAGTAGTGGTGTTGGTGCAACATGTGGTGGTGGTGATGTATACCGACAATTCAAACACAGAGGATTCGCCCACCAATCTTAAACAAAGGCAAGCTAGATGGTACAAACTATACTTTGTGGAAGTTTAAAATCACAACTATCATCGATTCTTATGAGCTTTTGGAGACGGTGATGGGGATTGACCCAGAACGACAACCCGCCCTTGACCCATAAAATTCGAGGGTTATGATTCCTCCAAATACAAATATTCTATGAGCTTAGAAATGAAGGAATGCAGATGCAGTGTGTATCTTAATTACAAGTTGTTCTGTGATAGTGTTTTGACATTGATTCAGCACACAACCAAGGCATTAGAGGCTTGGAATCCACTGAGGAGTCAGTATGAAATGTGAAATCAAACAAGGATTTGAAACTTGGAGAATCAACTAGCAATAGAAAAGTTTGTTGAAGGAGAGATAGCTGAAGCAATCATCACTCGGATCAAGAATCTATGTGATGGATTGTAACTATCCTAAACACTCAGGTAAGATCCCAAGCTTTGAATTTGAGGAATTTTGTGCACTACTAATGGAGAAGGAGTTGAGGCTTAAAGACAGAGAAGGTAGCAGCAGTGGAGATGTTGCATTCTTTGCTAATGCGAAAGGCAAGGGTGGTTCCTCTACTAATAGTGACAAAAAGAAGAAGGATGGTAAGAAAAAGTTTCAAGGAGATTTGCAAATTGTCATGCAAGAAGAAAGGACATGCAATTGCAGATTGTCGTGTCAAGAAGGTAGATGAAAATAATGGCACTATGAGAAGAATAAAGAGTAGGAGACAAGCAATGTGGCTAAAGCAGAGTTGGAGTTATTCATGGCGACTATTGAGGAAGTATGTTCCTCAACACAATAAATATCTAACACTGACTCATAGGTATTGGATAGTGGCACCTCTCATCACATGGCCAATAAGTAAGGTCTATATAGTTCTATGAAACCTTTGTAAGAATCCACATGAGGCTTATTCTGCTAAGAAACCATTTGTCTCACATTTTAGAACTTTTGGATGTGAATATTATGTACATGTTCCAAAGGATAAGGGAAACAAGTTAAATCCAAAAAACACAAAATGTATCTTCTTGGGTTATAGTGATGAGAAAAAGGCTTATAAATTGTATGACCACGAGGCAAGTAAGATTATAGCGAGCCATGATATCGTTTTCAAGGAGCAACCACACACATTGGTGGAGGAGGAGAATATAAGCTCTTCCACTGTATCATCCAACGAAGAAGTAGTCCACTATGAACCTATCCCAAGAGTTGTTCCTACTCTCAAGGGAGGAGGAAGCATTGTCTTTGGATGATGAGGACAAAGTAAAGGAGCCCATAGACTTGGAAGAAGCGCTTGCCAATCCAGGATGGAGAGTAGCTATGCAAGCTGAGTATGATAGCATACTGAAGAATGATACTTGGGAGCTAGTGGATTGGCTAGAAAAGAGGAATATTATTGGCACCAAGTGGGTTTGGAAGGTAAAGTACAAGGCTAATGGCAGCTTAGAAAAGTACAAAGCTAGATTAGTTACACAGGGATTTCCATTAGTTGAAGGATTTGATTTTCAAGAATCATTTGCTCTAACTGGTAGAATAACCACTGTTTGCATAGTACTTGTGTAGTGGCTGCCCATAACAAGTGGCTAGTTTACCAAATGGATGTCAAATTAATGTTCTTGAATGGTGACCTCAGGGGGAGGAGGTGTATGTGGTTCAACCACTAAGGTTTGAGGCCCCCCATTCTGAGAACAAAGTTTGTAAGCTGAAATAGACATTGTATGGGTTGAAACAAGCCCCTAGAGCATGGTACCAAAGGATAGATAAATTCTTTCTAGGTTTGAATCTCAAAAGATGTGCCTCAAATGCTAACATGTATATTTACAGGGATAGTGAAAATTTTGTAGTGATTGTCCTATAGGTGGATGACCTTCTTATTACATGTGACCTATGAAGATACGATCCATCAAACTCAAAAGGCTTTGAGCTCTGAGTTTGAAATGATAGGCTTGGGCTTGTTACATTATTGTTTGGGGATTGAAGGGCCTGGAAAAATCTTCATCTCTCAAAAGAAGTATGCATGGGAGATCTTAAAAGCATTTGGCATGACCGAGTGTAAGGATATAGCTACACCTATGGGGGTCAATGTGAACTTATCCATTGAGGATACATCTAAGCACTAGTAGACATTGGGAAGTATAGGAGTTTGGTTGGCAGCCTCATCTACTTGTGTAACACGAGACTAGATATAAGTTTTTTTGTTGGTGTTTTGAGCAAGTTCTCAAGCAAACCACGAGAGAGTCATTAGAAAGCTAGGATGCAGTTGTTCAAATACTTGAAGAGAATTCTTGACTATGATATCACATACAATTCCGAAAGTGATCTTATGGGCAAGTGTGACTCAGATTGGGAAGGTGACAATGATTCTAGGAAATCAGTTTTTAGATATTGTTTCTCTTTAGGTTTAAGAAATTTCTCTTGGATCAATAAGAAGCAACCAACAGTGGCATTGTCTTCTACCAAAGCAAAGTACAAGGTAGCTTGCTTTACTGCATGTGAATCAGTATGGTTAAGGAGAATACTATGCATACATAAGTACAGGATGAAGATCCAATAACAGTGCTAAGACGTGACAATCAGAGTTGCATTGCCATGGCAAAAAATATAGTTTTTCATGCATGCACCAAACATATTAAGATCCAATATCACTATGTGTGTGACTTGATTGAGGATGGAATAATAGAGTTGCTGTCCAATGGAAAAGAATGGAGTAGATATATTCACCAAAGCTCTTACAAAGGATCTCCTTTGAATTCATCTTCAGAGACTCGACATGGGGCTGAGAATATAGTTCTCACCTATGAGTGGACATTGAGGGGGGGTGTTAAATATGCTTCATGCCCCACCCTCATAAGGTGCCACTAATGATCCATGGTTCTCTAAGTTATAAGACCCCCATTATGAGGAGAAGCCATGTGTGAGCATGAATATTAGGTGGGTCCTATGACTTGTATGTCAGATGAGGTCTATGTGATGGGATGACAATCAAGTTGTTGCAGGTGTGAGAGTTATTAGGGGCCCCTATTTTGGGGTCCAGGGACTATAGAAGCGACCCTTGGTTGGGGGGTCTCAAGGGGGCCAGTAGCCCCCCTTGATAGGGGTCTGGGGCGGCAGCACCTTCTCCCTGATGGTAAATGGAATATTCCTTGGTCAACTAGGGAAGATTCATAATATTGTTGGACATGATGATTAGACTACTTTCCCATGCTATAAAAGGAAAACCCCTCTAAAGCCGTCCGCAATCTATCTTTCACCTAGTCAAAGTTCTTCTAGCTATCCTAAGCTCTTCGCCTATCATATGTCTAGATTGCCATCTAAGCTTCATAGTGGAAGTGTAGTGGAAGTGCACAGGTGGACAAAGCTATCTTTACATCAACTCATTTGAAATTAAAGTTGTCTCTATTCTTCTCATATTTGATGCGTATTCTTTACTCCTTGCTCAGATTATGTCCACTGTGTCACATAATTTCTACATTTCCAAGTCCACTTAGGATCTCAATGCACTCTTAAGTCAAGGGTTATATAATCCTACCTCTTGCCTATATCATCAAGAAAAAGGCAACTCATTAGAAAACATTTTGGATTAATGTTTGCAAGCAGATGTGGAAGCTCATTTTCTAATGATTGGAGCTCCTAAACTTCTTTTTCTTCTACTTTCTCTTATTCGTCCTCTTCTTGTTTGCTTGTTCTTTTATAGCCTTTTCTACTTTCTCTGTTGCTTTGCTGTCTCTTTCATGTGCAATCTCCTCAATTTTAATGTCTTGTGGCTTCTTATATGGTGGCACATTAAGAATATTGTGTGTTTATGAGTGTGTCAAATGGATTGGCTCAAGACAATCCTTAAAAATCTACATCTCATCATTCTCAAAATGATCATATCCTTATTTGTGTTGAGATCTATGCAATCACACTCCTAACATAGCCTCTTTGTACAGAGCAATAGAACAAGGGACATGCAACAACTTAGGATAAGTTGCCTTTATCCCATAGGCACAATGAGGAAAGTGGTATGATCTTGCAACTATAAAATAGTATACTTGACAATCATTTGAATGCAATGCTATTGTATTTTGTACTTACAATCTTGTCTCTCTCTACTCAAGATTGTGTTTATGGTCCAAGTTAATCTATCTTAGAACCTAATTCACTTGAGTAACAATTAGTGTGTCTAGTCTCAATAATCATGCTCCTTATCATTGACTTCCATCCTCCATAGCTAGACCTTGCTCAAGGATCTGTGTTTCTTAACATGGTATTAGAGACACTATGAGCTTGTTGGTTTAGCTTAGCTCAATGTTCCTCCATCTCCCCACAACCTTTTGGTAAACTCAGCTTCAATAGATGACTTCATCTCTCACTCCAATTATACTTTACCTTCTTTGTCTACCATAGCCAACAGTACCTACTTGTGTTGGAGCTCCTGGATCTCTCCGTACAAGCCATATCTCATTGAGCTTTATTCTAGGGTACTCTCTATTGATCCAAGTACAACTCCTTGTCACATAAATGACATTAAGCCTTTGGTAGCCCAACAAGGCACCTACCTTAGCTCACTATCCAAAATGTGTCGTCTGTTGATCGTACAACTCTTGCCATCTATACACAATGCTATTCACCCAAGTACCTTAGAGATTTTCAAGATAATGATATGGGCTCTCTCTTGATAAATTTTGAGCTCAAATAGTCCATGTGGGAGCTGCTACATAAAAAAAATGTAACGTCTTGCTGTGGACGTAGGACCCCCCCCCCCCCCCCCCCCCCCCGCCCAATTTTTTTGAGTTGAAAATTTTTTAAACTTTTCCCCCCATGTTGTCGCTAACGACAGGTGGCAAGGGGGGGGGAAGGGAAGGGACGGCGCCGACAGCAGCTGCAGTCGACGTGGAGAAGACGGAGATGATGATGATTAAGGGAGAGGTGATGTGGACGACAGAATTGTAGAAGAGGGCCATGTGGCCTACATTCCTTCCCCCCGACTCATGCTGAGTCCTCTATGCATGCAGGCAAGTGGTGGATGGGAGGAAGATGCCACCACCACCACCAGTTCACTCCGCCGCCACCCCGCCAAACCACCCCCCCCCCCCGCCCCCCCCCTTAAGCGACTAGAGGGAGGCCACCTTATTCTTCCCCCCTTGGGAGAAAGGAGGGCCTTACCACCCCTTGCCCTTGGCTACCGTGGCAGAGAGGGAGAGAGAGAGGAGAAGAAGAAGAGAAGAATAAGAAGAAGAGGGAGAGAGAGAGAGAGGAGAAGAAGAGGAGAAGGAGAAGAAGAGAAGAAGAAGAAGAGGGAGAGAGAGAGAGGAGAGGAAGAGAAGAAGAAGAAGAAGAAGAGAAGAATAAGAAGAAGAGGGAGAGAGAGAGAGGAGAAGAAGAGGAAGAGGAGAAGAAGAGAAGAAGAAGAAGAGGGAGAGAGAGAGGAGAGGAAGAGAAGAAGAAGAAGAAGAGAATAAGAGAGGGAGAGAGAGATGAGAAGAAGAAGAGAAGAATAAGAAGAAGAAGGAGAAGGAGCCTTTCCCCTCCGTAGAGGTGTCCACACACAGACCTTCTCTCCTATTGGCCGTGGACCGATACCCTGTTTCCGCATGATTATCCCTCGACTGCAACCTCATCTCGCTCCCCAATTGGCCCTTGCTAATTGAATACAAGACGCGGAAGTCGTGTGTAAAGCACATCTAAAGGAGAAGAGATCAAGGATGACACCCAAGCAAAAGCTGTCGCACCCAGATGGCAATCTCGCAATGAAAGCCGTGAGTGAGGACTTCACCGCCCATCCAACCGTGGTACAAGTCGTAAGTAGCATATTTCCAGTTTAATAAATGTTGCTTTGAGTCCTGTATGAGATGCATTAGATCCGTACGAGGATAGGACATTAAGAAGGATAAATTGCATCACAAGTACTCAACAGACTGAATTCCCCAAAATGAGCGTATCAAGAGAAGACCATTGTATTTAAATGCTATACAATGAATTCATAAATATATAAGACTCAAGCATTGTCAGTTTCCTGTCCTTGCAATAGTAGGTGCAATTTTTTGTCATTTCAAAGGTATATGTCGCAACTCGCATGTTTGATAGATTGTATGGCAAGCAACTTATTCTGGAAGAGAATCGTTTTGAAGCTTTAGACTTTGACCAAACTCTCGCTAGTAGCTCATGCCGTTCGATTGGGAATCTTGACGTTATACTTAACCAGTACAAACAATGATCATAAGGATTAGAGGCTAAGTTGCCTTGGGATCCACCCAATAACACTATATTTATTAATCCAAATTTGGGAATTGGGCTAGATACAAATAACTCCGGGCCTCAAAGGCAAGTAGAGAGCTCAAGGGGTTAGGGAAACTCGAGACAAAGGATAGGCTAATGCTTTTGAATTCACTGAGAAGAGGGTTAGGTTATTGATCAATATAAGTGCTCAATAGAATTTACATTCTCAATTAGTTGTATAAGACCTTGGCATGTGTCTTAGCCAAAGTGTTAAGTAGATTTGGCATGAAATCGCTTAGACCCCAAGGGGGAGAGTGAGTATGCGATGGAAGGTTATCACAACTGTTCTTGCAATGTTGGAAAAGGTTATCATTATTTTTATTGAATTGATCTAACATCGTCTTAAAAATGCTTTTGCATTAAATTGATTGTGGGATGTGAATTGGATGATTATTCCAAGTGCTTGTGTTTGATGGTAAATGCATGGTAGGGGTCTGTAATAACAAGTTTCCATGGGAATAAATGAATGTCCTTCTTGGAAGATGATATTAGGCTGATTGCCTTGATTGTGCTTGGTTCTTAACTAGATTAATTAAAGAAGGACACTTTGCGCGGGTGGATCATCTCTAAGGTCACATCGTGTCTCAACCAGAGAGGGCACTGCTCGATTCACAGGCCGAAGGTTGAGTGGTAAAAAGGCCAACCACGGAAAGTGTGTCTCACTCCTAGGTCGCTTGGGGTCAGTGGAGTTCTGGACACCCCTTGTCGAGTCCGGAAAAGAGCTATAGACTGCTGTGAGCCCAACATCTGGAGGCATTGGAAGATCCTATTCTAGATACTGGATAGAAATTTTGGTGCCATGTGATTTGGACCGGGTACTTCTGTTGGACATAAGGGATACATAATTCTCCTGTATGGGCAAGAGACAAAGATTAACTTGAGATAACTTAAGGAACTTGTTTAAACTTGTTCGTCAAGGGACTGCTTGTTTTGTTTTCATGTCTGTGCTGTAAATTACGCAAACAAAACCCTGTTCCCTAAAAGGATTAATTAATGAAACTAATTTTAAATGTCACACATAAATGTGGTATGACCTAATTAGAAAACTAAGGCTATCAAGGGAAGCGGGTGGGCAAAATCCCTAACGATGGGTCCATCCTACGGTAGGGTGGTCCTAGAGAATTGGGAGGCTTCTACAAATATTTATCGCCGTTTGACTTTAGGTATTGTTAAGTCAGAACCTTATTCATGCCATTTTAGGGGACCGGAATGGGACTATGCCCTACGGGCAAAGAGGTTGAGCGGTGCATCCCTCTTGTTTTCCATTCTCTTTGAACCAAGTGCGGTATGGATCTGCTTCGGATTGGGTATCTCTGCATAAAGTAGGATGTCCAAAACCCGACGCTAGAATGTTGTTAGGAGACCTTGGCCCTAGGAATCCAGATTTCAGGTCGATCCTAGCAGGTTCGATCGTGAACATTCCGTTGCGAGAGGCGAACTTGGGAAACCCTAGGTGACCAACCCCGGGACATTCCTTGGGAGTGCTAGGCGGAAACACTTATATTCGTTTCTTGATGGACTGCTAAAACGTGCTCAGGCATGTTACAAAAAAACCAATCAGGCCCAAAAAACCCTAAAGGGCAGCTATAGCCATTTTTATCCAAGCTCATGTTTCACTCCATTTTCTCACTCCTCTTAGCTCACTCAAGTGTCTGCCACTTTGATCCACTATACCATTGAAGTTCTAGAAATATTTCCATATCAAATCAGTAAGGACGGGAAGATTCAACAAATCAATAAGGATGAGAAGATTCAACAATTAAAGTTCAACATTAAGCTCAACAAGCATAGTATCTTTTGATACTCATTAGTGCTTCTTAGCACTTGTATCTCTTGACACATCCAAGAAACTCATTTGTTGTTCTAATATGAGATTTTTAATATTGATTTACTACTGCTTCTATCATCCAGTGTGGGGAAAGATTCACCGTCATGCTGCTTCAAAGGAACGGGCTTCCACACTTGGCAGACAAGGTTCAGGTTGATCTTGATGAAGAAGGGCCTTTGGTCAATAACAAGTGGCCAAGAGAAGAGACCTAGAGATGCTGCTTTTGCAGTAATATGACAAAAGAGTGATGACAAAGCCCAAGAAATCATCAAGCTTAAGCTTGATGATAGTTATATCCACCATGTAGACACATGTGATACATCTCATGCCACTTGGGAACAATTGGACACACTATTTGGTGCCCAATCTAAATCCTCAAAATATGGATTCTTGATTGAGTTTTTCAGGTTGAATAAAGGCTAATACATCCCTTGCAACTCACCTTAATTATATGAAAAGTTTGCTAACTCAACTTATAGGGATTAACTTAAAAATGAAAGAAGACATATGCATTGGAGTCTTGTTCAAGAGTCTTACTCTAGAATTTGGTAATGTCTCCACTACACTAATTAATATGCCAAATCCCAATTGGTAGACATCAAAGCATCCCTCCTAGAAGAAGACAAAAAGCTCAAAGGTAAAGAAGAAGCAAGCACTTCAAAGGAAGAAAAGACTCTCAAGAAAGACATTGTCTATGACTTTTGCAAAAGAATGGGACACATTGAAAATTTTTGTCATACCAAGAGAAGATCATAAAAGGCATACCTAGCAACTACCAAAGAAGAAGAAGACCACATGAAGAATAAGAATGAGAGCAAATTTTATGACTCGAGGAAATTCCAAAAAAGTGCAAAATGACATTAATTTAAGGTGAAAATTAAAGTTCGAAGGAAGTGGCGAATGTGGATATGACAATTTTAAGTAGCTATGGAAGATGGAAATTCAAATCACTTCTGATGTGACCGACTTTGCAGTGGTTATGAAATTTTTAATAAAATTTTAAGGTGCTAGATCGAAGCAAAATGAGGTTCAGGCAGTTCGAGACTTCAGGACAGACACACAGAATTTTTTAGAATCAGAATTGGTCATTGGGGGGGACACGAGAGAAGCTGGAGACTAGAGGGATCAAATTGACTTAGAAGATTAGAAAGGGCATGACCCTTGGGCTTCCTTAGGGCCCCCAAAAATTGATGAGTAGGAGGGGGGGGGGGGGGGGGGGTTAGTTTTTAAACGAGCACAAGTAGACACAGAGGCGCCATGACAATTTTCTGATGTGGGGGGTTTATGGGGTTGTGATCACACCAGTCTCTTTGTCAAAAATTTCCCCCACAATCGCTCATCTCTGATCAAGAAATGGTGGATTGTAGAGAGAGAATCAAAATTATTCTTTTTCTCTCCTCCCTCTCTGTCCTCTTGAAGGTGGTTCATGTGATAATTCTTGGAAGAGATTGGAATGAAGATCAGTTTTCTGGCTTAAATCATCGAATCGATATCAAATCATGCTGATGCTAAGAAATGATGACCAACGTGGTTTGAATATCAATGGCGGGTCTAATGGTTTCCTGAAAATTCAAATCTTAATTCCCAAAACCCGAGAAATGGCGGCAAACCTCTTTTTAATGGAAAATATAATCTTTTTTGACAATTTGTAATGTAAATATTGTTCGTTTGCGATTAAAATTTGTTTGATGCTTGGTTGCAATATGTTTGAGGGCTGTGTATCATAAAATTTAGAATTTGTGTCCATAATCATGAGTTATTAATTTTTGAAAACCCAAAAAGCATATTTTAAAAGGAAAAATATTGTTCGTTTGCGATGAAAATTTATTTGATGCTTGGTTGCAATATGTTTGAGGGCTGTGTATCATAAAATTTAGAATTTGTGTATATAATCATGAGCTATTAATTTTTGAAAACCCAAAAGCATATTTTTAAAGGAAAAATGATGGTTTTCATTATTTTGGGTAATCGAATCTTTATTCATGTGGGATAAAATTAAATGTCAAGATGGATTAGAGTGTGAGTTAATTTTTTGACTAAAGAAAAACAAGAAAAATAGAAAAAAAAGTTTTATGTATGAAAAAATTACATAAAATTATGAATATGTTCATGAATGTATGGTGGGGCTAGGGCATGAGGTTTGAATTTATCCCCATTCTTTATGTCATAGTACATACTTATCACTTTTCATATACAAAAAACACATTAAAAATACTATTTACACCAACCAATGAATGCAAAATCATAAACGGTAGGGAAAATGGTAGTGGAAAGATGAATATCATGTGGAATGTTGATTCTATGCATTTCTTGACATATAGGATTCATCCATTTTAAGTCGAAGAAAGGCAGTAGCATGAATTACTTCGGTGTTGCCTAAGCAATGACGCACCGTGTTAGGGTGAAATCATGAAAAGATTAATTTGTGCACATCCATATTGTTTGATCTAGAAGTTTACTTGTTTGTGCACTTAAATGCATTCACTTTGCATTTGCATTTCTATACGCAGTATCATAAGAATTATCTCCTTGATACATATAGCACCTATTTTTGAGTGATTGATCTACGTTGCGTGTGAGGTTCCCTAAGCCATAGGTTTAGATAATCATTTCCCTTGGGACCTGATTTGGTAAGCATTAAATTATCTCCTGGAACAAACATTAAAAGAGAGGACTATGTTTCGTATGTGCTTTATGTTGAAATGACATATCATGGCGCTAATCCATGGGGTGTAGGATAGCCATAGTGGGGCCATAGCAATAAGTTGGGGGGGAGGGGGGGGGTGCTCCCTTCGTTTGTGCTACGAGGTGCTAGACATCATTATGTTTGGGTACTCCAATTGCTTGGAGTTGGGAAGGGAAACATGTTGGATTGCGATCTAGAAATTATATCTACAAATGTATTCTTTGGTATGATCAGTTTGTAGCATCTATACACTCCTAGCCGCGAGGCCATGGGGTTGTTTAGGTGAGTTTAGGAGGCACTAGTAGAGCCTAAGAGCTAGTATTGGGTCCATTTTTTGTCTCAATAGTTACTGGGAGCCGCTAAAGTGGTAATTTTTCAGTCTTGATTGACTAGGGGACTAGTTAGTCAATTTATGCCAAAGAGCATCGAGATTGACCCATTATTTCCCCGTAAACACCATCAAACTAAGATCTAAAAACTAGAAATAGTTGAACGGGCTAGATTGTGGTGGGCTGAAATCTTTAGGAGGTATTCCCCTCAATCTATCAGCCTAATATCCCTACGAGGGAGCGATCTTAGTGACCCTAGTAGCACAAACATTCCATTAGGAGGAGGAGGAGGAGGAGGAGGAAGGTCTAGTGCTCCTTCTCCCAGTAAGGTAGTCCACTTCAAGTGGAGTTGTGGTCGTACCATTACAAAATCCTTTAAAAAATCCTATCATCATTATGGTGTACCCTATTGCAATTCCTATAGAAACGCCCGATTCGCTAGCTTTAGGTTACCCTCTACCCATCTTTATGTTGAAAAACTCAGATCTAGAGTTTTGCTAGCTATGGCGGACGCAAGTTATAAACATAAAACATGATTGAGGTAAATAATTGTAACTCAAGTGAATTAGGTTCGAAGATAGATTAACTTGGACTCATAAACACAATCTTGAGTGACAGAAAATGATAGTACTATATATATTGAAATGAGTGTCAAGTACATGCTTATATAGCTTTTTGGATAGTACCACTATACCTCACTGTGCTTATGGGATTGTGTCATCTCTTCCTAGAGCATACATCATATGTCTATCTTCCAACCTCTTTAGGGCATACATCCAACCTCTATGGGCAAGCATCATTTGCTATTCTCAACACCCCCCCCTCAAATGATGAGTCTCTACCATTGCGGGATTTTGCCCCCCCTACATGGTGACATGGCTCGGGAGACTAGCTCTTTGGTAGCCTAGTCATGTAAAGGCTTGAAACTTTACATCTTTGGTAAGGGCTTTTATATCCACTATGTGAAACAAGATCCACTACGAGAAATAAAGATCCACAATGGGAAAACATGATCCACTTATGGGAATTTTTTTGTTGTCAGCAACAGAAATTTCTTTATTTGCTTATTTGGCATCCTTTGGTAATGTCCTCGATCTTCTTGGTATTTTCTTCATGCTCTTCATCTTTGACTTGTTCTTCATTATCTTGTGCTCTAGTCTTCTTTGTAAGGTTCTTTTTCTCAGTGATTTTGAGATGGATACAAATAGGTACATTGCTATGACTTGAAATGACTTGTTGAATCATTGCATAAATCTTGAGATGCATATATTTGGGGATTCCATGTGGTTTTGAAAGATAGATACATTTCTCTTTGGATAGCTTTGGGACTTGCTAGAATACATGGATTGGTATCACATTAGCATTGCATTTTCTATCCAGGTTGGACACTTCTGCATAAAAAATCTCCCTTTTAAAGGCATGAGAAGGTCTCACCATTGAGAAAATGCTTAAGGCAGTCTCTAGTCCCTTATAATGAGATTGAGGCTTACAAGGGGTTTGATAAAGAACTGGTTTGTAGTGTGTGAAAAGAGCTTGATTGAGTTAGAGATTTTTTTCAAACTAAATTTTAGACTTTAGAAAAAAAAACAAAGCAAGGATAATGTCGAGTTGCATAGGTGGTGAATATATTTGAGATGGGCTCTGGGAATTTGGGCCATTGATGAGAAGAGGGAGCACGAGCTCAATGAAAGGTTGCAATCTTTGAGGACATTGACTATAATACCCAGGCCCTACTACAGTTCAGAGGGGAGATGACTTCTGCAGCAAGGATCTGGAAGAAAAGTCAAAGCTGGGTGGTGTTTGCGATGTCAACACAGCCCCTATACTGCTAAGCCCGCAGGGAGCCGCCATAGCCACCTTCACAAGGCACTCCATCGGAGCTTCTCCCATCACTCAAAAAACCACTAGACATAGAGAAGCATATGAGACGTTTGGATCCATTATATTTTGGTGTGGGTATGAGATTCAGGTGTTACAATGCTCAATTGGGACGACGATGAGTGTTAAGGACTAAGAGATAAGATGACACTTACGAAGGGTAGACAGGCATACCACGATGGCGATACCATTAACATCACTATCAAGCAACAATCAACTCAAACTTCTTCTTCTTCTTAAGACAATCAGGCCTCAAGGGAATTGATGCCTAATGCATTAGGATGGATCAATCAATTGGAGAACTTTCAATGCAAATATTGGTTTAGTGGAATGTGCAAATCTTGCATGGAAGCAGTGTTGGAAGGAGGCCCACAAGGAGAAGAGACGAGGCTGCTTGTCTACCCTATTTCTCTCTCCTTTCAAATGATAGATTAAGAAAAATGGACCTAAGGTGGATTTTAAGTGAAGAGAAGGATATGAGATGAAGAATAAGCCTAAGGTATGGATATGGAAGAGGGCCTTAAGGTAGGTTCAACTCTTACTATCCATTCATAATAAAAATGCACTAAAGAAGGACTCTACTCTAATGAAGCTAGTTATAGCTCACCATGGATCTAATACCATGTTGAGAAACATGGATCTAGATCTATGCTAGCTATGGTGGATGGAGATTATAAACATAAAACATGATTGAGGTAAAGAATTGTAACTCAAGTGAATTAGGTTCCAAGATAGATTAACTTGCACTCATAAACACAATCTTGAGTGACACAGAATGATAGTACTATATATATTGAAATGAGTGTCAAGTACATGCTTATATAGCTTTTTGGATAGTACCATTTTACCTCACCATGCTTATGGGATTCTGTCATCTCTTCCTAAGCATACATCATATGTTTATCTTCCAGCCTCTTCAAGGCATACATCTAGCCTCTATGGGCAATCATCATTTGTTATTCTCAACACTTTAATGGGTTATCGGTGGAGGATGGAGAGCTACACATTGGTGAGTTCCAAAAACTCATGTTCAATTTGTCAAATTCAAGATGAGGACATATTATGATGCTTTTTAACATGACCCTAAAAGGGAGGACTGCAATGTGGTATCATGGCTTAGAAGTGGGTATCATAACCATGATCGATCTATTCTTTGCAGTCTTTTGAAGATAATTTGCCTTGAAAGAGGTGGTCAGTTTTTGCTATATGTGCTAAATGTGACATGCCAAGAGCCCCATGAAAATGTCAGAGTATATGCCAAGAAGATGAACGAGGTCTTTTGCAAATTGCAAGCCTCTATTCCTATCCCACTTGCTTCCTAATTGTAATATTTCTTGCATGGATTGGACGCAGTTGAGTAGTGTCCCTCTAGCAAATATAGATATTGCCATAACCTAAGAAGAGGAAGTAGAATCCCACTTACAAGCAGCCTATGCATTGAGAGAATTTAAATTTGAGCCTCAATCTTGGAAATAATTTGGGATTAGTTAGTGGAGATCAAGCAGCCTATGCATTGAGAGAATTTAAATTTGAGCCTCAGTCTTGGAAATAATTTGGGATTAGTTAGTGGAGATCAAGGTGCGATCAGTACCTCTGTGACGAACTCGAATGGTAGAGGAAGCATGATGCAAAATATGCATTTGTTACTACATTAAACATATATGATCACTAAGAAATACCACCAGATTGTTGGTGGATGTTTATTTCTTAAAGCGTCAACAAAATTTGATGGGTACTAGAAAGCCCAATGATGGGGGCCCATCACGATTCAGTTGTAAGTGGTGTGGTGGGCAATATTTCCCTTGGAATTGTCCTAATGTCAAATACGATATATGTGAGAAGTCTGGTACCTATTGGAGTATGGATCTAACTCATGATTATTTGATTTAAATTTGAAGGCATTCATCACAAAAAATAAGAGGAGTAGCAGCCATTACATGGGCCCTAAGGGGCCTTCTTCTTGTGAAGCTCAAGGGCTGCTTATCCATCAAACTAAGGGCCTGATTGTTGCTAGATAAGCAAGGGGTTTAGTTTGCACAAATAGAGAAGAAGAAAGAAAGGAAGTTTGTTAGTTAGAGCTTGAAGCTCTGAGGAGTGGTTTCCTGATAGTTATGGACATGCTACCTACAATCAATGCCATTAAGGCACGTTTGAGGCCTAGCATATTTCATGTTATCCAAGGATGGCGTATGATCCACAATTTCCTTCTCTCTTAATCTTCTTAAAGGTTTATTTAAAACCTTAGCTCTAAATTAACCACTTTCACACCCTCTTAGGGATAGCTTACTACACATAAGCAAGGGGTTTAGTTTGCACAGATAGAGAAGAAGAAGGACAGGAAGTTTGTTAGCTGGAGCTTGAAGCTCTGAGTGGCTGCCTAATAATTGAGGACGTGCTGCCCACAATCAACATCATCAATGAATGTTTGAGGAATGGCATATTTCACGTCATCCAAAAGTGGCTTGTGATCCACAATTTCCTTCTCTCCTTAGCTCTAAATTGACCACTTTCACGCCCTCTTTTCTATAAAATTTTTATCACTAAGTCTTGTTCACACTACTAGGGAAACTACTTTCTTTTGTAAGGCTGTGTTCACACTACCAAATTCAAATATGGTTCATCTTAAATCATTTCATATTGTTACATTAAATAGGCTAAAGGGTTAGTTGTATGAAAATTTCCATTGCTCAAAAACCTGATTATAATCTCATCTAGACTAGAAATGGGAACTCCAACAGTCACAATGTGTGACCGGGCCTTCCTTTATTCAAACTGTCACTAAAAGAATAAAGAATAAAGTGACGGTGATGGGCGCCCGCCACCTATAGTGTGTAGTAGCGGTGACTGTCAGTATAGTAATACACGGACGGCTAGGCAGAGGCACCTTTACCCCCAACAACCTTCCACTTAAAGGCGAATCTACCCCAGCGACGAGTGAAAAGAAAAAGAAAAAAGACAATACAACATGTACACATGTACAACAGGATGAGGAAAGACATCATCTCATCCCACACCCATCAACCTCCTGAGGAAGGCAAAGCGCTCTATAGAGAGGCTTTTCGTGAGCACATCTGCAAGATTCTGGTTAGTCGAGATCTTGACAAGATCAACAGACTTGTCCTCAACAACCCCACGTATGAAGTGATACCTCACCTCAATGTGTTTCATCTTTGCATGGAAGACCGGATTCTTGGCTAACTAAATAGCACTCATAGAATCCAAATGCAATGTAGGGATAGCATCAATACCAAGGTCAACAACTAAACGACCCAACCAAATGGCCTCCTTGCAAGCCTCAGTGGCTGCAACATACTCAGCCTCTGTAGTAGAAAGGGCCGTACATTTTTGTACCTTGGACTTCGAAGAAACAACACCTCCAGCATAAGTGAATACATAGCTGAAAGTGGATTTCCTACTATCTGCATGTCCTGCATAATCAGAGTCAGTGTACCCCACAACTCCTATATCTTGGTTACCATAGCATATGCACATAACTGCAGTGCCCTTTAGGTACCTCATGATACCCTTCACGGCATCCCAATGCTTCTTGTTAGGTGTAGCCATATAGCGTGCCAAAACACCAACTACAAAGGCAATATTTGGAGAGTGGCTATCATGGTATACATAAGACTGCCCTCTGCAGATGCATAGGGAATCTTGGCCATCTCGGCCCTCTGCTCATCTATCTATGGACAATCAGCCTGTGATACCTTCACATAAGAAGGCAATGGACAGCCAATAGGCTTTATGTCCTGCATGCGAAAGCGCTCAAGGACTTTATGAATGTACTCCCTCTGTGATAAGTAGAGGAATCCCTGATGACTGTCGCGTCTAACTCGCATACCAAGTATGCAAGCGGCCTGTCCCAGATCTTTCATCTCAAAGCTCTTCTTGAGCTGAGCCTTAAGAGCATCTAGCTCATCATGAGCTTTCCTTGCTATCAGCATATCATCCACATAGAGTACCAAAATCAATAAAGAACCATCATGGGCTTTCTTTGTGTAAAGACACGGATCCATAGCACTCTGGCTGTAGCCCTGTGACTGCATAAAGGCATCAAACTCATGATACCACTCCCTAGGTGCCTGTTTCAAGCCATAAAGACTTTTCTTCAATTTGCACACTAGGTGCTCCTTGCAAGGTTCTGCAAAGCCCTTAGGCTGCTCCATATAAATCTCATCATGCAATTCCCCATGTAAGAAAGCTGTCTTGACATCCATCTGGTATAAATCCAAGTCAAGCTGAGCAACCAAAGCCAAGACTAAGCACATGGTGGTCATCTTAACCACAGGAGAAAAGATCTCGTCAAAGTCCACACCATGCTCCTGCTTAAAACCCTTTGCTACCAATCTAGCCTTGTATGCCGGCTTGGGGTGTCCAAGGGTACATTTTAGCTTGTACACCCACTTGCATGGCAAAGCCTTCTTGCCTATAGGCAAGGAAACCAAATCCCAAGTGTCATTCTTATGCAGGGAGTCTATCTCAAACTGCATAGCCCTCTCCCAGGAGTGATTGTCACCCTGTGCATAGCCTCATCATAAGTGAAAGGCTCTCCTACATCTGTAACCAAGACATAATGCATCGAGGGCTGAAATCTATCTGGTGGACGTCTGTCTCTAGTAGACCGTCTCACGGTAGGCTTTGCTGCCTGCCCAGCTGCTTGTCCAACGCCCTGACCATGAGCATCTGCAGTAGCTATAGGTTGTCCAACTGGCTGTGTGGGAGCTCTCGGCTCCTCCTAAAATATGACCTTGCGGATCTCAACAACTCTCTCAGGCTGTCTATGCATCTTGTCTTCATGGAAGACTACATCATGACTACGGATGACTTTCCGCGCCTGCGGATCCCAGAGACGATAACCCATCTTGCCTGCATCCCCATAACCAAGGAAAATGCATTTGACACTCTTGGGATCCAGCTTACTCCTCTTATCCCTGGGCACATGGCAAAATGCCTCACATCCAAAGACACGGAGATGAGCATAAGAGGGAGGTTTTCTAGTCCATACCTCCTCTGCAACCTGGAAATCCAAACCACTAGAGGGTGATCTGTTTATGACATGCACAGCTGTACTAACTGCCTCAACCCAAAAGCTCTGGGGTAGGCCTGCATGGCTAAGCATACTGCGTACACACTCCTGGATGGTTCTATTCATCCGCTCAGCCAAACCATTCTGGGGTGGGTGTAGGGGGTGGTCAACTGACGCTTAATACCCCTCTCATCACATAACTGCTCAAAGGCACGTGAGACATACTCACCCCCATTATCTATCCTTAGGGATTTTAGCCTATACCTAGACTGGTTCTCAACCAATGCAAGCCATCTCTGAAATATAGCCAAGTCATCGGATTTCAGCTTAATTGCATAAGCCCAAACTTTTTGTGAAAAGTCATCTATGAACGTAATAAAATACTTTGCACCACCCATAGACTGACAAGGCATGGGCCCACAGACATCTGAATGTACCAATGCCAAGGGCTCACTCATGCCTGGCCTACCAGACTTCTTATGCGTAGACCTAGTCTATCTGCCATAAAGATAATGCTCACATGAATCAAAACATGCATAATCAAGGGGCGGTAAGTACTGCAAACTAGAGAGCATTTTCATTCCCTTCAAAGACATATGGCCCAAACAGGCATGCCAAAGAGATACATGTGGGATAGAACCCACAGACAAAACACGATCAAGGGAAGAAGCTGATACAATCAAGGGGTAGAGATTGCTAGCCTTGGCACCTCTCGCAATCACAAGTCTGCCACGAGTGATCTTTCATGCAGAGTCTCCAAAACATACATGATATCCTGCATCATCAAGCTGTCCAGCTGACATGAGACTACGTGTCAAAGCAGGTACATGACGTACATCTTGCATAACGAAACTGTTGCCAGAAGGAAACTGCAGCCTAACATCACCAATGCCCACAATATCAAGAGAGCTATCATCACCCAAGCGCACAGAACCTGAAATAGTACGGTATGAATGAAACCACTCTCGGCAAGGTGTCACATGAAAGGACGCACCTGAGTCCAAGAGCCAACACTCTGCGTACATAGAGTGTATCTCTGTCATCTGCGAGGCACTAGAAGAAGCTGCTAGGATATAATCATCATCATCAACATCCTCAGGCTGCATAACATTGATCTCTTCAATTTTAACACTGGACTTTCCAGGTACTAAGCTGCGATCAGAAGACTTATCCTACACTTTGTCTTTCCCCTTATCTTTGCGCCTTTCATTGCGCAATTCATGGCATTGTGGCCTAATATGGCCCTTTTTTCCACAATGGTGACAAGTAACATTTTCATTCTTGCCACGGGATTTGCTACGTGACTTTCCACAAGACTTGGACCGAGATTTCTGACAATCCCATCCATGGCCACTACCACTATCATGCTTTTCATATCCATCATTCCTGCCTCTAACTGTCATAACATGAGACACATGAGAGGCATCCAAATTCTTACGGTTAACCTCTACAGAAGAGCACTCTCAACATCAGATAATTTCAAGGTAGCAGTAGAGGCACATAATGCAGTGCGGAATACATCCCATGACTCGTTAAGAGTACCAAGCAAGAAAAGAGGAGTGACATCCTTTGCAAAAGTGATGCCATGCGAAGTCAAGTTCTTGAGTATAGCATGGAACTGGCTCAAGTGAGAAGACATAGTCACATTCTCCTTCATGCGCAGATCTATAAGCTGCTTCAACCAGTACATCTGACTTGCTGGAATTTTCTTGTCATAGAGATTTTTGATCTTTTCCCACAACTGCAATGCACTCTATTCTTTCTCAAAGACATTATAGTGAACCTGTTTTGTGAGAGACAATACAATAGTGGACTTGTGTAACTCATCAAGCTCAAGCCATTCCTCATCTGGCATAGTTGCAGGTGGATGCCCGCTTAACCTCAAAGGTTTGATCTGCGATTTCTGCACCAACACCTGCCAAATATGGCTTTTCCAATAAGAGTAATTCATACCATCAAGCTTAGTGATGTTGAAAATAGCATGATCAGTGGACGAACTCGCCATAATGCAGGCTGGAAGACTGTAGACAGTTCAAAACTGCTTGTTGTTTACAGCAGAAAATGATAAAAAAATCACCAAAATCGAGGAAAAATGGCAAAGAAAGTGGAATCAAAGCTGCTGCCCACCAAGTACTAGTGAAAATACATAATTTTAGAGTGTTTCAACATGAAAAATCCATGTCAGTCCATACATATATGTTTGCTGTAATAAATTTTAAATTTCAGTAAAAGAGAGCTAACAGTGCCAAAATTGGATCCCAAGGCAATCAGATACTACCAAGACCAAAGCTGGCATCATGCGGGCATAGCATAAGCATATGACAATCGATAAGCATGAATCCAACACCCAAGTATGTCATACAAACATCTGCCAGTGAGTAGGTACACCCCCCAGGCAACGGGGCAAAGTGTTCCTGCTACTACCAAAACTTGATACAAGTAGGTGTCAGTTCACAAAGATATGGATCCAAAACTGAGACTTAGCTCATAAGCATACAGTGAACCAAGACATATGATGTATCATCCTAAAAGGTAAGAAGTCCCAAAGTCTCAAGTGTCTGTAACTGCTCAATAGCATGTAACGGCTCAATGCATAAAAGTACCACCTGTTCAATGTTTGATAAGCATTCAAGAATGCTCCCACTGCCACAAAAGCCATATGGATGAGCTCAAGAGCTCAAGCCAAGGCAAGACATAGTGCCAATGACATAAGTCCAAGACAATACATCAATAGTACATCCCGAACATGTAGGCGGTAGAGCATCCGTATGTAGCATCCATAAGCATGTAAGACATCAAGTACATCCCAAGATACAACTATGGCAAGCCAATAAACAGTTCAAGTAGGCTCCAAGAATCCAAGGTCAAGCCAAGACCAAGCTCCAGTAGCAATAGGCTCTAAACAATGTAACTAGCATGTAGTAATGGCATAGACTAAGCATGTCAAGACCGGTCAGACATAAGCAATATACATGCCATAAGTACATCCAAGATGGAGCATCCAAATACTTTGCAAAGTGAGCTCAAGCTCAACCAATGATCCCGAATCAAAACCAAGCTCTATGTCGAGCCCCAAGTGTCAATACATTACCATATATGCCCGAAACATAGCCCGAAAAGCATAGGCATAAGCATACATGAGTAAAATGATTTCAGCCCAACTGTGTACATCAGTGACTTACTATTCAAATTGAGAATTTCAGTATCAAAATCCGCTCCAAATGGTTGCCAAACAATAGGCATACATTCCCCTAACATCCAAGCATCAAACGAGACCAACTGGGCATCAAATGACAATGCCAAACAAGCTATAGCATCAAATGTCAGTGTAACACTGTCATAAAGTGCCTGTGGACTATTATGACAGTCCCAAATCAATGTTAAATTAGTCCAAATGCTATGCCAACACATCAACCATCAAAACCAAGCATCAAAGCATGTTCATATGCCCAAAATGGAGCCTTTCCAAGTGCCAATGGAGGGGAAGAGCTGTTGTTGTGACTGTCAATGCTGAAGACACATATGGGAGGGTTGCATGATTCCGCCAACTGTAAACACATATGGGAGGGCTGCGTGATTCTGCCAACTGTAAATGTTGGTCTTGGGGCTGCAAAAAATGGTGGCCAAGCTTCGGAGGCGGTTAAAGCCAAGGAAGGCCTCAAACAAGCTCCAGCAAGTCTTGTTCAAAGGCAAGTGAGATATGAAGCAAGGGAGCTTCAATGGTGGCTACCCCAATCTTGTTTACAGCCTATGAGACCTGAGAACTGAAGTAAACCCTGAAGAAAATGATCAAATACCTTTGATGTAATGCCCTAAAAGTGCCCAACAATGCCGGGAAGGTGCTCGGGAAGCCGGGGAGTGACGGGAGCTCGAAGGAGTCGGATATGACTGCCGGGAAGGAGACCCAATGCAAGTAGGGAGTTGATGGGATGTTGAGAATGCCACGAACCAAGCTCAAGAGTCAGAAAGCAAAGCTCTGATACCAGTTGAAAGGGAGCGATGGATCGAAGGTTGGACTTGAGAGCTATGGCGGGAGAGCAAGAGCAAGAAAGGGAGAGACTAGAAATGGGAATTTCAACAGTCACAATGTGTGACCGGGCCTTCCTTTATTCAAACTATCACTAAAAGAATAGAGAATAAAGTGACGGTGATGGGCACCCGCCACCTGTAGTGTGCAGTGGCGGTGACTATTAGTGTAGTAATATACGGGCAGCTAGGCAAAGACGCCTTTACCCCCAACAGTTAGACACTACCATGTGAGTCACCAATAAGACCTCTTCACTTCAAAAATATCAAAAATAGAAGAGATGGAAAAATTTAATAGCAACAGTTTGCACGCTTGGAAAATGAAAACCATTTATCATCTAATGAGAAAAAACCTTTGGGAGATTCTCAAAGATCGTAAAGATCCTAATGATCCAACGTGAAAGAGTAAAAATAATAAAGCCCTTGTGATAATAGCTAGGGGTCCATCATATGATGCCCTACATCACATTTTAGGGATTAAAAATGCAAAAGAGGTGTGGGACGAGCTAGATAAGATATTCATCTCTCTAGCAAAAAGCTCTAAAATTAATTTGTTAATGGAAATTTTCAAGCTTGGTCTAAACCAATATGATTACCTAACATCATTGATAAATAAATTTAAAAGCTTAAAAGTACAACTACCTTCAATAGAGAAAGATTTTGAAGAAGATAAAGTCATTGCTGTGATACTAAATAGTGTGGATAAATCTACCAAAGGTTATGAGCAAGTGGTAGTAACACTAAGAAATATACCCTATAGAAAACTCAAAGTAGTTGAAGCTACCTTATATGAGCAAGAAGGCATACTTTGTTGGGGATAAAGGCACCTCTGCCTAGCCGCCCATGTATTACTACACTTTACTACACTGACAGTACTCGCCACTATACACGGAAGGTGGCAGGTGCTTGTTACAATCACTTATTCTTTATTCTTTTAGTGACAGTTTGAATAAAGGAAGACCCGACCACGCATTGTGGTTGTTGGAGTTCCCACTTTGAGTTTCTCTCTCTCTTGCTCTTGCTCTCCATCTGCCATAGCTCTCACTGCCAAGCGTCTTCCTCCTGGGTTCTACTTCCCTTTCAACTAGTATCAGAGAAAAGGCATTGGAGCTTTCTCGGCATTCTCTTCAACCCAAATTTGAAGAGCTTCAACTCAAGCTTCAATGGCAGCCATGGCACCTTCATTTGCAGGTATGTTTTGATCTCCCTCCTCCTCCTTGATCTTCCTGGCCTTCATTTGGTACCTTACATGGCTGTATTGGAGCCCCCTAATCATTGCCAAGTGCTCAATAACATTGTTCAAGACTCCCCAGCCCCCAGAAGCAGCCAATGCAAAATGTGGCGCATTTTTAGGGGTCTAGGCTAATCCACTTCTGGCATTTCCAGCTCCTTCCCCGGCTTCTCGACATTGTTTACAAGCTTTCTGATCATCTTTGGATTCCCCAACATTGGTTCTTGGCTCTAGCAATCGATACGAATGCTTCCATCTTTAGCCATTGTTGTATACATAGTCCCAAGATTGTCAAAAACAGGGCAGCACTTGACATTTGATGTTTGATGCTTCTTGGCATTGCCCGTTTGATGCCTATTGATGCCCGATGATGCTCGGATGTTATGGGATGCTATGTCTATGCTTTGGGACTGATTTAGAGTAGATTTGGGCACTGATTGAGCTTCATTTGACACTGAATATGCTATTGTAGTACAGTGGTATGAAGCTCATTTGCTTGGTGTATGCATTGGTTCTTGGATATGGGGTGCTTACCAGCAATTTGAATGATCATACCGATGTATTTGGAGATTGTCAAATGTTTTTTTTTTTGGTTCCAGAATGCTTTTGAGCTTGGATTAGGCTCCGCCTTGGTCATCATTCACTGGCATTTGGATTGAGTTGGTATGCTTTGGACTAGTTTATGACTATTGTCACTGCTTGACATTTAGGCCTGTTCCATTTATGCTTTGGTCAGATATGGCTGCCACTTGGTTTGCCCATGCATGACAGCCACTTGGAGCTTTGTCTTTGGATATATCTGAGCATTTTGGACCTACTGGGCATTACATTTGGTTTGTCAGTTACATGCTGTTTGAATGCTTTCAGGCTTATGCTTTACGGGTCTAAGATAGCTTGGGATTAATGCTCCGGATGTACCCTACTGGGATTTGGAATGTCTGATGCTATGTACTCGATGTATTTGAGTGTTGCTTGCACTATTTTCATCTGACTTTACTTACAGTGGGAGCCTCTTGGCATATTTGGATGTACACAGAGTTTTACTTACACTTGAGCTTGAGCTTGTGGGACAGTTACATGCATTTGCTCTCTTGAGAGCTTTATGTTTGCAATTAGTCTGTAGTGGGTTGATTTGATATGCCTATTGGGGCAAGCACCTATCTCTATAACAGGTTTGTCAGTTTTGTATGCATCTTGGATGGTTATGCATTGAGCTTCTTGCTCTATCAGTTGTGCTTGTGCTTGGTCTCTTCTCTTACCCCGAGACCAATTACATGCATGACTTCTAGACCTATGAGATGTATCTTTCCTGACAGGTTATTGGTTTGACAGTTCTTGGTACCTTCTTGCCCCTTAACACTCACTGTTGGATGTATCTTGCTACCTGGCAGTTGCAATGACATATGTATCAGTGGTTGCTTCACTTTGGGATAGTTTTACATACTGGCATAATTTATTCCAGCAAGCTAAAATCTACAGATTTTGAGCACTTGTATGAGGGTAATGCTTATTGTTTGATGTTATCTTGGTCATATTTGGTGGACAGGTGGTTCTCTTGGTGATATCCACTCTTTCAACCAATTTTAGCAGTGGTTTTAGTGCATTTTTTGCTAATTACAGCAACATGCAATTTTGCATTTTTGCTTTGATTTGGGACAGTATGGCTGGTTATCTAAAAGACACGGCTCTTTTTAACATTGCCAAGTTGGATCGTACGAACTATGGGTATTGAAAGTCCCAAATATGGCAGATTTTGGTGCAGAAGCTTCTGATTAAACCATTGCGTTTCAAGGGTGCTAAACCCGACGATATGGATGCTAATGTTTGGATGGAAGTTGATGAGCTATGCAAGTCTAGCATTAGAAGATGACAATCAAAGTGCATGGGACTTATGGGAGAAGATTCAGGAGCTTTATGCATAGCAGAGTCATGTGTCACAGATGTATTGGCTGAAGCAGTTAATGGACCTTCTCATGAAGGAGGGGACATCCCTATCATCTCATTTCAGCCACTTTCATGCTATCATGAAGAATTTGTTGTCACAGGGTATTGAGTTTAAAGACAACTTGCACCCGTTGTTTTTGCTTGGCACCTTGCCTGAATCATGGGATGTCTTCTGTACTGCCATATGTACAAACAAGCTTGATGGGCTGAAAATCAAAGATGTTGAGAGTGCCTTATGACTAAGGAAATCAACAGGAAAAACAATGATGCTTCCCACTCTTCACATGCATTGACCGTTAGAGGTTGCAGACATGGCAAGCATGATAATGATCATAAGGGCAAGGACTCTCAGAAGTCTAGGTCAAAGTCACGTGGCCGCAGTAAGTCCCGTGGACGGAATTCTGATCTTACCTGTCATTATTGTGGGAAAGCAGGACATATTAGGCCACAATGCCATAAGATGCGTGATGATAAGCGCAAGAAAAGGGAAAAGAGAAAGTGCAAGAAAAGTCTTATGAGCTTAGTATTGTATCTGCAAAGTCCAGTGTGAAGATAGAAGAGGTTAATGTCATGTAGGCCACTAATTTAGATGAGGATTACATACTTGCAGCTTCTTCATGCGATGCCTTACAGGCTTCTGAGACACATTCTATGTATGTGTAGCTGCTGGCTTTTGGATTCGGGTGTGTCATTTCATGTGACACCCTGTAGAGATTGGTTTCATACATATCGTACCATCTTTGGTTTTGTGCGTCTTGGTGATGACAGGTCTCTTGACATTATGGGCATTGGAGATGTTAGGCAGCAGTTTCCTTCTGGCAGTTCTTTTGTTTTGCATGATGTATGCCATGTACCTGCATTGACTCACAGCCTTATGTCAGTTGGACATCTTGATAATGCATGGTATTTTGTGTCTTTTGGAGACTCTGCATGGAAGATTACTCGTGGTAGGCTTGTGCTTGCAAGAGGTGCCAAGTCTGGTAGCCTCTATCCCTTACTTATATCTAGAGCTACCTTGAATCATGTTTTGTCTATGGGTTCTATCCCCCATGTATCCCTTTGGCATGCTCGTTTGGGGTATATGTCCCTTAAAGGAATGAAAATGCTCTGTGCTTTGCAGTATCTTCCACCTTTTGACTCTTTACATTTTGATTCTTGTGATCATTGTTTGTATCGCAGGCAGACTAGGAATACGCATAAAAAGTCTGGTAAGAAACGTATGGGTGAGCCCTTGGCTCTTATGCACTTAGATGTATGTGGGCCTCAGTTCACTAGGTGGGGCAAAGTATTTTGTTACTTTCATACATGATTACTCATGTAAGGTTTGAGCTTATCCCATAAAGAGAAAATCCAATGTCTTAGACACATTTCAGCGTTGGCTTGCATTAGCAGAGAACCAGTCTGTGAATAGACTGAAATGCCTAAGGTCAGATAAGGGGGGTGAGTATGTATCATGTGCTTTTGAGCAGTTTTATGATGAGCGGGATATTAAGCATCAGTTGACCGCCCCTTATACCCCTCCCTAGAATGGTATGGTTGAACGCATGAATAGGACCATTCAGGAAAGGGTTCGTAGCATGCTTAGCCAGGCTGGCTTACCACAACACCTTTGGGCTGAGGCAATTACTATTGCAGTGCATCTCATTAACAAGTCACCTAGTAGTGGCATTGACTTTCAGGTTGCAAAGGAGGTATGGGTAGGCAAGCCCCCCCTCTTATGATCATTTGTGTGCCTTTGGATGTGAGACATTCTACCATGTGCCCAAGGATAAACGCAATAAGCTAGATCCTAAAAGTGTCAAATGCATTTTCATTGGCTATGGAGATGCAGGAGAGATGGGTTACCGTCTATGGGATCCGCAAGCGCGGAAAATGATCCGCAGCCATGATGTCATGTTTCATGAGGACAAAATGCATATGCAGCCTGAGAAAGTGGTTGAGGTATGCAGAGTTATCTTTCAGGAGGAGCCACCTGCTCCCATACAACCCGCTCCACGACCAACTAGACAGTGTGCAACATTACCTAATGCTCATGGCCCAGATGTTAGACATACTGATATTAGACAAGATGTTGGTCAGGCAGCAGTAGAGCCTGGTTTGAGGCATTCTACTAGAGATAGATGACCTCCTAATCATTTTGCGCCCTCTATGGATTATGTACTCATTACAGATGCAGGAGAGCCTCTCACTTATGATGAGGCTATGCACAGGGGTGATTATCACTCTTGGGAGAGGGCTATGCAGTCTAAGCTTGACTCATTGCATAAGAATCGGACTTGGGATTTGGTTTCCTTGCCTCAGGTAAGAAGGCTTTGCCATGCAAGTGGGTGTACAAGCTGAAAAGTACCCCTGGACATCCCAAGTTGGCATACAAGGCTTGATTGGTTGCTAAGGGCTTTAAGCAAAAGCATGGTGTTGACTTTGATGAAGTCTTTTCTCCTGTGATCAAGATGACCACCCTACGATTAGTCTTGGCTTTGGTTGCATAGCTTGAACTGGACTTGTACTAGATGGATGTCAAGACGGCTTTTTTACATGGGGACTTGCATGATGAGATTTACATGGAGCAGCCTAAGGGCTTTGCAGAACCTGGCAAGGAACACCTAGTGTGCAAGCTAAAGAAGAGTCTATATGGCTTGAAGCAGGCACCTAGGAAATGGTACCATAAGTTTGATGCATTCATGTAGTCACAGGGCTATAGCCGCAGTGCTATGGATTCGTGCGTGTACACGAAGAAAGCCCATGATGGTTCTTTACTGATTTTGGTACTCTATGTGGATGACACGCTTTTAGCAGGGACAATTCAGGAGGAGCTAGATGCTCTCAAGGCTCAGCTCAAGAAGAGCTTTGAGATGAAAGATCTGGGACAAGCCTCTCATATACTTGGTATGCACATTATGCGCGCGATAAATTTCAGGGACTACTCTATCTGTCACAGAGAGAGTATATTCATAAAGTCCTTGAGCGCTTCCATATGCAGGATGTTAAGCCTATTGGCTGTCCATTACCTTCTCATGTGAAGGTTTCACGGGCCGATTGTCCACAGACAGATGAGCAGAGGGCCGAGATGGCCAAGATTTTCTATGCATCAGTCATGGGCAATCTTATGCATGCCATGATAGCCACTCGTCTAGATATTGCTTTTATAGTTGGGGTTGTGGCACAATATATGGCTACACATAGAAAGAAACATTGGGATGCCGTGAAGGGTATCATGAGGTACTTAAAGGGCACAACAGATATGTGCCTTTGCTATGGCACCCAGGATACAGGAGTTGTGGGGTACACTGACTCTGATTATGTAGGACATGTAGATAGTAGGAAGTTCACTTCTCGCTATGTGTTCACTTATGCTGGAGGGGCTATCTCTTGGATGTCTAGGGCGTAGAAGTGTACGACTCTTTGTACTACAGAGGCCAAGTATATTGCAACCACAGAGGCTTGCAAGGAGGCTATTTGGTTAGGTCGTTTGATTGTAGACCTTTGTATGACAGATGCTATGCCTACACTGCATTCGGATTCTATGAGTGCCATTCAATTGGCCAAGAATTTGGTCTTCCATGCGAAGACGAAATATATTGAGGTGAGATATCACTTCATTCGCGAGGTCATTGAGGATAGGTCTGTTAACCTTGTCAAGATTCCGACTGAGTAGAATCCTACATACTTGCTCACGAAGAGCCTCACTACAGAGCGCTTTGACTTCCTTAAGAAATTGATGGGTGTTGGATGAGATGACGTATTTTTCCTCATCTTGTTGTACATGTGTACATGTTATACTGTCTTTTCTTTTCTTTTCTCTCTCACTAGGGCAGATTCACCTTTAAGTGGGAGGTTGTTGGGGGTAAAGGTGCCTCCGCCTAGCCGCCCGTGTATTACTACACTTAACTACACTAACAGTACCCGCCATTGCACATTGCAGGTGGCAGGTGCCCGTCACAGTCACTTATTCTTTATTCTTTTAGTGACAGTTTGAATAAAGGAAGGCTCAACCACACATTGTGGTTGTTGGAGTTCCCACTTTGAGTTTCTCTCTCTCTCTCTTGCTCTTGCTCTCCATCCGCCATAGCTCTCACTGCCAAGCTCCTTCCTCTTGGGTTCTACTTCCCTTTCAAACTTAAGGAGAAAGCTCAAAACTCTACATCAAGTCTTGTAGTGATTGCACTTTACGGAAAAGGATCTTCTTCAAGAATTGTTTGTAGGATTTGTGGGAGAAATGGACACAAAGAGCAAGACTATTGGAACAAAGGAAAACCAAGGCGAAAAGCTACAACCAGTTTGGGCACATTGAGAAAGAATGTTGGGGTCATAAGGCAAATTTTGTAAAGGAAGCAAACTTTGAAGAATCTACTAAAACTCTATTCTAAAGTTCGTACACTTTGTTTGAGTTAGAGACCTTCTTGCACGATTTTTTTTTTTTTTTGGGAGGGGGGGAGAGCAACCTACATCATTAGGTGCAGTTATCTAGAGGGTAGCTTAGCACCAAGTGGGGATGTTAAAATATATGTGTGGTCTAGAGGCACATGTGATTGAGTCCCATAAGCAAAGAGTGAGGTGTATGTCCCAAGGTAGAAAGTTATAAAACAATGTACTTGCAACCATAAAATCAATCAAGTCTCTTTCATGTTATGATGGTCTCATTCCTATTCTTCTTCTTTCCTCCATAACCTCTTCTTCTCTATTTGCTCAACCATGTTTTGTAACAAATAGCACATAGAATATGGTTAGTATACTTTCAGTCTCAATGATCATGAGAATCTTACGCCTAGGAGGGAATACGTACCTCCTCCATAAGGAAGAATTGGTGTATTTGTAAGCATAAGCTTAAGTTATCCAATATCATTCCATGTGTCACAAGCTAGAACATTGTATTTTGCTTCTTCACGTCATTAATGAGGGCATCAATGACATGCTCTCCTTTTGAAATCCTTTTGCAACAAGTTTGACTTTGAGATATGCATATCTATAAGCTCTTTGTCATGAGATCAATATTGGTGGCCTCAACTTTTCAACTTGAAATGTTGTGGCCTACAATTCAACCTAATCGTGGTTGCTTGGTGTTAAAATTAGTCCTAGTGAATAGGTTTTTTTATTAGAGTGCCTACAATCAACATTAGTGGGATGGGTCTTGAGAATTGAAGGCTAACAGCTTCCAAAAGGGTCAATGGTAGTACTAAGTGTTACATGTCTATGCAATTTGGTAATTAAAGCCTCCATTATGGGTCATTTGATACCTTTACAATCATTCTATAGTGTATCCTTTTGAGGAATCCTCCTTAAGGTTTGTGATACTTGGTAATTCCATAGACTCTAATCCAAAATTTTGCCACTCTCATATGTGGTAAACCTTGCACCTAAATCTATAGCAATAGCAATCTCACAATTTGTTATCACCTCTTCTAGTGCTTTTCTTACCTCAAATTTTGAAGCTTCTATCTATGTCAGGGACATAAAAAGATTCTTATGATAGTCAAACTATATCTAATTTAGCTTAGACCACTACCAATAAGGACTATCTAGCACTCTTCAAAGATGAAAAGATTAGCTAGCTCAGCTTTGTCCTCAAATCATGGATGCCATTGTGCAAGTATTCCTTGAAACTCGAGCTTACCCCATAGGGAGTTTAAAATCCCCGTGATTTAAGTTGTCCCAATAAGTAAAAAGAAAGTTCACTTTCTTTTTGTATGCTAGGGACTTGGTCAAAAGCCACTGCTTGAGATGTTGTTAGCTTGGACTTGTAGGGTTGTCAACCTACCTAGCATGATTTCATTTATCACATGACTACCATCAAATTTAGCGGCATCTCTTACATCTTGGATATCCCCTCAAAATCCTCCTATGGTCAGCATGTCCAATAGTCCTTGGTTTATTTCTTGTGTGGTTAGCTCTATTATTTTATTTACGAGCTTAAGAATTTGAAACTCTAATTGAAGGCTTAGGTATTGGGGTGACTAGTGTGTGTAAGCTTTGAAATTTTTGGCCTACCATTAGAGAAAATTCAGGGTCACATTTGGGCCTTTTAAGCAATTCCACCATAGCATAGAGAGAGGTAATTCAAAAAGATAAAAATGTCATAACACTTAATTTTTCAAAATTTTATCCTTTTTCTTGATATAGATAAATTAGCTCAGAGCTTGTAAGCTTTCGGTTAGCCCTAATTAAGAGTCTAAAGGTCAGCACACCTGGAATAAGGTGCCCAATGCTCGAAATTTGATGATTCATATGTACATCGACTAGGATTAATGACATATTCTCTTTTAATCAAAGGATGGGCCAAAAGCTATGTGAAGGCTCAAGTTTTTCTTGTTACAATACATTTTGAAACATTTTCATTTGATGTATTCCCATTTTTTGGAAGCAACTTTACAAACATTACACATAGAGATGAATAGGGCCAAAGTGAGCACGAGTTGTTATCCAAGAAAAACAAGCCTCATCTCATGTCTTCGACATCCAAAGAAATATATAGATCACAAGGAAGTAAGAATATAGATCTATGGAGCATTAGGAAATTCTATTCAAAACATCCTTTGTATAACTCTATGCCTCCATTCAGAAATATGACATCCTTAGTTAGCTTTGTAGGAGATGGTTATAATGGCCCATCAAAATATACACAACATTTGGATGCAACTATCAATAGAAACTGATTTTCTAGAGAGGAGAATATTGAGGCGTTTTGAAAGGGAACCAATACAATCGATGATATGGATGCAACATATTGAGGCGTTTTTGAAAGGGAACCAATACAATCGATGATATGCATGCCATATTGGATGAGATAGGTATATCCAACAAAGGATATGCATTTATCTCTTCAATCAAAGAAAGAGGACTCTAGGCTTCACAAATCTATATTTCCAAATCCATCATCGCTCATCAAAATAATATGAAAGCAAGTGAACGAAAAAGTTCTACAAGCCCTAGGAGTTCCATTTCATATTGAAGATACCTATTATGGAGCAATAAGAGAGGTGGTCTATAATAAATACAATAACATATTTTACAACTTGGAGGCCTCGTAATCATGCTCTATTCAATTATTTAAAGTGATTCTAGATGAATGTCTCAAAATTTTGCTCAAGCTTCATGAGTGCCAACTGATGAAAATTATAAAGGATAAAAAGATGGAACGGGTTATAACATCACCTTAATGAGCAAGGCACTTGATCTAACAATTTCAAAGAAAAATCCAAAATGGTTTGGTGTCCATATATTTTCTCTAGGATCCTTTGAGGTCACCAATATCTTTATATTGGAAGTTTACTCGTGCTTATAGTTTGGTTGTATCAAATAAGAGTGTTACATGCTCATAATATGTGTGCATGCCATGTTATATCTCAGAAATTTGAAACCTTGCATTGGATTTTTCGTAAACCAAATTAGTAGTGAGTAAAGAAACATGAGAATTTAGAAGTGGAAAGATTTAGACATTACAAAGTAGAGTGGCATCTGGCAAGTGATCTCAAGATCCTAAAATGCATGTGTAGTGTTTGAGAGAGGGCCAATTCAAAGAGCCCATGTATGTATTACATTTTTAGTAGAAAGGAACTTAACAATAAGAATTGGAAAAATGTGCCCAGTAGCCATATAAAATATCCAAAGTTTAGATCAATTTTAGATGTTCCATTGTTAAGAATCCATATGTATATAATGCATGGTATGTGTAGAATTATTGAGAAACTACTTTTCTTGTATGTATATTTCACCTATACAATATAACCTAGATTTACCTAGGTCAAGACAATTATAGCACTTGAGAAACCCATCAATAACAAAACTATGGATAAAGTTGAGGTGCAACTTAAAGCTAAAGCACAATTCAAGAAAGGTATAGTAGCCCCACAACCCAAAGTAGTAGTGTGGGGTCCTGCGTCAATTTGAGGTTGTGGTAATATCACATCACAATGGTTAAGTTAACAATGATAATGAAATTGGGATAAATTAAGATTATTATTTTTTAAATGTTATTTTTAAATCCTTGAATTAATGAATTTGGTCTACACACATTGAAGGGGCATAAAAGAGAAACTTGAAAGTCTTTAAAAAGCATGCTAAAAATAGGATTTTATCAATATCGATATAGAGAATAAATCAAGATGAAAACCAAGAGACCTTGAAACCAACTCTAGAGTCACTCTAATTTTGATGAATGAAAAATGAGGATAAAAGGTAAGAATAGATTCATGCATAGTATATTGTCATCGTCTTCTGTGAAATCTAGCATTTCTTCATGGTCTTCATCTTCAGTCGCTCCCAAGTAGTTGATGTGAACAGTTGGATTTTTGGATTGAAAATTCATCGCTAGATGTCCAGGTTGATGGCACTTATAGCAGACTATGGATTTAGCTTTGGAAACATTATTGGTAATAGTGGAAAGTTTAGGAATGTTGGGATTTGGCTGGAAAGATGGCTTAGGATTTGTGTTTGTAGGTAAAGCAGGGGGTCGTGTCCAAGATTTACAGAATGAAGATGGAATAAAGCGGTTTTGACTGAATCTTCAAAAGTTAGAATTGAATTGTTTTGTGACGAAGTTATTGTTATTTGGGAATTGTTGTGGTCACTTCTCTCGTCCTTGAATTTTGTCTTCAGCATCATGGGCCAAGGAAATCTCATCCTTGAGAGTCGTTGGCTTGAACATGTTCACTTCTACATAGAAGTGATCAAGCAAACCAAACATAAATTTGCGCTTATGGGTCGCCTCAGGTACATCTTCGAGCATTCGAAGTTGCAATAAGGCATTCCAGAAACACTCGGTATATTGTGAAATAGGCTCATGATCTCTTTGTTGCAGAAGATCCCTCTGTTAGATTACTTTTTCGTGGAATTGAGGTGGAAGAAAATTCTGCAAAAATCTCCCAGGTAGTAGAACAATCAATGCTTTTGCGGACAACAGTCCACCATAGTGATGCTCTATCTACTAAATGATTAGTGACACACTTGAGTTTGTTTTTTTCGACATACTGTTCTTCATGAAAATAATCATCAGACTAATTGATAAAAGC
Source organism: Lygodium microphyllum (assembly GCF_053477565.2). NCBI lineage: Eukaryota > Viridiplantae > Streptophyta > Polypodiopsida > Schizaeales > Lygodiaceae > Lygodium > Lygodium microphyllum. Next base: position 115,799,303 of record NC_141148.1, read on the forward strand.
AAGAACAGTCTTTCCATAGTGTAACCCATTAAAAGTAAGGAATTTGAAATTTCTTTTACTTATCTTGGCTTCTTTCAACATAGATTGTGCTTCAAGTGTCGCATCGATCGTGCATCGTATAACATCTTCAAGTTGCGATCCATCTTGATCAGCAGTAGATTGTTGAAGAGTGGCCAATTGAGCTTCCAAAGTTTGATGTGCTCTTTGTTCCTCTTGAAGCTGTATCATAATTAGGTCCAATTTTTGCTCCATCGTTGGTTCCGGTAAATCACCTTCGGTCATAAAATCTTCCATATTTTGATCAGTCATCCTACAAAATTTCAAACAACCTCACACACTCGAATTCTTGTTAGTGAGATGAGCGTAGCTCAAAGCCGGGTTTACAAGGCTTGCTCTCTTTTTTTCTAAAATGGCTTTTAGCGATCTTTCTTCTTTGTGGATACAAAAGTTGTTGAAATCCTTCTTCAACGAATACTTTGCCTGTGAAGACTGCGTATAGCAATCTACTCACTGGAAATTATCTCTGTCAATCCACGGGTGTGAACAGAGGCTTGCAGGAAGGTTAAAAACGAGTTCAGGTTTGATTTGTTGAGGAACTCCTTGTGAATAACCGCTAGAGAGAAAATTTGACTTTAAGATTTAGAAAGCTTAAAGTTTTAAGCTTTATTAAAAATCTTGATAATTGGAATGTATAGGATCAGGATGATATGAAGGCATCCACGGATTTGACGCCGTCAAGAAGATGTTGACGCTGCCATTGAATTCTTTTAAAAAATAAGCTTTGTTATAAAGCTTGTTAAGCTTTTAAGCTTGAATTTACTTATCTTTCTTCTCTGCTTTGAGAATAAAAATGTGTTGATAAAGAAGTTTCTTCGGTGGTCCTCTGCCAACAGCAAACACTAGTCCTTCGCGATCCAATAGTGCAACAGGGGATTCTTCACTGCCAGGATCACACTAATATTAATGGATTGTCACGAGACTGACTATAGAGCCTATTTGCTCCAGGAGCTTCGCCTTCATGCGAGATGGTAAGCGATTGGAATCCCTTGATCTTAGCTTCGCTTTGATACCACTAGTCCGCAAATCGGATGCTATGTGCATACGTAGCGAGCGTTAGAAGGTCCCCAAGAACAAAGAAGTCTACTTTAAGCTTAAAAATCAAGAGAATAGACTTGCACAACATGAGACAAAAAGACCAATTGGGTACAATCTCCCCCCATGCCTTGTTTGACTGCTCCACAAAGCATGTATTTATTAATTTATTCATCTCAAAGCTCAAAAATAGCCCAATTTTACAATTAGCATGCTTTAGCTTTTGTGTTTGCTTTTGTCCAAATAAAGAATAAAGTGGTTGGGCAGCCCAAAAGTTGAGCAGTGCCCAAATACAATGTCCAATAATGAATATTTAAAGTGTGCACCCATGCACATACAAAATAATAGATATATATCAAGCACTTCAATAAATAAGCGCGCCTAAATAAATATTAGTGCCACATCTTTAATGATAAGATGTGTGTCCATAAAAAATGATAATTTCTTCTAAATAAGTTGAATACATGCTATCGCCCAGTGCTTCCCAACGCCACCGCCACTTGCTCTACACATACTGAAGCATTCATAATTGTTAGAAAATAATAAAATTAAGCCGAAAAAAGTGAATACCTAGTAGTCTTCAGCTACAAAATAAATAAATAGGTTGGAACTCTGTCCTAACCTTAATTTAATGCGAGTGTGCACTCTAAACTCATAAACGTCCATTAATTTAAATACATATTTTGTAGAATCACCCGCTATGGAATCACCCACTTGCACATTAAATTAACATGATGTCCATAAAGGACAGGCATCCCCATCAACTTTTTGCACAAAGAATCCACCTTGTATACAAGCTCCGGCAATAAATATAGTTTTACGGAATCCACCGCAAAACCTCACGGAATCCACCTTGGTCTCACGAAATCCACCATGGAATATGCCTCATAGCATCAGTAAAACAGAGCCATGTGGCTTCCAAAATACTAGTCAATTAACTCCTATTTTGACATTGCACCATAGGAACCTAAAACCACACTCAAGGAGGTTGCCCCAAAGCCGTGTTCAAAAGCCAAAGAAGTAAAAGTCTACACTTCCCAAATATGTATCTACCAAACTAAAAACTAAGCCAAAGAAATAGAAAATGAAGAGCTTGCAAAAACTAAAGATTAATACACATCCCCAAGCAAGTTCCATTTCCAAACTAACAACTAAGGCAAAGAAACAAAAAAGGGAGAGCTTGCCAAAACTAAAGATGAATGTATATCCCCAAGCAAGCTCCATCCCAACCAAAAGGGAAGCTAGGCTTGTAGCTTTTGAAGAGACAAGAAGAAAGGAAAGAAAGGTGCAATGAGTCAAGGAACAGCCAACCAAGGGCAACATATACTTCCAATGATGGAGAACTTAAATGAAATAGCAAAAAAAGATTTTGACCAACGAGGGAAGAGTTTGAAGCTTCTCAAGAAATACATAATATCCAAGTACTTTTTGACTTTAGCATTCTGTGATGCCTTCAATGAGTATTTTCACTCTAAATTGTAAACCTTCTCAAGTCAAGACTGGGCTTAATAGAAAATTACAGAAACTAGATTGAGTAAGAAGCCTACCTCTAGTTTTGCAAAGATAATAGAGCTTGGCATGCCAAGCTATTTCAAAAATCATGGCAATGCTATGTCAACCAACCTCACTATAGGCAACTAGGCCATCCCCTACTATCATGCCTATGAATCTAGGCAAGCCAATCCTATCTATTACCCCATACCCTCAAAGAATCAAACCTATCTTTGATCCCCTCTAACAAAACGAGTATAATTTTCAGTAGATCCCTAACATGTATTCTCTCCATCTTGCCCTCACATTTCATACTCTAATTTACAAATTGCCCCAATCCTACCTTTATTACCACTATTAACTATCTCTCTCTTCTCAACTTGCTTTTCATATGAAGAATACATATCCACCTTATATCCATTCCCTTCTTTGGCATCAACATGGAGATTGACATGTATATTTCGATCCAAATATCTTATTTCCTAGTTTGCCATTTCATACTCTAATTTACAAATTGCCCCAATCCTACCTTTATTACCACTATTAACTATCTCTCTCTTCTCAACTTGCTTTTCATATGAAGAATACATATCCACCTTATATCCATTCCCTTCTTTGGCATCAACATGGAGATTGTATTTGTAGCAATGGTGAGACTCCATCTCCATGTAGTTCTAATCCAACTTACTAACAAAAACTATTTTGTTTGTAACTTTTGGGTTGCTATCACCTCCTCACCACCCTTTAGTCTCTTCTATCTGAACCCATTTTGATCACCCAAACCCTACCACCACCTCCATCTTTACCACATGACTCTCCTTCTTAACACTCTCCATCTCATGAAACACCCCCTAAGTCTCAAAATCATCTAGATTAGGCATGCATAGTACTACACCTAGGGATTCTCAAAATTAGACATGCACAATAATACACCTAGGGATTCTCAATTTAGAAGCATTGGATGGCTTCAATTGATCAACTCCATCTTAACCCCCTAAACCCTTTTCCTTCAGACACCATCTAGGGCACCATCAAGAGAAGGATACCCTAAGCTTACATATAGAAGACTTGACCCTATTGAACCATTGAACCACAAACTCTCTTACCACAAAGTGGGTCCTCAAGTGTGGAATACACATAGGAAATCTTGAATCACTTAGGTTAGAGATCCATCTCCCAATCACACCTTTACCCATCACTAGCACTATAGGCACACCCCCATAGGCAGTTATATCTTGCAAGGTTGAAGCAAGAACCATCGATAACATCAATCTTCCCAAAAGGTCCCTCACACACCACCACGAGTTCCACTAGATCATCACAAGTTAATGAGGGGGACTAATGTTAAGGGTTAGTACAATCTAAAGTCAAAGTCAAAGGTTCGAGGAAAAATCAAATGTGCACATATGAAAGCTAAAAAGCAAACCATGTGTCACCTAGGAGTTAAACATGTCCAATTGTTAGGAATACCAACTAGCTAAAAGTAGCACTATGGAGATTAAAATTTTCTTTAGAAAACAATTGGTGTCAAAGGGCTAAATATAGCCCCATCACATTAAAGCTCAAGCTTTAAAAAATACCAAAATGAATTTTCGAGTTATTTTAGGCTTCAGTGTTGCTAAATCATGTTGATGTAAAATCCTATACTCTATAAGACTTAGAGATATCTTTGAATATGCCATATTATACAAAGATATTAGATTGTATAATGCAAGCATGGATCTCATTGTTGTGCAAATCATAAAAATCAATGAGTAAACACTATCATCTAGCATATTACTTTCATTTTTGAAAACTTTTCTCAAAGATCATGGATAAATGTTTGAAGCCTAACACCATGGTGCAACATGAATAAAAATCCCATAGGCTACCCATGAAGCCATATAATCATTCTAATTATGTAGCCTCCTTTAGATAAAGTGGGCACATGCACTTGCTAGAGAAAGCCTAGTGAAGCTCACTCTTGTGTATGCAAACTTAGAGCTCTTTTCTCTCATATCTTCTTTACTCCATCGTCCATTGCCATGTGTGTGTGCGTGTGCATGTGCGTGTGCGTGTGCGTCCATTGCCATGCCCTCTTCTTCATTATGGAGAATAGAAAAAGAAGCTATGGATCAATTGGAGCTTTGGGAGTAAGTAGAAGGATTGTTGGATTGATGAGGTGTTTCACACATTAATCAAACCCATCCTAGACTACGCACTCCGCACCTAGGATGTGCATGTCAAGATTGTGGGAGAGAAGGAAAGAGTCTCACTTGTAGCTTTCTTGCTTGCACAATGGGGGAATACACACACAGGTGGAGGTTGAAAACACTTTTCCTCTTCTTAGTTGTGTAAGCCAAAAAGAACTCTAGTACATAGAAATAGAAGAACCCTATATATGGGTCTCAAACCAAACTCAACTAACTAAGGTGGCATACTAACTGAGCCACGAACTAGAGTAGATAAGGATAGCTATCATCTAGCTATTATTCATGGGCGGTATACCAACCGCATCTATAGCTAACAAGTCGGTGACATAAATGTACAACGGTCACCCTGGTATATCACGAGTGGAGCTCAATATCTCAACACTCCCCCTCGAGCTCAATCCCAATTCTTGCACACCAAGCAGGTCTCTGAACTTGCACAGCTTCTCTGTGCCTAATGCCTTCGTGAATATGTCAGCTACGTGATCCTCTGTGCTGACATAAACTAGATCAATAAGACCTAGTAAAACCCTCTCCCGCACATAGTGATAATGCACATCAATGTGCTTTGTTCTAGCATGATAGACTGGGTTATTTTGCCAAGTGTATACTGCTCATGTTGTCACAATAAATGACAACTGGCCCATTTGTAGGCTGATGCATATCATAAAGTAGCTTATGCAACCAAGCTACCTCACGTGCAGCCATTATTGCACCCCTGTACTTAGCCTCTATGCTCGACAAGGCAAGTGTAGGCTGTTTCTTGCTGCTCCAAGTGACTACAGCACTCCCAAAAGAGAACACATATCCACTGGTAGATCGTCTATCAGAAATACTACCAGCCCAATCAGCATCAGTATATCCATGCAACTGTATCTGAACCCCAGTCTCATAAAATAGTCCATACTGCAATGTGGACTTCACATACCTGAGTATGCATCTAGCCACATCCAAATGTAGTTTCCTTGGAGCCTGCATAAACTGACTTACCAATCCAACATCATAGCTCAAATCTGGCCTGGTAATAGTCATATAAATCAAACTTCCTACTATGCATCTGTACATAGTAGGGTCTTCAAGAAGCTCACCTGCATCTGCACTCAGCTTCACATTCTGCTCCAAAGGAACTGAAATAGGCTTACAGCCTGTCATCCCATGTTTGGATAGCATGTCCAATCCATACTGCCTCTGCAAGAGCCGTATCCCACTTAATGATCTAATCACCTCAATGCCCAAGAAATAACGCAGCTCTCCCAAATCCTTCATCTCAAACTTCTGCTTCAATAGCATTTTCACATGAAGGATATCTTCATCACTATCACCTGTCATAATCAAATCATCAACATAAATGACAAGTAGCATAATACCTTTCTCTGTTTTTCTCACATAAAGTGAGAAATCTGCCTTGGAAATCTGAAAGCCAATAGTGACAAGATACTGTCCTATCTTGTCAGACCATGCTCTAGGTGCTTGCTTCAAGCCATACAAGGCTTTCTTCAACCTGCAAACAAACTCAAGATGAACAGCATGCACATAACCTGGTGGATGCTCCATATATACCTCTTCTTGCAAATCACCACGCAAGAAGGCATTCTTTACATCCATCTGATGTAAAGACCATTCCTTTGATGCAGCCATAGCAATGACTGCTCTTACGGTTGCCATCCTTGCAACCGGACTAAATGTTTCTTCATAATCAATGCCATATGTTTGTGCATACCCCTTGACTACTAATCTTGCCTTGTATATGTTCACATAACCATTTGCATTGTGCTTCACCTTATAAACCCACTTACAACCAATTGCATTCTTATCTTTAGGCAAAGGTACCAATTCCCATGTAGCATTTGCTTCCAAGGCATCCATTTCTTCATCCATTGCTTTCTCCCATTTTTCTTTTCCCATGGCTTGCTCAAAAGAAGTGGGTTCTGGTTCCTGTATCACTTTGACCATATAGACATAGTGAATGGCTGTAAATCCATCATATTTCAGCCTATCCACAAGATACCTAGATCTGGTAAACCTGCGCAAAGTAGGTTCACTCCCAGGTGCTCTCAAAATATCCTTGGTCTTCCTTACTCCAAGTGTAATAATAGAAGGAATACCCAACTCATCATCAATGCTCTGTTTTAAGCCGCTGGATTCACCATCCACATAAGAATGACCTGCATTCACATCAAACATGGGCTGATCTACCTTCTCTTTTCCTTTTCGTGATACCTACATACCACTATCTGCATTGCTTTGAGAAGATTCTCCTGATCTCAATCTGCCTGTCCATGGCGAAGAATGTGAACCACTGCTAGAGGACGCTCCAGGTTCACTAATATCTTGTGACTGCTACTGTGAATTCTGTGCAGCATTACCATTTTGTGCATCTACATTATCAATCACATTTACTGGTTTATACCAGCTACTCATCTCATCAAAAACAACATCTTTGCTCACTGTAAACTTACTAGTAGAAGGGTTACATCATCTATACCATTTTTGCTCTGCAGAGAGTAACCAATAAAGATGCGCTTCTCAGCTTTTGGATCCAACTTTGATCTCAACTTATCTGGCACATGAACATAGGCAATGCAACCAAAAATTTTCAAATGAGAAATATTTGATTTCCTACTAGTATACCTCTCCTCTGGAGTCATGCCATGTATTGCTGCAATGGGAGTCCTGTTTATTATGTAGACTGCTGTAGCAACTGCCTCAACCCAGTAAAAATCTGGCAGGTCCTTTTCATTGAGCATGGCACGAGATACCTCTTCAATATACCTGTTTTTTCTTTCTGCAATTCCATTTTTCTTTGGGATATGACTACATGAATATTGCTGCTTTATGCCATGCTCCTGCAAGAACCTTGCAAACTCATTTGAAAGGTACTCTCCCCCTCCATCTGACCTAAAGAATTTTATTTGTAGGCCTGTTTCTTTTTCAATCATAGCTTTAAGAGTTTTGAAATGCCCAAAAACTTCACTTTTCTTTTTCATAAAATACACCCAAACTTTTCTGCTATAGTCATCAATAAATGTGACAAAATAATGACAGCCTCCAAGAGATGCAGCTTTAGTAGTCCACACATTAGAGTGGATTAATTCCAATGGCTTCTTACTCTCTTGAACATGTTTAGAAAATGGTTTCCTTGCCTGTTTTCCAAACTAACAGGCTTCACATACCTTATGCATCTCTGCAACCTTGAATTTAGGCAATCTTGTAACAATATTTTGGGCTTGCATTGATTTAAGTCGCTGTACATTAACATGACCAATGCGTTTATGCCAGATATCAATATCTGCAACCACACCGGTCCCATGTGCAAACATTGCTGCACTCAATTCAGGCGTGTCTGCATCCAACGTAAACATTCTGCCCTTCTTCTTTCCTTTTGCTATCAAGCGATCTTTATTTTTCATATCCTCAACAAACCATCCATGAGAATTAAATCTGACTTGCAAGCCCTGCTCAACCATTTGACCAACAGAAACCAGGTTCTTGGTGATATTCGGGACATGAAATACATCCGACAGGTATTTCTTTTTCCCATCCTGCATAGACAAAGGAATTTTTCCATTCTGCACAATAGGATGTGCAGTATCATCACCAGTCTCCACAAATCCTGGTTTTTTCATTTTTCTTACATCCTGTATCCATTCTGCATGACCTGTCATGTGGTTGGATGCACTTGAGTCAACATACCATACATCGTTGCTTTCTTCTGCACTTGTCACAGAATTGGTCATGTGCTGCACCATAAACAAATGCTCATTTCTGTCATCACCTTGTCTACTAGAAGATGCATAATTTCCTTGTTGCAATTTTCCATTCATGATGTCATTCTGTTTTTTATAGCAATCTTTAGCCATATGACCCATTTTATCACAGTAGTAGCATTCAACATTGTTGTTTGCATTTTGGCCTCTTTGCCATCCACCACGACCTCTTTGGCTCCCCCTGCCTCTATAATTACCACGTCCTTCTCCATAGGACTGGTTTTCTTGAGTTTGTTGCATATTCTAATTTCTACCACGGCCTCTAGATCGGCCTCCTCTACCTCTGTCTCTACCTCTTCTAGCATTTGAGTAGAAGACAGCTTCTTTTGAAGTTCCTCCTGAAGAAGATGCACCACCATTTCTCTGCTCCTCAGAAATTAGAAGAGCATCCTCAAAATCAGGAAATCTTTCACGGACGGAAATCGATGTTCGGAACTGTGCATAATCCTTTCCTAGACCATTTAAGGTCACAGAAACTAAATCATCATCTTCCACTGGCGACCCAATGGAAGCAAGTGCATCTGCAATCTTCTTCACCTTCATGTGGTAGTCATTGATGCTCATACTTTCTCTTTGCACATTGTGTAACTCTTGCTTGAGCTGCATTTTCCTGGCTTGCGTATTTGTGCTATACATTTTTGACAAAGTATCCCATGCCTCCTTTGGCGTACTTGCATCTTGAATATGCACAATCATAGAGTCTGAAATACTGATAAACAGCCAGTACATAACTTTTCTGGCTCTCTCATGCCATCCTTTAAATGCCTGCATTTGCTGTTGATTGGGAACATCAGGAAGAACTGGTTCTTCTTCATTTCGTGCAACGAATTCCCAATATCCTTTTCCCATAAGGAAATTCGTCATTCTAAACTTCCATGCTTGGAAGTTGTTCTTGTCAAGCTTTTTAGTGACAATCTGTGAAAGAGAATCAGACACCATTACAGAACATTGCAAAAAATTCTGTCACTACAAAAAACACAGCTTCAGCTTCACAAGGGCAAATTTGCAAAATTGACGAAAGTGGTATTTGACCACACAGTCACTTCCTAGTGACGATTTTGCATCAACAGGCAACAAGGATGATTCTGTAACTCCCAATGTCTCTGCGCATAGGCATACGATGCAATTTCTACAGTAACTTTTCACCGACCTATAGAACAGTGGTCGCACAGCATAAAACAGGGCCTTTTCCTGAGTGCGTGCGGAAAACTTTCGCCTCTAAAACAGGCCCCGAAATGGCCTCAAATAAAAAAAACAGAGCAACCAAGGGCTAAAGCCCAGTCCCGCAGCATATACTGCCCTCTTGCTATACCGCGAAGGGCATCTCAATCTGAGACAATGCACTCTTGCACTTTCCGGCTGTGCTACCTGTGCAGAGACTTGCTCCCAAAATAGAAAAATGAAAGCAACACTGGTCCTCTTACCAGAACACCGCGAACTTGATTTGCTTTCTTGAGCTCCTTACCACGAACAAGGCTTTGATACCATGTCAAGATTGTGGGAGAGAAGGAAGGAGTCTCACTTGTAGCTTTTTTGCTTGCACAATGGGGGAATACACACACAGATGGAGGTTGAAAACAGTTTTCCTCTTCTTAGTTGTGTAAGCCAAAAAGAACTCTAGTACATAGAAATAGAAGAACCCTATATATGGGTCTCAAACCAAACTCAACTAACTAAGGTGGCATACTAACTGAGCCACGAACTAGAGTAGATAAGGATAGCTGTCATCTAGCTATTATTCATGGGCGGTGTACCAACCGCATCTACAGCTAACAAGTCGGTGACATAAATGCACAATGGTCACCCTGGCATATCACGAGTGGAGCTCGATATCTCAACAGTGCAAAGTGTAGCTTTACAATGATGGGGTGTGCTTTGTGACCTAAGTTGCACTTAGCATGGCAAGAGTGTTGTTGGCTAGATATACTCCACACATAGTCATCATATTTTGTTGTTGTGACCCACACACTAAAAGACACTTTTTACACTAGAAGTTACACTTTGTGGAGAACTCCTATGCATGTGCCTTAATGTTTTAGGATAAATTTACAGTTAAGATATAACGTATGTGTATTACATGAATGATACATATATTTATAATGTTCAGGTATGGGGGTACCAAGTGGCATGCACTCACACCCAAACCCCCCCCCCCCCCCCCCCCAAAAAAAAAAAGAGGAAACTTTTTTGGTTCTTTTTTGTTGTTTCTCGTATTAATGTTAATATTAATATGTATTAATGTTTATTATTATTAATATCTTAAGAAATTATTTATTTACTTATTTATTAAATCGATTATATTAATATATTGTTATAATAATTTACATTAATAAAATGTATTATTGATATAGTTAATATAATTTAAGAGACTCCTAAACATGGCGATACTTTTGATGGATGTTATTCTGGCGATTTGAGAGAGAGAGAGAGAGAGAGAGAGAGAGAGAGAGAGAGAGAGAGAGAGAGAGAGAGAGAGAGAGAGAGAGAGAGAGAGAGAGAGAGAGAGAGAGAGAGAGAGAGAGAGAGAGATGTCATATTTGCATTTGTGATTTTCTCAATTATCCCTTATCATGGGTGAGTCCATGTGCCTCATCCTCTCACCTTTGTATATGGTTTTCAAACTACTTAAGTGCATATTTAGTGTTCTCCATCTAGAGACTCGGAGCATTCATCCCTATCAACTTGAAAGAATACAAACCTATCATATTCTATACATATTTTATATATTGATCTTGCCCATAAATAATGTGTAACTTGGCTAACCAAGTAGATTAATCAAATGATATGGCAAAGAATGTCACATTCTAAACATATTTAATATATTGATCTTGCAAATAGAAGATGTGCAATTCTCCTAAATTTCTTAATGGAGAACTCTAATTTGCATGTGCACCATAAACTTAAACTAATCATATAAATATTGCCTCAATATGTCATCATATAGCCAAAACTTGCTATCAACTTGGGTTTTGATTTTCATGGCACTACTACAAAACATGACCATCCAAGCTGTCGTGCTAGCAATAGTTGTTGCTATTGCATAGTATTGTCGAACCTTTTTCCTCTTCTTTCAAGATCACAAAGGAAAACTCGACCTACAATATCAAGTCACTTAAAAATATAAATATTTTTCATTATTGGCATTCCAAGAACAAATATAGCAATCCTTTTGAGCGGTAGACAGAACATTGCCAACTTGATGTTCCAAAATATGACACGAACGACATGTGTTTCAAATATACCATTTATGTCCATATGAACGATCGACGATAAAAGATGTCATGACTGGGATCCCTGAATAGCCTTAGCAATAGCAAAGGTAATTTGGTGGTGCTACTGCAACCAGCTGTATTTTATGTTCTCTCTTATGTTATGTTTTCTCTTTTGAGTTATAGGTGGTGTGTATATTGTTACTTCTCTATGACACATGTATCTCACTTCTTTTTCTTAAATCAAGGCAAGCTTAAACTTCTATGAAGATTGAATAAATCAATAGTCACCCCAACGTCGACTACATGTGATCAATAACAAAAATGAGCTACTTTTGTTTTAAGAAAATGAGATAAACTAAAATCACAAGGGTAGCAAAGTTCAGCAAAGCAACTCTTCTTCAGGAGAATAGCATAACAATATCATTAACTATACCATCAACAAACATAAGTCACCATAGTTTAAGAAAATTATGTATCAACAATCATGCGGGTTGCAAATCTCAGAAACATTCACAGAAGGGACGCAAATTAGTCGAGAAAGGGATTTGAAGATACGTATGGTTATGAATATAGAAGAGCCACACCGAGGATCGATGAGACCATGCTTTACAAACAGCAGCAATTGGCCATGCCAAATGTGCTTCGATGGTCTGATCATTCATGAACGCAAGGCGCGCTCTTCTTCTACATGGACTTCATATTTATTGTGTGTGTACATGATCGTCTTAGCCAATAAGACAGCAGACGGGGGTGATCCATGGGCATCCATGGGCAGCCAGCCTTCGATGGAAGGCTTCAGGATGAGATCCACAGGTCGGTACATTAACACCCGCGCCGCTTGCAGCCAGCAGTCTCGAACTGGCCTGTGACGAAGACGAAGGGTTCACTGGTAAAGCTGGGGGCAGAAACAAAAGCCAGAGATATTATAAGCTGAGTCCAAGCTAAATTTACGCAAAGATGAGAGAGAGAGAGAGAGAGAGGGATTGCTTACCCAGTCATCGTCGCCACAGATGAGCCGCTTTGGCCCAGGACGAGGCTCTCCGATCGCTTGCAGCTGCAAATCATAATTAATTCATCTCATCAATCATTGATTACAGCACGGGCTCATCCGTCAAAGCAGGATTAACATCGACGTCTTTAATCAGAAATCATGGTTAAGCTGAAGGCTCTGCAACAGTTCAAATCAGACGCCAAACAAACCATGGCTGATTCCAAGTTACACAAACACGATCTTAATCAGAATCGTAATTAAGCACACGAAATCGATAACCCCTGCTTGATCTATGTAATGACTTACCCGGTGCACTTGCAGTCATCGCCACAAGAGCAGTTGGCGCCGCAGCTGCACTTGCCGCCGCAACAAGACATGATTGCTCAGGCACGAGCTGAGAGAGAGAGAGAGAGAGAGAGAGAGAGACTGTGTGTGTGTGTGTATGGCGCTATGAAAACGAAGAACACGACGAGAGAGAGAGAGAGAGAGAGAGAGAGAGAGAGAGAGAGAAAGAGAGACGTGCGCACTGGAACTTCCAATGCCGGAGATGATTACTCACAGTAAGAGTGCGTCATCCCTAAATCATTTGCCATCGCCTCCTCTCCTCACTGCGACCCGCTGTCCGCGCGCGTAAGAGCCCAATGCCAGGTCCTTCTCCGTGGTGGACTCCTCTTCTCAACACATGCCACTTCTCATGCATGCAGGAGCTCAATATTAGCAAGAGGAGGAGGAGGAGGAGGAGGGAAGAGCCACTGTTACAGCTAAATTCTTTCGCCTCATACATATCCAGCAACGTCTACCTATACCGTTTGTCTTATTTATATAGCCTATGGCTCCTCGAGTCCACCAGGTAGGCTAGTGTACCTCTACTTGTAGCTCTACCTCACACAGATCTTGAAGAAGTCGTCAGTGGTAGCTTGGCAAGTTCCCAAATTATGACTCACTTGTAGACTTACACAACACAACATATAGAGTCTCACCAAGGAATATAAAGTACACATCATATTAGAGAATAATAAAAAATTCTATAAATTTGCTCTATCCACCCATGCGCTTCCATTGCAAAGCTTAGATTGTAATGTAGATAGAATCTATGTGAAGAGTTCAAGGTTAGCTAAAATAACTTTGGTTGGGCAAAAGGTAAATGATTGTAGTCCATAAGGGGATCTCCTTTTTATAACATGTTAAGGCAATCAGCTAACCAACATGCCACATTCTTCACCTTCACTAGTTAGTCAAGGAATATTCCCTTATCATTAGATTAGGGGCGTTACCCCTCAACCCCCATCGAGGGGGGCATTGACCCCTTAGGACCCAAAATATGGGTCTTAAAACTTGTTGTAGTGTGCGTCAAGTTCTACCAAGCTAACTACTTTATCTAACCCAAATGTTAGACCAACAAATGTTACCTTTTTGGCATCCCATCACATAAACCTCATCTAATATACAATTTAGAATATAACCAATATCTAGGCTCACACATGGCTTCTCCTTATAATGGGTACCCTATAACTTTGAGCACCATAGATCATTGGCAATACCTTATAAGGGTGGGCTATTGAGCATACCTAGCACCCGTGAGCCTACGACTATAACAAGCATCCCCATTCCTAGTTACATTAGGGCACTGGAATTAATGGAAGGATACTAGTGTGAATTTAGGTGGGTTGATTCCCCTAGACAATTTGATTCCTCAATGTAATCCACTTTTGCATGTGCATGAGCTCAAAAGTTAAGTCCTTTTTCACTAGTAGCCTCCGCTCCTTTACATGTCCCATTTCCACAATGCCCTTGCAAAGAGAGAGAGAGAGACGCACACACACATAGAGAAAGACTCTTGTCCTTCTCCATGGGTGGCCACCTTGCCAATGCAAACACTTTCGCATGACTCCCACATTGAGAGAGTGTGTGCGTGTGTGTGCAAGATTACCATTTGTACAAGAGTACTAATATCTTTTATCAAAATTTATATTTTGCCAATATAGCCACTCTTGTAAATGTTACATTTAAAAAAATGAAAGCTTCTCAAGTTCAGAAAAGCTTTTGGTGCTTCAAGAAAAGAGCTTTGGCAAACACTTTCAATAATATATAGAATTACTTGGCAAAATCGATGGAAAGAACTAGTATTTTTTTATGAATGTATATAGTATGGAAACCTACATGAGTGCCACCACCTGTACCACAATGGATGTTGTCGCCATTAGTGTTGGCTTCCTAGACTCTCTTCTACCTACAAGCTAACCTAAATGTCAATTACAATGATTAACTAATTGTTGAGCCTTGCTAGCTTGGAGGCCACCTTTTCTTTATGATGGTGGTGACAAAGTCCACATATTTCTTCTTAAATAAAATTGGCTTGCCCTATGATGAGCAATATACTTTTTTGGGCAATCAAGCTTTTTGTTTTCACCACCTATATAATCAGCAAGCTATTAGTCAAGACAATTTGAATGTTTCCATTATTATAATATAAGATTGCATACTCAAGAAAATTTATCTTCCTAGAGTTACCAACTATAGTTTTGGGTTTGATAAACCGTGTTAGAATCGTTACCAACTACAGTTTTGGGTTTGATGAACTGTATACTATTGAAATCAGACTATAAGCCAAAATTTGATAACTCAATTGCACAACAATTAAAATTGCATAAAGAGAAGAATAGAAAGAAACGCAAAAAAATAATGTAAGATACCAATTGGGTGCAATCTCCCCCATGCTTAGAGAGGACTCTCCTCAATGCATGTATGGGTTGATATTATTGATCTTATGCCCAAATTAAGATATTATATCCATTTTTTATACTTTGCTCATCATGAACGGCTCCTCTTTTTCTAAAATCTATATAATATATAAAATTCTAATCATTAACTTTGGGCTCAAATAAATAATCATACTCAACCTTATGACTAAAAGTATACAAGCATATAAAAATGTATTGAGCATTAAGCACTCAAATAATAGATCCCAAAGAATGTAAAAATACTTGTTTTTGCCCTCCATGTACCAATTTCTTAACGTGTGATTTCCTTCAACTCTCCAATCTAATCATCTACTCACCAAAATCACAAAACGGATTAATTCTCTAATCGTCCATGTGGCACAGTGCGTCTGGTGCTACACATTCACACATGCAACAAGTCACAATTGTGTGGCAATGAATCATAAATATAAATCCACATAAAACATAATAATCAAAGTACTAGTTTACTGAATTATATCAAGAATCATAACATCATGACACTCGAACTTCAAAGCTATATGTCAACCATGATGCTCAGAGTTATGTCACAATGTCATGGATTCCCAAGGTAGTTGCAAGCTTGTATGGGCATGCTGAACAATTTGACACCTCCATAGGGAAGAGATTATTGATTAGACAATTTGGTGACACTAGTGGTAAATGATGAAGCAATGTATTATAACTATCATCAAAGTTGATAAATTAAAAGTCCCATATATTGTTGGGGCCTTCATATAGACTTTCGCAATATTCATCAATGATAATACATAGGCATGGGTTTTCTAAGGGCCAGTTTGGATTTCTCAATAGGCTATGATATATTACACATGGCATGATATAATCGCAACACGAGGCAATCTCTTAATTTCTTACAAGGGTAATTGTGTATTAGGGCCCAAATTTTCCAATGGTCCTATAGGTCAAAAAAATATTAGCAACGATGTGAAAATTCAACCCCTTCAACAAGTTGAATGTGTTTGCTTTTGAGTGTTGCTCTAGAAAGTTGCACAAAATCTCCAAGGGGGCTCATCTCTAAAATTTACCACTTTTGTCATTATGTAAAAGCTCATTACTATCTCTTTTGGTCTTGTAAGTGTGGTGTGCTCCCTCATTGGGCAACAAAGGTAGAATATCTCCAACCTTTGTTGATTTTTGGGGTGTCTTAATCTTTGGGCTTCTTAGAGTTTAAAAACCTAGTAGAGTATTTATTGTTTACTTAGGGTTATGGTTGAAATTGACGATCATTTTTGTGAGAATAGCTATACAAGTAGTTGAAATCTTCTAGTCTATGAAGACCAATGAGGCTATTGTTGTTTTGACTAAGCTACAAAGCTATCTTAGAGTCCAATGTCCCTTCGGTATAAATATTACCATTTCTAGTTTAGTGTGTTGTGCATGAGAAGAAAGTATGCTTACTATCTGATTCTTACTTCAAGGCTGAAAATGGAGAGCATGTCCTAACCTTAAAGATTCTTGGACTTTCTTTTGCAATTAAATTTCCAAAAATACTCCCAATTTGGGATAGGGTAAAGGGCAAGTAGTTGGCCAGGGATTGGTAATAGAAAGTTATGTCAACTCTAGCGAGGGCTAATAATGAAACAAACATAGATCTATTGCAATGAAGGTTGCTTGGGCTGGTGGTTTGGAATAGGTAACGTGGCAACCTTCTAGAACACTAACACCAATTCGAATGCGTGTTTTGCCATTGAAGCTTCCGCGCTTTATACATCATCTTTGTATGTCTTCCATAAGAAGACTAAGACTAAGATTGTTACATATTTAGAAAATGTGCCAGGTTGATGCTCTGCATGCTCTAGTCATACGCGTAGAAAACTATTCTGCTAATGGGCTTTCACTAGATGATCATCGCCGAAGGGAGGAAGCACCAGATTTCCACACCTATCATCAAGAAATGTGTGCACCGTCCCCTATAGACATTAGAATCACTCAACAAACTGATGGATTCTGCTGAAGCGCAGGGATTTGGATACGGTACCGTTTCACTTGACGAGCTTCACTAAAAACACGGAATTGGAATCTGAATGCATCAGCTTTTGAAGAGTCGGATGTGTGCGCGTGAGTACGCACGTATGTTTGATATGGTACCTTGTTGAATAATTGTGCACATCTACATCTACATAAAAGTAATATTATGATGCGAGGACGTGTGTACATGCTATACATGTGACATCGATTAGGGCTTCAGTTCAAGGGTCATTGAAATTGAAATTTGACATTTATGTAGGCTCCGTCTTTGTTTTGCACCGATGGTCGTGTCCTGACGACTGAGACATCCAGATTCCACTTGGGGGTTTGTGAATTTTCTACCAGATGGCAGATACACAATCGAGGGCAGGGCAGATGCTCACCGGTCTCATGTACCATCGTACCCTGCTTTGGACGCTTGAGCCCGTACATGAGAAAACGTGACAGGACGGGAGTCGGGATCTGCAGATATTTGCAACATTAAGCCGATGGTAGCATTTCTTCGCACAGACATTTAAATGTGTGCCACAAAAAAAAGTCTCTGGCACGCGAGAGACGTGTAACCTTTAAATAAAGATATTGAGCTTATACTAAATTAGTAGAGTAATAATTTAACAATAGGGAGAAAACCCTTTCTCGAGCTAGACTAAAAAGCGGGGACACCTAACCACAGGAAAAAGGAGCGGGGGTGGGGGTGGCATTGAATATGATGATGAATAGCAATACAATTTACAAATGCTCAGGAAAAAAATATTTGCGGCATCCATCCACTAACGTGTAGGCCATGCTCTCCCAGCCAAGAAGTAAGTATATAATGGCCTATAGGTGGTTTCTTTCTTTTTGTACAGAAAAGAAGAGGCCAGGAAGTGAGCGCCAACGGGGGAGGAATGTTGACGGGACGAAAGGGCGCGGGGGGTGGGGCCCCCACGTCCACACATAAAAGAGTATCCTGCCTGCGGTCCCCCTAGTCAAAATTTTTTCATTAATAACAGTATCAGAAATTTGATCTAGAATTTCGGGAAAGGGCCATATCTTTTAAAATAAAAAAGGACTGGAGAAATTCGGTGGTGAAAGGATATAGGGACGGCTTTACACGGCGCCGTTGCCCAGGCCGTGGGCCCCGCCGACAGAGGCCCCGAAGGGCTTGGCGGAGGCGGAGGGGGAGGGGGAGGGGGAGGAGCGGCCGCGGCCGCGACGGCGGGAGATGTAGTGCAGCCACGTGGCGCCCTCCAGGAGGGCCGCCAGCACTGCCAGGCCCACCAGGACGCCCACGTAGGCGCGGCGCCAGGAGCCGCCCGGCTGCAGGATGTCGAAGCCGACGAAGATGTTGATGATGCCGAGCGTCAGGATGGTCACGCCGAGCATGTAGTGATACCAATTCCAACCTTTGCGATACTTGTGGTCCTTATTGGGCCGCAGCAAGATGGCCGTCACCTAAAAAATTGGGGATAAATATAAATATTATCGGATCTAATTAGAGAAGAGATTTTTTTCAGGTAGAGAGGGAGAAAAAAATGACACACTGTAAGATTAGATTCTTACTTGCAAGGTTGCTATGGCGAACAGGGCTATGCCTATGGACCTGTGCTTATCGTGTGTCACGCCGACGGAGAGGTTGCCCAGATGGATGCCAGTCGCCCAGCCGGCCACGCCGACGGCGTAGCCCGCCATCTGGACGAACACGTGGAAGTAGAACCAAGCCGGGTCTGTGAAGGGCTTGAGATACCGCGCCCCCATGACTCCGATGGGCAGCATGATGCCCCATCCGACAGTATTAAGCACAGCGTGCCTCTGCAACAAAACCCAGGTTAATTCATCAAAGTATAAATAAGCCGACTAACGCTTTCAGCGAGGCCGGTAAATTAAGCACTGATAGTGCGGAGATGTGAATGTAAGACTCACGTTCTTGAGCACGATGTTGGGAAGCTGCGCGCCGCCCGAGGACGCGCCCGTGGACATGTCGATGGCCTTGAGGCCCGAGAGGTCGGCCGTGGTAAGGGCGTGGATGCCGGGGACGAAGTCGGCGACGGTGGAGCCCCTGTTCCAGACGTGGTTCAGGACGGTGCTCTGGTTCGCGGCCAGCTGGAGGACCACCAGCATGGTGATGCTGGTGCCCTGGATCTGGATCTGCTTGTCCAAGACGTGCAGGGAGATAGGCGTGCAGCGCAGCGGGGTGCCCCCCTTGGTGGCGGCCGTGACGTCGTAGGTGAGCAGCGTGCTGCCATTGGAGGCCTGGAAGCCGATGAAGGTCTGGGCGCCCACCATGGCGGGCGCCGCGCCTAGATTTACCCCCCAGCCGACCCAGCCGCCTGTGGCCGGGGCGGTGCCCGCGAAGAGCACCTCCAGCGTCCGATTGGTCGGCTCGTACGTCCAGGCCATCGTGGCGCCCTGCACCGACAGATCGCTGCACTGCGAGAACACGCGGTTCGAATTGTTGAAGGAGACAGACGTGGAGCACCCCTGCGCCCGCGACGAGTCCACGCACAGGCCCAGGAGGACCGCTGCCATCAGCGGCAGCCACAACAGCGAGCGGAAGGAGACGAAAGCCATCGCTCCCCTCTCTCCCTCTCTCTCTCTCTGAGTCTGTTACCTTCTTTACTTATTGCTGCTCCAGCCTTTGTAACCAAATACAAACACACGCTTTTGCCACACGCTCTCTCACCCCCTCTCTCGCGCTCGGCCCTTTAACCAACTCGGTTGCCCGTTCGGACTATTATAGCCTCCACAACACAAACACAAAACAAAACAGAACACCAATAAGCCTAGTGATCGGCCCGGTCAGCAGCCTTTCATTCCAACTCTGACGCATGAACACGCTTACGCTCCGTTCACACGTCTTCCAGGAATACGCTTGGCTAATCCCCCAATCCCTTCCTAGGCGCTAGGTCGCACCAAGCGGGAGGAGCGGTATTACCCAGTAAGAGGACTGGAGTGAGGCTACCCCTTTACTACCCCTATAAGCATGACCCAAAAACACAATTCTAGTAGAATTCTAGCAGTGCTAACCAATCCCATTGGCCAACCAAAAAGATGCACGTCACTACAAACCAATCATCTTCTTATAGGCAAAGACATTTAATATGAGTGGCTATTAGTTCAGAATTAATAACATGTAATATTGTTCTTTCCTCTGCCTTGGTGCAACCATCAAATTATTAGGGATATCCTTCCCATGAGTTGCATTTCTACTACCCCCACCACTAGCCCTAAGGTGACACGACTTTAGGACTCAATGGAAAATTTGTTCTAGGCTTCCATTGAAGTGAATGGCAAATCTTGTTTTTACATGGATATAGTGCACTATTTTGTGTACTATTTTCTTATTACACATTTATATTGCACTATTTGTGTGTATCAATCAAACCTCAAATACCTACAAATCGATCGTGCTACATGAAAAGACACAACTCCCAAATGAATTTCATGCCTCCCAATGGCTTAACTACAAAGATGAGGATAACAAAAACACACGTCATAAACTATAGAAATACAAGTGCAAGTTGCAATATAGTCCCTCATCCCACCCCACCCACCCCATGGCAAAGGCACAACTCCCAAATGAATTTAAAGCCTTCCAATGCCTTGACTACAAAGATGGGGATGGCAAAAACACACGTCACAAACATATTATAGAAATACAAGTGCAAGTTGCAATATAGCCCCCCATCCCACCCCATGACAAACACAACTCCCAAATGAATTTCAAGCCTCTCAATGCCTTGACTACAAAGATGGGGATGACAAAAACACGCCACAAACATATTATAGAAATACAAGTGCAAGTTGCAATATAGCCCCCCATTCCATCCCACCCACCCCAGGAAAACCCTCCGTCTTGGTTTTTCAATAAACTAGAGCTACTAACTTTCCAACCACAAACTATCTCATGAGCCTCTATCATCATGAAATTTGAATAAAAACACTAACTCTCTTGTGCTACTAATACTACACCCACCACTCACTTTTTTAGACCATATCAGTGCATTAGGAGCTACCAAGATATTGATGAGGGTTGTCAAGATATCAACCCCTTTACCTAGGTCCAAAACCCATTATTTTCAAAGTTATATAGGTGGCAAAAACACACCAAAAATATAATCCAAATCATCAATTCCTCAAAGTTGAAATTAATTGTATCAAAACTATAAGAAAAACTTGCATGAAACTTGAACCAATCTAAACAAAACTTTTCTTCAACATACACATTTGTTTTTGCTTGCTACAACCTATTGCATTTGCTACCACTTCTATGGCAAGGGTTTGCCACTCTCAAGTTCTCACGATTTTGCCAAAAATTAAGCCCTCAATTTTGTGTGTGTGGCATGCGCATGTGTGTGTGCCCATGTAACCATGCAAGTAAGGGGTGTGCACATGTCACATGTGCAGGTAGGGTGTGTGCATGCATGCTCTCATGTTGGCATACAGACAAGGTATGTGGGTGTGTCCATGCATGCATGCACATGCCAATTTGCATGTGTGCATGTGTGTGCGCATGCACACATGGACACACATTTGCATGTGTGGCATGCATGCATGTGTATGTTTGAGCATAGAGCATTAAACAAAACAATTGAAAGACTAAATGATCCAAATAACAATACTCAAGTAGAATCATATGATTATGAGTTACAAGATTTTGTTGCATTTTGTCTACATAACAATGATCAAATTGCAATTGATATTAAGGAACATATCCATAGCAATGAAATCAATATGAGTAATTTTTAAAAGGAGGAAGGATCAAGCCTCATATCTTGCAAGTCTCTATAGCAGCATATGTTTTAGGCTCAAGCTCTCCCTCCCCCTGTTCACATGCCATGGATGGTGGAAAGCTCAACCCTCCCATAGTTAAAATTATGGATGAGTAATGTAATTTGTATGTGAAATTGATTATTGGTGGCTACACATTAGATAGATATGACATAAACACTATCAATGCCGTATAGCATAGTTGATGAGTGTGCCGCGATAATCGCTAGCTATGGGATGAGTGTAAGGGTGTTTGAATGCAACAAGCCCTAGACAAGCAATCTAGTTCCATTATGAATGGGTAGTCATGATCCCAATTTGGATCAAGATCCAAGTGAGGTCTCAAAGTTACCACTTTTTGTAGCTTTATCCTATTACTTGAAGTTAGCTCTGGTGATATAAGTCTGATGCATGTAGCTACCAATACATATAGGGGATACATTAACACACAACCCCCTACATAGGGGGTATTAATAAATACAAAGAATAAAAAATATACATATAAATCCTTTAATGAAAATAGAATTTTTTGCATTAGGGGTGCTAAAAATATGTCAAACACATATACAAGGGATTTGTTCGATAGAGGCTTGAACGCATGTAGTTGGGGAAGTTTCTCACTAATAACTCCCAAGAGAGAAATAGACTCATGATTGATTTCTAAGGTTGTAACCACATTCCCCCCATTTGAAGGAACTCATTCTTGGAGCATCAAATACATGGAGTTTGTTGGATGTCCTTTCATAACAATGTGATAATAATGCAACAAAACTTTGGCAATGACAACTGATAATTTGGATGACATATACTTCTATAAGTTGTAGAGCTTGTTGCAATATTTTCATAGCAATAGAAAAACCTAGAATCGAGCAAAGCAACAAAATTTATGAGTTTTTGTTACTAAAGTTGACTTTGAACATTTTTCTCCACAAATTGCTAATCAGTCTAGGAGTTCATAGAATCTTAGGAGAACTCAAAAGGTGATTTAAAGCTTGAGAAAGACCTAGGATTGCAGTTTGTTGCTAAAAGTTAGCAATTTGTAGCAAGCAAGCAATAAACTAGTAGATTTTTTGTCTAATTGGCAAATGCTACTTTAAGCCAAATTAGGTTGTGACCAACCTATAGTTCTTTTTAAGTGTGAAGAGTGCAAATATGGGCTATTGATAGAAGTCATCAATCATGAACAAGCAATAATTACCCATCAAGGCCAAGTTGAAAAGCATTCAAGTACTTAGAGTCAATCTCATGGATTGTCAACAATATATGGTTCACATGTATTACATAGATACTTACTCTCTAGGGTATATTGGATGTATTTAGACTTGGAAGGTTCCAATTGGAACTTTACAAATCATAGACTCTCACTAAGTGGATGGTGTGATGCTTGGCAATTATGTCTACTAAGGGACTAACAATGCCATGGAGCTAGAGTTATCAACCTCAACGATGGCTACTTAAGTATCTTGCTTTTGTTAAAGAAGTTGAAGGATGTGAAAAATTATCTAATTTGAAGGATCAAACTATACCATTTCCTAAAGTGATAAATAGTATGCAATTAAAGGTTGACTTTTGTGAATTATCCTGGTGGCCATAAGAGATGCCTATGTTGTTTCATGGCTAATTTTTGGAGGGGAAGCACCCCTCCTTATGGATGCTTGGGCAAGTGTGTGAATCATGAAAAAGCAAAAGGTTGGTGTTTGTACCTTTTGCTTTGTGGCATTTCATAAGAATTTAAAGGAACATTGTATATATAGGATGTGAAACTATATCCTTTGTAAAAGTAACACTCTACAAAATGTTTACCCGACTATATTGACCCATTAGTTGCACAATGGGCAATTTTGTATTTATATATGCCTAATAAGTAGAGGTAGATTCTCCATTTATGATATTATCTTTGCCATAAGAACATAAATTTCAAAAGGCAAACAAAAAAATACCATGCTTCACAACACAATCTAGCATCACTTTAGTCAGGTGTAACTAAGTTTATTATTTTGGGATCCAAATATTTTCTTTTGAATCATGTTCTTTGCTTCCAATTTGTGGGATTCCAATTTCCCTTGAATCCTGAAGGGATTAGCTATTGCGTTCAATGATAGATACAACATGAGGTAAATGCTTACAAGGTCACTAAAGAAAACTATATTCTAAGTATTAGAGGCAATTGATATTTGAAGAATGAGTTTATTGGGAAGAATAACCAGTTGGAAATACTTAATTGCTGATTATTGTGTATGAGCAATCATACTTTAGCAAATTTTAGGGGATTAATATTTAGCCTTTAAGAAGGCGTGATGTTTCCCTTATGAGTTGAGAATTCTAGATCGATTCTCATACATGTGTCTCACCTTGTAGAATCATACTTACCAAAGGATTGGAGATGTTGACTTTCGAGTCTTTTAAATGCAATTTCTTGATTGAACTACTATCATGGGAGATACAAGAAGTATGCAACTTACTTTTAGACATGGAGAAGCATACCATCACTCTAGGTGTTTTGAACTTGGTGGAGAAAAGAAGATAGATGTATGTGTACATGCTCTTTTCATTTGAAGACCTCATGAAGAAGAGAGAATTGAAGTTTTTGAATGATCGATGTAGAGGAAATGGCTAGTACATTTACCCATCTAACAAGAGAGTGTTAAGTGTCCCTCAAACTTATTGTGTTTGGATAAGTAGTGGCTCGTCAACTTGAGCTACTAACAAGAGCACACCATTAACAAACAATGCCATTAGAAAGAATGAATAGATATAGCACACCATAGAATAGGACTGAAAAAGAACATCGTAGACACAAACCGAGAATGTATTACTCAAATTTAGCATACAGAGTATAATGAGCATCAAGATGCAATCAAACACGATTATTCAAGGTTTGAGATCTAAAAAGGCACAAGACCTTTGGATTGTTTGCTTGAACCCCATAATGGTATTCGATACTTCCAGTGGTTAACATGTGGCATACATGATGGAAGTTGATAAACTTGTGACTAGTGAACCCAAAGCTAGGCTTAGTAGCATGTTGCAAAAAATGCACTAGAGAGCTTAGATGTAGTACCAAGGTCTAGTAGTCTACTAAATACGACTAGCCAATAGTCCTTAAAATGATAAACAGACTTGTCAAAAACACTAAAATTTTGAGAAATCATGGCATTTTAGTAAAGCTTTGAGCTTCTTCCATGTTTGACCATCTAGAGTTCAAGACTTTGCTCTAGTGTCAACCATCCTAGGGAGGAACACCCACCCTACAAGAAGTTAAGAAGAAATTAGTCCCCAACATATCCAACCCTATAAGAAGTCACCCATATGGAAAGGAACATCTACTCTGCAAGAAGTCAAGAAGGAATTAGTCCTCAACATCTCCAACATCTCCCTCCAAAGTAATGATATTAGGTACATGGATAGGGACAAGTGTAGCCATTGAAATCATAGTAGGGAGATGGGGATAAAGTTAAAGTGATAAGAACTTGTCAAGGCAAACACAAATATCAAAGACCAAGTTGATTTGGATCTAGAAGAGAAAAGGTAAAAAAAAGGCACATGATTGAAATGGTACTCTCGCATGAACTCTAAGGCCATACCCAGTGAAATGATTTGATTGAGATGTGCAATGGAAGAAAGATGGCACAATGTATGGATGTTGAACCCTTTGATCATACAACAACAAATTATTAACTCAAATTTGAAAGGAACACGAACTGCAAGAGAGAAGAAATTTTGAGGGTATAATCTTTCCCTATGCATGGGTGAGCACCTCCTCCATGTACGTATTTATAATATTCAATTAAGCTTTTGTGCTCAAAATACATTGAAAGCATCCTTTTCGAGTTATTACTTTTTTTCCCCTTGCAAGACTTTTTTTTTTGTAAATAAATCAAACATGCTCTATTCTAAATAGCTTTACAACCAAAAATATATATATTCTCTTCTCTAATAAATGCATCAAAATAAATCTATTGCTTGCATATACAAATACAAAGTCCTTGTGCTTATGAGCGCCTACAAAATATAATATTTTCATGTTGTGTAGTGTATAATTTCTAATCATCTTTCCATGTTATGGAGCATATAATTTGCACACATAAAAAACTGTACTCCAAAATAGTAATGCGGCTTAAGTCCATCTAATTATCTACTCACCACAACACAAAACACATCCATCTATCTATGAAGTATAATGCAACCAATATCACATGCATATGTTTGGGGATAAGTCACAGATTATGCAACAAATAGACAAAAATCAACAATAATCAAAATCATCTAAATTTCACAAATCCCATGATATAATTTCCACAACAATGGAGAATCAATCATTCTTCTTCTTCTTCTTCTTCATATTCATTCTTCTCTATCTTCCATTGCTAATAGCATACACACAAAGTATCTCACAAAGTGATAGATGTTTATTAACTCTAAAGTCTCTTTATAGACAACCTCTCTTTTATTTAGTGCGTGCATAGGATATAGGCTTATCCTATGTTATATTTCTCAACACTCCCTCTCAAGCTCAGAATGAGCTTATAGGTATAATATCCCAAGTGTACTTCTAAAGTACTTAAACTTATCTTTACCTAATGCTTTGACAAAGATGTCCACAACTTGGTCATTGGTTTTAACATGTACTAAGTCTATCTCTCCATCCATAGCTTTCTCTCTAAGATGAAATGATAGGGCACTTCAATATGCTTCATCCTTGCATGGTAGTCTAGGTTCTTTGCCAACATGATGTTGCTAATGTTATTACAATACATGATAACTCCACCATTTATCTCAATCTCCATATCACATAGAAGTAGACTCAGTCATGTCTGATTACATGCTACCAATGCCATACCTCTATACTCTCCTTCCATTCTCACAACTAAGGTTTAGTGAATATGAATCATGGTATAGACCTAAAGTCACAATTGAGATGGATGCTTATGAGAGCAGTGATTATGATGGTAATGGAAGGAAAATTGGAGCAAATAATAATCAAAGAAATCTGCATATTGAGGACATATTTGGACCTTCAAACCACCGTGAAGAAAGCACTAAGAGTTATAGCCCATGGAGGGGCACATTGAGGAGTGCACAAAAAGGGCACAAGTTGCACAACAAAGGAAGACCATGGGTGAGAGTTCAAAGGATAAGTTTATATATATAAGTTTGGGATACGTCATGTTAGAACTCCAGGAATAAAGAGTGTGGGAAAGTATGTCCTACCACTGCAAGAACAACTGAGACACCGTTTAGTGTACCTTTGTTGAGAATATAGAAAAGAGCAAGGCATCTAGCTAATAGGTCGATATATAGTGCCTTTATGAAGATGCATTATGCATACATGGTACCTTATGTGCAACATCTAGAGACTACTTGCTTTGAAGAAGTAGTTGGAAGCAAAGATTGGAAGGAAGTCATGGATGAGGAAATGGATGCATTGACTAAGAATAAGACTTGGGATCTAGTTAAGTTTCCTTATGGCAAGAAAGCAATCAGCTACAAGTGTGTTTATAAAGTTGAGTGCAAGTTAGATGGTTTATTGGAAAGATATAAAGTAAGATTGGTTGCAAAGGGTTATGCATAGACACATGGATTGGACTATGAGGAGACATTTTTCCAATGACAAAGATGACTATAGTGAGATTGGTGATTACCTTAGCTTCAATTTATGGTAGGAAATTAAATTGAAATGGATGTCAAGGATACTTTCTTGAATGGTACATTGGAAGAGAAAGTATATATTGAATAGTCAAAAGGGTATGTACACCTTAAGTATTCGCATTATCTATGTAAGCTAAGGAAGTCAATGCATGGATTAAGCAAGGACCTAGAGCTTGGTGTGAGCGGATCAACAAATTTCTATGTAGCATGGGAATTTGGCAAAGCAGGGTTGATTATTCACTCTATATTAGACACATAGAGGATGGAATGGGAGTTGTATGTAGACCTCTCTAGTGACAAGTTCATAGCATTTATAACCCTTTTTCTCATATAAATAACCAAGGAAAGTACATTTGACAATGTTCAATTTCATTTTTCTCCTCAAATCATCAAGGACATGAACATAGCATACATAACTAAACACCCTAAAATATGCAACTATAGGTGTTCTTCCATACATCTTTTCATATGGTGACATCTGATGAGTCGATGCTATATGGATTATGTTCATAATATGAACCATAATATATATTGCTTCAGTCTTATAAGTCAAAGGCATGTGCATTTGGTTTATCATAGCTCTTGCAACTTCTCCAATAATCATGTTCTTTGTTTTTGCAACACCATTTTGTTGTAGTGTATATTCGCATGTAACTTGTCTCTTAATTTGATGATCTCTCAAATAAGCATAGAACTCATTTGACATATATTCATCTCCATTATCCAATCTCAAGCACTTTATGTAATTGCCAAACTGCTTTTCTGCCATAGCTTTGAACTTCTAAAACTTCTGAAAAGCTTCGCTTTTATGTTGCTAAGAAATAAACCCATGTTATCTTGCTAAAATAATCAATAAAAATGATGTAAAATCTACATCTCCCACTCAAAGAAACATTTTGACATGGACCCCAAATATCCAAATGTACCATTTCCAAAGGATATGTGTTAACTCTCCCCCTCTTGGAAAATGGGAGTCTAGATTGCTTAACAAATTAACATGCCTCACATGATCATAGTTGACATAGAAAAACTTCGAAAGCCCATGAACAACCTATTTGGACTACATTTATTTAAGCTTTTGTAAGTTAACATGCCTCATTCATCTATGCCATAACTCAACATCTTTGTCTTGTGCATGTCTAGTCTCCACATACATAGAACTTTGTATGACAGGAGTTTCTACATCCAAAGCAACCAAGTTACCTTTCTTTTAACCATTTCTAAACTCCTCAATGAAACAACCATAATTATTAAACCTTATTTGCAGTCCTTGATCAGCTAACTAAAGCCAAATTTTTAGTGATGGTAGACACATACAAGGCATTTTCAAGCTTATTCTTTGTCCCATCTTTAATCACCAAAGAAACACTACCAATGAGAGTTATCTTATACAATGTGAGTTATCTCTAATCACCAAAGGAACATTGCCAATGTGAGTTATCTTATGCAATGTATCATCTCTTATAGCCACATAGTCTTTAGTCTGCATTCATTGCTTTCTATTAAACCATTCTACATGATGTGTCATATGTTTGTAGCTATTGAATCCAAAAACCAATCATCCTCTCTAGGGGGATGTGTCATGCTGCTAGTACTTGCTCCATAGCAAAAAGATGATCTCCAGGTGATGAACCACCTCTAGAACTATAGCCAACACTACTATATCCACTTGCATAGTACCCAAACCACGTCCTTCCTCGATCCTTACATATGTATTTTGCTTATGATAGCACCCGCTCTCAAAGTGACTAAACTACTCACATAATGACATGCACAATCTCATTGTGGACTAGAAGAAGGATCTCCCTCTGCCTCTAGGCATAAAGTCTCCACATGATTAAAAGCGTTATAACCACATACAAAGCTATCTCCACAACTATATGAAGTTCCTCTAGCTCTAGATAAGCTACCACGGTCTCTTTGATGATAGAATACACTATTATGATTGATATTTTCCCCACTGCTAGATACATTAAGATGGCCTCTTTGATGATAGAATACACTACCATAACTAGCATTTTTTCCACTACTAGGTGCATTAAGACCCAATTTAATTTCTTTCATAAAGTAACAAAGTAACCAACTCCTCAAAGTCAGGCATAGATTTGCCTCTCACAAAAATAGAAGTCTCAAGGGACATATGCAATTCCAAGTCCATCCAAGGTAATAGATACCAAGTCATCATCATCCACATGTGCATTTATCAAAGCAAGGTCCTCCACAATTCACTTTATCTCTACAACATAATCACTAATGCTTCGATTCCCATGCCATGCATGATGCAATCTTTGCTTTAGTTGTATCTTCCTTGCCTTTGTACAAGTGCCGAATATTTTCTCAATGATCTCCCAAGCATCTTTACATGTATTAGCCTTTTTGATATGTGAGATCAATGTCTCTGAATGCATATAGATATCCAATGCAAAGCCTTATAATTTTTACCTCTCTAATCTTTATAGGCCTTCTTTTTTTATCCATGGGCCCTTCAAGAAGTTCAAGGCATGTATCTTCACCTATAATGAGGTCCCATAGACCTCTCTGCACATCAAAAAATTCACCATGCGATATGACCATATATTGCACTTATCCTGGTCAAATTTGAGTAATTTGTGCCATTTTTGACATTATGGAATCTCTAATTGTAGAAAAACCAACAACATGCAATGTACCAAATCACTATTTAAACATGTGAACAAGTTTGAGCATTAACCGCTCAATATCTCAAACAAAAAAGCATTAAATTCCCAAGAAAATACACATAAATTGAGTTCCAATAATATGGCTATCATACATGTATCCGATTGCTATCACATACATCCATATATCATATCTATACATCAGTTGTCTAGTAAGAAACATTGAAAATGGGACTCAAACAATACTCGTACGACCCAAAAAGCATCATAGTATGGGTCTAAATCGATCATTTTTCTTGCTATTCTTCTATAACTTTTTATGCCAATGATGAAGCCTCAGACAAGCTCAAACCACAATAATTTTCTTGGAAATTTTCTAATATTTTTTATCCTTTAGATCTGCACCCTAAACTTGCATAAAAATGACATTTTTGTCCTTGAAAAAAGCTAATTCAAGCTTCCTGGAGTGTGAACATAATATGTGTGAACCAATTCGGTTCAAGTCTTCTTCTAGTGGGGAGACAACTTCCAAAATAACTAGTTACAAAAGGTCCAATATGAACACACATCATCAAGCTAGTTCAAGGTATTGCCAGGTTGAATTGGGTTAACTTCATAGGGGGAGGGGGTATTTTGAATTAAGGTTTATAATAACCTTTAAAAGACTCTAATTGGGGTGGCTTGTGCCATCAATGGTAGTCCCCCAGGTTCTTGCCTCTTACGTGCTCTCACAATGTCGAACGTGGCAATACATTCCCTCGTCTTACTCAATTGGATTTGAGAGCTTAAGCTCTATCGCACCATGAGAAATCACAAAAAACAAAAAAATATTTCTTTGTTTTGTCTTTGACATAGCAGGGCCCATGCTTCCATGGATAAGTAGACCTTGTGCTTCAGCAAGTTGCACCTATGCTTCCCTCTTGCAAGCAAGCCCCTTGGATAAGCAGGCCCCAAGCTTAAGCCACCCCTAAGCTTTCAGCATCCGATACATAAGACAATCTGAAACCAAAATTGATCAAGGCCTTGCTATCACACATCAATCTTCATCATTCCATGGCTTTCAAAAAGCATTCAAAGTGAGCTTAGTAGCTCTTCGAATCCTTGTACCTACATTGGGTGGATTAGATGAGGATTTGTACTTGATTTAATGCCAAATATCAAGCTTTAAATTTGATGTAGGCCTCAATTCTTGTGATTCTCAATCCAATTTTTGACTCCCACACTCCCGTTCTGATACCAACTAAAAGGATTTGATTTATATGTGCATCAGAAGGGAGATGGCATGAGATATGGTGGCCGAATGAGGACAAAGTGTATGTAAAACCTTATGTCTCATATGTCGAAGAGGGTAACCCCATCTTGATGGATTTAAGACCAGTGATGGTGATGGTGTTAATGCAGGGGAAGAGGTAGACGTCTAGGAGGACAGAACCAAGAACCCATTGCATGCTTGACTTGTGGTCACCCAGGGAATATCTCATATCAATGCCCCCAAAATGGAGCAAGCCAGTCAAGACAAGACTGACCTGAGATGTCTAGAGTGCAGGATCACACACTTGTACGCTGAGTGCCCTAGGTGAAAAAACTCCACTAGTTCAGCAATCGTGCCAATCGTACCATTGGGACTTTTTGGAGTTGAGACACTTGATGGTGAGGGCACATTGATTTTGTTGAATGTCATGACCCAAGCACAAACTAAACAGAATGGTATTTCATTACCCGGACTTAGCAACCTTGACGGAGCTTCAATAGGGAAGAAGAGCAATGGGAGAAAGAGAAAGAGGACTGAGGTGAAGGTTACTCTCAAGATAGATAGTACCACCACGTTATCCAAGGGGAAGCAAGTCACAGATGCAGAAGTGGAAACATTTGCTCCTAAGATAGCAGAAAAGGGGAGTGCTAAGATTGGGGAGTATCCCGACTCGATGCACCAATTGGAAGTAGTAGATAAGGTCAAGGAGTGGGTGAAAGAAGCCCAAGAGCACCTAAATGATGAACCCATCATTGAAGATGAGATCAATGAGCTCTCTAGCGTGAGCACACCAATCTTGACTAAGCAGGTAAGATTGAGAGACTCATCCACACCCCATGTAGCGCTACTTAGACAAAGCCTAGATACTATAGGTAGACAAACCACCCAAAATCACTTGCAAAAGAGCATAGAGCATGATGAAAAGCAAGCGCTTGTCAATGTGCTCATGACATTGATATTAGCCCCTATGACTTTACCTTTGGAGAGCTGCTTAGGTAGAACCCAACACTATGGCAAGTGTTGAAGCAGTGGGTAGAAGGACCTAATGAGCTTGGATCGGTCGACTTGCCTGACCACGACACAACAATGCATATATTAAGCTTAACCCTAAACTTAGTGCCTAAGTCCTTGCACGTAAACACTTTTTGGGAAGGCAATAAATGCACACATTCTTATCTATCATAGCATTAGGAAGACGCCACAAGAAAGGGAATCGTAGATAGGGGATCAAGAGTCAATGTACTCAACCATACAATCCCGCAGGCCTCGGGTAACCCACTTGTGGAGATTGCAAGGTTTAATGTCATGCCAGCTAACATGATGAAGGTTAGATCATTTGGATTACTAAAACATTGGCCCTTGAAGATAGCAGGAGTTCAGTTCTCAGTGAACTTCATAGTCATGAAGGGAGTGGGCTATGACATCCTATTAGACTGAACCTGGATGCAAAATGCATGAGTGATAAAAGATTGGGGTGATGGTCTAATATTCTTAGGCAATAGATTGGAAGCTATAAGAGTCGAGATGGAAACCTAGAAGACCATGCCAGTCGACCTAGATGCCATCTATGCCATCTTGAAAGGAGACTCATAAGTCAAAATTCCTACAAGAGCCACTAACAAAGTATATGCCTTGCCTCGAGGATAAGGGGGATTGGATGCATGTGCTAGCCACCATCGATTTGCTGTTCTAAGATTATGAAGAGAATTATAAGCAGGATACAAGGATAGCCAATGAGTTCCACAAAGCCACACCATGTTAGCTGGCAAAGAGTAGGACCACACCATCAATACCGCTCTACATGATGGCCAGGAGCTCTAGCAGTCGACCAACACCTGTCCCTTTCCACGTTCCATCTAATAAATTCAAACTCCAGGGGATTCTTGAACACTTGACGAGAGAGCTAGCTAGTAACCTAGTTGCCAATCTCAAACCCCTCAAGGACCTCATGGAGGAGCCAAAGTGGCAGTGAACCAAAGTGCATGACTTGAACCTATTATACAATTGGGTACTAATCAAGAATGAAAAGAAGATTGAGAGTGGAAGCCTAGGAAATGATGAGTAGTCAGAATATGAAAATTTGGACAACGAGGATGAAGACTACTACTCTACAAATGAGGAAAATGAGGAAGAGGCTGAGGCAATAGAGTACGATACAGTTGGCCAAGTGATCGAATGAAAACAAGTAGACTCCAAGCCATGGAAAGCCAAAGTCTTTAGGATACAAAGAGGAGTCATCAGGACAGAATACGACCATACTTGGTTGGACCACCAAGGTGTAATAGACTATGAGCAAGCCGGATTAGTTCAACCTAGTACCACACCACTCTTTAGAATTGAATCGACCTTAGAGCTGTGAACCACCAAGGGAAACTCCCTCTTCTAGTGAAGGTTGTGAGTTTAACTCTGAGTCAGAAGTGAGCTTCGAAAGTGATCCGGAAATACCCCGACCACCTAAGACCAAACGCACCAAAGGAGACCTACCAGTCCACCTAAGGCACAGGTGGTTGAAGGAGGAAAAGAGGAGGCAGTTAAAGGGGTTAGAAGCTAAAGGGCAAAGAAAGCTCTAGGATCTACTGAAGCACTTCTTCACAAAGTTCAAAAAGGGTTACAAGGTAGTAATCTTGCTAGGATCTAAGAGGCAAGGACATGCAAAAAAACTAATAGAAGGACCTACTAAGGTCAAGGTAGTTAACTTGGTGGGGAAAGGGGAATAGCCTTACTAGAGGACCTAACTAAGAAAGAGGAGGCTGGTCTCATCACTCTCCTGTGAGAGTACATGGATGTGTTTGCTTGGTCCTTAGATGAATTAAAAGGAGTAGATCCGAGGGTTGTGACTCATAACATCCCTATGACTCCCAATGCAACACTAGTTAAGTAGCAACTAGCACATGCCATTAAGAAGGAGATAGATAAGCTGTTGAAGGTTGGATTCATCTACGAAATCAAGCACATGGACTGCGTGTCACCTATAGTAATTTTCCTAAAGAAGAATGGAAAGATTCGAGTATGTGTGAATTATAAAAAGGTTAATGTTGTGACTAAGAGATAGACAACTATCCACTACCCTACATGGAGCACATGCTCAAAAGAGTCATGGGGAAAGAAGCCTACAGTTTCCTAGACGGCTTCTCAGGCTACAACCAAGTGTAGGTGCACCCTAACGATAGACATAAAATTGAATGGGGGTGTATTTGTCTACATAGTTATGTCATTTGGGGTGATGAATGCACCAACTACCTTTCAATGCCTTATGTGTGCCATCTTCAAAGACATGCTTAAGTGAGAATTGGAGGTATTCATTGATGATCTATGTGTCCACTCCAGTTGGAGGGAATACCTAGACAAACTTTGCACAGTCTTTGAGCAATGTAGGCTATATAATCTCTCCTTGAACCCCCTAAAGTATCAGTTTTGGGTAAAACATGGATCTATCATGGCACATAGTGTCTAAGAATTGCATTGCTGTAGACTTCTCCAAAGTTAAAGTTGTTGTCAATTTACCACCACCCATGAACTATAAGGGATTTTAGTGCTTCGTAGGACACTATGGATACTATCAACGATTTGTTCTAAACTATGCATTAATCGCTAGAACCCTTTACAAATGGCTAATTGTATTTGAGTGGACCAAGGAATTCCAACGCGCCTACGAGGAACTAAAGAAGGCTCTTATGACCGCACTGATCCTACAAGCCTAAGATTAGAATATAACATTCCATGTGCACATTGATGCATCAAAGTTCATCGTGGGAGCTATTTTTTGCCAACTTGGTGAACATAATCTCTATTATCCTATGAGCTTTACTAGCAGACAACTCATACAAAGATGAATTACTCCACAATGGAAATGAAAGGCCTAGCTATGGTTTTCATTGTAAAGAAGTTCTGTCATTATCTTTTAGCTACATCCTTTACCTTCTTTGTTGACCATCAAGCTTTGTTTTATTAGGTGAATAAACCTTGTGCGAGGACGCATAGCTAGATGGTTACTTTTGCTTCTAGAATTTGACTTCTCCATGGTTGTATGCAAGGGTAAGGAGCATTGCATGGTAGACCATATATCAGGCATACCCATAGGAGAAGCTATTGAATAGGGCATCATAGATGACTTACCTGATGCACACATTTTCGGAATGTCCAGTGAAGGAGACTTGCTTAGGGCCGATCTAACATCGTTTTGGGTAGATGACATAGTCCAAATCCTAAAGCATGGATTGCTTGAAAGACGTATAGAGAAGGCTAGGCTAAAGCACCTTATCCTCAAGATTCAGCCCTATTAGTTAATAGCTGGCCAGCTCTATAGGCTAGGACAGGATGGTTAATTGTGAATATGCATGTGTGAGCATGAGATGCATGATGTACTTGTTGAAGCATATGGTGGAATTGCTGGAGGACACTTTAGTGGAGACACTATAGCATGCAAGGTGTTGCAATCTCAACTATGGTGGCCCACCCTATTCTGCAATGTAGCTAAGTTCGTGAAGCATTGCGATGAGTGCCAAAGGATCGAAATCCCCATCCATAAGCACAAGATAGAGTTGACCCTAGTAATAGCACGTCAACCCTTTGAAAAATGGAAAATTGACTTCATTGGGCGAATCAACCTCACAGTGCAGTACTCTAGGTGTACATAATTGTAGTGACAGTCTATCTCATGAAATGGGCAGAAGCTTGGGCCACCAGGAAGAATGACTCTAGGACCATGACTAAGTTCCTTTGGGAACAGGTGATCTCACGATTTGGCTACTCCATCGAACTAGTTAGTGATTAAAGCACACACTTCATTAATGATGTGATTTCCCATTTACTATCCACCTTCTTGATCATCCATAGGAAATCCTCACCATACTATCCTTAAGCTGATGGTTAGATGGAATCCACAAATAAGATCCTAGTAGAGGTCCTGACTAAGGTAGTCTCCACCTCGCATGCACTGACTAGGATAATAAGCTCATGGAAGCACTATGGGCCTATAGGACAACTTATAAGACAGTTGTAGGGTGAACACCATTCAAAGTGACCTATGGGACTGAAGCAATTTTGCCACCAGTGGAGTTCTTCATTACAAGCTCGAGAGTGGCAGTCCAAGAGAGATGGGATGGAAAGGAAGCATGGACGGAATACCTGGTAGAGTTAGAACACCTATTTGAGACTCGACTCCTAGTGACCCAAGCACTGATCTACGAGGAGGTAAGACGCAAGAGCTAGTTTGACAAACATGTCAAACAACGTGACTTCGAGTAGGGCGACCTAGTGCTATTGTACTCTGTAAAGGGCCATAAGCAAAAGATAAAGTTTAGAGGATTGGGACCTGTCAAAGTTTGCAACATTAGTCGAATCAACAATGTAGAGCTTAAGACTCTAGAGGGAGAGGGCATAGGCTTCTTTAATGGAAGTTGTCTCAAGAAGTACTACCCTCCAATGCATCTGTTGTGCACGAGCCTCCAATGCCAGAACCACTTGTGAATGTAAAAGTTGCCACCATCATTGACGAGGGAACCGACTTTAATATTCTTACACATGACCATTGGACCCTCATTGGTTAGCCCCAGTTGTTGCAGCCTACTAATGCTAAATTCATCCCCTTTGGGGGGTAGTCTTACTCACTATTGGGAAAGTGCAAAGTAGCGGTCTCTATCAAGACTAAAAGTCTACCAATGATCTTCTATTGTTGCCTAACACTAAGGCTATTGGTAAAGAAATGTTGCTAGGACGTGCATTCAAGAAACAAGCACATTGCAATGTTGATTATGACTCTTACTATATTCACCTTCCATTGGCAATGTTCGAATAGTGATGGCTTTCAGTAAGGACACTGTGGCTCCATCTAAGCTCACAGTGCCACTAGTAGAGGAACTTAGTGCCAAGCCTAAGGAAGGGAGTCATGACTTGTCCCACCCCACCAAAGCAAACCATTCGCAACCCCCAACAACTAAGACCACCGAGCAACAACTCAAATGGGTACCCAAATGACAATTTTCGTTGTCTAGGAGCTAACCCGCACAAACTCATAATCCTAGAATCTCACACCCTAGAGCTAGAGACAAAGTTGGCACTACATAAGTAGACGAATTGCCAAGCTGCAATGGGTCCCCAAATGCCTATTATTGTACGCTCAAGGCTACTACACACGAAGGCAACAAATGGATTTGGTTACCCAAGGTCACGAGTGGCACACATGTCCCTTAGACACTACCTTCTAGCCCATCTCCACAAGACAGTAAGCTAGCTAGAAATGAGAAACCAATTGACCTAAAAAGTACCAAACCCATAGGACTACAATAGGTCTATCGACCAAAATTGTAGCCCTCTACACCAAAACTGACTCAACCTGACACTTCTAGTGTCCCAACTATTCCACAAGTAGAAAATAGCACACTATAATTGAGTTGCAAGACCAACCCATTGCACAAGTGGCTGACAGACACCCTACTGACCAGTTCATGAAGCAGGTATTAGTTGTTACTAAGTTATCCAGTCCATTCAAATGCCAACCTGTTGTAGGCCTTACACCCTCCTATGAGTGGAAATCTATCCTTACTTTGATTTCACACCTATCCATGAATGTAGGGGATGACCTGGTCACTTGCATTAGATCCTTGGACGCCATCTTCACCATGTTTGCTAAAAGCTATGAACGGTTGGATTTAGGCTTCCTAGACAAGCCATTAGCAATGGATGTGCACTCCTTGCCATGCACCTAGGAAGAATAAGAACTCATGTTTGTCAAGATTCCCATGATAGCCAAGGAATTGATCGCCAAAGAGCAAGCTCTCAAACAAAGAGCAAAGTCTCTACAACAAACCAGGAGCTAGAAGAGCTGAAAAAGCTAGCCGACTCTAACCCTTCCTTCCTACGAAAATGATATGCTCTTCGTCTCAAATGGTAACAAGCGGGCTGCCAAATTATGACCAATGCTGAGTAGAGACGTGTAATCAAAACCTCTGAGTACGACCCAACCTATGTGGCTCCTGCCTCGTTCAGTGTCTTGGCCATCACTTGCAATCGACCTGTTATGGCCCACCCCTATTTGGACCAAAGCCTAATCGAGGAAGAACAGAACATCGCTAGTAGGATGAACTCTAGTGACTTCCTAACTGATGTCCTCACCTACATTACACATGTAGGCATTAGACTGTATAACATGGGGATTGTCACACCCACTTAGAGTATAACCCACAATTCTATGATTTGCTCATGAAGAAATAAAGCCCAGCCAGTCTCGGTGCTTAATGCCCTTAACCCTTCATCCTCCAATCCTAGGAAGGATCTTCATCATTCTCAGGGGAGAGGAGGTAAGGTGGACAAGAAAACATGACTTGAACCTCAAACTAAATTTCAAAAGCAAAAAAGGATGGTTAGAGTAAACTTCTACTTAAGGAAAAATTTCATGAAATTCTTGTTGGAATGTGTGGACTACTTGAAGCAAAAATTTTCATTTTATAGTTGCCATTCCATAACATACATTTGTAATCCTCTTATCTTTTTGCAAAAAGTCATTTCAAGTGAGCTAATAGTGAGGTGTTGTATCATGACAGGAATTTGAGATGGCACGGCACCATGACAAAGGCAACAAGCTTCCATTCTTGAAAGAGGAGCTGACCAAATATGGCCTGCTTCTGAAACGAGAGCCTTTAACTAGCTCAAATAGGGAAGCATTCAAAACCTAGAAGACATGGTGATAGAGGAGCAGGTTGTGAAATAGATCATCGACCAATGCAACCTCATCAAGTATCTCAAGAAGGTCAGCTAAACCATTGATTATAACAAGTGCATGGAGTTCTTACAATCCTTTGACGCCAATAGAAACCATGGCAAAGGAATGGTGAGGCACAGAGAGGAGACCCAAAGAAAAGTAGAAGTCAAATTGAGTTGTGAATTGGTGGAAAGGGCTCTAGGACTTGTCAGCAAGCTTGAGGGCCAAGTGTACACAAATGATAGGATCAATTTAGTCGACATCCCCAACCCCGATATCACAATGCATGCAAAAATGGTCCATGCATTGTTCTCTAGTTAGAGGTACAATAATTTGATAAGTAGGATCAAAGTACCACTGCTTGAGAGCCTTGCAAGCTAGATCCTCGAAATAAATCAATTGGAATAGGCATGTGTGTAAGACCATACATAGGGTTCAGGGGCGTGCTAACTGCCATAATCCAAGAAGCTGTGGGAGATATAGAGAGAGAAGAAGTGGTGGAAGAAACACCTGAGCACTCACTAGCCCATTGGGTCACCAATGCATGCACCTATTAAGGTGAGCACCCTAGTTTCATTCTCTACCAAAACTTGGGGG
Source organism: Lygodium microphyllum (assembly GCF_053477565.2). NCBI lineage: Eukaryota > Viridiplantae > Streptophyta > Polypodiopsida > Schizaeales > Lygodiaceae > Lygodium > Lygodium microphyllum. Next base: position 115,839,354 of record NC_141148.1, read on the forward strand.
ATGAAGAAATTGCAAGAGTACAGAAGGAAGAAGCAAAGCGAGCTAGAAAGAAGAAGGAAGCTCACCTCCAAGCTCAGCAAGACAACATGAGGGTTCAAGCAAAAGAAATGTTAGTGAGTGAGGTGAGGAGGGCTCTGTCCCATCGAGCTAGGGAGAAAAGGGAAAGACTATGTTGAGAATTCTAGGCAAAAAGAGGGGGACTACCAAAGGGGACAAACACTTAGAAGCCACACAAAAAGAATCATGGGAGCTACAAGAGGAATGAAAGAAGAAGCAGGAGAAAGAGAATGAATGCTTGCAAAAGATTGAAGAAGAACGAAGGAGGAAGCAAAAAGAGGAGGAAAGGCTAAGAAGAGAAGATGATGACCAGATGGCTCTCGCCCTTAAATGGTCAGTGCAAACCCCCCAATCAGAAGAGTTGGCAAGGATGAGCCTAAAAAATACACTAGGCACCAATGCCACTACAATAGAAGTAGCTCAATGACCAATAATGGTAGGCAAGGGGAAGGCTCCATTATACCCACCACCGCTTGTCATGGATTCCACACCTACCATCACACAGGAAACTACATAAGCCACAATGAACCAAATTAATGTGATGGCTTGGGTACAATACCTAGTCATCACAAAGTGTAGCAGCTTGGCCCAACACTAAGTGGAGGAGCCCTAGTGCCAGGGATGAAGAGGATGGCTGCTATAGATGCAAAGTCAAGAAAAGACCCAAAGAAGTTGAGAATAGAACCTGGAACAACATCCATAGCCTCAGCTATGCCAGTGCCACAACGAATTATGATGATGAATATGTAAAAGAGCTACTAGCCCAACTAGAAAAGGTGAAGGAAGAGAGGAATGCAGTGTTGGTAGAGTTGGAAGCGGAAAGAGATGCATTCTTAGCTTATCAACTTGAAAATATGCGGCAAATAGCCACCTAGTAGAGACAAATAAATGACTTGAAGAAGGAGTTGGAAGTAAAGAAGGAAGTGGAGGCAAAGAAGGAAGAAGAGAGTGCAAAAAAGCCCCATGATGCGAAGGCAGGGGAGGAGATAGGGATGGAGATTTTTGAAGTCCAAATCTTGCAAAGAGAAGAATGCTATCTTGTAAATTGGACCAAGAAACTAGTTGTCTGGGAGCAGTGGGAGAGAAAATGCTGACCCTTTGAGTTCTCCTCCCACTACACTCTCTCCTTAGACATGGTCCTATCTCTAAGAGTGGTGGAGTAGGTGATTAGGCTCGCACAATGACTATGAAACTGATGGATAGATGAAAGAGAAAAATATCCTACAAGGTGGCAGAAAGAGCTTGCATATTATTGGTGGCAAGACAAGGTTTGGGAGATGCCAAAGACCGTTAGTGGATATGAAGCCCAACCAAAATGGAGGCAACGTGCCTAGGACTCCAGCCTTGATGCTTGGATTGTCTTTTGTAACACCATACTAGAGGAGTGCAATGATCCCACCTACATGCCATATCCGTGGAGAATAGGGGTAGGCTATAACTCGGATGTGCATGGTAGGTATGGCTTTCCCAAGATCTATAATGTGAATGCAAGGAGTCCAAAGGAGTACTAAATCTTCATTGAGCAGGACATCCACCCATCCATCACACACTTCCTCAATGAGTTTTCATATTGCCGCCCTGATCGTGCATTCATCATTACCTATAATTATCTCAAGGTACTCATGATTTTACTCAAGAAAAATCCCACAGCAGAAGAGGCCAAGTTGCCACCACTCTTTTTTCATCTCAACGCATGAATTGATAGCTGCACGATGGCCTGCCTCATGATGAGGGCCACACTCCTACCTTCCTTTTTTATGGTAGTCCTTGAAGATATGAATGATAGCCACTTCACTAAGTGTAGTCACCCCTTCTTGTGTCAACGACACCCCTAAAAATATGCATTAGCATAAAAGGATGCTTGTAGAGTAGACCCTTCCTTACCTTAGGCCTCCTTGCAATGTAGCTCCTGAAGAGCATCAAGATAACATCTAGTGTGCTCTCTCCTAATGTATTAAATTATTTTTTAAAAAAATGGAGAGAAAGAAAGAAAACAAAGAAAAGACAAAGCCAAAGCACAAGAAAAGGAAGAAATGGAATTCTCATGTACCATCAAAGTGCCACAGACACTACACATGGGGACAATTATATCCCTAGCCCTTGCCCCCACTTCACACTTAGGGCAAAACAAGGGCAGGATATGCCTAGGGAGTTTACACTCCACCTACCGTTAGATTTGTCTCCCTAAGTCACACCCATAACACCTCCCCTTGCATGATCTGGGTCCTCAAGCGTGGGGCAATACCACAAGCTTGCGACCCAACTCCCAGTTTCACTAGCACAGACACCATGTAGTACACGATGAGATAGGCACACCCCCAAGTAGTGCAACTCCTTTTTCTTTTAAAGTACATTCGATAACCCACAACCAACCATTGATCTCGGAGGCCCTCGTCACCCACTCAATCTCTTCTCAGTCCTCCACAACCTCACATCCATTTTGTTATGCTTCTTCTCCATGGCCAATCTCCATGAAGCCCCATCATCAACCCACATGGCAAACCTTCAACCACCCGAGCCCTCACCAATAAGTGCTGCGAGACTGGCACTCAGCTAGGAGGGGGTAATGTTAACCTTGATGCAAAGAAAGTGAAAGAAAATCAAAGGATGCAAGGCAAAGTGAAAAAAGAAGGTCTAATATAAAAATAGGAGGAAAAAGGTCAAAAGCACAAGAGTAAATTTAAAAGTCCAAGGCAAGTCCAAAAAGAGAAAGGCATATTTTAAATATAAAAGCACCTTAAATTTTTGTAAAAGAGCATCAGGCTCCCTCCTGTGCAATTTGTAAATGTAAACATGCATGGGTGAAGGAACAATATAAATAGGAAGAGAATGAAAAAAGAGGACCTAAGTTTAAATGGCCGGCCATGTAAAAAAGGGATGGATGCCCAAGGAGGAGGTAGGGCATGTATAAAAGGAAAAAATGAATGAAGAAGCTCATTCTTGTGTGTGGCCAAAACTAGCTCTCTTCTTCTTCTTCTTGCTTGTGCTTGTGCTTGTGCTTGAGAGAGGGTGTGTGAGGGAGTAAGTGTGTGAGGGTGAGGGACCATGGTGGAGAAGCTCTCCATCTTCTCCTCTCTTCTTCTTCTCTTCTCTTCTTTTCTCTTGTCTCACGCGTGGCAATGGAGCTTGGAGCTTGGAGCCTGAGGATCAAGCTTGCTTGACTTGCTTGAACTTGCACCTTAGATCGTGGAGCTACCAAAGAGCTCATTGGAGGAGGAAACTTGATCAAGCATGAAGGTAAGCTCACTGCACTCGTAGGTGTGAGAGTGTGCATGGCTATGTGAGAGGTAGCCATTGGACTTGGCTTGAAACGCTTGAAACAATAAGCGGTCCATGGGTCTTGGCAGTCGAGCGTAAGCTCCCACAGTCTACAATGACAAAAGCTACATTTTGTTAAAGGCTTAAACAGTCTCATGAGTGTTTTTGGAGATCAAGGCAGATAAAGTCAATAGAAGAAAGAGATGAGAGTAAAGCTATGACTAATACACAAAGCTTGCATTTCCTATCTGGCTATTCACTAAGGAATGGGAAGGCTCTAAGGTGTAGGTATCATGTCTTTATAGTGCTTGTATGCAAGGTCAATGAAAGAGGTGCTCTAATGTTATGTATATTCCCTCTTGAGAGTATGTAAGCCTTTACATGGCATTGAAGAGGATGAAAATTTTGATGAACCAATATATGGACATCACCATGGTTTAAGTTATGAACTCCATATCAGGGATAATTGTGTTGTTTTAGCAAATCTTGACAATGATGAACTTGTGGGTTTCTATGTTCTACAACAATATGCATATGAAAAGATCCATATTGATTCTATACTTGATGACATATGGGAGAATGTCATTGCATGGGACTCATTTGTCATCATAAAGGAAGTTTGGTACAATAAAATGGTTGGAAATTATTGTTTATATAAATTCATGAGTTCAAGTCTTGAAGTATACATTGAATCTCCATTGTGTTGGTGATCAAGTTCCTAATGGAAAGATCAAGTTTACTGGAAATTTTAATGTCTCATGATGTATATGAAGACATTACAATAGCATTCCCTATAACATGTAAAAAATTTAGATCCATGTTGATTTGAAGCTCTTGTAGAAATGATGCTATAGTTCTTCACTTGTAATGGTCTATGTGGGCACACACATGACCATTTTAGCTTGGTCTCCTTGGATGTATTTGCTTGATATTGATTGATGTCTTTATGAAGCAACTTGACTCTATTAAATATGTGCATAGGCTACAATTTTTTCTTTACATTATCATTTGTGAAAAATGCTACTAGTAAGTTGATAATTACCAATCAACTATATGTTGCTAGGTACTACTCAAAATAAAGAACACCTATCTCTCAAAACCTATGCCTTCTAGCACCTATCTCGGTTGTAGGTACCATCTACAAGTTGGTTGCTACCAACAATTTCATATTGCTAACTACTCCTTGAAATAGACAACACATGTCTCTCAAAACCTATGCCTTCTAGCACCTATCTTAGCTAGTAGCTATCACAAATGGGTTGCTACCAACAATTGCATATTGCCAACAACCACTCAAAATAGACAACACTTGCCATTTAAAGCTTATGCATTATAGTAGCTCCTTGTGATGGTAGCTACCATCCTATAAGTTGGTTTCACTAATAACTACATGGTACTACCCTTTGGTTGTTAGCTATTAATTGCATGTTACTATCTACCCCTCAAGATAGTTAAAACCTACCACTCATAGCCTTTGCATTCAAGTACCAACTTGTATTGATGGGCATTGCCTGCAAGTTGGTTGCTACTAAAAACTCCACACTACTAGTTATCACTCAAAACAAAGAGCAGATCTTATCACAAAAAATACTCTCAACTTTGAGTTAGCTTCTTATCACTCTTTAAAAATAGTCCCTACTTGGGTAGGTACCATATTGCTAGCACTTGTGCATTCTAGTACCTAAGTGCATATGTAGCTACCATCTACAAGCTGAGCTATCACTTGAAACTCTGTTCTACACATATATACTTCTCAAAAAAATCTACACACATGTGTACATGAGTGTGTGCACGTGCATGCGCGTGTGCACGTGCTTGCACACACACAGCTTTGATAAACATATGTTCAATAAATATAATTATGAAGCTTATAAAATGGTCCCCAACAAAGGGTTTCACTTACATGCATTACAAAAAGAGAACAAAGCTAAACAACTCTCTCAATGATCTTTATTAAGCACAATGCCCTTAACATCACTTTCACTCTCTAGTTGATAGGTAGTTACACAATGCAGGTGAGTAGCAACTTTAAGCTATTGACACAACTATAGAAGTACATTGAGGGTGATATAAATCTTCATCTCCTTTGGATATTTTCTTCACATGCAACATTGTGGATTCTTTACCCACATGCTCCTCATTACCTCATCACCAATAGATAAAGAAGAAACTATCCCATCTAAAAATTCTATGCAAAGCATCTTTATTTTAAACCCATTGTCACTAGAGTGGCTGATAATATGAGCTCCACAAGGCAACAAACAATCCATATATTGTACAAGTATGTTTGACAATAAACAAAGAGAACCCAATTCGTAGCAATGTTCTTTTAATATTTTGCATAAAGAATTCCAAAATAATCCATTGTTCATTGCTAAGAAATGTTTAGATATATGAATACAAAGGCATCAAATGCCTACAAGGCAATGATTTCCTTGCTCATGAAGGCTAGACAACAATTTCCATTATGATAATCATGAAGCAAAAGTTCATTTGGCTTTGATAATGCTAGCACCTTTCATTTCTCAAGTCACTTGAACAAATGAGTCAATCCCAAATGTCTTAGTCTACTTTCAAATTGTTGAATCTCTCTTTGGATCAACATTTGTTGGTAAGGATACCAACGGCATCAATGAAAGAAGGATAAAATAGACAATAATGGTTAAAACAAATGGATGTTACCAAGATTTTGACTTTGATAGCACTGGTGGTTTCTAGTACCCTTTGCCTTTATTCTAGATGTAGATTTGCAACAAATAATGGTAGACTATACATGACATAATTATGATTTAGTCGCTACATCAAATGTAACAACTAATATTTTCAAGTAGATTGACATTACCATTTCCAAACTTTGATTTCTTGAACAATTTCTCTTCTTTCACCTCCTTTTGAAGTGTACAACCTAAACAATAAACTATATATGGAACATTGATCAATCTACAAAGAGTCTATAGGTAAGTATGACCATACTAGTAGCTACCAGTATGGTGGTAACCAACCATTATGGAGGGTGTCATAGTCTTTTCTACTAGCACTATGGTGGCTATGAGTATACTAGTAGCTACCATATACTGATAGCCACTAGTACTATGGCAACTACTAGTACTGTGGTATCTACAAGTACTATGGTAGCTATTAGTACTATGATGACGACCGGTATTATGGTGGATATTTGTATGTTGGTCACTACCAATACGCTAGTCGTACTAGTATAACTCATAGCTACTAGAATATTGGTAGCTACTAGACTCATTGGTAGCCACCAAATGCTATACATTATGTAGCAATACATTTTGGCAATTTTTACCAATACAAAAATATATGCAATATTGATAGTAATCCATTTTGGTAGTTGCTAGCCACCAGAATGGTGGTGGCTACTAGTGTGGAGGCCACCATATTGCTATCTCTATTACATGTTATTCTTAATATATTGTTAGATAGTATACTAGTGGATGTCACATTGGTAGCCACCAAATGCTATACATTATGTAGCAATACATTTTGGCAATTTTTACCAATACAAAAATATATGCAATATTGATAGTAATCCATTTTGGTAGTTGCTAGCCACCAGAATGGTGGTGGCTACTAGTGTGGAGGCCACCATATTGCTATCTCTATTACATGTTATTCTTAATATATTGTTAGATAGTATACTAGTGGATGTCACATAACTAGTCACCAATGAAGTGGAATCACAAGAGTACCAACCAAATGGAAGCTATCAACATGATGGAACCAAATTGGTAGCCAACAATGGAGTAGCTACACACTAGTGACTAACAAAATGTATTGCTACCACCTCACTAAACCCTAGTGAAAACTACTACAAATGGTAGCTAGCAAACTAACGACTCATTATACATATCATAGTGATAGCTATGCAAACAATCTAAAATAATCAATCCTAGGGGAAAATACAATGTTTAATGCATATCTCTCTTCACACACTTGTCTGATGATGCACAATTGTCAAACAACATGAAAGACAATGTTATATGAGATGACCTAGCTACACCTAGGCCTCTGCACTTGTTCATCTTCTAGCAAGGTGAGCAAGATAGTAGATAAGGTACACATGCCTACATAGTAGAATGAGTGTACCTTGTGCCTCATCATCGAACATGGTGGTGGGACTTTCAACAACAATAAATGGTTTCTAGCTTGCACCTACTTCATAGACTCCAATTGAGCAACTTTGACATTTGCATTTAATTCCTTCAAGTGTTGAGCTACACAATTCATTAGTAGATACTGTGCATTGAACTTCACACTTAAGTGTCTCAATGCTCAACCAAAAGTATGGTCATAATAATAACTTTTTTTGTTTTGCCTCGTATTGGAAGACCTAGTAAATTCTAGGCGTTGCAAACAAGCTTTGGCATCATTAAGCTATCTTATCAGACTCGCAATCAGTCCCATAGCTCCCTCTTTGTGGTGAAATCTACCTTGTGTCTATCGAGCCTCTTTACAACCTTAATAAGTTCTGATCAAGCCATATACTATTGACACCTTGGAGAAAGCAAGGTCTTTAAAGGAAAATCTATACTATATATAGTCCTCACTTTTTCCCTAGTTTCATGTGATCAATGATTGTTAAATGTAACTCATATGTATTGTCCTTACTTTACCAAACATAAACTCCAAAGCTTACAATATCATACATACTTCTGTGTTGTCGCACTTTCCATGGTGATGCTTCACATCCTAGTCTTAGAATAGCTAAACAAATTTATCTAAATCTTAATGCTATAGTTCATTATTTTAAACTATTAGAGGACAAGGTATGGTAATCTCGAGGAGATTTTGAACCAAGCGAGCAAGGGATATTAGGATTTGTGAGCAAGAGTTAGAGGTTTTCTAGACGTTGCTAAGGTTTTAGGTAGAGGGTTAAGAGTTTTGTAACTGAAACATTTCAATGCTGAGGGGTTGTAAGGCTTTAATCCTAGGGATGCAAGGGGAGACACAAGGTTTCTATATTTGCATGAGTGTATGTTAGATTCCATTCTCTGTTCCTCCCATCTTCTCTCCCTCTATCTCTCTAGTCACTTATATAATAAACTTTTTACCCTTTATTATTAATATGTAGAGTAAAAAATTTTATAGAACAAATAAAACATATAAAGATGCTATTGTATAGTAATAATAACATGTTAAATGGTTTATTATACTAATAATAAACTATTTCATACATGTTTCATTGCCATAGAAATTTTTTTATTAGTGTGGTCTCTCTCTCTCTCTCTCTTCACATGCATGCGCACGTGCACACACACACACACACACACACACACACACACTCTCTCTCTCTCTCTCTCTCTCTCTCTCTCTCTCTCTCTCTCTCTCTCTCTCTCTCTCGTGTGACACATGTAAAGCCACAAAACCTTATATGAATATATAGTATATATTTTCTCTCAAAGGCCTTGCTTTCTCGAATTATAAAAAGAGTGCATGCTCCAGTTAACAACTAGGGTCATCTTTGTGAAGGTCAATTGACTTGGAAGAGGGATTTGCAAGTTTGCAACTCCGTGAGTTGAAGGTCCATATGCAAGTTGAGACTTGGTTGGACCCTACATTTTGTAGGTGGTGCTAAAACACAAAAGGGAGAGAGAGATGCCACCACATGTTTATTCACATTAGTTGTCGAGTACCTCTTCATGTAGAGCCGAGACATATAGAAGTCCTTTGGACTTGTGTATGTAATTTTTGAGTATATAAGTTGACAAGTCCTTTGTAGGTTGCAAGTGCCATAAAGAGGTACCAATAATAGAGAGGAGATGTGCAAATTTGGAGAGAGAGAGAGTGGAGCTGAGGAGAGGGTTGTTGTGCTGCCAATGGCTACCTTCCACATCACGGATACCGATAGTTTTGCTACTTAACGCAGTATTGACTATACACTTTTTAATGAGACTCCGTTTGCCATAAGAAGTCCCTCCCGTTTTTGCCGGATATGTGGCTGGAGTCTCTTTTACCCTTGAATTTGTAGAGTGGAAGAAGCAAGTGAAGAAGTTCACTTGCGTGTGGCAGGGGTCTTAGAACACAAAGCGTGGCTTAAGGCGTGAAACGCTCATGGCATCTGGGCACTGGGAACATTTATGCCCAACAAGGGCACGGGCACGCGCGTGCGTCCAAGGAGGCATTGCTTGCGAATTGCGAGAGAACTAAGAAGATTGACGAAGAAACGTCACGGAAAGATCCTGCATGGACCCATCAGGCAGCAGAGAGCAGAGGCAGCCTGTTTTTTCCCATAAAATATTCCTAAAATAAATCAAAGTCATTGACGATCATCGTCCGGAAGCGGAACTCTGTGTACCGCTCCAAAAGGACGGACGACGTATGTTGACTGTGCGCGATTTCAATTAATGGATCAAATCACATCAGATCAAATGAAGGGAGGGAGAGTCGAGACTTACACACACATTTGTAAATTGTGGGTGGGGCGGGGTTGACTGGGCAGGGCCAGGGGGAGGGGGGAAACGATCCACGTCTGCTCCACCCACCTAACGCGCCTCTCTTTTCTAACCAGCAGCCGCATTCTCTTTTCTTTGCTTTTTTTCTAACCCGCAGCCGCGTTCCAGAGTCCAGACCAGGAATAGTGGCTGCGCGCCCCATCCCATATTTTCCACGCGTAAGAAACGTCCACGTTCCCCCCACCGTCTTCTTGTAAATGTGTTGCCCTCCGCCCTAACGCCACCTTCTCACCCCTTCCAATTGACCCACTCTACTCACCCTTCGCCCCTCGCATTTACTTCTAACCCCCCTCCTTCCTTTCCCCCCATATTCTCCTTCTTCCACTATATACTATAGACTCCCCACCTCCCCCCCCCCCCCCCCAAGTGTCCATTGATTGTAAACTTCTCCCCCTCCCCCCCCACATTGTCACATTGATTGTAAACTTCTCCCTCCCCCTCCCCCCCAATGAGTACGACCCCTACCTTCCATTGAATAGAATGCCTACACCTTTGGACAACACATGCATCCCATGACATGGCCCTTCGCCAAGGTATATTGTAGCTCACATCAACTCCTAGCTTCTAACATGTGTACAGCTCTCATCCATCAACATCGATGGTCCATACATCAGAGTCTTAGTTCTAATCTCAACATAAGTACAACCCCTACCTTCCGTTGAATAGAATGCCTACACCTTTGGACGACACATGCATCCCATGACATGGCCCTTTGACACGGTATATTGTAGCTCACATCAATTCCTAGCTTCTAACATGTGTACGCCTCTCATCCATCAACATCCATGGTCCATACATCGGAGTCTTAGTTATAATCTCACTAACAATATTCTAGACATATATCCGTGGGAAGTGACCCAAAAAGAAAAACACTTGATTAAAAATTCCTAGTATTTTTCCAAAGCTCTAAATGATAAGATAACTAAGATGGACTCAATTTTCAGAATAGTAAAGAAGATGTGAACATCAAAAGATGCCACAAGGGTCGTACTACAAGTTTGAACTCACACACCCATGCAGACACCCACGTACTCAAGGCACTTGGTCTACAATCCCATTGACGGAAAAAAAAAAAAAAGAGAAGCTCAAATGTATTCTATTGTAAAACCTCCCCATTGAAGCTTTGAGAGGTTTTCTTCTTCCAATTTGAAAGCTTGACATGTTTACCATGGAAGGTCGAGGGCTATAAAAGGTGTTCTTTTGCATAGATGTTTACACACTTTGAACTCTCATGCAGTGCCTTCATGTGTGTGTGCATGGGTATGTCCTTGTGTTAGTTCCTACATTTGTGTGTTAAAAAAAAGGGGTTATCACATACATCTAAAAATTAGCAAATTTTAGATTAGGGGTCTTACTAGTAGACATTGTGGTATATAAAGTTACAACTTTTCTATATTAATTGTCTTACAACTTTTACTAGTAGACATTTTAGATTAGGGGTCTTTCTATAATGTACAAAAGAATCGTACCATTCACTTTGAGTAGTTTAATTGAGTGGACCTTTCAAAGTCCACAACTTTGTTTGGTATTATTTTAAAGAAGCTAGCATAGATCAACAAACAAAACCACCTAATTAAAAACTTGGGGACCTTTCAATTTTCTTGATTTTCAAAGGATTGTGAATTGGAAGAATAGGTGCCATAAAATGGGCAAGGTATCTCAATGTATGCTACTGTGCTTACACCACATTCACAATGTAGAAAGAAACTCATAGTACACCAAAATGTACCTTGTTGACTCAAAGAAAGACTACAAATAAAGTGCTATATCATGCATATGTAAGGTGCTTAACTCAATAAACCTCTATTTCATGATCATCTACATTTCAAATGTAAACAATGGTTCAATCTAAAATATATGATTTCATACTGTGCTACATTGACTAACTCAAATCTTCCTCATATCCAAATCTTCCTTGTATAAAGTGATTGTGACTTTTGAAGACCCCGTAATTATGCCAAGTATGAAAGCAAGGATGTGCTCATGAAAAATTTCAAGCTGTCAATAGTGTTGTCTTTTTTGACAATAAGAGGCACTATGTAGAATATTGATAGCGTGTGGGTTTTTGGAAACATGATATTACTAAAATTGCATGTCCAATCATATGATATGTGTAAAATAATTGTCATTAAGTAGAACATCAAGGCACACTCTCAACTAATGAACACACACACACACACACACACACACACACACACACACACACACACACACTCTCTCTCTCTCTCTCTCTCTCTCTCTCTCTCTCTCTCTCTCTCTCTCTCTCTCTCTCTCTCTCTCTCAACACCAAACAACTTTTTTGTTACTTAAAACTAATGGTAGGATACCCGTGAACACCACATCAAGTATATTGGACATTGAACAAAGATAATTGTAATGTCACCTCAATAATGAAAACGATGAGTAGTCATCTTCGTGGTAATGTCTACAAAGATTAAAAACATTGACAATTGATTTAACTGAGCCATCATTGAACACTGATATAATATTGTGCCCTTTGCCAAATAATATGGAAGTCTAACAATACTACCAACCGCAATGTTGGAACCTCTCCAAGACATGATAAGATACAAACTAACTTGCTTTTCGAAGGATTGGTAATGCATTATTTACACTGTTCTCATCTTGTTCCAACCAAAGGGGAAATCAAATCTAGGTATTGGTAATGACGGGACAACTAATTTGACAAAAGAGTGAATATTTAGAGACATTGATACATTACTTATCATCTTCATTGGTGATGGATTGTCTAACATGTTGCACGCATACACACATAGATTGGTGTACATGTCCACAAACCCCCAAATATGCATGCATGCATGTCCTCATGCACACACACATGCAAAATTGTAACACCAAATTTAGGACAAAAATGGAGACACCATCATTGCATATTCTTTTCACAATTCTTAGATAAAAATTTTGGCACCTTTGTTTTTGAAAAGCTTTTGAGAGGGCAAAGTTTTACTTAAAACTTTTAACTAAACTTTTCCCCTCCCAAAAGCCTTTGTTTTTGGGAAGCTGCAAATTTACTCTAACAACTAGTGTGGTATAGGAAGGAGGCTCACTTGGGCAAAAGAAACATATGAGAGAGAGAGAGAGAGAGAGAGAGAGAGAGAGAGAGAGAGAGAGAGAGAGAGAGAGAGAGAGAGAGAGAGAGAGAGAGAGAGAGAGAGAGAGAGAGAGAGAGAGATCAAATTGGGGTTCTCTCCTCACTATTGGCTAAATAAATGACCCAATCTTACCTTCTAGGTGTGTCTCTATAACTACTTTTTGTGCTTGGGGATGAATCAAAAGCTTGCAAAAGTCATACTTTTTTGTTTGGGAATGGATCAAAAGCTTGCAAATGTTATACTATATGTACCTTTTGGTACATCAAAGATACATTACATAGTAGTGGCTATGTCATGCTTCCAAGTATATACTTTCAGCCACCATCTAGCCACCATCGAGCTAAATACTCTTCCTCATAGGCTCATAATCTTGGAGGAAGAGATAGAAATAGAAAAATACCACTAAAGCTCAAAGAAGAAGAAAATGGTGCTATGCTTTTGTAACATAAGAGTAGACTAGAATTAACTAAGAACACAAGAGAAAAAGAGACATAAAAGTGCTAGATTGGAAACCCTTAAATTCATTCAAAGAAGGAATATTGACAACTTGTAAACTTACAAATGTGTTTTTCTCATTTTGCTTGATGTCTACAAACATTAGTGAAGGAATGGAGTAAGAAGGGCAAGATTATTAGGCTCATTAATTATTTAAACCCCTTAGATTTTATTCAATAGGATGCTAATAGAGTTCTTCTTTATCATATTTAAAATAAACGGGATAGGATTTTTGAACTATTTATTGGTTTCTTGTCATCCTCCTCTCTCCTAAAAGTAAATCCTCATAATTATGTTGTTTGTGTGGCCAAATTTTCCAACTTTGGGTTTTCCCCCTAAAGAGAATCTTTCTCCCTCTCAAACACCTTCCTAACCCATTTTTAATTCAAAATTTGGATTTTTCTCACCTTTTTTCATCTCCAAACCTTACTTCTACAAGTGAAAGTTTCCCCTCCACCATTATATAGCTATATCCTTGACCCAAGCTCCATCTCTTCAACATTTTCTAAGCTCCCTTTATGAATATAATATCTTCTAGCCAATATCCATATTCATGCTGTCCATAATAAAGTAGAGAAGTCTTGTGTAGAAGAAGAAAGGGTCAAAAAGATTTTTCTTTGTTTTTCATTTAAATTTATAGTTCTCTCAATGCTTTTTATCATGATTTTGAGAGAGAGAGAGAGAGAGAGAGAGAGAGAGAGAGAGAGAGAGAGAGAGAGAGAGAGAGAGAGAGAGAGAGAGAGAGAGAGAGAGAGAGAGAGAGAGAGAGAGAGAGAGAGAGAGAGAGAGAGAGAGGAGGAGGAGGAGGAGGAGGAGGAGGAGGAGGAGGAGAAGAATACTATGATTTCTTGAGCATAAAAAGGTTGGTACATAGTTTCTTACTCAAACACCAAAACTTTGAAAATGAGTTAAAAATTTACCAAAAGTTCTATGATTTTAATATTTAAGGATGAATTTTAATCTAAAATATCTAATGTTCTTATAAATGGGCCCTTTTTATACCACAAAACCTTCAAATAAAACTCATGGGTTCAAAAATCACCCTAGTTTTTAATTTGAAGGGTAGACAAAGGTGGAGGTAGAGAGACGTGGATGAGCTAGAGAGAGGCAGAGGGTGTACATAGAGGTGGGATAGAGAGAGGTAGAGGAGATAAATTGAGGCGGATGGTTGTAGAGATTTAAAAGAGATAGTGGAGAGGATAAAACGAGGTGAAGAGGTAGAGTAAGAACGAAGAAGGTAGAAAAAGGTTGTGATAAATGAAGGTATACATGGATGTCACCATGATACTAATAATGGAAAAATGAAGGTATAGATGGATGTGAACATGGTATTCATAATGGAAAAATTGATCCACGATTAGAAAGCAAAGGTGAATCCAAATCATGGGAACTAGATTTATCCAATCACAATTGATAAACATACTCATGGTAGAAAGAAGAATTTGAATATGTGAGCAACCTATCTCCTAGTAAGAGATAAAGACTAGTATAGGGATGGAGAAGGGTAAAGTAAGGTTGGGATGAATAGAAGTGGCTCTAGATAGAGAGAAGGGTAGAGAGGGTAGAGAGAGGTGGGATAGAGAAGCTAAAGTGGTACATGGGGTTCTCAAGGGAGGTAGAGGAAGTAAAATGATGTGGGATATAGGGGATATAAAAGATGGGAGAGCAGTGGGAGAAGAGCATACACGAATAGAGTGCTTTTCAAGTGAGTTTTTAAACAATCCATTATTTTTGTTCCACCTATTCCACCCTTGCCACAACTGCAACCATGTTGATACATTAGGGCAAAAAACAAAAAAAAGGTCACATAAGAAAATGTTTAGGTTGCTAATTTTTCTAAATTTAGCCATTTAGATTTGATTTATGAGAGAATATATGATTCATTTAAAAAAATGATTAGGTTGCTAATCACCTGAGGATTTTCTAAATTTATCCATTTGGATATTTGTTTATGAGAGAATATATTTTCATTTAAGAGATTGACCATATTAAGTTCCTATATTCCCTAACTTATGATAGGAGTACTCTTATTGGTTGTTATTCCTTTTTTTTTGAACTTGTTAAAACTTCTATTGCTTAGATTTTCCCATCAAAACCATGTCTATTGCTTCTTCCATGCTCATTTGATATATCACACTCTCTTCTACTCTTATTTTCAATCCTTCTCAATGATTTTTTCACCTAATATATGTTGAGAAATCAAATGATGTATGCCCAAAAGAGGCTGGCCCATAAGCGGCTTTATATGGAAGATATGAGAAAAAATTTATGCTCTAGAAGCTCTATGTGAGATGCCAGAATTCCCATAAGCAAAGTGAGGAGAGTGGAGAAGCTGGAAAGCTATAAAGGCAAGTACTTGGTTCACTTTTTCAATGCAATGCTATTTTGTACTTGGTACTCCATTTTGTGTCTTCGTCATGGTCAACTCATGATTGTGTTTATGAATCCAAGCCTACATATTGGAACTTCACTCACTTGAGCAATAGCTTGTCTTCTTGTCAATGACACTATGAGTCTTGTTACTGACTTCCGTTCTCCATAGTCAGAGCTATGCTCTAGATCCATGTTCTCTACATGGTATCAGAGCCAGTCGAGCATGGCTCAGTTCTTTTCCCTGCTCCTCTAGCTCCTTATAGCATCTAGTCAATCTAGCTTAAGCATTTAATCTCATCTCTTAGTTTACACTCCTTCCTACTATTTGCCATAGCCAAGCTTCACCTATCTACCTTGGAGCTCCTGGATCTCTCTCCACACACCATATTTTTCTGTGATTTCTTCTAACCAAACATCCTTCTGGTTAGGGCGTACTTGTTTGGCATGATAAAGCTCGACATTGTCCATTGCAGCACCCGGCATTGCACCAATTCGTCATCTTTGTCAGATCTACACCTGATGATAGTTGTAGAGTTAGTGCTACTTGTGGAGGCTATGATTCATTCTACATATATGGGGCATTCAAAGCCTATACTATAGGCTATCTTCCACTCAAGTATTGTCCCAAATGGCTGCGCCTATCTCCTACGGTGATGAAAAAACCAAGGCTATCTGAAACCCTAGTAGAAGAAGCCATAGCAACTTCTTCTCAAGATTCTTTTTCACTTCAATTTCTCACTCTATTCAACTTAGGGAACCCTTTGCTGCTCTAATTTGACCAAGCACTTAGTTCTCGACAAGATTTGCCCTTCAGGTTAGCAAGAAAAAGATTCAAGAGGAGACCAAGCATCCATAGCCATTCACTTCAAGCTAAATTTTTCCACATCATTCTCTCACTCCTGCCACTTGGACAAGGCTACTGACACTCAAATTTGAAGTCTCCAGCAAGTCAAAACTCAAGAAGAAGATTTGGAAGACTCTAGCTTAGCACAAGAAGATCAAGCATCAACATCAGGCTCTTCAAGAAAGTGTCTATTGACACTCCTCTAGTGTTATTTGACACTACTTCTTGTGTTCTTGGGACACTTGAGAAACTCACTTTCTGGTATTATCTATGCTATTTAAAGTTCATTCTTTGCAATATCTTAATGTGGAAATGTCAAATTGATAAAACCCCTTGTAAGCCTCATTGTAAGGGACTAGACACTACCTTGAGCATTTGCTTAATGGTAAGACCTTCCCATGCCTTTAAAAGGGAGACGTTTTATGCACAAATGTCAAAAAAATCCAATGCCACTGTAATGCTAATCCATTTCAGTGAACATCATCATATAGCCACCACTGATCAAAAGCTCCAAACTCTATGCATCCAAGCCCACTGTCATAATGTGCTGTCAAGCAATGCATTCCAGCATGTCCCAAAGCTATCCAAAGAGAAATATATCTGTCTTGCAAAATTGCATGGAACCCCAAATCTATGTATCCCAAAGTTTATGTCATGTCAAGCTATATCAATGTATCAGTTTGTATCCATCTCAAACTCATTGAGAAAGAAGATCAAAAGGACATCACAAAGAAAACTAGAGCACAAGATAATGAAGAACAAAAAGACGAAGTGCATGAAGTAAATAAAACAAAGACCAAGAAGATCGAGGACATCACCAAAAGAAGCCAAAGGAAGGTACTTTCCACTGCTAACAACAAAGAATTTCCCATAGTGGATCTCCCTTAGTGAATCTTGTTTCCCATAATGGATGTAAAAACCCTACCAAGATGTAAAGTTTCAAGCCTTAACTTGACTAGGTTGCCAAAGAGCTAGTCTCCTGGTCCATGTTTACATGCAGGGGGGGAAAAGCCAGTAAGGGTAGAGACTCATCATTTGAGGGGGGTGTTGAGAAATCAAATGATGTATGCCCATAGAGGCTGAATGTATGCCCATAGAGGCTAGATGTATGCCCAAAAGAGGTTGGCCCATAAGTGGCTTTGTATGAAAGATATGAGAAAATATGTATGCTCTAGAATCTATATATGAGATGCCTAGAATTCCCATAAGCAAAGTGAGGAAAGTGGAGAAGCTGGAAAACTATAAAGGCATGTACTTGGTTCACTTTTTCAATGCAATGCTATTTTGTACTTGGTACTCCATTTTGTGTCTTTGTCATGGTCAGCTCATGATTGTGTTTATGAATTCAAGCCTACATCTTGGAACTTCACTCACTTGAGCAATAGCTTGTCTTCTTTTCTATGTCACTATGAGGCTTGTTATTGACTTCAGTCCTCCATAGTTAGAGCTATGCTCTATATCCATGTTCTCTACAATATATTACACTTTCCTATAATATCTAGCAATACCTCTTTAAAAAGTATAGGTGCATGTAAATAAAATCTTACGATTTAGATACATCAAATGCATTCTTCTTGGAGAAGTCTACATAATAAACTAACACTAAATAAAGATGAATCTAACATATTACAATTAGAAGGAAGGAATCATATAGGTCTATGGGTAGATACGAGAAATATCTATTTGAAGGATATTTCTACTAGTAAACCTCCCCCATTTTTTGATGTCAATAACTTGATGAGATATGTTGGAGATGGTTTTGATGGTATGCTTGGGTACCATATGAAGATATGTTCTACATCTATGCTACACAAACATTAGTGCATGACATGAAAGAAGCATTTTTAATAGCTTTAAAAAGTGTTTCTATGCTTATTGACAAGGTTGGCATTTTAGAAACTACTAACCACTCATTGTGAGAGATTAAGATGCTTAAAAGAAACTTTGATAGGCTTGAGAGAGATGAAGAGACCTATAAAAAAATAACCGAGTTATTTAGGAACGGTGAGGCAAATATGAGGAGATTCAATCTTCAAAGAAATATCTCTCTCAAATTTTACACATTTGTATCCGTCAAAATTGGGAGAGAATAAAGCTTCTCAAAGAAAGAAAAAACAAATAAAATTGTGTACGGATTCTTAAATCACTAGAAAATGTATATTTGAAAGTCCCAACTCTCAAACAATTGATAAAAGACTTAAGGGACATGGTAAACATAGATAAAGTAGTTTAGATATATTGTGAATATCAACAAATGTTACCATGCTCTCTCACAATTCTAGTTCAAAAACCTTGGATGCAAGAGAATAAGGGGATTTAGTTTGCCTAGATCCCTTACAATTTCAATTGTTAACTTTGTTATGAGAATCAACAAATTCTAGATGTTTTTGGGGAGTATGTTCATATTTATGGATCAATACCTTATGGGGAAAGTAGCAAAATAAAGGCTATCTTTGAATACAATACATGTAATAATATTTGGATGGATTAAGAAAATATAGATTTGTGAAACATAAATATACTTTATGAAACCTAAATACAATTATATATACTAAATGTTGTTTTTTAAAATATGCAACACATCCTTCATATTTATGGCCTTGTGAAGCAAGGGCCCCTATCAACATACAATAGCCAAGGTATAAAGAAATCCACACATTGAACAAATACATCATTATTTTGGAGCATAATACATTGTAGGGAGGCTACATGATAAACAAATGAAATTCTAAAAGAACCACTACATTTATAACATAAGAGTATAAAGAACTAGCCTTTGAGAGCACTTACCTCCTTTTTATGTTTACAAAGCTTCCTCTACATTTTTGCTTTGATACTAAAGCATAAAATGAGAATGCTAGGAAGTATCAAACTCCAGAGGCAAAATAGCTAGAACCATACACAAAATCCATGATTACAAATTTCTTTTCTAGAAACATACCTTTGCTGGCATGAAATTGTACCCTTGTCTAGCTGATAAGCCTACTAAGAGCTTTTATACATAGCATAAGCCAAGATGCCTCTTCTAGGAAGGTGTTATGGAATACAAGAAAATCATATTCAACAATCTTGGACAAGTAATATCCAAGAGCATTGTCCTTCTTCGAAGCACTAGCACTCGATCCTTTCGCCCTTCCCAAAAGGTTCTCAGTATCTACTATCTCCAATTTAAGAGAACATTAAATGTAAGAAAACTAAAGATATGGTGGACATGGCTATGCATTGCTTAATCTTATATTGCCTTCTAGTTTTCATCACCCTCAAGTGCACTTGATCTCCAAAAGTTAATTGTTCTCTCCTTGATATCTTTGAGTTGTATGCTATCACTTTGTTCTCTTTCAAATTTGAAAATGACAAGTCTGTTTTAAAGCTAGTTACACTCCTTTGATATCAATGGCTCTTCTCTCTACCTCTTTAGCTTTGTTCATACAAATAAACAAGGCATTAGATGCATCAATGAACTTATGAACTAAATTTGAATATCCATTTTAAGTAACTAATCCTTCGACTTGTTTTTAGCATCAATGACTTCATTAGCAATAAATGACCCTTTACAAGTATTGCCAAACAATAGTTCTCTCATATTTGACACCAATAGATACTCCTTATCCTCAATGAAAAATCTTGGCAAAACAAGTAGAATATACATTGTATGGGATACTTCAACCTCTTGTTGCATGGATTTCTTCAATTATGGTTTGGCCTTGAAGTTTGCCACATCCAACCATAACCACATTCTCTTCAAGGTCAATTGCCTCCCTTATGTCCTTGATCTCCTCCATATCCTTAAGTAGGCAATAGCTAGAAGAATGCATCACCTCCTCTAGCTCTTCACCTCTAAACAAATACTTCACAAGAGTACAAATGATTAATGTAGCAAACTTTTTCATGAGCTCAATCTATGCAATAGAAAATTTCATCCTTCTATCATAATGACAAAAAAAAGTAATGATCTAGGATAAATTAAAAAATGGTGCAATTTTGAGGATTTGATGGCTACAATGTGCCTTAATCATGTTGTTACTACTCTAAAGAAGGAAAAAACAAATATGAAATATTTTCTATTTGTGTCATAACAAAGGTGATGAGTATAAGAAATAAGAGTGATTCCACTAGACCTTATTTATAGAGATTTCACTGTTATGAGGTTAATATCAAATTCTCACGTTGCACCTCTCTCTCCACGTGACATAAGAACCATAGTATCCATTCTAATCATATTGGTAGTAATGTTTAGAATATTTAATTTTTATAAGTTAATATACATTCCACTTTTTATGTAAAAATTCTTAATTATACCAATTATTTCAATACTTTTTAAGCTTATTCTATTTTTAAAATATTTTTGGTTGGGGTTTAAAGGCAATTATACCTAGTTGCCTACATTTACTTTGTAGGTCACAAATTATAACTTTTGGATTTCCCACATATCGTCTTGCTCCCTCTCTTGCTTGAACATCCATAGCTCTTGCTTCCTCTTGCTTCCTCTTGCTTCTACTTGTGTTCTCACTCTTGCTCCACCTTTGAACTAGTATTATAGTGGGCATTCAAGGAGCATCACTAACCTTTACTTTAGCTTGGGAAGAGAGCTTCTTTTACAGCTTTCATAGCAACCACTCATTGAGGTATGCGTCAATCATTTCTTCCCATATTAGTCACACACTTTCTGGCTTTGATTTGGTCCCTCCTTGGGATGATTTGAACTTCCACAAGTGTTCTTTAAGCATCAAGGTAGCATACAGTGCCTTCTTGAAAACTCATGCTGATTGTGCCCATTGTCTAGGGCGCTCCTTCTAAATCACCTCTAGCCCCACTTCAACCACCATTGCTCCACAATTCAAGGTAGATTGCTATTCCTATTTGGGACAGTAAGTACTTAATTGTTTTTAATGCTCCCATGATGCTTATGGTGAAAGTTTGTGATGCCCGGACGATATATTGATGCTTGGGAAAGCTTCTTGGATCAATTATATCTTCTTTAGATAAAAATTTGGAAGGTTCTTTGTTGTTATACCCTGTGGAGAGCAAGCATACACTGTAGAAACTTAGATATTGAATGTCTACAAGCACTTTAGGGATGCTACATGGATGTCTTGATGCTTAACATTGATTATTATGCCCACATATGCTTATATTGAGCTTTAAGATTTGTATTTTAGTTTAATTGGATACATACTTGTAGTGGAGAACTTTATCAATTATTACAAGCTTGGTCACCTATGTTATGCATATGCTCCGGGATGTACATTTGATGCCTCTTGGGTTCTCGGATGTTATGATACTTATGCGTTGACCTTGCATTGCTCTTTGCCAATACAGATCTTGTTCTAGTGGGAGTCCTTTGATATTCTTATTGTACAACTTGGTTTATTCAAGATAATGGGAGTCTCTTGTCTATGAATACATGCTTAGTTGGTTTCAATATATACTATTCTTACAAACATTGAAGATTTTGGGATGATTTAGCTTTGATTTGTACATATGGTATTTCCTCCTGTTAGATGGGTTTGTCAGCTTTGGATGCATGCTTGGTTATGTACTTGAGCTTCAGTGTTCATATGTAGTGAGTTAGTTGGATATTGATGGACTTATGTTACTTTTGGAGATCTCTTATTCATAATTGGCATCTATACATGCTACTCCTTTGCTTAGGATTGTATCTATATATCTAATATCTTTGGGTCTCTGATAGTATTTGGTAACTTAGTGGTTTATATATTTTCTCTTGACACTACCAATTGCGTTGTATATCCCAACTACTATTCGGATATCCATGGCAGTGGGAGCTTTGCATTTTGGTATTTTACCTACAATTGTACACTCATTATTGTAATTTTATGAAAAACCATATTGAAATTCAGTTTTGAGTAGTTTCTTTGAGAGTAGACACTTGTATTGCACACTCTAATGCTTCTTGCTTGTGGAAAATAATGTGTTGACTCAGTCTTCCTCTTATTGTACTGGTAGGTGTTTCAAATGCTTCTAATGATAGTGTTGTCTTTAACATAAAGAAGTTGTATGGCAATAACTTTCAATATAGAAAGACCCAAGTTTGGCAGATATTGGTGTAAAAGAAGCAAGTTTCATCATTGAAAACCAAGGGAATAAAACTAGAAGATTGGCATGGAGAGGATTGGGATGCACTTGATGAGTATGAAAGTCCACCATTATCTTGTCTTTGTTTAAGAAAATTTGCTTCAATGTTATTGTGATTGAAGACAATGCTTATGATTTATAGAAAAATATAATAGGAAGAATATTGATGTAACCCATACTTCTCATGCACTTACAGTTAGAGGCAAACATGATAGTAAAGGGAATAATGACTGCTATGGTAGAGGTTCATAGCCCAATAGGGGAAATTCTAAGTCTTGTGGGCATTCACATAGTAAACTATATGGTCCTAAGTCCTCTCTTACTTTTCATTATTGGGAGTAGTAGGGTCACATAAGCCACAAAATGCCATACAATGTGCAATGATAGACATGAAGAAGAAAAATGGAAAGCATAGAATAATGCTAAGTCTTTTGATGATTGCATTGTTCCTAAGTCCACTGTTAAGATTGAGGAGATAAAAGCATTGGAGTATAGTTTAGATGATTATATACTTGGTGCTACTTCACTTGATACTACTCAGTTGATTGATGTTCAATTGCTTAGTTGACTGAAAATCAGTCCTCATACTCTTAGTGTTAGCTTCTTAAAATGGGGCCTTCCTTTCATGTGACCGTGCATTGTCATTTGTTTTATATTTACGACACTGTTACAAGTTCACTTGTAATTTGGTATCATACTCCATTTGTTTTGCACGATATACATCATCTCATGGCTTTAACTAAAAGCCTTGTCTCAGCTAGATAGTTGGACGATTATAGGTATTATGTATCTTTTAGTGATTCTACATGGAAGATTACATGTGGCAACCTCATTGTTGCTAGAGGTGCCAAGGTTGGCAGCATGTATCCCTTACTTATATCTGGATTTGTTGATCATGTTTTCACCGTGACCTATCTTTCATGTATCTCTTTGGCATTACCATCTTGGGCATATGTCCCTCAAAGGAATCAAAGTTTTGATTCATTTGCAGTATCTCCCATTCTTGGATTATTCATGTTTTGATTCACGTGATCATTATTTATATGGTAGACAGACTCGTAATATGCATAAGAAGCTTGATTCTACATGCCTGGGTGAGCCTTTGGCTCTGGTTCATTCTTTTAGATGTTTGTGCAATCACATGCCCTATCAATTCTTGGGTGATGCTGGTGCACAGATCGGTCGCCGTATGCGCGTGTAGTGAGCGTTAGAAGGTCCCCAAGAACAAAATAACTCAACTTTTTGCACACAAATCAATATAGAAAGCTTGCACGACATAAACAAGAGACCAATTGGGTGCAATCTCCCCCATGCCTTGTGTGAGCGCTCCACAAAGCATGTATTTCATATATTATTCATCTTCAAGCTCAAATAATAGCCCAAATTACAAAATAGCATGCTTTAGCTTTTGAGTTTGCTTTTGTGCTAATAGAGAATTAAAGCTAATGGGTGCCCAAGAAGTCAGGCGGTACCCAAATACAATGTCCAATACAAGTATTTAAATTGTGCACCCATGCGCATATAAAAATAATAAATAAATATCAAGCACTTTGATAAATAAGCACGACAAAATATAGGTGCCATGCCTAAGATAAGTGCCCATCAAAAATATTGATGATAATTTGAATATACGCTATCCTCCAATGCTTTCCACTACTACCGCTCCTTGCTCTACACATCAACTGAAGCATTCACAATTGTTAGTAAAATAATACAATTAAACCGACATAAGTGAATACCTAGCAGTCTTCAGCTACATAAATAAATTGGTAATTAGACATCAATCCTAAACTTAATTTATCACGAGTGCGAACTCTAAACTCATAAACGTTTATTAATTTAAATATGTATTTTGCGAAATCACCCGCTATGGAATCACCCATGTATACATAAAATTAACAAAACGCCCGAAAAGGATAGGCGTCCCCATCGACTTCTCACACAAAGAATCCACTTTGTGTATGAGCCCCGGTAATAAAATCTTACGGAATCCACCGTAAAACCTCACGGAATCCACCGTGGAATATGCCTCTTGGCATAATACCCCCGGGGTGGGATAACAATTGTCCTCAATTGCTATTAGCTCAATGTGGAGCTAGCAGAGTGGGGAAAGCATTTAAGTCTCTAGCATGCATCCATTGGGCCTCTTCAACAGGATGGTTTTTAAACTTGACCAAATATCTAGAATATCTACGGCCAGTTCTAGTGGTCATAAAGTCAATATCTATAATAGTTTCAGGCTCAAGGATTTCAGTCTCATCATCTAGTAAAGGAGGGTTTTCATAGACAGGGTGTACAGGTAATTGGCCTCTAAAAGGTCGTAATAAACTGATATGGAAAGTGTTGTGGATTTTCCAATGTTGTGGTAGTTCTAGTTTAAATGCATTGTCATTGATTTTGTGTATGATCTTGAATGGTCCATAGAATCTAGGTGCTAATTTCACAACTGGGTGTTTATCTACACTTTGTAATCTACGTTTTTCTATTCGTAACCAAACATAATCATCAAATTTAAAATTCAAAGCCTGTCTTTTCTTATTTGCTTGTTTTGTATATGATTACTGGGCTTTGGCAATCATGTCTTTAACTTCATCAAAAATAGTAGCATGCATGTTAGCGATATCATCAGTAGTCTGAATTTAGTTTGATAATGATGCGACATGTGTAGATAATCTATATCCATAAATAACTTCAAATGGTGCTTTCTTTGTAGCTATGTGTGGTGTATTGTTATATGCAAACTAAAGTAAATGTAGATGTGTATCCCATGTGTGTGGTTTTGAAATAGCGTAAGCATGCAAAAGATCTAAAATAGTAATGTTAG
Source organism: Lygodium microphyllum (assembly GCF_053477565.2). Classification (NCBI taxonomy): domain Eukaryota; kingdom Viridiplantae; phylum Streptophyta; class Polypodiopsida; order Schizaeales; family Lygodiaceae; genus Lygodium; species Lygodium microphyllum. The sequence continues at coordinate 115,864,890 of NC_141148.1, forward strand.
TAGCTTCTATTTGACCGTTTGTTTCAGGATGAAATGCAGATGAAAAAGCAATCTTTGTTTCTAAGTTAGCAAACAAAGTAATCCAAAAATTATTACAAAATCTAGAATCACGATCAGAAATAATAACTTTTGGTAAACCATGATTAGTGAAAACAGTTTTCAAAAACAATTGAGCAGCTTGAGTTGCAGTTAAAGTTTTCTTGCATGGAATAAAATATGCTTGTTTGCTAAGCCTATCTACAACAGTCCAAGTCATATCATGATTAGCTTTAGTGTTAGGTAAACCGGTGATAAAATCCATTTAAGTCTGTTCCCGTAGTCGTGATGGAATAGATAATGGCATTAGTAAACCATACTGTTTACCATGGTGTCTTTTAACTCGTTGACAAACTAAACATTTAGATACAAAGTTAGATACATCAGTGTCCATATGTGGCCAATAAAAATCTTTAGTCAATGTACGCAAAGTAGATATAATTCCTCTATGACCTTGATATGGAGGACAATGAATTTCATTCAAAACAAATGATCGAAATGGAACTGTCACACACAATCGTTTTTCATAAAACATGAATCCATTATTGTAAGACAGTGAATCAATAGGAATCCAATTATTTGCAACTAATTTATTTCAATCAGCTTGAAAAGTAAGATCCTAATGATAAGTATCTTTCATAGGGATAAGGGAATCAAATGATATCACAGAAATATTATGAATTGTCGGTCTTCTACTCAAAGCGTCCACTACAACATTCTCTTTTCTTGGTTGATATTGTATGAGGGGATGAAAACTTTGAATAAAAACTGCCCATTTAATGTGTCTGTCAGATATTTGGGGTTGACTAAGGAGATGTCTAATGCTTCGTTGGTCAGTTTTGATCATAAATTCAGAACCCATTAAGTAATGTTTCCATTGACGTAAGGCTTGTACTACAGCTAGCAATTATTTATCATAGGTAGAATATTTAAGTTTAGATGGTTTGAGTTTACAGCTAGAGTAGGCTATGGGATGATTATCTTGCATAAGGACGGCTCCTATTCTAGATCCAGTAGCATCAGTAACTACTAAAAAGAATGGTTTATTGAAATCAGGTAGTTGTAATACAGGAGCATGGGTTAAAGCATGTTTCAATAAATCAAAGGATTTTTGTTGATTGTTAGACTAGTTATAAACAATGCCCTTCTTAAATTTTTTTGTTAAAGGTAATGCAAGTAATGAAAAATTTCTCACAAACTTTCTGTAAAAACTAGCAAGACCTAGAAAAGAACGTAACTTATGCACATTTTTGGGTATGAGCCAATTTAAAATTGCTTCTATCTTTTTAGGGTCGACTTTAATACCTTCTGATGAAACAATGTGTCCTAGATATTCAATTTCTGTTTGAAAGAATTCACTCTTTTCTGGATTAGCATATAATTGATTGTCTTTTAACAACTTGAAAACTAAAGACAAATGTTCATAATGCTCATTCTCATTTTTACTGAATACTAATATATCATCAAAGAAAACTATGACACAATGCTGATGTTTCAAGAATATGCGATTCATCATATGACTAAATGTAGCTAGTGCATTAGTTACACCAAAAGGCATGACCATAAATTCATAGTGTCCAAATTGTGTTTTAAATGCAGTTTTGAATATATCAGATTTATCCAATCTTACTTGATGATAACTAGATTTAAGATCTATCTTACTGAATATGGCAGATCCTTGTAGCTTATCCATAAGATCATCTACCCTAGGAATCGGATATCTATTCTTAACAATAATTTTATTTAGGGCATGATAATCAATGCACATGCGATAAGTATTATTATTATTAAACTAATAAAACAGGTGTACCGAATGGAGAACTACTAGGTCTAATTAATCCTCTGTTAAGCAATTCTTCTATTTGATTTTGAATTTCTTTCTGTTCAATTTGGTTATGCCTATATGGTGCTTTACATGGTGGTTGTGTTCTAGGAATTAAATCTATTTTGTGATCTTTAGGACGTGAAGGTGGTAGTCCAGGTGGTAAATCAACAGCAAAACAATCTTGAAATTGGGCAAGAAATTGTGTATGCCTAGGATGCATTTGTTTTTCTTTAGCTTGAAGTTCATTCACCCATATTAAATAAGATTTGCTACTTTTACGTAATGCACGTTTAGCCTGAGTACGAGTAAGCAGTGAAAAATTATTAGAAGCGTGCATACCATTCAATGTGATTTGTTTTCCTTGAAAATAAATTTTAATTGAATGCGTAGAATAATCTATGTCAAGATTATATTGATGATGCCAAGGCATTCCTAAGATAATGTCACTAGACTGCAAAGGTACAACTAGGAAATTTCTTCGTTCAGTATATTCACCAATTTTAATTTCTAAATTATGCACTTCTTGTGTTCCATTATATCTCGTGCCTAGGAATGCAGCCTTAATGCGATAATGTGTAGAAACAGTTTGTAAATTCAATTCTTTGACTAACTTTGCAGAAATAAAGTCATGTGTGCTCCCATCATCATGTAAAATAGTATTTTCTTTACCATACACAAAACATTTCATTGTTAACAAAGAATGTGGAGTTGGTATACCTGGCAAAGTATCCGAAGTAGTACCAATGTCATCATCATCTTCCGTAAAGTCATCATCATCATCATCTTCCGTAAAGTCAAGCATTTCCTCACGTTCTTCTTCTTCGATTGCTCCAAGATAATTGATATGGACAGGTGGCTTTTTTCGATTGACAATTGGTTGCTAGATGTTCTGGTTGATGGCATTTGTAACAAACTATGGGTTTGGCTTTAGATACATTATTGGTAATGGCAGGAAGTTTAGGAATGTTGGGATTTGACTGTGAGGATGGCTTAGGGCTTGGATTGGTATTTGATGGCAAAGCAGGTGGTCGTGTCCAATACTTACGAAATGAAGATGGAAGAAAACGACTTTGATTGAATCTTCAAAAATTTGAATTTAATTGTTTGGAACCATAGTTACCATTAGTTGGAAATTGTTGTGGTCGCTTGTCTCTTCCACGAATCGTCTTCAGTGTCATGAGCCAAGGAAATTGCATCTTCAAGGGTTGTTGGATTGAACATATTGACTTCAGCATAGTAATGTCCAAGTAGGCTAGACATAAACTTGCATTTGTGAGTCGCTTCAGGTACATCTTCGAGCATGCGTAGTTGTAGTAGGGCATTCCAAAAACATTCAGTGTATTGGGAAATAGGTTCGCGATCTCTTTGCTGTGGAAGATCCCATTGCTTGATGGCTTTTTCATGGAACTGAGGAGGAAGGAAATTCTGCAAAAATTTCTTTTGGAAAGTCTCCCATGTAGTGGGACAATCAGCGCTCTTGCGGACCATAGCCCACCATAAGGATGCTCGATCAACTAAATGGTTAGTGACACATTTAATTTTTTCTTTCTCAGCATATGTTTCTTCATGGAAGTAATCATTAAATTGACTGATAAAAGCAAGTACAGTCTTCCCATCTCGTGATCCATTGAAAGTACGAAATTTGAAGTTTCTTTTACTTATCTTTGTTTCTTTGCGGATGGATTGGGCTTCAAGTGGCGCATCGATGGTACGTCGTATAAGATCTTCGGGTTGCGATCCATCTTGGTCAGTGGTAGATCGTTGCAAATTGGCCAATTGAACTTGCAAAGCTTGTCGGGCTCTTTATTCTTCTTTGAGTTGCATCATAATCAAATCCAACTTTTGCTCCATTGTTGGTTTGGGTAAATCACCTTCAGCCATAAAATCGTCCATATTTTGTTCAGTCATCCTGTAAAATTCAAAAGACCTCACACTCTCGAAATCTTATTAGCGGGATGAGCATAGCTCAAAGGCGGGTATACAAGGCTTGTGTATTTTGTTTGGCTTTTATGGTCTCTGTCCTTTGCGATTGCGGTATTCATTGTCACAACCGTTTGTGTAGAAACGGTGTATAATCTACGTATGACCTGCGTATGACCTTCTGCGTTTGCTGAAACTGGTTCAGCAAGTCTACAAGTGTGAACAGGGTCTTCTCGAAGCTTCAAAACCAATTCTGCTTACACACAGTGTGAACGATTGCTATAAGAGTTGTTGGAGATGACTTGATTGACTTTGGAAACTTGCAGAACTTAGAGAACTTATGGCATTAAAGCTTAAGTGACTAAGCTTCATAAAACTGACTGTCGACGATTTCATTTTTAAGGAGGGGGGGCTGTTTTTTCCGCCATCGATTGAGGCGACAGCATGCCGCGATACCAAATCGAAAAATTGAGAGGTCTTAAGCTTTTTAATAAGCTTATTAAGCTTTAAGTTAAAGCTTTGAAGCTTTTTGGATATGGAGCATATTGTTTGAAGACGACTTGAAGAAGGAGATATCCATGTGGTCCTCCGCCTACATAGGCTGGTCCTTCATGACCAGAGAGTGCAGAAGGGGGTTCTTGACTGCTAGAAACACGCTGGTATCGACCATTCGCGACGAAATTGACTATAGAGCTCAATCGTTCCAGGAGCTCCGCCTTCGCGCAAGATGGTAAGAGATTGGAAGCTCTCGATCTCAGCTTGCTCTGATACCACTGGTGCACAGATCGGTCGCCATATGCGCACGTAGTGAGCGTCAGAAGGTCCCCAAGAACAAAAGAACTCTACTTTTTGCACACAAATCAATGTAGAAAGCTTGCATGACATGAACAAGAGACCAATTGGGTGCAATCTCCCCCCATCCCTTGTGTGAGCACTCCACAAAGCATGTATTTCATATATTATTCATCTTCAAGCTCAAATAATAGCCCAAATTACAAAATAGCATGCTTTAGCTTTTGAGTTTGCTTTTGTGCCAATAGAGAATTAAAGCTAATGGGTGCCCAAGAAGTCAGGTGGTACCCAAATACAATGTCCAATACAAGTATTTAAATCGCGCGCCCATGCGCATACAAAAATAATAAATAAATATCAAGCGCTTTGATAAAGAAGCGCGACAAAATATAGGCACCATGCCTAAGATACACGCCCATAAAAAATATTGACGATAATTTGAATACACGCTATCCTCCAATGCTTTCCACTGCCACTGCTCCTTGCTCTACACATCAACTGAAGCATTTACAATTGTTAGTAAAATAATACAATTAAATCGACAAAAGTGAATACCTAGCAGTCTTCAGCTACATAAATAAATTGGTTAGAAATCAATCCTAACCTTAATTTATCACGAGTGCGCACTCTAAACTCATAAACGTTTATTAATTTAAATATGTATTTTGCGGAATCACCCGCTATGGAATCACCCATGTACATATAAAATTAACAAAACGCCCGAAAAGAATAGGCATCCCCATCGACTTCTTGCACAAAGAATCCACTTTGTGTATGAGCCCCGGTAATAAAATCTTACGGAATCCATTGTAAAACCTCACGGAATCCACCGTGGAATATGCCTCCTGGCATCAGATGCAAAGTATTTTGTTACATTCATTGATGAATATTCGCAAGAATTCTGGGATATTCCATAAAGTAGAAGTTATACGTTTTGCCTATATTTTAGCACTCTCTTGCTATGGTTGAGAACTAGTTTGGATATAGACTAAAATGCCTACGATTTGACAATGGGGTTGAATATGTCTCTAAGGTGTTCAAGCCATTTCGTGATGAGAGGGGTATTAATCATCAGTTGATTATCCCTTACACCCCACCCTAGAATGGTATTGCAAAGCACATGAATAGGACTATTCAAGAAAGAGTATAATATACTTAGTTAGGCAAGCATATCACAAGATTTTTGGGCTAAGACAGTGACTACTATAGTTCATTTGATTAATAGATTCCCTTCGTACTACTCTTGGTGGTAGAGTTGCAGAGGAGGTATGGTTTGATAAACCTCCCTCGTATGCACACTTGTGAGTCTTTGGATGTGAGGATTTCTACCATATTTTCAAAGACAATTGCAAAAAGTTGGACCCAAAGTTAGGGAAATGCATCTTTCTTGGATATGGTGGTACATGTGAGATGGGGACATGGGCTATCACCTTTGGGATCTGCAAGCTTGGAAGGTTATCCATAGATATGATATTCATAAGAGAGGAAAGATGATGGTTGAGGCACATAAGGTGATCTTTTAGGAGGAGCCTCTTGTTAAATACAACTAGCCCTAGTTAGATAGTCTGCAGAGGTGGCTATTGATGATCTAGTAGCCTAGGATAAGCATGTTATGTAAGATCATGATATTTAATAGAGAGGATATGTAGTATAATATTTACAATTGATTTTGAGATGTTCTATTAGAGCCTCACATTCTCTTGATCATTTTGAGCTGTCCATGTATCATGTCTTGGTGATAGATTCCGATGAGCCCCTTACTTATGAGGAAGATATACATAGTTGATTGTTTATGTCTAACTTCTTATATGCAATCAAGACTCAAAGAATGGTGAGCTATAGTGGAATCTACCAATAGGTAGCATATAGGCATATAGATGAATGGTAGCATATGTAGCCATGCTTATATATTTGATCTTCACAATGTCTGCATGTATGTAATGTTTTGGGGCTTTGGGATGAAGGACATGGGGCATGCCTCTCACATACTTGGTATACACATTACATATAGTTGCTTTAAGGGGCTTCTCGACTTGTCCCAAAAGGAGCACATCCACAGAGCACTTGAGAAATTTCATATGTAGGGTGGTAAGCCTATTGGCTACCATTACCTTCTCATATCTAGGTGAGTCAAGCAGATTGTTTCCTAGTCAAATGATGAGGCTGAGTTGGCCAAGATCCCATATGTATCTACATTGGGCAGCTTGTTGTATACCATGATACCCACTAGACTTGATAGAGCATTTGTGGTGGGGGTTGTGGCTCACACTTGGCTAGCAATGTTGGGATGCCATGAAGGGTATCGAGAGATATCAGAAGGACACTGCAAATATGTACATTTATTATGGTGTCCAAGATGTTAGAGTAATAGGCTACACATACATAGATTATGCATGACATGTAGATAGTAGGAAATCCACCTTTGACTATATCTTCACTTTTATTGGAGATATTATTGTTTAGATGTCCATGGTACAAAATTTAATAGCTTGTCTACTATAGAGACTGAGTATATTGCCTCTATTGAGGCTTGCAAGGAGGCCCTATAGTTAGGCCGCCTAGTTGTAGACCTTGACATGAGTATGACTTCTATATTGCATTTGGACTCTATGAGTGCCATCTAATTGGCATGTAATCCGGTCTTTCATATGAAGACAAAACACATTGAGGTCCATTATCACTTCATCGGAGAGGTGATTGAGGACAAACAGATAGAGCTTCGACTACTGAGAATCTTACTAATCTACTCACTAAGAGTCTCCTAGTGGAACATTATGCCTTCCTTAGGAAGTTGATGGGTGTAGGATGAGATTACGTCTATTCCTCATCTTGTTGTACTTATATGTACACATTATACTCTGTCACTTTTTTCCATGTCCTCTCCTCACTTAGGCACTTTTTTTCATGTCCTCTTCTCACTTAGGCACATTCGCCTTTAAGTGGGAGGTTGTCGGGGATTAAAGGCTGCATTATATAGCCATGTATATTTAGTTTGTACACAGTGCTTGCACACTTATAACTTCTCGCAAATTAGACTTGAAGAATTCTAAACTATTAAATAGAGGAAGTCTCGAGCAAAATAGTATGAGGCTCGCAACCCGTTCCTGGCTTAATAGGGATTGTAGCCATCCTTCATGGAAGTTACCATGCAAACGTGAGTCATGGGCAATAAGTCAAAATTGATCAAACACATTTAAAACTTAGCAAAGCAAAAAAGTCTCAAAGCTTTAAGCTTTAAAGCTTAAAAGCTTTAGGAAGAAAAAGAGGAAAATGATGACGACAGCTCGCATCCCCACCCTACACCCCCTATTTTATTTAAAAAAATGGTGCCTCATGCTCTCAAATTTGGAGATCCAGATTGCTAAAGAAAAAGCCTGAATTCTCCTAATGTATTACATCAGATAACTCCAACAATCTTCCCCTCTTCTTAGTTTGACGAGAGGATTGGATTGAAGCAAGATCATTTGAGAGCCAGGCGAATCAGTCATGGCATCTCTGGCAGCCTCTTTGGACCTCAAAGTTCAAGATCACCAGTATCAGATTGCATCTTGAAAGCTTCGAGATTGTTGATTTGCCAAGATACCCTCCATAAAGAGCTCTTCTTCTTGGCCACAATCCTTATTCTTCAATTTAGCTATAAATACAAGGCATGAGAAGCTGTTGGAAAGCAGTTTGAGCAAGAGAGGAGAGGCCCTTCTCAAGAGTATAAAGCAAGAGGGAGTGGAGCAAGAGAAGCGAAAGGATGGGAATTCTCATTACAAAGACAAGGATGATACTCCGCGAGCTCTTGAAATCGAATCTTCCATCCCTTCTAACCTACTTTCTTGTGAAATCAAGACTCTTTCCAATTTTCCTAGATTCCTAGTGACCACCAATCCCCATCAATAAATCCCCATCAATCCAATTGCAATGACTCCAAGCTCTCTTGTGAAAAATCCTCTCTACAATCTCACGATTAAAGACCATGGCCTCAAAGAAGAAAGTTATGAAGGTCGCGGAGGCAGGAGTTGCCAATAATGCTGCGAACACAATCACTACAATCGGAATGACGAGTACTGGGATTATAAACGAAGTTGTGAATATTATCAACCAAGCTCTTGTCATGGATCCCTAAATACTATATTTTTATAATATAGGCAGCTAGTAGGCCATTATCCCATGAATTGGCAACAAAAGCTACATTCATAAAATATGATATTATTCATTTCTTGCATATAATCTTTTAAAGGAATTATTAAATGCAAATTCCAAGGGGTAACTTGGGTTTGTAAGTACAAGAAGAACCTAAGCGAGTACAAGGAAGGTAATGTGTCCCTAAGAGACTTTATATTTTTGATTTGTATTGATCTAAAAAAACCATCTAGTGGATAATTACGGACACTACTTCTCAGTATATAAAAGACCTTGTGATGGAATTGTCAAAAGTCTTGGAAGAGAGGGAGAGAGACAGAGTGGAGCAGAAGATGAGTCTCAGCTCATTGTTATTCTTCTTCCATTATTCTTCCATCATACTCACTGAAAGAGACTTATTCACATAGGTATGACTAACCAAGACTGACTGTGGTTAAGTCATTGACTACACCGACTTATGGAATGTCACACATGTGTATAGCTGTATCCAGCTAATGTCGGTCACATATATAAATATAGGCTAACTGAAGAGTATAGCTATATCCGGCTAATATCACACATGTGTATAGCTGTATCCGGCTAATGTCGGTCACACATATAAAGATAGGCTAACTGAAGAGTAAGGGGAGCTTGATATTATAACACTCCCTCTCAAGTTCAAACCATTTGATAAACTCCAAGTAGCTGTCTGAAGTATATGAACTTTTCTTTACCAAGAGACTTGGTATTTATATCTGCTACCCGGTCTTTAGTTTTCACATGAATCAAGTCAATTTGCCCTGTAAGAACCGTTTCTCTGATGAAATGGTAGTGAACCTCAATATGTTTGTACCTAGCATGGTAGATAGGATTGCTAGCCAACATAACACTACTGAGGTTATCACAATGCAATCTCACTTTGCTTTCTAGCTGTATTCCCAAGTCTTTTAGTAGTTTCATCAACTAAACTGCTTCGCAAGCCGCTAAGGCAACTCCTCTGTACTCAGCCTTTGTACTCAGCTTCTGTATTGGACAATGCAACAATAGGCTATTTCTTACTCTGCCAACTGATCATATTGTTGCCCAATCCAAATGCATAACCATTGGTTGACCTCTTGTCATAGGCACAACCAGCCCAATCAGTATCAGTAAAACTTGTTAAGTTAAGGGATTTTCCATATGCATAAAACATGCCATAATCTATGGTACCCTTCACATATCTCATGATCCTCTTGACTGCATCTAAATGCGGTTTGCGAGGCTTCTGCATGAACTGACTAATCAACTCCATTGCATAACATAAGTCAGGACGGGTAATAGTCATTGGGTAATAGTCAAGTATATCAAGCTACCCATCATATGTCGATACATGGTCACATTCTCTATGTCATTCCCAATATCAATTTGCAACTTGACATTCTGATCAAGAGGTGTCTCCATAGGCTTGCATTCAGCCATACTATACTTCTGTAACATGTCATGAGCATACTGCTTATGTAGCAGCCATATACCTTGAGGCGTAGAGACTACCTCAATCCCAAGAAAATACTTCAGCTCACCAAGGTCTTTGACTTTGAATTCAGCATGTAAACATGATTTAATTTCAGCAATGCCCTCTTCATCATCTCTAGTGATGATAAGATCATCTACATAAACCACTAGAAACACATATCCATGATTTGTCTTCTTCGTGAACAGACTGTGAACTGCATCACCCAATCTAAATCCATGTTGCTATAAGTAATTTTTGATCTGAGCATTCCATGCTCTAGGTGCCTGTTTTAGCCCATATAAAGCCTTTTTCAGCTTACATACGTGTGTAGGAAAGTCTAGGTGAACATAGCCTTTAGGCTACTCCATATATACCTCCTCAACCAAATCATCGTTAAAGAAAGCATTCTTGATGTCCATTTGCCATAATTTCTAGCCTTTGCATACTGCCAAAGCAATGATAGTTCTGACTGTTGCCATTTTAGCCACCGGACTGAAAGTTTCCTCATAGACAAGGCCATACTGCTACGCATACCCTTTTGCAACCAGCCTGGCCTTATAGCGTTCTAACAAACCATCTGACTTGCACTTAACCTTGTATATCCATTTGCAGCTAATGGAAACTTTGCCTTTAGGGAATTCAACCAATTTCCATGTCTCATTTTTAGCCAAGGCTGCATACTCCTCATCCATGGCAGCACACCAGTTATCATCTGTAACTGCATCATCAAACTTTGTAGGTTCTTTGTAACCTGTCACACTAGCCATATATGCATAATGATGGTCTGAATAACTAGTGTATGTAAACTTGTCAACTGGTTTTTTAACTCTCTCAGATCTCCGTAACTGTGGCTCACTTTGACCTTGCCTCTCATGAGGCGGTAAATAACGACTTTGCCTTGCTTCAGGCATCATAATAGACAAAATGCCCAACTCACTATCCAAACTGTTTTTGTTAGATGACTCATAACCTGCTGTAAGTGGACCTGTCACATCCTCAAGCATATTTTCTTTTCCCTTATCCAATCTCCCCCTCATTGACATATCTATGTCAGTGGACATGAAATTTTATAGCTCAACTCATTTTCAGCATGCTTCTTGAAGTCCTTGAATGCATCAAAGACATCATCCTTATGTTTCAGTATATAAAGCCAGGTGTATCTGCTAAAATCATCAATGAAGGATACATAGTAATGAGCACCACCAAAAAAAGCATTATGAGATGGACCCCATACATCTAAATGTACCAATTGCAAGGGTCGTGAGCTATTCCTACATGTCTCATAAATGGAAACCTTGCCTACTTTCCAAACTGACATGCATCACATACATGTCCAAAGTCATGATACTTGAACTTAGACAGTCCAAGTACAATCTTCTTCTATTGCATAGATTTCAGCTTTTGTACATTCACATGGCCAATCCGCTTATGCCATATCTCAACATCCCATATAGCACCACCGCATGTGCAAACATGGCTATTCTCAATTCTGGAATTGATGCATCAAGAGTAAACATTCTGCCATCTCTTCGGCCACTAGCAATCAATTTGCAGCCATTACCATATTCTTCAACAAAGCATCTATCTCTATTAAATCTCACCTGCAGATTCGATTCTACTATCTTTCCAGCTGACAAAAGATTCTTGGTTATTGTAGGTACATATAGTACATAATGCAGGCTCTTTCTCTTGCCATTAGACATCGACAAAAGTACAACTCCTTTATGCTGAATAGTATGTTGGGTGTCATCGCTAGTACAAACATGTCCATGTGAACCTGCAACCATCTCGTCACACCATTCTCCATGGGGTGTCATATGATTTGAAGCCCATGAATCAATGTACCATCTCTCATCTCTATTATGTCTGTCCTGATGCATTCTTAGATACATGCTGCATGGCAAACAACTTGTCACCCTGATCATCAGGAACTTTGCTAGATGAAGCATAATTTCCATGCTGTCTACCCTTGGCTTTCATATCAACCTGCTTCTTATGACAATCTTTGGCTATATGCCCATATCTACCGCAATAATGACAGTCATTGTTCCTGTTGGACTGATTATTTCACTACCAGGATCCTTCTCTGCCTCTGGGGAATCTCCCCCTGCCTCGAAAATTGCCAGATCCACACTGGCACTGTGGATTCGTGCCATGCCAATCATTCTGCTATTGCTTTCCATAAGTAATTCGAGTGTCTCCTCGATCTCGAAAAGAGCCGCGGCCTTTGTCGCCTCTGCCACACTGGCTAGAGTAAAGAACAATGTCTCTGCTTTGAGACATACTAGAACCTGTATTCAACCCAAGCTTAACTTCCTCATGTAGCAACAAGGCAATTAGCTCATCCCAATCAGGAGATTCAGCTCTCACAGAAATAGACGTACCAAATGCTTTATACTCTTTGGCAAGCCCATTCAATGTCACTACAATCATATCATCCTCAGACACCGAAGATCCAATGGTGGTAAGCTAATCCGCTATGTTCTTGATCTCTGTAGTGTAGGTATGAATGCTTATTCCATTCTTAGACATGTTATTGAACTATTGCTTTAGCTGAATCTTTCTTGCATATGTTATATTTCCATAATTTTTCATGAGTATATCCCATGCATCCTTTGGGGAACTGCATCTAGTAATCTATATAACCATAGCATCTGATATACATGAGGAAACCAATGTAACACCTTGCATACTCTCTCAGTCCATAGCTTATGAGCCCTTTTTTGATCATTTGTCGAATTCCTTTCAGGCATTTCAAGTTCAGCCTCATCTTCTGTACATAAGTCTCAAAAACCTCTACCAACCAAAAAATTCTTCATACGGAACTTCCATAAAGCAAAATTTTTGTTGTCCAGGTTTCCTCCCACAATTTGAATGATATTTTCAGTGCCTTGAGCATTTGCCATAGTTGCAGCTTAGGTATTCAGAGTGATGTATACAACTTGTAAGTATCTAACTCCTTTTTCCACTGTTCAGGAACAGTTTCCTGCTATTCAGGACAATTTACTGCAATTCAGGACAGTTCCCTGCAATTCAGGGCAGTTTCTTGCAATTCAGGACAATTTCCTGCAATTAGGACAGTTTCTTGCAATTTAGGAACAATTTTCCTACAGTTCAAAACAAGTTTTTCTTAATAATTTCCTGCACCAAAGAAACAAGGTATTTCAACCCTTTACAACCTTAGAAACATCCATAAGCATGTGGGATAACCAATAGGTATTTTAATCAATACATAGACTTTGCGAGCACTGTATCTTTGTCTCATGTATTCTTACTGCAATAATAAAGAGAATATGCAGTCTAAAACCTGCAACCTGACATTCAAGCACCTTCCTAACATTCAAGAAATCAACTCCTTTGAGATCATGAGTGATAAATGATGCTATTTTCTTCAGGAATGTAGAGAGGCAATGTCATACACTGCATTTATTGTAAATGACCAACCAAGTAGATGTCAAGGCATTTGTTTCATCTCCATATTTCAATCCTCAATTGCATCCAATGCTCTCTTTAGTCTTCCAAGAATTCAACATACATATGTCAGGTCATACAAATGATAGGAGCTCCAAAGTGACATGTAATGCTTCAGTAAGAGACAATGCTTGTTGCCTACATTCATTGATAGTTTCCAGCCATTAAAAAATTCTAGATTTGAATATTTTTCAGCATAAAATCCCAGCTCCAATGCATGACATCAAGTCCATATGACTTCCTAGCATATACTTATGCTTCAATGGTACTCCTTAACAAGTTTGAGAGCTCCAAGCTCATGTCAGAGGTGCATACATGCTGTAGGTTGTCTGTATATAGCAGACCACTATCATTTTAGATTTGTAATCAATTCTTCAAGCTCCCAAATGAGCTCTCAGTCAAGAAATGATGCTTACAGCAACAAGGTATTGCGCAGGGATACTCCACAAAGGCTCCACACAAGCTTCAAACCAAGTTTTCAATCATTTGTAGAGATTTGACATTAGCATACAACCAAGCACCATTACGCAGGTCTGGGCTGATTATGCAAAAGCAGGTCGCGTTGATTTTGATGAAGATAAGCACTCAAATGTGCTCAAGAATGCTCCCTGAAGCTCCTTGATAAGTCTCCACTACTGCCATGAAGCATAGAACCTCACACAAGCAAATGCATACCTTTCAAGAATAATGGCTATCTGCTTGTTTCTTGCAGTAAATAGCCAATTTGCACAGGTGTGTGCTGAATATCTCAAAATCTATGAGGAATTTGAAAAAACTTCCTTCTGCAATGTTGTAGATCATGTCAAAACGGACAAGGTTGATGGGCCGTTTCTCCAAAAACCATTTCTGTATCAAGATATAGCTTCTGCAAAAAAATGGGCTGCATGCACATTCTCCTTTGATGACGTTTTCTTCAGATTTGATGTCTTGATATCAAATCGCCATTGCCAAGCCTTCAGGCTTCAGGCGTTCAGGCTCTACAAAGTTAAGGGCAGCAAGGATACAAAATAAGAAACGGTTTGACAAAAGACATAGACTGAGACCAAGAACCATACAAGATGGGGATTGGGTATTGGTTTATGATAGCAGTTTAGATAACCATCATAGTGCCATGCGTAAAGTTTCCAAAAGATGGTTTGGACCCTATGTGGTAAGACAGGTGTTTGATAGTGCTACTTATGCATTAAATGAGCTAGATGGGACAACCATAAAACTTCCGGTAACAGGGAAAAGAATCAAATTATTCAAAAGGTGGGAATCTACTGCCTATGAATTACCAGAATTGGAAGAAAATAGTGGCCATGATACAGGGGCTAGCCAGGAAGATATGGAAGATGAAGAAGTGAAGGATATGGTTGCAGAGGATGAGGAGGACTCAAAATCCAGTGACAACTAGGATTTTTGCACATACCGGAGGATGTGCAGGTTCAGAGGGGGTGGATGCCATGATGTTATGAGGACACAGTGTGAAAAAGTATGGAATGCATCATCATCCGACTTCTCTATTGATCTAGAGAGTCAAAGTGATCTGAGCCATTAGTACTAGTGTGAGTTGCATGGATTATCCGAAAATACTAGAATTTTGGATAATTTTAGTCTATTTTTGATATTATTTATTATAAAAATTTGAAAAAGTTAGAAAAAGCTTCTAGATTAGGATGGTATGCAAAAAGCTAGTTGCTTTTTCAGCCAATTAGGAGATTTTTCATAAAAAAGACAGATGGACGAAATTGCGCGCATCGCGATCGTTGTAAACAGGTTAAAAACTGCAGATGGAACTGAAGAAAAAAGAAGGAGTGATCTCGGAGATCCATGAATAGGTGTCCTGGAGTTTTACCCCCCTTTCGGAGCCAACGGAGCCATCAGATTTGGGTTTCGAGCAGCAGAGAGGAAGCTATAATTTTGACGCATGTTTTGTCCTATGAAGGAGCTCTGGGAGAACTAATGCCTGGAGATTGCTTCTAAGTAGTGCGAAGATTCCAGGTTCTTTCAATACATATTGATTCAATTCATTGTGATTTGTTTTTGTAGTGTTTACCACTTGGGTATTCTCTATCTTCTCTTCCATCTCCTATCTCTACTTCCTTCTACTTCTGATCCTCGGTGGATTTGACATTTCGACAAAAACCCCTCCGACACCGAAACCAACGATGGAACAAAAACTGGACCTAATTATGATGCAGCTTCAAGTGGAGCGAAGAGCATGTCAAACTTTGCAAGCTCAATTGGCCAATCTTCAACGATCAACTGCCGATCAAGATGGACCGTAATCTGAAGTTGTTATATGACGTACGATCGATGAAACACTTGAAGCACAATCTATTTAGAAAGAAGACAAGATAAGTAAAAGAAATTTCAAATTTCGTACTTTCAATGGGTTACACGATGGAAATATTGTTCTTGCTTTTATCAGCTAGTTTGATGATTATTTCCATGAAGAACAGTATGTTGAAAAAGACAAAATTAAGTGTGTCACTAATTATTTAGTAGACAGAGCATCCCTATGGTGGACTGTTGTCTGCAAAAGCATTGATTGTCCTACTACTTGGGAGACTTTCCAAAAGAAATTTTTGCAGAATTTTCTTCCACCCCAATTCCATGAAAAAGCAATCAAATAGTGGAATCTTCTACAGCAAAGAGATCACGAGCCTATTTCACACTATGTCGAGTATTTTTGGAATGCCTTAATGCAACTTCAAATACTCGAAGATGTACCTAAGGCGACCCATAAGTGCAAGTTTATGTCTGGTTTGCTTAGTCACTTCTATGCAGAAGTGAACATGTTTAAGCCAACGACCCTCGATGATGTGATTTCCTTGGCCCATGATGCTGAAGACAAAATTCGAGGACAAGAGAAGTGACCACAACAATTCTCAAACAATGACAATTTCGGTACAAAGTAATTCAATTCTAACTTTCGAAGATTCAATCAAAATCACTTTGCTCCATCTTCATTCCATAAATCTTGGATACGACCCCTTGCTTTACCATCAAACACACATTCAAATCCTAAGCCATCTCTTCAGCCAAATCCCAACATTCCTAAACTTCCCGCTATTACCAATAATGTTTCTAAAGCCAAATCCATAGTCTGTTTTAAATGCCATCAACCTAGACATCTAGCGGTGAATTATCAGTTCAAAAAGTCAACTGTTCACATCAACTACTTGGGAGCGACTGAAGATGAAGACCATGAAGAAATGCCAGATTTCATGGAAGACAATGACGATAATGGCACTACTTCAGATACTTTACCAAGTATACCAAATCCCCACTCTTTGTTAATGATGAAATGTCTTGTGCATGGTAAATAAAAGATTGTTTTACATGATGATGGGAGCACACATGATTTTATTTCTGCAAAATTTGTTAAAGAATTGAATTTACATACTGTTTCCACTCATTATCGCATCAAGACTGCATTCTTAGGCATTAGATACAATGGAACACAAGAAGTGCATGACTTAGAAATTAAAATTGGTGATTATGTTGAACGTAGAAATTTCTTAGTTGTGCCTTTGCAATCTAGTGATATTATCTTAGGAATGCCTTGGCGTCATTAGTATAATCTAGATATAGATTATTCCATGCATTCAATGAAGATTTATATTCATGGAAAACAAATCACATTGCATGGTATGCACACTTCTGATAATTTTCCATTGCTTAGTCATACACATGATAAATGTGTGTTAAGAAAAGGTAGCAAATCCTACTTAATCTGGGTGAATGAAATTGAAGTTAAGGAAAATAAGATGCATCCTAGGCACACACAATTTCTTTCACAATTTAAAGACTGTTTTGATGTTGAGTTACCACTTGGTTTACCACCCACACGTCCTGAAGATCATCAAATAGACTTAATTCCAAGTTCTCAACCACCATGTAAAGCACCTTATCAACATAATCAAATTGAACAGAAAGAAATTCAAACTCAAGTTGAAGAATTGTTAACCGAAGGACTCATTAGGCCTAGTAGTTCTCCATTTGGTGCACTTGTCCTATTAGTTAAAAAGAAAAATAACACCTATAGGATGTGTATTGATAATCGTACCCTAAATAAGATCACTGTCAAGAATAGATATCCAATCCCTAGGGTAAATGACCTCATGGATAAACTACAAGGGGCTGCAATATTTAGCAAAATAGATCTTAAATCTGGATACCATCAAGTACGATTGGACACATCTTATATTTTTAAAATTTCATTTAGAACTCAATTTGGACATTATGAATTCCTTGTTATGCCTTTTGGTTTAACTAATTCACCAGCCACATTCAATCGTATGATGAATCGTATATTTTTGAAACATCAGCATTGTGTCATTGTTTTCTTTGATGACATATTGGTTTTCAGTAAGAATGAGAACGAGCATTATGAACATTTATATTTGGTTTTCAAATTATTGAAAGAGAATTAATTATATGCAAACCCTGAAAATAGTGAATTTTTCCAAACCCAAATTGAATAGTTAGGACATATTGTTTCATCTGAAGGTATTAAAGTTGATCCTAAAAAGATAGAAGCAATTTTGAATTGGCCGATACCTAAAAATGTGCATGAATTATGTTCTTTCTTAGGTCTTGCTAGCTTTTACAGAAAATTTGTAAGAAATTTTTCATTGCTTGCATTACCTTTGACAAAATTATTAAAGAAAGGTATTGTGTATCATTGGTCTGAGCCTTCATCAAGGGCATTCATAATGAAAGGATTTATGAGACCTTAGCTAGATAACTCTAAGTTTAATTGCTCCATCATCACAATGACGTCCTCGACTAGGCCATCTATGTGGATGATCTTCACAGAGAGTGCAGTAGTAGGGACGAACGAACAATGGGATCCCACCTAGAAAGATGTGCATGACAAATGCATACAAAGAGTAAAAAGACACTAGAATTAATTGCTAATGTAAAGAAGCAACATCAAGAGTTTTTAAGATGGTAGAGTCTCTGAAAAACTCAAGGTCATATCACCAAAAAATGTAGTGCATGCATTGTGGACCATTTTTCCTAGTAGTCACTGATGCTAGTGGATTTGGAATAGGTGCTGCAAGCTTAAACCTTCTGAACTCAAATATTCTACCTATGATAATGAATTACTAGCTGTAATACAAGTTTTACGTCAATGGAAACACTATTTAATGGGATCTGAATTCATGATTGAAACTAACCAACAAAGTATCAAACATCTCAGTCAGCCACAAATCTCTGACTGACACATTAAATGGGTTGCTTTTATTCAAAGTTTTCATCCACTTATCCAATATCAACCTAGAAAAGAAAATGTTGTTGAGGATGCCTTGAGTAGAAGACCAACTATTCATAATATCTCTGTGATATCTTTTGACTCCCTTATTCCTATGAAAGATACCTATGATCAAGACCATATTTTTCAAGCTGATTCGAATAAATTAATTGCTAATAATTGGATTCCAATTCCTGAAAGACCATGGAAACATATTTCAATGGTTCGTGATTCTAGATTTTGTAATAATTTTTGGACTACTTTGTTTGCTAATTTAGGCACAAAGATTGATTTTTCATCTGCATTTCATCCTGAAAAAAATGGGCAAACAGAAGCTACAAACAATATAATCATGGATCTTTTACGTGCATACACAATTTCAAAACCACAAACATGGGATACACGCTTGCATTTACTTCAGTTTGCATACAATAACACTCCACATACAGCTACACGAAAAGCACATTTTGAAATTATTTATGGATATAGATTGTCTACACCTACTACTTTATTTTCAAACAAAGTTAAATCTGATGATGATATTGCCAATATGTATACTACTATTTTTTATGAAGTTGAAGATATGATCGTGAAAGCCGAGCAATCATATACTAAACAAGCAAACAAGAAAAGACAAGCTATGAATTTCAAAATTGATGATTATGTTTGGTTACAAATTGAAAAGCGAAGACTACAAAGTGTTGAGAAACACCCTGTTGTAAAGTTAGCTCCTAGATTTTATGGACCTTTCAAAATCATTCACAAAATCAATAACAATGCCTTCAAATTAGAACTACCCCAACACTGAAAAATCCACAACACTTTTCATATCAGTTTGTTACGACCTTTTCAAGGCCAATTACCTATACACCCTGTCTATGAAAATCCTCCTTTGTTAGAAGAAGAAACTGAAATCCTTGAACCTGAGACTATTCTAGATACCAACTTTATGACCTCTAGAACTAGTCGTAGATATTCTAGATATTTGGTGAAATTTAAAAATCATCATATTGAGGAGGCCCAATGGATGCATGCTCGTGGCCTAAGTGCTTACCCCTCACTGCTGGCTCCACATTGAGCTAATAGCAATTGAGATCAATTGCTATCCCACCCCGGGGGTATGATGTCAGAAGGCATATTCCACAGTGGATTCCGTGAGGTTTTGTAGTGGATTCCGTAAAATCATATTGCTGGGGCTCGTACACAAGGTGGATTCCTTGTGCAAAGAGTTGATGGGGATGCCTATCCTTTTTGGGCGTCACATTAATTTAATGTGCAAGTGGGTGATTCCATTGCGGGTGATTCCGCAAAATACATATTTAAATTAATGGATGTTTATGAGTTTAGAGTGCACACTTGTATTAAATTAAGGTTAGGACATAATTCCAACCTATTTATTTATTTTGTAGTTGAAGACTACTAGGTATTCACTTTTGTTGGTTTAATTTTATTATTTTCTAACAATTGTGAATGCTTCAGTTTGATGTGTAGAGCAAGCGGTGGTGGCACTGGGAAGCACTGGGCAATAGCGTGTATCATTTTTGATGGGCATGTGTCTTAGGCGTGGCGCCAAAATTTATTTTGACGTGCTTATTTATTGAAGCGCTTGACATATATTTATTATTTTGTATGTGCATGGGCGCACGATTTAAATATTCATTATTGGTCATCGTATTTGGGCACATCCTAACTCTTGGGGCGCCCAACCGCTTTATTCTTTATTTGGATAAAAGAAAACCCAAAATCTTAAGCATGCTAATTGTAAATTTGGGCTATTTTTGAGCTTGGAGATGAATAAAATATTAAATACATGCTTTGTGGAGCGCTCACACAAGGCATGGGGGGAGATTGTACCCAATTGGTCTTTTTGCTTCATGTCATGTAAGTCTATTCTCTTGGACTTGGAGCAAAAAGTAGGGTTCTTTGTTCTTGGGGACATTCTGGCGCTCGCTATGTACACATACAACATCTGATTTGCGCACCAGCTTCTACCAATGGTGGGTGGAGGGTTGGCTACATGGATGATGGGGGAGCTCAAAAGAGGCTCATCATTAATGTGGGAGGGCTCTCCAACCTCATAAGTGCTTGCTAGGATTCCTTTAGCTCCAAGGATACCCTATGAGCCATGTATCAACTCTAATGTTGGAGGCCGTTGTGCTTCATGCTTGGACTCATTTACCTTCTCTTGCAACGAAGTGGTGGCTAACTAGGCAAGCGGAGTCATGAGTTGCTCCAATCTTTGTTGAGTCCTAGAGTTAGAGAGGGCTATTTTCTTGATCTCTAGGTCAATCTTAGAGATCATTTGATGATGGTTACCAACTATGTCATTCTGCCTCTCCATATGATGAAACTCATACTGATATAAAGTGTGATTGAGCATGTTGTAGGGGTTTGTATTTGGCACTTCTTGCATTTCACCATTATAATCTTGGGTTGAGCTAGGTTCATCATTCAATGATGATCAAGAGTCTTTGATCTCCCTCTCAACCTCATCATGGGCATTTCCTTTGCCTTTATGCTTTACCATTTTAGAGCAACTCAAGGACCCTATTGCACAAAAACAAATGTAACTTTTAGCTGGTAACTTTAAATTGAAAACTTTTCAATTCAAATCAAACAGAGGAATTCTCTATGAGATGATTAAAATTTTTTATGATAGACAATATTCAAAATTTTATGTGTTTCACCTTTTGTGATTGTAAAGGGACTATCTACACCTTGTCCCATTGGACCATTGTGCACAAAAATTGCAATATCTTCCTAATCATAGCTATGATCAGAGAGTTTTTTGTTTAAAAAAAAGAAACTTTTTCCTCTTCAAGATAGCTATAGGGTTTTTTCTCAGTAGTAACACTCAGTTTCCTATAAATGGATTACTGTAGTAGTCTTGAAATTCCTATACCTAGTACACTCCCTATCTTGACCCAAATTTGCATTGTTTGCATATCTCCAAGATGAAAAGCATATGCTGTGTCATAATTAGCATAGAATACATACTCAATATCATGTACATCCATGTGAGGCTTGCATCAATGAGTCAATCTATGTGTACAATCTTAGCAAATATTATGGGTGGCATACATCTACCATTCACTGCATACATCCCAAGAGCATAACATACATGTCTTGCCAATATCATACAATCTCAACAAATATTCTGGGTGACATACATCTACCATTCACTACATACATCCAAAGAGCATAACATACATGTCTTGCATATCTCAGGGCTGAGAAGCATATGTTGTGTCATAATTATCTTAGAATGCATACTCAATATCATGTACATCCATGTGAGGCTTGCATGAATGAGTCAACCTATGCGTACAATCTCATCAAATATTTTGGGTGACATACATCTACCATTCATTGCATACATCCCAAGAGCATAATATACATGTCTTGACAATGTATTCTCATGGGGCCAAGTACATGTCCTTCAAGATTTACACTCTTTGATAAATTTGCATGCACTTGCACATAAGTATCAAGCTTTGAATCACTACGAGGTGGCCAAAGTTTCCCCGAGTCAGATGGTGCATCCCTTTAGGGTCTTTAGTGGTAAGGGAGGATCATCTCACTCTTGTCTTGCCATCTCATGGCCTTTTTATCAACCAGCATGTATACATGGTAGACATTTTTAATTAAGGTAGTCACCATGAAATGCATATAGGAAAGGAAACTTCGGGCCTTTTCATGAAGTGCATGGAATAGACAATGGATTGGGTAAGAGAGGCGCCTACCTTGGCAGCTCGATGACTCACTAGATGCCAACTTAACCTTTTACAATGGCTTAATAGTTTATTTATGATCAAATCAATAAACTCACCACAATGGAATGTTAGGGGTAAGCATAAACCAAATGATCAAATTGTCCATGATTAATCTCATTCCTCATGCAATAGTCAATCAAGCTAATTTCGGTTGGAAAATATTCACTTAATGAAAAGAGTCTAATTACAATGCAAGTTTCAATCCTTATGTCTCTCCAACAAGTGGATTCAACTTAGAAAATGGATTAGAAAGAGAGATTAGGTATCAATTATTATACCACTTCAATGCTTGGAGTAGATGGATAAAGCTTCACCAATCAAGAGGCCCAAATCCTTAATCAATTCATCCAGGGGAAGTAATGTGTCATACTCTTCAAGGATTTGAGGCATGCACTAGTGTATGGGACTCCCATGAGCTTGGTCAAGCTTCTTATTCAAGAATTGAAAGCTTTAGGGGAAGCTTTCATGGTTACCCATGAAGAATTCTTGCATTTAGAGCTCCATGTCTTCAACCCCATACAAACTTGGTAAAGGATGGTTGAAAAAAGTCTCAAGGATTGAGATTCTAGAGATCCTTGAGAGTTTGAGAGCTTGGGTTGAGTGGCTATGGCTGCCCTTTGCTATCCACACATAGTACAGTTCTTCAAGATTAAGGAGAAATGCTAAGAGTGGAGAGGGGAGAGTTCAATGCAGGTCTAGAGGTTGCCATTGGAGCTAAAGAAGCAAGATTGAAGCATCAACAAGTGAGAGGGAGCAGTAGGAGTCCAAGAAGTGACCAATGCAAAATGCAATGGGAATCACAAGTAGCAACTTGTGGGCCATTATGGCCTACATTACTACTATCTAGTGCTCAAAATGCTCATGAGAAAGAGAATAATACTCTTGGGGGCTCATTAATGTATGGTGGAGGCTGATCTTGGAGAGAGATGAAGTTTTCTCAGCTGAGAATCCATGGCAACTTGAGCAAGAGAAGAGAGCTTCATTCTCCAACTCCTACAAAGACCTCGTTTTTTCAAAAACCCCCTAAAATTGAGCATAAAACTTAGTGGCAACTTTCTAACTTGATCAAATTACCTCGAAATAGGTCAAAATCTCTAGCCGTAGCTCCCATTTATCTTCAAGAAAGCTAGCAGCCAATTGTAGTACTCCTTGTTATACACGTACCTACTACTTGAGTAACTAGGGTTTCTTATTTTGAAACAAGAGCTAGACTGAGAAAAGGAAAGGGAGAAAGGACCAAAGTCTGATACTCTAATAATAATTGTGAAGAAGAGGACAAGAGAAAGAGAATGGAAGAGAGAGAAGACTGCAGAGATGAGAGAGGAAGAGAGAGAAAATGAGAAAGAAAGCCTAGTGAAGGAGAGAGAAAGGTAGAAAGAGAGAGAAATGAGAGAAAAAAGGAAGCAATAAATGTGACTAGATATTTCCTCATGGATCCCATGCAATCTCATTATTTACAAAAATCCATCTAAAAAGTTACCCAAGTGGGTGTTGTTTCTTAATCAAAGCCACGAGGGACTGATGATCTATTTCAGTTAGTAATTGGGATCCATGAACATTATAAAAGTTTTTGAATTTCACAAACTATTATTAAAAGTTCATTCTCTATTGTTTGAGTGATTTATCTTTGATTTACTCAAGCTTCTGCTTATAAAATAGATGGGCGTATGTTTATCTCCTTCAGCTAATTGAAGAAGAACGGCTCCAATTCTTGAGTTTGATGCATTTGTTTGTAATATGAATGGCATAACAACAAATTCAAATAAAAATATTTTTATTCTAAATGTTTTAAAAGGTCTATTTTCTCCTCAATAGGTATACGCTAGTATCTTGAAGCCAAATCCAAAGAGGTAAAATATTTGAAACTACTAAGCTGTTCCAAGAGGTCATCGAATCTTGAAAGTTGACAAAAATCATGTGTAGTAACTTTGTTTAAATACCAAAAAGCTAGACAAAATCTATACTCTCCTATGATCTTTCTTAACCAAATGAGGTTCTTATGCCCAAAGTATTTTTAGAAGGTTAAATAATTCCTTTTTGCAACATGTCTTCAACTACTTTGTTTATCACTTCATTTTCTTTTGGGGAGTGGTGTCATCATGCAAGTTTGATAGGCTTTGTTATATAATCTCAATCTCATACTTCACATTAGCTAACATAATTGAAAAATTTGGGAATTTGTTTGAGTAAATCTTGTATAACTTGATGTCATTGAGTCGCATCCAATGTTGTTCTTGCTAACTTTGTGGTTTTGCAAATTTTGTAAATTGAACTCCAAAGTACGAAACTGCACAAAATGAATTTTTAATCATTTAGGCAGCTCTAATGCCATATCCTTGAAATTCAAATGGGCTCCTCATTTGATGAGCTAATCACAATCTAAAGTCAATGGAAAATTTTGATGTGGAAGAATATAACATGGATGTTGAAAAATGCTCCTTTGACTCAAAAGGGCATATGAATAACCTTGGAAGTTTTATATACAAGCTTGTTATCCCAGAAAATAAGTGATATTTGTTGAATATGCTGCCTAGAGCTTTGACAAAACTTGCTATGTGAGAGCTTATGGAGGAAAAAGAACTCATGGAATCTAATAATACTTCGGCATCTATATAAACCACTAATCTTGACATAGATTGTGCTTATAATTCCTTTCTATAAGGTTGATATTGAGGCTTGAAGATACGGACTGTTCACCTCCTACATCCATTCACCTATCATTTTCTAGTAATAGAAGTTCTTCCACTTGTATATTTTGTATTTTCTTTATAATATTCATTCTTCTCTCTATGGTTTTCAACAATTTTTGGATATATAACCATGCACATTACAATTGAAGCATTTTAGACATCCTTGAGCATTTTTGGTAAGTAAATGTCTTTGAGCATTTTAAAGATCAATATCCATAGGGGTGATATCAATCATTTTATAATATTCTTTAAAATGGTGCTTACCTTTTTTTATTGAAGACGCTGGTCTCAATTCTGTAGGAAATCTAAATATCATCAACAAAAGTTTCAAGTCCCTAATCTTAGACCCTTCTACAAAGGCCATGCCTAAGTCTAGGTCATAGAAAACCTAAATTTAGGTCCTTGGCCATATGCACATCAATTCTCATCAAAGTAGTTGTTGGGGACTTTTTGCAAGATCATCATGAAAAAAATTGGGCACTACAACTGTCTTGAAAGAAATCCAATTATGCTTTACCTAATCAAGTTGTCCTTCTTGCCAATTATGATAATCTGTAACATTTTCAAAGTGAAAGAGCATGTCTTCTATTTAAATACCAGAGAAAGACTTAGAATAAGCCTTCCTATATTGGGTTACTAATGAAGAAGAAGTTGAAGAAGACACATCATGATTGGCTAATAAAGACAAAACCACATGATTACTAGAGGAAATATCTTGATTTGTGGTGGGTGACTATTGCAAAGCTATAGTAAAAGATTGTAATAATAAGAATCTAGGGTAGAATTTTGCACAACTAGACACATAATATAGACTATATGCATTAAGCACAACTTTACAATCCCATCTCTTACTTCCATCAACTTCATTTGCCTAAATCTCCCAAAATACTTATGAGACTATTTGAGCCTTTGATGGATATGCAACTTTGGCCTTTCTAGACATTCTCTCTCTCTCTCTCTCTCTCTCTCTCTCTCTCTCTCCAAAATGAAACAACATTATTTGCACATTGTAGATTTATCCTATTGGGATGTACTGGCTCATGAGTGAGATGCCTTTTAATAATAGCCCTTAGCTTGTTACTTTGTATTTCCAAGACCGAAACCTAAAACTAATGGGATATTTTTACACTTATGACTAATTCATACTATCACATACCCGAATTTTCCTAACAAAAGTGCATGACCATGCCAAATTTCCTCCT
Organism: Lygodium microphyllum; assembly: GCF_053477565.2. Lineage (NCBI taxonomy): Eukaryota > Viridiplantae > Streptophyta > Polypodiopsida > Schizaeales > Lygodiaceae > Lygodium > Lygodium microphyllum. The sequence goes on from NC_141148.1 coordinate 115,891,446, forward strand.
TTTATCAAATTTTACGCTTACCTATCTTTTTGAATATGCACACATACACTATATCTAAATTACTTCTCTCACGATTTAATGTTGATATCTTTCTAATTAAATTGACTTAATATTACTCATCTCAACTTTTAAAGACTTATTCTAGTTTATTTTTATTTTATTATAATTATAATTATTTGCTTATTTAATTTATTTCAAATTCTTAAATTTATCTTAATCATGAAGAGAACCCCATGCACATGGAGGTGATGCACAAAAGATTTGAGTCATTGAATCCATGCCACGACGAGCGGACTTGATATGTCATGGGTGCCAACAAGGCGAGACAAGCACAAAAACCGCACTAACCTATGCGAGCCAAGGTAGGGAATGTGAAGAGAAGGTAATCAAACCACCCACATGAGCTAGGTTGGATAGGGTGCATGGTGTGCGTGAGGACTTAGGGGTGTGCCATGACACACAAGGGTCCAGGCTAAGAAAACCTCGACACACAAGGGCCAAGGCCAAGAAAACCCTGTCGAACCGAGTGGAAGGGGGACAAATCACTATGACGGTGGGCTGAATCTCACTGGATCGTAGCAGCAAGGCTATTCTACCACTTACAATTCCCGGCCACATATCTAAGTCGTTTGCAAAGGATTCATCTCCCCGATCTTCATTTATTATTAATTTTTCCATCCTATTTTAAATTATTACTAATTTTCTTGAATTATCTTGAGTTATTACATATTTTTAGTTTATTATTAAAATTATTAAATCCTTATTAATTAGATTATTTGAATGATATTTTTAGCAAGAATCCAAGAAATTTTACTAACATATATGATAATTTTGCATGATTTTTTCAATGTTTATTGATTTCTTTCTTAATTCTAAACTAATTTTCTTTAATAAATTTTATCTTTCAAAAAAATAAAGAATGCCAAAAAAAAGTAAGAAATTAAAATTTAAAAAAGGGCTTTATTAAGCCTTAGATAAAGGGGGGGGGACCAATGCAATCATCGCTAGGGTGAGAAGGCTTTAGTAGAGAGAGAGAGAGAGAGAGAGAGAGAGAGAGAGAGAGAGAGAGAGAGAGAGAGAGAGAGAGAGAGAGAGAGAGAGAGAGAGAGAGAGAGAGAGAGAGAGAGAGAGAGAGAGAGAGAGAGAGAGAGAGAGAGAGAGAGAGAGACCCAAAGAACGGATAGTGGTCGTTTGCACAGTGTCAATCTAGTGTTCTCTTTTGACTAGCATGGCTCCACCAAAATGCGTTGAAGTTGTGATTCCATCCTTCGTTCCTAACCCTAAAAACATGGCAATCAAACACAATTTCGATTTACTACTTTTAATTTTAAATTATTAAATAAATATATTAAACTAATAATTCAACATTAAAAATTCACAATTATAATTAGACTAAACCATTCATCTATTAAATTTTATTTAATGTTAATATTCATTAAACACTAAAATTAATTATTAAAATTATGTTAAATTTATTAAAAACTAGATAAAATTAAAGGTATCAATTAAATTTAGCTTATATGATTAGCATAAAATAATAAATAATTAAATAAAATATGAAATAAATAAAATAAGTTACAAATAAATTAGATTACATTTTAGATTTAAATTTTCCTTAAGTTAATAGCTAAATCAATATAAAATCCTCAAGAAAAATGTTAAAAATAGCTTTTAATTCTATATATTTATAAAAAAATATAATTATATTTGAGAAAAATAAACTCCCATGAGGATTTTCTACTTAAATTACAATTAGAATAGCTTAATAATACATGTATTTTTAATTATATAATAGAAATTATTTGGAAATTAAGTCATTTATGAATAATGTGTATTTGATTCACCTTATTGATAACTTAACTGGAAATAATAAGTAAATCACTTAGTTTTGTTTTCTAAGTAAATTGCTTAGTTTTCTTTTTCTACTTTCCAATAAATTAAAATTAATCAAATCTTCATGTTTTTAGATACGTGCATATACACATATGTAAATTAAGCACAAGCTATGATTTGATTGAGATTATTTATTAGAATAGCAACTTACTGAGCTTTTGTCTATGCCTTTGATAGCTAGATAAGATTAAGGTATCATACATTCCCTAGGGTCACGTTCAAAAACTCTTCATTCAAAGTTAAAATGAAACTTTCTAAGGGCCAATCATCGCTTAGGTATGTGAGGTCGTCTGTATAGGAGTCTGTATAGGAAGTTCAGCTCCCTTATGGTGGGCAAGAACCAATAGGGCTCTAGTTGAATGATATAATCTTGTATCTAGCCCTTTAATAGGGAAGAAAACTTATGTGAGCCCAATGTGGTCTAGCATCAAAAGAAGGCCTAAGATGAATTGGACAAGGTGGCAACCCAAGTTCTAGGATACTTTTTCTCCTTGGAGAGCTAATGTAAATACCTTGTTTTCCAAAGGAAGGTTTTTATGTTTGTACACAAAAAACATATAAAGGAATTTTTATGTTTGTACGTAAGAAACGCATTAAAGAAAAATTTTCTCTTTGGAGCTGATGTAAATATTATGATAGTGTAAATACCTTGTTTTCTAAATGAAGGTTTTTATGTATGTACATAAAAAACATGTGAAGGAAGATTTTATGTTTGTACGTAAGAAACCCGTTAAAGAACCTTATGCTAAGATAATCAAGAAATGTGCCTTTATTTGTTTCATAGCATGAGTAGTATGCTTGTTTACAAAAACTAAAATATGCCGCATTTGTATATGGGAAGTGGATGGACAATCTTCCCACGAAACCATTCTATGACTTGGTGGATCCGATTAGCCAAGTGGCTTGTCCCAAAAATTTAGGAAATGGTAGTGAATTGTGACTATCCTAGGGTCAAGTCCTAGAACCAATTTAGCATCATTTTAGGGGGACCGATGTGAGACTATGCCTCACAAGCAGAGGAGTTGACTGTCAGCTCCTCCTTGCTTATCACTCTCATTGAACCAATTGCCATATGATTTATGGAAGGATATGTTTCACTTGGTATCATAGCTATAAATTTTAATATACTCTATAGAGAAAACAATATTAGATTAGCAATTATTTAATTTTTGTAATATAAATAATCATATTAACATGAAATTAAGTTCTTCTGGTCAGCTGATTAAAGCTCGCATTCTTTTAGGACCTCTTTGATCAATGTATGACCCACAATGTGTTTTAAGCAATATATGCATTGTCTTGTGAATCAACTGATTTCTACTTTTGATGCAATGTTACCTCGCTTACCTTCAAAGCTATCCTTGGGTCTACTAGGTGGTCTAGAATTGTGACTATCCTAGGGTCAAGTCCTAGAACCAATTTAGCATCATTTTTAGGGGGACCGATGTGAGACTATGCCTCACAAGCAGAGGAGTTGACTGTCAGCTCCTCCTTGCTTATCACTCTCATTGAACCAATTGCCATATGATTTATGGAAGGATATGTTTCACTTGGTATCATAGCTATAAATTTTAATATACTCTATAGAGAAAACAATATTAGATTAGCAATTATTTAATTTTTGTAATATAAATAATCATATTAACATGAAATTAAGTTCTTCTGGTCAGCTGATTAAAGCTCGCATTCTTTTAGGACCTCTTTGATCAATGTATGACCCACAATGTGTTTTAAGCAATATATGCATTGTCTTGTGAATCAACTGATTTCTACTTTTGATGCAATGTTACCTCGCTTACCTTCAAAGCTATCCTTGGGTCTACTAGGTGGTCTAGAATCCAAGCCAAAAGTTAGCAACTGTGGAATGGATACTACATAATTGATGTTGAGAAAGTAATACAACATATCAAGAGGGACATAAAGAGAGCCAAGATTCTTGAGAAGCTTAACTTAACTGAAGCCTTTTGGTTCTTTCAAACAAAAGACTCCCAAGCACTTATTTGTGTGAACACAATCAAAATAAGGTGTAATAAAGCAAATTTTCATGCTACCTTAGTTAGGAATTAGCCTATTTTAAACTGGAGTATAAAAGGAAAGAGGAAGCCAATGTAAATCATCTTTTAATCATTTTTCACATCTCCACTTCTTGGAGCTTGAATGTATTTCCTTCCCCACCATTGTAAGGGCGAGTTCCTTACAACAACTGTCATCAAATGATTCTCAAGCTTCCATGGCTTCAACATCTCTCGTAATTATTGGTTGTAAGACATCTTGAATTAAGAAATGGCAAGATATGGTTTCCAACATTTCTTGTTAATCTTTGTGTAAATTTCCATTGAAGAGGCAACCTTCATTTCAATTGGTATCAGACCACGGACTTTGATCCATGGAAAGAGTCATTTTCATGGAGAATTTAGTCATAAGGATAGGTAGCAGGTAACTGGAGTACCAGTATTTGGTCACAGGGTTTGGTACAGTTCAAACCGTGACTAGTCGGAGTTCTCTACAACAAGTCGGGATTAATTTTGGAGGTTTCTTGAAGGAGATCTTGAGGAAGATGGAGGCTCTTGGCCAAAATAGTAAGTCGTTATTAAATGGAGGACCATTTTTGAAGGTTCTTGACTCTAATTGGAGTCTAAACTGGGATTACATGAGTTAAACCTTGATTACTTTTTGGGGCTAGCTTCTCTCTCTTCTTTCTCTCAAGCTTTCATGGTGGATCTTGTCTTCTTCCTTCTCCCAGGCCTTTCAATGATTCAAACAACCTCTAGGGCTGAAATATTCATGGATTAATCTCTCTATTGAGTAGCTTATTGCTTGCCTTGCATACTTCTCACTTTGTAGTAGGGGAGTATGTGCCTATTTTGAGCTTGTAGTTGCATATACCTTCTTGTTTTTTGGTGTGTGGACATACTTTTCTCATCATGGCTTCTTCATCAAGTTCAAAAAATACATTATTGAATATTCAAAAGCTTAATAGTATAAAAATTTTATGTAAAAAATATATTATTTAATATTCAATCAATATATTAGTCTAAAAGAAGGAAGTAAAGTTGGTCAAACATAGTGAAATTAAGCTTGAGGACATGGATATAGATGTATGGGAGAAATTGGATGAGCTGATACACTCTATTATTATGTTGATACTCTTAGAGTCCATGTATTTTAATGTGAAAGACATGGTAGGTGTATATAGTATATGGAAAGAGCTTAGTGACTTATATGAAAAATAAAATACAACCTCATAGATTTATTAGTTGAAAAAACTAATTGATCTCAACATGGAGAATGGGACTTTAATGTCTAATCACCTCAATGAGTTCAAGACTAATTTTAGCTAGCTGCATCTCACAAGATTGTATTACATGATTCACTAAAGGCCATGTTCTTGTAATTAGTCACCTTGCCTAAGAGTTAGGATACTTTTAAGGCTACCATTAGTAACTCCACACTTGTAAGTGGTCTTTTGAGTGCTAATGTTGAGAGCAGCTTGCTCATCAAGGAGGTAAATAGAAAACAAAATGCAAGGTCAAAGAGCTATTTTCACTTATGGTGAGAGAAAGGTCAAATTTCAAGGGAAACTCTCATGAGAGGGAGGCAAATCAAGAAGCATGTCACCTAGAAAAAAAGATATAAAATTCTACTTATATAACAAGAAGGGACCCATCAAAGAGGATTGTTACTAGTGGAAAAATAAGAAAAAATATAAGAAGGCAAATAATGATGATGGCAAAGAGAAAAACAAGGTAAAGGATAATGGCATGTCTTGGAATTGGCTTATGGATTTTGGAGCATCATTTCATATTACTCCATATAGAGAATGGTTCTCTACTAACGATGCTCAAAAAAGAGGATGTGTTCATCTTGGAAACACTATGTATATAGTATTGGCATTGGGAATATACACTTATCATTGCCAAATGGTTCTTGTTTTATCTTGAGAATGTATGATATGTTTTAGACTTGATAAAATGTTTGATCAATGTATGCCAGCTTGATGATCATGGTTATAGAGTGATCTTTCGTGATCATGTGTGAAAGATTTACAAGGGGTCTCTTGTCATGGCCAAAGTGCCAAAATCCGATACTTTGTTTACTTTGCATACATTTAGTGTTAAAGATCATATTGTAATTTTCATTACATAGCCATCTATTTCTTTATGGCATCATGTTTAGGATATATGTCAACCATTGCAATGAAAGATTTGTCCTCTTTGAATTATCTTCCTTGTCTAAATTTTGCGGATTTTGGAATTTTTGAGCATTGTCTCTTTGGAAAATGTTAACTTCAGCACAATAAGAAAGTGAAAAAAGTGGAAAAGCGCAAGTTGGGTCACTTACAAGAGGTGGCCCAAAAGGAAATCAGACACAACGGAAAAAGCAAGAAGGGAAACGACCGGAAGTGTAAGGGTAGCCTCAAAAGCCAAGTCAAAGGAAAAAACACATTTTAAAATTCAAAGGCATCACCAAAATGTCATAAAAGAGTGCCAAGCTCCCCCCTTGCTACAGAAGGAGATGAAAGAAACAATGACAAAGGGCCAAGCTGAGGAGGGCCCAAAAGAGTCGAGGAGGGACAAATATGAGAGAAAAAGAAAAGTAGAGCAAGAGGCATAAGAGTTGAGAAGGAAGGAAGATGAGGACATGGTTGAGGCCATACACAGGTCAATGGAGGAGACCTTGGGTATGGAAGGACCAACCACCATGAGCCCCAGAGGGGAAGGAGAGCCGAGCAGCAGTGCCAAGACCTCAAAAATCAAAGCATTCCCAATAGTAATGGGCAAGGGTAAGGCCCCAATGCACCCCCTTCCCCCAATCTTCATGTCCCACACTCTGACTGCCCAAGAAACTACAACCGTCATGGATAGGAGGAAGTTAATGTCCATGATGCAATTTTTGGTGACAAAGATGCAAGAGATAGCTCCAAATTCAGAAGTAGGGGACCCCCTTGCAGGAGCCAAAAGACTGTTCGCCGTGGTCAATGCTGAATCAAGGCAAGATCCCAAGAGGCAGAAGCTAGAGGCCTCCACAACTAAAGCATTCCATACAATGCCTACTGCCACAACGTACAATGATTATGTCAGAGAGCTCCTAGCACACCTAGGGAAGGCCAAGGAGGAGAGGAGAGTGGCAGCAACCAAGCTGGAGATCAAAAGAGAGGCCTCAGTTGCACTCAGGTTGGAAGCAACCCGCCAAGTAGTAAAGCATCAACAAGAAATCTGAGAGCTGAAAGAGCAGCTTGAAGTCAAGAAAGGAGAAGAATGAGAGTGTGAAACAAAGTGGGCCAAGGAGAAATAGAGTCGCATAAGCCTACAACAGCTCAATGAGGAACTAGCAAAGTTGGGTGAAGAGCTGCAAGGGAATATGAACAACATTCTGGAGGCTACGGAAGAGCTAGAGGCATCAACAGAGGAGAGGGCATGAAGATACCAAAAGGAAATAGAAGACTTAAAAGAGAAAAAGAAAAGTAGAGCAAGAGGCATAAGAGTTGAGAAGGAAGGAAGATGAGGACATGGTTGAGGCCATACATAGGTCAATGGAAGAGACCTTGGGTATGGAAGGACCAACCACCATGAGCCCCAGAGGGGAAGGAGAGCCGAGCAGCAATGCCAAGACCTCAAAAATCAAAGCATTCCCAATAGTAATGGGCAAGGGTAAGGCCCCAATGCACCCCCTCCCCCCAATCTTCATGTCCCACACTCTGACCGCCCAAGAAACTACAACCGTCATGGATAGGAGGAAGTTAATGTCCATGATGCAATTTTTGGTGACAAAGATGCAAGAGATAGCTCCAAATTCAGAAGTAGGGGCCCCCCTTGCAGGAGCCAAAAGACTGTTCACCGTGGTCAATGCTGAATCAAGGCAAGATCCCAAGAGGCAGAAGCTAGAGGCCTCCACAACTAAAGCATTCCATACAATGCCTACTGCCACAACGTACAATGATTATGTCAGAGAGCTCCTAGCACACCTAGGGAAGGCCAAGGAGGAGAGGAGAGTGGCAGCAACCAAGCTGGAGATCAAAAGAGAGGCCTCAGTTGCACTCAGGTTGGAAGCAACCCGCCAAGTAGTAAAGCATCAACAAGAAATCTGAGAGCTGAAAGAGCAGCTTGAAGTCAAGAAAGGAGAAGAATGAGAGTGTGAAACAAAGTGGGCCAAGGAGAAATAGAGTCGTATAAGCCTATAATAGCTCAATGAGGAACTAGCAAAGTTGGGTGAAGAGCTGCAAGGGAATATGAACAACATTCTGGAGGCTACGGAAGAGCTAGAGGCATCAACAGAGGAGAGCGCATGAAGATACCAAAAGGAAATAGAAGACTTAAAAAAGAAGTCTTCTATTTCCTTTTGGTATCTTCATGCCCTCCATGCCGCTCTCCATGGCACAACAAGCTCAGAGGATAGACAAGGAGCACTTGAACCAGCGGAACAAGGAAAAAATACACATGCTAGATGTGTGGAATGAACAACAGAGGTGGTAATGATGCTGTCTCAAAGCATGGAGAAGGGCAAGGAGGAGTTGGAAGAGAGGGCCAAAAAGTGAGAAGAGCACAACTTTGAATGAGTGTGCGAGAACTTGCTGCGCACTTGGCCATAGCGGAATGCGAGTGGGTGTTAGCAGAGGCCAAAGACGAAGCCACAAAAGTAAGTTCAGAAGTGCAACAGCAAGCCTTCTTGGGCACAATGCTCCATGTAACACAAGTGGAGGGCAAGGATTCCATGGAGAGGATGAAAAGAAAGCTAGAACTGACCACCAGAGCCTTAAAGTATGGACTGCATGGGCAAGCTCTCCCAACCGGCACTAGCCTAATAAGAAAACAACAATGCTAGTATTTGAGGAAAGCTGGCCTCTCCACAAATGAGTTGAAGGAGCTAGAATTGACCACCAGAGCCTTAAAGTATGGCGTGCGTGGGCAAGCTCTCCCAACCGGCACTGGCCTAATAAGAAAACAACAATTCTAGTATTTGAGGAAAGTCGGCCTCTCCATAAATGAGCTGAAGGAGCTAGGCTTTGAAGAGAATGAGCCACTGCATCCACCCCCAACTCAGATCCCATAAGAGCAACCTCCAAAGGAATGGCCGGATTTTGAGCAGGAGCTAGGAGAAGAGCAACAAGCTCGAGAGCTTAGCCCACCACTGCTGCCAAATGAACCCCAAGAAGATTCAGAAGGCAACTAAGTACTAGAGTGTGTCATTGCTGCTAGGAGAAGAAGACGAGAATTGGTGGAGCAAGTGCAACAGAGAACTAGAGCATAGACTCAATAGCTTCCTATAAAGCCCATGCAACAATGTGAGAATTGCTATCCTATCAACTGGCCCCAGGAGGTGAGCATTTGGGAGCAAGGAAAACTCCAAACTCGGCCCTTCGAACTATCATTCCTCTACCCATAGGCCACTGAGGAGGCTCACCTACCTCCACTCTTTTTTTAATCTCAACCTAGGAATAGATAGTTGTGCCATTAGGCTAATGATGAGGGCTATGTTGTTACCCTCTTTTTGTATGAAGGTGCTTGAAGAAATGAACGATAGCCAGTTTACCAAGTGTGGACACCCCTTTTTGTCAACCACACCTATAAGCGTCAAGGCTAATATCAAGAGCTACATGCAAAGCTGTTCATTTTTTAGCAAATCCCTTAGGCCACCCCATGATGCATCATCAGAAGAAGACTAGGGTAGAGTCTAGGAGCGCCACCGTATCTATTAGAAAAAGAGAGAGAGAGAGAGAGAAGAAGAAGAAAAAGAAGAATTAAAAGAAATGAAAATGAAAATGAATGAGGAAGAGAAAGAAAGAAAGAAGGGAAAAGAAAGTAAAGATGAGAAGCAAAGAAATCACACAGTCACTCCACCTAGGGGTTCTTAAGCTAGGTGCGTCTAGTGGCTTCGATCAACTAGCTCCGTCCCTAACCCCCTAGCCCTATCTTGATCCCTCACTTCATGCTTACGGCACATCAAGGGTAGGACATACCTAGGGAGGTAACACTCACCTATGGTTAGACCTGTCACCCTAAGCTACACACACTGCACTTCCCTTACGCACAAACTCGGTCCTCAAGTAAGGGACAACACTCAAGCTTGTGCCTATGGTTCAATCCAACTCCCACTTCCACTTGCATAAGCACAATGCACCACATGGAAAAGCAGGCACACCCCTAGGTTGTACACCTTCTTTTCTTTTCAGGTACAAACAAAGGCTCCAATCCCCAACTTCGAAGACCCCATTGTCATGCAATGTACTCTTGGTCTCCACCACCTTAACCGAGTGATCCGTTTCTTCCTGAGACTGATTCCCCCGAGACCCCATCATCATCAACTCACATGTCCACCCTTGTAAATCATCGAACCTTCATCAACTCACAACTACAAGTGTCCTAGAACTAGCACCCACCTAAGAGAGGGGTCATCTTATGTGACAATGTCACCATGCAGACAAAACAAACCAGAAACAAACCGAGGCATCCCCAACCAAAAAGCGAATGAAGAAGCTCATTTGGAATGGCAGAGAAAAAGGCAAGCTCAAGAGGAAGCTCCAACTACTTTGGCGAGGTCCTCTCAAGGATGAGGGAGGCCTTGTCAAGGATGAAGGATTCTCTCTCAAGGACGGATATTAACACCAAATATTCTAGCAAGGCTCTCTCAATGATGAGGGCAAACCTTCGAACGCTCTCGCAAGGAAAGTGCAAGGCGTAATGCAATTCATTTTATAAGGCATGAAGGTTTCCTCTTGTGCCAATGGTGAACTCTACGCGGACATAGGTGAAGGGATGCGACAACTTGATAGGAGTGGAGGAAAGCCATGTAAAAATCAAGTAGTAGCAGCCATGGAGGGCAAGAAAACGAATCCATCCAACACCATCTTAAATTTCAAGGATAGATCCACCCACCATCACCATTCAGCACGGGACCAGGCCCCACACCATTTTCAATTTCAAGGGCCGATCCATCCAACACCATCCCCCGCAAGGGGTTCGTATACAAACTTAAAAAAAACCCATCTAACTATATCCATCTTGCCTTCCAACAACTACACATCAGTGCCATGGGACTGGTACTAAACTAGGAGGGGGGTTATGTTAACCTCAGCACAAGAAGAAAGTGGAAAAGCGCAAGTTGGCTCACTTAAAAGAGGTGGCCCAAAAGGAAATCAGACACAATGGAAGAAGCAAGAAGAAGGGAAATAGCTGAAAGTGCAAGGGAGGCCTCAAAATCCAAGTCAAAGAGAGAAGTGCATTTTAAAAATGCAAAGGCATTGTTAACCCCAACACGAAGAAAGCAAAAGGAAATAAAAAAGATGCACGTCAAAGGCGGGAAAAAGGTAGCCCGACTGAAGAAAGAGGAGGAGAAAAGGCCAAAAGTGCAAGGGCAACCTTAAAAGTCCAAGGGAAATGCAAAAGGGGAAAGGCGCATTTTAAAATATAAAGACGCACCCTGAAATCTTGTAAAAGAGTGCCAGGCGGTGGAAAATCCAGAAAGCTAAACAGAAGATAAAGACAAAGGCCAAGGCAAAGAGAAACGGAAGACAAAGGCGCACAAGGAAAAGCGCAAGTCAAACTATTGTAAAAGAGCGCAAGCGCATCATGGCTTAATTCAAGGAGTGTCGGGCTCTCACCCGTGCAATTTGTAAATGTAGACGGGCGGTGGAAAGGAAGCTAGGAAGATAGAAGGACAATGGGAAAAAGGGCCTAGGCTATGGCCGGCCATGTAAACAAAGGGGAAAAGGGGATGACCGCCCAAAAGGGACTTAGGGTTTTGTATATAAAGTTGAAAAGTGAATGAGAAGCTCATTCTTGTATGTGGCCAAAAGTAGCTCTCCTCTTCTTCTTCTTCTTCTTCTTCTTCTTGCTTGTTTGAGCTTGTGCTTGAGAGAGGGAGTGTGAGAGTGTGAGGGAGTGAGTGTGTGAGGGTGAGGGACCGAGGAGGAGAAGCTCTCCATCTTCTCCTCTCTTCTTCTCTTCTATTCTCTTCTCTTGTCTTGCTTACGGCAATGGAGCTTGGAGCGCGGAGCTTGAGGATGGATCTTGCTTGAAGCTTGCACTTGGATCATGGAGCTACCGGAGTGTGCAGGAGAGGAGATAACTCTGCAAATGCCAAGAACTTTTGATATGCATCCTACATATCACTCTTCTTTCAAAGAGGCTAAGCCTAAATATTCCCTATGGCATCATCTATAAAAGTTACAAATTTCAGTGCTTCACATAATGAAACTATATGCATTGGCCCACACAAATCACTATGAACCAAATCAAGGCATTTTGATCTTCTACTTCCACTACCTCTCTTATGTGACATTTTTGTTTGCTTTCTGTAATGGGAACTTTTGCTCAATTCCCAAGACCCACAAACTACTTATGCCTTCAAGCGTTTCAAGCAAGTACTAATGGCTATCTCTCACATAGCCGATGTGCTATCCCTCTCTACCGAGTGTAGTGAGATTACCTTGATGCCTGATTGAGTTGCCTCCTCTCTCAAGCACTCCGGTAGCTCCACGATTTGTGATGCGAGCTCAAGCATCCTCAAGCCTCTTCCTCCAAGCTCCATCCTCCATAGCCATGCGTGAGATGAGAGAAGAGAAGAGAAGAAGAAGAGAGGAGATGGTGGAGGGCTTCATCTCCAAGATCCCTCACCCTCACACACTCATTCCCTCACTCACTCGAACTCCCTTCCTCAAGCACTCATGAGCAAGCAAGAGAAGAGAAGGAGAGAAGAAGAAGAGTCCACTTTGCCACACACCAAAGAATGAGCTTCTCATTCACTTTTTGAGTTTATATACAAAGCCCTCATCCCGTTGGGCACCCATCCCCTTTTTTACATGACCGATCATCATGGCAAGGTCCTCTTTTCCCATTCCCTTCTAGTTGCCATTTCTCTTTTATCATGCCCTTCTACCCTTTACAATTTGCATAGGAGAGAGCATGGCACTCTTTTACAAAATTTTGGTGATGCCTGTGGGAGTTTTCGCTCAACCGCCAAGACCCACAGACCGCTTATTGTTTCAAGCGTTCCAAGCCGAGCACTAATGGCTACCTCTCACATAGCCGATGCACCATCCATATCTACAGGTGTAGTGAGCTTACTTCCATGCCGTTCGAGTTACCTCCTCTCCCGCGCACTCCGGTAGCTCCATGATCCAAGTGCAAGCTTCAAGCAAGATCCATCCTCAAGCTCCACGCTCCAAGCTCCATTGCCGTGAGCAAGACAAGAGAAGAGAATAGAAGAGAAGAAGAGAGGATAAGATGGAGAGCTTCTCCTCGTCGGTCCCTCACCCTCACACACTCACTCCCTCACACTCTTACACTCCCTCTCTCAAGCACAAGCTCAAACAAGCAAGAAGAGGAAGAAGAAGAAGAAGAGGAGAGCTACTTTTGGCCACATACAAGAATGAGCTTCTCATTCACTTTTCAACTTTATATACAAAACCCTAAGTCCCTTTTGGGCGGTCATCCCCTTTTCCCCTTTGTTTACATGGCCGGCCATAGCCTAGGCCCTTTTTCCCATTGTCCTTCTAACTTCCTAGCTTCCTTTCCACCGCCCGTCTACATTTACAAATTGCACGGGTGAGAGCCCGACACTCCTTGAATTAAGCCATGATGCGCTTGCGCTCTTTTACAATAGTTTGACTTGCGCTTTTCCTAACTGCCAAGAACTTTTGATATGCATCCTACATATCACTCTTCTTTCAAAGAGGCTAAGCCTAAATATTCCCTATGGCATCATCTATAAAAGTTACAAATTTCAGTGCTTCACATAATGAAACTATATGCATTGGCCCACACAAATCACTATGAACCAAATCAAGGCATTTTGATCTTCTACTTCCACTACCTCTCTTATGTGACATTTTTGTTTGCTTTCTGTAATGGAAACTTTTGCTCAATTCCCAAGACCCACAAACTACTTATGCCTTCAAGCGTTTCAAGCAAGTACTAATGGCTATCTCTCACATAGCCGATGTGCTATCCCTCTCTACCGAGTGTAGTGAGATTACCTTGATGCCTGATTGAGTTGCCTCCTCTCTCAAGCACTCCGGTAGCTCCACGATTTGTGATGCGAGCTCAAGCATCCTCAAGCCTCTTCCTCCAAGCTCCATCCTCCATAGCCATGCGTGAGATGAGAGAAGAGAAGAGAAGAAGAAGAGAGGAGATGGTGGAGGGCTTCATCTCCAAGATCCCTCACCCTCACACACTCATTCCCTCACTCACTCGAACTCCCTTCCTCAAGCACTCATGAGCAAGCAAGAGAAGAGAAGGAGAGAAGAAGAAGAGTCCACTTTGCCACACACCAAAGAATGAGCTTCTCATTCACTTTTTGAGTTTATATACAAAGCCCTCATCCCGTTGGGCACCCATCCCCTTTTTTACATGACCGATCATCATGGCAAGGTCCTCTTTTCCCATTCCCTTCTAGTTGCCATTTCTCTTTTATCATGCCCTTCTACCCTTTACAATTTGCATAGGAGAGAGCATGGCACTCTTTTACAAAATTTTGGTGATGCCTGTGGGAGCTTTCGCTCAACCGCCAAGACCCACGGACCGCTTATTGTTTCAAGCGTTCCAAGCCGAGCACTAATGGCTACCTCTCACATAGCCGACGCACCATCCATATCTACAGGTGTAGTGAGCTTACTTCCATGCCGTTCGAGTTACCTCCTCTCCCGCGCACTCCGGTAGCTCCATGATCCAAGTGCAAGCTTCAAGCAAGATCCATCCTCAAGCTCCGCGCTCCAAGCTCCATTGCCGTGAGCAAGACAAGAGAAGAGAATAGAAGAGAAGAAGAGAGGAGAAGATGGAGAGCTTCTCCTCCTCGGTCCCTCACTCTCACACACTCACTCCCTCACACTCTCACACTCCCTCTCTCAAGCACAAGCTCAAACAAGCAAGAAGAAGAAGAAGAAGAAGAAGAGGAGAGCTACTTTTGGCCACATACAAGAATGAGCTTCTCATTCACTTTTCAACTTTATATACAAAACCCTAAGTCCCTTTTGGGCGGTCATCCCCTTTTCCCATTTGTTTACATGGCCGGCCATAGCCTAGGCCCTTTTTCCCATTGTCCTTCTATCTTCCTAGCTTCCTTTCCACCGCCCGTCTACATTTACAAATTGCACGGGTGAGAGCCCGACACTCCTTGAATTAAGCCATGATGCGCTTGCGCTCTTTTACAATAGTTTGACTTGCGCTTTTCCTTGTGCGCCTTTGTCTTCCGTTTCTCTTTGCCTTGGCCTTTGTCTTTATCTTCTGTTTAGCTTTCTGGATTTTCCACCGCCTGGCACTCTTTTACAAGATTTCAGGGTGCGTCTTTATATTTTAAAATGTGCCTTTCCCCTTTTGCATTTCCCTTGGACTTTTAAGGTTGCCCTTGCACTTTTGGCCTTTTCTCCTCCTCTTTCTTCAGTCGGGCTACCTTTTTCCCGCCTTTGACGTGCATCTTTTTTATTTCCTTTTGCTTTCTTTGTGTTGGGGTTAACAATGCCTTTGCATTTTTAAAATGCACTTCTTTGTTTGACTTGGATTTTGAGGCCTCCCTTGCACTTTCGGCTATTTCCCTTCTTCTTGCTTCTTCCATTGTGTCTGATTTCCTTTTGGGCCACCTCTTTTAAGTGAGCCAACTTGCGCTTTTCCACTTTCTTCTTGTGCTGAGGTTAACATAACCCCCCTCCTAGTTTAGTACCAGTCCCATGGCACTGATGTGTAGTTGTTGGAAGGCAAGATGGATATAGTTAGATGGGTTTTTTTTAAGTTTGTATACGAACCCCTTGCGGGGGATTTTTCCAACTCCCACTTCCACTTGCATAAGCACAATGCACCACATGGAAAAGCAGGCACATCCCTAGGTTGTACACCTTCTTTTCTTTTCAGGTACAAACAAAGGCTCCAATCCCCAACTTCGAAGACCCCATTGTCATGCAATGTACTCTTGGTCTCCACCACCTTAACCGAGTGATCCGTTTCTTCCTGAGACTGATTCCCCCGAGACCCCATCATCATCAACTCACATGTCCACCCTTGTAAATTATCGAACCTTCATCAACTCACAACTACAAGTGTCCTAGAACTAGCACCCACCTAAGAGAGGGGTCATCTTATGTGACAATGTCACCATGCAGACAAAACAAACCAGAAACAAACCGAGGCATCCCCAACCAAAAAGCGAATGAAGAAGCTCATTTGGAATGGCAGAGAAAAAGGCAAGCTCAAGAGGAAGCTCCAACTACTTTGGCGAGGTCCTCTCAAGGATGAGGGAGGCCTTGTCAAGGATGAAGGATTCTCTCTCAAGGACGGATATTAACACCAAATATTCTAGCAAGGCTCTCTCAATGATGAGGGCAAACCTTCGAACGCTCTCGCAAGGAAAGTGCAAGGCGTAATGCAATTCATTTTATAAGGCATGAAGGTTTCCTCTTGTGCCAATGGTGAACTCTACGCGGACATAGGTGAAGGGATGCGACAACTTGATAGGAGTGGAGGAAAGCCATGTAAAAATCAAGTAGTAGCAGCCATGGAGGGCAAGAAAACGAATCCATCCAACACCATCTTAAATTTCAAGGATAGATCCACCCACCATCACCATTCAGCACGGGACCAGGCCCCACACCATTTTCAATTTCAAGGGCCGATCCATCCAACACCATCCCCCGCAAGGGGTTCGTATACAAACTTAAAAAAAACCCATCTAACTATATCCATCTTGCCTTCCAACAACTACACATCAGTGCCATGGGACTGGTACTAAACTAGGAGGGGGGTTATGTTAACCTCAGCACAAGAAGAAAGTGGAAAAGCGCAAGTTGGCTCACTTAAAAGAGGTGGCCCAAAAGGAAATCAGACACAATGGAAGAAGCAAGAAGAAGGGAAATAGCCGAAAGTGCAAGGGAGGCCTCAAAATCCAAGTCAAAGAGAGAAGTGCATTTTAAAAATGCAAAGGCATTGTTAACCCCAACACGAAGAAAGCAAAAGGAAATAAAAAAGATGCAGGTCAAAGGCGGGAAAAAGGTAGCCCGACTGAAGAAAGAAGAGGAGAAAAGGCCAAAAGTGCAAGGGCAACCTTAAAAGTCCAAGGGAAATGCAAAAGGGGAAAGGCGCATTTTAAAATATAAAGACGCACCCTGAAATCTTGTAAAAGAGTGCCAGGCGGTGGAAAATCCAGAAAGCTAAACAGAAGATAAAGACAAAGGCCAAGGCAAAGAGAAACGGAAGACAAAGGCGCACAAGGAAAAGCGCAAGTCAAACTATTGTAAAAGAGCGCAAGCGCATCATGGCTTAATTCAAGGAGTGTCGGGCTCTCACCCGTGCAATTTGTAAATGTAGACGGGCGGTGGAAAGGAAGCTAGGAAGATAGAAGGACAATGGGAAAAAGGGCCTAGGCTATGGCCGGCCATGTAAACAAAGGGGAAAAGGGGATGACCGCCCAAAAGGGACTTAGGGTTTTGTATATAAAGTTGAAAAGTGAATGAGAAGCTCATTCTTGTATGTGGCCAAAAGTAGCTCTCCTCTTCTTCTTCTTCTTCTTCTTCTTGCTTGTTTGAGCTTGTGCTTGAGAGAGGGAGTGTGAGAGTGTGAGGGAGTGAGTGTGTGAGGGTGAGGGACCGAGGAGGAGAAGCTCTCCATCTTCTCCTCTCTTCTTCTCTTCTATTCTCTTCTCTTGTCTTGCTCACGGCAATGGAGCTTGGAGCGCGGAGCTTGAGGATGGATCTTGCTTGAAGCTTGCACTTGGATCATGGAGCTACCGGAGTGCGCGGGAGAGGAGGTAACTCGAATGGCATGGAAGTAAGCTCACTACACCTGTAGATATGGATGGTGCGTCGGCTATGTGAGAGGTAGCCATTAGTGCTCTGCTTGGAACGCTTGAAACAATAAGCGGTCCGTGGGTCTTGGCGGTTGAGCGAAAGCTCCCACAGGCATCACCAAAATTTTGTAAAAGAGTGCCATGCTCTCTCCTATGCAAATTGTAAAGGGTAGAAGGGCATGATAAAAGAGAAATGGCAACTAGAAGGGAATGGGAAAAGAGGACCTTGCCATGATGATCGGTCATGTAAAAAAGGGGATGGGTGCCCAACGGGATGAGGGCTTTGTATATAAACTCAAAAAGTGAATGAGAAGCTCATTCTTTGGTGTGTGGCAAAGTGGACTCTTCTTCTTCTCTCCTTCTCTTCTCTTGCTTGCTCATGAGTGCTTGAGGAAGGGAGTTCGAGTGAGTGAGGGAATGAGTGTGTGAGGGTGAGGGATCTTGGAGATGAAGCCCTCCACCATCTCCTCTCTTCTTCTTCTCTTCTCTTCTCTCATCTCACGCATGGCTATGGAGGATGGAGCTTGGAGGAAGAGGCTTGAGGATGCTTGAGCTCGCATCACAAATCGTGGAGCTACCGGAGTGCTTGAGAGAGGAGGCAACTCAATCAGGCATCAAGGTAATCTCACTACACTCGGTAGAGAGGGATAGCACATCGGCTATGTGAGAGATAGCCATTAGTACTTGCTTGAAACGCTTGAAGGCATAAGTAGTTTGTGGGTCTTGGGAATTGAGCAAAAGTTCCCATTACAGAAAGCAAACAAAAATGTCACATAAGAGAGGTAGTGGAAGTAGAAGATCAAAATGCCTTGATTTGGTTCATAGTGATTTGTGTGGGCCAATGCATATAGTTTCATTATGTGAAGCACTGAAATTTGTAACTTTTATAGATGATGCCATAGGGAATATTTAGGCTTAGCCTCTTTGAAAGAAGAGTGATATGTAGGATGCATATCAAAAGTTCTTGGCATTTCCACATAATGCAAGTCTAGGGGATAGCATGCTAATATTGAGGTGGGAGTGCCACATGATGGTAGATGGCCTCATGTCTTACATGATAGATAAGTGGAAAAGCCAAAGGATTCTATTGAGCTAGCTTCACGTTGGTTTGTGAGGGTTTTTAGACTACCGGATAGATGTACTCCATCTCTAAACTATGTCATATCATGGATTGTGGTGAGCCTTCTTGTTATGTAGATGCTATGATTAAGTATGGTAGTCATAAGTAAAAGAGGGCTATGGATCCTGGGGAAAAATGCTACTTGGGAGTTAGTTTCTTTGTCTAAGGGAAAACATGCATTTCCATGCAGGTGGATCTACAAGTTGAGGATATCTCCATCTAATGCATTGTTTAAGTATAAGGTAACATTGGTGGCCAAAGAAACCAAGTATGAGAAGGACATTGACTTTGATGAGATATTCTCACTAGTACTCAAGATGACCGCCCCTCGTATGGTCCTTACTTTGGTTGCTAGAAAGAATATAGAGTTGGCTCATATGGATGTAAGGACTACTTTCTTGCATGGGGACTTCTATGAGGATATTTACATGTAGTAGCCTGAGGGGTTTGTTTTTAAATTTAGCCACCAAGAGGATAGTCCTAAGTTAGATGAGAAAAAGGCTAAAATTTCCAAGATTCCTTATGCATCCACAAGGTAGCTTGATGTAAACCCTAACATTAGCTCTGTAGAGGGAGTGGTTAGCATGTATATGACAAACCCTAACAAGAAGAATTAGGAGGTAGTAAAAAGTATCATGAGATAATTGAACAACACTAGATTTATATGCATATGCTTTGGAAGAAAGGATGCATCTATTCTTAGATATGTATATGTTGATTTTTTTAGTATAGGCTCTAGAAGGTCTAGTATAAAGACACTATTAGTGAAATTGGAAATTTTCCATAAGTTTAGGACTAGTGATTAAAATTTTCCCTTTGTTATGACTCTCACACTATGCTCCAAATTTGGTGTTTAATAGCTTAATAGATTTTGCTATTTTTTTTCTCTCTCTCTTTCTCTCTTTGCATTTTATTGTAGTTTATTTTCTCTCATCTCCTTGTTCTCTCTCTCTCTCTCTCCCTTTTCTTCTCCCTCCTCTCTCCTCTCTTTTCCTTCTTTCTCACTCTCCTTTTTCCTGTTTTTTTTCTTCTTCTTCTCTCTCTCTCTCTCTTTTAAATTTTAAATTCTCTCTCTCTCTCTATGTATATATTCTCTCTCTTCTTCTTTTTCTTCCTCTTCTCTCTCTTTCTCCTTTTCTTCTCTCTCTCTCCCCCCTTTTTAAAAATAGGTAATTAAAAATAAGTAATTAAAAGAGAAAATAGGTAATTAAAAGAGAAAAAAATTAAAAAAAATATTTCAAAATATTTAATTAAAAAGAGAAATAAAAGAAATAAAAGTTCAAATTAAAAAGCTTAATCTAATTGAGAGAGAGAGAGAGAGAGAGAAGAAAAGCAAGGAGAGAGGGAGAGAGAAGAAGTGACTGTTCTTTTCTTCTCTCTCCCTCTCTCCCTCCTTTTCTTCTCTCTCTCTTCTTCTCTCCCCCTCTTTCCTCTCTTTTCCTTCTCTTTCTCTCCTCTTTTTTCATTTTCTTCTTCTTCTTCTTCTTCTTCTTCTTCTCTCTCTCTCTCTCTCTTGAATTTTTTCTTTTCTCTCTCTATAATTCTATGTGTGTGTTTATATTCTCTCTTCTACTTCTTCTTGAACTTCTCTCTCTCTCTCTCTCTCTCTCTTTTAAATTTTATCTTTCCTCTCTCTATAATTCTCTCTCTGTTCCCCCTCTCTTTCTCTCTCTTCTTCTTTTTCTATTTTCCCTCTCTCTCTCCCTTTTATTTTAGTTTATTTTCGGGAAGGGGGTAGGTTCTTACAACATCTACAAGGCCACAAGAGTGCCTTCATCATTGCTCCTACATTGAAAGAATGTATTCATTATTGATTTAGCAAAGCTTTTATGTACTATGGGTATGTTTATATACTTGCACCTAAGAAATAAAATGTTAGTTTACCATGTGCTATATAACTATCTAAGACCTACATAACTTGTGGAGTAATCCTTGGTTCTGAAGGATAATTGAATAATTTCTTTTGAAGGACAAAAGTGAAACATATACTTTTAGTATACTAACTTAAGAAGGGTACTGTTATTGGCTATACCTCTTCTTTTGAAGGGTAGAATCCTTTGTGCCTTTGAAAACATGCATGCAAAGCTAAAGTATGTGTGCTTCATGGTGACATTATTTGATGGGTGAAGCCACCTTTCAAGGTCCTATGTGGATCAAAGCTTCACACATTGGTGAAATGTGGATACCTACATTTGCAACCTCAATGATTTCCAAGTTTTGTGGCATCGTGATAACTAAACGGACAAGAAAGGATGATGAACGACTCAAAGCGCTACAAGAAAGGTTGACACAAACCCTTGATTACAAACTACTCAACGCAGTACAAGAAAGGATGATGTTTTGTCCCGCACGTTTCCGGTTACAAATCTGATCAAAAGCAGTTCCTTTAGACGACAGTGAGGGCGTTGAAGCTGTGCATGGGCGACACCTACCCTACGTATGATACAGCAGGCCAATTGTCCCATCAATCAGTTGCGGTGCATGATTTGGACAAGAAATCGAAGCTATTGCATAAGCGCTTTTTGTACCGAGAGAGAGAGAGAGAGAGTGTGTGTGTGTTTTATCGCACATCGTCTCAATGCATTGTATGTCACATCCAACAGTCCTTTGGTTTGTCACGAGAATATTTCATGCCAAACCATCCTATTTAGTTAGCTTAGACCGCATGCCAGTACCTAGAACAACTTTAACAAAACCTAACATTTAAAAGGCTCACTCTAAGGCCCTTTATCGGGTTGGATGAGTACCAATAGGGTTGCTGCACAAATGGTTCAAGTGTGGGTTGAGTTTCATGAATATGTGAGTTTAAACCTCGCTTCACCCCCATGTTCTCAGTACTTAAACCAACGGCCATAAACCCTGCATGCTAGAGCCAAAACCAAGCCATGCCAACATGTATACCAAAGTAATGACTTGTCTCCTAGGATAGACAAGTGATACGAAGAAAACACCAATTTCATGGCCTTCCAAATGACTTGTCTCGAGACAAATGTTTATGGGACTCCAAAATTTACTAGATAGAGAACATAATCCATTGCATATGCATCCTCTAGTCATTTTTTCAATAAGGAAAGTACCAACCATACTTATTTGTAGGAGAACCTTCAATTTAAGGGATATGGAAAAGGACTAGGTTATCTAGAGATTGAATGCGCTTTGCCTATGAAAAAATAATTGTACTCTACCAAAAGGAGAGGTAAATGTATCATCCACCAAGACTAGACACTAAGTTAGTCAATAATTTAGCAACAATCTTAAGAGACTTTCTCTTTGAACCTATATTTATCAAGATACAATCTCATTGGAAGTCTTGGGATAATCATCAACAAGATGATACATATTATTTTGAATATACTATCCTTCTCAAACTTTAATATATATCTTATGATATTATAACATAAATCTTATTTTACAATAACTTTTTTCAAGGAGGATATACATAACTTGTGATGTTAGTATAAAAATCTTATTTGACATACTAACCCACTTTTAGTTGTTTATTGACTATTGACCTACTTTTATTGAGAATTACTATAAACTGAGCAAATATGAGAAAGCAAAGCAAGAAATTGAGCATGAATGGACTGAGCATGCATATGAATTGATGTAACATAGGCTACTTTCATACTAGAATTTTACTAACAAGAGGGCATTTACTCTAGTATACCTACTAAAACCAAATACATTAGCCTAAAATAACTAACGAGAAATCGAGCCACAATTAGCACACTATCTTGGCCAAATTGTTTATTGACTATTGACCTATTTTTATTGAGAATTACTATAAACCAAGCAAATATGAGCAAGCAAGGCAAGAAATTGAGCATGAATGGATTGAGCATGCATATGAATTGATGTAACATAGACTACTTTCATACTAGAATTTTACTAAGAAGAGGGCATTTACTCTATTGTACCTACTAAAACCAAATACATCAGCCTAAAATAACTAATCAAAACTCGAGCCACAATTAGAACACTATCCTGGCCTACAAGACCAAAATGTGAAATATGTCATCATAGACACCGAACTTAAAGTTCAGTTTTGGATATAACCATCACCTAAATAGCACTCACATAGGATAAGCTATGATGTCATAATAGTGCTTGCATGATCTCCAACCTTGTCAAAGCTTCTTGATGTAGAAATTTATGTGTTGAGGGATCTAATCAAAGATTCATCATAGTAAACACAAAATATAGATGTACAGAAGGCATGTAGATCTCCTTTTTTTATTTCCTTAGAGAAAAATCCAAGGAGCAACACCTTGAAAACTTCCCCTCACATAAGTTCACACCAAAGGCAATCCTTGCCTTCTTCCATTGTGCAATCCAAAAAATATAGACTTACCATGGATGATTGCACTTAGACAATCCCTATCTTCTTTGATTCCATTATTGAAACCTAGAGAATGTGGACTCATCATGGATGACTTTACTCTGATGGACAATTTTCCCTTGCAAAGGTTGAGCATGGGTGAATGCACTCAATATTTCCTTTGTTTAATTTCTCTCTCCTTGTGATAACAGGACCATCTCATGTCCTTGAAGGGCACGTAGTGCAAGGAGAATACTTGAGGGACAAAACCAAAACACTTACTAACTCTCCTTATTCTTATATCTTTGACCCTTGAAGTATGGTGTAGGCACACCCTTAACCCCCCCACCTCTCCCATTCTGAACAAAAGCCTCCCATTGCTTTGCTTTCCCCTCTAGTACTCCCCAACAAGTGGTTTGACAATTTTCTTGTGTTCGACAAATAGCCCATTCCTTCACATGCATCAATCTTTGTAGGGATTCCTTTAGTAATAAGCACTAGTCCTCCCCTAGGCTTTGGTTGATGAATGGTTACATTCTCATACCAACATTGGCTTACCCTCTCAACATGAAAGTAGTGGTGAAGTATACTTGAAGCTCGTTTGCCTCATGAGATATGCCTCGCCACAAGTAGGGAGGAGGTCATGGGGGAGAGTTGCATTGTGAAGGAGTGCACTAGCGCTAGTGCACCCCTTCACAATGCAGCTCTCCCCCATGAACTCCTCCCTACTTGATAGGATCGAGAATGATTGGGAGGTTGGTTTTGATAGGACTAATTTACCTCTATTTGTTTGTTTGTTTTTTTTTGGGAGGTTGAGATTGTGAATGATTGGGTTTGAGTAAAATTGAGTATACTTTGAATGCTTTTTTATGAGTATGAATGGTTTTCCTTGAAGCTGAATGGTTTTATGGTATACTATTGACCCTTTAAGGTGTATTGTTGAGCTTCTGTATGTCTTTTATTGGCTTCTTTTTGCTTCTATATGTGTTCTATGGGATGATTTCTTAGCTTGGGAAAGATTTCCAATCTTGGAAAGAGAAGATTATAGGATCCAAATTAGCTAGCTTGAATGAAGATGTAGTTGATAAAGACTAGAGCAAAGAGTTGAAGATGATCAATAGAGGATTATTCTAATTTATTCTCATTTATTATTGAGTGAAAGTATGTGTAAGAGATCTTGTATGAGAGATAGCCATTTTTTGTGAAGAAACATTATGTGTATGAGAGAGATTGAGAGACAAAGACAAGATGTTGATGAATAATGAAGACTATGATAAGTTCCATTCAACATTGAGTCTTCTTTGTATATTTCATTCTTATTAGTTTGTGGTAAATATGAAGAATATGAATAATATGCTATGTTTTGTTGAATATAAATCTGTGGGAGATTCATTTTATGATGCTACATAAAGATTTATTATCCATGGTATTGTTTTCTTTACTGTGGTCTCTTGAAGAATGAAAGACATGCTTGTTGGTGATACAAGATATACTTTATTGTACCTTTTTCCTCATTTCCTTGGTATTCTCTAGAGAATTCCATGTTTTAGTGCACAATCAAGGAATACTACCATCAACAAGCATCTACAGGAGACTAGAAATGAAAGAAATGATACTGTTGAAGAGAAAGAGGAGCAAGAAAGATTGTAAGATTCCAAGTACTACAAAATAATTGGTAGAATTCATAGAAAAAGTCAGATTCTTCAAGAGATTCATTCCCCTATGGCATGAACAACTATCTTGATGCATGCCTAGTATGAGACTTACATTTTTGTGTCAACCTATTTAGGAGAATATTGAAGAAGCATAAGTAGAGAGACTGAACATCAATGGATATTTCATTGAGGAGTCTCTAGACATTATTAAGTGGGAGATTGTGAAGAAGCTCTAGGATTCATGGTCAATGGAGGTCCACAAGAATAAGAAGGAAAAGATTTGGGACTTATTCATGGATGCACAATAATAGGATACATGGGATGGTTGGTGTATTGACAACCTTCTCTTTATCCAATTGGCAACCCACTAGAAGCTAGTAGATAGAGGCTGTTCAGGTTGGTACTATACCAAAATGATGGCACTATGGCAATTCTTAGAATAATGAAATTTTATACATTTAGAATAAAATGCATTTCCCTACGTATAGTGGTATGAAAGCATAATTTAGAGATTGTGAAAAGAAAGAAGTGGAAGAAATGTTGGCAAGAGAATCTTCTAGAGAATAAAGCTCCTCTGTTTCCCTTTGGTGGAATACCAAAAAATTGGGTGGAGCCAACTCCCTGATGAATAACACGATAAAGAGGCAAGCACTAGAACAAATCTAGAGGTATGTGAGAAGATAGAAGGCAAAAGTAAAAAATGAGAATGAGCTAGTAGGAGAACCTTTATCACCCTTGCGGCACTCTTCATAGAAGTCTCAATTGCAAATTAAGGTCTCCTCTTAGCCAAATCTGTATTGATTGATGATAAGCGAGCGAATATAGTCCCATTGCCAATTTTCAAGGGAGAAAACAATGAAGATCTCAACCTTGATTTAGTGGAGTTCACGGTAGCCTATGTGATCAACAATGCTAGAATCCCAAATCATTGGTTGTGGTGAGATTCCCCGCCACTTTAAAAAATGCAATGTTTTAGTGATATAAGAGATAAGAAGTAGGAACCTTTGGTACATGGGATGAATTGAAGGTGGTATTTCTCACCAAATTTAGACATGAGGGTTTGAAGGGTGGATACAAAAGGAGTTCATGAATTTTAGTCAATCCTCTAGAGAATGAGTGGAAACATATGTCTCTAGAATGGAATCCATGTTGAAGAGATGGACCCTACCATAACTTGGATGAAGGCATCTAGAAGGGAGTCTTCCTTAGAGGCCTACAACTAGAAGTTTACAAGTTCATAGAATTGAAAAGACCAGTTAATCTACAAGCTATAGTGGAAGGTACAAGACTGTGTGATGAAGTTGAAGCTAGATTGCCTATGACCTCAAGAAGAGGATTCCTAACTCCTCCAATGCTAGGAATGGTATATCCACCAACTGTGTTTCCAAGGATTGTTCCTTACTCCTACCCACAGATGTCTATAGCATCTCAGTATAATGTACCAACTCCATAGTGACCATAGACAATATCTCCAATGATGGTCCAACCACAACAAAATGGCATGAAATAGTTCTTCCAATGGTAAATCAACAATAACAGTGAAACCATACCAATTGGAATCAATAGCCAATAGTCCAAATAGGAACTTTGAGCCAAAAGCCCCTTTGCATTAGTCCAATCAATCTATGTAGTAATTACAAAGACTCCCCAAAATCCCACTTCAAGTGCTCTAGGAGGAGAAAATTTAAAGGATTACTTGTCTAACTTAGTTGCAAACATCAAGAAAGAGTTGATGGATGTGATTAAAGAACAATTACAGACACTAAAAGTAAATATTGCCAGTCTATCAAACACTACAAGAATAGGAAGAGATATCATATAATCAAATAATTGGTGTAGAAAGCAACATTACACAAGATATTTAGCCACTAAACGTACCTAAACGCTTACCATTTCTAAGGCCTTTTGTTCTTATTGCTTGAGAAAGAACCATATAGAGGGCATATGCTCTCTGAAGAAGATGGATAATAGAATGAAGAAAGATGAAGAAGTAAGGTTCAACCTACTAGAGTCCAAGGTGACAACCCAAAAAATTGGCCCAAAGCTTAGGTAATTTCCTAATAAAAGAATGCAATGTTGTTAGGCTACTTGGAATCCCAATGGGATTGGAGTCATCTTGAGTGAGCTTCCTCTTGCATGTACAATGTGTATTTGGCACAACAGCTCAAGCAAGTCCCTCCTCCATGCAATTCTTGACATGGTATCAGAGCAGTGCCATTGAGAGAGGTTGGTTTTTGAAGGCTAAAAAGTGAAGGAGAAAAAGCAAGAATTTGAGCAAGCAAGCAAGCAATAGGTAAGAAGCTCTCCCATTCTTCCACTCTCTCTCTTGGATAGTGCATGTGGAGGCATTAGAAGTAGGGCAGAGTGAAAATCTCAGATTGCTATGAGATTTGGTGTGCAAGCAGAGCACTAATATTTGGTGTACGCTACCTTTTTGGGCATTTGAGGCCATTTTGGGCCCCTTTTTAGAGCCGCAAGGTTGCGGACAACAGTTTCATAGTATACTATGATTTCAGCTATATCGACCGAAAGTGGGTGCACATGTTGCAGATTTCTAAAATGTAAATTTTGAGGTGTTTGCTAGGAAGCAAACATAAGTTTTATTTGCAAAAAGGTTGTAGATTACATGTATTGTTGAGCATTCAATAAAAATGGTTGCTTGGTGTATTGCTATGCACTTGTTGTGAAAGGTTGTAGAAGGCTTGCTTGCTATTTTGTATCTTTTTTGTGATAATGGCAGAGAACAATAGAAATTTCATAATTGAGAAACTGGACAAGAACAACTACCCTTCATGGAAGTTTCATGTGACAAAATTCCTCATTGGAAAGGGCCTTTATGAGTTCATTTCAGGTGAAGAAAATGAGCCAGAGCTGAATATCCCTAGTACTATAGATGAATTAAAGGTGTGGAAAGAATGGAATGCAAAATACAATGCTGGGACATATTAGGAATGTAAAAACTTCACATGCAGCTTGGACAATTTTTGAGAACATGTTTTCAGTAAATACAAAGGTACGAAAGATTCGACTCAAGGCAAGAGTTGAATACATTGAAAAAAGAGAAAATGTCTGTCAATGAGTAAGTTTTGAAGGTGATGAGCATTGCAGATGCTTTAGTAGTGATTGATGCAATGCTCGATGATGATTATAGAAGGATTCTGTCATTGGACAATGTCATTTTTGCTAGTGGTTTAAACAAAGGATATAGAGAAGCAATAATAGGGTATACACACAAAAAACCCTTTGAATTGTATACAACAAATTTGTTTTTTCTTCCAAAAAACAAAGTCATTTTGCACAAAGCTTCACATTGGAGATTCAGGATGACAATGGCATGAGTGCCAAAGTGTTGTAGCTCCTAATCTATTATGCAGAATGCATTATAGGACTATAGTGCCTCATATAGAAATATATCTCACTGTTTCTTTTGATCGTGCCTCCCGCATGGAAACCATGGGAAAGTTTATTGTTTCACTTAACACTCCATCCGGTGAGACTATATCTATCACACCTCATAACATGGACAATCCACATCCTGAACTTAGACCAAAATTCCCATGAGAATAGAGTTATACAAAATTATTATTTTAGAATGCATATTTAAATACATGAAAATTATATGCTTCATAACATGGAAATATGATTAAAGATTGACTATTTTTAGGTATATTTATTAGAAGGGTCTAAATATTAGTTTTTTTTTTGTTAAAAGATAATTAGAATAGGATGTAGATTTATTTTTTGAAAAGCAAATCATGCAAGAAAAGGAAAAGAAGAACGCAAAAAGATGCCTTCAATGTATTTTTAGCACAAACGCTTAATTCAAATTTATAAATACATGCATGGGGGAGATGCTCTCATCACCCAATCCTGTGTCATGCAAGTTTTGTATATTTCTCTTCTCTCTTGCAATTTGTTCTCTTCATATTTTCTCTCAATTTTTATCTATTATATGATGAAGGTTAGCAAAATTGGTATCAGAGCATAGTGGTTGATGAACCCATCAACATCATAGGTAAGTCGTCCATCCATCTTGAAGATTTCTCTATCATCCACATTAAGGATTAGTCAAGTACCCTATGGTTGAAAGCCTTATACAATGGTTTTTGGCCTAAAATTGGGATTTCAAGGGTATTTCCTGATGAAACTTCAAGTACGGGAAGATAAAGGTGGAGCAAGCAAAAGCTAAGAGATTTGTGCTCTCATCTTCTTCTTTATTCATCAACCATTTCATCTTTCTTCACAGTCTCTATACAAGACTAGTGAGACAACCTAGGTTATACAACTCAACCATGATTAACTAACATAAGTTAGTCTAATTTCTTGACTTATTTAGAATCAACACACACACATGCTAGTGACAACTAAGCTACATAGTTGTCATGTTGAGGATAGAATACATGCCCTTCAGGCTTGTCCACCAATACCTCTTCTTCTAGGTCACCATTCAGGAATGCATTCTTCACACCGATTTGTTGTAATTTCTAGCCCTTTGATGTAGCCAAAGCAATTGCAATTCTAATAGTTGACATCTTGCAATCGGGCTAAATGTTTCTTCATAGTCTAAGCCATATTGATGATCATACTCTTTTTCTACCAATGTGGCCTTGTATCTTTCAATGCTACCATCAGACTTGCATTTAACTTTATACACCCATTTAAAGTCAATAGTCCTTTCGCCTTCAAGCAATGCAACTAATCTCAAAGTTTGATTTTCAACTAATGCAATCATTTTCTCATCCATTTCTTTGCACAAGTTTTTATCCAAGACAGTTTCACCAAATGTAGTGGGTTCTTTGTACTCCATAACTTTGGTCATGTATGCATAATGACTTGTAGAATATCTAGTGTATGTAAATCTATCAATTGGGTATCTCACCCTCTAAGAGCATCTCAACAACTATTGTGCATTTCTTGATTCCCCTCTTTCATGAGGTGGAATATATTTGCTCTGCTTAATACTAAGAGTATATAAAGATGGACTTTCAAGATCACTATCCAGGCTTTCAGCTAAGTCATATCCACAAGTTATCATGCCGAGAGTCATCATGACACATGCATCATCAAAATTTTTAAATTGTCCTCTACTAACTTTTTCTTTTCCTATGCTTTCTACATCATTTATCCTCCTCACTGACATAGTGCTGTCAGCAGATGGTGATGCATAGCTATGCAATCTACCAGTCCAACGAGATACATGGGAGATACAGCACGTGTAGACCCAGACATAGTAGTACTCTGTTGTGAAACAACAATAGACCCATGGTCTAAAAACATACAAGTAGGGACAATAGTAGATGATGCATACCAAGAAGCCATTTCATCAAAGATGACATCTCTGCTGAACAATGTTTCCCATGTAGAGGGATCAAAGCATTTGTAGGATTTCCACTCTTGAGCATAACCAATGAACACACTCTTGCGCACCTTAGGATCCAACTTCCTTCTCTTTTCATCAGGGATATGGATGAATGCAATGCAACCAAAAACTTTCAAGTGGATGATGTCTACCTTATGCCCATATAGCTTTTGATATGGTGGCATTTTATGAATGCATGTAGCACATACATTGTTGTTATAATAGCCTCAACCCAGTAGTATAGTGGCATATTTTTCTCATTAAGCATTGCATGGGAAATCTCCCATAAGTAATTTGTTCTTTCTTTCAGCCACTCCATTGTTCTATTGTGGAGTATAACTACATGAGAACTGCCTACGAATGCCATTATTGGCTAAGTATGCATCAAAATCATTAGATACATATTTCCCACCACTGTCCGATCTCAAACAAGAGATAAAGCAATCAAACTCATTTTCAACCTACCTCTTGAAGTCCTTAAAAATAGCAAGCACCTCATCTTTGTGTTTGAAGATATACACCCAAGTATACCTGTTGAAGTCATCTATAAATGTCACATGGTACTTGGAGCCTCCAGGAGATGCATTATGGGTTGGTCCCCATACATTTGAGTGTACCAACTGTAGTGGCCTCAAGCTATTCTTGACATGTTTTACAAATGGAAATCTAGATTTTTTACCAAATCGATAGGCATTATAGACATGACCTATCTTAGTGCATGCAAACTTTGGCAAACCTATGACTACTTGCTTTCTTTGCATAGTTTATAGCCTTTGAATATTTATATGCCCAATCCTCTTGCGCCATATTTCAAGATCTCTAATAGTGCCCTGCCCATGTGTAAACATGACTGATTTCAACTGAGGCAATGCAATATCCAATGTGAACATTCGACCATGTCTATTGCCATGAGCAACAAGCTTGTATCCATTATTGAACTCCTCTATAAAATAGCCATGCTTATTAAGGTGAACCTACAAGTTTTGCTCTGTCATCTATCCCACCACTAACAACAAATTTTTTGTAATAGAGGGCACATGCAATACATCATATAGACTTTTCTTCTGTCGATCATGAATGACCAAGGGAACCATGCCCTTATTCTTAATGCTATGTTGAGTATCATCTCTTGTGCAAATATCTCCATGCTTTTCTAAAACCATGTCAGTAAACAATTCACCATGCCTTGTCATATGATTAGATGCTCCATAGTCAATATACCAAACATCATCTGTCTTAGTTTCCTAGGCTACATGGTTCTGAACATACATCATTGCAAACAACTTGTCCATAGAAGCATCCTTAGCATGACTCAATGATGCATAGTGTCCCTATTGTTTGCTTTTTGTATTAGCTTGCTATTTCCAACAATGTTTTGCAATGTGGCCATACTTGCCACAGTAATGATAGTTCTTATCCTTGTTAGCATTCACATGCATCGTTTGAGATTGCCATGATCCTAGATCTCTAGAGTTGAATCTCCTCCTTGGTTGGAAGTATAGACCACCTCTAGCATTTTGCCCTTGATGTGCTGATTATTAGCATTCTGAGATGCATGTTGTTGAGTTTCTCTACCATGAGAAGACCCTCTTTCATGGCTACCATGATCTCTTTGATTTGAATAAAATATTGTTTCCTTTCCTTTTGAACTACTTGAACCAATAGCTAATCCCACTTCGACATCTTCATGTATGAGCAAAGAAATAAGCTCATTAAAATTTGGCATTCGAGATCGCATTGAGATAGAGGTGTAAAAGGATTTATATTCATGTCCCAACACCCACTATTTGTGTAATGTTGTCACCTATCTCAAAATTTACCATATCTGCCAGCTGAATTTACTCAGTTTAGTCTTCTAGATATTAATGCATGACTCCCTGTATGAAACCAATAGTATTTTTAATGAGTACTTACATAACACTCAGGCAATACTCATAAATTTTTTACTTATTCAAATTCAGCTCATTTTAGTCATCAAGCAACTGTTAGTTCATCTAGGACATTTAAGAATCCTAGTTGCATAACATGTGTATGCTTTCTCTCAACTAAGAGAGTTCTAATTCTAAGCAACTATACTAGTATCTCTATTGTATTGGTAGTATATCAGCTTAATATCTTGCTTTGCATTTCCAAGCATCTGGCACATGACATGGAGGAATGATATCATATCATTCTAACATTATTACTACATAATCATTCTGCAACCAAGCTGTCTGGGGGACAAACAGTCTGTGATATAACCCAATTAGCTCAATGATATCATGGACATATACCACCCTCACTGAACCTCAATACATAGGTGTATAAGTATCATTGCTCATACATTTTTCAACCTCCAGTTAAACTATAACTAGTTAGTAGTCTATTAATCCAGCCTCATATAAGCCAAGCTTGAGCATACAATACTCTTGAACATGCATGGGTTCATCACTAACCATTTAACACCATACCAACATTAGTAACTAGCACCTTGAGCTCCACAAGGATTCAATTCCAACTTATATGATTGCACAAAGTCCAATACATGCAAGGAATAGGTACTTAGAGTTCCTTCAACTGTTTGCTCAGATACATTCATATTTTGTAACAGGATTGCTGACATGATCATGAGTGCTTTAAGTCATCATACCCTCCATAGGTATGCCATTCATCATCACAATGGGCTGCCTTAGTCATTACCAATGCAGAGAAATCATTAAGTACATTCCACGTTAAGCTAGGTGATCTTCAAACCTGCCTGAATGCTCAGGACCTACTGTTCAAGCTCACAAGACCTGCAGAATGACTTACAATCTAAAGAAAAACTAGCATAAACTTTCCTTGTTGTCCACTTGATTTCTATTGCCGTTTGCTCTTCAAAAACATTCAGCCATTCATGTTCAAGATTATTGCAGAGATGCTACACTCCACCTAATGATGACATTGAATAGGAGATCCACCTAATTAGTCTGAATTTTAATGTCCCCATTACTTAGTTTATTTTAATAAAGAATGTGCATATACATTCCAAAAATTGATTTATGTTGAAAAAAAATAGTAAAGATTGCACATTTTTAAAACTAGCTCTAACTATGAAGATAATTGATGAGATATTATATGCCAGTTCATGGAAGGAAGGCTTGGGAAACCCTCCCAAGACAAGCTTATTAAAACTATCTTTGTAGCATAGAACAACAAAAAGAACTAGCTTAGTGGATAGGTTAAGTGCACCTGGGTGACAACATTGCCGGGACAGGTGACCTCCCGGGAAGTTTTTCCTAGAAACTAGTGGGAGCTTCTCGTGTGTACAACAGAGCCTTCTCACATGTGCGCGTGCGCGTGCGCGCGCGCGCGCGCACACACACACACAATAAAGTTGGAGAAGATAAAGTAGATGAGAATAGCAAAGTTGGCAAGGAGA
The DNA here is from genome assembly GCF_053477565.2 of Lygodium microphyllum. Lineage (NCBI taxonomy): Eukaryota > Viridiplantae > Streptophyta > Polypodiopsida > Schizaeales > Lygodiaceae > Lygodium > Lygodium microphyllum. The sequence continues at coordinate 115,924,959 of NC_141148.1, forward strand.
GGTAGGTGAGAATTAAAAAGGGGAGAGAGAAAACAAAAGAGAAAGAGAGTAGGTGAGGAAAAAAATGAGAGAATGTAGCTCAAAATGTCAAAGATGGCAAGTAGGTGGAGATAGGTGATAAGATGAGATAAGGATGATAATAATGATGAAGAGGAAAAATATATATATCTCTCCTATTCAATGTGGTAGGTGCGTAGCTACCGAGATACTGAATCTAATCTAATCCATAAATATTACTAATGATAGAATTAGGAAGGATAATGAGGTCTTAAGAGCTTTTTCTGCTTTGTACCATGAAGGGAATTTGGTGTTTCCACACATGATCATGAGCTAAAAGACATGGCTATGGGGGATGGTACTATAGTGTGCTCATGATTGTATGTGAGAGAGAATGCATGTGTGGAAAGAAAAGAGATAGCAAGATAGATAAGCTAGATACAAATTAGAATTATAATCATATTGATAGATGAGAGAAATGTATATTACAATGAGCATGAGCCTCTTTTATAGGCTTAGGCAAGTGGATTGTTTACATCATTAGTGATGTCATAATCACATGGGTCCAACTACTTCTCTTAAAGAGTCTAAGTACATTCCCCCTTTTTCCACCTACTAAAGGAGGATTCACATGAGCCTATTAGAAAAGCGAATTCCAACAAAGAAAATAAGAAAAAATAGACAAAGTACAAAGTATACATAGAAGCAAAGAGGATGAGGAATAGATATCATCTCATCCTATGCCCATCATCTTCTTAAAAAAGGCATAATGTTTCATTGGGAAATTTTTAGTAAGCAGATCTATAGAATTCTTGTCAATCAAGATCTTGACAAGTTCTATCTTCTTTTCCTCAATCACATCTCTAATAAAGTGATAACGGATCTCAATGTGCTTGCTCTTCACATAAAAGCCTGATTATGTGCCAATTGAATGGCACTCATAGAGTTCGAATGCAATGTAAGAGTTATAGTCATACCAAGGTCTTCAACTAGATGGCCTAACCATAGGCCTCCTTACAAGCATCAGTGGTTGCAATGTACTTAATAGTAGACAAGGCCATGCATTTCTACATCCTGGACATCCAAGAAACATCACCTCTAGCAAAAGTGAAGATATAGCTATAGGTGGCCTCCCTATTATCTACGTCTCTTGCATTATCAAGAGTCTATGTGTCCCATAACTCTAGCATCCTGACCATCATAACACATGCACATATTTGTAGTGTCTTTAAGGTATCTCATGATACCCTTGATGGGAGCTTTATGGCATCTAAATATCATCGACCATGTATTACCATACAATGAGCCACAACTCCCACATTACAAATGCTATGTCAGGTCTAGTGGCTATCATGGCATATAACAAGCTATCCACCATAGATGCATACATGATCTTGACCATCTCGGTGTCATGATGCTGCGTGTCCACCATTGTAAACTTGAGGACAGAGTTTTTCACTAGGAATTTGGACTCATTAGTCAGTGTCATTAGGAAATTGTTTTCTGTTGTGTCTCTTTTTTGTTTGCCATTCAATTCAAACTATCAGTTTCAAAATTTGATTACTTGGTTCCATCCTAAAATTTATTGTATTCGCTTATGGTCAATGGAAACATGCAGATGGAGATCTATGGTTTGTCATGTGATTTATTCACATGTGCACTAGATAAGATGGAAAGAAGGGGGGACAGAAGATGAGAATTAGAAGAGGAAGAGGAAGACAACCCCTTGGGCACACTGCAATAACCACCTTCCTCTTCATGCCGAGTATTAATCCATCCTTGTCAACATCATGCAAAATGAACACATTAGTCACAAACTATACAAAGTAGCACTACAACAAAAAGGCTCCATAGACGCGCTTATAGACGCAATATTTGAATTGTGAAAAAAAAAGTTGGGCGCGTTTATTAACGTGTCTATTTTCGTGTCTATAAAATCGCGTCTAAAAGCACACTTATAGGCAAAAGTAGACGCACAATTAGACACGCCTATAGACGTAGATATAAACACGCTATAAAAAAGTGGATATATTCATATTATGTGTCTATAGACGAGTGTATCTATGCGCCTAAAACCGTGTTAACTCTGAAAGTTTTTAACGAGAATAGACGCGCATTTATCTTGCAATTTAGGCACGCTGATAGACGCGCAAAATAGAGGTATAAAAAAAAAACCAGAGAGCATGTGGCTTTGCAGGCCACATGCTCTTTGGTTTTTTTCCCCCCCATCAACATCAAATTGTATACTTAGGGAAAACAGAGAAAGATTATTTCGAAGATTGGATACTGAAAACAAAACAATGTATGTAGCACACGAAATTTCATATATATAGATGAAACGTTTTTACATTATGAGTTTTAGTGCTTGTGACCTCAAGCATGGTCATGGTCGCAAGCACTAGCTGAAAGTAATACATATCAAAAATGAAAATTACAAGCCAAGGGGAGGCATGCATGCATGGGGCTCCTCTATATCTCCTCAGAAGAGGCATCATCATCGCTACCACCACCGCTGCCTGTGCCGCTGTCATTGCCGCCACCGCTACTGCTAGTCCCCCCTTCGCTATCCTCAACTGCATCAGGGTTCGCCTACACAAAGGATTAAAGTATATAAATACAATTACAAATAATAAATCATATTGATCTATACTTTTCATGTAAAAAATAAAACATACCTCTTCTGGTGGTGGAATCCTCATGGCGCGATTATATTGCTCCTCTGTGATGAGTCCCTCCTCGTAGAAATGCTGCCAAGTGGACGCCCGGTTATGACCTCGATGGTAGCCTACCTCTCTAGGAGTAGGCATTCTACCAACGATATGGAACTACAAAACAATTTGAACATACAACGTATTAAAACACACTACATAATGAAGTGAAACAAATTACAAAATTTAATTTAAAAAAAGAAATCAAATAATACTTACAAACTCAGCCTCCTATGACTCCCTGCCGCCCAATCCATAATGGGACGATCCCATGGTTGCCATCTGGATATGTCGTGCCTCTGCATGTTGGCAACTTGTCATTTTCTCTGTTGCTCTCTTCTTGGCCTCTTTCCACTCCTTGCGGTGGCAATTGGGTGGTTGGCCATATGTAGGGCGCCCCTGCTCTTGTCTCCGCAATGACTCCTTGGCGCGTGTCATAAGGTGAGACCTCTTGTTATGAAGCGCGTCTCTCACCTTTGACCATCCCCAATCATCTGAGAATCGTGAATTCTCGGGATTAGGGTACCTTTTATGTACTGCCCGCAGCACCTCTTGCCACAAACCATTTTTTTGGTGCTTGAAGGGAATCATGCAATCTTTGTATGTGGCATGCACAACACTCCTCAAGTAGGCTATCACTTCCCTCCCCTCGGAGTCATGCAAGATACCACCAACATCAGTGATAGAGTAGTACATTTGTGGAGGCTCACCTCTCTCATTTTTTGATGAGGGTGATCGAGAGCCACCACCTAGGCAACCCCCACAAATCCCTCGACCTCCTCGTCCTCCCGCACCACTCTCCCTCCTCCCTCGACTTGCACTACCCTCTACCTCACTCGATACACGTGCCTCTGCAGATGTACGTGCTTTGGCCAATCTATGTACCTCAGCTAATCCCTGTGTAGGCAAAGATGTGATAGGTGTCCCAGACATCACATTGAAAACCTCATTTGCAGTGGGAGGGCGACCAAGATAATTGGTCATCTCCCCTATGAATTGCTCCTTGTTAAATGGGGTGTTGGAGGATCCAGGATTCCACATCTACACAAGAAAAATCATATTACCATGTGTAGATAAAACATATTATATACATCGTCTATATTACATACTGCGTCTATATCTGCGTCTCTGTGCGTGTCTATACCCGCATCTGTGGCGGCGTCTGTCAACGCGTGTATCCTCGCGTGTACACTGCAAAGCACACGTGCCCGCACACGCGCTCAAAGACACACCCCAGAGAAACGTTTTCCGCGTCTATATCTGTGTCTACACTGAGATTTAGACGCACTATCAGACGCGCTTGGTCGGACGATTTTAGCACACGAGCGCCATAAAATGCAATACATAATGGAATCACAAATCCTGAATACACAAACAGAGCAGAGAGAGGAAGATAGAAAGAAAGAGAGAGAGAGAGAGAGGGAGAGACTCACGTTGGGTGTTTGGTGTGGTGGGTGGTGGCGCTTCTTCCTTCTCCTTCTTCCTCTCCTTGGTAAGTAATTACCCTTCCTTGATGCTTGCTTGCTTGCTTGCTACTTCTTCTTGTTCTCCTCTCTCTTGTTCTCTCTTTCTTCCTCTCCTTAGCTTTCCTTTTTCCCTTCTTGTGTGTTTAAAATGAAAGAAGAGGTGAGTCATGAGGAGGTGAGGCATGAAAAGACTAGGTGAGGCATGAAGAGATTGCATGTCGGCTAAACTCAAGCTTCAGAACCACAAAAAACGTAGGAAAGGAAAGGCGTAGTTTGAAAGGAAATGATTTAGTATGATTTGAATTTTGACGAGAGCGTCTATTTTCGCATGTATAAGCGCGTCTATTTGCGCGGATATATAGACGCAAAGTGCGCGTCTATTTACACGCACGTTTACACGCGTATATAGATGCTGTGATAGATGCGCCCGACTTTGCACGTCTAACATGTGCGTCTATGCCTCGTTTCTGTTGTAGTGTATAGCATCCATGGATATGGTCGATGTTTATGGTTCAATGATGGCTCCAAGGGTAACATTAGTATCACATGTTGCTACATGTTTGAAGAAACTCTACTGAGGCAAATGATTGATTTTTTACGGTTTACTAAATTGTCGTACTTCGAAGAAAAACATTGGATAGCAATACATTATAGTGCTTAGAGTCAGCATTTTGAGAGAAGAAAAGCTAAGATCAACATCAAGTCAGTTTCATCCTCAAAGGAATTTGTAGGGATCAACAAAAACACCTATTTGTAAGACTACTCCTGAGATTTACCAAGCTAGTTGAACCAAACTAATGATTCACCGGACTTCAAGCATATGTCATTTACTTCTGAAGCTACATGGATCCAAGTCTTCTATTGGACATTGTATTGTGAATCAAAATAAGCTCTACCTCGTGCTACAAGGGTGAAGGACTAAGGTGTTTGCTTGAGTTATTAGGTGGCGAATTGATTGACGGATTTCGAGAGGCTATTTTTGTATGGGGACAAGGCCACATTGGAGATGGGGGGTCGCAAAGCGTTAGTAAATAAAAGCTAATGTTAACCATGAAAAGAAAAGAAAAACTACGTGCTTTTTGGGATGACAATGGAAGGAAGTTGACGGGAAAAAAACGATGGCCAGCATCCCTGTACTCCATAAAAAAACTGAACTTTCTTGGCTTTGAGGAGTTTCACAAAGTCACTGAACTGTATATCACGAGCTGGTGCAGGATCCCAATAATTGCTCTTGGCCTTTCCCTGTAGTTTTGCCAGAAACGTAGCCCTTTCTATGCTTTGAACAGCTTCTAATTCAGCTTGATGAGCTGCTTTCGCTTCCGCATCCTTTGAATGGTTCATGCGCTCTCCAAAGGGCCATTGTGCAAGTGAGAAGCCTTCCTCGGAAGAGTCTACTTCCTCTCCTGCGCGACAAGCTTTCTGACTCGGAGGTGCCTTCTCCCTGCAATGCAGGCTGCGATGGTATGTGGCAGCCTTGAGCGAGTCTCACCCGATGTGCCTATGTTTTGGTGGCTATCCTGACTGACGGCCTGCACTCGATTGGAGGAGGAACGGTTATATCATGAAGGATCGAGGATGTGCTTGAAGGAGGAGAAACTGCGCATCAGATTCAGGGGACGCTTTACTTGCCTAACGATGTACGTCTGATGCTGAAAGGTTTCTTAGTGATTAAGGTGCAGCAACACAGTGTTGTAGAAGGGCTGATAAAAAGTCCCATCGTGAACGATGGAAACTCTACTCACAATATCTGTTCCACTGACAAGGTTCATTGAGTTCGTTAGATAGTGGGTAGGAGCCTTATGAGTATCGTTGGAAAAGTTCATATATGTGTGTCTGGTCCGATGGCGGAAAAATTGAAGACAAAATGACGTGCAAAAGGAGGACCTTGCAGTTTATCGAGATTTTTGGAGGCAAGACAGAGATTTGAAGATGCGGTTATTATTGGAGTGCTTGGAAGCGTTGTTCAAAAGAACTTTTGAGCTTTATCGCCTGAGGAGGTGACGTGTTGATAGAGAGGGGAGACAAATTAATCACAAGGTGGTAGACTGAAGAAGACAGCTGCTGTTCCAATTTCTGAAGTGTGGTCGTGCTGAGTGTCTAGGACAAGAAGGAGGAGGGATCGACACACAGATTCATAGTCTCTATTGTTCCATTTTTTCTGGAGGTGAACTTGTAGCTCGAGCAAGGCGCTTCTGATTGAGAACTATTGATAGCAAGGATGTGCATTAGCTCCAAAAGGTGTTGAAGGACATGGATCTTGAGCATGGCTGTAGCTATGGAGGTTGGAATGTAGTAACTAGAACCATGACAACATAGGCAAATGACACTAATTGTTACTCAGTTGAATTAGGTTCCAAGATAGAATGCTTGGACTCATAAACACAATCCCAAGTTGAATTAGGTTCTAAGATAGAATGCTTGGACTCATAAACACTATCCCGAGTAGGACATGACAAGGACTCACAGTGAAGTATAAAGTACAATAGCCTTTTTATTGAAAAGTGAGCCAAGTACATGTCTTTATAGCTTTCCAGCTTCTCCACTCTCCTCACTGTGCTTATGGGATACAAGTCTCCTCATCATGCAACATACATCATTTGACCTATTTTTCAACATCCCCCCTCAAATGTTGAATTCCTACACTTGCTGGCTTTTGCCCCCCCTACATGATGACATGGCTCGGGAGACTTGCTTATGGGCAACTTAGTCAAGTCAAACTTGAAATTTTACATTTTTGGCAAGGTTTTTTTTTTCAATACAAATCCATTAAGGGAAAGAAAACATCCAATATGGGAAAAACATGATCCATTATGGGAAAGATACAATGAAAATTTCTTTAGAATAATTTGTCAGAGTTTTTGATGGTGGCGGAAGAATCTTCTTATTCTTCTCCTTCATTTATAAACTAACCTTGATGGTGATCATCTTGTACACGTTGTGCTTTCTTCTTGTGGAAACATTCATTGGCTACATGGCTAGAGTCTGTAGTTAGGGTTTCTGGGGTAGCTTGGTTTTTTTCTTTGTGTAAGCTAGATACTTGGTCATTTTCAAAAGCTTTTAGTGGAAAGAAAGCTTGTGACATGGGCTTCAAAAGCTCTATGCATTAGCCAGACCGCAATGCGTGGAGAAAGAAGGAAGCGAACGAACATACATGTGCCTGACAGGGACAACGAGCTCCAAAAACGGCAATATGGAGCTACAGAATGCACAATGTCTTACTATGAGATAACGGAGAGGGGTGCCCTAAGCTTAAGAAGATCTCTCTAGAAGAAATTTCTCAAAGATATGGCCTATGTGATGAGATCTAGAAGCTCCAAGTTGACTGGGTCATCCTAGCTATGGTAGACACACATGGCAAAAATTGAGAAAATTGACAATACTAAGCTATAGCCAGGGGTATGTTGATGTTTGAAGTAATACAAAAAATCTTTACTAGCAGGGGAACACTTCTTTAGAAGGAAGCTTAGTGAGATTTGGCCTGTGAGAGAGATATGAGAGCTTCAAGCAAGGTAGGTGGTGCTTGGCTATGGCTGCCAAGGTAAACAATGAGAAGAAGAAGTGGGAGATGAGGTCATAGACTTGACTTGAGCTAGATTGAGGTCAAGCAAAGCTGAGAGAGCAGAGAATGGAGCTGAGTTGAGCTAGGCGATGCCCAACTGGGCTCTAATACCATGTTGAAGGACATGGATCTTGAGCATGATTGTAGCTACGGAGGTTGGAATGTAGTAACTAGAACCATGACAACATAGACAAACGACACTAACTGTTACTCAGTTGAATTAGGTTCCAAGCTAGAATGCTTGGACTCATAAAACAATCTTGAGTAGGACATGACAAGGACTCATAGTGAAGTACAAAGTACAATAGCATTTTTATTGAAAAGTGAACCAAGTACATGTCTTTATAGCTTTCCAACTTCTCCACTCTCCTCACTGTGCTTATGGGATACAAGTCTCCTCATCATGCAACATACATCATTTGACCTATTTTCCAACAAAAGAAACATCGACACTATTTTCCACAAAGTTGGTGGATGCTTTCTTAGAGGTGGTGGCTCACTCTCGATAGCAAGTGGAATTGTCTATAGAAGAATATGATTGTAGATTCGTTGAAGGCAATTTCTTTGGAGTTTATGATTTGATTTGCATGGGTGTTTAATTGAGAAGATGGTGGGTTTACTGACCCTACTTGTAAAGCTTCTTGTATCTTGAGAGGAGAGTGGAGGGCTTCCATCTTGCATAGCATCCTTGCGACGAGCGACTTTCACAAACTTCCACGCAACATCGGTCTTCTCTTTACGAATGACTTCTCCCACAAATGGTTTTCTTTAGTTTTCTAATTACCTATTACATTAAGTTATGGCATATAAAAGCATTTTCATTCATTAACCCGTTATCATAGGTTTCTTTGCATAATTTTACGACACAATACAAAGATAGAGAAAATAATCTTTTGGCAAATCATATTTATTTATTATTTTACACAAGCTTCTTTAACCAATATAACTAAGATGCAAGACTTTTCTTGGCATAAAGATCGCATATCTTTTGCCATAAATCAATGCACCACCTTTTCTCTCAATAACATTGAACTACGTGTATTAGACATTGACAAGATAATGGTGGATTTATATAGCTCATCCAACTTAGCATGTATCTACATCTAATTTCTCATGATTTATACCTTTGCATTTTAACAATCGGATTTACTTCTTTTGCTCCAATACCTGCCAAATCAATCTTCTAATACTTGAAGTTGATGCGGTGAAGGGCAAGAAGCGAACTTTTTGAGCGAGCATTTAATCGAGCTTTTTTGGGCAATCTCCATTTCTTGTTCTACATATTCCACTTATTCCTTCTATTCTCTTCTACACATATTAAGCACCACTACCACCCCTACTGCCACCACCACCACCACTACTACTGCTGCCACCACCACCACCACCACCACCATCGCTGCCTCCACTACTATTGTCGTTACCACCTCCATTGCTTCCACCACTACTGTCTCCTCCTTTGTTTCTCCCCCAATGTTAATTAAGGTTTCTCTCTCTCTCTCTCTCTCTCTCTCTCTCTCTATCCCCCATCTTCCACCAATTATTCTCTCTCTATTTTCTCTCCTCCCCATCTCCCTCTCTCTTACACACATACACATACACACACACGCTCTCTCTATATTGGTAACTTCTCGCTTCTGCCTCTCTTGTACTCACCTTCTCTCTCACTTGCTCTCTCTCTCATTGTGTTGCTCACAGATACATATATACCCACACTCTCTCTATTCCTCTTTCCTTTCCTTCTCTCTCTCTCTCAAATATAGCAACTAAATAAAGCAACAAATAAATATTAGATTAGAGAGCACTAGACCAAATAAGAAACTCCTTTCTTTCTCCCCCTCTTACACACACACACACACACACACACACACACTCTCTCTCTCTCTCTCAATTAGCAGCTTTTCACTTTCTCCCTCTCCTATACACACACACACACACACACACACTCTCTCTCTCTCTCTCTCTCTCTCTCTTTCTCTCTCTCTCTCTCTCTCTCTCTCTCTCTCTCAAATAGCAACCTCTCTCTCTCTCTCTCTCTCTCTCTCTCTCTCTCTCACTCTCTAAATTAGCAACTTTTCTCTCTCTCCCCCTCTTAATTTTGCAAGGGTCATCCATCTATTTTTCACAACCCTCTTATTATTACAAGGGTCAAGCGTTTGCATGAGGTAAATTATCTTAAACACTTTTAGTTGTTAATATCAGAATGAAAATAATATCATATTGTTATCCCACATGCATATATACATTCATGTACCTCTCACTTTTATGTGCATGATTTGATATTATATCCTGATATATCACTTCCACTGTGCACACATAAGCAAAACTACATTGCACATGTTTTTGCTAATTACAATCGAACATTATTATGTGGACTTACCACAAGAGGATAGGGTATCAATTAGTTTGTTACACTCACTGTATTAACGTGTGATATCTATTGTTTTTCACTTTGTTCGAATAGTTGATATCGAGACAACAATATTACCTCATTGTTACTCAATCCACTATGCACATATACATTCACATGCATGCATGTTTTTACACTCCACCCTTCCCTAGAGATTTTGCATGTGCTCTGTTTACACATCTTGTAGTATTGCAATTGGGCAAATGCCTATACAGAATCTCCTTCACTTGCACATTCCTCTCTCTTTCTCCTCTTCCCTCTCATCCCCATTTTATTGTGCTTGTAAATAAATAGAATCTAATAATTTTGAAAGTATATATTTATCATGTACATCAAATATCAATCGAGTTCCATCGCTGGGGGGGGGGGGGGGGGGAAGGGGTGGAATTGGTGATCCCTAAACCAATAGGACTGAACCACGAAAGCACGCTAACTCGGTAAAGTAGGGAAGTATATGCTCTAGAAGGATTGTATCCATGGGATTTCCCTTAAATGGGGGTGGGCATATAAAGGTGTTGGGTGGGTTCATCTACATCTTCTCCATACTATCATCCACAAATAGTGTTGTCATTGCATCCAATCAATGTCATCAAAACATTTCATGAAAAGGGGCTTTGTGCTTCTGGCAGAATTTGTTGCGGGAGTTGATCTACACTTTCCTTGTCCATATTGGAACACAAAGGTTGGTGCTTGCTTTGACAACTTCACACATTCACTTCTAACCAATTGGAGCAGCTCGCTTAAGTTGCCTTCCTTCATGGAGCTCCAAATGGCAATGCCAAACAATGTAGATATTTCCTTCGAAAACCTAGCGAGCCTTGGCCGCAAAATCACCCAATAGTTCCCCACTTCTAGGGGTTTCACTAGTAACGATCCCTTTTGCTTTGTCCACCTATGTAGAAGCACCCCATTCATATCAAACACGATTAATTTTTGGGTTGTGGGAGGTAGCTGTACATGCACATGTGGAAGGGTGAGCACCCATGTATTGGTATGACAAAAAAGAATACTACATTACAATCAGATATTGTACAAGTTTATGTAAACATGTTAACTTTGCTCTTAAATATCTTCCATCTTCGGCAAAGCGATACAGACATGCAATGAGTCTATTGGAATTTAGTGCTACTGATGCAAAGTCACCATATCTTGCATTGCAATCTAAAATGGTGTCCCCTTCTTTTGTGTACATTTGCAAGAAAATGTCCTACTACGTTGCATGCCACCTAAAGTATTTGGTGGTCATATAACGTATTAGGAATCTACTAATTGTTTACAAAACATATCTACAATAGTTTAACAACATTGGATCTCATATTGACCTCTCATTGGGGATCCTGATGTATCTCACACCCACTCATGCGTAGTAATGCCATCTTTTGTGAACTCTGGAGGGATGATTCCATTGTAAGTGATATCTGAACACATGTACGCTAGAATATATAGCTCACGTACCTACATTTTGTTAGACATGCTCAATGCCCCACCCTCATAAGGTGCCACCAATGATCTATGGTGCTCAAAGTTGTAAGGCCCCCATTATGAGGAGAAGCCACATGTGAACCTGGACATTGATTGAGTCATGAATTGTATATCAGATGAGGTATATGTGACCGGATGGCAAAAAGGTGACCATTGTGGGTCTAATCACATTGCATCAAGTTGCGGGGTAAGGGAGTTAAAAGGGGCCCCTATTTTGGGGTCCAGGGGCCACGGAAGCGGCCCCTGGGGGGTCCCAGAGAGGCCAGCGGATCCCCTGGCGAGGGTCCAAGGGTAGCGCCCCCGGCCTGACGTTAAAAGGAATATTCCCTAGAATATTCCCTGGCCGACTAGTGGAGGCTCATATGGTAGTTCGGTCATGCTGACCTAACCGCCTTCACGGGCTATAAAAGATAAACCCCTTCACAGCCATCGATCATTTATCTTTCACCCAGTCAGAGTTGTTCCAGCTAGCCTTAAGCTCTTCACCTATCTTCTGTCTAGATCACCATTTAAGCTTCACTGTGGAAGCACATGGGTGGACAGAGCCATCTCTCTATCAGTTGTTTGGAGCTAAAGAAATTTTCTGATTCTCCTCTTATCTGCTGTGTACTCTCTATCTCTATCTCTTTCTCCGTTTTTTTCGCTACGTTGTGTAATTTTTACACATTTAAAGATTCAAATACTAATTTTAGTCATTATACTCACTAAATGGAGCCAGCAAGTGTGATACATAAACAATACCCAACATGAGCATATCATGACTTTAAAACTCTCACCTTTCTACTTGCAATGACACATATAGGTGTCTCGCAATGAATAACATGTGCCATGAGTAAGGCCCAACACTTCTACCCTAACTCCATTTGTCGATGTCCATCCTGCACAACCTGCTCGACAAGCTCTATCATGGAGTGTGTTGTGGCAAGGAAAAGTAACATCCCTACGTCCTTGAGAACACGATCAGCCAGATACATGGTATTAATTGACTTTATCTCAATATGGGAGTTCCATGATGAAATTCCACCTCCCAATCCATGCACGACACTATCTTCAGGGATACAAACTACCATGATATCACATACTATGTTTGTGGTTTCTTTGTCAACCTTGACCATCTTGTTTTAGTTGACCTCCTCCAATGCCTCTACCAATCAAGAGAATGCCTCACTTGGCTAATCATTTTGCAATGCATGACCGATCTCAAATGGGTCGTAGAGAATAGTATGCCACTCCACCTTTGCCATGGTTGCGACATGGGAGACAACGACTTGCAAGGGGTCTTCCATGGAGCTTTCAATGTTGTGGACCTTTGCACATTGACTCCTCAATTAGTAACATATTCTTCTTATTGAATGTTAATGATAGATAGTATTCTTCTTACATGTTTGTTTACCTGCGTGTGTGGTTGGAACATCTTGCACCATTGTAGCTTCATGGGAGACAATGTCTTGCAGCTCGAACTCTACGTGACTTTGAGTATGGCCCTCTGCATGATAAATTCATAATTAGCAACATATTTTTCATTCAAAATATTATTGTAGATAGTATTATTGAGATACATTAGTTCACCAGTGTCTATGGTTGTTGACACATCCTCCAGCATTATAGGTTGAAAATAAAAAATTGTATCCCCGTTTGCAAAAATACATACCATTCTTATTGGCATTGTATTGTGGGAAAAAAATTTCATGAGTCACGCATGTTTACCGGTAGCTGCCATGTCCCCTAGCATGGCTAGTTTGTGTTCTTGCATTCTTTCCTTCCTTACACAAGGACATATATCACTATTAACATTATATAATGATAAAACATTTTAAAGCTTTGACATCATCCAATCATGACATGCATGGAATTCACGAGCATCGTTTCTTTACCTCCTTGTGCACGCGCCATGTCTGATGTGAGCTCAAATCCAAGACATTCAGTTCTTCCACCCTCTGCATGTTAAAAAATATTGTTGATGTTACTTTGGTGATGAACAATAATTATGTGCCTTCACATCATGAGTTTTGTAAAAAAGCAAGCTTACCATCTTGGTGCTCTGCAATACATGTGTCAATTCCATGTGATGCCTCATTGCTTCTCATCATTGTCATGCTCTCTATAGCAGTGCATAAGGTAACACTCCCCACTGCAAGATTTGGAAGAACTTGTTATATCCTTCTATCCATGCTAATGTCACAGACCTCCTTGATGATGCCTTCCATTGCGATCTGCTCTTCAATGGTATCAATGAAGGAGCCTACATGGTTTGGTGGTTACGATTCATATTCAAGGAAATATTTTCACTAGAGGGACACAAGAGATGTCTTGGCTATAGTACTTCAAAACATCAAATCTTTTAGGTGTGGCGAAACTAAATTAATTAGTGATGAGGGCCGATCTCTCTCGTCAATGATATTGGATGTGCACTTTCTCTTGTGTTTTCTTTTTATAGTAAGCGCACTATTAGTATTAGTTTCATATGAACCCATCATAGTCTCTTCATTAGGAGACAACAAAGTGCAATATACTCCTAAGAATGCAACTTATTTCACTTACCATGCCTCTGGATCCTTGTGTCTCTTGTGTTTGTTTTTTCCTTGAGTATTTTTGGTACAAAATTTTCCCACTGGAGGGGCATTCACCTTCTAGATAGTCATGGAAAATAGGGCATCTTCGATATACCTCCTCATTCCACTCTTGCTCTATCTGGCAATCCTCATATATGCACTGATCCTCCTACACATTTGCCCAGTCCTCCTCACACTCTCCTAGTAGAGTTTGTATAGCGCTTCTCTCCATCTACCCCTACATGAACCTAACTTGCAAAGTCACTATTACAAATCTTGAATGGATTGGTAAGATAGCACTGTAGACATGCTACTAAAGAAGGATATTGTGAACTACATGTACAAAAGCCTCCATGTTGCCAACTTTGTTGATTTTTGTGACTCTATATCTTCATCTGGCTTGAAATCATGGAGGATAGTGTGAAACATTTGCTCTCTACGTTTTCTCTTTATCTCTTGGGTGTATTGGAAGAACAAATCATGTTCCACTTGAATGTTATAGTAGTCCTCCCAAATCAAAAGCAATCTCTTTCTATTTTTTTGCAACATGGCCCAAAAGGTCTCTTGTCTTACCAAACTTCGAAACGGTGCATTTCCATATGCTTGAATCAAAGATATATCGTTTAATACCAATTTGTCAAACTTATGATGCACATAATTTAGATGAACAAGAATAACCTATGTTTAGGCATGCCCATAAACATTTGAATTTTCTATTAGAACTCTCCATGGCTTTGAATATCCTTACGCGATCTGCCTCGTTTAGCTTTGATGATGCCAATGTGTATACTCTCTCCTTGTTCAATACACCCCCCATCTTGGAGCCCCACTCCAAGCATGAGACAATTCTACATTGACAAAAACATTGTTACTTTGGACCAATGTAATATAAGTACATTTAGATGGCAGGTACAAAGAGGTAGCAACTTACTGATACCACTTCTCTCCAAGGCTGTGGTCTACAACTCTTAGCAAATATCGAGTTTTCTTGACAAGATTTTCATTGACACTATAGTATGCCTCGCCCCACTTGGTTTTAAACTTAGAATCAAAGAGCCGTGTCCGTTTCTGTTCGATCGATCGCACTGCTATATCATACTCATCCTGCAATTGGTAATTAGGGACAACATCATTGCATTAGGAAAAAAATAGATAAGGAAAAACATTGTTAGGATAGCTTGAAGAACTACCTACATTTCACATAATGTGGGCCCGTGCAATCAATGGTGCCTTGTACCATGCCAGAATGGGGACTGGCTTTCTGTGCGCTTGCACTAATGCTTTTGCCTCATCAGTTGCTTGTCAAAAATAGTTGTGTGGTTAGCATGCCCTAGCATCCTTGCTTCACAAACAAGGTCTGGATACAAGGTATGGACAATCCCCTTTTGTGCCAGCCTGTGTACATTCTATATTAGGATCTCATGAATATGGTACATACCTGTTTGTACAAGAAATAACTGACAAAATCTCCCCCTCTGCCACACTTGTCACTTTCACAAGGCAAAAATCAACGTGCACATGTTGCCTCGTGTTATCTGGAAAGGCTATTGCAAATATTCAATTATGTTAAGGATGATGTAAGAAACAAACACTTTGCAAAATGTTAAGGTCCTATGGTTTAGGGCCACTCACATGTGCGTATCTCATTCATCCATGCTGTGAGCCAATGGTTACCATCCCAAACATAAAACATCCAATTTGACAAAAAGGCCCAATCAATGCCACTGATTTCTGTCTCGAAGTCCTCATGCTTCTTTAGCCAATGGGTGTTCCACGTAGTTCTAATCATATCATCAACCTCCTTGCACTGGTGTCTTGGAGTCTCTAATGACACTATAAATACACCCATCCCTCTAACATACCCGTTGCTAAAAAAGGTTTTCAAGAGTTTCTTGGACCTCAATGTGACTTGTCTAACTATAGGCATGGAAACCAAATGGCATAATGGGATGGGTGGCAAAGGGGTGGATGTCCACATCTGAATGTGATGATGAAGTAATTAATGTCCAATCAACGTAAATAAATAAAAACCATAATCTAAATCATGCTACCATCTCTTACAAGCACTCACCATCAATGTTTCTAATTGGTCTTCTATGCATGCTTGCACAATATGTTTATCACAAGTGATTGTGAGAGTGGTCTCGCCAGCCGCCATATGTCACACGCTTCTTTTTGGTTCTTTGTGTTCGATTCTTCTTGGACTGTGTACGGCCATGCCTTGCTGTGAACTAAAGGACTCGATGCTTTGATGGTCGTTGTTTTCCTCGTCAGTATCACTCTTCGATAGTACGAGCTTTCTCTTTGATGCCAGGAGGCATATTCCACGATGGATTCCGTGAGGTTTTTTTGGTGGATTCCATAAAACTATTTATTTGCCCGGGCTCGTACACAAGGAGGATTCCTTGTGCAAGAAGTTGACAGGGATGCCTGCCCTTTTCGGGTGTCAGATTAATTTAATATTCACGTGGGTGATTCCGTAAAATGCATATTAAATTAATGGATGTTTATGAGTTTAGAGTACGCACTCGAATTAAATTAAGGTCAGGACAGAGTTCCAACCTATTTAATTATTTTATAGTTGAAGACTGCTAGGTATTCACTTTTTTTTGGATTTTATTTAATTATTTTCTAACAATTGTGAATGCTTCAGTTGATGTGTAGAGCAGGCAGCAGTGGCATTGGGTAGTACTGTGCGATGGCATGAATCCAAATACCTAGAAGAATTACTATTTTTGATGGGTGCGCAGCTTATCACTAAAGGCGTGGCGCCAATATTTATTTAAGCGTGTTTATTTATTAAAGCACTTGACAAAACATTTATTATGTTGTATGTGCATAGACGCTCAGTTAAATGTTTCATTATTTGATATTTGTATTTGGGCACAACGCGACATTTGGACGCCCAAATGCCTTACTTTATATTGGGGTAAACACAAATGCAAAAGCAAAAGCGTGCTATTTATAAAGTGGACTATTTTTGAGTTTGAAGATAAATAAATCTATAAATACATGCCTTGTGAAGCACTCACACAAGGCATGGGGAGAGATTACACCCAATTTTTCCTTTTGGTCTCATGTGCAAATTTACTTTTGCTTTGTACTTGAAATTATGAAGATTTGTAGAGTTCTTTGTTCTTGGGGACCTTCAGGCATTCACTACACATGCGTACAATATCCAGTCTGTGCACCAGTGGTATCAAAGAAAAGTTGAGATCAAGAGCTTCCAATCGCTTGCCATCTCATGCGAAGGCAAAGCTCTTGGAATGAGTGGGCTCTATAGGCTGGAACTGACAACACAGGTGTGCTCTTGGCAATGAGAACCCCCTATTGTACCCTCTAATCGCAAAGGACCATGCGCAGGAGGTGAAGGACTGGTGAATATACTCCCGCACAAAGCGTGATTTTACATAGAGAAGCAAAAACAAGAGTTTATCAAGTCTGAGTTTATATAAGCTTGAGAAGCTTAAAGGAGACACAAGCTCTCCAAAATTCATGAATCGTAGGCGGGAGTATGTCCTCAACAACAAAAATGGTGGTGATATCCTCTGATAGCAAGTGATTTAAAAAAAATGACTTACTTAAGCTTAAAAGCTTAAGTCAATTAAGCTAATCAATAAAGCTGAATCATCCAAGTCACAACTCTACTTTCCTCAAGTGGCTGTTGGAGGGGAGCTACGGAGCTCTACCCCAAGACCTACGGACTGCTTATTGATCAAGCGTTTCAAGCCGAGCAGCCATGGCTACCTCTCACATAGCCAACACGCAATGCCTATCTTACTAGTGTAGTAAGCTTACCTTGATGCTCGATCGAGTTCCCTCCTCTCTCTTGCACTTCGGTAGTTCCATGATCCTTGTGGCAAGCTCAAGTAACCTCAAGCCCTCTCCATCAAGCTCCATCCTCCATAGCTGCGCGAGAAAAGAGAAGAGAAGAGAAGAAAAGAAGATGAAGAGAGAAGATGGGGAGCTTCTTCTCCACGATCCCTCACTTTCACACACATTCCCTCACTCCCTCGCACTCTCTCAATCTCTCACTCAAGCACAAGCAAGAAGGCAAGAAACAAGAGAAGAAGAAGAAGAAGAAGCTTTTGCCACACACAAGAATGAGCTTCTCATTCACTTTTGAACTTTATATACATGCCCTACTTTTTGGGCCGTCATCCCTACTTTTTACATGGCCGGCCATTAGCCTAGGCCCTCTTTTCCTATTTCCCACCATTCTAACCTGTCCCATTCCCACTAATGCATATAATATGCACAGGAGTGAGCCTGGAACTCTTTTACAAGGATTCGGGAGCGCTTTCACAATTAACGGTGCGCTTTTACTCTTTTCTTTTCTCGAGGTGATATTGAGGCCTTTTGGAGAGGTCGTCATTCAAAATTTTCATGGTCTGACCTCCATCCAGGGCGCATTTTCCTTCCTTTGTCCTGTGCCCTTTTGGTTATCTCCTTCTTTCGTTTTCCTGCTCCTCTACTCCATTTTCCAATCCTCTGCACTACGGTAAACATTACCCCCCTCCTAGCTGAGTGCCAGTCCCATGGCACTGTGGTGGGGAGTAGTGGGGTAGTTTGGGTTGTTGCTAAGTGGAACTGGTGGGTAGATGACCACGATCAAAAGGTGCTGTTGTGAATGAGAGGTGATGGAGTTTGATTAATGATGACCGGGAGAGATTTTGGCATGCTTTAGACTTCATGAAGATGCTCGGCATTTGTCACACACTTGTAGCTCCCATTCTGCGATGGCTGTTGAACATGGGGATCTCTAATCATTTGGAGAAGATGAGGTTCCAAGATCTATGCCAATGGTGGGTCCATCATCAAGTTTTCCTTCTGCTTGATTCGGTTTAGTCATGGTAGCCATCAACAAGTAGATAGTCGGCTACATCAAGCATGTTGGTCCATCCAACCATCAGAATATGCAGAAGTTTTTCCTGAAGCTGTTGTAGTGGTGTGTTGTCCGATTCAGAGAAAAATTCTTGGACATTAGTGGATGTCGTGGATGATCTTCTTTAGCTGGGTAGGCATTCACTGAGTCACCATCATAGCCTGTAAGAGAAAGTTGTGCACTCCCTAAGGGGTGTATCTGTCTCACGATGTGGTGTAAGTGCATGTGTACTGGAACTGGGAGATGGGTCTAACCTTGGGTAAGCCCTTGGTAGTGTCCCACAGTTGAGGACCGAGTTCGTGTGTCGTTGAAGGTGCAATGCAAAACTTTAGGTGGTAGGTTTGGAAGTCCTGCCCTTGATATGCCCTAAGCGTGAAGTGGGGGAGGGGCTAGGTGTGAACCCTAGGTGTAGTGAGTGAAGTGAGCCCTCGTGCTTCTCTTTTCTCTTTCTTTTTTTTTTTGAAGAATTGCATACACGGAAGATGTCCTGGCTAATGCCTATCACCTTTAGCTTGATTACGAGGTGGTTGCAAGCATTGGGATAGGAACGCGCGACTTTGTAGATATTCTTTAATAGAGGCCCGGGCCTTCAAAGGTGTAGATGACAAGAAATGATGATTGCACCTCGTGAAGCAGGTATCATTCATATCTTCTAAGATTTCTAGGCAAAAGGAGGGAAGAAGGGTTGCCCTCATCATTAATCTAGTCATGGCTCTACTATTTATCCCTAGGTTGATGTAAAAAAAGAGTGGAGAGAGGTGGGCTTCCTCGGTTGTGGGTCTCTGCATTAATAGGAACTTGATAAGCCTAAGATAATTACAGGTGGTTAAGAAGGCTGAATCCGCGCAAGAAGAAAAATCTGTGAGGAAGCGGTTGATAGATGGGAGGAGATCCTCTAACCTAAAGACTAGGCATTCCTCGGGGCTTCGGGCATTAACATTATATATCTTAGGAAAGTTAAAATCCCCCATGAATGTTTCGATCGTAGTCAACTCCATGCCTATGGGGGTAGGGCATGTAGATGGGGTCGTTGCGTTCTTCAGGGAGCGAGCTGTAGAAGGCAGTCCAGGAGTCAAAATTGATATCCCAACCGCCACTTCGGCTGTGCCTCGTAGCCTTGGACGATTTTGGGAACCCTGTTTACTTTGTCCTGTCGGTAATCTGCATGCTCTTGCCTCCATCTAGTTACTATGAGGCTTCTTTCCTCTATCCACCTGTTTGCAAGATCATTAACCAGATCCTTGATCGAATGCCTAGAGGCAACGCACGGTCTAGAGAGCGTGGATAAGCAAATGAAAGCTCAAATGGCCTCATCTGGAACTCTTCATGCCATATGACCAATTCTTGAGGCCAATCGATAGGATGGGAATCCCCCCGTAGTGGCACTGACTCTTCAGGGAATTGTCTTGGCAGTGACCGTGCTCTGTGTTGGGCTTCCTCTGCTAGTTCCTGTCTTCTTCTTTTGGCTGCCACAATGCGCTCGAGCATGTGGGCATCTTTGGGCTCTTCAGGCGGGAGGTCTGGTAGAGGCGGACTGGGCATTCTTTGTTGCTCTTATTCATTATCTTGCTCAAAGTCCGGACCCTCTTCGACATTCTACTCGAAAACTGCTGGGGCCACTTGTGGTGGTGGTGGTGGCTGCTCATGGTCTTCGAACCCAAGTTCCTTAAGCTCAATAGTGGAGAGGCCAACACGGCACAAGTAGTGAAATTACTGCTATTTTGTGATTCCTGTGCCTGTTGGAAGCTCCCTTTCTTGAAGGCCATATCTTAGCGCTCGGGTAGTCAGTTCTAGCTTCCTTCTTACCTTCTCCACTGAATCATTGCCCTCCGCCTGGGTGACATGTAGTACCGGGCTAAGGAAGGATTGCCTTTGTGTGTTGGCGCATGCATCAGTAGCTCTGCCCTAGACTCGGCAAGCATTCTGTTAAATGCCTAACTCTTTCAAAATTGTTCTTTTCCCACTCGTTGGCTCTCTCATCCATCTTCTTTCTTCCCTCCTCCAGCTCACTTGCCAAGGTGGTCACTCAGCCACCGCCAAGCATTCTGTTAAATGCCTAACTCTTTCAAAATTGTTCTTTTCCCACTCACTGGCTCTCTCGCCTATCTTCTTTCTTCCCTCCTCCAGCTCACTTGCCAAGGTGGTCACCACCTGTTGCTACTCATTTGTTAAGAACCAGAGCTGGTTCCTCTCCCTAGATTTTTGAGCCAGCTGTTCTTCAGCAATTTCTTTTGCTTGATTTGCAATGCTAAATCTCTGTTCTGCCTTAGCAATTAGTTCTGACTTTTCTTGCACAAGCTGCTCGTGGCTTTGGATCTCTGCAAGGTGCAATCTTCTTTGTGTGAAGGCCATGGTCACGAGAGCCTCTGTGTCTCCCTTGGCAATCTCCAATGCACGTTGCAGTCGTTGTGTGTCATTTTGCAACCTTTGTGCTTCTGCTGTGGGGATTGCCGACCTTTCCTATGCTAGAACTCTATCTCTCTCTCTAGCCTGTCTTGTTTCTCAAGTCCATACCATAGCTAAAAAGCTATGGTATCCTCTTCTCGCTCGCTTGGCTCGACCTCTTGAGCTGCTACCTGTCCGTACCTTTGCAGCTTGGCAGTTCTCTGTTCTAGGTCAGCATACTACTGCACCAATAACTTTAAGCTCCGCTCATGTGCCACCAAGTTTTTCTCTTCATCCTCCAGCCTTTGTCTTAGGCGGCTCTCATTGTCCTGGGCCTCCTTGGTTTTTGCTTCCAGCTGATCTTGTAGTGCTTTCACCTCCCTTCTTCTGTTGGCTCCTTGCTTTGAAACTTCTAGCCTTAAGGATGCTGAAGTTTCCTTTTCTTTCTCTAGCTCCACCAGGGCCACCTTCTTTTCTTCTTTTGCCTTGTCTAATTGTGCTAGAAGCTCAGCCACATAAGGGTCATAGTTGGCACCAGGCGGCATGGGAGTAGGGGCTATAGTGGTTGACACCTCGAGCTTTTGTCATTTTGGATCTTTCCTGGACTCGGCATCTGCGATAGTGGGCCTTTTCGGTCTGGCTTCCGGTACAATCTTAGCCACTTTACTGACAAGTATCTGCATCATGCTCATTAGTTGGGCTGTGTTTAGAGAGGGCATGGGTTGCGGGGCAGTTGTAGTGTCGGTTGGCACTGGCACGAAGGAGGAAGGCCGGGGGTGCAACAGGGACTTACCCTTGCCTACAACCACTGGGGCCGATTCCACACTGCCACTTGCTTCGGCCTCATGGCAGGGACTCAAAGGGTCAATCTCTCCTCCCCCATGGGTTTCTTCGATCAATCTACGAGTGGCCTCTACCAAAACAACAAGTTCTTTCATCCTTAGCTCGTCGGCTTCCTCCTTCGCCCTTTTTTGCCTCTCTTCTTCTGCCCTCCTTGATTCTTCTCTAATTCTTTCAAGTTCTTCCTCTTCTTTTTTTCTTCGTACCTCCTCCACTCTCCTTGACTCTCCTTGAGCCCTCTTCATCTCAGCTCGCTCTTGTTTGCTTAGTCTTTCCTCCTTCTTCTTCTGGCTTTTGTCAGTCTTCTTTTGCTTCCGTGGTTTAGCCACTTGAGTGGGTGGTATCTCCGGCTCTCCTTTGTCGCTTATTGTGTTTTCACTCAAGCCTTCTTCCTCATGGTGAGGTGAGCTTTGGTGCACATCTTGCTCTTCACCTACATCCGCATCCTTAATAGCCTCATCGATGATTGCTGTCAGGACACCTTCGTATCTAATTGTAGAGGCTTTTGAGGCTGGTTTTTTTCTTGCGGATTGTGCAGTAGAGGTAGGAGATTCCCCCCTGCTGGTGCTGCAAATGGAGCCAGGAGCGCGGCTAAACTCTTGATAGTTTTCTAGACAAAGCCGTTCCAATCCACCTCCTCTGGAACTCCTGCAGTGATGCTTTCCAGCAATGGCACCCCGATTCTGTTCATTAGCACGTTGTATCTGTGTCCTGAGAAAAGGGTGTGGACCATTTTAGCTTGCATCATTGTCGCAGGGTTTGGAATGTCAGCGAAACTGATTCCATCCCACCGTGTGCATGTCCTCTTTTTTGACTCCCATCATGGTATACACATCTCTTTTTGGCGTCTCTCCTTCTTGGAGACAAGCCCCAGGGCTTTCTCGACAATAGCTGCATTAAGGGGTACTTGCACCCTTCTTTCCTGGTCACCCGTCCTTACTGTGACCATGCCATAGCTCCTTCCTTCATCAAAGCTCCTTAAGAAGTCAGCGCACATGCTGTAATCTACAGCCTGTCTGACCTTTTCCATGTACTTTCGAAGGTTGCATTTGTCCACCAACTCCTTCACTGCCGACTCTTCCAGGATGGCTTCATCTAAATTCATGGTATGCTTGAATGTGAACTGGCTAAATCCACGTGTCTCGACGCTAATTCCATACTTTGTCAGCTCCTCTTCAGTGAATGGAAGTTTACCCTATCCTGCCATGGTAGGTGCCTGTCATTACACCATGCCATCATTAGCATTATGAATTGACTTATCACTAACAAGAACCCAAGAAAGAATGCATGTGACAATTTTCCGTGCTAATTCAGAGGCATAAAACATGGAAATAATTCAAAAGCAAGATCTATTTCCTCCTTGCATTCTTTCCTATTTGAATTCAGTTGATCATTTTCATCCATTATATTATATCTTGCTACATCACTTGGCTCTCACTTTGCTCCCCCCCCCCCTTTCCTTAAGTTTTAAGGGAATCCTTCCTAGGATAATATTTGAGCTGGGCATGATGATCAAGTCCGCGTGGTCATATAGAAGCTTGGGTGATATAGGTCAAGACATCATGAAAGTTGTCCTTAGAGTTGAGGTGACTAGCAACGTGTACCTCCTCTTCCGTAAGGAATTGGTCAATGTAAGGGTGGGCTAACACATGGTCGTCTAAGTGTATGTTGCGTGTAATGGCCAAAACCCTAAATGAAAGAGGTGCCACATAAGTAGGGTCATGTTCAATTGTTTTGATTGCCCTTCTTTTCTCGGCATTGGTCATGATATGGCAGCCTTTTTTCTCCCATTGGAGTCGCAAGGCATACCACTATTGTAAGAACAAAGAAGCAGAGCTGGCAAGCTGCGTGAGCTCCTCCAGTTCTTGTTCAGGTGTAGAGTGAGCAAGCTTGCGGTAAGAGGTAATTTGTCTTCTGAGAACAGCTTGCTCCTTTGAGATTTCTCCATTAGCGATTAATTCGGTGGAAATTTTGGGGAATTTGACGGTCATAAACTCGTAGTCTTCCCAAGTGCATGGCAACACACGAACATCAGAAGCAAGGGGTTCATCAAGAAGTCCTAAGTCAAGCCTCTCATAGCTCCTAGTGAATGTGGTGAAGGTGTTATCTAACTCCTTGATGCATGTCACTACGTCATCTCCCAAGGTCTCAGCAAGCAGGATAGTTCTTTTTCATGCGACTGCCATTGAAGAAGCCTATTCCTTCACCTTCGAGTGTCTCCAACTCAACATTGCCTGTTCTACTAATTGTACATACTCGGAAGGGTCCTAGTCCTCGAAATTTCATTTTCTATTTGTGACCCTTCATAGAGTATAGTAGAATGAGGTCCCCCTGATCAAAGTTGCGCTATTCGACATGCTTGTCAAACCACATCTTTCATTGTGCCTTCTCACAAATCAGACCGTGGGTGGCTAAGAGTAGAGTCTCCGTGAGACGCTCTAATTCCACTAAGTGGTTGGTCCAAGTCTCTCTTCCCTCCCAATGCTCCTGAGTTGCTATCCTTAAGCTAGGGACAAAGAACTCTAAGGGTAGGATGGCCTCCGTTCCATAAGTCAGCCTAAAGGGCATTCGTCCTACAGCCGTCTTATAAGGTGTACGATAGGCCCACAAGGCCACCATCAATTTGTTATCCCAGTCACTTCGTGATGTGGATACTATTTTAGTAAGCACGTTGACTAGGATTTTATTCGTGGATTCTGCTTGGCCATTTGCTTGAGGGTAGTAGGGCGAGGACCTTCTATGAATGATTAGGAAGGTCGAGAGCAAGTGGGATATCACTTCATTAATAAAGTGCATACCCTGATCACTTACTAGTTCAATTGGACAACCAAAACGTGAAAAGACCTGCTTCCACAAGAACTTCGCAGTGGTTCTAGCATCGTTCTTTCTAGTGGCTCTTGCCTCTGCCCACTTCGTCAGATAATCAGTTGTTGCCACAATGATGTAGCGTGCCTGGGAGTACTGTGCCACAGGACTGATAGGTCCAATGAAGTCAATGCCCCATTTTTCGAAGGGTTGTCGTGCTATTATAGGGTCCAGCTCCATCTCATCCCTGCGCACAGGCACCTTAGTCCTCTGGCACTCATTGCAGTGTTTTACAAATTTAGCAGCATCACGAAATAGGGTGGGCCACCATAGTTGGGATTGTAGCATCTTACGGGCTGTTGTAGCCCCACTAAAGTGTCCTCCCACTATTCCACCATGCGCTTCTCTCAATACATCGTGCATCTCATGCTAACACACACATCTACGTAACAAACTGTCTTATCCTAACCTATAGAGTTGGCCGGCGATTAGTTGGTATGGTTGGATCTTTAAGATAAGTCTTCTTAGCTTCGCTTGCTCAATAGGTCTCTCAGGTAGACTATTCTCTAGCACTTGAACTACATCATTGGCCCAGTATGGCATCAAATCGGCCCTAAACAAGTCTCTTTCGCTAGACAGGCCAAAGAGATGAGCATCTAGTAGGTCATCAGGTATGCCTTGTCCAGCAGCTTCTCTTGTGGGTATGCGGGACATGTGATCAGCCACGTAGTGCTGCTTTTCCTTACGTACAACTACAAAAAAATCAAATTCCAATCAGAGAAGTAACCATCTAGCTATGCGACCTGTAGCACACGACTTGTTCACAAGATAAAGCAAGGCTTGATGATCAACAAAAAAGACAAAGGGTGTGGCCAACAAATAATGCCTAAATTTCTTTACAGCAAACACCATGGCTAATCCTTCCCTTTCTATAGTGGAATAGTTCATCTCTGTTTTAGTGAGCTGTCTGCTAGCAAAACTCACGGGGTAATCTAGGTTATGCTTGCCAGACTGGCATAGAACAGCTCCGATAGCAAACTTAGAGGCATCTATGTGCACATGGAATGTTATGCTCCAGTCTAGGGCTTGTAATATTAGTGTAGTGGTGAGAGCCTTCTTCAACTCTTCATATGCATGCTGGCATTCCTCAGTCCACTCAAATACGATCAGCATCTTGTACAATGGTCTAGCAATCAGTGTGTAATTTAGTATCCCGTATGGCCTAAGAAACACTGAACGCCCTTGTAGTTAATGGGTGGTGGTAGGTCGACAATGACATGACTTTTGAGAAGTCGATGGCAATGCCATTCCTTGCTAGGATACATCCGTGCTTCACCCAGAACTGGCACTCTAAGGGGTTCAACGAGAGGTTGTATAGCCGACACCGTTCAAAGACAGCTCTCAACTTTTCTAAGTGTTCGGCCCAACTAGAGTGTACACATAAGTCGTCTTCGAACACCTCTAGCTCACGTCTAAGCATATCCTTAAAGATGGTGCACATTAATTGTTGGAAGGTCTGTTGAGATATCGAGCTCCACTCGTGATACGCCAGGGTGACCGTTGTGTATTTATGTCACCGACTTGTCAGTTGCAGACGCGGTTGGTACACCGCCCATGAATAATAGCTACATGATAGCTATCCTTATCTACTCTAGTTCGTGGCTCAGTTAGTACGCCACCTTAGTTAGTTGAGTTTGGTTTGAGACCCATATATAGGGTTCTTCTATTTCTTTGTACAAGAGTTCTTTTGGCTTACACAACTAAGAAGAGGAAAACTGTTTTCAGCCTCCACCCTTGTGTGTATTCCCCCATTGTGCAAGCAAGAAAGCTACAAGTGAGACTCCTTCCTTCTCTCCCACAATCTTGACAAGGTCGCAAGTGCATTCATTAGCCCAAAGGGCATAATGATGTAGGAAAATACATCCCACTCCGTGGCAAAGGCAATCTTTGCCTGTCGTCAAGGTGCACTTGCACTTGATTATAGCCAGATAAGCCATCTAGGAAGTTGTAGGCTTCTTTGCCTGCCACCCTCTCCAGTGTGTGCTCGGTATACGATAAGGGGTAGTTGTCCCTCTTCGTAGAAGCATTAACTTTCTTGTAATTCATGCACACTCGAATTTTACCATTCTTTTTCATAACGATCACTATAGGTGATACCCAATCCATGTGCTCAATCTCATATATAAATCCCGCCTCCATGAGCTTATCGATTTCCTCCCTCACTGCATGGGCGTGTTTGGGATTCATAGGGTAAGGTTGTTGCTTTGTTGGCACCGCATCTGGAACCATCGGGATAATATGGGTCACAACCTTAGGATCGACTCCTTTAAGTTCCTCCAAGGACCAGGCAAACACGTCGACATACTCTCGTAGGAGAGCAATAAGTTTAGCCTCCTCATCCTTGGTCAAGTCGTCAGCAATGAACACAGGTTGAGGCTTCTCGCCTTCCCTTGCCAAGTTGACTTCCTTGACCTTGGCCGGTCCCTCAATTGGCTCACTGGTTTGTCCTTGTCTCTTTGCTCCTAGCAAAACCACCACTCTATCACCCTTCTTAAACTTTGTGAAGCGTTTGGGGAGATCCTGCGGCTTCTTTTGCCCCTCTAATTCTGAGTCCTTAGTTCGCTTCCTGGCCTCCTCCTTTAGCCGTCTACACCATAGGTGGACTGGCAAGTCCCCTTTGGTGCGTCTGACCTTAGAGGGTTGGGGCATTTCGAGATCACTCTCCATACTGACTTCTGACTCCGACAGATCCCTCACTTGAGAAAGGAGTTTTGCCAGGGGGTCATAATTCAGTAGGTGTATCCGTCTTAAGCACGGGAACTACCAATGGTTGCGCCACCCCTGCCTGCTCGTAATCCATGGCTCCTACGTGCTCCAACCAGGATCTATCGCATTCCATCCGCATGACACCTCTTTCATTCCAGCCTACCCTTTCCCTTCTAGGCCTAGAGTCTGCCTTGATCTATTTGATTGCTCTCCCTTCATTGTCATATTCTATCGTGTCTAACTCTTCTTCACTCTAGTCCCTAATAGAGTGGCAGTCCTCTTACTCCTCATCATTAGAGTCTTGCCCCTGTGACTGCTCGTCATCCCTCGGGTTTTCCTCTCCAATCTCCTTTTCATCAGTGACTAAAGCCTAATTGTATAACAGGTTAAGATCATGAAATTTGGTCCATTTCCACTCAGCCTTAGCCAAAAGATCACTTAGGGATTTTAGATTGGCAGCCATGTTGCCCTTCAGTTTATCGGTCAGGCACTCTATGATTCCCTAAAGCTCGAGCTTGTTGGTGGGGATATGGAACGAGACCGGTTTCCCTAGGTTATGTGAGCTTCCTACCATCATGCAGAGTGGGACAATGGGCTCCCTTGCTTGCGTGCTTGGGGATTTAGTAGATTGTCTATATAGCTCTTCCTCATCTGAGAACGGTAGGTCAATGGTTTCCAAGACTTGCATCCAATCCCGCTCGTCCTCAGGGCAAGGGATGTACTTGGTCAATGACCCACCATAGGGTTTGCTTGCCTGTGCATTACCTTTTAGCATGGTTGAGATAGCATCAAGGTCGGCTGGGGTGGTCTTCCAGGTATCCATCGCAACCCTTATCGCTTCTGTTCTATTCCCCAAGAAGATGAGATTGCTACCCCAATCTTCAATAACTCACGCGTTCCTCATCTAGGTTCAGTCTAGCAGTATGCCATAGTCCACTCCCTTCATCACAATGAAGGGAGTGGACTATGAATGAAGTTCACAGAAAACTACACCCCTGCGACCTTCACTGGCCATAGTCCACTCCCTTCATGACAATGAATGAAGTTCACAGAAAACTACACCCCTGCGACCTTCACTGGCCAGTTCTTTAGGACCCCGAATGGTCTAACCTTCATTCCGTTGGCCAATGTGACATTGAACCTAGCCGTTTCCACAAGTGGGTTTCCCTAGGCTTGTAGAACTGCGTGGCTCAAGACACTGACATTGGCGCCTGTGTCTACGATTTCTTTTCGTGTTACATCCCCCAAGGCTAAGATAAGTAAGACTGCATGCATCTTAGTGCCTTCCTAGAAAGCATTGACGTGCAGTGACCTTGGAACTGAGTGAAGGAGTAGGCTTGGAATCTACGTGACTGCATCCTGCTCTTGCAAGTTAGCGGCAGTATGCACCTCCTTTCCCTCTACCCAGTGCTTTAATTCTTGCCATAAGGGAGGGTGCTACCTGTTAGAATATCAAGCTCTGGGTGTGTTGACTGACATGAGCTGGACACAGCTAGTCTAGCCATAGTAGTTAGATACATTAAATAAGTCGGTGCCTTTGGTGTGAATGGTCTTATGACCGTAGGTTGTATCTTTCACTATTGAGTGTGGTTTGAATATAGTGTGAGAGAGGAAGCTGGTTGCTTCACTCTGCCTTTCATCACTCTACCTCTTTGAACTTGAACATGGTATCAGAGCCATGAATAGATGAAGACTGGGTGCCTGGGAGTGTGGCATTGGACTTGCAGGAGTTGAAGTCAGAGAAAAGGTTATTCTTCTTCAAACAGGCTGAAGCCATTGGACAATGGAAGGTATGAAGTGTATAGTGGTATGCTTAATGATCAATGGCAGTGTCAAAGGCTTGTTTGTAGCCTTGAGAGGGATGTATTGAGCACCTTAGAGTGCTTCATTGCCCTGGTTAATAGACACGTGAGCTGTGCTGTCCATCCAACCAGTCTGCGCTGTTGCGCCTGGTTCAGATCCATGTCCTACAGCTACTAAATGAGGCATCATGCATCTTCTACATGCTCTAAACAGTGTATGCTGACCTTGGGTGTGACCTTGAAGGTCTGATATGTCAATGGAAGCTTGGGTGATGAGAAGCATGGACTGTTATGCAGGTATACAGGTTTGAAACTGAGAGTACACTGCTGAATACAGTGATTTACATCAATGTTTTTGATTCTGAAGAGCACTTGAAGCTCCCTAATAGGCTGGGAAGATTGCATTGCAGACAATACAAGTCAAGAAGCTATATGTACTTGATGTGAAGTACTTGAGCTAAATTTTTCTCAGTAAAATATTCAGATCTGAGAACTGTTCACTGCTGAAAACTGTCATGTACTGTCAGTAATAAGCATTAGATACTACTAATGCAATACAGGTCATTTCTAGAGCTCTATCACCTATGAGAGCTGTCACATACATGCTGGATGTATGGAGGCTTGAAACATTCAATGAGTATCATTGAAAACTGAAGTCTGGAGCTGAAGTGAATGCATACATATTGTCTTGGTCAAGTACAAATGGTTCATGAGGTCTTATGCTTTGGTCAGTGAAAACAGGTTGTCTATGTATACCTAGATGCTCATGTATTGACCTCACCATTACGAAGTAAATGTATGACATGATCGGGAGACAATTTGGGGCTGATTGGAACTTGATATGCTGAACTTTGGTTGATAGTAACCTGCAATTGAATTTGTTGACACTTGTATGTGCTGTCTATGCTTATGTCTGAAGTGGCATATGTACCAGCAGTCAACTAAGCAGTTTTGGAATATGCATTACGTGTATCCAGGTGGAGTTTGACTTTGGAAAGGCTGCTGTAATTGCAGTTTACAGGTTTGGACTGCATGCTTTTGGAACCTGGCAGTGGATCTGCAGGAGTTAAATCTGAACCGAACATCAGACATATGTATTGGCAATTGTCTTTATGAGTTGGATCAACCGATTGGGACGTTGTTTGGGCTGATATTTGACTGAAATTTAATGGTTTTTTTCCTGCAATTAATTGCAGAAAACTGTCATAAACAGTTCCGGGCTGAAGTTGAACTGTTAAGAAAATCTTGGTTTGCAGGTAGTCAGGCAAGGTCTGCAACATGGCAAATGCTGATAGAACTGATAATGTAACCCAGATTGTGGGAGAAAAGCTTGATAGCAACAATTATGCAATATGGAAGTTCCGCATGGAGAACTTTCTGATAGGCAAAGGATACGGGGACTTAGTGACAGGTGTTGAGGCTGAACCTGAAGTTCCAGATAGGAATCCTACAGCTGATCAAAGACGAGCACATCGAGCTTGGACGGAAAGAGCTCGCAGAGTTTTACATTGGCTGTCATTATGTATCTCGGATGCTATGGTGATGCAGATCATGAACTGTAAATCCCCAGCCGATGCATGGAACATATTGGTCAGGTACTATGGCACAACTACGAGTGCCAGGAAGATACAACTGAAGCAAAAATTCAACAACATAGAGAGGAAGAACAGATCCATACAGGACTATGTCACGGAGATTAAAACCTTAGCAGATCAGATCGCATCTGTTGGCTCACAGGTAGAAGATGAGGATATGGTTGCAGTGACCTTAAATGGTTTGGGTCCGGAGTATAAGTCCTTTGACACTTCAGTATCTGTGCGGGCTGAGATGCCTGATTTTAATGAGCTGGTTGCGTTGTTGATTCATGAAGAGGTGAAGCTTGGCTTAGTTACAGGGTCAAGCAGCTCAAAGAATAAGGATGCAGTTTTTTATTCGAATCAGCGTGGTCGTGGTGGCCGTGGTAGAGGCTATGGATCTGGCGGAGGAGGCCAGCAGAATGCATCCTATAGTAATAGCAATCAGCAGTCATCACATGCAAGAGGTAGTGGCAACTTTCGAGGAAGGGGGAGATCTAACTCCCATGGCAGAGGCTCATGGCAGCAACAGCGTCAGTCAGACAATCCAAATAAAGATAAGGATTGTCACTACTGTGGAAAGTATGGGCATATTGCAAAGGATTGCTGGAAGAAGCAGGGAAATCAGAAGGGCAAGCAGCATGGACATTATGCTACGTCCAGTCAGACAAATGATTCTGGTGATAGACTGTTTGCCATGCAATATGTCAAAGATAAGGCTGCTGAAAAATCATCTGATGATGCAGTGTGGTACATTGACTCGGGGGCGTCGAATCACATGACCCCTCATGGTGATTGGTTCACGGATATGGTGGCTGAAAAGCATGGCTATGTATGCACAGGTGATGACACGCAACATAGCATTGAGCATAAAGGCAAAGTGCCTCTGGTTGTACATGATGGCATGAAGAAGAATCTTCATGATGTTTTGCATGTTCCTTCGATTACGAAGAACCTATTGTCTGTGGGTCAAATGACAGAGCAAAACTTGTAGGTTTGCTTCAATAAGCATGGCTGCTTTATTGAAGAGTTTGGCAATGGATGCAAGTTGATCGCGAAAGGCCACAGAAATGGAAGAATGTTCACTCTTGATGCTACACTGCCAGAGCTGAATTCCGCTATGTTTGCTCAGGGTTCTGGCACTATCAGGGACTTAGAGATTTGGCACAAGAGAGTGGGGCATGTCAATTTGCAGAGGCTGCAGACCATGCAGAAGAAGCAGCTGGTAACAGGACTACCTAGATTCCAATATTCAGATATTGGTCATGTCTGCGAGGCTTGCCAGTTTGGTAAGCAGTCACGATTGCCGTTTGTCAAGCATGTAAGACAGAGTACACGACCACTGCAGTTAGTGCACTTTGATGTTTGGGGACCAGCTCATAATGCATCTATGGGGGGTTCCAGATACTATGTATCCTTCATTGATGACTACAGTCGATATACCTGGCTTCACATATTGAAAACAAAAGATGAGGTCTTTGCTGTTTTTCAAAAATTTAAGGCACAGGTTGAGAAGGAATTTGAGTGTTACATCTCTTGCTTGAGATCCGATAGCGGTGGGGAGTATGTCTCCAATGAATTTGCTGATTTTTTGGCTGAAAATGGCATTCGTAGGCAGCTAACCTGCAGCTACACTCCGCAGCAAAACGGAGTAGCTGAAAGGAAGAACGGGGTTCTGATGGAAGCTGCTAGGGCCATGATGAATGAGAAGCATATGCCGCTTTATTATTGGGTAGAGGCTGTTGTGACAGCCGCATATATTCTGAACAGGACTCCCACTGCAGGCATTCATGACATGACACCGTTTGAGAGGCTCTATGGCTATAAGCCGGATGTAAGACACATGAAGGTCTTTGGCTGCCTTGCTTATGTGCACATTCCAGATGAGAAAAGGAAAAAGTTGGATCCCAAAGCGCATAAGAGTGTGTTCATTGGATACTCGCAGGAGAAGAAGGCATACAAATGTTATGATCCCTCTACCAGGGAGACTTTGGTAAGCAGGGATGTCATCTTTGATGAGCTGGGCTCTTGGTATGTCTCACCAGTTGCAGTGCCATCCGATTTGCCTTCCACTCATGTCTCTACAGTTGATATGCAGCAGAGCACTGCTATGACAGGACCTATCAGTCAGACAGTATCCCCATGGACAGGGAGATTGAGGAGCTCACCGTCCACTGACACGGGTATGTCAGTGAGGGGGAGACATGATGTCTTGGACAGCAAAGGAAAAGAGAAAGTTAGTGAGGATAGTATGATGACACCTGGCAGAATGACTTCGGGCTATGAGTCTGGTGATACTTTAGACAGCGAACTTGGTATTCCGACTGTCTATACGCCTGGCATGAGGCAGAACAGGTACATTCCGCCTCATGAGAGAGGTGAATCGAGTAGTGCACCATAGCCTAGACGATCGCAGAGGGTCAGATACCCTGTTGATAGGTTGACGTACTCTGGTTATTCTGCAAAGCATTATGCATACATGACAAAAGTGATGGAGATCAAAGAACCAGGTACTTATGCTGAAGCAGCGAAGGATGAAAACTGGTGCATGGCTATGGACGAAGAGATGGAAGCCTTGGCTGAAAATCAGACTTGGGATTTGGTACCACTGCCTAAAGGGAAAAAGCCTGTTGGCTGCAAATGGGTTTATAAAATCAAATGTAAGTCTGATGGCAGTGTAGAAAGGTACAAAGCAAGGCTGGTCGCTAAAGGATATGCTCAGCAGTATGGCTTGGATTATGATGAAACATTCAGTCCGGTTGCAAAAATGGCAACCATACGAACTGTTATTGCCTTGGCTGCTGAAAAAGGCTGGAAATTACAGCAGATGGATGTTAAGAATGCATTCCTCAATGGCGATTTAACAGAGGATGTATACATGGTTCAGCCGGAAGGGTATGAGCACCCTGATTTTCAGCATTATGTGTGCAGGCTGAAAAAGGCACTGTATGGGCTGAAGCAGGCTCCGAGAGCCTGGCATGCTAGGATCAGCAGTTACTTGCAGAGTCTTGGATTTATTGTTGGCAGGGCTGATCACAGCCTGTTTACAAAGAAGACTGACAGTGGCTTGGTAGTGCTAGTCATATATGTTGATGACCTGATAATCACTGGAAATGATGACTTGGGAATTCAGCATGCTATGAAGATGCTGAAATCTGAATTTGACATGAAAGATCTGGGAGATCTGAAGTATTTCTTGGGTATTGAGGTCGTACCGGCTGAAAATGGCTTATGACTGATGCAGAAGCACTATGCCATGGAAATGCTTAAGAAGTATGGCATGGCTGAATGCAAACCACTGGATACACCTCTGGACCAGAATGTAAAGATAGACATGAACACTGGGGCTGAAGTAGAAGATGTGACTATGTACAGGCAGATGGTCGGCAGTCTGATTTACTTAACCATCACTAGGCCTGATTTGAGCTATGCAGTAGGGCTGATAAGCCAGTTTATGCAAAAGCCGAGAAAGCCGCACTTGGATGCAGTTAGACGCATCATGAGGTATGTTAAGTCCACTGTAGACTATGGGCTGTTCTATGTCAGAGATAAGCCCTTGATACTGATTGGATACACAGATCCAGATTGGGCAGGATGCTCAACTGACAGACGATCTACCAGTGGCTATGCCTTTGGCTTTGGTAGCGGCATGATCAGTTGGAGCAGCAAGAAGCAACCTACGGTTGCTTTATCCAGTACTGAGGCAGAGTACAGGGGGGCTGCATTGGCAGCATGTGAGATTGCTTGGCTGCTCAAGCTTATGGCTGACTTGGATATTCAGGTTGATGCTCCAGTGAAACTGTTATGTGATAATCTGAGTAGTGTACTCCTGGCCATGAATCCAGTTTACCATGCCAGGACAAAACACATAGAAGTACACTACCACTTTATTCGTGAGATGGTCCTTGTAGGAAAGGTTGATCTTATGCATGTGAGGACTGATGAGCAGGTAGCAGATATCTTTACCAAGTCTCTGGGTAAAGATAAGTTCTGTGGTTTTAGACAGCTACTTGGAGTACATATGCTGTCTTGAGCTTGAGGGGGAGTGTTAGAATATCAAGCTCTGGGTGTGTTGACCGACATGAGCTGGACACAGCTAGTCTAGCCATAGTAGTTAGATACATTAAATAAGTCGGTGCCTTTGGTGTGAATGGTCTTATGACCGTAGGTTGTATCTTTCACTATTGAGTGTGGTTTGAATATAGTGTGAGAGAGGAAGCTGGTTGCTTCACTCTGCCTTTCATCACTCTACCTCTTTGAACTTGAACACTACCGAAGCAGATCTCCTAGGCTCAGGGTTACTAGTGTGGTTACTAAAGTGGTGAGGAGGTTGCTAGGTGGTTTCCTTCCTCCTCAGTCAGTATTCTTAAGCCATATGACTTGGTTAGCTTGCTGACATGCTTCTTCTTGGTCTTGCCTCTGTGGCATCTCATGTGGTGTGGGTGCGTTTCCCGATTGAGGTCGCGATGGTGAAACGAGTGTACCCACATTAGAGAGGTCTTCAATTTGGTCCTCCAGTATGGGCTCTACATCCTTAAGGTGTTCCTGGGCATCCTTGACCCACTCCTTGACTTTGGCCTCGAGTTCTGTTGTCTTAGGAGCTGAGGTCTTTGCCTTTGTATCAGTGACCCTCTTTCCCATCACTAGCATTGTAGCTTCCTCAGTCTTAAGGGTAATCTTTGTGTTTGTTCTCTTTCTCCTTCTCCTCCGGCTTTTCTTTCCCAACGAGGTTGCATCCAGGTTACTTGGCCCAGGCAATGAGATGCTTGTCTGTTTTGTCTGTGCTCGCATCATGACATGTAGTGGGATGGGCGTATCCTCACTGCCAAAGGTATCCACACCGAACAACCCCAAGGATGTAAAATATTACACGGCGCAGCGAACAGAATCTGAGAAAGAGATAGAGAGTACACAACAGATAAGAGGAGAATCAGTAAAATTCTTTAACTCCAAACAACTGATACAAAGATGGCTCTGTCCACCCATGCGCTTCCACTGTGTGAAGCTTAGATGGCGATCTAGACAGAAGATAGGTGAAGAGCTTAAGGCTAGCTGGAACAACAACTCTGACTGGGTTAAAGATAAGTGTTAGATGGCTGCGAAGGGGTTTAGCTTTTATAGCCCGCGAAGGTCGTTAGGTCGGCCTGCTGACCGACCTACCATATGAGCCTCCACTAGTCGGCCAGGGAATATTCCAGGGAATATTCCAGGGAATATTCCCTTTACCATCGGGCCGGGGGCGCTGCCCCCGGACCCCCGCCAGGGGGGCCGCTGGCCCCCCTGGGACCCCCCAGCCAGGGGCCGCTTCCGCGGCCCCCGGACCCCACAATAGGGGCCCCTTTTAACTCCCTTACCACGCAACTCAATGCAATGTGCCTCGAGTTGCTACCAGCTTAACCACTCCGTCTAACCCAAAGATTAGACCCACAACAGTCACCTTTTTGCCATCCGGTCACATAGACCTCATCTGATATACAAGTCAGGACTCAACCAATGTTCGGGCTCACATTTGGCTTCTCCTCATAATGGGGGCCTTACAACTTTGAGCACCATGGATCATTGGTAGCACCTAATGAGGGTGGGGCATTGATCATATCTAACACCCCCCCTCAATGTCCACCCATAGGTGAACTATCTCCTCGGCCCAATGCCGAGTCTCTGAAGATGAACTTGAAGCAGATCCTTCGTAAGTGCTTTGGTGAAGATATCTGCTCCATTCTCCTCTGTTGGACAGTAGACCAATTCCACTATCCCATCCTCCATCAAATCACGCACATAGTGATACTGGATCTCTATATGTTTGGTGCGTGCATGAAACACTGGATTTTTGGCAATGGCGATGCAACTCTGATTGTCACATCTCAGCACAGTTGGTTCTTCATCCTGCACTCCCATATGCCATAGAATCCTTCTCAACCATACGGCCTCACATGCAGCAAAACAAGCTGCCTTGTACTCTGCTTCGGTAGAAGACAATGCCACTGTTGGTTGCTTCTTACTAATCCAAGAGAAAATTCCTGAACCCAAAGAGAAACAATAACCAGAAACTGACTTCCTGGAATCAATGTCTCCTGCCCAATCTGAGTCACAGTTCCCCACAAGAGAAGTTCCGAAACTGTATGTGATACCATAGTCAAGAGTTTTCTTCAAGTATCTGAGCACCCGCATCCCAGCCTTCCAATGACTCTCATGAGGTTTGTTTGAGAACCTGCTCAAAACACCAACAGCAAAACTGATATCTGGTCTGGTGTTACACAAGTAGATTAGACTGCCGACCAACCTCCTATACCTCCCAATGTCTGCTAGTGCTGATGTATCCTCAACGGATAACTTTACATTCACCTCCATAGGTGTAGCTATCTCCTTGCACTCGGTCATGCCAAATGCCTTCAAGATCTCCCATGCATACTTCTTCTGAGAGATGAAGATCTTTCCTGGCTCTTGCCAGACTTCAATCCCCAAACAATAGTGCAGCAAGCCCAAGTCTGTCATTTCAAACTCAAAACTCAAAGCCTTTCGAGTTTGGTTGATCATATCTTCATAGTCACCTGTAATAAGAAGGTCGTCCACATATAGGACAATCACTACAGACTTTTTACCATCCCTGTAAACATACAAGTTAGCATCTGAGGCACATCTTTTGAAGTTTAGGTTTAAAAAGAACCTATCTATCCGCTGGTACCATGCTCTGGGGGCTTGTTTCAGCCCATACAATGCCTTCTTCAGTTTACACACTTTGTTCTCAGAATGGGGGGCCTCAAACCCTGGTGGCTGAGCCACGTACACCTCCTCCTTGAGGTCACCATTTAAGAACGCTGACTTAACATCCATTTGGTACACTGGCCACTTCTTGTGGGCAGCCACTGCAAGTACCGTGCGAATAGTGGTCATTCTGGCAGTTGGGGCAAATGACTCTTGAAAATCAAACCCTTCAACTTGTGAAAATCCTTGGGCAACCAGTCTAGCTTTGTACTTTTCTAAGGTACCATCAGCCTTGTACTTTACCTTCCAGATCCACTTGGTGCCAATAATCTTCCGCTTTGCTGGCCGATCCACTAGCTCCCAAGTGTCATTCTTCATTATGCTGTCATACTCCGCCTGCATAGCAGCCTTCCATGATGGATCTGCAAGTGCTTCTTCTAAGTCAGTTGGCTCCTTTACTTCTCTCATAATCTCAACCATCAAGGCCATGTTGACTATGTGAGCAGAAGCCCTCCTTTGCTCCTCTATTCTCTGAGACCTCCTTGGTCCGTCTGCCTTCTCCTCAACAGATGCAGGCATAGGATTATTGTGGTCATAGAGCTGCTTCACCCAGCGCGGCAATGGCTTTTCCGGTGGGGTGATGTCAGGTTGGTGAACTTTTTCCTCATCATCTGAAGATGATGCTTCCTCCTCCTTAAGGATAGGGATAGCTCTCGGGACAGGTTCATAGTGGACTACTTCTTCGCTTGATGATAAAGTGGAAGACCTTGCCTTCTCCTCCTCCACTGTATGCGGCTCCTCCTTGAACACCACATCACGGCTCGCGATGATCTTCTTTGCCTCTTGGTCATATAACTTGTAAGCCTTCTGCTCATCACTATAACCCAAGAAGATACATTTTCTGCTTTTTGGTTGTAACTTGTTTCTCTTCTCATCTGGAACATGTGCATAACATTCACATCCAAAAATTCTGAAATGTGAAACAGATGGTTTCTTACCAGTGTAAGCCTCATGAGGTGTTTTTCCCTTGAGAGCCTTTGTGTAGCTCCGATTTAGAATGTAGACTGCAGTATTAACAGCTTCAGCCCAAAAATGGTTAGGCAATCCCTTGCCCTTTAGCATGCATCTTGCCATCTCCACAATGGTACGATTCCTGCGTTCCACAACACCATTCTGCTGAGGTGTGTGAGGCGTCGTCAATTGACGCTTGATCCCTTTGCTCTTGCAAAAGCCTTCAAACTCCTTTGAGTTGAACTCACCACCACCATCTGTTCTAAATTTCTTCACACTTTTCCCTGTTTCATTCTCAACAAGTATTAGCCATTCTTTAAACTTACCAAAAGCTTGAGCCTTATCACGAAGGAAGTACACCCACATCTTCCTACTGTAGTCATCGACAATCAACATAAAATAAGAAGATCCCCCCAAGGCCTGTGTAGGCATCTTACCACACAAGTCAGCATGCACCAACTCTAGAGGAGCATGTGCTCTATTCTTGCTTTCTTGTGGAAATGCCTTTCTCTGTTGCTTGCCCATCATACAAGCTTCACATGGTTCCTTCAATTCAGTTATTGTAGGTAGGTGAGCAACCATACCTTGCTTTTGCATCTCCTTCAATACTGCAAATCCGATGTGTCCAAACCTTTCATGCCAAAGCTTACTTGTGCCCACTCCAGCGGTGGCTGTAAGAGCACTTAGCTCATACAGGTTGTTCCTTCTTTCTCCTTTTCCAACAATTGTGCCAGCACTATCAATAATTTCTGCACCTGTCTTCTTGAACCTCACTTCATGACCAAGATCAGTTATGGCAGCAACTGATAAGAGATTTCTCCTGATTTCGGGAACATACAACACATTTGAAAGCTTTTTGACTTCACCATTTGCAGCAACAAAAGAAATAGTACCTGTGCCCGCAGCAGGGCATTTAGCATCATTTCCAACCGTCACAGTGATGGATTCTTGTAGAGGCTGCATAGAACTGTATAGACCTTTCTTGTTGGTCATGTGACGGGAGGCCCCACTATCCAACACCCAAGAGTCAGTGGTAGATTCTTCTTGCGCCGAGGAGCACACTTCCTCAATGGTCGCCATGAATAATTCCAACTCTGCTTCAGCCGTATTGGCTGTCTCTTTCCCTTTAGTTTTAAGGGTACCATTCTTTTCATCTGCCTTCTTGACACGACAATCTGCAATCGCATGTCCTTTCTTCTTACAGTAGAAGCACTCTCCTTGAAACTTCTTCTTGCCGCCCTTTTTCTTTTTGTCACCATCATTTTTGGTGGAGGAAACACCTTTGCCTTTTGCATTGGCAGAGAATGCAGCATCTCCATTGTTGCTTCCTTCTCGGGCTTTCAGCCTCAACTCCTCCTCCATTAATAATGCACAAAACTCCTCAAAAGTCAAAGCTTGAGGTCTCACCTGAGTATTAAGGGCAGTTACTAGTCCATCAAACTTTTGTGGACAAATCCGAAGACACCTCCGAGCTAGCTCTTCGCTAGTCTTTTGTATCCCAGCGCCAGCCATCTGGTCGCGCAGATTCTTAATCCGAGTGATGAATGCTTCAACCGTCTCTCCTTCAGCAAACTTCTCCGCTGCTAGTTGATTCTCCAAGTTTTGAATCCTTGTTTGGTTTCGTGTTTCATATTGACTCCTTAGTACATTCCAAGCCTCTGACGCTTTGGTTGTATGCTGAATCAGAGTCAAAACACTGTCAGAACAGCTTGTAACTAAGGCACACAATGCATCTGCATTCCTTCGTTTCCAAGCTCGTAGAAGATCTGCATTCGGAGGAATCATCACACTAGGATTTGATGGGTCGGGGGTAGGCTGTGGTTCTGCGTCAGTCCCCAGCACAGTCTCCAGAAGCTCATAAGAATCAAGGATAGTAGTAATTTTGAACTTCCACAAGGTGTAGTTTGTACCATCTAACTTGCCTTCGCTGAAGGTTGGTGGACGAATCCTCAGTGTTTGAATAGCCGGTACAGCAGCACCACCTCCTGCACCGCTTCCTGATGCGCCAGAACTGCTTCCCGGAGTCGACATCGTTTCTCTTTGCTGTTGAAGCCTTTGCCTCTTGCACTCTCTCCGATCTCTAGAGCCCCCTGGGCTCTGATACCATGTAAAATATTACACGGCGCAGCGAACAGAATCTGAGAAAGAGATAGAGAGTACACAACAGATAAGAGGAGAATCAGTAAAATTCTTTAACTCCAAACAACTGATACAAAGATGGCTCTGTCCACCCATGCGCTTCCACTGTGTGAAGCTTAGATGGCGATCTAGACAGAAGATAGGTGAAGAGCTTAAGGCTAGCTGGAACAACAACTCTGACTGGGTTAAAGATAAGTGTTAGATGGCTGCGAAGGGGTTTAGCTTTTATAGCCCGCGAAGGTCGTTAGGTCGGCCTGCTGACCGACCTACCATATGAGCCTCCACTAGTCGGCCAGGGAATATTCCAGGGAATATTCCAGGGAATATTCCCTTTACCATCGGGCCGGGGGCGCTGCCCCCGGACCCCCGCCAGGGGGGCCGCTGGCCCCCCTGGGACCCCCCAGCCAGGGGCCGCTTCCGCGGCCCCCGGACCCCACAATAGGGGCCCCTTTTAACTCCCTTACCACGCAACTCAATGCAATGTGCCTCGAGTTGCTACCAGCTTAACCACTCCGTCTAACCCAAAGATTAGACCCACAACAGTCACCTTTTTGCCATCCGGTCACATAGACCTCATCTGATATACAAGTCAGGACTCAACCAATGTTCGGGCTCACATTTGGCTTCTCCTCATAATGGGGGCCTTACAACTTTGAGCACCATGGATCATTGGTAGCACCTAATGAGGGTGGGGCATTGATCATATCTAACAAAGGATACTGAAGGTACATTGGCAGAACTAGTTGATGGCTTCCGTCTAGGGCAGTCAGGAAATAAGTGTGTGATTCCACATTCGGTGCATCGAAGGTCAGCTTTGTCCTTGTTTGCCTGTTCCCTTTCCGGGCAACGTGATGAAATATGGCCTAGATGACTGCAAGTCCAGCATGAAATTGAATCTTGGCTTGGTCCTCCAAAGCCTCTGCCTCTTCCTCTACCTAGCGCCATTATCGGTACTGGTCCGTAGTCCATTAGGACTAGATGGCCTTCCTCATCATAGGATATGTATGGGTTCACATAGGTCTCCTCTTCACTAGGTTCTTCCACATAGTGAATAGGAGCGTCACTCGATGGATGGGTTACATAGGGCCCTGGTGATCTAGGTATGCATGTTGGGTTCATTTCTAGCGTAGAAATGGCCACGGTCTTGCATCATTTGGTGCTGGAAGGGCCACCTGGGCTCCCCTGCCAAAGAGGTTAGGTGGCTTGTTGCCTAAGTATGGACGGTTGTACTGCTGCACATATGGGAATCTCCTTGGCAATCTGCAATGTAACGCATCATGACCGAATCTACCACAGTTCAAGCACGGCCTAGATCTAGGATCTTGGCACTCGGCTGGGAGGTGGTTACCTCCACAGTGTATACACTGCATATGCGATCGCACAGGCTTCCTCATTTGTTCTTGCAATCGTGCAAGCTCCATTCTTACCTCACAGTCAGCTCCTGGCCTTGGTCAACACTCTTTCCCTTCTCCCGTATGCTAGAGTTCTCTCTCTCTCTCCTGAAACTGTTGACTGCTTTGGAGCTCTCTGACTTGTACCATCCCGATTGGTGTTCCTCATGCTTCGCTCCGTAAGCTGATCGTCCACCCTTATTTCCTCTTCAAAGGATCTAGCTAACACGTCTCGATGTAGATTGGAGTTACTAGCCAAAGCCTTTTAGAGCTCCTCGCTTCGAATTCCATTTATAAGCACGGTAGACATAGCTTTCTCGCTAGGTCGCTCATTGGCAAGGATCCTCTTGAAGAGGCTACATACAAGAGTGACATGGTCCCTTACATCTTCCTTTTCCCTCTGACTAACATTCATCAATCGGACGATGAGATTGTCAGAGTACCCTGCCTCAGAGAATCTCTTGATAAAGAGGTCCTTAAGACGGGCAAAGTTTGTGCGGTCAGTTGCATCTAGACTAGTGTACCAAATTCTCCCCTTATCACCTAAGCACAAACCGAAAGCTTGAGAGTGTTGTGCAAGGCCCGTGAGATCGTTTGCTTCGTAGACTTGTTCAAATTGCTCCACAAAGCTATATGGGAGCTAGGTTCATAATTGTCTAACTGCTTTGCTACAATAGGGATCCTAGATTGCCCCTTTTTCCCCTGCGTGACCCCTAATCCCGAGAGTAATGCTGTGGCTAAGGCTATTGCGCTCTGCTCAGTGGATGTATTATCCATGAGCCACTTGGCTACGAGTTTACTCAACGATAAGTCAGCCTCTGCTACTCATTCTCTCTCTGCATTTGGCCCTGCTTTGGCTGCACCAGCCAAGACTAGCTACATCTTGTTGGAGTTTTCTAGCCTTTTGCTCATGGTTATAGACAATTATGCTCTCTAGCTCTTTTCTAATCGCCTTTCTTTCCTCTTCTAGGTTTGCTACCACTTCCTCTACTGGTCTGCCCTGAACTACCATCCTAGTCAACAAGTCATACTCATTGACTAACTCCTACACTAAGACTGGGAATTCCCCCATGTCCAGTCTGTTCGCTTCGTGATCCTGGCATTGCTCCCACTTCCAGCTGCACAAGGTCTTCAATCAATTTGAGTAGCTCCGGTAGCGTCCAATCCTCTATGTTGTCACCTTCTGGATCTTCGTGTCCTCTTAGGGTCCTACTGATGGGGCTCTCAGGTAGCCAACTATGTTTTGGGATCTTCTTCTAATAGTGGGTTCCTTGATGTTATTATGTCTCCTGATGAGTTCCTTGTTATTGAAAGCAGTTTTCAATTTTATTCACAAGTTGAACTTCGTGCTTTCTAGTGCTCAGTGTGAAAACAAGCTTTTTCTTTCTTTTTTGTAGTGCACCTTTGGTGATAAAATCAAAAGTAAGGT
The DNA here is from genome assembly GCF_053477565.2 of Lygodium microphyllum. Taxonomy (NCBI): domain Eukaryota; kingdom Viridiplantae; phylum Streptophyta; class Polypodiopsida; order Schizaeales; family Lygodiaceae; genus Lygodium; species Lygodium microphyllum. The sequence goes on from NC_141148.1 coordinate 115,968,859, forward strand.
GCGGATGCAAGAAATGCTCAATGAAAACTCCACTCTTCTGGTGCGCAGATCGGACGCAGGTAGCTCACGTAGTGAATTCCCAAAGGTCCCCAAGAACAAAGCACTCTACTTTTTAGCACAAAGACCAATGTAAAAACAAGCACGACATGAGACAAGAGACAAATTGGGTTGAATCTCCCCCATGCCTTGTGTGAGCGCTTCACAAAGCATGTATTTAATATATATTTCCAATCTTTTTGCTCAAAAATAGCCCAATTACAAAAATATGACAAGCTTTTAGCTTTTGAGTTTGCTTTCTACCAAAAATAGGAAAATAAAGCTAATGGACGGTGCCCAAAGAGTCTGGCACGCCCAATCTCAATGTCCAAATAAAAATAACATATCCAGGCGCATAAGCGCATACAAAATAATAATAAATAGTCGATGTCTCTATAGACATAATCAAAATATAGGCGTGGCGCCTATCAAAATATAGTCGAAAGGTCGAAAACCCGCTAGACTCCAATGCTTTCCTCCGCCACTGCTGCTATCTCTACACATCAACTGAAGCATTCACAATCGTTAGTAAAATAACACAATTAAACCGACAAAAGTGAATACCTAGCAGTCTTCAGCTACATAAATAAATCAACTGGTTAGAAATAAATCCTAACCTTAATTTATTACGAGTGCGCACTCTAAACTCATAAACGTTTATTAATTTAATATGCATTTTGCGGAATCACCCGCTATGGAATCACCCATGTACACACTAAATTAATGAAACGCCCGAAAAGGACAGGCGTCCCCATCAACTTCTCGCACAAAGAATCCTCTTTGCGTATGAGCCCCGGTCATCTAAGTTTACGGAATCCACCGTAAAACCTCACGGAATCCACCGTGGAATATGCCTCCTGGCATCATACCCCCGGGGTGGGATAGCAATTGACCTCAATTGCTATTAGCTCAATGTGGAGCTAACAGAGTGGGGAAAGCATTTAAGTCTCTAGCGTGCATCCATTGTGCTTCTTCTACAGGATAGTTCTTAAATTTCACAAGATATCTAGAGTACCTTCGGCCAGTTCTAGTGGTCATGTAATCAGTGTCTATGATGGCCTCTGGTTCAAGGATTTCAGTCTCTTCTTCTAGTAAAGGTGGGTTTTCATAGACAGGGTGGATAGGTAATTGTCCTCTAAATGGTCTCAATAAACTAATATGAAAGGTATTATGAATTTTCCAATGTGATGGCAGTTCTAACTTGAATGCATTGTCATTAATCTTATGAATGATTCTAAATGGTCCGTAGAATCTAGGGGCTAATTTGACAACTGGATGTCTATCTACACTTTGCAGTCTACGCTTTTCTATTCTAAGCCAAACATAATCATCAACTTTGAAATTCATGGCTTGTCTTTTCTTGTTGGCTTGTTTGGTATATGATTGTTGGGCTTTAGCAATCATATCCTTTACCTCATCAAAAATAGTGTTATGCATAACAGCAATATCATCGGCACTCTGTATTCTATTAGACAAAGATGCAACAGGTGTAGATAATCTATATCCATAAATAACTTCAAAAGGTGCTTTCTTTGTAGATGTGTGTGGTGTATTATTGTAAGCAAACTGTAATAAATGTAAATGAGTATCCCATGTTTGAGGTTTAGAGATAGTGTATGCACGTAAAAGATCTAAAATAGTGCTATTTGTGGCTTCTGTTTGTCCATTTGTTTCTGGATGAAATGCAGATGAGAAATCAATCTTTGTGCCTAGATTTGCAAACAGTTGATTTTCTTTCAGTAATTGAAAAACTAATGATGAATGCTCATAATGCTTTTTTTTCACTTTGACTGAACACTAAAATATCATCAAAGAAAACAATCACACAATACTGATATTTTAGAAAAATACGGTTCATCATTCTACTGAAAGTAGCAGGTGCATTAGTTAATCCGAATGGCATAACTAAGAATTCGTAATGGCCAAACTGTGTCCTGAATGCAGTCTTAAATATGTCAGATCTATCTAGCCTCACCTGATGATATCCAGATTTAAGGTCAATTTTACTAAATATAGAAGATCCTTGCAGTTTGTCCATAAGGTCATCAACTCTAGGTATAGGATACCTATTCTTTACAGTGATCTTGTTTAATGCTCGGTAGTCAATACACATCCGATAAGTATTATTCTTTTTCTTGACTAAGAGCACAGGTGCACCGAATGGAGAACTGCTAGGTCGAATTAAACCTCTATTTAGTAATTCTTCTACTTGACTCTGGATTTCTTTTTGCTCTATTTGATTGTGCCTATATGGGGCTTTGCAAGGTGGTTGTGTGCCAGGTATTAGGTCAATCTTATGGTCTTCTGGACGTGATGGAGGTAAACCTGGTGGTAGGTCTTCTGCAAAACAGTCCTTAAAATATGCAAGAAATTCCTTATGTCTAGGGTGCATATGAGTTTCTTTTGCGTGCAATTCATTCACCCAAATGAGATATGATTTAGTATTCTTGCGTAGTGCACGTTTTACTTGAGTATGCGAAAGCAGTGGAAACATATGAGATGCATGCATACCAAATAATATAATAGATTTTCCTTGAAAATTAATATTCATTGTGTGTGTGGAATAATCTATATTGGGATTATGTTGGTGTCTCCATGGCATTCCTAGAATAATGTCGCTAGACTGTAATGGGACAACTAAGAAATTTCTTCTTTCAATATATGGACCAATTTGAATTTCTAAATTTTGAACTTCTTGTGTGCCATTGTACCTAGTGCCTAAAAATGCAGCTTTTATGCGATAGTGCGTAGGTACTGTATGCAATTTCAATTCCTTTACCAATTTTGCTGAAATAAAGTCATGCGTACTACCGTCATCATGCAATATAGTTCTTTCTTTTCCATGCACCATACATTTCATAGTCAACAATGAATGTAAAGTAGGCATACCTGGTAAAGTGTCGGAAGTAGTAGTAGGATCATCTTCTTCTTCAGTGAAATCTGGCATATCCTCATGCTCGTCTTCGTCCATAGCTCCAAGGTAGTTGATATGTGCTGATGGCTTCTTTGAATGACAATTTGCTGCGAGATGGCCTGGCTGGTGACACTTGTAACATACGATGGGCTTGGCTTTGGTCACATTATTTGCAATGGCTGGGAGTCTGGGTATATTTGGATTTGCTTGTTGGATAGGCTTAGGATTTGGATTGACAGTGGATGGTAATGCAGGTGGTTTAGGCCAATTCTTGCGGAAAGATGGAGATGAAAAACGACCTGGATTAAACCTTCTGAAATTTGAATTGAATTGTTTAGATCCATAATTACCGTTTGCTTGGAATGACTGCGGTCGTCGATCTCTTCCACGTAACTTATCTTCAGTGTCGTGAGCTAAGGAGATGGCATCTTCAAGGGTAGCAGGCTTGAACATATTCACCTCAGCGTAGTAATGTCCAAGAAGTCCAGACATGTACTTCCGCTTATGGGTCGTCTCTGGTACGTCTTCAAGCATGCGTAGCTGTAAGAGTGCATTCCAAAAACGCTCTGTATACTGTGGAATAGGCTCACGATCGCGCTGTTGAAGTAAATCCCATTGCTTGATTGCCTTCTCATGAAATTGCGGTGGAAGGAAATTTTGCATAAACTTCTTCTTGAAATCTTCCCACGTAGCAGGACATTCTATGCTCTTGCGGACGACAGTCCAACAAAGTGATGCTCTATCTATCAGATGATTAGTAACACACTTGATTTTATCTTTCTCAGGATAAGTTTCCTCATGGAAATAGTCATCAAACTGGCTAATGAATGATAAAACAGTCTTTCCTTCTCTTATGCCATTGAAAGTGCGAAACTTGAAACTTCGTTTACTTATCTTGGATTCCTTGCGAATGGTTTGTGCTTCAAGAGTGGCATCGATGGTACGGCGTATCAAATCTTCAGCTTGAGGTTCTTCTTTATCAGTGGACGCTCCTTGTAGCTTTGTCAATTGCGCTTGCAAGGCTTGCCTAGCTCTTCGCTCTTCGTCCAATTGCAACATGATAAGATCCAGCTTTTGTTCCATGGTAGGCTCGGGTAGGTCGTCTTCAGTCATAGGATCATCCATGTGTGGGGTAGTCATCCTGTAAAACTCAACAAACCTTTCTCACTCAAAATCAGTTAGCGGGATGAGCGTAGCTCAAATTTGGGGTTACAAGGCTATGTATTTTGGGTATTTTCTTCTTCAATTTTCAGAAATTTTGAAATATTTCTGTCTCCGTTTGCTGAAAGTACTTCAACGAACTTGCAGATAGGTAAAACAGCTTGCTGCGAACAACTTTCCAGTTCTGAGTTTTTGCAAACGAACAAGTCTTCTAGGAGTTTCGAGCGTTAGTCAGTTCTGATTTAGTCTGACTTGCAGAGTTGCAGACTTAACAGACTTGCAGGGTTGTTGACTTGCTGAACTTAGGCCGACTTGTAGAACTTGCAGGACTTAATTCCACTTGACTTACTGAACTTGTCTTCTGCTGCGCAGGACCCGGAGTTACTGACTTTGTTTGGCTTAATTGACTTGCAGAGTATGGAGGGACTTAAGCTTAATTAGTTAAGCTTAAGCTTAATAAGCTTAAATATGAAAGGAAGCAGCACGTCGACGATTTTCGTGAGGGGGGGGGTCCGTTTTTTTTCCGCGCGTGATTTTTGGGGCCCTCCTCTTGGCAACGATTTGTTGATTTGAAGCTAATCAAGCTTCTCTAATACCCTTAAGCTTTATGATTAAGCTTTTGATTAATAGGATTAAGAGCTTTTCTCACAGTTTCATCACGACTTGTTCATGGAGTTGAGGGAGTGGTCCTCCGCCGACAGAGAGTGGTCCTTCGCGATCTGAGAGTGGAAACAGGGGTTCTTGATCGCCAGAAGTCTGCCTGTATCGACGGTTCGCGACGAGATTGACTGTAGAGGCCGTTTGTTCCTGGAGCTCCGCCTTCGCCCGAGATTGGTAGCGATTGGAAGCCCTTGATCTCTGCTCCGCTCTGATACCACTGGTGCGCAGATCGGACGCAGGTAGCTCACGTAGTGAATTCCCAAAGGTCCCCAAGAACAAAGCACTCTACTTTTTAGCACAAAGACCAATGTAAAAACAAGCACGACATGAGACAAGAGACAAATTGGGTTGAATCTCCCCCATGCCTTGTGTGAGCGCTTCACAAAGCATGTATTTAATATATATTTCCAATCTTTTTGCTCAAAAATAGCCCAATTACAAAAATATGACAAGCTTTTAGCTTTTGAGTTTGCTTTCTACCAAAAATAGGAAAATAAAGCTAATGGACGGTGCCCAAAGAGTCTGGCACGCCCAATCTCAATGTCCAAATAAAAATAACATATCCAGGCGCATAAGCGCATACAAAATAATAATAAATAGTCGATGTCTCTATAGACATAATCAAAATATAGGCGTGGCGCCTATCAAAATATAGTCGAAAGGTCGAAAACCCGCTAGACTCCAATGCTTTCCTCCGCCACTGCTGCTATCTCTACACATCAACTGAAGCATTCACAATCGTTAGTAAAATAACACAATTAAACCGACAAAAGTGAATACCTAGCAGTCTTCAGCTACATAAATAAATCAACTGGTTAGAAATAAATCCTAACCTTAATTTATTACGAGTGCGCACTCTAAACTCATAAACGTTTATTAATTTAATATGCATTTTGCGGAATCACCCGCTATGGAATCACCCATGTACACACTAAATTAATGAAACGCCCGAAAAGGACAGGCGTCCCCATCAACTTCTCGCACAAAGAATCCTCTTTGCGTATGAGCCCCGGTCATCTAAGTTTACGGAATCCACCGTAAAACCTCACGGAATCCACCGTGGAATATGCCTCCTAGCATCATTCTTCCCCTCATGTTCGTAGCCTGTATGGCTCTAAGCGTAGGTTCTGGCTGATCTAAGGTCTTACTGAAAGTCCATGCTACGTTCTGTATTCTGCTTCAGGGTTGGTTGGTTGGTCACCGAAAGTCAAGTCAACTTCTAAATTCGGTCTGCTCAGTGTCTAGCTGTTCCGGTGAATCCTTAGTTATCCTGTCTAACCTTTGGCTTCTGGGGGCTAAATTGGGTTTCCAGGGGGGTTAGAGATGTGATCAGGATGGCTAGGACTGTAGGGCAGGTTTAAAAACCCTCTATTTAAAGTTCTAGTGAAGTGGTTCAATTCTGGGAGTTGGATAGGCTGGTCCGGGAGTCGAACAGGCTGGTCCGATTTTCACAATAGGAAAAGTGGTCCGATTATTGCAGTTGATCTGATTTGAGACTTGGACAGGGTGGTCAGATTTTACTTTGGTCTGATTTTCCTAGTCAGACAAGGGGGTCCAACTACTACATTGGGTCGAGTGGTCCGATTGTGGCACTAGGACCAATGGTCCGATTTTGGTAGTGAGTCCGATTATCGCAGTGGTCCGATTCTGGGAATTGGATCGGACAGGGTGGTCTGATTCTTGGAGTCGCGGTCTGACTCCAGAAATCGGGTGGTCCTATTCTGGGAGTCAGATGGACTGGTCCGACGGCGCAAATGACGATCCGCGAGTTGCACGCGATGCTTCAAGGTCAATGCTGCCTACTCCCTCGCATCATCATGTGCCTTCCAAATAGATGCAAAACAATACAAGGAAGTGCCAGGCATACCTGGAATCAATGTGACACTTGAATCGATCAGCACTTCAAAGATCTCCCCGTAGCTCTCTCTCTCTCTCTCTCTCTCTCTCTCTCTCTCTCTCTCTCTCTCTCTCTCTCTCTCTCTCTCTCTCTCTCTCTCTCTCTCTCTCTCTCTCTCTCTCTCTCTCTCTCCCCCCTGGCTCTCAAGCTCACTCTCTTCTCACAAGGTAGAATGTCAAATGTGGTCTTTCCTGGTTCCCTGGCCCTCTTATTGCCGCATCCCACCCTACTGCAACCTCAAAAATTAATCCCTCACACTCTTCCAGCCAGAAATATGAATCTGTGTCCTTATTTCCCTATTTCCAGTAGCAGCAAAACCCTTCTGTTTTCCTTCTTTTTCCTATCCTAATCTTAACCTAATGCAACAAAAATCAAAACCAGAAATGGAGATGGATGGTCCTACTCTAATATTCAACAACAAATCAAAATACTTACTTGCTCCAAGGATCAAAACCTTCTAAATCTCCTAACTATCTCGAGCACCGGTTCAGGCTGCAAACCCTACTTCTATGCTCGATTTGATGCGTGCGGTGCTCAAGGCTCGATTCCGTCTGTCTCGGCAATGGAACCAAAATGGAGGGGAGCTACAAAGCTCTACCCCGAGACCTACGGACTGCTTATTGATCAAGCGTTTCAAGTCGAGCAACCATGGCTACCTCTCACATAGCCGACACGCAATGCCTACCTTACGGGTGTTGTGAGCTTACCTTGATGCTCGATTGAGTTCCCTCCTCTCTCTTGCACTCCGGTAGTTCCACAATCCTTGTGGCAAGCTCAAGCAACCTCAAGCCCTCTCCATCAAGCTCCATCCTCCATAGCCGCGCGAGAAAAGAGAAGAGAAGAGAAGAAAGAAGATGAAGAGAGAAGATAGGGAGCTTCTTCTCCACGATCCCTCACTCTCACATACTCACTCCCTCACACTCTCTCAATCCCTCACTCAAGCACAAGCAAGAAGGCAAGAGACAAGAGAAGAAGAATAAGAAGCTTTGGCCACACACAAGAATGAGCTTCTCATTCACTTTTGAACTTTATATACATGCCCTACTTTTTGGGCCGTCATCCCCACTTTTTACATGGCCGGCCATTAGCCTAGGCCCTCTTTTCCTATTTCCCACCGTTCTAACCTATCCCATTCCCACTAATGCATACAATTTGTACAGGAGTGAGCTTGGCACTCTTTTACAAGGATTCGAGAGCGCTTTCACAATTAATAGTGCGCTTTTACTCGTTTCTTTTCTCGAGGCGACATTGAGGCCTTCTGGAGAGGTCGTCATTCAAATTGGATGTCGAATCATAATATAGACGATTTTATAGGCGAAGGCGATTTGCTAGAGCCGACTATGGAACAGAAATTGGATCTAATCATGATGCAGCTTCAAGAAGAGCGAAGGGAATGCCAAAACTTGCAAGCACAATTGGCTGCACTTCAACAATCCATTGTCGAGCAAGACGGAGCATAACTTGAAGATGTCATTGGACCTACTATTGATGTGATGGTCGATGCACATGCTCTTAGGAAAGAGGCCAAGATAAGTAAAAGAAATTTTAAATTACGTACTTTTAATGAGCAACGTGATGGCAAAATTGTTCTTGCTTTCATTAGTTAGTTCGAAGACTATTTTCATAAAGAGCAATATGCTAAAAAATATAAACTTAAATGCATCACTAACCATTTAGCAGACATAGTATCATTATGGTGGATTGTTGTCCGCAAGAGTGTTGATTGTCCCTCTACTTGGGAAGCCTTTCAAAAGATTTTTTTGCAGAATTTCCTTTCTCCTCAATTCCATGAGAAAGCCATCAAACAGTGGGATCTCTTGCAACAAAGAGATCGTGAATCCATCCCGCAATACATTGAGTGTTTCTGGAGTGCCTTTCTTCAACTTTGAATGCTTGAAAATGTTCCTGAGGTGACCCACAAGTGTAAGTACATGTCCGGTTTGCCTGGCCACTTCTATGCGGAAGTGAATATGTTCAAGCCAAAGACTTTGGAGGATTTGATTTCTTTAGCGCATGATATGGAGGATAAAATTAGTGGAGGAGAAAATTGACTGCAATAATTTTCGGTTAATGGCAACTTTGGTACAAAGCAATTAAATTCTAATTTCCAAAAATTCAATCAAAATTGCTTTGTTTCTTCTTCTTTCCGTAAACACTGGACTCAACCTCCTGCTTTACCATCAAATACAAATTCAAACCCTAAGCCTTCCCTCAACCAAATCCCAATATACCCAAATTTCCAAACCTTACCAACAATGTCTCCAAAGCAAAGCTTATGGTTTGCTATAAGTGTCATCAACTTGGACACTTAGCAACAAATTGTTAATCCAAGAAGCAAGCTGTTCAAATCAATCACTTGGAAGCAATTGATAATAAGGACCATGAAGATATGCTAGACTTCACTGAAGATGATGATGATATCGATGATGCTTTAGATACTTTACCAAGTATGTCAAATCCTCATTCGTTATTAACAATGAAATGTTTTGTGCATTGTCAAGAAAAAATTGTTTTGCATGATGATGGAAGCACACATGAATTTATTTCCGTGAAGTTGGTAAAAGAATTGAATTTATCTACTGTTCTAACTCATTATCGCATAAAGGTTGCATTCTTAGGCACTAAATACAATGGTACACAAGAAGTGCATAATTTAGAGATTAAAATCGGTGATTATATTGAGCATAGAAATTTATTGATTGTGCCTTTACAAGCTAGTGATATTATTTTAGGAATGCCTTGGTGTCACAAATATAACCCTAACATAGGCTATTCCACACAGTCTATGAAAATTTCTTTTAACGGAAACTAAATCACATTGCATGGACTTGATGCCTTTGATAATTTTCCATTGCTTAGTCACACATAGGCTAAACGTGCATTGAGAAAATGTAGTAAATCATATTTAGTATGGGTGAATAAAATTGAAGCTAAGGAAAATAATATGCATCCTAGGCATGCACAATTTCTTTCACAATTTAAAGATTGTTTTGCTACTGATTTACCACATGGTTTACCACCTACACGTCCTGAATACCATAAAATAGATTTAATCCCAAGTTCTCAACCACCATGTAAAACACCTTATAGAAACAATCAAATTGAAAAAAAAAAATCCAGACACAAGTTGAGGAACTGTTGAATCAAGGACTCATTAGGCCTAGTAGTTCTCCTTTTGGTGCAACTGTCCTATTAGTTAAGAAGAAAAATAATACTTATAGGATTTGCATTGACTATCGTGCCCTTTAAAAAATCACTATTAAGAATAGATATCCGATCCCTAGGGTAGATGACCTCAAGGATAAATTACAAGGGGCCACTGTTTTTAGCAAGATAGATCTGAAGTCTAGATATCATCAAGTACACATGGATACATCTGACATTTTTAAGATTGCATTTAGAGCTCAGTTTGGTCATTATGAATTTCTTGTTATGCCTTTCGGTCTAACCAATGTACCAGCTACATTCAGTTGTATGATGAATCGTATATTTTTGAAGTATCAAAATTGTGTGATTGTTTTCTTTGATGATATTTTGGTTTTCAGTAAGGATGAGAATACACATTGTGAACATCTATCTTTAGTTTTCAAATTGTTGAAAGAGAATTGATTATATGCTAACCATGACAAAAGTAAAATTTTCCAAACCCAGATTGAATACTTAGGTCACATTGTTTCTTCTGATAGTATTCGCGTTGATCCTAAAAAGATAGAGGCAATTTTGAATTGGCCAATCCCTAAAATCTACATGAGTTACGTTCTTTCTTAAGTCTTGCAAGTTTTTATAGAAAATTTGTGAGAAATTTTTCATTGCTTGCATTACCTTTGACAAAATTGTTAAAGAAAGGTGTTGTGTATTGTTGGTCTGACAACCAGCAAAAGTCTTTTGATTTGTTGAAACATGCTTTAACACATGCACATGTCTTGCAATTACTTGATTTTAGTTTACCATTCTTCCTAGTAGTCACTAATGCTAGCGGATCAAGAATAGGAGCCGTCCTCATGCAAGATTCACATCCCATAGCCTATTCTAGTTGCAAACTTAAACCTTCTGAGTTGAAGTATTCCACCTATGATAAAAAATTGTAAGCTATAGTTTAAGACTTACATGAATGGAAACACTATCTGATGGGATCGGAATTTATGATTAAAACTGACCAACAAAGTATCAAACATCTCCTTAGTTAGCCACAAATTTCCGACCGCCATATTAAATGGGTTGCTTTCATTCAAAGTTTTCATCCACTTATCCAATATCAACTAGGAAGAGAAAATGTTGTTGCCAATGCATTGAGTAGAAGACCAAGTATCCATAATATTTCCATTCTATCTTTTGATTCCCTTACTCCTATGAAGGATACCTATGACCATGACCCTAGTTTTCAAGTTGATTGGAACAAATTAGTTGCTAATAACTGGATTCCAATTGATTCTTTGTCTTATTTTGATGGATTTATGTTTTATGGCAAAAGATTGTGTGTCACTATTCAATTTAGATCATTTGAGGTATTATTTCCACTTTAAGAACATTGGTTGAAGATTTTTATTGGTCGCAAATGGAATCTGATGTTTTTAACTTTGTTTCTAAGTATTTAATTTGCCAAAGAGTCAAGCGACACCATGGTAAGCAATATGGTTTGTTAATACATTTACCAATTCCTGACCGTCCATGCAAACATATTTCAATGGATTTTATAAATTTTTTGCCTAATACATAAGCTAATCATGATATGATTTGGACTATAGTAGATTGATTTAGTAAACAATCATATTTTCTACCATGCAACTGCATCTTGACAAGCTGCACACTTGTTTTTTAAGATTATTTTCACTAATCATGGTTTGCCAAAATTTATTATTTCTGATCCTGATTCTAGATTTTGTAATAATTTTTGGACTACTTTGTTTTCTAATTTGAGTACTAATATTGATTTCTCATCTGCATTTCATCCTGAAACCAATGGGCAAACATAAGCTACTAATAGTACAATTCTAGATCTTTTGCGTACATATACAATTTTAAAATCCACAAACATGGGACACACATTTAGATCTACTTCAATTGGTATACAATAATATACCACACACAACTACTTATAAAGCACCTTTTGAAATCATTTATGGACATAGATTGCCTACACCTGTCACATCATTGTCGTGAATAAAGTTAAAACTGCTGATGATATTGCCAATATGCATGGTACTATTTTTGTTCAAGTTAAATATATGATTACGAAAGCCCAGCAATCATACACTAAACAAGATAATAAGAAAAGAAAAGCCATGAGTTTCAATGTTGGTGATTATGTTTGGTTACACATTGAAAAGAGAATATTGAAAAGTGTTGAGAAACACCTTATTGTTAAATTAGCGCTTAGGTTTTATGGACCTTTCAAAATAATTCACAATATAAATGATAATGTATTTAAATTAGAACTACCCAAATATTGGAAGATCTATAATACATTTCATATCAGTTTGTTATGCCCTCTTAAATGTCAATTACCTCTATCCACCCTGTCTATGAAAACCCTCCTTTGTTAGAAGAAGAAACTCAAATCCTTGAACCTGAAACTATTCTAGACACTAACTTTATGATCACTTAAACTGGCCGTAGATATTCTAGATATTTGTTTAAGTTTAAAAATTATCCTGTTGAAGAGGCCCAATGGATGCACACCCGCGACCTAAGTCCTTACTCCTCACTGCTGACTCCACATTGAGCTAATAGCAATTGAGGACAATTGCTATCCCACCCCGGGGGTATGATGCTAGGAGGCATATTCCACGATGGATTCCGTGAATTTTTTTGATGGATTCTATAAAAGTATTTATTTGCCGGGGCTCGTACACAAGGAGGATTCCTTGTGCGAGAAGTTAACGGGGGTGCCTATCCTTTTCACGCATCAGATTAATTTAATATGCACATGGGTGATTCCATAGCTGGTGATTTCATAAAATACACATTAAATTAATAGATGTTTATGAGTTTAGAGTGCGTACTCAAATTAAATTAAGGTCAAGATAGAGTTCTAACCTATTTAATTAAATTAAGGTCAGGATAGAGTTCTAACCTATTTAATTGTTTTGTAGCTGAAGGCTATTAGATATTCACTTTTGTTGGGTTTTATTTAATTATTTTCTAACAATTGTGAATGCTTTAGTTGATGTGTAGAGCAGGCGACGGTGGCATTGGGTAGCACAGGGCGATGGCATGAATCCAGATGCCTAGAAGAATTACTATTTTTAATGGATACACGCCTTATCACTAAAGAAGTAGCACCAATATTTATTTAAGCACACTTATTTATTAAAGCACTTGACAAAATATGTATTATCTTGTATGCGCGTAGGCACTCGATTAAATATTTCATTATTTGATATTTGTATTTGGGCACAACCCGTGACTTTTGGACGCCCAAACATCTTACTTTATGGCAAACACAAATGCAAAAGCAAAAGTATGCTATTTGTAAAGTGGGCTATTTTTTAGCTTGAAGATAAATAAATCTATAAATACATACCTTGTGAAGTGCTCACACAAGGCATGGGGGGAGATTACACCCAATTTGTCTTTTTGGTCTCATGTCATGCAAATTTGCTTTTGCATTTGCACTTGAAATTATGAAGGTTTGTAGAATTTTTTGTTCTTGGGGACCTTCTGGCATTCACTACGCATGTGTATAACATCCGATCTGTGCACCACTCTTGCCCTTTCTCACTTGCATCATCGAAGCGTGCCCACCTTTCTCTTGATGTCACTCCTTCCCCACATGCAATTGCAACATTTGCTTGTAGCTTGATATAAGTCAATGATCGTGTTTGTGTTACTCTTTCTCTCGCTCTCGGAGAGTGACTCCCCGCTTTGTGATTGCATATTACCGGTGATAGTAGCCTGTCCTCTTGCTATAGATCCTGGAGGAAAGTCAGATTACTTGAGAGAATCATCCGGCCATCGCTCTCTTTCCTACAAACAATGATCCAAAATAGGATAAGAGGGGGAGATAGAGCAATTGTAACAAAAATCAAGAGAGGACCTGCTTACCATTTGTTCAATTGGCCATTGCACAATTGTTTTTTTCTCAACGTCAATCTCAGTATTGACTTTGCCATGGGCCTTCACACCCCTCTGATGCACGGTGGTGATAAGAACTTCCACTTGTCTAGGGAGCAAGCTCGGTGAGGGGAACGTTTGTTAGATAAAACCTTTCGCAATCCTTTCATTGCCCTTGTAAAGGGTGACACAATCTTGTCTTTTGAAATCAATTTTTTCCATGATAGAGGGGCTAAGGGTTACTTCTTATAGATATATTGCTTCCTCAATTTCATGGCTATGAAATACCAATTGTGTGTGTGTGTGTGTGTGTGAAAGAGGGGGGGGGGAAGGAAGAGATGACATTGGGATAAGAGAGTGAAACATAAAGAGGGAGAGAGAGAGAGGCATATACAGGGAGAGAGAGCAAGACCTAGGGAGAGGGAGAGAGTGAGTGAGTGAGAGAGGGAGAGAGAGAAAGAGTGGGGAGGAGAGAGAGAGGGAAAAAGTTTGGGATAGAAATATGAGATAGAGTATGTGTGACTGTGTTAGAGAGAGATGTGGAGAGAGAGAGAGAGAGAGAAAACTATACTATGTTAGAGAGAGAGGTGTGGAGAGAGAGAGAGAGAGACAGAACTATACTAAAGGTAGGGGACAAAAAACAAGAAGTTGAATTGCAAGGGGAGGGGGATCCTTTTAAAGACAAAGGAGAGAGAGTAAGGGAGGGATAGAGAGAGAGAGAGAGAGAGAGTCACATACCAAGAGTGGAACGATTTGCAATGTGAAAAGGCAAGGGGATAGGTCCTTTTAGAGGTGAAGGAGAGAGAAAATAGGGGGAGAGAGAAAGAGTGATGAAAGAGAGGGGAAAAGAGTGTAACAAGAGGGATACACACCGACTAGGGTTTAGACACCCCGTCACACTGACCAGGGTATTTAAGGTGTAAGAGCCCCAGATTAGGGCAACCAGTTATTATCAAGATCACACTCTTCACCTTCATCTCTAGCTTCCATGGCTTCCTTCTCCCTTCTCTCCTCTTCTCTCTCTTTCTCTCTCCTCTTCTAGCCTTCTTCCTTCTTCTTCTTGCTCTCTTTCTCTCTCCTCAACTATCCTTCTCTCTCCTCTCAGCTTCTTTCATTACAAGTGGTATCAAAGCTTCAGGCTTTGGTTTTTTTCCTCTTTCCCCTTTCTCCCTTTTCAAATCCCAAAACCCTAGTTACTCAACTTACAGGTACATGTACAACAAGAAGGATTGCAGTTAACTTCAGCTTTTTGGAGCAAGTAGGAGCTATGGCTAGAGACTCAGACATATCTGGAGGTAATACGGTTAAAATAGCATGTCATCACTTCTTTTCATGCAAATTTTAAGGGTTCCAGGCCAAGTTTAGAGTCCCAGGAGTTGGAAGAGGGCAAAACCTCAGTCACATTTTGCCTCAGCCCTCTTTCTCTCTCTTCCCCTACAAGCTGCCAGCCCAAAGAAACCCCAAGAAATCTGACTTGAGGGTGCTCCCCGACATCAACCAGCCCTGTGATCCTTCCTTGACCCCCCAAGCTTCTGATTAAGTGGTGGACTGGGGGGATTTGCTGCCCAGGAGGCCTATAGGACAGCCCCATAAATTTCGGTGCATTTTGGGTTGGCTGTCCTGCTCCTCCCCAGCCCTCCTGCCACTCCTCCTCTTGCTGCCCTCCCCTCCCTGCCACTCTAGGGCACCACTCCAGCACAATAGCCTTCCCCCTTTGGCACTTTTGCTCCCGAGAATCAACTCCCATGGTGGACAGTAGCTGGGACTGTTTGAAACAATTTGGGGCAGCCATGGATTCTTCTAACTAAAGCTTTCCCTGACTCGGAGAGCTCAACCCCACAACCCCTTCAGCCCGTGAAGGATTTCTCTTGCCCGGATGAAGCTGTTGAGCTCAGCATGCATGGGAGCTTTGTGGGCAGCCATGAAAGCTTCACTTGAAGCTTCCCATTCTTGAAGCTCAAGCTCGGGGATAAGCTTGGGAGCCTTCTTCATTAGCAAGAGCACTCAAATGCTGAAGCACTCTTCCAAGGGTGCCCAACCAACAACTGGACTTGATCAATGGAGCAAGCAGCATCATGATGATTTGGGCTTCAACGGTCGTCCCAAGCATTAAAGAGGTATGCCATTCTGATCTTAATCTCTCAATTTAGCCACTTGTTGAGCTTAATCCATTGTTGGAGAGATTCAAGATTGCATACAAGCATCATACCTCTTTCCGAATTTCATTATAATGGCTGACATTAACCCTCTACCTTGTCTTATGATATTGGATGAATATTAGCAATTGTAAATTGGGTAAGTAGCAGCCAGTGAGTCACTGGACTGCCAAGATAACCCCTACCCCACCCTTCCTCATTCCTTGCGCCTCATGAAAAGGCCCAATGTCTTCTTTCCAATGCATCTCATGCTAATTGCTAATTAAAAATGGCTGCTATGTATACTCTGGCTGAGGAAAAAGGCCGATGCCAGGTGAGGTGGTAAGACAAAAGAGAGGTGACCCTCCCTTACCACTTAAGACCCTGAAGGGGTGCACAACCCGACCCAAGGGGAGCTTTGCCCACCTCTCGGTGATCTGAAGCCCAATACTTGTTTGTAGGTGCAGGTACTTCCATGAGCCCCACTTCCCTGCCCCAATGATCCCCCTTGGATACCCCGCAATACTAATGGCACCCATGTATGCCACTTGAAGTACATGCAGTCAATGGAGATATATGGTAGTGAATGTACTTATGCATGAATGGTAGAGTTGATGGGTATGCAATGATGCTCGAGATTATGTTCAATATGCTCAAGATGCTATTGATGTGGCACATCAGGCCCCTTGATCTATGCTCTATCCATGTAAGACATTGGTACTAAGGGACATGCAGTGTTTTTGGTCAAAGTCCTGTAGGACTGTCACAAAGATCCCATTGCATAAAATTCTGTCCTGAATCTCGGGCTAAACCCTATAGGGCATATCAAATAGGGATTTTTCTCCTCCGGTTTGAATCAAAAATCTCCCCAATCAGAGCTACGGTGTGAAAGTTATGCCCATTTTTTTGCACTAGGGTCACTGTGGACAAGATGCAGACCGCTCCAGGACAGGCACTGTGAACCCTGTGCAGAAAATTATGATCATTTTTGTCATAAAGTTTAATAGCTCATCTTGAAGAGGCCGTTGTCCTCTCCGACTAAACCCCAAAACCTCACCAGTCGGAGTTTCCTACAAAGAGTTACACCCCTTTTACTGACAGGAGGTCTTGTGGACTGCACCCAGATGTTTGGCCAGAAAGGCAAAAGCAAGGCCCAAGAGGAACTCCAGAGGGAGATTAGAGACTCCGACCTCCATGAATGAGGAACCAAGCTCAGCGCAAGATTGCCATGGTGACTGGAGCCCCAAGAGGAACACCAAGGAAAAGGGAATTCTCTTGCAAGAAAATCTATCTTGTAACATCAACAAGTTTTTTTATTAGGGTTTATATGATCACAATGAAGAAAAGAACACCAGGCACAACAAATCTTCATGCAGCATCATGTAGATCTCCCACGGATTTGATAGAATCAACTATATTCTTCAACATCTTCATAAAATCCATCAATATAACAAAGAAAGCAAAGGAATACACCATCTTTGAATGGAAATACATCACATAGTATTCATCTTCAATATCTTCATAGTCTTCTCTCTCAATCTCTCACATACAATCACAATGTTTTGGTAGAATTGGCTATCTCTGACTCTCTCTCTCTCTCTCCATCAATAGTACATCATATCCTCACTACAATCACTCAATAATAACCCTCAATAATCCTTCTTAGGTCATGGATGCACCTCCCAAGAGGTATGTCTGATATGAAGAGGCACCAGAGCCACTACAGTGACTCTTCATAGCTCACCACTGTCACTTCACTCCAGTCTTTACTTGAGTCTTCAGCATCTACTTCTTTGACTTCTTTTAGCTCTTTTACACTTGTATTCACCTCTTTCCAAGTCTAGAAAACTTTCCCAAGCTACACTCTCATCCAACAGAACACATACAGAAGCATACAGAAGGTCTACAGAAGCTCATCAGAAGCTCAACAGAGAGTTACAGAAGGTCAACAGAAAGCATCAAAACCACATAACTCATTCCAAAACCATTCCAAACCATCAAAAATCACTCAATAAGCTTTCAAACAATCTCAAACCCTATCAATCAATACTCCATCCTTCCATACAGAGAGAAAACAGAACAAAACAGAAGCTCAACGGAAGCTATCAGGACCAAACAGAACATATCAGAACATCAACATAACTTCACATCTCTACTAATAAACATCATGAGCTTAATAAAACCATTCCAACATATCCAAAACACTCTCAAACCACTTCCAAACCAATCAATCTTTTCATAAAATCAACCATTCAGCTCTCAAAAACAACAAAAATCAGCCAAAAAAATAGGTCATTTCAACACTCAACATATATCCCCACACTTAATAAGGAAGCGTCCTCGCGACCTAGGAAAAAGGGAATACAAGTTCATTCAAAAGCTCAACTTTGATCTTCAATAAATCTTCAAAAACAGTCCATCCAACCACGATCCCAACTTATAACATGTATCTGATATAAAGAATATAACGAAAGGAAAACCCTTTATACATTAACACTTCTTATCAAACTGGAAACCACAACAATAATGTAAAGGATATAAGAGGTTTCTTCTTCTGCATCAGCATCTTCAACTATCCAACTAGCAACACCATCACCGCAATTCTCCAAAATGTAGCTCGCACGAAAGTAAATCGAATAGGCAACCACCACGATCTTATCACATAAATTAACCCACAACACAAACACTACACACAATACAACCATCTGAATGACTCCTCCAAAAAGAGAGATTTATCATTAAAAATCATCCACCATACATGGCAAAGGTATCAATGAAGATGATCCCTTTTGAAGGCTTGGTGATTTCGAAAATGATCCATGGACAAGGATTCATCTGCAAATGTCTTGGGAGGATTCTGAAAGAATTGAAGGCTGCACATCCTTTCCAATAAGACAAGGTATCTGCTAGGCAAACAGAGGGCATGAAAGTACAATACATCCAGTTGCTAGGAATCAATGTTCACATTGACATTCATGCACAACTTTGGAATAGGCTTGGAATCATTATGAGAATACCTATGCATATATGCTAGATACCAAGTAAAATGAGTAGTTAAGCGTACAGAAGGATCTGCAGGCTGAGAATATTGCTGAGCAAAATGCAGATAATTCTGATAAGCCTGACTAGCACTTATCCATTCTCCTAGGATCAATGGCCAATTGATTTGAGGTCCAGTAAGGGAATCATTTGAACTCCAGCCTCTTCTTCGAAGAATCTTCTTATCAAAACCTGGATACCCACTAACCAACTGAGGAGGATTAGGAATAGAAGTGTTAGGAGACGGAAGAGGGACTAATGAAAGAGGATGAAGCAATGGATAGGCAAAATCATAAAATGAGGAATGGATTAAAGATGGATTTGCTGAAAATTGAGGAGATTTTGTTAAGAAAGGCGTTAAAAGATAAGCAGGAAAAGTTGATAGAATATCAGGGGATGGGGAAGGACAAGGATCAGGAGGTAGAAAAACTTGATCTTCAATAAAAGAACAATGGGTAAAGATAGGAATTTGAGGAGATCCTTGAGGTTGGAAAAGAAGGGGTAAAATGACCTTTGGGTTAGATTGAAAAAGGGAAATATAAGCATCATACCTATGAGCCATTTGTTGATAATGAGTTAGGCATGGTAAGGACAGACCTAAAGCTGATCTACGATGATAGGCTTCAAAGAAAGAAGCATCAAATGGGGGTTGGTTGGAGAGATAGGCTAAAAGATCCACCCTCAGTTGGTTAGTGTTCTGAGCATGAGCTGAAGCTTTGACCTGACGGTGATTCAAAATGACAACATCAACCATAGTGTGCCATGAAAACTCAGGACACTCAACCACCTTTGAAGAATATCCTTGGAACATCTCATCAATCCTCAACTCCAAATGTCGGACATACAAAGAAGCTTGCAATACCACATCTCCGACATACCAAGCCAGATCTTCATCATCTGGAATCAGTAAATCACCCCTCAAATACATATAGGACAGAAGCATCATATCTAGAGTGACAGAGTCTTCAAAAACCATCCTCACTACTTCTATCAACAAATCAGATGACCAGGCCCCACTCCATCCATCCTCTGGAATAGGTAAATCCATCGTGGAAAGTTTTATATAGAAGTCCAACTTTTGTTGTTGATAATGGGCAAAAAAGGAATGATCTGGTGGAACATATTCTTGATACTGCTCAAAAGAAGACCATAACAAATCCATGCGAGATTGCAATCTTTCCACCTTGGCCTAAAATAAGGGACATAATGTATCTTGTCTCTAAAGAGCTGCCAAGTCTGCAGGGGATAAAAGAGAAACCGATTACACAGGACTCTGTGTATTAGACCGAGACTAAGCCAACTGATCTTTGAGTTGCTAGATTTGAGCAATGCTCTGGTCTAAGATAGCTGTGGTGGATTTAAACTTCTCTGCTTTTGCAGCTATCACCTCCTTCATCTCTTGACTCTCCTTCTGTAACTGATCCCTCTCCTCTGTTACAGCAACCACTTGAGACCTAGCTTCTACCAACTCAGCTTTCAACTTAGAGATTTCATCTTTCTGAGTATCCACGAGCGTAGTCTGCTACTCCATTTGCGTACAAAGGTCAGAGAATTTCTCTTGAGCAGAGGCTAACTCAGTATTGGTCTTATTCAGTTCCTCCTTAGACTGCTGAACTTCATCATAAAATGAAGAATATAATTGCTGGATACAAGCACTCATCGAAAGTTCAATAGAACTCTAGATATCCTTGCACAGGAACGGAATAGCATCTCTTGTTACCAAGTGGTGAACAGAAGGAATAGTAAGTTCTAGCATCCCGTCTCTATGGGCTCTGAAAAGATTTGGCGTCTGAAGGAATGCAGGCAAGGTGCTGCAAGACTGGGCAGGAATTGTCACTGGAACTGGAGGAGGAATAGACTCAACCATCCTCTTGAGGCGTTTTCTCTGAATGGCCAGGGGAGGAGGAGAATCATCATCCTCAATTATCACATCATCATCTTCATTATGAGGCGGAGGAGGAACTTCTGGAGTATCAATTGGAGGTAAAGGAACTTCCTTTGCAGGGGCAGCATGTAGCAAGAAGACATAGAGGAAGGACCCAAATGTAACATTAGTCACATTTCCTCGAGTAGCTCGGATAAAGTGGTGATCCATCTTGGAGAGGAGGTAGGTACTCCAATCAATAGTTATGCCTTTCAAAATCATTCGTGAAGCTGTAAACAACACCTTGGAAAGATAATGAGATGGGGATTTTGCAGGCATGAACCTGTCCTGAAGGAATTGGCATAGCTGTTTCCATAGGGGTTGGAAATCATGGAAACACCCACTCCTGATGTGGTAATGACCTTCTTCGGATCAAGAACATCTTGAGTCTACTTCTGCAACAGCTTCAAAATATCGTCATTGGCGAACAACTGGCAGCAGGGACAGACTTCCCACGATATGGCAGACCAAGAGCCTTGCCTAGACTCTTCGGTGTCAGAAGAACAGTAGTGCCACGGACTGGACTAGACCTCTTACTGTAAGAGGTTAAAAACTCGTCACAAATGGTAGGATCATCTGGAACCAGTGGAAAAGAAAGGCTCACGAGCTTGGATAAGCCCGCTTTAGCAATAACGTCCGAATCTAGTAACAAAGAATAATCATGTACAGCCAAAGGAACATACTGAATCGGGGGAGGAGTACGAGAGGGCGCCATTCAGATGGTTACATACACACAACACAAACACCGACAAACAAAGAGAATGCCTGCAAAGCAATAGACAAAAACCAAGGATAAGATATCAACCAATGTGATAAAACGTGACTCGATCAACTATCCCCAAGCAAACCACAGCCTAGAAAAAATTCGACATAACCTCTACACATATGCGACCGAAAGCTTCATGCTATGCAACATGCAAACACCCAAATCCCCATATCAGGCAATAAAGAGAAAAACTACACACCGTACCCTTAACCGTAACAAAGAAACTGAACCAAAACATAACAACAACCCACACATATCATGACCACAACTTTGATAATCAGGTTTGACCATGGAGACAACTCCAAAGACTCTACGTACCCATCCCACGAAGCGAGTTCATTAAAAAGGGGAAATAAGTGCAGTGAGGGGGAATTAATTTAATGAAAGGTTCATTTTATGAATTATTAAGAAATGGGTGAATTTTTAATTAAGTGATAAACCTTAACAAGAAAACGGCGGTTTCTTCTTAAAATTTTAATTACAAATTATTAGGTTGAAGCGGTGCATTAATCCGAATCCCGGACTTCGATACCCAGACTGGGTCTCTAAATGCAAATTCATTTATTAAAAATTAAGGTGATGTGGAGCGCTTTTTTGCCAGCGCGTGCTCTTGTGACGGCTGGTTCATTTTAATTATAAATATTAAGGTGCCTCTGAAGCGCACTTAGCGTGTGCTAAGTGAACGGCGGGTTGATTTTAATTAGAAAAAGGTGTGTTTAGTGCGAGCGAGCGTGCCATGGTGGTGTTTAGGATTCATGTTAAAAATTAAGCGTGAATTTTGGGGTAGCGAAAAAAATAAAAAATATAAAAGGAAAAATACCTGGAAGTGGGTGTATGTGTATGCAATGAATGCGCACTTCTCAATCCCAAAATGTAGGTCAACAAGCCAAAAAGAACCAAGGTATTTGGATTTTTTTCAGATTTTTCAGCTTGTGTTTGGAATTAAAGAGGATTTTTCATGAATTTAGCATTTAATGAAGCATTTTTACCATAAAATAATAATGAAATAAAATGACACATCATTTTCATCTTAGGAAATATTCCCAAAAATAAGCAAAAAAGTTAATGGAATTTGCATGAATTTTTTTGCAATCAAATTGGTATTTTTACCAATCTTAATGATTTTTTTGCTCATTTGGTGTGTATTTTAAAAGAATTTTTACTTTTAAAATTTTTTGAATTTTTTTTGAAATTTTCAGTTTAGAAAAATAGTTCAATTTACTGTAGAAATATTGGGAATTTTTAAAGATTTTTTTGTAAATTTTTTGAATTTTAATTGATTTTTAATGATTTTTTTAATTTTTCAATGTATTTTTAGGGTTTTCAGGTTTTGGAAATTAAAAATCCAGGAATATACCCAGGAATGGACTACGTGTCAGCTACGTGTGAACAGTCGGATGGGGCACACAACCGCACGGACCAGCTAATGCGCGTCCCTGCGCGTGAACAGCCGCTAACAGACTCCCGCACCCGCACACGAACAACCACGAACAGCCACACGTGCAGACACACCTCGTGTGTGACAAGGGACTAGGGGCTGAAAAGGGGATCTGCAGGGTGCTACGTGGTGCTGCGGTTTTCGGTTGTTTTCTGCTTGTTTCGTCGGGTGGTCATTTTGGAGGTTGCGACGGGGGGGTACGGGAAAGAGGGTGAGAAGGGGGCTTAAGAGGGGGTTTCTGCGGGGTGGGAGGGTGTGTTTGGGGGGGAAAGAGGGGCTTGTGGGGGAAAGGTGTGTGTGGGGGTGGTGGGGTGGGATTGGGGGCTTGGGTGGGGGGATGGTGGGGTTGTGCCTGGGGGGGAATGTGGGCTTATGGGGGGGTGGGTGTGGGTTGGTGGGCCTAGAGGAGGGACAGGGGCAAGGGGGGCCTGTGGGTGTGAAGGACGGGCGGGCCAGAGGAGCCGGCGTGGCGGAGCACAGGGGCGGCAGGATGGCGTGACGAGGGCGACAGGGGACTGCACGGCGGCAGCAATGCGGCAGGCGGCTGCACCAAGAGGGGGGCGGCAACGGCGACAGCGTCCAGGACGGGCGGCCCAGGCGGGCGCGTGGCATAGGGGAGCCGAGGCGAGGGGAGAGGAGGCAGCGGCTGCAGGGCGAGGAGAAGGGCAAGTAGGGCTTCGGCGACCAAGGGAGGGGGGCGTCCACGAGGAGGCGGCGGGAGAGGAGGGAGTTAGGAGAAGAGGAGGAGGAGGGAGGAGAGGAGGAGGAGGAATGGATAGGGAGGGAGAAGGAAGGGAGAGGGAGGGAGAAGGGCACGCAGGGGGGAGATGGGGAGGGAGGTGGTTGGGGGGGGAAGGGTGTCGGGGAGAGAGAAAGGGGGGGTGGGGGAAATTAGGGAGGGTGCCCATGGGGGGGGGGGATGGGTGCCCATGGGGGGTGGGGGGGGATAGTGCCCATTGGGGATTGGGGGGTGGGGGGGATAGGTGACCATACAGGGTGGGGATGGAGAAAAGTGAAGTAAATAGGGAAAAATGAATAATTAAAATAATTAAATTAAAATAAAAGAAAGGCGTACCCCTGTCTCGCGCGCTTGCGCGGGACGGGGTAAAAAAATTTACCGTGACGGGATCGAAATAGCACAGGGATGTCAGTACGGGGCACGCGGACGCGACGAGGCATGTTGAGACGCATAAAATCGAAAATGGGCGCGTTCACGCATGGGACGAGTCGCGCGAGACATAATGAAAAATTAATATCTCCCAATCCAGGCATTGAAACGAAATGTCGTAAAAACAAAAATTGTGCAGGACGGCAGGGGGAAGACAAAGGAAACGTGCAACAAGGGTTTCGGGGGAAAGACAAGGTGTTCACATGCAAAAAACACGAAAAATGGGTCAAAAAATGCAAACAAAAATTAATATCGAAAGATGCGTGCATCGGAACGAGGTGCAGGAAGAAGGAAAAATGCGCAGAAAGACGTGCCCGACAATCCTATCATGTCTAAACAGGGTTCCGACTGAGATAAGACGCGTTCTCATGGGAAAAACCCAAAAAACAGACCCAAAAATGGAATAAAAAATTAATATTGGACGAACCGCTAACCGGAATGGCATGCAGTAAAAAGGAAAAATGTCCGCAAGAAGGGGTGGCACAGGGTTGTCATGTTAAAATGCAGTTTTGACTGAAGTAGGAGGGGTTCACATGCGAAAAACACCAAAAATACGCCCGAAAACATATTTAAAAATTAATAGTTAAAAATCCAAAAGTCAAAAGAGGGTGAAGGAAAAAGGAAAAATATGGGGGAAGGCGCGATGGACACGGATGTCAAATCAAATTGGAATTCCGATGCAAACAGGGCAGGTTCACATGGAAAAATGTCAAAAAGACGCACGAAAAAGTCTCGAGAAACCGCAAAAATTAATATTGGACAAACCGTGCATCGGAATGACACGGAGGAAAAAGGAAAAATGTCAGGGAGAAAGTGGTTGTCAGGGCTATGACATCAAATCACGGTTCTGAAACAAGCAAACCACGTTCACATGGAAAACCGGCGAATGTGCGCAAAATGCTTTAAAAATTAATAACTCGAGAACCGTGCACCGGAACAAGGGTGGCTAAAAAGGAAAATTGGACAGTTCAAAGGGATGAATAGGGCTATAAGGTTGGATGTGGATTTCGGGGAACGTAGGGTGCGTGCACATGGCAGGACAGCAATATCAGGGAATGAAGAAAAACGGCAAGGGAACAGCCCCGAGGGTGGGTGAAAAATGAATGGGTGGGATGGGAAGGGACCCCAGCAGGGTAAAAGCAAGGCATGGCAGAGAGGCATTAGCAGGTTGAGGCATATGCAGAGGGGTATGCAATGTAGATGCGTAGGGACGCATCCCCACACTTAAAACCTTAACGGATAGGGTTAACCGAGCAACAGAGACCTAGGACCACACAACAGACCAACCACGAACGTCCCCACACTTAAAACAGGAACGTCACTGTGAAACAGAAGGTGTAGTGTTAGAAAAACTTGGCCCATATTGTAGAGAATCAAGGTTGATTGTCGATGGCACGTCCTGTGTCATTGTCGGCTGCTGCTGCAGGAGGTACCAAGGTTTACTCCAGCTCACGTCCTTCGTGGCAGGGACCACGTGGCAGCACCCAAGGAGGTAGCTGGTTGAAGGAATCGCATCGAGTCGATGTCGCTGACGAAGGAGAGTCACTCAACTTACAACACTTAGATGGGATGAGAGAACAGTCACTTGCCCCATGACTAATATCACTCGAGGAATAATGATTGAAACCCATATCTCACACCCCGGTTTAGGAATCGACAATGGAATGGTGCAGAGGTAGTATGCCAGGGTGCACAGTTGATGGTGAATCAGTGCGTCCAACCCGTCTCGCATAGGTGCAAGCAGGAAGGCAAGGGAGCCTTACAGTGCAATGTACAAAATAGGGTGGCGTGTCCTGTGATGATGGTAGAGACCCACCCCATGGGTGCATAGGGAAACGAGAACATACCTGACTCCAAGTGTCGTAACGTCCCTCAATCTCACCTCTCAATAATTGATTGAGGAAACACCAGTCACACTCAGCCCACCCTTTGTCTCACGCTCTGTTGATAGATACAGGAGGGCAACCATGTCCTGAAACCCATTGATGTAATCCTCACAGTCACTTGTGCAAAGGTTGTATGCCTTGTGCGCATTTGATGGTGCAACTATGCATCCCGCCCTGTGCCGGCATACGGTGCAAGAAGGAAGGCCAGGGAGCCTTATAGTGTAGTGCACAAGAACAAATCATGCTTTGTGCATTGAGAGACCCATCACGTGCGTGCAACACTTCATTCACACTTCTCACCTCTCATTTGATTTGAAGGGAAAAGACTGGTCTCTCGCCCCACCCTCTGTCTCACTCTCTCTTGATAGTTACAGAGGGCAACCATACTCACTTCCCCATTCGGTTAGGATGAAAGCTCGTGTCACTCGATTGTGTGTCGATGAGGATCGCGTTGTGAGTTGTTGAAGAGGCGTACCTAGGGAGGTAGCCATCAGATCGAACGTTGTGTTAAATAGGAACATGGCGTCTGCTAGAGGACTGTCAAACGCTCTGCAGAAAGGCACATGACACAGTGTACCAAGGGAGGTAGCTTCAGAACTGGACCTTGGGGATGTCAATTGATGAATCCACTTTCTGGACTGCTGGGTGTTGCCACCTTTTCCACAGCCAGCTTCCCGCCCAAGGGTGTTTGCCACCTTTTCTTGGAACGAGGCCTGCTATAACAGGGAATTTCTTCCTTTTCTCCCATAACAATTTTGTTTTTCTTGTTTTTTTTTCTTTTCTTGTTTTGTTGTTTTTTTTTTCTTTTTTTCGCCTATTCCCGAGGGTGTCTCCACCTTTTCTCGAAGAATAGGTCGGCATGACAGGGACCGAAGTCCTTTTCTTCCATGACCGATATGTATATATTTTTTTCTTTTTTTTTCGAATTAAGCAAGGGAATGGTAGAAATACCATTTGTCAAAACCAACCTCGCCACTGCCGCTGGTGGAAAATAGAGGATAAGAGATCAGGGCTGGAAGGTGGGGCTGAGGGGACAGAGGGTTGCGTCCACCTCATCAAGAGTGGCTGAAGAACGACTATCAGAAGTAGCATCATAAGAGTGACAGTGCCATGCCAACGGGGGAAAGGATCAGGTGACCGTGATTGTCAAGATCCCCAAGGAGGGAAGTACTTCTTCAGGTGATATCCATTGATCAGGAAGGGATCATCAGAGGCATCAAAGGTCTGCACTTGGACAGAGCCATTAGGGTTGACAGCAAGTACCTTATATGGGCCCATCCACCGCTGTTGAAGCTTGCCAGGAAACTTGCCAAATCGTGAATCATAGGCTAGGACCAAATCACCTTCCTTGAACTCCTTGTGCTTGATGAAGCTGTCATGGTAAGCCTTACGTCGAGCTTGCGTGGCTTCCATGCACTGTAGAGCCATCCTGCGAGTTTCGTCCAAACATTTCAAGTGCAGGAGACGGCATTGCAGTGAATCATCATCCCCCAAATGCTCTTTGATACCACTCGCAAAGAGGGCAATTCCAGTTCAAAAGGGAAAACAACTTCTGTACCATACACCAACTGGAAGGGTGTCTGTCATGTTGCTGCTTTATGGGAGGTTCTGTACGCCCAGAGGGCCTCTGTAAGTCGATCATCCCAATCACGATGATGTGCAGCAATTGTTCTTGTCAGAATCGAGCAGAGGATGCGATTCGTGACTTCGACTTGGCCGTTGGCTCTGGGATAGTAAGGAGTGGACTTGCGATGGCGGATCTTATACAGCTCTGTCAACTCTTCCATGTCTTTATTAATGAAATGAGTGCCTCTGTCACTTACCAACTCTAGGAGACTACCAAAACGGGTGATGATATTCTCGTACATGAACAGGGCCACGCTGTTACCATCGTCCCGCTTTAGGGCTTTAGCTTCACACCACTTTGTGACATAATCCGTATATACCAAGATGTATCTGTTCTGCTTCCTTCTGGTGGGAGGATCGATTGGGCCTACGAAGTCGATGCCCCACTTCTCAAACGGCTTCAAAGGAAGAATAGGTTTTTCAATGTATTTTGGGGGCTGATTCCAATAGAAGCTTCTTCCTTTCCCGACTAGAAATGCCAGGAGGGTACTATTGGGTTGCTAGCAGATTGGCAATGTCTGCATACCAGGGGGTTATAGTTTCTACCAGGAATAGGGAAGCATCAGGGAGGTCTGGATCATCGTGCTCCTCGTCTGCAGTCTGTGGGATACGCGACAGATGATCAGCCAGAACATGGGAACGACCAGGTTTGGTAATTACCTCAAAGTCAAACTCCTGGAATAGAAGGAGCCATCTCAACATTCTTCCCTTCACATCTGCTTTGTTCATCAAGAAGGACAGGGCCTCATGATCCACATAAAATTTAAAGTGGGTAGACAGTAGGTAGTGGCGAAACTTCTCTAGGGCAAACACCTTTGCCAAGCACTCTAGCTCTGTTACTGTGTAGTTTTGCTCTCTATCAGTGACTTTTCAGCTTGCGTAATAGATCGGTTGATCTAATTTCGAGGGGGCCTTTTGGCATAGAAGTGCGCCTAAGCCTTCAATGGATGCATTAGTGTGTACATGGAACTCCTTTGTCCAGTCAGGAGGCTGCAGAATGGGTGCCTCAATCAGACACTGCTTCAGAGTGTTGAAGGCTTTGTCACATTCTTCCGTCCAAATAAACTCTGCATCTTTCCTCAGAAGCTTGTGCAAGGAGGTTGCCTTTGTTGCAAAATGAGCTATGAACCTTCTGTAGTAACCCACATGGCCTAGGAATCCCCTCAATTGTTTGAGGTTGGTGGGTGTTGTCAAAGCTGCAATCTTTTCAATCTTTGCAGGGTCTGTTGATATCCCTTGTGCAGAGACAATGTGGCCCAACAGAACTCTAGAAGAGACCCCAAAGATGCATTTGTCGGGGTTGAGGGAAATCCCATACTCCCGGCATCGGTCAAAGCATTGTTCCAAATGTCCCCAGTCTTCACGGATCAAACTATAGACACAGAAGTCATCCAAATAGACCTCAATAAAGTCCTACAGATGATTTTGGAATGCGGCCATCATGACTCGCTGGAAAGTAGCAGGGGCATTGCAGAGTCCAAACAGCATCACTCAGTAAGCATAGGTCCCCCATTCTGTGGTGAAGGTTGTTTTGGATTGGTCTTCTTCTGCTATTTGCACTTGGTTATAACCACTGAATCCATCCAAAAGGGAATAAAGCTCATGTCCTGCCACTGTGTCCAACAGTTGGTCTGTGAAAGGAATCGGAAAGTGATCCTTCTTGGTCTTGGAATTCAACTTGCGGAAATCCACACATACACGAAGCTTGCCATTCTTCTTAGGTACAACCACGATGGGTGAAATCCATTCACTATTTGCCACTGGATAGATGAACTCGGCTTCCAGAAGCTTCAGCAGCTCTGCTTTCACCAATGTGGAATAATTCGGGTTCATTCGCCTCTGTCGTTGCCGTACTAGCTTGGCATCAGGCTCCAAGTCAATATGATGCTGACATATTGTGGGATCAATCCCCTTTAGGTCTTTGAAGGACCATGCAAACACGTCCAAATTCTCTTTCAACAAGTTGTACAAGGTTGACAACTCCTCTTCTGGTAGGCTGCTACCCACCTTCAAGTGGCATTTAGTGCCATCTGTATCCACAAAAGTTAACTGCCTTTCACCTTCTACTTCACAGATGAAGGTCCCACGAACTGCTTCTGGATACAGATCCGACTCCTTCAAGGGGGTGGTGTCCGCTTCGATGTCCCATTAGAACCAACTTCTTCTTTTGCTGGAGACTTAGGTTGCTCCTTGAGATGTTGAAATGGGATTAGATTTGTTTCGGGTTTGGTTTCACGATTAGTTACCTCTTGGCTTGAAAACTCATATTCTGATGATGCATCCAGGAATGTCACATAACAGGGACCCTCTGATGCCTATTGGAATCGTGAGACTAGTGCTTGTTGGCACGGTGCATCATCATCATCTTTTCTTGGCAAAGGTGGGTGAGGGCGGCATGAGCCACTGCTGAAAGACGGCTTGTTCTTCTTCAACCATTTCTTATAAAGATTTTGCATATGAGAAAATCCATTTACCAGACCAAATGGTACCATCGCCATTCTTTCCCACATCATGAGCTCGTCTACGTCTGATGCTTCTGGAACTTCTTCCTCATATCTATCCTCTTTAGGTGGGATAGATTCTTCCATCTCGCTTTCATAACCTTCTTCTTCCGTATCATCTCCGTCCTCTTCGGTCTCTGTCTCTGTCTCTGTCTCTATAGGAGCTCTGTAAGAGAAGAACAGGTTCTCTGTTTCATCTTCTGCCTCTGTCTCTGGCTCTGCTGTGGCTATGTAACAGGGAGAGCAGTACATCCATGCTTCTATCTCACTGTCAGAAGTGATTTCAGAAATCGTTCCTGGTTCAGGCAGGAAGTATTCACCCATTGACAGGGACTTTGTATCTTTTGGGAGTTGGTGTACAGTATCCACTGTTAAGGAACGTGCCACTGTTTTCTTGGGAAGGATCTGTTTGACAGCATCTTCATCTGCTGATGTTCCATTTGTAGCCTCATTAGGGGAGTCAGAAGATAATTCCAAGGAGGTGGATCCATGTCCTTTTTGAGCACCATATAGCTTCAGCACCACTTTGTTAGGTCCTCTACCCAAGGTCAAGGTTCCTTTGAACCAATCCGTCCTTGCTCTAGCTTCAAAAAGCCATGGTCTGCCCAGTAACAAAGGGTAGGATGTATCATAAGAGTTTGGCTTCATCACCAGTTAGGTTAGCCAATAATCTTTTCCAGCCACTGTAGTCTTCACATATGGGAGAATGCCCAAAGGCTTGATTGGTGCGCAGATCGGATGATGTACACTCGCGTAGTGAATGTCGGAAGGTCCCCAAGAACAATAGAACTCTACTTTTTGCACAAATTACAAGGTAAAAAGCATGAACGATATGAACAAGAGACCAATTGGGTGCAATCTCCCTCCATGCTTTGTGTGAGCACTCCACAAAGCATGTATTTTATGTATTAATCATCTTCAAGCCCAAATAATAGCCCAAATTACAAAATAGCAAGCTTTTAGCTTTTGAGTTTGCTTTAACACAAAATAGGAATAAAGCTAATGGGCGGTGCCCAAAGAGTCTGGCATGCCCAATACAATGTCCAAGTAGAAATAACATAATCGTGCACCCATGTGCATACAAAATAATAATAAATAACCGACGCCTCAATAAATAGGCGTGACAAAATATAGGCGTGGCGCCCATCAAAATATAAATGATAAATCGAATACTCACTATCCTCCAATGCTTTCCTCCGCCACTGCTGCTATCTCTACACATCACAACTGAAGCATTCACAATCGTTAGTAAAATAATACAATTAAACCGACAAAAGTGAATACCTAGCAGTCTTCAGCTACATAAATAAATCAACTGGTTAGAAATAAATCCTAATCTTAATTTATTACGAGTGCGCACTCTAAACTCATAAACCTTTATTAATTTAATATACATTTTGCGGAATCACCCGCTATGGAATCACCCATGTACACACTAAATTAATGAAACGCCCGAAAAGGACAGGCGTCCCCATCAACTTCTCGCATAAAGAATCCACTTTGTGTATGAGCCCCGGTCATCAAAGTTTACGGAATCCACCGTAAAACCTCACGGAATCCACCGTGAAATATGCCTCCTGGCATCATACCCCGGGGTGGGATAGCAATTGACCTCAATTGCTATTAGCTCAATGTGGAGCTAACAGAGTGGGGAAAGCATTTAAGTCTCTAGCGTGCATCCATTGTGCTTCCTCTACAGGATGGTTCTTAAATTTAACTAGATATCTAGAATATCTTCGGCCAGTTCTAGTGGTCATAAAATCAGTATCTATGATAGCTTCAGGTTCAAGTATTTCAGTTTCTTCCTCTAACAAAGGTGGGTTTTCATAAACAGGGTGTACATGTAATTGGCCTCTAAATGGTCTTAGTAAACTAATGTGAAATGTGTTGTGAATTTTCCAGTGAGGTGGTAATTCTAACTTGAATGCATTGTCGTTAATTTTATGAATGATCCTAAATGGTCCATAGAATCTACGGGCTAATTTCACAACTGGGTGTCTATCTACACTTTGTAGTCTACGTTTTTCTATTCTCAACCAAACATAGTCTCAACTTTGAAATCCATTGCTTGTCTTTTCTTATTGGCTTGTTTGGTATATGATTGCTGGGCTTTGGCAATCATGTCTTTAACCTCATCAAAAATAGTGTTATGCTTACTAGCAATATCATCAGCACTCTGAATTCTATTTGACAAAGATGCAACAGGTGTAGATAATCTATAACCATAAATCACTTCAAACGGTGCTTTCTTTGTAGATGTGTGTGGTGTATTGTTATATGCAAACTGTAATAAATGCAAATGTGTATCCCATGTCTGTGGTTTAGAAATAGTATAAGCACGTAAAAGATCTAGAATAGTGCTATTAGTGGCTTCTGTTTGTCCATTAGTTTCAGGATGAAATGCAGATGAGAAATCAATCTTTGTGTCTAGGTTAGCAAATAGAGTAATCCAAAAGTTGTTACAAAATCTAGAATCACGATCAGAATAGCATCGGTCACTACTAAAAAGAATGGTCTATTAAAATCAGGCAATTGTAGGACAGGGGCATGGGTTAATGCATGTTTCAATAAATCAAAGGATTTCTGTTGATTATCGGATCAATGATAGACAATACCTTTCTTCAGAAGTTTAGTCAGTGGTAAAGCAAGTAATGAAAAATTACGTACAAACTTCCTATAGAAACTAGCAAGACCAAGGAATGATCGTAACTCATGCACATTTTTAGGTACAGGCCAATTCAATATTACATCTATTTTCTTAGGGTCAACTTTAATTCCATCAAATGATACAATATGATCTAAATACTCAATTTCTGTTTTAAAGAATTCACTCTTTTCAGGATTTGCATACAGTTGATTATCTTTTAATAATTGGAAAACCAATGACAAATGCTCATAATGTTCTTTCTCATTTTGACTAAACACCAAAATATCATCAAAGAAGACAATTACACAATACTGATATTTCAAAAATATACGGTTCATCATTCTACTAAATGTAGTAGGTGCATTAATCAATCCAAATGGCATCACTAAAAATTCGTAATGACCAAACTGTGTCCTAAATGCAGTCTTGAATATGTCTGACTTATCTAGTCTCACCTGATGATAACCAGACTTAAGGTCTGTTTTATTAAATATAGCAGATCCTTGCAGTTTGTCCATAAGGTCATCAACTCTAGGAATTGGATACCTATTCTTTACTGTGATCTTATTTAAAGCACGATAGTCAATGCACATATGATAGGTATTATTCTTTTTCTTGACTAATAGAATAGGTGCACCAAATGGAGAACTACTAGGTCTAATCAATCCTCTATTTAGTAATTCCTCAACTTGACTCTGAATTTCTTTTTGCTCTATCTGGTTATGCCTATATGGTGCTTTGCAAGGTGGTTGTGTACCAGGAATCAAATCTATTTTATGGTCTTCTAGACGTGAAGGAGGTAAACCAGGTGGTAGATCTTCGGCAAAACAGTCCTTAAAATGTGCAAGAAATTCTTTATGCCTAGGATGCATATGATTTTCTTTTACTTGCAGTTCATTCACCCAAATGAGATAAGATTTACTACTTTTGCGTAATGCACGTTTAGCTTGAGTATGCGAAAGTAGTGGAAAAGCATTAGATGCATGCATACCATACAATGTAATAGGTTTTCCTTGAAATTTAATATTCATTGAATGTGTGGAATAATCTATATCTGGGTTATGCTGATGAAGCCAAGGCATTCCTAAAATAATGTCACTCGACTGTAATGGAACAACTAGAAAATTTCTTCTTTCAGTGTATTGACCAATTTGAATCTCTAAGTCATGCACTTCCTGTGTACCATTATACCTAGTGCCTAAGAATGCTGCTTTGATGCGATAATGCGTAGGTACAGTCTGTAACTTCAATTCTTTTACTAGCTTTGCTGACATAAAATCATGAGTGCTACCGTCATCATGCAAAATAATCTTTTCCATTCCATGCACTAAACATTTCATAGTCAATAAAGAATGTGGAGTTGGCATACCTGGTAAAGTATCTGAAGGAGTAGTAGTGTCGTCCTCATCTTTCGTGAAATCAGGCATATCTTCATGTTCATCTTTTTCCATTGCTCCAAGGTAGTTGATATGGGCAGGTGGCTTCTTCGAATGGCAATTTGCTGCTAGATGTCCAGGCTGGTGGCATTTATAGCATACTACAAGCTTGGCTTTGGTTACATTGTTTGCAATGGCAGGAAGTCTAGGGATATTGGGATTTGGCTGTGGAATAGGCTTGGAGTTTTGATTGGCATTGGATGGTAAAGTAGGTGGTTTTGCCCAATTTTTATGGAAAGATGATGAAGAGAAACGTCCTTGATTAAATCTTCTAAAATTTGAGTTTAATTGCTTAGATCCATAGTTACCATTGGCTTGGAATTGTTGTGGATGTCTGTCTCTACCTCGCAACTGTCTTCAGTGTCGTGGGCTAGTGAAATTGCGTCTTCAAGAGTAGCAGGCTTGAACATGTTAACTTCAGCGTAGTAATGCCCAAGGAGTCCAGACATATACTTGTGCTTGTGTGTCGCTTCAGGTACGTCTTCAAGCATGCGTAACTAGAGTAGTGCATTCCAAAAACGCTCTCTGTACTGAGGAATATGCTCATGATCCCGTTGCTGAAGAAGATCCCATTGCTTTATGGCTTTCTTATGAAATTGTGGAGGAAGAAAATTCTGCATAAACTTCTTCTTGAAATTCTCCCAGGTAGTGGGACAATCTATACTCTTGTGTACTACAGTCCACCAAAGAGATGCTCTATCCACTAAATGATTAGTGACACACTTGATTTTATCTTTTTCTGCATAGGTTTCCTCATGAAAGTAGTCGTCAAACTGACTAATGAATGCAAGAATAGTTTTTCCCTCTCGAGTGCCATTGAAAGTACGAAATTTGAAATTTCTTTTACTTATCTTTGATTCCTTGCGGATGGTTTGAGCTTCGAGAGTTGCGTCGATGGTACGTCGGATAAGATCTTCAGATTGAAGTTCTTCTTTGTCGGTAGACGATCTTTGTAAAATTGCCAATTGAACTTGCAATGCTTGCCTAGCTCTTCATTCTTCATCCAATTGCATCATAATTAAATCCAGCTTTTGCTCCATCGTAGGTTCAGGTAGGTCGCCTTCAGCCATTAAATCATCTATATGTGATTCCGTCATCCTACAAAACTCAAAAAACCTTTCTCACTCAAAATCAAGTTAGCGGGATGAGCGTAGCTCAAGTTCGAGAATACAAGGCTTATGTATTTTTGGGTGTGGCTTTCACAATCTTCGAAAAATCTGCGTTTTATCCTTCTTCATATACTGAAAATACTTCAACAAACCTGCGTATGGGTAGAATACCTTCCAATGAACAACTTTGTAGTTCGGAGTTTTTGCGCATGAACAACCCTTCTATGAGTTTTGGACAGAAGTCAGTTTTGACTCCAGTTGACTTGTCTGACTTGTAGAGTACCAGACTAATGTGACTTGTAGAGTTTGTAGACTTGCAGAACTTGCTTGCTTTATGGAACTTGCAGAACTTTGACTTGATAGACTTGCAGAATCTGATTGATTGTGTGTGACCTGTGGCTTATGACTTAGCTTAGTAGTGTAACTTATGGCTTACTAAGCCCAATCTGATTTTGAGGTATCACGGCATGCTGTCGTCGCGTTTGAAGACGACGAGTTCATACTGACGTCGCCCGAATTGAGATTTTGGTTATTAAGCTTCTTAAAGCTTAATACTAAGCTTTATAGTTTTTGAGTTTTAAGCTTTTAAGATTATAGTCATGAAACTTATCTCTGGTTCTTGACGACTTGTATGTGAGGATGTAGGAGTGGTCCTCCGCCTCTGCAGAACGGTCCTTCACAGTTTGATGATGGAAACAGGGGTTCTTGATCGCTAGGAATATGCTTGTATCGATCGTTCGCGACGAGATTGACCGTAGAGCCCGATCATTCCAAGAGCTCCGCCTTCGCACAAGATGGGTAGCGATTGGAAGCTCTTGATCTCAGCTTCGCTCTGATACCATTGGTGCATAGATCGGATGTTGTACGCTCGCGTAGTGAATGCCGAAAGGTCCCCAAGAACAATAGAACTCTACTTTTTGCACAAATTACAAGGTAAAAAGCATGAACGACATGAACAAGAGACCAATTGGGTGCAATCTCCCCCCATGCCTTGTGTGAGCGCTCCACAAAGCATGTATTTTATGTATTAATCATCTTCAAGCTCAAATAATAGCCCAAATTACAAAATAGCAAGCTTTTAGCTTTTGAGTTTGCTTTAACACAATAGGAATAAAGCTAATGGGTGGTGCCCAAAGAGTATGGCATGCCCAATACAATGTCCAAGTAGAAATAACATAATCGTG
Organism: Lygodium microphyllum; assembly: GCF_053477565.2. NCBI lineage: Eukaryota > Viridiplantae > Streptophyta > Polypodiopsida > Schizaeales > Lygodiaceae > Lygodium > Lygodium microphyllum. The sequence continues at coordinate 116,005,439 of NC_141148.1, forward strand.
CGTCCATGCGCATACAAAATAATAATAAATAACCGACACCTCAATAAATAGGTGTGACAAAATATAGGCGTGGAACCCATCAAAATATAAATGATAAATCAAATACTCGCTATTCTCCAATGCTTTCCTCCGCCACTGCTGCTATCTCTACACATCAACTAAAGCATTCACAATCGTTAGTAAAATAATACAATTAAACCGACAAAAGTGAATACCTAGCAGTCTTCAGCTACATAAATAAATCAACTGGTTAGAAATAAATCCTAACCTTAATTTATTACGAGTGCGCACTCTAAACTCATAAACGTTTATTAATTTAATATGCATTTTGCGGAATCACCCGCTATGGAATCACCCATGTACACACTAAATTAATGAAACGCCCGAAAAGGACAGGCGTCCCCATCAACTTCTCGCACAAAGAATCCACTTTGTGTATGAGCCCCGGTCATCAAAGTTTACGGAATCCACCGTAAAACCTCACGGAATCCACCATGGCACGGAATCCACCGTGAAATATGCCTCCTGGCATCATTGATTCTACTTTGATCCGCTAGTCTGATGAGCCATTGGGTGGGTTGCACACCTTGTAGACCTAGATCCTTCATTGTCACATCCGTCATAATGCTCACTAATGAACCACTATCAATTAGTGCATTTGCAATAAAGCAGTCTTCTATCCACACGCCAGTCTCTGGGGTATCCAGATCTAGCAAGGCGTTAGCCACGTCCACTTCTTTTATTGGCTCTGGAGCTTTGTTGGAATTTGTTGCTGATGAGGGAGTAATCCTTAAGCCACGTCTTCGTGTCAGTATACTTTTGAACCTTTTTCGGTAACTGGGAGACAACATCAATAATTGTTGGAATGTGAGGTTTGATTTAAAGGTATCTAGATCTCTAACCAGATCGTATTCCTTAATAGGATCCACTGGCTTCTCTAACCGGTTAGGAAATGGGGCAACACCCATTTTTATTTTCCTTTTTTCTTCCAATAGGGGCATCATGGGGCCTTCTGCACTTGTGGCACTTCCTCCTCTTCTATCTCCTGGACCTCTGGTCCAGTCTCTGGAATTGTCTCTGTGACTCTCTGTGGCACTATAGTGCTCTGTATGGCACTGTCAGGATCTGTTATGTTCTGTTCTTCTCTTGGAAGATTTTAATTCACTGCTCTGGCAGGAGGATTATTTTCTTTCTGGATAGGTGGTTCCTTCTTCTTTGCACGCGTGATGGCAGCAACTTCCAATTCCACTAAATTGGAGGTAAGCTCTTGAGCCTTGGCCGGACTATCAGTAGCACTGTTTTTCACTGGGGCTGGGCTTGGACAGTCTTTTGCAGTGTGGCCTTCTCCTTTGCATCGACTGCATAAGGGCTTGTAATCCACTAACCTTCTGGGATTTGGACAATTTGGTAAAATGTGTCCCTTTTCTCTGCATCTGTAACACTCCACTTCTGATCTCTGACCACCGCCAGACTATCTTCCTCTGTAACTTTGAGAGGGAAACCTTCTGGGTCCGAAATTAGGACCAAACTCTCTAGGCTTTGGTCCAATATCCTGTGTTGTCATTTTAGATTCCACCAAGTTGAATCTTGTGTCTTCTTCCTTCCTTCCATGCATCTCCTTTAGAGAGCAAATATCCTCTATATGGTTCTTCCGCAAATAGTAGGAACAGAAAGCTCTAGGAATGGTTGGTTTACGTGTACATTCAGTGGCTAAATGGCCTGCTTGATGACACTTACCACACCAAGTATTTGACCGCATCACATCTCTTCCTGCTCCTACAACGTTGGATATGCTAGCGATATTCACTTTCAGCGTCTGTAGCTGCTCTGTAATTACATCCATCAACTCCTTTTTGATATTTGCAACTAAGTTGAATAAGTAATCCTTCAAGCTTTCTCCTCCTGGGATACTAGCAGTAGGGTTTTGAGGAGTCTCTGTAATCACTGCATAAACAGATTGGGCTGGTGCAGAGGGCTCTCTGTTCTGATTCTGATTCAAAGCTCCTATTTGAACTGTTGGCTGTTGGCTCCAGTTGGTAGGGTTCCACTGTTGCTGCTGATTTGGCATTGGGAAAATTGGTTGGGACCATTGTTGTTGTGGTTGAACCATCATTTGAGGCATTGATTGTGGCCACTGTGGATTTGGTGCACTGTACTGTGATACTGGGGGCATTTGTTGGTAGGGGTAGGGGATTGTCCCTGGAACTGCATTTGGTGGGTATATCATTCCTGGCATCAGAGGAGATAGGACTCCTCTTCCTGGATTCATCGCCAATCTAGCTTCGACCTCATCGTACAATCTTGTACCTTCTTTGCAGCTTGCAGTGTGGCTAGTCTTTGCAGCTCCAAAAACTTACAGACTTCTGGTTGTAATCCTCTGAGAAACATTTCCTTCTGAATGCCATCATCTAGATTATGGTTAGTTCATCTCTTCAGGATGGATTCCATTCGTGAGACATAAGCTTCTACTCTTTCTCCAGAGGATTGACTTAGATTCATAAATTCCTCTTGCATCCGCTCTTCAAAACCTTCACGCCTGAATTTAGTGAGGAAGGCCAACTTCAGGTCGTCCCATATGCCAAAAGTTCCTGCTGCTTGTCTCTCATACCACTGAAACGCCACGCCCTTGAAAGTGGCGGGGAATATTGCTAACCAATGCTCACGGGTTCTGGCATTGTTAGCCACACATGCTACCATAAACTCTGCTACATGAAGATCGGGGTCTTCATTGTACTCTCCCTTAAAAACTGGCAATGGAACTACATTCGCTGGCCTGTCATCAATATTTCCAGGATGGATCTGGCTTGGAAGTGGACCTCCAGCAGGAGGAGGAAGGGCTGGATATGCCATTGGGACTTTTGTAAAGAGTTCCGCAAGGGCGTCAAAGGCGGCTTCTCCTGCGAGCTCGTTCTCGACTTTGATTCTTGCCTTCTCTCTTCTCACGTACCTCTGGACTCGTTCTAACACTTGCCTCTTTATTGCGTCATTCATTAGGGGGTTGGCTCCACTATGTTGTTAGTGCTCCATAGAGGGATAACAGAAGGCTTCAGTCTTTGGAGGACTCTCTTGCCAACATTTCTTCTACTTCTTCCTTTTCAACGTCTCTGAATTCTGCTTTCATGCCACTGCACAAAGGAAGGTATTCGGTTTTGAAGGTGTCAAAATGCATATGTCTGAGCATTGTGGTGGTGCCATCATCATAGTAATGCCAGCTTCTAATGGTTTCAATAGTGTATGTTGTAAAGAACACTCTATCTACCAACTTCTAGTGGGTTGCCAATTGAACAAACAGAAGATTATTAGTGCACCAAGCATCCCATGTATCTTGCTGTTGAGCACCCACGAACAAATTCCTACTTTTTTCCTTCTTGTCTTCGCGAACCTCTACAAACCAAGACTCTTGAAGCTTCTTCACAATCTCCCACTTGATGATGTCTGGAAACTTCTCAATGAATGCCAAATCTTCCATGTATGGTCATTCTCTCTATTTCTGCTATTCAGTTTGTTCCCAAACAGTTTGCCACCAAGATGCAAGTTTCTGCTACTTCAACAGGAAGAGGAGACTGTCCACCACCTCGAGCATGCATCATGATGGTGATATGTTTCCGCCATTTTGGGATGAACTTCTTGTGGAAAGTGGCTTTGATTATGAGAAATTCCAACTCTTCAGTGGAAGAAGAAACTTTACAAACATCCATTGAATTCTTCTCTTCTTGGCAATGCCATTTCCTTCATTTTCAGCCTCTTCTGGTGCTTGTTGATGGCAAGATTCCCCAGCTGCGCACCAAAAACATGGAGCCCCAAGAGGAACACCAAGGAAAAGGGAATTCGCTTGCAAGAAAATCTATCTTGTAACATCAACATGTTTTTTTATTAGGGTTTACATGATCACAATGAAGAAAAGAACACCAGGCATAACAAATCTTCATGCAACATCATATAGATCTCCCACGGATTTAGTAGAATCAACCGTATTCTTCAACATCTTCATAAAATCCATCAATATAACAAAGAAAGAAAAGTAATACACTATCTTTGAATGGAAATACATCACATAGTATTCATCTTCAATATCTTCATAGTCTTATCTCTCAATCTCTCACATACAATCACAATGTTTTGGTAGAATTGGCTATCTCTGACTCTCTCTCTCTCTCCATCAATAGTACATCATATCCTCACTACAATCACTCAATAATAACCCTCAATAATCCTTCTTAGGTCGTGGATGCACCTCCCAAGAGGTATGTCTGATATGAAGAGGCACCAGAGCCACTACACTGACTCTTCATAGCTCACAACTGTCACTTCACTCCAGTCTTTACTTGAGTCTTCAGCATCTACTTCTTTGACTTCTTTTAGGTCTTTTACACTTGTATTCACCTCTTTCCAAGTCTAGAAAACTTTCCCAAGCTACACTCTCATCCAACAGAACACATACAGAAGCATACAGAAGGTCTACAGAAGCTCATCAGAAGCTCAACAGAGAGTTACAGAAGGTCAACAGAAAGCATCAGAACCACATAACTCATTCCAAAACCATTCCAAACCATCAAAAATAACTCAATAAGCTTTCAAAAAATCTCAAACCCTATCAATCAGTACTCCATCCTTCCATACAGAGAGAAAATAGAACAAAACAGAAGCTCAATAGAAGCTATCAGGACCAAACAGAACATATCAGAACATCAACAGAACTTCACATCTCTACTAATAAACATCATGACCTTAATAAAACCATTCCAACCTATCCAAAACACTCTCAAACCACTTCCAAAACAATTAATATTTTCATAAAATCAACCATTCAGCTCTCAAAAACAACAAAAATCAGCCAAAAAAATAGGTCATTTCAACACTCAACAGTGACATACAGGAAGAAATGCCTAAAACGGATGTGTATACCCTTCTTAATCACACCCTTTGCCAACATGAGCTTCGTCATATGGAATGCCACAATGATATGGTCACCAACCACTGCCAGATGATGCCCAAGATTGATGAAGCGATTGAGCACATGGCTATCTCAAACTCAAAGACCCAACAAACCTTGGAACAACTCACTGCTCTTGTTGCTCAGTTAGTGACTGCTTCATCCCAAGAGAAGACTAATGACTCTAGACATGATTCTAGACACCCTCCACATCAGGAACCGTCGCATGGCCCACATGGTATACTTGGCGCTAAGGGAATTTCCCCTTCTACCTATGAGATCAGGGAACCCTCTCATACGCATGATATTCCCCTATTGAATTCCCTCGTCCACCATGCCGGCAACATTCACTTGAGGCCTTCTCCCACCTTGGGTTGAATTTCACCTGCTCTACCTAGGAGCCCCCATGCACCACATATGAATCAGCCCCATCAAGGATAATATGGTACAAATGGCCAGCTTGGCAATCATGGACAGCATGGCTATAATGGACAACATGGGCTGAATGCACCACAAGGGATCTATGGACATCAGGGCATGTATGGCCACCATGGGATGCATGGACAGCAAGGATTTCATGGGCAGCATGGCCCCTATGATCTACGAGACAAGGTCATTCTCACAAAGTACAATGGGCAATCCCCCTCACCATCTGACCTGGAAGAATGGACGTCCAAGTTGGAGTCCTACTTCAACATCTACCCCTGCACTGATGATCAGAAAATACTTTTTGCTTCTCTCCATTTGGAAGGTTTTTCCCACACTTGGTGATGCTATATCAATCGAGAGAATCAACAGTTCATTGATTGGGAAGATTTCAAAATGCATATGGTCCAAGTTTTTGTATCCCTTGTGGAAAAAAAACGGCTGGCAAGATGATGGTACACTCTTGACCAACGTAACCTCACTGTACATGACTACACCAATCAGTTCATGAACTTGACCATGTATGTGGAAAGCATTAGTGACGATGCTAAATTGCACAAGTACATCTATGGGTTGGAACCGAGTCTATCGGTTGATGTCATGGCCCAAAAACCCACTACACTGTTTGATGCAATCAAACTGGCTGAGAGATATGCAAGAAAGTACTATACGAATGAGCATTTTCAGCAAGGTCTTGGACCTCCCTGCATCCCTTCACGATCAGCCCCATATGGAGGTAGTTTCCGAGGCTCTTCTATGCCTAATAACAACCCCAAAGTACCCACTTACCCCGCCTTCCATGCTGAAAGAAAAATGGCCACTTTTGGGACAGCATTGGGCTCTATTGCTAAAAATAGGTATGCTGAAAATAAACAGTCCACTGCATCACCTTCCCATGGATCTAATAGTCAACGGTTCATCTCCCCAGATGTTGTGAAGGAACTGCAAGAAAAGAGCCTATGCTTTAAATGTGGAGATAAGTACACTACTGATCATGCCTCCACATGCCCGTACAAGACAGCTAAGGTCAAAGTTCATAGCATGTATGTCATGGAAGATTGGCACAATGAGGAGGATGACCTGGCCATTGATCAGATTGAGCCCATGGAGAATGTTGATCATGAGCAGTTCTATGACCTGGAGGATGGGTTTCCCTTTGACCCGAGCGGTGCTCCCTCATAGATAATTGATTTAACATCCCACCCACCTCCCACTTCCCTTTGCTTGATCTTCTTGGATGCTTGGTGGACGGATTCCTGCAGCCCCAATACCCTTCACACTTAAGGCAGTATCAATGGGAAGCATGTTTTTATCCTTATGGATAGTGGAAGCACTCACAATTTTGTCAATAAATCAGCCATTTATCGGTTGAGATGTACCCCTATGGCACTACAGCACCCCTTGAAGGTCCAAGTAGCAAACATAGAAGAAGAAATCAGCACACATGTTTGTCCCATAGTTCCCTTATGCTTGGCTGAAAATTATGTGGCACTGGTTGATCTGATTGCCCTAGATATGGGCCCCATTGATGTTGTCTTGGGCTGTGATTGGCTTAAACAATTGGGAAAAATTGCTATGGACTTCTCTCAGCTTTACATGGAGTTTATGATGCATGGACAGCCTATCCACCTAGAGGGAGTTCGAGATCATGCTGATTTTCAGCTCATTACAGCAAAGCAACTCAAACGGGAGTTTAAGAAATGCTCACAAATCTTTGTTTTGCAATTAAATAAGGACACTTCTGATCAGCCCTCCGTAGTATCACATGACTCTACCTTGCAGGCCTTACTTGAGGAATACAATGACTTATTTCAGATGTCTACATCCCTCCTTCCCAAGAGACAAGTGGACCATCCACTTGACCTAGAGCCCCATTCCAAGCTAGTGAACAAACCCCCCTATAGACTCTCCAAGTGTGAGCATAAAGAGGTTGCAAAGCAAATCAAGGAGTTGTTGGAGTTGGGTTTCATTGAACCGAGTTCTTCCCCCTATGTATCCCCTATCCTCCTAGTAAAAAAGAAAGATGGCTCCTTTCGCATGTGCATTGACTACAGAGATTTGAACAAAATTACAGTGAAGAACCGCTACCCCATCCCACGGATTGATGATTTGTTGGATGAGTTAAAAGGGGCATGCTTTTTCACTAAGATTGACTTGCGCTCTGGCTACCATCAGATCTGTATGTGGGCAAGAGATGAGGTCAAAACAGCCTTCAGGACTGATCGTGGACTTTACTACCATTTTCTTGTGATGCCTTTTGGGTTGACTAACGCCCCTGCCACCTTTCAAAGCCTCATGAACAAAATCCTACAGCCCTTTCTGTTTAAGTTCGTGCTTGTTTTCTTTGATGACATCCTCATTTATAGCAAGTCATCTATGGGGCACTTGACACATGTTCGGAGGGCGTTTGACATATTGAGAGAGCATTGACTCTTTGCTAAGGAGAAAATGCATATTCATGCAAACATCTGTGGAGTACTTGGGACACATTATGAGCAAAAATGGTATACAAGCTGACCCGAAAAAGGTGCAATGTGTTAAGGATTGGCCCACTCCTTCCACCACCACTTCCTTGCATGGCTTCCTTGGTCTCTCTTCATTCTATAGACACTTCATTAAGCACTATGCCACCATTGCAACACCTTTGACTGATCGCTTGAAAAAAGAGTCATTCTCTTGGGATGCCACTGCCGATCATAGCTTCAAACAGTTAAAGGACGCGATTACTTCATCCCCCATCCTTGTTTGCCCTGACTTCTCTAAGCTATTTGCCATTCATTGTAATGCCAGTGCTGGGGTATTTGTGTAGTCTTGTTGCAAGAGCATGGTGTGATTGCATTTGAAAGACATAAGCTTGATGAGAAGGAGATGAAAATGAATGTATATGACCAAGAGATGTTGGCCATCCTCCATGCCGTCAAGAAATGGCACCACTATTTGTATGGCAGCCGCTTCCAAGTAAAAAGCAATCACCGAGTCCTCCAATACTTCTTGACTCCTCAGTCTACTTTGACCCCTAAGCAAAAGCGATGGGTGGCAACCTTACAGAACTATGATTTCGACATCTCACACACATGGGGTAAGGATAATATTGTGGCTCTTGGAGCTCTTCAACCCAATCATTGTGCAATATGGGTTGAAGAGCTCCAAGAGGCTTACTTGTTAGATGATCATTTCAGCCACATATTTCAGAAATTACAGCATGGGGTTATGGCTGAAAACTCCCAATATTAGCTCAAGCATGGCCTTATTTGGTCCCATGGCAAGATTGTCATCCCACACACTTCCCCCTTCACGCAGAAGATCATGGAAGAAATGCATTCTTACCCCACTACCGGTCACTTGGGTGTTTTCAAAACATATGACAGGATTGCCAAGAGCTTTCATTGGAAAGGCTTATGGAGGGACGTCAAGGACTTTGTGACCAAATGTGTTCCATGCCAATAGAACAAGGATAGTACACTCAAGCCCGCTGGCCTCTTGCAGCCTCTCCCTATTCTTGAAGAGAAATGGACTCACATCACAATGGACTTTATCACTGGCCTTCCTGTGTGACCAAGAAAGGATGGAACAATATCTATGTGGTAGTTGATCGCCTCATCAAAGCTGCCCACTTTATCCCCACTAAGGTCCAATATACCGCCTCTCAGGTGGCCACTCAGTTTATGGAAAATGTCTTCAAGTTTCATGGCTTACCACGTCATAGTACATAATCGGGATGCAAAGTTTATGAGCAACTTTTGGTAGACAGTTTTCACCTCCATGGGGACCAAGCTTGCTCCATCAACTGCATACCACCCTTAGACTGATGGCCAAACTGAGAGAGTGAACAAATGGCTTGAGATATATTTGAGGCACTTTTGCCATGATGTACATCACAGTTGGGATACGTGGCTTCACTTGGCTGAGTTTGCATACAATAACTCCACACACTCTAGCATTGGAGTTTCCCCTTTTGAGGTCTTATATGGGTATAAGGTTCCCCTTCCTACAATCTTATTTACTGATAAGATAAATCCTCAGAGTCAAGCTGAATTGGATCGCATGCAAGCTTTACTTCAGCAATGGAAAATGAATCGTCAGAAGACCCAAACACACATGAAACTCTATGCTGATGAAATGTCAAGATTGTGGGAGAGAAGGAAGGAGTCTCGCTTGAAGCTTTCTTGCTTGCACAATGGGGGAAGACACACAAGGGTGGAGGTTGAAAACAGTTTTCCTCTTCTTAGTTGTGTAAGCCAAAAGAACTCAAGTACAAAGAAATAGAAGAACCCTATATATGGGTCTCAAACCAAACTCAACTAACTAAGGTGGCATACTAACTGAGCCACGAACTAGAGTAGATAAGGATAGCTATCATGTAGCTATTATTCATGGGCGGTGTACCAACCGCGTCTGCAACTGACAAGTCGGTGACATAAATACACAACGGTCACCCTGGCGTATCACGAGTGGAGCTTGATATCTCAACACTCCCCCTCGAGCTCAATCCCAATTCCTGCACACCAAGCAGGTCTCTAAACTTGCGCAGCTTCTCTGCGCCCAATGCCTTCGTGAATATGTCAGCTACCTGATCCTCTGTGCTGACATAAACTAGATCAATAAGACCTAGTAAAACCCTCTCTCGCACATAGTGATAATGCACCTCAATGTGCTTTGTTCTAGCATGATAGACTGGGTTATTTGCCAAGTGTATACTACTCATGTTGTCACAATAAATGACAACTAGTCCATCTGTAGACTGATGCATATCATAAAGTAGCTTATGCAACCAAGCTACCTCACATGCAGCCATTGCTGCACCCCTGTACTCAGCCTCTGTGCTCGACAAGGCAACTGTAGGCTATTTCTTACTGCTCCAAGTGACTGCAGCACTCCCAAAAGAGAACACATATCCACTGGTAGATTGTCTATCAGAAATACTACCAGCCCAATCAGCATCAGTGTATCCATGCAACTGTATCTGAACGAACCCCAGTCTCATAAAATAGTCCATACTGCAATGTGGACTTCACATACCTGAGTATGTGTCTAGCCGCATCCAAATGTGGTTTCCTTGGAGCCTGCATAAACTGACTTACCAATAAAGGTATTATGTCATCTTGTCATTTATGTTGATGATTTGATTATGACAAAGGCCTAGTGATGAAGATATCCTTCATTGAAGAAAAGTTTGAGATGAAGGATTTGGGAGAGCTGCGTCTTTGGGATTTGAGGTGATTAGATCACCAAGTGGCATACAGCTCTTGCAGAGACAGCATGTCCAATCCATACTGCCTCTGCAAGAGCTGTATCCCACTTGGTGATCTAATCACCTCAATGCCCAAGAAATAACGCAGCTCTCCCAAATCCTTCATCTCAAACTTTTGCTTCAATAGCATTTTCACATGAAGGATATCTTCATCACTGTCACCTGTCATAATCAAATCATCAACATAAATGACAAGTAGCATAATACCTTTCTCTGTTTTTCTCACATAAAGTGAGAAATCTGCCTTGGAAATCTGAAAGCCAATAGTGACAAGATACTGTCCTATCTTGTCAGACCATGCTCTAGGTGCTTGCTTCAAGCCATACAAGGCTTTCTTCAACCTGCAAACAAACTCAGGATGAACAGCATGCACATAACCTAGTGGCTGCTCCATATAGACCTCTTCTTGCAAATCACCATGCAAGAAGGCATTCTTTACATCCATCTGATGTAAAGGCCATCCCTTTGATGCAGCCATAGCAATGACTGCTCTTACAGTTGCCATCCTTGCAAGTGGACTGAATGTTTCTTCATAGTCAATGCCATATGTTTGTGCATACCCCTTGACTACTAATCTTGCCTTGTATCTGTTCACAGAACCATCTGCATTGTGCTTCACCTTATAAACCCACTTACAGCCAATTGCATTCTTACCTTTAGGCAAAGGTACCAATTCCCATGTAGCATTTGCTTCCAAGGCATCCATTTCTTCATCCATGGCTTTCTCCCATTTTTCTTTTTCCATGGCTTGCTCAAAAGATGTGGGTTCTGGTTCATGTATCACTTTGACCATATATGCATAGTGAATGGCTGTAAATCCATCATATTTCAGCCTATCCACAGGATACCTAGCTCTCGTAGACCTGTGCAAAGTAGGTTCACTCCCAGGTGCTCTCAAAACATCCCTGGTCTTCCTTACTCCAGGTGTAACAATAGAAGGAATACCCAACTCATCATCAATGCTCTGTTCTGAGCCACTGGATTCACCATCCACATAAGAGTGACCTGCATTCACATCAAACATGGGCTGATCAACCTTCTCTTTTCCTTTTCATGATACCTGCATACCACTATCTACATTGCTTTGAGAAGATTCTCCTGATCTCAATCTGCCCGTCTACGGCGAAGAATGTGAACCACTGCTAGAGGACGCTCCAGGTCCACTAATATTTTGTGACTGCTGCTGTGAATTCTGTGCAACATTACCATTTTGTGCATCTACATCATCAATCACATTTACTGGTTTGTACCAGCTACTCATCTTATCAAAAACAACATCTCTGATCACTGTAAACTTACGAGTAGAAGGGTTATAGCATCTATACCCTTTTTGCTGCAGAGAGTAACCAATAAAGATGCACTTCTCAGCTTTTGGATCTAACTTGGATCTCAACTCATCTGGCACATGTACATAGGCAATGCAACCAAAAATTTTCAAATGAGAAATATCTGGTTTCCTACCAGTATACCTCTCCTCTGGAGTCATCCCATGTATTGCTGCAGTGGGAGTCATGTTCATTATATAGACTGCTGTAGCAACTGCTTCAGCCCAATAAAAATCTGGCAAGTCTTTTTCATTGAGCATGGCACGAGATACCTCTCCAATATGCCTGTTTTTCCTTTCTGCAATTCCATTTTGTTGTGGGGTATAACTGCATGAATATTGCTGCTTTATGCCATGCTCCTGCAAGAACTTTGCAAACTCATTTGAGAGGTACTCTCCCCCTCCATCTGACCTTAGGCATTTTATTTGCAGACCTGTTTCTTTTTCAGCCATAGCTTTAAGGGTTTTGAAATGCCCAAAAACTTCACTTTTCTTTTTCATAAAATACACCCAAACTTTTCTGCTATAGTCATCAATAAAAGTCACAAAATAGTGACAGCCTCCAAGAGATGCAGCTTTAGTAGTCCACACATCAGAGTGGATTAATTCCAATGGCTTCTCACTCTCTTGAACATGTCTAGGAAATGGTTTCCTTGCCTGTTTTCCAAACTGGCAGGCTTCACATACCTTATGCATTTCTGCAACCTTGAATTTTGGCAATCCTGCAACAATATTTTGGGCCTGCATTGATTTAAGTCGCTGTACATTAACATGACCAATGCGTTTATGCCAGATATCAATATCTGCAACTACACCGGTCCCATGTGCAAACATTGCTGCACTCAATTCAGACATGTCTGCATCCAACGTAAACATTCTGCCCTTCTTCTTTCCTTTTGCTATCAAGCGATCTTTATTTTTCATATCCTCAACAAAGCATCCATGAGGATTAAATCTGACCTGCAAGCCCTGCTCAACCATTTGACCGATAGAAACCAGATTCTTGGTGATATTCGGGACATGAAATACATCAGACAGGTATTTCTTTTTCCCATCCTGCATAGACAAGGGAATTTTTCCAATCTGCACAATAGGATGTGCAGTATCATCACCAGTCTCCACAAATCCTGGTTTTTCCATTTTCCTCGCATCCTCCATCCATTCTGCATGACCTGTCATGTGGTTTGATGCACCTGAGTCAACATACCATACATCATTGCTTTCTTCTGCACTTGTCACAGAATTGTTCATGTGCTGCACCATGAACAAATGCTCATTTCTATCATCACCCTGTCTGCTAGAAGATGCATAATTCCCTTGTTGCAGTTTTCCATTCATGATGTCATTCTGCTTTTTATAGCAGTCTTTAGCCATATGACCCATTTTACCACAGTAGTAGCATTCAACATTACTGTTTGCATTTTGACCTCTTTGCCATCCACCACGACCTCTTTGGCTCCCCCTGCCTCTAGAGTTACCACGTCCTCCTCCATAGGACTGGTTTTCTTGAGTTTGCTGCATATTCTGATTTCTGCCACGGCCTCCAAATCGGCCTCCTCTACCTCTGCCTCTACCTCTTCCAGCATTTGAGTAGAAGACAGCTTCTTTTGAAGTTCCTCCTGAAGAAGATGCACCACCATTTCTCTGTTCCTCAGAAATTAGAAGAGCAATCAACTCCTCAAAGTCAGGAAATCTTTCACGAACTGAAATGGATGTCCGAAACTGTGCATAATCCTTTCCTAGACCATTTAAGGTCACAGAAACTAAATCATCATCTTCCACTGGCGACCCAATGGAAGCAAGTGCATCTGCAATCTTCTTCACCTTCATGTGGTAGTCATTGATGCTCATATTTTCTCTTTGCACATTGTGCAACTCTTGCTTGAGCTGCATTTTCATGGCTTGCGTATTTGTGCTATACATCTTTGACAAAGTATCCCATGCCTCCTTTGGCGTACTTACATCCTGAATATGCACAATCATAGAGTCTGAAATGCTGATTTTCCCGTGTGAGGGTGAAGCTATGGTTTTTGCAGATTTTCCCGTGTGAGGGTGAAGCTGTGGTTTTGCAGATTTTCCTAGTGACGATTTTGCATCAACAGGCAACAGGAATGATTCTGTAACTCCCAATGTCTCTGCGCACAAGCATACAATGCAATTTTTACAGTAACTTTTCACCGACCTGTAGAACAGTGGCTGCCCTGCATAAAACTGAGCCTTTTCTTGAGTGCGTGCAGAAAATTTCCGCCTCCAAAACAGGCCCCGAAATGGCCTCAAATAAAAAAAACAAGGTCGCCATGGGCTAAAGCCCTCTCCCGCAGAATATATTGCCCTCTTGCTTCACCGCGAAGGGCGTCTCAACCTGAGACAATGCACTCCTGCACTTTCCGGCTGTGCTACCTGCAGAGATCTGCTCCCAAAACAGAAAATGAAAGCAACACTGCTCCTCTTACCAGAACACCGCGAGCTTGGCTTGCTTTCTTGAGCTCCTTACCACGAACAAGGCTCTGATACCATGTCAAGATTGTGGGAGAGAAGGAAGGAGTCTCGCTTGAAGCTTTCTTGCTTGCACAATGGGGGAAGACACACAAGGGTGGAGGCTGAAAACAGTTTTCCTCTTCTTAGTTGTGTAAGCCAAAAGAACTCAAGTACAAAGAAATAGAAGAACCCTATATATGGGTCTCAAACTAAACTCAACTAACTAAGGTGGCATACTAACTGAGCCACGAACTAGAGTAGATAAGGATAGCTATCATGTAGCTATTATTCATGGGCGGTGTACCAACCGCGTCTGCAACTGACAAGTCGGTGACATAAATACACAACGGTCACCCTGGCGTATCACGAGTGGAGCTCGATATCTCAACATGAAAAACGAAGGTACTTGGAATTCCAAGAGGAGGAATCGGTCCTTTTGAAAGTGCCTAAGTCCTGCTACTCCACTCTCAAAGAGGGCAGCAGTAACAAGCTAGCCCATCACTTCTATGGCCCATACCGAATCCTAAAGAGAGTTGGTGACTTGGCCTACTGCTTAGAACTCCCCCCTACCACCAAAATCCACAATGTGTTTCATATTAGTCGGCTAAAACCCTTTGTAGGCTCCTCAATGGACTATGTGGAAGAACTTCCCCCCATAGATGAAGAGGGCATCACTCAATATGTTCATGAAGCAATCATTGGACAGCAAGATAAGCACTTATGATCCTGATCCATCAAAGAATACCTCATCAAATGGCAAGGCCTACCCTTGGAAGAAGCCTCTTGACACCCAGCAACCATCCTCAATGAATATCCCTATTGTCGTGAACCCCAATGGCTGGAAGACTAGCTGGTCATGCCCCACTACAAAGAGGGAGAGCACGTGATATGTGTAAATTTTTCTCACTAGAAAGGGGTTGCTAGCAGCCCCTTATTGGGGATGATTTTTTTTTAATGACCCATTCTTGGATAGTAAATTTTGGCCCAATAAGATTTGTAGTTTTTGTTTCACCCATTAAGGGGTTACTGGCGACCCCTTTTTGATGAAAAAACAAACCACAGATCCGAGAATATACAACATGGGGAGAATAGTGACCAATAGGTAAAAAAACCCATATCCTATTGGCCCCTATACTTCTCATGTAGTATATTCTCAGATCTGTGGTTTGTTTTTTTGCCAAAAAGGGGTTGCTAGCATCCCTTATTAAGAAAGGAAAACCCAGAAATCCAATTGGAAAAAAAGTTAATCTCGCAAGGAATGGGTTGGCAGAAAAAATTTTCGTCCGTCAACAACCCCTTTTTGGTGAGAAAAAATTACACACATCACATGCCTTCTCTCTCATCACCCTTTCTCTCTCTCCTCTCATTTTCTCAACTAATCAACAAATATTTACTTAATTAACTTTACGAGTGAAAGAGAGAGATATAATTTTCTAAATAGTAGATCTTTACACTCCTAGAAGCATAATATGAGATAGTCATACAAAGTAAAAGCCTATACACACTCGTTTAATCATTGCTTTATTGCTTAAAAAATATACGCATTTAAACATTTCTTTATTCATGTTGTTTCTCTCTCTCATCCCTCTCCCATCACTTTGTTACTCTCTCTTCTCTCGCCCAACTAGATTTGTGGTTTTTTTTTCACCCATTAAGGAGCTGTCGGTGACTCCTTTTTGGCGAAAAACAAACCACAGATCTGATAATATACAGCATGGGGAGAATAGGGACCAATAGCCTTTATTAGGTGAAGAAAACCCACAAATCCAGTTGGGCAAAAAGTTACTCTCACAAGGAATGGGTCACCAGAAATTTTTTTTGTTTGGTAAGGGGCTGCCGACAACCCCTATTTGGCAAGAAACAATTACACACATCACATGCCCTCTCTCTCATCACCCTTTCTCTCTCTCCCCCCATTTTCTCAAGTAATTAACAAATATTTACTTAATTAATTTTATTAGCAAAAGAGATATATAATTTTCTAAATAGTAGATCTTTACACTCCTAGAAGCATAATATGAGATAGTCATACAAAGTAGAAGCTTATACACACTCGTTCAAACATTGCTTTATTTCTTAAAAAATACACTCATTTAAACATTGATTTATTCATGTTGTCTCTCTCTCTCATCCCTCTCTTATCACTTTGTTACTCTCTCTTCCCTCGCCCAACTAGATTTGCGGTTTTTTTTTCGCCCATTAAGGGGCTGTCGGCAACCTCTTTTTGGCGAAAAACAAACCACAGATCTAAGTATATATAGCATGGGGAGAATAGGGACCAATAGCCCTTATTAGGTGAAGAAAACCCACAAATACAGTTGGGCAAAAAGTTACTCTCACAAGGAATGGGTTGCCATTTAAAAATTTTGTCTGGTAAGGGGTTGACGGCAACCCCTTTTTGGCAAGAAAAAATTACACACATCACATGCCCTCTCTCTCATCACCCTTTCTCTCTCTCCCCCCATTTTCTCAAGTAAGTAAAAAATATTTACTTAATTAACTTTACGAGAAAAAGAGAGATATATAATTTTCTTAATAGTAGATCTTTATACTCCTAGAAGCATAATATGAGATAGTCATACAAAGTAGAAGCTTATACACACTTGTTGAAACACTGCTTTATTCATGTTGTCTCTCTCTCATCCCTCTCCCATCACTTTGTTACTCTCTCTTCCCCCATCATTTTGTTACTCTCTCTTCCCTTGCCCAACTAGATTTGTCGTTTTTTACCCATACCTATTGGTCCCTATTCTCTCCATGGTGTATATTCTCCGATCTATGGTTTATTTTTTCGCCAAAAAGGGGTTGCTGATAGCCCCTTATTAGGCAAAGAAAACCCACAAATCCAATTGGGCAAAAAGTTACTCTTGCAAGGAATGGGTCCCCATTACTTAGTTTATTTTAATAAGCAATGTGCGTATACATTTCAAAGAAATTTGATTTATGTTGCACATTTTTAAAAACTAGCTCTAATTATGAAACTTGGTCTACTTATGAAGATAATTGTCATTATTAATGAGGTATTATATGCTAGTTCATGGAAGAAGACTTGGGAAACCTTCTCAAGACTAGCTTATTAAAACTATGTTTGTAGTATAGAACAACAAAAAGAACTAGCCTTGTGGATAGTCACTTGGCAGTTAAGTGCATGTGGGTGACGACACTACCAGGATGGGTGACCTCCTCGGAAAATTTTCCTACAAGCTAGTTGGAAGCTCCTCACACGCAGCCAATGCTGCCAACAAAGCCTTTGTAGCCCATTATTGCCAAGTATGCAAAGACCAAGATGCCAAGGTCTATGCCTTGGTCACCGCCTTAAGTCGTGTGCCTTGGAGTGTGCGCCCGTCCGACAACGTCGAAAGGGATTTGGAGGGAGGGAGGGAAGAGGATTTGTGGATGGGTGCAAGGGGGGGGGGGGGGGGGGGGGGGAAGAGGAGAGGGGGCCGGTGCTCCTTTCTTGGCTCTTACTTGCATCGCATTCGTTCGCACTGCGTTCATCCTCACTGACGTCCGTCCATCTGCACTCTCTCTCTCTCTCTCTCTCTCTCTCTCTCTCTCTCTCTCTCTCTCTCTCTCTCATATAAATACAAAAAAAAAAGTAAAAAGCATTATCTTATATCTCCTAAATTAAGAAATTAATTAACTATTAACAAATTATTTAAATTTTAATCTTAATAAGTCAACTAATTAACAAGTTAATCACTATTTGATAGTAATTAGCTAACTAATTAATTAATTAACTAATTAATAATTAATATAACTAATTAAATTAATTAGTAAATTAACTTACTAATTAAATAATTAAATATACTAAATAATTAATTAAGTAAAAAATCATTGAGTCAAAAAATAAGCGAATAAAACTATCTATTAACTAAATTAACCACTTTACTATTAAGTATTTAATTAATTATTAACCAAATTCACTTACTAATCAATCTATTGAATAATCAAGTAACTAATAAAAATTAAGTAATAGCTTTTTTGAACAACTAATTAATTAATAAATTTTTAGATTTGATTATTTAATGAGTAAGTAATTAATTAAGCAAATAATTAACCAATAAATTAATAACTAGTTAATAATTAATTATCTAATTAAAAACCAAGTAACTAATCAAGCAACCATTTAACCAATTAAGAAATTAATTATTAATTAACAAATAACATTATATTTTATATTAGTTACTTAGTTAAATAAATAATTACTTAAAATAATATTTAATAAATAAATAATTTTTATTTTAACTATTAATTAATTACTTAGCTAATAAAATTATATATTAATCGATTAGTTGAAATTAATAACTAATTGCTTAAAATTAATAACTACAAACTAAAAAGCAATTATTAATAAACAATAAGTGGTTACTTAAAATTACTAAATAATTAATTAAAGTTAATCTATAATAAATAATACTTTATTATTTATTAATAATTAGTTTTTAACAACTAATAATTATCTTTTATTCAAGTAGTAATGAATAATGGTAATATTTTGTATTTATTTTATTTAAAAGTAATAAATAATTTTATCACATAGTTATTTAGTAATTAAACTATTTATTACTCAATTAGTTAATATTAATCTATTAATTTATTTTTTATTGATTTTAATATAAATCAAATATTATTTAACAAGATGGTATTTGTTAGTTCATTGATTAGATATTTAGTATATTGATCAAATTATATCAAATTAAATAACTAGTTAATTTCTTAATTGATAATAGTTGACTTGTTTTTTAATTCATGTATACCAACTAGCTTATTGATTAATTAGTTATTATAGTAATCAATTAGTATGAAATGAACCATTGGTATATTAATATTACTTAACTTGTTTATTAATTTATATATTATTATTAATCATTTTATATAAATCAATCTATTATAATAATAATGCTAATTAATCAGTTAATATGATTGTACATTAATATGTTAGTTGTATGGGATTTTTTTGGGAGGGAATGAAGAGAGAGTGCAAGTGCATGTGGATTAGTATTGTTCTGCCCGCCGCCGCTGAGAAAAGGGTCATTGGCGTGCCTACATAATCTATCTTAGTTATTCGGGTTTAGGGTCCAAGTTTTGAGAGAGAGAATGCATGTGGGTCCTAGGATGGCTGATGAGAGTGTGCATGTGGATTGGGATTATTTTGTCGCCAAAGAAGGGGTCATTGGAGTGGCCCAATATTTGGTGTAGAAAAATATGACTAGCACCCCTCCCCCTTCTCACATCTCTCTCTTCGTATAGCACATATCTCCCAGCCTCCCTTTCTCCATCTCTCTCTCTCTCACATGCATTTAATGCCTTGCTATGTCAAAGTGGTTATATAAGGCCACACACCCCCTATGACACAATACCTCAAGTTGTGGATTATTTTCTTAATCTCGCAGGTACGTACACATCTGCCTCCCTCCCTCCCTCTCTCTCTCTCTCTCTCTCTCTCTCTCTCTCTCTCTCTCTCCATCACCCTCGATCTCTCTCCCTGGCTCCCTCTTGGTCCTCTCCAACCCCCCCTCTCTCTATCTCTCCATGGCACCCACATCCACTCACACACACACACACTCTCTATCTCCCTCTTTTGCTCTCTCCCTCCCACACAAATATTTATATCCTCACACACACACACACACACACTCTCTCTCTCTCTCTCTCTCTCTCTCTCTCTCTCTCTCTCTCTCTCTCTCTCTCTCTCTCTCTCTCTCTCTCTCTCTCTCATATCTGACACTTGTATCCATACACAAACACGCATACACACTCTCTCTAAACAGGCTAAACCCTAAACCCCAAACCTTTGTGTGTGTGTGTGTGTGTGTGTGGCACCCACATCCACTCACACACACACTCTCTCTCTATCTCCCTCTTTTTCTCTCTCCCTCCTACACAAATCTTTATATCCTCTCTCTCTCTCTCTCTCTCTCTCTCATATCTGGCACTCGTATCCATACACAGACACACACACACACACACACACACACTCTCTCTCTCTCTCTCTCTCTCATGCCAAATACTTTATATATATAGCACTCGCATGCACACACATGCATGTATACTCTCTATCTCCCTCCCTCTATCTCCCTCCCCCCCCCCCTCTCTCTCTCTCTCTCTCTCTCTCTCTCTCTCTCTCTCTCTCTCTCTCTCTCTCTCTCTCTCTCTCTCTCTCTCTCTCTCTCGTATAGGACATACACCCCCACACTAACTCTTTCAATGACACCCATATTTGACATAAGTATTTGTACATGTGTAGATAGCTTTGGAAATGGATCCAACATCCAGTGCTACACCAAATACCGAGGTCCACATATATGTATCTTCCCTCTCTTCCAAACCTATTATGCACTACACAAGTAGTCGGTTCCTGATGTTGAAGAAGGAAGACATTTGCAATGGCAATGGCTATCGTGTTCTTGGTATCACCCATGCAAATGGCCGAATACAAAGCACGCCGGTCCATAGTAACAATGACCATGAGGCTGTTCAAGTATATGTTTTGGAAACCTTGGTCTCACAAAGCATTGAGAAAACAACAATCACTATGGAAGCCTCACCACCCCCCTTGGACATTGAGAAAAAAAAAACCATCCCTACTTGAGATATCGAGCTCCACTCGTGATACGCCAGGGTAACCGTTGTGTATTTATGTCACCGACTTGTCAGTTGCAGACGCGGTTGGTACACCGTCCATGAATAATAGCTACATGATAGCTATCCTTATCTACTCTAGCTCGTGGCTCAGTTAGTATGCCACCTTAGTTAGTTGAGTTTGGTTTGAGACCCATATATAGGGTTCTTCTATTTCTTTGTACTTGAGTTCTTTTGGCTTACACAACTAAGAAGAGGAAAACTGTTTTCAGCCTCCACCCTTGTGTGTCTTCCCCCATTGTGCAAGCAAGAAAGCTTCAAGCGAGACTCCTTCCTTCTCTCCCACAATCTTGACATGGTATCAGAGCCTTGTTCGTGGTAAGGAGCTCAAGAAAGCAAGCCAAGCTCACGGTGGTCTGGTAAGAGGAGCAGTGTTGCTTTCATTTTCTGTTTTGGGAGCAGATCTCTGCAGGTAGCACAGCCGGAAATTGCAGGAGTGCATTGTCTCAGGTTGAGACACCCTTCGCGGTGAAGCAAGAGGGCAGTATATGCTGCGGGAAAGGGCTTTGAGGCCATTTCAGGGCCTGTTTTGCAGACGGAAGTTTTCTGCACGCACTCAGGAAAAGGCTCAGTTTTATGCTGTGCAGCCACTGTTCTACAGGTCGGTGAAAAGTTACTGTAGAAATTGCATCGTATGCTTGTGCGCAGAGACATTGGGAGTTTCAGAATCATCCTTGGTTCCTGTTTATGCAAAATCGTCACTAGGAAGTGACTGTGTGGTCAAATACCACTTTCGCCAGTTTTGCAGATTTGCGCTTGTGAGAGTAAAGCTGTGTTTTTTGCAGTGACAGAATTTCTTGCAGTATTCTGTAATGGCGTCTGATTCTCTTTCACAGATTGTCACTGAAAAGCTTGACAAGAACAACTTCCAAGCATGGAAGTTTAGAATGACGAATTTCCTTATGGGAAAAGGATATTGGGAATTTGTTGCAGGAAATGAAGAAGAACCAGTTCTTCCTGATGTTCCCAATCAACAGCAAATGCAGGCATTCAAAGCATGGCATGAGAGAGCCAGGAAAGTTATGTACTGGCTGTCTATCAGCATTTCAGACTCTATGATTGTGCATATTCAGGATGCAAGTACGCCAAAGGAGGCATGGGATACTCTGTCAAAGATGTATAGCACAAATACGCAAGCCAGGAAAATGCAGCTCAAGCAAGAGTTGCACAATGTGCAAAGAGAAAATATGAGCATCAATGACTACCACATGAAGGTGAAGAAGATTGCAGATGCACTTGCTTCCATTGGGTCGCCAGTGGAAGATGATGATTTAGTTTCTGTGACCTTGAATGGTCTAGGAAAGGATTATGCACAGTTTCGGACATCCATTTCAGTTCGTGAAAGATTTCCTGATTTTGAGGAGTTGATTGCTCTTCTAATTTCTGAGGAACAGAGAAATGGTGGTGCATCTTCTTCAGGAGGAACTTCAAAAGAAGCTGTCTTCTACTCAAATGCTGGAAGAGGTAGAGGCAGAGGTAGAGGAGGCCGATTTGGAGGTCGTGGTAGAAATCAGAATATGCAGCAAACTCAAGAAAACCAGTCCTATGGAGGAGGACATGGTAACTCTAGAGGCAGGGGGAGCCAAAGAGGTCGTGGTGGATGGCAAAGAGGCCAAAATGCAAACAGTAATGTTGAATGCTACTATTGTGGTAAAATGGGTCATATGGCTAAAGACTGCTATAAAAAGCAGAATGACATCATGAATGGAAAACTGCAACAAGGAAATTATGCATCCTCTAGTAGACAGGGTGATGACAGAAATGAGCATCTGTTTATGGTGCAGCACATGAATAATTCTGTGACAAGTGCAGAAGAAAGCAACGATGTATGGTATGTTGACTCAGGTGGATCAAACCATATGACAGGTTATGCAGAATGGATGGAGGATGCAAGGAAAATGGAAAAACCAGGATTTGTGGAGACTGGTGATGATACTGCACATCCTATTGTGCAGATTGGAAAAATTCATTTGTCTATGCAGGATGGGAAAAAGAAATACCTGCCCGATGTATTTCATGTCCCGAATATCACCAAGAATCTGGTTTCTGTTGGTCAAATGGTTGAGCAAGGCTTGCAGGTCAGATTTAATCCTCATGGATGCTTTGTTGAGGATATGAAAAATAAAGGTCGCGTGATAGCAAAAGGAAAGAAGAAGGGCAGAATGTTTACATTGGATGCAGACATGTCTGAATTGAGTGCAGCAATGTTTGCACATGGGACCGGTGTAGTTGCAGATATTGATATCTGGCATAAACGCATTGGTCATGTTAATGTACAGCGACTTAAATCAATGCAGGCCCAAAATATTATTGCAGGATTGCCAAAATTCAAGGTTGCAGAAATGCATAAGGTATGTAAAGCCTGTCAGTTTGGAAAACAGGCAAGGAAACCATTTCCTAGACATGTTCAAGAGAGTGAGAAGCCATTGGAATTAATCCACTCTGATGTGTGGACTACTAAAGCTGCATCTCTTGGAGGCTGTCATTATTTTGTCACTTTTATTGATGACTATAGCAGAAAAGTTTGGGTGTATTTTATGAAAAAGAAAAGTGAAGTTTTTGGGCATTTCAAAACCCTTAAAGCTATGGCTGAAAAAGAAACAGGTCTGCAAATAAAATGCCTAAGGTCAGATGGAGGGGGAGAGTACCTCTCAAATGAGTTTGCAAAGTTCTTGCAAGAGCATGGCATAAAGCAGCAATATTCATGCAGTTATACCCCACAACAAAATGGAATTGCAGAAAGGAAAAACAGGCATATTGGAGAGGTATCTCGTGCCATGCTCAATGAAAAAGACTTGCCAAATTTTTATTGGGCTGAAGCAGTTGCTACAGCAGTCTAGATAATGAACAGGACTCCCACTGCAGCAATACATGGAATGATTCCAGAGGAGAGGTATACTGGTAGGAAACCAGATATTTCTCATTTGAAAATTTTTGGTTGCATTGCCTATGTACATGTGCCAGATGAGCTGAGATCCAAGTTGGATCCAAAAGCTGAGAAGTGCATCTTTATTGGTTACTCTCTGCAGCAAAAAGGGTATAGATGCTATAACCCTTCTACTCGTAAGTTTACAGTGAGCAGAGATGTTGTTTTTTATGAGATAAGTAGCTGGTATAAACCAGTAAATGTGATTGATGATGTAGATGCACAAAATGGTAATGCTGCACAGAATTCACAGCAGTAGTCACAAAATATTAGTGGACCTGGAGCGTCCTCTAGCAGTGGTTCACATTCTTCGCCATGGACAGGCAGATTGAGATCAGGAGAATCTTCTCAAAGCAATGCAGATAGTGGTATGCAGGTATCACGAAAAGGAAAAGAGAAGGTTGATCAGCCCATGTTTGATGTGAATGCAGGTCACTCTTATGTGGATGGTGAATCCAGTGGCTCAGAACAGAGCATTGATGATGAGTTGGGTATTCCTTCTATTATTACACCTGGACTAAGGAAGACCAGGGATGTTTTGAGAGCACCTGGGAGTGAACCTACTTTGCGCAGGTCTACGAGAGCTAGGTATCCTATGGATAGGCTGAAATATGATGTATTTACAGCCATTCACTATGCATATATGGTCAAAGTGATACAGGAACCAGAACCCACTTCTTTTGAGGAAGCCATGGGAAAAGAAAAATGGGAGAAAGCCATGGATGAAGAAATGGATGCCTTGGAAGCAAATGCTACATGGGAATTGGTACCTTTGCCTAAAGGTAAAAATGCAATTGGCTGTAAGTGGGTTTATAAGGTGAAGCACAATGCAGATGGTTCTGTGAACAGATACAAGGCAAGATTAGTAGTCAAGGGGTATGCACAAACATATGGCATTGACTATGAAGAAACATTCAGTCCGGTTGCAAGGATGGCAACCGTAAGAGCAGTCATTGCTATGGCTGCATCAAAGGGATGGTCTTTACATCAGATGGATGTAAAGAATGCCTTCTTGCATGGTGATTTGCAAGAAGAGGTATATATGGAGCAGCCGCCAGGTTATGTGCATGCTGTTCATCCTGAGTTTGTTTGCAGGTTGAAGAAAGCCTTGTATGGCTTAAAGCAAGCACCTAGAGCATGGTCTGACAAGATAGGACAGTATCTTGTCACTATTGGCTTTCAGATTTCCAAGGCAGATTTCTCACTTTATGTGAGGAAAACAGAGAAAGGTATTATGCTACTTGTCATTTATGTTGATGATTTGATTATGACAGGTGACAGTGATGAAGATATCCTTCATGTGAAAATGCTATTGAAGCAGAAGTTTGAGATGAAGGATTTGGGAGAGCTGCGATATTTCTTGGGCATTGAGGTGATTAGATCACCAAGTGGGATACAGCTCTTGCAGAGGCAGTATGGATTGGACATGCTGTCCAAATATGGGATGACAGGCTGTAAGCCTATTTCAGTTCCTTTGGAGCAAAATGTGAAGCTGAGCACAGATGCATGTGAGCTTCTAGAAGACCCTACTATGTACAGGCGCATAGTAGGAAGTTTGATTTATATGACTATTACCAGGCCAGATTTGAGCTATGCTGTTGGATTGGTAAGTCAGTTTATGCACGCTCCAAGGAAACCACATTTGGATGCGGCTAGACGCATACTCAGGTATGTGAAGTCCACATTGCAGTATGGACTATTTTATGAGACTGGGGTTCATATACAGTTGCATGGATACACTGATGCTGATTGGGCTGGTAGTATTTCTGATAGACGATCTACCAGTGGATATGTGTTCTCTTTTGGGAGTGATGCAGTCACTTGGAGCAGCAAGAAACAGCCTACAGTTGCCTTGTCGAGCACAGAGGCTGAGTACAGGGGTGCAGCAATGGCTGCATGTGAGGTAGCTTGGTTGCATAAGCTACTTTATGATATGCATCAGTCTACAGATGGACCAGTTGTCATTTATTGTGACAAAATGAGTAGTATACACTTGGCAAATAACCCAGTCTATCATGCTAGAACAAAGCACATTGAGGTGCATTATCACTATGTGCGAGAGAGGGTTTTACTAGGTCTTATTGATCTAGTTTATGTCAGCACAGAGGATCAGGTAGCTGACATATTCACGAAGGCATTGGGCGCAGAGAAGCTGCGCAAGTTCAGAGACCTGCTTGGTGTGCAGGAATTGGGATTGAGCTCGAGGGGGAGTGTTGAGATATCGAGCTCCACTCGTGATACGCCAGGGTAACCGTTGTGTATTTATGTCACCGACTTGTCAGTTGCAGACGCGGTTGGTACACCCTCCATGAATAATAGCTACATGATAGCTATCCTTATCTACTCTAGTTCGTGGCTCAGTTAGTATGCCACCTTAGTTAGTTGAGTTTGGTTTGAGACCCATATATAGGGTTCTTCTATTTCTTTGTACTTGAGTTCTTTTGGCTTACACAACTAAGAAGAGGAAAACTGTTTTCAGCCTCCACCCTTGTGTGTCTTCCCCCATTGTGCAAGCAAGAAAGCTTCAAGCGAGACTCCTTCCTTCTCTCCCACAATCTTGACACCTATCACGCTTGATGTGGAATTGCAGGAGATGCAAAAATCCTCTTATGCTATAAGTGTGGTTGAGTACATAATGTCTTCGGGGGGCTTGACACCGAGTCTTACATCATTTGCTTCAGAATAGAAGCGCTATAGATAGAGTGGAGGAGATCCCAATTTTCTATGATGGCAATGTGGCATATGAGCTTTCACCAGTAGCAAACAATATGTGTCCAATGGAGGGTATGGACCAAAAGTATGATGGCCATTACTGTACAAAGCCCACATCAACATCGATGGCATTCCTCGATACTATTCGCAAAAGCAAATGTATCGAAGAGCCAGAGTGTCCCAATAGAGATTGCACTGGTAGGTTGATTTTTAGCTCCCCAAACAGGGTGGCATGGATAGATGCAATATAATTCATTCGTTGCACTATCATTGAAGTGATTGCAGAGTTGCATGACATGGTTCTAGTACCCTATCTCAAGTAAATCACACTAATCAAGTTCAAATACATGCCATGCAGGTAAAATCAGTACCACTATACCGAGTGTTGGAATGTCAGCTATTGGTCTTGGAAGCCTTGGATGCTTCTATTGTAAGAACCCCCCCATCTTGCTCTCCAAGTGCTAGTGTGTAGTGTATTATGTCATGTTAGCAAGGCCAATGTCAAGACTATTTATTCATCAAGGCACACATAACCATGAGGTGCAAAGAGGCACATGTAGAGATAATTTCAAATAGGTGCGAAAGACCATAGAGGAAATGGTAAGAGACTTTAGTGCAGCTGGACCTCGACACCTACAAATGACTGTGGCTAGAAGGCTAGTGATGGTGCCTTGGTTCGTGAGCAAGGTGTCCTCATGTCCGATAGTGAACTCTCGATGATGCTCGAGGGACTCCAACCACTCATTCAGAGGAACATGTAGCATATTATTCCATTCACAACACATTTCAAAATATCTTTAAAAGGCCATGAATATGAAGATCAATATTTTGTGCATGCAAGTTCCAAACACATGGTCCGTACAGCACCATGCGTGTTGAGAGTGATCAAGGAATGGAATCTGGTCTTCTAAAGTTAAAGCAATGTTGTGCATACAGATTTTCACATGGTAGCCTATATCTTGGGCAAGCCATTGACAATGATAGTAGGTGCTTTATATTCAAAATGTCAACAACTGGGGCCAGCCTCAAGGGTTGACTTAGTGAATCATATGCAAAGGAATGGCACTGGCAACCTACACAATAGTTGGGTATGCTTTGACCATGTGCATTGCATTAATGATTGGACCACCATGGCAGTACATGTGTTTGACCCAAGGTAGTTTCTCTTACCTGATTCTACCAACACAACACAAACTTAAGTAACATAGTTCTCCTTACTCTCCCATTCCTTTCTTGTGTTTCTATAGTGTACAGGAGTTGATAACATTGGCAATATGTGAGATGAAGGAAGAGGATACAGATGCACAAGCTCTTTTTTGGACAAAGATGAATGAGATGATGGAGAAGTGTGGACACCCGAGCATTGATTTTCTAGGATTCATGGCAGATGAGGCAACTATACCGATCATCCGCATAGTGTTCAATGGTGGTCTGGACAACATAATGCAAGGAAGGGAGAGATCTTGCTTATTTCATTGGAAAAAGTCTCCAAATACACACATCATAGTATGTGCATAAGAGTTTTCAAGATGAGCATAAGCGCTTGTGCCGCATGTGGAGGTGTGCAATCACGAAAGATGATGCAACAATGCAGTATCTATTCATTTGGTCTTGGTGGGCCTCGGGGAACATTGCAGATTGCAATATACCAGCAATGGATTGTTGGCTTAGTTAATGGCATATCAGATATCCATTTGGAGGTGGCACTTTGTTGGGGTAAGACTAGTTTGTAATAGTAGGATGTGACGTATGGTGCATTTGTTTTCTCAAGCTCCATACCTTCTCATGCTATATTTTTTTCCATGTGGTGGAGGACATTGCTCATATGCCAACCACAAACTTGGCAGAGCCAATTATGAAAGTTGGTTGGCAAGGGAGGGATTTAAGGGATTTATCAGCTTGTACGATGCATGTGTCAGTGATTTGGCCAACATCTACTACAGAGCACAAAATGACATGCATTCATCGGTGGAAAGTTCCATTGTGCAGGACCCAATGATGCAGAGAAGCTTTTGAGTCGATTACAACAAGGAATTAGCCCCACACCTTGAGCAACGATAAGGATGGTTGAGGAGGTGGCAAGAGGAACTGAATTGCATAAACACCCTAATTTTTTAGGGGACAATGTGACTGTAGTAAGAAAACACAAGGTTGATGGGAAAGTGGGGTCTGAGGAAGCCAACGCTTCTCACAGGACTGAGTATGTGACTGAAAACATACCTAGAAGAAAGGGTACAAGAAAACTAAACTTTGAGAATGCTTTGCCTTACGACCAATAAAGGGAAATATCACCAAATTGTTAAGAGGAAATGGTGATAGAGACAATCCTTCGTGACATCGTTTGGGCTATAAGAAGGATTCTAGCTTGCAGTCATGTACAATGTCAAGGATGGTTGGGAGCTAGAGAGGAAAAATGCAAAAAACCTATAAAAAATATGTCACATGGTATGCCTGCACCTTCATTTTGGGGCATCATGGAGT
The DNA here is from genome assembly GCF_053477565.2 of Lygodium microphyllum. Classification (NCBI taxonomy): domain Eukaryota; kingdom Viridiplantae; phylum Streptophyta; class Polypodiopsida; order Schizaeales; family Lygodiaceae; genus Lygodium; species Lygodium microphyllum. The sequence goes on from NC_141148.1 coordinate 116,034,615, forward strand.
GGTCTAGCTCAAGAGGAGAAGCTAGCAATCAACATGGAATGTGACTGGAGCCCCAAGAGGAACACCAAGGAAAAGGGAATTCTCTTGCAAGAAAATCTATCTTGTAACATCAACAAGCTTTTTTATTATGTTTTATATGATCACAATGAAGAAAAGAACACCAGGCACAACAAATCTTCATACAACATCATGTAGATCTCCCACGGATTTGATAGAATCAACCATATTCTTCAATATCTTCACAAAATCCATCAATAGAACCAAGAAAGCAAAGGATTACACCATCTTTGAATGGAAATACATCACATAGTATTCATCTTCAATATCTTCATAGTCTTCTCTCTCAATCTCTCACATACAATCACTCTGTTTCAATAGAATTGACTATCTCTGACTCTCTCTCTCTCTCTCCATCAATAATACATCATATCCTCTCTACAATCTCTCAAAAATCACTCTCAAAAATCCTTCTTAGATCGTGGATACCCCTCCCAAGAGGTATGTCTGATATGAAGAGTCACCAGAGCCACTACAGTGTCTTTTCATAGCTCACTACTGTCACTTCACTCCAGTCTTCACTTGAGTCTTCAGCAGCTACTTCTTTCACTTCTTTTAGCTCTTTTGCACTTGTATTCACCTCTTTCCAAGGCTAGAAAACTTTCCCAAGCTACACATACATTCTACAGAACACATACAAAAGCATACAGAACAGTCACAGTACAGTACCAGAATAGCTACAGTACAGAACAGAATAGAGACATAAGCTCTACAGAAGACCTACAGAAGGTTACAGAAGGTCATCAAAACCTCATAATTCATACTCAAACCATTCCAAACTCTCACAAACCATTTAATAAGCTTTCACAAGATCTCAATCTTCATCAATCAATACTCCATCCCTCCTTACAGAAGACAATCAGAACAAAACAGAACAAAATAGAAGCTATACAGAAGGTATACAGAACCAATCAGAACATCTCATAACCTCACATCTCTACTAATAAACATCATGAACTTCCAAAACACAATCAATATCATCCAAAACACTCTCAAACCACTTTCAAACCAATCAATCATCTCATAAAATCAACCATTCAACTCTCAAAAACAACAAAAATCAGCCAAAAAACAAGTCATTTCAACACTCAACATATCCCCACACTTAATAAGGAAGCGTCCTCGCGACCTAGGAAAAAGGGAATACAAGTTCATTCAAAAGCTCAACTTTGATCTTCAATATCTCTTAAAAAACAATCCATCCAACCACGACCCCAACTTATAACCTGTATCTGATATAAAAATACAACGAAAGGAAAACCCTTTATACATTAACACTTCTTATCAAACTGAAAATCACAACAAACTTGTAGAGGATATAAGAGGTTTCTTCTTCTTCTTCATCAGCATCTTCAACTCTCCAACCACGATCCCATCACCACAATTTTCCAAAATGTAGCTTGCACGAAAGCCAATCCAATAGGCAACCACCACGTTCTTTTTACATAAATGAACTCACAACACAAACACTACACACAACACAACCATCTGAAGGACTCCTCCAAAAAGAGAGTTTTTCATTAAAAATCATCCACCATACATTGGAAAAGGTATCAATGAAGATGATCCCTCTTGAAAGATTGATGATTTCGGAAACGATCCATAGACAAGGATTCATCTACAAATGTTTTGGGAGGATTCTGAAAAAACTGAAGACAACACATCCTTTCCAATAGGACAAGGTATCTTCTAGGCAAACAAAGGGCATGAAAATACAATATATCCAGCTACTGGGAATCAATGCTCACATTGACATTCATGCACAACTTTGGAATAGGCTTGGAATCATTATGAGAGTGCCTATGCATATACGCCAAGTACCAAGCAAAGTGAGCAGTTAATCGCACTGAAGGATCTGCAGATTGGGAATACTACTGAGCAAAATGAATATAGTTTTGATAAGCTTGACTGACAGCTGTCCATTCTCCTGGGATTACCGGCCAGTTTATCTGAGGTCCTGTAAGAGAATCATTTGAGCTCCATCCCCTTCTTCGGGAAATCTGATGATCAAACCCGTCATAGTCACTAACCAACTGAGGTGGTTGAGATATAGAAGTGTTAGGAGAGGGAAGTGGAATAAGGAAAAGTGGATGAAGGGAGGGGTAGGCAAAATCATAAAAGGAAGAATGATTTAAAGAAGGAGTGGCTGAAATTTGTAGGGAATCAGTTAAAAAGGGTGTTAACTGACACTACAAGGGACTGGGGCAATAGCGACGCCGATTAGCGACGGCGTTTATCGGCATCGCTATTGGCGTCGCTATTTGCGTCGCTATATGCGTCGCATTTGCGATGCAAATAGCGACGCATATAGCGACGCAAATAGCGACGCCGCAGGGAAAAAAAGCGCGGCCGAAACCAGAGCGCTGTTTTCATTTTGTTTTCTTCGCCTTTTGAGAGCGAGAGCGAGGGAGAGAGCCAAGGCTTTGTGAAAGAAGAGGAGGAAGAGACTTGTTGCCGCCGCCACCGCCACCGTCGTTGTTCGCGAAGGAGAGGAGGAGCCCTCGTTGCAAAGAGAAGCCGCCCACGCTCGCCATATCTCATTGGTGAGTCTCCCTCTCTCTTTCTTTTACTTGTTGAAGGTTTAAATCGTTCTCTTTTGTTTATTTAGGAGAGGAAAAGAAAGAGAAGGAGAGGGAGAGGGAGAGAGAGGGAGAGAAAGAGAGGGAGAGGGAGAGAAAGAGAGTGAGAGTGCATTCTCTCTCTCTCTCTCTCCCTTTTGCTTGTTTAATGTTTAAATTACTTTCTTCTTTGCTTGTTTAGGAGAGGAAACGAGAGAGTAAGAGAGAAAGAGAGGGAGAGGGAGAGGGAAAGGGAAAGAAAGAGAAAGAGAAATAGAGGGAGAGGGAGAGGGAGGGGGAGGAAATAGGAGAGGGAGAGAAAGAAAAAGAGAGGGAGAAGGAGGGAGAGTGCATTCCCTCTCTCCCTCCCTCTCCCTTTTGCTTGTTTAATGTTTGAATCACTTTATTTTTTGCTTGTTTAGGAGAGGAAATGAGAGAGAAAGAGAGTGAGAGGGATAGGAAGGGGAAGGAAATGAGAGAGGGATATAAAGAGAAAGAGAGGGAGAGTGCATTGTATCTCTCCCTCTCCCTTTTGCTTGGAGGATGTTTAAATCACTTTATTTTTTGCTTGTTTAGGAAATGAGAGAGAAAGAGAGATAGAGAGGGAGAGGGAGAAAAAGAGAGGGAGAGGGAGAGGGAGAGGGAGGGGGAGGGGAAGGAAATGAGAGAGGGAGAGAAAGAGGGAGGGGGAGGGAGAGGGAGCGAGGGAGCGAGGGAGAGGGAGAGGGAGAAAGAGGGAGAAAGAGGGAGGGAGAGGGAGAGGGAGGAGGAGGGAGGAAATGAGAGAGGGAGAGAAAGAGAACGAGAGGGTGAGGGAGAGGGTGAGAGAAAGAGAGGGAGAGGGAGAGGGAGAGGGAAGGGAATGAAATTTAAGATAATATACGTATCGATAATGGTATGCAATGTGCTTTGCATACGGCCACGTACTTCATCAAAATTAACCCAAAATTATTGTTATAGAAGTGGAGATCCCTTAAATTGAGTATAGGATAATTTCTCTCAGGTCTTATGACTATGAGTAGAATTGATTGAAATAAATTTTATTTCTATAGTTGTAAAATTTCATAGATCGCGCGCATTAATTTTAAAATGGATTACTTATACTCAAAGCCGAGATATAACAAAAAATTATCTACCGGGACAAACAAATCATTGAGCATGATACAAGGCCGAGATATAACATCGGAAAATCTCTCGACTACTATATACAATGCAAGGTTTATGGTCAACTTGCAAGTTGACGTACATCTCCAAAAAGCTATCCATTTAAGCCTCGTTTGCTGTAATGTAGATAAGATGGCAAACGAAGAAGGTCCTATTGTTCAAGACCGCGAGTCGTATCTTAATCAGCGTGTCCCATGTCCTTGCTCTCAATGCAAGTTGGCAATTAGACGAAAACGCCGATTGTCTATAGAAAACGTACGACGATTTGGCGAGTTTCAACCTGAGATTATTGATCAGGCGATTGCATATTTTCAGCAAACGGTATTTTCAAGTTAGCATTTTTCATGCATTGTACTCTCAAGCTAATTGAAAACCATACACAATAAGATTGGGTCTTGTTGGCAAATTTTGTGTCCAGGGGGGTGATGTCTCGACCCAAGGGGGAGTGCACCCTTTGTGGCCAATTAGAAGAGTTCGTGGACGTGAGATGGATGGATGGCAGGAGCCAATAGACCACTCGCAAGGCCCATCTATATCGTCAATGCCAGAGGAGACAGACAACCTTCCCGACTTGCCTACAATCTTGGAGCCTGAGATGGAGGCAATGATCGATGCATTGATTCCCATGGATGTTGAGACATCTGACCCGCTTAGAGAGGAAGCATCCATACCATTATATGATGGGTGCCGAGTATCTCGGTTGAAGACATTGCTTGCACTCTTAAGTGTGCAAGCGAAATACGGTTGGAGCGATACGAGTGTGACTGAGTTATTCAGGTACCTTGCATATAGACTTCATTGTTTTTTTAAAAAACAGTATTATTGTAAATATGGATGGATTTTTCAAGGTGTTTTATGATGTTTTCAGGTTATTGAAATATCATATATTGCCACCTGCAAACACCATGCCTGAGTCTCGTGATGATGCACGACATGTTTTACGGAAGCTTGGCATGGACTACAATAACATCCATGCATGTATCAACGACTGCATATTGTTTCGAGATGAATACGAGACTATGGAGACATGTCCAAAGTGTGGTGCTCACAGGTATCGACAGGACTTGCAAGGGCAGACCATCCCTCAAAAAGTCCTCAGACACTTTCCGCTCATCCCCCGCATAAACCACATGTTTCGCACGTCTGCCATGGCAAGCTTGACAACGTGGCATGTGCAGAATAGGTCTACGGATGGAGTGCAACGAATATCAGCAGATTCGCGCGCATGGAGCCACATTGACTCTACCTTCCCAGGCTTTGCGCGAGAGCCAAGGAATCTTCGGCTCGGTCTCGCCATGGATGGTGTGAACCCATTCGGTCTGCGCTCGACTTCTTACAGTGTGTGGCCTATAGTGCTTGTCAACTACAACATTCCTCCATGGCTTTCTACGAAGAAAGGACATCTCATCCTTAGCTTGCTCGTCCCGGGCCGCTACAAAGTAAAAAATATGGACGTGTATCTTCGTCCATTAGTCGATGAGCTTAAGATTTTGTGGGAGGAGGGGGTCACGGTGCAAGATATGAGCAGGCGCGATGGTCGGCGGTCAGCCAACATTCGAGCCATTCTCATGTGGACGATGCATGACTTTCCGGGATTGGGAGAGTGCTCAGGTGAGCAGACCTTTGTTCACGCCGGTAATATCTATATTTTATTTCATTCAATCAAGTATTCACTAGGTCGTGGATCGCCTTGCAGGTCTCGTTACCTCAGGTTATCATGCATGTCCATTGTGTGGGCCACAGTTAGACTCCCGAAGGTCACGAACCATGAAGAAGATGGTATATCAAGGACACGCCACTTTCTTGCCGGAGGATCATGAACTCAGGGAAGGTTTTCTTGGACGACCTCCAGCACGTATGAACGCTGCAAGCTGGTACGAGCTGAAAATGGTAAACCCGGAATCACATCCAAATGGAATGCGACGGTTCTCAGTTTTCTACGAGTTGCCATATTGGACCCACTTACAGGTCAACCACTTGTTGGATCCCATGCATATTTTCAAAAATGTGGGCAGCTTGCTATGGGACCACATCACAGGAAAGAGAGACACTATAGGGTCACGAATGGATTTAAAGGAGGTAGGTAAGATGGAGGCGCTTTGGCCGCAGTCGAGTGCTGAAGGGGGAGTGCAGCTTCCTCGCGCTCCCTGGGTTTTGTCTACCAAAGAAGAGCGCATTGTGAAGCAAGTAATCAAGTCTATCCGCACTCCAACGGGTATGATGCGTTCTCTCAGGTCTGCATTTTCTAAAGATGACCAAATGTCTGGGCTAAAATCCCATGATTGGCATAAGATATGTCAGGTTTGTGAACAGAATGGATTTTAATTAGCGTGGACATTTTGAAATTTGAAAAGTGACCATTATTCTTAATGCTTTCTCATTTGTGGCAGTTTGTCCTACCGATCGCGATCGCGGGATGCCTAACTCCAGAAATTCGCGGGGCCATTTACAAGCTGTCGACTTTGGTGCAATGGATCTCACAGAAAGAGATTAAGACGTCCTCTATTGAATCCGCAAGGCGGGGAGCAGTTGAGACGATCTGTCTCTTTGAGAAATACCTGCCCACTAGCATGCTCACGATACAAGTTCACCTTCTTGTGCATCTTGTGGACGAAGTGGAGATTGCCGGACCTGTCCATACGCGATGGATGTTCTTCCTGGAGCGCTTCATGAAAACCCTGAAAGGCTTTGTGCGACAACGAGCTCGTCCGGAAGGTAGCATGGCGGAGGGTTGGTTGGTGTCAGAGGCATTAGTGCATATCTCACAATGGCTACCAACGGTGGAACCAGACAATGAAATGCTATGGACGCTCAAGGACGATGACAGGCTGACTGGAGATGTGGTGGTTGGAAATGGGGTAGAAAAAAGAATGGATGCCTCAATGGAAGAGAAAGTGAATCGCTTTTGTATGTTGCACCATGCCTCCATGGAGACGTGGCTCGCCAAGTACCAGATTGCAAGGCAAGATCGAGAGGAAGCGCGAGCTGAATTCCGACGCAGTATGCGTCACCGACCGATTCGATATCCCGAAGGCATGGAGGAGATGCCGCGGTTTATGTCAACACGATGGTTGCATGGAGCCTTGATCGCAGCATCCAGCGAAGGGGCAGAGGTCTCAATGGAGGAGTAGGAGTTCTCGAGGGGATGTAGTCCAAAGGTAATGAGGGGTTTAGAATGTGTCGTATCTGAATTTGTTTGCTACATCTAATTTGAGTGTTTCAATGTGCAGTACAAAATATATAGTGCAGTGTGGTCGCGCGGACGGCATTTTCGGGTGGAGCGTATTGACAAAATGCGCTCCACAATGGACTGTGGTGTCATGGCAAGGTTTGAGCAAGAGAGCCGGCGACGAGCAACGGATCCGAACACGGTTGTGGATGAGATGGAGCATTTTGGGAATTTGCAAAGTATTATTACGGTGGATTACCGTAGCTTCTCCATGATAATATTCGATGTGCAGTGGTTCAAAGTGGTACTTGGAGGAGCTGGCGCAACGGTTCGACGAGGTCCATTTGGATTTCTCGAAATAGATTTCGAAAAAAAATGGACGGATTTGCGCGACACCTTTGTGTTGCCGGCACATTGTGAACAGGTAATCTTCTAGTCATTTGCTTGCTAATTGTAATACGACATGCTTTATGTCACAATGGTTTGAAGACGGTTTGTAAGTGTTTGTGAACAGGTAATCTTCTATCCAAATCCCCGACAACCTCGATGGTGGTATGTTATACCTTCAACTCCTAGAGGTGCGAGAGTATACGATCAAAGCGATGTTCCAGGCATAGATGAAGAATATATGCAAATAGAGGGATCGAAATTACAAGGGGTGGAGGCCACCGCAAGCTTGGAGACCGCATCGGCTAACAATGATGGAAATACAGAAGTCGTAGAATTTTTTGAGAACGAGGCAGACTCGTTCTTTTGTGGTGACATGTCTATCGACCTTCCAGTGTATGCAGAGTTATGTCAGGAGATTAACATGGGACCATAGAATACTTCATTCTTGGAGAATTGTATTACTCAATTCGTTGTTTAGATCTTCCATAAAGGTAGATAAGATATGCATTTTAAGATGGATTTTTCAAAAATGATTTATATTAATGCGCTTTGTATAGTTTCAATTGATTATTCTAACATTATTTTTTATCTCTGCAGGTATCTTTATTTTCAGGATGAGTCAAGGGATGAGCGATGAGGAGTTTCAGGAGATGATGGCACGTATGTCTCCAGATCAGCTCGCGAGATTCAGAGAGATAGCAGATCAGGAGCTGTCTCGTTCTTCGTCAGGGCGCTCTGCTAGATCAGCTTCAGTGCGATCAGATGCTTCAGCTTCGAGCAGACGATCTCGACGCTCGCGACTTGGGCCAGAGAAAGGGACTGCGACTGCAGGAGGATCAGGGGGGTGCTGCCGTGGAGACACGGACGCGGTGTCTCCGTCTCGTCGTTCAGCTAGAGCTCGGTCACCTCCAGGATTTGTCACACCTATGGGGACGTCCACTCCAGTTACTCCGGCTTTTGCGCAGCCGTCGGCAGATGTCACGCCTTTTGGTGGCACTCCTTTTGGTGGCACCCCCTCTGGTGGCACTCCTTTTGGTGGCACCCCTTTCAGTGGCACTCCGGGAGAGGGTACCCCCGTCGGTACACCGGATGTTCAGGGGTCTCCTGGATATGCCCAGGAGCGTGGACGGAGATGGGAGAGGGCCCATACGAGGCACACTCCTAGGGATTATGGATACCTAGTGGATGGCAGGTCAGGAGCTATCATCATGAATGATGAGGGGAGGAGGGTGATAGCTCGCATGAGGGAGTTGTGCCAACAAGTTTTTCGGCACAACGTCCTGGATCATTGGAGGAACATACCGGAGGGGAGCAAGGAGTACATAGTAGCATCCTTGCATGAGGAGTTCCCGGTGCCAGCCGCAGTGGATAGATTCTCTACGGGCTGGATGATGGATTGCATGCGTGCATACATGTCACATAGACGATCCGACGCACGCAAGGCAATCAAGAGTGGGGCTCCAAAGCCCGAGTGGTTAGATGCAGAGGACTGGCGCCGACTGAGGGAGGAGGCTACAAATTCGCCAGGACGTTGGAGTCAGCAGCGGGAGGCGGCGAGGGCACGAATCGAGGCCGGATCGGTACATCATCTTGGGAGTGGCGGCCACAGGACATATTTGGAGGACTTTGTAAGTTTCTCTTTTGTTTTGCTTATTTGTTTTTTTGAGATATTATTTGTACTGACAATCATATTTCTAACAGTTAGCATTTTGTTTTCTTTGCAGCAATCCATTACAAATCGCGATCCGCAAGGCCTTGAGACTCAATATGCAGAGAGGCACGGTCTCAGATCATTGATCGACCGATTGTACAGACGCGGCGGCGCAGTAAGTCTCTCATCTTTCATGTCCGTAGTTACCATGAGATATTTGAATGCATTATTGTATGGTGGATTGATATGTTGTTTCTTTTTCTGCAGAATCCGTTTGATGCTCCTTTGCAGAGGGACGAGCTTTCGGGGGACGACGATTTGTAGCTCGCCCTCGGATCCTTAGCGCTCACATACCTTTAGTTTTTAGTCGCCCGATCTATGTAGACATTTTCTATGTATTAGTGATATTGTTTTATGATTGTACCAATCGCATTTTATGCGATATCATGTATTTATTTCATCTATCAGTTTTATGATTTCAGTATAGATTCTTTTTGTTTGCAAACGCTTTGTATGCAGCAGTGCAGAAACTATTTTGTATGGCTCTCATACAGCACACAGTGCTATATGTGGTAGGGCAGCTTGCTGCCCTGCCACAAAATTTTTTTTTCCTCTGTTACCGTCGCTATTTGCGTCGCAAATTTACTGCAGGCGTCGCTATTGTCGTCGCTATCAGCGTCGCAAATTCTACATAACCGTCGCTATATGCGTCGCTATATGCGTCGCATATAGCGATGCATATAGCGACGCTAATAGCGACGATTCCATGGCGTCGTCAATAACGACGCTTTTTGCGACGACGGGGGCAAATTTTGTTGTTTGTATTTTCGTCGCTTTAAACGTCGCTATAAGGTCTATATCTTGTAGTGTGATAAATAGGAAAGGTGGAAGGTACATGAATGGATGGAGAAGGACATGGTGGAGAAGGGGAAAATACTCTATCATCAATAAAGGAGTAGTATGAAAAAATGAAAATTTGAGGAAAAGAGGAAGGTTGGAAAAGAAGGGGTAAAATGGTTGTGGAATTGGATTGACAAAGGGAAAGATATATATGATATTGGTGAGCCATTTGTTGGTAATATAGGAGGGTAGGAATAGAAGGTCCTAAGATAGATCTTCTATGATAGGCAGCAAAAAAGGTAGAATCAAACGGATTATGTTTTGAAAGATAAGCTAAGAGATCCACCCTCAGTTGATTAGTACTTTGGGTATAAGTAGGGGCTGTGTTCTGTCTTTGATTCAGGACCACAGAATCAATCATGGTATGCCAGCAATTATCAGGGCAATTAGCCACTTTGGAGGAGTAACTCTGGAACATGTCAGCTAGGCGCAACTCCAAATGGTTGACATACAAAACAGCTTGTAAAACCACGTCTCCCACATACCATGCCATATTCACCTCATCTGGAATCAACAAGTCTCCACGTAGATACATGTATGACATCAACATGGTATCTGGCATGACAGAATCTTCAAACACCATCCTTACCACCTTTGTCAGCAACTCAGTAGACCAAGCCCCACTCCATCCATCCTCTAGAAGAGGTAAATCCATCGTGGAAAGCTTCATGTAGAAGGCCAACTTTTGTAATTGGTAGTGGACAAAGAAAGAATGGTCTGGTGGAACATATTCTTGAAACTGCTCAAATGTAGACCATAGCAAATCCATTCTGGATTGCAATCTTTCCACTTTATCTTGGAAGAGAGGAAACAAGGTAGCCTGTCTCTGAAGAGCAGCCAAGTCCTGCTGTGAGAGAGAAGGGATCAAGGGAACATGAGGGCTTGGAGGAACAGACCGTGACTTTTTCAGTTGATCTTGCAACTGCTTGATTTGGGAGGCTTGTGATTCCACTGTGTCAGTAGCAGTCTGTAAGGCTGAAAGTTTGTCATCTAAAAGAGTTTTGAACTCTTGCGCTTCTCTGGACATCTTCTCCCTCTCCTCTGAAAGGCTAGTAACCTCTGATTGAGCCTCTGTTAATTGAATCTTCAAAGAAGATAGCTCATCTCGTTGGGTTGCAACCAGTTGGGTTTGTTGCTCCATCTGCTTAAACAAATCTGATAGGGTATCCTTAGCAGAGGCTAACTCGGATGTTGCCTTATGCAATTGGTCCTTAGACTGCATCAACTCTTCATAAAAGGAAGCGTACAGCTGTTGAACACAGGCTGTCACTGACAATTCAATGGAACTCTGAATGTCTTTACAGAGGAAAGGAATTGCATCTCCCGATACTAGACTGTTTAGTGAGGGGACTGATATGTCCAACGAACCTTCTCAATGTGCTCGGAACAGGTTATTACAAGTGAGATAACCAGGGAGATCACTGCCAGAGGTAGTAGGAATGGGCATTGAAGGAAGAACTGAAGGAGCTTTATCCGCTACCCACTTCAAGCGTTTGCGCTGTATGACCAGGGGAGGCGGAGAATCATCATCCTCTATATCAATGGGTTCTGACTCATCTAAAGGTGGAGGAGGAGGTACTGGATCTGATGGAGGAGGTGGAGACACAATCTTCTGTAAACCTGAGTAGGTCAAGAAGGCAGACAAATACGATCCATAGGTGACATTGGTAACATTGCCCCTGGTGACTTTGACGAAATGTTGATCCATCTTAGTGAGTAGGTAAGTGCTCCAATCAATAGCGACTCCTTTCAACACCATCCTTGAAGCTATGAAAAGCTCTTTGGACAAGTACTGGGATGGCATTTTGGCAGGCATAAACCTGTCCTGGAGAAACTGACAGACCATCTTCTACACAGGATCAGTGATCATGGAAACTCCTGAAGAGTTTATCACCTTCTTAACATCCAGCATTTTCCTTGTCTGCTTTTGTAACAGCTTCAAAATCTCTTCATTAGAGAAAAGCTGGCGAGTGGTAACAAAGGGTTCACCTTTGGAGGGAAGAGACAGAGCCTTCCCTAGGCCTCGAGGTGTCAAAGTCATAGAAATACCCTGGACCAGTCCCGACTTCTTGCTGTAAGAGGCCAGAAACTCATCACACAACGATGGATCCTCTAGAAGCAATGGAAAGGAGGTAGCCACAAAAGCAGCGAGTCTTGCCTTCGTGAGAGGCTCAAAAGTGAGTAGGGAAGAGTAATCCCTACCGACTAGTGGGACATATTGGATAGGGGGAAGAGCGTGAGAAGGCGCCATTCAGATGGTTACACACACACCACAAACACAGACAATCAAGGAGAATGCCTGCAAAGCAACAGACAAAAAACCAAGGATAAGAGAACAACCAAAACAATAAAACGTGACTCGACCAACTATCCCCAAGCAAACCACAGCCTAGAAAAAATTCGACATGACCTTGAGACTTATGCGATTGAAAGCTTCATGCTATGCAACATGCAAACACCCAAAACCCCGTATCAGGCAATAAATTTTAAAAAAAAAACTACACACCGTACCCTTAACCATAACAAAGAAACGGAACCAAAACATCACAACAACCTACACACATCAAGACCACAACTTTGATAAACAGGTGTTTGACCATGGAGAGAACTCCAAAGACTGCGCATACCCATCTCACGAAACGAGTTTGTTAAAAAGGGGAATTAAGTGCAGTGAGGGGGAATTAGTTTAATGAAAGGTTCATTTTAATAAATTATTAAGAATGTGTAAATTGTTATTAAGTGATAAACCTTAGCAAGAAAACGGCGGTTCCTTCTTAAAAATTTAATTACCAATTATCACTTGAAAGCGATGCTTTAATTCGAATCCCGCACTTCGATACCCAGACTGGGTCTCTAAATGCAAGTTCATTGATTACAAATTAAGGTGATGTGGAGCGCTTTTTTGCTAGCGCGTGCTCTTGTGACGGCTGGTTCATTTTAATTAAAAATTTTAAAGTACCTCTTTAGCGCACTTAGCGCGTGCTAAGTGAATGACGGGCTTATTTTTATTTTTAAAAAAATTGTGTTTAGCGCGAATGCGCGTCATGGTGGTGTTTAGGGTTCATTTTTGTTTTATTATTTGTTTGTTTGTTTGTTTTTTTTCTTTGGTGTGTTGTTTGTTTGTTATTTTTGAATTAACCGTGGGTTTTGGGGTAGCATAAAAAATAACAAATAGAAGGGAAAATACCTGGTAGTGGGTGTATGTAAATACAAAGAATGCGCTCTCCGCAATCTAGAAATATCTGGATTTGTTCCGAATTTTTTCAGGTTGTGTAATTTGAATGAAAAAGGATTTTGTTTAATTATTATTTTTTATTTTTATGTTTGATGAATTTACGTGTTGTAGGAAGTATTTTTATAGCTGAGAAAGTATTCCACAATAAGGAAAAATGTGAATAGAATTTTTAGGAATTTTTTGGAAATTAATTGGGAATTTTTTAGCATTTTTAAGGAATTGTTTTCATTGTTTTCGGGTATTTTTAAAAGAATGTTGAATTTGAAAAATGGTCTGAATTTTTTTTTTTGAAATTTGGAGGTTAGAAAAAATAGGGCAATTTGCTACAAAAATAGTGGGAATTGTTCTAAAAAATTTTGGAATTTTTTTCAGAATTTTAAGTGTTGTTTAATGAGTTTTTTTTTAAAAAAATTGCATTGTTAAAAAAAAAAGGGTTTGCGGGTTTTTGAATTAAAAATCTGGGAAAATACCTAGAAATAGCTGCGTGGCAGCTGCGTGTCAGCAACCGACAAACAAACTCCCGCACCCGCGCACGATCACGAGCAATCGATCGCAAGCACCCACGCGCGCGTACACACCTACACGTGTGTCGAGGCCACGAGGGTATCGACGGGTGGGACAGGGGTTTATGGAGTGGATGTGGGGAGCTGCTGCGCGGGAACAGGGGCTTACAGGGGGGTGGGGGGTTTGTGTTTGTGGTGGGGGAAGAGGGGCGTAGATGGGGCAATGTGGGGTGTGTGGGTTTGCTGGGGGGGAAGGAGGGCGTAGCGAGGGGGGTGTGGAGGTGTGTGTGTGATGGGGGGCGTAGGTAGGTGGTTGGGTGGGGTGTGGTGTGCTTTGGTGGGGGTTGGGGTAGGGTTGGTGGGGAATGGGGGCTTAGGTGGGAGTTGGAGTAGGTAGTGTGAATGGTGGAGGAGGAAGGGGAGGTCAACGGGCGGCTGGCGGAAGCTCAGGGCCACGTGACGAGGCAGCAAGCAGGCGGGAAGAGGGCAGGAAGTCAACGGAGACCTGCATGGCGCGGGAGGTGGGGCACGAAAGCAGCGCAACGGCGCCCTGCACGACGGGGGCTTGCAGGCCACGAAGGCGGTGCGACATCGGGGCGGCACAGGGACGGGGCTGAAGGCGGGCGGCGTCCGGCGTCGGCGAGGAGGCGACGAGGGCGACCAGAGGGCGGGGCACTGCAGAGGAGGGGCGAGGGGCGCTGTCGAGGAACGGGCACCTGGCGAAGGCGACCTTCACGGGCGGCAGGCAGCGCGACGACTCGGGCGGGGCGAGAGGGCCTGCACGAAGGAGAGGAGGGAGAAGAGGAGTAGGCAGGGAGGGAGAAGAAGATGGAGGAGAGGGAGGGGAGGAGCACGACAGGGAGAAGGGAGAGGGAGAACGGGAGGCAGTTGGGGTGGGGAGGGGTCGTGAGAGGGGAGGGGGGATAGGGAAAGATAGGGGTGGGAAGGGGCAATGGGCAGGGTAGGGGTAAGGGTCAGGGGTAGTGGGCGGGGTAAAAAAATTTGCCATGACGGGATTGAAAGGGCGCCCGGATGCTGGGACGAGGCACGCGGACGCAACCGGAGCGCGTTAAGACGCGTAAAATCGAAAACAGGAACGTTCACGCGCGGGACGGGCGCTCGAAAACACATAAAAATAAAGAAAAATAAATATCTCCCAATCCGGACGTCAAAACAAAACGGCATAAAAACAAAAAGTGGGCAGGACGGCAGGGGGAAGACATGGAAAATATGCAACGGAGGTTTTTTGGGGGGGGGGGGAGGTAAAGGACGGTCACGTGCAAAAAACACAAAAAACGGATCAAAAAACGCAATTAAAAATTAATATTAGAAGATCCGTGCATCGGAACAAGGTGCAAGAAAAAGGAAAAATATGCAGAAAGACGTGCCCGAAAATCCTATCACATCAAAACATAGTTCCGACTAAGATAAGACGCATTCACATGGAAAAAACCCAAAAAAAAACCCAAAAATGGGATCGGAAATTAATATTGGACGAACCGTTCACCGGAGTGACATGCAATAAGAAGGAAAACTATCCGCAGGAAGGGATGTGTTAAAACGCAGTTCCGGTGGAAGTAGGAGGGGTTCACATGCAAAAAACACCAAAAATACACCCAAAAATACATTTAAAAATTAATAATAATAAATCCAGAAGGCGAAAGAGGGGGGAGGAAAAAGGAAAACGGTGGGGGAAGACACAAGAGACATGGCTATCAAATCAAATTGGGATTTCGATGCAAACAGGGCAGGTTCACATGGAAAAATGTCAAAAAGACGTACGAAAAAGTCTTAAAAAACCAGAAAATTAATAGTGGACAAACCGTGAATCGGAATGACTCGGAGTAAAAAGGAAAAATGTTAGCGGAAAAGTGATTGTCAGGGCTATGATGTCAGATCACGGTTCCGAAGCAAGAAAAGTGCGTTCACATGGAAAACCGGCTAATGGATGCAAAATGCTTCAAAAATTAATAACTCGAAAACCTTGCACCGGAACAGGGGTAGGTCAAAAAGAAAAATGGTCAGTTCAGAGGGATGAACAGGGCTATAAGGTTGGATGTGGACTTTGGTGAACGTAGGGTGCGTTCACATGGCAAGACCACAAAAGTAGGGAATGAAGAAAAACTGCAAGGGAACAGCCCCAAGGGTGGGGGAAAAATGAACGAGTAGCTGGGAAGGGACCCCATCAGGGTAAAAGAAAGTCATGGCATAGATGCATTAGCAGGTTGAGGCATATACAAAAGGGTATGCAATGTAGACGCGCAGGGACGCGTCCCCACACTTAAAACCTTAACAGATAGGGTTAACCGGGCAACAAGGACCTAGGACCACACAACAGACCATCTACTAATGTCCCCACACTTAAAACATGAACATCACTGTGAAACAAAAGTGGTAGGGTTAGAAAAACTTGGCCCATGTTGTCGAGAATCAAGGTTGATTGTCGATGGCACGTCCTGTGTCGTTGTTGGCTGTTGGAGGTACCAAGGCATCTTCTCGGCACACGTCCATCATGGCAGGGACCAGGTGGCAGCACCCAGGGAGGTAGCTGGTTGAAGGAATCGCAGGAAATTTGTCGATGATAAGGAATGTTGCACTCAACTCACAATCACTTATATGGAATGAAAGAACCATCACTCACCCCATGACTAATATCACTCGAGGAATAAGAATTAAAACCCATATCGCATACCCAGTTTAGAAATCGACAGGGGAATGGTACAGAGGGAGGATGCCAGGGTGCACAGTTGATGGTGCATCAGTGCGTTCAACCCGTTTAGCATAAGTGCAAGGAGGAAGGCAAGGGAGCCTTACAGTGCAGTGTACAGAACAGGGTGACGTATCCTGTGATGATGGCAGAGACCCATCCCATGGGTGCATAGGGAAACGGGAACATACCTGACTCCAAATGTTGTAACGTCCCTCAATCTCACCTCTCGGTAATTGATTGAAGAAACTCCAATCACACTCAGCCCACCCTCTGTCTCAGATAGATACAGGAGGGCAGCCTTTTCCTGAAACCCATTGATGTTATCCTCACAGTCACGTGTGCAAAGGTTGTATGCCTTGTGCGCATTTGATGGTGCAACTATGCATCCCGCCCTGTGTTGGTATACGGTGTGAGAAGGAAGGCCAGGGAGCCTTATAGTGCAGTGCACAGAAACAAATTATGCTTTGTGCATTGAGAAGCCCATCCCATGCATGCAACACTTCATTCACACTACTCACCTCTCATTTGATTTGAAGGGAAAAGACTGGTCACTCGCCCCACCCTATGTCTCACTCTCTGTTGATAGTTACAGAGGGAAACCCATACTCACTTCCCCATCCGGTTAGGATGAAAGCTTACGTCACTCGATTGTGTGTTGATGAAGATCGCGTCGTCAGTTGTTGAAGAGGCGTACCCAGGGAGGTAGCCATCAAATCGAGCATTGTGTTGGATAGGACATGTCGTCTGCTAGAGGACAGTTAGTACACTTTGCAGAGAGACCCAGGACAGAGTGTACCAAAGGGAGGCAGCGTCGGAATTGGATCCTGGGGATGTCAACTGATGAATCCACTTCCTGGACTGCTGGGTGTTGCCACCTTTTCCACAGCCAGCTTCTCGCCCAAAGCTATTTGCCACCTTTTCTTGGAATGAGGCCTACTATGACAGGGAATTGCTTCCTTTTCTCCCATAATAGATTTGTTTTTCTTATCTTGTTTTTTTTTCTTCTTTTTTTCTTTGTTTTCCCCTATTCCCGAGGGTGTTTCCACCTTTTCTCGAAGAATAGGTCGGCATGATAGGGACCTAAGTCATTTTCTCCCATGACCGATATGTATATTTTTTTTCTTTCTTTTTGTTGTTTTTTTTTTCTTCGAATTAAGCAAGGGAATGGTGGAAAGACCATGTATCAGAACCAACCTCGCCACTGTCTCGCTGGTGGAAAATAGAGGATAAGAGATCAAGGCTGGACGGCGGGATTGAGGGGACAGAGGGTTGCATCCACCTCATCAGGAGTAGTTGAAGAATGGCTATCAGAAGTAGCATCATAAGAAGTACAGTGCCGCGCCAACGAGGGAAAGGATCAGGTGACTGTGATTGTCAAGATCCCCAAGGAGGGAAGTACTTCTTCAGGCAATATCCATTGATCAGGAAGGGATCATCAGAGGCATCAACGGTCTGCACTTGGACATAGCCATTAGGGTTGACGGCAAGTACCTTATATGGGCCCATCCACCACTGTTGGAGCTTGCCAGGAAACTTGCCAAATCGTGAATCATAGGCTAGGACCAAATCACCTTCTTTGAACTCCTTGTGCTTGATGAAGCTGTCATGGTAAGCCTTGCGTCGAGCTTGCGTGGCTTCCATGCACTGTAGAGCCATCCTGCGAGTTTCGTCCAAACATTCCAGGTGCAGGAGATGGCGTTGCAGTGAATCATCGTCCCCCAAACGCTCTTTAATAGCCACTTGCAAAGAGGGCAATTCCAGTTCAACAGGGAAAACAACTTCTGTACCATACACCAGCTGGAAGGGTGTCTGTCATGTTGCTGCTTTATGGGAGGTTCTGTACGCCCAGAGGGCCTCTGTAAGTCGATCATCCCAATCACGACGATGTGCGGCAATCGTTCTTGTCAGAATCGAGCAGAGGATGAGATTCGTGACTTCGACTTGGCCGTTGGTTCTGGGGTAATAAGGAGTGGACTTGCAATGGCGGATCTTATACAACTCTGTTAACTCTTCCATGACTTTATTAATGAAATGAGTGCCTCTGTCACTTACCAACTCTAAGGGACTGCCAAAACGGGTGATGATATTCTCATACATGAACAGGGCCACACTGTTACCATCGTCCCGCTTTAGGGCTTTAGCTTCACACCACTTTGTGACATAATCCGTACATACGAGGATGTATCGGTTCTGTTTCCTTTTGGTGGAGGATCGATTGGACCTAGAAGTCGATGCCCCACTTCTCAAATGGCTTCAGGGGAAGAATAGGCTACAGTGGCATGGCACTTGTCTTCGTGGGTTTCCCCATTCTTTGACAAGCATCACATCTTTTACAGTAATCATAGGCATCCTTGTGAATGGTAGGCCACCAATATCCTGCTAGCAAAGCCTTCCTGGCTGTAGCTTCTCCTGCAAAGTGGCCTCCACATGGCTCGTCATGGCAAGCCTTCCAAAAAATCCCAATCTCATCTCCTGCAACACATCTTCTGAGCACTTCATCTTTGCCTTTCTTGTACAGTGCGCCGCCTAACAAGGTGTAGGGGGCTGATTCTAACATAAGCTTCTTCCTTTCCCGACTAGAAATGCCATGAGGGTACTGTTGGGTTGCCAGCAGATTGGCAATGTCTGCATACCAGGGAGTTACAGTTTCTACCAAGAATAGGGAAGCATCAGGGAGGTCTGGATCATCCTGCTCCTCGTTTGCAGTTTGTGGGATACGAGACAGATGATCAGCCAGAACATGGAAACGACCAGGTTTGGTAATTACCTCAAAGTCGAACTCCTGGAATAGAAGGAGCCATCTCATCATTCATCCTTTCACATCTGCTTTGTTCATCAGGAAGGACAGGGCCTCATGATCCACATAAAATTTAAAGTGGGTAGATAGGAAGTAGTGGCGAAACTTCTCTAGGGCAAACACCATTGCCAAGCACTCCAGCTCTATCATCACTGTATAGTTCCGTTTCCTATCAGTGACTTTTTGGCTTGCGTAATAGATTGGTTGATCCAACTTTGAGGAGCCCTTTTGGCAGAGAACTGCGCCTAAGCCTTCAATGGATGCATCAGTGTGTACATGGAACTCCTTCGTCCAATCAGGTGGTTGCAGAATGGGTGCCTCAATTAGACACTACTTCAGAGTGGTGAAGGCTTTGTCACATTCTTCTATCCAAACAAACTCTGCATCTTTCCTTAGAAGCTTGTGCAAGGCGGTTGCCTTTGTTGCAAAATGGGCTATGAACCTTCTGTAGTAACCCACATGGCCTAGGAATCCCCTCAACTGTTTGAGGTTGGTGGGTGCTATTAGAGCTGCAATCTTTTCGATCTTTGCAGAGTCTGTTGATATCCCTTGTGCAGAGACAATTTGGCCCAACAGAACTCCAGAAGAGACCCCAAAGATGCATTTGTCGGGGTTGAGGGAAATCCCATACTCCTGGCATAGGTCAAAGCATTGTTCCAGGTGTCCCCAGTGTTCACGAATCAAACTATAGACACAGAAGTCATCCAAATATACCTCAATAAAATTGTGCAGATGATTTTGGAATGCGGCCATCATGACTCGCTAGAAAGTAGCAGGGGTATTGCAGAGTCCAAATGGCATCACTCGGTAAGCGTAGGTCCCCCATTCTGTGGTGAAGGTTGTTTTTGACTGGTCCTCTTCTGCTATCTGGACTTGGTTATATCCACTGAATCCATCCAAAAGGGAATAAAGCTCATGTCTTGCCACTGTGTCCAACAGTTGGTCTGTGAAAGGAATCGGGAAGTGATCCTTCTTCGTCTTGGAATTGAGCTTTCGGAAATCCACGCATATATGAAGCTTGCCATTCTTCTTGGGTACAACCACGATGGGTGAAACCCATTCACTATTTGCCACTGGATAGATGAACTCGGCTTCCAGAAGCTTCAGCAGCTTTGCTTTCACCAATGTGGAATAATTCGGGTTCATTTGCCTCTGTCATTGCCTTACTGGCTTGGCATCAGGCTCCAAGTCAATATGATGCCGACATATTGTGAGATCAATTCCTTTTAGGTCTTTGTAGGACCACGCAAACACGTCCAAATTTTCTTTCAACAAGTTATACAAGGTTGACAACTCCTCTTCTGGTAGGCTCCTACCCACCTTCAAGTGGCGTTCAATGCCATCTGCATCCACAAAGGTTAACTGCCTTTCACCTTCTACTTCACGGATGAAGGTCCCACGGACTGCTTTTGGATATAGATCCGACTCCTTCAAGGAAGTGATGTCCTCTTCTGATGTCCCACTAGACCCAACTTCTTCTTTTGGTGGAGACTTAGGTTGCTCCTTAAGATGTTGAAATGGGATTAGAGCCGTTTCGGGTTTGGTTTCACGATTAGTTACCTCTTGGCCTGAAGACTCATCTTCTGATGACACACCCAGGAACGTCACATAACAGGGACCCTCTAATGCCTGTTGGAATTGTGAGACTGGTGCATCATCATCATCTTTTCTTGGCAAAGGTGGTTGAGGACGGCAAGATCCACTGCTGAAAGATGGCTTATTCTTCCTAATCCATTTCTTATAAAGA
Source organism: Lygodium microphyllum (assembly GCF_053477565.2). NCBI lineage: Eukaryota > Viridiplantae > Streptophyta > Polypodiopsida > Schizaeales > Lygodiaceae > Lygodium > Lygodium microphyllum. Next base: position 116,055,496 of record NC_141148.1, read on the forward strand.
TTTTGCATATGAGAAGATCCATTTACTAGACCAAATGGTACCATCGCCATTCTGTCCCATAGCATGAGCTCGTCTGCTTCTGATGCTTCTAGAAGTTCTTCTCCAAATGTATCCTCTGCAGGTGGGATAGATTCTTCTGGCTCACTTTCATAACCTTCTTCTTCCATATCATATTCATCCTCTTTTGCCTCTGTCTCTGGCTCTGCTTCTATCTCTGCTTCTGTCTCTGTAGGAGCTCTGTAAGAGAAGAACAGGTTCTCTGTTTCCTCTTCTGCCTCTGTCTCTGGCTTTGCTATGGCCATGTAACAGGGAGAACAGTACGTCCATGCTTCTATCTCACTGTCAGAAGTGATTTCAGAAATAGTTCCTGGTTCAGGCAGGAAGTATTCACCCATTGATAATGGCTTTGCATCTTTTGGAAGTCGGCTTACAGTATCCACTGTTAAGGAACGTGCCACTGTTTTCTTGGAAAGGATCTGTTTGACAGCATCTTTGTCTGTTAATGTTCCATCTGTAGCCTCATTAGGGGAGTCAGAAGATAATTCCAAGGAGGTGGATCCATGTCCTTTTTGAGCACCATATAGCTTCAGCACCACTTTGTTGGGTCCTCTACCCAAGGTCAAGGTTCCTTTGAACCAATCCATCCTTGCTCGGGCTTCAAAAAGCCATGGTCTGCCCAGTAACAGAGGGTAGGACGTACCATAAGATTTTGGCTTCACCACCAGATAGGTTAGCCAATAATCTTTTCCAGCCACTGTAGTCTTCACATATGGGAGAATGCCCAAAGGCTTGATTCTGCTCTGATCCGCCAGTCTAATGAGCCATTGGGTTGGTTGCACACCTTGTAGACCTAGATCCTTCATTGTCACATCCGTCATAATGTTCACTGATGAACCACCATCAATCAATGCATTTGCAGTAAAGCAGCCTTCTATCCATACGGTAGTCTCTGGGGTACCCAGATCTAGGAAGGCGTTGGCCACGTCCACTTCTTTTACAGGCTCTGGAGCTTTGTTGGACTTTTTTGCTGTTGAGGGAACAATCCTTAATCCACGTCTTCTTGTCAGTATAATTTTGAACCTTTTTCGGCAACTGGGAGACAACATCAATAATTGTCGAAATGTGAGGTTTGTTTTTAAGGTATCTAGATCTCTGACCAGATCGTATTCCTTAATAGGATCCACTGGCTTCTCTAATCGGTTAGGGAATGGGGCAACACCCATTTTCATTTTCCCTCTTTCTTCCAACAGAGGCCTCATGGGAACTTCTTCTGCCACTTGTGGCACCTCCTCCTCTTCTATCTCCTGGACCTCTGGTCTTGTCTCTGAAACTGTCTCTGTAACTCTCTGTGGCACTGTAGTGCTCTATACGGCACTGTCAGGCTATGTTCTGTTCTGTTCTTCTGGTAGAAGATTGAACTTCACTGTTCTGGCAGGAGGATTATTTTCTTTCTGGATAGGTGGTTCCTTCTTCTTTGCATGCGTGATGGCAACAACTTCCAATTCCACTAAATTGGAGGTAGGCTCTTGGGCCTTGGCCGGACTATCAGTAGCACTGTTTTTCACTAGGGCTAGGCTTGGACAATCTTTTGCAGTGTGGCCTTCTCCTTTGCATCGACTGCATAAGGGCTTGTAATCCACTGACCTTCTCGGATTTGGACAATTTGGTGAGATATGTCCCTTTTTGCCGCATCTGTAACACTCCACTTCTGATCTCTGACCACCGCCAGATTGTCTTCCTCTGTAACTTTGGGAGGGAAACCTCCTTGGACCGAAATTAGGACCAAACTCTCTAGGCTTGGGTCCAATATCCTGTGTTGTCATTTTGGATTCCAGCAAGTTGAATCTTGCGTCTTCTTCCTTCCTTCTCCTATCATGCATCTCCTTCAAAGAGCAAATGTCCTCTGTATGGTTCTTCCGCAAACAGTAGGAACATAAGGCTCCAGGAATGGTTGGTTTTCGTGTACATTCAGTGGCTAAATGGCCTGCTTGATGACACTTACCACACCAAGTATTTGACAGCATCACATCTCTTCTTGCTCCTGCAACGTTGGATATGCTAGCAGTATTCACTTTCAGCGTCTGTAGCTGCTCTGTAATCACATCCATCAACTCCTTTTTGATATTTACAACTGAGTTGGATAAGTAATCCTTCAAGCTTTCTCCTCCTGAGGTACTGGCAGTAGGGTTTTGAGGAGTCTCTGTAATCACTACATAGACAGGTTGGGCTGACGTAGAGGGGTCTCTGTTCCAATTCTGATTCAGAGCTCCTGTTTGAATTATTGGCTGTTGGCTCCAGTTGGTAGGGTTCCACTGTTGCTGCTGATTTGGCATTGAGGAAATTGGTTGGGACCATTGTTGTTGTGGTTGAACCATCATTTGAGGCATTGATTGTGGCCACTGTGGATTTGGTGCACTGTACTATGATATTGAGGCCATCTGTGGGTAAGGGTAGGGGACAGTCCCTGGGACTGCATTTGGTGGGTACATCATTCCTGGCATCAGAGGAGGTAGGACTCCTCTTCCTGATTCATCGCCAATCTAGCTTCCACTTCATCGTACAGTCTTGCACCTTCTGTTGCAGCTTGCAGTGTGGCTGGTCTTTGTAGCTCCACAAACTTATGGACTTCTGGTTGTAATCCTCTGAGAAACACCCCCTTCTGAATGCCATCATCGAGATTATGGTTAGTCCATCTCTTCAGGATGGATTCCATTTGTGAGACATAAGCTTCTACTCTTTCTCCAGAGGACTGACTTAGATTCATAAATTCCTCTCTCATCTGCTCTTCAAAACCTTCACGCCTGAATTTAGTGAGGAAGGCCAACTTCAAGACATCCCATGTGCCAAAAGTTCCTGCTTCTTATCTCTTATACCATTGAAACGCCGCGCCCTTGAAAGTGGCGGGGAATATTGCTAACCAATGCTCAGGGGTTCTGGCATTGTTAGCCACACATGCTACCATAAACTCTGCTACATGAAGATCGGGGTCTTCATTGTACTCTCCCTTAAAAACTGGCAATGGGACTACATTCACTGGCCTGTCATCAATATTTCCATGACGGATCTGGCTTGGAAGTGGACCTCCAGCAGGAGGAGGAAGGGCTTGATGTGCCATTGGGACTTCTGTAAAGAGTTCCGCAAGGGTGTCAAAGGTGGATTCTGCTACGAGCTCGTTCTTGGCTTTGATTTTTGCTTTCTCTTTTCTCATGTACCTCTGGACTCGTTCTAACGCTTGCCTCTTTATTGCGTCATTCATCAGGGGGTTGGCTCCACTATGTTGTTAGTGCTCCACAGAGGGTTAACAAAAGGCTTCAGTCTCTGGAGGACTCTCTTGCCAACATTTCTTCTACTTCTTCCTTTTCAACGTCTCTGAATTCTGCTTTCATGCCACTGCACAGAGGAAGGTATTCGGTTCTGAAGGTGTCAAAATGCATCCGTCTAAGCATTGTGGTGGTGCCATCATCATAGTAATGCCAGCTTCTGATGGTTTCAACAGTGTGTGTTGTGAAAAACACTCTGTCTACCAACTTCCAGTGGGTTGCTAATTGAACAAACAGAAGATTATCAGTACATCAAGCATCCCATGTATCTTGCTGTTGAGCATCCACGAACAAATTCCAACTCTTTTCCTTCTTGTCTTTATGAACCTCCACAAACCAAGACTCCTGAAGCTTCTTCACAATCTCCCACTTGATGATGTCTGGAAACTTCTCAATGAATGCCAAATCTTCCATGTATGGTCATTCTCTCTGTTTTTGCTCTTCAATTTATTCCCAAACAGTTTGCCACCAAGATGCAAGTTTCTGCTGCTTCAACAGGAAGAGGAAACTGTCCACCACATAGAGCATGCATCATGATGGTGATGTGTTTCCGCCATTGTGGGATGAACTTCCTATGGAAAGTGGCTTTGATTATGAGAAATTCCAACTCTTCAGTGGAAGAAGGAACTTTACAAACATCCATTGAATTCTTCTCTTCTTGGCAATGCCATTTCCTTCATTTTCAGCCTCTTTTGGTGCTTGTTGATGGCAAGTTTCCCCGGCTGCACACCAAAAACATGGAGCCCCAAGAGGAATACAAAGGAAAAGGGAATTCTCTGGCAAGAAAATCTATCTTGTAACATCAACAAGCTTTTTATTATGTTTTATATGATCACAATGAAGAAAAGAACACCAGGCACAACAAATCTTCATACAACATCATGTAGATCTCCCACGGATTTGATAGAATCAACCATATTCTTCAATATCTTCACAAAATCCATCAATAGAACCAAGAAAGCAAAGGAATACACCATCTTTTAATGGAAATACATCACATAGTATTCATCTTCAATATCTTCATAGTCTTCTCTCTCAATCTCTCACATACAATCACTCTGTTTCAATAGAATTGACTATCTCTGACTCTCTCTCTCTCTCTCCATCAATAATACATCATATCCTCACTACAATCTCTCAATAATCACTCTCAATAATCCTTCATAGGTCGTGGATACCCCTCCCAAGAGGTATGTCTGATATGAAGAGTCACCAGAGCCACTATAGTGTCTTTTCATAGCTCACTACTGTCACTTCACTCCAGTCTTCACTTGAGTCTTTAGCAGCTACTTATTTCACTTCTTTTAGCTCTTTTTCACTTGTATTCACCTCTTTCCAAGGCTAGAAAACTTTCCCAAGCTACACATACATTCTACAGAACACATACAAAAGCATACAGAATAGTCACAGTACAGTACCAGAACAGCTACAGGACAGAACAGAATAGAGACAGAAGCTCTACAGAAGACCTACAGAAGGTTACAGAAGGTCATCAAAACCTCATAACTCATACTCAAACCATTCCAAACTCTCACAAACCATTCAATAAGCTTTCACAATATCTCAATCTTCATCAATCAATACTCCATCCCTCCTTACAGAAGACAATCAGAACAAAACAGAACAAACAGAAGCTATACAGAAGGTATATAGAACCAATCAGAACATCTCATAACCTCACATCTCTACTAATAAACATCATGAACTTCCAAAACACAATCAATATCATCCAAAAAACTCTCAAGCCACTTTCAAACCAATCAATCATCTCATAAAATCAACCATTCAGCTCTCAAAAACAACAAAAATCAGCCAAAAAACAAGTCATTTCAACACTCAACAGTGACGCTAGTTCATGTAGTTTTGTAATAATAGTGTGGACCATACATGGAAAATTTGTTCTTCCACTCAACACGCACTGCCCAAGCTTCCACAAGTATGGCCAGTGGCACGATGCAATAATTTGACCGTAGAATAAATCCACATATTGGAGAGTGGTGGGTATGTTTTATAAAAGGCGGTACAAGAGGTGGATGTTAACAAGGGCTCATCTAGATACCAAAGAGGTATTTCATAGGCTGCATGGAAAAGGATAAACTCAGCGTTAGCTCTAAATGCAACTTTGAAGGGTCACACAGTGGTGAAGGCCTTGAAGCATGAGGTTTTCAAACTAGAGATAATTAATTCAAGTGTCATGCATGAGTGTTATGATGTGCACATTGCAAAGAATCCAACATGTAATTGCCAATATTTCATGAACCATGCCACAGAAGAAAAAACGTATTTGGCACGCAAGCACCTATACTATGTGTACCTCCTCCGAGTGTTTGGAATGGATGAAAATGCCAACATATTTATACACCAACCCACACTCATTGAAGAAAACTTGCACATTGCATTTGGAAGCAGAAGAACTTTTCCAACAACACCTATATAGTGACCAGCAATACAATGCCAATACTGCCTCTTAGCACAACCACATTTTATTTTGTTGAGAAGTCACTGTTATAAAATCCATTCGGATGGCAAGCCTTTGGTGAACTTGTCTCTCTTAATTTGACAAGAAAAAGCACGCTTCCCAGAGTTAACACAATATAAATGTACATTTGAATTGCCTTGTATCATATTTGTTGGGGAGAGGAGAGGAAGGGAGAGAGAGGGGGAGAGAGGGCGAGAGGAGGGAGGTATCAATGCATTGAAATTAAAGTTCTAAAAACACAAGTGGCTACCCAAGAATTCACATTATGTGTGTGTGTGTGTGTGTGTGTGTGTGAGAGAGAGAGAGAGAGAGAGAGAGAGAGAGAGAGAGAGAGAGAGAGAGAGAGAGAGAGAGAGAGAGAGAGAGAGAGAGAGAGAGAGAGAGAGAGAGAGAGAGAGAGAGAGACGTTTGTTACAACACATGCCATAATTTGATGTGAGGCATTATGATACAATGTGGACTACTCGCATGCATGAGAGAGAGAAAATGAGAGAGAGAGGGAGATAAACATGGAGATTGAGTGAGTGACTAAGATTTATATATGTATATATACATGCGTATGTGTGTGTGTGTGTGAGGGAGAGAGAGAGAGAGAGGTGTGGGCCGTGATGTTTCATTCCTCCGGGGTGATCACATGAATGAATCCACATTACGTGCTAGAGAGAGAAATTGTTTACATGAGATGGAGTGTTATTTGATCAAGTGTGCTAGAAAGAGAAAAAGAGAATATACACGTAGAGGGAGAAACATACACACAGAGAGAGAGAGAGAGAGAGAGAGAGAGAGAGAGAGAGTGAGTGAGTGAGTGAAGGTAGTGGTGGAAATCCTGGAGGTGGTGGGGATAATGGTAGTGGTGGTGGAGGTGGAAATAGTTATCGGCGGCGGTAGCAGAGATGGTGGTAGTGGTGGTGGAGGTAGCCATGGTGGTGGTGGCAGCAATGGCAGTAGTGGCAAAAAAGGTGGTGGCAGTGGTGGCGGAGGAAGTTGTTGTGGTAGTGGTGGTGAAGGTCAAAAAAATCAAGGGGTGGAGTAAGTGGAATATGTGGAACAAGAAATGGAGGTTTCCCAAAAAAGTTTGCTAAAAAATTTCGCTTCTCGCACGCACTTAGCTGATCCCATCCAACTTGTCGATGTTAAATATGGCACTATTCCCAATAGTAGATGCCATGATAACTATAAAGCAAAGAGTAAATAGACTATTGTAATAATAACAAAGCAACCCCAGAATCAAGTCAAAGCCAACTACAAGTGGTGGAGTATAAAGCAAGAGATAGCTATCCACAAAATAGATGTTTTAGGGTGCATGTAACGAGTGTGTACCCTCAAAGAATTGCTCAAAACTTAAATTTCAGCATGGCTGGTCACAAAAATTCAATAAATAAATGTAGCACTATAGGGAAATAAGAAAAAGACAAAGCTTTCACTACTAAGGATATCCAAGTACCAACCGGGATATACAATGCAACTAGCAATATAAAATAAAGCATGAACCACTAAGATACCAAGTATTGTTTGAGACTCAAAGATATCATAGACATAGATGCAATCCCAAACAAGAAAGTAGCATGTACTTAAGCCAACTTTGCATATGAGATCTCCCAAAAGCAATGGATATCCACCAATCTACAACTAACTCACTGCATATGAACAATGAAGCTCCAAGTACATAACCAAGATTATATCCAAGTTGATAAATGCATCTAACAAGAGAAAGTACCGGCTATAAAAACCAAAGCTAAATCTATCCACAAACATAAATGTTTTCATGAGAAATTTAGATCATAACCAACTGAGTATATATATACAAGCAAGTAAGAGTCTCCCATTATCTCAAGAGTCCAAGGTCTACCATACCAAAGTGCTCCCATTAAATAAAATTTGGAATGTCGAAAAGCCAAGAAAATATCAATACATAAGCCTCATAACATCCAAGTATCCAATGACATGAAGCAATGCATACGAGAGTATGTATCTGCAATAAGCCTTCAAGCATGTAACCTAGGGAGTCCACCTCTATAAGAAATCATCTACATAACGTGTGTTCAAAGGATAGTAAGAAATACCCTTTCTTTACATGTTATAAGGCCTTAAAATGACCCCTTTTACTTTACTAAACTTACAAAATTTTTTTGTCAAATTATAATTAAAAAATACATGTTACAAATATAATCCTATAATTTTTTCTAAATATAATACCCTTTCTTTTGAACTCATGTGGTATCTTAAATGTTTTATAAGGTGGACTCCCCAAGGCCTAATAAAACTTCAATGCAAGTAGTCACTACCCAAATATAACCAATTGAGCTCAAATCTAAGATATAGAGCTCAACATTAGTATAGTTAGGTACAAAAATCATTGAGCCCCAAGAGGAACACCATGAAAACAAGGAAACTATTGTAAGAAACTCTATCTTGTACACCAACAAGCATGCTCTTCATACTTCAATCAACCAACAGAAGAAAAACAACACCAAGAATAACAAATCTTCACATAGCATCATATAGTGAATCTTCCACAATTTTATCACAATAAAACTTCAACATATTCTTCATAGAAATCACCAAAGATCAAAAGAACACAAATGAATTTTCAACTTTGAATGAAATTCATCACATAATTTTCATATTTCATCATCTTCATATTCTCCATAGTTTTTCTCTCAATCTCTCTCATGTAGCTACAATGTTTCTTCATAGAAAATTGGCTATCTCTCATACACAATCTCTCTCACATATTCTCTCTCTCAATAGTATATGGAAATAACAAAGAATCACACTCAATAATCCCCTCTTGGTTGTGGATATACCTTGTGGGAGCTCTCGCTCGCCTGCCAAGACCCACGGACCACTTATTGTTTCAAGCGTTCCAAGCGAGCTCTAATGGCTACGTCTCACCTAGCCGACGTGCCTCCAAGCCTATGAATGTAGTGATCTTACCTCGATGCCAAAATGAGTCACCTCCTCCTTCATGCACACTGGTAGCTCCACAATCCTAGATGCTAGCTCAAGCATCCTCAAGCCTCCTCCTTCAAGCTCCATCTACCATAGTCGTGCACGTGCGAGAAAAGAGAAGAAAAGAAGAGAAGCGGGAATGGTGAAGAGCTTCACCCTCTTGATCCCTCAATCCCACGTGCTCACTCCCTCACCCTCTCAATCTCCCTCTCTCTATATCACACAAACACACAACCAAGAGAAGAGAAGAAGATAAGGAGAGAGGTCTCTTGTTAGCCACACACCTAAGAATGAGCTTCCATTCACTTTTTGAACTTTATATATAAGCCCCAAAAATCCCATGGGCGCCCATCCCTATTTACATGATCGGCCTTTGTGGCAAGGTCCTTTTTCCTATTTCCCTTTTCTTGCCTCATGCCTTAAGCCTACACACGTCTATTCTTATACAAATGGCACAGGAGGGAGCCTGGCGCTCTTTTACAAGAGTCTTTAGAGTTTTTTGAGGCGCCTTTTATTTAAATGCTTTTGCCTCAGCTTAGCTCTTAGGGACTGCCTCTACGCCTTTTCTCTTTTTCTATTCTTTTTCCACTTTTTGCTCCATAGTTGTGCCATCTTGAGCTAAGGTTAACATTACCCCCCTCCGAGACGGGTGCCAGTCCCATGGCTCTTCGAGGTGTTTGTTGTGGAAGGGTGGGGTTTGGGCCAGTGGCTAGTGGGGGGGTCATAGGGCTGAATGTGGAATCGTTTAATTGGGAAGATTTGGTAATGATTTGGATGGAGAATCCAAGGTGTGTCAAGCGGATGATAGGGGCCTCCAAAGTTGGTGGTTTGCAGCATCCTGTTGTACCTGGAAGGAGAAAGTGCTCGATGTAAGGGGCGTGTCTACCTTGCCATGCAATGCTCTGTGCTCATGCTTGTGGAACAGGGAGTTGGGTCTAACCCTAGGTAAGCTTGGGTGATGTCCCACACTTGAGGACCCTGTTCATGCAAAGGGAGGTGCGGTGTGTGTACCTGGAAGGAGAAAGTGCTCGACGTAAGGGGAGTGTCTACCTTGCCATGCAATGCTCTGTGCTCATGCTTGTGGAACAGGGAGTTGGGTCTAACCCTAGGTGTCCCACACTTGAGGACCCTGTTCATGCAAAGGGAGGTGCGGTGTGTGTAGCTTAGGTTGACAGGTCTAACAATAGGCGAGTGTTATTTTCTTAGGTGTGTCCTACCCTTGGGGTGTCCTAAGCATGAGGTGGGGAGGCAAAAAGGGTTAGGGGGTTAGAAACGGAGTCGGTCGATCGAGGCCACCAAACATGCCTAACTTGAGGACCCCTAGGTGCAGTGATTGTGAGCTATGTGCCGTGACTTGCATTTGGACATGTCGTGGGCTCCTTGCATTGTTAGTTGTTTGCTTTTTTAAAAAATTGATTTCTTTATTTTAAAAAAATTCTTGCTGAGGTACAAGATTCAGGCAGTAGCTAATTGCTAGTTCTCGTCATTAGAAGGTGGTGGTGAGGGGGATTTAATGGAGTGACTCAACAATTTCCAGCTATGCATGAAACCCTTAAGGTTCAAGCAAACCTGGAGAGGGGTGGTGGAGAGGAATGGGTGGTTGCAGTGGGTGAATTGGTTGTCACTCACACCCTCAAGAATAGCAAGGTAGAAGGAAGGTAGAACCTGGCTCGCATCATTAGGCGGGTCATCGCACCAGCTATCAATGGCATTAGGGTCAAAAAAGAGTGGGGGGAGACCACTTTCTGCTAGGGTGGGGTCCTGCCTAAGTAATATTTTTAATAGCATAAGATAGTTGCATGTGGTAATGAAGGCGGGATCGGGGCAAGAGGAGAAGTTAGCAATAAAGTGGGTCATGGTGGCATCTAGGCTGTCGGAAGTGAAGATGAGGGCTTGTGCTAAGGTGGTAGTACAAGGGTTATATATGACATGGAAATTGTAACGGCCATGGGTTTTTGCATCAAAGTCTACTCCTACCCTACGAGGATACACCATGAAGGTGGGGTTGTTTCTCTGAGAAGGGAGGGTATTATAAAAAGCAATCAATGAGAACACATTGTCATCGCAGATGCGTCTCTGCCATAGTGGCTGGCACTCTATCCGAGCATGGACTGAGGCACTTCAAAAATCTTATCTTGCCAGTACTCCGCATCCTCGGTGCCCCAAAGGGTGGGGTTCTTCTCTCTTTCTTCCAGCCATTGTTGGCTTAGCTGGCTTCTGACGCTTCATCTATGCTGATCACCTCATCCACTATTTTAGGGGGAAGGACTCTGCGCAGGGCATTGGGGATGAGGAAGTTGAAGTTGAAAGGTTGTTTCTTTTTTTCTTGTCTCTCCTAGACTACGAGCTCCACATGGAAATTGGCTGGCAGGTCATTTGGGCATGGTGGAAGGGGTATAGACAGCTATGCCATAAGGTTAGCCCTCAATCTTTTTCTGGCTTCTTCCACCATTTCCCTTCTCTTCTCCCTCAGGGTGGTTTTTCTTTCCATAGACGTGTCTGTTGGCTATCGATGCTCTTGAAAATGGGGTGAAGGGGGTTGTGGGATCACTTCTTCTTCGAATTTGCCCATGTCAAATTGTAGTTCAGCTTCACTTCTTGGGCACTCTTCCTATTGTACCTCCTCTACAAACCCTAGAGCATCAATCTCCTGGGGGGGTTAGGCCGGCCAACAACATGTGCATACGTTGTTCATCAAGGCTCAGCCCAACTGCAACGGGTTGGGGGGGCATGTGTAGCCATACTTGCAGAGCTTTGTGTGCTATGCTCATCTTCTTCTTTATCACCTCCAAGGAATCCCCTTCCTTTGTGTGAGTGGCATCCATTAGGGTATCCAGGAAGACTCGTTGTTGAGTATTGAAGCCCACTTGGGTTGCCTCTGCTCTGCTTTCTGCTAGGACTTTCTCTTTTTCCACGAGAGCCGGGCAATGTGCCAAGGTATTCACTCTTCTTTCATTTTGGCCTACCCACACTTCGGCTCTCTTTTTCATTTCCTCCTTACCTTCTCCTTGTCTTTGTACCAGGGCCACGAGTCTCTGCTCTTGGCTTCCAATTCCATGCTCATTCTCTCCCGCTCCTCTCTTTCAAGACTCAGCTTTTTAGTCATGGTTTCCATTTCTCTGTGGTGTTGTTCCTCTTCTTGCTTCCTTCCTTCTTCCCTTGCGGAAAACTCTTTCATGCCCCGTTCGATCTTGACCTATTTTTGTTGCCAAATCCTCTTGTTGCATGATTAGAAGCTTATACTCTCTCTGCATTTCCACTAGCTCTTGATTTTCATCTACGAGCTGTTGCCGCTAGCTTTGCTCCTTTTCATCCTTGGCCTTTAGTTCTCATTTTAGATTAAGGATTTCCTTTTGTTGCATAGCCATTTGCCTCATCTTTTCGAGCTAGAAGGCTGCCACCAACTCCTTTTCCACTTCCAACTCGGCCACCACTATCTTTCTTTCCTTCCTTGCTTTCTCTAATTGAGAGAGAAATTCAGCAATATATTCATCATGGTTTGCTGGTGGCGTCATGGTAGTAGGGATTGGGGTCATTGAAGCTCCATATTTTGGTGTTTTGGATCTTGCAATAGTCTCCATACTCTTTCCTTGTGCTAATTCCTTATTGATGAAGTACTGCATCCATGCCACAAAACTATTTACATCGGCACTGGTTGGGATGCTTGGAGTGACAGTGGTTGCTTTGCTGGTGGGCACCAAGAGGGATGGGATGGGACAGCCTCCTGGATGATGGCCGTCAGCACACTTTCATACCTGATGAAGGAGGCTTTCGAGGAAGGTTTCTTCCTCTTTGTATTTTTAGAGGCTGGGGATTCTCCTCCTGCCTGTCTACTGTCTAGGGCTAGTGCTTTGGCTACTTGGTCTATAGTCTTGCGCACGTAACCATTCCAATCCACCTCATCCAAGGTGTGGGTTACCACATTTTCCAGCTCATGCACATTGATTTTGTGCATGAGGGAGTTATAGCGTTGGCTAGAGAAAAGTGAGTGCACCAATTTTACCTGCATATAAATCTCAGAATCGGGGAATCCTATATGTTGATGCCATCGTTTGTCAAAACCTCCTTCCTCTTCATCTTTAGCATATCATACATATTTCTCTTAAGTTTCTTCTCCACTTGAGGATCTAGCCCCAATGCCTTCTCCACCAAGGCCTAGTTCAATGGCACCTGCACCTATCGAGCATTGTCCCCTCTTCCCATAGTCACCATTCTGCATTCTTGATTGGGATTGTACGTTCTTAGAAATTCCACACACTTTGTGTGGTCAGTGGGCTCCTACGCAAACTTCTCTAGGTACTTCAAGAGGTTACTTTCCACTACTCTCCTTGTGGCCTCCTCCTTGGCTACCACCTTCTCAAGGTTGTGAATGCTGTAGAATTTCAGCTAATTATAAGCATAGTTTTCTAAGTTGATGTCGTACTGCGTCCTCTCCTCCTCCGTGAAAGGGAGTCGGTGGAGCGCGATCTTGCTGTGACATCTTTCATTCCTATCATGAACCATCATTCCCATTAGTGCTTCCGAAAGAGTTATTTGCTGAAAAGAAAGGCTTCATGTTTGTTGAATGAAAACATTTAAGCTCCAACATAAACTTTCCTTTCAGACTTTTCACCCTTTTTTTTAACATTTTTGTGAAATTTTTCCTCAATCACAAATTAATGTGTTTCTTTCCTTCCTGCATTTAAATGTCGATTGAGGTTTTCACAACGGTGTGTTTTTCCTTATGTGTTTATGCGTTTGCTTGATTTTGATTGGTTCTGATTTGACTCACTCACCTTATCTCACTCACCTTATCCCCTATCCTTCTGGATTTGGGGATAATCCTTCCTAGGATTGAAGGCTAGCGGGATCGGGGCATTCAGCATACAAGTCGAGTGTTTAGTTTTGCATGAGCAAAGCATAGAAGTTTGGATTGTACTCCATGGATTGTACAACAGAGCGTTGCGGGGTCCAGATCAAAGGGTTAGCTACCTAGGTGTGTGATGTAAGTAAGGACATCTGTCAGGATGTCATCAAAATCGATACGACTAACAATATATAACTCTTCCTCTGTCAGGAGGCGATCAAGGTAAGGGTGTCCTTTGATGTACTCTTCCAGGGGTCGGTCACGAACAATTGTTAACACCCTATACGAAGTTGGGGCAACATAAGTTGGGTCATATTCTGATGTCTTGATGGCACGTCATTGCTCAACATTGGTCATCACTTGGAACCCTTTGAGTTCCCATTGCAATCGAAGAGCGTACTAGTTCCATAAGAATGGGGATTCGGTTTCAGCAAGTTGTTTCAACTCCTCGACTTCTTGGTCAGTGAGAGCAGAAGAGGCTCGCTTATTGTAGGACGTAATGAGACGTTGTTTGATGGCTTGCTCTGTAGATATCTCAGTGCGAAGCAATTGTGCAAGCTAAGTGGGGTGCTTTGACAAATACAAATTTGAGTGTGTCCCATGAACAAGGCATTGTACGAATTTTTGTCGCAAAGGGTTCTTACAATAGGTCAAAGAGCCAATGACATGAATGTAGCATCTAAGCATATGAGGCAAGCAATGATGTCATCCCCTATGTCTTCGACTAGATCTGTGGCCAGTGACAAGAATGATTTCCAATCCATGGAGGGTCTAAGGCCTATGGGTGGTTGAGGTTTGACAGAACTAGAGAGTTTGGCAACAGAGAGTTGTGAGCTCGGTTGTTCTTGAGATTGCGGGTGGGTCCCTCTTGCCCAGAAGGTTGGGACAACTGGACTGTGAATGGGGCACCACTACTTGCAGATGTGGCCTCTTGAGTCTTGGTTGAGTTGTGTGGGTTGGTTCAGGAGCAGCAGGCAAAGATTTGGGCCGATTTGGGCCGATTTGGGCCGGTAGACCATGGATATAATCAGTTGTAAGTCAATGGGCTTGGTGTCTTGAGGTTTCTACGGTGTTTGGCCTTAACACATTGTATGGTTGGGTATAGTTATACATGAGGGTGGCATTTGATCAGTGCTCTTGGCTATTTTAGACTTAGGGATCCATATCCAGGCATTACCCTCATAATAACCATGCACCTACAATAGGGTCTTAGGAACCCATCGCGGCTTGACCACACGTCGCTGTTTGTAGCTTAGTTTTGGCCTCCTAGGTTTTAAGGTTGTGTTGTTAGCCTTACAAAGGCATGGTCGATTGCTTTTTGGCGGTAGGCTCTGATGTTTAGATACCCACCTTAATTGGGGTTCATGGGCATTGACCTTGGTTTTGGCAGGTTGCTAACATAGAGGCTTGGGAGGGTGTAACAAATCACAACCCTTCTCCTTGGACTTGATTGAATGCATGTCTACCGATGGTGTTGTGGGTCTAGTGGGAGTTCCACAGCCCCTGCTAAAAGTCACCACTATGCGGACATTGCCAATGGCTAAGTGGATACACTATGACTCATAATCGACATTGTAGTGAGCTTGCTTTTTAAAGGTTCGATCGAGTAGCGATTTGGTGCCTGCATTTTTTAGCGTTCAAAAACATGTAAAATGTCATTGGTATGCGCTCAGACTCGATAGAAATTGCAGCCCTACATTTCCCAGGAGTGCGTATGATCGACCCCCATATGGGCTCAGTTTCGTGTGGGCTGTAGTTGTGGTTTGCCAATATGGGTCCAATGATCATGAGTTAAGACATTGAAGTCTGCTCCCTCATCATCAAGGTGTTGACAGTGCATGTTTGCTTGGTAGTGATCGTGATGCGGAGGTAGGTAGATTCTATGGTTTCCTCATTTTCATCATCAATCTCTGTGATTGTGGGTACCTGTACTTTGACCGGAGGTTCTAACATTGGTGGTTCGTGCAAGGGATGCATGGGGGATAATACTTATTGATGTGACTGCCATTGAAGAAGCCTATGCCCTCGCCTTCAAAAGTCTCGAGTTTGACATTATCGGTTTGGTTGATGGCACGAACCTTGAAGGGACCTAGACCTTTAAACTTCATTTTCTATTTATGCCCCTTAACGGAGTACATGAGCACTAAGTCGCCTTGTTCAAAGTCGTGCTGCTTGACATGCTTGTCAAACCAGATTTTGCGTCGTGCTTTCTCACATATGAGCACATGGGTAGCTAGAAGGCGAGTTTTTGAGAGGCGTTTGAGTTCAATTAGACGTTTTGTCCATGCTTTCTTCCCTTCTCATCGTTCGTGAAACACAATCCTCAAGCTAGGAGTAAAGAACTCTACAAGTAGAATTGCTTCAATTCCATAGGTCAACCTAAAAGGCGTCTCACCTACAACCGTTTTTTAGGCTATGTGGTAAGTCCAAAAGGTTGCCAACCATCAGCTTGTTATGGGGGTCGATCATACGCACTCCTGGGAAATGTTTACTAGTACCCAAGATAAGGGAAACCTTGGTCAGGATGTTTACTAGAATTTTATTGGTGGATTTTTCCTGGCTATTTGCTTAAGGGTAGTATGGCAAGGATTTTTGATGGATAATTAGAAAGGTGGACAGAAGATGCACGATCACTTCATTAATGAAGTGTGTGCCCTAGTCGCTAACCAGTTTGATGGGGCAGTCGAATCATGTGATCACTTGCTCCTATAGGAACTTGGCAGTCATTCTCGCATCATTCTTTCTCATAGCCCTTGCTTTTATCCATTTCATCAGATAGTCAGTGGTTACAATGATATACTTGGCTTGAGAGTATTGTGTTGTAGGACTAATAGGTCCTACAAAGTCAATTCCCCACTTCTCAAAGGGTTGTCGTGCAATTATCGGGGTTAGCTCCATTTGATCCTTGCAAATCGGGACCTTTGTCCATTGGCACTCGTCATAGTGCTTAACGAATTGTGCCGCATCGCAAAAAAGTGTGGGCCACCATAGTTGAGGCTGCAACACCTTGTAGGCTGTTGTTTCTCCACTAAAGTGTCCTCTAGCAATTCCACTGTGTGCTTCTGAGAGCACCTAGTGCATCTCGTACTCGCATACGCATCTGCACAACAATCTGTCTTACCCTAGCCTATATAACTGACCTGCTATCAAATGATTGGGTTGGATCTTGAGGATGAGCCATCTAAGTTGGGCTTTCTCTATTGGTCATTCAGGTAGTCCATGCTCAAGCACTTGGACTATGTTGTCTGCCCAATATGGTGTCAGGTCAGCCTTGTCTCTTTTTTTTTGCTCCCTTTCAGGCCAGCATGATGAGATGTGTCTCGGTTGACCGCAAGTCCTTGGATCTTGGGTTTGCCCTCCTAGGCCTCTACCTTGTCCCCTACCTAACGCCATCACCGGTACTGGTCGATAGTCCATAAGGACTACATTGCCCTCATCGTCATGCGAGACGTAAGGGTATACATAAGGCTCTTCCTCATTTGGCTCTTCGACGTAGTGGATTGGAGTGTTGCTTGGTGGATGTGTCACATAGGGGCCAAGTGGTCTAGGTATTCCAGCAGGATTTATATCCATTCTAGGAACAGCCGGCTTAACATCGTTTGGCGCGAGAAGAGCCAATGGCGCTCCCCTTCTGAAGAATTGTTGCGGCCTATTCGCTAGGTAAGGTTCACCGTACAGTTGTGAGTACAGAAGTCTTCTAGGCAATCTACACGCACTGTTATAACCAAACCTACCACAATTAGCACAAGTTTATGACCTGGGGTCTTGACACTCAGCTGGCAAGTGGTTCCCGCCACAATACATGCATTGGATATGTGGTCGCATTGGTCATCTCAGCATTTCTTGCATCTTGACTATTTCCATTTTCATGTCAGCCAGTTCTTGGTTGGTGTCTGCAGCCTTTCCCTTATCTTGGGTACTTGTGCCTGAGCGCTCGCTAGATGTTGAAGCTCTCTCCGAACTTCTAGAGTTGGTGTCTTCTTGGTTTGAGATCCTAGAGCTCCTCTCCTTCAATTGGTCATCTACCCAAATGGCCTCTTCAAACACCCTTGCTAGCACGTCTCGGTGCAAGCTCAAGTTGCCTGCCAAGGCTTTATAAAAAGCTCCTCATTTCATATTCCATTGATGAATACCGTCAACACTACTCTTTCAGTCGGTCGTTCCTCCATTGGGACTCATTTGAAGAGACTCCTTATGTGGGTCACATAGTCACAAATGTCCTCTTTTTCCTTCTGCCTGATGTTCATATGTTATACTAGCAGGTTGTTTGAGTATCCAAGCTTAGAAAACCTCTTAATGAAGATATTTTTGAGTCCATTGAAGTTTGTTCACTTTGCAACATCTAGACTTGTGTACCTAAGCAAAGCATGAATGCTTAAGAGCATTGAGTCAAGTCAGTGAGACCGTTGGTCTCACAGACCTGCTCGAATTGCTCTATAAAGTTGTACGGATCGTCTTGGGGATGGTACTTATCGAGCTACTTAGCGACGACTGGTATCTTAGGGTAGCTCTTGGAGCGTTGGTTCACCCCTAACCCTGCTAGTAGTGATGTGGCTAATGCTACAGCGCTCTGCTCTGTGTTGTCTAGCAATCGCTTAATTAGAAGCTCACTTAGTGTCAAGTCTCCTTCTAGCGTCCTCTCATGGTTAGTTCAATTCCTGCTTGCCAAGTTCAGCACTTGCTGTATTTCTCTCATCTCTGTGTTCTGCTTCAGGCTCCTAGTCTACTAGTCTTGGTTGTATTCCACTATGCCTTGCAGTGCTTTGTGGGATAGTTTCGTTTCCTCCTCTAGGTCAGCTATAATGGCTTCTACCACTCTACCACGGTGCTCATACTGAGCATGAGAATCATGGCTACTCACCAACTACTGGATCGCTTCTGGGAAAACCCCTAAGTCAAATTCCTTGTTCTGCCTATGGTCTGAACTTTCTTTTGACATGGTTGTGTTCTCGTGTTCCACCAAGCTATTGATAAGGTTAAGGAGGTCGGGTAGATCCACGTCTCTGTTGCTATTCACTTAGTCCCACACTGGGCTCCAATTGCCCATCTATGTCTTGGAATCTTCTCTTATTGGTGGGTTCCTTCACCTTCTGGATGAGTTCCTTAATCATTGCACACAATCCTCAAGTTACCTCCACTTAGCAAGCGCGTTCTTTTCCATGCACTTGTGCGCTCAATCGGGCTATCAACTGTTCTTAGGTGTCCTTTAAGTGCTGGAAGTCAAGGTGAGTGCGGAGAGAAAGTGTCTAAGCGGCCTACGCACTCTCGTCTCGTCTTAGGCATGATAGGCTTGTTCAATCAAATTTTGGCTGTCTTGGTAGATTTCAGGGTTTCTTATTGCCATGTCGTACTTGGATTAGGTTCATTCGGGGTCTATGCCTCCACTAGCTGCTGCTGCCAAGGCGCGGACTCTCTCAACAACCTACTCAATGTTGAGATATCGAGCTCCACTCGTGATACGCCAGGGTGACCGTTGTGTATTTATGTCACCGACTTGTCAGTTGCAGACGCGGTTGGTACACCGCCCATGAATAATAGCTACATGATAGCTATCCTTATCTACTCTAGTTCGTGGCTCAGTTAGTATGCCACCTTAGTTAGTTGAGTTTGGTTTGAGACCCATATATAGGGTTCTTCTATTTCTTTGTACTTGAGTTCTTTTGGCTTACACAACTAAGAAGAGGAAAACTGTTTTCAGCCTCCACCCTTGTGTGTCTTCCCCCATTGTGCAAGCAAGAAAGCTTCAAGCGAGACTCCTTCCTTCTCTCCCACAATCTTGACATGGTATTAGAGCCTTGTTCATGGTAAGGAGCTCAAGAAAGCAAGCCAAGCTCGTGGTGTTCTGGTAAGAGGAGCAGTGTTGCTTTCATTTTCTGTTTTGGGAGCAGATCTCTGTTTTTTTTATTTGAGGCCATTTCGGGGCCTGTTTTGGAGGCGGAAGTTTTCTGCACGCACTCAGGAAAAGGCCCAGTTTTATGCTGTGCAGCCACTGTTCTACAGGTCGGTGAAAAGTTACTATAGAAATTGCATCGTATGCTTGTGCGCAGAGACATTGGGAGTTACAGAATCTTCCCTGTTGCCTGTTGATGCAAAATCGTCACTAGGAAGTGACTGTGTGGTCAAATACCACTTTCGCCAGTTTTGCAGATTTTCCCTTGTGAGGGTGAAGCTGTGTTTTTTGCAGTGACAGAATTTTTTGCAGTGTTCTGTAATGGCATCTGATTCTCTTTCACAGATTGTCACTGAAAAGCTTGACAAGAACAACTTCCAAGCATGGAAGTTTACAATGACGAATTTCCTTATGGGAAAAGGATATTGGGAATTTGTTGCAGGAAATGAAGAAGAACCAGTTCTTCCTGATGTTCCCAATCAATAGCAAATGCAGGCATTTAAAACATGGCATGAGAGAGCAAGGAAAGTTATGTACTGGCTGTCTATCAGCATTTCAGACTCTATGATTGTGCATATTCAGGATGTAAGTACGCCAAAGGAGGCATGGGATACTTTGTCAAAAATGTATAGCACAAATACGCAAGCCAGGAAAATGCAGCTCAAGCAAGAGTTGCATAATGTGCAAAGAGAAAATATGAGCATCAATGATTACCACATGAAAGTGAAGAAGATTGCAGATGCACTTGCTTCCATCGGGTCGCCAGTGGAAGATGATGATTTAGTTTCTGTGACCTTGAATGGTCTAGGAAAGGATTATGCATAGTTTCGGACATCCATTTCAATTCGTGAAAGATTTCCTGATTTTGAGGAGCTGATTGCTCTTCTAATTTCTGAGGAGCAAAGAAATGGTGGTGCATCTTCTTCAGGAGGAACTTCAAAAGAAGCTGTCTTCTACTCAAATGCTGGAAGAGGTAGAGGCAGAGGTAGAGGAGGCCGATTTGGAGGCCGTGGCAGAAATCAGAATATGCAGCAAACTCAAGAAAACTAGTCCTATGGAGGAGGACGTGGTAACTCTAGAGCAGGGGGAGCCAAAGAGGTCGTGGTGGATGGCAAAGAGGTCAAAATGCAAATAGTAATGTTGAATGCTACTACTGTGGTAAAATGGGTCATATGGCTAAAGACTGCTATAAAAAGCAGAATGACATCATGAATGGAAAACTGCAACAAGGGAATTATGCATCTTCTAGCAGACAGGGTGATGACAGAAATGAGCATTTGTTCATGGTGCAGCACATGAACAATTCTGTGACAAGTGCAGAAGAAAGCAATGATGTATGATATGTTGACTCAGGTGCATCAAACCACATGACAGGTCATGCAGAATGGATGGAGGATGCAAGGAAAAAGGAAAAACCAGGATTTGTGGAGACTGGTGATGATACTGCACATCCTATAGTGCAGATTGGAAAAATTCCCTTGTCTATGCAGGATGGGAAAAAGAAATACATGTCCGATGTATTTCATGTTCCGAATATCACCAAGAATCTGGTTTCTGTCGGTCAAATGGTTGAGCAGGGCTTGCAGGTCAGATTTAATCATCATGGATGCTTTGTTGAGGATATGAAAAATAAAGGTCGCTTGATAGCAAAAGGAAAGAAGAAGGGCAGAATGTTTACGTTGGATGCAGACATGTCTGAATTGAGTGCAGCAATGTTTGCACATGGGACCGGTGTAGTTGCAGATATTGATATCTGGCATAAACGCATTGGTCATGTTAATGTATAGCGACTTAAATCAATGCAGGCCCAAAATATTGTTGCAGGATTGCCAAAATTCAAGGTTGTAGAAATGCATAAGGTATGTGAAGCCTGTCAGTTTGGAAAACAGGCAAGGAAACCATTTCCTAGACATGTTCAAGAGAGTGAGAAGCCATTGGAATTAATCCACTCTGATGTGTGGACTACTAAAGCTGCATCTGTTGGAGGTTGTCATTATTTTGTCACTTTTATTGATGACTATAGTAGAAAAGTTTGGGTGTATTTTATGAAAAAGAAAAGTGAAGTTTTTGGGCATTTCAAAACCCTTAAAGCTATGGCTGAAAAAGAAACAGGTCTGCAAATAAAATGCCTAAGGTCAGATGGAGGGGGAGAGTACCTCTCAAATGAGTTTGCAAAGTTCTTGCAGGAGCATGGCATAAAGCAGCAATATTCATGCAGTTATACCCCACAACAAAATGGAATTGCAGAAAGGAAAAACAGGCATATTGGAGAGGTATCTCGTGCCATGCTCAATGAAAAAGACTTGCCCGATTTTTATTGGGCTGAAGCAGTTGCTACAGCAGTCTACATAATGAACAGGACTCCCACTGCAACAATACATGGAATGACTCCAGAGGAGAGGTATACTGGTAGGAAACCAGATATTTCTCATTTGAAAATTTTTGGTTACATTGCCTATGTACATGTGCTAGATGAGTTGAGATCCAAGTTGGATCCAAAAGCTGAGAAGTGTATCTTTATTGGTTACTCTCTGCAGCAAAAAGGGTATAGATGCTATAACCCTTCTACTCGTAAGTTTACAGTGAGCAGAGATGTTATTTTTGATGAGATGAGTAGCAAGTATAAACCAGTAAATGTGATTGATGATGTAGATGCACAAAATGGTAATGCTGCACAAAATTCACAGCAGCAGTCACAAAATATTAGTGGACCTGGAGCGTCCTCTAGTAGTGGTTCACATTCTTCACCATGGACAGGCAGATTGAGATCAGGAGAATCTTCTCAAAGTAATGCAGATAGTGGTATGCAGGTATCACGAAAAGGAAAAGAGAAGGTTGATCAGCCCATGTTTGATGTGAATGCAGGTCACTCTTATGTGGATGGTGAATCCAGTGGCTCAGAACAGAGCATTGATGATGAGTTGGGTATTCCTTCTATTGTTACACCTGGAGTAAGGAAGACCAGGGATGTTTTGAGAGCACCTGGGAGTGAACCTACTTTGCGCAGGTCTACGAGAGCTAGGTATCCTGTGGATAGGCTGAAATATGATGGATTTACAGCCATTCACTATGCATATATGGTCAAAGTGATACATGAACCAGAACCCACATCTTTTGAGCAAGCCATGGGAAAAGAAAAATGGGAGAAAGCCATGGATGAAGAAATGGATGCCTTGGAAGCAAATGCTACATGGGAGTTAGTACCTTTGCCTAAAGGTAAGAATGCAATTGGCTGTAAGTGGGTTTATAAGGTGAAGCACAATGCAGATGGTTCTATGAACAGATACAAGGCAAGATTAGTAGTCAAGGGGTATGCACAAACATATGGCATTGACTATGAAGAAACATTCAGTCTAGTTGCAAGGATGGCAAATGTAAGAGCAGTCATTGCTATGGCTGCATCAAAGGGATGGTCTTTACATCAGATGGATGTAAAGAATGCCTTCTTGCATGGTGATTTGCAAGAAGAGGTCTATATGGAGCAGCCACCAGGTTATGTGCATGCTGTTCATCCTGAGTTTGTTTGCAGGTTGAAGAAAGCCTTGTATGGCTTGAAGCAAGCACCTAGAGCATGGTCTGACAAGATAGGACAGTATCTTGTCACTATTGGCTTTCAGATTTCCAAGGCAGATTTCTCACTTTATGTGAGAAAAATAGAGAAAGGTATTATGCTACTTGTCATTTATGTTGATGATTTGATTATGACAGGTGACAGTGATGAAGATATCCTTCATGTGAAAATGCTATTGAAGCAGAAGTTTGAGATGAAGGATTTGGGAGAGCTGCGTTATTTCTTGGGCATTGAGGTGATTAGATCACCAAGTGGGATACAGCTCTTGCAGAGGCGGTATGGATTGGACATGCTGTCCAAATATGGGATGACAGGCTGTAAGCCTATTTCAGTTCCTTTGGAGCAAAATGTGAAGCTGAGCACAGATGCAGGTGAGCTTCTAGAAGACCCTACTATGTACAGACGCATAGTAGGAAGTTTGATTTATATGACTATTACCAGGCGAGATTTGAGCTATGCTGTTGGATTGGTAAGTCAGTTTATGTAGGCTCCAAGGAAACCACATTTGGATGCGGCTAGACGCATACTCAGGTATGTGAAGTCCACATTGCAGTATGGACTATTTTATGAGACTGGGGTTCAAATACAGTTGCATGGATACACTGATGCTGATTGGGCTGGTAGTATTTCTGATAGACGATCTACCAGTGGATATGTGTTCTCTTTTGGGAGTGCTGTAGTCACTTGGAGCAGTAAGAAACAGCCTACAGTTGCCTTGTCGAGCACAGAGACTGAGTACAGGGGTGCAGCAATGGCTGCATGTGAGGTAGCTTGGTTGCATAAGCTACTTTATGATATGCATTAGTCCACAGATGGACCATTTGTCATTTATTGTGACAACATGAGTAGTATACACTTGGCAAATAACCCAGTCTATCATGCTAGAACAAAGCACATTGAGGTGCATTATCACTATGTGCGAGAGAGGGTTTTACTAGGTCTTATTGATCTAGTTTATGTCAGCACAGAGGATCAGGTAGCTGACATATTCACGAAGGCATTGGGCGCAGAGAAGCTGCGCAAGTTCAGAGACCTGCTTGGTGTGCAGGAATTGGGATTGAGCTCGAGGGGGAGTGTTGAGATATCGAGCTCCACTCGTGATACGCCAGGGTGACCGTTGTGTATTTATGTCACCGACTTGTCAGTTGCAGATGCGGTTGGTACACCGCCCATGAATAATAGCTACATGATAGCTATCCTTATCTACTCTAGTTCGTGGCTCAGTTAGTATGCCACCTTAGTTAGTTGAGTTTGGTTTGAGACCCATATATAGGGTTCTTCTATTTCTTTGTACTTGAGTTCTTTTGGCTTACACAACTAAGAAGAGGAAAACTATTTTCAGCCTCCACCCTTGTGTGTCTTCCCCCATTGTGCAAGCAAGAAAGCTTCAAGCGAGACTCCTTCCTTCTCTCCCACTAAGCAGTTCTGTCTTGTGAATTTTCTTATTCCTTGTGCCAAAATCGAGTTATGGGCATCGGGATGGCTCAAAAGGTTGGCGCCATTGAGATCTAGCTGGGTCTAGTGCAAACTTCCACAAAAATTGCAAAAGTTTGACTCATCCCAACTCGTCTGAATTGTAGGGGGGTGGAGTGGCAGACTTGAACGGGCCAAGGGCCAATAGGAACACCAATCAAGCTTGTAGCTCAGACGGTCGAATAGATGTGGCCGAGGGCCAAGTGGTCCAATGGCCGAGTGCCGAATGGTCCGATTCTGGGACTTGGCCCAAATCCAAGCCACTCGGATGGGCCGAGTCGCATGCGACGACGACCACGCTAAGGATGATCCCATTGAATACGATGATACATGCAATCATCAGGCACACCAACTTCCAGATCACAACAAATACCTATCAGGAAGATTCTAATATACTTGAATCATGAGAAGAACTCCCCGATGGCAAGATCAAACCGAATCAATGATGAAAAATCTCTCCCTCTCTCACTCTCTCTCTCTCATTGCTAGGGTGAAAGATAAGCTCTTCTCTATGGTCTCCTGGCCCTTAAATCCCTTCCCGAGCAAGGTCTTGCTATCCCCAATCACTCCCTTATCTGCATTAATCATTCCAACCACTCTTTTTTCCCATTTACCCCGATTTGTGCATGTTTTACCTTGTTTAATAGTAGAAAATCCTACGCCTCTCCAATCTGATTTCTTAATCCTAACCTATGCTAAATGCAACAAGAATCAGAAGCAAATAACTGAAATGATCTCCCCTTCTTTCATATAATTAAACAACAAAAATACTTGTATTGAAAATCAATAGCCCCAACTTCCTACCTATCTCAAGCTTTGGTTCGGGGATTGGTATGAGGTGTGCAAGTGTTCAAGCTTGAATCCAATGGTCCCGACAACGAAACCAAAATGTGGGAGCTCTCGCTTGACCACAGAGACCCACAAACTGCTTATTGTTTCAAGCATTCCAAGCAAGCTCTAATGGCTACCTCTCACCTAGCCGACACGCCTCCAAGCCTATGAATGTAGTGAGCTTACCTCGATGCCGAAATGAGTCACCTCTTCCTTCATGCACACCGGTAGCTCCACGATCCTAGATGCTAGCTCAAGCATCCTCAAGCCTCCTCCTTCAAGCTCCATCCACCATAGCCGTGCTCATGTGAGAAAATAAAAGAGAAGAAAAGAAGGGGGAAGGGTGAAGAGCTTCACCCTCTTGATCCCTCATCCCACATGCTCACTTTCTCACCCTCTCAATCTCCCTCTCTCTATATCACACACATACACAACCAAGAGAAGAGAAGAAGACAATGGGAGAGGTCTCTTGTTAGCTACACACCAAAGAATGAGCTTCCATTCACTTTTTGAACTTTATATACAAGCCCTAAAATCCCATGGGCGCCCATCCCTATTTACATGACTGGCCTTTGTGGCAAGGTACTTTTTCCTATTTCCCTTTTCTTGCCTCATGTCTTAAGCCTAAGCCCATCTATTCTTTTACAAATGGCACTAGAGGGAGCCTGATGCTCTTTTACAAGAGTTTTAAGAGTTTTTTGAGGTGCCTTTTATTTAAATTTGCACTTTTGCCTCATCTTAGCTCTTAGGGACCGCCTCTGCTCCTTGGCTCTATTTCTATTATTTTTCTGCTTTTTGCTTCATATTTTCTGCCATCTTGAACTGAGGTTAACATACCTCCCAAGAGGTATGTCTAATATGAAAAGACACTAGAGCTGCTATAGTGTTCTCTCAAAGCTCACTGCTATCACTATCACTTTAATCGTCACTTCAAGTCTTCAAAAACTACTTTCTTTGCTTCTTTGAGCTATTGAGAGCTTCCATTCTTCTCTTTCCAAGATTGAAAAACATCCCCAAACTAAACATCCATCAAGCGAGAACACTCACAGAAGCATACAAAAGATAATAGAAGATCCACAGAAGCTCAATAGAAGGTTTGCATGAGGTGGTACGTATCTATGTCTCACACTAGGAGTCACAACTAATGGAATACCAAACTCACTATCCAAGGTGTTAGTGCCAGGTGAATCATAACCACAAGTGAGTGGTCCTCTAACATCATCAAGTTTTCCTTTTCCTTTATCCACATTTCAAGATGGTGGACAAAGGCACAAGAAGGAAGGGTAGTAGACATGCTCCCTGTCATTCCATTTCTTTAACACTGTCTAAAGTCAATTGTCTGTACTACACACATACACAAATCAAGTAACCTAGTACTAACCATGGTTAAGTCAGTATGATGTAAATTTATTCAACTAAGGTAGGCCTATGAGCTTGAATCTCAATAGTCTACACCACCGAATTGGGCTACGTCGCCAGATACCTACCGGGGAGCTCCAGAAATGCAACATGAAGGTGATTTCAGTGTCAAATGATTCTATCGAGGATCACAAGTCTTGGATCAAGGACATTGTGGCATACAATTGTGTCTTTTGCCCAATATGATTGACCTAGATGAGAAGGATCCATCTGGCCTGCCTCTACCCTCTAGGACCCTACTCTAACCAATGAATCCAAGGAGAGAGATGTCCAGAAGGGTAGCAACCATGCTCCTTTCTCAATCCATTTTCATTCACTTCTTAAAGTCAACTGTTAATACAACACTCTCATACAAAACCAAGTAATCTAGATCTAATTATGGTTAAGCTAGTATGACTTAACCTTATTCAACTAAGGTAGAACACTGACCAAAGACTATGAGCTTGACTCTCAACATTTTTGTTGCTCCATTTTACTTCGTGTTATGCGTTTAGATGGTCCTAAAGAGGAAGGACCAATAGTGTCCTCATCTCTTCTTCTCTTTTCTTCCACATAAGCTTCTTGATTATGAATCTTAGCCAAATAAGCATAGGCTGAAAATGAATCCACTGGTGCACTCCATCCTGTTCTCCCTCGTATACATTGGCTTGCATCAACCAATTCAGACTTTGCTATTTTTTCCTTTTCCATGCAATCTAATGGTTGCATCCAAACATGAGATTTTTCTTCAGCCATGTCTCGTTTACGAGCTTTATCAGTCCTTTCAATTCTCAACCCATATGTGGCTGCATCTATGGCGACAAATGTTGTCCTTGTAGCCATATCTTCCAACCTCTTTGCATGCCACCATTTCCAAATTTAGGCTCTATTGGAAGACCAATTTCTATTGCATGTATTTTACCATCTTTCCAAAAGACTAACCTTTTTACTTCCGCTTCACGGTAGGCAGTACAATCTCACTTTTCATGCTATAAACTGTCACACCAAATGCATCTCCTCTTGTATCCTTCTTTGTATGGTCTTTGGGCTGTTGCCCGTGGGCTATTTCCTGAGCCTTCTCTTCTACCTTGACATAATTTTTTTTTACATTTACATAGATTTTTGTTAAATTCACCCTCAAATCACGTATGCCTTTGATTATTTCATCCATAGATCGCATCACCTTTAAGAGCTAGACCAATATGTATAGTCGGTTGTTTCAACATAGCTGTAGGTGCCTTGGCTGCAATTTCAACCGCCTTTTGAGCACTGGAAATTGTGATGCTCGTACCCCATCTTAATTTCATCCACTCTCTCTTTACCAATATATGCACTACTTCAATTACATTAGCCCAATTTGATTTCAACCATGTTTCAAAAGAGGCATCTTCTAAATGATCAGTCAGCTTCTCTTGCAAGATAGGATCTGCAGCCTTCAAAAACAAATCAATTTTTTGACTCTCCAATGATTGCTGCTCATTGGCATCCGATTGCGCATATACCGACTTTCAAATTCATGGTGCAAAGCTATAGCAGCCAACCCTTTATTGGACTTTTCAATCCAATCTATAAATGTCTTTTTAGTTACCAATCCTACATCTTCCAAGAAAAACTCTTCTCTCAAAGCTTTCTTAAAATCTGCCCAGTTAGATCTCTTCTATGTAACTCATCAATCCGATCACGCAATGCATGCATGGCCAAACGGGAGAAATGCCAACTCCATGCATACTGCGGTACCCCATGAAACAACATCTTTTCTTCATACAACCAAATGAAGGACGAAACATTTTGACCTTTAAAATACTTCAATTCTTGTTCCACTGCTTGCAATGCATTCAAAGCTAAGGAATAAATTCTTTCAGCTTCCTACTGAGTTTGCATCTATTGTTGTAACAACAACTGATGTTATTGTTGTTGCTGCAACAAAGAAATCATCTCTTGTAAAGCATCACCACCACTTGAAGCTGTAGAATCCCCCATGTTTACACACCTATTGCCGACTTTCACGTTGGGTTCACCACTGTCAGAGCATTTGGGGTCGAAACGCTACCGCGTGGGGGTAAGAGACAGCATGGTAAAGGGAGATTCAGGGAGGAGAGGAGTAGATAGAAGAGAAGGGGTTGAAAGAAATAGGAGACGTAGAAGAATACTCACGAAAAGAAATAGAAGATGTAGAAGAATACTCACGGAGATGAAGCCTGTCAATTTATTTTTGCATTATAAGAAGATAAATCTCTTATAGACAAAAACAAGCATAAAATGAAACCTTCCTCTATCTTGCTCAGATCACCAATCTAATGCTTCCATTGACTCCAAAAAGGGGGTAGAATACTAGCAAACCTGGCTAGAATTCTACCAAATCACTCCTTTTTCATCTCCCACTTCAGAGTGTTATTCACTGCTTGGAAACAGTGATCGCATGTCATGAGATTTTGCCAATCTTTCTTTTTACATAAAATCCTCCCAAAATGGCTGAAAGCTACATGCTTTCTTTTCCATGTCTTCCTAATCTAGAGGTTGTCTACAATTTTTTGGATTTTTATAAGAGATAAAAATATCAAAAATTGGCTAAACTTGTCCAAAAATCTAGTATTTTTGAACCATCTGCACTACAGACACTAAGACTAATGTCTAAAATGGCATTGGCTCTCTAGATCAATAAGAAAGCCGCACTCTAGATTTTTTCACACGATATGCACGTAGCAGCACGACATTCACCCCCTTCACTAACGTCTAAAATGGCATTGGCTCTCTAGATCAATAAGAAAGCCGCAATCTAGATTTTTTCACACAGTGTGCGCATAGCGGCATGACACCGAGTGCCGAGTCCTTGGGAGAATCCACTCTTTTTCCTATCTACTTGCCTGGGAGTGCACTAAGGTATCCTAGATAGGGTTTGACCCCTATCTAGGTTTGGTCAGGTCACAAAACATGTCAAAATTTGTGTTTTGTTCATCCATTTGATTTTGACAGTTTCTATCCAATTCCCAAAATCGGCATCCAATTTCCGATTTCCAAATTTTGATTTTTTAGCATCCAATCTGATTCTAATTGTTGATTTTTGATTTTCGATTTTGGTGTGGATGTTTGATCGGACAGATGGCCTAGTCCGATTTCAATTTTGAAAATTGAATGTTCTTGATGGAACGTGACCATTTGATTTTGGGAATTCAACCGTTCGATCCCGTATGTGCAAACACACCATGCAGCACTAAATCGATGCTTTTGGTTTTGATTCTCAACCCTAGGGTCCTGCAAACTCCATGCACAATCTATGATATATAAACAACTCAACTAGCTCACTTGTAGGGATCATATGCACTCAAATCATGCGAATCAATGCGATCTCCACTCCCTTGGTCTCCTGTAGCAATATGTTAGCTCTCTCTCTCTTTCTCTCAAACCCTGCAAGTGAAAATGAGCTCTCTCTCCCTTAGGGTCTTAAACCCCCTTTCCAATACTCCTTTGATACCTCTTTCTCTTTCTTCTTGGATTCCAACCCCATTTTCCTCTTTTACACCCTCATTTAGGCCTGATGTTACAGCAAAACCCTATTGTATTTTTATTTTTTCTTCCCTTATTTTTCCTACCTAAATGCCTACAAATCACAAGCAAATACTGAAACTGACCTATCTAGACTTCAAGAATCCAAAACACTTACTTCCTATCTATCTAAGCATTGGTTCGGGGAAAACCCTACTCCAATGCTCAATTCATGTACACAAGCACTTAAGGCTTGAATCTGTTGGTCTTGGCAACAGAACCAAAATGTGGGAGCTTATCGCTTGACCACCAAGACCCACGGACCGCTTATTGCTTCAAGAATTTCAAGCCAAGTGCAATGGCTACCTCACACATAGCCATTTGCACCCTCACATCTACAAGTGTAGTGAGCTTACATCCATCCTTAATTGAGTTGCCTCCTCCCTCAAGCACTCTAGTAGCTCCATGATCCAAGGTGTAAGCTTAATCCTCAATATCCAAGCTCTATGCTCTATTGTCACATGCAAGAGAAGAGAAGAGAAGAGAAGAGAAGAAGAAGAGAGGAGATGATGGAGAGCTTCTCCACTACGGTCCCTCACCCTCATACACTCACTCCTTCTCTCAAGTACAAGCTCAAGCAAGAACAAGAATAAGAAGAAAAGAGCTAGTTTTGGCCACACAAAATAATGACCTTCTTTATTCACTTTTTGCATTTTATACAAAGCCCTAACCCTAATCCCCTTTGGACACTCATCCCTTTTTTACACGACCAGCCATTTTAGTCTAGGTCCTCTTCTCCTATTTCCTTCCTATTTGCATTGTGCCTTCACCCATGCCCATCTACATTTACAAATTGTACAGGAGGGAGCCTTGCTCTCGTTTACAATGATTTAGACTGAAATTTATATATTTAAAATGCACATTTTCTCTTTTCTGCTTGCCTTGAGCTTTTAAGGTTGTCCTTGAACTTTTGGTATTTTTTTCTCCTATTTTTTCAGCCACCTTTTATGGCTTTGCCATGTGTATTTTAAACTTTCTTTTTGCTTTCTTTGCTCTAGGATTAACACTCTCCCCTTCCATTTGATCTCAAGCACTTAACTTTCAAGCATGTTTCTGTTTCAATAATAGCCTTGAAAGTTTTGAAGTCCTCGAATATATTACTCTTTTCCTTCATGAAATATATCCATACCTCTCTTGAACAATCATCAATAAACATGACAAAGTATTTGCTACCACTAAGAGATATATCTTGTGTAGACTCCCAAACATTTGTATGCACAATATAATTTTTGCTCATATCTCTATCAATGCAAAAAAGGTTGTCTTGCCTGCTTATCAAATTGACATCCTTCACACACTTTATGAAATTCTGCAACTCTAAAAGCAAGCAACCCTATAATCAATCTTTTGGATTGGATTGATTTTAACCTTTGCACATTTGCATGTCCAATATGTTTATACCATAAATGTTTGCAACCACTCCTTCTCCTTTAGTATACATAGCAGCACTCATAGCAGGAATTCCAGTATCTAAAGTGAACATGCGACCAACTCTACTTCCTTTTGTGACCAACTTGCACTTATCATTAAAGTCTTCTATAAAACAAAATTTTGCATTGAATTGAACCTACAATCCTTGCTCTACCATTTTGCTAACAACAGACACTGAATTCTTTGTGATTGATGGCACATGTAATACATTTGACATACTCTTTTTCTAGCCATCATGCAAGGATGAGAGAAACATTCCAATGTGTGAAATTGAGTGGCATGAATTTTGTAAGTTCTACACCTCTCCAAACCATTCAACATGATTGGTCATATGATTAGATGCACCTAAATCAACATACCATACATTATTATGCGTCCCCTTTATGTAATAGCATTCATTATATGCTGTATAACAAATATATACTCATTTTTTTCTTTATTCTATCGTGAAGACATCTCTCAGCATAACAATGGGCTGCAATATGACCTCTTTTACCTGAATAATGACAAACAATACTAGTATTGCCAAAACCTATGTTTTGCTATCCACCTCTTCCTCTAGAGCTTCCCTTGCCTCTAAAGTTTTCACCGCCTCCTGAAATCTATATTTCACCAAATTATTAATTTAACCTGTTTTATTGATTTTCACTGTTCTCTTTCATTATCACAAAAATGATACAAAATAGCAAGCAAGTCTTTTATAACCTTTCACAACAAGTGTACAATAATACCTCAAGTAGTCTTTTTCACTGAATGCTCAATAGTACATCTAATCTACAATCTACTTACAAATAAAACTTATGTTTACTTTCTGACAAATACCTCAAAACTTACAGATTTGAAATCTCTAACCTATATATCCACTTCAATCAACACAGCCAAATTACAGTATGCCTTGAAACTACTGTGTCTATAACCTTGCATGTCTAAGAAAAGGCCAAAAACAGCCTTAGATGGCAAAAAAAGCTCTGCTTACATACCAAATCTCACAGCAATCTAAGATTTTTGCTATGCCCTACTTCTGGTGCCTCCACAAGCACTATCTAAGAGAAAGAGTGAAAGAATGGGAGAGCTTCTTACTCGTTGCTTGCTTACTCAAATCCTTGCTTCTTCTATTTCACTTCGGCCTTCAAAATCAACCTCTGTCAATGACACCACTCTAATACCATGTCAAGAATTGCACAATAGAGGGATTTTCTTGAGTTGCTATGCCAAACATACACAATGTAACACATAAGAGGAAGCTCACTCAAGAACACAAGAAGAGACATAGAGGCTAAAATTTTCTCTTATTGGTTTCTTCTTCTTCTTCTTTTTACTCACAATACAATGTACACAAAGTATAGATAAGTTACAATATAAAGAAAAGTGGCCTACTATGTCAAAAATACCATAATTAACTATACTAATTGACTGGTATTATACTTGTGCCAATTGTAGGTATGTGCAATAAGCTAAATATAATAAGCGATAAGTCAATGGCCATGTAAGGATCATAATGACCATCAATGAGCTAAGTGTAGACATGCAAACCCATCTAACCAAGCGGTCCATCATCAATGTCCTCATGTGTTGAGTTTGCTATCTCAACAAGAGCCATTGTAATATTTCTACACAATAAAAGTTAGTTGGTTAGTTTGAAAGTTAGTTAGTCAATTAATAAGTTAATAAGATTACTAACTAAAGAATAACTAAAGAAAAAAAAAACTAACTAACGTTAATAACTAATCATTTTTATTTAATTAAAAATATTTTATTTAGAAAAATTGAGAGTTGTAAATCTGATATTTTTCTCGGATTGTTAGGGACCGTAGCCACCCTTCACGTAAGTTATAACATGAATGAGACTTATGAGCTATATTAATCACTAGTACTAATTTTTATAGTTTGGATGGTCCAAAAATATAAGATTTTGGGCAAAACTAGTATATTTTAGATATTATCCTAAAAGAAGATATGGAGATTTCTAGAACTGGATGTCATTTAAAAGAAAAGACAAGTGATATTTTAGTTATTTTTGGAGATTTTATCAAAAGAAAAAATAAAGAGAGGGATTTGCGAAATTGTGCGCGCCGCCATTGTAGTCTATAGACAGAAAAAAACACTTTGAATAGAGAAAAGAAGGAGTGAACTAAGAGCTTTCTAACAAAGTGTATTGGTGTTTTACCCCCCTTTTGGAGCCAATGGAACCATTAGATTCATGATCTGCGCATGAGATCACTGATCTTTCCAAGAGGGGAGCTCGATATCTCAACACTCCCCCTCGAGCTCAATCCCAATTCCTGCATACCAATCAGGTCTCTGAACTTGCGCAGCTTCTCTGCGCCCAATTCCTTCGTGAATATGTCAGCTACCTGATCCTCTGTGCTGACATAAACTAGATCAATAAGACCTAGTAAAACCCTCTCCCACACATAGTGATAATGCACCTCAATGTGCTTTGTTCTAGCATGATAGTCTGGGTTATTTGCCAAGTGTATACTACTCATGTTGTCACAATAAATGACAACTGGCCCATCTATAGGCTGATGCATATCATAAAGTAACTTATGCAACCAAGCTACCTCACATGCAGCCATTGTTGCACCCCTGTACTTAGCCTCTATGCTCGACAAGGCAACTGTAGGCTGTTTCTTGCTGCTCCAAGTGACTGCAGCACTCCCAAAAGAGAACACATATCCACTGGTAGATCATCTATTAGAAATACTACCAGCCCAATCACCATCAGTGTATCCATGCAACTGTATCCGAATCCCAGTCTCATAAAATAGTCCATACTGCAATGTGGAGTTCACATACCTGAGTATGTGTCTAGCCGCATCCAAATGCGGTTTCCTTGGAGCCTGCATAAACTGACTTACCAATCCAACATCATAGCTCAAATCTGGCCTAGTAATAGTCATATAAATCAAACTTCCTACTATGCGTATGTACATAGTAGGGTCTTCGAGAAGCTCACCTGCATTTGCGCTCAGCTTCACATTCTGCTCCAAAGGAATTGTAATAGGCTTACAGCCTGTCATCCCATATTTGGACAGCATGTCCAATCCATACTGCCTCTGCAAGAGCCGTATCCCACTTGGTGATCTAATCACCTCAATGCCCAAGAAATAACGCAGCTCTTCCAAATCCTTCATCTCAAACTTCTGCTTCAATAGCATTTTCACATGAAGGATATCTTCATCACTATCACCTGTGATAATCAAATCATCAATATAAATGACAAGCAGCATAATACCTTTCTCTATTTTTCTCACATAAAGTGAGAAATCTGCCTTAGAAATCTGAAAGCCAATAGTGACAAGATACTGTCCTATCTTGTCAGACCATGCTCTAGGTGCTTGCTTCAAGCCATACAAGGCATTCTTCAACCTGCAAACAAACTCATGATGAACTACATGCACATAACCTAGTGGCTGCTCCATATAGACCTCTTCTTGCAAATCACCATGCAAGAAGGCATTCTTTACATCCATCTGATGTAAAGACCATCCCTTTGATGCAGCCATAGCAATGACTGCTCTTATGGTTGCCATCCTTGCAACCAGACTGAATGTTTCTTCATAATCAATTCCATATGTTTGCGCATACCCCTTGACTACTAATCTTGCCTTGTATCTGTTCATAGAACCATCTGCATTGTGCTTCACCTTATAAACCCACTTACAACCAATTGCATTCTTATCTTTAGACAAAGGTACCGATTCCCATGTAGCATTTGATTCCAAGGCATCCATTTCTTCATCCATGGCTTTCTCCCATTTTTATTTTCCCATGGCTTGCTCAAAAGAAGTGGGTTCTGGTTCCTGTATCACTTTGACTATATAGGCATAGTGAATGGATGTACATCCATCATATTTTAGCCTATCCACAGGATACCTAGCTCTGGTAGACCTGCGCAAAGTAGGTTCACTTCCAGGTGCTCTCAAAACATCCCTAGTCTTCCTTACTCTAGGTGTAACAACAAAAAGGAATACCCAACTCATCATCAATGCTCTGTTCTGAGCCACTGGATTCACCATCCACATAAGAGTGACATGCATTCACATCAAACAGGGGCTGATCTATCTTCTCTTTTCCTTTTCGTGAAACCTGCATACCACTATCTTCTTTACTTTGAGAAGATCCTCCTGATCTCAATCTGCCTATCCATGGCGAAGAATATGAACCACTGCTAGAGGACACTCCACGTCCACTAATATCTTATGACTGCTGTTGTAAATTCTATGCAGCATTACCATTTTATGCATCTACATCATCAATCACATTTACTGGTTTATACCAGCTACTTATCTCATAAAAAAACAACATCTCTACTCACTATAAACTTATGAGTAGAAGGGTTATAGCATCTATACCCTTTTTGCTCTGCAGAGAGTAACCAATAAAGATGCACTTCTCAACTTTTGGATCCAGCTTGGATCTCAACTCATCTGGCACATGAACATAGGCAATGCAATCAAAAATTTTCAAATGAGAAATATCTGATTTCCTACCAGTATACCTCTCCTCTGGAATCATTCCATGTATTGCTGTAGTGGGAGTCCTGTTCATTATGTAGATTGCTGTAGCAACTGCTTCAGCCCAGTAAAAATCTGGCAAGTCTTTTTCCTTGAGCATGGCACGAGATAGCTCTCCAATATGCCTGTTTTTCCTTTCTGCAATTCCATTTTGTTGTGGGGTATGACTGCATGAATATTGCTGCTTTATACCATGCTCCTGCAGGAACCTTGCAAACTCATTTGAGAGGTACTCTCCCCCTCCATCTGACCTTAGGCATTTTATTTGCAGGCCTGTTTCTTTTTCAACTATAGCTTTAAGAGTTTTGAAATTCCCAAACACTTCACTTTTCGTTTTCATAAAATACACCCAAACTTTTCTGCTATAGTCACAATAAAAGTGACAAAATAATGACAGCTTCCAATAGATGCAACTTTAGTAGTCCACACATCAGGGTGGATTAATTCCAATGGCTTCTTACTCTCTTGAACATGTCTAGGAAATAGTTTCCTTGCCTATTTTCCAAATTGACAGGCTTCACATACCTTATGCATTTCTGCAACCTTGAATTTAGGCAATCCTGCAATAATATTTTAAGCCTGCATTGATTTAAGTCGCTGTACATTAACATGACCAATGCATTTATGCCAGATATCAATATCTGCAACTACACTGGTCCCATGTGCAAACATTGTTGCGCTCAATTCAGGCATGTCTGCATTCAACGTAAACTTTCTGCCCTTCTTCTTTCCTTTTGCTATCAAGTGACCTTTATTTTTCATATCCTCAACAAAGCATCCATGAGAATTAATTCTGACCTGCAAGCCCTGCTCAACCATTTGACCAACAGAAACCAGGTTCTTGGTGATATTCGGGACATGAAATACATCTGACAGGTATTTCTTTTTCCCATCCTGCATATACAAATGAATTTTTCCAATCTGCACAATAGGATGTGCAGTATCATCACCAGTCTCCAAAAATCCTGGTTTTTCCATTTTCCTTGCATCCTACATCCATTCTGCATGACCTGTCATGTGGTTTGATGCACTTGAGTTAACATACCACACATCGTTGTTTTCTTCTGCACTTGTCACAGAATTGGTCATGTGCTGCACCATAAACAAATGCTCATTTCTGTCATCACCCTGTCTACTAGAAGATGCATAATTCCCTTGTTGCAATTTTCCATTCATGATGTCATTTTGCTTTTTATAGTAGCCTTCAGCCATAAGACCCATTTCACCACAGTAGTAGCATTCAACATTGTTGTTTGCATTTTGGCCTCTTTGCCATCCACCACGAAATCTTTGGCTTCCTCTGCCTCTAGAGTTACCACATCCTCCTCCATAGGACTGGTTTTCTTGAGTTTGCTGTATATTCTAATTTCTACCACGGCCTCCAAATCGGCCTCCTCTACCTCTGCCTCTACCTCTTCTAGCATTTGAGTAGAAGACAGCTTCTTTTGAAGTTCCTCCTAAAGAAGATGCACCATCATTTCTGTGCTCCTTAGAAATTAGAAGAGTAATCAAGCAATCAACTCCTCAAAATCAGAAAATCTTTCATGGACGGAAATCGATGTTTGGAACTGTGTATAATTCTTTCCTAGACCATTCAAGGTCACAGAAACTAAATCATCATCTTCCACTAGCGACCCAATGGAAGCAAGTGCATCTGCAATCTTCTTCACCTTCATGTGGTAGTCATTGATGCTCATACTTTCTCTTTGCACATTGTGCAACTCTTGCTTGAGCTGCAGTTTCCTGGCTTGCGTATTTGTGCTATACATTTTTGACAAAGTATCCCATGCCTCCTTTGGCGTACTTGCATCCTGAATATGCACAATCATAGAGTCTGAAATATTGATAGATAGCCAGTACATAACTTTCCTGGCTCTCTCATGCCATGCTTTAAATGCCTGCATTTGCTGTTGATTGGGAACATCAGGAAGAACTGGTTCTTCTTCATTTCTTGTAACGAATTCCCAATATCCTTTTCCCATAAGGAAATTCGTCATTCTAAACTTCCATGCTTGGAAGTTGTTCTTGTCAAGCTTTTCAGTGACAATCTGTGAAAGAGAATCAGACACCATTACAGAACACTGCAAAAAGTTCAGTCACTGCAAAAAACACAGCTTCAGCCTCACAAGGGCAAATCTACAAAACTGACGAAAGTGGTATTTGACCACACAGTCACTTCCTAGTGATGATTTTGCATCAATAGAAAACAAGGATAATTTTGTAACTCCCAATGTCTCTGCGCACAGGCATATGATGCAATTTCTGTGGTAACTTTTCACTGACCTGTAGAACAGTGGTCGCACAGCAAAAAACATGGCCTTTTCTTAAGTGTGTGCGGAAAACTTCCGCCTTCAAAATAGGCCCCGAAATGGTCTCGAATAAAAAAAACAGGGCAGCCAAGGGCTAAAGCCATGTCTTGTAGCATATACTTCCCTCTTGCTACACCGGAAAGGGCGTCTCAATATGAGACAATGCACTCTTGCACTTTTCGGTTGTGCTACCTGTAGAGACTTGCTCCCAAACTCGAAAAATGAAAGCAACACTGGTCCTCTTACCAGAACGCCGTGAACTTGGTTTTCTTTCTTGAGCTCCTTACCACGAACCAGGCTCTGATACCATGTCAAGATTGTGGGAGAGAAGGAAGGAGTCTCACTTATAGCTTTCTCACTTACACAATGGGGGAATACACACAAAGGTGGAGGCTGAAAACAGTTTTCCTCTTCTTAGTTGTGTAAGCCAAAAGAAATCTAGTACAGAGAAATAGAAGAACCCTATATATATGGGTCTCAAACCAAACTCAACTAACTAAGGTGGCATACTAACTGAGCCACGAACTAGAGTAGATAAGGATAGCTATCATCTAGCTATTATTCATGGGCGGTGTACCAACCGCATCTGCAGCTAACAAGTCGGTGACATAAATGCACAACGGTTACCCTGGCATATCACGAGTGGAGCTCGATATCTCAACACCCCAAGCGAAGAATGTCACATGCAGATGGAAATCCCACAATTAGAAATGAAGCTTCAAGCAAAGGCATCACCGTCAATCAAATTGCGGTACTGATTGTAAGTAATGTATTTCCAAATTGATATATGCTTGTTTTGATTCTTGTATGAGATATGTTAGGCCCCATATTATGATGCATGAGTATAGATCATCAGAAGGAATAAATTTTATCTCACATATTCAAAAGATCGAGCTTGCAAAGTGCATTTATTAAGGAAAGTTAATTGCACCTAGTTGCATATGGCTTATTCATCGATAGAGCAATTACAAGGAGGAATCGGTCAAGGGTTAGGAATTGGCATAATCATGACATTAAGAATTTTGCATACAAGAGTTAAGTAAATTTTACATAGAATCGCTCTTTGATTCAAAGGGAAAGAACATATATGCGATGGTAATGTTATCGTGACTATTCTTGCATTGTTGGCAAGAATACAATTGGTTTTTTTGGTTGGTCGATTGAACAACATCCTAAATGCTTTTACATTCAATTGGTTGTTATTTGTTGTTTGGATGATTATTCCAAGTGCTTGTGATTTATGGTAAATGCATGGCAAGGGTTTGTGATGACAAGTCGCCATGGGAATAAAGGAATGTTTTCCTAGAAAATGATATTAGGGCTGAATGCCTTGTTTGTGCTTGACTCTTAAAGGATTTAATTAAGGAATGATATATTGCACGAGTGGATCACCTCCATGATCGCATCGCAGATTAACCCAAAGAGGGCACTACTCGATTCATGGGCCGAAGGTCAAGTGGTGAAAAGGCCAAACATAGGAATGATGTTTCACTCCTAGACAGCTTGCGGGTCAGTTGGAGCTCTGGACACCCCTTGCTAGGTCTAGAATGGAGTTGAAAATCTCTATGGCCCCCAATGTCTGGGCATGTTGAGAGATCCTATTCTAGATAAAGGATTGAATTTGTGATGCCATGTGATTTGGACCAGTTACCTTTGTAGGGAAAAATAGATACTTATGTTGGACAAAAGCGATACATAATTTCTCCTGTATGGGCGGGAGACAAAGATTAACTTGAAGATAAGTTAAGAAACTTGTTTGTCAAATAGATTACTTGCTCTGTTTTTGTGTCTATGCTATAAGTTATGGGAATGAACCATGTTCCCTAAAAGGCTTAATTAATGAAGCTGACTTTAAGTGTCACACATAAATGTGGTAGGACCTAATTAGAAAACTAAAGCTATTAAGGGAAGCGGGTGGGCAGAACCCCCGACGGGTCTGTCCTATGGCAGGGTTGTCCTAAAGATCTGGGAGGCTTCTCACAAGATTTTACCGTCGTTCGACCTTTAGGTATTGCTAGGTTAGAACTCGATTCATGCCGTTTTAGGGGATCGAAATGGGTACTATGCCCTATCAACAGAGAGGTTGAGCGGTGCATCCCTCTCGTTTCCCATTCTCTTTGAACCAAGTGCGGTATGGGTCTGCTTTGGCTTGGGTATCTCTACGTAAAGTAGGATGTCCAAGATCCAGCGTTAGAATGCTGTTAGGAGACCTTGGCCACTAGGAGCCCAAATTTCACATCGATTATAGTGGGTTTGGCCGTGAACGTTCCCTTGGGAGGTGGATTCGGGAAACCCTAGGTGACAAAAACTCGGAACATTCCATAGGAGTGCTGGGCAGCGACGCTTAGATTTGTTTCTCGATAGACCGCTAAAAGCGTGCTTGGGAAGCCAATGGGCGGGCACTTCACAACCATGCTCTTTGAGTTTGATTTAGTACAAAAAAAAATCATACATGGGATTGGTTTGCTTGTAAACATAAAAAAAGACACGAGGGGAGAGAGGTGAAGAACCCAAGAGAGCACACATAAAAGCAATGGTGACTTTAGAACATAGAGAGATAGGGCTGAAATCTTCTTCATGTTATTTCTTCTTCTTCCACACAAAAGAACTAAGTTTGTAACATTGTAGTATAGCTATAGAATCATTGGTATATCACATGTTAGTCATCTAACATGCGAGTGAATAATATCTTGCCACATCATCAAGGCACATAGTGAATGCTAGCTCATATGGAGCTTGATATCTTAGTACTCCCCCTTGAGCTCAACATGATCTCATGGACTCCAAGTATAGTCTCAAAGCATGGAAACTTCGCAATTCCCTAGGCCTTGATGAAAATGTTAGCAACTTGATCCTTTGTGTGAACTTGCTAGAACAAGCTCCCAAAAAAATGGTAGTTGACCTCTATGTGTTTGGTTTGTGCATGATATATTGGGCACCTAGCCAATTGAATGCTACTAAGGTTATCACACTTGATGATAATATTTTTTTTCACATGCATCCCCAAATCATCAAGTGGCTTGCATAACCAAGCTACCTTACATGTTGCAATTACAACAACATTGTACTCTACCTTTGTAGTAGACAAGGAAAATGTTAGTCGTTCCTTGCAGCTCCAAGTAATAGCAAGATTGTCAAAGAAAAACACAAACCATTATTAGACCTATTGTCTAAAATATGACCAACCCAGTCTTCATCTATATAACTATGCAAGTCCAATGGTATGCTTGTACCACCATAGAATAATGTATAATCCAATGTAGACTTGGCATATTCCTCTAAGGGGGAGAGGATGTGATATCCCGATAATAATTTCAAATCTTTGCAACTTCTCACCAAATGGACTTGAAGAACTCTA
Organism: Lygodium microphyllum; assembly: GCF_053477565.2. Lineage (NCBI taxonomy): Eukaryota > Viridiplantae > Streptophyta > Polypodiopsida > Schizaeales > Lygodiaceae > Lygodium > Lygodium microphyllum. The sequence continues at coordinate 116,097,417 of NC_141148.1, forward strand.
AATCATTAAATAGAGAAGATCTTGAGAAAAATAAACCAAAGATCATAACCCAACATTTTTCAGGTGGACAAGGAGTGTAGTCATCCATCATAGAAGTTACTGTGTGAATGAGAGTTATGAGCCATAAGTCGAATTTGACCAATGTGCACTGCACTGTATCCAAATGTAGCTTCCATGGAAGCTACATCAACTAACTCTCCAAGCCAATTTTGTAGTTTAGGTTTGACCTAGTGATTTTCAAGTAGATGTGGCTGCCCATAATCTTATAATACATAGTGACATCCTCAGTCAAGTCACTCTCATATACACTAATCTTAGCATTAATATCCAAAGGTATAGAAATAGGCTTACAATCAACCGTACCATATTTCTTCAACATATTCAATGCATATTGTCTTTGTGACAATCATATATCCTTTAGAGACTTGATTATCTCTATGCCAAGAAAATAATGCATCTCTCCTAAATCCTTTATCTCAAATTCAATCTTGAGGAAACCCTTCACACTGTTAATCTCTATCTCACTATCAACAAAAATGCTCAAATCATTGACATATATAGTAATGACCATAATACATGCATCACTTTCATATACATAGAGTAAGTGATTGACGTGTGCATCCTCAAAACAAGTGGGTTCCACATCCTTCACAACCTTAGTCATGTATGTATAGTGATGAGCTACACGGCTATCATATGTCACTTGCTATGTTAGATTTCTTACTCTACTTAACCTACGTGGACTTGGTGGATCACTATCAATTTCTTTAGCATCCTCTCATGCCTTCTGCATACCAAGTGTTTTAATAGACATAGTTCCAAGCTCTTCATCCAAGTTATGCTCAGAGCCATCTGAATCAACATCAACATGAGAGAAACTTGATGATACATTTGTCGTAATAGGTGACTCCCAAATTTTCTCTTTACCTCTTCTTGACTCCAAGGTCTATCAATAGAACTATGAATAGGAAACTAGTGTGGTCTACTCAATATCTATGGACTGTTGACTTGTTTTCTGCACAACCACATCTCATGCTCATCAGTCCCAGCTACATTCTACATATTACTATACTAGTTGCTCATTTAATTAAAAACAACATCCTTGCTAACTCTCAACTCATGTGTAATAGGTTTGCAACCTCTATATCCCTTCTTCTCAGGAGAATATCCCATAAAAACACACTTTTTTATTTGGGATCCAAGTTACCATGCAACTCATCAGGAATATACACATAATTAATACATCTAAATACTTTTAGATGAGTCAGATTTAGCTTTCTACTTGTAAACTTCTCTTGAGATATCATACCTTGTATATCAATAGTGGGTGTCCTATTCATTACAACAATAGCAACTTCTTCAGCCCAATAGTAATGAGGCAAGTTTCTTTCTAATATCAATGTATGAGCCACCTCTGCAATATGCATGTTTTTTTACTCAACAGCTCCAAAATTTTTTGGATTATATCTACATGTACATTGCCTTTTCATACATTTTTTTTGCAGGAAAATAAAAAAACTGATTGGAGAGATATTCTCCCCTCCCATTCGACCTTAAGCATTTAATATGCAACCCTATCTCCTTCTGAACCAAAGCCTTAAAGCTTTTAAAGTGAGTGAATATCACACTTCTCTCATGTATAAAGTAAATCCATAGTATGGTCATCAATGAAAAAAACAAAAAACTTACAACCAGTTAAAGTCATAGTCTTTGTAGGACCACACACATTAGAATGTGCCAATTCAAGTGGCTTCTTATATATATGCTTTTCTTGTGGAAATGCATGGCTTGCTTACTTTCCAAATCGACATGATTCACTTACTTTATACATCCCATCAACTCTAAACTTCGGCAAACCATCTACAATCTATTTTGGCCGCATGTCTTTCAACCACTACACATTCACATGACCAATTGTTTTATGCAAAATTTCATTATCAGCCACAACACCTAAACCTTATACAAACATGGTAGCATCCAAACATACATCAAGAGTAAAAAAATTTGGATCATGTTTCCCTTTTGCAATCAACCTGTAATCATTTTTATAATCTTCTACATAACAACCATAAGATGTAAACCAAACATAGAATCCCTATTCTACCATCATTTGACAACCAATAGAAACTAAATTTTTTGTATATTTGGTACATGCAGCACATTAGTCAATTACTTAGTTTTACCATCTTGTATACTCAAAGAAGCATTTCCAACATGAGTAATGGGGTGAGTTGTATCATTCCCTATGTCCACATAGCTCGAAGACTCTCGACTACACATCTCTCTAAACCATTCTTCATGAGAAGTCATGTGGTTAGAGAAACTTGAGTCTACATACCATACATCATTCTTTGATTACTTATAGTAATCATAAAGTCCTACATAATAAACAAGTGTTCACTTCTGTCTCATCATTGTTTCTTTTACTGAATGTATGAGTAGCTAATTTTTTTTCCATTTCTAATTACATACTTCTTTTTGAAGTAGTTTTTAAGAAATGTGGCCTTTTTTACCACCATGCTAGCAATGCCTTCTATAACCAAAATTTTGTTGCCTATTAGAATTGCAACTTGGACTTGTTGACTCTCCCTTCCTTGGGACTATCCTCCTTCATTTTGTTGTGCATTATAACTTTTACTTCGACTACCACCTTGACCTCTACCATGACTTGCACCTCTGCTAGTAAAGTGAAATACCTATTTAGACTTATTCTTACATTAAAAATAAGACAAAATCCAAGCCAACTTTGTTCTCCTCAAGTATTAGCATAGAAATCAAGTCTAGAAAATGAGGGATATGATCCCTTGTATTCATAGATGACCTGAAGCTCTTGTATTCATCCCTAAGTCCATCTAAACGTGCACACACACAACAACATCATCATCATCAACTACTACACTAATAGCTAGAAGTCCCAAATCCCTTGTAGATAGATAATGTGTTATAGTTGCATACCAAGAAGCTCCCCGAAATCCTCAAGACATTCCACAATACCTTTCAACTTTGGTGTCTTACTTCTAATCTCATAATTGAACTCTTGTAAAGTGCTTAACTAGTTTGATAAATGATCAGGTGGCTACAACTTATTCATCAACAGTCTACCATTAAATGCATAACTTTAAGTGGTAGGGAGAAAGGGGTTGTTGAGTGTTTAAAGTACATTGAATTCTAACGTTTTTATGATGCATGGCATATAGGGTACATTGTTTTCTAAAGTGAAGAGAATCTAGTAGCAAGAGAATGCTTGGTACTAGCCCTAAGCAATGCAATAATCTCGATTAGAAGAAAGGCATGAAAAGAACTGGTTTTGCACGATTTTGCACCATCAAAATGTTGATTGTTAATGAATAAATTTGTTTGAGCATGGTAGTCATACAAAATTGCATTGCACACACCATAGAGTATCATCCTAGATGCATAGCAATTGTTTTCATGCATGATGACCTACGTTGAGAGTGTGAGGTACACTAAGCTATAGGGTTAGAGATTCGGTCATGATCGATTTATCAAAAGAGTGAAGCTTGTTTTGAATGTGTTATGTGTTTATGGTGCTTCTTGGGGCCAATCCCCCAAGCGTAGAAGAGTCGTAGTGGAGCCACGATTTAAGTCGGGGGGACGCTCCATTTATATGTGCTTACATAGTAAATTACACCAAAATATTTAGGGACTCCCTATGAGGAGTGTGGGGGAAATGATTGTATATTGGAATACAATCCCTACAAGTGCAAAATTTTTGTATCACAGGTTAGGGTAGTATACCCCTTAGAGGCTCCTAGCCGCACGGCCATGTGGGATAGCTAGAGGTGTGTAGTAGAGGCCTCGCTAGTGATATAGATCTATTGTTGGGCCCGTTTTAGGTCTTGACAGGTGGTGCATTTGCCAAGAACCACTAATAAGTGGTGGTTTTTAAATCTTGGTCATCAATACAGACCAATTTATTAGTGTATGACAAAAGGTAGTAAGATAGATTCAAAAGATCGTCAAGCTGAGCTTGAGAAGCAAGAAATAGCTAAACGGGCTAAACGGTGTGCAAAAATTATTAAAAGATATTCTCCTCAAAGGAGTGGTCCGATATCCCTACAAGGGACATGCCTTATCAACCCTATTTCTTTGCATAGTCCGTTAGGAGGAAGAAGCGCTAGCACTTTCCCTCTTCCAATTAGTCAGCCCACTTTGAGTGGAGTAATAGTTCCCATTGTGCAAACCCCTTTAGTGAATCCGATTGTCACCATGGCGGCGCAACCCATTGCAATCCCAGTAGGAATGTCGCCAAACTTGCTAGCTTTAGGATTTCCTATATTCATTTTTAATGGGTTAGTAGAGGAAGATGCAAAACTTCATATTAATGAATTCCAAAAGTTAATGTTTAACTATCGAATTTAAGATGAGGGACAATTGATGATGTTCTTTAATATGACTCTCTAAAAGGATGAGCTGCAGTATGGTATCACAGCCTAGAGGTTGAAACCATAACTACGATTTAACTTCTTCTTTGCAGCCTTTTGGAGAGAGTTTTCCCCCTAAAGGAAAGGTTAATAGTACTAGCTACATGTCTCAATGTAACACGTCAAGAACCTCATGAGAATGTTTGTGGGTGTGCAAGAAACTAAAGGAAGTATTTCATAAGTTACAAACCTATATTTCTATTCCAGCAATTGCTTAGTTGCAATAATTTTGGAATGGGTTGAACTTTAACATTCAAGTGCAGTTGAGAAATGTTGCTCTTGTTGACATTGATATGGCTATTACACAAGTAGAGGAGATAGAGTCATGATTACAAGTGGCTTGTACCTCTAGGCAAACTAAAATCTGAGTCTAGGTGTTGGAAATACATTGGCATTAACAAATGGAGGTCAAGAAACACCCATGAGTACTTCTAATGGGAGAGGAAGCATGATTCCAAATGTGCCCATGTTGCCAACTCCCCCGGGGGGTCCACTAGGGTTTACCATATGGTGTCACGTGAGTGTAAGGGGGGAGGGGGGTTATTCAAGGGAAGGAAGGTACATTTTATAAGGTAAGGTCCCATAAATAGGGGGTAGATAAGGGGTATTTTCATATATTACTTGCACGCAAGTGACGTCTCCTTATTACTACTAGTGAATCCCCTGTGCCAACTCCTCCCAATGTGACCATGCCTATGGCTAGTCAAATGGCTCCACCAAATATTGAAAGCCAAATGATAAATTCTACAATTGTTCTAGGAAATTAACTGCCAATCCCTAATCAAGTGGTTAGACCAATGGAAAAATAAGTAGATGATTTCGGTTATGAGTCAAGTGCCTCGAATGTCCTTGGCAAAGTTAAAGATATGATGAAGCACTATATTGACATGATCATCGAACAATATAGGAAAATAGCTATTGATGTCAATTTCTTTAAAAAGAAGCAAAATTTGATAGGGAGTCATCGCCCTGATGAAGAGAGTGCTCCCTCAAGATCCAGTTGTAAGTGGTGTGGTAGCCAACATTTCTCTAGGAATTGTCCAAATGTTAAATGTGACATATGTGAGAAGTCTAGCCACCTAGCTAGTACCCGTTGGAGCAAGATTAGTTCTCTCCAACAAAAAAGTAAATAGCCAGGTCCAATCAATCATTGAGCGCAATGAAATAATCTCTAGCAAGATGAGGGATCAGAAACAAATACTACAAAGAGGGAAAGTTATGGTAGAGTAGCTACCTAGTGGCAATGGGGTCAGCTCTATTGAAACTGTTTGTATCAATAGCACTGAAGCTTCTAATCTACAAGTTGCTACAAGAGGTGAAAAGGGTAAAGAAGCTGATAAAGACAAGGTAAAACCTATCAAGGGAAAACCCAAGAAAGATAATAAGGGGATGCAAGTCCTTAATCTTAACATGGAAGGTGGACCTCTAAAATCTGTTATGGTAAAGCTAACCCCAAGAGGGATAAGGTGTTACTAAAGAAGAAGTCAAAAGCCAAGAAAGAGGCACCAAAACTAGTTCAAAGACCAAAAGAGAGAATGGTCTGAAGAGAAAAGAGAGCTCTTGCTAGCTATCATGAATTTGATTTAGCAAGTTCTATCTACGGAGTTAAGCCGGATGTAAACCCCCTATAGTTTATTAAGTTGTCTCCAGGAGTGTATAAAGGATTTAAGAAGATTCTTCACAGTGGGTATATCATGGAGCCCTTGGAAATAGCACGAGTAGGAGATGATTGGTTTGAGTATGTTGAAAAGCATTGTCCAAGGGTAGTAGCATATGTTGATGGAATATTCATGAATCATGCTATTGTGGACACATGATCCTTCGTCAATATTATGAGATAGGAATTGATGGAGAGGCTAGGGTTAAAAATAAAAGAAGATACCTACATGATTCTCCAAATGGTTGATGACAATTTAAGACAATCTGAAGGTTGCATTACTAAAGTCCATGTGACCGTAGCCAATGTGGAATGCATTCTAGACTTTAGGGTCACTAGGTTTGTAGGGCGGCCTAGCTATCAAGTATTGCTAGGCAGGCCATGGATCTTACAAGCGGACTGTCAGGTTGATATATTCGCTGGTCAATTGATCTTTAGTAGAGATGCTAGACGTGTTGTAGTAGATGCCTATCCTGAATCGCCTCAAAGTGAGAGAGTTCCTTTATCCTCATAAGAGTTAGACACATTAGATGCTCCATATGTTAGTGAGATGTCATCAAGTGATGAATCCAACGAGAAATGCACTACATGGGATATCTATCAAGTAACTTTGAATGAGCCAATAGAGGATTAGGAGAGGATAAGAGATGCAGATGTAATTGAAGTAAGCCTTGGTATGATGAATGATTCATGACCAATCAAATTAGGATCCATGCTCAGTTTGGAAGAAAGGAATGACTATGTATCCTTGATTCAGGAATTCTGTGATATCTTTCCTTAGAGTTATGACAAGTTGAGAGGTATTCCTCCCATCCTACTGTCTATTCATAGGACTCCCTTAAAGGAAGATAGCCACCCTGTGTGACAAAAAGTAAGGCATATGCCTTTGAACTAAGGAATGTGCTATTCGAGGAGTTAATGAAACTATAAAAAGTTGGCCTAATATTTTTGGTACAATACATAGAGTGGTGTTCACAAGTTGTTATCAGGAAGAACAATAATAATAATCAAATTTGGCTTTGCATACATTTCAAAGAGCTTAATAAGTAGATAGTTTTCTCCAAAAGAGGTTATAGTCACCATGAGCCTACCACATACTCCAAAAGATATTCACAACTTTCTGTTATCAGTGGGTTATTATCGGAGATTTATCAATGCACTGGCAGAAAGATTGTTGCCATTGTTGATGAACTTGTTATTCTTTACTTGCCTATTCAATTGGAGTGAAGCTTCTCAGGTATCTTTTCAGAACTTGCAATAGGAACTAGCAAAAGTGCCAATCCTAAAAGCACCCAAAAGAGGTGAAGTTTTCTATATATTTTCAACAACAGCAATCCATAGTATCAGTTGTTGTTTAGCCCAAATTTGGGAAGAGAAATGGCATCATCCAATTGCCTTTTCTAGTTGTAAATTCGAGATATTTGAAGTCAATTATACTTATATGGAGAAATTGTGCCTTGTAATAGTTTTTGTTACAAAGAAATTTAGGCACTATATTCTCTATGAGAAGGTGGTATTCTTTAGGAAGGTAGAAGGACTTATCTAGGCAATCAACTGCTATGCATCTAGGTTTTATACCATGTGGCATGCAAAATGCAGAAGTGTATGACGATTATGCGAAACCATTTTATGATTAGAAATCAGCCATGTGGTATGCAAAACAATCCTTTCATGATTTTCCGCCCCTGCGCGTTATTGTGGCGTTGATAGAGACTAGCATCGAGTTTCCTCGTGCTACTAGCATCCTTAAACTTAAATTATTATCAACCTATATGTTGTGCATTAAAAAAATGAATCAGAATTTTATATATTTCTAACAACCTCTCACTCTTACAATCTCTTTTTTCCCTAACCGTTTAGATTTTGCAATGTTGCGTAGGTTCAAGATTCATTTGTATGTCATTTTTTTCATATGGAAAGTAATAAAACACACTAAAATATACAAACAAGGATGAGATGAGGCTTAATCCTCATGCCTTAACCTTGTCACACATCCACAAATATGGATCATATTTTTTCTTATTTATTTGTCACGAGAAACCTAATTTTTTCCATTTTTCTCTATTTATTTCTTCAAAAATCATAAAAGAATTAGATTTGTGAGCTCTCACTAATCAAAAGCACTCAACTCCATTTTATATTCATTTTTACTCCATGGAAACTCAAAACACTCACTAAAACCCCCAATTTCCATGATTTCTTAAAAAACCACACTTTACGGGTTTTACGTGTTTTGAGGAAAAATTACTATATCATCAAAATTTTTGGTTTTTTTCTTTCATTTAAGAGATAATTTAGCATATGCAACCAAGATCAATCATCATCAATCATTTCCTTTAATTATCTTTCATCAAACAAAGAAAGAGAGCACTTACTCATAGAAACCCGCATGTTCAAAGCACGTATCTTGAGATTGAGAGGCCGTTGACGTGCTCTCCAGCCCCGATCTACGTCCTCTACCACTCCATTAGCATTGTTTGCTTCAAAATCGTCATCACCCCCTTCCCCCTTCTCTTTCATTGATGCAAATGAACACCACACAAGAGGAGAGAGAAAGACAAAACCAGTTTTTCTTATTCCTTGATCATATCATGTGTGGTTACACCCATCTTGTTCGTCTCTATATGTAGGCTGAGGAGCTCTCTCTCCCTCCCTCAATCGGTCAGCATTGAAGAGGTTCCGATCAAATTTTTTAGGGGAGTAAATTTTTTTGTGCCCCGTGTCAATCGCATCAAAAAATGATTTTTTACTCTTTAATAAGAGCTTAAGCTCTTGAAAATTAAAAAAACAGGTTTCTCCTTTTGGTTTCACACTGCCAAGAAGTGAATCTTTTGGTTTTCGGGGTCCAAACGAACTCAAAATTGAAATTCGTCTGGCCAAGTGGCTTCGTGACATCAAACTCCATCATCTTGGCCTTCCCTACACACTTTTTGGCTCATGGATCTACTAGTTGCTTTATAATGCCAAACCTTACAAGGATTAAATGGGGGTCAAGTGACCTCCAATTGACAAACTGAGACTTGCCTTGGATTCTTGACGTCAAAATGCATCTAGGAAAACTCCACTCTCAACTACTTGCCACCATTTGATTTTTCATGAAAATTTTCTCTTTAACGCCTCTTGGGCACTTTTCGACTCCAAAAACAGGCTCCAACGCTTCAAGAGTAGGATTCATGAAAATTGGCTTTTTAATGCCTCTCGGGCACTTTTCGGCTCCAAAGGCGAGCTCCAATGCTTCAAGAACGGGACCAAATCAGTTCCTAAAATCCAGCTCTCATTGATTTGGCTAGCCCATTTGCTAATGGGTAGTATGGAGAGAGCTTCTTATGAATTACCATGAAGAAGGTAGTCATATGGTTAGTAATCTTATTGAAATTTTGATGATAGTATCGAGATCTTGAAGAAGATAGTTTGCATTGGTCACTATCAAAATTTAGTCCAAGGCTTTTCTTGAGTCTAGGAAGACCAATATTTCTTTCTACCAAGTCTAGGGAGACTAGTATTTTCTTGTACCAGGTCTAGGAAGACCAGCATTTCCTTGTACCAAGTCTAGGGAGGATTTGGTGGGTTAGGTTTTGAATTGTGGGCTACTACAAAAACCAGTTGGGCATTTAAGAAGTCATCATGATTGACTCTTGAAGGGGGGTCTTCGGAATCTAGTTCGGAGAGAAAATCTGCAATAACATCTTGAGCTCTTGATCTATGTACCACTAATTTAAAATCAAATTCATGGAGTAATAAGATCCACCTAGCTAGGCAACCTATGACATTCTACTGTTTGAGTAAGTAGACTAGGGAAAAATGGTCAACATGAAAAACAAATGAATGATCAAGAAAATGATCCCAATTTTTCTTAATTGAAGAGATCATTTCCAAGTATTCTTGTTCAGGTATAGAATAAGTTTTCTCAGTAGCAGAGGAGAGCCATCTACTGGAATAGAAAATGGGTCAGAACCATCCATTAATATCATGTTGTATGATTACAATACCAATTGCAATAAATGATCTATCCACAAATACATGAAATTGTTTTGTCCAATGCAAAGGGACAAAATTTGGGCCCTTTGAAAGTAGCATCTATAGATATCAGAAGACCAAATCCAGCACCTCATTCTAGGTGAAGACCAATTTGGGGAATGTTGCCAACTAATTCAAAATGATAGTTACATGGGCAGCAAGGAGACATAGATGATGTCCATGCCAATGAACTTGCCCCAAACATTGAAACATAATGGATGGAAATTTGGAATCATGGCTTGCGTAATGTTAGGATAGGGGTCCACAGCAATGCCATATTCTAAAATGACATGGCCCAATAAAATACCACCTTTTATAGTAAAGACATAGTTCATGGGGTTAAGACTAAGACTTACTTCTTGGCATCTAGTGAAGTAGAGTTGAAGGTAATGCAAGTGTAGAAGTATTGTGTTGAAGATACTGAAGTCATTTAGAGATACCCACCATGTGAAGTTGGTTAATAGGGCCCAAAGATTTCCTACATATTTGCTAAAAAGAGGCTGAAGCATTCTTCAAACAAGACCACATCAATGTATAAAGAAAGGAGCCCCATATTGTGTCACGTGCCTACCTAACAATTCCCTAGTAGCATGTTTTAGTGGTCCATCAGGGAACTATCCTAGATGACTTTGCCATGCACTCGTGAGAATGCATAGGGTCTATCGTCTAGGTTTCCCAGAGTCCACCCCATAATGGAAGGTATGGGCCATCCCCATGAGGATCAACCTGCAAGCTCGGGGTCCTAATTTGACAACTAAGGTCTTGATGCATCAGCTAGCTCTATCAGAGGTGTCCCACAAGGGCTTCTTGTCTGATTGGAGCGATCGTAGTTACCCTTGGTTCATGGAGTGCAACACTTTTTTCCAACAACTAGTTAGGGTTCAGGGCACAGTTGTTGCACCTTTCCCCTAAGATAATTATTGATCAGGGTTTTAAGACCCAACCCCTAGGTAAGTCAATGCTCGACTCTACCTAATTTCTCCTAATTAACATTTCATTCAATCTCTTGAAAGAAGCTCCCAGCTTACTGAGACCACCCATCTGTAGGATGGATCCGTCAGGGATCTTGCCCACCCGCTTCCCACAAACGGTTTTCTTTAGTTTTCTAATTACCCATCACATTAAGTTATGACATATAAAAGCAGCTTCGTTAATTAACCCATTATCATAGGTTCCTTTGCATAATTTTACGACACAACACAAAGACAGAGAATTTTTTTTTTCATTTAAACGACTTCATCTGGTAGTTTTTGGCCAAGTTACCTCATGACTTATCTAGTTTATAAAGTCATGCCATGCTATTTGATACTTAACTTACTCAATATCATGCTTGTTCTTGCGTGTTCTTTATCTACCGATTAAGGCTTTTGCAATTTGTATTGTCGTTGCAAAATCAATGCGATCTTTGATGCATGAAACGGAATCGGGAATGCCAAATCAAATATAATGCGAGAAATATTATGATCAAACTATCGTAATATTATTTATGAGGAGTATTTACTTTTTTGTTGGCTGGGTTCATTGAGGCGTCTTCTCATGTCGGATTGCAGAATTGATTTAATGCAAGATTTGATATTACATGCGGTCACTTATGTGATAACTCAACGAGTAATTTTTAAGACATTTCAAGCCCGAATTTTTTTAATGAAGTGTTATGGCGGGAATATTACATATTGTAATGAAGGTAGTCTTGGATTGATATTCTAGAGCAAGCTAGACCTGATTGTATCCATTGAATCCATCAAGAAAGAAATACATTTTGTGTGAGCAACCTTATCTAGAATATTATTGAGGTATGAAATGGAAAATGGATCCAAAAAGGTAGCATAATTCAATTTTTATAATCCACACATATTCTTAATTTCTTGTTTTTCTTTGAGAGAATGATGATTGAAGAAATCCATTCTACCCAATCCATTGAAGCAACAAATATGGCTTAGAGAAGTCAATCTAGCTCTTCATCAATTTGGCCATGTGTGAATTCATGTGATACCACTATATGCAGAGTGAAACAACATGTGATTCGAGTGGAATCTAGTGCTGATAGAACCTAGAATCCAATCCTTTCATTTCAACATAATCCCATGCAAACACATTCAAAAATTCTATCAAGAGAGTAATGAGCTACTCTCGGAACTCAAGTTGTAAGTGAGCACTGATCTTTACCGGTTTAGTTTCTTCTAAACCAAGATAGACCATGAAAAGTGCATCCTTTGTGACCCTCATCACCTTTTGTATGTGCTTCAAACTCTCTTTCCTATGTGAGAAATTCTGCTACATCATTCAGCTATCACTGTAGCTTGAGGCACTTCTACTTTAGAGTCCTAAATTAGGTTTTGTGTATCTAGGAAAATCTAATCCTATGTTGGGGGTGGGGTAAAGTGGAAAGTGCAAATCCAAGTATTTCTAACCAATTTGCATTAAATACTATATTAGGGAATTTGAAAATTCTCTTATAGTTTGGGAAATCCCAATATAGTTAATATTTGGTCACATGATCAAATCTTGTCCCCTTAATTGAAAGTGAAGTCTATCCTAATTACTATATACATTGTCTTTCCAAGTCCCACTTTGAAGCATGGGTTAGGATTTAGCTATATGCCCAAATCTTTACCTATTTTTTGAAAGTGGGACTTGGGAGATTCCCAAATTCTCTAATATGGTGTTATTACATCCACTAAACAAAAGGCAAAATACACATTGACTCTAGGAAAGCAACTTCTTCATCATCATCCAAGCCATACACCATGTTGACTATCATACCTACCACTAGTCTATAAAAGCTAGTGATGGAGGTGGAATTCTATTAAAAATATTTTAATTTTATTTGTCACCTCAGTGAATTGTCAACTGATCACAATCCTAGTTATGACTAATCCAAGCTTACCACAACCAGGTCCATCGAAGCAAGACGTAGTAATCTTTACCTTATGCTCTATACTCAACACTACCCAAGAAATTGGGAATGCAACACTAGTGACTTCCATTAAGACTAAGCAAATGATCCCAAGAGGCTATACTCTTTGCTGATTAGCCATGAGAACCAAAAAGGGAACTAGTTCCCAATCCATCTATCTAAAATAATGGCAAGTAGCCACTGTGATGATATTGACTCATGAGCCACTGTCAAGGAAGAAATTGTGAATTACTTAACATTTGAATCGAAGGGAGATTAGCAAACTAGTAGGGTCTGACAATGGTCCTAGTAGGACCAGCTCATGTTGCACTTTGCAAACTTCCTCCTCCAGTGTGGTTACACTCAGTATCACCACTTCTAGTTTTGGTAGTACAAGCTGATTTGATTGAATCATTTGTAACAAGTGATCCTTGAAAGCTAGGACCAAATCCTTGAATAATAATAGAATTGGTCTCCATGCAGTCTTTGATTCTAAACTAGTTGGAACCACTTGTGAAGAAGATTGGGTTTTAGCTTCTATTTTTGGCTGGTTCCCTTCTGCCCTCACATATATTACCTCTATTTCAAGAGTTGGCTGTAGATTCTACATCGCGGCAGCTGTGTGTTCATGTGATCCCTTCCACTATTGTGGATGCTAAGTTCTGACTACAGATTCTACACCACCATCAATGTTTCTCCTATTCCTTTTGCTCTTTTAAGCCTTAAATTTGGTGCAAGAATCGGCTCTAGATCCCTGATCACCATTGGTTCATTTATCATCTGCTTAGCCACCTAGTGGAAAACTTTCTCATGTTCTACTCCTCTTCTACCCACAAAATTCCTATAGTTTTCTTTGCTATACCTTTGAGCTTTTTGCCCGACTGGGTAACGAAACTGACTTCCTCTCAGGTAGCTCTTTGATTTCCATCGTATTGATAGATAGAAAGGTATTTTGATCCTAACTTTACCACTTTTGAGGATCATATTGATGGGCTTCCAAACACTCAGATATTTAGTAACCTTCATGTATATAAAAGAAATATTGTTTATATGAGGGGAAGTAATTTCCTCGCTGCCTCCTTCCTTCCTCGTCCTTTGCAGCCCATGCTGAGAGGGAGATAATCTTATTGGGTGTAAGAATTTCTTGGTGCTGCTACTGTAGATGGATTGGGGGTATTCCAATTAGCAAGATGCGCTCCTCTCATGCCTTGCTAGTTGCTAGGCTGCAATCCTCCTACACCTTGCCATGCCCTACTGTGTCCCATCATCTGACTCTTGGCATTGTACCAAAACACTTTCATATTGTGAATAGCCATATTGCAAATGCCACACCATTGTTATTTATGGCCATAATTGATCACCAGATGACTTGGATTGTTGCATTTGGCACACTAGAGAGTTTTGTTGCAAGTTTACAAATGCCCTTTGAGGGTTTTCGGCCCTTGTTCTTCCTCTTCGACTTTATGGTCTCATAGCACCCCTTATTTTGTTAGAGTCCTCTTTCTCACTACTACTCTCTTCTTCTAGGTTTAAATCTAAATTTGAGTCATTGGATTCCTAGACAACGGATCTTATTAAGTAGATTTAGCCAATTTCTTCCCTTTTTATGACTTCTTCTTAGCCAGAAACATTTCAACCCAAATTGCACACTGAAAATATTGTAGGTTATGACCATATAGATATTTAAAAGACAAAACTTTACAAATATTCTAGTTAAATCCTTGTGTATATAGTGAGTGCAATATTTTACTAGTGGGTTGTGTATTGGGAGACATTCACTCTCTTAAGACTTTAAATTGAGATACATAACTTTGAATTGTAGCATCACCGAGTGTTGCAATCTAAAATGGGCCCAACACTAGCTTTAAGGCACTAGCTAAGCCTCTACTACTCACCTAAAACCACCCCACATGGCCTTGCAGCCAACTATAAGCATTTAAAAACTTTGTATTTGTATGATTTTTGTAGTCCAATGAATATTCTTCTCCACATTCCTTAGAGGGAGTCCTTGAACATGTTGGTGTTATACACCACATAGCACACACAAAGGGAGTAACCCTCGATTGATCACCGCGTCTCCACTACAGCTCTTCTACACCTTGGGGATTGGCCCCGAGATGTGTCGTGAATATAGAACACATTCGAAACAAACTCCACTCTTTCGATTGAAAGATCTAGGAGATAATAGATAAACTTGACTAAATAACCCCCAAGGAATCGAATATCTAACCCTACCGCTTAGGGTACCTCACACTCTGAATGTAGTTCATCACTGATATAAATAGGTGCTATGCATCTAGGATATGATACCATATGGGGCATCAATGCAATTATGTATGACCATTGTGCTCAAATAAATTTATTCATTGAAAATTAGCAACATGAAAGTGGGAAGACAATTATTTTCATGCTTTTCTTATAATACAATAGTTCTTTGTTGCTTAGGGCTAGTAGTGAGCTTTCTCGTGCTACTAGACCCTTTTAATTTTAAACAACAACAAACCCTATATGACACACATCATGAAACATTTGAATTTAGTGTAACTTATCCACTCAACAATCCCCTACTCCTCCATACCGTTTAAAAATTTTCATGCGTTGGTAGGTTTAAGGTGTGGTTTTTTAATGTATTTTTCCTTTTTGAAAGTGATAAGAAATCACTCTAACAAAGAGATTGGGTTATGATAGACCTCATGCTTTAGCTCTATCATATGCTCGCAAATATAAATCTTAATTTTTTATTTTTTGATGCAAAAAAACATTTTTTTCTATTTTTTCTATTTATTTATAGAAACTTATTGATAATTATTGATTTTTTTATTTAGACTAATTGATCTTATGAAAAATTATTTTCTTAGCATATTTCAACCCATAGAAACAACAAATGCATACAAAAAGCCCAAAAATTGCATATTTTTCCTTAAACCATATAGTCTCAGGTTTTGTGTGTTTAGCATAAAATTATTATACGATCGATTTTTTGTGATTGCTTCAACATGCTTGATCAATAAAAGTATGGGCAATCAAATACAAGCATTTCTAACCATTTCAAACAACAATTGATCGTAAAAACCATGAAATCTATCTTTTTCTCATAAAATCTTTCATTATGACGTACATATTTCGAACTTGACCTATTGATGCTCACAGTTCGATGATCCGTTCAACCTCAACTCATGTCCCTTTTTACTTCTGCATCATCACACAATTCAAAAACATCTATCTCAGCCCACCCCCTTCTCTTTTACATTGATCCATGAGAACAAACCACAAGAGGAGAGAGGAGAGAGAAATAGTAAAATAAGATCTTTTTACTCAATGCATCACTTCTATTCATTTTTGCAGTGATGCCCCCCTAGCCCCCCACGTTTCATGAAAATGTGGCTCTTCAAATCATAAGCTGAAGTTTTGTTTAAAAAGAAACTAGTTCACTTTTTCTTGTTCCACTTTAGCCTAAGTGGTTTTTTCACTTTCGAAGGGGCATAAAAGCTCGAATTCGTGATCCTTTTGGATGATTGACTTCATGATGTCGAAATCTATAAACTTGGTCACCGTTACACACTTTTTGGCTCTCGGATCACATAGCTACTTCATAATGTGAAACCTTGTAAGGATTAAATAGGGGAGTGAAACGGATTTCGATCAACGAACCGAGACTTGCATTGGGTTTCTACATCCTCCAACTCATCAATTTGCAAACTGTTTCATTTTGCATGAAAAATTGGCCTTTTGGACTCTTTTTCGCTTCAAAATTTTGTCTCCAAAATCCACTCTCATTGATGACCATGGGATATGGCGCCTCAGCTTGTCCAATCCCAAGAACTGATCTACACAAACAACAAATATAAAAAGCATCAAGCTGCCACAAAAAATATACTCAACAAAGCACAAGTACATCTGTCACCCTACCTCCTAACAAAATCAAGGCATCAAGATCCACAAGGGAGAGGCCCAGCATAATCTAATAGAAATCCTGAGTCACTAACCAATTGCTCCAACATAGATTGGCAAAAAGAACCATCAAAGAGGTCATCTTAGTGGTGGCCTGAACTACCTACCTAACTTAGGACCACTGAACCAAGATCTCCTACTAGGAGAAGACTCCTACAGCTTGGTCATCATATATTTTCATTGTGACATATTTTTCTTTCAAAGTTTTCATACTTGGGCATGTAAAAAGGACAGAGATGAGCATAGAGTGACCCAAGGAGAATAGGACATCTGCCTTAGATCCTAACTCGGTACCCAAGGACCTACCAAGATCTTGCGAGAGGTGGCACTTAATCCTTTTATTTTGCACTCACTTTTATTTTTGCTTTAATCTTCCTTATTTCCTTTTCTGGTCAGCCTACTACCCTAGGAAGACAAGGCATCTGCCCTGGGTTTGACTCATCCCCAAGAACCTACCAGGCCTCCACAAGGTAATAATCAACTGCTTTAGGAAATTTTTTTCTTTCCTTTCCTTTTCTTTTCTTTTATTTTTTGAGGGGTTACAACCCCTTTTTACACACCTCTGTATTAGTTTATCTTTCAAGAATATTCATATTTTTCTCTTTTTTATACTTCAATAGGCTTTTCTAATTGCCTCACACTAGTAGGGACTCCTAGAACAGGTGCTTAGTAGGCTAGGAGAACAGAGTCACTAGGAGTGCCTTCTAAAATAAGCCTTTAATGCCTAACAATGTCTTGACATGAGGTAGAAAAGTACTCAAATCTTGATTGCTGATCTCCACAAATGAAAAGAAAATAACCCCCACATACACATATAACACTTTCAACTTAAGGGAAAAACTCAAAAAGGTGACGATACCACCTAGAATGGCCACAAGAAGCTCTTGCGATGCAATGAAGGCTCCCTCCAGGCAGTTCATCAAATACGTCTGATGCAATCACTAAAACAAAACACCATTAAACGTACCTGCACCCAATAGACATATAGCCCTCTTGGTCTAAAGGAATATAATAGTTCACAACCAACAAACTGACCCTCTTGGCCTTATGGAATAAAACATGAGAATCTAATTGAAAGGACCCTCTTGGCCTTATGGAATAAGCCACTTTACTACCATTTAGCAATGTACTGTTGAAACAAACCCTTGGTCTTGACATTACTCTACTAAAGCACAAGGTTGACCAAGGATAAGGGCTCCTCAGGCCTTACCCTAAATGCATTAAGTTATTGGCTAATCCCCTTGCATAGATAGGAAGGGGTGTCTAAGGAATATGATGATACACAACCTGATACATCCATGATAAAGTAGGAAGGTGTTCAATTGCTACATGACTCACAACCCAAACCATCGATAGCCAAAATAGGATGTGTCAGCAATAAGAACCCAAAGTAGTCATGGGCTAATGTTAGGAGATAATTGTAAGAGATTCCCTAGACCACAATTAAAAAAGACATATTCAATGAAAGCATAATTGGCTAGGGAATCCACAAAACGATTCCATTGTCGAGGAACTAGCTGACATGTCACCGTCTCAAAAATATGCAACATATCTAAGACTGCATGACGGTACATCTATAGAATGGGATCCCACACACTATAGGTCCCATTTAGTTGATTGATTACTAATCGTAAGTCATCTTTAACTAATAATTGGTGGATACCACCACATCAGGCTACATTCAGTCCCATGATCAAGGCCTTGTATTCTACCATATTATTAGTAAAAGAGATTGCTAAATAGACTCCCACCTTCATAGCAACCCAGCATCGGGCATCTTTAATGACCACACCAACACTTACATGTTTAGCGGGTCCTCTAGAAGCTCCGTCAAAATGCAAAGCATAGACCTAGTCTTCAGTGATAGACCATGCCATATTAATTAGCTCACTCGTACTTATGATAATCAAAATCAAGCTGAGAGAGAGGGTGTATAACATATACAATCCCTCTTTCCTCACTAAACTCGATAAGCTTGCTAGTCAGAATTTGTTGAGAATGGTGCTAGTAGACCTTAATCTCCCATGTGAAAGATCCATCTTGCGACTCAATAACCGATAACCTTTACTTCACCTTCATTTTTCTTAGCTCTACTAGAGGACATGAATGATATTCACTTCACTTGCTGGAATCATCCATTCCTCTCTACCACCACCCTTCAAGTCTGCTTAAACCTCAAGGGGTATCTCCAAAGCCGTCGATTCCTTAATAAATCTATTAAGCCCCTTTTTCCACCTCACTTCGATGACAAAGATTAAACTTCTATCATGACTATGTAACTTTATTATTATTAC
This sequence comes from Lygodium microphyllum, assembly GCF_053477565.2. Classification (NCBI taxonomy): domain Eukaryota; kingdom Viridiplantae; phylum Streptophyta; class Polypodiopsida; order Schizaeales; family Lygodiaceae; genus Lygodium; species Lygodium microphyllum. The sequence goes on from NC_141148.1 coordinate 116,116,677, forward strand.
TATTATTATTATTATTATTATTATTTAAAAAATGGAAAGGATATCACCCATCACCATTGCACGTTGCACATCCACCACAGCCACTGCACCTAGAGGTCCTCAAATTAGGTGTGTCCAGTGGCCCCCGCTCGGCGACTGGCTCTGTTCCTAACCTGCTAGCCTCATTTTGATCCCACACTTCCCAGTTAGGGCACATCAAGGGTAGGACATACCTAGGAAGGTAACACTCACACGTAGTTAGACCTATCACCCAAGCTCCATCCCACTAGCATGCGCACAATGCACCACACGACAATGGCACACATCCACATGTAATGCACCTTTCTTTTCTTTCTAGTTACAACCAACCACAAGCCTTAGCAACCCCATCATCCATGCAATGTGCTCCCCATCTTATGAAACATCCTACCATGCTGACCCAACAAACCAAGGGCAGATGCAATAACCCCAATCGAAAAGGGAATGAAGAAGCTCATTTCGAACAATGCATAAGAAGGTCGCCACCCGTAGAGGGCTCGGCAACAGATCCATCCAACACAATATTCAATTTCAACACCAGATTTGCCCACCAGCCTCTCTCCCCACGACCAAGGCTTAGTCCAAACTCAAGGGCCTTTTAGGTCCATAAATCCCTCCAAGACAAGGGATCATCTTCAATGCAAGAGTCTTTCAGTTCCAAAAATCCCTCCAATAGGTCCATAAATCCCTCCAAAACAAGGGATCATCTTCAATGCAAGGGTCTTTTAGTTCCAAAAATCCCTCCAAGACAAGGGATCATCTCCAACTCACGGGCCTCACAGTCCCATAAATCCCTCCAACACACCTTCCAACACAACTCGTATACAAACTCAAAAAGCTACTTGGCTACTCAAGCTAGAGAGTCTGACTCATCCCCCAACAAGTGCCATGGGACTGACACTCAACTAGAAGGGGGGTAATGTTAACCCTCAAACAAACAAGGTGGAAAATTCAAAAAATCTAAAGCAGAAGACAAAGCCAAGGCAAAAGCGGAATGGAGAACGAAGTCATGCCAAGAAAAATCGAGAAACACAAGAATTGTGAAAAAGTCTTAAGACAGGGAGAGACACTTAAGAAAAAGCACAAGTCAATACTTTTGTAAGAGAGCGTAAGGCACACCATGATTTATTTTAAGAGTGTTGGGCTTTGACTTGTGCAAGTTGTAAATATAGAGGGGCGGTAGGAAGGAAGCTAGGAAGATGGGAGGAAAATGGAAAAAAGGGCCTAGCCAGCCATGTAAAAAGGGGATGACCGCCCAAATGGGATTTAGGGATTTGTATATAAAGTTCAAAAGATGAATGAGAGCTCATTCTTTGATATGTGGCAAAGTGGAATCTTCTTCTTCTCTCCTTCTCTTCTCTTTCTTGCTTGTGAGTGCTTGAGGGAGGGAGTGAGCTTGTGAGAGTAAGGGATCCTCCTCTCTTCTTCTTGTCTTCTCTTATCTTTTATTGTCTCGTGCGTGGCTATGGAGGATGGAGCTTGGAGGAAGAGGCTTGAGGATGCTTGAGCTTGCATCACAAATTGTGGAGCTATCGGAGTGCTTGAGAGAGGAAGCAACTCAATCAGGCATCAAGGTAATCTTACTACACTTGTAGAGAGCGATAGGGTGTCGGCTATGTGAGAGGTAGCCATTAGTGCTCGCTTGAAACACTTGAACAATAAGAGGTGTGTGGGCCTTAGCGGTTGAGCTTGTGCTTACCTCTACATAGACCATGCATGACTTTTTAGGATTCGAGGAGTGCTCAAGTAAGTAGAGTTCCCATTCTTGTTGGTAATATCTATCATAGCTCGTTCAAGTTTGTATTCACTGGATATTTGAATGTTGGGGTATGTTTGGTTACCTCAGGCTATCATGGATGTCCATTGTGTGGGCTAGAGTTAACTACCAAAGGTCACAAACCATGAGAAAGATGGTATAGCAAGGACATGCCGCTTTCTTGCTAGAGGGTCATGAACTGAGGGAAGGTTTTCTTGGATGACCTCCAACATGAATGAATGCCCAAAGCTGGTACGAGCTGAAAATGGTCCACATTAAGTCGCATCCAAACAGAATGTGATGGTTTTCAATTTTCTACAAGTTGTCATAGTGGACCGACTTATAGATCAACCACTTGGATCCCGTGCATATTTTCAAGAATGTGGGCAGCTTACAATGGGACCACATCATAGGAAAGAGAGACACTGTAGGGGCACAAATGGATTTGAATGAGGTAGGCAAGATGGAAGCGCTTTGGCCGCCGTAGTCGAGTGCTGATGGTCGCTTGCAATTGCCTCACGCTTCACTAAAGAAGAGTACTTTGTGAAGCAAATTATCAAGTCTATCTGCACTCTGACGGGTATGATGCATTCTCTCAGATCTGCATTTTCTAAAGATGACCAATTATCAAGGCTAAAATCCCATGATTGGCATAAGATATATCAAGTTTGTACTATGAATGGATTGTAAGTTGCGTACATATTTTGCTATTTCTAGTCGTTGTTCGTAATGCTTCTTCATTTGTAGTAATTTGTACTACCAATCATGATCGCGGGATGCCTTACTCGAGAAATACGTGGGACGATTTACAGGTTGTCAAATTTAGTACAATGGATCTCACAGAAGGAGGTCAAGACATTCTCTATTGAATCTGCAAGGCGGGGAGTAGTGGAGACAGTCTGTCTCTTTGAGAAGTATCTGACCACTAGCATGCTCACGATACAAACCTACTTGTTGGTGCATCTTGTAGATGAAGTGGAGATTGTGGGACCTATCCATACGCGATGGATTTTCTTCTTAGAGAACTTCATGAAAACCCTAAAAGGCTTTGTGTGACAACAAGCTCAGTCAGAAGGTAGCATGGCTGAAGGTTGATTGGTGTCTAAGGTGTTAGTGCATATTTCACAGTGACTACCAATGGTGGATTCAGACAATAGTATGCTATGGTCGCTGAAGGATGATGATAGACTGACAAGAGATGTGGTGGTTGAAAATGGGGTAGAAAAAAGAATGGATGTTGCAATGGAGGAGAAAGTGAATTGTTTTTGTATATTGCACCATTTCCTCCATGGAGACATGGCTCGCTTGGTACGAGCAAGCTAGTAAAGATCGAGAAGAAGAGCGATTTGAGTTTCGACATAGTATGCGCCGTTGACCGATTCGATATCGAGGGCATGGAGGAGATGCCGCAATTTATGTCAATGCGATGGTTGCATGGAGTTTTGACCGCAGCCTCTTGCAAAGGGACAGAGGTCTCAATTGAGGAGTGGGAATTCTTGAGGGAATGTAGTCCAAAGGTGACCACATGTTTTATAAGCTGTCATATCTAGATTTTATATGTGATAACTAATTAACCGTTTCAATGTACATTACAAAATATATAGTGCGGCGTGGTCACGTGGACAACATTTTCACGTGGAGAGTATCGACAAAATGCGCTCCACAATGGATTGTGGTATCATGGCAAAGTTCGATCAAGAGAGCCGACGATGAGCAACAGATCCAAATACCATTATAGATGAGATGGAGTACTCTGGGAACTAATGTATTATCACCAGGTCCATCTGGATTTATCAAAGTAGATTCCAAAAAAAGATTGATGGATTTGCGCGACACGTTTGTATTACCGACCCATTGTGAAGAGATGCATGAACTCATGTTTTTTTAATTTTATTACGATATGCTATATGTCACAAATGTTAAATCTCTCTTGTATATGATTTTGAACATGTAATTTTTTATCCAAACCCCTAATAACCTCGATGGTGGTATGTTGTACCATCAGGTCCTCAAAGTGCAAGAGTATATAATAAAAGCAATGTTCCCAACATAGATGAGGATAGTATGTAGATAGAGGGGTCGATATTGCAAGGGGTGGAGGCTACCCAAAGCTTGGAGCATGCAGAGGAGGGACAATTGAGTAACTCATCTTTTTATGGTGACCTTTCTATTGACCTTTTAGTGTATGCAGAGTTGTGTCAGGAGATGGACATGGGACCATAGGGTATGTCATACTTAGAGCATCCACCTACTCAATTCATTGATGAATCGCGTATAAGGGAACTCTAGAATATGCATTTTAAGTAAGATAATTTTTTAAGATTTATATTACCGTGCTTTGCTTGATTTATATTGATTATGCTAACATCAATTTTTCTCTGTGTAGGTGACCTTTGTGGATATTTGGATTTGCACAATGAGTTGAGGGATGAGCTACGAGGAGCTACAAGAGATCTTCACACATATGTCTCCAGATCATATGGCTCGATTGAGAGATATGGCAGATGAAGAGTTGTCTCAGATACCATTAGGCCCTTCCTTATATTTACTTCGACACACTCTGATGCTTCGGTTTCCAATAGACAAGGTCGATGCTCCAAACTTGGGATGAATGGAGGGAGTGATTCTAGGGGATGCTACCGAGACATGGATGCGGTGAGCCCGCGGTTGGCTCGAGATACCTGTGCTACGCCTCGCTCTTATGTAGGTTCGAGAGAAGGTGGCTTAGGTGGTTGTTGTGGAGTTATCGATGCAATGTCTTCGTCTCATTGTTTTGCTAGAGTTGTGTTACCTGTGGGATTTTTCACACCTGTGGAGATGTCTATTCCAGTCACTCTAGCTTTTGCTCAACAATCCGCAGGTGGCACCCCTATAGGTGGTACTCCGAGAGATAACACCCTCGTGGGTACACTAGATGTACAGGGGTCTCTTCGATATGCCCAGTAGCGCAGTCGCAGGTGGTAGAGGACACATCTTAGACATACCCCAGAGGGGTATGGATAGCTTGTAGATGATAGGATAGGAGCCGTCATCATGAATGATGAGGGAGGAGGGTGATGGTTGTATGAGAGAGTTGTGCCCAAAAGTTTTCTCACACAATGTCTTGGATCATTGAAAGAACATACCGGAGGGAAGCAAGGACTACATAGTAACATCCTTCCATGAGGAGTTTCTGGTACCCATAGCAGTAGATATGTTTTCCATGATGGAGTGCATGTGTGTGTACATGTCATGCAGACGATCAGACGCATGTAAGGCACTTAAGAGTGGGTTCTCAAAGCCCAAGTGGCTAGACGCAGATGATTGGCATTGACTCAGGGTAGGAGGCCAGAGATTCTCTAGGACATTGGAGACAGCAGCACGAGGTAGTGAGGGCACGATTGGAGGTAGCAGTGGTCCATCATCTTGGAAGTGGCGGCCACAGGACTTATCTAGAAGACTTTGCAAGTTTTTCTTTTATTCTTCTCACTTATTTTTTTGCAATATCGCTTGTACTGACAATCGTTTTTCTAACAGTTGTATTTTATTTTCTTTGCAACACTTCATTATAAACCGCGATCCCATCGGCCTAGAGACTCAATATGCAGAGAAACATGGTCTCACTGCATTGATCAATAGATTGTATGTATGTGGTAGCCCAGTAAGTCACTCATCTTTTTCATATAAAAATCGATAAAACCATACTATAACATAGAAACAAGACTTGACTGGCCTAATCCTCATGCTCCAGCCTTGTTATACATTCACAAACATAAAATTCATTTTTTTCTAGTTTTTAAAGTGCAAAAACTAAAATTTTCTTTATTTTTTCTATTATTTATTTATTTATTTATAAAATGTTACTATTTTAGAATTATGAGCTCTTACTAATCAAAGACACTTAGCATTATTTTCATATCCATTTCTATCCCATATGACCCCAAAACACTCAACGAAAATCCCAAATTCCATTATTTTTATAAAAATCGCAACTTGCAAGTTTTTCATGTTTTTTGAGAAATTATTATAACATTGCAATTTTTGGTTTTCTTTCACATTTCAGAGAGAATGCAACATGGAAAACCAATAACAATCAAAATCAAGCACTTTCTTCAACGATTTTCCATAAAACGAAAGTGCCACTCACTTATGCAAAGAAATCCGCTGGTTTAAGGCTCGTAGGTCATGGTCAGGAGGCCGCTAATGCTTCTTCTTTGTCGTTGATGCACTCTCTTGGTCCAATCTACGATCTCTATTTCTCCAACATCATCATTTGCTCCGGATTCTTCATCACACCCACCCCCTTCTCTCTTGAATTGATGCATACAAACAACAACAAGAGGAGAGAGGAGAGAGGAGAGAGAAGAGAGAAATAATAAAAATAAAATTTCTCATTCTTTCATGAAATTTGACAAGATTACAACCATCATCTTCCTCTCTCTACATGGATCAGCAATCTCTCTCCCTCTCTCTAGAAGGATGAGCATTAGAGAGGCATCAATTATCCGATTTGAGAGGGTGCAAAAAAAATTGTGCTCCCTTGTCTCGTCATTTTTTCTATTGAGTTTAAGTTCTTTTAATTAAACCTTAAGTTTAAATCATTAAAATAACCGATTCATGTCCTTTGTGTTCACACTTCTCGAAAAGTGAATAATTTGATTTTGGGTGGGCAAACGTACTTATATTCGTACTTTTCGACTCCTGAATCCAGTAGTTTCTTTATAACACCAAACCTTGCGGGGATTAAATGGGGAGTTAAACGACCTTCGATCATGACGAATCGATATTTGCATTGGATTCGTGACATCAAAATGTGTCTAGGAAAACTTCAGCTTGGCCATCTGCCACCATTTGATTTTTCATGAAAATTTGGTCTTTGGCACTTCCCAAGCACTTTCTGCTCCAAAACGATCTCAAATGATTCAAGCACGGCTCAAAATTAGCTCCTAAAATCCAGCTCTCATTAGTGACCATGAGATAGGGCAACTCAGCCCATCGAATCCCACGAATAGATCCGCACATGGATAACCATAAATAGCATCAAGATGATATTAAAATTACACACTAAAACATTCCACATCTCTCACCCTATCCCCTTACAAAATCAAGGCATGAAAACCCACAAGGGATAGGCTTGGCATAAATTGACAGAAATCCAGAGCGAGTCACTAACAAACTCCTTAAATACAGGCTGGCTAAAAAACCTTTCAAAGAGGTAATCTTAGTCATGGTTTTGAACTACCTACCTAACATAGGACAACTGGACCAAGGCCTCCTACTAGGTGAAGACTCCTATAGCTTGGTCATCATATTTTTCTTTTAACACATTTTCTCTCAAGGTTTCCATACTCGGGTGTGTAAAAAGGAGGGAGTTGAGCATAGAGTGACCCAAGGAGAACAAGGCATCAGTCTCATGTTCTGACTTGGTACCCAAGAACCTACCAAGCTCTCACAAGATGGCACTTAGTCATTTTTCAACGATCAATTTTATTTTCGCTCCAACCTTCCTTTTCTTTTCTTTTTGGCTAGTTGCTACCCCTAGGAAGACAAGGCATTGGCCATGGGTGTGAGTCATCCCTAGAAATCTACCAAGCCTCCGCAAGGCAATAATCAATTGCTGATAATAATTATTTTTTCATTTTTCTTATGTTATTGAGGGGTTAGACCGCTTTTTACACACCTCTATAATTTGTACTTTTTAGATGTATTTAGAACTTTGGAAGTTGCTCTTCTTTTGATATTTTGGATGGCTTCTCTAACCGCCTCACACTAGCAAGGACTCCTAGGATAGCTGCATAGCAAGGAGGAAGGACATGGCCACAAGGACTACCCTCTAACACCGGTATTTATTCCCAACAATGTCCTAAGAGAAGGTAGACAACTACTCAAATCTCCCCCATATATACCTAACCACACCCTAGAGCTTCATGCCTTGATTGTTGGTCCCTACGAATGAAAAGAAAGTAGTCTCCGCGTACACATATACCATTATCTGCTTAAGGAAAAAACTCATAAAGCGGATGATACCACCTAGAATGGCCACAAGAAGCTCCTCCATAGCAAAGGCTCCCTCCAGTGACTTCGTCAACCTATGTGATGGAATCAGTAAAGTAGAAAACCATTAAACATACCTGCACCAAAGAGACACATGGCCCTCTTGGCCTAAGAAAATATCACAGTTTCACACCCAACAAAACTGGCCCTCTGGCTGAATGAAATAAAGCCTTTAAACTCTGAGAAAAACTGGCCCTTTTGGCCTAATGGAATCAAACAAAACAGCTCGTGTATATCCCCCCCCTTTTGAAATCTTTCTAATATACAACAAGACACTCCATCCCAAGGAGGAAAGAGGGTTCCTGCCTTGAACTAAATGCATCAGATTATGACCCATGCATCCTACATAAATAGCAAGAGGTGTAAACATAACATGTCGTCTGACCAACCTATGGGTCCAAGATAACAAAGGCAAATGGGTCTCAGCCACTCTTTGCATCACCCATACTAACCATCAAGGCATGTTCTGATAAAAGACCCCATAATCGATCGAGTCCTATCTCATCATTAATAGACATATCCAAACTAGGACCATAATTGAAGAAAATGTCTTCTTCATAAGCAAAGTTTGCTAATGAGTCCACAAACTAATTCCAATAACAATAACAAGGTTTAATCTTATTAAGATTAACCTTATTTTGAAACTCCACTCCGTCAAGATCAACCAGTAATGCTGTGGACTTATTTTTCCCTTTTCTTACGATCTTGTAGGGACCGTCCCATTTGGGCTCAAGTTTTCTTGGAAACAGCTCTCTACATGCATCATAATATAGAACTACTTGTCCCTTCTTAAAGGTATATTTTTTTGCTTTTAGATCATGCAGCTACTTCATCCAACACTTAGCCACTTCTAGTGCAACAGACTCTGCAATTTGAGCTCACCTAAGTGGGCCAGAGCCGTAAAGCGCGTGAAGAGTGCATCCTCATCACCCAAAGAATGATTGACTGTGAATCTTATGGTCGGCAACTGAATCTCTAATGGCAAAACACACTCCTCCCCATAAAATAGCTTGAATAGGGTGTGTCAGTCGATTGTTTAAACATCGTGTTATATGCCCACACTGCCACATATAGTTTCTTATCCCAGTCTCGCTTCTTTTCGAATACTATTTTTGATAAAATACCCACAAGCTGCTTGTTGATACTTTCAACTTGCCTATTCGCCTGTGGATTATAAGGAGTTGTGTTATTGTGCTTGATTTGCCATGCTTTAGTCAAGCTTTTAATCATCTTATTTAGGAAATGGGTTCCATGGTCCGATAATAAATATTTTGGCAGATCAAATCGGCATATAATCTGCTTTAGTAGGAAACTAGCAGTCCCCTTTGCATCATCCTTTCTCGTCGCTTGTGCTTCTGACCACTTTGTAAAATAGTCAGTCGCCACTATAATATATCTCTTCTCCGTAGAAAACGATAGGGTAATAGGACCCACAAATTTGATGCCCCACTTCTCAAATGGAAGTATAGCCATAATCAAAGTAAGTGGTCGCTTCATGTTCTCCCTACTGTCATGTTGTTGACAAGTATCATACTCGAATGCATCTTGGAAAATGGACGGCCACCAATATGCGGATCTTAAAGATTTTTGGGAAGTCTGCCATCTAGTAAAATGCTCTTCACAAGGGAGTCATGGCACTCTTCCAAAATGAATGGAACCTCATTAGGCATCACACATCGGCGGTGATAGATATCATCAACCCCCTACCGATATAGTGTTCTTGCGATTAAGAAAAAATTCAAAGCCTGCTATCTAATTTTTCTCTTTCACGACTCATGAAATGCGAAAACAATAATCCAGACCACTTCATAGTTCATAAAATCGCATTTCACAAGTCACTTTGACCAAAAAACTTGAGGAATTCGCATTTTATACATCCAAAAAATTTTAACAAAAAAATGCATCAAGAACATCAAAACCCCATCATTTAACATGTGTACGAGACCAATATTGATAGAAAAACAAAGTAAAACCCTTATAGAATTTCTAAGTTCCTGATGTATATTTTCTTCTTAAACCAACTAATATCTTCAATGCCTCAAAATTTAGGATTGTAGAGAAAAAATAATAAGAAAAGTGTGATATCTGATATTTGCAGTCCTTGCTCTTGAGAATAAATGGTTTTTTGTAAGAATATACCTGGTTTAGGTTGTGATGCTTACAAGATAAATAGCTAGTCGAAGACAAGACAAGATACGTGAAATAAATAGTAACCAAAATCCAACCATGGCTGTTCATATATATATGCCAATGGTCACCACACATTTGTTCAAAAAGTACAGTGCACTGATTCGGAGGAGGTGCACTTAAAATGAAAAAGAAAATCCTAAGAACTTAAAAAGTGGAGCCATAAAAGCGCTATCATGCCAAAAAAGTAAGTGACACGTGGCACAACTTTCCAGGTAAAAATGGTATATCTGTCGTACATGTGAAATTAACTACACTATCGGAGTATTTGGGATCAAAAGTCTACCACGGGGGTAAGAGATAGTAGGGTGAAGGGAGATTCAAGAAGAGGAGTAGACAAAAGAGAAGGGGTTTAAAGAAATAAAAGATGTAGAAGCATACTCACAGAGATGAAGCTTGTCAATTTATTTCTACATTCTGAGAATATAAATCTCTTGTAAACCAAAAACATGCATAAAACAATAGGTTCTCCTTTGCTACTTGAACTGCCAATCTGATGCTTCTATTGGCTCCAAAAGGGGGGTAAAATACTAGGATACTTGACCAAAATTCTCTTAGATCACTCCTTCTTCTTCTCCCAGTTCGGAGTGCTGTGTTCACTGCTTGAAAATTGCAATCGCGCGTCGTGTGATTTTGCCAATCCTTCTTTTTGCATAAAATCTCCCTAAAATGACTAAAAGTCACTTGATTTTTTTACATGTCATCCTATTCTAGAAGTTGTCTATAATTTTTGGATTTTTACATGAAATAATATCTAAAATATCAAAAATTGGCTAAACTAGTCCAAAAATCTAGTATTTTTGAACCATCCACACTATGGTCACACTAACATTAATGACTAATATGGCATTAGATCTTTAGATCAATAAGAAATCTGAATGACAATGCACTCTCTAGAGTTTTTCACATTGTGACCACATAGCAACTAGACATTCATCCACTCCCTTTTAATCTGCACATCCTCGGACATGTGCCAAAGTGCTACAAATCTACAGTGTCACAAGAAGTATCCTTTGCCATGTCATTTTCTTCATCTTCTACCTCTTCTTCTTCTTCCATATTCTCATGTTTATGCTCAGTATCCAACTCCTTCAACTCATATGTTAAAAACTCCCTATGTTTAAAGAGCTTGATATGTTTTCTAGCCCATTGGAATCCTTAGGGATGTCCCATCCATCTCATTTAATGCATAGGTAGCATTGTCAAAAACAAACCTTACCAGATATGGACCAAACCACTGCTTTGCCATCTTTTGACTGGTATTATGCTGATTTTCCAAGCTACTATCATAGATGAGCACCTAGTCCCCTCCTTTATAGCTCTTGGTCGAAGTCTATGTTGCTTGTCAAACCTCTTCTTGTTCTTGATCCTTGCAGTCTTCAACTTTTTCATGGTTGTCTCAATGTCTTTAGGCCTTCTTTCTAACTATCTAATGTGTAGGACCATCAACTCTTCTCTATTCAAACCCTCATTGCATGGTAGAACACTCCAAGTAGCAATAGTCTCCTCAATAGGCATGATTGACTGTTGTCCATACATTAATTTAGTAGGCTTATACTATGTAACTACAGTATGAGTGGTCCTATCAGCCCATAAAGCAAAGGGTAACATTCTTGTTCACTCTTTTATCCTGCCCTTACATGACTTTGCTAATGCCTTAATGATAGGCTGATGACCTTTTTCACTTTTGCCATTTGCTTTAGGATTCTAGGCTGAAGTTAAAGCTAGCTTGATACCTAATTGTGAAAAGAAGCCACAAGCCTCATCCGCATCCAATTCTCCTCTATGAGAATTTGCAAACTGATTGAGCAGTATTTGTACTAAGAGCTCAACATTCCACTTGATTTTTCAAGTCTTCTTGTGCAAGCAAAAGATATCTCATATTCCATAAACATGTAGGCATGATAACCAAATCAATTAACTACCCATTTGTAATGCATAGACAATGGATAGGTCGGTTGCAACCCATCTCTATGCTTTACTATGGGATACATTTGATAGACACTGCATGATTCCACATAATGCTCCACATCTTTGTATATGTTTTGCCACCAATACTTCTCTTTGTTCTTGGCAAATGTGCCCCAAACTCCTCTATGTTCAACCCATAAGCTTTCATGAAACTCCTGTATCACATGTTGTTGAGAAGCCCTATCTCTCAATACATGTATTGGAGCTCCTCTCTTTTTCTTTGCATGCTTCCATAAATATCCGTCTTTTAAGAAGAGTCCATAATATTTTCTTTTAATCCTTTTGAAATTAGCTTTAGACTACTCAGCCTTCTTTGTCATGAGACTGAGATATTGGCCTATTTTCAGCCAATCATCCTCATATAACTCTTCCAAAAATTTTGTTCTCACTAAAGCATAACACTGATTATGCTTTCTCTCTACTGCCCATCTCTTCTCCATGGCTATAAGATCTTTTCTTACTGATACTAAAATCCTTGTTACAACAATTGTACATGTAGTAATAGCAGTTGCATGCTCCTTCCCTACTGTCATAAAGTTGTTTTCAGCACATATCACATCGTCCTCTTCATCTTCAATCAGCTCCTTTTCATCTTCAAACCTTGCTCATGAAAGCATGTCAGCCACGAGGTTTTCTCTACCTACAATATGCTAAAAATCAGGGTTAAGTGACTTTATATATGTAATCCACCATAACATGACAATACCAAGAGTTGAGCAACTATCATGCCCAATAGAGGTAGACAATCAATCTCTACCACTACATGAGCTCCCATAAAATACTCCCTATCACACTTAAGGGCTTTCACTATACCCCAAAGCTCTCTTTTGACTTGAGAATATCATTGTTGCCATTCATTGAGAACCTTTGCTCCAAATCAAATGGCATTTCCATCAGCATCATCCTAACCCACTACCCAACCAATGCTAATTGGGCTTGTATCCATGGTGAGAATAATAGGTTGCCCATTCTCATAATTTGCTCTCTTTAGTGTTGGGGCTGAAATCAATAAGCTCTTTAACTTCTAAACTGCCTTCATATGCTATTTACCCCACCAAAACTTTTGCCCTTTTCTCAAGAGCTGATATAAACTTTCAACCGCATGAGCAAAATGTGGAATCCATATCAAGTAAAAGACATATGCACCCAAAAATCTTATCATGTTAGATACATTTGAACATGTCTCCTGCATCTTGCCTATGGCATTAATCTTTACTGGTGAGGGCTTTCTCCCATATGGTCCACACATGTTTCCAACAATTAGTACTTCATCCACTCCAAAAATCAACTTTTCTCCTAACACAGAGTCAAATGCACTTCTTCAAGATAGCTCAAAATCCTGTCACAATTAGCAATATGATTAGCTACAAATCTTCTACATCCTTGCCCATTCAACGCTTCATTCTTCTCATGGATATCACATCCTTTGATCGACACATCATCAAGAAAGGGTAAGGTCAACTAAGGAATATAATCCCTCAAAACATGATGCATAGCATTCATCATATGTGCCACTGAATTGGTTGCTCCTTGTGGAAGCGTACACATCCTAACCAATCCAAGTAGTGCCTTTATGGTAGTGATATCCCAGCTTTCCAATGCAAGTTGAAATTGATCATATCTTGGATATAAATCTCCCATAGAGTAAATTTCCTTGCTTGCAAATGCTTCTACAAATTCATCCACTATCGGCCTTATCCAACATTCCTTATGGTGATCTTATTAATTGGTTGTAAATCCTGTATAAATCTCAAAGAACCATTCTTTTTTGGAGCAGTAAACTACCAATTTGAATATGGAGCTAAAAGAGGGCTCCAAAATCTGCATCCTCATCTTCTCGTTCAAAAGATCCAGTAGCTTAGGCAAATATGCCTGAGGTAATGGAATAGGCTTTAAGTTCCATGGCATATGAGGTAATGTAAAGATCACCATAGGTGCAACACATCCAATTTCATGTGGCTGAAACACAAAGGCTTTCCCATGCCTTGCCAACATCTCTAGTAAGAAACAAGTTGTTTTTGCATGCAAAAGAAAGCTTATATCACCAATCTTCATCTTTTGTAAAGTTTCAACTATAAATTTATGTCCTACTCCATGTGGATTGCTTAACCTAAGCTGTTTAGTCACTTTTTTCAGCCAACCCATCACTTTCAGGTGGCAAAGGCAAAGCCACAGGCTTAACCTTCTTTTCAATTGTTTTATACTTTGTATCCACCCTTGCCTTAGCCCTATTTTGTAGCCCATATTGTAGCCCATAACATTCATGCTCAGTAGACTCTTAAATGACTTCATACATATGTAAAGTGTCAACATTAATAACCTCTTTTTTTTCCCTATTTTTAACATTAAATATAGCAAAAACTTCAGCTGCCACTGTATCAACATCAACCAGCCCTGAAATACCTTCATTTATAGCCATCAAGCCATATGTTTTCACCAGCCCATCCTACATATTTCTTTTCAGTCCTACACATGGTTGAAATATTCTTAAAATTGCTAAGACTACACGTTGTCCACATTCTTGCAATCCATACACAAACATAGTTTCCCCCTTTCTTAAAGGCATAATTATCTTCCTAGAGACACCGCCATAGCCTCCACTTACGGCAGTGCTATTTAAAAACCCTTAAATTCCCATGCATTAGGTGGCATGGGATTATCCACAACCCATCCTGATTGCAGGGATGATTCACACAAACAGTGATAAACTGTACTTCCTTTGGATTGTCTTTACTCCTAACCCAAGCATATGAAGAACTATCATCCAAGGCTTTTGTTTCGAGCCTTGATTCCGAAATATAGGTCTGCCCCAAAATCATTGGATAACTACATGAATCATGCATTAAAAAATGATATTCATTTCTAACATCTCCAATAGTCATGGGTACATTCAGACAAGCCGCATAAAGATCCCCTGCTAATGAATTGTTTGTTGCTTGCATGTGCCATCCCAGATCTACATCAATCAACCAACCTCCACTCTCATACAACTTGTGTGACATAACATTGATTTTGGAACCGTGATCCAAGAGAGCTATGCAATATGTCTCTCTTTCTCCCACTTTAACAATTGTCTCTATTGTAGCATGAGTCCAATGCTTTCATGAATAACGACTGCTTGGAATAAAATAAGCATCTTCTTCTTCATGTGCTTGTTGATGCACATCCCCATTATACATAGCCTTCTCTCTATGCTTAGTGCTGCCCATGATACCATTTTCAGCCACAAGCTTGCTATCTATACTCCCATTTAGCCCATTATCAGCATCAGCGTGCTCCAAAATAGCATTACATACATCATCATATTCCCTCTGAAGATGTTTCTCTATGTCTTTGTCAAACAATATCAATGCTTGCAAAACTTCACCATCAAACTATCTTTTTCATTTCAACATATCAATGATTGCATCATGAAATTTATGCTTCACGATTCTAAGAACTTCACCAAGTGTGAATTCCACTCTACTACCAAGTATGTGATCTTCCAAGACCTTTTTAAGGTTTGTGGCAGTCTTTTAAAGATTCTATTATAACCTGTAACCAGGCTGCTTGCCCCTTTTCTTCCCTTCTTGTTTCTTCTCTTGAGATGCATCCTCCCTAGCATGTTTAGATATGGCTTTTTCAGCCTCTTTCTGCTGCTTCATTTTAATTCGTGTTATGTGTTTAGATGGGCTTAAAGTGGAAGGACTAGTAGTGTCCTCATCTCTTCTTCTCTTTTCTTTCACAAAAGCTTCTTGATTATAAACCTCAGCCAAATAAGCATAGGCTGAAAATGAGTCCACTGATGTACTCCATCCTGTTCTCCCTCATATGTTTTGACTTGCATAAGCCAATTCAGACTTTGCTATTTTTCCCTTTTCCATGCAATCTAATGTTTGCATCCAAATGCAAGATTTTGCTTGAGCCATGCCTCCTTTATGAGCTTCATCAGTCCTTTTAATTCTCAACCCATATGCGGATGCATCTATGGCAACAAATGTTGTCCTTGTAGCCATCTCTTCCAACCTCTTCTGCATACCACCATTTCCAAAATTTGTCTCTATTGGAAGACCAGTTTCTATTGCATGTATTTTGCTATCTTTCCAAAAGACTAGCCTTTTTGCTTCTGCATCATAGTAGGTTGTACAGTCTCGCTTTTCATGCTATAAACTATCACACTAAATGCATGCGGTCCTTGGGCTATTGCTCGAGCCTTCTCTTCTACCTTAAGATCCAACTTTTTGACCTTTGCATAGATTTCTATCAAATTCAACCTCAAATCATGCATGTTATTATTTAATTCATCCACAGCATCACCTTTATGAGCTAGACCAATAGGTATAGCCAGTTGTTTCACCATAGCTACAGGCACCTTGCTGCAATTTCAGCCCCATTCTAAGCATTGGCAGGTGTGGTGCCTGTACCGCATCTTAATTTCATCAGCTCTCTCTTTACCAACATATGTACTATCTCAGTTACACTAGCCCAATCTTTGATTTCAGCCCCATTTCAGAAGAGGCATATTCTAAATGATCAATCATCTTTTCTTGCAATACTGAATCTGCAACCTTCATAAACAAATCAATTTTCTAACTCTCTAGTGATTTCTGCATCCAATTGTGCATTACTGACTTTCAAATTCATGGAGCAACGCTCTAGCAACCAACCCTTTATTGGGCTTTTCAATCCAATCTGTAAATGTCTTTTTAGTTACCAATCGTACATCTTCTAAGAAAAACTCTTCTCTCAAAGCTTTCCTAAAAGTTTCCCAATCATCATCTCTTCTATGTAACTCATCAATCTAATCATACAATGCATGCATGGCCAAACGAGAGAAATACTAACTCCATGCATACTGTGATACCCCATGAAACAACATATTTTCTTCATATAACCGGATGAAGGCCGAAATATTTTGACCCGTAAACTACAATTTCTGTCCCACTACTTGCAATGCATTCATAGCTAAGGAATCATGATGGGACCTAAAATGGTTCGGCACTGGCTATGGCACTAACCGGACCTCATACACACAATAGACAACCCCACCACATGGCCTCCTGGTCCACGAGCGTCTGTAATACATCGATGTACACTAGATAGACTTAATTATGCATTTGTAGTTGATATGTAGTCCAACATTTACCTTCCCTTCTCCTCAGAGGGAGATTCCATAACATATAGGCATAGTGCCTTGTAACACAAACATAAGGAAGCACCTCTCAGCTGATTGCTATGGCTCCACTGCGACTCTCCTACACCTCGGGGATTAGCCCCAAGATGCATTGCTTCAACAAAAAGTACACACGATACAAATTCCACTCTTTCATTTTGAACGTATTCGAGGAGATACCATGTGTCCTTACCAAATAATTCCCTTAGAAAATGAATGACTAACCTACAACTTAGGTTCCTTTCCACTCCATGTACAAGTCATGTCCTAGGAAGACAATTGCTATGCAATCCAGGATCGATACCATGGCATGCTTCATGCATTGTGCATATGATTCTAGTGCACAAACAATATTCATCAAATCAGCACTTTGTGATGTGAAAAAACAGCTCTTTCATGATTTTCACTAAATGTATGCTTCGATGTATGGAGACTAGCACCAATTTCTCGTGCTACTAGCCCCTTAAACTAGAATATTGCAATTGTAAATGAATCACACAATCAAATATTTCAAAGATTCACACCCTCTCAGCCCTCTTAATCTCTTAACCTCACCCTTTCCCTCTAACGTTTAGGTTGTGCTGCATTGCATAGGTGTAGGGTTTTGTTTTTTGTCATTTTCGATATATAAAGCAATAAATACACACTAGAATATAAAGACAGGGTGATCTGAGGCTTAACCCCATACCTCAACCCTTGCCAAACATGCACATACACTAACCATAATTTTTTGCATTTTTCTAAGCCCCAAAACCCATTTTTTCCTATTTTTTGCTATTTTATATTGCTTATTTATGCATAAAAATAGGTTATTTTTTATTTCTGACTATGGATTGATTATGACAACTGAAAAATGTTTTGTCTTTGAATTTTATCCCATGCACATCTCTTTTCCCCACCTGAAACCAATAAAACCTTCATTTTTACACTAAAAATGTGCTTTTTGGATTTTAGAAAATTATTTTCAGCATTAGAGCATTATGTATTCAAGGGTTTTTGACATAGAATCATCAAACATATAGCAAACAATATTATCACCAATTTTCATTCAACATGCACATCATTTGAACCATTAACGATTAAAAAATAGCCATTTTCCTTCATAAAAGAGAATTATCGGGTTTTTTCTTTTTGTTGCGAGTTTTTTTAAAATATGATTCAGGATAGAAAAATAGGCCACCATTGATACTCGGTCCTTCCCCAATCATCCATCATCAGCCCCACTCGATTTGGGAGCAATATGGTACCACACCGGACAAGCACTCATCAACGGGTCTTCATTTTTCTTTATCTATATGAACTACCCCTTCAGAGGGGAGAGAGGGAGGAGAGAGAAATACTAGATCTAGTTCTCCATGTCCAAGGAGCCATTGCTTGCATGAGAGACGGCGATGGAGAGAGAAGGAAGCAAGCAAATCATTGCTGCAATCAGTTTGCATGGTTATATGGAAGTGGCAATTGCCCCTTCCCCTCCAAAATTTCGTCGCCTGCAAGAAGGGCGTCCATTTTTTCTTCACACCATGATAAAAAAAGCGCCCCTCCCCCCATTCATCAAATTTTTGGGGGGTGGGAGACCCCAAGGGTCACCCCCCTTCCCCCCAAATCCTTTTATGCTTAAACTCTTTTGGGCTTTGGACCTTGGGTATCCCCATTCTCGTGTCCGGCATCGGATTTTACTTCTGAAAAAATTTGGGCGTCTGGCTCGAGGTCCTGCACTTCTTGGCACTTCCCAGAGGCTCATACGATAGTCAAAAAAAGTATGAAAATTTCCCAACGGTTTCTTGATGGGTCTTTAAAGCACTTTTGGAGCCCATCGACTGCTTGTTGCTTAAAATCCAACTGACTCCGATTGCTGCCTTTGACAAAGTATTATTTTCTCTTGAAATATGGATTCTTTGGCTATTTTTAAGCACTTCTCAGAGTCAAAAATTAGCTTTCATTGGCGACCATGGGATAGGGTTACTCAGCCCGTTGAATCCCATGAACAAATTTGCACATAAATACAACCACAAAGAGCATCAAGCTGATACATAATAGATACATAATAAAACACATCACAACTTTCACCCGATCCCCTGACAAAACCAAGGCATGAAATCCATGAGGTGTAGGCCTAGCATAACCTGACAGAAAGCCCAAAACTAGTTATTAACCAGCTGCTCCAACATGGCCAAGCCAAAAACAACTATCAAAGAGGTCATCCTAAGTGGTGGTCTGAACTGTTTACCTAACGAAGGACAACTGAACAAGGAGCTCCTACGGGCGAAGACTCCTATAGCCTAATCAAAAAGTAGTATCTTTTTTGGCACATCTTTTTATAGGTTTCCATACTTGGGAGTGTAAAAAGGAGGGAGCTAAGCGTAGTGACCCAAGGAGAACAAGGCATCGGTCTCAGGTCTTGTCTCGGTATCCAAGAACCTACCAAGCCCTTGTGAGATGACACTTACTCCTTTTCTAACACTCACTTTTATTTTTTCTCCAACCTTCTTTTATGTGCTTTGCTTTTTAGCTAGTTGTCTCATCCCCAGGAACCTACCAGGCCTTCGCAAGGCGATAAACAACTACTCAAATATTTTTCTTTCTTCTCTGCTTTTATAGGGGTTAGAATCCCTTTTTACACACCTCTATATATTCATAGATTTTCTTTCAAATATTTAGGGTTTTTTCATTTGGTTATTTTTAGTAGGCTTCTCTAATTGCCCCACACTAACATGACCTCTTAGAACAGCCGCCTAGTAGGTCACCAGAACAGGGTCACTAGAACTCCCATCGAAAACAGGTCTTTTAGTTCCTGGCAATGCCTTTACAGGAGGCAACGACTACTCAAACCTCCCACAGACATACATAACCTAAACCTGGGACTTCATGCCTTAAAGCAACTGGCCCTCTTGGCCTAAAGAAATTAAGCAAATAATCTCATAAAGATCCCTAAGAAGAAGGCAGATATATGGAAATACACTCCATTCCAAGGGGAAAAATAGGGCTCTCAACCCTAAACTAAATGCATCAAGTTGTGACCCATCCCTCTTGCATAAATAGAGAGAGGTATGCATAACATGTCGTCGAATCAACCTATGGGTCCAAGATAGTAGTGGTAGATGGGTCTTGGTCACTCTATGCATTGCCCATATCAACCATCGCCTGCCATATAATGCATGGTTTCATAAAATGCCCCACAAGCGGCCAGGTCCTACCTCATTATCAATATCAACATCCAAACTAGGACCACAATTGAAGAAGAGATCCTCTTCATAAGCAAAATTTGCTAATGAATCCGCAAACTGATTCCAAGAATGTGGAATCAATTGAAGAGAGATGCTCTCAAATTCATCGAGTAGGATCATAACAGTTCAATGATACATGCGAAGGATGGGATTCCGAACTGTGTATGTCTCATTTAGTTGATTTAAGAGCAATTGGGAATCCCCTTTTACGAATAACCGCTGAATACCACCTTTCTTGACAATATTCAATCCCATAATCAAGGCTTTATACTCTCTCATGTTGTTAATGAATCCTACCCCGAGATAAACATCTAATTTCATTGTAACACTACATCGGGGATCTCAAATAACTACTCCAACACTCCCTTTTTTATTAGGGCCTGTGGATGCTCCATCAAAGTATAATGTATACGTCCACAATGGGTTTACATATCCAGCCATCCAGAACTCCCCTATTTGTAATTATGATCGTCAAAATTCAACATATTTAGAGGATGAACTGACGGCTCCATCCCACCTTCTTCATTAAACTCAACAGGGATGCTTGTCAAAATTTGTAAACTGTGATGGCACAAAACTTTGATCTCCCACACAAAGGTATCGTCTTCTTGCTCAATCACTTTGTATCCTTTGCTCCACCAGATAAGCTTTCCCCTAATGATATCTTTGCTCGAGATATGGGTGCTCCAGATAAGGAATTAACCGCCCCATCAACCAGTTTAAGCTCTCTTGCAGGTTCAGATCAACCCCAGTATGGACCTGAAATGCATTTAGCGCATTAGGATACTCAGAAATAATAAGGTTTAATCTTATTAAGATTAACCTTATTTTTAAATTCCACTCCTTGTAGATCAGCTAATAAGGCAGTGGAGTTATTTTTTTCTATCCTAAGTGTCTTGTAAGGGCCATCCCATCTAGTTTCCAACTTCCTTGGAAATAGCTCCCTAGGTGCATTGTAATACAGAACAAATTGTTCTTTATTAAAGGTATATTTCTTTGCTTTTAGATCGTGCAGCCACTTCATCTGACGTTTAGCTACCTCCTGGTGCAATAGACTCTGTAATTTAAGCTCACCCAAGTGGGTTGTAGTCGTAAAACACTCGAATAGGGCATCTTCATCACCCAAAGAATGATTGATTGCGAATCTTATGGTCAGAAATTCAATTTCTAAGGGCAAGACACACTCCTCTCCATAAATAATTTGAATGGGGTGTGGCCGGTGGCTTGTTTTAACGTTGTGTTATACACCCATACTGCCACATACAATTTTGTATCCCAGCCCTATTTCTTTTCGAAGACTATCTTGCACAAGATACCCACAAGTTGCTTATTGGTACTTTCAACCTGTCCATTTACTTGTGGATTATAGGGAGTCATCTTGTTATGCTTAATTTTCCATGCTTCAGTCAAGCTTTTAATTGCCTTGTTCAAAAAATGGGTTCCATGGTCCGATACTATTTCCTTTGGCGGACCAAAACGGCAGATGATTTGTTCAAGTAGGAAACTGGCAGTCTCATTTGCATTGTCCTGCCTCATTGCATATGCTTCTAACCACTTTGTAAAGTAATCAGTGGATACTATAATGTATCTCTTGTGAGTAGTAGACGACGGTGCAATAGGACCCACAAAGCCGATGCCCCACTTCTCAAATGGAAGGATAGCCTTAATAGGCATAAGTGGGCACTTCCTATTCTCTCTACTGTCATGTCTTTGGCATGTATCACATCTCTTAACATACTCAAATGAATCCTGGAAGATGGACGACCACCAATAACTAGCTCTTAAGGCGTTTTGTGACGTCAACCACCCAGCAAAGTGCCCTCCACAAGCAGAGTCATGGCACTCCTCCAAGATAAATGGAACCTCGTCAGGCATCACACATTGGAGATAGATATCATCAAAACCCTGCCGATATAGTGTTTCTGCGATCAAGGAAAATTTCAATGCCTGTTGTTTAATTTTCCTCTTCTCAGATTTTGATAAAGTAGCTCCAGTCTCTCTCGTAGATAAATAATGTGTTATAGCAGCATACCAAGAGGGAATAGACATTGTATCAATCTTAAACAATGTTTCCATATCACTTCCTTCACTCAAGACCACTTTTGGCTCTCCGAAATCCGCAAGACACTCTACAATGCCCTGTAGATTTGGTGGCTTGCTCTTAATCTCATAATCAAATTCCTGTAAAGTGATTAACCACTTTTCTAAACGATCAGGCATTTGTAACTTATTCAGCAACAATCGAAGCCCTTCCCCCTTTATATAAAAACCACCTTCTCATAAAGAATGTAGTGCCTGAACTTCTTGGTTGCAAATACCATCCCAAGGTACAACTTCTCCATATAAGTGTAGTTCATTTTTGATATGCCCAACTTCTGACTAGCAAAAGCTATCGCATGATGGTAGCACTTTTCCTCCCAAATTTGGACCAAACAACAGCTGATACTATACATAGTGGCTACTGAAAATATATAAAACATTTCACCCCTTTTAGGTGCTTTTAAAAGAGGTGCTTTGGCAAGCTCTTGCTTCACATCGTCAAACGATACTTTGCAAGCAACACTCCATTCAAACTGATAGTTAAAAGACAATAGGTTTGTCAGTGGCAACGGTCTTTCTGCTAGGGCATTTATAAACCTCCGATAATACCCCACCGATGACAAAAAGCTATGCACTTCCTTTGAAGTATGCGGCGGACTCATGGCGACTATGACCTTGATCTTTTTAGGGTCAATCTTGATCCCTACTAAACTAACCACATGGCCTAACAATAGCCCATAAGGCACTCGAAAGATGCACTTCCATGGGTTGAGAGCTATGCAAAATTGTCTGCAACGCTCAAAACACTTCCACAAAATAATCAAATGCCTTTCTCTTGTGGTGGTTGCCCCCAGGTCATCAATGAATACTTTCAATTCCTTTAGGGAGATTTCACCAAAGGTCTTATCGGCTGTTCTTTTCCACGAACCAGGTGCATTACATAAACCAAATGCTATCACATGGTACGCATAGGTACCGAAGATAGTAATAAATGTCGTTTTAAGCTTGTCTTGCTCAGCAATCGCCATTTAATTATACCTTGCAAAGCAATCCATGAAGGAATATATTTCCCTACCCAGTAATTGATCCAAAATTTGGTTAATAAAGGGCAATGGATAGTAGTCTTTAACAGTCTTCTTATTCAACTCTCTAAAGTCTACACAAAGTCGGATTTGGATATTATTATTATTTTTAATCACAACTAGTGAACACCATTCAGTATGTTGAACAAGGAAGATCAAACCCGCTTTTCGCAACTTTTGTAGCTCCTCAAATAGCCCATCCCTTAATTCAAAAGGCATGCGCCTTACTTTCTAACATACATGATGGGTACCTTCTTTTACAGGAATAGTATGCACAACCAAACTGGGGGGAATGCCTCTAAGTTCATCATACAAGTGAAGATGCCATGGAACTCTTGAATCAGGGACACATAGTCCTCTCTCTCTTTCGAACTAAGCATGGAACCGAATTTGATTGACCGCAAATAATGTCCACTTCTCTTATTCGATCTTAAGGCTCTATCGACTCATTCAATGTTATCTAATAAATGTCCTCTGTAGTGGACCCTTCTTTAGATCCATCGCTCGATGATGTCTCACTACTAGATAAATCATCTATTATTTCTAGTTCAGTAGAGGATAAAGGAGCTCTCTCACTCTAAGGAGACTCAAGGTAAGCATCCACTACTACACGATTGGCACCTCTACCTAGAATCACTCGACCAGTGGGTATATCGACTTGATAGTCTGTTCATAAAATCCATGGCCTGCCTAGTAAAACTTGATAGCTAGGACATTCTACAAACCTTATCACCCTAAAGTCTAGATATCATTCCACACTTGCAACGGTAACATGGACTTTAGTGATGCAACATTCCGGTTGTCTTAGACTATCATCAACCATCCTAAGAAGTGTGGAGCCATCCTTTTGAATCTCTAGACCTAGCCTCTCCTTCAAGTCTAAAATCATGATATTGACGGAGGATCCAGTGTCCACAATAGCGTGCTCCACTAATATTCCATCCACATATGTTGGAACCCTGGTACAATGCTTTTCAGCATGATTGAACCAATCTTCTCCCACTCTAGCTATGCCCAAAGATTCTACAATATACCCAATATGCAGCAACATGCCCTTCAGGTATCTCATGATACCATTCACACAGCATCCCAATGCTTCTTGCCAGGTGTAGCTATATAGTGTGCCACAACACCAACTGCAAAGGCAATGGACAGCCAATATGCTTTACATTCTGCATGCGGAAGCGCTCAAGGACTTTATGAATATACTCCCTCTGTGCAAGTAGAGGATTCACTGATGCCTGTCACGTCTAATGCGTATACCAAGTATGTGAGAGGCATGCCCCATATCTTTCATCTCAAAGCTCTTCTTGAGCTGAGCCTTAAGAGCATCTAGCTCATCATGAGTTTTCCTTGCTATCAGCATATCATCCACATAGAGTACCAAAATCAATAAAGAACCATCACGGACTTTCTTTGTGTAAAGACATAGATCCATAGCACTCCTACTATAGCCCTGTGACTGCATAAAGGCATCAAACTTATGATACCACTCCCTAGGTACCTGCTTCAAGCCATAAAAACTTTTCTTCAATTTGCACATAAGGTGCTCCCTACTAGGTTCTGCAAAGCCTTTCGGTTGCTCCATATAAATCTCATCATATAAGTCCCCATGTAAGAAATCCGTCTTGATATTCATTTGATATAAATCCAAGTCAAGTTGAGCAACCAAAGTTAAGACTAAGCACAGGGTGGTCATCTTAACCACAGGAGAAAAGACCTCATCAAAGTCCACACCATGCTCCTGCTTAAAACCGTTTGCTACTAGCACATCCATAGCACTTCTGCTGTAGCCCTGTGACTGCATAAAGGTATCAAATTTATGATACCACTCCCTAGGTACCTGCTTCAAGCCATAAATACTTTTCTTCAATTTGCACACTAGGTGCTTCCTGCTAGGTTCTGCAAAGCCCTTAGGCTGCTCCATATAAATCTCATCATGCAAGTCCCCATGTAAGAAAACCGTCTTGACATCCATTTGGTATAAATCCAAGTCAAGATGAGCAACCAAAGCCAAGACTAAGCGTAGGGTGGTCATCTTAACCACAAGAGAATAGACCTCATCAAAGTCCACACCATGCTCCTGCTTAAAACCCTTTGCTACCAGCCTAGCCTTGTATGCTGGCTTGGGATATCCAGGGGTACTTTTCAGCTTGTATACCCACTTGCATGGCAAAGCCTTCTTGCCCTCAGGCAAGGAAACCAAATCCCAAGTCTCATTATTATGCAAGGAGTCTATCTCAGATTGCATAGCCCTCTCCCGAGAGTGACTGTCATCCCTGCGCATAGCCTCATTATAAGTGAAAGGCTCTCCTACATCTGTAACCAAGACATAGTGCATCGAGGGCTGAAATCTATCAGGTGGACGTCTGTCTCTAGTAGATTGTCTCACTGCAGGCTCTACTGCTTGCCTAGCTACCTATCCAATACCCTGACCATGAGCAAATATGCAGGATTCTCATCAGTGGTTGGAGATCTTGACAAGGTCAACATACTTGTCCTCCACGACACCACGTATGAAGTGACACCTCACCTCAATGTGTTTCATCTTCGCATGGAAGACCAGATTCTTAGCCAACTGAATGGCACTCATAGAATCCGAATGCAGTGTAGTTATAGCATCAATCCCAAGGTCAGCAACTAGACGGCCTAGCCATATGGCCTCCTTGTAAGCCTCAGTGGCTGCAACATACTTGGCCTCAATGGTAGACAGAGCCGTACACTTTTGAACCCTGGACATCCAAGAGACAGCACCTCCATCATAGATGAATACATAGCCAGAAGTGGACTTCCTACTATCTGCATGTCCTGCATAATCGGAGTCAGTGTACCCTAGGACCCCTGTAACCTAGCTGCCATAGCAAATACACATATCTGTTGTGCCCTTCAGGTACCTCATGATACCCTTCACGGCATCCCAATGTTTCCTGCCAGGTGTAGCCATATAGCGTGCCACAACACCAACTGCAAAGGCAATATCTGGACGAGTGGCTATCATGGCATACATCAAACTGCCCACGGCTGAAGCATAAGGGATCTGGGCCATCTCGGCCCTCTACTCATCTGTCTACAGACAATCGGCATGTGATACCTTCACATAAGAAGGCAATGGACAGCCAATAGGCTTTACGTCCTACATGCGGAAGAGCTCAAGGACTTTATGTATATACTCCCTCTATGACAAGTAGAGGAGTCCCTAATGCCTGTCGCGTCTAATGTGCATACCAAGTATGTGAGAGGCCTGTCCCAAATCCTTCATCTCAAATCTCTTCTTCAGCTGAGATTTAAGAGCATCTAGCTCATCATGAGCTTTCCCTGCTATCAGCATATTATCCACATAGAGTACCAAAATAAGCAATGAACCATCACGGGCTTTCTTCGTGTAAAGACATGGATCCATAGCACTCCTGCAGTAGCCCTGTGACTACTTAAAGGCATCAAACTTATGATACCATTCCCTAGGTTCCTGCTTCAAGCCATAAAGACTTTTCTTTAACTTGCACACTAGGTGCTCCCATCATGCAAGTTCCCATGTAAGAAAGCCATCGTGACATCCATCCGATATAGATCTAAGTTAAGCTGAGAAACCAAAGCCAAGACCAAGCGCAGGGTGGTCATCTTAACCATAGGAGAAAAGACCTCATCAAAGTCTACACCATGCTCCTGCTTAAAACCCTTTGCTACCAATCTAACCTTGTATGCCAGCTTGGGGTGTCCAGGGATACTTTTCAACTTGTACACCCACTTGTATGGCAAAGCCTTCTTGCCCTTAGGCAAGGCAACCAAATCCCAAGTCTCATTCTTATGCAAGGAGTCGATCTCAAACTGCATAGCCCTATCCCAGGACTGACTGTCACCCCTGCGTATAGCCTCATCATAAGTAAAAGGCTCTCCTATATCTGTAACCAAAACATAATGCATAGATGGCTGAAATCTATCAAGTGGACGTCTGTCTCTAGCAGACCGTCTCACTGCAGGCTCTGCTACCTGCCGAGCTGCCTATCCAACACCCTGACCATGAGTATCTCTTGTAGCTGTAGGCTGTTCAACTGGCTGTGTAGGAGCTCTAGGCTCCTCCTGAAAGATCACTCTGCGGATCTCAACAACCTTCTCAGGCTGCCTGTGCATCTTGTCTTCATGGAAGACTACATCATGGCTGCGTACTATTTTCCGCGCCTGCGGATCCCATAGGCGATAGCCCATCTCTCCGGAATCACCATAACCAAGAAAGATGCATTTCATGCTCTTTGGATCCAACTTACTCCTCTTGTCCTTGGGCACATGGCAGAATGCCTCACATCTAAAGACACGGAGATGCGCATAAGAGGGTGGCTTACCAGCCCAAACTTCCTCTGCAACCTGGAAATCCAATCCACTAGAAGGTGATCGCTTTATGACATGCACTGCCGTACTAACTGCCTCAGCCCAAAAGCTTTGTGGTAGACCTGCATGGCTAACATAGAGCAAACACGCTCTTGAATAGTCATGTTCATGCGCTCAGCCAAACCATTCTGGGATGGGGTGTAAGGGGAGGTCAACTGACGCTTAATACCCCTGTCATCACAAAACTGCTCAAAAGCACGTGAGACATATTCTCCCCCATTGTCAGTCCTAAGGCATTTCAGCCCATACCCAATCTGGTTCTCAACAAGAGCAAGCCAACGCTGAAAGACTGCCAAGACATCAGACTTTTAATTTATGGGATAAGGCCACACTTTCCTAGAAAAATCATCAATGAAGGTAACAAAGTACTTCGCGCCACCCATAGACATACACGGCATGGGCCCACAAACATCTGAATGCACCAAAGCCAAGGGCTCACTCATGCATGGCCTACCCGATTTCTTATGCGTAGACCTATTCTACTTACCATAAAGACAATGATCACACGAGTCAAAACATGCATAGTCCAAAGGTGGAAGATACTGCAAACTAGATAACATTTTCATTCCCTTCAAAGGCATATGCCCTAAACGGGCATGCCAAAGTGATACATGTGGGATAGAACCCATTGCCAAAACATGGTCTACAGAAGACCCAGATACAACTAGAGGATAGAGGCTGCCAGCCTTGGCGCCTCTAGCAAGCACAAGTCTGCCTCTAGTAATCTTCCAGATAGAATCCCCAAAACAGACATGAAACCCTGCATCATCCAATTGTCTTGCAGACATAAGACTACGCGTAAGCATAGGTACATGACGTACATCCCTGAGCAAAAAGGAACTGCCAGTGAAAAACTGCAACTGAATATCTCCACAGCCCACAATATCAAGAGACTTGTCATCTCCAAGTCTGACTAATCCAGATACAGTACGGTAAGAGTGAAACCACTCACGGTAAGGCGTCACATGGAAGGATGCACCTGAATCCAATAACCAGCACTGTGCATACATACTAGGTGTCTCAGTCAAGTGTGAGGCATCAGAAGAACTAGCTGCAAGTATGAACTCATCACCACCATCGGAATCCTCAGTCTGCGTGACATTAATTTCCTCAATCTTGACACTGGACTTCGCAGGTACTATGCTGCGATCAGAGGACTTCTCCTACACTTTCTCTTTTCCCTTATCCTTGTGCTTCTAATTGCGCAACTCATGACACTGTGGTCTGATATGGCCCTTTTTTCCACAATGATGACAAGTGACATTAGCGTTGCACCCACGTGACTTACTATGCGACTTTCCACGAGATTTAGACCGACCCTTTTGCGAGTCACGGCCACGGCCATGACCACGATCATTCCTGTCATTCCTACCTCTAACTATCAAAGCATGTGAAACACGAGAGGCATCCAAGTTTTTGCGATTAACCTCTTCCTGCAGAAGAGCACTCTCAACATCATTCAATTTTAGAGTAGCATTAGAGGCACATAGGGCAGTGCGGAATACATCCCATGACTCATTCAGAGTCCCAAGCAAGAAAACAGGAGTTACTTCCTCTCCAAAGGTGATATCCTGTGAAGTCAGGTTCTTCAGTATAGCATGGAACTGGCTCAAGTGAGCAGACATAGTTGCATTATCCTTCATGCGCGCAGATCCATAAGCTGCTTCAACCAGTACATCTGACTCGCCAGACTTTTCTTATCATAAAGATTCTTGATCTTATTCCATAGATCCCATGCACTCTGTGCTTCCTCAAATACATTATAATGTACCTGTTTAGTGAGAGACAATACAATCGTGGACTTGCATAGCTCATCAAGTTCAAGCCAGTCGTCATTGTTCATTGTTGTAGGCTGCTGCCCGCTTAACCGAAGTGGCTTATTCTGAGATTTCTGCACCAAAACCTGCCAAATTTGACTCTTCCAATAAGAGTAGTTGGTACCATCCAACTTTGTGATGTTAAATATGGCATTATCAGTCGCGAAGAGGACACCATAATGCAGGCTGGAAATGCACAGATAGTCTAAAACTGCTTGCTGTTTTACTGCAAAAAATGCCCAAAATCCATTGAAATGAGCTCCAATTGGCAAGAAAAGTGTGCCAAAAAATGTTGCCCACTTAGTACTAGGTGCGTTACACCAAATCAGGATATTTTAGCATAAAAAATACTGCTCAGTCCACCAATAAATGCTTGCTGTAATAAATTTCAGAACTGCAATAATGAGAGCAAACTGTCCCAAAACTGGATCTAATGTCAACTAAACAATGCTAGGTCCAAAGCTGGCATAAAGAGGACAAGGAAAAGCCAAATGATAGTGAAAATACATGAGCATAACACCGAGAGATGTCAAATAGCATCTGCCAGTAAGAGGCACACCCCCAGACAATCTAGGCAAAATGTACCTACAACTGCCAAAACTTGACACAAATAGGTGCTTGCTCAAAAGAAAGCGGATCCAAAACTGAGACTCAGCTCATAAGCATCCTGTGAACCAAGACATATACTCAATGCAACATCCAATTGTCGGAGTATAATCCCAAAGTCTCAATACATCTGTAACTGCTCAATGACATAGACTGCTCCAATACATGTAACTGCTCCAATAGCATGTAACCCCTGCTCAAGGTCAAGTAAGCATACAAGATGCTCCCACTGGCACAAAAGGCGTACAAACGAGCTCAAGGGCTCAAGCAACCCAAGACAAAGTACCAGTGACAAGTGACCAAGTCAATGCGTCATACACATCCCAAGAGCATGACATACATGAAGCAACTGATGGAAGCAACCAACGAGCAATACATAATCCCAAAATAAGATCTCTGTCAACTCAATGAAATCCGATAGCAACCAAGTAAATGATCAAACTGAGTCGAAAATGCTCAAATACATCCAAGGCAAAGCTCCTAATGTCGGTAAAGCATAGACGAACCAAGCGGCATATATCACGAACCAAAGCATGTAATGTATGAAGCCTAACTGTCAAGCATAGACATGAGGCATAAGCCGTCCAAGAGCATGCCAAGTCAGTCCAAATTCTAGTGAATACCAACCAAGAAGGAGCTTATGCGTAGCTCAAATACATTCCATAGACTCAAACATGAGCTCAAAGTCATCCCCAAATGTCAGATACATGATGGCAAATCCCAAAGCATACATCCGGTACCAATGGGTAAGTGACAAAGCATCCAAAGTACCTTCAGCCTACTATTATTACAACCAAGTTTGACTGTCAAATTTGAGAAATTTCAGCCAATATTTCAGGCCAAAATCATGGCATAATCATGTGCATACATTCCCAAGGCAGTAGGCATCATGTAGGCTGCATACGGGCATCAAACAAGGTAACCGGAGTAGAGTATAAGCATCAAATGGCAATGCCAAGTGTGGCTGCCCTATTTCCAGCACTGTATAATAGTAAATGACAATCCCAAATCAGAGAATGTCAGCCCCAAAGCTTCAATGCCAAGCACAAGGCCTAAAGAGGCTTTCAAAGTAGCTCAAATGCCTTCTAGAAACCATTGTTTAAGTGCTCATTTAGGAGCCAAGGCATATAGGCTAAAAACATGATGAGTAGGCAAGCAAAAATTTGGTGCAAATTCAAAGCAGGCTATCCTGGGAAGTGGCTGCTCCATGTGGCAATGTTGGTGTGGATGGGAGGCTCAAAGAGGCCCCAAAGAGGGCATACACAAAGCCATGAATGCCCAAAGCAAAGAGTAAGGGAGATATGGAGCTTTGAAGCTTCAAATGATGGTTGCCCCTCTTCTTTCACTTGTTTAAAATTGAGAACTGAAGTAAAACCCTTCAAACTCTGATGCAATACCTCAAGGGCAAGGGCCTAAAGAAGCCCAACAATGCTCGGAGGGAGCTCGGGAAGCCAGGGAGTGTCGGAAGCTCAGGAGATCGGCTATGGCTGTCGGGATGGAGACCCAATGCGTGAAGAGAGTCATTGCGAAGGTAGAGAAGCACCAAGTGGAGCTCGATCAAGAGGAAGCCAAGCTCTGATACTAGTTGAAAGGTGAGATGGATCGAAGCTTGCACGCGAGCTATGGTGGAAGAGCAAGAGCAAGAAAGAGAGAGACAAGAAATGGGAACTCCAACAGTCACAATGTGTGATCGGGCCTTCCTTTATTTACTAGTCACTAAAATGAATGTAAAGAATAAAGTGATGTGACGGGTGCCCGCCACCTGCAGTGTGCAGTGGCGAGTACTGTCAATGTAGTAATACACGGGGCGGCACGACGCAGGCGCCTTTACCCCAACACTCTCTCACTCTAAGGAGACTCAGGGTAAGCATCCACTACTACACGATTGAAACCTCTACCTAGAATCACTCGACCAGTGGGTATATCGACTTGATAGTCTGTTCATAAAATCCATGGCCTGCCTAGTAAAACTTGATAGCTAGGACATTGCATACTCATGGAGAAAGTTTAATCAACTACAGGAGATTCACGTCTGGTTTGACTTTGCAAAGAGAACTTGATAGATCAAAGTCGTGGTAGTTAGCCAAAGTTCTCTTCTCTCACCAAACCATCCTCTCCTTTGGTATTGGGACTGGCTTTTGTGCCTCTTTTTTAACTTTTTCCTTCTTTCTTGGCAACCCTTTATCTTTCTTGGGATCAACTTTACTATCATTAGGCCTTAGAGGTCCACCACCTTCCATATCAGGATTCAGAACTTGCTTTCCCCTAGCATCTTGCTTAGGGTTTTCCTCGACCAGTTTTACAGTTCCTTTATCATCCCCTTTAGTCTTTTGACCTCTTGTTACGGCTCGTAGGTTAGAAGTTTCAACATCATTGACACATATGGCCTCAATAAGGTTGATCCCACTGCCAGGAGGCAACTCCTCTACAGTAGCCTTTCCTCATTGCAATATTTGTCTTGGTCCCTCATCTTGTTGGAGATTATTCCCTTGTGCATGATGATTAACTGGACTTGGTTGTTTACTCCCTTATTGGAGAGAACTGAACTTACTCCTAAAAGATGAGAAGGATCGAAGCTTGCACTCAAGAGCTATGGTAGGAGAGCAAGAGCAAGAAAGAGAGAGGCAAGAAATGGGAACTCCAATAGTCACAATGTGTGACCGGGCCTTCCTTTATTCAAATTGTCACTAAAAGAATAAAGAATAAAGTGAGGATGATGGGCGTCCGCCACCTGTAGTGTGCAGTGGCAGTGACTATCAGTGTAGTAATACACGGGCGGCTAGGCGGAGGCGCCTTTACCCCCAGCAACCTCCCACTTAAAGGGGAATCTGCCATAGTGAGGAGTGAAAAGAAAAAGAAAAAAGGAAGTACAAATATACACATGTACAACAGGATGAGGAAAGACGCCATCTCATCCCATGCCCATCAACCTCCTGAGGAAGGCAAAGCGCTCTGTAGAGAGGCTTTTCGTGAGTAGATCTGTAGGATTCTGGTCAGTCCAGAGCTTGATAAGATCAATAGACTTGTCCTCAACGACCCCATGTATGAAGTGATACCTCACCTCAATGTGTTTTGTCTTCGCATGGAAGACCGGATTCTTAGCTAATTGAATAGCACTCATAGAATCCGAACGTAGTGTAGGGATAGCATCAATACCAAGGTCAGCAACCAAATGGCCTCCTTACAAGCCTCAGTGGTTGCAACATACTTGGCCTCTGTAGTAGAAAGGGCCGTGCATTTTTGCACCCTGGACATCCAAGAAACAGCACCTCCAACATATGTGAATACATAGTCGGAAGTGGACTTCCTACTATCTGCATGTCCTGCATAATCAGAGTCAATGTACCCCACAACTCATGTATCTTGGCTGCCATAGCATATGCACATATCTACGTGCCCTTTAGGTATCTCATAATACCCTTCACATGGCATCCCAATGATTTTTGCTAGGTGTAGTTATATAGCGTGCCACAACACCAACTGCAAAGGCAATGGATAGCCAATAGGCTTTACGTCCTGCATGCGGAAGCGCTCAAGGACTTTATGAATATACTCCCTTTGTGACAAGAGCCACTGATGCCTGTCACGTCTAATGCGTATACCAAGTATGTGAGAGGCATGCCCCATATCTTTCATCTCAAAGCTCTTCTTGAGCTGAGCCTTAAGAGCATCTAGCTCATCATGAGTTTTCCTTGCTATCAGCATATCATCCACATAGAGTACCAAAATCAATAAAGAACCATCACGGACTTTCTTTGTGTAAAGACATAGATCCATAGCACTCCTACTATAGCCCTGTGACTGCATAAAGGCATCAAACTTATGATACCACTCCCTAGGTACCTGCTTCAAGCCATAAAAACTTTTCTTCAATTTGCACATAAGGTGCTCCCTACTAGGTTCTGCAAAGCCTTTCGGTTGCTCCATATAAATCTCATCATATAAGTCCCCATGTAAGAAATCCGTCTTGATATTCATTTGATATAAATCCAAGTCAAGTTGAGCAACCAAAGTTAAGACTAAGCACAGGGTGGTCATCTTAACCACAGGAGAAAAGACCTCATCAAAGTCCACACCATGCTCCTGCTTAAAACCGTTTGCTACTAGCACATCCATAGCACTTCTGCTGTAGCCCTGTGACTGCATAAAGGTATCAAATTTATGATACCACTCCCTAGGTACCTGCTTCAAGCCATAAATACTTTTCTTCAATTTGCACACTAGGTGCTTCCTGCCAGGTTCTGCAAAGCCCTTAGGCTACTCCATATAAATCTTATCATGCAAGTCCCCATGTAAGAAAGCTGTCTTGACATCCATTTGGTATAAATCCAAGTCAAGATGAGCAACCAAAGCCAAGACTAAGCGTAGGGTGGCCATCTTAACCACAAGAGAAAAGACCTCATCAAAGTCCACACCATGCTCCTGCTTAAAACCCTTTGCTACCAGTCTAGCCTTGTATGCTGGCTTGGGATATCCAGGGGTACTTTTCAGCTTGTATACCCACTTGCATGGCAAAGCCTTCTTGCCCTCAGGCAAGGAAACCAAATCCCAAGTCTCATTCTTATGCAAGGAGTCTATCTCAGATTGGATAGCCCTCTCCCAGGAGTGAGTGTCACCCCTACACATAGCCTCATCATAAGTGAAAGGCTCTCTTGCATCTGTAACCAAGACATAGTGCATCGAGGGCTGAAATCTATCAGGTGGATGTCTGTCTCTAGTAGATCGTCTCACAGCAGGCTCTACTGCCTGCCTAGTTGCCTATCCAACACCCTGACCATGAGCATCTACTGCAGCTTTAGGCTATCCAACTGGCTGTGCGGGAGCTCTCGGCTCCTCCTGAAATATGACCCTGCGGATCTCAACAACTCTCGCAAGCTACCGATGCATCTTGTCTTCATGGAAGACTACATCATGACTTTGATGACTTTTCGTGCCTGCGGATCCCAGAGATGATAACCCATCTCACCTACATCCCCATAACCAAGGAAAATACATTTGATACTCTTAGGATTCAGCTTACTTCTCTTGTCCCTGGCCACATGGAAAAATGCCTCATATCCAAAGATACGGAGATGCGCATAAGAGGGAGGTTTTCCAGTCCGTATCTCCTCTACAACCTGGAAATCCAAACCACTAGAAGGTGATCTATTTATGACATGCACAGCTGTACTAACTGCCTCAGCCCAAAAGCTCTGTGGTAGGCATGCATAGCTAATCATACTGTGTACACGCTCCTGGATGGTTCTATTCATCCGCTCAGCCAAACCATTCAGGGGGGTTGTAGGGGGCAGTCAACTGACACTTAATATCCCTCTCATCACATAATTGCTCAAAAGCACGTGAGACATACTCATTCCCATTATCTATTCTTAGGCATTTTAGCCTATACCCAGACTAGTTCTCAACCAATGCAAGCCATCTTTGAAACACAGCCAAGACATCGGATTTCAGCTTAATGGGATAAGCCCAAACTTTTCGTGAAAAATCATCTATGAAAGTAATAAAATTTTTTGCACCACCCATAGACCGACAAGGTATGGGCCCGCAGACATCCGAATGTACCAATGCCAAGGGCTCACTCATACGTGGCCTACCAGACTTCTTATGCGTAGACCTAGTTTGCCTGCCATAAAGACAATGCTCACATGAATCAAAACATGCATAATCAAGGGGCAGTAAGTATTGCAAACCAGAAAGCATTTTCATTCCCTTCAAAGACATATAGCCCAAACGGGCATGCCAAAGAGATACATGTGACATAGAACCCACAGACAAAACATGATCAAGGGAAGAAGCTAATACAATCAAGGGATAAAGGCTGCTAGCCTTGGCATGTCTCGCAATCACAAGTCTGCCCCATGAGTGATCTTCCATGTAGAGTCTCCAAAACATACATGATATCCTACGTCATCAAGCTGTCCAACTGACATGAGACTACGTGTCAAAGCAGGTACATGATGTACATCCTGCATAACAAAACTACTGCCAGAAGGAAACTGCAGCCTAACATTACCAATGTCCACAATATCAAGAGAGTTGTCATCAGCCAAGTGCACTGAACCCGAAACAGTACGGTATGAATGAAACCGCTCTTGGAAAGGTGTCACATGAAAGGATGCATCTGAGTCCAAGAGCCAACACTGTGCATACATAGAGTGTATCTTTGTCATCTACGAAGCACTAGAAGAAGCTGCAAGGTTATAATCATCATCATCAACATCCTCAGGCTGCATAACATTGATCTCTTCAATTTTAACACTGGATTTTGCAAGCACTATGCTGCGATCAGAAGACTTATCCTGCACTTTGTCTTTCCCCTTATCTTTGCACCTTTCATTGCATAGTTCATGGCATTGTGGCCTAATATGGCCCTTTTACCCACAATGGTGACAAGTAACATCTGCATTCTTACCACGAGATTTGCTACGTGACTTCCCACGAGACTTGGACTGAGATTTCTGAGAATCCCGTCCACTGCCACTGCCACTACCACTGCCATGCTTTTCATATCCATCATTCCTGCCTCTAACTGTCATAGCATGTGACACACGAGAGGCATCCAAATTCTTATGGTTAACCTCTTCCTGCAGAAGAGCACTCTCAACATCAGATAATTTCAAGGTAGCAATAGAGGCACATAATGCAGTGCGGAATACATCCCATGACTCATTAAGAGTACCAAGCAAGAAAAGAGGAGTGATATCCTCTGCAAAAGTGATGTCCTGCGAAGTCAAGTTCTTGAGTATAGCATGGAACTGGCTCAAGTGAGCAGACATGGTCACATTCTCCTTCATGCGCAGATCCATAAGCTGCTTCAACCAATATATATGACTCGCTGGACTTTTCTTGTCATAGAGATTCTTGATTTTATCCCACAACTGCCATGCACTCTGTTCTTCCTCAAATACATTGTAGTGAACCTGCTTTGTGAGAGATAATACAATAGTGGACTTTCATAACTCATCAAGCTCAAGCCATTCCTCATCTAGCATAGTTGTAGGCGGATGCCCGCTCAACCTCAAAGGTTTGATCTACGATTTCTGCACCAATACAGCAAGAAAAGAGGAGTGATATCCTCTGCAAAAGTGATGTCTTGCAAAGTCAAGTTCTTGAGTATAGCATGGAACTGGCTCAAGTGAGTAGACATGGTCACATTCTTCTTCATGCGCAGATCCATAAGTTGCTTCAGCCAATACATCTGACTCGCTGGACTTTTCTTGTCATAGAGATTCTTGATTTTATCCCACAACTGCCATGCACTCTGTTCTTCCTCAAATACATTGTAGTGAACTTGTTCTGTGAGAGATAATACAATAGTGGACTTGCATAACTCATCAAGCTCAAGCCATTTCTCATCTAGCATAGTTGTAGACGGATGCCCGCTCAACCTCAAAGGTTTGATCTACGATTTCTGCACCAACACCTACCAAATGTGGCTCTTCCAATAAGAGTAATTCGTACCATCAAGCTTAGTGATGTTGAAAATAGCATTTTCAGTGGACGAACCCGCCATAATGCAGGATGGAAGATTGTAGATAGTTCAAAACTGCTTGCTGTTTACTGCAGAAAATGACAAAAAAAACACCAAAATCGAGAGAAAATGGTGAGAAAAGTGTAACCAAAGATGCTGCCCACCAAGTACTAAAAGTAAATCATTTCAGAATATTTCAGCATGGAAAATCCATGTCAGTCCATACATAGATGCTTGCTATAATAAATTACAGATTTCAATAAATGAGAGCTAACAATGCCAAAAACAAATCCCAAGTCAATCAGATATTGCCAAGACCAAAGCCGGCATCATGCGGGCATAACATAGGCATATGACAGTCGATAAGCGTGAATCCAATACCCAAACATGTCATACAAACATCTGCCAATGAGTAGGCACACCCCCAGTCAACGGGGCAAAGTGTTCCTGCCACTACCAAGACTTGACACAAGTAGGTGTCAGCTCACAAAGAGAGGGACCCAAAGCAAAGAGTCAGCTCATAAGCATTAGAGGAACCAAGACATATGAACCATGCATCATCCTGAAGGGTAAAAGATCCCAAATAGTCTCAAAATCTCAAAGAGCATAGACCACCTGCTCAATGGCTGTCAAGCATTCAAAGACGCTCCCACTGGCACAAAAGCCATAAATATGAAGCAACAAAGCTCAAAAAAAGCATGTACAAGAACCAGTGACAAGTGTCTAAGATCAAGCATCAATGATACATCCCGGTCTATCAAGATTGTGGGAGAGAAGGAAGGAGTCTCACTTGTAGCTTTCTTGCTTGCACAATGGGGGAATACACACACAAGTGGAGGCTGAAAACAGTTTTCCTCTTCTTAGTTGTGTAAGCCAAAAAGAACTCTAGTACATAGAAATAGAAGAACCCTATATATGGGTCTCAAACCAAACTCAACTAACTAAGGTGGCATACTAACTGAGCCACGAACTAGAGTAGATAAGGATAGTTGTCATCTAGCTATTATTCATGGGCGGTGTACCAACTGCATCTACAGCTAACAAGTCGGTGACATAAATGTACAACGGTCACCCTGGCATATCACGAGTGGAGCTCGATATCTCAACACTCCCCCTCGAGCTCAATCTCAATTCCTGCACACCAAGCAGGTCTTTGAACTTGCGCAGCTTCTCTGCGCCCAATGCCTTCGTAAATATGTCAGCTACCTGATCCTCTGTGCTGACATAAACTAGATCAATAAGACCTAGTAAAACCCTCTCCTGCACATAGTGATAATGCACCTCAATGTGCTTTGTTCTAGCATGATAGACTGAGTTATTTTCCAAGTGTATACTGCTCATGTTGTCACAATAAATGACAACTGGCCCATCTGTAGGCTGATGCATATCATAAAGTAGCTTATGCAACCAAGCTACCTCATATGCAGCCATTGCTGCACCCCTGTACTTAGCCTCTGTGCTCGACAAGGCAACTGTAGGCTGTTTCTTGCTGCTCCAAGCAAGTGTAGCACTCCCAAAAGAGAACACATATCCACTGGTAGATCATCTATCAGAAATACTACCAACCTAATCAGCATCAGTGTATCCATGCAACTGTATCTGAACCCCAGTCTCATAAAGTAGTCCATACTGCAATGTGGACTTCACATACCTGAGTATGCATCTAGCTACATCCAAATGTGGTTTCCTTGGAGCTTGCATAAAATGACTTACCAATCCAACAACATAGCTCAAATCTGGCTTGGTAATAGTCATATAAATCAAACTTCCTACTATGCGTCTGTACATAGTAGGGTCTTCCAGAAGCTCACATGCATCTATGCTCAGCTTCACATTCTGCTCCAAAGGAATTGAAATAGGCTTACAGCCTGTCATCCCATATTTGGACAGCATGTCCAATCCATACTGCCTCTGCAAGAGCCATATCCCACTTGGTGATCTAATCACCTCAATGCCCAAGAAATAACGCAGCTCTCCCAAATCCTTCATCTCACACTTCTGCTTCAATTGCAATTTCACATGAAGGATATCTTCATCACTATCACCTGTGATAATCAAATCATCAACATAAATGACAAGCAGCATAATACCTTTCTCTATTTTTCTCACATAAAGTGAGAAATCTACCTTGGAAATCTGAAAGCCAATAGTGACAAGATACTGTCCTATCTTGTCAGACCATGCTCTAGGTGCTTGCTTCAAGCCATACAAGACTTTTTTCAACCTGCAAACAAACTCAGGATGAACAGCATGCACATAACCTGGTGGCTGCTCCATATAGACCTCTTCTTGCAAATCACCATGCAAGAAGGCATTCTTTACATCCATCTGATGTAAAGACCATTCCTTTGATGTAGCCATAGCAATGACTGCTCTTACGGTTGCCATCCTTGCAACCGGACTAATTGTTTCTTCATAATCAATGTTATATGTTTGTGCATACC
The DNA here is from genome assembly GCF_053477565.2 of Lygodium microphyllum. Taxonomy (NCBI): domain Eukaryota; kingdom Viridiplantae; phylum Streptophyta; class Polypodiopsida; order Schizaeales; family Lygodiaceae; genus Lygodium; species Lygodium microphyllum. Next base: position 116,156,861 of record NC_141148.1, read on the forward strand.
CCTTGACTACTAATCTTGCCTTTTATCTGTTCACAGAACCATCTGCATTGTGCTTCACCTTATAAACCCACTTACAACCAATTGCATTCTTATCTTTAGGCAAAGGTACCAACTCCCATGTAGCATTTGCTTCCAAGGCATCCATTTCTTCATCCATGGCTTTCTCCCATTTTTCTTTTCCCATGGCTTGCTCAAAAGAAGTGGGTTCTGGTTCCTGTTTCACTTTGACTATATAGGCATAGTGAATGGCTGTAAATCCATCATATTTCAGCCTATCCACAGGATACCTAGCTCTGGTAGACCTGCACAAAGTAGGTTCACTCCCAGGTGCTCTCAAAACATCCCTGGTCTTCCTTACTCCAGGTGTAACAATAGAAGGAATACCCAACTCATCATCAATGCTCTGTTCTGAGCCACTGGATTCACCATCCACATAAGAGTGACCTGCATTCACATCAAACATGGGCTGATCTACCTTCTCTTTTCCTTTTCATGAAACCTACATACCACTATCTGCATTGTTTTGAGGAGATTCTCCTGATCTCAATCTGCCTGTCCATGGCGAAGAATGTGAACCACTGCTAGAGGACACTCCAAGTCCACTAATATTTTGTGACTGCTGCTGCGAATTCTGTGCAACATTACCATTTTGTGCATCTACATCATCAATCACATTTATTGGTTTATACCAGCTACTCATCTCATCAAAAACAACATCTCTGCTACTGTAAACTTACAAGTAGAAGGGTTATAGCATCTATACCCTTTCTGCAGAGAGTAACCAATAAAGATGCACTTCTCAGCTTTTGGATCCAACTTGGATCTCAACTCATCTGGCACATGAACATAGGCAATGCAACCAAAAATATTCAAATGAGAAATATCTGGTTTCCTACTAGTATACCTCTCCTCTAGAGTCATCCCATGTATTGCTGCAGTGGGAGTCCTGTTCATTATGTAGACTGCTGTAGCAACTGCTTCAGCCCAGTAAAAATTTGGCAAGTCTTTTTCATTGAGCATGGCACGAGATACCTCTCCAATATGCCTGTTTTTCCTTTCTACAATTCCATTTTGTTGTGGGGTATGACTGCATGAATATTGCTGCTTTATGCCATGCTCCTGTAGGAACCTTGCAAACTCATTTGAGAGGTACTCTCCCCCTCCATTTGATCTTAGGCATTTTATTTGCAGGCTTGTTTCTTTTTCAACCATAGCTTTAAGAGTTTTGAAATGCCCAAAAACTTCACTTTTCTTTTTCATAAAATACACCCAAACTTTTCTGCTATAGTCATCAATAAAAGTGACAAAATAATGACAGCCTCCAAGAGATGCAGCTTTAGTAGTCCACACATCAGAGTGGATTAATTCCAATGGCTTCTTACTCTCTTGAACATGTCTAGGAAATGGTTTCCTTGCCTGTTTTCCAAACTGACAGGCTTCACATACCTTATGCATTTCTGCAACCTTGAATTTAGGCAATCCTGCAACAATATTTTGGGCTTGCATTGATTTAAGTTGCTACACATTAACATGACCAATGCGTTTATGCCAGATATCAATATCTGCAACTACACCGGTCCCATGTGCAAACATTGCTGCACTCAATTCATGCATGTCTGCATCCAACGTAAACATTCTGCCCTTCTTCTTTCCTTTTTCTATCAAGCGATCTTTATTTTTCATATCCTCAACAAAGCATCCATGAGAATTAAATCTGACCTGCAAGCCCTGTTCAACCATTTGACCAACAGAAACCAAGTTCTTGGTGATATTCGGGACATGAAATACATCCGACAGGTATTTCTTTTTTCCATCCAGCATGGACAAAGGAAATTTTCCAATCTGCACAATAAGATGTGCAATATCATCACCAGTCTCCACAAATCCTGGTTTTTCCATTTTCCTTGCATCCTGCATCCATTTTGCATGACCTGTCATGTGGTTTGATGCACCTGAGTCAACATACCACACATCGATGCTTTCTTCTGCACTTGTCACATAATTGGTCATGTGCTGCACCATAAACAAATGCTCATTTCTCTCATCACCGTGTCTACTAGAAGATGCATAATTCCCTTGTTGCAATTTTCCATTCATGATGTCATTCTGATTTTTATAGTAGTATTTAGCCATATGACCCATTTTACCATAGTAGTAGCATTCAACATTGCTGTTTGCATTTTGGCCTCTTTGCCATCCACCACGACCTCTTTGGCTCCCCCTGCCTCTAGAGTTACCACGTCCTCCTCCATAGGACTGGTTTTCTTGAGTTTGCTGCATATTCTGATTTCTACCATAGCCTCCAAATCGGCCTCCTCTACCTCTGCCTCTATCTCTTCCAGTATTTGAGTAGAAGACAGCTTCTTTTGAAGTTCCTCCTAAAGAAGATGCACAACCATTTCTCTACTCCTCAGAAATTAGAAGAGCAATCAACTCCTCAAAATCAGGAAATCTTTCACGGACGGAAATGGATGTTCGGAAGTGTGCATAATCCTTTCCTAGACCATTCAAGGTCACAGAAACTAAATCATCATCTTCCACTGGCGACCCAATGGAAGCAAGTGCATCTGCAATCTTCTTCACCTTCATGTGGTAGTCATTGATGCTCATACTTTCTCTTTGCACATTGTGCAACTCTTGCTTGAGTTGCATTTTCCTGGCTTGCGTATTTGTGCTATACATTTTTGACAAAGTATCCCATGTCTCCTTTGGCGTACTTGCATCCTGAATATGCACAATCATAGAGTCTAAAATACTAATAGACAGCCAGTACATAACTTTTCTAGCTCTCTCATGCCATCCTTTAAATTCCTGCATTTGCTATTGATTGGGAACATCAAGAAGAACTGGTTCTTCTTCATTTCCTACAACGAATTCCCAATATTCTTTTCCCATAAGGAAATTCGTCATTCTAAACTTCCATGCTTGGAAGTTGTTCTTGTCAAGCTTTTCAGTGACAATCTGTGAAAGAGAATTAGACGCCATTACAGAACAGTGCAAAAAATTCTGTCACTGCAAAAAATACAGCTTCAGTCTCACAAGGGAAAATCTGCAAAATTTATGAAAGTGGAATTTGACCACACAATCACTTCCTAGTGACGATTTTGCATCAACAGGCAACAAGGATAATTCTGTAACTCCCAATGTCTCTGCGCACAAGCATACGATGCAATTTCTACAGTAAATTTTCACTGACATATAGAACAGTGGTCGCACAACATAAAAAAGGGCCTTTTCCTAAGTGCGTGCGGAAAACTTCCGCCTCCAAAACAGGCACCGAAATGGCCTCAAATCAAAAAAATAGGGCAACCGAAAGCTAAAGCCCTTTCCCGCAGCATATACTGCCCTCTTGCTACACCGCAAAGGGTCTCTCAATCTGAGACAATGCACTCTTGCACTTTCCGATTGTGCTACCTGCAGAGACTTGCTCCCAAAACAGAAAAATGAAAGAAACATTGGTCCTCTTACCAGAACACCACGAACTTGGTTTGCTTTCTTGAGCTCATTACCATGAACAGGCTCTGATACCATGTCAAGATTGTGGGAGAGAAGGAAGGAGTCTCACTTGTAGCTTTCTTTCTTGCACAATGGGGGAATACACACACAGGTAGAGGCTGAAAACAGTTTTCCTCTTCTTAGTTGTGTAAGCCAAAAAGAACTCTAGTACATAGAAATGGAAGAACCCTATATATGGGTCTCAAACCAAACTCAACTAGCTAAGGTGACATACTAACTGAGCCACGAACTAGAGTAGATAAGGATAGCTGTCATCTAGCTATTATTCATGGGTGGTGTACCAACCGCATCTACAGCTAACAAGTCGGTGACATAAATGCACAACGGTCACCCTGGCATATCACGAGTGGGGCTCGATATCTCAACACAGACATGTAGACGGTAGAGCATCCGTATGTAGCATCCCTAAGCATGTAAGACATCAAGTACATCCTAAGATACAACTCTGGAAAGCCAATAAAGAGCTCAAGTAAGCTCCGGGAATCCAAGGACGAGCCAAGTCCGAGCTCTAGTAGCAATAGGCTCTAAACAATGTAACTAGCATGTAGTAATGGCATAAGCTAAGCATGTCAAGACCGGTCAGACATAAGCAACATACATGCCATAAGTACATCCAAGATGGAGCATCCAAATTCTTTGCAAAGTGAGCTCAATCTCAATGAACGATCCTGAATCAAAACCAAGCTCTATGTCGAGCCCCAAGTGTCAATACATCACCATATATGCCCGAAACATAGCCCAAAAAGTATAGACATAAGCATACATGAGTAAAATGACTTCAGCCCAACTCTATATAGCAGTGATTTATGTTCAAAACTGATAATTTTAGCACCAAAATCAGCTCCAAATGGTTTCCAAAAAATAGGCATACATTCCCCCAACATCCAAGCATCAAACGGGACCAACTGGGCATCAAATGACAATGCCAAACAAGCTGTAGCATCAAATGTCAGTGTAACACTATCATGAACTTCCTGTGGACTATTATGACAGTCCCAAAATAGTGTTAAATTAGTCCAAATGCTATGCCAACACATCAACCATCAAAACCAAGCATCAGAGCATGTTCATATGCTCGAAAGGGAGCCTTTCCAAGTGCTAATGGAGGGGAAGAGCTGCTGTTGTGACTATCAATGCTGAAGACACATATGGGAGGGCTACGTGATTGCACCAACTATAAATGCTAGTCGTGGGGATGCAAAAAATGGTGGCCAAGCTTCGGAGGGGTCTGATCAAAGCCAAGGAAGGCCTCAAACAAGCTCCAGCAAGGGGAGAGTAGCCCACATATGAAATGAGAGCTGGGAGTGTAATAGCTGCCCTATTTCAAGAGGGCTGAAAATTGAGGTAAACTTGTAAAGAGTGAAGCAATACCTCTGTGTGAATGCCTTGAGGGTGCCCAAAGGGGCCGGGAAGGTGCTCGGGAAGCCAGGGAGTGATGGGAGCTGGAAGGAGTCGGATATGGCTGCCGGGAAGGAGACCCAATGCGAGTGGGGAGTCGATGGGAAGTTGAGAATGCCATGAACCAAGCTCAAGAGTCGAGAAGACAAGCTTTGATACCAGTTGAAAGGTGAGAAGGATCGAAGCTTGCACTTGAGAGCTATGGCAGGAGAGCAAGAGCAAGAAAGAGAGAGGCAAGAAATGGGAACTCCAATAGTCACAATGTGCGACCGGGCCTTCCTTTATTCAAACTGTCACTAAAAGAATAAAGAATAAAGTGATGGTGATGGGCGCCCACCACCTGCAGTGTGCAGTGGTCGTGACTGTCAGTGTAGTAATACACGGGCGGCTAGGCGGAGGTGCCTTTACCCCCAACAACTCCAACAAGTAGCAGCTAACTGGCCAGACTTTCCACAAATATCACATTTGACATTTGGACAATTCCTAGGGAAATATTTGGCCACCACACCACTTACAGATAAATCTTGAGGGAGCACCCTCTTCAAGGCGTCGACTCCCTATCAAATTTTGTTGCTTCTTAAGGAAATTGACGTCCACAACTATTTGTCTATATTTCTCAGAAATCATATCGGTGTATTAACTTTGCCAGTGACATTAGAGGCACTCGACTCATAGCCATGATCATCTATCTGTTGTCCCATCGGCCTAACCACTTGATTAGGAATTGGTTGCTGACCTATTGGGACAACATTCGGGTTTATTGTTTGGCCTCCACCACTTAGTGGGGCTGCCTGACTAGCCATAGGCATAGTCATACTAGGAGGAGTTGGTAGCATAGGTAAATTTGGCATGATACTCCCTTTTCCACTCGCATTTGATATGGGGTCCCCTTGACTCCCGTTGGTTAGTGCCAAATTATTACCATTCCAATTTATCTTTGCTGCATAAGCCACTTGCAAGCATGACTCTACTCCTTCTGCTTGGGTAATAGTAATGTCAATGTCGGCCAAAGCGACACTACTAAGCTGCACTTGGATATTGAAATCTAATCCATGTAGAAAATATTGCAACTGTGCAACCATTGGAATGGGGATATAAGTATTAAGTTTGTGAAAAAATTGCTTTAGTTTCTTGGCATAGGCCTAGACATTCTCATTTGGCGCTTGGAGTGTTACATTCAAGACACGCAACCAATACTGCCCACCCCTCTCAGGAGCAAACTCTCTATGGAAAGCCGTGAATAATTGGACACTCCTAGTTATGGTTATGGCTTCTAGACCGTGATACCATACTTGTGCTCTTCCTTTTAATGTCATATTGAAGAACATCATTAGGTGTCCTTCATCTTGGATTCGATAGTTGAACATGAGTGTTTGAAACTCCTTGATATGGAGTTCTCCATCTTCTTCTGCTAACCCATGGAAGATGGGAAAAGGTGCTCCTAATGTCGATAAATCTAGTGTCCCTGCTGGAATTGTGATAGGTTGTGCCATGGCTACAACCAGATTGACAACATGAGTTTGTGTAGGTAAAACTACACCCTCGTTGAAGTGGGTTGATTGAATAGAAGAGGGGAAGTACTAAGACTTCCACTTGCACTCAAAGGGCTGCTTGTGACACTTAAGTTATTAGAACCACTACTACTTATGCATAGTGGGCTGCTTCTTTGAGGAGAATAATGCCTTACAATCTCCAACTTTCGTCTAGCCCTCTCAGCACGTTCCTCTTTTTGTATTTTGGCTTGATAGTTCTTGTCAGGGGACATAAACTGAATATTTGGTCCCTAGAACAATTCCCATCTTTTGAAGAGGAGTTATCTACCCTTCTTGAAAGGGTTGACCTTAAGGGATTTTTATTGTAGGTACTCTAAATATTTTGATATTTCTTTTGTAATAACTCTAATTTTTATTTTCTTTTTTTTATAGAGCTATAAAAAGATTGATTGAAGTGCTAGAGAAAAGGCCTTCCATGCCTTCTAACTTACTTGAAACAATGCAATATACACAAGTTGCGGTAAGATCTTGATTAATATAGTTGAAACATACTAAGAAAATTTATTCTAAAAACTACCATAAACAAGTTCGATAGTTTTACTTTATACTGTTGATTACAGTGTCGTCATCAGGATGATAGTTACTCTTGTGCCTCGAGAGTTATTGTAAATACCAAAAGATTGGTTCAGTTTATTTATCTCAATGATGATAAACTTATTAAGGTAATGTGAAACATACTAAAATTTAAGATAGATGCTTATTGCAAAATAGTCCATTGATGATAATAATATAGTCCATTGTAAAAATGAACAATGAACTAAAAATATTTTCTTACAAATGTATTGCAGTTTACAAGGGATTGCTATACAAGTGAGAATGTTTGGTATATAAGAGCAAAGCTCATGAAGTACATAATGGTCAATTGTATACAACGGACAAGAATGGAAAATAGTGGGAGCTTGGACATTGAAGGAGAGGAGGTACATGTAGCTATGCCTTCATCTGCTCAACACCCAAGGCAACCAAAGCATCAAAAATATGCAAAATGACTCCTAGAAAAAATGTCCCTTCTCCTAAGAAAAGTTCTATAAAAAAAGTAGCTTTGCCTCATTGATTGTAAGCCCTTGTGTATAAGTCATGGAGATGGCTGACAAAAAATTGTACATGTATTTCATATTGATAGTAAAGAGATCTTTTATTCAATATCCTTACAGTGTATATTTTTCTCTCTCCTCGTTGATATCTGTAAAAAAAAAGTTGCAAATGTTTATTAATCAGAAAGTGAGATTAGATATATGCTTAAGTGGATATAATATGATATATAACGTACTCGTTTGTTTTATTAAGTTTGAACATAAATGAGTATGGTAGTTCAATATCTTCATTCTGTAAATACATCCTCACTTGATGTAGTGTACATGATGATCTAACCTTTAGCATTGCAACAATGTCCTCATTGTACCAAATATCAAGATATATCTTACATATAATTTTTCCTTCTATCCTAGTGTCCCATCCCTCATCAATAAATTGTATAACACGATCATATGTTAGTCTCTTCACTGAAAGCATGGCCTTTGATTTTCTTATCTCAGTATTAGAAAATAAGTCAAAAAATATATTAATAGGTATGAACAAAGTAACTTTGCTTAGCCTACTTGAGATACTAGATTTTAATGCTCTTTGTATCTCAGAAAATAGTTTATATTTATAGTCCTCACTAGTAGCTGGACTTGGCAAAGGCCACTCAAAGCTTGAAAAATTGGGCAAAGTAAGGGGGGATATTGATCCCCATTGGCTACACTGCATGGGGACAATATAAGAATGGTCATAGAAGAATATTCCATTCTCTGCAAACTCTGTCTTCTTTCTACCTTTGTACATCTCTTCTCCAATCAAGCCATGCATCACATCAATCACATCAACAATAGACTTGACCAATTGCCATTCCTTAAGATTAGAGGGATAGACATCTACAAGACAAATGAACAAATGTTATAATGAAAAACCTTAAATCAAGTTCAAGAAAAGAATAACTTTAAGAATCCTTACAATTTGGTTTATGCATTGGAAGATTTGAACTTCCAAGTTCCAAATATAGATTTCTATGCATAAACACATGTTGCACTAGAACCTCTTTTATGCTATTTTTATTTACTCCAAGCTTGAAATCTCAGATTTTACCCTTCCAAGTAGCAGAGATGAATGAGCTCTCATGTCTTCTCCTTTTTCCATGTTTTCCTATTGCATGGTGATCCAATTGCCTTTGCTAATGATTGTAGGAATCCATCTTCCATCTTTTTGGAATGAGTTAAACACTGATTTGGATGTGATTTGGGAGCTTGGACGCCTTATTGAAGGTCAAATTACTGTATCCATATGAGAGAGAGAGAGAGAGAGAGAGAGAGAGAGAGAGAGAGAGAGAGAGAGAGAGAGAGAGAGAGAGAGAGAGAGAGAGAGAGAGAGAGAGAGAGAGAGAGAGAGAGAGCGAGAGGACTAAGCTACAAGAAAGGAGAAAAAAACACGAGGGAGAAAAGAAAGAAGGGAAAAAAATAAGTGCAAAGCTCTTTATTAATTTGAATTTAGATTAAACATGTCATTATCATTAATCCAAACATATCATTAAATAAAAGTGGCAGGGATTGTGCATCATTAATGCAAAGAATATCATAATCACGAATATAAGAAACTAAAAATAGTTTAGAGCACTCTCTCTCTATCTTAAAAGGCATTTTCGAGACCTCAAAGCTCCCCTAATGCAAAGTATTTCCAACACGTAAACTCAGATTCCAATTTTCCCTAGAGGCATAGGCTACTTGTAATAGCAATTCTTCCTCTTCTGCTTGTGTAATAGACATATCAATGTCAACAAGAGCAACACTACTCAATTGCACTTGAATCTTAAAGTTTAGTCCATTCAAAAAGTATCGCAACTAAGTAACTACTGGAATAGGAATATAGATTTGCAAACAACTGGAAGACTTCCTTCAGTTTCTTGGCATATCCATGAACATTCTTGTGAGGTTCTTGATGTGTTACATTGAGGACACATAGCTAATACTGACGTTCCGTTTTGAGGGAAACTCTCTTCAAAAGGACACAAAAAGAAGAAGTTAATCATAGTTATGGTTCCAACCTTGAGGCTATTATATCATACTATAGCTCATCCTTTCAAAGTCATATTAAAGAACATAATCAAGTGTCCTTCATCTTGAATTCGACAACTGAACATTAACTTTTGGAACTCATTGATATGGAGTTCCACATCTTCCTATGCTAATCCATTAAAAATGGATAGAGGAAACCCTAAGGCTAGCAGGTTTGGCATTCCTACTAGGATTGCAATGGGTTATGTCATGGTAGTAGCCAGATTCATTAAAGGAGTTTGAACGATTGGAACTATTAATCCACTCGAAGTGGAATGACTAACTGGAAGGAGTGAAGTACTAGAACTTCCTCCCCCTAACGGGCTATGCATCGACCTAGGGTTACTTATACCCCGCCCTTGTAGGGATATTGGACAACTCCTTTGCTAAGAATATCTTCTAATAATTTTGGTCCGCCATCTAGCCCATTCAGCTCTTTCTTGCTTCTAAAGCTCACCTTGATGGTCTTTTGAATCTATCTCATTGCCTCTTTGCATACACTAATGAACTAGTCCCTATTGACCAAGATTTGAAAACCACCACTTATTAGCGGCTCCGGGAAAATGCACCACCTGTCAAAACCTAAAACAGTCCCAACACTAGCTCTAAGACACTAGCCAGGACCTCTACTACTCACCTAAAACCACCCCACACGGTCTTGCAACCATGAGCATTTAAGAACTTTGCATTTATACGATTTTCTGGTCCAATGAATATTACGGCATGCATCCATCAAAAATAGTAATTCTTCTAGACATTTGGATTCATGCCATCGCCCGGTGCTACCCAACGCTATCGTCGCTTGCTCTACACATCAACTGAAGCATTCACAATTGTTAGAAAATAATTAAATAAAACCCAACAAACGTGAATACCTAGCAATCTTCAGCTACAAATAATTAAATAGGTTGGAAATATGTCCTAACCTTAATTTAATTCGAGTGCACACTCTAAACTCATAAGCATCCATTAATTTAATATGTATTTTACGGAATCACCCACGTGCACATTAAATTAATCCGACCTCCGAAAAGGACAAGTATCCCCGTCAACTTCTTGCACAAGGATTCTTCCTTGTATATGAGCCCCGACAAATAAATAGTTTTACGGAATCCATTGTGGAATATGTCTCCTCGCATCATACCCTTGGGGTGGGATAGCAATTGTTCTCAATTGCTATTAGCTCAATGTGAGTCAGCAGTGAGGGGTAAGGACTTAGGTCGTAGGTGTGTATCCATTGGGCCTCTTCAACAGGATGATTTTTAAACTTAACCAAATATCTAGAATATCTACAGCCAGTTCTAGTGGTTATAACGTCAGTGTCTACAATAGTTTTAGGCTCAAGGATTTTAGTTTCTTCAACCAATGTTCTTAAAGTGGAAATAATACCTCTATGGCCTTGATATGGAGGGCAATGAATTTCGTGCAACACAAATGATCTAAATTGAACAGTGACACAAAATCTTTTCTCATAAAACATAAATCCATCAGAATAAGACAAAGAATCAATTGGAATCCAGTTATTAGCAACTAATTTGTTCCAATCAGCTTGAAAATTGGGGTCATGGTCATAGGTATCCTTCATAGGAGTAATGTAATCAAAAGATAAAACGGAAATATTGTGGATACTTGGTCTTCTACTCAATGCATTGGCAACAACATTTTCTCTTTCTGGCTAATATTGGATAAGTGGATGAAAACTTTGAATGAAAGTAGTTCATTTAATATGGTGGTCAGAAATTTGTGACTGACTAAGGAGAGGTTTGATACTTTGCTGGTCAGTTTTAATCACCTATTCGGATCCCATCAGATAATCATAGTGTTTCCATTGACATAAGGCTTGAACTATAGCTAACAATTCTTTATCATAGGTAGAATAATTCAACTCTGAAGGTTTGAGTTTGCAACTAGAATAGGCTATGGGATGTGAATCTTGTTGAGATATCGAGCTCCACTCGTGATACGCCAGGGTGACCGTTGTGTATTTATGTCACCGACTTGTCAGTTGCAGACGCGGTTGGTACACCGCCCATGAATAATAGCTAGATGACAGCTATCCTTATCTACTCTAGTTCGTGGCTTGGTTAGTATGCCACCTTAGTTAGTTGAGTTTGGTTTGAAACCCATATATAGGGTTCTTCTATTTCTTTGTAATAGAGTTCTTTTGGCTTACACAACTAAGAAGAGGAAAATTGTTTTCAGCCTCCACCCTTGTGTGTCTTCCCCCATTGTGCAAGCAAGAAAGCTTCAAGCGAGACTCCTTCCTTCTCTCCCACAATCTTGACATGGTATCAGAGCCTTGTTCGTGGTAAGGAGCTCAAGAAAGCAAGCCAAGCTCGCGGTGTTCTGGTAAGAGGAGCAGTGTTGCTTTCATTTTCTGTTTTGGGAGCAGATCTCTGCAGGTAGCACAGCCGGAAAGTGCAGGAGTGCATTGTCTCAGGTTGAGACGCCCTTCGCGGTGAAGCAAGAGGGCAGTATATGTGGCGGGGAGGAGCTTTAGCTCTTGGCGACCCTATTTTTTTGATTTGAGGCCATTTCGGGGCCTGTTTTGGAGGCGGAAGTTTTCTGCACGCACTCAGGAAAAGGCTCAGTTTTATGCTGTTCAGCTACTGTTCTACAGGTCGGTGAAAAGTTACTGTAGAAATTGCATCGTATGCTTGTGCGCAGAGACATTGGGAGTTTCAGAATCATCCTTGGTTCCTGTTTATGCAAAATCGTCACTAGGAAGTGACTGTGTGGTCAAATACCACTTTCGCCAGTTTTGCAGATTTGCCCTTGTGAGGGTGAAGCTGAGTTTTTGCAGTGACAGAATTTTTCGCAGTATTCTGTAATGGCGTCTAATTCTCTTTCACAGATTGTAACTGAAAAGCTTGACAAGAACAACTTCCAAGCATGGAAGTTTAGAATGACGAATTTCCTTATGGGAAAAGGATATTGGGAATTTGTTGCAGGAAATGAAGAAGAACCAGTTCTTCCTGATGTTCCCAATCAACAGCAAATGCAGGCATTTAAAACATGGCATGAGAGAGCCAGGAAAGTTATGTACTCGCTGTCTATCAGCATTTCAGACTCTATGATTGTGCATATTCAGGATGCAAGTACGCCAAAGGAGGCATGGGATACTTTGTCAAAAATGTATAGCACAAATACGCAAGCCAGGAAAATGCAGCTCAAGCAAGAGTTGCATAATGTGCAAAGAGAAAATATGAGCATCAACGACTACCACATGAAGGTGAAGAAGATTGCAGATGCACTTGCTTCCATTGGGTCACCAGTGGAAGATGATGATTTAGTTTCTGTGACCTTGAATGGTCTAGGAAAGGATTATGCACAGTTTCGGACATCCATTTCAGTTCGTGAAAGATTTCCTGATTTTGAGGAGTTGATTGCTCTTCTAATTTCTAAGGAACAGAGAAATGGTGGTGCATCTTCTTCAGGAGGAACTTCAAAAGAAGCTGTCTTCTACTCAAATGCTGGAAGAGGTAGAGGCAGAGGTAGAGGAGGCCGATTTGCAGGCCGTGGCAGAAATCAGAATATGCAGCAAACTCAAGAAAATCAGTCCTATGGAGGAGGACGTGGTAACTCTAGAGGCAGGGGGAGCCAAAGAGGTCGTGGTGGATGGCAAAGAGGTCAAAATGCAAACAGTAATGTTGAATGCTACTATTGTGGTAAAATGGGTCATATGGCTAAAGACTGCTATAAAAAGCAGAGTGACATCATGAATGGAAAACTGCAACAAGGAAATTATGCATCCTCTAGTAGACAGGGTGATGACAGAAATGAGCATCTGTTTATGGTGCAGCACATGAACAATTCTGTGACAAGTGCAGAAGAAAGCAACGATGTATGGTATGTTGACTCAGGTGCATCAAACCACATGACAGGTCATGCAGAATGGATGGAGGATGCAAGGAAAATGGAAAAACCAGGATTTGTGGAGACTGGTGATGATACTGCACATCCTATTGTGCAGATTGGAAAAATTCCCTTGTCTATGCAGGATGGGAAAAAGAAATACATGTCCGATGTATTTCATGTCCCGAATATCACCAAGAATCTGGTTTCTGTCGGTCAAATGGTTGAGCAGGGCTTGCAGGTCAGATTTAATCCTCATGGATGCTTTGTTGAGGATATGAAAAATAAAGGTCGCTTGATAGCAAAAGGAAAGAAGAAGGGCAGAATGTTTACATTGGATACAGACATGTCTGAATTGAGTGCAGCAATGTTTGCACATGGGACCGGTGTAGTTGCAGATATTGATATCTGGCATAAACGCATTGGTCATGTTAATGTACAGCGACTTAAATCAATGCAGGCCCAAAATATTGTTGCAGGATTGTCCAAATTCAAGGTTGTAGAAATGCATAAGGTATGTGAAGCCTGTCAGTTTGGAAAACAGGCAAGGAAACCATTTCCTAGACATGTTCAAGAGAGTAAGAAGCCATTGGAATTAATCCACTCTGATGTGTGGACAACTAAAGCTGCATCTCTTGGAGGCTGTCATTATTTTGTCAGTTTTATTGATGACTATAGCAGAAAAGTTTGGGTGTATTTTATGAAAAAGAAAAGTGAAGTTTTTGGGCATTTCAAAACTCTTAAAGCTATGGTTGAAAAAGAAACAGGCTTGTAGATAAAATGCCTAAGGTCAGATGGAGGGGGAGAGTACCTCTCAAATGAGTTTGCAAGGTTCCTGTAGGAGCATGGCATAAAGCAGCAATATTCATGCAGTCATACCCCACAACAAAATGGAATTGCAGAAAGAAAAAACAGGCATATTGGAGAGGTATCTCGTGCCATGCTCAATGAAAAAGACTTGCCAGATTTTTATTGGGCTGAAGCAGTTGCTACAGTAGTCTACATAATGAACAGGACTCCCACTGCAGCAGTACATGGAATGACTCCAGAGGAGAGGTATACTGGTAGGAAACCAGATATCTCTCATTTGAAAAATTTTGGTTGCATTGCCTATGTACATGTGCCAGATGAGTTGAGATCCAAGTTGGATCCAAAAGCTGAGAAGTGCATCTTTATTAGTTACTCTCTGCAGCAAAAAGGGTATAGATGCTATAACCCTTCTACTCATACGTTTACAGTGAGCAGAGATGTTGTTTTTGATGAGATGAGTAGCTAGTATAAACCAGTAAATGTGATTGATGATGTAGATGCACAAAATGGTAATGCTGCACAAAATTCACAGCAGCAGTCACAAAATATTAGTGGACCTGGAGCATCCTCTAGCAGTGGTTCACATTCTTCGCCATGGACAAGCAGATTGAGATCAGGAGAATCTTCTCAAAGTAATACAGATAGTGGTACGCAGGTATCACGAAAAGGAAAAGAGAAGGTTGATCAGCCCATGTTTGATGTGAATGCAGGTCACTCTTATGTGGATGGTGAATCCAGTGGCTCAGAACAGAGCATTGATGATGAGTTGGGTATTCCTTCTATTGTTACACCTGGAGTAAGGAAGACCAGGGATGTTTTGAGAGCACCTGGGAGTGAACCTACTTTGCGCAGGTCTACGAGAGCTAGGTATCCTGTGGATAGGCTGAAATATGATGGATTTACAGCCATTCACTATGCATATATGGTTAAAGTGATACAGGAACCAGAACCCACTTCTTTTTAGGAAGCCATGGGAAAAGAAAAATGGGAGAAAGCCATGGATGAAGAAATGGATGCCTTGGAAGAAAATGCTACATGGGAATTGGTACCTTTGCCTAAAGGTAAAAATGCAATTGGCTGTAAGTGGGTTTATAAGGTGAAGCACAATGCAGATGGTTCTGTGAATAGATACAAGGCAAGATTAGTAGTCAAGGGGTATGCACAAACATATGGTATTGACTATGAAGAAACATTCAGTCCGGTTGCAAGGATGGCAACCGTAAGAGCAGTCATTGCTATGGCTGCATCAAAGGGATGGTCTTTACATCAGATGGATGTAAATAATGCCTTCTTGCATGGTGATTTGCAAGAAGAGGTCTATATGGAGCAGCCACCAGGTTATGTGCGTGCTGTTCATCATGAGTTTGTTTGCAGGTTGAATAAAGCCTTGTATGGCTTGAAGCAAGCACCTAGAGCATGGTCTGACAAGATAGGACAATATCTTGTCACTATTGGCTTTCAGATTTCCAAGGCAGATTTCTCACTTTATGTGAGAAAAACAGAGAAAGGTATTATGCTAATTGTCATTTATGTTGATGATTTGATTATGACAGGTGACAGTGATGAAGATATCCTTCATGTGAAAATTCTATTGAAGCAGAAGTTTGAGATGAAGGATTTGGGAGAGCTGCGATATTTCTTGGGCATTGAGGTGATTAGATCACCAAGTGGGATACAGCTCTTGCAGAGGCAGTATGGATTGGACATGCTGTCCAAATATGGGATGACAGGCTGTAAGCCTATTTTAGTTCCTTTGGAGCAGAATGTGAAGCTGAGCACAGATACATGTGAGCTTCTAGAAGACCCTACTATGTACAGACGCATAGTAGGAAGTTTGATTTATATGACTATTACCAGGCCAGATTTGAGCTACGCTGTTGGATTGGTAAGTCAGTTTATGCAGGCTCCAAGGAAACCACATTTGGATGCGGCTAGACGCATACTCAGGTATGTGAAGTCCACATTGCAGTATGGACTATTTTATGAGACTGGGATTCAGATACAGCTGCATGGATACACTGATGCTGATTGGGCTGGTAGTATTTTTGATAGACGATCTACCAATGGATATTTGTTCTCTTTTGGGAGTGCTGCAGTCACTTGGAGCAGCAAGAAACAGCCTACAGTTGCCTTGTTGAGCACAAAGGCTGAGTACAGGGGTGCAGCAATGGCTGCATGTGAGGTAGCTTGGTTGCATAAGCTACTTTATGATATGCATCAGTCTACAGATGGACCAGTTGTCATTTATTGTGACAACATGAGTAGTATACACTTGGCAAATAACCCAGTCTATCATGCTAGAACAAAGCACATTGAGGTGCATTATCACTATGTGCGAGAGAGGGTTTTACTAGGTCTTATTGATCTAGTTTATGTCAGCACAGAGGATCAGGTAGGTGATATATTCACGAAGGCATTGGGCGCAGAGAAGCTGCGCAAGTTCAGAGACCTGCTTGGTGTGCAGGAATTGGGATTGAGCTCGAGGGGGAGTGTTGAGATATCGAGCTCCACTCGTGATACGCCAGGGTGACCGTTGTGTATTTATGTCACCGACTTGTCAGTTGCAGACGCGGTTGGTACACCGCCCATGAATAATAGCTAGATGACAGCTATCCTTATCTACTCTAGTTCGTGGCTTGGTTAGTATGCCACCTTAGTTAGTTGAGTTTGGTTTGAAACCCATATATAGGGTTCTTCTATTTCTTTGTAATAGAGTTCTTTTGGCTTACACAACTAAGAAGAGGAAAACTGTTTTCAGCCTCCACCCTTGTGTGTCTTCCCCCATTGTGCAAGCAAGAAAGCTTCAAGCGAGACTCCTTCCTTCTCTCCCACAATCTTGACAAATCTTGCATGAGGACATCTCCTATTCTTGATCCGCTAGCATCACTGACTACTAGGAAGAATGATTGACTAAAATCAAGTAATTGCAAGAAATATGCATGTGTTAAATCACGCTTCAACAAATCAATAGACTTTTGCTGGTTGTCAGACCATCGATATACAATACCTTTCTTTAATAAATTCGTCAAAGGCAATGCAAGCAATGAAAAATTTCTCACAAATTTTCTACAAAAGTTGGCAAGGCCTAAAAAAGAACGTAATGCATGCACATTTTTAGGGATTGGCCAATTCAAAATTGCCTTTATCTTTTTAGGATCAATGCGAATACCATAAGAAGAAACAATGTGGCCTAAGTATTCAATCAGAGTTTGGAAAAATTCACTCTTGTCAGGGTTAGCATATAATTGATTCTCTTTCAACAATTTGAAAACTAAGGATAGATGTTCACAATTCTCATTCTCATCCTTACTAAAAACCAAAATATCATCAAAGAAAACAATCACACAATTCTGATACTTCAAAAATATATGATTCATCATACGACGGAATGTAGCTAGTGCATTGGTCAAACTGAAAGGCATAATAAGAAATTCATAATGACCAAACCGAGTTCAAAATGCAGTCTTAAAAATGTCAAGTGTATCCATGTATACTTGATGATATCCAGACTTGAGATCTATCTTGCTAAAGGCAATGGCCCCTTGTAGTTTATCCATAAGGTCGTCTACCCTAGGGATCGGATATCTATTCTTAACTGTGATTTTGTTTACGGCATGATAGTCAATGCACATCTTATAGGTATTATTTTTCTTCTTAACTAATAGGACAGGTGCACCAAAAGGAGAACTACTAGGCCTAATAAGTCCTTGGTTCAATAGTTCCTCAACTTGTATCTGTATTTCCTTGTACTCAATATGATCATGTCTATAAGGTGCTTTACATGGTGGTTGAGAACCTAGGATTAAATCTATTTTATGGTCTTCAAGACGTGTAGGTGGTAAATCAACAATAAAACTGCCTTTAAATTGTGAAAGAAATTGTGTATGCCTAGGGTGCATCTGATTTTCCTTAGCTTCAATTTCATTCACCCATACTAAATATGATTTACTACATTTTCTCAATGCACATTTAGCTTGTGTGTGACTAAGTAGTGAAAAATTATCAAAGGTGTGCAAACCATGTAATGTGATTTTGTTTCCTTTAAAAAGAATTTTCATAGAATGTGTGGAATAATCTATGTCAGGGTTATATTTGTGACACCAAGGCATTCCTAAAATGATTTCACTAGCTTGCAAAGGCACAACCAAGAAATGTCTCCGCTCAACATAATCACCGATTTTAATCTCTAAATCATGCACTTCTTGTGTACCATTGTATCTAGTGCCTAAAAATGTAGCCTTTATATGCAATAATGAATTGGAATAGTAGATAAATTAAATTCTTTTATCAAATTTTTAAAAATAAAATTATGTGTTCTTCCATCATGATGCAAAATAATATTTTATTGACCATGCACAAAATAGTTCATTGTTAATAACAAATGAGGATTTGGCATACCTGGTAAAGTATTTGAAGCATCGCCGATATCATCATCATCTTCAATGAAGTCTAGCATATCTTCATGGACCTTGTCATTAGTTGCTCCCAAGTGATTAATTTGAACAGCTTGCTTCTTGGACTGACAGCTCACTGTTAAGTATCCAGGCTGGTGACACTCGTAGCAAACCATAAGTTTTGCTTTGGAGACATTTTTTAAAGGGCTGGAAGATTGGGTATATTGGGATTTGGCTGCAGGGAAGGCTTAGGGTTTAAATTAGCAGTTGATGGTAAAGCAGGAGTTCGAGTCCAAGGTTTACGGAAAAAAGAAGGAGCAAAGAGATTTGATTCAATTTTCGAAAGTTAGCATTGAATTTCTTTGTACCAAGGTTACCATTATCCAAAAATTGTTGCAGTCACTTTTCTCCTCTACGAATTGTATCCTCGGCATCAAGCGCTAAAGAAATCGCATCCTCCAAAGTCTTTGGCTTGAACATATTCACTTCCACATAGAAGTGACCAAGCAAACTAGACATATACTTTCACTTGTGGGTCATCTTAGGAATATCTTCAAGCATTCGAAGTTGAAGTAAGACACTCCAGAAATGCTTAGTGTATTGTGGGATGGATTCATGATCTCTTTGTTATTACAGGAGATCCCACTGTTTGATGGCTTTCTCATGGAATTGAGACAGAAGGAAATTTTACAAAAATTTCTTTTGAAAGGCTTCCCAAGTAGAGGGACAATCAACACTCTTGTGGACAACAGTCCACCATAATGATGCTCTGTCTAAATGGTTAGTGACACATTTAAGTTTATCTTTTTCAGCATATTGCTCTTCATAAAAATAGTCATAAAACTCATTAATGAAAGCAAGAACAATTTTGCCATCATTTTGCCCATTAAAAGTGTGGAATTTAAAATTTGTTTTACTTATCTTAGTCTCTTTCCTAAGAGCCTGTGCATCAAGTGCCGCATCAATAGTACGTCAAATGGCATCTTCAGGTTGTGCTCCATCTTGCTCGACAATGGATTGTTGAAGTGCAACCAATTGTGCTAGCAAGTTTTGATGTTCCCTTTGCTCTTCTTGAAGTTGCATCATGAGTAGATCCAATTTCTGTTCCATAGTCGACTTTGGCAAATCGCCTTCGCCCATAAAATCATCCATGTTATGATCCGACATCCTGGATTTGATTGAAGATCCATCGCTCGTCCTCTGGTCACGTGTGAATAAGGTCACTATGAACTTACTTTGTTTATTAGTATGCTTTTGCTTTTACGATCTTGATTTACTCGGGTATGGCAACTGAAAATAGTCTTCTTCCAAGCAAAATAGTCTTCCGCATTGATTGCACGTGAGAGCCTACTTACTGTAAATTCGTTCAACTAAGTTGTAGGTGGGAATAGGGACTTACTAAAACTGTAGAACCGGTTGGAGAATACTGCAATATGAACACCTTCTATGTAAAGTGTTGATGATTAAGCTTAATAGCTTAAGCTTTTTAAAAGCTTAAGTAATTTGATGAAATCTATGCAGGTTGATAGTATGTGTTTATTGGAATCACCAATAGTGAGTACATGTCGAAGTACTAATTTGAGAAATTAGAGTTTAAGCACTCTCTAAGATTAAACAATAAGCTTAGCATTGCATTAACATAAATTGCTTTCTATTTGAGAAAAATGACTTGTAGAAGAGACTTTTTGAGTGG
This sequence comes from Lygodium microphyllum, assembly GCF_053477565.2. Classification (NCBI taxonomy): domain Eukaryota; kingdom Viridiplantae; phylum Streptophyta; class Polypodiopsida; order Schizaeales; family Lygodiaceae; genus Lygodium; species Lygodium microphyllum. Next base: position 116,177,166 of record NC_141148.1, read on the forward strand.
TCCTCTGCCTCCTACGCATGGTCCTTCACGGTCAGAGGATACAATAGGGGGTTCTTCACCACCAGGAACACGCCTGTGTTGGCAATTCATCACGAGACAGCCTGTAGAGCCCGTTCATTCCAGTAGCTTCGCCTTTTGCACGAGATGGAAAGCGATTGGAATCTGTTGATCTCAACTTCTCTTTGATACCATTGATGTGCACATCAGTTATTGTATGCGTGCATAGTGAATGCCAAAAGGTCCCCAAGAACAAAGAAATCTATAAACCTTCATAATTTCAAGTACAAAGCAAAAGGAGATTTGAACGACATGAGACAAAAGAGACAGATTGGGTGCAATCTCTCCCCACACCTTGTGTGAGCACTTCACAAGGCATGTATTTATAGATTTATTTATCTTCAAGATAAAAAATAGCCCACTTTACAAATAGCATGCTTTTTCTTTTGCATTTATGTTTGCCTAGATATAAAGTAAGGCGTTTGGGCATGGGTTGTGCCCAAATACAAATATCAAATAGTGAAGTATTTAACCAAGAGCCTATCCACATACAAGATAATAAATGTTTTGTTAAGTATTTTAATAAATAAGTGCGCTTAAATAAATATTGGCGCCATGTCTTTAGTGATAAGGCACGTACCCATCAAAAATAGTAATTCTTCTAGGCATTTGGATTCACTCCATCACCCGGTGCTACCCAACACCATTGCCACCTACTCTACACATCAACTGAAGCATTCACAATTGTTAGAAAATAATTAAATAAAATCCAATAAAAGTGAATACCTAATAGTCTTCAGCTACAAAACAATTAAATAGGTTGGAACTCTATCCCAACCTTAATTGAATTTGAGTGCGCACTCTAAACTCTTAAGTGTTCATTAATTTAATATGTATTTTATGGAATCACCCAGGTGCACATTAAATTAATGTAACACCGAAAAGGACAAGTATCCCCGTCAACTTCTTGCACAAGGAATTCTCCTTGTGTACAAGATAATAGATAAACCTCACCGAATAACCCCTAAGGAACCAAATATCTAACCCTATGGCTTAGGGTGCCTCACACTCTCAACGTAGGTCATCATTGATACAAACATGTACTATGCATCCATAATATGATAACATATGGTGCATCAATGCAATTGTGTATTACCATCATGCTCAAAAAAATTTACTCATTATAAATCAACAATGTAAAAGTGAGAATATAATTCTTTTCATGCTTTTCTTCTAATACAATAGTGCGTCGTTGTCAAAGAGTTTGTTGTTCATAATATAAATCATGGGATTCTTATGAACACAAAAAGAGCTTCACTGGAAGTTATATGAGAAATTTGCATACAAAATTCAAACATTGTTATCCAATAACCACCTTAGTTATACAAGTTCTTTTGTATTTAGCATATAATTTTCAGTTATACCATGTATATTTATGAAAAATAAGTCTATGGGAACCTACAACTTGGTCATCTGGAAGGAATTGATAGTCTGCAGGATAAATCACATTAATTCAGGTACAAAAATATGGTCAGAACCCAAGAAAGATGCCAAAACTGCCAAAAGTCCACTAGGTCCACATGGGACCAGGAGTAACAGACTTAAGTGACCAGCAAGTGACCTAGGCTGGTCAAAAAGTGACTAGGGACTGAGCAGGGAGCAGCCCGCGTTTTTCGGTGCAAAATGTGGGCTGCACTGTCTGAGGCAAACTGGAGAGAGCTAGAGCTATGGTGCATGAAATGGAGCATGCAAATTGAAGATCAACATGCCCAACTACTGAAGATGTAAACATGGTGAGAGCTCCACTTCTCTGCCTCTTTGGTTTGATGAAAATGCATGTTGAAACAGTCTATAAAAGAGGGAAATCTGAGAGAAGAGTATTCAGCCTGCTCTTATGCACGACTTCTCTCATTTTGTTTACCTTATTCTTGGTCCAATGAAGCCAAAGTACTTGAGTGATTTTGGGGCAAGCAAAGGGTGAGGATATTGAAGACTTATGGGCTATTATGGACTGAAATAACCAATCATAAACAGGGCAGCCCACTGTTATGGTCCATTTTTATGAGCAAAAATGGGATTTTTATGGTTGTAATGGAAGGAAATGACCTCTTTTCTTCAGGACATTGTTCATGAATGATTAAAAGTGCTTCTTCTTGAGTTTATGCACTCATTTTGAACTTGATTATGGGTTGGAATTTTCTATTTTAAAACAAGGCTGAAGCTAAAATTATACTTTTTCAATTCATTTCATGTATCTTTGGCCCAAATCTTGGATACATTTGAATCTATCAACAATATACTTGATCCAAAGGGTTGAAATCCATCTATGTACTTAAATTAAATGCCATTAGAACTTGCATTTGACATTCATAAATGAATTGAGAATCTCAAAAGATCCTTTATGATATGATGTATGTATCCAGAGGCATTTGATGTAATCCAGATAGACTTATTCCTTCTGTTCATGTATGACTAAGTACATAATGAAAAGGCTTGAACTCTTCCTTCGTACCTAAATCATTTCTAAATCCCGGATCTTATTAAACCCCAATCTATTTTCCCTTCCCGAATCTTGAATCCTAAACTTTTCTTCTGCACTAAAAGCCCCGGTGGTAGACCTTCAACTCTTAACGCGACGACAGTGGTGAACCCGACGTGAAGGACCGCTGTGGAAGAAGAATTCCAATGGGAGAATCATCAAGTTTGGGAGGCGATGCTTTGCAACAATCTGTTCGTCTAATGCAAGAGAGCCAACAACAACAATTGCAATTTCAGCAGCAGTTGCAATTGCAACAACAATGGAGACAAGAAGAAGAGCGGATTGATGCTGCTGCCATTAAGGCCTTAGAAGCAATTGGGCATGAGCTCAAGCAATTTAATGGACAAAATGTGTTCTCTTTTATCCGCCTCTACACTGACAATATGGTCTTCTTTGGAGTTCCTCAACATGCCTGGAGCCGTTACTTTGCTTGCCTGGCTGTGCATGGTCTCCAGGACTGAATTCATGGTCTTTTCCAAAAAGATGTTGAATGGACTATGTTCAAGAAGGCTCTTCGAGAAGAATTTTACCTTGAAGACTCTGGCCTTATGACAAAGAAAGTCTTCACCGAATGGGTCGAAAGGCCCAATAAGGGTCTAACCGCTATTGCTCTTCATCGAGAATTTGAAAGCAAATTTGCCCAACTAGATCCTGATGGCCAACAAGGTATGGAAAGTCAAAAGATTGAATTATTTTTAAAGGCTGTAGATTCTTCTCTTTAGGAGAAATTGACTGACTGACTTGAAGACCCTGACTTTGAGTCGGGATTGAAGACTGCTTGGAGTGATGTCACTGAAGCAGTTAATATGATTGCTCGAAGAGAACGATTGCGTCTAAGATGGGGATCAACCCCCCCAACAACTGAATCTATGAAGGAGCCTGTTCCAGTTTCTCATCCTCTTATCTCTATGACCGAGCAATCAAGAAATTCTGATGTTCCTTCTCCAAAGAAGGATGTCATGGACAAATTAATTAAAAGCATGCGGGATCTCCATCTTAATTAACAGAAATTAATTCTAAAGTAGAAAGGCTTGATGTAAAAGTAGAAGAAAGGGGTCGGTCAATTGCCCAAAGGCCTGCACGAGAAGACTTCAAAAGACGTTGCATTTGGTGTGATAGCCTTCAGCATAACAAGAGGGAGTGTGGTGCTTTCCGTGAAGCTGAAGCACAAAAATTAGTCTTTTGGAAGGATGGTAAAATTCATGCAACCGAAACCGGGCTTCCTCTTGAGCCAAACTTCGGTAACGGTGGCATGAAGAAAAGATTGGAGGATTTGGCAACAAGAACGGCCTATGCAGCTGTTGATGCTGCAACTTATGGGTTGCAAATTGAGCCAACTAATGAAATTGTTAAAGCATGTAAAATTAATGCAAAATCTAAAGTGTGGACACAAGCCTTGGAACGCATGGAGCAAGGCAAGGCAACTAAGGATGATTTAACCACTGTCAGTCAATGTTTTCGAGGGAGAACCGGATGGTCGGAGCCTGATAGAAGAAAAGAGAAGAAGAGATGAAGATGTTGTCGGTCCTTCTTCTTCAGGACCGACTAAACGTATAACAAGAAGTAAACCAGACCAACAGAAGGCTACTGAAAATCTGCCGCCACCAGAATTTGACATGGGAGATGCCCCTCAAGCAAAGAAGAAAAAAGGAAAAAGAAAAAGCAAACATCCTAGTTATAAGTTGCAGTCTTACATAGAGACCGCAACGGATCTTAAACGGATCCTAGAAGAAAGAATTCTTAGAAGTAGAATTGAATTTATATTAGGTGAAATTCTCGGTATTGCAAAACAAGGATTTCATGATGTAATAATTGATGTAATTAAACGAAAAAGACAATATGTTGGTGAGGAAACTGAAGAATCTATACATGCTTTTTTGTAAGTACTTCATGTATATTTGCAGGATGAAGAGAAGCTGAAAACTCAAGGGATTCGGTTGGAGGCAATCAAAGAATTGATTGCAGTCATAGAAGCCAAAGATGAAGACATTTATGAAGCAGAAGCTGAAGAAGCCATAATGGTGGAAATTTCTCAATCTAAAGTGTAACCCATGCATAAGAAAGAGATTCTTCTTCACAATATGCAAGAAGAAAGTGAAACTCACTTTATTCCTAGTAGTCACTATTCCCGTACCCATTGGGCAAGGGCGACTACTGAAACTGTTGTTAAAATCGGTGAGAAAGAAACTCCATGCATTGCCCTTATAGACCATGGTTCGGAAATTAATGTTATATCAAGAAGTCTCTATGAGAATGGTGGATGGCCCATTGATGTGGACCCAGGATGGCGCATGAAGGCAGCCAATAACTCTTCTGGCGATCTTTATGCAGCATGTCCTTATGTACAAGTTACTATTGGTAATGTAAAAGATGAATTTCATTTCTTTGTTCAAGATTCCTGCAGTTATCCTATCATTCTTGGACAACCATTTATTTTCGAGTCTCGTTTAGAGACAAAGGCTCTTGATGATGGTTCATCATATGCTTGAATAAGAAGCAAGGATAATGATAAAGCTATTCAATTCCTAACTGTCTGTGTTAATCACCATCGGAATAGGGATCGATTGAGAGATCATCTTGTTCCTCCTAATGCCCGAGAATTTAAGGGTTTTCGGGTAGTGCTGCTATAAGTGGAGTCTATGGCAGTGCATCATGTCACAAAAAATTGCCTCCACATATGAAGGAGGCAAGGTCAAAAGCTGATTTGCAGGTTTTTTCAGCCAATGGTGTGGGCTGTTATAAACAGTTTTCAGCCATGGACAGGGTTGAAAGAAAGTATTTAAGTCATATGGAGCAAAAGCTGAAGCAAATTGATGTTTTACCTAAAGATGAAGAAATTTCAAGACTATTTTATGGGCTGAATTATAATGATACAATGGCTGAAATTTATACAGCCATTCATGCAGAAAATCAAGCTGAAAATTAGTCCATACAGGTATGTACATTGGATATGTATGACATAGTTCAAGAATTTGCAGATTATGAAGCTTTTGGACAGCCAAACAAGGATGAAGCAAAAGTAGAAACAAAGTATAAAATAGTTGATAAGAAGGTCAAGCCGGTAGCTACTCCTCTACCACGTGAAAGCGAAGGACTGGCAGAAAGGGTATCCAAACAACCAAGCCTTCGTGATCCTAAAGATATTGGTCACCAATTTACAGTAGAAAGTCTACAAAAGCTAAAAATTGGTGAAAACTCTTTTCTATTGCGGGGCTGAAAAGAAAATCTTCATGCAGATGTTAAAGAACCATGGTAAAGCTTTTTCATTTCAGCCACATGAAATTGGCAGTGTGGATCAAAGCATTGTCGCACTATGGTCATTTTTACGGTTCCACATGTGCCTTGGAATCTTAAACCAATTCCGGTTCCAAGGGCTCATTTTCCTAAGTTAATGGAACTTTTAAATGAAAAGATTAAAATGCGAATATTGGAGCCATCTTCAGCTCCATATTCCAACCGTTGGTTTACCGTACCTAAGAAGAATGGATCTTTACGATTCATTCAAGATTTACAATCCATCAATAAAGTCACTATTAGAAATGTTGGATCAGGACCAATCGTGGATGAGTTTGCTGAAGCTTTTGCAGGTAGGGCAATCTATTCCATGGGAGACTTATATTCAGGCTACGACCAATTTCAGCTTGCTTTGGAAAGCCGTGACATTACCACAATGAAGACGCCTCTTGGCCTAGTCCACATGTGTACTCTACCTCAAGGGGCTACAAATTCAGTAGCTCACATGATGAATGCTATGCATAAAATATTGAGGGATTATATTCCTCAATTGACTCTTCCTTTTCTTGACGATGTTCCAATCAAAGGATGTGAAGTTCATGAGAAAAATGAAGAACTCAATGAACTTGGATGTCCAAAGTTTGTCTCTGATCATATTAATGATTGTGCTCAAATATTGTCTAAATTGGAAGAAGTCCATCTTACTCTTTCAGGAGCTAAATATGTTTTTGGAGTCAAAGAAGTCCTTGTGGTCGGACATATGTGTGGTCCATATGGCTTCAGAGGTGAGAAGATTTCTTGGTGCATGTGTCTTCTACCTTATTTGGATTCCACATTTTGCCCATGTTGCTGAAAGTCTTTATCAGCTTCTAAGAAAGGGCCAAAGGTTTCTATGGACAAAAGAACACACTCAGGTTATTCGAAAACTCAAGAAAATGTTGATTTCAGCCCCCACTTTAAAGAGGGCTAACTACTCTAATGGACAGCCCATTATACTCACAGTGGACACAAGTCCTATTGGAATAGGATGGGCAGTTGGACAAGACGACCTTCAAGGCAACAGATATGTAATCCGCTTTGGAGCGAAGGTTCTTAATGAACGACAAAGAAGGTATGCTCAAATTAAAAGAGAGCTTTGGGGAATAATAACTGCATTAAAATGTGACAGGGAGTACTTCATGGGCGCACATGTTATAGTTGAGACAGATTGCCTTCCACTCTTGGGAATGATCGCCAACTATTCCACTCCTGACATAGCCATGCTAAGATGGATAGCCTATATTAAATCCTTAAATCCTGATTTGAAACATATTGTAGGTAGAGATAATCCAGTTGCTGACATGCTTTCACGTGTGCCAGATATATGGATAAAGAAGAAATGATGGATGAAGAAGAATTAGAGTTTATAAATGATGCTGTTAATGCAGGTACAAATCTGAAAACAGCAAGTATAGCTGAATCTAATATTGATTCAATAGTCAAAAAGGCTGGTACAACAAAAACAATAGGTTCAGCTGCTAAAACAAATGTTACAGCAGCAAGGAAGGATGAATCAACCAAAGAAGGACAATGGACAGCTAGTAAACAGCATATTCCATGTTTTGTTATGGTTTGTTCACACTTTAAAGAAGAATATTATGCAGATGATTGGCTAAAAATTGGCCAATTTTTTTAGCACTATGACAAAGAAGGAAGGTTGGACTAACGAAGAGTTCAAGAGAATTAAGAGAAAAGCCTATGGTTTTTTTCTTAAAGATGGTTACCTTTGGAGGCATGCGAAAAAGAAAGGAAGGGCGCCTGTTCGTGTCTTAGGAGATAAAAAGACACAAAGACAGGTCATGCAAGAATTCAATGAAAGCCTATTGGCTGGTCATAGAGGCATATGGGACACTTTTGCTAAAATAAAAGAGAAATTTTGATGGCAAAACATGTATAAAAACATTGAGCATTTTGTTGAGTCTTGTCATGCTTGTCAAATGTATTCTATGGTAAAGCATAGAGATGGGCTTCAGCCTACCTATCCTTTATCCATTCACTATAGATGGGTTATTGATTTAGTAACCATGCCTATAGGAATTTGGAACATGAGATATCTAGTACTTGCTAGAGAAGATCTCACAAATCAAGTGGAAGGAAAGGCCTTGACAACAAAGTCCACTCATGCTGTTTGTAGATTTCTACTTGAAGAAGTATTTTGCAGGTATGGATGTGTTGCTAAAGTAACTACTGATAGAGGGGAATTGGATACCGATGAGGCTCGCCATTTCTTTGCTCAATTGGGAATTAAGCTATCTCTTACTTCAGCCTACAATCCTGAAGGCAATGGTAAGAGTGAAAGAGGCCATCAACCAATTCTTAAAGCTTTAGCAAAATCATGCAAAGGGAAGTTGAGGGAATGGCCTAAAATGCTACCATTCGCATTATGGGCTGATAGAACTACCCATAGTGCAGTGACAAGATATATGCCAGCTGAACTCATGTATGGACAGCCACCCGTTATGCCTATTGAGGAATCCATTGTCACATGGAGTATCTTGCCTTGGGATGAAGGCATGAATAGAGAAGAATTGCTATCTTTACGCGTAAGGCAACTTGAAAGAAGGCCAGAAGATGTCAAAATAGCCATTGAAAGGCTAAAAACAGCAGGACTAAAGAATAAGAAGAGGTTTGACAAGCATCATCGACTCCGTCCAAGAGCTATTCAAGAGAATGATTGGGTTCTTGTCTATAATAGCACCCTTGACAATCAATATAGTGCTTATAGGAAGTTAGCCAAGCGATGGTTTGAACCATATGTTGTAAAAGTAGTACATAATAATGCTACTTACTCTTTGGCTGAAATGGATGGGACCATGATAAAGATTCCAATAGCTAGGAAACGAATCAAACTCTTCAAACAAAGACAATCTTCAACTTATGAACTTGATGACTTAAATATAAGCCCTCTACTTGAAGACATGCAGGAAGAAAAAGACTAAGAGGATGAAGATGAAGAGGAAGACCCTCCTTGACCTGTAATCTTATGAAATGGCACATGCCCAAGGATGTGCAAGTTAGGAGGGGGTGAATGTCAAAGAGTTTGCTATTCATAATATAAATCATGGGATTCTTATGAACACAGAAGAGCTTCACTGGAAGTTATATGAGAAATTTGCATACAAAATTCAGACATTGTTATCCAATAACCACCTTAGTTATACAAGTTCTTTTGTATTTAGCATATAATTTTCAGTTATACCATGTATATTTATGAAAAATAAGTCTATGGGAACCTACAACTTGGTCATCTGGAAGGAATTGACAGTCTGCAAGATAAATCACATTAATTCAGGTACAAAAATATGGTCAGAACCCAAGAAAGATGCCAAAAACTGCCAAAAGTCCACTAGGTCCACATGGGACCAGGAGTAACAGACTTAAGTGACCAGCAAGTGACCTAGGCTGGTCAAAAAGTGACCAGGGACTGAGCAGGGAGCAGCCCGCGTTTTGTGATGCAAAATGCGGGCTGCACTGTCTGAGGCAAACAGGAGAGAGCTGGAGCTATGGTTCATGAAATGGAGCATGCAAACTAAAGATCAATAGGCGCAACTACTGAAGATGTAAACATGGTGAGATCTCCACTTCTCTGCCTCTTTGGTCTGACGAAAATGCATGCTGAAATAGTCTATAAAAGAGGGAAATCTGAGAGAAGAGTATTCAGCCTGCTCTTATGCACGACTTCTCTCATTTTGTTTACCTTATTCTTGGTCCAATGAAGCCCGACTTGTACCCAAGTACTTGAGTGACTTTGGGGCAAGCAAAGGGTGAGGATATTGAAGACTTATTGGCTGTTATGGACTGAAATAACCAGTCATAAACAGGGCAGTCCACTATTATGGTCCATTTTTATGAGCAAAAATGGGATTTTTATGGTTGTAATGGAAGGAAATGACCTCTTTTCTTCAGGACATTGTTCATGAATGATTAGAAGTGCTCTTGAGTTTATGCACTCATTTTGAACTTGATTATGGGCTGGAATTTTCTGTTTTAAAACAGGGTTGAAGCTAAAATTATATTTTTTCAATTCATTTCATGTATCTTTGGCCCAAATCTTGGATACATTTGAATCTATCAACAATATACTTGATCCAAAGGGTTGAAATCCATCTATGTACTTGAAATAAATGCCATTAGAACGTTTGACATTCATAAATGAATTGAGAATCTGAAAAGATCCTTTATGATATGATGTATGTATCCAGAGGCATTTGATGTAATCCAGATAGACTTATTCCTTCTGTTCATGTATGACTAAGTACATAATGAAAAGGCTTGAACTCTTCCTCCGTACCTAAATCATTTCTAAATCCTAGATCTTATTAAACCTCAATCTATTTTCCCTTCCCGAATCTTGAATCCTAAACTTTTCTTCTGCACTAAAAGCCCCGGTGGTAGACCTTCAACTCTTAACGCGAGGACATCGTTGCTTAGGGCTAGTATCGACCTTTCTCATGCTACTAGACCCTTCCAAATTTAAACAACAACAAACCCTATACGACACACATCATGAAACATCATAATTCAATGTACTTTATCCACTCAACAACCCCCTACCCATTGTTTAAAATTTTTCATGCATTGGTAGGTTTAAGGTGTAGTTTTTTATATATTTTTCCTTTTTGAAAGTGATAAAAACTTACTCTAACAAAGATATAGGGTTGGAACTTAGGCTAAATCTCATGCTTCAGCTTTATCATATGCTCACAAATGTAAAATTTTTTTTTCTTTTTTTTTAAATACAAAAAACTATTTTTTCTATTTATTTATAGACTATTACTGATAATTACTGCTTTTTTGGTTTAGATTGATTGATATTATGGAAAATGATTTTGTTAGCATGTTTTAATCCATAGAAACAACAAATGTACACAAAAAACCCAAAAACTGCATATTTTCACTTAAACTGCATACTCTTCAGTTTTGCGTGTTTAGTATAAAATTATTATATGACTCATTTTTTGTGATCCCTTCAACATGACTTATCAATAAAAGTATGGGAAATCAAATACAAGCATTTCTAACCATTTCAAATAACAATTGATCATAAAACAATGATATCTATCTTTATCTCATAAAACCGCTCATTATGACGTACGTATTTCAAACTTCGAGGCCTGTTGATGCTCTCTCACAACCATTGACCATCTATCCAACCTTGATTCATATCCCTTCTCACTCCCACATCATCGCATCAATAAAAAATATCCAACTCAGCCCACCCCCTTCTCTTTTACATTGATCCATGAGAACAAGCCACAAGAGGAGAGAGGAGAGAGAAAGACTAAAATAAGATCTTTTTACTCGGTGCATCATTTTTATCATTGCTATGATGAAATATGGAAGCGATTTCAAAGATCTCATGCCCTTCTTGCCTCCTCTTGATGTTGTAGATCAAAAAATCATAAAAATTGCAATTTTTGGGGGCACAAACACCCCCCCCCCCCCCCCACACGTTTCATGAAAATGTTGCTCTTCAAATCATAAGCTTAAGTGAAACTTAAGATTTGTTTTAAAGAAACCTAGTTCACTTTTTCTTGTTCACACTTTGGCCTAAGTCGGTTTTTTACTTTTGAAGGGGCAAACGAGCTCGAATTCGAGATCCATCTGGACGATTGGCTTTGTGATGTCGAAATCTACAAACCTTGCCATGGTGGTGCACTTTTTGGCTCCTAGATCACATAGTTGCTTCATAATGTGAAACCTTGCGAGGATTAAATGGAGGGTCAAACAAACTCCGATCAACGAGCCGAAACTTGCATTAGGTTACTGGCATCAAACTCCGTCTAGGAAAATCTAGCTCATTGATCTGCAATCGTTTCATTTTGCATGAAAATTTGGTCTTTTATGACCTTCCACGCTCTTTTTCACTTCAAAAAATGGTCTCAAAATCCGCTTTCATTGAGACTACAAAGTCTCTTCAGCATTTGGGCATCAGTTTGATCTAGTTGGAACCATGAGCAGAATGCTACCTTGGCATCATCAAAAGTTTCCTAGTTGTTTTTTGCTACAAGTCAAGCCATCACCTTTTTCCACATCAATGACTCAATATGGCCGCCTTATGAGTCACATCCACTTGGGCAAGAAAATTGACCATATATGCCACCTCAAACTACCTAAGAAAAGCATCCAAGGCCTCAGTTGATGAGCTAGAAAACTTTGGAAATGGAATTCATGTGTGGGCAGCCATTTAGGTATGGATGGGGATACCATAAGGTGGAATGGGTAAAACCACAACCAATTTTGCTAACACAAAAAACCCACCTTACTAGCTTTAGAGGCATCATATGAGTGATTGGAGATGGACCAAGAAGCACATCTTGAGATTTGGAAATAGAGCGCAAGTGCTATTTGTGGGTTGTAGAGTAGACTTCTCTATTGGGAATTCGTTATCACTAAGGAATGAACTACCCTCTGGAGATAGTGCTCAACACTACTTCTCATGTTTGGATTGTCATGAAAGCATAAGCTAGACATCCTTTGGCAGACCCTGAGAGCACATGCACATGTAGATCTATGGGCATAGGAAAGATTGGCATGGTTGCCATGTGTAATCAGGTCCAAGTCTAGGTCATAGTTGCCAAGTGCGATCAAACTACATCAACTCTATAGGACTACAAAGTCTCAATATGCTCAGACCTGACACATTGATATGCTAACATTGCAGGTATATTAGTCACAAAATATCAATAGAAATCCTACCTAAATAGACAATCATGGACAATACTTGACAAAAAAGAGAATGCTCATATATTCAAATAGCTCAATAGATATGGTTCATACAAGGCATCATGGTCTCTTAGGGAGGCAATAATAAGCATAGACAAGACTCAAGCCAATGAATACATTCGAAGGTGTAAACCACTAAGAAATGCAAGGCATAATCTAGACGACCATGGTTGCAACATTGCAATGCTACAATGAAGCTAAATGTGAATGTATCAAGTTGTTTATATGAGGATGAAATGGCTTTGTACTCCTACCAAGGATAAAAACCCTCCCCTACTATCATTGTAACCCTCATCATTGTCTCTCATTTCTTTTATAGCCTTTGCTACCTAGGGTGTCTTGAAGTCCTTCTCGATTATGTTCAGCTAGAACATCGCCTTTCATTACTACACCAATGCCATTAGCATTGATTGCTACTTCATTAATGCCATAAACATTAATTGCTACTTTTAGCTACAAATCTGCCCCGTCCATCTTCTTGCGCTAACAACTCACTACAAGCCTAAGTTAGATCTCTTGAAAGGTTGTGATGCTAGCTAAGGGTGGTACTAGTGGTTTCCTATCAGTTAGTTAGAACCTTAGGTTGATCCTTGTGGGAATGAGTTAAAACTTCCCTTGAGGTGAGGCCCAAGTGGTATAAGGTATTAATATTCAAGTATTCCTCACAAGTCCCATATAATGCTCCTTAGATACTTCTCTTCATAGTCTACTAAAAATAATCCATCAAGATTTTGTTAGGATAGGCATGTTACGCTTGGTATCAAGGTGTAGTTTGTAGCTGATAAACTGAGAAATTGTTTCAAAAACATTGTTTGAAGGAAATTGAAAAAGTTTAACACTTGGGAAAATTTTCAAAGATTTAGTGGACTGTGGGGCATTTCTCAATGAATAATGACTCAAAGACATATCATTATTTCCAACCGCAAATAGGTTACGGCAAATGTTCTCAAGAATTAGAATTTAGTTGATGACATTCTTATGTGCATCACCTTTGTTGCTAATGAAAAATGAATATTTTGGTAAAACGATGAGGCTTGGTGATGATTCTTGGGATTCCAAGGCACATTTACCTTGGCAATGTAATCCTTAAGGTTTGATTGAAGGTATTGGCTCACGTGGATCTTCGACTTGATTTAGAAGCTATCATGCTTATATTGTAAATGCTGTTGTACATGAAAAGCATGCATTGTTACATCAATGCCAGCCATCTCACACACATTGGGGCAAACCTAAAGCGATTCCTAGGTTGCATTCCATGTTATTTGAAAATTTTTAAAAATTTTGTGTTAGCCCCAAAAATCTGATTTCTTCACTCTATAACATGTTAGCTTATGAGAAAATTACCAAATAGTACTAACACTTCGATCGATAGCTAATAGTTGAAATAAGTGAATATTTAAGTAACTTCAAGTAATTAAACTAGTTAAATAGCTTAGAAAAAAACTAGTTGAAATACTAAGTTATTTAAATGTTTAATTAGTTGAATGATTAAAAATTTTATGAAATAAATGTAATGAACGGGGATCACGGGAACATGGCATGGGAACATACCAGTCACACTGATGGTATATAAGGTGTAAGAGGGTATTTTGAGGCATCACAAAAATTATCAAGAAACTCTCTTTTCACCTTCTCAAGCTTCCATGGCTTCTTCTTCTTCTTCCTTTTTCCCTCTTTCTCTCTCTTCTTCTTGCCTTTCTCTCTCCTCTCCCTCTTCTCTTGCAGTCCTTCTCTCTGTCCTTCCCCTTAGTTAGGACAGTTAGGTCTCTTTCATTACAAGTGGTATCAGAGCTTTGTCCTTGATCCTTCTCTTTTCCCATAGATTTAGGGCTCTCACAGTTTCCCACAGTTAGAAAACTCCAGTTATATCTCTCTCATAGGTACACAGGAGTACTCAAGCAAGCTGTCAGCCCTCTTGAAGACTATGGCAGCCTTTCTTGGAGCTTTCCCAAGAACCATGGACACATCTGGAGGCAGGCAGACAAATTTGATAGGTTGTCACTAATTTTCATGCAAGTTTCTTGAGGGTTTTGGGCAAAAAGGAGGGTAGCACAGTTAGAGAAGGCCAAAAGCTCAGTTACTTTTCAAGAAGACCTTCTCTCTCCTCCTTGCACAAGCTGCCTGCAAGCTCCCATGGAGGAAACCAGCCCCAAATCTTGCTCTCCCCCTTCTTCCGTGAAGCATCAGCCTTGCCCCTCCATCTTCTGAAGCTCATGAGCCACTGATCTGGGTGGTCATCCCCAACCCTCCAGGAGTAGCCCCGATATTTGCGGTGCAAAAAACGGGCTACTTCCTGGCCTGCTGGACAGCTCCCCAGTCCTCCTCTCCTCCCTGGATCTCACTCTTGGCTCTTGGCAAGTCTCTTGGGCAACATTGAAGGCTTCCTCCTCAGCTCTTGGACTCCCCTTTCCACTTCTAGAAACCCTGATCTGGTGTAGTCCATGGCAGCCATGGAACCTTGGCATCAAGCTCAAAACTCTTGAGTATTTTGGTCTTTTCTTGGTCCCCGGGAGTCCCTCTTCAAGCCTAGCTCAAGATTTCAGCCATGAAGACACACTGGAAGAAGGTTAGAAGCAAGATTTGAAGACATGCACTTGTGGGAAGCCATGGCTATGGGAGTAGAGCTTCAATTTCAGCAAGAGCTCTTCATGGGAAGGTCCTGAGCCATCCTTCCCCAAGCTTGACTTCACCCTTTCTTGATAGAGCACAACCATTTTGGAGCTATGGAGCATGCGGGATCAAATTGGAGCTCTCATGAAGGACTGAAGTGGCATTAGTGGCTGCCTTCTTCTCCAAAAGACTCAAGGTAACCGATTCTTGACTCTCATTCTCTCCATTTAAGCCTCTTGTTGAATCATATCCACTTGTTTGAGAGAATGTATGAGTCCAAATAGATAATAGGAGTCCCAAACATTGTATGCATGCTGAATATTAATCCCAGTCATTTCCCTTTGATCTTATGGCATTGGAATGGATTTTACTCATGCTGAAGCTTCATTGAGATTATTTTTTTTCTTTCCCATACCCGTTTGGCTTCTTGTGAATTGGTTGAGCCAAGAATTGATAAAAAATCCATTGTATAAGGGTGAGTAGGCAGTGAGTCACTGTCGGTAAGCTCTCTATCCCTATTCCCCATTCCAATTCCATGCACTTCATGAAAAGCCCAAAATTTTGATTCCTAAAATGCATCTCATGCTGGGTGTTTAATTAATAGATGTCTGCCATGTACATTTCGGGTGAGGAAAAGCGTGATGCCAAGCGAGCTGGCAAGAAAAAAGAGGGGTGACCCCCCCCTTGCCATCAAAGACCCTGAAGGGTGCACAACCCGGCCCGGGGGGAACTTTGCCCACCTCTCGGTGATCCGGAGCCCAAGAATTATTGCAGGTGCAGGTACATTTGATGGAATAGCCCGAGCCCTGATCATTTGATTCTACAGCCCCTACATGCATTAGTAATGTCATGAATCACTTGGAAATGTATGGTGGATGCATGTAAGAAGGGAAGGGTATGCAGTCATGGAAATGGTCTCATGTTCAGATATCGAGCTCCACTCGTGATACGCTAGGGTGACCGTTGTGTATTTATGTCACCGACTTGTCAGTTGCAGATGCGGTTGGTACACCGCCCCTGAATAATAGCTACATGATAGCTATCCTTATATACTCTAGTTTGTGGCTCAGTTAGTATGCCACCTTAGTTAGTTGAGTTTGGTTTGAGACCCATTAATAGGGTTCTTCTATTTCTTTGTACTAGAGTTCTTTTGGCTTACACAACTAAGAAGAGGAAAACTGTTTTCAGCCTCCACCCTTGTGTGTCTTCCCCCATTGTGCAAGCAAGAAAGCTTCAAGCGAGACTCCTTCCTTCTCTCCCACAATCTTGACATGGTATCAGAGCCTTGTTCGTGGTAAGGAGCTCAAGAAAGCAAGCCAAGCTCACGGTGTTCTGGTAAGAGGAGCAGTGTTGCTTTCATTTTCTGTTTTGGGAGCAGATCTCTGCAGGTAGCACAGTCGGAAATTGCAGGAGTGCATTGTCTCAGGTTGAGACGCCCTTCGCGGTGAAGCAAGAGGGCAGTATATGCTGCGGGGGAAGGCTTTAGCCCTTGGCGACCTTATTTTTTTTATTTGAGGCCATTTCGGGGCCTGTTTTGGAGGCGGAAGTTTTCTGCATGCACTCAGGAAAAGGCCCAGTTTTATGCTGTGCAGTCACTGTTGGTGAAAAGTTTCTGTAGAAATTGCATCGTATGCTTGTGCGCAGAGACATTGGGAGTTACAGAATTATCCCTATTGCCTGTTGATGCAAAATCGTCACTAGGAAGTGACTGTGTGGTCAAATACCACTTTCGTCAGTCTTGCAGATTTGCCTTTGTGAGGCTGAAGCTGTGTTGTTTGCAGTGACAGAATTTTTTGCAGTGTTCTGTAATGGCATCTGATTCTCTCTCACAGATTGTCACTGAAAAGCTTGACAAGAACAACTTCCAGGCATGGAAGTTTAGAATGACGAATTTCCTTATGGGAAAAGGATATTGGGAATTTGTTGCAGGAAATGAAGAAGAACCAGTTCTTCCTGATGTTCCCAATCAACAGCAAATGCAGGCATTTAAAGCATGGCATGAGAGAGCCAGGAAAGTTATGTACTGGCTGTCTATCAGTATTTCAGACTCTATGATTGTGCATATTCAGGATGCAAGTATGCCAAAGGAGGCATGGGATACTCTGTCAAAGATGTATAGCACAAATACGCAAGCCAGGAAAATGCAGCTCAAGCAAGAGTTGCACAATGTGCAAAGAGAAAATATGAGCATCAATGACTACCACATGAAGGTGAAGAAGATTGCAGATGCACTTGCTTCCATTGGGTCGCCAGTGGAAGATGATGATTTAGTTTCTGTGACCTTGAATGGTCTAGGAAAGGATTATGCGCAGTTTCGGACATCCATTTCCGTCCGTGAAAGATTTCCTGATTTTGAGGAGTTGATTGCTCTTCTAATTTCTGAGGAGCAGAGAAATGGTGGTGCATCTTCTTCAGGAGGAACTTCAAAAGAAGCTGTCTTCTACTCAAATGCTGGAAGAGGTAGAGGCAGAGGTAGAGGAGGCCGATTTGGAGGCCGTGGCAGAAATCAAAATATGCAGCAAACTCAAGAAAACCAGTCCTATGGAGGAGGACGTGGTAACTCTAGAGGCAGGGGGAGCCAAAGAGGTCGTGGTGGATGGCAAAGAGGCCAAAATGCAAACAGTAATGTTGAATGCTACTACTGTGGTAAAATGGGTCATATGGCTAAAGACTGCTATAAAAAGCAGAATGACATCATGAATGGAAAACTGCAACAAGGGAATTATGCATCTTCTAGTAGACAGGGTGATGACAGAAATGAGCACTTGTTTATGGTGCAGCACATGAACAATTCTGTGGCAAGTGCAGAAGAAAGCAATGATGTATGGTATGTTGACTCAGGTGCATCAAACCACATGACAAGTCATGCAGAATGGATGGAGGATGCAAGAAAAATGGAAAAACCAGGATTTGTGGAGACTGGTGATGATACTGCACATCCTATTATGCAGATTGGAAAAATTCCATTGTCTATGCAGGATGGGAAAAAGAAATACCTGTCCGATGTATTTCATGTCCCGAATATCACCAAGAATCTGGTTTCTGTTGGTCAAATGGTTGAGCAGGGCTTGCAGGTCAGATTTAATCCTCATGGATGCTTTGTTGAGGATATGAAAAATAAAGGTCGCTTGATAGCAAAAGGAAAGAAGAAGGGCAGAATGTTTACATTGGATGCAGACATGTCTGAATTGAGTGCAGCAATGTTTGCACATGGGACCGGTGTAGTTGCAGATATTGATATCTGGCATAAACGCATTGGTCATGTTAATGTACAGCGACTTAAATCAATGCAGGCCCAAAATATTGTTGCAGGATTGCCAAAATTCAAGGTTGCAGAAATGCATAAGGTATGTGAAGCCTGTCAGTTTGGAAAACAGGCAAGGAAACCATTTCCTAGACATGTTCAAGAGAGTGAGAAGCCATTGGAATTAATCCACTCTGATGTGTGGACTACTAAAGCTGCATCTCTTGAAGGCTGTCATTATTTTGTCACTTTTATTGATGACTATAGCAGAAAAGTTTGGGTGTATTTTATGAAAAAGAAAAGTGAAGTTTTTGGGCATTTCAAAACCCTTAAAGCTATGGCTGAAAAAGAAACAGGTCTGCAAATAAAATGCCTAAGGTCAGATGGAGGGGGAGAATACCTCTCAAATGAGTTTGCAAGGTTCCTGCAGGAGCATGGCATAAAGCAGCAATATTCATGCAGTCATACCCCACAACAAAATGGAATTGCAGAAAGAAAAAACAGGCATATTGGAGAGGTATCTCGTGCCATGCTCAATGAAAAAGACTTGCCAGATTTTTATTGGGCTGAAGCAGTTGCTACAGTAGTCTACATAATGAACAGGACTCCCACCGCAGCAGTACATGGAATGACTCCAGAGGAGAGGTATACTGGTAGGAAACCAGATATCTCTCATTTGAAAATTTTTGGTTGCATTGCCTATGTACATGTGCCAGATGAGTTGAGATCCAAGTTGGATCCAAAAGCTGAGAAGTGCATCTTTATTGGTTACTCTCTGTAGCAAAAAGGGTATAGATGCTATAACCCTTCTACTCGTAAGTTTACAGTGAGCAGAGATGTTGTTTTTGATGAGATGAGTAGCTGGTATAAACCAGTAAATGTGATTGATGATGTAGATGCACAAAATGGTAATGTTGCACAGAATTCACAGCAGCAGTCACAAAATATTAGTGGACCTGGAGCGTCCTCTAGCAGTGGTTCACATTCTTCGCCATGGACAGGCAGATTGAGATCAGGAGAATCTTCTCAAAGCAATGCAGATAGTGGTATGCAGGTATCACGAAAAGGAAAAGAGAAGGTTGATCAACCCATGGTTGATGTGAATGTAGGTCACTCTTATGTGGATGGTGAATCCAGTGGCTCAGAACAGAGCATTGATGATGAGTTGGGTATTCCTTCTATTGTTACACCTGGAGTAAGGAAGACCAGGGATGTTTTGAGAGCACCTGGGAGTGAACCTACTTTGCGCAGGTCTACGAGAGCTAGGTATCCTGTGGATAGGTTGAAATATGACGGATTTACAGCCATTCACTATGCATATATGGTCAAAGTGATACAGGAACCAGAACCCACTTCTTTTGAGCAAGCCATGGGAAAAGAAAAATGGGAGAAAGCCATGGATGAAGAAATGGATGCCTTGGAAGCAAATGCTACATGGGAGTTAGTACCTTTGCCTAAAGGTAAAAATGCAATTGGCTGTAAGTGGGTTTATAAGGTGACGCACAATGCAGATGGTTCTGTGAACAGATACAAGGCAAGATTAGTAGTCAAGGGATATGCACAAACATATGGCATTGACTATGAAGAAACATTCAGTCCAGTTGCAAGGATGGCAACCGTAAGAGCAGTCATTGCTATGGCTGCATCAAAGGGATGGTCTTTACATCAGATGGATGTAAAGAATGCCTTCTTGCATGGTGATTTGCAAGAAGAGGTCTATATGGAGCAGCCACCAGGTTATGTGCATGATGTTCATCCTGAGTTTGTTTTGCAGGTTGAAGAAAGCCTTGTATGGCTTGAAGCAAGCACCTAGAGCATGGTCTGACAAGATAGGACAGTATCTTGTCACTATTGGCTTTCAGATCTCCAAGGCAGATTTCTCACTTTATGTGAGAAAAACAGAGAAAGGTATTATGCTACTTGTCATTTATGTTGATGATTTGATTATGACAGGTGACAGTGATGAAGATATCCTTCGTGTGAAAATGCTATTGAAGCAGAAGTTTGAGATGAAGGATTTGGGAGAGCTGCGTTATTTCTTGGGCATTGAGGTGATTAGATCACCAAGTGGGATACAGCTCTTGCAGAGGCAGTATGGATTGGACATGCTGTCCAAATATGGGATGACAGGCTGTAAGCCTATTTCAGTTCCTTTGGAGCAGAATGTGAAGTTGAGCACAGATGCAGGTGAGCTTCTCGAAGACCCTACTATGTACAGACGCATAGTAGGAAGTTTGATTTATATGACTATTACCAGGCTAGATTTGAGCTATGCTGTTGGATTGGTAAGTCAGTTTATGCAGGCTCCAAGGAAACCACATTTGGATGCGGCTAGACGCATACTCAGGTATGTGAAGTCCACATTGCAGTATGGACTATTTTATGAGACTGGGGTTCAGATACAATTGCATGGATACACTGATGCTGATTGGGCTGGTAGTATTTCTGATAGACGATCTACCAGTGGATATGTGTTCTCTTTTGGGAGTGCTGCAGTCACTTGGAGCAGCAAGAAACAGCCTACAGTTGCCTTGTCGAGCACAGAGGCTGAGTACAGGGGTGCAGCAATGGCTGCATGTGAGGTAGCTTGGTTGCATAAGCTACTTTATGATATGCATCAGTCTACAGATGGGCCAGTTGTCATTTATTGTGACAACATGAGTAGTATACACTTGGCAAATAACCCAGTCTATCATGCTAGAACAAAGCACATTGAGGTGCATTATCACTATGTGCGAGAGAGGGTTTTACTAGGTCTTATTGATCTAGTTTATGTCAGCACAGAGGATCAGGTAGCTGACATATTCACGAAGGCATTAGGCGCAGAGAAGCTGCGCAAGTTCAGAGACTTGCTTGGTGTGCAGGAATTGGGATTGAGCTCGAGGGGGAGTGTTGAGATATCGAGCTCCACTCGTGATACGCTAGGGTGACCGTTGTGTATTTATGTCACCGACTTGTCAGTTGCAGATGTGGTTGGTACACCGCCCCTGAATAATAGCTACATGATAGCTATCCTTATCTACTCTAGTTTGTGGCTCAGTTAGTATGCCACCTTAGTTAGTTGAGTTTGGTTTGAGACCCATATATAGGGTTCTTCTATTTCTTTGTACTAGAGTTCTTTTGGCTTACACAACTAAGAAGAGGAAAACTGTTTTCAGCCTCCACCCTTGTGTGTCTTCCCCCATTGTGCAAGCAAGAAAGCTTCAAGCGAGACTCCTTCCTTCTCTCCCACAATCTTGACATCTCAGTAATAGAACTATGGATGCAAAGGATGTATGGCTCCATGTGGCATTCAAGACTACCTTGAGGCCCTGGATGTCTGGGATAAGACCCTCACCATTGGGATAAGGTATGCTCCTTGAGGGAGTCTTTGCAGGGTATTGCAGACAGTAAGTCCTACACAGTCAGCCCACAAAAGTTGATTATAGCAAAGCCTTCTTGTGTGAGTGAGTGCGGGCTCTATAGCTCCATTCAAAGAGGGAATCCTCCCCTTCGATTTGAACTAAAAATCTCCCCATTCTGCCTTACAGTTTGGGAGATACACTCAGTTTTGTGCTTAGAGGTACTGTGGGACAGGCAGCAATCCTACATAGTCAGCCCGCAAAAATTGATTACAATAAAGCCTTCTTGTGTGAGTGAGTGTGGGCTCTATAGCTTGATTTGAAGAGGGCATCCTGCCCTTTGATTTGAACTAAAAACCTCCCCATTCCGCCCTACGGTTTGGCAGATACACTCAGTTTTGTGCCCAAAGGTACTATGGGACCAGGCAGCAATCCTACACAGTCAGTCCACAAAAAGTGATTATAGCAAATCCCTGATCATTTACTGTCAGAGCTATTTTTACATAATGTCATAGAGGGGATCAAGGGCTTTCATTTGAATCAAAAATTTTGGCGGTCGGAGCTTTCTAGCTCAAGACATCATCATTGCTGTAAGAAGGGGTCTAGTGGACTGCACTGGGGATGGCAGGCCACAAGGGTAAAGCAAAGGCCCAGGAGGACTTCTAGCATAAAATAAGGGACTCACGTGCATCAATGAATGATCCTAGCTCAGCCCAGGAGGATTGTGAAGACATGTTTGAAGAGGGTGCCCCCGAGATAGACCACTTATCTATGCTCAACCAAACCTTATGCCAACATGAGACCCATCATGCTGAACGATATCAAGAGATGGAGCAACAGCACAGGGAGATGGAAACCCGCCAGGATCACCGTCATTCTGAGATGATGGCCAAGATGGACTTACTCATAGAGTGCATGGGTGCCTTCATCCCCGCCATTGCCCTCCCTTCGGATCGACCCAAGGAGTATATCCCTCCTCGTGAGGCTAACCGCCCTCCTTCCTTGGAGACCGGGCGTAGCCCACAAGGTCTCGGTAGTACCCATGGCATTCCCCATAGTAGTTATGAGATGGGTGAACCTTCCACCCGACATGATGAACCCCTCCTTCCCTCCCCCGTTACGAATCCTTCAAGCCCATCCTTGGCACCCCAACTCCCCCATAACAGAAGCTATTTGCACACTCAGGGGAATGGCTCCAATGCAAATCTTGAGTAGCATGGAATGCACGAAGTACATGGGCAGCATGCACATGGCAATGGGTAGCATGCATATGGCAATGGGAAGTATGCATATGGTAATGGGCAGCATGGACATTTTGGACATCAAGGTCCTAATGGGCAATTTGGACCTCATGTAATACAAGGGCAGCATGGCCCCCATGGAAATTTTGGACAGCCGGGGATTGGATAGAAAGGCATGTATGGGCAGCATGTAGCGCATGGCATTCATGGGTAGCAAGGTCCAAATGAGCTGCGTGACAAGATTGTCTTTACTAAATTCAATGGGCAGTCCTCATCCCCAGCTAAACTAGAGGAATGGACCTCTAAATTGGAAGCCTATTTTCTAATCTACCCCCGTATCGATGAGGCGAAGATTATTTTTGCCTCCCTTCATTTAGAAGGTTTTGCCCACACATGGTGGAGATTTGTTCAAAGAGAAAATCGGCAGTTTCATGATTGGGAAGAATTCAAGATGCATCCGATCCAAGTTTTTGTCTCCTCGGGGGAAAAAGAACGCTTGGCTAGGCAATGGTATCAATTTGATTAGCGAAATCTCACCGTGAGGGAGTACACCAATCAATTTATGAACCTATCCATGTATGTTGAGGCAGTCATTGATGAGGCCAAATTGCATAAATACATTTATAGGCTAGATGCGCATCTCTCAGCTGATGTAATGGCTCAAAAGCGAGCCACCCTGTTTGCAGCCATAGAACTGGCTGAATGCTATGGTCAGAAATACCGTCGCAATGAGGGCATGAGCCCATTGCACGACAACAAAGATACCCTATCAGGAAACCCCCATATGCTAATAATTATCACAACAACAATGCAGGGATTGGCAGCCCCAAAATCCCTACTTACCCCACTTTCAATGCTGAAAGGAAATATGGCAGTTTTGGGACAGCAGCACCCTCCAAAAGTGACCCAAAGTATGCTGAAAATAAGACATGGAATGGCTTCAGTCCTAACGGTCAAAAATTCATTCCTCTTGAAGTTGTCAAGGATCGAAAAGCTAAAGGCTTGTGCTTTAAATGTGGGGATAAGTATACGACTGATCATGCATCCAAATGCCCCTTTAATAACGCCATCATCAAGTTTAATAGCATGTACCTGCTAGAAGATAGTGACAAGTTAGAAGAGGACTTGCATGACAACTCTCCCATGATGACACTTGCTGAAAATGCTGAATATAAAGAGGATCTTGATACCGATCAGTTTTATGACTCACCGAACGGGTTCCCTTTTGACCTCGGTGGGCTACCCCATTGATGACATGCTTGGGAATGACCCTTGGCACCCCTCATTCACCACTATATGATGCCAAGAGGCATATTTCACGGTGGATTCCGTGCCACGGTGGATTCCGTGAGGCTTTACGGTGGATTCCGTAAACTTTGATGATCGGGGCTCATACACAAAGTGGATTCTTTGTGCGAGAAGTTGATGGGGACGCCTGTTCTTTTCGGGCGTTTCATTAATTTAGTGTGTACATGGGTGATTCCATAGCGGGTGATTCCGCAAAATGCATATTAAATTAATAAACGTTTATGAGTTTATAGTGCACACTCGTAATAAATTAAGGTTAGGATTTATTTCTAACCAGTTGATTTATTTATGTAGCTGAAGACTGCTAGCTATTCACTTTTGTTGGTTTAATTGTATTACTAACGATTGTGAATGCTTCAGTTGATGTGTAGAGATAGCAGCAGTGGCGGAGGAAAGCATTAGAGGATAGTGAGTATTCGATCTATGGATTATATTTTGATAGGTGCCATGCCTATATTTTGTCATGCCTATTTATTGAGGCATCGATTATTTATTATTATTTTGTATGCGCATGGGCGTACGGTTATGTTATTTCTATTTGGACATTGTATTGGGCGTGCCAGACTCTTTGGGCGCCGTCCATTAGCTTTATTCCTATTTTTGTAAAAGCAAACTCAAAAGCTAAAAGCTTGTTATATTTTTGTAAATTGGGCTATTATTGAGCATGAAGATGAAATATACATAAAATACATGCTTTGTGAAGCGCTCACACAAGGCATGGGGGGAGATTGCACCCAATTGGTCTCTTGCTCTTGTCGTTCATGCTTTTTACCTTGTAACTTGTGCAAAAAGTAGAGTTCATTGTTCTTAGGGACCTTCCGGCATTCACTACGCGAGGATACAGCATCCGATCTGTGCACCAGTGGTATCAGAGCGGAGCTGAGATCAAGAGCTTCCAATCGCTACCCATCTCATGCGAAGGTGGAGCTCCTGGAACGATCGGGCTCTACGGTCAATCTCATCACGAACCGTCGATACAGGCAGACTTCTGGCGATCAAGAACCCTTGTTTCTGTTATTAGATCGTGAAGGACCGGGCTACAGAGGCGGAGGACCACTCCTACATCTCCTTCATCAAGTCGTGGACAACCAGAGATAAGCTTTATAATTTCCATAGCTAATTCTTTTCAAAAGCTTAATAGTAAAGCTTATAAGCTTTAAAGAAGCTTAAAAGCTTCAAAAACTGGTCCGCGAGGTCTCTGAGGACCTCCGAAAATCTCGCAACGACACAAAAAAATGCCCCCCCCCCCACGATCTGCGCCAATTATGCTCCATTAAGCTTAAGCTTAATCCATCAAGCTTAGCCACCTAAGTTTTCAACCCTGCAAGTCACAAACTCCAGGTCACACCCAACAAAATCAAATTCAGCAAGTATTTTCTGATCAAGTTCTGCAAGTTCCATAAATCGAATAAGTTCTGCAAGTTTGCAACTCTGCAAGTCAGACAAGTCAACTGGAGTCAGAACTGACTTGTGCTCAAAACTCCTAGAAGGGCTATTCCTGCGCAAAAACTCCGAACTGCAAAGTTGTTCCTTGGAAGGTACTCTACCCATACGCAAGTTTGCTGAAGCATTTTCAGCATACGAAGAAGGATAAATCACAGATTTTCAGAAGATTGAGAAAGCTATATCCAAAAACACATAAGCCTTGTATTCCCAAACTTGAGCTACGCTCATGCCGCTAACTAGATTTTGAGTGAGAAAGGTCTTTTTAAGTTTGGCAGGATGACGGAACCACATATGGATGATCTTATGGCTGAAGGCGACTTACCTAAACCTACGATGGAGCAAAAGATGGACTTAATCATGATGCAATTGGAAGAAGAACGAAGGGCTAGGCAAGCATTGCAAGCTCAACTGGCAAATTTACAAAGAGCGTCTACCGACAAAGAAGAACCTCAAGCTGAAGATCTTATTCGACGTACCATCGACGCAACTCTTAAAGCTCAAACCATCCGCAAGGAATCCAAGATAAGTAAAAGAAGTTTCAAATTCCGTACTTTCAATGGCATACGAGAAGGAAAAACTGTTCTAGCATTCATTAGTCAGTTTGACGACTATTTTCATGAGGAAACCTATGTAGAAAAAGATAAAATCAAGTGTGTTACTAATCATTTAGTAAACAGAGCATCTCTTTGGTGGATTGTAGTACGCAAGAGCATAGAATGTCCTAATACTTGGGAGAATTTCAAGAAGAAGTTCATGCAGAATTTCCTTCCACCGCAATTTCATGAGAAAGCTATTAAGCAATGGGATCTCCTCTAACAACGGGACCGTGAGCCTATTCCTCACTATACATAGCGTTTTTGGAATGCACTACTCCAGCTATGCATGCTTGAAGACGTACCAGAAGCGACACACAAGTGCAAGTATATGTCTGGACTCCTTGGGCATTACTACGCTGAAGTTAACATGTTCAAGCCTGCTACCCTTGAAGACACCATTTCACTAGCTCACGACATTGAAGATAAGCTACGAGGTAGAGACAGACGACCACAGCAATTCCAAGCCAATGGTAACTATGGATCTAAACAATTCAATTCCAATTTTAGAAGATTTAATCCAGGTCGTTTCTCTTCATCATCTTTCTGTAAAAATTGGGCAAAACCACCTGCATTACCATCCAATCTCAATCAAAACCCTAAGCCTATTCCACAGCCAAATCCTAATGTACCTAGACTTCCCGCCATTGCAAATAATGTAACCAAAGCCAAGCCAATAGTATGCTATAAATGCCACTAGCCTAGACATCTAGCAGCAAATTGTCATTCAAAGAAGCCACCAGCTCATATCAACTACCTTGGAGCAATGGATGAAGACGAACATGAAGATATGCCTGATTTCACTGAAGATGAGGATGACACTACTACTACTTCCGATACTTTACCAGGTATGCCTACTCCACATTCATTATTGACTATGAAATGTTTGGTGCATGGAAAGGAAAAGACTATTTTGCATGATGACGGTAGTACTCATGATTTTATTTCAGCAAAATTGGTAAAAGAATTGAAGTTACAGACTGTACCTACGCATTATCGCATCAAAGCTACATTTTTAGGCACTAGGTATAATGGTACACAGGAAGTGCATGACTTAGAGATTCAAATTGGTCAATACACTGAAAGAAGAAATTTTCTAGTTGTTCCATTACAGTCGAGTGACATTATTTTAGGTATGCCTTGGCATCACTAGCATAACCCAGATATAGATTATTCCACACACAGAATGAATATTAATTTTCAAAGAAAATCTATTACATTATATGGTATGCATGCATCTAATGTTTTTCCACTGCTTTCACATACTCAAGCTAAACGTGCATTACGCAAGAGTAATAAATCTGATCTCATTTGGGTGAATGAATTGCAAGTAAAGAAAAATCATATGCACCCTAGGCATAAAGAATTTCTTGCATATTTTAAGGACTATTTTGCAGAAGACTTACCACCTGGTTTACCTCCTTCACGTCCAGAAGACCATAAGATAGATTTGATCCCTGGCACACAACCACCTTGCAAAGCACCATATAGGCATAACCAGATAGAGCAAAAAGAAATCCAGAGTCAAGTTGAGGAATTACTAAATAGAGGATTGATTAGACCTAGCAGTTCTCCATTTGGTGCACCTGTTCTGTTAGTCAAGAAAAAGAATAATACCTATCGTATGTGCATTGACTATCGAGCTTTAAATAAGATTACTGTAAAGAATAGGTATCCTATTCCTAGAGTAGATGACCTTATGGACAAACTTCAAGGCTCTGCTATATTTAGTAAAATTGGCCTTAAGTCTGGTTATCATCAGGTGAGACTAGATAAGTCTGACATATTCAAGACTGCATTTAGAACACAGTTTGGTCATTACGAATTTTTAGTCATGCCATTTGGATTGACTAATGCACCTGCTACGTTTAGTAGAATGATGAACCATATATTTCTGAAATATCAGTATTGTGTAATTGTCTTCTTTAATGATATTTTGGTGTTTAGTCAAAATGAGAAAGAACATTATGAGCATTTGTCATTGGTTTTTTAGTTATTGAAAGAAAATCAACTGTATGCAAATCCTGAAAAGAGTGAATTCTTTAAAACAGAAATTGAGTATTTAGGTCATATTGTATCATCTGATGGAATTAAAGTTGATCCTAAGAAAATTGATGCAATATTGAATTGGCCTGTACCTAAAAACGTGCATGAGTTACGCTCATTCCTTGGTCTTGCTAGTTTCTATAGGAAGTTTGTACGTAATTTTTCATTACTTGCTTTACCATTAACCAAACTTCTGAAGAAAGGAATTGTTTATCATTGGACCAAAAATCAACATAAATCCTTTGACTTACTGAAACATGCATTAACCCATGCCCCTGTTTTACAGTTGCCTGACTTTAATAGACCATTCTTTCTAGTAGTGACTGATGCTAGTGGATCAGGAATAGGAGCTGTACTTATGCAAGACAATCATCCTATAGCCTATTCTAGTTGTAAGCTGAAACCTTCTGAACTGAAATATTCCATATATGACAAAGAACTATTAGCACTTGTACAAGCATTAAGACAGTGGAAACACTACTTAATGGGTTCAGAATTTATGATCAAGGCCGATCAGCAAAGTATTAGACATTTACTTAGCCAACCCCAAATCTCTGACCCACATATCAAATGGGCCTCATTTATTCAAAGTTTTCATCCTATCATTCAATACCAACCCCGAAAAGAAAATGTAGTGGCTGATGCATTGAGTAGAAGACCTGCTATTCATAATATTTCTGTTATATCTTTTGATTCTTTGATTGCTATGAAAGATACATATCACCAGGATATTACTTTTCATGCTGATTGGAATAAATTGGTTCAAAATAATTTGATTCCTATTGATTCATTGTCATATAATGATGGATTTATGTTTTATGAAAAGAGATTGTGTGTTACAATTCCATTCCGATCTTTTGTTTTGAATGAAATTCATTGTCCCCCATACCAAGGTCATAGAGGTATCATATCTACCTTACGTACATTAACTGAAGATTTTTATTGGCCGCATATGGATGCTGATGTATCTAACTTTGTTTCTGAATGTTTGATTTGTCAAAGAGTTAAGAGACATCATGGTAAACAGTATGGATTACTTATGCCTTTGTCTATTCCATCTAAACCTTGGGAACAAATTTCTATGGATTTCATTATTGGTTTACCTAATACTAAATCTAACCATGATATGATTTGGACAGTTGTAGATAGATTTAGTAAACAAGCATATTTCATTCCATGTAAGAAAACTTTAATAGCATCACAAGTAGCACAATTGTTTTTGAAAACTGTTTTTACTAACCATGGATTGCCAAAAGTTATTATTTCAGATTGTGATTCTAGATTTTGTAACAACTTTTGGATTACTCTGTTTGCTAACCTAGGCACAAAGATTGATTTCTCATTTGCATTTCATCCAGAAACTAATGGACAAACAGAAGCCACTAACAGCACAATTCTAGATCTTTTACGTGCATATACTATCTCTAAACCACAGACATGGAACATACATTTGCATTTATTACAGTTTGCATATAACAATACACCACACACATCTACAAAGAAAGCACCATTTGAAGTCATTTATGGATATAGATTATCTACACCTGTTGCATCTTTGTCAAATAGAATTCAAAGTGCTGATGATATTGCTAGTATGCATAATACTATTTTTGATGAGGTTAAAGATATGATTGCTAAAGCCCAGCAATCATATACCAAACAAGGCAACAAGAAAATACAAGCAATGAATTTCAAAGTTGATGATTATGTTTGGCTGAGAATAGAAAAACGTAGACTACAAAGTGTAGATAGACATCCAGTTGTCAAATTAGCCCCTAGATTCTATGGACCATTTAGGATCATTCATAAAATTAATGATAATGCATTCAAGTTAGAATTACCACCTCATTGGAAAATTCACAACACATTTCACATTAGTTTATTGAGACCATTTAGAGGCCAATTACCTGTACACCCTGTTTATGAAAACCCACCTTTATTAGAGGAAGAGACTGAAATACTTGAACTAGAAGCTATCATAGACATTGACTTTATGACCACTAGAACTGGCCGAAGATATTCTAGATATCTAGTTAAATTTAAGAACCATCCTGTAGAGGAAGCACAATGGATACACACTAGAGACTTAAATGCTTTTCCCACTCTGTTAGCTCCACATTGAGCTAATAGCAATTGAGGTCAATTGCTATCCCACCCTGGGGGTATGATGCCAGGAGGTATATTTCACGGTGGATTCCGTGCCACGGTGGATTCCATGAGGCTTTACGGTGGATTCCGTAAACTTTGATGACCAGGGCTCATACACAAAGTGGATTCTTTGTGTGAGAAGTTTATGGGGATGCCTATCCTTTTCGGGCGTTTCATTAATTTAGTGTGTACATGGGTGATTCCATAGCGGGTGATTCCGCAAAATGCATGTTAAATTAATAAACATTTATGAGTTTAGAGTGCGTACTCATAATAAATTAAGGTTAGGATTTATTTCTAACCAGTTGATTTATTTATGTAGCTGAAGACTGCTAGCTATTCACTTTTGTTAGTTTAATTGTATTACTAACGATTGTGAATGCTTCAGTTGATGTGTAGAGATAGTAGCAGTGGTGGAGGAAAGTATTGGAGGATAGCGAGTATTCGATCTATGGATTATATTTTGACAGGCGCCACGCCTATATTTTGTCATGCCTATTTATTGAGGCATCGATTATTTATTATTATTTTGTATGCGCATGGGCGCACGGTTATGTTATTTCTATTTGGACATTGTATTGGGCGTGCCAGACTCTTTGGGCACCGTCCATTAGCTTTATTCCTATTTTTGTAAAAGTAAACTCAAAAGCTAAAAGCTTGTTATATTTTTGTAAATTGGGCTATTATTGAGCATGAAGATGAAATATACATAAAATACATGCTTTGTGAAGCGCTCACACAAGGCATGGGGGGAGATTGCACCCAATTGGTCTCTTGCTCTTGTCGTTCATGCTTTTTACCTTGTAACTTGTGCAAAAAAGTAGAGTTCATTATTCTTGGGGACCTTCCGGCATTCACTACACGAGCATACAGTGTCTGATCTGCACACCACTATATCAGCTTGCTCGATCTCCATGGATGCATGGACTAGCTCTAGGAGCCCGAACACC
This sequence comes from Lygodium microphyllum, assembly GCF_053477565.2. Lineage (NCBI taxonomy): Eukaryota > Viridiplantae > Streptophyta > Polypodiopsida > Schizaeales > Lygodiaceae > Lygodium > Lygodium microphyllum. Next base: position 116,208,628 of record NC_141148.1, read on the forward strand.
CTACGAGTACATGGTAACATTGATGGCAAGAGTGTATACATTCTCATAGATAGTGGCAGCACACACAATTTTGTGAATAAATCGACTCTTGGCCGTTTGACATGTGTTCCCACTGAATTACAGCAAGCTCTTCGAGTTCAAGTGGCCAATGGAAATGAGGAAGTGAGCTCCCATGTATGCACACAAGTGTCTCTTATGCTGGCCGAAAATTACACAGCAAAGGTGGACTTAATTACCCTTGATATGGGACCCATGGATGTTGCATTGGGATGTGATTGGCTTTAGCAGTTGGGAAAAATCTCTATGGACTTCTCTCAGTCATATATGGAGTTTGTAATGCATGGGCAGCTTGTACACTTGGAGGGAATTAAATAAATTGCAGATTTTCGACTTATAACAGCAAGACAACTCAAAAAGGAATTCAAGAAATGCTCCCAAATCTTTGTCTTGCATTTACATAAGGATAATGATGACCAACACGCCTTGGGGAAGAAAAATGCAGCACTAAAAGCACTTTTGGGGGTTGAATATGAGGATCTATTTCAGCCCCCCACTACCCTTCCCCCTCAGAGATCGGTGGATCACCCAATTGACTTGGAGCCCCATGCCAAGCCCATCAATAAACCCCCATATCGACTCTCTAAATGTGAGAGAGAGGAAGTAGCAAAGCAAGTCAAGGAGCTCACTAAAATGGGATTCATAGAGCCTAGCTCTTCCCCTTATGCCTCCTTGGTTCTATTGGTTAAGAAAAAGGGCAGACCAAGAGAGTCAATAAGTGGCTTGAAACCTATTTGCGACATTTTTATCATGATGTGCAAAATTCTTGGGATGTATGGCTACACTTGGCTGAATTTTCTTACAACAACTCCACTCATTCAAGCATTGGAGTCTCTCCCTTCGAAGCATTGTATGGTTATCGGGTGCCCCTTCCTACCGTGATCTTCAATGAAAAGCTCAATCCCCTTGGAAAAGAAGAGTTGGACTACATGCAAGCTTTACTTCAACAATGCAAGGTAAACCTCAAAAGGGCTCAAGAGCACATGAAGCTCCATGCTGATGCAAAAAGAAAACCCCTTGACTTTCAAGAGGGTGAATTGGTACTCCTCAAGGTCCCCATGTCCCGTTATGCTACACTAAAGGACGGTTCTTGCAACAAGTTGGCACACCGTTATTATGGGCTCTACAAAATCATTAAGAAGGTTGAGGACTTGGCTTACCATCTCCAACTCCCTCCCGCTACTAAGATCCGTGATGTCTTCCATGTGAGCCAATTGAAACCTTTCATTGGCACTCTTGAAGATCATGTAGAGGTGCTACCACCCATAGATGAGGAGGGCCTTATCCAGTATATTCCTGAAGCGATCATTGGGCAATGTGAAAAGCAACTCCGCACCCATTCCATACATGAATACCTGATCAAATGGCAAGGCCTACCAATAGAGGAAGCCTCTTGGCACCCAAGATCTATCTTAGATGAATTTCCACACCTCAAGG